>NC_137736.1:114239790-123871720 GCF_963264785.1 Psittacula echo
CAAAACAGACACAACTTGGAGAAAATTAGTTTAATTTATTACATATAATCAGAGTAGGGTAATGAGAAATGAAAACTAAATCTTAAAACATCTTCCCCACAGTGGTGCAGAGGTACAGAGAATGGGAGTTGTCCCTGTCACTCCTTCCTCCTCAGGGGGAGGACTCCTCACACTCTTCCCCTGCTCCATTGTGGTGTTCCTCCCACAGTAGACAGTCCTCCATGAACTTCTGCAATGTGAGTCTGTCGCGGAATGGACTCAGTCGGAGATCAATGTGATCAGACAAAGCCATTTATTCTGGAAAACTAACTCTTCATATACTCTTTCTTAAAGTTGTTTTCACTAACTTGGCACATTGTGATTGGATACATATCTGTGAGGCCCTTAACAACTAACATATAATTGGTTAAGCACAGGTGTGAGAACCTGACCTTCAAAGTTTTCCAACAGTCCTCAATTTAGCAACTCAGTAAATTCCAGCTCCTTCTTATCTTGCTGGGATTCTCACTCCCAGTGCCTCGCTCCCATCCTCCTTCACCTTTTGTTGTTCCTTGGTTCATGTCGAACTCCATGTAGGCACTTGCTGATCTGGGTATGTGGCTGTTCTTTGCCAGAAAATCATCCACATGAGTCCTTCCCATGGGCTCCAGTTCTTCATGAACTTCAGCGTGGGTCCCTTCCACGGGTGCAGTCCTTCAGGAACAGGCTGCTCCAGTGTGGGTGCCTTCCATGTGGTGCAGTCCTTCAGGAACAGGCTGCTCCAGCATGGGTCCTTCCATGGGGTCACAAATCCTGCAGCAAACCTGCTCCAGTGCAGGCTCTCTCTCCATAAGGCGACAGGTCCTGCCAGGAGCCTGCTCCAGTGCGGGCTTCCCATGGGGTCACAGTCTCCTTTGGGCATCTCCCTACTCTGGTGTCGGGTCCTCCCTAGGCTGCTCCATGGGCTGCAGATGGATATCTGTTCCACCATGGACCTCCCTGGGCTACAAAAGCAGAGCTTGCCTCGCCATGGACTTCACCATGGAGTGCAGGCGTATCTTTGCTTGGCTGCTTGCAGCAACTCTTCTCCTTCTGCACTGATCTTGGCATCTGCCAGACAGTTACTCTAACATATTCACTCCTCTCTCTGGCTGCAATTGCTCCTGCACGGTAACTTTTTGCTTTCTTAACTATGTTATCCCAGAGGCACTAGCACCATCACTGATGGTCTAACTTTTGGTGAGTGGTGGGTCTGTCTTGGAGCCGGCTGGAACTGGCTCTGTGGGATATGGGGGAAGCTTCTAGCAGCTTCTCACATAAGCCACCCCTGTAACCTCCTGTTACCAAAACCTTCCCATGAAAACCCAATACAGGCTCAGAAAAAATAGTTATTTTGTCTAGCTCTGTATGCACTCTGACGTAAAAAAATACCTGGATGGGAAAGATGGCAGTGAAGATCTAGTAACTTTTTCTACAGCAAATACAGCTATTTCATTGTCATTTGATTTGCAATTTACATGTCTATTAAAACACTGTATAAATATCAGTAATTATAGAAACATAGAATGATTTGTTTGGAAAGGACCTTCAAGATCATCCGGGTCCAACTCATCCACCACAGGCAGGGGCACCTTTCACTAGACCAGGTTGCTCAAAGCTCCGTTCAACCTGGCCTTGAACGTGCCAGGGATGGGGCTGCCATAACTTCTCTGGGAAACTGTGCCAGTGTCTCATCACTCTCACAGTAAAGAATTTCTTCCCAAATATCTAATCTGAACCTACCTTCTATCAGTTTAAAGCCATTCCCCCCTTGTCCTGTCACTACATGCCCTTGTAAAAAGTCCCTCTCATTTAGGTACTGGAAGCTCTCCTAAGGTCTCCCTGGAGCCTTCTCTTCTAGAGGCTGAACAAGCCCAGCTCTCTCAGCCTGTCTCCACAGCAGAGGTGCTTCAGCCCTCTGATGATCTTTGTGTCCTCCTCTGGTCTTGCTCAAGCAGGTCCATGTCCTTCTTACAGTGGGGGCTCACAGCTGGATGCAGTCCTGCAGGTGGGGTCTCACAAGAGCAGAGTAGAGGGGCAGAATCACCTCTCTTGACCTGCTGGACATGTTCTTTTTGATGCAGCCCAGGATAAGATTAAATACGAACACTGACAGTAGTTTCAATACACAAACGCGGCTGAGGATGTGAGAGAGATTTTATCTGGATGTGTGCATTTTTAACTGCACACATTTTTAACATTTACAAAATTTAGTTTTAAATGTTTCCTTATGAAGTAGTAAGTGTATTAGGTTTAATGTGAAAGATGCCTACAGGTCTTATGTCATTTCTTCAGTGCCTTACATTTTGTCCTAGAAAGGCTTATAATTATTTTAGTATATTTAAGCTATTACAAGGTAAATAAATAAAATGAGAATATCATCAAAGTGCTACCAGTGAAGCAGAACTGAGAAATACAAGTGGACTGCAGAACTATTGGTGGGGATTTTGCTATTAAGGGTGGCATTTTGCCCCTGATCTCCTCTGAAGTTATTAAAGGTGATAAATACAAGTTGTGTGAAGCGTTTGTAAAAGGACACAAGCACAGCACACGGTGTATTGCCCATCTAAAACAAAGCCAGATGACCCCACCTGCTCCTGCCTCGCAGCAGCGGAGCCAGCCGCACACTCTCCGTCTTGCCTTGCTCCCAGGCACAGCTCAGCTCTTCGGAACAGGCTGTACAAGAAGCGGTGGAAGGGGAGCGCTGTCCCTGCCGGGGCTGTCTGTAGAACGACCCCGCTCGGAGCACCGGCAATGCACACCTCGGCTCGGGAGGCTGCACCGTGCAGGCGCAGGTGAGACGGTGCCACCGCGGCGGTCGAGCGGCCGCCGACCTCCACGTTCGTTGAGGTGGCGGGAGCCGCGGCGGGACCGGGAGGGGGCGGTGACAGCGGCGCGGAGAGGGCACCGCGGGGAGGCGAGCGGGCCCCGCCGGCCTCCCAGCGCCCGCCCCTCTCCGCCGGCCGGGGGCCGCCGCGCCGCCTGAAGCGCCGCAAACTTTCCTGCGGCCTTTTGAGCTGCGCCTCGCTTCGGCGGGCGGCAGCTCTCGGGGCGGCGCTGCACCGCTCGGTACAGGCACCGCCCGGCGGGGAGCGGTGGGAGCCGCTACCGCGCTGCTCTGCTCCGCCGCGGGACACGGGCTGCGAGGACACCACGTGTGCCGACCGGCTCCGCGCTGCTTCCGCGCCGCGCTGAGTAGCCGCTGTGCGCCCCAGCCGCGGGGCACCATGAGCCAAGCGCAGCCCTACGCCCCGCGGAAGAGCAGCTCCCCGGCGGGAGGTGCCCGGCGCAACGACAGCCAGGACTACCTGCTGCTCGACGCGGAGCCCTGCGAGGAGAGCGCCCTGCCGCCCTACGCTTTCTACCCAGTGTGAGTCCCTCCGGCCGGGACCTGCTTCCCTCCTTCCTTGCCTCCCTCCCTGCGCGGGTGGCATCAGTTGGGTACATCAGTCGCTCCGAAGGAGAGGGTGCACAGTACAGGAGTGTTCATAAATCCATCCTTTCGTTACCTTGTTTTGTCAAAATCTTATAGCCTTGTTTGTTTTCATGAAGTTTTTCATGAAGGATAGCTGTGATTTAAAGTAGGATGTAAGAACGTATGCAACAAAATCTAAATGAAATAGAAATTGCAAGGGTTCCAGGAACGGCAATTTTTAACATCCAGGTCAGTTGACATTCAGTGTTGACAGTGTCTCTCTGGTTGTTGTCAGCAGGACTTATGCAATTACCGCTTGTTAATTCTTCTGAAAAGCTATCCCGCAGAAGGGGAAATGAGTATAAAGCAGTGCAAGATGAGCCCTAAAATCTCAGGTGATTACCAGAAGATGTACACTTCATTTGTACGAATTGTGTATTATTGCTTAACTGGTAAGTTCCAGTTGTCAATCTCTCCTAATTTTTGCTGGTTTATCTATGAGCAAGTTAAAAGCCACTTGACAACTACGTGGGTATAGGAAAGGAGTACATCAACAGAAGTGGCAACACTCACAGTGTTTATTTATAAACTCAGGTATGAACAATGAGAGTTTTCAGAATTCACTGCTGTATTGCTCTTCTAAGTGTTTTTGAGAGTACTAGTTCAGTGTGCTCATGTAAGAGCACCCATAATTGCACATTGGACTTAAACTCCATATCAAAATACGTGAATGCACCTGTTTAATGAATGCTTTCTGAGGAAAAAAACCTCATGATGATTAGTTCAGAGATTGATTCTGACTAGGGGACTTCAACTTTGCACTAACATGGCAATTCTGAAGTTACTTTGCTGTGTATTTATTCAGAATGGTTGTGCAGCTGTGAGAGGATATATCTTGCAGAAGTGCTTCAGAGCATTTCTTCAAACAAAATTGCCAAGGTCTGTGAGGTGCTGATATTTTTCCTTCAGCAGTATAAGCAGGTCTTGGTCCAGTACACAAGTGTGGAGATTGCCTCTCATCCTCTTACAGTGGCTATAAGGACAGTATACATTCTAATCAAGTGGCTTTATAGAACTAAGGGTAGCACTAAGTGCAGGAATTTATCTTCAGTTATGTCATGTCAAGCTCTTAGATGTCTGATTCTGTGTACAGGTAGGTTCAGGACTCTAGAGTCCCTCCCTGATGGAAGATGCTTCCATCAGTCTGAGAGAATAAACAGAAGCTACCTGATATACGTGGTGAGTATAAATTTGAGGAATGTGCTCCTTCTCAAATGTATATAATCTTTACTAAAAAAGGTACTTTAGTGGGCAGTGTTTGTTTTTTGCATGCACGTTAAGCATGGGGAAGCTGTCCTTTGGGGCTTCTCTGAGTGTCAAAAGAAGCCATCTCATAGATGCCCACAGACAATGCCTATGCACAACTTATGCAAGGGCTTCCTTGGCTGGCAGGGATGAATGCAGGGAGTATAGGCTTCTCCAGGGTATGCTGATTACGAAGTACCGGTTTTGAATTTTCGTGCCTAAATTCCACCTACATCATGGTACATTTTGCAGATCTGTCTTTTCAGCCAGAAGCTGTTAGTTTTACTAGTGGCCAAGAACAGAATCAGATAGCTCATGTTTAGGATATACTGTTTATAATCTTTGTCATCTACATGCAGTAAGAATACTTTTCTCTATCTGAAAATCCTCACATGCGGAGTGTTTCCTGATGTTATTATGGTACAGAGTTCTATATGAATCTTACCTTGTATCTTTAGAGTTGTAAGATCTGTGAATATTCTGAGTATACTGCTGATGGAGGGTCTGTATTACTCCAACAAATAAATTGTGTAAAACCAGTATTTTATGCGCTGTGAATGTACTTGGACTCAGCATACATGCCTTATCAAGTCTGCACATACATGGCTTATCGGTGCTTATTCTTTGGCTACTTCTCCAGAAATGTGGCAGCTCAGGAAGCTAGTCGTGCTGTCAGGTGCTGTATTTTTCCTTTAAAGTCCTTGTATGAATCTCCAGTGACTATTCGATTATGAGTCTAAAGTATGGGTTCTGTGGGTCTGACCATTAAGAGGGAGCTACATGTTCCTTGAGGTTGAATAGTATGTCTGTGCTTAAATGCAAACACATGAAAATAACCCTCCAGATTACATTAGCTGATGTATTAAAATGTTTTAACTAAAGTTACTTACATTTCACTTGGAGTATTTTTTGGTGTATCTAATTGTTAGGGTATTTTTTTTTAAAACTAAGTGGAAAATTATAGGCATCATTTGCATGGGCAAAAATGCCCCCGGAACATCTTTTTGATGATGATAAATGCAGAACAGTAATGCAGGGTACAGCTGGCATCCAAAAAAAGCTGAAGTGTCCCTCCTTTTGAACGTTATTGAGAGGGTAACATGCTTACTGGTGTAATATGACATGTGACTGCCACTTAAAAAGTAGTCTGATACTAAGCAATAGTTCTCCTCAAGTGGCGATTTACTGCTAATGCTGACATTGTTGCTTTTGTTGTTTATAGAACATGTTTTTCATATGTTGTTTTGTGACTGCCTTTAAGTGGTTTAGTGGCTGAATAATAACAACAATAATAACATTTAAAGAGACCTGTTTCTTGTATTTGTAGCCAAAGTCCTAATCCATCCAACTAGTTCAGTGGTATTACTCCTGAGCCTTGATATACAGCCCCTTTATAACAGCAAAAAAATTGTCTGTTTAATAAAAGACATTGAATTTGCTTTTTTTTTCCCGCAGATAATTTTTCAGATGATTCATTAATTGCAAAATGACAGGGTCACATTAAAGATCAGAGTAATTGTCAGTGTTCAACCCACCTGGCTCGATGTTGTGTCAGTGAGTTCAGCAGTGCTGACTGGGTTATTCTGTTATGTTCAGGCTGAGACATTATGGTGTGCTTAAATATTTAGTTACCTGTAAACTGGAAAAACATTTGAAATACTGAGCTGTCAATGCTGACTCTGTGAGTATGTAGCAAGAGACCCAACAGACTTACAGATATTTTTGAGGCTTTCAGTTTCAGTACTGGTGCTCAACAGGCTGCCCAGGGAAGTGGTTGAGTCACAGTCCCTGGATGTACTTAAAAGATGTGTAGATGTGGCACTTGATTTAGGGGTGGACTTGGCAGTGCTGGGTTAGTTGCTGGATCCGATCACCTTAAAGGCCCTTTCTAACCTAAATGATCCTATATTAAGTATGAATTCAGTACCACTCTTTCTGCAGAACAGCTTCATTGTGTTTGAGGTAGCTGCTACCTCTGTTGCAAACAAGACTTCAGCAAGGTACCTTGGGCTCATCAGCTATGCCAAGTCTTTTGGAAGTAAGTGAATAGAAGACTCTTACCTTTATTTGCAGTATGGTACAAAATGAAATTTTAATGTGATTTTGTGCTGAAAAATCTTGCTTTTCTTTTGCATTTCGAACCTTTGGTAGTAAAAATGCGCTTCAAGATATCTGCAGAATTTGTAACTAAATGGTTTCCAAGAAGTAAGGCTACTTTTTAAGAATTGAATAATTGTGTATTAGAAATTATGTGCAAGTAAACACTTTCTTTCTGGTAGTCCTTTTCCACCTAGTCAGCAAGTCTTGCCCCTGATGTACCAAAATGTACATTGCAACATACATGTCAGAAGATTGCCTCCTGAAGTACAAAAATGTGGATACATTTTATTTTCTCTTGTGCAAGTATTTCATTGGCAAAAGGCCCAGCTTTGTAGGATAAAACAGGATGAAAAGGGCATTTTCAAGTCTAACCCCAAATCTGAGTGCTGATGTGTGATGGGATTTGAAAGTGATAGCACTTGTACGTAAACTTCGCTACTGAAAAAACATTATTGACGAACAGCTTGTCAGCCTACTAAGTTAGTGAGAATACTCTAATTCAGTCAGACATCTGGTTGTATTGAAATTGGTTAAATTTGAAGGTTTTTGCACTCTGAAAAATAAATATGTTTTCTTGTACGTGTGAGGAAGGGTAATTATGCGTTAAAATGTTAGTTGTAAAGTAAATGAGGCACACAAATTATCTGATGAAAACAGAGGAAAAGAGTTCTGATGTGCATAACTGCCTTCAGGCACAGATTATTCCTCAGCTTTTGTGGTTTTCAGATCAAGTGTTTTTTGGTATTATCAAACCCAATGCAGAATTTTAAACTATTTCTTTTGTTAAATAATATCTTTAATAATTTCTTTCCTGCCTGCAATATTACAGTTTCTGCTATTGGCATACCATCAGTTTTATCTCCAGCCTCAACTATCTTGCTTGAAATGACCTGTAAAATTATCTTCCAGATTCTTCATTAGACATAATCTCTTCAGGGAGTACTGTGCAGCGTGGCAGCTGTGTTTCAGATTGCTTGTCTCTTTGCTGAGATGCTGTGTCCTCTGAAAATATGTTGCAATGGTTTTGTAAAAGGTAGAAGAGTTAGCATGGGGGAGGGGGATCATTTCCTTTTGTAGCCTAGTGGATGGAACACTTTCCTATGAATTAGGACTAATGGATCTACTTCCTGCTGGGCTCAGGAAAAAAAAAAAAATCATGTCTAGATCACTCATATTCTGGGTGACTGAATTTAATCCCCAAAGTCCTGGGTTAAAGAACATCACCATCATTACCAAGCACCAGAAGAAATTCCATCTTTTAGTTTGCTCTGCATTTCCTGCCAGTATCTGGAAGGGAATGCTTCATTTTCAACATTAAGTGTATGGTTAGTTCAGTTCTACTTTTTTTTTCCCCTGCGTAAGTTTGATTTTGGTGAAGATTTGTGGGATTTGTTGTGTTTAGTTGTTAGGCACTTTTGTATTTACTTGTTGTGCGCACTAATTTAGCTGTGAGCTTCCTTTTGTGGGCTACATTACCTGAATGGTTTCCTATGCTAATACTTCATAATTGATTTTGTTTCATCTATTGTGGTATTTCTGTAGATTTATTTATACCTTAACCCTTACATAGTTATTGAACAAAAGAAAGTCGTCTCCCTGTGGGGCCTAATTTTATGAAACTGGAAGCTTTCCATGTAAGTAATTTGTTAAAATTTGCATGAGGAAGGTGGAGTAGTGATTAAGAAACGTGTGGGGTATGTACGGCATACTTTTCATTGTAAATGTTAATAACAAGTGTGCTCTTTGTCGAACACCCTCACAGCAGTATTTGCCACCACAGAAGCTGAAGGTTGTAATAACTGGCTACTCGAAGAATTCCTGCCAGCTCTCAGTGTCCCCAAATAAAGGTGACTTGGCATGGTGGGTCTACCTCCTCAAGCTGTGTTTAGACTTTCCAGCTCTTCAAACGTGAGCAAAAGAGAATTTTGGAGGTTAATCTATATTCATCAAATTCTTTATAACTTGGTTTCATTCCTCAAACTGTGATGCAGTGCAAGGCAATGACTTAGCAAAGGGCTTCAATCTTGAAGTGCATAAAAGAAGTCTTACATATGTGTTTGCACACGTATTTGTGAGTATAGACACTTGCACACAGGGTCTACTCAAACAGGAGGCTTAAAGGATTTGTGTTGATAAGCAGTATTTAAATGTAAGTTTTGGTAATTAAATGTGTACAAAAAGCTTAGTGGTAATTAAATTACATGCAGTTTTCTCTGGAAAGGATTATCATTTTTATCTTGCAGTAGAATGGTTATTATTGGTTTAACAGTGACAATTTAAATACATAATGAAGTATACTATTTTTAGCAAAATACAATTATGGAATATAATGTGAAAATGACTAATTAAAGCCTGGATTTATTTTTCTGTATCTGTTTCTATACAACTACACTGTTTCATACCTTTAGTACAATCAACAGCAAAGCTCTTTTGTCCCCCCAACCTAATATATTTAAATAAATGTCAAGATCAAAAAAGAAGAAAGAGAAAAAAGCAAGCATTGGCACTAGGAATGAAATGTGAGATTGGGTTGAAGAACCCCAAGTAAGTGGAGTAACAAAGGAGCTCCAGGTCAAGGACTGTAATTTTAGGTGTATTCTCTAAGCTGTGTGGGAAGTGTGGATAGCTTATTTTCTGCCAGAGCTGAATATTTTGTTAAAAAAAATGTTGCTAATTTGAACAAATGGCAGTGGTGTGGGTGAAAGCTTTGTCATGGGTGGGCCATTTTCTTTTGATGTGGAGTAGTAGTGATGAAATAAAAATGACAAATAGTAATAATAATAGTAATTGTAAAGAAGTAGATGGGATGCCTTCCTCTTTGCTCAGACATTCCTTCAGTAGTGCCATTAGTCAAACCGCTGTTAATGTTCTACCTTGTACATCGGTAATTAAAACCAAAACCAACCTTGGCTGCTCCCAGCTCAGGAGAACATGACTGAGTTGCTTTTTGCCCTTATAAATTAATTAAATACAGGTTTTGGTGTCAGTATTTACCTTAGTGAAGAGATTAAAGAACTGAGAGGTTTTTAAAAATTATTTAGTATCTATGAGGTCTTCTCATGCAGGTAGAAAGAAGGATCATGAACCAAAAGAACACGGTTGAAGCAAATTGGATTTAAAAGTACCCCAGAAAACAGATCATGGATCACAATGTCTGGTGCTGCAGCACTAGCAATTTTACCGAATACTCAGACTGGAGAATTTCCGTGAAACTTTGCTGCTTGTTACCAGATCTTGGATGAAACAGGTCAATTCTTACAAATGGCACCTCATATTCTTTTGAGTTAAATCCTGGTCTGTTGAAGGTAGCGTGAGTTTTGGTGGTAACTCAGGTGTTTATCAGGTTTATATTAGAAATTGACTCAGTTGTAAATGACCTGCAGCAGCAGCAACTGCAGCAGCCCCTTCTGACTGTCTGCACAAATAGCTGTTCCAACAGATTTACTCTTGGTGTTTGCCAGTAGTTGTGCGTATTGCAGATTGTAATCCCTGAGCTGCACAGACCTCACACATTTCTAATCAGATGCTGGTTAATTGCTGCTAATAAGGGCAAATTACTGTGGGGCCAGATGAATTGTTACTTTGAAAAGAGGACCTGGGTTTCACCATGACACATAGGGACCCACTATATGCAAGCAGGCAGTGTCTAACTCAAGAGGTGGACAGTAACTGGCCTGAAACTGAGGAGCTGTTGAAGGGACTTGGCAGCTACAGCTCTCCTGGTTCTTGCTGAAATATTTTTGTTCATCTTGATCAGCTTAACTAGCAAATAGGTATTTGCCCAGCAGGCTGGCAGGTAGACTACAGTGCTAGTTGCACTGGTGTTAGTTCAGGTGGACACTTGGCAGTGCTGATTTTCCTCTTGGCCTAGTCTGGGTTTCTCCTGTTGTGCACATTGGCTGAATTTAGGAGTGATGACTGATTGTTTAGAAGCCTCTCAAAAGGGAAGATTCCCTTATCTTCAAGGAGTGATTTACATTTTCTTTCTCTTCTGTTAGTTTTTTGCTGTGGTGTATGTCTTTCAGCTCTTCTAGACATGATTTTTGTCCCCTTTTTTAGGACAGGTAGCCAGGTCAGACTGCTGAACTTTGTTAGAACTACTCTGTGTACATGTCTTAGGCCTGCCAAGTGGTATTAACCCAACACTTGGTGCTTTTTGTAAGTCTCTTGAAGTGCATTGCAAACAGACCCATTGCACACAGTCTAGCTGTCAGCCTTCCAGCTGCTGGGTGTTTGGCAGCAGAGAGAGCAGTTCTTTCAACAGTAGTGTTTTAAATCACGGACTGTGTCAAATGAACACCTCTACAGCAGGTGGCACATTGCAGGAGAGCGTAAGGGCAGTGCCACCAGGAAATACTTGTAATTGAGGTGCAGCTTGTGGGAGGGTGCTTTGGAAACTGGTATTGCCAAGCGCAGAACAACTGTGCCATTGAGACTTGAGCTGTGAACATCACAAATACCATTTCTCTGCTGATTATGTTGTAGGAAGGTGCCCTCCCTTCCCCACATACTGATGTGCATATGAATCATGCGTGGCAGAAGCATACTTAACGAGTGGGAGCTTGTGATGGGGACAGTGTCTGACATGCCTGATCACTTAGCAGTGGGATCCTGCATCCCTCCCCCATGAAATAGATGAGCTTGAGAGATGTGTGTTGAGTTGGAAGACCCACCACACAGGGAGCTTAGTGCTGTGGAAGATCCCAGATATTAGTTAAGATAGGGGATTTTGTGTGTTTTGTTTTTTTTTCTCTAAGCATTTGCAGTATGTGCCAATGTGAGATCAGAACCATCGTATTGAGGTTTTTGTTTGTTTTTTTTTTTTTTTTCTTTTTTTTTCTTTTTTTTTTTTTGTAATTCTGTCAGAAAACACTGTGAGCTTCTTTGAGAATTGTTCCTAATCAACTGAGGGGTTTTTATGCTTGAAGACTATAAACCAATTTTCTCTTCTATTTTGCAATGCAGCAATTGATTTTTCTATATTAGTTTAGTTCTGCTCTGCTAATCTTTGGTTTTATGCATTATTTCCTTAAACTAATTTAAATTTAAATTCTCAAGTGTTGGGGTTTTTAATTTATTAATGAGATATCACGTTTCTAATCTATTATCCTATTAATTTCTCAAGAGAGTTTTTGTAGAATGCAGCTCTCATGGCTTGCTTAAATGAATCTTAAAATCTTACTTCTACCCTTACAATACCTGAATTTGTTTGTCTCTCTGTAAGTGTAGAAATCCAAACTAAAAAATGCAACAATTGACAAAAATTGGATCGAAGTGCTGCAGTGATAGCAGAAGTTAGTTAATATAATTTGATTTTCAGGTAGTAGGACTGGGATGAAACTTTCCAAGGATATGAGGTATTTTGTATGACCTTATGTATGGCAGTCTTACTTCAGGATCTTCAAAACTAAGCCATACAACATCTAAATGTCTGGAAAGTTTGGGCAGCAATCCATGTTACTGCTCCAGTCCCAGGAGCGTCAGTGGGCTTGAGAGTCTGTAACAGCCTCTTGCTGGCCAGAAAAGAATAAGGAGCAACATGGCAGACGTGGTGAAGGAAGAATAACGGTGTCTTGACATCTAAGCAACAAATAAACCAAGCAAAACTTAGAGTGAGAGAGGAACGTAAGTTTCTGAAGATAACAGTTTATATAATCTAAAACATTTCCTAGAGCACTGGAACAAAAGTCAGCAATAGCAGTATCTCCAGGAGGTCTGCAGAATGAACACTGCCTGTGGTACGAACCAGTAGCAGCTAATATTCTCCACTTTTCTCCAGAAAAAAGCCCCAAAACTTAGTGGATTAAGTCAGAAATACATTTAATCATTTAATAACATCTGCTGTGAGCACAGTGGTAGGTAAATAGTGACTGATGTGATAGTGAAATTTCAGTACTGCTTTGTATGATAAAATAATAATGATCTTACCTAACAAGTTGATATATAAAGTATACACTGGGATTTCTTACCCCATGGCCACTTCCAATCTAAAATCAGCATCAGCATGTGATACATAACGGAAAGAGAAACTTTAAAAAAGAATCTAAGTCTTACAGACAGCAAGGCTAATTTCTCTAGTCTTACTAGGCTGTTTGAGGATCTTTAATGACCTGAGGTTTCTATGTAATTGATTCTTACAGCAAATCTGAAAACCAGCAGAAATTTCCCCAGTCAGTCAGTGAGAACATTGATAATGTCTTAAAGGTAAAGGATATCCTTTGTGGATTACCCAGGTTCAGTTTGTGCAGGATTTGTGACATGTCTCCCTGCCTCGGTGAGGGGCAGAGGTAGCAGCACGGAGGGGGATTGGTGTGTCTTTTCTGACCTCTGCCTGTGCATGCAGGTCTTCATATCCCCGGAGGGTCAGAAAAGGCATGGAGGTACACAGCGAGGAGGGGAAATAGGGGGACTTACTGTGCTGTGGTGGGTATGATGCAGTTCCTGTCTGGATCTCCTTCTCATTGAAACTGGAGTACGGGGTGGGAGGAATGGTGCATGTCCAGGTATCACCCCAAAGACAGCATGCATGCATGCCTACAGGAAGGTATAGAAACCTGGGAGCACTCCTAGTGTTGGTGATGTATGCTTCTGATGCTTCATGTTCCTAAGTTCCTGATTTCATGAGTCTTAAACTTCTAGATCAGGTTACAGATACTGCATATTGTGGATAAAACATAGTAAGGCTGGTAGAAACTCCACATCCATCCATGGTTTATTTTCAAAATCTATATACTTTAGTAAAATGTCAGGAACTTTACCACCTTCTTTTGATTTAGACATGGGATTTGAGGTTGTAAGGTAAAAATCTTGCTGGTACCTGCTTTCATCTCTCTGGTGGTCTTCAGGCTTTTAGCTGCTACATCCTCAACTGCTGCTTTTGTGACAGGAGTGGCAGTAAATGTAGAAGAGGCTGAGAGGTTTGTCTGAAATGAAGCATTTAGCCTGACCTTGTGTTCTGGGCTCTTTCTGTAGTGCATAAAAGAGACAGGCACCTTCAGGGGTTGGCTCATCAGATCTGTTTCAGGACTGGCTAAATCATGCTGGTGGCTAAAATGCAGAAGGTTGTTGACAAATGACAAATCTATATTGTACAACATGGAGATGCGTTGGCGCTGACTTCAGCAGGATTTGTGTTCATGTGTCTGTGAAGAATATTATCATCAGTCTTCAATATCCCGTAATGTATATTTTGTGCTGTGTTTCACTGTGTTTGGGAACAGATTACAGAAATGTGAAATCTGTGATAGTGAAAATCAGCATGTATGTCTTTGATGAAGGCTCAAATCTGGCATATGTATATTTATATAGATGAATTTTCTGACCTTTGGCTACTGAACCGTACAACATTTAGATTAACTTTTTTGGGGAGAATTAAGATGTGTTAATCTTAATTAAGATGTGTAATCTGTGTGTTAATCATCTGCACAGCATTAGTGAACAGAAGCAAGAAGAACAGGATATACATGTAGACACAAATGGTTTTGTCTTTTACCAAAACTAATTTTGTTTCTAATCTTAAATTCAAATTTGAGCTAGGCAACTAGAGCATAATCTTTCATTTTCATTAGAATCTTTACTCACAATTTGCAAAAGTATTAAATCTGACTTTTCTTAAAGTAAACCCTGATGATAGATTCCATAAGCATCACAAAAGATTTTGCAGAACTTCAGTTCCTCTTTCCTGATTTTCCAGTTGGTTGTCATGGGTAAAGTAGCCTTGTTAGTGGTTGTGTAACTTTGTCTCAAAATAGAATTTCCTCCAGTTAAGGCTGTTTAGTAACATTCTGTGATATCTGATCACGTTCTTCCCTCTTGAGTTACATTCGTGGCTGTATCACCTTTAATTAATTTCATGCTTCTGCAGTCCGCATGCAGGCTAGTTCAAACTGAAGGTGAGACTGTACCTTAGTTATAACCAGGATGTTGCTCTGCAATTATTTTAAATTTTAAAACATTAATTGCATAAAACTGGCATAAAGTTTACATAGAAAATAGGAACATTTTCTGTTCAGGAATTAATTAAATTCTTTATTTTCAGTATCTAGGTCACTTGAATGTTCATGCAGAATGATTTTTCTCCATTCACGAAGTATTTACACGTATACAGGTTTTTGTCTCAGGTGGCTAGAAACTCTTCCTGGAGTTTAAGGAAGGATCCTGCCCATGCTAATCGTACCATGCCGTTTTCTCCTTAAGGCTTAAAGACCCCATAGATAAAAGTCTCATTTGGAGACATGAGGACAGTTTTGGTGAATCTGAATTGCATGAGAGATGCAGCAGCACATTGCCTTTTCTGAGTGAGAGGTAATTTCTTTATCTGGAATAGTTCTTTTAAATGTATCAGTGTTATATTGGGAGAGGGAGAATGTTACTCCAAATACGAATTGCCAGACAGGCAGCCCCTGGGCACTGGCACAGTACAGCTGGCTGCTTCTTATTGTAAGGAATAAGTAACAAGATTTGGAGTGCTGAATGCTACCTGAAAATTCGAGTTCATCCTTATGTGCAGGCTCTCATCTGGACCTAGCAGCAGGGTGCTGCTTCTTGGCTTGTATGGGGTGTGAGTTGGTTCTTTTCGTGTTGGGATTCTGCCTCTCTACCTGCGGGGTTGTGTTGCTCTTCTATGTGGTGATAGCAAACAGTCAAGATTGTTGCAACTTAATCAGCACAATATCCCACCTGTTTGTATGAGGAAAGCATATTTTTCTGTGACACTCATTGTGCATGTTTGCATGTTGCTGGTCTTACAGCGTTTGTCCTGAACATAGGCAGTGCATTGTTAGGGGAATGTGTTCAGTTATGCCCATTGTTGTCACTGAATTGGCTAAAGATTCAGTGATCACTAGGATCACCTTGCCTCTTGCTCTGCTTAATAACCCATGAGCTCAGGACTGTGGCACATGGTGGAAGAGAACAAGAAAGCATCTAATGCTGCTATTATGTACATCTGAAAGTATCCATTCTGAGAATGTAAGTTGCAGTAAATACCAAATAAAAAAACCAAACAAACAAAAAACCCCAAACAAAACAAAACAAAAAACACCAAAAAATCCAAGATGCTAAAAATGTTGTAACTGGAAAGAATGTTTGAAAGGAATGTAGAAAGTTAAGGATGTACAAAATAAGAATTCCTTCTTTTACTACCTGTTTCCAATCATCAATAAACACCTTCCTAAAAATTCAAGGTAATTTCCAAAAAACAGCAAAGCTAGTTGAAGCTGCTGTACATTCTTGCGCCCTGGACCTGGATACTGCAGAGTCCTCCATCACGGGGGAGAGGGACTGAGAAACTATTTCATGACACTTTTCATATGCAGCATCCAGAGAAAAGATAAATTGTCTAGGTTAACTTTATATCCCAGAGATTATTTCTGCATGAGGGTGTGACTTTTCCTTCCTCACACTTGTACATTTACTGCTGCTCCAGAGACTACATAGTATAACACTTACAAGAGGATCATGGGGGAAAAAACCCAACTTCTAAGTAAATAAAATTGTAAATGAATCTCTGCAAGTGAGAGTTTTATCTCCCCCTCCTCTCCCTCATCATTCCAGAGTGTTGCCTTATACACTTGGCAAAAGAGAACAATTTCATTTTTCCAATAGGGAACACTATGTTCCCACGTTGTCAAGTCCTCTCTGTAAAAGTGAAAGCTGAGTAAATTTGGAATTTCTCTTCATGTGTAATGTTACTCTTTTGTATCTGTATTCATGGTTAAAAGAATTACAGTTTCAGTTGGTTTATTTTGCCAAACAAGTCTTATCAACACTGTTCTCAGAAATACTGACCATTTACTTTCTGATCCAAAGTGTTTCAGTATGTCTGAAATAAGAATGTTTAACTTGGCTTGTTGAAGCCACCTTCAATTACATATGAGTCAATTTGATATTAACCGCTTTTGTTTTTCCCCACATCTGACTGTATAGAGGACAGTTTCAGCTCTCTGCTGAACTCTTTTCCATAATATGTGTGACATGACTGCCTTGGCAGGCAGCAGCATTCAGAGTGTATCTATGCGTTCGTGTTCAAACGATGGTGTTCTCTCAGGTTCAGCCCAGGCAAGGCACTTGTGACCAAAACTACAATTCAGTCTCCCTTCATTAGGAAAATGTAGTTTTTCTTTGTTCTGTGGAACACTAAAAAATGCCTACATTGCTTTTTGTTTTGATTCACTGAATTCTCTGGGTATTAGTATTAAGGTATAAAGGATGATGTTTCTATGTAACAAAAGTTTTAATTAAATGATAGTTCTTCTTGAGCATGTTGCAAACCCAGTATAATTTGATAATAAGTAGAACTAAGTAGGAGCTATTTTCAGGTGATGTTTACAATTGTACCATGATGGCAAATGCTCCAAAATCTGCTTTCATATGTCAGCTTGAGTAAATACCCCTTAGGAAGAAATCACAGAATCGTAGAATCATAGAATAGTTTGGGTTGGAAAGGACCTTAAGATCATCTAGTTCCAACCCCCCTGCCATGGGCAGGGACACCCCACACTAAACCATGTCAACCAAGACTCCATCCAGCCTGGCCTTGAATACCGCCAAGGATGGAGCATTCACAACCTCCCTGGGCAACCCATTCCAGTGCCTCACCACCCTCTCAGTAAAGAATTTCTTCCTTAGATCCAATCTAAACTTCCCCTGTTTAAGTTTGAACCCGTTACCCCTTGTCCTATAACTACAGTGCCTGATGAATAGTCCCTCCCCAGCATCCTTGTAGGCCCCCTTCAGATACTGGAAGGCTGCTATGAGGTCTCCATGCAGCCTTCTCTGCTCCAGGCTGAACAGCCCCAACTTTCTCAGCCTGTCTTCATACGGGAGGTGCTCCCCTCCCCTAATCATCCTCGTGGCCCTCCTCTGGACTTGTTCCAACAGTTCCATGTCCTTTTTATGTTGAGGACACCAGAACTGCACACAATACTCCAAGTGAGGTCTCAGGAGAGCAGAGTAGAGGGGGCAGGATCACCTCCTTCAAACTGCTGGTCACGCTCCTCTTGATGCAGCCCAGGATAGGGTTGGCTTTCTGGGCTGTGAGCTCACACTGCCGGCTCATGTTCATTTTCTTATCATTTCTTTATTTCACCATGGTGAATTACTGAGTGATAAGGTATGTTTGTGTGGTGTCAAAGACCGAGTTGTAAGACGTGTTTCATCTTGGGCAGAACGGAAATCTCAGTCCACAGTTGCTACCCCCGAGAAAAATGTCAGCAAGTCGGAGCCATTGTTCTGGCTCTTCCTTGTGTTTCTTCTTGAAGGTTAAGCTCTTGGGCTTTCCTCAGTGTATTTTGAAACTTTGTTTTCCACTGTGGAATTGAACCTCTTGATTACCATTTAGATATAATAACAATCTTTGTCAAGTAGTTCTAAAAGCTTCCCTATGTTGTCCCATTATTACTGCCTAACTGGACAGCATCAATAACTAATGTTATTTTCAAATATACTAGCCCATGGATTTCTTGTCTTCTGTGGGATCAAAGGCAACATGGTATTCAGTGGATGCCAGGGCTTTTTCCTTTCTTCTGAGTGAGGGGGGCAGAAAGTTCTTGAAATTATGCAGTTGTCACAGGAAAATATTCTGTAATTACGCAGTAACTGTTAAAGGTCTCATTTTATGTTTTTGACCTATCAACTTAGGTCTCTTTTTTACATTGTGCTGTTTATTGGAATTGTTTCTATACCTTAGGTCTTAGAAAGGCCATTTGTGCAGGAATTGCATGTGACTTGCCACTAATTTTCACTAGACATGTCCCTGAGGTCAGGATATCAAATATTTCATTTGTGCGTAGCAGTAGAACAATAAACATCATCATTTTGTAACCTTATCTAGGTGTTCCTGCTCTGGCAGGGGGATTGGACTAGATGATCTCTTGAGGTCCCTTCCAATCTCTAACATACTGTGTGATACTGTGTGTGTGTTTCTTTATAAGGAAGAAGTTCTGTACTGTGAGGGTGGTGAGGCACTGGAATGGGTTGCCCAAGGAAGTAGAGAATGCTCCATCCCTGGCAGTGTTCAAGGCCAGGCTGGATGGAGTCTTGGTTGACATGGTTTAGTGTGAGGTGTCCCTGCCCATGGCAGGGGGGTTGAAACTAGATGATCTTAAGGTCCTTTCCAACCCTAACTATTCTATGATTCTTACAGAGTAATAAGTTTTTAATAACAGTAATTACAATTATTAAAAATAAACCAAAGTAATTACTTTTTTTTTTTTTTTTTTTTACATTGTTTTCCTTTGGGATTTTCTTGGGTTTGTTTTGTTTTGTTTTGTTTTGTTTTGTTTTTTGTTTGAGGGTTTTTTTTGATGCTGAATACAGATTTTTTCAGGCTACTTTGTAGCAGATAGTGGGTAAAATCTACAGAAATAACTCTGCTCACTCCTTGTTTTCATGGGATTCAGTTTAATGCTTTTAAATTGGTTTTAGTTTTTTCTGGGTAACAGCACTCAGCTATTCTTTTTGTTGAATACCACTTTGGTTTTTAAGCACTTTTAAGGTGAATTTTATCATATTGCCTTGGTTCTTCCATTTAATTAGTAATACGTCATGTTTGCATAATGAGAATTACTGCTTTTGAACACAGAAGCATGAAGAGTATAGGCAGGCACATTGCATTATTTTCCCACGAGTAAAAAAAACCCAAAAAACTCCTGTACTGAAACTAGAATTACTGTGAAAATCCTTGTTTTACTGAAGAAGAAAAAATTGCTTTAGATTTACTGTTTTCTCTGAACTTGTTAAAAAACAGAGTTGCTAATTACTATCTGCATTTCATCATTGGTTGAGTTACAACTGAAACTATTTTGGGTAGTTTTCAGTTTGTAGATGTACTTGGTTAGACCAACATTCATATTGCTGATGGATACATTTCATTGTGGTACAGAATATGATGAATGAACAAATAGATAAGGTCTTTAATCAGTCAGATGTGACTACTAGAATAATCATACCCATTACCTTTTTGGAATTGTGTTTTATCTATTATTGCTTATAGGTTTTATGGGAAACAATTATGTCTAGGTTAATTGCTGTCTTTAATATAATTATACTCTCCTCTGCTTTTTTTGTGATGCAGAGACAACTTCTTGTCTGTTCTTTCTTGGGTGCTGAGCAGAATGTGTATGTGCCGCTTCTGCAGAAGGTAGTTCTCTTGTCACCAAACCCTTGTCACTTGCCTAATTGCAGCAGGTTCTCCTATTGCTCTTTCCTTTTCAGACATTTAAAAGACCTTTAGTGTTTTTTCCTGTACTCTGAGTAGTCCTGAGGTAGTGAGTTGTCATTTTCCTAATCAATTGTTTACATGGCTTTCATTTCATATCAGTCCCTTTTATCCACAATTGCATCTTCTCATAACTTACTGTATTAGTCTGGTTCTCCTTCAATCACGAGACATTTGTGTTCAGCATGGAGAATCCATGATGTTAAAATCCATGTTTTTCTCCTTATGTTATTGGCAATTTTCTTCTGTTCAGAGCCCTCACCCATGAAGTTGGCAAATATGATTAAAGCACAATCCATTCCTTTGTTGGAGTGTTAGTTCAGTTCTGACTGGAGGGCTTGCTGATCTGTCATATCCCTGTTGCAGGCTTGCTGGTCTCTGTTGTACCAGTAGGTTTTACAGATAAACCATGCAGGTGTATTTCCCCTAATTCAATAAACTATTGTTTTTATTTCTTCCACTCTCTTCTGTCTTTACTTGCATTGCATGTGGAAATATTGAGGTGATTTTACTTGCTGCATCATTTCCCATCAATTCATACTTTGCAACTTGATGGGGTTTTATTGCCAACTCTGTGCTATAGAAAATAAGAATTATTCTACTGAGGATCTCAATTTTTTTGCATCCTTTTCTTAAAAGATGCCCAGTAGTCTGTGTTTAGGACAAGCAATAAAAAATGTGAATAGCTAAGATGAATAATGGTTTAAAACACAGAAGTGATTGTTTCGGACTTAGTCATATTTAGACTTACTACCTTTGGCAGCGTTTCTCTGACCAGCTAGCAGAGGAAGCATGAAGCTGAAATGCTGTCTGGTTAAAGCATTTTCATTGCTTCTATCATCCTTTTCGAAATCCTTTCCAACTCTTCTATTGGAAATACTTTTTGTGTTTCTCTGACCTTTTTGCTGATATTGTAGCCTATTGCCTGGAACTACAGCTCTGTATAATAAGTTGTGCTAAAGGTAATGGTGAAAATTGTGTCTGACTCATGCCAGGAGAAGTAATTCATACCACTAGGAGAACAGGGAAGGGGAAGAAAAGGCAACCTTGTGAGTTTGGTCTGAATTCTGTGCTGGTGTTTTGCCCTGTGCTTGAATCTCCCCGTGCATTTCCTGGATTGCTGTTGGATTTAGATACATTCAGTGGCTGGGATGAGCTCATTAAACTGTGCTTTGTGATGCGTGTTTGTTTTCCCTCCTTTTATAAACCTACCTATAATACATGCGTGCTGTTCCCTTTTTGAAAATAGATGGCATTAGATTGAATTAAAGGAAATTACTCCTTGTTAAATGACAAAGGCAATGACAACTCAGCAGAGCTCTTGGCAAAACCAACAGTGGCTTGTATTAGCCTGTCAGAATAGTGTCACATTGCTCCTCGTCTGCTGGAGTCCTGTGAGTAGATGGTGGCTGGACCTTACATGGGTACGAATTGTGTGAAGGCAGTCAGGAGCTGCTTCTCCCTCCCTATCACCCTTGAGGGGCATTGCAGCTTCTGAACTAAGTAAACGTATAGCACTGCTGCCAGAATACCATACGGCAGGGTAGGCAAAAAACACAGAAAGGGAGAAGACAGGATTATGTCTCTGTCTCAAAGGTACACAGAAGGGGTGGCCAAGGTAGCCATCCTGTGGGATGCTGAGCAAGAGTTATTTTGCATCTATCTTGTACATGCAGAACTGTTTTCTCTGGGTTAGTTTTTGCAATGCAATGTGAACTGCTGCATGCCAGTTCATCTCTCTTAAATGCCAATTGACATCGTCTAAAGGCTTGGCCAGTTTGAGCATGAGTTTTAGGGGGAGCTGGCATGTCCTAACATCACACCTTTTAAATACTAAGCCTACAGAAGCTCTGACGCAGAAAATCTCAGTGCCTGAGCACCCACCTTGTTATTGCAATAATATGGTTAAGCATATGTTCTAGCATTTGGCGAGTGATTGCAAACATAAGCAAAGCAGTTGAATCAGACTATGGCATTTTCAAACAAGGCTCCACAGAGCTAAAGACACAAATATTTACTGCTTGAGCTCAAATCTGTTGCTTGGAAAGAAGATTCTTGGGTTTTTATGTTGACCAGGCATACAGTTGGGAAGGCAAAAGGTGGAGTCCTAGTGAGCGCTGTCACAGATAGGTCTTGTTTGCCAGCCTGAAATCAGTTTTACTTCCTCTGTCTCAGTATAGCCTGGCTAATATTTTCATACTTTGTTGCAGTTGCCAAACACAAGATGCTGTCTGTGCAGCTCTCCAGGTTATTATGGCTAGGAAAAGATAGTGCTCTGGAGAGCTCACCTACTGCTGATAGATCATTACATTAATAAGGAAAGCAGTTAAATACTGTTTAAATATTGGAAAATAAACATATGTTGAAGAGGTTGACAACTGAAGCATAAGAGATGTAGCTTGAGAACTTATTAAAGAGAAATGTACTAAACGTGGAACTTGCACTGAAGTAATCGAAATCCAGCCAAATGCCACAAAATCTAGTTCGACAAAAGCAGCAGTAGCTTTATAATGCAGATGTTAAAGTGAAGGGTGCCACCGCTGTCCATCTAGCTTGGCCAGTTTCTGTGTTCTGGTTAATCACAGATGCCAGCCAGGGAGATTTTTGTGTCTGAGGAGGCATAACCCCAGGCCTGGGAAGGGGCAGGCAGTGTTACAGAAACTGCTGCCTCTTCTATGGCTATCTCCACATATGGGGACTCCCTTCAAACAGAACAGCCATCAATTTTTGATCAGGAAAGCACAAAAGGTTTGTTATTAGCTTAAAATCAGAGGGCTACCAGGCACCTGACAGCTATTAGTTTGTTTTCACAAACGTGATCATATGAGCTTAAGTGGCAGCTATGTTAAACCCTCTTTTGCTTTTGAATTCATCCGTACACAACAGGATTAGGGAGCAGTGGAAGTGGTATGAAAATGTAAACTGTCGAAGTCTACCCATAAGGTTGAACACATGTGTAAGACCCCTCCAATCCAGAAAGCACCTGAGCTTGTGATTGAGTCTTCATGGTATTAATGGCACTAAAGTGTATCCTTAAGTGAAATCCACAGAGCTTCCTTAAGTGAAAACCTTTAGGTTACAGAAGGGGAAATGGAAAGAACCCATTCTGGTATTTCACTATTCCTATGCTTCTAGAAAAAGGTGTTTTTTTCTAGTTTTGCATGTATGGTATCTTCAGTGTACAGAGCTTAAAGAAAAAGATAATTTTAAATATATTAAAATAACTTTTAAGTTTCCTAGTGTGTATTTTACATCACATTCCTGAATATGATTCTGGGATTTTGTGCTTTTAAATAATTTAAATTATGTTTCTATTTTATTTTACGGTTTGTTTCATCGGGAAGCAATGAATCAACTTTTCTGTAGTGTTCATTTGAATATTAATGAGTCATTTAATTGAGTTGATAATAATATGAATTAGAAATTTTGCAAGGCATAAAAATTTAAGTTCCAGTATTTAACATTAGTGAACAGTATTCATTTATATGTTAGAAAGATGGGTAGGCAGAGAGGTATTTGTTATATGTATATTGACCTAATCCATTTCTGTATGTGGATTTTATAAAGCTTCTTGTAAGGCCTTAAAGCACTTGTCAGTTTTGCAAATTTAGAAGGGGATAAAAGCACAAGTTAATATGCATAAATAGAGATTGAAAGATGATTTGGCACAGACGAGCAATAGGACTTTATCTGCTAAGAGGTTCTATCAACTGTAAGATGTAAGAATGAGAATTAGTTTAACACTAATGCTTTCTTTTTGGTATCTGAGACAACTGAAACATGTCAGCACTGAGTAGTGGTGTTAACTGACAGGAGAGAATCACAGTGTTTCATGCCTAGTTGAAGAACAAGAATTTGCAAATGAGGGCTGCTCACAACAGGAAGAAGAGTCAGTCACTCATTTAATTTAAAGAGCAAATGAGAGTACTTAAGCACTGAGAACCTAAATATATCTGAGGAAGTCTTTAAAAACATAGAGTGTATCTTGGCTCCAGTTGAGCTGTTGAACTATCTACTCTCAGAACTTCAGCTGTTCTTACAGGTGACAGTGAACATGAGAACACCAGTGCTGCAGTGTTATAGCTCTCCAGAAGTAGCCCTGAAATTTGTGGCTTATGTTACAGAGAAACAAATTTCAGCTTAATTTAGCCACCTAGCATCTCTTCAGTCCACTTACTGCAGGTGAACTGGATTTGTCTAGGTATTGTTATACTTACGGAAGACTTTATTTTCTAGTTATAAAACATGTGCTATGTTTTCTGCACTTCTCCAGATACTTACAGTTATCTTCTCAGTGTGTAGGCTGAAAGTCTTTGTGAATTCCTGATACATCCATGACTTGCATTCTTACTGATTAAACTGCCTTTTGTGTGTGTTGTGAGGGGTGCTGTGTTTTGATTTGAGAACTTTAACAATTTGCATTTTTGGCAGTTAATTGTGACTGGATGATTTGTAATTTGCAAAACTACCAAAACCCGCCTTTACTACCATCTACTTTCTTTAATGACTGTTCAGATATCTTTATGGTTATCTTTAGAATTTCCATGAATTTACACAACAGAACTTGGCTGGGGAGCAGCTCTGTGGAAAGGAACCTGGGGGTCCTGGTAGACAGCAAGCTCAATATGAGTATGCAGCTGCAGCAAAGAAAACCAGCAGGATGCTGGGTTACATCAATAAGAGCATCACCAGCAGACATAAAGATGGCATCATCCCACTCTACTCAGCACTTATCAGGCCACACCTCGAGTACGGTGTTCAGTCTTGGTCCCCACTGTACAAAAAATGTGTGGACAGGCTGGAAGGGGTCCAGAGGAGGGCTACAAAGATGGTCAAAGAACTGGGAAGCCATATGAGAAAATACTGATAGAGATCGGTTTGTTCAGCTTGGAGAAAAGAAGGCTCAGGGGAGACCTTATCAACATGTTTCAGTAACTAAAAGGTGGCTACAAAGAAGATGGAGACAATGATTCACATGAAAAAACTGAGGGGTGATGGGCACAAGTTACTCCTGGGGATATTCCAGATGGACACTAGAGGAACATTTTTCACAATGAGAACAATCAGCCATTGGAATAATCTCTTCAGGGAGCTGGCAGATTCCCCAAAACTGGACACTTTTAAAGATTCGGCTGGAAGGGTGCAGGGACACCTAGTCTTGGTTATGCTTTGGCTAGAAAGGTTGGACCATATGATCCCTGAGGTCCCTCCAACCTGGCATTCTATGAGTCTATGATACCTTAGGATAGTGGTACAGGTAGTGTCATAAATGCAATTAAGTGAGACACAGATAAATACTATGGTGATAATGGGGCGTTTATGCATGTCAGCTGGGAAAAGTTTTGTAACAGCTTACACCACCTGGAGATCACCCTTATTTATGGTGTGGTTTGGGGGAAGGGAGCAGTGTTTGGACAAATTTTATATGGATGGAAAACATTGAGAAACATTTTATTTGAAGACCAAATTATTATGAACTTTAAAAAGCTGTTTTTACCATACATGCAAAGCCCTGCAAATGATAAAATTGTTTTAAAATTTTAAAGATTAGTCTTTCTGATTATGAATGTTCATTTTGAAACATCACTTCTAGAATGAGGAACTTATTTTAAGGGCAGTTGTACCTCCTGTGAGATAAATTCCTTTGATTATTTGTATCTGATACTGGATTTATGAGATTTTTGATTTTGAGGCTTACAAATGAATTTGCTAAAGTGAGCTTCAAGGTTTGATAAAGTTGCCTGTGTATGATTATAGCAGGAATTTTTTATGTGTTCTGTCAGATTTTATCCTGAATCTGAAAATTGTAAGTACTGGTATGTCAGCAGTTCAGTACTCAGCTGTATTTCTTCAGCTACAAAAGTAATAACTTCAAGGAAAGCTAATGGTGACCTTCAAGTGTGAACAACACTGAAACATTCTCTATTTTGAATTTACTTCTCAAGATACATAGTACACTTACAAGCTGTGAGTTTTCATTAATGATTTCTATACTGTGAGGTGATGTAATTTTGATTTTGGGGGTTTCAGCTCAGGGCAAATGGATACTCTTGACATTCTTATCCTAGGGCAAGTTTAGTGAGACAGTTACTATCTATGCTTTCTTTTTCCTAAAATGTACATTTCAGCATGACCAAAATTCTTGTTTAGGGCCTGAAGGCATCACCTCACTTGACACAATAATTAGAAATGGAATAATAATTAAATGGAATAATAATGATATGCTGTGTGAAAGTACCTTTCCGCATTTGGCATTTGTTTAAAGTTAACAATATTTACTGCACATTGCACAGAAACTGGGGCAACTTTCAAGTATAATAGGTCCTACTTCTCATTCATAAGGCTGATTCTGATCCTTTTGCTTATGTTGGAGAGACCCAGACCCAACATATGCCCAGAGTAATACTTGGGAAATGGTTCGTTTGTTCCCTTCTAAAGATGTCAGGTAGAGGATTTCTAAATAAGCTTCTTGGAAAGTATCAGAAATACAATTGATTTTTCAGGGGCTTTGGGTTTGGAAGAGGCAAAGACCCCACAGAGGTCAGTGACCTTTTTAGCCAGTGCCTGGGAGAAGCTTACGAGTGGAGTCAAGGAATGAATGTCATGCAGAGTGTGTGAAACTTGCTAAATGTGCAACAGTTGTCAAATAACTTGACTCTGAACAAAGGTGAAAGAGAGCAAAGTGTATCTGGTAATGTTAATTACATCATCACAGTATCACAGTATCACAGTATGTTAGAGATTGGAAGGGACCTCAAAAGATCGTCTAGTCCATTTTGTGAACTACTCAAAGGTGCTGAAGTGCTACGTTGAGGAGTCCCAAAAAATTCTTAGAAGAGTGACACATATTCAGGCTGAAAATATTAAGAGAGCTATAGTGGTTTAAATGGTAATACAGTAATAATTAGCACAGCTAAATTGTTATAAAACCAGTCATGGGTGTCTTGAAAGAGCAATTCTCTGATTTGAACTTTCAGCATCACTGGACTTTTGTCATCACTTTCCTTAATAAAAAATAAAAATGACTTGCGCTGTGTTGTACATGATATACTTGATCGTTGGTAATGTGATTAATTAGATCACTCAAGTTACCCAAAGGTCTATTCATAATCAATAGAAAGAAATAGTTATCTTTAGTGCACTGTTTACATCAGCCTGAATGTAAAACTCTTAAGATGTCTACAGCAGTGCAAAATAGGTGAGGTGTACCCCAGGAGTTTCTGGTTCTGCCAGTCAGAGTGTGAACGTGTGGCCAAGCTCATGTGTCCCTTTCCATGTTGTGTTCCTATGTGTATGTTATTTAGATAGCTGCATAGAAAAGCAGAGCACAGCATATCTCCATGGTGGTGTAACACTCAAATGTGTACATGAATTGTGTTTAAATTAATCTTTCAGGCAAATTATATGGAATATCTAAACTTCTGTAGATTTCTTTCTGCTTCACAATAGAAAGGCTATTTTCAATGGGTATTAAAATGTCAAAGGGTCATGTAGGCCATCCAACTACAAGCCCATTAAAATGAGAAGCTTTTTCATCTTGAAACAAGTAGAACATGACCTATGAGAGGCACAGCTCTGCCATCTTTTACTCTATTGTGTCAGTTAAGAGGAGATACATTGAGCAATGTCTGTTCCAAAATAAACTCTTCATAGCCTTTTTTTGATTATATTTTTGGTTTTTGAGTGTGAATCTTTGCTGACTGATTTAGTCTATTCTCTTTCTAAATAATATTAACTGTGATACGATCCCTTTATCCCTTTATTATCTTTTTTTAAAATACAAGGTCAGTGAAGACTGATGCCAGCAGTACATTAACTGCTTTGGGATTCTTAAATGTATCGTCTGTAGCTCTCCCTTGTAGTGAAGTACTGGATCAGGACTTGTCCTGGTTCCCTGCTTCCTGTTGATATGTTTTTGGAATAATCTCTGACCATTCTTCAGGCACCTTCAGGCTGTTTGAATTTCATTTCCTGCCCCTATGCTTTCTGCTTCTATATTCTCCTTCTGTGATTTTATTATTTCTTAGGAAGCTGTCACCTTAATTTCCAGTACTTGCCTCATGTGTCCAAAAAGGCCCATGGTTTGGTCAAGACCATCAGTTAACCTTTTCTTCTTTCACAACAGAAAAACATGCGTTTCCCTTTCAGAGATTTTTCGAAGATTTATTTACTGTTTCTTGAAATACATTCTGCTTAATCCACTAGCTATTTTTTTTTTATTTGTCATTATACTTCCGTCTTGTATTAAAACCATTTCCCTTTCCATTTATTTACAAGGTTCTCATTTTCCTGACTCAGGCAATTTGATCTGAAATGCATAAAATTAACTTCCTGTTGCTCTTCAACTGTTTCGTAAACAAAAAAGAGATAAGTGATTGAAATGAATTTATGAAATATAATCAATAAAAAATAAGCTACATTTCCATCAGAAGCTCAAAAGAAGAATTATAAGACAGTCTCTGAAAATGAAAGTTCATGTTGGTGGAGTTGATTAAAAACATACTATAAAAGGAATAGGGAGATATTACGACCATTTTTTCCAAGGCTAACAGAAGTTTTCAATTTCTAAAGGCAATCTTTCCTTTGCCATTTCAGTTTTTAATAGACCTATCAAATACAGGTGATATTTCATGACTGGTGAATGGTAGATGTACTAACCCTGTTTTAAGAACAGTACACCAAGTTCTAGAAAAAGAAATGAAGGAAAGAATAATTAGACAAAATGAAATAAAATGTATCGTAGACTACTGCAAGACTAATTTTACATGACTAGAAAGGAGAAGAGTTAATTTACCAGAACTCAGTAAAGCATTTAATATAATGTCATGTAGGAAATCATTTGTTAAGTTGGAAAAGATTGTTGTAATTGAAGAAATTGGTTTATTGGAAGGCAATAGCGTTAAGTTCTGATTTCCAAATCTTTAACTTTTACAGTTTTTTCTTGATATAACACCTTGCTTAGTCCAAGGGAATAGTTATTCCTTTCCTCTTTGAAGCATTACCTGCCTGAAAACTTTTTTATATAGTGGAAGTCTTCCAAGATTGAGAATAAACAACCCAGTTCCTTCAGTCTGTTCTGAAGAGCTTTTTTCTTGACTTCTTACAATTTATTGCCATGTGTTTGCTGGTGATGATTGGGTCTTTATTCAATCGTTTGCAAATCTCTCAAATTCAGACGTCTCCTGGAAAACTGCTTTCTCTCCAGTTGTCCTCCAGCTTGTTGCATTGGGTTAATCCATCCCAGGCATAAGATTTACAATTGCCTTTGTTGCTTTTACAGATACAATGTTGAAAAATGAAGGCTATGATGTTGAAGGTTATGATGTTCCATTTGACCCATTTCTCTAGACTAACCTCTGAATAGCAGCCCTACACTCCAGTGTATCAAACACTCCCACCATCTTGCTAAAGGTGAGCACTGTCTCATCATGCATGTCATACATTAAACACCATTTGCACTAGAATCATTCCCGGACAATGCAGTGTTAACCAGCTGCAGCTGGACTTTGTAGTGCTCATCACTACCTTTTGAGCCCAAACATCCTGGCAATATTCTGCTCACGTTATCACTTCTGTCTCCCAACCATATCCTGCCAGTTTGTCTATCCCACCATGGGATCATGTTGAAGGCCTTGCTAAAATCAAGGTAAGTGGCAGCTCTTGGTCTATGGCAGTACAGTGCAGTCACAGAAGGCAATCAAGTTGGTCAGGTATGATTTAGCCTTTAGTAAATTGATGATGGCTGTTCCCTTTTTCTACTCATCAAGAATCAGGAGCCTTTCCTGATAGCAAAAACCTTTCAAAAATAGTACAGAGCAATCTTGCAATGGTATTGACAAGCTTCTTCAACAACTTTGAATGTGTCTGATGAGATCTGTTGCAGTTATGTATATCCAATTGGCCCAACTGCATGTTCTTTTAAGGTAGATAATGCTTCAGTCCCTGGACTCTGATAGGTGGCTTGGGGATCTTGGATTGGGATAGTTGGATTGAGGGTTAATGACTGAGATGAAGAAAACACCAACCTCAAACTTACACCACTAGATTCACTGTCCCATCGATGAATGGACCCATGTTCTCTTTAGCCTTCCTTTGTCACCATTGTATCTGTGAAAGATTTCTAGTTGTTTTTCACATCCTTTCCTAATTTTTTACCTGGACTTAGGTTTACCTAACTCCATCCCTGTGTGGTTAGGCAATATCTTTGTATTGCACTCAAATAGCTTGCTCCTCCTTCCACTATCCCTATGCTTCCTTTCTGCACCTGTGGTCAGCCAGGATTTGTTCATTCATGCTGGAATTCTACCATGCTTGTTTGACATTTGTTTGGTACAGCATAAAGGACTGTCTTCATACTTTGAGGAGGGTGACCTGGAGATCAACAAGTTCTCCTTGACTTACTTGCCTTCCTACAGGATGCTGCAAAGCATGTCTCTGAATGAGCTTATGTTTGCTCTCCTGAAGTCCAAGGCTCTGATTCTACTCTTTGTCTTGCTGCCTTCTTTCAGGGTTTGAACTGTACAACCTCACAGTCCCTGCAGACAAGGCTGTTGTTGATTTTCATATCTTTAACCAGTTCTTTATTTGTGAGAGACAAGTTGAAAAGTTCCTTGGTGTACTTTTTGCCAAAGCTGCCTAGTCTCCCAAACAATTTCCTTCCCTGTTTAGGAATTAAGAGTATTGGAACTGTTCCCAGTTGTTGGTTTTCATGCAGCCGCTCTGTTTTTAACAGTGAGATAGTTTATTGTATCTGAGCGCAGTGGTTGTAGTTGTGGGCTACTAGATGGTATTATTGGCCTGAAACACTCATTTTTTACTAGTGCAGACATAGCTGATGGTTAGTCTCCACAGCCTGCAATGCAAGCAGTTGACTAAAATTGTGAAATTTGCTGTACCAGCTAGCGCCAATGAAAAGAACATATATCTTTGTCCTGTGAAAGCATGTATATCTATATGTATAAAGAATTTCAGTCAGAAAGTTGTTCAAGATTCATATTTTCAAATAAACATCTCTTTTATATGAGTATGTGCAATGTTTCATGGTAACCTAAGAACAAGTAGCACTGCCATAAAGTGTGAGAATGGGGCAATGATAAAGTTAAGAATCTTTTCCTCCTTGAATGAATTCACATCTGAAAAGTGAAGGCAGATTTCTTGAACCTATCTCCAAACTATTCCCTGAGGATTACATAACATCACCGAGATTTTGTGGTGACAGGATACAAGGATTTACACTTCTGTATAATCAATTCAAATCCACTCTGCTATCAACAATGTGGGAAAGATCTTTGCCTAACTAAAAATATGATACTTCACTGAACTTCAGGCATCTAACTTCTAAATTATTAGTAGCCTCTTGCTCTGTATTCATTAGAAATTACTTGCCATTCTCGTTTTAGTTTCACAGGTACTATGAGCATATATGCACATAATGCTTTTGGCTGTCCAGAAAATATTTCATATGCATGGTAGAGATGGCTTACAGTTCCCACAGAGATCCTCTGCATGGATACATATGCAACGCGGGTGCCAGCTTGGCCTGAACTTGATCTTAGCTTGTAAATGCCATTGGCATGGTGCAGCTTCTGGGTTACGAGCTCTGCCTGAAGGCGAATGGCTCAGACTGAATTTTGGGGTTAGCTGTGGTTACTCAGCTTTGCAGTTAGTGGAAATTCACATCAGGCCAGCTTAGAAAGTCAGGAGAATGAATGCTTGCCTGCAGGCGAAGATTATACAAATGCCAGAGTGTCATTTTTGATGTCCATTAATGTTTGTGTCCGGGAACTTCAATGCAGCTGTTTCTACTAAGTGAGATAAAAAGGGAATCTCCAGTGACTACTAGCATATGATCTATTTTTCTACATTAACTATAAGCCACTGAACTGCCACTTATCAATAACATTGATTACAGTCTTTTTCTCCCACCAAAACATTAATTTCCTAACAATTTTGTTTTGATTTTACATATAATAACATTTTGAAAGCCTTTGTTTCTTGTTACTGCCCTATTTTCCAGTCAGTTCAGTGCTTACCTTCATGAACAGGTGAAAGATTACAAATTGCCTACATAGGAGGATTTAAAAGACCCAGAGGATCCCAACAGTTAGGATGAAACTGCTGTGCTATCACTTTTGGGTGGATTTTCCTCACTTTATTTCATTTTCTAGAAAAGATCTTAACATATCATTTAACAGTTGTAGTCTTAGAGTGATCATTGTTGGTTGAAGCTTAAGATTCTATAGATTGTTTTAATTTTTAATTCTTCAAACTCCTTCCATTTACAGAATCTACAAGTTTCACATAGTCATTAGAGCAGATCCCTCCCTTCTTTTATTAGGTTACAGCTAACTTTTAATTTTAATAATATATAATTTACATTTTTACACTGCAAATAATATGTCCAGAAGAAAACCCAGATGTCCTTTTTTTTTTCCTAGTAGGTGTAAATCTGAATTGATTAGAAAGGAATTAAAGAAGACTGGGCAAAAAAAAGCCCGTGCATTTTCCTGTAGAAAGGACTTTTTTGGTTTTAGGAAAATCAGCCATTCTTCTCAAATCCATCAATAGCTGCATGGAATTCTTTCCTTCTCTTTGTTGTGTTTCATTGCTTGTCCTTGGAAATATATGAGGGAGGGGGAATATTGTCATTCAGCTACCCATGTTTCCTGGGATATGCAAGGTTTATTGTTTGTTTTGGAAACACAGCAGCTTTATTAGGGTTATTCTTGGGCACCATGCTCTCTCCACATTTTTCTTTCAGGACCAAATGTGCCTTTTTCAACTTCCTATGAATACCCAGGAGTTTCACAGAGCACCTGCAAACAGAATCAGTAGGTACTAGGAATTGAAATGAAATTTACATTTTTGTCTTCCTCATAAACTTGTTGGTCACAAAGGTACTGTTTTTTTCATACGTCTCTGAACAGCATCTCACACAATGGGTTTCTGCTCAATGACTGGAGTCCTTAGGCTATGTCTGTACTAATAAATGAATAAATGCCAGGGAATGTTCCTAGGCAGCAGAACTCAGCTGTCTGTACAGCTGAATTGTTAGCATGGTCCCTAATATGCTTTTGGGCTAAGTCAGCTAGCGCTCCCAAATATTCCCACACACTGCTCAGGAGTTAACCCAGGTCGTTGCAAATTCCCATTAGATAGTCTGAATGCTGCCAGCCTGTTTTGGTAACAAACTGAGCTTAATAAAGGGTCACGGGCTGTTCAGTGCCAGTTCACTTCAGTGGCCCCAGCACACTTCACTCTTTAGTGCAGATACAGTCTTAGAAGCTTTTCCCAATTCCCAGATGTGTGTCCCACTGATACTCTAGCTTTACATCAGAGCAAGACCCAAGAACTCAGTATTTTCTTCCGATTTTCGTCCCATGTCTTGAGGCTTCCAAAGAAAGAAGATGAATCTGCTGGTTGGAAAGTGACCATAGCATGCACCAGACAGGTCCATGGTCTGGTCAGGGCCAGGGCTTGGATGAAGGAGTGCGCAACAGAAAGCACATGCCATTCTGTAACTCTGTAACCTTACATAACATGTCCCCTTCTGAGCATAAAACAATTATTTCAATTCTTGTTTCCTGCATTAAAATGGAGGAGTCTATATCTTATTGGGAAGTCACTTGTATTGCAGGAAGCCTATCATTCTCTTCAGGACCCAGTGTACCAGAGGCAGCTCATTAGACTTCTCTGTGATCCAACAACTCACTGCACCTGGCATACGAGAGCAGGAAGTGTGAATGAACCAAACTGTGGCAAGTTGAAAGCAAGAGAAATGAATGAGCTTCATCCTCTCTATCTGGGATCCCATCTGTGAACATTTATATCTTAATTACAGGGCTAAAGTCACCTGCACACCTCTACCAAAAATGTGACATGCACAATTTTTCCAAGTTTACACAGATTGACGTACGTGTTGCATAGAGCAGCAAAGCAGAATACATTTGTCTTTGAAGAGTTGTAACTTTTGACATTGCCAAGTCAAACAGTGAAATCCCAGCCTCATTAAAGCGGGCAGCAAAGCTTCTGTGTCTTTGATGGAGTAAGAGTTTTATTCCTTTTGGATTTTGGGTTTTTTTTGGGGGGTGTTTTGGGTTTTTGTTAATACTGATGTTCCCATACAGTGTGGTAACTAGAGATGGCTGCTTATTTTAGCAGTGATTCATCTCTTCCAAACAGATAGTATTACTTCATCTCATCACAGGACTTTTCAGACCCTTTTTGACCATTAAAGGTCCAGATCAGTTCCCACACAAGTCAGTAATACTTGGATCAGATCCAGAGAGATGTTTGGCTTTGTCTAGCTTATGTTGACATGGTACAAGTGCCTGGGGAATTTTCACAGCATTATTTGACCTTTTGCAAGAGCTTTTAGAGTGAATATCAGAAAACTATGTTTTTGAGAGGGCACTGGTTCTTGTGTAAACCTCTGGGATCCATGCTTTAAATCTAACTTTCGGTATGACTTCAAGCATAATTCTGTGCATTCTGCTTTATAGAGAGAGGGGCTCAGTTTTGAAAAGATAGTATGTTTCAGGTTCCAGAGGCAATGTTCTTCTAGTCAGAATGATTTAAGGATGTTAGCAAGGTAAATTTTGTGTATAGACGTGATACCTTTCTTGGACTAAGTAGTGCAGACCTGAGTCAGATTATGAAAAACTCTTATTCAGGTTCCAGAGGCAATGTTCTTCTAGTCAGAATGATTTAAGGATGTTAGCAAGGTAAATTTTGTGTATAGACGTGATACCTTTCTTGGACTAAGTAGTGCAGACCTGAGTCAGATTATGAAAAACTCTTATTCTTCTCCGATAAGTAGTGAAGTATACGTAGGTATCTACATCTCAACCAGGCATGCTTAGCTCATTTTATAATCAGTAGTGATAAACAGGCATTTCTAATGTGCAGTTTGATTTAGACGTTTACTTGGGGTGGTGAATCATGCTGTGGAAGGGCTTATTTCTGTCCATCAGCAGTGCTGGAGGTTTGGGGTGCCGAGCTCAGTTGCAGATGTCTGCATTGTGTGCATCTATATTTAGTCAAATCAATCCCATCTTATTGTGTCACACATAATGGATATGATTAGCCATTATCTCATTTTCCAAGTCAGTTCTGGTGTCAACATGAGTATACTCCATTACAAGCCATCAGATTGTTTTTTACAGTGCTGAATGACTAATGTTTAAATTTTTTGAAGAAAAATACACCATACTGACATAAATTATGTTTCCTACCAGTGGGTTACATACATTATGTTTCCTACTAGTGGATTTCTTCTGGAGCTTAAGTCAGAAAGATCTAGTGTAGCAGTGTAGACTATGCACAACAGGAGAGAACATGCTTAACAGAAGAGCTCCCTCCAGATCTCATTAGTGGTAGAAATGTGAATGAGTCATAGTCCTGAGTTCTTTTAGGGAGTATTTGGAAGTGCCCGGGACATTCTGCTCAGGTGTGTTGAACAGAGATTTCCTATGGCCTAAAAAGTGTGTGTATGGTAGTTTCAGCAAGGATCCTACAATGCCCTCTAATGAATAGCTTGACAAGAGAACATCAGAGAAGTTGAAGCAGAGACATACTTGTGGGGTTGCCCTTGTGTTGTATTGGCAGGTGATCGCACATGAATGCACCTGCACAACCAGTTTTTACCCTCTGAAGTTCGACAATACTAAGGACACCTGCAAAATAATAAAAAAAGAAGTATGTAATTAAAGGAATTTCAGGTCTGGAAAGGGGATTATGTCTCCCCTGCTCTGACTCATCCTGCTGCATCTCAGGCCCTGAGTAAAAGGCCACTGCAGGAGGTTGTGGCCAGGCAAGTTGTCCCAGCAGGAAATGTCATTCATAGGGCAGGTGGTATGAATTTTTGTCCCTTTAAGAGCTGAGCCACAAACTGAACTGCTTGCTTTAGAAGCTGAGATGATTAAACATTATCATGAGAGAACATTCTGTGAAACCTCTCAAAATTAAGCCTACGGTCAAAACATAGGAGACCTATATTTTCATGCATGCTTGCCATAAAATGAATCAAAGTAACAGGGCATATATAGAGAACCCAGTGACAGCTGTGATAGTTGATGACTGGTTTTGATTGCCAGTTTGTCATCTGTCAAAGAATGTTTTGGTGACAGTGGTGCTCCTAGAGGTATAGATCAAGATCCCTCTAAGTTCTTATAAGCCTTCCTGGGTGCGGCAGCCAGCAAAATAAGAATTAGGAGGCTTTAGATGCTACATCAGGAAATAACAGCATAACCTTTGTCATAGAATGAGTGAAATTTATTTACTTATACATAGTATTTTCAAAGAACTTATGTCATGTCATTGAATTTAGTGCATCTGAAATGGATGTGCATTTTTATTCAGTGTCAAAAGGGGTTTCGGTGTATGCAATCATGACCAGATATGTGATATGCAAAGCGCTGTGCCTGCCCATCACAAAAGCAATTTCAGAAGCTCAGGAAATAGAACATAAACAGTGATATTTCACAAACCACAGGACATTTATTAGTTCTTTACTAAGCATTTAGGGCATACTTTAATCCTAGCAAAACAGGTGATTTGGGAACATTATTTAGCTTCTGATAGTGTTCAACATAAAACCACCCTAGACATAGCAATGCCTACTGCCACATAAATGTAAAAAGTTGCATTTTACTCCAGATTTATTTTAGTATCGTTATTATTCAGTTTCTTATTTTTTTGCTTTTTTAAACCCTGAGGAAACTCATACTGTTGCTTAGGGATCTGATAACACAATGATATTGTTTCCAGAAGCAAAAGCAGACAGAAATTGATTGTTACATTTCAGGGCTGCTACCACCAAGTCTGAGATGCTAAGACAAGGCTTATTTTTCCTTTTGAGGCACAAAAATGGCAATTTGGCAGTTAGCTTGTGACCCTGAAGGTTAGGATTAAAATGTGTCGTTTTGATGCTGAGCAAAGTACTTAAGACACCGTAAACTTTGTACAGGTGGGCCTGCAGAGACTCCCACATTAATATCCAGGTTTTGCTCCATGCCTGCAGTCACCTTTCATTTCCTTTCTAGTGAACTTCAGGACAGAAAAAGAAGTTCCCCTAGAAAGCAAGCTGCTTCATCCATTAAGTTCCTTTGGTCCTATCCCAAATCAGTGGGAAGTTTTTCCTTTGTCGTCTGGCTTTGGATTTGAGTTGCTGTTTTGAGGGAAGAAATATAGCTTAAATTGTTACTTTTTTGAGTGAAACAGAATTAGCTAATAGATATAAAGCCAAACAGATGCTGGATGTCCATGTCAGTTTCAAGTTCCAGGTAGTGACATTTGCAATTGACTTTTTTTCTCCCTTGAAAGACTTACTCAGCTGGGAGCTCAGCTTGTAAGTTTACAGTGTTTTTGTGGAAGTGATAATAGGTGTAAGAAGCCTTTCCTGGGTACAAAGTTGCATGAATTTTGGCAAACTAAGGAAATAACATGTTCAGACTGCTTCCTTACACATTACTGATGGTGCCTGTGATTTCATGTGGAAATAATAACCAGAATGCTTCACCACCTGCTATTTCATTGACTTTTTTTGTGCTGTACACAGAGAGCCTGGTTGGTAGCAGTACAGCTGTGAGTAGAACTGGTGCAATCCTGTTATGCCAGAGAGGCACTGAAGCTTCAATGCGGAGCTGTACATTCATTCCATTTCTCGCAGTCCATTTATCCACAGCGGTTCCTATATACAAGCTTGTGCAGCATGTCTATTGGGGAGTGGCATTTCAGAGATGTGTATCATCAGATCCATAAATCTTTCATTGTTCTGGAGAAGCACATTTAGACCACCTCACTGTACTTATGGGAATGGAGAATACAAAAGATGATTTTATTTTTCTCTATATCTCTGTAGCTGTTTGGTGGTACAGCGTAAGGACTCTGAATATGCAGAGGTGACGAATTTGGACTGGGTACTTTCACTGACATTGAAATCCAATTAAATATTTTGTAGGGCACAAGAATTCTTCAAGTAAAACAAGGAACATAGAGTTCATAAAGAACATAAAGGGTTTTTTTCTTTCATTGACAAAAACTTGGTTTATTGACACAAAAGAAGATGGGGGACATACAGCCAGAAAAGGCCTGATTGATAGTGCACAACCTTGGAGTGTGTATGATCCAAGTTCAGGCCATCTCTGACACCCATGGATTTTCATTTTGCGGAGAAACATCGAAGATCATACACTGCTTCAGGAAACTGAATCTGTATTCTTGAGTCATTTCCTGAACTGAGGTCCTGGTTGTTAACTTTTTCTTAAATTTTCTCATGCTCTCCCCTATTTAAAGAACATTTTTCCCCTTTGGATCATCTGACTGCCATCTTGTCATTTTTTAAGTGCCTTAAATAATACAGGTGCCAGCACGAGAAGTATGTTTATGAGTCAGATTTCTTACATTATTTTCCTTCTTGTCAGCCCGTCTTCCTGATACAGCTGTGGAATGATAACACAACCCTTTTAGGTCATTCAGCCAATTTTTTATGGGCCAGTCTAGCAAGTCTTCCTCAGAAGGCTAAGACTTCATTCAGTTTTGATGTTTTTCTCTAAGAAAAAAATCTCCAGTGAAGACTGATACTGTTGATGTTTCAATTATATTGTTTGTTATTTGATATTATTTATTTTGATTACTTATTTCCTATTTTAATTAATTTAAAAATATTTTTTCCTTTCCTGCTTTATTTTAGTGTGTGTTTCTCATTTTTTGTTAGTTGAAATGAGTCAAAAACTTGAAAAATCATACCTTGGAGGCAGCAGAAATGAAAGAAAATTATGTGGTCTCTGCCTTGAGACAGCTTTTTTTCTTTAATCACTTTGCAGTAAGTTTAGCATCCTTTCAGCAAGTTCATTATTGCTACTCTAAAGCTGTCATGATTGTTCCAGCAGTTGCAGTAAGCAACAGTTTCAACAGAGGCACAGTATACATGAAAAGTTATGCAAAGGAACGCTGAAGAGTTAGACCATGATAAATAGACTGTTATGTTTGATCATGCAGACAAATGGAATGTAACGTATAAGACTTACTTTCTCCCTGCTATGGCAATGAAAGACATTGATTTTCTTAGAAAAGATGAGGCTGGCACAGCATATAAGCGTACTTTTGCTATTACTGACCTATCTATAAAAATGACACAAACTATGAAGAAATACAATAAATTCATTTAAAATCTCTGGCCTGATTTTGAAAAGGTTTGTAAGACTTGTGGTTAATGACCACTGTATAAACAGATGAATAGAGAACAGGAAGAAATAGTACAACTTGTATATGAAGATCTGAGAACAAAGTCCCTGCGTTTTGTGTCTGTACATAATTCTGGCCAATTCCATACAGAATATATTGATCAGGAGAAAGGTAAAATAGAATGAGTTTTTCTAAGAAACATAGTAATCTCTTTGTATCTGTCCCTTCTACTGTTTCTACTGTATTTCATCTTTTCATTTTATTCAGTCTTGGAAGTTATTTTTAATTTGTTCTAAAGTCAAAGGAGGTGATCCTGCCCCTCTACTCTGCTCTCGTGAGACCTCACTTGCAGTATTGTGTGCAGTTCTGGTGTCCTCAGCATAAAAAGGACATGGAACTGTTGGAACAAGTCCAGAGGAGGGCCACGAGGATGATCAGGGGACTGGAGCACCTCCTGTATGAAGACAGGCTGAGAAAGTTGGGGCTGTTCAGCCTGGAGAAGAGAAGGCTGCGTGGAGACCTCATAGCAGCCTTCCAGTATCTGAAGGGGGCCTACAAGGATGCTAGGGAGGGCTCTTCATTAGGGACTGTAGTGATAGGACAAGGGGTAAGGGGTTCAAACTTAAACAGGGGAAGTTTAGATTGGATATAAGGAAGAAATTCTTTACTGAGAGGGTGGTGAAACACTGGAATGGGTTTCCCAAGGAAGCTGTGAATGCTCCATCCCTGGTGGTGTTCAAGGTCAGGTTGGACAGAGCCTTGGGTGACATGGTTTAGTGTGAGGTGTCCCTGCCCATGGCAGGGGGGTTGGAGCTAGATGACCTTAAGGTCTTATGATTTGAGAAATAGAAAACACAATAACCAAAAGCATGCCGAACTCAAGAAGAGTGAGTTCATTGACCACATTTTTTAACTAACTTCTTGTAGTGCCAGGGATCGCACCGCTTAAAGGGGACACAAAAGGTAAGAAATTCATCCATCCTGAAATTAAAGGTAGACTTAAATGAATCAATTCACTTTTTTTTATGATAGCTGAACTTGTTTTTGTTCAGTGGACTTGGCTCAGATGCTTCCCATCATTATTACTTATTTATAGGTAAAATGTATTTTTAGGAAAAAATAAAGCACATTCTTTGCTTACAAGAGTTTTTTATTTAGGTCACGTAAAAAGAAGGGAGTGGGAAATTCTATGCAATATACATGAAATATGAATAAGGAAATGTAGTTCTTGCTGTGTGTCTGAAGATACAGCTCTAGATTGAAGCTTCAATGAGATTTGTAGCAAGGTGAGGAGAGAGTAACAGTTATACCAACCACTGGCTTCTTTCAGCTAAATTCAGCAAAGCTCTAGGTGCTCTGAATTACTTTTTCTGCTTCCACAAATGAATTCATCTCATACTTTTTTCCTTTTGGTATTAAATACTGGAATGTGGAATGCTTTCTCTTGGGTTTTCTGAGTGGAGATCATTTTCTGTTGCTTTTCTTGTATATGGAGGTATCAGGCGTCTCTATAGAAAGTTTTTCTTTGGGCAGCGTGAGGAGATTTTGGTTTTTGGCATGATAAACTAAAGTTTAGACTTTGGGATGGTTCACTTCCTCTGCTTACTGCAGAAAAAAACTATTCAGGGTGACCTCTGGAGTCTTGAACAGTTGGACTAAGGTTGAACAAGCAGTAGAATGGGTTGATTAGATACTTTCTAAAATTGTCCAATATGTTTGCTTAATATTCTTTTATCAGTGTGATATTGAAGCATTGCAAAGACTCCTAGATTAAATGACAGGACTTCTTTTTTTTTCTCATTCTCTCCTACCTGATATTCCACTTTATTATTTGCATATGAGACATCTTGCATCCATTGATTTTTTGCTGCATACAGAAACTGATGTACAATGAACCAGTGAAAGTCAAAGCTCAGCATTCAGCAAGGAGCACTCAAGCGACTGGCTTCTGCTCCAGCAGTCCTCTGAGTGGAGCGGCCTTGAACTGTGTTGCTCTGCTCCTTAACAGAGGGTTTCCAAATATTTGAAACCCAGTTTGACGACACCTTGTGTGAACATAATTACCTTACTTCATTCCAGTCTATTTTTTTTTTTAAGTAAGTTGTTTATTTTTATTTCACCCAAACTGACCAAAGCATAAGTTGACTTTTTGGGTTTTTTTAGAAGATCAACACTCACATGGATTTTAGGTAGATTTTGTTGTATTTGTGTTGTGAGACAGATTTTTAGTGTGATGCAGAGAAATCTACTAAGCAGAACAGAGCTGGAGACAGGTAGCAGTCGTTTAGTTCTCCAATTCAGTTTAAACTTGCACAGCTGGAAGTACTTCAGAGCACCTTTTACTTGCAGAGGTGATGTCAAATGGATTCTTTTCAGTCTCCTTGCATCTACTTCATTTCTATATGTTCATGGTGGTGGTAGGTGAAATCAGGAATCTGCATCAGGAAGATCCATCTGTTACCTCTCATGTTCTGATTTCTCTGCATTATCAGTAATTGTGAAAGCTCAGTCAAAAAAAAAAAAAAAAAAGAAAGAGGAAAGAAAACCGAATGCTTTAAAAGGCATAGAGAGTGCATGTATTTTTAATTAGCTTAATTAAACAATCTTCAGAAATAATTTCTTCAGTGCTAGAAGAATAATGATTTTTGTTCCCTTTTTCTCCTCCTTTTACTCTGCAGAGAAAATAGTGATTGCCTGGCCTCAATTTAATATCCATGTTATTACTTTAAAAATGGTCAGCAGCTCTAGAAGATAACCTGCTCTTTGTACAGGTTTAGCACTGCTTGCTATGGGATGTGTGAATGGAAATTTGTCACTTTTGGAAATAGAATGTGAATCCAAGCTTTGTGTGGCAAGTCCATCTAGACATGCAGCTTGTGTTCCTCCTGTGTTATCTCCAGTTTCTATGGCCATCTTTCATTTGGTTGCTGGACTGTTCAAAGGGAAAGAATTTGGAAAACCAGCTATATACGGTATATACAACTATAGTATTTTAATTTGGTAAATGTTTGTTATATGAACAGTGATGTTTCTGTGGTTTGAGGAATCAGAGAATCTCTGGAAATAGATGATATATCTATCAAAGGTCAGGAGAGCTTGAAAACGAGAGAGCATGCCTTGTAATTTTCTGAAGTCCTTTTAAAGTACATTGAAAATGTTGCGTCAGATAAGTGATACTCCTTTATGTTTTCTAAAATCCTTTGACAAGATTCCTTGCTGGAGATTATGAGCTGTGGTAAAATGGTGTTGAGTGAAAGATGAAATAGGATATTGGCTTATTCCCAGGAACCAAGGAACAGCCATAGATGGATCTTTTCATAATGGAAAGGAGCTAAGCATGGAGTAATCCAGCAGTATATTCCTGTCAGAAGGGGAATTTTATTACACTGCTGGGCTTGTCTCAGAGGTGAAAGACAGCTGAAGAGTGGTCATAGCACAGAGAAGACAAACACTGTCCTACATCCTGAAAAAATTGGACCATGTGCTCTGGAAATGTAAACATACCCTTTGTATTTCAGAGAATCAGAAATGGAAATGGCAGTTGAGGTGGGGTTTTTTTCTGAAAATACAATTTGGTCGGGATTGTTGGATTTTAGGGTAAGACCTCTACACTTATTTGTTACATCTGCAAGGCAAACGAGAGATTTTGAGCACTGATTACCTGGGTAGGCAGCTATCTGTCTACCAGAATCTGGTGTATCTCTATGCAAAGTTTGTACAGCTTTTCCCCTGTCACATAGGGGAAATTCCCCTGTACTCCCCAGAGAATTTCAAAGTAGGGTGCCTTTTCAGCATATTCTGATTCAGTTGATTTGATTACTATTAACAGTCGTCTTCTTGGCATAAACTGTGTAAAGTGCAGCCTACTGCTGCCCTGAATAGCTTTCATTTTACACATAAAACCAGGGGGCCCACAGGTCTGGGAAGAAGGGTGCTGTGTTTTTCAATTTTTGCTATAGCGTTTTAGGTTTATTGTGTATTATTCTTTCCAGGCAGTTTATTACTATCTGCTGGCAGGCTTTGAATGTGGATAAAGAAGGTGACGATATTGTCTCTAATGAGTGTTGGTTTAAAAATAAATGTTAAGAAAATGCTTGGGGAGAAGCATTTCACAACTGAAGTTAATTATCACATATGAGAGTAAGCAGGGTTCAGTTTAAGAAAACCTAGCAGAATGAACAAGGGCTGTGGTAAAGGGGGTAAGGTACAATTAAAATAAACCGAAGCGGAGCAATACTAGCAAGAGTGTCTCTGCTTTTAAAATGCCTTCCTGAATGTGGCAGTTTTACAAGCTGAAGTGAAATTAATCTTTAAACATGCAATTCCACTGTTATCGGAAGGCTAATGCCTCAGGACCATAATAGGACATCTCTTCATATCTGAGACATAACTTAAATATATCCTTGTCCAGCACTGCTTGAGTTTTCTTTCTCCTTTCCTTTTTATTTTTTGGTCAACGATATTCAACCAGGACTTTTTCTTGTCTCTCAGTGCAGTATCGCACAGATTGACCTATTCCAGCAAGCAAAACAGAATACTCCATGAGATGCTGTTACTAAAGGCTGCCAAGTTAGGTTTACCCATGATTTCACAGATTTAGGCAGTCCTTTACCTGCTGCACCTACCTACAGTGTTCAGCTGTGGTGACTATTGATGGTGTCACTTCCCTGGCCGCAAGCAGCCTGAAATTGTAGCTCCACAAGTATGAACTGGCCAGTTATTCCAAATTATATATCTGAGGTTTTCTGCCTTTATTTCAAGGTCGCCTGCTCCCAGCAGCATTAAGCCTTACATGTGGTAAAGCGCTATTAAATGGGATTAAATGTACCTCACTGAAAATCCTTTGTAGTTGCATCTTGTGGCTTTTTTCTTCTAAAGGTCAAGCTATGCTATGCAAAGTATGTTTTGTACATTATTGTGTGTACTATTCAGAAGAGGGTAACTACTTTTAGAAAAAGGTTCTGAGCCGTCAGATACTTTAAAGGACTTGAATTTCAAACTAGCGTTGGAGAGCACAGGGGAAAATTTTTCTCAGCTTTTTACAGTTGACTACTCTTGTAGGTAGAAGTTCATCATCAGAATCCGGAGGCTTACATCTTCGAGGTGTGTGCCATAGTTGTATAAGGTTTTGCAGAGGCGAGAAGCATTGGGTGTAGAGGATGATAGATGATGGTACAGTAAATCAGAGTTGCTGCAGAGTTTATGGGCTGTTGCTGCATCATCAAGAACTCATGCCATTGAACTTTGACATTTCAGCTCTGGAATTTGCTGATGAAGAATGGACTGCTGCATTGCAATGGTTGATCTCCCTGTCTTTCTGATACATTGTACTCAGATGTTATTGTCTTTTAAAGCTGATTTTTAATATCAGACATTGATATTTATTAGAAAGGAACCTAAATCAAGATCAGCTGTCCCAACGCTTGACTTCTTCATATTCTAAAGAAAATATGTAACTCAGGCTTGTTTCTAATCCTTACACTTGTTTGCTCTAATCTCTTTAGTATATTTTCCTCTTAGGTGTGAAGTGATTTTATAAACATGAATCCATTAACTGTAAATTACCAGTCTACTAAATCAGATTCCATGTCTCTGATATATTGTGGCTTTACTCAGAGGAGCAATGCAAATGTAATCTTGTCTCTAGTATATAGACATACTTTCCTGTTGCCTAATTTAATAATCTTTATCCCTTCTCAAGTTTATGTAATAAATGCTTATACAGAAAAGAATTTTTATTAAGCTGCCTTGTTACAGCATGCACACAGCTATGTGATACTTCCAAGTATTAAAATTATCGGCTTAAATCCAAACCTATTCTAAATCCTGGTCAGAGAATGAGAAAAGAAACAGTCCTTTGAAGAGGTTCCTGTGCTTTTCTTGTTTATAAGGCACCTAAAAGAAAGCTGTTCACCTCTCATGGTAGGCTGAACAGCCTCAAAACCCTAGAGGATATGCCACTGTGATGTGTTCATGGTGGGTTGACCCTGGCTGGACACAGGTGCTGACCAAAGCTACCCTGTTACTGCCCTCCTCAGCTGGACAGGGGAGAGAAAATGTAACAAAAGGCTCATGGGTCAAGATAAGGACAGGAAGAGATCATTCATCAATTACCATCACGAGCAGAAAAAGCTTGACATGGGGAAATCAGTTTATTATCAATCAAATTTCAGTAGAATAATGAGAAATCAAAACTAAATCTTAAAACACCCTTCCCCCGGTGGCAGAGGCTGCAGGGAATGGGGGTTGTGGTCTGTTCATCTCATGTTAGGTATGTACATGGTTTTATATATTAAAAAATATATAAAAAGGCTGAATGACAGACCTCAGGGTATTCTGTCTCCAACAGGGGCCAAAACCAATGTCTAAAAAAGACTGTAAGGCTAGAGAAGAGAAGAACCCATACTTTTCTAGGAAAGTAGACTTCAGAAGCTTGGTATTTAATACCATGAAGGGATTTCTGTTTGCTAAATTTGTCCAGGTACCTCTTGAATCTATTGTTAATATTTAGCACTTTTAGCATTGTGTGGCATACTCCACATACTAACTGCATAGTATAAGGGAGCATCTCTTTTTGATTTTTTTTCCCCCAAACATATACCTGCTAATTTACTTGCTGCTCTATTTTCTTCAATTTCCTTTGTAGGGAATTGTTACAGGCTCTGCTTGTTCTTGCTCTTGGAAAAAACCCCCGGAGAACAGGCAGTATAAGTCATCAGCTCTTCCTCCAAGTGCTATTTAAAACCATGCCTATGTGTGGTCAAAATCAAAGAAGACATGACAGAAGGAAAATACACATTGTGGAAGCACAACGATGTGTTGCCAGATAGTTTTAAATATGTTGTTCTGTCAGTTCATCGACATATGCTCTCTAGAGGGAAGGGGTGTGTGTGTGTATGTACGTGTATAAATGCAGCTTTACTCTTCCTAGCCTCCTGACTGTTCTCTTGGATTCTCAGTAGCAGAAGTTCAGTAGCTGCCTTAAAGTGACCTAGAGATTTGAGCAAGAGAGCTGTGCCTGAGCAGTCCTGGGGGCAGGAAGCAGATAAGGGGACCAACTGCAGGAATCCCATTTGTGAACTGTAGACAGTGAGCAGACAGTAAAGCATTAAATGCTGAGAAAATAACCTGGCTTTTCTGGACCCATAGGTTTCAACTTGTTGCTTGTTTAGTATTGACTAAAACTGAAGGTATAGTTGCTTTCAGGGTTTAATGCAGATCAGCTGAAGGACTACTATTACTGATTTAAATATGAATAATACGGATGGGTTCTGTTGATGAGGTTGTGACATGGGCAACCACACCACAGAGTTTGATAGAGAAAATCCACACGGAATTACATTGTCTGTCCTGCTTTTTGCCTGTCTTCTTGGTCATCAATCTGTCGTCTTGATCATCATCATCTATCATCACTTGATGAGTGAATACAAAATGTTGATTGAAAAAATGATGCTATTTTTTACATCATAGCCTGTTGTTCTGACTAACAGAGCTCACAGTATAAATATAAGATGAAGCAAAACGGGGTTGTGTAATGGACTGAGGGAGAGCACAAGAAAACAATAGTCATACTGAGCAACTTGGTAGATGGCAAGTAGTATTTGTACAGACTGATATTACTATAGAAGTTTATTAAGTAATGTTAGATTTCCATATACTCATTTCTAGGTGACTGTAACTATCACTGTCACCACAAGAATCAAGTCTCCCTCTCTCCTCACTCCCTGCCACTGATTCATGTTCTCACACCACCTCCTACCATGGGCTAGCACAAGTGTTTGCATCTCTATGATGAACAGTGAGAGAGCTGGGCTTAGAGGGTGGTTTTTTTTACTTTTTCTTCTGAAATGTTATTTTTCATTTAGATAAGCTCCTTGATTGGGGTCAACCTGGAGATGCCCCTATACTTATGTCAGGATAACAAACAGCATGGTGTGAGAGTAGCAGTGAGCAGAAGGCTGGAATTGCTACTGTAAGAATGCACGTGAAACAACATCCTAACCTAATTTACTAAGCAGTTAGCAAAACTGCTGCACCAGATAAATTACAAAAATATAGGAATTAACCTGTTAAGTTGAATAGAAACCAATATTAATCCTTTTGAGGCTAGGAAAAAAGTGTATTTGTCCCTCCATCCCTACGGGATCAACATTTTGTGCCACCAGATTTGATTTGGAGAGGTGAAACACTGAACCTTGTCTGTAATTTATACTTTGAAAGACAGTTTCTCCTTAAGAAGAGTTTTCAACAGGGGAGTACCAACTTCAAGTTGCTTGTATATAATAGAAGTTTGCTTTGTTTGTATCCAGTTTTAGCATTGGTACAAGTATCCAGGCTCTATTTTAAGTGGTTTTATTTATAACCAGTGGGACACAGCACTAAAGCACATACTACAAGGTAGCATAACATTCCAGAGATCTGTATGAGAAGTGAGGTTTGCTTTATTTGAACTTCTCGTCACTTTGTTCCTAAGGAATTCTGAGAGAATAACAAGTGCTATCTTGTTGATGTCTGCTACTTCATTACTAATATAGTAATGTTCTGTTTATAGTAGCATGTTTGTTACAGACAGACAGCTGTGTTTGTGTTGCAGCGGTTATATTGATTGTGATCCTTCTAACTGGACAATGTTTTAGCTCCATTTTAAAAACCATGACCTGTTAGCTTTAGTGATTCAGTCTACAACTCATTGAGAATAGTTTTATGAGAGTAATAATGAAAGAATAGTAATAGAAAGAAGTGACATGAAGAGAGTTATGGAAATTTCAGTGGTGGATCTAATATGAACTAGATAGACCTTTTCATTGCACTCATATGTAGGTAAACAAATGGATCCTAAATTGCCATCATGGATGAAGTCAGACCTGAAGTTTTTAGATTGCTAACTGCAGTAGCTTAATAACACAGAAACCCCAGTGATAACTAATGGAAAGGAGAAGCTTGCTTGAGGCAGCCACTTACCTGGCAATTATTATCTGTAGTAGTCTTCAGGATAGCAGCAACAACTGATAGTCATTTCCTAATGAGGTAACAGCAGACTGCTTGCTTAGCACGTATACTATATGGCATTAATAGCTCTGGAAAAGACATTGCTTGAACTGGACAGCCAGCACTTGACCAGAAGACTCATTTTCTGAAAGAGAAAATAACTTTCCAACAGAAGGAACCTCAAAAAAAAACCTCATCAACTGCAGTGACAAAGTTAGGTACTGTCTGGTAAGTGAGGAGTGAACAAGGCACATGACATTCAGATTTGCAAAGTGTGCAAGCTCAGATAGACCTACACAAATTGTTTAATCTCCAACTCCAAAGATATATAGGTACCTCTGGAATTGCAGAATGATTTACTGCAGCTGAAAATGGCTGTTTGCCCTGTGTTGTGTGTTTTCTGTCCATCAATCATTAAATAGCCACTGAACTACTTTCAGTAGGAGAGAGAAAAATCTTTTACTATTTCCTGAAGGAAATGTTTGTCAGATCGTTACCCTTCCAGGTTCACATCAACAGACATGAACTTTTCACCAGGCTGTGGGCAAGGAAATACTCTCTAAAATGAAATTGGTTTTAACTGCTTCTGTATGAAAGCATTTGCACAATATAGTCAATGATCTTGGAGAAAATACTTCTCAGCAGTATGTAAATAAAAAGCTGTGACAGACCAGGTCTCAGAAGTGCCTCCAGGGCAGCCCCAGAAGACACATCAGTTTCAACCATAATGTCAGTTAACAGTCTTAAAGATGACTTATTTCATACTTGGTGTTAGATGTGCATGTTCTGATAAAAAGCCCCACATGAGTAGAAATACTCTTATTTGTACCTTTCAAGTGCTGCAAAATGAAATACTTAAGGGATGTTCATTATGGGCTTTTCTCACTTCTAATGCCGTAAGTGTCATTGATTATTTGGAAATGTTGTAATGTGTACAGCTGGTTTTGGCTTGTTACAGAGCTTCAAGCTTCAGCTCTAGCCCTCTTATAATTTTAGCATCAGCTTCTAAGGGTTATGGGGGAACCATAGATCCCATACCAAAGGAGATGTTATTAAGAGGCCTTTCCTACTGTCATTAAGTAGATCAAGGAATGGTCAAAAATCACCTCAGTTATAAAACCCCAGCAAAAGAAACCATATTGCTATCTGTAAGAGACAAATATCTCTCTGGTGTTGTGTGGGTGGTGGGCCTGCAAGCTCCCCATCAGCTGCTCTGACTTCAGACATGAAGGTAGTAGTAACCAGAACCTTAATTCAGTTTCCAGGCCTGTGAAAAGGGTCATTATCAACCCTCCACGCTCTGCATACTTCCAGTTTGTACAGGCTCTAACTTAAACCATCAGATTCAAGCCAGGGAGTAGTCATGGTCTGTGGGTTGTTACTAGTTTGCTGAGGGAGGCATATCTTGTGACTGCTGTGTGTGCTTTGTAATAGTAAAAGGACATGGGTCTATCATCGACTTTAGTGACTGACTGGTAATGGAGAGCTGCAGAAGAAGCATGAGTACTGAATAACATGATCTGAGGGGTTTGTCTTCTCTCATGAGACAGATATGTCCATGTTAATAATTTGCAGCATCAAATTATAGGCTAGGAGACACAGATGTCCTAGCCAGTTCCTCTCCACCAGGCAGTCAGCTGTACCCAAACGATCCCTACCACTTGCTTATCTCAGCTGTTCTTCAAGATCTCTTGTGATGGAAAACCCAAGTTGTTTTTCAGATGTTTGTTTCCAGATGTTCACTGTCATCAGATTTAGAATTTTAAGGTAATTTTTTCTACAGCCTATCACTTTCTGTCCCTTAGCATGGCATAGAGGTTTGGACCTTGTGTCTGTCTAATCTCTGATCGGACTAAATATATATTGGGGTTTTTTATATATGTTACTATATATTTTAAATATAACAATATATATTTTTATAAAATGTCTTTCAAACTATATTATGTTGTATACTACATATATTGCTATATTTTTATATAGGTATATGATAAAGAAGAGTAGAAGAATAGAATGTCCAAATAATCCTCTTTTATCTGAAATTCTTTCTTACCATCAGGTTTTAGGAACTTCAGAGCTACAAAATGCCTACTAATAGTAGACCCATATAGAGACAAATTATTCCCTTCCTTTTACACCATTGGTGTATTACACCACTGTTGATCTTCCTTCAGACTTGTATAGATGAAACAAAACCTACTTGTAGTTTATTTCATGTCTTCTAGACTTTTGATCAGCTCTGTAGTCATTCCCTAGACTAATTGCAGTTGTTCTGTATTGTTCTTGAAGTGTGGGGCCTGTATTGCCACAAGGTTGCATAACACCAGTGTTATCTCACACCTACCCCTCCAAACCAATCTAGGCCATTTCCAGCTTTTAATGTGTGTTTGCTTATTCTCACTTAGGTGCAAGCCCCTTATTTTCAAATTGTATAACATTCATTTCACATCACTTCTTGTCAGGTCCTGTCAAAATGCCAGCCTTGCTTTCCACCTGTTTTTAGTTCCTCTCAGACTAAGTTCCTATGCAGATGTAAACCACAGAGCCTAGATTCCGTCATCCATATCATTTAAGGAATATATTAAATAATATCAGATCTAAGTAAGATTTTCTGACCAAATAGGTTTTATAACCTTAGATTGATAACTAGTGTTCCAACCAGCTGTGCTACCTCTTCATGGTTTCATTCAGCCTCTTTCTCCAGTTTGCTTTCTAGAATATAATGTGTGACAGCAGGAAAAGCCTTGCTGAAGACCTCTAACATATACATGGGTCCTACCTGGTTCACATAGCTTCTTATTGTCCTGGAAGACTGTTAGATTGTTTCAAGAGAAGTTATTCTTGGGTGTTTGGTGTTGGTCTTATTTGGTGTTACTGCTTATCTGATCTAGCTAACTGATCATTATTGAAGTTTACCAACAGCATGTGAGAACCACAGAGGTGATTCAGAGGTGATTACTAATGGTTTCAGCATTGTTTCAGGTAGTTGCTTGAGTTTCAACAAGCAGTAGATACTACCTCTGGCTCACAGAGGAATCCATACTGCCTAAATGATTTCTTGGATGTAAATGCACCACAGTTTTAACACAGAATGGTTACTAATCATTTTACTGCAAACACTGACACATGGGATTACTGTATAGTTTAGGAAAGTGTACTTGGGCATTTTTTTGTTCTGTGGCAGATTTAACTGCATGGACATAGCAGGAAATGAGAGGAGCTTTATTTAGCTCATCAAAATGAAGGCTGAGAGAGGATATGATTGCTATGTGTTTGTGTGTTGCAGGTAACCATTGTCAGGAGAAGGTGCTACTTAATTTGAAATACAATTCTGGTTCCTAAACAAAAAACAAATAGATATAAATTAGCTGTTATTAAATTTGGGCTGAAAATTTGATGAATCTTTATAGAAAAATCAAATTCTGGATTAGTCTTTCAGTGGGATTATGAGAGAAAATAGAATTCAAGCAAGACAGCAATTTTCTTGAAGGCAGTCTGATATTTTAATGTGAATTGTTTGAGATGGTATCTGTTCTTGTAAGGGACTTGACTTCTTATCCTTCTGTGGTCTATGTTCCTACTAAATTATATACATTAAAGGATGCCTTAAACTCGCCTAATCAGCTAGGATTCTTTTTTAAACAATGGAAAAATATAGATGCTCTGCATGAAAATTTATGCTACTCTAAAATCAGTATTAAAGGTAGATGGGAGAATTGTCTCTCATTTATCTACAGAGTAGATCAAGATGACTAATTTATACTAGACTCCTACTGTTCCTGTAGAGGAAGTGAGATGAGTGCAGTAACATGTTATATAGTTCACAAAATCAACCTTACTATGAAGCGGAAAATATAGTAGAGACTGTGTGACCCCTGGTGCTCCCTGGCTTTTAATTTCTTATTTTTAGAACTCTGTCTTGTAATATGGTATCCAGAATGATGACAGTATTCCAAGCTTGGCCATGTTGGCTTTTGAGTAATAACTACTAATAAGTATGGACATTTAGACTGTGTTTCCCCCAAGTACATTAATAATCTCTTGTAATCAGCAGTTATTCTGTAGACTGGGAAGCTTGAGGTTTCAAGTGGCTTTAAGATTTATGTGGCCAGAGTCTGTGACAACAGACACTAACATGGGTATTTTTTTGGATTAAAAAATGGACTGAAAACACCTTAATGATGGTGGAATAAATGTAAGAACATAGGACAAAACCAGACTGAACATACTTTTGTAGATCATCAAATTCCTTTCCTTGCTCTTGGAGGCAGTCAAATATCTTATACTCTTCTTAACAAACTCCTGGATTAATATTTATTGTGTATGCCTAATTAAGCAGAAATAATAAAGCAGAACGATTTGTGTTCTCTGTTACAGCTAAACATATTTATAGCCTTGTGCTGCAAGAAACAGTTTAATTACAGACTCGTAACTTTTACTGTAATTGCAAATGGGTGAAACAGGAAATTTATTTCATACATATAAAATATATTGATGAAGGGAGAATGGATTACACTGAGATTCCAGAGCACTGCATCAGACATGCTACAGTCCAACAAACAATGCAGGAATCTTCTGTTTCATTCTGTAATAAATTCTACTCCAGAGGATGAGCTAATGTCTAGGGAATGTATGTACTTAATCTCCCATTTAAGCAATGTGCTTCTTCTAAATACAGGCAAGAAAAGAGGAAATGCTACTGGACCAAAAAGCCAATTCTAAGTGTTCTTCACTAGCAATGATTACTCTTTGTTATGGTAAATTGTACTGAATGTATTCTTGCAATAGGAATATAATAGGTTTCTATTATTTGAAAAATGAAAAAGAAAGTGTTTAATGAACTGCAGGTTTTGGCTGGTTAACTGGAGTTGTTAACATCTCAGGAAAAAATAATGACCATGATCCTGTTGAAGGGTTTATTTCCTTGTATGAGGATAAAATGGTGGCAGAATAATTTTATACTGGATTAGTTTTGCAGGGTGCATAGAGATACGTATTTTAAATCAATGATGCTGTTATTGTCAGTTTAAATAAGATCTGAATCCACACTGAATGCATCTTTATTTTTTTTGAAGGTGTTTTAAAAATTATTATTTTTTATGGACTGAATTTATTGTCTGTTCAAATTATTTCAGTATAAATTATTTAAATGATGTTTAGCATTAAATGTCTGATGCACAGATCAGGAAGGAAGAAGCAGTTGAAGCTAGATATGGAATTTGCCCGCATGCTTCTCAATAGGATGGTTTCTGCAGTTTAGATAATTGTGCTACTGTGTTTCAACGGTTAGTTTATTCAAAACTGAGAAGCCAAGGGGGAGCTAAGAAATTTGGAAAACCTGATTCCAATTCCCCCAGTCAGTATGCACTTTAAAAGGTGATAGAAAGCAGCTTTGCAATGATATATACCAGCTCCCTTTGTACCATTGGATATACAGTTTCAGGACTGTGTGTCTATCTGGCTTAATTGTAGTCCGGGTCAGTCTTGCTTCAGTGTGTAGTGCTTCACTCTGCTGGGGACCTTTGAGGCCTGGGGACCTCACTGGTGAAATCTGAGGCAAAGAAAACATTGAGTACCTCAGTCTCACCTGTGTCCTTAGCCTCTGAGTCCACCAGTCTGTTGAACAGTGGGTCCACATGAACTTCCTTAGTCTTCCTTTTACGTGCTTCCTTTCAGAAGACCCTTTTTGCTGGTCTTCACATCCTTTGCTACTTTAACTCCAGCTGAATTTTAGCTTTCCTAACTCTCTACGTGCACTCGTATTGTCTCAAAGTCTCTGCCAAAAGTGAGAACCAGTAGGACAAGCAGTAGAGATGTGTTATTATGAATTGAGCAGATGTGGGGAATTTAAGCTATTTATCTTAGGCTAATATAAACATAACTTAGCTAATGTTAGGTGAATGACGCTAACAATCTTACACGCGGTACATAATCTCCAAGGAGATGGAGTTCCTGCTCTGAATCCTGGTGTCATGGTGCCTGTTTGCCTCTACTCACTGTAGGAGTTGGAGAGATTAACCTGATTAAAACAGCCTTTTTCTAAGGTGAGAGATACTGCAGTGACTTTCGCTGGAAACGGTCATTACATAGTGATGCACGATAAAATTGCTGACATACACAGACTGACCCAAGCTGCGGTTGGTCCCTTGCGGATAACTCCTCCCAGTTTATATATTTATTTATTATTTATTTATAATATTATATTTATTTATATATATTTATATATATATAATATATTATATATAATTTATATAATATATATATAAATATAATAATATTATTATATATAAAATATATAAATATATAAATATTATTTATTTATATTTTTATATTAAAATAATACTGTAATATAAAATATAATAATATATAAAATATTATTTTATTTATTTAATAAATTATAAATATATAAAAATATAAAATATATATTATATATAAATATATAATATAATATATTTATTTATATATATAATAATATATATTGTATATATTTATTATTATATATTTATTTATTTATTTATATATTTTTTTATATATATATTTTTACTGGGCATGACATGCTGTGGTATGGAATACCCCTTTGGCTAGTTTGGGTCAGGTGTCCTGTCTCTGCTTCCTCCTGGCTTCTTGTGCCCCTCCTCAGTGGCAGAGCATGAAAGACTGAAATTCCTTGGTCAGGGTAGATGCTACTGCGCAACACCTAAAACACCGGTGTGTTATCAGCATTGATTTCAAACTAAAGCCAAAACACAGCACTGCATCATCTACTAGGAAAAAATCCCAGCCAAAACCAGGGCATCATCTCTTAAGAGTTATTCAGTGCATGAATCTTAAAACCCATTAGGTTTTAAAAGTTCCCCTTTCATTTTTTTCTTTCTCATTCCACCTCCTTCTCTGCCCTGCGCTTTGTCTTTAGCTTCCTTCTCTTCCCTATCTCCCAGTTGATATTCACCTTACTAATGCAATCTCATATTCCATGTTTGAAAAAACCTTTCAGAACCATGTTACTGTCCTTTAAGTTATAACTTTCAAAACTGGGGAGTGGCACCTGAATTCTCTGCTGTCCTGTCTTCTTTTTACCATGTCATTCCTGTTCCATTTCACGCATTCATTTCCAGTAAAATACTTGTATCAAAAGACTGGCCTCAATTTAGTGAATTTTATGTTTTGATACCAATATTGTTACCAAAGTGTCATTTTCATTCTTTCAGTTTTCATGTTTTCTGTGAGATGTCTCCAAAGGATGTCTTTTTGTCAAATATAAATATCTGGAGTGTATTCAGCTGTGAGACATTAGCATATATCTGCGCCCTCTGTTTTGAACCCACAGCAGCTGAGACAGCCTTTGTGAAGATCTTGAGAAGTAAAAGCGGGTGGGATCTAACTTTATTCCATATTGTGAAATGATAGACATAGTCTAAACTAATGCTGTGAAGTTGCCATTGTAGCACGATATTAGTACTGTCTGCACACTGAACGATGTGACAGTTGTCAATTTTGATATATTCCACATTCCATACCTGTGATCATCCTGCAACAAAATTTTTCCCTTTAGGTTGAAGGCATTAGTAATTTGAAGCATTTCCAATGCTGCAGAGGACTATGTCTCTGGAACTGAGAAGGCAAAAAGGAAATTTATACTGAAGTTAAATAGAAACAATCTAGTGGAAATATCTTGTATTGCTACTTTTTGTGAAGATGTTTTGAGTCACAGAGGACTGTTTTTTTTACTGTCATTTAAATAGTCAAATTCATATTCATTAGTAAGTAAATGAATAAACTATTGCTTGTGGTTATTATTTTGTGGGAAATACTAAAAATACTGAAGTGTATTCGAGCATATGTATGTAAAGAATGATTAAGCTACCATTCAAAATAAGAAAAAAGATGAAGTTGTAGTTAATATTATGTAGTTTATTAGAGTAATTCTAGCAGAGAAAATTGCAGTTGAATTTCTGTTGAGGATTGGGATCTTAGTTGACTGAGTTAAGAAAGTAATGAATTAGGTTTTCTTCTTGTTAAAGAGAATGTAGCATTGCTCAGCAAACAAATTCAATATGATTCACTTCATGTTTTAATAAATAATTTTAAATAATTAATTAATATAAGAGATAAGGAATGGCTGAGGGTTTAAGTAGTAGAAGTAGAATAATGAATAACATTCCAGAGCTATCTTGAAGCAAGAATTGGCAGGATTTGTTGGCAAGCAGCTGAGTGGAGGAATAAATAGGCTATCAAGGCTATGAACTGTAAAAATTAAAAGGATGATGGAGATAAGGAGTAGCAGCTGCCATATAATGTATTCAACATGCTTTTATCTTGTACACATTCAGTTTATGACTGAGAATTCAACCACAGACGTCATAAAATCATCAGCAGGGCTAAGAGGAGAAACCAGATCAAAAATGTAAGTTAGACAGATGCTGAATTAGTGATGGGGTAAGAATACCAAGAGCAAGTGAAGTCAGGCTGCCTGCTTTCCTGAAGCAAAAGGTAGTTTAGAGAGCTTCCATATTTGTGTGCCCTGTGCAATACCTCATCCCGCATCCCATCACTGCTGACTCCTGTCACACTGTGACTTCTCTTCACTCTGAGCTGTGACGTAGCGCCAGCACAGACCAAGCAAAGAGCTTTGCATGAATGGCATTCTGAGGGGATGATCGCTTTCAGAAGGGGCTCCTGAGGGCCTGTGGGCTCGTGCTGAGTCACTGGGACTCCTCCTGCCAGCTGAGCAGGTGTGGGCTGTTCTCACTGCATTGTGCTGTTGATACTGGCTGTCTCAGGACTGAGGCAGTCATTACACATCATCACTATTCTCCAGCTCATCTTTGTATTTAAATTATGCGTTTAAACAATGAACTTAAGAGTTGATTTTATTTTTTTTTTTTTAATACCCACTTGTTCCAGTGAGGTCCTGCCAAATATCTGCCAGATCTAACAAAGGTGTCAGGAAGTAGTACGTCCATCCAGAGAAAACATAATTTCACTCTTGAAGCAATTCTCAAACTTAGATGAATGTTTTCTGCTGGAAATATTATTGTAACCAGAAAGTGAAATATTGGCACTTAAAAACGCTGTAATGTTTTTCTTACTTCTTTTCTAGATTAAAATAGGAAGCCATTTTTCTGTGAAGTGACCATACATATCAGAGGGATGTGTGGGATACCAGATGGTGAGGACAATTTTGAATAGAGGAGTGCCGGAAAAGCAGAGAGGGGCTTCTGTGTAAACCTAAGAACCTTACTTTTAAAAATGTTATTCTATCTATGTAGAATAAGCAGTAAAAATTACGCAAAAGCTGTAGAGGACAAAACAGGGAGATTTAAGTGTAATATTAAACGTTGGTTACTAAGGCTTTTTCTTCTTGTTGAAATAAAATGTAGCTGGCTGCTCATTCCAGGGCTGTGCAGTGAGAATGGTTACAAAATGCATCAAAGTCAGGGCTTCTGGTCTCTTGGCAGCATTAAAAATTTAGAGCAGATAAATGATTAAAATATTTGTCTTAATTATTATTTTAAATGTATATGCCCTTGCATAAAACAAAACTAATCATTTCTCTATTTCTACACAGGCGAGGCAACGAGAACAGACTAGCACTACGAAGACAGACCATTCTCCGAGAGAAGGGGAGGAGGCAGGCCAGTCGAGGGCCAGCCTATATGTTTAATGACCACTCAACAAGTCTTTCTCTGGAGGAAGAGCGCTTTTTGGATGCAGCGGAATATGGGAATATCCCAGTGATTCGCAAAATGCTGGAAGAATGTCCCTCGCTCAATGTGAATTGTGTGGACTACATGGGGCAGAACGCCTTGCAGCTGGCAGTTGCCAATGAACACCTGGAGATCACAGAGCTTCTGCTGAAGAAAGAGAATCTGTCTCGCGTTGGGGATGCCTTGCTTTTGGCTATTAGCAAAGGTTATGTCCGGATAGTGGAAGCCATCCTAAACCATCCCGCATTTGCTGAAGGCAAGAGGCTTACATTGAGTCCTAGCCAGTCAGAGCTCCAGCATGATGACTTTTATGCGTATGATGAAGATGGGACACGGTTTTCCCATGATGTTACACCTATCATTCTAGCCGCTCATTGCCATGAGTATGAGATTGTCCACACTCTGCTGAGAAAAGGAGCTCGGATCGATAGGCCACATGACTATTTCTGCAAGTGCAGTGAATGCAATCAGAAACAAAAACATGACTCTTTCAGCCATTCAAGATCCAGAATCAATGCCTACAAAGGTCTGGCCAGCCCTGCTTATCTGTCTTTGTCCAGTGAAGACCCTGTAATGACTGCCTTAGAGCTCAGCAATGAGCTGGCCGTGCTTGCCAACATTGAGAAAGAGTTTAAGGTATGTAGAAGGATACTGATTCTGACAGAAACAGAATTGGAAAATTCAATTAAACCTCTTTCTCCCATTCCTTGAGCAGAAAGAGATCAGCATCATCTTCATAAATCAGAGGATAACATTGTAAAATATGATTGTTCAATGAATGGAAAATTTCAACCTTTGGGAATGTCTTATTCCTCTGTGCTTATTATAATTCGTGCTGCTTATGTAGAATGTACAAGTGAACTCATTTTCCACTTCCCATCAGACAGAATAGTAAAGGAAGCCCTTCAAACCCATGGGTGAAAGTGGCTTAGGACAAGGGAAAGAGGAGACTGAAGTGGTACAGTTTGGTTACTCGTGCAAGACAAATTGCACAGTTGCGTTCAACTATTAGGCATTCTCATTATTTTCTCATAGTTAGACTGAAAGTTTTCTCTTTGCAATGTTTTTCATTTATTCACAAAAATGACTGTAAATAGTGTCCTTCTATTCCTTCTTTAATGTGCTGATTTTCTCTGTTATTTCTACTCCATCTTCCTTCTTTTACCTATTTGTACTTAGATGTTTGTGAACTTGGTGAAGTTAAAGACTTCTTCAGGATTATATGGAATGTTAAATGTTTCACATGTGCATAATTTAAAAAAAAAAAAAATTAATAGTTGAGACCCAGAGATTCAAGGCCTCTTAGATCCTTGAAGCATGAGCATTCCTTGGGACGAGTGTTCTTTGGGGCTGCTTTATTATTATTATGTAGATACAGTGGTGCACAGCCTACAAAAGTATTTACCACAGTTTATTTCTGTTAAGACAGTAAAAATATACGCTTTTTGCTCTCATAAAATGCAAAGCCAGGCCCTGTGCAAACATTGGCAGTGCTTAAACTGACTTAAGTTAGCTAAAATCCCTTGGACTGGGTTTACCTTACGGGACACTGTTGATAGCTGATGCTAGTATATGGTACTCCTGTGACAGAGCAAGATATGTTGACTTCACCAGGAGGAGATCAGACCCCCTTCAAAGCAGTGACAGAATAATTTCCAAATTGAGTTAGGAAGAGTTTGAAGTCATTGTGATCAATATTTAATGTTAATATTCTTAGCAGTGGTACAGTTCACAAAGCCATGGACCACTCTGACAGACAAACATAAGCTGAGATGCTGCAATTCAGGATTAATTATTCCTGTCTCATGCTCATAGGTGTACCTTTGTTGTGGCACCAATCTGTTATACGAAGCTGAAATATTTCTTGGAGAGGGAAAAGAAGGAGGCAGAATATGCAAGGGGATCTTACAGCCAGCAGCTGAACAGCCAGAATAGAAGCAGAGAACAACTTTTGTCAGTAAGATGAAATGCTGGGAAGAGCATTTCATTAGTGCAGCAGATTAATGTCTGCCCATGAAATTCCCAGCAGAAATCCTTAGGACTTAAGTGGACTGAGATTTCATCCACTGCTTGCATGTACCGTTCAGAGAAGACTATTTAAACCACTTATTCTTGTTTTCTTCTCTTTAGCAGCTGCTGAAGATGTGAACAAAAGGACTTGATTAACTTAAAGGAGAGTAAATTTAGAACAAAAGAGAGAAACATTTTTCATATACCATAAGTGCAGCCTTTTAAGTTTACAGCTATGGTGAGATAAATAGCATGTCTGATTTGTAGGGACTCTGTAGCTCCGTTTACCACAGCTGAAGGAACACAAGCTAAAATCATCATCTGGAACAGTCAGCAAGAAGTGTCCTTCAAATGTATGCTGCAGCATACAATTGGCGAGATGAGCTGGGAGTGCAGTATTTGTCCCTGGTCCCGCCAGGGCAGGAATGGAGCACACAGGTGAGAAGAGGTGGGCTGATTCAGAGAGCAGACTTACGTCGCCTGCCTTTCAGAGTTATGAGGAGGCCCTTCCTGAGTGACTTTTGGTTTTTTAGTTCCTCTTTTGTCTCAGTTGCCTTCTTTCAAATGAGAGCTGTACTTCTTAGTGTTGTATAATGAATTACAACAGAGATTTTGAGGTACTGTTTCTCAACAGAAACAGGAGGCAAGACAAGAGACAGAGCAGCTCCATATTGCTGGAAGTTAATCAGCCAAGTTCTGCTGGGGGTGTACATACTCAGCATGTAGAAATGGAGTGAAGGTTAATAGGAACAATCAGGAGCAGGAGCACAAGGCAACATGAAAATTTAACTTTCCCTTAAGTTGAGATTTCACCAGGTCATAACAGAAGGTCTTTTGGGAATGTTTTTGTAGGTACTAAAATCATGTGGTGGTTCTGGATAAATATTAAGGACCATGGAGTATGTTTATACATGCGTTGATGAGAGTTGACATTTACATTATTGATAAGTGATAACTTTGACAATAACTAGACAGGCTGGGGGCTTGACTGGGAAATACCTGTCCTAGGTTTAGTGTAGACAGTACAAAGGCTGTGCAAGCAAGTTGCAGAATATGGATACTATTGAGTCTGGGCTTGTTTGTGCTCCTGCAGGCTCATATCCCTGCTTGCAGCAATTTATCTGAAAATTATTACTCTTACTTTATTTCATGAGTTTCCTGCAGTTATCTGGACAGTATGGTCCCTGCATGAAACTGTGGTTTTCATAAAAATGTGTTACACATGTTAGTGTAATCAAGTATATTTTTAGTGCCTAGATCAGCTGGATATGCAAACTTTAGCTCCACCTAGGGTTGGCCTCAGCCATTTAAAGCATTTCAAACCTTACTTAAATGAAAATTGAACTTTGTGGTAATGCACCATTTAAGTCACCTATTATATAGTGTTGATGGGGTATTTGTCTGCAGGGGAGCTTCCTAGTGGGTGCCTGCAGCCAGTGGAACACGTAAATCCCAGGTCCTCCTCAGAGGGAATGGAAAGAGTTAATGCTCAACTGTGATGCTGGTTGTTTCCTGACTATCTTATAAGTTAGAATCATAGAATCATAGAATAGTTAGGGTTGGAAAGGACCTTGAGATCATCTAGTTCCAACCCCCCTGCCATGGGCAGGGACACCACTCACTAAACCATGCCATCCCAAGGCCTCATCCATCCTGGCCTTGAACACTGCCAAGGATGGAACATTCATTACTTCCCTGGGCAACCCATTCCAGTGCCTCACCACCCTCTCAGGAAAGAATTTCTTCCTTAGATCCAATCTAAACTTCCCCTGTTTAAGTTTGAACCCGTTACCCCTTGTCCTGTCACTACAGTCCCTGATGAATAGTCCCTCCCCAGCATCCTTGTAGACCCCCTTCAGATACTGGAAGGCTGCTATGAGGTCTCCATGCAGCCTTCTCTTCTCCAGGCTGAACAGCCCCAACTTTCTCAGCCTGTCTCCATACGGGAGGTGCTCCAGTCCCCTGATCATCCTCGTGGCCCTCCTCTGGACTTGTTCCAACAGTTCCATGTCCTTTTTGTGTTGAGGACACCAGAACTGCACACAATACTCCGAGTGAGGTCTCACGAGAGCAGAGTAGAGGGGCAGGATCACCTCCTTTGACCTGCTGGTCACGCTCCTCTTGATGCAGCCCAGGATACGGTTGGCTTTCTGGGCTGCGAGCGCACACTGAAGCCGGCTCATGTTCATTTTCTCATCGACCAACACCCCCAAGTCCTTCTCCGCAGGGCTGCTCTGAATCTCTTCTCTGCCCAGCCTGTAGCTGTGCCTGGGATTGCTCCAACCCAGGTGTAGGACCTTGCACTTGGCATGGTTAAACTTCATAAGGTTGGCATCAGCCCACCTCACAAGTGTGTCAAGGTCCCTCTGGATGGCATCCCTTCCCTCCAGTGTATCAATTACTCCTCTCTACTGTATTACACCATCACTTAATGTTAGAGATAACACTGACCATGAAACTGACCATGATTCATGCAAAATAGGAGATGCCATAATCAGTAGAAACCACTATCCTCTGGAAGAAACTCCTTTCTTTGCCTCAACACTCTGTACTGGTGTCATTTAACGTTACACACCTGTTGCATTTGGTTTCAGATACAGTTTTTACAAGTATGGTGGAAGATCATTTTTTATTAGGAATAAGAACAAAAAAGTAGAAGATGACTTCTGCAGGAAAACTAACTGAACAGATGTGTCAAGCGGAGTGTAAGAATACTGTACCAAGGAAATACCTAATTCAGGCTTCCTGAGTAACTCTGAGATCTTCAGGATTTTATCTTTTTGACATGACTAAATGTGCTGCTTTACAGGTTTGATATTATACATAATTTTTTATTTTGGGAGATTGTGCTCATGTTTTTTGTCATCTAAATTGTTTGCCCACCCTAGGGCTAATATCTCTACTATGTCCATAAGGATGCAGATGATATCTGACAAATGTTGTCCTGCTGAGATGTGGCCTAGAGTTTTGAGAGGGACAGCTGTGGCCCAGTGCTATTCAAAATAGATAAGATTTGCATTTAGAACAAAGTCCTCTGCAGCTATAATGGCAGCAGTCTGTTTTATTGTTTAATGGGATGGAATGGAAAATGTGTTTTTAAATTAAGCATCGATATGTTACTATTTGCTGCAAATTAATGCCCCTAATAAGATCATCTGAGTTTGCTTTTCTGATGAGAAGCATAATTCGAATTTATCATCTCAAAGCTGATTTCCTTTTTGTTTTCATTTGTACAATTCCCATTACAGAAATCAGATCCCTTCCTTAAGGGTATTGACAGCTCTCTTAAAGAAAATGTAACATCATCTTTTAGAGAACTGAGGCACTGCAGGAGTAAGGGCCGTGTCTGTAAGGGAAATAGTGTGTTTGTCTACCTACTGAGATGCCTAAATACAACATTCATGTCTTACTTAAAATGCAGCTTGAAATCCTAAATCCTTGTATAGCAGTACCCATGTTTCTGGTCGTGGCCCCTGCAGTTCACTAAGCAGGGTCAGGGTATGGTCTGGAGCATGCTCCGTCTCATCTGTGGGGTTCAGTGTCAGCTTCTGTCCTGAGAGCCTTTTCATCCCAGGCAGTTTGGGGGACAGCAGGAGCTTGTGATGGGTCACAGGAGGCTACATAGAGAAGGCCTCTTTTTTCTGGGAGAAACAGCCATGCTGATGCTCTCCTGCTCTCCCGGCCATGCTCTCCTGCTCACACATGGTCAGAGGTGGGACAAGTCGTGACCAGCTGAGTGACCATGGCCTGCTTGTTCACTTACCTGGGACACCAAGACAGTCTGTGGCTGCTCCTACCACAAAGGGCAGGTGACCCCACTCAGCAGTAGCCACTGTCACCCCCACCCCTCCTGTCATTCCTCTGCCACCAGCACCTAGTTCCCCTGGTTCCTCATCCACTACAGTGCTAACCCCAAAGCATCACTTTCCTTTTGCAGGGCAGGAGCAGCCAGTGCTGCCCCTTCATCTTTGGTGTGGCAAAATTTGGCAAAACTGTTTTTTTCCTAAACTGCTGAAGAGCCCTGAACCACTGTTGCCACATGCATGTTGTCACACGCGTGCTGTATTGCAGAATTAAAGGCTGATTCTTTTTAGAGCCTCCAACTATAGTTCAATTGCAAACTTCCTTCCCAAGTCTCCCAGGACTGCTTTTTTAATTCATTAAGTTTCAATTTGCAGTGAAGGAAAACTTGTGGAATTAACTGTATGTCTTTGGCCATTTTCAAAACTAAGTTAGGCCAAAAAAATTCCCGTATTCCCTTGATTCACATCAATGGTGAGAGACATGGGAGACTGGGGGGAGAAAGGGAACTTTCTGTGCATGTGTGACAGAATGTATTAATAATTTTTGCTGTCACTTCATATGGAAGTGGACCAAGGAGACAAAGAGCAAAAGGCAGCCAGTGCAGTAGTCTCTGCAAGTTAACCCACTTCATTTCTTAGAACTGAAGTTGCCCAAATAGAGCTCCCTGACTAATGTTCAGACCCTGACAAATCTTCCTGTAGCAGTTTAAGACATTATCATCCCATCTGTCCTCTATAACCTTCCCTGGAAGGATAAATTCTTCATAAGGAATATGTCTGAAGACAGTGACCTGTGAACTGGAGTGGGGCCGTGCGCTGCCTTCAGCTGACTCTGCTAGGTGACAGAGAAGCTGTGCCATGGCTGTGGTGGAGGCATGGTGCTGGGCAGCCCTCAGCTCCTCAGAGCTCATCTGCTGTAACCTGACCGGTGAGGACCTTTCAGCTCAGCTACCACCACTCGTCACGGCTGTGGCAGTATTTCGCAGGAGGGGAAGCTGGTTTAGTGCATTTGTAAATGAGAAAATAAACGAGTGGAGTTTATGAATGAATTTACTGGCTGCTAATATATATATGATACCATGTACAAACCTAAATTCAGAAGGGGTAATTCTGCTAAGTGTGAGTGGGGGTGTCTGGCATTTCTAAAAGTAGGTGTTCAGTGTTCATTCCGGTAAACAGGACTGCATTCAGAAAAAAATCATATTCATCATTATAATAAATTTTATATGATTTTTCTTTTGAGACTACCCAAAGGCATTGGACTCCACTGGGAGTCACCTGAAATGGGAAATACTGATGAAGAGTGTGTGAGAGTGTGCATGTACAAATATGTCCTACCAGAAAATACACACACACCAGTATATTACAAACATATTACACTATTTTTAAGAGTTATTTCTGAAGGCCAAATTATTTTATTCCTAAGTTTATTGAAAAATACTCCTTTTTTCAGTCAAGGTTCAAGGGTCAGGTGTCAGTTTGGAACAGTTCATGGTACCTAATCGTACAAGGGTGCATAAGTTGACTCTTATGCACAGTTTTTCCTTTTGTCTGTGAACCTCAAATAACTACTTTTTCTTTCATTTTAAAGAGGACATTTACGTATTAAGATGACTGAATACTGAATCTTATCTTAGCTGCTGCTATAAAGATGAAAGCCAAACAGAAGATGATATATTACTCTCCAAAAATGTCTTTCTGTAGTGCCAGGAAGTCCGGATTTTCGTTAATCTTTCTTATTACTCTTCTGAAGAGAGGGAAAATAAATAATACATTAAAAATATGTAGCATGTCATGAAATGGTTAGTTTTAGTATTTAACTTCTCTTGTCTTTGTAGAGAAATTAAAGTTTCTTTCTCTTGTATAACAGATCTGAGCTATCTTGCTTACATTACAGTATTAAAAAAATAAATCACTGGCACTTTTATGTAGACATACAATAGTGTGTATAACTATTTGTCTGTGAATGTTTGCATCTATCTAAGTAAAGTGAAATGTAAAACTTGGATGCAATCCTTTAATATATTAAAGTAATAAACTGGTGTTGTGGGTAATAAAGCAGAAACATGCATGAAGTATAGCCTCAGCAAATAAAATTAGGGTATTCTATATACTCAAAATAATGGTTTATCTTCCAGGGTGTGCATCTTCCATTCCTGCATGAAGGAAGTAATTAAAAAGAAGGGACTAAATAGAGACTAAGAGTGGGAAAAGAGGGAATGCTATGAAGAACAGACTGGAAGAGGGGAAAATGTGTCACTACAATAAAAGGATTCCTAGAAAAATACTTTGAACATAAAACAGAGACTACATGAGCAGTCCTGTATGGTGTGGGGTGGTTTGGAAGGTTTTATTTTTATTCTTTGGGAAAAATTCTACAGCAGTTTCATCTTTTTAAGATGTTGTTCACACATATGAGTAAATATCCTGTAAGGTCTAGGCCAGGGGCAGTATGCTCGTACATAGTTTTTAGCTTTAGATATCCATCTATATCTATAGGCACCTGACTGTCTGTCTGTCTAGCTATGTTAATCTTTTATGACCCAAACACAGCTGCAAGTAAGGGGTGGTTAATGATCTGTGGGTTGCAGTGATCAAAATTATCTTTTTCTGGTTGATTTGTGCATTTTGGAAAACAATGACTCAAAACTTGAAATAGTCATTAAAGGATGTCCTACTATATTTCTGAAAGTGTTTGGGTTTTTTTAAACTTGCAATTGGCTCTAAAGCAAGTCTAGAGAAGTAAGTTGTCTGTAAAAGGTGATAATGTAGAGTCCAAGGTAACCAAGGTGAAACAAATCGTATTCTTTGAATGCTCAAGGGAAGCAGATATCTGATACCAAAGTGATGTTAATCTACCAGACAAAAAAAACCCAAAACATAACCAGATGCAAACAAACTATTGATGCTTACAGATGCGTAGCTGGGATGTAGAACTATTTCTCTCATGTTAGGTCAAAACAAGAAGTTATTTTCTTTTCTCTTTTCTTTTCTAGAATGATTACAAGAAATTGTCTATGCAATGCAAGGATTTTGTAGTTGGACTCCTAGATTTGTGCAGAAATACAGAAGAAGTGGAAGCTATTTTGAATGGTGATGTAGAGATGAGCCATAATAATGGAGAGCACGGTCGCCCCAGCCTTAGCCGCTTAAAACTTGCCATTAAGTATGAAGTTAAAAAAGTAAGCAATTTTGTTGACCAAGCATACATATCATCTTAGTGGTATTAAATTATGCTACTATTAAATGTTTATGTTTTGGTAGCCTATAACACTAGATTTTGCCTGGATAAATTTTATGTTTAATTATCTTTAGATGGAAAGTAATAGTTTGTGATGGAACAGAGGGTCATTAAAATAATAGATATTTAATTAAAGGATTTACTGTTGCTGATAGCACATGCCTGCCTGCTGGGATTATGCTCATCAAAAAACTTTTTCTTATACCTTGTTAGTGTTGCTCTGGATCTGAGCTTGAGTTGTTGCTATTCCAGCATTCTTAATGTACTTCATATAGGTGTTATTTTAATAAAAGATTTTCTGAAAGCAATACTTTTTTTTTGCTCCTTTTCTTTGTTACAGTTTGTAGCACATCCAAACTGCCAACAACAGCTTCTTTCAATCTGGTACGAGAATTTGTCAGGTTTACGGCAGCAGACCATGGCAGTGAAGTTCCTAGTTGTTCTTGCTGTTGCGATAGGACTGCCCTTCCTTTCCATGGCTTACTGGATTGCTCCTTGCAGTAAGGTCAGTCTGTGAAATCTTGTAATGGCCTTTTATTAACTCCTGTATCATCTGTATGTAGCTTCCAGTCTGGCAAAGATAAAGCATGACTATAAATTACTTAAATAATACTGTAGAAACATGTTATTTTAATGGAATGACTCAAGATTGCATGTTAGGACAATCGTAGTTAAGACAGGTAAACGTATTATGTTAAAGGCTGTGTATATTAAATTAAATGGCAATGGCTGAGCAAGAGTTGCGTTGTAGAAATGGTACTTCAGAAACAGAGAGAAACCATTCTTTATTTCATTGTTGCTGTAGTAGGCAGATGCAAAGGATCATTTCCCATTGATTCAGAGTTAGGCTAAGTGTAGGCTGTGGGTTGATTCCAGTTACCTCAAAGGCAATTTTATTTTTTATTATTAAAAATTAATAGATAAAAGTCACTGAAATGTGAATACCAGAAGTTAGAACAATCATCATCAGTTTTAACTGTTGACTTGTCAAGACAGTGCTAATACTTATTATCAGGAGGTTTTTAAAGCAGTAACACAGCCTCCCTTGCCTCCATTTATAATGAATGCACAGGCTGGATTTGGATGCTACCACTGTGTCTGTTTCAAATGATATATAAAGTATGGAAAACCTTTCCACTGAAGATGGATTACAGTCTCTGACCTCTCTGAACTTTATGTTGAATCTCTGTTTTATTTGGTCACAATCCATTTTAAATGGACACTGATGGACCCTTGAGAATATATTAGAGAGAACAAAAGAGATCATGTAGGGTTTATTCAATGGGTTACAGTATAGCACCCATGATTTTAGCAGGTTGAATCCTGTGCACATATGGTGATTCCAAGGGAAGAGGAAGGTTGAAAGGGAGGACTGAGGCCTTTGTGTTGCTTTGGTTTTATTTATTTTTTATTGTTCTCTGAGAGAGGAAAAGTGGGCCTTTTTTGTTTTGACATGCTTTTCATTTATTTCAGTCTGGACAATAAAGATTGGTTATATAATTTTCACTTCTGTGTATAGTGACTAGGATTTTTATGAATGCTTTTGTCTTACGACATGTCTTGAGATTGAGCGTACTTCAGTAATTGCTTTTCAGCTCTAGCAGTGACTTTCTATTTGTCATTTTCCTTTTTCCAATGATTTATCGTATCTTAAAGTAGTTTTGAACCATTGTGCATTCTGAAGAAAGCTATTTCAGAGTACCTTTTTAAAGTCAAGGTTCAAAGAACAACATCCTTTAAGGTTCCACTTCCTTTGTCAGTATTTAATTGTCTCATTGTGTGATATATATGTTGAATGCTTTTTGTTTCATTGCATTCTGCAAATACAAAATCTAATCCACCTTTTTTCACTAGTTCCCACTTCTTACCTTGTGCTTCACTCATACTTCAAATTTTGCTTCTTCTGGGTTTTGAAGACAAAAATACTCACTCTTTGATTTCAGGATAGGATGGCTCCAATATGGAACATGGTCTGTATCAGCAGAAACTATTCTGTGTATGAATAGATGGAATTTTATAAATCTCCTCTCCTACTGAGATAAAGTACCCATTGTTTTTCCAGGTTCGGCACTGTAGGGCACAGTGACAGAAAAGTGAAAATACTCACAGTATTTTTGGGGAAAATAACAGCTTGCAGTGGAGTTATTGTGACACATTCTTTATATTCTGATGCCATGGCTCTGAGAAAGGCAAAAATATCTTTACAATATTTGCAACATCTCTGTCAGTTACCTATATAGCTGACCAGTTTTATGTTTAGGAAAACAATAACTTGAGTTTGGACCGCAGATACTGAATTGAGAGTTTCATATCTGAAAGAAAATTCATAGAAATATGTGGACAAAATCCTGTTGTTTTGACAGGAATTCACTAGAGTCAGATGCTGAAAGGAATTAAAATTGCCTCTTATTTGGGTTTCAGCCAGCAAGCCACATGGAGGCACTTCAAAGATTTGTGACCTGTTTGCTCTGCATTTCTAATTGGTAATTCAGTGTAACAGCTGACATAATTAACCCCAAACCTCTAGAACATTATTTTGCTACATGACATTTTGAAAGCATAAAAACTCTTTTCAGTTATCTCCAAGAATCTGTAATGTCTATGATGTTCAGCTGTAATTAATAATAGAATTTAGGATTTTAGTTTTATTAATTCATAAATAATTCACTCAGCCCCTGGCCAAGATGAAGGATCTGATCTGAAATTGAGTCTTCTTTCACTGTTCCCAGCCACCTGGGTTGGCATTTCTAAAAAAATAACTTGGTACGTTCCTACATGCTTTCTAGAAGCATGTTTTGGGGGTTATACGTATTCCTCTTTCACACTGTGGTACAGGAAAAGAAATTGAACGTTATGTCCAGTATATGAGGAGCTAGGAAATTGCTTTTCCTAAGAACGTATAAGTATTATCTCTTTTTTGTTATCAAGCCTTTTCTCCTTTGTGACAAGTGTGCTACATAAAGTCCTATTTTATCATTTCTGTATCAATACCATGCTCCATCACGTGATGATACTGATTGTTTCTGCAGAGTCACAACGGAGAAATAATGTGAATCACTGACCCAGTCCTCAGTGATTTCAGGTGACCCTGTATACAGACAGATACATGTTGAAATATCCACAAGTATAACTAGTGTATATCTTGTCCTAAACCAAACCAACCTACAAAACACTCTCCAAAACTGTATAGCAAACCAAAGACTATAGTGCAAAGCATCAGAAACCAGAAAAAAAACCAAACAAAACAAAACCCAAACCCACTTAAATTACAGTATGAGATTCTGAGCATTTAGAAGACCATGTCTTGGTCTGCATGCCTTGGTCTGTGAAATGGGAGGAAATTTATTATGTCAAAATGCACAGTGAAAGTGTATTAAAGAGGGACTCTAGTTTATAGAAGAGTCCAAACTTGCGAGGTTATGGCCTTGTCTTTACATGTTGTTTTTAATTTCCCTGATTCGTGCTTTCTGACCTATCCCTTCTCTGTAAAGAGATTGGGAATTTTAAGTGTCATTTAAAGATTTTATTGGATCACTGTTACATGGCAATGTCATAATAGCTTCCAGCATTTGTGTTATCAGTTCAACCATAGTCAATCCTACTTCCAGGGAGATTTTAGTATGTGTACGTAAGAAATTATTTTTGTCTCTTTTGAGGGGTGGAAGGGAGGGCAGTAGTAGTTCAGTCTTTTAAAAAATTTTCTATTTTTTGATCGAAGCATATATTAACATTAGCTTCTTCAGTATCTTTTCTTCTTTTCTGGGTATGTCTCTTTCTGGCATCTTGTCTCCTAACCCATCTTAATTTGTGAACACAAGAATAATGCATTTAAAAGGACACTGTCAAGGTACTTTATCATTTTTCAGCTCTGCTTTATTGTGTGTTGTTTATGACTGTTTCCTCCTAGCTTGAAATAAAATCTTTCCCCATGACGGTTACCTGTTCTTTTTGTAGTTCACGCAAAATAATTGGTTGTTGAAGTTAATCTCATGAGGCTGCTGGAATATTTTATTTAAGAAAAGATAAATTAATTTTATTGAGTGAGTAAACTAATGAATGACATGGGTTTGCAAAACAATATAATAGAGAAAGAAGATAAAATTTTGTGCCTGCTAACCTTGACAGTGTTCCTTTAACAGTATCTTCTTTTTACATTCGTCTAGTTCTCTTAGTGTTATCTGTATTTGAAAACTTAGAATCGCATCCTTGGCTGCATCCTCGGCTGCATCCTCTTATACTGTGTTTCTGTAAAAGCTGACTGTAAGGTCAGAAAAATTCTGACTTTGATATTGAAACAAGTGTAGCAAAAATATGAATACAAATAACTTCTCTTTCTGCTTTCCCCTCCCTTTCCCAGACCACAGACTGTTATATATTTCAGCTGAGATCCATGACACTTGCTTTCAATTCTTTCCAGGGAATTTTGGCAGAGATATGGTCATAATCTAATATTGAAAAGTGTTTTTCTACAGCTGCTAACCAAGTGAGCAAGCTGAGACTTTTAATACAGGCACTTTCAAAATAAATAATTGCTAGAAGTTCAGCCTTGTGTGAGCTTGCATAGAGCTTCAGTTTTTTAAATGTCACTCTAAACCATTTTAAAGTTGTTCCTATTCAAGACATCATGACAAATTTGAGGACATATCCATTAAAGGAGTCAGGAAGGAAATGAAGACCCTATACAGAACTATAGATATGGCCTTTTAAGGCCTCATGAATTTTTTTTTTTAAGGGAAAATAAGTTGGGAAAACTGCACAACAATTGTGCTGAGTATCGTGTCAGTCAGGAAACAGAATTCTTCAGTCATAATTCACTTCTCATGATGATTTAATGTTTTTAGTATAAAAATCTCATTGTCTTTGTTGCCATATAAGGATGACTAGCATGTAAGAAATTCAGCAACTATAATACATTTTTCTCTTGATTACCTATAACAGACATAGGTGCCCCCAAATAATTACAGATTTATTTCAAAACACTGAGTTAAAAATACATGTACGGTGAAACTGGTAGTTTTTCCCTCTGAAAATAGTAAATAAGTAGAAACTTTTAAAGGTGACTGTCAGTATGGCATCACAGTAAACAATTTTTTCCAAATATTTGTTCCTGTATGTTATTGAAATACATATTTATCTGTGTTACTGTTCTTTTCTATACATTTTTGAAGAAGGCAACGCAATATCCTTGTGTTTCATAACCTCTGTTGCAGCTGGGGAGGATAATGCGTGGACCATTTATGAAGTTTGTAGCCCATGCAGCCTCTTTCACCATTTTTCTTGGTCTGCTTGTCATGAATGCAGCTGACAGATTTGATGGCACCAAACTTCGACCTAATGAAACAACAGGCAATGTAAAACAGCTATTTAGGATGAAAACATCGTGTTTCTCATGGATGGAGATGCTCATTATTTCTTGGGTAATAGGTAAAAAGTAATTTTCACTTAAATTTGTCTTGCTATGATTTTAGTGAAGCTGGATCCAATTTAATCCTTTGCTATTAATTTTATGTGTAAAAATTGCAACAAAGGGAGTTTATTCACCTGGCTGCATTCCCACACAGGCCTCATATTTCTTACTGGATGTCAGTGGGATTCACATGTGCCTAGTTCATCACAACCATTCAGGTTAGAGACTTAGGTGAAATCTACATTGTCTCAATATGAATAAATTCAGTTTTATGACTATCAAAGGAAAGTGTCTACAAGTTTTCTATTTTGTTTTTAGCCAGGCTGTGTCAGCCCCCAGGGGGAAGGATTTCCACATCATGGGCCAAGTTTTTTGTGTCCAGTTTTCTCTTTCTTGTTCTCTTATTTTGCAAGTATGCCTGCAGAATTGATAGTGTGTAGCTGGATATGTTATTGACAAAAGCGAAGAAGAATATAGCCCCTGAACATTCAGTGGTAGATTTTTTTCCCAAAATAGGGATGAAATTAATATTATGAAGAGTACTCTGAGCTGACCTGTTCAATTTGGTAATGTAGTACTATTCAGCATCAGAACTTGACCCTAAGTATGTACCCTCAAAAATATTTTACCTGTCTCATTCTTACTTACAAGTCCAATACCATTTATACCAATGGACCACATATTTTAAGGATCTGGGATCTGGTTGTTAGTTAAGCCAGTAATATGGGAGAGTTAAATTCAAGCTAAGTAAAATCTGTTTCTATTCAAAAGTTTATGAATTTAAAATATTTTGCTTTTATGAGCTCTCTGTGATTGAAATGGGAGCCATTTGTACGCCAGCTGATTCTGAGCTTTGAAAGACTGACAGTCTTTATTTATTTCATCATAAAGCTATCTATAAAATAACATCATTGTGTATTATAGGAATAATATGGTACTTAGATTTCCAAATAGTCTATAAATGTCAATGTTTTCATCTGATAGTAACAGAGTAAATAATAATTTCCCAATTTGAAGTTCTAGGTTTCTAATTTAATCTTTTTATTTATTTTCTCTGTTGTGCATAAGATGGTTTATGAAAAAAATGGTTCAATGCATACAGATGTAGTATTGAATTTAGTTACTGTAATTAACATTATTGTTGTTCTTATCTGAAAATGATGAAAAGTTCCTTCAGACAATTTGATAAGTGAAAAAAATAGTGACATTGTTTCAATTCATTTTTTTTATTGTCTCTCTTTAGAATCCTATAGATGTAGTTCATGACTAAATAAATTTTATCTTGAAAAGGACAAGGATTTGCTCAATAAAAAGGATGCCATAAACTAATACTGTACTCCTATATTTTATTATTAAAGGAAAACTAGTAGGAATCAGATACCTGTTCCCTGTTGAAGAAGCATTAGGTCTGATTCATACTTTCATGCTGGTTTTTCACGTGTATTTGCAATTGCAGTAAAAGAGACTGTACTCAAGGTATTCTGCAAATAAGGAAATGTGAGTTTTGCTATTAGTTCTAGCACTGCTATGTGATCATATCAGAGCATTTCTGCTCCTCCCCTCTCCTCTTGTCTCTGTAACAGATGGTAATACTCATATCCCATTATTCTTTTTGAGAGCTTTTGTAGTTGTACAGGAAAAAAGCGATGTGAAAGATTGTTTTAATTACTCACGAGAAAGAAGGATTGGGATGTATGTGAGTTGGCAGGCTCAAGGATTTTAGTTTATGTTCAAACTCCCACTGACCAAAATTGTTTTGCATTTGGCTGCAACTTGGAGCATATGTTATAGAAAATAAAATTTCAAATAAATATGAAGATATAAAAACACATTGTTTTCTCTGTTCTGTCTTATACAGGCATGATATGGTCTGAATGTAAAGAAATATGGTCTCAGGGTCCAAAGGAATACCTTTTTGAGTTATGGAATATGCTTGATTTTGGTATGTTAGCAATTTTTGCAGCATCATTCATAGCAAGGTTTATGGCATTTTGGCATGCATCCAGAGCCCAGAACTTCGTTGATGCAAATATGAAAGATCTGACAAGTCCAACACTGGAGCCCAACATAAAATACTACACCTTGGGTGAGTTAATTGTACATGATTAAGATTTACTTAGAAGAACTGATGAAGATGAATCAATTTTCTGCCACTAATTTAGTTCTACAATAAACTGCTTAATATTTCCCACTCCTTCTTCTCTTTCTCATCCCTATTATTTGATCACAGTTCTCACAGCTCATACATTTCTTTGGGGACTGTTCTAGACCTCAGGTGCTGAAATGATCCAAGATTGAAATAACCCCACTGTCATCCACCGTTTTAAATATTATTATAACCCAGGTCATTTGATCTGTTCAGTTACACAATGCTATCCTGCATACACTTGTGTTGGTACAACTGTAAATATGATGTACTATAATGAAGGAGCAGAACTAAGTAATGAGATGCAGGAACTTCTTAAACCTGTTTTCATAGAATCATAGAACAGTTAGGGTTGGAAAGGACCTTGAGATCATCTGGTTCCAACCCCCCTGCCATGGGCAGGGACACCTCACACTAAACCATGTCACCCAAGGCCTCATCCAACCTGCCCTTGAACACCGCCAAGGATGGAGCATTCACAACCTCCCTGGGCAACCCATTCCAGTGCCTCACCACCCTCTCAGTAAAGAATTTCTTCCTTAGATCCAATTTAAACTTCTCCTGTTTAAGTTTGAACCCGTTACCCCTTGTCCTGTCACTACAGTCCCTGATGAAGAGTCCCTCCCCAGCATCCTTGTAGGCCCCCTTCAGATACTGGAAGGCTGCTATGAGGTCTCCACGCAGCCTTCTCTTCTCCAGGCTGAACAGCCCCAACTTTCTCAGCCTGTCTCCATACGGGAGGTGCTCCAGTCCCCTGATCATCCTCGTGGCCCTCCTCTGGACTTGTTCCAACAGTTCCATGTCCTTTTTATGTTGAGGACACCAGAACTGCACACAATACTCCAAGTGAGGTCTCACGAGAGCAGAGTAGAGGGGCAGGATCACCTCCTTCAACCTGCTGGTCATGCTCCTTTTGATGCAGCCCAGGATACGGTTGGCTTTCTGAGCTGCGAGCACACACTGAAGCCGGCTCATGTTATGTTTTTGCCAACATAACCAGTACTTGCCTTTGCTCAGAGACTTTTATATTATTTTAATAGTTCTCAATCCATTGTCTTTACCAACAAGAAATAAAAATGTTAATAAACTTGATTAGAATATATGAGAAGTGTCTAGAAGCTATTTTGCCCAAATGAGGAAAAATTTAAGTTCTGTTTACTGCCATCTTTGATCTTAGTTACCAGTGAAATCTGAGGTAAAGCTAACACAGGTATGCCTGCTTGTGTGAAAATGTGCAGTCTTTTGCCATACAGACATTTTCTTGTCTGAATATAGTGTGTAATAGGCTTTGCAGTGAGGAGCTCAGTAAACAGAACATGCACTTACCTGCAAGAAACACACAGCAGCTAACAAGGCAATGAAAATGCACCAACTGCGCCTTGTGCCTAAAACCAGAGTAGTTTATTACTTTGTCAGGATACATGAATATTGGCATTGCAGTAAGTTCCTTGAAGAATATAATTTTCTGATATATGTAAGGTCGTTTTGAATAATGCTCAGCATCGCTGGGTGTGAATGTATTATAAAGCTGTACAAATAACTGACTTTTTATTAAATGGTTATGTATTAATTAGCAGCTCAAATTAGTATTTTTCCAAGTGCCAGCCATTGTAGTGTAAATTATTCATTTATTTTCCTGGCTTTACAGTAGAGTAAACATGGATAACAGCATTCTGGGAGTAGAAAACCCATCCCAGGTTAAACCTCTTCTCTTTGCCTGAAGCACACAATAGTGCATTGAATTTAGGTGTCCCACATCATCAGGCAGTGCCTTAATCTCCAGCAAGGAAGTATTCTGGAGGATATTGCTTTACATTTCTTCCTCTGACACTTTTCTGTAAATATTTCTTTAAGTACAGGTTTGAACCTGAATTTTGTCCTCTGCAGCTGAGTGTGTTCCCTGTCAAAGACCAGTGTCACATTCACTGATTGATCTAAAGGGTGTTCAAGTAATTTGCACAAGTGGATTAGCTTCAACAGAAGAGATTGATAGAGATGACGATAGAAAAGGTGATAGAATGGGTGTTCAGCGTGTGCCAGGAAAGAGCCGTAACTGTTTCACTATGAGTAAAAAGATGAAATAAATAGAAAAAGTAGAGGAAAATTATTGTTCCCACATGTTTAGAGTCATGGAAGCCATTTAATGATTCCAGATCCCCACATCAAAACAATTTTTTTTGGGTAGCTAAAACAAATCGCATTTCTAATTTAATTTATTCAATTGACACTGTAAGGTGAATTTTACTTAAATTCTCTAGCAGGCTGGGATTCAACTCCCAGAAAGTTACCTCAGTGATCTTACAGCCCACGTTTATAATCAATGGAGATCTAATCAATACAGTCAGTGGAGCTGTGAAATGTTTCTAGTGCTACCTGGCTCAATTCAGTTGGTTAAACATAAGTGATTAGCACTGTTTGAATCACCCAGGGTTTCTTCCAGTTTTGTCCAGTTGCTGTTCCAAAAAGACCTCCCATAGATCTGTACAGATATCTTGAAATGCTAACAGAAATTCTCATCTTTTGTTTCTAGCCAGAATAAACTGGGATCCATCTGATCCTCAGATCATATCTGAAGGCCTGTATGCAATTGCAGTAGTGTTAAGTTTCTCCAGAATTGCCTATATCTTACCAGCTAATGAAAGCTTTGGACCACTGCAGATATCACTTGGCAGAACTGTGAAAGACATCTTCAAGTTCATGGTGATATTTATCATGGTGTTTGTGGCTTTCATGATAGGCATGTTTAATCTCTATTCCTATTATCTGGGGGCAAAACAAAATGAAGCATTCACAACGTAAGTACAACTGATTAAACTATGATGATTATGGGCTGGTTTTATGGAAAAAAGTTGCTTGCATTGTATGTATTAAGTTTAGTAATTGTTTTGTAGGATTTGCATCTCTTAAATATTTGTCTTGGATTAAGTAGTCATTTTCTCTCTTGTTCTAGTGCTTAAAGGATATATTTGAAATCAGAGCTTGAGCTTCTGATCCTAACAATACCATAATAAATTGAGAAAGACAGACTGGGAAGCTGAGATATAGTTGCCCTTTATGTGACAGAGCAGCCAGAATGCCTGTACATTTGCATAGGGATAGGGGAAGAGCCAGCGTGAGCACACAGGTCAGGACTAGAAGGCAGAACAGCATGGGTGATGTTGTAGTGGATATCTGCTACAGAATGCATGATCAGAAAGACAAAGTAGATGAGGCCTTCTTCAGACAACTGGAAGAAGACTCACTCGCAGAATCTGGTCTTCATGGGGATTTTTAACCACCCTGATACCTGCTGGAAGGAAAGTACAGCAGGGCACAAGCAATTCAGGAGATCTCTGGAGGGCATTGACGATAACTTCCTGACACATGATCGAGGAGCTAATGTGGAGAGGAGCTGTGCGACACCTGACTTTTACAAACAAGGAAGAACGGGTTGGGTATGTGAAGATTGAGAGCAGCCGTGGCTAACCCTGAGATTGCAGAGTTCAGGTTCCTGAGAAGAGAGAACAAGGCAAATAGCAGGACCACAACCCCAGCCTTGAGGAGAGCAGACTTAGGGATTCTTCAGGGAAGAATCTCATGGCATAAGGCCCTGATGAGAGGGTCAGTCTAGGGAAGATGATTGATTTTCAAGAATGTCTTTTCAGTGCTCAAGATTGGTCCATCTCAATGGGCAGAAAATCAAACAGAGGTGTCAGGAGGCCTGTGTGGATGAGCAAGACTTATAGGCTGGTTGTGATAGACCAGCTGGTTGTGATGCCAATCAGAAGGACCTTGAAAGACTTGAGAAGTGAGCTACAGGAACATTGTGAAGTTCAACATGGGGAAATGCCACATCCTACCCCTTAGAAGGAAGAACCCCATGCATCAGGACAGGCTGGGGCTGATCAGCTGAATAACAGTTTGGCAGAAAAGGAGACGGGGGTCTCGATGGACCATGAGCCAGAAACATGCCCTTGTGGCAAAGCCTCCTGAGCTGCACTAGGCTCAGGATGCTCATAAAAAACCAGAAGTACCTCAGACCCCTTCACAGATGGGCATATGTCAGATGATCTGACAGTGCAATCTGTAATAGCACTCCGTGCACAGGGCTTGTTCTCAGGGTTGTTCAAAGATTTCAGGACATAGGCTGGGGAGCTTGCGAGACAGCATCCTGCCTATGAGGGAGTTTGGCACGGGTACGTCAGAGTGCAATGTAGCAGCTCCCTGCAGCACATGGGAGCAAGGCTGGTTCCTCCATCATGTGCTGCTGTCATCTGTGGTTGAAGCAGACTAATCACTGCAGTGTGATACATATGAGAAAACATTTGTAATTTAGTTCAGACAATTCTGTATATTCTTACAGGTTAAAAAAAAAAAGTATCTAATTCCTTTTTTAAGGACTGCCTCTCATTAGTTTCCAATGGCAATAACCAAGTCCATCTTGGGAGGAGAAAATATATTCCTTTTCTTTTTTTTTTTTTTTTTTGACTGTTTTGTTACCTGCTCTTTTTTTTCCTCCCCACCCTAAAAATAGAAATTCTGAATTTACTGTCTTTCAGGGGTTATTTGGCATACATTTGTCATGCCTCTCCTTTCTAGCTGTGATTTTAAGATAAATCACTTCAATGGAAACTCATTCTTCTGTGTGCTCTGCAGCTCTTGCCTGCTTCATTTCTGGCTGTCATGATCTTTAAGATACAGCTATTACAAAGTATACTCAGCCAGGAAGCAAACTTGGCTAAGAGGGAAAACAGTGTTTCTTTTTTCAGTATTATTAGTTCACACAGTAGATAAAGTACCTAAAACTACAAAACAGTAAATTCACAACTAAAAATTAGGGGGGGTTAACTTTTTTTTCTTAACAATAGCATGATAAAATCCAAAATTTGCTTTGCAATGCTACGTCTGCATTTTTAGATGTGGGGATCTGAGATCTCTTCATCAAAGCAAGAGAAAGTATGTCTTCAGACAGGTGGAGATGGATAGGAAAAAGTACCTCAGAGGTTTGGATTTATCTTTATGTGTGTGTATATATATATATATGTAAGCTGATTAAGAGGAAATACATGTATCTAAATGAACTAACCTGAAAAAATCAGTATCCCCACACCATGGCTTATTGCATTTACCCTGGATTGGTGTTATAGTGAAAACTCAACTGGAGATTTAAGGTCTGTGAAACCCATTTTTTGGAAAATGCTAATTTTCAGTCAGATCCTGTCTTCTTCACGTTTCAGAATGTCAGTCCTATTAATGGTGAAATAATTCATTCTAAGTGAACTAGTGGTGCAGTTAAAATAACATATTACAGGTTGATTATTTTTATTTAGATTCTCATTACCAGCAAGAGCATAGCATATAGATTAAAGTATTTAACAAGTGAATTGTTGTGATATTCTTTTGAGGATGTGTATGTAATTCCTAAATGGAATCAGATGGTTTTATTGTCAGTCCTAAATATTAGGAATCTTACATTATGAAACAGCCTGTACCTATGAAATTAGATAGTCTACTTGTTCTGTATAATATCACTGTGGTAGAGTTCTACATTATAATGGAACAATTTGTACACTGTGTAAAAATGGTAACTGACAATTTGAATGGTAAGAATGTGCAGCTTTTCTTCAGTAACATATGCGAGTGTTTAATTTCTCCTTTCAGTGTCGAAGAAAGTTTCAAGACATTGTTCTGGGCTATATTTGGACTCTCGGAAGTTAAATCAGTTGTCATCAATTATAAACACAAATTTATTGAAAATACTGGTTATGTCCTTTATGGAGTCTATAATGTTACCATGGTCATTGTCTTACTCAACATGCTTATTGCAATGATCAACAGTTCATTCCAGGAAATTGAGGTAAAAATTCCATTTATTATGAAATATCACCACATTTACTGTTACAGCTAATTGTCTAGATCTGAAAATTTTCTTGTTGACATTTTATTTAAGAAAAATAACATGTTATTTCTCCTATATAATAGGAGAAAATACCCATTCCTCAGTACATTTGTATTATAAAATACCTGGAAATTACCCAGCTACATGTGCTTGCGATACTAAGCTAGACTGGACTAAGAAACTGCTGTTGTACTGTGTTATGTTCCTGAAGAGGAAGGGTTACATTGTGTGACTGAATCTTTCATTTGCCTCAGTTGTGGTTATTACATAAATACAATTTCTAAGTAATAACAGTAAGAGGGAGTAGTGCCTCTATGCTGCAGGGATGTTCTTGTTCCTATGCCTTGACCTTGCAAGCAGGTCTATAATACATTGTATTCTTCTTTTATTTAAACAATTGTTGCTCTAGTCCTCTGCTGTGAACAAAACTTTACAGAGTAATCAGCAGGGCTACTGAAAATCAGTATGAACTTTGCATGCAATGGAAAACAAAGGGCTAAATAGTTATCATTGTTCAGAAAACAAGGAAGCAGATCTCCAGAAGTTAGGCCATCCCAACCTTCTCCAGGTGACACCTTTGACACAAAGCAGCAGACTCAGATTTGCACCACTCTGGTCCCAGGTTCTGGTCTCTGTTTTGTGGCAGTGGTGTTGTCCAGCTTGAGCAAGAATAACATGCATTCTTGAAGGAGGCTCAGATTCTTCTGACTCAGGAGGCCACAGAACAAGCTATCAGGTTCAGAGCAATAAAAAATAGTCTATTATCCAAAAGTGTGGTGACTGGATGCAAACAGCTTCTAAAAAAAGCTATAGCCATATTGAATCATGTCCTTGAACATGACGTCGGTCCTTTCTGCAGGAAACCGTCTTGAACTTTACAGGTAGGAACAGAGTGAGTATTTTGGCTGTCATTAATGTTAAACATAAACCACGGTGATGATAGCATATTTGATTTAATTATATATTCCAGCAAGCAGAAGGAATTAGATGAGAATCACCTATTTTTTTATCATGTTTTAATTAGCAGAGTAAATTTTTAATTTAAAGTTACAATACTATGTCTTCTTCACAAACCAAATGATAGACTAATTGCTACAGAAGAGACCAGTAAGATAAGAAATCATAGTCTTATTGAGAGGTTTACGTTTTTGTTATGTTAACATAGGATTTTTCCACTTACAGAGGTGCCAGTGTTCCAAGCAGTTTGAGTGTTGCCATGAAGCTTTAACTTGGGCATTGTACTGTGTGCTTTTAAGTCAGAGCTTTTGTTCTTATCAGTGTGGTCTTAAAGAGGTCTGTCACTGTGAATCCTGTGTTGCAGACTGTTAGCACTCACTCTGGAGTAACCAGTGATTAAATCAAATCCACTTTGTTCTTCTGTAATTGCGTTATTTTAAATGGGTTAATAAGAACAGATCCATTAATTAAAATTCAGTTTTCACAGATTATAAACAAGTTGTTGATCTGTTTGAGATTAATTTCAGCCATTTACATTCAAAACACAAGATAAGGTTTAGCTAGAGCATCTTCAATAGTCAAGGTGGTATTAACAGTTCATTAACAGCCATGTTTCTGTTTTACAGGATGATGCTGATGTAGAATGGAAATTTGCAAGGGCTAAACTTTGGTTTTCTTACTTTGAAGAAGGGAGAACTCTTCCAGTACCCTTCAACTTAGTGCCAAGCCCCAAATCTTTGCTTTATCTCCTACTCAGAATCAAAAAATGTATTTCTAAACCATTTTTGTGCCAAAAGAAGAGCTTTCAGGAAGATGCAGAGATGAACAAGGTAGTCTTATAATGTGTATACTAGCTGCTAATTTTAAAAGATAAAACAAGTTTTAAGTTCATTTTTGTTGTTGACCTGTTCTTCTCATGATTTTCCCAACACAGTCCATACTGAAGTCAGTCACTATGTACAGGCTTAAATTCGTATTTTGTTTTTATATAAGTACTTGTCTGCATCTGCAATCAGTTCTAAGTTTAGAAATACCATTGTAAATTTACAGTTCTTCCTGCTTCTTGTCATGGAATCAGAGAATAATTCAGGCTGGGAGGGACTTGAGGAGGTCTCTGGTCCAACCTCTTGCTCAGAGCTGAGTCAACTCTGAGGTCAGGCCCAGCTGCTTAGGGCCTCATCCAGTCAGATCTTGAAAACCTCCAAGGATGGAAACTGCACCATCTCTGTGAGCAGCCTGTCACTGTGCCTTATGGGGAATAAGTTGCTGCTTTTACCTCTCAGTTGAATATGTCCACTGTCTTTACTCTTCTGTCCTGCAGCACTGTGAAGACCCCAACTCCATCTCCTCAGTGACCTTCCCATACACACTGCTATATGCTGTTAGATACATTTGAATCCATCTCCACTTCTGAACAAGCCCAGATTTCTCAGTGTCTCTTCACAGGAAAAGTGTTCCAGCCCCAAACAGCTCTGTGACCCTTTGCTGAACTTGCTGCTGGTGTTTAATACCTTTGGATCTGTCCCTCAGCTCCTCTTCTCCAGTTCTTTTCTGCCAAGCTGCTCCCCAGCCATTCTCCAGCCTGTGTTACTGAAAGAGTTATTCCTTCCCATTTGTCCTTACTGAAATTCACAGGGTTCCTGCCAGCCCTGTCCTCCTGGATGACATCCCTGCCCTCAAGACTGTCAGCTCCACACTCCCTCCCCCCAGTTTGGCTTTGCAAACTTGACAGGAGTGTGCTTCAACACCTCCTCTAACATGTGGGTTTTGATAAAGATGTTTCAAAGGGTAGGTCCTCGGACATGACCCCTTATATCACCCTCTAGGCACAAGCACCCAGCCAGGATTTTGCCCATCTAGTTGTCCACCCAGCCAGGCAGTAACATCCTAATGTGGGTACAAGAATATTCTAGGTACAATGTTAAAACTCTTGCTAAAGTCAAGGTAGATGACATCCCTAGCTCTTCCCTCATCTGCAAATGCAGTCATTTTATCTCAGAATGCCATACAGATGATTAGACAGGTTTAACTTTTCATAAATCCACATTTAGTTTTCGCAATCATCATCTGCTTTTCCATGTGTCCTGAAATGTGCTCCAAGGGGACTCAAAACATTCTTTTGCCAGTTACTGAAGGGAAGTTGAGTGAACTGTGTTTGCAAAGGTCATCATTTTGACCTTTTTTAAAGATGGGTTTGATGTTTGTCTTTCGCCAGCCTTTTGGGGACCTCTCCCAGTATTGTCTTTCAAAGACAATAGTGTATTTGCAGGGACTTCATCTGCTCTCTCGGTATCCATGGATGCAGCCCATTGGGTCTTAATGGACTTGTCTGGGTCAAGTTCTCTCAAGTAACACCTGATTGACCCTCCTCCACAGCTGCTTGTTCTCCTTCTCTTCGAATACCTCCACTAAGTGCAGAGACCTGATGGACTGTTGGTGAAGCCTGAGGCAAAGAATGCGCTGAGTCCCTGAGCGCTTGCTGAATCCGCTGTCAGTAAATCCCCTGCCTCACCACTGAGCAACAGGCCCACATTTTCCTTGTTCAGCCTTCTGCTTCTGTTCTAGCAATGTAAGCTCTTCGTACTGTCCTTGCAAATGTCAGCTGAAGATGAGCTTTGTCATTCCTCACACTACCCTCACATGCCTGGGCAGGGTTTATAAATTCCTCCTTTGTCATGGGTTGACCCTGGCTGAATGCACGGCACCCACCAAAGCTGATCTGTGACTGCCATCCTCAGCTGGACAGGGGAGAGAAAATGTAACAAAAGACTCATATGTCAAGATGAGGACAGGGAGAGATCACTCACCAGTTACCATCATGTGCAAAATAGAATCGACTTGGGAAAATTAGTTTAATGTATTGCTCATCAAATCAGAGCTGGGTAATGAGAAATAAAACCAAATCTTATAAACACTTTCCCTCAGCCCTCCCTTCTTCTGGGCTCAACTTCACTGATGAATTCTCTAACTCCTCCCTCCCCAGGCAGCGCAGGGGGACGGGGTAGTGGGAGTTGTGGTCAGTTCATCACAGATTGTCTCTGCCACTTCTTCCTCCTCAGGAGATCTCCTCACACTCTTTCCCTGCTCCAGGGTGTGGTCCCTCGCACAGGAGACAGTCCTCCATGAAGTTCTCCGGTGTGAGTCCTTCCCTCCTGTCTCTGGCTGCTGTTCCACAGTAACGTTTTCCCCTTCTTAAGTATGTTACCCTTGTCCAGTGGTGCATCTGCCTTGGGGCCAGCTCGCGTTGACTTTGGGATATGAGGAAGCTTCTAGCACCTTCTCAAAGAAGCTGCCCCATAGCTGCCCCACTACCGAAACCTAGCCATGCAAACCCAATACAAGCCCATTGCTGCTTCCTCTGAGAATGCAGCTGCTTTTTATTGTGAAGCGTTCTGTTATGTTTTATTTACACAAATGCAGTAAAAGCACTTGATTCATTGCTGTATCTCATGGGCTTTTTTAAAGAGTTTGTAGTCAGTCTGGTTTTTCTGCAGTGTCTTGGTATGAATCAAATTAATTTCTTTAGGAGAATATGAGACTTAACACATGGTGTTAGGTGGTATTCGAAGTGTAAAGACTAGCACTGTTGTAACACGTTAAGGAAGAAGAGCTTTGCAAGACAACTGATCAGAGGTAGTGAATAGGAAGTTGAACATATAGTAACATTCACACAAAAAAGAAATTACAGATTTGTCATGGTGGCAGAACAAATGTGTCATTTATGGAAATTTTAATATGGAAGGATCTTTGTTAAAATAGGCAGTAGTCTAAGCAGAGGTCTTCTCAAGGTAAGGAGTTCTTGAGTCTGTAGTCAATAATCATTCATTATTAGACTGGGGACCAGTAAAGAATTTACATGCATCTGTCAACGCTCTGTCACCAATGTGACAAGCACTTTTACCATCACAGTTATCAGTTGAAGAGTAAAGAAAAGAAACTGGTTGCAATCCTGGGGAAAAGTACTATGCCTATAACAAGCCTTTGCCTCTGGTTAAGTTCATAATAGTCTATAAAAAAAACCCCACATACTACAAACACTGTCACCAAAGTCAAGATTCTTATTAACCTCAGATGTCTCATGTGTGCTACCAGTTATTTTTCTAGCATTTCACAGGTCTCACTTAATTTTGGGGGGAAGTTTAATCCTCATGTATTTAACACTCAATGGATGTGAGACTGCATTTACTAAAGTTTTTGACGACTCTGACATTTGCAAAACTTCTCATCAAGCTACTTGATGCACATCAATTTCGCAACTTCCACGAGTGATAAAGACATCACTGAAAAATCATGACTTTAAGGAGCTGCATATAAACTTCAAATTGAGTGTTGGCAAGAAACAACAAATCAAAAGGTTTTTCTAATTTTTCCTAATTCACTTAGTTTGTGACTTTGAAAGCACTGAGTAAGTTAGAAGCTTATTTTTGATGACTTTTTAATATGAAATTTATGTGGCTATAAAACAGATACCCTTTAAAATCCCGTTCTTACACCCTAAGGAAAGAAGCTGTATTTTTTCATTACCTTCCAAAATGATATTCAAACCTAACAATTCATATATTAATGCTTTCTGCTCACTGCAGATTGCAGAGTAGCTAATGCTAAGTGAAATGTGCTTACTGTCTAGCCAAGGAAGCTATAAAAGTGTAAATCAAAAAGAAAAAAAACAAAAACAAACACAAACAAACAAACAAACAAAAAAAAACACCAAAAAAAACACCAGAAAAAAAGCTTTTACATTGAAAACCATAAATAAAGCAGCTGAACCACACTTATTCATTCCTCAGCTTTTCCAGCAGAGTGACTTGATACTACCAGAGGATTACACTTTTGCTTGCCTTTTGGACCACCACATACTGTGGGGCTGACTTTATCTGAATCTATCAGATGCTGCCATTCTTCACACTTCTGAAAAGTAACGAAAGTGTTTTTGTGTCACGTTTTGACCCACTGTTGATGATTCGCTATTGTTAAGTCTGTTTTATGGCATCTTCTCAAAGGCATTCTCAGGCTTTTTGTGTTTTGACTCTGGACTCATCCTGTGGTGAGCTGAGCATGTTGGTGCTGCTGTGAGTGCTGAGTAAGGAGCTACTTCTGCAAGGAGCTGCTATAAACTCAATGAGCTGTGCAAAGATAAGAAGAGATCTGGCAATACCAGACCCAAGATTTGTTGGCTGTGTCTGTGCTAGTAAATTAAATGTGACAGAGCTTATCTGGGCACTAAGGCAAATTCTGGAATGGCTTGCCCCTATTCAAGTAGTTTTCCTCCCAAAGTAGGGTTGCTGCAAGCTATTGTCCCCAGGTCACTCCGTTAGCCAAACTGCACAAGGAGGGAGACAGTTGCTCTGGTGCAAATCCTACTTGGGAGGACACTAAAAGTTTACTGATAGAAGACATTGGATTGCAATACCCAGAAATGTTAACACACACTTGAGAGTTTACTGATTCACCCCCAACCTGTGGGTCTTTCTCCTGCAGAGCCTGCATCTTCTCAGTGCAAAAGCAGCAGCAGCACCAGGGTGAGTGTAAAGACAAGAATTAAGATGTGAAGGGCAGAGTTCTGCCCCTAGAGCCAGCTCTGCCCTCATTACCTTTGGCAGAAAATGAAGCCAGATGCCATCAGTGCTCGACAGCAGGTGATTTACATAGCTGTGCTCAAAGTGTAGCATACCAGAAACTAACTTCTTGAGACATATCTGTATACAATAACAAAGGCTGTGAAGATGTTTTCTTTCAGGCTGTTGGTTAAAACTTGCAGATTTCTTCTGTTTCAGGCTAGAATTGGTGTTCTAAAAATCAAGTGAACAAGAAACTCAAACCAAAAAAGGGGAGAAATAAATGAAGAAAAAGGAGAGTTTTAAAGAAACTTACTTTGAGTTTTATTCTAGATTGAAAAGCAGCCTTGTGAATTAGAAAGTTTATGGTTTAAGTGTTGCAAAACTTGTTCATCTTCCTAAGCTAAAAACTGATAGATGATGTATTTAATACTTTTTCTTAAAACATGGCCTTTCAGAATAGAAATAAGGAAGAACTAGTTATTGAAAGAACTTTAAACTCTCACTCAAACAATAAAAAATGTTAACTTTTACTTACCTGGTATAAAACAGTTTCTGAAATTTTCACAAGTGACCTCTGGTTATGGGAGCTCAGATTCTGAGTCCCTTCCTTCTGCCCTTCTCCTGACACTGCAAGTTGCCAGCTGCTGCTGAAAACTGGGATTTAAGATGTTAACAAAGTGCTCACAAAACAGCTGCAGTACTTGCATTACTCGTTGGTTGCATTGATTTTTAAATAATGGTAGAGAAAGAAATTTCAAAGAAGGTGGTGTTTTCTAAGAGCAATGATCCCTGTGTGCTGCATTGCTTCTTTCACACAACTCCTGGAGGAGAGTTATTTTTGTTAGGGTTTATATCCTGGTTTTATTTGAATTACATTTTTTCCCATTCTGTTACTCGTGTGAAAATGTTCAATAGATAATAACTTAAAAAAATGAATTCTAGTTCAGTCATCAATGTGACACACTGAGTTTAGTAGTAATTTTGAGGGGAGGAAAAAGCCATAGGTATGAAGCTTAAAGAGATTGTAAAAAATTTGTGTAAAAATGAAGTTATAATGAAATCTTGGCAATCTCTGCCACCAAGTGGTCATTCAGCAAAGTACAACAAATGTTCTGTGCTGGTATTGCTACTCATAAGCACGTTTAGTGGAGTGATACACTTCTAATTTATGGGCCAAATTACAAAGTGCTGTAGCTAAGTAAAAGTAAATTATTTTGTTCAAAAAATACAGCATATTGAAGGGTCTAAGTTAAAATAAAAATATTACAGTATGTCTGGTTTTATAGGCTTGCTCTTTGTCACAACTAATTTCACCATATATTACTGATTTTGCTATTTCTAGTGAAAATCAGGTCTTAGTTGAGCACTGGATTAATTTTTGAAGTGGACCAATGTAATATAAATTTGAAACCGGTGACCAGCATAACAGATTACATTTTATATACATAATAAAAAAAAACCACACCTAAAATTAATAAATAATAAAAATAATAAAATTAAATGCAGTTGTACATTAAATGTAAACTGGTAAGTAACAGGATCATGAATAGTATCACAGCTGCAGACTAAGTCCTGCTTATTCCTCATCCAGATCAATCACGTTTTATATTTCACTTTCTTTTTAATTCCTCAAATTACTGCTCATTGAACTGGCCCCATTATCAATCTAAAGTAATATTAATTTCACTTTGACAGTTCCTTTTCACTCTTACTGCAGCCTGGTCATTCAGCTGGAGCCTCAGTTCACCATTTTGTGATGCTTTAGTCCTCAAAGATGTAAATCAGTAATGAAGCCTGCAATTTGCATCCATGGTGTTTCATCAGGGAGTGATACCCTTTCAGTATATTTAGTAAAGAAGATGCTACTCAGAAATGTCAGCTGATAATTTTGTGGTCCCTGGCTTGACCTGAATAACAGATTACATTCAGCCATTAGTGCAAGTGAGTGGAAAAGCAAACTCCTTGTGTATTTTGTGGTCGTGTAGGTGGCATTTGATGTGGGCAAGTGCTATGAAAGAAAGGAAAAGGATAATGCAGCTACCTCTCCTTCTTCCTTGACTTCTCCCAACCATGCCCTGACTCCTTCATCCATTGCCTACGAAGCTGTGGTGCACCAGTGTTGCCCTCCTCTTGATGTGGGTCCACCTCCTATGCAGAGGGAAAGGCTGTGAGGAGGTCTCTGCTCTGCTTTGATCCGTTGGATGTGTTTAGGAATAGGTGAGAGGCAGAATAAAGGGAGAAAACTTCCCAGTTCTCGCTTTCCTGCATCAAAGTCTGAAAGGGTTTGTTTCATAAGGACTTTACCACAGTAATCGAATACTTCCCAAATTGAGTTTACAGTTAATGTTCTGTCATATGATATATCCATGAGGTAATTTAACCATATTGTGCTTCTATTTATTTTGTACTGTAAATTATGTTTTCATTTCAGCTTGGTCAAAGGAAACAATCAAGTATAAGAAGCTCAGATGAAATCCACTTAAACAGTTTAAACAATCCTCCAAGGCAATACCAGGTAAAAAACCAGTTTACTTTTAAATGAGATCAAGTATAGAACTGGCAGACTGACAGCATGCAGACAGTGTTGAATTTATGTTAAATAATATGAATCAAGAATAAATCCACAGACCTGGTATGTATAATAAATAAATGCAATTATTTAGGCATTTGCAGCATAATCAGGATGTTTTTCTTCCCTTGTAGCTTATTAAATGTGCCACATTTTAAAGCTCTTGAAAAATGTTTTTAATTTTAGAGACAGGTTGAGTCCTCAACTGTATAGTGTGAATTAAAAAAAAAAAAATGAATCACAGAATCTTCCTCTTCCATCTGCTGAAGCTGCTTAGGTTATTGTGTCACACCTTTATGCACCAATACTTCAGAGCAGCTCTGCAGAGAAGGACTTGGGGGTGTTAGAATCATACAACCTCCCTGGGCAACCCATTGCAGTGCCTCACCACCCTCTCAGTAAAGAATTTCTTCCTTACATCCAATCTGGAAGGCTGTTGGTCAATGAGAAAATGAACATGAGCCGGCTTCAGTGTGCGCTCGCAGCCCAGAAAGCCAACTGTATCCTGGGCTGCATCAAGAGGAGCGTGACCAGCAGGTCGAAGGAGGTGATCCTGCCCCTCTGCTCTGCTCTCGTGAGACCTCACTTGCAGTATTGTGTGCAGTTCTGGTGTCCTCAACGTAAAAAGGACATGGAACTGTTGGAACAAGTCCAGAGGAGGGCCACGAGGATGATCAGGGGACTGGAGCACCTCCCGTATGGAGACAGGCTGAGAAAGTTGGGGCTGTTCAGCCTGGAGCAGAGAAGGCTGCATGGAGACCTCAGAGCAGCCTTCCAGTATCTGAAGGGGAGCTACAGGGATGCTGGGAATGGATTATTCATCAGGGTCTGTAGTGACAGGACAAGGGGTAATGGGTTCAAACTTAAACAGGGGAAGTTTAGATTGGATCTAAGGAAGAAATTCTTTACTGAGAGGGTGGTGAGGCACTGGAATGGGTTGCCCAGGGAGGTTGTGAATGCTCCGTCCTTGGCGGTGTTCAAGGCCAGGTTGGATGAGGCCTTGTGTGACATGGTTTAGTGTGAGGTGTCCCTGCCCATGGCAGGGGGGTTGGAACTAGATGATCTTGAGGTCCTTTCCAACCCTAACTATTCTATGATTCTATGCACTGCAAATACCTTTCAGCCTTTATGCTGTCAGTACAATCTGTTTATTCATTGTCTCCCAAACAACTGTAGTGCAAACCTCTGTGTAAAGTATGAAGAGACCCAGCACAGTCCACATAAAGCTCAGCTATTCTGGTCCAGAGGCTGCTCCTTTCCTTCCTGTAATACTGCAAAGCTGGTGGAAAGGAATAAGCAAGACCTGCCTGGGCCAAGACCATCTGACTGCAAAAGAGTGTAGAAAATGAGTTCTTTAAGACAAAAAAAGTTTTTCCCTTTGGGCAGGGTAGCTCGGCTCCACTCTTACATTGTGCAGTTTCTGCACAAGTCTTTTCCAAAAACTCCCTGACTTTTTCACAGCCAATTTCATTATGCAGTGACAGATATTAAGATTACAAATGTATCCCTAAATGTGAGAATGTGCAGCTTTGTATTTGAAACATTCTTGTATAATTAGAATAAACAGTACAGCTGCTGACCCTGCAAGCATGACTGTAGTGATGGTCTGGAATCACTAATCATGGATGATTCACCTCACAACCACCTCTGGTCAGGTCTGTTACTGTGGAGACAAAACCAGACATATAAACCTGTGTATATTTTGTGTCTTGTAATGAAAACCAAAAAGTATTGTGTTGTCATGGGTTGCATCATATGAAAATACTAAGCCCAAAGTAGAAAGGAAAGACAGATCCTCAGAGGTAATTAGGTACCTTGTTCTTACTCAAGTAATTTGAAGTAATGGGAGAATCAAGGGTGGAATCCATTTTTCCTGGAACAGTAAAGTTTACATTGGAATTTTATGGCCTAGGTTCCACTTATTTTTAGCAGAGAGGGTAGTCATTGTAATGGTGTGATTTATTTGATTCATTTTAGTTGTCTTAGATGAACTGTGCTCTCAGGTTTGCGTTTCTGTCCATAGAGGGAATTAAAGGTGACTACCGCAGATATGTATATTTACATTAGAAAGTAATTGTATTTGGTTATATGAGTCCCAGCTGAGATACTTAAATGAGACTTAGAATTGTGGGGCCCATTTTCTCCAAGCCTAACGTTAGGAAAAGTTAACTTTTCAAATATAATCTAAAAAGAAAAATAAATTTAAAATAAATTGATGGCAAAAGGGTTTAGCAGTTAGCACTGCTAATCATCTTCTGGTAGCAATAAAGGCTAGATGGTTTCACCTACATGGAGATCAAAGCTGCAGCGGTCTTTATTAATCATTCTGATAGACTTCAGTATTAGGTTAAGCTTCGTGAATGATAACATTTGTAAGATGTGTTTAGTTTTCTAACTTTCATGTAAGTATATGTGCAGATTCATAAAGTTTAAATATGTACCATAGATGAAAGCAGAGATTTTTACATTATATTCCTTTTAACCTGGCAAGTCCTAGGCTGAAATGTCTGAATGCAACACAAGGTAGCAGAGCTCATATTTTAAAATGTCACTAGAAAGTCCAACTAAGAAAACTAACTTTCTTCTCTGCAGAAAATAATGAAGCGTCTCATTAAAAGATATGTACTGAAAGCTCAGATAGATAAGGAAAGTGATGAAGTCAATGAAGGTAAGTTGATTAATTGTATGTTTATCCTTAGCCAGGAAATCGAAACAAACTAAAGTGGTTACATATGCCACTTGAAAAAATGTTACCAAAATACTTAATTTGCCTGTCCGCTTGACAAGTTCAAGATGTAAAATTAACATGAAGTTAAGGAAGAGATACAGCTTTCTGTCTCTGCTCTCCCATCAGAAACTACTACTGATCTGACCACTTCTTGTGGAAAGTGTTTCTATTTCTAATAATGACCATGCGTTTCCCATGGTGAAGCTGCATTTAATGTAGCAGTTGGTTTATGGCACTCCTGTACATATTCCCTGTTGTGGGTTCTTATTGCTGATTCTTATCACTCTCTACAACTGCCTGACAGGAGGTTGTAGTGAGGTGGGTGTCAGCCTCTTCTCCCAAGTAACAAGCAATAGACAAGAGGAAATGGCCCCAAGTTGCACCAGAGGAGGTTTAGATTGTAGGTTAGGGAAAATTTCTTCTCTGAAAGGGTTGTCAAGCATTGGAACAGGCTGCCCAAAGATGTGGTAAAGTCACCACTCCTGGACATATTAAAAGATGTGTGGATGTGGTCCTTAGGGACATGGTTTAGTGGTGGACTTGGCACTGCTAAGTTAACAGTTGGACTCAGTGATCTTTAAAGTCTTTTCCAACCTAAATGATTCTGTGATTCTATGATCTCTCTTGCAGCAGAACAGCGGATTCCATTTAACTTATCATTTGAGTTTTGTGAACTCATGTGATCTCTCACACTTCTGCCTTCAGATTTGATTCCTGAACTGCACTTTCATATTCCTATCCCTAAGTCATCATTCACCAATGAGCAGCAGAAATCTGCTTTTCATGTTTCAGCAAAGAAATACAGAGAAGGCTCTTGATAACTGTGGGATATTTGGATATGCTCATTTTTTCCTGTGTTTCTTAATAGTGTGGTCTTCTAATGTCTGTTACAGGTGAACTGAAGGAAATTAAACAGGACATCTCAAGTCTTCGGTATGAACTCCTTGAGGAAAAATCTCAAAATTCTGAAGATCTGGCAGAACTTATAAGGAAACTTGGGGAAAAACTGTCAATTGACTCTAAGGAAGAAGAAAGCAAGAGATAACCTAAATGTTGAAGAAATGCAACAGAACATTAACAATTCACTTAAAGCCATATTTCTGTTTTGCTCAAGTCTAGCTCACATTTCTACAAAAGATTCAGAAATTAAATCATTCCAATTCTTTATTGAAAAAACAGAGTGGCAAATCCCCTGTGTCTACAGCAGGGAGGAGATACCACTTGAGTAAAGATATTTATTCTTTACCTGCTGAAGAATAGTCAATTTGAGATAATTTTAATATTCCATTTACCTCTTTTAGAATTCCAGTGGAATCTTGATAAGCCCAGTCATGAAAGATTAAAAGCAAAAATCTTAACTTTTCCTACACTAACTGATTATTTTTGCAAATTTCGTTTTATAGATGTTCTTACATATATTTTAGTGAAGCAAAAGAGGAAAATTCCAGGCTTTTATGTATTTATATCAGAATAAGCTATTTAATTTTTCAAGCATTCCCAACTAGCAAAAAAAAAAAAAAGCTATCTGCCTTTCTTACAAATGTAGAGGATATTAAAGTAATTTATTTGAACTGTTCCTTGAAGAGATAGATAGCGGAATACTCACACACTGTGTTAACACTTTTCCCTACTTATTCTTGTCACCACTGGAGTATCCTGAAAGTTACCTAGGTTCCAATGGGAGTTAGCACATTAGGAAAGAAATATTTTTCACCAAGTTTATGAAAAGCTATTGCTGAGACCTAAAGAAAAATTATTTAACCAAAAATAATTAATCCTTGAAGTTCTAATCTGTTCCAGAATTTCCAAGTTCTTCAGCTTTTATGTGTTGAACTAAAACTCCCAAACTGCAGGGTAGGGTTTGGATGTAAAGCCAGTAAGAGGTTTATTTAAGGTAGAAGATACTAAAATATTAGCTGCAAGCCCGCTCTCTGAATTTTTGGAACATCATACATTGGAGACCATGTTTTCCCACAGTTAAACTTGTTTAAATCCTTGTTTGTTCAGATCTATCGTTAGCAAACAAAACCATGTTATTGCAAAAGTTCATGAAATATCATCTTTGGGTTTGCATCCCTTGTCCTTTTTTCCTTCGAAGAAAGCTCAGCTCCTGTGCTGTATTCCCTAAGAATCATTCAATGAAGGATCTTCCCTCCATGTCATCAACAGAAGCCTCCAATGCTTCCACCCTACCCACTGCAGTACTTCTATCTCTGTCTGTTAAATGGGTGAAGAGGTAGCCCATGCCATGCCTGGTGGGTGTGTGACTAGCCAGCTAATATGTCCATGCAGGACAGTCAGCTAGTTTCTGTCTCTCCAGATAGATCTGGCTAAATTTCGTCTATTTTTCCTCCTCAGTTAATAGAACAATTTGGTTTCTCTCTTCTGACAGTTAGCAATTCTGGGGCTGTTAGAAGCATATATTACACTGGGGATCTCTGTTCCTCTTCAAGCTTGGTTAAAATTAGTGAAAGGGCTGTGAGAAATTTTAACAAGAACTTTAAGATTTATAATGCTCCTGTAAAAGCCTTGTATGTTTAGGAAGCAAGGCTGAAAATGGCTTGTCAGTAATTGCTTTTAAATCAGCTTTGTGAAACTTATTTATTGTGGAATGTAACAGAATGTTTCCACTTCTCTCTTTGAGGCTGGAGGTTATTTTTTAATGGATTTAGATTAGTTTCTAGATGAATTTACTGATAGTCTGTTTTTAAAAAATTGTTGGTGAAATCACTGTGCATTTTCAGGGAAAAAAAAAAAAAAAAAAGAGTGCATTAGAACAGGTTTTGAAATCGTGTGGAGACAAGTGGAGGTGAGGGGCTGTGTCCTGCCTGGAGAGCAGTGGAAGCTGCTGAGGAGTTCAGCCTGCCCTGAGGGTTTTCAGCCTGCCCTGAGGGTTTTGCTTGGCCCATTAGTTTAGCCACAAGTGGAGCATGTGGAACAATCCATGTCCTATGGGCTGAGTTATGAACTCAGGGTTTAGAAACTTTTAAGGCTTCTTCCTCTGAGGGAGAAGGGAAGTGAGATTTTCAAAGGTAGTAGAACAGTTTGTACTAAAACCCACAGTGTGCTGACCTGAAAAGCTATGAGCTACAGAATAGCCAATGTCATAACGCCTTTGATCATGAGAAAGCATTACCTCATACCCTGCAGCATTTCCTGCATTAATCTACAAGGGGGTACTGCAGACTCTGAGATGACCCAACTGGCTGGTCTTTGGCAGAAGCACTCTGGGTTCTGTGTCAGATGTTGTGTGGAAAACGAAGGCAGCTGGGGTCATCTTGGGCTGGAAGACAGCATGACCCTAACTTCACTGCCATTCATCTCCTGCATGGTTCCTGCCCATCTCCTTTGGCCAAGGCTGGCAGCTGATTTTGAGCTCCTGGTTGAGTATTTTGGGCCTGGTTTTCTGAAGTAAGAACTTACTACGGCTCTATTGAATGAGCACGTTAGAGGCCATACTGCTCAAAGCAGATCTCCCACCTTTGGCAAGCTCTTCTGAAGATCTATTGGTCAGAACTTCAGGTAACAAGGACAGTCTAAAGTTCACTTTGGGCAATCAAAAAATCTTTATTTTTTGTCTTTGCAATGTACAATTTGGATCTGTGGTCCTGTGTTAGATGATGGTAAAACTCTCATAAACCCAATGTAAGGAAACACATAAACACAGTTTAAGATCCAGGCACTTTTAAAGTGAAAATTTTTACTACAGAGGTAAAATGTACACTGTGAATTTGTTTAAGCCCAAATTTTGACTTACCTTAAAACTATAAGATCATAATGTATATATTGTATTTCATGAGGAAAATACATATGGATTTTTTAATTCAATGAAGATATTTTATATGTAGTTATTATTCATGGAAAAATTTGTTAAATATATTTGAAGAGGTCTATTGCCAAATGTAGTGTGACAAGCAATGTAGTATTTAAAATGAGCACAATATCAAATATATTATTCTCATAAAAAAAAAAAATTAAAGGTACCAGACTCAAAACACCTTTGTGATGCATTGTATGAACACGCTGGTCCTTCACTGGGAACCTTTGTCTGCTCTTGCTTGGAAGACAGCAGCAAGACAAATATGATGAAATGATTTGCTAGCAACACTAGTACCAAAAAGGTTTCACACAAGGAACGAAGGTTTCTTCATACGTGATTAGACTTGAGGTCAAATTTTGTCTGCTGTGACTAGTGGTGACTGATGCTAGATGTTTCAGAACATCTGTAATAGGTAACAGACATTTTGCATCCTGCGTAGTTCACATAACTTTGATGAGGAAGTGTTTCCAGGGTTGGTTTTGTTTTGGTTTTGGGGTTTTTTGTGAGCTATTAGCAAGATAGTCTTGCTACCTAGTCAGTGGTTTCTTTAAATAGTTATTTTTTGAGCTCAGCAATTCACAGTTTCTGCAGCAGCAGCTTACACATCAAAATCAGACCTACTATGAAGAAGTATTGCCTTTATAACTTCTTCATAATTTCTGAGTATCCCTAACTATTGGGAAAAGTTCATCCATCATGGAAGACTGCAGATATTAGAAACTAATACTGCAATGCAAGCTTAAGGTACTCAAGATTTACAGTGACAGGTTCTGAGTAAGAGCTACAGGGTTTCACATATAGATCTGGATATTCCAGATTAAAATCTTCTGTATTTCACCATATTTTAGAGCGCTTCCACGCCAAGCCAATGAATCTCACTAGTTTTAGAGGTGGGATTTACAGGTTCATCTGGTTTTAGCCAAAAGAACTGCTGCATCAGAGGTCCTCTAGACATCCTTTATATGCAGTGGGTTGAAATGGTCACAGGCATGATTTTGTTTCATGTTATGGTAGGCAAGTATCCCAGGTAAGGCATATAGTAGAAGGGAACATTTCATTCCAATTACTCTAAAGAAGCCTTTGCAACTGTTACTGTAGCAATTATATAAAATATAATGAAGTGTGAGGAGTCCCAGCTTGGCAGCAATGAGCACTGCAGTACACTTCAGAGCCATGACCCATCCCAAATGCTCATTTACTTGGAAGTGCTTGAACCAATGAGAGAGGCAGGATCTAATCTGCCTCAAGAAGAATCCAGCCCATCTCCTAGGAACTGTGGATGAGTACAATTTTTCTTTACTCTGGGACATTATTACATTTTGTCCTTCTTCATTAAGTTTAATTATTTGTAGATATAACTGAAAATACCCATTTGCAGCATCTACCCCAGACGTGAGAAAAACTGTACTTACTGTGCACATGGCAACTAAATTCTTGTTGCTCAACCAGAAGCTTTATGAAGCTCATATCCCATGTCTTAGTATCTTGGTGAGCATATATATATATATGTCCTTAAAATTTACAAAGTACAGTTTGATCTTGGCAGTACTTCAGCTGTAGCAGCTGTATCATGTAATTTACTAAGAACATGTTCTCATGGCTGCTGAGTCCCAAAATGCAGTTTTGACCAATGAAATCTTTTATTTGCTTCTCAGTGATTTCCCTCAGGCCTGATATTTGTAGCTGAACATTATAATTAATATGCCACATAATGTGCAACTGTGCTCATTTACAGAACAGTGAGAATTGTCTTTATGTTGAAAATTGCTCATTTTTCATGTAAGTATTTAACACTTTTTTTTTTTATTCATTAGAAAATTCCTGGTGTATAATATTTCCAAGCATTTATGTTCCTGTTTAAATTTTAATTCGGCCTGTGGAGAATAGAACTCAAATGTAAAAGTTTGTGTTTGGAAAAATACTTGTACTTCAGGAGCTCATACCAAAAAAGAAGTTAGGTCAGTCTGAGGAGAGTACCTTAAACTCCATGTGCTTAGAAGGCCAGGGAATCCCATATGATACACTGCTGTTCCCTGGTGTGTATGACCTTGAGCAGCTCAAAATATTTCATTTGTTCTCTTGTTTCCATTGTTGCAAAACACAAGTATCCTGTTCCTCTTTATGTTCTTGTCACCATCCTTCATGTGACGGTGTAGTAGGGATCACAGGGATCACAGTCTTGCAGTGCTGTCTGTGTCCAATCAATTGTATTTTAGTAGCATCTGGTTTTGTTTTAACCTTTTCAATATTTTGTGGTTCAGCTCCTTGACATTTACTCTTTGCTCCTTTAAGTGATGGATCTCCAATCAAAGTAATTGAAAAAGATCAGATCATATATTATGCAAAGTACAGTTAAACAGATAAATTATCAATAGCAATATTTGTATGCATTTTTATATATGAAAACTTATATCACTTTGATATTTCATTGTGCTTTATAAAAAACAAGGAGTATATTCTGTTAGGTTTGCACATTCTGTCATAAAGGACATAAGGAAAATGACAAGCAGTCCAAAAACCTTTTGACTGCAGGCAAAACCTCCTCACTCTTGGCTGGTGAATGGATTTCTGCTAATAAATTTATTTTCCCATGACATTTGTCAAGCCAGTTCAACTCTCTGTTCCTTAGCTTCTTCATTTATGCCAGAGGAGAATACTGATGTAAAAATGGTCAAATGAGCAGTTTGAGGAATTTATAAAAGACAGAACTTCAATCCTTTCTCAAAGGGAGAATTTCCCTGCTTCCAGAAAAGATTTAATAAGATATACAAGAACTGCAATGGTGTAATCCACTTCAATATAGAAAAAACACAAGATTTTGTGGGTGGAGTGTCTTCACAGCAAAAGGCATTGCTATGGGATTATTCTTGAGAACTGCAGTTCTAAAGATTCCATTTAAAACACTTACTGAGCCAGTCCTGTTTGTAGCCCAATTACTCAGTTCCAATCTCCCCCTGGTATATTAAGGCTCTGCAGCTGGCTCATGACGTGCTTCTGGATGGAGAAAAGTCACTGGCACAATAAATTGTTTAAAAAATTGCATATCATGAGCAAGCCTTTCTGACAAACAGAAAATAAGGTACAATATCAGGTTGGTATCAAACTGTGTTGGGAGTAAAAGATGTAAGGCTACTTTGGGCAGCTATGCTAGAACATGTGTGATCTCTTCTGAGGTGGTAGTTCTGTTTTTCAAAAGGAAATATTTCTCCTAGAAGTGACCTTGTGCTGAATTTGCCATGATCATTTACGAATGCTTAGAGTTTCTTCCCTCTGAAGCGGACTTTACACTTTGGTTTGCAATTTATTTGGGGAAACTAAACTGCCTGATAAAGCCACATCTGTTCATCAGAGACATCTCTCTGCTACAGAGAGAGAAGTACCTACCCTACAGGAGGATGTTAACTGTAGTATTATTAACAGTGATAATGCCAAACCCTGGCTTGACCAAGAAAGATTTCTTAGTATCAGAGTGGGAGGAAATAAAGATGAAATCACTCCCAAAGAGCCTAAGGTACTTTTACTGTCTGAAATTTGCCTGTAACCATCCATGAATGTTCCACATGTCTGGTGATTTTGTCTCTTCTGGGTTAGATATCCACTACACAGATAACTCAGCAAGCCATTTAGGCTCCTCTTCTAGTCTCTGAAAACACACAGAAAATTCTAAGGAACAATTTTAGATGTCTAAAATATGCCAGCAGAATGTACTTTCAAAATGCCTTGTTCTCTCCACTGCTCAGGCAAGTCCCACCCATTGTCATACACCCTTTGTCATCAATGTCAGTGAAATCAAGCATCAGTCACCAGCACCTTCTTCTTCAGGGCATCCACTCAACTCAGGCTTCTATTGCCTGAATGGTGCTTCAGAGATGTATCCTGCCTTCAAGTGGAGGTGCAGTTCCAATATAACTCTAGTAGTGGTGACTGTCTGAAAGACAGCTTCTGACAACTTCTGAGGTGTATGGCCCACCAGGAGAGTTAGATGCATAATTCCTTCTTTGCCAGAAACCATATGGTGGGGGTGTCCACATGTGAACAACAGGAAAAGAAACCTGTAATAACTCACCATTAACTTAGCTGAGTTGCAAAACCACATTTTTTGTAGTGCTATCCAAAATGCATACAATTACTGTCTGGATCAAAGAGAGGATTTGACATTGCCTAGAATCTTATTTTCTCCAGTTCATGAGAATTTGATTCCCTCTTATACGCTAACACTAGGTTATGTGAGTCCCAATAACCCGTATCTTCTGCTGAGTCCATCCCTGTAAATGTCTTAACTGGGTATGTAAATACATGAGGAACCATTCTCTTCCCAATAAATCAAATATTTTAACAATTTTATTTCCCAACTATATTTCCATGTTCCCTCATCTACTCTTTCCCTAAGTAACAATGAGCTTAAAAAAATTATGTCCCACAGCAATGCCTTGTCCCTGCCAACATAAACTCATTATACGGTGGCCAGAGGTTTGAATTAACAAGTACTGTTAGGAAATAGATGTATTGATTTAGTAATGATTATAATATAACTTACTTATCTTTGTGCAGTAGATTTATCAATGTCATGGCTAACTGCATTAAGCACATCAGCTTTCCAGAAATCTTGCTATAAGAAAGGGAAAAAAGACAAAAAAACCCCACTTGTCTGAGCAAACTCAATTCTGTAAATCAGAACCACTGTCCTCATTCTTATTTCTTTTTGTTTATAGTGTAAAAGGATCTGATTATTACAAACAGGCCCTTAAAAGCCAAGTTTCTCCTGGGAGAGATTATGCTTAGCACTGCAAGTGGCTTTAAAAAACATAATATAGATAAATCATAGAATCATAGAATCATAGAATAGTTAGGGTTGGAAAGGACCTTAAGATCATCTAGTTCCAACCCCCTGCCAGGGGCAGGGACACCCCACACTAAACCATGCCACCCAAGGCCTCATCCAACCTAGCCTTGAACACCACCAAGGATGGAGCATTCACAACCTCCCTGGGCAACCCATTCCAGTGCCTCACCACCCTCTCAGTAAAGAATTTCTTCCTTAGATCCAATCTAAACTTCCCCTGTTTAAGTTTGAACCCGTTACCCCTTGTCCTGTCACTACAGTCCCTGATGAATAGTCCCTCCCCAGCATCCTTGTAGGCCCCCTTCAGATACTGGAAGGCTGCTATGAGGTCTCCACGCAGCCTTCTCTGCTCCAGGCTGAACAGCCCCAACTTTCTCAGCCTGTCTTCATAGGGGAGGTGCTCCAGTCCCTTGACCATCCTCGTGGCCCTCCTCTGGACTTGTTCCAACAGTTCCATGTCCTTTTTGTGTTGAGGACACCAGAATTGCACACAATACTGCAAGTGAGGTCTCACAAAAGCAGAGTAGAGGGGCAGGGTCACCTCCTTCAACCTGCTGGTCACGCTCCTCTTGATGCAGCCCAGGATACGGTTGGCTTTCTGGGCTGTGAGCTCACACTGAAGCCAGCTCATGTTCATTTTCTCATCGACCAACACCCCCAAGTCCTTCTCTGCAGGGCTGCTCTGAATCTCTTCTCTGCCCAACCTGTAGCTGTGCCTGGGATTGCTCCGACCCAGGTGTAGGACCTTGCACTTGGCATGGTTAAATTTCATAAGGTTGGCATCAGCCCACCTCACAAGCGTGTCGAGGTCCCTCTGGATGGCATCCCTTCCCTCCGGCGTATCAACCGAACCACACAGCTTGGTGTCATCGGCAAACTTGCTGAGGGCGCACTCAATCCCACTGTCCATGTCACCGACAAAGATGTTGAACAAGACCGGTCCCAACACCGATCCCTGAGGGACACCACTCGTTACCGGTCTCCAGCCGAACATCGAGCCATTGACCACAACTCTTTGCGTGCGGCCATCCAGCCAGTTCTTTATCCACCGAGTGGTCCACCCATCAAATTGATGTCTCTCCAATTTAGAGACAAGGATGTCATGCGGGACAGTGTCGAACACTTTGCACAAATCCAGGTAGATTACATCAACAAATCACCTTCATCAGGTTGTACCTCTATAAAATTCAAACCTTATCACCTGGTTCATATTTTACCTGTACTCAGGCTGTGGCACAGGTGAATGTGATGGATGTCCTGGTTGGGCATCAGAATAAATAAAATACATTAGACCCTGGTGGTCTGGTGGCTCACTCTCTATTCCTACAGCCATGAGCTTTATTTTCTTGGGAATGTGCATGCAACCTGCCTGCAAGCGTGAACACAAGCCTTAAGCAAGCTAAAACCTGCACCCCACCTAGTTTATTTGCATGAAGGCGTTTGTTTAAAAAAAAGCCGCAAATGGAGACAGAGCCCATGTGTACCATCAAAGTATGTTCAAGAGTATTCCTAGCTGAAGTGTATACAGACCTGACACAGGAATAGGATGTTTGCGTGGCCTGATGTCACTGTTGTAATGCCCACAGTGCTGTCATTTGACTCCATATAGCTCACTCAGAACAGATAAATCCACCTAAAATCCTATAAATCGTGTACAATAAGGCCTTATATCAGTTATGCAGGTGCAAGAATGACAGCCATCTAAGGGCAGCAGTGCTACACAGCTATCAATGCTCGTCCTTTGGGTGACATGGACCTATGGCACCCTTTTTCTACAATGGAGTGAAAAAATATGGGAAAATGCAGTGTGATTAGTTAGTGCTTCCGTGAGGTCTCTCTGGCACAAGCTGGCTGAGAAAACCATAGAAAATCACAAGCACAGACATCACTTCCTACAAATGTTTTAAACAACTTGTGTTGATCTGTTTCTATTAATTTACAGCATATTTTCTTGTGTGTGACTTCTTAAACAAACAAACAAAAAATAAAAGCATGGCACTGTTGGAGCTGCTTAACTAAAAAGCAAACCTATTATTTGAGATTCAGGCAAACAGAACTACAAAGTAAACCAAAATGCTTCTCGAACCTAATATCAACAGCACAAAGCTTTAAGGACAAAAACTGGGAAAAAGTTCAGTGAATTCAAGACCTGCATCTTCGAGGCACCTGCAAGAGCACAATCCACCACGCTGGGGCAGTAATTCCCGGGTTTTGCTAAAAAAGCAAGTGATGGACTGACTGCGCAGCCCTCTCAAACCCGGCCCTGTGGGGACTCATCTCACTGAGCAGTGCTGGGGAAACATGCTCACACGGACACGAACACACATTGTTTTATACAGACACACATATGTACAGATAAATTTACACATGTTACAGACAGATTCATATAGACACATATATATACTGTATAGATGTATATATTACACATACACATTCACACCCCAATCAGCGTTATTTTATTTTTATGGTGCCTAGGGCATACAACTTTTCCTGTAAAGCAGACCATCAAATGAAAGTATGACTGCAGCGAAACCACCCAAAAGCTACAGTTAAATGCTCTCAAAAACATTCAGACTTATAGTTAAGCACACAAGGAGAATAAGGGGCAATGAACGCAAGAAGCAAGAAGGTAAATCCAGGTTAGATATTAGGAAATGTATTTTCCTGCTGGACATGCTCAAACACTGGCCCAAGCTGCTCACAGAGGTTGTAAAAAATTGACTGGATGAAGCCTTGAGCCACTTTAACAGGATTTGGATCTACTTTGACCAGAAGGCTAGTCCAGATGATCTGTTGAGCTTGCTTCAAAACTAAATTATTCTGTAATTCTGTAACTCTCTGGTTATATTGTAGATACTTCTATATGCATTTACAAGCCTTGGTTATTGAAAGCATTATCTGTACTTATCCAAAGCATCTATTTGGAATCCTGGACCAGCCATGTTTTTATAGACTCTGGTTTGTGTTCCAGTAACTGAAGAGATGCAAGAAATCTGCAGAGATGTCAACATTTTGCTTTTCCCTTGGTAAGTTTGGGAAATCTATTAAATTTTATGCATGGCTTCTAGATGTTTGATTAATCACTTCCCTCTCATCTAAATACAGCAGTTTTCCAGTTTGTTTATTTTATTTTCTCAGCCAAGGAAAATAACCAAGGAACAAGCAGCCAAGCAAAAGCCCCAAGTAGACAAACCAATACAGGCAAATACAGGCCCATTCCTACTTGGGAAGGCTGGAGGCTGCAGAATGCAACATTCTTCTGTAGCTGAAAAAATTATCTTTGTAATCTGACACAGCAGAGTTAAAAATTGCTTAGAAAATTGTCTTAACAATATAAATTCTTTATAGTTAGACCAAAATGAAGCTCTATAAAAGAGTTCACACCTCAAGTAGAACTCAATATAAATGTTTTAAATCCCTGAACATGGAAACTCTTAAGTCTTAAAATACATCTGGTGTCACTCCTAAATCAAACACTCCAAGAACGCAATCGTTTGTTCTCAGTCTACTTCACCTATTGTCATATTCTTCTTTTTCTAGAAACATGACTACAAATTCTTATTCTCTTGTTTCCTACCTTGCGCCATTTGTTTTTTTTCAATAAACCCTTGGTTATCAGGGTTTGATGTCGATTTTGATGTGGCTGCCTCATCCCTCAAAGTGTTCAAGGCCAGGTTGGACAGGGCTTGGAGCAATCTGGTTCTAGCTGAAGGTGTCCCTGCTAGTGGCAGGGGGTTTGGAACTAGATGATCTTAAAGGTCACTTCTAACCGAAACCATTCTGTGATTCTAGGAGAGCTGTGAGTCTGTCAGAGCTTGTTCAGGTTGGGAAAAGACAACAGGGAGGGAAGCAGAGAACCTGATGAAGATTTACAGCAGAAGGTCGAATGACCTTCGTCTGATAACGAATGGGAAGAGCGGTTTTGGTAGGAGGCTTGCCAGGCTGGTCAAGAAAGCTTTAAACTAGATGTGTTGGAGGAGGGGGATATCATTCCATCCCAACACACCCAGTCAGTTGCCAGCACCTACAATAAATGCTCTGAGCGATGCAGAGATATTCCAGCTGCTCCAGCCAATTAAACTTGGCTGGGGATGTGAAAGATAACAGGAAGGGATTCTATAGGTACTTAGCGAATAAAAGGCAGACTAGGGACAACGTGGGCCCTCTCAGGAAGCTAGGAGGAGAACTGGCTACCCAGGATTTGGAGAAGCCTGAGCTTCTCAATGACTTTTTGCCTCAGTCTTCACTGGCAAAGGCTCTGGCCACACCACCCAAGTCTTGGAAGGCAGACGCAGGGACTGTGAGAATGAAGACCCTAGGCCCACTGTAGGAGAGTATCTGGTTCTAAACCATCTTAAAAACCTAAACGTACACAAGTCCATGGGACCTGACGAAATCCACCCGCGGGTCCTGAAGGAGCTGGCGAATGAAGCTGTTAAGCCACTGGCCATCATATTTGAAAAATCATGGCAGTCAGGTGAAGTTCCTGACAACTGGAAAAAGGGAAATATAACCCCCATTTTCAAGAAGGGGAAAATGGATGACTCAGGGAATTACAGACCAGTCAGTCTCACCTCTGTGCCTGGCAAAATCTTGGAGCAGATTCTCCTGGAAGACATGCTAAGGCACATGAAAAACAAGGAGGTGGTTGGTGACAGCCAGCATGGCTTCACTAATGGGAAATCCTGTCTGACCAATTTGGTGGTCTTCTATGATGGGGCTACGAAACTGATGGACAGGGGCAGAGCAGTTGACGTCATCTGCCTGGACTTGTGCAAAGCCTTTGACACTGTCCCACATGACATCCTTGTCTCTAAATTGGAGAGACATCAATTTGATGGGTGGACCACTCGGTGGATAAAGAACTGGCTGGATGGCCGCACGCAAAGAGTTGTGGTCAATGGCTCGATGTCCGGCTGGAGACCGGTAACGAGTGGTGTCCCTCAGGGATCGGTGTTGGGACCGGTCTTGTTCAACATCTTTGTCGGTGACATGGACAGTGGGATTGAGTGCACCCTCAGCAAGTTTGCCGATGACACCAAGCTGTGTGGTTCGGTTGATATGCCGGAGGGAAGGGATGCCATCCAGAGGGACCTCGACACGCTTGTGAGGTGGGCTGATGCCAACCTTATGAAGTTTAACCATGCCAAGTGCAAGGTCCTACACCTGGGTTGGAACAATCCCAGGCACAGCTACAGGTTGGGCAGAGAAGAGATTCAGAGCAGCCCTGCAGAGAAGAACTTGGCAGTGTTGGTCGATGAGAAACAACATGAGCCAGCAGCGTGCATTCGCAGCTCAGAAAGCCAACCGTATCCTGGGCTGCATCAAAAGGAGTGTGACCAGCAGGTCGAAGGAGGTGATCCTGCCCCTCTACTCTGCTCTCGTGAGACCTCACTTGGAGTATTGTGTGCAGTTCTGGTGTCCTCAACATAAAAAGGAGATGGAACTGTTGGAACAAGTCCAGAGGAGGGCCACGAGGATGATCAGGGGACTGGAGCACCTCCCGTATGGAGAGAGGCTGAGAAAGTTGGGGCTGTTCAGCCTGGAGCAGAGAAGGCTGCGTGGAGACCTCATAGCAGCCTTCCAGTATCTGAAGGGGGCCTACAAGGATGCTGAGGATGGACCGCCTGCTCATCAGGGACTGTAGTGATAGGACAAGGGGTAACGGGTTCAAACTTAAACAGGGGAAGTTTAGATTGGATCTAAGGAAGAAATTCTTTCCTGAGAGGGTGGTGAGGCACTGGAATGGGTTGCCCAGGGAAGCTGTGAATGCTCCATCCCTCGTGGTGTTCAAGGCCAGGTTGAACAGAGCCTTGGGTGACATGGTTTAGTGTGAGGTGTCCCTGCTCATGGCAGGGGGGTTGGAACTAGATGATCTTAAGGTCCTTTCCAACCTAACTATTCTATGATTCTATCATTCTATGATTCTGTGAGTTGGATTTTTTTATATTTTAATTGCCATGGATCTATTTAATAGATCACAGGTAAATGAGATAAAGTTTGATTCTTTCTTTTCTTTTTTCCTGGAGTTCTACTAGATTAGATCATATTTGTGTAAAAAAAAAAAAAAAGAAAAAAAATATTATTTACAATGACATCTGTTATCATTCATTATTTCTTCATTAATGCAAATATTTCTGAATTCCAAAAGCCAGCCAGTGTTGTAGCCTTGCACAGGGCTTGTGCTGTATTTTCCTCACTCAAAAAGGATGAAGCCAGATGTTTCTGATAGATGCCTCTGAGTAAATGGCCTCTTTGGGCATGCATAAGCTCTGAAAATAGAGCAGGGAATTTGACCCAGCAGCCCTGGAGTTCAAACCCAGCTCAGGGACAGGACTCAGCCCTGGCTGCTGCCCCATGCAGGCAAGAAATCTGTGCTGCCCAGATGGGAGAACGCCTGAGCTCCAGGGCCAGTGTTCTTTCCAGCTCTGCACAGACACAGCCACTGGTGCTCCTTACCCCAGTTCTCAGCTGCTCTGGCCTTACAGTGATTGAGCCTGAAGAAACATATGAGAATATAACCTTCAGCTCTGATTTTTTTGGCTTTCCCATATTAGACCTGTTAACTGTCTCCCAAATGCCTCTCATTTCAGAATGGTCTAAAGGCTGTCTTGTTTTTACCCTTAAAAAATAAAACATTCCAGCTACCTGTCCCACCATCTTGAAGCATCAAAGAAAGCCACTATCTACGTTTATCAGTCTGCTGTCTGGTTTCTTCTTTTGGGGCTGTCATGACTCCAATCCTGGCAGGGTCATGGGAGTAGAACTACTTGTGTCTCTGGGGTTTATTCTGCAGAAAAGTGATTAGGTGACATGTCCTTGTGCCTATTCACTTCCTTCCTTTGCTCGTGAGCCTTGGCAGGCTGAGAATTGATGTGAGTACATTGACCACAAGTTTTCTATGCCTAGAAGCTAAGCTGAAACTGCTAACTGTCTGGAAAAACCACAGCCATTTACTGCTGTATTACATTTTAACGCTTTTTTTTTTCCCAGGTAATTTTCAAAGAAGCCAGGCCTGCAATCTGCACACTGCAGCTCAAAAAGGAAGAAGGACTTTTTAGAGTTTTAGTGATAATTCTTCAACCAAGCAACTAGTTTTGGCAAACTGTGAGTTATCATTCCTCAGAGTTCTGCATCTAGCTGCAGATAGGATTTGTGAAATTATCTGGGATCTAAGGAGGACTCAGTAGAACAGAGTAAATACATTTCCTTGTTTATGGTTGGGAAATGTTTTTACTGGGGTTTTGTGGAGGACAGGTAGGCAATAATGTTGTCTGAAAGGTTTGTACAACTGCTTCCCAAGTCCTAAGTGACGGTGGTTGTGTGGAACAAGTATATGGTAGGACATGTCCTCCTCCTGAAAAAAAAGACCAAATCAGTTTGCTTGATTTTGACAAATAACCTTCTTTAATCTATATCAGGTAGATCAAGGCATGAATATCTTGTCACTATATGTTCTGCACAACACCAGTGCTCATAGAGGAAACACAAAATCACCCCCCTCTAGCTATAAACTGCAAGGCTGTAGCCCTTCTAACCCAGAGACAGAGCTGACTTGTGTGTATTTGGTGCTAGGACTTTATGACAAGCAAAATAAGGTTCATTAGAATGCTTTCATTGTTAGTATTCCATTGCAGAAAAGGTATCCTAGTTTTAAAGGAAATAGTAATCTCTACTTGGGGTTTAGCCCCAGGTATGGTGCTACCACCAGCTTGTACTGTCATTAGTGCTTATATGGCTGCCTGATTTCCAGCAACAAAAAGGACACCTTTTGTGTTAGGAATGCATTGGGAAGGGGTCTGTATGTCCTTACCTCCAAACAGGAACCATAGCACAGAAGTCTATGCCTGTAGGAATCCACCCAGCACTGTCTGCCCAAGAGCTCCAGTTGCCTCTCCATGGACTGCTCACAAGCAGTCCAGAAGCCCACACCAAACCTCTGTGTTCTGGACCTATTTACTGGATATAAAAAATAGCATTAGTTTCATTCACATTATCACTTACTGCACTTTAAAATAAAGTTTCTGGAATCTGACCTCAGAAAGCACCAAAATGACAGGCAAGAGACTGGAGTAACAACCTGCCAGTGCTGTACAAGCACTCAGTCTCCTTTTTCCCTGAAAATAGATAAAGTCGGCTGAAATGGGAGACTGAAAGTTTCTTATCTCTCTTTTTCATCAGAAGATTATTTTTTTTTTGTTTTCTCCTCTTGACCAGCCCCATTTCATTTTCGTTCTGTATAAGAAAGTTCAGCACCTTTACTCTCTTATAAATAAATTTCTAACCACACTACCCAAATTTCTTATTGGCAAAAATTCTCCTTAGTCCTCCTTTGTTGCTAATTTATTTCTGGAAACATTTCTTACTGTCTTTTACAGTAGTAGCCAGATTAAGTTCTAGCTGGGCTTTGGTCCTTCCAATTTTCTTCCTGCATAACCTCACAGCACGCTTGTAGTCCTCCTGAGTTGCCTTTCCCTTCTTCCAAGGGTCATAAACTTTCCTTTTTTTCCTGAGTTCCAGCAAAACTCTCTGTTCCGCCAAGTCACTGTTCTTACCTGCCAGCTCATCTTCTGGCGCACAGGATGGCCTGCTCCTGTTCCTTCACATTTTCCTTCTTGGAGAATGTCCAGACTTCCTGAACAACTTTAGAACTGACTCCTAAGGGACTCTGTCAGCCAGGCTTCTAAAAAGGCCAAAAGTCTGCCCTCCAGAAGTCCAAGACAGCATTTCTGCTGATCACCCTCCTTACTTCTCATTTCATAGAATAACAGAATTGGTTGGAAGGGACCTTAAGGATCATCTAGTTCCAACCCACTGTGATTTCAGGAGCTTTGACCAAGATGGCCTCCAGTCATCTCAGCACCCACAAGTCCTTCTCTGTTCACAAACAGTAGGTCCAGCACCTTCCCTAGTTGGTTCCCTCACCAGCTGTGTCAGGAAGTTCTTTTCCACATGATCCAGGAACCTTCTGGACTCTTTCCTCTCTTCTGTATTGCACGTCCAGGAGACATCTGGTAAGCTCAAGTCTCCCATGACAGCAATGGCTAGCGATTGTGAGACTTCTCCCAGCTGCTTATAGAATATTTCATCTGCCTCTTCATCCTGGTTGGGTAGTCTATAACAGACTCCCACCACGATATAAGGAAGGCTTTGTTGGCCTTCCCTCTGATTCTTACCCACAAACATTCAACCCAATCATCACCAACAATAAGCTCTAGACAATGAAGCCACTCTCTAACATACAAGGCTATGCCACCTATCTCCTTGCTTATCCCTTCTGAAGAGTTTATAGCCACCCATTGCAGTACTCCAGCTGTGTGAGTCATACCACCATGTTTCTGTGATGGCAACCGTGTCATAGTTTTTCCTGCTGCACAATCGCTTCCAGCTCCTCGTGTTTGTTGCCCATGATACGGGCATTGGTGTTGATGGACTTCAGTTGGGCTGTTGATCCCACCACCTTTTTGGCGGGATGAAGTCCTAATTCCTATGTAACCATTCTCAGGTGCTTCTGTGGTTTCTAATATATCAATAACCCTTGCACCTTTGCTGCCCCATGGATCTCCATTCCCTACCTCCACTGAGGCCAAAGCACTTCACTTGCACATTCCTCCCAACGATGATGTACTGCCCCAGGCTTACCTCTTTCAAGCCTTGTTTTAAGCCTTCTCCCTTCAAATCTAGTTTAAAGCTTTTTCAATGATCCCTGCTAACTCCTGTGTGAAGATCGTTCACCCCTCTGAGACAGGTGTACCCTGTCTGTGTCTTCTAGACCTGAAATGTCATTAAGACATTTGGCTCACAGGATTCTGGCACTCCTAAACCTGAGATGCTGCTGCTTCTGTACACACTTCATGCATGGTCATGTGCTATTATAAAGGTTAAAACTAATAAAAACTAGAATTCTAGTTGTTTGGTTGGTGTATTTTTTTTCAGTCCATCACTATAAATCACAACTGAACGGCCAGATTCCAAGAGTAAAATAAATCTCCAGTCAAAATATTATTTTTTTTTTTTTTATCTTGTTGGAGATGTTATTAAAACTGACTGAGACCCATGGAATATGAAATGCTGTAACTTGTCAGAAAAATTGCCCTTAACTTCTCAAAACCAGCCACAGGTAATGTATTTTTGGTACTTCATAGGTTATACTTTTATCTCACTCTAAAAGAACTGCTAGACACATTGCAACTGAAAAACCAAGTAGAAGCAGGTTTCCCCTGGTCCGAAACTCAAATCCTGCAATTTCTTAAAATGCCTTAGAAAGTTTTCCCCAGTCAGCTCCCAGTGACATCCATAGCATCACTTTGCCATGCCCAAAGAAAGTCTGTAAATGACTCTTAAGATTATCAGTGTTCAGGGAAAAACACAGGGAGTTAACTCTTCCCAGCACAGGGTTAAAATGTATTTATGGATTAAACTACCTGTAGTGGTTTTCATAGAAAGTTTCAAATGCAGAAAGTTTTCAAACCAGAAAAAAAAAGAGAAAAAGCAGGGATGCAGACCTGCTAATATTTGCGGTGAAAAGAGACCAAGGAGGAAAGACATTTCAGCCCTCAGCATCTCAAGGCAGACTGATTGCTGCAGACACCAGCATGGTTGAGTGCCCTGATTATGCCAGACCATGCTGGCTACCACAGCTGTGGTAATTGTAGTCTCCAAACTAAAGAGTAAAACTGAACTTTAGAGCCCCTGCAGGTTTAAGTACTGATGTATCTCACACCAGCTGCAATGCAATACATTGATGCCACAATTAGCTCAACATGAAGTTGCCACAGCGGACCCCCTGCATGCTGCAAGAGTTTGCCTACTAGCTGGAAAGCACTATCAGGGTTTCACATGAAAAACTGCAGACTTAATGTTTCTGTGTCTGTTTCTTGTTGGTATGAGAGACACAATAGCTTGGTTTTCACTCCTGTGTCGTCTCATAAATTTGCCATTGACAGTTTTATTTTGTGCTCTCTCATGTCTCTCACACATGGAAGACTATAGAGCTGGAATAACACAAGCAACAACCACAAAAATAGGAATAAATAGTGAAGTGCAACACTGTTACAGGTCAACCATTTGGCCAAAAAGGCTTCTTCAGGGTTTTTTTCTGTTCTTGTTATTTTGATGCTCCCAGCTATTTGCTGGGGCTAGGATGAGGGAATCGCTGGCAGCTGCACCAGCAGTCCCTGTCAAGCCCTGGTCAAAGAAGTCATAAGCCAGAAAGAGGGAGGTTTGTTTTCCATGCCTGGAATTTGTTTTCTGTTCATATATTTCCTTTTGTCTTTACAGGAGGAGACATGAATGTGAGTGTTTAAAGTGAAATATTATTTTCTAGTGTTCCAGACCTCCTCTAAGATCTTTTACCAGTTCTTGCTCCACTCTGGATGAATATAAACATTACCTTTTTTGTGAAATCTATAAGGACACCCACAAGTTCCTGCAGAGTTCAGGGAGAACGTGACTGGTAAAACAACAAAATCTGCTAAAAAACCTGCTCCCATGGGGTCAGGCTCGCACACGTCTGTTATGTACCACGTGGCTGATCAGCTTTGCCTTAAAATACTGTATTCTGGCAGAAAAAGATTTGCAAGTATTCTCTTCCCAAAAGCAGCCAGGAGGCATCCTGGTCTTTTAAAAACCCTTAGACTCAGAATTCCACCCCTCATCCTGAGAAGGGATCAGCTTTACAGATCTCTTGTCTCACTCTGCTTCTAAAACCTCAGATGCTGGTGGCTCCACAGCAACCATAACTCATAAACATGCTTTACTGTCCCTAAAAGTAGATTTTTCTCTCTGGTTTTTTTTTTTTTTTTGTGATGTAAAGTTTTCTTGATATATTTTCTGGCCATACCATTCCAGCACACAGAGTTAGAACAGATGGTTATCTTCCTCTTTGCCACAGCCTTCTATGTGTTTGAAGACTATTGTTATTTCAGTCATTTCAGACTAAACAAAAATTCTTTCAATTCTTTTCCTCGAAAATCATGGTTTTTAAACTCTCCTCATTTGATACTTTTACTTCTGAAATTTTTTATGTCCAATACTAAACATGGCTGTCCAGCTGAGGTCCTACCAATGCGAAACAAGCTGTAGTATGACTTTCCCTTACAAGCTCACTTTCATCTTATGCTGGTCTTTCTCTTGACAGCATGTCACAGGTGACTTTCATTTCATTCCTGATCTAGCATAACCTCTGGATCCCTTTTTTTGGCAGAATTCCTACGTAGCTTTTGCTTCCCAGCAAGACTCTACAGACATCTGTAGATTTCTGCTCACATTTGAATTGAGTTATATTCTATTAGGGGTATTGCCCAAATCGTTTCTCTAACCTGTACACATGATTTTGCATTTAGCCTGCCTTCCAGTGGCTCTGCAGTTCCTGACAGCTCTGGGAAAGGGCAATTTGTAATTGAATGTTCTGCTTTTTTAAGAAGTTGTTGCCTAAGGACCTTCATGAGTCTGAGCAAAGCTATTCTTTGATATAACGCCATTGACTTCAGCTGGGGCCTGCTGTTCCTCACGTTGTCAGGCTCAGAGCTTGCTGCATATAAATCAGGTTTTGTGAGAGGTCTCACAATGCTGCTGCCTAGTCTGACTGAAGAACTTCTTTCTTCCCTTACAAGGCTGGGGTGAGCCACTGCTGCTAACTAATTTCATACATTGTCTTTCCCAATCTTCCTGCAGTTTCTGGGACAAGCAAGCAGATAAAAAAAAGCAATCACCTCTTTCACCATAGGGGAAAATGGATACAAGATAGTTTGCTGATAAAGTAACGATGAAAAGTAGACAGTGGTATCAATGTCAATATAACATTTTCCTCCCTAGAGGTTGTGTGAGCTGTGCACATATTTGTCTTGTTGTGTGCAGCATCCTCCCATCTCATCTGCTTTTCTTCAGGGTAACAGCTGTATTTTTCAGGATGGGCACCACTGTCTGGCCCCATCTAAAGTGACTGACACTTTGAAGTGGGCTGCAGAGCCTATTGTGTGCATTGCTCCATCTCTGCTGAGCTCTCTCTGAGCTTTTGTCCTTTGAAGACATTTTTTGATCTTTTGCAGTGTAACTTATGTTCAAGGCCAGGTTGGATGAGGCCTTGGGTGACATGGTTTAGTGTGAGGTGTCCCTGCCCACGGCAGGGGGGTTGGAACTAGATGATCTTAAGGTCCTTTCCAACCCTAACTATTCTATGATTCTATGAAAAGTAAATGGTTATTTAAAAAAAAAAAATCTCAAAAATCATCTTGTTTCATGATTAGGGGAACCTACTTTTGGCTGAAGACTATGGACACATAGAAACAGTTGGCTTATATAGAGGTATTAATATTAACTTGTTCTCAGCTTTCTGTCCTAGATTTTAATGAAAAAACCACTCAACTTGGTCTACCATTTCACACCAATTAATACTGAGAAAGATAATCACAAGTTCAAGGAAAACTATATTCTCCTTTTCATGATCTCTACTGGGGCAGATAATTAAGTAAATGTGTTCAGGGATAAGGCAGATCACATTAAGAAGACTCAGTTCAGTTCCTGTAGACAAGGGACATATGATATCTCTGTTTCTGTAACAAAGGCCAAAGTCCAGGTAGGAGATATAGATGGTCTGACAAAGCACTGCTTAGTCCCCAGTCATCTTAGGTCTCTGAGCATCCCATGTATCTAAGACTGTACAAAGCTACTGCACTACAAGCAGAGATACAATCCTACAGCCAATGAGCTACTATGGGCTGCAGAAATGCTTAACTGAAAATCCTAGTAAGTAAAACAACCAGGCAAGCACTGAGAAAGAGCAAGGCTCTTCTTGTACCTAGGGTAAATCTGTATGTGGTATATAGGAAACCTGGTTTAGGTTCCTCTTCTGTCTGAGTGCTTTCAACCATGTTTCCCACTCCTATACCTTAGGTATAATCTAAAATTTCAGGTAATTGGGATAAATCATAGAATTGTAGAATGATTTGGATTGGAAAGATTCCAGTTCCAACCCCCTTCCACTAGAATAGATTGCTTCAAAGCCCTGTCCAACCTGGCCTTGAACACTGCCAGGGATGGGGCAGCCACAGCTTCTCTGGGCAACCTGTGCCAGTGCCTCACCAACCTCACCCTTATATTTAATATAAATCTTCCCTCTTTCAGTTTAAATCCATTCCCTGTTGTCCTTTCTACATGCCCTTGTAGAAAGTCCCTCTCCAGCTCTCTTGTAGACACTCTTTAGGCTGCTCTAAAGTCTTCCCTGAGCCTTCTCTTCTCCAGGCTGAACAAGTCCAACTCTCTCAGCCTGTCTTCATAGGAGAGGTGTTCCAGCTGCCTGGTCATCTTCCCAGACCACCTCTAGAGTCACTACAACAGGTCCATGTTCTTCTTATGTTGGAGACACCAGAGCTGGACACAGTACTGCAGGTGGGGTCTCACGAGAGCAGAGTAGAGGCGCAGGATCACCTTCTTCGACCTGCTGGTCACGCTCCTTTTGGTGCAGCCCAGGATACGGCTGGCTTCCTGGGCTGCGAGCACACACTGCCGGCTCATATTCAGTTCCTCATTGACTAACATCCCCAGGTCCTTCTCCATAGGGCTGCTCTCCACCCATTCTCCACCCAACATGTGTTTGTGCTTGGGATTGCCCTGACCCAGGTGTAGGACCTTGTACTTGGCCTTGTTGAACTTCATGAGGTTGGCACAGGCTCTTAAGCCTGTCAAGGTCCCTCTGGATGGCATCACTTCCTCCCAGTGTTGACCGCATCACACAGCTTGGTGTCATCAGCAGACTTGCTGAAAGCGCACTCAATCCCACTTTTCATGTCACTGACAAAGATGTTGAACAGCACCAATCCCAATACCAGCTCCTGAGGAACACCACTCATCACTGGTGTCAACTAGGACATCAAGCCATTGACAACAACTCTTTCAGTGAGACCATCCAGCCAATTCCTTATCCACTAAGCATTTAATCTGTCAAATCCATGCCTCTCCAATTTAGAGACAAGGAAGTCATGCGTGACAGTGTCAAATGCTTCACACCAGTCCAGATAGAGGGTATCAGTCTCTCTACCTTTACCCACCAATGCTGTCACCACGCTGTAGAAGGCCACCAAATTTGTCAGGCTCCTAGTCAGGTCTGCCCCTAGTGAACCTATGTTGGCTGTCACCAATCACCCCATTAACGAATCATTTCTATTATTTTTGTTTCACCCAATGTAGATATCAGAGCACAAAACTACAGAGGCATTTAATTTCCACCTGCTTCTGAAATTTAATCTTCAGTAGCTTCAGAGGTTTCTCAGGATCAGTTCCATGAGTGCCTATTTCTCCCCAGGCTGACTGACCTGCAGACTAGAATGCCACATATTCAGGGCCCCTAGATGCTGCTCATCTCTGCGTTGGAGATAAGTGTTAACCCTTAATCTGTCTTGTCCATTCTTTACCCACATCCATAATAAAGTTCTTGCTTCAAAGCCACAGTTTGTTCTGAGGAACAATTCATTGTTTAGTGCTTGTGAAGAACTCAGTTACTGTAATAATGGATATAAAAGTGGACAGGCAGATATTATATAGCCATCTACCCAACAGCACAGGGCACTGTGTACATGTTAAAAGGCATTTTAATTTATTTGGGGGCAAAAAAGGTTGAAACCATACCTATTGAAAATTCTATCACACATTCCTGAGAAAAAGAGCTGTTTCAAAGAATCTGGTTTCACATTTGATTACGTTAGGTTGACATGGTTTCTGGAAATCAGAGAAAAACATATAGAGATCAGCTACATTGAAAGATACTTAGGAAGCTCTTGGAAGAAAGTTAGACTGACAAAACCAGCAGCAGGGTACTTGAAATCTCAAAAGTGGTCTGTGAGGCGTTACATTTCTCCTGACTGCAAACTTCAGTTAGCAATTTGAAAGGCTTAGAATAATGCCAAGAAAAAAACTTATTGGGTTTTGCTGATCTGAATTGAATGAAAAAATGTTGGGGGGGGGGGGGTGGTGGTGCGTGAATTAGGCTCAGAAACAATATATTTGCTTCTGAGACAATCTCTTTTCTTTTGAGTAATGATACAGGATTCAAAAAATTAAGCTGCAGATTGAGAATGCCTTTAGGTAAAGGTAAACATGACATAACTTGTGCCTCACAGAGCTGCAAAATGAAGATCCAATAGAGTGACTAGATTTTTGACACCAGAACAACAGGCAGCCAAGCAACCATTATTAACCATGTATTCCTTCTTGTATCAGTGGTTAAGCCTGAAAAATAAAATCTAAAAAATATCTCTGGAAAATGGTATGACACTGGTTTTGTTTCTCACCTCTTGTGCAGCACTTTAAAGGCCTTAATGAAATACAGACAAGCAATCTGCTCAGCAGGTTGACTGGTCTAGGCCCAGATATGACACTGTAATACCCCCAGCATTTCCTCAAAGACAGTTGTGATCAGGAGACTTGCGTACTAGAAAATGTGCCTTCTGTTTGCTTATCTCAATGTCAGTGGGTGGGAGAGCTGAGGGTCCGAATTATAACTGTTAAATCTACAGTGGGTGTAAGACTCCAACAAGTTAACTCAGCCCTTCTTCTACCTGATACTTTATGATTTACTTCAGGCTATCAAGGAAGACTGCACAAAAAAGTGATTTGGTCTCATGGGTCTCACCAAAGGTCTTGATCACTGAGAAGCCAAAGAATAAGACACATCTTTACTCACCTAAGACAGAAACACATCTAAACCTAAAGTTAAATCAAATTGTTAAAGTACTTAAATGTTCTAATATCTTATTGTCCTGGGTTCACTTTTGAAACAACCAAATCAAGGGATGTAAAAAAAGCACAAATAGTTTTACAATTTCCATGCAGAAAACAATCAGGAAAAGGCAAAATAGAGCACACAGCTGAATAAATCACATGTGCCTCAATGTGATAAACTCTGATAAACCATGTCTTGTTGTCTTTTCTCGAGCAATGCTCGTCTCTATCACAGTACTGCAGATAAATGAGGGTGAATGTATATAAGGATAATTTAGGCACCTCACAACTTTCATTGAAGGATTTTTGGGAGTCCACAAACCTTATCATATTGTTCTCCTGTGGGTGGAAGAGACAAACATTTTTAAGGGTAAAACTCACTTGTAAAACTATTATTCATTGCTCCTTAGCTTATTTTATTTGGCTACTATAAATTTTTGCTGGGTAAAACCTCTGAAGTTACTGACAAGTGAGCAAAGTGGGTGCCCTATGAATGCCTCAGAAAACCCATCTTCTGGCTGACAGTGATGCACAGAGGCACAGTCAGGCAGCAAAACAGGCATGGGGGAAACATGGTATTTAATGAGCTACATATCTGGTTTGATTTCCATATTCTTCTTCTTACATTTCATGTGATATAATGTGATGATTTCAAGCATTTTTCTTAGCCTTCAAATAATATGTCCTCTGGAAGGAAAAAAGAGCACCTCTAACAAACTGAAATTCACTGGAAATGTTCCTACAGCAGCCTTGAGGAGAAGGACTCGGGGGGTGTTGGTTGATGAGAAACTGAACATGAGCCACCAGTATGTGCTCGCAGCCCAGAAAGCCAACCGTATCTTGGGCTGCATCAAAAGGAGCATGACCAGCAGGTCGAAGGAGGTGATCCTGCCCCTCTACTCTGCTCTCGTGAGACCTCACTTGGAGTATTGTGTGCAGTTCTGGTGTCCTCAACATAAAAAGGACATGGAACTGTTGGAACAAGTCCAGAGGAGGGCCACGAGGATGATCAGGGGACTGGAGCACCTCCTGTATGGAGACAGGCTGAGAAAGTTGGGGCTGTTCAGCCTGGAGAAGAGAAGGCTGCATGGAGACCTCGTAGCAGCCTTCCAGTATCTGAAGGGGGCCTACAAGGGTGCCAGAGAGGGACTTTTCATCAGGGACTGTAGTGATAGGACAAGGTGTAGCGGGTTAAAACTTAAACAGGGGGAGTTTAGGTTAGATATAAGGAAGAAATTCTTTACTGTGAGGGCAGTGAGGCACTGCAACAGGCTGCCCAAGGAAGTGTTAAATGCTCCAACACTGGCGGTGTTCAAGGCCAGGTTGGACAGAGCCTTGGGTGACATGATCTGGTGTGAGGTGTCCCTGCCCATGGCAGGGGGGTTGGAACTTGATGATCTTAAGGTCCTTTCTAACCCAAACCATTCTATGATTCTATGATTCTAAGTTGTTATCAAAGCACCTTAGCTTTGTCACTACATGCAGCTGGCCATTTCCTTACCTGCTGAAATTGCAAGAGCTGCCCTTGTGTACACAGCTGAGAGTGTGCACACATTGGTTTGAGCAATATTTGATGAAGTATAGTCTGCTGCCCTCCAGGAACTGCTGGAATTGCTTTGATTAGTATCTGTTTCACACAAGATGCCTTCTGGGAATGCTGCCTCAGTGCCATAATGCCTGTCGTACGGCAAGTTACCTGGATGTACAGCTTAACATTTCAAACAGATCGTTGACTGTAAGTTATAGCTGCAGCCTATGCCAGAGATATAGACGGACAAATGGAAAGTTGAAAGTTTCACAGTTTATTCAACTGAAGGGGTTACATTTTTGCAGGGTCCCTCACATTTGCCTCACCACATCAGTGTCACATGGCTCACTAGGCAGAGACAATAATATGGTCTTGCTGGCAAATCAGTCACGTAAGCAACTCCACACTACTTGTCTCACTGAAGGCAAGTCATTTTACAGCACCTGGGCAAAGCATCTTGTTACGTTTGATTCCTTGAACAAAAATGCCTAAGGACTCTTCTATTTCATGTTCAGCATTTCAAGTTTCGTGGGTTTTGGAGAACAGTTTCATAAGAGGACTCTAAACTAGTCGAAGGTTTCAGGCTGAACTACCTGAGAGTTTTTAAAGACAACCCCAAGGAGATGTTGAAGCTGCCAGTACTCACTCAGCCCTGTAACAGAAGCAGTGACTTTCACCCTAAGCACAGTTTGGAAGCAGTTATTGTGGCTTGGGATCATTATGTTAATTTTCTGAGTGCTTGGGCAGGCATTATGATTTGCAGTGAAGTGGCAGGCAAAGGTGAGACAGTTTGATATCTTTATTCATCTCCTTGGAACAGAAGCAGAGAAAACTCTTGGTAAAAGCAACTGATATCCACAAATATCTTCAGAGCATGCCACCTGAAGAGTTAGCAAAAGAAGCTTTAGCTTGTAGCTGCTTGTTCCTCCTTCTCCACACCCTCAGACTGTTCAACTCTTAGACTTTAACCAGTCTATTTTATTATGAAGTAAACTGGATCATAAAAACAGATGTTTGGGGATTCTTTTTTTCAGCCAAGTGCAAAGTAAAAGGAGAATCCAGTCCATAAAATACAATGACACAATAAATGTCATGATTGTTCTAAATTAGAAATTAACAAGGGGAACAAGGCATCATGTATAAAAATGTGCTGGCAGGGCTGAGTACAACCTAAGCCCAGTTTTCAAATATGCAAGGGGTAGAAGAAGTCCTAATGCTAGTGTTTGTCAGAAAAAGGCAATAATGAGTAATGTAAAAAATAAACAAACAGTGGAAACCCTCAGTAGTGAATCTTACTCTGATCCTGGGAAGAAGCGGTTGGATAGCATTCTAGATAAGGTATTTTCACTTACTAAGGATGACAGTGGGCAATATCTATTAAAATAGCATTAAAATGGTTAAGTGTGTATATTCTTTGGTCTCCAGTACTCCAAATGGCAGATTATTAGAGATCCTCACTGGTCTTATGATCAGAAATACTATTTTAATTTGAAGACTATAGTTCTTTCTGGTGAATTTATACCTGTGTGTTCTTGTGCCAGTGCTGTCATTTAGCCCCTGTTTTCCCCAAACTGTACTTGTAAAAGCAATTCCCTCAATAAATAAAGGCAGTTCCCTTTGTTTAATTGTGTTCAAAAATTAATCCCTTCTACTTTCTGATCTATGAAGGAGTCTCTGTTCCCCAGATCAGCTTCATAACGCTTTCTAAACATGATGAATTTGGAGAATTCATGATCATTTTGTTGACGTCATCTACCTGGATTTGTGCAAAGCGTTCAACACTGTCCTGCATGACATCCTTGTCTCTAAATTGGAGAGACATCAATGTGATGGGTGGACCACTCGGTGGATAAAGAATTGGCTGTATGGCCGCACGCAAAGAGTTGTGGTCAATGGCTCGATGTCCGGCTGGAGACCGGTAACGAGTGGTGTCCCTCAGGGATCGGTGTTGGGGCCAGTCTTGTTCAACATCTTTGTCGGTGACATGGACAGTGGGATTGAGTGCGCCCTCAGCAAGTTTGCCGATGACACCAAGCTGTGTGGTTTGGTTGATACGCCGGAGGGAAGGGATGCCATCCAGAGGGACCTTGACACGCTTGTGAGGTGGGCTGATGCCAACCTGATGAAGTTTTACCATGCCAAGTGCAAGGTCCTACACCTGAGTCGGAGCAATCCCAGGCACAGCTACAGGTTGGGCAGAGAAGAGATTCAGAGCAGCCCTGCAGAGAAGAACTTGGCAGTGTTGGTCTATGAGAAAATGAACATGAGCCGGCTTCAGTGTGCGCTCGCAGCTCAGAAAGCCGACTGTATCCTGGGCTGCATCAAGAGGAATGTGACCAGCAGGTCGAAGGAGATGATCCTGCCCCTCTACTCTGCTCTCGTGAGACCTCACTTGGAGTATTGTGTGCAGTTCTGGTGTCCTCAACATAAAAAGGAGATGGAACTGTTGGAACAAGTCCAGAGGAGGGCCACGAGGATGATCAGGGGACTGGAGCACCTCCCGTATGGAGAGAGGCTGAGAAAGTTGGGGCTGTTCAGCCTGGAGCAGAGAAGGCTGCGTGGAGACCTCATAGCAGCCTTCCAGTATCTGAAGGGGGCCTACAAGGATGCTGAGGATGGACCGCCTGCTCATCAGGGACTGTAGTGATAGGACAAGGGGTAACGGGTTCAAACTTAAACAGGGGAAGTTTAGATTGGATCTAAGGAAGAAATTCTTTACTGAGAGGGTGGTGAGACACTGGAATGGGTTGCCCAGGGAGGTTGTGAATGCTCCATCGTTGGCAGTGTTCAAGGCTAGGTTGGATGAGGCCTTGGGTGGCATGGTTTAGTGTGGGGTGTCCCTGCCCCTGGCAGGGGGGTTGGAACTAGATGATCTTAAGGTCCTTTCCAACCCTAACTATTCTATGATTCTATGATTCTATGAAAATTCAGTTTTCATCCCAGGTAACTGCAGTGCCTTGTACACTGGCACACACATTTCAACTGTTATTTCTACTCTTTAATATGCACTAGAATACCCTTTGCTTTCTATGCCATCAAAGCACATTAATGAATTAGTAAAATGTGACTGTGTAGTGTTCTTAAGTCCTTCCTCTTCCAATCAACATGCTTCCAGTATCCAGCGAATTTTTGTGTGCTTAACTTTTCCATGCCAAGTTATGTATTTTTCTGCTGGGAAACTCTCTTCTTGTCCTCAAGATACTACTTCATATATTTATCTTCCCGTATTTTGACAAATCAGTCAGGACATTGATAAAAAAGTTCTAAAAGAGCTCCTTCAAGAATTTCACCATTAGTCCTCCTTAATCTTACCTTTCTGTTTGATACCCTAGTCAATAAAGTCTCTGCTTCAGTTAGTTCTCATTCATTTCCTAATCTGTGCTCTGATCCAGATTAGAGGTTGAGTTTGTGGAACTGTATCATCTTGACTTCGGATAACATTACCAGACTAGTTGATTTTGATCCAGAGGAGATGGCAACAGTCTTCTTCTTTCCAATATTTCCTTTGAACTGCTGACTGAGATAATAAAAAACCTCAAAGTGAGATCTAGCTGAAATTTTTCTACTTCAGGTATTTTATTTAATTCACTGTGAAACTATAACTTGTGATCTTTTAGCCCATAAGAGTAAATCAGTCAGGATTCCTTCAGAACACAGAATCACAGAATGGTTTGTGTTGGAAGGGACCTTAAAGATCATCTAGTTCCAATCCCCTGCCATGGGCAAGGGCATCTTCCACTGGACCAGGTTGCTCAAAGCTGACCGGATCAGGGAATTTTTGAGAAATAGAAACTAACAAAGCGTGATTTGATAAAGAAATATATTGCTTATGTATGATCACAGGCATGAATCTATCCCTTCCCGAAGTACATGTGTCCATATCTGTTTAATTAAACACAAGATGGTACAGTGTGATATTAGGAAAAAAAAATCAATACCAATCCATTTTCTGAAAAGGAAACAGCACTAATTCTCCTCCTTACAGTAGACACAGGCCTGTGGAGTATAATTTAATTTATGAAAATCCAGTGACACAAGATTACTTGAGGCATACTTCACCAACAACTACTCTTCATAGTTAACCAGCCTCAACCGAACTGCAGAACTTCTAAAACACCTATCTGAAAGCCAGAGAACCAGTATGGGTTGTCTCTGATCCATTTTTAAAAATAATATATTACATGAGCTCTGTAGTTCACACACCTTGAGACCATGATTAAATGTATCCTTTGTTAAGCATTTGCTTTGGGCAGGCCAAGGCCAGAATGAGGCTCCTGCCCAGTGGCAGGAGGTGTGGAGAAACCCACCACCCTCAGTGGGAAGGCTTCAGACTTGATGAGACACAATGACGGAGCATCGCTTGAACTATAAGAGTGAAGTGTAAAGCAGTGTTGTCACTTGACCAACCTTACACCTCTGAAATGGTATTATTTAAGACCTGGCATCATTTTCACACTGAGGGTTTCCCATAGATGCACCTTGTTTCCCTGCTGGAGCCAGAGTGTGAAGGTGCGTACCTTGCAGGGTGGGAAAGGGCACAGCTTTCAGTTGCTGCTCAGCTCAGTTTGCCAAAGTAGAGGCTAAGAGGAGCCATTTGGAGCTGTTGCTGGCCAGGGAGGCACCTGTGTTGCCCCAGCATCACTGCTGAGAGCCCTGAGCACAATCCATGCTGCAGGAGAGGGGTGGTTAAATGTAGGTGACCCTGTGAGGAGGGGACTGGAGGGAAGCTGACCTCCCACACAGAAAAACTTGGGAAAGGGTCCTTTTACTTGGTTTTGTTCCTACTCCTTCAGCACCAAGCCAGGCCTAGCTGAGGACTGTCTCCAGACATTTCTCTGCATAGCTTTGTTCCACATCTGCTGTGCAGAAATTATGATGTGGGTAGGCTCTACTCTCGTAATAAATACCACGTCCCTTGTGCTCCTATAAAGCTGTTCTCTCTTTAAGCCTAGAATCTTCAGTTACAGAGCCACATAGTCTTTAAAGTCCTTTTTACTAGGCAATAAAATAAAAAATTTATTAAGAAAATGCATACACAAATTTATTCAAGTGACCGAAGTGCACAGTACATTTCACATGGAAAATATGGAACACAGTGACCTGAAAAGCTCTGTGCTGGTAGCCAGCAGATCCTCATGGCAAAACATCAGACAGAGTGGGTGTTGTTTTTTTTTCCCTCTGTACTGTTAATAGTTTATTACTTTTTACCATTCCTCCCCCAAGCAATATCAGAAAGAGAAAATGATGAGTCTCAGCAATTTTGAAGTGGCATCAAATTGCTATTTCTGTTACAATGGTTTCTATTAATCCTCTTTTCTGATTTTTTTTTTTAATTTATTTCGATTTGTGTTCAAGTCATGCTCATGTGAACAGTGTTTGTTCAGAGGTTAGGGAAAGTGCTGGGTAATGATCTGTGCATAACTGCACAATCTTTCAAAGGCACTACTCTCACTTGCCACCCATCCCCACCCCAAAGTAAGCCACGGGGAGGAAAGCTGCAATGTGCTGCTGGATGTACCCACTTGTTAAGCCATGATACTTCAGGGAAAAAACTGAAATCAGCTGCCACCCCCTTTGCCGTCAAATCAAGGCTGGTAGGAAAAGGTTTTGCTGGATCTTATGGCTAATTTTTTGGTAGATGGTAGAGTGTGTGGTGAGAGGGTTTCTTATCCTCCGCCTCTTGTATCATTGTATTGTCTACATCACACTTTAACCCTGAAGAATTAATCTGCTGCTTTGCAGAGGATGTTCAGGAAATAAAGTTGGCAAAGAGTAAATGTCAAGTGAATTCATCCCACCTACTTACCCAAGCAAGGTCAGAGAAGCAATTAATTTATATGGCTTCAGAAAACTGAGCTGCCACTATAAATCATTAGTTTAATGTGTTATTTTTAATTATATTAATATAAACAGCTATATTATGAAAGTAAAGGTGGTTGTAAATGCAAAGTCAAGATACCCAAGGAGTCGAGTACCTTGGTGCATTATAAGCAGAGTGCGATGCCTGCATTTTGACAAAGTCCCTCGGTTTCCACAGGAACTGAAGACCCATTCCTTGTCTCTTTCCCAACTGCCTCTGTGACTGTATTATCAATGGAAAGCACACCATGTTGAAAGCTGTCTTTTCATTTGAGCCCTGCTATCTTTTAACTGTACGTTACTTACATGCTGCTATTACAGCTGTGTAATTCCATAACCATACTGCATTGTGAATTCATTCCTGAGGGCTGGCTGACTGATTCCCAGGAAGAATTTGTGGGTTTCTCCATACACAAGACATGACAACTACTACACAGCCCTTTTGCAAGATCTTTCAAGCCTTCCTCCTGTGCCTCACTTACCAATTTGTGTGCCCACCATGCTCCTTTAGGTGTCATACCACAATGAGCCTGCTGGGCTCAGGAAAGCTCTGCCCTTTGAGGTGACACACCTCAGGCTGCATCCAGAGTGGTCTTGGCTATGTGAGACGTTGCACACAGCTTCCTTCCTCATGTTCCCTCTTCTTCTGGGAAAATGTGCTTTCCAGAGATGTGTGCAGCATCCTGACCTCTCACAAGATAAGACTGAAGAATTCACTCTTTATCTGGTTATCACCTCAAAAGGGGATGAAAACCAATGGCTCCCTTATTTTTGGAAAGAACACCAGCTTTATATTTTTCTGGTAAAACCTTAATGTCAGTCTTGACTCATCAGCTCCTGGCTACTGACATGTACTTTTGTCTTTCTACTGCATTTTATGCAGCTATCAGGTTTGTCAGCCTAAAGACCTTCAGGGGATATAAACCTAATTTCTAAATGACTGCTAAGTAGATGGTACTGCACAGATAATTAACTGTGTTTGTAACTCAGGATTCATGGTGAATTGAGTTCTTGGAGACATACCTAACCTCTGAATTCTGAATTATTTTTTAAAAAACTTTTAAGTAGTTAAAAAATTTTTACAAATGAAACAATCTTATAAAGATTTGGAAGGAGAAACATCGTTGGGTTTTTCTGTTTGGTTGGTTGGTTTGGGTTTTGTTTTTTTTTTCTATCTCTTGAATAGTTTCAGTTGGAACAGAAAAGTACCACAATTTCATTTACATTAAATAAAAGAAAGACTCCAATAAAAGAGAAAATATTTATTCATCATTTACCCTGGTGATATTTTTCAGCATCCCTTGAAGATGCTTGAAAAATCTTTCACGTTACCCAACACTGAGTTTAAGCACAACCACCCTGTTCCTGTTCACTCTGCACAGCACAGGTCTTTGACATAACTGTCCGTAGTTGATGCATGCATTTATTTCGATGTCTCATAAATTTGCAAATCAGTGAGTCACTTTTCCACAGATAAAAGGACTACAGATACAGCATCATAATCTGAGATCAAGCAGGTCTATCATCTCAGACTGTAAAAATGGCAGAGTAAAGAAGTGACATCACAGCTACACTAAATTTAAGGTGACTGTGCTTTAAAGTAATTTGGATATGTCAGATGCTGTACCTAAGAAGTGAATAAGCTTTTTTGCTGACTTTCATCATTGCCAGTGTGCAGGCCTTTGTGTTTCAGAACAACTTGGAGCTATTCTCCTTCCTCCTGTTCATGCCTCAACACTTGCTGGCTTCTGAACTCACTAGAATTCAGGAATTTGGCACATCCAAATAAGCTTTAGAGCTTCAAGGGGAGTCCTCTACATGAAAAAGGATAAGAGTGGTTCCCCCCAGATTCATTATATATATGTACCAAGTCATATGCATAGGGAAAGAACAACAGCAGCACATATTGATACATACAAATGTTGAAAGCAGAAAGCACACAGGAAACAAACAGATAACCAAGTTATTGCACTAGATAGACATCTGTTACTCAGCTGCCTGAACTATGATAGACTGAGATGTGCTAGCTGGAAATGACTAGGCAGCAGAGCAGATAGCACTGGTATGCCATTGCCTAAACTGACCATCCAAAAAAATGCATTTCAGTGCAAGAGGTCAGATAAAATGACTGAAAACTAAGAACACAGGTTATACACCCGAGTTTTAAAAGATTTGGTTTTGGAAGGCAGAATTTTGGGAAAAGATGGTATGTAGTGTTAGTGAAACTGTCTCTGGATGGAGTTGCAGTCAGAAAGAAAGGTCACACAGCAGGGCTTCATGTTAAAGTCTGACTCATCTCAAAACACACATTTGATATCTGCCATGTGTAATGTAAATTTATGTACTTTATTATTGTTGTAATCTTCTAATTACTCAGGAGTCTGCAAGAGGTAAAGGAAGGGGAGCTTTTGTAAGTACACTTCTTTCATAAACTTGTTAAACAAGCAAGAGAAATAAAATAAGCCATCTTGTTCTAATCTGCCTAAGCAAAGCAACACATTTAAGTTTGAAAACGAATTGAAAACTACTTCAAACTAATCACTTAAGAAACTCAGAGAACAAATTAGATTTCAATTGCAAAAGTATTTTTTCTAGCATTGCTTTAATTTGGAAGGAAAGAAATAAATAAAATAAATGAAGACAAGAGTATATGTTTGGAAATACCCCCTAATATCTCAGAATGAATTTAGGACATGTAGTAAGTCCATAAATACCTCAATTCTCTTGTTGTACAGAGAAACTGTATATCTTATCTATAATCCATGATTTTTTTCAGTAAATTAGGTTTTAAAAAGCAAATTTGACTTTTTTTTTTCTCCTTACCAATAGGTGTAGAAAAGCTATCCAAGCTGAAGAAGATCATATAGCCAAGTTCACGTGCTTGACTGAATTCAGAGGAAGGCCGTGAACCAGAGCAAGGATTGAAGAATATAATATTTTTTGGCTTCTTGAAAAGAAGGTTAAGAAATGGTTTGGATCCTACTCCGTAAGTAGAATCTATTTCCCAAGGATTACATAGAATTTTTCACCATAATTAAGGGAGGCTTAACAAAACACTATTGGTAGTTGTTATAGATCAGAAATTCAGCCTAGAAATACAGAATAAGACAAGGATGATGAATTTTCCACCACTTACCCTTTAAAATAAGGTCAGATTTTTCTGGAATACTCTCTTTGTGGAAGAAGTTCTGTGTTTAATATGTATCCACACACATATATGTGTGCAGGTTACTCGAGATTAAATAATACTTGTTAAAGTCTCTGCTAAAAACATGTTTCTAAGCTTTGGCCATGGATATAACTTACTCCAGTTGTTAGGATGGGGGGTTGGGAAAATTCCTTCCTCAGATCTGAGATCTCAGAGTACTTTTGTTTTCCTCTGTGATTCATCTGTGACGAGCAAAGCACAGTTTACTTGTTGTTTAGATGTCTCAGATTAATAGCACCCTAAGCATTCATATTGTCAACCAGTAGCACACACTTCTTCCTCCTAGTGACTGCAATTTTTTCCTATGTAAGTCATTACAAAAGAATATTTGTACAAAACTAAATGACTTAAAATTATGTGCGAGAGCAGCTGCAATGTACTGAGCTCTGTCCAGGAACAGGGGATGAGCGAGTTGAGAGTCTGTGGGTGAGAATTAAGGGGCAGGCTGGCAGGGGCGATACTGTTGTGGGTGTCTGTTACAGGCCACCAGATCAGGGTGAGGAAGTTGATGAGGCCTTCTACAAGCAGCTGAGAGCGGCCTCACAGTCACAGGCCGTGGTCGTCGTGGGGGATTTTAATTTCCCTGATGTTTGCTGGAAGGACTACTCAGCAACCCAGCCACAGTCCAGGAGGTTCCTCCAGTGTATGGAGGATAACTTCCTCATCCAAATGGTGGATGAGCCAACCAGGAGAGGAGCGCTGCTGGATCTCATCCTCACTAACAAGGAGGGTCTGGTCGAAGCAGTAAGGGTTGAGGGCTGCCTTGGTTGCAGCGACCACGAGATGGTGGAATTCAGGATCTTGTGTGGTAGGACCAGTACAATAGCAAGTAGAATTGCAACCCTGGACTTCAGCAGGGCAAACTTTGGCCTTTTCAAGCAATTGCTAGGGGAAGTCCCATGGGCAAGGCTGCTTGAAGGTAAAGGGGCCCAAGATAGTTGGTTGGCATTCAAGAATTGCTTATTCCAAGCTCAAGAGCTGAGCATCCCGACACGTAGGAAGTCAAGGAAGAGGGCCAGGAGACCTGCGTGGCTGAATAAGGAACTGCTGGGTATGCTCAAGTGGAAGAGCAGCGTTTATAGGTCATGGAAGGAGGGGCTGGCCACTCGGGAGGAATATAAGGCTGCTGCTAGAGGATGTAGGAAGGCAGCTAGGATGGCTAAGGCCTCCTTAGAATTAAATCTGGCCAGAGGGGTCAAGGACAACAGAAAGAGCTTTTTCAAATACATAGCTGATAAAACTAACACCAGAGGCAAGGTTGGCCCACTGGTGAATGGGATGGGTGCCCTGGTGACAGAAGATACAGAGATGGCAGAGTTATTGAATGCCTTCTTTGTGTCAGTCTACTCTGCCGGAGGCAGTCCTGAAGAGCCCTGTACTCCTGAGACCTCAGATGAAGTCAGGTCACTGGAGCGGTTTGCCTTAGTCCATGAGGAATGGGTTAGGGACCAGTTGAGCAACCTGGACATCCATAAATCCATGGGTCCAGATGGGAGGCACCCGCGGGTGCTGAGGGAACTGGCGGAAGTCATTGCTAGACCACTCTCCATCATCTTTACCAAGTCTTGGGAAACGGGAGAGGTGCCTGAGGACTGGAGGAAAGCAAATGTCACTCCAGTCTTCAAAAAAGGCAAGAAGGAGGACCCGGGTAACTATAGACCGGTCAGCCTCACCTCCATCCCTGGGAAAGTGATGGAACACCTTATCCTTGATGCCATCTTAAGGCATGTCAAGGATAAGAGGGTTATGAGGGGCAGTCAACATGGCTTTACCAAGGGGAAGTCATGCTTGACCAACCTCCTAGCCTTTTATGAGGAAATAACATTGTGGATAGATGATGGCAGAGCGGTGGATGTGGTCTACCTTGACTTCAGCAAAGCATTTGACACAGTCTCCCACAGCATCCTCATAGCTAAATTGAGGAAGTGTGGCCTGGATGATCAGGTAGTGAGATGGACTGCGAACTGGCTGAAGGACAGAAGCCAGAGAGTTGTAGTCTATGGGGCGGAGTCCAGTTGGAGGCCTGTATCTAGTGGAGTGCCTCAAGGGTCAGTATTGGGACCAGTATTATTTAATATATTCATCAATGATTTAGATGAGGGAATTGAGTGTACTATCAGCAAGTTTGCTGATGACACTAAGCTGGGAGGAGTGGCTGACACGCCAGAAGGCTGTGCTGCCATCCAGCGGGACCTGGACAGGCTGGAGAGTTGGGCAGGGAGAAACTTGATGAAATATAACAAGGGAAAGTGTAGAGTCCTGCATCTGGGCAGGAACAACCCCAGGTTCCAGTATAGGTTGGGGAACGACCTGTTAGAGAGTAGTGTAGGGGAGAGGGACCTGGGGGTCCTAGTGGATGGCAGGATGACCATGAGCCAACACTGTGCCCTTGTGGCCAAGAAGGCCAATGGCATCCTGGGGTGTATTAGAAGGGGGGTGGTCAGTAGGTCAAGAGAGGTCCTCCTTCCCCTCTACTCGGCCCTGGTGAGACCGCATCTGGAATATTGTGTCCAGTTCTGGGCCCCTCAGTTCAAGAAGGACAGGGACCTGCTGGAGAGAGTCCAGCGCAGGGCGACAAAGATGATTAAGGGAGTGGAGCATCTCCCTTATGAGGAAAGGCTGAGGGAGCTGGGTCTCTATAGTTTGGAGAAGAGGAGACTGCGGGGGGACCTTATTAGTGTATATAAATATATAAAGGGGGAGTGTCATGAGGATGGAGCCAGGCTCTTCTCAATGGCAAACTATGATAAGACAAGGGGTAATGGGTATAAACTGGAACACAAGAGGTTCCACTTAAACTTGAGAAGAAACTTCTTCTCAGTGAGGGTGACAGAACACTGGAACAGGCTGCCCAGGGAGGTTGTGGAGTCTCCTTCTCTGGAGACATTCAAAACCCGCCTGGACACATTCCTGTGTAATCTTATCTAGGTGTTCCTGTTCTGGCAGGGGGATTGGACTAGATGATCTTTTGAGGTCCCTTCCAATCTCTAACATACTGTGATACTGTGATACTGTGAAATTATATAGGTCGTAGTAGAAGATGCAGTATTCCCTCGTGGATTAAACAGTGCATAGTGAAACATTTCTATGTGTTGTACTGAACAAGTATCAGGCAGATTTGAGTAATAAGGTGAAGAAATGCCTTATGGCATATTTTTAAGGGGCAGCATGACATTTACAGTTAAAGGAAGCCAGAAAAAATATTTTTAAATTCAATGTACGTTAAGAGAAAATATAAGAATAAATGAGGGTATACTGACCCACCATATGTTGCTGTTTTTAATTGAATAAGCTACCTTGAAAAAGAATGGGAAGATTTACAGAACCAGCCATACACACCCATGACATCTTAAAATAAGTAGGTGTAGCTAATTAATAACCACTGCTTGGCCTCAAAGTAGAGTATTTGTCATTGTGCCCTAGTTCCAGTAAATCATGTTTAGGCATCACCTAGTCGTAACACATTATTACTCCTAAAAAATGTATTTGCTATCCTGTCTAATCATTAGCCAAGAGTCCTTGCTCTCCTATCAAATATTTTATAAAATATAATAGAATGAACTACAAATGATAGGGTACCTGAGAAAGTTTTGGAAACTTTAATTACTAAGAGGGATGTGATTAATTTAAAGCACATGCTTTTAAAACAGACAAAGCATTTGCATATGGCCAAAACCAACATTGCACTTGTGAAGTTTTGTATTAACATAGACAAAATCTTTGTCTAGAGTCATCTAAACATTGAATTGGCTGAGCCCATCTGGCAGGAATAGCACATTATGTAGCAAACACTGAAGATCTGAAAGGCAGCACAGCATTAGCTGTGAACAGGGGATAGTGTTGTGACTGAATCCACTGTCAGAATTTAGGCTGAAAGAAGCCCCTGATGGTGAACCTCTTATTTGAAATAATCCCTGTAGGTCCTTAACAGGAATGTTTATGCCTTTGTCATGATCCTGTTCAGGCACGGCAAAACCTATGGATGGCACCTAGCTAATGGGTTAATTCTCTGCTCATTCTTTTCTCTTGAGAGAACTGTTCATCTGTCCAGCCGTAAGGGGTTTACTACAGGAACACCCTATTGGCAAACATTTTGGGTAAACTGAATTACCTCCATGTTACACTGACTGTTTGACTCTATCTCCATCACCTACCGGGGGAGCTTAGCCACCTTGTTTATCTGCAGCCACCTACTTGCATGCACTCACATCTTGGTATTTTGATAACAAAATGAACCCCACCCATGCAGTTCAGTTAAAGCAGAACCAGAGTCTTGTTATAACCTCAAGAGGCACTCAAAGAGGTTTGGATAAAATGGACAGTACAGAAGTTGTCTAAAGCCTTTAGGTTTCTAAAGGGTGGAAGAGGATGCACAGGGTGTCAGGCAGGACAGGGAAGAATTAAGCTGGTGTGTGTTTAATTGTCAGCCTCCAAAAATGCAAAGCAAAAAAGCAGTTAGCACTATCCAGCAGCTATTTGCAATGGATACAACCTGGGCTTAGACTATTCATCAGGAGGAAAAGAAACTAAATTCTACCATAATTCAGCAGTTTGGGCTGGGTTGTATGTAGAGATGTATGTATGGTATCAGGCTGGTTTGTGAGCTGCTCAGTTCCTTTAATCATAGAATCATAGAATAGTTAGAGTTGGAAAGGACCTTGAGATCATCTAGTTCCAACCCCCCTGCCATGGGCAGGGACACCCCACACTAAACCATGCCACCCAAGGCCTCATCCAACCTGGCCTTGAACACTGCCAACGGTGGAGCATTCACAACCTCCCTGGGCAACCCATTCCAGTGCCTCACCACCCTCTCAGTAAAGAATTTCTTCCTTAGATCCAATCTAAACTTCCCCTGTTTTAAGTTTTAACCCGTTACCCCTTGCCCTGTCACTACAGTCCCTGATGAAGAGTCCCTCCCCAGCATCCTTGTAGGCCCCCTTCAGATACTGGAAGGCTGCTATGAGGTCTCCACACAGCCTTCTCTGCTCCAGGCTGAACAGCCCCAACTTTCTCAGCCTGTCTCCATACGGGAGGTGCTCCAGTTCCCTGATCATCCTCGTGGCCCTCCTCTGGACTTGTTCCAACAGTTCCATGTCCTTTTTGTGTTGAGGACACCAGAACTGTACACAATACTCCAAGTGAGGTCTCACGAGAGCAAGACTGATAAATAAACCTCCTGCCTACTGCTGGGACATTTGACTTAACAAATCACTTAGCTTTCCACAGTCTCAGCTTTTGATAATTCCATTATTTTCATTTCCTTCTGCATGACTTTCATCACTTCTACTCCGGGGTAAGGATTACACCACTATTTAGCTTATCACCATTACAGTAATTTAGAAACCCTTTCTGTAGCACAGGGACAGCAGCTGCTCCCTGTAGTTTTTCTCCCTCTGCTACACTAGCCCAGAGTATTTCTTACAGTGTCCAGTACAGTTTAACTGGACAACATCCTATATTTATAGGAATTCACTTAGTGACCATTGGTTCCACCCTGTGTTTGATTATTTATACAGAATGATAAATGACCTGCTTTACATGTGTGTTAGGTCCCTTGCCAGTCTCCCCCTTTGCTGTTTAGCTCCCACACTGAGAAAAGCTGTTGGTGATAATTCATGGTATGTTTTCCTGGTGACTGTTCAGTGCTAACTACAAACACATGGCATTTTGCCCAGGATTTAGAATATTTTGCTGCTGAGCCAGTCCCACAAGGGATCTTTGCCCTGCTCTACAGACATACCAGATAGAAGAGCACATAACTAACGGCAAACAACCTCTTTGGCTGGTGAGTAGCAGGATGGCCCTATACACCAGTCAGGCATCTCACCAGCCATTGTGGTGAATCTCAGAGGTTGTGTGCCGTCCCAATGGCTGCTTGGCTGTCCACCAGCAACACCAATTCCCCACTCTCAGGGCGAGCTGTGCTGTCTACATCTCTTGGTTGTATGCAATAGCTCTTAGTCCCTGAAGGTTCTTTACTGTCCTGCACAAGAGACACAGCTCTTGCAAGCTGCCCAGCTGCAAAATACTTGAGTTCTTCCCACATTTCCATTTAATCAGCTGCTGTCTACAAGTTCAGATGTTCTCTCACTGAGCTTGAAGTAGCACAGCTTTTTATAAGGTGTTTCACCCACTTTGGGCAGAACTATGAAAAAGGTTTTCATAATTTTCTACTTAGATTTAATGCCACATTTTTTCAAGTTCTTATGAGGACTTTTGTTAAAAATCCCTCACAGGATGGTTTTGTGCTGAAAACCCTAAGAGTAATAACTTCATGTAAAGCTGAAAGCACTATGCTCCAACTCAGCAACACTCAAATCCTCCCTTATGTAATGTTGATGTTTCTCATGGTTGTAATCAAACTGCAGTCTTAATCACTTATACTAATTTGATATTGATCACTAATCTCCTTTCTGCTTTGAATTTTTTCTAACTGTTTCTTTTAGGAAGAACTGGGGAAAACAGCTTATCCAACTGATCTAATGAATTATAGAACCATAGAATAGTCAGCGTTGGAAAGGACCTTAAGATCATCTAGTTCCAACTCCCCTGCCATGGGCAGGGACACCTCCCACTAAACCATGTCACCCAAGGCTTTGTCCAATCTGGCCTTAAACACCACCAGGGATGGAGCATTCACAAGCTATTATTAATAATTAATAATACTAATAAAATTAAATTATATTATTAATGATTTTAGTTTTACCAAGGCTGTAATCAATCAGGTATACAAACTTACTTTTTTACCAGCCAAATGAATGGAGATTTTTGCAGAGCTACAGTAACACAAATGAATAGAGTGAGATGGCTTTAATGCAGCATTAATGTACTCATAGTTATAACTCACTTATTTTGCAGTGTTTGGAAACTTTTTAGATGATATACATATTCTCCTTATCTTTGTGTCTAAAATAGTGGGCAGGTTTTGAAACCACCTACACATCTTATTCTGGGCATCTATTACTATTGTCTATATGTTGTTGTTTTGGCAACAGGTATATATGTACAGCCATCAGCACCAAACTTATGAAAAGCTATGTGCTCAGAAGTTTCAGTGGCTCAACTGCTAGAACTTTTTCAGGGATTAAAATTCAGCAAGACTGCTAATAACTATTATTTAAAGAAAAGCCTTCAAACTAAACCAGGATAGTGTAACACTAAGTATTCTTTTGATTTCAAAGGAAAAAACAAGTAATAAAATCTGCTGAAAAATCTTCCAATCTCATGCTTATGAAACAAGCCGCTGTAGACAGATACTGGTTATGGTGGAGGTACACAAGTCACTTTGAAGAGCCATAGATTATCTTGTATATTTTTCAGACTTGTGAACAAAACTATCCAGCTCAACCAAACCCATATTTCAGCAGAAGTCAATGTATGTTGCCTCTAAGGAATCTGAAAGTAGAACAAGAATGATAACAATATCTCTTGTTCAGTAACATCCTTAAGCACAAACTTATTTCTCATCTAAGTCAACATGACTTAAATTCATCCTTAAGTGCTTGGCTGAATGGGAGCTTAAACATCTGCTTCTACAATTCTCATTCTTGCAGAGCAGTATTTATAGGGTCAGGGCAACCGAAATTATGTCAGCTCACCCTCAGCTGAGTACAATTCAAGAACAGATATATGGGCTTGATAAGATCAGCATCCTTGCTTGTGAGCTGCACCTCTCCTGGGAAGCTGGCCAGGTTGATAGCCAAGGTGGACAAACTCTTGGGCTTCTCAGGGCAATTACAGCATTTCATGAAACTGAAGATTCACAGGTTTTCCCCAGATGGTCATTTACACAGGCCAGAGGTAACAAGTGGTTTCAGCACTAACATCTCCACTGGTGTATAAAGATCCATTTTGCTTTCCACTGGAAAATAATACGGTTGTCTACCCAAAAGCTACTTTAAGAATCAGAGTAATGTTGATGGTAGAGTGAATTGACAGCAAATATTCAAAGCAAATTGCTGCAGCAAGCACAGTCAAAAAGGTTCTTCCTCTGGAACTGTTTTTACTGCTATTCTTCTGAGATAGCATTGGCCACTTTCAGAGACAGGATATAGGGCTGGCTGTATCTTTGACCCACTACAATTGTTCTTGTGTCCTCACAACATCCTTCCACTGCAGACAGCAATGGGCAGATACACACTGACAGTCCCCAATGAAATGAAAGCTCCTAGACCATCTGTGTCTGGAACAGTTTCTCCTGTTTCTACAGGACTGAAGCCAACATTTGCAGCTGCTTTATAACTTCAGTAAACTTGCTGTTGCTGTTCCATCACCTATGTCAGGTTCTCTTAAGAGAAAAGAAAGCTGAAACCAAAAGCAAAATTTGGAAAAGTCCTGAAACAATAATTCAAGCACTTCTCCAAACCTACAAGCACGGACCACATGTTAAGTTGATGTCAAACTCATTAACTTCTTGACATTAGTTTTTGCGGGGTTTTTTATTGGTACTTGTTATTAAAGCATATAAAGATAACAGAAAAGATGATTAGTTCAAGCCTGCTCTGTGATAGGACTGTTCCCAGGTTTCCACTGGCCCACAGTATCACATTCTCAGGAAATCACACACGTTCACTCTTTCCTTTCTGTTTCCTCTACCACGTGAAATTAAGAGTGTGCTAATCCTGCAGCCCACAGGGTAGAGCAGAGATGTGTGAGACAGCTCCAAACAAACCAGCTCATGTACTAAAACACTCTGTTCTTGTCATGGCAGCACCGAGCTGTGCACAGTTTGACTTAACTTTCTAGTTTTCAGCGCAAAGCCTGCCAGCACAGTGCCCAGCGGGCAATTAAAAACACTTACCTGCTTCCTAAAAGTCTCAAACCATGTACAAGTACTTGAGACAAACACTGGACACACTCTGAATACTTTGATTTGCAGAATTTAATCATCAAAGCTAGAGTTGTAGGCACTGGCATTTAAAAATGGTAGCCTTTAATCTTGTCAGCTAAACAGGAACTACACTGCGATTTCTCAGGAACGGCCTTTGAAATAGAAAGTGTTTTTTTTTTTCATTCTACCTATCATTGTAAATGGAAGAGGAAATCAGTGGCTGAGAAGAATATAGAATCATAGAATCATAGAATAGTTAGGGTTGGAAAGGACCTTAAGATCATCTAGTTCCAACCCCCCTGCCATGGGCAGGGACACCTCACACTAAACCATGTCACCCAAGGCCTCATCCAACCTGGCCTTGAACACCGCCAAGGATGGAGCATTCACAACCTCCCTGGGCAACCCATTCCAGTGCCTCACCACCCTCTCAGTAAAGAATTTCTTCCTTAGATCCAATCTAAACTTCCGCTGTTTAAGTTTGAACCCGTTACCCCTTGTCCTGTCACTACAGTCCCTGATGAAGAGTCCCTCCCCAGCATCCTTGTAGGCCCCCTTCAGATACTGGAAGGCTGCTATGAGGTCTCCATGCAGCCTTCTCTTCTCCAGGCTGAACAGCCCCAACTTTCTCAGCCTATCTTCATACGGGAGGTGCTCCAGTCCCCTGATCATCCTGGTGGCCCTCCTCTGGACTTGTTCCAACAGTTCCATGTCCTTTTTATGTTGAGGACACCAGAACTGCACACAATACTCCAAGTGAGGTCTCACGAGAGCAGAGTAGAGGGGCAGCATCACCTCCTTTGACCTGCTGGTCACGCTCCTTTTGATGCAGCCCAGGATACAGTTGGCTTTCTGGGCTGCGAGCGCACACTGCTGGCTCATGTTCATTTTTTCATCATCCTTGCTTTACTTACGACTTTTCAGAAACAAGTGTATTTTCATACAGAAGGTAATCTTTGTCATTAAAATCCCTTACATGGCAAGCATAAACAATGAACTGCAGTAAGCATTGGTTCTGGAAAGTTGCAAACACAGATTTCTCTTATAACTTTGCTACAAATGTAAAAAGTCTAACACAAGAACTTCCAGGTAGCAACTATATTTTTGACATATGCATAAAAATTAAACTAAGGCCAGTTCTTTTGCAAATACAGCAAAGATGCAAGTGTCCAAGTCAAGAGAAACTTGTGTTTGGTAGTATAATAATCAACCAATCTTTTCCCTGTAATCACTTTTTCTCACTTCAGTATTTTTTTCCTGGCAATGTCTTCACCATTCCCACGTCTGTCTTGTTATTTCTTATTCATTACTTGGTCTTGTGTAGTCAAATTATTCTGTCAACCGCCTACTTCTATCTTCTTCCTGCCTTGGCTTACAGCCATTTTTGACTCAGCACACATTTACCCACTGACTATGTTTCTTCAAGATATTTCACTGGCACATTTCATGAATTACATCGTAGAAGCAACGCACTTCCCCTAGAGGTGTGAGTAGAAGCACAGTGCTTCACTAGGTGATCATCTGCTTTCAGGGCAAAGCAAATGACTGAACCACACAGACATGCAGAAATATTGCACTATACATTTGAAACAATTACAAAGTAAATAAAACAAGAAAGAGAATGTAACTGAATGATTAAAAAATGTCATCTGCTAGTCAAGAAAGAAGACAAATACCTGATTTAGATGAGAAACAACTATATTTGGAATCAGTACTTTCCTGTAAGAGGAAACAAGAGTACAGTGTAGCTGCCAGGACCTCAGTGAGATAAAGTCTATGACTCTCAAAGATCCTCTCTCTCCCCCACAAACTCTCAAGCTCCTTTCATCCAGGAATTCTTCTCCCTTCCTTTCCAGTTGCTTCCTCTTTTCCTAGATTTGGTCCAGATGCTGCAACCACTGTCTGTTCCATCTGCCACCACAGACCTATGGCCCTTTTGCAGAATCAGTGTTCAGAGCAGCAACAGTACCTTGAAGAGACCTACAGACGCATGAGAGGGGTGGCTGAGTTTACTCACATTCTTCAAATTAAGTGTGCAGATTACAAAAGTGCTGGTCAGGATAATATTTAAAATATATCTCATTAAAGGAAAATTAGCACAACAGATATAATGTGATTTATCTTTATGTGGCTCTGTGAAGCTGCCAACTGCTATGGAAATGGTATGTAATTTATTATTACTACACTAGGAAAAATTCACCAAAGGTTGCATCCTTACACCACTGGAATGCAGGGGTCACAGACATGTTCAGAGACACTTCATGTGTGCTCATCAAAATAAAATAGCACTGTGAGATATACACCATTAAAAATACCATGAATACCCTGAATAATCTTCAGAAAACAGAAGTACTGCTGCACAGCACTGCAGCAGTCTTCTGAAGCTTTCTTAAACAGGGCTGGGCAACTTTGGCTAAGGATTAGCCAAGGACAGGACCTATGTTGAAGGTCGTGTTTAGTGAGAGACAAACCCTGATGCTCCAGCAATGGTGAAGTTGCCAAAAGGAAGGAGGGAGGGAGTCCAAACAGGAATATTTTTGGGGAACTTTTTTCAGGAGCAGTATTGTGGGTTATGGAGTAGTGCACATTTGAGACCAGGGGCTCTTAGCCCAAGATGCCCACCGCTAGTGTTGAACAAGTTGTCAGTAATGACTTCTGTCTTTAGCCCACACCTTCCCCCGGAAACCCTGCTGCAGCCCCACACCAACTGCAGCTATAGGCTTTATCTCTGTACCAACTATCACCCTAACATAACCCTAAGCTCAAACATAATCCTGTCAGTGACTGAGCATTACCTCAAGACCCTCAATCAAGTTCCCAAGAATGATTTCTTTTTGAAGTCCACCCCCTCCTTTGGCAGTCCCATTGTGGTCCACATTCTACTTATACCCCTATGCCCCTTCCACACTTCAGCCCTATGTTTTGGGTTTCTCCTAACTCCAGCTTTAGCTCAACACCAACTTTATTGGTTTAGCCAAGTTCTAAGGGGACACATTATTTTTCCCACTGCTCATACCTTCCTTGAGTAACAAATTTGCAGCTTCACACCAGATGGAGCCCGAGGCCTTGTCTCTAACTTATCCTAAACCTAACTCTGGCATTAAGATCTTGGCTTCAGCATAAACTTATCACAAGACTCCCACTCATGGCACTGTTGAGGAAGTTCCATAAAGGATTTGACTTCACAATCTACCCTTTTGTTGATCAGTCCCTTTGAAACAACACTCTCCTGAAGCTGTACATGTCGTTCTTTTTATACTAATCCTAAACCAAGGCCTTGGCTTTGGCTCAGCCATATCTCAAGATCCTCGCTCATGGTCCTCTTGAATAAGCTACCAGTGTAGATTTCTCTTTGTGTTCCACCCCTTCCTTGGACAGTCGCCTTTGCAGCCCCACTCCCAGTGGAGGCAGAAGCTTTGTCTCTATCCTAACCCTACCTCTTAGCCTAACCATAGGTCTTGAGCTGGTCTGAACCCTACCTCAATACTATTAATACATTGCCCTGTTGTACAGGTTCTCAGGAGAGATTATTTTTGCAGCCCAACTCTCTCTCTAGCATTCCCTTTGCTCTGACACAGCAACTAGAGCCCTAGGCATGTTCTCTCTCCTAAACGTGACAGTAAATACCCCCCTAGGTCTTGGCCTTTGCTGATCCTTAGTCATGTCCCTCTTGACCAAGGTCTCAAGGGAGATTTCTCCTGAGACCTTGCTGTAGACTCCTCCTTCCTTTGCAGGCCCTTTGAAGCTTGTTGCTATAATCTTACAGGTAAACCTAAATCTTGACAACAGATGATCCTTAACACCAGTCCTCCCGTTACAGTCTTCACAGACTAGTTCTCAAGGGAGAAACCTTTCTGAAGTCCACCTTTTTCTTGTAAGGCTTTTATTCATTTCTGTTAGGGTTAGAGTCAGATTTGGACTAGCATCACGGTCGCAGTTAAGAGACTGGCAAATCCTATGGCTCTAGTTGGAGTGGGTCTGCAAATGGGATGACCAAGGGTTGAACTAAAAGAAGAGCTATCCCCTGAGAGCTTTTTCGATATTGTCATAGCTGGGAATCTGGAGAAGGCTCAGCCAAGATCTAGGCAAAGGCATGGTGATAGGCTTGGGGTGAGAAGGCAGGCAAAGCCTTGCACTTGTAATGTGCAAAGGTGAAAAAATGCAGACTGGAACTTCAATTTTTATGTGGGTTGGAAGTCATGATCCACCAGGTGCCAGCCAAGAGCTGCTTTAGCCAGATCTGCACCCCGCAGGAGCAAAACCCATCACATGCTGAATGAACTTCAGCCAGTCAGAAACCTAGGGAGTGCCCCTACTCACACTTAATTTGAAGGAAATGGGCAGCCATGAAAGGCTGCAGACAACTTGCTGAGGACACTCCAGGCCAATGGGACAAGGATACCCCTGAGGGGCTGTGGCTGTGGGTGACCCACATTGGGGCAGGGATATGACTGTGGCCATGCTGGGGCAAGGACATCTGTGAGGGTCTGTGGCCATGGGCCACCCCCTGCAGAGCAGAAATGCCCATGAATCTGTATTCATTTAAAAACTTCCACCTTCTTACCAAGACATGTAGTCAGGTGGTTTGTCTCTAAAAAGCATAATACCTTGATGACAACAATAAAATTACCCTTTTCTTGAGGCCAGCAGTTCCAGAACTTTATTTCTCAAGAGCAGATTGTTTCAGATCCCTTATCTGGTGACACTTGCTAAAGGTGTCACCATGGCAACCTGACAAGGTCAGCATGACCGTTGCTAGGCAGCATAACACCCTGGCAGACTCCCCTCTGGTCCCCAGGTGCCTGCAAGGTCCCTGGACCTGTCACCCAGGATGCTCAGGCAGCCGCGGTGCTGGTGCCTGTGCATGGAGGTGCCAGGAAATGAGAAGAAATTTTGGATGGTGCATTTTCAGATAATTACAGCACAGTCCTGGCAGGTTTATGAGCTCTGGAGGTGGCATCAGTGTGACATCAACCACTCAAGATGTGCAATAACCTGCCAAGGATGAGCTATATGAAAAATCCTGGTCCCATTCCAAAATTGAATTTTCCCCTTTTTATTAACAGAGCATTGTTAATATAGACAGGAGTGAAATGGATTATAATAATATCCTTCAGAAAATTGTGCAAGTAGATGAGAAATGAGTATTTGCATGTAATGACAGCTTAGGGTGCCTGTAATAGAAGCAGCTGCCTATAAAAGCTAGCAGGCAATGGAACTGAGCATTACCAGCTGGTTTTCCCCCTGTGAAAGGCTCCACAACATTATGTTTTGTCCCAGCATCCATGGCAATTTATAGGTGACACCTGTGACAGCAAGAGAATGCCAGAATCTTCCTCCAAGGAGATTTATCCCTTTCCCACCACCTCCACCTCTAAGAGGCAATGCATGGCTTCTGCAGTTGCTGCCCTGAGGGAGTCACATATTTTGTTTGGGGTGGGTGGTTCAGGACAAACCCCATCTTACCATGCAGACAGTCCCTTCCTGTAGAAATAAATGGAACGAGGGAAAACTTTCTCCTCCACAAACCCACTCCTGATATATCAATGTGTTCATGCTTTCTGCAATACTGCTCAAGAACCTGTTCAGTCCTTAGTGTTTCTCACCCCAGGGCAAGCATAGAAAGGACTGCAGAAAAAGAAAGTAGTTTTCCATTGCTTGTCTGTAGTGGCTGGTGCCTGGATGATCTCTGTGACCCAGCTGAGGAAAAGTGTGCACTGGGACCTGTACCTCATAGGGCTGCAAAACCAGGACTCTTCTCCTTTAAAGGTCCCTTCCAATCCCAACTATTCTGATTTTATGATTTCTGCCTTTCTGTCCTTTGTACTGCCATGTATTTTGCCTCTCCCAAACAGCTGAGTATGCCAGTAAGGCTCAAGGTGTTCAGTTACTTTTGGATAGTGACAAATCAATAAAAAAAAAAATCCCAAAACAGAACACAGATTTTACCAAGTACTTGGTAAGGATGAAGATCAAAACCAACATAGTGTTAAAACCATTACTGGCTATTTTATGAACAAACTGGAGTAGAGATTCCCCTGTAGCCCATGGTGCAGACCATGGTGAGGCAGATTATGCCCATGCAGCCCACGGAGGTCCACAGTAGGGCAAATATCCACCTACAGGCTCCTGGCAGGACCTGTGGCCCCATGGAGAGAGGAGCCCACACTGGAACAGATTTGCTGCAAGACTTGCGACCCTGCAGGGAATTCATGCTGGAGCAGCCTGCTCCTGAAAGACTGAACCCTATGGAAGGGACTCAAGCTAGAGCAGGGGAAAAGTATGAGGAGTCCTTCCCTGAGGAGGAAGAAGCAGCAGAGACAACGTCTAATGAATTGAGCGCAACTCCCGTTCCCCATCCTCTGTATCACTTAGGGGAGGAGGTAGAGAATTCGGTAGTGGAGTTAAGCCCAGGAAGAAGGGAGGGGTGGGGTGAAGGTGTTTTTAAGATTCGGGTTTATTTTGCATTACCCTACTTTGATTTCATTGGTAAAAAATTACTTTCCCCAGTTGTGTCTGTTTTGCCATTGATGGTAATTACTCTCTCTGTTCTTATCTTGACCCGTGAGCATTTCATCGAGTTTTACTCTCCTGCAGTGATAAAGCAGTGGTGGGCATCTGGTGTCCAGCCAGGGTCAACCCACCACAGTTGTTTACCTCTTTGCACTCAGACTTAGGGGAAGAGTTATCTCACAAACCAGCTGCAGGTAACAAAACTGTAGTGAAAATACTTTAAACCTCTTTAAGGGTGAAAATTTTATTAAAAAGGAACAACCCTTAACTGATGGTCTGAACAATTTGCAGGCACTGAAGGTGCTGTTTGATGTTAGAACAGACAGGCAGCCACAGATTTCTGTTACCTTTGGCCTATGGTTTTCTCTGTAGATTGGATTATTTACTTTCAGTAATTGTTTGAACAACAAATGGTCTGTCTGGTATTACAGCTGAACATTGTAAGATTACTGGTGATGGCATTTAGCTGGATATGTAGTTAAAATATGCCTCTGGAAAATAAGTGTAGCTGATACATAAACATCTTCATTAAAGTATTGTTATTTTGTAATATTATTTGAGAATTCAGACTCTATTTCATATAGAAAACACACATTATCAGTATCAATTTCCTCTTGGTTAATTAAAAGAGAAAAAAAAAACCACCTGGTTTTTGTTTTCCAGGCCTGCCTCAAATTAGGCTGATACTTAGAATCTCAGTAACTGGAATTTGGAATTAAAATGTCTTTATTCTTGTATGGATTGATACAGAATAATCAAGCAGCAGATTTTTCCTTTATCTCATCCCAGTCCAGGGAAGAAGAGAGCTATCCATATTTTTATTTTTTAATTCCACAATGCCCTTGTAAAATATTTTAAATCAACCCCCTGGCATTGTTCTGGAGTTGGCAGGGAACAGGCAGCACAGCACAGAGCAGTCTCAGACTGCAGCAAAGCAGGCATTTCCAGCAAGACCATGACTTCAGAAGCACTGATTCGTATCTCTTTTACCAAGCATATACTCTGCCATCTGTGTTCACAGCTGTCGAACATCTCATGTAACCCTGAAGCACAAGGTATACATTATTCCAGCTTTCAAATAAGACAATATTCTTGGAAGTTTCAAGTTTTCTCATATACACACTGTCTCTATGTTCCTGTTCTTTTAGCCAGAAATACGATTGTCCTTATATCTGAACTACTTCTCCCCTTCTAGCTAACAATCGCCCGAAGCAAACAAAAAACCAACCCAAAAACCATCCCTGTGTTCGCAACAGCACCAAGAAATCACAGGAATATTCTATTTTCTGCACAAATAATCTGCAGTTAAAAATCACAGGGTGGGGAGAAAGTATTAGTGATTTGTTAAAAGCAACCATTTTTATATTTCAGTGTTTTTGCTATAGGCTGTCATGCAGAACAAGAATGATCATTAGTGTGTATGGGTTTCATATCTAGATCAGCTGCACTATCTATGTATTTTTTGATGACTATTTAGATTATGATTCCCAGCAGATGATGCAATAAATGCTGCCACTGCAGACTGTCAGAACATGTCAGTGATGTTTTATTTCATTGAATGGAATGTTTTAGAAGGGACTCAGATCTAGTTCACAGTTTTTTTGCCACAGAGAATGGAGAGAATGGCAAACCCCCAGATTTCTGACTAGGATAAGAACAGCTGGGCAGAAAGTAATTTCATTTGGCTAAGAGCTCAGCATCCTACAGTACACACATAAAATGCTGGAAGTCATATAAGCAGCAATCAATACTTTATATGCCTAGACTACCCAATTAAGGGTGTACTGAAGAATCACTCTCAACCTGCTGCATAAAGCTGTGAGGGAACCACAGTCCTGATGAAGCCTGCAGTCCTGGCAAACAGCCTTGCTACACTCTGGCAGTGGCAGCTGAAAGTAAGACAATATGGTAACATCTGTAGGATCAGAATTTACTACACGTTATAATTGAAGTGGTTGTATACTGAAAAACTGACTGTGCAGTGCTGGAAAGCCCGTAGCCACAAAGTGTAAAACAGCTTTAGTTTCTTACTTTTCTTACCAGTGACCAGAGGATGGAGTGCTACAAACAGCAAGACAGTATAGAGAATAAAATCACTTTTATTATCTTTTAATATACCTTGCTTTAAAAATGTAAGCTTACGTTGCAGGAAAAGAAAAACTGCATTGTCATTGATTCTGACTGCAGCCAAGGTAGGTGAGTATATATTTACAAGTACACATCATTCCCCAAGCAAGATAATATTGGTGCATACTACCTCTGTACTAACTCACTTCAATGTGGATGTGTTAAAATAATGCACCACTGACTATATTTTATCCTTTTATTACAGTAATGCTTAGACATCTCAGATAAAATTAGACTTTCCTTGTTGGACACTTGTACAAATCCAGAGCAGACTTTGGCCAAAGAGCTACTCATTATTTGGATATAATTATAGTTATTTAATATATTACATGTAACCAATTGTTACATGAGCTGCCAGTTGCTCTTACAACCATTAATCCTGGCAGGTTTTTAAAGAAACTAATTCTAAACAGGAGGTGATGATTTAATCAACTCTAATTAAATGTAATGATTAATTTAGAGGAAAGTAGTCGTATACTAATTCTTTCTGACCAATCATTACCAATTTGAGTAGATGCTCTTTTGGTCAAAATGGTTCTTTCACCATCACCACAGCAAGAAGATGGAATTAACAGAGCACAATGTAATTGTGATTGAATTTTAATGTTTAGAGAAAACATTAATATGAAAAAAAGAAAAAAGAAATTGACAACAGACATAAGAAAACTATTTATTTAATCTTGCATATTCTGCCCTGAGTGCCACCTTATCCCAAATGCATTCAAGTGCCTGGTATTGTTGTTTTTTCTAATCTGAAGAAACATCCAGGATGTTCCTCTGTATTAGTGTGTTCTGTGTCAGGTGGCAAAGTCAAACATAGAGGACACTTCAGTGTGTGAATTTTTTGGATAGCCTCTCCAAGGCACTTCTCTCTCCTTCTGGGACTGAACATAGAGTGAGCTCTCTTCTGAACACGGAATTCTTCTTGAGGACCAGAGACCAGACAGTTCACTGGTCAGGCAAAAGTGAACCCCTCTAAGAACAGGCATAATGCATAAAGTCCATCCTATTTTAGGTCCTGTGCCATTTTATGGTCCCGTAGCACAAAATCTGCTCATAATTATTACCTGTAGTATTACTGTCTTTGCTAGTCATAATCTATTAGCAACCATATTATGGCTCCATAACATCACTGTCATTGAAAACTGCAGTGGTTCATCAGTGAGATATGCACTGCTTCCTTAAAGCCATGAGAATTAGTTTTGCATGACAGGACTAAGGGAATTTCTTGGAAAAGGCACAAATTAAAAACAAAAATGCATAACTCTGCCTATGTTATTGTTTTGCTTTGCCACATCATTTCTTTTCTGATTCTCTGTCACTGCCTTTTTGCAACACCTACTTTTTCCCATAATGCAGAATTCACAGATGCAGTACTTAAAAATTATCACACTAAATTCTCCTTTGTAAGAAAAGGAAGGGACAATAGAGGCATTATCTAAAAAGACAAATCAAATGAAATTAAAAAGCACATTTCAGTGTGCTGTAAATCCCAGAGGTCAAGGATATTTTCAGTGATACAGTGCTGTAACAGCACTGCTGCAGCACAAATGCCAAAGGACAGCCCTAGGCCAGGATGTGACTTTTACAACTACATATTAAACACACTCTCCAGCCAGTGAAACTGAAGTATAAATGAGCCTGTGGAAACCAATGTTGAATCATCTGATGTTTTCCAAGATCTTTATTTTACTTCTGCAAAACAGGCTAGAGTTCAGGCAATGCAATGCAAGGGTGCACGTCTAATGTAGAGCTAGAACTTAGCTTCTGCGAATGCCCCAGGAAATTACATAGAATCATAGAATCATAGAATAGTTAGGGTTGGAAAGGACCTTAAGATCATCTAGTTCCAACCCCCCTGCCATGGGCAGGGACACCTCACACTAAACCATGCCACCCAAGGCCTCATGCAACCTAGCCTTGAACACTGCCAACGATGGAGCATTCACAACCTCCCTGGGCAACCCATTCCAGTGCCTCACCACCCTCTCAGGAAAGAATTTCTTCCTTAGATCCAATCTAAACTTCCCCTGTTTAAGTTTGAACCCGTTACCCCTTGTCCTGTCACTACAGTCCCTGATGAATAGTCCCTCCCCAGCATCCTTGTAGGCCCCCTTCAGATACTGGAAGGCTGCTATGAGGTCTCCACGCAGCCTTCTCTTCTCCAGGCTGAACAGCCCCAACTTTCTCAGCCTCTCTCCATACGGGAGGTGCTCCAGTCCTCTGATTATCCTCGTGGCCCTCTTCTGGACTTAAAATTACCCAAAAACATGGGGCCTGCAACTCAACTGCAGGCTCATCAGCTGCTGGATCCTCCAAGGGAGTCCATTGCTCAAGAAGTTGGATTCAGTTCTGAAATAACAAAGGGAAAAAAAGAAAAAGGTCTTTCCTTCTGCTATATGATTCTTAATGCTGATTTCTAGTTTGCAAAAGGGATAGCCTATTCACTGACACTGAAATTACACTTCTGAATGTAAGGGCAGGGGTCAGAATATCTCTCAGAATGGATCCTCCTCTTTCTCCCTTATATTGGATTAGCTAAATAGTTTTGGAAATGGAGAGTACCATGGCAATAGCTATATAGCTGATTTTCTCTTAAGCTTGACTACTTCTTAGTCAAGAACTAAGAAGCAGTTCTTCTACTACTTGAACTTCTTAGTAGCTACGATTCCTTGTATCTGTGATGTTCATAAAGTATACATGAACAGACTGATATTTTGGAATGGAGATTGGCATATGAGAATATTTTGATTATGAGGTTTATGGCTTGGTTTCATTTTGATTTATTTTTTATCCTGTGTTTAATTTGTGTTAAAAAAAAAAACAAAACAAAACCAACAAAAACCCAAAACGCCCCCCAAAAAACTAACCCCAAACATACATAGCATTGATGCTTTTTTTTTATAAACAGAATAAATCAGAATACATAATTGCAAATACTGAAATTATCAGAAGCAGGTAAGAAGCACAAAGCAACCTGGAATGAAGGAATTAAGCATTCCAAGTTTTTATCAGGCTAACAAGGGAAAAACAAGCAGTATAGAAAATACGACTGGATAACAATTACCACAGCTGTTTTTGTGAAGGTATGCTACAGCCCCACCAAAAGAATTACTAAAATTGAGAAAAATATGACTTAGGAAGACAGATGTATGATGCATGTCTATTAAACAGTGAGACCATATTTACTAGTCTTTTTTTTTCTTGCAGTACAAGGATAAAAGGGGCATTGAATGAAACTAGCTCTTTATACAAGGAGAAATGGGCCTATGTAACTAGGGTCAGAAGAGACAGCAGATCATTAAAGTTGGTATAGATTCAAGAAAATACTTACGTAAGTTCCTGAAAGAGATATATAAACTATAGGTATATATCTAAATATAGCTTAAATATAGTTGGTATATAAGAAAACAACACTATAACTGGATTGATCTATATCTGCTGCCACTGCTGGAAATTGCTAAATAAACACGGAAAAGCTGCAAGAGGGATGCTAGAAAACTTTTTAACACAAGCAAAACTAAGAAGGAATTGCATGATTATATCAATAGCACTAAATTGTATGACCTATTAGCTTGTGATCATCAAGCGCTTGTGATGACTGGATGACCTGAAAAAGTCCCTCTGCTCCCAGTGAAATATATCTAAGTAATTGTTACCTACACAGTGTTGCTCTGTCCTATTCAGTCATGAAGCTTTAACCTTCTACTTACCTGGCAGCACAGATGAACTAGCAGACTCTCTTAGATAAAAAGAGAGGCTAAAGGTGAGAGAAAATTACTTGATCTCTTTATAGAAAATGATGATAGTTTTCCAGACTGTCTGTAAATTTTTTATGATGGTTTTAGTAATTTCTGAAGTTTCATTTCTGAACTCATCTCAGAAAGAAACAGTTTCCAGTGACTTTAATGTTCCATCTACGCAGCACAGTTGAATTATTATGTACAGCTCAATGAAAAAATGCCATTATCAGTCAGTTCTGTTCTAGTGATGGAAGTAGTTGGCAATAATTACAATAAACCTAACAAGAAATCCACCACAGAATTACATTAAAGACGGCTACATTTTCAGAAGTTGAGCTGAAAGACAGTAAACTTCTTTTAAATGACATTCCAGATGATGACAGTGGAGCACTCCACCATCCGGGGAGCTACCATAAGGATCCAAATTTTGTGCCTATGACTTTATTTCTCAAGAACTAATGCCAGCCTGGTTTTAGCTTGAAGAATTATAGTCCCCAACAGAAAACAACATAATGAAAATTTTTGGAGAAGTCTGAAGTAGCTCTTAGAAATGCCAGCGTGACCTCTACAAGGCAGTAAAAATCCTCAAAATAGAACCATTCTTTATAACTACGGGAGAAAAATTCTACCCTTTCCACTCTTCTAAAGTGATAAGATGGAATAGAGAGTGGCTGGAGTATTATACTTATAAAGAACCCTTTGTAACAGCTAATATTCTGTAATAGGGGGAAGAAAACCTTCCTTGTTTCTTGCCTCTCAGCAGTAGATTTTAGTTTGATCAGAACTATGCATTCTATTGGAGTGGCACAAAAATGTTATTCTGAGAAAGCACCTTCTCCCAGATGGACCGTGCACCAGAGCGCAAATCCTGCAGGGGACCACGATGAAAGAACATGGCACCTCAGTCTGGCTAAAAATCCTGAGGAATAGTTGCAGAGCTATGTTACTACCATTTTTGGCTCAAATATTTTAACATAGCTACTTCAGCTGATAAAATCAGCAGGGCAGAATGGTACTAGAAACAACCACATGACAAGGAAGCAAAGATTAGAAGTCATTACAGCTTGACTTGGGAGAATAGTACTCTAATATCATAGTTCCAAGTCATAACATGCAGGAAGCTGGTGGGATGACCAGAGCTGAGATCTTCGTCATTTGGGGTATCTTTGGAAGACTGTGCCTACAGATCAAACTCTTGCAAGAGAAAAGAGAGATCTGCTTTGAATCCCTCAGTGATTAAAAATCTCTGAAGCTACTTTCCCCGCTGGGCTTCAGCATTAGAATCGGAGGTAGTCTCTGAAGCTGCTTGGTTGTGTACCCATTTGGTGGTCCTTTGACACCAACCTTGTCTGCCCGCAAAATGGAAATGAAAAAAACATGAGGTGTCATTCTCTGTGTCCTGTGAAAGAAAAACATCTCCACACTCAGGATGGGAATTCATTGTGATCAACTGCATATTCAAGAGGAAACGGCATGCTCACACAGGGTGTCTTCCTACCAACTGTGACATCAGCCTGAATATCCTCACAGCTCTAAAGCATGCTTCTGGGTTATCCAAAAACAAAATAACAAACACAGTTTGAAGTAATCAGATAAAAGTAAACCAATAACAACACACTGTTTCATTTCAGCCCTGCATCTGACTCTAGTAAATTAAGCAAAATATACCACAGCATGATGCAGGATGACTACTAGGTGCAATAGCTTCACTCCCATGCTGGTGTCTGAGGCTGGATGTCCTGACTCTGCAGTCCATGGAATCTCTTTCAGGGTGAATCCCTAGCTCCTTGCAGTGCAAAATCCAGGAGTTGTTTTAGGGGCACTTCTCTCTGGCAGTTGCTCCCTATTGATAGCATAGAACAGACTACTCCACATTTGGCACTGACTGCCCTCCACCATTACCCAAACACATCTGACACCCTCAGCATGCCCTCATACCATATCCCAAGGCATATGATGTGCTCTCAGGGTCAGATTACACGAAGCAACCACTCTCACGTTATTATTGACTACTGTGAACTGTAAAAAACAAGCAAATAAAAATGATGTCTTAGACCCCATGGAATGCCACAGGAAAGTCAGTGATGAAGGTCAAGTGGCATTCTATGGGTAAGTAAGGTATATTATACATTAAAGTATAATTTTATTTCTGATGGGACAAACACAGCAGCAGCAGTATTTTCCAGCTGTCACACTGCCAGCTGTCTGGGTTTTATAGTCACATTAAATGTCTATATAATCCCACTCCAGTAGAACTGCTGAACTACAGTTTCAGATATGCTATATGGCCATTATCTCCCATTTTTAATATAGCCCCTATTACAGGCAATTTTGCAATCAAAACTCCAACAAAAATTTGCTAATATTATACATCCTAACTTCTAATGAATGAAAGAGATTTTTCAGGGACTGCCTGCTGATTTAAAGGGGAGCACAAGGGCTGGAACTAGCATGTCACTTGTATCCTTTTGTGTTCTTTAAAAAAAAATTAAAACTACTTAATATTGTCAGAATAATATATATATTACATAAAAGAACATAATACAGCACTCTTTAAGGCTTTGCCATTAATGGCAAGGTCAAACATGGTACTTTTTGCTCCATTGATTCAGCAATTCATGACCAAACTGAGGTCATTGCTTATGCACAGAGCACACTTAAATCAAGGTTAGACAAGCAAGATTCTTTAGTACAAGTCAGTGTGCCAGCAGATTACATAGTACTGGGAAATTTGCATTTGAATCGTGCTTGATGAAGATTATTTATTTTCACAAGTGAAAAGAAAACCCCAAACAACCTGTAATTTTATCACTGTCATTAATTCTATTCACAGAAAGTATATTAATAATTAAAATGTGCACCTGAAATTTAAGGGTGATTTTCCGATTAATCCTGAAACCAAGAAAACGAACAAAAATTGCTTTGTTCAGTGTTTTCCAAGGTAGCTTTTATGTAATGAACTGGAGTAACTTCACAAACAACGTAAATATTCTCCCTAATCAGAATTCAATATAAAATTTAAAGTTTCTTTTTGCACACTAAAAATTTCTTATCCTAATCCTTCCATAAGCAAATAGTCTGCAGTCCTTCACATATATGCTTAAATAAATACAAGGCCATAGTTGAAGTATGACATTTAGAGACTGGAGTAATAAAATACCATCTGGTGTCAGAAAATTACTAATATGCAGTCTACCTTTTCCTAACCAAAACCAAATTGATTGTAATTCAAGGCTGATATTTCACTGAGTAAAATAATTAATTGGAAGCTTTCCACCTCAATTATTTACTGAATGCTATCAATGGGTTAGTGTGTTTAAGTTCCCAGAAGACTACTAAAGCACAAGGTCCACAGATCAAAGGCATAGTATTCAAACAATGCATGTAGTTTCTTCCAAGTATATTAATGTTTCTTAGTTTGTGAAAAGGCATCATGGAAAATGCTAGTTTTGAGAAATGACCTGGAAAAAAACAAAAAGAGGAGTATCCACCAGGTACACAAGTTGGGAGATCATAAGGAGGATGTAAAGATGTTAGAAATTTGGCCAGACTTCGAAAGAGTTGGACAAGACACAGGATAAGTATGTGGAAATCCAAGGCTAAACCATGAACATAAAATGGGGTCACTTCAAGAAGCCAGTAGATTACTTTAGTTTACACTAAAAGGAAATCTGGCCAACGCAGTTTGTGACTGAAGCATACGTGTGCATTTTTGCAACATTCTTTGTTTTTTACTATTCACCATGATAGCAGACATTGATCCAAACCTGCTGAGATGATACAAGGATAGCACAGCCTAGCAACATCATTTATATTTACTTAAGTATATTGCACTGTGTCTCTGAGATCTCATTCAGTGCCCCAGGAACACAGTAGTCACCTCAGAGAGCAGATTAACTGTTCATTAACTGTTTCATGTCTGAAATTGTCTTGTTCTAAATGGAAAATACACCTTTTTTGAGCTTCATCCTTTTGAACCTACTGTCACTTTCAGCTGCAAAGCCACTCTGTTTTGCACCCCCTCTTGATCTTAGGCATGGAAGACACAAGGTGTGGTACTGTCTCATTTGTAATATGACTATGTCCACACATACCTGAAAAATTATAATAGTATTGGTGAGATTTTGGAAGAGGCTTGTTCTTATGACCATAGGATTATACCCAGGCTTTAGGAGATCTCTAGTCCAACTTCCTGCACAAAGATGTTTTAACTTTGTGTTCAAATTAGGTTGTCAGGGTTTTTTTTGTATTCAGGTCTTAAATACGTTTGAGGATGCCGACTGCACAATGTCACTGGGCAACCTGGTCCAGTGCCTAACTATTCTCACTGTGAAAGGTTTTCTTTATGTCCAGCTTTACCTCTCCTGTCTTCATTCAGAACATTGTCTTTTGTTCCCACACTGTGCATCTGAGTAACGAAACTGGCTCTGTATTCTTGGTATTCTCTTTTTTGGTATTATGAGGCTGCTGTTAGGTTTCTCCAAAGCTCCAGGATGACCAAGCCCAGCTCCCAGAGTGCCTCCTCATCAGGCAGGTGCTCCAGCCCCACCATCTTAGTTGGCTACCCTGAAGATCCTCAAGCTCCTAGAACTGTTTCAGAAGTTTTCCAAAGTTCCCAAAAGACCAAGAAGATGCAGAAGCAGTGCCCTGACTGCTGAGTAAACTGCAAGCTCCAATGGCAAAGAGCAGCCAAACTGTGTCCCAGCCCTCCTGCACATGTCCTGCCACATGAACCGCCACAGTGCCTATCAGATCCCTGTTTGCAATAGCCTAGATCTCTGCACTCCCTATGGGTCAGCTAAATAGCAAATGAAAGACAGATATTGCACCTTCCCCTCTGCACTAGGCTTGTCCCCACCACCAGGTCCCTTCTTATAAGACTAGGATGCCCTTCAGGTGCCTCCTAGCCGTGGTTCGCCTAGCTCCCTGGTGCCATCACCACATCTGCCCAATCACTCTCCTAGCCATTTTACTGACTTCTTCTGGTAACAACCTAGAGCAGGACTGGAGTGATTGACACTTCTGTGTGGAGAGTTTGTAGACTCTCATTCGGAGTGCGGTGACTGCTTAGTTAAGGTGAATGCATTCATAAAATTCCTGCCCATCTAGAAATTTACCTTTTTGAAAGGTTTGCTATCATTTCTACAGTTTTGTTGGATGAACAAATTAGAGTAAAATTATTACATTATTTTACAGATTATCTTCCAATAGCTCATCATGCTCCTGCTTGTGCAAATATATGTTAGCCAGTATGAGTTTCTGCAGAGCATACATGATTTCCTAAAATTTTCCACAGCCTATATTAATCAGACTGTACCTCAAAATGTCCAGTTTAAAAGTCTGGTGATACTTAAGCAACAAGCTACTTTAAAATCCCTAGGTATTTTCTCCAGAAAAACGTAAAGCAATGTCCTTCTCATTTTGTTTTGTTTTGTTTTCCTAATTATAAATCATACCAAAACTCTACGATATAAATCAGAAAGAACAAAGAAAGAGAATTGGCAGTGAAACCTGCATTTTACGGACTAGCCTTAAGATCTTCTTTGCTTTATACAAGTATCTTCTCTGGGTAACCTTTCCAGCTATGTGGTACCTCTTTTAATATTATTGATAAAATAACACAAGTGTTTAGACTATATGTAAGGAAGAAATTTTTTACTGTGAGGGTGGTGAGGCTCTGTCACAGGGTGCCCAGAGAAGCTGTGGCTAACCCATCCCTGGCAGGTTCAAGGCCAGGTTGGATGGGGCTTTGAGCAACTTGGTCTAGTGGAATGTGTCCCTGCCCGTGGCAGGGAAGGCTGGACTAGATGACTTTTAAAGGTCCCTTCCAGCACAACCCATTCTATGATTCTCTGATTCTATGTTAACAAGTTACATCCATGCCATCACCATCTGCTTATGTTACAACACTAATTGGAATAATTTATCATAGCAGTTATGAAATGGGAAAAATAGTGAAGTGTGAGCAATGTGTAAAACCACCACGTTTATGTGCAAACACAACCCCCAAAAAAGGAAAAAGATACACAGAAGAGGCAGATAGCAACAGACCTACCAGTATTAGGCAACATCAACTTGGCAGTTTTTATCTTGGTCACTACCACTTCTCTTTCATTTCTTTGTTAGAAATACAAGAAGAAAAGAATGTTTCCCTCCTTTAAGAGAATCCAGAGCCCTGCCACATTTATGACCCACCGTCTCAAAAACTTCTCTTTTCCCACATAACTTTCCTTATCATTTCCTGCTCAGAATACCTGAGGTTTTGGAAATCACTATTAGAGTCCGGAAAATTCCACTAAATCCAAAGGCAGCTAGGGATGGCTGCTAATTGCTGCTGTAAGTGGCCGGCTGGCTGGGTAGGAAACGCACCAGCCAGAAGATCAGGTAAAAGGTAAAGAAGGAACAGAAAAACAGACTTTTTCACCAACTCAGAAAAAGGTAGCAGGAGGCAAAAATTATAGCGCACACAGCGGAATCACCTGCAGCAGAGATTTGTGTCTTTGGCAGATACTACCATTGGTGGCAAAACACCTACTTGCGAACTTCTACTGCCTTTATTTTCCTTTCTCCTAAGTTCAGTCATGTTTTCACATTTTCCAAATGTGAAATGTCTGCTTATGAAAACTAATACGTAAAAGTGCTTTACTGTACTTTATAGGAGTAGTGTTTTTATTGCAGCAGTTAATGAGGAGGGAAAAAAATATTCTAAGATCACAAGAAGACTAAATACGGAAACAGTATAAATAAGATACAATTGCTTGTCCATGAGAGACGGCAGATGGCACAGGGCTTATTTCTCACTGGAAAACAATATCCAGGACAACAAATGTATTGTATGAAGTAAGAAAACAAGTAATATAAGGAAGCCCTTTCCAATTTCTACGACATATCCGAAGGAAAAATTGTCAAAAATGAAGGCAAGTCAGTTGTAAGCACAGACAATTTGGTCTCTCTTAGGACCAGACCCGCTGGTCAGACCAATGCTTGAAAGAAAGGAAAACAAGTACACAACAGCTCAAAACAGAATATTAGGAAAACTCTTAACTAACTAAGCAAATATGGTGGCAATTATGGAGGCAATCTGATATGGAGATGTTCACAAAAGGGGAATGTTGCACAGCAGTATATGATGATGGAGTTTGTGAACTTTATATGTTTGTAGCTGTTCGGGCTTTTAGTATGCTTTAGGGGACTCTTTCAGATAAAAGGACTACTTATATTTGGCAAACATATTCTGATGCTACTAAATGTTTTGATCATATGGGTCTCAGCGGGTCATCAGACTGATACTGGCAGACACAAGATGAAGGCATGACCTGATTAACGGCAATCATATTGTTTTGTTTCATTCTGCTTCTTAAAATGGAGTGAAAATAAAAGTGACCTGGACTGATTGGTGCAAAAATAGTAAAGTGGAGATGAGTGATTTGATTTCTATCTGTGCAATGCTCTATTAAGAAAATAGAATCCTTTATTTTATGTGTATTGCCTACCCCGTTTCCAAAGCAGTCAGCATTGCTTTTACTTGCAAATATGTACATTGCAAATATTTATAACTTCATTTCCTACCTAGCTGCCTTATTCAATCTCTCAGTTATTGCTATCAGATCCAAAGAGTTTGGCAGACTAAGTTGCCATCAAGAAAAGACAAAACAGCAGCTCTGATACAGCTGAAAACACACCATATCTTGACCTAAAAAGTACCTCACGCATTTTGGTAAATAAGGGTTCCTCAGAAAAGTCCAGTCTTCAAAATCATAAAATACAGTCTGCCAAGCTCTCAAAATTGTAAATCTAAAGATACTTAAACACTTATTTCTCCTTATATATGAATAAAACAAAGACATGTTGTATTTCTGGTTGGTGAAAATGAACAAGGGCACATACCCATGCTTTGTGTGTATGTTCATACTGTGTATATGCTTATAGAGGTATCACTACATCTTATGCAGGTGTAATCAAATTAACACAACCTATCCAGTTCATGCCAGTAACACTGAATACAAGACATTGATGGCTTCCAAGACAGCCAAGGGTGGTTACTAGGTACTGTCGAATATGCTATATCTTTTCTACAATGTTTGCGTGTTGTTTGCACTGAAGAGAACTAGATGAAGCCTGTTTTTTTTTACAGTGTAGCACTAATCGCCACACACAGCCTGATGGTGATCTGAGGGATTAAAACATAGAAGGAGACATTCCAGATCTTTTCCAGTTAATGGTGCTGACACACAGGTGAGAGTGATGCCTGTGTCCTGAAACTGCAAATCCCCCTCCCTTGGCCCTGATAGTTTCCTATCCTTTCAGTTGCCAAAACTGCAATCCATGTGTGGGGCCAGTAAGTCCTGGGAGGGCTTATGACCTTAGGCTTCACACTGATGGAACTGGTGTTCCTCCTGCAGAATCAGGTTGCTCCAGGAGGCAGAGAATTGCCCTTGCCCACATATAACAAGCGAGCTGAACATCCCATCCTTAGAAGATCTGAAGAGTGTCTGTATAGCATTTTTGCTATAGCTCGTAGCACACTGCACAATATGCAAAGACTAATGACATATTAAGAAAGTAAAAGCACAAGATTAACCTTAAATAATAAACATAAATCAATATAAAGAAAAAGAAGTAACAAAGCAGGGACATACTATTTTGATCATAAAGTGTTTTAGGCATACTTGATTCTTACCTTTATGCCTAACTAGAGATGAGGGCAAGAACATATGTAATTGTTTTGCTATACAGCAGTCTTTTTAAGATTTGAGCCCATGTAATAAAAGATCTACTAACCAGGATCCTGTCACTAATCAGATAAGAGGATATGAATCAGATAAGACTCATGGAAAAGATGCCGAAAGCAGCACTTCTTTAATTTGGTCAGATGGAAAAAACCCCCAATGACTTCTAATGACTCCCAACCTACCTTTCTTAGATTCAAAACTGGAAAACTTGACAGGCTTAGTTTATCTTCACGGTGTTCAAAACACCTACATATTCTCATAATTGCACACATGACAAACTGCAAAACCAGCCATGCTTAGCATTTGTTGAAATGATGGCTTCCACAGCTTCTACTGTGAGCATAATTTAGTTTGTTTATTTTATTACTTTCGTGTACAGTTCTAACCAGGTTATTTTTCAAGTACCTAACAGAATGAAGGAAATAGCAGATTGCAAAAACATTTCATCTCTAAGCTTTGGAAGGTCCTACCATTCACAAGATGAACATATAACCGAGGAATTGTGGAAGACTATGTGCATTAGCTGATCCTGCAAATTCTGGATTCTTGAAGAATTTGGCACATTATAGTGTAGTTTGTGCAAATCTCTAGCAAAAAAAGACCTTTTGGCTACATAGCAGCTGATGCGTGGCCAGTAGGTCTCAGAACTAAGCTGTCTTATCGACATGACTGAAGCAATTTACATAAAACTTGATACACCTCTTATTTTTACTTTACTGTCAGCATTTAAGTCCTTACAGACAGCTCAAGATTTTATAAAGGGGAAAACACATCCTGTTTAGTGGTATGTCTACTGATCTTTTATGTGTGCAGTCTCAGGCTGTGAAAAAAATAAGAGTTTTTCTGGTGGCTTTTACCATGTGCTCTTGCAAGCTGAAAGAATCTCAGTTCTCTAGTGCACAATTAGAAGTGTGCAACAGCAAAACTAGGTCATCTCTATGAAGAAGCAAAAGAACTAAAAATTCTAACTATTTCCTTTGGCAAAAGAAGGGAAAAGAGAACTAAACTGCCAATTAAGCCACAAAAAGCTCTGTAATATAAGCATTAAAAAGGAAAAGATACATATATATATTTCTTCACTTTAGAAAGTAATTTGTAAAAAACAAATTAAAAAGGCAATAAATGCTAAAAACGTCAGAGAACCTATTTCTGAAGAAGTCTTATGATTTAGCAATAGCATTCAATTCTTTGCCCAAACATCTATTTCTCAATCTAATATCTCAATCTAATATTTAGGAGACCTTTTTAATGGATCTCTTTTGGAATTGCCTGTGTAATTTTTTGAAAAGAAAGCCAATAATGAAATATTAATATGAGGAAGAACACCCCGTATGATTTATAGTCATAAATCTGCAAACTATCAGGTTCATCAATCATAATTGTTGTTAATAAATTTTGTGACTCAATTCTTCCCAGGAGCTTAAGTACAGAATTTTAATTTCTTCTTTTCCCAGCACTTTTCCACATTGTAAAATGAAAGAGGTGTGAACTTTCCATGTCAAAGGTTGATGATCTTTTTCTCATTCAACAAGGCAGGAAAATACAGCTCTGCTAATATTCTCGCTAGGCCTAATTCTCCCAGAACAACGATCTTCAACATCTGGATGGCTCACAGATTCTGAAAAACACAGAGTGAAACGAGACCATTTTCCTGTCGAGCTCCCTTCTGCACACTGTACGTATCTACTGAGTCACTATGTCACATCTTTAATACCAGCCACCATTTGAAAAAACCCCGCAACTGCTGCTTTTGAGTAGGTCAAGACAGCAGTTCTAGCGCTGTAACCTGGTTCTTATTTGTGTAATTGCATTCTGTACTACCTGAAAGCTTTTTAATGTTCTGGGGAAATGGAAGATTCTTCATATCCTTTTAGAACAATTGCTAATGCTTTGGAACATTTACTTACATTTAATTACCAGTGTATACCAGAGAAACCTTTTCTGATGAGCAAAGTCCTGCATCAGTAACAGAAAGCACGCTAAATGTATCAGTGTACAAGAGGCATCTAAATATGTCATTATCATTTTCTGTTCTAAGATTGATTTTGTATTCATGCTTTGTTTACTCAAAACCTGGTTTTGTTTTGATTTCATAATGATGCCTGAACTGGAGCCCACAGAGCTGAGACTCCAATTCAGATATCCTTTTGGATCAGACACAGTGGCTTTGGTCATACTTATTTTCCGTATTTGCTTGTGAAAGGGTAAATGTAACTACACACAGGAGAATTCAAGTGTTTTGTAAATAGCACCATATATTACCCTAGGAATTGCAGCAATTCATTTTCCTGAATATGGATGACTTTTTGATAACTGTCATATCAAACACATTAGCTTCTCATGCTTTTTATTTTCCATCTGTTGGGGTAGAGCACCTTCACACAACTACACCGTTGATCACTTTTCATTATCTAAAAATCAAGACTGAGTATTGTGTTTTGAAAAAACAGAGAAAGAGGAGTGAGCTGAGAAAGCAAGCATGCTAAAATTGAGCAAATACAACTCATGACAGAATGGTCATGCAATATAGCCTAGGGTTAAAGACTAAAGGAAAAGATGCCACTTAGCAGTAAGAAAAATGTACAAATACAAGAACAGATAGGAAGACAAGTAAGAAAAGCTTGGTTTATAATTTCTAGCCTTAAATGTTCCCTGTTTTGCTACTAGATTTTGACCTACCCCACTGGTGTATATTGCTCACGTATTCTGAATGTGGGATTTGGGAATAGGAAGGAAACTTTTCCTAGCTCAGAGAGGAATGGTACAGTTTGGACATCACTGGGTAGGCAGGGTACTAGTAAGATTCTTTAAATCCAAAGTAATAATTTGAGAGAGTTTAATGCATTTATATATTTTATAAAAAAAAATCTATAAAATGGTATAATATACATGTTTATATACTATATAATTTATTAAAATATATATAATTTAAGAATATTTTAGTATTAAAGTTATTCAACCCCCTTCACTTTTTTCTGCTGACTTCCAATAGCTCAGAATGAGTGTCCCGTTCATTTAGTGATTATATTCTATTAGAAGTAGAGCTTACACACCATCTCAGACACAATTTGTATCTAATCGGCTTATTTGTATTTGTATGCTGACAGCAGATTTTGGGTGGTCTATTTATTGGAAATTTTGCACAAATCTAGCAGCTCTGGCTTAACATGATACTTGTTTGAATAAGTGATGAAGAACAGGATGAACAGACTACCATAAAGCACAGCCAGCCAGGCTTCTGTCTCTGCAGCAGAGGCTCCCACTGATGCCCAAAACATAATCATGGCATTGGTGTCACTGCCAGGCCTTCACTGTCTATTCATCGCTTCCTTCATACCTCTGGTAACAGTCCCTACTTCATCATTTATTTTTCCATGATGAGTGATAATACTTTTTTTAATTTTACAGCAAACAGCACGGCTGATATCACCTCACCATGCAATTTTTTTTGTTGTCACCTTTCCCTGTGAGCGTACTGGTCCCTCAAGGTAAAAATGTAGCTATTACCTTTTTAGTCTAAGGATGGCAGAAGAAGTCATGAGAAAATCACACCCTGCAGTAACCCTGTAAAGATGCTTTATGGCCAGAATTTCAAAGACAGCATATCCAGGAATTAATTTTGGGGCAGACTGATTAATAGCTGTAGCTGTCTTCTGGGGTTGTGATTAAATTAACTTCTTCCTCGCATGTATCTACATTTCTACAACAAACATCATGTAATTATTTATCTTTACTTTTATATATATATATATGAGATTAACTAAATCTCTTTTTCTGTGAGAGGTTTTCAGAACGCTTTTTGATCTGTTAAATACTTAACATAGAACTGGGGCCTCTGATCAATGACAGATACCTCTAGGGATGAACACAACACCAGCAACTACAACTAATAACAGAACTAATGAGGTTATTTGACAAAGGAATATTTTAGCCAGAGTTTCTCAAAATCAAGGACTAGAAAGTCTGATCTTTACTGACATGAATACATTTCCTTTTTTGAAACTAGTATAAACCAGAAGGAACCAGGTCTTTTACATCTTTCCATGTCTAGTTATGGAACTCATCTTCAAATTGCCGTTTCAGGTGGACATAAAAATAGTTCGTGTAACTTTAAAGCTTTACTCTGTGGTAAATAATGTTTTCTCAATCTGTTAAACAGCCTGGAATTTATAGCAGTTTAGTTTAGACAGCCTTCTCATCTTTAAAGATATCCAATTTAATTTAAGTGGTGACCTATTTTTCATATTCCATTCAAGTTTCACTACTGATTTAATTTATAAAGGGCATGTAGTAATGTTATATTTTAGTGATGAAATTTAATTTGCTCTTATTCGCTTAAGAAGCTGAGCAACTATCATGTCTCAGGGGTGCATCATCCCTTCACTCCTTGTTGTGTAATATCCTATGTCCAACTCAGTGCCTAGCAAGCTTGTGGCCTAACTATGTCTCTTTTTTTATTGAATAATGAGTAATAAATTAAAATCTGCCAAGGTTTAAATTGAGTGTTTGCATGGCAAATCTCCACTTCTGCATTCCCTGACCATCTTTTTGCTGCTTTTAAGGGAGCCATGCTTTCTTTCCTGAGAATTTGGAATAATTCAGCTCTTGTTGATCTGCCAAATGTGAAACACTGGTTTTATCTGGCACCTTGAGAGCAGTTTGGTATTTAGACAACTATCCAGACCCAAAGGTACAAATGTGAGAGTCTTCTAAGCTTCTTGGGAAACAAAGACCTGGCATTTATTATCCTTAAATGACATGCTTTAAGGGATCTTTAGAACTGGAGAATTAAAGGATATTGGTCCCTTGACAGTTTTAAAGTTTAATTCCTTCACTGGATCTCATGCAGCCATGCTGATTTATGGCATTCGAGTATCTGATGCAAAATCCAGAGTCTAATATTTCAGTTCCTTAATGGTTGCCCAATTCAGAAACAATTGGCAATATTCCTAGTAGATTTTATTGTTACACACTATCTGGATAGAAGTGCACTTTTCAAGGTGAAGGACTCCTACCTCATTCTTTGTTTAATTTTAATACTTTAGGGCACTTTCCTTCTCATCTTAGCATTTCTGGTGCAGAATTGCCTTACTCATGGACACCTTCATAGTTAATCCTCATACACTGCACCCTACCTTCACCATGTGGCTAAATCCATCACACACATACCTGTCTTGTTCTCTACAAGTTATGAGAAAAAGCTATGTTGTCACACCATGAGATAATAACTTGCCTTTCATTTAACCAAGGAACTGTCATTTTCAATAGCACACTTTCAATCTGCTGGGTAGCATTTATGCAGGCTTCCTGCCTTACTCCTTAGATTCCCCTTATACCACACGTCCAGTGATGAAGGAGAGTTTAACCATTAATAAACAGATTCATTTTCTGGAAATATTAATCGAATACAAACACTATTTTGCTTAGAATTAGGAAACAGGCAAAGTAAATCTTGATCTTGATAACCATCTTCCTCAAGTGGCCCTGTATAAATCCAAAGTTATTATTTAAAATCATCTTATCCAGTGACAAAATCGAATCCATTAAATATAAAGACAGAAAATACTGTAAGACATGATTTGCAAAGCCTAGCCAAGAATGTCAACACACAGCAGAGGGAAAGATAAGAGTTGTTTCAACACTGACAAAAATAATTGAAGATCAATTTTGCTGCTGTAATGTATTTTATGATGACACAAAAAGACCAAAAAGATGTTTAGATGAAAGCTTGGTAGCAATGTAAAGCTGTATATTTGGTTGAGACTAAAAAATTGCTATCCACCACAAGAGGTTCCATATTTGCACATGCACAGTTTATATAATTTTTCTGGAAACAGGCTTTCAACAAGAAAATCATTCATGCATAGATAAGTTATGAATTATTACACAATAAAAAATCCTTAATACATTCTATCTTAATATATAAATTCCATATTAATAAATTTACGTTCTTATAGTAATGAGTAACTATATCATAATTTGATTTAGCTGCTGTTTAATTCCATGTATTTTAACCAATTAAACTGGTGAATTCATCAAAGAAAATACTATGAGATATCAGTATCTGCTTGTGAAGGAGCCATGAAGGAAAACTGCATGATTTATGATTTTAAAGAATTTAATGATGATTAATAATTCACTTAGTCTTTACATTCTGGACTCAATCCAAGATAGCAATATGTCCTAGAAACAGCAAAGAAAAGCTAAATGGAGATGAGTGTTACAACAGGAAATTTAAATAAGTACCATATTGAAATCTGCTGTATGTTAAGGACAGTTTATATACAGAGTAATGATGACAGATTTGATGCAGAGCCCAGAGTTCCAGCCCTTTTGTTGATGCAGTCCCATCTTCTCACAGTAGAAGTTTAATTAATGCAGCTTATTCATGTACAGAAAGTAGCTTGTTCTGACCTTCAGGTAGGTAGGATGACCAACAAAACCCCCTGATTTTTTAAACTAAGCAATTCTGATATAGAAGCTGTTAAAGGTGAGCAGACATGGAAGATATTTATGCCATTTTAAGATTTACATATTAATGTAGAACCTTTCATTTAGAAGACTGAGCAGGCTCACATGTAATGCAACGAAGTTTCACAGCAGAGGTATAATATGGTGTAATTTAATGCACGACACATGCCTTGAAAGACATACTTGTGCTTCTTTCTTTCCCAGATTATATGGCAGACTACTACTTTATTACAAAATTGGATTTTGAAGAATGCTAGAACAATTTTTGGGATTTATTCTATTAGACTGATATAGGTGTTATATATATATATATATGTTATACCATGTCAAAGAGGCATATGTATTTCAGAATAGTAAAGTTATATTTTGGAAGATTTGAATAACCTTATTTCTGAGCCCTAATGAAGAAATAAAATTATAAAGGTCCTAATCAAACGAAGAACCCAAGAACTTTCTGATTTAAACAAAACCGAAAGAAGATTTCAAGTGACATCAATGCAAAGCAGTGCTCTTTTTTGCTATACATAGTACTGTGGTTATTGACATGCATGATTTTTCTAATATGAAAGTTTAACAGCGCTTTTGGGTTTGATCCCTCTTTTGTCACCAAAGAGCAATCTAACTGAAGTCAGTTCATCTGCAGAAATGTGAAAAGACATTATGCCCACACCTGAGGACTCAGACCACTTCCAAGTCCAGCTAAGGCTGAATTGGGCAAATGTTGGCACTCTGTAAGTCATTTGACCAGCCTGCTCTGGAGTATAAGCTTACTCTGCCTCTGACACTGCTCTGGAAAAGAAAGTTTACTGTTCCCTGTCTCTTGTTGCACAAACACTGATGCAAGAAGCATGCAGCTACGTACAGGTACATTGGACTTCTCTGCTTTCCTAGAGTACACGTGTGAAAACCTGTATAGGTTGTTAGGCAGAGGTAGACATAGCTGGACACAAAAAAACTTGAAAGACAAGAGATACAGGCTAAATAAAATCATCTGGAACTCTGTAAGAGCCAAAGCTCTCTGGAAATTGTTGCATAGCAGGTGGAGTTTTAAGACATGCTTTACTTTTTATCTAACAGTGATTGGGACACACAGAAAGATAAGAAACTCGTGATACTTTTTACATGCTTCATATGATGCCGTTTAACCATTGCCATTAATTTGGAGGTAGCCAAGTATGTCACAACTGATTAATACTCATTTCATATAGAAATTAATATATACCTTTAACCTGAAGTGATGAAAAGAAACTACATTCAGAGGAGTTTGTGAATATTCTAAGGCTGAAGACTCAATTTTAAGACTTCATGGGACAACCAAGTCCCTGGTGGGGGAATTAGGCTGTGAGTAGAAACAGGAGTAAGAACTTGGGAATACAATAAATAGAAGCAAGATTAGTCCTTGCTATGACAATCTGAATTTGCATAGGAAGGATGTCTTTATGAAATTAAAGCTGGTAGCAAAGGCTACATAAAAATTAAAGGAAATCATGCCTATTTATGGTGCAGCTCAGTTCCAAGGTCAGCTCTACTTCATCCAGATTATGAATTATAAAGAAAGTGCCATAGTTAGGTTCAACCCTCACCTTATATTTGTGTTGAATAGCTTTTTCACATCAATTTAGTCCAAATTTACTTGTAAATTTCCTGAGATTCTACACAGTTATTATCTTCTTTTCTATGATTATTTAGGACTCACAGTTGAATCAGGATATTAGTTTTAATACTGCTAAAGAATTATTGACTACTTCTTTCTGAATTTCAGAGATGCCAGCATCACTGGTTGTAACTTCCTACTCTACAGCCAGCAAACAAGACTTGTTGCAATGCACTGACTATCATGAATGTTAAACTGCTGGGAGTTACCTCATTCTACCTAGCATTTTAATTGTCTATGTACGGCCACTTTATGTATTTTTATGAAATATGTGTTTCATATATAGAGATAATCGACTAAAATATTTTATATAATTCAATCTTCATTTCTTTTGTCCCAAGGCTAGGCAGTATAGCTAAAAAAACCACTCTGAGCAAGATGGCCGGTTTGGGTAAAGGTCTCCTAGCTAGGCCTTGAGTGATGCATAGTGCGTGCCCTCTGACACTTCGAGGTGATGCATTCACTGAAAGCCACAGGATAGAATGTTTAAGAAAGTTTTTGAGAGTGTTATCCACCAAACAAGGACATTCCCTGTAGAGTATAAAACCAGAAAGCATCTCTCATCTCTTTTTGTCTCACTTCTCATGCTCCTGCTTATTTTCTGTGCTACAGGCATATTATGTTCTGCAGTTCAGTGAGCATTAGCCAAAGTATAAACAGGCAAAGAGCAATATATAAAATTTATGACTTCTGCCCCACGAGCAGCTATCATTTTCGTGAATATAACTCAATACTCATCTATTTCCCCCCTTTATAAAGATAAAAGTGTCTCTGAGCCCACTTCACCCCCATATTGACATTGTCCCTGTGGCAACTTTAACACCTGGAAAGTGAGAAATAATGTAGTGTGCACTGTGATTAGCTTCCTTTCCCTCATCTCCTTTTATAACTCTTACTTTCTTTGCAGTACATGTGCTGTTTGCAGGTTCCTTCACTGCACACCTTTCTGTTTGCAGATTGAAACATTCATATTTGTTTCAAGACACCCTTGTATTAGGTAAGCCGACAATTTTGAAAGCTTTTTTTTTTTTAATCTAATGGTTTAGCCTAAACTAATAAAACACCTGATAACAGACCACAGAGATTAACTATATTGTGCCATGCCCTTAGTTAGGGGAAAAGTATGTTTACAGTGTAGTTTCAAAACTATGATTTCTCTAATGTTCTAATCATTGTAGAAGAGCACATTGATACTGCATTTTAAGGGTTGAGGACACTATTCAGACCTCTTTTGGCATCAATCTTAGACATTGCACTGCATGTCTCTTAACTGGACTGCTTCAGATCACAGAAGTCTTTGATACCTTTAATAAGAAATCATTAAGTGTCTCTGAAGAGCTCCAGAAGATGAATCTATGATTCCATGGCTCTTACCTGACTGCAGACGACCAGGCTCAGATGTGAATACTTACAGGCCACATCATAGAATCATGGAATGGCTTGGGTTGGAAGGGACCTTAAAGTTCATCTAGTTCCAAGCCTCCCAGGGACACCTTCCATAATAAGTGCTTTCATGACTTTGCTGATACTTCAAAAACATGATTTCTGAGAAGTGCATATTTAATATCTGCTTTCTAATGTAAATGAAATTTACCACGTTAACTACGGGCCTAAATATTTCCAGAATAGGTATGTGACCACAGAAGTACATATCTCCAAGAACTGTTAACATACCAAGAATGTGCCGTTATTTGCATGACACTACTATTTTTTTAACCCCTACACCACATGCTGAAAACACAGGGTTTTTTTGTACTACAGGAATTACAAATTTTTTATTTTTTTTTTTTTTTTTTTTTTACAAAAATGTTATTTCTGTGATAGAAGCAAAAGCCTCTCCTTAGGTTAGATATAAGGAAGTTCTTTATTGTGAGGGTGGTGAGGCACTGGAACAGGCTGCCCAAAGAGGTGGTAAATGCTTCATCCCTGGCAGTGTTCAAGGCCAGGTTGGACAGAGCTTTGGGCAACATGGTCTAGTGTGAGGCATCCCTGCCCATGGCAGAAGGGGTGGAACTAGATGATCTTAAGGTCCTTTCCAAGCCTAACTATTCTATGATACTATAATTCCGTCCAAACTACTTATTTTGGGGTTCTTTGACCTTGAGTTCATAAGCTCTTTGAAGCAGATAGTCTCTCTTCCTCTTTGTTTCTAAAAAGTGAATCATGTTGTGGTTGAATCATATGTCAGCCAATGATAGGACAACATTGGCAGGCATTAATTAACTGGGAAAAGAAAAAAAAAACAAAAACAAACGTTGTTTTTAACTTTTAAGCTTCTGTTCTCAAAGATCCTGTGCAGAATGATGTTATGGGTCAGTACAGGAAAGGTCTGATTGGGCTAAAACACTAATTCAGATTTTCAAATGTAATCATTCTGTCCTTTCCCAGGTTTAAACACTAAGTCACTAATTTTATGTCAGTGTTTATATGGTGCGCTCTTGACACACAAACAGAACACTTTAGTCTGAGAAACAGAACACTTCAGTCTGAGAAACAGAACACTTTAGTCTGAGAAATGGAACTTTGATTTTGTGGACATTCAGGCCATGCTTCAAGATTATGTTAAGGTGGTTATAGATAAGGTTTGTGATTTTGATATTGCAGTGTTTGAGCAAGGTGTGCACTTGTTTCTCATACAGCCTTTTTTCTTCTATTTAAACCCACAAAAATAGAAATATTTTGAAGGATCAATTAAAGTTTACGGCTTAAAGGTATATAGTTTACTGTTTGAATGGTCAAACAAATGCTCATGAACTACTTAAACATTAAATACAAATTAAAGCATTACAGTGAGAGTTCTCAGTATAACTTTATTGCTATTCTTGTTGAGATTTTATACAGGAATTATGCTGCAAAGTAAGACAGCTGAGAAGTTATGTTAAGTGCAGTTTTTATTCATCACAATTTTTGAACAGAGCAAGGAAAGCAACATGAGAATAATTTCAGCTCTCAAATGTTGTATTTGCAAGTTTTAGTTCAATTGTAAAAAAATATAATAGTGTCAATCAAACTCTCCAGTGTTTTACTGCTTGGTTCAAAATAGGTTTCTCCTGAAGTACAAATCTATTCATACTGTTGACTGTTTGAAATGTGTATACTCAGTAAAAGCTCACTGAATATAAAAACCCATCATCTTTAGATCTGAACTGAAAATGTCAGTTTCAGTTTTAATGGCTTGTAAATGAAAATTAGCTGAGGAAATACCTGAAGAAAACCTGTTTTTCTGTAACGATAACTGCTAGACTCACAAAACTAATAAATCAAAATGAGTAAATGCCAACAACACTAGAATGTCAGTAAATTTGGTAGGGCGCATTTTGAAATGCTTTTATTGAAAAACTTGTGATACCATAGCAATATCAGGGAAAGCATTCAAATAAAGTGAAAAAATATGAAAGAAAAAGAAAAATGAATCACAGAATTATAGAATGGTTTGGGTTGAAAGGTGCCTTAAAGATCATCTAGTTCCAAGCCCCTGCCATGGGCACAGAAACCTTCCACTAGACCAGGTTGCTCAAAGCCCCATTCAACCTGGCCTTGAACACTTCCAGGGATGAGGCAGGAAGGTTAGGGACAGAATAATATGAAGAAAATGGCAAAAGTTTCCAGTGAAAGTTCATAGAATTCATGTGAAGTCAATATAGATGAAAGTCCAACGCATGTTCTAAAGATAAAGAAACCAGATTTTTTTCCTTAATGACAATTCAGCATAATTATCATTATCATTTAAGAAGTGAGTGTATTTGATGGGTCATAAAAATGAAATTAGGAAAGACGACATAAAACCTGGACAATATGAAATTGCTACTATTTAGAGGAATAATGTAAGCAGTAAACAGTTATATTTCTGGTGAATTTACAGGTACTTACAGTCACATGGCCTTGTTAGTGTGGAGTTTCAGCAGACGAGTCATTAGCAGTACTGACCTGGTCTTGTGGGAACTACTCAATGTTGCTTTCCTTTCAGGACCCCCTACTCCTGGCAGCTGTGGCTCACTACCTCTTCCAGTCCTGAAGCAGTAGTAAGGAGGCAAGTAACTGGAAGGAAACAAGTCTTTGGAGCACTTTTTTCTAAGGATGCAGGCCATGAATCCTGTGTGCATTTGGGGAAGTGGAAATGAGAAAGCAAGAGAGTGGCAATAAACAGGCATGACAACTAGCTGACTAAATATGAAAACATCAGGGGAAAACCAAAAGGATCACAGAGATGAACAGTGCTGGAGATGAACTTCTGTCTCTCCTGAGAAAAGGAAGAACTGGGAGAAGGGAGAAAGATTGTAGCATGAAATAGCAGAAACTCGGTAGCCAGAGAAGCCCTTACATTATTTGTTTTAACGTCATGTTTTAAGAGAACTATTTTGTTTCTCTTGAAAGTATTCATCAGTTCCACTAAGTTTTATAAAGACATCTTCAATTCTTGCTACCTGCTGGTCAAGCAGTTCTTTCCCCCGCAATATTAGCAGTGTGAGACACTGCTGTTAACGAAATATTCCTATACATAACAAGTATTCTTTGATATGCATCATTCCATTGAACCTCCTGAAAGTATACAGAGGTGCCCACATGACATCTAAGTTTTAAAATATTAGGTATTACCACAAAACCATGATTCTTTTAAAAAAAGAAAAAAAGAAGAAAGGAAAAATAAGTATTTTCTTCTACTTCTTAATGGAGTAAAGGGCAGACTCCCAAAGCAGTCTGCAAGCCAGTCGTGTTTTGCCAAGAGTAACACAGAAAGTACACACCACATTGAATAAGGTTTATGTGAAGCTGCTGCTTCTATCAGCTTGCCCTGTATGATTTCTGACGTTAGCTTCCAGAACACTGAAATAATTCCAGTTATGTTTTTCAGTCTGATTTTTTTTTGACAGTAAAATAACAAAAACAACTATTTTGCGGTGATCAGAGTGTTTGAAAAAGCATGTATTTTCTGAGCAGCATGTTACATTTACAGAGCATAAACAAGCATGTAACCGCGTGCATTTCTCTATGAATCAAAAATACACTGATTCTATTCAAAGTCAAGAGGACTACTTCTACACTAAGTCATTCTTCGATCTGTCAACACGAGTTTCTTTTCTAAGACCTCTATATAATGCATATTATAGCCAGTATTGGTTTTTTTCCAATTAGTAATTGTCTTACTGATCTGAATGGGTTCTCCCAGCATTTTACACAGAACGGCAGGCAGCAATTAGCTGGTGACAGCTTCTTGGTCAGAACTAACTTGGGCTGGATTGTAACTTGCTATAAGCAGGCTGGCCAGCCAGCCACTGTAAACCACTTCCATTTTAAATGACAAAGTAATTAAAATATTGGAAGCAAAGAATGCCTTTTGTTCCCCCCCCCCCTCTTTTACGGGGAGGAAAAAAAAGAAAAGAAAATGTTGTGCTGTCTTGGCATAGAGAATACTTTGAGGTCCTTGAAAGCAATTTAAAAGTGTTTTACAATCCCTTGGTTTCTTTGGTCCTGGAAAATGGATGCTGTATCAGAGGGCCTTAATCCTGAGAAACTAGTGAACATCTGAAGGTGACAGTGAAAAACAAGTCATAAGGAAAACTATCATCACTGCACATAAGGAAAGCCTGCTTTGCTCTCTGCTCTCCAAAACAACGACACACTCAACCTGCTTGAAGCCCGTGCCCAGTCCAGACATGCACATCTCGGGATGATGAAGGCTGAGGACGGAGCACCCGCACAAGACATGAGGAAAGGAACGAGGAAACAGGCAGAAAAACGGAAGGCGGGGAGAGGCCAGGTGCCGCTGAGACACGGAGACTCAGACGCGATGGGAGTGAGATGTGGACACGGCGAGCGATGGCAGTGACTGGTTGGGACAAGCGAAGCCGAGGAGGAGCCGGTGGAAACGCTGCTGGGCAGCCTCGGAGCCCGGGATCGGCTGTCCCACGAAGGCAAAGCACAGCAACGATCGGAGAACGGAGCAGTGAGGGGCAAGCCGCACCCCGCAGCGGTAGCGCACCCCCCCGGTAAGGGCAGCGGCGGGCAACGGCTGGCGGCGGGGTGGGACAGGCAAAGGGGCGTGGAGCCGGCGGGCTGCGCGGACGGCGGGAGGCAGAAGAGGGAATAGCAAAGGCGGGGGAGAACGAGCGGCATCTCCACCCGCCCGCAGGGCAGGCGAGCACCCCGCGCTCCCGCCCGCAGCTCCGCCCGCACACGCTCCGGTTGTTTGCCCCCCGGGCTGCACCGCCCCTGCCGCAGTTTCACTCTCCTCCCGGCGGCTGAGCCGCCCCCCAGAAGGCAGAGCCATGTGAGCGGGACCCGCGCAGCCTCCGCCGGCACGTCCGGGATGTGAACGGCCGCCCGGCCGCCCCCAGGGCAGGAGTCACGCCGGCGTCCAGCCCTGCCCCGGGCCAGCATGACCGAGGTTAAAGCCAAGGAACCCCGGCCACCGCCGCCGGCCAGAGACGGGGCGGTCCTGCTGGAGGGCCAGCCCGGCCGAGACTCCTTCCGCAGGGAAGCGGAGGCCATCGACATCTCCCTGGACGGGCTGATCTACCCCAAGAGCAGCGACGAGGAAGAAGAGGAGGAGGAGGAAGAGGACGAGCCGGGGCAGCAGCAGCAACAGCAGCCGGACAAGGAGCAGGACCGGGACTCCCTCTCCTACCGGCCGGCGAGCGGCTGTCTCTCGGACACGGTTCTGGACACCTTCCTGGTGCCCGCAGCTCATGCCAGCTCCGCCGTGCCCTCGGCGCCCTGGTCATTCTTCGGGGCTGAGGCGGCGGAGGCACCCGACGACGCCATGAACCGCTGCCCCTCGCAGAAGGCGGGCGAAGCCGCCCCAGGACCGCCTGGCCTCTCGCAGCCCCCTCCGCGGCCCGTCCCGCTCTGGCCGGCCGGCGAACCGCTGACGGCCGCCGCAAAACCGCGTCCATCGGGCCCGGGGGGCGGCGCGGAGGGTCCCGGCGCGGCTCCCAAGGGCGATGCGCGGGGTGGGGACGCGGGTCAGGAATACCTGCACGTACCTCTGCTGCCGCTCAACTCGGCCTATCTGGCCTCGCGCACGCGGCAGCTGCTGGACGTGGCGGAGTTCGACGGCGGCGCCTCGGTGCCGCGCTCCCCTCAGCCCGCCGTGGACCTGCCGGGATACGGTTACCCGCCGCCCGACGGCAAGGACGGGCACTTAGCATACGGCGACTTCCAGCCGGCTCTGAAGATCAAGGAGGAGGGGCTCGGCCTCCCCACCCCGTACACGGGCGGCAGGGCTACCCCTGCCCCGGGCTGCGCCGACTTCCCGCAGCCCCCGCGGGCCGGGCTGGAGCCGTCGCTGGAGTGCGTCCTCTACAAGACAGAGCCCACCCTCCTCGCCGGGCCCTACGGGCCGCCGGCGGTGGTAGCGCCTCCCGACAGCCTGCCCTCCACCTCGGCCGCGCCGCCGGGCCTCTACCCGCCCCTGGGTCTCAACGGGCACCAGCCCCTGGGTTTCTCAGCGGCGGTGCTGAAGGAGGGCTTGCCCCAGCTGTGCCCGCCCTATCTCGGCTACGTCCGGTAAGGGGGTGGCAAGGGGCGGTGGGCCCTTTCTCGGGGATTCCCTCGCCGATGGGGCGGGCTGCAGGGTCACGTTGCCGGCGGGAGAGCTTCGCACCCTCACCAAAGGAGGGTGGCCCTGCCGCGGGGAAAGGGACCAGCACCCTGGGTGGTTGTACCAGGGTGAGAGGGGTCGACGCCCCGAGGAGCTGTGCCGCGAGGAGAGGGGCTGGCATCCCGGGCGGCGCGTGGAAGGTGCTGAGCCAAGCTGTGCCCGGCGGGGCGCCATTCTGGTTTTTAGGCTTTAACTGCAGCCGCGTTTCCGTTTTCTGTACGCTTTGTGCACGGCTGGGCTGTGTGAAACCAGCGCAGTGTTAACTTCGCGGGCGGCACTTCCCAGATCCTTTTAGCATCATAACGGCCCGGGAGAAAATGCGTTCCTGTAGCTATGATGGTTCAGTGCCATCCGAAGTCTGAGCAAGCGACCAGCTCTAGGGAGAGGGAGAAGTGTGCTCTTCAGGCACTCCTCACTGACAGCGAGACAGTATTCATAGCTACTGTAATATCTCAAAAATGCTGCTCCCAGCTTGGGGGAAAAAAACCAGCTAATTTCATCCCCCCCGTCCCCCCCCCCAAAAAAAAAGATGTAAACACTTGTACATTGATCTGTTAGCACGAAACAGCATACTGTCATGCCAAGATGATGTGCATTACCTAGAAACAGATGCAAAGATATGTATATGTAATGCTACACTTTCAACTGAAATCCTTTATTTTTGTAAATGTAATGGCTAATTAGGCTAATCTGTTTCATTTCTTGGAGAGAAATTGGGAAATACGGTCGATATGCTCATTAGTTAGCTACTGATGATAATGCTGCAGCTGAATGAGAGGTAACAAATTGGTTAATAAAGATTTTTCTAACTGAGGTGAAACTTAGTCATGCCCCGTGTGAAATAGGCTTTTGGAATTCATTTGACTTCTGATTATGTCTCTGCGCTATTCTATGTACAGGAAAAAAGTGTTAGTTTGACTTCATTCACAAGAGCTGTTGATCTGAGGAAGATGAACATTTTAACAAATAGTTTCTAAATTGTACCTTTTTAGCTAATATAAATTCAAATACAAATATCCTTTTTGACCATCACTTCCCTGTTTAATGACTAGCTGGATGTTACAGATGTCACTTTCACCCTGGTAGAGACAAACTCCTAAGCAGAAAGGCAGTCATAGATTTTTAACTTGTCCATCTGTAGCTTGATCACAAATACAAAAGGGGAATTTTTAATACAGAACTGATCAATAAAGGTAAGTAGTTACCTGTTGCAAAACTACATATTTAATTTCTCTTAAATCTTTTCTTTTGAAGGCCAGAGACAGAAACCAGCCAAAGTTCTCAATACGGCTTCGAATCGCTGCCCCAGAAGATTTGTCTCATCTGCGGTGATGAGGCTTCTGGTTGCCACTATGGAGTACTCACCTGTGGGAGTTGTAAAGTCTTCTTTAAAAGGGCAATGGAAGGTACTACGTGATGCCATTGTTCCTAATTATCTGAGATATATCTTTCTAGGTACTGCTAAGGACATACTGGTTATTTATTACTGATCTTTAAAAATATTATCACTGTAAGTCATGCTTGTTGTTTTGGTGATTGTTTAAGTATTGCAGTAAATGCTGACTAAATTCTTTCATAATTGATTTTGCTAGTATTATTTCTTTTAATTATTTTCAATTTATTATTTAGTGTCTTTCTGAGTAAACAGAGTTGCATAAAAATCTTGTGTATTACACAGCTTCTTTTAAAAAGTGTAAATGCTACTCAAAGGAAAGTTTTGTGGGTCTTAACTAGAGATAGGCAGATAAGAATTCATTTTGGCTTTATTCTCTTCTTGAAGTCTTGGAATTTTTCTGGCTTGCAGGATACAAAATTTGGCTTCCTGAGAATTATGGAAGTTTTTCAAGTTCCACTGAACTATTTCAAGACATAATAATAATAAATGGGTTTAATTTGTTCCAAATATTTTTTAAATTATAAAGTCAAGCTGCAGGTTTAATAAATCAGTAGCAATATTTATGTTTATTTATTTTTTTCTGGATTTTATTTTATGTCTTGTCCAATGAGATTTTAAATACGAACACAAGAGCAGACTGCTTTATACAGTTCAACTGATGAAGCAGTAAAACAAATTCTGCTACATTTTATGCTTTGTCTCCTTTTCTGATTATTAACTGATCCTGTCAAAATGAGGATATTCCAATTTCTACTCCTTATACTTATGCAAAAATCCTTGTTACAATGTATAGGATTCCTTAAAATAAAAAAAAAAAATTGCATTGTGTATTTTCTTGTTGTGACACATAGTTTACTCCATAAAGCTGAACTTTATGGACTTTATTGGTCTTCAGATGAAGAGGGGAATATTAGAAAATTAAAAGCTTAGCAGAATAATGTAATTAGAATTTTCGTTTCAGTGTGCTGTTACTTTTTAAGCATATACTCGTGTTCTCAGCGTACTAGATACTTACAAAGTGGTAACGCTAGACTAGGTGGGCTGGGTGGACTTTAGAGCTAGTGCTGCATTTTCTGTAATACATTTAATGAGATTCAAGAGAAAGTCATTAGAAACATGCATGCTCGACTGTGAGGAAAACACTCGTCTCTTTAAGTCCTTTATGGGAATACAGCGAGGTTTCGCTGTGTTAACTGGGCTTTTGTTTTGGCTTCACATATTTTTGCTATGTTTTGGGAAATCAGCCATATACTTTGAAGAAGTCATGAAGCTCAAGTTTTAAGAATGAGTATATTGTAATTTATGAGCTCCGTATTTTAAAGTAAGTTTCATTATTCACTTTTCACCTACACAGTAATATTTTATTTTTTATTTGAATTTGATCCTATCACTCTTGAATTTCATCTCTTGCCTAAACTAGTATCCAGTTGTGTTTGTGCAGTAGGTGAACCTACTCAAAACCATACTCTATTATTGCTCAGCTTACCTATTTTAATGATAAATGTTAAGAAGGCATATAAATTGCTGGTAGAAACATCCTAAAGTTGTTTTCACTGATTATTTAATCAAAGCCCATAATTGAAGAATCTTTCCAGATTAAGAATACAGATGAACAGAGAAATAAGAGATCAACATTGCTACACAAACACAAGGCTTACATTTTGCAAAGCAACTTCGTACTTCCATTTTTCAAATGATTCCAGAGACTGAGTATGGTGAGGAAGTGTTTGTTTTTTTTAGGAAGTACGTGCAAAGAATGGACAGCTACCTCAGAAATCTGACTATGATGAGAAAAAATAGAGGTTATCAGGTATAATGGGAAGAAATGAGCAATGTGGGCATGAGCAAGATGAACAAATACATTTAGCTGCTTTTGTCTAGAAAGTGCAAGTTTACAGAGAGTTCCTTAAAGAGATGGATTTCTTATTTTAATGGAAGCATAGGATATAATTAGTGGCATTAAAATAATCCCATTTATGGATAGATAATTTGATTTCATACAGACTTAAATGACTTTTTTGTTTATTTCTTATGGGAAATAAAATTACTGTCAGAGTAAGTACTCTGACAAAGTAAGTACTCTGACAAATTGCTTTCCTGTAAGAAGAAACTACTGAAAATACAAAAGAAAATAGCATTTAAAAATTCATAGTGGCAATTTTATAAATCATTAAACATTTTTCTTATGTAAAATGTCCTCCATATTTTTTAATTGGAAATTAATTATTTACCTTTTTAAATTTTTAGTACTACTATAAATGTCATCTTTTTTTATAATAATATTTTTAATAATAGTTCTTGAAAATAAGATGTTAAACTGTATGTGCAACTTCACAATTAAAACTTTTCAGATATTTCCCATAAAATACTGATCTCTATGAGAAATTGAAACATGATTGGAATTTTCTATATTTCAAGGTTTTTTTGAATGTTATGAGTTTTAAAGGGGATAGTTAACAGGGTGCACAATATAGTGGCATTGAATTTGTAGGAATATGTCTGTTTATTTTAATTATTTCTGTAATCTCAGATATTTTGGCTGTTTTGAATCTAGTAGCCTATATATTTATTTTTTTTTTCACAGAAATTGTCCTATTCATACAGCATTTTACTCTTCCCCCTATGTGTGGAAAATACTGCACTAGTTAAATGCTTCCTTTGGGATAAAACAGACCACTACGTTGTTCAGAAAGCTCCCATTATCCATCTCTAGTATTTTTGAAATAAAGCCAGCACTTATATAAAATGCTTAGACTGAACAATAATTTAAAACTATATAGGTGAACTGGGAAATGTGTATATACTAAGTGTGTTTTAATCATACATTTGAATGCAGCTAGTAGATACACAGCTTATCAGGGGGTTAGAACTGTGTGAAGATCACGAAGATGAAAGTGTAAATTTAGCCATAGAATGTTGGCAATGAATTGTTACATGATTTGGTAGATATTTTCTTGTCTTTTGGGCTCTTGGCTCCCCATATGTGCCCATATACCAAAGAAAAGGAAGGTGTGAATACAATAAACATATTTTACTGTAAGCAGAATCTTGAGGTAGCTTAAACAAAAATGCAAGTCTTTTTGGGGGGAAATGGTAGTATAGCAGATACGGAAAATAGTTACTGCTGGAATTGAGGAGGGGGCTTCATTATGCTGAAAGATCTTTAAAGCATTTTAAAAAACCTTGTAATTTGATTTCACATTAAGTGAGTCAAGAGACTAGTTAATCAGTTCTTTGTAAGAGACCAGCATAAAATGTATAACTTTTAAATGAAGAAAAAAAAGAGTTTCGTAGAAAACCCATGCAGGACAACCATGATCAAGGTGCTTGCGTTAACACTGTAAAATTTCTGTCCTCAACAGGAACCCAGTGTGTGAAGTTTTGAGAGTCTGGAGTTACACTGTTCAAACGTGGTTTCTTGGTGGCTTACAGTCCTGTCTTGTTGAAATCATCTCATTTGAAGTAGTTTTACTAATGAAAAATTAAAATTACCTAAATCCTGAAATAATTCCAAATGCTGTGCTTCCTATATGAGGTCCCACTTCTCATTTTTGACCTATATTTATATGTGCACTTTATTTATATTATTGACATCTAATGAAGAGTAGTTGCTCAAACCTGAAGAGTTTGAGGCCAACATAAATGCATGATATTACAGCAGGTGGGTCAGAAGTTCACTCTTGGCTTGTTTAAATACCTGGGACCCTATTGCAAAATTGATGAAGCGATTGTATGGCAGATTTGTCTAATTTTAGTTTGTGCTTTAAGCTCAAGGTAACAGCTCAGTGCAGATAGTGGTATCAGGGAATAAGCTTAACCATGCGTGGTAGATAACATTTAACTGACAGAGTGTGAACTTCTCAGAGACCTGCATTTGGCAAACTCTACCTGGCAGAAAGTTGGGTTTTCAAGGAGTTTTCACTCTCTCTGTGTGGAGAGGCACCATGGAGGAAAGTGGAGGAATTAAAGATGAGCTACACCTACACAGTAGGAAGGCTGACAATGACTTCAGCCAAACTTTCTGATAAAGTTTATCTGACTTGTGTTATGAATAGGCAATTTTGTGATGACAGTGTGGTGCACTACATAAGTAGTGAAATACCATGCATAAGGAAAATTGCAGGGCTAAACAGTTGTTCTTTTCTATAGCCTAAGAATGTAAAATGGCACAACATGCCAAATATTTTTAAAAGTGCCAACCACTAATGGAAAATCCTCTTTGAAAACAGAGTGAAATGCAATCTATAGAGACCCTTTTGGTTCCTTTTTTCTCCTAACTCCGCAGGGATTTCTAATTTTTAATCCAACTTTCCAGGCTAAATCTTGGGATCAGAATTTGGTACAGTGTGTACTGTAGGTCTGATAATGGTGTAAATTTCACGAAGTAGGAAAACATACAAACATACAAAAAACATACATATGGCAGGTTGAGAGGTGAAAATGCTTTTCACTTAATATAACAGATTTAATATTATTAAAACTTTTATTTTGCATATGACCAAAATGTGTTGATGTGCAATAAGGTAAGCGTGTTTCCAGATTCAAATACATGAAGTTACTTCAGTGAGGGTCCTAAAATTCAAGTGTGAAATGTCAGTTTAGTGAGAATAAAGAATTTCCATTACGAAAAGGGAAAAGAAGAAGAAAATCTAATCCGATACACAATTATATATCTTCATCATGCTTCTAACTTCAGAAGTGTTTGTTGTTCAGCCATTTGACAAACAATTTGGTGAATTGATCCGTATGAGGCACAACAACTGAATGAGCTCAGATTGCAGTTTGTTCTGGTACTTTGGCTATTGTGTTAACACTGGGCTTCGTACGGCTCTTACTGTGATTTACTACGCTTCTTTCCAAATAGACATGGCTTGGAACATACTCAGCTGTGGAAATGTGAATTACTGAAATTTTTGGCTTAACTTTCTGTAGGATTTTAGAAGTGGTATTCAATATTGCATTAAAACATCTTTTCAGATGGAATAGAAGCTATTTCAAGTAGTATAAAACTGCATGCTTGAAAGAACACTGGCAGCTGACTGCTCAGTGTAGCTGATACCCCTCTGTTCTAACTTCACATATGCAAAATCTGAGTAATCTTCAGTTCATTTTACACTGAATGGAGAGAAACAGCAACTTCTAGGAAGTCATTCACTGCATTAAATATTTACTTGGGATGAAAATAACAGTATCATAACAGTAACTATTTCTCAGCACTGAGTATAAAGGAGTGTCTGGTGAGGATGTGCACTGTCTGTGTTTAGTAATGTGAATCCCACCCCCACTGTCAATATAGCTAATGCATTTCTGTAGTGCATAAAAGAAATAGTAAACTACTTATTTCATATTATGTGAAGTAGTATATATGAGAAGTATTACGTATTATATATATTTTTTATATTTAAATGATGCTTAAGTGCTAAAGTACTTACAAATTTTATAACATAAGTCTATGAAATGTAAGTATTTATAGTCAAACTGTTACCTGCTAAAAATAGGTTTAGGTTTGATGGCCTCCATCTCCTTAAGCTGTCTATCTGTTCCACAGTACTGATGATGCACAAGTAAGAGCTGTTTCTTTAGAAACTACAGAATAGAAAGACTTAACAAATGGTATGTTAGAATCTGCTATTACGTGTAGTGATATACATCTGCACTTCAGTGGTTTCCTAGTTAGACCTAGTCACAGGTCCTGCATTTTCACAAGTGGTTATTGCATCTGAGCACATTTCAACAACGTGGAATCTTTCGTATCTTAAACATAGAAAGAGCTATAAACAGATACTGAGATCCAGAAGAATATTACCCTGTCCTTGTCCTATTGTTATGGTGCCATCTTCTCTTGTCCTCGAAGACAGTATTTTATGTGAAATTTGTTTCACCCAGCTGTAGGCATTTACAATGTGCAATATTTGGACTAATCACTTTAAATGCTCTTTGGAGAGCAATAGGCTATTAAAGAACCAAATTTAGACATTTGCTCAAGGTAAATTGCATCCTAAGGTGCCTGTTTTTCTCTCGTGCCCAAGAAGGGATCAGAAGAACAAATGGCACTTTAATGGTACACACCTGAAAGAGTTGGAGTGGTTTTAAAGTAGTTTTTGTGTTCAAATTATTATTATTTATGAGAAATAGACCCCTTACTGACAAAAAAGCTGACTGAAAATGGTGACCAAGGAACAGTTTTGACACGGCGCCATAAAAAAGAACTGGAAATACTGACTTGCAGAAGCCAGCATCTCCTTCTGAAAATTATTGGCTGTGGAATATTTTTTTACTGTTGCTATTTCCCATATTTACACTCAGAAAAGACTTTACGTGTTAAGATGTTGCAGTGGTAAACAATTTGTGATAAACCAACAAAGTTGGTTCAAGGCAAACCAACTGCAAATCAGTCTGAATTTTGCAGGATCAACAGGATCATACCTTGCAGCTCTGTCCAGAAGTGAATGAAAACAGAATAGCAATGTTTAACTGTTCTGTTTTGTTGAAATTGTAAAAACAGTGTGCTCAGGTTGCTGTCTGGAGAAGTGATTTTGGCTAGAAAGAGACAATGGTGTTGGAAGGATTCACAGCAAAAGCCAGGAAGATCTTGAGCTAAGGATACAGAAGGCAAGTGTCAGTCAAGGATGTTGCAAACATTGGAAGTGGTTTGTAGAAGAGAAGGAAAGCAGTGCAAGATACATGGGAGTTTGAAAAAGGTTCATGCCTGCTAGAGAAACCAGTTTGTTTGGTCCTTTGAGCAAAAAAACCTGAGAGAGGACTTTACGATTACATGCTTAAACCAGCATATTGGAAGAACACCAAAAGGTTGTTGTAAGTAGAATAACATCAAAAAATACTTGTAAATCTTTTCACCAAAGCAAAATACACTATATAAAAGAAAACAACCCTAGGTTTGACTTAGGAATGACCATTTTATGGTTTTCCCTTCATTTTGATCAAAACATTTTTCCTCAATCCTTTTTTCGTCACATGAATTAAGGCAAAGGAATGAAGAACTAGTTTCACAAAGATGAAGGAATTACTAGTACCTTTTGTAATCACAAACCCCATCAGTAAGAAGGTAGTGAGGTAAGGCAGTCACCCACGATATGAGAGCTATGTTCATCATCTCCATTACCTGAAGAGAGTCAAACATACCTTTCTTTCCTCGCAGCCTTAACCACCAGGATGTTGGATGGCTTGGGATGCAATCATTCTTTATTGTTTTTGCTTTGAACTACATTATTATGAAGAAAGGAATTCCACATTATTTCAGCTAGAAGAGGATTCCAGGATGGAACATATTCACAAGTTACTCTGCTATCCACTCTTTGCCCTCTTTGGTCCATTGAATTGTACATTCTTTTCTGTGAAGTGGATTTGCATCAGTAGCAGGTTTTTATGCCAGTATGGACTACATAGTAGTCAGGACACCTGCTTAAGGGTTTGGAAATGAGAATTTTATTTCAGTGGACAAAGGGGAGTTGGAAGCAAGTTCCCCACTATCGAGCTTTTTACAAACAGATCATGAGCAGTAAAGTCTGGGGGGATGTGTTTGGTGTGGTGTGTTTTTTTTTTTTTTAAGTGGTTAGAATATTATGTCTCCCTTCTGGGATTTCTTTAAGAGAAAATGTTAGCATAGAAATGAAATTGGTATTAAATTACTAAAAAACATTTGAGGTGTGTGGAATCTTAGAGACTGTAATGGACTGTAATGGCATACAGGGAAAAACTTCTTTACTGTGAGAGTGACAGAGCACTGGAACAGGTTGCCCAGGGGGGTTGCGGAGTCTCCTACGTTGGAGATATTCAAGGCCCGGCGGGACAAGTTCCTGTGTGATGTACTCTAGGTTACCCTGCTCTTTCAGGGGGGTTGGACTAGATGATCTTTTGAGGTCCCTTCCAACCCTTGGGATTCTGTGATTCTGTGATTCTGTGAAGGACGTATTTTCAGTATTTCAAACTGTGCAGTAGATTCCTAGTTCTTCAGGACCGAAGCTTATAAACCCATATAGTGAGAGGTGAACTCAACCGACATTTGCTATTTTGCACATTGAAAGAGTGTAAATAGAAGAGTGTCAGATCAGAACAAAAGTCAGTTTTGCTGCATTTCCCACTACTGATGATGAGCTAGGATAGACTGTTTGCCGTAGTTAAAGAAAAATTATCAGAGCAAGTGCAGAGTAATCCTTAATCTAGTATTGTCTTAGCTTGTAGAAGCCAGTTTTACTCAAAAGCTACATCTGTTCCATTATGTTTAGTATAGGTATATTCGTGAAGATGTTTTCCATTTTGTTTATTTTGAAACCACGTTTATTATTGGCTTCCACAAGAACCCCTGACCAGGAGTTCCAAATTTAGTTATGTTAAGAGTCATTCCTTTGGTTTTGGTTTGATTTTGTTTGGTTTGGTTTAAACCTGTTGATTTTATTGGTACTTTTGAAAAATAAGAGAGAAGGCATGTTGGTAGTAAAATATTGAGCAAAAACTGGAAACTAGCACTTAGGAAGCAAAAAATTAACATTGAGAGAGATTTGTCAATCAAATAATTTGCAAAGAGATGCAATGGATGGCTTAGGCAGAAGTCTAAAACTAGACTAAATATGCCATGATATATTTTGCAAAGAACAGTCCACCAGTGGTGGGGATAGGATGATTGTATACAGAAGTGTTGCCAATTTTGAGTGCTACAGGGAGGTGGAATCATATATGGGGGAGAGAAAAAAGATTGGCTAAAGTACTTGTATTTACAGGCAGGAGGAACTGAGAGTTCGCAAACAAGTGGTATAGGGGATGTGTGTGTGGAACTAGATGATCTTCAGGTCCTTTTCAACCCGAACCATTCTATGTTTCTATGATTTTCAGTGCTTTGCTTTTGTCCAGGCTGGCAGCAGTTCAGCATAGATGCACTTACCCAAATAACTAATCACTTGCATCTTATACCCCCAGTGCTGATAAAGCCGTATGGTTTCCATATTTTGCATATCTGCAAAATCTCTGCAACACATTAGTTTATTTGAATTATTTTAAGTGACTTACAGCATGTCACTAAGCTTAGATAATAGTGCACTTTTTGAAGACCCCTGCAAGTGCTGCTTCCAGCAGTATGTGGATTAAAATGTCTCAGTGCTTGAGTATGGTCTGTGGAGCAAAACATGTGATCATGTTTGTGTGTGTGGACAATTGGCATTTTGACTGCTTTCTCATTCAAAATTGCCATTAGTCATTACAGCACTTAAAATTGTGTTTGCCTGTTTGAGTTAGGACCGCCACCTTTGCTAACACAAATGGACTTTGCTAGAGGTTGAGAAAAAAGCTGTCCTACAAGAATCTAACATCTGAGTAACAGCTGAGATCACCTCTATATTTTGTCCACGTTCTCAATCAAATCGAGGGCACAAGCTGATACGTTGATATGTTGAGAGAGAGCTACTATGTGTGCTTTCAAAAATAGGTGAAAAATAAGGGTATAGGAAACGTAGCATTGGGCGAATTCTTATGAGAAACTGGCAGTTGCAGAAAGTTGCCAGATTCGTATTTTTGTAAGAAACACAAATACCAGTCTTTACCTTCTGACCTGTGGCCTGGTTATTAGACTACTACCTTTTGTTTGTTTGCTTGTTTGTTTTGGGGGTTCTTCTGTTTGGTTTTTTTTTTTCCTGGTTATGGTAGGGTACTGAATGATTAGCTACCAACTGAACAGGAATTTTATCTTGATGAGGATTTTTGGATACTTTATTAGTATATGCATTTAATGTAACTGCAGTGCTCACATGTTGAAGCCAGTTAACATGTAGATGATCATAAAGACTGAGATACAGCAAGTGTATTTTCAGCTGAATGTTTTAGCATCCCATGAAAACATTACAAAAAGCTTCATCTAACTGAATATTGTCCGTAATTCTGAAATTAGCCAAATATCTGGCATGTGTTCTATTTCTTACGCCAAATGTCTTTCAGGTAGTTGCTGCCACAGTATCAGTTTCTCAGAACTCTGCACAATGGTAGAAATGTTTTCAGAAGTAAACATGTGCACAGATTAATCTCTAGATATGAGATCCACTCAGATGAATGATATAATAAGGAAAGTCCTTGACAGATGAGATTATGAAAAATAATATATATATAAAAAACTGAACCTTTGTTTTCCACATAAGCTGCAGCTGAATCAGAATGAATGGAATACACTTTGGGATGGCAGATGTTGGGTGTTGGGTATTGGGTAGAAGCAAGAAGAGTGGAAAACTCATATGAAGGTATAATTCAAGTGTAGGATGTTACTGGCTTGTGTAGAGTCTTGAAGACAAGGAATTGGTTGACAGTAAGCATCAGCCACTTGAAGTGACTGAGATATTATCAATTGACATCATAATGTCATGGAGGGGGTTGGGTGGTTAGGATTTTGGCTTTTTTTTATTCTAGTATCATGGAGGCTTTATGGAAGAAATAAGCTAGGTGAACACAGAAAAAGATTAGGTCATTGGTCATAATTAGATTCGTAAGTACGATCTATGAAATAGTTATGAAATAATACCTTCTGAAGATCAAAGCAAATTCTTACTGTGTCTAAATTCCAATAACAGACTTCATTTCTTCCATGGTGTGTATTGAACAGAGAGATTATTTAATCCTGTCTTATTTTAAAGTCTAGAACATGCGAACATTGAAGAGTAATTTTCATAATTGTGATTTACTTACAATTTGTTTTGCAAATGTTCATTCTTGGATTTATAACAAGCAGTTTGAGCTGTTATGTAATGGTGAAATAAGTCATGCATTTTAAGTTGAAGTGGAAGTTGAATCTACTAATAACCCCTAAGTTACGAAGTTTTTAAGAGCTGTAGCTAGACTGAAATGTGTAACTCAATTTAAAATTTTACAATTTGATACGTAATGCGGGTTATTTAAATGTGTATTGGTATAAATCAAGCCACTAACTTCTGTTTTTTCAAATAATTTCCTGTTGCAGCAGGAACAATGTTGCCGTTACTGCCTCTACCCGAAGTCCTTAGCCTCCTTTAGCAGTTAGAGCACACGCTTGGGTGTTGGGTATGCAAACCACATCCTGATAACAAGAGTGTATTTTAAATACTGACATCATTCTAGAACTATAAACAGTGTTCTCTTGAGTGCTTAAAGAGACGTATTTCACAATGTGGCACTGGCTTTTGTAGATCAGCATTTTTCAGAGTCATTATAGGGGAATATATGCACCTTGGATGCTACAGTGCTACAATGCTACAATGCCTGTAGCACTGTGACCTGCTTGTATTTACTGCCATACTGGAAATATGTAGTCCATTTTTTGGTCTTGTAATGGACATGGGGTTTATGGACTCAGAGAATGTTGTGTAGACTCAAAAGATTCCCTAGAAAAGAGGTCCAGAAGAGATGCCTTTCAGGGGACCAAAGAAAACCCCCAAAACCAAGACATCCACAAACAAAACCTGTGTTTAAGCATTCCTTTGTAAATTAACTGTACATTAAAGCATCAAAATGCTACAGTGCAGAGATAATCTGATGCTTCATAGATTTTAGTTAAACTAGCAGGGTTTTTAAGCTGTTGTTGCTTATCAAAAGACTGAATGCTTTTGTAGCTAATGAAGGCAAAGCAAGATGAGGAAAAACTGCAAATAGTCCTGAGGAAGACATGTTCAAAATAAGTGTTTTGCTTTCTTGTCTGCTGCTTGAAGCAGGACAGATTTTTATTCATTTGCTTACTTTTGGTAATTTTCCTGTGAGAAGGAATTCTGGATTAGAATTAATGGGAGAAATTAAATGATAATTTCTTATGATTTACTGCATTGCTAAATACTTTTTAAATGCCAGGCAATGCATGAGGCAACTGTTTTAAGTTGCTCTTAAAAATATAGGTAAGGAGTATATTAATTATAAAACAAAATAAATGCTAGCACAGAAACAAATACATTGTTTCATGTGCTTTAGCTCTAGCTCTTTTCTTTTGTTGCAGTAGAATGTTCTTTCTCCTGCATTTTCATCTCAGGATTCATTTTCAGTTTTGTCTTCTGTGGAGAAAAGTTACTGGTGAACAGTTACTCATTTTACCATGTGCAGAGAAAGGACAGAATAGGGTTATAGAAAGCTGAATAACAGCATCCGAGCAGAAGAATCAGCTCAGATTTGTTTGCTACTGGTGACATCAGATGGCTAAGTAAGAGTAATTCTGGTCTAGAAAGTAGTGAAAATTTTAAGGGTCTAGTGTTGATGTTATATTTGGAGGTCCACAACCACAATATACCATGAGGGAAGTATCCATGCTATTTGTACTTCGTGGTAGTTTCTCGTTACATAGTTTGTCCATACTTTTTTGATCCATTTTATTGCTCTCAAAATAAATACTTGTGGTTTTCTTTTTCATGCTTTCATGCTAGGTACTGAAAATACAGACATGCACGGAGGATGATGTGCATAAACAGGCAGATGTTAAAGTTACACCGTACAGGGTAAACCTGGGCTTAGTTTGAAAGGATAAGTGAAAGTTAGCTTTTATTTCTTCTTACTTATGTGCTTAGCTTTGTTTACTTATTCAAAATTAAAATCACAGAAAGTATCAGTATCATACTAAAGTGTAAGAATACATTTTTGTCATTCTCTTCAAGTGAAATTTGGAGGTATCGTTGAAGTTTCTGTCCAAAAGAATGCCAAGATATCAGATGAATTTAATTTTTTGCTCTGCTGGAAGGTGATTGCATTAGAAAGATTCTATTCTAATACAGTAATGACAGGCTTTTCTGAACTGAGACCTTCAGAATTAAACAATAAACTAAGATATAACCTAAACCAAAAAGTTACAGCCTTCTTCTACTAGTCCTTTATGGTTCTGCCGGCTACATCTGTTCAGCCGGGTATTTCAGTAGGTCTAATACAAAACTGCTTCTCCATCAGAGGTGATTTATTCTGCTTAAAGGGCTCTTTTCTGCAGTGCCCCATCTTCCTCATTCAGTTTTCTGTTGGAAACTCCACATCAAATTTACTTAAATTCTTTAAAATCAGGAACAATAACTTAAAACAAAAATAGGTTTGAAAGAAATGAAGCAGTGTATCCTCATGGTTGATTTACTTAAGAAATATCAATAGTACATAACTTAAGCAGTTCATACTGTCTGCTGATTGTTTTGGAATTTCATAGGTGGGGAGTTTCACTCTGAAACAGGCCAGATAAATTATTGTATTTAAATAGTAACACATGATTATTTGAAAGCATAAAATGAAGGAGACCTTTAATGGTTCAAGTAATCTTTGAATCCTCTAATTTTTGGAACATCTATTCATAGTAGAAATTTTGTCATTTTAGAACACAATATTAATCCTGTTTTTCTCTTGCCTACAGGGCAGCACAACTATTTATGTGCTGGAAGAAATGACTGCATAGTTGATAAAATTCGTAGGAAGAACTGTCCAGCATGTCGCTTGAGGAAGTGCTGTCAAGCCGGTATGGTCCTGGGAGGTGAGCTGCTTTTCAAATCTGATTCAGAAAAATAAGCAGTCAAGAACACTACCTTCAATCTGTGGAGTTTAAACCACATTGCTTTCATACTGTAAAGGAAAGAATCACATTAAATGTTGGTTTTGGAAGAATTACCTGATGTTTTACAGCTCTGTATAATTTTTTATTTAATGAGTCTGGAAATCCTAAAAGAAAAATACCTTTCTGTAGGAATCTCTCCCACTCTGTGTGCTTATAGTCATTTTCTTGCAAGGGCAGGAATTGTGTCTTGAGTTTGTATTTATTAATAATTTTGGATCAGAAAATTAGACTTAGGAAAAACATAAGCAAATTGAGATTGACACTAAAATCAAGAATTAGTACTATCCCCTTCACTTTCCTGTTGTGCTCTCCATAACTGCTCTGAGTACATGTCAACATGTACTGTGTTCTACCAAAGAGGGCCTGGTAGTGGTTGCACCAACACTACAGACTTTGCATGCTAGGTGCTGACAGATCCCATCTTTGGGATCCCAACCTTTAGCTCTTGCTGCAACAGATTTGCTTTTTTTATGTGAAATAAACCAAAATTGAGCACTATGCCTTTGAAAACCCACAGGGAATAAATGGTTTAGTATTAGGTAGTCACAGGGCAAGTTTTGCCATGCTAACATGCAAAAATGATGAACATAGAATCATAGAATACTTAGAGATGGAAAGGACTTTAAGATCATCCCACCCTGTATTCCTTTTATGTTTTTCACAAGAACTTTAGCTATATAAAGCTTTGGATCACTACAGAGCTTGAAAATACATGGCTAAGACTGTAAGAAATTAGCTATATAAAGATAATGGAAATAATATGTACGCAAAGGGGATGAATAAGAAAGGACGTTTTCTTCCTAATATAATTTCTTTCTAACATATTTTATTCTAGTGCATCAAATGTCTCTGTCTAACTCTCTGCATTTTCTGTCTTATTTTTGAAGGAAGAACTGGCATTATATACTGTGCATAACTTCATTATCCTGCTAATCTGTGTTCATAAGTTTAAATGTGTAAATAGTTTTCAGACTGATATTTTGATTGCACAGCTCTATGCTTTCAGTGCCTGTAGATACATGGAGTTGGAGGACTCTGCACACATGGCCATCATGTTATCCTTACATTGTATACGTTTATTGGTGATGTGAATCAGTAGTTCCCAAACAGTGAGTGGCAGCAAGCGATAGTGCTGCAGGGAACAGCCAACAGGATGAGAGGATGTCTGTGTTCTGTATTGCACCCCTGAGTCTCCCTAGATCTTCAGCGCTGCCTCTCCTTTGAGTTGTCTTGAAACTGCATCTCTCACAGTGCTGGAGATAATGAGAGCCATCAATCTAATTGGTGTTACTGTCTCTCCCTCCTTCGTGCACCTTGGGCAGTCCGTGCTGCCTCTCAGTAAAGCAAATGGAGCTGACAAGTGTTGGTGGCACTGCACTGGGGGAAGAGGGACAAAAGCAAAAGAACATGACCTTTGGATCCTTCTCAGAGAGAAGTTGTGGTTCAGACCTGGGGTAGCAGTGCAGGAGAAAAACAGTATTACTGTGAGGATAGAACCTGAAACATTGTTTGCCCAGGTTTGGAAGAGGAGAAAGCTGGGGAGGCAGGGGTCCAGAGTGGGCTGTGAAAAATATGTGATAAGAGCGAGACTTGGGAAAGGAGGAGGTGGCAGATGCCTGTCTTTTTAAGGTTGAGGACAACTTGTAAGGTTGTCTTGTGAGGTTTGAGCACCCTCATCTATAAAAGATGTCTCTGCCCAAATGTAGGCCAGAAGATGAGGAAACAAAGATATAAAATTGAAAACACCAAAAAAATCTCAAATTAGGCCATAATGCTCTTTCTTCTGTTACTGTCATCTTTCTTTTCTGCCATTTCTTATAACTTCCTTTATTGTATCACGTGTGGAATGACTTGCCGTGCTGATGAACACACTGATTCATATATGGGATACTACTGGGTAATTTTCCCCAGGACGTAAGTGTCCATAAACAAATTCCCAGTTCATGGAAAAAAAATAAATCATAGTTAAATACATTCTTGAGCATTTTAAATGAGTAAGAATTGTTAGTATTTTAAATATTATATTTATGGTCTATTATACTTTAAGATTGTTTGTGCATTTTCTAATTTTGGCCATTCAGAACTTACATAGATACCCTTTTGTTCTTTCATTCCTGCTACTTAGTTTCTTAATGCTATCCTTCAGTTACTAAATACAGACTTCCAGTATTGCTTAATCAAGGTGAAAAAGACTAAGATTTCACAGGATGTTAACTATAAGATGCTAAGGATTCTTACTACATTAATTAAACCCGCTGCTGGGAGAAGTACACTTATCTTCTACTAAATGTTACTACTGAGTGGCAGCCATATAGCTAGAGAGTATTATATTTCACTGACAACAGTTCCATTTTCTGACCCTGATGTCAAAGCAGTGAAATGAACCTGCATTGTTCTAAAATAAATTGTAGTCAGTTTTAAGTAAATCGTAGACTAGCAACAAAGAGCTTTAGTAACCAGTTTCACTATGTGGTCTGTTTCTTCTTTCTTAGTATATGGAAGGAGAGTATCAGTTAAAGCATACATTCATAATGCCTTAATTGTTGTTCTCTGGGGGACTGTTAATTGTCCTTGAGATTTATAATTGCCTAACTAGACACATTAATCTGTTCCCTTTCTAATCTTCTACCTAATAGGATAGCAGGGAGCTGAGTCAGGTCCTGGAATAAACAAATATACCTAGCTTTTTTTCTTTCAGTGAATCTGTAATTTTCCCAGGCTGGCTATCACAGATTCCTTGTTCAGCTGTATTGCTAAATTAATTCTTTCTTCATTGTTTCAGTCAGCTTTCAGTCCACATTGCAGTGATTACATGCAGACAAATTTGAATTAATTTTTGAGGTAATGTTTTCAGAGGTAGCATCAAAGGGTTTATTAAAATCAAGATCTGTTACTTCTGCTTTGCTGCTTTGTTCCTTTATTTTGTATACACCCTCTTAAGGTGCACGCAGCTTATTCTCCTACACAAGATGCAAGAGCATAGTGACCTGAAAGTCAAAGCCATAGTGTTCTGTCAAGAGCAATCAATATCAATTATTGATATTTTTCACCTGATTACAGGATATGGAGAAGGATAGCGTGATGTTAGACTTTTACTAGAAAGCCCAGCCATTTTAATATGAAATGTCTATTATCAGTAATGTCTGATTGGCAGTATGATTCTCTATGCCTAATTAAAAGAATATTAAAATACAGAATTGTATTTCAAAGAGAAAATCCTAAGGTATTTGATTATGAGAGTAAGTAGATTTTATTTTATTTCTTTATGTTTTCTAGGTACATGTACACAAACACTACTCATGCTATTTGTAATAATTGAGGGTAAGGGAACTGTGAGTACTAAGAAGCATCTTGTTTGGTTGGCTGTCTTAAACTAATGAACATCTTACAAAGAGGTGTGCTGTCTAAATATAGACAGGTTTTAGTATTAAGATTGATAATGGCCAGAGTGGGTTAGTATTCTTTACACATTATAGGACTAAGTGAAGGCATTTGTTTATCTTACAGCAGGAATTTATCTGGATATTTTTGTAAGGAGCAATTAAAAAACTAAGCTGTTGTCAAATATCTGTTGTTTTCTTTATGTCCTTAAGAATTTGCGTTAATTTGACGTGGTCTCCTTGTGGTGGATGGCAAAGGTTCCTGTGAGTTATTAGTCACCTCTGCAGTAGATAGATAACAAGTGGAGTTGCTTTACTGGTGGCTGTTAAGCAACGTAATTGGAAATAAACACATAAACAATTCTGCAAGCCAGTGTGACATTAATTCTGATACATTTAATCACTTGGAAACATGGGTACTTATTAACTACTAACATTTCCATGTGATAAGCACTCTGGTTTCTTTCTTTACTTGTTCTCTGAACTGTAAAAGTATCTGAAGCTATTATTTCAGAGAATACCTGAAATCATTATTTATGAACTATCAAATACATTGTTCCTTCTGGTTTCCTTCATGCCTAAACAATAGTTAGTGGGAAATTCCCAGCATGTTTAAGACTATGTATAGCTTTGTTATGATAGAAATTGGCCCTAGGTCTCTTGTCATAATACGTTGTTTATTCTTTTATGGGTAGTTTTTTTGGTTCAGCTGTAACATAAAGTGCAAGTTTGTGTTTGATTCTTCACTAGGAGTCAGTGATCAACAATATTTATATTTCTACCACAAGTGGTAAAATGTGCATAAGATTTTTGGGGCGCTTGATCCTAAGCTAATTAAACTCACAGTTAAATTAGTGGGAGTATGATCCCTGACTCCACTGGATGATGAGTATGACTGAAGAGCTCATCATTCATATTTATACTGTCAATACTGTTTCTTGAAATCTTGTTTGGTATACTCCCTTTGGATTTTAAATATTGTTTTAATTTAAATCGAGGTTTTGCACTTTTGGGTACAACTTTGTTTTATGTGAAGTGCATAAACATGCATATTTGTGATGCAATAACAGAAAATCACTTTTTCTTTTTAAAGCAAATTTTGGCTTTTTAGATTGTGTTCATCTGCTCAACCTGTCTGGTTCACAAACTGATCCTGCCTCCAATTATGCCAGGGTGCATCAAGAATAGTTGATTTAGGTTATGGCATTCATTCTGTATAAAGTATTTAAAAATTACATAAGGAATCTTCCCATGTATTAATCTTATTTGAAGTTATACTACCCATGTACTACTAATGAATGTTTTGAAAAGGTCAGTTTAATTCTCTGAAGTGTACATCCTTTGTCATCCAAAACGGAAACACTGGATTTTCATAAAATTTTCTGTCTTGTATGGTATGGTAACACCTGAAGAAAATGGAATAAGTATGTTCCTACATACAGTCAATTTTTCTGAACCTTTCTGGTTTACTGTGTAGTTTGGAAGATCAGGAGTTTCCTCAGGAAGAAAGAAATAGATGAGTCTGACTATGCTAGCTGGGTTCCTTACATAAATAGTGGAGAATGGATTCAGAGCATGTGCCTAAGTTTAGTTGTGCTTCCCTGCTGCCATGTCCTGGGATCTCTTTGGTGCACTGGTTGCACTCTGACAGAGCAGTGCTACTTTTAACTAAAATAAAAAGGAGGCAGTGAAAGATGGAGAAATCTTTGTCCCTTTCTTTAGAAGGTGGTAAGTTCCCTTGTCTAATCTTTTGCTTGTAAATAAAAGTACCATTTTTCAAAAGACAATTTGATATGCATGTTATAAACTGGATCTTAATTCAGCCAAATAGGTGCATGCTGTTATGCTTCTGTTTTCACCTCCTGTACTTTCAGAGTGGTTTTTGCATATTGCCATTTTATAATGCAGTTTCTCAGTGGTTCAGCAGTCTGATAGGCATGGATTTTCTTTTCACCCAGTGAAATCTGATGCATCTCTTTTTCTGCTATTGTTAAAGTATGCAACACCTCAATGAGTAAAAATACCCATGTGATTTCTGGATGGTTTTTATAGCAAAACCTTCTCATTCCTTGTTATTTTCTTTAAGGTAAACTTGAAACATGTAAACTTTTTTTTTTTCTTTGTTAGCAGAATGAGTTACCCTTTTTATATTTATTTTTATTTTTGCTATCACCGTGCATTTCTCTCAGTGTCCCACCATCATCTAGATAAGACCATAAGTATCAGTGTCTTCATTCCGTTTTTATCCATTTTTTCACTAAGCCAAACCTCTTTGGCAGAACTAATGATCTAACAGGGTATCCATCACCTTTGAGGAGCTGTTTAAAGCAAATCTGTTCCATGCAGCCACTTCTACATGGATTTGTCCTTTCATTGAAATTTGTAATATGGTAATATGTTACTGAGGGTTACTGTCTTTGAACCCCTAAAGATCTGATTTTCTGTGTCTGTGTGGTGTACTGCGAGACTGTTTCCATGAAAGAAATTTGAAGAGCTGCAACCTAGAGCCCTGTATATTTCCATAGCCATACCAGATGTGGTATCTGTATTTATTTTGGGAAGGCAGTTCTGTTACTTCAGTTTTCTTCAAACCACTGCAGTATGAAAATAGGAATTACATATACTGAGACAGAGAAATTATTCTTCAGAAAATGAAGAGTTTTTTAAGTGTTGGTATGTGGTTTTACAGTATTTGTTGGCATTTCACTCATCCCTTGAATTATGTTTTCTTTCTGGAAAACAGGAGGAATATATTACCCTACAGATCGTCAAAACAGAATTTAGCCATGAGACTGAAATGCCTTTATGGAGCTGGAGGAAAGGAATTTCTGTGTGTAGTAATGAATTACTAGCATTTTTGTTCCTGAGTATTAGGGAGAAAAAAGAAACAGGATCCTTAAGTTAACACTGAATAGAAACTGAGTTGTAGAGCCAGCTGGCTCTGCTGTCAGCACATGATAGAACTGTGGGAACTGAACCAGAAAACACTTTATGAGGTTACTGTAACCTGGAATTCATGGCAATAATTTTAATGGGTGGGTTCTGTTCATCTCTTAGTGAAGGGAGGAGGATATGGAAGTAGGAACTCTTTTTTTCCATGATTATTCTCTAATTATATAAATAGACAAAGAAATAAAAAGCTTACTCCAAAGACAGTTCTAGTTTCCTTGTATAGATTAAAAGTGCAATCCAGCACTACTGGAGAACATTAGTGTTTATGGTTAATTCTTTTTAACGGTTCAACAATTTTCTCTTTCAGGTCGAAAATTTAAAAAGTTTAACAAAATCAAGGTTGTGAGAACATTAGATGCTGCACTCCAGCAGCCAGCGACCCTTCAAGATGAAAGCCAGTCTCTAACCCAAAAGCTGTCCTTTTCTCCAAATCAAGAAATACAGTTTGTTCCCCCAATGATAAGTGTCTTAAGAGGCATTGAGCCAGAAGTTGTCTATGCAGGTTATGACAATACAAAACCCGAAACACCAAGTTCCTTGCTGACCAGTCTAAATCATCTTTGTGAGAGGCAACTTCTTTGTGTGGTCAAATGGTCTAAATTGCTACCAGGTAATAGCACTTCTTATATGTAGTAAATTCTAGTTAAGCAAATATGTCCTAGGATGAGCAGTCAAAAGAGGATATTATTGTCTGCGTGTTAATTAATTCTTAAAAAGTTCTAAAATGATCAAACTTCTGCTTAATCATATAATATATCTGATCAAATTCATTTTAATAAGGGGGCACTTTTGAAGGAATGCATCTAACCATTGAAACTCACTTGAAAAATCAGTAGAAGCCTGGAGAGTTCTGGTATGTGATTGTTAGAGCAGTTTTTCCACCTCAACCCCTCCTAATCTATTACTAATTTTTTTTGTGATAAAAAATGCTTATATTTCTGCATATTCTTTATTCTTACTAAAATGAATTTTTGAAAGTAACAGAGAAAAGCTGTAATAAATAGTACCAATTCAGGCTAAGCAGCTCACAAATAGACTGGTAATGAGAAGTAACTGAATATATGAAGATCCAATTGTGGATTCCAAAAAAAAAATCATGTTATGTATGTACATGTGCTGTATGGTCATAGGGGCCTGATCCTATGGCATATATAAAAATGAATATATCAAGCAGAAAGACTAGAAAGCACAACTTCATGTGAGCTCAGTGTGCCACTTCACTGCTGCAGGAAAATACAGTCCCTATCACTGCTCCTCACCATTGCAGCTTCTGCTTGTCAGACCTCTTGGTTGAACTTTGAGCTATAAAACTGAGAACACCTGGAAAGACAAATGCTCGAAATGCAATCTCAGAACACCTACTCAGCTGTTGTCTAAATGAAAATTATGAACTATTTTAACTTCTTATTTAATTTCCAGGATTTCGGAATTTACATATTGATGATCAGATAACCCTCATCCAGTACTCATGGATGAGTCTAATGGTTTTTGCAATGGGATGGAGATCATACAAACATGTCAGTGGTCAGATGTTATATTTTGCACCAGATCTGATTCTAAATGAGTAAGTAGACACTGCTTTTGCATGATTTGAATGATATTTTGAGCTTACTTCTGTCAGTGAGAATGTGACTTCCTTGAGGCCAAGATTTCATTCATTACTTTTTTCTGTTTCAGAATTAACAGCAAAGTGCTCTGATCATATTGAAGTACAGTAACTTTGGGAAGGGTTTTGTGGGAATCTCAAATATTCTGCTGGCATGGCCAAACAAAAAGTTTGAATAAGGTTTTAGTTACCTAAGAGAAAAATGTATAAAAAATGATGCTGTTCGAAGATTTACCTGCATTTCATCTGAATAAGATGTGAATTGATATTTAAGAATGGGATTTCCTTTGATCATTGTTGTTTGAGTGGTTTTTGCAAATAGTTCATATGTAGTCTAAATACTCAGTTTTGACACTTTCTGATAAAACTCTGATTTTGTGAAGACCATTTCTTGTTAGAAAATTGTAATGATTTAGCAAGAAGGAATTTTAATATCAAGGATAAAATATGTGAGACTGCTCTTTTCTGTCTTGAGGGAGAGATTGTTGGCTTAGGTTTTTCTTCACTGTGCTGATTAATTCTGATAATCTTCATTGCAGTTTGTCAGTTTTTCAGAAAAGTTATAATTTTAGGTACATACATAGATATATAGATAGATACAGTTTTTATACTACATGGGAGGTTTCTGTGAACAGTAAAACATTATTTAATCTCCCTATTTATTTTTCCTTAATACCTTTTTTAGTTATTTTTCTTAAAATCCCAAAAGAACTATTATGAAGTGAGATGAAAGTTGAACAGTTTTCTTGCAAGACATATCTGTTTAAGGATTAAGAGGTGGATTTGCAGAAGATGTAGGCATCTGAATTTAAAATGTATAGATAGGAAAGTTCTTGCCAGTGAACTTCTTCATAGAAAATACATGGTGGAGGAGGCGGTGTAGCTCCTGACCTTGTCTCTTCCAAATGATCGTAAATCACTGTGAAGTTATAGTGTAATGAATTCTTTCCTCTCCCATGTGTATTTGCTGTACAAATTGAGATACTTTGAAGGGATGAGATTGAGAAAATTTCTGACTGTATTCTGTCCCAGCATAGTCTGTGATGTATCTCATGGTTGCATTCAAAAGAAACACAGTCAGATGGCGTTAGGCAGTAATGTCACATCTTGGGGTGTTTCCCTGTGTGTGGAGCACTGCTGCCATCTTGTGAAGAAGACTATCTTCCAGTATAGGGTTTAGATTTATGAACCCTGATTATAATCTCTCAGAGACAGCTTCTTATTTGTAGCTCAAGGCCATCTACATAGAGGAGATGTACTGACAACATGCATAAACTTCTTTTGGTTGTAGAACATGTCATCAAAGTCGTACTAGAAATGTTATAGTTAGATGTCAAAAGTAACCGGAACACTAAATCGTAGCTGCAACTATTTATTGGGAAATAAGTTAGCTTTTAGATAAGTAAAACGTAAGGAAATTCCTTGTCTACAATGATGTCTAAGATTGTAGTTTCATGATCACTTTAAGCGAAGGTAACTGCTGAGAACTGGCCTGGTCATGCATCCCCATGATTTCACTTAAGATGGTCAAACACTATCTGGCTGCACTTTCCAACAGATAAGGAAAATATATGCTTGAGAAACACCCCAGAAAAAGCCATTAATTAACAGGCGGAGGTGATCCCTGGTCTGACTCACCACACGGGAGTGCAGGCACTAATGCCAGAATAGCGGGAGTGCACACCTGGAGGTGGAAGGAGATAATGGAAAATACTTATACATGAGCAACACACACTTGAGGTGTTTCAAAATGACCATGAAACCACAATCCAAAGCTTGTTTCACAGCCAGTCTGTCATTTAGCAAACTAAGTTGTCATGCTCCTTGGGAATGACTTGTTTGGTAGCATTGATTTTGGACCAAGAAAGTCAGGAGTGTTAGTTTGACAAAGGTTTTCAAATCTTAAAAAAATTTATACTTTGCAGTGTCTCAAACATGACTAAGAACAGCATTTAAACATACCCTGAAAACTGCTATCACTGTTCATAGATAATAATTAGGAATAGAGACTACCAGAAAGGAATAGGAAGGGAGATTTAAAGTAGCTGTAGAAATAACCAGTCCATTCAGATCTAACAGATTAAATTTCTATGTCTAAGTCATTTAAGAGCTGGTACAAGATATCATATGTTGAACAAAGCTGAAATAGTTTTCTTTTATGATAACAGTAACACTTTAAATAGCAAGAGAAATACCTCAGTGCATTGAGAAAAGCCTTTTATTTATGGAAAATATTTTCTGTTTTCATTGTTGAGGGTGTTATCTGCAGTCAATTTGGAATGCTGTATAAACTTCTAGGGTGTTGAGGTGGAAATTTAATCTTTTTGTCGTACCTAATTCATCTGGTTTGAGATGCAACTTTGTAAAATTAGCCCAAGTTACTGGATCGTCTGATCCAGATGAATTCAGTTCAGATTACAAACTTTGTAATGCAATTGTGGTAGTCATTTCAGTTGAAAACTGCCTTCCCAATAAATACATGCAATAAAATATACTCGCTATACCAACATCTTAAAAAGTAAGACTGAAGTGCTGCAAAAAACTATAAACAATTTTGTGTATTTCCTTGTGTGGTTTATTCTATTCACTTCTGAGTTCAGATAAGGCTGTAGTAATGTCTAAGTTTACCTAAAAGCCTTTGGTGTATATTTACATGTAACATTTGTAACTGTGTCTTTAATGACATAAATCATTACAAAATGATATCATTGCTGTTAGCAGTACAGTGTTAGACTTGCACCAAAATATTTTGATGCAGACGTTTTTGCAAAACCTAAGAAGTTTTCTGTAAACTTTTAGGTTTATCTTTGATTTCATGCTTTGAAATCTTTTCAGAGAATATGAAACTCTATCAATGTCTCAAAGCAAATACTAATCATTAGGGTGTTTTTAATTAATAAACCCCATTTTTTGGTAGTTAGCATTCAGCCTTCATAATCTCTAAGGTTTGGTTTTGTTTTGTTTTGTTTTTCTGGGCAGCAGTAAGATCCAAATAATTAAACATTCAAAATAACAGCACATTCATTACAGGAAAAAAACAGCTGTTGGTTGTAGGTACAAAAATGTCAGAATATTCATGTGTATAAACTTTCGCTTTTATTTCTGTAATGTGGTAATTAAATTGCTAACAAGGTATTTTCTTCAAACAAGCAGTACTGGAGCTGGTCCTTATTTTCATGTTGTGGTTTTTTGTTTGGTGTTTTTTATGTTTTTTACCTTTTCTGTGTAAGACAGCGGATGAAAGAGTCATCGTTCTATTCCCTGTGCCTATCCATGTGGCAACTCCCACAGGAATTTGTCAGACTTCAAGTTAGCCAAGAAGAGTTTCTGTGTATGAAAGCGCTGTTACTTCTCAACACAAGTAGGTTCTTTGATTTCTTTTTTTTTCACTAGGAAGAGTTTTGAACCGTGTTGTTTAACTTGACAATTGCTAAGCTGTCTGGCTTAACCAATTAGAAATTCTTTAGGACGAATGTTAGTATTCCGAGGCCTACAGATATTTTTTCTAGTGTTCATAAGGAACAAATAATTTATGATTCATTCTTGGTTTTCATTTTCATATCAAGTGTGCAGAATTTTTGCCTGGAAGCTCTTCAGCTTAAGTGACTTTATACAGATTTTAAAAAAAACCCTTACAAGCATTAGAAATACATTGAAAAATATTTAATAATTTGTCAGGACTTGGGGCTTTATCTTTCCCAAGAACTTAAAGCATACTTTTTCAAAAGAATTAGGGAGATGGACATGGCAAACAATATTAACATGTATTCAGCCTCTTGTAGTTATAAATAGGTTAAGTTTAGCACAAACAGAAACCGATGGAAATGTTTTTCTTTGGTTTGTTTCTTTAGAACAAAAGCCATGGTCACTTTTAATCATACACATTTTTTAGAGCATCCAGCATACAGCTGCATTCCACTTCAAATGGGAAATGTGGTATTTGATGAAGGTATCTTCCAGCCTTTTCTAAAATACTAATGTGTACATCTGCAAATGAAACTCCAAATGGAAAGTTTTAAAATGGTGCAGGTGCTATTAGAAATGAGAATAAGAACCTGTGAGAAATATAATTGGAAAAATATTGAAGTTTGGTTCTCTACACACCTACGGAATCAGGAGAGCTGTGCAAATCCTGCATAACGTGCTTGTTGGTTGTAAAGCATAGGAACCAAAATTTATTCCCCCTTAAGCTGTCCTTGGCTGCATGCTAAAACAGCCCTTGGTCTCAGCAGAGCATAAGCAGTAAAGATTAAATTTAGCTCATATGAACAATAAAAATACTAAAATGATAGCAAAATACCATATACTCAGCTAAAGCAATAAAAATAATGTGGACAAAAATCCATCCCTGCTGTAAATCTAATTGCTTTGTTGAATTTTGAATGCATTCTTAGTTTAAATGTTTTCCCTCTTGTTTTCATCACAAATGAACTCCCTTGCCTATCATTTGAATCTTAGAGGGAAGTTTTAAATTCCGGTGAAATTTAGATCCATTTGTGATGTTCCAGCTGTCCATTTCTGCCCCAGAAGGTGCAAAGCAAATTAAAGGAGCATTACAATGATTCAATCCCTGTCATACATGTACATCAGTTTAACAGTATTCATTGAACTACCATTCTTTATTAATTGCATTGCACTCAGAAATTCATTTTTAAGATGATTTGTTTATATGTAAGAAATTAGTTATAAAGGAAAAAAAAAAAGTATTTCTACCTGTGCTGATGAGCTTTGCTTTTTGTTCTCTCCTGCACTTATTGTCTTGTAGGAAAAAACAGTTTGTCAGATCTTTGGGAAAAGGAACACACCTAACCGTTGTTGCTGAGACATTTAGTAGACGTTTGGTACTGTATAAATATAATTCCACAAAACTCTTCTCAAAAAAACATATAAACTCATTGTTGCTCTGAAGTGTTTTTTAAGACTGCTTTTATTTCGGTCATGGTGTTCATTTTAATCCTCTTCAAATGTGAAAGTATGGCCATTTCAAGCTTTCATATACTAACAGTAAATCAAGTCTGAACTTTTAGTTTCTCATTCTGTCTTCTGTTTGATTTATTATTTAGATGAACTCTCTTTTACTTTGTCTGTCATTTTGAAGAAGCAGTAATTTGCATTAAACACAACAGAATGTCAGTTTCAATACATTTCTAATTAATTCTGAATGCCCCCCCAGCCTACGTTTTAACATTATTTTTGATTTTACAGTTTTTCCATTGAGTTTGCTGTGACTTAGGTGTATTCTATGTATTGTATTTGTGACAGTTTTAAAGATGTCTTGAAAGCAGAATTAGTCTTTCAAAAGGGGACGAACATTTTTGTGTTCTGCAGTTGTTTCCATTGTACAGATCCTTGTTTACTATATGCATCATGCTGTGTTGTAGCAGTGCCCCATACGTTCTAAATAGGGCTCCATTTTGTAGAGGCTGTGTGCAAATGGGGAGTAGTACTATGAATAGTTCAGAAATACCTTGATTTAAGAAAGTCGACCTATACCAAAAAGAGAGAAATAAGCATATAGCAAGTTCATTTCTAGCTCAAACACTTTCCAGACTTTGATTTAGAGGAATTGCAAAATCTTGTTGCATAAGATTTTGGCTGGGTTCTTGCCACTGAATAAAAACATCCACATTCTTTACGTATGTTCAGAGGGAAGGAACATTTGAGCTACCTGTGCTTAAGTTGCATTTGTGCATGTAACACATTGTAATTTTTCACTCAAAAAAGTAGCTTAGTGGAACTTCTTGTGATTAGACTGGAATGTGACCATGCTTTTGCAGAATTCCAGGGAAATGGGCTGTTCACTGCTGGAAGAGTGAACTTAATTCACAACAGAAAAGTAAGGACTAAATTGCTGGTTTATAGATATAAGTCAAGGATATCATCCACCTAACCCTAAATTCCATCAGAATGTCAGTTGGTATGAAAAAGATTTCGTAGATGTCTGTAAATGTGCTGTTAACACATACCTTGAACCACCCAGGCTTTGAAAATCAAGCTGTTCTTTTTCCATGACTCAGCTTTCCCCTACCATGAGTGTTCCTGCCTGTATTATTCCTCAGCACATTGTATTCTCTACAAACCAGAACTTGTTCCTTCCATTCAGACCCGTGATGTAGATGTGACAGCCACACTTTCAGATACCTCCTTTGTCTATCTGGACTTGAGAGGCCATACTGAGTCAAACCAAAATCCTACCTCATCCAGCATTTTATCTCCATCAGCCACTGAAAAAAACCTGACATGGCATTCCTAAAAGCTGGACTGTTCTTAGGTATAGTGTTATAAATGTACTTTCTGTAGAAGCAGTCACAATTTCTATTCTCTATTTTTTTTTGTTTGAATTCTGTTTTAGTTAGGAGTCAGACCCTGGCTTCCATAGCACCGTTCGGTGCTTAGGCACTTATCTTTAAAGTAAACGTGCTATTTTCTGTATGTGTGTCTCTCTCCTTCCCCCGGACACTCAGCTGTCTGAGGAGACACTGAGCAAGAGACAATCTTGGCAAGCAAACGGGATCGTTTCCTCTCTTGGGCAGTCTCCTCCAAAACAGGAGACCTCTGCTTAACTCACGTAGAACAGAGACATGAACTTCTGCCTTGACAGTTCTCTCTGGGCTTGGAGTGATGGACTGTTAATATGTTTGCCTGAAGTGTCTCCTTTCCCCTTATGTTTTTCTGAGGAACCAGACAGGCAACTGATTTCAGAACAGGGTCTGTGATTTCTGAATGGAGAGCAGTGTTGCTCACAGTGCGGGATTTGCTATCTAATTAGAATCATAGAATCATAGAATCATAGAATCATAGAATAGTTAGGGTTGGAAAGGATCTTAAGATCATCTAGTTCCAACCCCCCTGCCATGGGCAGGGACACCTCACACTAAACCATGTCATCCAAGGCCTCATCCAACCTGGCCTTGAACACCGCCAAGGATGGAGCATTCACAACCTCCCTGGGCAACCCATTCCAGTGCCTCACCACCCTCTCAGGAAAGAATTTCTTCCTTAGATCCAATCTAAACTTTCCCTGTTTAAGTTTGAACCCGTTACCCCTTGTCCTGTCACTACAGGACCATTATGGACCCATTTTCTAGATTTTCTATTTTTTCCTTTGAAGTCTGTTGTGGCCCTGTATTAGTCATGGTCTGATACCAGTTTGAAATGTTCTAGATACCTAGATAACTATCAGAAGATTTATTTAGCTGAGCTAGTCCCCATGACATTCTTTTAGAGTCCGTGGAGAAAAATAAGCATCTCTACATTTCTTTTTAAGGATACTTCCAAAACTGTGAACATTCCTTGTGCCCAAGACCATGTTTTACTGTAGGATTATTAGAGTGAAGCAAGCATTTACCAGATTGCCAGATGGGAATAATTTTTAGAGTTTAATTTCTTAAAGTTTTTAATTTCTTAACTGCCTTTGACAACATAAATTACAATACTTGTGTATTACACATCACCATGCCAGGAAAGCAAAGACTAGAGCTTGCACTGTTTCCTTACAATGCTACCAACACATATTGTCAGTGATCACATATGATCTTATCACAGTCATTAGCAGGTTTATGTTTCAGTGTTTTCTTCATACCCTTATTTTGGTCCTCATGGCTCACCTTTAAGGGAAGAGTGAGTTCAACCATTTACTCCTCCTTGCTAATCTCTCTAAAAAGTTGCTCACATGTAACACTCGGATAGTGCATCTATCCTATTAAGAGGTCCAAACAGGAGGCTTGAACACTGGATGCTTTACTGTCTACACTAACTAGTTGTTAGTTCATTTCTTGACTCTATTTTGAAGTCCCAGCTCCATCTAGATCTCCCTAACATAAATCTGCTATGAAGAGACACGGACCCTCATCAGTGTAAACATAAGCCAGTCCATAACAGCTTTCCTCAAGTATGGGAGTGGTTCTTTGAGCCATCTTCAGCAGTGTGGTGGTTTAACCCCAGCTACCAGGGGTTTATCCACTGTACAGGTTTAACCTCTGTGCTATCTATTAGGAAGAGAATTAATTCTATCCCAGTCAAAACCAGGACAAGCAGACAGGTGTCTGCAGAAGCTTATGGCTCTTTCTAGACATCAGCAATTAGCAGAATTGTCTGATTGTTGCTGGTATATCCCAGGACACTAACTCTGTCACTGTTTCTGGAATAACCTTTGAACAAGAAGAAGTACCTGAAATATAATAATGAATTGCACTTCACAGCCTGAAATACTAGAAGTTGTTCTGTACTTTAAATTTCTCCCATTGCCTTCAGAATAAATCACAACACAAGTGTTACTTTCTTTTTAGTTCCTTTGGAAGGTCTAAGAAGCCAAAGCCAATTTGATGAGATGAGAACGAGTTACATTAGAGAACTGGTGAAAGCAATTGGTTTGCGCCAGAAAGGCGTTGTGGCCAACTCGCAACGTTTCTATCAACTCACAAAACTGATGGATTCCATGCATGATGTAAGTTTGCTGGTTAAAGTGGTTTGCTTTTTATGTGAGCAACTAGTATTTCTTAAATGGAATTTTATGGAAAGTGGCTAGTCAGTATTTCTAAACAACAAAAGCAAAACCTCTGCATTTTTCATTTAGTGTGTATATTTGCATGTATAGATGGCTGTATATTTGTCATGGATATATATTGTGTATATATTATATGGTAGACAAGATTTAAGAAATATGATTTAAGAAAAATGATAAGATTGAGAAATATGCATTGAATGCTACCATTTTATTTCATTATTTCTGTAATGTAGCTAGTATAGGTTCAGGTTTTGTTAAGAGACAGCATGTGTGTGTGTTTATACATATTCATGAAAATATTTAAATAATGCAAAGAAAAGGCAATTCAAGTTGCAAAGCCAGGGTACTAAGAATTAGAGAAAGACAATCAAGTTTTGCAACCTTAATTCAGCTACTTTTACGTATATATTGTATGCCATTTTTTCAGTTTCTGTCTGCATTTGGGAATTGAGTCATCTTTGAGATCTCTAGTAGTAATACCAGAGATTCATGTGTCTTGAGAGATGATCTGAATCCTTTCCATACCTCTGAGAATTCATCATATATACTATTGGCTTAGCATCCATTAAAACTGAGGCATGACATTTTTTTATAACTTCTGCCCATGTGAATATTGTTTTGTATTGGCTTGTGTATCTCTGCAAGAGAGGCAGAAAGCAGACAAAAACCAGAGCAGTAGCTGATGTTTTTAGCAAGCACTGGAGAAGTAGCACTAAAATAGTTTAGGAAGAATGCTTTTGAGTTTGGTGTTCGTGGAGTTCAGGAAAGGGTGGCTCTTTCAATGTTTGCATTCTGCACTTGGCAAATCTGCATTTTATTTTAACTGTTCATGAATAAACACATTTATTCATCTAAAACCTTTAACTGTCACTAATTCCTCTTTCTGATGGGGGGAAAAGAATGCACCCTTTGAGAATCCCATTTGTGGGAGTTGAGAGGTAACAATATTGATAATTTTGTGGCTCACCAGGTGGTCTTGAGTCTTTTAATCCACTGCACAAACCTCTCCAGCAGCTTCTGCTATCTACAGAACTCACATTCACCATTAGCTGTTGCATTGTCTCAGATAACAGCAAAATGAGAATGAGACAAGTATGAAAAGCATCCTTTCAGGTGAAGGTAGAGAATTCTGAAGGCAGGATATGGAGCTTAACTTTAAGTATTTACTGGTAGTCAGACTGCAGTCATCACTTGGGACTATCAGAGCTAAACCCTTCGCTGGATTAGCTTTATAATGCTGATATATTTAAGCAACAGAGAAATGGATAAAGCATAAAAATTTATGAATCTGTATGAATATGACAAATTTTGCCTGTCATTAAAAATGATACTCAAATTCTCTAACAATGTAGGAAAACAGAGAGTCTTGCAATAATAAGTCCTGGCCAGAATACTACTGGTAGTAGCCCTCTGCTCAAGCAACAGTTTGGATCAGTCTTGCTTAGCATAAAAGGGCTTCCTGCCTTACCTGGAGTAATAATTTGCAATCTGAGAGTCACAGCATCCAGAGGAAAGTTCTGAGTTTTCCTCTCTGGCTGTAGAGTCAATCTCTTAATTTCAAATGCTTAAAGTAAGATAGTCTTAGTGGTTGTAGAGCGAGGCTTGCTGCAAAATATCCGGCAAGGTGATGGTTAGGGTAATGTTTGATCTATAAAGTATCTTCATTCAAATGCTATTTTGGGCTGATAAACTGATGGGAGATACAAGATCATCACATTGGAGAGACTGTGTTGTTAAAATCTAAGGTAGGAGGAATAGTATGATATTTCACAATGTAAAGATCACAGGTCTTAAAGAAAAACTTCAATAAGATTGGAACTTCTGAGGGAAGATAGAAGAGGTGGAACAGTCATAGTTGCTTTCAGGAGATGAGGGCCTGTGGTGTTTAATGTTTGTGGCATACCCAGATATGATCATAATCAGAGCCGTGGAAAAGCTTGCAGGCAAACAGTAAATGCTGTCCCTCAGAGCAGTGTTTGGATAGCATACAGTGATAAGGCACTAAGATGTGCTGAATGTGAGAATAAAATGGAAGTTTGAATATTTGCTTAGTAATCACCGTTGTTCATGGTGCATGTCATAAGTGAGGCTGATACTCTGTAATATCAGTGAGGCGCTGTTTTTATGTGACATGTAGCTATGTTTAGTTTGTGATTTTTGCCATGGGAGGATATTTTAATAGGGAATGACAAGCACCCTCATTATTGATTCAGGGAATGACAGAGGAAGGTATATAAAGATGTCAGCTGATGGATGTATGAGATACGTGATTTGCAGCATGCTTACCTGACTGATTACTGTTATCTTGATTTATCATGTTTGTATTTTGTTAAATCCAGCTAGTGAAACAGCTCCATCTCTTCTGTCTGAACACATTTCTCCAGTCCCGTGCACTGAGTGTTGAATTTCCTGAGATGATGTCAGAGGTGATTGCTGCCCAGCTACCCAAGATTCTGGCAGGGATGGTGAAACCTCTTCTCTTTCACAAAAAGTGAAATGTCTTTTCTCTTATCATAGAGATGATTTCTGGGTCATTTTTTGTTTGTTTATTTTGGTCAAGATTTTGCAATGTCAAGACTTCAGTATATTTGTCATACTTACTCTGCCTACTGCTTTATACTTGTAACATACACAAGCCATTTAAGCTTGATGTACATATTGTGGGTTCCTGATTCCTTAACTGCAAAAATCACAACGGTCGTAAGAAATGTTTTGTAAACTTGGCTAGGTTGCTTTTAAGATATGCATAAGAGTGACAATGAGTAGAGTTTTCAGATTTCTAAGAACAGGTATCTTAAACATTTTTCTTACATACTACATGCTCTCAAATTTCTGATATGACATGGTGTAAACTTTTTACTTGAATACACTGTATGCATGGCTACATGTGGGCATGTGTGTAATACCAGATTTTGGAGAAACTGAAATAAATATTGCCCACATTTTCTCACAGGTATTTCACTTTTTATTAATTAATCTGCCTCACAGAAATATCTTTTGAAAGTCAGCTGTCCAGGATTACATAGATGTTGCTCACCTTCATGAGTAACTGAAGTGTTAGGCACAAAGTATACATTCATACTCTTGTCTGTGCTCATACTGCATTGAAACGCTGAGTTCAGTATGCTGTTTGCTGCACCGTTCAGTGTTGCTCTCCTTCAAGAATAGGAAAGCTTAGTAAAATTTCAGTGTATATTACAACAGAAGTAATGTGTATGCAGACCTGCTAAGCTTTGGTTTGTGTTATTTTCCTTAAAAGTTTAGCATTTACTAAAGCTTAATCACTTGGCTGTAATCCTAAATTCATCAACTTCAAAATTCTGTATTTCAGAAGCTTTAAGTAGAGATGTTTTCACTGACTACAACTCAATAATCTTAATGATTTGAATTCCAATGCTGAATATTCTAACAGCTATTGACATCAAATTATAGTGAGATTAAGTGCAAAAAAGAGATTGAAAAGATGACTACAAATATTTTGATACACATCAGACTCATTTCAGTGCTATTTAGTGGAGCTGCATGTTTTATATTTTAAAGGCATGCAACTATAATTGGGGTAACTCTAAAAGAGGAATTAGACTATATTAGCTTTATACATTAAAGAAGAATGTGATGTTTTACCATGAAAATAATATTTGACTGAAAAAATGTGGTGATATTTGTTCCTTTGATGTGGATATAAAGCAGCTCATGCATTTAAGGCAGTAAATTGTGTATACATTCAAAAAACAGAGAAACAGATAAAGCACAAGAATTTATGAATCTGTTGAAATACAATAAATTTTGATAATCAATAAAAATTGTACTAAAATTCTCCAACAATTTAGGAAATCACAGAATCCCAGAAGGGTTGAGGTTGGAAGGGATCACTGGGAGTCATCTAGTCTGACCTCTCTGCTAAAGCAGGGTTGCCTACAACACATTGCTGAGGATTGTGTCCACACAGGTGTGGAATATCTCTTGGGACCAAAACTGTACAACCTCTCTGGGCAAGCTATTCCAGTGCTCAGTCACCCTCACAGTAAAGAACTTCTTCTTCATGTTCAAGTGGAACTTCCTGTGGTTTAGTTTATAGGTGAAATGGCAAGTCTTAGTTGGGTACTTGCTGGCCATATTGTTTTGCTGTTCTCCATTCCATGTTGGATGCATCCATCGTGTGATAGCATAATGTTGATGATGTGTAGGTTCATCTTCATAGATATAATATCCTTGTCACCTGAACGAAGTCCCATGGGACATAAGATCAAATCAGGGTGCTCCGCATTAAAAGCATAAGTGATGTTACTTGTTCATAAAAGTTATGTTCTGTTCTTTAAAAAATTGTGTACAAGTAACAACTAAAGGTATATCTAAAGGTATCCTTACTGTTTGTTCTTTCCCAAAGCCAGTGAGGAAGGAGCTACATTACGACTGGGGATAAAAATGTTTCTGAGATTCCCACATAATAGTACAAAACCCACTGGAGTTGGTGTGAAGACGTGGCCCTGGATAAAATGGTATAAGCATAATTTTGCGTTAGGTGACTAGGTTCATCATTGCTAACTGCCCAAAGACAAACAATTTTTTTCATATTCAATACAATCTGACTTCTAACTGTGATCCTTAAAGCAAGTATGTTTTAATAAATAACACAAAAATCTTTATTTCTACATCTTGAAGTTTTGTTTTCTTTATTTTTCTCTGTATTTAGATTCAGTAATTGTGGAGCTTAGTGTCCATTTCAACTCTCCCACTTTTGTGTAGCAACAATATTTTCTTGCATTCTTTGTGAATTTAAGCATTGCCACATAATTTACTATTGAATAAACTATGTCACTGTGTAACAGCTGTTAACAGAAACTTCCCATGCTAAATATTATTCTTCAACACCGTAGTTGTGAAATTAGAAAACAGGGTAGGCAGCGTGTTTGCCCTGAACCAGCCTCCATCTGCCTTTTATTCAATCCCTGAAATGTGTTCCAAGTGGCTGCCATGTCACAGTGTCCCATAAATACAGCAGATTAGTTTGAATTGCTCTGTATTTGCCTCAAAGGCATAATCAAAAAGGAAGAAAAGACGCCTTTGGGGAATAGATAACAAAGGTTAAAAACATTTTCAATTTGTATTTCTTAAAGATCTCTAACAGTGAAAATACCCAGAACTTTATGGTCATGATAAGTGCACTGCATAAGACAGAACACGTTTGGCTATATGTGGCTGCAGTATGAAATTAAAAAAAACATTGTTTTAATTTGAGAACTTCCAGCTTTGAGACCGGTTTATAAAATTGCCTTTAGTCTCTTTATCATCATTTGCCCTGGATTACACGGACACCATGAACACCGATCGAAACTCAAGATTGCTTCCTTCTTTCCCTGTAGAAATTGCAGGTACTGTGCCTTTTTATCACTGCAGCAATGTCCAAAGAGCCATCAGCAAACTAGGATTTTTCTTTCAGAGAGTATGAGGCTTTGCAGTTGCTTGCATTTCTTTGCATTAATATTTGTTTGAAGATTAAGATATTTGTTGGCCTGAGCTTTACAAATAGGTCCAAATAAAACGTCTTGTAGTGCTTCTCAGTATACTGACCAAGGCATAACAATTCTGGACCTTCTTAATGCTGCATTTTGCACACTAGAAATCAAGCGGTTTTGGTAGATGTACTTTTTTGTTTTCTCACATTTATGATGTGCCTGACGACATTTGAAAGGTATGAGACCTGTTGTACTAATTAGAAAGCTTGCTATTTTCTTCAGATTGCAGACATAACTTCATCTGAGCTATCACTACAGGTTCATCTTACACTAGGTAATGCATTGCCTTCTGCTTGCACTTCAGTGAAGGAAACAAACCAGGGCATGAAGTGAACCATTTCCTTTGAGCTCTGCTGTCGTTACTCAGCTTTGTAGAGTTTTTATAGTTTCTAAAGACTTGTGGAGGTTGAAGTGCCTGGCAGTGGCAGCCCAGCTGTGTTTGGAGAGCTGTGACAATGCAGGGCAGAGAAGACCTCCAGCCCCAGGGAGCTGTTCTACTCCTTCACAGCAAGTTGTTCACAGCTGTACCTGCTGTGCTCAAAGAAACACAAAAGGTCAAATGCTTGGCTCATGTTTGCAAAGATCTTACCTGGATCAACAGTACTGGCCAGCCTTTAGGGAAGGGGAACTGTGGCTTCATTAGCACTTTGTTCATGTGGCCTGAGAAATTAAACCAATTTCACTGCACTTCAGAATGGTCTGGTTGCATGTGTGTGTAATAAACTGGAGCTTAGGTAGTTTTGAACTCGGGCTGTTCCTCCAGCTGCACTGCAGTTAGGTTTTCTTGGGTAATATCTACAGTAGAGAAGCTGAGAGTTGAGTTTGCATTTTCTGACCAGCCAATGCTTCGTTAGTAGCTTAGGAGCTTTTAGGTTGATTAATTTGTTTTTCTTTTGAAGTACAGTAACACTTCTCTCTCAGTCATGTTTATTGGGAAAGTCAGCTGCTTTCCTGTGTTCTACTTAAACCCAAATATTATCGGTGACGTATCAGTAGCATGAACACTGATAGCTTATAGTCACCTGCCTACACAAACCTCAGATTAGTTTATCCCCAAAGCAGGAGGGAGCTGTATTCCAGCCATGCAGCAGTGCAACTCCATGTACGCACATCTTGCCTTACATACCATTTGTGGCACGCTGACCTTTCTTTCCTTCCTCTAAGCCAGCTTGCAGCCACAGAGCTCACATCCAAAGCCCTCCCAGCTTTCCATGGCTCAAGAGCCTATGTACGTCCTGGCAGGCTGGACTGTCAGCGTTGCTGGATTTATTGGTTTGTACTGCTTTGTGTGTCATGGTGACCTGACTTGAGGAGAGGGTTTGGTTTTAATTTAGTTCTCTTTTCTCTGTTGGAAGTTGAAAAGGAAAAAAAAAAACATTTTAGGTGTTTTTTGTTCTAAAATGTATGAGATTTTTTTCCAATGAGTGCTATTAATTAATTAGATTGATGTTATTTGCATGCAGAATGGTACTGTAGCTTCTGAAGCTCAGACAGAAACATGCAGTAAGAGGTGACTGCATGGATAACTATAACCAGGTTAAAATTTAGCTGGCTGTTTACCTTGAAGGGAAAACAATCCTCAGAAAATAAGCCTTCAGTACTGTTGAAACTAGTGCAGGAGTTGCATAACTTCAAGTACCTGAGCAGCACTGCTCTCCTGATGTATTTCTTCACTCACATTTAGGCATTTCTTTCCTGGGTTGGGCGCACAGTGCTCTCTGTATGATAAAGGGTATCAAGGAGTGGTGAGCTTTCATTTAATTCTAATTTATCATTTAAAACTGGCAACATTTCAGTTTCGTGCCAGTGTGTGGTGTGCTTATTACAAAAATACCACCGCAAGTCTTCTAACCATAGATCATGGTTTTCTGACCATGAAAACTAACTTACCCTTTCACCTCTACACATACAATAGTTCCACCAATTTCACATTCAGGCATGTCAGCGAGGAAGTTCTCACAGTGTCATTTAAATAGTCTCACTCTGTTGCATTTTCCCACAGCTCAATTTGAATATCCACCCAGCCAGTTTAGTACTAAAATCTCTTTATGTTGAGGAAAAAGAAATACATAATTGGCAGCAATCCAGAACTCTGCATGAGTGAACTCCACAACAGCGTACTTTCAAACAAGGGGCTAGATTGGATGAAAAGCACTGAGGGGGCATAATAAATATCTTTGCCATCAAGTCAGAAATGAGTAGGAAGAGCAGTGCAGAGATGTTGATGTTATACAGGTGAACATCACTGTAGGTTGCTCTTTCCAGCTTGTAGTTTTCACAAATGCCTGTTTTTCATATACTAGATAAAAAGAGAGTAATGATTTTACACTTCATACCCTGTATTGTTAGTTTATGTCCAGTATGAGACTCAAATCTGCAATACCTCCAGTTGAGAACAATGTTCTCATCATAGCGCTTGTCAAAACCCCTGATTTATTCCAGCAGGTCCGTTGCGGCGGTATGGAGTATGAATAAGGAAAGCACCAAACAGATACAGCCGTGTGTGTTCAGAAAGGTGTGTACGTGCTTTTACTTAATAGTACTTGGAAACACCCAGCTACCTGCAATCACTATATGGTTTTAAAAGTAAATTTTGTTTTGTATTATACAGTGCCTGAATAAGGCTGACTGTATACTGATATTTAATAATCCATTCCAAAACAGGGGGCTCCAAGGAGTCTTATGTAATCTTTGAAAACCGTAAAGCCATAAACTTTACAAACTCCCCAAAATGGACACATCTGTTTATTTAAAAGGCAGTTGATTGCAGCTATTACCAAATGTATATAAATGTAAAGTTAAAGCCATTGCTACAAATAATGGTGTTAGTGCGCAGTACTTTTTTTGACAGCTGAGGAACACTGTGCATGCAGGGCTGAAATACTCAGTTTAAGATCACCCACATGCAGGCACACATGGGAACGCAGGCAGATGCTGTTACACTGGCACCCCTGCACTTTGCTCGAGCCATGGCCAATTCACAGTAGTTTTACACAAAAGCATCGGCACTGGGTTTGCTCTGAGAGGTGTGGTTGTATTTGTGCATTTTGCATTTGAAATTTGCATATTTCAAACACAAGCTCCAGCCAGCTCGTATTTGACTGGGAAACAGAAACAGCCACTATGACGCTTTGTAATACAGGTCATGTGTCAATTTGTCTGCTCACAAAGCAAGGTTATAAACACCTCACATTAAAAACCAATAAAAACTTAAACCTCCAGAATTTCGAAAACAGTACTTTAGCAAGATTTTCATTTAAGTACCCTTAAAACCTTCCCTGAAGACAGCCATAAATGTTAAGAAAAACTACATGATAGAGAAAAGCACAACCAAAGGGTTAAAAACCTCTTGCAGTTCACGATCTCTTGCAGTTTCTGAATTTCAGACAACTACATCCCATGTCCCACATTTGTAAAATGTTTACTCTCCTCTCCTTCCCCTGCCTTTAACACTCACTCTTTCCCAAGGGTAACTTGGATGTCTAAGGCATTAGCACTTTATGGAAGCTTCGTAATCCTTGATGGAAAATTCAGTAGAAAGCCAAATAATTCTTAACTTGGAGACACACTACTTGTATTTCTGTGTATTTAACATTTAAGATCATGGACATAATTTACTGTTTATTGCTACTGTTTTTATTTTTTTAAAGAAGAAGCTTGTGTAAGATTTCTGTATTTTCCTCTCATGAAGACGAGCCTGCATCTGTATATTTGTACATCTGAAATAATAGCTTTGCAGTATTTTTGCAAATGTGTTGTCTAGCTACATTGTGTCGTGTCCAATAAATTGGAGAAGTGCTTACATCGTAGTAGTATGAGAAGTGTTTAAGTCCTCAGTTACCACAAACTGGCTCCATGCTGTCCCTGGACATTACTTTACAGTTCCCAGTACCAGGCTGGTGGAGCCACTTGTGCTTGCAGTCTTGTGAGACAGCAGCCAAAGGCCAATATAAATTTGATTACTATGGCAGCTCCAGGTTAGAGACAACACATACTGCTTATTTATTGATTTTAAACCTATATGGCTGAGGGGAGGGAATTGTTTTCCGTTTTGTTTTCAATTCAAACCCTCTACAAGGCTCAAAGAACAGGAAACAATACTATTTTCTTTTACGTGTTTGGGTTTTTTTTTCCTTATATAGAAGGTACTGATTTTAACTAAAACTACCAACTGTCAAACTGCTAATGTATAAAACCAGAAAAATAAGTTACAACACATTCCTGATCTTCCATGATAAATAAACACAAAGGAAGAATTTATTCAAAAATCTGACCTACAGTACATAGGTGCATACACAGGAGCACCAGTTAGAGATGATGCTGTGGGAGCAGGGGCTGTGGCACTGTGCTGCCTCTCCATACCAGAAAAAGTTCATCTAAGTAGAAACGTAATTAGCACAGCAACATACATGCTGGGTAATGATGTATTTATATATATTTTATAGCCAGGGTTTGAAAGTAAATTGTCCTTAGATATAACAGACACTGTCCGTGAGCTCACTGCTGTGTGTGTACTGATAACTGGGGTTCTCCTCTGCCAACAGTGGGATCTGATTCCTGTGGTATCAGATGCAGCATGCTGCAGGATTCCATCCATTCTGCAATCTGCAGTTGTGGGCAAGAAGGATCTTTTCCTGCTGCTGGTGCAGAGACAAGTCATTGGCTTGGCCTAGTGCAACCTGCTCTTGGCTGGGAACATCACCTCTGGCTTTTGAGGAATTGCCTCCAGCACTTTAGGGGATCCTTTTTTCACCCTGAACAGGTCCCACCTCCCACCCTACTGCCTTCTGGCATGGTGTGCAATGGGCAAAGAGCAGGAATCGCACCCCATGAGGGCTGTGGGCACCAGGCAGAAAAGCTGGGCAGTGTGATGTGCTCTTCAACAGGAGAGACCACTGCTTTCCCCCTCTCCTATCAAGGGAAAAACTGGCAATTCAGGTCTGGACTGGCAGTTTGAATGTCAGCCCTCAGTAAGGATGCTCTTTAATGTTACCATGCTCTCAGAGAAGCATTAACTGTGCCAATGACAATGACACTTTTCCACATTATTTCCACATAATACAGGACATCTTGAAAGTGATGTTTCGGTTTTGTTTCTGAATGTCCTGGTTCTTGTGAATTGATCTCTTAGACATTATCAGTACTCCATGTGCACATCATGAACAGGTTGACAGGGCTGGGTTTTACCACATAGGTATTTTTTTCCAGATTAATTTAGTTTTAAAACATCCAATACAACTGTACCATTAAAGAATAGTAGAAGGCATTTGGTCAATACAAAAATACATGATTTCCTTAAAGTGAAAGTTCCGTTAGCAGTTAGCACACAGAAGAAAAAAGTTTTTGAGACACTGGAGAACTTCAAGGTGTCAAAGGTTAGGACTGTGCTTCTACTTAAATATGCATTCACTTGAACACACCTACACTGATACCTTTATTTAGCCCCCAATTATTTATTTATGCAATGATGTTCCTCTGGATTGAGTGGAATGAATATATATATAATGACCAAATACAGTCTGAATGCATAGCTGTTTTGCTCAAAAATGGTTTTGGGTTTTGTGTTTTTAACAGACAAGGTAATGGAAGGGTGCAACAAGCAAAGTAAGCTTACTCATTATTTGAAATGAGATGTTTAAGCCCTTTGAGATAGAAGGTTTTGCTTTAACCTTCAGCTAATAACAGCTGGCCTAAATGAGATGTTTTGTCATTGTAACATCACAGACTCTGTAATGGTACAGATGCTACAAAGATTGACTCGCCCCTGCACAGTGTAGGTGAGCCACCACTTAAACATACTAATGAGATCATGCCATAATCATCGGCTGTGCACAGGGGAGACAGCCCTGCTATTTTGTAATTATCTAAGTCAAAGAAATAAGTGGTGTCAAGAGATCCTGTCACGCAGAAAACCATTGTTTCCTTTCGCATATGTCAGTAATAAAGATGCTGCGGCACTTGCGAAGGCACAAACTGAGCCAAGACTGAGGTGACACTATGAGGAGGTCCCCTGTTCCGAATCTCCCACTGTGCTGTAATGGGTTTTGTGTTAGCACTATTTTACTTAAACGGGATGTATTCTTCGGGGAAAGACTGACCTGAAGGAGTGCCTTGGGAGTTACGAAGAGCAAAGAGCTGTGTTTGTTCCTGCTGCATTCAGGAGAGGAGCTGTTTGTAGAGATCTTGTACTGGGTTACAGCTGCACCCAGGACAAGATGCACACAAGAACATCATGATGCAGAAACACCCTTTCTTGATTTTCCATCTGGATAAAAACTATCCAGTAAAACTAATTCTATTAGGTAAAATCCACAAGAATATTCACCTGAGTTTCTCATGCTGATGCACTTACAGATAATCCAGACATTTGGCTTCCCATTTCATTTAGTCAGGAATGTTTCAGGGGATCATTTAAACAAAGATGAGAGAATACTATTAAGGAAAGGCTTCAACAGTGACAGAACCAAACATTTGTGTACAACTTGGGCCCGCCTTTCTCTGAAGGTAACGTTAATTGTGCTTGCTTGTTTTGCATCATCTAGATGACAGCAGGATAGGAATTGCAGAGAGAAGGACCCATTCCAAGGCAAAACTGTGTTAGAAATCACAGTAGGAAGCTGGGTAGAACACTCATATGGCATTCACTGCAGTTTTCTCAGTGAAGGGCCCAGGGAGATACCTTATACTGAGCCTGTGACAGGGCAGGCAGGACGTTGTGCAGAATGACCGTTTTTCCCATCCAAGGTAGGAACAATTTGTCATCCTTACAGAAAAGAAACAGTACTTTTCAGAACCAAACATAAGCATCCTCAACCAACAGCAGCAGCAGGACAAACTTAAAAGGACTGTTTAAGCTGTGGTGTTTTGTAAGGACACATTTGCACCACTGCTGCCCAGCGGTGTCACAATTTGTTTATGCCTAAATCTCTGAGGTCTTCTGCTGTCAACCTTCTTCCTTCAGGTGGTACCACCAGATGCATTTTTTGGGTGGGTTTTCCCTGCTGAGAGGCCTCCTGTTTGGTTTGTGGCATTTCTGGACTCCCAGTCATCGCCACTTTCACAGCCTGCTTTTCCAGCAGTTTGTGCTCAGCTTCACATCTCGCACACACCGAAACCCTGATCTTTGTTATCTTCTTGTGAGGCCCTTGCAAACAGCATTTGTTTCTTTCTAGGAAACAGTTGTATCCTGTACACCGGCTAATTTATTAGGAGAACACTACAGATTGACCAAGCTCAGGTTTCTCATCTTCCTTCCGCCCTGGAATGTGAATTGTCCTCTGACAGGTTTCTCATGGGGCTGTCCACCCCGCACTGTCTCACCTGCTTACGGAGCATGATGACATTTCCCCAGCGATGCTGTGAGCATCTGGCCACATCTGTACCACAGAGCCCAAACATAAGCTTGTTTGGAGCCCATGGCTCCTGCTCCAAGCTGTGCTGTGCTGGGACAAGCTGCACACCCTCCATCCACCCCATCGAGTCCACCAAGGGACTTCAGCCCCCTGCCCACTAGTGGGATGGAGCTTATGGCCACCCTAGCATGAAGAGTGCCATTGCAAATCTCATTTTGAAAACGCCCCAAATCCAGATGAGCTGCATGCTTCCCTTTCAACCTGTCTTTTTGGTAAGAATACAAAAGCAATGACCATCAACAAAAATAAATCACTGATGTTTTTCTTTCAGACAAGACTCTAATCCCTTCTAAGGGCACCCGAGAGCCATTAACAGTAATTTTAAAGTAAATACACCCATGCTAAGTCTAACTAATCAGCCTCTCAAATTATCCTGGCAGAAAGATGTATTCCAATTAGCTAAGTACTTTCAAGTGAATTAAGACTCCTTTCTGTACTGGCTGTGAAGGTCACTCAGTGTTCCCATGAATCCCCACATGTTTACATTAAAAAAGTACACCATGATCTTTGGCAAAGGCACTTGCTCTAGGTTACTTCAGCTTTTGAGCTTGTTGCCATAAATACAATGGAAAAGCAGCCAACCGTTGCAAAAGAAGCCAAGAATATCATTCAATACTTTCTTTACGTATCAATGATTAATCCAAATTACCGGGGAAAAGCTTTACAAATGTGAAATAAATTATTAAAAAGATCAAAGTGCAAATACCTTATTTACCATGTTTAGGAAGTATAGAGTTTGTGTTAGAAAGAATGGTAGGTTTTGAAGGAATGAATCATACCCAGTTAATGAGAAAATGTTCCCCACTGCTGTCCTGGTTCAACAGCAGCAGTCAGTTCTTAGTAGCTGGTGCAGTGCTGTGGTTTTGACTTTCAGCCTGGGAATAATACTGATAAAGCCGATGTTTTCAGTTGCTGGTCAGAATGTTTACCCTGACCAAGGACTTTGTGAGTCTCATGCTCTGCCAGGGAGGAGGAGAAGCCGGGAGGAAGCAGGGACAGGACACCTGACCCAAACTAGCCAAAGAGGTATTCCATACCACAGCACGTCATGCCCAGGATGTAGAACTAAGAGTTCCCTGGAAGGGCTAGATCACGGCTGGGTGGGGGAAAGGTATCGATCGGTGAGCGGTTGCATTCTTTTCCCTTATTTCTCTTATCATTATTATTATTGGTGGTAGCAGCAGTGATTTGTGTTATACCTTAGTTATTAAACTGTTCTTATCTCAACCCGTGGGAGTTGCATTCTTTAGATTCTCTTCCCCGTCCTTCCAGGTGTGGGGAAGAAAGGATGGGGGGAAGTAGACTGCGTGGTTCTGATTTACGGCCTGGGCTTAAACCACGACAACTGGGATCTGAACCGACTTTGCAGCCTGCTCAGTCTACACCTGCATCATTTCCTTGGGTCACTGGAATTCCTGTTCTGTAGAGCACATGGCTCCACGGGAGGCAGGGCTGGCGTGGCAGCATCCCCCCACTCCCATCCTGCTTTCCCTCAGCCAAGTGCCCATTTTGTACCACGGCTATTCCACAACTCACCTGCTTAACAGCGCATGTTGTACACTTACCAAGTCATAAAAGCCTGCAGAGCAGATCTGTTTTTTCAAACACATGAGACTTAAGTCACTATAAGGTGACTTAATGCAACCAGATAATGAAATCTGACTTGACTCTTTCTGGTAAGAAACAGGTGTTTCATCCTTTGGGAGTTTTCAATTTGGTGATAACAAGGTAATGCTGTGTTAATTTAACAGGAATTTGTCTTACATTTAAATGCTCACTGAAATGTCAAGATATAGCAAGCTGGAACATTTGTTTCCCAGAAAGAGAGAAAAATCTTAGTTATTCCATGATGCCAAATAAAATGGCCCTATAGACAGTGGGAGAATGAGTGATGAGATCTATTTTAGGGCTTAGTCTAGACCCCAAACTAGTCTGTATTCACTCCTGTAGAGGATCTGAAAGCCAAGGAGCCTGCATCCCCATGGGAAAGAGCAGAAAACTAATAGAAAAAACAACAATTTTATTTCAGATTTTTAACAAAAAATGGGCTATCATTTTTAGTGAACTATCAAAATGCACATATTCTTCTGTTTTCTCTATCCCTGCTCAGTATGCAGAGCTGGGCATCTGCGGCAGCTCTTACCATGCTTGCTTTCATGGTCCTTGACAGGAGCCGAGGTGACTCAAGCCATAACTCATGCCAGCCACATACGGAGCTGTCACGGTGCTGGCTGACATGGTACAGGCGCAGGCTGACAGATCTACCTGTGTGACCCTGTGTGCCCAGGGCAGGGCAGCCAGGCGTGCGGGAGCAGGATCTGTCTTCCCTGGTCCGATGCAGCAGTTTTGTGCACTGTTCAAGGCTGGCCACACAGGGAAAGGGTTTATCAGGTGGCTGGTGTTTCATCTTCTGGTTTAAAAAAGCTACTTTTAGTTAATATCATAATAAAACCTGATTGGTTCAGGGGTATAAAAGCCTCTTGTGGTTTTGGAGACCCTTCAAGAGGAAGGTGCCACCTCACAGCTCCTCCTGCCTCTGGCACAGCCAACGATGGAAATAACTCCCTCCTGAGGGCCCGAAAAGCTGCACATCCCTGAGGCGAAAAGCCTTGGAGAAACACTGGGAAAGGGATGCAAGGAAAACTTGGAGAAACTTGGAGAAACCACTGCAATTCATGATGCTTCCCTCACAGGCAGTGCTGCTGGAATCAGGTCACCAAGTCCCCCTCTGTGAGCCAGCCACCCGCTAATTTTCAGATGCAAAGGCATCATGTTTTGATATACCGGGGTTGTTCTGCTTGTGACCTAACATCCAAAGTTGTCATTTTCTTTTCCCTCAAAAGCCACATCTTTGGAGAGTTCCATATGACCAGGACAGCAGATGACATACTACTGTTCAGTACTTGTACACATGCCAATTGCTGAACATAAGGAGCAATGTCCTCTATGTAAAGCATCCTCATGGGTGAAACACCACTCAAAAATGCAGGAAAATAGAACAGAAGTGTTATTATTTGGAAGAAAGAACCAGGCTGCATTAGAGCCCAAGTCTATAAAAATACTAAATAAACCACTTTGTGCAGAAAGGTTTTTATTTTGAAAATCAGGTTTTGGTTTGTTTTTTTTTTTTTCTTTCAAATTTTGGAAATACAGTGTAAAGTACAGCATCAAATTATGTCTGCAAGTCAGCTTATGCACATCATACCAGTTATTTACATGTAGCTATATACAGAGTGCAGATAATTACTGAAATCACACTACAAAATAAACAGAGAGTTCAATAACATAATTTAGTAGGACTTTATTAAATATATATAGCTATTGATTGCATATACTTTCCTATTAAAATACCATATACTATCTAAAGTAATCCCTATAAACTCTAATACCTCCAAAATTATCATAAATATGATTGAAAACTGAAACTATCCATGTGCCCTGTTCAGCTGCTTTGCCCTTTGCTGTAACAAAAACAGTGCTGAGATCATGCTGCTATCTTTCGAGTCAGAATTTTAACAATAATTCCTAATAAAACACTCACAAAAAGCTCAGATGCAGAGTAGCTTTCAGCTGAGACACAAGCACCATTCTCTATATTTAAAATTAACAAGGGTAATCCAATGGCTTATTAAATACTGCCACATACAGGACAAGAAAAACAATGCTATAATCTTCAGTGACTGAATTACAGCAGTGAATTAGTAGCTGTTTGGATACCAAGCACCGTATTAAAGCAAAATGAAGCAAACGCCCAAAGCCCATGAAAAATCTTATCCAAAAACAGACCTCCCAACTTGTACTGAAAGAGGCTGATTAACAGTCTGATTTTAGCATGAGCAGTAACTGGAAGGGCTGCAGCTGTCAGGGCTGTATGACCACAAACAGTGAGGCTGAACACTGCCTATAGCTTCATCTCTAGATGGTGTGATGAGTAATTTATATAGGGCACTCTGCTGAAAAAAAGAGTAATGCCAAGCCATATCATATATTACCTCATTAACAGAATCTGCCATTTACTTCCTGGGGGATTCTGGCCAGCAAACCCTCACTATAAATGGTTAAAGGTCTGTCTTTGACTTCACTAGAGCTTTGAGAGTTTCTGTCAGTGGAGAAGGTCCACCCCAGTTCAGAGGACCTGATCCCCTACTGGGATTTCTCTTCTTGCTGCTCAATCCAAAATTGCACAAACTGCTGCCTTAGGAAAAGAAGTACAAAGAACAAAATGCTTTTTAGTTTCATTATTTATTCTGATGCAATCTTATTATGTAGAAAATAAACCAGTGGAGAAATGTAACAAAAAAATCCAATTGCTGCCATACAATGCTTTTTCTTTTTTTGTTTTGCATTATTGTTCTGAACTGCTGAATTTTGCAACTTTTCCTCTCCAAACATGTCTTTCCTAAAGGCACATTACAATTCAATCCAATTATAGGCAAAGAATAAAGATTAGCAACAGCAAACATAGGAAAGGAAAATAAGTTACTATTACTATCATAGAACAGCGCTGGTCAGTAAATCTGTGCATTTGTTTTTTACAGAAATAATTGAACAATGAACTATACAGATTAGTTAGGGATGTAAGTGATAGCTATGGTTTAATTTAAAGAGTTTTGTTACATATAACTCTAAATGCCAAAATATGGCAAGGACATTTTAATACTGAACTCATAGGGATTACACAAAAAATATTTTGCCATCTTTATCATCCTTAATAAAAAGTGTGAATATAAAATATTATTATACTTTACATATTTATCATACAATATATCAGTCCTTCACACTATTAATTTGATTCATGTTGTGCTGCAACATGCATCAAAAGGTTTAACAAAATAAAAACATGGCTAATTACATAAGTTGTGGGTACAGAGGTTACTTCCACAGGACAAACAGCAATCACAACGTGTCATCTACCTTGAGTTCTACAGTGATATTTGGACAAAAACCGCTGCATCTTTTTAGGAAGGATAATAATAATTGAAAAATTGTGTAACCTTTGCTGGTAAAGTGAATTTGACTTTCATAAAACCCAGTAAATCAGTACTATGAACTAATTTAGTTCAGCTTGCCTAATTTTCTGGTATGGCACTATCAAGATACTGTATCTTCATTTAAATGTTACATAGATTTCCATTCCTTTGCCATTATCAGAAGGGATTTTTGGTCAGGCCCGAGAGTATCATCATTAAATAAGCTTTTGGTGTTGCGCTCTCCCCATTTCAGTCTCTGAGTACGTAGTAATTAACTTTCCAGTTAAATGTACAGCTTCTTGTAGAGATGAACTCTCTCTTAGAAAGTCAAAGAAGAACTGGAGCATCCACAACCCAGCAGTGAGATTACACAGAAAGTGCTTGTTATGTACTGCAGAAAACAGGAAAAAAAAAAACCCATAAAATACTAAAAAAGAAGAAATTCCTACTCATTGACAGTGAGTGGTTAACTGTGATTAAGAAGGGGCATAACCTTTTTCAGATCGAAATGCCAGTTTAAAGCTAAGTTACTTCAAAATTATTTATGTGATCATCATGGCTTGTTCAGAAGGGCTTGAAACAGTGTAGTGTCTTACAGAGGAAAATACAGATGTTTTGTAAGCAGCAGAATGAATGGCATCCAGTTTTTATGAAGTTGACTTCTGCAATTCAATTTTGTGTCTAATGTGAGATGAATGCATGGGAACATACAAAACACTTCCACAGGGATTCCTCCAGGTCTTTCTACATCCTTTCCCTCAGCCGGTACAGTAGTTAATCTGTAACTGAACTTCGCATTTTTACAAAGTTTTTAATGAACTTGGCATCTTTGAGTCCTCAGATCAGCTGGCTTCAAAATACGATATTGAAAAGTAGGCAGAAATACACACAGGCTGTGAGATGACCTAAGGTTAGTTTCCCCCTGCTTTTTAAATCAGGCTAAAGCAATGCAACAGCAAACATTTTCTATTTCACCGTTCCTCAAGAATTTCACAACATTTAACTGCTCCCAAGAGGTATAAGAGGTCATCAGAGGATGTTCAACAGAGGTCAGTTTGACACTGGCCCTGGTGGAATAGATAGGAGTTGGGATTCTTCCCTAAACCACTGCATTTCTCCGCCTGGGTGAGATGTATGCTCAAAGCTCTGCCTCCCTCTCTGCTGCTTTTGCCTTCAGCAGCCCTTCTCCTGGGGAGTTCACCAGAGGGAAGCCTTTTGACAGCCTGCAATTTTTGGATTGTGAAATAAAGCAAAACTGCAACCAAAAACATGCCGATGATCTCAGGGCAATATCAGTTTCAGGCACAGCTTACACTAAGAAAACTTGGCTTGCCTTAAGACTAAGAAAGGCTCAATCTGGTGAGAAAAGACCTTCGCTTCCTTTCACATCTGCTCGGGGGAAATTAGATGAGCACACGTCTGCCTTCACTGCCTGTGACAATGGCTGGAACAACCCTTGATCACAATGCACTGAACACAGTCTCGTCTTAAGGTGAAGTGAAACATGACTTGGGACTTAATGAAACTGTTCAGAGTGAAGAAAGAACCCAGATCACTCAGTCACTAATTCCAGGGGTCTGTCCTCAACTGCCTGCAGTCAGCCTTGTCCAGAATCCCCCTCTGAGAAAAAAAATGCTAGACTCCTGGGAGGATGCTCTTCCAGCCTCTCTCCTTCTCTGATCACCACTTTAATTAGCGAGGAGAAGGATCCTGCAGGCTTTTGCCACCCATGTGAATTCCAACACAGAACAGCCCTACAGAAACTACACACTACATACAACTGAAGAAGGTTCTGATATGTTCAAGATGGGGGGAAAAAAAAAGAAAAAAAGAAAAAATAAAAAGAAAAAAAAAAGGGAAAAAAAAAAGATTTTCTAACTTAAACAAGAAAAAGTCTACAGAAAGATTACTGATGGTTTTAGTCTCAACAGAGGTTTAGCACTAATTCTGAAGAGTTACTAATATGGAGCTTAAATATCTTGCTTTTCAGTCAGGCATGGTATGTAGCCAAGTAGCAGTACATGTTTTCCCTCAAGATGTGCAAGAAAGATGCTCATGACTGAGAAAGCTGCTTGTAGTTTTGGTGGGTTTTTTTTTTTAGTTTGGTTTGAGTTTTTTATTCCATCAAAGGGGAGAAATCTTTGTCAAACAGTTTGGCAGAAGTTGGGAGAAATAATACTAAATACTTTTATTGCTAGATGGAGATTTCAGCATTCATAGCTTATAAAATTAGATACTTCACAGGCCATTTGTCTTATTTGCAATGGAAAAAGTTGAAAAAGGACTCAGCTACAGTTTATCTCTGGTTTCAAAACATATTGCTGTTTTTCACTGCTCACTTCACATGACTACCAGTCACTCCAGAGTCAGCATCTCCTTGTTTTCTACAGATGTTGTGCTGAGAGATGATGAGAATATCTCCAGATGATGGATATCATAGAAATAAAAGTTATTATTATGTATACCAATACAGAAAGAAGGGAATAAATCTAAGAAGCATTTGAACGAAGCATTCATTAAAAATATCACATTTTGAATCAGCATTTTCTGCTCAGGCAGTATATAAACTGATTTTATTATCAGTTGTATAAATTCTATACCTTATTGTAATCTCAGTGACTAACAGAAGCTCAAACTTCTGATTTATGGAAAATTAGCTTCTTATTTGAAATGATTAGGACTAATTTTAGAATTAAGTTTTCTAAGAGAGAATTCAGATCACAATAGAAGCATAACTCACATTATGGAAAAAAAAATACAATTTTCCATAATAAAACCCCACAGATTGCAAGAAATGTCACAGACTGCATCGCCTCTAAATTTCACACTTCTGTGAGCAACATCCTAGGACCTGAAAGTCTGCCGCCAAATAGCAACTTTTTTTGCTCTAGTGTTCCTTACCCATAAAAGAAGAACAGAACAACCTTTTGCAAACAATGGAAGTTATTTAAACAGAGTACCGTCTTCAGTACAGAAACTGTTAACTGTTTCATTACATTCTGTTCCGTTGATAGGGAGCTGTGTAACTTGCAGCTACATTGTTCTGAAGAAGATCTACCACTCAGCTAACGGGCTGATCCCATATCTGTGTCAGATATAAATCATAGTGCTTATTTTTTGTTACCATGGATACCATGAAGATATTGCTGTCCACTAAAGTTTACTAGAGGAAGACAACATAATTCTCAGGAACGAGCCCTGTTTTGCCTTCGTAAGTTGCTTTTAACCAGCCTGGTTCCACTGATGGATACACTGCAGAAAAACAGCCAGACAAAAAAACCATATTTACAATTAATTTATGCTGCTAAACAATCCTATACTTAGTTCACAGATTTATTTAGATAGTATTTATTTAAGAGAAATTGAAAAATCAGAGCAAAAACTTAGAACTGAAAATGGAATTACACTCTCATTTTATGGATACAGTTCAGTTTTTATATATTACTTTTTTTTTTTTTTACATAATAAAGACCATGTAAAACTTCTCTTACCATTAGAAAATATTGCCCCCTGTGGGAAAGACAGCTCATGACTATGTTCAGCCTTACAGGAATACATGGCTTTTGCTTGTCTGAAAGAAAAAAAATGCGGGCTTGCAATAAATGAGATAACAAGAAAAGCATATAAAGAAATTAAACTAAACCGAGGGAAGTGTAGGAAAAATCAGTTGCACAAATGCAGGATGGTAATGACTGGTTAGACAGTAGGTCAGAGGAATAGAATCATAGCAGAAACTAACTCCAAGCTTACTGGGGTTAACAAACATGTTATTGCAGAAAAGAGACAAACATCCTACTTAGAATTTTAAGCAAAAATATGATTTATAACTTTTCAAATTATTCATTCATTCTAGTTGAAGTTGTAACTCAAATGAGTACTGAACTGAGCATATTGCTTGAAGCAAGTGATGGACTGCCTGGAGACCATTTAAAAGTGACTTGTGACAAAATATAGTTCATCAGTCTACAGAAGAAAATCATACATAGAAGATAAATATGAGACAAAAAGGAGCAATCCATTCTCCAGGCTGTCTGCAAAAAGGACTCAAACAGCTTTAAAATGCAGCAAGAGAGATTTAAATTGAGTGGCTTGGTTTCAGTGGGTTTCAGCTTCAGACACCTGAATTTAGAAGTCTTTAAGTAAACTACATGTCTAGCTCCATGGACACCCCAGGCCTAGCTTCTGCTATGGCAGACACGTATTTGAGTGCAACAAATGGCTCACCAGGTTCCACGGCCTGTGGAGAAACTTTCCACAAATAAATAATACCTGACATGAAGATACCTACATGTAGACAGTAAAGTTTATGCCTCTTAATCTGTAGCTGGAAGACTCCTCTATTGGTTAGAACAATGAAGCACTGGAAGTGCCAAGCACTGGAGAATTCCTGAATTGAAGAATTCTTATTACTAAAAATTCATTAAGAAAACAAAGTGGCACTACACAGATATAGATAAAAGTTAGATATATAATCATTCTATCCCAGAGAAGAAGGACAGATTAGGTCATCTCTTGATACGGTTTCTAGTACTATTATTCTGCAAAATACAAAATGAGGGACTGACCATGAAGATGAAAATTTAGAGTTCCTGAGCTTTACCTAATACCTTGATTTCAATTTATAAACTCAAAGCATTCTTTTCCTGTTCCATGAGTTTTTTCTGAGTTTCTTTAAACTTACTGGAAGCCCACATTATACCAAGTGAAGATGAACTTGTTGATTATTTCACCTTTGTACGACATGCTGGGGAGTTACTGATTCAGCTTAGCTTCCAGACAGGATTTATCTCAATGACCCAATACGTGACCTGTGGTGAAGTTCAGTAGTTTTTGCATACTTTTTGAGAATGTATATATGCAAGAGAAATGTAATCTGTTTTGCCTTTCCTCCCAAAATAGTAAGATAACAGTCATAAATTAGATTAGTAACACTGCCACATCACAATCATTAGCATAAGAAGTCTATTTTATTTTGTGTATCACTGATGGGGCCATGGCACTTCACTTTCAGAGTTCCATGCCTCCCTGGGGAGGTTAAGCAGGGATGGATTTCCTAAAGGGAGCAGAAAGCATCCCTCTACCCTGGCCTCATTCCCTGGTCCCAATCAGTACTAGCACATCATCATTATCTTCATTAGATCTTTAAAAGTGTGTGAAAGTGTCTGGACATATTCCAAAGTTTGTATGTGTGAGCTTTCCAGAAATGTTTTCTCCCTCTGAAGAAGAAGCTTTTCTTATGTTTCTCTGAAGCTCATTTATGACTAGACCAAATGGCATGTTTTGCCTTCATCCTAAGTGAGCAACTGACTCATCAAGCGCTATTCTCTCAGGCTGAGATTTCCAGAGGAGGTCAAGAATTTTGAGTTGTGCTCACAGTATCCAAGGGTACCTTATTCTCAGGATGCTGAAAATAATTTCTAACTCTTAGTGCTGTCATTCTGGATACATCTCCACTGCTAAGCAGAACAACATGAGCACTCGACTCCTATATGTCTACTTCACTTAAATGTTAGCTTGCTTTCTGGCTGCTGTAGGCTGCTCTGTGCAGCATTTTTCCAAGACAACTCCTTTGTGCCTACTGTTAGGAAGAATTTGCCATCTACAGTCGACAAGTGTGAAAATAATACATACATATTTATACATAATAATCTATATAATATATACCAAAATATACAGAGGGAGATTAGATGGCTTTACCAAAAGTAACCTATAAGCTAGAATTGAATACTTTAATCTCAGGATCATTTTTCCTCAAAGTCAATACAACAAAGAACTCTACAGGTGTTCTGATTATACTGATCCAGACGGGAAAAACAGCTATTTTCTGTTGCGGTGGGTTGACCCTGGCTGGACACCAAAGCCTATCACTGCCCTCCTCAACAGGACAGGGGAGAGAAAAACATGATGAAAGGCTTGTGGGTTGAGATAAGGGCAGGGAGAGATCAGTCACCAGTTGCTATCATGGGCAAGAAACAGGCACGACTTGGGGAAATTAGTTTAATTTATTATCAATGAAATCAAAGTAGGGTAATGAGAACTAAAACCAAATCTTAAATACACCTTCCTCCCACCCCTTCCTTCTTCCTGGGCTCAACTTCTCCTTCCCTGAGTGGTGCAGGGGGATAGGGAATGGGGGCTGTGGACAGTTCATCACACGTTGTCTCTGCTGCTCCTTCCTTCTCAGGGGAGGACTCCTCACACACTTCCCCGCCTCCAGCGTGGGATTCCTCCCATAGGAGATAGTCCTCCATGAACCTATCCAATGCGAGTCCCTCCCATGGGCTGCAGTTCTTCATGAACTGCTCCAGCATGGGTCCCTTCCATGGGCTGCAGTCCTTCAAGAACAGGCTGCTCCAGTGTGGTCCCTTCCATGGGGTGCAGTCCTTCAAGAACAGGCTGCTCCAGTTGGGTCCCCTGCAGGATCACAAGTCCTGCAACAAACCTGCTCCATGTGGGATCCTCTCCCCACGGGGCCACAAGTCCTGCCAAAAGCCTGCTTCAGCATGGGCTTCTCACGCAGTCACAGCCTCCTTTGGGCATTCCCCTGCTCTGGCATGGGGCTCTATCCAGGCTGCAGGTGGATATCTGGTCCACTGTGGACCTCCGCATCCTGCAGGGGCACAGCTTGCATCACCATGGGCTGCATGGCAATCTCTGCTCCAGCATCTGCAGCACCTCCTCCTCCTCCTGCACGCTGGTGTCTGCAAGGATGTTTCTCTCACATATTCTCACTCTCTTCTGGCTGCTGTTGCACAGCGGTTTTTCCTCCTTCTTAACTACGTTATCCCAGAGGCGCTACCACTGTCACTGATGGGTTCAGCCTTGCCCAGTGGTGGATCCATCTTGGATCCGGCTGGCATTGGCTCTATCAGACATGAAGAAGCTTCTAGCAGCTTCTCACAGAAGCAGCCCCTGTAGCCCCACTGCTACCAAAACCTTCCCATGCAAACCCAATACACCTGTGTGGCCTAATCGTGTATTTTATACATATAAAAACACAGAGTAACTGTTAACAATGAGTACAGTTGCAATAAATATAAGGTAATTGGTAATGAATTTACTAAAGAACAGGGATGATTTTGAACCTGATCAATGTGTAGAGCTTCATTACTTAGTGGCATAACTATCAAGCCAGTTTCCCATGTTAAGAATGGGACATCTGAATAATACTGTGACAAAAGACATTTAAGGCAGTAATAAAACAGAACAGCAATATTTAAATGTAAGCCAGAATTATTGAAGTTATTCTTGAAATATGACATTTTGCTTTTAGTGCCCTTAGAAAAAGTTAAAAAAATAAATGCCATTTTATCCTATATTCTCTTATGTCTACTAAACTCTTCCAATTTTACCCGATCCAAGTATGTTTACCTTAAAAGTAAAAAAAAGGTAAGAAAAGATGGACTCTGCCTTGATCAGTTCTAGAAAGAAAAAGCTTCCCAGCATTTGATATTTAGACAGATACACAAACACATGTACAAAGATGTCAGTTTCTCAGAAGCTCATGAATTACAAGATCCTTTCCCATTACCTTGCTCCTGATATAGAATAATTACATCTCAATGTTATCTACAAACTGTGTATGATAGGGTAACGAGAGACAGCTTCTAAGAATATTTACACATAATTCTCCAGCAATTTTCAAGCTCCTGGTTATTGCCTCCACACTTGACTTGATTACTTAGGTTTTCATAATACTTATTACTTCAACCCTACCCAGCTAGAAGCATTAACCTTGAAAATGGGTTGCAGGTTCTTGGGCATATCTTTTTTGCATGTGCGATTATCAAAATGGACATTCTTACTTCCAGTATTAGTGCTGTCCTCCCTGCAAACAAGGCTGTTTCTGAAAAAGCATGTGACAACATCACCATCATTTATTATGGTTCTCTTAATAGGACGCTAACAATCTGAGAAAAGTGTGATTCATGTTGTTCAGTGCAGAGAGAAAAAAAACAACTTCAGAAAATGGTAACCACATTTCCTAGAAGTTCCTTCTTTCCAAGACTTTACTGAATAAGACTCCAGATGAGAAAAATGCATTTTACCTCTTCCTACTTTTTATTACATTTTTTTTTGAGCCCATAATGATAGACTTATCCTAGCAGCCGAAGGATCAGATCATAAATTATTTTGCTTGTCTACATGCAGTCAACAACACCTGAGGCTCTTTTAATAATAACAATAACAGCAACAACAACAATAATAATTCCAACAACGAAAACAACAGCAACAATAACTTTAGAAGTTATAAATAAGTTTTAAAACTATGCTCCTGCCCAAATAGGTTTTCAGTCTTGCAAGACAAAGAAGCCAGAAAAGGAATGACTGAGAGAAAACACATGAATCCTTCTCTTAAAAGACTTATCAGTTAATAGTACTCTACAGGAAGAAGAAAGGTTTATAGAGTCCTGGAGACAGCAGACTTACAGCCAAGCTTGAGTGAGTAGAAAACACTGGTCTGGTCTGGTCTGGACAAGGCAAAATATAGCATGAAAATGAAACCAGAAGAATGACTGGGAAAGCATATTTAATCATATGGCTGGGAGGGGAGCACGAGTCTAGAAGGCTTCATACTGTCAGCCTACTCCTATTAATGTCCCAACCCATTGAGCTTAGAGATCCTGCTTCCAAGCTAGAGCTGTTTACTGTCATCAACTCCCCTCACTGTCATCAATTCCATTTTTTTATGTATTCTTTTCTCATGAAAATTCCTCTTCGTATAATGCAGTTTCTCACTTCAGAAGACTTGACTTTCTGTGTACCTCTGAATCAAAGTTAAGAAAACATAGTCAGGGATTATGTGTTGGTGCATTTTGTACAAAAGCTGCAATAGAGACCTCAAGACTTCACTAAGACTGTTATCTACTGCAATATTTGTGAAAGTGGTAACAAAACTCCTTTGTGTCTTTCAAGTGCATGCTAGATTAGCAATAAGGATTGGCCTTAGTGTACACACTAGCTTAATACAACAGTGAGGAAGATGGATGAATAACAAACTTGAAGTCAGGACGGAAGGAATGGGAAGACTGAGAAGTCAAAGCAACTGCAACTGGAAAAAGAGAGCACAGGCTGGACAGGGCTTAACATTTTGGTATTCCCTGTCCAATCCTAAAATATGTACTATGGCCTCTCATTCTCTTTTTGATTAAAAGAAATCTGTTCAAACTGGTAGCGCTATGGAGGCACGTACTCATGCATACAAGGAGAGAAAACAGTCAGGTCAAATAATGTCCAAGCATTAAAAAAGAAAAAGGGGACACACACTCAAGAGATGTTGCATTGTACAAAGTCAGGAAGCAGGGTTGCAAAGACCTCTTGGAAGAAGGAATTAAGTAACATTGGGCCACAGTGGTGGTAAAGCATCAAGTGCAAAATTATTTGCTGGAACACATAAAAACATGTGAGACTGAGGTAGTTTCCATCTGTTGACTGTACAAACAACCACAAGAGGCAACAGATGCTTCAAATACAAATGAAGCTACTTAGATACTGTAATATATAAGTAAGCAGTAGCTTAAAATTCAAAACTAGTTACTTTAGCAGGGTAAATTATTCCTGCACAGAGTTCAATACCGTCTTGACTTGAGTATTCCTGGTATCAAACCAGACAGCTTAAAAATAGTTTGTCTTATGCTCTGCTCAGCATATACTCATTAGGTAGTAGAGTTACGACCACAAACAGCCTTCTACTGAGTGGATCAAGATTTAATTACCATGATCTCTACATACTTCAGAGCTAAAAATATAACTATCCTAAGGTTTTAAATCAGCCTTCGTGTTCATAATATGCATGAGAGGTAAACAAAAGCTGGCTTTAAATTGCAAAAATGTACTCAGACTTTAGCAGCACTGTAAGAACAGCTGAGCTACCTCTTATTTCTTCCTCATTTTGCCTGCTCACCTCTCATTTTCCATTCCCCTTGTTACTGTTGCTCTTCTGCCTTCTTAGGAAATCTGAAGCAGAGGAGCTATTAAGCCTTTCAGCGTTTTCGGCTTTGTTATTTGCTCTCCATGCCCATTATCAAACTGCTACATTTTTTGTCAGATTTTTGCTTCTTACATGCTTTTTATATATAGATACAGGTGGCACAGGCTCTGAGGCAGCAACAGGGAAGAGTTTACAAGAAGGGAGTAATACAAAAATAAGAGTAGAAAGGTGAAATTATGCAGGACTGGTGAAGCAGTCATCACTCTTGGCTTAGGGCACTGCCTTAAGAACTTTCCAGTCTCTTAATTTATATTTCCTTAGATAACTGCCCTGCACTTTTCCTACCTTTTTCCTCTCCTGACACTCTCTTTTTTGGTCACCTTACTGTTCAAGTACTACACAAAACAAGAACAGCCTTAATTCCTGTAAGCTGCTTTTCTCACACAAAATCAGTGAGCCTTTGTAGGCTAGCTTTCTCTTTCTTTCCTCTGATAGATCTGTCACAGAGAACAGCTATATTCCACTGCCACAAGTCTCAGCATATACTGGCACTTCCCTTTACAGCTGTGCTATTTTAGATTATGACTTCTGGATTAATGGTTTGACTTCCTCCCCACCTCCCCCCAGTTTGCTTGACAGTTCCAGTAAGATCCTGCTATCAGTGAGTAAAGTGATGCACAAAAACACATGTTCTGTCTCAAAGAACTTGAAATGCAGGGACAGTGAAAAAAAAAGAGATAGACTTTTTTCCACATACAGTTACTTGATTATCTGCTTTAGTCTATTAATAGTAAGGGGGTTAGTAACATATCTAGGAAGACACTGCTTCCTAGATGAACACTTCTCAGATTATTCTGAATTCATTGAATAATAAGAATGAATCAAATCCACCAAATAAATGCAACAATTGTAAAAAGGAAAAATGTAAGTAATTCCTGCTGTGCACTGTCAAGAAGAAAAGGCCACAGTTTCTCCAGACAGATACACTGGAAGGTGTGATGGCAAGGACAAAAATCCTCATCAAGTTAATCTTGAACTTTCTAAAGAAGCTGTTATTCAAGACCTGCCTGTATAAGCAAATTACCATAAAGTAACATGCTTGCTACTCTGCTGAAAGCATGTATATATGAACAGCTGTATAGAATATGTACAGCATTCTAATTTAAATCCTGTTAATTTACTGTTATAGCAGTGTCCTTAAGCAGATCAATACCCTGAGCATCTCTTACTGCAGTTCCCTCAGGTGACAGAACTGCCAGACTGGCTGTTATTCTCTATTAGATTTAGCTTGCTTCTGGAGAAAGGATGAGTTTAATAAATTGCAAAAAATTCACATGCCACATGATGCTGTCCAAAAGACACAGAACAAATCTCCAATATATCTACTTAAATCTTTAAGCTAGCAAAACAGAAAGCATTTTACAAATTGTTACACAGTTTGAAGCACTTACCGTCCTGAAGAAACCTGCTTAAGTGAACCAGCACTTTCGAACAACTGTGCTCTTGCAGCCACTCTGAAAATAAAAATACCACCTTACTTTATACTTCACCCATTGATTAAATACACAGACTAGGTTCACTTTTAACCATCTAAAGACACAGGCACTTTTTTTTTTTTAATTGCTTCAATTATTCACTTAGAGAAACTGAGGAAATTCAAAAGCTGGATTTAAGTCCCTATTGAGCAGCATTCTTAAGGACATAATGTAATTGGGGCCACCAACTTCCACATGCTCCAGTGCCTTCTGAGTCAGGAAGGGAAATCTCAATACCCTATATTTAAAATAATATTCACAGATGGCCAATAGATATATTGAAAATGCTTTTACTGACAGTCTGTCACTATCACGCTGGAACTCTAAGCTGCGCAGGACTTTCTGTTTAAGGCACAGCAGACTGTGAAATGACTACAGCGAACCCTTCCAGTTTAAAAAACTGAAGAGATTGAATAGAGCCCTGCAGTATTTGGGGAATTTCTTGGTGCTCTGCACATCTGGAAATCACTTGTTCATGAGGAAAGATATTCTGGGTCAAAGTCAAGATTACAGTAAAGATTTTCTGACTTTTAAGTCTGTGCTAACAGCACTGAGGAACATTGCTAACTCAAATGTCAACAGACCAAATTTTGCTTAAAACTACCGTCCTCCCAACATCAAACCAAAACAAAAGCCCTGTTAGAAATCAGCTACTTAATATGCAGCAACTGAAGAAATTTCAGAGCAGGAGTTTGGGTTTGTTTTTTTTTTTCCCCTTTCTCCAATTTTGGACTTAAATAAAATCCAATGATCTTCTTCACATTACAGCATGGACAGTAAATAGCATTTATATTCCTTTAAACATTACATTTCAGAAGAACCAGACATAATAAAACTAATAACTTTACAAAGATATGTTTCTTCATTATAGATCTTATCTCTAGTTTAATGAGTCAATGGGAGTCTTTTAACTCACTTCAAAAGATTTTGTGCAGTGCCTCCTTTGTTTACAGTTTAATGAAGCTAGATAAAAATTTCACACATACAGAAATATTAAAATCCAAGTATTCATGGATGTTTCTTTAACTACTTATGTACCTCTCTGGAATCACTTTATAGTAGACAATACTGTAACAAGACAAATTTCCAAAGGGCCTTGATGACTTACACAGATCCTGGTCTTTGATAACCATTACTTGATGCAGTATCTAATCTTGCTCTCCTGCACACTTTGGGAGGCAAATCAGGGTTTGATAGAGCCTTTGGTGTATCTTTGGTATCTGCTGAAGATAAACTCTGTACAGATCCACTGCAGCTTTTGTTACCTAAAGAAAACAACAAAATAAACGGAATATTAAAGGTAATTTGAAGTTGTTTCGTAACACGTGTAACATGCAAAACAAAGTTTTTGTTGTTGTTATTTGTTTCTTTTATGTAAAAGTCAAAATAGGTAGAGAAAGTATTTACTAAGAGAGAAGAAACACCCTTTCAGATAGAAAGCGGGAGGAAAAGCAATAACAGTAAGAATGAAGAAATGACATTAAAATATATAAAAGGGTTTCAGACATAAAGTTCAAACAAACAAACAGGCACACCAACAACGTGTGACAAAACTGTTATTTACTAGATATGTTAAGCCTGGTGCTTTTAAATTTAAATACTAGCTTTGAACAGTATCAATCATTGCAAGGATTCATTCCTTTGACACAGTGACAGACCATAGCTACCAACTCTTTTTATACACCAGCAATCTCCTTACAAGATGGTCTAGATGAGGAGAGGACTCTAAATTCTGAGAAATGCTGGTATCTTTTAAGATGTTTGAACAGTACAGATAACAAACAATCGAAATATCTCAGAAACAGTTTGAAAACTGAAAGAACATACCACAAAAATGAAAAAAAAATACAAAAAAAGGCTAATTAATGCAATTAATTAACTGCTGCTTTCAGATGCAGCTCTTGTTTTCTGATGCATCACAGTAAACACAGATAGAATCATAGAATAGCTAGGGTTGGAAAGGACCTCAAGATCATCTAGTTCCAACCCCCCTGCCATGGGCAGGGACACCCCACACTAAACCATGCCACCCAAGGCCTCATCCAAGCTGGCCTTGAACACCGCCAAGGATGGAGCATTCACAACCTCCCTGGGCAAGATTATCCTAAAAGACCTCGGAAATTACCTTCAGCTGATGGAATTGATCTAAGGGAAGATGCTGAAGACCTTTTCAGCCCAGAGAGACTGCAAGAACTCTTTTTGGTCAGGTCTGTTGGTGGAGAGGCATTCTCTGGTCCAGTGACAGAAGCTATACTTTGGCAGTCTGACTCCACATCTGTTTTGGTTGCATCCTCCTTTGATGAGGATTCCGGACTTGTAGTCCAGAGGCCTGAACTCTTCTGGCCATTAGAAGAAGCAGGAGAGGCAATCCATGGAATCCCTCCTGATTTCTCCCTGGGCTGCGAGGGCGTGCATTTGGTGGTGCTGTTCTGCTCAGAGGAGTGAGAAGAGAGAGATTCAATGCTGCCCATGGGAGTGCTGTCTGGGCTACTGCTGTAGGAGTCACCTAGGGAGGAGTGAGGGGTGGGAGAGAGAGAAAAATAAGTTACATTTTCTAATAATGTGCATTTCTCTCATGCCATCTTTAGCTGCTTGTACCTCACTTGTCACCAAACTCATTAATCTGTGGTTTTAGAGGCAATGAGTCAAGACAAAATACCTATTTAGTTACACTAAGTTTCAAATATATTCTTATCTTTAATATGGGAGAGCTGCCTTTTCTGACTACTTCTTTAGAACTGATGAACACAATGGGCTACAGGCTGAACTATCTCACACAGAAGTTTGCATTTTAAAAGAATTGCCTGCAATACAGATAATCCTTAGAAAATTCAATATTATCAAAGCTGCAAGACCTTTGTGGTGAGTATCTTGCTGGATTTCCATGCTAAGGCAAATGTTGTGGTTGTTGTTATACTTACAGTCTTAAATGCATGACTTTATTACCAGCAGGCACAAGAACTAAGTTTTAGATCAGTTCAAAGATGCTGAGTATCTCTGCAGTCTCTGTAAGACTAGTCCAAAATCTGTCTATAGCTAGCCTGTTTTCTCAGTCATCATTCCTTTCCCTGAAATATCTATCCCGCAGAAGGACAACTCATTCCTTTACTTACAACTTGAACAGTGAACATTTGATGAATTTCTTCAGTTAGATTGGTATTAGAGAAAGTCACCTACGTACACAAAAAATCTTTGTATTGATCTTGTTCCCAGTAATCTTTTCCAACAAAAAAGTAGGAATAACATAATTTGCTGATGATATAAAGGTAGAAACATGCATCAGAACTGAGGAAGGACTGGCCTATAATATAGTGACGGCTGAATTATTCTGAAGACTGGATTTAGTCTATTCTAGTCATGCACTGCTTTCTAGTAGGATTTTTTCCCGAAAGCTAAGAGATACACTTTTCACAAATTTCACAGGAAGCAGAAAACATGTATTCTTCAACAACACTGTAGTTATAAGATGTACAGCTGCTTTTCCTCCAAATGTTACAATATCCTTGGCAACAAGTGGTCAGAATCCCTCACAATACTACAGATAAGGTCAGAAATACCAGTGCCTTGCACAGTGAGTGGCTCTGACAACAGTAGTGACACTGGTACAGTACTGTGAAATATTCTGTCCTCTTCTAGTCATAATTCTGGTATTCCAGATTAGATTGTTCCTCATCTTGCTCCTTTACAGACCATTAGGCCCTTGAAAATGGAAAGATCGGCTGAAGTCTGAATTTCTCAGATGCATTTTCTATAATTTTCTATAATTCCCTACCATTTGAAACCTGTAGTTCATTTTCTTACACCATACAGAATTCTCTAATTTCCTGCAATACAGTTAGATGTCTGTGCTTCATTTAAATTATGACTTTAACCCACCTAGTAGTTCAGAAATTGCTCCTGCCAGAAGCCAAGGCTCTCTCTTGCCTGTCTCCACCCACACCTAGAGATACTTGGCTGGGAGAATACCTAGAATACCTCTGCTTCTGCTTCGGCCTTCCAGGCATAACTGAGATCTTAACTGGAACTTGCGTAAGCAAGCGCTGAGCTTGAGCTAATAAGCAAAGCACAAGTGGAATGCTCTTTGGTAAAGACATAGTTCAAGTTAAGCCACCAGCACAGGATGCGTCTGAATGAAGAATCACAGAATTATAGAACGGTTTGGGTTGGAAAGGACCTTAAGATCATCTGGTTCCAATCACCCTGCCATGAGCTTGCATACGCTCTGCAAAATACTGCACAGAAATGCCCCTTTTTTATGCTGGCATTCACTCGCTGCAGTTACACGGTGAAAAACAGTTGAAACTTGTCCAATTTGTCCTCTGGGTAATGTAATTCATGCTACCTCTATAACTTCTTACTCAAGATCCCATGCAATTCACACTGGCAATCAATACATTGGAAGCTGTTGCTCTCATTTAGTATTTAAACTCTCACTGGTGGGAATTGTGTAACATAAACACATGGGAAATGCAGCACCTGTTCAAGAGTATACTGAGGATACATTTCCTAACATTACAGAATTAACAATTACAACAGATCCTCAAGAACAGATGCACCTTAACTGTGGATTAATTTACTGGACCAGTTTTACGTAAATCTCAATAAGGAAACAAGGGACTCAGAAGTTTTTCTGGAAGTCTGTTGCATTGTAGAACTTTTAACAACTTAATCTTTGATAAAGTTTTAATACTTCTTACTTGTATAGCCAGTAAGTAAAAACGTGATGGCCCGCTAGATGAAAATGAATGAAGTGAAACTTTTTAATAGCCACATCTAGATGAAAATGAATAAGCATTCTAAGCAGCAATTAATTATAAACATAATTCCCTGCTGTTAAAGAGTAAACCATATGATATGGTATACTGTTTCTCCCAAAAACATTAGCGTTTTTTTTCGATTCCAGAAAACTCCCTAAGTTTCAGTGGTTTTGACAACTAGGCAATGGCTGGTTTTGAACCAATGAACACAGTTTAATGCATGTGAGAAAGGCCAAATAGTGGTCCTGACCTTGACTAAGTTACATTTATTACAGGAGGAAAGATTCTATTTACAGTTTCTCAGTAATCATCTTACAAGCAAATGAGATTATCTTTGTACAGCAAACTTTTGAGTTTCCAAGCAGACTACATTTAGGTTAGAATACAAAGGCTACTCTAAATGATTTTTGAACACTGTATGCAATACAAATCTTTCCTAAAAGCAAACAGCCTTCCTCATCTGAGAGAAGCAAGAAATGTGGTCATTAAACAGTGTGGCTGTGACTCACAGAGGTGAAAAAGCTGATGAAACCCCACCTGTTATAATTATTGGAATACAATACCTAATGGACATTACTCAGGAAAGTTAAGGACAAGACATAAAAAGGAAGATAACCAGTCAACAAGAACAAACTTACTGTCAGGATCCGCGAGACATGGTGTATATCTTCCTTTAGGTTTACGTGGACCTGTGGAGAGACAAATTGCTCTTGTCCTTCTTGAACCTGATCGGGGCTGAGGTTGGGGCAGAGGAATATTGGGGTCTGGTGCAGTGTGAAATATCTGCATAATTTAAAAAAAAGGGACAAAATGACATAAACAAAGAGGTACTCTTACACTTGCATTATTAATTCGTTTTCCTTACCACTGTGCCTGAAATTAATCCTGTAATAGTCTCACACATTACAAAAGAATACATTCACAGAATACAAGCTTTGCTCTAATATCATTTTACAATCCAAAAACCAGAATACTGAGCTGTACTTAAAATTTATACAAGTTATGTAAAAGTATTTGTTTAAATTGTTTTATTTTATAGCCCTTCTTAAGAAGTGATTAACAGTCTAAATTGGAAAGCACACAACAGACACTTATAACTTCTGCCCAAGAAATAATATATTTTTACAAATATTATGAAGATTGCATTTTTTCCTCTGTGTTCATGTGAAAGCTTTTGTATGCCATAGGAATGTGTCATAGTCATAACTTATTAGAATTCAGTTTGTATTTCAGAAAAACACTTTATTTTGCGAAACAATTCAAGTTTGATGAGGAACATCTTTATGTTTGGAGCATCTCCTGGTTTTTATCTTTTACATACCACTCGTCAATTTTGAGCTTCATTGCTGCAGAAATAACTATTTTTTTTAAGGGTATCTGACTACTGCAGTCTGATACAGGTACACATGAGGTTTTAAAGAACTCTTTGCAGATAAATTTGACAAGCCTGCCAGCAAGAGCAATGCAGAAGGTCTAGTAATTTTCTTGATTTTCATTTGTATCATCTGTTCTGCAATATCCAAGACACATGCAGCAGAGACCCTAAAAATCTTCTTGTAAATATAACTGCTGTGGAGGATGACCAAAGCAAAAAATACGGCCTGAAGATTTACAGGTTTTAATTTCAGATCTTTCTTACTTACCCTAATGTAGACTTTAAACTCTACTAAAAATCTCTTATGGCATTCTGTGGAAGGAAGTGGAATTCTGTGTAATGGAGATGAGGTTTTACAAAGATAGATTGCCTGAATAAGCTACTGAAGGAAGAGTACGAAGTGTCCAATCTCCACAGGACCAAGTGCTGTAGGCTAAATACCATGCATCTCTACAAGGATTTCTGGACCTTCTCTCAATAGGGCACTCCCAGAAGTGGATGAAGTGAGCAATGAAAAGATACCTCCATGCCATTCACAGAAGTGGAAGAAAGGAAATACACTTCCATGGCAGAAAATACTTTAATGGATGGCTTGAAATGCTCTTGAAGTACATTAATACCGTATTAGGCATTAGTGAGTAGCATAACAATAAAAAAAAATAAAAATGTCTGTAGACAGAGAAATAGAGCAAGGGTGATTTTGATTTTGCAGCCATGGTCTTTGTATTGAATGAGCTTTTAATCTTCTGGAAGAGAAATTCAGTGCTGGAAATCCATAATACATGTATTTTGGAGTTACAGCCAAAGAGGCTATATGTATCATACCAATTTTGAGGAGTCCCTAAGAAATAAAACTGATGACACTAAGCAGTACTGTCAGTACTTACTGACCAACCAGTGCAGGAGATCCTGGTATTGACCAGGAACTACCCCTTAGCTGAGTAATGTAAAATGGAAGAAACATAAATGTTTACACTTTGTTTTGTTAGTCATCTGAGAGGCAATATACATCGACAAAAGATCCCCAAAATAGAATTTCTGTTGATGACCAAAAGAGGTCTTGACTGTTCTGCTGAGTTCTGAAATCAAGCAATTTAAAATAAAATAAAATAAAATAATAAAGAGACTTTTCAGTGAAGCTGGTACCTGCAATGGTAGTGACTGAAAGTAAGTTTAATATTTCACAGATATTCTCAAGCCCTGAAGCAGTTCTTAATCAATGTTAAAGGAAAGAGTTTGAGATGGACCTTAGCTGTGACTGATCTCTTTGAGGAAAATAAAATAAACAGATGTGCCTTTCTTCAAAGCAGAAGAGTATCTAGAGAGGGTTGAAGGTTCCAGGGTATTCAGAAACTTTTAAATCACAAAGATATGATGGGCACAAAACCTGTAACTAGGAATAAAAAACCTCACCTAAGATACATTATTTCTTCCTTCATCTTTTTCACTTTTTATTTAGTATCTAAACTAAGGAAAAATGACACAATGCACAGAAATGTGGGATTCTGCTGGGGATCCATACTGATGCTGCTTGTGAAAAGAGGAACTGAAGGATCATTGGGGTCTCATGGTGTTAGGAGGGACTAGATGTTTACTGTGCAGTTGGTGTATTCCTAAAGGACAGTAACGGTCTGAAAGACTCTGGCCTGAGGCACTCAAGGGAGAGAATCCATCCATTTACCCAGAGCTAACCTTCATACACTGCTAGCATGAGAGAAATGGAAGTGCCTGGAGCAAACTTATGACCTTCTCATTCTGCTTCTTGATGTAAGGACACAGAGATCTACAGAAAACAACTGAAGATTCAGAGCAACTCCTTCAAAGCACAGAAGATTATGCCCTGGGTCTGTACCTTGCACAGTGACAAAAGACTTGCCAGGAATACAGACCCATAGCACGGGGTGGGAAGAAGGTATTCTTTCTATCAATGACTTTCTACAAATGCTGTATTTCTTATTCTTAAGAACTTAATGATGGTAATGAAAATAAGATCTTAGTTCCACTTCATCACAAAACAGTCAGATAATGTCTTTCTACCTTTTCATAATGCTCTATCAGAATTTCAACGACGATATTCTGAAACTTAATGTTCATCATAGCAGCCACGGTTTCTTCTTGGGCTCTCATCAGAGTTGGTCCAAAGATAACACCAAGGTTGGATACAGTCATTAGATTTTGCTGACTGTGTAATGATACCCTTTAAATGAACACAAACAATACACAATTAAATTGTTGTGCTAAACTGCAATTCCAACAGGCAAAACCCTGTTAATGCTACTTCTTTAACAAGATCCCAAGTTCACGCCTCCCCTTTAAAAAACATTTTTAAAACTTTTACTACAGTCGGAATACGGTGTAGTACAACAATTATATTTCCATTAAGGCTCCCATGTTGCAATAACTTAACAGATAATGAGCACGTCTTTATGGAGTAAGTGTGTAAGTTCCTGACGTAATTGACAAGGAAAAGCAAATATCTCTGGAGGTCTCTACAGAATGATCCAGACCATCTAAAGTTTAGGAGTCTTAGGGTAGGCACCTATCCCTCTCTAATGATTATGCAGGAGCTTAAACACTTGATGTTGGGTTTACTGAAAACACTATGTAGTAACAGAGGTCAACACTACGCATTAGCTTTCAAGTAAAGGAAAGAAACAGTTACTGAAACACTTAAATTGCAATACCATCTCTTTATTAATATCTTGAAAACGTGATCAATGGAGTCAGTGATATCACTGTTTCAATGGTACAGACTATGCTACATGATCATAATGACATCTTCTGGCTTTAAAATATAATAAACTTTTACTTCTGTACATTCCATTTTCACTTACTCTACCTCTTCTGCCATTTTTTTTCTTAACGTAGAATTCAGAAACTTAGCTTTCCCAACAGTATATCAGATAATAAAATGAAACCCATCAATCAGCAATCCTCAGTGCCCTTCTTCTCTCCTTATGAATAAGATTTGCCAAATAAAAAATGTATCATCATAAATCCTTCAAAATAACTGCCAGTGATTCCCCAGTCATAGCTGCCCTATTGCCTCATGTCTGAGAAATATCAGGCCAAGTGATTTTATAATTACATTAATGCTTAATTATATTGAATCTGCTACCAAACAGAATCACTTATTGAGGCACTTGTTCACATTTCTATCACTGTCAAGCAGAGATTGTTTTGCCATTTACTATATAATTAAAATAACTCTTGTACCATTTAAAATTAAGAAACAGTAATATCTATAAAAACTAGCAGGTGGGAGCAAATTTTATCTTCTGTTTTCTCTGTAACAGACATATTTGGCTTAGGTGAGTAAAGGCTGGTGGGAAGACCTTCAGTATTTTAATGGAAACAGAATTTTTAATTACTCAGCTCTAGGCTTGTTAGAAAAATCTAAAAAAACCCCAAACCCTTTGCAATGTTAGTCTGCTTTGTGCTGCTCAGTAACTGTTCAGGTCTCTTACACAAACATAGTCTTATAGCATAAAGCAGAAAGCAGTGTTTGTCCTGTGTTTGGGTTTCCTTGGTTACAAATTTGGTAGCTTGTTAATAAAAGGAATGGTGACTTTAATAACATTGTAACCAAAAAGGACTTTTTACAATGCATTTCAAAGACTCAATTTCTTGCAAAGGAGAAAAAACCCCATGCCTGTAAATGTATTATTTTGAAAGCCAGTTTCCCCTGACCTACTCCTACTGTTGCTGGGCTACTGAATAGACATACACCAAGGCGATCATGCATTTTCGGTAGCTGTAAGGCATTCATTAAGGTGCAGTTGCTTTCTCCTCAAAATCTCTTTCTTTGATATATCACCAGTTAATTTTTGATGCTGACAAACTGCAGAATCCTGATTATCCACCTTAGAAAAGTATGGTGTTATTAAATCACACACACACACAAAATTCTTTAAATTAGACAGGTAATTTGACTAGGAAGGTTTAAAAATAAAAAATTAGTTACCTATGTGAAAACAACACCGCACTTCCTGTGTCTGCCTAGCTGTTGACTGAGTATATACTCATGCAGTATCACCTCTGCAGGGTGCTTTTCAGGATTTGCTGGTTTTGTTTTGTTTGTTTGGTTTTAGTATGACCTACATCCCACATCATCTAGATTATATCTAATTTTGCACAGTGACACAAAAGTCAAAGTAGGCAGAGAGGTAAAGACCTTAAGATGTAAACCAAGAAAAAAGAAAATATTATCCTTATTTTGTAACCCATAGTTAAAAGGTATACAGTATTTCCACCTAGACACAAAAGCATACATAAAGAACTGAATAGTTAAAAGAAATACAGGGAAAGGATGTATATTTTGAACCTGTATTTTAAACAAAAGAATGAAGCAACAGGAGGTTAGCTTGTTTCGGGGTTTTTTTCCGTATTTTCCCATTTTCATAAAATGAGGCACTTCATCTGCCATTTGTTCCTTGAAAAGTCTGACACGGTGGTAGGAAAAAGATTACGAAGGAAGACAACTAATACACTCAAGAGACTAACTTTGAATTCAGTCTCATTAGAATTGCTGGCATAAACACCAGCTGGCAAATTATATACAGAGAAATAAGAAGGGATGAATTGAACGCTGGAAAGAAAAGAATGAAAATTTTCAGTATAAAACCATACGATTACATTTACTGGAAATGAGAATCACATCAAAGATGAGATAAGCAAGACTTAGAGAACAGTTAAAGAAGGGAATACTGCAGGCATGCTCTTCCTTGGAAATCCATTTGAGATCACATTAAGAAAAAAGAGGACAGGAAAAGAAATAAATGCTTATCTGTAACTGATTCTGCCTACAAATAAGTCAGTTCTACATACACGTATTTCTAGTTTTGGGGCTTCCAGACTAGCAGCTTTTACAGAAATCATTAATCCCTCATTAAATGTTTTAACTTTTAGCGAGTTAGAAAGTAGTAGATGTTTTATTTTTTAGCTAATCAAACAACTCTGTGAGTAATGAGAGTTATGAAACATACTTTCATCTGGTTCTCTGGGTTACCCCATGTACAACGAGACACAAGGTCTGCTTAATCAGTTTTTGCAATGGAAACACTCAGAGCAGCTCGCTATCATGTTAGTTCTTCAGGGGCTAACAACATAAAGAGCCAAATATTATTTTTTAGCACTAAATAATTTCCTACCAAGGCAGTTTTCAAAGTTCTCATGTGTATAAGAGGAAGCAAAACTGCTCCACTGTAGGCAGCTTACTGCAGTTTGTGGCTCAAGCTGTGATCAAAAAAGAACTGCCGGGATGTAACGGACGGAATGAAAAAAATATGTCTTCTACATATTTCAGTCATGTGGGCCTTATGTGAACAACTGATGTTTCATTATTCACATTCCCAGGTCACTGATAAATGTACTAAAAGTATATAGCACCAGAAAGAATAATGCATATTAAAAAGTATCCAACAAATACCACTGAAAACTGACCAACAATTTACTAAAATGTACATGAAAAACATTTGAGGCAGAAACAGAATAAACTATAATGTAAGAATAGTGTGGAATCATAGCTAGTGACATAGAGAGATGTAATAGAATAAAAACGTGTCTTTTTTATCTCACAGCATATGCTAAGGTAATTCAGTGACAAAAAAAGGTCATCAGTTCAAAGAAATGCAAAATGTTCTCCATCTGACATTTAATTAATACTCACAGAAACTGATGAAAACCCCCACAGGGGTTTGGACATTTAGGCAGATCAGAAAAGTATAAATAATAATACTTCAAATTAACACTTGCAAATGATACTACAATTCAGAGGAGTTAGAGAGGAAAATAAGTTCAAACATGAAGGACAAGTGATTTGTTCTCCATTTCTGATACAGTGTGGGACCTTGAGTCAGATTCAAAACAGTGTTTTCTGACAATCTTAGCACAGTTTTAGATGTTTCTTAAATATAATTAGTGATAATTCCTGTAGCAAGTAGGAATGTGAATGAAAACACTGAGTGGGTTTATTCTATAAACATAGATGGTCATCTTGGTGATTCTTCATGGTGGGTTGTTTGCTTGTTTGTTTCTTTGGTGAGTATTCTTGAGATATGTTGAGAACAGCATTTTAGAAATTAAATGTAATTTCAAGTGGCATTGTCTCAACACAGAGAACAGCTTAAGCTATATTGACAAATTAAGCAGAAATAATCATAACTTACAATAATGCCAAAGAGAAAAATAAAAAAGAATTACTTGACCAAGTGCTTGATAAGGATGTCCAGCATCTCTCTATTCTTCTCTGGTAACTTATGCACAAGTGCATGCACTGCCTCAACTCTGTAGTTCTGATCATCTGACTCTATTAAACAGAAAACAAATATGGTTGATAAATCAGAACATGTGCTTAAGATGTGACTACAAATGTCATCAATGCCAATGTATGCTAGTACACACATGCATTATAAGGAGCTAAACAAAATTAGGCTTTAAAATCATGACAACAGTTTGATTATACTTCTTACAACATTCTGAAATTTGTATTTCAAGTAACTTGTCAAAGGCAGTCACCACAAATACTGGAATCAACAAAAGGCTAGTAACTGAAGAGATTAAGGGTTAGAAACGATATTACTTTATTTATTACTTTACTTACTAACAGCAACAATGAAATCTTTGTGCAGCTTGAAAGTCATCAGTGGTTCTGAAAGACACCTGGTTGTAAAAAACAATATTAAAAAGAAATTAAAAAGCCTTACTCAAAGTCTTTTTAAGTTTTATGGGTGTGATTAGGATAGCCCTCAACATCTGCACAATGTGTATTGGTATGTTGTACGTAAAGCAATTCACTGATGACCGATTACAATTAGCATACAACTTAGTCATGTACATAGTCTGAAAATTTGAATTGAAGCTGGTGTCATCATGTAGGTTAGTAAGGGAAGTTAGACCATGGCACAGAGACTGTTTCCTGGTTTTCATACTGCAGAAGTGTAATGAATACAGCTGCATAACATGGTAAAGTGGACTGCAAAAGCAATCTTTTGCTCAAGGAAGGCAAAAACATGATGAAATTTGGGACTGAAATTCTGATCTGGGAGATCCTAGAAGAGTCATCTCTGAAAGGCAGACTGTGAATTGCCTTACAGACACAAACACATAGCTACTGCTAGCTCATGCAATTTCACAAACACAGTACATACAGTGATTTATGCTTCTATTATAAATGTCTTCAACCAAAGCCAGTCTTTCCTGTGAAGTGTACGTGCGCATTCCACTATAAATCCTAGGCATGTTTTCCAGGCTGAATAGGGATTTCTAATGCTGCTTTCTGTCAGGTAACCTGTTTAGGAAATCTAGATTTTTAGAAGTCATTGAGCATGCACCATCTGGATTTGATGCTTTTTATTATGTTTCTTCTGAATATTATATATTGAGACCCATAACAAAATTATCTTGGAAGTAACATGATTCTTGAAAGTTCTGTCTCTTATTACCAAAAATCTGCAGAGAAAATGACAACGTGGGAGGGACACTGTGTTTGTGAAGACACCAACAGCACAGGATAAAACCCTGTGCTTTTGCAGAGATTTTTATTCTGTTCCAACAATGATGCCATGAAACCTCATGGTACACAGCTTAAGGGATTCATAAAAGAAAGACTGAGCACTACATGCCTTGCTGTTAATGTAGAAAATTTTAAAAAAAACCATGCAATTAATTAACTTCTGCCAAATTGAGGGCTATATAAGCCATAACTATCTTAATAAGGCAGAAAGTGTGACAAATTTCAGATTTATTGTGGGCAATCACAGGGATATTAGGCAAGATGATAATATACTCAATTATTACCATGCTAAAATGTAATATGGTATTAATAAGTAAAAGATCAATGGGCCAGAAAAAGAATACTGAGATTTGTGTAGTTTCACACTTACCTGAGGTAGTTTTTTAGTCCACTTGTTATTGTTTTATTGTCCCAAAGTTCCATATCAATATCCATATCAGGAGGAGATTTAGGGGCTGGTAGAAATTTGAATTGTGATTGTGTTATAGTTTGACTAACATGCTAACTAGAAAAGCGACAAAACAGAAGCTAATAAGTCATTTAGCTCATGTGATTACTTAGTAGCTGGATTAACTACCAACCTAATCTATTTGAATCTTTTAATCTCTGTCAAAGTATTAATAAAAATGCATTTAGCACTCATTTAGCATCTGTAAGCTAACTATATATGCATTATATCAAAGTGTTAAGTAAGCCAAAGCCAACAGAGAATTACTAATTAGCTTAGACATTCAAACAGAGGCATCAAAGAGCCCAATTAACAAGAAAAGTGAAACACTGGAACAACTGTCTATTAAACTGAGCTATGCTGTGTTACAGTACTAAGCTCTGGAACGCTTCTGAAATACACCAAATACATATCAATAAATAGAAATGAGATCACTCATTTTAAGAAAGCAAATTCAATTTAGAGGCAGTAAGTGCCAAACTCTTCTGAGCACACCAGTTAAGGCAAAAGGGACCACAGCGCGCACACTGCACAACTGACAATGGGTCACATCAGATACTTACAAAATATGGTATTCATCAGCTTTTGCACCTTGGAGTTTACACCACCTATTCTGTACAGCCCCAGGATTGTAATACCTATGTTGGGAAAACAATGAAAATAATGAAAATATGGCGATGCCCCCTTTGTGTATGCTTTCAAAACATCTGAACGTATTTATGGAAAGTTGTACAATTAAACTCTCGACTACTGCTTGCCCCTACTGAATTCTCTTCTGGGTTACTAACAAATGCATTCCACTGAATCCACACCATAGTATACATTAGCCATAACTTTACATGAATAGAAAGTCATTTAGAAATGACCCATATCAGCAAACAACAAGGAGAGTGCTGGGAAAAGTGAAAAATTAAAAAAAAAAAAAAAAAAAGCAAAAAAGCAAAAAAGCAGTCTTAAAACACATTACATGTCAACAAGTTTATTTTGCTTAGACTTCAGTGGAATTACTACTTGCCTACATGTGCTTAGACCATGATCCCTTCCAATTAAGATCTGATTGACATTTATAGGAGAAATGATTGTACCCAAAACCAAAACATATACTGTATACTGCTGCAACACTGCAGTTGAAAATGTAAATATTCTGCATAGATCCCATTCAAAATGGAGACAGACAAGTCCCAATGTACTCGTAAGTTTCAACTGTTAAGGGTTAATAGCACAGACACTAATAACAAACAATGTTTAAAGTCTAACATTCACAACACAGTATTTCAGTATTCCACTGATAATTTTATTGTTTTTAACTGCCTTTTAAAATCAGCAGGATTTTAAAATTCTTCCCCACTTCGAGTCTTATAATTTAACAACTGTCCACTTTTCCTTTGAAAACAAAATCCCAAAGTCTGATCTCACTTAGGTAACATAGGTGTTTTGTTTCAAACCCCCTTTTTTTTCCCCCAAGAAAAAAATGCAAGCTCTGAGTCAGCAGTGACTCAAAAGCTATATAACATTATTACCTGAGAAACTGAATTCCTGTTGAGCTCCATGTTGCATAAAGAGACCACCCAGTTTTTGGATTAGAAGAGAGTTGCATTGTGACAGTCCAGTGCATGGACAGGGAAAGGTTACCACTTTTTATGGAAGACAACAGAGCCACACCTCTTCATTTGTAAGGGGACAATTAAAAACTTGCTGTGAGTTGTAAGATATCACTTCATCATTAGCGTGATTATTGTTCTGTTTTTGTACATTCCTGCTACCAAAAAATGCGTTTCTAAACATTTTTTAAAAAAGGATAAACCATGTGGAAAAACAGTGAATAAAATGACTGGAATTATGCTCTGCAAAAAAAGATGTGCCAGCAGAGAGTATTTATGGCACTTTTTTGGCCTTTAGGTTTCATGCCAATAACCAAAGCTGGGAGCTGAGGCTCCCTACAATATTAACCATGAGAAAGCACAGTTCAGTGCACACAAATTAAAGATGTGTGCAACTGTGTATTAAGGGGTCTAAAACCACGAAATTGTAGAAAATGTTTAAAACTCCCACTTAATATGTTAAAAACTGTAGTTGGAACTTGTGGCAACAGTTTTAAGTGTAAAGAACTCAGATAACGTGAAAAGTACAAACCAAACGACAGACATACTCTAAAGCACAGCTGTAAAACATGTAGAATTAATCAAAGCAGTATTTATGAAAAAATAGTGATAATAATCTAATACAGAATTTGTTATTTAATACACACCTCTTGTTTCTACAGCATGAATGCATTTCCTCACAAAGTTGAAACCTGCTTCATTTAAGAACACTATAAAAAGAAAAAAAGGTAATTATTTTCTAATGTATCATTACACAATTCTCACTGTTTAGCTACATTCACATGTTAATCAAGGACTGATACATATTTATCCATGCAATTATGATACTTATTCTGTAATAGTATTCTTATAGATACATCCTTTGCACTCAAAAATCCAACTTTCAAATCATTAGTGGATCATTACAAGCAGGATATTGTACTGTCTTGCTCAGAAATCAGCAGATTGTCTACACATATGTATTTGTGTCAATATATTAATATGTTAATAACATATGTGATAATATGATGCTAATGTGCACTTGCAGCCCAGAAAACCAACTGTATGATGGGCTGCATCAGTGACCAGCAGGTCAAGGAACGGGGTTCTACCCCTCTACTCCAAACTCATGAGACCTCCCTGAGTAGTGAGTCCAGCTCTGACGCCCCCAACACAAGAGAGACGTAAAACGCCAAGTCCAGAAGAGGCCATGAAGGTGATCAGAGGGCTAGAGCACCTCTGCTATGAAGAGAGGCTGAGAGACTTGGAGTTCTTCAGCCTTGAGAAGGCTCTGGTAGACCTTACTGCAATCTTTCAGTACGTAAAAGGTGCCTGCAAGAATGCTAAAGAGTGACTTTTAAAGTGCACGTAAGGAAAGAACAAGGGGGAATGGCTTTAAACTGAAAGAGGGTAGATTTAGATTAGATATTAAGAAGAAATTTTCACTGCAAGGGTGGTGAGACACTGGCACAGGTTGCCAGAAAAGTTGTGGATGCCCCATCCCTGGAAGTGTTCAAGGCCAGGTTGGACAGGGCTTGGAGCAACCTGGTCTAGTGTGAGGCATCCCTGTCCATGGCAGGGGGGTTGGAACTAGATGAGCTTTAAGGTCCCTTATAACCCAAACCATTCTGAATCTGCGGCAGTGTGTGCTCGCAGCTCAGAAAGCCAACCGTATCCTGGACTGCATTAAAAGGAGCATGACCAGCAGGTCAAAGGAGGTGATCCTGCCCCTCTACTCTGCTCTCATGAGACCTCACTTGGAGTATTGTGTGCAGTTCTGGTGTCCTCAACACAAAAAGGACATGGAACTGTTGGAACAAGTCCAGAGGAGGGCCACGAGGATGATCAGGGGACTGGAGCACCTCCCATATGAAGATAGGCTGAGAAAGTTGGGGCTGTTCAGCCTGGAGAAGAGAAGGCTGCATGGAGACCTCATAGCAGCCTTCCAGTATCTGAAGGGGGCCTACAAGGATGCTGGGGAGGGACTATTCATCAGGGACTGTAGTGACAGGACAAGGGATAACAGGTTCAAACTTAAACAGGGAAAGTTTAGATTGGATCTAAGGAAGAAATTCTTTACTGAGAGGGTGGTGAGGCACTGGAATGGGTTGCCCAGGGAGGTTGTGAATGCTCCATCCTTGGCGGTGTTCAAGGCCAGGTTGGATGAGGCCTTGGGTGACATGGTTTAGTGTGGGGTGTCCCTGTCCATGGCAGGGGGGTTGGAACTAGATGATCTCAAGGTCCTTTCCAACCCTAACTATTCTATGATTCTATGAATCTAATACAATTACACACATAAATCTCATAGTGTCTTTCACTACCCTCATTTTATTACTCAGTGTATATGTAACAGGTGCATATAGACCTAAAGCCCAAAAGATGTGATGGGTTGAGGCCAGTTGTATGAGGTACAACAAGGCAAAGCGTTGAGTCCTGCACTGGGTTACAACAACCCCATGCAATGCTACGGGCTTGTGGAAGAGTGGCTGGAAAGCTGCTCAGCAGAACAGGACCTGGGGCTGTTGGTCAACAGCAGCTGAACATGTTCCAGCTTGTGCCCAGGCAGCCAAGAAGGCCAACAGTATCCTGGCTTGTATCAGAAATAATGTGGCCAGCAGGACTAGGGAAGCTACTGTTCCCCTGTACTGGGCACTGGTGAGGCTGCACCTTGAATCCTGTGTTCAGTTCTGGGCTTCTCACTATAAGAAATATGTTGAGATGCTGAGCATGTCCGAAGAATGGCAACAGAGCTGGTGAAGGGTCTGGAGCACAAGTCTGATAAGGATCAGCTGGGGAACTGGGGTTGTTTAGCCTGAAGAAAAGAAGGCTCAGGGGAGACCTTATCACTCTTCTACAACTACCTGAAAGGAGTTTTTAGTGAAGTGGGCATTGGTCTCTTGACACAAGTAACAAGCAATAGGAAAAGAGAAAATGGTCTCAAATTGCACCAAAGGAGGTTTAGATTGGGTATTAGGAAAATTTCTTCACCAAAAGGGATGTCAAGCAGTGGAACAGTGTGCTCAGGCGTCACCATTCCTGGAGGGATTTAAAAGACATGTAGGTGTCTTTTAGTCCTACTAAACCATGCAACTTATGGACATGGTTTAGTAGACTTGGCAGTGCTAGGTTTACAGCTGGACTTGATCTTTTCCAACCTAAATGATTCTATTATTCTATATAAGGTTATTATTTCAACATAACGGCATGCTTTTTCATTTAGGTATATAGACTACTGATAGCAACTTTTTACAGTTTTGTAAAATATACTGTAGCTTCAAAGCCAATCAAATTTTCTTCCAATTTATGTTTGACAGTTATACAAAAGTTGAAGGTTTTCTCAGTTCACATAGCTTAGGATGTGCTTTTATGTAACCCAATCATGTAAGACAACAAACAGTTATTTCATAGCAACAGAATGAAAATGTAAAATAATTAATCTTTCTCACACACACATATCTAGAAACCGGGACATTACAGCAATCTACCAGTATTTGGTAAATACACAAGTAAAGAACTTACTTTCTTCCTTCTTGCTAATAATGGCTGGCAGGGTGTAGATCTGTAAACAGAAAAAAAATGCAGTAGGTCAATATTTGTGCTTTAAATTCTTTACTACCAGGTTTGTTGGTAGTTGTGACATGCTGTGAATTAGCTTGCTGCTAGGGAAAAGCCAACCTTGCCTTTCATCTTCTCCTGATATTGAATCCCCTAGCACTCACACAGGTTAACAGTCCTGTGCTAGGACAAGCACCTAAAATGTGTTAGAAGTCAGATTTGCAGACTCCCAAATAGTCTAAAATTGAATACAACTATTGATCTAATTTCTGTACTGTTTCAGTCACGTAAGAAGCTTGTAGAAACACTTTTCTCTCATAAAACCAATCAACCATTTTTCCCCCCCCTCTGATACAGGTCTGACATCACCCTCGTTCAGTGACTATTTTAAGAGCACACTAATAATGGGAAGAAATCTCAGACTGTCTCTTTTAACACAGTTTTATGCTCTGCAGTGCCTTTCAAGATGGTGCTAATTGCTTACTCCATGACACTGCCCAAAAGACGGTTTGCCTTTACCAGGGAAGAAACTACCAGTTCACAAATGTTATCTGAACCATCAATCATATTAGACAACATGCTATCATGTTAAACATTAAATATCCTAACACAAAATATTTAAAGGCTTAAATTCACTAATAGTCCTGCTTTTCTAACTTATACCTACCTTAACTCAGTACTTGCAATAGTGTCTCACAAAGAACAGAACTGAATTTGCCTGTATTTTAAGAGTATCTGAAAGGCATACTAGTTTCTTTCTTTAATATGTGTGCCACAAAACTGTTAAAAGCAAAGAAAACGAAAAAATATCCTTACCGGTTCCTTTCCATCCATAGCTTCGAGCCAAAGTTTTCGGTTAGATTCTGAAAAAGCCTGCAGTGTGATGATTCCAGGTCTGTCAAAAACATACACTGAAGTTACTGATTTCTTTTTCTCAAACAGTATCCAAAGTCAGGATCCAAATACATATTGACATGAAGTGAATACATATAAGACAGAGAGAAGTTAAAGAAAGATGACAGCTTCTGACACAACAAATAACTTTGAGGTAGATTTAAGAACAGGTCTGTTTTTTAAAAGTTTGGTACTGCAACATGTAATTTTAGATTCTTAGTCTTAAGCGCTACAACCTTCTAATAGGTATGAGGTACCTCCATATTGCAAGATGAGTTATACACTTGCAAACGGGATCCCATACAACTCATTTTTCAGTGGGGAGGTGCTCAGGGTGGAAAACTTAAGGACAAGATACATCAGCTCAATTTGACCAAATATGTCTATACCTGAGCTCATTATCTACTTCTTTTCATAGCAAATGAAGACCAGTAGGTACTTTTAATCTAAAAGTCATGATATCCCGAAATAGACATCCAAAGTCAGTCAAAAGAAATATGCCCTAAAATAGTTGCCTAAAAAGAACACTTTGAGATAGTATCTCAAGTCTGGAGATGTAAAGCCAATTGAGCTGAGTATTGTCATGGTGCAGGAATTTTTTTTTTGAGAGGAATCAAAAAACAAGTTCTTTCTGCTGGCTGTATTCTAACCATTATGACTGAAGTCAGAAAAGTGGCATATCCTCTCTGTTGATGAAGCTTTGATGTTGCATTGAAAAAAGAGTCATGGGAACTAGTGAAGGGATGAGGGAACCAATTTCAATCTGTTCCTTGAATAATTATATGAACAGACAGGGAAATACAAAGAGTTGGCCTCTATTTGTGATCACAGCAAATGAGTTCTTTAAGAAATGCTTTGGAATTAATTCACTGATTGGCCAACATAGAATACCCATGTGATAGTAAGAAGTCCTGCTCCCACACCACTGTAGTGTATCTCTGCTCAAACTTCCATCAGACTGTCCGAAACGGTGATCTTTCTATGGTAGGTTCACAAACAGAGGACACTATAGATTTTATCTTCCACCATTAAAATAAATAACAAAAAAAACTTCCATCCTTTCCCACCTCCTCCAAAAGACGAACATTTTTACCTTGTATTTAAAAAGCATGCAAGAAATAACTGGACAACACAAAACATCAAAATGTGTTCACACATAAAAATTCCAAGCTATTTTGTTTGCTATCTACTATAAGAAGTATAAAAAGATATAGTTAATGCAGATTAAGATGCATAATTGTTTTTATATTTTTGTAAACTCTGAATTTATTTCTGTTTTAACATTCTACTTGCTTCCTACCCCCAGATTCTTACCTAGGAATTTTTCTCACAAAAACATTTTAGAAATAGAAACTGATTTTTTTTCTTTCTATTGTGACTGCTGCTTAATATTTCAGTTGGAAAATCACACTTACAGTCCCTTGGTCAGCATGTACAGAAGGAACAGCAGTTTCTGAGTGTTATTTTACTTCAAGCTTAGAGATACCTACTTTTAGCTCTGGATTTCTGACGTAACCTGTTGTCCAAGTTTGCAGTCATTACACAGCATGTTTTAACATACAAATACCTAATGCCATAATCCTCAGAGTAAATTTTAAATTAATTATGTCAATTTGAAGGGCTCACATTGTGTGTTCCCCATTACTTGTTCACAAGGGTTTCCTTCAGTTAAAATGATTCTTTCAAGAAATGAGATGGGCACATCAGTTTGTACAGATTTCTAATGCTTTAATAAAATAGTATTTCATATAACGTTTCATAGAATGTTGCAAATAATAATGCAGGGAGAGAGATATCTCTGTGGGATAAAGTGTTTGGAGACAAGTTGCCAGAATATTTTGAAGACTGGTATAGCTGCACAGTTTTAACAAGAGCTCTTCGTGATGAGAAGTCATACCCTCAGATTATTAAAGGACATTTATGTTTTACTGTCAGTTTTCAAAAGTTTTTAAAAAACTTTAGGTTTTCCTCTATTTTGCAGGTGATGTCCAAAATTATACTCCCAGTAAACAACATCAAGTCTTGAATTTAAAATTAGTTCAAATGTAATCATTATCACAGTCTTTCTGAATCTTCAGTATTCCAGTACTGTGTTTATATTTATATGAACTGGCTCACATTCTTAGTCATTACTGACATGTGTAATGGCCACTGCATTTTCTCTTTTTTAGGGGAAACTCGTTCTATCAACGTAACATTCAGAAGAGATGAATGTTGTCCTTGTATGTGAACTCCCACCAAATATTTCTAGGTATTTCATTACCTAGAAATGAAATTATTTTTGTCATGACTATGAAAGTCATTACCTTCTCTGCTGACTTGTACAAAAAGTCAGTACTTCCCTGCTGAATACCAAATCAATTGTAAGAGTGAACTTTCCACCAGCCTACGAAAGTCGGATCCTTACAATAATGACCTAGTAACTTTCTATTGTACTCCTGTTTTAACCTTCTGTCCAAGTTTCCAGAATGCCCATAACTTAAAGTCCATGCGGATATAATCAATCAGAATGTTCAGAATGAGTAAGTAACATGTAAGAAGTGCCTATAACTGTCTCTTTGATGAGAACTTGAAGAACTGCAGATGGAACTAATTTTTCTGTGTAGTTTTGTTGAACTGTGGATGTTCTAACAGAGTAAGGAAGACAGAAGGTACAACACTTGCTTATGAATACGTTACAATGGTATCGCCACAGATGTTTCTAACAAATGCAATTCTACATCGAAAGAAACAACTACCAATTTCAAATGCAACCTGTCAATTCAAGCTTAGGAGCTTTCAAGAGACCAATTAGTCTCAATATTTGTCCATATCAAATTTCTACTTCTTAAACCTGAACTCACTCAGAAATCTATTCCAGCAAAATAATGTATTATCTTTGAAAGCATCAAAGTAGCCTCAAAATTATCATATAAATACAGCAGTTCTGAATGGAATTTAAAATGACAGCAGCAGTCACAAGATATTTCTTAAGAAAACAACTACAAAAGTCACTCTATTTACCATATTTTAAGGGAAAAATGAAGTCAATATATCTTTTTATTCCAAAGCTTGGAAAAAATATGTTTACAAAGTTCTGTGTACATATACTTCAAATACAGAAAAGCTGCTTTAATCTACCTTATATAATTATAATATCCAGGAACAAGTGAAAATAAACTAACCAATGTGCAGAAGTAATTTTCAAATAAGAAAAACTATGTGCTATCATACATTTCTGAAGGAAATATATTGGTACAGAATATGCTTATTAAGCATTTATAAACATACATCTGATCTGTTCTTAAAAAAGGGTAGTCGGCTGTGATGCAGGTGATACTAGAATTCATCTTGTATCTGCATGCAAACATAATATACTTAAGACAACACATTCTATGTAGTAGATTTTGTTAGAAAATAGGTTTGAACAAGTAAGAACCAAGTCTTGAGAGCCTAATTTGTCTGTATACAAGCCTATTGAGAAATACGTGTTCCTATTACAGGAGTAATTATTAGATATTGGTTACAAGTGTTTCTATTTTTAATTATATTCAGTTTGTTAACACAATGAAAAAAGAACCAAACCTCTCGAATACTTCAATGTCAAAACAGAAACGTTTGTCAATTGAATCTGTCTTTCTCCTGATGCAAGATTTTAACTTGAATATTTCTGGTGAGCTTGTAACAAGGCCATTCTATAAAATAAAATAAAACAAAATTGGCACAGACAGTATGCTGATACACCTTGGCTTCACATCTTAAATTTAACTGTATGAACTGTCCAAAGAACATGTCTTAAAATAGGGATTAAAATTATTTAGGAACATATACAATAACTTCACTGTATATAAAGTAAGACTACAGTTAACAGCTTTCTGACACATACTTGTTATTTGATCATTGTATTTCAGAAAACTCACTAAATTCAAAAATTTACAAACATCTGTATATCTGATTATATGTTACATGTTAGAATGAGTATTATTACAGCAATCAAATGCTGAAACAGGTTGCCTGCAGAGGTGGCCATAAGGGTCTCCATCCTTGGAGATATCTAAAACCTGACTGGACACAGGCCTTGATAACATGCTTTGGTTGACCCTGCACTGAGATTAGGCTAGATGATCTCCAGATCTCCCTTCCAAACATCATGCATTCTATGATTCTGTGCAAACGTGATTTGATTTCTTATGCATTTGGTACCATCATATTAGAGAATTTATTATGCAGTTTATGTATAATTTAAAATAAATATTTTTATTTAAATACTTAATTTGTCTACCCTATAAAAGACATGCACTGCTTCATGTATGAAAACAGCCTTATACTATGTTCACATTTTTAATTTTAACATTTCCTGGATGCTTAACATAAAAGATGGAATATACAGTTCATGTAATGTGCAACTCACCACTTTTCCACCAGATTTTGTTTCAGCTATACTCATTGTAAAGGTTTTTGTTCCTTTATCGTAAGTGCAGTAATGTTTTACCCATGTAAATCCAAGAGGTCCTAGATTAAAGAGAGATAGCATTAGAAATAATTATTTTGGCATTTTATCACTATTTTAGTTGGAGTTAGAGAAATAAAACATGAGAGCATCCACATGCAGCCTATAAAGATCAAAAACTCCCCTAATTTTTTAATTTCGACATGTTGTCCAGGTATAATTTTCAGATACTGCAGTTTTATAAGGTTGGCCAACAACATTACAGCCGACTGATTTTCTCTGGTAACTGAAAGGGTAACAGCATTATACTCATGTAAACAGGCAGGAGACAGGAAAGTTCCTGAGGACTTTTCTGCCCAGGGAATACAGCTGAAGATTTTATCATCCCAAGTGAAACACAAGGATTCAGTATTACATCCTTTCTCTGAGAGAAACGTCCACAGAATTGGATGAAGTCCTGAAGTCAGAGTGCATTTCCCTTTACTTTCAGAGTTCTTGTCAAGGCTAACAAATGCTTTTGGTAGTATCAGAAGAAGGCTATTCTGTTATCTTAAAAGAGTGGGTAAAATGGCACTGGCTCGGAGGCAGACTTATTTTACATAGTGGAACACCGTGAGGTGATTTCATTACATGAAAGGAAAGGAAGGAAAAGAACAGTGCACACTGTGCATAGTGGGTTAGAGATGAGGGATAAAATTCTGGGTGGCAGAGGTGGCACCTTCAGCAAGAAACACTGGCCTCTTGCCTTGGAAGGTGTCCTTCTGTAGAAGAGGTGTCTGTAACGGTAGTGCACAACTGACTGTGTTCACGAACTGACAATTGCACGCACTCACAATACCAGAGTATAACATACGTAAGGATTTACTAGTCTTCAATTTAGATTCATTTGGGATTTACTAGTCTTCAATTTAGATACACAAAATCTATAGTAATCCCCAATAAGTGGATGTATGCCTTATGCTGGAAAGGTCACACCACACAACTTCTTAATTCTACTGCAAAGTATAGGGTCTCTGATGCAAAAGATATTTTCACTCTTGGATTACCCAGAGTTTTGCTCAGGCACTGCTGTGAACCTGTAGTGAATCTGAACACATATTGAGCTTAAGCTCAATGGTATTTTAAATTTCATCCATAGCCCAGCTTAGATAGAGGTATTTATAGTGTGCTCTTTGCTGTGAGGACATGGAGTAAATCCTCACAACATTTCCATAATTCTCTCCACATCCTAGATGTAAAATTAAGATCTCACACAGTTTTCTGGAAAAAAAAAAAAAAAAATTAATGTAGCACGCAGAGAACAAGATAAGCTCCCGGATTCTTACAGATACATCTGGAGGGCTAGTGCACTGCAGAGCACAGGATAATTCAGGTTTTTGCAGTGTGACTGCTCCACCTTGGGCCATACCACAAAGGAAAAGATTGTCTTTCCTCTTGGACAGCATTATGCTTCAGAGGCTGGCATTCAAATATGTCCCTTCTCTGCAGAGCCATCACAAAGCAAATGACACACACATATATATGTGATATGTATAATGCACATTCAAAATAGGAAAGGACTGGATTATACAACCCATATTTGATTTTCCAATTCATTTCAATGGGAATTACTCATGGCAAAAATATGATACTAAATTTTTTTTTCAAAGTACAGTACACTGGATCTTTTAATTATTTTAAAATTTAAGAGCTCTAAGTAAGAAACCAACAACCAAGTATTTTAAGTTGGTTTTTTTTTTAACTTAAACAGTTCAATAAAAATGAGAGGTGTTAAAAACTGAGTAGTTTTGCTATAGATACAACGCCTTTACTTCTAAATGTAGATTTCCATAAAGGGGTACACGACATTGCACTGGTCATGCAAATCAGATGTCTGGCAATCCAGAAACGCAGATGTGGAAATTTACACGGTCTGTTATGCTGACTAGGAGAAAGCTCTCCAATCACCAGCATTCAGCAGGAAGATCATGCCATGAATTGAAAAGTCAACTGGTTACTCACCCTCAGGTTCTGTTCCTATATTTTAACTTATTTTCACTTAGCAAAACAAAACCTATAATTACTCTGAATCAATTTTTCCTCTCATGGCATTTCATTAACTCTTTTAGCATATATAAGAAAGATGAGCACTCTCAAAGAGGGTTTAGATGAGTTTAGTCACCTGTTTTTCGTTAAAAAATTGTAGCTGATACCTATGTTGCGACTTTACGTCCGTTACTCATGACTCTCCATCTGAATGAAAACAATTCATAGCCTACTGTCATTTTTTATTTTTAAACATATTTACCACCATGCAGATCAGTAGTAAATACACACAGCATTTACTCTCCAGAATAGCAAACATTTAACGCAGTTGCCCATAATTTGACAAGAGTCTATGGGATGATGGTTGTAGGAAAGGAAACTGGCATGACAAGGAAATTTACAGCTAGTGTCTTCTCTACTAACACAGAGATTATAGGCCCTGTTACTCTTACTCCAGAATAAATTAATGAACAAATTTATTTTCAGTAAGAGGATGTCAAGTTGGTCTCTCACTATTTAATGAAGCACAGCATGTGCTCAATGCTCCACTCCTTTTCTGCCTCCCCCATTAGCAGAGCTCAGTGTAATTTCCACTTAAAACAGGTTCCTTTTATCATTATTACTCAATTAAAACACAGAGGGCCTTCTTAAAACTTTCAGTGCTACCAAAGGTAACTATGATAAGCACTGAGGTTTCTTTCTTTTAGCTCACATCTGAAATAAAGAGTAATTTTGTTATTTGAGAAATCAATTATTTATGGCTCCATGTAGTCTCTTCAATTATCATCTAAAACGGAGCACTGAAGAAGAGATCCTCAAAACTGAGAACAAGTGGGGTCAAGTCTGACATAAGAATTCTATATTGAGATGCCTTTCATTTATTTTTAGATTGAGAAATCAGGTGCAAAGCTGTATTTAGTATTTTTGCATAAATGTGAAACTTGCACAAGCATGTACACACTATCTCAAAATACTGCTATATACTTTTCTAGTGTCAGGATGATTTCCACAGCAAGTAGAAAAACAAATAAATAAATATATAAATCTGGGTACCCCATGCAATGATAACTCTTACTGAGGATTTTGCATGATACTTCAGGTGAGGTATAGTTTTGAATTCTCTCATTTGACTTTTCACGTATCTCCTGGTTCTGTTTTTATTTTGTATTGTTAGGTTTTTCCAAGTAGTTTCAGACACTTAGGACAACTTCAGTTCTGTTCCTTCATTTAGTTTGTCACTTCATTCTCGTATCTCATGAACTGTATAAAACATAGGCATATTTGCAGCTATTTCAAAGCCGACAGACTGTATTTAGGAAACTTTTCTTCTTCTTACACTTCTGTTTTCCATTATGTGCATGTTCATTTACTCTTAAGGTGGCTGGGTTAGTGGAGACCCCTGGTACAAGGTGGAAATTGCTCTTGCTGGCTGAACATAGGCCCTGTTCAGGCAGAGAAAGTACAGGAGACAGCAGGGTTTGACAGAGAGAGACAAAGCAGAGTGCTGGGAGCTTACAGCTTCTGCAGCAAGTGTGGGGCAGCCAGCCAGAGCAGAGCTTGCTACCATCCTCTAGGGTGGCCAACAGCAGGCACCTACCCACAAGGCCCCAGGGGGCAGAGGTTGAGTTGCTTACAAGTGATTTGATCCCCATTCCATCTGACCATAGCTAATCTGAGTGCTTTTTGAAAAGTCACTTATTTTTCTTTTGAACCTCTCAATCATTTGGAAAGGAGCCATAGCAGGAGTCTGCAGACAGACATTCAAACTTGTGTTGTCTGGCTAACTAGACCATTTCCTTGCCTTTGCCTTTGATGCTGTGCCTTTCAAATTTAGCTAAAAAGTACATTTGTTATACTCACGTTTCTCCTGCACATACAGATAGCCTTCCATTGTCCATTGACTTGGTGGTCTATAATCCTGGTTGGCTGATTTCATTCTTTGCATGAGTCTCTCCACTTCCTGCCTAGTGCTCTCAAAGTTATTCCGGGTCTAATACCAAGAAAAAGAAACAAACAAAAAACCTTGTTATCTCATGAAAGTACTAATAATGCCAAGGAGACTGGTTTGGAGACCAACAGAAGTATTTACAAGAGACATAAAGAAAAAAAAAAGGCAATAAAGAATAATACTCTTCATTGCTCTAGAAGCATAGGAATAACGTAGTAATGCAGAATTCAACTGAAGCACACAACTGTAAAGCAAATATAGTTGAGAACAGTAACATTCCTCCTTCTGCAGGTCACTAACCACAGAAAGGAGATAATTTTATATCTTTAGGTATGCTTACACACTAAGGATACAGACAGACAGGCAAAGACAGACACCAGTCTGATAGCCTAACCCCAAACCTGAAGTAGTGAGTCCCACTGAACCACTTGAAGTACACTGCGTAAAACACTGATTTGGGTCAATGCCAGGCTAATGTCCCTGGACAGCTGTGCTCTCTCCACATGCAGAAAAGACAAATGTACTGTGTATCTGTATCTGCAGTAATATCACAGCTGCTGATACTCAGAATAGGCAGGTTACTGTTATGAACATTTTTTCACACAGCTATACAAACGCAACAATTAAGTATAACATAAACATGCTAAGGAAAGAAAGAGGTCACAAGTGACAGAACTGTGCCAAAAGCATGGGAATACTGTGTCTGTCCTAAATATCACATGTATAACCAGGCATCTCATCAAGCAAAGAATTACATAAAAACTTGGGTTATTCATATTTGCTAATATCCATATGCATGGACATGGAGATCTTTCCTACTGAATTCAGTGAGGCCAGGGTTTCCCCTCCACATACCTAGCATGGTATAGTAGAGGAGAACTGTTATGAGGTGCCACAGGTTTGATAATGCACGTTAAATCTTCTTCCTGAAGAGAAACATTTTTACTATAGGGATGGCAAAATTCTTCTCTGAATTTTTCACATTATACCCTTAGAGTGAAATATCAGTTCAGACCAAACTTAAGAGAAGTCATTTTGAGACCTTCAAGAGGGATATGCCATTGAAGGGAGGAATGTCCCCATTTTGAGAACTTACCTCTGTTTGTCTATTAAGTTTTTAATTACTACTTTTAAGCAGCCAGGACATTGAATCAAATTATAGAAAACAAAGCCAAATGGGCATACAAAATACACCACTGGCCAGCTGAAACAGTGGAAGTGACAACAGATCATGGTAGGACATGGTAACCTGTTAAGTGCTGTTGGTCTACCACTACTCTGCTACTCCTACGGCTGTTACTCTCTTGCTTTAACACGTAGGAGAATTTTAAGAGAAAAACCAGCAGTTCAGATCAACTGTTCTCTAAGACCTTAACACAGAATGCAATGGGGAGGAGCATTTTTGACAGCTACAACACACAGGCTGAACACAATTTTCCCTGAACACTGTCCTCAGTTTGACTTTCCCTACATAAATTATTGCACTGAGGTAGTATGGTGATGCTCTGAGAGACAAGTCAGTAGATAGCCCAGCTGGCAAAAGGAAGCTGTGGATCTAGATCTAGAGCCAGAATTGAAATTTCTGTGTAACAGCAGTAGATGATTTACTGTATCCCACTACATCTTGATGCATATGTTTCTCTGATGTATAATAAAAATACCATAATATATTATTCCTTCTACCTAAGTTTACATCTCCCTCTACCCTGTAGTCTATTTACAACTTTAAGTTGTACTTTCATCTTATTTAAGAAGAGATTAAATTTAATTATTTCTTCATTAACACTGAATTTAAAAAAATCCTTTAATAATTCTGTTTGTTTAGATATATGCATAGAAGATACTGACACATTCTGACTTACAATGCCAGTTTGGGTCTGTGCTGTGGCCTCATGCTCCTACCAGAACTTGTCACATGAAAGTAAATAAAATTCATGGGCTGAGGCACATTTTTCACGTTTTCACTGAAACTGTGATGTGCAACAACACTGACACCTTGTGCCTTTATCTGAAAGACTCAGTAGCAAACCAAAAGTAGCAAACACCTAATTTAAAAGGACAGGAGGCTAAGATGCACAACAGGCAGAGGACATTCGCGTTTGCATTTCAATCTAAAAGGATAAGGTTAAACATCTAGAAGGATTTGCCTTATTTCCTCAAGCACTGCTTTAAATGGATTCTATACCTACATATGAACAACGGACAGGAAAGGGGATGGGGCTATGGAGGTGTGCTGCACACATTTAATTGCAGCAAAACCTGGAAGAGTACAGTACTTCTAGGAGTCAGATCTACATTAACAGCACTAGAGGCAATGCCATCTTCCAACTTTGAGCTAACACGTCTCTAATAGTAAGATTCTACAGTGAAAAATGTATTTTATTTTTCAATAAGGTGCTCTTGTACTCCCAAATCTGTTTGATACTCCCTGAGTTCAGCGGCCAAGACAGTATCTACAAAAGCTGATGTAGTGTCTTTGACTCTAGTGAAGCTATACAAATTTCAGTTAGGTATTTTTTCTTGAAAGAATAAAATGGAAAAGAAATGGAGTCACCCCAAATATACAGTATTTGGAGCAAATGATAGAATTCTTTCACTCTTTTTTTTAATGAATTTGATCTGTAGTTTGACATTACTTGTCATGAAAAATGTGGCTGGCCCAGTATTAACATGCTGAACTTCACTTTTTGCTTTAAATGCAAATAATAGTGGCTCTAATGCAAATGGCTAATAAAGATGCTTTGTATCTACTTACCTGTATGCCTTTGGAAGTGTAACATTTGAGTTAACACTGAAATAAATATACAGTTGTATACAGCAGTTATGAGGAGTGAAAAAGTATGTTGATTAAATGCATTTTTGTTATTTCTGAAAGCTATGGAATTCTTGGGCACAGTTCATCTTGTATGGCTCAAATTCAGACCAATCTACTGCAGAAGATCCACCTGCTCAGTTGAGAGCAACTCTCTACACAAGTAACAGAACATTTCTTCAGGTGGAACTCAATGCTTGTGAGAGCTGGTCACCATGGAGGAAGGCCCCACCAATTCTTTGATGCTCCAGAGAAGAGCAAGAAAATGGCTTCCTAAGTATGCTTGATATACAGTGGGAAGCTAGCATACAGCAGGACAAGCTTTTTGTGGCAATCTGAGATCTTAAAGAAAGAAACTGCATCATTCTGTACCAGCTGGAGCATTTTCGGGACATCCAGTTACTCCAGAAGACAGGCCTCACTCTCAAGAAAGCATTTACACAGGTAAATTTACACATTAAGAGTTCCAATAAAGTGCTATGAGACTACTTTAATATTCTGAAATTAAATGAGCCAAAAAAAAAAAGAAAAAAGGTGTAAATACAAATCACCCTTACATTCTGCAAATTGAACTGCAGCTGCTGCTTGTATGGTGCAAACTCCTGAGCCAGTTCATATCCTTCATGGTAAAATGTAAATAATCCTTGAAGAAAGGCCAAGAGCTGAAAAGGTAAAATTGAGAAGTATTACATATTTTTAACATGTGCTTTTAACACTGCATAACATGAAGATACACTAACTTATAAAGAATTAGTATTGCCTGAGATAGTGAGAAAAAGGTTCTTAGCAACTGCTACACACTTTTTCTATTCAGGTGCATATTAGAAAACAAAAACTAAGGACGGTTGATTTGCTATTTGTTTTCAGTACCAAAATATGGCAAACTACCAGCAAACCCCATTCTGTGTATTAGCTCCTGGAATACTCTTAGCTTTCATTATTTGCAATAGAAAAGCTTTGCTGAGCAATTCATGGTCAGACCTTAGGAGAGAGGTTCAACGGGCTTTTGCGTCATGAAGGTGTCATTTCCATAACAATTTAATTCACTGTCCTAGTCATTTTAACCAGAATTCCAGCTGGAGTCTTTGGTGTTGTGCATTTTCCAAGTTCATGCTTTCAGAGTTCAAGGGTTTTTTTCTTCAAAATATTTTTTCACTTTCTTCATACTAATTGCTATGGCCTATTTTCCCCAAATGAGGCTCCTGGAAGTATGTTTTGGACAGCTTAATACAACACAAGGAATCCAGACTATTTCTTCCTGTCATCTGAAGTTTGTGCATATCCAGTTGAAAATTCTTTTTAAAGTTTCCTTTAAAATAAAGTTGAAGTAGTAAAAAGTGCAAGTAGATTTTAGCTGTTGAATTAATGCACTCCTACAATCTTGATTAGTTTTAAAAGCCTCCTAACTTACTCTGTTCTACAAAGCATTTTGACATTACTGTAAGTCATCTTACCTGCTATTAAGTAACAAGCATTTAATTTTTTTATTATGGATTGCTGTCTTTGTATCAGTAATTCAGCTTATAAAAAAAAAAGGAGAAAATAACAAAAAAAGATATATTAAGTGTATGTACAAAACCAAAAGCTGTAACAACAGGACAGATTTATCTTAGTATATTACAGCCACTGAAAAGCTAATCATTTTGGCTAAGTAACGGGCTGTCCAGGCTGCCTCCTAACTCAGTAAAAAACCACAGGTATTCAAGAACATTATTCTTTTTCCTTTTTCAAAATTCTCTCTCAGGATGGGATGAATGATCCAATGGAAACATTTATCTCTCTCCATTGACTACTGAAGTAGCCTAGACTCAGGCAACAAAAATGCCATAATTCATATTCAATGCATTTTTCCTTGCGTTACCAGTACCATAGATTACTGGAAGTGAAACAGCTTAAAAATGTAGCTTTTACTGTGTTTATATTTTCTTTAAATTTACACTCAGCCCTACTTGAGGAAATGTAGTTAAATTGTTCTGCCTCCCCCTTCCCTATTGCTCAGTACCATGCTAAGGTAACACATCTATTCTCAGGCGAATAGCTAAACTAATGTTTTGCAGCTTTAGAACCCCATCCATTTGGCATCGCAAAGCATTCCATACCTTTCAACGAGTAAACTTCCACAGCTTGGCAGAGGAGAGATCAAGGATGCAGCACTATGGGCAGACAAGCTAACATGATGACTTGCTGCAACCAGACCTATGTCGTGCTTTCCCCTTCCTGCCCCTCCTCTCATTCCCCATCAGCTTTGTCACGCATCCTGCACACCACAGAATCACAGAATGGTTTGGGTTGGAAGGGACTTCTGGAGATCACCTAGTCCACCCAAGCAGGGCCACCTAGGGGGGTTACACAGGAAGGCGTCCAGGTGGGTTTTGAATGTCTCCAGAGAGGGAGACTCCACAACCTCCCTGGGCAGTCTGTGCCAGCTCTGGCACTGAGCCCTTCAGTGAGCATCTCTGTCTCAGGAAGCCTGCTGTTCTGCTGCATTGGTAAGCTGAAGCAGTTCAAAGTTAACAGACCATCAGTGCTGGCAGAAACAGAAGCATGAAGGCACGGCTGGTAGGAGGACTTGGCCCTTGTTTTTTTACTGGTATTGCACGATCAGACAATCTGGCCTTGGGCAGAGATGATTAAAGCCCATGGCTACCCAGTAATTTGGTCATGAAACCTGAAGAACCGAGATCCTTGGGTATAACAGCCACCTTTTATGGGACCTCTACAATGGGTGTGAATTCCTGAACCACATCCCACCACCAAACAAACATGAACGCAACACGGTCAAATGAAGGGCTCCACAGATTGTGAAAACAGTCTCAGCTTTACCTGATCATCTGTCCACCTGAAATCACTATCTCAGCTAAGGACCTAGGCCTGAAAGTCTCTTACTGCTTATTCAATTGGTTCTGAGGAGGGTCCAAATACAACAATTTATCTTAAAAAGCTCCAATTATGTAAACAGATAGAAAGAGTTCTATAATTTTAATGTTTATAATGTTTTTCTAGAAACAATTACATACAAGAAAGAAAACTATCTTCCTTTTTCATTAATACAGTATAAAATAAGTAAATAAATAATAACTAAAGCTCTGGCTCCAGCTGTGCAAAGCCTGTGCTCACAGTCTAGATTCATTTACTCATCAGTGTTCTCAACTACAGCTCCTTGAGACACAGCAGCTTAACTACTCCTGTGATTACTCTGACTTGGTTCAGTCAAAGGGACATGGTTTAACTTTTACTTGTAAGCAGAGGCCTGCTGCTAAACCCTTTCAGCTAAAGAAGCAATGGAGGAGTAACAAGTGCTCAGTGAAACTGCACCAGACCAGAAAGTTAGAGCACACCAAAATTACTATCAAAGAACTAGTGGGAGAAAGTATGTCAGCTTATGCCTGAATTAAAGATCACTTTAAAGGTCATTTCAGGAGAGTGTACTATAAACTGTTTAAATTTCAGCTTCAATAATTGAAGAAAAATATTTTCTACCACACAAAATGATTTTACAGAGTACAGAGGAATACCGAGAAAGAAAATATTTAACACAAGATGGCAGCAAAGCTGAATTTATCAGAAAGCAAAAAAACAGCAGCAAAAAAAACCCAGAGAAAAATCTGAATGCATCTTGGTTCAAGTACTTCTTATGTATTCTGGCAGTTGTGCATTGCAGAGGATCTGGCCCTGAGGTTCTCTTGGTCAAATACTCTCTGAGCACTTTGAAAAAGAGGCATAAAAGTAAAAATACACTTTATGCAAGTCCTAAACCAGCTTATTCAAGTTCTGTGTTGAAACAGACACTGAGGATGCTATTTGCTTCTATGGACATGTCACTAGTGGTGGAAGGAACAGGGATCAGAAAATGCCCTGTACCCAATGGGCCTGTGCCGTTAAGGCATCTTCATAACCACTTCCATCAGGGCAGGTACAACCATAGCATTGCACAGAAGAGATCTAAAAACCAAAGACTTTTGCCCTAGGCTTATGCTCACATTGGGGTTTTCTTGTTGCTGGTGTTAGAAATGGTACTACTGCTAAAGGCAGGTTCATAATGTTGAGATTAATATTAAATAATAAAGAGTAACGGCCATTTTTTTCTTTCAAAAAGACTTTCAGAATGTATTTTGCAGTGGTCTTCACATGTAAAGAGGTGATTTGGTGCCCCAGACATCACATACCATGCCTGATGTGTTCATATGGACACTTTTTCATTTCAACAAGTGCCTTACAGTTACCTCATTCTGAGTATCTACTCAGCCACATCAAGAAAGAGTGAGGTCTGAACTCCGTAATACAATGCTATTCAGTACTCCAGCACCACAAGGATTTCAGCACATAACCTGAAACAATATCCAACTACTTCTTGAGACTTTATTTATTTTGATGTAGAGCTGGTGACCTCAAGACTGCCTGGTCATTTCATTCTCACAGGAAGAAGACTGTAGTTATGTTTCGGATAGGAGAGGAATTCGACCTTTGGCCTGCAGCACATCAGCCAGAAGTCCCTCTCTCCCTGGTTTCATTTTTTTTATAAGTAGGTAGCATTTATCCATCAGATTAAAGTGACTGTAGTTAATAATATAGAAAGCCCAAGGAGAAGAAATTCACTTTAACGTCCACAGTGAAGTGTCACTGACCTGCATGCAATTACACCAGGGTTTGTGGTTTTGTGCTTGTTTTTCTTTTGCTTTAAACAAGCACTTCTGGGCTTTTGTGATGTCTAACGGACCACCCCTCACATTTCAGATAGTTCACCACTTAGGAACTCTGGGCCCTGATTTCTATAGGCCAAGGAAGACCTGGCATTGCTGAGGGACAAAATGGAGCTCCAGGAAGGCATTTTTTTAACAAGCATAACATCCTCAGAAAGTGGTGTTGGTTTAGACTAGCTTCTCTGGGCCCACAAGGACAAAGCCAAGATGAGAGATTATTGTCACTTACTATGCTTTGCTGTTTAACTTGCTGTAGACGTTAACACTATTTTGCCTTTGAGGAAAAGTTTCAACTAATGATCTTTATGAAATGTTTTATGTCTTGTTTTTTTTTTCCCTTGGAAAAAGTCAGGATCTAGGAGGATCACAAATAGGCAGCTGTCAGTTACTCACACTAGTACAAATCAGCGACTCCTTCAAACAAGATACAAAGAACAGCAGAGAAATCCATGGCCTGAGGAGCAGGTGCAAAAGTCTACTCCAAATATTGTAATTCTCTATTCAGAGTATGAGTCACTAGCATTGTGTACCTTAAAATCTCTCCCTGCTCTCCCCCAGGAAGAAACATACTTCACTGCTAGCAATTTTTACTGTCCTACTGTCCTAGGCGCAATCCACCTGCCAATTTTTGCTAGGCTACTTTTCCCACTCTGGTTCCCAAACCATTCTTATCCTTTTGCATAGAGAAACTGAAAGATGTCGGAAGGAGCTCTAGCAGGTAATTTGTTTTTCAAGTTCTATTCCCATGTCATGAACTTATCCTTCTTCCACACGGGCATCACAAACTTCCCCTTCACTGCATTAATAGCCTTTCTTTTATTTAGTTAAACTCTCCTTCAAAGAGTCTACTAGTAATATGTCAGACAGTTATACAGAGACATAGCATTGAGCTGATAAATTGGAGACATAAGCAGCACACACATTACAATGCCCCACAAACAGCAGAGCTCCTGAGGAGAAATGTCCTTACAGACAGACCACCAGGCATCTTCTAGCATCTGAACATTTGTAGAGCACACAAAGAAAAAAGAATAATATAGCAATTCTTTTGATTTGTGATTCTAAAGTGTTAGGCTTTGTCCTTATCTACTTGCATATAGGAGCACATGCTCATACTTCCAACATCATTTACATGAACTCTGCATTTTTAGAAAGCTGATTTTGAAGACTTTATTTTTGTTTTTTTGTTCTCATGGTATTGCTGTGTGTATCATAATCTACTTGCACACTCTGCCTTACGCTTTTATTCTCGCACGTTGTATGTAACAGACTAGGAACAAAAAAAATAAAGAATTTTGGACGTTCAAAATTTTATAATTGATGTTATAATTTAAGCTCCATTTATATTCAGACTGTTTATAAAAAAAATCACATCTGGAGCCAGAAGGCACTGTCTGCAAGAGCTGTCATTACCCAGCCACCAGAGTACCTGTACCTTCCTTTGGAACACCAAGGAATGACGTGTGTGTAACAAACAGCATACTGGACTAAATGGCTACTGATCTGACACAGGATGGCAACTGATTCACTTAAAAGTAAATTTTATGTACTGGATGTGTACACCTGGTGACAAGAACACCCAGGCCCACAAGACTGAGTCTACCAGTAACCTCCCCTGCTTGCTTGCCCAGTATCAGCACTGGTGAATTGATAAACCGCTCTCTGATTTTAGTAATTCATAGCTGCTGCTGTGATGGCTGACAATGTGGGGACAGCTCCTGGTCAAAAGGATAAAGCTCAGTGCGTCCAACTAATATATATAAAATCAAATCTATTTTTCCTCTCTATGTAGCACATAGAATGAAAGATGCCCTATTTTAACTATATGCAATTGCACAGTAATATTTCCCTATGTACAAAGTCTTCTAAATTTAGAAAGTTTCTATTACTTTAAAGGAGCATAAAATCTCCTATACCAGGTCAGAGCTAGGTCAGAACTGCTAGATTTTTCCAGGATGTGAGAATTTCACAGAAGTAGACAGAGAGACACACTCTGGATTAAACTGTGACAGGTAGAAAAATGTTCTTATTTAGAAATCTAAGCAAAGTTTAGTCTCTAAGATTTGGCAGCTGTATGCCATAACGATAGGATTTCTGTAAGTACTGCTTGCTGAATCCAGGCTCATTAGTTTGCATCAATGTCAAACACTCACTATACAACACATTCTCATCTCATGGATAGGAGACATATGAGATGTTCTTGGTGACACTGGGTGTTAGAGATGTAATTCAACCTGTTTCAGTCAAGACTGCAGCTTCGGTTAGTTACAAGGAAGATGGAAGATGGTGAGATGGTGAGGAGGGAGAGAAAAAGTTACACCTGCCATGTTCTTATTCCACAACTGATGCTCTGCTATGCTCAATATGCTTAATGGGAAGGGGCAGATGACATTGGAAGTTCTCTGTCAAGGGCGACAGGTACTAACTAAACAGGACAATTGGCAAGTTAGTCCTGTATGACATGAACAGTAATAATACTACAACTATTCTAGAGATTCAGAGCAGCCCTGCAGAGAAGGACTTGGGGGCATTGGTCGATGAGAAAATGAACATGAGCTGGCAGTGTGCGCTCTCAGCCCAGAAAGCCAACCGTATCCTGGGCTGCATCAAAAGGAGCATGACCAGCAGGTCAAAGGAGGTGATCCTGCCCCTCTAACTCTGCTCTCGTGAGACCTCACTTGCAGTATTGTGTGCAGTTCTGGTGTCCTCAACATAAAAAGGACATGGAGCAAGTCCAGAGGAGGGCCACGAGGATGATCAGGGGACTGGAGCACCTCCCATATGAGGCTGAGAGAGCTGGAGCTGTTCAGCCTGGAGAAATGAAGGCTACCTGGAGACCACATAGCAGCCTTCTGAAGGGGCACTATAGGGATGCTGGGGAGGGACTCTTCATTAGGGACTGTAGTGATAGGACAAGGGGTAACGGGTTAAAATTTAAACAGGGGAAGTTTACACTGCATATAAGGAGGAAGTTTTTTACTGTAAGGGTGGTGAGGCACTGGAATGGGTTGCCCAGGGAAGTTGTGAATGCTCCATCCCTGGCAGTGTTCAAGGTCAGGTTGGATGAGGCCTTGGGTGGCATGGTTTAGTGTGAGGTGTCCCTGCCTATGGCAGGGGGGTTGGAACTTGGTGATCTTAAGGACCTTTCCAACCCTGACTATTCTATGATTCTGTTATTCTATAACTATGCCACAGAAATATGCTAGCACATCATATTGGAGCAGCTTTTGGTAATGACTGACCCAGAAGATAGCCTATGGGGTGGGGGTGTGTGGAAATCCAGTCCAGGAGAAAATCCCAGATCTAAATATGGACTTTGAAACAGAATTCTTTTATGCATGTTAAAGTATGCTTTAGTACATGTGCAAAGTAAACTAAAGGCCAATGACTCCAACAAAATCTAAACTTACCTATCCTACAGAAAAAATGATATTTCACTTTATTTCATGTGTAACTCAGAAAAATATATATGTACACTGTCTACATGGAACATTTAAATCCAAAAGCTGGCTCAGAATTTTAGCCATGAAGCCAAGGTATTAGGAAGCATCCATTATATGTTGCACAGACACAACATTACATGTTGTTCCATTAAAATGTTATGCGCACTCCAAGTGGTCAGACATTTCATTTGACAGTAGATATGATGCTCTTACATATATGATGCTCCTTTAATAACATGGAAAGTGCCCAAGCCAAGATCTTAATGTCTGTCTATATACAAACAACCTGCAACCACAAGTTAAAAAGGAAGCGACCCAGATATTTTAAATTCAATTTTCAGTTTTAAATGCATACACTCTAAAGAAAATAAACCATAAAACTTACAGGTTCTACAAATTCAAATTTCTTTTTCTCTTGTACCTCTTGAATTTTAAAAACATATTCTAATGATGCTTCATAAAAGTTTTGATGTTCTCTGTCAATCTGTGTATCTGCCTAAAAGACAAAATGAAATATAGACAACATTAATTTACTCTCATGATTGCTTTAAAAACAGATTTTGTCATTAACAAGCACATCTTCCATAAGATTACTTTACAAGCCTCATGGGGTTCAGTTTTCTTCCTGAAAATTAGAATACCTACTTAAAATAGCTAAACATAAGTTTAAGAAACTAGCATCACACATTTTAGTCTCATGCCTTTTCCTCACTCCTTTTTGGTTTTCTCTTCATTTTTGCACTTTAATATTCTACTTTTTAGGATACCCTAGAGGGAAACATAGAAAGGTAGTAGCAGGAAATCTCTCCCTGGTATATGGCAAGCTTAGAGAAAGAAACTGAAAAGAGGCTAGGAATTAAGGAGGGACAAAAAGATAATTATTTCGATTGAAAAGTTTGAGTATCACATGCACTAAAATTATATCTATTTCTAAGCTTCAAATACTTTCCCCAAAAGATACTTTCTTTCTTAAATAGACTGTCTTTAACAATGACATCTTGAAACTTATTGTTACACAATATGAGTCTCATGCTCTTGGAATATAAACATATTTAAGTCCTTAACCTCATAAATCAATTATTTTTCATGTTTTAATTTTCAAATGCCAGAACCACAAGGCAACACTTGTCAGAAGTGCCTGACTAATAGCAACCAACATGAAGCTCCAGTATCTTCTGCCTAGATAACTAAAGAATTAACTCTTATCAACTGATAAAGAGTAACAGGCTTTTATCCTCAATTTAAACAATCCATAGGAGAAGAACCTAACAGACAAGTAGTGTAGTATGTGGATAATGCTTAATGAAGAGATGCAGATTTAATTTTAATTCATCTTTCTTCATAACAAATCATTTTCTCAAGCAAATCTCTTTTGGGCTGCATTAGTTAGGTTTTGGTCTTAGGTCAGAAAGAAATTCTATCAAGTATCAACAACATGAGTAACACCAGTTCTGCTAGTTTTGACATCTGCCAGTTAAAATATAGCAGTATATTTCTGTATATTCTCTAGTTCAACTCTGGCACTAAAAAAAACCAAATAAGCGAAAACTGGAAAAGCTAGATATTGTCTTCCCTTGACAGCAAACACTAAACCAGCAAACAGACCAATGTTTTCATATTTTTAACAATACAAATGCAAAAAACTCAGTGTTTCCCTTCAGGCAGGACTTAGCCTGCAATAGTACCATATATAATTAACATTGCTTCTTTAGTCAACAACATGCTACTACCATGATTTGGCTGCACAGACTCTTTCACAACATTGATTCACTTCCCCAGCACATTGCTTCAACACTGCTTCAAAGCAGGGGCCTCAGTGATATGCTTCACATGATGCAGTACTAGCATTTCCTTCCCATGCTTATAAAAACCTAATCAGGAAATGAAGTCCACAAACTAATAGTAAGAAGCAAAAATCAGGCAGTCAGAATTCCAATAATCCAGTGTTTTACTGCAGAATTAACTCTGCCATGTGCCATTCATATGGTGCATTTGGCTACTGTTTTCTTTGATACTCTCTTAATAGTCTTATTTCACAAAAAAATATATCAAAGACAGTGCTACACAGCTGAATAGGATCAGGTGCCACCACTTTGAGCCATGAGCCAGGGAGCCTTCACTCACACAAGAGCTGTCAATAAGCACTTGAGATAGACCTCAGTTCTCACATATAATTGCAAGCAAATAATAGAATCTAGTTGTAGAAATGAGGTTGTTCAGGCTTTGACTCAGAAAAAGTATTTAAACCCCTAATTAAATCCATCCCTATTCTGAACAGCATTTAAGCAGATTGTAGTTGTAATGATACTTATGACAACCAAGTGCCATCTCAAATATGGATGGGTTCTTACATTAAGGCCATAATCATTACTAGTGTAGAGGGACTAAATCATCATTTCTAAAATACTTCTTCTGTAGAAACTTTTGAATTTGTGTGAACTCTGGAGCTTTCAGATTTGAACATTTTGAAAGTGATTTTAAAGTTTCAAAAGCTGGAAGGATTTTCACATGTTTCTATGACTTCAAGCTGCATGTAAAAAACCAGAAGGATTTGATGGCTGTAATTTTGTATGATCTCTAGTTAAGGTGAGTAAAGCAGGATATGACTAAAATGTATACGGAACTTCACATGAGCTTGGAGATGAAGCCTCTGCTCTGTATTTATGCATGGTTCTGGAACAGATTTTAGAAAAAAAAAAATCAGGAGATTATTAGCTTTTACATATCACTCAATTCTGACCATTTTCTGTTTCACTGTGGAATTCTGTAGGCATTAAAAAGACAGTATTATGAAGTTCCTTTTTGATGCTATAGGAAAAAAGTCTAGTTATCTGTATAAACTGCACAAGCAGTCTTGCAGGCTCATAAATATCCAACACACACCAATTAGATGAATATATGCAAACAACTCTCTACAGAATATGTTCAGACCATCAAACTTTAGATGCCTAATTAAGGTGCTCTCAATTGTACTCAAATGAGATATGTAAAATAGCCCAAAAGGGTACGAGAACTACTCCTTGCTCATCCCAGTGCTCTTTAACCCACATAATGAGATGAAGTACCAAGAAACTTCAACATTCAAAGGAACAGTGGCTTAAAAAAAGAAGTATTTTTCAGTGTGACAGCAGCAGTCAATAAAAGGTACCCCATCTCACTAAATGCATGAAGTTGCCTTGAGGCAAGGACTTCCCTTCACTTGCACTGAGCCTTGCAGCCCCAGCCACCAGCACCCTGTGGCTCTTTGCTCATGCCCCAGCTCTGCTGTGGGTTGCTCCAGCGAACTCTGTCCTGGCCACATAGGCTATAAATGGGGCTCACTGGAATCACTCTAGATGTGAGTTAACAGCAATTGCTTGGATTTCAGGCACGGAATTGGTGCTTGGCTTTCCTTTTATTTCAGGTACAGATACAGGCCAAAAGATACCCAGTTAACATTTTTGGTACTGATTTGCTATTGTACATTCTATTTATAGTGTGTCCATATCACTGATTCAGCACACCTACAGCTGCACAAAACTATGGAAGACAGAAATGACAAGTTATGCCCTAAGTGCTTTATAAGCAGGGCATCCAGAAAGGCAAAAAACCTCAGCCTCAGTTACAACATTTTTAAATCCAGAGACGTCACTTAAGGACACAGTGGAAAAATTTATTCTGGTTTTCCATTAGTTTACAAACTTGAGCCAAATCCATTGTTATTCTACCACAGTTTATTAGATTCCCAGTTGTTACTTTTCACTTCAGTTGCTGTTTTTAGGCTGCAATTAACCTCATGTCTCCAGAGTAAAATATTTTATTTCTTTTATTTCTATTCTAGCATTAATTGATGCTTACGTTCACTTTTCCACATTTTGATAAGATTTCCTCCCCTCCCCTGCAGCTGGTGCTGTCTCTAACAGAACTGCTTCTCAGCAATATACACGGTATTTAGAGAAAGTGAAAGTTGTGCATATAAAACTTTGACATGCAAGTGGAACAATTAAGCAATTCTACACAACTAACGTCTTATCTAGAGTAATTATTATATAGGCAACTCAGGATTATAAACATAATTGCAAATTTTTAATAGCTAAGCCTCATTTAATTGGAATTACAGTATTATTGGTAAACATGAAAAGAAATCCTACAATCTGTGACTGAGTGACGGTTACATCTTCTGTGAAAACTGAAGTCAATCTGCAAACTAATCCCCATGATTTTAGAGTCACTGTGATAAGAATAGTCTCATCAAATAATTTTTAAGTACTTCTGGCACAAATCCCAAAGTGTCATTGATATCAAATTGCTGGTTTTACTGTAATTTGCCTCAAACGCAAATCATAATTATTTCTACCAGCATACTGAAAAGCCCTGGAATCCTGTTAAACTACAAGTCTTCATTGTTTTTTTAACAGAAAAGAATTAGCCGTACAGACTTTTCAAAGCTGAAGTTGTGGACACTATTTCAGGGCATGATGCTGCAATCTCAGAATAAGGTGAAAAAGAGGAAAAAAGCATCATTAAGGCTATCTCAGATCAGACTCTCAGATTAAAGTCTATGTGAAACAAAAGCATTTCAGCATGCAATAAATTAAATAGCAAAAAGAAATTAACTGACTTTCAAATATTCCACATATACCTTATAAAAGTCACATTTTTATTGTAATGATGTAATTCTGGTTTTGTGAGCAATAAACATTAGCTGTATTTGAAATACACAAAGTTGGGCACATAGAACATTGCCTTCTTAAAATATTTAAGACTTATTAAGGTCACCTTAATCCCACTCAAGAATTTATATTTACAAGAAGCGTGACCACAAGAAACCACCCCAACTTCACATTAAAAAACTATAGCAAGTCTTGAAGAGAACCAATTTACTACCATGATCTCTATGCAAATGTGAAACTGGGTAAGAGTGTGTTTAGTGCTTACATCTTGCAAATGAGATTCTTTCTTCTTTGCTGATAAATTTAAGTGCTTCTCTAGGATGGAATAATATTTCTCACTTTCCTTGTCAAACTTCTTCTTCCCATCCTGAAAAACAAAACATTTCTAAATAAAATATTTGACTAAATATCATCAATAACCTAAATTAAAAGAAAGAATATGTGCCAAATTATGCCTAATTATAAAGCCACTTTTGTTGGTTCCAATGTTTTTAGGGTTTAATTCTGAAATAGGCCTGAAGATACTAGGAAGACTGACTCAATTATTAAATGCAAGATTAAGCAGTTTCCCATAATAAATACACATGAGGTTTTATGTAGGTGGTATCTTGCTAAGCAGACATTTAATGTAAAATAATCTTCCCTGAGTTTTGTAACTGTACCTACCTGTCACTCTGTGTTTGCTGAAGAAAAATATTTTGGAAGAGGTAGATGAGTATAACAAATTTGATGATGATATAGGTCTATCCTTTGCATTCAAGACTAATATGCTTATTTTCCACCCACACTCTTAAAATATGAGGATGATGGAAAAACACATACATGGTTGCAAAAGGAAATTCATCCAAAAATCTGTTTCCAATAATGTTTTGATATGTCTGCATACTTAAGCTTGTTTCATTTAAAAGAGTTACCCTGCCTTTTTCCTTTCCCACTCTTCTTAAGTTTTTCCCATCACGGTCAGACAATGCTCACATTTCTACCATCAACTACTTTAATGCATGATAATTCGACAGAAGGTTACTGCTATGAATAAATTAAGAAACACTTATTTTCCATTATCTAATTTAGAATTCATATATCAAATTTTTCCAATCTGTTACTCTGCAATTTAAATCTGAAATTTAAGAAAAAGGCAGCTTTCTCAAAAGCTTTTCCATCTTTCAAGAAGTGCCAAATTTCAGGAAATAGGAAGAGAAATTAAAGTAAATATCCATCAGATTATTATTAATGATACAAATAGAATTTTAGATTATAAAGTTATATATCCTCCAATTAAGAGCACCTCTCTGGCAGTGACTTTTACTCTCTTACGTAAGTCCTAATGATTCTCTGCAATGATTGACAACTTCAATATTTTGAGAAAACAAAGAAAACTCAAGATGAACCAGTCCTACTTACACATGTGCAAAAGCTATTAATAGTGGAAAATACAGCTCCTGGACATAACGCAGTAACATCAGGTCATCTTCAGAACTGTAGTGATTCTTTTCCTGACCCCTTTCCCCCTAGAAATTGTTATAGACAAAAGCAAATAGCTAGCCTGCATTGTAGCACCACCCTATTTTTCTTCGCCATATCATGGGAAATTGAGGTTAGTCAGAGAATTAAGAAATATGAAGAAGAATTTCATGCCACGAATGAAAACCTAACAACCAGCTGTAACAACAAACCACTTACTGATTAGCTCCAGTGACTAAAGTTCACAATGGCAATCGTACTAGATTATAAAACACATCATATATTTTCTATCCTGCAAAAAGTTCAAACGTATTTAGTATGAAAAATACGCACAATTTAATGTTCTCATTACCTCAAAATAGAAGTATCTTCAGAAGACGTCATAAGGAAAGGAAGGCATTTGGCCCAGCAAAAATTAATTAACAAGACAGAAAAATTTCCAATGCTTTCTATATTTAATTGCAGCTATGCAGATATGAAGAAAAAAGGCAAAAAGAAAAAAAAATAGAAGCTTGTATTTTGCCTACAAGGGAAAATAAGCTATATGAATTATCTTCTAAAATCTTTCCCAAACACATTCTTGAAAGACAGAGAAGGCAGGACTCATCAAATGACTGATTAGCTGATAAATTAACCTCTGTGGGACTGAAATCATAGGTCGGTTCCACAGCCACAGTTCTACTGGGAAATAATCGAGTGCCAGGTTGTTATGACCAAGCAAGAACCTCAGTATCTCAACATCTCCTTCAGTCAGACACAGAAATACAGTTCAGTTGATCACATACCACAGATAAAAAGGTGTAGTTAGTTGCATACTAACTTATCTTCTGAGACAGTGATGTTAAGATGCTGAACTAAAAAAAAAAAAACTAGTTTATTTTAAAATCCAAGTGATACTGGTAAAAAAGCCACCATCTTGAGGAAATCCCCATGTCAAGAAAAACTCAACTGTCGCAGTGAAAAATGAAAAGAAAATTACTTCCCCGCCCCCAGCCTCTATGTAACTTAAAGTTAGGAGAGGATTCTGCCTGATCACAATATTGAAGCCTTTAGTCACAAGCTGTTGCATTTCACTAGTGGATACCCTGTCCATGAGACCATTTTCACAAGGCAACCTGCCATAGCCTTTGACAGTGAGGCCTGGGTGCAGCTGACACATACTACAGATCTGGGCTTGACAACATGCTGGTCTTTGCTTCCTCAGAGGCTGGACTAAAGGAATGAGACGTGGAGCCACAGGCAAAACTCATGCAGGATTACCTGTGTCACACTGGGAATCATCCAGCCCAGTCAGCACCAATTCCTTCCCTAATAGATTTATAATATGAGCAGTAGGTATTCCTCTTGCCTTATGAACTATTTGTCTCAGAATCAAGGTGATATACAGGTGATGGATCATCCAAAGTCTAGTTAGCCACCTCAGCTCACTTTAACATAACCTTTACTAACAAGAGCTGGAGAAGAGTCTCAAGTCTAAGCTGCTCGGTAAGAGTCAGAGAAAAGGTGTGAAAATGGGACTTGTCTGCTTGAAATAGCTCCTTTTCTTGATACAGCACATCAAATGCATGTCAATGCCAAGAGGGATTCATCTATACATCTAATGTGGTTCCCAATGCACCAAATCTAGCTGCTTATATTCTGTGCTAACATCTACAACAAAACGTATGAATTATGTATCGCATTACCTATTCTCTTCATAGGTATAAAGGAAAACATAGGAAGTATGTTATCTGAACAGATACAACTCCCCCAAGAGCAAGAAAAAAAAAATCAAATAAACTAATTGTGGTTGCAAGCCATCTTATCTCTCATGTGAAGCTTCAGAAATATCTCTGTGGCACTGTCCATGAGGACACACAGAATTTGAAGGCTCTCTTGGTCTTCTGCCAGCACTGCCACCCTCCTCCCATATTGCATCTCTCTGATGTAATAGATCCGCTCAACCACTATCTTCATAGTTTTTATACCAGTAAAGTCAAAAAGGAAACTAACAATTTGGAGCTTCCCCAGTACCAGGACAACTTGAGGCCCAGATGCAGTGTTTCCAGGGGCAGCAGATCCTTTTTTCCAGACTTTAACACAGCAAAATTTCTCCCTTCAAAGCTATAAGTGGACAAAGTAAGAAGAAAAAACTTAAGTAGACTGAAAATAAAGTTTACTTGCCAGTTTTGACTGCATTATCATCTATGCAGTGACACTTCTGGGAATACAGCTGCAATGCCAGCAGGACAGTGTTTCTGGCACTGTCCTGATCACTCAGGCATATTTCTAGGAAAAGGCTAAAAAATACTGGCCCCAACAGGTGAGTGAGCTCCCTTCACTTGAGAGGTCCTCTGCTATGCCAGTAAACCCCACATATTTGAATGTACTGAAGCCTCTGAAAACTGCTACTTCATAACAAATAAGAAATAAAGATACACTCAGAAGCAGATGATTCATTTTCTGGAAGAGAAGAAACACTTCAGTTTAAGCCAAGATAACTCTCACCTTGCACACTTAGCCAGTGACTCACAGGCATACAGGCACATCCTAAGTGGAATCACAGACTTACCTTATTCTAGCGTTAGCCTTTTCTTCTGCTACACTCAAAACACTCTCTTATACACAGCTGCTGCTCAAACTAGTCATCTGAATCATGGTCCCAGCAGTCTGTGCCCACAGGACTGAGAATTTTCCACATGCCAAGAGCTTTACAAAGAAGGTTTCCATGCAAAACTATCTCCCTGCAGCGTAGGAGACACATGATTGCTTCTGCCTCTAGATTCCACCTTGGATCAATTCCCATGGAGAAAAGAGATGTGGTTGGCTAACAAAGCTCATGCTGTACTGTTACCAGAACAGCCACCACCAGCCATGACACAAAAACATAAGGTACATGGCCATTAGGAAGATGCTCTTCCTGATCTCTGCGCACCATGTCTCTTCTTCCCTTCAGCCTTCAGCTTCCTTCCTTCCTTCCTGCAAGTAATCCCCATCCTTTCTCTTTATCCTGGAAACCTATCAGTCATTTCTGTCAAAATATCAGCTAGAAACACATGCAATAATTAAGAGGGTGCAATAAAAACATCTAAGTATACAAAAAAAAAAATCACAAAATACTAATACTTGATGTATTTTACACTGATGTATAAGACATCAATACCTTTCGTATAGACCAAGTTTTGCAGACTCTAAGCACTATAAATGTTTCTCTATAGTTTAACTGTTCCTCGGTGTGCCAGGTCAGTAAGCCTTAAATCAGTTAAAAAATATTTACAGTTTTAAATACTTCAAATTTCTAACAATCCCATTAGGAAAGCCCTTAACCAAATGCTCAGCTTCTAGCACGTAATGGAGTCTTACTAACTTCAGTACCCTCTTGACACAAGATCCAGGTTTAATTCCTGGCTTTGTTCTCTTTGCTTAATTTTCCTCTATAGTTTTATTTCAAAACTGATCAGAAAATCTCCAAAAAGAGAAAATCATCTTTTCAGAAACAAATCTTTCTCAGGATACCACTAAGTGTGCCAGTTAGAAGTTTAACACAAAAGATGTTCTCCCATCCCTCTTGCTTTACGTCAACAGCTGTGAAAAGATCAGATATCAGTTATTAAAAAGGTGACTCAGTTGGGTCAGGTGACATTTTTTCTATTCAGAAAGATTTTGATTCCATGCTGTAACTAATCACATGCATGCGATGAATCACTGACATGATTCCTATAAATTTTAACCACAAGCTGTATATTTGGATGTAAAGCAAAAAGGGGTATTATATTTTGAAGCTGACTTCCCTTTTCCAGTGGGATCATCATGAAATCAGATTTCTTTTTTCAATGATCTAAGTTTGCCACTACTTTGTGTCCAGTATTTTATGTCAAAATTGTTATATGTAGCTTCACAATTATTATATAAATTATTCCCCTTTACTTTTCATAAAGAGGATTTGCCATCCTTCTTGTTTATTTCAATTTTTCTTCAGTTGCAATAACTTTTGGTTATCTATTAGCATATCTTAACTCAATCTTACATCTGTCCCTAAACAAGATAATTTTACTCTTTCTTTGTCACAGAATTCATATGTAAATTTTAATACACTAATCCTTTAAACAAAAAACCCTGTGCATTTAGTTCAGATTAATTTTCAATAACAATATGCTTGTGCAACCAGAAAACAAGCATGTTTTGTAAGAGTTGATCTTAAAAAGAAAGGAAATGAAAATATAAAACATTGCAAAAAAACTGAAGAAAAAAATTCAACAAGAATCCCTTACTTAATTAGGAAACAAGTGAACATTGTGAAACATAGCTGTGATATTTTTTTTTTCCCCAACCAAAATCAGTACATATTTTTCTCCCCAATTCAAGCTGAGATGCAGAAACTGTAGAAACTGGCACAAAAATGCAACGGTAAGACTTGAATATACATCAAGTTAGGCACATGTCAGTGGAAGAAACTGAAGGCAATGGTGAACTCCACAGAGATCAATAAACCCACATCCCCTTTCTTTCTCTTTGACAACAAGTGCAAAAATGTTGATATGACAACACACTGGAGATGGTCCCTTCTTGGAATTTTGGACTTAAAATATATTTTTCAAAACCACCTTTTCCATTACCTTCCAAACAAAAATTCAAAATTTATTTCTACAAAGTTACTGGAATTTTGTTTTGAGTTGTAAATTTGGAGACCATCTCTTACCAAGTAGTAGGACAAAGAAAAGTAGAACTGTAGACTAGAAAATAAACTAAGTCTTAGAAATCCTGATTTGAGCTCAGATCCTATGATTTCCTGGAAAATGTGAGACGTCAGAGTCTCACAACATCTCTTCTGAGGAGAAGAGAAATAAATTCACCTTCCATTTTATTTTGTCTGAGGTTTTGCTTAGAATTCTCATGGAGTTGGTTGGTGTGTTGGGAGAATGGTATTTTTTGCTTTGTTTTAATAAAATTTAAATTATCATAGGCATTTGAGACGACAGACTGCATTCTGATAGATGTCTGGAGGTGGGGGGATTTCTTTTTGGTAGAGAGTTTGATCTGTTATGTGAATGCTCATAGTTCAAGATAAGGCCAAAAGAGCTCTTCCAAAAGGAAAAGTGAAAAGGAATATAAAACTCCTTCCCTCCTTCTCCCAATCAGAATTTAATGTATTGTGAGGCAATAACATTTCTTCAAATCCATGAGAAAACTAGGAAGTTACAGGGTATCATTTATGTATTGCTAGCAAATAACATGGAGTGGAACAAAGTTATTTTGTAGTTTATAAAGACATGATTGCCACTCGATATAAAATAGGGATAATATAGTCATAAATTATGACTTATGTTACTCATAACTGCTAGTGAAAATACTTCCAAATTGAAGCTGAATACATCATGTAGAAAATTAAATGTCTCAACAACTATAAACCTTTAAATCAAATCTTTACTAAGATAGAACAACCATATGCAAACCATGAATATCCAGAAAAAGAGTATGGTGTAAGACACAAACAATTGTAATAAAAAGAACATATTGCAACTATGAAGTATAACAAGGCAATAAACCAGGAATACAAGAGTGTTTAGCAGCATAAAGCTATGAAGATAGACATTAAAGACTGTCAGTTTAAAAAGTAATCTCAATTAAAACCAGGTAAGATATGCACGAAACTAAAACATACTTTAAACAACCCAAAACTAATTTAAGTTTAGGATTGACTTCACATCTGTGTAAAACACTGAATACACCTTCAAGAGATAATCTACTTTCAAGTTCATAAACTTCTGAAGAAAATTTCCTTTTCCCTCCTTAATACCTTGACAGATGCCAGGTACTTTCAAGTGTGTTTCCTGGAAGAGGAGAATCCTACAGCCGTTTCCTAATACTTTCCTATGTAATTCCATCAGATGTGAGCAGACAGAAGGCACTTACCATTAGAGGCTGAAAGAAAAAAAAAATAAATAAAAAGCCTCACTATTTCTATGAGAGCTAAAATCCTGTTCAAATTAAGAAGTTACTGTTAAATGAACAAATGTGTTTGTAGGATGTCATTTGTTTCTTTCCAAAACTTCTCTCTTGAAATGGAAAAATATTACAAGTTTTACAAGTTCCCAGCACTGCTGTGAAAAGACATTCAAACCTGCCAAATACTGGCAGGTCACAAAGCAGGACACATGAGACTCCCTGCTACTCAGCTGCTAGTTGTCTGGAGTGTATTTGGAATTTGTCGATTCCAGGAGTAGCTGTTAGATGTCTGGGAATCTGTTAAATCCCTGCCCAAACAGCAGGACTGGTAAGTCTACTCATGTAATCTAGTTATTTTGGTTTTAATGTCCACTAAATAGGAAAGGATTTTTTTTCTGGAAGATCTTAGGACTAAAGCATGTTATTGCTTAAACAATTTTCAGCAGCTCACTAGAACTGCAGAAACTGACTTTCTAAACTCTTCTCTGAAGCAGGTTTAAGATAGTTTTCTGAAGTTAAAACATCAACAGCAAGAAGGTCTTCTGCTCCTGTGCAAAAGCTGTGGCTTTCTTTCTTTAAATCATTTAAGGCTACCTTTCCTCTTTAGGAATTAAGAAAGAAGCTTGAATTAACTTACATACTTCATCAAAAATCAGATGGAATAAACTGCTTATGTAATAAGCAATCAAGATATGTTAGAAATCGATAAAGCTATACATGCTGAGTAGAAAGTAAATGACAACAGAAGATACAACCCAATATTAAGTCACTGCTTACATGATAAAAGGAAAGAAGCCAAATCAGATTTGGGGCATACTATTCTTCAAAACAAAAGTCCATCAGCAACAACACATTGTGATTTAGAATATTCAAACTGCTGAAGTCACTGAGGTGGCAACACTATTCATGGGAACCTGTTTGCATTAATGCTTCCAAAATGAGACTGGAGAGGAGACCTTCTCTACATGAGTAGAAAGTACTTGTATTGTGATTTCTTCATTATCTAGTTCCAGAGTTACCTAAAGCTCATTAAGGAAAAGTAAAACAAAAAAACCTATGGTTTTTATTGTTTCTGCTTCATTTCTGTACGTACCAAAATCAGTTCATTTCAGATGACAAAGTGGGGCAAGCGGAAAGAAAAGAAGGTTTACAGGAAAAAACAAACATAACACCATTGCATAGGTCTGGTGGGATGTAACTGACTCTTTGAGGCACACAGTGCCACACATGGACTGCACTAGCAGAAGAAAAGCAACACTGACAATGGGTCATACTGAAGTGCCCTGGTTCTACTCATGGAAAATGGGCAGCTCCAGTTTCTGCTTCACCTTCCACATCAGCTCCTGGACAAAGCAGAGACAAATCTCTCAGCTTCACCCATGTTTAGACAGATCGAAGTTGCTTTTCAAGTTCAGTAGTCATACCAACCTGTCATCCAGTGCTGCAGCAGCAGTGAAAAAAGTTTGTTTTTCTTAATTCTCTAGTTCTCATTCTAAGGACAGAGAAGATAGACTTGGCTCTACAGTTAGTAACATAAGTGCACGGAAATGCTAAAAATACAGTTCAGGGATGCTTACAGGCACAATAGCTTTGTAGCATGATCTCTGCACTTGACAGCAAAGCTTGCTTTCATTCTAACATTCAGAGCAGTGAACTTCTCGACTACAAAAAGAACATCCAATTTTTCAAAACACATTAGACTTGCCAGCAACTTCCCTTGGTCTCCACCATTGTCCCTTTCCTGCCCTCACTTCTACACTTTGTCCATCTGCTTAAGTGGCCATCACCGATTTCCCCAGCAGCTGCCTTGTTGGCATCCCATTCCCTCCATCAGCAATGGCTTCCTTTCCTCCTCAAGGGAGGTACGCTGCTGTTTCAGGCTCTCCATGTCTCCTTTCCTATGTTAATTCCCTCTAATCTAAATAAAGTATATTTCAGGAATGTCTCAGTATGACAGTAAAGTACAATGGGTATGAAGAGGCAACTTCATCTGCACAGTTAGCAACTATCTTCTTGGATCTAGATGATCTTTAAAGTCCCTTCCAATCCAAACCACTCTATGATTCCCTGATTCTTTCTTTCATGCACTTGAAGAAAGTACAAAAAAAGCTGCAAAGAACATAATGTCATTCAAATAAAGCAATTCTGACAGACTAGCCTAGAATGTCACATACTTACTGCTTTATTTTAAAAACAGAAGATAAAAATATCTCTTTTCTCAAGTAGTCATTTCTTTTTAAAAACACTCCTTGGGAATCTCTCTCCTGCCTATGCCAACCAATCAGCCAACACTGCACATTTCAGCATGCCAGCAGCACGTTCCACACAGCACATGGTCCCACGCCACCTCACACGTCATCGCAACGAGACCACAACGCTCAGCCGAGGAAGAACTTGAGCCTTGTTATGAGAAAGCTTTTAGATTAATATACACAACTGGAAGTTTTGCTGTTTACAGCCTGGGGTTAATGTCAGAAGTTATTCTGTTTTGTTTTGAAAGCATCTGTTTTCAGAGTCTCTCTTACAACACTGATAAAGGAACACAAACTATCACTTTGGGGTGAAGAGTTATGCCTCCCCACTGGGCCAGTTCAGCTCAACCAGACCTCTCAGTTTACTTCTTAGGGAGGCATGATCTCTTCATCCAGACAACCGTCCGAGACCACCCCTTCTTGGCTAGCTCCACAGGAATGTATTATTCTCTGGTGGCTACCGTAGACTGAAAGATCCTGAAATAATGAAGCTGAGTAACTTAGCAGAAAGACGGAGCTCTTGGTGCTCCTGTATTAAACCTTCAAGTAATGATGCCCATCTTTTGTTAAAGTACAGAAGTGACACTTTCCAGCTACACTTTCGAATAGAGCTATTTCATCCTCACTTTGTCAAAAGCAAAATTGCTACAACAGTGAGAAAGTGCAAATCTGCATATTCTCAGGCCCCTGCAGAACCTGTTGCATAGATAGACCAACATACCGGATGAAGGGAAACCTGTGGTGATACAGCCAAGTGTCCCAATCGAATGATTTTCTGTCTAGAAAGGAAAACGCAAGTCCACCACATGTGTGGAGTAAAGACCCGTAGACTTAACATCATCTGAGTTAATGACCAAACAGATGTATTTTTATGCTGCTATCTTAAACGCACCACAAAAGTAAGGGAAGCAATGGAGAAAGAGATTATAATTTTCTTCAAGACTGCTGAAGAAAACCCCAACATGTAATAGAATAAGATTAATGAATTAATTTATACCCATCTAAAAAGCCTCTTAAGCTTTGTTTGGCACAGCTGTGGCACTATGCAACACCCATTAGCACAACTCTGAAGTAATCCCTGTAGGGTAAGAGAATGCAGCAGCCTTTCTGAAATCATGATGAATTTGTGTTGATAAAAGATGCCAAAATTCAGGGTGGAGTTTTATTTTGAGCACAGGGGGAAGGCAAGGTAGGTGCCTTTGACTAACTGAATGGAGACCAAAACCTTGTGCAGGGAGAAGAATACTAAACCTTCTGCTTCCTCCACGTCCTTCTCTGCACCATGGGTGATTGGTCACTTCCTATATCTCTCTTAAATCCTTCTTGAGATTCTTGAAGTGTCACCAACAACGTTGAGACCTGTTTTTCTGGTGTGGAACATAATCCTCTCCAAGCTGTGGCTGAGAGCAAGGGTAGAAGGGACATAACAGATGAGTTAAGCTACAGTATACCACTGAGAATGAGAAAAACCTTTTGTTTTGGTGTGGGTTTTTTTGCATTGTTTTTTTCCTTTTAAATATTAAGTATATTTGTGAAATCCTTTGTGCTTTGAAGCACTCAATATGAAGTTCAGCTCCCGTGTGACCTGGAAATGAACTTGCCCATACTTTTAATCATGGCTCAGAAGTCCAGCAGGATTCTAGGAGCTGTGATGGGTCAGCATGCAACCTTTCTGTGATACACGTTACACTGATTCTAATTAGCAAGAAAAAGATCTTTATTTAATTAGAAAATATGGTGGTTTTTTTGGTATTTTTATGTTCTTTCGTTGTTTTCCAGTGGAAGGGCTGATACCTGCTACCTAAGTTTTGGATTCTTTTTTGGTTGGTTGGTTGGTTGGTTTTGGTTTTTGGTTTTCTTTTTTTACCAAACAGATTTTTTTTTTTTAAATAAATGGTTCTTTTTGCCAACAAAAATAACCTGCATATTCACTTAAGCAATTCCACTGATTAACACATTTATTCCAAGTTTAATTCTTAGACGTTAAGGCAGAATATAGTAAATTACATTTCCTGTGTACTATAGAGGACTAATTTACTTACTCGTAATTTATATCTGCTTTCTTTTGAATATAAATTTGAATTTCATTAAAGTGCAGAAAAAATACAGCTTCAGAACTGGCTTTAGTCAGCCAGCCAGTTAATCATACTAATTTTTAAAAAGAAAGAATGCATTTAATGGAATTTATTAAAACAGACTTTCTGCATAATATTAACTGGTTTACTCACAAGTACCTGCAGTTAATGGATTGAACCAACAGTTTTTAAACACTGTGTCCACAATAATTTAGTGATGAGATTTTAATTTTTGCTCTTGTTTTTTTAAAGTAAAACACTAGAAATGAAACAAGATCTTAGGATTGTTCTCTTTGGTTTTTATGGGTTTTTTTTCTGTTAACTTCCAGAAGTTTCTCAGCCTTGAATGAATCAGTTACTGAAGTAAATTGCAATGAGACAGTATTTTTGCTGCATTTGCAGGATGACAAGAGCTGTCCCAAGTAGATTAGCTGCTTCAAAAAACCTCAGGGTCCAGACACCCAGCCAGAGATATCTCCCAGCTTAATGGATTTGGCTTTCTGCAGAAGAAAGCTTTTTGAAGCTTCCCAAATATTTCACACACAGCAGTGTAAAAGAAACAGTGGCTACACATATATATTTATATACATATACATATATATACATATATATTTAATATACATATTAAAAATAATTTTAATAGAGATTACCAAATTGATGCAGGTCTTTCACAGCTTCCTATTTCCATGAATTTATTTGACTGTCTATATTTTGAGCAAAAATCAAGATGAAATAAAACCAAACCAAAAACCCAAACAATCTTAACAATATTTAATCTGAAGAAGTTTTCAAATTTTCAAGTTTTCTTGCAATTGTCACAAACAAAATTTACCATTATAAAAAGTCTTTTTTTAAGCTTAGCCTCCCAATTTCTCAGTTGTTGCATCTATCAATGCTAGCTTAAATAGGATACCAGATTAGACAACATATTTTGCATTATTTCTCAGATAACCATCTAGGACCAAGGCCTTGGAACGAAATGTATTTATAAATGCAGTTTACAACTCTTTCACATTTCACGAACTTGATCCGAAACTCCAGGATTTATACAAGTAAAGGAAAATCTAAAGAAAATTTGCACTTCTCTTCCTACCAGACATAGATCCCTAAAAGCCTCTAACAGCTAAAGAGATTCCCACTTGAGCTTTTTATCCGTACAGCCTATTACTTGGTTTGCAGCTGTGTCATGACCACTGAGCAGCCTCAGTTCCTCACACTTGGTCATTTCATCTTACACTTTCTTCCCAATCCTACAGTCCTCCTCTATCTTGGCAACGCTCCCAACATATGCAATCCCAAGCTGTGTCAGCACCACCAGATGGTTTTTACCTGGTCATTAAGGAAAATAAAACAACAGACCAATCTCTAATTGCCCCTTGGGATCTTCTAATTAGTAACTTCTCCTTAACCAGACAATCTCCCCCATAAACAAAACTCACTGCCCTTTCCCCCTTACCCAGTTCCTTGGGCAAAGGGAGTTTCTTATACTAACCCCTGTATAAACTAAATTATAATGCCTAATGTAGGGTGCTTTAAAGGCCTTGATGAAAACAACACAGGTTTGAACTGCTGCATTTCCTTGCCTGTAAAATAAGCTTCTTATCAAAAAAGCTATCAGGTAACTCTGGTAGTAAACATTTTTGGGAAACTGTGTTGCATTTTAACTCAAAACATTTGGACCTCATCTATCCTGGCCTCTATTTCTCTTTCCTTTCACTGGCCTCCTCCCCTCTAAGGTTCAGACTGGCATTAAAATATCACAAAACTAGTGGACACAAGTATCAAACCTTGAGTAACAGATGCTGCTTATAATGAAACCCCTTTCGCTGTACCTACTAGAGCAAGGTCAGGCATTTTTCTCAGTTAAAGGACAACAAATGCTGTAATTTGATTAGATACCAAGGAAACCAGTTCACAAAATGGGCATTCTGGCATTTCTAGTGATCCCTATCTAAACCTCAGCTTTGACAACTTTCTGACAGACTCCAAAAATCTGGTGTTTTCTTCTTGTTTTATGATCCTCAACTTCTGGACAACCCAAATAAAACAGAGGGAGTGTGCCAGCTCCTGCCTGCCTACATCATGCAAGTATAGATGTGAACAGAGATGCAGGAAAATTAATCCCAGCAGTGAACATGGATTTGTTTCCCAAGTAGAAAGGAACTCACAGCTTCGAATGAATGAATGAAAGTAAATAATAATAAAAAATAATCCTCCTGGCCAAAATAAATAATATTAGGAAACAAACAGATGTAACTGTAAGGAGGAAACAAAACTTGCTTTTTAAGTCTTAAAACCAAAATTGCTTCTGTTGTCTTTGATCTGATTTAAGTTGTACTAAAGGTCAACGAACATTGGAACAAATATTGCTAAATACTGTAGTCAATGGATAAAAAGAACATGAAAGTTTGGCCTTTTTGTACATCACACATCACACAGTGATCTCACCAATGTTACCAGCTGAGGACTTGCAGACCACATTGACCAAAAAAGGGAAAATGCTTCGTGCCTGAAATCCTTTCCCAGTTACCTCACCCGGCTTTTGCTCGTGTTTCTGCAGTAATTGCAGAGGTCATTTCTTTAAACTCAGATGGAGTAAATCAACAGGCTATCCAATGCAAAGCTGGGTTTGTGTAGTCTCTGGAGAGAACTCAGCTTTATTTAAACTGAGTGTGTACAGAAAAGGAAGAACTGAAATATGTGCAATAAAAACAGAAGAGCAAGTAGTATAAATCGAGAAGAGCAAGTGATGGGGATTTGTGTATTGCTGGTTTGATTACAAACACTAACGTTTCATGGGGAAAGTTTCTCTATTTGTTGGGTACCTTCAGGTTTTTGAAATGCACGTGAAGAATTAGTCTTTAATGTTACTCTTATGACGTTCCAAAACCACTTGAACTTTGCACTCCAGGTTTATGCTGTCCTTGTATTTGAAATATAGCTTCGAAACATTAACAGGATATATTTTATCTTCCATATTCTCTATGATTTCTGTGATTGTACTTTTTGCCTAAACTTGATATAGCTTTGAATAAAGAAGTAAATATTCTCATTCGCTGTATTAGACACAGCAGTAGCATAGTCCTACAACAGTTCATCATGATAGCAAAAACCTGGCTAAGTTACTTATTAAAATAAAACAGTGACTATCATAGTAAAAACTGTCATTAATTTATAACATTTTCTCTTTTTTTCCTGCATGTGTGTGGCAGGGTGGCGGGGGGAGGGTGTGGGGGGGGTATGCTTGTTTTTATCTCCAGTTGAATTTTATCTGGTGTTTTAGAAAAGAAAGAAAAAAACCAAGTAAGCACTTTTAGGTGCTCTCTCACATAATCTTCCCCAAACCAAAATCTTGACAGTAGTACCTAGTATAATTTCTGATTATGTATGCTGGTAACACAACCTTACCATATTTTCTTTTTCCTCCATAAATTTGGAAACACAGCTTAACAAGGTACTAGAAATGATCATTTCAAAGACAAATTAAAAGAGAGAGAATCCAGCACTCATCACTGTTTTTTATAAAATATGGTCTAACAATGTAAGACTGCTCACAAAGACCAGCTGCTTGAATCTCTAGCTACTGCTGAAACTGCCAATACAAAAGGCATACATATAATTAACCTCCTGCTTCTATACCTAATCTCTTACAATGTTGGTCCACAAGATGTTACAATGCAAATTAATTGAAAATTCACAGCTCTAGAAATATATAATATGACACAACTATCAGTCATCCTGTTGCACTATTTCAGCCTCTCTTTGGACAGGAACAGAAATTTTCTGGTTTTTTGGAGGGGAGAGAGATAGCAGACAAACTGGAGCAAGTTTGGGTCTGAAATGAATAAAATTCTATATGCTGTTGTAAGTTAATACAAGGAGTAAAACCAGCTCAAACCCGGTATTTCAGAGCAAAAAGTAACAGGTGACATATGGTCCATACAGCTGGCATGTTTAGAGAAGAACTCAAAAAAAAAGTGACATTCTCATTGTCCTCTGAAGCTTCCAGCTGAAACCCAAGCAATAAGAAAGTATCTATTTTTTCATTTGGCTATCAGTTCAGATAACTCTAGAGGAGTTTAAAGAGCCAAATCTCTGTGCACACCTTCATTAACTGCAGACAAATAACAAGCAAACTCAACTCATCCCGCATCTGTAAGAGTTCATAAATACTCAAGGACTGAGCTGGGTGAACAGAAGTGGAGGTAAGTGATCTGACCACATTCTCTATTCTACTAGCATTGACTTTTGGAAAGCCCAGATTTCTACTCTTCACAAAGGTCTTATTATTCCTAGCTCATACGCTGCTATCTTGTAATTACTAGAAAAACATTATTAAATATAACTAATCTCTCACTTCTTTGTATTGATTCCATTTAGTTAAAGGCCAACTGTAATTGCTTCCACTGATGCAAATGAATCCAGAGGAGAATGTTTGTGTCACCATCTGGGTGTACGAATCTCTCATTTTTTGAGCCTGAGAGTTGAACTTTATGAGCAATGCAAGAAAGTAGGAGTTTATTTGACATTTTATACAACAATAAGCCGGAAGAGCTCTATATATAGTATCACTGTGTCAAGCCAACATCTTGGGCTGCCCAAAACACATGCAACACTGCATAAGAAAGTCCATTAGACAGTGGAATAAGAATTAACTGAGCCACGCTCCCTCCTGAACTCATTTGGCACACTGTTGTGTGACCACAAAGAAGTCAAAATGATCACTATTTCCACAAATTATGTAAGATGGGCAAATGTCCATATTTTATCTGGAAGGGATATGGAAAAGAAACCAGCCATTGTGATATCCTATACAGAGAGGACTCAACCAGTCCTGCAGGGCCCAGACTTTCTGTTAAATACTTGTTGATTCAGAAAATGAAGGACTCATCTTCAATTAGATCATTAAATATGTGTTGACATCTACTGAGTGACATAGCCAAGGGAGACATGAGCATCTGCAGAGGGCTCTCAGAATTGCCTGTGGATTGCCTCTCTGATAAACTAGGACAGTCAATAGTACAGCAGTTTAGGCTTTCAAACAGGGCTCTGCAGAGATGAATGATGCCCCCTGAACTATAGGAATATGAAATAAAATGGTAACACAAAGAACTGAACAATGCAACTAAAACCTACTGAAAACTAGAAATAATTTTGTGTTGGGATTAAATTCTGATTTGTGCAGCATAGTAAATAAACTCCCAGCCCTGCATCTCACAGCAGCATAGGGGTGGGACGAGAAGAATGCAGCTGTACACAAAAACATATCAAGTAAGAGGGTAAAGAACATCCATCTCAGAAAAATCTGACCTCAAGTTCACAGTAAAAATTCTTCTCAAACATTTACTTAGTTCCTGTGTGGAAGTAGCCTCATCTGTCTGCTACAAATTCACAAGAGCAGTACAAAAAGTGTAAACTCTCCGTCTCTCTTTCCAAGAGCTCTGTTCTTCTTCTGAGGTTTGCTGAGTACAGCACATGCGCAACCTCAGCTACAACATCAAAAAGAAGTATTTTTTTCTACCCTTTTAACCTTACAAATGGAAAATTTCCTGGAAAAATGTATAAGCACTAATACAAGATGCAAAATGATTTCAGAACTAGCATATTTATGTAGACAGAAGGAAATGCTACTAAACATATCTCTAATTGACCACCTCAGCCTTTATGCATTTCTCTGAGATTGTGATCAAAACAGCCACTGATAACCACTCAAGACTACCAAGTTCAGGCTGAAATTAGCTCTTTTAGTCTAATGGTTCATTTCAACATCTTTTTCCCCAGTATATCTCATTTCCTAGGCTGACAACTGGACGCTGGTATAGACAATCTGCACTAATTCTTTAACACAAATTTAACACTTAACACCAAAGAACTGGCTTAAACCACCAACTCGAGCACTTCCACCATGTAAAAATCTCTGGGCAACATGAAGATGAATACTCTGCATTGCATCAGCCATGTAAAGTGGAGAGGGAAAGCAGAGACAAGTGAGAGAGTATGGCTGAAACACTCTGACTTCTTTCCATCTTTATACAATAGCCACTTGAGGGCCACTGCACCCAGATCAGCTGTTGAACAATTCTGTGCCATTCTGGGTTAACCCAAGATGCAATGTTAACATGAAGGCAGACATCAGAATATGAACGCAACTCCAGATGGTAAGAATGTGCAACAGCAGTAAGATCTGTACCCTATGCATATAATCAGTCTTCAAACTCCATTTTTAAATCGTCTCCTTCTCTGAAGCAAAGCATCCAGTATAATTTACTAACACATTAATGAGGATAGCATCAAGTATGCTTGAATACAAAATACTTGTTTTCAATCCAGCCTTCAAAACACACTGATAAACTCAAATAAACATGAAATGAAAAAGAACTATTTCCACAGCCACTTACTTTCGCTGCTCCTATTTGCTCTTTGCGAAACTTCTCCAGCGGTGCTATTAGCACATCATTAGCATTCTGGATCTGCAAAGTTAAACATAAGACATATCTTTTTAAAACAGAGTATTTGCTGGAGTGGAGTCACTCTAACTCTGCCACTGTGTAAGACTGAAAAAATCTTGCCTGTAACATTCTGGTAAGAACATATGGGTGAGTCAAACAGTTACGTCCTCTTTACAGAAAACATACAACACACATGTTCGTTACTCTACTATTGATCTCTTTCATGAAGCAATTTCTAAAGCAATTGTAATGAATGATGTAGCAAGCTTCTCTGCAATATGTAGACGGGTTTTCTGGTATTTTACTTCCATTCCTTCTGTCCTGCCTAGAACCAGAATAGAAAACAAAAACTTTCAGACACGTTTTGGCAGAACAGAAAAGACAAACGTAGTACTGACAGCACTGCCTAGAAAAGCTTGTGTATACAGAATCTGAATCTTTGACTGCTGAACCTTTTTGGCTATCTTGGGGTATTTTGGCTAACAGGGGAAAAGTAAGGCAGAGAACTCTAAAATGAGAAGTGGACAATTTACAAAACACTCTAGATTCCTTCTACTTTGCCAGTTTTTAAACTAATCTAAGATGCCCTGCAGTTATTTCTACCACTTTAACCTAAAACAGGATTCCTTATGAATCACAGTTTTTCCCTCACAGCCTCTGTTTATTTAGTGTAAATCCAGTCCTGGGAACCCCTCCGTAAAGACCATTCCCAGCAGCGATCACCCAAAATGAGCCCTAGTCATTTCAGCTGGAAACACACATGCAGCAGAATACAAATGCCAGCCATGCCATTGTGCCACTCACCAAAAAACCCCTAGCATTTCACCATGTGCCTCTTAGGGACAGGCAGAATAAACAAGTACATGACTTCACTGCAGAAAACTCAGAAGAAACTGAAAACTGCCAACACATCAGAAATAAAGCATAATAAAACACACTACAATATTCTATTATACTATCTACAGGCAAAATTTTTGGATTTTTGCATGAATAGCTTTTTTCTCCTCACCAGCCCAGTCTTTACCATACTCATCACATTCCACATTTGGGCTTTGGCAGTTTTGGAGGTCTAGGCAAAGCTAACACATACCTAAGCCAAACGTGAATGAATGTAGCTCTTGTGACTCTTCCATCACAACAATTGATAAAGCTACATTGTCAGTTGAGCATGAAAACCTCCCAAAAGGCTGTAATAATAAACATATAGAATAAACCCATTGAAACACAAGCACATTTTCTTTCCTCCCAAACCTAACATTACAATTCAAAAGACCACAGAACCACCACATCTCTCAGTAGGGCAAAGTTTCAGGAAAAACTGAGATTCTCATTGACATCCCAATGTAACAAAGTCCAAGACAGCAAAGGCAACACTTGGCATGCTCAATGACACAGTGATCAAAATGTGCTACGTTTTAAAATAGAAACCAGGCACAGAGGATGAGGAGGAGTGCTTTCACAGCACTCACTGTGCTTTCACTGCATTCAACTTCCTCCAATCAGTTCAATTGCAACAAACTACAAAATTGTGTTACCCTCCAAGTGGACATTTTCAAACAGTGTCTCAAGACTCAATACTTTATACAAGGCAAAGTGCATGCCTCTCGCAAAAGATAATCTCTATGCAAGAATCACTAGGTAGTGCAGAACTGCTAAATGACGTGCTCACAGTCAGGCAGAACTGCAGTGCATACACCTGGAAACAGCAGCTGGAAGTTTCAGCAGCATGCAGAGCCTGCGTATGGCTTTTGGCACATACGGAAACCACAAAGGCTTGCTGGAGTCACTGGCACAGAAGCATGGATGCACCTTTTCTTTCCTTTTTATGTACAAAAGCTTTTTCTCTGCCTTTTAGATTTTTACCATTAAAATAACTACCACCAAAATCATGCTGAAATTGTAAAAAATATTGAAAAATAAACATTTTAAATCCTTTTTGTCAGCCAGCTTTGACATTTTATGAGGTCCCTTTCTGTCTGTGTAACTGAAGCATCTCAATATGCTCTGATGGCCTTTGAGACAACATGGTGAGACATCAATGCTAAGAAGACATTTTTGACTAGCAATCTTTTAAGCTTTTAGAAGAAAAAAATCAACATCAACTAACATAACCTTGTTAGAAACCAAACTGTTGTTATGCTAGAAAGGGAAGACTAAAACTAAATCCGAGCATTTCCATTTTCTAGCTTTCCTTAAATTTAAGTCAATGTTAATTTTTTGACTGAGTTCTCCAAATGAATTAGTTTTCTAGCCCTGAATTCAGGACAGTGAATGATATGCAGACTGTACATTCTTCATCTCCTTTTACTTGGGTAGATCCAGTGGATATAAACAGAAATTTAACTAAAACATTGATGCAGATGCTTATTTGCTATTAAACACTAACAATACAGACAGAAATTTTAAGCTGTTTAAGCACTAAAAGCTTTGAGCTTCATGTGACAATCCATAATGCTGAATTGCAGTAAAAGAACAGTTAATATCTTTCGAGCTTTACATTTTTATTTGTAGGGCTAAGAACTAGGTAGGTCACAGACAGAATTAAGTTAACAGGATTCCCAATTGCCAGAATAAGACAGCAACAATATCAAGTGATGCATTTTGGCAGCAACAGAATTAGGAATTTAATCAAGCTTATCTGAATTACATCTTTTTTTGCTCTGTATCTCCTGCAAGTACTTTTCACTGCAACACAGAATTACCACACTTGCATATGGGAAATAAAACTCATTTCCCTAAAATACTGAATGACTCACAAATATTGAATGCTTACAAATATTGATTTGCTTCATGTTGGTATAAGACTTCTGAAAAATACTAATTAAATTAATTCGGAGAAGGCAACAAATCTCATAGCTAAAATATTCATAGTAACGCACTTCTGATGTAGAAATATATTGCTCCACTAGATAAAAAGAAATAACTTAATTTGAAATACTTCTCTCAATTCCTAAGAATTCCTAACATCTAATCTGTCAGAAAAAAACCCCACTTCTTTCAGTCTGTGGCCTGTATCAACAGATCCTAATCAATATAACTTTAAATATAACAGCAGACACCACATACAGACTACAAGGCATTTATGAACTCAGTTATGTATCAGGTTTACATGCTACAAAGAATACAAATATGTCATGATAAAACATTTGCCATGTATTCAAGTCCTTAGTTTCTATTTCAAATTTAAAAAGTACAAATATTACATAAAGTTAATAATTTGAATTTCAGTGCCTGTAACAAATATTTTTACAGCTTTGTATGGAAAACATTACAACGACAAATCACTTATAAAACAACAACAAAAAAAATATTCAGAGTATATCTTAATCCTTCTCATATTTACAAGCAAAAGATGACATCAAACAATATCCAAGCTTGTGCTAATTTTCTAAAGAGATCATTACCAATGCTGGTTATTTCAAGCAGTCGAAATTCAGATGATGGCAAAGCAGGTTCAGATTAGAAAGTTATAACTACTGGCTGGTAACAACAGAGGTTGGACACTTCCATGTACAATGCATAAGGCAATAATCACTTCAGCAAAATCGTAGTGCTTTATCAAGTGGTCTTAATACACTTACACAAGTGGATGCCAATCAAGGCTGAGAGTAGCTACATATGGCCAAATAAATTACTTTTCTCTAAGTTTTGTCAAGTGAATGCTATTTTCTATTTTTCTATATGATGTAGCTTGTGTTTAAAAATAAATTACACATAAAATATATGTTTAAAAATAAATTTACATTTTTGAAAGCATGATGAGCCCCAGGTCTGCACCTGTACCATTTTGTGTGCTATTTGAACAGAGAAAAGCTAAGGCCCTCACTGAGGGAAATCAATCCAAGGATTACTTCAGGACTGCACTTGAAGTGGAAAAAAAAAGAAATAAAAAAGAAGGAAAATAAATAAAATCAAAGGACAAACAGTCCCTGTCATGCTAAGAAGGTTGCTGAGAGCAGTATAAAAACAAGCAAACCTTGCAAAGAGTACTGTGACCATTTTTGTGATCACTAACCAGATGCGACCTTGTGTCAAGAAGCTCGGTGGGGAGAACATCAAATATCAGGAGGCCCTCTTGGGCTTGTTCTCCCATTTGGCAGTTTCCTTTGTTCCTTAAAAGCAAGAAAACATTACAGTTTGCAATCACTACGTTTTGTGAGCTCAGTGGCAGGAATGAGCGAGTACACCTCATTTCAGAAATTTCTGATTGCACCACCTTTTTTTTTAAATTATTTTTGAACTATCCACTAGTGCATTAAGCATGGCATGTAATTAAAAAGAATTAAAAGTATTTTCATTACATCAGTACATGAATGATTAATCAAGTGTTTATATAAACCACATTTCATTCAGTTCACACCAAACAGTCTTGAAGTTCAGGCATATGCTTTCCTAGATGTTTCCATGTGCTCCTAAATGAGGTGAAGATGACTTCTCCTATCTCAGATGAGGGTACAAGGAGTACAAACCAAATAACATCCCAACCACTCTCAAACATCTTGCCTTTTTTGTTGTATCTCCATCTCCATGGCAAGCTACAACATTTATGGTACCTCAGCACTCAAAGATCCCACGGTCCACTACAACCATCCATAAACATAGCAACTTGATCCTCGTGGAAGGAAAGGAGGCACCAATATCCTCTGTGTCTGCAATGACTGTGAAGCAGAAGCTCCCAGAAGACAACCCTTGTGAATGACCTTGAAATCCTGGACCTTTGAGACCACACTGTACTAATACTGGTTAACTTTCTGTGGGGCCAAGTAACAACAGAAAGATGTAAGCTGTAAGGACTGGCATTAATAGATTAGAGAAAGAAACAACGTATTTCTGAGTTTAAGTAGCAGCTCCCTCACAAAATCTTTGACCTTTGTGTCCCTTATTGAATCAGTCCATGCCCTGCCAACAGCAAGATCTAACAGAGGACATTACCATCTCAATGACGACACGAGTACAAAGTCTCAGGAGCATACCAGACAATTAACTCAGTCACTCAACATTAGACATTCACATTCTCTGCGCTTGATAAAGACACATAAGCTTCCTTTCCCAATCAATGGGGAGAAATAAGCACAGGATTCCTGTGATCCATTTGAACATGTTTCAGACAAGATGCACCACATCATGAAATTGCCAGGTTTTCTGCAATCAAAATCAGGTTTGCTATTCTGCTTCCGTGACGATAATTCTGAGTAGATGTATAAAGCCTAAATATAACATTGTTGAGATGTTTCCAATAGAAAGTAAATGAATGTCTGGGCCACTGGGCCTGAAGTCTGCTCTTACTCAGGAGTATTCCAAACTCGCTCAAAGTTTTTTGGAATAACCCGAAGAAATTTGGGACTGGGCAGTAGAGGTGGTTCTCTTTCAGAAGAAAGAAGCTAGATTGGACACAGGATAAACATTATGGATAGTACAAGACTCACTGAAAGCTACTCTCAAGTTGAATTCACAGTCCTAAGTTACTCAAAGGTATATGACACTCCTAACATGTAACCAAACAACAGAACTACAAATGCAATCATACTCCCAAAATGATTAATAAATTCCCAGAGTACTACAACCAATGAAATAGTGGAACAATTTACTTGCTTCAGAATTTACAAGAAAAAAAAAAAGTCAAATACACTTTTAACTCTAAAGTGAGGTTAAACAGGGAACACAGAAGTTAAATTTTATTACATTAGGTAATACAGAATATGGCTTATCCTTAGGAGAAAAAAAAAAAAAGGAAAATATTTTATACTTCTTTATTTTTTTATTTAATTAATTTCTAGCATAGTTACTACAATTATCACCAACTAATACATGTGCGGAGTGCTGAAATAGGTACATCAAAACTGCTCATCTGATCAAGGCTATTCTGAGTGTTAAACCAGAAATCTGCCATTATACATCACTTCTCTTTATGATGGGTCTTCATTCAGTCTCAGAAATAGCATTCTGCTCTCCATCACAGAGTCCTGTGACAGCATGCTACCTCTCTACTCATACTTTCTGTCATTAATGGGTATTAAGGTGCCAGATTCACCAGCTGACTCTGGAACATGGCAGTGAACTGGAGCCTGACAGAGATAGGGCTCATCCAGGGAGCTCTGAAGCCGAGTATGGAAACCAAAAGAAAAAAAGATGATGTTTAAAAATCAGCAGCTCCCATCACCTGATACTATTCACTTAACGCTGCTCCAGAAACAGGTGAACATCATGATGTTATCTAATGGCAAGGTCTTGAAGTACAGGACAAATATTTAACAGAACTATACAGGAAGTAAGAGGTCTTACATAGGACTTCAAGCATCTCACAATCATTTTTCTTAATAGTTGTTCATCTCTTCATAAACCACATGGCAAGACTGGACTCTGATTTGAGATATTGTTCAGTGAATGACAAGACACATAGGGAAGGTATAAAAGGCACTCAGAAGAGCATACCTGCATCACGAAGTTACGGCAGCAAGTTTCACATGCATCTCAACAGTTTGTGTTTTGCATAAGGAGGAAGATCATTTCTGGCTGAAATCATCATTGCAGGCAAAGGAGAGTAAAGTTTGTCCCAAAATTTCCATATATTAAAAGTTTTTAAAGATGGAAAAATGGTATTTGGCATATCTAGATAAAGTCTATTATCTACATGCCCATTTAATACTTTTTAAATGCTATTTCCCTTTAACTATTTTTTTCACTTAATGCATTCATTGCCTGTGATGTCTCTGGAGGGGAAAGCTAAATATTCATTCCATCTGTTTTAAATTCTACATCTGAGAATTTGCAGTAAGCTTAAAATGTCTTTGTTGCCTTATAAATATTTAAAGAGAAAATATCATTATATTTAAATTCCCAGAATTATTGTTATTTTATAGTAGTTAAGTTTTAATGTTTGTTTGCTAATCTGTTTTGGTCATAAACACAAGATCCTTGGGCACTGTCAGATCACTAATGCTTCAAGCACAACTTCAAACAGCACCAAGAAGCAGCTACCCAAATTCCCACTGTTTGCATGTGGAACAGAAACTGTATGTATTATAATCACCTTCTACTAAATGGTCTGCTTTGGCAAACTAAATTTACTGTAAAAGACATTTTAATAGCTGATGCCCAAACTGTGCTGCTGAGTTGAGAAAATGCAGCAGATACACATGATCAATCACATGATCAATCACTCCAACTAGCAGTAAAGTCAGAGGCTACAAACCTGCCACATACCCAGTGAAAAAAATGCTTCTGATAACATGCAGTGGCAATGAGATATCTAATACATTACATGGAGAGCCTTAAAAATTATTTACACCATATAATACAATCCATCTGTGTATAGAGAGTAGATTTGTTCTCAGAGGAACATCGCACGCCTTTCAAGCATTGTGAGCTGAAGTGAAATTGCTACAAACACCCGTACGTTAATTCTGCTGTACATCTTCAAGGTGCACAGAACAAAGCCTTAAGAAAATGGATTACTGAAAATAGTCATGTTCCATAATATGTCGAAATGTATATATGTATGAAGTCAGATATTCTCCTATTTTCTCATAATTCTTTATTTTCCTGCAGATCTCAAAAGACTGTTAGATTTTTCTTTTTAGATAGTTAATGAAAAGACAGGTTAAATACCTCAAATATCTGACCCAAGAAAGGTCAAACAGTATCTTTTCCAGCTACCATATTCAACAGTATCTCATGAACCCAGATTACAACAGGAAAGCCATGTGATGTTAACCTTTAAAAATGTCTTTAAGTTTTTACTACAGACTTTTAAAATATACTCACTCTTTCATAAAATTATTATACCAAAAATGTACACTTAAAACATCTTTTAAGAGACTACATGAAAAACTATAGCTATTATCATCTATAAATAATACTGATAAAAGTGAAAATAGACTTCAAGAAAGGCAACACAATACACTTTACAAGATAAGGAAATGGAGGAATGAAAAACCGCAGCTGATAACGATTCTAAGAAATAAAAATGAGATTTGCTAGTAATACTTAATGGTCTCAAGAAACTCAATGCTAGAGGTTGGTATCAAGACAATGAAATTCAGCTGAATTATTAAGGGCCATGGCTAGTTTTATGATCATAAACACACACTAGTTATGTGTGTTAAACTGAAGGAAATCAGATCGTAGACTCAAAAGTGTTTGCAGAGTGAATACTTCTCTCTCCTCTCCCACTCACAGCATACAAACTGGCAAAGGAGTCTCGTATTTGTTAAAATGTTAAGTTACTCCCCAAAAGAAACATCTATGTACACAAGGGGCCCAAACAAATTTAGATAGGTTTTGTTTTATAATGCAGTTGAAGTGGTAGGTGAAAATTCAAAATTAATATTATTTTTAAACGATAAATTTTAAAATTTAACTTCTTCCCTATAACTGCATTTTTTTTTGCCTGAAAAAATAACAATTTAAAAAAATTGCACAGCTCTTCTCAAGTGTCAAGTCTCTGTTCCAAATATCAAACAATTACAGTTACTGAATAAAGATGTAAACGCTAGCATGTCATTAATTAGGCTTCACGGGGAAATTAGGATGCAAAGAACGGTAGCAAGGGAATTGTCCAGACATAGGTTTTAACAATGCTGTTGCTGCCCTCCCACAGTAACTTCTAACAAAGTTGACTTCATTCCTCTCAAAGTGTGCCTTGCCAGGAAATGGATTTGAATAAAGGGCCCTCATTAGCAATAAAAGTTTGGAGGGTGGAAGTGCTGCTTGAACTTTGCATTGCTGGAGTACATGGAAGGAAAAGCACTTTGCTGAATTACTAACAGTGTCTGTGCAAGCCAACCCCAGCCTGCCAGTCCTACCGCTGGTGTCAGCTGCTGCTCCTGGGCTCTTAAACAGCAACAGAGGAGTAAACTTGTAAGACCCATGCACTGACACAAGTTTTGGATATCAGCCTTCTGTGCCAATTGTCGAGTTCACGGTGGCATTTTAGACCTTCCCAGCTCCCAGCCAGGCTCTGCAATGTGCTCTGGGAAAGGCTATGCAAAGGCTGACAGAATCATGCAACAAGTACTAATGCTCAAACCTTTTTTACCGGCTTCCTGCGTCTGAGAAAAAATTAACATGTCGATTCTTGAGTGCAGTGGTTATGGGCAAGAAAGCATCTATGAGTTATTCAGGGTTGCTCAAAAATCTCACTGCTTGTAATCAAGTACCATAAAATATTTATGTGATACCATAAAATATTTATGTTTTACAACTGACAGCACCATTGATCCAATCCGAAATCGAAGAATGTTGTTATCTACTTCAAGCAACTTATGGATCAAAAGGGTTTGTAAACTAAGTTTCTGTAACACTACTTTTATTAAGCCATCTTTAATTTACATTGTCAGGACACAGCTGTACATCTACAACAGGGTGCCTAGATCCATTATAGGAAATTTTCATTATAGCGCAGTTCTAAGAACTGAGTTTTAAACAGGACAAGCTCCAAGCCTGTCTTCATGAGTCAGTAATCTTTAACAGCTGGAGGGTTCACATGGACCACCCTTCTTGTAACTAACATAGCTACTACTGTGTGCTGAAGGCAAAAGGCACAACTCAAGATACCTAACATTCAAAAGTAATGCTGAACCTAGGACGTGTGAACTCATTATGAAAATGCCAAACGTGCCTGGGGAGTGCCTACACAGGGACTTGTGATCACTCCTTCAGCTCAGCTACAGACAGTTAATGTTAGGAACCTGAAGGGCAAGATACATAAATCTGTTTCTGATTGATGGGGAGGATGGACTCCAATATTGTTACATTTCATTCACAGAGAAAGAGACCACTTGAAACCAGTTCTTGGCCTATAGGAAGGTAAAATATATTTATAGTCAGGCTCTAAGATGAGTTGATTCACTAGAAACCTCACACAAACGCACATTTAAGAAAATAACTGGGGGGCATTACACTCACTGATCACTGCAAAGTAAAATTCTAATGCAGAATGCACTGTACATTAAGGTCTTCTCGTCAATATTTTTCAATTACTTGAAAAATATTCACACATTAACCCTTTAGGAGTTTTAAAGAGACTAACAGAAGCTAATAGGAAATAAGTAAAAAAGGAAAGAAGAAAAACTCAACTGATTTACACCTTGTCATTGACTGTAAAAGCCCATTAGAGGACAATATACTGGGGCAAGTTTGCTGCACACATGGGGCTCTGTATTTGTATGTCCTGTGCTTTCATTTATCTCTTCTCAGAATAAGCTAGCATTTTCTCTCACCTAAAAATCCTTTCACACAACAAAGACCATGCATGCCACTTACTCCTTCACTGCACAAGGCCACACTTCAAAGAAGTTATGATTTCTTTCTGTTCCATATTCCTGTTTTCCCTTCAGTGGGCAAGAGCTCAGGGCATTTTTTGTCTCTACTGTCACAATACAAGCTGGAAACTCATATTTCCCCTCTGCCCTCTCTCTCTCCCTCTTAAGTCTCTCCTGTCTCTTAATCTTGCTGCTTATTTGTGGCAACAGAATTATTTTCTACATAGATGGGACCATTTTATAGAGTGTTAAAGAATGCCTTTAGCTTTTAGTAATATATGAAAAATCACAAAGATGACTGATGACTAGATGACTCTAGTTTCATAACTAGAGGAGATATACCTTTTTCTTTCTACTGTTTTTTTGTTTTTCACCAATTACTGTCAACAATTGTGTTGTTCAGAAGTAACTACCCTGTATCCAGAGAAGAGTGACAGAAGACAACTTGGACACAGCAGGACTTTGGGCACTGTGAACTAGAGAAATCCTTTAGACAAATCCTTTGCTGCCTACTATGTGGACACTATTTACATCATCTGAGGGAAAAATAACTACCTGGTGTTAAAAACAAACAAAAACCCTCTAGAAAAACAAGGGGAAAAAAACCAAAACAAAACAAAACCCCAAACCCCACAACAGTTTGGTTTTTTGTTTCTAATTTTTCCCTTAGCAAACCCCTGAAAATGTTTAGAAGGCAGACATAAATCAGCTATGGATATGGTCATGGTGGGTAGCTAATCATCTGGTAGGAGATGTCATTTCTTTTTATGGCTTATTCCATGGGTTGTAACTCAGTGAAAACAATAAAGATGAAATAATCACAAGCACAACCACAATGAAGGAAAAACAGTTCAGTTGTGTGCTTGCAAGTTTGGTATTTATCTTTTTATCACTACCATCAGTACAAGCAGTGTATGTCTTCTGACTAGCCGGAGAGTTCAAATCATAATGAAAGCAAAGGAGAACTTAAAAATGTCATTTCAGATAGCCAGGAGAAGAAAACTTTTCTGTTTTTAACTCCCTTTATGGCTTTCCTAACAAACAAAAATAAATCCTCAGCTTGAATGTTTACATTACATATTATCAAGGGGGAAATGACTATATAAACACAGGAAACAGCATAATTGGAGCAAAGAACTAATTAAGAAAAAATATATCAGAATCCAAGTGTACCTATGATTCACAGTATTTTTAATGGTACGAAAGAAAAGTATTTTTTCCTCATGAAGAAAAAGGAAATACAACAAAACCAAAGCTTCTTGTACTGCAGGTAATCTTCAAGAAGTGAAGGAATCTGAAAGTTTGTGTGGCTTTTTACTCTTTTCAAAAAGCAACACATAATCAGGTAATTTCTGTAACTGTTAAAGATATGTCTTAGCAAATAAGCAACAAAGTTTACTTTGCAAACTCCTTATTTTAAAGCTAAAGTCTCTATCATAAATCTTCCCAGACACTTTCACTCTGGCTGTTAGACCTACTTAAGAGTTACCCCAAATCAGTTCCGTATGTTTATTACTTTGTCTCTTTGCTTTTCCAAATCCCGATCTGTGAATTTTGCAGCCAGTCCTGTTTCCCTCCCTGCACAGATGTCAACAAAACCTCTCCAGAGCGGAGTGACTGCACCCCGAAGAGGCCTCCTTGTGAGGTCCATTACATTGTAAAAGGAAAGTTGGAAATCAATAGAAGAATAAATAAACACTTAAATAATCTAAGTAAGAACTTTCTGACTTACTATGAAAAGTAAAACAAATATTTTTTCATTAGCACACATTATCCCTCAAGGGATGCTGAGCTGTCAGACTCACCACAGCATTTATTTTAAAAAGCTTCATTTGTCAGAATTCCTAAACTGACTTTATATATTCTTTCTCCAAAAAAAAAACCCCAAAAGGCCGAGTGCAGGTGCCTTCCTCCTAAACAGAAGCTGGAAACACTGAGGCAGACAGACAAGCTGCTCTTTAACAACAGACTTCTAAAAGAGATCAAGAGTTTGAATGCCCAAACGTCATCAGCAACTTCTGAATCCAAAAGAAGAACATCCCAAAATTTTAACTGAAATAAAACCCCCTAAATGGAAGTTTAACGAGGGATAAAACTAACCAAAAGGATAATCCAACAAAGCAGCCAAGATGCTGGCAGAAATGTTTCCTACAGCTAGGATTTTGTTTCAAATTTTCTGAATTGCCAGAAATGGTTGTATCTGACGTAGTGGTTCCTTTGTTTTGCGTAATACAAAGTACTGTTTCTACATTACTTTTTCCAACACTTGGCTCAGTCACAATTTGTGCCTTAGACTCTTCTATTTTCCTTAGCAAAATATTTCACAATGTAACTCATTGTGAGGAAGTTTTTCTGACATACAGCCTAAATTCTCTTCCAATTTCTTCCTGTCAGATGATTGCCTCTTCTCTGCTAGATGATGTAAGCAGCATACACGCTTCCCACACTAAGAAACAGAAGTTCAGCTGATAATGTACAAAGGGAGAAGTTAAAATTCCCTCTTTTCAGGAGCTCATGCAGAAAAAATGCAAATAAGACTATCTGAAAGAAGCTGTATCAGATCCTGATCTCATTCTTTCATCAGCTCATTGCTTTTACACTCCACAGGTTCTGAAAGTGCCTAAGTAATAGCATGAGATTAAACACACAAACACAGAAGCAGATAAGTTATACATGCATTATCTATACATATGCTTAGCTATTTACAAACTTGAATAATTACTCAAACTCTGTCAATGTTTAAAATACAATGATAAATACATGTCTTTTTTCATATACATATAAAAAAATCTGGGCTTGTAATGAATCTATGAGAAAAAATTTAGAAAGATTTTTTTTGCCTTTAAACTGCTACCAACACTGAAATATTAATATACTTCTGCTACTGTGATTGGTTTGGCTTAGAACACTGAAAAAGCTTGTAGAGGATGTACGAACTACTTACATCGGTTTACAAAAATACTTTTGACATACTTCTAACAGCTTCTGTAAATTAGTCAGTGTAAAAGCACAGCCATTTAACATTTGCTTATGTGCCATGTTTGGTTCTTGATACAAGCAATCTACTATTTGTAATCTCTCTAGGACCAACAAAGTCAACCTGCAGAAAAACCAACCTGCCAGAATCACAGAATGGTTTAGGTTGGAAGGGACCTTAAAGCTCATCTAGTTCCAACCCCTCTGCCACCTTCCACTAGACCAGGTTGCTCCAAGCCCCAAGCAACCTGGCCTTGAACACTTCCATGGATGGTGCAGTCACAGCTTCTTTGGGCAACTTGTGCCATCAAGGCTAAAAATAAAAAAAATTAACAAAAGGAGAAAGCTGGTGCTGAGGAAACCAGCTATTTGAAGAGATGAATATAATTAGAAGTTGTATTTTGTTTTAGCAACTATTTCATGAATGAAAATGTCCAGGCATAACGCCAAAATCAGCTGAGCTGTTTGTAGTGGTACTATGCCCAGGAACTGTTAACTCCAAGATTGGATGTATGCATCCTTTCAGGAAACATAAGCACATGTATGAACATTTAAGATACTTAAGAAAGGTAGCTTAACCATAGATCTGAACTATTCAGAGATAAATGAACTTTTATAGGTACATGATCCATAGAAAAATCTTCTGATATGTCCATACTATTGACAGCATTAACTCGTTCTGTGTACAGCACTCTGGCATCCCAACCAAAATTTAGAGTACATTAGAAACGTGCAATGTAGCTTTCAGGGTGGTTCCTTACAACCACAGGAAAACATTCTGATGTTTCTTTAAAAATTCAGCATAATGATAAACAAACCAATATGAAAACACAATAAATGAAGTTGTAAAAAAAGATAAATTGATTTCATACTGTGAAATACAATTTTATAGCTGCATACATACAAAGCTTTACTGAGAGCTGGCACACACTGAGAGCCTCAAATGCTGCAAAATTACGATTTAAAAGGTTCTGCAAATTGTCAGTGGTGAAAGTTCAAAATGAGCCTGTTGGGAACAGCCCACAAAATGAAGAAAGGGATGCAGGACACAGGATGACAAGACATTAAGAGCAAAAGGGCTAGAAGCAGTATCAGATACAAGTTTCTTAGTCTTTTTTTCTGCTCTAATGCAAATATGACCAACAACAAATCAATTTGGAAAGCCCTCATTTAGCTTGTAAAAAGGTCTCAACACAGTGTAAGAGTCAGCTTAGGGGGAGAAAAAGGTGTAGCATGGTTTCTCTAGAGGTAGCCTTTTACTGAAGGACAGGTATCCAAAGAAGTGGTTACAAAATCTTTAAAGCTACCAGTTTCCATGGCCCTATCATTCAAAACCTTCTGCAGGACTATGTGACATGGCTTCCAGCTTTCTGCTATAATTTCCTTTTACCACCAGAAAAAAGAAACAAATTCTTTCCTTGACCGCAACTAGTTGTAACAGCAGGGCTGTGACAAATAATGCACCAAGAGCTAGATTTTCAGGCATCTATTTCGGTGGTCATGCCAGCTGAAGCAGAGTTCATTGATCTCACGTTGCTTCTTCATGCTCTCTTTCACTTCCTCCTTTGCCCTCTGTTGTTGTGATACTGAAAAAATCTGTATCCACCTTGCCGAAAAATACTCACTAAAAACCTGTTTTGCTTTGCTTTTAGCCACGTCAGTTTTCTGAAGCAGGCACATAGCAAACTGGCACTGCTGCCAAAAAAAAACAAACAAAACTGTTAATCTTTTTCACAGTCTTAGTTCAAAGTAAAAGCACTTGCTCGGGAAGATGCACTCAAGAAAGTTAGAAAAAGTAACAATTACTGGAGCTCCTACAGACATTTGAACAGAATAATAAAAGCAATCTAAGTGCTCTGCAAACTTAAGACAACATCCTAATGAGAACATTTGAAATAAAACATCTCTGTGTGTAAGCCCATGCAGATTACACAGGTTCCCTAAGGGAGAATATCTTGTTTTTTTGTGAAAAGGTGGGGATTCTTTTGGGTGGTGCTGTTTGTTTTAAACAAAGGCATCTTTGTTCCTATGTACCCTTTGGTACATAAAGTGCTTCTGTTGTTATCTTTTTTTAATCACATTGCCCAAGACAGTGGATACGAACAACAAATATAAGGGTTTCAAGCTATTCCAGAGATCAGAATAAATGAAGAAAAAATCAAAAATAAATTGTCTGTAGGAATGAAGTACTTTTCCTCATACTACTGGGAGAAGTGCAGATAAATTCAGAATCCATTAAAAAAAGTTAAGAAAGGCGTCAGGTAACAGCATGGTCTGACATTATTACAGGCTAGTAACGGGCACAGCACATACCCACTGCCACCAGCAACTCCATTCCCTCCCCCTGCAGTCACAGAATAAATGCAAAAACTTCAAGGCTGTAAAGTTGGCTGATCCAGCAAAACTCATGTTCCTTCAAAACAGTCATTCAGAAGTGCACACATCCTTCTCTTTTTCTGTGAAGAGTCATCTGAGGAGACACTTGGTTAAGTGATTATGTGGAAAGCCAAAGTGCCTACAAGCTGAAATGCCAACTACCTCCATTTCTGTGAAGACCAAAACATCATTAAACTAAACTCCTTCCAGAATGCTACTCAATAAATGCCTCAAAACACTTTTGGAAGTTACTGTCCTGTAATGCAACATCACATGCATTGAAACACAGGGAACATGGAGTGAATAGATGAAATCAAGAACAAATTAGATTTATAAAATGAAGTAGCAAGCGGCCTTCCAACTAACCCATTGTTTTGCACTGTTACTGAAGGGAGGATTTCACCACTCTATCTCTTGACGATACTCTTCAAAACTGGGGAATGGCAAGCAACCCCAGTTTGTGAATTCCTAATTAAAAAGTGCTGCAAAGTAAACCAAAATTTTTCAGAAAGCTGGCCATGTGTTACTGTTTTACTGACTGGTCTTCTTACTGCACTCACTGCTGATTAGCCAATTAAGGACTGCAAGGAATGTTCCTAAGGCACCAAGCCAGCTCCCCAGGACACTATAAAAATCATGGGACTATTTACAGCAAGCTGTTAAATCTTTTAATAAAATACTTCATAGACCAAAGATTAAAGACTCCCTGTAATCATTTTATACTGTAATACGGAGCAAGCATCCTAGCACCTTCCTTGTCAGGTATCCATACAGAGGTAAATGCAAATACAAGCATCCCAAACATATATAAAGCAGGAGAAACAGTAATAGTTGACTGAATCAATTACATTAATCTGCATTGTAGTACTCCTGCAACACACACTGTATTTTCTTCATTTTGGATCAATGGATTTTCTTCATTTCCATTCTCCGCAGAAAACTGAAAAGCAAATCCTACAAGGACACTAATTCTGAAATCCTTCTTAATAAGACTTTGTATACTCTTTATATAAGATTTTATAGGTACCTGAATGTTAAGAAGTATTGTAAACAAGAAGCAGAGCTAGTGAAGCCCTTTATCTCCACTCCCCTTTCCTTTCCTCTTGAATAATCATTCCAGGTCCTGCTTACAGTTTCTTGGCCCCATCACGACAGACAAGTGCTCCCTGTTTGATGCCAGCTAACCAGCCTACACAAACAGCTGGGATCAGTGTGACAGATTTACACTTTCACATCTCTGACTAAAAATGTTTACTACAAAAACGTAGCTATGGCACAATTCCATTCTATGACAGCTATCTTGGAAAATAGCAAAGATTGTCTCTAAATATAGTTAGACTGCTTTCTTCCTCAACTGGTATATTTACAAGGCAACAGAATTATCTGGCACCAAGCTGAGCAGCCCAGGGTGCAAAAGACCTTGCATATGCTACAGTTCTTCACTGTGGACATTCATATCAACAGGAAACAATTCACATTTTCAAGGAAAAAGTACAAAGAAAAGAGAAAGCTGCTAAGAAAGTGCAAAATATGAACAGTAGGTTCTCTGTCGACTTCATCATCATAAACCTCTGAATGTATTCTGTATTAATAGCATTATTCTGTCGTATCAAAATGATTCCACAGGTACTTTGTGCAATATTAAAGAAAACGGGGACATATATTTTCATCTTAGATGTCAACAGGTATTGACACACGTGATGTGAGATACACTAGCTGCAACTAGCTTCTAGTGAGATCAGTTTGATCTTTTAAATATTATAATTAAATGATTACAGTTATAAGATGATAGGATGACTTCAGTTTTTTTTCTTCATTTCCACAATAACAATGGAACAAATGGTTTTAAAGAATTAAAATTATTAGAGAAATTAGAACTATCCTTTAAACAAATTAGGAATGTATCAAGGGTAAAAGTAACACTAAGAGCTTCATATGCATGCCTAGACATTACTATTTGAGAAAATCATGGAAGCTGATGCAGTGTCATCTGCAAAAGGCAGCTAATGCTCTGTACTTAAGATAATCCATAATTTTATCTCCAAATTGGCCTAGTATGTACTTTTTATTTAGGGAAAGTTCAGGAATGTCCATGCATACATACAGATGCTAGATGTTAAACTACATTAATGATAACAGAACGTGAGCTGTTTACTTTTATTACTCTGTTTTGTTTTTTTAATTGAGCACAAATGCTAAGAAACATTCCCTGAACACGTATATTTTTGTACTTGAGTGGTGCAGGGAAAGATAGCAAACAGGATTCCTTCCAGTGCAAGACACAGCAAGAGGGAAAGCTGCATTGCAAATTCTCCCTTAACAAGAACACACCAAAGGATCACATTGCAGATAGGCTCTCTAGGAAGCCTGCCTGAGAGAATATGCCTATCACTTCTTTACTTCATTTAACAGTTACTAGCAGTCACAGATAACATCTATAGGCAGAGCTCTAATATCTTTTTGACAGCAATTATATCAAAGAAATTATTGCCTTCTTGATAGTAAGTCTGTCCTAGAGGGTCATCATTTTCCTTTGGTGCACTGAAAAGAAGGGAAGGGCCTGACAGAAAGTCAGGGCCAAAGGAATTGTTTTTCCAGCTGGATCACTTCTCCAATTATATTCACTACACAGTCACACAAACACTTGCACCAACACAACAGGGAAGACTGGGTATTTTCTTAGAGGGTCCAAGAAATACTCTACAAATACACAATTAATATGAATACAAAAACATTCTTCTAGGTGCTGCTGAACTCCACGAACTAACTCCCAATTTTTACACTGACAATAGATGAGGCACAAATCTGGTTCCGAAAACCATTCATTAGCTGAAATTTTCTGTAGCACAGTTCCTCCAACCATTCCAGAGCTAAAACACAGCAGAAAAATCTTACACTGCTGCAGACTACATCCTCTCTCTTCTGCAACGACTTCCAAGGGCAATAGGCAAAAGCCTCCGTAAAATACTATTACATATTCTAAAATGACAATTCATATTATATTATGTAAGGTAATAAAAACTTATTTTTCTCCAGAAGAGACAAATGGAAAAATTAGCAAAATTGTTCTATAAATTAAAATAAATGGAATAAATTAGCATCTTCCACAAAAATTGAAGATTCACCCAAATTAACCATGAAGAAGGTAAAATTTACATGTCCTGAAAAGAAACATATGCATACGTTGCCAGTAAATTACATTTCGAGCATCTACTTAAGCTTGACAATATCTGAGAAGTTCCAGTTTCTTTTCACAGACTCCACAATGTGAGTCCAAACTGGAGAAACGTAGATGACTAGTGTACATCCAACTGTATGTTAACGCAAATTTCACTTGCATAGACAAAACTTACTCTTTTCACAGTTTGGGATCTGAGACAAATTCCAGGAGGATGAAAAGGAAGCAGGAAGACAGTGAGGCTGAACACACTCTGCCAAGTTCTCCAACACTGAGAAGCATCCATGGCTTGTCCAAAGACTTCCAGGAACAATTTATAGTAAAAAGGGATGAAGCAGCAACAACCAATCTCTGCACTCTGAGGCACAGCTTTCCTCCAGTGTTGCAGATTCGGTTTTCTTCTAGGAAAGCAACTACGCTTTTAAGCATTTCAAAGTAGATGTTTTACCAAACCAGTCCTTTAGATCCCTACTTCTCTTACCTTCTAGGCAAAAGAGGACTGCTGCTGATGCACTGCCCTACTCAGCAGACCTTTCCTGCCGACTTCGAGGTATGAAAAAATTTTGCTGGTGGGGATGTAAAGATCTGTCATTGATACCTCTGGCCTGCATACAGAATAAATTCCCTAGTGATGCAATCAATAACAGGAAAACAAAGGATGAGGTGTTTTTTCTTTTGTCCTTTTCACTCATTTCTCATGGTGTTTGCAAATGACGCATATCAGGAAATGGACCAGAAGAGTCACAGAAATGTTCAGTTCTATTTGAAATAAGACTTGAGATGTTTTTTCTGGTTAGTTCTGAAGGAAGCAGGACTAGCAATTGTATAAGCGAAAGAAAGAAACAAATAAAGAAGTATCTCATTTCAAGGGCTGAAGTGTTAACCTGCTGTTGAGGACTAGTAGGTCTGATCTGCCAAAAATTTTGAAGTGTGTTGTGGTATGTCATTGCAATTAATGAATCCCAGGCCCCCAAATAACATTGACTGAATTTATTTGAAGTACAGCTACTTAAAGAATACTCCTTGAAGGCAGCCTCTTCTCATCCTGAGCTTCCAGGTGTCTAGCCTTCCTTGTTGCCCATCTCTGTGTCTTTTCTAGTCAACATAATGCTTCCAGACCAGAAATGCATAAAGCATCCAAAAGGGGGGTTCATCAAAAAGGCAGGTGATTTGTTTTCCATAATTTTCCCAATTATTTCTAAAATTTAGGTTGACTGCCTGTAGACATTAAGCTGACAGTCTAAAAAACAAATGTACACTAGAATCATAGAACAGTTTGGGTTGAAAGGGACCTTTAAAGGTCATCTAGTCTAACCTCCCTGCAATGAGCAGGGACATGTTCTAGATCAAGTTGCCCAGAACCACATCCAGCCTGGCCCTGAGTATCTTGAAGGATGGCACATCTACCACCTCTCTGGGCAACTCAGTATTTTCTTAGTTTTCAGAATTCCTTTGACTAAAGACTGTTCCTTGTTCAACAGAAAGCTCATTTACTTAGCAAATAGGTATTTCCAACTTACTCGTCTGATGCAAGAAATCAGGAAGTCTTTTCAAAGAAGTTAGTTTAACAATACAATACATGCTTCCTTAGTTGGTCTGGAGGATACGTGCAGATCACCTTAAATGTAAGGAAGAAAAACCCAACACCTCCAAAACAACTTTAAGGTGCTTTTAAATTAATTTAAACCAACAAAAATGGGAGGGTCCCACACAAACAAACAAACAAAAACTAAGAAAAGCTGACCCTCATCACAAAGAGAAGAAACCCTTTTATTTGTGGTGGTGCTCCTTCACTTGTAGTAATATGCTTTCAGAGTCTCCTTGCAGGCAGGTTCCTACCAGAGAGATTTATTTAAATGCAAAAACCTGGTCTGAGAGGTGAAAAGCACCGAAAACAATCACCAAGTATATAAAACCACCATTATACACTATCTTTTGTCATTTTAAGAGAAAGCTTATGTGAAACAAAATGACATCTGCAAGCTCTGCAGTTTGAGGGTGCTAATGTAAATGACTTCATAATATCTCCCCTTTACAAACTGAGTAATAAGCAGCACCTGTGGATAAAAGTGCTTATTCTTCAGATGGAATCTGTAACCCACTTCACATTATAGGGAAAAGGTTAATTCTGCTCAACAACATGCTGTGTCCTTCGGTATCTGATTTTACGTACAATTCCATGGATAGCTGGTTTTAACAGTTCATTTATTATTCTTCGAGTGCAGCTTTTGAAACTTGAATATTTTGATGCTATCCCTGGAAGCAGATAGCATCAGACCCCTTGTGTGAGGGCAAATACAAAATTACAAAGAGAACATCCAGCTAATACAAAAAAAGTCCACAACAATGAGATACTCTCTGAAGCATGAAGATTATGAGATATAAAGGGGCAGACGTTAGAAAGAAAAATATTCATTGAGCAGAGTACACAACTATTCACTTCAGAAGTTTTGTACTATCATATAAAGTATTTAATATTGATCAGGAATTCAAAGTAACCAAACACATCTCACTGGTTCACAATGCCAGACAGAAAAGCTCTAAGACCATTTATCACACGCCACCAACTCATAAAAACTTGGGTAAGTAGCAAGGAATTTAAGAGTTAAGACACCTGATTCAGTTTGGGATTTAGTAAACTTTCAAACTGATCAGGGAGCTACACTCAAAACAACACATTCAGCGCTTCAAATTGATAGGGAATCTTGAGGAAGAGGTAACCAGCAGCATGAACCAATTCATCTATTCTTACGTCAACACAGCATAATCCTATGAAAGGAAAAGGAATTAGTGTTTTATATCACTCCCAGCACATTTCTGTTTGTTATGAAGGTTACTAACAATATCAAATGAATAGCAAACATAAATAATGCATGAATCTCTAAATAAAAAAGCGTATCACTGGTTTAACAGAAACAATGCAAATTCAGCAAGAACGGAAGGAAATTATTTCAAGTAAGTTCCTCTGATATAGATCCAAATATTCACATGAAATTAAATTATAGCATCTCTATTGTTCCCTAATAATCACTGAGAAATAGAGGTCATTATTTTGCATTCCCTGGTGGCTTGTTCCTGAAAGTCATTGGAAGGGCAGCGGGGATGAACTGACTTTTTATCCTGTTTGTGCTACTTGGAAACCCCAAAATCAGAGGTGCTTGGTTCAATTATTTTAATGCACCATTTACCAACAGCATCATCAAATTAACAACACCATGAAATGACAGATATCAAACATGAGGCTGTATATCATAAAAAAGATGTCTTATGAGTTACTTTCTCCTTTATTTGCTTTTTAAGGGTAAATGTTTGGTGCATGGCGTTTGTTTTTTCTAGAAATTTTTTTAGCATCAGGAAATAAAAGACAGGATAGAAGAAATTGACTTACATTAATCGCCATATTATTACTGCTGCCAATAATAATGGCTGCAAAGCTTTAGACAACAGAACATTTATTTATGCAAAACACAGCTTTATTTAACCTTACACTGCAGGGTTTTTTTTCAGTTATACTGTTCATAACATCTTGTTTCATTAGCTGCTTCTAAAGAAAACAAAACTGAGCTCCTTTTGGTTCTTCATGCAAGAACAGAAGACTTGCTAAGCACTTCTCAAACTATTTCCTTGGAAAGACATAATTTATGCATTCAGTGGGCAAGCACTCCAACAATCTCAGTGTTCACCAAAACAATGGTAATTACAAAGAATTTGATAAGCATCAGATGAGAAATAAATTGGTGATATTAATATATACTTTCCACATTAAAATTTCATTCATAAACTTCTACACAAGCTCATAAATTAGTAATAAAAAAATCAAGGCAGGGAAATAAGCCCATTAGCTGGTAACTAAAATTAACATCTGCCATTCCATACAGTATGTGCTGATACAATACTGTCTTTTACTGTCACACTTCAACAATTCAAAGGAAGTTGTAAATGGTATGAGGAAGCATATCCATAAAAGCAGTCTCAACCGGGTATTTTTCTCCAAGCCTTCCACAAAATGTCAAAAAGAATTAAAAAAAAAAACCCAAACAAAAAACCCCAAACCAAACCAAAACCAAAACACCTTTTCCAAGTTTTCTCTTTTAATGCAGAAGCAAAGGAAATAAAATTCTTGAAAGACCTGAATGCCCCGTCTCACGCTTTCCCATCAGCTCAGAACTTTTTCTAAAATCATCACTAATCTATAAAGTGGTTGGCTTGAAGTGCTGCCGGCAGAGAAATCAAAGTGTATGCAGAATGCTTCATACTTCCTCAGAGATGAGCAAAAAAACTTTTGAAGATTTCACAGTTAAATCACAAGTTTGTCAAGCAGAAAACCCTTATTACTAGCAATCTGTTCAGCACATAGCATGGCACACTGATCCTCACAAGGACCTCTGGTTTCTAGGATGGCACACAGAAAACTGCAGTAAGAGAACTGGAGAACAAAAACCAAGCATCTTTGACAAAAGTGATACTTTAATAGCTTAATTCCAATAATAATTAAATAAATTCCACCAACAGGCAGATCAAACTTTTTAAAAGCAGAAAAAACTTAAGTTAGCTGATTTTTTCTTACTCAAATATTACTACTATGAGAACTGTGTGTCCTCGATTCTCCCAGCATGAGCATTCAGGCTGAAGAGTAAACAGACTGGAATTATTTCAAACTTAGTAAAAAGTTGGATGCAAATAACTTCCCATCAAGAGCAGCTTTGCCACACATGAATACTATTTGCCACTTTGTTTATGATGATTTGATGGTTGCATTTTACTGAACTTACAGCCATACATAAAATATTTTTCCATGAGACTGAAATCTCACCCAAGACTCTGACCCTGCATTAGGATCCAACAGCTCAGTGTATTGGTTTTGCATGGTAAGATTTTGATAAAAGGGTTACAGAGGTGGCTTCTGTGAGAAGCTGCTAGAAGTTTCCCGATGTCTGATGGAGTCAATTCCAGCTGGCTCCAAGACAGACCCACCACTGGCCAAGGGTGAGAATGGTCTTTTTTCCCTTAATAAAATTTATGGGGTTTCCCCCTTTTACTCTAATGGCCTTTCTATAACATACAAAGTAAAATATCACATGGGAAGATCAAATTATAAATCAGAGAGACCAGAAACTTCTAACAGTAAAAAAAGGGAATGACTCCTCTGAGGAAAAAAAGACAAAAGGGAAATGACACATACATATTATGACAGATTAACCAGTTTGAAAAGTAAAACATTCACCTATCCGTTGTTTTTCCTTTTTCTAATAGTTAGCTCACAATAACCTTTAACCTAAACTGGAAAGCTATTAGTTTGAAATCTTGTTTAACTAAGTAATTAGTAAGTTGTCTGGTAAACATCTTTAAGGTGGTACTGAACAGTCACCTCACTCCACCTACCAGGAAAAAGTGTTTAGCATGAAGCAAAAAGATTCGCACTTTTATATGTTTAGGTGGCATTAACTATGCAACTGCACCATATAAATATTTATGAAGTTACTACATTAAATACGTAAATAGAAATAGAGGGAGACCAATTCCATGGTTATTTACTCCTAGGAATAAGAGAACTTCACATTCCAGCCTCTTCCTTGATTAATGTTCGCTTCAATCTGAGTCAGAAAATCCTTCCCCTCACTTCCCTAAGCACCCATGAGTAAGGAAAACCAGGGCAGACATAGTCATTATTGGATGGATTAGAGCTAGTTAAACTTTCACAATTTTTAAAAATTCCCCTCCCGAGGTTAGTCCTTACCTCAACTTCTTCACTCATTATTGACTTCCAAGGAAACAAAAACAAATTTCATTGCTTATGTGGATTTTTTAAAAAATACCTGCATAAGAATACACCTATAATTTCTTTAACAAAGCTACACCCGTAGATTCATCCTTATGGAAACAAAGAGAGTAATACCATAATAAAGAACAAATCAGACAAGCCTGATTTATAATGCATTCTGCAAGATTTCTCAGGGGTGATGAATATGCTTTCTATTACCACTTGTTTATTGTATTCTCAGATTTCTAGGATACATTCACTGAATGACACTAATAAGAGTATTGCTGCGCCTTGTGACTAACGAGGCATGATGGGCAAAAGGAAAGGTACCGCAGCATTCAAATGCTATTTTGGGATGGGGAGTGAAGAAGCAGTTTTTAAATCAATGCAAAAACTATTTGGCTGAAAACATCATTAAAAATTGCCGCAGCCTGTGCTAGCACATTTCTACCTTTGCAGAATTCCAAATGCTTCTGATGAAACACGTAACACCTATTACACAAATAGAAAAAAAAAAAAAATAGCACTTCAGGAGGAATAAAGTGTACTATTTTATACAAAAAGAGGCCCAATGCAACATAATATTGCCAGCAAACTTACCAGTCGTCTCCTCTCCTCTTCAACAGCAATCAGAAGCCGAGCAAACTCTTTCAGTGACTGGGCTGAAAAGAAAACAAAAAACTCAATGTCCTGGTCAGAACCACATTTTGAGACCAGAGGAGATCGTTATCTGGATTTAAGCTGTACTGATAAGATACTCTTCTTATATAGTACTTCACTGAAATCAGTATTCAGTAAATGAGGCCCAGATGGAAGCAAGCAGCAGGTCAAGAGCATATAAAAAACAAAGGAAAAGAACCTGAATGTTGCGAGTCACGTGTATTTAAAAAACAAATTTTTAATCAGAACACGGCAAACTGATTTTCCAGAAATGTGCAAAGATCAGTCTCAAAACAAAGAACTCAACAATCAGCAGCAAAATTTACTTTAGCACTAGGAGCAGAAGGAAACCAAAAAGAAAATACTGAGTTATTCCTACTAAAGTGCAGCAAGAAATATTTTCAAGAACTATGCAAAATATTCAGGTAAAAATTTGAAAGTCAACACTGTAGAAGAAATGCATTACTTATGCCAAGTGGTTAGGTTCAGCAGCTCTTTGGCGTTATGTTTTACAAGGACAAACTCTCAGGTGACGAGAACAGATGACTGATTTATTAGCAAGCTTTGAATTCTGTTACAACTGTGAGAGTCTTTGCTCAAAACTGCCTTCAAATATAAGTTAAAGGGCTATAGCAGATGTTAAGTGAAATATAATAAAAGTATTAACCCATAAAAGAGGGCAAGAAAGGGTAAAACATTAAAAAACTATTAAGGCTTCATTCTCATATAAGCAAGTGGTGCAAATCTCTCTAGAAAAATCTATCTTTCCATTTATATTACTTTCTCAAGGGCATATGGGTTATTCAGGATTCAGCATGACAGTTCCACAATTAAAAATGCCAGAGAAGAATCATGTGAAGACAGCTAAGTATCTTTTTTCACTTTCTTCTGATGCATCTAGCAGCAATTGCTGCCAATGTCAGGATGCTGAATTTCATGGTTTAAAGCTCCCATCTCAAAATGCGGATTCATAAATCCTACAGCTTCTCACAACAAACTTGATGCAATCTAAATTATCTTTGAAAGAAGAAAAAAAACCTCAAGGAAACACAGCTTGCAGAATTTCTCAAAAGAACAGGCTTGGAAAAGTCTCCTCAGTTAAACAGCATACACTGCTGAGGGCATACTAACAGAACTCTCGTCCTCTTGGCTATTTTTCCATATTATTCAGTGTTTTTCCAGAATGTGACAGTCTCCAATAATATGGCTTCATCTTCTCTCAACTCCCTGGAAATTTTTAATGAAATAAGCACATTTTCTAGAAGATCTGCTATGTTCCAATCCCTTCTAAAAGGGAACCAGTATCTGCTTGCCTTAACTGCCTTATCTGCTTTCATAAATTGCTATTTCGTTTTTGGACCACACTCAAATAATTTTTATCCTTTATTCCATCTGGACCTTGCAGAAGTCACCCTTGCATTCTTCTTGCTCTCTTTTAACTTTTACAGCTGAAAAACACTTCACTGTTTGTTCCAAATTCTATGTTTTTCAACTGTAGTTCTATACCTGCGTATCTTGAGCTGTAAGTCATTCTCTTCTGACAAATTCTTTTTTCCTCATTATTACTCATGAGTTTTTGTTTAGTCCAAATACACCTGGTAAGTTAGATGTCCATCAGACATTTAAAAAACTAGAAAATTTTGCCACTTTTTAAGTAAAAGAAATTCTCGGCCTCCAGCACAACCTTTTGAATTCTTTGACTCAGGCTCAACAGCTGAGCCTTTCAGTTACTTACTAGCTCAGTCTTCATCAGTTACAGCTTGATTATCAAGAACATAGTTTACTATCCACTGAATTAACTCAGTCTCTTAAATTCAGCTTATAATGTCCCATCAGTCAAAATCAGGTAAAGAAATAGATGTGGACTGGTTAATTTACCTGATAAGAAATCTGTTGAGCATTACACTCAAGAATAATTATGTACCCATTATGAAACCCTAAAAAATAAATGAACAGTGAGCCCAGCTATTTCATATTTTCACATCAATACCCCCAAATTTAACAACTATCCTTAACTGCTGAAACAAGGACAGAGCCAGTTCATCCCTTGCACATGTGGCAGGGTGATTCTTTACCCACCATTAAGAAAATGTTAATATTTTCAAATAAACTAGATAAACATATTGTTTGAATTTTATTACCTATTCAAGGAATTAGGATGCACTTCAGAAAAACAGCTAACTTTCTAGTAAAGCCAGCAAGAGATACAGTTTCCAGATTATTTCAGTGAAATAACTGATGATTTTTAACTGCAAGAAGATGTATTACTGCAGACGCATGTTAGAACTCCATTCTCTCTCCTTTTTTCCACTTTTTTTACTGTGAAGTCACTCACAATGACAGAATACTTTCAAATTTCAAAAAGAAATGATCATACCAAGCACCATCATACCAGATACCAACTTACTGAAATATCAATTTTCCCCACCCACATCAAGCCTCATGGTCCTCTTCACTTTGGTTCCTTGATCATATCATTAAAACCATCCTTAATACAACAAAGGCTCATGATTTTTTTTTCTTCATCATCTGCGACGAGAAAGTTAGCACTTCACACCTTTCAGCAACCAAGCACAAATACTGCCACTTCCCAGCCATGAAGTATGGACAGGACTGACTCTAAATCAAACGAAAAGGGTGTGGGACTGGCAGGCAAAAGCAACACAGTTGTGGAAAAAAAACCCAAACCCCCTCTGGTCAGGTAATATTCAATATTTTTGGAGCAAAAACATAATAAATGAAGAAAAGTAAGAATCGGAAACCTCACAGAAGGATGGCAAGGAACTGTGAGAAGGAGGAAAGAACAATCTAGTAAGAGAAGCTTCTGATTAACCTTCCTAACCTTCCTCCTTCAAGGCAGAAACTGAGAGATTTTTAGTTTCAAAGCTGAAATTTTTGCTTAGGATTTAAGTAAATCCAAGACAGAAAGAGGGAAAAAGTATTAAAATGGCACGTGCAAATCAAGATTTTCTTCAACGCTTAGCCCTAATACAAAAGTACTAAGTATATCACATACACAGTGCCTAAGCCAAAGATAGGAAAGCTGTCTCCATTTTCTCTTCCACATGGTTTCACCTTTGGGTGATTATAATGCCAAAGTTTCACTAAGAACACAAAACCTACATTCTAAACACTAAGACAAACCATTCCCCTGATCCCAGATACACCTTCACTGCAGAGACACTGCAATCCTGACTGCACCTCCACTGTTCCATGCCTAACACCCACCATCCATCCTTTTTGCAACAGTAGGTGCCCACAAAGCCATAGACAATCCCTTCCCATCTCAGGAGGTTCACAGGGAGAACAAGTGAATCATGCAGTTCAGACCATAAGCAAGGATGCACAGCCAGTACACAGACAGAGCTCAGCAACATTGATGTCTCTGATGACCCCAGTGGTTATTCTGTCCTTGCAATGTGTCGTGGTTTAAGCCCAGGCCGTAAATCAGAACCACGAAGTCCACTTCCCCCCCCCCACCTTTCTTCCCTCCGCTCCTGGAGGGACGGGGAGGAGAATCAAAAGAATGCAGCTCCCACGGGTTGAGATAAGAACAGTTTAATAACTAAGGTATAACACAAATCACTGCTGCTACCACTAATAGTAATAATGATAAAGGAAATAACAAGGGGAGAGAATACAACCGCTCACCAACCGGTACCTCACCCCCACCCTGCCATGATCCAGCCCTTCCCGGAACTCTCCGTTCTACATCCTGGGCATGACGTGCTGTGGTATGGAATACCTCTTTGGCTAGTTTGGGTCAGGTGTCCTGTCCCTGCTTCCTCCTGGCTTCTCCTCCTCCCTGGCAGAGCATGAGACTCACAAAGTCCTTGGTCAGGGTAAACATTCTGACCCACAACTGAAAACATCGGCTTTATCAGTATTATTCCCAGGTCTAAAGTCAAAACACAGTGCTGCACCAGTAGAAAAAATGACTGCTACTGCTAAACCAGGACAGTATCCACCCCTTATTCCATACCATTCACGTCATGCTCAGATCCCACATTTTCCATATACCCTCACTCTCATCTCAGTGCACTGTTATCTTAGTGCACAGACCAATCCCTATAAAGCTGCTGAGTCCATTCGGTCCATGATGGTGGGCTCCATCTCTTGTAACAGTCTTTCAGGGCAGGAGAGGCCCATTGCAAAGTCCACCCCTCGATCATGAGTCCATCTCTGTGTTGCATCTCTGCTCTGATGGCCTGAAGTGTCATGGGCCCATCAGGCTCAAAATAATTCACCCTCCCCTGCAGCAGTCTCTGCAACTTGTTGTTGGGGGCTCCACACAGCTGCCTTCCATCTCCGACGCTTCCAAAGCACTGGAGGGGCCCAGTGGATTAGATACTCGCCCATACTGTCCCACACACCATGACACTCATGGCTGTCCAGCCTTGGGGAAAACCTCTCGGTCCCCCTGTATTGTCTAAACCCAGACAAGACCCAAACCTGACTCTGCTTAACTCTCGGGATCAGACAAAATGGTTGTGGATAGAACACACTCTGTGTGTGTGCCAACATGGTGATCCCCATCACAATCAGCAGGCAGGTCCCAAGGGTACCCAAAGGCCATTCAAAACCTTCAAAACTCTCAAATGCTGCTGCTGTGCCTGAAGGCTCTCTCACCACCAGCTTTGCTTTTTCTGAGTCCAGATCTTCCTCCTCTGCCTTGCTGGAAAGTGCTGCGGGGTCTCTTGCGTCCTCCTGGGGCTCAGGCTCGCGGGGCTCGGCAGACGGCTGCTGGGGAATGCTCTCGGCTGCCGCGGGTCTGGGCTCGGCTGTGGGGCTCGGCTCCTCCGCCGCCTCCTTCTGCTGCTCGGCAGCTGCCTCCTTCCCCTCCTCGGCAGCCGCCTCCTTCCCAGCCTCCGGCCCCGCTCCCGCCGCCGCTTGGTCCCCGGGGCCCCTCTCCCGGGCCGCTTCGGCCGCCGCCGGCTCCCGGGGCCGCTCCCCCTCAGCTCCCTGCAGCCTCACAAAGACGGACGCGAGGACGAGGGCCAGGACGGTGAAGAGCAGTGGGACGGGCAGGTACAAGTCCACAGCCACGTCCATCCCGCCCTGCTGCCGGAGCCCCCCCGTATCGCAAGCCATTACCATAAAGTACAATGAAACAAGAACCTTAGCCCAAGGCCCACACTTGATAAACACTAACACAGCAAATACCGGCTCTAAGTAAGCAACGACATACAGAAACTGTGACATCAAAAAGAACAACTTTGAGAGCTCATAAATCAGCATTGTGCCTCAGTCAGATCCGTTGTTATCTCAACCCTTCCTGCCCCACGTTGGGCGCCAAAAAGAACTGTCGTGGTTTAAGCCCAGGCCGTAAATCAGAACCACGAAGTCCACTTCCCCCCCCACACCTTTCTTCCCTCCGCTCCTGGAGGGACGGGGAGGAGAATCAAAAGAATGCAGCTCCCACGGGTTGAGATAAGAACAGTTTAATAACTAAGGTATAACATAAATCACTACTGCTACCACTAATAGTAATAATGATAAAGGAAATAACAAGGGGAGAGAATACAACCGCTCACCAACTGGTACCTCACCCCCACCCTGCCATGATCCAGCCCTTCCGGGCCCTCCTCCATTCTACATCCTGGGCATGACGTGCTGTGGTATGGAATACCTCTTTGGCTAGTTTGGGTCAGGTGTCCTGTCCCTGCTTCCTCCTGGCTTCTCCTCCTCCCTGGCAGAGCATGAGACTCACAAAGTCCTTGGTCAGGGTAAACATTCTGACCCACAACTGAAAACATCGGCTTTATCAGTATTATTCCCAGGTCTAAAGTCAAAACACAGTGCTGCACCAGTAGAAAAAATGACTGCTACTGCTAAACCAGGACACAATGGTACCACATAACATCAAAAAAACACTTTACCACCGCCAGCTCTCCTACAACACCAATGAGCAGGGCAGTACTTCTGAATCCTTCATGTTATTACACCCTTCTTCCCATACAACCCCCACTCAGTGTGACCTCATTAAAAGCCAGGGTCTGTCCCTAGAGAACTTCATCTGTGCTCGATGCTGCAGCAGGACTGGTGGTGATGGCAAGGCAAGGCAGCCTGTGCTCCTCTTTTCCCAGTGTACACTTTTCCCTTCTTCCTCTCCTCTTTTCCCACAGCCCTGCTCTGGTTGCAGAGTGGTGACAGCTCCGCCTCACTTGGGGCCTGGGCTGGCAGGATGGATGGGTACATAGTTTTGCCTAGTTAAAATACAGAAGATTGAAAAATCAGAAACATTTATGTCAGATGTGGCCCTTTGCTCAGTCAGGAAGCCCAGGAATTACACAGTCCTCACAATCTTTTCTTCCTAATGGTGCAACAACATTTTTTTTCCCCCTCCCCTTCTTTATAATCAGGATACAGAAAGAAGAATTAAAGTGAACTTTCTAAATACAAAAGGGGGCAAGGGAAGGAAGAGTCAAGTATTTTACAAGCGGAAATGTCATGGGAATGTGCTGATAAGAAGCAAATTCTGAAAACATAGCAATAATATACAGTATGAAACCTAACTTACATTAAATACAATGGAGTTCTTAATTATTTTCAAGAAGCATGATTGTTATTGATGAGCCATTAAGTAATACAAAGTCCTGCCTTAATACATTATTCCAAGCCATTAGGAGATACTAGCTTACAAAATCCAAAAAGTTTTACAGTCTGCTTTTTAATTAAGGGCTATTCAAAGGAGTTGTAAGATACACTTGGCATCATGATGGAACTGATGCCTGTGACAAGCAACACCCAACAAGCAAAAACAATGGTATATGTACCCAGCTGTATACTTGCAGTCCCATTCATCACAATTAAAGCAGGTCACCAGCTGTTTTCTCTGGAGTGTTCCCAACCCAGCAACAACTTGCTGCAAAATTTCCCTAATTTGAGGAGAAACAGCTCCCAGTATTAAAAAAAAAAAACAACCAAACTAAACACCCATTTTATTTTTAAGTGAAATCTTTTAAATCATTTGCTTTGTAAGGAAGCAAATATTTCAAACATATGGTATGGCTCCACAAACAACTGTACTTGCATAATCAAAAGAGAACTGAAGGTTAGTGTAGCACTAAGTAAATGAGGGAGAAACGAAAAAGGATTGAAAAACCCCTCATGTAGCTGAAATTCTAGGATGCATTATTAATATTATTATTATTAATAATATTATGCCTCATTTATGCTCTAGAATTCTGGTTTACTGCACTGAAGTCAACCCAGTGGTTCCTAGGAAAAAAACATTTGCTTAACAGAATCACAGAATGGTTTGGGTTGGAACCCTCCTGCCATGGGCAGGGACACCTCATACTCTAGACCACGTCGCACAAGCCTGGCCTTGAACACCACCAAGGATGCAGCATTCACAACTTTTTTGGGCAACCCATTCCAGTGCCTCACCACCCTCTCAGTAAAGAATTTCTTCCTTAGATCCAATCTAAACTTCCGCTGTTTAAGTTTGAACCCATTACCCCTTGTGTCCTATCACTACAATCCCTGACAAAGAGTCTCTCTTCAGCATCCCTGTAGCCCCCCTTCAGATACTGGAAGGCTGCTATGAGGTCTCCACGCAGCCTTCTCTTCTCCAGGCTGAACAGCCCCAACTTTCTCAGCCTGTCTCCATACGGGAGGTGCTCCAGTCCCCTGATCATCCTCGTGGCCCTCCTCTGGACTTGTTCCAACAGTTCCATGTCCTTTTTATGTTGAGGACACCAGAACTGCACACAATACTCCAAGTGAGGTCTCACGAGAGCAGAGTAGAGGGGCAGGATCACCTCCTTCAACCTGCTGGTCACGCTCCTCTTGATGCAGACCAAAAATAAATAAAAATTAAAAAAAATAAACTTGAAACTTTTTTTTTCAATAAACTATATGAAGTTTTTGTTATACTTCTGTAGAGAATGTCTCACCTTGAAACAGGATGCCTATGTTACTGAAGCTACTCTACCAGTAATTAGCTTAATTCTAAAGTGTACAGTGTTATACTGCGCTCCTGAATGTTACATACAATAGGTTTGATGCCATTTATATTTTATTGGAAAAGGGAAGCAACATATTTAAAACCTAGAAGCGGTATTATATAACCAATACTTGATTCAAAGACATAAAGCCAAGCTTGGAAGGCAATGTCCAACCCGAGATGGAATGGAAAGTTACTGTGAAAGACAGAATAAAAATAAATTCCCTTTTCTGTGAAATGGACTGCTGGTTTAATTTACACTTACACTTAAAAAATGCATAGGCAATTTTAAATCCTCTGAAGTACACTAAACAACATTTTATAGCACTCCAAGCAGGTATCAGCCCAACCTTCAGATACCTGAATGCCAGCATGGAAAAAAATACACAATGATCAAATGGCTGGAGCATCTCTCCTGTGAAGACAAGCTGATTTGGGGTTGTTCAGCCTGGAGAAGAGAAGCCTTCAAGGAGGCCTTAGAGCAGCTTCCAGTACCTAGTGGGTACCTACAAGAAAGCTGGAGAGGGGCTTTTTACAAGGGCATGCAGTAAAAGGACAAGGCGCAATGGCTTTAAATGGAATGAAGATTTAGGTTAGGTATCAGAAAGAAATTCTTTACTGTGAGGATGGTGAAGCACTGGAACAGATTGCCCAAAGAAGCTGTGGCAGTGCTCAAGGCCAGGCTGGATGGGGTTTTGAGGAACCTGGTCTGGTGAAAGGTGCCTCTCTCTACAGTAAGGAGGTTGGAACTATCTGTTTTTTAAAGTCCCTTCCAATCCAGACCATTCTATGATTCTGTACATACAGAAATGTCATTTGGTCTTCTTGCTGTATAAGAAGTTGGGTATCTTGCTGTATAAAAGCCTGCAGAGATTTCATTAATGGGGAAATGCCAGGACTGCGCTGTACATTGCTCCCAACACACTCCGGGAGGAAGGTCAGTCAAGCCTCTCTCTAGAACTGGTCATATCTAGCACAGACATTACAGCAGGCTCTGAATTCATGCTTGAATTTCATGAACTTCAACTAAAGCCTCCAAGTGAGTTTCTTCCACAAAGTAATAGATTACTAGATCAGAATTCAAGATGGACCTAAGACCCATAAGGAAATTCCCTAAGGATTAAAACTTGTTTACTAGAGTCAGTGACAAAGCAGAAAGAGTGTGAGACCATGAGTGCTGGGAGATCTGGGAAAAGAGACTTTATTTTCCAGTTCTAAAATGAAAGTAAATATATCATAGTTACTAATTTACAGATCTATTCTACAGTTTTTAATAAGTAGCATTATCTGCAGCCACAAATGATTTTTCAAGCAGTTCTTCAAAAAAACATAACATCAAATAAAATTTCCACCCTTCTTTCTGTGGCTTTAAGCCTTATGGAGTGGGGGAGGAATAGCTCTAGAGGAGCAATAGATGATTTCCTGATCAGACAGAAAAATCACAAATTTCAGATTAACACTGGCCACCACAAGCGCCTGGAATAAAGAGACAACAATCTGCTTTCTCAGTATTTTCTACCTAACAAGAACTTTGGGTGTCATAAAAGCCATCTATATTATATCTGCAGTGTATATCAGAATATTTTGTATGTACAGTATGTTCATGTGCATATATATATATACACACACACCTATACTGGATCTTTAGTGTATATTGGAAAGTCATTCAAACAGATGTCTCAAAACATCACCACTATGGCAAGTTTTCAACACGTCAAAATGTAAATCCAATGGAGAACTGTCTTGAAATGAGGCTCCGTATTTCAAGACAGGTTCAAAGCTTCCCATTCTCTATGTCTTTCAATATATTGGTTATATATTTCAATATAGCTTTATCTTATCAACATAAATTTCCTTTACTACTGTCACAAGGTGGACTGATTTGTTCACAATTCTTTTTCTTCTCTTTTCAAACTAAATAAAGCCTATAAAACATTAAATGTATACAATTATCCACAGCTTTAAATGGAATCACAGTTTAACTGAAAGGGAACAAGTTGCAGGATCAAAACCTTAGTCTACAAGCTGAAATAAAGAATTATTTGGGCCATTTATAAATATTCCATAACCAGTGTTGACTGGACTCACGTACTGTTGTAATATAATAAAAAAGTAGTAGTGTAAGACAAGCGCAACATATTCCTACAGAAAACAGTATTTAATTTTTGTTTAAACAGTTTTTCAGGAAAGATATATTTGGACAAGTACATGTCTGTTAAATCTTCCGAATTAATTGCTCAGGGTTTCATTTTTTGTAGGCTGCTGCCATTTCTTCTGCTACTTCTACCCTAGGTTTGCTTTCCTCACTTTCTAAGTGGCAGCTTTTTTTGAGAAGCTTCAGTTTGGAACACTGAGCTGAGTACCATAAGTAATGTTTACTGGGAAAGCAGAAGAGAAGACAAAATAAGAGGAAATGAGTGCAGGATTTGAAACCATTGTTTTTCTTACCCATTTCATTCCTTTCTAGATTTCCTTCTCAAGTTATTAGATGAAACAGAGTAACTGCTTTCTGCTGTTTAGGTTTAATGTAATATTGCTTAGGTATTTATGTAAATTCCCATCTGTAAACTAACAGCATATCAGATGTGTTTTAAATTTAAGCTGAGTATTGCTGTCAAAAGACAAATCAAAAGACATCACCATACTGTGGAAAAGGAAGTTAGAATATCAAGATAATGGTTCGTTTCTTCATGGGGTTTCAGTCTCATTTAAATTTGGCAAATTAATTTTGGATGAGCTGCCTTATCCTCCATTTGGTTTCTCTTAATTCCCTAATCTGGGTATCAGATTTTATGGATCTGGAATAAGGACCTCATGCCTCCTCTAGTCCATGTTTCCATTTAACACAACCTCATAAGAACAGGAAAAGAACCTTCCTATAATAGAATGCAATGTACTTCTGATAGTAAAAGACATGGGCTGAAGCAAAGACTCAACTGTATGGGTTTTAAAACCGCATGGAAATACTGTGACACTCTCATATTGACAGCAAATTCTGCCAGGAGACAGTAGTTTAAATTCACAGCCCAAATAACCGCAGATTTTCTTGAAGACTTCCACATGGGAAGGTACACGAAGGTAAAAGCAACTCTGTCTGCTAAAAAATCTCTGTCTGCTCTGTACTGCTCTCACAACAGAATCAAGACATACTTCAAGCAGACAAAGTGAAGCAATTCTGGACTCAACAAATGAAAATTCTTACTTTTTGCTCCACAATTAATCTGCTAAGTATACTCTCCAAGGGCTTAATCTACTGCTTTTTTATCAATGAGTACCATAATCTTTCAGATTTTGAAGAAATTTCTACCTAATCCAGATTGAACTTTTAACTCTGATGAACTAAAACACTAAAAATTGCATTCAATTTCAAGGATGGCTTATCCTGACTTAACACAGACATGCTGATAAGAAAAATAGATAGTAGCTATTGTTTAAGTGTTAGATCCTCCCAGGAAGTACAACTTCCAGTGGTAATTTTGTGTCCTATGGCAATTCCCACCTTGAACTGTGAGGAAAGGTGCTTTGCCAGATTTTTTTATTCTTGAAAATAAGTGTGCTACCTTACAAAAATAAATCCAAATTTTCCAAACAAATCCATTATACATCAGGAAGGAAAAGCATGATAAGAGACAAAGAGACACTGATGAAAAGTGCCCAGTTTAAAAATTCTGCAAAGAGATTACAGAAATCAGTAAGCAAGAAAAATGACAAGACTTTAATGTCTAACTTTATGTTTCAAGGACTACAATACCTTTCTCCAAACATGATCACATCTTCCACTATACACTAGCCATCAGAGAACTTTATCAGAGCAGAGCTACTGAAATCCATGTAACTAAAAGTAACAAAAAAACCCCCAAGGCTTTTCTCTACTTCATTTGAGCTAAAGCACTGTAAATGCAGTGATATTTTGTCCTCTGCATCATGATTTGGAGCATATTAGCTCTTTACAGCATTAGGACAGGGAGATGGTAATAAATGCTCCAAATTCCCCATGAAAACAAAACCTGAAATGAAACTATCACAGATCCAGTAACAGTCTCCCCACCTGACACCCATGGGTTATGACATTCCATTCCTATGCAGTTTTTAGGGACTGCTCCCCATGAACAGATTCCCATGAAAAGCTCTTCCTTTGCTGGCCATACCAGGAACACACAATTCCCTGACCAGTCTTTGGGTTTTGTCACACTATAAAGGCAGGACAGACCAGCAGAAGAGGCCACTGAGTTCCACAGTAACAATGGAACCTCCTGCCTGAGCATACATGTGCCTCAAAGCACAGACCAATATGTAAACCATGCAAGGCAGCAAATCAAAATCTGAACTTAATCGAAGCCCAAAGCTCTACAAGACGTGCTTCCAAGTACAATATAATATCTACATACCATATCAGGCAACTGGAATTTTAACCCCAAAGTATTTTAATCTTGCAAAAGTTAATGAGCAAATACAGCAAGGTATTTTATGAAGGTTTTTTTCTAAACTGTCTTAATGTAAAACATGAAATGTAGGGCCACTTGCAGGAGTAAAAATCCTTTTCCCTGTTATAGAACTTTATCGAAGCAAACCTTTGCCAGCATAGGTATCTAAATCCAGTTACAAACAGTATCATACTCAAGAATTCTTCGGTATAAAAAGTAGCTATTGTGTCACAAATATTTAAACAAACAAATATAAGCCTTGTACAAATGCTAAACAATACTTTCAGCCAAGACATTTGCACTTTCCACTCTACTTCTTTTCAACAAAAATGTACAAAAAAAGCTACATGTTTATACAAACTAAGGCTTGCAAGAAAGTCAGGTTATCTAGAATTTCCAGATTCGCTGTCAGCACTTGTCAAACATACTACTTGGAGAGATAACCTTAAGACGTGCAATGTTACACAATTTAAATAAATCCAATTATTTGACTTAATACCAGTAAATGGGCACGACCTCTTCATGGAGAACCTCACAAAGACAAGTAGAAAATTCTAAATGGATCAAACAAGGGCAGAACATTTCCTAAAGTCCTGAAAGACTTTTAAAGTTCATAATGGCTGTCTATCCCACCATATGTTAGTAAAAACAAAATAAACCTACAGCAAACAATTTTTCAAATATCTCCACCATACTTTTAACAGTTCATTAAAAAAACACCTGCAGGGTATCTACCCTGTGTCAGAATTACCCTGTTCTGCTCTGATTATAAAAGCGCAAATATTTTGAAAATAGATAATTAAATATGGAAATCTACCTACCTTCTGCAGCACGGGTTCTTCAACCCAACAGTTTTTCAATACAACACTAGCAGACCTGCAGCAGAAAAAGCCCACTCTGGACTTCTATTACTCTATAGCACCTCTCTCAAAACGTGGCATCACAAAATGATAGCAGAAACATTTTAAATCTTCTAAACAATTTTTTCTATTTTATTAGGAATATGGGACAGAATGGATCACCTTGGCAGTCACTTTCTCTCACAGAGCACTATATCAAAACCTTCCACAAATGAGTACATCACTTTTCTTGTCTCTCTCCTTCCTTTACACTTCTGTGAAGGAACGAAGGCTTTTGGGACTAGTCACAAGAAATCTTTTATTTTCACCATGTTCTCACAGAATAAAGAGGTACCATTTCTAGACAAGTGGCCATTAAGAAATACTGCATTTCCATGCCACTGCAAAACAGGGTTTAAAATTATCATATTCACTAAACAGAAATCAGCCTCTGATGGAGCCACAATGCCCAGTAACCCTGGGGCTGAGCTCCACAGCTGCATAGCTCAGCAGGGTGTGGGGAAAATTATTCAATACATGATCTTTTGTCCAACAGGTACAAAGTGATCTTTAAAGTGCTTCTGGAGACCTACTTTGACACTCTAGGAGCTTGAATTGGTGCCCATTGAAACTAACAGCATAACTTCGTATACTGTGAAAGTCCACTTAATCCAATTAGAATCACAGAATCATAGAATAGTTATTAATCTTTACCTTAACTAAATTAATCGTTAACCTTTGACTTGGACAGATCAGACTTCTCAGGAGTTGACTGATACCCAATCCCACTAGAAAGAATCACAATATAAATTGACTACGAACACAAATCTTTCATTCTGAGAAAAAATGGCTACTTGATGGTCAAGTTTTTTGAGCAGCTGAATAACAAGACAATGTGGGAAATAACATACTGTATGTTGCCCAGTTTTTAAGCTGCGAAACTAATATTAAATCCTAGCATTCTATAAACAAGGGAGTTAGAATTATGACCACATTCCATGCTTGCCAATCCACAATTCTAGAGAGGCACATCCATATTTTAAATGAAAGGAAAAAACCCTGATATTTCAATCTTTCCAGCTGTACAAACCTTATTTGTGTGTGGCTCTTTGCAGGTGCTGAATTAGTATAAGTAAAAGCAATGTGTTCAGAATACAACTGAGAGTCATTATTACTGTTTATCTGATTTGTAAAATTTAGTGCATTTATTATGTGAATGGTGAAACATTTAATTAGGAAAAATATCACCAAATACTTAAACTAATGTTAGGTTTGTCATAATTGCTTTGCTGAATTTAGGCCTACAAAAGGATCAAGGACTTCCTGTGCTTAAAACTGTAATCTCTACTAAGGATTTTGATTTTAGAAAGTACAAGTCCTTCATCTTATTTGCTCAAACCTGCAGATGAATATCTCAAAGCTGAGTTGATCAAACCACTACCTGTTTCTGAAAACAAGTGCCTGTTGCCCAGGAGATATACTAACTTGACAGCTCTAAAATGTTATGCATTTTTACCAGAAGTGTATGATACGCAGCAACAGTACATATCAGTTATTTTCAAACCACCTCTGTAAGAGAATTCTCTAGTCCTCAGACCATCTCCCCACAGGTATTCATACTTCCACTGAGATACCCAACTGTAGAAACAACAAAGCTAAGTGATAAAGGAGGAAAGAAGAAGTATGTTGAAGTCATAGAATGAGAACAATAAACTAGAATGCATCTAGGCTAGGCTGGACAGGGCCTTGAGCGATCTCATCTAGTGGGAAGTGTCCCTGCCCAAGGCAGGGAGGTTGGAACTAGATGAACTCAAGGTTCTTTCCAACACAAGCCATTCTATGATTATATGATCTACAAGAGTCCAAAAGATCAAACTATTTATGATGGACAAAACAGATACTTCATCTTCATCCATAAGTGGCATGGGCTTGTTTTCTCGGCTACTCAGCTGTTCAGATCAAATGTTAACTCATTTAATCTCCTAATCAGAATGCATCAGGACAAACCAAAGCTATTGCTGTCTACTGCCTGTCTCAATTACCTCCTGTAAACAGTATTTGCTCCAAGGCAAGTGGCAGTCTGAGACACCAAACTTTGCAGTCCAATAAAATGAACTAGCATGAATTTTGGACTCCTGTAGAACACCAGGTTGTAAACTGAAGTGACTTAGGAGATCTCTTACTTACTTCCAGCTACTCCTGCCACAGAAGAAGGGTAAGCCAGGCAGTAACTGCATCAGCCACCCCAATCTGTTTTTTTTTTATTTGAATAAGCATCTTAAGGTAAACAGGGAATGAAACATGCAAATTCTAACAACCTTTTGATACGTATCTTGGAAAAGAAAAAACAAGGCCTGTGTTGTTGATCATATTCAACCTTTCCCTCCTGCACAGATAAAAACCTATTGCAACATCAATGTATTTCCTGCTTTGTCAGCCCCATTTGACCTTCCACAGAAAGGACAAGGGCTCTGGGCTGGACCAAAAGAATACCAACCTTCTCTTTCTGGTGCAGATGGTGTTCTGAAGCCTCCATGAGATCCTAGCACCAGCATAAAATCACTCATTTCTTGCCGTCAAGATACAATAGTGCTCCGGAAACAGGTGGCTTTTGTTTAAATATGCAACAGGAATTAAAAAAATAATGGTAGGTACAGATTTAACAGATTTTAAACAAATACTTTAGGCATTTCACACCCTGATTGTGCTGAGTTCCTCCCATAATTTGTTACTGTTTAACTTCTGTAGATAAAATTATTCCAACAGGAATACCAAAGATTCAGATCTTACAAGTACCTTATGCAAAGTTGCTTTGAAGGTCATCTAAAAAGTTAATCTTAAAATTCATTATTCCTACAGGAGGAAAAGCAGCTGGCAAATCTAGGCAGGTAATTACTGTGGAAAAACAGAACACAATCTTTCTATGCAAATTCACTCTCAGTTGCAAATATCTTTCTGTGCTAATTAAGGACTCAACCATTCCCCACCCATCCAAAAAAAAAACGCCTTTGGTAAATACGCTTGTCTCTAATATGTTCCACAAAGTCAACAAACTCAAGCACTACAAAGTTATTGGGATGTTGCCTATGCTAAAAAAAAAATCCACCCCCAGAATTACACCCTCAAGGTGGTGTCAAGATCCTCCTTTTTGCTTGGTTTGGATGAGGCAGTACGAGACCTGAGCCACTGGAATTCAAGTTAGATCTATTTGCTATTTGGTAATTCCATTCAGAAACCTGGTTACGAAAGAGAATTCGATCCAAAATAGGTAGAATATTAAACCTAAAAACAACTTCCTTGAACATCAAAGCTAATCTCAAGTAATTAAGGAGATATCCAAGTGATTCAGACTGTAAAAGGCTCTAGCATTTAATTTATAATTCCAAAACAGCCAGGCAGATTCAAAAAAATACTGCACACTACAAACAATAGAGATATAGTGGCTTGAAAGCACGACTAGCCTAACAGCTACTTTCTGAGGTTCTTGATTAGGCTCCAAATGGCTCCAAGAGTCTCCTAACTTAGAGACTACAGCATCTACAGACTGATTTGTGAAGATTTGCCTTGATATTCTTCAGTTAGGCATAAAGCTCTTATAAATCCTTTTTGTTTCTTTTCTTCTTCATTTTAACAGAGCATTGGATACACAGTTTGTACCATTAAAAATAAAAAAAAAAAAAAAAGGAATTTAACATCTCTTTAATGCCAATTAACCTCTTACATCACTTGGGGGGGCGGGGGGAGAGAAACTTACCTATTTTTTCTCTTATTTATGTAGTTTTATGCACAAATTTCCCAAGACAGATCTATCTGCTGCTTTGAATGACAGGATACTTGCCCTCTGACAGTCTCTCCAAGAGGGTAGAGCAGCTGCTAGCTCAGAAGCACTGTGCATGTGGATGCCGAGTACAAGCACTAAAGACAACTGAGCTTCTGGCATCACTGCTGAACTCAAAACAAGAGAGCTTTATGAACACAGCAGTGGACTCTTAACAAACAACTACTATTAAAGGTTTACCTTTCTTTTATTTTGCTGATGGGTTTTTTTGGGGCAGGGGGGTTTGTTTGGGTTTTTTAGGGGTCATCTTGTTTGTTTGTTGTGTTTGTTTTGTTTTTTTTTTTTTTTTTTAAAGTTCTTTCTCCCCAGTACATTTTAGCTGATTTCTCAAACAAAAGTTCAACTAGAAACTAACTGCCGTATACAACATGATTGCCTGGTATGAGTTAACAGTTCTGTAGATGGCTGACTGCTAGATATTTTAATAATCCCATGAACAACTTGAGATGTGAGTCAGCAAAGATCACATGAGCCACAAATGCTAGCAGCAAGAGAAGCAGTCAGTTTCAACAAGCAAAGGTACCACATTTTAGAACTTCTGATCTATTTCTTGTGGCTCAATTAATAACAATTTCATAGATCATAATACTCTTATTGCATTCCTAAATCAAGCATCTGATGCAACCTGGAACATCTGCCATAATATAATTCTCTTCAGGGAAAAAAAAAATATTCAAACCCAGTAGTGACAGAGTGAAATACACATGCCTTTCAGGGCTTTTTCCTAAATAGAGCACACTAATAAGAAACAGATACTAAAGTAAAATGCCAGAATACCAGAATGTATTTGTTTGTCTTGGTTTCTTTGAATTCTGAAGAGTGTGGTCTTAACACTGCTGATATTAAAACTCACAGATCTATAATTAGCCATAATACAAAAGAGATAAGAACTTGTTAAAGAAAGAAGAAAGGATTCCATTCAGCTAAGTAATAACATTTATTGCTTTCATCTCTATCAGCCACAATCCAGATAATGCAAAAGAAAAGAGGCTAAATCCAAGGAGATTGCTGGAATCAGGTGACAGAAGCTGGATAATACTAGGAAAGGAGGAGTTGGGCAGACCTTGTCCTTGCAAAATTTATGCCTGCACAGTGTTTACTGAGGAAAAAGACACTTGTTTATTAAAAAAATGTTTTTGCACCTACCCCATCTATGTAACGGTTTGTTACCATTAAGGTTCGAAATATGTAAAAATCATGCATCTATTTTAAACAGAACTCTCACTAAGGATGTCAAATGACTGACCTCCTTTACATTCATTCATTATCAATAGAAAGTATTTAATCTCTGTGCAAAATATTAACTGCAAAGGGGGGTGACAGTAACTGTGCACAAGGTGGTAGGTCCAATAAAGTCAATGGCAGTGTTGTCATGTCTTGCCTATCTCAGACTGAGGAAAGCACAGTTGTTAGTAAGATGGGGGAAGCAACTCAATGCTCTCTCAGAGTAAGGGTAAGATACATCAAACCTTCAATGCTATGCCTTTTTAGTCACTCATCTTAATTTTGCTTTGAAGATGCCACTTTCTGCATAACTTTTCAACTGCACAAAGAAATTATAGCTTGGCTTAATCACATGCAATTGGAGCTAATATCCATGCTGAACGGTCAGTTAGCATGGCCCTATCAAATATTATGGCCCTTGCACTGCTGCAGATCACATGCTGTCACATGCACTTCAAAACAGAGGAAGAGACAAGATTGGCAATTGTTAATAGCTGCTTATTTTTTAATGAGAACAGCTAGTAAAGCTGGGGAACACTGTTTCCCAAACCCAATTTGCTGGCAAATATCTGTAAATCTGAAAAAGCTTTTGAAGCATGAATACTTTGATTTTCACAGTTCAGAAAAAGAAATGAAATTGTAGATTGAGGAACAAGACAGTCTGCTTTTTAAGAAAGCAAGGAGAATAGCTTATAAACCATGCAAAAAATGTCTTACTCTAAAATGGGCATGTTGTATCTGAAAGTGGCTATGTAAATGAATCTGGGTAACTTGCAACCACATGGAAAGATTAGCTAAAACGCATTATACAGCCACAAAAAGACATACAGATTTTTCGTCAAAGAACACCACTTCTATGAAAAAATTAGATATTTGTAAATGGAAAGAAATTAAAAAAAAAAAGAAGTCAAAGGAATTAAAAGAAAACAAAAAAATAAATCACTAGATCAAAATAAATATCAAGAACACCATCATAATTCTGCCTGAGTGTGTCACGGAACTTAACGGAAATAACTTCTCATGTATTTTGTGTAATGGATGTGTTGGAATAAGTGAGTTGTATAAAGAGAGCATCTAAAAAGGCACAGGTTACAGGAAATGCAAATAGAACTGAATGCTGTTAGTAGCGCTCACGTTGACATGAAAGGCAAAAATAATTATGTCGTACTTAGCTACTGAACAAGACCTTCAACTCTAGTACTGCTTCAAAAAATGTTCATAGAGCTGTCAGTTCCAAATACTTATTATTGGTAAGCAAAAATATATAAATAAAATCCCCCCCCAATCATTTATATTTCAATTTTGAAAAAAGTTTAAACTTTCTTTTCTTTTTCTTTTAATAGAAATAATCACATGACAGAAAAAGCCTTATTCAGAGTGAATTTCCAAAGCTAAGGTGGATTAGGGTATATTTCCATTGCTAAGTTTAAAATAGCAATGTATTTTAAAATCTTCAGAATATAGCTCCTGAATGAAGATCCTTTGTATACAGTGGTTTTGTACAAAACTTATCAAGTCAGAGTATCACTGCACAGACAGCAGGATTCATTTATATAAAGCTGTCTTTGATGATAAGCAAACATTTAGCTTGCTGGGGCATGTTAAAGATACGGATAAATTCTAGGTCACGGCTCTAAGGAGATCAAAAATTGAGCCTTACCATATAGAAGCACACAGTATCATTCAAGCTGTTAGACTTGAATTTGATTCCTGTCAGTTTACCTTTTACTCTTACAAGCTTCTTTGATGTACATGACAATCCATCAGGCAATGCGTGCTTTAGAAGCTAGAAATCCCTTCTTTGAAGCTCCAAGTGAAATAAATCAGCTGTCAAGCTTCAGGAACTCTGTTTTTTCCTAAGTAGATTTAAATGCCTGCTTAATGTTCAAACAATAAAATGTCTTTTCTGTGCTACATTTAGGTTGCAAGTAAAATGAAAGTTGTCTTTGTCCCCAGTCACCTCATTTTAAATGCAAAACCCTGGATCTTTAAAAAAAGTTATTGACCAAATGCAAGACATTTCACTGAGATAGCATGGATTTAGTTTAAATGCATAAAATATGTACAAACTAACTTTAACAGCCAAGAAATAAAATGCAGAATGCCAAAGAGTGCACACAATCCATTCATTTTTTGTCTCTTTCCAAGCCTAATACACCTGAAGAATGCACAGAGTTTTATGTCTGAGCAGCAGCAGCTCAGATTGGTTTCACTCCCTTACTTCTGTACGCCAGTAAATGTCCCCTCCCACCCCTCTGCCAAAGTTTATTGGAAGACAGTGACCAAATTCAAGCCATCTTTGATCACAGTCTCCTGACTATCACAGCGTTGTGGGGAGAGAACAGGGCAAACCATGACAGTGAAAGCTAGCAGCTCAGACTGTTGGTCTATGATTTAGAAACAGTACACATTGAAGGGAGAAGAGACTTGAAAATAGGCTATAATAAGAGATATGCTTGGATGAACCTAAATCTGAGTTTCCTCTCTGCCTTTCACAGATCTTTTTAAATAATACTAACAAGTCTTTTGTTCTCTCTTGTACTGCCAAATTACTTATTTTTAGGAACTACTACTCTTCAAAAACTGTCTTCCTTCCTCTCAGATGTTTTGGGAGAGACATGGGGGCCATGTGGTACGTAAGACTCATGAAACTGAATTTAGCCATTCCAAAGACAAATTACAATCCAAGTTTCTCACCAACAGGAGCTACAGCACTCCAGCTGCTGTGCTACTGCCCTAATGCACCATTGCAACTATAGGAATGCTTTGCCAGAAAGAGAGGCTGAATTTCTGAATCCTGGAAATGTTTCCAGGAATAGTCTGCTGAGGGAAGACTATTTTGATGATATTAGAGCCTTACACTCAAGGTTAAGCTGAGCTATTCAGTTCTGCAAATGCAGAAGTTCTGGGTGCACAGAGAGGCAGAACATTAAGCAGCTAGTAAATTTTTGTGCCAAAAGTTCAGGCAACTATATACTTAGGAATAAACAAGTTGTAAAGAACATACTAATGTGTTTTAGCCCCTTAAATACTTCCTGTGTCTTACTAGGCACTTCAGTGTTTTTTGCAGATCTATGTTATTTCATAGGGAACTCGTGTACCTTTTTGTATCTCACTGAAAACTGGCTGCAAATGAAACACAAGAGCAGAATTTAGAAGATTCACAGTTGAATCAGTTGATGGACTACCGCTGAATACTTTCCTCTACCAAGCTATGCCATAAAGACACATTTTTTTGACATGTATTTTTAAAGTCTTATATGACTTCTACTTACTGAAGTTCTTCTATTTTTGTTACAAGCTTCACTAAAACAAAAACAAAACAAACAAACAAAAAAAAAAATCAAAACCTGTGAACAGCCCCACTATATTTGTGATATTATATGCAATATGTAAGAAACAATATGTTACTGCAACCAGAGCAAAGAAAGTTACTTACCAATATTAATTTCATCATCAGTTTCAGCATCTCCAATACACTCAAACTGGAAATCTTGTAAAGACTGTGAAAATTTTTGCACTGCCATGGATAAATCTAGAATTCAAGAACAAGGGGAAGGGAAAAGAAGAAAATCAGAATTACTGCACTATAACTTCACTGGAACAAGGCTTCATGCATTTCTGCATGAATCATTTTTTCTCTTTACAGTTTCCTTCCTAGTACATTTTTGGACAGTAACTTCATTCAAAAATCCCCATTACCATTTCAAAAGCAAAGTACCAGAGATATTCCAGAAACCTATGAAACACACTGATACTCGATTTCAAACATTAATAAAGGTAACATGGTAACAACTGAAGAACTGTTACAATTCTTGAAAAAGATGAAATTAGCATAAGAAATAAATGTGGTAATTTGCATATGTAAGTAGACATGTTTAAAATAGGGCAAGGTTAGCTTGCAGATTAAAATAAAGCTCATGACTGTTTCTTTCATGAATATGAACAATATCAAACTAATACATTCTAACTATTCTAATACTCTAAAACACTATACAGTGTTACCTAAAGCTGTGTAAAAAGAAATTAAAATGAGAAAAAATAAACACAAGTGCTTGGCAATCAACCATGTTATCCATGGATTATGAGCACTATTCTCACTTGAATTACACAGAGTGGACCTCTGGATCAAAGACATGTCAAAGCAACCCAAACTTCATAGCATAAAATTTCATTAGAATGGTACACATTCCAACAAAAATAACAAATAACATCACTAACACAGAATATCAGGGGAACCACATGAAACTATTATTTTCTTTTTTGGGCATACTATTGGCAAATGCAGAGATGAATGTGATAATGAATGAACTCAGTCAATACTTAAACTGACTACCAGCCCAGATAAGCCCAGGAAAACAACAACAATTCTCTGTGTCATAGAGGATTTATCTATAGTATCTATTCTGAAGCTGCAAAAATTGGCGATTAGGATTCTGATATCTGCTAAATCTAATCAAAGGTCACAGTAAAGATAAATTAGGGACAAAAGCCAAGTCATAAATTCTGTTTTAAAAGCATCATCCATCTGTCTCCTTTCTTGGGAATGCTCAAAAAACGTCTGGACATGGTCCGGGGCAACCAGCTCTGGGTGGCCCTGCTTGAGCAGGTGAGTGGAACCAGATGACTTCCAGAGGTCCCTCCCCACCTCAGATATTCTGCAAGGATTTCCTTAACCTTCTCTTACTGTAAAGCCATAAATAATCATTTGCTCAATGGTGGACACAAAATTAGAAGGCTCACTTTTTTCCTGGCAGGAATAAAACCCAGCATATAAATAAACAAATTGGCCTAATGCTCTAAATCGAGACACACACAAGAAGTGTGATTTAAACTTGAGCAATTTCAAACAATAAGAGCCACTCACTATCCTAAATGAAGTACGGGTTGAAAATCTTTCAAAGATCTCGAAGAATTCACACAACAAGATGACTAATTTCTTTATTTTTCAATTAAAGGTAACCACAATCAAGTGACAGAATCTCTACAAGGATTTTGTCCTACCACCGTATTTACTCAGTGCCTGCTGCTTTCGTATTTTTACATGCAGCTGCAGAGTACATCAGTCCAACAAGAGAACCAGCAGTCTTTAGGCAATAGACCTGAACAGATTTTCTTTTGTATTAGTAAAGAATTCCATGTGTTTATCTGATAAATAACTAGGTTATAAAGAATTAGGTAAACAAAATCTGTATCTTTTTGATTAAAAGCATGTAAAACAGGAAATGCTCCCCAGAATTACTGCATCCTTACTGAACATTTCCTACTGTGCTGTAAATGAAGACTATATTATTAAATGCATTACCAAATTAGATGCTAAACACAAAGTGTTTCCTACTCTTTGTGTAGATGAAAATAAAATAGATCTTCTGAAGATGAACCACTCCATTTTATGCAAATACAGCATCATCTTTGGTATCTAAGTAATTGATTGCTTTACAGCTGTTAGAAAGACAAACTTTAATCTGTTCACAGCAGGATGCTTTCAGTTTAAAGGAAAGAAACAGTTCTATTGCTGGCTTTTCCATCAAGTTACTACACTGGGTACTAAACCCTTTTATGAAATTGCTGCATACCAACTGATATAAAAAATAATACGGCCTTAAGGTGATTGAATGAAAAATATTCTATATTGCAAGTATACTGAAATGTAAAAATTCTCTCTCACTAAAAGGAATACAGATTTATTTCCTCTGGACAATCTAATAGCTGCCCACAATGACCAGCATCTCTTTGAACGTGAAAGGAAATGAGGAAGCGTGGACTCTTCCCTATCACTCTTCAACACGTGCAGGGCTCAGTGGAACAAATGTCAAGGGAAAGGAAAACAAATGATAATAATATCCAAGGTGGAGTCTCCATTTTATATCCTCGATTAGTCATACACAGATGCTCTGTCGCTGTGTCAGCAAATCAGACAGTGTTAACGTTTTTATGTTCTGAACCTGAAGGAGGCACATTTAACCTAAGAAATAGTGGGTATGAAAAATGTAAGTAAGAATTACAGAGCTCATAAGATAACTTGATAAAATCATCCAGAATTATAACATTTGGAGACTTCTGCCTCTAATATTCTAATAGCTTGAAAGTATTAGAAGACACTGTACTATACCGTATTCTGCGATTCTGTGACAGTAAGGTTAAGGTGTTCAGTGTAGCAAGGCATAAAATGAAGTTCCAGGGTCAGATGCTTCCTGTGACACTAATTTACAGGTTCTGTACAAAGTTAATTTTACCTGAAAAATATAAAAAATATTCTACAGAAAATTCCAGCTTACTTGGACAGCTTTTTAGAGGCTGTACAGAAGTTACTCTGTAAGAATTCAAAGCTCAGCATCGCAGCTGAACCACCAACACTGGATCAAGCAGTGCCATTAGTTATATTCATCAATTTCTTTCTTAGAAGCATCATCACTTTACTTGATTACAAAATTCACCTAGTCCCAAAAAAGACTAGTTGTGCAATAAGCAGGCCTTCTTTAAGAGATAAAAAGATTCAAAACTGAATTAAATCAATTTTAAGAGCAGCTGCCTCTTCAATTAAGACGAGGCAAGTGGTATCACTAGGATCTTACCTTGTCTGGACAAAAAGGAAAAATGATAAGAGCAGACAGATGGAGCAGAGAGGCCTTGTTCAGCTTTACAAGATGTCATTTATTACTGCATGTCCCAGAATCTTAATGTTCCTGAGAGCCCTCAATACATCCTGCTCCTTCCAGATGCAGGAGGGTGAATCACCACACCAAACAAATTAACTTTTTATCATATGCAAGGTATGTGGCATTACAAGAGTCACTCTTAATTCATCTTATAACATATACATTTTGATAGTCATGTCCTCTTTTCATGGAGTACACAAACTAGGATATTCCACTTAGCTCAGACCAGAAATTCTCTTTCAAGCCAAGTCAAATGACCTTCTAAGTTACTATAAAAACTTGATCAGCTTTATTGACTGACAGTGTAAGTCCACCATCCAGGAAAGGATGGTTATTCAAAAATCTCAATACCATAAATGCTGTTACCCCTGCTCTTTTTGCAGGCACTCAAATAGAGGAATCATTCTGGGTACCAGCAAAAGAGTTAAAAGGCACTCCATTATTCCTCAGTTGCCAGAGGGGTGAATTTCTAACCAACAATTCTGTTAGCATTTATTTCCTAACAGTGTTCACCTGCACCTTTTGTTCCCTGTTTTTCCACAATTCCAAAGGAGGGTTCAGTTCAGTTTTGTAGGGAGGCATATAGTCAAAAGAAGCCATCTACACGCTATTCACAGTCAGTGGAAGGAGACAACTGGGACAGAATTGCCTGTTTTAGTTAAGGGCTGAAGCAAGTCAATTGGCCAGCAAGATTTTTTTCTGTGGAGCTCTGACAGAGGAAGTACTAAAAGAAGCGTACTACAGTGTTGACCGGAAACAATAAAAGGATAATTGCAGCTTAACCACAAGAAAGTAATATAACAGCAGTATTAAATACGGATATACATAATACCAACCACCAGCATTATAATGCCAATGCAAGAACAATAAAAATCGTCATCCATTCAGGAAAGTCACAGAGGAATCAGGAAACATGTTACTCTATTGTATCTCTTCCTAAAGTTCTACATCTTTTATCCATCTGCTTAACACATATTTACCTAATAAAATATGGAAGAAAACTCTACCCTAGAAGTCAGTTTTGTTTAAGAATCACTTTGGTTTAAACTGCTAAAAGGGAAGATTTCATCTCAACTGTAATTTACCATTTTAGGCTTCAGATAGGGCCTTACATACTGTATATAGGATGATAAAAACATGATGCAGTCCCTCTGTATTACTAGAATTGTTCTAGCACAACTTTCTTGTCCTAGATTTGTTAAACAGATCGTAAACCAAATTCTTATATGGAGCCTTGAGGAGGAGGAGAGAACAATACATTGCAATAAAGTGATGAAACGATAGATGCTATTACCTGAAAGACTAAAGAACAAGCATATTAGTTTTGGCACAGCCCTTCACAATAAGGATCAAGCTTTACAGATAAGGAAACTTGCCAAGATTTCTACAAGTCAGCAAGCACGAGTAACTTTTTTTGGTTGGTGTATGAAGGTTGCTGTTTGTTTGTTATTGCCAGTCTGATGGCTGGATTAATAGAAGAAAGCCCAAGCTTTTGGTAGGAGTCAAACAAGCTCCAAAAGCAGAAACTTTATGTACTTGCAAAGGCCCATATCTTTACCTTAGTAATAGCCTGCAAGAAACTGTTCTCAGCAAATACATCAAAGCTAAAGTCTTTCCACTTTTTTTACTTACAAAGATGACTTAATTAGCAAATGGAGTTCCAATAACCAACACTTTTCCTTAATGTTGTCAATCATCCTGGAAAAGCTTAGTATTATTCACTGGGTTAATAAAGAAAAACAGCACTTGAAACCTAGTGAGAAGATTAAACGTGTCCAAATGAACTCCTGAGCGCTAGCTGGAATGCAGTAAATGGGACTTCAAACAACAAACGCTCTGGCTAAAATAGGAACAGCAGCATATCTGGTGATCTGACACAAAGCTAGTTATTACTGTACGGCTTCAAAGACAGCAGAAGCAAAGGGGCGACGGCTGAGCTGGCAGGATATTAGAGGCAATTCTTCAGTCAGCTGAATTTCAGGACAGTTGAAGACCGGAAAGGAGAACATGTACAGTCTCCTTTGGTGCTTCAAACCTTTGGGAAGTTTGATTCCACTAGCAGGTATGACTAGATGCATTGAAGTGCCATGCTTGATGAGCTATCTCATTTAGTCATGCACAGACATACAGGTTTATTAAAACCCAAACTACTCAACAAAACAGAGCATTAAGGAGCTGTAATACGTCAATAAAACACAGCAGAAAATGCACAATACTGCCAGAGTACTTGACAAAACAGCATGTTAAAATGCAGACAACCATTTATTTAATTCATTGACTTTTATTCCTCAGTACCTGAAAATGAGTTACTGTTGTGGTTTTTAGCAATTGCTTTACAAGTAACTATTTTCTTGATTTATTTCTTAAGCAACTCTCATCTTATAAACATTTTTTTTTAGTTATCTAAACACTTGAAAAAGTAGATTTATAATGGAGACATTATTATTGTGAAACAGCAGCTACGAGCATGATTTGCAGCATTCTTACTGCACCAAATGACAGAAGCAAGGAAACACTTAAAAATTCATACAAGTGAAAAGGGGCTTTCAGTATTTCAGATACAAATCTGTAAAACGATATTTAGCCAGAAAAATACTTGAGATACATGTCTCCTTAAACACACACTTCACAACACACTTCTTTACCTTGAAGATGAACAGGGAACTGCCTTGGTTTTGTTATTTTATATAAGAACAAGCTTCACAGAGGCCAAGCTATATCAATAGCCAGAAATAAGCTGGAGGAACAAGAACATCCCACTGAGAAGCACTGAACTTCAACAGCTTCTGTGTTTGCTACAGTCAATTTGATTGTAACTAGAACATGTCACAGTGGGACATCTTTTTCCACATCATAGACTGTAAACACAGCAGCTGGCAGTACAGTTATAGTTAGGCAGCATGAATGATTAAGCAGTTAAAAGAAGCGATCATACAAGATTGCGTATATCACTATGTTACAAATTTCTTTGTGTCTTAAGGACTTTCTCATTAAAAATCTCAGCTCCACAGCTGTTGGCATCAATTCAGAAAACAGCACCAATCCCCATTTTCTTCACAATTTTTTTCCTCTTTTTACTCTTCATCACTCACTACTCCTTTAAAATTAAATGAAAAGCAATAGCTGTAGGTAAATGTCACATACAGAAAATCTTCCAGTTCCATAATGTATATGATGGCAAGCCAGTGCAAACAAGGGGACCTGTAAAGGACTTGCACATTAGCCCAAAACAGCAATGCTGAGCATGGGGATGCTGGCACATACTGCACGACTGCAGTTAATTCCCTCAGCTGCACATGAAAGGAATTCTGAGGTTTTCTGCCAGAACAGGTAACCCCAACTTAATAAAACATCACCATCATAACATATGCCTGTATCACCTGTAGTTAGAAAGCAATTTAAAATTCACGTTAACATGCCTTTTAAACACACACAAAAATCTGCAGAGTTAGATGATATCGCTTCTGCCACCTTTGGTTTCGAATGGCTTTCAATACTAGAGTCTTTCCTACTACATGTGCTTCACAGCCTATACCACCGCATGTAATAATGACTATGGCACCTCTGCTTTCAGAGGTCTACTGGATGAAATTATTCACATACATTATTATTCTTGACTTCTCAGCTGTATTCATTTGTGGATTTTTTTTTCCTATAACAATCAGAAAAGTTAAAGAAAAAAAAAAAAATCTCCTCTTCTGAGGAGAAAGAAAACAATTCTCCTCTTCATCGGTTTTTTTTTCCAAATTTCTGCAGAAGAATTTCATTTGGCAAAACACAGGGCAAGCCAGCACAGAGGGGAAGCTGTCTGCAGGGGCAGATGGAGCTAATGCTGGCCACTTGCCATAATGCCTTCTAAAGAAGCCACAAGAAAAGACCACAAGGGAATAGAGTCCGGTGCCAAAGATTTTGCAGCACAAGGGTCATTGCTCTGTATTGACACAGTCTTTCATTGTTACTATCAATGAACTCTTTATCCCTTTTATTTGCTAGCTTGATTGGTGTATATTCTTTGCCAACTTGCTATTCATGGAACAATAATAAGCAGCTAAAATAAACAACCCTCTACCCCAATAATTCCACATTACTTTTCCACCTTAAGCTCAATGTTTTGCTCTTAATTTCAGGGAAACTAGTTTCTTTCTCAATCTCCAGGGAAAGGACATCAGCAGAATATATCAACATGTGGCCTATGCATTGCTGCATTCCTCTGGGGTTAAATAAGGCACTGTAGCAGTTCGAAATTTTTCAGTGTCAATTTCTAACTCATTAATATTTCCATGAGAAAACTGCACAATTTACTTTCTCATTCTAGTAAGTACTGAGAAATCCCCTTGATCAAATGCAACAAAATCCCCACTTCCTTAACACTATGATGCAGAAGCTACTGAAAAGTCCCTACCTTCTACAAACTTCATAGCTATTCATACCAACATTTTAAGTCTCAACTTCCTTAACGTTAGAAACCTGCACAGTACTTCAGATATTCTTAGTATTTCTCTATGGTTAAGCATCAAGTTCTATACATTCTTGAAGACACCCCAGGAAAAGAACACTGATGTTTGATGCGAAGGAGATGTTTTTAGGCCACATCTGGATGCTTACTTGATAAAATCATACTAAAACTTTCCAAAAACATAAATGTTGAACCACATAATGTTATACAGTCAAAAGACAACATTGGTTATATTCCATCCCTCCTTTCACTATTCCTCTTCTTTCTCCAACTCACTTTGTCTGCACATGTGGAAACCCAACCTTCTTCACACAATTAGAACAGAAAGAAGTGAATTTTAGTTTAGTGTGCAAATCTGTAAAATCTAGACAACATTAACTCATTTTAACTTGGCATAATTATAACTACATAGAAGAATGAAAACACAACTAGAATGTATACTCTATAGCCATCAATGTGGAGGATACCACACACTGCACATCTGCTTCTCTAAAGTTATGGCACATCCATAACTTCATAGTTCTGCCATATTAAGTGGTGTCATTTTATTTTGTTTCAGTACTCCCACATTCTTCTATGTTATTCCTCACTACCTTGTTGCTACAAAAATCCCTTCTCAATATTTCACTTTATAGGACTGTTCAACAATAATGCTGCATTTTATTAGAAAGCAAACTGACTATGCAGGGTATTACTAGGGTCTAAACCTTCCAATCATCAAGCCATAATCACAGAATTAATGCAACAATAAAACCTTTACAAATGACTTGGTTTACAAATCACATGGTTAAAAACAGAATAGAAAATTTTTCCTTTGCTACCAATTGCAATTAAAAAATTGTTTTCCACAAACATGGCTACAAGTCGCAGAAAGCATTCGGTTTCAGTTCACTTTTGAAATTATGAAGATTGGCTGTAGGGTATAACTTAGTACTATTTCTAGCATATTATTACATTTTTTTAAGTTACACTCAGCCAAAATATTTCTGTACAATGCCAGTTTTGCAGATATGCTTATTTTCATTCAGTAAGCTTTTTGGCAAAGATCCACAGCAAGGACTCCAGTATTTCAAATACTGGAATATTCCAGTATTTCTTCTTTGTTAGAAAAGAAGAAATCTCTGGAAATAAGCACACTTCACTCCTTACCTGCCTCCTTGATTAAAGACTTATCTGACATTCAAATTGCTTACTTCAGCCAAGGGCTGTATACCATTCTTTTCCTAAGCCTGCTGCCTTTCAGTACACTTCACTACATTTTACAGGGAGATGCAGTTTGCTGGTCTCCAACTTGCTATGCACACTAAAAGAGTTCAGGGTCATGGTGGCACACAGGATGTTGTAGCTGAGTCACATGAATCTTTTGTTCACATAGTCTTCATCATACACTAATTCTCACACTACAAAAGGATACTAACAGTAACACTGGCGAGAACCTTGTGCAACATCTCAAGTTGGTGTAATTCAAGGCTGCGTTAAAATCTCAGATGTTAAGTGTGCAACCTCTTTCAGATGTCTGTATTATTAATGTAGATAGCACACCAAGGTATCCAATCCAAGGGCACAAAGCCATGTGGAACTGTTTGAAAAAGGGAGGACAGCCTTTATGAATGCAGTGTTTGATGCTGGCCAAATACAATTAATTTCAGGTTTGTTTCAACAGCCACCGAATGAGACACAACTTAAAGCAGCAATCTTTCTGTAAAATTATACAGAAATCCTAAAGCACTGGGAGAGACAGAATGACAACTTTTTTGCCCTGCACTTTTTTCTCCTCTCCACCCATCCCCCTTTTTCTCTTTTTTGTTAGTTTTTCCGTATCTTCTGTATCATTTTACTTTACCTTCTGCAGAGTTTTCTACCACTCCATTACCCGCCCTATGTTCTTAAACTTTCTTCCCTGCAAATTTGCTTTGACCCTCAGCATCCTTTCTCTTGCTCCTTCTGGGGATTTTAAACACTCTTTAACTATCTTCCACATTCCTCCCCCACCCCATTGATGTTTATTTCCCAGAACTGTGTCAGCCTTTTCCAAGGAGCTGGGTCCACAGCCCTGTCTTCCCAAATCTATTTCATTGAAGCAGGGTTTATCAGGCTTGCTGTGTCATTTCTTACTCCTCCTGGCACATCCCAGAGACAGCAATCAGTGAGCAGGCAGAGGAGCACCACAAAAAAAAGACAGAGAAACTAAGAGCAGATGTTGCCAGAGGTTGAAAAAGCAGTGACTTCCTGTCTGGCAACCAAGAAGTTGCCAGAAAAAACATGGGAATTCCCAGATTTCTAGTGCAACGTAAGGTATTTGTGCATCAGTCTTTTAGTAGTACTTGAAAATACAGGGATTTTTTCAGTTTGTTCCTAATCTTACAATGTGTAGAGAAATTGTAAAAATGCATGTGGCTATTTACAGGCAGTGAAACACAAAGCAATATATGATAATATAGTTTCACAATATAATCAAAGCCTATTGCAAAGCATTCATAAGGAGTCACAGTTAGGACTATTTGGGCAAAATCAGTTCTGCGCTGCACACACATACATGCAGATGAAATGCAATTTCCCCTCTACTACCCCTACCCAAATATGCATACAGGGGAAAAAAAAAAAAAAAAAGGTTAGACAGTTCTGGTATGAATGGGGAGCTATTAAGAAACTGCTTGCAGGAAAAAGAAGAATAAATCAGTGCAGCAATTATCATGCAGATCTGTAGCTTTAAAAATTCCTGCAATATATCCTTAAATGCTTTTTTGTGTCATGATTTTTACATTAAATAGATTCCCCTATTTGCTGCTCAGAGGAAGATCGTTCACACTGGCCTGTGCAGGACAGTGGGGGAGGGATGAAAGGAATGAAAGCAGTTATCAAGGCATTTGTAAGTAGTGAGCTCTTGGAACAACATTAGAGTTTAGGGTCATGGGAAACAGAAGCTTTGCTCACCCTTCTTCCTGGCAAAGTTTTCTGCACTTGGGCAACAAAGTAAAATGTTTTGTAAGAACATAAGGAGGAGGAGAGGGAAAAATATTAAAATGTGTATATTTAGCTCATTAAAAGAAAAAAAGTTACTACCACTTTGCTTTAAAGGAAATGAAACACTTTCTATATGAAATTCTTTCAGGCTCTTAGAGCTCAGGAATACAACACTTGATTAAGTTCCTTTGATCAGACAACTAATATCACAGTCACACGAACTTCAGTATTGCACATAACAGGATTGCGTGGGTTTTTTCCCTAAAACAGATGCACACAAACAGACGTAAGTAAGATTTGTTTATAGAGTCAGAAATGCACTCCCAGACACAGAGGACAAAACTGAGACCCCAAATCTAGCAGGATTTTGCCCAGTGAAGTCAAATAGCACAAAAAAAGTTTTTACCAAATTTGGCCTAAAGGAGTTGCTTGCACTCTGTCGTATCATAGTCAATTCACTACACAGCTATTTTTCACTATTTAGGGAGAATGGGAAAATGGATACCAAACACAGCAGTTTTATATAGTAAATGAGCTTAATATACCAGTTAAAAAACTCTTTTCTACCTTTGAAATATGAAAGGAATTCAGAAAATGAGAGATGAGAGCCACAAAAGCACTTAAAAGTCTTAAAGACACACTTCAGAGGATTTAAATTATATCACTTGCAGAAGCCTGAACTCAAAAATCTGTTACTAAAATACCTACATTTTAATAATGGGGAGGAACCAGCCAAATGAAATATGCTTCATTAAATAATAATGAAATGCACAACTTCTAATCTGTTTCATCAGGTGAGCTCCTGCTTGTGCAGCTCAGAAACCAAGCACTCGCAAGGAGTTCAAAATTAACTCCAATTTGCATATGACTATTTCCTTAATAGTCATGAAATAGTTTTACATGTGAAGAACAACTTCATATGATTACTTGCTTTTGGAGGGTTTCTTTCTCTCTCTGGCTGAATGCAATAAAACTGGAAAGTATATAAGATAAAAAAAAAAAGCTATTTCAGTAACAGGCTCTTCTGATTTTACAGGAAACAGAAAAATCACATTCATTTTGTTGGACTCTTTCTTAAGGAACTTCAACGATCTTCTGCTGAAGTCTGCCTAGTTTTTCTTAAGTCAAATAACTTGTAAGAAGGAACAACTATGTCTCTACATACTTAATCTACTGGGTTTTTTTCAAATTTTAATTCTCTGGCATTTTATTCTATTTTCCTGTCAGAAGAAGATTTAGTAACATATGACAACATCCTCTCGTATCTTCCCAGCAGAGTGATATCCTTTAATTAATAATCTTACCATTCATTAGTACTAGTAGTGTTTATGTTAACAGCATGTGTTATGAGTTCTCAACTAATTATTATCACTCACAAATGAGACCTTGTCATTAAAACAGATAAATAACAACTAAGTTGTTTTATTACTCTATACTCATGTCTGGTCAAGAAACAAACTGAATGTTAGTAATTATCTGAAATGGGGAAAAAGGAATAGAAATAAATACCATTAATGTCACTCCATCAATCCATGAGATACCTGAATTTAAACATTACATACAGATTTTGTCTTACTCCTTGACGCCATCCCAAAGTACCTGGGAAAGCTACAGGGAAATGAAACAAAGGTAAATGGTAAGACAACGATAAGAAAATCTCGTTTAAAGAAACACATTCACAGTCATCAGCCTGAAAAAGCAACTGGGGAGCCTTAAGAGTTTTACAAAATCACAAGCAGTACAGAAATGGTGGCTGTTTCTTCCACAGTGGAAAGAAAAAGCTATATAACACAGCAAGAAGCAAGCTCAAAACAATGAAAAAAAGATGCTTTTTCTTAAAACGTGTAATTAAATCGTGAAGATCCCTGCCACCAGATGCTGTGGATATTAAAAATTATGTGGGTTCAAGAAAGGACTAGACAAGTTTACAGAAGAAAAATCCATTGAGAGCTATTAAAGACACAGCCCCTCGCTCAGAAAATCTTCAAGCCCCAAACCACCAGAGGCAGCGGAAGCATCACTACATTCTGCCTACTCTTATTCTAATTATTAATACTAACTATTCTATGATTTTCTACCCTGGGCAGCCAGTGCTGTGTGTGAGAGAAAAAACACAACTCAGCACAGCACCCACTCTTATCTAGAGACAGGATATAGAGTTGGGTTTGTTCAGCCCTGAAGAAGGGAAGTCTCCAGGGATACCTTGGAGCAGCCCTTCAGTACCTAAATAAGGGCCTACAAGAAAGCTGGAGAGGGATTATTTACAAGGGTATGTAGTGACAGGACAAGGGGGAATGGCTTTAAACTGAAAGATGGGAGATTTACGTTAGATATTAGGAAGAAATTCTTTACTGTGAGGGTAGTGAGGCCCTGGCACAGGTGGCCCAGAGAAGCTGTGGATGTCCCATCATCCCTGGAATGTTTAAGGCCAGGCTGGACTGGGCTTTGGGCAATTTGGTCTAGTGGCAGGTATTCCTGTCCATGGAAGAGGGGTGGGAACTGGTCCCTCCCAACCCAAACCATTCTTTGATATAACATCAGATAAGCCTCAGGTCTGACCTAGCACAGTTGTTCATATGCTCTTTTAGGACCATTTAGACAGGTATGTTTTGCAACAGCTTGAATGACTCAAGACACTACAAGCTGATCACCACCATCTGCTAGCAAGACATTCTCTTTCTCACAACTAAGCACACTTTAGGCACCTACCTAGAGTCACCTATTTTAGCAACAGACAACAATCAAGGAGGAGAAGCTGAGTTAATGCTGCAAAATTAAGGCTCATGAAGATGTTCTACCTTGCTGGTTGAACCATAGGAGATGTACCTATTGTCACTCATCCCCTGGAGCACATGGAAGCCATATCATCTTTAACTGCTTCAGAGCCAGAACAGGTGGACCACTATGCCTTCAGTCATATTAAAAGGCTGCCATTCTTCCAGCAAGGGCTTGTTTAGTGTTTTGTGCTTGAAGGTATGCTAAGTGTAACTTTTAACAGTAGAAATAACTGCATTAATAAATAAATAGCTGACAAAAGTTGGTTTGGGTTACCAAACGGCTTCAATTGATTATACAGCTTTGCTCCTTTCACACTCTCTGCTTGCACAAACATATTATCTTCACCTTCTGCCTTCAAAACTTTTCCTGACTTAGTTCTTAACATGAAGGCAGTCACTAAGTGGACAACTACGCAATACTTGTTTTTTCCTCAGTTCAGTATTGTTCTCTCCTCTTGTCCTCCTACTATTGCTTACTGCGTACCATCCAAGTCCTGTAACGAACACAGAATTATCTCAGCCTTCATGCAAGGCACGTCTAGAAAGACAGTAAAAGAAGGATATTTGTAAGTCATACGCAACACCATTACCCTATGTGACAGATGGAGTTGCTGAAAGCGAGACTGCCTAAGGCCACACACCAAACTAGTGATTAGGCAGACCCTTGTGGTTCCCCACTTCATGCCCATTATTACAGATGCCATTCCTTCAGACCAGGAGATGCTAACCAGAGCTGGAAAGAATGCAGCTCCTTACACTTCCTTGTCCCCACAAAAGCTCCAATTTTTTTCTTCTAAGGGGGCATAATTTAAAAAAATTAAAGTTTTACGTTAAAATGAGAGAAAAAATAATAATTTCATTAAAAATAACAAAAAATCCCCACCAATACAACCTTGTTTTGATCCATTTAACATAGCCCCTAAAGAATTACCAGTTACTCCAGCTGCAGCAGTTAGCACTCTGTATCTGTTTCAAGTCAGTCTCCACAAAAATGAGAACACACCACACACAAACATGTTTGCTTACTTAACAGTCACTTGCTAAACTTTAGTTCAAGCATCTTTAAGAAAAAAACCCCAAAACAACAAACAAACAAAAAAAAAACCCACCAACAACAAAAAACAGCTGAAACTAAAACAAGAGAGACCAATAAAGGTTTGCACAATTAAATTCTCATGTTTCTTAACTGGTACAGTTTACGTTTGAATAACTTTAATACAGGGGTTTTGCACATAAAATGTTTCCATTAGTTTTAAGATATTGCAGAACTTTGTATTTCACAAAATCACGTTAACTCCCACTAACAAAGACTAATTCTCACCAAGATTTCAATCTAACTTCAAGAATCAATATTCAGAGGAACATTGAGGTGACGGAAAACAGTGAGGAGCATTGCTTGCTTATAAGTTCTACAGGTTTTCTCCAGCAGAAACGTGAAAAATTCCTTGAAATATACAAAACAGGACTGAAATAGCTGATAACATAGCTTTTGGAAAATAATCACCCATTTTGTTTCCATACACGATGCAAAATTCTACAGTAAGACAGTAAGTGAATAATTCATTGGGAGGATGATGTTAAAAGGCAGAAATGCTCCAAGACTATACCAGTTAATTGTTATTAGGTATCCATACAGCAAATTTTGGTGTTTAACCCTAGGACTGTATTTTACTTACTTACTGCAAAATGCCTGATATCACCATAACATCTCTTTCCCTCCTGCACACTGTAAGAAGTTGTGCTTGAAGCACAAGCTTTGCCTTGTTCACAGTTTGTTGGCTGGGTGGGTTTCCATTGCAGCACACTGTCCTCTGCACTTTCTCAATGAAAAATTGCTTAAAGGAGTTGTAGATTCCATTTCAGAAGCCCAGCAGTACTTCACATATTGGCTTCTCTATCCTCCATTTAATACAAGTGGGAAGATTTCCATTAAGTTATACTTTTTGTAAAAGCACAGGAAATCTTAGCAAGATAAAAACTAAACAAGTTCTGCAACTGGATGCAATTCTGAAACCATTTATTCTTTTTAAACAGAACTGGAATTCTCTATACAGAAAAAAAAAAATAATTAGTTGATCTAAGCAACATTTGTTGTTTTCAATGAGCAATATGAACCAAAGGAGCAAAGTACTAACATATTGTAGTACAGTAGTCTGGATTTTGGACATTGCTTTTCAAATGCAGTTTGTGTTCTTTTCATAAGCATGCAAAATACTTAACTGCAATGGAGGGTCCTTTCAGAACTCAACGTATATTGACTGCAATCCTGTTCCATCTCCAATTGAACATATAAGAAAATATGAATCAATGAATAGCCCATTACCTTTGAACTCCTCGAAGAAACTGCACAAGTAGCCAAGTCAAACTTCCCAAAACATTCATGTGAGCTTCCCTTACATAAGTAAACAGAACACACTAAAATATCATCAGCAAGAGGAGCAAAACACAGCACAGATCAGTTATTTTTAAATTATTTTAAATTCTTTTATTTAGAATTACAGCATCCAATAAGCAGATGGTTTTATATATTTCATTATGTGCAAAGCAACACATATTTTGTCCAAAGAAGTCAATTCTGTTTGGTTAATTGTTTCTGAATTCAAGACCTCCAATCTACACATTGTCAGAGGAGAGACCATAAGGACTCCTGCTGTTGTAATAGCTCACCTATTCAGAACTGTGATTCTCTAGCTCCCTAAACATACAATGTATCATAACATCTCTTATCAAACCAATTACTCATGAAGGCAGGCTTGCTAAATCCTGTTAGAAGAACCTTTCAATACAAAACAATACTCCTAGGACCCACTTTGCACAGAAAAAAACCAGAGCACTGATAAAATCAGAGCTACCTCAGTGCATGCTGGTCACACTCCTTACTTAGCAGCCAAAGAGCTAGTAAGTTTAACTTTTATATCATACCCTCAAGCTAAATATCTAAAATCATCTTGTGTGTTCTGATGTCAATTTTCATAATGGCTGCAAGAGAAAATAAAGAAAGATCACTGTGGCATACTAATTATAAACTGGGTAAAGGCTGTGCTCAAAATTAGTCTGGGAAACAGCAATCATTAATAACATGGGTGACAGAACAAATATGAAGTTTGACATAAATAGCCTCATTGAGCATTATTTTCCTATTGGTTTTGGAGGCCACCAAGCTACATACAGTTACTAAGAAAAGGAGCACTAGCTCAACCAAATAAAAGCTAGGACTTACAGTGCCAGATTCTCACTGACAGTAAGGTTGCCCTTTCTTTTTTCCTTCATTCCTTCCTCCTCCTATTTCTAACATGAAAAATTACACTTCTCTTCCCTCAAAGAAAAACAAAAACGAACAATCCTCAAAAGTTCTGCCTTAGCAGCAAAATACAGAGAAGTTTTCAGCTTAAACAGTCTTCTTGCACTGCATTTTAGTGGCTGAAAGATTACATAGCTGCTGACTTTGCTAGCTGGTATATAGCTTTCCAAGATAGAATCATAGAATAGTTAGGGTTGGAAAGGACCTCAAGATCAGCTAGTTCCAACCCCCCTGCCATGGGCAGGGACACCCCACACTAAACCATGTCACCCAAGGCCTCATCCAACCTGGCCTTGAGCACCACCAGGGATGGAGCATTCACAACCTCCCTGGGCAACCCATTCCAGTGCCTCACCACCCTCTCAGTAAAGAATTTCTTCCTTCTATCCAATCTAAACTTCCCCTGTTTAAGTTTTAACCCATTACCCCTTGTCCTGTCACTACAGTCCCTGATGAACAGTCCCTCCCCAGCATCCTTGTAGGCCCCCTTCAGATACTGGAAGGCTGCTATGAGGTCTCCACGCAGCTTTCTCTTCTCCAGGCTGAACAGCCCCAACTTTCTCAGCCTGTCTCCACATGGGAGGTGCTCCAGTCCCCTGATCATCCTCGTGGCCCTCCTCTGGACTTGTTCCAACAGTTCCATGTCCTTTTTATGTTGAGGACACCAGAACTGCACACAATACTCCAAGTGAGGTCTCACGAGAGCAGAGTAGAGAGGCAGGATCACCTCCTTCAACCTGCTGGTCACACTCCTTTTGATGCAGCCCAGGATACGGTTGGCTTTCAGGGCTGCGAGCGCACACTGAAGCCGGCTCATGTTCATTTGCTCATCGACCAACACCCCCAAGTCCTTCTCTGCAGGGCTGCTCTGAATCTCTTCTCTGCCCAACCTGTAGCTGTGCCTGGGATTGCTCCGACCCAGGTGTAGGACCTTGCACTTGACATGGTTAAACTTCATAAGGTTGGCATCAGCCCACCTCACAAGCGTGTCGAGGTCCCTCTGGATGGCATCCCTTCCCTCCGGCGTATCAACCGAACCACACAGCTTGGTGTCATCGGCAAACTTGCTGAGGGCGCACTCAATCCCACTGTCCATGTCACCGACAAAGATGTTGAACAAGATCGGTCCCAACACCGATCCCTGAGGGACACCACCCGTTACTGGTCTCCAGCTGGACATCGAGCCATTGACCACAACTCTTTGTGTGCGGCCATCCAGCCAGTTCTTTATCCACCGAGTGGTCCACCCATCAAATTGATGTCTCTTCAATTTAGAGACAAGGATGTCATGTGGGACAGTGTCAAAGGCTTTGCACAAGTCCAGGTAGATGACGTCAACTGCTCTGCCCCGTCCATCAGTTTCGTAGCCCCATCATAGAAGGCCACCAAATTGGTCAGGCAGGATTTCCCATTAGTGAAGCCATGCTGGCTGTCACCAACCACCTCCTTGTTTTTCATGTGCCTTAGCATGTCTTCCAGGAGAATCTGCTCCAAGAGTTTGCCAGGCACAGAGGTGAGACTGACTGGTCTGTAATTCCCCGGGTCATCCATTTTCCCTTTCTTGAAAATGGGGGTTATATTTCCCTTTTTCCTGTCGTTGGGAACTTCACCTGACTGCCATGATTTTTCAAATATGATGGCCAGTGGCTTAGCAACTTCATTCGCCAGCTCCTTCAGGACCCGCGGATGGATTCCGTCAGGTCCCATGGACTTGTGTACGTTTAGGTTTTTAAGATGGTCTCTAACCAGATCCTCTCCTACAGTGGGCCTAGGGTCTTCATTCTTACAGTTCCTGCTTCCGCCTTCCAAGACTTGGGTGGTGTGGTCAGAGCCTTTGCCAGTGAAGACCGAGGCAAAGAAGTCATTAAGAACCTCAGCCTTCTCCAAATCCAGGGTAGCCAGTTCTTCCGATATCTTCCAGAGACATCTTTCAAGATCCTCAGCACAGTGAGAAGAGCATGCAGCAAGCTCACTGCACTGGACTTCAAAAGAGCAGACTTTGGCCTCTTCAGGAACCTGCTTAGTAAGGTGTCATGTGATATAGCCCTAGAGGGCAGAGGGGCCCAAGACTGTTGGTTGATATTCAAGGATCATCTGCTACAAGATATACCTAACAAAATTATTTTAAAGTTCATGGGTTTGTACTACTGAATGAAAAAACAGAACATGTTTCTGGGTGTAATAGTCAGATTCTGTTCTTCATCATCTCTCCATAGGGAAGCAAAGCAGAAAGGCTTGACAGAGTTTTGGCTTCTTTAAGGCTTACAAGTTGAAGCTCTGATAACATTCAAGAGTATGTGTAAATGATCATTGCAAGAAAAATTCAATAAGAGTATCTTTACTGCACACTAGTCTAAACCAGTACATTTACCTGAATGTTTCCTTATCATTATCACCTGCATGACTGCAGCAGGGCCTGGCAGAACTCTTCCTGACAAAACTTATCACTGACACAAGTTATTTTAAAATTAAATGCAGAAGGCTATGAAACACAGGCAACATTCAAGGTAACTAAAGATAACCTGAAAAATACAAGATGCTGTTTTTTAATTTCAGTAAGAGCTGTACAGTAACAGAATGACAGACCTAGCACTAAAAAACACCAGAAATGAAGACTGCTGAAACAAACTCATAGACACTAGAGACACAGTTACAGTCTGCATTAAATTGTGCTAGACAGAAAATTTGTTTACTACCTGGCATTTAAAAAAATCAGCATTTGTTCACTTAATTAAGCATTGCAGGAACCTTTATGCACTATGACAGAACATTTTTACAATATAGTTTCATATTTATGTTGAGTTTTTCCCTTCCTGAACCCCTCCCACACCACCTTTTCAAATACTTCTCCACTTTCAATGTTAGCACCAACACCACGTTTCTTTCTGCAACTTCTGGAAAACACAGTATCAGTCCAAAACTCCCCAATACACAAAGGGGACAATATTAGTTTTCCATGATACGATCTTCTTACCAAAAGCCTACCTGACTGAAGAACAATGGCTATTCACAGTAACCATTTTTATTGACCTCATTTGAATGCAGAATTTACAGAGAGTAGACTGCCCCTTCTCCAGCATTGTTTAATGAAAAAAAAAAAAAAAAAAATCATCAGAATTGTGAACCATCTATGGCAGGCAGGTTGGAAATAAATGATCTTTAAGTTCTCTTCCAATGCAAACCATTCTATGATCCTGATTCTATGAACTGGAAACAGGAAGATCCCTCAGACAACACATACTAACGACTCCAAAATCACTTCTCCCTTCATGTTATCCTTTCCAGCATTTGCAGACAGCTACCAAGACACTCTCAAGCTTTATTAAGGAGCTGGGGAGGGAAGGAGAAGGAAATGTTTCCTGTCTAGGGGCTATTATTTTTTTAATATAAGAAAGAGAGTCCAAAAACCTCAAAAATAGTTTTAAGGGTTAAGTATTTGTTTCAATATAGCATTTTGATGAATAGAACATAATGACAAGAGAAAAGTGGCTGTCTAGGGCTCTCAGACTCTCATTCAGCAGAAAAGATGCCTGACAACAGCTTCAAAAAGATCACACATAACTTGCTTTAAAATATTTCAGAAGTTGGACTTGGTATTGCCAGGAAGTGTTTCTATTCATTGTCCAAACCAAAAAAACCCAATCCCTCAATATCAGAAACAGACAAACCCGGACTAAGACATTAATGAAGACTATTCCCTGACATGGACAAGGGGTGCTTGCACAACAGCTTTTCAACCTAAATAATCCTCATAATATTTTTAAATCCAAACAAATCCTTTCATTTAAGAATCAAGGCAGGGCAGTAGTAGAGCTGCAGGGAGGGAAGAGCCAAAGACTCTTAAAGCTTCAGTTCTGCTAAGTACTGAACTCAGAGAAGTGCATATTCCTGCTGAGAGTATTGATTTCGAAAGAAACACATGAGGATGTTGGCTTTAAGCCAGTAAAATATTCAGTGATTTGGAATCTCACAGGATAGACCTACCAAACTGATCTCGCAACTGCCAGTGAAGGAAAAGGCAGCAACAAGTACTGAACTCAGTCGCAGCTTCTTATAACAGAGCCAAACTTTAGTAGATTTTCTGTATTATCACTACTGACACTTTGCTTTCATGCCACTTAATTCCTTTCTGAATCTCAAAAGAGCCTTACTATTTATCAGAGCCATCAGAAAATCTGAAGATCAGATTGGAAAAAGGCTGTTAACACTGAGTAACATATTTTGCTGCTGATATAGCTGTTTATAATCAGCTTTCATTTTTTCCTTTCTTGAAAAGCAGAAGGATGTCACAACCTTAAATGTCAGGGAGGTAAGAAGGAGAAGGAAAATTAAATGTAAGCAGTACACACTAATGCACATAGAAAAAATAATTACATCCACATACCGATGAGATTTACATTAGCTTTAATACTTTAGAAAGATCTTGGAATCACTTTAGGCAGTTATTTCAGAATGCCTACTCAATAATCAGCACAGTCAAAAACATTAAAGCTTAGTAGAGAAATCAAGCACAAAACCAAAAATAGCATTTTTTGATGCATTCACACCTTGAATATACCATGAAGTTTCCTGCAATCCATCTCAGAAAGGGAACAGTTACCATGAAGGCAGCACAAAGAAGGTTGACAAAGGACAACCAGAGGGACAGCTTTGATTCTTTGATTATTTAAAAGCAGAAGCTAACTAGAAAAGAACTTCTCAGAGTAGCTGGGGAACAAAACCTGTAAGGAAGAAAGAAAAGGGTCTTTAAAAGAATTAAGAAAAAAAAAGAAAAAGGGAAATACAACCCCACATGAATAGGACAAGCAATGCACACAGGCACACAGGCAACAGTTACTACTTCTCATAAAACAAAAACTGCCATCATCAGATAAAATAACAAAGCAGCAGGCATTCCACAAAGGTGAACCATGCACACTTAAATTGTGAACCCCTCTGCTTGCTATCACAGTCTGCTGTGGAGCCCAACAGGACACCTGGATTCAAACCCAGGTTAGATAAAGCCATTTCTGAAAAAAAGTTATTTGAGGACACTTTGGGGAACTTCACCAGAAGGCTACCACAATTTAGAGGTTCTCCTCGTCTGACTTATTTTAAAAGCTAGGTACCTCTGTGTGTCACCAACTGGTCAGTTTTATTCTATTTTTGTCTGAAGGCAAAGTGCATGGCTCTACTGAGACTGCAGTACTTGTATTTCAATATTTGTATTTCAATAATATTTGTATTTCAGTATTTGTATTTCAATAATAATAGGACTTAATTATTAAACTGCATTCATTTGATTCACAGTGAGACAATCAAGTTTTGCAGAAATAAAAAGGCTGTCGATTCTTATCACTTTAAAGTTTTCCTTTAAAAAAAAAAAAAAAAAAAAAAAAACCAAACACAACAGGGAAAACCATCAACTTTCCATATAGTTGACATTCTTTTAGAAACAGAAACTAGCTCGTGCAGAGACCAAATTTCATATAGTAGCTGTGGATCTCTCAAATAGTAAAACCACAATAAATCCCTCCTCCAAGATTTCTCAGCAAGGCACAAATACAATCCTTACATCGGAATGAATAAGAACAACATACTTGTAATGAAGTTTAACAAAACAGTATGATAAAATCTCTTTTAGACAGCATGACATACAGCAGTATGACAAGTTCCACTGCCATGATAAGTCTTATCTGAATAATCTGTTAAAAAAAAAAAAAGATGCCGAGTTCCTATGCCATTCTATTAAAAAAAGTACTAAGATCTCTCTCCTACACTAAAAAAATATGCCTTGTCTAAAGTACCCAAATCAATTTCAAACTTGATAAAAAAAGTATTTAACACGTTTATAGATAATAATGTTTCCTTATTTTGAACTAAAGCCATATACAGAAACTGAGATGGAAGTTATATTTCCCATTATACATAATTGCTGCTTAAATTACTCAACACCTGCATATGTACAGTAAAAGACAGGGCATACAAAATTACTATCTTTACAAAGATGGGCAGAAGCTAAAGAAGATAAATGCCCCCAAATCACAGGCTTTATTTTACTGTGGAACAACTAAGACAAAAGGAAAGCAGGAACTGAGCATTCAACTAGTCTAATCTTTATATCTGCCAAGAATCCAGGCGTGGGATTTGATATGTAGAAACTCAAACTGCCACTGGTACAGAATCTCATAGTCCTGTCCCTATTCACTGCACTCAGCCCCTCCTGCATATCCCACAAAGAGGAATAATAAAAAAAAATTAAAAAAGATGAGTCACTTAAAATGTTTAAAAATAAGAAAAAAACCCCAAACTTGTAAAACCCACCACCATCAACCCACTAAAGCACTGACCCCCAATCCACCAGTGCACACTTGTAAAAGTAATATTGCTGTCTTGTATTTCATTCCATTTGTACAAATATATCACTGTTTAAGTGTCATTTCAATTTACAAAGGGACAAGAGAAGCGTTTCTCAAAATATTATGAAATTCCTTTGGGTGCATTAAACCTTCAAGAAAACACTGCAAGATTGATGCTTCATCCAGCAACACAGTACTCAGTACTCGGTACTCGGTGCTTCATAATGACTCCTTAAGACAAGTGACAAAAGTAGGCATGAATGTGAGTTTTTATTGTAAAACAGTCTTAAAGTCTCAAGGTGTATTTAAAACTGTAGCTTCTCACAGAAGACAAATCAAAGAAGCTCTGGAGTGCCAATGACAAAAGGAATTGTGACAGCATAATGCGTATTTTACTGACAAATGCCTTGAAAACTGTCAGAAAACTAGTGTAAAAAAGATGTGATTCACAACATTATTTTTGCAAACTTAAGATGATTGCCACTCCCAGGGAGATTTAGGATATGTTGCATTAGGAGACAATAGTAAAAGAATTGGATCAACAAAACAAAGAATTACATCATTGCTGTGCTGTGACAATGTAAATAAGAATAATCAAATTTTTAACCTGCTGTATTTTAATCCCATAGAGAAGGCACTAAACAGAAAAGGCAGTATTATGTGCAGTTATCCATGTTGTACAAGAATATAAAACCCAGAAGTTCTTCAGTTTGTATAGAAACAAAGGAATTGAGTGGATCCTGTGAATTTGTATGTTGAGTTTACTCTCTTGGAGTATGGGGGGGAAAAAGAATGACAAATTTGTACCTGACCTGTCAGAAAATTTGTATGTTTTTCACTTCACAATGGAACTTGAACAAAGAAATGCTATTAAAGAAATGGATTAAACATGGCCTTAACACCTTTGGCTTCAATCTTGCAACCTGACAATGAACAAAAGGTGGCAAGACTTAGATGAACATCCTCTCAGCTTCCTTCTCTATAGGAAATGAGTTGTGTCATATAGGTGAGGGTACAGATGATGGCATCTTCAACAAGCTAAGCAGCAGCAGTTACAGCTTTAAGTGCAAACTCAAAAATCCTGCATGAGTGTATCCAGAAATCTCTCAGCATACAAAGAAGATTTGGCTATGTAAACAGGAAATGTACTGCTGTGCCTACACCCCTCTTCATAAAATGAAATCCTTTGGATTTCTCATTTGACCTTAGGCTCCCAAAAGAGCGTGAAGATGCAGCAGCTCTAAGCTCACACAGCAAAAAGCCAACCACACTGACCGTATTTGTGAGAAAACTTCAGTAAGTCTATTGCCAAGCCCTACACCTATGCCTACAAGAATTTGCTCGGAGACACACTTCTTTGTTTTTACATCAGTTTATCTATTTTCCAATAAAATCAGTCATGGTAGTAGATGACAAGGCAACGTAGATACAAGAACCATGAGAATTCAAAGATGTTTGAAGTACTTCAGACAATCTATTTCTCAACAGGCTAACAAAGACAAGCTTGTAACTCCACTTTCCTAACATTAAAGATCTTTCAAAAACGTTAGGTTTGCTATCTTTACATACCTGTAGCACAGCAGCTCAGACTGAACATATTTATTTAGTGTCTGTACATATAGAAATAAAGGTAGTATTATCATCCTCAACTGTTTAGTTTTGTTCCAGTGTATATTTGTACATGCATGCGTAAACACTAAAAAGCCATCTAGTCTAGCATTCAAAACTAATATAGGGAAAAGAATAGAACAGGGGAAAAAACAAAGACCAGAAACAGGGGGAAACAAACAAAACCAAACACAACACACAACACCAAAAATCACACACCAAAACCACCCCCTCGAGATGGCTGTTACAGCATAAAACCTCAATTTCAAATCACAATCACAACACCAATGGAGAGTAGCAGGAAGAACTGAGGCATCAATTGAAAGAATTTTAAAACATGACAAACATTAAACCATAAAATATCTTTATGATGTATTCCCAGATTTCAAAGCTCCACATACATATGTATATTCTGTCTACAAAGGGCCATAAGACCTCATCTACTCCGTCTTCCTGGTTGGGTGACCTGTAGCAGACCCCCACTATAACGTCACCTGTCCCTGCTCTCCCTTTAATCCTGACCCAAGGTCAGAGTCAACTATTTTTCCAATCCTAGGCAGAGTTCCATGCACTCCAGCTGGTTACAGACATAAAGGGCAACACCCCCTCCTCATTTCCCTGCCTGTCCTCCCTGAACAGCCTGTATCCTTCCATGCCAACACTCCAGTCATAGAAGCCATCCCATCATATCTCCGAGATGACAATAAGATCATAGCCCTACAAGTGTGCTCATGTCTCTAACTCCTCTTGTTTATACACCATGATATGTGAGTTTGTGTAGAGGCAAGTAAGTTGGGCCCCAGATGAAGCCAACTTACTGGCTGAAGTAGTTGGAAATCATTTGTGCTGCTCTTCCCTGCTGACCTATGATTCCTCTTAATGGTCAGGGCATCTCTTGCTGCCACAGGTATCAAACTGGTGAGAGTGAGATGGATTGAGGTTCCCCTCATAACTTTTAATTTTCTCTTTGGATTAAACAATTGCAAAAAACATATGTTTTATGGTATTTGTGGTTTCCAAGGAGCTTGAGCATTTTCATATGTTCTTCATACGTTCAAGGGGTCATCTCCAGCCCTTCACTATTTTCCAGCATTCTCTTGAAAACAAGTAGCAGGGTCAGACTCAACACCCATAAATGCAATAAATACAATATCCACAAAAACCTTCAACTTATATTTGCAGAGATCATACATTCCTGGCATCTGTCAGTCTGAAAACCCATATTCAGCTTATGAAACGTACTCATCTGCCTCCTCCACCAACCTCCTCCTTTCGCAGTGTTAACTGGCCTGTAGGCATGACACATTCATTATTTCTAACTTGTTGAAAATGTCCCTGAACAGATTATGCAAGGACAACAACAAGGGACATTTGCTGTGATTCTAACAATGTTATTTTCAACTCTCAAGAAAGAAAATCAAATTTTCCAACACAGAAGTCTCACCATACTTTTTTAAAAAAAGAAGCAACAGCAAGAGAATTCCCTCTAAAAACTAGAGCAAAGCACTGGCATTTGTCAAGGAGAAACTATCTTGAAAAACTGAAGCACATTCATTCAGTTGTACTGAATTACATCAACAATTCATGAAACAAAGGTGACATACCCTAATATCCAATCTGTACAATATACCCAGTTAGTATTTCCTAGATGGAGACTCATGAATCAGAAAACCTCTCTTCAGGCATTCATGATGCTTACAGAACTGCACTATTTTGTGCTAGGTTTTACCAGCAGGCTTGGACAATACTATGCTGAAACTGGAAAGGGAAAAGATAAAAAAGAAAGGGGGAAGGGGAGAGTAATACTAGCCATATTATGTTTCAGTAAAAGCACTGGCACATTTTTAAGCAAAAATTAATATTTCCAAACATTATTTTAAACCCACATACTCTGTTGTGGCTTAAACCAAGACCTGTTAAACTGGATCTGTTATCAGTGGAAGGTAGAAATTCTTTTCCTCAGGTCTGTTTTGAACTACTGGACCTCTGCCTGGTTTGCTCCATCTAGCTTCTCAAAGCTCAACTCAAATGGAGAATCCAACCCAGAAGATACTGTGAAATGCCAAACCCCAACTCTTGAAAGCCCTGACTAACAACTATTAATAAGCCTTTTGTGTGAATAAGATATACCATGACACAAGATTCACAAAAGCATCTATAGGTACACAGAACAGACTAAAATCTTTATTATAAATCAACTATATTTTTTATTGAGGAGCAATTAAATCATTTTTGTCTATGCTAAAACATTTTCTGCATCAGAACGAATATATAATACTTAAGAACAAAGGCACGCATTTTTATACATGTGTTGGTTTTAGCTGTAGTAGTCTCTCAAATGTTCTTACAATTTCTGCTTTTCCCTAGAATAAGGGGACTTCACCTCTCTGAAAGTAAAGCTCAAGTCTTACCTATTCCAAAGTCTCCCAGAAGATAAGCTCCATAGGTCTCTAGCTTCCTTGTGTATCTAGGTTAACTAGTCCCTCATAAGAGGGACAAGGAAGGGTATTTCAATTTTTCTTTCAAGTATCAGTATACAGTTTGTTTTAATGCTAGAGGTAGCGTTAGACATTAAAAGGTTCAAAACCAGAACTTTTCTTTCAAATGGATAACCTCAGACTCAGAGCAATCTTTTTCAAAGCTGTAAGTTCCTCCTATGTGCTTCCTGCAACTTATAAATCATTTTAGCCTTAGAGTGAAAATAACCACCCCTTTACAATGTTAATGGATTTAAAGTAACAGTTTATACAAATCGTGCATCCCAAAGAAGCTGAGTACTTGCCTCCTCTCTCCACTCTTCCTTGTCATTTCTAAACAAAAGGTTAAAGGCAAATAAGGTAGGACAAAAAATGGTCAAAAGATGCAAGGAATGGACTTAAAGTGAACTGTAAGCCTTCTGAACTGCACAGTTTCACTGTTCCTATGGCCTTGATTGCATCTAGGTAATTTAGGAAGACTGCTGAACACCAACACACACTACCATAACACTGCAAATCTGTCTGGTCTTCATTTAAATATGACCTGCACTTCTAAGAACTGCAGCTTTAAAGAACTGATCCACACATGTTTACACTAACATTCAGCCACCTCTTGAAATGAACCAAATGGCAGGAAAAAGTCTTAACATTCATCCAGTTACCCTTTCTTCTACACTTCAGTCACCAATTAGAAGACTCAGTTGATTCAAAAAGAAAATGTCTTTACCACGAAACCCTACCCTATGTATCAGTTGCTATACGAAGAATTTCTGCTCTTTTTGCATTTCAGTGAGACAGGAGCAAAGGTGAGAACTTGAGGAAGATGAGTGAAGACTATTTTTCTATTTGGTAATTTTCTAGAAGCAACCAGGTTCTTGCCTTGGTATTTTCTGCAGAAAGCAGGACAAGGTCATCATAACAAATTATATCCTTAATAGAAGAGTAAACAGGTCAGCTGAGTGCTCACCTCATCTAAGATTATAAACGAGTTACAAGCCTTAGGAACTTCTAAGTAACTCATTCTCCTGTTCCTTTCCTTTCATAAATTCACTTCTCCCCATCAAAAACAACAAAACAATTCTTCAACAGTCATCAAATTGCCTGGATGGCAGCTGCTAGTTAGAAGAGAAAGCAAAAAGTGTCTCTTCCAAAGACAGAAATACTAGAAGTACTTGGAGAACAGCTGTATTGGGTTTATATGGCAAGGTTTTGGTAGTGAGGGGGAAGGGCTGAGAAGACACCAGGAGCTGCTCACATGTCCAACACAGATCGCTCCAGCAAGCTCCAAGTAAGATCTGCTGCTACTCAAAGCTGAGCCTATCACTGAATCTGGTGGCACTTCTGTGATAGCACATTTAAGAAAGGTTAAAAACCACTGTGCAGCAGCTGGGAGAGAGGAATGAGAAAATAGTAGAGCAGTGCAGACACCAAGACCCAATGAGGAGGGGAGTAGGTGCTCCAGGCACCAGAGCAGAGATGCGCATGTAAGCCTGTGGGGAAGACAACAGTTGTCTACCTGCAGACTGTGAAGGACTATGCCGGAGCAGATATCCACACTGCAGCTCATGGAGGACCCCACAACACAGCATGTGGATGTGCCCTCAAGGGAGCTGCAGCCTGTAGAAAGCCCATGCAGGAGCAGGCTACAGGCAGGATCTGCAGCCTAAGGAGAAAAACACGCACAGGAACAGGTTTACTGGCAGGGGCTGTGGCATATGGGGAACCCACACTGGAGCAGTATATGCCTTAAGGACCGTACCCTGTGAAAATGATCCAGGCTGAATCATTTAGTGAAGGACTGTACCAAGTGGGAAGTGCCCCATGCTGGAGCAGTGGAAGAGAATGAAGAGGAAGGAGCAGCAAAGTGTTATGGACTGACTGCAACCCCCATTTCCCATCCCCCTGCACTGCTCAAGAGGAGGAGGTAGAAGAGTTAAGAGCTAAGCCTGGGAAGAAGGGGTGGGGAAAGGTGGTTTTAGTTGTGTTTTCACTTTTCATTATTCTACTGTGTTATTAATTGGCAGTAAATTACATAAATTTCCCTCATCTAGTCTGTTTTGCCCACAATGGTAATTGGGAAGCAATGTCCCTGTCCTTATCTCAACTCACAAGCTTTTCATCTTATTTCTGAGGAGTGTCAGTGTGAGATTGGCTGGGTGGGCACCTGACAGCCAGCCAAGATCAACCCAACACAAAAGAACCCCTCAGAAGTCACCCCTCTGGTTCCCAAACAATAAGACTATTACAGGAGAAAAATGCAACTTGACTCACTGGAAACTTGTACATTAACTTCAGCCACAGTTTGATGTGTTAAGCTGCAACTGCCATCAAACAACAGTTTAATGTCCTGTCCCTATTCATTCTCCTATCGACCAGTCACTTCCATTCCCAGGTTCACCTGTGCTCTGTTCAGGATGCGCACTTCCACAACCGTATAACAAACCAAATCAGGAAACTGGGACACATGGAAAATTATTCAGCAAATATCTGCAGTTAGTTTAGCTTCCTGATCCAGTAAGTATACAGCTGAGCAAACAGCAATGCTAATACCACTTACAGGACAGAAAGAGGGAAAAAAGGAAGGGGCAGGCTCTGAAGGTTTTTTCTTTGTTTAGCAATAGAGCTGGCTTAAAACTACATCAAAATGCTGTGTCAGATGCTTTCCAGTAACCTCCTTTGGTCAGAAATTCTGGGAGAACTACTGGACAGCTCAACCACTCTTCACAGAAAGGACAAAGGTGCTAGAACAGGAGCTACAAGAATTCAAGATTACTGCACAACTAGTGTGACATCCAGTAGACAATACCGATGTCCACAGTTCTCAAACAGAAGAATGAAAATGCAAATTCACATTCCAATTCACCTGACACACTGTAAGCCTTGCTTTCTACATGGGCTTGTTTAGTGAGGGACTGGCCTAGACCCTGGTAAGTTTCATGAACAGGTAACTTGACAAAATCCTGTCTGACAAATTAACTGAAGTAATCATAAGCTCATTCAGTTTAAAATCAAACAGAAGACTAACAGAATGAAAGAAACCTGTAACAAGAGTTCCACAGTTCAGAAAAGTAATTAAGGGAACCTGAATTTAGATGTGACTGTATACAGAGAAACTGCCAAGGTACAACATGTGTTGCACAAACTGCATAAAACACAACAACATAGGGGTTGACTGAAATGATACAGAGATGCAAGCAGGTGATCGTGGACTAGAGGTGGGGAGGGCGGAGAGAAGATGATGGAGAATGGAATCAGTATTCAACTATACCTGCATACTGATGGATTTTAAGCAGTTAAGGTAACCAGGTTTGGCACCAGAAACTAGTGGAACTCCCAACAGCACAAGAGCTAAGTCAGCTACTAATATGGTGTTGTGGCACTCCTGCACCTATCAGTTTATGCAGTCAAAGCCAAACCAAAGTAGAATTCAGAGAGTATGGAGAAATACCTTTTTAAACTATACAAGCCAACAGGAAACACAATGGCTAAGAAGGCCAATGCATGGTATAGATGACTCAGACACAGCATAAGATTAAAGTGTGATCCCAACAAAATTTAATATTGAACCTCAAATTTCAACAATGCTACCAGTGTGAGAACAGCAGGAGAAATTCATATGAATGAGTACATTAAAAATGTAAAAATCTCTCTCTGTTACACAAATAATAAGAAAAAAAGAGCTCCATAAACCCAAACAGAGGTTAGGACAGACACAATTTAACACTAAAACTGAAACACATGAAAACACAAGACTTGGTATCCGGGATTTTTAAATTGATCGAACCAAGCAGTCTGCTCTCATAACAGCAAATATATGCCTATATCTAAGAAACAAAGATACTGATCTGAAACAAATGCTCCATTAGGTTGACCTCAAAAATCAAGCAATTATTTAGAACACTGTTTGAAGGAAAGCACAAATACAACCTTAGAAACTGATAGAAAATAGGGTAAAAGGCAACTTAGATTTATCAAAGGTAAATTTTATCAGATCAGTGGATATCTCTTACACATGGCAAAAAATTATTGACAAAAAAATAAATGAAAAAAACCCAAACAAAACAAACACCAAAACTAAAACAAACATCTAAACATAAAAACACAACAGATCTAATCAACTAGTCACTAGTAAAGCACATGATACCAAGCTACAGTGGCAGTTTTATTACTGACATAGAACACTGGACTCTCACCTATGAAAAGCAGGGGAAGAGTGAAAAGAAAAAAAGCAAGGGGTAAATATGTTTGAGGCATTCTCCCCTACAGGAAACCAAAGGAAGAAAACAACATTTTCTTAAAGGACAAAAGGCAAAGAATAATTAAAATAAGAGACTTATTAGTCCTTGTAATTCTACAGAACCAAATTACAGAATCATAGTATATCAGGTTGGAAGGGAACTTCAAGGAACTTTCTTGGCAACAGAAATAGAGTCTTCTTATTACCTGGTTTTTCATTATGTTAATTTGACTTAAAGGCTCTTTACGAAAGAAAAATAATCCTGTTGCTGATACCTGCTTTCATTAACATACTATCTTTCAGTGAACAAGAGTACGTCTGTAAACAGCCACTACAATGTACATCTGATATGCAAACCTCTCTTCTTTAAGCAACCTGCAAAATATCAAATAACATCAATAGCAAAACCAACTATATGACCTAGGCATTACAGTACCTTGTATCCTGCTTTGAATATTAAGCTAAAAGAAGGTAAGATTTCTGAAGACATATAGAAGTTCCATACTATTTTCCCATGCCTAAATTAAGCCAAGCAAAACACCAGTGCATCAACATTTTGTTTAAGCTTTTGCTGTTCCGTGAAATACAAGTTTGCACAATTCAGAAGAGGGAACTGATTTAAATTTTAACTTCCAACTGATTTGAAAAAACTATACTGTAACATAGCCCAGAGTTCATAACGTGCTGTGAAATATATTATCTTTCTAAGCAAAGTAATTTGCACTTCACAGGGTGCCAATGAGAGGTTAGATTACTGCCCAACAGTACTTCAATCTCATATTAACATGCAGAAAGTTCAAGCTATTTTTCTTTAGTTTAATATTTACTTCACTGCTACTGCTTGTAACATCCCAAGACTTTTTCACCTCTAGTCATAAACTTGCAGAATCCATAGCAACACATAGTCAGAAGACGATCATAAACACTGATTTCCTCTAATGATTGATGTTCTCACAGAATATGATAACACAAAGATCAAACTCTTGAATGTTGTTAATACTACTTCTGTTTCCTTCACTTTTACTTCTAATCTCCTAAACACTTAAAAGCAAATTCAAAACAGCTTAGAAAAGAGCTAGAAAGAAACCAGAGAAGCACTTAGGAGAGAGTATGAGAACAGCTTGTTCAGTCTAGCAAAGGGCATGATTATTCCCCAAGCAAATCCAAGTAAACAACAGTACAGAAATGTTGAGCGAAAGGAAAATGAGCATAAACAAGTTTTAATTTCCAGATTGAACTTATTTTTAATGAGTTACCCAACCCTCAGAGTAACAAGGTTCTAGAACGGCCTTCTAGCTGAAGCAGGATAAAAGTTGAAAAGGATAAAGACTTTTTTAAATAGAGTTTGACAAGTAGGGATTACATAATGTAATCTTAGCAGGAGATTGAATTTAACACAGGAAATTCCTGATACCTTATTCTCCTATAGCCCAAATTTATTTCTAATTACCATTGTGAGACTATAGGAAAAATAGGAAGGCAAAGACATAGAACTGCTTTACATATCATTCAGTAGAAAGGACTGTATTGTCCTCTGGATTTTTCACAGAGGACAAAATTATTTACTATTACAGGAAACTGCAAATTGCTGTAGCACTTCTGCCCACAAAAACCCAAGAGATCAGTACAAGTTCAGTGACTACAGCATCATATTTTCCATTGTAGTAAAGACAATATTCATGCAGCAGCTGGTCTTTTATTAATAGAATTCATTTATCTTATTCATAATAACTGAAGCACATAGTAGACAACAAGCCAACTGGCCCATTAAGAAACAGATTAAATTTGACATTTTCAGAAATCATCTTAAGAGTTTGAAAATCCTAATTTTAAAAATTGCACAACATTTTTAAAGCAGAGACATCATTTCATATGGCATTTGAAACTCAAACCCACCCCACAGGTAACCTGATATAATTCAATTACAAAACTTTAAAGAATACCTGCTTAAATACTAAGGCACAAGAACACCTATGTTGAGTCATCCAAGGACTTTGTTAACAAAACAGTAATATGCTGTTGTTACTGACAGCATGGGGATTCACTTCCAGGGATTCTTGGTTCAAATGAAACATCACATGATGGACAGAAAATAGTTCACTCTGTAACAGTCCACTACATACTACTAGTTGTTTTCTCCATATATGTTTGCTAAAGATAATATGATACAGTCTGCAGCTGTTTTAAACACTAGAGGAAGCAATTAAGCTCCTTCTCTGGATAAGAACCAGCTTATTGTTGGTATCTTCGTGTGAAAGGCTGAACCCTGTTGAATTGTTTCTAAAAGTTATATCCACAATCCATAGATAATTCAGACATCAGCAGAAGCTCAGCAGGAGAGTACAAATGCCTATCAGAAGTAACAGAACAGCAAGAAAGCAGATGACTTCGAAACATTAAGGCAAATTACTAGGTTTCAGCTTCCTTTCAGTGGAAAACTTTTTTTCCATTTGGTAACAGAATCACAGATTTTAGAGACTAAGAAATTTAACATGTTGTAGCGCCCTGCCTCTCACTCAATCCTAACGTGAAAGGTAAGTTACACATTTTTGTATTTTATGACTAAAAAGACTCAAAAGTAATACATTTTCAAAGGCAATATGAATTATTTCTGAAATTCCCACTAGTAAGCTATACTTCTATAATTCCATGTTTGCCATCATAGTATCACATGAGGAACATGAAGAATTAGTTGTTTTACTCAGAATCTGTATTAACAAAAGAGAATGACTGCTATCAAACTTCGGTGGTTATTATTCAAAGAACTCAGTCCTGCTCCAGTCAGAATCTGGAAAAGACATTGTAAAGATATAAGCTCATGAAAATAATGTGAAACCAAGATATCTGGGAAAATGCATTTCTCTGGAAAGATACAAGAAGGACGGGGTACATAGAAAAAAGATTCCCAAGAGAGGTAACAAGATCATAGGTTCTTTTGCAGGTTTTTTTTTTCTCCAGCCAGTTAACCCCCCCCCAGGATTTCCACGCACATAGGCAGGTTCATCACTGTCCCATTATAACTAGGTTCATGAGACAAGAAAGTTATCCTTGAAAACTATATGCCAAAACAGTTTCAAGATAATCTTTTCTGCATGGAATTTCTATAAAACCCTGGTAAAAAACACCCCCTCAGACCCTCCCCTCACAAAAGATAGCATTTCCATCTTGTACCTGTTCCTCTGTTTCTCCATGCATTTAAGTAGTAAAATAAAACTAATAATGACTGCTACTAAATAAAAATTCCTAAAGATATTTGTTAAATCTTAGATTACACAACAGGTTTGCGTTAGTGTTTACATCATATTAAAACACCTTAAAAGGTATAGCATTATTTAAAACAGCTGCAAATCCACTGAATTTTGAACCATTGAAACCAAAATTTACATAGTTCCCATCACTGAATACACAAACTTGTTGCTAAAGTAGGACTTAGATGGAGCGAGAAGGCCTCAAAAATCAGAGGGGAAGACTGAAGGGGTCTGCACAGCAATAAGCCACGAGATCACCTGTAGAAGATGCATGTTACTTTTTGGGACTGTTTAATACAATATTCATTGACTTTGGCAGAACAGTAGGCCTATTATGGAAATCAAAAGCATGTAAATAATTCTATAATGAAATTTCCTATATAATGTATATGACAATGCCCTAGACTAGGTTGAGTTTTAACAAGGCAACTACAAAGAAATTACAAAGTACACTACTGGCAAAAAGTACAACAGACTTGATGTTTTAATTGAAAAGAAGCTGGAATCAATGAGAAGAAAAAAATCCAGTTTCAATATCCAGCGACAGATGGATCTCACTACATGAAGCATTTAAGTATATGCATTTTAAATATGCATCTGAAAAAGCTATTAAATTAGGTGCCTGAAAAAGTTATCGAATCAACAGTTACCTAATAATCAAGAAGGCCAGTTGCAACAGGAGATCATTTTCTCTTAAAAGTTCAGTTTGGTTCTTTTTTTCTAATTCGCAAGTTAACAACAAAGGAATCCTCCCCTCCAGCTGCACCAGAGAAAACTTTGTGCTGCTATTTACTTGTGGCTACACAGACAGTTAAATCTCTGTTGAAAGATAATTTTTTAATGTAACAGGAACACCCATTATATGCATAAGCTTAAGCCTTTAAAGAGTTAGTACAGTATTAGTAACTCAGTTAATTTCAAAACAACAATGTAGTCTCTCAGCGCAAATACTAATTGCAAGACAAGGCTGAAGTTGGCACCATAGCCATACAAATGTAATGCTAACATTTGACTACACTAGACCATATAACCTGCCCTTTTCTGAGGTACTCACAGAGTCTTACATATTTAGAAGGAGAAGGAAAATGTCAACTACTGGTTCATGGAACACAGTATTACAGCTCTGGAAACACTTTGGAAAGCAGCACTCTTCAGAATGAACCACGTTAAAATAGTATATGAACTTATCTTGAGATCACTCCAATTAAAATGCAAAATGTTTGTATACTAAATTAATTGTATTTGCTCTACCCTCAATTTATGTGGAATGTCATCAGGTGTTTATAAACACTGCATTTTTACAGTAACTTACATACGGATTATGCACAAATAAGTATTTTGTAACTTCTGTAATATAGAAGTTTAATTCCATTTGAAAAAAAAACATGCACTGTAGTCCCATATCATATATTATATGAGATACTAAATTTATGTAACTTTTAAAGATTATAGTATTTTCTAACTGTGTTAAATCAGCTTTACTGTCTCTTCTCTAAACATGGTCAGGAAGGACATGTTCCAAAACTCATTTCCACTGAAGCTCTGCAGCACAGCCCGGATTTTTCACTCACAACAGAACTGATCCTCCAAAGTGATATGTAAATGAAAAATCCTAGCTCACCTAAAGAGATAAAACACGGTAAGTAATGCCTGCTGCTCTTCAGAGCTCACAGGTCATTAAATATTCAAAGATCAAATCATAGGAGTTCATCACTGTAATCAACTACTCACGCCACTGTTTGATTAGATCTTTCACTGATAATTTAAAAGAATTAAATTTAAAAAAAAATAAAGCCTTGCACAAGTATTTTACACTCCACTGATTTTAAAGCTGAGTAGGAGTAGCTGGTGTCCTTTAACAAGTTAGAAGTTCTCTACTTTAAGAAATACACAACAGTGCTACCTGCCATAACAAGTACACTGTCCTTGCAGCATCTACACCAGTCTGGACAGTACACATCCAGTACACATTTCTGTTTAGAAAAAACAGACATTTTCCTAGTTATCCTAACATAGGAACTAAGGCAGTGTTTCTGTGAAAGGTACTGTCAAGAAACTAAGGGATTTGAAATGAACAAAAGGAGAAATATTTCTTACTACACCAAATCAGACCTTATTTTCCTAAAGCTAAAATACACTATAGCACACAGCATTTTAATTCAATAAGCATTGTGTCAAACATTTGACTAAAAAGTTTGAAAAATCAGGAAAACTTACAAGTTAAGTAGTCGTTACTTAAGATAGAAATAGCTCTGCTCCTTGAAGAGGGAGACAATAATTAAACATGTAGATACAGGGTCTAAATCTAGCAAGAAATCACAAATATTCTTCATGAAAATGACGTGATCACTCCAGAATCAATTTCTAAATGACTTCTCGAGAACGACACCCCTTCTACAGCAGTCTTTAACAACTTACGAAGAAAGTTGTATTTTTTCATTATTTGATCAGGAACAAAAACCAATCAATTTCCAGCGCTAGTCCAGGCCAACAAAGCATCTAAGTAGTATCCTAAACCTGTCATTACTATTTGTGTACACCATCTTATAGCACCAGTTTGTAATAGTGAAGTTTTACTAACTTCCTGTTCTATGGAGAAAGCTTTTTAGCAAAGAGAAAACAAAGTAAAACTAAAAACCAAGCTAATTTGCTTTGGAAAGAAAAATGCACCATTGAGCTTTTGGCCATACACACACACACATTTTCTATGTATTCTATCGTCACATATTCTGTGGGCATGAATACAGGAATTTATTGAATTTAATACAAATTCATATAAGATGCTAGATTTGTATCCATCTTCTCACTAAACCTGAGATGAATCCAGAAAAACACGCACCTATATCCAAAAAGTCTCAAGAAGCCAAAAGCTGCTTCATGTAAATACAATGCTGTAAATAAACCATCTACAGTTGATGCATGAACAAGCACAATTAATGTTATATTCTAGTGCTCTTGTCCCAGGTAAAGAGACAAACTTTGGGTTTAGATTCCTAGTTAGCATCAGTTCGGTTTCTTATGAGCTGATGAGCTCATAGCAACACCTGTTCCCTGTCCACATAGAGCAATGCTTGCTACCCTTCACCCTACAAAAAGCAGCACACCCTGTCAATGTGGCTGATACTCTTCAGGATCAGAGTGATTCTTTCCCTTGAACATCTCATGTTGCAGCACAAGAAGCTGTTAAGTTACTTCTCTGCTCTACCTGAAGGAAAGTTCTGACTGGCCAACAAGTAAGAGAGCTCCGAAGTGATTTAAAGACAAGCAGTAGGCAAGCAGTTACAGAACAGGAGGGCAAGCCGAGACTAGTAATGCTCATGGCAAATCCTAGTTTTCGCTTTATGCTCTTCAAAGCATGAGGGCCGTTTTCACACCCCGGGAAGCTGTCAGTGCTCAACTCACAAAGCTTTAAAGGCACGAGCTGATCACCCTTATCTCTTCTTTCAGAACCTTTCAAAATACATAGAAGTTACTTTACTTCATGAAGACGGGGGACGGGAGGATGGGAGGTGTGCGTGAGATATAAACTCTGTTCATATAAATTCACTTCAGTGTCTTGCTTTGACCATTTATACAGTCACCTTCATTATCTGAAGGCACCCAATTAGCAGCCAACGTCCCAGAACGAGTCCCCACGGCCACTTCTAGCCCCCAACGCCGAAGCTGGGCTCTTGCCCGCTCCCCCCTGTCCCCGTCGGGGCGGGCGCGGCCGGTCCCGCCGGCCGGGATAGGGCCCCTCGCCGCCCCCGCTCCCCCGGGAAACCCACCCAGCCCCGCCGCAGGCCAGGCGAGGCAAGGCAAAGCGGCGGGGAAAGTGTGCGAGGCGCTTCGCAGCGGCGGCCGGCAGGGGAGCCCGCCCGCTCCCGGCGCCCATTCAAACAAAAGAAGCCCCTTCTCCTGCCCGCCGCACCCGACGCCCCTGCGTCCCGGCCCCGCTGCCCGACTCACTTCGCAGGGCTCCGATGAGGAGGCTGCCGTCCTTAATCAACTCCTTGATGAACTTGTTCGTTCTCTCCAGCTCGATCTCGTGACACTTCAGGCGCTCCCTGAAATCCGGGCTGTCCAAGTAGGAGTCGCTGAACTCCAACGTGGGCAGACCCATGGCAGCGGCCGCAGCCCCCCGGCCGGCGGTGAAGGGGCGGGCGGCTGAGGGAGGACGGCGCCGGGGACAGAGGGGAAAGCGGGGAAGAGCAGAGACGAGGCGCGGCTGCCGCTCCCCACTCCACCTCCCAGAAGAGGCTCCGGACCCGCTGCACCAGCCCCTCAGCACCCGAGGCAGACTGCCCGCAGATGCGTAGCGCTCCAGTCGCTGTCACCCAGCTACATGCTGCCTGCGGAGCTCCGCGGGCTCCCAGCGCCTCCGCCGCTTCCGGCAGCGCTCCCCCTTCCTCTGTCTCCAGCCCTAACTTCAGCCTGAACCTCCCCCGGCCCGGCCGAGCAAGCCCTCCTCCCGGGCCGGCATGCTCACACGCCGTGGGCCGCGGCCCCGGCAGTGCCCGCCCCTCGATCGCCACCGCCCCCATCCGCACTCTGCCCTCCAGCGGCTGCGCGGCTGTGTTTTTGCGGCCTGGCCGGGTTCAGAGGGAAGTAAGGGGCTTGCAGATCTCTGTCAGGTCTAGCGCTTGCCTGCTCCGTTGCATGGGGCTTTGCGAGACCCAGAGGAAGGCAGGGAAGGAAGTTCCACCTCAGGGGTGTCGTAGACCGGGTGCTTGGAGCTGGTTTATGCCAAAGGCCGATGTGGAGGAGAGCAGCCCGCCTTTGCTGGGTGTCTCCTGCCACAGCTGGAGGAGCAGGGGTGCGAGGGGTTGGGGCAGTCAGCCGGAGCGTGCCTGCGCTGCCAGGGGATCCTCCGGAACACCCCGGCACGGCTGCGGTCCCTGCCTGGTGCGGGTACCGGGCTGTGGCAGGTTAGGGATCCCCTAACGGGAGAGCCAGAACAGGAAGCACTGAAGTATAAAGGATGAGGAGAGAGGAAGGTGGAAGCCAAGGAAATACGAAATACAGGGACATTAATGTTCTGCCGTGGCACCTGGTTGCTGTAAGGGCCAAATCCATCCTAATGAGGAGCGTCAGGAAGCGGCAAGCCCGGTTACCACAGCGAAGTTGTGTGATTCCAAGTACGTGAGTGGGCTTGTCTCTGTAAACAGAAGCACTTGGGATGATGATTGTCTCTTTATCTGGTGTGGTTTTTTCCACAGAGTGTCAGTATACAAGTATGTATACAAATATACTACTGGGTTTGAGGAAAGCTGTCTGCAAACACACCAAGTCAGCAATAACTGCGTTGGAAACAACCGTTAAGGCTGGCCATAAAAAGAATTGTGCTTCAGGATCGCCCACCTCTTGCCAAAAATTGCTTTCAAGAAGGTGTAGATTCTTCTCTGTGCACGTGCTTCTGCCAAATCATTCATGGCGTCCATATTTACACAGTTTAATGTGCAAGTGGGGAAAGGCTCAAAGCTGCTGCATATGCTGTGTTCCTTGACTGTGTGTGCTTCACAGTTCTTAAACCATTTGTCAAAACTTGGTGCTTTGTATTCATAATAGAGTTTTGTGAGTGTCTGAAATGCAGAGAAGAGGCTGCAGTTTCCAGCCATATGGCCTACAGAATTTGTTGAAGTGGAAAAATAGTAATTCTCTGGTTTTACAAGGCTGACACTTCCTGCCCACAGAATCTCAGAGGTAGCTATCAATGTTGATATTAATAGATCCATTGAAGAGTCTTTTAATTTACAAAACTCTGCTCATCAACATGTTGCCTGAGACAAATTATTTTTCCAATAATAGAAAGAATAAGACTGGAAAGGGCTGCTACATTAACAAGTTTATTTCCTTGCTTTTTCAGGCAGTAGCATGTAATCTCACTCATAAGCTAATAAACTTCGTTTAAAATCGAGTTGAACTACTGAAGGATGTTCCAAATAGAATTTTTATGATTATTAAAAACGTAATTTTCAGCCTACATATATTCACAGGGTAATTTTAGGCACACTTGTTCTTCCTTCAGTGTCATCTGTAGCTGAAAATATTCTCTGTCTTCTACCATGTTTATTCTTTGGTGTAGTTCTAGAATGCAATAATGACATCTCTGGCCCTTCCATATGACAGCTTAATAAATTAAAGGTTTTGTCATAAAATAAATCATTAATTTCTTCCTCATTTTCATAGTTCTTGCCTAGATCTCTCTGAGTTTGATTTTATCTTTCTTGATTGTGGTTTACTGAAATTACATGCAAGACCTTATTCAGCCATGCTACCAACTGCCACTTAACACCTTTGTGAAGGTTGTATTTGTCTGTTTCATGGCAAAATTATTTCTGTGGCTTCGCTAAGCCACTCAGATCTTTCTTTTCCTTTGTTTTCAAGCAGCAGATGCCAAAGTTAGAGCAGAAATACTCATTGGTCCCAAACCCATGTACTTAGCATTTTAGTTCAGAACAATTATTCTGGTAATAATCAGGATGACTCATTTCATAAACTATAATGTTCTCATCTTCAGAAGTTCCATAACCACATCACTGCTTTTGGTATCAGGATCATGAATGGAAAATTAATGAAACCAATACTAGTAGTATACTCAGCCACATTTACTAAGAACTTACCTCCAGCCTGACATCCTTTCTACAAATAACTTACCATTATACATTAACTAGTTCTGTATGTTTTTCAGAATAATCCAGTCTTTTTTAGATGAACTGAGAATTGCCCAGCATACAATATATCAAATATGTAAAAATCTGACTAGTTCACATGTACTGCCATTCCCTTCTTTCAGAAAAAGCTTTCATTTTTAAGGAAATAGATTTGCTAACAATGATCTTTGTTTCATAAAGCAATATGTGAGCAGATGTACACCCAACCCTGCATTATCTTCCACTGCTGGAGAAAATGTTTAGAGTTAACCTATGAGTTTATGGCTGCATCTGGAGGAGAGTCTGGTAAATAAATGGTTTGGCACACCCACAGAGTGGTCAACAAAATCTACATGAAAAGATAAGTTTTAGTATGTGTTTTGTGTTTCTTGAAAACTGACAGTGTGCTGGAAGAGGGTGAACTGTATTGAATACTCATTCAAACAACTAGGTTTGTGGAAGGCTCTAGTAAAAGAGTTAGCCTGATATTACCACTGGCTGTGAAGAGATGAATGAAAAATTAGATGCTCTTTTTTTTTTTTCTGAACCCTGGGGAGCTTTGTCTTGTTTCATCCATCTCTATGTTTATTATTCTAAACTTATCCTAAAATCTTACATGTTAATGAGGTCAATTATTATAGATTTCTCCTTCATCTTAAATGTAAACACTGAACTACAATTTCCAGTCAATAGCCCAACTCTGACTCTGGAGGATGCCTGGGGAATATTCTTATCACAGTCCTGCTAGCTAGATTGCCTGGGAAGAGGAAAGGAGAAGTGTGTAGTGGTCCTGCTTACTGCAGTGCATGTCCCCTACTCTTACAGTGGAAAAATGGCTACACATGCAGTTCTTCAATGTTATGGCTCTACCTTGCTCCATTAGATGCTGTTAATTTAGCAGTTCAACAGAGACAAGGATCCTGAGTGTCTGTTACCCAGAGGGAAATATTTTACAGTGAGACTCTGCCAACTTTCTTGTTGTTTCTTCTGCTTCAGTGTATACAATTATGGGAAAATTACTTCTACAGCTGTGTGGCATTGCTCTGAAAAATGCTTCTTTTCCTTGAGAGAGTGGGATTATAGGCAAAAAGAATGCAAGGACACTGATGTTTGCATCCACTTGAAGTGCTCAAGGGTACAAGATTAGCTCTGTACCTGTATCGCACAGAATATATTAAAATCATAGAAAACACCACTCAAACAATTATTTACAGAGTATTTTAATTTGTTTTAGCTTCCCCAAAGATCTTGGTTTATCTCAGTTTCCCACAGGTTTCTTGCTGGGAATTTGCAATATTCGCAGTAACTCGCTAGGATACATGCTATTAAAAGTTTTCAGATTCTCCTTCTTAAATTAAGATCCTAGATGCTAAGTTTAAATTGGCTAGCAGTGATAAATTAAATAATAATAGTAATAAAAAAGAAAATATATAGAAGTGAACCGAGGAAGTAAGTCTAAGTTTCTTAATTCCTTCTATGTATAAACTGAAAGTGATAGTACTCTCTGTTTGAATACAATCTCCATTTTGTAAACTGATTGTTAAATGATGTAACTGCCAGTGGGTTCTGTTTGTTTTGTTGTTTTTACAGCAAGTTAACGTTGTCAGAGGAGGAAAGTAGCTAGCCAAAATCATAGTTTAGAAGCCAAGCCGTGTAATTTAGTGTGTAATTTAGTATGTACCGATCACATTATCCTAAGATATTGGTCTGTGTGCACAAAGGTCTACTCACATGTACATTCCTATCAGTGTTTCAGATTGTAATCAATAATTACAGATCAATAATATTTTTTAAAAATGTGTTAGTCTTTTTAATATGTAAGCAAGCTCTAAGTGGTTTGGAGAAGCTTCAAAGAGCAAAGTTCAAAGCTGAAATTAAAAATCATGTTTAGTGACTCTCATCCTATGTTTGCTTCAGCCTCCTGGATACTTCTTTGTTGAATCTGAATATTCCCCAGCTGGCTCTGGTTCTACCTTCTGGTATGCTCAAAAATTTACCTAAGGAAGTAAGTGCCTAAACCCACATGATAACGTTATGCTTAGACAAGCAGCTCCCAAATCCCAGATGGGATTGATACAGTACAAGTAACTGAAGATGAAGGCTACTCAGTATTCTACAGGAAGCAGTAGATGTGGCAGCTTAAAAATCACAGCAAGATAATGACGACTGCCGGTTTCATTTATATATCTTAGTAGCTAAAACATTTGCCTATGGAGTGAGACAGCTGGATATTAGGTACCTGCAGACCTAATTCTCATTGTCCACCTCTAGAAGGGTGAAACTTCAGGCAACACCTTGCCTCACATTTCTTCTTGACAGCATTAGGGAGTTCCACTCAGCATGAGAAGTCTTAGGATCAATCTCCATGACTGTATACTACAGAGAAGTATTTTCATGCTTTAGTTCTCACTCCGGAAGCAAAGCATCTGAGAGGTAGTTGTAACATCTTAACTGAAATTTGATTCATGTGTTCTTTGCTTGGATTCTGTTATAGCCTCTTGGCTATATTATCCTGTAAGTAACTTAGATACTTTTATTTGCTGTAGTTTATTTGACGTAAGTAAACAGTGGGACTCTAAAAATCAGCATCAAGGTGAAAAGCAAGAAACTCAGTTTTAACATTGGTATCCAAAATTATTCTTTCACATCTAGAATCCATAAGTGGATGCCATCCTTACTAACCTTATCACTTGTGTCACTTCGAACATGAAAGAAGAAACAGGCTATAAGCAGATGGAAACAAAATTTGATCCTGTCCTTAGTCAACTAGCTGCAGGTTTGCAGCAGATACAAACTGGGTGATTACATGGTGCTAAATAAGCTAAAATTTAAGATATATTCAGCTCAGCCCTGTGCTAGAACTTTACACAATATTTGCATCAAAGTGTCTGTCTCTGGTTCCTGCAGACTGTATAGACATTGAGAGACAGGAATAACAGAAGGTATTTGAAGGAAGCTCATTCACTTTGGAAGGTCATGGTAGAAGAGATGCCATGTGAAGCTTAGCAAGAGAGGGAAAGTGGACATCTCTGCTGTCTTCTTTATTGTTTCCCTCCACTGTATGGAAACTAGATAGCAATTGCAGCTGTACTGTGTAGTAACAGGTATCGGGAGATAGCAACTGGTAGAGGGTCACACATAAAGTCTTTGCAATGCTGCTGGGTTTTCAGGAGCAGAACCAAATCTACAAATACAGGGCAGTGAGATGGCGTAATTTTCTCCAGCTAGTAGTTTCATGGTATGATTTGCAGGTGCACAAGATCTTTGAAAGAAAGGATGTTATTAATTACTAACTAATCTTCATGCCTCACTATTTGCCAATTTGAAGTAGAAATTGTAACCTCACTGTTTAACTCAGTGGGAAAGGAGACTAGTCTATTCTTGCTATGTCTGTCAGTAAGATATAACACAAAAGTCGGGCTAAGAGCTCCTGGATGTATCACATTGGTTGCTGTTCACTGGAAGTCTTAGGTCCTCAGCATTCAGTACTCTGTAGCACGTAACCTGCATTTAGACTGGCTCAGCAGATAACTGGGAAAAAAGATCTGAAAGTCTTTTACGATACAACATCATCTATTTTTTTTCTGGGAGCGTTGGGATCTTCTAGGCCCACCCTAGCAGGGCAAGTGTGAGAGATGAGCTGAGTACAGTAACTACTCTGGATAGTGGGCTCTTGTAGCAACCAGGGTAGACCCATCACTAATACATCCCTGTGTGGACAGAACACAGCTGAAATGCCCATCCAAAAGGCAAGTCTTACAAGCCTTTTGGCAGTCATAAAGCAGAGAAAGCATTTTACCGTGTAAAAGGCTGGATTCAGTTCCAAAAGATAAATCTGGACTTGGCCAAGTTAAACACTGCGATAGAGATGTTGGATGACACATGAACTGGTTTACCAAAAGTGATCTCTCCCCTGAAAACTAATTACAGAAAAGTTTAATTAGAAAGTAGTTCAATTCAAGATTGAGAAAATACCTAACAAATGCAATTTTAAAGTAATTGTTATTCTTTTATTCATCTAAATATGTGTTTATGGAGGTAGATAAACCAGAAACTAAATCAATATTTTTTTCTGCTGAATGCCTTTCTAACTCTGTTACCTAAAGGTCTGCTTTTGTGCATGTGGGGAAGTGCCTAAGTCTTCATAGGACTAAGTAATTTTGAGTTTATGAGTTCTGCTTGAATCCAGGAAAAAAGTATTCTTTATGGCACATGCGGGCAGAATAATTTCTGTGCCTGATGATTCAAGTTTACAAGGACATGTTCTAGTCTCATTCTTCTGTAAAACCAGTCAAGCAATTTGTGAAAGCCATTGAGTAGCGGCCCTAGGGTGAAAGACACAGGCTATGACTGTGGGTGTCTAGGATTGGGTTTAGAACAAAATGCATGCAATGAAATATATTTTTCTTCTTACAGGGAAACTGAGACAGATTAATGGGCCAGATGCAAGTTACTTCCATAAACGTGCCTACAGTTGGGAGTTTACTGAAATACCTGTCATAGAATAACAGTGTCCCCTTGAGGATTTATAGCAAAATGATCACACTAAAATAAATTAGGGATACCTATTTCAGTAAATCTTAAAAGACATAAAAGATACATAGTGCAAAATTAAACTCCCCAAGAATATTTTAGCTAAATATATTCTTATTCATTCTTTATGTGGGAACTTTGTTTTTAGCATTTTTTTCCATTTACTGTATAATTGATAACCACTATGACATGGATTTTTTCCCTTCTTCCTCTGAAATATATGGAAATTTATAATTTCCATATATCATTTCCAAGATACTGAAGTGTTTACTGCTAAAAGTAGGAAAGTGCTTCTTGTTTTAGTATAAAACCAAATCAGATAGTAAGTGAAGTCTGTTTTTCGTGGCTCCATCTATGAATGCACAATAGATCTTCATGTGAACAAGGGAAATGTGCACTTTCTTTGAACTCTGTCCTTTTCTCATCAGTGTTTCATTTTTTTTAACTCATAATGTTTTCATTACATTAAGGGAACAACAGGGTAGCCCTCCTGTAGATAGTGGAATAGCTATGTTTCCTTGTACTGTAATCTACAGGGTAACTTATTTTGTTTGAGTTTAAGTCCTGTTGGCTTTGCATTTCTTAAAAAAACCTCACACACATGTTGTTGTAGCTGCTTTTTCTTACTAGCAGTTTAATAGAGTGTATAACCAGAAGTGTGTTGATAGACACGTCAAGTATATCACAAATATGTTCAAAAATAAATGCATCTAAACCTATTAAATTAAGCTATTATAGCTAACCTGGAGAATTTTTCACTTAGCGGATAAAGGCTCAGAATGGAAAATACTGTAGAAGCACTGAAATTAAGTTTCCTATGATGTAAACCAATCCAGATTTCATTTTTCATATCAGTAACTTAAAATTAAGCATTACACAATGATAAACCATATTTGGGAGAAGAGAGAGAGAAGATACTTGTTTAAATGTCCTCAACTTATTACACACATGGCCCACAAAACTATCTGATGTTGCTCAGAGCCATGGGAAATTAAGTTGCGATTGAAGTTGCTGCTGATCTATTTTTTCTATTCAATGTAGTGTCGCTCACATGTGGTCCTTGTCTTGCATTGTAATTATTAAATTATACTGGCTGAAGACAACTACCTTAGGGAGCAGATGCTCCTAGTCTGGAATTCTAAAATTAAATTAGACATTGATGAAGGTTATGCATTTTGTTGCTTTCTCTTCCTAGTATTGGAAAAGAATAATTGTGTAATTTTTCCATTGTAATGACTCTCCCTTCCTCCTTTCCCCCATGTTTTTAATACATAAGAATACAGAAATTTAATGCTAGAGAGGATCAAGGTGAACATACAGTATAAATTTCTGTACCTAAACTACCCTGAGAAAGAACTCAACTGCCTGTTAATGTTCTTAATAAGGATATTTTCTTTGTTTCTTCAGATAGTACCTTCTGGAGTTTTACCACCCTGCTGAAAAGCTTCTCCAACATTAATCTTTGCTGTCAGTAGTATGTCTTCTTTTTCTTCTCCCTTGGACATGAAGAACATTGATTCTGGTCCTTCTTCCAGACATTTTTACCATGTCTCCTCCATCTTCCTTTATGAGCCAAACAAATTCACTACCTTTTGCTATTTTTTTTTCTTTTTCCTCAAAAACTTGCCCTCTTTTTAAAAACTCTTGCTCTTTTTTCAAAAGCAGAAATATTTCTAGATTTTTCCTACACATGGTGGTTCCTAAACTAAGCACAGTTTCCTATGCAAACTCACCAAATCTGAATTTGTGGTATGGGTTATCATTTTCATTATTGCATCCTAGAATGAGATAGCTCTTTTGAAGAGCATCACTGTATAAACCACTCTAACCAAACTTATTTGTCCCCACCATCTAGCTAAATATTTCTTAGTTTGTATTGTATTTTCTCACAATTGCATGTTGTTTTGTTCATTCATTTGGTCTAAACCCAGTAAGATGAAGCAAGTCGTCTTACTGATTTGTTAAAACAATTTTAAATTCTTATCTTTTCACCAACAGTATTTTCTATTTCATGAGGACAAATTTCAGTGAATGAAAATTGGAATTTGGAAAGATCTGTTTGGGAGTTGTGCAATGTTCTCCCAGCATGACGGGGAGCTACTGAAAACTACTTGTTTGAAGGTGAGTTTTTCCGACTGCTTCTATACCCTTCAGATGCTAAGTCTCATTAGACTTGTGCTTTAGGATGCCAGTGCAGGCCAATGTTAAAAAATTATGCTAATTGCAGAGTTTATTGCACCTTGTTATTTACTAGGCCACTTAAGCTGTTACAAGAGGAAACTAAACAGACTGAATATCTTTTGTGCTTGACAAATGCATGCCAGTGGTTTAGTATTCCATCTTCTAGGTATTTAAACATTCTCAGCATCTTTTGTTTCTCAACATGTCCTCATTATTCCCTTTGTCTTCCTGTCCTTATTACCCTTTATGCCACATATTGGTATGTCCTTGGTCTCTTACGTTCATCCTGGCTTTCAGTTTTTTTGTATGATTCATTCTTCACTGTTTAAAGTTATTGAAGAGCTCTCTTATACAGCCATAATGGTCTCTGCTACTTCCACTATCTGTCTTTTGCACCGGAATAATTTGGTTTGCAAAACAATCTTTTAAGTAACCCCACCTGTACTTCTTTCTTCTTCACATTCTTTCAGAAAATGACTTTACTTACTGTTTGCTGAAAACTGCTTTTCTGAAGACTCTTACTCTATTCAACTGCTTTTGCAATTGTTGTTTCATTAGAATAACAACATTTGTCCTTTTATGATTACTTCCTGAAGATAATTCTTTATTGTTTTCCAGGAGTCAGAACCATATCTAAAAGAAATGCTTCTATGAAGGCAGAGACAATTTTCTAAAATAAAACGTGTTCTTTGTATGTTCAAAGGATGCAATAGATTTGTCATCCAGTTTACAAAAATAATTTTTTTTTTAGTATGCTTTAAGCAAAAATTATTTCTATTAAATTTGTAGATGAAATAAGGTGCAAGGTTCTGCAGGTGTATTGAAAACTGGTTTTTGGTTCCAATGAAGAGGTGGCCTGGGGAAAAAAGGCCTGAAGAAAGTTATTTATTCAGTAAATTTAAGTGCAATATTGTAGACTTGTCCAAAACCAGAATAAGGATCAACTGTTCAAATAGAAGTTTTACATAAATCTTGAAGTTATAGCTGATTCATAAGCTGAACTTGAATTGGCAATGTTACATCTTTGCAAAAAAGCACATTTTGTAGCAGCTCCATTATAAAATAAGCTCTGGGCGGGACTACATTATCCTCTTAGATGCGGTGTTTTAAGAAGGATGTGGTCTAAGTGGAGAGGGATAAGCAGGGAGCAGTGATATTGATCAGAGATCTAGGGAATGAGAGGAAATGTTGAAAGAAGATTGTGTGTGTTGTATACAGAGAATACTAAGGGGTGATACAAGACTAGTTCAAAGAGAATGTAGTATCTGATTTGCATGTGCAGTTTAGACAGACAAAAGGTAATTGGCTTAAATTGCAGTGTGAGAGATTCAGGTTAGACTAGGAAAAATGGCTAGTGATAAGGATATTTAAATGTTGGAATACTCTTATTTATTTTTAAAAGCTATAAATAATAGAACACTTGCATTTGTTCGTAGAGAATTTTCTAGTTCATCCTTGTCCCTAAGTAATACCAATTGTGTGTAAAGTAGAAAATCGCCCAAGGTTCCGCCTATCTCCTGTTTTTCAGGCTTGATCTGTAGATCACATCTTTCTCTGAATTGTCCCATTTTCTCTCTTACTGATAGCTCCTAGTTGTGGGAAAATTTATGATATTCCCTGAGAAGTGAAAACATAATTGAAATCCTAACATTTGTGTTGCAAGGCTGTGAGGTTGTAGCCATCCACATTTCTATCTAGCTTTTCAAAGGGTTAAGCTTTATTAGGCCTTATTGAAAGCCTACTGAAATCGCTGGAAGTTATGACTATTTTCAGTGGGCCTTGAATCTAATCATTTTAGCTTTGTTAAACATCTGTTACTTCTGTCTTGTCATTCTAACCCAGATACTCACAGAGGAATACCTGCATCTCTTTCATCCGAGTATTTAAGTTGCTGTAGATGAAGAATTTTCTGTGGCTTGAAATGCTGTAAGAATGGTTAGTTGCTGTGGCAGAGAGAGGTTTCCACTGATTTCTCAAAGTGAGCTTTTAACCTTATGTATCTACAGCAAACGAGTATGTTTTCTCCTCCTACACCCTTGCCACTTCAAAGAGAGGTCTCAGTGTGCTTGAAAAAAATGCTGTTCAGTTTTAATTTGTTTTTGCATCTCAGTCTGATGCAAAGGAGAAGGAACCCTGATTTGAAAGAAAAACCCTGCTGAGCTTTGAGTTGTGTTCACAGCTCATGAGAAGACTGGTAGGATTTTGTGCAGCTGGGGAGTTTCACAATAACAAATTATATCTGTCTTTTCAAGAAAACATTTGGAAGCATTGCCATTATCTATTTATTTAAAAGGTTGGGAAATTATAAAGCTACAATCACGTATGTAGCTGAACTCTTCTCTATTGTGCATGTATCTAGCTGAAAAGTTTTTTAATAGTTTTAAAAATTCAGGTTTTTGTTCTGCACTACACTTGCAAGCTTGTAGTATAATTACCAGTGTCTTTGACTTATGCAACACAAATATTTTTAATGGCTCTTTTATCCTAGGCTCATGTCTGGAAATCTCTTAGAAGCTACAGTATAATAAGTTCAGATGTCTTTTATGAGGATTGTACAGCTTTAAAGGCTCTATTTTGAAAGCCATACTGCTGTGCTTTGATAGTATCTGTCATGTAGGATGTTAGAAAAAGGCGGACTGACTGTAGTAGGTAGTCAGCCTACACAGATACAGCTTTGCCTTATCAGTGCTATGAGAAAGTAAGGTACCATACCGAAAGTTTTTCACTTGTTCTGATGGGCAGTTCTGTGAAGCTAGTGATTGTGTGAACATGATTCTGTGTGAAGAGATTAGTACTAGGGATAAATTGTACCATTCTCACTCATCTGCTCAAAGAAACTGATGTAATTCCTTTTTAATGGAGAACAGGTTCTATTTTATGAAAAACATGATTGCATAAAGCAGACAAAAGGAACCATAATCATACAGTATTGTGATAACAGAAACGTGGAAAACCAGTTTGAGGTCTGAGTGAAACAGAGATGCTCAGGATGGAAAAACATCCTTCAGGCAGTAGCAGAATCTTCCAACCATATAATTTATGTCTTCTCAAAAGAAAGTGTAGCCTTATGGCTTCAGATTGCTTAGGCAGAGAGGCAGGACAGAGTCTAAGCAGAACCAGAGGTGGACATATGCCAGACGAGGAGTATTTCTCATCCAGAAATCAAGTGGAAATGTGCCAATCTGCAGTGCTTCTGCCAGCAGGCTGTCTTCCTCCCTTAGTCCAAAGAGAAAGCCTGTCTCTGGGTTCTAACATGCAGAGATACCCTGAACTTGGTCTCTGGTGCATAGCACCACACACAATTCCACACACACCATTGTGTGTGGAACACAACACCAGTGATGTGGAACAGAAAATGTCAGTTGGCAACTTTGTAGGCAGAAGCGGGTCGTATCATCTACCCATTTATCAAGAAAGTCATTAAAGGTAAGTTAATTCATGTTGGGAAACTTTTCCTCCCGTCCCACAAACAGTTGTTTTCATTCTAGTTAAACATCTTCACCTGAGTTATGATCTCTATAATGCTAGGATTCATTCTCTGAATTGGAGGCCTTAAGTGTGGGGAGCAGAATGCTGAGTCAGCAGAATCTTCACACACCTGTGGGTCTCTTCCTTTCTAGCTATTCCTTTCTCACTTCACTTCTTCATATATCACTGCCCTCTCTATGATTAGTTTTGTTTCAAAACTAGATCTTTAGCTTTGGTGGATATTGTTTTTCCATGTGGATTTGTGCCTTAACAGTAATTTAATTCACATCTAGAATAATTGAAATTATGGTATCTGCTTTTACTTTGGAATAAGTCTTCAACTCTCCTTAGGCAAACTAAGGAGACTTAAACTTCTGTTTCCATATCTGTTTATGTTGCTTGCCTATAATCTCTTTATTCTCAACCGTCCTATTCAACATTATCTATAAACTATTCCAGTGAAGGATTGACTCCTTGTTGCAAATGTGCGTGCGATGCTTATTACAAGGGAACTGCTGTGGGTACTACAACATTACAAGCAAACAACAACCCTTGATCTAACTTATCTGCTTCATCATATATTTACAAAACAACTCATTCTCCTGGAACTGGTTTAATCAAGCTAGTGTTCATCCCATGAAGGATAAATGTTGTGCTGATTCAAACTGCAACTACCATTTAAAATTCAGAGGTAGCTACTTGTGTTCAGGTTAGTATTTTATATAAAAATTCTGAAGACTAAGTGGACACAAATGTCCTTATACCACCTTTCAAAAGTTTTCATACTGAAGAAAAAACCTCAGACTTTGCTGGGGTAAAGCAAGCAACTGAGCTATCACAGAGTCATAGAATCATGGAATTATTTGTGTTAAAGCTCACCGAGTTCAAAATCTCTGCCATAGGTGGGGGCGCCTTCCACTAGACCACGTTGCTCCAAGCCCCGTCCAATCTGACCTTGAACACGGCCAGGGATGGGGCAGCCACAACTTCTATGGGCAACCTGTGCCAGCACCTCACCACCCTCAGACTGAAGAATTTTTTCCTAATAACTAATCTAAATCTGCCCTCTTTTAGTATAAGAGTTTAAGTTATTAAAGTATTAATCCTGTGTGAAGTGTACGGACTTCTTTTCAGGATGCCTCATACATCACATGTTAAATACAAGAAAAAAATTGCTTCAGTGGCTGTGAAAGCAATTTACGGGACATGATGAAGCACAAGTAAAAGTCAAATCCCCTTGTGCGGGATGTGTGGAGATCTGTCTATATGCTGTGGTGAGCTTCAGGAAGATTAGAAAGTTGTGTTATGGAGAGACGGGGTTAACAGTTTAGAGCTGTTTTAAGTTGAGTAGGGCACAGAAGTCTGGATACCCTTACTTTTCAGAAAATATACTTTCAGTTTGAACTGACATTGCCTGAGAAATGCAAAAAAAGAAATTTAGGCTTTTCTTATTTACTTTTATGAAAGGACTAGTTTTACCATGTTGGTACAGCATTTGGTTTGGTCCGTATCTGCTACACAAGTCTACAGTGCAGTACACAAGCGTCGTTAATGTGGCATCGAAGCTGAGCTGCAGCCACCTCTATGGAAAGGGCCAGTTCAGTGCTCTTCTCCATCCAGGGCTGCATGAGTCTGCCCTTGCTTTGTCCTTGCCTTTGTCTTACCCCAGGGGATCAGGGAGGATACATTGGCAGAGAAGTAACCCTACAAAAATGTTACAACTCCCAGGAAATGAGGTCAGACTAATGCATTAGCTCAGCTGAACCGTAGGTCTGTGTGGTTAAAAAACACTACTGATTATTTCCGTAAGGGTTAGCGCAGAAGGAACCGTAGGGCTGCTTTGCCATGCCAATTGATAGTCTCAGTGTGCAGAAACCAAACCAGAGAGCCACAGAAAATTTTACTGAAGGCAACTTAAGCGCTAATTTAGGCAAGAGGTTTGAAGTCTGTGCTATAGGACTTGTACATCAAAATACTGGGTTGGGCATGTTCTGATTTAAGACCATAGGGAACTTCATTGGTAATATGTAGGTTCCTTCTGCATTACATGTGAGCTTTTACATTAGTTTTCAAAAAATGGCATACATAGATACTTCAATTTTGCATTTGAAGAATCATGTGATTTTATATCTCTGGGGAGTTTGGTGCGTCAGCCGTGACAATCACTATAAAGAATCACTGTGTTGAAAGTAGTTTAAGTGTCATTGTGATTTTGATAGTTATTTGTCAAATTCAGTGTTTCAGGTAAGTCCTTTCTTACAGCTGTTAGCATTTTCTCACTTACTTAAATTTACGGAAATAGTTCTGAGCCAGCAGTGTGCCCAGGTGGTCAAGATGGCCAGTGGCGTCCTGGCCTATATCAGAAATAGTGTGGCCGGCAGGACTAAGAGAGTGATTGTCCATGCCTCTTTACTTGGCACTGGTAAGGCCACACCTCGAATACTGTGTTCAGTTCTGGGCCCCTAACTACAAGAAAGACATTGAGGTGCTGGAGCAGGTCCAGAGAAGGACAAAGGAGCTGGTGAAGGGCCTGGAGCTCAAGTCTGATAAGGAGCTGCTAAGGGAACTCTGTTTAGCCTGGAGTAAAGGAAGCTTAGGGGGGACCTTACCACTCTCTACAACTACATATAAGGAGGTTGTAGTGAAGTGGAGGTCGGTCTCTTCTCCAAAATAACAAGCAATATGACAAAAGAAGACCTCAAATTGCACCAGGCGAAGTTTAGATTTGATATTAGGAAAAATGTCTTCCTCAAAATGATTGTCAAGAACTGGAAAAGGCTTCCTAGGGACGTGGTGGAGTCACCATCCCTGGAGGTTTTTCAAAGGTATAAATGTGTTACTTGGGGACATGGTTTAGTGGTGGACTTGGCAGTGCTGGGTTAATGATTCAGCATCAATGATGTTGAAGATCTTTTCAACCTAAATGATTCTATGAAATTACAGTATTTGTAGGGAGTTTTTATGGACATTTGTAAATGTTTTTGTAATATTACCTCCAGCAAGAGCTTCATCAATACAGTGAATGTCCCACCTTCAAAGGATATTAACAGACAATGTGTTTTTTCCATGTAAGTGTATACCACCTACTAGAAAAATGCATGTTTACCACATTTTCTGACATGACAATTCAGGAAAAAGGGGCCACCACAACAAAGAATGTTTTCTTAGTGTACTGCTCATGTGATCTTTACCATGGAAAACTAAAAAGATAGAACCATAAAACTAAAACACACCACAAAATAAACCTCTATGTCTAGCAACAGGTCTCTCAGATGTCTTCACTAACAGATTTTTGTAGCTCTAGAAAATAAGCAATGTGGGAAAGCAAATAAGCTTTATGCAGATTTATATTTCATGGGTTTCCATTCTGAAAGCTCTGCTGATTCAGCTACCAAACCTGTAATACGTTACAGTAATTGTATATAAAATTGCTGCTGTGCTGGCATGATTTTGCTGCTCTTGGTTTATGGGCTAACATTTTGTATTTTCTTTGGTATCCTATACTATGTTTAATCTAAAGTACTCCTACATAAAGAGAGAGAATCCAACTAGAGTTCTGTGTATTCATACAGTCTTCAAATACCACTGCCAGTTTGGTGACAGTCTCAGACCTTGAACTTCTGTATACTCAGTGTCTGTGTGGGCTATTTGCCTTACATTTTCGTTACACTGACACTGGCTACTTTTGACTGCCTCTTGCTGCCACCTCGTATCGGGCATTTCTTAGCTTTAATCATCACCTAAGCAGTCTTATCTGCTTGCTGTCTCATGAAGTGAACAGTCTTGGGCCTCACCATTTACATGGGAGGCCGCCAAGAAGTCTGATTCAAGAAATGCAAGACTTTTTAGCTTGTTTTTATGGCCTTTATTACTGTAATATCTTCAGCATTTCCAGCTTTTATTTTCGATTTATGTATTTCCCCACAACAAGCAAGGGGTGGAGATTCCTCATTTGATATATTCCTCTGCCTGCTTGGCATGGTAGAGGGAAATGTTGGTGAATCAAAATAAGATGGTTTGAATTGCCTGTTGAAGTAGATGGTGACTGCATTCTCTGCTGAAAGTGTTAGAATTAGGAGCCTCATGATTTGAAACCTTCATTATTCGTTCCTGAGAGATAGAATCTTTTTGATTCATCTGAATGCACACTCTTAGGGAACACAACCTTTACACATAGTTGTTTGATTTTAAAGTGATTTTAAGTTTTCCCTTGCATCTTGTTTTGGTTTATAAGATACATTTTACATAGAAATTAAGTACCTTCTGCAGTCCAGCTCCCAAAGGATTTGGATACACAACAGTACAAAGGTCCCCTGGCAGCCCTCCAGGGTCCAGAGTTCATCCCATGTCTCCCAACACTCACTACAGAGTTTGGCAGCCACATGCCTTGCTGAATCTAAGGCCTCCAGCTCTAGCCCCAATTAAACTTGCTACATGTTCCTAGTGGCTGCTTCCCCTCCTCACATATAGTCAAAGCAAGAGCCTGGTGTCCACCTTCCTTACATCCCCTGACTCTTTAGCTGATGGTAAGACATATATCTCCTCTCACACCAAAACACTGTGAAAGTTGCTATGAATCTCAAGTCCTCCAACAATCTGTAATTACAAAGCCAGGAAGGATGACCCTAACTGCCAAGAGGGCCACAGACATCAGTAGGAATTCTGAAGAAAACTGATGTGCTATTAGAGGAGTGCTATGAGACATTTGGAACAAAATGCAGATGTGATCTAAATGGGAATAGCTTATAGAATCATAGAATAGTTAGGGTCAGAAAGGACCTTGAGATCATCTAGTTCCAATCCCCCTGCCATGGGCAAGGACACCCCCCACTAAACCATGTCACCCAAGGCCTCATCCAACCTGGCCTTGAACACCGCCAAGGATGGAGCATTCACAACCTCCCTGGGCAACCCATTCCAGTGCCTCACCACCCTCACAGTAAAGAATTTCTTCCTTAGATCCAATCTAAACTTCCGCTGTTTAAGTTTGAACCCATTACCCCTTGTCCTGTCACTACAGTCCCTGATGAAGAGTCCACCCTCAGCATCCTTGTAGGCCCCCTTCAGATACTGGAAGGCTTTTATGAGGTCTCCACGCAGCCTTCTCTTCTCCAGGCTGAACAGCCCCAACTTTCTCAGCCTGTCTCCATACGGGAGGTGCTCCAGTCCCCTGATCATCCTCGTGGCCCTCCTCTGGACTTGTTCCAACAGTTCCATGTCCTTTTTATGTGGAGGACACCAGAACTGCACACAATACTCCAAGTGAGGTCTCACGAGAGCAGAGTAGAGAGGCAGGATCACCTCCTTCAACCTGCTGGTCACACTCCTTTTGATGCAGCCCAGGATACGGTTGGCTTTCAGGGCTGCGAGCGCACACTGCTGGCTCATGTTCATTTGCTCATCGACCAACACCCCCAAGTCCTTCTCTGCAGGGCTGCTCTGAATCTCTTCTCTGCCCAACCTGTAGCTGTGCCTGGGATTGCTCCGACTCAGGTGTAGGACCTTGCACTTGGCATGGTTAAACTTCATCAGGTTGGCATCAGCCCACCTCACAAGTGTGTCGAGGTCCCTCTGGATGGCATCCCTTCCCTCCGGCGTATCAACGGAACCACACAGCTTGGTGTCATTGGCAAACTTGCTGAGGGTGCACTCAATCCCACTGTCCATGTCACCGACAAAGATGTTGAACAAGACCGGTCCCAACACCGATCCCTGAGGGACACCACTCGTTACCGGTCTCCAGCCGGACATGGAGCCATTGACCACAACTCTTTGCGTGCAGCCATCCAGCCAGTTCTTTATCCACCGAGTGGTCCACCCATCAAATTGATGTCTCTCCAATTTAGAGACAAGGATGTCATGTGGGACAGTGTCAAAGGCTTTGCACAAGTCCAGGTAGATGACGTCAACTGCTCTGCTCCTGTCCATCAGTTTTGTAGCCCCATCATAGAAGGCCACCAAATTGGTCAGGCAGGATTTCCCCTTAGTGAAGCCATGCTGGCTGTCACCAACCACCTCCTTGTTTTCCATGTGCCTTAGCGTTTATTCCAGGAGAATCTGCTCCAAGATTTTGCCAGGCACAGAGGTGAGACTGACTGGTCTGTAATTCCCCGGGTCATCCATTTTCCCCTTCCTGAAAATGGGGGTTATATTTCCCTTTTTCCAGTTGTTGGGAACTTCACCTGACTGCCACGATTTTTCAAATATGATGGCCAGTGGCTTAGCAACTTCATTCGCCAGCTCCTTCAGGACCCGCGGATGGATTTCGTCAGGTCCCATGGACTTGCGTATGTTCAGATTTTTAAGATGGTCTCGAACCAGATTCTTTCCTACAGTGGGCCTGGGGTCTTCATTCTCACAGTCCCTGCATCTGCCATCCAAGACTTGGGTGGTGTGGTCAGAGCCTTTGCCAGTGAAGACTGAGGCAAAGAAGTAATCAAGAACCTCAGCCTTCTCCAAATCCAGGGTAGCCAGTTCTCCTGATATCTTCTGAAGGGGGCCTACGTTGTCCCTAGTCTGTCTTTTACTCGCTACGTACCTATAGAATCTCTTCCTGTTGTCCTTAACATCCCTAGCCAAGTTCAATTCTAACTGGGCCTTAGCCTTCCTCACCTGGTCCCTAGCTTCCCGGACAGCATCCCTGTATTCTTCCCAGGCTGCCTGTCCCTGCTTCCACCTTCTATAAGCCTCTTTTTTCCTTTGAATTTTCCTGAGCAGCTCCTTATCCATCCAAGGAGGTCTTTTGGCCCTCTTGCTGCACTTCCTTCTAGTTGGGATGCAACACTCCTGAGCTTGGAGCAGGTGATCCTTGAATAACAACCAGCAGTCTTGGACCCCCCTGCCCTCTAGGGCTGTGTCCCATGGAACCTTACTAAGCAGGCTCCTGAAGAGGCCAAATTCTGCTCTCTTGAAGTCCAGGGCAGTGAGCTTGCTGCACGCTCTTCTCACTGTCCCAAGGATCTCGAATTCGACCATCTCGTGGTCACTTGATCTTCTTCATCCATCTGGAGGTTGTGCTGGATTTCTAGCAGGAAGTGATAGTCTGATTTCCCTGAGGACATGCTTTGTGGGTAGATACCTGTCCTGTCCTTGTATTCCTGTACACCCATGTTTTGATAAAATCTCTATCCAGGACTAGACACTTGCGAGGGTCCAGATTGCCAAGGAAGGCAGATGCCTGCTGGCAGAACTGGTACACCCTGGTATTAAGGCATTTACATCAACAATATTAACAACACAATTGCATCCTGAGATACATCATGCGGGTTGGCAATACTTGGTGACCTCAACACCTCTCTGGCATCAGAGCTTGAACATTGAATTATGATCCTGCTGATGCCTGTGTGGTGGTTGAAGACCCAGGAGCTGGATAGTTGTCAGTCCTTCTCTCTCTCTATGGTAAGATGCTAGAGGAAAACCAGTAAGAAAATGGATCTTTGGCCAAATTCTTGTACCCATCCCCATGTCAGTCACTGCTATACCCAGCATACCTGTTACTGTGAATACCCTTCAAAAACGTATGCATGCTCTATCCATTACATGGAGTGAATTAGACATGCAGCTTAGAACAGTTGCTGCCATTTCAACAGCAAAGTCCCTTGAAGCTGAAGTTGTGTCCATGACATGCCATGACAACTCTTTATACCTCCTTTTTCATCCCTCTGCAAATTGCCTTTGACAATTTTATTTTTTTCTTGGAGATTCATAGTTTCTGCTCTCCCTCCTGAAGTTCTTTGGCTGAAAAGAACCAGCAAAATGCAATGTAAGCCCACTAGCCTGCCTCTGAATTTCTAAACCTGTCTATTCTACCTCTAACCTATCTTCCTCAAAAATTTTACTTATATCCAAAATTCTTAACTTTAGTCCAAACACATTGTTTGTTCCCTTCTCAGATTAGAAGAACTTCTTTTCTCATCAACACAGACACACACAGGCACCTTCCCAGAAGACCTTTATTCCATAAAGTCCTCCACTTGCCCTGGTTTGAACTGGTGCCTTTATGGCAGTTACTCAGGTCCTCTGAAGCAGTCTCATTCAGGTTTAACAAAGCAGGTGTCTGTTATTCTTTTACTAACCATGGGGTAAAGGACATCTGTAAATCCCTCATCATGTTTTCCAACCACTGACGTGAGACACCAATGCACAATTCCAGTTGGCAAGATCTGCAGGCAGGTAAGAGGACATAAATCAGGGCATATTGCCATTATTTCCCTAAAGTATCATTGCCTAAAACATGAGTGGGAGGGAGCCAGGGTATCAATATTAGCTACTGTTTTTAGAAATAAGAAGCTAGGATAAGCTCATCAATTTAGTTCTTTAAAATTATACTTTAATTTATAACTTAGAAGTGTATTTGGTGCATACACTGAAAAGACTAGAGCCAAGCAACCTGTCCTTATAGTTGCAAGTGTTCTAGTGATTGTGCAGCCATCTTTTGTACTTTAATTTGACACGATACAAATATCAGTGTCTTGAGAGAACTAATATACCTTAACTGTCCTGACAAGCCTTACCTGGGACCTTCACCCATAGTTGCAGCCCACTGGTATAGGAGCTCATGTTAAGCTCACAACTGAGCAGCCAGTTTTTGTCTGAGTTGCGTTGTAGGTTATGGTCTTCTGGGTGGATTCAGACCTATGTTTGATGTTGGTTGTCTCCAGTGCTGTCTTCTTGATGGACTTTAGACCTACCTTTCAGTCTGTCTCTACTCTGGTGCTGTCTCTGCTGCTTCTGATTACAGTATCTGGATAGACCATGCTGTGTGTGGGACTGCTATGTAGGCACAGCAGGAATATGCCCAGGTTGTTAAGGATGCTGTCTGTACCACAGTCACCCTTGACTCCTACTTACCCCCTCCAACAGGTTCAGCCTGTCTTGCTGTTCCCTGCCAATGAGGGGTGGCTGCAGCTCATCTCCTGGCATTGCAGTCAGAAGACCAGATGTGAAGGAAGCACAGCCAAATGTGGGCAGGAGAGTGGGACAGTCCCTCTCACTGGCATCCAGGAGTTAAACTGCATTGGATGTGAGCTGAGCTTACACCTGAGAGATCTTTCTCCTACGACAATCACTTTTCTAGGGTTTAGTTTCAGAAAACCGGTATTTCATCCAGTGCTTTGGACTTCATGGTCTCTTGTCACTGGAAGTAACTGAAAATCCAGACTCAGTTTCTGGTGCTGGTGATTTAAGAGCACAGTGCAGGCATAGCTTTGAAAATGTTGTCAAAGTTTAGATGGAGTTTGAAGGTGACCTTAAGCAGGTTCCTCATTTATTCGGATCACCCTGGGAGAAAAGCATAATTGATTTCCACCCACTCTGCCCCTCTTCCTCTATCCACCTTTCCCACAGTCAGTCATGTATACTTTTAAGTAGCCATTTGACTTTTTTTCTATTTTTTTTTTCTCTGTCATTACTACATTTTCTTTTCATCAGATCAATATCACTCTGCTCATTTGACTGGGAATTTCCTCCAGGAGTGTGCTTTGCTAAAAGTAGTATTATTCCATGACAGACTTACATGAGAACAGGTTTTTCAGGTTCTTGGTGGTAAACTGTATGGAAATATATAGACTGGAAAAATACACTTTTCTGAACAAAACTCAGCAAGGTCACAAACTCTTTTTTATATAGCTACTTTCACCTCACCAAACAATTGCCAACCAGCAGTGCAACCAAGAAGTGTGGCCAACATACAGTTGTTACGGTTTCAGAGCCTTTTATTTCCCTGGAGATGTGCTGCACATCGGATACTAAATGGTTGTTTAAATTACTGATATGGTGAGAACTTGAAATATTGTATTGTTTCTTTTCCAAAAAGTAGGTGGGGAGTGTGTATGTGAACTCAACAGTTCTACTGAAGTAAAGAAGGTTAGCAACTTGAATTCTGTTCTTCTCCAAAATAATACTTTGTGGGAATTCATGTTTGGTACTGTTGCTTAAATTGTGGATGATCCTGAATGTGTGCTTCTGACAGGGTGGCTTATCATAGAGTGGAAGATGACAGCCACAGAGAAGTAGGTCATATTATAATTTCTACCTCTTAAAAGGCTAAAGAAGGGATATGATGAATGGCTAAACCATTGGCTAAACCTTTGTCCCATGACAGGGGGATAGAACTAGATGATCTTAAGGCCCTTTCCAATCCTGACTATTCTATGATTCTATCAATTTACTAGTGAAGTCCCTTCTTTGTCCTCACTCTGAGCTTGTGGAAACTGCAGTGGAAGCTCTGTCGTTCACCCTTACTAACTAATGGAAGCAGTTAATTAGGGCACAGTTGTGGCTGACTGCTGATCCTGTAGCTTGAAACTCCAAACAGACTGTATAAAGTTGCACGAGCACCATTAGTAGAACTGTAAGCTGAAATCAAGGCATATAACTGAACAGCCACATTTGAAAAGCCCAGCTGGTATAATTGAGCATGTAATTAGGCAAACAGATTTGGGTGTACACATGTTAAAACCATCTAGCACGGCTGCTTTTTTAGCACTTGTTCCCATTTGTGCTAACTTGTAGGAATTGGGGAATTAAACATTATATTTATTAAAATAATATTTTCAGGTGTTTTTTAAGAACCACATCTGAAACTCACAAGATTTTACTGAAGAACTGTACCATTTTAAAAAATATAAACTTATAATATGGTTTTAATCAGCCAATATGTAGAACCATTTTTAACCTGAGAAATAATCTCACAGTTTAAGAATAGGTAATTAAATGGTTAATATTATTGGAATAAGCATTTTGCTCACTAAAATGAAATCTTTCAGCCATTAACATTTGTGCAGATATTTCCCCTTCTTTTTAAGTATATTCCACATAAAGTTTTAATGTGCCTATGCATTTAATTCTCTACACATTATTTTTACGGTACTTTAGTGTATGCACAATAAAAAGTTTGTAACCATAGCTCTTAATAAATATTGCATATGACATTTTACTTAAATACTGTTGACCTAATATTTTTGTTGAAAATTCTACAATTTGTGCTCAAATACTTATACAGTTCTCAAACATATATTCCTCCAACATAAGTGAACTGCTGCTTGTGACATAAACGCTAGCCTTCATTTTTGTATTCACATAACTCGGTCCTGAAATGCCCTCTGCTGGGCACAGTCAGCAGGCAGTCAGCAAAGCAAAAGTACTTGGGTTGGGAAAACTGATGTGAAATATGTTACATCATCTAGCACAGTTTCTGGATTTTGAAGTAATCCCTTATTAAATTTATGTAGATTTTATGACAGTGTAATATGGAACAATTTAAAAGGTAAAAAATTGACTGGTACTAGTTAGACTTAAACATGTTTCTAATGCAAAAAAAAAGGTATTTTCTTTTACTGGAATTAAAACACTTTTGGTTGACATCATCTCTTTTTCCCCCACTCCAGGACACAAGCAACATTATATTACTGAAGGTAATAGGTGTGCTGGGAAAAAATGGCACGTTCTAATACACCATTACTTTAAAATTGTGGAACAACGAGAAGCCAAATATGTAACATAAAGTTGTAGCTAGGGCAGAGTAAAGAGTTTCACCAGTGGTGTTTGCTGATCTGCCAGAGTTGCCTTCCCTTACCCAGTCTGATCATAACTTAGAAGCAGAAGGGGGTGATCTAAATTTCTTTGTGTTGTGTTTTGTGCTGGAGCAATGGGCCCAGAGAGTAAAAAATGATAGACCATTAAGTGTGTTTTTTTAGTATGTGCACAGTGATGGTATAGTGCTTCCTAGCACGAAAAGACATCACCATTAAAAAAATGCTTTCTGAATTTTTTTTAAGTTCTAAACATGGAAAGTGATTGATCTATTTGAAGTGTAAAATATTGTGGCTTTTATGCTCTCAAAACCCCTCTATTAAAAAATATATGAACACATACACATTAATCTTTTCCTTCATAGTCTTATAGTCAGAACAAAGTTAAATTTTCCTTGTCAAGGAGAATATTGGCACAGGCTATAGGAACCTTGATAATTCTTACCATTAAAGTAAGACCCTGCTTCTTTTAAGACAAGACAAAATCATTCAGGAAGTTAAACAGATGAACAGCATATTTGGAGATTTCCGATTTCTGTTGTTCATTCCGGTAACCATGGCTCTGGGAAAGCATAGACACTGTTTAGCATCCTGATAAACTTATAATCATCAGATTTTTTAAAAAGTACTGCCTTTAGATATATTTCTGGTTCATGGAAGTATGTTTTTGTGATGCCTTCATGTGACTTTTTTATATGTCTGTTTTGTAAGCCTTACTGATGTCTGTAGAACTGTAACTGATCTTTGAACTGCAATGTAGCACCAATTTAGTTTTAACTTCTATTGTAACAGTGTCAAGTCTCTATGTTTTGTTCTGGTTTGGGGTTTTTTGGGATGATGGTACTCATCTTTGAGGATGGTGACATGGTGGTTGTAATTACAGAAACCACATCTTTTAAGCCTCTTAGTGATAGAGTGAAAATTACGGATCTAGAAGAACTAATAGATAGCTGTATTGGGTAGTATTCCATTCTCATGTTAAATGGTCCACTAGTTCAGTCTTATTTCCAGTATACTCATTCTAGCAATTTATACCAGGCTCATGCATTGCTATTGTATGCTCCTAATATGGTTATTGTTCAGGTATAGGCATTTTTGGAGGGATAAATTCTGTCTTTAAAATTTGACAGCTTCTATAAACATTGGAAAATAAGAAACTTGTTATCATTCTATTACTGCAGACAGCTAATAGGACAAATATCTGTACTTAGGTTTAAACACTGGCCTTGTCTGAATCTCCAGAGCTTTCAGGATCCAAAACTGTTGGTGACTACTACATTTTGTATTTTCTTGAAAGAATATGTACTACTCTTGTGGTTGAATTTGAAGGAAATCAATAGGGCTTCATGATTGCTGAAATACTACTTTGTGAAGTTGAATAAAGAGGAATACTAATGTGGCATTTTCAGATTGATGAAAAAATGGCTCATGGGAGGCACTTACTTCTTTACCAAAGAAACTACTATGCTTTGTTGACATATATGACAGCAATGGTAATTAATTATTGTAGATGTGGAGGGAGAAAATGGGAGTAGAAAAACAGAGGGCAAAAGTGAAAATACCAGTATTATAGGTCTTATCAGTCAGTTAGTGAAAGCATTTATTTTAACTATGGAACTCAGTCCTCACAGTAGCTTGCATGGATGCAGAGAGAGAACTATTTGGGATGCTGTTTTCAGCAATGTTCATATTGCTGCATCCTATTTTATTTGTAGGGACTCCCATGATAAGACAGAGAAATCAAAACCTTTTTTTTTAAAAACTTTCACAAAAGATCCTTCTAAAATCCTAAAGTGTGGGCATTTAAATTAGTTTTATCTGCCTTGGTATAAAACTGAATATGTGGATAATTTATGATTAAATAATACTTTAATTATCTGTGAGATAATATTGTTGTATTGTCTCCAAAACCATATCACCCTTTTGGTTGATTTTGGAACTGTGTGTGAGTAAAATGAAAGCAGATAAAAATTTAATCTTGAATGAGGTGTGCTAGGCTGAAGTTTTCTTTTTCTTGCATTTTCTTTGTGAATAGGTACTGAATATAATCTAGACTTCTCTTGTAAATTATTCACAGATAAAAATTAACTTGTTATCCACAAGATCCTGTCATTGTTCCAGAAAAAGAAGCTAGACAGTATATTTATATGGCAGTGTTAATAAAGTTACTTAATCTAGATATTTTAAATGCATGGATTTGTGTTATATGCATTAATGTTTTAACCTCACTCTTGCGACAGTTATCTTTCTTCTCCCATACAGGTAATCAAAGCAAGGCTACTTACCAAACCTCCTGGAAAGAATCACAAGAAGAAAAGTTCAACTCCAGCTGGAGTAATAGTCTATCTTTAACATTCTCTAGCCAAGGCCATCAACTGTAAAGTGCTTAGCAACATTCTTCAATTTATTGACCATAAAAATCTTCCTTCTCTGGGGGAAACTTGAGCAATGATGGAAACAGTGGTCTTCAGACGAAATAGAGAACCATCTTGGGTGAATTTGCAGTGGGTTAACCACAAGAACCACACCATTCAGTGAAATAAAATCTAAAATTTATTTAAGCAGTCTGGCTATAACAGGTCCTTGCCCCTGTGTTCCAGCTGTGGCTGGTGCCATGGACTTAGAGGAACAGGATGCTCAGTCTGACTCATCATTGTGCCCAAATACTGGCTGGTGGCCTGTCACTTACTGTGGCTCTTCCACCTTTTTGTACAGTCCTGGATATCTTTGGGTGCCCCTTGCTAGGACTGTTGTTTTCACTATTGCTTTTGAAGTAAGACAGTTTCCATAAGCCATCAATAGCCTCTTGAGCCACACAGTCTTGGGACAATCTCTTTGACAATCCCCATGCCTAAAGCTGATTAGTAGTCATTATTTGGGTCCCTGTCACTTTCTGGCATCCATCCCACTCCAGATATGTTATAAAACCTTAAATTTTTTGGTCAGCAATTGGTTCATCCTGTGATAAGACAACGTAAATAAAAATTAGATGTGTTATGATGCTTCAACTGTAAGCTTCTAATGTAGGGTTAGGTGAAATCATTGCTATGTCATTGCTTTATCCTGCCTGGGTCTATCACTGTCTATGAGTGTACAGATAAACCAGTAAGCAGTTTTAAAAATGTTTGTATAAATTAGCCAGGCTATTCTTACAAGATAACTAATGCAGCTCTGTAGTCATGTGCTCTAATCTTTAGGTGCATGTTCCGTCCCTTTCCAGAAATCTCACTACTACTTTTGCATCATGTGCATCACAGACCTCATTAAGATCATTCCTTTAATATTTGATTATTGTTAAAACAAGTAGGACATATTTCCATAACAAATGAGGGCTACAGATTTTATCAGCATAACATTATCTATTTAAGTATCCCACTTTATAATGTACTTAAAGACTCTTTGTGTTACTTGTTCCTTAGGCCAACAGTAGTTGCACTGCTTTTGTATTTGTGAGAGCCAGACACTAGGATTTTTTCCAGTCATCAGCAAAATGTTGTTCTGCTACAGCTCACAAAGAATTCAGACTCACAGAAACAAATAAATTAGGAGTTATCCTTCTTGGGGTTTATAGAATCATAGAATCATAGAATAGTTAGGGTTAGAAAGGACCTTAAGATCATCTAGTTTCAACTCCCCTGCCATGGGCAGGGACACCTCACACTAAACCATGTCTCCCAAGCCTCTGTCCAACCTGGACTTGAACACCACCAGGGATGGAGCATCCACAGCTTTCTTGGGCAACCCATTCCAGTGCCTCACCACCCTTACAGTAAAGAACTTCTTCCTTATATCCAATCTAAACTTCCCCTGTGTAAGTTTGAACCCGTTACCCCTTGTCCTGTCACTACAGTCCCTGATGAAGAGTCCACCCTCAGCATCCTTGTAGGCCCCCTTCAGATACTGGAAGGCTGCTATGAAGTCTCCGTGCAGCCTTGGCTTCTCCAGGCTGAACAGCCTCAACTTTTTCAGCCTATCTTCATATGGGAGGTGCTCCAGTCTTATTGACTGTAAGCCATTATGATGTGATTGAACTAGTAGTCTAGTACTGTCAGCTTGTCACTGATCACATTTTGTGGTAACCTTGTCCAGAGCTCTGAGTATTGAACACAAGCTTCCACTTGTTACTGCTTTGTGTTTCCTCAATGTATTAATCAAAATTGGACCTTTTTTGTTATATTTGTGTAACTCAGTGTGCAAAATCTGCTTTAACTTTTTAACAACATTGTACAAGAAGTATTGGTATTTGTATTGTCATCTTTTAAGATCCAGTAACTTATCTCAAATCTCTTTAGATACAAGCCCTGGACTGCTGTGTATTTAGTTGGAACCCATTTTTTTCCCCTCCTTCTGGAGTCTAAATATGGAATTTTCTCATTGGAAAGAAGTAACCAGGACTTTGACTTTTGGGTACATAAAAATAGATTATCTATGTTTTGGAGCTATTAATTCATCATGATTAATAGGGAATGTGCTAGAAATTAGACACTTATGTCATGCATGTTTTCCTTGTGCATTCATGTAGTAACATAATCTACTCTTAGAATTTTAACTCCTGACTTCTGACCCATACTAGGGTCAGAAACAGGTTTTTGTCCAGGTGAACATGCATTAGTAGTGCAGAGATTTGAACTAAATTAAATTAAAATTTATTTTTGTGAATTATTAAACTTTGTTAGTATAGTTTCAGTTATATATCTTGATACTGCCACCTAAAACTTCCCAGCTATTTCACGTAAAAGTAATTGCAATAAAGTGCTGGAGTTTAATTGAAAAATAACAGCACCACTGAACAAAGACTACAGTCTAAGATATATTCATACCAGACCCAATGATAGGCTAGGTCTTTTGTGGAAGTAGCAGAGCTTTCTGGTCCAAAGTACTTTCCCTTTCTTAAGTTTTGAAATCTGTGTTAAAAAATATGGTTGTCTAATCCACCATGTTAAACAATGGCATTTGATATCTTTTTTTGCTACATTGTGCTACTTCATGTTAGAATAATAGAAAGGAATAATTATTTTTGTAAAGTGCACAAGGAGGGAAATCAAATCTCTCAGGAGCTGAATACTAATAAGAGTCAAAGTGCCTTAAATTGGTGCCTGCATCTTACAGTTTCTGATTCCTTCTTGGTATTGTACAATGGAAACCTTTGAGTCAGTTCCTCATCTGCTAAAATCTGCCCCAAATACCACTGTGATTCTGCTTACCCATTTATAAAGAATAAGAGGCTAACATGCTCTCGTGCACACTGCCTAAATAAGCTGTGCTTTCAAGATATGTTTTCATTTTTCACAATTCTGTAGCTTCATAAATGTCAAGAGAGTGCTTGAATACTGTCAGGAAAGCTGCCTTTCCATTCCTACAGAGCAAATAACTCATGACATTTCGTTTTGTAAAGCCCTCTCTTAACTTATTGACTGATACCATCAGCTATCACGTGGTATGCTTGGGTATGCTTGTAAGGCAATGCTTGGGAAGTGATATGCTTGTAAGGCAATGAAGATGTTGCTGCCTCTGGTTCTTTCTGCTGCCATCTGTTCCTGAAGTGTCCAGTGGCATTTTGTGGCTGGAAGCAGAACAACCTGCAAGGAAGAGAGATGCAAAAGTGCATGTCTAATTTATGGGACAGGAGCAGTTTCTCAGTGTTTCAGATTTTTCTTTTGGCTCCTGTTAGAATTTCTGAACTGGCCTATCAGTATACCATATACCTCGTAAAGACTATTTTTCTTCTGAAAAGAAAACAAGAACTGTCAAACTTACCCTAAGAAGTCCCTGCACATGGAAGGACTGATAGTTAATATTTGGTGTTTTGACAAGAAGATAGTGAATTCAGTTCTCTTCTAAGTAATAATAAAAAAACCCCTATGGCCAGTGTGAATAAAGAATGTACCTTTCAGCTTGATGTCTGAGATTTAGAAAACATCTAGTATTGTGATACTTGCTGTAAAATCTCAGTGGCTGCCAGGAGATCTTTTATTCATCTTTAAGAAGTCTGAATAGAAATTTTGCTTTAGAAATATTTAGAAAATAGAAATTTTTGCTTTGCTGCTCATCCCTGCTTTAGTCCCCAGATCTAACACCATCTTGCTGATTAGGTAAGACTTGGAAATTTTATACCTTGTGTGGTGTCTTGAATTTGGCTGGCTCCCAGGTGCCAACCAAGCCACTGTGTCACTCCCCTTCCTCAAGAGCGCAGAGAGAGTATAAGAGATAAAAAAGATTATGGTCAGGAAGAAGACAGGGAGATCACTCACCATTTATCATCACAGGCAAAACAGACTCAACTTGGGGAAAATTAAACTAATTTGTTGCCTGTTAAAATAAAGTAGGATAGTGAGAGACAAAGACAAAAAAATAACCAGCTCTTCCCCCTATCATTCCGTTCTCCCCAGTTTCAACTTTAATGCTGATTCTTCTACCTCCTCCCCCCAGGTGGTGCAGGGGAATGGGGCATGGGCCTTTTGGTCAGTTCGTAATGCTTCACCTCTGCCACTCCTTCCCCCTCACAGCCTTTCCCTGTTCCAGCATGGGGTCTCTTCTATAAGATATAGTCCTTCATGAACTTCTCTAACATGGGTCCTTCCTACAGGGTGCAGTCCTTCAGGGGCAGACTGCTCCAGTGTAGGTGTCCCGTGGGCCACAGGTCCTACCAGAAAACCTGCTCCTGCGTGAGCTCCTCCCCACATGCTGCAGCTCCTGCCAGGAGCCTGCACTGGTGTGGGTTCTCCATGGGGTGCAGCTTCCTTCAAGGCATCTCCACCTGCTCTGGTGTGGGGTTCTCCCTGGGCTGCAGGTGGGTGTCTGCTCCACTACAGATCTCCATGGGCTGCAGAGGCACAGCCTGCCTCACTATGGGCTGCATCATGGGCTGCAGGGGAATCTCAAGTGCCTGGAGCAGCTCCTCCCCTTCTTCTGCACTGACCTTGGCCTGCAGGGATGTGTCTCTCACACATTCTCCATCCTCTAAATACATTATCCCAGAGGTGCTACCACCATCACTGATGGGCTCATCCTTGGCCAGCATTGGGTCTGTCTTGAAGCTGGCTAGAACCAGCTCTGTCAGACATGGGGAAAGCTGCTGATGTCTTGTCACAGAGGTCACACCTGCAGTCCCCCCACTACCAAAACCTTGCCATGAGCCCAGTACATCTTTCATCCTGTTTAAAGAGAAATAGAATACTGCAATTCCTTCTAAATGGTTATAAAGACCCATATCATTCTTCAGTGTTTGTTGTTTTAAGAAAGGGCTACTGCTTTGTCCTCCAAAATAGCACTTCTAATGAAAATATTTCCTGTTTTCACTGACAGTAGCATATACATCATATAAATAATGATAAGACTGAGAATGATTTTTTTTATAGCTGAAAAGAATTGATTTTACCACTTTGTCTCCTACATTAATGGTGGTATAATTACTTTTTTCATATCTCTTCTCACACATATATTTTTTTTCCAAGTTGAGTTAAATTTCTCTTTAACTTGAAATGGTTTATGTTTTGGAACCTTCCTTACCTAGACCTTCAGAAATCTTTGTTATATAGATCAGTGCTGTATGTAAGTTTTTTAATGGGTTTTTTCTCTCTTCAAAGAATGCTTTTTTTTTTCCATTTAGGCAGAAGCTGTTTAGAGTCATAGAAAATAGAGTAAAGTCTTTTCCCTATTACTAAATTTCCTATTTTAATGCACAAAAAGACTGATATGTTAATAAGGCATCAGAAAATTTCCTGGGTTTTATATAGCTGTAAGTCAGCAATACATGTGGAAATCTGGAAAATTGGGAAAATGTACAGCAGACAATGTATGCTAATCTTCTTTATATAAAATATTTCCTCCAATTTATCCACTTTAATGGATGCAGTATAAGTAAATACTCAATGCAGAATGACACTACTTCTCTTATGGAAAGATATTTTACAACAGTGATTCCAGTAATGAACCTGAATGTCCTACACATTACGTACCACTGTTCTTCTGTTTCCTGGTTGCTAATGCTTTGCTGAGAGAGATAAAGCTGAAATTTGCACTGTCATTTTTATACACTTCATTTAATAGCACAAATAGCTTCTTTGCTTCTGTGACAAGGCAAAAAGCAAAGAAACTCATTTCCATTGCTTGTGACTTTTAAAAATGGAAAAGGACTTTCCTTTGTGACAACAAATCTGACATGATTGTGCCTTCATCGTAGCACCACAGAGTTGCAGACTGTCGTAGGATACTACTGGGAGCAGTGTGGATCTATCTTCTTTACTCTCCCTCAATCAGGTATTTATACACACTGAAAAGATTCATATTTATACACACTGAAAAGATTCGTATTTCTACACACTGAAAAGATTCCCTTGAGTCTTCTCTTCTCAAGGCTGAGCAGGCCCAGGTCTCTCAGCCTTTCCTCATATGACAGGTTCTCCAAGCCCTTAATCACCTTTGTGGCCCTTTGCTGGAATCTCTCCAGTATGTCCGTGTCTCTTGTACGGGAGAGCACAGCACTGGACACAGTGCTCCAGACATGTCTCTCTTGCTGATCAGTTAGGAAGGATCATTTCCCTCAACCTGCTGTAATGCTCTTTGTAATGTAGCTCGGTTGGTGCCTTTGCCATGAGGGCACACTGCTGGCTCATGGTCAGCTTGGCATACAACAGAACCCCCAGGTCTCTTTCTTCCAAGCTGCTTTCTAGCTCGTCAGCCCTGGTGGCTGGGGTTGTGCTTCCCTAGGGGAGGACTTAGCATTTCCCTGTGTTGAACTTCAGTGAAGTTCCTGTCAGCACATTTCTCCAGCTTTTTGTCATCCCTCTGAATGGCAGCACACTCATCTCGTCTATCAGTCACTCCTCATAGTTTTGGATCATCTGCTGGGGCTGCACTGTATCTCATCATCCTCATAAAGATGTTAGACAGTATTGACCCCTAGGCCACACCAGCAGTGATTGGCCTCCAGCTGGACTTCATCCTGTATTTATTCAAGACTGCTTACAGCCCAAGTTCATAAAATAAATTCTACTTCTAGTAACCTGGATTTTAATGAAGATGAATAATGAGCCCATTCTGGAAAACTGATGTCCTGCAGGAGTAGATTTGCTGTGGGGAAGAGAGGGAAATTCTCCCTTCATCCCCATTACCACAACTTGCTGCAACATGACCAATTCAGGTAAACTGGCAGAACAACTACCCTGTGTTTGTATACATTTTCCCCCTCCTTAGATGACTTTGGGACCTCTTCTGTATTTCAGTAACAGATTTTTCTAAGACACTCCCCTACTGATATGTCTTCAGGAGATGTTTTACTGTGATGCCTTACTTTGATGCATAAAATCCCTGTGATGGCAACAGCTTCTTGTGCAGTACAGGAAAAGTTCCAGCCTGTGGCTGTTGTCCATTTTAACTCCCTTTATATGGGTTGTGATAAAATGAAGGCTTTCATATTAGTGTCTGCTGCATGGACTTGTTTTGCAAATTCCTGTCCTTTTTAAAAAAGATCTGTAAACATTTTCAACATCTTTTTATATTTGAACTTTAAAAAATAAGGACTGTAAAGCTAGGAAATCCTACTTACTATTTCAAAAGTAGTGTTTGTCTCTGGAAAGGCAAACCTATTTTATTTTCTTGCATGGGTCATGGATTGAATGGATTTCATCTCTTTTTGGCAGCTGATTTCTTTTTTGAGTGGTCTTCCTCTTTTTTTCTTTTTTTAATATAATCCAAATTTTGCTTTATGCATTGGAATCCTGCCTCTTCCTTAGTGTCACATTTAATAAAAAGTTTGTGGTGGTGTTTTCTTTTTTTTCTCCACTTTTCTTCTCTTGGATATACATTTTCCAGTGGAGGTCTAAAAGCATCCATTGTGTCTATCTTTCACAATTTTGAAGACCTCGACATCTGGTTTTCAACTTGATTTATAAGCTGTGCAGTTGGTAGTGAATTTATGGATATTGCCTCTTTTAGACAATGTATTTTGGATTCATCTTGCAAAGTTCTCATTTTCAGAAATAGAGCTTTTTTAAAAAAAAATCCGTCATGTTGCAAAGGAAATTAACACTTTCCTTCTAAAGCAAGATTTTTATGGAACAATTCATCCCATCCTTTCAGTAAAAGTACAAGTGATCAATACTTTGATATGTTGTATTGCTTTTTGTTAGTTTCTGCACTTTTCAGTTTTTATGCCTGAGGAAAGACCTTACATTTAAAAGTTCTCTGACTTTTTTTTCAGGTCTGTTATCAGTACTAAGTTTGTCTTCTTCAAAATTAACCTTTTCATTGGGTTTTTCTCTGATGAAGTCAAGATTTTTTTGTTCTCTTGATTTATAACCTTGTCTATTTACTGACTTGCTAAGAAGTGGCTGGCCTTACTGCTGGCGTAAAATCTCTCTCTAATTCCAGTCTCTTTCTTATGGTTCAGGGAGACCAGTATTAATGTTTTCCTCTGTTTGATACTGGAATAGCTGCCATAAATCTGTTGACAGATTAGTGGATATTTCCCTGTCAGTTAGAGAAGAGCACATCTTTTCTTTCTTTCTTTTCTTTCTTTTTTTTGTTTTCTTTTTTTCATTTTCTTTTTTTCAGAAACAGCAAGTTATTTCTTTCAAAAACTTCAGAACGTAGAATAAATCATTGATACAAGATTTTTAATTTTTTTTTCCATTATGAATACTTCAAATAAATCCCAGTAGACCTGGAGCAAATGAAGGGATCGACTCTTAGATATTAGTTATTTGCTACTTAGCTCTTAATAAGTAATAAATCTTCTCTTCCAGTATATATATATATATATATATATATAAATATATATATAATGTGCTTTGATAGTTCAGGGAGCATACTGAAACAAGTTGTTCAACCTGAATTATGTCATTGCTGAATAGTATTTCTATTGCAGTGAAGCTAGTCAAAGACTTTCAGGTGTAATTCTTTTCTTTTAACAATGTACCTGCATCTTGCAGACATTAAAATTTTTAGTCAGGAGTGAAAATTTTGATATATTTTATAAAAAAAACCAAGGAAGTGAAGGTGTCCAGTAAGAATCTAATGGCACAAAAATTATTTGGGTTTCCATTAGAAATTATTTTATTTTGTGAATTATATATGAGGCTGCAGTAAGGAAAATGTTTTGAATTTCCTGCTAGAAAATGTTTTAACCAAACTAAACTTGGGAAGTTTTTATGGAGAATTATACTTGCAATTTTTTTTTTTTCCTTATAAAAATATAGTTATTGCATAATATGCATCTCAATGTTTGAAATAAATAAGAGTGTATCAGGACTCTCTCCTACATAACTGAAAGAACTGGTAAGAAAGTTGCTATTATAATGGCTAAGAATTATGGAAATACAAACAAAGAACGACCTTGTTTCTTAATTTAAAATCAAATCTGTGCATTTCAAATAGATTTGAGAGCATTTTCAATACGCTGAGACTAAAACAACTGATGCAAAGAATGGATTGTGTTCAGGGTGATCTGGTTGTTAATCAGTGCTCAGTACAGTAGGAGGATGGATAGAAGTGGAAGTTGCTTGCTGACTCAACCGAAGTTCCTCTGGTGGTAATGTCCTCCTAGATAAAGGGCAAATTATCTTTTAAAAAATGAAGTAAGTTAAAAGCTATGGCATGCTTTTATGTGCCTCCTCTTAGTATGCCAAATTAATAATTTCGCATAATTTTGCCTAAGTTCAAATGGTAAGTGTTGTACTTACCATTTAGCTTACTGGCTGTATTGACTTTCTGTCAATACAGTGCACTATATCAGTTGCAGAACTTGAATAAAACCAGGTACTACAGCTTGGTTTTTAAGTTTGGACCAGTTCAGGGAGAAATGAAAGCACTTGCACTGACTTAACTCCTTTTGACCCACCTTTCCACAATCTCCAGTTCTTCCTGTACATGAAGAAAGCAAGGAAGGAAATTTCACTCTCAGACTCTGTGTACACTACGGACATGTTGGCCGATGCAGCTAATAACCAGATACTCAGTAAACCCATTTTATCACTACTGACACTAGTTTGCTGGTCCAAGGTCCACATTTTTCCCTTCTCATATGAGTTTTGGCAGAATTTTTTCCATCTAACAACTTATAAGTTCATAAATTGAAAATTCCTCAATCCTAGCCTGCTGTTTTGCTCTGAGGAACAAGACAGTCACATAAACAGGCAAAGCACTGAAAAGCTGACAAACATGAGATTCATCAGGGCAAGCTGAAGTGCTCTTCTAAAACCAGTCTGAAATCATCATTAATCTTACTGGTCGCTAAGCCAGTATAAGTAACTAGTTACAATTTTATTACTCATTTTAACAGAAAAGATGAACTTTTCCTCTGTATCGTTCTTTGCACAGAAAGTAATCCAGTCTCAGCTAGAATTGTTCCTTAGTAGATTAGAAAAAGGAGACAGCAGGAGGTTTTAAAATGTTAAAATGAACATATTTCAGTTGTTCCACACTCCTCTTCATATTCTTCAGATTGCAAAGATATTCTTTCATTAGAAATATATCTCTTGCTTCTATGATAAAACTAATGGTAATTCTTTCTTTTCTAAGGGATACTCTATACTCTATGCAAACAGACAAAAGAAAACCAAAGTAGATCTCCGTTCCTCTGCAGCTGATTACTAAAAGGACACACTGCCTCTACCAAAACTGAATTTAGAAGCATTTCTGTGGACCAGTTGCATTGTCTCCTAATGCTTACCAATGCTTTGAGGATCTCACCAATCAAAATTACACTGAACACTTACAACATAAAATTGCCAATAGAAACTTTTTGTGTGGTCTTATTGTTCCTCCCTTGCTCACTGTAGAACTGGAGAGTAATAATTTTTTCCACCTCTAATTTATTGCAGTCATCTGGGGACTAATTTATACTAATCAAGTCCTTTGAAGATGAAAAATTCAATTCTTTGATTTTATGGATGTCGATTTCAACTTTATGGATGTAGGTTTAGAGGCCTTCACTTCTCAAGGGCTTGCACATCACAAAATTCAGGAAGGATATACTTTGCCATTTACCTAAATACTTGGTTTATGCTATTTTCATTCAAAGTAAAGATTACTTTTGAAGACTTGTATTTCAGTGCATAAATTTAAATAAACTTGAGATTAAAATTGGAATTCTAGGAAATGTATGCCATTTCAATTCTATTGATTCTGAGTCGTTCTATTGCATGCTTTTTTATTTAGTTCTTCAAGTAAAGACAAAAAATAGACGTGTTCAACGTTGGTTTTTGAAATAAATACCCATCTCCTCAATTTAATGCAATTTTCATTTAGTTCAAGGAGAAATTTCACAACAGGCATTTAATTAGGTACTGAGGCACCTGTATTAATTTTTAACCTTTGCATCAGCAAAGTATGTTATGTGAAAACGAGGAGGTATATCTTCAAGTCAAGATAAATGATAGAAAACATTTTGTACCTGAAGGTGCTAGCTGGTTCAGCTGATCCCAGAAAGAAAGGCACTCAGAGTTTTTAAGGTATCACTAACAGAGTTATTTATTAAACAGTAGAAGAAGACAATAGGATAGGTAATCTTATGTCCCCTTAGTGCTTGAAACCCTGTGCAGTGTAGCGTTGAATGGGCCTTCATCTCCCCTGCACTGTGCCGTGCAGACCCCATTCATCGAAGAGATCATCCCCTTTTGGTCCTTTGAGCTACTCCTTGTTTTCTTACAAAGGAACAACTCTATTCATAATTTCTACTGTCAGACAGGAGGGGTGTTTGCATGAGAACTGTTGCTGCACAGTTAAATAAAAGCAAGGCCGCTACCGAGCAGGAGCTGCCTACAGGCTCCTCTGTTAAAAGCAGCCAGTTGTGTTTGTCCTGCAGCTAAAATTTGTGCAGCACAGGCCAGAGGGCTGTGCTGGTCATGCATGTATGTGGTTGTGCCATATACAATGGTTGAGCAGCCAGGACCACTACACCACTCCCTAATGATATTTCACAAAGTAAGTTATATTTTAAAATTGAGTAAGGGTATGTTGATACCTCTGAACTTCAAGAGGCTTTTATTTTTGTCTGTATAGGGGATAATAGTATAAATCAGGTTCCAAATGGGAAACCCCAGGGAAGATGCTTGAACTCCTTGTTAAGTCTGCAAGCAATTTGTTAGGTAAATAGACTGTAAGTGTTCTGAAATCATTTATATAAGTACAAGGTGATTTGTAAAGTTAAAGACTGCTAGTAAATTGGTATCACAGAGCTGGTAAAACACGACGTGTATGACCAACTTTGGTACAACTGCTGTGACATGAATGCAATGACTATATTTTACATTTCAAAAGCAAAAGAGAAAGAACCAGGCAGAGAGAGTAACTAAAATGAAGTGAATGAAATACAGTTAGAGCCCTATTATTGCATTTTAATTTTTTCCTGGCTTTTAAAATTGCAGCAATGGGGGCTCCTTCTTTGCCCTCCCATAACAAAATATTGGAAGTGAAATTATAGCTATTAATGAAAAACAGTGGATATTAACATACAGTGCATAGTTAATGGTATATCCAGGAAATAAGGAGTAGAATGCAAAAGTAATAGTGCAATGAACACTTTCCTATTTCAGAAAGAGTGTGGGCTGAAAATGCACTTTAATTATGCAAAGTACATTCCATTAGTTGTTTCTTCTCTAATAAAAAGACATACCAGTGTGTATATCTGTCTGTCTAAAATCAGTTTATCTTACGATGAGACCCTATCACCAGGCCTTCTTGTACTGTGAGGTTCCCCCTTAATTCTGTTCTGTGAATTCTTATCTAAAACCTGTTGTACGTACAAGATGTTTTTCTGTACTGCATAGAAATAATTCCTGTCGTGTACTCTCTCTCCATCATTTCAGTCAAGCAGAAGCAAGAGGTCTGGGTGTGGGACATTAATGTGTTGTTGTTTTTTGCACTACTCACTGCAAGTAAATTACATTAACTTGTTATGTATTCTGCTTAGGGTTCTGTATTGTGCTCCATAAACCAAATTGTAAGGAGAAGAAGACAACTGTTAACTGTCCAAACACTTCTCTGTATTTGAGGTGGATATAGTGAACATTTCTGTCTTTTCCCTTTATTCTGTGTATAACCCATGAGCAAATAATTGGTTTTCCTTTTAATTTCTGTAGTACTTTTAATAATATGTCTCTTTCTGGGAGATTTTCAGTTTTCAATACTGTATGCATAGAACAAAAATAAAATTTGAATTAAAGGTAGGGAATTTGGTCTTTAAATTCATTTTTTAAGCAAACCTGGTGTTAACTGTTAAGATTCCATCTTGTGGATTTAATACATTTCCCTGTTGATGTCCTCATGTGCTTACATATTGCAGCCAAAATAGGTAAATTCACCTAATTCTCATGTTCCTTGTCTGCTAAGGTTGTGAAGGTTATGATGAGTTTTGATTTGAAGAAGTCCCCATTAGACTTTTGTGGTTTAATTTTGGTTTGGGATGGCTGACTATTTTTGTTCCTTCCTTGTATGTTGGTTAAGCTGTTCCTTCCAAGAGCTATTTTACTGGCCACATCTTCCATGCTCCTTGCGTGGAGCAGCACAGTGCTGTTGTTGTGTCTAAGTAGGATTTTTCTTAAAATTGGGTGGCATTGGGTGGCAATGGCAATCAGGAAAGTTGTGTTCTTGACACCACTTGACATTATGTTGAACCATTTGCTTAAGCCTGGGCTTAGTTTGAGTGTGCAATCTTAACCTGGTGTAATATCTAAAGTCTTAATGATGTTAATTATTTATTGACATAGTATTATATTTTACTATGTTCCGCAACGAATTACAATGAAGGTGATGACATGCATTTTCAAACCTAATAAGTTTATGGTAACAGGTTTTTGCTATTTGCTTCACCCTTTTGTAGTTGTGCATAGAACTGGTGTCTTGTAAGCGTATAGTCTTCCGGGTAAGAGCACTGCCTGCTACTTCAGCTCCCACAGCTTCAACCTGTCAGTACACTTCCTCAGTCAGACTCATTGTTAATGTTTATTAGCTTATTACTGTTTGTCCTGGGTTCAGCAGCAGCAGTCAGTTTTTCTCCTTCTTAGTAGCTGGTGCAGCGCTGTGGTTTTGACTTTTGGCCTGGGAATAATACTGATAAAGCCGATGTTTTCAGTTGCTGGTCAGAATGTTTACCCTGACCAAGGACTTTGTGAGTCTCATGCTCTGCCAGGGAGGAGGAGAAGCCGGGAGGAAGGAGGGACAGGACACCTGACCCAAACTAGCCAAAGAGGTATTCCATACCACAGCACGTCATGCCGGGGGACGTAACTGGGAGCTACCCGGAAGGGCACGGCCTCTTTTCTGTCGGGCTCTTTTCCGGCGGGCGGTATCGTATTCTCTTCCTTGTTATTTCTCTTATCATTATTATTATTGGTGGTAGCAGTAGTGATTTGTGTTATACCTTAGTTAGTGGACTGTTTTTGTCTCAACCCGTGGGAGTTACATTCTTTCGATTCTCCTCCCCATCCCTCTGGGGGGGGGCAGGGAGTAGAAACTGTGTGGTTCTAATTTACGGCCTGGGCTTAAACCACGACACTGTTCCATTTGGTTTTACTGAGTCAAATTTTCTTCCTTCATAAATCACTGAAAAAAAAATATTTTTTTTAAGAGGGATTTTGTCTGTGAAGTGACCATGTTATAATCTGCGTATGTCCTTTGTGTTAGGTTTGCAACTATGCTGTCACTTTTTATTATGCTGGGTTTTGTAGTGTCATATTTGTACAAGTCATTTATTATTTAATCTTTTCTTGTGACTGTGATCTTTCTGGGGCTTGTTAAGAGTTCTTCAATTGCTACTCTCTTTACTCTTTTTTTATCTGAGATAAGGAAAGCTTTTCAAGATTTTGAGGAAAAGAGTTATTGAGCTATGACGTAAACTTGTTTAGTGATGAATCTTTATATCATGTTGATTGTCTAGCTTCTTAATTTCCCTGTTATTTCTCAAAATTAAGTAAAAAAGAAAAAAAAGGAAAGTGCTTGACAAATGTCTGTCTTCTCCTTTATGCAAGTTTTAGATCTTCTTGTTGGGAACACTATTACAATTGTTGTAATCTATGATAACGTCATGCAGAAGATAAACCATATTATGTTAATGGTGATTTCTTTGCATCCAAATGCTTCAGCTCTCTTAATTATCCTTTAATTTCTTTGAAAATTGCTTTTGTTTTCTATCGGCTTTCTATTATAGTGGAAAATTTATTTCTCTTAAGTTATATTTTTAATCATGTTGCACATAAATTAACATCACTTCCAGATGTTCAGAGGGACAGATTTAAGGTCCCTTCAAGTGTCTAGAGCATTATTGCTTTTCTTGAGACTACTGATAATTTTTGGGTGAATGCATGGGAAGAGTGGTCTCCCAACTGTAAGCCTGATGTGAACCAGAATTTTCAGTAGCGCTCTACTATTTTGATTTCGAAAATGTGTGTCCATTTTCCTTCTCTTTATATTTATCTCTCTTGACAGAAGTCTCTCATTGCTGGCCTTAATATTTGAGGGAATTTTGTCAGACCAAGTTTGTAGGAAATTGTAGAATTAACCTTTGATCTCAGCTTTGTGTCATCTCTTACTGTATAGCATTGTATAATTACTGGGTTTATGTAGTGTGTTTAAAACCTGGCTCAGAGCAAGTGCTGTTAATTGACATTTCATATATCAGCAATTTTTTATGCTTTAGAAGTCATAATTAATGCTACTTGCTTTGAGTGCTAATCCTCTGGCCTCCTTGAATATTTTATGACTCTTTTTATTCTTAAATTGCTTTTTGTCTGCTGCTGGCCATTGGCATGTGCTTATTACAGTGATTTCAAATTACATTCATCAAATGCTTTTAGCACAGAATTGTATTGTTGTTATGGTTGCTGTTCCAGAAATCTATTTTCACAGTTTGTTACACCTTAATAAAGAGGTTTTTGGAGTCCTGGCATTCCAATTAGCAATGCTTGCCAAGAAGAGTAGGTTTCTCGGTATACATTGTTTTTAAGGCATAATTTGCTATATTTCTGTAACTTCTATATTTGGTTTTTTTTTTTTTTACAAATTACCTGTAGCACAACTGCAACCTGAATAGCCAATGTATTATTTTTAACTTTACCTTAAGATTGTATCAGCTCTATCTATGAGATAGAGCTCCTATAGGCAAAACTTAGAAGTGTCATTAAGATTCCCACCGGAGTACATCCAGAGAAAAAATGCATTATCTCATTTTAAAATATTTTTAAAATATCCTGGTGATTTTTTCTTTTATTTTTCTACTTTTTACTGTCTTGTAATTATATTTATGTTTTAAGTCTTAAACTCAAACTGATATTCAAAACCGGTGCCAGTGCAGCTACACTGCCTTTTCAGCTTCCCAGCCCTGCTGCCAGCTAAGTACCCACTTGTTATGTAGCTCAACTGCTCTAACTTTCATGTTGCTATCTGCTGAGTAGTGTGCTTATGACTTCTTTGCTTCAGACATGTCTTATAAATTCTCAGAATTCCCAATTGCTGGAATTCCTACAACACAGGGAAAAAAGAAAAAAAACCTTTGGTCTAACACAGGGTTAGCAATCATTTCCTTAAAAATCTTGCTTCTCTAATTCCACATATTGCATTGGGAATCTCAGATATGGCCTGGACTGAGCTCCAGGAAAAAGAGGCCTAAAGTGGAACAACTTTCATTTCAAATTTCAAATGGAACAACTTTCATTTCAACTTTCAAATTCATGAGTTTCGTTGTATTTCCTCCTTCTTTATGTTTGGGTGGAAGCAAAGTCATACCCTGACATTTTGAAAGTAATGCAAAATGGGAATTCAATAAAGAATCTTTCCTCTTGGCCACCAGTGTTTATAAAACCCCTGTTTCCCAAGTATTTTCCATTTTGCTTGTTCATATCTCAGATTAGACAACCCCAATGGTGAATCAGAAATAAAAATGTCAACATTTTAAAAGACTGGGTCCTTATGAGATACATAGGTTTATATTTTGTGGTGCTAGAATGTTCAGACTGGTCAGGTAGTTTTATAACTTGCTCCTTGGGGACAAATAAATCAAAAAGAGAGCACTTATAAAAGCACTTCGAAGTAGGTAAGATCATAAAAAGGTGGATAGCTAGTTTTAGCATTTTATTTATTTTACGATAAACTTTTAATGTTTTCTGTTCATTTAAGTTATTTTGAAAAATATCTATTTTGCTCATCTCCCTGTTGCTTATTTTAGTTTAGTGACCTGATCGTATGAAAAATGGAAATAAGAACTATCGATTTAACACTTTTTAAAAAGAAATATTACTCAAAAGGCTAAGCATGAAGCATTTGCATGTGCACTCAAACAAAAAAAAATAGAACAAGATAACCTTGTGAGGAAGAGAGTGCTCTATTTTTTTAATAATAAATTATATCTTTCCTGAAAAACTTTGCAATCTGCAGCAATTAGATGGGTTAATCACGTCTAATCTAGGGACATCTTCTGACATGATTAATTTGACTGTGTGTTAGCAATGCTAGAAAATGCACCATGAATAAAGTATATACATTTTGAGTGGTGTTGACTTACGCTGTTTACCATTTTAATCCATTAGTAGTTGGTTTTCCTAATTATCTTGTGCATAATATTAAATACTCTAATTACTTGCTGAAATAGCTGAACTGCATAAAATTTAACATATACAGCATCTAGTGTGTGTAATATCTTGAAGACTTAATTGTATGCATCTAGAGAAGTGGATATTGTATTTAAATATGGAGAGAGTAATAGTAAACCTGTGTGCATTCGGAACAGATATTCTTGCTTATGAGAATGTAGGACAGTTGTGGTGTGAGGAGCCACAATTTGATGGGTTGCAATCCTGCTTCTTCTACGTAGGCTCCTCAAATCTACCCATGCCATAAGAGTTTTGAAAAGATTTTCTATGCCATGTCTTATCTTTCTAACTGTTTCATACTGAACTACAGAAGACAAATCTGATGTTTCAGTTGAAGTCTTCATGATGAGGCAAATTAAAAAGATAGCTTTCACCAGAGATTCTTGTAGAGACTCAAGGTCCTCATCAGTTTAAAAGTTTTGAAAGCATTGTTTAAGTAGTGGCTGACCTGAATCCTTTTCTATGTTAAGGAAAATCTGATACTCTTGAAGAAACAAATTTTAATAGCTAAATTATCAAGACATAGGGCACTATTCTATAAGTCAGATTTCTTGCACAGTATTCATAGAATCATAGAATCATAGAATAGTTAGGGTTGGGAAGGACCTTAAGATCATCTAGTTCCAATCCCCCTGCCATGGGCAGAGACACCCCACACTAAACCATGCCACCCAAGGCCTCATCCAACCTGGCCTTGAGCACCACCAGGGATGGAGCATTCACAACCTCCCTGGGCAACCCATTCCAGTGCCTCACCACCCTTACAGTAAAGAATTTCTTCCTTAGATCCAATCTAAACTTCCCCTGTTTAAGTTTTAACCCATTACCCCTTGTCCTGTCACTACAGCCCCTGACGAATAGTCCCTCCCCAGCATCCTTGTAGGCCCCCTTCAGATACTGGAAGGCTGCTATGAGGTCTCCACGCAGCCTTCTCTTCTTCAGGCTGAACAGCCCCAACTTTCTCAGCCTGTCTCCATACGGGAGGTGCTTCAGTCCCCTGATCATCCTCGTGGCCCTCCTCTGGACTTGTTCCAACAGTTCCATGTCCTTTTTATGTTGAGGACACCAGAACTGCACACAATACTCCAAGTGAGGTCTCACGAGAGCAGAGTAGAGAGGCAGGATCACCTCCTTCGACCTGCTGGTCACGCTCCTTTTGATGCAGCCCAGGATACGGTTGGCTTTCTGGGCTGCGAGCGCACACTGAAGCTGGCTCATGTTCATTTTCTCATCGACCAACACCCCCAAGTCTTTCTCTGCAGGGCTGCTCTGAATCTCTTCTCTGCCCAACCTGTAGCCGTGCCTGGGATTGCTCCGACCCAGGTGTAGGACCTTGCACTTGGCATGGTTAAACTTCATCAGGTTGGCATCAGCTCACCTCACAAGCATGTCAAGGTCCCTCTGGATGGCATCCCTTCCCTCTGGCGTATCAACCGAACCACACAGCTTGGTGTCATCGGCAAACTTGCTGAGGGCGCACTCAATCCCACTGTCCATGTCACCGACAAAGATGTTGAACAAGACCGGTCCCAACACCGATCCCTGAGGGACACCACTTGTTACTGGTCTCCAGCCGGACATCGAGCCATTGACCACAACTCTTTGCGTGCGGCCATCCATCCAGTTCTTTATCCATCGAGTGGTCCACCCATCAAATTGATGTCTCTCCAATTTAGAGACAAGGATGTCATGTGGGACAGTGTCAAAGGCTTTGCACAAGTCCAGGTAGATGACGTCAACTGCTCTGCCCCTTTCCATCAGTTCCACAGTCCCGTTGTAGAAGGCCACCAAATTGGTCAGGCAGGATTTCCCCTTTGTGAAGCCATGCTGGCTGTCACCAACCACCTTCTTGTTTTCCATGTGCCTTAGCATGCCTTCCAAGAGAATCTGCTCCAAGATTTTGCCAGACACAGAGGTGAGACTGACTGGTCTGTAGTTCCCTGGGTCATCCATTTTTCCCTTCTTGAAAATCGGGGTTATATTTCCTTTTTTCCAGTTCTTTTTCCAATTCCAATTCCAATTGTCATTAACAAAAATGCAGATTCAATTTTCAGAATTGTTTTTTTAAGACTTAAAGAAAATATTGTTTCCATGGGAAATAGTTCATGCAAAAGACCATCATTAACTAGTACTTGTAATTAAAGAACTTCAGTATTCACAGCCAATAATTGAACAAGCCTGTTTGATCTGCAGAACATAAGCCTTCAAAAGCTTTTTCCTTTCAAAAAAAGCTGTTCTTTCTCAAAGACAGGTAAGCCTCAAGGTATCTGTGAGCATAGCTTACAGACAGAATCACTTCATAAAGGCTGGCTTGCTATGAACTTACTGGTTGCTGTATGGTTGGAGACACAGATAGATCTCATTTAACAATATAATATTCGAAGACTAGACTGAGGACCACCAAGATTCACTAAGGACCAATTTGGTATTAATTGGTGTAAATATTCTGTGGTGGAGTAAATCAGCATATTCTTTGAAATAATTGTTCAGGATCTGATTGTCTTCCTTTCAGCTTTGCCATTATGCTACGACCTAATTTTTATGGTTTGTGTCCTAGCAGACTTCATGGCACCTTGCTTAGACACAGTGTTATTCATACAGAACTCCAGATTCCTCCTAATTATATTTTATAGTTAGCAAAAAAATGTAAAGAGCAAATCATTGTTCTCAACCTTCAGTCATGTTCCATTAAACGTTAGGGGAATCGGAACCCATGGAATGATTGCTACTAAGATATTTACTCATGATGAAAATACCTGCAGTGCGTAGAGCCACAACAAACCAGAAATAGAAGTGACCTTTTTGTTAATGTTGCCAAGAGTAACATTTCAAAACACTCACAGCAGGAACATAAATGATCACATATTGCATTATTGGGGAATTCCAATGTTAATTCCAATATTAAATTCCAATATTATGGTCCAACTCCCTGCAACATGAAGATAGTCTTTATCACATGAATCGGTTTCCTGTTTCTTTTTTTAAACTCTCTCTTTCTTTTTGCTTAGCAGCCTGCCAAGTTCTGAACACTAAAAATTCCTGTATCTTTTGCTAAAAATGTTTTTTCCTGCCTTTCCAATATTAATCAGAATAAGGAGTTTACTGTAAGTTAGCCTTGGTTAGCCTTATTTTCCTTTTTAATTAGCTAACAACCATTGCTTCTTTCAGTATTACAGCCTTTAAACCGGCTTTAAACTGTGGTTTAGAAATTCCTTTAGGATGAGTTCTGATGACATAAAAATTGGATTGTCAAAATATCTCTGCCATGTACTTCAGATTTGCAAGTCCTGGGAAGAGTTTCAGTGTATGCCAAAGCTGTTTGGCAGTATGTGTTGCCTTCTATTTGAAGTAATCATGTATCTTATCTGGCTTATAAATGGCTATTTCCAAAAATATTAAGATACTCACTATTCTAAGATTATGCAAAGTTTGTATCTATAGTCTGGCTTCTTGTGTGTATAAAATGATGACAAAAAAGCATGAAGAAAATGTGAAAATTAATCTGACTGCCTTCTGGATGGGACTGATCATTTGAACCTCTCTTTCCTCCATTAAAAAAAACCAATATGAATAGTTAAGGAAAGACAGTACAGGCAATCCTCTCAGAAATGTCGTACTGTTTCCACCTGCTTTACATCGGTTCCTTTTTTAGACTGAGTTGAATGGGATCACAACTGGTATTTTAAAGCAAAAGTTGCGATCAGGGATTTGATTAGCTTCAAGAGCTGGGTTTCTGAGTTTGGGTGTTTGTTGGGTCTTTTTTCCACCTTGCAATGGGCCTTGTTGAACTTGATGAGGTTCACATGGTCCCAATTCTCAAGCCTATCAAGGTCCCCCTAGATGGCATCCTTTTCCTCAAGTATATCAACTGCACCACTTGGTGCAAATTTGGTGAGAGTGCACTCAAATCTGATTATGTATATATTCCGTAATTAGAATTTCTCATTGTAAATATACTTTACAAATATTTATTTTCCCCAAACTGTGTGTTTAGATTCCTTTTTTTCATATTTTATCTTGCTGCAAATCACATTTTCATAATTGGCCAAATTTCTGAAGTATCTTCAGAAAAGCAACAGTTGTCTGAATATTTTTCTCAAAGCATTATGGACTGTTAATTTAAACCTGTTCAGTAAATGTTTTAACAACTTGCGTTTAATCAATTTGTCAAGCACAGTACAATGACCAAAATAATTTTCTTATCAGACTTTTTTGCACATCGAGTCCAAAGTATAAAATTAAATTTGCATAAAGCCTTGATTTTATTTGCTATTAATCACTTAAGCTGATTACAGATTTGTTATTATATAAGGCCAGTAATTTTCTAGTCTAGAGTAAAAATGTGAATTTTGTATTCTTTATCAGAAAGTCAATAGTGGTGAGGTGTAAATTTTCATTTACTGTTTTGATTTTACATAGCTGGAAAATATGCCACCTCCTCTTTATCCTTAAGACTGGGTATTCTCTGGCAGCGTTATGTGATAGTGTTATTCAGTAGAGAAACTTAACACCAAATTGTTAATGGAATACAAAACATGCCTAAAACAGTAACAAAAAAAAAAAAAAAAAAAAAGTAGTTTTTATGTATAATTCTTTTTTTAACTTTATAATGAGCTTTAATCACATCTGATGTGTCAAGTAAATAGAACAGCATAAAGTAATTTATGATAGAAATGTAAACTTGAGAGTGTAATAAGAACTGTATGCTAATTATTATGCTACATTAAGATAAGCTTGAATTTTAGGATTCATAATTTTCTCAAGTTCTTAGGTGATACCCTGATTTAACAGAAAGTTAAATCAGTGAAATAGCTCTATAGATTTGAGACATATGAAGTAAAGCCTGTACCAAGTTGACATCTTTTATACGTAGCTGACATTTTGTGTTAGGGAATGAAAGAAAGAACTTATTTTGAATCTCCATAGATAAATGGCAGAGAAAGAGAATGAAAAACTATAATAATTTCTTTTGCTTCACTCTTAATCTGACAAGTAACACTTTCTGTCAGCTTCCTCAAGAAAGTACTTGAAGCAAGAAAAGTTATGTTGCATCAGATACAACATAAAAAAGTAATAAAAAAGTCAACTGAATCATAATAAAAGTCAATAATAAAAAAAGTCAAATTTCTTTTAGCTATATAGCTATACTTCTTTAATTGTAAGCAAAACAAGCAAATTTTGTGTGCATTAATATGTCTCTTCTTACAATATTTTATAATTTCTAATTAATTTTCATATTCAGCACTACTTCATTAAAAATTTGAAAACATTGTTTAAAATGGAAAAAGAACCTTTCTACTTTGATTAATAGTTGCTTAACAGGCTTCTGCTAAATGTGTTTTTTACAGTGTTTGATTTAACTTATCTATGGTAGCTGAGATGGAACATTCTCAGTCAACATTGCCTAGCCCTTACCAAATTAGAATAGAACTAAGATATATTCGTCAGTTCCTTCTTTTCCTTGGATGCGGACTGCAGCAGGAATTTATGATGGAAACCCTTTGGAAAGAATGTGAATGCATTTTACAAATTATAAAGTAAGGATGCAGTGGGGACATGCTGTATTTCCACAGAGATAGCAGCTGGTCTTTGGGAGAGACCTTGAATGGATGCTATAGGAAGTCTAGTGTCCTGTGCAGACCGCAGGTCTGTGGCACAAGTAGTCTGCCTGCAGCCCTGCTTGATCATGGACCTTGGATGTATATAGTAGCCTTGTTTCTAGGTGTTTCTCTGGGCTGGTCTGCTGCTTTTACTGACTCAACTTTCCATATCAACCTTGGACCACATTTAGTGCTTGATTTAGTCACAGAATCATAGAACAGTTAGGGTTAGAAAGGACCTTAATATCATCTAGTTCCAACCCTCCAGACTGTGTCTGAAGTGCACTGCATTAGTGAAGAAACTTGCTAATACCACATGGCCCTATTTAGGCCTTGTGTGATTGTGTCCTGCTCAGTGAGAGCACAGCTCTGACCCTCAGCTCATGGGTTGCTTTCCTTCAGGGAGGAGCACTGCTTTTGCTTGCTCCTCAAAAGAAACCCACTGAAGAGATCTAGGTGTTGGTGTAATAGTTTCTAGCACAGTAGTACTGTCCAGATGTCCTCGTTGGGGTCATGAACATGAAGATTTGAACACAGACACTGAAATGCTCCATGTAACAGAGTTTATCAGTTGTATATAGAGGGTATAGAAGTGTCCAGTGTGTAAAAAATGAAAGCTGATTCCTCATCTCAGATTAAAGTCAGATGAAGAATTCATGAAAGCTGTACTTCATCCAGTGTCACGTTGCTTCCCTTGGAAACGCATAGTGTGAGAAATAAGAAAATGAAGGTATTCAGTGAGTGGATACTTTAAAAGCATTTCAAATACATTAGTGACAGAATTGTGTTTAAAAGCATCAGTTTCTCTTTTACCTGCAGCATTTACACAATCAGTGCTTGTCTGCCTGGATAATTAAAGAAGTGTTAATTGTACCAATTAAGAAGTGAGAATGTGATTTATTGCTCTTTGTTGCTTTCCAGGTCAGAGGAGCTGCAATAGGAAAATACATATCCAGCAATCTAAAGACAGTTTAAACTGAAATAGTTCTTTGCAATTTAGGCATTTAATTAAAAGCTTTAAAGTTTAATTAAAACGTTAAATCATTTGTCTATTCCTGTGGAAAAAAACCCAAACCCAAACCAAAAAACGAAAAACAAAACCCAATCCCAGTACTTTTGTGTTTGGAACAATTATGCAACATAAAGCACAGTGAGACAAGTGTACTATTTTCTGATATGAAGCTGTAGCATTTTTCATGCACAACAGCACAACACAAAAATGTATTCAGGATGCTAGAAGCAAATAGATGTATTGTTGCATTAAGTGCAGTGTGAGAGTAAGTTTTAATCTTAAAGGATGTTTTTTTCTTTTTTGGGGGGATATAGTACAAAGACAGAAAGCCCTTTTTAGCATTGTAAAAATAAGAGTAAAAATTAAGTCTTTTCTATTATACTTTAAACTTTCAAAATAACAACCTCTTGCATTTATCTAGTGGTAATAAACACTTCTGCAAACATCAGAGAATATTAAAGAATGAGACATCAGTGGCAACTGTTTAATCAGCTGTCTTTCTGAGATCGTGTTTTAAACAATACTAAGTAGTAGGACTTAAAATTCGGAAATATGTGATTTCATCTCATAACTTGCATCTGTCTTTTTGAAAGGGCTGGCAAATAGAGTAACAGACTTGTGAATATCTTAGGAATTAAGAAATGCTCAGAACAAATACAGTTGGGAGTAGAAGTAAATAAACTGTGTCTGGAAGCAAATAAATGCCTACTCAACAATCCCTTTTGAGTATAACAGGAGCTGCTAGGTATTATTGAAAATAATTCTGTTCTTTAGGCATATAGACAGGAACAAAGTTCTTACAGACTTCTTTTTATTACTGTGTCAAATGAAGCACTGTTCATTTTGATAAATACCCTTTCTCTGGAGTGTCTTCCAAGTGAGATCAAATTGTCTGTTAACTGTTTTAAATTACTCAGACTAGCACACTCCAAGACAATTCTACTCTAAATGGGACTAGTCCAGATTGTAGACACTGGAACAGACCCATGCACAGTTGCATGGTGCACTCCTTGCAAGTAATATAAATTTACTGGGCTGCATGAGACAAGTTCAGCGGGTTGAAAAACATTATCCCACATATTGTTATTCCCTGTGCCAACTCCAGTTTTGGTCACAGTTCAAAAAGGATGTGAAGAAGCTGAAGAGCTCTAGCAGATGGCCATTGAGATGGCTTAGACCTAGAGCACCTCTTATGAAAAGAGGGTGGAGGATCTGTGCATCTTTACTATAGTGAAAAGGAGGCTCAAAAGCAATCTAATATCTGTCTAGAACTATTGGAAATGTAGTGTCAAGGATGATAGAGATAAATGTTTCCTGGTGGTGCCAGATAGTGTAACAAACTGAAATGGCTATGAATCGAGGTTTAAGAAATTCGGGATGAGCTTCGGGGAAATAAATATCTAGGAGATTGATGGAGCAGTGGAACAGGTTGCCCAGTTGTGAGCCCAAGATCACTAATGTCACCTGGTCACGGAGACTGGACTCCTAACCTAAGCAGTGTAGATAAAATGCCTGATAGAGTGCCAGTCATTGAAATAGTGTGTGCTAGGGACCACTTCTGGTAGACAACATGGACATGACTGATCCAGATTTAGTTTTTTCTATTGTATGTAACTTTCCAGTACCATTCCATCAGGCTGTATGCTCCTGGACTGTCCTGGCTGTCCTCATGCCATACTTCATTGTGATGAGCACATAGCCTCACTTTCATCTTATAGAAACATTAACTGATCAGTTGTCACACAACCTCCATATATTTTGAACTGACACCCTCTCAGCCACCCTCAACAATAAAAATGATTTCTTCTTGTCACGAAGTTTCAGCGAAGACCTACAGTCAAATGTGATGTAGCCAGGCTGTGCCACTGGCAATGTCACAGATCAGTCCCTGATAATCTTTTTTTTAATTAGGATACACATCATTACTGGTAAGATTCTGGAATGCTCTACAAAAGGTTTACATCTGATTCCTGCTATTTCCAGTGTTTTCTACATTATATTAGGAGGTACTTCATTCTCTTTTGCTACTTGAATTCCTTATGTTCTGACTGTACAGCTAGAGTACCTTAAGACTATTTAAACAAAACCTTATACCTGCAAATAGCTGTTCCTTGAGCATTTTAAACTCAGTCTAATATGTTTTTTTGCTAATGGATGAGGCATGTGATAAAGTTCTCAAAGTAGAGCCTTCTTAATTTTTCTGTGCTAGATTTCACCATTTATAAAAGAGGGTAATTCTTTTTACCCTCTTCAAATGACATTATGAAAATGTAGTTTTATTAAGAACTCTATGTAATATCATTAATAACTATAGAAGCATTTGACAGTAAAGATTTTTTCAGAGCAAGGCTTGAATCATCTGTAGTAATACAGCAAGACAGTATATACGCATGTATTATTCAAGAGAAATTAAGTAATCACTGATAAAGTTTGGGAGGAAAAAAAAAGTGAATTAAGACTTCTAACAACAACATTAATTGTGGCATATTCTAATTTTTAAATAAAGGTTGTTAACCTTTATAACATTTACAAATGTAGTTTTGAGAACATAAAAACCAAGTGCCTTTTACTTTTGTTGGAGAGTAGCACAGGTATTTCTCCGTGGTCTATTTATTTTTTTGTACTGCTCAGGCTTAGTGTAGAAGAAATATCACATAAATTGCATGGAATGTGCATACCTCAACTTGAAGAGTATATTTATTAGGCTGTACTTCAAAAGAATAACAGTCCTACAATAGTGGAAATAAAGAGTAGAGTAACCAATGCTTATGATTACTTTTATATGCAAAAGAGTAGAATCTACTCAGATGTTTTTGACTATGAAATGCTATGAATAGACTGTAAAATGTAGCTCTTAGGTGCTGTGACAATAGTTCTCTTATGTGAAAGTAGTTGTTAAAATCTGAAACAAGCCTTACTATGTGTGAGCTATAACAATGAGTTTGGATTTACACAGCAGTTCAAGAGTGCGTACATTTTATAGATGTTATAATAGAAACATGTATGAGGTGAAAATGAATCACCTGCTTAATTTCACCTACTGTCAACATCAAGAGTAAAGCGTTGTTTTAAAATATTCTTCTTCCCTGTAAAATCTGTGACTAAATGACTGAAGTTATTTTTATATATGCCTAATCTTAATTTCTATGCCTTTTTAAAGCAGGTTAATTATATTCATGGACCTTTGTCACATTATTCACTTGGAAGGCCTTGATTATGCATTACACATCAGCATTTCATAACTAAACATCCAAGATAAGTACTGTATTCAAATGTAAAATGACATTATTAAGTCTTAAAGCTCTAAAAATATATGTGAGTCATAATATGAGAGTTTTTTCTTAGTTGGAAATAACTTAGCCAACACTGAGGTAGACTTTGATTGTGCTCTATTGCATAGTTCAAACGTAGTTTTGCATAAAGAGCTGATATTGAAAACAATGCTGGGAATTTCAATATACAGATTATTTTCCTAGGAGTTACATTTAAGAGACTCTTTCTCAGTCTGTTACCTAAGAATAATCCAAGTTAAATGTGTTTGGACACAGTGTAGATCATTCTATAGGTTAATACTTTCTTTACCTGCATGGCATTCCACAGATTCTTTGTAAGACAAATTTAGTCCAGGGAAGTTCAGAATTCCTATCTGTTAGATAACAGCTAGTTAAAAAATGACTGTGCCTGGATCTGTGTGTAATGGCTTTAAGCTGAAAGGAGGTAGATCCAGATCAGATATAAAGAAGATATTATTTACCATGAGGGTGGTGTGACACTGGCACAAGTTGGCCAGAAAAGCTGTGGCTGCCCCAGCCCTGGCAGTATTCAAGGCCAGGCTGGACGGGGCTTGGAGCAACTCGGTCTAGTGTGAGGTGTTGCCTCATATGGCAGGCGGCTTGGAACTAGATGATCCTTATGGTCTCTTCCAACTCAAACTGTTCTATGGTTCTATGATTCTATGAAAATAGGATGCCAATTTTCCTATTCCATATAATAGTTTATGGACTTGTCTGGCTATATGCTAAGCCCTGGGGAATTAAAAAAGCTGGTGTGTAATAAGAAACTCACTGAACTTCCGGTTACAAGATCGGACATAGTAGTTCCTTTAGCGTCACAATCTGTGTGAAATTTGGTGGTGTTTCATTATCTCTGTTGATTACATTTCTTTATGTTCAGACAGTACCATGGATACATTTCTCCAATTTCTCCTCTAAAGAGCAGGTGCCTCTAAAGAGCAGGTGCCTCTTTGAAGGAGAGACTGCACAAGGTTGTCTGCACAGGTCGGTACACATCTTACCTGACCCTCAAGGTAAAATGGTAGGCACTCATAGGAGAGCTAAGATTGCAGCTCCAGTGGAGAAGGTTCACTGTCTACAGCGGTGGTGGCAGATCCCTTCACCCAGACAGAGCTGCTGCAAGGAGAGACTGCAGTGCAGACCTGGGGCTGCGGGAGGTGCCCAGACCTTTCTCCTGGAGCAGGGATGAGCAGACCTGCTTGGAAAAGGTGTGCCCAGGTAGAGGACCTCCTGCAGTGGGTGGCTGAGCTGTAGGAGACAGCGAGGATACAGAGCATCAATGAGGCTGAGAAGCAGCTGGACACTTGTTCCAGGCATAACCTACAGTGCAGCCACAGCTTGCAGCCAAGCAACCAAAAACCCCCAGCAGCACACATAGAAGAAAGGGGGGGGCAATAACATAGGGGACTGGAAGCTTGCAGTGGCTAGGACCTGTAAGAGAAAGAGACTCCCTCCAAAGCCAGAGGTGGCCTTGCAGAACTGATTTGCTGCTCTGCAGGAAAATGATGAAAGATTAACCACAGCAGATGAAGAATAGGTTAAGTACTGCAGCCTACTCTGCACCACGGATACAACAAGCTAAACAAGGAAAAGGTCATGGGGAATAGCTGTAGGTGACTCCCTTTCAAGAGGTACGGAGACATCCATTTGCTGGCCTGATGCGCTCTCTAGAGCTGTGCTGCCTACCAGGGGCTCACATCAAAGATGTCACCAAAAGACTAACTCGTACAGCCCAGTGACTATTATGCACTACTGTTGGTTCACATGGGTACCACAAATATGGCCAGAAGCAATGTGAGGATGATCAAGAAGGATTACAGAGCCCTAGGAGCTGCTGTCCAGGACTCCAGAGCACAGGTATTCTTTTCATCAATCCTCCCAGTCAAAGGGAAGTGGTTGGAAAGGGTCAGTTGAATCTGGGAAATCAGCAAATGGTTGCAGGACCTGGTGTCACATCCACAGGTTTGGCTACACAGACCATGGAATTCACCTTGAGAAACCTAGTCTGCTGTGGGGTGATGGCGTCCACGTCTCAGAGAAAGGGAAGAGTGTCTTCGGTCATGGGCTTGACAAGCTGGTGAAGAGGGATATAAACTGTTCAGCCTGGAGAAGAGAAGGCTGCATGGAGACCTCATAGCAGCCTTTCAGTATCTGAAGGGGGCCTATAAGGACGCTGAGGAAGGACTCTTCATTAGGGACAAAGAATTGTGGTCAATGGCTCAATATCCAGCTGGAGACCGGTAACGAGCGGTGTCCCTCAGGGATCAGTGTTGGGACCGGTCTTGTTCAACATCTTTGTCGGTGACATGGACAGTGGGATTGAGTGCGCCCTCAGCAAGTTTGCCGATGACACCAAGATGTGTGGTTCCGTTGATACGCCGGAGGGAAGGGATGCCATCCAGAGGGACCTTGACACGCTTGTGAGGTGGGCTGATGCCAACCTGATGAAGTTTAACCATGCCAAGTGCAAGGTCCTACACCTGGGTCGGAGCAATCCCAGGCACAGCTACAGGTTGGGCAGAGAAGAGATTCAGAGCAGCCCTGCAAAGAAGGACTTGGGAGTGTTGGTCGATGAGAAAATGAACATGAGCCAGCAGTGTGCGCTCGCAGCCCAGAAAGCCAACTGTATCCTGGGCTGCATCAAAAGGAGTGTGACCAGCAGGTCGAAGGAGGTGATCCTGCCTCTCTACTCTGCTCTCGTGAGACCTCACTTGGAGTATTGTGTGCAGTTCTGGTGTCCTCAACATAAAAAGGACATGGAACTGTTGGAACAAGTCCAGAGGAGGGCCACGAGGATGATCAGGGGACTGGAGCACCTCCCATATGGAGATAGGCTGAGAAAGTTGGGGCTGTTCAGCCTGGAGAAGAGAAGGCTGCGTGAAGACCTCATAGCAGCCTTCCAGTATCTGAAGGGGGCCTACAAGGATGACGGAGAGGGACTCTTTATCAGGGACTGTAGTGACAGGACAAGGGGTAATGGGTTCAAACTTAAACAGGGGAAGTTTAGATTGGATCTAAGGAAGAAATTCTTTCCTGAGAGGGTGGTGAGGCACTGGAATGGGTTGCCCAGGGATGTTGTGAATGCTCCATCCCTGGTGGTGCTCAAGGCCAGGTTGGATGAGGCCTTGGGTGGCATGGTTTAGTGTGGGGTGTCTCTGCCCATGTCAGGGGGATTGGAACTAGATGATCTTAAGGTCCTTTCTAACCCTAACTATTCTATGATTCTATGACTGTAGTGGTAGGACAAGGGGTAATGGTTTAAAACTTAAGCAGTGGAAGTTTAGATTGGATATAAGCAGAAAGCTCTTTACTGTAAGGGTGGTGAGGCACTGGAATGGGTTGCCCAAGGAAGAGGTAAATGCTCTATCTCTGTTGGTGTTCCAGGCCAGGTTGGACAGAGCCTTGGGTTACATAGTTTAGTGTGAGGTGTCCCTGCCCATGGCAGGGGGATTGGAACTAAATGATCTTAAGGTCTTTTCTAACCCTAACTATTCTATGATTCTATGAACTGAAGTTGCTGGTGGAGGGCAACCTCAATCCATCCCACTCCTACCAGTCTGATGCTGGTGTCAGTAGGAGATGCCCAAAACCTGGAGAGGGATCACAGGTCAGCAAGGTTGTAACTAGATGATCTTTAAGGTACATTCGCACCATAACTATTCTATGATTCTGTTTTCAGTAGACTTCATTGCCCTACTGGGGCAAAGCTATTAAAATTTTAATTTAAAAAAGCTACCTAAGTTAGAATGAAAGCCATACAAATACTCTTTTTCTAACCAAATCCAATATATAATATCATTATTAGCATACAGTAGAGTAGCATATCATCCTTTTAAAACAGAAATAAGAAATAACTTCCTTTTGGAAAGATAAGCTCCAGGCTTTACTTGCATTTTGTGAATAGCTGTTTGTTGTTTTTGGCATTTAGTGGGTTTTTTTTCTGCATTGTGACTCACAGTTAGAATAAATATATGTTTTGCATGCTGTGTTCTTGATTGCACACTCAGCTTCCTAATAATAGATAATACACTGGGATAATAATGCTAATGTACCAACACTAATACATTCTATGTAGGTGCAATTAACCATCTACGCAGATGGGCTATCAAACTGCTGTTTGCATGATGGTTGTGTAATCACATATCTTATAGGCTAACATAGGCTTAGCTCAGGTTAACAGTGACAAAGCAATCTTCTTAGCCATTTGTCTCATAAAAGTGTTGGGCATGTGGAGCAAACACTAAAATGAGTTGTGTTATTAAGGGCTGGGACAGCATGAAAGGAAGCATATAGTGTGTTTCAGGGAATTGTAGGACAAATTATGAGCAATTCCTTTGTACAACCAACACTTAGGATACCTCCAGGAAGTAACAAGATAGACAAAGGATAGTAGGATGCGTAAGAGCATAGAAGAGAAACATGCCTTTATCTTTGCTGCTGCTAGTAGTGTTCCCAGTAACTAGCATATGTCATTTATCATAGGATGAAATTGATGATTAAATTGCTTGAAATTTCCCATAAGTTAGGTTCAAATAGACACTCAAATAAAGAAATTATGCCATTTCTATATGGTGCTTGTGTTTATGTTGTTGGTTATGCAGGTTTCTGTGCTGTATTTTTGATGCCAATTTATGAAAACTAATGCACGTAGTCACGATCTGTCTGTTAAACTGTATTTCACAGAATCATTGCATAGTTAAAACTGAAAAGGACCTTAAGGTCATAAAGTTCCAAACACCCTGCAATGGGCAGGGACGCCTCACACTAGACCATCACCCTTGTCCTCATGTGAAACACCTGCCCAGAGCTCTGCCAGATTCAATGCCTTAACTTTGTGTCAGTGTCCTCCGTAGAAGGAAGAGACTCTCAGGCTGTGTGGATGGGGACAGGCGTGCACCGTGGTCTGGTCCATTCCTTGTTGGGTTTGCAGCTGTTAAAGTCAGGATAGGAATGCAGACAGCAGACACCCTGACTCACTATGGGCATCACAGATCAGGACTCTGCAGGCTCAATGCCTTCACTTTATCTCAGTGTCCTTTGTAGAAGGCATTTAAACTCCGTCGGCATCGCTTCGGAGAGGGTTGCAGGATGCTTGGTCCATTCCCTGTCTGGATTTGCAGATGAAATGGCAGAAGGAAGGAGAAGAAATGGCATCAGCCACCCTTGTTCTCATGTGGAACATCTGCCCAGAGCTCTGCCAGGTCCAATGACTTAACTTTGTGTCAGTGTCCTTTGCAGAATGAAGTGACTCTCTGGCTCCGTGTATGGGGATAGGCGTGCACCATGGCCTGGTCCATTCCCTGTCGGGTTTGCAGCTGTTAAAGTCAGGATAGGAATGTAGACAGCAGACACCCTGAGTCACCATGGCCAGCCCTGCCCAGGGCTCTGGCAGAGTGAATGACTTATCTTTGGTCTCTGTCCTTGTGGAAGGCACTTAATCTCTGGCAGTGTGGTGGAGGAGAAGAGTGCACCATTGTCGGGCCCTGTCCTAGTCTGGGCCTGCATCTGCAAAAGGCAGAAGAAGAAACTACGCGTTCCCCATCAGAGTTCCCCAAGGAGAAGACCTGCCCAGGGATCTGCCAGCCTCAGTGACTTAACTTTGTGTCAGTATCTTTGTAGAAGAGATTTAATATGTGGTGCGCTGCTGAGGACAGGAGTGCACCATGGTTGGTCTGTTCTATGTCAGGGCTTTCACCTGAAATGGCAGGAGAAGAAATACATCACCCCCAATGTTCAGATGGGCAACCCCTGCCCAGGGCTCTGCAAGCTCAGTGACTTAACTTAGTGTCAGTGTCCTTTGTAGAAGGCATTTAAACTCTGTCCGTGTAGCTGCATAGAGGGTTGCACGCTGGTGGGTCCATTCCCTGTCTGGACTTGCAGCTGAAATATCAGATGTAAGGACAAGAAATGGCATCAGACACTCTTGTTTTCATAAGGAATATCTGCCCAGAGCTCTGTCAAGCTCAATGCCTTAACTTTGTGTCAGTGTCCTTTGCAGAAGGAAGCGACTCTCTGGCTCTCTGGATGGGGACAGGCGTGCACAATGGTTGGGTCTATTCCCTGCTGGGTTTGCAGCTGTTAAAGTCAGGATAGGAATGTAGACAGCAGACACCCTGGCTCACCATGGCCAACACTTGCAAGGGCTCTGCAGGAGTGAATGACTTTACCTTTGGTCTTTGTCTTCGTGGAAGGCATTTCATTTCCGGCAGCGTGCTGGAGGAGAACAGTGCACCATTGTCTGGTCCTGTCCTATTATGGGACTGCGTCTGCAAAAGCAGAAGAACAAACTATGCGTTCCCCTTCAGAGTTCCCCAAGGAGAAGCCTTGCCCAGGGCTCCGGCAGAGTGAATGACTTATCTTTGGTCTTTGTCCCTGTTGAAGGCATTTAATCTCTCAGAGTGTGGTGGAGGAGAAGAGTCTGCCATGACGGGTCCTGTCCTGGTCTGGGGCAGCAATTGAAAAAGCCAGGACAACAAATTAAGCAACAGCAACAGTTGCTCACATGGCTCACCTCTGCTCTGTGCTCTGCAGGTGTCAGTGACTTAACTTTTTGGCACCGTCCTCCATAGAAGGTAGTGACTCCCTACCTGTGTGGATGAGGACAGGAGCGGACCATGATGTGGTTCATTCCCTGTCGGGGTTTCAGCTGTTAAAGACAGTATAAGAATATAGACAGCAGACACGCTGACTCAGCATGGGAAGCACTGAACATGCCTCTGTCAGCCTCAGTATCTTAACTTTGTGTCAGTTTCTTTGTAGAAGAGATTTAATATGTGGTGTGCTGCTGAGAATAGGAGTGCACCATGGTTGGTCTGTTCTACGTCATGGGGTTCACCTGAAATGGCAGGACAAGAAATGGCATCAGCCACCCTTGCTCACATAGGCATCCCCTGCCCAGGGGTCGGCAGGATCAAAGACTTAACTTTGTGTCAGTGTCCTTTGTAGAAGGCATTTAAACTCCGTCGGTGTAGCTGCATAGAGGGGTGCAGGATGCTTGGTCCATTCCCTGTCTGGATTTGCAGATGAAATGGCAGAAGGAAGGAGAAGAAATGGCATCAGTCACCCTTGTTCACATGGGTAACCCCTGGCAAGAGCTCTGCAGGCTCGATGACTTAACTTTGTGTCAGTGTCCACTGTAGAAGGAAGAGACTTTCTGGCTGTGTGGATGGGGACAGGCGTGCACAATGGTCGGGTCCATTCCCTGCTGGGTTTGCAGCTGTTCAAGACAGGATAAGAATGTAGACAGCAGACTCCCTGGCTCACCATGGCCAGCCTTGCCCAGGGCTCTGCTGGAGTGAATGACTTATCTTTGGTCCCTGTCCTTGTGCAAGGCATTTCATCTCTGGCAGTGTGGCGGAGGAGGAGCGCACCATTGTCGGGTGTTTCTTGCATCTGCAAAAGTCAGAGAAGAAAATACGTGTCACCCATCACAGTTCCCCAAGGAGAAGTCTTGCCCAGGGCTCTGTCAGAGTGAATGACTTATCTTTGGTCTTGGTCCTTGTGGAAGGCATTTCATCTCTGGCAGTGTGGTGGAGGAGAAGAGTGTGCGATTGTCTGGTCCTCTACTTGTCTGGGCCTGCATCTTCAAAAGCCAGAGAAGAAAATATGTGGTACCCATCAGAGTTCCCCAAGGAGAAGCCTTGCCCAGGGCTCTGGCAGCGTGAATGACTTATCTTTGGTCTTTGTCCTTGTGGAAGGCATTTAATCTCTGGCAGTGTGGTGGAGGAGAAGAGTGCGCCATTGTCGCGTCCTGTCCTAGTCTCGGCCTGCATCTGCAAAAGGCAGAAGAAGAAACTACGCGTTCCCCATCAGAGTTCCCCAAGGAGAAGACCTGCCCAGGGATCTGCCAGCCTCAATGCCTTAACTTTGTGTCAGTTTCTTTGCAGAAGGAAGTGACTCTCTGGCTCTCTGGATGGGGACAGGCTTGCACCATGGCCTGGTCCATTCCTTGTCGGGTTTGCAGCTGTTAAGACAGGATAAGAATGTAGACAACAGACACCCTGACTCACCATGGGCATCAGAGATCTGCAGGCTCAATGCCTTACCTTTGTGTCAGTGTCCTTTGAAGAAGGCAGTTGAACACTGACAGCGTAGCTGCAGAGAGGGATTCACAATGGTTAGACCATTTGCAATCTGGACTTGCAGCTGAAATGGCAGAAGGATCAGAAAGGGCATCAGCCATCCTTATTCACATGGGCAAGCCCTGCCCAGAGCTGTGCCAGGCTCAAAGCCTTAACTTTGTGTCAGTGTCCTCCGTAGAAGGAAGTGACTCTCTGGCTGAGCTTAGGAGGAGCGGAGTGCACCATTTTCTAGTCCATTTGCTGTCAGGGTGTCAGCTCTTAAAGACAGGATAAAAATGTACACAGCAGACATCCTGACTCACCATGGGCATCCCAGCTCAGGGTTCTACAGGCTTGATGCCTTCACTTTGTCTCAGTGTCCTTTGTAGAAGGCATTTAAACTCCGTCGGCGTCGCTTCGTAGAGGGTTGCAGGATGCTTGGTCCATTCCCTGTCTGGATTTGCAGATGAAATGGCAGAAGGAAGGAGAAGAAATGGCATCAGCCACCCTTGTTCACATGGGTAACCCCTGGCAAGAGCTCTGCAGGCTCGATGACTTAACTTTGTGTCAGTGTCCTTTGCAGAAGGAAGTGACACTCTGGATGTGTGGATGGGGACAGGCGTGCACAATGGTCGGGTCCATTCCCTGCTGGGTTTGCAGCTGTTCAAGACAGGATAAGAATGTAGACAGCAGACTCCCTGGCTCACCATGGCCAGCCTTGCCCAGGGCTCTGCTGGAGTGAATGACTTATCTTTGGTCCCTGTCCTTGTGCAAGGCATTTCATCTCTGGCAGTGTGGCGGAGGAGGAGCGCACCATTGTCGGGTCCTGTCCTTATCCTTTCTTGCATCTGCAAAAGTCAGAGAAGAAAATACGTGTCACCCATCACAGTTCCCCAAGGAGAAGTCTTGCCCAGGGCTCTGCCAGAGTGAATGACTTATCTTTGGTCTTTGTCTCAGTTTAGCTATGAGGACGCTGTGGGAGACTGTGTCAAACGCTTTACTGAAGTCAAGGTAGACCACATCCACTGCTCTGCCATAATCCAACCACCTTGTTATGTCTTCAGAAAAGGCTTTGAGGTTGGTCAAGCACGACTTCCCCTTGGTGAAGCCATGTTGACTGCCCCTAATGACCCTCTTATCCTTGATATGCCTTGACCAAAATGACGATGAGGGCTGGAAGCGAGTTCCAGTTCGGAGTCGTGGGCAACCTTCCTCCCTTACTGCCCTGCTTCCCCAGGTGCCCCTCCGTAATAAGTTTGAAGCCCTGGATCTTGATGGAGAGGTAAGTGAGGATGTGGTGCAAGGCTGGCCTACAAGGTCACATAGGAAAAGGCGGTCGACTTCGCACCTCAAGACTGCCTCTTAACAAGAAAGAAAGAAAGGTCATTGTTGTAGGCGATTCCCTTCTGAGAGGAACAGAGGGCCCGATATGCAGAGTTGACCCTCATCATAGGGAAGTGTGTAGTCTGCCTGGAGCCCGGATCAGGGATATCACCAGGGCGCTCCCCAGCCTGGTGCACCCGACAGACTACTACCCGCTGCTGGTCTTCCAGACAGGTGGGGGGGAAGCTGCTTCCCGCAGTCTGAGGGGGATGAAGAAAGACTACAGGGCCTTGGGGCGGATGGTGAAAGAGTCTGGGGCTCAAGTGATCTTCTCCTCACTTCTTCCATCTTCTGGTGATGATGTGGGACTGAATGGGGAAATTCAGTCCGTAAACAATTGGCTACAAGACTGGTGCTGCAGGCAGGGCTTTGGATTCTTTGATAACAGCTGGTTTTATAAGGCTCCAGTCCGGATGATGGCATGTGGGAAAGGTTTATCTCACCGAGGCGAAAAGATGCTGGGGCATGAATTAGCAGGGCTCATTTGGAGAGCTTTAAACTAGATTCGAAGGGGGACGGGGTTGTAGCTGGGCTTGCCCCAGTGGGGCAGCACTCTAGAATTGATGAAGACTGGGAGGCCTCCTATAATCCTAGGGTGAAATCGGTGAGCTCAGCTCCCTCCTTGAAATGCCTATACACCAATGCGTGCAGCATGGGAAATAAGCAGGAGGAGTTGGAGACCTGTGTTAAGTCAGGAGATTATGATCTGGTGGCAATTACAGAGATGTGGTGGGACAGCTCACATGACTGGAATATAGTCATGGAGGGCTATGTCCTTTTCAGGAAAGACAGGCCAGCCAGGCGGGGTGGTGGGGTTGCTCTTTATGTGCGAGAGCAGCTGCAATGTACTGAGTTCTGTCCAGGGACAGGGGACGAGCGAGTTGAGAGTCTGTGGGTAAGAATTAAGGGGCAGGCTGGCAGGGGCGATACTGTTGTGGGTGTCTGTTACAGGCCACCAGATCAGGGTGAGGAAGTTGACGAGGCCTTCTACAGGCAGCTGAGAGCGGCCTCACAGTCACAGGCCCGACAGCGACAGGGCAGGGACTGTTTCGGGTCTTCCATCACTTTTTGGGGGATATTCCCCTTTGGCCTTTCTGAGTGGCACATCAGGGAGTTGCTCCACCAGTCAATCTCCTTTTCACATTCCCTGATGGACCTCAGTGTCTCGACCTCCTCCTTAAGTTTCACCACCATGCTGAGCAGATCTTGTACCTGCTCACACCTCATGCAGGTGGAATGCCTGCCTCCCTCCCCTGGCTGCAGCAGGGTCTGGCACTCCCTGCAGCCGGAGACCTGAACAGAGACAGTTTGGGACAGGGCCTCTGTTTGCATTGCAGCAGTCTTTGTGACAAGCTCTCTTTCTGGAGAAGACCATGGTCAGCAGCAGTCCGGGACAATGGCAATAATTGAGACGGTCTAACAAGCAACGGTCTAACAAGCGACAACTGACAACCTCTGCACCCTACTACATGAGCTACCACACCCACTGCTGCAGCACAGTGTGGGCGGTACTCACCCGTTTCACCAGCCGGTCTCACCTCCCAGCGCCTGGTGCTGCCCTCTCGAAGGCTTTTTCAAGGCGAGGGGCGGGGGTGTGATCGCCGTCACCGTGGTAACGCCCACACCACGTCAGCCGCTCTTGCAAGGGCTGCGGGGGCTTCCGGGTCGCAAAATCGAAACTCTCAACCCCTTCTCCGTACCTCGTGATCGCTGAGCGGCTCCCTCCGAGTCGGCACCAATCAGCTGATCTCGCAGACCGAGTGCTAGTTTCGAGTTTCAAGCGCTCTTAAATCACTTGGGCAACCCCTGCTCAGGGCTCTGCCAGGGTCGATGACTTAACTTTGTGTTAGTGTCCTTTGGAGAAGGAATCAAATCTCTATCTGTGTGGCTGCGGCCTGAAGTGCCCCCTGGTGTTTTGCTGTGATTGTCTGGGCCTGGGTCTGCAAAAGTCTGAAAAAGAGACTATGTGTTTCCTGTCAGAGTTTCCCATGAAGAAGCCATGCCCAGGTCTGTTTATGTGCTTAAGGGATTGCTCCGTGTTTGGTCTATTCCGTGTCAGGGTTTGCAGCTGAAATGGCAGATGGGCAAGCCATGGCATCAGCCACCCTTGTTCACATGGGGAACCCCTGCCCAGGGCTGTGCCAGACTCTGTCACTTAACTTTGTGCCAGCATCCTTATGGAAGGTAGCATATCTCTCTGCAGGAGTGGCTGAGGACTGGAGCACACCAAGGTCTGATCCTGTCCCTTTGCGTGCCTGTGGCTTCAAAAGAGAAGAGAACTGCAGATCAGCCACCAGTGCTCACCACGCACAACCCCTGCCCAGGGCCCTGCCAGGCTCGAAGACTTAACTTTGTGTCCTTGCAGCAGGAGGCGAGTGCCTGGCTGTGTGGCCGGGGTCAGGGATGCTCCGTGTTCCGGTCCTGTCCTTGCCTGAGCTTCTGGCCCTGGAAGTGACAGGAGGAGCAGCCACCATCTGCGGTGCATGGGGCAGCTGCTGCCTCCCTGCCCGGGGCCCAGCAGCCGGGCCCTCCCCTCCCTGCCTTCCTCCTGCCCTCTCACTTCAGCCCGGGCTCACCCACCTGCTCTCCTCCAGGCTGGTCTGGCCCTTGTCACCGCACAGCCCTTTACATTCCCATCCTGGAACCTGGGCTGCTAACTGCTGTGGAGTGGAATGGCCACACCAACATTCCATCTGCTGTGACGCAGTCACCACCAACATTCTGTTGGTTGCCATGGCTGCCCCATCACTGGGGCCCTCTGCTGCCAGGGGGAAAAGACTCACTCTTAGGCCTTGTCATACTCAGTGGGATGGGCAAACCCCACAACTCAGGCCCATAAGGGAAACAGCCAACAGAGAGCCAACTGTCACTCCTCTCTGTGCTGGAACACAGCCTATTGATCTGGGCTCTCACTGTCCTGTTCCCCCTCAGGTCCCCTGGGCCTCCCCCCTGCTGTCAGGGCTGGGGCAGAGCAAAATGGAGCTCAGCATGAGGGTGCAGACAAATAAATGTGATATCTAAACACCAGGAAGCAATTCAAGTGTTTGCCATACTGACCTAGTGCCACCTGGGCTGTCTTACAGCCCAGTATCCTTTGGATATGCATGATAGTTGCAGAGAGGATGAAGGACCTGGAAAAATACACTAAATGCGTATTTTAATTCCAGCTGTAACACGTAGAGTTCTGCTGTCTCCATGCATGAACAGTTTGCTCACACCTGGCTGCACAGAGCATGGTCCTGGGGTCTGGATTTTGTCACTTCAGGTGCTGCGAGGAGACTCACATGGGCTGTAGCCACTACAGCAGGACAGGTCAGGGCTGGTGGGAACACGGCTCTGCACTGGTCTGCTCTGCTTGGGGTCTCAGGCACAGTGGAGACCTCCTAGTGACAGTGAGGATCTCCCTGCTTGTTAGGAACACTACAGATTAATTAATGTGCTCCAAGTTCGGTCTCCAGTGCACTTCAGATATCCTGAGATGTCTGGCCTAATCGTAAGGGGCCACTTCAGAGACCTCTCATACACAGATCCTGTGTCAGACACAGCAGCTCTATGGCTGGGAGAAAGCAAAGTGGATGAGGGAAGTTATGTCTGGAAAAGGCGGTGAAGGGATGGCTTTCGTTTTTGTCTTTTGTCTATTTAAACTGGAGATAAGTTTTCCCAAGTGAAGCCTGTTTTGCCCATGACAGTAACTTGTAAGGGATCTCCCTCTATTTATCTCTATGCGGGAGCTTTTTCATCCTGTTTCTGTCCTGGAGGAGTGATTGAGTGGCTGGTGGGTAACTGGCAGCCACCCAAGGTTAACCTCCCTCAGTAGGTTATGTACTGCAGTAATGCAGTTTGGAGTGTGTGTACTGCAGATGTAAGGGGTGAGTGGTGGTCATTTTAGCTTCTGAAATCTTCTGGTAGGTGGTTCTCGGATGGTTAGTGTTTCTAACCCTCTAGAAATTTTAACACATATATAAGCCTGTTTGCTTCCATAGAATAGCTCATGTGTATAGAGCTGCTCAAGAGGGCTTTATAATCATGCACCTTTTTTTTTTTTCCCTTGGCAATCATCCTTATCTACTGTCATCTAAAGATCTAACTCTCACCTTGCTTACTCATGAGACTAGGATAAGATCTCAAAGAAAATACTGCTACAACTGTTCATGGTCACACTCTGGTAAGACCCAGAGATTAATTTTTCCAGGAAAACTTTCATCAGAAGGAGCAGACTGATGCACTTGATTAGGCCTGGGACTAATAACCAGAGCTGAAGTTAGCTTTCCTGAACATAATTGAGCAGTCCTTCAGCCTAGTTTGTAAAAGGACACATGAACTATCTCTGTAAATATTACTCAATGTGCAGTTATACTGTATGCTGAAGAAATGGCATCTAGGTGGTTTTTGTTTGTGTTTTTCTTTTGGTCACTATGTGTTTAATAAGTGATGCAATATTCTTAAAAGACAAATTAAGAAATTCCTGGTTGTAATCAGGTGAAATTCATGTGGTTGCCCGCTTCAGACTGGAAATCCTCAAGCAGAATGACATCAAGCTCCCCTAAGCATTTGCTTAATGTAATTGTAGCTTAATTAATGTAAATTAGTGTGTATTAATTATATATAATTAATAATATTATATATTATATTATGTATAATATATATTATAATATATAATATATTATATAAAATATAATATAATTATATATTATAATATTATATAATTAAATATAATTATATAATTAAATGTAATAATTATATAATTAAATAATTAAATGTAGCTTTAATTAATGTAGATGTAGCTTGGAATTCCTGAATCAGGTAGCATACCAAACTTGGCAAGGACACCAACGTTACTAAAGAGTGAACTTTTAACCCATGTCTACTTTTCAGTTGCCACCTTCTTAAAATCTCCAGTCCCTAAAAGCAGCGACAGACGAGAATCGCCTGTTCTTCAGAAGAATGATTAAATCCCATACTGATCGTTAGATACGTTTTCCCCAAGCACTTCAGATTTTAATCTGCACATTATTCTCTTCGGGAGCATCTCTACCTCATAAGCAATACAGGAAGTGTAAAGGGCAAAGAAGACATGGCGTTACTGACGAATCAAAATTAAACAGTATTGGCAACTTGAAAATTGTGAAGCAGCAACGGTGTTTACAGGAGAAATTTGAAGCCATTTATCCAAATGCTGAATATCAGCTCCGTTCATTTACCACTGAACTGAATGTTTCAAATTATAAATTAAGATTATGGTCCCTTAAGTGTCTTCTTTGATACGAAAATGTCAAAACCAGTTAATTAGTAATTGTTACTTAAAATAACAGCTGATAAGTTGGCAAGATAGCAAAAGACAGGCCAAATTCTATTAAACCTTGTCTTGAAATTTAAGACTTTTATCCTGGAATGTTAGAAAAATTTGTATTAGGAGTGGTGTTATGCACATGCACATTTGTTTTCTTAATTTGCTCTAGGAAATGGATTAACGACTTAAATTTACATTGCTGAGTTTCAGAGATTTTGGGCTGTGGGATCATGATTCAGTCCAGTTCACTCCTCAGTCCTGGCTCCACGACTGACTAGCCTCCAATATCTGCAACCTCACACTATGAGTCTCTGCGTGCCTCACAACCTCTCTTCACCTCCATTATCTGTGTTAGGGAAAGAGAAGAAAAAAGAAAGTCTGCATGCCAGAGCCTCCTCCCACCATGAAACAGCAACATTAGCAGAGTGTGCGCTGGCTTCTGGGAAATGTTCTCAAGTCCCAAAATTTCAATGTAGTTTTAAGCTCCTTGCATAGAAAAAAGAATAGAGTGGAGCCTTCAGTGCTGTTCCAGATCAATTTTGGAAGAGTCCAGGACTTTCCGTTACCTTTAACAGAGGCAGAAGAAGCTGGGAGGGAGCAGAGACAGAACACCTGACCTGAACGAGCCATCCTATTACTAGTTAACTACTAATTGCTAGTATTAAGTATTATTTCATACTACAGCATGCTGTGCCCAGTATATAAAAGGGTAGGTTACGCAGAAGGAACCAATCAGGTCAGGCTAGGTATGGTAAGCGGGTGGTGAGCAATTGTCTTGTGCATCACTTGTGCTTATTGTTTTGTTTCTTTCCTTTTCCTCTTTAGTTTTATATCTCTCTCCTTGTTATTCAGCTTACTATTAGAAGTATTGTATTGTACTCTAGTTATTAAACTGTTCTTCTCTCAAATCTCAGGGTTTGCATTCTTTTGATTCTCCTCCCTATCCTGCCCCGGAGGGGGGAGAGTGAGTGAGCGGCTGCATGGTGCTAAGTTACCAGCTGGGTTTAAACCATAAGAAGGAGTCATAGATCAATTCAGATTTTCAGTTTCAAATCTGTTACTGCAGATTACATGAAGATCGTATCATTAGGTGATCTGTAATGTTTCCTTGAATATCACATACCACACCCAATTGCATCTTTGTCCTTTGTCCTCGTGGAAGGCATTTAATCTCTGGCAGTGTGGTGGAGGAGAAGAGTGCGCCATTGTCTGGTCCTGTCCCAGACTGGGCCTGCAATTGTACAAGGCAGGACAACAAGCTAAGCAGCAGCAACAGTCGCTTACATGGGCAAGCTCTGCTCAGTGCTCTGCAGGTCTCGGTGACTTAACTTTGTTTCATTGTCCTCCATCAGGGGAAGTGACTCTGGCTGTGTGGATGAGGACAGGAGTGCACCATGGTCTGATCCATTCCCTGTTGGGGAATGTATTTCTGGAGGGAGCATATTTGTGTCAGTCCTGGAGTGCAAATTCTGCTTTAGTGACATCTGAAGGGAATTTAATTTGAGAGGTTTGAGACTGCTCTGAGGTGAGAACTGAAGAGCTTTAAATTAGCATGATCTGGAGGTTCACTTCAGAAGTGCACTCCTAATCCATTTTAAAATTTAGATGTAGTTCTTATACTCTGAAATCAGGTGGTCTGGGTTGTCATGGTGTTGGCTAATTTCTGCACGTTATAGTACATGTATTATATATGAGATGGTTTGGATCTAAAGACATGCCTTTATCTCTGTTTTGATTCTATGAAGCAAAATAAGACTCTAATCCAAAAGAAAGCCTCAGAGCAACTGCAATTTCAATTTGAAATAACACCAGTAAACCAATTTTGAGATAAATTATTTAAATTACAGTGGTGTAAATAGAATCCAGAGTGTAAAAAATAGAAATGTAATTCAGTCTAGCCAAGCTGACATCAAGATTTGATGCTTATTCATCTGCCTGAAGAATTGGGATTTATGTTTTCAGTCTTTTTAATAGTGGATAAATTTTAGCCTCTCAAAGAACATCAATACAAATGGAGCAAGACAGCAGTCATGTCAGAGACCTTAACACAGAGGTGAATTTGAATAATAAGGAAACTTCCGCTTCTTACTTAAGCTTTGGAAATTGTACAAAACTTCAATTTTAATTCTATTTTAATACCACTCAGTTCATAATTTTTAAGTAGCAGAGAATTTACAAATTAATTTTTGGATTTGCATTTTTTTATTTTTATGGATGAAAAGAGGAACCTTGGGAACCCATATGTAACTATAAAAGTGAATTTCAACAGCTTTTACCATATTGTAAATTGTTTCAAATAATATTTTCTTTTTTTTTCAATATTTTATGTTTTTTCACAGTTCTCTCCTGAAAGCCCTGAGTTAAGCAACATTATATTAATTTCAGCAATTTAAATGGAACTAGAAGACCAACAGATTAAATTGTGCAGTACAAATATATGTCCAAGTACAGCACATAATACAGCAAAGCACGTGAATGCTACTGACTTATCTTTTTACAGAATGAATTTCCTGGGACTACATCTCACGGACATCAGAAACATCAGCACTGTAAAATGCAAGTGCATCATGCATTTTTATGACCATACTTGCCATAATCACTGTTTAGTTCTGGCTCCTTTGAGAAAGGGCTAGTCTATATTTTTAATGATTTTAGGTTTTTTCTTCCTAGTTTGTTCACTCATTCTTTACTACTGCATGGGACATACTTGTTTTGTATGAATGATCAAAGATGATTGTCTGCTTGGGCTGTAGACCTAATTAATTTCTGACAGCAAGGCCATTGTGATGTTGAACACAAAGAGACCACATGTTAGTGTTGAGGAGAATACCAATGTATTTACTGAGCCAGGTCCCAATGCTGTGAATCATGGTTTAGTATATCGGCATTTTCCAATTCTTCCCTTCAATTTTTATTCTACAGACTCAACTTTGCTGAGCTCCTGAAAGGAAGCCACAGCTGGGGTGTCCATTGAGAAAAACATAAGATTGCAGAAATCTTAGTTTGAGTTGAGTAACAACACTTAACTGTAGCTTAGATGGGAATGGTAATGTAGTGTAAAAGTGGAATCAGACAAAGCAATGGAAAACTCAGAATATTATTTGATGCATGGTGACTTACAGGCAACTATTTTATTACCGTTAGTCACAGATAAAGAAAGATTAAGCAAAATGATACCTTACCATTATTTAAATATATGCAACTATCTTGCAGGTAGAATCTCCTTAATTTAGCTTTAAATAAATTTTAAATTATTTCTTCTAGGGCAGATATCCCTTTGTCAATAATTGCTTGGTGATGTTTCTAATCTTACTTCTAGGTACTGTTTTGTTGCTATCATTTTGTGAGGAAACAGATTTTCTGTGATGAAGGGTGGAAATGCATAAATTCAAACACATAGGCAGATTTTGTCTCTAATCCTTGACTAAAGTCTTTGCTAGAATCTTTCACATCTAAAGATAGGTGCAATAATGTCTCCATAATAGGGACTTATTAGTGGCTGTTTAAAATAATCAAATATTTAACATTTTAAATAATCAATAATTCAAATTTTAATATCTCTTGTTAGTATTTATTAATCTATAACATTTCATGTCTTCAAATCACTATTTATGTATATCTTTAGTCTTGTGTAGAAGCAAGATGTCTTAACTCTCATCTTGTGTAAGGAGACTACACTAAAAGAAGAATTGCATTTTTATAGATATAAATACGAAAAATGATGTCAACAGGTAGCAGTTTAGAGTATGCAGTGTCACTAATAGGGTTCATAGGATTCATTAGAAATGTCATGCCTCAGAAGTGGCTCCTCATATGTGATTTCAGCTCCACTAAAATTAAACCCTCTGGCATGACATTCTGCAGCTGTGTAACAATATTCAGTAAGACTATAAACATTTAAGATTGGGAAAAAAAGAGGGTGTTATGCCAATAACTGGCTTTTATATTTGTAGAATGAATAAAAATCTTTTTAGGCCTGTGAATAATTCATTTTTTTTTTCCTTCCTTAATGAAATGTTTTGTTTGATGAAAAGGAATTCCATTTAATCTTCCCCCGTAAATATTACTTTAAGACTGATTTTCAAAATCTTTTAATGAAAAAATAATTTATTATACTTAAAACCTGCTGAAATTAAACATCCTCATTATGTGTTGTATATGTCTATTTTGCTGAATCTGTGAAGTTTTTGTAGATGTTGTGGTTTAACTGTAGTAAAAGGCAGCTAAGCACCATATAGCTCTTCACCCACACTCCCTCATGGAGATGGGGAAGAGAATCAGAAGGGCAAGCATGAGAATCTCATGGGTTGGGAAAAAGACATTTTAATAGGTAAAGAAAAATCTGGGCACACAAGCAAGGCAAAATAAGGAATTCGTTCACCACTTCCCATGGTCAGGCAGGTGTCCAGCCATCTCCAGGAAAGCAGGGCTCCATCATCTGTCACGGTTACTTGGAAAGACAAAAGCCATCGTTCTGAATGTCTCCCCCTTCCTTCTTTCCCCAGCTTTTTATGCTGAGCATGACACCATACAGTATGGGACATCCCTTTGGTCAGTTGGGGTCAGATGTCCTGGCTGTGTCCCCTTCCAGCAACTTGTGCACCCCCAGCCTACTCACTGGTGGGGGTGAGAACCAGAAAAGGCCTTGACTCTTGTGTAAACACTTCTCAGCAGTAGCTAAAACATCCCAGTGTTATCAGCAGTGTTTTCACCACAAATCCAAAACGTAGCCCCATGCCAGGTACTATGGAGAAAATTAACTCTATCCTAGCCCAAACCAGCACAGTAGGCACAACAGTAATTTTTCACTGTGCTCAAGTCTTTGTGACTGTCCTCATGTTTGTGCCTTTCTCCAGGTAAAGCACCTAAAAACAGTTTGTGTCATTCGGCCTGTGGCCTTTTCACTGTGTTGCTAGAGGCTTCAGCAATAGAAGTGACTGTGAACAGAATAAAATGCAACTCTGCACTCTTTTCCACTGCTGCATTAGAAGGCCATGGGCTGGCCAGCCTTCAGTTAAAGACAATGTATATGTAATGGGGCAGGAGCCTGCTGAACAAGCCCTCCTAGCTTTCTCAATGGTGCAATTCATGTGTACGGCATCTTCTGTGCCTGTGGCGCTCCAGAATTTACCTAGCAGTCTGTGTGCTATCACATTCCTTGTCAGTGATAATAAAACCTGTCTTGCCTATAGAGCATTTCCTAATGAAGCACGGAAGGCAATACAAGTAAAGCCTCTGTGCCTCGATGATCATTCAGTAAATCACAGTCATAAAAGGCGAGGAGGTAGTTCGATTTAAACGTAGAGGATTCAAGGCTTCTATTCTGCTGTCACTAATGCAGTAATTCCATGTATATGCAAAGACCCCTTTATGCTTAAAGTTGTTAATTTAATGCTACAATGTAATGAATAATGTAATACTATTGTAAAAAACAGTGTAAATATTGCCACAATGTCAGGCAAATTGCTTCAGGCTGACCAGGTTTACTCATGCCAGAATTCATTAAATTCTTGGGTTTCCCCATCTTTAAACTTGCTGTATTTATGCATACTTAGATTCTTAGCAGTATTGTGCTTTTTGTAATATTTTAGTGAGGGTTTTTTTTGCATTATTTTCCTCACTTCAACGTACTTCATAAAAATATATCAAAACTTACTGTAAATGTGAACGTACTTCCATAATGCTCCTGATTTCTTATGTATGGAGTTAGAGGTCTTAGAATTCCTGGCAGGATTTATAAAACTTAAGTAAGCCTATTTCCCATACATCAGCTGACTAGCTATGGCATTTCTATCTTTCAGAGAAATGGGAAGTATTTTCCAAAGTCTGATGAGTGCACAGAGTAGGGGTGCTACAACCATTTTCCCTTCTGTCAGTTCCATAGTAGTCTGCTCTGATAGATCATAGAATCATAGAATGGCTTGGGTTGAAAGGAACTGTAAAGCTCATCCAGTTCCAACCCACCTGCCACAGGCAGGGGCACCTTCCACTAGAGCAGGTTGCTCAAAGCCCGGTCCAACCTGGCCTTAAACACTGCCAGGGATGGGGCAGCCACAGCTCCTCTGGGCACCCTGTGCCAGTGCCTCACCACCCTCACAGGGAAGAATTTCTTCCTAGTATCTAATCTAAATCTACCCTCTGACATTTTAAATCTATTCCCCCTTGTCCTAGCCCTACCTGTCCTTGTAAAAAGTCCCTGTCCAGACTTCTTGTAGGCCCCCGTTAGGTACTGGAAGCTGGTCTAAGGTCTCCCTGGTCTCTTCCCCAGGCTGAGCAACCCCAGCTCTCTCCGCCTGACCTCATCAGAGAGGTGCTCCAGCCTTCTGAGCATCTTTATGGGCCTTCTCTTGACTCGCTTCAATAGGTCCACATCCTTTTTATGTTGTGGGCCCCAGCACTGGGTGCAGGCCTGCATGGGGGTCTCATGAGAGTGAAATAAAGGGGAAGAATCACCTCCCTCAACCTGCTGGTCATGCAGGGCTTTTTTTGTTCTGTAGACTTTCAAGACCATTAAAAGTGGGAAGAATTATCAATTGCACTGAAATATGATGAAAGGCTTTAAGAACAACAATTTAATTTTGTATTTCTAAGAAAAATAAACTGAATTCCAAAATTACTAGAATAAGATTCATCCTATCAGGAGATTGTTCCTGGAAAGTACTTCTTATGAGTGCATTTTGGATTCCTGAACTTCCATCTTTAGGTGTTTGTTGGAAGGTAAGTAATAATGGAGAATTTTTATATATACTCTGTATTTTTCATTGTTACACAAACACTTGTCTCAGGAGATCTGTACAGAACTCTAATGGAGTGTTACTAGAAATGGAGAACCCGCATGGTGTGAATCTCTGGTTTTGGCCCATATTCTGAAAGAAACCTTGAAGCTTTGTGTACTTTTAGCTGAAGAACTTCTTTCTGAGAACACGACTTTACCTTTGGGTATATTGGCACCATTTGGCTGCAAGGTTGTCTTGGCCTGGTGCAAAATTGCTCTTTGTAGAGCTTAGGAAAGGACAGAAGGATTTAGAGAGCAAATGGGTAGTACAGGCTACCTTTTATCAGCTTCAGTGCATTCTATGCTGTGTAAGTGTGTTCTATGCAGGAGAAAAGCAATGGATGTCATCTTTGCTTGTGACAACTCTTTCCTGAAATAAAATGACTAGAAGTCACCAGCACACTGGAATAACACAGCCATAAAGCTCACCGTGTTGGGTTTAGTTTATCACATGGTTTGTCTAGGCTGTTCTCCCTGGCAGATGCAGACAGCCACTTTTTAAAGAGGGAAATGCTCTTCTACAGTGATTTCTCTGAGCCTTCAAGGAACCACGCTTTTACCTGGTTTACTCATCAGTGGTTATAGAAACTACTTTGGGGGTAATCCTCAGTGCCAAGTCCCAAAGAAAAGATGTGAAAGATCCAGAGAAGAGATTTTAAGTCTTCTAATTTAATTTAAGATTTACTGCCTGCTAGGAGAGGAAAGAAAAAGACATTGTCTGAGCATGCTTTAAAATCTTTTTTTTTCTGTCTTGAGGCATAACTTTTTGTCTGCTTAACAACAGTGGGACATGTAGGAGGTTTGACTCTGTCTCTCACTGATGTTGGTAAGCTCATCCTTCAAAAGCTTAGCTTTCATATTAGCCTGGGCTGCCTTTTGAATGCGTGCCACATCATCGTCACCTGCTGATTTCCAGAAGTTGTTTAGTTGAATGCTTTCTTTAACAAAAGGAACCTGTATTCACTGGCAGTGGCCTATCATGTAACTGTTTGAAGTAGATGGCATTCATAGAAAAGGATGAGAACACTTTCAGAATATTCTCATACATTTTCTGTGAGAGACAGACAAGAAAATTTGGTAGTTAAACACAACTCAAGCTGTTTAAACTCATTTGAGCTAATGCCACCTGCCCCTCACCTCTGAGCTTGTGTATGCTCATATATATATATATATTGCCCATTTATTTAGAGCTAATGCTACTTTTTTCAGACTTATCTCTTGCAGAGTGGTATTCTAGTTCTGATAATATTTGAAATAAATGAAGGCTGTTCCCTTAGCAACTGCAAGCTCAATAATCTTAAAATGCAATGGAAATAAAGAGAGTAACTAATATTTGCTGAATGTCTGGGGTTTGTGAAAAATTCCTTTTCATATATCTAGTAAATGGTCTTCTGCTGAATAAAGGGTGGGTTTTTTAATGATGTGTTATTATTTTGATGTGCAGTATAATTTGTTTACTTGGATTGGGATGTCCTGCCACTTTGCTGCTGAGTCTACTGAGAAAAATTGTGGAAGTCAATTTAATTTTTTCTGCTATTTATTTGTGATTTATGTTTGGGTTTTAAACAGCTCCTTATATCTGAAGCCATTCACTTTAGAGATAAATGCTTATATTATGCTTATATGGTAGCTTCATTCTCTTTCCTCGGTTTCTATTAATATACATGAAAATAGTATTTACATTGCTTGGAGGCCAGATCCAAAAGGAAATACCTCCATCTTTTGAAGCATGGTAATTGGAACTGTGAACTCTTCTTTGATTTCCAAGCTCTTTGGACACGTAGTGAATCTTACTCTATTGTTTGCACAAAGGCCCTGTGAAATAAAGCCTTGGTTTTTGGTTGTTCTTTGACATTTGTGTAAAAGAAATAATTACGAAACAGATCAGTTTAGGGAAGAGGTTTCCTCTGACTCCCAGCCTGTTGGTCAGCTGGACATTGCTTGGCTTTCTGCCTCCTGGAAGAATAAGACAAAGGTCCATCTGTTGCTTGTTCTAGTAAAATGTGGCCAAGGCAATGGTTGGCCTGTTTTTTCCTGTGTCACAAAATCCCACTAAATTCTCACTGGAGGGAAAAAGTGATCAAAACATCATGATGCAATGTGTTAACTGTCAGTAATTGATTTTTTACCATTAAATATTTTTTACAAGATAAGTTCAAGCTACAAAACGCTTGAAAAATTTACAGATGGAACTTCTTGAGGAACCTTTCTTGGATAGCTGAAAGGCTGCTGAAAGGACAATGACAGTATTATTGTGCTATAAAACTAATGCCAGTAATTACTATATGTCAGTATGTTACATTCTCTGGGAATAGAATAAGAAGAAAATATGGTATGCTGATACTTTAGAGAGACAAGAGTTGTTATGTACCAAGCTGCTCTGAGTTTATTCTTGTGGAAGCAGGTAAGAAATGCACAATTAGAATAGAGATGATGAGGCTACCTGTGCTCTTGATCCTGTAAAATTTCAATCCCTGTCTCAGAAAATTCTCAAAGCCTATCTGTCATGAGCAATGAGCTCAGCTTTTATGGTAGAAAGGTTATTTTGGGGGTTGTTTGGGGTTTTTTTCCCTCATGAGAAATACAGCTCCTCACTGCGATTTTTCCTCAGAAGTGTCGGATTTCTTTTTTAATATAAATATATACATGCACACAGTGGACCCAGGTGATCTATCATCTGGAAAATAAAGACCAAAAGCATTAAAATGAACCTGAAATTCTGGGGAAACATAGTATAGAAGTGTTAGAGCAGTTCAGATGTGTACTCCAAAAGACTGAGAGTTTCATGCCTATGCATATTGCTTTATTGCAGTCTAGGTGGAATATTACAAAACTGGGAGAAGGAAGAGACAGGGGCTCCCAGCCAGCTTAGAATGGAAACTGCTGTGTGAGAGACTGTCTCTTGGCAAAGAAAGTTAATAGCCTGATAGATCAGATTTTCTTAAGTGGTATTAAATTGAGAGTTTCACAACAATAAGTACTAGCATTACGTTGCTGGTGGGTCTGCGATAGATGGCATGAATGTAAGCAAAAGCTGTTTCATAGAAACTGACATAAAACAGTTAATTTATTATACTCTGAAAAATTTTTATCATCATTAGGCTGCAAAACTCAGTCCCAGTTAGAATAATTTTCACTTATTAAATGAAAAATGAGAAAGCATTCATATATCTGAATGACTAAATGTAGAAGCAGAATAATACTCTCTTTAGTAAAGTGTTGTTGTTGAACACCAACAACTGTACTAACTGTGCCCATAACAATCATCTGCCCTACTGATCATTAACTTCACAATGAGTGAGTAACAGTGCTGATTTATTTAATGAACCTGCAGGTAATTGTTGTTTCCTTTACTAATTACATCAGGGAAATGAGACCTGTTAGCATTGAAATGGCTTGAAATGCTTAAGCAAACCTTTCTGAAGGGTAAAATGCCTGGCTATTTTTCTCTTACTTTCTGTCCTAACTTTTTTATTATTCCCCCACTGTTCTAATCAGTGAGAAACATCCTTTTCACCCCTTAAATAGTGAACCTTGGGCGTATCATATGCGTTAGTATTCCAGTAAGTTCCTCCATATAATTACAATATACTGCTTGTGAAAACATAAGACTTAATTCTTCCTATCTGAGCTATTAGCATTGAGAGTCATGCAACAATAGCTTAATTCCTTTGTAAAAATGTGCCATGGGTAGTACACATTATGCAGAGGGGCTTTTTCAGCAAATGCCAGTCTGCTCTGCTTAGATGATCAGAAGGAAAAAAGTCCTTGCAAAATTAGACTTCCTTATGGTTTGAATTTGTTAGCTTCGCAAAGATGAGGAAATTCAGAAGCAAAGGGTAGAAACTCAAGAATCAGAATGTGTGTTTAAGGGGAGGGAAAATCAATAGAATAAATTTCCAGAAAGTCTCTCAGTTCAGTTACCATCTGTATCAGGGCAAATGGCAGGATCCTACTTTCTGAGAAAGTGTCTCATGATGTTCCGTGATGTCACTGAGCCACAGCTCCAAAGCCAAACCATAAAAAAATATGCGAAGCACTTTGCAACTGTGAAATACCCGGTAGCGGAGAGGAGAGCAGAACTCATCTTTCTAAGGCACAGTTTAATTACAGAGGAAGCTATTCTACCACATAATGAGAGGGCCACCTCTTGGAATTACAGCACTGACCACAAAGGTCTTAGCAACCTGCTGCTGGTATTATAATTGAAACAGAGCAAGCTTCTTTTCCACATTAGTGATAATTTTGATGCAAAAGAAGATCTTGATGTTATCTTGCAATTTATAAAGATTTTAATTTGAATGAATAGGTCATCTGTTAGTATTTTCATTTATCACCTGTTGTCATTCCATGCCCTGAAAAAACAATTATATTAAGTAAGCTGTGGGCTCTCAAAGCTCCTTCTGCTAACCCAAGTGAACACTCAGTACTACTCTCACCTTGCCTTGGTCTAAAACTGCTACAACCTGCTGATTATTTTCTTAAGGACAATAATGCGTCTTTTCATTATATCAGGTGTCCGGAAGGCAATTTAAATTCAAAATAGGATCATTATTGAATCTAGTTTATTAAAATTGACTTAACTGTATGTTTTGAAGAGCTATGTTTTTTAAAAAAACTTGTGTTTGTACTAAATTGAGCTAAAAATTTTTTAACTTGAAAAGTAATTGCAGTAGAAATGAAAGATCTGAATAAGCATATAGCTATGGGATTAAAAAATTGATAAAATGTCTGACTGTACATGTAAATTAAACAGCATGTGACTGGCATGACTCATTTTAAGGTATCTGAGACCTACTGAGCATCAGGTTCTGAGGTAAATATTAGCAATATACTTGTGGGAATGTGTAAATGCACATTGGACATTTAATCTAAAACTCTCAAATTGCATTAGATATAAATACTTCCTCTTTTACAAAAGTGACACACAGAAAACTATGTGTATTTTGAAGTAGGGCGTTATTCTATCAATCAGTATTGTCTCTGGATTTCCTAAGAATAGATTGTGATCCTTATGCCTTAAAGGTAAAATACCTTACAAGGTATTTATTTCATATGTCCTCATGACTTACAAGGTAAAATACTCCTTTACAGAGACTATGCTATAATCAGATTTGGCTAGTTCTCAGATAAGATGCAATATTTTCCCCCTGTTTTCATGACAGAGTTCTGGAGAAGTGTTTTTATATTTTGCTTGGACAACCTAGAAATATTTCTTTCCCCCTCCTCCATCTTGTGTGTGTTCTTGTTGTGAATATTACTATCAGATTTCTGTCTTCTTATATGGAAACTGGTGAAGGTAAGCTCAGCAGGACACTTCAGTCAGGGGTAAGTTCTTCCTATACTATTCATTTAGAAATAGAGAGCTATACCAACCAAGAACATCCTAGCACGAATTTCTATCAATCTGTCATAAATTTGCAATTTCATGTGTTTTACACAATAATTTCAATATTCCATACCTTCTCCATGTGCCAGCAGAATTTGATGTTACAGAAAGCTACATGTTCAAAGGAGATGTGGAAAGGTACAAAAAGACCAGAAAATAAATCCCTGTGCAGTGAATTTCCAGGCTTCTGCCTTAAGCAGGATAATGTTTTTCTTATCAACACAGGTAACTCCTTCACTCCTTAAACCTCCCAGGAATAAACCAAGCAGATCTTGAACAGTTAGGAAAGAAGAAGGATTTTTTTTATTTTTATTTTTTTATTTTTAATGGAAATGAACTTCACACTGATTTTATATACTAGAAACCTGTTTGCTGTTACCTGTGCATAAGGATTACTTGCACTGAGTTGTACGATATGTACTTGGAAACTTTTCAAGGTCAGTGTGAAAGATGCTGTAAGTATAAAACAGAATTTAAAATTATTCTTCTGTGTGAAAAAATCATCTCTGCCTAAAATGGATTCATTGTTAGTCAGAATTGGGCCTTACTTGAAATCTGGCATTTCCTTTGAAATAAAACTGCTTTTCAAGTTAATAACAATGCAGTGATACACAAATCACAGCTTATTTTACATATCTTTTTGAATATTTCACTTTTTCAGTAGAATTGTTTCTGTATACCTGGAGTGCACCTATAATAGGTACTCTTATAAACGATGCTGAGTATATTGCCTTATAAATTTTGTCACATCCAGCAAAATTATTAATATTTTACAAGGATTATACCATTAAAACATACTTTCATGGAATGAAAAGGTTATGAAAATGAAATGTCACACACTATGATTTTGCCTTAAAGATCCTAGTCATTTACACAGCACTGTAGAACGGTAGTATAAAAGAGAGCAGTCTTTCTTTTTGATAGGCTTCATTCAGGAGCCAGAGTTTCACATTTCATGCAGCATGTTATGTATGGAAATCACTTGGAAAAGGTCACCATCTATCCTAGTCACTTCTTGTCTAATTTTGCACTGTAATATTATGCATTAAGCAATGCTATTTTAAAGTAATTCAAGGAAAGATAAGAAACTTTAATGACAATATGTCAACTGATATTTATTTAGGTCATAAGACATGCACATGCCTCGTGTGCTTGACAATTAATGGGAATTGTGTATACAACTACTGTATCACAGAAAAAGAAGTTTTAAACTCCTCCTTCTTCACTGCTGTAATATATGTGGGAGCCCCTGAACTGAAATACAGACACAACAAAACTGAATGGAAAGCTCATTTTAGCTAGAATATATCCACCTTAACTGAAAAATAAAATAGCAAATATGCCTATTCTGAATTTGGGTACTAGAGAGAAGGAACAGCCTGAATGTATAAGACTTGCCCACATTATTACTGAGTGTTGGAACAAAGGAATTATTTCAGCTTAGTAACACAATGGGTGTTATAAAAGTTACAGGTTCATACAAGCTAAGGACAAAAGAAGCCACGAGCATTTTAGAATCTATTCTGTAACTTCACTTTGGAAAACTCAAACCTGAAACATGCCAAATTATACAGAAAACTGATTAGAATACTTTTGGAAAGCCTGAAGTGAAATGGTCTTCTTTTGTGCAGTGGAAAATTAAAATTCTTAGAGTGTTGGAGGTTAAGAATTTTTATTGCTGTCTTTGATTATTTTTTTTTTTCAGTTTGTTAGGTTTTATAGATATCTTAATGAGCATCAGACTGTCAGCTTTATGTGATGTCGCAATACAATTTGTTTATTAGTATATACTGACTTTTTCCTTTAAGGTAACTATCTCACTGGTGGACTCTTTCACTCTCCAGGTATAATTATTTTTAACACCTTTGCTTCTGCTGAGTTCTTTACAAGCATTCAAGTAAAAAAATACCATTTAGGGGAATAGGTAAAATTGTAGAATCAATTTTAATCTTAAACCTGCCCCACAGTTTTTGTAGCCTCAGCTCTTTAAAATATTTTAACATTTCAAACGTAATGATTGCTTTTGTGCATATACAGAGAGTTGTTTGTTTGGTTCTGTTTGGTTGGTTGGTTGGTTGGTTGTTTTTTTTGTTTGGTTGTTTGGTTTGTTATTCAGTGTCAGCCTTTCATGGTTTTGGACACTTTTATGAATGTAAACTAAATGAGGAGAAGTATAATGCATCTCCCTTTTGCATATCTGCATCATGTAAACATGAATATAAGTAGGTCACACATGGGCCATTCCGAGATATTCTAAATGGTCAATCAGAGAAACTGCTGTTCAAGCAACACATCAAGCTATTTCCCAGGGTTGTGATGGAGGTATAAACCTTCGAGATATTATAAATTATGAAAATTGAATCCTTCAAAACAGGTTCAGTAGACACAAACCTTTGAAACCCACCTCCACAGTGTGCTTTAAGGTGGGGTGCACAATTTATTCCCAGAGCAGGTGATGCGGGGCTATGCACGGGCTATACAGCTAAAATGGAAGTTGCTGTTCCTCAGCAGTTGCTCAGGTTAGTAGTGTTACTGAGGGTAAGAATAAAGGTCAGGGTTTTGTTTTCAGTCAGTTCAGAATTACTGGTGGGTGAAGAAGTCTTTATCCTTCAGGCATGGAAGAGGCCATGAACACAGGGAGCCTTTTATTGGCATCTCCTTCCTATGATCAACAGTTTTGCGTGAGATGTAAAGGCAATGAGGGCAGGAGAGCTGGCAAGCAGTATCCCATAGGAATCCTGTGTGTCTTCTATTATATTTAATAATGCAAGGATGGACAAGAAACATTTCAAATTCACCAGATAGGAAATTTTTTAAGTTAATTCCTTCTTTGGTTGAAATTTTTTTTTTTTTTTTTTTTTTTCCCCGGCCCTTCTGCATCTATGCTAGCTTGAGAGGGTATTTCTCTCCCTTCTGATTTTCAATGTATCTCTCTGTAAGTTGTGCCTCATTTAAATTTATAGGGTAAGTAGAATATATGAGTTGCCTGTTTTCCCTAGTCAGTTAGTTCAAGACTTTTGTATTAAATTTAAGAATTTAAATAGAATTTATTTTTGGCTCAACTCTCTTGGGTTGAGAAACACCCAAATGCAGCTCTATTTGACCCAGTCTGAGATGATAATGTAAGACCTTGCAGTCCAGGAGGAGCATTGCCCAAAGTTCAGTCAATTCTGACAGGCACAGAAGTCTTCTGCAAAGCTCCCCACCCCAATATATTTTTGTGGCTGAATGGGATTTTTGTGTTGTATTGGACAAGCTAATATGCTAAAAATATGGAACAATGCACTAAAGCACAGTCCTGATTGGAACGGAAGGTAAGGAGCTACGAAGAGTAGCTGGATCACTTGTTTTTCAAGTGTAGATATTCCGTGCTCAGATGGTATTAGCATTTCAAGTTACCTCTCAGGTATTCAAATATCCTCCATTTTTTTAATCCAGGGGATCATCTGATATATTTAATTTCTGGATGTCTCTACAGCCCAGTTAATTGAAGTATACCATGCCTCTAAAAACTTCCAGAGTAGAGCATAGAGACTCCAAAGTGACTAGGTTGCTTAATTGTCACTCAGCAACAGCTTTACTGAGGCTGGTTTAGCTCAGCTATCATGCTTGAAGCATCTGGGAACACTAAAAAGGAATCATATTTTTTAAGTGGATTAAGCCAAACATACATTTTATGTGAAAACACCTGCAACAGTTTGAAAAATATAATTCATTTTCTTATAAACAGAAATGCAGAAGTTAAAAATGAAAATGTCAGTCATCAGATGTAAAAAGATGTCTTCCTATTTAAGTAAGCTGCAAGTCCAATGCAAAGCACACCAAGGCTTGTATCAATCCTTAAAAAGTGCTAGTGAGAGCTGAATGCCAAATAGCTTCCCAGGAGGCATGTTATGCTAATCACTATGGCAATCAGTTATTTATCATTCTTGCAGACATGTATTTTCCATTTACGCTAACAGGGTAGTTGATTGGATTTTGTTCATTAAATGGGCAGAGTAAAAACTGGTCTTATAAACTGCTGTTCAAGTTAATTAGTGAGTATGTGTGTACTCAGAAGCAGAAAACTAAGTTTTCAAATTATAACCTACATCAATCAGGCATCTTTTCTACATTATACCAAAATAATTCTGCTTAGTGTATTCAGCATAAAAAAGAAAGTAAAAATGATGCATTTTCATTTCCCCTGTTCTCTGATGGTCTGGCAGTAAACGTGATGTAGTTACTCAGAGAAAGAACAGATACTTGCTTTTGCTCTGCTGTCTTACCTAAAAGTCTGTGTCTTTCTTAAGAAACAGTGCAAGGATAGGAAGATCCTTAGTAGGGTTTTGTGTTCATCGTTTACAGTCCTTAGTTAATTATTAGGAGGTAACAGAGATGGCCTGCAAGCACTACCATGAGGTTACCACCTAATCAATAATAATAAAACAGTAATAGTAATGATTTAAAGGAAATCACTGGTGGAAATGCTATGCTTTGATTCTGGAGATTCAGTTTCAGATCCTACATTTTATGTCCATGTGGGAAGGGTGGTTTCATTATCCTGGATACGTTCACAAGTTTCCCACGCACACTTTTGAGTGTCCCTTTGTAATGAGGCAGAAATGGTTTTTCTTATGTCTACTGCAAATAATTTAAAGATCCAGCTGGGGGGTCCACAGATCCTAAATACCTCTTCTTTCTAATTTGTATCACATCTCAGAGTAGATTTGACTGCTGTGGCCCTGGGAATAGGGGGTATTCTGAAATGGCATCTTTTCAATATTGGAGCTTTCTTTGTGAACAGTTCTGTATTCATTGGACAGAAAAACTAGGATAAATAACTGTGCATGTAAAGCACTTGGGTTCCACTGTCTCTAAACAGAAAGATGAAGAGGTTTAGGAGTCAGTCTTTCACAGACCTTTGTAAAGCTTTGTCTATTGCACAGGAAAGAAGACCAGGAGAGCCAAGTTGGGGTGTGATAGCTTCCTACTCTCTTGTCCACTTGTGTCCAAACTGAGAAGTCCTAGTCCTTTTAGCCTTTCCCCAGGGCTGCAGATGTTGTAGATGATAACCTTGATTATTTTAGTTGTCTTTCTCTTATATCCTTTTGAGCTATGGAGACCGCAAGTTCAACACAGTACCAGTACTGTGACAAACCCAAAGTTCTGTCTGGTAACTGCTGTTTCCTTTTATTCTTAGTAATCTTCCTGATGGGACCCAACTTTTACATTCTAGCAGCTGCTAGGTGGTGATATGATGAGCCAGGAGTTTCTGACTCCCTTTGAGATTATCCTAAATCCCCTTTCCTGAATTTCATCTGTCAGTTCCACACTCTGCATGAAGTTAGTATGGTTTACATTTACTTCACCTCACTTTTATTGGCATTGAAACATACCCATTGCCTTTTTCCTCCCTCACTCTGTTTTGTGCAGTTCTGTTGGAGTGCTCGAACATTATCTGCCATTTAATTACCTGAAAGGGCTTAATATCATCATAATTTTGAGATTTAGGTGTCCAAAAGAGGTATAAGGTGGCCAGACATCTCACCTTGCTTCTGAGCTCTGTAAACTTGGCAACATCAACCACAAAGCAGAAGAAAGCTTGTTGCTCCCTTTTCCTGGCTGGCATTCCTCCTCTATAGAACCTTGCCAAGAGCCTTGTGAAAAGTTGTGGAAATACAGATCCTATTTTACTGAAATTTAAGAAATTATGGTGGGGGTGCAGGGGAACAGACTTCCCACCCCCATATCATCTGTATGGAGAGGGTTATGTGAGTCATGTAGTTTTTGGGTTTGGTTTGTTTACTGGTCTATACAAGAAGACCTTCTGGCTTTTGGGGCGTTTTTCCCCATATTCTTCTATCCTTTTTTAGCTGTTTACAGTGTCTTAACAGTTGTACTCTGTGACTAGACGTAAGAAAGTGTTTAGCAGCAATTTCAGAACAGGAATGCCTCACCACATCACTGTTGTTCATGAAGGTAAATTTTTTCTTAGTGGAGGAAAGAGTTGTGGGAGTAGCTCTGCCTTGAGCAGAGTGTTTGCCAATATGCTGTCACACCATGGTTTAATGTGCTGCAGATCTCTTGTGCTGAAGCACTTCCAGTGTCATAGCTTTTAGTAAATCAGAAACTTCCATGGAATGTGTAAGTCTAATGAAAAATGATCCAAAGGGAAAGACTCTATCATTCTGCAGAGGAAATTTGCAGATATCCAGCAGTATTCAAGCCATTGATGATCTAGAAATCTGATATGGGCTTTGTTTGTTTTTTTTTGCCACTGCAAGCCTGTTTCTCATGCTGCAATAATACATTCAGTCAGCAACCTCACAGCTTTATCTTCTACATTTAATCGTCAAAGCTTTTGTGAAGAGCATTAAAGACTGATATTTTCCCTTGTGGGTACTCTGGTTACTCAAATCGTTTTTTTTAATGAGAAATATGTAGTGATGAAATTCCTTTCACTTCCCATTGAAAAGTTGTGGGATTAGCTTCTATTTCCCCGAGAATGTCAGAAAGCATAGACAGATAGCAACCTAACACAGTAGGTTTTCGAATAGTAGTTTTTTGGGTAATCTAGCTCAATCATTCCCAGATGCAGAAAAATTCTTCCTCTGCTTTATGTAAGGCTTACCCTTTCTGATGGCTTGTTGGAAAGCAAAAACTACTCGGGCAAGAAGCTGGGTGAAATCCAGATCGTCCTCATGGGGAATTGTGCCCAAGGATTTCCTCTTCGTTTTATCTCTCCTCTCCCACACTCCCTGTACACATGAATCCTTTGGCACTTCGTCACAGGATAGGGCAGGGGGAAGAAGAGGCTGCTCAGACTGTAAGGCAGGGCGAAGTGCTACTTTTTCATCTCTGTAATGGGGCAGGAAAGACATTCTGTACCGCATTTAACTGCAGGCAATTTGTATTTTCCTAATATGACTTAAAGTAAATGTAGTATAAGCAGAAAACATCAACAATTTGCTTTAGAGTCTTCTCCATGTTAGAAAAGAACTAATACCAGACTTAGCATTACCTTTACTGATCATCTGACAGCCCATGTAATGCAATCTGGTGGTCACAGCAGAGCGGGAATTCAGTGTTTTCACATAAATCACATGTGAAACTTGTAATCTGAACAAAAATACATATAAAATGTCATCACCTAGAATAACTCTCACTGAAATTATGATGTATTTGGGTGTATATATTACTCAAAAATAAGAGATTGAGTTAAACAAAACTAAGGAACTGACTTAAGGCTTCTGTTCTAAGTCAGTCACTTCACATGGTGAAGTTTTTAAAGAATATCAGGGACATACTGTTTTAATATCCTGTCTTTAAAAGTCCTTTTTGTAGAAAATAAGAGATGGTGTCATTATGAAATGGAAATGCTTGCTCAGCAGTGCAGCTTAGAGTAAAATAGTACTTGCTAAAGCTTTGACCCAGATATGCTTCAAATACTCTCAGTATCTTTTTATTCATGTTTTCTTTTGCTGAAAGGAAATCGATACATTTTCCCCATCTTATTTTCTGAACGAAATAAAAATATGCTGAATACCTTTATTTGTGATTAACATGTATAGTGCCTGCCTTTGTTATTCATCTTGATAACTCTGTCTTTCAGGAAGACTCTCATGTTTTTATTCTATATTTTTTAAAATGAAAAGAAAAAAAAATACCAAAAAGGAGGGTATTTTTCATTAGCCAGACATATATATTTCATGATAGTAAAAGATGAGCCAAGAGGTATCACAGATTTTTTTATCAGTTTCTTCTGATGACTAAGTAGGTTTTTATACAAGCTGGGGTGCTTAGTTAAAAGTCTGACAACAGAAAAGGAGCTCTGGAAGGAAGAATAGCTTCACATCTAAACATCTGTGCCAGTGTACTTAAGCAGTTGACCCCTGTAATAATAATGTACAAGTTTCCATAGATTTTTCTTCTAGGCTTGTGAGTCTTTAGTATATATACACAATTATGATTGTGTAATTGTATTAAAAGATGAACCACAATAAAGGCAAAGTCTTTACTGGAATTGAGAGAAAAGTCTTAGAGCAGGCTGAGGACCTGTATTTTGGGAAGCAGCCTCTGTGTTGGCATGCTTAGGGAGGCTATTTGTAATAGCCTAAAGCCAATTAATCTATTGTAATAAAATGCTGCTCATTTTCTGTTATCCTTAACATTGTTTTGCTCAAAAGCATAAGAAGTAATTAGAAGGAAAATGTCTTTCATCTTCAGAGGAAATGGGATGATGTCCATAAAAGGGCAAGAGTGGGCTGCAGTTTGGTATGCATTCTGATAAGGTATAGATTTTCAATATGCACACTTCTCCATGTCAGCAAAACCAGGTCATTACAGTTTTCTGTGACATTCAGAACTAATTTAATGCAAGTACTGATATAATATGCTATGTAGGCCATAGCCATTTTGTAATTGAAGTCTCAGTTCAAATGGTGAATGTGGCAATTTATTTTTATTTTCAAAATGGGCTTTTTGACTTTGTAATGTGTTGCGAAGTCATTCACCCTATAAATATGCATTTTATAAAAAAGTGACTGGGGATTATTAAAAACACAAATAAAACAAACAAACAAAAATTTGCTATAGTTGGCTCATCCATTATTATACTTTTTCTGCACAAGTTTATGTGTATTTTTGAAAGGCTTTTGTTGTGATTTGTCACACAAAATATTTAAAATATAAGACAAAGCAACTAAACATTTCAACTGAACATGAAATGGCCACACCATGCTTATGTACCTGCCCAGCCATGGGGTATTGGTAACACTTGAAAGAATGTCATACACGCCAGAGAGTTCCCAGCAACTACATATTACATCAGTATATAGAGGATTGCCCTAGGTAGCTTCTTTATAAAGCAGTTCTTTTAATGATTTTGTTGTTGGTATTTCCTTCAATGCAGTGAGCTTTTGTCTCTGAAGCTAACTTGCAGACTTATTTTTCATTTTTTTGTTAGGTAGAGTTTCATGTTGAGAGCTCCAGCCTTCTTGTACCTTCCTTTTATTTAATTATAAAAGTAATATCAACACAGGGAAACCAACACATATGTGAAACTAGCAGGATGCCAAAAATTCAGTAATTTTAATGGCTCCATTGTCCACATTCACTGTGCAGATACATGATTTTCTTCTTGAAAGTTTTATATTTAAAAGGTTATTACTTCTGGAATCCAAAATATTTGTGTTACCCTGTCCTCTATGAATATAATTCAGGAGCTGACAGAAGATAAGATAAGATAAAAGTCAATAAAAAGAGAATTATTTATTAAAAAGGTCTAATGTTACAAGAACAGTACACAGGAACTATTATATTACTGTGTCTTCCACACTGTATATACCATTATATATAGCATATATACAGATTGTATACAATATATCTAACATTTTGATATGGGCCATGACACTGTCTTTCTTTTGGTCTGCAAAACAAAGTTTCTTTCTAATTATTTTTTTCCAAACAGATTTTGTGGAATTATACAAAAATACAGTCTCCTCAGTGACGCTAGACTGCACTATTACAATCTTTTACATGAAGAAGGAAAGAGCTTTCCTTTGCAACTAAACAAAGAGTATGTCATAATAAGGAATCATCTTCTTCTACAAAGTAACAAATAGGTAATACATAGATACTTAAACATTTAAAACATGTTTATTAATATATTTAAGATGCAAAATACATATTCTGTTCATGTTGAATATAAAACATACCCCTTTTTGTCCATACCCCTTTTTTGTCCCTGTAATGCAACTACATTATCTGATGGTATGTTCAACATTTCTATCTGTATCTTGATACTAGAGATCGAGACAGATATGTCTAGATGCAGCTCTATCTCCTTACCAGACTTTCATTCTCCATATAAAGCATAGCCATTTATTGTATTCAGAAAGCTGTTAAACCAAAATGCCACCAGCAGTGACTGTAACATTTTTGAATACTCTGAAATAAACTGCATTGGCAAGCAACTGTATAAAAAAATAGAGGAAATTATGCTTAACTAATTTATAAAATAGCCATTTTGCTTTTTGGTTCATCACTTTATTCTTGTTTATTGTAACCTTTTGAAAAATCATGGTTTGCTGATGCAAGTTCTTTACACAGTAGCAATGCTGCTGTTTTAAAAATGACAGCAGGTGGGTATTTTCTATTGAGTTTGCTCAAGGTGTATTCCACCTTCCTTCCTTTGATCTCAAAGGCTTCCCCAGAAGCAGAGATGTAGAAGGTCTCCTTTTGTCTCTACCTATAGTCTTTGCTCAGTTATCTATCCTGCCTTTGTTTTCCTAGCAATGCGGTGATTAAATTTAAAACCTATTTTTTTAGAAAATTATTTAAAATATTAGTGGGTAATAAAGACTTGAGTTGAACCATCTCTGAAAAATTTTACTGATAAAATACTCAAAAGAAAAAAGATCAGCCAGCTTTTTACCTACCAAGTACTCAATCTGAGTTGTGCCTTCTTGGCTACTATTTTAAAGCTGCTAAGAAAGGGCATAGTTAGAGAATTTTAGACCCAGAATCCATCAACCCAAATAGATTTGCTTCAAAACTTCTAGAGGGATGGACAGCCAGTGGAACTATGCTGTTAGGACATGCTTGTTGAATTCTTTTGACTTGATTTTTCCAAGGCAAGGGAATGTTCATCCTAGGCATGATCTCTAGATACATGGTGGTAAGCACCGTCCCTCATAACACTGTGCACACCACCATAGCTGTCCAAACTCACATGCCACATATCCTGGGAATTATTTTGATTCAGGTGGCAATATGTGAAAAGGTCTTCCAATGTAGAAAAATTGTTCACGTTGTCTACCAAGTGAAAAATTTTTTGGTACAGCAAAAAGTGGGGATTAAAACTGATAGCACAAAGTCTCTACAAGAATAATATCTAGTGAGCTACAGAAATAGAGCCAATTAGCTAAATAATTGGAATGATGCTCAATAGCACTTAGCCAAGTATTTTTTTCAGACACAGCATTCTCCAAAATATATCCTACTGGAGTCTGTATATATGTGAATGATTACATTTCAAACAACGTTAATATTCTCTCCATAATACGCTTTCATACATACTTCAACTTGATTATCAAATACATAAAGCACAGAATGTTACTAAAAATGGACCCAGAGGAAAACAAAAAGTTACAACTGAGAAGTGGTTGGAAAAAGTAGGTTTATCTCCTTGCATTGCTTTATTTGTGTACTTAGCAGCCTAATGTTTAAATTCCCAGTGTTTTCATTGTCATATGCATTATGAATTTTTATTGGCTATTGAAAATAAATATTTGATTCATTTGACATCAAATCATGTGGGATTTGATAAAAACCAGACTGTTTCTGTTTAATCATTTTCCATTTACCTTGCAATAAAATAAATGGATTTTCTGCTCCATTTTGCTCCATTTTGTCTAGTATTTTATTGAGATTCTTTTTATTAAGTACATAACCATACATAATTTTTATTAAATAGATAATCAACAAATTCTCTCTACTTTTGCAGTGGGCTGTGCATCTAAACTATATTTTTCTCTAATCAGTAGGAACTACCAGCCATAGGGGATGCAAGAAAATTATTTGACAAAGCTGTGTCAAACTTTGTTCTATATTTTAAAAAGGATTTTTTTCCAAACCACACAGGTGCACTGTACTAGACACCACTATTTAAACATCTAATGATACATGACTGGGGTCACCAAAATAGAGCGTATTAAAAAAGTAAAGTACCTTTGACAGAAATTACCTTTGCTTACAAAAGTTTATTACATACAATCTGCATATTTTTGGGCCAAGAAGTGTCCCCTCCCCAGAGGACTTTTACAAATAAAGAAGAGAAAAAAACCTGATGAATTATTGACCGTGTCTCCAACGCTCCTCTTAAGTGCACCACAGGCTTTTCTATGGGTCTTTAAGCATTAGCTTGTGTTTCCAGTTACTCACGGACATGAAACTCCATCCCTCGGTGTCATCAAGGTAAAGCAAAAAAATAACAAGAACAACAAAATCTGCAGTCTTCACCATGAAGCTGAAGGAACCATCAGTGCCAAAATCAGTGTTACAGAGGACGAGGAGGTAGACAACACATGTAAGGTGGATTGCGCACTTGTCACTTTCCCTCCTAAAATTAAAAGCGAAGGAACAATGAATAGGGAGTTCCAAAATGGTATGTGATTTTATGCCTTCATCCTCAAAAAGTATTAGACTGTATAAGATGCCCTGAGTCACAAACACAAATCTTCCTGGAACAAGGAATCAAAGCTAGCCTTTGATCTTGACATTTATCCAGAGGAAAATGTGGCCTTTTGCTCAGCCCAGTGACATTATTAGATCATAACAGTCCTTTAAAAAGCCATGCTAATGGCAATTGTGCTATGGGCTGGTGCTGGCAACAGATTGCAGGATGGGAAGGGAACCAGACCAGGTTTCTTTGGACAACAGTTGTTCTAAGTGGAACTGATCTGTTGTGCATAATCTAATCAAAAATACCAGGTTAGAGGGAATGAAAGGTTTTGCATCCTAGAATTATGGCTCAAAAGATACATGAAATCATGAAACTCCAAATTCCATGGAGGAGGGATTGGTGCCTTCTGCATTCTGATGATAGCACTGTATCTAGTTTGTGACTAGGGTAGAGCTGAAATTCAGGTGAAGATTGAAGTTTCAGGCTCACACTTTTTGGATAGTGGTCCTTAAGGACTCCTAAAAAGCAATGTTAAAGCGTTAGCAGAAAGTCAGAATTAAGATGCCTCACTATGTTTAGGCAAAAGACAATGTTTTGTTTTTTTTGTTTTTTTTTTTTTTTTTTTTTTGTTTTGTTTTTTTTTTTTTTTTTTTTTTGTTTGTTTTTTTTTGGTTCTTGCCACTAGTCCTTCCATCCCTTTCTTACCTGTGTAATATTGACACTTTAAATTGTTTCAGTATATTGCAGTAACTGAGGAAACAGAAGCTACACGTCATAATTAACTTCATAATAATACATTAATAATTTAATAAAATAATATCTACTCAATTGAGTCAGTGGAACCTATAGAGAAATTCAGCTTATTCTAAAGTAGGCACATACACGGGGTTCAGCTACCTAAATGCATGCCATTTTAGCTGTGTTAAATAGTACACCTCTGGCCTCTGGCTAGTGGTTCAGAATGATGTGTGTATCCTCTAAGTCCCACATAGTATCTGCCAGTTCTGTGCAAATGTTTGGGATACCTTAGGGTGTCCTTATGTGCCTATGTCCAACTATTTAAATTCAGAAGATCAGCTGAATTGCTGTCTAGGCTCCATTGTCGGTCTGCATGGGTTACATCTCAGCTGACTATAATGCTATTTGAGACACTTAGTACACGTGCAGACATCTACAGCTCTGTTACGTTTGCAGATGTTATCCTAGTAAGAGAGAAGTTTCCTATAAATCCTCTGCTTTGTTTATCAGCCCCACATGAATGTCTCAGATGCTCTTGAGCATTTGAAATGGCACTAGATGCTTTTGTTTCAGCATAGAGCTGAAGACCGATTAATGATTTCATCTAATAGCTAGAGAATTGTAAGAATGTTTTTTCAGTGGTTGTTTTTGGTTTTTTTGTTTTTGTTTGTTTGTTTGTTTGTTTTTTCAGGTAGATAATAATAGAGTTAATGAGCATTGCTATAATCATCACTCTTCCTAATATAAGTGTAGCCTTACCTGCAAAAGATGGAATTCTGATTTGGGGACTCGCAGTCCCATCTCCTCCTTCACTGACTGCACAGACCTCAATGATGTAGACACCAACATCGGGAAGAAGCACCACTGCAGAGGTTTTCTGTGTTTCTATAACTTGACTGTTGCTCTGGCCTTCTTGCCTAAATAATACCTATGTCAATAAAGTAGATGGTTATAATGGTCTTTCGAGTTATATCCCAGACATTTTGTGTAGATAGCGCAGTCAGTGAAATGTGAACTGTTTCACGATTTCATTTAAGTTTTCTTGATATTACAACAGCCATCTGCTGTTCTTCCCTCTCCCCAGTGATTTCAAAACATTAATAGCAAGGTATATTATCAATCAATGAATGTGAAAGGACATTGATTATAACCCAGACCAAAGATATAGCATCTGCCCTCTCCAACATGTTTCACATGGTTTTCTAAAAAATTTCTTCAAAATGCATTTTGGGTTCCGATTCAAACTCTTATCCCCAAGTTCAAGTAGGTATTTGTGGGTTTGGCTTAAGAATCCAACTTTAAATGTAAAGAAAATGCCCTAAATAATGTCCTTACTGTGTTTACCTTGGCTAAGTTAACTGAGATTAGCTCAGATCTGTCCCTGCATCTCCTGTGAAACTCAGTGCAAGCTTATAGCACATGGGAGGAAAGCAAGTGAGTATATACCTGTCTTTTTGGTTCTGTGTAAGAGTTTCTGTTCCCAGACAATATTGAAAAGGTCAGAGGGGTGTAAAAAACCCAAAGCAGTCAACTTTTCAGAACCTCAACTATTCATAACTTTTTCAGAATCTCTACTATTCTGATAAAGGTTAGAGCAGCTTCTGGTTTATTTGAACCATTTTATGCTTTCTTGTTGATATTTCCTGATGTATCAGAGGGAATGTCAAATTGTAGTCTATAGAAATGATTGTATATATGCTTCAACCCCTCCCTCAAAAAAAACCTTCAAAATCATTCTGCTTTGATTTAAAAGATAGAAGCGAATTCCATTGTTTTTTATTATTTCAGAGCTAATCTGGATTTTACTCTTTAAAACTTCAAAACTTCAAATGCCAGATGTTACCATCCAGATTGTTGAACACCACCACCAAGATCACAAAACAAACTGAATTATTTGTGTTTCTGCTCTATAAAAATATTAATTTTAATGTCATTTTATTATGCCTTATTCTTCTGCATTTCTCTAAATCCAACTGCAAACACAGTTAAACTTAAGTGTTAGTAGAAATTTAATTGCAGGCTGGTCTTATTAATAGCCATTCTGAGTCAGATATGATGATCTGATCCTCTCAGATAGAGTTTGCTCTGTTTACAATCACTAGTTGAAAATCACAACACAGAAAATGTTGAGACAATTTGCTCTTTTCAATTTTATTTATTGCTTTTCATGGTGAAAACTGATTGCAGACAATCTGTATAACCTACTTTATTTACAGAGAGAAACAAGAAAGGGGAAAAAAGCCAACAAGGAAGAGGAATTGTTTGGAAAAGAGAAAGGTGAGCAAGGGAGGGAAGCACTGACCTTGTATCCCATTACATCAGATTCATTAGCTAGAGATTTGACTGGCTCCCACCCAAGAGAAACATGAGAGCCATCCTGTATCCACATAACATTGCCTGGTGCTTGGCTGGGAGCTGAGGAGAAAAAATAGCATGCACATAAATACATTTTATAGGTAGTTTCTTGAAAATCAAAAGAAACTACTTATTAATGTAATATATATGTAACATATAATGTAAATGTAATCTTTCATTACATTTACAACTGGTTGTGTTAGGAAGGTCCCAGCTCTAGCAAGAATACTTAATGATTTTTTTTTTTGGCATCATAATTGTCATTTAATAGATCGTGGTGTATCTACTCTGCCCATCCCATAAGCTCTATAGAGCTTATGAACTTGAACTCTTTGCTCTCCCTTCTTTATGAAAAATGCCTTGTTTTCTATGAATATAACCTTTTTTATGAATGCAAAGTCATTTGAATTCATGTCTAAATATAAAAGTAAAGCCATGAATCATTCCTGATTATTATTCACTCTTACTAAAGGAAAAAAAAAAACTTAATATAGACCCTTTTTAAAGGAAAACTGAAGAGGGCAGAGGTTTATCCCTGACTTCTCCCTTTGAGCAAAGGTATTGAGATAACTTACGGGACTTCTTGGTTGCTGCCTGCACAGCAGTGCTAGGTGGTCCATACCCTGCAGCATTGTATGCCCTCACTGTTAGGTGATATAATGTGTTTCCTTCTAATCCTGTCAGGAGAATGGATGACTCATTTCCTTCAGTTTTGACCTTTTCTGCTGCTTCTTCCTGCTCCATGTCCTTCCAGTAACCAACCTGTCAACAAGGAACCAAATGAAGGATTAATATAGGCATCTGGGAAGGTCCAGATGCTTGTACTTGTTATCCTGTGGAGAGTCATTTTGCCATTTATGGTTTTTGTCTGATCATCAAGCCCTTTTTAAACCTGTGGGATTTGCAGCCTAACCTCAGAGCCAAGCAATGCTTACTTCTTCAAAATGGCAAGACTCAGAATATCACAGTATTACCTGAAGCTCATTGAATTGCTGTGTACTGGCACGAGAAGATCTAACTAAAGTCAGAAAAGATGAATATTTCAGAGAACTCAAGGAAAGCTCAACCTCTGCTATGTCACCAGAATATCTGAGTTTACCCTGGAAAGCTGTGACCACATCAGTTAAGAAGTGTTGTGAGCAATATTCCTTTCCTGGTCCTTTGCAACTGAGAGCCATGAGATTTCCTATCAGCATAATGAATAGGAAGTGACAAAACACCAAAGGGAATCTTTCATTCATCTGAAAAATCTTATATGAAGAAAAAAGAAGGAAGTGGATTCAGTTTTAGTTCTTGAATAGAAACAGGTTTCTAGTAAACACAATTTTGATATTTTTATGCCCTTCCTTTTCAGGCATAAACCCTCTATAAATGATCTTTAGTGGTTCTTAGTCCATATTTCTGATACCTGCACTGAGTTTATCATAATTTCAAAGAAGGTATAAACCTGAGCTAGGAATTTGACTAGTCTCTTTCCTCAGGGACCAGGTATTTGCAGGGCATAACTGGAAAAAAGCAGTGCTGTATCTTTTTAACGTATCTAGGTGACTTACTCAAGTAAGGTAGTTCTTATGGGGCCCTATTTTCCTTAATAGATGTCACTATTCAAAGACCTCTATACAGCTTACCATTATTCATGCTGAGACCTACTTGCATTTATTCCACATTTTGACCTTTTCTGTGAAGTTGCTTATTTCATAATAAGTTATTCATATTATATCTGGATTACTTTTCTGCTGAGAAAAAGGTCATGGACAATAGAGCACTCTTGCAAATGTATCCCCCCAAAAATGGCAAACCTTAAAAACCAAGGGGTTCATAGGGAAATAAGATCAATGAGTACTATGCTGACCTTTTATAATTGCACTAGGACTTCTATTAATAAAAAATAAAATCTAGAAATACCTGGCTGCAAAAAATACACATTTGAGGTCAAATCTTCACTTGAATAAAGTGGCTTTGTTAATTTTGATCAAGGGTATATCAGTTTGTGCTAACTCAAAGTCTACTCTTTCAGTTGTAAAATTCATATAAGTATCTATATTTTTGTTTGTGTGTGTGTCTGTATTATCTCATGTTTAAATGCTGTTGCTTTAATTCTTAGATTAAGTACAGCTCAGATAACTAATCTATCTATCTGTAGTCAACACCTGTTGAAATGCGTGATTCACTGATGTATTTAGCTAGTTGAATGCTTGACCAACCCTACTAGTATCTGAAGTAATACCTAGTTACAGCTTTCTTGGAAGGAAAAAAGAATCAACAACCATTTATTCACACGCTAGAATTGAATTCTTATTATCTCTTGGTTGGTCAGATTCTTTTCATTTTACTTGCAATGCATCTTTACAAACTTAACACTGCATTGATGAGAGCCACGTGTATTAAGCACTGTACAAACAGGTAGTGAGAGACAAAGTGAGGTGTCCTGGAGACCCTATCATCCAGTAACTGAAGTCTGTCGAGGATCCAATGGGGAAGTGGTCAGAAAGGAAAAGATACTTGCCCAGGATTACACAGCTGGACAGTAGTAGGGGTGGAAATGTAACTGAAGTAGTGAAATGCTGGTTCTAGAAAGCCAGAAGCACAGCTGTAGGTAGCTCAATAGGTCTCATTATTTATTCACAGGGTACACCATGTCTCATGTGAATGCAATGTACAACACAGTAGATAGTCCCAAGCTTTTGCATGGAAGCTTATTTGCATAAAGAAGTTGTGAAAAACTGATTTTCCAAATATTGGTGTTAGGACTATATAGGTATTAAAGCCTGATGAGAGTGGAAAAAAGCATAACTCAGCCCTTTTGATAGTTCTCTCCCATTTGGAAATGCACTGCACCACTGCTTATATGGCATACTAATATACTAATTATATTTTGCACATGTTAAATCTGCAAAATTAACCATGTGATGTTCCCTACCAGTTCTGCTGCACCACATGGCGAAGGGATATTCTTAGGGGAATTAATACACAAATTAATAATTTGGTATTGAGCACCAAAAGCATGAAATGCAATTAGTCAATGCTTATATTTCAGTTTCTTCTGTACTTCAAAGCTGTTACATGTTTGGTCCCTGCTTTTAAAAATCCTCTTAAAGTTTTGCCAGGTGAGTTTGGACTTTGATCTTAAAATACGCATTTCTCTTTCTTTCATAATGCAACATCAATTTGTTGCATGGACTAAAGGAAAAACTGCTTATTAAAAAAAGAGAACTTAGATAATTGTTGACTGAGGTCAATGATGGGGGAAGTTTGAGCTGAAGAGAAAGCAATAATATTTAAAAAACTGACTAGAGGAGATGCAGGAACGTGCAGCCTGCTTTGTCTTAACTGTGGCTTAAGCAACAGTGAAATCATCATGTTAAAAATTTGTTTCTGTGTAAAATTTTTCTGCCTATAATATTTACAGACCACTTCACTGAAGTTTTAGGTTAAACAGTATCTTACATAATATTACTCTTTTCCCAAATCGGTTCCTAGGGTATTCATGCTTTGATATAAATTAATGTGATCTAATCGCAGGCCCTCTGCTCTAAATTCAGTAAAGTCAGAGTCATTCTCTGGATACTCTTCTGTTGACTAAAGAGAATTAAAGCTACAAATAGAGCATATCAAATAAAAGCCTAAATTATGTAGGATGAATAGGAGTGGACACAAACTTTCTTGTGCTCTCCGACTGAGTGTTTACCAACATCAACAGTACTGACATAACTGAAAATGAACTCAAAGAGATCTCAGAGTGCTGAAAATGCTAGGGGAGAAAGTGTGGTGAGATTAAAGAACTACTACTAGCCCCGGAAAAAAACACACCATGATTCAGATTTCATAAAAACTATTTTAAATATCATTATCAGAAAACTGCCTTGAACTGGCACATGAAATCATGTAAATGTTAGTGCAGCAGGAGAATCAAGCACTTAGGACAGGAGAAGAGGTACTTTTCATATCATATCAAGACACTGGTGTGACAAGATGACAGGTTGCTGCAAAAAAGTCTATCAATCAACCTCAGTTCCTTCCCTCTCACCAAAACAACTGTTGACTGAAAGAAGAAAGAAAACACTGCTCAACACTCCTAGGTTCTGGAGTCTTCTCTGGAGTAGCTTACATGCTCCACCTCTTTTCTCAGGTACTATCTTCTACCACATCGTCCTGCATATACATGGAACGAAAACTGATACTGTACCTCAACCTTGAGGACTATCATAAATATCTAATCATATTTTCTTATTAAAAAATAATAATTATCTACATTCCTGGTTTTAGGTAACCTAGTAGTCTTGTAACAAACTATTTGTGATAGAGATGTTGCAAATGGTATGGTTGTCTTGAGGCTCACATTACATATCTAGGGAGTGATCCATACCTTAAAGACTTGAAAAACAGTGGTACTGCTCAGCTATAAACTCTTTGTTCTAGTCTTCAGGGTTTTAGAAGGGTCTGAATCAGCATAAGAGTAACTCTGTAGGCAAAACTGACTTATACATAGAACTGTTCAATTGCTAATTTTTTGTTTGGAAAAATTCATTAATTACAAAAGTGAAGTCTTGTAAATTGCTATTCAGGCTGGTGAAACACCAGTTCTTCTTTTTTCCATCTTGTTTTACCAGCCTCTGGTAAAAACATCAATATGCTCTTTCTAAACTACTTCAACATATACTTCACTAATTAAAAAAAACCAATCATATTTGAAAGATCACGTAAGTCAGGTGAAGTTCCCAATGACTGGGAAAAGGGCAATATAACCCCTATTTTCAATGGGCATGAGCAGATTACATGAGCAGATTACATGAGCAGATTCTCATGGAAAGCATGCTAAGGCACACGAAAAACAGCAAGGTGCTTGGTGACAGCCAACATGGCTTCACTAAAGGGAAATCCTGCCTGACCAATTTGGTGGCCTTCTATGATGGGGCTACGGAACTGATGGACAGGGGCAGAGCAGTTGACGTCATCTACCTGGACCTGTGCAAAGCCTTTGACACTGTCCCACATGACATCCTTGTCTCTAAATTGAAGAGACATCAATTTGATAGATGGACGGCTCAGTGGATAAAGAACTGGCTGGATGGCCGCACGCAAAGAGTTGTGGTCAATGGCTCAGTGTCCAGTTGGAAACCAGTGACAAGTGGTGTCCCTCAGAGACTGGTGTTGGGACCGGTCTTGTTCCACATCTTTGTCAGTGACATGGACAGTGGGATTGAGCAAGTTTGCCAATGACACCAAGCTGTGTGGTTCGGCTGATAACGCTGGAAGGAAGGAATGGCATCCAGAGCGTGACGTGGACTGATGCTTGTGAGGTGGACTGATGCCAACCTGATGAAGTTTAACCATGCCAAGTGCAAGGTCCTACACCTGGGTCGGAGCAATCCCAGGCACAGCTACAGGTTGGGCAGAGAAGAGATTCAGAGCAGCCCTGCAGAGAAGGACGTGGGGGCGTTGGTCGATGAGAAAATGAACATGAGCCAGCTTCAGTGTGTGCTCGCAGCCCAGAAAGCCAACCGTATCCTGGGCTGCATCAAAAGGAGCGTGACCAGCAGGTCGAAGGAGGTGATCCTACCCCTCTACTCTGCTCTCGTGAGACCTCACTTGGAGTATTGTGTGCAGTTCTGGTGTCCTCAACATAAAAAGGACATGGAACTGTTGGAACAAGTCCAGAGGAGGGCCACGCGGATGATCAGGGGACTGGAGCACCTCCTGTATGAAGAGAGGCTGAGAAAGTTGGGGCTGTTCAACCTGGAGAAGAGAAGGCTGCGTGGAGACCTCATAGCAGCCTTCCAGTATCTGAAGGAGGTCTACAAGGATGCTGGGGATGGACTATTCATCAGGGACTGTAGTGACAGGACAAGGGGTAATGGGTTCAAACTTAAGCAGGGGAAGTTTAGATTGGATATAAGGAAGAAGTTCTTTACTGAGAGGGTGGTGAGGCACTGGAATGGGTTGCCCAGGGAAGTTGTGAATGCTCCATCCCTGGTGGTGTTCCAGGCCAGGTTGGACAGAGCCTTGGGTGACATGGTTTAGTGTGAGGTGCCCCTGGCCATGGCAGGGGGGTTGGAACAAGATGATCTTAAGGTCCTTTCCAACCCTAACTATTCTACGATTCTATAAAAACAAAAGAAACCCACATCAATATTGCAGTAGACATATCTTTCTGTTCCTCTTTAAAATATGCAACATATATCTAAGAAACAGCAAAAACTTGAATATTTCTCTTTGAAAAGGCAGAATATGATATAAACAAATTATAATGTCAAGTAATCCTCTCTGAAAGTGGCACTCAATATTTTCTACTTTTCAAATTTTTTTGTTGCAACTTGATCTTTTGATTAGGTGAGTCAAGCTCATATCCCTTGGGGGAATTCCACTGAAAAAGACATGAGCTTTGTGATCTATACTTAAGTATTAGCCTTGGTTTTCTGGAAAAGAAAAAAGAAAACAAAAATATCTTGTCTTCCAGGCAGGAGTTCTTTCTCTTTCCCTTCACTACCAGTATGAGTGACAAGGAAAATATTGCCTAGGGCTAAAACAGATTTTATAACCTTCAGATTATGGATCCTAAACAGTGTGAACTACACACTGTATTTTTCTGCTATTCTGACAAAGTTTTCAAGCTACTTCTACTTTATCAGAGTGTAGCTGGCATATATTTAGTAAGGCTGGGCAGACAGCTGACAAACCTGTACTGAAGTCAAGAATAATATGTGCCTTGGAAGATGCAAATTAGTACAGGAAATCTTGCATAAAACTCATGTGACATAACAGTTAACACTGCCTTTCAGGGATGACAACATGAAATTGGTTAAGTTACTTTGCCTTTCATTACTCCTTAGCACAAAGTGCAAACAGGGCTGGAGTGAAAGTGGGTCACTGTGAACTTGTCCGTATGTAGTAAATATTCTGTCACTTTTGTTGATTAGAGGCCAAACATTCAAATGGTAAAAAAAAAATATGCCCTCATCCTCCCTTTTATACTGCTGTTGCTAAAAGGCCAGGAAATATGAAGACTGTGTAGGAAGTTGTCACTGCTGTGGTGACCACAGGCAGAATACAAATTGAGACATGAAAACAGAGTGGCTAGTCAGATTATTTTGCATTCAATTTGAATCTAAGGCAACATTTTACTTGCGGTCCACAATAGGAAATGATTGTTAAAATAAAAATCATTCATCTTTTTATCAAAGTCACTGTATTTCTGTATGTTATTATTTGCTATTTATGGATTAAGTGAGTATTGCAAGCTATTTTATGCACTGTTCCACATATGATAAAACTTTCAGAATCAGTTTTTAAATTAAAATAGTGTTCACAGAAGCTGAAGAAAGCAAATCATATGGAAAGCATAAAACTTGTTCTTTGGGGGAGGGAATTTAACCCCAGTTCTCACTATACAAGGTCCTTCCTTTCTGAGTTGAGAGCATGCTTCAAAGAGACACTGTTAGTATGTTAACAAAATTCGCCTCACAGTGTGGACTTAGTGTTCCTAAGTGAACACTGTAACACACCGACTCACTATACTGGTCCTATAAGTCGTTATCTCCTTTCTGTTGAAATCCTTCCGAAACACTGAACTAAAAAGATCTAGCAATACTGCCCTCAGATGGTGTTCTGTCCTGCTGAATTATGCAGGAAAGCAGCATTTACCCATTTTTTTTTTTTTTTTTATTGAGTTAGGGCTGCTCTGTTCATAATTCTTCCTGGGAATGAGGACAGAGACGAGCAAACTACTCCCTGAAAAATCTGTCTGCCAGAAAGCGGGCAGAGAAATTCTGGCTAAACAAACAAAGAGTGAAAACATGGGGCAGGGGAGAAAGCACCCTCCTCTCCCCAGATAAAAGTAGTACCTCTGAAGGCTCCTCTAATAACCTCAATACACTCATGGACAAGGTAGAAAGGAAGAGTTCTTTTATATATATTTAATTTTTTGTTCTGTCAACTGCAGGTCCCTGGCTTGAAGTATTTACTCCGTAATCTTCCATGCTAAAATCCTAAAATTGGTGTACAGCACAGTAAGAAGCCAATTTATTAATAAGGTTCAATGTCAATAACCCCTGCTGTATCAATAACAATTTCCAATTCCGTATCTAAGAAGTCAATGAGAGACACAGAGAGAACAGATACTGCTGGTGTCAGAGTATGCTGAACTCTAAAGGTTTAAACACTTTCCAAATCAGGAAGACCACCTCTGATGCAATGAGAGTAAATCTGGGCAGCAATACAGGAATATCTAAGTATCAAGAGGCTACTGCAACCATGTTAAAAAATGCTGACTGTGTCTAAGCTGTGGGGTAAATTGCTTTCCTGGTCATGACTGTCAAGCCTGAGGGTGTGCTGGAGATTGTGGTGGCTCTGATGCTGCCCAGGCACCTACATTTCCCTCCTAAGGCCATAAGTGATGGTCATCAGCCCCCAGGTCTTGTCCAGACATGCTGCAAGGGAGTCACTCTGTGCTAGTAGGTCACGACATCTTCATCAGACAGCCTGAACCACAAGGTCAGGATGGGTTGTAGTGGCCCCAAAGGATAAGTTTAGTCCTAAGTATGATCTATTCCTGGAGGATTAGACTGTAAACTGGATTCAAAGCTACAAATGGATCCATTCAAGTGTGAGAATGTCCATTGCTGTGGCGGGTTCTCTTTCCCAAGTCAGGAAGAGCTGTCTGCTTGTAAGCTTTATTGAGCTTGAGCTTTATTTGTGGACTGTGCAGCTGGCTGCTGCTTTCCATCCTGACATTGACCTCTTATGATCTGCCCAGCAGATGTTCCCCAGCCTCTGCAGCATGAGAGCACATGGATGGCAGAGGCTCTTTCCTTTCTCTGTGTCGATTGCCCTCAGTAAATAACAAGTTTGAACTGGTCACTTAGAGATGGAAACAGTCAATACCTAATCTTCTCCAGCTTGTGAAAGAGGTATGCTGGGTCACTAGAAGATCTTCCTGTTCTTTCTGAAGTGTCAAAGAGATGTTATAAGAACTGGTGTTGAACAGTTTTCAAGCACAAATAAATAAAAGATGTTCTAGTGCTACAGCTGTGACTGATGTTCGACAGCTAGTCATACATATGCTAAACCGAGCATGATTTCTATTGAAGTTTCACTACTGCACATGTTAACAGAATGCAACTCTAGCAAAAGCAACAAGACTTCTCATTATGATATTCTGTGTTCATACCTCAAATCCCTGTGGTCTTCCTAGACTTTCTTTAATATGTTTCCACGCAACAAGAATCTCTGATACAGACAAACTTGTAGCTTTGACATCGATGGGAGCAGCAGTGGGTTCTGTATTAAGAAAAATTGAAACAATAAACCTCCACTGTAACAGCTTGTATTTATCAAAAGCACTCCATCTGAAACTGTCATTTACTTCCTTTATTCTACCTTAATACTCACAAGAAGATATGACACTTACGGGGATCATGAAAAAGTGAACAAGATTAAGAGATTATTATTGTTGTATTTCTTTATTTGTGTCATGCTACATCAGTATCTCATCACTGATGACGGGTGCAGCAAACTGACAGAATCAGTTGTCTGTGATTTAAAAAACCCAAACCTTTAATATTTGTAAATGCCCCCCCTCCACACACCCCTTTCATAGCCCTTGAGCAGCCTAACTTCAGGAGTAAACGGAGCATTCATTTTCTTCCCGTCTTTTTAGTGGAATTCTGTCAGCTCAGGATGAGTAATACCTTGCTAGGGTGCTCAGTCAGTTCTGCTCCATGGTTATACTGAGTCAGAAGTGACACCCAGAGCTATAATGAAAAAGGAATTTTTAAGAGTACGTTATTATGACCTTGAAGTCACAGGAAATAGTGTTTGGGGCATGTCATCTTCTCTCTGCTGTGAAGCATTTACTGGTTTAGGTGTGGGATGCACACTTTTCTAAGCAAGGTGTTAAGACATAGGATTTGTACCTCTGATTACCTTTGTTGTTACCATTGTCCCTATGTCCGTGTTTCTATCTCCATGCTATTCATAGGACACTCTGCAGTCCTGACCTCCTGCTTATTTGTACCAGAGGACCCTCCTTACCCACCAGCCAGGGCATGTGTCCTTCAGGTATGTCCAGGGTGCACACTGGAGGCTTAGGGCTGCAGAATCCTTTCAGTATCACACCTGCCCAGCAGTACTGCCAAAGGCACATTGTACTGTCATATCTTTGAACATTTTACAGAGGTCCAACTTTTTTTCAGTGGCTAGAAAGTTGGGTAAATGTATACAGAGATCAGCCATGACAGGCCATTGAGAATACCACAAGTTAGTGCATTGGGAGTGAAGAGACTCCAAAAATTGTCACATATCAAACTGTGACACAAGGAAATCTTTTGAATCTTTTGCTTTATTACCTAAACATTACTGAAAATTTCCTTAAGTCAATTTGTGAGGCAGAGCTTGAACACAGACTGTGGAGCACACAATAGCAGCATTTCTCCACTGGTCTCGTGTATTCCACTTGCTCAGCAAAAAGCTGAATTTACATTCCCCTTCAGTCACAGAGCCCGTGATTTCTTCCTTAGCCTAATGTTCCTCACTACATTTCTAATGTGTTGATCTGCTCTTGAAGGTCAGGCAGAGGTCTTGGCTTTTATGCTATGAGGAAGCATATCAAAGAGCTTTGTAAAAATATTTTTTTGGGGGGGCTCATTTAACAGGGTTTCAGTAAGGGAGTTTCCTTACAGAACAGCCCAAGTTAAAATGATACATCTTTCTTAGTGATCAAACTGCCTTTGAGTAAGATGCTCAAGATCAGTCTTGACTCACTAGCTACCATCCTTTCTGTGATCATATCGCAGGCATTGCTCTGCCCTACACTTTTTCTCTGACATGGCTTGTACAATTTTTCCATCCTTTCTGATGTCAGATTCTTAATGTTTGCTGTTCTTTTTGATCTTCTTTTTTATTTATTTCGAAAGAAAAGAATAATTTCTGATGTGACACAAAATTATGTTCACCAACAACAAGTATTACTAATAAGTATAAAATGTGTATGGAACTTTTCAGGCAGCAAAGAATAAAAAAAAGTCTGCAGGAATAAGTGAAATGATCTTCTGAATTCAATACTGAATGAATTTTGCTATGAAGAAATATATTCCTCATCCTATGATTTTCTGTTCAATAGTTACACCCTGCTTCTATTTTATGTACTACTAAGATTTGCGTGGCAAAAGCTATTTTCTAGTTTTTGTATTATTGAAGCAATTACCTTGTTGTCAGAAAAGATTGCAGTGGGATAAGTAATTTGCGATGTACAGAAAATGCTGATTGGCAGCCTTTACACTTTCTATAAATGTAGATACCATTTCCTCTTCACAACATTCACTAGGGGTGGTTCATGTACTGCTCAGAATAGAAAAACAGAATATTTTCTGATACTTTTAAAAACTGTTTTCAGCAAACAGAGCAGAAATAGTTTTGGGGGGTTTTATGTGAAGAAAATACATTTCTTACATATCCAGAAATTATTCACTGCATTTTCACTGATATTAGATCTGGAGAATGTAAGCGTTCAGCAAAAGAAAAATTATATATTTAGAAATAACGTATATTTTGACTGTCTGAAAGTTTATGGAGACTAAATGGCATTTTTTATTGATTTAGGTAAGATGAGGACCATATAGTTTCTGATGATATAATACAGTCTGTGGTTCACTCCAATGTCATGCTTTATTCTGTGTGTCTAAAACTAATCATAAGTTTGACAGGTTCATTAGGTTTTTCTATAATGGTCACTGATGTTATAATCGTATTTTTTTTCTTAGTGTCTTGGCATTATGCTAAATCTATAGGTGTCTGCCTGAAGTCATGCTGCTTGGAATAAAAAAAAAAAAGCCAACATCTTTAATGGTCCCTTTAATATCACCTGATTGAATTAAAGATGCAGCATGGCAAGTTCTTAAATGGCTACGTGCGATGTCTACAAAACACTGTCTTTCCAGTGCTCCAATCACACTTTAAGGGAACACGTTCAATCTGTATGGTTTTGGGTTGGTTATAATAAAGCAGGACAAGATATTATACTTAACTACATTGGTCTAAAGTTCAGAGAGAGAACCCTAAATTTCAATACGGGCAAATAAGGGAAAGAAGAATCAGTTACTAGCTCTCATTGTGTTCTCCCTATTTCTGACAGTAAATGGATTTGTTTTTCTGAAATATTCATCCTCAAAAATTTCCACATGACCTAACTTAAAAAAGAAGTCTAAGAGCCTATTGAAGTTTATGTTGTTTAACTCTTCTGTGGAACAGAGCATTGCTCAGGACACCCCATCCAATCACTTAATATCCATTCACTTCTCATTTTGAGTACAAAAAGGATTTTTACACACTTCCCTAATTCGAAATCTGAGCTCTTTGAAGCTAAGAACCTCAGCCTGGGTAATTGCATTATGATTCCAGGTGGTTCCACATAGTTGAGATTTTGGGACTTCAGCCACGACCCATGTCTGCAATAATTCCTTTCTGTGGAAAAATCCACAAAAGAGATCTGTTAGAAGGAAAACCATGAGGAGTTATCCCTCTTGTGTCAACCTGTAGGTAAAGAAAGTGGTAGCATTTTCTCCCTTTCTGGAAATAGCCACAGGGACTATCTTGCAAATCAGGAGACTTCCAGTAAACTGTTTCTATTCCTGAGAATTCTCAAGAGACATTCTGCTCAATTCCACCTCTCAGCCTGTTTGCTGTGTGTGCCTGGTTTGGGGACTCCACCACAGACATTGCTACCTGCAAGGTAAGACTTTCTCAGGAATCTTGTGCTAGAAAGAGAAAAGATGTTCGATTTCCAAAACACCAAAAATGAGATGACTCATTGTTTCCTGGACCAGAAACAATGAACTTCAACTTCTCCCTTTTCTTCAAGTAATTTCTATTTTCATCTTCTTTCTCATTGTCTTTGCAGAGGACTTTAAAACAGATTAAAATAAGAAGGGAGGGGAAATGAGCTTGCAGTCAAGCAGTGATCTGGCCTGCAGTGCTGACCTCTGCCCTGGACCTCTTTTATTTAGTGGTGAAATGCCCTTACTTGTCAAGTTGAACTTCTGAAGCCTACTCCTGTAATGTCGATCTGTGGTGGTGTGCTCCCCTGCCTCGCCCTTTCTTCCGTAACTCTGCTCAAGTGACAACCATCAGTGGTTGTGCTGACAGATGTGTCTGTGTTGTGATGGCCACATCCAACTCAATTTGTGGGGGACAAATAATAAAAATGGCCAAGGGCAAATCTGAAAAATGTGCACCATGTCCCCCCCTGCACTGGTCAAGCACCAAATGGGTATGCAAACATGACTAAGAGTCAGTCGTTTGACTCCATAAATAGTGGACAGTCCAGGGCCCATTGAGCAAGCCTGCATGGCAAGTGGCTGCACACCAGGATCTCTCCCTGAGTAAGAACACTTCTCAAGGCTACTCCTTGAGATTGAGAGATTCCTTGGCACAACGGATTCTTGACTAGTGACTAAAAGCATGTTAAACATTGAAATCTTAGCTAAGTGATATAAAGGATTGATTGTACATGTATAATCCTTTAGACGTAAACTGCTGACTAAGTCTGAGGCTAAGTCTGGATCTAGCTGCATCTAGTCTCCTGTCTAAGAGGAGTTTAGAAAGCAAGGGGGTCCTTTCTGAAACTTGTAATTCAAAGGGAGGCTTTCCCTGACAGTTTTGTCTGACCCTGTCCTTCACGCAGTAAATAACCAAGTGTATTTTGCCACTGAACCTTGTTAAATCACTGTTGCATTTACTATAAAACTTTGTTAAATTGCTGTTTTAAATTAATAAACATATTGTTGCTTCTGTTTTGTGAGTGAATTGCATTATTCCATCCATGATACACTCTCCTGCAAACTTGCTCTCAGTAAAAAAACCTACTGTGGCTGTCCCTTCTCCATGGAATAACCCAAATTTATTATACAGTGGAGTGTGATGTGGGATAAAGAGCTGCCTTATTCCACGAAGGCTTCACCAGCATGTTACCTACACATGGTTTCCTGACCTTAGCACGTGAGTAGAAGCTGGACAAGAAGACTAATAAAGTTCATGGTTTGTTAGATTTAATGTTCAGGAGTGTTGCTATTTTCATGAATATAAATGGCCATTTCCACCAAGAGACATGGCAGCCAGAGTTATCCTGAGCATGTGAGGAGGGGATGTACCTATCATACAGTGGAGACAGCTCTAGCTGGATTTTTACAGGATTTCTCCAGATGGATCAGCTGTCAGAAACAGAAAATAATCCACTGAATTTTACAGTTAATATGCTTATGTATTAATTTTCAGTTTCACCTAAACCCCAAGCAGCTAAGATTTAGCTATGAAATGAACTACACTTCACTTCATGAATGTAAAATTTTAATTAAAGACATAGAGGCTGTACTTAAAATTGTATAATTGCATATACCTTCCTTTAAATGAAAAGGACAGGGTAATTTATGTGTTTGTTTAAATAAGGGCTCAGGGTGAAAAGTGAGGGGAGACGGGCCTAACCAGAACAATCCTTCACTTTCTAGTGCCTTGTTTGATATGACATCATCCACTAGCTGGCCTGATGCAGAACTTCTTACAGTCATAAAGAAACAAAACTGCAGAGACTGTTACATGTCTCTGCCTTTCAGGTAACTGAGATCTTTGGTTCTCCATTATCTCAATGAGTTAGTACAAATCCATCCAAAGCAAGAACAAAAGCTCTGTGCAGTATCATTACATCTTGTATGTATTACAGAAGTGCATTGAGGGTCCCTTATGAGGCATTAAACAGCAAGACTGAGAGTCTTAAGGCTTTACCTTGTACTGCTCAGGGCTATCTATTTCATATCGAGAAGTTTTTAGTAGTATTCACTACACTGTTTATCAAAACTATGGAAGGTTCAATTTCTGTGAAGATAATATTATCAGGTGCCTGAAGGAGAAGACAGATACTGAAATTAACAGAACTGATTCTGTATCACCCATCATGGCAATCGCTAAAGAAAAAACTTTGTAAAAGACCTAACTCATCTTGAAACCAGTTCAGTACCCTCTTCCTTGCAGAAGCTTATTTCTATTTCCTTTTATATTCTCACCTATTTCTATACCACATGTATTCTAATTCATATTTATTCTTGTACTGATAGGCTGTGTCTATACAGTCTATACAGTCTTTAGTGTGAGGTGTCCCTGCCCATGGCAGGAGGGTTGGAACTTGATGACCTTAAGGTCCTTTTCAACCCTAACTATTCTGTGATTCTACACTTGTTAACTAAATAGGGACAGAGAGACAAGGAACCAGCCTGAGCATGGACATACAGTTGTCCATAGCATTAAATAATAGCATGACCTGTGGTGAAGTATTGACTCTGGCCCAAAATATGCTCAGGAATATACTGGTGCCTGAACAGGGATGGTTCCCAGGAGGTATATGAATGCAGCCACAGTCTGCAGAGTGTTCAACTGTGTTCAGCTGTGTGGATGTGAACTCTTTTTGACCAGTTGGAGTCAAGGAAAAAGAATATCTGGCTTGTTTTATTTGCCTTATTTATTTATTTACTTTATGCTTTATTTGTCCTTTACCTTTAAAATCTCTTCATCATTCTTAATAATTTCCCTGATTTGCAGATAGCATCTTACCCAAACTGAGCCTTTTTTTTTTTTTTTAACTAGGTCAAAATAATCAAGTTTTTCTGGTTTCTACTCACTCACTGATGATCCTATTACTCCTCTGAACCTGTATCATGTTGAGCTCTTCGTTGATCACGAGCAACAAGAACTGTTGATAAAATTTTAGCTAAGCTTTATGATAGTTTTACCAGAATGATGACCTGATTCAATTTAAAACATTTGTGTCCTTCTTATGTGTAGGTTCTAGCTGTTGGGTTCCCATTTTGTATGGATTGGCTTGTTACTACTCCTTATGTACTTGATGTAGCACTTGTATGTTATTCATATTCCTTTCCTCTAGTCATCCAATTGACATTTTTCCTGTGTGTTGTTCAGATCCTTCCCTGTATTTGCAGTAACAGCAGTATCATAACCAGCTTTTATATTGGCATTATGAATATTAAACATATATGATCTAAGAATGGTCTTTAAGGAATTTTGCCATTAGCCTTCCAAGCCTTTTGCAAGTCTGGTGGTAAATGTTTGTTTGGTTTTTTTTTTTTTTCTGTATTCTGAAATATTTGAGTTATTTTCTTAATAAATTAACTGGTTTGATTTTTGTTTCTTTGTTTGTTTTTTTGCCAACTGTTCCTTGTTTACATTATTTTGGGATGGAAAAGATCCTGGCCCAGGTCCTTGAGCGCATGAAAATACCAGAAGTTTTCACTACAGGTGTAAAAATTTGCAGGCTTTCTTATTCTTAGTATCTATCCTACCTATATCACCTTATTTATTAAAAACAAATGATAAAGTATTTAATTATTGTTCATGCATTCTTTGATTATCTTTAATATCAGTAATCTACATACTTCACATCATGTCCTGCTTTATATACCTGCCTAACTTTTAAAGAATATTTTTTTTTTTCAGCTTATTTTTGCAGACTTTATTAAGTGTACTTTTTACTTATTATGAATACCTTTAGTGGGTACACCTCTAGATCCTCAGATATAATGTACTGCCTTAGAAATGTACCATTTCTTACAATATAAACTTCAGGCAGATTTTACACCTTTGGCTCAGAGACATTTCAAAACACTTTCATTTCTAGTCTCAACTGCTAATTCTAGTTTATTAAATAATTTTCTGATTAACTGTTCCACTGTTATTTGTTATGATCAGCTTTTCCATAGTGTCTTACTTATTCGTCAAAACAAGACTATAGTACCTCTATTTCTTCTCAGTCAGTACTGGATAAAGAATCTGATAATTATCACAGTATGATACAAGGTCATTAATTTTATTTACTACCCAAACTACCCTGAGCAGTTAAATTCTCTCATAAATGAAGGTGCCCTGTAATAATTATCTAAATTTAGAAAGTCTTTCTCAGCATCCAAATTGATCAGGGCAATCAGCAACTGACCTCAACTTCGACTCCCAGTTTCTGAAATGCCCTTTTCTGAAATGACATAGAACCCAAGGATATTCTTTTTTATCCAAACACTGGTTTTCTATATCCTGATATGTTATCACATCATCAGCATGCTATGACATGCAGCGATGTTTACTTTCTTTTCTTTCCTATGTAGTTCATACTTTGTCTAGTCATGCTTGCTAAAGCAAGCCTAGCAGACATCACTCTTATCAGTACAGCCTTTTCCATCTTCTTGCAAGTACACTTTCACAGTATCATATTTTCTTTTCCATTGCTATATTTCCAATTTTTTAAGTTTTCCTCTTCCAGTGAATTAAAACCACACATAGAGATTCCATATGATGATTTCCCTGATTCTGAAAGCTTGTATTAGTAGTCTTGGCATTCTTAGCCACTCAGTATTTAAACAGAATGTAGTCATCAAGAAAAAAATATCCAAAGAACATATAAATGTTAAAACAAACAGTACCTAACACTGCTTTTGTTCAGGGTTTTATTTTCAATATCTTATGCCTTTACAATTTTCATTCTCTATGGATCACACTCATCTGTGCTTGCACAGCAGTGCTTTGTTTGAGTATGCTCTAGCATGAACCTGATACCATTATTTTCCTGGCAGAGAGTACAGTCAGAACACTTGTCCCTGCTGTTTATGATCCTTTCCGGTGTTAGATTTGCACATTGCAACCTTTCTTCTGGCAGGCAGCTTAGCTTGCTGTGCTCCCCATGTGTTCTGGTGTCTCTTTCTATTAAAGGGTTCCTTCATGAAAGGTTCAGGCTTGTCTTTCCCTGGTGCTTTAACATGTCTGTTGTGTCCTTCTGCTGTCTTATTGAAGATAATTGCACATCTTTTTTTTTCTATCCTGCATCTTCTGTATATCATCCTCATTCTCTGTTCAGAACTGGTCCCTGGCTCTCATTATCTCTTTTACTTCACTAAAACATCTGACCTTCCCTTTTCTTCTTCTCTCCTTGATTGTTTGCTTTCTTCCTTTCCTAAGGTCTCCAGGGAGGACTTCTTCCATCTTTTCTACTGTATTAAGCTATCTTTTCCAAAGGGTCACATTTGCTTTTTTTTTCCTCTGGAATTATCTAACTAGTTTTGTACAACAGAATGCTTCTCCATTTTGTTCTCTATTCTTCAGTTACATTCATCTGCATCTTTAGCTCCTGGATAATCTCTCCCATGAGGTGTATCCTGGTGATGCTTTCTATGAAGTCAAAAGGCCAATGAAGGAGAAGACATGTCTTAAACCAACTATAGCCAGTCATATTTTTTCCCCACTTTAAGTCTGGGTTATCATCGTCCTTGACCCTTCAGTAACAATTTGTGTCATATTATCTTCTAAATATCTGACTTAGAGACAGAGATAAAAGTATTAGTCTCTCTATTTACTTATGAAAAAGTGCTCAGTGTTTGGCTCATGTTTTCTGAGGTTGTTTTATAAGCCTTTTGCCCCAGTCAGAGACACTTTATATAATCAGGGGGAAGTCAGTTTTGTTCAGAGAGAGAAACATCTTACTCAATACCACCTGCCAAGCTGCTTGCCCGTGCACAGCTCAGCGCCACCACGAATGGGCTCTCAATGTAGATCAGAGCATACAATATGTAGTCACAGTCATATAGAAAAGAATTTTTAGCTTGTCCAGAACATGTCCTATGCAAACTCTTGCTTTTTTCCTGTGTGCAGAGGCAACAGATTTTAGACTTCCTTAAAAAAATGTGTTATGCCAGTAAACAACTCCAGATCCATCTGTAGGTGTGGGTCAATGGCTCGATGTCCAGCTGGAAACCAGTGACGAGTGGTGTCCCTCAGGGATTGGTGTTGGGACTGGTCTTGTTCAACATCTTTGTCGGTGACATGGACAGAGGGATTGAGTGCGCCCTCAGCAAGTTTGCCGATGACACCAAGCTGTGTGGTTCGGTTGATACGCTGGAGGGAAGGGATGCCATCCAGAGGGACCTCAACACGCTTGTGAGGTGGGCTGATGCCAACCTGATGAAGTTTAACCATGTCAAGTGCAAGGTCCTACACCTGGGTCGGAGCAATCCCAGGCACGGCTACAGGTTGGGCAGAGAAGAGATTCAGAGCAGCCCTGCAGAGAAGGACTTGGGGGTGTTGGTCGATGAGAAAATGAGCATGAGCCGGCTTCAGTGTGCACTCGCAGCCCAGAAAGCCAACTGTATCCTGGGCTGCATCAAAAGGAGCGTGACCAGCAGGTCGAAGGAGGTGATCCTGCCTCTCTGCTCTGCTCTCGTGAGACCTCACTTGGAGTATTGTGTGCAGTTCTGGTGTCCTCAACATAAAAAGGACATGGAACTGTTGGAACAAGTCCAGAGGAGGGCCACGAGGATGATCAGGGGAGTGGAGCACCTCCCGTATGGAGACAGGCTGAGGAAGTTGGGGCTGTTCAGCCTGGAGAAGAGAAGGCTGCGTGGAGACCTCATAGCAGCCTTCCAGTATCTGAAGGAGGTCTACAAGGATGCTGGGGAGGGACTCTTCGTCAGGGACTGTAGCGACAGGACAAGGGGTAACGGGTTCAAACTTAAACAGAGGAAGTTTAGATTAGATCTAAGGAAGAAATTCTTTACTGAGAGGGTGGTGAGGCACTGGAATGGGTTGCCCAGGGATGTTGTGAATGCTCCATCCCTGGTGGTGCTCAAGGCCAGGTTGGATGAGGCCTTGCGTGGCATGGTTTAGTGTGGGGTGTCCCCGTCCATGGCAGAGGGGTTGGAACTAGATGATCATAAGGTCCCTTCCAACCGTTAACTATTCTATTATTCTATGATTCGATTAAGTCATATAAAGTGTGAGTGATGGATAGAAATAGTTAACGAAATGGATCCAGGCGTTCTCACCCTGGTCCAGCTTAGGTCTTGGGAACTGTGAAGAAAACACCAGGTGTTAATGCCCTGATCAGGCCTAAACCTTGAGAACTGTAAAGAGAACAATGAAGGGTAAAGATCAGTTAGCAAAACAAGGCAGGCGGTTTGCAAGATAAAGCAGGATGTGCATCTCAAAGACAGACCGAACAGTGTGAATATATGTAATCCTTAGTAGTTTTGCTAAATTGGGATGATAAGGGAGTAAAAGAGTGGAAAGTTACTGCTTAGCACCTAGTAGACTATAAAAGGGATGTGAGACTGAAATAAAGGTCTTCAGATTTCACCAGAGCTGGAGTCAGTCTTTGATACGCCACAAATGGTGCCCGAACAGGAGGAACTCAGGCTAAACCGTCAGAGTCGGCGGCCAGTGGTGTAGCTCGGCTGAACTCAGAGGAGTCCGGTGGGGGAGCACTGAAGTCATCCAGACACGAACCTATCACCTGGGAGAGGTGAGGAGGCCAGTGCGGGAGCACCGAAGAGGTCCGGACATACAATCACCTGGAAAAGGTGAGCAGCAGGGAACTGGACTATGGGGGGGAATATTACTAAGGAAGAAGCCTCTGTTTTATGGATGTTTTCAGTCCTTCTTAAGGTGAAGGGAGCAACCTTTAAAGAGACAAATTTAATGTTGAAATAGTTGAAAACACGTTATCCAGAGATTGATGAGTCCACCTTATTTGAGGTCTCCTTGTGGAATGGGGCAGGAGTTAAATTGTGGGACGCAGCCACAAAAGGCGATGACACTGTGAAAAATTTGTTAATAATTTGGAGAACTATTTTAGAGACGTTGAAGTCAAAAAATGGAATCATGGAGCCCAGTGCCCCACCCCCGCTTCCCCCCCCGAACCTCCGCTGGCTGTCGCCGCAGCTGCGAAGACTGAGGGCAGAGATGAAGACGATCCTTTTGACCCAGGCCCTATTGACCCCGAGAAGGAGCCTGTGTACGTTCATCAGACTGCTGTTTCTGCTCCTGAGGTTCTGACGCCTGATAATTCTGATGCTGACCCGGATAGTCCTTTTGACCTGGAGGCCTATTGATCCGGAAAAGGAGCCTGATTTATATCCCCCAGATCCTCATAATAAATGGGCAGCTGTAAAGGGAGAAGTGAGACAGGTGGGGGATGCAGACGTATTGCATGCTTTCCCGGTGGTGTATGTGGCTGATCAAGATCCATGGTGGGAAGGTCTCTCGTGTGCTCTTATCGGGGATATCGGGTGGACCGTGGCAGACCATGGACTTGGGACCCCATATACAACTCATGTGATACAGTCTCTCTGTGATACTCGTGTACTAGAAGTTGGCAAAAATAAGTATGTCCATGTTTCTATCAACCCTTGGAGACCCTTATAGATATTGCTGGCCACTTCTTCCGATGTAGGCTGGCCACCTGCATCAGAATGAGAGTGCATTTTGGTCAGTATAAAAGCCCAAGCCTCATGTGATGTGGGGGAGGCAGAGCCTCTGCGGGGACGCCTGCTAAAGTTGAGCCTGCCACCTCACACTGCGATGATGCTTCTCGGAGCTAGATTCCTGATTGTCTTCACGGGGTTCTTGCACCATGTTCTGTACGTGGGACCGTGTAGTGGGAGTAATGATTGTCTGGATTTTGTATTTCAAATATTGTAGTTGTGTGGAGTGTGCTTGTGGGATCCCATGTGTGTGTGTGTGTGTGTTTTGAGGGCAGACAGTGTTCTGTGTACTTTTTGTTGTTGGGATCACGTAAAAATTTTAATGGGTAGCAGATCAACATTTTGGGCAAGAAAGGGTTAATGCAAAAGTGCGGTTGCTGGCAGGTATTTATGGCTCCTGCTGAGTAGGCAGGCAGCTGTAGCTGCTGCAGAGCAGGCCGGCATTTGTAGCCGCGCAAAGCAGGGTGAGCGGCTTTGGGAAAAATAAAGAAGTTATTTGATAAGAGTTGGGTACCCATTTTCAAAACAAGCTGCCCTCCGATTCGGCTCCCAGTGCTCCACCAGTGGAACAGCCAGCATGGACACCGGAGCCAAGGAGTGAGGGAAAAAAAAAGCAACAAAACCCCTCCCACAAACCTCTTGATCTGCTGGAGTATTGGGGCAGTTTGTAGAGACACCACAAACAAAGCCTAAAGAGCGCCTGCAACATGCTGGGCTCATGGTAGGAGCCTTGCTTAGTGTGTTTAAAGTAACCTGGGAGTGAATCCAAGACTTGGAGGAACAGATCAGTTGAAACAAGAACTGCTAACTGAAAAAGCAAGAGGGGCAGCACAACCACAAGCTTTATGAGCTGTCACCCAAGCAGCATTAGGGTGGCAGAGAAAGAAGGAAAAAAAATGAGTAATGATACAGCAAACTCCTTGACTGTTAACACTTTGCAGTTTACTTCTGCAGCTGCTTCACATTCCTTTTTTCATCAGAATGCCTCCGCTTTAAGGAAACACTTTAACCTGTCTTTTTCTCAAGAACTGATAACCTGGGGGAGGGGGTATATTTGTGCCCTCCTACCTACAGGCCCATGGCGGCTGCCTGCAAAGTTTGTCAAGCCTTGCCATGAGCTGGACAGAAGAGTGGAGGAACGCGATGCCTCAGCTATAGGAGCTGACAGTGAATACCCCGAGCAGAATGAGATAGAGGAAGAGAAAAATAAATGATTGCAAAACATCACTTGGAGGCAACTGAAAAGTAACAACTTGAATTTGTGTGCTTGTAACGTAGCTATTATTAGAGGCTGTGATTTTGTATATAAAACCACCTGTATTTACTAGCCAGTTGCTAATGAGAAACTATACCTTGTATTGCGTGGATTTGTCACTTGTGAAAGAGATGGTAGAGCACACAAATTTGCAGCAGCTGCTAGAAAATGCTAAGGCAAAAGCTAGAAAGATTCTAATACAATGGTAGTGTTATAAAGCAGGTAATGGAACAAATTAAGAGGGTGGGAGAACTCCACCAGTAAGAAATTTCTTTGGCTGGTTTCTCACTGCCATCAGCATCTTCAACATGCTGCTGCAACTTGTAATAGTTACTCTGGTAATGTAACTCTGTGTGTGCTTTGCCATAGTAGCGACTTGTTACTGGATGAAGCAGGTGAAACTGCATTGACAACGAGGTACAAGAACTGAGGTTGGCCAAATGCCTACTACCACAGTCAAGGGCAAGACTGGGTTGGCCTCTGTGTTTGCCACCAAGAAGAACCTTTAGCTCCGCTGTTGGCTGCAACCCAGCAGGCATTGAGCAGTGGGGACACATGCCATGCCAGACCTTGATGTGAGGGATGGCCTCCCCTGTTATCAGAGAACCATCTAGGAGAGAAAGGGCAGGCCCAGCAGCCTGTGGTTGGCATATGCTGGAGATATGATCTAGTCCAAATACCTTGCTCAAGTAGGGTCATCTAAAAGATATATGAAACAAAAAAAGGGGAATGCAAGGATTTTCTCCACATGACAAACAATTCCTTGCCCAAACCACTGGTTCTATATGAAGACCTACATGATAACGAGTGGAAAGGACCACTGCCATTGCTGACATGGGATCAAGGATATGGCTGCGTACAGCTATCGACAGGACCATACTGACTGCCAGCGAAACATATAAAGTCCCAGAACTCAACAACATAAAGAAACAACGACAGAAATCTTTGTAATATCTGTTCTATTATGTGTGACCATGGGTAATGGACAAGTATACTGGGCACGTTTGTTATATTCCCCATTATTCTGACCTGGCACATGGCGTGTAGGATTCACTGGTATGCCACATGTTATAAAGGTTCAAGTGACTTCAAATCAGACTAATCTTACTGAAATAATGCTGCCTGGAGTAGTGTATGGTTATGTTAATTACACAGGTCAAGCAGTGATAGAGCGGACACACCAGATTGTAAAAAACATGCTAGCAAAACAAAAAGGGGGAATGATAGGGGAGACCCCAAATGCACGAATCGATGGAGCATTGTTTGTCTTAATTTTTTTAACATTATCCAGTTCTGATTTACACACGGGTATGAATGTCCCCCCAGTGATTAGGCATTTTTTTGCACTAACCCATGTAGGCTCAGATCTTATCCCAGGGAAAGAACTCTTTATGGTAATGGTAAAGTCTTTGGAAAATCATAACTGGGAAGGTCCTTTCAGGTTAATAACTTGGGGAAGAGGCTATGCTTGTGTCTCCACAGAACAAGGACCCTGATGGATCCCCACACGATGTACCCGTGCGTTTATACAAGCAACAGCTGGCAATGAAGATTGATGCCGATTCATCGCTGGTTTGAAGTTAACCCGTGGGAAATGTACAAAGTTAACCGGTCTCTTTTTGGAGAACCAGTCAACAGAGAGCACATCCGTGCAGAAGCGTATTGCAACTGGACTTTTGCAAGACACAAAATAAAGGTCTTCAGATTTCACCAGAGCTGGAGTCCGTCTTTGATATGCCACAATAAAGTTTCCTTAACTTTTAATAGTTTTATCTTAGGCCTTTATTCTAGATGTCTGCAGAGGAGTGAATTGAGAGTATGATGAAAAGCAAGTAAACTCATGGTTTGCTAGATCAGCCCTAAGACCATAATATATTGTACTGTCAATCTTTATTTAATATCTTCTCTTCAACAGAAATCCTTGGGAAAATGTACCTTCATTTGTTTAGCTGCTTAAGTGTGAAAGTCCATGCCTCCTTCAAAACCAGTTCCTCCTTTTCTTATGCATAGCAAACTGAAATGCCTATTGTCCTCAGTGTCCATATTGCCAAGAACTTGGGTATAATAAACTGTTTTGTCACTCCTTTAAATTTGCAGTGTATCATCTAGGGTTATTCTGGAGAAAAGCTTTTTATAAATTAATTTTGCACTGTATTTCACAGCATCCCATATTTTTTCCTCAAATACAAGTCTTACAAAATATTTAGCCCCATAGAATTCCTCTTACCAAAGGAAAGTCTAATGTACAGACACATACAAAGACTGAATTGGCAAAGCTATGATGGATAGGTACTTTTAAATAACTGAATTATAATCAGGAAACTTGTTTTGTAGAGACAGCCTCCGAGAGCATCAAAGGTTAATTTTAATAATTCTATTAACATAATTTGCAAAGTTCATATTTTTTAAAAAAAAGTTAGGAAAAAAGATATATATGTGTTACTGATTATTCCTTCTCCAGTCTTGTCCAAAAAACAAGCGAAGGACTACTTAGTACAATTACACATTCAACTTTTTTTAAAATAGCTTTTGCTATTTAAAAGAAATCCATTAAGGTTTTGTTTCCCTTCCTTTGCAAAACTCTGTCTTTACTGAACTTTCTGATTAGAGTACAAAATTGTTAAATAATAAAAGCATCACCACTGGTATCACAATATCATTTTCCATTGAGGAATGTCAATGAGGGATGTCAGCTGTAAAATTTCCAAGTTGTAGGGGGCAATTTTTACATTTTAAAGTGTAATTGTTTTCCAAGTAATATGAATACTTGGTAATGCTGATCCAAACAGTGGAACACAAACAAATTACTGGAACTGCTTTTAGCAAAAACAGCATTTCCAACCTCTGTAATTACTATGAGAGAAGAGCAGTATATAATTTCTACTTCGTCATGGCTCCAAAATGACACATTTATTGTAGGCTAATATAAAATAACGTTTAATGGTTTCCAGCTTCACATGAAATGCCATTATCTTGTATATACATTTTTGTAGATATATTATGAAATTCATCCCATCCATCTGTACTTACTCTTTTAACAGGAGACAGTGGGATAACTCAAAGATGGCATAGTAAAGAAGAACTGAAGTATACGACTTGCACTAATGGAACTGCTAAAACATTCCTGTGGATAACATTTAATTACCATTTTTGTGTATGGAAATTTCCAAACACTGGCCTCTGTTAACAGTCAGTACAGAACAACTTCTTTGCTAGTATAAATTTGTTTTGTTTTGTCTGTGGTTTTTTTTTGTGTTTATTTATTTATTTATTTTTCTTGCTTGTTTTTTGGTTTTGTTATTTTTTTACAAAATCCTGTTGAGTGTCATATCAAGCTGACATAGAAATTTTCAAGAAATATAAGAAATATTTTTCATTTGTTCTTCTGAACTATTATAGTAATTCACATTGAATATTTGGACATTAATAGAAATTCAGAACTCTTATACTAATTAACTAAAAGGAGAAAACAATAGAAAAATAAAAATAAGATAAAAATTGTACTCTGCAATTTTTGCTATCCATTAATCAGGTAATGAACATTGATAAGTGAATTTATTTAGTCTTTGAGCTGTTCTCTGATTAACCCATCAAAATTACCATGAACTGCAGAAACATTAGAAAATATCAGCTTTTCTTTGCTCATTCATGGAGCAGCCCATCTTAAAGTTAAGACTACAGATTTCATATTAGAGATGAAATTTCATTAAAGCTTTTTTTTTTTTTTTTGTTAGGACTGATGTGGCTTGATGTCTTTTCCTAACCTTTCTCACTTGTTTTCTGGGGAGCCTTGGCAAATTAGTTCATCTCCTTCTCTGCAAAGCATGCTTAATGTTACATAGCACTTTTTCAAAGAATTTTGAAATTGAAGATTGAAAAAGCATAGTATAACAGAACACATTACATAAAAATAGCTCAGTATAGTTCATAGTATACAAGTTAACTTCATGTTGAACTGACCTCCTTCAGCTGAGCAGATGACCACAATAGGGCTGAAAGGACCATCTCCTTTGTTATTGTAAACACCAACTTTCACCTCAAAAGGAGTCAGAGGTGGCACACTTTCATCTCTGTAGATGAACTTTGAGGCATCTGAAGATGTCACCATTTTTTCCTTCCAGCCACGTGTTCCATTGGGTCTGAAGGCTACAATATATCCAAATCCTTGTCCATTCTGAAACTCTTCTGACACTGGCTGAAAAATAAAGTTCAGGCAATGATCAGATGTGGTTTTACTAATTTAGAAAGAAGCCAGAGTGGCTGACCATAATCTGGCTGCTAATGCAAGAATGATCCCTTACAGTTGCATTATAGGATTTTACTCTTCCACTAGGAGAGTTGCTGCTGTTTATAGTTATAGACTATAAAGCAAATCTGCTCTGTCAGTTGTCTGAGCTAGCTGGTGTAGGAGAAGGCAGACATGCCAACTGAATACAGCCTTTTAAGATGTCCTAAAATTCACCATTTTAAGCAGTTAGAATTCTGTGTGTTTCTTACCATCTGAATCTCTCCTAAAGTTGGCTAGGCTAAACTATTTATCGTTAAAATCCCATGTCCTACTTGATGTAATTGTTCTTGGGTTTATATATATGTATATGTACATTTTCTGAATCTGAAACTTTATTATGAATTCAGAAGTTTTGAAAAGTCCTCAAGAAAAGTCTCTGTTCTCCTGAATCATTTATGATTAGCAAAGAAAGCAACTCCTGCAGTTGCCCACTAACATAGTCATGCATCTGCGTTTTATCTTGTATCACAAATATCTTCTCAAAATAAAGGTCTATTTCAAGTCTTTAGTTTTATATTTTTACTAAATTCTTAAACCAAATAATTCTCAAGTTAAAGAACAAAAAAACCAAGCCAAAAAAAAAAGCACAAAACAGCTACAAGCCTTTCCTTCTATTCCCATAGCTATTATTTCATCTAATGTAGCATAAGATCCAGAAAAATCAAATCAACCCAAGCAGTAGAACAGGAAGAAAAGACTTAAGAATTAGCACAACTGTTGAGCTGCTGCTATAGTGCCCTCTACCACATGAAAATGCACATTGCTTCAAAACTTTAGAACATATTTAAAGAACAGTATTTTGTGTTCATGTCCTGCCAAGATTTGCTGTAACAAAACCCCAGTACACTACTCTTTACTTTGCCCTCAAAGAAGTAAACATGAAACAGAACCTTTAATCAGAAAAGTCCCTTACCTCCCACGCTATTACTAATTCATGTCGCCTTCCACTTCTGCCACTTACATTAGCTGGAGGTGTCTTTGGAACTGTGAGCAAAAAGGAAAAACAACAAAAACAAAGCAAAACAAAACAAAATGTCCAAGTTATTAAAGTTTTCCCCATAGTAATAAGTTGCTGCAGCAGACATAAGGCTGTTAAATCAGAACAGAAATAACAAACATAGCAGTCTGTGGTCAAGAAAATTTGCTCAAGTTTCATTTCAGAGCTACAGTCAAGCTGATAAACTCAAACAAAGCATCAGCTGAGAAGACAAATAATATTAAAAAAAAAGCTGCTTAAGTGTGATGCCTTCTGCAAATTAGTCAGAATTTCAATGTACAGATCATCTAACAGGTAAATCAGGAACTACCTTGATAATATTTGTATTTTTTGAATAGACAACTCAAAGACAAATGACAGGGAAGAAGTGACATATTTCAGACTTCAAGTCTTAGGTCACAAATTGTATGTTTCTACTGTTTCCCAGGTCATTAGGGATTTTGAATGTCTTAGTTCTTGTAAATCTTTCTCGCATGCTTTATCAGGAAGGCAATTTTCAGAAATTTTAAAGTAACCATGCTTAAACATGCCCTATCATTTCTTTCATAAGGCTGGAAGCAGTACTACACAGTTCTTTAAAAATTGAGACTACCATTATGGTTTTAAAAGCACATATGAGCAGCCGATGAAATTCTTTAAAAGAAATTATAATTATCAACAGTGTGAATTTGCTTATCATATTTTGTAAAACTACAAATCTTAATTGTTCCACTGGAACTGTATAATTTCTTTTATCTTACTTAGTGCTTTCCAAATGATTAATGTTTTGGGCTCATTTGCTTTCTTTATTTGATTAAATATGTCCTAAGAGAAAAACTTTCTCTTTTCTTCTTTACAGCAGTACATAGGTCATTGGTAGAAACACACTGCGAGGCATTAACTGAGAAAGAGCATTCTCTTTAGCTGATTTACTGTGCAGCACTGTGCCTTTCAACTATACAAAGAAAAATACATTTAAATAAATGTACACAGTACCCTTTATTTTCCATGTTGATCATTAACAAATTAAGATCAACGAAAGTGCAGCATTTACTAGATTCTGGAAGTTCACATAAAATTTCAGAATTCATTTGTGTATTATCTTTTTGAACACTGAACTCCCCTTTAAAGAACCTAAGCCATATTCTGTTTTTTCACATAAATGTTGCAAACCCACAAAGCTTATGAATTGCTTCTGATTTACACTTTATCTGTGTTCTTTTCCTTCCTTAAATAAATAAATAAAAACAATCAGTGTGCAACACTGGGATGAATGTTCTACAATGAAAAAATGCAGATAAAGAATCATCTGCCAGTTATTTAACAAGCAAAAATGATGATGCCATCTCTAATGGAGCATATTTAAACCTTGTGTAGCACCCATTTTTCTCTTGCCTTTTTAAGAGATTTTTTAATGTAAGTTATAAAGATAAATGAAGTTTTTATGTAGGTGCCATGTTCCTGATGAGAGAGTATGCTGTATTCCTTTGAAGCACCTAACATGATGGGCTTATTTAACCTGCAGTGTCCTCTTTCTAGAGTTTTCTTATTAAGAGTTTTGCAGACTGAAGCCCTATTTAAATGAATAAATATTACAAGAATGAAACTGTCAAAACGATGGATTTCTTTTGCACCAAACTAAAATGTACATTCACACAGTGAAACTCTCTCAAATGAATAAACATTAAAAGAATAAATGTGTCAAAGGAATAAATTTCCTCTGCACTGCACCAAAGCAGATTACACACACTTAGAGGAGGACATTTTGAAATAAGTAACTATTAAGAGAAGAAAGCTATTAAAAGAAAACATTTTTTTGCAAGGCACTGAGCTTACATACTAGCAAACCTTTCAGCAGCGTCACCTTTATATCAGTGTTATATCTGAATTTACTTATTCATAGCCTATGTTTATTGCCATGCAATTAGTGACTTTCCAATCTTTAAGTTGTTAATTCTCAGCAGTGGCACTCGTGGAGATGCACTTGCACTAAAGCATGATGACTAAACTTGGCTCCTGGACAGGATCCATTGAGCCCGGGGAATGAGGACATTAGGAACTCTTTTCTTTAATGTTTATCAAAGCTGAGAAATTCAGTATTGTTTCTTCTGGATAAATACACCCCAATTAGCAGCAAAGAGCTCTTTGTGTATTAGTATGTCTCATTTAACAAGAAGATGAGAGATCACCACTAACTGGAAAATGAATGTTTCCTTTGCTTAAAACTGGTCCTTAGGATCATAAAATGTGACTATGCTTAGCTTGATCATATGCTTGTAATTCTGATCAAAGCCTTCTCATAAGCCCCTTCGTCAGCTACCTATTCTCACCCGTCTCCTGTTTTATTCTCAGACCATAAGCTCTTTGAGATCAGGTCAGCTCTTCTTTTCATTTGTTTCTGCAACCGCTGGTAATGTTGGGAGTTAAAATCCAGGTCTCTTTGTTGTTCCAGTAATTAGAACAACAAATAGTTACTAAAACCTGTGTTCTGAAAGACATGGTTACCAGATGTAGGTCAAAGTAAATAACGGTGTATGCCAGCACAAGCTGATGTTGAAACATCCACTTGAGACAAACAAACAAAAATCTTGAAATGACTCTGCCAGGAGTTTGATTTAAACAGAAACAGCAGGCGGCTTTTTATTGTGTTTACATTTTCATGGAAGTACCATGATATGCTGAAAATGAAAGTGAAATTGAACACTATTAAAACTTATAACCCCTATACCAAACAAAAAAACCCCTTCAAAATTTTGTCTAAGAGCAGGCACAAAGAATGCAGCCCTCAGCAGTCCTATGAAGCATTTCAACAGTATGCTGAAACTATTAATGAAGGAAAGGTGATATGGAAAGGTAAAGCTTATATATGAAGCTGAGCCCAGTTGTTTAATAATTCAGGCATATCTTATGCATGAAAAACAGTGGTGTTTGTTTAAGACAAAATGTATGCACAGAACTAATGTTGCTGAGGCCTTTGTATATATGGGAGCAGTGGTTATAAAGTGCAGAAAAGTCCTGATAATGCCACCTATGTGTAAAATTCAAACTGTACCTGTTTTAAAAACACAAATGGCTATGTTTCATTTGTTATAACATCAGAATGAAATATATAATGATGTTCAATATTTTGCCCAAAAGCGAGTACCCAAAATCTTCGAGTGAGCTCATCTTTATGGTCTATCAGAATCCACAGTTTTCATTGATAAATAAAAATAAAAGCAGAGTGAAGATAGAGGAACTTTTAGAACTAGTTTAAACACAATTAAGCAGACAGCAGTTTTCAAAATGTTGGACACAGTGGAACACTGGAAGGGAAGCTAACATCTACTCCAAATATTCATGGTTTCATAGCTATGGTATTAACTACCACTTCCAAAATCTTACCCAAACCTTATGAATGCAGATTTTAAAGTACAAATGTAGTTTGAAAACTAACACTCTTAGTTGTGGATAAGGTATGGTTTAGGAGGAAAGGGTTTGTTGCAGCACTTCTTAATGTGAGGACCAAAGCAACAGCACATCCATCAGTACTTTCATCTCAGTTCTTTTCCTTTCCATATAGATTTTATATATGTGTATGTGTGTGTGTGTGTATCTGACTCCTGTTAATATCTCCTGCAGTACACATCTGGAAAACAGAGATGTTAAGTGAAAACCCTTTCAACGTGTGAAAGGCCAGCCCTCAAGTTCACACCCTCCCACAAAACATTTCATATTTCATTTGTTCAGTAATGCAAAACGTGCTAGCATCTCGGAAGTGGATGATAAACTATATTCAACTAATGGAAAACAAGGATGGCCCAACTGGTCTCAGGATCTGCGTTTCCTTTCTCATTTCATCTGTGTTTTTAATACTGGTAGTTTAGTAGGTGATAGAATTCAGTTCTATTCACTGATGATACTGTCATGTGTCATCTGTGGCTGAATAGCCTCCAAATCACCACATATAGGACTGAAATCTCAAATGCTATGATATATATGCCAGAGAACCAATTCCTTAGCCTTCCTGTTATTCTTTTAGCATCACACACATTTTGATTGTCTGCCAATATATATTGCATATTAAATTGAGCCAGCAATAGTATGTATTAGTAGCCTATTGGTTCTAAATATATCCATGCAGTCATGGGTATGTTTTTCTTTATGGAAAAGCACATTTTCTACAAAGCCTTTAGTAGCCCATGTAATCATCTCCAAATGTCACATATACAGCAGGTTATTAATTTTTTTCTAGAGCAAAAAATACTTATGATAACAGAAAAAGCTGCAGCTTCTTTTATACAGGTCACAAAGAAATAGAACACCACTCCCAACAAAAGAAAAACAAACAAAGCCAGTCTAAACCAGGTATCTTTCTTTTTTTTTTTTTTTTCCCTGGGCAGAGGCCTTTCTTTTTACACTATGAAGAAATTCTAGCTGAAAGTAAGTGTGGCATAATGGAAAAAAAGAACTTATTAAAGATAAAGCCTGAGAATAACCTGTTACTAATAGAGTGCACTACATCATTGTTACCTCGTAAAATCAAGTTTGCATGCATGATTAGCAGGTTAAACTTTGATTCTACTCAATTTCTCTCTCCCCATGTTTTCCCATGAATAGATAATGTAATTGATGCTTTGCCCCCAGGCTTCAAATGACCGACTGCCTTAGTGGAATGCCAGACATGTTTAAATTCGTGTTATTGGCTCTCTTCACCTTGTGGACCTGTAAAATATGTATCAAGGCTAGAACTGACAGAAATGCAGCAGCTGGCTAAAAGATAGATGTGCCAGAAAATTGCAGTATTATCCATTCTGATGAAAGTAGCTATGAAAAGCAATCATGGTAACTAAATACGAACTAAGTAATAAGATTAGAGTTTAACTAGAAAATTAAAGCAAGTGGAAACATTTATTATTCTGTTGATTTCTTTATACCATCCCAAGTATTGTTTTCATGGGTATTTTTAGGTAATAGACTGATACAAAATGTCGTTCCCATCATGGGGGAGAAGCAATAAAATAAGCGAGGTGTGGGGAGAGAAGAAGACTTTAGTCTCCAGTCAAATTAGCTTGTGCCATTAAATTAAAGATGCCAATTTCCACTTAAGTATAAAATACGGGAAGCAGAATCACAGATTTGCTGCCTCTGTGGGTTGTCTATACGGTTATCATGCAGCCTGGTGGATCTCAACTCTCGTTTAAGCATGAGACACAGTCACCTTCTCCACTGGGAAACTGGTACTTCTGGAATTTTACCCAGTGCAGGGCAGCCTACCTGTTTTCACCTGTGGGGCACATCTATGATCACTGAAAATAGCCAGGTTGCTCTGCCTGGGTCATAAGTAGAGAGACTGATGCCATATTCTTTCTGAAATATGTCCTTTCACATATATGTCTTTTATGACTTGAAAGCTATGATATTAGAACTGGATCCCATGTTAACAGAGATTTTCCCTTGAAGCCTTCAGATAAAAATAGGTATTAGAGGCATTCTGAAAAATAATGGATCACTGGGTGCACCAAGACAGATATTAATGTGCTAATCTGGAAAACCAGATATGAAATCCAGTGAAAACTATTATTAGATTTCCTGTCAGCATCTGAAAACTATACCAAGGGTGATAATTCACACAGTCTCTGTCTCGAAGGACAGAGCTAAACAGGATCTGCACTTTGGGAATATCTGAAGATCAGGAATAAGTGGCTGCTTTTTTTTTTCTTCTGCTGAAACAGGTCACAATTCTATGACTCTATGAAGTCTTTGGCATTTCAAAAGTGCCATTAAAATTATAATCAGCATGCTATTTTGCAGAGAACTATATGTGTAACAAGTTGTTTGATTTGTTTGTTTGTTTTTTTGTTAATGGTTCTTTGTTTAAAGCACAGTCCATTGTGTTCTGACTTCACAGCTCTTTGCAGATTCTACCAAACTGGGAGATTATGTCTTCCTGTAACTCCCATCTTCTCATTCCCTCTATAGAATATTGCATCTACTTTTTTTATTAAAAAAAAAATCAACCAACGCAAACCCCAAAACCATTCGAACTGAAACAGAAACCAAATCTTTTCTTACAGAAAGGTCTTTTGAAATTGAGGTGGTGGCAACAGACTTCTGCTGTTCCATGTCGTGTTAAGCAGGCGCACCAAACAAATTCAGCTTCAATTTCTCTGAAGGCTGTTAAGTTGTTTTACTGGCAGCTGTCTGGATTTCAATGTCATGCTACAAAATGCTCCCTTCTAACATGACATTTGTGCAGCTGTAAATCTGGTAGCAAAAAGCTATTCCTAACTGGAAAGCTGCAAGTGCAAGTCAACATCTAGCGTGCCATATTTCCTGTTTGAACTAATGTGTTGCTGATTTATTATTCGAGAAGGCCTGTATTGTTATCAGCTACAGTGCTGTTTATCAGGAGGACCCCCATGTACTGGAGTGCAGATCATTGCTACTTGAGTTAAAGACTGTTCCTTCTGGTAGCAGCGATAGTGGAGTATTACCCAGAAATTAACACCAATCACTGAGTGAAAATACATTGTATGCTGCATGCTTTGTCTCTCCCAGGATTATTCCTTTTTTTTACTAATCATTATTGTTATTTATCAATTCATTTTTACAAAGGTGAAGTTGCAGTGATTGTCCAAAGGAATGCTAAAAATGGATGTGCATGAAGACCATTTTCACTAGTGTTGTAGAAATGTGTTTTAGTAAATACAGCCTTTGTTTGATAAACACTGGGAAAGAAGAAGAACATGGCAGCTAGAAGAAATCTGACATTTTCAAACCTCAGTTTGTGAGAAGAACATTCACTCACATCTTAAGTACGCCAGGCTGATTAAAATCCTGAACCATCCTTTCAAACACAGGGAACATTCATATCTGTGAAAAAACATAATCCTGGGCATGCAAACTATTACAGGATAAACTTTTTCTAGAATATTTTTGTTCTCTTGATAAGTACCCCCTGAACAAATAAGAAGTCATTCAAACATCTGGGTCTAGCAGTATTTTTACTTCCCATGAAATACGGAACAAAATCAAGGAAAGAAAAATGGTGGTGAAATAAGAGGTTATTTTGAAAATAATTTGAGATGAAAGTAGCTGGTGTTTTTTATTTCATTTCCCTTTCCTTCTTTTCTTACAGAACAACATGTGTAGCATCTGAATTTTCTGCTAGACAGTTACCGAATTTCACACTGTGGGGAGCTTTCAGAAGATGAGAAGGATAGTTGGAAAGAAAGCACCCTTCCACATGCATGAATGGGAATCAGATCACTCCAGTGCAGTTCTGTGACTGCACAGTGAAATTTAATATCAGCCAGCAATTACACAGTTATTTGAAGTAAAAAAAAGTCTTACTACAACTGAAGACAGGTTTGTTAGACTTTTTCTGGAACAACACAGCCAGTTCTGGGTACCACAATGAGAAAGACATTGATCAACTAGAGGAGGTTCATAGGAGGCCACTGGGATGGTGGGACTGGAGCATTTGCCTTGTGAGGAAAGGCTGGGGAAGCTGGTTCAGACTTGTTCAGTCTTGAGCAGAGATGGCTTTGGGGGACCTAACACTAGCTCCCAGTGCTTATGGGGAGGTCACTGAGGAGACAGAGATGGGGTCTTCATAGTGGTGCAGAGTGGGAGAGTGGGAGAGCAAGAGACAGTGGTCATAAGCTGACATATGAGGAGTTCCAGCTGGATACATTGAAATAAAAATCACAATGAGATTAGTTAACTGCTTGCACAGGTTGTCCAGAAAGAATGTGAAATCTCTCTCATTGAAGGTTACAAAGACTACACTGGACAAAGCCCTGAACAATCTGCTCTGAAGACAGTTTACCCAGCTTTGAGCAGAAGGCTGGACTAGAGATCTCCCAAGATCCCTTCCAGCCCTGATTATTCAGTTAATTCTGTGGTCCTGTCTAAGAAAACCAGCCTGAAAATTCTGCTGTGAATGCTTATGGGTGGCATATACACAGACTGGTGAACTATGGAGCTGAGGCACAAGATTAACATACCTTAAAAGATAAGAGTTTTATTTTGGAATGAGAGAGGTGGACACATTTTGTCATTGCTACTTGTACTTCTTACAATCTGCCTTAATGAGAAGACAGAGTGCAAAACAACTGCTGTATTTGTCCAGAGTATTCACAACTTTGAATTTGGCACTCTTCTACTAGGTATGATCAACAAAATACTTACAAATTATTCATCTGAAGAAACATCCAAATCAAATCAAAACTCTCTAGGCCTCCTAAATAACAAATAATAAAGAATAATCTGAAAGTCTTCTGAGGTGCAGTTCTCTTCTGAGGCTTTATTCAAACCCTTTCTCTATCTCTTTCTGCCTCTTAAACTGTGTTTCTCAAGCTGCCTAGGGATTTTTCTCAGATTCCCAATCCCTCTTTTTGTCTCTTCATTCTGCCCAAGTTACTTACAATGATTCCAAGCTTTGTGAGACCACTGCAATTTTCCTGAGTCCCAAATAGGATATAAAACATTTTTCCTGGGCTCTCACAGGACCATCTCAGTTAGAAACACAACGAAATTTTTTTAAATGCAGTAACAGTTCATGGTAGAGTGTGCATGACAAAGAAACACTTAGAGCACAAGATACTTCATATTAAGCTGCTTCCCATGACTTTCCTATCTTGCTGAAAAGAATTCTGTGCACCTTCAAGGAAAGAAGTTATGAAAAATAAGGAGGGAGAGACTGCTCGGAAGCAGTTGTTTTAAGAGACTGAGAAACAGCCTACAGTTGAAGAGCAGTGGAATCCTGCTACAGGGCAGGCAGCAATGACTTGAGTGTTAGCCAGATGAAAAAGTGAAGTAGCCTGGATGGAGTAAGACAGCAGAGAATGGGTTTATTTGAAATTTCTATTTAATATTGAAATAATAATTTAAATAATATATTATTTAAAATAATGAAAAATTATTCCTGTAATTAAAACAAACTGGCTCCTCATTATAAAAATATCACCCTGGAACAGTGATACTGAACACACAGATGCTTACCAGGGACAAGAGTATAGGCCTATTATTATTATATTTAAATACGTCTTGTTTCTGATAGTCCTGGAAAATTAACTTTATTATCCTCTTCTTACCTGCTTCATTGGTTCTGATCACTCGTGATGGTGTACTTGGGTCTCCAGTCCCAATTTTGTTGGTTGCTACAACTCTGAACTCATACTCCACCCAAGGGTTCAATTCGACAGCCATAGCAGACTCCATGTCACCACTTATCACATCTGGAACTGCAGACAGTAAAGAAATGCGTAGGTCACTCAGAAATCTGAGGCTCACATGCATTGTCTCAATGGCAAGTGGACTCTGTGATACAATACTGCCATTAGAAATGATAAACATCAAAGATCTAATACGTCATAAATCACAGCTAGGTTTTTGGCACTGTGGTACTCCTGAAAAGACACAGATTGAAGGATATAGGGGAGAGCTTTCTGCTTATTCACAGATGCAGCATGGCAGGTGTCTTTTTGTTGTCCTTTCAGAGATGTTGCTAAGTAACATAAAAGGAATGAAAAAAGAAAGAAAGAAAAAAAAATCAGTGCTTTTAATTTATCATTGTTCTATTAAGAGTATCTGTCCCTGCAGTTGGTGGTGGTTATTATTGTGATGAGCAGGAGTTTTGAACAGTTTAGTTGTTCTGTTTGAAAGTTTTTCTCACCTGTTTTTACGGTCTGCCAGCCAAGAGAAAATGGACTGCGTGCTTGCAGGTTGTAGAGGGAGATAGGGCTGTGATTGTCTGCCCCAGGACTCCAGGAGAGTGTTGCTGTTGTATCTGAAATTTCCTCCACTATTACAACCCCTGGGGGACCAGGAGGACCTAGAAATAAAGTGGAATAATCAAACAGACTACACCATCATGGCAGGTGAGCAGTAATAATAGAGGAGATGCATTCTGTAGGGACTCCGTGGAGTTCAATATCCATGAAATACAAGGGTTAAAATACACACAACTACATCACAGAGGTACCTCATTTCCATGATTTCTGCTGGTAAACTGTGATTGTTTCTACTGTTTAAATGCTGCATGGATGAGTATCAATTAACTTGTCAGTGACAGTGGAAGAACTAGAAATAGAAACAGATTAAAAAAAAGATAAATCCTCCAATCCTCCATTATAATTGTTCTGAACCTGAAACTAAAGGAAAAAATGAGCAACTTTAAGAAGCATCCAGGTTAGAATGAACAGTTGCAATCACATCTTCTCTTTGCGTGAAGATTGTCAGCATTTCCTTGTCAGCAGGAAAGACTAATAGTGATCAAAATGAAGCACAGGTGGATTGCTTCTTGAAGAACAATAATATTGTTAACAACTGAATCAGGAACACAGCATTCATCCTTCTCAAATTCACTCATTCAGGGAAACCTGCTGAATTACTACCCTGCTGGAAGTGCAGCTGTTTTGATTTAACTATTTGATTTAAAGCTATTAAAACCAAAACAAAATCCAGACCCAAATATTTTGAAGGCTGGTAACTACTATGGGTCCATTAAAAACAAGCAAAAAAACCCACAACAACTTCTCACTTTAAAGAAATTAAAGGATTATTTATTCTACTTAGTTGAACCAAATGAGAATATGCTAATCGCCATTTGTACAGACCATGTGACTCATCCAATAAGTGAGGCATGTGGTAACAACCATGACTTTGCAAATTAAAATGTGGCTGTAATGTCCCATATCCACCCCAATTTTCTTCTTTAATTCTTTTTAATATTGATATTACTGGTGTTAGAAAATATTGGTCATTTGCACTTGCCAAACTAAATCAGTGGCAAGGTTCTCCTGGTTCAGGATCCTCTTCCACAATTGCTGTAACCAGATGTTTAGGGGAAAATGTGCATCTCTGTCATGGGTAAAAGCAGAATAAACATCTTTCTTCTGGTTTCTTTTAAGTAAAAGCTTATATAAGTACTAAAGGACAGGACTTAAAACTTCTGTAAAATGTTATTATTATTATTAATAGCTATAATTATTTATGAAAAATCTGGATGTTCTTAGCATCCAAAATCCTTCTTATTCTTTTCCGTCCTCCTGTTGTTGAAGGCTGAAGTTTTGCTTCTGCTCCTACGCAGATGATGGACTGTGAAATCAGAAATGCACTACTGGAAACTTTCTCCCAGAATGAAACTGCAGGAAGGGTGGTGATGGAAACAACTTTAGTAATAGAAAGCAACTGCTGTTACACTTTTGCAGAAGCCCAATGCTGCTTGCTTGTAGTGCTGTAGTGGAGCAGGCCCTTTGGATACCTGCACTGCCATAACCTGTGATCAGTGGTGCAGTCTCACTTGCTGAACTGTCAGAGCTCAGCAACTGCAGATCAGGGTGGCAAAAACTCAGGTCTGGTGTATATTTTGGTGCTTTTTCATGCAATCATATCTTTTGCTGGCTAAAATCCTTAGTCCATGAGTAGAAGCAAGTTTATCTGAAAAACAAAGGCTAAAAATCCCCATTAACAGAAATATTTTTAGCTCCTGTGATTTTTTTGCCATTTGCAAATGCAAGCAGCTTTATATTTCCTCTGATATGCCTTCAACAAAAGCATGTTTATGTGAACTGTGATAACAGTATGATTAGAGTTTTGTAATAGCTGGGCTCAGTAGCTTCAGAATTGAAAGAGACACTGAATCCTTTAAATGAGAAAGCAATTTACATTAGCTACTTTGCCTTTGTTTTCTTGACAGTGATCTACAAACAATGTTTTCCTGAAATGGAATTCCTGAATGAAATGAATTCCTGGAATGGAAGGAATTCAGTGAAGTCTAGTATTACGGATGTATAATGGAAAAAGACTGGCTCCATCACACACTGCAATTGCTTCACAGAAGCCCAGGAAACAGGTTTTTCCACTTCCGTGGGTAGTGGTGAACAGCTTCAGTGCTGGGAGTCTGTCCTCTTCCCTTCCTTTGAGTGCTATCAGACTTGACGTTGATGCTGCAGATGCCCTTGGACACCTTGTGACTCTTGGTGTTCTGGATTCCTATCTTCATTTGTGGTTGAAATGTCTTGTTTTGATTCCCAGGAGTAAACGTGTCCTCTGCACTCCTGTCTTCCTGCCAAGTGTTTGCTGTTCTTTGATGGGAAGCACCAGGTCAGGCCTGCATCTCAGAATAGCAAGTCTTGGGGCTAATTTAATAAAATAGGGTGATCTTCAATCTCCATCATCTATTGTTTCAGGCTATCTGTTGATGTAGGAAAATATTAGTGAAATTTTTATTTGTAGCCATGAGGGAAAGTTTAAAGGAAAGCTGGGATCTTGATGCGATCATATGTTTTACTGGGTTGGAGCCCTAGGCCCAGAATTATATCTTGGTCCCAGGCACAAACAAGATTAAAGGGAAATATTTTTTTTACTTTTCCTCTACAACAATACTTTTCCCATGCACACTGAATGTTGTTAAAGAGTTTCTAGCCACTGTATTATAGGCAAAAGAACAAGCATCTTGATTATATTAAAGGATGTAAAGTACACTTACACAGACATCTCCTGCTGAATTCTCAATACATTTTGTTTTTGGAGTTCTCTCATGTTTTTTAAACCTTTTAAGTGCATTCCTAGGCATGACAATGTGTCATTATGCTTTCTGAGATGTGTGCTCTGACACAGTCTGCAGGATGACTGCTAAAAAGCATTTTCATTTCCAACAGCAGGCGTTCTTGAAAGCAGATTAATAAAGGACAAAAGCCTCAGTGATGACAAATGTATGACAGCCAGGACCTGAGTGCTATGCAGATGTCACTCACTTTTGTAGAAATCTCATTAAATTTTATGCTTGGATGTAATCATTCATGGTGTCAGCCTGATGGTTAATGCAGAGAAGCTTTTCTCCCAAGGGCTGTGTTATTGTTCAGGATCTCTAAAACAATTTTTATTTGAGAATAGCCAATTGAGGAATAAATGCACAGTCTGCTCAAATGCTTCTCTGGAAACTACACAGAAAATGACTGGTCATAAATGCACTACAGGGCAGTCGACCTTCATAGAGAAGACATTTGGGGCTGCAATAGGCTCTTATGTGGCTCTCGGAGCACTGGAAACCCAGCATCAAGGATATTAAGCAGTTACCTTCTTTCAGAGTAATTCCATAGACTGATGCTTCATTTCAGGACATGTGTGACTGCATTTTGGCAAACTTGTTTTATGTGTCTTTCTGTTGTTGGAATGATCATCCTGAGAGGTCCTTTAGAATACTTGCCATGGTGCAACGTTAATGTGAAAGTTCTTGAAAGATGATTACCAACAATTGCCTTAGCCATTCAGTGAGGCAGTGCACTTCCCTGTGAATCCCAGAATGTGTGCTGCAGAACATGTGTTACTCCACTACTGCCTGATCAGGTTAATTTTTACTTTTACCAAACAACTAAAAGCTTGAAATGTAAAAGTTCAAGAACACAGATTTCTTGACCTGAAGATTTTGCTTTCTGAATTATGAGGTGTACTGACTTGTTATCAAGAAGATGAAAGGTCAAGAAAAAAAGGAAGAGGCAGGAACTTCAGAATAACTGAAAGGGTGCTTGACAAAACAGGTGCTTGACTGCTGTTGCATAAATCCCTATTGATGTGCCCACCTATGGCAAATGTTGTGTTTGCACACAGAGGGGAAAAAGAGTACAGAGAGAAAGTTCAATGTATAGTAAATGTGATAGGTACTGTGGCTTTAGTGGAGATACCGTATCCCCAGTCCCTCCACTTGTGGTGTACCTGAGTAGTTTCTGTAAGATAGCTACTTAAGGGTCCCGGGCAGATGGAGAGGTTATACCCCAACCAGCAGCAGGATAGACATGGAGGTTAGACTCAGGGTTGGAAGGGAAGAGAAGATACTGATGTTCCAGCCTGAATAGTCTTGACTCATTCAAGGGATGAGGGTCAGGAGAAATCCGTGGTGTCCTGCCTGAGAAGACCTTTCGTGGTACATATATCATGTTCTGCTCCTCTGTCTTGATGACTTCTCTGCCTTGTACAAACCTAAAAATAGGGGATTTGGGCAAGGCAACTTAGAGAGCTGCTGACTGTTGTGAGCTTAGATGCCAGACCAGAACCTCTAAGCTGGATCTTTGTCTAGTGGCAGTTGTAACTTTACACAAAATGGATGGACAGTGCAGCAAACATGAACTGAAATTTCACCTCAGGAGGAAAAGCACCAGTAGCCTATGAATTGTATTGTGAATGACATACTTAGCAGGTCCCAGACAGAGCAAGAGCCTGAGTTTTAGACATGTCTTTTTCACTGGCAGGTCCTGCTGACTACCTTTAGCACTGCAGGGCGTCATTTGCCAGATATCCCAATTCTGGTGCGTGCTGCCCCCTTTCCTCTTTGCAGTCACAGTGTGGGCATCAGCACTCCCAGAACTGCATCGGTCTCTTTCAGGCACTGAGTTTGTGAACATCACATCTGATTTGTACTTTTGTACTTGTTTCTATGCACTTTTTGACTGAAGTTATAGATATGAGTTAAGTTGATGTTTCTAAAAGGTTTCGTAGAACAAAGGCTCTTTTTTAAACTCCTGGAAAACCCCACAAGTTTTTAAAGATATGAATCTCTTTCCCTTTCACACCATTGAGGATACTATAAAAAAGGTCCTATTACAAGATAAGATTGCTGGGAATGTTTTGGTCTGAAGCTTGTAGCTTAAAAGGCTAATACGCCTACAGTAATATACTATCTTGCAGTATTTTGTAAATGTTTAAGCTATACTGATATGCTGAAAAGGGCCAAAGCACAGATCTGAACTCTAGCACTGATCCCATGTGCTATTATGTTGTCAGCCAGTCGCTATTGTAATTTTGACACCATGCGATTATGACTTTCCCTGACAATGCCTTGGCACATTTAATTAACCACCCTGGGCTGGGGCAGATCCCAGCAGGCAGTATGTCACACCTATCCTGTTCTGAGAAGAGTGGGGGATGGGGAATGCAGCCGTGTGGATGGGAACTCTGCTGTACCTATAGGTCGCAGGGAGCAGTTAACTATTATGGACATATTCTTTGAGTCCAATTAATGGGGTCTGTGCTTAGGGCATCTTCCTGGCCTTTGCTACAGCTCAAATGTAACTTCAAGGATCAGCAAGAATTTGCTGACCTTGTTTACATTCCATTTAATAATGTTGTGTTTGATGGCCTTTAAACCTAAGTGCTTGTCTTTAAGTTTTATTGGCAATATCACAACTGAAAGGAGCAGTGTGGTCAATCTAACCAACAGTTCCTGCACTATATTTGCTCCAGGTCAGTGGAGTTCAGAGGAAACATTACTTCTCCAAAAATATATCGTGAGAGTGGATTTCTTGCTTAGATTGGTAGTTTTGCCAGTCTACACGATGAATAGTTTTAAGATACTTTTTATTTTTAGACCGCAAAATGTGTGCTTTTAAACCACAAATTGTAGTCACATAGGCTTTCATCCCTTCACACTACACGACTGCTCTCTGCTTGATTTCAAGATCTTAAAGCTTCCAGGTAGCTGTTTGATCTTGAAGTTCATTTTACTTACAGGACATATGAACAGTGATCTGGTTAGCTTTTAGTGCACAGTCTTACAATACATGTTATGCATCCTAGAGGAAAGTTGATATTTAGCTTATTTTAAGAATCTTCCTGCCATGAATGTTGTACTAATATTTGTATGGTTCAAAGGATTTTAATTACCTTTGTATATTCTAATAAATTTCCAGGAGTGTACAACACTGATACAAAGAATTAAGAAGAATGGACATTATTTTTTTCTTCATCTAGAAAAGCACAAAGTCTATTAACATTCATAACGGTAGAAAACACATTTTGAGCATTACGAGTGTAAAAGATAGTAAGAGCAAACTGCAGTGAACAAACTATCACTAAAATACCCAGAAAATATCTGGCATCTATATATACTAAAATCCTTCAGTATAGCCCAATGAGATAGTACTTGAAACAAAATTGACTGCATTGATGCTCAGAGATCACAGGTCTATTTCTAACACAACTAAGACCACTGAATTATTTATCTCCTAAACAATTTTTTATGATATATATGTAATATATGAAATAATTTCTATAAATATTGTAATGAAATAAATACTAAAAGTATTAGATGTGCTGAAAGTCTTTTACATGATCATTGACTATAAGGAAACATGCAGAAATATTTTTTCTGTATTTTTTTTATTTGACCTCTTTTTCTTACAGAAGATGGCTCTTTTTGTTATTTATCATCTCAAATTAAAAAAAAAAAATAAATGAACAAACTGCCAGTTCGCTTGCAAAGAGCTAGTGGTCTTTTTCTTTGCTATGCTCTCACAGACTTAGTTACCTTGTAGCATCAACCTTTGCTACAAGTTACAGTTCACACTGTTTACACTGCAGAAAGACAAACACTGAATAAGTCATTTTGGGACTAGTACCCTTTGTTCCTTTGCAAAACCAGGGATAAGGCTGCACTGCAACTAGAACAAATGGATCAATCTGAAAGACAGTTTGGTTATTTGGAGGTGGGCTGGCTGATCCATACATTGGTTTAAGGCAATGTTTAATGCAGCATCTGTTTGAGCAGCATGTAATCAATGCTGCTTACTCTTTTGGTTATAATGTATTGTAAATCAGCTTTGCAAAAGTAATTTACAAACAGGACTTAAGCTATGGAATTCATTTGATGACCTAAAGTTACTGAACCCAGTAATTTATTATGATAAAAATCTTTCATTTGATTAAAACGGAGAAGAGAAGGCTGTGTAGAGACCTCATAGCAGCCTTCCAGTATCTGAAGGGGGCCTACAAGGATGCTGGGGAGGAACTATTCGTCAGGGACTGTAGTGACAGGACAAGGGGTAACAGGTTCAAACTTAAATGGGAAGTTTAGATTGGATATAAGGAAGAAATTCTTTACTGTGAGGGTGGTGAGGCACTGGAATGGGTTGCCCAGGGAGGTTGTGAATGCTCCATCCTTGGCGGTGTTCAAGGCCAGGTTGGATGAGGCTTTGGGTGACATGATTTAGTGTGAGGTGTCCCTGTCCGTGGCAGAGGGGTTGGAACTAGATGATCTTAAGGTCCTTTCCAACCCTAACTATTCTATGATTCTATGATTCTATGAAATAAATATTAAAATACTGGACACTTGGTACCATTTATTAGGCATTGAAGCTTTCACAGATATAAAAAAATTCTTTAACTTCACAACCTTCTATTCCTAATTTGATCCTGATGATCTTAAACAAAAATGTGATGCAGGAAAGGGGTAAGTGTGAAAAATAACCTACACCTTTGTTTGTGGTACCACTATCATCACTAGCAGTATAGAGGTTTATCTAGGAAAAATCACTAAGTTCTAAATGTTTGAAGCACTGTCCCAATCACATTAGACAATAGTATCACGGTAAATTTTGCAGTGATCCTCTAATCTGCAGGAAACTGCTGTTCTCAGAAAATGCTGCTGCACCAGGAGTCCTACTCACCTCAGTGCAGGTAAAAGGGATCTCTACTCTTAATAGCCTACAGGAGAGCCTCACGCTGATCTTTGTGAAAGCATGTTAGACTCTCATGTGACATTCTTGACTCAAACTATTTTTCTTTGTTGAACTGTACAGATGCTTTTCTAAGCCAAAAACTCCAAACTTGCAGAAGAAACAGCAAGGAATTTAAAGCAACAGTTTTTTTTGTAGAAAATGTTAACCTCACACTTTTCCTTATTGCAGTCTTTGGGAAACCAATGATTCAAATGAGTTCATTAGAAACTGTGTGTTTCAAGAGCAAAGGAACACTTTCTGCCAAAAGCGAATGTAAGAAGTAGCCTTTTGCTTTTAGCTATGTGTTCTGCTGATGTTCTTCAAAATCTCCCTATGAGTAACAGATTTTGTACTGATGAATTAAATAAACACAAAGTGAAAAGCCCTGTTGGCCTTTTTTTAATGAGTTGATTAGACCACATAAGGTAATACCGGTTAGCCCCTTCACAGTGTCAACCTTTTTTATGACAGAAGTGTTTGGAGCTTTAAATGTATTTATAGTGAAACATGGTAGAAGGACAGAATCACAAAAATATCCTCTGTAATGATAATTTGAATGCACAGATTGCTTCAAATTTTTTCAACATAATGAGGAAATAAGAATATGATGAGCCATTTTTGGAAGACAGGCTTTAAAAATCAAATTAACTTACCAAGGAGGCACTGTTTTGAGGAAACCAGACATATTGCTGACTACAAGATCACCTGAGACATCTGTGAGATGCAAGTCTCCTGGCTGGTCCTTGGGTGTTTGGTAACCATGTTTGTGATCATACCATTAGTGTCAGAACATGACATGCATATTTATCTTGTATTAGAGCATTTTGCTTTAGTAATCACTTCTTTGTGAAAAATCAGTATAGAGACAGCTCAACTACTGCTGTGCCAATGATAGATACAAACCCAGCCAAGCTGAAACATTCTGCTATTCTGCTTCTCTGCTATTTAGTATCCACTGAAAGCTGAAGATCTGTGTGGATAAATAAAGGCTGGTAGCCAGGCAAAGCATGTGACATGGGAAAACTATTCTTGGACTGATGTCAGGAACAGGAATGACATTCATAAAAAACATAAATCAATTTTTTTCTTAAATGGCTGATGACTTCATGTGCTGGGGAAAACATTTGTTGACTGTGTAGCGAGTATCCATATTCTCCTGTAAACATCCTTGTTTGCATGGCAAACAGCTGTTTTGCACGTATTTTCCTTGGGTGAGCAAACAGAAGTGAAATAAGGCAGTAGCTTGGGTGTCAGGAATCTGAGTCCATAGCTGTGATTTTATTTATTTATTTATTTATTTATTTATCTACTTATTTATTTTTATTCACTCACTCCACTAAAACTATTTCTTTGACTATCAGACATACATAATTCCTATTATGGGATTCCACTGAAGTAGGACATTTGTTCAGGCCTTGTGCCAGAACAGTTGCCACCCTATGTGAAAAGCTGTTTTCTCTTCTGGATGTCCTTGAGCTGTATCAGCCTGCCCTATGTGGCTTCTTATGCTGCTATGAGCTCTGATGACTGGTTTACAGAAATTTTACCGCAGCATTTAAGGCTTTTCCACTGTCTGTGTCATTTTCCTGCTGGAGGGCAAATCCAGTGTGGAGGATCCATGCCTGTTATTTAGCTTTTCCTTTTCCCAATACACACTTCAATGCATTAGCTTCAGCTGCTGACAGTGGTTCCCCTAAGGACTATGATAATTTTTCGGGCACTAGTAAACTCAGTGGAAGAAGCAAATATTTAGGTTGCTGGAAACACCCTAACTTGTGCCCTACACAGTCAAGCCCTCAATGTCTCCCGAATTCTGTGCTCCTAGCTACTCTGCCTCAGAAAGAGGATTGAACACATCTTGATCCTACCTAATGTACTGCCTGCAGGTATAGAATGCCCTTGAGGACAGACAAGTGTGATATTGAGGCTGGGTCTGAGATAGCTAAGAAGAGGTATTCTACCTCATAGATGAGCATTTACCAAGCTAAGCCTTTGAGCTGGATCCTCTCTCTCATCCTACCCTTATTCAGAGAGTAAAGGGTTCAGAGACTCTGGGCACTTCCACAGAGTCAAGGAGCTCAGATGGATGAGTAAAAGATTGTGACTTATTTTTTTAGGTAGCTAATAATAAGAACAAGCTGTGATGATGAATGGCAAAGAATTTTGTAGAAATGTAATTTGGAGTGGAAATGTTTTTGCAAGTTAGTTAGTAGCCTACCTGAATATAAACAGATGATGTCAGTTATGTCAGGACAGCAGATCTCTGAAGGTCACTTCCGACTAGCATGAGACTTCTGAAATATTTCTAATTCACAACCCATTCCAAGATTATAATGCAAGACACATAATCTGGGAAGCTAATGTACTGCCTGACAGGTCCAGCTGCCAGGAGAACATCTCTTCCTGATGAAATCTGCATTATTGGTACCATTAGAAAAATTAAATAGAAAGGTAAAAATAAATAACTTGGGCTAGAAAAACAGCCTTTAAGAAGCAGATAAATTAATATGGGCTATTAAAAAGTCATTTCTTACTTTAATATACAGAATTCAATCATATTTTCAAAGCACTTAGAAAAGTATTTAGGTTTTGTTTTGATTAGCAGATGTGCACAGGACTTGAATCTTCATTTTGACCAAACGTGATATACAGTATGCTTTCATATATAGTCTTGAAGTATTCCTGAAAGACAGTCATTAAATAATAATAATTATGGAAATAACATTAGACATGTATTTCACTGCAACTTACCTAAAATCAAGAACTGCAAGGTAGTAAATCTGAAAATGGTTTGAAAATGGAAAAAGGTTTTTAAAAAATCTATAACCTATTGTAGAAAGTGGCAGAATAGAAACTTACAGCTGCCTAATTTTTTTTTGCTGTTCACACACACACACACGCACATATGCATCAAATTCAGAAGTCTTCTTACACCATTAATTGCCTTCTTGTAAGTAATTAGACTCAAAATATTTGAAATTTACTTAGATTCACTGTCTGTTCCTTAAGTTGCCTTTCACTGGTGACATTTTTGTAATTTAACTTCTACCGTATGACACAGAGCAAAGAACAAAGACAAAAATAGTGACACAGTTCCCTGGCATATATTAAGGGATATTCCAATAGAGCAACCAGAAAGAATGGTTTCAAAAAGATACATATGGTTTAAGAATCCTCCATTCTTTGTCCACTGTAACTGATACTGAGGAATTTCACTTGCTTGAAAATGCAATGGTGAATGTCTGCTGAAGATCAGCATGCTAGTTATATGCAACAGGAGTCTGCAAAGAGTTTGTTTCTCTTTCCTCCATCTGAACAGGCTGCAGCAAGTCATAGTTGTCTTCCAAGCCAATTGCAATAAAGTTCTAGAAATCTGTCCTTTTGACTTAAAAATAATGCACCAGCTGAATACATAATTCAGTATAAATTTAGGCATTTTACTAATAGCAATAATTCTGATATTCATTAATATCTAAAGGAGGGAAAATCAGATTATTTTAATTATTCTGTGTATCCAACTTATTTTCTGTAGAAATGGTGTAAGCAGAATACTGAGAAAAAATTACAATTATATATTAAAAATACCATATGAACCTTACAATATAACTAGTGATTGAAATGCTGCTGTATGCTGGTATGATATTATCAGCATTCCAGACTGGCATTTTCTGCAGAGGCAAAAAAAGAGAGAGTAAGGTTAGGACAAGAATGTACTGCAACTTCACTTATATTGGTACTTCTAAGAGTTCATAACAAAGCTTCTGCTATCTCAGTTTGGCCATGTGCTGTAACATTTAAAATATGAAGTTGTTTGTAATATGCTTAAAACGAAATTATTTTACCTAGAAACTATACTGGAAAGAAAGAACAATATAGTTTTGGATTTCAGACTTTACTGCACAGTGTCAATTTGTTTTCTTCATAGATGATGATTTCCTCCATCAGGTGAAATTCTTCAGAGCTTATTGAAATATTTATTGAAATTGCTGCTGCTGGTTTCTTTTCCTAAGTAAAGTCCAGTATCTCCAAAACCTAAACCTAAAGAAACTTGAAAGGTGCTGCAATCTGGAATTATCACGCAGTGTCAAACTGCAGACTACTGAGTGCAATCTATATACTGAGATAGGGAGAGAAAAAAGTATTAGATACTGAAATGAAAATGAAATGCCTGCAACAGTATAAGAAGAGATAAATTGTAAATATTTTGGATTTTTGAAATGCTGAAGTCTATAAAGAGTAATCATTAGCAACCCTGCACTGAATGTGCATTAAACTTTCTGCAATAGAAAACAAAACCTTTTTTTTAGTGAAAGAAATACTGATACTGTAGGATCTTATTGACCTTTTTTGCATAAGTTTCACTCATATCTTAAGGAAATTAACTACTTCAGCAAACCAACCGCATCCTATAATTTCATAAAAACTGAATTTTACATCAGTACAAAAGCAGTCACACAGTTTAAAGCATTTTGTGGAAGCGATGCAAATATTTCTTACTGTATCCTATAACTATCCAATCGTAGAAACAAGAATTTAAATTCCATTATAAAGCAGTTTTAGTTTTCATTTCATCAGCAAGGTGGCATGGTAATGAGACACTTACATACATACATTCTGATTTTGCTTACAACACCTTTTGTTTTTAATCTCAAACCTCTTCCTCAGAATAGCATTTATTTTCTACATCAAATTTAATGAACTCATTTATATAACCTTCATTTTTTAGAAATAATCCTGTAGCCTATTTGTGGTATCCTAACTAATAGTAAGCATTAAAGCTGAGATTGCCTTGCCTCTCCATAGAGCCTTCAGCTGTCTGAGAGGTAAAGGTAACATGTAAGGTCTTGCATAACCCACGAGGATGAATCAGATTTCATAAGGCAGCTGAAATCACATTACACGCCTGTGTTGAGGCAACTGAATACCACCATCCCAATAGTGCCATAGCTCACAGAAATCTGATGGTCTTCAAAGTGACTTTATGGAAATTTTTAACAGCTACTTTCATCAAAATGTGAAGAGCCCTGCAGTCAGCCAGAAACATTCTTTACATTTAAAGCATATATTTGTCCTAAAAATGATGGATATGGACTTATCAAATCTAAGGATATGGAGGAATGTGGCAGAATAAGTATTTTAAAAAATTTAACTCTAAATGGTTTTGATTACTTTTTTTAATCTGGGGTTTTTCATATGTTAATAAAATATCTACCTTGATTTATTTTTTCACAAAATGTAAATCCACAGTAAGCCCAACCAGCTGTGCTACCTAGCAGGGACCCATTTATCTTGACATTGCAGGACCCACTAGTTGTAATGCCAGTAAGTGGACTGTAAGTCCTCAAGTCCCATCAGGCACTGAATACACATGCATGCACACAGAAGCAGAATGCAAAAATACTCTGCTTAATGGAATGCACATTATGGTGCTAATGCTCTACTTTATTGTAAGCTTTCTTGCTTATTGTAAGCAAGTTGGTGTCCCAGATATGATCTGTGATCCTGCAGAACAATGACTTTGCATTCCTGTGTGTAATCAAAAATGTTAAATGACAGGTAAAGCAACAGATTGAAAGACTGGGTCTAAAGATACAGTCAAAATTTGGTGGTGACAATTCCATGCGTGAAAAAACCACCAAAGTCCTGTCATATTATGGGGCTTTTTGCTCATTGTTCATATCTATCATTCTATATATAACATATATGCATATATCATCTATCTATCATGCGGCATCAAAATGCTGCGTCGTCCCTTCTCTTAGGGACTGAATGAATACCCCTAAGCTGTTAAACCTGAGAGAATGGCTTGACCATAAGATGAAAAGAATCGCAGAAAACAGCACAGAACTCACCACACCTACCTTAGCATGTGAATGATAATTGTCTACATTTTAACTAATCTTTTTGTGCAATTTTAACTAATACCTTTTGTGCAATTACCTCTCTTAATACTGTATGTCCACTAATGAACTGTCCTTTGTTTCTCATTGCTATGTCTACAGGTCAGTGTATGATGAAACTAATTTCAAAGACAGGAAGTTAATCACAACTGGTTTTAATAATATAAAACTTGAAGATTAATGCGTAGGACAGGTGTCCCTGAAGCCCTCATATTTAAATTTCCTCGTACGATAGTTTCTGGTGATTGCATTTTCAGGTGGCTCTATAAGCATACTCACCCCTAACAAGTAGCTCTGTCTCATCTGACACGGTGTCTGCTGTTGTCTGAACCCTGCAGCCGTATCTCCCAGCATGCATCAGGAGGATGTTTCTGATCATTAAATCTGCAGAGGATGCTTGCTGAAACAGGGATGAAGTGTCAGTTTAAAATTCAGTAAAATCTGTGTTCAAGGTAATGAGGGTGTTTCATACAGTGTGAGGAACTCATCATTGCAGCTTTCATCTTAAAAATATGTGTGCCCTAATACTCCCTTTTGAGGATTATCAGAACACTGCATTTATACAATTATTAATAGGGATTAAAGAAGAGGATTTCAGGTTTTTAATAACTTTGACTTTGTTTAAAACACACTGTGCATATTTGCATGCTCAAAGAAAATTATCCCAAACTAGTACAAAGAAATTCATTAAGAAGATGAACAGAAATATTTTGGATGCAATCCTTGGTATTAAAAACATCCTCTCAGAAATGGAGGGTTCTTTCTTCCTCTTCCTCTTCCCTACAGCACAGTGATATTTCAAGTATGTTTTGCTAGTGTAATGAAATTAAGATAACTTGAAAGATAATATTTTTTTTTATTAACATAGAGGAAATTAATACTAAATATGACTGAATATGAAGAGATTCACATTTTTCCTTTTGAAATATGTTATATATCAAAATCTGTGTTATGCAAACCCTGAATGAGTGTACACAGAGAATCAGTTCAATTTTTAATTTTGTTAGTATTCTAGCCAACAGTAATTACAAGGTCCCAAAGTTATGAGCAGAAAAGAGAAAATGGGAAAGTCAAACCACCTTTTAAAGTAGTAATATTAGATTTTACATGTACAAGATCACTGTTATATCCAAACCTAATGGAGTCAATATATCTCACTTCATCAGATTTACTGAACCCAAGTCCATAGATATTGTTGATTTAATGTAGTCACTACTCAGGGAAAGAACAGGTAAGTGAGAACAGAAGTCAGCAGGACCACATGGTGTAGGATTTGCAATTTACTTTCTCAATTCTGTGTCCTAAAAATGCTTGCAACATTTTTGATTTAATGTAAGCACTTACAATTTTAGCAAATTATTGTAAAGCATTTTTGTTCTTTTCAAAGCATTTTTGTTGCTCTTAATAATAATAGTAAATGGAAATAATTTTAATGTTTTAAAATTACAAATGGAAATAACTATAATGGAAATTAAAATGGAAATAACTTTAATGTATTAACTGAGTATAGGCAATGTCCTGCAAATATCTCTAAATTATCTTATCGTTGCTACTTTCCACAATATGTGAAACTAAAATGTTAATTTTTTTCAGCATAAATGTACAGTTTGAATAACATTATAGTACAGATTCCACATAATATTTTTATAATATAATTATGGAATATATAATACACAACCCATTATGTATAATGCATATTTTTAATAATTATAAAACTCAATATAGTTTATAATGTATAACAGTATAAATAACATTGTACTATATAAACCACTATTATTCCACTATTAACTATTATCTAGAGCTTATATAATACTATACATATATAAAATACATATAAAAGATAAAATGTGCAGTATATAGTATAATATCATCTGGTATAATGTAATAAATATAGTAGAATATTACATATTATATATTTCTATAGTTAATTATATTTGCCATATACTCTATATTGCATTTTATATGTTACATATTAATACTTGATTACTACACAGCTAACATAGTATAATACAAATTACTGTATGATACGTATTATATACAAACGGTTATATGCATCTCATTTATGTTTTACTTTAAGAAACATTTATTGAGTATTGGCATTTCCCTTCTCAGATCTGTCTATCATCTATCTATCTATCTATCTATCTATCTATCTATCTATCTGTCTGTTTTTATTTATTTTGCTAAATGAGCAAAGACTGGCAGTCTTTCCCTGTGTAATAATATTCCTGTGCAGTAGTTCTAATTTGATTAATTTCAATCTTGAATTAGTAGAACTGTTCTCTGCATTCAAAATAAATTCTTTAAATGCTGTACAAGTTGATACTTCTCGAGCACTACTGGAAATATATCATTGACTTCATCTAGATTCATATTTGCCTTTTTTTGGCAAATATTTATTCTGTGCTCAGGTAGATAAAATCAGATCTTTATCTTTCTTAATCATCTGAAAGTTATGAGCTCCCACTTTATAACCAGTTGTCCATATGTACATGACCTTGTTTTTTTAAAGTATTACATTTCTTGTCTGTCCCCATGTGTTATTTTCATCATCTGCTCTACTGATAACATGTCCAATTTTTGTACCATACAATCATCATTTGCATGCTTCTATCTCTTATGCCAGGGTCATCAAAGACAAGATGAATTAGGATTGGTTCCAAGATCCAATCTTCTATATATTTTTTTTTTTCCTTTCTAGGCAGAAGAATTCCTTTTCATCATATCCTTGGCATACCTTCTTCAGCCAATCTTCTCTTCATTTGCATCTTTGAAACTGAATTTATCGTAATATTCAATGCAGCATTAAGGCAAAATCTTCGCTGAAGCATATTCACATATGAAGAAGGGAAAGACAGGTGGGACATCAAGTGGGCCATTGAGACCATAGGGAATGTGTCAAGATCTAAAAGACTTGATCCATTGCATCTTTGGATCTAAAAGTGTGAATCCAAAGGTAGTATTTTGCCTTCTGTCGTGGCCTTGTTAATAATGTTTCTGGAGGGAAGATACTCAGACCAGTCAGGGTATAATGAAATTTCGATATTCTTGCTCTGGCATATTCAGAAATCACACCAATGGAAAACAACATCTGAGTACTTTACATTTCTAAATGCAAAAGAAGAGCACACACTCTTATCTGGAGTCAACTTCAGGATACAAGTTCTTTTGCAGTTGTCCAGCATTGCAGCATTTATTAGCCATTGAAACATGAGTTGCTCAAGATGATTAGTAATTCTGGTACAAAGCCTCAGCTATTACAAAGATAAGACCAGAATCAGTCCACATTTGTCCCCTCTCAAGGGTAATTTACATTTAATGTGTGTTTTGTTGTTAAGTGGGAGGAAAAACATAATGGATAGCAACTGTCTGGTTTCATTACTCAGGAGCTGTTAAAAATCTTGGCTGCCACTGTCTTCAAGAGGGTTCATGACTATGTGAATCCTAATTTTCTTATCAGGAAAATATGTATGCATTTCATCTCTACACCTTTGTAACTGGGCAGACAAGCAGCAATAGAAAGAATCATTGCTGTAAGTGGAGAGCAGTGCAGTACAATAGAGCCCCATGAAACACATTTATTACAGCATAACAGGATGTGCAGCCAGCTTTGCTTAGGATGTGTGAGTGTGTCCTGGGTTCAGCAGCAGCAGTCAGTTTTTCTCCTTCTTAGTAGCTGATGCAGCGCTGTGGTTTTGACTTTTGGCCTGGGAATAATACTGATAAAGCCGATGTTTTCAGTTGCTGGTCAGAATGTTTACCCTGACCAAGGACTTTGTGAGTCTCATGCTCTGCCAGGGAGGAGGAGAAGCCAGGAGGAAGCAGGGACAGGACACCTGACCCAAACTAGCCAAAGAGGTATTCCATACCACAGCACGTCATGCCCAGGATGTAGAACTGAGAGCTACCCAGAAGGGCTGGAACTCTGCTGGGGTGGGGTCAAGGTATCAGTCGGTGAGCGGTTGTATTCTCTTCCTTGTTATTTCCTTTATCATTATTACTATTAGTGGTAGCAGTAGTGATTTGTGTTATACCTTAGTTATTAAACTGTTCTTATCTCAACCCGTGGGAGTTGCATTCTTTTGATTCTCCTCCCCGTCCCTCCAGGAGCGGAGGGAAGAAAGGTGTGGGGGGAAGCTGACTGTGTGGTTTTAATTTACAGCCTGGGCTTAAACCACGACAGAGTGGAAATAAATTAATCTCACTGTGTTTAATACAAATGGATGTATTCTCACTCATAAGATTTCTGATCATGGGAAACAAGACATTTTAGCTTCCATTTAGATAAGCAGGAGCTATGTTTGACCTGGACCTCTAAAAATTACCATATTATTTGCTGTTAAGTGGTATTTATAAATTGGTCTTCATTAATTTTACAGACTTTTCCAGGTCTTGGAAGACAGACCATTTTTTTGATCAGTTCATGCTGTAATAAGAGGTTCAAGGCCACAACAGGGCCTGGGGTGTTAAACTGGTGTGACGGTCTTCCAGGTCTTAAGAAAATCTCCACATCACGTTAAGCTGCTGCTTAAACTTGCGCAATTGTCAGTTTTAAAGAAACCCCAACTGCTAAGCAGGAATGCAACAGACACTCCATGATGAAAAGTATCTAAGATCAGAAACTTTGTCTTTTGCTTTTAATCTTCTCTCAGTGGAAAAAGACATAACGCGTCAGTAGAAGCAGAGACATGCCCTCCCCTTTGAGGAAGACAAAAACTAGGTGACATGGATGCAATCATGTAGAAAGATCTCTCATCTAGACTAAAAACCTGGTGTATCAGCAACTATGTGGTATCAATGACATTCAAAGCTGAAATAAGAGGTGTTTACATATAAATTTCAACTTTGTTAAGTGTATGTTTTTAAAAGCTGCTTTTTAGTCCACTAATTTTATGCTCTTTTCTGACAGGCCGCATTTCGCAATAACTGGACTCGTTCCAAGCAGCATTTTATTAGAAAAATCTATGTTCCTTGGTCTCTGAATATCATGTATTACCCACTCAGCAAAGTATCAAAAGTATTTATATTTGTTCAGTATAAACTTCTTCTGCGTGCAATATATTTTGTAATTTACCAAAGCTAAGTCCTAAACCAAAACAATACAAAAGAACACAAAACAGGTTTAACAACCAACTTCTAATGATTTTAAGGAAAGCTAAATGCAACCTTCAAGGCCAGCATCAGCTACGGACTTAGTGTAATAATGAACACACTTCTGGTCTTCATTAAGCAGTGAAAAAATAATAATACAGCTATCAGTGCTATCTGTCATGACTAATGGTTCTCTCTAGGACCACAAATTATTGTCTAATTCATATTATGCTACCATGTATCTCATTCATCAGCTTCTGGGTGGCTCCAGTGCTGTGTGCTGTGTCAATCTATTGTTTTCTCTGTTCCAGCATGGAAAGTTATTGAGGTCATGGTAGTGTCTGCAATGTATCTAATTAGCCTTACTTGTAAGGTGTTTTGCTTGAAGTAATTTTAAACAAGAATGGGTGCCACCTATACAAAGCATTTGCTTTTGATGTCGAGATACTTCCCCAAATCTAAAAAGGTTCCAAGAGGCACATAATATGCATACTTTGCTCAATGAGCATCACCTTGTTGCATTTGTCTTTTGCACCCACTGCCCTAGTGGTAGGCATTTGCAGAAGGGGGAAAAAAAAAGCTAACCTGCAGTTAGTGAGTTAATATGTCTGCAGCCATCCCACATCCCCAGAGAGAAGTTGTATGTGGATTTTTAACTTTCCATTTCATAAATCCTAAGAGGTTGTGAGTTACTGCGGAGTAGAGTAACTTTTACATACGGTTCTTCAAGAGAAGAGAATTACACTTATTCTTCCCATGAGAGTCAGTTCATTATCTTGAGCCAGTTGCTAGGAAACCTCCCTGTTAATCTGTCCATTCATTTACTGAGTTTTTATCTCTAAACCAAAGTGGTTCATTCAGTATCCAACCTTTTCTTTTGAAGTCTTTACACAAGAAAAATCTATAATCTGTCAGCATTTGAAATGGAGCTCACAGTTACACCATAGCGCAATTTTTTATCACCTAGTAAGTCTCTTGTTTACTCCCCCTACCTCTTCCATGGAAGAATTAAACATTGGTTTGATTATTACACACTTCACCATATATGTTCAAACTACAGGATCACATGTGGAAAATATACATGAAACCGAGGAGCCTTAAATCATTCTGTTGTCATTATATCAATCCCAGCTTTCATTAACATAATTCTGCTCGTTTCCCACATTGATCATCATACTTTCCTTCCACACTCCAACTGCAGTTCTGCAAATGTAGCTCTGATTTATCTTGAAAAGAGAGACAAAAAGGCAAGGAAGTTCAAAATACTGAGAAGTCAATAGAGATAATGTGGTGATTTGCAGCTCCAAGCTTCTGCACTGCAAAGGCCTGGGGTCTAGAAAGGCTGCCTATTATTGCATCGAGGACTCAGGTTGGGAACTCAACCTGGACAACATGCAGTGAAAACTGTCTTTCTGCTTGGGAAGAATATATCTAAAAAAGACTGAGACTATTGTAAATGATCATGATACAACAAAAGCTTAAATCAATGCAAAAAAAGAAGACTGGGCAAACACTGACTGCCACTGCAGGAAGACTTTTATGATGAAAGCCTAAGGGAGTTTGTGTTATTTCTTTACTATGGACCACAGGGGTTTACTGAGGCTTGCTGGCTGTCATTTAAATCTTTTGATAATGAGAGGTGAAGATGCTTTCCTACAAAGTGGTTTCTATACAGAAGAGAATGCTTGGGAGGTTGAAAGTTTGAAAAGTACCTAAACATTTTGTAAGGTCATATTCTGTATAAACTGATAACAGTAATACAATGGTTACTAACGAAATGTGACTGAGATCTGATTCTAAACATAAATGATCTGGATTGTTCATGCTATCTTATTCATCTTAAATGATTATTTAAAATACATTTGTGTTTTTACAGATAACACACAAGTTAGGTTAACTCCTGACTCACAGATAATGTTATTTAGCAAAATAGCCTTTAGTAATGAAATTCAGTCAGATTAAATTGGAAAAAAAAAGATTTCACACTTAGGATCTTGATTGTTTGACATATTTGATTAGCAATGGAGTTGATTTTTGGTGAATTTATCTGAAGCAAACTAATGATATTACAGAATAACCTCACAGAAATTTTATCTTTGTACCATTAACAGTAAATGAAAAACAGCAATGCAATAAAGTTCTTTTAAATTATGCTGACAATTTCTATGTGCATTATGATGGATTGTTGGCTTCAAGCCAACTTCTGTTCATAATATATTCAGGACAATTTAAGTGACATTTTATGCAAATTCTCAGGTTTGAACACATCAGCCACTTGCCTGTTTACTCTTTATGATGTTTACAAATTGCAAATATTTAATCTGTTAAAAAGCAGCAGATCTCTCTGTTGATATAGTGATAATGGAAAATCATATTCTGATTTCTGTCTTTTAATCATATAAGCACAGTTGGAACAAAGAAGATGAAATTTTCATTATCATTTTTATTGTGATTAATGGCATGTGGTATTATTATAATGGTAGTGTCCAGGCTGACACAGGTTCACTGAGGGATACCTGATGATACACCAGTTGCATTTTCCCCATCTGTAAGAAGTGAGATGATTTTCAAAGTTTTCAGGTTTGTGGATCCATCAGAATTTTCCAGGGGTTGTGTCTGCCCTTCCAGTGGCAGCATTTTTGAGCATTTTGCATAGAGAATGCTAGAATAATGAAAACATTTGGTTTGGGTGAGCACTGGTTGTTGGCAACAGATGCCAGGGAGTCAGTCTGGGGTGTTAGGAGTGGGTAGGGAGGACTTTAAAGTGCAACTTGAATTGCTGCAAATGACTGATTCATTTTATTGAGAGAAGGCAGAAGAAGAGATGAAATTAAATGAGTATCAGATGTCAGGTAGCATGTCATGTACTGGGGTAGTTTTGTGAAATCTATGGATTAAAGAAAACCAAGAAAATTACTGAAAATGGGAAGTAATGGGAAAAAAGATGGGATATAAAATGTCAAGCTTCAGGACAGAGAGGCCGACTACACTCATTACTGAATTAATATTCTGTATCTGAATTGTTTTTACCATAAGAAAAAAAGGAAGAAAAGTCTGAACAATATGTGGTACCTGTGCCCTGTTCAAAGATGCGGCAAGAGGGAAAAAGAGAGCATTAAGCTGCGCATATGATTTGAGTGGAAAGGTGGTGACAGGGATGAGAGTAAACAGCAGAAATGAAAGCAAAACTCATATGGGACACATGCCATTTTGAGAAGACATTAAAACAGGAGGAATGACAAGCAGACACGTGATAAGGATTTCATTAGTGAAATCCTAAATTTCATTAGTTTTGGGTCAGTGGGAGCTTTGTCTCATGTGACCCCACCATAGTAACACGATTGGAGTTTGTAGCTGCAAGGCCACAAGAACAAAACCAGAAGATCAGCAGTATAAGAAATACAAAGGAGAAATACTGCTACAACAGCCCAGGAGAAAGGATGCAATGCTGCAAGTGAAAAATGGGCAGCAGGGCTGTAAACGGAAGGCCATAGCATTAGGAAGGCAGATATTGATCAGGCATTCAAACAATTGGCTGTGCTGTTATTACCCAGGTTAACACTGTGCCAAGTAGTTAAATGATCCATCAGCTGCAAGTAAACAGGAAAAAATGGATTGTCATGAAAAGTCTTCTATTTATCCCAAGATTTTTTTCTTTAGAATTCTTCTTGTAAACAATGAAAGGTACAAAACAGCTTAATAGAATAAACTGGTATAAAAATAAATATTTTTTTATAATAATCGGTATTCAGGAATGTTGAGATTTTCCAAAATGCTCATCTATTTCCCTTCTCCGAAGTAAAATTAAGTAGAGGAGATGTTACTTATCATCTCTCTCTCTTGCTTTCTATTCATAGCCAAAGCCACAAGCACTTGAGCACACCAGTTTTATGTACAATTTTGATTCTGGGAAATGTCCAGCAAGGCCCGTCCTAACACAGCGTGCAGGTAGGTCTATAAATTCAATCAGTTCACTGGGACTGTTTATATCCCGGAAGCAACCTATGGTAAAGTGCATTATTAGACTGTGGCCTTCATTGTGTTCAGGTTTTGGTTTGTAGTTACTAGTTAAAAACCACACATTTCAAAGTTTTTTGACCAGAAATCTTTATTCCGTTTTGTACCTTCCCTAGTTTAAGACAAATCCGTGTTACCAAAAGAGAAGACCTTTTTTATTTATTTGTTTGAAACTGCTTCTAATTACTCGAATATTTAACTGCTGTAGCGTGCAAACGGGCAAAACCTGGTAATGAGCATAGGGCTGAAATACCTGGAGATTTGAGCTGACAGTGATGGCTGTGTTCAGCCTCTTCCATCAGCAGGGAAGTATTGTGACAAACAGTGAAGCAAATTGATAGTGATGAGGTTGATATAGCAATCTTACCCTGAATAAAAAAGCACGCATCTTCTACAAGACTATTCACTATTGCTGTTTTCCTCTGTGTGGGGAGGAAGAAGGGTGTTAAATAAAACACCTATTTTATTAGCCTTATTTAGTTTTATGTCAAATAAAGAGGAAAGACATTAATATTAACAGTCTGCTGTTTTAATTGATTCCATGTAGTGTAGAACTTAATGCAGCCTAGTTAGAAATTGCTTAGGAAATTTTAATCTTAACTTCTAAAACATGATCAAAGTACTTCAACAAGCTAAGCAGACACTTGAAAATGTAAGGAAAGGTGAAAAGTTACGCTCTTTCACAGGTTCTATGGTATCAGAATGAAGTCTCCAATGCTATAGAGCAGTTAAAGTACTGACTGGTCTGTATCTACTGGCCTTTTCTAAGTGAAACAGTAAATTTCAATTCAATTCCATGTGAACAAATGATCACTGTAAAAGATAACATGACAAGTTGTGCTTATTGCTTCCCATGGTGGCAGTTTCAGTTTAGATCAAAGACCAAGAAGATACTGAGACTAAATCACTTTTCTTAGTCTGAAAGGTACTCATGCAGGTGAAGGTGAGGGACACTAAGAGCAATGCTGCTGCTTACCAATCTGTGGATAGCCACAATAAATCATTTTTCTTGGTTGCCATAAAAACAGTATTGGCTTTCAAACACAAAGTTGGAATGATGATAGCTGAATGAAAACCTCCTTTCAAAGTCAGATATCTTAAGCTAGAAAAGGGATACCTATACGACAAAACTAAGTTAGGAGAGATCTTAGAATAAAAAATTCTACATGACTTCTGGATTTGGCACAACGGACAGAAAATCAAAGTTAACCTAATAAAAGCAAGCAGGTCTATATTTTCTTTGCTCAAGTACTCACTGTTGCTAAAACAAAATCTTGGCAATTCAGGCGTCCATGCAGAATCGCCCCTCACAGAACCTAAAATGTTATCAAGCCTTTTGGTAGACAAAGCAAGACTTTCTGAGTGCCAAAAGACTCTGGGCATATGCAACCCTTTGCATTACTGTTCTGCTACAAAGTAAATGTATTGTGCAGTTAAGCACACACAACCTTTGGGATGCTTTCCTTTCATAGAGTGAAGTCTGCAGCTATCACTGCAATGGAGTTCAGTCTCTTTTCCTCAATATTCCTCTCATGCACAGTTTTGTTCTACTTGACATCCTTTCCACACTTATCCTTTTGTCAGGCAAGTCCCTTAAGTACCTAAATTGCCACAGGTACTAAATCCTTGATAGCTCAGTAAATAACAGCAAAAATGCCTTCAATTTGTATAAATTAGTTCTCAGTATGAAAAAATGATAACACTTTTTTATTTTTTGCAAAAAGGCTACAGATGTAATTTAAAAACAAGCAAAGCAGTATGTATTATTAGGAGGAGCTTTTACTTTTAATTGCAATTTCTGGACAGCGTGCAATTTTAGCAAGTGGAAATTTATCTACAGCCCAAATAAATGTTACTTTAATGATAGCTTTTATAACACTGCATTAAGCATCAAAATGTTCATCATACTTAACACCTGGGCGTCCCACAGTGCAAGTATGAGCAAAGCAACCAGTGGTGAAAGGTTGACAATGGTTTTGTTATTAACAAAACCCATTCAAATGATGTTCAATTTGTCAGGCTTTCAAACAAGTAAACAAAACCCAAAGAAACCTGAGCATTTTTTTATCTGATGAAGTGCCAGTGCGTGCAAAACAAAACAGATGTATAACTTCATGCACAGAAGGGATATTATTTTTCTTAAGTGTACTGCATAAAAAAGCATTTTGTTCAGTATTAGCTCATGCAAGTAAAAAAATATTTCATCCAGAAAGGCAAAATAAGGATATAGATGGAATTCTATCAGATTTCAAATTTTCTTCAAGTTTCTTTTTTCTGCATTCTTAAGCCTATGTCTTTATCACATTGTGTATCACTCCTTTGAAATTGGGTACATGATTGGAAGAACAGAAGAGTTTCATTTTATCTTGCTTTCCCTTAGTATTTGGTCATGCTTTAGGTTTTAATGAAGTAAAGAAATACATTTTCATCCTTGTGATAAATTTCACATACTTACGTGGTTAACAGAAATGATAATGAGATACAACTGACAACATTCCACAAATGAGTAGTTATGGGAATTATAGGGTTTTTGTGTAAAAAAAAAAAAAAATCCTGTAATACTACAAATGCTACTTTTGAGTTTTGCGTCTCTCAACTGATTCATCTTCATTTTGGGACAATGCAAAAATCAAGATATGCCTTTTGGTGAATGTAAATCTACATGTATTTTAACTGCTACTTTTCAAACAGGGAGAAGGATGTGTCATATTATGTTTCCAACAGCATTCATAAAAGTGGGTCATGTTTTGTTAACCCTGTTCTGAAAATGAGTGCTCCCTCCCCCCCTGGCCTGTAACAGAAAAGAAATGTCTTGACACTTAAATGAGTTAGGAATGCAAGTAAATTTAGCATGACCTGACCATCTCTTGTATGAGCAATCTTATAAAGGCAAATGTAGATAGCCCAGTCTAAAAATATCAAGGTCTTATGCTTCATTTTGGTATTTCTTTAGAGTTGCACAGTATTTCACTATTTCAGCACTGGTTTAACAGTGACAAGGTAGGATCTAATTTTGTAATATTTTGCAAAATATGCAATGCCTTCCCTTCAGCCTGATTTTATTTTTTATTTCAAAGTTTGCTATTTGTAAAAAACTATTTTTTAGGAAAAAAAAATAATTTCTTGTGTGCCTCTAAAAAGAAGGATGCCATATATTTACTTAATAACTTTTTTTTTTTTTTAATCCACTTAGTCATTTAAACATTGAGCATTGACTGTCATGAGTGGTTAATACCATTTTCACTTAGTAAAGTAGCAGTGACTCTTTAGCAACAAAGGGAGAAGGAAGACCTAAACTCATGCTAAGATAGCTGGTTAAACCTACTATGTTTGGCAAAATATTAGTTGTAACAATGACAATGACATATCAGGACAATAAACAAATAGGTAATTTCAGTGAGTTTTGTATGAATATTTGTCTGAATATAGTCCTAGTATGTCGTCTGCCAGGTTCTCACTCTGAATGAGTCTTACTTCTATCAGTTTGAGGGCTTTCTCTTGTAGAAATGAAATTAATGAATGAAAGATCTACAAATTCCTGTTTTCATGAAATGAATGAAATTACATTAAATTAGCTTTACTTTAATTAATTACTTTGGAATTTTCCTAGCCTGAGGATTTTTCCCACTGATTAAAAATTCTCTTCAGCTCAGAAGATGCTGAAACGCACTGAAGGAACCATGTAACACACTTCAGATAGGTTTCCTTCCTATATATTTAGTGATGGATTTTGAGTATTGGACTTCCTCAGATGAAGATAAATACACCAAGAACCTTCAAACTAAGATACACCTTACTAATGTTTTTTAACTGAAAACTTGTTGAAATAAAACTAAACTAGAAAAAACAATGGTATAACTTCCATAGAGGTAAGCAGAAGAATAAATTGACTGCAGCTGACAAGGTTTTTAATGCTAAGTTACCTTCACTACATTGTACTCATATTAGATACATTAACTTTTAAAATTTCCTTACCTTAGTGAGCTTCATTTTTTTTTCTGTTAACATAGCATGAACATTTGATTTACATTTCATTAGTGGGAAGATTGAGTTAAATGACTAGATTCTATCTCTAAACCTGTTCACATTATGAGATTTCTTTCTACTAAGAAAAGTTCAAACCATTTTGCATTCAACAGCCAAAGCTGAATTACTTTATCATGCTATTTGTCATATTAAATTGTTTTTGAATCAAGGGGTAATATTTGAAATTGGTATGCATATTTTTTCCATGTGATTCTTATTGACTTAAATAATGACTACGCAGCTAGAACTTACCTCATGCAGGGCAGCTGGAAAATTAAGTACACTCTTTGCTATTCAGATATTAAAATATATACTAGGCAGATAAAAGCATTGGGAGGTGAAGGCATTCCAGCAGCCATTTTATCTGTGAGAAAGACATCAGTGCTTATAGCAGCATCCCTTCTGTATCAAAATCAGCGGAAGACTCTGAGTAAGGAGAATTACATTCAAACTGCTTTCTGCTCCCTCACAAAGTTCATCAGATGCCTCACTAATAATAGGATGTATAACTTTACATTCAATATCTTCTTGATTAGAACTACCTGCAGTAATTCTAGTGACCTGCAGTTTGCACCTCCTCCAGCTAGTATTTCTTTCCAACCATTTATGAAACCAGTCATATTTCAATTTGGTCAGAATTTGGTAAATGGGAGACATGTAAAAGCATGCAACTTTCTATCGGTTCACTGCATACAGATGCCGAACGCCTGGTCACTTACTGCCTTGATGCTTTCAAAGTGTCCACCTTCTTTTTCAAAGTCAATCGGCTGCCCATTGAGTGTCCAATAGAAAGTGACATCTAGCGTGCTGTCATGAAGGGCTTTGCAACTGAGGACAATGCTTTCTCCAACCGTTAACTCTATCTTCTTGGGAGTCAGCTCTATTCTTGTAGGTTCTTAAAATATAGATGGATTAGGAACATTTAGATGGAAGTCTAGTTATAGTGCAAGGCGAAAATAATATGATTGAGTTCTGTTTAGTCTACTAAGAGCTTACATTTACTGTTTGTTTCAAATACATAGTGTCAGATACTGAAATATATCCATAATGCACACATGGCAGTGGTGAATGGAAGGTACAGACAGTTTCATGGAAGCAGTAAGGCAGGATCCTAGACACAGTCTATGGGAATTCTGAGATGCATTAATTAATTGATTTTATGAGACTCAGAAAAAGTCAGAAAAAGCACGTGGAATTTTGTGATTGCATGAAGATCTCAGTTTTGTTACTTAAAATAGAAAAACATGCTTCCAGGCACCCTAAATATAGGAAGAAGCTTGAAAAATAAAGTCAGAAGACTTGACCACCTAAAACAAAACCTCTGATCAGATAAGAATTCTTCTGAAAAGTGTCAAAAATGTGTTTTATAAATGTACTGCAACTCACTGTTTTGATTTTTATCACTGTCCTAAAGAACTACTTTTCCTTAAATTTATATTGATACAATTATTTCTTCAATCCTAATCTTTGGTCCCATGCAGGAAGAGGTAGGGATAAGTGAGTCCCAAAGCTAAAATATGTTAAAAGCAATATTGATTCTTTTACATATAGAATTATTTATAACCTTAGTGATTTACTATATATACTAATACTTCTGACATATAGCTGTGAGACAGCAGGTGGGGTTTGCTTTCTGATGCAGGAATATGATGTTTGATCAGATGGAAGTTAGCACCCCCAGCCAGTTAAAAATACTTCATTCTGCCTGTACAATGCTGTTGTATGTTTGGCAGGGGATTTTAAGCAATAATGAAATGTTGGTAAAGAGAAATCATCATTATCATTTTTTCATACCTTTAACAGATACTGATGCAATGATTTCTGCAGATCCAAATACATTTACACCTTGGCATGAGTACCGACCTTCATCAGACTTGGAAGCATTAAGGATTCGCAGGCTCCCTTGTGGAAGTATAGTTACTCTGAAAAGGATAAATACATAAATACATAAACATATCATAGAATCATAGAATAGTTAGGGTTGGAAAGGACCTTAAGATCATCTAGTACCAACCCCCCTGCCATGGGCAGGGACACCGCACACTAAACCATGTCACCCAAGGTTCTGTTCAATCTGGCCTTGAACACTACCAGGGATGGAGCATTCACAGCTTCCCTGGGCGACCCATTCCAGTGCCTCACCACCCTGCACCCAGTGCACTCATCTCCCATATCTCTTATGGGAGATATATCTCCCATACTAGCAGCCAAATTCTGTGATATCTTTTAGAGCTAATAAATAGGATTAAGGACTGCTGCCTCTGTAGCAATGGATGATGAAAATGATAATTGAATTCTATTCTGTTTCAAAAAGGTTCTAATAAACCTATTTTACTCCTTCTCCTTCCTTAATTCAAAACATTTCAGGGAAGCAACAGTGGATTAGTATCCTTTGACACTTATCAGTGGTGAATTTTAATGAATCTTTTTGTAAAAGTAAAAAAGGTGATTCTTTAAAATTTGTCTTTAAAGTTTCATTGCTATATTATTGTCAAATCACATTTCAGTATCAAGCGCAGGCTACTTAATTTAGAAAAAAAATGACCTTAAAAATTAAATCTGAGAAGAAAGGGAAGCAAGATGTGAAAGAGGACAAAGAAAAAATCCATAAAATTAATTGTATGTTGTCTAAATATGATTTATGGCATCACTCTACAGTGTAGCATAGGGACTTACATAGCTCTGCTTTATTGTAGCTCAGTTTTTATTTTTTCCTTGAGTCTTGTATGATTGCAGCTCCACTACATCTCTAGGTAAGTAATCTCACTGAAGCATACTCATGAGAAATCTTCTTCAATCATTTACTTTAGGAGTTTCAGATTTTGGTTTTGTTTACACAGTATTAATCCTAAAGATCATGAAGCTACATAGAAGTGAAAATTAACACATTTTTTCTGTTCTAAAATGACAAACCCCTGAATTTATTATATGTTAAAGCTGCAGCCCTGAAAGACAGCTAAACAATCATTGCTCCTTTCTGACAGAGAACTACAATCTTAAAAGGAACATGGCAACTCTTACAGCGCATTTAAGCCAAGCTCTGCTTGCAAATGTTGTACATGCTTTCCCAGGCTGGGTAGTGGTTCTGGCTCTGTCAAAGTACTTGGGAGATGTAGGTTGGAAGCTCTTTGGCAGGCATGAACGCTGAAAGACCTCTTTCTGTGTTAGAGAAAGAGTCTTAACTAAGTAGATGGGTGGCTTTTCCCCAGTGATGGATGGATTTTTAAAGTAGCTCTCCAGAGAGGGCTTTCTGTATGTTAATGCAGTGACTGTTAGAACTCCTTTTGCTGGGAGTCCCCTATTGAGTCTATGATCAGAAATCATGGAGGGTACAATGCTGTTGTTTACTCTTGAGAAGTATTTAACCAGGAGTAAGGTGCTTTGATCATCCTGATTAACAGGTCTGGGTTGGGCATTTCAGCAGTCAAAAAAAGGAATTTCCTTTCTAGGCTAGACATGTTACAATGCAAAGATGTTACCTTTGATTTAAACCAGGAGTGATTTACCAGAGGCTTAAGATTAAATAATGTACTCAAACTAAATCAGTAATATGAGACTGCATTTTTTTTTTTTTCTGGAAAAAGAAAAATACGCCCATTCTCTAACTCTGTGAAAAAATTGTGGTTTAATGTCTCAGGTTTATAAACATTGTGGTGGAGATAACAATTTCATTCCAGTGAAAAATGTACTTCTATTCACTTCAGATGTGAAGCCACTCACTGCTTTCAGCAGGGACAGAAAAAAATAATAGCTTCAAAAGTGAATGGGGCAGAGGAAGGACATGTCAGCTCTCAGATTCCCTAGTGCAATCTGATGATGTATCTTCTATCTTGCCCTAAACAAATACATATGAGTACTTCAGTCACATTATTTTTCTAAAAATAATTCCATAGAAAACATAATTGCATTAAGAAAATGCCTCTGTATCAGAGTTCTGAAGTAGTGGGATTTTTTTTCCAACAAACAAGGAAGGCTGAAATTTTGTTATAATATGTCACACCTTCCAACAAACAATCTGCTTTAGGAACTGACAGGAATGGAAGTCCTTTCTTTCCTTTTGGTGCAAGTTTTGTTTTCCTATCAATATGCTCTTTGATCAATGCTCTGAGGACACCATATCATTAGTATGACAATACCCTTCGCAGAACAGTAATAGTTTTCATCAATATACTGTCAGCATCAGACAAACGAAAGGACATTCCTACAGTGTTTACAAATTATAAAAGCTTATACGCAGCATAAGTCCTGATATGAAACTGTTTTTCATTCTGAGCTTGGAGGAAAAGAAAGTCAGATGCATATGGAAGATTATCTAATGAATCTTATACATATTATCAGCAACATTTCTATTTCGCTAAAAGCTCTTGCTATCCATGAGGAAAAGAGTAATCTCTTAATCAAAGGATTTGCAAACACATTTGCTGGTGAATTATTTGGCTCAGAAATTAATACTTTCCTTAAAATGCCTCACTTTCATCTGTTCTCCTTTTTTTTTTTTTTTTTTTTTTTTTTTTTTATGTTTGGGAGAAAAGCCAGAGGCTGGTTATGATGGAAACTGAAATGCTTTATTTATTCACATAACACTTGCTGCACACAGCAGGAACATAGACTTCTCCTCCTTCCTGCCAATATCTCTCAGTCACAGAGAGACCACCTGCATTGTATGCCTGCATATTTTAATAAGAAAATACCATAGCAAAAGGGTTTTTAGCTTCATAAACAAAAGGTAAGCAAAGAGACAAGAAAAGGGGTTGGGATAGAATTAGGGATAATTAAAGAAAAGATCCTACATTTTTGATTTATTAGAAACTGAGAGAAAGATAATGATAGATGAATGGATAGAGAAAGGATGGAGAAAGTCACCAACGTGATAGTTTGGAGATTACTGTATTATAATCACATATAGAAATAGATGTTGTCCATTCAAGGACTCTGAGAAAATAGGCACATGACCTTAGTGTCTCTGTAGAAAAGTGTCTCTAGTAGCACAGAGAAAAAGAGATGAGTGCCACTGTCTTGGAGTCAGTAAGCACGTTGGCTTAAGATCATTAGCAACAATGATTTCAGCAGGAAGAACAATCGAGTTATGACAGCAAATTGACATGGGATAAAATTCAACATAACAACTAAAGTACAAGGAACAAGATTAAATTGTTATAACAATTAATAAGAAGAAACATTTTCTAGAGGAAATGAATTCAGATTTGATCTTCCGTGGGTTTTGAGCATGGTTTTCATGCTGAAATTCACATGCCTGGTTAAACAGGTTTCACACAGAAATTTAAGATGGTTAAGAAAGAGGTTGAATAGAAGAGAAAAAATAATTTTTGGAAGAGAAATTGTTCTTTGTGCTATTATCTTTTTTTTTTTTCTTAATGACCAAGATATAAAAAGAAATCTGATGAAATAATCAGTTCATTGACACAGCAAGATCAGCATGTCAAACAGGAGGGCTTTGATGACACTGAGCACCATACTAGAGAAGCACTGACTGTGGCTCTGTACTAACGGTACCATACAGCAAAGGCAAATGCAAGCTTAGTATATATCAGATACCAACCTGCAGCAATTTTAATTATGAAGGAATTAATTCATAAGGTGCTGAGGAAACATAATGTGGGATATAAGACAATTTTGATTAAAAGTATTCAGACAGATTCATCCCAGTTGAGCTGGCACACAGGAGGATCATCAGGATGACCAGGGAGGAAAGAAAACCTTTGGTTCTAGAGGCTGTTTGTAAAATGAAAGCCAAGGTGTCTGCAAGTGAGATGAGTTTCTACTTTACATATTAATTCATGGATCTTTCCAGTAGTCAGTGGAACCTTTATTTACAGTAAGAAAGTTTAAATGTCTGATTCCCACTACATTCAGATATTTCAACCTGAAACCGTATCTCACCCGAGATCTTGACTTACTCAGATGTAAGCGCCTGTTATGACCTGACATGATTGAGGGACAAAATCCCAGCTGTTTTTCACATCAAGAGTGTGACTTGGAAATTAATTTCCCTATTGTCCCCACTTGTTGTGGCTTTGGTTTGTAAAATGAAGCAGTCTGAGCACATGAACTTCAGCTGATACTAAATTGTGAGGGATACTTTAGGAATGTATTGGTTTTCAGCTACAAATATGCATCCAGTCTGTTGAATGGGACTAGAACTATTCCAAAGAGAAATGCAGAATTAGACAATGTGGACAGTGTCAACTTTTTGCTTCTCCTATCAACCCATACTACCTGCTCAGGTATTCAAGACAGCTGCACTGGGCTGACAAATGTGACACAAGACCTGTGAGAGGACCTAACCACTTGCAGCTGAGACACAGATGTTTGCAGCAGGTGTTGTGACTCTCTGAAGCCTAGATGTGAGCAAGGATGGCACTGTAGGACTCTCAAAGGGCGGCAGGAGTTTCTGTGGGTAGCTGACTCAAGCCCATAGTGCAATGTTAGAGGCAGTCTAAAGAATTATGGGATATAAAGTCTGCTAACAATGGTGGTGGTGAGCATCAAGTGTGTTGCTGGTCCTGGAAAACCTCTCAGAAATCAATTAACCATAAGCTTCACTGAATACTTTATGCCCATGAAGCTATTGTTAAAACCCCCAACAGATTAATAACGAAGAAAGCTACATTGAAATTGAATTTGAATTTGAAAGTGTATCAGATACCTGTGTGTATTATATTTTGGAAATTCTTATTAGTGGTATTTCTATAATGCTCTTTTTGTTAATGACAGCATAACCCAGTGAACTAGGTTGAGAAGTTTTACAAAACCATAGAAGCATGAAAAAGAGTGTAAATTTTCTTCTTTAAGGCTTGAGGATTGGATTTAGAATGACGTTGGAAGGCTGCAAAATACTCAGTAATTATTGTTTTCACATGATATTTCCAAGTATTTATTTTCACTATAAAAATATTTGCAATCTACTTAAAGCTATTGTTCTTCAGTAATGCTTAAAATTGGAAACATTCTTAATACATTTGTTTAAACAAAAATGCTTTAGCTCACAAAGATCAGTCATTTCATCAGTTTTGTTCTTTTACCATTGAATTATATACCAGGGAGAGTAGTTCCCTGACAAAGAATATGCTGTTTTCTCCGAAAGAATGAAAGTTTATACTGTTTGAATATGGGATGGTGATGTGAATAGAAAGGTGTTCTCTGAGACCAAGTGCTTTGATGGTATTTGGAAGTCAGAAATGTCTTCTCTTAATCAGTGTTGATCGAGAGGTAAGAAAAAAGTGCTGATGAAGATGAATGTTAAACTGAATCAGGATGGAAGCTCCCTGCAAATGAGAATGACAAAATTCAGGTTCCTTTGGGCTCTATGTGATTCAGAGAAGACTGAGTAGAATAGGATGTTTAGGAGCTGCTCATATGGGGATTTTTGGCAGGATTTTAAAGAAGTATCCTTTATTTTACAGAATTCTAGTTAAAAACAAGCAAGTTTTTTCCTTCCTGCTGTTTTATGCACAGAAAACTTGTGAGAGTGACCACAATCTTCAGCTTTATTTTGAGTGGAAGGATAAAGAAGTAGGAAATACTGTCATCATTGTTTTGATATAAAAAAAGGAGGTTTATTCTGCCTGCCATATTATTGTGATTATTTTCCCTTTTATTAATTCTTGAAGATAAATGAAAAATACTAGTAGTCCAGATACTTTCACTGCTCTACTGTCTTATAGACAAAATATTAATTCATAAATTTCTGGTCCCATCCACCATAGGTCTCAGATATTATTTACAGATAGTAGAGGACATACTGGCTTAGACGGTGGAAACTCTCATCTCTCCTTATCACCAGGGACGATTTTACCTTGACCCACCTGGGCAAGGATGTGCATTTGTTCTCCCTATCACATGCAAAATCAGTGAACAAAGGCTTCCGTCAAGACAGAGATAATGAGAAGGGGAAACTCTAATTTTCAGTCTGTTGCATAGCAGATTCTCACAAATAAATATCTTGATGCTGTGGCTAGAAATGGTTTAAAACTGCTGCAGTGGACCCTGGAGTCTTGATGCTGAAGGAGCTGAGAAGTTAAGGCAGGAAATGTTACAATTGCTACACAACTTTCAGGATTTTACTGAAGTCTTGGAGCAGAGGCAGTTACACAGTGTCTGGATATTAATAAAAATGAATACCAGACAGCTTACACTTGGAGCTCTTTAAATAGCAATCATAAAGTAAAAAAACCCCAAAAGTCAATGGTGTGGCCATTTTTGGTGAGGAGGAAGAATTAGTAGTCAGTAGTTTGATGAGGCAATACACACATTTATTTTTCTCAGTTATCTATTTATTTATTTATTACATTATCTTTCATACTAAAGTAAATTGCTATAGGACTTTGAAAAATACAGCAACCAGGGAAGCACAGGGGTTAGTTAAAAGCTTTCCAAACTTTAACACTTAGTAAACGGTTAAAAGAAAATTGTAACTTATTGAACCAGTTAGAAATTTTCCCCTTGAAATTGTTTTGTGTGCATACTGGAAAAAAAGAACTTTAAAGATGCAAACTGCGAGAAGCTTCACTGACTCATTTAGCATGTGGCCCCTCATAGTGTTCTGATCTAAGCAAACTCTTCATTAAACATTAGCTTGGGTATAGGATTTCAGTATCTTTTAATGCAGATTACAAAGATCAGGACATGTATTTGTAAAGAGTTGAAACCTTTATTTCTCCATGAATGGCTGTAGGCTCTCTCATTTCCCTTCATTTTCTCTTGTCCCTCTGTGATAGATGTACAAGCATCTAACTCATGAAGAAAATGGATATGAGTTATTGCTATAGTAAAACCACTTTAGTAAGCAGAATGCCATCCACTTTATATGCATATTTTATATTATCATCCTAGATAGAGTAATTTTATTTAAATATTGTTGACCTAATTAGAAACAAGATTATGTTTGGCCATGTCCCTTGGCAAAGCATAAAATTATTTGGATTTTCTTCAGATTTTCAAACATTTATAATGGTGCAATTCTGATATGCATTGGAATATACTAAGACTTATCATTAAAGTACTGCAAATTACTTCCAGCTCTATTTAAGCTAATCTATGCAAACTGTCTTAGGGCAGTCTTTTTTCAAAGGAGCTACAACCAGGTCTCTCATTTTGTCCTTGTTGTTTGCTGCACAGTAACATTTGTGCATGAAAATACACAGCTCTCGCCGGTGAACAGGTGTACACATGTGCAAATATAATTTCAAGTGGCTGACACTAAAAGTCAGGTTTTGCTAACAAACGTGGCTTCTGCTCTAAGCACAGGCAATAAGTATGATTTCTGCAGTGCTGCTGAGCAGTAAAGGCTGGACACTATCATTATGACAGAATTAATATGGTCTCTCGGAGTGCTTTTTAATCTGTACGAGTAGGCTGGTCATTATTGGTTTAAACGGTGCTTCATATGAATGCCTTTATTCAGACCAGTACGTCAGCACATAGTTTGCTTTAAGGACTCTGCTAATAACATTAATGTCAATGATGATACAAAGGTCCTAAAATGTAAATATCTGCTAAGGTCTTAAATTGAATCAGAGCCTAACTGCAAATGGGACAGCGAATCAAATCAATAATGTATTACCTACAGAAATTAAACAAACAAGAAGACTTAAATTACTCTAAATTTTCTCTGGTACACTCAAGTAAGAGACATCAATTGCTACCTTTTGAAAATTTAGCATCACTTTGTTAATAGGCGCCTTGTCATTCTGCCCAGCTATTTTGCTTCAAAATGTGTTTGGTCTTGTGTAAAGAAAAAAGCTAAAAGAGTTCCTCAGATGATATTTCAGGGTAAGTATCCCAGAGAGTAGGAAAGACTATTTAAGATCTTTTCTGCTCTGCACTGTAGTCCAAAAGTACTTTTAAAAGCTTTTATAAAATCTATTTAGTTTAGGATAGTATATTTCTAAACATTCTGAAATTACTCTAAAATTATGAAAATATTCTTTTGTACTTTTACAATCCATATTGTACTCTTGATCCATTTAAAATTAAAACTATTTTAATATTTGTAATAATTAAATCTGTTTCCTTTTTTTGCACACTATTTCAATGCCAGAAATATTCTGCTACTTAGAAAGGGTTCCTGCTTTTCAAAGAAAAGTCTTTTATCACAATTTTTTTTCATGTTCCTAAGTGACAGTAATGAATTATTAACTTATTCCATTTTCCTCAGAAGCTTTAGAAGAAATAAAGTGCATGTAGGACTTCATAATTCCCTCAGGAAAAGAAAAATACATGGAAAAACTTCAGTTACTTTAAGATATTTCCGTGTTTCACTTGCTAGCTAGAAAAGCAATATTAGTACTTAAAGGAACACTTGATATGCAAGAGGTAAAGTTCAAACAGACCAGGTGCTCAAGGGGGCAGAACTTCAGCTAGTTGTAAAATGACACGATTTCACAGAATCATAGAATAGTTAGGGTCCATCTGATGATTCTATGGAAATTTCTATTTTCCATGGAAAAGACCTTCAGATCATCTAGTTCCAATCCCCCTGCCATGGGCAGGGACATCTCACAATAGATCAGGTTGCTCAAGGCCCTGTCCAACCTTGCCTTGAACACTGCCAGGGATGAAGCTTTCATAGCTTCCTTGTGCACCCAGTTCCATTGCCTCACTGGAACCCGTTCAACTACATGGATCTATTTTTATTTTTACTAGGTTAAGACACAGCTCAAAATGGCCAAACTATGGTGTGCTTAAAGTGTTAACATGAACTTCAGCAGTATGAACAGCAGAAACTTTAATTTTATTGAAATGAGAGTCTTGTAAATTTAAGACCGTTAATTAGATGTTTACATGGGAAGTTTTCATATGCTCAGGGCAACAGTCATCTAGCTAAAGCATTATTATTGTAAGCTCTGTAACAACGTCCAGTCAAATAGACTATAGCAACATTACTAGAATATTATCTGCAAGTGGTATTTCCATGTAACACACCAATGAAATTCAGTCTTATCACCTACCTGTAAAATTATATTGTTAGAGATACTGCTTTCATGTGAATAGAAGAGTTGTGTCGGTGTGAGCAACTCACCCCCAACACAAAAGGGACGTGGAGCTCTTGGAGCGAGTCCAGAGGAGGTCACAAAGATGATCAGAGGGCTGGAGCATCTCTCCTATGAAATCAGGCTGAAATAGCTGGGGTTGTTCAGCCTGGAGAAGAGAAGGCTCATAGAACACCTTAGAGCAGTTTCCAGTACCTAAAGGGGCCTACAAGAATACTGGAGAGGGACTTTTACAAGGACATATAGGGATAGAACAAGGGGGGATGGCTTTAAATTTAAAGAGGGTAGATTTAAATTAGATACAAAGAAGAAGTTCTTTACTGTGAGGGTGCTGAGACACTGGCACAGGTTGCCCAGAGAAGCTGTGGCTGCCCCATCCCTGGCAGTGTTCAAGGCCAGGTTGGATGGGGCTTGGAGCAACCTGACCTAGTGGAAGGCGTCCCTACCCATAGCAGGGAGGTTGGAACTGGATGGTCTTTAAGGTCCCTTCCAATCCAAACCACCCTCTGATGCTATGAAAAGTACTTCTGAAAATGAGAAAAGAATAGTGTGATCATGTGAGGTTTAGATTGTTTTAGCTCTTGAAACAGAGATGTTTTCCTGAGATGTCTGTGGAATTGTCAACATTGAGAAGCTTGTTAGACTGTATGCAACAAATATTGCATGGATTAGCATAGTGATAAAAATTATAGGACAATATAATTCTCTGTGCTTTGTAGTAAGAGGTCCCTGCCAGCTCTCTGGTTATTCAAATCAGGGATCATCATGCTGTGAGCAATAAGGGCATTCCTTACTTGTTTGTTCAGTTCTGCAATAATTCTGAGTTTACTCTTGGAAATTCCAGCACTTCTTTCTTCTATTATCTCCATTGACAGCTAGATCTATCAGGAAAGATCTAAATAATCTGTAACAACATCCAGAAAGAAAGCAAAGGATAGAGGCAAAAAGCTGTCTCATGGCTACCTTTTGTTTCTCAACTACTTCACACTTTGAAACAGGAGCTTTTAAGTGGATAAATCTGTGTGATAGAACAGACTTCACAAGAAGTGTGAGAAGTGAATGTGCACATCTGACAACCAGCCTTCCCCCTCTAGTCCCATGACGCTGCTCTAATTTAGCTGTGATATAGTGACAGTAGCTATAGATTTCTATATTGTTTGCATCCAACACACTTCCTGACTGCATCCTCGATGAGTGGTGTGCTTAAGAGCCAGTAGCTCCTGAGAACATGTGGTTGCCTATTAAGATAAGCTGAGAATTCATAAACCTGCATTATGAATAGCAGTGCAGACTAAAAGCTGTGCTGTTTCTGCAACACATACAAAATTACAACAGGAACATTTGATCTGGAAGACAGATTTTCTAGAATGCTACCTTGTTTCTTATCATTGACAATTTTCTCTTTGTTCCTCTTGTGATAGTAAACCCACAGGGTAATGATTATACTGACAGGGTCTTGCAATCTTTACACTCTTTTTTTTGGGTGGGGATGTTAGAAAATATATCTAACTAAACTGTAAAGCTGACTAAGCTACATTAGCTTTCTGACATCTTGTGAAAGAGCCAGTCTGACCTGTGGATACAGACATCTTGCATGATGGAGACGGAGATGCAGTTTAAAAACACTGGCTCAGCTCAAAAATATTTCCAGACTGTAGGAATTGTAAATGGGATTTTGACCATAATGAACAAGGATATTATTGACACCAGTTTTCAGGTCAGTTGAATTCACTTTAGAGTCTCAAAAAGAATCTGGTACTATGGCTAGAAAACCAGGTAAAACAAGCTATTTTATTCTAGTGTCACAAAATGAAATACAGTCTTCTAACTGGGAAAAGGCAGTTAAAAAGTCATGTGTTCCCTCCACAGAACTTCATGCCACTAAGGGTGAAAAGGGTACAAAGTTCTTACTGACAAACAATCTATTGATTAGGGTTGTTTGAACCTTAAAAGTTTTAGTTTGCTTTGGAATACCTTACACTTTAGCCACAACTGAAAAGATCTTGGTTACACTTGGGGCTCAAGTGACCTTCTCCTCACTTCTTCCATCTTCCGGTGATGATGTGGGACTGAATGGGAAAATTCAGTCCGTAAACAATTGGCTACAAGACTGGTGCTGCAGGCAGGGCTTTGGGTTCTTTGATAACAGCTGGTTTTATAAGGCTCCAGTCCGAATGATGGCACGTGGGAAAGGTTTAACTCACAGAGGCAAAAGGATGCTGAGGCATGAATTAACAGGGCTCATTTGGAGAGCTTTAAACTAGATTCGAAGGGGGATGGGGTTGTAACTGGGCTTGCCCCAGTGGGGCAGCACTCTAGAATTGATGAAGACTGGGAGGCCTCCTATAATCCTAGGGTGAAATCGGTGAGCTCAGCTCCCTCCTTGAAATGCCTATACACCAATGCGTGCAGCATGGGAAATAAGCAGGAGGAGTTGGAGACCTGTGTTAAGTCAGGAGATTATGATCTGGTGGCAATTACAGAGACGTGGTGGGACAGCTCACATGACTGGAATATACTCATGGAGGGATATGTCCTTCTCAGGAAAGACAGGCCAGCCAGGCGGGGTGGTGGGGTTGCTCTTTATGTGCGAGAGCAGCTGCAATGTACTGAGTTCTGTCCAGGGACAGAGGACGAGCGAGTTGAGAGTCTGTGGGTGAGAATTAAGGGGCAGGCTGGCAGGGGCGATACTGTTGTGGGTGTCTGTTACAGGCCACCAGATCAGGGTGAGGAAGTTGATGAGGCCTTCTACAGGCAGCTGAGAGCGGCCTCACAGTCACAGGCCCTGGTAGTCATGGGGGATTTTAACTTCCCTGATGTTTGCTGGAAGGACTACTCAGCAACCCAGCCACAGTCCAGGAGGTTCCTCCAGTGTATGGATGATTACTTTCTGATGCAAATGGTGGATGAGCCAACCAGGAGAGGAGCACTGCTGGATCTCATCCTCACTAACAAGGAGAGTCTGGTCGAAGCAGTAAAGGTTGAGGGCTGCCTTGGTTGCAGCGACCACAAGATGGTGGAATTCAGGATCTTGTGTGGTAGGACCAGTGGAATAGCAAGTAGAATTGCAACCCTGGACTTTAGCAGGGCAAACTTTGGCCTTTTCAAGCAATTGCTAGGGGAAATCCCATGGGCAAGGCTGCTTGAAGGTAAAGGGGCCCAAGATAGTTGGTTGACATTGAAGAATTGCTTATTCCAAGCTCAAGAGCAGAGCATCCCGACATGTAGGAAGTCAAGGAAGAGGGCCAGGAGACCTGCGTGGCTAAATAAGGAACTGCTGGGTATGCTCAAGTGGAAGAGGAGAGTTTACAGGTCATGGAAGGAGGGGCTGGCCACTTGGGAGGAATATAAGGCTGCTGCTAGAGGATGTAAGAAGGCAGCTAGGATGGCTAAGGCCTCCTTAGAATTAAATCTGGCGAGAGGGGTCAAGGACAGCAGAAAGAGCTTTTTCAAATACATAGCTGATAAAACTAACACCAGAGGCAAGGTAGGCCCACTGGTGAACGGGATGGGTGCCCTGGTGACAGAAGATACAGAGATGGCAGAGTTATTGAATGCCTTCTTTGTGTCAGTCTACTCTGCCGGAGGCAGTCCTGAAGAGCCCTGTACTCCTGAGACCTCAGATGAAGTCAGGTCACTGGAGCAGTTTGCCTTAGTCGACGAGGAATGGGTTAGGGACCAGTTGAGCAATCTGGACATCCATAAATCCATGGGTCCAGATGGGATGCACCCGCGGGTGCTGAGGGAACTGGCGGAAGTCATTGCTAGACCACTCTCCATCATCTTTACCAAGTCTTGGGAAACGGGAGAGGTGCCTGAGGACTGGAGGAAAGCAAATGTCACTCCAGTCTTCAAAAAGGGCAAGAAGGAGGACCCGGGTAACTATAGACCGGTCAGCCTCACTTCCATCCCTGGGAAAGTGATGGAACACCTTATCCTTGATGCCATCTTAAGGCATGTCAAGGATAAGAGGGTTATGAGGGGCAGTCAACATGGCTTTACCAAGGGGAAGTCATGCTTGACCAACCTCCTAGCCTTTTATGAGGAAATAACATTGTGGATGGATGATGGCAGAGCGGTGGATGTGGTCTACCTTGACTTCAGCAAAGCATTTGACACAGTCTCCCACAGCATCCTCATAGCTAAACTGAGGAAGTGTGGTCTGGATGATCAGGTAGTGAGATGGACTGCGAACTGGCTGAAGGAGAGAAGCCAGAGAGTTGTAGTCTATGGGGCAGAGTCTAGTTGGAGGCCTGTATCTAGTGGAGTGCCTCAAGGGTCAGTATTGGGACCAGTATTATTTAATATATTCATCAATGATTTAGATGAGGGAATTGAGTGTACTATCAGCAAGTTTGCTGATGAAACTAAGCTGGGAGGAGTGGCTGACACGCCAGAAGGCTGTGTTGCCATCCAGCGGGACCTGGACAGGCTGGAGAGTTGGGCAGGGAGAAACTTGATGAAATATAAAAAGGGAAAGTGTAGAGTCCTGCATCTGGGGAGGAACAACCCCAGGTTCCAATATAGGTTGGGGAACGACCTGTTAGAGAGTAGTGTAGGGGAGAGGGACCTGGGGGTCCTAGTGGATGGCAGGATGACCATGAGCCAACACTGTGCCCTTGTGGCCAAGAAGGCCAATGGCATCCTAGGGTGTATTAGAAGGGGGGTGGTCAGTAGGTCGAGAGAGGTCCTCCTTCCCCTCTACTCTGCCCTGGTGAGACCGCATCTGGAATATTGTGTCCAGTTCTGGGCCCCTCAGTTCAAGAAGGACAGGGACCTGCTGGAGAGAGTCCAGCGCAGGGCGACAAAGATGATTAAGGGAGTGGAGCATCTCCCTTATGAGGAAAGGCTGAGGGAGCTGGGTCTCTATAGTTTGGAGAAGAGGAGACTGCGGGGTGACCTTATTAGTGTATATAAATATATAAAGGGGAGTGTCATGAGGATGGAGCCAGGCTCTTCTCAGTGGCAAACAATGATAGGACAAGGGGTAATGGGTATAAACTGGAACACAAGAGGTTCCACTTAAACTTGAGAAGAAACTTCTTCTCAGTGAGGGTGACAGAACACTGGAACAGGCTGCCCAGGGAGGTTGTGGAGTCTCCTTCTCTGGAGACATTCAAAACCCGCCTGGACACATTCCTATGTAACCTTATTTAGGTGTTCCTCCTCTGGCAGGGGGATTGGACTAGATGATCTTTTGAGGTCCCTTCCAATCTCTAACATACTGTGATACAAGATGTAATAACAGTTCAGTATGAAGTGCTTCTTTTTAAAACTGACAAACTATTTACAGCTGTATCACTGTGCATGAAAGAGGACAGATGGAATTACCCCAGTGACATAAGTTATGCCAAATAGAGCATCAGACACAATGTAATAATGATACAAGGAAAAAAAATCAGTGACACTATCTGTGCTACTCTGCCAGGCTACTCCCAAAGATGGTTCTTGTTTTAGACTGGCATGTTCCATCATGCACAATGAGATGGTCACAGACCTCTTTAGGAGAAACACGATATGCAAAGTAGGATGCCCTCAGGCTTAGCCCATTCCTTTATGCACAAACCGTCCATGCACAGCCTCTACCTCCTGTCTGTCAGTATCTAAATTGCTTTTGTGATGACGGCAAGTTGTGATAGGCATACAGTCCAGAGAGGACTATGGAGCCAGCAAGAACCAGTGAGAAGCACCTGGGAAGAAGATCCATTTACTTATGCCACGATGCTGGATGACTACATCATTTCACAGATTTGTATTGCTCTTGTATTGTGCTTGCTGCTGACAGTCACAAGCTCTCTGATGGGTAGGCCATAGTACCCCTGAGCTCATACTTATTTATCATGGTATGTCTGAGTATACAGCATTACACCATGCAGGCGAGACCACATACTTGCAGGTGATACAGATGATCAGTTGTAGATTGCTAATTTCAAGATATAAACTGTCATGGTTGCAGTGCCACAACACCAGTTGACAGTGGGCATTGCAGAGGATCCCACATTGGTCTAGAGGCAGCAGTGAATTGTTGTGTGGCATTAGCTCTGTCTTCAGACCTGTGGCACAGCAGCTGTGCAATCATTCAAAGGTCTCTGCTGCTGTAATTGTAATGGAAAACTCTAATGTAAAAAACTGGGTCTTGTTTCCTACTTGAGAGAGTCAAAGCAACACCAGGGAGTTCATGTAGTACACAACTCCAAGACTTCCTGGCTCTCTTCATATCAACAGCCTATGTATATACGCATCTGAAACAAGAACATAATACTTCTTAAATGACACAACCTTCCTTGTTTTCCTAAATTCTATTTGCTTTGTTCAAACTTTTTTACCCTTAATCTTTCTTTCCTAAATCTCTCGAGCATATGGCCTTCTTAACTGTTGCCTCACCTCTATTCTTCCCTAATCTTACCTACAAAGTGCATTATCAATGACATTGGCGTGGAGCTAGGAACACAGAGTATAGAACACAGGATGAAAAAGTTACTGTGTCACTTGGGATAACCCACTGCTAAACATGCTATTGTGTCCTATATTTATACAGATAATTTGAAAAACCCATTTTATAAGCTCCCTTCTCAGGATAGCGGAGTACTGAATCAACAGAGACCTCTCTGCTAACTATATAAGCACATCTCACTCTTGCACACAATATTTTCTATAGCTATTCAAAAATACTTTGATCTCTTTTTAATGACTTTACTTGTATCCTCTGTATCAACTAGACCAGGTGACTTCTTCCCAGGGACCTGGCAAGGCTAAGCTAGTATTTAAAGCCAGTAATGTGAATGTGTCCTTACAGCAGATAGTGACAGATGGCATCAGTTTTGCCTGTCATTTTGTAGTTCACTATGTAGGTATCTCTCTTTCTCTCTCTTCTGAGGTCTGAGAACAGACACAGTCAGGAATCAGAGGCGATGAAAAGAAAGTGATTTTTCCTAGTGACAGAGAGGACTACATAGAGATTTCTTGAAACCTGATGAAAGATTACTGAACTAAGAGCAAACCTGAAGGGATAGATGAGCCTTCCAAGGACACAGTGATGGGGATAATCTGTTTATAGCTTCACTATTCTGTCTCCAAGTTTGCTTTATTTAAAAAATGTTCCTTGATTTTATTTCACTTCTAAAGAAAACATAGCTCCTATGGTTCAAAGACTTTTGGTGCTTTAGAGGTGCTTTGATTTGAAGTTGCAGACATATCCTCAAAACCATGGTTGCCTCATGCTCCTGTCACATTTATATGGATTCCTGCTAAATGGAGATTACTTTGAACTTGGAACCTTTGCAGTGCTCTTATATAGTTTACTGGATATGATTATAACTATTTATGAACTGCACAGAAGTAGAAGACTAAAGAACATTAAAATGACATTTCTTTTAATTCAAGATTTCACACTTCCTTTCAGGGACAATCAACAAAAGCAAATGATTTTATCTACTGCTTTTATTGAAAATGGAAAACTAAGCTGCCATTTAGCAGCAGGGCTGTAGAAGGGAACATGGGAAGGATGGAGTCTGCTACAAGGATGAGGTAAAAACATTAATTTGAGAATGGGTTGTAGTTTAGAACCTAATAAAACAGGGGGATTGGCCTAGATAGGGCATAACATGTGATATGCAGAAATATCTGTATATTCAAGGTGTTGCTTGAGAAGTTCCAAGATCACGTATGCACTTTTATTTAGCACTTAAGTCTCTGGACTTATCTTTATTGTGGAGGTATTTTGATTTAGAACTTCAAATATCGAATCTAATGATATTCCTACTCAGATACGAACTGTTGGTGTGAATTGGGAGATAACTAGAGAATATTAGCTCAATTCAGTATGCTTTTATAATTCAGTAATATTACCTTTTTGTGTCTTTTAGCACTAATCTCCCACAGCTATCCCTCATACTCAGAAAAGGGGCCTTTCAGTACTTAAAAAGTGATTATAAGAAAGATGAGGGAGGACTTTTTAATTGGGTCTGTAGTGATAAGACAAGAAGTAATTGTTTTAAACTAACAGCGGGCAGATTCAGACTAGGTATAGGAAAGAAATTTTTTACAGTGAGTATGCTGAAATACTGAAACATGTTGCCCAGAGAGATGGTAAATGTGCCACCCCTGGGGACGTTCAAGGTCAGGTTGCACAGGGCTCTGAGCACTCCGATCTACCTGAAGATAGAGTCACAGATCCATTTAGGTTGCAAAAGACCTTTAAGATCATTAAGTCCAAGAATAAGCAATGATTGGATGATGTCCCTGCTCATTGCTGGAGGGTTGGACTAGATGACCTTTAAAGGTCCCTTCCAATACAAACCATTTTATGATTCTATGAAAATAGGAGCAGTTAGTGGAAAAGAAGAAAACTGACTTACTTAATTTATGATAAAGGGCTATGGGTTCTGTCTCATACAAAGGGAGACACAACGACTGCAGAATAAATGCTCAGCAATTTGAGTGTTGCTACTTTTGTAATCCAAGCAGGAAGACATGTTCTATGCCTGGAGTCTTCCAGAAGGACAGCCTTCCTTCTCAGTTGTTCAGCTGTGACACAAGCAGTAGATAAATCAGTTTGTTAATCAGTTGGTCTTACTGCCAAACATGAAATAAGTATGGATTTGCAGTAATTATCATTGCAAAGGGGACATTAATGATCACTATACCTGTGTGAAGGGTTTGAGACCTCTGAGTCATTTATGAACAGTGGTCCACTGACTTCTCTTTCACTGACTCCTGTTTCTTCCTAATTGGGATTTGCATCTAGAAGCTTTTCTTGGTCAGGCTCGAATTAGTTGCATTTATAATTTGTCTCTCCACGTTTGGTATTTATTTAATCAACAAAATAATGATTGTCTAAATTATTAAGCATGTCTTACCTCAAGGCTTGCTAGCTGTTAAACATATGAATTCATTAAGAGGGAGGTTATTGCCAGCCTTGAAAAGATAGGCAAATACCAGTGAAACTTTCCTATTACTTTCCAAGCAAGTTCTTGCAAATACCAGGCACTTTTGTGAATTTTACACAAGGAGGACAGCAGATATTAGAAAAGAGTGGGAAAGGACAATTTGGGATCGAGAAGGTGACAGAGGTTCTTTTGCACCCTGTGCTTCCTTAGCAGGAATTCAAGCTGTCTTCTGAACTACTCTAAAATTTGGGCACTGTGATTCAGAAGTTACAGTCAGGTTGCAAACTAAGTAGAGCATCAGTGACTAAGTAGTATTGAAATTATCAAAGAATAAAGTAGTACACACTGAAGCCCTTAGGCAATAATATAATAAAAAAAATAAAAACCAAAGGGTGAGATGAAAGATTTGTGCTCCTATTTGACTATAAAGGAACCTTATGGCTGCAAGCTAATAACAGATATTTTATAGGTATTTTAATCTCAAAATGAGAATGTTTATGTAGTCGATATTACACATCATTAAAAAAGGAAGCCCACAATTAACAAGAAAGGAAGTGGTTTTGAATCATGATATAGGTTTAATCCCATTAGACATTTTTCTTACCCGGTTTCACATCTGACAGTAAGATGATACAAGGATGATCAGGGGGCTGGAGCACCTCCTGTATGAAGACAGGCTGAGAAAGTTGGGGCTGCTCAGCCTGGAGAAGGCTGTGTGGAGACCTCATAGCAGCCTTCCAGTATCTGAAGGGGGCCTATAAGGATGCTAGGGAGTCTTCATTAGTGACTGTAATGACAGGACAAGGGCAATGGGTTCAAACTTAAACAGAGGAAGTTTAGATTGGATATAAGAAGTCTTTTACTGTGAGGGTGGTGAGGCATCGAAACAGGTTGCCCAAAGAAGGGGTAAATGCTCCATCCCTGGCAGTGTTCAAGGCCTGGTTGTACAGAGCCTTAGGCGACATGGTCTAGTGTGAGGCATGCCTGCCCATGGCAGGGGGTTGGAACTTGATGATCTTAAGGTCTTTTCCAACCCTAACTATTCTATGATTCTATGACACAGTGCTTGAAATCTTGGTCAGTCTCAGCTATGCTTTAATTCTCACAGTTGTGTGATTCCTCAAGTTTTTATTTTTTCTTCTTTTTTAGCTTAGCTTTAATCCAATTCTAATTCTTTTCCCTTTAAAGATGGAATCATCTAACTCTAAGGCTAGCCTTTCCGGGAACACACATTACTTACCAAACATTTGCTTCTGCATTGCTTCTGCTTTGACTATAGAAATCTAACCAGGCTGTAGGCAGGACAGAAGTCCAACAGACCACTGAAGACATTGATTTCCATGCTCAACTTTTGGGGTAGATACATTATAAAGGAAATTTATGGCTGATGCTCTCCCTAAATTTCAAACCCAATCATAATTCACTAGCTCCCTACTTGATTCTTCATTATCACATGAAAAATGTAGACCAACAAGAAATAATTGGTTGCAACACTGGCCTTGCTCCACATTCTTAGCCATGATGGCACAAATCTACATTTAAAATAAAAGTTAGACTAATTTCCTTTCCATGTATGCAATAATTTGCATGACAAAAAAAGAGACAATATTCTAAGATGATATTCTAGTATCAGACAGTTAGGGTTTAGATGATATTCAAGTATTCTAGAGATAACATTCTGGTAGCTAACTCTGTAGAATTAGCCCAGGCTAATTTGCTACAGAATGTTACTTTTCCCCTACCCTAGACTTCCAGAATTCCATAGGTTTTGAAAATACAAAGAGAGCATATTTTGAACTGAATACATAAAGAAATGGGTTTAATATTCAACTTTCTACATCACTGGGCATTTAAAAATGTAAAATATCTATGGTCTTGAACACTCTGAGACCTAATGTACTGTTTGGGTATTTGGTCAAAGTACTCACTATGAGAATGGCATGAATGGAGAAGAGTAAATTTTGTGATCAAAAAAAGGGACTTTAAAAATTAATTTGATAGGTAGTATCTAAGCTTTGTAGCAAGTCACAAAATCAACTTCCAAGTTAATACCAAGCCTAACCTACTCCTCTTTACAGCTTATTTTACAGATCAATATTCCTATGTATGGAAATTTGTTTAAATAATCCATAGCTGCCTGAACAGAATTGCTGAACTGCTAGTGAAGTATTATTTTCATTTGCAAAAGGTCACCTGCTGGGCAAAACCTACCATCTTCATCAGAAAATATAAAACATTAGGAATTTTAAAGGATTCCATTTAGATTAAGCCTGTGTTCCTTGAAATTTAGAGATTGTGTCTTGCTTCATTCAAGGCAATATGCCTTTCTAATTACTTTATTATAGAATTACCATTTCCATCTTTGTAAATGTCAAATGAATTAATCACCATGTCTAAACAATGAGTATCTTGGCAATTAAATAATGACTTGCATTTCACTGTATGTTGTTACACTACTTCTTGGTCTTCATGTTGGGACACTAGCCATAAGATTTCACTTAATTTGATTTAATTAATAGGAAACTGTTAAAATGAAATAAATACAGAAATTCAATTTGAATTTTCATATGCCTGATCAAAGACAGCTAGATACATAGATAACCGCACTTGGAAACAGATCTACTTAAAAAGGAAACAGAGTGGACTGCTAAAAATACCTTGCAAAGCAGGACTATATTTAACCTAAATTTACTATTTTCAGGTCTGTAACTTATGGAGGAACTGTGTATTTTTTTTTTTTTAACAGATTTAAGAACTCCTATTCCTAGTGTCACTGGATCTTACACTGTCATTCCACAATCACTCTGGATAATTTTCCATGATAACTTTGAGCCAAAGAATGGCATTTCCGTCCAATTAACCTAAATTCAATATTAAGAGTTTATGACCGTCTTACATTTTTGTTTGCTTTCCATTTTTTTTACAATGCTTTTTACATTTTATTTGCATGGGAGAGCAGACGACTTAATTTACACAAAGTTTACTGAGACTTTAGGTTTTTTTTTTTTTTTTTTTTTTAAGCAATTCTGAATCAGCAGATTGCTTTTGTTGGCTTCAGTGTTTTTTCACAGCACTTCAGCATGTTTGGTTTCAGAGAAAGCAATCTATAATGGTATTTACTTTCTTGTGAGTTACAGACATAGGCCGACTTTTTGCAAAGCAACAGAATTTCACCAGTGTAGGATACAGTGATTCCACAGAGTAAGCTCTGTCACTTTCCTGTGCATTTGACAGACCTTCTAATTAACAGAATAGATTTGAATTCAATGCATGTAGAGAGTGAAATTACTCACATATCACAGCACAAGAATTTGGATGTATACATGTATTATTTAAAATCAATATGCTAATACAGAAGAAAAATTATTTAATTTTAACATACTGATAGAATTTTCCCCTAATGCATGCTTTTCAGGTTTGATGTAAGATTAAGAGGAAAGTCTTCTCAGTAATAGTTGAAATATCTTAATTCATGAATGCAATAACTGCTTCCAATTTTTCTTTTATCGACCTGTCTTTAACATAGACACTTCCTCAGTTTCAAACTGGTAAAACACTGATAGTTAAATCACTTTTTCATCATGACAAGTTCAATATTACAATTCTACTATAAAAGAGCTTGACATGCAAAATGTCTGCAATATGTATCATGAAGATGCAGTCAGAATGAAGTGCAGTGGGTAGTGTAGTGATAAGGGATTTATCTGAGTACTACAGACTACTCTGTGTCCCTCTCTGGTACTGGACAACCACCCTGTTAAAAAGTATAAAAACCTGGTTCTGGGTTGTTGGCATGGACAGTTGATTATTTTGTTATTATGGAAAACTCTGCTTCCAGCCCCCACAGTATTTAGTTTCTTAATTTATATCTAAGAGAATTCCTCTTAATGTAAAATATTTTCCCTCTGACTCTGCTCATTCTGTCAAAACTGGTACTATTACATCTGTAGTTTAGCCAGACCACATGCACGGCATCCTGCTTCTATTTAATACTTCTGAATGATAGTAGAGTTTGAAGTCAGCATATAGGCCCTGGAAAAACTACTGATGGAAAAACATTATGTTCTTCATGTTCTTTGCTTTCTACCAAATAGAGAATCCTGTGAACGTAGTTCACATATTTTCTGCTATCCATCATGGGATAACTATGGTAGCACCTGGGTTTTATTTAACCATAGTTTATTGTAATAACTATTAATATGAAACAATTCAACAGCTGATAAGTGTGCAGAGACCCATGAATTTGGGAAGTCAAGAAAGACAAAACTTGTAGCAGCTGGCTGTAGCTTTAGGACATCTGAAAAAAGTAATGCCAAAACTTTATTTGATTTTCAGCTCTATTCTTTGGCTAAAAAGGATAGCCCTTTTCCTTTCCCTTGCCTTATTTCCATCCTTAGACCTTCATTGTGCAGCAACTCTGGATTAAGAATTCATTCATGCAATAACTAAGAATTTCCTGCTATGCTTTCATAATTATTTGATAAAAATATTAATTTTCTTTTAATTAATGTATTATAGGTAACAGAGAAAGCCATCCACTTTCTCACTTAAACAAAATCTTACACCCTCTATTATAAAAAGAGAAGGAAGATAGAGATGGGATTTATTGTCATACCTAGTTTTAAATATATTATCTCTATAAAACACTGAAGAATTTTGATTCCAAATTCAAGCTCAAAATAAAAGGAAAAGAAAATGTTGCCTCCAGAATTCCAATGTCTTCAATGCACAGATGAATAACAGCTGTACTATTGGATAAGAAATTAAAAATGACACTGTAAGAAACTGATGAAGTGTATGCTCAAATGTGAAAATAGAAGTCTCATCTTCATTTATTATTTTGAATAAAAAAAGCCTAAGATTCACAGACTAAGAGGCCTAATTCAAATTCCCAACAGCGGTGGATTTTGGCAGATCCAGCTGAGTAAACTGAATATATCGTTTCTATAAAGTTAACTCAGTTAACAGAGAAATCTGTGGGTATAGAACAGTATATCTGTAACTGCACAGATAATGGTGACAAATAAGTCACGTAGTGAAATCAAATAAATCAAGAGCAGTAATGAACAAAGGACTAAATCTTATGGCACTTTAAGGAATATATCCAGCAAAGTGGATGAGATGCCATTATGTTAGACATAATTGAACTAAACCCAGACAAATGACCATGAACCTAAAACACTGAAGCTAATAACAACATGCTGTGAAAAGAACAGGTGCAGAAATATCAGGAAAAGGTACCGATTGCTTCTAGATTGAATCTTTACAAAGCATTTATTAGCAAATGTAAGATTTTTCTCTTTTTTGTCCTCACTTTCTGTAATTTCTAAATCTAAACATGTATTTAAGTATCACAGGGCTCTTCAAAAAGAGAATACTTCTCAAATGTTGACAATTAATGAAAATTCTATTATCATTCATTACCAAAAAACCAAGACAAAGCTGGATGCCTAATTTTTTATTTATGTCTATAAAATACACAAGTTCACCTGTATTATTTTTTGTTCTGAAGTCTCAGAAATTAGAACATGTATGTTACAAATCCGTGTAGTAACTTAAATTTCTTCTGATATGTAAAGTTAAATCCCACCCATCATGAGTTGACTGGATTCTTTGTGATAGACGTCATGCAGCCACATATATAAAAAGGGGATGGGGGAGTGGGGAAATGAAAATGGAATAGGTAAAGGAAGGTTCAAGGCTGCCTTTGGTCCTTCCAACCATTTATCTCCTCTGCAAGATTTGGGAACATATGTTCCCATCTCAGTAGTGCAGGCTGTCCATACTTTTTCAACACCACACTTGTGGCACAGACCCAGAGAAAGCATAAGAATATTATGCACAACCAGTGACAGCTTGCTTCTCCTTGCTGCCATGTGAATTTGAGGGAAGGTTCCCTTGCCATGTGCTATCATGTTGAAGACAGGTAGCCCCAAACCCTTTGAATCAGCAGGTAATGGCTACTCTCCTGGAACAGCAAACACCACTATAATCCTATGATACTTCCTGTTTTGTTTTATTAGTTATTTCTATTAGTTTACTGTGGGTGATGGACCTGAGTACTATCTGCTGCTGGTTTTTCAGGTTGGCAGTGATGAAATTATTACAAGGAGGGCAAGAGAGACTTCAGGGCCCTGGGACGGCTGGTTAGAGGGTCTGGAGTGCAAGTGGTGTTTGCCTCCATTCCTGTTACAAGCAAGGGTGAAGAGATAAATAAGAAGAGTCTGCAAATTAATGTATGGCTACGTGACTGGTGCCAAAGGCAAGGTTTTGGGTTTTTCAGTCATGGGCTGCTATATGAGACACCTGGTTTGCTGGTGGCAGGTGAGATACACCAGTCCCAGAGGGGGAAAGGGTTTTTGGGGCAGGAGTTCGCAGGGATCATTGACAGGGCTTTAAACTAGATATGAAGGGGGAAGGGGAGATAACTGGGCCTGTTAGGGACAAGCCCAAGAGAAACATGCTAGGGCTTGAAGGATGGCGGACTAGGGAGGACTCTCAATCTATTGTTTCATTTGACGGAAAGGATACTTGTTTCAACCCTGTCCCGCAGGGGAAAAGGGTACTAGGGCAAGAGTTAGCAGAGCTCACTCACAGAGCTTTAGGTTAGATTCAAAGTGCGAGGGGGTTGTAGCTGGGTTTGAACTAGTGGGGCATTGTTCTAGTATTAATGAAGATCAGAAGGCCTCCTGCCTCCCAAGGGTGCCATTACCGTGCTCTGCTTGCTCCCTGAAATGCCTGTACACCAATGCATGCAGCATGGGGAATAAACAGGAGGAGTTAGAAGTCTGTGTGCGGTCTAAAGGTTATGATCTCGTGGCGGCAATTACAGAGACATGGTGGGACAGCTTACATGACTGGAATGTGGTCATGGATGGCTATGTCCTTTTTAGGAAAGATAGGTCAGCAATGCGAGGTGGTGGAGTTGCCCTTTATGTGACAGAGCGACTAGAATGTATTGAGTTCTGTCCAGGGGCAGATGAGGGGCAAGTGGAAAGTCTGTGGGTATGAATTAAGGGACAGGCTGGTACAGGTGATACAGTTGTGGGGGTCTATTATAGACCTTCTGATCAGGACGAAGGAGTTGATGAGGCTTTCTACAGGCAACTGAAAGCAGCCTCGCAACTACATGCCTTGGTCCTCATGGGGGATTTTAACTACCCCGATATTTGCTGGAAGACTCACACAGTCAATCGTTCACAGTCTAGGAGGTTCCTCCAGTGCATTGATGATAACTTCTTAATGCAAATGGTGGACAAACCAACTAGGGGAGGAGCGCTGCTGGATCTAGTGCTCACCAACAGGGAGGGTCTGGTTGAAGTGGTGATGGTCAGTGGCAACCTTGGCTTCAGTGACCATGAGATGGTGGAGTTTAGGATCCTGTGTGGGAGGAATAGAATACTTAGCAAGGCCACAATTCTGGATTTCCGAAGGGCCAACTTTGGCCTCTTCAATCAATTGCTAAGGGAAGTCTCATGGGAAAGGGTACTAGGTGGTAAAGGGGCTCAAGATAGTTGGTCAGCATTCAAGGACCACTTCTTCCAAGCTCAGGATCAGAGCATCCCAATGGGTAGGAAATTAGGTAAGGAAGCCAGGAGACCAACATGGTTAAACAAGGAACTGCTAGGCAAACTCGTGGAAAAAGAGAATCTATGGATTATGGAAGGAGGGGCTGGCCACTTGGGAGGAATATAGGACCGTTGTTAGAGGATGTAGGGAGGCAATTAGGACAGCTAAGGCCTCCTTGGAACTTAATCTTGCAAGTCGGGTTAAGGACAATAGAAAGGGCTTCTTCAAATACATAGCGGATAAAACTAACACAAGAGGCAATATAGGCCCACTGCTGAACAAGGTGAGTGCCCTGGAGACAGAGGATATAAAGAAGGCAGAGGTGCTGAATGTCTTCTTTGCCTCTGTCTTTACTCCTGCAGATTTTCCCTGGGGGCCCCAGATTCCTACAGCCCCAGAAGGAGTCAGGATAAAGGAGGAGTTTGCTTTGGTAGATGAGGATTGGGTTAGGAATCAGTTAAGCAATCTGGGCATCTATAAATCGATGGGTCAGGATGGAATACACCCATGGGTGCTGAGGGAGCTGGCAGAGGTCATTGCTAGGCCACTCTCCATCATCTTTGGTAAGTCATGGGAAACAGGCGAGGTGCCTGAGGATTGGAGGATGGCAAATGTCACGCCAGTCTATAAGAAGGGCAAGAAAGAGGACCCGGGTAATTATAGACCGGTCAAGGTGATGGAACAACTTATTCTTGACACCATCTCTAGACATATCAAGGATGAGGGGGTCATTAAGAGTAGCCAACATGGTTTTACCAAGGGGAAGTCATGTTTGACCAACCTTATAGCCTTCTATGAGGAAGTAACTAGGTGGATAGATGATGGTAGAGCGGTAGATGTGGTTTTTCTTGATTTCAGTAAGGCATTTGATACTGTCTCCCACAGCATCCTCATAGATAAGCTAAGGAAGTGTGGGCTTGATGAACAGGTAGTGAGGTGGATCAAGAACTGGTTGAAAGGAAGAAGGCAGAGAGTTGTGGTCAATGGGGCAGAATCTAGCTGGAGGTCTGTGACTAGTGGAGTCCCTCAGGGTCAGTGCTGGGACCAGTGCTGTTTAGTATTTTCATCAGCGACCTGGATGAGGGAACTGAATGTACCCTCAGCAAGTTCGCTGATGACACTAAACTGGCAGGAGTGGCTGACACACCAGAAGGCTGTGTTGCCATTCAGTGAGACCTGGACAGGCTGGAGAGTTGGGCGGGGAGAAACTTGATGAAATTCAACAAGGGCAAGTGTAGAGTCTTGCATCTGGGGAGGAACAACCCCATGTACCAGTACAGGTTGGGGGTTGACCTGCTGGCAAGTAGTGACGGGCAAAGGGACCTGGGGGTCCTGGTGGATAGGAGGATGACCATGAGCCAGCAATGTGCCCTTGTGGCCAAGAAGGCCAATGGCATCCTAGGGTGCATTAGAAAGGGTGTGGTTCATAGGTCAAGAGAGGTTCTCCTCCCCCTCTACTCTGCCTTGGTGAGGCCGCATCTGGAATATTGTGTCCAGTTCTGGGCCCCTCAGTTCCAGGACAGGGAATTGCTTGAAAGAGTCCAGCGCAGAGTCACAAAGATGATTAAGGGAGTGGAGCATCTCCTTTATGAGGAGAGGCTGAGGGAGCTGGGTCTCTTTAGCTTGGAGAAGAGGAGACTGAGGGGTGACCTCATCAACGTTTACAAATATGTAAAGGGTGAGTGTCAGGATGATGGAGCTAGGCTTTTCTCGGTGATGTCCAGTGATAGGACAAGGGGTAATGGGTGTAAACTGGAGCATAAGAGGTTCCATGTGAACATCAGGAAAAACTTCTTTACTGTGAGAGTGACAGAGCACTGGAACAGGTTGCCCAGGGGGGTTGTGGAGTCTCCTACGTTGGAGATATTCAAAGCCTGGCTAGACAAGTTCCCGTGTGATGTACTCTAGGTTACCCTGCTCTTTCAGGGGGGTTGGACTAGATGATCTTTTGAGGTCCCTTCCAACCCTCGGGATTCTGTGATTCTGTGAAATAGTTAACGAAATGGATCCAGGCGTTATTGCCCTGGTCCAACTTAGGCCTTGGGAACTCTGAAGAAAACACCAGGTGTTAATGCCCTGCTCAGGCCTAAGCCTTGGAAACTGTAGAAACAATGAAGGGTAAAGATCAGTTAGCAAAACAAAGCAGGCGGTTTGCAAGATAAATCAGGATGTGCATCTCAAAGACGGACCAAACAGTGAGAATATTTGTAACCCTTAATAGTCTGGCTAAATTGGGATGATAAGGGAGTAAAGAGTGGAAAGTTACTGCTTAACACCTCGTAAGACTGTAAAAGGGATGCCAGACATGAAATAAATGTCTAATGCTTGATTCACATTGGATTGTGCATAGTCCATTTCTTTGTTCCCTCAGTTTATCTTTTGCATTTTACTTGTCTCCATTAACAGTGACAGAAGAAATCTAAAACCTGAAGTCCAGGTGTGATTTGTTCTGTACTCAGTGGGAGTTACCTGTCAAAAACTTGCACACCAGTGCAAGCTCATGATGATGTAACTGATGAAAGCTACTTCTGTAAAACTAACACTAGTATTCTTAAACTTTAGTATGGAAAAAGAATATCCTTCTTCCCCTTTTGAAACTTATTTCATGTTTGACTGCCATCGTAAGGGTGCAACCCTACCTCTGAATTCATGGGTACTGCCTTCTTCAGGTTGAAAAACATTTCAAATGCAAAAGAAACGGGCAGTTTGAAGTTCAGGAAGGAGTGGTGGGCTGAAACGAAGATTTCTGGAGCAAGCCAAAGACTGCTCACAGATAGCTAGACAGATGGGCAGACTGGTATTTATACTGTACTATATGTACCTGTAAATATGAAGAAGGAAAAAAAAGTGTGGGGCCCTCTATGAGAACTGTGAGAGCAGCTGTCCAAACTTGGTAGTTATTCATTCAACTAATGCGAGTGCCTCAGTGCTGGCATATCTTGAAACTTTTCTCTGACTTTTGATACTAAAAATGATAGAGAAAGCGCACTGTTACTAGCTCCCTCACCAGCCAGTGATGTTGGTATGAATGTTCCACTATCTAGGTGCGAATCCTCTCACTTGAACTTTCTGCCTCTCGCCACCCTCAAAAAAGATTGCCTAAAACACTGAATTCAGATATTTTTCTTTTCACAGTGTGCTTACATAGTGCAGAAGTCTGCAACTTTGCCAGAGCTATCATTATACAGTGTGTTGCTGGAAACAGCACATGCTGTCCAAAAGCAAACCAAAAAGAACTTAATTTCCCAACTTCTGATATTGGGGAAATACTTTTTGTAAATTCCACTGAGTTTACAGAGTCTTTTCCCAAAGACAAGTCAACAAATATGAAAAAGAGCATAGCTTCAGGCTCCTGAGAAGCATAACGGAATCTCAGCCTGTAGAAGTTTTGAGATGTGCGCATATAATATAAGCTAATGGAGGGAGGGGGGAAGCAGAAGTAGTTTTAGCCTACTGTATTTGCAGTAACTTTAAAAATAATACCATCTATCTTTGGACTAGCACTGGATGTAGACAATATTTAAGGTAAGATTTTTAAATGGTCTTATGGAGTAATAAAAAAATCCTCACAGAAAAATCTGAATAATCCACACAATTTGGCACTATCAGTAACAACAATAGGAACATGATACCCTTAGCATTTGTATACATCTCAGTCCAATTGACAAGGGAAAAATTCTTTCTTTTATAACATGTCTAAATGCTTGATGAACATCAGATAATATTACAATACATTCCTTGTTATTCCAGTCAGAAAAGTTGAAGGAGTGGGGCTCAGCACATACAGGACAATGCTGCCGGCTCCACGGCTTTAAGAAGATAACTGGTAGATGACAATCTAAAGCAATAGTTTGTCTCTAATGGTAGTGTTCAATAAATGCTTTAGAAAAGCAAAGAAATCTATCACAGTCTATTTCTAAAATCCACATTAGAGATTAAGGCCAAAAGCTCTTTAAAAAGTTAATAAATAAGTTCTTACAATTTGGATATTATTATTCCATTAAATATCTAATCCTTCACTGAATCTTGTTATAACCTTAGCTTCAGTGATAATCTATTGTGATAAACTCAATGATTATAATATCTGGAATGGAACTAATTTACCACGCATGACAATGGATATGGTTGTAAACTGATTTTTCATCACAAAAGGGAACTATACCAGAATGCATTCTGAATGCAACTAACCAGCTTGGACTGAAACATTTTGACTCCACTTTTGTACGCACAACCAGAATTAGAAAGTTTCTAGGAATCTCAAAAATTACATTGCCAGTAAATTTATATATAGCTGTTTATGTAGACACATTTGTGTGCATGAGTGCTTTTTTTTTGAAACAACTTTTTGAAGTAAAGAGAAATCAAATCATTCAGTGTTTCTGATAACAAATCAAAGACAAGGACATTAGCTAGGTGGTCATGCTTATAGTTCCTTTAATCCTTTCTTTAATGGCAGTTTAGTGCACATTCATTGTTGGTGAGTCATTTCATGCAGAGAAAATCTATAACCCAACAGTAGCTGGCTGACTGGACAGCTGAAGTGAAAAATGATAGATGAGCTAAATGCTTAATGACTTCATGAGTACCTGCTTATTTGGTCAGCTCTGCTGTCTTCTTTGGAAGTCAAGGGACAGAAAAAATAACAAATATTAACACTGTAGCCTCAATTCGGGCCTCAATTTTGGTGAGCGGCTGGTGAAATTTTGTTCGCTATTTCATGCAAAATTTGTTCGGGACTGTTGAATCAAGATGTCAACAGCCAATGAGTTTTGTGTCAGACTCAATATTGTATTAATTCTATGAAGAGTTCCTCTCAGCTTCTCTGTATGTTCCAGAGACTCTACTTCACGTTGAATCTTGATTTCTTTATCTTCAGTGTGGGGCAGTTTAGATACAGTATCACCAATAAATTCTACTGACATTCAGAGGGGCCTAATGAGATTTCTCTAGCTCACACAGTCTAGGCTTTTGGGATTGTTTCCTTGCACCTGGTTGCTTAAATTCTTATAGTTATATTCCCGTCAGTGAGGCACAAAGATGATATTGCCATTATGAGCTCCAGATATGGAGCACCATAGTTCTTAAAAGGTCTGGACTACAAGCAGAACACAACTTCCTCTGTCTGTTATGTAGATGAATCCTTGTTTATGTTTCATTTGGCCCTGTTGAACACAGGACATGAGTGTTCTAGTCTTTCTGAAACTCTCTGGCTGAGTGTGCTGGCTGGCATCTATATTTTACTCCTACACAAACCTTCTTTTGAGTCGCTTCTACTGAGCTTGGTTCCTTTATAGCTGTTTTTTTCCCGTTTATCACCAATATGTTATTCTGAGATAATTTTTTTTTGCTTATCTAATTGCTTCCCTTGTTTAACTGTGGTTATGACTTAGGCTTTCAAATATAACCTAATGGATTTTGTGAAATAATACAAAACCTTTTATCATGGATTGTTCATTCTGACCCCACTGTCTGCAGTACACTGGTTCATTTTTTAATCTCTAAGATTCACCTTCCTGTAATATGATGTAGGAAAAATCAGTGAAGAATATAGTAATTATCTTCATTCGAATGCGTACATTAATGACTGATAATTTATTCTCGTTCAGTAGCAGCAAACGAGTATAGCTGACATTAAAAGCCTGCATTATTGCATTAAATCTGTGATTTTTTCACAGAAACTCATTATATTCCTATGTATTCCACCTAGAAGTTTTAGATTTATTATTTATGAATTAGATTTCTCCTTCAACATAAAATATTAAGAGTAGATCTATAAGCCACTGAAGGAAAGAATTAATTTTCATCCAAGATATACATAATAGTAAAAAACCCCTACAAAACCAATCAAAACCAGTGGTAAAATCTACTTGTTTCTTTGAGAGCTGAAAATGTTTCTTATTGTGCAGCAAGAACTTTAAAAAGAAACATATTTAGTCAGTTTTATCTAGCCACTAAATTATTAAATTGCTCTGACTGACAGCTAAAAGCATCATTTTTCAAGGCTTCTCAGTTTCCCACTTCTGTTATCAAGGTCATGGAGTGGATTTTGCTGCTGCTTATTATGCTTCAGAAACACAGTGATTGCCTGATGCATAAAATCAGAAGAATGACAGGTACACAGAGTTAGACCTTCGCAAATGTGTATGTACTTCATTTAGTGAGGATATCATCTATCCTCAAGGCTCAGATGACTGCAATGGATTCTGCCTTTGATCCAAAGTAAAGAATTTAGAGGACTTAAAAGCAGCATGCATCAGTGCTGTCTCCCTGTCTGAAACTGCCACTCCAGCTCTTTCACATTCACACTAATTGACAAAGATCGTGCAACATTTGACTGGCGTCTCCCAGTCTACAAAGAAGAGAATTAAACAGTGCTTTCTGTTAAATACTTCCTGGTAAAAAGTAAGGCACATTATGGGAAAAGAAGGTCTGACTCCTTTATACTCTATGCTATGTGTCTAGCAGCTTCATTTCTGCTTTATCAAAATTAATTCATCTGCTCACAGAGGTACAAAGGGGCAAACCTTGTAAAAGAAGAATTAACTTAATTATATTCAAATGGAACTCAATTATAGACTTCAGCATTTATGACCAAGCAAGTTCAAGGAAAACAGAAATGAACATGTAAGACTGGGGGTAGCAGCACTAGGTAGTACCTTCCAGTTCTGTTGGTATTGGGGTACATTAGTTTCACTGGCTGCATCAGTTTAACAGGTAGTGAAGAGCTAGTGAAAGCTTTGAATGCCTGGTTATTTTGTAAACTAATTCGTTAACTAGACTCAGAGCCAACCTGATGCCCATCATGCCCATGCAGGCAGCCCAAACTCAGATCTGCCCCTGTCACACCAAGCTGTTGCACTGTACAGCAAAATCAGTGTCACATACTGTTGTGCACTGTTGGTGGGTTCTGCACCAGTAACTACACTAAATACTATTAATGCACATGCAAATGCTTATGAAAGTAATTGTACATCTATGGCCTTGCATGGATGGGATTAAAATAGAAGAAATTTTGGAGGTGATCTTGCCCTCTGTTTCACATGCTTACAGCTCTGCAGATTTGCAGGGTACCACACTGAGGTCTCTTATCTGCACTGCGTCAGAGGGCTATTGATCCAAAGAGTATCAATTATGTCAAAAATAATTATGCACTTCTGTAATTATGCAAGGAGAGATGCAAGAAGAGAGTTGCAATTAGAAATAATCTTACAGTAACCTCAATAACAGATTTATTAGTATATATTGGTATTATTAATATACATTTTGCCATATAGTACTCAAGACTAACCTTCTCTAATAACAGAAACCAGTGGCTTAATTGCCTTTAATATACTTACAGTGAGGGTTTAACTTTTTATAACACATTAGATTGCTCATTGCCTAAAACTTCCTTTCAGGAGCATTTAACTATAGGGTTTACAGGTCTGTGATTTCAATTATAGTCATAAAATACTGGAACAAAATAGTTCTGGGAAAATATCTAATGCCAAAATCTGTTATGAACTCTCTTCAGAAGAATAAATTGGTAAGAATATTTATTTTTATTGTATCACCTCTCATAATGCTTTTCAAAAAGACAGAAACAAGCTGTTCTATCCATCCTCAACTGCCATCAGGCAATTTTGGGAGTGATAAAATATGACATTAATGTGATTAATGCATGCATTTTGTAAACAAAACAATTAAAAATAAACCTGCGTATTAGTTAAAATTCATGGTAATTGCAAACCTTCATTACACTGCACAGCTGAGGACATTAGATAAAAGTCTTAAGAACTGCTTGCTTTTCAATCAAGCTCCTGCTAGTGAACGTTTTGTAAACAGTAATCTATTATTAACTTGCAGAATAATTTCTAATGTCTTTAAATCTCTTCAAAAATTAAGATAGGCTATTTTCCTTTGGGTTTTTTTTGTTTAATGTAAGAGCGGCAGAGGTGCTGGCTGTTAGGAAGTGCTATATTTCAATGGAGAAAGAGAAATCAGAAACGGTTATTGTTCCCAAGAAAACTGACAACATCAAAATCAAAAATTCAGAAGCAATCTTGTTGTGACACTGCGTTAGCATAATGAAAACTGGCAGAGCAGCATCTGTTGTATTTTAGAGCCTGGGTGGAGAGATTTCCCTGCTACCTCTGATTGATACTGGAGATCCATCACTCAGTACAGAGGCTGAGCATGGCTTATGTATTTTATTGGTATCTTATTCCATCTTTATTTGACAAGGGGTAAGACAAACACAGCCACATATGAACATACTACTAAACTTGAAAGATGGTTCTGTGTTTTTTAGGAGTTTGTGTTAATTTGTCTATTGACTATTTAAGACAAATAAATTAGCACAATTAAATAATTTTGAACGGACAATTTAGCCCTAATCCATTCATATCACACCAGTGCACAGTGTTCTCTCCTACATCATATGAAGTTACAGCTTCACATGCTCCTCCATTCTCATTTGGACAGCAATCATATGTGGCACTACGTTATTACTCTTTAAAAGTAGCTGGGAGTTTGCTAGAGAAGTTGGAAGTATGAGCATTTCCCAGTCTTGAACAAAACAAGTCTGAATTTGGATAGTAGTGGTGTTGCTGCTGCAGCCTGCAGATCTCCTCCAAAATAATGGTTAATTCCTTATTTTTGAATTTCACTAACTCTTTTTTGGACTCGTGGGATATTTAGGAAGAGAAAGAAGAGAACAGTGATTATACTTTAAAAGGTTACACTTACGAGAATGACACTGGAGTACTGCAAAAATGTTGTTTTTACATTATGCTTTAAAAAGACAAATAATTTTTGGAAAGAATTCAGAAAAAAGTTTCCATGTGAATCAAGATGCAGGGAAAGCTTTATATATTGAAAAACTCAGAGTTCCATCTGCTTGGTTATTTTAAGAGACTTATTTCATAAATCTTTTGGGGGCAAATGAATGCTAGATCCCAAAGGGCTTCATAACCTAGAAGAGAAATGGATTAAAAGTGCAAATAGCAGAAGCTAAGAACAAACAAATTAAAATTAGAAGAATACATTTCAAACTGTGGGAGAGACCATTTGCTGGAAGAAAATCCCCAAAACTATCAAGGAAAGGGCTGGTTATGTATTTGTATTTTTATGTATTTGTATTAAATATAAGTTCCTTTTAAAAAGAAGACATCCTATATTTAAACATTCTATTTAGCAGGGAATTAGGAGGATCTGAGGTGTAAAGCAATTTAGACTAGATTATCTAGCTGCCCATTACAGTTCTAACCTCTATAAAATCAAGAAATATTCATCTATTGTGTTCTTTTGGGCTCTTTTCACTAGCACTGACAAAGAAGCATGTGCCTGTTTGCCATTAGGTGTTACATTGCATTCAGCAACACACTTCATGACACAATAAAATTTAAGACCATTTAGCTGTGTTTCTGAGGTAGCAGAGATTATAATTCCTTGGATCTGATAGTTACTATCTACCTGTATAGTAAATAGCTCTTTTGATATATTACAATGTACAGTAAGATCTGTTCAATGTTTTAAATTTTCAGAAAAGTAGATCTATACTGAGCTGGTAAAAGCTCTTTGTTCTGTATTTCTTTGCAGTAAATCAAAGCAGTACTCAACACAGTAACTATACTTGATGTCAGTATGTTTTGCCTTTTTACATAAATGTATAGGAAGATAAAATTTACTCAACGCACTAATTGAGTCAATCTAACATTTGGTTATATAGATAAAAAAAATACATGTAATAAAAAAAAAATACAAAAGATTGCATGTGATAACTAACACAGCCATTTCACTACAAGAACAACATGTGAGAAGGTTAATCAGCCTTTCCATAGTTTGGAGTGAGGTAACTGAAGACATTGGAGTTGTATTTATAGCAGGCCTGGACATGGTCATTAATGATGAAACATTTGCAGATTTTCTGACTGATGGAAAGATAATAGTTACATAACAGTTGTGCCTACTCTGGTTTCTTATATACATTGTGGAAGATTCTTATATTTAGGTAGTGAGAACATATACAGCATTTAAAGGAAAAGCAATATACATTCAAGTATTCCTGGAACATATTTCATTCTTATATCAGTGGAAACAGCTGTTTATCTTTTGACTGAACCAAAAATAAGTATAGGCAGAAGATGTAATATTATAAAGATAATTAACCTATGTATCAAAAATACTAATATAATTTAACGGTAGGCAACATGCCTTCATGTGTATTTGCATCCATGCTGTTTGTAACAATACAAGCACTTGTACACAAATGTAAAATTTTCACTTGATCATACATGATGGGCCATGATGGGTTCAGATGACACTGAGCACTTCATCTCTTCTGTCACAGAACTGCCATTCTGGAAGGAAGTATTTTTCTTGACACTTGTAAGCATTTTTTTGCAGCGATTATTAAGATGTCTGCACACTGTATGAAGGCTAGAGGCAAGGTTCACAGACATATTTGGCTTCTTTCAGTATAAGCTGAAGTGAAGTACTAAACGCATAAAGTTTAGCGCAGTTTTCCATTTTAGTAAGAGTAAGAGCTGCACACAGACCCACGACACACAAGAAATACCCTGTCAGTCAAAAACATGAGGGGAGACAGTTAAGACTTGCTCACTTGCCCTAAAAAATGTGCTGAAGAGGCACAAGTGTGCTACTTCAGAACATGTGCAGAGGTGTCTAATAACTGGTCAGGGGACAAATGAGAAATTTTGTCATGATATTTTCAGGATAGGAAATGCAGGAAAAGATAATCAGGAAAAAAAGCATCAACCTGTAACCGCAACAAAGTAGTGCTCGAAAGGCAATGCCAGTGGTTTGCCAACAATACAAGAAACAGAAAACATAAGGATTACTCATGAATGCTGCTACTTAGAAAGCCCCATGTTATTTTCTAATAAGCTTGTTGTAATAATTCATAACACTGCAAGGTCCAGAAGCTACAGAAGAAGGTTTTATCCTTTACAGAAGATTAGTAAGTGGACAGATTTGGGGCTAATATGTTACCCAATTCTAAGTTTCCTCATTGCATTTACAGTTCATATTATAGCTTTGAATATAGATAAAATCAGGCAGGAACAATCCTAGCCCTAACTCACAAATTAGGGCAAATGACACAATCAGTGAGCTAGTGGAACAAAGCTCTCAAATACCTTAGTATCCAACATGATTTCGAGATAGGCAATTTTTAAGTCTGCTCAGATATATTTCTTTTTTCTGCAACATTTAAAAAAGAATAACTAGTGACAGATTTGCCTTAGAGTTCAGAAAAATAGGAATTTTTTGCCACACATCCTGGTATAAGGTTGCACTAGAAACACCTAAATCACTTGAAAATAAATAACTTTAAGATAAAATAAATATTTCAAAACTTCTTTTTGTGGGTCAGGGTTAAAGGGAGAGCAGCCATGGGGGACATTATTGTGGGGATCTGTTACAGACCGCCTGATCAAGAGGAATCTGTGGATGAAGTGCTCTATAGGCAGATAGGAACAGCCTCAAGCTCACAGGCCCTTGTTCTTATGGGAGACTTCAACCACCCTGACATCTGTTGGAGTGATGGTACGGCCCGGCACAAGCAATCCAGGAGGTTCCTCGATTGTGTGGAAGACAACTTTCTTCTGCAAGTAATAGAGGAGCCGACAAGGAGAGGTGCCATGCTTGACCTCGTGCTCACCAAAAGGGAAGGGCTGGTTGGAAATGTGACGCTCCAGGGCAGCCTTGGTTGCAGCGATCACGAGATGGTCGAATTTGAGATCCTCAGGACAGTGAGAAAAGCGTGCAGCAAGCTCACTGCCCTGGACTTCAAGAGAGCAGACTTTGGCCTCTTCAGGAACCTGCTTAGTAAGGTTCCATGGGACACAGCCCTAGAGGGCAGGGGGGCCCAAGACTCTTGGTTGTTATTCAAGGCTCACCTGCTCCAAGCTCAGGAGTGTTGCATCCCAACTAGAAGGAAGTGCAGCAAGAGGGCCAGGAGACCTCCTTGGATGGATAAGGAGCTGCTCAGGAAAATTCAAAGGAAAAAAGAGGCTTATAGAAGGTGGAAGCGGGGACAGGTGGCCTGGGAAGAATACAGGGATGCTGTCCGGGAAGCTAGGGACCAGGTGAGGAAGGCTAAGGCCCAGTTAGAATTGAACTTGGCTAGGGATGCGAAGGATAATAGGAAGGGATTCTATGGGTACGTAGCGAGTAAAAGACAGACTAGGGACAACGTAGGCCCCCTTCGGAAGATATCGGGAGAACTGGCTACCCAGGATTTGGAGAAGGCTGAGGTTCTTAATGACTTCTTTGCATCAGTCTTCACTGGCAAAATCTCTGACTGCACCACCCAAGTCTTGGAAGGTGAACGCAGGAACTGTGAGAATGAAGACCCCAGGCCCACTGTAGGAGAGGACCTGGTTTGAGACCATCTTAAAAACCTAAACGTACACAAGTCCATGGGACCTGACGGAATCCATCCGCGGGTCCTGAAGGAGCTGGCGAATGAAGTTGCTAAGCCACTGTCCATCATATTTGAAAAGTCATGGCAGTCAGGTGAAGTTCCCGATGACTGGAAAAAGGGAAATATAACCCCCATTTTCAAGAAAGGGAAAATGGATGACCCAGGGAACTACAGACCAGTCAGTCTCACCTCTGTGTCTGGCAAAATCTTGGAGCAGATTCTTCTGGAACACATGCTAGAGGCACATGAAAAACAAGGAGGTGGTTGGTGACAGCCAGCATGGCTTCACTAAGGGGAAATCCTGCCTGATCAATTTGGTGGCCTTCTATGATGGGGCTACGAAACTGATTGACAGGGGCAGAGCAGTTGACGTCATCTACATAGACTTGTGCAAAGCCTTTGACACTGTCCCACACGACATCCTTGTCTCTAAATTGGAGAGACATCAATTTGATGGGTGGACCACTCAGTGGATAAAGAACTGGCTGGATGGCCACACGCAAAGAGTTGTGGTCAATGGCTCCATGTCCGGCTGGAGACCGGTAACGAGTGGTGTCCCTCAGGGATCGGTGTTGGGACCGGTCTTGTTCAACATCTTTGTTGGTGACATGGACAGTGGGATTGAGTGCGCCCTCAGCAAGTTTGCCGATGACACCAAGCTGTGTGGTTCAGTTGAGACGCCGGAGGGAAGGGATGCCATCCAGAGGGACCTCGACACGCTTGTGAGGTGGGCTGATGCCAACCTGATGAAGTTTAACCATGGCAAGTGCAAGGTCCTACACCTGGGTCGGAGCAATCCCAGGCACAGCTACAGGTTGGGCAGAGAAGAGATTCAGAGCAGCCCTGCAGAGAAGGACTTGGGGGTGTTGGTCGATGAGAAAATGAACATGAGCTGGCTTCAGTGTGCGCTCGCAGCCCAGAAAGCCAACCGTATCCTGGGCTGCATCAAAAGGAGTGTGACCAGCAGGTCGAAGGAGGTGATCCTGCCCCTCTACTCTGCTCTCGTGAGACCTCACTTGGAGTATTGTGTGCAGTTCTGGTGTCCTCAACATAAAAAGGACATGGAACTGTTGGAACAAGTCCAGAGGAGGGCCACGAGGATGATCAGGGGACTGGAGCACCTCCTGTATGGAGACAGGCTGAGAAAGTTGGGGCTGTTCAGCCTGGAGAAGAGAAGGCTGTGTGGAGACCTCATAGCAGCCTTCCAGTATCTGAAAGGGGCCTACAAGGATGCTGGGGAGGGATTCTTCATCAGGGACTGTAGTGACAGGACAAGGGGTAATGGGTTCAAACTTAAACAGGGGAAGTTTAGATTGGATCTAAGGAAGAAATTCTTTCCTGAGAGGGTGGTGAGGCACTGGAATGGGTTGCCCAGGGAAGTTGTGAATGCTCCATCCTTGGCGGTGTTCAAGGCCAGGTTGTATGAGGCCTTGGGTGATATGGTTTAGTGTGGGGTGTCCCTGCCCATGGCAGGGGGGTTGGAACTAGATGATCTCAAGGTACTTTCCAACCCTAACTATTCTATGATTCTATGATTCTATGATTCTTTTTAATTGAAGTAAGGAAAAATAAAAAGTCTCAGTAGTTTTTATCTGGCTCAAAAAGCCCATAATGCTGCAGTCTTTTTCATCATATTTTGTCCAATAAAAAGTACATGTAGGCACATTAAATTCTGTAAATACGATTTCAAGACTAAGTTTTATTTTGATGACGCTCTCACAAACTCAGTTTATCTCACTGGGGCAATAAGAAGCCCCATTTTTTTCTCCAAAATGTTTACTAATGATTTTATTATTTACTGAAAACTAATTTTCAAAAGTACATCAAAGTACTGTGACAACCTGATCTACTCAGTGATTACTTTGCTTTGATCAGGAGTGACTGCGATTTGTGACCTTCCAGGGTCCCTTCCAACCTGAATGAGGCTCTTGTTCTATGAGTGGTTAATCCTGAAAGCCTCTGCAAGGTGAACTGGAAACATTAGTCCCATCCTACTAGACAAGATGAGGAATCCAAAGAGTTAAGTCACCTAGGTTAATAGCAGTCCTTGTCAAAGTCAGGTTTTAGTCCCCAAGGTTTCTCTCTCTTCAGAGAGACAAGAAGACACACTGACATTTTAAGAATGTTTTATGTAAAAATCAAAGAAATTAAGATCATTTCAGACGATTACCCAGAAGTTTTGATCTCTACTGAGTGGAAACTTTAGAAGATAAAATCATTGAAAAAGAAGTAATGATAAAAGACTCTTGTAAGGTCAAGGTTCAGAGAGACACGGAAACACAGTGAGTTGACAACCGTCTTTTGCTGGAGTTCTGTTCCTAAATTAAGGTTGATTTTCTGTGACAGAATTCATGATAGTAGTAGAAAGGTACACACCTTCTTCCCTCCCTTACGAGATTATCAGACAATCAATGCATAGGGCATTTCACCAACACCATATCTAGCATATGCCTGGTTTATTAACCTTTATCTTTTCAGTTTAAGAGTGGCTCTCTATGGTTCTCATATATTCTGTTTCTGGTGTGTATTGCTTGTTCAACTGAAAAAGAAAAAAAAATCTTTGTTGATAAACTTGGCTCAGTTACTCAGGAGAAAAACAATCTCCAAATTATAATAAAGAAATCCTAAACCCTTAAATAAACAAATTTACACTCTGTTTTGGTCTATAGATAGTCAATCCCCACTTCACCAAGTTAATGGTTGTGCAAATTTTCAGCACAATTTTATCTTGTTGTTATATGCAGTTCTAAGAATTAACAGAAAGAAGGGAATGTAAACAAAAAGAAGCTAAACCACCAAAATCAAAATCCATTAATTCCATACTAAGGTATGTCTCCATATCCAGAGGAGAAACTGAATATCAATATCCAGTATCACAGCTGGACTTGAGCCAGGAAATTTATACCAGTGCCAAATCAATTAGAGGTTGCAGGTGTCCAGAATCAATTAAAACAAATTGTTACAAAATCAGGCATTAGGTATCTGCAGAAAAGGTATCTGGAGAAAAGCAGAAAAGAAAGTAAAAATTAAAAAAGTATTTTGTTTATAGTGAAATGTTGAAAAATAGCAGAAAATAAATATCAGAAATAAATTTGTACGTTGCTTGGCAGTTTTCATTGTAAAATCTAAGATCTGTTTGAAAGTCTTTTCTCAAAGTACGTTAAAATGTGCTTAATTTTTAGCAAGGGATTTCTACCAAGTTACTTTGTTGTATCTGATGTTTATACTTTCTGTGTTTATGTTTAAAGCTAACAGACACTAAAATAACCTGAATTCTGTATTGCACAGACAGCAGCTTTCATGCAGGTAAAAAAATATTGATTTATATGTGCAAGTACATAGAAAATAAATTCATATGAACAAATATTTAAGCATCCTAAATGTTAGAAACAGTATATGTAAAGTGATACTATGTAAATATGTATGAACATTTTTCAATATTATTCTTCGTCAGTAAAACTGTTAAATTCTGAAATCATATCAAACAGTTCCAAGGTCAGAAAAAATGCTGTCCTATAAAAATCCCTATAAAACCATGCAAGTCCAATAACAAAAACAACATGGTTTTCCTAAATCTTCAAAATATGATTGGACGAAGTCAACTTTGCATCCACAAACTTCCAAGGACAATAAAGTTGCAATGCATATGACACAAGTCACAGAAATGCTGTTTTCACTGAAATGGGAGACTCTCAAAATTAAAAATGTTGGTGAAATTTACCAGTTTCCAGTGGTTCAAAGCTCTATCTGAACATCCAATACATCAGAACCTTGCTCCTTACTTTTTCTGAAGCTACATTAAAACTTAGACTGTAACTAAAAAAAGATAAAAGAAACGCAGATAAAATTCCAGGAAGATGGAAGAGAGAAACAGAGAAAAAACAGAAATCCAGACACTTGTCCCACTGCTATAAATACAGTGGGATGAAGAACATAGTATTAGGGAATGAATAAAACTGATTCTGTAAGCTTGCAGCCATGAAAGTGAAGGTCTATTTGAGTAATTGAGGCACGAAAGTCATTACAATTTGGAATGCTCTTCAAATAGAAAGACATTAGGTCTGTGCCCAGGATCCGATGTGCGCTTATTTTCACAGAAAACTTGCATCTGCTGGTGAGATCTTGCAGATGGGATATGTCTTATCCCATCTTGGTCTACACTATTTCTTGTTCTCTCTCCCTACAGTGAGTGGACAGAAATAAGCATATCAGGGGATAATTCACATCACTAGTCTTGGATGGGTATTTTGGCCTGTGTGCAGCACTCTGACCAGCTCCTGCTTTAATGCGTACCAAAAGAACAGACGACTAGATTAGAGGCTAAAGCCTGCTGTGAATCAAAATCTCAGTCACTGCTGAGAAAGGGAAAACAAAACCTGTTTTGCCCAAAGAGGAGTGTGAGGAAACAGAATATCAGGGACACGGTAGTTCTTATGCTGAAAAAGTCACACCTGCAGGAGTTGTGTTGTGGTGACCATTAAGCTCATGAGATTACTTCTCAATATAGCCATTTATAGTGTTTATGGATGCAGAAGGGACACCTGGTACACAAGGCATTTAGTCCAAAATAACTGAAATGGAAAAAAACAACAAAAGAATTTAATGGAGAGGAACAAAATATGCGTTGTGCAAAGGAGCAGAGGATGAGAGAAAAAGACACTGGAGTCAAGTAAAATGAGGTGGCACTAGCTACAACACTCCTAACATTCACAAAAGCATCTCAAAACAGAGTGTGAAACTTGATGTGCTTTGTTTCTGAATTGCATGCAGGGATGGGACAGATCTGTAAACTCCCTCTGGCTTTTCCTGTATAATACATTACATATGCAGTCCCTTCTGCCTGACAGAAGTGATAAATGTAGTTACCTATGCTATCTTGAAGAGGAGAAAGGCTGAGAAGAAAGCATTGTGAAAAGAGAGCTACCAAAAGCAGTAACTCTAGCCAAGAAACTATTAGCAATGAACTTCTTTAGTTACCTGTGCTACAAATCAAGAGCCCAGCTTTTGAACTGGCTTTTCAAGTACCTTAAACTGAAAATACATACACTTGTAAAAGAAAGGGATGACAGGTGAGAATGTGAGAAATCTGTAAAAGAGATGAGGAAGGGAAGACTAACAACTCACCATTATAAAACAGCAGTTAATAGACATTCTCACTGAATTGGTTTAGTGGAGACACAAAATACTAGAAACCTTGTGACTGGGGACACGACTGGCCAATTTGGGCTTTGTATACTGTAAAGCATTTACGATTTTCATCTGCTTCTAGGTTTCTGGTTTGAAAGAAGAAATGTTATATGACTCAATCCTGGCTACCACACGGTCTTGAGCTACAGCCTCATTTTTCTGCTAGTTTGTTTCACACAGCTCCCATTCACAGACCATCTGTTTCTTAGGGCTTGATTTGGCCTCAGATCTTGTCCTCCAAATCAAAGCTTCTTATTGTTTTTAGAGCCCACACACATAAAGGCAGATAGATAATAAACCTGCACCATAGTTACAACCTGCACCTGAAGATTTTAATAAAATGTTGCAGACTAAAATGACTGTTCTCATATATCAACATTAATGTGGTAAATGCTTCCCATGACCCTTTCCTTGTCTATAAATCACAAACTACAAAGATATGCCAGGGTGATCAGATCAGTCAGTAGATGTTTAATTAAGTTTATAGTTTTTCAAGCTGCTATTGATAAACAAACAGAAGTAATTTTTCTCTTGCAGTAGAAAATTAGGGTCTAGAAGAAGGTTTAAAAATTAGATTAAGATATACTTTTTCTGGATTAAAATTTAATCAAGAAATGCACCTACATCATCTCACTGAAAAAACGCATATCAAATTCTACACTTTTTTAAGAACACTGTTTAGCATTTAAAGAGGATCTTCAGCATGTGTCAAAGAAAATATTGCTGCTGTTTTCATGTGTCATATTGAGTATCAGTCTCACTAATACCACTAATAATACTTCAAAGTCTTTTATTATGCTATGTTTGCATCTCATGACAAGCAACGTGTCCTGGGACAAATTGCAAGTGCCAACTTTTCTGTATGGAAAACATAAGCTTTTCATCTTAACTTCTGGAATTTAAATAATGAATTGCATTTCTTCTACAAAGATTAAAACCTGCTTACATAATCATCAGTCGTTGTACCAACTTGCATTCTCATCTGGGAACTGCATGTGCTCAAGCATTGCCTAGCGCAATGGATGCTAAGACAACATTCATATCAAATGTGTTGTTTGCACATGTTTGGTAGCTGAATTGTTATAACAAAAAAAAAGTTCTTCAGAAAGAATAAATGCAATTTTATTTGTCCCTTTCCATTCAATTTTCTGCCTTTGTTTGGATTATTAAATAGCCTTTTATGAAATTGTTGATCTCAATTCAGATGTTAGTAGACAAATTTAAAAGACTATATATAGATCAGTTCAGGTTATGTTCCAATACCTTTCGGTTACAAACTGATGAACCCATGGAATGACACCCAAGGTGGCTATTCAACATTTGTGATCCCTGATTTTACCTGAATTCAGTTTGCACCCTCTTTGATCTTTCTCTCATGGCTTCGAATAATTTTCATACATTGCAATATAACACATTTCCTCTCAATAGATGTAGGACAGAAATCCCCTGGGATAGTTTTAAACACTAAAAATAATCAGCTTGGATAATATTCAGTGAGACATATCAGTTTCTTCATCATGTTTTGGGCTCAGCCTACGAATCTTTTAATGAAGTGACATTTCCTGCAAAATGAAAAAGGTGCCAGTTTGCAGTGCTTTAGCTGTTTCTCACTTTGGCCTTCTCTGATGGCAGTTCTTTGCTCACGGTCAGTTTACTTGTAAGAATGTGACAAGAATGGCAGCTTGTAATTTGTCAAGACTCTTTGAGACTTCCTTTAGTTGCTTCAGTAAGTTTAATGCCTATCCACAGAGTCCCTTGTGTAGAATCCTTCCTATTAATCAAAATCCTCCACTTGCTAAGTGCAAAATCCAACTTAACAGTACATGGATAATAATGCCGCAGAGCAATCTACCACAGAGCTCCACAGAGTGCTGTTAAGAACTCAGGGCATTGATACTTGTTTTTTAAATCACCTTGCTATGAGAACGATAGCAGCTGCAGAGACATTTTTAAACTTCCATAATGGGCATTAAAAGCATGACAGGTGTTTCTTGTTTTCTACCAAGGTTTCAACATCATACTAAAGAACATTAAGCTGCAATCTAGAATAAGTTCCTATCTTCAACATTTAAGGAGAAAGGAAACTGCTTCTGAAGCCCAGAATCAAGAGCTTTAAACCAGAGTACATTTTCCAGCACTTTGTGTTCACTGAAGAGCCACTTCTATTATTGGATGACTTATTCTTGATCAGTCTTAACATTCTTTTATCTTGTACTCCATTGTTTAGTTGAAATATGCATTGTGAAGATGTGAATGCAAACTTTGCTGTTTGCAATATTACCAGAGAAATGCACCAGTTGCTTCTGTAATTAAATTGTTAATTTTGTACTAAAGTGAAAGCTCTGCTAGTTCAATACATGTTATCAATTTTGTCATCAAATATTTTCTTTAAAGATGCTTTAAAGTATAATTAATTGTATAGTTTTGATACCTTACAAAAGTATCTGCCTAATTTTCTTTTGGTTTCCCCATAAAAGTTAAGCAGAATCTTGAAGTAATTATCCAGAGGGTCCAGAGTACATACAAATCCTCTTCCAGTCTACCCTCCAGTGGTTCTCTTACCCCAGGTCTTCCCAGATGGGGCTGATGGGGCAGTCTGTCTGTCTGCAGCCTGCTTGCTGTCATAAAATCTGACCCTTTGTTATTCTGCTCACAACATAGTGCAGACTAGTAATTTAAGAACTACTGGAAGCCCTGAACAGAGACAAATTTAATTGTCAAATATTACATTCTGATAATGCTTAAGTACTGAAAATATTATTTATTAGAAATAATAAACTTCTTAGAGGTCATTTCTTTCAATTTGATCAATTAAAGGAGCCTGTAAGTCTGAAGCAGTTGCAAGAAGAATCAAATTTGGGTTTGAGCAGATAAGTTTGAAATACTGGCAAACAAGAAAATGCCTCCTAAAATCATGTCACAGTTGAAGACAGCAGTTTGGATTTAGTAATAAGTACTAATCATGGTTAATGCAATTAATCCTGAACATGACAGACAAGTGACTTTTTCTCCAACATTACTTTTTTACTGCCTCCAGCATTCTGGAAACAGGACTTGGGAGCAAAAACTCAGTGACTTGTTTACAGATGAAACCTTGAGAAGCTACTAATTGGACAAAGGACCTGAATGTACATAAAACTGATTTTTATTATTTCAAAGGTGCAAAAATTATAGGGAATTTGTGTCTCAAGCAAAGGCTAAAACTTACTTGTGGGAAAGGGCTCCAAAATTAAACTGGATAAATAAACAGACTGAAACTTATCACAGAAATTGGAAAAGAGGCTATGATGGAGGGAAAAGGGAATATAGAGAAAAGTAAATGGAGTTTTGCTATGCACTGAAAACCGTATAATGCATTGCATAGGGAATTAAAGTAGGGAGAAAGAACAGCTGTTTGTGTCATTTGAAAGGAAAACAAAATTAAGTTTCTAAACTACAGTACTTTCTCAATTGATGTCCCTGATGTTGAATACAATGACTCAAAGTATTAAAATGTGTGTTAGTCTGAATAAAAGAGCCCTCAGAATGTAGGACACAATACCCAAAATTATCTTTCACATTTTCTCAGCTGACTGCACATCACGAATAAGCTAGCCACATATACTACTAGGGAACATGCCTGCTTTGAAGAGAAGCATGTCCATGGAACGAAAAGCAATGGAAGACTGGTCCTCTGAAAATGAAACCAGATGATACATAGAGATAACCAGAAACACCTTGTTTGTATATTTACAAAACTGATGAGCTGACAAGGGGAACAGAACTTCCTCTCTGCTGCAGCCTGGAGAAGAGCTACTGGCAAGGTAGAGCTACCCACCACTAGGTCATTTCTGCAAGCAAACACTTTGACACCAAACAGATAGAGGGCAGTTCAAGACTTCTGGATATAGGCAATTAAGCTTTTTATGTGTTCACAAAGCTGAATGAAAGATGCAAATGCCACGTAACTGTGACAAAAAGGGCCACAATAACTCCCATCTGTGAGTTCAAATTCAAAAAACCAAAAAAACACACACAAAAATCAATACACACCCAGAAAAAAAAGTGACAGATAGGGCTAAATTAAAATAGATTAATTACAGAATTAAAGGTTAGAAAATTGAGAACATGATCGGCAAGTGACGCTGTTCGCAGTTTTATTATCTGACCTATGTACAGTCAGTTCTATTACACAGTTCTCTACACTATGGGGTCCTGTTGGAATTGCTTCAATATTATGTTTCTGCAGTGACATTTTTTTGATGAATATCTTACGGAAATTACATTCAAAAAGACAGGCAACCTCTTGCTAAGGAATAAATGAATTTTAATAAATAAGGATTAACTGACTGCTGTAGTTGCAAGTATTTCTTTTTATAGGAGTTTGTATTAGACAGGAGGGATTCTCTTTGATACAAAATCTGGATTATACTTTCTGATATATGCTTTTATCTGAGTGTCACTTGAAAGTGCAGTTGAGCTACAACGCAGAAGCAAACAACAGGCAGAAATGATGTCTTAAAGGGAAAAACCCATGTGCTTAAATTGAAGAGTCTGAATCATGAGTCTTTAAACTTGACATTAGAGTTTAGAAACCACCGTGTATTAATGCAATATCAAGAAGTATGTACAATATCCCTGAGTGGATATTCAGTGGACAACAAAGAATCATTATATTGGCCTTGATCCTGAGAAGAGGCACAGAATGAAAACTTCAAGCACAACACCACAACTACAATAATACTCTGTCTTGAGTTTGGAAAGGTTGAAAAACTGATCCAAGACAGAATCACCACAAAGGGGAATATGATGATAAAACCTTCAACAGATACACCATCCTGAATGCTGCATGTAGTTCTTGAAGTACTAGGAATTTTAAGTCCCCAGAAATACTACTTTTCATCTGAAGGATCTTCAGTACAGAGATAAAGTATATGGTGCAGTTTATGGCTAATAACCATTAAACCCAAGAACTCACAGTGAAAACCAGCATCTTTGCTGTCACATAACCCAGGCAATGTCTTTTAGAACAGAGGGTCTTTTACTTCTCTTGTTTTTACCTAGAAAAAAATGCAGTAAGTATTCCCATTAAAAGGTTGTGAGAGCAAAATTAATGCATGGTGTGCTCTGAAACACGGAATGCTCAGAGCTTATGACGCATGAAATGAGAATGAGGAGAAATACCAGAATAAGGAGATAGGCTGAGAAAGATTTGTCTGCGGCTACAACAATGTCAGTTATAGAATCTGAACCATTTAGCTTTGCTTCTCCTGAATCAGTTAAGGTCTAAGGTAAATTAAAAGTACATCAATGTTAGTATTTTTTTAGCTTTATTTTTTGAAAATTTTACTTACAATATAAGCACTTTCAGTTTCTGAGTTGTAAAAGATTCTGTATTTGACTGTGTTAACTAGCACGCTATTTTAAATACATCTGTTAGCAGCTTACAAAAACGTGACTTTGGCACCTTGGTTTACCTTTCCATAAGAACGTAGGTTACCGTTTTTTGTAAGGAAAATTAGAGCTACTTATTACAGATTTTAAAGGAATGTTTTTAAATTCCAAATTATATTTATTATTTAGATTGTAACAAAACAATACAAAATTAAAGAAAGAAAAGAAAAATGAAGAAAACCCCCACAGCAGGGGGGTTGGAACTAGATGATCCTTAAGGTCCCTTCCAACCAAACCGTTCTGTGATTCCATGGAAAGATAATGAAAATAGGTGATGTTTTGTTTTGGTATTTTTAGGGGAGAGGCAGTTCGTTTCTTTGTTTTAATAATAAGTCTTTAGTAACTAGCTCCTCATGGATTCACATTTTGCTTTGGAGTGATGACTGAAAGACTTGGATTTGGCATTGTTAGTAAGGTATGTAAGGATCCATTCACAGCAAAGAGGTACCAAAGATGTAGAAAGGAAACTTTAGAAAGCTGCTGATAAAAAAAAAAAAAGGAATGAAAAAGTAAACATATTTCAAAGTTGCGTGTTACTGTATCAGGAAAAACAGGCCTGTCAATAAGTGAGAGAAATTTGAGGATGTTCATTTCTGTAGGCGGAGGAATAAGGAATTATGAAGATAGGCTGGAATTATTTGTAGAGTTGTTTGGGGATTTTTTTTCTAGTCTGGAACCTAATTTTGCATTTTTTGGGGAGAGGATTGCCATGCTTTGATTTTTACTAGACAAGAAGTTTTGAGTAAAGACTCATGAGTTTTTGGATTATGGTAAAATTCCAGCAAGCTACAGAAAACCTTTTCAGTTCTAAGTCAAAACCATGACCAGTTAATGTTCCACAGGGGAAAGGGTTTCTTTAAGAAAATACAAAAATATATTATCACTAAGTATATGTCACTTGGCCAAGTAGTGATAAATGAACTACACCAGAGGAGGTTCACAGGTCTATGTAGCTGCTGTACATACTGAGTGGTAAAGAAAATTTGGAAAAGGAAGGGGATACTGATATGAAATTGCAAAAATACAATGATAAAAATATAAGAGTAATAAACACTAAGCAGTCAAAAGTCTAAGAGAGATTCCTCTGAATAGTGATAATTGACTTGCCAAAGAATCAGTAACACATACACCTGAGAACATTGAAAGAGGTTGTTCCTACCGAAAAAACAACAGCAAAAAAGGATAACTGAAAGGTCTTTCTGCTCTGTGGTTTGAGAACTTAGTAAACTGGAAAGCTTACGGAAGCTACATCAAACACTTAGCAGCTTCAGAAGGTGCATTTTTTGATTCCTACATAAGCATACTTCCACCATACATATCACCTTTTATACCGGTACTATACCATATCATCATTTTCAGATAATATTAGACTACGTAATGAGGGGATTTTATGCATTGTGACCCTAAGTCACACATATAAAAATAACACACTTCCTGAGTTTTTAACTAGTAACTGTAGATTTTTAATCCTTATTCAATTGCTTTAGCACAGTTTGTCATTGTGGTAAAATTTAAGTTACACATTCCCACCTTTAGGCTGCTGTGAACATATGCGAAGAGGTCATAGCCAACGAGCATAATACAAAAAGCATACTGGTGACTGTACAGAGATGACAGGATAAGGTGGCAGGGGTAGAAAAAAAATATAGTATTACATGAGGCCCAGTGAAGTGCTACAGATATTAATGTTGGTGTAGTTTTACTAAATATTTTTTAATAATCTGATAAACATAGAATATTAATTAACTTGGAAGCTATTATTTGTGAAAGTTTAAAAAAAGAAACTATAGAGATATTTTTTAAAAGGGATTTTGCAAGAAGAATGTGGAATGGAAGGGCAAGGGTTAGGAACAGTAGCTGTATAGAGCCACTGAAAAGAAAACGAGAAATACAGGAATCTTCTACATACATATCTGAAATCTACTTCTATGGAAGTCACTAACATTAGAGTAACTTGATTTTCACTGGTGCTAGTGAATTGTCATGGCAAAACTGGTGTTATATACAACTAGATCATATCAGAAAAAATTTCTTTCACAGTGGTAAATGGGTTTACAGTTTGCAAGCAGTGATGGATCATTCATGTTGCTCTCTTTTGTAAGTATTCTGAAATTCTTGCTTCCTCTCTATCATTTATTAAGGAGAAATATACTGAAGCCAGCACAACTGCTTCCATTCTATTAAAAGCTCTTAGACTTTAAAACATGCCGGCAGTGCGTGGACAGCCTCGCAGGAATGGCTTTTTGCATGCACAAACTACTAAAAGGTTTAAGGACTACTTGGGGACAGCTACTTGATGCAGGCTAAAATCCAGCAAGTGACTAACTGCTTAACCACATAGCTGGTTGCATCCCAGTGCAATCCCAGGCAGCATTACAAAGCAACTTTTAATTTAGTCATGCAGCTAAATCATCTGCCCTAACTGGTGTACCACCCATATAGGCAGGAAAAGCGGAAATTTGCTTTTTGTGTTGTCCTAGACACTCCTCTGCTCTAAGAACCTCTCTTGGTCCATGGCCAGCCACTCCAGTCCTTTCTGGGCTGCTCTGGCACATGCATGTCTGCATCTGTTTGACCAACTGGCAAGTGAAATGATCTAACAAAAAAACAGCCTTGGGAAATAAAGGACTGTCTTTCAGATCTCTAAATCTTTTCATCATAAAGCAAGAGGCCTGAGATGAGGGAAGGAAGTTTCAGCAATTTAATTTTGTCCCTGAAACCAGACCTGACTGAACTCATAGGTAGAGAAAAATCAAATCTCTTGCCTAAGGTCCACAAAGCAGGAAAGACTGTTTCTTTAATCACATTCTCTGCAAAAGGACATGCATAAAGACTAAGACTTGTTTAGGAGCATGGCCAAAATCACTGTATTGTCAAAACTCATGTTGTGTAATATGCTCAATTAGTAAAACAGCGTTGCTTTTGAACAAAGATCTTGTTTTGTGAAGAGATGATCTTGCCATTTGTTTTTACTATTTAGTCAAGGTTATTATTGTTTCCTTTTTCTACTTTGTAACCAGATCTGTAATTCCCATTATGAGCCTGCCACAGCTAAATTGGACAATGATTAATGCAAAAATTGAAAAGAAGTGACTTGTGGAACTCTCTCAGGAAGACAAGAGTTTCTGTCATGGAGTTTTCTTTCTTAATGTCCTCGTCAGTTTCTATCTTCACTACTTTTTTGATCATTAAATTGCCACTTGGGAATCTGGGGATCAGCTGGTGGCATGAAGTTAAGTGTTTAAATTCCCAAGAATTTTAGATTAAGTTTCTGTTAAGGACAAATTATGCTGAAAGTCATAGTCTGGAGAGCCTTAAGCAAAGAAAAACCTTTAGGCAACTGATGTTTTGTCATATTCTGCCTGTGTGCTGCAAAAACAGGCAGCCATTTATAACAGCAAAGAAACAAATCATGGTTAGAATCAGAATTCACGAACTATTTGCTCAAGTGAAAATTAGTTGTGTTGTGTAAGCAGATATTCAAGGCATATATAGAAGACAAAATATCTTGTGGTTGTTAACTTTAAAATGTTGAGCTCCTCAGCTTTTTCTTTTCAGTAGGATTGTGGGATATATATATGTCTATATATATACTTAACAATTCAGTAACTGAGAAAACAAGCAAGAAATACAGCTGTATAGAAATACCAAAACACTGAGTCATACAGGGGAGGACCCAGCTCCTGAACTATAAAGTGGTCCAAAACATCCGCATGTGCTTGGTGGATACTACAGAGTAATTACGTGAGACTGACAAAGCAGCTGGCAGCCAGGGAGGTTATTGTAATGAGCCCTGTATCTGGTTTTTACACAATTAAATGCTATTTGAACTGAAAATTCGCAAGATATGGCAGAACACTCCCTCAAATATCAACCCAATGAGTAAATAGAATGACTTTCCAAAATAATGTATAGTTCAGCGATATGTTACCTAAACATACACATCTTTATTGGTATTTAGCATTATTCCCCTAAAAAGAGTCAGCAAGTGTCTAAATAGCTGTATAGCAGTATATAAAGTACCGTATTAAGGAGAAATAATAGGAAGTATTGTCCTGAATACCATTCCTTGGAAGAAAGACTGAGATGTTGCAGTTCAGAGAAACCATTTTGGATCCTGTAAATAACAATTTCCTTGAATATAATCACAGGATTAATTCAGTAGCCTATGGGAAATGTTATTTGTTAAACTAATTTATTAAACTGGTATGTGGCCATTTTTTTTGGTTATTTAACTGGGATCACAAAATAAAATCTTCAAACGCTTAACAAACTGCTCCTATAGTTGGATTACTTCTCAAGGTCTTTCTTTATTACCAGGAAAATAAATAAATATAGTGTTTTCACCAAAAAGTGGAAGGGCTGAGCTATTGTGGCTGATCACACAGATGCACAAAAACTTGTGCCAGATGCAAGTTGAGCCTGGCGCAAATTAGGGACCAACAGACAATTGTCACAATTGTTACAAAGTAATCTACCATCATTTGTCCTGGTTTCAGCTGTAACAGTTATTTTTTCTTCCTAGTAGCTGGTGCAGTGCTGTATTTTGGCTTTAGTCTGAGAATAATGCTGACAACACACCAATGTTTTAGTCGTTGCTCAGAACCCTGATCAAGGACTTTTCAGTCTCTCACGCTCTGCCAGTGTGGAGGGGCACAAGAAGCCAGGAGGGAGCAGACACAGGACACCTGACTCAGACTAGATAGAGGGGTATTCCATACCACAGCATGCCATGCCCAGTATTTGAACTAGAGGGAGTCACCCAGAAGGGACCGATCACTGCTTGGGTTGGGCTGGGTATCTGTTGGTGGGTGGCGAGCAGTTGTATTGTGCATCACTTGTGTTTTTTGAGCTTTCATTTCTTTTCTTGTTTCCTATTATTATTATTATTATTATTGTTTGTATTCTTTCTATTATCACTATATTTTACATTATTTTAGTTACTAAACTGTTCTTATCTCAACCTTCACACTGCACAGGATTCAGTTTAAAGAAGCATTACATACAAGTTAGATGGAACTGAAATTCTTATGGAAAGTTACCACCATGATTATGGAAAAACATATAAGACATACTTCTGTTACATGCAAATACATGTTCCCATTTAAAGCCAACACGCACTAACCAAAGCATTTTATAAAACTGAATAAAAATTTCACCTCCAAACTCAAATATTTTTCCTTTTTTTTCCTTTGAAACACCCTTCTTTTCTCTTTTCTCCTTTGATTTTTTTTTTTTCTTAGCAACTGAGCTAAAATGCCATTAAAATATGAACTTACTATGGAAACACTGACAGATCCTTAAATATAGTAGAGTGAAGAATAAAACTGTAATAAGAACCTGTCAAAACTGAAAATGAAGGAGTCTGAGAGACCACAAGAATATTAAAACATGTCCATTTCTATGTTTTTGAATGGTGATATTTTTAGATTTAAGTGCTCTATGTGTTTCTACTAATTGCATAGCAAAGTGTGGCAGATGAAATATGTAGGCATACAAGAAAACTACTTTAGCTCAAAGATTTCAGTATTAACCTGAAGGTAGGTAAAAGGCAATAGTTTCAGGCTTCCCTGTGCCTTTGTCTAGCAACACTATAGCAATCCTATATTAGTATTTGGAATGTAAAGTTCCCATACCAGATCTCTTTCTTCTCTCTGACTTCTTTCACAGGTGCTGAATGTTACAGAAACATAACTGAAAGAACACAAAATGTTGCAAACAGGTAAAGGCAAAACTTCACAGGCTGAATTCACTGCCTCATATGTTATGTTACACACAGCTTGAACACTTTGTCCCCTCCAGTGAATTTATCCTTCACTTAGTACCTACAGACAATGATTCTCACTTAATGGGTACTATTTAGTGTCTTCCTGTTCTTCATAGGTCAGTGTGTGACTTGAAACCTACAGGCCTACAAAAATCCACAGGCCTACAAAACCATGATTTCCTTTTTAATATTTCTTCATGTTTTTAATGCCTGATAGCTTTGCAAATATTTACCTTCCTATTTTCAGTGTCAACTTTTTTGATTTGTGATATTTAAAGACTGACTGTCAGAGCTCATACTATTACCATCCAGCGCTTCATTGTTCGATGTGCAGCTTCTACAGGCTTTTCTATAGCTGCACAGGCACACATTAGTGCATGAATGAAGAACATGTCAAGCAGACAGTAACTTTGTTACACAGCACTACACAGCAGGCAAGATTTGTATGAATGACAGCTCCATTTTATGAATTTTAGTGTCCAAGAAGGTTTGTGGCAAACCTGAACAGAGAATGTAACATCATGGAAGAAATATTGATATTACTTCATTATACGGCCATATTTATTATAGATAAAGAGCCTCCCAGTTGATCAACACACTGAGCAACTAATACACACTCTGATGGGAAGGAATAAGAGACACAGCCAGACTCTTCTCAGTGGTGCCTGGTGACAGAAGAGGCAATAGGTATAACTGACATAAAGGTTATCCATTTAAACATCAGTTCAATTTAAACATGAGAATATCTTTCTTTTTTACTGTCAGGGTGATTAACTGCAATTAATTACAGGTTTCCTCTGTAGGCTGCAGTGTCTCCATCTCCATCCTTGGAGACACTATAAACTTTACTGGACACAACCTTGAGCAAGCTGTTCTAGCTGACCTGATATGAATAGCAGGGTTGAACCAGGTGGTATCCAGAGGTCCATGACACCCTCAGCTGTTCCATGACTCCTTGACATCATATGGAATAAAAAGATTTTACCAACTGGCAATCAATAAAAAAGCTACCACAACATATACTACAGGAATAAGGATTTAAAAGTTTGTATCCTGGCCAAATCCAGGCCAGGCTATTTTATTCGAACTATCTAAAATTAACCTGCCCAAAATTAAGTAGGTAGATTTAGATTAGATACAAGGAAGAAGTTATTTACTGTGAGGAATGTGAGGCACTGGCACAGGTTGCCCACAGAAGTTGTGGCTGTCCCATCCCTGGCAGTGTTCAAGGCCAGGGTGGACAGGGCTTTGAGCAACCTGATCTAATGGAAGGTGTTCCTGCCCATGTCAGGGTGTTTGGAACTGGATGATCTTTAAGGTCCCTTCCAACCCAAACTATGCTATGATTCTGTGAGGTTTTCTTCATCTTACCTCTAGAACCCTTCAAACAGAAATGGAATGCAGGAAACTAACTGCTTTACAGGAAAAGTGGCTGAATTGAAGTGGCAGGTGGAGTCTTGTTACCATTTATCTTCCTCACAGAAATGTTTAACACATTGAGGTCCTGAGGAAAAGTTAACTTTTGACCTAGGTGGATGAATATAAGCAGTTATACAATGGACACAGAGAGACTGGCACTGCTGTTCTGCTCATGGTGACTAATTGTGAATCTGACCTTCAGAGACTGCTAATGTTATGCAAAGCTTATTCTGGCATGTAAAGGAGAAAGCTTAGACTGTGCCATATGGAAAGGGAGCAGTCAACAAATGCAGAATTAGATTACCAATGCATACATGTATGTTTAGACATCACTGAATTTAGGGCTTTTTTAGACTACATATTAATCTGCACACAAATTCAGATTTACAAGAAATGTTGATAAAATAGGTATTATTATTAGATAAGCTTCAAAAGGAAAAAGAACAAAAGCAAAATAAAGCAGTACAAAATTAGCACTATAAAAACCCTGTGCCCTCAGTTACCTATTTGTTGGTTTAATTGTGCTTTTTTTGTTTTTTTCTTGGTTGTCTGAATGGAGAAGAAAAACCAAGGACTGAATAGAACTCTTTGCACTGCTAGAGTGCTTTTGATTGATTTATTTTAACTATAATTAATGGATATGGAAATAATGGGCTAATTCAATAAATTCAATATAATTTTAATGAGAAAATATTTTAGATGCAGAAGAAAGAACAAAAACAAATAAGTAAAGACTTATCATGCTTTTTAATAGCTATGACTCTTCAAGCATATCTGTTTAAACATCGGCTTTAGTCACTACTATTGGATAATCTATACAAGAAATGCAGGCGACTTTAAGAAAGCAATGAAAACAGAGATTACAGCTGATGGACTAATGGCTCACAAAAAATTGTGCGTTAGTAAATGATTAGAAAATACCTGCATTTATGGAAGCCTGAAAACACGGACTAAAATAATTTTTAAAAAAATGTTTGTCTAGAATTTAATCATTGACTTTATTAGCATTGCTCATTATTTATATCGATGTAACTGACAGCAGACTCCAGTTTAATCTACCACGTATTATAAAGTTTACTGTCTAAATAAAATAATAACAATATTAACTATCACTTTTGTTGACTTCTTTTAGCTTGATATTATATAAGTTCAATTAAATATTTAATTGAAGACTCCTGACTCACTTTCTGATCTGAATTGTCTGGGCCTGGGTCTTGTTTAGAAGTTGATGCTAATATAGTAAATGAGTGGTTGATTACAAATTAAGAAGTATCTGATTGGAATATTTCAGAAATCTCACAAAAATGTTTGTTGATCACCATACTCTTGCCCAAGGGCCCAAGTCTTCCTATTTAGGACCTAAATCAAAGTTCCACCAAAACATTTTATTACAAAACATGGACTTATTTTTTCAGCCTTGGATTCCAATCTAATCCACCTTTCTATAAAATAAAGACTATTTATAAGCTAAAAGATTCAAAAGTTACTTACAAAATTCTTATGGACTAAAACCCTTGATGTTCTAGTCAATAACCAGAGTATAGTTTATTGCAGGCTTCCACAAATGGCTCACAGTCATCTATAAGTCTTTGAGATACTATAGTCCAGGGAAAAGTGTTTAGTAAAGATAGTTAATTTTAATTATTGTGAGATGACTAATGAAATATGCAGCTTAAATACAGTTTTGTACCTACACAATTCCCATTGCTGTTGTGCTCAGATGTGTTCTAATTCCAATTAGAATATTAGTATAACAATAGCTTTTTTTCCCTCTTAACTTTCAGGTGAAAATACGGATGAACTTACATTTGTTTAAATGCATTAACAACACACTGAAATAACAATATATGAAAAAGATTTGAATTTTACATGTAGTTCCTTTCAAATACTGATAGTGATCACTAAATGTCCTATATCAGTAAGCTTCACAGACTATGTCTTGTTCTTTGGAAGTTTTAATCATCTGCATATTAGTTCTCCAATAGCATATATTTTATTTAATTAAAACATGGCTTTTGCAGTGGGTCTTGATCTTTACATCTAGTTGCTAGAATGAATTGTGAATTCCTTGGAATCTTTATTAAATAAGTATGCTTCTGTAGGAGTAATCTCATCAAATTTAAAACATTTATGAGACTGTAACACTCAGAATGATACTTTTTGACAGCCAATAGTTGTGAATATCCAACTTTTTTTGCTCTATTTTATAGACTTACCACTCATTCAGAATGTAGTTCAAAAGAGCTGTTATGATATACAGGTTATAGATATATATTGTTATAATATTCCAAGTGAAATCAAATTATCTGACTGCTTAGAATAATGACTGTCCATCAGGGAGAGCAAACCTAGCATAGACAGACTGTGAATATGAAGACCTTGAGTTGGATAATTTGTTCAAAGGTAAAAGCAGACCAAGAGATGGAGCTCATGAAGACTACTTTCACAATTATGTTGCCAAGTGCCTTTAGGCTTTTGAATTAATCTGAAACATCTGAGGCTTTCAGACTGCATCATATTCCAGATGCTAGAGTCAAGGTCTGACTGCAGTGAAAACTGTACCGAACTCAGCCTTCTGCTCAGTAACAAATGGAAATTCACTTGAGGTACTTCTGTCAACCAGCTTTTGGTTGGAAGAACGCCTAAGGAGGCAAAACAGCTTGAAAGAGGTAGATGATAGCAGACCCACTTAGTCAAATGGAGTTTCTTCTTCTCTGTAGAGGGGAAGATCTGTTTTGTATTGACCCTTTTCTAAAAGATATGGATAAATGAAGCAAATTCCTTTTCTGGGCTGGCAGACTTAGCAAAAATAAAACATAACATGCACTTGGTACAAGCATTCTAGAAGTGGAATAAGCTGTGGCAGAAAATAAAAAGATACATCCTGCTGTTCTATCCTTGCCCTTCCTTTTTATTTATTCAAAATGCCTTTTTTAACTTTTTTTTTTTCCTAAATCTCTGATGGTTAACATTCTATGCAAACTCATTACATGACAGCTCCTTATTGTTTTTTGCTGGGATTTTTATCAGCAGTCTATGAAGAACGTCTATTTTAAAAGTATTTACATGTGCTCATCATGTCACATTATTCCTTTTTAAAAATGTTTTACAGAGTTCCTTTCCTATGTTTCCTTGCCAGAATGACCAAAGCATGGAAACCTACATACTACCTCCATTGGTTTACATTTCATTTCCCAAAATCACAGTAGGCTTCCTCATTTCCTCTTCAAACAAATTATATTTTAAATGTCATTTGTTTAGAGTGCACTGTATGTAGAGGTAAAACTGAGTTACACTGAAACTGATAATCCCTTCCCCCCCCACCTCTGTAAACAGTAGATGCAGAGGAACTGCTCTGAATGACACAAGATACTCCCTGAACATCTGACTAAAAATTAAGTTGAATACAACCCAAATCTTTCAAATATTTGAAACAGTTCAGCCAGCTTTTTATCTTCCATATTTCATCATTTCCTGTTCCAGCCTCTGTCAAAATAAACAAGATTAAAAAGCTGCAAAAACCAAAAATGTGGCACGAGATTTTATTTTTATGAGATTTTAAATTCAGAGTTAGGTTATGTTTGGACAGACACTAAGTAATGATCAAAATGCCTTACTGGTCTTGGATTAAAATGTGTTTTGCATGTGGTGATTGGAGAAGCAAAGGTCATGAAGTGAAAACAGTTAACTGTGTAGCCACAAAATAGACATCAGTCTTACAATATTTGATATTATCAGAATCTTTGTAATATCATTCTGTCACCTTGTCAATATGTACTATACAACTCATACCTGTTAGTAAAATGTTGTACATAGTGCTATTTTGCTCTGCCCTACTCTCTCTCAACCCAATGTGGCATGAAATGTTACCCATTTTTCCTTCTCAGAACAAAAAAAAAAAAGCCATTAGGTGAAAATAAAACTCACCTGAATGAAATGGTTTTAGCAGCTAACAAGTATAGATGCACTCTACTTCTTGCATCTGTATTGCACAAATGAACAAACAGGACTTGCTTTTATCTTTCTGACTAATGCCATACAAGTCACTTTAAGTGGTTCAGTCACATACATTACCAGAAAGAAGACTGCTCTGTGTACTTAAAGACCATGTGCAGGGTGGCAAAACTAGTCTAGTGTACAGACATGCAATCTTGTAAAGTGCAATTACAGCTGGCATTTAACCTGCAGTGCTTAGAGTAAGTTTAATGTACAGAGCCGGACGGACCTTATTTAATTAAACATATCCTGTTAAACAGATGTGCTGCTGAGTACAGAAATTACTTTTATAATTAAATCCTATAATGAAATCGTATTTTTCTTCTCTCAATCATTTTAAAGCTATTCTTAGACAGACTTCCATTGTGATCAAGCTGCAAATGTGCCTTATTAAAATTATTTCAAATTTATAAGCACATTTGATATTTTATGCGGACCGGACTAGTCCAGCCTCTATGCTTTTCATAGTGTACATGTAACTGAAGCATTTTTGAAATGAGAAACAGAAAATAGAGAAAAAAACCAAAATAATAACAGTTTTCATCTCTCTGCATCTCCAAAGAATTTTAAGATTTTTCATTTCAATATTGTGGAAATAATAAAGTCACTACTGTCAGACAAATCAGCTTGACAGAATAATTATTTCATACCCATGCTAACGTATGCATGTTCTTGTCAATTGTGTTTTCATATCCTGCCACAGAATCAAACACGCAAACACAGTATTTAGTTTACTGAACAGGCATCTGACCTCTTACTCTCCCTTAATGCTTTGTCTCCTTTCTTCCAAGTGATAGTTGGCTTTGGAGAGGCTTGTGGCTTGCACTCAATGAGAACTTCTTGGCCCTTGGTAATAATTATTGTTTTCCTCATTTGATTTATTGGGAAAGTGGGAGCTGAAGCTGTTAGAAAGAAGTGTGTTAGCTACACAGAACAATCACAGTTTCCTGTTTCATCAAATTTGAATAGAAGATTAGAATAATAACTTTGGTTTGGAGGAAATTATTACACTGTGGATTTGATGGAATTTTACAAAATATTTAAAAACAAGCAGGAGCCAAGACTAGGTGGCAGGTCTATAACTTAATCCAGTTATGAATTACTGAGATGTCCCTTACATCAAAACCAAAGTAAGATTGCTTATGAAATTGAACAACTTTAGAAATTAAATACTATAGCTGATTTAGCTACATCTTTTTCCAAATCTTTGGATTTCATGGACAACTTCTTAGAAGTAACTAGTTCAAAATGAAAAGTTTACATTCCACAACTATACCAAATGCACCCTTTAGAATTAACTCTTACAAAAACTATTACTTAAAGAAATTTTATTGGTTTTTTTTATTGCACAGTATTTTTCTGAATACTTTCAATTGAAAAGTGAGAACACAATAGAAGATATTTAACTATGTCTTGTTCTTAGCATTTCACTTTTCAAGAAGTCCCACTGATCACAATACATGATAAATGTACAATAAAATTACAATACGTAACACACACATCCCAAAATGACACTAATTACTGTGATTTCACATGAAGAAAGGACTGTTGTTCTCAAGTAATCTCATTTGTCTGTGTTTTTCTTAGACCAGTTTTTGCAAAATCAAAGCCCCCTCTGTAACTACCTCAGCTACAGATATAGGAACATATTACACCCCATTGCCTCAAATATTTAGAAATTTTCTATTGTTACTCTGGGTAATTTTCATACCAAAGCTATTTATATGGACAGTTTATTTTGTTATTTTCCCTTTAATAATCCAGAAAATCAAACAGAACTGCTTCTTTAATACAACAGAATGGTTAAATTTAACAGGGGTACAATTTCACAAGTGACAAAACCAAAGGCTGATTTTACTGCAGCAACATATAATGTCCATTTCCAATAACAGAGAAAGTGCACAACTACCTCATATAATAGGTATACCTGTTTTATAATAGATATAAAAAAAACTAACAAGAAAATCTTGTAACCAACAAGGACCTATTTGCTGACTGAATCACAAATGCCAAAGGAAGTGATGGACAGAGAGCAACCACTGTCTGTGGGTTTTAATTTATGGCTAGACAGAAATATTTTGAAGAGCTATCAGTGAAATTCTTAAGTTGTCCAGCTAGTAAATAATGGAAATCTTCTAGACAGATTATTCTTCAGAATAACCAAATATTGGCTCTTCTTCAGTAACTTCAGATTTCTCATTCATTTGGGAGTTTACATGAATGATTCTAGATGCAGGTTTTGAAATACGCAAGGTTTGAACAGTGCACAGACCTCTAATCTATGATTTGGCCACTGAATTACTCTGACAGATACGTGTCTTCCAGCTATACAGCACTTTAACAAAGATCATGAGACTCTTACAAGTCTGCCTCACTTATCCCTGGGGATGCCCTCTTATCACTACTGTCTAATTGCGTGTTACCATAGTTTGTTTTAAGAAAAACTAGTGTTCAAAAGACATGCTTCAAGTTTTCTTCGTTAACCCCCACTTTAATTTTTTAATCACAAAATTTTAACTATATTTCCGGGTAACACTATGTAGTGCATTTGCTTTATGATGGATGATATTAGCTAAAGTATGTAATTTCCAGTATCCAATCAGTTCTCATGACTTCATAGGAAATTTTTAACCCTTTAAAACTGAGATCATACTTAATTACCTTTGAATAACAGCCTTGGTAGAAATAATAATTTAATTTTAACAGAGACTAAAATACATTTACTTTCTCTAAGTTTCCTCTCTTCGCTTATTTTTGAGGGGTTAAAAACTATTTTTTCATTTATTTGAACTGGAATGCCTTATATGAGAATTTGTCACAAAATGTAACCAAGTCAATAATTTATGGAAAAAAAAAAAAAAAAAATCAGTTAATAGAAGGATCTGTGTGCTCTCGAGCAACAAAGGACCCACTGATACACAAATAAAAGTAAAAATGAGCCCACTTTCATTGCTCTGCTCCATTTGGACTGGCAGAAGCTGTTCCTTATTAAAACAGACCAAGAACAAGTGTAATTTTCAAAGGGAAAAGAAATAATGGTCTGCTCTATTTCAATAATACTTACCTAAAATCTTCAGCTCGGCACTGGCATAAATGGTACCATACTTATTTTCTGCTAAGCACTGATACATTCCAGCATCTGAGACATTCACACTGTGGATCACCAGAACACCGTTAACCATCTCAATCCTGTTCTGTAATGGAATAATAATAATAAAAAAAGTTTGTAAAAGCAAACACACACTGGAAATTTGCTGTGCTATTAGCTTCAGGCAAAGGGACAAAAGACATTATTAAGCTAAAATAAAACTGAGCAACAAATTTCCTTGGGATTCCTTTTTTTTTTTTTTTTTTTTGTTATATAAGGAATGACAAGGATAAAGGAGATGGGGGAAGGCAGAAGAAAAATACAAAAAATATTTAAAGATAAACATTTTTCAGTGCAAATTCACTATCTCCAAGGCTCACTTCTATCTGTTTGCTTGTTAGTCTGCTATTAACCTTACATGATTTTTAAAAGCAGTTCATCCTGTAAACTTTAATGAGGCAAGAAGTCAGTTGTGGGTGTAACATATCTGATGATCTTCACATCTCTAGCAAATGTTTGGTTTCAGTCACCGTATTACGTTCATATATGTATATGTGCAAGATTGCATGAATAAGAGTGAAAGGGACTAGTTGTCTTCATCATTAGTGCAAATTCATTATTTGAAAATTCCACTAGTAGAAAACAATTACCACAGCTGGAAGAGAAGGGCATTGAAAGCTGTTTAAGGAAATGTATACTTCATGAGCTGTATAATTTGAACTGCTATAAAATATCTCTAGATTTCATTGCAATTGTTGGAGGTTTAATTAAAAATTGATAAAGAATAAAGTGTATGGGAATGCAGAGGAAACTGTGAAAACAAATTCTCCCTGTTGTAAGCCCCCCGTTTAAACTGAAATTTAATTTGAAATTTCAGAGCCTGGTGCAACTCTTTGAAAAATCAGAAAACCAAAATGAACAGATATTTAAATTGCTTCAAGTTCAGGACTAATAACTCCATCTAAGGAGGCAGAAATGGATGAAGACATATAACCTTATTTTCAATGCCTCACAGCTTGAAAAGTAAGCTGTGTTTATGTTTCCTTTCTCATTGTTTGCATAATCAGTTGCTGTTCACAGATGGAAGTGGCATTCACTGAAAAAGAAATCATTGCATCTTTTATATTCATAAATCCTTTCTGTGAATTCATTTCCAAACAAAGACATTGTCTCCCAGAATTGAACAGCCTTATTTTAATCTGGAAAAATAAATAAATTTAGAAAGCTTTTATCTACTCTAAATAATTTGACACTATAAAAATGTAAAGGTGTTAGGCAAAAACTCACATGATGTGGGCTGACCTACTGACAATTCAGTGAGAGAAAAATGAACAAAATTAAATAAAAGACAGGCCACGTCATGCATGGTCTTTTAAAAAGAAATGAGAATTTTATTTAGACCTAATTCTAAAATACACCAGTAGTTGACTGTAGTTAAAGACCTCACATTCTAGGAGTTTTATATGGAGCATTTGAATGGTCTTGATGATAAGTCCTGTTACTTACAGGGAATTAATGGAGTTGGAAACAGATGAAAATAAGAAAGTCATTGTACCTTTTATATTAGCTTGCTAGTGTTTTGAGAAGTAGGATTATGCACAAGCAAAATGCGGTAAAACTCATAATAACATGACATGACATGACATGACACGTCATGATGTAACATAACATAACAATGTAACGTAACCTACATTGGGAGAAATATGAAGGAATGTGAAGCAAAAAAAAAGCACTTTTTTGAGTTGTTACTATCTTTTTATTAAAAAAAAAAAAGAAGAAAACATAGTACCATTTTCTGAAAAAGAAAATAGTATAATACCACTACCTAAAGGAAAGAAAGGAAGAAACAAACACACACACTGAAGATTGCTTAGATGTGCATTATGGTACAACGGCAGATTCTGCTTCAGACACAACTCAGAAGGTTCCACCTCCCAAAGATTTCTGAACTACAGAGAATTACTGATGAATGCAATTTTACATCACTTGAGATGGTTCAGAGGAGACATGCATAGAAACGTTGTCTCTATACTAACACTTAAGAAACTAACAAACACAGAAAACAGTAATTTCTAAAGTGCTTTTCATTACTTTCTTTAACAGGCTTTATCTGAATAAAAGGAGAAACATGCAACACACTGGTGACTCCTCGTCTAATGTACCTGTGGCCAGAGAGGAATTCCATTTTTCAGCCAATGATATGTGGGCCTTGGCTTTCCGGTGGCTTTACATTCCCATCGGAGCTGATCTCCACTGTCTAATTGAGTATCATTAAGTTTCTCCACCCAATGTGGGTAGGCTGCAAGAAAAAAATACTATACTGTATACAGAGGGTATAAACTGTAAGTCTCTAGCTGATGTGCAAAAACCTAACCAATTAAAAAGCTTAAATTATGGCCTTTAGAAAGTTTAGTTTACTCTGAGAACAAAGCACATTTAAATAAACAGCCAAAACCAAAAGTCATAAAATTAACAAAATTCTATAACTTTAAAGGAAATGCTGTAATGACACAAGGAAGTGAGCAGTATCATGACAAGGAATAGAAATATTCCTGACTTAATAAAGTCCAGTGGATTAAATTACAGTACTATCTATTCATGCATCAATTATTACTGCATTTAAGGCAGTAGTCACAATTGCTTGGTAGTCACAATAGCGTATTTAGTAATTTTTCAAGATCTAAGCTATTTAAATTTAGGAAAGCAGGTCAGTCATCACAGACTTTGTTTCATGCAGTTTTCTCATTTTACTAGGAAATCATTATTTATTCAGCTAGGAATGACTGGGCATGTGGTAAGGTATTTGCATATATTTTTGTCAAAGTGTCTTGAGCTGAAATCCATTTGAAAATGTTTGCAATGTTTTAAAGCACAGAACCCATGAGATTCTTAGCATTCATCAGAAACATAAATTACACAATAAAACAACTAGTCTTTTTTAAAGGTAGACAGTTGGCAGGTATGTATGTGATCATTAGTAGCTAAATTTCATGTAATAATCTGTTTAAAAGCAGACCTTTAATGCAGCAGCTGATCAGACAGCTATACGTAGAATCTTATAATTTTGGAACACTTTGTATGACTCGGTGAGGAGCTGAGCATTCATATGCAGGAATAAAAATGTATGTTTAAAAGCCATCTTCTGGTTTTTGCGCACTGTAGACATATTGATTTTTATAGCAAAGACTATGACAAATGAAATTGATTAATGGTATTAAGAGTTGGGTTGTGGGGGTTTTAGTTAGTAAAGAATAAATAGCTAAAAGGTCTTCATTGCTAAAAGAATGTAAAATTCTTCTTGGTATGAATAGAAGTCCAGATCTGTCACAATGAAGTCTCTGCTTCAAACATCAGATAATTGATAATGTACTTACACATGAAGAACTGAGTGTAAAAATAAATCTTTGAATCTAGCTGGCTTTTGACAGGTCACCAATCAAAGACGTGAGAAGATATGAAAAGGCATGACAGGTGACTAACTGCTTCTAGCTTATATCTCTGCATGCATGATAAAGAAAGTGAAGGAGGTGTCTATCATTCCTAAGCAGAGAATCGTCTGCTTCAGAGTCCCTGACCAGACAGTTGTCAGAAGCTGGAAACAGGAGAAGAAGAATCGCTTGTATCTCTTCTAGTAGAGGAAAACAGAGTAAGAGTGACTGAATCTCACTCCCAAACCCAAGATCAAAAACATCTGCTCCCTTATTGTTCTCATTACAGTCAAGGCAATGTGTGGCATGCTCCATATGTGCTCCGCTGCACTGAATTACTTGATTCTTAAATTATATCAAAGGGTCCCATGAAATCCTCAGAAGCAGCTTGCAGCAGTCCCTGCTCACTTGTTGTCTACTAATTGTCCTAAAAATATAATCCAATTGCATACTTGATGCTATTGTTTTATTTTTTATGTTTTTGGTATGCACAAAAGGAGCATGCTGAGAAGTAATTGTTTCCTTTGTAAATGAATATGCTAATATGATTCTGGAAGATGTGACGGTTCAATGTGCAACTAAAAAACCATAAAAGTTATCCAGTGGTGCCATAAAATCATGACGTTTCAAAGAGCTGCTAAATTGTTCCTCTGTATATTTCATTCTTTTTATTATTTTCATTTTCTGATAATTCTACTATATGACACAAAGCATATCTAGTTTCATTTTATATGTTGAATTTGATCTCATCATGAACCAGAGCATTCAGAACTAGTGGGCAGCTGTTTTTCCCAGCCTGGCTGCAGAATTGTTCTCCTTAGTACACAACTGTCATTCCCTATCCTCTGTCTTGATAACATAGTCATAGCACAGGTTTTCCTCTGTAACCGCATACTTGCAAATCACAATACTATGACTGATGGGTATTAGCAACCTTTTTCATTAGTTGGGGTATTTCTAGCCTGTATTTTCTCTTCACAACCTAAATGGCCTTTGGATTTACAGATTCACACACCTTTGAGCATAAGGTAGCAAAGCAATAGGTAGATGTAGCAGGAATAGAGTTAAATGCATGATTGAGGTACATATTTTCATAGCTATTGGGTTTCCTTTTCTCCCTCTATGTACTCTTTTGTCACAAAGGGCTCCCTCTCTGCTCATACAGTCACTCTCCATAACATCATAACACTTAAAAAAGTGAAACTTGGAGCAAAAATTCTGACTGATATACATGTGGGCAAAGAAAACTTCATTCCATGACTGCACTTAATTTTAATTAGAACATATAAATTCTAAGAAGCATTTAAACAGATTTCAAAAGTAACATGTTTTTTTTTTCCTTTTTATAAATTCAACATTTATCTTCGGGAAAAAAAATTCATTTTTGCCTGGGTTTTATCTTTCCAGCGAAGAGTTTTGGGGTGAATGTAAGAATAGAAGTATGTGTTTCTTTATTCAGTAGTCTTTATGGATATTGTGCCACAGCTTTACACAGCACTCCTGAGATTTTAAAATCACTGTCCAATCCTTGATTTATTTTATACTGCATTTCTGCACCTGTTTATTCAAGGATGTCAAAATGTTTTCCAAACACAAATTGGCAATAAATCTGCAAGCCTACAGGCCAGTTTTTACACCCTCTGTGCAAGATGAAATTCAGATGCAGAAAACTCAGCCTCCTTTCTCAAATTATTCATCAACTTTTTGACTGAGAGAAAATTGAGGACAAAATTTTCAAAGAGAAATGAGTTCAGATAGTGTCCTAAAATGGGAGTACAGAGTTTGGGGTGAAAAAAAAGTTTTCTGCACACAAGGCTAATTGAGAACTATACAGGAGGAGAAGAATAGGAAATTATTACAGTGAGAAAGATAATATAGCAAATTTAACCTAAAGGTGCAACTCTGACTACAGAAATCTCTTCCTCTCAAGCCAGGGGGTAACCTGTAGTGGCACCAGTGGATTTTATTCCATACAGCTTTCATAAGGAAGTGATCAATTTTATTTTTTTTTTTAAATCAGGATGGTCCATTGCACTGCATCACAGAATGCTCCTGCCCTGAGCTTGTTCCACTTCTCTGTTATGGCAAACCTTCCCTCCTGCTGTAGCAGCAGTTCTGCTCATGGGGCACTGCTGTGAGCAGGATCAGGGAACTGATACAGCCAAAAAAAAAAAGGCCAAAAAGGTGGTTTTATGGTCTGCTTTGTACCACCACTGTCTGCTCAATGGGTACTAGTGAGTAGGTAGCACAGAAAAAAACCCAAAAGGTTCAGAGTGAGAGAGGGGCAGGAATTGCACAGAACAACTCCTACCATTGGGAAAAGGCTACTAGCCAGGATTTGTGGTGCAACTGTAATTACAAAACCTTTACAGCCAATTTCTCCACCCAAATTTTAATTGTTGTGATCTCTTTTATTAATCAATTTGAGCTTGAAGAAAATTTAATCAAAACTTAAAAGATGAACACTTTACCTGGGGAAAAATCACACCTTACAAAATAGGTGGCAATGCATATGAGGATGTCTTGCATTGTCAGTATTGTTTTTAATGACTGTCATTTCTACAGTTGAATTGCCCTAAAGTGCTGAGACTACAACTAGCTGAAATTGTCAGCATCCGAAATACCACTTTCTGAGCATCCATACTGTCAGCTGCATCAGGCAGTCATGGTATATCTGGATTGCAGCAGCAGGTAAGAAATGAAAAAAACCCACTGGTTTGTTATTAAATGTGATCAGACAGGCAGACTGGGTGTCCTGGGCTGTTTCCAAAATACTCTGTGATGACTCAGATCAGATGCAGTGGATGAAATGAAGAAGATTCAAACAGACAGTGAGTGAGTTCCTACAGATATGCAGATAGTGAGACTGCAGTATGACACAGCTGGTCCTACAACCTGCACTGAAATTTTACAAGAATCCCCTGGAAAGGAATGATGGCCTACATCTGAATTTCTGAGCCAAAACAATTTTTGTGTCCTGGAGGAATAGGATGTCAGTGCAAAGAAAATGAGCTTAAAGGTAAATAATTCATGTTGACTGTTGTTATGAACAAGAGGTACGGCAGGAAATGCTGTTTCAAGTAATGCCCCTGAATCTTGCCGTACCAGCTGTCAGCAAAGGGAAATGAGAATCTTTTAAAGTAACATATGGCTAAACTTTGTGCTGCTAGAAACCTTCCTACCCAAACTCTCTTACACCCTGGAAAGGGTTGCCAAGATAAGTAGGCCAGTGAGACTAATGCTGTCTTCATGAGCGCTGAAGGCTGCAAGAGGCTCACTGGGGAGTATTTAACATTAAGGCCAAAAAAAAGGCACTTTTAAGGGGTTAGTAACAGTTTGTGTTTCTGCTGTACTGGAGGTCACTGCTGGTCTCTTCCATTTGAAAGCCCTCTGATGCCTGCTCTGACCTTACTCCCTGCTAATGCATATAGGTGAAACTCTGACTCAGATCTGGTTTTGACTTATCTCTAAGACAATCCAAAGTATAATAATAGACTTAAGAGAAACTTAATAACATATTAGTCTCATATATCTGTTAATCAAATCTGAAGTGGACCCCCTTTCTATATTGTTAAAGAAGTTCTAATATTTTTGCAGAAAATGCCAACTAGCACAAATTTCACGCTATTCATAAAGGCAGTGACAGTAAAAAATATAATTTTGACAATGGTAGAGAAATAAAAATACGTATTTCCACCTGGACAGAGTAGAACAAAATGGGTTTTTATGTTGAAAATGTTTTCTATGGACTCCTAGATTTGTGTATCATCTTTATTTCTGCTCAGAAGAAAAATGTGTCCAGGCTAATGAGAGAGGCAGAGTTGTTTAGAACACTACATAATGTTGCTGTGATTTTATGCCACAGGTCTGCAGGGTGATCTTGAGATAATAAATTCAGTTTTTAGCATCTTAGTTTCTCTCTTGAACAGCACCTTTTATATGCCTTTAACTTTGAAAGGCGGAGGCAAAGATAGCACTAGAAAACAGCTAGTAAGTTTGTGAGCTGGGATACACTTAATAAATCATTATTATTTTTTAATTTAGACGCTTTAAGAAATGTTGTTTAAAAAGACCACGTATGGAGCTAAATTCCCCAGCCCCAGGTCCCTAGCAGGACCTGTTGTACTTCCAGGGAAGTAATTGACAATAAGAATTTGCAATACCAGATAAATATTACTGGGATATTGGCATAGGAGGAGCCATCAAATAGTTCTTGGGCTTTGACTGCTGTTTTCAGCGAAAGCCTTATAAAAACTTTGCTGCCAATGCAGCACAGACAGCACGTCCAAAATGAAAGGTGCAAACTACCATCTTTGTCATCACATATTTTTCCCAGCATATGCAAAAAAAATTGAAGACAAAAAACCTGCCTTTGGCTTTAGATGGATGAGAACCAAAAGCAAGGAGAGAATCACCATCCAGAGATATGCTGATACTCACTAAAACCAAGGGACTAAGATAAAGACACTGGAAAGCTGGAGGAGAAAGGAAAATTGATTATGGACCTGGAAATATTGACATATGTGGAAAATAAACCAAATATATGACACCAGCCTATGGTTACTTGATGAAAATGTATAACAAAGAGAACTGTGTATAGTTAGTAATGGCGAGAAAGGACTAGCAGCATTGGACTGGGATCAAGAAAAGAAAAATAAAATTGATTAACAGGAGAGACTCCTTCTTAAAGGTATCTATTAGCCTGAGGTCGCGTCTGAACTGCAGCAGTTGGAATTCCACTAACTGTGATATTTGAGGACAGAAAACAATTCAGTCTGAAAGATTCACTGCATGACCTCCTGCAGTAGACCCTTCTTCTTAAGTATTTAAGCTAGTAGGATTCATGGAATGATAGCAATTGGAGTAGCTTTAATTGATAAGAAGTATGTGGGTCTCAACCACACATTCAGTGAGGGAAACTGGGTTGTAAGTATTCAATCTGATGCATTTTTTTATGCCTACTCAAAAAACTTTTAGAAACACCAATCTTAGAAAATGTTCAGCACTTTCTGAAAATCAGAACCTTCAGAGACTGTGCATGCCTAGATTGAGAATTTTCTACAAAATCAGAAGCACTTCTCCAAGCTCCAAGCTCTTGATTCTTGTATGAGGAATTTGACAAAACTCAGCACTCAGGCACGGCAAGCACGAAACATTAATAAAACTGTGATAAAAATCCCAAGATATCACTAATATTCTTTTCTGACAGATAAATCATGTTCAGGTTGCATGTCATTGTTATACATCATATCAGGAGAAAAAAATGGACTTTTAAAATTATAGTGATACTCTTTAAAAAAATCCTATAAAACCCCATAAACATCAAGTATGAAATCGTATTTAAGACAGTTCTTTGAGAGAATAAACTTTCTTTATATCTCACGTTAATGAATTACTAAGAAATAAAAATACATATCTTAATTCAATAATAATTTTATTTTAGAAGAGTGATATTTTGTTTCTGCTGGACCTTAGCATCCTTCATATGTAGTTAAAACATTAAATGTGGACAAAGCATTGCTGCATAGTACTGTGTGCAGTTACACTTACTGTACACTTGTAGCTGTCCTCTGAAGACATTTCTTCCACGAGAGTTTTCAGCCTTACATTCATACATTCCCGCATCCTCTAGCTGCACATTAGGTATTTCAAGCACGGCTTGGGATTTTCTCAGGCGGGCTTTACTTGGATTATGACCATTAACTTTCTTCCAAGAGATTGTTGGAACAGGGCTGAAATATTTAGTAAAATTACTGTTAGCACACTTCCACTATGGAGAATATAGATTCTGCTATCTGGTAGTTTAAACATTTAATAATCTAAGTAGCAATAAAATATAACCACAATTAAGGTTCATATAATGCTTGATATACCTTGCTTTCTGTAGGGAATCCTTACTAAATGGTTTGCTACATGGAATGTGTCTCTTTCATCCACAAGGGAGGCCAAATTTTCATTGAGATGAAGTAAATCACTTGAAATACTCTCTCTAGAGCTTCTCTAGAACTCTATGTTTTACTCCTGAACACTTACACTCAATAGCGAAAAGAAAATAACTTCAAAATCTGGATGAATCTAGCAAATTCAAACACATCCCAATTTTTCTGCAATGAAATTGCAGTTCAGGAGATCAGTAAGTGATAATGTCTATGTCGGTGGGGGATTTCAGTACCACTCTATCTTGGATAAATGAAGGTGACCAAAAGTTTGCAATCCTTTTCTGCAATATTATTTAAGTTACAAAATTGGTTGTGTATAAAGTATGTATGCACTACTGCTTCTGACACACAGCATTATATGCCTGCTTGAGGGAAAGGAAGGGCTTTTCATTGTGGTTTGCTATTCCACAGAGGTCTGTGTGGAATCTGTGTCTTTCATACTGAGGGAAGAAATGGATTAAATCTTGTTTGCACTCATTCAATTTTCTTTTCTAGCCCAAGCACTCATCATTCATTGTGCATCTATTGGGCTTATCAGTATAGATATACATTGGTCTAAATATGGCAGATACTTAAGTGGGAAGGGGAAAAAAAAAAAAAGATAAAATGTAATGGATATTAAAAAAAAAATAAAATTTGTTTGTTGCTTTAAAGTTTGAGCTTCCATTTAAACACAGTTGGATCTTGACACAGTCTAAATGGGGAAATAGCACAAATTCAAAGGTTTTTTTTATTAATTTCTGCCATCATTTGCTAACTTCCCCTTACTGTAACTATATGAAGTTGTATTAAAAAATCACCTTTCTCCAAGAACTTCAAAGTTTGAGACGCACAGATACAGACATCGCAACCAACCGTGGTAAAAGCTCTAGCTATTCTTCAGACAGTTAAAATCAGGCTGTGAGACTGCAGTTATCCTCACAGTTCCAGACAAAATGCTTCAAATTCCTGTACTTTATAGAGATTCAGAAAATTCCCAGACTTGTAGTTGGAGGTCAGAATGTTTCTCTATTCTTGTTTCCTGAATATCAAATCACTGAATTTCATTGAGCCTATTAACATAATTAATTACCTTCACAAATTCAATTTATAGTCCCATATAGAATGGTATACACTACTTATTTGAATATATGAGGAGGCAAACATAATTTCCCTTATCAGTTTGCTGCACTGATTACTTCACCTGACAAAAGATACTTTATTTTAAGTGTGTGTGTATTCATCTCTGAGGTGCAGTCCTTACAACACTTCTCTATTTTTGCAAAATGGTCCTTTATCACTGTTCACCATGGAAGAAGTATATGCACAGAAATCAAATCACTTCTTTTTTTCCTTAGTAAATAAACGAGATTGATCTCTTTGTCTTCTAAACTCCAATCATGTGTATAGTTTTCTTTTCATAAATGGTTGTGGATTCTATGGTGGGTATGGATCATATGAGCTCTTTTTTTCCCCTTTTGTATCACATAGAAGCTTGACATCCTACACATTATTAAAATTAAATTTTAACTTTAATACTTTCTTGCTGACTGGTATAAAATTTTGGTGTCCTGTAGGCTTGGTTTGAGGACTCCTCTGTGCAGTTTGTATGGATCTAATTTATAAATTTTGCTCCTTATTAGAAATTATTTTACATAATTTTCAATTAGACGATTAAAAGAACTTCCCATTCTTATTTGACACAAGTACTTCAACCTGGTCAATTCTAAATATGAGGTATAAACAGGGTATTTCTGTCTCTGATGCATAAAAAACCTTACTGTCTTTAGCCCTATCACTTATGATATTCATGTCACATTCATGGCTACTATACTTTGACAGTATATATTAGAAGTAGTACAAATAACAATATTGTTTTCTTTTTTCCTCCCATGTATTAGTTCTCATATTTTATTTCCATTTGCATATTTGATATTCAGAGATATTCATACTGCATATTTGATATTCTCCCTTTCTGGAGATTTTGTAAGTAAGTTTGTTTTTTGCTTTGTGTTCAGCTTTAAGTGTAAACTCCTTATACGCTTGTTCTTTTTCTATATAGAATACAATTATGTCATGATTGCTGGCTGCAAAACAAACCATGGCCAAGCAAGTGTTTTATTAGTCATTATCAATCTCAACACAAGTCCACAGCAGGAACTCTATGCTGGTACAGTGCAATACTACTCGGCAACTGCTGTTTTACAAATGAGATAGATAAATAGATATGCATGTACACTTTATTTGGCAACATAAGGGTGCCATGCTTGTTGCCCATTGTTGCGTATTTGCCCTTACGCCCTACTTCCAGAAAGGTTAGTGACAAAAAGTCTTTTGCTGTATTGTCATGGAAGAAAACTGGTTCTGCTGAATAGAACTGGTAAGTGGAATTTTTTCATAGCCTGTATTTCTGAGAAATAATGAAGATATTATAAACTGTGAAAATTGTCTCATTTAGCTGCTATGAGATTATTCCGAAAATCAAGTATTTAGAAAATTTCTTTTAAATTGCATTTAGCTATTTTTTTTCTTTTTAATTTGCTTTTGTGTCTGCCTCAGGAAGTAAATGTGTATAACATGGCAAATACAATGGAAACTTGTTCTCTGAGTCATTAAGAAACATATTTTTAAAAAAAATCACTTTTTTCTTCATCAGTATGAGGTAGTAAGTGGTTTTTCAGAGATAAAGTTACTTTAGCCATGTAAATTTAATGATCTCAAAGGAAAGTATTCCCACACTGCAAATCACTATCCACTGACAACTTGTAGTTCTGTTTAATGAAGCTTATTTTCCTTGCATAAGTTACAACTGAGATGTGAATTTTACATCTGGAATAAAAATGTATCGATACCTATTTCTCCTCTGTAACTGTATGAGAATGAAATGAAATATATCTGATTGAGGATGTGAAAGAATAAAATTGTGTGGCTGTTCTAGAAAACTCATAAAATCCACCATAAAAGCATATACTTTTTCATACTTTCCAAATGATCCACAGCTTTTTAAAAAATAGAGTAACAGCAGAAGTATCTCTAACATTAATATGAGTTTAATGCAATATGTATAATTGTTAACTTATAATCATTATAATCCATTTTATTTTGGTCTCAGCAGGCATCTATGGGAATAGAGTTTCCTTGTTTATTATGACTCTGTTAACATTCAAACCCTATGAGTAATTTGATTCAAGTTTCAACTGAGTTCAAAGACAAGATTTTAAGATTTCTCCTTACTTTTGGAAAGAATCTGTTGAATACTACTGGTCAATCTTAGAACCATTGAGAAAAAAAAAAAACCTCTACTTGATTCCAGAAATACCATCGTTAAACTTCTAAGTTCTGACAGATCACTGGTGACTGTGATAGACATTACTGTGGGTTTATTCACTTTGAAGAAAATATGAGTTATAGTTTTACATTTACATATAGAAAATATTCTAAGTGCCCATTTTCGTAAGTATTATCTTATCTTGGACAAGTGCTATTGACTTTGTTGGGACTTCTTCACAAGTTTCACTGGAAAAAAAAAATCATTTTTTGAAAAAAATATTGAAAGCAATTTATATTCATTTATTTATTTCACCTGAAAAATAATTTAGTTAGATCTATTAAGAATTTGTTTATTTCCAGAAAGGGGTGAGGTGGAAATAAGAGTAAAGCCTGAATTTTAAAATACTTTTTCATGGATCTCAGCTCCTAGTTTTTCAGCAATATCTTAAATACAAATGTATAGGTTACTTTTTCTATATTTGGTTGGTAAAAATGGATGTGCTTTTTTTGAAATATTTTACCTTCTACTGTAATTTAAATTTCTTTTCACACTATTTCTTTTCACCATGCATCAACGTTCTGAGCTGTGCCTTCAAAACCACAGGTTCACATCATAACGTATCTTGAAAACCAAATCATGCCTGTGTATTTGACGCTAGAAAAAACCACCTTTTTCCTTATGCCCTCCAGCCTTGCAGCCCAGTTAAATATATTCTAATTATTACAGAATAATTATATAGGATTAAAATGTCAAGGAGTATAATGAAATTCTCTCCATCAGATACTTTCCAGAAACGACCATCAGCTATTCACACAACTCTACCTTTAGAATGATCCATATAAATCAGTTATGGTAAGTTGCAGAGATTTAGGAGACAAGATAATAACTTTTCCTTTCATTTCATTATTAAAAGACAGTTAGTTTTCATGAAATACAGCAGCAGTGAGTACTTGTGATTTAAGAATAGAAATAGAATAGAAAGAAATGATGATGAGTTTGAAGCCTGTGTGCAGGAACAAGTCTAGGTCTGCAAGTCCCATCAACACATCTATTACTGAACTAAAAAATCTGATGCATGTACCAGTGTCACATACTAATGTGGATATGCTTTCTCTGCTGGCTTGTTCTTTATGGCACAGAGCAAGGACAGTGTGCCTGCTTGGCTGCATGTCCAACTCTATGTCATTTTCTCCACACTTCATGTCCTAACACATTAGAGCATCTCTAACATCTAAAACAGTGCTATGGATAATGATTCATTACCTATAATGATTCATTATTCATAGTGAATTATACTCCAGAAGCTTTCCTCTGCTGACTGATCAGAGTCTAAAGCAATTACTTCAAGCTTTTTCCAAATTCTTAAATTAAAGTTAATAATGAACACAAGAGTCATCTGATTCCAATGTAATCAATCAAGAGAAAAGGGGATTCACAATAGGTGAGGTATTGGCTTCACAAGTCATGAGTAAAGGAAAAAAGATACTCTGCAATCTTTGGTTTCTCCATTTAAAAGTTAGAAAAATGTTATTTACTCTTAATGAAATCATAACAGCTTAGCTAGTTGATGAAAAATTTAGTAGAAAAGATCTGAACATCTCCTCCTGTTGATTCATTGCAAAATTCCATATTACATTTATGTCATCATCCTATAGCAGATGCTATATTTTGGGATGGAGGAAATGTTGAGCTACTATAACTATTAACTGAGGACACAAGTAAGCTTTGTTTTTGACTCCATCATTCAGTGATCCTTTTTTTCTAGTCTCTCTATGACATCCTACATCAGTTTGCTGGCCGGTGTTACTCTGAAATAAGTGGACATTCTTCTGGAAAGTATTAAAGACATAACAAATAACAGCCTGTGATTTGATCAAGGCTGTTGGGGAGATAATCTGAAGGAATTTGAAAAGCAAAATATATATATGACATCTGCTGTGTTAGTATAGAGGATAACATATATATTCGTATGGATAATACATGCTCATATGGACTCGCAGAGCCACAATACTACAGTACAACAGTGTTTACGTGCCCTATGTAAAGCTATTTTATAATTGGCCTTCTCTCATGTAATTTTGCTTCGTTCCTAACTTTGTTGAGGAGAATTTCTGTAGCTGGCACATTAATTGAGGATTTCCTAAATCTGCTGTACAGATATGGCTAATGTCTGTGTAGACATAATTCCAGAGGACTAGTTACAATGAGTCCAGGACTTCCAGAAGAAAACAGATCGGCCACCAATCATAATGTAAACCCAGTTTGGGGTGTGCAGGACACCTCTGAATGATCTGATCCGCTGCTGATCTGAAACTCCTGATCAGCTACAGATTTTGAAGACAGAGAGAGTGATGATTTCTGGAAGTGCTGGATTTAAAGCTCTTGTACCACACACTATTACACATATTTATTTTTTTGTGGGAATTCCTGAAGAGAAATGCAACAACAGTAACTATGGGACCTACTATTGACAATTGACAGAATATGTTTCCTTCTGATCCTCTGTACCTCTGACACAGACAGAAAGCCTACATATGTGTTTCTGGATTGTAAGTTCAGAGTGAAAAAAGAACAAAACACTCCTCCATCTTTGAACCTAAAGCAAAACTATGTGAATTACTGAACAAAGTTTGCAGTAGCATTTAAAAGTTTTCTTTGATGGCTGTGAGAGAAAGTGAAGAGATTTGTAATACTACTTCTTCAAAAATGACATTCTACTGACAGAGACTTGCAGTTTAGTGGGTTTATTTCCCCCTTTCAACATGCCATATGGTAAAAACAATTAATTCTTATTTTTTAGATGTACATAAGAAGCATTTAATCAGAGTGAGGCAGAATGTGGCCTGGTAGTGCTTTTTGAAATTTACCGAAGAATCTTTATTACATTGCTATGAATGATTGCAAGATTTGTAACAGCATTATGAAGTCTATGCAAGAACATGCCCACTTCAAGGAAGGTAGAAATCAATCCAGCCTGAAAAATAAGAACAAAATCCAATCCTGGTCTAGCACCTTATGACATAAATTCTTATTCAGTATGAGCTAAAAATGAACTTTAGATTGATGAAAGTCTTAGAAAGATTTACTTGACATAAACAATATGTGCTATCAAAGGAAAAAAAAACAACCAACCCTCCTGGATCTATTTGTCTTATATAAACAAACTCAGCTTGAAGATGCCATGTTCATGTTTAAAAAGGTTCTTTCCTCCCATCACAAATTTATTTCCAGGGGAAAAGAGATCCCTGCCTACAACGCTGGCAAATGCTGTTCTACTGAGAGTGTTCATCTCCTTCTTGGAATTGTTTTGTTATCAGTTGTTTAACAGTAGGATTCACAGCTTCCAGGTTTGGCACCTGCTGGTATTAACTTTTGTTAATAAGTTCCTAAAGTAAGAAGTGGTGTGAAGGGACATGGAGGAACATGACTTTTTGTCCTACGGGATTTAGAAACATATATTTCTATACCAGTTTTTGTCTACATCTTGCAGCTTGATTTTGGGCAAATTATCCTATCTTAATACCCTATGCCAAGGTTTCCTGCTTTTAAAAAGAGAAAACAGCCATTTTAAGTGTCTGTGACCTGTAGATGAAAAATAAAACATCATGATAAGAATTGTTTTTGAGGGTGAAGGCAAATTACTACCCCTGGACTTCTACATTGAGAATTTGCTTAATACTCAACAATACTAAGATGCTAGCGGTCCTTGTTCCCTTAGTAATCCTCCTGTATGTAGAAAAAACACTGAATATTTGAATCCCTAGTTTCAACAAGGAATTGGATGCATAGCATCTAGAATGATTTGCTCCATTTAATGCACACCAGGGATCTTGGCACGTCATTAAATTGCGAGTACCATGATACATTTAAAAGACAAGTCTAAATTAGCTTCCTTTTTGCCTGCAAATTGTATATTAAATCTGGTTAGAATTCCTCAGACCTCCAACCCTTCATTTATCAATGTAGTAATTCATCATGTCCTTTCATACTTTGTTTTGACCAGCAGTTCCGTGTAGGGGATAACAATGTATGTGCCACTGTCACCAGGATTCAGTGGAAATGAGGGCTGTTAATGTGCTCTGAATGTCCTTACTATAGAATCATGTTATCTGTAATATCAAAGGTGTTTCTATGTGTCACTATTATCGTGGGAGGAGGCAAGAACTGTTCTGTGTTCATGGAAAAGTACAAGGAGGCTTAATCATTTCTGAAAGACAGTACCTAGAAAGGAGCAGCTGGTGGGGCTAAATGGCCATTCCATGAGGCATCTGTATACTTAGCAAAGAGGCACTCATTCCCTGAGGCTTTTCATACAGTTGCCCAAGATAAAAAAACAGCTTATACTCAGGGAGAAAGCTGTGCTTGTGCCAGTCACTGAATTTAAGCAAAGGTCAATCACAGTATGTCATGTACGGAGCGGAAATGCCTTCAGATAAAGTAGTTGCTTTCAAATGGATTGAATTAAAAAAAGTCTTTTCCCTCTGTTCTGCAAATCCTGCATGACACTCAGGATGCAAACCTTTCATAAAACATTCTATATTTCTATGATACTATGATACAGTGTCTCTTGACTGCCACAAAACTGAAAAGATTTGCTGACATATCCCAAAGAAATGCCCAACAGAACTGTCATACCTGACCCTGAAAACAGTGAAGCCTGTTTTATATCACAGATATAAGTTAATACCATTTTGTGTGTGTATATATATATGTAACAGTATGACTCATGTTATATTCCCTTGTTTGTATGCAATAAGACTCAGCTGCTTCTTGCCACCTAGACTACTCACTCATCTTGATGCCCCTGAGATGCAGAGTAGGACAGAAGTTAATTTTAAGTTTATTTTAAACTGTGCATTTGGTCTGCTACTCTTTAACGTGATATCAGGGCTGGAGGGAAAGGTGAATTCATAGATTTGTATTAAAAGGATTTATGTCAGAAAAGAACTTGATTTCAAAATAGAAATCCTCATGAGACCCTTTTTTGACACTGGATTAGTGGGAAGGGTCAAGATATGGGAAGTTTTTGTCAGGTTATCTTGTCACTTTATAGCAGGAGATGCCACCTGCAAGATCTGAAAGCAAGAAGAATCCTGCTGTCTACAGCCAAAAAACAAATACTAGTTCTGAAACATCCTGGAACAGTATAAATTAGGCAATATTTGATTAGCCAAAATCAGCCAACAAAAGGATTAAAGTCAGGGAAAAAGATACGGAAAACCTGGGTCAAAGCTTGAACTGGCAGACTGAAAGAAAAAGTCCTATTTCACAAATCTGAAGAGCAGAGAGGGTAAAGATTTGTCCTTTTCAGGTAAGAAACGATATGGTGTAATGCTGGAAACTTGCATTCACTATGTTGAGGGACCAGATGGCTAACTGCATTTGTAGAGAACTGTTTAACCGGGACCTGTGACTCATTATAAGACTATTGTTTGTGAAGTTTGTGTTGCTGGCAAAAGTCACATACAGCTGAAGTTCAGAAGAAGAAAAGAAAGGAACCAGGCACTATAAAACCTTTGACCAAAGATGCACTTCCTGAATGCCTTTAACCTTCCTTCTTTTCTGAAATTACTCTCTTCCTCATTACATGATTTGGCAAACACTGACCAGACCTCACAGAAACATCCAACGTGTCTTTGCAAAGTCTATCTTTTTACACCTGCAAAAAGATTTGCAATATCTAGAAGCCTTCTTTATAGCCATTACCCTATGTCATTGTCTTAATGATCAAAACCAGGAAAAATAACTTCTTCAGATACCCCATGCAGTTCTCCAACATTATAGTCAGGTGCCCTTCATCAGATCATAAAGATTTTTTTTGTATCACCACACTGATCTTTGCTTAAATATAATATTCATGTATCCATTTTTTGCTTTAATTTATGTATATTTAAAAATTGTCATTAAACTCTTTCTATATGTACCTAATCTTCAATGAAAAGTTTGATAGTGACATACAATAAATGATATGGTAGGGGGGTTGGAACTAGATGATCTTAAGGTCCTTTCCAACCATAACTATTTTATGATTCTATGATAGCATTTTTAACAGAAGCTTGAAGAACAATTTAAAAGATCTGTTAAAAGACAATCAAGTCAAGGAGATAAGTTAAAATTCTATACTCTATGGATCTAAAACATTGAGATATTTGTTAATCAGAATTGAGTCGGTTTATTGTTTCAAGACATTTTAGAATATTTTCTAGACTACAAGTCATTAAATTTCATTCACTTCTGTGACTTACATGTATGTAACTTCATCTTATTTATTTTACTTTATTTTATGTTATTTTAATTTATTTTAATTATATTTTATTTTATTTTATTATTTTGAAAGCCAGATTTAAAAATAGACTATCAACTGAGTTCTTGCAAGCCATATTACAGATGGGATGAAGCTTATGACTGAGCTACAAATTCTGTCAAAACAAAGTTTACAATAGAATGATTAAAGCAACTGTAACAGCATGAAAAATGCTTCTATCATGACAGCCTCATCACAATTTAGTAATAAAAGGAAGTCAATATCTCTATTTTATTCTTGTCTTTAACTAAAAATATTTCATAATATAAACATAGTCTTGATACAAGTAAAGTGAAACAGCCTAGCATTTAGAAATAATATCAATATACTGTGTAGATGTTATTATTTTACAGAAATAGCACAAGCATAAAACACTTTCTCAAAAATGCAGAAAACCAAGCATACAGGTTAGTAAGAAAAATTGTCTGTCAACACTGTTCTCCATCGACTCTTTTGATTAAAATCTCTAGGTGTTCACCTACATGTTTAAAAAAATAACCATAGTGAAAAAAAAGGATGAATAAAACTTTTTGTTTCTTTTTTTTTTTTTTTTTTAGCAAAACAATCCTTTTGGTAGTCTACAGGCCCAGGAATCCTATTTTATAAGCAAAGACCAAAAGCTTTGATAACCTACAACCTACAACCACAGCAATAGTCCACATCCTGTAATTTGTTCTAATGAGAAATAAAATATGATTACTCACTCAAAATTGGCTGTGGCACTATCATAATACAAACTGTATATACTCTTTTTCTTCTGGCTGGAGCCAGAAAACCTTAGCAGTATAAAATTTATAAGCAGAATAAAATAGAAGCTGCTGTATGGTGTGATGCATGACCAAAAATGCAGTGAGGAAAAGGCTGAAGAGTGAAGGTCAGGTAGGGTGTGTGCATTATACATGATTTGACATTAAAAAATCTGTGTGAAAGAGTGGGTGTAGAAGACCTATTTGAAAGGGAAACAAGGAGTCAACCTAGAGTTATATGTCAGGTAAAAAAAAAAAAAAAAAAGAAAAAAGAAAAAACTAAAAGGAAAAACAGAGTGATACATTTCTGATGCTTCCTTTCTCTTGTTTTTGTCTGATAGCAAGGGTTTGTGCTCAATGACTGTAACTTACAGTTTTTCATGTGAGCTTTGACAAACCAGTCCTGTATCATTGTTCAAGCTATGAAAACTTGTTCATTTTGAGGCTCTTACCAAAGTCATATATTTCCATCCATGCCTACTTTTAAGTTCCATGTTAAAATAATAGTATTAAAATCACTTAGGAGATAACTATGCTCCAAGGTCAGGAAGCATTAAAATATGCTTGGATGGCCATCACTGGAAATGTTTGACTAATGAATATATCACGCGGTGGAGGACTTAAAAGTCCTTTTACCAGTGTTATTTTCATATCTTTCTAATGAGAAGCTAAATGAAGACATCAGAATTCTTCCATTTAAAAAAGTACATGCAGAAAAGGAATGAAGGAATTAACCAGCTGCCTCCAGATATTCTTGGGAGCAAAGTCTGTAAAATTCTAGAGAAAATGAAAATGACATCCTGCTGTCACAGAAGGCAGTACCCAACAAATTGTATTTCTGCAGCAGGAAAAGCCAGCAATGCTTTGAATTGTGCAAGAGTGTCAGATGGAGAAATGACGGCTTTTTCACCAGAATTTACTCAAAGAACAAAGTCATGATCTGTCTTCTTGATTTACATAATAAACTTAATTTCTCACATTAAAATAATGGACTTGTTGGAAAAACAGGCTTATTGAACTACAAAGAATAACCTCACTATCAATAAGCTCATTTATGTGTTTTATAAAAATAAATTGGCTTGTCTTTTTAAATAACAGAAGCCACAAGCAGTGAAAGTCATGTTACTCAAAAGCAAATATTACCATACTGCTGATTAGATTTACATTTTTTTAATGTAGATGTTTTGAATTCTTCTATTTAGTAAGTTTTAAAGGAAATATTTTTCTTTTAAAATGAGTATATTGCTTTATCAATGCTTAATGTCAATATTAACCAGGATTTAGCAATTAAGTAAATTAAAAAGATATAAATCTGTTTTTATGAAAAAAATAAGATATTAATACTTTGTTATTTCCAGTATGGTTTGTTTTTTTTTTAATTATTTTTTTTTTAATAAATATGTTTGTCTGTCATGTTAGGAAACAACCAAGAATTCAAGTGTTCCTGTTAAAAAAGGACATAATTAAATGGGTGGCAGAAAATATATCCGTAAACTGTATATATTCATACGCATATGAGACATATCTTTTTTAATAACAATGGAAGCACAAGTTATCGTGTGGATGTGACAGTGGATATGGCTGCAAAAACAACTTTTCAACAAAAGAGGGCCAGCATAAACATCCATCACAAATCACAAAACATCACTAATTGCAAAATGTACACTCTCATATAGAATACAATAATTATTTTCTTTTGACTCCTCTCTTTATCACATCTTCTGCTATACCTCAGCAGTAAATCATGGATACATGCAGGGATTTCTTAGCCAATGACTGATGCTCACTATAAGCAGCATTATCAAAGACTAATAACATTGTTTTGAGAGATTTCACTCTTGTATTAGTTTGAATTCTTTAGCAACAACAAAGCCTATTTGTAAGTGGCATCAGTACCATAATATTTACACTTGTAAGGGGACCAGCTACATATTGCTTGGATCAGAATAAAATCCTTCTCAGAGAATTTCTGTCTGTCAAACAATTAAGACATTTCTTTTTAGTCTGAAGACAAAAGCTGCACAGCTCCAATTTATTTAATTCCTACAGACATACTGACTGGCAGTTCTAAATAAACACTACTAATAAATCATTAATCTGTAACTAAAGACTCCTCTCTTTCTGGAATATTTGCCAAATGTCTACTTCAGGAAATCTCACTGGAATATCTGTCATTCTCGCAATTACAGTGGAGAGAGAAGAGTGTTTCAGATAGCTAAATTAAAGCATGAGAAAACCAGAAGCACATTGGTTTTGAGACTGTAACAACTTTTGTGTTATTTGCAGTAAGAATTAAAACCACCAGATCTCAAAATGCTAAATAAAGAACGAACAAATTAGTGCTGATTCAGTTAGGTAATGGCAGTGTAACAAGGAAAATCCTTATAAGCTATCAGGAATAAGAGATGAAGACAAAGAAAAAGAAAATTATGAAAATGATGCATTTTTACCTCAGCCTTCAGGTTTCAAATGAGGCCTGAAATGTCATTCATGTAATTATTACCATATCAGGTTGAAAGCAATTTCAACTCAGCTGATTTGATTGTTCATTAATGGCTGCAAAAAGAAGATAAGGAATGTGCATGGTAAAAATAGCTGCCCATTACAATAGCAGCAAATGGGGTCAACTTACTAGATAACCCTAAAATCCTTGATCGTTCAGGTGTTTTTATTTTGTTTTTTTGTTTATTAAAGGTTAATGCTAAATATGAACCTGGAAACAAGCTAATCAAAGCCTTTCTGTTAACCTTCACCTTCGTTATGTGGCTGTTTAAATAGTGACTGACTGGTTTTGACAGTTTACTAAATCTCAGGATGTTGATGATGGAAGGTATCAGTAGCTGCATTTCTTGCCTGTCAGTTATGGTTATGAAGGACATGTGGCATGCTTCCTCTTCACTAGAAAGTAACAGTTGACTTGTAATCTGTCAGCAAGTAGAATTTAATTCCAGCAAAATGAAGAAAATAAGAACTAACACACTGGTTACTGCTTCAGACGTAGCCAAGAGCCTAAAAGGGCCTGGTTGCCAACTATTGACCTGGCAGAAAATTGGTTAGTGTCACTGACAGTAGAGAGCCTGGAGCTACCAGCCTCTGCAGAACAGCCTTTTTCCTCATATATTTCAGGGAATCTCTCTATTTATTGCTTTGCTGTCCTCTCTCATGTACCTCTTTCCTTTTCTTTACTATATATAACACAAAATACAAGTTTTACCCCACAGAAGTTCTCTCACATTTGCTTCCTAAGCTACTGCTTACATTTAAGTTGTGAATGAATTTGCAAAAGCCACTGTTACTGTCTAATGGCTCCTGATATGTGGGCTATCGTCTCCCACCTTTTGTTTGGACTGGTTTGGCTATGTTCTGTCTCTCCCTCAACTTCACCAGTCCCAAACAGATGCAATTCAAATACTTTCTCAGAATTTCTCTGTAATTATTCATTAACACTTTCTGTTGACCTGCTCACTGAGAATATCCGGATATTGGTTAAACAGGAAAAACAGGAAAGAAGCAAGTTTAAGACGTATCACCCAGCCAGTAAATAAGACCTGTTAACAGAAAAATCTGAACAAAAAAATCCAGTGACACATGAAGGTCAAAATTACTATAAAAACATTTTAAAAGTCCTGTTGAGTAGTAGAGTCAGGCTTTGAATATGTGCTTTGGAAAACCAGACCTGCTGAGGAAGCTGGAGTGGTGATCCTCAGAAAACAGACTGTTGTTTCAGAACTCCTTTCCTCTTATGCTTTGCTCCTACTAAGATAAGTAAGAAGAATTGGCATGGAAGATATGTTACTCCTCAGGCTAATTGATTTGTGAAGTTCCTCTACAGGAGTTACAAAGACAAATCATTCCACTATTTCTTAATCAAAGCCAGGCTGTAAGAAACCTGTATATATGCCTTGATTAGCTGTGAACTACAAAACCAAGCAGGATATGAGATATTGAGCAGTATGACTTTGTGGGGTGCAGGAGATGTGCAAAAGGAGCACCACTATAAAAAGGAACTGAAAAGAATTCAATACAGTAAGATTTCTTTCAATACACACAGCCCCGCATAGAATTTGATGGTGTATTTTGGAAAAAAACCGAACCCTTTCTATTTCTGTATATGTCTCTAGTGAAACATCACTGATGAAACACTTGGTTTTAGCTAGGTATATGTACAGAAGGAAGAATAATTTCTTTCTGTTTAACTGTATACTACCTTTCCAACCCTTATGTTTGACAGCAATAATAACAGTAACTGCCACAACAAAACTGATATATTATCAATTTCATCCTATATTCCGTAATCTAAATAAAGTATAGAAATAATTTCCTTGTTATTTAATTTATACAAAATAGCAAAGAAGTATTTCTAAAACCTTTCTCTCCCTAAGCTGATTTATCAATAAACATATAAAACCACCTTTGGCAAGAATACTAAATACCTGTTCTCTAGTAGTGCTATTAGGTCAGGTAGAAACAAGAGAATTGGCACTGCCACAAAGTGTGTTAGGATATGTTTAAAACATTGTGCTTTTAGCTTCATACATAAGCTATGAATTTGGGAAATAAAGAAAGCTACTCATCTTGTTTATCCTCCGACTATAATATTTTGGCAGAATAAACTCTCATTTACCGATTTATGGTATCGCAGTGATTAAAATGAGTGAGTCTGGTAATTTTTTTTCAAAAAAACCCCACCAACTTTCCTCTTTTTGTTACAAGAATGTTACTTTTCATTTTGACACAGTCTTTTAACTTGAATGAATTACTGTCCACAGAAACGGCTGGGCAGGGAATTAATAATTGGCTACTTAGCCAATTGGTTACTTTGTGCAGTAAGAACTGTTTGTGATAATGAAATCTAGCAAAATAATGAAACCACAAATTAGGCATGTCAAATCTTCATAAACAACGATGTCTGATTATCAAACAATTTGTACTTACTTGCCAAGTGCAAAACACTCCATCTTAACAGTAGTTCCCCTTGCAGCTGTAACTGTGTAAGGAAAATGGACTTCAATTTTTGGTTCATACTCCCCCATCACACCTGGAAAATAAGGAATGTTTAGAATATGAAATATCATCAGTTTTCTACTTGCTGAGATAATCAGAGGAAAACCCTGTGGCTTGCTTTTTGAACCTTCCCAGCAGTAAAGCTTGCAGCTGACGGAGACAGCCTTGTTTGTTCTGATATGCTCTGCTTGGGTCCAGTACATATTCTAAAATGTTCTTCAGAGTTACCAGCAGCACAACAGTGAGCTTAAGGAAAAGGATTTATTTTTTCAAACACGGGTTAATGTTTACATTTTGAAAGATTAAAGCAGGCAAACTATTTGAGAGGGGCAAGAATTTTCAGAGACCAAAGCTTTGTTTACTAATGCAGTCACATTTATGACAAATAAATCAACATCATCATGCTGTAGTCAAGTGAGGACCTTCTAAGCTCTGAAAGAAAAATTCAACTGATGTAACAGCATTTGTGTACACAGATACAAACACAGATATGCAAACACATACAAAGTCCAGTTATTCATTTTCAGTTACCTTTTAATTCAGGAGATGATTAATTTTATCAGGACAACACAGTACCATAAGATACAACTAGAAAAACATTTAGGAATGAGAAAAATATATACACTGAAATCAATATAGTTATCTTGAATTTGCTGTAGAGTGACTGACAGCTTTGGAGAATCACAAGAGTTTAGGAAATGGGAAGTGACCAGGGAAGGGAGACAGGTTTTATAAGGAGAGGTGAGAGGTTTGTATTTGATGCAGCTTAGAGAAAATGTCACGATCGACTTGGCAGGAGAATATGACTCTAACAACACTGTTCAGTTAGACAGAAGATGGGCTGATGGGCTACTGGGCTAAGCAATGCTCAGGAACTAAAAGCAACAGTAAACAAACTAAAAGTTATTCAGATTTTTAGATAAGGAAAACTGAATAAAATTTGGTTGTGGACACAGTAGCAACAAGACAAGTCTAGCCTGAATCTATAAAAATCAGTCAAGAGTCTCCAAAGAATTCTAGAGCAAGCAATTAAGAGAGCAAAAGAGAGACAACAGATAACTTGTTCAAGAAAGAGGAAAGAAAGGAACATAAGGAAGAACATGGAACTAGAAGAATATGAGATTTGCAGCCCAGAGAAGACCAGCTGGCAGAAAAATATAGAAAACAACCCATAGCCTATTAAAGCAAAAAATAATATAGAAGGCTGAAAAGGTAAACATATATTTCTAGCTCTTCAAATATTTCATATGGACTCAGGAGTTTCCAGTGGGGCTGTGCTGTCTTCCTCCTGTTGTCCCACAGGCTCCTGCAGCTTGCCTCTGGGAGGAAGTCTGAACTGTATGCATTTAACTATATCTTTGGGGGCTTAAGTTTAGTTAGAAAATCTGAATGTGTTTGCCGTGAATCAAATAACGGAAGTAGAAAGCACAAAATGCTTTTAGTTCAAAGAATGCAATTCCATAAATAATGTGGCTTCATAAGTAGTAGGAGACTTCTTTTTCAAAAAAACCATAATCATGCAAGTATTACATGTACTAGCAATAGTGAACCAATTATCCTAGAAAACATGACTAAATCAATTTTTTTGACATTGCTTTGTGAACTTGCGGAAAAATACTGCCCGCTGTTTGAAAAGAGAAATTCTGAACCAATTCTGGCACTAAAGTTTAAAAGGCTTTTTTTTTTTTTTTTTTTTCGTAGATAAACCAAAATTAATCTTTGTGTCCTGGGTATTAAAATGAAGTCAGGGCATCAACCAAATTGTAGTCAATTGCCATTTTCCCTAGACTAGACTGAAATCTTTCCTAGTCTAATCTGTCATAAAAATTTTATTCCCATAGGCTTGTACTGTGTCAATAAATTACACTATTTAATTACCCTCCTTGTGACTTCTTTTACTGTTTCTGGCTTCTTTTTTTTTTTTTTTTTTTTTTTTTTGGGTGTGTGATTATGAATACCAGTTTCTGATTCATCTCAGTTGAATCATTCATGATGCAGATCTTTCTATCACATTTTTGCTTCTTCTCTTCTTGTTGTTTTTGTTTGTTTCTTATTGTTTTCATCACAATTCATTTCAATTTGCCTTTTTTGCACTTGAGCTGATGTTCATCCACAATGGCACCCTAATTACCAGTAATACATAATAAAGGTATTTATACTTTTAGGTTTGCGTGTTACATAAATTTGCATCGGGTGACATTTATCACCTATCCACTCTATTATCATGATATCCTTTTGCAGCTCTTCACAGTTAAAGTTTGACTAGCCTTAATAATTTTATATCAACAAGCTTTTCTACTTCTGTGTTCATTTCCTTTCCAGATCATTTATGTATTGAATGCTGAAGTCCCAGAAAAGGAACTAGATGATCTTAAGGTCTTTTCCAACCCTAATTATTCTATGGTTCTATGATTCTATTTTGTGGCTTCACTGGCTATCTCCCTGTTCTCCAAAATGACCAGATGCTCCTAAAACAGGTGAACTTTTTTTTCCCTGTGTGCTGTTAATTCAAAATGGGGCTGCCCTTCAACCCTTCTGAGAATTTCATTTCATTGACAGCCTCTGATGAGTGACCCTCTCAAGAGCTATTTGAAACAAAAGTACACAGCATTAACTTGACCATTCCTGTTCATATTCTCCAATACTTTTCAGGAAAGTTGCATATTGATTGAAGTGTGACTTCCCTCTTTAAAAGCTGTATTCATGGTATGTGATTGTCTGGTAAGACAGATTACTGCATGGATAGGTGATAAATATAATCCCCCTAACTGTACTTTTCTGTGCTTTTTCTAACAAGCCACTTGACACAGAAGTCAGACTTACCAGTCTGTAGTTCCTCAGATGTTCCTAGGAGTTTCTTTAAAAGCCCCCACACCTTTTCTACCTACACTCCTACGCCTGAGGCCAAGTGAAGAAAAATGGTCCATTTTGCTTCCTTCTGTATGAGTTTGGCCTTGGGGATTTGTTAATATTTGTAATGTCAATATTTCGTCTAAAATCTTATCTATTAAATCTTCAGTTAGGAGAACTTCAATCTTGATAGCGGAACCTTCCTAAGTTCCCTACTGAAAACAGTTCATTTACATCTTGTGATGAAGTCTTATACTCCTGAGGTATTCCTTTTAAATCTCTGGCACCTGTTGACTGTGCATACTTGCTGACACATTTTGTGATTCAATGGATTTAAACAAAGGGGGTTTTACTTTCCTTTGTGTAAGGCTTTGTTCCTGAAAATCGCTGTGTTGATTTGTTGTTAACTATTAAACATTTGCCTTTTTTAGCCCTGAAAAAAAAAATGCATTTTGGAAATAGAAATAAGGTGTTCTTGCGTTTAAATTAATACAGTATTTATGGACACATCTGAGGAACAATATTATCTTTCAGATGTTATGTTTTTAACTTACATTAGCTCTCTTTAGTAGGTGCAATCTGCACAAGTATTGAATGATATTCAAGACCCATGCCATAATTCCATATTCCTAATGAAATTCTGATCTACTAAAGCTTTGCACCCAGTCCTGTTCTTCTGGGTTATTGTTATGTTAGCAAGTGACCTGCCTGCAGCAACTGGCCAAAAAATGAAGAAAAATTACTGAGCAATTGCTTGGTGTCCCTATGAAAATTAGGAAACAAAAGTCTATTATAGCAAAGAGATATTTTTCATCCTTATTATTTATGATATTTGAGACCAAGGAGGCCATTAAAGCTGCATAGACATCGAGGGATTACCATCAAGAGATTACCTTCCCACATTATACTATAATTGCTTTGCTATGGCTGTTGTACCTCCAGGATCTTTATCTTTTCCAGTTTCTGTTATGGTCACTAAAAGTCAGTAATGGTAAAACAATTGCCATCTACATTTTCATCAAGACTTCTGTTCATTTGTATTGGATGCTAAAAGGAACCTGAACTTTTAAGAAATACCAGGGCATTGAGTTATGTGCAATAGAATCAATCTCTCTCAGACTTAATATACATGACTCTCTTTCAGAGGTTTGGCTAAGGCCATAAAAAATTCTCTCAGTCATTTTTTATTTTCAGTTATCAAACATGAAATACAACAATAAATAAAATTGATCAGCAAAGAATAGAAACATAATATACAATTTTTAAGTGGCTAACAAATCATAGAGCTCATGTGGTCTGAGCACTGTAGAACGGGGAGCCTCTCAATGCTCCTGTGCTGTGCCTTCCCATGAAGATATTTCATTTTGGACAACCTTTTCCCTTCCTAGAGATGACTCCCATGATTCAATCTTCCTTAGGCTTCTTTAGTTAGTTTATTACACTCCTTATTTTACAAGCTGTGCTTTTCAGCTGAGTACAGATGCGGGTAGTGCTGAATTTGTGATTGGTATGAAACACTGCTTCAAAATCTAACTTACCAGATCTTGAATTTTCTTCTGGGATGAAATAAAGGGCTAAAAGCTGAATTTTCTTGTTTAAGCAAATCTTGGCCCTGGGTTTTATTCTGAAACAGTTCCACCTTACATTTCCCAGTCTTTGTGTCTCTGTCCTTTCAGTGCCTGTGAGGAGAGCTTGCCTCATGCTTGTCTAGCCAAGGTCTTCCCCAGCTAGGTGAAGTTCAACTGAGATAAAATACCTTTCTGCTGTATCTCTAAATACTGAAAAAGACACTGATTCAAATTACTGAAAATATCCCAGGACCAAGCACAGCTTCACCTTATTAGAATTAATGGTTTGTTAGTCACATAAGCAGAAATGGTTCTCAATATTTATAGAAGAGTTGATGTCCCTATTTGGCCCTTCAGACATTTTTTTTACGATCATGCAAATATCATAGAGCAATTCTTCACAAATCACATATTCTCCAACCCAGCTAAGAAAAAATATCAATAAAATCAGATTTAATTTTAATAAGTGGTTTCCTTTAAGTTGTTCCTCTGACTTGGCTGCAAATCTGTGGCTTGAGTTCAAATCTCTACCATGCAAAGTGTCCTATGAACCCTTCACTACGTTGTTGTCTGCATTTTAGTTTTCTATCAAAAAATAGAATTATAGATTCATAGAATGGTTTGACTCGGAAAGGACCTTAAGCTCATCAAGTTCCAACCTTGCTGACATGCGCATCTCCCATGACACCTCCCATTAGACCAGGATGCTCAAAGCTTTGTCCAGCCAGGCCTTGAACACTGCCAGGGATGGAACATCCACAGTTTTCTTGGGCAAGCTGTGCAAGTGCCTCACCACCCCCACAGAGAAGAACTTCTTCCTCTTACCTAACCTAAATCTTTCCTGTTTGAAGCCATTACCTTTTACCCTATCACTACAGTCCCTGATGAAGAGTCCCACTCCAGCATCCTTATAGGTCCCATTTAGGTACTGGAGGGCTGCTATGAGGTCTCCACACAGCTTCTCTTCTCCAGGCTGAACAGCCCCAATTTTCTCAGCCTCTCTTCACATGGGAGGTGCTCAAGCGCCCTGATCATCCTCATGGCCTCCTCTGGACTTGCTCCAAGTTTCATATTTTCTTATGTTGGGGATACTATAACTGTACGCCAGCTGGGGTCTCACTGGAGATGATGCATTTCTTATATCACAACAATGTGACAAACACGGACTGTGAGGTGCTCACATACCCCCAGAATAGATGTAACAAAATTTCAAACATTTACAGATATTGCTACAGCTAAAACTACACTGTTTCATTTTGGCCATTAATGGAAATGGAGAATGGAATAAAGTAGCAAGATCACTTTCCGACTGTCAGTCCTTTCAGCCAAGAACAAGCGAAAAAACTACAGGCAGGATATCAGTCATTTTCACTTCGAAAAGGACTGCTCTACTTCTTCGTTTAGCCTGCCACTCCATGACTTTTACAGCTCAGATGAAGAGTGTAGAAAAATTGTGAATCAAGAAGACAAGAAAAAAATTGTGAGTCAAGAAGACTTCTTGCTTTCATGGGGAAAAAATCGGATGGCTGAGAAATCATGACACATCATCTTACTCCAGCTTACTCCAACTGTGTAGAGGCTAATGCTTCTGTTCCATTAGTCTTCCATATATATTAACTACCCCCTGAATCTCCCAGAACATAAGCTTCCATGATGGCTCCTTAAACCCTTTCAGCTAAAATGATCTCGGTTTGTTCCAAACTGATTTAAGTAATAGGTCTTTAACTTACTTCAGAAACTAATTTTGAATGGAACAGGTTACAGGGAATACTTGAATAAGTAACTGATAAGATTTTAAGACACTAGCCAGAAAAGAATATAGGATTCCTGGTCAAACATCATTAGAGAGCTGGGGAGAAAATGAAAGCCAAAGTTTTCCTATGCTTAAGAGAAAGATTAGCCACAATTTTATACTTAACCATTATTTTGTTAGGAAATGATAAAACCCCCGTAGTTAGTGATTAAGAATGTCTGCCTGAGAGCTTTGGGTGAAGTCCCTGATCTAAATCAGATGGTGGAAGAATGTTAATCTGGTTCTCCTAAAGCCTGGATACTGCTCTAATCACAAAATTATTGGGGATTCTTATTGGTTTGGATATTCCTCTCAGTTTCTGGGAAACCTCTCGAGGAGTGATGAACTTGTCCAGCTGCATAAGAAATTCACATTAGAAATTGAGTTTCCAACCACATTATAATTACGATCTGTTGTGTGAATATTTATATCCAAACCTAAGAAAATTTTGACAAAGAAGCTATGGCAGGCATGTTAATGAATAAATTCTTCTCCTATCGAGAACTTGTGATGCAAACTAGGGTTCTATATGGTATAGGTCTTTTTGCGACAAATGAATATTTAACATTTTCCCTGAAGATCTGCACCATTAAATGTCTCCAAATATTTTTTTAAAGAAAGACCCCTGAGTACACACATTCACAATGACAGTAAATTCACAACACAAACCAAATTAATTCAAATATAATGATGATATCCACCATTATATCCTGATTGCAGCAGAAATTTTCAATGCATTGGGAGGAATTTATTGACTCACTTGCCATTAACCTTATTCTAAGTGGAACGACCAGCACCTGCTCCAAGTCTCTAAAAATTTACTGTGGGAATGGCTGTGTTATGATAACAGCCAACAGAATTCCTTTCACTTAGAGATCTCTTAGCCAAGTTTTGAGCTATAAATTTACCCTTTGAAAAGCCTTAAAGATGCTCATGTGAAACTGCATTCTGCAATCCACTGAACAGTGAAGTACCAACGTCTTCATGTTATTCAGAGAGCAAATCACATATACTAGATGAAATTCTATAATCTGTCCTAATATTAAAGAAAATTTAGTAATTCATAATACATCACAAGAAGGGAACAAACCTTTTTTAGTTTACAACTAGCGGATGTTTATGTATTTCTAATTATGAAGTTATAAATGTAGAAGGTCACACTTAACCAAAACAAAATGATTAACCAAAATTTAAACAGAACTTTCCTCTTCCCACTTTAAAATTCATCTATATGTTTGCCGTGTTTTAACATGACCGAGCAATTAAATACCACCCAGACACTCAATGTATCAGCTACTAGGAGGAAAATTAACTCTATCTGAGCAAAAACCAGAACAGTATTATACTGCATTTCACTAGTCAAGCAGTTACTCTCCGAACTCTATTTAGAAAGCCCTTTATAGAAACAGTATTTTGATCTTGAAATATTTTAAAATTAGTTATTTATGACTAATAAATGTTACGTATGTTTGTAATATATACATAAGAGCTTTCTCCCTGTCTTAAATGGTAAATACAATTAAAAGCACTTCAGTTGTAAGTGGTTGTATTATGACTGAAGGGAACTGGGACAAATCTTAAGGACACAAAATTAATGAGGTAATCTCAGAATAAGCAATGAAGGGTGCAGTGATGTTCTCTCTAGTTCTTTAAATGAGAGGCCAGAATAGTCTACAGTTTGAGCCGCAAAGATCTCTGTTTTCCTGTGTTTGAAAACATCAAGCAGTCAGTAACTATGACCAAGGTTGCTGTCTCTCTCTATGTAAAAGAGTCTTTACTGAGTCATAACCTACACTTCAATCCATAAAATTTCTCACATATGTGTAATTTAGAAACTAAGCTCTTCTGCAAACCCAACACATAGTATGAAATTGAACTTCACCCTTTGGATATTTGGAGATGAGTGGGGGCATCTGGACAACTTGTGTATACGACATTCCAGTATGAAGATTTATGCAGATATAGTTGTATGGAAACTTGGTAACTTGAACATTTTCAGACTACGTATATAGATGATTTCTCTGAGCACCCATACACATAAACAAAAATCAGGACTCCCCCATATTAGGCCACACACACTGCTTGAGAGGCCCAAGAATATGATCAACAAAAAGCCGAAAGAACTAACACTGCTTTTTTTTTTTTTTTTTTTTTTTTTTTTTTTTTTTTTTACAGGGGAGGAGACTGCGTTGAACTTGGCACAACAAATCTGTATCAGACTTTTTTTGGGACATTATTGGCCAATGTTTATTTTTGCTTACTTTTCATCCAGGTCAGGTTCACAAATTTATTTAATCTAAATTATTAAGAGAAGCACCTGATTTTCATGGGGTTTTTAATTATCTTCCTGATGGCATGTTCACATTTTTGAAAGAACTTAATTTCTCCTACAGTCAATGATATAATTGTTTGCACTTCAAATATGACCTTAAGCTCCATTTTTCTTGTAACGTGCTTCTTTCTTCTACAGGATGAAAACAAAATATCCCCTTTTCAGTTAGGTACTAAAAGTGTCAAAATTATTGCAGTGTCCCAGAAAGATTTTTTCATTTGTTTCTGATCAATTAGGACAAAAAGCAATGTTGCTCTAATTGTTATTGTTACCTAATTAACTGGAAAGAGCTTCCTAAATGGGAAATGTTTTCCAGTTGAGACTCCTCATATAGCCAGGAAAATACAAGAACCTATTATTTCCTCAATAAGAGACATCAAACCAACCCTAACATTTCTCTTCCATTAACAACAGCTATTGAAATACCCCTTTTTTTTAGACACAACAGCAACAAATCATCCTTGCTATCAGCTTACCGCAGTCCTAACCTTAAGCAAAAATTTTACTGTTCACAGTTAAATTATTTTACTATGTTGACAAAAATACCAAACTGACAACTTATTCTTATTTGAACATTATGCCTTACCACAGGATTGCAAAGCAAGCAGTCACTTGTGAATTTTTATTTAAGATCCTCAGACAGTAAGATACAAAACATTAGTTATGACCATTCTTAATCATTTAAACCCATTTGCAAATATAAAGGTTATTTTCATTACCAATGCTCCATCCCTGGCAGTGTTGAAGGACAGGTTCAACAGAGCCTTAGGTGACATGGTCTAGGGTGAGGTGTCCTTGCCAGTGTCAGGGGGGTTGGAACTGGATGATCTTAAGGTCCTTTCCAACCCTAACTATTCTGTGATTCCATTCTGTGATTTGCTGAAACTTTAATTTGGTCAACGTTAGTTATAACATTAACACCACACTCTGTCTGAAATCTTAATAGATACCGTTTGATGCAACGTCATTCCTAATCCTGAACTGAATTTAGAGGAACAATTTTTTTCTTGAGCTCATTTATTTTATGCTTTAAAGCAAAAACAACAATCTTACCCCCTCCAATTTTATGTCTTTGTTTTCTTTTTTAATTAAGATTACACTGGGTTTTTTTTAATCCTACCTTTCATCCTATTATTTTTGACAACTGTGTAGTGGGATCTAAGAACAAGAGCCAGAATGAAACAGACAAAAAGTGTTTCTTCAGAATACCTGTAACCCTTGAAGGATGCATTTTTATTAGAAAAGCAAAGACTGTGGGAAGTCTTTTATTTTCAGTTTCATTATGACCCATCATTAAAATACCTTACTACAGTTTTAGTGGAGAAACAACATGTTTACTACAAGAGTAATAGCTGTGCAAGGACATTGGCAATTTATCAGCCTTCCCCCTAAAGCAGACCTTGTGTACTTTGATGCCTCTGTCAGTGCTATCCATCTTCGTATACAGCTAAAGATCAAACTTGATTTTGCCCAGACAGTTTGGCTCTGTTTGAAAACAAATCAAAGTAGGATCATTTCATGTTTATGATCTGTCCTGCAGCATTAAGATAAGCTCCCACAGTTTCTAGTCAATCTTGCATAGTTTTTATGGACTTGAACAATTCTCTTACGTGACTGAACACTTAAAAGTGCAAGTAAGTTAATTGTAATATAACTCATACAAAAGAGGCAGCGTACAAGGTCAGAAACTCCAGAAAACCTGGCAGGATTAAGTCAGAGCTGCGTGAGTATTTTCAACTCTCATTACAATATGGGTATGCTTTGTGTCTTCTAGAATTCAGCTCCATATGGATAGACATATTAGAAAACAAAGCTAGATATGCAAGTACTAAAGAAAAGATCTGTGAGTTTCTGGAAGGGGAAAACTGGCAGATCATAACCGTTAGGGTTAATCTTTAAGTGCATCTTTTTAATGCTAGTTATCAGTTAATTAACAACTGTCAGCATTCTTTTGGGGTGAAAATATCCTATGTCTGCGAAACTGTTAATTTTGCTCTATCTTTATTTTCATGTATTATTTAATAACTATTCTATGCTGGTCCTTTTTATTAATTTCCACAACCGGGGAATTTTCTATGATTTCTCCCAAACTTTTTTTAATTCTGGGAAAGAGATCTTTAGATAACCCAGTGATGTCCAAACAACATATCCCCGAGTTCAACCTGAATAAACACATGCAGAGCACATTCCATCATGGAAAAGTAGAAATTAGCATCCTTAATTCTTTAAGAACTATTCATTTTATCATTATGTGAGACTATTAATCACATAGAATTAATCAATAGTATTAGGACAGACAAGATTCAGCTTGGACAACTATGATGACATGGAAAAAAAAAAAATTGAAGAAGGTCTGCATTCAGTTATGTGAGTATATGTCTGGTTAGACACCCCGACCTCTGTTGAGGTATTAACTACTTTGGTATAATGGAACACAGTAGAAAATATCCTCTGATGTCTGAAACTGTACAGGATTTTGTTTGTTTGTTTGTTCTCCTTCACTGCAGCAAAGCACTAGGCAGTATCTACACAGAGATAAAATGAAGAATTACTTAATTCTCATCTGCACAGTAATAATGTCAAAGTTAACATCTTTTCAAGAGAAATTAAAAAAAAATATAAAAAAGGAAGAAAAATTGGAATGAAATTGTGTGAACTTGAAACAATTGCCTTATGTAATCAAGCATCAAATGTTTTATACTCCCTAGGTGTCTATTTCCTAAATTTGAGGAGGCTTTCTGTTGTTTTTATTAGTCAAGATAATTTACTGCTCCCAATCAGCTTCCAAGCCTGCAAAGATCCATTTTAACAACCTGTATATTTTTTGTAAACAGTTATTAAATAATTCTTCAAAGTTTCTAATGTATTATAAATGCAGTTAATGAAATTATGAGTAATTTTTTTTCCTGCTAAAACATTTTATCTCCTCAGCTAGAATTTTAGAGTGTTTTTATAACCCAACTTGAAGTAAAATTGAATTGTATGAAATGACTGATTGTCAATGACATCTGAACAAGCGAGGTATTCATTTTATTCAGAAGCCATTGAAGGATTTCTTGATGTTTTTATTTAATTTGCTTCATATCACGGAGCTAAGTTCCCCTTTGAGACACATATAAAAGAAATAGAAGATTAATAAAAGCCCAGGAAGTTCCTACATTTTTGCAGTTTGACAGAAAGCCTGAATTTCATTTGGTTTCTTCCCCATAGATAGAGACCAATGTTGGTATAAGAGTGTTTTTTTGTCACAAGCTGTCCAGTCCCTTGGGTACAGGTACTCTTGATATATCAAAATAAGTAAATGATGATAAGTATATGAAGTTGAAATTTGAGTTAATGATACATATGTCCGTATGAGACTACAGTCTACAAAAATAGTTTTATTTATATTGTGGTTTTTGTAAAAGCTGTTTAAATGTACATGCTCTTCCTGTGGCTTCTGACAAATCTGTTTTTTACTTTTTAAATAACAAAAAAGCTTTAAAAGCCATATTCAAAATCATGTAACTCAGCAACACAGTTTCAAACAAATTTTCAGCTGCTTAGATGTTCTTAATTTCTCCCGTATTAGGGCCCATCCTCAGCTGTTTCTTTCTCCACAAATTTAATTTTCGTTAAGTTTACTGGGCACTCTTTTCAGCAGCTATATTATCCCTTATTTTGGAGTATAATGCATATATATTTTTAAAATTCTGTCATCACCCTTTTTTATCTGCCAATGAACAAGGCAATATACATAAAGCAATTTCTATCACATAGAAAAAGTATGCTAACATTACTGGAACTTTTATATTAGTTTTTAAAAGGCTCATATTATTGCATTCTGTGGAGGAAGCAGAACTTTCTAAGATGGCAGAGGTCATAAATCACAAATATGATTTCGCAACCAGAATTTTCCGGAAAGTTTTTTCAAGGTAGGTTTGTGGAGTCTGCAAAGTTAGGCAGACAATCTGGGTCTCTTCACTGAGAAACTTGCTCGGCCATATAGGAAAGCAAGCAGTCTACTAAGAAATACTAAAGAACCTCATTGGAATAAAGGGGCTTTTCAGAAATTCCAACAGGTAAAAATTAAGGCATGGAAGCCTCGTAGAAATTACGCATGTGAAAAAAAATGAACTGCAAAACTGTTGAGGAGCAGTTCATCCATGTGCAAATGCCTCCCCAATACTCCAGCACAGATCAGAAGGTTGGATTATGACAGTTATATGACAGCCAGCCATGAAACACGAATTTGCTTGAGGCTGGTATATACTACCCACTTGACATTTAGAAAAATCTGTGCAGTTTTCCTTCACAGATTGTGTTTCTTAGCTCAAAGATGTAGACTGCTACCTTTATTCTTATTTACTCTATTTCTTAAACTGTAGTGTGCCTATGACTGTTAGTATGATATGGATATTTAATTATTGAATTTCTGCACAAAGCTGGACCAAATAGAAGCATATACAGTTAATTTTGTTGTTTGCTTGTTCTTTGCTTTAAATCAGTAAAAATAAACACTTGAAACTCAATAATTAGCATAGGTACTAAGCCAGCAAAAGAAAATAGTAAATGATACAGTAAAAGATTCAGCTTTTTGCTGTGGAGGCTGCATGCTGTGCAGAGAGAAATTTCAACTTGTTATGATGAACATTAACTTAATTCCATTCTAATTTTTTCCTCATTCTGTTAAACTAAGAAGTCATCTATGTTTATATGCAGCTTCTACACCATAGGACCAACCTTGGTTCTAGAAAAAGCTATAGGCAAGACAAAAGCCTCAGAGTCTCTTTCTCTCCTCTATGATCCCTGATCAATCTCTCTGATTTATGCAAGTATGGATTCACATATGCTGAATTGCTGAAATGTATTTCTGAAGAATTAGAAAGCATCATTAAATGTGGAACATCTTGGAGAAAGGAAAATGTAGACATGGAATTATTAATTATTATTCTCAAAAATAACATTATTTTGACAGAAAACAAAACCAAAAGGCAATTATATTGTAATAAATATGAATCTTTTAGCTGCAAAAGAGCAAATAACACAATTGTCTCTATAGGCAGATATTCTGAAAGAATTGGAGTTACATATCATTTATATTGAAATGTCACACTGTTCTATAAGAAATATTATTGGAAGGTATTTTCTTTTGATTTTTTTGGGGGGAAAACTTCTCAATAATAAGATTTAGGTATTTATTTAAGGAAAAAAATGCTGCAGTTATATGCCTTGATGAAATCCCAAACTACCTGGGTAACTATCATTACAATCAAAGCTATTGCAGTGTCCTTGGTGATACTTAATCAGTGCATTGAACTGCAGTGTTGAAGTGTTACATGTCTTTAGTGCAGCAACAGGTAAAATTTTAAGCAATACAGCCTCTGCTCAGCTGTCTAACCATGTGTGCCTTGTGTCATCTGAGATGCATGAATGCACGTCTTGGCATCCTGCTGCTGTTCTGTATGCCCTGTGTGGTATTTGCCAGTCCCCCTGTGGATGTCTCAGGTGTCTGAGGGTGTCTCAGTGTGGCAGGGGCCACCTGTGTTGAGGCAACTGAACAAAGCCCTAAAGAAACAGACATTACTGAGAAAGGAGATTTGCTTGTCTTTGTCAGTGACAGAGCACCAGAATAGCAAGGAGTAACTGTTCTAAATGAAATACATCAGGAGATGTGAGATTGCACCTCAGCCTTCGGAGGTCTAAATATTCTCACAACTGTTAGATGCTTTAAAAGAAACTGTCTCTTTGAGCACCTTTCCTTTGCTGGTTGCTACAGTAAATGCATGCATATATTGAAAAACAATAAAATCATGGTTCTTAAATTAAACAGAATATTTTTGGCTTAGTATTTTTACTTCCATATGGTACCCAGAAATAATGCCTTTCTTACCATCATTTCTCAGTGTCAGAGGTGTAGGAGGACTCAAAACTCTGGCATTTGTCACTGTGTTTTTTACCAGGCATATATAGCTGCCAACATCAGATGTTTGCACCTTGGAGATGTAGAGATTGCCTGTCTCCTGAGAGATGAAGCGTCTGCTGTCTTCTGTCACAAAAGATGGGAATTCATTAAATACCCAGCTATAGATGATCTCTAAAAGAACAGAGAAAAAGAAAAAAAAAGAATTGATAAAGTAATTATGGAAACAAGACTCTGTCATGTTAACGGATACACCCAATAAATAAATTAATTAATTTTATTGAAATAGTCTAGGAAAGGAAAAAAAAGAAAAAAAAGCCTTAAACTTTTTATTTAATTTAAAATTGAAGAGAAGATTTTATTTTTCCTCCCCTTGGAATTTTGCAAATAGCATAAACATCAAGTCCACCGCTTTCCTAGGAAGAAATATTTAGTTCAGAAAAAATAATTAAATTATTCAATTGACTCAGAGAACATCCATAAAATATTAGATAATTCCCTTTTCTAATCATTCAGATCAAGCCAAAAATAATATAAAAAGCATTCTTTTCTAGTTCAGATTTGCAGTGAAATATATCAAGATGCTTCCTATAGTGCTAGGGATGACTTTGGCAACTATGTGCATAAAGAGGTTTTATTTTGAACATCTGTTTTTTAAAATCAGCAGATTCTAATAACTGCTTAACATTTTTTTATAAGTAATATTACTGCACTACACTTCTGTCTTATACATCTGTCTCTCTAAAGAACCTCAGAACCCTTCCTATATGTAGCTTAAGTCCCTACAATCAATGAATAATTCCTTAAACCAAAGCTACCAACTGCTTCACTTCATATTCTGATGGATCAAAGTAATTTTCAAAAATGGTAATTAATCAGTCATTTTTAAAAATAGTAATTAAAGCCAGTAGCTTGATTCTTATTTTTATCCCATGAATCATTTTATTTGCCTGAAAAGTTTTTCCCTTTATACGCATAATAATTAGTTGAGAAAAAAAGATTATTTCCTATTATTCTGTATGAGGTCACATCATGATTTATTAAAAACCTGGACACATTAATGTCTCAGTATTAGAAGTATCAGTAAAGTTAATGAGATTCTGATTTAGCACGGAATTCCTTTCCGGGAATTATTCATGTGGAGTTCCACCAATTCAGAATTTAAAGGTGCAACCTTAAGTATACTTTTATACATGCTGTTCTCCTTTCAATCTTATCTTTCACTGATTCATTTTGTCTTTACACTTTAAAAATATATTCTCCAATAATTAAACTGGCACATTTGCTATAAGCAATTTCTTCTATAATCTCCCCCCACGGTAGTTTTTACAGAATAGACTCCAAAATCACAAAAGCCGAAGCTAGTTCAGGTATATAAAGCCTTTACTGCTGCTTCAAAACTTTACTGCAAAGTGCTCCACTTATATAGCAAGTTCCAAGTTTTTAGGCTCAGAATTCTTAGGTGACTACCCTCAGCTTCAGCAGCAATATGAAGACAGTAATTGCACATATGTCAGCCTGGTTCCCTCATACTTTTATCCCCACTATAGCTGAAATTTATATAAAGTTAGTTGGAAAATGAAAGGGTCAGAGGAGTGAGAGGAAACACCTCAAAAAATTTCTTTTTCTGTGTCTTTTTCTGCTAATGATGGGAGAGGAACTGGTATAGCTGTTCACAGTACAGGCAGTGTGAAATACATTAACAGCCTAGTTAAATATATGCCATAGCCAGGAGTGTGGTTTGACTGGAACAGTACGGAAAGCAGTAGAAGTTCCTACTGATCTGTTCTTTCAATCTTTACATTGTACTGTTCCCTCATACAGTGGTCAGAAAGTAATAGCAAAGCACAATGACTTTTTTAATCAATATAAGACAACAGTTTAAGTAGATCACAACAGTGAAGCAGAGATGCAGGATGTTCTAGATTAATTCTGAAGAAGTTCTGTCTAGTTTTTAAGTCAGATGAAAATTTTTCTCATGAAAAAATTATAGAATTAGTACAAAAGTGTTATGTTAAAGGATTAACCATATTTACCTGACAGTAGAGGAAGACTTCTCCGAAATACGGGAATTAAGCTGCACACACTGACTTTTTGCTTGAAGCTTTTATCAGAGCTAATTGTAATTCTGAGAGGTTACACAAAACCCTGAGGAATTCAGGGCTCATAGAGAGTCCCCAGGTGTTCAAAAGTTCCAAAGGCAAAATACTAGTTAGGCCCCAAAATTTCATTGCCACTTCTGCTATCATGTCTTACCTGGTAGAAATCATTCATGGCTGCATAAAATTCTACAAAGTGACAATGAACATACAAGTTCAAGGCAAATGCATAGGCTTTAACTGAAGACACCTGTTACCAATTCAGATGGAAAGTAATCAGCCTTACTAGTTGCTCTGGCTTAAAAGTAGTTCAAACCAAATGCAAAGTAGTCATCACTGTGAGTTCATTGGTAGCTCATGTAGAATAGAATTTTCTCCACTTGTAGTCTAAAAACCATATGAAGTTAATCATTCATTTATTAATTAGAAATACTCCTAAGGAACAGATTTCAAGCTATTATTTCTGCATACCTACACCATCTGTGTTCTGGCCCGGCATCCAGATTTGTCCACTAGACAAAAGTGCTAACAGTTTACTTTTACATCATTGTCAGTGCCTTGACATTGAAGGAATTACTCCTGTTTTTCATTTCTAAACAGCAACTTCCTGAGAACACATTTTTTAAATACTTAAAGACTTTATATCTGAATGTTCAGCTCTGGAATTGGTCTGGAATTCTGCACCTTTTTTGAAAGTGAAAAGCCCCTTACACACTTCATGAAGTTCTTTTCCTATTAGACCTGGTTAATGAGTTCAGCCAATTGTTAAATACAATTTTTAAGGTTATGTCCATACAGCATACATAGGCTTCAGTGGAAGTATCTCAGGGAAACTCTGCAATTTCCAACGCATTCTATGCAGAACAGTCAGAAACAAATGTATCTGGCTTGGGACCTGGGGTCCCAACAGTCTTTAGCTGACAGAAATAGATGGATGATCTTGCAGAAGTTATTTTACAAAACAGTGTTAAAAGAATGACTGCAATTATGGGAAAATGGGTATACCTTGACATTGACCCATCGCACAAATGGCACACACTTATAGATTTGAAGCTATAGTAGAGGATGGAACATGCACTGGTGTTTGTACTCTGTGGCTCTGACTGTTCCCAGTTTATATGCCAGCAAAATTAAAATCACAGAATTCATACTGAAGTACAAAACCTGGGGGGTTGCTTTGTTTTGTTTTGGTTTTTTGTTTTCTTCTGGAAGTATTGTGAATAGGAGAATACCCGAATGATGGAGAATCAAGATTTAAAATACTGATGTATATTATAGACAAGTCTGTCATTTACAGCACACGCACAGTCAAATATTCTGAATCAACAATGAACATAGTTACATGACACAAGTCCCACAGCAGTTCAGCACAGGAGCACATGTAAGCTACAAGAAGAGAAGCTTGCATTTAAATATTATCTGAAGCCCCACTCTACCAAAATTGTAAACTGCTGAGTAAACATTTTGAATTTCAGAACAAGAAGACTAAGACCAAACAGATGACACTAGTCCTATTTGTATTGTCATGGTTTAAGCCCAGGCCGTAAATCAGAACCATGAAGTCCACTTCCCCCCCCCCCACCTTTCTTCCCTCCGCTCCTGGAGGGACGGGGAGGAGAATCAAAAGAATGCAACTCCCATGGGTTGAGATAAGAACAGTTTAATAACTAAGGTATAACACAAATCACTACTGCTACCACTAATAGTAATAATGATAAAGGAAATAACAAGCAAGAGAATACAACCGCTCACCAACCGGTACCTCACCCCCACCCTGCCATGATCCAGCCCTTCCGGGAACTCTCCGTTCTACCTCCTGGGCATGACATGCTGTGGTATGGAATACCTCTTTGGCTAGTTTGGGTCAGGTGTCCTGTCCCTGCTTCCTCCCAGCTTCTCCTCCTCCCTGGCAGAGCATGAGACTCACAAAGTCCTTGGTCAGTCTAAACATCGCTGTTATCAGCTCCATTCCCAAGCCGAAAGTCAAAAACACAGTGCTGCAAAAGCTACTAAGAAGGAGAAGAACTGACTACTGCTACTGAACCCAGGACAGTATACAGCTCACTGCAGTTACCACTGAACTACTTCAAGCCTGTATTTTCATATAATGGTTTACGTTAAAATATTTTAAAATCAGTGTCATTTGGCTAAGCACAAAGCACATAACAGGAAACTAAATTCCAGAGACACATCTCAAGCTTGACAGGTAAACGAATTATATGCAAGAGATTTTAAAGCTAAAAAGTCGGTGCTACCAAAAATCTAAATAAGACAAACTACAACTGTAAAATCAGAAAGAAATTACTCTAGATGTGAACCTTCTGAGGTCATCTCCTTTTGAGAAAAAACTCATGAAATTGTTTCTCTACGCTGTGCTTTTTCTGATTTCAATAAGGGAAAAAGTTGAAATGAAAATAGGAAACTGAATACTGCAGGATACAGAAGTTTGGAATGTCTTTACAAAACAGATGCTGACTTTATTTTCTATTTTTATGCCTAGCTATTGTATTTTTCATGTGGCACCTATGCCAAAACCATACAGATGATGCAGAGACCTTCTTGGAAATTACAGTTGACTGCCAACACAAAAGAAACTTTTATGCAGATACTATTCAACAACACAAACAGAAACAGAGCTTAAAAAGGCAAAGAAATTATGAATTATAGAAGTAGTTATAAATTGGCATTCTCATGTGGCTTGGCCTGAAGGACTCTTCTGCTGGGAAGTTCTGTCTTGGTGTAAAAATTATTTAAGTAGTTTTGGTAACTGCAAAACTGGTATTTCTCTTTATGAATGACCAGCCTTGTTTACAGAACAACGTCTCCAAGGAGCTCTGTAAAAGTTTTCCAAATGTCCAATTGTTTCTGTGTTGTATTAAGTACTTTTTAGTGGGTTGTGTAGGTGAAAATCTGGGTCACTTGGTGATAAAGTAGTGAGATGAGACCATCTATCTCCTGCCAAAATGAATTTATAGTGTGAAATTTTGTTTACTATAATTTCTTAAATTATTTTTGTAGATCTATTTTCTCTGTTTAAGAACACTAATTTCTGAACTGTCATAATGGGAAGTACTTCCCATAATGGACGAAGCTGGCATACTGACATATCAGCATTTTTGTTAGTGCTGTATTGTGTTTCTGGAGATATCATTCTGATGCAGAAAATGTCAGTACTATGGTAATGCAAAAGTCTTTCTGTCACTGTTGGTCAGTAAGAAATAACCTCTCAAGTATTGTAATGAGAGCTATGCTGGAATCAGATAGCACCAAATATTCACTCCTGTGTTTGTTAGTGCCTGAATTTTTCCCAGATTTGCTTCAGGGCTTTTTTTCCTAAGAAATTGCTTGTTTCAGCCTTTTAACATGAAGTTTCTGGACAGCCTTTTCTTCAGTGTTTTGAGCTAAGTGGTATTCCGGGTGGCAAGCAAAGACATAGCAAGAAAATTGCCACAGAAACTCCCTTAAGGCCACCTAAAACTTAAATGTAATGTCAATACAATGGTTAAATATTTCATCAATGTCATCAAATCCTGCAAACATGCATAGCATAATTGTGTTTTCTGCAGAGTTATGGTGTTTGTACAAGAAACAAGACTGGTTTGTGCATTCTATTTGTGATGCAGTGGGAGATACAGTACTACATCTTCTCCAGTATCCTGTTGGGAAAATACATTTCTCTTCCTCTGTTTAGGATTTCCTCTGATTACTCCAATTCCACAAGATGGCAGTACTTGATGAATAAATGGCACTGATGCCCAGTGACATCCAAAATCTGAGATAATCTGGGATTTTTAGCAACTCTGAAGAAGTTGCTTCTTCTCTTCTCTTTTCTTTTTTTTTTTTTTTTCTTTTTTAATAAGAAAAGCAGCAAAACTTGCACTTATAATCACAGGTTGAATTTCCTATAAATAGCTACAAATCATGAAATTTGCATATTGGCTTTGCTTTACCATTCAGAAATGTTCTGTTTACACAAAATAAATTAGCAAGAAAAATATACACCTAGAACTCCCCTGCTGAAAATATGAAACCTTGTTTTATCTCACGCCTAGTTTTCACCTTTATCATCACTGTCACTGTTTGGATATTGCATGCACCAGCCATAGAATTAGGGTGCAATATGCAGCACTCTCTAATGATGGAGAATGCTTCGTATTCAGAGGAGAAAAGGCTTCTTTTTATCTAAGATGAATGATAGCAATGGATTGCTCCTCCAGCCTCTCACCATGGCCAGATAAATAATTTTGGTACATTTCTTTGTGCTGCTGTGGCTTATTATCAGTACTCATTAATCCTCCAAGAAAATACTTAATGAAGATAATTTTTTTTTGTTGCATTGTAATGCATGCACATAGAGCAAACTGATATTGTCAATTTATCAGCTAGCAATGAAACTACTTCTTTTCTGCTCTGGGGGCTCTGTATCTACTGCTCACTTACCTGAAACACAATTCTACCAATCAATATAGTCTCATTTGTACATCTGACACATATGAAATGTAGCCAGTCATTGAAACATGTAAAGACCAATGAAATCTTTTTCTGATAGATATATTCTTTAAAGAAAGCACACAGCATATAGAAAAAAATCGGCTGCTGGGAAAAGGTGCTAGATTATTAAGCATATTTGAGTTCATTGGCATGATTTCCATATTTAAAAAAAAAAAATCTGTTCCAGAAAGAATCAAAATATTGTGATCAGAAAGAACTCAAAACCACACGAGTTTATTCAGGCCCTTCTTTTGCCCTCAGGGAAGATCAGATATTCTCAGCCAAGTCTTTAAAAATGTCCAGTGAGTTATATTCCTAAATTTAGATCTTCAGAATAATCTATTTCATTGCTCAGTTAATACTTTGACAGATTTCATTAATATCTGTGCATATATTTTTTTCAATACTGTTTATTACTTATTCAACTTACTGTACAGAAAGTATAGAAAATGCTTTGTTGATGACGTATATTAAACTTTTACAGTTACAATGGAAGACCATTATCCTTGTGTGTACCAGGCTTCTGTTTTCAAGGCCAGATCAGCCAAATCTCTTCAACGAAATCTCTTCAACAGTCATGATTTCAAATGCTCTACTTAGTTTTATTGTCATCTCAACTGCTTTTCTACAGTGGCCAATGTGCAGGATGACTCATTTGTAAACTGTGATTTTGGTATTGTTATTATTAGAACCTTTTTTAATGATGCAAATGTGTTGAATGCACAGTAATACAAGTTGATTGTTTCTTAATTTGAATGAACAAGAATTCTGTGGTAACAACAAACTATTGCACCCATATGAGAAGTGTGGAATTGGAAAAATAGTGAGAATATTGTTTAAGGCTCAGAAAAACACATCAATGCATAGAAAAAATATAAGCAGGAATTATTTTCTCTGGCAAAGTGTTCAACAGAATTTAAAGTTCTGTGTTTTTCCCCTTTCTTCTCTTTCACACTTTATATCTTTCTTTTTCTCTGATGATGCTAAAATACTGGATTTTCTCTACCTTCTAGTGGCACTGGTGTGATAGTTACTACAGCATGGTCTACTTCTTAGCTAAGTTTACTGCAGGGGTGAGCACAATGAAAAGCCATACTCCAGAGCAGTGTTACCTGCACTGAGCCTCAGAATCCTGTACCAAGTGAGCTGCTGCATGACATGGAAATTTCATTTTATAACTTTTGAATTAGATTAATGCATTTAACAGATTAATGCATTTAATAGATTAATGCACTTCAAAGGTATAAGTAGGGCATTCATAAAAAAACCCAAACCCAAAACCACACCAAAACCTCAAATTAATGATAGGATGTTCATCATTCAAATCTGTCAATTGCAAAGAGTTATGTTATCTTTTCCATCTGAGAGATGCAAAATCTCTGCAGCCCTAGCTTTTCTCTACTCATCATTTAGCAACAGAAGGTCTGTTAAGCAGGTTCTGTAATTTAGCTGAAAACATTAGTACTTCAGTTATCAGACTACCAGTCTCCCAAGGAGTTTATGTGTATGTTTTAGGTTGTTTTTTTTGTGCTTCCAAGAAAGAAAACAGATTTGTCACTTTATCCCACATTTACCTTGATTCCTAATGCCAGGAAGGATTAATAGTAGCAGAAATATCTATTTTAAAAGATGCAATTTCAGGTTTCTGGATGTAGAAATGAAAATAAAAGGGTAATGCAGTTCTAGTTTATACTTCAGAACACTATCTTTTCTAACAGCCTTCACCATTCTTCACATGCAGTCGTTGTCATAGGAATTATATCGTATCGGCAAAAAATGAGTACTCGGGGTCCATAGAGTTGCCTTTGAATGGCTGCACATACTGAACTTCACTGCTTCTCTGCTTTGTATTTTCTTGGTGCTAGGCATTTTAATACAAATTTAAAGGCTTTTGTTGAGTCTATCTGCAGGTCAATATTTGGTGAATTCCACCATGGCACAATATGATTGATGGATCTTCCTCCGGCCTGCTCTTTTGTTCCTATGTTATTTATTATCCTAAGCTCTCAAATCAAGACCAGTACCATTATCATCACTTTCATATAATAAAACTTAAGAAGATGGAACTGACTTCCCATCAGTCAAGAATCAGGCCATATTTAAAGTGACAGATTATTTTTTTCACCTTCATTAAAAAATAACTGAAAGTGTAGATGAAGAAAAAGATACGGCACATTAGCAAACTGCCCTAGAATGCTGATAACTGTTCAACCATGTTGTACAAATAAATCACTAGAAATAACCTCAGCAACAATAAATAATTTAAAATTTAGCAATGTAGAGACTCTTACCAGTTTCTACATACAGACAACACACTGTTAAGTCCCTGTGTACATTGTTCTGCGCTACTGAAAACCCAGTGAACTGCTTCCATCCATCTTCTACTTTTCACATAATTGTTATTTTGAGATAATACATAGCCTTCTGTTGTCTTACTTTCAACCTAGAGCAGTGTCCCATGATTATAATCTCTCCTCAACCGCTTAGCAATAGCAAAGTGACACCTGCTGTATCAGTTTATATATACATAAGAGAAATATTATTCTTAAAGTAATGCCAACATCAGGCAATTCTGCTCCCTTTATGTACATGCTTAGTTTTAGGAAGATAACTGTTTCTCAAACCTCTTTCTCTTTTAGGTTTGAAGCATGATGCTGTAAAGTCAAAAGAACTTGGCTGTGTATCAGGGTAATTTTAGTCTTTTCTTGAAATTTTCTATGATGTAGATCACCCTCTGTTACCCTCCATAAAACTGGTAGTGCTCCTTCCTTCCATCTTCATTTGGCACAGATGAAAATGGACTCTTCAGGATTGAACTACACGGTAGTTTGCTAAACTCTTAATGGGACTTAGTGTGGCAGGAAAAGCCACATTAAGACAAGCCCTTCATCAGATTGTCTCTGTCCTTCTTTTCATTCTCCCTTCTTCATGAATTTGTATCCCTGCAGTCTCCAATAGAAGACTTTCATGATAATTGAAAGAGGAAATACCACGAAAATTAACACTTCAATAAACCAATAAATGAAATGAGAATTTTCACTTACAGATTTTCCACTCTAGGGTAATAGCATCAACACTACAGGAATTGTATTAGATAGTTAATGAAGTCATCAGCAGAGATTTTAACAATATTAGAGCACAGCAGAAGAACACAGGAGATAGAAGTGGGCAAACAAATTATCAGAATTAAGTGTGGTATTGATTATTACATTGTTAAAAAGATGGCATTGTGATAAAAAAGAAGTCACTTTTCCAGTCTTACTGCTCAGGAAAACATCTTTTGTTGTCAGAAGATAAAGGATGCACTTGCACTGCTGCACAGGGCTTGGATTCATCTGTAATCATTCAGATTTTTGTCCTGTACTCTACGATATTATGCTTCTTTCTATTCAGTCATTTTCTCCTTGAAAAATCCAAGCAATGGCCTTTAACGTATTCACTGTTAAGTCATAACTACCTTCATGCCAGTTACAATTGTAGTGTGTAGGACAAAAGAACGTAAGTACAACCAGATATATTATTTCTAAACAATTTCTATTTTCCCCTTTGAAAAAGAAAAATGAAAGCTAGATATCCCAACTAGAATTGTTTTTAGAGCACTTCATTTATTTAGAACAATCTTCCTGAACTTTTTAAATGAAAATGTTTCATTAAGCATTGTATCACCTCAAATGGCTGTAAGTTTACTTTTATATCATACTTAGAAAATAATGAATAAATGATTTTATTACATAGGGAAACTTGCTAATGGCATCTTACAGAACTCAGATCGGTTCAGTCTGAAGCCTCCTCCCGAATCAAGACCAGACCGACCTCCTAACATTTTCAGTAGTCATGTCTACCAGAATCACCACTGAATTAAGTCAATCATGGTAAGAGTTACATTTTCTGAAAACTCCACTGTTTTCATCTTTTTTTTTATCCTTTAATATTTTGCCACAATGGTAATGGAGGGAAAAAGCTGGACTCCAAACCCTTGGAAATAAATCTTTTCGCATCTATTCCTCCTTCTTGTCTTTCCTCTTGTTTCAGCTATGTGATCAGTATTTTATTTCTGGCTTCTACTCCCTGGTTACATTGATTAACATGTTCACTCTCTATTTTTTTTCTGTGGTGTGAAGTGGATAGGTAATTGGGATTAATTAGGAATTTTCTATCTGAAACAAAATGGGCTTTCTGACATTTAACTAACTGACATGTTTGCAAAACGGTATTGTTCCAGTCACCAACTTAGTAAAACATCAGAAATAAATAGCAAATGGATTCTAATAGAAAGGTCAATGAGAAGGTAAATTTTGCAAAAGCCCTGTACCTCTGTGACTGTAACTGTTTAAATCTGTTAATGTTGGGCTCCTGCTATTTTAGAAGTTATGTAGCCTTCACCACAGAAAAAGTTTCTTACACTTTAATTGCTACCTTTACAATACTAGTTGCAAAAATGTGGTTGAGATACTGTGAATATACACTTCTGTTAAACCTGGCAGGACAATGCTGTCTTGTTTAATCATTAGACTGAGAAGGTCCTAATTGTAATGTCTGTTTTGCTGGGACATCTCAGTAACAGGCTAGTAACTTGTCTCTAGGAAAGAGCAGCTTGCCCACTCCAGAAACTTTTCATCATTACTGTTCCATTTGTCAAGCAGTAGACTAATAGCCACATAGGCAACACAGCATGATCCTGAGCACCAGCATACTCAATGCATTTTTTAAGTTAATGTATCTCCTGTGCTTCCTCCCCCTTCTCCTGGTATCTCTTTTCACTTTAATTCTCCTGAATTGGCAGCTGAGGTAATATTTGTTGACAACAGTGTGGTTGTGAAACTACAGTACGTCCCTTAAGCAGAGCCCTGTCAGGGCTGCCCCTTCATCCAACACTGTGTGCTGCCTTAATTGGCCAAGGTCAACCAGCTTTCTTTCACTACACTTTCAAAGTCCCTGAGGGGAAGAACAGCTCCAGTGAGTGTCTAGGGACATAAAACTTCGAGTTTCTAGTGTAGCTTAGCACATTTTTTAAAGAATTACTAGTGTTTTTAAGGGGGTCATAACATTTGGAAAAGTGGTTTTTAGAAATAGAAAATTACATGTTCTTTGAGAGAATTTACTACAGCTGGACCAGTAACACATTTCTGTCTAGTTATTACTTTTCAAATTATTTTTAAGAAGTAGAAAATAAGAGAAAAATCTAGACTTCTATGTTAACAAAGTTCAAATTGATAATAATTATTTTTCTATTTCTACTAAATAGATATTGCCTAGAATTTGGGGCATAAACAGGTCATCAAAATGTGCTTAAAATCTAATAACAACACATTGTCAAGAGACTGGGAGTACTTCCTTATTGTCAAACATAGCTTGTAACAATGCTACCCTACAGAAAATCCTTTCATTCACAAACTCTCAAATTTCATAGCCTCAGATGCATGCCTTCAACAAGATTGAGGAAGGAAACCCCATAAAGTGCTCCAGGGAAGTCAGCAGCAAAATTACTAGTCATGTATTGAGTAATGAAAAGAGCAGAGAAGGAAAAAACAGTTAATTGCATTTGTGCATTCTATGATGCTATAATGAAAACTACAGACGCAGTCATCAATCAGTTACACAGATAAAGAATACGGATTCCTCTACTGAGCTGTATCAGAGGCCATGGATGTTCACTTTAATGATAGCACATATGGGAATTAGTATTACAGACAAGAAAATTTCAAAAGCAGTCTACTAAAAGTGATAAAGTAGAGGATTCAGGAGGGAAACATCTTCCAGGGAAAAATGTGGGCGAAGATATGAGATGACCTATGGATTAACCCAGAATTAGGACAGGAATATAGAGTTTAAAGGACTGTGAACCTATCTTCTAACACATTTTTTTTTTTCCTCCTATTGAAAAGCAAAGTACACAAGCTTCATTGGCATTCAAGTCAAATAAGCACAAAAATATAGTAAAAACGAAGAGGGAAGTACATGAACCCTTCAACTCTTGACAGTTAACCCATTCTGTTGATACATGTGCCTGTCAAAATAGTGTTTTTAAAACATTTTATATGCACATTATGATAATGTATAAGTTATGGACATGTAAAGAAATTATAGAGAAGTTGTGCTATCTTGTCTTCTATGTATGATCTATTCAGATTTCATTAAAGAAACTTCTATTTCTTATACACTCAGCACTTATTCCTTAAGTGGCCTGTTTCTGTTGCTCAGCATCACGCTCTCACAATGAATTGAAATGAATAAAAAACAATTGCATGCAATTACAAGAGATCAAAACATGGTTAAGATGAGTGTCCTGTATGTCTTCATATAGATCCCTTTACTACGGATCAACTGTTTGCTAAGTCTAGGACACATATTTGGCTTCCATTTTAACATTAATGTAAGTCTTATGGAAAAAAAACCCAAACCAAACAACAAAAAAACCCAAACCCCAAAAAAATCCAAACCAAAAACCAACTAACCAACCAAACTTCACTGTTCCTCTAAATCTCAATTCTGCTAGTAGAAGGAGAAGGATCAGGGTACTGGACAGTTCTACCTTCCCAGCAAGCTCAGCAGCTAGGACATAGTAGTTACATCAGTGAATGTGAAATGTTCTGTTTGCTATCACCAGTTTCATACATGCTCACCTCTACAAACTTCTGATAGAAGGTACTGGCTGATTAATAAGTTCTGCTTAGATTAAGAGAGAATCATGGTTGGAGACATGACCTGTCCAGCTGTTGTTCTCATAATACTGTGAGTGGCCAGTACTCACAGTAAACTCATAACAACCAGTAAAACAGTCCTCCTTACCTTCAAGGTGAGAGAGAAATATGACTTTTACCTACACATTGGTCTTTCCTGGAAGCAAATTACATAGCTTTCAATGTTAAAGTTGATTTGCAAAGTCAGATTTGAAAAACTGTATCACAGAAAAAACCTGGATGTTACTTTGCTGTTTAACACATACAGAACTATATTGATATCACAAATCATGATCAGGAAGAAATATTCACCTATAGTGACAGGCTAATGTGATGAACTAGCATCCAGTCACGTCTAGAGAGCAATGGCGAGATCTGAGTTCACTCAGGTTTCCTATGATTCTGAAGAAGCTGGTAATGGCTAGAACCACATAAATAGGTAAGCTCTCACTGTTGTGTACAGAAATGCACCTGACAGGTGCCTGGATCCTGGGATTTAATCCACAGCCTTAAGATAACCTTGTGACCTTCACATACGTAAAGTTAGACATCTGTGAATTACATTCACAAAAGCCAGCTTAGTGAATAGAGAGCCAGAGGGTATATAAATGTCTTCATAACAGAATTCGCTGTGCCCTGCATGCAGAGATACCTGAACAAATTGCCTGTAAACAAACTAATGAGCACACTGAGGGCAGTCCAGCCCAAATATAACAATCTTGTTATCATAACTAATTTGTCTGGAAAAGACTATTCCTAATAATTCTGTGCCTGAATGAAGTCGTTTAGAGCCTGTCTCGTTATTCCTATGTATATTTTGTGGAGTATGGACCTAGCCGGGGGAGTTCTAGCTAAAGAGCTACCGCACTTCAGTTGAACTTAACTTTCCTACTTCTAGTGAAGCTGCAGTTCGAAGCTGCAGTTTTAAAGCAAACTCAGCTTTCAGATTCCTTTTGCAGACTCTGAGCATTGAGAAGTGATTGGTTTGTGTTTACTTCCAAAGCAGGTTTCTGTGTATGTCAGAGCTCAGCACAACCTAAAAAAACATTATTTGACATTGTCCAATTAATATGAGGACTAGGACAGTTGTATAAGGAGCAGAACAGGAAAAAACCTGCTGGACCTTTGCAGAAAGACTTTTATTTCAGCAGCTTGCCAGTTTAGCAACACACTATTCAAACACCCAGAACATGGATGTCTTCCCAGACATGCACAGAAAGGACTTTGATCCCTATAGTACTGACATTGATCATCTCTGGTGAAGCACTTCTCATGAAATCTAGAGTTTTATAACACTAAAGAGAAGGCCTAAAACATGCAGCCTATAATACAGTTTCTAAACAGGGTAAGATCTTTGTCCTTCAGAATGAAATAAAATAAAGGTATAGTTTAACATCTGTAGCGATGTTACATGTTGTGGAAGATTATGTGGCAGTGCTCCCTCCAGACAGCAGCATCCCTTTGAGGTGGAAGGGAGCACACATCTGCTTTCCCCTGCAAACATCATTACTGTTCTCATTCTAACACCGGGAATCATTGTTCTCTATTAAGCTTATACTGAAAGCTTTGAATAAAAGCCTTAAAAAGCTCAGCTGAAGTATTAATTCTGAGGGAAATATGCAAATCTGGATGAAATATTCCATTTATTTTTAATCTCACTATGGTAAACCTTGTAATTAAGATGATTAAATGACTGACTAAAACCCTATATTTACATCCTTTAAAATACCACAAAGAAAAGCCATAATCCTGTTTACAGAAAAAAGCAGTAGAGGCCTTTTAAAATGGAGACATCAAACAAAACTTGTTATTTAAGCAGCTGGCAATTAATGAACCTCCTGCTTAGCAAGTATACCTAAGAATTAACCTCTAGGAAACCCATCTTAGAGAGAAAACTAATGCAGGGTGAGGAAGAATCAAATGTTATGATTATGGAAGGAAAAAAAAAAAAGGATAAAATGTTATGTTTATGGATGATCAAGTTATCCATGATTAATATATTTCATAAGGTACAACTTAAGGATTTGTAACAAAAAAAAAGATTAGTGGAAAAACTTCTGGATTAGACACATTTAAATGATACAGGACTCACAATGAAGTCAGAAGCAGCATTTTTTTTTGAGTGATGGTCCAGGAAAAGCAGGAGGTGAGAGTCCTCTGGTGCCTGTTTGTCATAAGTAATCTGCACAAAATCCTTTTCATTGAACATATTTTCCTTCACTGTTCTGCAAGAGTATCTCTTTAAAACTCCCTTGCTTTGCTGTTCAGCTATTTCTTATCAAAGATGACAATAACTTAACAAACTCATTTATTAAAACCAAGAAATAATTCTCTCAGCTGAATATGCACTGCAAATATTCTGAATATATTTCAGGTGCACTTCTCCTACCCTACCCTCTTCCCCCCCCCCCCCCCCCCCATGCCCTCTTATTTCTTCTGTAAAATATTTGGACAGCAATCTAATGAAAACCTACATGAATAATCTATATGTATCACAAGTTTGTGTTTGGTTTTTTTTTGCTTATTGCATTACCTCTTGATAATGTATGACAGCATCAATAAACAGAAATCAAGTCTCTATACATATAAAACTCGTTTTCTGATTAAGTTCCTGTCAAAAGAAATTAGTGTAGTATTTTTTTCAGTCAGTGGTGCTTTTTAAAAACTTTCAGATTTTTCTAGATTTGTGTTCTGTAAGAATGGAATGCAGGTTTTATTCAGCAAAAGTATTTACTTTACCTTTCATTTGAAAACATGTTAATAAACCCATATCTCTTAATACAGTGTTCTTTCACTAAGTCATTTTTCTTTTCCCACAATGATTTTCTAAAAGGTCTCAATACTGAAATTCTCAGGCAAGTTTATAACAAGCTATTGACTTTACAGAGTGAGAAATGGGATTTTGTTGAAGGACAAATTACTTACGAGGTTGCGGAGAACGATTAGTTTTGATACTGTATCATGGATTTATCTCCTGGGATAAGTAAGTGAAAATTATTTCTAAAGGTGCTGATCAATGTGAAAAAAACCCCCAGTATAGGGTAGCTTGCGGTGTTCATCCACAAAAAATTCTCTATCATCAAAAACACTCCTATGGTCTTGTTAATGTTAGATGTTCACACATTTTGAATATACTTTGAATAGTCTCTAGCTTAGATATATCCACTACAGTTGTTTAGTATTCACTTGAAAGTCTGTCTCCTAGGTGATTTTCAGGGTCAAACTTCTTAGGACTATTTAGAAGACAATGCCATCTCGACATAGAAACTAAAATGAAATATCCAGAAGTTAAAAAAAATAACAAAAAAATAAAAAGATGTATTTTAGATGTCCCTGCACACAAATCCTTGAAGTTTCTCTGCACTGAAAAAGACTTTTGTAGCTTGAAAAGAAGTTCCATGTTCATTGTTTAATTTCAGAACTGAACTCACATACTTCCCCCTTAACGTTCTGATTTTGTCAATAATTATTTTTCTCAAACTGACTCTGATCTGGAAGTAATTTTTCATAAATGTCTTGTACCATATTGCCAGAGCTTCATGGAATGATTTATTCTTGAAACATCACCTGATGTGGAATTTTTTGGAAGGCCCATGGAGGTAGCTCTTCCCTTTTCCCGGAAGACTCCAGCCACTATACTGATACCTCTTGCAGTAGATTTGGTGGCTCACTGAAGAAAATGAAAGGTACTATTTTTTCACCATGAAAGGCAATGTGTGTGTTACGCGAAAACACTGCATTGGAATCTGTCTCAATATAAGTTTAAAAGCATAATTTTAGGAAAAAATATGTAAACATTTTGATGACATGTAAGGTGCATTTTGTGGAATGACTGCTGTTAAAAGGTATATGACTACTCACTATTGATGCTCATCTATCCTTACATTCTCAGTTTGCTTGGGGAATCAAATTCAGCTCTTTTTCTCCCTACGTCTTTCCCCTCTCAGTTTGCTTATCATAATCAAGCCTTAACATCATGCACTCAATTCCATCACACAGTGACTGTAGTGTCAAGTTCAGAAATAAAAACCATAAAAAGAGAATGTACTCAGAAGAGAGAAAAGCAGAGAGATGGCCAGAAGGTAACAAGCCTTAATTACATTGATAATTGTCATCACTCCAGAAAAAATGAAAAAAAAAAAAATTCTCTAACAGAAACTCAGAGATTTTCATTTCTGCAGCTCTTCCATCTTCAATGTGACCTTCTTTCAGGGCTCAAATTTGGAGGAAGAAAATCTTCCCTGAGTACAGATCTCGTTTCCCAAGGAGGAAAAGGATAGGCTATACTGCATCTATTGAAAACCGAGATATTCTGGCTAGCATTGTCTCTCCAGGTGCTATATGGTATGCAAGTATAAAGACATACTTAGCTATCTGCAGACACTGCAGGAGTGACAATTTAAAAGCAAATCTGTAACCTCTCTAGAATATCTACAGTTTCATTTGGGGATCCAGAGGCATTTTGTGGGATTTATGATATTTCTGACTTCTGGCAATGGTGCAGTTGTACTGCCAACCAAGCTATACAGCAAGAATCAGCAATTAAAATCACATCTGTACCACAGAAAACAAAAGACAATTTATATTCAAAAATGGTATCTTGGCACTGACATTTGGAACAATTTTTGAAGGCTTCAAAACTCTAAAAGAAATCTGTGACCACAAGGCAGCATATTCACCATAGGTGGCATGGAGTCTACTGTTACGTTCAAGTTTTATACTGGGAATGAGACAATCTTGTAACAGAAATTCTGCTGTTATTATGTGGCATTTGCAGTACATGAGCTTTAATTATTCCTTTGGTACCCAAAAACCTGTCAGAATGCTGGTTCCACAATTAAACACACCTTGTAACTAAATTACTGAGCATCCAATAATGAGCAAAATTTAAAGGACCAGCATGCATACAAGCTGCAGCCTACTGTACCTGGCGAATGAAGTGGAGGGGAGCACATCAGAACAACTCCTTGACCTTCTCGTACAGAGACAGCGCTTCTTGTCCGGCCGCTAAAATTCCCCAGATCTATCAAAACAACAGAGCAATTTAGTTACATAACAAAGATTCTAAATTTTGTGGTTACTGTAACTTACATTTTATTTCCTCTTGTAAAGCTGACAGTTCCTTTTTTCATACCTTAATCTATAATAGAAGGGCCTTTAAAAATAAATCTATTTCCATCAAAAAAAATTCCATGTTGCATCAGCACTTTATTACTCATTTTAGTGCACTTAGATCCAGTATCAAAAGAAAAGCAGCAGACAATATATATACCATTTATGAAAAAAAATTAATAGTGCTCTTTTTTTTTTTTTTTTTTGCCATATCCTGTTTGGGTTTTTTTTTTTTTTTTTTTTTTTTTTTTTTTTTTTTTTTTTTTTATCACCAGTAGAAATGATCCATATTCTGTGAAAAAAAGAAAAGTCAAGCAAACACCTTGGCCAACATCCAGGCTGATGATGTTGCTAATGTCATTTGGACAGTGCATGGCACATTGTGATGAGAAGAAGAAAAAATCAGCTGCGTTGGATCTAACCCCAATTCTGGTCTATAGCACATTCATTTCTTTTAAATATTTCATTCTGGTTTCTTCAATGTTATAAAACAATCCAATCGTGGGAAAATTTATTTTCCCTCTAAAAGTTTCCCTCCAGCGGGGGAATAAGGAACATAGAATCATAGAATAGTTAGGGTTGGAAAGACCTTAAGGTCATCTAGTTTCAATCCCCCTGTCATGGGCACGAACACCTCACACTAAACCATGTCGCCCAAGGCTTTGTCCAGTCTGGCCCTGAACACTGCAAGGGATGGAGCATTCACAACTTCCCTGGGCAACCCATTCCAGTGCCTCACCAACCTTACAGTAAAGAATTTCTTCCTTATATCCAATCTAAACTTCCCCTGTTTAAGTTTGAATCCGTTACCCCTTGTCCTATGACTACAGTCCCTAATGAAGAGTTCATCCCCAGCATCCTTATAGGCCCCCTTCAGGTACCACTATGAGGTCTCCATGCAGCCTTCTCTTCTCCAGGCTAAACAGCCCCAACTTTCTCAGCCTCTCTTCATACGGGAGGTGCTCCAGTCCCCTGATCATCCTCGTGGCCCTCCTCTGGACCTGTTACAACAGTTCCATGTCCTTTTTATGTTGAGGACACCAGAACTGCACACAATACTCCAAGGGAGGTCTCACGAGAGCAGAGTAGAGGGGCAGGATCACAACCTGCTGGTCACGCTCCTTTTGATGCAGCCCAGGATACGGTTGGCTTTCTGGGCTGCGAGCGCACACTGCTGGCTCCTGTTCATTTTTTCATCGACCAACACCTCCAAGTCATTCAACATTTCACATTTCACACAAAAACCTTTGTAAGAGGCTGTGGAGCACTGCTATGAACAGTTTATTGTATTTAAAGCCTCTCAACCAGAGGATCTGATTACTCTTTTCACGTCAGTGAACACTGAACCTGGATTCACATTTGAGGTACATAACTATGCTCTAGCATGTGTTATCTGTAGCAGAAGAGATATGACAGCTCAGTTGTGCCATCAAACTGGTGCCTTTATCCATTCCTCAGCGCCAGTAATGCCATTTAAAGCCACTATTCAATCAGCGTTTTTTCAGAGACATTTCTCTTTATGCAGATGGATCAAGGTGAAAAGAGGTGCAATAAGGGTACCCAGTGATACCTTTGAAAAGGACACAGAAGCTTCAGCAGGCACTAGATCCCAAATATGAATCAATGGGACCAGCGGGCGCATTTCTCATTGACATTTAATGAACTACAGCCATACATTTTAATTTCTGCGTACAGACCAAGGTGCTGGTATGAGCCAGACAACACCAAACAGTTCGAGTTGTTACGTTCTTAACTGCACTCAATTGACTGTTCTCTGTCAGATGCTGAAACTCCACATCTTGCTCCCTGCCTAGGAATGCATAAAACTCAAGTTCAATCCTTTTCAAAAGTAATAGGAGTTTTTCCAAACACTTTTTTACATTTACTAAATCATGTCTTGAATATAGTTGGAAGCCTAAAATTTCAATGTATCTAAATTTATGTTGGTTTTGGACAAAATTTGTGTCCTGATTTCAACAGTAGATACCATGTTTGAATAGAGAAAAGGTGGATGGGCTTCAGTAGAATTTTAACAAATAAGAAGGCAACAATCCCAAATTACGCAAAATTTTGCTAGGCAATAGTTAATGAAAAATTGTATTGCACTTTAAAATAAGAACACCACGGGTTATAATACAATCTGGTGTAATCCCACTTACAATGTCACCTAATGAATGTTACCTGATAGTAGATTCTGCAGAGACCTAACTGTTATTATTTTATGTTTAGAAAGTAGTGGCCTGATATATCCCTGCATAAAGAGTTTTTTCTTGATGGGAGAACAGCTTTGAAGGAAAAGTTACCCTAGTTAAGAATGCCTGGATTTTACTTGCATGCAACTTTTGGTATGTTTTTGTTAAGTCTTGTATATTTCTAAAAGGAAGCTGATATATGAACCAATATTGTATGCAGCCTAAAAGAAACCGATGTTTAACTTTTATTTTAATGCACAGTTTAGGAATACAATAATCCTTTTTAATGCATTATTGCTGAGTCCTGCTAAAAATGGTGTGTCCCCTTGATTTTCTTCAAGGTCATTTTTTCAGGCAAGAATGACACTAAATTACTGTAAAATTGTTCTTGTAGTCTTCCTTCTCAAGAAAATATGATTAATCTTCTCTACATGGGTGTCCTAAAACATGAAATTAGATTTACTTCTCAAATGCCTTCAAACCTCCAGACTATGCACAAACAAACCTCAGTGAATTTAAAATGTGGCTAGAACTTGAACTGATATGCCATGATTTCGACATGTTTTGAGAAGATCCTCTGAAACCAGAATAACATCTCTATGAGAAATACATAGACCATTTCTTTCTCTGTTGGAATAGGTATTAACATAGCAGTAATTCCCCAGCATTTGGAGGAAAAGAAGAATCTATGTTGCAGACATCAGAAAAAGATCTTTAATACTAGTGGCTATCTGAAACCCATACTGCATGTCTGCTATATGCACTATAAAAGTAGATACATTTATTTAAAAAAATAACTTGGATCAGGGAATCAAATAGCTGAATAAATGAAAATATCATGAGTTCAATAGTAAAAAGTCATACTAGTGTAAGGAGAGATTCTTTGCAATTTACATAGATAGAGGGACAGGAAGCAATCTTTTCTGCTTCTAAAAAAGTCTCTGAGATTTTATTTCACAGACTGTTTCTGCAATTTCTTTTAAGCCTGAAAATATTTAATCAGAATTTGCAGAAAGAGTTATTTTTGAAAAAATTAAGTACTTCAGTCTTCTGATTTTAATTCAAAACTTACTTTGAAATATTGATTTATTTTTTAAATCTATGATTTTGGAAAATGCATTTTATTTTCTTGAAAAATCTGATAATTTACATATATCTGCAGTAGCATGATATATTTTACTTTTAAAGTAGAATCTTCTGTCTCCTAAGGCTATTTGTTTTCATCCTTTATATAAAGTTTTTACTGTTTGTGATGCACAACCTGGAAGCCTGTCAACACAAAAGAAGGGAAATCTGTGAGATTTAAATTGTAACTTCTATAGGCAGAAGTAGAAGTTTTCTAATTTTTGCTATTTTTAACTCATGTAAATAAATGTGATTTTCCAATTAGGTATAGCAACCTCAGGACTCTTTTTCCTGTTTCCTGTTTTGTATGAATACTGTGATTCCTCCAAATTAAAAAACAAAGATATTTTTATTTAAAAATAAAAGTACTATGTATGACTCAAGTTTCTATTTGTTCAAGCCAATTAATTTCAAACTAAAGAAGAAAGGTAACAAACAGGTTTTATTTGGCTATCTCTGGGTTCTGAATTGGATTTCTTGTTAGCATACAGTGAAAGAAAGGATTAACAGGTACAAAAGCAAGGACTTAGCTGTCAAATGACTGAATGTATGAAAGCTTAAAAGGAAGGAAAGGTGAAGGATCATGTTTGCAGTTCTCCCACATTAAAATATTAAGTCTAATATGGAAAAATCAAATGAAAGGGAAATTAAATTCACTTCCTGTAAATCTCAGACGTCTCATATCTCATCATATTGAAAAAAAGAGCATTCAAACCCCAATCTTTTATTTTAGAAACTGTAAAAAAATAATAAAAGAAAGGGTGGACAGCTTTGGAGGTGGGGACTGTAACCTCTCAGCAGTGCTGGCCATCAGCTCAGTGTTCTTGCATTATAGACCTGTAACGGGTATGACATGTCAGACATCCCCACACAGAATGAATCTATCCTTCATCTTATTATCACGTATATGGGTTACTGATAAAAAAATGCCTTTTTGTGCTCCATAGGTGTTCATCCTCTGCCCTGAAAGACTGAATTTATTTACTCTTATCGCACTGCTAGGGGCAAAGATGATAATGCCTATTATGTTATTTTCAAAACAGTTCCTGGGGTTTTAGCTACATCTCTTCCATACTCCTTAATATAAGGCACAGGCTTGACCATTTTCAAAATGTACAGTTAAGTGTCAGTTACCATACCTAATGTAAAGATAGTATTAGCAATACATATGCAAAACGTCCAAAGAACATTTAGCATGGAGTGTGTGTGGCCAGAGTAGCACATCTGTCTTTATTGCTAAAAATCATTTTATTCAACAAATATTATACAGTGTCACTAGAGTACAACCTGTGACATAGGAGTGGTCTCCACTATGAAAGGGAAACAGTAAAGAATTCACAGAGCTGGTGTTTCAGACCATTTCAGAAGGTCATACTACCTCTGCCAAGTAGTATGGCTGTCTCTCATAGTAGTGTGGATATCACCATTATTCTGAAATGAGCTGAAGCATAGGTTTCTCTCAGCACACATATGTACATAGTGATGTGCACTGCGGAAGAATGACACCCACCACCACAAGAGTATCAGTTTAAATAAGACCCAACAGAAAACAAAACACCTCTGCAGAAGTTGAAAGATGTAATAAATGAGGAAAAATCTCAAGGCAGTCAAAGCAACAGGAAAGCTTTTCAGGACTAAAAAAAAACCAAAAAAACAACCAAATAAAGGGGTAAATATTCTGCCACTGACAGAAGGACTTTTACAAAAGTACAAGCAGTTTTTACCACTTAATGGCCTTCCAATTCACCTTCATTGTAGTTTGCCTTTTTGGCATGCACAGGAAGGATCATTTATTCTCTGTGTTCATCAGTTGGCTGCAGCTGATGGTAGCTGCGAAGCGACAGGTTTTTGTGACCCAGGTAATGGTTCGCTGATGATTGCCATGAAATTAGGATAAAATTAAAAATAAGAAACAGATCTGGTTTTTGTTTTAGGCAATTATTGCTTGGTAAATTAGCACAGAAGCTGTGGAAGGCTCTGTAGTTCATTATCAAGAACTTAAACCAGTCAATTCACTTTCAAAGTAGAAATTATATTGCTGCAGAACAATGTCCTCTGCCAGCCTGAATCTGTGAGTTTAAACTATTTTATGTGCAGATTTATGACAGAGTTTAAAATAGATATTGTCTGATATGTATTAAAATGTTTAAAGAAATATGTTGAAGATATCTAAAGATAAGTATAAAGCAGGCAGTATTCTTTCTGATAAGGTAAAAATAGCTCTACACAAGGTAAAATTCTTCTGTCAGGCCAAGGACAAACTTATTCATTGCATTGTCACTATAGAGCAGGTAGCCTTCCTTTTCTTGTATCTGAAAGACAGGACTAAGAAATAGACCTTGAGCTGGAATTGCAGCTCTTTAAAAAGAGTAAGATTTACAGGTAAAAGAATACCATTATAAACATGTTTTTCAAAATTCCATTATAGCCTAAATCAAAAACATGTTTTGACTGTACACTCTAAACAAAGGTAAAAATAAATGTTGCGTTTAATATCCCATAAACACAAGTGATAGAAGAATGAAAGATAGGTTTTAAAAAGAAATTATGTGTGATTGTATAGAGAACATTTCAATTGGATGAATTAAATACAATACTCGCAGGATATCAAGATGTCCAAAGAAATTAATAGCTCATTTTGTATTGACATACACTTATAGGAAAATGAGACTAACTAGGTGGAGCCATACTATTAGAATTACTTATTGAACCTAAGGGTAACTTAATACTTAAGACATTAACTAGAAAAGGTGTGAAAAGAAGCTCAGACATAAAGATTTCTGCCATGACAGAATCATTGTCTCACTACAGTTACTAGGAAAAGCATATATCTTGAACTTTTAAAAATCACATTACATATGACTTTTAAGTGACAAAATAAGGGCAAGATTCAAGTACTTCTGAATGTATCAAGCTTATTATCATTGTCGCTGTTATCATTACAAGAAATCTTTTGAATCCTTCACAGATCATCAGTCTGACATGACCTGAAAAAAGTAATTTCTTTTCTCAAGTTAAAAGAAGTTCCTATGCAATTATGTAATGAGACACAACAGGAAGACCGAGAGTACAGAGAAGCAGTGATGTATATTAAGCATGTATACCAGCCACCCTGTGTCTCTATGTCTGCAGCACCGCAAAAGTTTTAAAGAAAGGGGATGGTTGGACACATGCTTTCAAAGATGACAAAGAGCACAGGAAAAAGTTTAAATAGTCCTGTCTGAAAACGTAAAAGATGAAGAAAACACAAGATACTGTATTTTCCTAGATTCAGATCACCATCTTCCATCTTTCTCAGATACTACAAAGAAGATAAGAAAAAGATAAGTCATTAAGGGATCTTTGAACAATGATGGTCCTGGCGCGTGTTCCTGTAAAAAGAAAATAATTTTCTTTCTGCTATGCTGTCAACATGAACTATAAGGTATACACTATTCATTAACCTGACCTAAATTTGCACTATGAAACAAAATGGAGTAGTTAAATAAAGGAACATTGGTTTTTTTCTGCCCCTAATAACATATTTTTATATATATCTTTTTCATACATTATATCAATTAAAAATTATGTAGTCTACTGCAGTCAGTATTGTTGTATTTATAGCCCATCTTCATCATGCTATTTATGTCTAGCTGTTTTTATCTTGTAAGTAGAGAACACCTTTTTCGTACTTTCTACATTTCCTATCACAGAGAAGTCACAAATCACTAAATGTCGCTAATACATGCTACCAAAATACAATTTGTTATAGTAATGATTAACTATTCTGGTGATAAGAAGAAATACATAGAACTCTTTCCTAAAATTATTTATTTATTCATGCATGAAATCTGGTATAAGAATTGTTTTATTTTTATTTTCCTTCATAAAATAATTATTAATTTTGATTAAATTATTAATGATTAAAACACTAGAACTTTTTTCAAAATGTGAAAAATAGAAGTTGCCACTATTTACTATGACATACTTGTTAAATGAGAATAGTACTTTTCATTTAAAATATTCACTACCTGTGATCCTACATAGAATTTATATAAAATATAAATTGATATGCTTCTTTCATAGTTTCCTCTTGGCCAGCTACTCATTTTTTTATATAATCTAATGGTTCATGGAAAGATGTTTCTGGAGTCACATGTGTATTAGGATCTTTGAAGAAGTTTTTACTTTATTACACCTAGTTTCAGCAGCATCAGTGAATACGATCAGTATTATCAATAAAGCTTAATTTTTCCCAGACCCTTGACGAAGAAAGTGAAAGGGTAGATATCAAAAACTGAACTTCAGTAGGATTTCTGCACTCATACATCCTGAAGTACTGGATCAAAGTGAAATAGAAGGAGAAATACTTGTAGAATAAAATAACAAGATCATGTTGAAAATTATAGAGCTGCTATATGATTCAGCTTGCCATGTTAATTGTACAAGAACTGGGATGTTTGTAGTTACAGTTGTTGATGGCTACAATTAATCAACTACAATCATTCTGTGTCTGTCAGGTTTCATCTATTCTCACACGCATTATTTCATTATTTCAGCATGCTTCTCAGCTGTCTTTCATATCTTGTACTGCAATATCAATGCAAAACACAGAAACAACTGGAAATATTATAGTTATGACTTTTTCATCCTTTCACTTCATTCATGATCTATCAATTATAAGCAACAGCTAAAACCAAACAAATAAACAACAAACCTCAAGTTACAAATGAAAGATTTTCAAATATAGTTGCCATATATTTAATCACCAAACAAAAGTAGGTCAGTAGATGATACTATTTCCAGAGCTTCTGAGTAAATAGATTTTCACCTCAGTAATAGATGCAATGTATTCTTTTGTAAACACATTGTTTTACATAACGTTATCTGCTTTTTGAGAAACACACATTTCTATTTGCATGCTTTTTAATACATTTTCCTGGCACTGAGTCTTATACTGACCTGTATAAATTCTGTGAACATGACATTGATAACTCTACTTTCTTACTTTTTTCTTTGTACTTATGAATACTTCTTCTCTTTTTCTTATTTGCTTCTTTAGTCACTTTTTCAGTTAAATTAATTCCAAACATTCAAAGATATATTAAAACACCATTTCATTTTATTCAGCTTTCTGCAACTAGATCTGATGTTTCCTTCATTTAATTAGTGTCTAAAGTTAGCAATGCCAGTTGGGATTTTACATAATTAAACTAGGAATGACTAGCACAGTACCGTTTTTTATCATATGATGTCATACAGAATTGTGAATGACTAATCTCTTGTAAAATCACTACATAGGTGTTGTGGCTCATAGGACTCTCATCTTGTAACAATAATACAGTGAAAAAAACTTTTCTGACCACTTCGTGTGATCAAGTAATGAAGGATAACGTATTCTGCATATCATTAAGATCATTCATGTTAGAGTCTAAAACATTCCTTTTATATATTTGATACTTTAAGATCATGGGATCCAGTCCAAAAGAGAACATAATGCTTAATTTCTGCATGCAGAAGGCAATGTTGCAAACATATAGCCTCAGGATCTTCTCTCCTGCATCTCTTAAGTTCCAAATCTGGCTTTGCCAAAGCTGGAATTTATCACATGAAATGGTATAGCAGGAGCCTACAGGAGGGCCGGGAAGATGATCAGAGGGCTCCTTGTTACTGAGTTTTTTTCTGATTTAATGTCCTGGGTTCAGCAGTAGCAGTCAGTTTTTCTTCTTCTTAGTAGCTGGTGCAGCGCTGTGGTTTTGACTTTCGGCCTGGGAATAATACTGATAAAGCTGATGTTTTCAGTTGGTGGTCAGAATGTTTACTCTGACCAAGGACTTTGTGAGTCTCATGCTCTGCCAGGGAGGAGGGGAAGCCGGGAGGAAGCAGAGACAGGACACCTGACCCAAACTAGCCAAAGAGGTATTCCATACCACAGCACGTCATGCCCAGGATGTAGAACTGAGAGTCCGCGGAAGGGCTGGATCATGGCAGAGTGGGGGCGAGGTACCGGTCGGTGAGCGGCTGTATTCTCTTCCTTGTTATTTCTCTTATCATTATTATTATTGGTGGCAGCAGTAGTGATTTGTGTTATACCTTAGTTACTGGACTGTTTTTATCTCAACCTGTGGGAGTTACATTCTTTCGATTCTCCTCCCCATCCCTCTGGGGGGGTGGAGGGGGAAGTAGACTGCGTGGCTCTAATTTACGGCCTGGGCTTAAACCACAACATTTAATTATATTTTAAATAAATGGAGGTTTTGTGTCAGAATTGCAAGTTATGTATGAGTGAGCTAGGAGAAATATGTGAGAACTGCTGTTCAGATCTATGGCTTGGACTTCTGGCATGGCAGTCCATGTTCAGTTACAGCCGGAGGCTTGCAGACACCTTTTCCATGAGGTATGACATACCAAATTCTGACTTAACTCTAGACAAATCATTTCACAATGCTGACTTTTCACTAGACTAACGTGTATAAATGCCTCCATACTTCACTTGTGGTTTGTCATCAAGAAAAGAAGAAGGTCATAATCTCCCAGAAATTATTTATTTGCTGTTCTCCAAGAGCTGTAGTGCTCAATATGACCTAGAAGTCAATTATGACAAGATAACTAAGTGCTTGGACACATCCAAGGAGTAAATCTGGAAGACCTTGCTCTTAGCTGAATAGCTCAATTGGAAATGAAAGCCTTACAAACACAGAGTGCTTCCTAGAACTTGGTAACACTTCCTAGCAGATGGTTGTTACATATGATACCAGGTAATGTTTTTGATATGGCAGTCTGTATTGGAACATGTTACTCTGCTTAATATCAAGGTAATATCAGACACTGCAAATCACAGTTTAGCATTTGAACATGTAATTGAACAAGTAAGAGTCATGAAAGTTAAATAAATTGTCACCAGCTTTCTAATGCTATTCTTCTATGCTACGTTTTCTAATTCAGCCATGTGCTAGTGTCAGAGAGCTCATTTCTCCTCTCCTCTCCTCTCCTCTCCTCTCCTCTCCTCTCCTCTCCTCTCCTCTCCTCTCCTCTCCTCTCCTCTCCTCTCCTCTCCTCTCCTCTCCTCTCCTCTCCCCTCTCCCCTCTCCCCTCTCCCCTCTCCCCTCTCCCCTCTCCCCTCTCCCCTCTCCCCTCTCCCCTCTCCCCTCTCCCCTCTCCCCTCTCCCCTCTCCTTTCTATTTTTACTTGAGATTGTTATGCTTTTCACCAAAATTATATCCCATCTAAGATATCAATATAAGAAATTGAATTCAGGCATAGATAACATCAGTAGTACTACACAACCTCCCATGTAGTGACAGGTTGGACAGTAGAAGTAATCAAGAATCTTTGTTTTCAGAATTCAGGCAGCAATCCTTCAGTAGTTTGTCTGATCATCTAAATTCCTTTATAATTTGTCACAATTACATATTATTGCCATTTGATCAATACAAATTAAGTAAAATATGTTTCCTGAACTAATTAGTTAGATGCTACAGATTATTGGTTGATTTCTTTAAGCAATTTAATAATTGCTTCTCTTTCTAACTGACCAACTGACCTTCCTAGAGCAAAGCAAATTACTGCCACGTATGACAGTGGCACAGTATGTAACAGTGGCACAGACTTCTGATACTGAAACTAAACTAAGCACAATCAAAGCTTTAAAAACTATTGGTTTGGAAGTTATGGATAATTTGGTAGTATTACTAATGCAGCAGGGAAGAATAGCAGGACAGTTTCTCTTCCCATAAGGACTGCTACCCTTGTAACCTACAAAAGAGTATCATATGTTAGACCATGCTATCCAAGCCTGCAGCCACACCTAACTATAGTAACATGAAATTCTTTAAAATAAAAAGTCATGTGAACTTGTTCACAGGACAAGACTAGGTGTCCTCCCAAACACCCATATTTCCTCCTACATTGCAACTAACGAATTACTCAGCACTTGTTAGCCTTAAAGCCATGATTGACTTTAATCACAGGCCCATATTTAGGCAAAGTTTTGCTACAAGGAATCACTGGGCTTCATGGTACAGGTATTGAATAATGTGAGCAAAATCAACCACTGAGAAGTTAAAAAAAAAAAAAAAAAAGAAGAAGCTGGAGAAATTTTGGACTTGAATTCATGAATTCTCCAGGTAATAGGACAACTTGTTAGAAGAATCAGACCTGTTAAGAACTGGCCTTGCAGGAAGGCACAATAAAGCAGTTGGAACAGGTATCCAGAGAGAGTCAGACATAAGAAAGGATATGGGAGAAAAATATTAAAAAAAAAAAATCCAGCTATTTCCAAAATATGGTGTGCATTCGGTAAAGCACAGTAAATACACAATATGCTTTTACCAGCAAGGACAAAATCAAAGCATCCGTAGTGAATACACTGCATGAAGAATTTGAAAATTAACCTCAGAAAATCAAAAGTGGCAATGTGCTGAAAATGCCTGATTTTATACTGAAGAGGAACAAATAATTAGAAGCTGTGAAATGAAGACTACGAACGTGAATGTTCAGATGTTAATATTATGTAATGACGTAAAGAATTATTTGGATATTAATGAATATCAAAGGGAAAATTATGGGGAAAAATCACAGATTAAGTACTAATGAAACAACAATTTCTGCAGCAATATTGCCAGATGATCACTGAATGGTTTAGAACAAGCAGATCAGTAACCTCAGAGGTGCTGATTGTTCCTGAATGTAAGATATGAATTTGCAAATGACCTGACACAGCCAAAGAACCTCATTAACAAAAAAGAATAGGTGAAATTCTGCATATGTGAGCCTGCAATATTTCATCCCCACACCAGTGAGTTATAAGGTTTTAAACAAAAAAAAGGGCTTGAGTTTTTGGTGTCTGAAATTCAGGTCCTTTGAAAATTTCTCTGTCACATAAGTACGATACATTGTTCTGATGCCATACTTGTAAAAGGAGGTTGACAAATCTGAAAGGCTTTAGAGAAAAGTTATGAGATTAATTTGCATTACAGAAAACATCTTACGGTGATAAATGCCTAAAGCCTAAGAAAAAATATTTTGATTAAATTAAAGGTGAGAAAAGGAAACAGACTTTTCCATCATTTTCTTTTTTAAAGGAAAATATCTGAGCTTCTGAATCAATCTCCTAGTGAGTCTAGCTAATCCTACAAATAAACATTACATGATTGTTTAAGTTCACTCCTAGAAATAATCCACTTGAATTCAGTCAGTACACTGAACTGATTAAAATACATGCATAAATGTTTGTATACACTGGAATATGATTTGTAATATAGATTTTATACATAGATTGTTTACACAAAAAATAATAGCAAGTTAAGAGATACTCTTAGAAAAGATAAAGGAGAAAAAAGACGAAGGCCTTTCAGTGATGTGTGGATAGAAAAATGGCACCAGACTATTGCACTGCGATCACTTTAACACAATTGAAGAAATCTCATATGAGGACTGATGTTTAAGGACATGATACCTGAATACCTGAGGAGAATGGCAGCAAAGTAATTTAATATAAACTATTTTGTTTAAGTCATTGTAACCCATTTTACATATTTTGCACTCTAAGGAGATGAAATGGGATTTTTATTACTGTAATTGCAAATTATTGACAAGAACTACAGTGGTAGAATACATTCATTTCATTGTATTCATATTATTCATTATGGTAGCATACATTCATTTATAGGCAATTACTACTAAATATTACACGCCTCCAATTAACAATACAAGCATGGATTGTAGGTTAAAATTAGCTGTGAATAAGCTAATTCAAAATAAAACATCATGTTAGAATATTTCCACTTATTGATTCAGATAAAGTCATACCATAAATGCTTATGGTCTACTAAATATGAATCAAATTTAAGCAAACCTAAAATGAATGGTAGTATGACTAAGTAATGGTGAGGAGATTCATGTATGATTATACTTCAAGGTATCAGTATAATGTTAATTCTGAGAAAGCCTTTTTTAATTGATTTGTTGTAAATGATTTTGAATGTAATAGAACAATATTTTAAATTGTAACCCCTGTTATTTGAGATTTTTTCTTTTGCTTGGAATATATATTATTTATTTCTTTATAACACACCACCACAAAAACATTATTTGTGTCCTAAATTTTTTCTCAGTGTGGGGTTCCCTTGCCCGATAGCTACATCTGAGCCAGTCATCCTTATCCTCCTTTAAAGACAATGCAAAGAAATAGACACTTCAAAGGCCTTGTTTGACCTATTTTAGATGTCAACTTGACATGAATGAATTTCATCCTAGTACTGCTATAGATTCAGTAGAGAATCTAAACAATTAGATCAGTTGCAGCTGCCTATAGTGTAGATATCTGATATTAAAGGAGAATTAATAAAGTGCATTTAAAGGCACTTCACCATTTTCTTCATCTTCAGTTGTTTTCTTAATATCATTATTTTGTCCACAGTGCCCTGATAAAACTGAGTAGAAGATGGCAAAGGATTCCTCTCATAATAAATAATAAAAGGCAATTTTAAAATCTCTTAACTGTGTGGCCATTTGTTAGTGAAGCAACATTTTTTTTCTCTTACCAGTACAGCAGAGAACTAAATAATTTTTAAAAGGTACAGAAATGATTTCCAAATAAAGGCCTTTAACATAATAGAATTTCTTATTGTGACACCAATTGTATTGAAAGATACTGTTACTGAAGGACAAAGATTATAGGCTTTCATTATATTTTCTCTCCTCTGTCCAGTTGGGAAGGTGGAGTAATAAAGCAGCTTGGTGGGAACCTGGTGTCCAGCCAGGATAAACCCACCACAGTGTTTCACCACTTTACTTAACTTGACTATCGTATTATTTAATACATGAGGTTGCACTGCAGTATTGTCTAAAGTTCAAATGTCTTGTTAAGTAATTTGAAATCTTTACTTGTTTGAATACACTCTTATTGCTCGTCTGTTAGAAAGAAATGGTTTTGCAGTGATTTCCGACCAACAATCATTTACTCCTCAGTGGGTCATGAAGAGATGTTACACAAATATGTAGCTGGTCAATAGCAGCCTATTGCTTTTAAAAGGATTTGAATTAAATGCTTGAAGGTGAAGGTGCAACGCAGTCTACAGCAATCTCTGAGAGATGGCACAAATTAATGCTCTGAAATTTAGAAATAACTATTATAGAAAAAAAAAAAAAAAAAACAAAACAAAGCCAAACATCCATAATTGCAGATTCAAGAAACCAAAGGCAAAAAGAAGTATAATGTAAAATAATGTGAAAATGGAAAATCATATAATACAGTGACTTTTCATCAGGGAACAGAAATCAGTTCTTTCAAGGAGTTTAGTTTGAAAATGATTAATCTTAATACATAATAAGGTCAAGTCCATCAGCAGAGCAAACATTATGCATTCACTGAAAATAAACCAACACCCATTTATGCCAAAAATGTATGGTTTTGTTTATTAGTTTGACATTAGTTTTGTTTATCCCAGTTTTGATTTAGCTCCATTGTTTTCTAGTTAATGGGTTTGTCTTGGTTATTGGGATCACTGGAAAAAATAAATCAATTTTTATTTTCTTTACAGGTTTGGGGTTTTTTTAAGCTTAGTTTTGTACTGCAGTCAAGTTGTCCAGAAAACTTGTGAATCTTTCCTGAAGCATTTTGTAGCCAAAGACAGTGACTGGTCAGTCTTGTTACATCTTACAGACACTGCTTTTCAGTAGAGCTGGCATAGATGCTCATGGCACAGTGCCTGTAGAGAAGGAATGTCCAATACATCAGCTATGAAGGGGATGCAAACTTTCTTTGCCTCCAGCAGACTGCTCAACAGCTGTTTGGTAAAACAGTAAAACAGCTGTTGTCCTGCCTTTTTTGTCTGTCATATGCAACCTCCAGAACCATTGACTTCATGTAATTTTTGGTGAAAAGGGAAAAAACAAGCAAATAACAAAGAAACAAGTAAAAAAACCAAACAACCAAAAAAGACAAACAAGCAATCAAACAACCCAAAGAAGAAGAAGAAAGTATTTAAATGTTGATGAGAAAATGAACATGAGCCAGCAGTGTGCACTCGCAGCCCAGAAACTAACCATATCCTGGGCTGCATCAAAAGCAGCGTGACCAGCAGGTCGAAGGAGGTGATTCTGCCCCTCTACTCTGCTCTCGTGAGACCTCCCTTGGAGTATTGTGTGCAGTTCTGGTGTCCTCAACATAAAAAGGACATGGAACTGTTGGAACAAGTTCAGAGGAGGGTCACAAGGATGATCAGGGGACTGGAGCACCTCTCGTATGGAGACAGGCTGAGAGAGTTGGGGCTGTTCAGCCTGGAGAAGAGAAGGCTGCGTGGAGACCTCATAGCAGCCTTCCAGTATCTGAAGGGGGCCTACGAGGATGCTGGGGATGGACTATTCATCAGGGACTGTAGTGACAGGACAAGGGGTAACGGGTTAAAACTTAAATAGGGGAAGTTTAGATTGGATCTAAGGAAGAAATTCTTTACTGAGAGGGTGGTGAGGCACTGGAATGGGTTGCCCAGGGAAGCTGCGAATGATCCATCCCTGGGGGTGTTCAAGGCCAGGTTGTACAGAGCCTTGGGTGACATGGTTTAGTGTGAGGTGTCCATGCCCATGGCAGGGGGGTTGGAACTAGATGAACTAGATGATCTTAAGGTCCTTTCCAACCCTAACTATTCTATGATTCTACATATTTAAATGAATTTTGGTTAAAGGCAAGTTTGTATTTCTCAGCTAGCCTCGTCCTAGGCATCCATCTTATCTCAGGTATGAAAAGTCTTCAGTAAAGGTTCACAGATCTTACTGTGTCCTTGCTTTTTATCTCTACGTATAATGTAAGAAAAAGGGTGATGTGTTAAAGGATACAAAGCATATGCATGCATTTGAGAACATGTTCAAAGTTTGTTTTACACTGGAGTCTACACTAATCAATTACATCAACAACAAGAAAATGCGTATTTTTTGCAAGCAATCTAAGAGCTGCAGTACGTAAGTGGTTGGCACACACCTTTACTATGGAATGATGGCTTATCGTTCAGAAAGCACAGAGCCAAACAACCTTTTAGGAGCTGTAATTCAAACCGATGCTGAAACTGTTTTGTTTTTCTCATTTGCTTATGCAATATGAATATCGCATATGCAATATGAATATTTTCATGGAACAGCTAATTCCAGCAAGCTTTCACATGGGTCTTAAAAATGTGAGTTTTCTACAGATGAATTCTATCCCATATATGGCCTCAAACTGCTTAGCTAGTCATGGAAGGTCCAGCTCAGTATGTCTTCAGATCTGAAAGAAAATTTTAAAGTGTGGCTCACAGACGCAAAAACTACTGGAACAATGTAGGACATTCCTCTTATCTCCAGAAAGAACAGGACATCCTCTGTAGGTGCAAATCACAGTCTTACAGCTAACATACAAATGCAAAGCAGTTTAACTACAATGGACTAAAATATTTTCTGTTTTCTCCATACTCTATCTTTCAGCACAGAAATTTGCCCATAGTTTCTGTATAATGTGTGAATTTTCCACAAAATGTGCCTGTTCTTAATGGTCAAATCACAGAAACAGTATCAAAAGGGGGACATTTGCAATTCCTCTGCAACTGTTAATGTAAGGAACCTCTGAAGAATACATGTAATAAATAATTACAATTCATTAGGTTCCCTCTATGTTCTCTTATCCCTCCAAGCTTGTCTGTGGCATTCATCTGTTCTTACACTTTCAGTGAAAGATAGCATGTATAGGAGGAGAATCTTATGATCCAGATGCTATGTAGCAACAATGATCAGGAGGTGCTTAGCAGGGGAGAACATGCTCTCCTGAGATGATAGACATCAAGATTTAGCAGAGGAAAATCAGGAGGAATCCGACTGCTTTTGGTTTGAGCCTAGATAAGAAGAGTGTTTGTGCCAGATCCATAGGTGGCTTGATGGAGCTGCTTTCATCTTTTTTTCCTCTACATGGAATGGTAGCTGCTGGAGCCAGAGCTTTCATTGCAATTTGACCTTCAAATGCCACAGTGCCACAAAACCAGATGATGCAAGTCCCAATTTGTAGCTGTTTCTTTCCTCTTACATCATATAAGTTTATAAGTCTGTCTTTCATTTTTCCAGGGCACATGTAAAGCCAGTATTTTAAAACTAAATTTGATATTTCTTGAGGATACTTTATGTCTGCTACCCGTTAACTATACATTCAGCCAAATTCTGTGAACCCGAAGAGACAGCTTGTCATTTAGATACTCCGTCATATCAACAAGCTCATGCTACTGGGGGGAAAATCCTTACTGTTCTCATGCTTTATTTTGACTTTTTCCCCAAAATAAATATCAGTTGCTGAAATACCTAAACAGCAAAATCCCCTTAGTAATAAGTTCAAAAATCTAAAGCTAGATATTCAACATTCTGTTTCATGTTCTTCCTACATTGAAGAACTTAAAGAATCCTTAAATGAATTTTCTACATATAAATCAATACAGAGTCTTTTGTTTTGGTTTATTTCTTCCTTTCAGTTTCTCTGTGTAATCCAAATTGGTGTCAAAGGGCTTTCTGTCGGTCCTGTCTCTCAGAATATGGAAATACATGCCTTTGCTTGTCTTCTGAATAAACTGAAAGTACTGCGCTTCACAGCCCTACCCTGCAGTAAATTTCACCTAAGTGCAACAATATAGACACGTGGTGTTTATTGCAATACCAAAGTCAAAGTTATTTAACAGCTGGAGGGACATAGAGAAGCTGGAAGTCAGAGAGATCATAGGATCAGAAGATAATTCAGAAGAGAGAAGACCTCAGGAAGTAGCTGGTCCAATCACCTGCTTAAGGAAGGTCATCCAGAGGGTTAGACCAGGTTACTTGGAGCTTCATCTAGTTGGGTTTTGAAAACTTCCAAGGATGGACACTGAAGTTGTCTAGAAAACGAGTGAACCTCTGGGTATCCTGTGCTACCGCCTAGCTGTCCACAAGGGGAAATGTTTCTCTTTATAACTCTTGCTCCAGTTTGTGCCTGTTTTCTCTTTTCCTCCTGGCAACCATCACTTCGAAAAGTCTGGATCCATCTCCATGTTAACCTCCCTGTAGGCACCAGGGCAAAACTAACCTCTGCTTCAGGATGAACAAACCTAGCTCCTCCATCCTCTCTCAGAGGGCAAGCTCCCCTCTCCCTCCCCTTGGTGGATCCCCCAAAGACTCTTCGTCTACTGATGAGCCTGAAATTGGACACGACACCAACTCATCATTTCATGGAATAAATGGATCTTATCAGCAAAGACTGTTTTTTCTGCTAACTGTCCAATCCCTTAATTTTTAACTCTTAAACTTTACCCTATTACCGCTGTAATTACTTAAAGAAAATTTAAAATAATTTAAACTTATTATTAAAATAACTGAAAAAGAATTAATTCCTTGCCTCAATATTTATAAAGATGCTGCACTTCAAGTACTGTCAGAGTCAGTCAGAATTGGTGCTAAAAGCATGATCGTCTACAACTTGAGTAAGTGGGCATCCTTTCTTGTTGGCAAATAAAAGGATCTCAGGGGACAACTGTGACATTAATACACTCTGGTGACAAGTTTCACTTCTATCAGACAAATTGTCTAATACAGACACAGTGTGGTCCCAGTTAGATGCAGAAAGACACTATTTATCTTTGTAAGTTTAGATTTTTCTCTCATTTACATCACTGAGGATTTTATCAGTATTATCTCCTCAGAAATTATGCTTTGAGTAGTCCATTTATTTTGTTGTCATGTTTTTGTCTAAATCCTGTCTGGGTATTCAACCCATTCTTCTGAATTAGTACCAAGAAATTAAAACCCCCAGGTACAGGAATATGAGAATCACACAGGCCTTCTACATGGACTGCCTATCTAATAAGGTTCTGACAGTTCAGTAGGTAATTACACTAAATCTTTTATGTATCATGTCTCTGTGAATTGATTCTGTCATATATTTTGTGTCACTGAAAAAATGGAGTTATGCAAATACAATCCCATATGCAGATCAGTTTCCTTGTGTTTTTGTTATCTAAATAGGCAAAGCCTGGAGATGCAGAAGGTTAACATGAGATATAAATATTTTCCAACTGCCTAATGCTGTACAAAGCATAGTGTAAAAGGTAGACAAAAATGTACTTGACGAAAAGTGCTGGTGATAAAGAAAATAAACTAAAATTATTAGCCTGTTGAAACTGTAGATGAAAGGGGTCAAATTAATCCCTTGTATCACTCCATTAACATCACAGTGTATCACAAAGGGTAAATTTAACAACTGTATATTCAGCTGAGAACTGAATGGTATTTATCACTTTACGACTCTTTTTGGGTCAGAATCAGTATTACTGAAAAGCAGCAAGAGAGTATAAAACACCCATCGTATGCGAATGATACACACATATGGAATGCTTATAATGGGGAAAATATTCTCAGAGAATAATAATTCACACACACACAAAAATACTTTCTGGGTTTCAGATCTGAGTGCCAACCAGACACGTTACTGTGAAGGGACTCAGCTGATCACCAGTCTGTCCAGATTCAGCCACGGTTCTTAAACCCACATAAAGCGAATCTTGCTTTTTACAGTATGCAGTGTACAGAAACCAGTACACTGCAGGTCTACACCAAAACCAGACTTTGTGCAGGGGGATTAAAAGGGTTTCTATGGACATCCTGGCTGGAGAGCAGTTCTGCGTTTTCCGATAGGTAGAAGTACACTGACAAGAAGATCATAAGTCTGTCTGTGAAATAACTTGTTACTGTGTTCAAACATTCTCTCAACAAAAACAGTGCTTAAAATATTTGGGTATGTAAAAGTATCCAGTCAGAATTAGTATTACAGAGGAAAACCACCCAAGAGCTGTTGCTCTATGCAGTATGCACCTATGAGACAGCAGGTTTTGACTTTCAGAAGCTGGAATGCAGAAGAGCTTTACCTTGCCCATAGGCATGGCTCTGGCTTCAATCTGCACATGGCAGCAGAATGTAAGAATCCATACCTGCATACTCACAAAAATAAACCACCAAACTGTGTTTTCCATCCACCCTGGAAAGAGAAATTGTATCCATATTTTTCCCTGGCTTTGACCACTGTATGTGTGTGTACAACTATGAGGAGCTCAAACACATATCCATCTTTTATTGTTTTGTCCTCATACAAAAGAAAAACAACAGCTTACGCTGAAGCTACATCTTCTACATTGTTTTCCTGTTTGGAGTACATATATTAGGTGTGGATGGCCAAATGTGACTCAGAGTTATCCAGCTTACTATTCATTGTAAATTTATTTGAATTCAGACTTGGAACTGCTGCCTGACGTTGGCCAAGAACCTTTTCTCCTCCATAAAACTGTCACAGCATAATTTAGGTCAGAAGGGACCTCTGGAGATCATTTACAGCCATCTGCTAAAGACAGGACCAACTTTGATCAGGCTGCCCTGCCTCATCAGGTTTTGAATCTCTCCAAGGAACCTCTTTGCCAGAAGAGTAGAGTTAGCAAACTGCCACTTGGGGCCAGAAAATTTAGGACTAAAGTGTAGGGAAAATAATAAATTACTAGTAAATTTGGTTATGTTAATGACTTGATGTCTAAATGTCTGAATTTGTTTTATATGGTTAGACATGGCAAGGTTAGTACAATGATTGTCACAGAGAATAGATTAGACATTTTCTATGTAGCTGACTGGAGAAGAGAAAATGTGCAAAAGTCAATTTCAGATATCCCATGAGTAAGAAGATGGTATGTCAAAGTCAAGCAGCTAATCAGACTACATATCCTAAGGTATACCAATAAATCAAGTTGTCATGAGTGCTCCTAATGAACCACCATTTGTGCAAGTTTTACCTTTACTGTCTTCAGCTATTATTCAGCAAGTGAATAACTGCCATACTACCCTCAACAGAAAATGCAAGAGTCAAAAAAATTAAATTACATTTTTAAACAAACACTAAGTGATAAATATAGAAATGACCATTGCAACAATCTACTGCAACTCCTGTGTAACATGAAGTATAGGATTTATCTAAATGGTGTTTAAAATAGACATGTCTTCCAGCAGGGGAAAAAAAAAAACACACCAAAAACAAGAATAAAAATCAGAGAAAAATAGAATTACTTTCTTAGCCAAGTTCTTCCAGTGGTTATTTTTTCTCCCTGTGAAGTTGCAGCTTATTCCAAGTTCTAAAAATACCTTTAAGTGTCAAATGCTGAATTTTCTTATTGCTAGATTACACTTTTACTGTCTATGTATCAGTGAATTAATAACCTTCCTTTGTAGAGCTAACCAAAACAATTATTATTTTCTTTTTTAAGAAAAACCCCCTGTTTTATTACTCAATCCTCCAAATCCTCTGCAATGTATCAACATCCCTTTTAACTTGTAGGCCCCAGAAGTGACAGGGTGGAAAGAAAGATCAGGAATCTCCATAATGTTAAATATAGAAAGAGTAACTCTGATATTTTATTAAGAGCTCCAATAAAATGGTAGCTAAAATAACTCAAAATTGTCATTCCCTTTGATGAGAAGTGCCATGACAGGGGATGATCCACAGTGCAATGTGAGCCACAAAGGAGCAAGAAAGAACATCACCCCAGGAAACTTTGTATCAAATCCTAAAGCTAATGAGTGCCAATAATACAAGATCTCTTTCATCCTATTAGAGAAAGGAGCTGAAAACTCCTGATCCTGCTAATTCTCTCGTGCTGTGTGGCAGGAATAGGTGGGTTTATTTTTTTTTTTTTTAGATTCCTCTCAGAGGAATAGACAGAAGACCTTGCATTCACTAACTCCTGGGACATTTTAATATTATTCTAATTAAAATCTTCGTAAGAATTGCAGTTTTTTAACTTATCTAGCTGAAGCAGGCAGGAGATGGTCTATTAAATTCAACATTTTACATCTGTTCTAAAGTCTAGGTTCTAAAAGAATCAAGGATTCATTTTCTGACAGTAGTTTGTGATGGAATTTGCATAGGAGGAACCAAACCCTTGAAAGTTCAGAGTAATCTCAAGATGCAATCACAAACAATTTCAGTTGAGTTTCACCTGTGAATTCCTTGAGGAGGGCAAACTATTTAAGATTTAAATTCATAAAAGCAAGATGGAGGCTAACAGTAGGCAATGACTACTACAACACTTTACACATTCTGTGGTTTGGATCTCCCTCACATTACATATTCTTGATGTGCTTCTCAGTCTTGGAATCTGCCCCTATTATCTAGCTCAACTACTTCTTTATAAAACCTTGGACAAACATGATCCACTGGACAGTGCAGAGACAGTTAATAGCATAGAAAGATGGTAAGTAAGGCAGTCCTATATAAAATGGTATTAAGTACAAAGGTGTGGGAATAATAACTTACTCAGAAGTTTCAAATCTATACATTTATGTAGATATGTATATATATGTATACAAGTGTGTGTATTTATATTCATATTTATCAGTTAGATAAATATAAGCATATGATTGTATTTTAAATACACATGTGTGTGTGTATATATATCTATACACATGGCTGTTGTGACATTTCATTTGCTGACTAGCAGTGATTTCAACAGGGAGACTGTCCACACTAATCTCAGCTCATACTGTTAGATCTAGACCTATATGCATGCAACATGATATACAAAAGCAGTAAACTGCCTGTTTTAGGCTATCTAATAAATTACAGCACAGATGAAAAAGTGGTGTTACACCATTGTAAAAATCTGCTACAGGTAGGGTGAAAAAGATGAGTTTAGACTTGTGAGGAGCTGCAGGGAAGCGAATACAATGATACAAGTGCTATGATTACTACAGAGAGGCGAATTATCAGCTTCTTGCATTCTTTTAAGGAAGAGTTTGTGAGATAAGGAGCTGAGGATCAGGGCGAAAAAAATCCACCAGTATAAAACCAGAAAACATTAAGTTGTGCAAATTCATGCAAATAGAATGAGGGTTCATACTCCTTATGATTATCAGAGCTTTCTTTCTCATGATGGTTATGACAACAACGCATAGCAGTTCAGGATGAAAGGAAAATCACTGCAAAATACATTCACAGACTGCCTAGTGTTACTTTAATGCTCCCAATACTGCTATATTTACGGAATACCTGAAGAAAAGTGCAGTATGAGCTGACATTGCTTGAAAGAATGAACAGCTAAGAAGTATACAAGAATAGTGCTTTTGTTTTAATTGGGGTTATTAGAAACGTTTTTTTCCTCAAGTTTCCTGTAATATTTTCTGGTGCTTCTGAATATGAATGTAAAGAGTGACAGAAGAAGTGTGAAAGAATCATAATGTGGCAGAGAAATGATGCAACTTTTTCTCTAGAGTCATATTTGTAGGTGCATGTGGAAGCAGAGTGCCTGCTTCTTTAAGGATATCTCAAGGACCTTTTTCTGTACAAAAAGGGACAACAAAAAAAGCTGTAAGCCATAAACAAAACATATAGGGCAGTGATAAGAACCAGACCTGGTCAGACACATTAGTTGATGAGGGCAAGTGAAATGGTGAGAATATTTATTCCAGCAAGGTTATTTTATGAGGGACCTTGTCAACAGGGAACTAAAGGAAAAAGGGGGCCTGCTGCAACAGTAATTGTTGTGCTGGGGGCCCCAGAGCTGGATGTGCTTCTCCTGATGGGGGTCTCATGAGAGCAGAGTAGTGGGGGAGAATCACCTCCTTCAATCTGCTTACCATGTTGCTTTTTATGCCGCTCAGGACACAACTAGCTTTCTGGGTTGCAAGTGTATATTGTCAGCTCATGTCCAATTTTCCATCTACCAATCAAGTTTGCTAATGACACTAAACTGAGAGGTACTGTTGACTCACTTGAGGGACAAGAGGCCTTGAAGAGGGATCTAGACAGATTGGAGCATCATAATAATCAATGGTGTGAAACTTAACAAGACCAAATGCAGATTCTGCACCTGGAACAGACAAATGCCAGGCAGAAGTACAAACAAGAAAGGAATGGTTGAAGATCAGCCATGCAGAAAGGGATCTGGGGATGCTGGTTGACCAGCAGACTCAATACAAGTAAGCAATGTGCTCTGGCAGCCAAGAAGGCAAACTGCATCCTGGGGTGCATCAAACACAGTATGACCTGCCAATCAAAAGAGGTGATTATTTTGCTGTGTTCAGCATTGGTGTGACCTCACCCTGAATACTGTGTGTAGTTCTGGGCTCCACAATTTAAGAGGGATGAGAAAGTCCTTGAATGCACCCAGAGGAAGGCAAAAAAACCCTGGCGAAAGAGTTGGAAAGAATGTCCTGTGAGGAGCAGCAGACTTTGGATTTGTCTAGCTTGGAAAGAAGGAGTCTGAGAGGCTACATCATTGTGTCCTACAGCTTCCTGAGGAGGGGAAGTGTAGAGAGAGGTGCTGAACTCTTCTCTCTGGTATCCAGGAATCATGGAGACAGTTCAAAGCTGGGCTAGGGGTGGGCCATACTGAACATCAGGAAACATTTCTTTACTGAGATGGCAGTCAAAGAGTTTTATTTTTGGGAGTCTTACATTCCTCCAGCCAACTCTAGCTTCTACTTCATTGCAAAATGTTTCCACTATTTTCCTTTAAATAAAATATACTGTAGTGCTATCTGCTTACTGAGCCTGAGATTACCACACCTTCAACCCCTTTTTGTCTTAATGTGCACTCATGAGATGAGAATGATGAGGTAGCATCCACAAGAGTTTCCATGGGAACGGAAAAGAAAAATATGATTTATGTAAACTAAAAATGTCTACTTTTGCCAAGTAAACTATGCAAAGAACCTGCACAAAGTAAACAGAAGTTTTATAAATCAAACCATAAGTGCCTAAATGCATTCCCATTTCAAGCAGTAATTTGAAGAGTCGAAGCAGAAACATCATCTTTGCAACCATTATAATTCAAACACTGAAACTTGTAAACCTTTTATTATAGATTTTTTTCAAAATGTCTATGCTTAATGAAAAGGAAGGTATTTCTACTTCTTGTAATTTGTGCTATCAGAGAGGTACACACAGTGAATGCAATGTTACTCCCTGTAGGTACTTTACTTGTAGGCTATGTCCATAAAATACAGAAAAATACCATTTTTGTAATTATTTCAAACTAAATTTCAGGTATTGAATCATGTAAATCTTTCCCAATCTGAATGTTTATTCACAAAGTGATGTGCACCTTAGAGAACTCTGATCAAGTCAGCAAATGAGACCCTTCTAATTGCAAAACAATCCATAAATACAAATTCCAGAATACATGTCCCATAGAAGTAAAAAACACAGATCACATGGAGATATGAGATGCTTACTAATGATTTAGTTGGGAACCAGCTGTCAAGATGTTGTCTATTGGCTTTCATATTGAAAATCAATGTCTATGGTTCCAGCTGTGTCCTCACGGAGACAATAATTTTTATCACTGAAGAGTGTGAAATGTCTTTAATATACAGATTACCTGTACTTAAATCTCTGCCTATTTATTTACTTTTCACCAGGAATTTCTGACAGCAAATGACTTAAATGAAAAAAAAAATCAAATTAAGATAATATGGACATACAGATAACCAAGGTGAGAAGCTATTTGAAAAAGCTTTTTCAGAAAGCCACATAACTGCTGGAAAGTAAGTTTTTGTGATATCTGGTATCCTCTTCTGGAGTTCTACAGCAATTTTGGTTTTTTTCAGTTCAGGATCAAAGTCTGATAGAACTATTTTAACCTCACTGATTTATGAAACCAGTGCTTTCCAGCTACTTTGAGACATTGTTATAGTATTGGCCAATGTGTGCCAACACTGTGATGCTCACAATGAGCAGTATATGAAAACTTAACATGACTTTGCAGGTCACAAACTGTTAAGTCCCCAAAAGGTGACCAAATTTGTCAAACAAAATGACCGTCTTTTTGAACTAACTCCGATATAAATATTTCATCTCAGTATTAAGGTAGATTTGTGCAAAACCAGAAGCAGAATATTCTGGAACCTAAAACATTTACAAAATGCGGACTTTTCTTCCAGCATATTGCAGCACTGACCTAGTTTGCATGCATTTTCTTAGCAACCACAGACATATCATTAGTCTTTCCTTAAAAGATATAAATCATAATTACAATCTGGAAACAGTATGAGTTAAAGTGGGTGAAAGCATTTTAAGACCATTAATAGTGCAAGAATAGAACTATATGACAGATACCATTTACAGATTTTTCAGCTGCTAAACCACAAACACTATTTCTTGCTTTTAGAAAGGCTTGGGTTTACATTTTTACATCAGTGACTGATGCGCTTGCCTTGACTTTCATTAACTGAGATAAGAATAAACAAGAACATAGATGCAATGTACTAGAAAACCCATCATATTTCAGGATACTCAAAAACATTAAAATAAAAAAAAGGAACGAAACTTGGCAGCCCTGACTAAATGAAGTAGAGGGGGAAAGCTTTTCTATTTAAAAATAGAAACCATTGTGTACTTTACCTATCTCCAAATATTTCTGTAGGAAGCAAAACAACTGCAAAGCAAGCTTATTAGATAGGGTTGTGAACAATTTATTGGATATACAAAACAACTGATGTGAGGATTCATTATTATTTTCAAATAGAATGATTCCTAAAACAAGGGATGAGTAATTTTAGGCACTGTTATGTGTCTAAACGTATTACCTAGAAAAATCCATACTCTCCAAAAAATAATTTATCTGGTAGGGATCTCTCTATCTTTTTCTGTATACCACGTAATTTCTTCACACAAACACTATGTTACTATAGAAAATAATATATGACTGCTTTGACAATACATGATTAAGAAGCCTACAGGAAAGACGGGGAGGGACTTTTTATCAGGGAGTGCAGTGATAAGGCAAGAGATAGTGGTTTGAAGCTGAAAGAGGGTAGATTTATATTAGATATTAATAAGATTCTTTACTGTGAGGTTGCTGAAGCATTGGCACAGGTTGCCTGAACAGATGTGTGTGTGTCCTCCCTTGAAGTGTTCAAGGCTAGGCTGGAGAGGGCCTTGAGCAACCTGTTCTAATGGAAGGTGTCCCTGACTGTGGCAGAGGGTTGGAACTGTATGAGCTTTAAGACCCTTTCCAACCCAAACCATTCTATGATTCTATGATCCTATGATACTATGATAGGACTGTATCAAGACACAATTTTCATTATTGTTATTACCCCAAATCATAGAATATCTTGAGTTGGAAGGTACCTGTAAGGATCACTGAGTCCAACTCCCAGGATTTATTTTACTGAAATTTAAGTAAACATGCTATTTAAATCAGATAAGGTACTTGTGTTACTATGAAAGTCGACATTTAAATTTAATTTCCTTTGCTTCAAGTCTGAAAAAAGTTTATACATGCTTTAGATCATAGAATCATAGAATCATAGAATCATAGAATAGTTAGGGTTGGAAAGGACCTTAAGATCATCTAGTTCCAACCCCCCTGCCGTGGGCAGGGACACCTTCCACTAAACCATGCCACTCAAGGCTCTGTCCAACCTAGATCTATGTCACTTATAAATACTCAGTTGAGTTTGCTCCCAAATAATGTGAGAATAATTTTTTATGCTAGCTTAATATCTTTTTTTAAAGGTCTTTGTAAAGCATGTTTCTTTTCCCATTATTGGCCTAATACAAAGTTCATTTAAAACCATCAAAAGAATCCACAGATTTTGGATCTGGATAGTTTTTCCATTGTCTCTTCCGTTTATAGCATTTTTGACTCTATCCTCTTTTATTTAAGTATTTTTCCCAGAGGAAAAATATGTCTGTGCGCTACGGTCACACACTTAGGAGCACATATGAAACAACAGCAAGTAAAGATAAAGTTCTGGGCTGCGAGTAAGTCTCACTTTAGGTTTACGTGACTAAGCAGAATGTGCACAATGACTTTGTCATCAGGTAGGTACACTGAACAAGGATGATTTGCTGGTTGTGGATCAGGTACTTTAAGGAGAAGCTGTATAGAAGAGCTTGGGTTGAAAGAAAGGGAGGGAATTTGAACTGCAACACTGGCAGTTTCACTACAACTTCATTTGTGGCCTCATCTTCCGCATAAGATTATTTTTGCATAACTCTACTTCAACAATTAAATAACTGTAATGTAATATTAAAGACTTAATGACAGCTTTTAGAAAAAAAATAGTAAGATCATTGTAATGGCATTTCAGGCTCTGTATTACAAGTGTTTTGTAATTTTGCAGAATTATCAGTACAGAAATATTATCTAAGAACAGTCTTAGGCATGGAAATAGCAATTTAGGCTTTCTGTTTTTAGCAATGTTGAGTCCAGTTTTTACAATGTCTGAGTATTTATTACATATACATATGAATTACATATATTTTTAGTACAATACAATGCCAAACTTTAAGTACTCAAATGCTGTGGTAAAAAATACTTATTTCACTGAAATAGGATTTTCTTAACCAATGTATACGTAACAATTTGACATTATTAAAAAAAACTTAATTTCATTGACTCCAAAACATAGTGCTTTGGAATTTTATTGTGAAAGAAATAATAAAAAAGATCAAATTTGTATTTAAAAAACATCAAGTGTTTAAATCTCCTGTGGAACTAGTATATGAGTTTTTAAACATCTTTTGTTCATGCAGTACACAACTTTGTACATTTTGGAGAACTCTGAGCAAAATATGAAGCAAAGATCTTTACCCTGAATGCAATCCCAATAATTTCGGGTGAATTGCTGGCAATTGTGTTTTGCATGATAAAGTACTTAAAGGACTGGCTTCTCTGTTGAGATTGCCCCAAGGCAGTCTCAAATTGAGAATACTTAGTATCTTTTGTTCTCCTGGTGATTTTCTCACCAATATTCTAGTTCAACTTTTATATTCACTGACAGATTTTATCTAAGATGCTTCCATTTTTTTTTTATCAGACATTAATCAGGTAACAATAGTTTTAAGAGTAAATTAAAAACTAAGAGGTGCCACTTCCCAGTATTACATTAGTAGACATTATCAGACCTTATAGAACCAGCAGTGGAACAAAGAAAAGCCTTAGAAGAATTGTTATCCATGTACACGTTTTGATATGGCTAGTGATGATCATAAATCAAGATGTTTTGTATTTCTTATGCTCCAGTTTAGACAGAGCAATAGCCTTCCATTTGTAAACTGTAAAGGAACACAGTAGACAAGGTCAGGAAACAATGAAGACAGTAGCACACTAAGATGGCAGTGGAATTCAGAAGATTTGACTGAATAAAGACTGTCTTAAATCTCAAAACCTAATCTTGCAGTTGAGATCACAGCTAATTGCTGTCATATTAATGAGTGAGAGAGATGGTTGAGATCTCATAGTAAGTGGCAAATATTTAAGTAGAAATGCCTTTCAGGGCAGAAATTTATCCAGGGAGCACCTGTTTCATTATAGTGTGTTCTGCAATAATGATTTAATAATTTAAAAGAGAAAGTACTAGCTCCTGAATTATCATTAGAACTTCATATTCAACATACTGTAACAGTTTGACATTCAAAGCCTTGACCCATTTTGCTTATGAGAGCTAATGGAGTAGCAATTTAAGTTATTTACCCTCTCTCTATATAAAATTTTCTAATTAAAAAAAAAAAAAAAGCATTCTGCCAATGGATATTTGTACTATTAAGAACTCCATCCATTATTAGAGACACAATAGGTAGTAAATACGGTAAATAAGATGGACAATACTTTCCGTTAGAAGATCCTGTTTCAGTTACTGCCAGTTTTAATTAAAAGATAACTAAATGTTCATTTACTCTCTTAAGGATGCAGAAAGGTAAGAATGGAAAAATCATGTTATAAAAGGTATTGAATAAGGACAGAGAAAGGAACTGAGGTTAGGAACCTGGAAGTGCAAAATGTGAGATAGAGTAACTGCAGACAATGAAATAAAAAGAGCAGAGAGACTAAAAAAGAGCTAGAAAGATGTCACTTGTTTTTAGTCAGAGATGATTTCAGCAACTAAAGAAACCACAAATGGGATCAGCAGCATAATAGATAGTAGGAGAGAGATCAGAAAGTAGATGTAGGATTAAGATATGACTGATATAAAGGCTGAGAAAAAGAATTGGTCAGAGTGATGAACTGAAAAGTGATCAGTTCTGGCTCCACTATGCATATGGGAAAAGCAGCTCTTCCTGAGTTCACGTACAGCTCCCCAAATTACTGGATATTTTATATTAATCTCTTATGTCTTAGTTTTCCATTTATAAAAAGGAGATAGTAATAACTACTCACTTCACAGGGACATTGTATAAATAAATCTATTAATGTTCATGAAGCACTTGGATGCTGTAATGATGAGCACCATAAAAAGCTTCTGAGAAAATGAGCTTTGTCTTTAGAGTAGATTTTGAATACTCTGAATTAATGAAGGTGGGCCAGTGTACTGAACAATAGCAAACAGAACATCGGTTGGTAAGACAGCAGTATTTTTTCTGTGACCTGAAGGAGTTTAAGGGGTCTAATGTAAAAAAAAACAAAAAAGTGACTGTGTGACAAATCTATATTGTAAGACTCTTGTACGCAAGGGGAAATGGAGATTGTTTAGAAAATGACAAAGCCCTCCTCCCATTTCTTTGGATGTTTGACCTTGCAGTTCAAATAAAATTCACTGTAATATTTAATGCGTAGGTAGACACACAGTATGCAAGTTTTTGACTGAATGTATTGCCTTTAAATTAGAGTGGTGTATGGAGTGGGTAGATGGGTGTGTTCAGGATTAACATATTAATAGAATCCTAAGGGCATTTTTACATATTTCCATGCTTGATGAGATATAGGGCTGAAACCAAATTAAAGAGTTTGGTCGGTTTGGAGTTTTCTTTTTTTATCATTATAATTGTTTAGCTGTGTGTGCTTGTATATGGAGACAATTGACAGTATGTTTTATAGAGAGGATTTGCTCCCTTTTATATATGTGCCATATTCTAGGAAACCAACTTCTGATATCCAACTTTCAAATCCAGTATAGAAGAAGTTATGAATCTCTGTGTCCTGGTGTGCAGATGTAACACATCTACCCAATCTCTCTGAATTTAAGGCTATCATGCTTGGGGACTTGATGTTATCTTCACATGGTGGTCATCAGAGGATTCTTTTGATGTTATCATTACCCCTGTTGAGGAATTTTGTTACAGCTTTTTTTTAATTTTATCGTCAAAATAATTACAAGAAACAATGCAAAATAACAGTGATATTGCCACGTTCATGACTTAGAGTGAAAAATAGCACAAATAAAATGTATTGTTCCTAAAGCTGAGAATACAGCTTCTATGTTGATAACACTTCCCAGCTGTAGCATTAGATAATTTAATTTTATCACTGTATACTGAACACTAGTGAAAATATCCAGAAAAACAAAGGAGAAATTGTCCCTGGAACTGACACTGTTCTGAAGTTATATCACTGAAGTACTAAACTTTATGAACAGAATTCAGGGATGTTGTAGGAGTCTCATCTTATATCAAAGTACATTTTGAGTGTGGATTTACTTTTACCAGTCTTGTCTTATCCCTAAAAAGAATGCTTATCTTTCTATTTGTAGTATCTCACACTTCATATGGCTTTATAAGCTATTCTGTCCTTACAGAAAATTAAAGAAAGGCAACCACAGAACTTAAATTCTGTTCCATCATCTTTTCTTATTAATTCTTATTAAGATAGCTGAAAAACTTATCTGCATTTCTTTTAATTTCCTTTGTCCGTATAACTCAGCTTTGACTTCTGTTAATTCTCTTTATCCTTATGTTTCACAACCTTCCAGATGTTTTCTCTGATGATCAATCATCTCTTTCATTCATTGTAGTCCTTTCTTAAACTTAGTATTTCCTCTGAATTGTCGTTACCTCAGCTAGAACTCAACTCTTTCCTAGAAGCTTTCTCACCTAAGCTCCAAATTTTTATATTCAGTGCTGTTCCTGAGTAGGTCAGCTTAAATGCCCTGTCTACTTTTCTAACCCTCCTAGCCTTGTGCCATCATAAGTACCTGAGCACCTGTGTTTATGAATGGAAGATTAACCTGTCAGACAAGTTTGTTTCTCAACCAGATCAGAAGCTTCTCAGGAAAGCCACAATATAGCTGTGTCAGGGTAATGGAGGGAGCATAGTGAGGGCAGGAATGCTATGGTAGCACCACAAATACCATGCAAAAAATTTCAAGTAAAACTACACCTTTAATTTGAAAGAAGGTAGATACTTGTCACTACAATCTGCAAGAGCTGTAAGGCTGTAAGTAGACAGATGATGTGGTAATTAGCAGAAATTAATCTGAGTTTGAACTTGCAAATGAAATTTTGAAAGTGTTGTCTGGTCTTTGCACAGAATTCTCCTTCAGCCTTTTAAAATTCCTCCTATCTCCTATTTAGTTGTTCTTAATTATTGTCATCTATATTTAAATGTCAAGGCTAATGGTTCATTAGCATGATAGATTAGATCGTGAAAGAGGTAAATAGGTTATAGGCAGGTTAAACACTAGCCTTCCAGTCCTGCAGAAAATTGCACAAAGCTAAAATGAGAAGTCAGTAAATGTAGTATGCATCTTTCAATGATTGCTGTAATTACATTTCAAATTGTTTCTCCCTACATGACTGATTTCTATTAATAATTCCACAGAACACAAAATATAAAATGTATTGTTTAAAGTACATTTTCAGAGTTAAAGACTGAGAAGAACTTAAACCTCAGAATACTTTTTTGGCATCAAAACTTATGTAGCAATAAATGAACTTGACAAGATTAATAAATCTCATTTCCATTTGAATACTTTGAAATAATCATAACTTTTTTGGTGTTTGATGGATACAAAGATCAATGAGGTTGAAGCTATGCTTTTCTGCAATTCAAATGGAATGAGATAATAAATGTTACTTAACGGAGTACATCCAGAATTGATACTCATTTCTGAAGCTACTAAATTACTATAATGAGAATCAAATTTGCACTGTATTGATGTATAGTGCCTAATTAGGGATATGACCTCAACTTTTCAAGCTGATTTCATTCTAATACTACCATGCAAAAGAATAAACGCTTCTGGGTTGCTGCTTTAGATCTTCTTGAGTTTTTGCTCTCAGCTTTGTAAAAATGCCCCTCTCAGGCTGAGGTAATATGTGATTTCATCACAGAAAAGTCAAGTGGATGAAGCAAAGAAAAGTGTCAATTGTTTGTTAGGACACATGTGGAGTAACCAGACTCTTTTAGTGAACAAGGAATGTCTAAAATCTTTGCCTTATAGAATATGTCTGGAACATAGTGCTTGTTACTACCGTCTTCCTGTATTCCTGAGTACCACCCTTAAGAAAGACTTCACGTGTAGCTGGGATTCGTAAGACTTAGTCTCCTATCTTAAGATGTCTGTTCCATATATTTTATAACCATATAATTTATAATCAAGATGCAGACTGAGAATTAAGGAAGGATGGACACAGACTAGACTAAAATATGTATAGCTTTGTTTAGTGCTTTTCAGCATTAAAACTTTTCATAATTTTCTTCATATAGTAGAAGTCATGAAATTACAATATTTCATACAGTTATGGCATGTCTGAAGCACATATTAAAAATGCATTTCCCCTAGTATTCTGAGGACTCTCAATTCAAGATACTCAGACTTTCTCTATACTAATACAGTAAAAAATCTCCTGTACTGGACTTTCTTCACAAACGCTGTCACAGAGTTAGAAGTATCCACGGGATTCTTCGGTAGGACCACAGCCTTCTCTAAGACAATTCTTGTCACATTTTGGATGTTAGCAGGAGTGACAGGGGCCATTTCTAAAAGACTGTGTGTCTTGGGGGATAAAAGATTACAGGTATGGATATGGACCTTTCCACATGATTTGTTCTCAGTGCTAGGGAACATTTAATTTACTAGCCTAGACACAGAACTCCTTTTGGAACTGACAAGATACTCATTCAAGGCAGCAGAGAGAAGATAAAAGAGAATTTCCCTATCCTTCTCCTGTTTTCAATGAAAGAAAGCATTTGCTCATGTCAGTAGGAAAGAAGTGGGATTCCTCTGCTCTTTAACTGATCTAATACAGGAGGGCAAGGCAATTGGTCTGGATGTTGTCTTCACAGTTTTAGGTGACCTCTCAAATGCTGATTTAATTTATTTCTCCAGACATGTTTTCAGGCTTAGACAAAAGATTCACCTACAAGCAAGGTTGAAGGGAGATTTTCATCGAAAATTCACTATAGCCACAAAGATGAACCCATATCTATCTTTTCCAACAGGAAAGCTTCTTTGAGAACTGCTGGATAAAAGGACTTGTAATGACTTCTGCTATTTTTAAGGCATGAAGTTTATTATTCTAAACTATTTATTCACTTTAAGAAAGATAAAGAAATGAATGGCAGAAGGCTTAATTAAGCCTATTATGTGTCTGTCACAATGACAATATGGTAACTAATCCAGACAGACTGTTCCAACTCTTGCTTTAGAAATTCTCATGTTTAACAACAACAAGAATTGAAACATGTGCTTAATTTTAAGCACGTCCATCATCCTATCAACTTCAAAAAGAGCAAGCAAAAAAATTAAAATTAAATACTTCACTAGACTAGGGCGAAAGTTCTTGGTACATTGCACCATTGAACTCAGTTGTATAAACTGAATGTTTCTATAAGCAGATTAATATCAGTACAGCTAAAATTTAAATAACGTGGTTTTTCCAAAGCTGAAATCAAACAAAAAGTTCTAATTTGACTCAAAACTTCATTCTTTACTAATTTTAAATAAAACCCCCCAATATCTATCCTATCTTTCAGTTTAAAATTCTTTCTGATTCTTAACAAAAGAAAGGACTAGATTTTCAGAATTGTAAAATAGAAATGTCCAAGTGTTTGAACATTTAAGTGGGAAACTGTGGCCTGCGGGGGCGGTTGATCCATGTCACTGAAAACCTTAGCCTTGAAATCTAGTTTTTTAAGAAAGATCTCACAAAATCTTGTGAAAATGCCCTAACTTGCACAAATAAATAATGGAAGAGCTAGGAAGCAGAGTCTCCACATCTGAACTATAAGTCAGATCCCTTCCTTCAGTAAGATAACACAATTTCTTCATTTTTCATTTACATGAAAGTCTTTGTGGAGTGTGACAAAAATTCATATTAATATCAGGTTCACTCAATTATATCCTTCAATTAATGAACTATTTATGAATATAAAATGCAACCAGTCCTACATAATATTAATTTCTCCTGGCACATACCGCTGGGTTGAAGGTGTCTCTTAAGCATGCATTTCCTAAAAACAGCAACTTGAAATTATGCAGAAAAAACCCTGAAAGTTTTACAGTGTAAATTACTATTGCAGCTATAGATATTCTTAACCAACATAGTAACATTATTCATATTGCTTTGCTGGTTTCAAAACACAGCAATGACCAACTTAGGCTGTATTACAGGATGATCAGGAACGTTTTTAAAAATGGAATTATGACTAGTTGCATTCTGATTTCTTTTCCCACTTCAGCTGGTTCTCATCTTTTACAGTATTTAATATTGTTTCACTTTATGGTTTAGAAAAAAAATGTTGATATTGTAACATGATAAAACATTTTGTTACATTGCATATTCTGGAATTAATGTAAGAAATCAAGTTTTTTCCTGTGCTTAGTGGGTTGTAATTAAATAAAGTCTTTATAAATAAATAGTAGGAAATTATGAAGTAAACTTAACAAGATGTCCAGGGAGCATGATAGCAAGAAAGAAACCATGGATCATTAAGCTCATTTCTTAAGGAGCCAAATTTGCTTACAGGCTGTCAGAGGTGTGCTGTGATGGAATGGGCAGTGCACAGGCTGTCTCCCCAGAAAACTATTGATTTATATGTCTGCATCATGGCTGACTTCTTATTCAGTACATCCTGGAAAGTCATGGTAGCTCATCAGTTGGAAAAGGACATTCAAATTGTAGCTAATCAGTAACCTTCTCTGTAGATTAAATGAGAAAATAGATTGAATAGAAAAGAGGAAAATGATACAAAGAAGCCAGTGACAATCAGATTCATAAAAATGCAGTGACGAGTTCCACAAATGATAGGTGAGAAGTTATTTTCCCCTAACATTTCTCTATTTTTTTTAGCCCAGATGGTAAATATCATAGACATGGTACTCTTGTGAAAGGTTAAATAATCCACAGACAGAGAAAAGCAATTCTGTTTTGTGACCTAATGGAATACAGAGATTGGATATGTGGCAAAGGTAAGCACAAAATACATCCAGTGTTGTAGCCAAAGTTGTACCACACTGCTCCAAAGCAAGGCTGTGGAACCCAGCACAATTATATGTAGGCAGGTAGATTCAGTCAGTTTGGAAACCACATTTTTTCAAATCTCCCATGTTCAAGTCACTTATTCTTTTTTAGCTCATGTACAGATGCTGAAGTAGCGAACATTGAGAAATTAATATTAAAGTTTAATTTTGAAATTCTCCTTTTAGTTAACACAAATTTCCATCAGGAATGAGAAGAAATGAGAGACTGTCCTGGGTTCAGAAGTAGCAGTCATTTTTTCTCCTTCTTAGTAACTGGTGCCGTGCTGTGGCTTTGACTTTCAGCCTGGGAACAGCGCTGATAACATCGATGTTTTTAGTTACTGCTCAAATGCTTAGTCTGACCAAGGACTTTGTGAGCCTCATGCTCTGCCAGGGAGGAGGGGAAGCCGGGAGGAAGCAGAGACAGGACACCTGACCTAAACTAACCAAAGAGGTATTCCATACCACAGCATATCATGCCCAGGATGTAAACTGTGAACTACCCGGAAGGGCTAGTTCACTGCTCAGTCGGGCTGCGTATCGACAGATGGTATTGTATTCTCTTTGCTTGTTATTTCCCTTATCATTATTATTGTTGGTGGTAGCAGTAGTGGTTTGTGTTATACCTTAGTTATTAAACTGTTCTTACCTCAACCCGTGGGAGTTACATTCTTTCGATTCTCCACCCTGTCTCTCCGGGAGCCTGGTGGGGAGGGGGGGCTGGGGGTGGTGGTGAAGAAAAGATGGGGAGTGAGCGAAAGGGCTGCCGGCTGACTTATGGCCTGGGCTTAAACCACGACAGAGACCAAACTAAAACAATGTAACAAGGTATGTGTGCTTAATGTCTAAGTTACTTCATAAAACTCTTACACTTTGTTACTAAGTTTTGTACCCTCAGTATATTTTGGATGTCATGCACTTCTTTAAAATTACTAGATGTTGAACAAAGTTGGGTTTTTGCTTGCAGCAACTATAAGTTGGCTATTGTTGTTTTATTTGGCTGATGCTCTTGCCTTCATATATGCACATTTTTTCATAATGCAGCAAAAAGTTAAGCTAGAAGAACTATGTTTCTGTTTTCTGTTTCCATTAACTGCAGGATCTTTAAAGAGGTGTTTGGGATTTTAATAACTCTTCCGTAGAGATAGCCACACCCAGAAATACAAAATTCATTAATGTTAAGATGGGCTAAAGGGATTCACTAATTATCTCTCTAATGTTCTCACATTTTAATGAGCTGATTAGAATTTTGTTAAGAAAATATTCTTTGCATGTGAACTATTACTTGTGTTTGTGAAGTATAAATCACATTTGAAACTACCAAACTGATAGCTTTTTATCTTTACAACAACAACCTGTTAAGTCCAAATGTGTGAAATGTGACTTTAAACATATGATTTTTGTAATCAAGAATTGGGGCTTTGAGCAACCTTGTCTAGTGTCCAGGGAAGGTGTCCCTGCCCATGACAGGGGGGGGTGAAACTAGATGATCTTTAAGGTCAATTCCAACTGTCCTGGGTTCAGCAGTAGCAGTCATTTTTTCTCCTTCTTAGTAGCTGTTGCAGCACTGTGTTTTTGACTTTCAGCCTGGGAACAGAGCTGATAACACCGATGTTTAGACTGACCAAGGACTTTGTGAGTCTCATGCTCTTCCAGGGAGGAGGAGAAGCTGGGAGGAAGCAGGGACAGGACACCTGATCCAAACTAGCCAGAGGTATTCCATACCATAGCACGTCATGCCCAGGATGTAGAACTGAGAGTTCCCGGAAGGGCGAGATCACTGAAGGGTGGGGGTGAGGTACCGGTTGGTGAGCGGTTGTATTCTCTTCCTTGTTATTCCCTTTATCATTATTATTATTGGTGGTAGCAGTAGTGGTTTGTGTTATACCTTAGTTATTAAACTGTTCTTATCTCAACCCATGGGAGTTGCATTCTTTCGATTCTCCTTCCCGTCCCTCCGGGAGCGGAGGGAAGAAAGGTTGGGGGGGGAAGTAGACTGCGTGGTTCTGATTTACGGCCTGGGCTTAAACCACGACACCAACTCAAAGCATTCTATGGTTCTATGAAATTATCCTCATCAGGGAAAAGTGGCAAAGAAAGTAAGAGTAAGTAATTCTGATTTGCTTGACATTTTGTCAGTGTTAATTCTGGGCATTTTATTCCAAATTTTTCTGCATAAAATTCTATTCAAGACAAAAGGGATTCCTGGCCAATAGGTGCTTTTATTGGAAAACATATTTCTCCTCAGCTTCTGTTACAGCATGGGGGTTTAATTTCTCTTTTTATCCCCCTTTACTTTCTTAAAATAGCATTAAAAAGCACTACCTTGGGCAGTGCAAAGAAGAGAAAAAAAGATAACTTTTTTGAGTTTAAATCTTCATAAATATGTGCTATGATAGTTTTAAATTTCATGCAGACTACATATAGCTGGTCTTTCCACTTTGCTCCATAAAAATAACCAGTGACACCGGAGGCTATTTCAAAAGTTATATCTCCAGTCATGTATAAAAGAATTATATTTTCTATTTCTTTCTCTTTCAAATACATTGTATAAGTATTTCAAAGTTCTATTTTAATTATGCACACATTCAAATAGTATAATGCACAAACATTTATACTCATAATGCACCATCAATGCTCAACTACATGATAATAGCCATAGCAACTGGACTTTTGGCCATGCAATTGTGCAAAAACTAAGAGCCAATGCAATAAACGTTCTCCTTTTTCAAGTTTTGCGAGATTTTGCATAGGCACATTATGGCACATTTTTTTCCTGTAAGACTGTCAAAGGCCTTGTTTAATGGTCCCTGTTGTTTCCTTTCCTGCTGTATGCCATTTCTCTCTTTAATTAGAACAACTCTTCAAGCTGTAGCTATTTTCTACAGCATTAAAGGGCATTCAAGCAAGTCCATGAACTTAATTTTTTATTTTTTTCTGTGAAAGTAGTAAGTTTCTTAGTTTCTGGAATCTGTGGCTTTCAGTGAAAAAGGGGAAACTGAATGCTATTATGCTTAGCTTTGTTCTCAGAATCTGAAATGCCTTGGTTTATCCTTGGGATTATAAATTACCCTTCAAGCCATTAGAGCCCAGCAAAATTGCAGGACACCAACTACTTTAATTACTTTAAGGTTAGGATCTTTCCTTACAAAAATATTTTTCAGTGCTTTACTTTCTGTCTCAGTGAAAATAACTGGAGACATGTTAACATGCAAGCCTGCTGTTAACAAGCAATACTTCACTATGAGGGTGGTGAGACACTGCCACAGGTTGCCCAGAGAAGCTGTGGCTGCCCCATCCCTGGCAGTGTTCAAGGCCAGGTTGGACAGGGTCCTGAGCAACCTCGTCTAGTGGAAGGTGTCCCTGCCCAAGGCAGAGGTTTTGGAACTAGATGATCTTTAATATCCCTTCTAACCAAAAACATTATTTGATTCTAAGATTCCATGATTCTATGAATGCTATAAAATGTCCTACTTGAACTCTACTGAAGTTTTACCTTACAGTATTTCTTCACAGTCATGGCATTTAAAAATTTATTATATTTCAGGGTAATGTAAGCTACTTTTTGTCTAGTGCTCTACCTTTCTACAGAATGCTTTAGAGCTCAATGCTAATTACTGAATAAATGTAGTCTGATCTAAAGACCATTTAATTGTATACTGCCTCATCCAAGGTTGATTTCAGGTAATTAATGAATTTCAATGCAAGAAAAAGAGAAAAGAGTTATTAATAAATGAGATGTATGTACATGTGCATTTGTATATATATGTGTGTATATATGTTAAAATATCTTAATGTGGAAAATTTCATCATTTATTTCATAAAGATTGTGATTACACTACAAAAGTTCTCCTAGATAAGAAGAGGCATCAAAACCATTATGTTTTAAATCATAAAACCATCTTTCATGCTGTAGGGTAAATATTCCCTTTAAGCATCAGAAAAGCACATTTTAGTTTCCTAAAGGAAATAAAAGAGTACTAGCACATTGGGAACCAGTGTAAACTTTATATCACCCAAGATAACAAGATGAAGGTATTACGTTCTTTTCATCAAGAAAATTTATCTGAACTTTCTGGTCAAACTCAATGTCTTAGATATTTTAAAGCTGAAATCACAATGAAAATCTTTATTTTAAATTTACTTTGGATCTGACTTACTAAAACATTTCTGCGATACAAGTGTCTTTTCTCACAAGTTCTGTGGCATTGTTAGCTACATCTCAGCATTTCCAGCTAGCATTCCTCCATTAACCTTCCTGAGAAACTTTCATTATAATTTCCAAGTAAATACTTTAATGAAGAGAAATCACGTTCAAGCCGTTATAATGTAACAACTTTGATACCTGCAAAAGCAGCTGTGCCGGCTAACAATCATTTAAAAATCCAATAAAAACAAACTCCTCTTCATCAGGGACTGTAGCAGTAGGACAAGGGGTAATGGGTTCAAACTTAAACAGGAGAAATTCAGGTTAGATATAAGAAAGAAGTTGTTTACTGTGAGGGTAGTGAGGCACTGGAACAGGTTGCCCAAAGAAGTGGTAAATGCTCCATCCCTGGCTGGACAGAGCCTTGGGTGACATGATCTAGTGTGAGCTACTGAAACTGATAAACCTTCAGTTGTTTGAACTCAAGCTCTTACTTTCTCTGTATTTTTTTTTTTTTTTTTTCAGCTGAAGGTCAAATGGCCACCTGTTAGCCATGCTCCTGAAATGGGAACAGAAATCTGAGATTCAGAGCCCTGGAACTATCTATATCTACCAGTCGTCAGGTCCTCTAAACAAGTGACTTGTTTTATGATAGTTTTCTTGTCTAAAAGATAAAATGTAGCAGAATTCTCTCAGAGCTACAACTAAGGCTGAGGTTTGATAATGCTGTGGTGAGACCACTGTTGTGATGTTAGAGGTTTTAAATATACTAGCCAGGCATGAGGAAACTTAGAGAAATGTCAGTAGTGCTCCCAGCTCAGAAGTGGGTGGTTAGTTCCATGTTCTTGCTAACAAATATCTTGACAGGATCTGCATCAGGTAACACTAAAGCTATAGCTTTGAGAGGTCTGACTTTAGTGGGAAGGGGTAGATTAGTGGAGAATCTCAGACCCCACACTATCTCTGCTGAATTATCCATGCCACCATATGTGTTAGTAGACATGCAGGTAGGCAACTTCTCCTTAACCCCACTGTTTTCCAGTTGCACTTATATGAAGATCTGCCTCATTTTTCTTGGTAATGTCCTATTTTCATCAGGAATTGAGAAATTAGGATGCAGTTTATTTTGCATCTCTCCAAAACATCTCATGGTGGGTTTTGCCTACATAAAGCACTAAAATGGTGTTAGCTGCCTTCTTGTAAAGTGCTGGAAGTAGGGTTAGAAGTAGAATATCTGAAATTCTGGCAAGTTTTTGTTTATAATATGTTTGAAAAAGAGCATACTATATATAGACCATACCATTTACTCGGGATCATGAATTGTTGATAGCTTCTGTAAGGTATGCTGTAGTAAATTATTTCAAAGGCATTGATATGACATATCTAGTTTCCGTTAACTAAAAAAAAATAAATCTCGGTCGCATAATGAAATGTATGCATGATATGTCTGCATAAACATGGTCATAAAACATGCACATTTATATGCATACATACAAACAAAACTATGCTCATCATTAAAGTTGCAGACTATCCTACAGAAACAAATGCAGTTTATCCCACTCTGTTTCTAAGTTTACAGTTCTTTCTCCTGCTCAGATAGTGTGGCAAAACGATAAACATTTCAGGAAACAAGCGAGTGAAAGATACCTTAGCAGAGTGTTCCTCATCAAAGGATAACATTTGAGATCATCTATTAGAGTTATTTTCCCTGATACTGTTCTATTTTAAAAGTAAGAAGGACACAGAAAAGCACTCTTTCCCACTAAGCATTATATTTCTAATTTAGATATCCTAGCCCAACAAAGTCAGTGGACAGTGTAACTTCTGTAATGTATTCAAATTACAATTTAGACCCTTATCAAGCAACACAAAGATCTGATTTATCCATGTTAAAAAAAATTGTTACTCACATGCAAACTGTAGAACAGCTTCTCTGCTTAAAATACTGCCAAACATGTTGGTGGTTAAACACTGATACTGTCCAGAATCCTTCATTTCACTGGGGTTATTGATCATCAGACTTCCTTCTATTAAACTGTAGCGATAATCACTTTCAATGTCGATTTCAGTTCCATTTCTAAGCCATCTTAGGAAAAAAGAGGGAAATTACTTGAGTAATTTATGGCCAAAGGAAGGCATCCAGCTTAGTAGACAAAACCTGACAGCCCCAGTTGTTATAAGGATGACAGCTACTTAAAGATATCCTGGGCAGGAACCCATTTCTTTGGCAGAGCTTTGGATGGAGACATTCCACAAAATATGCCTAATAAAAGTTTTTCTGACAAAAAACCCAACCCACAAGTAAAAACGGATCTTTTGACCCTAAAAAGAAAGTGCATACTTTGGTTTGCCTGTGCCGAATCAAATTAGTAACCTCCTTTTTCTTCCCCCGCCCTCCTGAAAATGCTATGATCCACAAAGGCTTCAGACTTGAAACCCATATAGCAAATGCTATAATCCTTTATATCCAAAATAGGACTTCTACTGTGCTTATAATAATCAATGTTTCAATTCATATTCTAACATTAAAGCCTTGGGTCCAGATGAGGTTAGAGTTAGCAGAGCTGTCTGCACTATACGAAGGCAAAGAACCCTTCTTTTTCACTCTTTCAGCATTTGCTCTTCTAGGCTCAAGAAATGAAAAAAAAAAATGATTTAAGTACAGAAAGGAGAAGAACAAGGACTATGAAGAGCAGGGAGGTAGATTTATGTACACAGGCTGCTGTGAAACAAAGGAAATTGGCAATGGACAAAGGCAAAATAATATCAGATGGAATAAGCATACACAAAATTCAGAGAAGACTGGGACATATGAGACTGGAATTTGCTGGTGGTTGGTCAAGGGTAATGCCTGGCAGCTACCAGGTAAATGGAAACTAAGATCAGATGAGGAGTTGGCAGAAGTACTAAGTTTGAGAGGTGTTTGGGAGTGAAACAAGAAGCCTAAACAATAGCGACAGTGATGGGAGCGAACATACGGTAGAAAAAGCCAGGCTGTAAGAAACATACTAGAAAGTATCACATCTGAGCCAAAGCACTGAGTAATTCTCGAATGAACACTTCTTTTTCTGAGGTTTCAGAAATGGAGACCTAACAGTCTCATAAGTTTGCTGCTATGTGAGTGCATTTGGGGTTTTGGTTGGTTTTTTTTCCCATGGATATTCTCTGCCAAAAAACCTCACCCCTCTCATTCATCTCCAAAGACTGAAATAACAAACCCTGCTATAGTCCACTGGCTGAAAGAAAAAAGATTTTGTGTGGTAGGTTAATAGACTCCAGTACTCTGGAATAACCTTTGGGGAGGGGTGCAATATCTCAAATAAAGCATAATAATCCATCTAAGAAGATTTTTAGATTGGCTTTCATGTCCAACTGTATAGAACATGAAGCTGTTAAAAGAATGCAAAGAAGAGATAAGCAGTGTAAACAGGTATGGCACAGCTATTGTGGTACACAGGTATTTCCTTCGTTGCTAGTTTGCAGTCATTCTGCAGTTTCAAAACTGCCTCCAGAAACTGATAGGCACTTTGCCAGAGTTCAGCAAAGGGAAGAACTTTGCAACATCTAGACTCCAGAGGCAACCTTAATGAAGTAAAATGATTATCAGTTCAACCTACTTTGTTAACATTCATGGTGAGAGAGGTACAGACAGAAGAACTCAGCTGAAGCAGCTCTGAATTTTTCTTAATCCAAAGGTGGGAATTGTCAGAATTAAGACAAACTAAGGAACTATTATTTGTCCCTTTTCTTATGACTGGACTTTTAATCACAGAGGACCCCTGTTTCATTTAATGTAAGAAATGAAACACTGTTGACATTACATTGCAAAGGATATTAGGGAAATGTCTGTAGGATTCACTACATTGTTAAAGAGATTGATATATTCATATAAGGAACTTTTCATCCTGAACAATTTATTAATGAGTTAAGATTTTGAATGAAACAAAGAAATTTAACTTTTACATATGTATATATATATGAAATAAAAATGCAAAATCAATTGATTCAAATATTATGGGAGATTTAGATAAGGAAAAAGTAAAAATTACAGAGTCTGGCATTTCCAAATAGGGGGTGACACAAAATTCAATTCCTTTAATTAGCTTTCTTTAGTATTTTAATTTTCAGTTAAATTCAATGTAAAAATATGTTTTTGTAATGATACCCCAAAACTCTGGATCTTGATGGCTGCCTGCTATGTATCTTGGGGTTTATCATGGGTGATTGTATTCCTTGCATATAATCAAAGCATGTAAGAGGAATAGCAACACTGAATTGTGTGACATGTTTTCTTCTATGTACCCTGACTGATCTGGGAGGACAGAATCCCAAATACAATACTTAAAAAGTAACAAGATGATAGGTAAAATCAGCTACATTTTTTCTTGAAGGCAAGTGACAGATAACATTTCAAAGTACTCCATTTTGGCTTAGGCAGACAGAAAATAATCTAAAAATATTTTTCAGCTGTCTTTTTTTATGAGGAAATGATGCTGACAAAAAATTCTAATCAGCTTATATGTGTTATATATACATATATGTATTATACACAAAAAAACCCCATGGTGTTTCACAGGCAGTGAAAGCAGTGTAGTGAAGCAGCATCTCAGGGAATTCTGCACCTGCCTTTAACTCAGTAACACTGCCGAGATCCCACAGGAAGGTTGTGAATGTCTGTATTCCTCCTCAAAGATCTCAGTTATGCTCTTCATTGCACAGTTTCTGACTTCTGATACTAAAGTATGATTTGCAGAAATGCTGAGCAAATGGAATCAGTTTATTTGAGGGAGTTATTCCCTAAATTAATGCATCTTGATACTTTAATTAATGAAACTCAAGAAATTATGTTTTGTTTTGTTTTTGTTATTTCAGAGTAGAACTTGAACAAGAGGAAAAAAACTCTTTCCAAGGAAGAAGAAAATCTGAAATGATGTGAGCATTCGCCACTCTGTTAAAATGAAGCAAAACCAAAGAATTTGTAAACTGGTTTCATAAGTTACACTTATTAAGGAAATTAATTACAATGGCAAAGACAATTTAATTTTGGAATTTTTGAGTGCTTTACACATTCTCTTAATGTAGCTTTAAAAAAAGAAAAGTTGTGCTTTTGTTGTTTCTTTTTTTTTTTTTTTCTGAAAATAATTCTTAGCAGCATGGACCTCACAGCCCACAGAAATAAATATCTCTATTGTCCTGTGCTTGCGGATAACAGGGTCTTGGGTGATATGAAAATATCCCTTCTTTTCACTATCTCACATGCCAAAGGTTAGGCAAGGGCATATAACAAACCTTCGCCTATCTATAGACTTTTTTGAGGCTAAATTCCCCCTGCACCTGCCCTAAGAATAGTAAATACCTCACAAAGTAATTTATCTCTCTTTTCCCTTCTTTTGAATGGTAGTGTGTACTGCATATGCTGTACAGACAAGTGACAGCAACATAAGGAAAGAAGTTAAACGGTGCTGCTAGAATTAGGTTTTTCAGGTCAAAGCTTTCCCTGCATGAACAGCAGTCAGGAAATTTTGTTTGTAAGGCAGTTGACACCAATGGATCTCTGGAGAACTGAAGGATATCACCAGATCATAAAACAGCCCAGGTTGAAAGGGACCTCAAAAGATCATCTGGGCCAACATTTCATGGGAAAGGGAGGCTAGATGAGATTATCTAGCACCTTGTTCAATTACATCTTCAAAACATCTAGCGACTCTGTCAAGTCCCTGAGGAGGTTTTTTCCAGTGAATGAGTGTTCTTACAGTAAAAATTTCTTTCTTGAGATGAAACCTCTCTTGCCTTCTCCATGTGGCTTCTTGTGAAAAGAGAGGCTCTTTGTAGCTGCCCTTTAAAACACACTGAAAGTCTTTATTTGTTGACCACATTCCATTGGGAAAATGCAAAAAAACAGTTGGACCAAGAAAGAAAGGAGATGACATAGGCTCTCCAAAAAAAATCTCCACAAGAGTAAGGTTGTCTGGGAGGGCTGAACATAGGGTTTCCTTCTTTTCATGGGAATTTTTTACTTTTCTCCATGGTTGTGTTATTTTTAATGGACTGATAAGACTTTAACAGTGTGTGGAAATAATAGACATAATTTTTAATCAACAAGCAATAAATATACAATAGAAATTTCACAAGGAATGTCAGTAAGGAAAAATGCAACACTGCTTTTATACTACAAGGTGGGGAGTGCATGTAATTTCAGTTTGAAAAATTTCTGATTGCCCGTTCCTAATCCCATGTTACATGTTTTAGTCAGGCCTGCAGCGCTTGAGGAGGTTGTGCCATGAATCACATCCATTTAATCATAGAATCATAGAATAGTTAGGGTTGGAAAGCACCTTAAGATCATCTAGTTCCAAGCCCCCTGTTATGGGCAGTGACACTTCACACTAAACTATGTCACCCAAAGCTCTGTTCAACCCCACCTGGAACACTGCCAGGGATGGAGCATTCACAACCTCCCTGGGCAACCCATTCCAGTGCCTCACCACCCTCACAGGAAAGAATTTCTTCCTTATATCCAGTCTAAACTTCCCTTGTTTAAGTTTGAACCCGTTACCCCTTGTCCTATCACTACAGTCCCTAATGAACAGTCCCTCCCCACCACCCCTATAGGCCCCCTTCAGATACTGGAAGGCTGCTATGAGGTCTCCACACAGCCTTCTCTTCTCCAGGCTGAACAGCCCCAACTCTCTCAGCCTTTCTTCATACGGGAGGTGCTCCAGTCCCCTGAACATCCTCGTGGCCCTCCTCTGGACTTGTTCCAACAGTTCCATGTCCTTTTTACGTTGAGGACACCAGAACTGCACACAATACTCCAAGTGAGGTCTCACAAGAGCAGAGTAGGGAGGCAGGATCACCTCCTTTGACCTGCTGGTCAAGCTTCTTTTGATGCAGCCCAGGATGCGGTTGGCTTTCTGGGCTGCGAGTGCACACTGCTGGCTCATGTCCATTTTCTCATCGACCAACACCCCCAAGTCCTTCTCTGCAGGGCTGCTCTGAATCTCTTTTCTGCCCAACTTGTAGCTGTGTCTGGGATTGCCCTGATCAGATGACACACATTTGTTTCAAAGAGGCAGATTCAGTGCTGTTATGGTGGGGATATCTAAAGATAGTTATGCCTCTGAATTTCTTCCAGCCATAGAAATGCAAGTTCTGTGATTCAAGTAAGTCTAAGGAGAATCCAAACAGAATGCTAAAGAATCCACAAATGAATTAGGTTTAATAGGTAAAAAATAAAATGCAGAAATTATGATTGTCACATATGACAAAACATAACAATAAGAATCCTGATGTTCCCTTTATAAGGGAAGAATGACTGCATGAGAAAAGATAAAGGGTATAAGGAAATAATATTCAACCGTATGTTCCCTCAGTCCTCCTACATCATTTGTAATTTGTATAAAATATGAGTAGAGTCCGATATAGCAAATGGGTTAGGTGACTACAACATATTGTTCCCACCTGCAAGTGGGCATCACTAATAAACTGAACTCTCAGACTCATAGATGCATTATAACAGATCCATATAGCAGCTATCTGTGGAGTAAGAGTCTGTATGAAAAACTAGGCAACAGGCAATGGTTGCAAAGAAATAAAACAGTGGACTTGTGGGTGAAAAGACACCAGATTTGGCTCAGCCATGGTATCCTGTATTGCATAGTCATGTCATTTAATGTACCTGTTCTTTACTGCTCTCCTTATAAAATGAGGCAGTATTTCATATCTTTATAGATGTTAAAAAAAAAATCAATTAAAGATTTTGGTCTTGTTGGTTGTTACAGACACAAGTCAAAAAAATGGACAAAATGAGTCCTTCCACATGGATAGATACGATGACAGAGAACATAATTTGCAACTTCACATACTGCTTTGCTTTTATTCACTACCACTTATACTTCTTTCTTATTCAGAATCAGAAAAGGCATTTAATCAGGAAAGCCATTTGTGTCACAGAACAATTTCTGTTATGATGTTCTCCAAAGCACATTGAACCTCAGAGTGGGATTGCAGCGGCTAATATTCTGAAAACTAACAAAAAATAATTCTAAAACAAGTACCTGTATGTGGGAGTAGGATTTCCACGAGCTTGACAATTCAGAGATACTTTCTTCTCCTCAGAATCAGTTGGAAAAATCACATCTCCTGGCTCTTGCACAAACACTGGCCCATAATCAACACTTTCTGTGGAAATAGAAGTGCTACAGTTTAGGAAGTCTGAATAAATGTAAATGTACTATAGCTTTTATAAAATGAGACTAAAGTATGAAAAAATATGTTTGTTTTCCAGAGGTTCATATCACATTATTTCAGATGCTGTATTAAAAAGCAATAGTTAAAAGAGAAAAAAATACATATAAGGAAGAAATATTACTAAGTCAACAATAAAATATATACCATTGTTTAAGTATTCATCATGCCTTAAAATGGCTTTGTTATCAGACATATTTTGGCCTGCACTATAATGAGCAGCTATAGTGAATTAATCCAGCAAGAGGAGTTAACTCTGCTTATAGAAAGCAAGGTAAACAAAAATCTTCCTGCTGCTTGCAGCAGCTTATCTCACAAAAGACTTTATGTAAAGCAGTTGCTAAGAAAAATCACTTGTAAAATTAATGGCAGCAACTGGTGGCTACTGTTAAATAATATATAGCAATATCTGACATTTCATTTTCCTCCACTGTCTTCTCTAATTTTGGCATGTATCTGTATTTTCATGTGAATTCACATTTCTGAACAAGAAAGGCTAGACAGACCCACAGAATACCTCTACTATTCCAATTCATTCATATTGCAAAGAGGGAAGTGTAACCTTCATAAAGTAAAAGGCTGCAGGTTTAGCATTCCTGATCACGTAGGTTGGGATAACTAAAATGCTCACCGTGCACTAGAAAACTGAAATTTTAATAAATTTAGACTTGTTCCTAATTTTCAGATAACTTAGTCCCATACTGCAAATTTAGAGCACTAGCCTAATGATTTGGGTGAGGTGACATAGTTACATTGTTTTACTACTTGCAATTAAACATATGGGAACAGGGTTTTCTCTGTCAGTTTTATGGTTTCATATGTTCACATCATAAAAGTTCTCCAAATGGCAGAGAGGGCAGCATGACACCTTTAGCAGTTTATAACCTCTTGTTATATTTATCCTACCAATACCAGCTTGAAGTGAGAAAGTCACACCTGAAGACTAGAGTTTGGTCATAGACTCATAAAAATTATTTACTGTTTTGTTCCAATGACACCACACAACTTTAAAAACATCTTAAGGGCTCACAGTTTTGGGAACAGTGACTTTTTTCACACTGCTAATAATTTCAGAAAGACTGAGTGCACAGGATAAGGTGCACAGGACTTGAGTCTTCAGTTTTGGTACAGGGAAAAAAGGTCTTGGAGTCTGATAAAGGATGAGAAACATAGGAGACATAGGCTATAGTATGTTAATTCTGAGACGCAAATTTCCACGTCCTTAAATTCTGTGAAATTTTGGGTTTCTCCATTCTATTATTATCACAAAGTGAAAAGACGACGTGAAAACCCATTATGCTATTCATCTGTCCTTTTTAGGGACCATACACTTATTATACACTTAGGTTTTTCTTCTTCTTCTTACAATGTTATTCAAATGAGTTTTTGAAAATACCTTTATTTTCAGGTATATATAATTCTACTGAAACTGATTCAAATAATTAGCCTGAAAATTCATACAGACAGAAAGAGTAGCAGCAATTGGTCGTTTATGTTTTGCATAATTTTCAAGCTTATTAGCCCTTTTTGTAATACTGTGTGAAAGTGTGGATTGCTGTTCTGCATATTTACATTACTTCCATGTTTATGGATGTTACTCTAGTTGGGCATATTGGCAGAAATACATTTCTGGGAGAAATACTTGATTTATTTAAAAAAGCCCAACTGCAATAAGTGACTTCAGATACGTGCTTATATTATCAAAGTTAAAATAGCTCCAGTACTATGTTTTGAACATTACAGCTGAGGCTTCCACAGGGGCACTGGAATCAGCAGGAAAAAGAAAGGAAAATGTGGGCACAAAAACATTGTATGGATTGTTTCTGACAATTTGTTTATCTGCTTCTTATATGGCACAAAAGAAAATACTAATGAATGTGGGTGCAAATAACCAGAGCTCTCATTAGTCTAGAATCTAGCAAAACCAAGAATTAATGAATGAATGAAAAACTATATCATAGGTTTATATTTGGATGTTTCCACATGCAGATTAGTAGATGTATGGCTAGGGAGTATATTCATGAAAATTAATGATTTCTATCTTCTCTCTAGATTTTATCTTCTCCCACAGAGTCATTCTGTAGATATATTATAAAGTCATAGTCTATGATTGCTGGAAAGAAAAGAAAAAGATACAATTCTAGGAAGGTGCTACCGTCACTAGCAGTACAGCTATTTTTTCTACCTGTCCTACAGTTTTTCTACCTTTTCTACAGTAACACTGAAATACTGTGTTGCACTTCCTTTTGGAAAAATAACCTGAATTCTTTAGGTGGATGCTTGCATTTTTAATGGTAGTGCCCAAATGGATATTTGTGCTATATGGAGTAAGAACAGGCTTTACTTCTGTTGCATCAAAACAAGCATAATCAGCAGGTCAAGAGAATTATTCTCCCCTTTATCTCCACTACAGTGAAACCCCACCTGGAGTACTGTGTCCAGCTCTGGGGCTCCCAATATAAAATGACATGGATCTTTTGGAGCAAGTCCAGAGGAGGGTCATGAAGATGACAAGAGGGTTGGAGCACCTCCCCTTTGAAATCAGGCTGAGAGAACTGGGCTTATTCAGCCTGGACAAGAGAAGGCTTCAAGGACACTTATAGCAGCATTCCAGTAACTAAAGGGGGCCTATGAGAAAGCTAAAGAGGGAAGTTTTACAAGGGCATGCAGTGACAGGACAAGGGAGGATGGATGTAAACTGAAAGAGGGCAGATTTAGATTAGATATTATGAAGGAATTCTTTTTTCTGAGAGTAGTGAGGCACAGTTGCCCAGAGAAGCTGTGGCTGCCCCATCCCTGGCAGTGTTCAGGGCCAGACTGGACAGGGCTTTAAGCAACCTGGTCTATTGGAAGGTGTCCCTACCCATGGAAGAAGGATTGGAACTGGATCATCTTTAGGGTCCCTTCCAACTCAAACCTTTCGATGATTCTGTGATTCTATGTATCAGCGTGGCGAAGACAAAGGTAAAAGGAAGTTCAGAAAGTTAAGCGTATGCAAGTTGTTCCAAATGAAAAGATGCAGTCAGCTGCTTATCTGCATTTCACATGGAGATTTCATTGCAGAGATTATTTAGAGACTCAGAAGCAACATAATAATGAATGAGATGACCATTGGTTTGTAGCTAAATCGACTAAATAAATTCTTAGTTAGATCATCTGGAATGCAACAGTATAATTGAAGAAAACAATCTAATTTGTAGACACCAAAGCACTTGCTGAAAAGACAAGATTATATAAAGATAAATTATTAGGCTTAATAAAAGGGTGATTAAATAAAATGCAATGGGGTACGGTATGTGATATGCAAGAAAACATAACAGATCACCTAATGACACCATCTTCATCTAAACTGCAGTGACAGATTTGAAACTGAAAATCTCAAGTGATCTATGACTCCTTCTTATGGTTTAAACCCAGCTGGAAATTTAGCACCATGCAGCCGCTCACTCAGTCTCCCTTTCCCCCCTCCGGGGCAGGATGGGAAGGAGAATCAAAAGAATGCAAACCCTGCGGTTTGAGAGAAGAACAGTTTAATAACTAGAGTACAATACAATACTTCTAATAGTAAGCTGAATAACAAGGAGGGAGATATAAAACTAAAGAGGAAAAGGAAAGAAACAAAACAATAAGCACAAGTGATGCACAAGACAATTGCTCACCACCTGCTTACCATACCTAGCCTGACCTGATTGGTTCCTTCTGCGTAACCTACCCTTTTATATACTGGGCACAGCATGCTGTAGTATGAAATAATACTTAATACTAGCAATTAGTAGTTAACTAGTAATAGGATGGCTCGTTCAGGTCAGGTGTTCTGTCTCTGCTCCCAGCTTCTTCTGCCCTTGTTAAAGGTAACGGAAAGTCCTGGACTCTTCCAAAATTGATCTGGAACAGCACTGAAGGCTCCACTCTATTCTTTTTTCTATGCAAGGAGCTTAAAACTACATTGAAATTTTGAGATTTGAGAACATTTCCCAGAAGCCAGCGCACACTCTGCTAATGTTGCTGTTTCATGGTGGGAGGAGGCTCTGGCATGCAGACCTCATTTCTCTTTCCCTAACACAGATAATGGAGGTGAAGAGAGGTTGTGAGGCACGCAGAGACTCATAGTGTGAGGTTGCAGATATTGGAGGCTAGTCAGTCGTGGAGCCAGGACTGAGGAGTGAATTGGACTGAATGATGATCCCACAGCCCGAAATCTCTGAAACTCAGATTTAGTCGTTAATCCATTTCCTAGAGCAAATTAAGAAAACAAATGTGTATGTGCATAGCACCACTCTAATACAGATTTTTCTGACATTCCAGGATAAAAGTCTTAAATTTCAAGACAAGGTTTAATAGAATTTGGCCTGTCTTCTGCTATCTTGCCAACTTATCAGCTGTTATTTTAAGTAACAATTACTAATTAACTGGTTTTGACATTTTCGTATCAAAGAAGACACTTAAGGGACCATAATCTTAATTTATAATTTGAAACATTCAGTTCAGTGGTAAATGAACGGAGCTGATATTCAGCATTTGGATAAATGGCTTCAAATTTCTCCTGTAAACACTGTTGCTGCTTCACAATTTTCAAGTTGCCAATACTGTTTAATTTTGATTCGTCAGTAACGCCATGTCTTCTTTGCTCTTTACACTTCCTGTATTGCTTATGAGGTAGAGATGCTCCCGAAGAGAATAATGTGCAGATTAAAATCTGAAGTGCTTGGGGAAAACGTATCTAACGATCAGTATGGGATTTAATCATTCTTCTGAAGAACAGGCGATTCTCGTCTGTCGCTGCTTTTAGGGACTGGAGATTTTAAGAAGGTGGCAACTGAAAAGTAGACATGGGTTAAAAGTTCACTTTTCAGTAACGTTGGTGTCCTTGCCAAGTTTGGTATGCTACCTGATTCAGGAATTCCAAGCTACATCTACATTAATAACAGCAGCAAATGCTTAGGGGAGCTTGATGTCATTCTGCTTGAGGATTTCCAGTCTGAAGCGGGCAACCACATGAATTTCACCTGATTACAACCAGGAATTTCTTAATTTGTCTTTTAAGAATATTGTATCACTTATTAAACACATAGTGACCAAAAGAAAAACATAAACAAAAACCACCTAGATGCCATTTCTTCAGCATACAGTATAACTGCACATTGAGTAATATTTACAGAGATAGTTCATGTGTCCTTTTACAAACTAGGCTGAAGGACTGCTCAATTATGTTCAGGAAAGCTAACTTCAGCTCTGGTTATTAGTCCCAGGCCTAATCAAGTGCATCAGTCTGCTCCTTCTGATGAAAGTTTTCCTGGAAAAATTAATCTCTGGGTCTTACCAGAGTGTGACCATGAACAGTTGTAGCAGTATTTTCTTTGAGATCTTATCCTAGTCTCATGAGTAAGCAAGGTGAGAGTTAGATCTTTAGATGACAGTAGATAAGGATGATTGCCAAGGGAAAAAAAAAAGGTGCATGATTATAAAGCCCTCTTGAGCAGCTCTATACACATGAGCTATTCTATGGAAGCAAACAGGCTTATATATGTGTTAAAATTTCTAGAGGGTTAGAAACACTAACCATCCGAGAACCACCTACCAGAAGATTTCAGAAGCTAAAATGACCACCACTCACCCCTTACATCTGCAGTACACACACTCCAAACTGCATTACTGCAGTACATAACCTACTGAGGGAGGTTAACCTTGGGTGGCTGCCAGTTACCCACCAGCCACTCAATCACTCCTCCAGGACAGAAACAGGATGAAAGAGCTCCCGTGTAGAGATAAATAGAGGGAGATCCCTTACAAGTTACTGTCATGGGCAAAACAAGGTTCACTTGGGAAAACTTATCTCCAGTTTAAATAGACAAAAGACAAAAACGAAAGCCATCCCTTCACCGCCTTTTCCAGACATAACTTCCCTCATCCACTTTGCTTTCTCCCAGCCATAGAGCTGCTGTGTCTGACACAGGATCTGTGTATGAGAGGTCTCTGAAGTGGCCCCTTACGATTAGGCCAGACATCTCAGGATATCTGAAGTGCACTGGAGACCGAACTTGGAGCACATTAATTAATCTGTAGTGTTCCTAACAAGCAGGGAGATCCTCACTGTCACTAGGAGGTCTCCACTGTGCCTGAGACCCCAAGCAGAGCAGACCAGTGCAGAGCCGTGTTCCCACCAGCCCTGACCTGTCCTGCTGTAGTGGCTATAGCCCATGTGAGTCTCCTCGCAGCACCTGAAGTGACAAAATCCAGACCCCAGGACCATGCTCTGTGCAGCCAGGTGTGAGCAAACTGTTCATGCATGGAGACAGCAGAACTCTACGTGTTACAGCTGGAATTAAAATACGCATTTAGTGTATTTTTCCAGGTCCTTCATCCTCTCTGCAACTATCATGCATATCCAAAGGATACTGGACTGTAAGACAGCCCAGGTGGCACTAGGTCAGTATGGCAAACACTTGAATTGCTTCCTGGTGTTTAGATATCACATTTATTTGTCTGCACCCTCATGCTGAGCTCCATTTTGCTCTGCCCCAGCCCTGACAGCAGGGGGGAGGCCCAGGGGACCTGAGGGGGAACAGGACAGTGAGAGCCCAGATCAATAGGCTGTGTTCCAGCACAGAGAGGAGTGACAGTTGGCTCTCTGTTGGCTGTTTCCCTTATGGGCCTGAGTTGTGGGGTTTGCCCATCCCACTGAGTATGACAAGGCCTAAGAGTGAGTCTTTTCCCCCTGGCAGCAGAGGGCCCCGGTGATGGGGCAGCCATGGCAACCAACAGAATGTTGGTGGTGACTGCGTCACAGCAGATGGAATGTTGGTGTGGCCATTCCACTCCACAGCAGTTAGCAGCCCAGGTTCCAGGACGGGAATGTAAAGGGCTGTGCGGTGACAAGGGCCAGACCAGCCTGGAGGCGAGTAGTCACGTGAGCCCGGGCTGAGGTGAGAGGGCAGGAGGAAGGCAGGGAGGGGAGGGCCCGGCTGCTGGCCCCGGGCAGGGAGGCAGCAGCTGCCCCATGCACCGCAGATGGTGGCTGCTCCTCCTTTCACTTCCAGGGCCAGAAGCTCAGGCAAGGACAGGACCGGAACACGGAGCATCCCTGACCCCGGCCACACAGCCAGGCACTCGCCTCCTGCTGCAAGGACACAAAGTTAAGTCTTCGAGCCTGGCAGGGCCCTGCGCAGGGGTTGTGCGTGGTGAGCACTGGTGGCTGATCTGCAGTTATCTTTTCTTTTGAAGCCACAGGCACGCAAAGGGACAGGATCAGATCTTGGTGTGCTCCAGTCCTCAGCCACTCCTGCAGAGAGATATGCTACTTTCCATAAGGATGCTGGCACAAAGTTAAGTGACAGAGTCTGGCACAGCCCTGGGCAGGGGTTCCCCATGTGAACAAGGGTGGCTGATGCCATGGCTTGCCCATCTGCCATTTCAGCTGCAAACCCTGACATGGAATAGACCAAACACGGAGCAATCCCTTAAGCACATAAACAGACCTGGGCATGGCTTCTTCATGGGAAACTGATAGGAAACACATAGTCTCTTCTTCAGACTTTTGCAGACACAGGCCCAGACAATCACAACGAAACACCACAGGGCGCTTTGGGCCGCAGCCACACAGATAGAGATTTTATTCCTTCTCCAAAGGACACTAACACAAAGTTAAGTCATCGAGCCTGCAGAGCCCTGGACAAGGGTTGCCCATGTGAACAAGGGTGCCTGATGCCATTTCCTGTCCTACAATTTCAGGTGAAAGCCCTGACATAAAACCGACCAACCGACCAACCATGGTGCACTCCTATCCTCAGCCACACACCGCATATAAAATCTCTTCTACAAAGACACTGACATAAAGTTAAGTCACTGAGGCTGCCAGAGTCCAGGGCAGTGCTGTCCGTGGTGAGTCAGGGTGTCTGCTGTCCACATTCATATCCTGTCTTTAACAGCTGCAAACCGGACAGGGAATGGACCAGAACGTGGTGTGCTCCTGTCCTCATCTACACAGGCAGAGATTCACTTCCTTCTTTGAAGGACACTGCAACAAAGTTAAGTAACGGAGAGGTGCACAGCCCATAGCAGGCGTTGCCCAAGTGAGCAACAGTTGCTGCTGCTTAGCTTGATGTCCTGCATCTTACAATTGCAGGCCCAGACAAGGACAGCACACAGCATGGCACACTCTTTTCCTCTTCCACACTGCCAGAGATTAAATACCTGCCACAAGCACAAAGACCAAAGATAAGTCATTCAGTCAAGCAGAGCGCTAGGCAAGACTTCTCCTAGGGAAACTCTGATGGGAAACAAATAGTTTCTTCTTCTGATTTTTGAAATGCAGCCTCAGATCAGGAAAGGACTGAAAAATGGCGCATTCTTTTCCTCCACCATACTGCCAGAGATTAAATGCCTTCCACAAGGACAAAGACCAAAGATAAGACATTCACACTGCCATAGACATGGCCATGGCTTCTCCTTGGGGAACTCTGATGCCTAACCCATAGGTTCTTCTTCTGCCTTTTGCACATGCAGGCCCAGACAAGGACAGGACCCGACAATGGCACACTCTACTCCTCCACCACCCCACTGCCAGAGATTAAAGGCCTTCCACAAGGACAAAGACCTAAGATAAGTCATGCACTCCAACAGTGACCTGGGAAGGCCTGCCCATGGTGACTCAGGGTGTCTGCTGTCTACATTCTTATCCTGTCTTTAACAGCTGCAAACCCGATAGGGTATGGACCAGACCACGGTGCACTCCTGTCCCCATCCACACAGCCAGAGAGTCACTTCCTCCTACGGAGGACACTAACACAAAGTTAAGTCATTGAGCCTGCAGAGCCCTGGGCAGTGGTTGCCCATGTGAACAAGGGTGCCTGATGCCATTCCTTGTCCTGCCATATCAGGTGAAAGCCCTGACATAGAACGGACCAACCATGGCACACTCCTATCCTCAGCAGCGCACCACATATTAAATCTCTTCTACCAAGACACTGACACAAAGTTAAGTCACTGAGGCTGCCAGAGTCCAGGGCAGTGCTGTCCAGGGTGAGTCAGGGTGTCTGCTGTCCACATTCTTATCCTGTCTTTAACAGCTGCAAACCTGACAGGGAATGGACCAGACCACGGTGCACTCCTGTCCCCATCCACACAGCCAGAGAGTCACTTCCTTCACTGGAGGTCACTGCAACAAAGTTAAGTCACCAATATCTGCAGAGTCCTGAGCAGGGGTTGCCCATGTGAGGGACTGTTGATGCTACATAGTTGTTTGTCCTGCTTTTTACAATTGCAGGCCCAGACAAGGACAGGGTGAGGCAATGGCACACTCTCCTCCTCCACCACACTGCCAGAGATTAAATGCCTTCCACAAGGACAAAGACCTAAGATAAGTCATGCACTCCAACAGGGACCTGGGAAGGCCTGCCCATGGTGACTCAGGGTGTCTGCTGTCTACATTCTTATCCTGCCTTTAACAGCTGCAAATCCGACAGGGAATGGAAAATAGAACTCTGCTCGCCTGTCCCCATCCACATAGTCAGAGATTCAATTCCTCCTACAGAGGACACTGACGCAAAGTTAAGTCATTGAGCCTGGCAGAGCCTTGGGCAGGTGTTCCACATGAGAACAAGGGTGGCTGATGACTTTTCTTGTCTCTTCTTCTGGCATTTCAGCTGTGAGTCCATACAGGGAATGGACCAACCATTGTGCAGTCCTCTACGCAGCAACTCCGACGGAGTTTAAATACCTTCTAGAATGGACACTGACACAAAGTTAAGTCATTGAGCCTGGCAATGCTGTGGGTAGGAGTTGCCAAAGTGAAGAAGGGTGGCTGCTGCTTCATTTGTTGCCCTTCCTTTTCTAGTTGCATGCCTGGACAAGGAGAATACCAGGTAATGGTGCTCTCTTCTCTTCCACCACACTTCAAAAGATTAACTGTCTTCTACAAGGACACAGAGCAAACTTAAGGCATTTACTGTGGCAGGGCCCTGGGTAGGGCTTCTTCACAGGGAACTCTGATATGTACCTCATCTAGTGTTCTCCCTTTTGCAGATGCAGTCCCAGAGAAGGACAACAAAACACCATGTTGCACTCCTGTCCACTGCCACAGAGCCATAGGTTTGGTTCTTTCTACAAAGGACACTGAAACAAAGTTAAGTCATCGAGCCTGCAGAGGCCTGGGCAGGGGTTGTCCATGTGAGCGACTGTGGCTGCTGCTTATGTTATTGTTCTGCCTTTTGGAATTGCAGGAGCAGAAAAGTTGAAGAACAGAAAATGTCGCACTCTTTTCCTCCATCACCGTGCCAGAGATTATCTTTCTTCGACAAGGACACAGAGCACAGTTAAGTCTTTCACTCTGGCAGAGCCCTTGGCAGCACTTGCTCACAGGAAACTCTTATTGAGACCGCTTTGTTATTGCCCTGCCTTTTGCCAATGCAGCACTAGAGAATGACAATGAAACACCATGATGCACTCCCATCCCCAGCCACAAAACCAGACAGTCACTTCCTCCTATGGAGGACACGGACACAATGTTATGTCATCCATTCTGGCAAAGCCCTGGGCAGGGGCTGCCCATGTTTACAGTAGTGCCTGCCGAACAGTATGTTGTCCTGCTTTTTGCAATTGCAGACCTAGGCAAGGACAGGACAGGACTGTGGCACGGACACTTCCTTTTCTCCAAAGGTGCTCAGCTGTGGATTTTTCTAGTTTTCTACAAAGGCCTTGACCTAAGGACAAGGAAGCACAGCAAACCTCAGCCTGAAGTGCAACAAGGTTCCACAGGCATCCTGAGTCTCCCTTAATCCAGGGATTGTGTCACAAGGGAAGGTCCATGTTACTTGCCCTGTGTGTGTGAAACTGCCCTGAAATGAATTTTTCTGATTCACAAACCTTTGGTGCTTCTGCTGTGTGTCATCTTTCAGGGGAATTGTCCTATACCTTTTATTTTCTGTCATTATTTCCTCCATGTATTTAATTTTTATGTATTTTTATACGTTCATTCACATGCTATTTATATACCCACAGACACATTTTCGTACACATATATTTTCTTATCCCTTCGGGGGTCCAAAAGCATGAGGTTTGTTGTCTCCCACGTTTTAACTATCAGTCACTCACACTCTTAAACAGGACATTCCAGTGTGAGATTTCATTGAATGATTTGAACTACATACCTTATTATTTCCTTCTAACTTAGGCAAGAGCATAAAAGAGATTAATTTTCAACATACATATTAAGGTCATGTATGTTTTGATTTACTATTTTAATTTCTGAAGGGAAATATTTCTGATCCTCATGCAGGCTTTTATTTGAAACAACCATCTTTCTACATACTTAATTGCCATGAAACAGGTGATTTATTATACAGTGGCACATATGTTTTTGGATTACAGGTATGCATTGCAACCATGCAAGGTAACAGCTAGTTGTGGTTCATTTATAAATTTTTCAGTTGCCATTTTCAATCTAGGCAATTAAAAGCATAAAGCACTCTCATTATGATTTAATATTTAAACTATTGAACAGAATATTGTGAAATTATTGCTCAGAAATGCAATGATATGGAAAACATTCAAAATATTGGTAAAATCCCTCTTCTTGAATTCTTGATTATTCTAGATAGCAGTGCTCAAATATTCTTTGAATTATAAAATTCTCCTTGCAGCACATTTGCATTTCTGAAGCACCAGAACATATGAATTATTAGTAAAAAGTATTTAAATCCTCATGGGAAAGGAAACTGGAATCTGTAATCTTAGACAGTAGACAAAATGTGGTTTCTCTGTTAAATACAGAGATACTTTCAATCTCTCCCTCAATTACTGATTAAAGATTATAAAATGTTGTTTAGTTCTTCTTGCTGAGCAATGTAAATACCATGAGAACAAACCGCAGACAAGAATGTTTCCTGTACTTTTAATTCTGTAGTAACTGAAATAGTGCAATTCCTCAACACACAGCTCTCTTGCCGCAATACTTGATATAATTCCAGGTCAATAAATACACTATGAATGAGAACGAATTCCTGGACCACAGAGATGGGCAGGAAGGAACTATTACACTGTTCAAAGACCTGTGTTTAAATTGGATTAGAAATATTATTTTTAGTGTCTGATAATTCTGTGTGCTGTACATTTTAAGAATAAAATACACAAGGTACTTGCAAAAGCAGAAGGAAAGGGTATAGCAAATTCTACACTGCACTGGTCACTTCCATCAAATGTCATTAATATAATTTAACCCTATCTCCAAATTTGCAGTACCAGTCAAGCTAAGTGACTGTCAGAAATAGTCTTCTTGTGCCATTTTCTCAATCTGAGGTTCTGGTGGGAGGAAACAGCTCCTTTCATTCTAGTATTTTCACCCAGCAGACGAGGTATCTGAGGGGATATGGGGATATGCTCAGGCAGTATGTGAATATGGGGTAAGGAGATAATCCTTCAAGTGTTCCCCCTTCATGTGCTCATGTCTCTTTAGAAGCACGTTTTTACTGCTGGTGATACTGGTGGATGGCTTTGCTTATCCCTCTGAAGGTGGACTAGAGAGATCTTCAGACAAACCATTTGTTTTCAGCTGTTATTCTGACATAATGACAAAATCTGTCCAAATGGCAGTTGGAAAAAAGGGTGATGGCAGTTCTCCTTTGAAAGCAGAGCAACTGAGCAAAATTTAAACAGACAGGTTGTCACAGGACTGGGAAGACAATGTTTTCTTATCTCCCTACTTTTTTTTTTTTTCCCCATTTGTCAAAGGCTTGTTGAACTCATGGAGATGGAAGCATTTTCTAAAGAAAAGCTACAAGATGCTGTAAAATGGTAGGGCTTCTAAAGCAGCTTAAAATGAAGGGAGACAAACAGATCATGAAAGTACACGCTGGATTCTGCATACAGACCTACCCAGAGAGGCACCAACTTGACATATCATGGACAAAACAATATCCCAATGATCTATCAGTCCTGGGTATTAACACATTCAGGATACATTAAGAAAGCTTTAGGAGTTGCTGATAAGGTGATATATGCTGTCAAAACATCAAAATCACCAGAATTTCTTAAAATTAAAGAAAGTTGTTTAATTTCAAATTGTTTCTACAGAGTGAAAGACACATTTTGGTAAAAGTGGATCACGATTTAGTGCTACTCATTATAAAAAAAGTTTTTGAATGTGTTTCTTTCTTGATTTATTTACAGTTTGTGCTTGTTTTATGCTCTTGAGGTGATGACTGTAAAGGGTCTTCTGATTAACTTCTGTTACCATGGAAACAAACAGTTTAACATGTTAAGACTATTCAGAAAATATTTTATATATATAGTTAATATCTTGCATTCAAAGAAAACATACTGTTTTCTTCAATTAAAAACTAGAAACCCCTTTTTTTTCAGCTTAAACACTGAGAAAATATATTGACTTCAGTACTAATATTGATTTTACAAGCAGGTTCCACAATATAAGCTTTCACTTAACACCTACCTAAGAAATAAAGAATGACTATCCATTTTAATATCTCTATAATCTGTCAAAATAGAAAATTTCCATTAATATAACGAAAAAAAAGCCCACTTATTTATCACAGCAAAATATGTTCTAATGTTTACAGATGTGTGTAACAGATTTTAAGATTAACAAAGGTGGCTACAAACAGTAATTATTTTGCACAGATAGAAGCAGATACACATACATATGTAAATACGTATATTTATAAAAAATGAATTTTTAGAATATATTTAATCTTAAAACTATGTTTCCATTAACTTAATAAATATATTAAGTAATAAATAATAAACTTAGGACACTTTCCTTTCAACAAGTAAATTCCAGCAGATACACATGCCTTGAGGTATGTACATTGATCCTAGTATGATGCATGCTGGCACAGCATACAGTACATGAATGATTGAATTTACACTGCAAAAGAGATAAAATTATTTTCATAATTTTTCAACTTTATCTTTTCTGAAGCAGATATGTTTATTTGCTTATTAGGCAAGATAAGACAAATTGTTTTTTTCCCGTTGCTTGAAAATGCCTTCTCTGTTCTGTGGCCTGAAACAAACATATCTCTTCTAAACTTAGTTTATATTATCTGAACTGCATGCCACATTAATCAATATTACCCCATATTCTGTAGCAATAAAATAATTTTTAGTAGTTTGTGACTTTAATTCAAACTGATAAGTGCTGAATCTAGTAGATGGTGGAGAATCAGAAATTCTCATTCAATAAAAATTGGATTCAGATCTTCCACAAATTTGAGGGTCATTGATTCAAATACTTTCAGTCGTGAATTGGACCCTGTTTGTTATTCCCTTTTAAAAGATATCAAACCAAAGATAGAAGGATAAAAAGTCTTTATTCAAGGTTAAGTTCAATTATCTTTACTGTGGCATTTCCAAAAGTTTTTTGAAGAGTAAGAAAGTATAAGAGTTCTCAGTTTTATGATTCTTCAAGAGTATTTCATGAATAATTCACACTTCCTATGCACATCTTTTAGTCATGACTTTACAAGATGATACATAGCTTGAAGAGGACTGTATTGCCTTAACTGCATGTTTACGCTACATAATTCCATACAGTTTAAATTCAGTAATGACCTATAGCATAGTTCTTTTAATTTTAGAAATCATTAAAAACATGCTGCATTGACAGTGCAAATTAGATGGCATGAAGTCAGTATAAAAGGACCTTTCTCAGAAGCTATATCAGGCCTCTGAGCATGTTTTCTGGGAAATTAGTTGAGAAGTCACTTGTGAACCTGTATACTTAGGCAGCTTGGGTTTTTTTTCTCATGGCAAACATGTCTCCTGAGCATATACCATTTATTAGAGGTTTGAATTATTCAAGTTCTCAATATAAATTATGTTTCCCCCTCTCCTGTTAATATCCTCTCACTTGTAGCAGTGGTGACCTTATGACTGCACATGATCACAGGGTGATGTAGAACTTTCTCATTTACTAGGCCTTGGCTAATAGACACAACCACTTAACCCTACCACTTATCATATACCAGTTGTAGGAAGCTAACCAGAATATCATACAAACAGGAGCTTTATAAACTGAAAAAAAAAAAAAAAAAAAAAGCCTTAAGGCCAAATTAAACCCAAGGAATTTACTAATTTAAGTAAGTGGAGTGCCAGGTGATTGAGATCGTGAACTTACTTACCCTTCTACATATCAAAGACATTATCTCAAAGTTATTAACAGAATTGAGAAAGGTTTTGAAAATCACCTGCATTCAGCTCCCATAGCAGATGTGTTCTTGCCCTCTTGGATGATGCAGATTATCCTACCATGGAGGCCTCAGTCCTACCACACCAGAAATATACTGGTCATTACGTTCTGTTTCATACTTGTGCTTGTGCCATGCAGGTGTTTCAGATAATCAAGGGCTTTTAAAATATTACTCAAGTGTCTTAGATTTATCTGTTTCTACAACTGTCTACACAGACCTGTAAGTCTCCTGAGACAGTTTTATGCAGTTCATGGAAGAAAGAGTTGAAGTCCCTCTCTTCTAAGTCATGCACTCTGGTCACTGGGGTTTACGAGTTAATGGCCCATTTCAGATTTTGTCTCCAGTTAGTTTCTTCACTACCTGCTGCAAAATAGAAGCAGCTAAACTGCAGAGGTGGAATGTGACCTCTATGTTTTGAGAAGACTCATGACTGCTGACCTGTATCAGGTATAATCTTAGTGTACTGCCTAAAAACGCCAAGGATTGAGGTGATGGAATGTGCATCTTGAGGATCCCTATTCCATATCCAATTTTCTTAGAGTGAGATGGGCATAAAGTTTTCTGAGTCCTCTCAAAGTAAGTATTTAAGCATAACAGTCAAATTTCATATGAAATTTAAAAGTGCTAAGCTGTCTTTATGCCAGCTGTTGTTTTGTTGGGTTTTGGTGGTTTTTTTTTTTTTTTCCAAGAAAACATGACGGAAAAAACAGAGTTACTCAATGAGAAGATGCTTTATAGTTCCAGCTTGTACTATATTATTTATAAAGTCTGTACTCTTTTTTTGCCTTGCAGCTACTGATTTCTCCTCCTTCAGTTTCTGGATGTTTGTGGTGTTGAAGACCAGGGTAATACACTCTGGTTCTAATCTATCTTTGATTTTCACCTGCACAGATCAGGTTGGCTGGGAGGACTTATCAGTGTCTGGTGCATGGGCAATAACTGAGTTTAGTCACTGCTTACAAAGAATATTGCAAAGGAAGGACACATGTATAAACCTGCTCTTGTTCCAGAAATTCTGTCAAACAGAATTTATCTGCTTACATTATTCAAATAGTTTGTTTCTGTTCAAAAAACCACATGCATACACCATTAGCTTCCAATACATGCAAGGTAGCTTCCAGGGAAAAAACGAAAACAGACTTTAATGAGAGAAGCAGTAATCCTGTAATCACAGACATTATACTGCATGAATGCTGTTGATCTCTGAGGTATTAATCACCAGTCTTTCCTCTGTTACTTCCTCAGACTATTCTTGTTTAAATATCCTCTAACCTCTTTCTTTCACCCTCTCCTACTCTCGTCTTTTTATTTTCTTTTTCTTTCTACCTTTCTTTGTACAAAATTCACATAAAAATTATCACTAAAGATGCAGGTATCAGAAATGTGGTTTCTTTAACTGTAACCAGATATGAGAAAAGGTGTATTGTTACTATGAATTACTTCATCTAAAGATAAATGACACCATAACACAATGGTATGTCTATCCATGCATGCACATGTGTGCATGCATGACCCAGTTGAAATCACAGAGCAGGTAATTAAAAGTAGTCTTATAAAATTTATTATTCATAGTTAATTTACATTACTATCATCCATGACAGAATAAGAAAAATTCCAAGGAAAAAAAAATTGTTTAAAAAAGGGACCTACATTTTACTAGATGAAACTGTGCTGTCATGGAATTTCAAACTACTGGTTTACTATTTTCATGTAGCAAAACCTATATAAAACTCTTCTGCATAAGAATCTTTAAGAAAGTTTTAACTTGTGACTTTAAGGCTAATCTGAAGAATCTAAAGAGAAATTATGTCTGAAAATTACTGAAGTAAGCTGATAAAAATGTTCTTTCTGCTTTTGGAAAATGTTTCAAAGATTCAGAGAGGGAAACTAGACTTACCACCATGTTTGAAGGCCTCTGAAAAGTGGTAGAGATTTGTTGGGGAGTGATAATGTTGTGCAGCTCCTCTCCAGGCTGGTGAAGATACACTTCCTATTGAAGGACTGCTTAATCGTGGTCTGTTCTTTGAATTAAATGAGGGCAAAGATGAACTACCAGATTTGAGTCTTAGTATAGCAGCATATGAAGTGGGCAGACCAGGAACAGCTTCTGAATATTCTGAAAAAAAATCCCCGAAGTGAACACTGAATAAAGATAAAATCTATCGCTTTTCAAAAGAATGTTTAGCTATGCAGAAGAAAAATTCTATTTGTAAAAGAAGTGTCAGAGTCACCCCAGACTCCATGAGGGACTCAGCTTCTAAACAGAACTGGGTAACAGCATAGAGCTCCAAGACAGAAAATTCCCCTGCAGTTTCAACACAATATAAAAATCAGGCTGATTATATTTGTTACCTATGGCAATATGAGTTTTCAATCTTAGTTCTATTTTTATGACCCTAAGTCACTAGTAAAAGTGTCTGCCCAGCCACCATCTATCCTTCACATCACCTCTCGTACCTTTCAGAAGAGGCTGGAATTCAGCAAAAGCAGATGACTTATTTCAAAATTACTGTTTTCATCTCTGTAAACTCTAAATACACAGATTTTTGATGATGCTATATCTCATTTAAAATTTGGATTTAAATACAAGTTTTACTTAGCACACTAAATACTTAGTGCAGAACAGACATCTTTGTGAACAGAACAGGAAGACATTCCCTGGGGAATATGGATACAGGAAAGGGATAAGACTCTCTCTAACACAGTCTACATCAGAGGATAGAAATGTTTGGTGGTGAATGAAGCAACCCCAGTGGCAGGAAAGCTGATTCGTTGGGCACTGTAATGCTCCTCACATCCTTACAGCTCAGACCCTCTGATATCAATAATACCAATATGGTATTGCTGATACCCTCCATGGAAATACTACAGGAAAATTTGGAAATAGGCAGACTGGGACACAGTCTTTTTTTTCTCACATGGAGCTGGGATGCAGCCAGCTTGCAGCTGGTAACAAGGATGCAGGACAACATGCAAAGGACTCTTGCTTTGAAAAAACACCACAACAGCTCTCTCTTTTAATTAAACACATATCCTTCTGCTTCTAACCCAAGGTGAACAAATGACCTGTAATCCACATGACATGGATAAGCAAGCAGAAAGGAAACACTAAATTAAAAAGCGTGGTGTTACAGAACTATTCCTGTGCAATTCTAACAGTGATACATACTCTGGTTTACAGGATCCATTTCTATGTTGTTCTGTTTGGAGCTTTTTTTGTTTCTTTTTTTTTTTCAAGTGGGAGCAATGGTGACTGCTGTTGGGAGGACATTCCTCCAGTGCACAGACAGACATAGAAGAAATACACAGTGGAATAAATTTTGCTTTATAATTAAAAAAAAAAAACAAACAACAAACCAGACTTGCCTTTGGTCCAAACTTTACAACAAAGCATAATAAACCTTAAAGGATTTCCAAAGGAAACATGATTGCAATCACAGATATAATGAATGTATTGTTCCTTGAGTATTTTCTGCAGATACAGGCACTTTCTTATTTTCAGCATGGTATTTTAGCTCTGTGCTATTTGCCCTATGGCAAAGGACATGGACATGGGAGAACTTTATGTCAGTACTTTTTCAGCAAATGATAAATACTTTGTGTGACTGAAATATGGTATTATTAGGTTGTTAAATACACTATGTGCCATACATGTATCAGTACTAAAACTCTAATATCTCAAGAACTTTTAAACTACGTAGTCCACTTGTTAACAACAGAATATAGTTCCTCAGGCGATGTCCCTGTGTACATCAGCTAGTCTAGCTTGTGAAGATGCAAATAATTATTATTATTTCATTGGAAAAATTACAAAACACTCTACCTTGCTGGGTATGCAGAAAGACTTCTTATCCAAGCTAGATTGTCTGAGCCTTATATTGTTTCTTTTGCAAAGAAATGGAGATCAGCAATCAGAAATTTAACATGTATAATCCTGATTACTAGATAGACCATTTAATATAGTTTCTATGTTCCTATCTCCCTGTATTGTCATCTTGGAAGGTGGGTGGAACAAGCACACAACTCTGCATGTTTCTACATAAGCATATTATATGATAATTTTTCCTTTGTTTCAACAACTAAACTTTTCATTTCTGAAAAGTTTTCATTTCATTCAAACTGAGGACAAAATGCAGCCAGGCCCCTGCTCCTCTAGGGAGTCTGCCACTTAGCTCTTCTCCTTGCTGTGTCTCTCATTCTCTGCTATCTCCACCTCCTTCTGTAAAAGTCTCTTAGATGATCTTGCTCACAGGAGAGGAACATCCTTCTACCAAATATCTCACCCAGCAAACAAGTTAAGACAAAACAGACGCCTTCCTCCCTGCTGCCCAGAAGAGAAACAAAAAGTAATTATAAACACATCAAAAATTAAATCCTCCATTACACTTAATTCATACACCACCAGGCCAAACTGTAGATAATACACACATGGGAGAGCAAAATAAACATTAATCCTTCCAAAATTTTACTATGCAATACTTTTTAGTGTTTTTAATTGGAAGGGCATGCCAATTTATGAGATGAGACATACTACAGTTCCTAGTAAGCTTAAACTAACAAGTGTTCCTAACCTAATTAGCTTGAGATCAGACCTTACGTCATTAGGGTGAGCGCCTGGAACAGACTCCAGGGTGAGGAACGCAGCTGGAGGGGAAAGAGGTTTGAGGAGGTGCGAGAGCCAGACAGATGGGAAGGGCTAAGCACTATGTGGTATTGGAAAAAGGAGAAAATACAATGGCAAGACTCCCTCCAAGCTACCTAAATTTTAACAACACACCGTGTTGCTTGACAAAACTAAATAGAAGCCACACTGAAACCTCCAGTGACATGCAGCCTCCCTTTCTGCAGAAGTTTGAATCAAATTGCAGTTTTTGCTAATGTAATATTTCTCATTTTTAGGCTATGACTCTCCAGTTTCTTTGATACGTAACACAGTAAGCTACTCCAGTAAATAGGATTCAAAAACCCCAAAATAGTTTTGACAACTTCTTTTCGCTGAAACAGTATGTGTAGGCAGCTTGGTGAAATGAACTTGCTGTGTGCTGCCTCATCAAGTCAAGGAGATTGTAATTCTTCTCCCACTTGAAAAAAAATGTTCTAAAATTCTTTGTTATCCAGTTGAATGGAGAACGCTTGGCCCGCAGAGGTAAATCCAGGGTTTGAAAGAACAAAAGAATGAACATGATCTCAGGTGGCACAGACGATAAAGTACATCAGATGGGAAGAAAAAGAAGGGAAGGATACAAAAGTCACCTTATATGGTGAAAAGGTCCTGCAGTCATGGCAGTATTACCCAAGCTGATTTCTGACCTTTAATGGTATACCTGTTGTTTAGCTGGGATTAGTGATCTATGTGAAATTTCACCCTGACTCTGGTTCCTGTCATGCTCATGGGGGAACTATCTGACTAAAGTTTCTCTTATAAGACAACTGGAAATAGTTAATAAATTATACATAAGCAAATATTTTGTGGTTTACTGAAAGCCTGTAGCCTGTGATCATTACTGACAACTAAAGCAGAAATCATGCTTACCTGAAAACAAAACCTACTTCCTAATCCAAACATTTGCCTCCAGAGATTTAGGCTTCTTAACTGCCTCGTTGCAATGGCTTAATTAGAATGTATTTTTTTATTGGAGTACTATTTACAATAAAATTATTCCTTTAATTTGGTTTGGATTAGACTTTAGAGACTTAATTTTGAGAATATTTCCTTTATTTAAGTACATAGTTAAACTGCTGGATAGTAGCTGTTGCTCTCTAATGCATTTTTTTAGCTTTACCAATCTACCCCTAAAATCTTTGAGAAATCCCATCAAAGAGCTATGGATAGCTCCAGAACTCTGCTGCACTTTGGCTTGTCAATGAAATTATATTTTCCCTAAACTTATTCTTAGAAATAATTTAAGTATTTGGGATAAAACACCCGAAGTTTCTCAGCTACAAGCAGACACAGATAAGGAATACATAGGCCTGAATGTTAAAGTTATTAAGCAACTAGAAACCAGCCACAATAAAATTAGCACCTTGGATTAGCCTTCACAGTTCTTTGCACTAGAACTTCCAGATTTACAGTCATTTTAACAACAGTATGACAGTTTTAAGATAGACTGTATTTTTTTTTTTTTCCAAGTGAACATTTTCTTAAATGTGATTTTCAACAGCAAACTCTGATTTTAAGTATTTTGGGTAACTTTTTCATGAATCTGTGTCAGCTGATTAAATTATTCATTTATTAAATTATTCATTTCCACCACACACCGCTCCTCAGCCTTGGTCAGATTCAACACAATGAGAAAAAACAGTGCCACAGGTAATAGAGAAACTCTTCTACTGATTACTGAGGTTATGTTCTTTTAGAAAAAAAACCTCAAAAATATTAATTTCAAGATCATTTGAAAGAAGCCTACTCCTATAATTTATAATAGCTATGTCAGGTTAAATTCAACTTCATTTCATGCGTGCTGTGAGAAAGCTAAGCTGACTGTGACAGAAATGGGATCCTTTCCCAAAGGATGGTATATGCAATATATACATAATACTTAGGTATAGCCTGTGGGTACAAATATAAGGCACACATGCTATCTGTTATATTTTATCTGGCAGATATTTTTCAAAAGTCACAACGTATATCAACATAGCTCCAATAATGGTACTATGCAATTTGACAAAAATACATTCTTTCTTCAAACAGGGAATGATACAACGCAAATTCACTGAATCCATCCCCAAACCTTCTTTGAAAACTGTCTTTGTAGTGTTTGAAATCTATGGAGAATAAAGTATTCTGACTCTTGGGGTGTTGTTTTGTTTTTCTTCATTCTTTTTTTTTCCAGCAACTCCTGGTCAGTTACTAACTCATTGACATTTCTCATCTATCTAATTAAAATGTAGTCTCTTATAATACTTGCAAATGTGACCTTCATTTGTGTATTTTTGCTAGCTAGCATGTTTAATCAAATGTCACATGTCACTAAGAATGCTAACCCTTTTTTCTTCCATTGTAACTTTTAATTATAATGTTTCAGTGGAAGTGTTCTTCTACGCTTACGAAAATATGTGCCTTCATTCTGTGAAGTGGATTGTATCACTGTTGCTCCTCAATTTTTTAAACAGAAATACATTTTTTGCTCTGTTCTGTGCATGCACATCTGTTCCATTTTAGAATGCTCAATGACATATAGCCTGGCAATCACTTCAGAGAGACACTAGAACAGTAGGAAACAGTTGAGAATGTGTCCATCCAGGGCATCTTCTTATGAGAACTAGGATTACTACTAAAACACAGGAAAATGTCAACAAATTATGTTTTCCTGATGAAATGAGATTAAATTGGGAAAAAAACCAAACCAAACCAAAACAAAACAACCACCAAACCTTTTAAAACCAAACTTAACAAAAATAAAGAAAAAAGTGGAAGTCAGCAGATTTTTATGAAAACTGGTTAGTACATCTGCACACCTCCCGATCTGTGTGGTTTAGTTTATGCATCAGAGATTTCATTTTAAAGATGCTATTATGTCCCAACTATTACTCAAATAAAAGTCAATGCAACAACATATTCAGAAAATGATCAATGCCAAACTAAAATAATTAAAACACTTGAAAACTTCACTGGGAACCTCATTTTAAACATCTGGAGTCTGGATGTCTACATATGAGCTAGTGAGCCTGGGTTCACTTTACAGGTAGTGAAAAGGAAGAGGAACATGGCATATAATGTGATGGACATGCTCAATGAGTGCCTACTTTTTGCCACGGACTTTAAGAGGAAAATAAGGTGAGTAGACAAAATGTCAATATTTCAACTTGTTCAGATGTCCATTGTCTTAGTTTTTTCACCATACATCATTCAAGCTTCAGTTGTGTGCTTTCTGCTCAAAATGTCCAGTTGTTCTGTGGAGGAGTGAGGATCCAGAGATTTGAACTGTTTTCCAAAGCAGCAGTGGGGGATGATTTAGAAGCTAGAATTTCTCAAGGAACATACAGTTTTCATCAACCTTTTTCTCCACAGATTTGACAGTATGGGAAAGGAAGAAAAATAACCTATATAAGATGGTCTTTCCTGGGGGGAAAAAATATTTTGGCCAAAATAAGTAAACCTTCAATCAAAAAAAATTGTTCTGTTGAAGTTTTCAGTAGCTCAGTGTTCAAGGAAGATTCACAATAATTTAATTTGAAAACCTAAAAAAAAAATAGCTACTGACTTTACAGAATTTGGTTTTCTCTTAGAAATCTGCTCCTTCAAGGCATCAAATTTCAGAATATAGACTCCTATGGATAGATATGAATTAAAAAATAGAGATATATTTTGTTTTCCTTTAAAGTAACAAAGGCAAAGTGCTTTGAAGACTTAAAGCTTTGACTGAAAGATTGTAAAGAATATTTCCAGCAGCTAATAGCAAATGAATCAGCATCTCTGGTATATTATACTGTTAGAGGTAATTTAAGTGTCATGAATTTTTATGAGGAATTATTTTGAATAAGATAAAGATGCTTTTGTAGAGTTAGTCCTTGCCTCCCTTCCTAGTGAAAAAACAATCTATTTTCTATCTTACTTCCACTTCATACTCATAATGCAGAAAATAGATGACTCAATATACGGCCAATTATTCCCACTTTGCATCCAACATGTAACATTCACCAGATCAAGCAAAATATACTTGAAAATAGAATACTTTCAGCTACAGAATGCTTACAAATGCAGTAACAAAAATAGTAAATGTAATAACATATTTCAATTATGGAAGAACATTTGTCCAAAGCAATTTTATAGTGATAAAAGTGTTTTGAAGTTATTATCATAATTTTCTACAAAATACTTAATACTTTCTGTTTCAAAACATGCTAATATAATACACAAATTACTACTAGTTAAGGTATGTTTCTGCCATAGCATAGTCTTCAAACACAGTGATTATGTCCAGTAAGTGCCTTGCACCTTTATCCAATTCACTGAAGTCAAGTAATAAAAAGTGCTTTTCAGATATAAAAACCATAAAACTCTTTGAAAACTCTTCTCATTAACTTACTGAAGGAAAATTTAACTCCAAATAATATAAAAAAAACTTTATAATTCAGCATATTCCATCTAGCTGAATATTTATTACTTCTTTTTTTGCACTCTTTAAGATCACAAAGGTGTCTGAGACTTTACCAATGTGTGGAATTCTTATGCCTGTTTGTCTAATAAAAAGGAGGTTTAGGTCAGCTTTGTCTGAAAGAATAACACTTAGAGAAGACGGAATTGGTAGCTGAGGGCATCACTACTCTCATGACACCCAAGAAAGAGAATGTAGAAATTAATTTCTGCGTATTTCATGATCTTTTGCCTGAAGTGCTGTTTACTAGGTGCAATTTGTAGGCGTATATGAAGAAGTGCCTTAAGACTTAAGTGGTTTTTGTTTGTCAATTTTTAGATATGCTTCATTGTCCTACTTCATCAGGTAGTTTTCATGCAATATTTTCCAGCTCAGACGTGACATGTATTCTCTAGCACAAAAAGTATGGAGTGTTACTAATGTGAGATCCATAGATTAGCCTATGCTGCATGCTTTTAATTGAAATCTTAACTTATTTTCCCCATGGCTGATGATCATCAGAGTGAGCTGTCAATTCTGAATGTGAAGACAGAACCAAGTACCAAAGGTCAACTATTTCAGCACAGATCAATTAAAGTAATTAGATGGATAGAAATTCTTATTTACAGCCCTTCCTTCCTACAATGATATGCATATAAATGTTAGGTGGCCAATAATAAACAGATCAATCCACAGCAAAGGAGAAATTTGTAATTGACATTATTAATACAAAACACTTGATTAAATTATTAATACTATAATGAAAACTGAAACAGTCAAAATCCTAATAATCAGCATGCGAAGGAAACTACCTGCTGACTTTCTTGGCAATGGAAATGCGTATGCATTTGTAAAGCCATGGGGTTTTAAGTGATCAGATAGCTACTTGGCTGGAAAAAACATAAGCTAGCATGTTGCTCACTTTTCAGAAAGTTTCTGAACCATATCCTGAACTAACTTGAAAATATCAGTTTGCCAGCTGCTGCTCAAACACAAGCTCTGGTACTGCCTTAAAACTACCAGATGTATCTTTCAAGAGCCACATTTGTTCTTTCTCCTACATCCTTCAAACAAGGAATTACTTTCCCATAAATATTTTTTTATCATCTTATTGTATTCCTGAAAACGCACTTTTTGGTGATGCCAAAGGTGCTCACAGGCCAGCTGGATAGCTGGTGTGAAAGCTGTTAATGCTCCATACGTGCTCACTCATCAGACTTCTTTGGTCTGCCTTACACGGTAACCTTGCTAGCAAGGACTATATGTCTCTGCTTGCACATTTAACTGTCAGTAAAACAAGAACCTCTGCAACCATGGATCATACTCCAGCTGCCACCAGCCACACTTCCCCAAGCCTGCAGATTTGCATGGGGTTGTTATCACAAAATTCTTACCACTAAAATACAGGCGTACTAACAAAATACTGTAAACCAAAAAAGTTAGTGGAGTATACGTATATGAATGAAAACTGTGTTCATTTGAAAAGAAAGGAGGCTACTGCTTCAGGCTCACATCACCAGGCAGAGCTTTCACCAGGGGATAAGCACACTTCACTATTCAAATAGCTTCCCTCTCTTCAAACCTATGTGGATAGAAGAAGCTGAAAGGCAAGAGAAATTAGCCACTTATTTAAGAGAAACCATTGGAAATAATTTTAAAATCATATTATTACTTTTAATACATCACAGTAAGTGCAGACATCTTTTCATCTTTGGATGAAAAAATCTGTGGCACTTTTCATCAAAGCATGGAAGTACCATGAACAATAAAATTGTAAGGGTTTCTTGAAGCAGTGAAAGACAAACACAAGTTTCTGAGAACATATCATGTGTTAACAAGACAGAAAAACTAGAACTTGACTGGTTTATGTAATACACAAATTAAGATTAGTTTGGAGAGGTAACAGCTGTACAGTGTATGACTCATTTAAAGAATTTTGTGAAACTTTTATTAGAAGTGAAAGTCCATAGTTTGAAAGCTGTACAAGTAAATACATCAAATTAACATTCAATGCAGTGAGTACAAAATGGAGAAGTTCTAGCAGTGCTTAATTAAAATAATCCGCTAAAAGTCTGTCAATTAACATTTGTTTTTTGAGAAGGATAAATTTTACTTTGACACAGAAATTTGTGCATAAGCTTTTGATTAGCACAGTTATATTTATGATTCACAGCTGAAGTAATGCTTTCTTTAAATTGCAAAGTTAATTAAATGTTACTTCGGATAATGTGAATTTTTCTGCCCCCTGTGATACACATTCTCACATGTTATTGCAATTCTGTGTTTATGTGTTCAGTGGGAGCAGATAGCCTTTAATCCCCTCTAAAATACCTATCTCCTGGTTCAAAGCATTATATTTTTTTGAGGCAGCTAATGTATTCTTCCCTGCCCTTGGGTCCTTCTCTAGCTCTCTGTGGCTTACTTTAGTATTCACTAAATATTTTACAGTGCACTCTGCACCTTGGCTTGCATCTTTGAGACCTTTATGTGGCTTAGTCTTCCCTTAGGAATCCTATGAATTGATCACTGGATGTATTGTTGGTGTAAACAGCTACTGCTAGCAATTAAACAATCCTTACACGCAGTGAAATTCATTCTTGTGCTCTGGACAAATAAACTGGCAAAGCATTTCTTCTGGATTTTTGAGATTTAAAGTGGCACATAAGTCTGCAGACTGTTAAGCAGGGTAAGATTTTATGTTGCTTCTGAAGTGTTTTCAAAACTAGTAAGGCAATTTTAAAAGAAACCATCTTGTTATAATGGTCATTATTCCACTGTCCTTCTGCGTGGAAACAACAGTTCCATGAAGAGTTTGGCACATGCCAAACCTCATCTCGTTTTCTTTGCCTGACATGTGCTAACAAAGGTGAATACAAAACCTTTTAAAACATCAAAAATTCTTTCAGTGTTTGCAGTGAAATAAATTAGAGTGAACTGTGCAGGGATTTGCATTAGCATAGAGTAAATCTGTAACACAAACATATCTGCACAGTTTTCCTAAATCGTAAATAACTTTGCTGTGCTTAATATTCCACAGCCTCTTCAGGCGATTCTTAATTCTTCTCCTCTGTGTTCATAGTGGTTGTTTTTAACCACAGGATCTGGTGCCTGCTTGTGTGTATTTCCAGCTATAAGCCTATTCTGGAGACGAGCCTTGCATTTGTGAATTCAAAGGAAAGCCATCAAAAGAATGCAGCCATAGAGACAGACTAGCAGCTCCTTGAGGGACACAAATTTAAGCTGCTCGTACAGTCCTTTATGATGGAAAAGAGAGATGCAGTATATTTGATCTCCAAAAAGGTGTGAATTATTTAAAAATAAGAAGAAGAATACTGAGAAAATCCCCTAATGCAACTGTTACTCAGACAAAGCAGAAAGTGCAGTTTAATAAGGAGCTACCTAGTGGTTTTTACTAAACTTTAGAAACATGGATGATTTTAATTTTCAAGTTCAGCAATTGATTTTATGGGTTTGAGACAAAAAAGTAAAATTAAACAGGTTTGAACTTAAACAGGGGAAGTTTAGATTGGATATAAGGAAGAAGTTCTTTACTGTGAGGGTGGTGAGGCACTGGAATGGTTGCCCAAGGAAGTTGTGAATGCTCCATCCCTGGCAGTGTTGAAGGCCAGGTTGGATGGAGCCTTGGGTGACATGGTCTAGTATGAGGTGTCCCTGCCCATGGCACGGAGGCAGGAACTGGATGATCTTAGGGTCCTTTCCAACCCTAACTATTCTACAATTCTATGATTTGATGAATAGTACTTCCATCACATGCTTGTAGAAGCCACACTCTGAAAAGACCTAACTTTAGCAAAATGATGCCACATAAAGGTGAATAAAAGGTCTTTTAAGTTATGAAAAGATCAATTGCTAAGATGAGTAGCTCAAGAGAGGACGCCTTCAAGACCAGAGCAGGGAGGAGATCAGCGTCCAGGAGCCTCTACTCAGAGCAGCCAGAGCCACCGAGGGAGCCTCAGGTCCTCGGCAGGACTTGCCCAGGAGCCGGCAGCTCAGCTGACGCGAGCAGGGACTCACAGGGGGCGGAGCCAGGAGGGGCGGCACCAGCTCTGACTGGTTAAAAACCTGTCCCAGGGAGGGAAGCTGAGAGGAAGCAGGACTGCCTCCTCCAGGCCCAAACTGTGCAGGGGCTTCAGGCGTCCCCTGAAGCTCATGAAGGAGTGGAGGAGGCTGTCAACCCAGGAAGCTGGGAAATAGTAACAACAAAAAACAACAAAAAAAAAGAGGAAGAGGACAATTAAAAACAAGGGGCTTCCTCCTAAAGCTGTTGCGCCCACCCAGAACTGCTTTGCTGTCCTGCAGGGGGCTAAGAAGGAAGGGCACTCGCACCAGAAACAACCGGCTGGTGCGCCGGTAAAGAAGATCACTACTGGTGCTGCCAGGAAAAAGAGACGGGTCATAGTGGTAGGGGACTCTACTTTGAAAGGGACAGAGGCACTCATCTGTCGGCCTGACTCGGTCTCGAGGGAGGTGTGTTGCCTACCTGGGGCACGGATCAGGGATGCTGCAGAGAGGCTGCCTGCTCTAGTGAGACCCATAGACTATTACCCACTTCTGGTGATCCATGTGGGTGCTAGTGATGTTGACAGAAGTAGCCTGGAGAACATAAAGAAGGACTACAGAGCCCTGGCAGAGGTGGTTAGGGGCTGTGGAGCTCAGATTGTCTTTTCATCAATTCTCCAGGATACAGGGGAGGACCTTAAAAAAGCTAGGAGGATTGACCAAGTAAATAAATGGTTAAAAGGATGGTGCCATAGTCAGGGGTTTGGGTGTTTTGAATATGGGACCCAAGTTAGCAGGCCAGGTGTACTGGGGGCTGGTAGAGCAGATCTGACAAGGAAGAGGAGGAGTGGTTTTGGTAGGAGGCTTGCCAGGCTGGTCAAGGTTTCTTTAAACTAGATGTGTTGGGCGAGGGGGGTGTCGTTCCATCCCATCACACCCAGTCAGTTGCCAGCACCTACAATAAATGCTCGGAGCGATGCAGAGATATTCCAGCCGCTCCAGCCAATGAGCCGGCTTCATTTGGAGCTCGGCTCAGATGCCTCTATACAAATGACTGTAGCATGGGGAACAAACCAGAGGAATTAGAGATGTGTGCACGACTGCGGGAGTATGATATAGTAGGCATCACAGAAACATGGTGGGATGGCTCCTACGACTGGAGTGTTGGAATGGAAGGTTACAGGCTCTTTAGAAAAGACAGGCCCGGCAAAACGGGGAGGGGGAGTTGCTATTTATGTTAGGGATAAGCTGGAAAGTATGGAACTCTGTCTGGGAATGGGTGAGCAGTCGACAGAGAGTTTGTGGGTCAGGGTTAAAGGGAGAGCAGCCATGGGGGACATTACTGTGGGGATATGTTATAGACTGCCTGATCAAGAGGAATCTGTGGATGAAGTGCTCTATAGGCAGATAGGAACAGCCTCAAGCTCACAGGCCCTTGTTCTCATGGGGGACTTCAACCACCCTGACATCTGTTGGAGTGAAGGTACGGCCGGGCACAAGCAATCCAGCAGGTTCCTCGATTGTGTGGAAGACAACTTCCTTCTGCAAGTAATAGAGGAGCCAACAAGGAGAGGTGCCATGCTTGACCTCGTGCTCACCAACAGGGAAGGGCTGGTTGGAAACATGATGCTCCAAGGCAGCCTTGGTTGCAGTGACCACGAGATGGTCAAATTCGAGATCCTCGGGACAGTGAGAAAAGCGTGCAGCAAGCTCACTGCCCTGGACTTCAAGAGAGCAGACTTTGGCCTCTTCAGGAACCTGCTTAGTAAGGTTCCATGGGACACAGCCCTAGAGGGCAGGGGGGCCCAAGACTCTTGGTTGTTATTCAAGGATCGCCTGCTCCAAGCTCAGGAGTGTTGCATCCCAACTAGAAGGAAGTGCAGCAGGAGGGCCAGGAGACCTCCTTGGATGGACAAGTTGCTGCTCAGGAAAATTCAAAGGAAAAAAGAGGCTTATAGAAGGTGGAAGCGGGGACAGGTGGCCTGGGAAGAATACAGGGATGTTGTCCGGGAAGCTAGGGACCAGGTGAGGAAGGCTAAGGCCCAGTTAGAATTGAACTTGGCTAGGGATGTTAAGGATAAAAGGAAGGGATTCTATAGGTACGTAGCGAGAAAAAGACAGACTAGGGAAAACGTAGGCCCCCTTCGGAAGATATCTGGAGAACTGGCTACCCAGGATTTGGAGAAGGCTGAGGTTCTTAATGACTTCTTTGCCTCAGTCTTCACTGGCAAAATCTCTGACCGCACCACCCAAGTCTTGGAAGGCAGATGCAGGGACTGCCAGAATGAAGACCCCAGGCCCACTGTAGGAGAGGATCTGGTTCGAGACCATCTTAAAAACCTAAACGTACACAAGTCCATGGGACCTGACAAAATTCATCCGCGGGTCCTGAAGGAGATGGCGAATGAAGTTGCTAAGCCACTGTCCATCATATTTGAAAAATCATGGCAGTCAGGTGAAGTTCCCAACGACTGGAAAAAGGGAAATATAACCCCCATTTTCAAGAAGGAGAAAATGGATGACCTGGGGAATTACAGACCAGTCAGTCTCACCTCTGTGCCTGGCAAAATCTTGGAGCAGATTCTCCTGGAAGACATGCTAAGGCACATGAAAAACAAGGAGGTGGTTGATGACAGCCAGCATGGCTTCACTAAGGGGAAATCCTGCCTGACCAATTTGGTGGCCTTCTATGATGGGTCTACGAAACTGATTGACAGGGGCAGAGCAGTTGACGTCATCTACCTGGACTTGTGCAAAGCGTTCGACACTGTCCCACACGACATCCTTGTCTCTAAATTAGAGAGACGTCAATTTGATGGGTGGACCACTCGGTGGATAAAGAACTGGCTGGATGGCCGCACGCAAAGAGTTGTGATCAATGGCTCCATGTCCGGCTGGAGACCGGTAACGAGTGGTGTCCCTCAGGGATCGGTGTTGGGATCGGTCTTGTTCAACATCTTTGTCGGTGACATGGACAGTGGGATTGAGTGCGCCCTCAGCAAGTTTGCCGATGACACCAAGCTGTGTGGTTCAGTTGATACGCCGGAGGGAAGGGATGCCATCCAGAGGGACCTTGATACACTTGTGAGGTGGGCTGATGCCAACCTGATGAAGTTTAACCATGCCAAGTACAAGGTCCTACACCTGGGTCAGAGCAATCCCAGGCACGGCTACAGGTTGGGCAGAGAAGAGATTCAGAGCAGCCCTGCAGAGAAGGACTTAGGGGTGTTGGTCGATGAGAAAATGGATGTGAGCCGACTTCAGTGTGCGCTCGCAGCCCAGAAAGCCAACCGTATCCTGGGCTGCATCAAAAGGAGTGTGACCAGCAGGTCGAAGGAGGTGATTCTGCCCCTCTACTCTATTCTCGTGAGACCTCACTTGGAGTATTGTGTGCAGTTCTGGTGTCCTCAACATAAAAAGGACATGGAGCTGTTGGAACAAGTGCAGAGGAGGGCCACGAGGATGATCAGGGGACTGGAGCACCTTCCGTATGGAGACAGGCTGAGAATGTTGGGGCTGTTGAGCCTGGAGAAGAGAAGGCTGCGTGGAGACCACATAAAAGCCTTCAAGTATCTGAAGGGGGCCTACAAGGATGCTGGGGATGGACTATTCATCAGGAACTGTAGTGACAGGACAAGGGGTAACGGGTTCAAACTTAAACAGGGGAAGTTTAGATTGGATCTAAGGAAGAAATTCTTTACTGTGAGGGTGGTGAGGCACTGGAATGGGTTGCCCAGGGAAGTTGTGAATTCTCCATCCTTGGCGGTGTTCGAGGCCAGGTTGGATGAGGCCTTGGGTGGCATAGTTTAGTGTGGGGTGTCCCTGCCCATGGCAGGGTGGTTGGAACTAGATGATCTCAAGGTCCTTTCCAACCCTAACTATTCTATGATTCTATGATTCTATGAAATAGTAAAATAACATTTATGGTTCTGTTTGCATACACAGAGATAAGCTTCAAAGTTTGATTAATTACTAAAGGTAAGAAAAGGCAGAAAATTGACTATAAACTCAAGATAATACTTTAAAATATTTGGTAATATTTTTTAAAGCAATATAGATGTCCAGACTTCAGCCCCATTTTCAAAAAAATGATTTAAGCACATAGAGTCTCATCCTAAAGCACCGCTTTGTATACAGTGGGCTCAGGACTCGGGAGATTTCTCTGTCCCAGTCCCCGGGAGCCAGGTTGGTGTGGTCCTGTGACACCAGGTCCAGGCTCTGACATGGCTGATTATTTGTCCACAGTACAAACAAACACTTCCAAACTACACAGTCAATGTTGGACATCAGTGAATCAACACAAATGGCGCACTGGCAACACCTGCACACTGGCAAAAATGACATTAACTTCATTTAGGAAAACAGTTTGGAATAGCAGCTAATGAGAAGGAAATGGGGAATGAGACATGCAGGGGCAAGGCATGACAAGATCACTATACTAGCAAGTTGCCCTTTTTATCACAAATGGTTGAGGTTGGAAGGGAACTCTGGATGTCAGCTTGTCCAAAACCTCTTCTACAGCAGGGCCACCTGCAGCTGATTGCTCAGGACTATGTCCAAATGGCTTTTCAGTGTCTCCAAGGAGGGAGACTCTGAGGACCCTGTACTTTGTCACCCTCACAGTAAAAATGTGTTTCCTGATGTTAAAAGGGAAACTCCTGTGTTTCAGTTTGGGCCCATTGCCTCTGGTCCTGGCACTGAACATCAAAGAAGAGAGACTCTGGCCTCTTTGCACCCTCCTTCCAGGTATTTATAGGCATTGATAAGACTCACCTGAGCCTTCCCTTCTGCAGACTGAACAGTACCAGCTCTCAGCCTTTCCTCATAGAAGAGATAACCCAAACCCATCAGCATCTTCCTGGCACTCTGTAGACCTCTGTCCAGCCTGCCCATGTCTCTTGTACTAAGGAGCCCAGATGTGGACACATTATTTCAGCTGTGGCCTCACCAGTGCTGAGGGCAGGGTTCTCCTTCCTCTACCTGTTGGCAATGCTTTGCCTGATGCAGCCCAGGATACCACCGGTCTTCTCTGTGGTAAGGACACATTTGCTGCCTCATGCTCAACCTCGTGTCCACCAAGACCCTCAAGTCCTTTTCTACTGAGCTGCTTTCCAACTGGATGCCTCCTCAGCATATGCGGCAGTGGTACCTTAACAGAAAGTCCTACATTTCTCAGGTCTTCAGAAAATTCAGTAAGAACACGCAGACAGATTTAAATCTCAGTCCTATGGTAAACACATGTATACAGAATACTTTGCTGCCAAAGATCAAAAGCATGGGTGTTTCGTGGAATGGAATTTAACAGAAATGAGTTTTTCACCATGTAGTATTACTAATTAATATTAGAAGCTTAATTAGCTGCTTAATTAATATTAGCTGCTTTCCAGTGGGGTGACCCCCAATATACACTGGTGCTTGGGGTTGTTCTTCCCCAACTGCAAGACTTTCACTTCCCATTGTTGAGACTAGGCTTTCTAAATGTAGCCTTTGGGAATATTATCTTTATTCTTAGTGAAAATCAATGGCACCTATGTACCTCAATCAATTTAGAAGTTGGACTTTGATTAGCCTCACGCTGTTTATGATCATTTTACCTTGCAATATCTTTCAGAAAATTGAAAGATCCATTTCATAGGTGTCATAAATGTCAGTAGCATATATGTGTCATATACATTTATGACAATTTATCATTATTATTATTATTAAATATATATATTGACAGTATAAAAAAGTTAACCTCTCTGAGCAAACTGGACAAGATACTGTACAGATTTCCAGTGACGGAGTATAATAGTTAACAGACAAGAAGGCAAATATTAAATAAGTTACACAAAACATTTGACATTTTATAATTGCTTTACATATTAAACACACAACTAAAAGATCTCAGTATTAAACAGAGACCTTACAACCTAACAGGGTGTTTGAAGGAGGATGGTGACCTGAAGTCTCAAATAGAGATTCATGGTCAAAATGATTTGAAACATCGTAATGCAGACCCATAAAATGTCCTGTAACATCATCCCACCCAGCAATGAGCAGTCACACACCTCTTTGTAGACTAGCCAATGACTTATTACAGCCCCAAAGAAATTATCCTGACTGATTTGCCTCGTCTTTTCATAGTCATCAGGAAAAATTTTTACTAAGAATTAGCAAGAAGAAGTAAATGATACAATGATAAAGCTAGAATCAAAGCATGATTTCTTATTACTAACAGCAACAAGTCTAAAAAGAAAATTATACCAGCATGCAACATTATTGCAAATTTTAACACAGCATTCTAATAAACGTGTAAATGCGCTAAAGCCATCTATGTGGGGAAAAAATCATCCGCAAGTATTGGCACTCTAACAGATGTAATGGGATTACAGTTGGAACCAGCACTGAAATACCATGACAGACAAACTTAGTCCCCATATGTACATCAAGTGAATAAGCAATGAAAACATAAAACACATCAGAGAAAAATCAGCACAACTGATTTTAAAAGTCGCCACAAAAGACTTTTCTAAGGCAATCAGAAACATCTATTACATTTCCAAGTAGCATTAGTTTGCCAAACACTTAGGGGAGTACACATGGGCAACAGTAAGAAAAGACTTGTCACGTCTTGAATCGTTATGGCTTTATTGCTGATTTCCATTTCCAGAAAGTATTTGCCATTTTATAGACATGGAATAAAGCAGGAATTTTTATGTAGAGAAGATTTTGAAATCAATCAAGGCTCTCTAAAATGTAGATACCTTTCCATGAGAATTTATAAAAGTTCTTTTTGCTACAATGTAATTTAGTACTGTCATATAAGTAATTTTTTTAAGTATGAATAACACAAAACAGAAAGATTTATTCTAAGTCATCTAGTTGGTATATAGAACTTCACTGTAAACACAGTTAGTGTGACTGTTTTGAAGCCTGAGGTTATAGCTTTCATTTCAAAAACCCCTCTATAAAGAAAAGATATTGAATCAATAAGTCTTGTCATTTCAAGGGAATTTGCATTCCATGAGTTTTATCTTCCCATCTATGGCTTTGCATTACCAAATGACAATGAATGTCCATCATAACAATAGAGAAAATATCTTTGCTTACCTAAAATTTCCCTTAATTTGAAATAAGTCCACATAACTCTTATTCTGGGAGGTTTCAGCCAGAGTAGCACAAGTCAGAAAAGACCTATCAGTCACCAGTAAGAAGGGCATACTTTGAGATATCCTTCCAGGCACATGGCTTCCAAAGCCAAAATATTTCTATCCAGTTTTGGTGGAAAATAGCTTGAGGGAAATAACCATATTTACCAAAGAAGCATATGGGGAATTCAATGTAATGATAGGACAAGGGGTAGTGGTTTTAAACTGAGAGAGGGAAGATTTAGATTAGATAAAAGGAAGAAATTCTTTACTGTGAGGGTGGTGAGACACTGGCACAGGTTGCCAGAGAAGTTGTTCCCTGGCAGTGTTCAAGGCCAGGTTGGACACGGCTTTGAGCAATCTGGTCTAGTGAAAGGTGTCCCTGCCTGGGGCAGGGGTGATGGAACTAGATAATCTTTAAGGTCCCTTCCAACCCAAACCATTCAGCGATTCTATGAACATACCAAAATATTTTTAGGTCAGTGCCCATCTCTATTTGTCTCTAAAGTAGGCTGGATTTGTGGACCTCATGAGTCAACTTCATACAATTCTATTTTATTTGCCTTCAGACCAGACTCCACAGTTCTGTGACAATGGAACCTCCAACATATTGCAAAATCAGGTCACACAAGGCACTATTCTGACACTTTGGACTCCTAATTTTAGCCAGGGAAAACTGTTTCTATTACATACTTATGGCATATGTGTAACGTAGAATTGGTAGTGTGTGCTAAACAGACAGAGATTTCTGTTTCAAGTCCTTTGAACATTTACACAGCCCATAGGTAAATTTCAGAATTGTCTCCATCACTTTGTGTGTTCAGATTTCAGAATTTTGCAATCTCCTAAAGCAAGGTTTTCACTCCAAGGTCAAACAACATTTTAAATGTCTAAGTTGGCTTCCAAGAGGCGTATGGACTCTTCCTAGGCATACTTTCAAAATTGTGTTCTTGTCTGAAGGAAGTTTACATTTTTGACAGTTATTATTGTAATATTTGTTTCTTAAAGTCTATTTGAACTGCTGACCCTCCTGTCCTACAGGGAAATACCATAGGAGCACATCTGCAAGGATTAGAGTACATTTTTGGCCTCATGTTTTTTGCATTAATTTCGCATCCCTTCCATATAAATGCGCAGATCTGGGTCCTGAGGATTATCTCCCTACAGCCTTCCATGACAATGAACAACAAAACCCTTGAAATTTTATTATTCATTTGTTTACATTTTTATGAACTCCAGAGGCAGCAAACTTGAGCAGAGAAATGGCTGTCAAAATATTTTAGGGCATGTGGTCCTCTCATGGTTCCCAAGGCTAAACTTATTTGTCTCACTTCTTCCAATTTACCACCAACAGGCTCTCTCAAAGGGGGAAAAGACTTCCCAAAAGCTCTGATCCTCGTTGCTGTATGGGATCTGTGTGGATCAGATATTTCTATGCGTCTGCTTTTAGCTGTCAGTATGGAATACGCATGGAGTTTCTGAAAGCTATAGCAAGTGACAGCAGGGAAGGGCTGTTTCTTTCAAAAGTCTTTTGAGAAAAACTGATGTTGGATTTCTCCATTCTCCAGTCTTTGTTTTCTGTCAATGAGCTTTTGGGAAGCAGAAAGTTAGTGAGAATAAACTTTGTAGGTTGATGTGCCCAGCAAAATCAAGGGCATCCGTCTGTTCCACGTGCTGTGTAATGTGATTTACATTACCCAACTTTTTCAGTCTTCACCATCTCTCCAAAAGAAAAAACAAGAAGACCCTTTGAAATTAAAAATTGTTCTTGGCTCTGCCTAAGCTCTGAGGTTTGAAAATTCAACTTTTAAAATGAAAGAGTTAAAAAAAAAAAAAAGAATCATAGAACCATAGTTTCTTTTACATTTCTATTAATTATTAGCCAGTGGAACCATATTTGAAGGCAAATCCTCTGCAGAAAATGTGGAATTTTAAACTTCAATATTACTTTATTTTTTTTATCCACATATGTTCCCCATAGATGACTGACACCAAATAGCACTGGAACCAGGTAAAGAAAGAGAATAAACAAACACAGGAGAGAAACTGTCAGATTTCAGGTTACGGAAGATACATAGGCTTAAGAAGAAAATGAAAGTGACTCAGTTATGTCTCTTTCCCTTGCTCTTCGCAATCACTTTGTTCCTGGCAATGGGGTAGAGCAGAAGAGAATATTGAAGGTGCAAACAGAATTGGAAAGACTGATACAATGAAACCAATGAAGTTAAAAGAATCACAGCATAGTAGCAAGTACTGATAGTAGTAGCGACTGTTGATAGCAATAGGATTAAAAACTGTCTAGTTCCATTTTTCTATCACTGGTAGCAACAGATACAGGAACAAAAATACACAGTCAGTAGCATAATATTCCTGGAGCTAGTAAAGATGCATCCAGACCAAAACCAGAGGTGAGATGAAGAATTCTAAAAATAATCAAAACCTTACACCAGCAACTCCACTGCATGGCACTTGACCACAACACCTGTTTTTTTGTAGAATCAGAACTGCCTATTACATTATTGATGAACACTCACTTACACAGCAAAAACAAATATCAGCTGCTGCTATTACCTTAACCTCTAAAAAGAGATGGCTCAGACTAAAAAAATAGCACCAACTCTCTTGTGCTTAGTCATTTAAAACATTGCTTGACCTTTGAGTGAAAACTTTGCTTTAGGAGACTGCAAAATTCTGAAATCTGAATACACAAAGCGATGGTGACAATTCTGAAATTTACCTATGGGCTGTGTAAATGTTCAGAGGCCTCAAAACAGAAATCTCTGTTTAGAAGAGAACACCAATTCTTCAGTATAGAGATTGCAGAGGAAAAGAAAGGTCTCTTACTTACGTACTCTGCTATGTTTGTAGTAGGATTTTCCATCACCTTCTTAGACAATTCTCTTTGCAAAGATTTCTGCACCAAGTTATTTATAGACTTACACTGAGATAGCTGTGGTTACAGCAACCACTTGGCTACTGAGTTGATTAAGAGCACAAATGACCAGTGATGACCTTTACTGTCTCTGGGAACTTATTTCTGTAGAGCCTATAAAATAAAACACTGTTCATCAAAATTCCTGCCCAACTATCTCCTTTCTCTAATCACTATCTATGAAACCCTGTGGCAGGGAGGTTGGAACTAGATGATCTTTAAAGATCCCTCCCAACCCAACCCATTCTATGATTCTAGAAGTAGAAGATGGTCAGATTCAATGACTTCTGATCAGATGGGTGGATCCTAAAGAAGAATCACGCATGACACTATTGGCTGCTGCAGACTTACAGAAAAAAACCACTAATCAGCGCTAATATAGCTGGAGATTTTGGCATATATACTAGTGTCTTCTAGAGGCTACACTAGTAGTCCCAGGCAAAAACTGAGGGCCAGTATGATGCAGAAGAATTCTATAAAGCCACCCCATTTTTAACAGATGCTATTTGAAGCCATCATTAATTGCTCTGAAATAACAAGCTTTTGAGTTCATGAGCACCAGCTGATAGCTCTTCAAGCATGCATCGGGTATGGGGAAAACATTCTGCTGAAAAGACAGCATAGCTAAAATCTTTACACTTTTTAGTGTAAATTTATTCTAGCTTCATTTTCCACAGCTATAGGAAAAGAGATTTTGTTTTATACTGTTCAAATGCAATCAGAGGTTGTCTTCTACAATTATACTGCAGGTCTTCAGTTCTATTGGTAGTAATCCATATGGCTCATGGTTTAGTAAGTTATGTGTTTGTCAGTAGTACCAATGTTCCTGAAGAGTAAGAGCCCAATAGATCACAGGACATGGTTTTTCATTTCCTCTGGACTGTTCCTGAAAGTCAGGTTTTAGATGCTGTAAAGAGAATATTGAGAACTTGCTGTGGCAATACAGGTTCAAACTTGAAAAGATAAAATAAAAGGAAACAGTTTGAAGTAAATAAATCTTGAAACTTTCCCTTTCAGTGTATGAATTGTAGCAGGTAGGGCTGTCATCATGTAAGAAGTTGTTCACAAAAAACAAGGTCAACTTTTCTTTGGAAAATGTTCCTAAGAAAGGATGTAACGGATTGCATCCAGAAGAGGAAAGTCTCTTTCTGTACCGTATTACTCAGCTTGCCACTAAAAGTTCATCTGATTTTACTGCAGGTGTTTTCTGGGTGGTTTTTTTGTTTGGTTTTTTTTTGGATTTTTTTGTTTTGTTGTTGCTGTTCTTCTGTTTTTTAAAAATACTGTTCTATCAGAAAATATCTACTTATCAAAGTGGAAAAAAAATGCAAGAACGTATCAATTTGGACAGATGTTTTACTGAAATAACTTCTTAAAGAAAGATATAATCAGAGACAGAATAGCATCCTAAAATGCCCAGAAACTTAGCTATATCTGGCATTCATATGAGTTGTTGAGATACATATTCATATCCCTGTTCTTCTCAATTTTCAGATAAATACTTGGTGAGCATAAAAGACAGATTCTAGAAGTCCACAGTGAGAGCATTTCCATGTGCCATAGGAGTCAATGGTTAGAGGCCCTGCTCCAATTTATATTTTGTTATTTACAGAGGTAACAGGAACACAAAGAAAGACTACTGGGAGTCCACTTATAAACTACCCTGGTATTTAGGAAGGTGGTTGGGAAGATCTGTGGTTGAGAAGATCAAAGATCAGACTCTAGAAAAGCATAAACTGAATCCAAGACATATCCTCAATATGCATTTTAAACACTTAAGTTACTGAGTATTACCAGAGTGGACTTCCCACTTGGTTTTGATCTCAGATTGCTTTTCACAGACACAGGCAGGTAGCGCATGTCCTCCTCTTAATATAACAACATCTAAAAAATGCTTATTTCTATTCTTTCTAAAATGATGACCTATTAAAGCATTTATTCCACTCAGGCACCTACTTTGAGATGAAAATAACAATATCTCAAGCAACTGCTGTACATGTTTGTCCTGGGTTCAGCACTAGCAGTCACTTTTTCTCCTTGGTAGCTGGTGCAGTGCTGTGGTTTTGACTTTCGGCCTGAGGATAATACTGATAAAACCGATGCTTTCTGTTGCTGGTCAGAATGTTTACCCTGACCAAGGACTTTGTGAGTCTCATGCTCTGCCAGGGAGGAGAGGAAGCAGGGGGGAAGCAGGGACAGGACACCTGACCCAAACTAGCCAAAGACGTATTCCATAACAGCACATCATGGCCGGGATGTAACTGGGAGTTACCTGGAAGGGCACTCTCTGCTCAGTTGGGCTCATTTTTGGCGAGTGGCATAGAATTCTCTTCCCTTGTTGTTTCTCTTATCATTATTATTATGGGTGGTAGCAGTAGTGATTTGTGTTATACCTTAGTTACCGGACTGTTTTTATCTCAGCTTGTGGGAGTTACATTCTTTCGATTCTCCTCCCCATCCCTCTGGGGGGCAGGGAGTAGAAACTGCGTGGCTGACTTGCCAACTGGCTTAAACCATGACAATGTTAAGGCAAAGATCTGGTGGTACAGGATTTTGTAGAGGGTGGTAGAGGCTACTAAATCCACACCCGGTGAATACAAACCTAGTGTTTACACAAAATGTACCTTCCTTTTGTAGAAGAGAGCTCCACCTTGTTGGACTGATGTGTACATGCTGTGAACTTCCAAACATCTTCAAAGCTTTCTGATTATAGCAAGGTTTTTTTTTGCCTACAGGTCATGTAATAGGCTAATGGTTTATGGCACTGCTCTGGAAGGGGCTGATTCACACCAGCATGCTTCTGACTCCCATGGGTTGATAAGGTTCCTTGCCAGGCAAAGAGCACTCTCCAGCCACCAAGCACCAACAGCAGTCACGAAGGACCAGAATTTTTCTCAGCTAAAGATAAGCTGAAGGTATTTGAAACATGCTGACTTAAAGCAACATTTTTAAAACTGTAGTTAGGAATTAATGGTATTATATTTAAGCAGCATAGAGAAATGAAAATATAAATAAGCAAATATTCATCTCATACAGAATACTACTAACTATATCGTTCTGAATTTTGAACTTAAAAACATATATAAATACCTTAAAGGTATAGTTTTGTGAGATGGCACTATAAGAGCATATTACAACAGGGATAATAGCATCACAATGCTAAATAAATATAATGACCAAACCATCCTTTTCCAGTCCTGTACTAGCTGCAAAAATCTAGTTTATAATTTTTATTTTTTATGTACTTTTTCTTGTTCAGTCCACTGTATGAAACAGAATTTTCTCCACTGTCTCAGATGCTGCTTATTTCCCAGTTAAACACATCTTATTATTCATTATTATGCTATTATTATAACATAATATTCAATAATATTATTCCACATGCCCACATAACATCATTTTCACATTACAATTGCACTTTAGTCACTAATGATTTTGAATTGACCAGCTTCAAAACCAAACAAAACAGAGTACATTTGTGTGTTTTTGAGCACAAGATTTTTACAGTCCTTAGAAAATAGAAAGGAAGTAATTTACTTCTCATAGCTTCCAAAATCAGAAGCAGTTGCACCCTATGACTCAAGCAGATTGTATCAAAATTGTTGTAGGCTATTTTAACACTAGTAAGTGGGCAAACTACACAGAAAAGACTTTGAGAGAGATTTATCCCATAGCAGGCCTATTTCACTAGTACAATTATGAGAGCTTGATGTCACACACAGAATTAATGGAAACTTTTTTTCTTTTCCTGGATGCATAACAGTTTTGAGGGTTTAATGTTTTTTGGTAGAATATTAGATGTCATGATACTATTGAAGTAATTAAACACTTTCACCTCTTCCAAACAGGTTTTATTTCAGTAGGACACAAACTGACCTTCCACAAGCCAGCAGTAATCCCAATGTGTAAACTGATAATAAAGCTTTAAAATAAAAAAGCCAAGTATAGTGTTTGCTGATGTAAATGCAAATCCTTTTCAAAGTCAGTGGAAGAAAGCCTGGTTGTCCCTAAACAATCCCTGTACAGCTCTTTGGGGTGAGTGTATCCTTTGTTACACAAAGGTGCAGCAGTCTTCACTCAGCTTACAGCTTTATGATCTTGTATCATCTTTGTGCCTATTGCAGAGATCTTACAGCCACACTGTCTTTTTCTGCCCTAATAGAGATCCTCTTACACAGAAATGGTCCTTCTAACATCAGATGAATTAGCATTATAACAAATTGCTCCTCCTAACTCTTAAGTGTATAGCAGCCACTCCAGAGCTGGTCCAGAATAAAATTTTGTAATATGCTTTATTTTAGAAACACTCATATTTAAAGGTAAGTTTAATAGAAATTAATATCCTAGACCACAGGCTTGTTATCTTATAGATAAAAATCATAAGGCGCTACATTAAATCATAAATGGATGGTGGGCTGAGTTTTTAACAATATAAATAGACTTGCACTCAACAGCACTTATTTACACCAAGGGAAATTATACTCCTTCTAGGTCTTGTGACTTTCAGGTGTTAAATTTTGTAAACTTTTTATTTGTTTTAGCAATGTTGTTGTTAGTAATTTACATTAGAAAGACATGTAATCCAAGTTTAGCTCCATCCTAGGCCATACACTCCAGTCTGCCTATATAAATACTTAGTGAGGAAAATTCTCTAAAGAGCTGAATTCTTTCTTTCCCTCCTCATAGAATATCAGTTAAACTACTTGGAAAGATTGATGCCCCATCCCTGGAAGGGTTCAAGCCCTACCTGGAAAAGGATTTGAGGAACCTGGTCTGTGAAAGGTGTCCATGGCAGGGAGAGTTTTATCTGCAGTGAAATGTGAATTTCTGTGTTGTAATTCTTCCTGAAGGAGGAAGGGAAAGAGGGAAGATAAGTCCTGGCTCTGTGTGCCAGCTCATAATATAGACCAATTGTCTACTAGCAGATCTATATCATGTTTGGTTTTCTAGTTTGGTTTTCATGATTCAAGCAGTCTATCCTCCTTTCTCTTCTATAATAATTTCCTTCATATTAGATGATTCTGTAACATTTTTGACAAATTAAATGAGAAAACTTATTTCAAAAGTGCTGAATGTAGAGTGTCTCTTAAGTGGAATGTGATGACAGCTAAGCAGCATAAACCAGGACCAATGTCAAAATGTTAGGGCAGGCGTAGTCTTCTGTATTGGAAACACTGTAGAGAGATGGGCAACCTCCCAGAGACTGGTAAAATTCCTCATGCAAATTTGACAAAAGGCTGGCATTTCATGGAGGAAGCTTTCAATTAAAGAAAAGAAAAGAGAAGAGAAGAGAAGAGAAGAGAAGAGAAGAGAAGAGAAGAGAAAAAAAAAAAAAAAGGAAAAGAAAAGAAAAGGAGAAGAGAAGAAAAAAAGAAAAGAAGAAAATAAAAAAGAGAAGAAAAGAAAAGAGAAAATAAAAAAGTAAAAAGAAAAGAGAAGAAAAAAGGAAAGGAAAGGAAAGGAAAGGAAAGGAAAGGAAAGGAAAAAAAAAACAAAAGAAGAAGAAAGGAAAGGAAAAAAAACAAAAGAAGAAGAAAAGAAAAGAAAAGAAAAGAAAAGAAAAGAAAAGAGAAAAGAGAAGAAAAGAAAAGAGAAAAGAAAAGAAAAGAAAAGAAAAGAAAAGAAAAGAAAAGAAAAGAAAAGAAAAGAAGAAAAGAAAAGAAAAGAAAAGAGAAAAGAAAAGAAAAGAAAAGAAAAGAAAAGAAAAGAAGAAAAGAAAAGAAAAGAAAAGAAAAGAAAAGAAAAGAAAAGAAAAGAAAAGAAAAGGAAAAGAGAAAAGAGAAAAGAAAAGAGAAAAGGAAAGAAAAGAAAAAAAAGAAAAGAGAAGAGAAAAAAATAAAATATTTCATAACTATTTTCAGAGCACTTAATTATGCCAAAAAGAGTATTTGGTTAGACAGGCAAGTAAAGAGTATGGAAGGTTAAAATATGGTGATTTTATAGTTAAAGTTATCATAGCTGTTCTTCAGGTGATGGTTTGCTCACTGATCATTTAAAATTGATCAGTGGTTATTTTAAAAAGAAAAATAAATGTGGAAGGAATCTATCAAGAAAGCGTTTTGAGCACCTGTATTTTGCTTGCAAGTCTGCTTGATGTGAAAAAGTTTTCATAAATTCTACAGTGAGTAAAAATGCAATCCCAGAAAATTACTTGAAACCTACTCTCAATTCTAATGCTTTTAAAAAATAAAGAAAAATATACTGTGACTACGAACTTGCTAGAGCTGTGTTTTTAAATTTTTAAAATATGCTTTAAAATCTGCTTTGAAGGACTCTTTCCCCGCTTACATAACTTAAAGTTTTTGTATTACTTTGTGCGACATGCGTGAGGTGACTGAAAAGTTTAGCACTAGACAGTCTGAATAATACAAGTACAAAACAATTTGCATAAATTGACCATTTTCAGAATTGACAGCAAGCAGGCAAAATGAGAAATTATATATTCCTGTCAAGGTCATACACTCAGAAATAACATACAAACTTAAGCATCTTTATAAAATTGCTTATTATAAATTACAGAAACAAGACAGATTAATGATCAAAGAAAGCCCTCAAGAGACCTTATCATCCAATATATGCTTGATATGTTTGTATCACCTACCACTTACATAACACATTATTGCTTTAAGGTAAAATAAGCAATTTGGAATAAAAGCTTTAACCTTACAGTTATTTAAACAGAACAATACAAACATAACATCTGTCTTGCCTTTCCACAATCTTTACATAGTAAGAGCTCTGCTCTTGTAAAACTACACCACAAATACAGCAAATTTTCAATGTAAACTTCCCAAGTTCATGTCTCTAATAATCCTCCTGAAGAAGAGGTGATCCTAGCAATAGGACAAGGGGTAATGGGTTTAAACTTAAACAGGAGAAGTTCAAGTTGGATGTAAGGAAGAAGTTATTTACTATAAGGGTGGTGAGGCACTGGAACAGGTTACTCAAAGTGGTAAATGCTCCATCCCCGGCAGTGTTCAAGGCCAAGTTGAACAGTCTTGGGAGGTGTCCCTGCCCATGGCAGGGGGTTGGAACTTGATGATCTTAAGGGCCTTTCCAACCCTAACTATTCTATGATTCTTTGTGTCTAACAAAGTGACATCTATTCCATCACACTGACAGACCAGTTGTTTTGCTTTTTCTTGAAAAGCCAATTACAATTACACTTGTCGAATCACAGAATGGTTGAAATTGGAAAGGACCTTAAGATCATCTAGTTTCAACCCCCCTGAACATGATCCTTGTCTTGGATGTAACTTGTAATACAATGAAAGATTCATACCTCAGTATGGGATGATCTATGGAACGATGTACAGAAGAAAGAAAGAATTTTTATGATGTCACAGAGCTTGGACTTCAGAAAATGAGGATTACTTGATATATCAGCAGGGGTAAAGATAACTTCTATAAGAAGTTATCTTTGTATGAGCCCCTGTAGAAGTAAGTAAAAACGAATACATTTCCTTTAAAAAGGAGTAAATGTCCCTTGTGTGGGACATCTGAATGAAGGCATCCTGCAGAAAACAAAAGAATTTGAGACAGGAGAGAAAGAAGACATCAATAGCGCAGATGATTCACCTGTGAAAACACAAAAATTTTTCCTGAGTTTTTTCACATGCTCCCTGAACCTCTTGTGTTTAGCAAAATTTTCTTATGGACTTCAATTTCAGGAAGAAAGATGCAATGAATCTACTTTCTTTCAGTGTTGGCAGTGTTAGACTGTGATGGGCAGAGAAAGGGAGGAGGGCATCCTGACTGCTCAAATGCAGACCTCAATATTATGTGAGTGTGTAGGCTGCACATTTTATGCGGTTGAGAAGTACTAATTGTGAACCCAATACATATTCTTTGCTGTGTATTGGACAGGTGAAATGAAAAGTGTAAGAAGAATGAGTTTTTCAAGACTACTTAGAGCGGAGTGTTCAAGGAATCCAGGATGACACTTCAGTATTTCATTTAGAAAATAAGTTTAGGTTTTCCTAAGTTCAAGTATAATGCATTGAATCTTGTCACATTATAAAAAACAAAAGGGTCTTCTGAAGTAAGCAGAGAAGTCATTATCATCATGTTAGCATTGAAAAGTTCGAGTAGTTCTTGTATTATGTATTATGCAAACTACACACCCTGGGGCTGTGCAGATGCATTTATAAAACAGCTATTGTTTCCCATCATTTTATTATGATTGGAAACTAGAGATCCATGAACATTCTCAGGAATACAGTATTGCATAAGAAGATTACTGCTTACCTTTATTTGTGAGTTAGGTAATATGAAGGCAAAATTGGTCTCTAAAAGAGAACGTCTCATTAACTCTCTGCTTGTGAGGAATAAGTGCTTTTGCTACTCTGAGGTGTGATTCAGTGATGAAATTTCTGGAGGAATGCAGTTCAGGAAGTGCATGCCCCCTGACTCCCTTCAGAAGATCTCTTTGCGAGTAACCAACCTATCTGCATTTTCAGTGCTAATAAAAGACACTGGACAAGAGAAGTGAGAATGTCACTACGCCTGAACTCATACAGTATATGAGACTCAGCTTTATTACTTCATGCATTTTTTTCAACTACTGCCAACTGCAAAACAAAAGCAGTAATTTTGTACTTTGAAGGAAGTAAAAGCAACTACGTGTTTAAATCACGTAATTTTTTCAAGGTTTTTTGTTTGAAATCCATTTATTTTTTCAAAAGTAGACTTGCCATGAGCAAACATTTTTTATCAGGCTAATGTCATCCTTGTTATTTAAAATGTTACACTAGGTACAAATATGATTCAATATTTATTCAGATGCCTATTACTAGTACTTTGGGGCATCAATAACCTACCTTCTACAATTTTATCAAGTCAACAGATATCCTTCCATATTTAAAGCTAATAATTTCAAGTATGTGTGTGTAGAAGGGGTTGATTCTTTGAAATTATGCTTATAAGTGGCTCTCAATTTTTCAATATAGTTTTTATTGAATAATGAAGTATTTTATTAAATAATTCAAATATCTATGTCATATTAAATTAGCATCACTATGTGCTGCAGTCTCTTACCAATATGCATGAAATAACATTTCTGATTTACAAAGACACAGTAACCTGACCTGCTTTACAAAAATGAGGCTTAACTCCAAATACTTTCTTAAACAAGCATGGACCCTTTTTTCCTCAAAATCTAGACATTTGGCAAAATGGATAAACCTTACTGGACTAATTTTAGAGTTGAAGCAGAATAAATGGCCTTCAAAATATTCACACGCTTCTCCATAATCAATGATTTGAATACTGAGGATCCTCAATGAGATGAGAGGTCACTACTAGTGCCAAATATCCGTACTTTAGTGGCTATTCAATGAACAGCTTAAGAAAGGCGCAAAACCAATACTAATCCAACAACCAGTGAAGAAATAACACAGATTTGCCAGTAAGAAACAAAACTTTTTTCAAAGTTTCTAAGATTAGTCATACTACATTGAAGTCCCCCTTCATTAGTTTTCAATTTGGGGGCAGGGAGGATGCTAGCTCAATACTTCTAAACTATCTGAGTATGGACAAGCAATAGAATAAGAGATTGTAACTTCACTTACTGGAGGAACTACAAAGAAGAAAGTACAATAAGCTTTAGAGTGGTGGTGCGCTTTTTCTGAAGAATTACCTACTGCTAATATAAAATCATTGTCCTTAGTGTCCTAGCTTTGCCTTGCAGAATTTTTCATGGCTTTTTTTCCAATTTTCAGCACCAATAGTTTCAGTAAAAAAGTGTTTAAATGCACTCTATGATCAGCACTAAATACTGAAATAATGACTAAGTTTTATGGTTAATTCTATAGATGTGAAAATCCATTAGTCCCTCTCGGCTTCAGCTTCATCATTTGTAACATGGTGATAATTTTTTTTTTTCCATAAGAAAATGTGTTAACCTCCATTAGTCTCTAAGGAAAAATAAACAAAATGTCTTCCACATTGAGAATAAATGTATGCTTAATCCCTGGATAAAATATCAAAACCAAACCAATGTAGTTTAGTCTATTTTGGGCTCTGCTGATACCAGTTCAAACACAGAGTGAAAAATAATCTGATTTCAACCACAAATACAGCAGTTCTTAAATTTCTATTTCTCCATTTTTGGCTTCACAAATCTTCACAGACTGCACTAAACAAGGTGCTAAGGATACCATCTACATCACAGATGGGGGGGCTTAATGTTGTTTATGACCCACTGTACATATTACATAGATATCAAAGAGTTGCAATAAAGTTTGTTGTGGAAGTATGCTTACTTTCATTGCATCAGCTTTAAAGACCTGATCAGTAAATTATTATATGCATAAGAATAACTTACAGCCTATGGCCCATCCCACAGAGGGAAGTTTTCCTCTTACAAAGAAACTAGAACTCTGTGCTGGTAACCTACAGTCATGCTCAGCCATCTGTCCCTGTGGTGCCAAGTTTGGGGGTCCACATGGGAAAATTAAAATCTTGGGAGTTCAGGCAATAATGATTTACACCCCTAGACCTCTTGAAGCAGGTGTGCAGCCTGCTGTTGAAGTTAATTACCAACCATTAGCATCAAAGCTCACGTATTGCCACTTTTCTAAAAGTACTTTTTTCTCCTGAAAAAACTCTTCATTTCAGTCTTCTTCCCATTTATGTACGTACGTCCCAGATTTCAAATTAATCACTTTCAAATAATAGTATACTCTAGATAATTACTAGTTCAGAAAGCATTTAGAAACACCAAATGGGGCAAAAAAAGCCCAGTACCCTACAGCTTCATTCATTTTACTTCTGCTAGTAGCTATCATGAACTAAAGGGACAACTAAAATATTCCGTTCAAGTACTGGTATTCACAAAGTGTGTTAACAGTTTTGCATACATAAGTATAAATTAAATTATAGCAATAAGATTCAAAAAACAATACAGACTTAGTCTTTTGTTTCAGGCCCTGTTACTGTGACAGTGTAACAAGCTGCACACCACAGTTCATATTGCAATATGATGGTTCAGGATCAGACATGTGCTGGCATACTGTACACACTGGACAGATTTGGGGTTTCTTATGGCATTATGGCAGATGTGGTACTGGTAAATCTCGTCCTACTTATATGAATACCAGAGAAACATTAAAAATTCTCAGATTTTATGATGAAAAAGTTTCAGAGAAGAATTAAAAAAGTGACTGAAACTTGGTTATGCCACAGGCTTTCTCACAGTGATGTTCAGAAAACATATAGCTAAAATTAGCTGATCGACTAAAAAAAATAAGCTAATTAGCTATTTTAATTTTAAACCCATTAGAGAACTCCAAAAGGAGAAGTGTCAAACTGTTCGACATTACCATTTGCTTTGATCAAAATTCCATCCTCAAATGCATCTTCGCATTTCTGTTTACTTTTGAGGGAACTGTAAATGCTACCTGTAATATGGGAATTACAGATAAGCATGGAACTCAGAAAACTACATTTCCTGATAAACAGTGCATCCCCTGTAATATTACAAACACTTGAACTCACAACACATCACTCCCACAGGAAAAAAGTAGTAGGATGGAATTCACACAATGAAATGCAGGTGCCTACACTATGCATATCATTCAGAGATGTTTTACAGCAAATGAAGAAAAATAAATCTATCTCAGGTGAATAGCATAACTAATTTACCACCAAAGGGGATGAATTCTAGTCTTAATATGCCTTTCTTTCTGCCCCCAGACTATGAGCAGAACTGAAAGTGACTAGTCCAGAAGTGGAAACCTAAAGATGGGTAAAATAAATCCCATATCTAGTTCTGAAATCAGAAGCAAAATATGAGGCTTTGTCCCTTTTCTTAAAAAGAAAACAAAAAACAAAAAAACAACTATGAATTGTGCTTAAAACTGGCATCTAAACCAAAAGTATGTTTACTATATTTTTTTAAAACATCTTCATTCTTTATAAACTAGCATTAGATGATGTTTAATTTCATAAAGGGATTCTTGACAGTGACAAGTTTATGCAGTTCTGATTACATGCTTTTAGTCGTGATAATAAAACGAAACCACGTCTAAAATTACCTCTCTGTCAGATTCAAAAATGCTTTAGTAGTATCCATCGGACCAGATCATTTTAGAGAAAAAAATATTCTCACTGTTTTGATGTTTCTAAAGAATATAGCATTAGGATGGTAATATAAAATAGTAAGAACTGATATAATGCACGCAATGGCAACAATAACAAAAGTAATGTTGGCATAGCTTATTAAAATACTCTTGGTAAACTTTGTGTTCTTTCTAAAAACAAAAGGAGACCTTTCTGTGCAAAGTGAATTTTATTAAAGCAAATGGAACAGCAAGGCTAATATAATACTACATCATTTTGACAGGTCCTGAAAGACCAGGAAAAATATAAATAGAAAAAATATTTAAAGACGGTCTTTGGGGGTTCAGAAATGTCTATAGTATAACATTTTCAAAATGTAGCTCCTTGAAGCACACATGAGATCTTATTTCTCCATCAGTACCAAATATATAAGCCATGTTACTCCATACTACCCTGATTAATGTATACGTAATATACATAAAGCCAAATAATATATTTAATGTTCATAGAAAAGTACAGTGTAAGTATATGTGGAAGTTGAGAATATCTGTTTCATTAAGGTGACCTAATCAAGGACCTCTGCAGTGCAGAAAGGCATAATATGTAAAGGGGAAAGCAATGAACAAGAGCAGTCGGGAACACAAACGTGATTGATAAGACACAGGGTAAGATATGATGTCAAAGACCAAAGTCTCCAGCTAGTAACTGATGGGCCACTAAGAAGCTCAAGGCACAGCTTTGGAGAAGGTCACCCAGACCTTACAGCTGATAAAAATGGGTACAGAAGAGGGACATGAGGACCTGTTTGCTAGCAAGCCCTAAGATAGACCAGCAGTTGACGAGGAGGACTCTTCCTCATGTCCGAGTCAGCACCCTCCGTGTGTTCTCTCTGTTTGTGTGTGTGTCTCTGAGGTACACCTTCAGCCTTGCAGTACCTGCAAAGGGGAAAGCACCAGCCGTGTCCATTGCCCTGGGATGGACTCCAGTGGCCAAGCAGCAGGAATCCCCCCAGCTCCAGAACTGCCAGAGACCCCGGCCATGTGCAACACTCCTTAACATGGAGGAACACAATACTCTATGATCAAAATTTTCAGAAGTATGTTTGGAAAAAAAAGTACATTAAAAAAAAAAAAGCCAGAAAACAAGTGAATTTATTTTTAAAACATATAATGCTGTCAGTGAAGACATCAGCTCTCCTTCAGTTAAGTGAAACTGCAATCTCTCCTAAGTATAGCCTTTAACAAAACAGCTATTGTACACTTAAGAGATGGTTTCAGTGTCTTGAGAGGTTCCACTGAATCACAGGTCACTTGTATCCTACTGATGCAACTTTCTGGAGTGGCTTATTTATCAGATGTACAAGATTCAAAGCCCAATTTAGAGAACAATACTGTTCTGAATGGCAAAGGTAAAGAGAGAAAAGATGACGACTTTGTTTCATTCAGCTTCACTTAGCAGAAACTGGCATGGAAACAGATGACATCTCTGTGCATACTGTTCTATTAAAGCTTCCTGAATTTAATTTATTATTCATGCATATCTAACACATTCATATAATAGTAGATCGCATACATGCACACACTTTACATGACTTAACAATCATGTATTAAACTGAGACATATAGTTCTGTGTCTGCAGGTTCTCTTGCTCTGTCAGTGTGCATAATTGCAAGACTAACATTTATGTTTAATGGTGTTAGAAGAACGGTCTGAGGTTACAGCTGCTTCAGAAACAGAAGAATCATATATTTCTTTTATCACAATTGTTACAAAACCAGATTGCATTAATGGACTAAAAAATTAAGACTGTCCTATTAGTCTAGAATTTTAACTTGTTAGCTCTTACAAAGACAAAAAATAGTCAGGTTTGGATTTTTTCTTTAATTCCCCAGTGATATATTTTGGTTACAACAGCTGCTGCTGCAGACCTACAGGCTGGCAGTAAAGAGGCCAAAAGCACCATGGGCTGTAGGAAAAGGGACAAAGCCAAAAGATCCAGGAAAGTGGTTTCCCCCTCTACTCGGCAGTTGCAAGAACTCATTTAGACAGCGTCCAGCTCCTGACCCTCCATTAAAAGAAAGACTGCAACCAACTGGGCTTGTTCATCCTGAAGCAGAGAAAGTTTCTGGGGGGAACTAACACCAGCCCCAGTGCCTGTGGGTGGTCCTTGAGGAGATGGAGCCAGGCTTTTCCCAGTGCTGCTGGGTGGGACAGTGGACATAAACTGGTAATACAGTTCCAACTGGATACAGGGAGAAACTTTTTCCCAATGAGGAAGGTGCAGCAGTGACACAGGTTGCCCTAAAATAGTGTGCAGTCTCTGTTCTTGGAGGCTATCAAGATTTGACCGGATAAAATGTCCTGAGTAACCTGGTTTGTCCCGATAGCTGACCCTCCTGTAAGGAGGAGGTTGGTCTGGAGACCTCCTGAGATATCTTCTAGCATGGCTGATTCTGTGATTTGGTGACGATACTTAACTCTCTATTGTTTGCAGCATCAGTCATGCTTTCGCCAGGTTAGTACCATACCTGTTTACTGTTCACATCCATTTACAGCTACTGATGAAATTACACATGGATATTCCTTAAGCAATTATTCCATCATTTAAAAAAAAATCAAAAAAACATCATATTGATTATGAGTGTTGGAGTGTTTTAAAAAATACAGTCTGTTATTTCTGCCGGCATGTCCAAAGTTGATCCTCGTTGAGATCAGTAGACAGTCCTTCTATGATCTGAAAGAGGAGGATCAAGTCTACAATAACTTGTAAAAACTGGATTCACTGCTTTTAAATACTCCCTTTTTTTTTATCCTCACCCAAAGTGCAACATTTAAAGCTGTACGTAGCAGGCAGTACTCTCACTAGTAGTGGCCACACAAGTTTTGCTACTGCAGTGAGAAAACACAGCAGAGTACCAAGTGGAGTGAACGAAAATGCAGGTGCAGGTGCAAGTTTGTCACCTCAGCTTTTATTAAAATAACTTGGCATTGGATATTTTAATCCCAGGACAGGAGAACAACTGGCAGAGCAGATCAACAGTGGGAAGGATGCAGGTGTGTGTTCTGTGCACTCAGCTTTTTGAACAGCGTTAGTGGTTAGCAGGCTGACATGGAAAGGACAACAGATAACATGACTGCAGAAAATACTGCATTGCCTTTTATTATGCAGTGATGTAAAGAAAAGCACAGAGCTAGTGGAATGCTTAAATAAAGAATCTTAGGCAGGCAGTGTTTTGGGGTTGAAGAGAAACCAAAGCTACCTGTGAATAAGATGAATAGCTTCAAATTTCTTGGCTTACTGATTCAGTTTCCAGTCTGGAAACAGATCCTTCTATTTGGCGAGTCAGCCTGAACAGGAGGCTCATATTGTTCTCAAAACTGGTTCCCTCAGGTTTTCTGGTCAAATTTCTATATCTTATTAATTAAGAGTTCTTCAGGCAGAGGAGCAAATACAGGAGAGCTTGATGATAATGGAATTCATGTGGAAATGCAGGAGTCCAGATTCTTTTCAATACCAGGTTCAATATAAAGATTTTGTCATGGAGCTCAGTTTCTCACTTATTCAAGGAATTCTGAAATTATTTGTGTTTTCTCACATTCACATTCACATAATGTTCTTCATAAAAATGTAACAGTTTAAGAGCAAAATATAGCACTCCTATTTTCTCTCTTCAAGCTCCCTGATGATGGGCAGTGCACAGGCTATTTTTCTATGCAATCTGAGTAGTAGTTTCTCAGCATGCTGTAGGTGGTTTGGGGGACTAAACATACAATTCTTCCTGCTTGCTTGTTGCAAACCTTCAGGATCTTTTAGTACACCAAATCCTCTTTCCTTTATCTCCAGCTAAAGCCAAGTATTTCTATATTGAAAGTCCAAATATTTCTACATTGAAAGTCCAAGGTAAAACTGCTACTTGAAAGTGGTTTATAAGGCATTCAGAGGATACTGTCAGTAAAAACATTTTTCCTGCTGAAGAAGCAGCCTTTGAATTGATCCCTTTTATTCCAAAGATTTTTCATAGGCAATAGTAAACCTTCTTATGCATGACTCTGCTTGCTTGACAATTAAATAGCATATACTTAGAATTATAATTGTTCTGCAGATTGCTTAGTTTGGTTAAGCTGCCTTATATGTAATTTGAGGCAAATGAATGCAATAAATTGAAGTACGTGCTAGAAGTCTTCATATTTTTCATACAAATTAAGGCAGTCACGGTATGAAAAGTCCTTTAATAATTAAAACTCTTAAAATTTAAAAGTTTAAACCACTTTTTTTTTTTTCTCTGCTTCCAACAGTGGTTAACACTGATTTGATACTAATAACGTAATTTACCATATCTGCAGCTAAAGTGATGTCAAACCAGAGGAAGAATTTCCATGGTCAGCTCCCACTAAGCAAACAGCCAAAAGATATTAGAGAAGAAAACAAAATTACCTTTATGTGCAATTAAACACGGTCATTAAAGACAGTTAAGAACACGTTTAATCACACTGTAAGTCTAGCTCTCTATGGAAATACCAACACATGCACCTAACTAATTGGGGGTGGTCTGTTACTTTGCTGTGATCTACTCAATCTGAAATCCAACACTGATCAGAGACATTACAGCTCTTAACAGAATCATAAAATAGTTAGGGTTGGAAAGGACCTTAAGATCAGCTAGTTCCAACCCCCCTGCCAGGGGCAGAGACACCCCACACTAAACCATATCACCCAAGGCCTCATCCAACCTGGCCTTGAACACTGCCAAGAATGAAGCATTCACAACCTTCCTGGGCAACCCATTCCAGTGCCTCACCACCCTCTCAGGAAAGAATTTCTTCCTTATAGCCAATCTAAACTTCCCCTGTTTAAGTTTGAACCCATTACCCCTTGTCCTGTCACTACAGTCCCTGATGAATGGTCCATCCCCAGCATCCTCGCAGGCCCCCTTCAGATACTGGAAGGCTGCTATGAGGTCTCCATGCAGCCTTCTCTTCTCCAGGCTGAACAGCCCCAACTTTCTCAGCCTGTCTTCATACAGGAGGTGCTCCAGTCCTCTGATCATCCTCGTGGCCCTCCTCTGGACTTGTTCCAACAGCTCCATGTCCTTTTTATGTTGAGGACACCAGAACTGCACACAATACTCCAAGTGAGGTCTCACGAGAGTAGAGTAGAGGGGCAGAATCACCTCCTTTGACCTGCTGGTCACGCTCCTTTTGATGCAGCCCAGGATACGGTTGGCTTTCTGGGCTGAGAGCGCACACTGAAGCTGGCTCATGTCCATTTTCTCATTGACCAACACCAACTCCTTCTCTGCAGGGCTGCTCTGAATCTCTTCTCTGCCCAACCTGTAGCCGTGCCTGGGATTGCTCTGACCCAGGTGTAGGACCTTGCACTTGGCATGGTTAAACTTCATCAGGTTGGCATCAGCCCACCTCACAAGTGTGTCGAGGTCCCTCTGGATGGCATTCCTTCCCTCCGGCGTATCAACTGAACCACACAGCTTGGTGTCATCGGCAAACTTGCTGAGGGCGCACTCAATCCCACTGTCCATGTCACCGACAAAGATGTTGAACAAGACTGGCCCCAACACCGATCCCTGAGGGACACCACTCATTACCGGTCTCCAGCCGGACATGGAGCCATTGATCACAACTCTTTGCGTGTGGCCATCCAGCCAGTTCTTTATCCACCGAGTGGTCCACCCATCAAATTGATGTCTCTCCAATTTAGAGACAAGGATGTCATGTGGGACAGTGCCAAAGGCTTTGCACAAGTCCAGGTAGATGACGTTAACTGCTCTGCCCCTGTTCACCAGTTCTGTAGGCCCATCATAGAAGGCCACCAAATTGGTCAGGCAGGATTTCCCCTTAGTGAAGCCATGCTGGCTGTCACCAACCACCTCCTTGTTTTTCATGTGCCTTAGCGTTTCTTCCAGGAGGATCTGCTCCAAGAGTTTGCAGGCACAGAGGTGAGACTGACTGGTCTGTAATTCCCCGGGTCATCCATTTTCCCCTTCTTGAAAATGGGGGTTATATTTCCCTTTTTCCAGTCATCAGGAACTTCACCTGACTGCCATGACTTTTCAAATATGATGGCCAGTGGCTTAACAGCTTCATTTGCCATCTCCTTCAGGACCCGCGGATGGATTTCATCAGGTCCCTTGGACTTGTGTACGTTTAGGTTTTTAAGATGGTCTCGAACCAGATCCTCTCCTACAGTGGGCCTAGGGTCCTCATTCTCACAGTCCCTGCTTCTGCCTTCCAAGACTTGGGTGGTGCGGTCAGAGATTTTGCCAGTGAAGACCGATGCAAAGAAGTCATTAAGAACCTCAGCCTTCTCCAAATCCAGGGTAGCCAGTTCTCCTGATATCTTCCAAAGGGGGCCTACGTTGTCCCTAGTTTGTCTTTTATTCGCTACGTACCTATAGAATCCCTTCCTTTTATCCTTGACATCCCTAGCCAAGTTCAATTCTAACTGGGCCTTATCTTTCCTCACCTGGTCCCTAGCTTCCCGGACAACATCCCTGTATTCTTCCCAGGCCACCTGTCCCCGCTTCCACTTTCTATAAGCCTCTTTTTTCCTTTGAATTTTCCTGAGCAGCAACTTGTCCATCCAAGGAGGTCTCCTGGCCCTCCTGCTGCACTTCCTTCTAGTTGGGATGCAACACTCCTGAGCTCCATCACCATGGATCATTTCAGTTTTTAAGTACCAAAAGGTAGTCAACTATGGATGTTTAATCAAGTATGAATAAATGGGGAGGGATGTCTAGCTGCATGGGAGGGACATAAAATATGTATTTCATAGTAATGTATATAAAAATTATAAGGTTGTGGTTTCACTTACGTATGACTAGATCTGAAGACCTTGTGTAGCTGTCATTCTCTGTTACATTAGGCAGCCAGTCGACTCTTCTGCTGACTAAGGATCTTTGGGTGATAAATTCCTTGCAGGAGTTATTTGTTCTGAATTTGTAAAACGCCTAAACCAACAGGCTCTTAGGCACTGCTATATTATTGACAAATACAATGTTATACCCCTCCTTCATATTCATGCCAGTGAATTCATAGGGCTGAATGGCTTTTGCTGGTTTTCATTTTCTTTATTTCTATTGCCTAAGAGAAATTAAACCCTCAAAGCAGCACTTCTTTAGGGGATTAATGTACTTCTTAGGTAAAGCATTTGACCTCAGGACTTACAGCATATTTCTTATTCTTGTTTGTGTGTCTCTGGAGGGTGTTCAGCAGTTATCCAGCTGTAAGATATATGATTTGTCTTGATGCATTTTGCCTCTTTCTGTGATATACTTTGAAACATTAGCAGCGATTTGTGACCAATAATGGGATATCTTTCATATAAAGGTTTGCAAAATATAAGCAACAATAAATCCAAACAGCTCCCCCAAATTGTGATGGACTTGTAATATAAAGATAAAACAGTGTTTAGGAAAATTTAAAAACAGACCACTACTGTTATACATAATTTAGGGCACATTACAAACTGCAACTTCAAAATTGTATCAGTTGCATTTGCTATCTATGGCACAATCCACTGCTTTTTCGACTAGGGCAAATGTAATGCATAAGCAAGTGTCATTTCCCAACAGATTTTTTTATGTCTATAATTTCTGAATATTTAAACTGTACCCTTGAAATTATGCTGCTGAATATATACATAATCATCAACTGGCACTAAATTTTTAAACAAGCATTTGCTTTTCTCTGTTTTTGCAATAATCTCATTTTTATCCCTATAATTTTAAACCCTTAAACCAAGTTTATTTTAACATAATTACTGAGTAACTGATAGACCTGAAGGACAACTGGAAGTTCTGAAAACAGAAGCATTGTGACTACGTTTTCTGTCACCCTGCATATACATTTGAATGGGAAAGATCTTTAAGGGGAAATTGTGCATAAATAAAAGGGTTTGAAGTGTCTATTTATACAGCCTGAATCTTTTGTGTAAAGTTCTGAATTCACCTGAGAGTCCTTAACACTCCAGATTACACTTGGAGCACCTATCTCTTCTCCATCTCCACTGCCTCCCTACCTCCTCTGGGCACCCAAATTCCAAGACACACAAACCAACAATGAAAGGTCAACAAAGATGCCACTGAAATGTAGCTGCTCTAAAACAGAGGTTTTGCTCATTATAAAGTATGGAGCAATCAGGCTGTAAATCACCAGAACAGCAGTTTCATCTGTCAAGAAGCTATGAGCACCAAACAGGGACTCTTCAGGCATCCACCCAACAGAAAGTCTGGAAAGCTGTGAAAGGGCAGCGACTGTGCCCATCAATCCCACCAGTCAGCCACAGCTGCCTCTACCAAACAGCTATGAGACAAATGCTGGTTGTCTGAATGCAGACAGACCCTGACACACCCCCACGGGAATAAAGAGTTAGATTAAGGAGCAGTGCATTAGGAAAATAATAAACATGCTACTCTCTTGTAGTTCCTTTAAGTAAAGCATCATCAAGATTTAGCAATTCTGTGCAAAGCCTATTTGCTTGCAGCTGTATACTTTTAACTCTGCTGCTTGCCCACTAAACCAAAGACATCTTTTAAGTTAGGTTCTGAGAAAAAAACCCCTCTGCTTGGTCTTTGCTGCAAATCCCAAGCATTAGTACCTAAAGTGTATTGAGGCCTACAGGGAGTTGAATAGAAATTCTGTCTTTTCAAAATATGAGGCATAAAGTATAGTATCAGTTGCCTTTACAGGCTCAAGAAACTTGAAACTCTGGGATTCAGTGTCTGGATCTTCTGCTAGTAGTCTACTGATCGGATGGAAAGTGTTTTATCCTAGGATGTAATTAGTAAAATGACAATACTAAGGCAATTTCTAGGCCACTTGAGCTTACTGGAGTTACTCCAGATTGAATAAGTTTCATTGTAAAATATAATTTAGCCGTTAATGCATGGCTAATGTTATGAACCTAAATTCCTGCAGATTTTCTCATTTAAGCTTTCAACTGAAATGATGAAAAATCAATAAAGTTAATACAATCATATTCTTTCACCAATCCTTCCAGAATATGTCATTTGCCAGGTTCTGTCTTCAATACATTCTGTGCTCTATAGATTTTCAGGTATATCAGAACAAAGAAAAAGGACTGGCCCATAAAAAAAAATGTAAACTAGTTTTGAATGCACATCATGCTTTTTCATCTTTGACAGCAGCAGTATTTCAGAAGATACCAGATATGAGGTGTTTATGGCAGGTGCATTACTACTTAGAAACTAATCTCACACACATGGCTGTTAACGTGAAATATGGATTTTAATAATCCAGCTTGGTGAGATATGTGAGCCTGCCTGGTGGGGATGTGATTAGCCACAGTCTGCAAGATTAATTGAGATACACAGTGCAAGATTACATTTAGTGAACTCCAAGCCTGTCTGATTATGCAAGAGAGCACTTAGTTAAGGCTGCATCTTTACAGATATAAAACCAGATAAATCACAACCTATGCTGTGACAGAAGAGTCAGAATGGAGACTGTTTAAGTCAGTGAGTCCAGTGAACCAATCATCAAAGTAAAATATCCAGATATTTTGTAAGCAGGGAAAATAAAACACCAAGGACAAGAAAAATACCCCATGTAGTTCAAACAGAGCAAACAAATTAAAAAAAAAAAAAACAAAAAACAAAAAAACCCAAGCAGATAAAGAATGAAATTTTAAATGCCTGCCATCGTCGTCATTTTAAACTAATGGCATGAAATTTACATTTTGTTTAAGCATGGCAATATTCAGTCGGGAGACTACTGTTTTTTAATGGCAATTTCCTTTTTGGTTTATAGCAAAGTCTGAAATTTCATCAAGATCAGCACTACAAGAGATACCAGCTTGAAGGATTAGATGACTTCAGAATGGCACTGTATGGAAAACTTTCAGTAGTTTTAATCCAGTTCTATTATTTTTCCATAATGAGTGCATCTTTCAACCCACCACTTTGCTGAAAACACCAATTTGTAATGCAGAAGCAAAACGTACAGAGCGGTACTTGCAGAAGAAAGTGAAGCCTCGGCTCAATGCCTTTTTCCACAGGCTATCAGTAATTCAGATAAATTACCTACTCACTCCTTGCCTCACTTTTCCTATCTGTGAACTCATTAGTAGCTGACAGAGACGCTGAAGGGTATTCAGGTACTATTGTTTTACTTTTAAAGCCACATGAGTACATGTGGAGAGTGCTTTCAGAGAAAACTGTTAGACCTGGCAATAACTTCAGCAGACCAAAGTCCCCAACAAAACACAATCTTTCATATAAAAGTGTGATTTTCTTTACATGCTGCTAATTTTTCTGGTTGGTACATGGCCTTCCAGCTGCAAAACTGGTAACTTCTGGAGTCATCTAACAGATATTTTTCGCTCATTCTCCCAAATTACAGCAAGCCTAGATTTGCATATACTATACAAGATTTGTGTACGTGTACACACATACAAACACAGAGAAACACTACGGCAGTAACACGCAAAGTAAATGGACACTGAACTCACTTTTACTCCAGTTCACCAACCACATCATGCAAACCTCAGATTTAGCAATCCTCTACAGTGCCCCTGTCTCATATTCAGTGCTATAGCACAGTTTCCAGTACTTCATTGTTTCTGCTTTGCTCAAGCTATATCTCCTGAAGCTCTTCAGGATATTTTCTCCTCACTTTAGGTCACTAAATAAGCTGATAAAAATAAAACAGAAGAGACAGCCACTGGAGAAAGGATGAAGGCTAATGATCAAATTTCAGACTTTGTCACTTGATTTCCAGCTGATGACTGGCCACCAGGAGGAAAAAGCAGAACTGTGAAACACCCAGAAACAATTGTGCCAGAATACATTGTGCAGAAGGGACCCACATGTGTTTATCCTAGGATTAAGCTTTTATATCTATCTGCATGTTCTTACTGAATTTTCTGAAGATCTGAGAAATTTAAGACTTTCTGTTAAGGTACCACTGCCGCATATGCTGAGGAGGCATCCAGTTGGAAAGCAGCTCAGTAGAAAAGGACTTGAGGGTCTTGGTGGACACGAGGTTGAGCATGAGGCAGCAAATGTGTCCTTACCACAGAGAAGACCGGTGGTATCCTAGGCTGCATCAGGCAAAGCATTGCCAGCAGGTAGAGGAAGAAGAACCCTGCCCTCAGCACTGGTGAGGCCACAGCTGAAATAATGTGTCCACATCTGGGCTCCTTAGTACAAGAGACATGGGCAGGCTGGACAGAGGTCTACAGAGTGCCAGGAAGATGCTGATGGGTTTGGGTTATCTCTTCTATGAGGAAAGGCTGAGAGCTGGTACTGTTCAGTCTGCAGAAGGGAAGGCTCAGGTGGGTCTTATCAATGCCTATAAATACCTGGAAGGAGGGTGCAAAGAGGCCAGAGCCTCTCTTCTTTGATGTTCAGTGCCAGGACCAGAGGCAATGGGCCCAAACTGAAACACAGGAGTTTCCCTTTTAACATCAGGAAACACATTTTTACTGTGAGGGTGACAAAGTACAGGGTCCTCAGAGTCTCCCTCCTTGGAGACACTGAAAAGCCATTTGGACATAGTCCTGAGCAATCAGCTGCAGGTGGCCCTGCTGTAGAAGAGGTTTTAGACCAGATAACATCCAGAGTTCCTTTCCAACCTCAACCATTCTGGGATTCTCTGAAGGTCTTATTATAACTTGAAGAAAGTGACAGTATGAGCATGTATCCTTTAATTAAAGTAACAGATGCTGTACTGATGAGGTAGGTTCTAACATGCCATGCAGATGTTTTCTTTTGGCTTCTATTAAAAAGGGCAGCCAAGCTAGTTATATCGAATACATCTTTGCTTTACATTAAAGGACAGGATTCTCAGGCACCTAGAAGTAAAGTTTCATGGACCAATAATTAATTTTTTTTTTCTTTTCATAGATTACCACAGTTCTTTGAAGCTGTATGTTTAAAATTCAAACCAAATAGTTCACCCATCAGCAAGTCATATACAGACAATTAAAATACCTTTTAATTTTAGCCACGTTTTGCTGACTACTTTGAAAAATTGGTCAAGTTTGAAAACTGTGTGTAACAAATAACAATGTAGGCTGTAATATTACTGTGCCAGTCAGTGAAAGAGCTCTTACAGTTCACAAACATTCCATTCATTACTACATGTAAGCAAACAAAAATATTTGGTTTGTATTTTATCCCTTAGAAAGTATTACTTGAATATCTGTCCAATGTTAACATAGACTTTACATTTGCAAGATTAAATTATGTATTCTTCACTTCCATTTATAATTCCTTATTTCTAGAAAGACTGTAGAACATCACTGTCTAATACACGCTGTTTTTATTTTGATAACCTAAGCATTCTTTACAGTACATTGACAGGAACTCTGAAGAAGGTACAGAGAGTTCATAATGCAATTACACCTAAGTTATGCTTTTTCTTATGTGTAAGTCCAATTTAATTCATAGACCAAATGCTTAATTAAATGACAAAGATGAATTACAACATATATTAACTATAATAGGTCTCGTTTCTGAACAATAAACTGTGAAATTAGAAAAGGAAGAAGTTATACATTCTATTAGTAATGAAAGGAGAAGAATAAGTAAGATGCTCTTTATGAATTTTGTCCTGTTTTATTGACATAATCTTGTACGGAGAACCTTTCTGTTTCTACTTGACCATTTGATTTATACAATATGCTTTAAAATACCACTAACGAGGAACACCATTACTTTCATTTAGCAAAGGTAAAAAATCTCATCCATTTGACGCATCCTTTTAATTTTTATTTTAATTTTGTACTTGAGAATCAACTGTATTCAGTGTTTGAGGAATCACACGCCCTACAGATGCTGTACTACTCCATACTATATAGGTACAATTTTGTAAAGCCCCTTTAAATTGCCAGAAACATAGAGTTACAGCGAAGGAAGATGGTTAAAAAATCAGAAAAAAAAAAAAAAAAAGGCTAGAACAGACCTTAATTTCATTAAAAAAAAAAAAAATAAAAAAAATTAGAGATTTTACAGAGCAATTTATTGTTGCTTTTCCTGTCTGCTCAATTGCAAAATACTGTTGTCTTTGTTCCTTCTCTTAATACTTATACATATACATAGAAAGAGAGAGTTACTTCTTTTTAACTTGCTATTCCTTGCTAGTTGTTTCTGATTTTATGCTGCATTCTACTGATTCTGCCCACGTATACATTTTTATACTTATTACAATGTACTATGCGCATTTTCACATTCCACACACTTTCTTTTTGCATTAGAGATCAATGAAGAAAAAGCTCACGAATGAGCAAGTTGGGGTTTATTTGACATCCTACTATTTCTCTGCATAAGCATAATTTTGGAATTTTGGTCATGTGGATTTTCTTCACTGCTTTAGTCCTTCAGGCTTTTTTCTGATAACATCTGTACTCTGGATATATTGAAGGATGCTATAGTGAAGTTCAGTGTCATTACTTTATTGCTCTTCCCCTGTTTTTTCCATAATAATCATGAACTGACTCAGCTTCTGATCACCTTACCCAAGATGCCTTCTACCCTCACACTCTCCACAAATCCCTCTGTGTTTACAAAGCCTAGAAGCACTCTGTTGTGAAGTTCTCTTCACAGCAAAATTCAGGAAGTTGCTGTAAAGATTTCACAGTTTTAAAGATTTTAATTCTGTAACTCAGGTTTCTCATCAGATATTCACCATTGCCACTAATCTCTTGCTTCTAACAGCCCCACTATCTAGTCACAAAACGTTTCATTAAGCTCCCTGGTAGGTACCTCTAATAAAAGTCCACCATGATTAAATGTTTACTTATATCTATTTTATTATTGACAGACTCTTTCAACAGATGTATTTTCCTATGTTCCTTATAAATCTGAGAACATCAACATGCATCTTTAACATGTAGGGCAACACTTTCTCTCTTTTCTCTCTATGTGTCTCTACTGAAAAACACAACCTAAATCTGTATCAGTATTACTGCCATGAGAATTATCGCAAGTCTCTGTCACACCAAGCAAGTTGCAAGTTACAAGTTATGCTTGTAACTTTTCTATATTAAGAATCTCAGCTTGTTTCTTCTCCATTTTTACAGCAGATGCACACACGTACACACACATGCACGTACAGACAGCTTCTCCCCAAACTGCTACTTCCTCCTCATGTGTGCGTCCCTGCTGGCTGAAATTTCCTTGAAATTATGATAATTTTGGAACTTTCTGGATTGGGACAAAAGAAGAGAAAAGATCTGAATTAAAGTAACAAGCTATAGAAAATTATGACACTGCAGGTATTTCATTTGAAATATGCCAGGATCCTGAGGATTCAATGAATTTATAATGCCTGCTTCAGGTGCTTCTTACAGCGCAAAATAATAAGAGAGGAAAGGAAGTGTGGCCTTACATATATCTGAAAATTTAAAGATTAATAAAAAAACTCAACATAGATTCAATGCAGGTTTGGATGAAAAACAGGAAGAGTAACAGATCAACGAGGATGTTCCACACACAACCAGAAGACTTCAAAATGAAAAAGATTTAAGTCAGGTGCTTATGTTAAGTTTGTAAGACAAAACTACAAAATGCAAAAATAAAACTTACCCTACACAGTATTTGGTCTATGGCTAATGCAACTTTATAAGGAAGCTAAATTAAGTCTAAGAGAAACAAAAATATACAGGTTACTTGATTATAGAGTCTGATTACTGACACAGGTTATAATTTCAGTAGTAAAAGCACCTGTCAATGTACTCTGTCAGAAGCATAACTTTTTTTTCTGAAAATGCATTTATTTATTTATTTATTTATTAGTAATGGAACACAGAGAAGGGAGGAACTTTTGGTTTAGATATTCCACGTGTGCTGCAGTCCTGCAACCATTAACTCATTCAGATGTGGCTCCATCCCAGCAGTGACGGCAGCTCAATACAGCAGTGCCCACTTGGTGCTGACTCCTGATAAAGAGAGAGGTACATACTGCTGCAAGGAAGTCATTTCACTCTGCTGCATATTGTTCATCTAAACTTGACGATTAATGACCCGATGGACTACCATGGAACAGAAAAGACAGAGAGATTTTGCACATGCTGGGCTAGAGGTGTTCTCAGGGACATGCACTGCAGGGAGCTATGGGTGCATTTACATTTAACAGACCTCAGTTGAGTCTCACAGAGAAATTGATAGATCTGTCTGGGACCAACAAAGAAAAGTGATAAGTGAGCTCCTCTCAAGAGAAAGACATTTTTGGAGCTCCGCAAGTGATGAACTTTGAGTAGTCATGGTAGAAATACAAGATAGGGAAGTTTCAAGTCTCCATTCAGGGAGCAGATTTGGGGATTTCTATAGGTATGTTTCTACCTCCTCAGAGAGAGGAGCTTCATAGAGAACTAAAGTGTTAAAGGGATTGAAATGTATTATAATATAAATCTACTTAATATGATTTTTAAATAGGCTACATTATCTATATAAAGAAAGACTAGTGCACAGTTAAGAGGTATCCTATTTATTATAAATGAGATAATTTGGCAGATAATTATTTGCCTGGGCTGCTTGACAGCAGTCTGTTGAAATGGCTTCTGTTTCCTATGGAAAACTTTCACAGCAAAAATTAAAAATTAAAAGAAGTGTGTTCTCTGTTGTTGCTGTTGGTTTGGTTTGCCGTTGGTTGGGTTTGGGCTTTTTTTTTTTGGTAGTGAGAAAAAGAAAACATTAAAAGAACAAGGTTCAGCCAAAAAATAAGTTTTCTTATTCACTGAATAAATGAGCTTCTGAAAAGTCTGCATGTTCATGCACAAAGCAAGGTGATTCTATTGTGATCTAATTATGAGGTTTATAAGTAACTCCAGTACCTTGTGTTGTTTTGAGCATCATGCAATGTACATTATTATTACCTGAAGTACAACCATTTTTTTTAATTCACAGTTTGAGTGAACATGTGGATTTTATCAGAATATTTAAAATTCATGTGTTGCAAAACTGTTAAAAATATAGGTGGTGACATGAGAAACTACACAGGTAAAATTCACAAGAACGAAAGCACACTGCTTCAGTTGTAAAACACAGAGATACTTAAATTGGGGGGGGTAGGGTGTGTGTGAAAGTGGCCTTCAACTTTGAAGAACTAAACTGGTGAAAGTCCCTGAAAGTCCAGGGCATCAAATCATCAGCAATATGACAGAGTAGCCCAGGTGGGGCAAGAAGTAATCGTTTTAAACTGAAAGAGGGTAGATTCAGATTAGGTATAAGGAAGAGATGTTTTATGATGAGGGTGGTAGAAACACAGACAGGCTGCCCAGAGAAGTGGTAGATGTCCCATGGCACTTCAGGTTAGACATGGTCTGAGCAACTTGATCTAGCAGATGTCCCTGGCAGGAGAGCTTGACTAGATGACCTTTAAAGGTCCTTTCCAACCCAAGCCATTACAATTCTACATTCTCAGATAAATTATCCAAATATGTACATGTGTGAAAACAGATATTTAGAAGACTTTCAGTAATGTCTCAGCTACATGGCTCTAGTAATTTTACATCTTACACCTAACTGAAATTACCACTAATCAAGTTTGAAAACCCATTTTATGTTTTAAATCATTTGCCAACTATTTTATAACACAGTAATCCTTTTTAGAAAATAAGACAATTATTTAGCTGTTTCTTGCATTGATGAAAGAGATTTAGACACATGGATCACAAGGTAAATTTTCCATTCATCCAACTTCTTACATAAATTCAGTATGCATACAGATGAAGAGAGCAAATCAACTTTCTTCTCTTGTTATATCAGCATAGTGGACCATCACATCAGCCTTTACACACATTACCTGACCTACTTCAAGCCTGAAAATTACAACAGAATGTTGTAATTTATGTTGTATTTTATTTATTTTTGTAATTTATTTAATGTCTTAAATCCCAAGTTTTGAGTTCTTTTGGACGAAGTTCCAGAAAACATATAGCACTGTAAATCACAGGGATATCAAGCTTTAGTGTAGAAAAGGTGGCGGGAAAAAATTGTATCCTTAATTTCTCAAATAATGTTTTGTATTGAAAATATAATGGAAGTGTTAATAATAGAGGAGGGAGAATCATTCAGAGAACCAAAACTGAGACATATACAAGCAGAGATTTCTTAATGTAGAGGGTTGGCTAGGCAAATAAATTATATATACAAATATTAATTAATGGACTATGTGCCCTTAGTGAACATTTTCTGCAAAGTGACTGAAAACTTAGTGCTGTCAATTAATTCTAGTTTAGGCTGATGAGAAATTTAAGTGTTAAATGCTCATCCAATACTGCATACAATAGATAGATAATCTAAAAAGCATTTAATAGGACTAGTGACATGTTTTGGGAGGGGGTTTTATTACCATTTTCAGTTAGTTGCTTACAGAAATTATAGTCTTTGTTACGAAATATGGACATCCTTAACCACTTTTTTTCCGTATCACATTCTTTTTTTGTATAAGGCATACTGTATTTAGCTAGATTTTTTCCAAAGTGATAGAAATAGCACCACCTGAAGAATAAAAGTAATATATACCATAATCATATACTGTAATTACAGATCTAGAAATAGCTTTCAGTAGTAATGGATGCACCCAGAAATGAGTTCATTGTCGAGTGACATATTTTTTCAGTCACTTGCCATAAGCACCAATCCACTGCTTTCTCACTCTCCACTTTTTACAAGCTTATACTGAAATAGATTTCCCAGTGAGATTCATATCTCTCTGAGCGCTATCCATACTGTTATTCACTGTAAATATCTCCAGCAGCCCTATTAACTTTAATACATTAGCTCTTCTTCTATTTATTGCAACTTAATGAATGCATAACAATTTTAGTTTAGGACATCATTAACAGGATAGATTTTTCAAGCTCCTGTAGCTCAGCAGATGTACTACCATAAATTACCACAAAGTTATGTGCTTTTTTATGATGGTCATAAGACAAAATTATTAGAAAACCATTTTTTTTCCCCTCCTACAGACTTGGCATTCAGAAAGGCTACAGGTTTAGTAAAAGCATCATATCTGTACGTACCCGCATATGTGGAACATATGCTGATACAACCAGCATATGTTCTACAAGTGACTGAGTTTTAATCAGAAATGAGGACATAAAAACAGGCCCACAGCATTCTTTGAGGTAGGTCAAGAAGACAAGAATCCAGAGGATATAGTATCAAATACCAGAGAGCTACTTGTGTCTGACAAATGAATCTATTAATTTAAATTCTATTTATAACAGTTCTTCCCCTTTCTTACTATTAGAAACAACCCTCAATAAAAATGAGGCATATCTTTGAGGGTTTGTTGAGGGCTTATACGAGCAAATGAAATTATGCTTGTGTCATTTGCTTCACATCTATGAAGATAAAACAATGTAACAGAAATGATTGAGAGGATTTCAGGGAAATTTTGATGTATAAAATGTTTCCTGAATCCCTCCCACACTTGAAAGCAATGCATGAACCCCTAGACAGTAGTTTAAGTAGCTGTAATATGCATTTGGGTAATTCATGGAAATACTACATGTAAAGTGTTAGTATGACAAACAAATCAGCTTGCTTTGATCTAATTTCAAACTATTAAAAATACTAACCCAGCTGCAAGATCCAGATTATACATCCTACAGACATCAAAAAAAGCTAAAAGAAAAAGAAATACCAAGAAAGACCATTGCTTCCTAGTGCAAAATGGTGATCAATGGATGATTATTTATATGCTTAAAATTTGTGCTATTTGGAAATAAAAATATAAAATAAATGAAAAAAATATATATAGTATCAGTTTTATATACTCAACAAAGTAAAAAATAGCTATCTGGAACTGAAGCTGAGTTACACCCAAGGAAGGATTCTGGAGTTGATACTGACCTGCTGAAGAAGTTATGATAGCCTTGCGAACCATAGAGAAAAATGAAACATTTTTCCCAGCAAAGTTGAATTCTGTCAGTAAAACGACCAATCACAGAATCACAGAATGGTTTGGGTTGGAAGGAACTTTAAAGATCATCCAGTTTCAACTCCCTGCCATGCACAGGGACATCTTCCATTAGATCAGGTTGCTCAAAGCCCCATCCAACCTGGCCTTGAACACTGCCAGGAATGGGGCAGCCACAGCTTCTACGGGCAACCTGTGCCAGTGTCTCACCAACCTCATAGTAAATATTCCTAATATCTAATCTAAATCTCCCCTCTTGCCAGTTTAAAGTCATTACCTCTTGTTCTATCAGTAAAAAGTCCCTCTCCAGATTTCTTCTTTCATTGATCTGTTTGAAATATATTGCAAAATACAGCCAAATCTGAAGTCTTGAGGTTTCCACATTTTTCAGTACTTCCCTTGGTTTTATGTTGCCAGTACAAAATATTTCTTAGAATTCCCTGTTGTAGTTCAACGTATCCACACAACGTTTGTGATCTGGAATGCATGCCTTAGGCATGGCTCTTGAATCATGCTATTTTATGTGTATGTAAAACCTTGTGATATCTGAAATTAACTCAATTGTTACATCAAAATATCCTGAAAATATTCTTTTGGTTTTTGTCCCTTTTTTGAAAACTGATGGTTCAGGACTGAGATACTCAAACTTCTGAAAATCCCCGGACACATCAGTTTGATGAAACAGAGCAAACAGCCTGCCGGTCATTGAACAGATGTTTCCTTCTCATTACTGTTTCTTGCAATAAACTGTGATTAATAGATCAAGCATGCAATTATGAAGAGTCTCACATTTACTTAAGATTATTAAATTTTGTCACAGGATAAATGTATACACTTACAATATTCGTAAAACCCTGCTCCAGAAACTATCCTTCATAAGCAAGCAGTTTAGCTTCCTTGCCCTTAGCTGGATGAAGCTTTTCTGGATCATGAACTAACAGTTCAATAGTACCCGTATTTTTCCAGAAATCACAGGGAGAAACACAAGAACATATCATACCTTCTGTTCTCAATCAGAAATCAGAAATGCTATGGAAATCACTACATTTCTTTCTGACTAAAAGTTCATGTGTGAGCAGTTATTTCATGTTTCGCATTTTGCATTGAATACAGCATGTTAGCAGCTGGAAACTCTTGCAACATGACTGTTTTAAATGAGACATACATATTCCATGTTACATTTAGTGAGATATGTAAAGCTGCGTGGAGTAAATTTCCAGGAACCATCTTTAAGGGCAGATAGCTTTACAATGCATGCCATCAGTTCTTCTTTGTGCAGCATACAATGATGGTAAGGACATCATCACAGGAGTGAGGCATCCTGGAAATGGTTTGGGTTTTTTAATAACATTTTCTCAAGGGAAAAGTACCTTGCAAACATGCCAAATGAGTTAAACTGTGTTCTCTAAACTGTGTAATAAAGGTAAAGCTAAACACAGCAACATTTATAATTCTTTTTAATTTGCTGGCCATGGATTTTCCCTTGGTTTAATTTATGTAGCTTCCTTTGTGTTTATATATGCATATACTCTCTCATGTACATGTACACATTGTGTAGAGTGTGTGGAACCTTAGAAATTACACCATCTAATCAATCTCTTTCTGATAACTAAAGAAAGATTAGAGAAACCTTTAATTCTGTTAATTTACTTAATTCTACTGGATTTGAAAACATAATGGGATAATTTTTCAATGTAGTTCAGCATGTTTTATGCATGAGTAATAACCATTAAATCAAATTATTCTTGTTTATACCTTAAAAATAATCTTCTGGGTGAAATAGCAACATAAAGACTTATTGGGTTTTAATTTCTTCTTCTGCAAGGAACATTTCTCTTTAAAAAAATTGTAACTTTTCTTTTAAACAGGAATTTCTAGAGGTACATGAGCCCTTGTATTACTGCCTTCCAATATTATGCAGTATGCAGACATTTCACTGTGTGTATTAGTACTGCTGTATCTGCCTGAGTAACGGTTACACGCAAGTTATATTGTGAGTCCTGCATTCACAACCACTAATTAACTTAATGTTAAAAAGTTCATTGCAGCTTTAGAATTACTTAAGTTTTCCTGGGTTTAGTGTTAGTGTACAGATCAGTATGCAGACTTAGCTAGACATGCATGTACTCTGGATCTGGAAGGAGGGGAGTCACTGCTGAACTCATAGGAATATCCTGGAGCATTTGCAGAGAGCATTCAAAACAGTAAACTGACTTCCTGTGCTCCCCAGCACCACACCATAACACAGAAGACTGGAGGAGAAACAAGAAAGGAAAGAGGACGGGTAATCCTCATCTAGCACTGAGCAGTAAGATGAATGAGGTTTCATGTAAACATGTGATAGCCAAGCTCTTGGTTGGAAAAGTAAAACTGAGTGTGGGAAAGGGCTAAGGGAGAATATATTGATAACTGTAATTTAGAATAATACAGGCTTTTTGAATCACAGAAAGCACCATTTCTGTAGTTGATCAAATAATAATAATTGAAAATCAAAAAAATAACAGAGTGAGAGACATAATTTCCTGCCAGTTCTTCTGGCACCTTTTTTTTTCACTCAACAAATGCTGAAAATGTAAGTTGTTGCATAACCTATTATGCTTTTTTTTTTAAGCAGGAATGATCACTATGAATAACCAGAGAAATGTGTTCAAATATTAGTGGATTAATGTTTTACTGATAGGAAATGAAGGAATATACATAAATATTTTTTGTTCTATGAAGTGTGGGATTAGCATAGCAGAGCTATTAAGAGTGATTTTATAGATCAGCATTTGACTTGGACTCAAATATGTGGATGGGTTCCCAGATGTTATTCATAATCCTATCACAGATGTAATCCTAGATTTAGCAAGTATTTTCTCATTACTCTTGGTTTCCTTCGTAGACAATAGAGGCAGATATCCTTGTGTTTGCATCCTACTTCTTCGCAGTATTTCCTCTGAAGTCTCTTTTGGGATGTATTAACTACAATGTTTCATCAGAATTCCCTGCCCCTGTATACTAAATATGTATTATCCTGCACAAATGATGCACTAGACTATGCCGCCTGTAAGAGAACATCAGAGTTTGCAAATGAACTTAAGTTCCCATGATAAGTCTATTTAATGCAGAAGTCTCAGTTATTGAATAAATACTCATTTATCTAAAGGCATTTATGACTGCTGCTCAACTTGATGGTGACCTAGCAAATTGTACATGACTGCTCCCTTTCAGGGAAGGTGTTCTCCTGAAGGAGCAGAAATATGCAACAGAAGAGCAGAAATAACCAAAGAACAAGGTGTTTTCAATTGAATGCTGCATTGAGGCCCAAAGTAGCCTGCAATAGGCCTGTACTAATGATTTCATTCAGCCCTTCAGCATGCAGGTGTATCTGCTCTATCATCTAGAGGACATGCAAATCACTAACACATGCAAGGAAGGAGCTGATGTTCCAACATGTGCACCTGTGATTTAGAAGGCAAATCAAGGCCTTAGAACAGTAGGCTACATAAATTACTATAAACTCCATTTGACTTAGAAATCAGAAGGCTTGCTGTATATTATACAATAGTGCAGTGCTTGTATTTTGTATCTCACCAAAGGTTTAAAACTAACTACAAACAAAAATCTCCACACTAAGGTTTATAAACAATCACAGATATCCATAATTTATGACTCATTTATGCACAATTGTCAAGATACTTTTGCTAGAGCAGAGAAATGGTGTCATGTCAAGAGACAGTGGCTGACTACTTGCCTTCTCTTTGAGTCAGCATTTCAGAGTTGGAAACGCTAAATCACTTACAGCGAAGTAAATTACTGACAGTACTTCATGTTTTCATCCTTTGACTCTAAGATTAATTACTTTGCAGCCGCTTTACAGAATTTTGGTTTGCCTTTCTTTGTATGGGAGTGTATTCACATATAAAGAGGAATGACAGATTGAGACTAGGAAATTGCTTTCATTTTCCTCCCATACTACTAAATAACCTGTCTTCTCAATACCAGGCTAAAAGGTCAATAACTAATTTAGGATTCTGTTTCTATAATTCTTGAGATGAGCAAGCCTTAACTTCAGGCGAGATGGTCTTGTGATTGAACGCTTTTTTAATGTGAGAAAAGGCAGAGGAATTTGGCTCATGTTTTAAAGAAATCACTGAAAAATTCACAGTGCAGGTTTTATTTTATTTTATTTTATTTTATTTTATTTTATTTTTCCCTTTTTTTCCGAAAATCTGTTTTCTGTACATTCCTGCAAAACTCCTGGGGCAGTTGCCACAGCTTTGACACAGTTCTCTGAGCTATAGCACTTTTCAAGTGGCCGTCTTTGTATATATGAGTAGTCAAAAAAAAACCTCCTTAAAGAATGAGCTTGATCTTGATCATTCTGGATTATCCACACTGTTCTAACTGCCCAAACATCCAATGCTCTGGGCATACAACTTTGAACTTCATACCCCACCTCTGATATTGGCAACCCAGCTACACCTCAACTCATCTGCTGGTGAAAGAGCTAGCCATAACCATTACTCCCTTTGATCAAATGACCAAATGTTGATATTCGTCCTCCTATCTTAGAATAATCTCTGATACACTTTTAACATTTTAGACATAGCTTTTGAGCTTACTTATCTGGAATAGGATCTACACCCTATTAAGTCTCAGATTTTTCTTTGTCTGAGTAGGTTGCATTAGATCACTGAAAAGCCATAATCTATCTGTTCTTCAGTCTTTTCACAGGTGTGAGATCTACCAGGTTCCCACAGTTTCAGTGCTATGGGCACACAAGTTTGAAGTTCATTCATATAGAATGCACATTTAGCTTTCTACAGTAGAGAAAATAATTTATTCCTTCTTTAGCAAAAGATGGGCATCCAAAGAAAAGAGCAAAATCACCTGTATGTATCTGTATTTTCCCCTTCTTCTTACAGTCTTGAGAATTTGAGGAGGGTGAAGGTCAGACCATTCCCTGGAATTTCAGGGTATTCTGTTGCATATGCCTTTCTTTCACGTCAAGGTATACTCATCTCACTCCTGCAATCAAGTTTGTTCTTTTCTTAAGCAAAACTTCTGTTAAGATTAACCTCGACTGCTTTTCTTTGCTACTTTTTACTCATTTCAGTAAATGCTTCTAGAATTCCATAGAGATGTTTGGTTTGTTGGCTTTTGTTTGTTTGCTTGTGGGTTTGTTGTTTTCTGTGGTTTTTGGTTTTTTTTAATAGTTGTAACTGAGAACCAGCAACTTGAAACCCATGTTTTTCCTGAGGGATTTTACACCCCAGCCCTCTCTCTTTTTTCAACCAGGAAGGTTTTGTTGGTGCCTTGGTTTGTGTTGCTGCCTTAGTTTAACTGTTGTTTGGCCACCGTTCAGTCCATCAGGTTAGCAGCTGATGCTGTTTGTTCTGCAGCTTCATCTACATGAGCAGATTGATTTCTGTTGGAAAATTTGTCAGCTTGTGATTGACTTACCTAATAGCCCTTGCAGCACTCGGTAGTATAGTGTTTTTAGCAGTTAAGTGGCATTCTTCAGTGATACACAGGCAGATCCCCAAATTGTCCCAGCAGCTGTATTAAAATATATATTTTCCTGATTGTAGGAATGTGACTTATTATGTGAATATGTGATGTATTTACCACAATATCATATATGCCTGTTGTTTAAAAGAGTCTATCTAACTACAGCATGCATTTTAAGTTCACAAATTCCCCTTTACAGAGTCTTCCTTTTCTTCCTCCTTAACCTACACAACCTCCATAACCTACACATTCTCTCAAACACTAAATACATACTGAACAAATATTTACAGAATTTCAAGCTTATTCTAATTGCCCTTAAAAAAGCTAATTTATTATACCTAGTATACAGAAAGTTACTGTTTCAGTTTTAATATACAAAACAGAGCAAAGAAGGAGGCTGAAAACTATAGCAAGATGCTGCTCAATGACATTTTAATGGATACAGGTATACAGCAATCTGAAAAAATGTCTTTGCTGTGCACTCCTATGCCATTGGCCTTTAGGAAGGATGCCTTCAGATCTCTTTCTCATTCTGTTTCTGACTTTGTGTGACCTTTGCCAAGACACATTAGTTGGGTGTGCAACATCCATAAAATTAGTAAACTGTTGCTTTATTTGCTCTCTTGAGGCTTGTGAAGCTTAATTAGTGAACTTTAAAAATTTTTTCTAGACTCACAAATGCAAAGTGCTATAAGGACAAAGTTTTATTGTCACTTTTCCTTTGGGAAACGAGTTTCTTAGAGCTGTGGGAGATAATCAGTCACATTTTGCAGGCTGTGCTGCAGCTAAAACCACCATTAATCTCTTATACAATATGAGCAATACTTGTTCTCACAAGTTTGACAAAATCAGATGTGGGCTCTGGGTTTCTGACTTGGCCTTTTCCTGCCCCTCCACAATTTGAAAACTGTTAGGATGTTAGGAATTGTTCCATTTCCTTTTGTTTTCAAATGATGATATATTTTCTCATTTCTAGAAAACTTCTCATATTGGATGCTTAGCAAGTAAGTTTTCCCCAATTCCTTGCAATTGATCACAGTTGTAGCCACAGAAAATCTAGTTATTCTCAAAATACTTGGAACAGCTACAAACCATTTTTGCTAAGAGATCTTGTAACTTAAATAAAATAATTCACTCTGAGTTTTCTTGTACAGGCTGTAACTGATGTCATTAAGCCTACCTCGAGCTGCCTCTCAGCTGGCCTCATGCAAATGGACTGCTCCTTTTTTTGAGCAGCCAATGTCACCTTCCTTCTCCTGAGGAAGAGTACATCAACCATCTGAAAGTCAGCTTTGTTTAGTGGAAATACAGTTGCCTGACCCCTTTAGTGGCATTAGTAAAGGCATTAAGTCACTCCTGGAAAGTTTCTCTTATGGTCCAGGTTTTTTAAAGTAAACGCATGAAGGTGTATGAATATACAGCTGTCATGGATTTATTCTCCTGATGTCTCTATCTCATTTATTAATTTTTTTTTTAATTTTCTGTCTTAATGTTTATCTAGGTTGCATGACTTTTTTTTTTTTTTCAGACAGATCCACTTAGAGAAAACCATCAGGTTATAGAAACTTATTTCATTGTTTAGCTGGTTTTTTTAAACATTTAAAACATATTCCCAAACTTGCTTGTCAATCTCGATTCCAGCTGTTTTCCTTCTTGATAGCTGTCCAAGTAGTTTAAATCTTTTACTGCACCTAAGATCTGTGCACTGGGGAACTAAACTAATTGCTCACAAAAATCCCTATCCATGTGAACATTCTCATTTAACAGCAACCTCAGTTACAGTACCCATGTTCTCCGATTTTACTATCACACACAGCCTGTCAGCAGGTCCAGTATCTAGGTAACTTGAAGAAAGGGCTTCCATTGCTCATAAACTATGCCATGCCTCCTTTTTCACTAGCCAGTCCTACCTAGGCAAGCAGTACTATTTATATTGCTGTTCTAGTCATGTGACTTCACCAAATTTCTGTTATGCCAACTAAGTCATGCATGTGATCATAATCATAAGATGCTGTTTACATTTCTTGCATTAATAAATATTCATGTAAGATGCTAATCAATTTTATTTACTACACACTTTATTCTACCTCTAGTTATGACATGAATAATCCTCTCACCTTTGGTTCACAGACCTTCTGCCAAGTTGACTAAAAAGGTAATAGAATAATGCCATGACCTAATTTAAAGTTCTCAGCAGGTCAGCATGGAACTGTCTGGTTCTATTGTCCTTCATGAGGCAGCTATCATTCAGCAAGCTTGAGGAACTTCATTCTGTGGTATAGGAAGTCACTATCTGGAAATACCAACAACATAGATAGGCCTTCACCACCAGGATAACCCTGTCCCTTCTGGAGCCTCAAATTTTACCTAAGAAAACTGACAATTATGCTATCCATGCCTTGAGGATCGAACTCTATCAGTATTTGTAGTACCTCTGCAAAAAAGACTCATGGAGTAGTGGCTTGTGTGAAGGCCACAGCATACTTGCAGTAAGAGCTTAAACTTGGTATCACAGACTAGCAACCAGAGCAACATAACATCCCCAGAGTTCACTGCTATTTCTCACCAAGAGATCTGGGCATCCTGAAGAGTGTGGCTATGAGATAAGATTTTATATCTAGGGCCTTACTGATATGGGAAAACATGCCATGGACTTTCAAAAGTGTATCCTGACACAAGAAACCATGACAGCAAGAAATTCCTCTCACTTTCTTTGGTAGTCCAAACTATAATCAAGTGACATATTTTGAATTTTTCATTAGATCTTTAACATTCCTGAGAGATCATTAAAAACAAGGGGTAAGTGCAAGATGCTGTAAATGGCACCAGTATGGTAAGCCTCAAAACAAGCCAAACTTATGTTGGTGGCATGAAACATTTCAGCAGTTCTGATGTATTGAAGGCAGTTTGTTTTCCTCCTGGTGTTTATAGAGCATTATGCACAAAATGTCCAGACCCCACAAAGGGCCAACAGGGCTCAGTCCTCTTTATTGTTGTCCTGGGTTCAGCAGCAGCAGTCAGTTTTTCTCCTTCTTAGTAGCTGGTGCAGTGCTGTGGTTTTGACTTTTGGCCTGGGAATAATACTGATAAAGCTGATGTTTTCAGTTGCTGGTCAGAATGTTTACCCTGACCAAGGACTTTGTGAGTCTCATGCTCTGCCAGGGAGGAGGAGAAGCCGGGAGGAAGCAGGGACAGGACACCTGACCCAAACTAGCCAAAGAGGTATTCCATACCACAGCACGTCATGCCGGGGGATGTAACTGGGAGCTAGCCGGAAGGGCACGGCCTCTTTTCTGTTGGGCTCTTTTCCGGCGGGCGGTATCGTATTCTCTTCCTTGTTATTTCTCTTACCATTATTATTATTGGTGTTAGCAGTAGTGATTTGTGTTATACCTTAGTTAGTGGACTGTTTTTATCTCAACCCGTGGGAGTTACATTCTTTCGATTCTCCTCCCCATCCCTCTGGGGGGGTGGGGGGAGAAGTAGACTGCGTGGTTCTAATTTACGGCCTGGGCTTAAACCACGACAGTTCTTTTTTGGGCCCGGCTAGCTCAGTTGGTAGAGCATGAGACTCTTAATCTCAGGGTCGTGGGTTCCTGCCCCACATTGGGCACCAAAAAAGAACTGTCGTGGTTTAAGCCCAGGCCGTAAATTAGAACCACGTAGTCTACTTCTTCCCCCACCCCCCCAGAGGGATGGGGAGGAGAATCGAAAGAATGTAACTCCCACGGGTTGAGACAAAAACAGTCCACTAACTAAGGTATAACACAAATCACTACTGCTAACACCAATAATAATAATGGTAAGAGAAATAACAAGGGAAGAGAATACGATACCGCCCGCCGGAAAAGAGCCCGACAGAAAAGAGGCCGTGCCCTTCCGGCTAGCTCCCAGTTACATCCCCCGGCATGATGTGCTGTGGTATGGAATACCTCTTTGGCTAGTTTGGGTCAGGTGTCCTGTCCCTGCTTCCTCCCGGCTTCTCCTCCTCCTTGGCAGAGCATGAGACTCACAAAGTCCTTGGTCAGGGTAAACATTCTGACCAGCAACTGAAAACATCGGCTTTATCAGTATTATTCCCAGGCCGAAAGTCAAAACCACAGCACTGCACCAGCTACTAAGAAGGAGAAAAACTGACTGCTGCTGCTGAACCCAGGACAATTGTCCATTCAACATTTAATGCAGTCACATAACGAACATTCAGGAGCTGTCCTATCAAGTGAAGCAACATATAAAAGGGAAATCAAAATTCCAGTGCCATGACAGATAAGATGTACAAATTAATTTTGACCCATAGAGAACATCCACTACAGAGATTCATGTATTGCAACGTGTTCGCTCTCAAAAATAAATACACTTCATATTTTTATAATAATAAATAGCCATTTGTGCAGTGGGTGAAAACAATGTTCTGATCGGGTAGTGGAAATCAAAGTGTAACACGTGCTGCACTTTATTCCTGCAGTTCTTACTCGAACCCTGCAGTGAGTCATAGCTAATTATATAATAGGTTTTTTTTTTTTCCCATTAACATGGTTCTTTGAATATTGCAGGTTTGAAAATGTTTCACCTGATGCTAGCAAAAAGCTTACCAAATATTAACATAAAATAATATAAAACAAAAATAATGTACTATGCAATCTAATTTATATACAAACTTTATATTTTTCAGAGTAGAAAGGTGTTCATTGAATCTGGCTGGTTTACTTATGTAACCACAGAAAGAATGGTCTCAGCCCACTGCACAGAACAAAGGGACTAAGAGAGTGAACTACTGTGGACCTATGTGAAAAACTTGTGTTCCCACCATCTTGCTTTCCTCTTCTACTCAATATTTATTCATGCGTCTCATCCTAGTGAGAGAAAACAAGAGGGAAGCAATTTGAAATATGTTATCCACCTCTTGCATACTCTACTTTTCCTTGTTCTTTGCACACAAACAGTATTAAGTTCCACCTGAACAAGGATCCACAGAGAAACAAATTAAGATATAGATAAAACAGTAGTCAACTGTGTTTGGAAATGCCTTCATCAGAACGTGGCAGCATTGTTCTTTGCACATTTTGTGCTGATAGATGACATGTTACTGGCATCCTAAAGAGTGGCATTTTCATAAGGCTGAAGTAGAGTGCTTCATGTTGATAACCTTCTAAATGGGAAGCAACATAGTACATCCTTTCTCTCCTCATTTAGTTTGTAACTGTCATCACCTCCTGACAATTCCAGTTTACCTTTCAGCATTGTAAGATAAAAATTAATTCTATACTTCTCTGGTTTATTGTGTTGTGGTTTTGTTTTTTTTTCCCAAAAAATTGATTTCTTTTTCAGCACATTTATATGAAATGATACTCCAAAGCAATAAGGCAGTAAGTCTAAGAGGTGGGCAAATTTTATTGTTTTCTTTTTTATATGTTTCTCTTAACTTGATAATGTTAAATGTCAGCAGCAGGTGCTTGTTTGAATCAGTGCTAGAGAGTTTGACTAATATTTTACAATTTAGGCATGGCTTTTGAAAATATTGCTGAATACTGTTTGCCTGTCTAAACTAATGAATGTTATGGTTATATGGTTATTTGCCATCACCATCAATACAGTTAAGGTTAAGAATTAATGGAGGTAGTTTATAGCATTCCAATTACCTTTCTTCTGGGGAAAAACTCCAATCAAAGTAGTACTGAAAAAACTTTGGCAAGCCTCCTGTACAGCTCCTCTTGCAGTGTTGCCCTCACTGTTGTAACTGATGGGCAACATTTCTTCCCAAAAAATTCTTAATATACTCAAAAGCCTGTAGCTGTACGAGACTCTATTGTGACTCAATGCACCTGCTACTGATAGTCACTGATAATCATCAATAGTCAGAACTACAATGTTGCACAGCAACATGCCAATTTTGACAAACATACTTCTGAGAAGGTTTTTCAAAATCAAGGTTTTTTCTTATTTTTTCCTTTGGCTTTTATTTTTTTTTTTTTTTTTTATATTTTACTCTAAGATGAAAGAGAGACAGTCATGGCAACTACTACATGCAGGGTATGTAGACAAGACAGACCTGGTTTCAGCTCTCTGATCCATGTTATTAAGAAAAACACTGTGAACAAAACTCCTCATCTTCATGGAAGCATCACAGCTACTATACTATAGGATAAATATCTTAAGGGTGATATACCACAGTTTCTCCTGATGAAGGTTCTCTATTTCATCTAAACCTGACTATGCTGGGGCATGATAAAGATAACAGGAAGGGATTAAAGACAACAGGAAAGGATTCTATAGGTACATCGCAAATAAAAGACAGACTAGGGACAAGGTAGGCCCTCTCCGGAAGCTATCAGGAGAACTGGCTACCCTGGATTTGGAGAAAGCTGAGGTTCTTAATGACTTATTTAACTCAGTCTTCACTAGCAAATGCTCTGACCACACCACACAAGTCTTAGAAGGCAGATGCAGGGACTGTGAGAATGAAGACCCTAGGCCCACTGCAAGAGAGGATCTGTTTCGAGACCATCTTAAAAACCTGAACGTACACAAGTCCATGGGACCTGACAAAATCCATCCGCGGGTCCTGAAGGAGCTGGCGAATGAAGTTGCTAAGCCACTGGCCATCATATTTGAAAAATCATGGCAGTCAGGTGAAGTTCCCGATGACTGGAAAAAGGGAAATATAACCCCCATTTTCAAGAAGGGGAAAATGGATGACCCGGGGAATTACAGACCAGTCAGTCTCACCTCTGTGCCTGGCAAAATCTTGGAGCAGATTCTCCTGGAAGAAATGCTAAGGCACATGAAAAACAAGGAGGTGGCTGGTGACAGCCAGCATGGCTTCACTAAAGGGAAATCCTGTCTGACCAATATGGTGGCCTTCTATGATGGGTCTACGAAACTGATGGACAGGGGCAGAGCAGCTGATGTCATCTATCTGGACTTGTGCAAAGCGTTCGACACTGTCCCACATGACATCCTTGTCTCTAAATTGGAGAGACATCAATTTGATGGGTGGACCACTCGGTGGATAAAGAACTGGCTGGATGGCCACACGCAAAGAGTTGTGATCAATGGCTCCATGTACGGCTGGAGACCGGTAACGAGTGGTGTCCCTCAGGGATCGGTGCTGGGGCCAGTCTTGTTCAACATCTTTGTCAGTGACATGGACAGTGGGATTGAGTGCGCCCTCAGCAAGTTTGCCAATGACACCAAGCTGTGTGGTTCGGTTGATACGCCGGAGGGAAGGGATGCCATCCAGAGGGACCTCGACACGCTTGTGAGGTGGGCTGATGCCAACCTTATGAAGTTTAACCATGCCAAGTGCAAGGTCCTACACCTGGGTCAGAGCACAGCTACAGGTTGGGCAGAGAAGAGATTCAGAGCAGCCCTGCAGAGAAGGACTTGGGGGTGTTGGTCGATGAGAAAATGAACATGAGCCAGCAGTGCGCACTCACAGCCCAGAAAGCCAACTGCATCCTGGGCTGCATCAAAAGGAGTGTGACCAGCAGGTCGAAGGAGGTGATCCTGCCCCTCTACTCCACTCTCCTGAGACCTCACTTGGAGTATTGTGTGCAGTTCTGGTGTCCTCAACATAAAAAGGACATGGAACTGTTGGAACAAGTCCAGAGGAGGGCCACGAGGATGATCAGGGGACTGGAGCACCTCCCGTATGAAGATAGGCTGAGAGAGTTGGGGCTGTTCAGCCTGGAGAAGAGAAAGATGCATGGAGACCTCATAGCAGCCTTCCAGTATTTGAAGGGGGGCTATAACGATGCTGGGGAGGGACTCTTCATTAGGGACTGTAGTGACAGGACAAGGGGTAACAGGTTCAAACTTAAACAGGGGAAGTTTAGATTGGATATAAGGAAGAAATTCTTTACTGTGAGGGTGGTGAGGCACTGGAATGGGTTGCCCAGGGAAGTTGTGAATGCTCCATCCTTGGCGGTGTTCAAGGCCAGGTTGGACAGAGCCTTGGGAGACATAGTTTAGTGGGAGGTATTCCTGGCCATGGCAGGGTGGTTGGAACTAGATGATCTTAAGGTCCTTTCCAACCCTAACTATTCTATGATTCTATAAAATGGAGATATTCCAGAATGAATACTGCTGAGTAGATTACCAGCCAGGTTTTGCGAAACTTGAAATCAAACATACTGAATTTGTCTCCCACAGATCATTTCAATGCTTTAATAGTGTTTCACTTGACATTTCATTATTCTCTGGCCTGTACATTCTAAGGTTAATTTTCATTCTGATCTATACTTTTCATTGCTAAACCCTGTAATTGTTTATGAACTGAAATTGTCGTTTACTTTCCAGTAAAGCTGGTTGCTAAGAAGGAAGCTTTAATCTCTTCAAAATAGAGACTTTTGTGCTGTCAAGCACACACAGACACACAGAAGTATAGTTGGAATAATTCATTTAGATTAAATGTCTCTCAAGGATTTCCAGAAATTTCTGTACAAAATGCAAAGAAACAATCTTTTAAGCTGATGCCCTGAACTTCTTATGAACAGGAAGGAGAGATACTTGTCTAGAACAAGGAGCTATGAAATCCAGCTGACAGAGTACAAACCTTTTATCATAAGAAACTCCATACAGAGGAATGGCCCTTTATTCTTGGTGTAAGAGATTTGCCAGTGCATCTGGATACAGGTATCTGGCTCTGGCTTGGGATGGAGTAATAAAATGTCCTCTGCAGAGTGGTGCTGAATCAGCTCTCTCTTGCGAAATGAAACAATAAGCAAGAAATAGATTCCTGTCCTTTATTAATTAGAAAATATTCAAGCTGCTTTTTGCACTTGGGGAGCACAAGAACTCCCATCTACCACCTCTGACAGGGCTGCCCTAAACAGCATGGCAAAAAACATGCAGGATGAAGCTATCTCAATCTCTGTTGCTAAAGATGATCCAGTTGCTATGGGATATTCCATTATTGCTCAAGGATAAGGAAAGACTTCCTTATTTACTCACTGGGGATCACTGCGGAGGGAGGAGACCAGAGAAAAGTTAAGTTCTAGCCTACCTCATAACCATTTTAATTACTACAGCTTTAATTTTCCTGCTTCATGTAAGGTTGGCATTATATCTACCTGAGAGACTAGTCCTGAATTCTTCCAGCTCAGGCTCCACAGGAAAGGGAATATCTCACTGGGGAGTCATTATAAGGCTGCGATGCAAGTTTTTCACTGCTCTGTTTCACAGTGTGGGTGTTGAGTGCACATCTACTGGCACAAACTTAGGCACCAGCGTAACATGTAATAGAATGTAGACGCACCCAGAGTCTAAGTATTCACAAGCTCAAGCAAAGGCTGATCTGGCATTTTATGATTTATTTTTTTTTTTTATATTGGGTATCCACAAACTATTAGGAAATGGACTCTGAAGAACTTCACATTCCTTCCTCTATTTTAAAAAACACCCACACATTATAAATGCATGAAGATATGCACTGGCCATACTGGTATAAACAAAACCAAAGTAACTGCTTTTAGCTGCAAAAATTCATTCCTATGTATCACCAAGATCAAAAATCAATACTGAAAAATGAACTCAGCAAAACTAAATTAGCTGTGCAAGTGATGTGGACATGCTCTGCAAACATTCCTTATGCTGGTTTTAACCCCTTAAGATATCAGATGACTGCTACATAAGGGAAGAAGTGCAGTTTTATGAATAGCTTGCTTATGATGTTTTAGTACAATTCATTAGCACAAGGTAAATCTCATCATGACTTTTCCCAGGTACATTCTGATCACTATGATAAAGGATGATTTCTATTTAAAGATGGATTGAAATACATGGTAATTTAAGGTTTTTGCTTCAAATATCAACAAAGGAAAATCCCATTTGACCATTCAGAAATTACTATCTATTCTTTACTGGTATATAGATATTTAATTTCAATTTTTGGTGTATTCTATCTACTTTTTTTCTCTCTTTTTTTTTTTTTTTCATTAAGCACTTTAGATGCTTTTGTTCTGCAGTTTAATAAATTATGGTGTTCCAAACAGATTTAGTAAAGTGATCAAACCAATATATCATAATACAATTTTCTAAGACTGACTGATTCAAATAGGCTGCTGACTAAGACTGTCAGAAAACAATAAATGTTCAAGATTACTCAGAATGTTAATGTGAATTTTGCCTTCTGTCCCCTTAGCATTAATTAAAATTATAACAGACTCTTTCATCCTCTTCGTCGTTACAGCTTAAACAGCTTCTGACTGATATCTCAGCTGACTTATTTACCTTCCTAAGTTTTCACATATGCCAGCCTGGCCACAAATCTAGATGGCAATTTTTCTTCACATTATTTAGAAGTCTAAACAGTGTTGATCGACAGAAGGACCTGAGAATTCTCAGTACTTCCAAGGTCAACTTTTTCCTTCATTCATTCCTTATGCACTTGAGAACTTGGACCTTAGTGAAAAGTAAAGAGTAGATGTATGAATCATCTAAATTGTTATAGAAATAATGGCAATTGAGGATAAGGATAAAAATACTAGTTCTGATGTTAAAAATGTATGGTAAACTGGTAATATTAATAACTAGACAGCATGAAGTGCTCTCTATTACATCAAGATCTATTTAGAAGTGCACAAAAATTATATCTGATAATGTATTTCTTATCCAAAATCTGTTCTTCAGCAGAATCATGTCATGTGATTCATCAACATGCTAGAGGGAAGGGATGCCATCCAGAGGAACCTTGACAAGCTGGGCCTGTGTGAACAACAAGGCTAAATGCAAGGTCCCACACCTGGGCTGAGGCAATCCCAAGCACAGATAGAGGCTGGGCAGAGAATGGATTGACAGCAGCCATGAGAAGGACTTGGGGGTGTTGTTTGATGAGAAGCTCAACATGACACTCGTCCTGTTGGAGTAAGCTCAGAGGAAGGCCACGAGGATGATCGTGGAGCATCTCCCATATGAAGACAGGCTGAGAAAACTGGAGCTGTTCAGCCTGGAAAAGAGAAGCTTCATGGAGACCTCATAGCAGCCTTCCAGTATCTGAAGGGGGCCTACAAGGGTGCCAGAGACTCTTCATCAGGGACTGTAGTGGGTAATGGGTTCAAAGGGGTAATGAGGTCAGTGGAACATTTAGATTAAAGAAGAAATTCTTTAGTATGAGGGTGCTGAGGCGCTGGCACAGGTTGCCCAGAGAAGCTGTGCCTGCCCCATCCCTGGCAGTGTTTAAGGCTAGGTTGGACAGCACTTTGAGCAACTTGGTCTAGTGGAAAGTGCCCTTGCCCAAGTCAGGAAGTAGATGATCTTTGAGGTCCCTTCCAACCCAACCCGTTCTATAATTCTATGTACCTGTTATTGCTTCTATGATGCAATTCAGCCAATATATGTAACATGTCAGAAGCATTCCATACACCATTTCACTCCTAACTAATGACTACAAATACACCCAAGAGGGGGGTTACCCATCAGGTGTTAGCCTTTGAGGACTTTTCCAGACCAGTCCCAGTGCAGACTGCAATTTACAGGACTTTTTCAATACATGCTGTTAAACCGTACATCAACTTTCATAGTTCAATACACTATGAAAACACACCATCCAATTCCAAATATTGTGTATGTATCTTGCTTTTCTTTAAGAAAACAAGCCAAGTGTTTTAAGAATATGTTTTTAGTTCTCACGTTACCCCTTCTGTCTCTGCTATCTGCTCTCTCTTATCATCTTCGTAAGTACCAGGATAATTATTAAAGTGAAACCAGTAAAGTGACTGTTTTTTTTTCATGCAGCTTTATAACCAAAACAAAGGCCTTAATACTTTCGGAAACACGGTAAAAGTTGTACTTAGGACAATTAATTCATTTTATACTGGCTACTGGAAAATAAAAAGTCATTCATTGATTAGATGGACTGGGAACAAAGCAGTGGTCAGTACATAAATTAATAGATACTGAGATATATGGCTCCAAAAAAGCTCATTTATATCACAAAAATAACATGGAAAGATCTTCACAGATCTTTCTCTCATTCTTTTGTGCTGTGGGATGATTAATGGATTAGGTATGTTTGTGTGTTTCTGTTCTCACATATCTAGGATTCCCAGAATCAACAAATGCCTCCCTGCTTCAACATCACCATAATACTTAACCATTTTCTAGAAGCAGAAACAAGTAGAAAGAGGAAAAGTAATTTTTAATTTAAATTCTTCATCCTCTCTTAAGGATATTTCTCCCTTTTCACATTCTCAAGTAAGACAAAAGTTCTTTTTCTAAAATGAAACAAAACACCAAAAAAAAGGAGAAAAAATACTTAAGGCTTTCATTTGAGATATTTTTTCATCTGTGGCTTTTGCACTTCTAAAGACTCAGCCAGCCCCTAAGTAACAGCTTGAGAGAAATAACAAAACTGACATTCTCAAAAATTATGCATATTCCTTCAATTAGCAGTGAAACACTTATCCTTATCAGCAACACTGTCATTTGTACAGCTTCCTGCCTCCTCATCTGTTTTCATAGCAACACTGAACACATCTGATGCTGAAGAATGATCAAAATCTGAACAGTTGTCAGTTTGCAGAGTCTCCAGTCTCTGCATGTGTGCTGCCACTCTGCCAAGGCCATGCCTAAATACCAGTTATAACAAGGAAGACATGCATATTGTGTTGCATTAGTCGCTACTAATTTTCCCAATTATTGTGGCTAGCACTATTGATTCTGCCATCAAAATGAACAAATTAGACAGGACAAAGCACTAGAAAAATCTCTGTCTAATTATATACACCCTCTAAACAACACATCCAACAGGAATAACCATGCCCTTATCATTGTTGCTACATATTCAAAATCCCAACTAAGGAAAATAACTTTTCCTTACATTTACTGTCTTACTGAGGGGAGTAGCTCGAGAGAGAATGCCTTCAACACCTCAGCAGAGGGCAGCTCAACGTCCAGAAGCCCCAGCTCAGATAGGCGAAAGCCACCGAAGGAGCCTTAAGTCCTCAACAGGACTTGCCCAGGATCCATCAGCTCAGCTGATGCGAGCAGCTGACTCACAGGGGGTGGAGCCAGCAGGAGTGGCACCAGCCTTGACTGGTAAAAACCTGCCCCAGGGAGCGCGGCGAAGCAGCTTGCAGGAGTACTCGCCTTATGACAAGGGTCCGGTCTGGGAGCGCTCCTTCAGCTGCCCCGGCAGTGGCCAGCGTAGGCACCCAGACAGAGCCGATGAGAGGGGAGGCTGCAGTGCAATGCTCAGAGTGTAGAGAGTGTCTGCACTGGTCTCCTGAGGGAACGGTGCCAAATGGGCAGGGCTGCACTCAGTGCTCCCTGGTGGAGGTCTTCCTGCAGCAGGGGCTGAGCTGCGGGATGCTGTTAATAGGCTGCAAGATGTCAGGGAAGCTGAGAGGAAGCAGGACTGCCTCCTCCAGGCCCAAACTGTGCAGGGGCCCCAAGCGTCCACTGTAGTTCATGGAAGGAAGAAGGAGGCCGTTAAGCCAGGAAGCTGGGAAATAGTAACAAAACAAAACAAAACAAAACAAAAAAAAAAAAAAAAAGGAGGAAGAGAACAATTAAAAGCAAGGGGCTTCCTCCTAAATCTGAAGTCCCCACCCAGAACTGCTTTGCTGTTCTGCAGGGGGCTAAGAAGGAAGGGCACTCGCAACATGAACAACCGGCTGATGCACTGGTAAAGAAGATCTCTACTGGTCCTGCCAGAAAAAAAGAGGTGGGTCATAGTGGTAGGGGACTCTACTTTGAAAGGCACAGAGGCACCCATCTGTCGGCCTGACTGACTCTCAAAGGAGGTGTGTTGCCTAACAAGGGCATGGATCAGGGATGCTGCAGAGAGGCTGCCTGCGCTAGTAAGTCCCACTGACTGTTACCCAATTCTAGTGGTCCATGTGGGTGCTAGTGATATAGATAGCAGTAGCCTGGAGAACATAAAGAAGGACTACAGAGCCCTGGGAGAGGTGGTTAAGGGCTCTGCAGCTCAGATTGTCTTTTTATCAATTCTCCAGGATACAGGGGAGGACCTTAAAAAAGCTAGGAGGATTGGCCAGGTTAATAAATGGTTAAAAGGATGGTGCCATAGTCAGGGGTTTGGGTATCTAGAACATGGGGCTCCATCTAAGAGGGCAGGTCTACTGGAGGCTGGTGGAGCTGGTCTGACAAAGAAAAGGAAGAGTGGTTTTAGTAGGAGGCTTGCCAGGCTGGTCAAGGTTGCTTTAAACTAGATGTGTTGGGGGAGGGGGTCATCGTTCCATCCCAACACACTCAGTCAGTTGCCAGCACCTACAATAAATGCTCGGAGCGATGCAGAGATATTCCAGCCGCTCCAGCCAATGAGCCGGCTTCATTTGGAGCTCGATTCAGATGCCTCTATACAAATGCCCATAGCATGGGGAACAAACAAGAGGAATTAGAGATGTGTGCACGACTACGGGAGTATGATATAGTAGGCATCACAGAAACATGGTGGGATGGCTCCTACGACTGGAGTGTTGGAATGGAAGGTTACAGGCTCTTTAGAAAAGACAGGCCCGGCAAAACAGGGAGGGGGAGTTGCTATTTATGTTAGGGATAGGCTGGAGAGTATGGAACTGTGTCTGGGGACGGGTGAGCAGTCGACAGAGAGTTTGTGGGTCAGGGTTAAAGGGAGAGCAGCAATGGGGGACATTACTGTGGGGATATGTTATAGACTGCCTGATAAAGAGGACTCTGTGAATGAAGCACTCTATAGACAGATACAAACAGCCTCACGCTTGCAGGCCCTTGTCTTCATGAGGGACCTGATGAAATCCATCCGCGGGTCCTGAAGGAGCTGGCGAATGAAGTTGCTAAGCCACTGGCCATCATATTTGAAAAATCATGGCAGTCAGGAGAAGTTCCCGATGACTGGAAAAAGGGAAATATAACCCCCATTTTCAAGAAGGGGAAAATGGATGACCCAGGGAATTACAAACCAGTCAGTCTCACCTCTGTGCTGGCAAAATCTTGGAGCAGATTCTCCTGGAAGAAATGCTAAGGCACATGAAAAACAACAAGGTGGTTGGTGACAGCCAGCATGGCTTCACTAAGGGGAAATCCTGCCTGACCAATATGGTGGCCTTCTATGAGGGGCCTACAGAACTGATGAACAGGGGCAGAGCAGTTAATGTCATCTACCTGGACTTGTGCAAAGTGTTCAACACTGTCCCACATCACATCCTTGTGCCTGAGAGAGACATCAATTTGATGGGTGGACCACTCGGTGGATAAAGAACTGGCTGGATGGCCACACGCAAAGAGTTGTGGTCAATGGCTCCATGTCCGGCTGGAAACCAGTAACGAGTGGTGTCCCTCAGGGATTGATGTTGGGATCGGTCTTGTTCAACATCTTTGTCGGTGACATGGACAGTGGGATTGAGTGCGCCCTCAGCAAGTTTCCGATGACACCAAGCTGTGTGGTTCGGTTGATATGCCGGAGGGAAGGGATGCCATCCAGAGGGACCTCGACACGCTTGTGAGGTGGGCTGATGCCAACCTTATGAAGTTTAACCATGCCAAGTGCAAGGTCCTACACCTGGGTCAGAGCACAGCTACAGGTTGGGCAGAGAAGAGATTCAGAGCAGCCCTGCAGAGAAGGACTTGGGGGTGTTGGTCGATGAGAAAATGAACATGAGCCAGCAGTGCGCACTCACAGCCCAGAAAGCCAACTGCATCCTGGGCTGCATCAAAAGGAGTGTGACCAGCAGGTCGAAGGAGGTGATCCTGCCCCTCTACTCCACTCTCCTGAGACCTCACTTGGAGTATTGTGTGCAGTTCTGGTGTCCTCAACATAAAAAGGACATGGAACTGTTGGAACAAGTCCAGAGGAGGGCCACGAGGATGATCAGGGGACTGGAGCACCTCCCGTATGAAGATAGGCTGAGAGAGTTGGGGCTGTTCAGCCTGGAGAAGAGAAAGATGCATGGAGACCTCATAGCAGCCTTCCAGTATCTGAAGAGGGGCTATAACGATGCTGGGGAGGGACTCTTCATTAGGGACTGTAGTGACAGGACAAGGGGTAACAGGTTCAAACTTAAACAGGGGAAGTTTAGATTGGGTATAAGGAAGAAATTCTTTACTGTGAGGGTGGTGAGGCACTGGAATGGGTTGCCCAGGGAAGTTGTGAATGCTCCATCCTTGGCGGTGTTCAAGGCCAGGTTGGACAGAGCCTTGGGAGACATAGTTTAGCGGGAGGTATTCCTGGCCATGGCAGGGGGGTTGGAACTAGATGATCTTAAGGTCCTTTCCAACATTAACTATTCTATGATTCTACGATTCTACTGTCTACTTGCTCACACCCACTTTAAGCTCTGCAATGTCTGTGATAATATTTTTACTTCTCAGTGTTCAAAAGCTGAGTTTGAAATTTGCAGTCTCTTAAATGGATAAATTTATCCTGGCAAATTTGAAGAATAAGAACAGCGACACCCCAAAATTACAGGAATAATATCCAGAAAATATGTATTCATGTTTTTCCTATGATTGATATTCAGTGTACCTAACTGTTGTCTTCTCCATCACTTCTTTTTGTAATGTCCCCCTCCTAGACTGTAACATACTCCTGTAAAAAACCCACTCCCTTGCAGACCTACCTCTAGTATTGCAACATACAGCTCAAGCGTGACAGCTGCATCTAATGCTTCGCATTTTCTTTCTGGATCATATTTGCCTCTTTTTTCCCTATTTCTGTTTAGACATTCTGATCATCTGCCAGTATCTCCCAAACTAATGGCATTTTAATAATAGCTTCATGTTTGGAAATGAATGCGACAGAAATGAGGGTTGTACAGCTAAAAGAAAGGAACAACACATCTAGAGAGAGAACTAATATAGAAGGATGTATATCTGCTGCATTACAGTGGAAAACAAAACTACAACAACAACAAAACCCTACCAAAACACTTAGGGAAAGAAAATGGTGAAAAATTCAATTGAAAACCATCTTGTCCTCAGACCTTTTCTTATTATACAATGATTTTTGATTTTTGAAGTGAAAAGCCACAGTAATCATGACAGGGATGAGAATCAGAATACTTGATTATATAAATGCATTAGAAGGGAAACGGCATTAGAGTGTCTAGGACAGCTACAGGTATGTATTTTTCTGGCTTTTACATATATCACCATGCACTGGAAAGATGAAACTCATGATAGTTCTTAATTCTTAGAGATAAAAAGATAAACGTAAAAGCTTCCCTTCAAGTGTTTTACTGCATGTATAAATCTCTGTTACCAGAAGTTTTAGTTAAATGCAATTCCTCTCTTTGCCTACATCACTTTCAGGACTGAGGCTGCAGAGAAAGTTGTCACTTTTGATACAAATACAGATAATATCATTAGTTTCCTGAAACAAACAAAGAAAATGGCCTGTGTGCATTTTACTTCTGCCTAAATCCATCCAAAGTAGTTTCAAGTAGTGATATCCAATGCTGCCCTGTTCCCATTGCTATTTCATAGAATTATAGAATAGTTAGGGTTGGAAAAGATCTTACGATTATCTCTTTCCAACCCCCTTCCACGGGCAGGGACACCTCATCCTAGTCCATGTCACCCAAAACTCCATTCAACTTGGCTTTGAACACTGCCAGGGATGGAGCATTTATCACTTCTTTGGGCAACCTGTTCCAGTTTGCCCATACTCTTTACATATAGATGAAAGGATTTTAACCTACCTTCTTAACCTTTTACAATTTTTTTTTTTTTTTTGTCAGAAAAAAAGATCTCCAAAGAGTTTAGAGGTTAAACTGCCTTATTAAACTAGGTAAGACTAGGCTAGTCAGTAGAATTCTACTCTTATAATTAGTTCCATGAATTCTGTGAAAGATGCTGTAATCCAATGATAGGAGCATTAGACACCAAAATCCCATGCACATGTGAAGAGCTACTACATTTCAGCAGTGGATTAAGTTACCTCTGAGTACTTTTCATACAGGCACAATCAGTCTCTAAGCACATTTAGGACCCTCCATCATGAAATGCCCTATACAAATGTAAGTTTATACTAATATCTAAACAGTATCAGAGTTATTCCATGAACTGCAAAGTGGCATACAAAGCAGACTAAGAAACAAATCGTGTATCACAGACAAAACTACTTGCATACAAATAGTTTATGGCAAATATTTTACCCAATAAGCTTGTTGCAGTTTAAGCCCAGCCGGTAACTCAAGACAAAGCTTCATTCGAGAAAGAAGGTTGATTTGTATACATAAACAGACACACATGTTTGCACATACTGCAGACAGGGACACTAAAACACAGGTATATTGGAAATAACTGACTGAAGAAGAAAACTATCTGTCAGCCCCATTTCATTCATAGAAAAAATGCCTTAGTAATTTAAAATTAAATAAGAAGCACAATACAAAGGAATAGACTAGTCTTGTTTTGTAAGTCTCTAGTTGATTTTCAAGGACTTAATTTTGGGGGCAGTGAAGGGTAGCAAAAGCAGTAGAAACAGTTTTTTTGATTTGTGAATGCAGAGAGAATTTTTTAAATGGACATTCCAGAACCAACCTTGTTTTGCTGTCAAGTCTGGTCCTACCATCCAGATTCATACCACCTGACTCCAGCCACTTGACACACTTCAAAATGTAGTAACTACAGTTCCTCTTTCAAGTCAGGCACAAGAAGAAAACACTCCAGAAAGCAATATTGCTTCCTGAGGGCTAATCCAAAGCAACCAAACCTGATTCTTCATGTCACAGTCTTCTTATGGCTGTACTCTTAGCATTTTTACTACATATTTCAGGGGGAGGCAGGAAAGGGAAGTGATGCCACATTAATGCCCAGTTGTTAAAGTGCAGTAGCAACTCACCACCTAATTTCAGCTAAGAACTGGATTGGGCATGTCAAGACCCATGACATACATTAAGAGCTTTTCCAGCTGGTTTTCTCCTACATCTGTAGATTTAGCCTAGACAAAAGCCCCTCTCCTCTGTGATACAAGTCCCATGTGTCAGACCAAGCAGAGAATGTAAAGTTGTACTGCTCGTTAGCCACATGCAGCCCAACAGTTAGTTCTGTCCAGCTCTGACCTGGCTTTCAGACAGACAAGTAAGTCTATAAACGCTAAACAATCTAACGAATAGTAATAGTTCACCTCATCTTTTATCTGTAGGCTTTAGAAAAAGGCAGCTACGCTATTAAAATGTCAAGATGTTTGTTGATATTAACAAGGCCAAAAATAGATTTTTTAAAATGTGAAAAATGAGGGCAGCAGAAGGTAATAGGATCTCTGATGACCTGAAAAAAGCCCATTTAGTGTTCTTTTGCTGGATACTAGAACAGGCCAAATAAAGCTAATTTATCTCCGAAACAGCAAATTCCTTTTTAGTAAATGGCCCACAAGGGGGAAATAAAACATTAGAGAATCTTTGACATGGTAAATAATTAAGAGACTGGTCAAAATCTTGATAGAAAGTCCTCATCGCCTGCAAATTACAAGACTCGGGGTACTCCTGAAGAAAAGGAAATGTACAGTAACACAGGAAATGACTCAGGTGACAAGTCCAACACAACATTAAATATTAAGTAACAGCAAACCCCAAAAGAAGGGAACTTTACATCATGATCTAATTTAGGCCCTGTATCACGGGTACTTATACATGTTAATGATTCAAGGGATGAATTCAAATAAAAAACCAGCAGTGTAATAACTTAAAAAAGGAAGTACATTAATAGGTAATATATATAGTAATAACCTCTCAAATTGACCAATTAAGTCATAAAAGGCATAACTGGATATCATAATTAAGTATTCTATAAGCCATTGTCTAACAAATACTCAACGTTTTTCCTTCATTTGATGAAACTTTAGAGGCAGTAGACCATACTAAAATATTTTTATTTCACTGAGCTAGAGTAACTCCCGAGAAAGAGTGATTCCCAAGCGCTATGGTGATTTTCACCAAAACCACCTTTGCTTTTAGTAATCCAAGACCTGTGCTGCTCTGCCTCAGTCAAATATCTTCCTCTCAACTGCAACAGCCCAACAGGACTCAGTTCTCCATATAAAATGCTAATTCAGTGAAATCAATGAAAATTGTGTCATAAAAAATGAGGTAACATACATTAGGCAAAAACAAAACCAGATTTTCAGAATCTCAGTTACTCTACAGTGTAAATGCAAAACAGCATTTTGAGTTATTCTAAAAATCAAATAAATGCAACAAATTGCAATCAGCTCTACTAGGTTGCCCTACATTAAAATGGAACCTCAAAATAATCTCATTATTGCACTCATTCCAGCCAGTAATCCTTTTCCATTTTTTCTTATTTCCTTATCCATTACACTCATGTTACAGCTCTTTGCACCTACAAGCAGCTTAATGTAAATTATGAATAAAGCCATTACTTAAGACATTACACTAACCTTGTATCTTGAGATAGCAGAGCATAATTACACCTACAGAAGGCAGGCTATATCTGCTGATGCATTGCAGCCTTGCTAATATGGAAGGTTAGAGCAGCTGCTAATCTCCATTTTATACCAAAGTGCATGACAATCTTCTATGAACAAGTATTGCTCTGTGACTAATTTAGAGCTAGAGACTCTTCGACCACTTGTAAATAAGCCATGACTAAACAGTGGTTACAAGTTGTGAAAAACTATTATTCTCAGCAAGCTTTGGCTTATTAAAGAGGTAGAGATGAGCATTTTTGAGTGCTGTCCTAATTTTTTTCAGATGGTGACAGTGTGCTTGGCACTATACAAAAATCAGACCTGAAAAGAGCCCTGTTAAGAGACATTAAATTCAGATATTGAGGGGCATCCTTTACATGTGCTGGCTAATCTTATTACAAATTCAGGGTGAAGTGTCATGAACAAACATGATTTCAGAATAGCAAGGTGCTGTAATAGAGAAATCAATAATTTAACAGTGTCCCTTTGGCTAATTGGAATTGATGGACTTGGCAGAAACATTTAGCAGGAGCACTATTAAATAGGAACCAAAGCATCAGAACAGGAAAACAGTTTGAAGCACAGGAATAACGGGTATAAAAATAGAATGAGGAGAAAGCAGTAATATAGACTGTTATGCACATTACTTTAAGAAAGTAACCAGGAGCTTCATTTTTCCAAAGTAAGTCCAGAAATATCAAAATCACCTGAAAACCTAGATTGCATCTTCAAAATAATTGAGGACAAAAATCTCACATAAATTTCAGAGAAAAAAAATGACCTTGTAAGCAAGTAGAAGAATATCCCTCTGACCCTCTAAGTCTTTCCCTGCTGTTTCAGGATTTACTAATTAAAACACACAGTGCTCACAAAGTAACATTATTTACAGACTGCAAACAAACTTGAAAGTAATTGTACAAGGGAGATGAGTTCTTTATGTATGTGTTTGCACATCTGTATGTGACACAGTGGCTTCTAAAGTACCTACGTCAGGTATTCTTGCATCCGATATGGAATAACATTGGGGAACAGGACAGGCTGTGGCAGAAAATAACCTAAATCCTGGTGGGTGACAACTTGCCCAGGAGCCAACTGTGTGTCAAAAAAGCTCGACAGCCTCCTGGGCTGTATTAGGCAAAGCATTGCCCAATCCATCCTTCCTCTCTGCTGAGACCTGGTAAAACGCATCTGGAGGGCCATGTCCTGTGCTACACTATCCAGTGCAAGAGAGACATGGACATACTAGTGTGAGTCCAGAGAAAGGTCACGGAGGTGATTAAGGGCTTCAAGAACCTCTTTGTTGAGGAGAGTCTGAGAGAGCTGTGTTTGCTCAGTTTGAACACAAGTAGTTGAAAAGGAAACCTTACTGCTACCCACAACTACTTGATAAGAAAAGATGTTGCCAGACTTCTCAAAGGTGTATAGCGATGAGAGGAAACAAACACAAGTTTGAAGAAATTTGCATTAGATACAAAGAAAAAAAAAAAAATTGCCATGAGAGTGGCCAAATACTGGATTGGAACATGTTTCCCAGGGAGGCTGTGGGATGTCTGGTTTTGGAAGTCTTCAAGATTCTAATGGACATAGTCCTAACTTAGCATCTTGATATAATTATCCCTGCTTTGAGCAGATAGGTAGACTAGATTAATTCTTGAGGTCCCTTCCAATTTCAGTTGTTCTATGACTGTACTGCTTTCTTTTGTCTCTGCATTTTCACTCACAAGCCTTTTTAAAAATCTAAAAGAAAGCAACCAACCAGAAAGCAACATATGCTGTAAAATGAAAAAGCACCTTATGGCAAAATGATTAAAAATCTTTGGCACATTTGGAATTGCTACTTGAGCTACTGGTATCTATATTCAAATTACTAAACCACAGAAAAATGCGTATCACACAGGGGTCGTACTTTGAAAACAGCCCTTGGTGATGGTTGGTTTTCCAGGTGCTCAGAGCTCTCTGACTTGTGTTTAGCAGCCACCCACGACAATCACCTAATGAAAAGAATTTCTGCAAACTGTGTTTTTGAGATGATGAAAAACAGAAGAGGAAACCTGGTCAGAACAGATCTGAATTTTCACTCCAAAGACTCACTCTCTCCATTTTTCTAAAAAATTATGTAGTGTCAAGGAGACAATAAAGACTTTGTTCTGTCAGTGTCATTGAACAATTGACCAGCATTTGGTAATACAAGCTTGCGTGCATTCTGTGATTATGTTCAGTGGGTTTACACCAAGATTTTAAATCGCATCTTCTCTTACTGGGGAAATTCCTTTGGCAACAGATCAAGAAAATGCCAGGGCCTGCAAAATAAACATCTGCTTCTGTTACTGTGTCAAAATATAGGAAAACGTTGAATATTTATTATGAATCAGTACAGCACTGATCTAAGTTATGATAGTGATTTATATAGCTCTTAGTATACTCTAAAAGAACACTTATAGCAGAAGTGGAACTCCAAGAGAAGTTATTATTTATTTATCTAAGTTCCTGAGAAAAAAATCGTTTGCACTATCAAGCACATTTATTTTAGCAGTACTTTTATAGTCTACTGAGGGCATTACAGTTCATCATCTGACTACAGTCCAGAATATATTCTTTTTGTATAAGTGCTGTGAAATAAAGCTTTTAAGCCTGCTATTGTGTTTGTTTTCCTTTTTAAAGGACAGTCGAGAATTATCAAGTAGTTAGGGGCTGAATTAGAAATCCAAGCTGTCCTTATGACTAAGAACAATGTATTAATTAAAGACCAAGTCACCTGTATTTCTGTGGCAGCAAGAGATTGCTGTGTCAAGGTACTATGATACTGTATAACAATGTCACAATATTGATACTTTCATGTCTTTTTGATGGGTGATCGTGTCATTACAAAGGATGTGAAACACAGCCTCACACTAAATCAGCCGCATAAACCTGTATATTCTTGGTAACTTTGTGACACCATTTGTGTTGTAAAAGCCATCCTGCTGAAAGCACAGTGGGTGCAGTCCATGTGCTGGTTGTGGCAGGAATAGAGTCAATTTTCTTCATAGTAGACACTATGGGGCTGTGTTTTGGATTTGTGCTGCGAACAGTGTTGATAATACAGGGATGTTTAAGTTACCACTGAGAAGTGCTTATACAGAGTCAAGGCCTTTTCCAGACACAGTAGGGAGAGCTGGCCCCAACTGACCAAATGGATATTCCATTCCATATAATGCTATGCTCAGAATATAAAGCTGGGGGAAGAAGAGGGAAGGGGAAAATGATCAGAGTGATGGCATTCGTCTTCCCAAGCCATTATTACTTGTGATGGAGCTCTGCTTTCCTGGAGATGGCTAAGCACCTGTCTGCTGATGGGAAGTGCTAAATTAATTCCTTGGTTTACTTTGCTAGTGCACGTGGCTTTTGCTTTACGTGTTAAACTGTCTTTATCTCAACCCATAAGTTTTCTCACTTTTACTCCAACATGGGAGGAGTGAGTGAGTGGCTGTGTGGGGCTTAGTTGCTGGCTAAAGTTAAGCCATGATTGTCCATTACAAGGGAGATTTTTTCATGTGTTTGAAACACTTGCATGCCTGTGAAGCACTGAGATATTTTAGTTAAAACTTACTGAAATTAGAAAACATACACAAAATATACCAAAAAGTTTCACAAGAAAAACAAACTAAATCATATGCACACAAATACACACACTTACACACACTAGAAGTCTAGCTAAAAGTCATTAATGGAAACTATACTTGAAAGAAACAGAGGAAATGGAAATGAATTTTTTTCCCTTATAAAATAGGCTGCAGAAAAAATGGATAAATTATAAACATTTGTATTCTGTGATTAATTTACAGATGCAGAATTTATTTTCCTTCCCATTCCTCTTGCTAAAAAAAGGTCCAAAACATCAACATGTAATTTTACCATTTCTTCAGGAAGAGTCCAAGAACAATGTAGATAGACACCTGTGTAAATTGGTTTCATTTTTTTCTTCTTTCTGAACTCTGTTGAACAAGTAGAAAATAAATGTAAATGAGGAAGGAAAGAGGCCAGAGTTCCTCTACATTCCACTGGGAATGTGAAAAACATGATGCTGTTGATATATCTGCTGTTGTATTTCATGCAAACAAATCTCCAAAGAATTTTTGTTTCACAAACAGCAAACTGTTGCAAGCCTCAGTTAATTCACTCTGCATAATAGCACTTCTAAATTCATACAAGGTTCCTTTCTGCTTTCTCAAGCTAAGCACTTAGAGACCCCCGAGCAAGACAGGAAAAAATAACTGTCGCATATATGAGAAAGTACACAATCACGAAGCCTCAGTCTGTAGAATTACTAAGCTTTTTAGTATTCTATTTTACTATCAGTACAAGACATTTTACAAGCGTCCAAGCCAACAAGTCAAATGGGTCAACTACTGTAATGGCTAGTACAGCAGTATTAGGAAGCATGTTTTTGTCTAATAAGGAGGTAGAAAGAAAATGCATGAAGAAAGAGGATAGAAAGTGTAACAGAGAAGAAAATGGAAAAAAGTTGCTACACCAAACCTATCATATGTAGAGGTCAACTAACAAAAAGAAAAAAGGTTTTCTAACTTTGCTTGGCAGAAGAAACACCTCTCTTAACTAGCAAATTTAATGCCCAACCTCTGCTGATATCTCTGAGAGCAGAGAAAGCCCTTAGAAAGAAATTAGTATCAGTAGAAGATGAAGACTTGAGGCATAAGGAAGATTAAACCATAGCAAAATGGGTCTATTGTGTGCATCCTTCTATTAAAGAAAACAGCCTTGGCATCTGATTGATGCTTCTTGGTAAACTCGTTGTCTACATTGATTTTTGAAGACTTTGATTGTCTTATTAACCTGCTCCAGTACTGATTAACTAATTCACAGAATAGCTGAGGTTTGAAGGGACCTCCAGGAGTCATCTGGTTCCACCCCCATACTAGACCAGGGCTGCCTAGAGGTGGTTGCCCAGGACCACGTCCAGACAGATTCTGAATGTCTCAAAAGGAGAACCCACAAACTCACTGGGCAACCTGTGCCACTGCTTGTTCATCCTCACAGTGAAAAAGTGCTTCTTGATGTTCAGAGGGAACCTGTGTGCACTGCCTCTTCTCCTGTTACTGGGCATCATTAAAAAGAGCCTGGCTCTATGCTCTCTGCACCCTTCAAGTATTTATAGACATTGATAAGATCCTCCTGAGCCTACTCTTCTCCAGGCTGAACAGTTCCAGCTCTCTCAGCCTTTCTGCATAGGAGAGATACTTCACAGTCCTTTATTGGACTTTCTTCAGTATGTCCATGTCTCTCTTGTATTGTGGAGTCCAGAACTGGACACAGCACTCCAGTTGTGGCCTCAGTGCATGTAATGCTTTGCCCAGTGCCTCCCAGGGTACCACTGGCCTTCTTTGTGGTAAGGGCCACTTACTACAGCCCACTGCTGGCTTATGTTGAATCTGCTGTCCACCAGGACTCCCAGGTCCTCTTCTGCCAAGCTGGCTTCCAGGTAGGTGGCTTCTCAGCACACCCTGAGAGGGGTTCTTTTCCCCTAATTGCAGGACTTCTAATTTCTCTTTCTTGAACTTCATGAAGTTCCTGTCAGCCCATTTCTCCAGCCTGCCAAGGTCCCTCTAGATGGCAGCATGACCATCTCAGCCACTCCTCCTGGTTTTGTGTCAACAAAAAACTTGCTAAGGGTTCCCTTATGTTAAATGGGATTGAACCTAATGGTGATCCTTGGGGTACACCACTAGTTACTGGACCTCAACCAGACATTGCATTACTGATCACCACTGTCTGGGCCTGGCCACTTATTCAGTTTTCAGTCCATCTCACTGCTCCTCCAGCCCATACATCAACAGTTTCCATGTGAAGATCTTACAGGAAGCCTCACTGACGTCAAAGTAAACAATACACACTGCTTTCCCCTCATCTACCAAGCTAGTAGAAGGTTCCTAAGATTTCATCATTCAATGTTATCAAGGTGTTCAAGCATGACTTCCCCTTGGTGAATTCATGCTGACTACAGATCACCTTCAATGTCCTTCATGTGCCTGGAACTTGTTTCTAGAATTAGTTGTTCTACCCCCTGTTCAGGAAATGAGGTGAGACCAACTGGCTTGTAGTTCCCTGTGTCCTTCTGGCCCTTTCAGAAGATGGGAATGACATCTGCTTTCCTTCAGAGATCAAATTATGGTTACCTTGTAGACTATCAATTGGTCAAAACAGGCATCAATTAAGCTTTCACCCTGGATCTTAAAATTATCTCTCAGCAGTGTTATTTTTGTCTTTGTTGATAATACACAGGGGACAGATTCTTAATTTCATGTGCCTGAATTGGATGCCTAGTATAGGTCGTAAGAATGCATCCACTTATTTCCAAACCTCTTAAATAGAAGGATGATAAGCAAATATATGTATACTAGTTTTATGAAGCAACAAATATCTACATCCTGTTTGAGATAATGTTTTTAATAATTAAATCTCAAAAATCTAACCCTTCCTCCTTTAATTAGAAAGCAAATAAAACCAAACCCTATAGACCTCAGTCAGCATCATTTCTGAATAGGGCTTCTGTTTGGAAAATAGATTGATTTTGTTTGTAGTCTACAGTTAAACATAGCAGAGCTACAGTTTTACAAAGTAGCTGCAAAACATCTCATAGAAATGAAATCTCTGTATCTTCACAAATGAGATAATTAGAATTTCATAGTTGGACGATTAAGTGAGAGTATACTATTCTAAATATTTCCTTAGTGTTTTGAAAAAATTACATTTCCACATGATCTGTGTGGAATTTTACACTTGTATCTATTATGAATTCAGGGAAGTACCAAAGAACTTACTTTCTAGTCATACTCTATGGCTTTAATTTCATTAAAGCAAATTCATTGCAATCTAGTTTGCTGGTAAGACAGCAGGGTGTCGTAAATATTACTTTAACCATTTGGAATGTATGATACAACAAAGCAGAAAAAAAAACCCCACCTCCTACTGTTTTTAGTGTTCTGCTATTAGGTTTACTTGCTGAATCTCACTTGCCAGTGGTTGGAAAAAAACCATAAATTAGTCAAAGTTTTAAAAAGATCAGGAAAAGGCAACAGAATTAGGTGTGAGCAGTGATCAGGCACAAATCTATCTTACAGAGATCTGCACTAATGCATTTGAATAAGATAGATGGATTTGATTTAATCTTGCAAAAAAAAAAAAGAACACTGTAACTAACATGCATGACTTATGAGACTCAACTCACTCTCTCACCAGTAGAAAGAGAGTGAGCCATTTTCACGAGGCTACTCAGCTCATCCAAGGTCTGATGCAGATTTTATTGAAGAACCAGGACCTATTTAAAAATAGTTTGCCTTTTTTCTTTTATTTTTAAGGGGAAAGAGGGGTACCTAAAATTCATACTCCTGCAGAACAAAGAATAGTTAGTAGTATATGCTAGTACAAGGATGTTCTTGCTTCTACATCATCTAAGGAAAATGTCTTTAACTGGCTCCACTTGAGAATTACAGGGATGTTCTTTGGGCCTGTATGAGGGAATATTCTGAGGGAATAGAGAGATCTGAACAGTTGATTTGAGAGACACTTTTTGCAGCTGCAGGAACTACAGGTCAAAATTCTCTAGCTTGTTTTGAAAGTCCAGATAAAACTGTATCTGATTATTTGCTCCTACCTTTATTCATTTATGACATTTGATTTTTTCCTAAGAAGCTCATGGAGATGTCTTGAAATAGGTTATACCAACAGCTCTAAGTACCATAACGTCCAATTTTCTGACTTTTCTCAGTACATAATACTTCAACGCAGTCGCTGAAATTTGTTCTTTCTAACTTCAGTTCAAAGCAAGAATAAAGGGAATATAGACTTGCTGCTAGTGGAATGGGGTGTAGCATGTGAGGGACATGCAGAAACATCTCTACTGGCAAATCCTAAAAGTTACACAAGGGAGGAATTTTTTAAACAACAAATTATTTCCTAATATGACAAGGGAGGTCCCTGCATTTCCTTATGAGCTAAAATATAAAATAGTTGCATAGGTCAAGCACAAAAATTATTAAATAGCATACACACATAAATCAATAAATCCTATTAAAAGCAATCCCTATTTGCATTTTGGCCTGTTTGACACCATTAAGATGAAGCTGCTAATCTATTAATTTCATCAATATCTAATACTCTGAGATTAAAAATAAGAGAGACTAATTGTAAACTAATTAACAGAAATCTTTGCCTGCTGGCATAATCATATGTTGTTAATCTAAAATTTGACTTACGATCTTGCTGTATTATTATATCAAGAACATAGGGGCTTGTCTATCTTAGCTAGCATGTGGCCTTTAGTATTAATCATTTCCAAGTGTGTGATACTTGGAATTCATAATAAAAGCTTAAAAACAAAGGTAAGTGTTTATCCATTTGCAATTTAAATTTAGGGTGGAGGAAAACTGCTACTAGTATCACTGCCTGCCATGGTCCTGTCTCCCCTGACACAACAAAGCAACTTCCACACTAACAAAAACAACTCTGCAAGGAATAAAACACATACTCTGGGTTCAGCTGCAAGAACTTTTAGAATTATGTCCAGCCACTCCCTAAAATATAGACTTTTAAAGACATGAGAATCCTTTTACAGCATTGTAGTAACCTGGGCAGACAACGTAACATGGTGTGGATAATCTTTCACAACCAGAGCAAAGACAAGTTTTAAGGCTCCCAACAAGAAATGAACTTATCAGTTCCTACTTTTTCTATTAGTTTTTGTGTGTGTGTATGTGTGTTGGTTACTCTTAGACAAATTAAGCCAGTGCTCGACAAATTTACTTCAAAAAGAATTATGAGAATATCATGATCAGAGCCCTGGAAAGCAGGTTTGATGAATATCTCTGCAGATACATTAAAATTCTTTGTGGATTTAGAAACAGCACATAGATCTATTTTTAATTCTTTATTTCATGCCACAACATCTTCATTAATATCATGCTGGGACTAGAACTAGTTTTTTTTAATTTTACAATTACTCATTTCTTAAACATCAAGAAAATACCACAAACACTGATTAATTCTGTCTTTAGTAAAACTTATCTCCCTTGAGCCAGTCTGATAAATTACTTACATCTTTATGTACTTGACACAGATGAATAATATCTCTATTTGATACCTCCAAATATCGTAGGTATTACAAGCCTTTTAGAATATTCAGCAGCACTGCCCACATGGTTGAATAAAACAATATGGGGCTCCCCCAGCCAGCTGTTGTAGAAGGAAAACTGATTGGATGTGTTTAAGTAAAAGAGGAAAAAGAGAAATTTCTTCAACAGTTCTCAAGGGCAGATACAACAAAAATGTTCCAGGAAGACTCTGGCTGGAAACGAGAAGCCTTTGTAGAAAGGTATATGCTTTATCTCTAGTTGGAAGATTAATTACTATTTTAAGATTAACTTTTTCATTGACATGAGCTATGTAAAAATGGTGATAATTAAGAAAAGTTCATTAGAGAACTCTATAATTTATGACAAAACACAATTTATCAAAGCGGAAACTCAATAATTTCCTTCTTTAAGTACTACTGAGAATTAGAAATATTTATAATTGTCACTCCCTTAAGTCAGAAAATAATTTAATGATTGCTAAAGTATTTTGCTTGTTATAAAATCCTTATCACAGGTATTTTAAAACCTTAGCAGCAAACATAAGAACAGATGACCAGAAGAAACCTAGAAGTAAAGAAGACCTTGTGAGGTACCTAAAAGGCTATTGAACTCAATGAATGTTTTCTGTATATAATACACATTAAAAAGCTACATTTTTGCTTTAGATCTCACAATTTATTTTTTTTTTAAGGAATTTATCCTTCTTAATTGCTATGGAAGATCTTTATAAAAACAAAGCAGTTGTAATAATTGAGAGGCACAGTACAAGTTACAACAGAAATGCTGTTATTACTTTCAATTATTATATCCTATGTTAAGCTCTATTCTTTCCTTTCACTGTCTGGAGAACTAAAGTAGTGACAGGTATAACAAAACTACACAAACAAGCAGAAAAATATACTACTCTGAACTATAACTATTTTAGACAAAATTTAAGTATTCTGATAAATTCTAGAAAGCAACTGTAAGTACAAATGTGGGTTTATGTAACTGTAATATAACCTTTTCACTTCTCACCTTCTGCCCATCTGTGACAGAAGCAGATTTAGAACAGATCATCACAACCTTGCTGTATAACATACTAGCACAAATTAGGTATGAAAGCAAAAAGATAGTAATTTTTGTACTCTACCATTTCAGCATATTTACATTATACTTTTTAACATTGTTATTTTTTGCATTCTGAGATCCTGTGAGAAAGGTTTTCTACTCAACCTTTTTTGAACAGGTTAGTGCTTCAATGGTAAGCGAACAACAGTTAGAGAGTTAGAGAAGAATATTCACATCACTTTCTTTAGTCATCTAGTTCAAGGACCTCATTTAAGAGCAGTTTTTACAGGCACTAGAGAAAAGCAGCACTTCCAAATAGGGATTCAGAACTGCTAAGTTACACTAGTACTAATGTCAGGAGATATTTATGAGTATACTCAACTTTTCCTTCTGAAATCTGCTGACTCCATGATCCGTTGTTCTTTTTTTAATCACTTCAAAAATCAGTGCTAATTTTCAGTGACACTGCACCCTTTTGCAGATGATCAGCCTATATTCTTTCCTTACCTGCATTGCTTAAATCACAGGCTCAGCCAGAATGTCTGTGTTCACCTTTCTTCCTGAGCAAGATGAGAATGCTATCACTCACAATGTTACAGGGAGTTTAAATGCTATTAGCTGCAATTCTGTGCTGAGCAAAAATGATACTGTTAATGGCTGTGTGGTGAGCCATAGCAAACCACCTACAGCTTTGTACTGAGCTAAATTGACACTACCTATAGTGCCATGACTCAAACACTCCTTTTCACAGTTGCACACCATATTAAGGGCAAACGCTAGAAGCATAGGCCATGGTGCACTCACCACAGGGCTCATACCTCAGTGGATATCAACAGTACCTGAACTGTTTAACCACTGAGCACGTGAGCTGAGGCAGTGCTGCCAAGTTAAAAACATAAACTACACACACCCTTCACTCCCCCAACACAGAACCATACAAAAATCCCAACCAAAACCAACTCTGAAAGACTAACAAAGCACTAGATAAAACCCTTCTACTTGAATGCCCAACATTAAGGTTAATAAACTAAACCAAGGTTAGTAAACTAAAACCACTACTGAAAGCAGCCTCAGTACATAGCACAGCTAGCCATGCTGAATAAAAGCCAAAATCACAGGATATGTTCTTCAGTATTATCAGCATTTTCACACTAGTGCACTTAATAGGGAAAATCCTACCTATCAAAGCAGTGCAGTGAGCAAAGCAGTTACCAGTCACAGCGCTGTACTAGAGCTCAATAAACTCTGCCTCCCACAGTCTTAGCACTGAACAATATATACACATTTCATGCTTTTTGACAGGAGGGAAACTTATTTTTCACATTTTATTTTCATTCAGTTTAGGATACAGATTTAGTTACACTACAGTTAGAAATTGCTCTTGCTAAACTGCTAGCAGGCATTTAAACACAGACAGCTATAGAGTAGACAAGTGCATTTTTAAGTTTGGAACAGCAAGAGATTCACTCATAGCTACCTTTGTTCATATGCTCACATACATACAAAGTGTATTTATTCATTATTTGATAAGATAGGCAACCTCTCCACATCAGCCAGCTTGCCTCCAATGTGGAAAAACTGACAGACTTAATTTTTACATAACTTATTAATTTTTGGAAGTATATACCAGATTCTCAACACAGAGGTTTATGCCTACTTTTCGGGGTGTTTCCTAAAAGGAGCAGTGTTTTCAAAGGGTAGGAAGACCTTTTACATGATCAGCTGATAAATGAACAGAGAAACAAAACCACATGAGCTTTTTTAGCACATGAAGACTTCTTCAGGTATGATACAGGCAACAAGCATTAACTTCATATTAGGCAAGATTGCGTGGTTTTCCCTACTGCCACTACTCAGACAGGAAAGTCTGAAAGAAAAAAAGAAGTACCACCTAGGGAGCAGAGGAGAATATTTGCAAGGAGACAGGTTATCTCATCACTAACTCTAACACAGGTAATTATCATATATAGAGAAGCTATAGATTTTAGCTATGGGAGGAAAATCACATCATTGCAGAAAGTTTATAACCTTAATAAATACGAGACTTTTCATTCCAGCACAACGAGTTTAGCTCCCTGGATAATTTTCAAAGCTGTTTTATACACATTCTGATTTTTTTTTTTCCCCCAAAAGTTAAACAAATACTTTCATCTTTTATTATCTATATTTATTCAGTCCATGGTAGCAATTTGATTTACCCCATATAGTTTTTGTGATGTTATTTGCTGTAACAATGTTTTGCATTTGAATGAGGAGGGAGGTTTCCTTTACTCCAAATGTGTAGTCTGTGGTTTGTCAGTTCAATCTCTTGTCACCAGTACATTTGACCATACAGAGAAGAACCTGAAGAGATCCCCATACACACTTACTTGGCAGTGTATCATCTGAAGAGTCCTGACTGGAAAGTTCAACCAAAGAAAAACAAACTCTGAAAGTCTCAAGGACACAGGGTTTTTTTCCAATAATACACTAGCTACTTAAAGTTGGAATTGAACAGTGAGAAATAAATACATAATGACCCCTTACATTTGGTTTCGGTTTTGTTTTCAGGAACTTGACATAAAGTGTATTATTTTTCTCAGCCAGTTAGCGTAAAAAATACCAGCAATTAGAAGAAAGAAAGTTTTTCATACTGCTGTATTGTACTTCTGTGGGCAGAAGGCAACCTGTAAACTGGATTCGATATGGAGGTTTGAGCTTGGCAGTTGTTAGGGTTAAAAGGTCTAGGTGCTATTGCTTGAAATAGCAAGTTAATATGGACCAACAATATGGTTATTCTTTTATCTTGCTAATCTGGTTGAATGAAAATCTGGTTGTATGTAAAGCCAGACAGATTCATGAACAAATAGGCCTGATAATTTGGTATCACACTGATAAACTTTTGACCAGCCCTATGGAGGAAAGCTGTAAAGAGCTTGCTGTCCTCTCAATGAAGCTCCAGCTGGAAAGATTCAAAACAAGGGAAAACAAACCATACGGATTCATGCAATCCAAAATTATTTAGAATTCAACCCAGTAATCTGTTCTAACACAGGCACATACACACACACACATTCATTAATATCCACCATAGAATTCCTATTAGAAACTTGATAAAACATTTAATTTTTAAAGATAATTAATTTCTCCTTCTGACTTGAAGCACTGTCATATCCACCAGCTCTCCTAGTAGAGCTGTTCCAATATTGTCTTAACCTCATTACTAGAAAACCGTATCTAATTTCGAAGCTGAATTTGTTATCGTTTCAAAGGTTTCACTGCCTTTTTATTGCATTCCAATTAGAAAGGCCAGGCTAACACTTAAGAAACATTGTTCTAGCCTCTAATGACTTTTTGAAATTAAGTTAATAACTTATTTAATTATGCATTTGTTATACCATTAGTGCTGCACTGAAATCGGAAATTTCAGTGCTGTATTATGATCTAAATATTCCTTACGCATGCCTGGCACTAGAGGAAAACAGCCTCAGTTGCTTGTTGAGACTGAGCGTTATTGTTATTATTACTTTTGATCATAAGAAGTGGTCATCTAGAAACACACTTTGGGAAAATAATAGTCACTTATACCAGCAATCTAATTACAAATACTCCTACAAAAGCCTCATCACTACTGCAAAGTGTCGCAAAACTGCTGAATTCCCAGTACTATGGATGAAAGCACCAGAGGTTCCAGGGGATGAGGACTTCTGCTGAAGTGTCACCACTGCAGTAGTTAGTTAGAAAAGTTAAGACATGCAGTATGTGGGGAAAGTACCAAGAACTGCTTTTATCTTTCTGGCAGCAGTAGGAAACAGGCTTTATGAATTAAACCAGTGGTTCCTGAGTGCTGCCTTTAGTTGGCAGATGCTGTCTTTCCCTGGACTGCAGAGAGCTGAAAGGCTGTCCCCCGCAGTCCTGTTCAGCTAAGCTTTTGGCTGAATGTAAGTATTTTCCACATTAGCCAAGAGGCAGCTTTGGTGGTTTGTTCCATGATTACTTCAAGCTTTTCTCTACACAGACTCTATTACCTTGTTTAGAGCGGTTACAAATTTCAGCATAACTTTGGGTTAAAAAAAAGCAACATTTATCAAATAGAACAGATTGACTGTCCTAGTAATCAAAGTGGTCTATTAAATATTAACTGCGTGAGCCTCTCTTACTGACAGTATAGAGATGTATTGCCTTGCCACATATGGTACTAACTGGAGGTGCTGGATGTAAAGATAAAGTTCATGAATATACTCAGGAACAAATAAACCAATTCACCACCTGCTCTTATTGCTAAAGACATTCTAAGTCAGGAAGCAGCTGGGATCAGGGATCTTTTCCCCTGCATCCCATGGCAGAAGCATTTTCCCTAACATGTGCCTGACTATGCTGAGCCATCCCTCAGCCAGGATGAAGAGATGACCCAATGAAGTAGCATTCATAGTCTACCCATAGTCTGGGCACTTCGCACTGACACAAAAACCAAACCTTTTTTTCATATCTGCCACTTCTATGTGTATGTAGTAGCTGTTCAGAAACATGCTTTCTCTCTATGTTCTGTAATCACCCCAAAACTTGAAGGATATGTAACTTCATATCCTTAATATTAGAAGTCACCCTGTTTCAGTGCAGAATTCCAGAAAGTAATTCTGATTCAACTGGTTTAAGCTACCTTTTACCAGTGTCTGTCTCTGTCCACTGACTATATAGGAAAGGAGAGCAATAATTCCCAAACTCAGACATTTCAGTGTAAACATTCAAGCTAAGGGAGATGAATCTGGAATGCATGCTTGCTGCTTCGTCCACCTCTTCATGACAGCTTCTTAGCAGCAGACTTCTCACTGCTAGAAGGAATTTAAAAAGATGCTTTTATAGCTTTATTACAGTTTTCTTTACTAGTTCGGTCTCTTTCTGTTAGCCCATAAAACTAAACAGGCAGTCTGAAATCTCTAAGAAGTAAAAAATAAAATATCAGGGAAAACATTAAGCAAAACAGAATGGCTCATTCCATATTGTACTCTGAAATAAGTGCTAGGTTAAATCAGTGCTATAGAAATTGAGCACACTTAGCTTCAGATGATGGAGTTTTGAAGTTAAATTTTTAACCACAAAGATGAAGAGGATGAACAAACACTTCAATCTAAACAGTTATAAACTGGCAATACTGATAGACATTTTGACTCCAGGTCAAGATGAAACTCCAGGAGTATGTCAGAACTGAATCCCAACAGCATGTCATCTCCAATATCATTCAAAAAATATGAAAAGAAGTAGTAGCGCTATTATCGTCTTGTGTAATCTTGAAATCTATAGATATTTCTGAACTGCCAGACAGAAAGGTAGAATCATTATTTTAACACAAAAACATTGCTTCATTATATTTTGTATAACTCTATCAGTAAAAACTATGTGATTCAGTTTCATATATAATGCAATAAAAATCACTTTAAAAGGATCAGATTGCAATAGGCTGACTCTGAAACAGTTTGTCTAATGTGGACTTATACACCAAATAAGAGGAAACACAAAAATATGGATAGATCTGCAGGTTAAGGTTTCTCCAGATTGATGGTAACAATAGAATGACTGGAACTTATTTTTCAAAGGGTATTACTTTTTTTTTTTTTTTCCTGGAAGAAGCAGATTTATCATCCCAGTTCCAAACTGGAGCTAATCTAAATTGTCCAGTTTGCTGGACAATCATATGAATGATAAGAGCTGTTAGGAGGTAGGAACTTTCTAATGACTAAATCTAGGTGTATTAAACTGAGAAATTATAGTTAGGTAGGTAATTAAAGTACGTTCTAGTATGGCAGTGGTATTAGCAGATATATTACTATGGTTATGTCATGAAATATCGGTTTAATTCTGATATGCATGAGAATGTTTCTCTTCTAATTATTGCTCACATTTACTATGGTCTTAGACTTGAAAAGGCTAAGACCATAGGCCTTCCATATTAAAAGAAAGGTGTCTGATGGTTGCCTAACATTTGGTATCCTGCAAGTTGAAGCACAGCATCTCAGCATATGAACAGATCATTACAAAGCCCCATCTAGGTATAAAAACCTAAAGCATTTATTCCAGAAAGAGTTAAATGCAGGAAAAAAAAAAAAACAAACAAAACAAAAACCTCACATGCAAACAAGAAGAAGGTTTTCTCATAAAAATGCTTTCTTATGTGTATACTCAAAGTGCCTTTCTTCATGACAACATTTCCAGTATGTAACAGCCCTGATTGCTTAACATTAAACACAGTTTAGGATTATGGCAGTGGAAAATAATTTTTACCTTCTTTTGAGTTAAGAATAATACATAGTGCAACACTGAGCAGATAAGTGCTTTCCTCCCCAGTTCAATTAAGCACCAAATCAAGGAGTAAGAATGCAAGTAGCAGTCTTCTTTGGATTTCAGCACTGAGACAAATTGTTCTTTTGCTTTGCAGTATCTGTAAACACAGTATTTGTGGATGGGCTGTAAAAGGGTTAAGTGCGTTCCAACTTTTCCATTTTACTTGGAAGACAGAGAATGTGAAAGTCCCCAGGCACTAGTACTTATCTACATCTCTGTCTCAGGGTTTCTATGCTCAGCTATCAAAAGTGACAAAGTTGCATGGTATTTCCTATACTGTCAGCAATGCAGGACTGGGGGCTGTGAAGGTGGATAATTGGATAGGCTTATCAGTGGTAAACACTGGTCATTCATGTGTTCATCATTCATTTGGCAGAGAAGCAACCTTTCACACACTGTCCGCTCTGATGTAGGGAGGACATTGTCTAAACGGAACAGGAATAAAACTGAGACATAGTCCTGGCACTCAGAGTGATATGCATATTTTATATGGTTTGGTTAATGAGTTTATGAACCTTAGGCTATGAATTTTAATCCTGGCAGTGGCTGCTAGAATTCTGAAAGTCACATATTGAGTAGGTTTGAGATGCACTTTGGAAGACGGTAAGTGCAGATGATTGAAACAGCTCCTAAAAGCCTCCAAGCAGCCAGATGGAGAGGGATGGACATAATAAAAGACAGGAAGCACCTCAGATCACTGCCAGCTCTAGGTCAACACTAGACAGGACACTTGTATTTGTTCCACATATGCTGTCTTGCTTAAGAGCATTTTTAGTAAGTGTCCACTCATATCATACTGTAGCAAGTAACTATTCAGAAAAAGTCACACTGTTTTTAACTTTAGGCACCATACTGAGGGGTGCAGAGGGAAAAAAACCCAATATTTAGGGAGTCTTTGCTTGGTAGTGAAAATGGTTTATGTGAAAAGAAATGAACAGTACATAGAAATGAAGTTTAAGGGCAAGTGTTTACCACTTGGTGCTATGAGCAGTGACCACTGGATCTCAGAGGTACCGCCTCTACCTTGTGAAGCCTTGCTACTTGCATTATACCCATAATTTCATTGATGCCATGAATTGTGAAGTCCTACAGAGAAAAGGAGTCTCGCTTTTGACTTGATTAACATGAAGTAGATAGTAACTTAGAAGTAGACAAATGAGCAGGGGAACAAAAAGGCATAAGGGGTATATATTAGATTAAAACAGAATCAGAACTGTAAAAAAGCCACTCACCCTACTATGGAAACTTTACCATATACTTAAACTTTGAAACGTCTTGTCACAGGAAGCAATAATTATTAAAAAGAATGACAGGAGCCCTACTCTCAAGCTGGCTTTTGTTAAGTGTCTTATATCTGCAAATAAAAGCTATAGTCTTACTTTTTCTATTAACCATGAGCCCATAATCTGATGTGATTTTGTTCTGTTTTTAAAATACTCCTCCTCTTCCTAAATCACAAGAGACATGCTGATTTGTCTTATTCCAATGTTAGGGAGTGCTGTTATAAAACACCACCTTTCAGCAATATTCAATTCCAGGTTCTTTGAGAAATCGTTGCAAGGAAAGCTCAGCAGCTCTAGACAAAGAAAATATTCTCTGCTTAGCAGTTACTAGCATGAAGCAAAAAACCCCTTTACTATACACATAAAAGCAGACTGCAAAGTGATTATGGGGAACCAGGAAAGTAAAACCCCTGGAACATAATCCCAGCCCCATTGTATGTAGGACAGTGTGGTTCAGAACATACAATTATGATTATGCATGAGAAACACACAGGTGACCAAATCATCCAGAAGACAAAGTTCCTGATGCCATATACTTATAATTCTGTGGCTTCCCACTGAAAAATCATACTTACACTGGTTAAAACACCCTGAACATACAATTTTAAACTATATTTATTTATATATAATATAATATTATATATAATATATAAATAATATATATAATATATAATATAATATAATATAATATAATAATATAATATATAAATATATAATATATAATATAATATTATTTATATATATATTTATATATATATATATATAAACTCTCAAGAAAGTTAAAAATTACCAACAGATTAAATTCTGACAAACTTGATTTAAATTTAAGCTGGCCACCTCTGAAGTCACTTTGGGTATTATTGTAAGCAAATCAGATATGAAAGACTCCTCTGAATTTCAGATTAAGAGTTTGGCCCTTAGTAACCTGTTCCCATACGGCTTGAGGTCTTTACCTACAGGAAAGCCTCATGGGAAAAAGAAAAATAAAAAAGAAGTACATTTTCCAACTGTCAGTTCAGAAGTGAGGCAGACTCTAAATCTAAAATGACAGCTTGATTCTTATTTAACTCCAGTTTGGCTTGAAGAGCAATAATACACCGTAATAAAAGAAGGCACATATTATCATCAATCTTAAGACCTTCTTTGCATCTGCTAAGTATCAATATTGCATAAATGTAAATGCAAATACATAAATGTGAGCTGAAGTCCCAGAGTACCTTTTGCTTACACTAAAATAAACTTAAGGGACATAATTCAGTTCTCAGCCTGTATTCAGAAAATAATAATTTTTTCTCCACCCAAAACTTATTTCCCACATAACTTAAGCACACTTGCACACATTCATGTGTAAGCAAAACCCAAAATACCAGGGTCAGTTTTAAGATAAAAATGATATAAAAATATAGTCCACACAAACTAGATAGGTCATCTGTTCTCTTCTTGGATGATTTCCCTCGCCACTGCAAAATCAATTCAACAGTGTAGTACTGTCTTCCAAACACTGGCTGCTGCTAAGAGTGATTCCGTGATCTGATGATTTAATGGATAAGTGCTAAATTTTAACGCAGCTCAAGACAACAGGAATTGAATGAACTTTATTTTACTGAAGTAGCATCAATATATCTATTGCTCCATTGTTAAGATGAGTGCACTCAGGCATCTAACTTCCTAGACTGCCTTGAATTGCATCAACTGCAGGAACTATTTGCCATTGTAAACATGTTCTAGTGAGTGCTATAACATAAAAGCAGCTCCAAATGCAGAATGATATAATCAAATGTGAAAGGTATGGAGACAGTAAATTACCAGTTACACATATGATCTAATTAAAAATAACTCTGAACCCAATTTTGTTATCTTTGGTTAATTTCGGCTCTTACAGGATTACATTTTGCAATGAATTACTATTAATGAAATAATAAAAAAAAAAAAATTGTGTACGAGAAAAATATATGTATCAGATTATATTCAACACCATATAAAAAAAAAAAATACTGCAGTTAAAAGTTATTTCTTAACAGAAGTCTAAATCCACTCCAGTAATATGGAATAAATGATTACGAATCCTAGAGAATCACAAATTGCAATGAAATGTGAAAAGAGAAATGCTTAAGAAAATCATCAGATCCTCTAAAACCTTTGCAAGATGTTGGTTTAATATATAACTAAATGATGGCTGTGATAAACAGCTGAAACTATATGCAATATTAGTATATAGAATTGTCAGCATATGAAATGTGTCTCAGAAATTTTGCAATATGTTATTGTGTAGTACAGAGAAAGATAATGGTATTTGGAGCAAAATCTACTACTTCCAATTATTCTGTTTAACAGCAGTTGAGAGTAAAGAGAATTTTAGCTATGTGAAACCAACTGCAGGTTCTGGTACATTAGTTTCACAGTGTAATGCCTTCTGCCAGTTGTTGACTTTAACATTTGCCAAGTAGAAGGCATCACTCCTAACAAGAACTTATAGATTTCATTTTCTGAACTGCTTTGGAATTTTTCATCAAAGTTCTAGGAAATTGCAACAATAAAAATATTATTTTCAACTTAAAAAAAAATAAAAATACATTAATAGATGGTGGTGGTAAGACACTACTACTAGAATCACCAAAATAAAAATCTTAACAGCATTGACCGTGTTCCTGACAACATAAGAAAAAAAGAAAAATATCACCTGTTCACAAGTAATGGATTTAGATAATTTAAGACAATAAGCTCTATGAGGAAAACCAGATGACATCGGACTATTTCATGTATGCATCTAAAGCATGCCTGCTGATATCCACAGGCACTTTCCTTTATTAAATTCCTGTGTTCAATATCATAATATTGTAACAAAATTTTTTTTTTACTTGACTTTCACTAAATTTCATCTTGTGATGACACAAAACCCAGTAAGTTTTGGGAGAATTTAAGAAAAGAGTAGCTTAGTAACTGTTGAGAGACAGTATAACGGGCAGCATTAAGAAAATGGGGCAGCCAAAACAGATCAATTAGAGACAATGTGCTATCAGATTACAAAAATTCTCATGTGAGAAGCCTAAATGATTATTGATTAACTCATTTTATTAGTTGCAAAGGTAAAGACAACTAAGCTAATGCCAAGAGAAAAACCTGCAAAAGAAATACACTTACTTCATGGACAGAAATCATAACGACCAATAAAAAAACATACACATAATAAAGAAAAAAACAGAACAACCTAATAGATAGTTTCCAAAACCAGAACAGGATCCCGAGTGAAACATTCTGCAGCAGTTAGTCTTACGAAAGCACTGTGGTAATTAATGAATAATCTTCCAATTTTATTTTCTTTTTTTCAGTGAAGTTTTTGTTGCCTTTTCAAATGAGCTACATAGCTATCCTCTCTTTTAAATGTTTTTCAGATTTATGTACAAATTAAAGGTAGATGGACTTCTAAATCATCTCTTAATTTAAATTTTCACACTTTCACCACTTAGGCAAATAGTTTTAATAGTGATGTTGATCTTCTCTGGCATGCTTTTACATCTTCCTATTTCTGTTCGCAGTTAAGAGCCTTGAAACAACACACAGAATTTTCTTGGGTTTGTTTTGATTTACCTGAAAGACAGCCAGTGAGCGACAGAAACAGAAACAGTTTCCATGACAACCACATCCTTGGTCACAAAGGTCCGTCTTTGTGTGGTTGTTAGCAATGTTGACGTTTCTTCATTAAAGCTTAGCCTAGTGAGACAAAGGCAAATCTCTGTCAGGAAAATTAGAAATATTTTGCAATAATATGATAGACAATTCAAAAGACAAAGCTGGTCCTAGTGCAATTAAAAGTCCAGTTCCAAAGAACTTGGTATACACAGCAGCAGGTAGCCTGACTCACAGGGATCTTGCTTCGGTAGTTACCTGTGTTAATAGCTGAAATGTCCGTGGCAGTGCTTTATGTATATGTGTATACAGATACCACCCAAACGCTCTATGTGTATTGAAGCTTTGAATCTCAGAAAAAAGCCAAACTTAGACAGAAGATAGCAGCAAACATATTCAAAGCATATAGGTTGGCATGCATTCTTCTGTTCCTGAAAGCAGTATGTTCATATGTGGTATAAAGCATTTTAAAAATCCCAAACTAAAATAATTTGCTCTAGGAAAATTCAAGAATTTTTACTACTTGCAAATTGGGTAGAAATACATTCTGGTTTCTTCCAGTTTACTTGTTGTGCAAGGATTTGAAAAAACCCGCCATTTGTACAGAACAGATTATTCCTATTCTACATCAGAATTTAGTTTTCTATTTGTCCATGACTTGTACATACGTCTTGGCATACTACATCTTAATGACTGTGTTATCAAGTATCACTTTAACAATATCAGTAACTTATCACACCAGAGCTTAAAGATTTTGTTTAAATGACTGAAAACTCAGTCTAAAATATGAGAAGGTTCAGCTGATTATGTATGGGCATGAGTGTACTGCTCTTAGACTTGAAAATCATCAAGCCACAAACATAAAATTCATCTCCAAGACTTAATTAGCCACCTCTGTTCAGGAAACCTTTGAGATCCTCTTCTTTAAACCCAAGGAATCTTTAACCCTTAGAGGTTGTGATCCACAACTACAAGAACAACCCAATGGGACAGAACGGTGAGACAAAGAAGACTTTGCTTTGTTCCCCTATCAACCCCCTTTGAGGGATAACATGACTACTACAGGTTACAATCAGTTCAGTTACATGCCACAGGTGCTGGTTTGGGGGTCCTGTCCTGTATGTTAGAACACTCACAGTTAAACACGCAGAGGTAAAGCTCAACACAGTTGACAAAAGAAAAAAAAAATCATAATGTAAGAGTAGGTTCCTGATGGATTATTCCATTTTAACTGCTCTCTGAGCATCTCTATTTGCAACCTATTCTGACAGCCTTTCCTTCATATATAGAAAGGCACACAGTGTGAGCACAAGACAACAGCAGCTGTTTATGTTGCTGGTAGTTATTCCTGCAACAATCTAAAGGTGCAGCTTGTCAGCTTTCATTTATTACAGCACAGCAGGTACAGTTTCCAACACAGATAAAAATTCCCCTTTAGGATCATACTTCCTTCCAGGTAACGCAGACCAGGCAAACTTAATATCAAGTATACACTCTAATATAAACATCTGTGAAAGAGAACATAACAATCTGGTAGTCAAGTGACTTTACACATAGTGCCTGTAGCTCATCTAAAAATCCACAGGAAACCTCCTCAATTAATTATTAATGTCAGCTGCCTTTGTTTTTCACTTCCATGATAATCTGGTTTCGGTCACTGTGTTCCTTTGGTTAGTGAATTCTCTCGTTCAGCATTCTTTGCCTTTGGGAAATAACTGTTTTTATTAATATTTAATTTTTTTTTCCCTTATGGCCATATCTGTTAAAGAGGGTAAAGCATAGCTTCCCTCCCTCCCCCAACAGTGCCCCTCAACTTTATTACTCTCTTCTTTGTCTCTTCATTACTTGTCTTCAGCTGCTTTTATAATAGTGCAAAACAGAAATTATGTTAACTCGGTGATTTCTCTGTCGCATGAACAGGAAAAATACCAAAGTTTCCAGCAGTGAAGTGTGAGATTGTTGTTGGTAGCATTAGTTTTAGACATTATTGTGCCTGTTGGATCAGACTTTTAAAAAAACAGTATCAAAGGATGTGATTAGTAGAGCAGAAAGGTGTCAATCAATGGGAACATCAAAATACATGCATATAAGTGCATCTTGCATCTTTGTATTCTTGAAACATAATGATTTTAAGATCTCTGGGAAAAGGGATGTCTTTTAAATGAAAGTTTCATTAAAGAAACAGAGTTACGACAACTTGTGCCAGATAAGGAGCTTAATATCTATCTCAGCTATGTAGATACGTAGCTATTATAGATAAATATCTATAACAGTTTCTACATGACACTCCTTAACTGTGACCTACATAACCTGACCCTATTAATGTAAAAAACCTTCAGTCCTGTTACCCAGGCATATTAAAATGCAAAAGCAGAGCACAATGACATGGAGATGCTCTGAATTAACTCCTGAATGTGGGACACTGACCTTCTTATTATGGTGTTTGTTGCATAAATGTGTTGGCTTATTTCAGTAGGAAAATAGCAAAACAACCTAGGAGAAAATATATCCCTGCATACTTTTTTAAATATCTATCTAGAAAACTTTACTATTATCATAATGAAAGGATCTTGTATCTTTACTGCTATTTTCAACGTATTTCTTGAATCTTCTGAGATATCTGGCAAATACTTTACTGGCCGTGCAGACAAACAGCATAGCAACATAGGTTTATTGTACATCTAAGAATAGAGGAGTACAGTTCATACAGTCTGTCAAAGACTGTATATATTGCATATATTGTGCTACTACATGGCATGCAGGATAATCACAAAGGTACTTTCTAGGAAATAATACAGGCATGAAGGTGCTATATTTAATAAATATAGACATATAGTCTAATTTCTGCTTTCGATTTAATGAAGGGATGAACACTCGGCTGTACTGTCAATGGCTGTCATCTGATTTTTGGATGACTGGGCTCTCACTTTTAGAGAATCTTGGGTGACTGAAAACTTCCTTATTGCTTATAGCAAAAAAGACCAAAGCTGCACTAAAGCAATTAAAAACAAAATCTTCTTTCTTAAGGAGAAAAAAAAAAAATATTGCTTTAAAAGCAGTTAATAGATATTCTCTTAGATCTGGTAACAAAGCTCTCACTCCTAAACCTGGCTTATTCTTAAAGAAGCTTAAGGGCACATATATACAAACAGTATTCAGTTGTTCTTGATTTGAAAATCTTGTTAATTTTCTGGATTATTTCCCAGCCCTAACTATCTCCATCCCCAAATGAGAAGTATTTTAAAACAAGCACTTACATTTTAATCCTAAGAATACAGAACAAAATATACAGTCATGAATACTCCAATATATATGCCAATGCAAAAGAATACAGCTGAAGATGCTTCTCAAAAGAACTATAAAATTATTTCAACTGAACAGTAACTATTTCCCCTCCCCCAGTATAAATTTTGACCTCCAAAAATCCAGCTGGCTTCTTTGGAACAGTTTGTTTGCTTCATTGGTAATTCAGTGCAAGAAAATAAAATGAAGTTGTCCAGAATATAAATTGTCCCACAGATTTCTTTTGCATAGTGCATGATTTGACAAAGCTCTATAGTCTAGCTTTTAAAAGTAAGGATGGAATGTCTACAATTTCTGAGGTTTTTTTCCTGGTTTCTTCACAAAATATGCAAAATCAGTAAGCTTTTTTTTTTTTTTTAAAAAAAAAAGATAATGAATTTTCTGTAAGAATCAGTGATCCAAAATAAAGGTGATGTATAGTGGTACAATTTCTCTAACAAATTCAACTTCTTCTTCATTAAGAATTAGCAAATTCCACATGGTACTATCCATAGTCCTTTCTTTTCCCCAGAATGTCTGCCAAATTGCTTTGAAATTTCTTTAATTCTCTGTACTGGTTGTAGGCAACTTATTAAAACATTCACCAGTCAGTATATTTTAATGAATTGTCTTGGGTGGATTTCATCTCATGGTTCTGAATCCCAAGAGAATTTTGGAAGAATGCAATGTTGTCAACACTAATGTACAAGAGACTTAAACTACTGTAATTAAACCCATCATCTTTCTAATAATAGTACCTATTATCATTACTTTTTTTCTAGCACTTATGATAAACTGATATGTAGCCACAAAGATTTGTTCTTTTTCTTAATTAAAATAGTTAAGAAGTGAAGATTTTTACCATAGATACTGTGATACTGATATCAAAGTGCTTTCTTCTATTATCACTACCTCATTTCCCTTTCCCATTATATACATATTTATCAGTTTTGCTCTACCAATATGAAAGGGATGATTACTTAAATCCACATCCTCTCTTCAAGCAGTGTAGCACGTCTTTATCTCTACAGTGACTGTAGTGCTTAGAAGAAAGCGTATGACTTGTTTCAAAAAGAAAAAGAGCTCACTGATGTATTTCTTTTTCCTATATCAATATATGTGAGAGGAAAGCCCAAGTCACTGGCACTTCACAGTATTAATTTTTCCTTTCCTTTAGAAAAAGAACATGCTCACAGGTAATGAAGAAACAATACCAGTAGTAAGGAATTCTGGTATTCTGCATGGATTTGAAAGATCACAAACTGAAGAAATTAGGAAATTAATGGAAAGAAAAACACAGCATCTGCTACAATGAACAGATATGTGGTTTTAGATAATGTTTCTAGGAAATTCTTATCTGCCTATTTAGTAAGTGGAGGATGTGATTCTGTGATTCTGTGATGTTGGTCTAAGGTGCAACTAAACTGCTAATAAGATTCCTCAAGGTGGCAAACCTATAAAATCAGTGCAATGAGCCAAGTATCGCTGACTGGGCTTTCTATAAAAGGCTTTTGGAAAAAGACAGAGGTCCTACTAAAAAGTAGTTTTAAACACTGAAATGAAGCCTTCTATTCAACACCGAAGTCCAGGTGTCTTCCTGCACAACCTTTACTTCAGTCAGGGCTTGGAATACATGAATGAAACTGCCGCAGTCAGCAGGTCAGCGTGTTTTATTTCCTCCCATGAGTATCAGACCTGGTTAGAGTCTTTAGAAGAGCAAAGGTTCAGATACTACAAAGTTCATCATGAACAGAGGAGATAGTTTGGCTGGAATTTTTTTGAAAGAGAGTTGAGAGTTCCTTGATGATATATTTACATATAAAGTTAACTACCAGACCGTGATTATGACAGACACTGATAACCTCTATTAAGTTTATGTTTCTGCTTGTTTTCATTAAAGAATTAATTTGCTCAGTCCAATGTCTTTTTGGCAATACTATTTACAAAATGGTTTAAATTAAATAAAAACATATTAAGTTAATATTTGATAAAAGTCATACCACAGACACTTTTACAATGAAGTATCAGTGGAATTTGATATAGGACAAATGAAAGTGAAATGATATTAAGCCAATGTAAACAGCAAGGCATCTTGTAGCATTGATTATCACCCCAAGGGAAGATCATTTATTTTCAAGTTTTAATAACAGTCCAACCTATTGTAAAGAAAAATTTAATAAAGCACAAGTTTAGCAGTTTCATAAAACAATTTCTGAGTTGGCTTATGAACACTTAATTTACTGCTAGCAATATTAAAAGTTTATTCTGCAATGGAACCTTTCCTTGTCAGGTTCCTCCTGGCAAGCCACCAAGACTTTCAGTATCTAAATTAATATTTTATAAGTTTTTTTTAATTCATGATGTTAATATAGCTTTCATAGGTGTAGGGATTGGTGCATGGATGGGAAGCTGCTAGGAGGGACAGGAACCAGCTGACTCTGGGGAGGTGCTTGGGTGGCAAATACAAGGAATTCTAACTGCGCAAGAAATCGTTGTTGACCCGCATTCCGTGAATGCTCTATGTCTCAGCCCTAGTTCGGAGGGAACTAGTGCTTCCGTCCCTCACCACACGAGTAGCAAGAAACAATAGGTACCAGTCAAGTTCTAGGAAGAAGCATAGAACGCTACTGCACAAAAGAAGCAAATTGGTTATTTCTGAACTGTGGATCAATCAGAATTTCTAAATTGGTGAATGAATATCTCAACTATTGCTCTGAAAAACAAAACAAAATATTTGACTGCAAATGCTGAATAAGAATTTCAAAATGCCTACGACTCCAAGAGGTTCTGAATTATTCAGATGAACTAAACTTGTTTTGAAAACTGTGCACAGTACCTATAAAATAAGACATTAATATTGTATTAAACATTGATTATTTTCTAGTAATTTAATATACTTGTAAAGACATATTAAAAAAACAAGGTTTTGAACAGAAGATGCAGAATGTCTCTCCTTCTAACACATGCATATTAATCTTGTGATGAAAGCAAGGAAATTATAACATTTCAGCCAATTGACTGAATTTTCGTAGTGTTTAATATTACTTTTTTACCAAGTCATGCGCTACTAAGTGTAGTGGAGATTAACAAAGTAATTTGACCATGAAGGCTGGTTTAATGCTTAATTATTTCAGGTATCATTCAATGTTATTTGCTAGACGAGCTAGATCCTCTTTGGGATTCCTACTGCAAATCAGACATAAAATGTCATCAGCACGCTCAGGGAAACGAGAAGATGGCAGAAACAGTTCTCAGCTTCTCTAAACTAGCAATGGTGAAGTGCTGCTATTTGCCCACATTCACTTGAATATAGCATGAAAAAATCAGAGTACTGCTTGGCAAGTCAAGAGTTTCAGGATACACCTGTAGGTACTGGGTGCTCTAGAAGGGATACAATCCTGGATTCCTGTGCTACTCCCAAGCACTAAGGCAGCTCCGACATGCTGCTCCCACTGTAAGGAGTGGACATGTTCTCTGATGAATAACTGCCTATTGAACAAAGCCTTGTGAGAAAGAAAGCAATGGTATTAATCCTGAGTTCTTCGGTTTTTTCCCCCCCCATCTATTTGTCAGACTGACAGTTACTAAACTTTAACTCACATTTCAGGGAAGCAGCTGCTGGCGACGAAGCAGTCTGAAAAGTCCTGCTTAGTTATGTTAATAAGCACTGCAACACAGATTGACCTCATCGGCATGATTTTCCAGTTTCTTAAAGCCTGAACTGGAAGTAAATAGATTTCCTCACAACTGCCACAGTTGTTCTTTTATTAACTTTATGAATGGTTATTTCTTCAAATCCCAGAAACCTTTATGCCAGTCATGTACTTGTGTCAATATTCATTAGAAGGAAGTAGTAGGAAATAAAGAATAAAGAGAAAAATTATGTGCAATTTGACACTTTGGAAATTAGCTATGTTAAGCTCTCTTGTTAGTAAAATAAGAGAAATAGACAACTTGAAGAAAAATGTATTCAAACCATTTTTGACAGCTATTTTAGAGTGAAATGAACAACTTTTTACTTTTTGCTTACTGTGATGGAAACTTGATTGCAGCAGAAGCCCAGACAGCTACCCTAAATTACTCAACTTTCTACACATCTTTTAACTACCTCCGGGGGTGGTGACTCCACCACTTCTCTGGGCAGCCTGTTCTAAGAAAACATTCTGCTCTTGAACTATGAGGCATCTTTCTGTCTTGTTATACTGTTATTTGAGAAAGAATAAAGCATATGTTGTCCAAGTCAAGATGATCTGTGTATACAGACACCATGACAAAGGTACATTGCTATTTTACAAGGATTTTGCATAAGCCCAAATGTTTCATTACTTATGTATTCAGATGAGAGGATTTGCCACAAAAAACATGAAACAGGTCAAAAAATTTACATCTTCAATTCAAGATAGGATAAAAGTTTCCTAAGCTTAAGAGACACAAGTCATTTTAGACACTCCTGGAAACAAGTCTTAATACTGAGTGTATTTTTAAAATATACACCTAATTCAATCTCAAACTACCCAGACTAGTACAAAAAAGGAATAAAATATTATTTGCTTTATTTAAATGGTTGGACTAGACCATCTCATTAGAATTAATAGTTGTCACATCGCAGGCTAGCAATGAATTTAGTTAATATACAGTAAAAAGACATTGCATTTGCAATTTAGCTGCTAGAGCTATAGATGAAGATGTAGAATTTGAAAATGCATCAGTAAAAACAAAATCAGTGTGAAGAAGATATTTAAAACACCTGTTTTTTTTCTGAAATAGTTATCGTGGTTTAAATACTAATAATTTTGTTCTTATCTATTTTCCACTGAAACACTATGTTACATTTTTAAACTGCCATACTGAAGAATATTGATGATGCAACAAATTGACTGGTTCTACAGAGATGTATCAGGCTTTTTATGAGCATATTTAATTGCACATGTTTCTTAAGTTTCTAATTACAACCAGTACTAAAAGTGTCTAGATGCTTGAGGATGCATTTTTATACTTAAACATTCCTCATTATTATTCCTTATATGGCAGATAGTTCACTAAGATATAATGATAGGATATTAAAGTGGAATAGAGATCTCATTATTAAAACAGAAGCTTGTCTTAATATAAAGGAAAATAAAATAACTCTAAGTGGAATAAGCACCTCTTCATTTTCTTTCACAAATCTCATTTTTATTATGAGCTAAATGTCAAAGACATAAAAACGTAACTGGTAGCATGATCCCATTCAGGAAGGTTTGTATCTGTTATAATACTGTATTAAACATTTTTTTTCCCCAAAGATATTAAATAAAGCCAGTGAACTTTACTAAGGGATCAAATTTCAACTACATGTATTTTAGCGTATCTGGGGGTGGATTGTTTATATTTTAAGAGTAAGATATGACTGCAGTCAAATAACATCTCTTCCTGTATTTTAACTCAGTATTAGGGCAGACACCAATTATGAAATTGTGTTGTCAGGTTACCCCTCTAAGGGCAGTCACACACTTCATGTTTTCAGTGGCAAATTGAATTTGACATTTAATTTGAAGCCCAGGATACCATAATGTAAAACCTGCAGTATTAGTAATAAAGCAGGAGGGCAGACATCCTGGCTGCCCCTTTTAAATAGCCCTCTCCAAATTACCACTGCCTTCATTATTTTCTATGGGGATTTTTTTCCTGATCTTTAAAGGAAAATTCCAGGAAATGTTTAGAATCACAGTGACTCACAACTACAGCATTTCAGGTGCTTTTATAGATTCAAATAAATTATATACTCTAAATTTCATCTATACATGCTATACAGACATCCTGTCATTTTTGACTTCAGAACTATCCTTATATAGCATAAATCTTAGTAGCTGGTGGTGCTGACACTTTCTCATTTATTTTTTCTTTGGAAGATAATTTAATTTTAAAGAAAGTGTGCTAATAGTGGTTTCAAGCCTTTATGGACTGAAGATTCATTTCTTGCAGAGATTTCTGTGCAATTTGGCAGCCCTTCCTTTAATGCACTGCAGAGTAAAATATCAGATTGTAGTACTTTTAAGAAGCAGTTAGAATTCCTCTTTGCTTGACAGAGTAAGCAGATTTGGGGCCAAAAATGTCATAACACGGAAGTGCAGAGGCTAGTTTGGTACAGATATAAATGGAATGAAAAAAATTAGGACAGTTCCTTGTTCCTGTAATCTGTAATCATACAACAGCCATGAATTAAGCTGTGAAATGAGTACTAGCTCAGAATCAGTCTAGGAGGCTGGCTCTAGTTGTAGATGTCGTGGTTTAGGCCCAGCTGCCATGCAGCCTGCTTGCTCACTCCCCCCCTTCTTCTTCCCCCGCTCCTGGAGGGATAGGGAGGAGAATCGTAACTCCCATGGGTTGAGATAAGAACAGTCCAGTAACTAAGATATAACACAAAACCACTACTGCTGCCACCAATAATAACAATGATAAGGGAAATAACAAGGAAAAAGAATACAACCACTCACCACCTGCTGATCGATACCCAGCCCAACCCCGCCAGTGATCTCTCCCTTCCGGGTAACTGCCCCCAGTTCTATATCCTGGATATGACATGCTGTGGTATGGAATACCTCTTTGGCTAGTTTGGGTCAGGTGTCCTGTCTCTGCTTCCTCCTGGCTTCCCCTCTTCCCTGGCAGAGCATGAGACTCAGAAAGTCCTTGGTCAGAGTAAACATTACTGAGCAACAACTAAAAACATCAGTGTTATCAGTGCTATTCACAGGCTGAAAGTCAAAACCACAGCACAGCACCAGCTACTACGAAGGAGAAAAATTACTGCTACTGCTGAACCCAGGACAGTACAACACTACGTTAACTAACAGTGGATCTCAGTGTTATGGAATATTTGTACACAAATAAATTCCAGACCAAATAGGAACATATTTCTCTGGAATTATCCATCCCACACAACACATTCATATCTAACTCAGCATAACATTAATTTTGCATAAACTGGCACGATCTGATCTGTATTAAAGGCTGCAAGACCAAGTTATTTCCTGTTCCTTTTCTACCATTTCTGCATTCCATTTCAAGTGGATGCAGTGGGTTTCATATAATTTTTGTATCGTTGGTATCCTAAAATGGAGTTTACTGTCATGAAGATCAATAGCTTTAGCACTTCTTTCAGAGAACCATTTCCCTAATTATACCAAGAAGTTGTCACAGTTCTCTGAGGAGAACTGGAAGGATATCTCTTGGTTTCTTTTTCCTCATTCATTGTTTTTTTTATTTCTGAAATAGTTTCTGAAACTATTCCATAATGCAAAATTAATGTACAGCTCCTGGAATAATAGTTTATGGAATAATTTACTTACTTTTTTTTCCAGAAAGCAATGTCACTGACTGTGTTGACAGCACTTATTTCCATTGATCTCCACCAGTTCTTTTCCTATTAGAACTTGCCTTGTAAAAATGTGTCACTTTCCTTTAGCTTGTGAACTCAAGGGTGGTTGTAGGCTGTGTTTAACGACGGAGGACAATTTCTTTTTTATTTATTTTCTCTATTTTCATTCATGAAGGCAGAGAATTTAGAATTCAGAAGAAAGAACAAACTATTCACAGCTTAAAGCTTTCAGCAGGGCATTTTCTTAGCTGTGAAAGATGTTTCACTTTGATAAACTGACCTTGTCTATAAAATACCAACTAAGGGTGACAATTCAGAAAAATGCAATGCAACATAATGAAGGATCTATGCATCTTTTGCTGTTAGCATGCTGAAATTCTGCTTGTGCATCAGGCAAAAATCAGCTGGTTAAATGCAAGCTTGGTGCTATTGGATGCTCTGGTACATACTGGACAAATTCTGGCGAGTCCTATTAATTATCCAGAGAAGTATCTATCTGGGCAGAGTTTTCAGTCACTTTTTTGACAGGGAGTGAAGTATCAGGTCCATCAGTGCCCCTACTTAAGATGATTTTCTGTGCTTGTGAAAGGTATGTTGAATGATGCCTGCTTTTAAAGTTTAGCCATTTCCTTGCAAGAGACAGAAACCCCTTGGCACAGTCCTGATTAGAGGTTGTATTAGAACCAAGGTGGAATAGAGGTAGGCATTGAATGTGCTTTTCTTCCCTCACTGATAATTAGTTGGAATCATGCTCTACAATTCAATTTCTAACCCCCGCTGCCAAACAAGAACAGCTGGATAGCTAATGGACAGAGTGACACTTGTATCTGAAAATGAATGCTGTCTCAGGATGCCTTGTCATCTTCTTGTTCTTCACTAGAGGTTTCAGGCAAAGCAGGCACAAGGAGAGAAGATGCCAGGAGGACACAGATTATGTAAAATAAGTTCTTAAAAATAGTCTGGTAATGCCTTTTGTTAACTGTGATGTTATACTTCCTATTCTTCTTGAGTGCTCCCTTAGATTCTAGTTATATGAGTTTATCCATAAAAAAAATATGATCTATCTGTACCACTTAGTATTGTGACAGGTCCTACCTTAAAAATATCTGAGCTATTGGGAAAACATAATAATCCCTGGCAAATTCATATCTTTTCTTTCTATTTTCCACATTATGTTGAAATAGTTAAAAAAAAAAAAAAAAAGAAAGAATGAGGATGTAACTAAGTATATTGTGTAAATTACTATGGCAAACAGAGAGGCATGTATTGTCCTTGCTTTGAACCTTGTTTCAAGGTGTGAATAGCATATTACTTGCAGTCTTTCTATTTATGGGACTCCTTGGCCTCATAAGATTAGCTATTAAAGGGCCAAATCTTTATATTACTTAAAGTAATAAATTAAATACATAAATAATTAAATTAATTAATCTATTTTTAAATTAAACAGATTTTTTCTAAATTGAACCAGACTTAAACAAGGGCAAAGGGACATTAGAAATATGATAATGTAGCTAATTATACAGGAAAGCAGTCATGTGTTAGCTTGGCCTATTTCCAGTAAATTGAAAGAGATCCTTCACTTCAGCACTGAAAGTATAAAATAAAAGATATTCTCCCAGCTAAGTAAAGTCCAAAGATAAAAACAGATGAGAGAGTTCAAAACAAATAGGTAGGAAAATCTTATTTATGACACTTTTTTTTTTTTTTCTTCATAATGCACACATTGGGGAAAAGCACAACTCTAAGCTGAAAATATTGCCACTTGTTTTATCATACCTCTGTTTACATCTTGTTAGTATTTCATAAAATTTAGCTTGTGGAAGTACAATTAAAAAGAATTTCAGTTTCAAATTTACACTTAGATCTGCAGGTATCTTCTGACAGTTTATTCACCATGAAGGAAGACATTAGGAAACCAAACTAGTTATTCAAAGTGCTTGTAACAATTATGCAGACATAAAAAAATTAGTTAATACAAACATTACAGCTAAAAGTGGATATTATAATCTGATTTTAACTTACTTACATAAGCTACAGGGTGGAGAATGTTTCTGGTACCAGAAAAGACTCATGACCTTCAGAAAAGACATAGTGCACTGATATTATGATGAATTAAATTATGATATAATTAATCCATTTAGTAAAATAATTAATCTCCTCACTATAGTCTTTGGTCATAAACAAATTGGAGTGAGGGGAAGTTTGATAAGAGCAGGCAGCAGCTGATGAGAAATGTAGAGCCTGGTTTCTTAGCTTTCCTGAGAAGGAGGAAGATAGACATTCCTTCACATCCATCCACTCTGTGTCAACAAAATTTAGTCTGATTATCCTGATATATGGGGGACAGAGGGGAGGAATCTTCCCCTCCTTCTGACGGTTTGAGGCCACTCTAAACATAGCAGAAGTGAAACAGTTTCAAGGAGGATCAACCAGTATTTTCAGTGTTGCAGAAAAAGCAGTGAATAAGGAAAACAAAATAACCCTATGAGGTGAATTCAGGGAAGATGGCATTACTCAGTAAAAGTAAACTAAAGCTCAGAGGAGAACTGATGTTTACTTTAATTATTTTTTATTTTAATTTACTGATTTTCTTCAGCTGTTCCTTTACCATGTAAATTGTATGTCCCCATCAATGCCCTATTAAAGACAGATCATGGCACTCTGCCCCCAAATAAGTTCTGCTTTCATAGCAGAAGCAGATTAAACATTACAAATTCAAAAATAAATCTGCTGTGTCTCCCATTCCTACACGCACCACTGTAGCGCATCTGACCTCCAACTGTCCTTGTCCATTTGCCTCTGTGGGTCAATCTTTGCCCTTGTCCGTTTGCATATAATATACTAGAAACTTAATGAAGCATGTGTTGCCTTACTGTTTAGTATCTCTGCCTTTTTATCCTTCCACAAAGAAAACATAAAATTTGGAGAAAACCTTTTCTCCCTCATGAACACTCAATTTTTGTTATTCCCCATCACCAATCCAAAAAGACAAATAAATTAAAAAAATAGATCAGTCACACCTCCTTTCTGTGGGCATCTTTATCAAAGCCCCCCTCTCAGTTAATCAAGGACACGATTGAAAATTCTCTCTAGCACACTATTTCCTGCTGTTGCCTCACCTAGTTTCTCTTGGCTACTGCCCACAAACAACAACTCCAAACAACCACTGGCAACAACAGCTTCCAAGCTGACAAAATCAATTTTCATTTTGGACAATATTTATGAGAAAAATAATGCCCCTTTTCAACCTTTGTCTGTCAAAGAAAAAGGAGATTATTTCATTGTTCATACAATTCGAAGGTGGAGCCCTTTTGACAATGCAACAGGAAATATAACACATTGTTTCAGATACACACTGTAAAGTCACAATAATTACAAATGCCTAAAGTCAAGTTTTTTTACGGCTCGGTTTATACAGTAGTTTAAAATCAGGTACATATATACATTAATTTAAATCTTACCTTATTGTCTTACACACTGACAAATTTAACTTGGAAAGACTTTTATCAGACCTAAACATTTCAGATTAATGTCCAGATGATCACCTAATATGATTTTTATAAAAATATTATATTCCATAGAATTAATTTTTTTTCTTCTACTTTTACTATTTTTTACCTAAAAAGTAAAGATAGCAAAACTATTGGGTTTGGATTTTGTTTGGTTTATGGTTTGTTGAGATTTTTTCCCCAAAATTTAGGGGTTTATGGAAAATAAAGCTATAAATGTTATTTTTTGTGTTGTATGTCAAGCAGAGCTTTGAGACTCATATCAAGAATAGCCTTAAGACTTAAATCTCATTTTTAAAGTTAAATACATTACTTTCAATTTCTATAAACTCCGTGATACAAAGACTTCCCAGAAATTTTTGCATGGCCCTTTAAAAAAATAATTAATGTACTAAAAAGCAATATTTGTATGTACAGAATATGTGCAACATATTCTACCTATTAATTTGAAGTAAAGAGCCAGAAGAGTAAAAATAATTTATTTGTTTATTAAAGAACAGATAATATTATGTGGAAGTAAAAATATGTCTTTTTCTATATGTGAAGTTACTCATACATTTTACTTTTTTATAGACAAACTTGTCGCATAGGTATGTAAACTTAAAATATTGGAAAGATTAAGACAAGCTTAAAGATAAATGATGTATTTGAATACTTAGCTGTATATCAGTGCTTTGGCATACTGAATTGCAAAGTAAACAGTAGGCAATTCAGGAAGGCTTTAGTATGAAAACACAGCCATAAGAAGCAAGAAAACAAGAAATATGTCACTATAAAAGAAGGCATTTAAAACACAATTACTCGACTTTGAATCTTATGTACCTTTAATAGAGGTTCAACTGAGCAGCCATGACCTTCAACTAAGTAAATTCCTCTGTCTACCTGTTTAGCCTTTTTGAAAATAAGACAGAATGAGTTAAAGAGATTATATCACTCATCTTTCTCCTTCAGGAGCAATTTTGAGTACAAAAGACAGTCCATAGAAAGTCACTGGACATGTTTATCACCCTCTGGGTACACCCCATGACAGTTGTAAACCTGTTGTCTTTAAGATTCAAACTCCTGCTATTTTCTACCTTGTTTGCAAGATATAAATCTGTTTATGAAACACATCAATATTGCTGGTGTTATTTTCAATTTTAACAAAAGACAGCTCTTCAAACACAGATTTCTCTCTGAGCTTACAATTTTTGGTTGTTGTAGTTACTGAAAATATGGGTGGACTATAAAAAGATTTCCCTAATGCTAAATTAAGTGACATGTAGGGAGACAAATTTAACTTAAACAAGAAGTTTTAGAATAATTTATCCTTCAGCTGGTACAAATTCATGTGCACAAATATGCATTTCTTTCCTTTAATAATAAAATTTTAGTTTAGCTTGGTAACTTTCTGAGAGAAATTAATCCAACATAATTCCAGTTAAAGTTGCCTATTTAAGAGCATCCACAAAGCAATATAATGTAGTTCAAATGAAAACAACTTTAATTAACTTGGTGAAATGTACAAAGCAGCTCTAATAATTAGTGATAACAAGGACATATATCGTCTAAATTTAATTGGAGACTATGTGGCTATTTGGCCATATCATGATCAGGTTTTGTAATCAGTGTGATGGATCATCAGAGTTTTGAATGCTAGCACTCAAACTAACACAAATAACTTTTACTGTTTCATGTGTTTAGTCTTGCCAGAAGCTGAACTGGGTTTGCTCTTCCTACATAAAAAATTAGGAGACCATCTATTTCTCTTCGCTTTTAGACTTTATAGATACATCCTTCTAAAGAGATACAATACAGTTAATGGAGTTGTTACAAAAAAATGTTAAAATAAAATAAATTATGACCTAAATAAATTCACCAGACAATCCAAGTTAAATCATACAAATAATAGAGTAAAAATCATACAAAGACTTCTGTGTGGTAGGGGAAAAAAAGGAATAAGAAGTTCAAATGACAGGAGAGGTGAAGTATTTCACTGGGTGCCAGATCCAAAACTTCTTTCTTCTTTGAATCTTGCTTTTAATAGCTAAATCAGATAATTTACTTATTTATGAATAAACTATCATAACTATCCTCAAGAACATACTGTATTGATTATCTTCATTAACACTGAGTGGTTCCAAACTGCCATTAAGATGTATTTTAAAGTACGTGAGAGACAGGAACTAACTTTTTGTTAGCTATCTTAACTACCCACTCACACCACCATGTCTGAACAATGTCTTTTCTATTAAGAATCATAGAGTGGTTTGGGTTGGAAGGGACCTTAAAGATCATCTAGTTCAACCATGCTGCCATGGGCAAGGACAGTTTCCACCAGACCAGGTTGCTCAAAGCCTCATCCAACCTGGAAAGAATGCCAAGGCTTTTCTTCGTCTTGGGTCAAAACAAACTCTTGCTTAAAAATATTCAAGCTTTCATTTAAAATTAGTATTTCCTTAGGTGGCTGTCTAGCTTTCCTACTTCTTTCCCACAAATGCTAAGATTTTCTCCATTCTATCAAAACCTCCCAGTTTTATTTTTCCTCTCAATAGGGAGTGTTTTAGAGACGCAATAAGCTTAACCGGTTTTCTGGATGCTTTGGCCAGATATCCTCATTCTTAACCAGAAGCAAGCCTAATTTGGGCACCTCCTCTTCTTCACTAACTAACTACTATTGTACTAACTACAATAAGCTCTTCCTTAATTCATAGAAAAACTGATACCTGCTACTAATTGCAGCAGCACAAGCTCCTACTTTGAAAAGCATTTCATAAACCATGTACCTCAACAGGAACAATTAAAGAGAATCAAATCAAGATAGCCCTTAAAAGGAAGTCGTAATGTTCTCCTATATGCTGTTCTTCTTAGTATGTTAGTTTGTTGTTGATTTGGGTTTTTTTTTTCCCTAGAGCAGCCATGGGGTGTTAGGGATAGATTTTGCAATATATGCCACTGTTGTTTTGGATGTTTTTTCTCTCTGCTTATCCTTCAGCAATTAATTATTGGAACTATAGAGAGACAAAAATCACATTAGATCCGGAAAGCATAAGGAAATAAAGGGAAACTGAAAAGGCTGTATTAAAATAAAACAAAGCAACTTCAAATGTCATTTTTGCCTACAGTGTTACATGGGCTTTTGTCACTAAAAAGCATGAGGAGACCAGTCGCAAATACAACTTCCGGAAGGAAACAAAATTGGAAGTGATGAATCTGGAGCAATTCTGTCCACCACTGTGGGGTCACAGAAAGCAAAAGTTTTCATAACTGCTGTGCACATACAACACTGTCTGTGAACAGATACTTCTACACATCTTCCACTGCAGGGCTTCAAACACCAGCAATAGCAGCTGAGAGAAGCTGCATGTGTACCCTGGGAAACCTGTGATGCTGCCACATTAACTACCATTAGCAAAACTGCAGATGATTTTGTCCTTTTAAGCAAACACCCAGTGGAGGGCTGAATTTTAACTTGAGAATATTCTACCTCAAATTGAGATAATATTATATTTTATATTAAAGGGACAAGAAAAATATTTTTTTTACTGCATTATGATATCAATATTCAAGATTTCACAATCCAGTTGTGAAAACAAACCCTGAGCAGCCACCTACATGAATGGACCCCACTGCATAATTAGCATTGCAGAAGTGTACTCAGCACCACTTTACAGCATTATACTTTAACTGAACATCTCTAACACATCTCCAATACACTAACTAGGCACATTCTTTTCTCTCTGAAGAATCAGAAACGGCTGTATGGCTTTTCCTGAAGCTCTACATACATTTTTCTGATTGCAAGTTTGAGAAGCTACAGTCCATCATCAGTTTCTGGGAAAGTTAAAAACTACTGAAAATCCTAAGATGAAACAAAAATATTGCTCAGCAGACTTAAAGAGGGAACAACAGCAATCAAGCACACTACTTAACCCTTAATTTATGTATCCAACCATAGAAATGCCAAAATGTCTACTGCAGCTAGAAAAGGTAGATGACTGTTACCAGAACTAGATTATTTACTATTATCATAACTTGGTAGAGATAACACATTGGAAAATATTTATTGGAAAGCTGTCTTAAATGGAAAACTTTCCAAACGGAAAGAGAAGTTCCTCATTTTTGCAGTTATGACTAACCAGGACTTTTTATTTTTATCCAGGGCTTTTTATTTTTAGATTGTCAAAGAAGAACAAGACAAATGCTATTTAAGACTTAGAAAGCAAAACGAAACCATGGAATAGACAGTTTTGAAAAAGAATCTTTTTATTTAAAGATAAATAATATCAGTAGATTCTTACAAATAAATGACAAATTACAAAATTAAAATATGTGAATTATAGGATATCTAAACCAGAATTCTAGATTCCCATGTAGGGTTCTGTAGTATTTTCATCACAAAGTAAAGAGATAAAGAGTTTATTTGAATGACAGTGTAAACAGTACTTTTCTAGTACAGTTATTTATGAGTGAGTAAGGAGTCGAGCAATCCACCAATGAAATTGGCACAGGAAATACCCAGGTGATGATAGTGGAAGAAGAAGAGCTGCAATACTTGGAGCAGTACAGTTTTCCCCAGTCTCAGAAAACATATTGCCACAAGTGCCTTTTTACAATAGAATATGAGGGATTTATAAAGATGCTTGTGAAACAACATTTTATGGATACAGCTGACACGGATCTATTACTGACAACTAGCAAAACAACAGACCGATAATAAAGGTTTGTAAATCTATCTGAAAAATGAAAAAAAAAAAAACCAACAAGCTAGATTTTTTTTTTGAAAGTTTGTATAGCACAAATAGCCAAAACCCAGCGGAATTTTAAACAAGGAACATCAAACAATTTGCTACAGCTAAGAGTCACCAGGAGAAGGAATTAATATTTTTACATTTAGATCAATGGTGTTTTCTAATTAAATTTTTATCATAGAAGTTTGGGATTTTATTAATTTTCTGTCAATTAATGTATCGTTACATTTTACTGCATTCACAATAAGGTACCAATGTATCTACCATTTAAGAATTGGCAGTCCTGTTCTTCGTATTGTTAGGGTGTCAACTATCAAGATTAAAAATGCATCCAAAAAGTGTAATCATTTATTTTGCCTGATTTCTAAACATTGTAAAACAGAACCATGTTTCAATACCATGTTTCCTGGAAAGGCAAGATGGACACAGCAGAACCTGCAGAACAGATTATTAACTAGATTTTCCAAAAAGTGTGAAAATACATGTTTAATAATAGCCAAACTTTCCTCATTTATTAATTCATTCTTTTTTCTTGTCAACATCACATGTTCAGTTCTCCAGCATTTATGACTTATCCATACTTTGCAAGGGCCATGGGTTTTATTAGTAGTATTATTTGAGATGTGGAAATCCTCAGAGAAAGTGCTGAATAGTTGTTTGGTTGTTGCTGAGAGTAAAATGATAAGGAAAATAAAAATTTCTTTAGATTACTAATATAAATACTCCTTGCTAACAATTGTCAGCAGGAAACATTAAGAATGCAGACTGCCAAAGGAGAGCTTGATTTTGCTCTTCCTTTTGGAATGTCTGTCAGCTAAGAAGGTCAGCTGAAAACTAAAGTTAGCCTTCTGAATTTATTTGTGAACTCATAATAAGAAAAGTCAAATGAAATATTTTCCTGCTGCATTCTATCAGCTATCAGCTTTTATTTTTAAGTGATTACTAGTGATATTAACTTCTGATATAACACTAACTATATGAAGACATTTATGTTCCTTTAAACCATTTTTATGTTGCACAAGAGTCATATTGCTCCCTGAGAAAGGAGTGAATTTAGAATTTCAGCTAGACTGATATCAAACACATTTCAAGCAATAAAATGAATTGCATGAGTCATAAGTTTTATGTCATTCAAGATTATCTCAACTATAGGCAGAGGAAATGCTTCCCTGGAAACATGAAATTTGAGTGGTGCAGCCATGCAAGCAATTGGAATCATAGACAGTTGTAGTGTACAACTGACAAGCACTTTGTGTCAGAACAATGAGACAGATGCCTAGTAGTATATCAAAACATTGTCCAATGTATACAGAAGTTCTGTATCATAAACGTGCGGAGCAGCAATTTTTCAAACATGGCATTACAATTCACATAACATGCGCTAAATGGAAGGTTTGTGTGTGTGTTTAGTAAAGGAATAACACAATTACCTAATTTGTAATGCACAATACAAGATGCCACATAATAAGAGAACACAGGGTGCATGCCTTTAAGGATTATAGGATGCAAATAGTATAAAAAGTCCCTCTCCAGCATTCTTGTAGGCCCCCTTTAAGTCCTGGAGGCTGCTATAAGAGACACCTTGATCATTATTCACCTCTTATGACCAACCAGACAGGCTGCAGATAAATGGCATTCTTTTTATTTCCTTATTTTGCCTTATAGCTGGTCTTACCATTCCAGAATAATCTCTTGAATTCTCAGTTTAATATGTAGGTAGCAACATTATCCAAAAAAATTGCTAAAGCTTCATTAATTCTCCATTTATTTTCTAGAACTCCAGATGGTTGAACTTGAAAACCAGGTAGGTTTTGCCATCCTATTTACAGTCATCAAGTCCTCTCCTCTCTTTACTATTTGGCAAAAGGAAAAGGTGCATTCACTTGAATCAGAGTAAAGTATGTGCCCGTTTCTGGAACTACACATTCTACTTAAAAAGAGTGAAACCCATGAACTAATGTATTTCTATGTATAGGTATCTCCAATTTCATGTTTCAAAAAGAAATTAGGAAAAAGCTGCTGTTCTTGACATTTCCTATGCACACAGAAATTTTGGAAAAAATAAAGAAAAGGAAAAAATAAAGAAAAGGAAAAAATAAAGAAGCTGGCAAATCAAGTCAAAATGTAAAAGACCTGAATGTCATAGAGTCTGATTTTTGGGTCTTTCATCTAACGCAACTTTAAAAGCTTAAAGCCATGGTTCTTTCAAATTAAAACCACATTTTTCTAAAAAGAGAGATTTCTATGGTGATTTATAAAAGACGTAGAAAAAAAGTCACACTGATTTAATGAAGAAACTGATTATTTTTCAAAGAAATTGTTACTTTTGACTTGATACTTTAAACCTTGAATTACTTGTCTCATGGATGGTTGTATAGCCTCCCAATGATTTTGTATTTGCACTGTGATCCAGGACAGGCTAGCAAATTCAAACACTGGTAGTGGCACAATGTTACAGCAAGAACTTCATAAAGAGGTTGGATCTTGAGTAAATACCCCTACCCTTTCATAGGTTTCTGATGTGGAAGTCTTAACATTTAAAATGACTCTTCAGGCAACTTCCACTATTATCACTATATAGTAGCTTTTGAATAGGATAACCTAATTTTTCTGTCCACAGTTTTGCATCTAACAGGCAGTCACACAATTAATCCATTGTACCTTGTATGAACTTTCCTTAAACTGTATGAAATTGAATTCTTGATCCAAAATAAGAGCTCTCAATGAAATTGCTTAGATCAGACAGAATTCAAAAATAGATCTGACAGACTTCATCCTGCACTTTTTTGTTCCTTCTACAGTATACCGAATGATCAATTCTCACTTGCCCTGCAGTAGCTCAGAGAAGGCTGGAGGTGAGCTGGGGCAGAACAAAGGAGTTGCGTGTTAATGTCAGGTTTTACAGATGCCCTCCTTTTCTAAAGTACTGCCAGTAGGTAACACTAAAAGCTGTCACAGCAAAAGTTATGGAAATAGCTAACTTCAGAAAATTCCAGTGAGCAGGAATAGGATTTCCTCATGCTTTTTTTTCAGGCTTTTACACAGTAAAATTCAAACAGCAACATACAGAGTGTTGATTGCTTTTCCCTGAAACTGCCCATTACCTCAGATCTGAAATTCCCATGTCTAAGCCTTGCATTAAAGGTCAGACCTAGTCTTTATTATTCACTCATTAAACTGTGATAGGAAGCAAATTACTTTGAGTCTTCCAGAACTTTTTTTTTACTTTTAGAAGTAGCAGCATAGTAGTTCTGCTTTAAAAACTGCACTTGTCTCAGCAAAGGCCTTTAGAGGCATCATGAGGAATGCTTTTACTTTCATCACTGAGACATGGAAAATCATTTGGAAAGTTCTCTAAGTGACTCACATGGCTTATTGCCTACAGCATCTGCAAAGGCACTGATAAGAACAATGCCTAAGTTAAACTGGCATTACTGTATCTGAGAGGTTTTCTTGAGTTGCACATGGTTAACAAGCAGCCTGACAAAGTGGGAGCACAAATGCCTATCTCCTATGTGGCAGGGATGGAGAGCATTTCTTCTGACTGGCATCAGTCCAAATATTAATTACTTCCAGAGAATAACTTTATGATTGTAATAGGTTCAATGCACAAAATCTATCCTGCAATTTATGATTTTTGGGGGGGAGAGGAGTACTGGGGTAAAAAGTGATCTAGCATCACCTACTTAAGAATATATGCTTTCCTGCCTGTTTAAAGAGCTGTAAATCTCTTTTTAAGCATGTATGCAAGTAACTCCCCTCACACACACAATCTTTATGAGAGATAACCAGTCCCCAAATATTGTTACTTTATCTTGTACATGAAAAAAAAAAAATTAAATAGTTATATTACACTGTCAATCTTAACGCTACACTTTTTTTGTCTCTTAAGGGGAATTGAGGGTATAATCATGTATGATTTGGTCTCTTCTGGAACTTACTGTTTCTGTAAGTGACTTCATGGTATTAGATCCTAGGACTGAAGATAATGAAGAATGCTAGTTTATATTGAATCAATTTCTTTCAATTAAGCAAAAGGGAAAACAGTTCAGAGTACACCCCATCATGACTAGATGTTTTCTGTAAATGGCTATGATTAAGAGCTAAAAACCATTTTTAGTTGCACGTTACAATCTGGTATAACAGAAATGTAAAATGGAAATAAAATTCCTTTACTTGCTGAGGTTAGTCTATATGTTTACTGCTCATTCCACTAAGTCAGTTGTAGGTACTGACCCCGTCTAATTAACTGCTATGGAAAATGAGTTAATGCCATACATATCAATCCCTTATAATAGTAAAGCTAAAGAGTAAATCACCGAAACATTTCCAAGAACAGAGAATAATTAACCAAACCTTAGAAGAGTTAACACAACACTGTTATTGCTTTCATGTCTAAAAATAAAAGGACTGTTTCCTTTTCACATTCACCTCCTGCAGATTTCAGCTTTCTTTTTACAAGCTGAAAATGCAAGTTGACGGTGTTAAACTTACAAATCCACTAATGTATGCATATGACTGCTGTTCTAAGGGTGACTTTGGCCCTTAAATATTTGTAGGTGTTCCAAGATGTTAATGTTTTTAAAATTTTCCTACTAATGAAAAATTATTTCTGGAAGGAACCCAATATGTATTTTAGTGATGAACAAACAGAATTCAACTGGGAAATTACAGAACTTTCTGATTTTTATCCAAAGCACCTTCCTGAGAATTGAAGTGATTTCCTTTCATAAAAGATTAGCTGATAGTCAACTTCATCAAAGCGTTTGGTTACTAGTACAAAACATTCACGCACAGCAATTTTTGTAGTAAGTACTTGGAAGAAAATAAAGATTAACATTTTCAGCTACCTGAAAGAAGCATTGGGCTATGTTTATTTGATAACTATCTGAAAGAAATAATGTACAATACAAAATCCATGTTATATGCATTGGTTTAGGATTTGTATTCTTGCTTTGTGGGGGTGGGAAATTACTGTTAGGACTACAGAGATGGTGTCATTCTTGACACTTTCTATAAGCTAGTAGCTGTAGAAAAATAACTGTCCACCTACCTGCCAGCTTGTTATTTAAACACTTAAAACTAATTCCCTCTCTTTGCTGATGCAGAACAGTTGCTTCAGAGACTAAATCTTTTCTCAAACATAAATGACAACTTCAGGAAATAAGGTAATGTTCTCCTTAAAGAAGATTCAGGATCCATGCTAGAACTAAAAACCATAAACCATTAATCAATAAATTTGAGTCTATTACTACAGAAGGTTTAGAGTTGAAACACATACTAAGAGAATGTTTTGTTCATGGATCACAAAGGTTTTATAATGTACATATGAATAAAATCTTCACATTATCTAGCAGACATTCTACAAACAAGAATTGAACAAGGCATTGTTCAGCGTTACAAATGAAGCAATACTTAAGGTGAGTAATTTCTGTCTGTTAGACCATGAATAGAATCACAGATTCACAGAACGGTTGAGGTTGGAAGGGACTGTCTTGGTCATGTAGTACAATCTCCCTACCCAAGCATGGTCACCTAAAGCACATTTCTCAGGACCGTGTCCAGATGTCTCCTGAGTATCTCCTGGAAGGAGACTCTACAGGGTGAGCACTACTTAGCAACAACTAAATATCAGGGTGTTATCAGTATTATTCCCAGACTAAATCCAAACCACAGCACTGTATGAACTACTATAAAGAAAATTAACTCTATCCCACCTGGAAACAGGACAAAACTTTGTAATAAATATTTTAAAATACAGTTATATCTGAAAGTTGAAAATGTAGCTTCCTTTCATTGCAGGATAAGAAACACAGCACTGCTTCTACATGAAATATGTCTGCACAGGCAGGTGATGATGGATAGGAATTTAGTCTATGCATGACAAGCAGAAAAGCAGTGTGAACTTACGGCTTCTAGATTAGAGTCAACTCATGACTTTGTGTTTATCTAAATATATCCATAGGTATATTACAAGTGGGATTACAGATAACACAAGTTAATATCAGAGTAGGCATTTCTGTTTTACTGGTAGTATAGCTAGCCACGTAAAACTGTGTGGCTTGCCTTGGGAAGTTCGCATTATTACATAGGAAACCTAAGAATGAATGAGCTTCAGCTCTGCAGGGTTTTGTACTGTATTGGTCTAGTTTTACTGTATTTAAAGTTTTTATTTCTAATGCTGTTATCTCACTAACAGATGTGGGAGAAACGTGCACAAAACTCTGCAATATCTTTACGAAACACATCGCAGCTAGGAAGAACAGCTCTGGAAATTGTAATTTTAGTTCCTTTAGTCACTACTTCCAGATTCTACACATGAAAACATAATAATTTTATGTTCTAATGTATCTTACAGACATACAAAGTAACATGAAATAATTCTAAAGCCCCTCCTCAGACAGGCAGTGCCACCTGTCTCCATATCCAGACATATTAAGCTTGCCACCTCCTTCACAGACATTTTTTGTATGGCACACCATATTATGCTATCAATATAGATGTGTCACAAAGAAAAGTTTGTGGAGGCAGAGCCTTAGAAGAAAAGGGAACATAAGACAAAATCAATAAAACAAATCAGACCCGCAGTATTGTTCATCCTACTCCTGCTTATATTTTGTTTACCAAGCCCTCAGCAGTATTTTACTGTAAACTATTTTTCTGCAATTGCTCTAGTGTACTACATGAGGTGTTCAGAAAACAGATCTAGCTCCAAAACTTAAAGGGTATATGAGTCTTGCTTCTTCACTGGGGCAAAAGGGGAAGGAAGAATATGAGGACTGCACCCCGTGGAAGGGATCCACGCTGGAACAGTCTTGTTCTTATTTCTCATTATCCTACTCACTTATTAATTGCCAATAAATGAAATTTATTCATGACTGGAACTGGTAACTGATCTCTCCCTGTCCTGATCCTGATCCAAGAGACTTTCATTTTATTTTGTCCCCACACATCTTGTTGAGGAGGGAAGTGATAGAGTGGTTTGGTGGGCACCTGGTGGCCAGCCAAGGTCTACCCACCATTTGCAAATTGATTGTATACGAAAATAAGGATGAAGGCTAAGGAAAAAAAAAAAAAAAAACAAAACCTGCTTCCCCATTAAGGCTACAACAGTGTTTCCTACGAATGATAATTGCTTTAATTAAAAATTCACAAGTAAATAAATAAGTCTAAGCATAGATGAAGAATGAAGACAAAACCAGGGCAGAAAGTCATGGAATAGAAGAAACTAAAACATATGTACTTTCGTATCACTCAGAAGTTTTCCTCAGTTTCTCATCTAAAAGAGTAATCAACAGCAGAAGCTTAAGGAGGGCTTCAGAGCAGGGTGTGGAAACAGTGGTCTCAAACCTGATGTGAAAAATTAAGGTAATGCAACAAACAGTACTAGAATTTCTAAGCACAAGGGTGATGACTAAGGAGAATATCTAAAATACATTTAAATTGAACATGGCACAGATCAAGACCAAGATCAAGAACAAAACTTAGGAGGAGGATACTGTACCTTAAAGAAAGTTAATTAGTCACCTCTACTGATCTCTGGAGTAAGCACTCTTAAGAGCATGTTTCTGTAACATCAGATAAACTTTTCAAGCTACACTTGCCGTGGACATCCCTAGTATCAGTGACAACTCCTCTATTTTGATTTTAAAATATGTATAAGATTTCACTACCACAAAAGCTACTTAGCGGTAGATGTGATTTTTCTTGATTTCAGTAAGGCATTTGATACTGTCTCCCACAGCATCCTCATAGATAAGCTAAGGAAGTGTGGGCTTGATGAACAAGTAGTGAGGTGGATCAAGAACTGGTTGAAAGGAAGAAGGCAGAGAGTTGTGGTCAATGGGACAGAATCTAGCGGGAGGTCTGTGACTGGTGGAGCCCCTCAGGGGTCGGTGCTGGGACCAGTGCTGTTTAATATTTTCATCAACGACCTGGATGAGGGAACTGAATGTACCCTCAGCAAGTTCGCTGATGACACTAAACTGAGAGGAGTGGCTGACACACCAGAAGGCTGTGTTGCCATTCAGTGAGACCTGGACAGGCTGGAGAGTTGGGCGGGGAGAAACTTGATGAAATTCAACAAGGGCAAGTGTAGAGTCTTGCATGTGGGGAGGAACAACCCCATGTACCAGTACAGGTTGGGGGTTGACCTGATGGCAAGTAGTGAAGGGGAAAGGGACCTGGGGGTCCTGGTGGATAGGAGGATGACCATGAGCCAGCAATGTGCCCTTGTGGCCAAGAAGGCCAATGGCATCCTAGGGTGCATTAGAAAGGATGTGGTTCGTAGGTCAAGAGAGGTCCTCCTCCCCCTCTACTCTGCCTTGGTGAGGCCGCATCTGGAATATTGTGTCCAGTTCTGGGCCCCTCAGTTCAAGAAGGACAGGGAATTGCTTGAAAAAGTCCAGCGCAGAGCCACAAAGAGGATTAAGGGAGTGGAACATCTCCTTTATGAGGAGAGGCTGAGGGAGCTGGGTCTCTTTAGCTTGGAGGAGACTGAGGGGTGACCTCATCAATGTTTACAAATATGTAAAGGGTGAGTGTCAGGATGATGGAGCTAGGCTTTTCTCAGTGATGTCCAGTGATAGGACAAGGGGTAATGGGTGTAAACTGGAGCATAAGAGGTTCCATGTGAACATCAGGAAAAACTTCTTTACTGTGAGAGTGACAGAGCACTAGAACAGGTTGCCCAGGGGGGTTGTGGAGTCTCCTACGTTGGAGATACTCAAGGCCTGGCTGGACAAGCTCCTGTGTGATGTACTCTAGGTTACCCTGCTCTTTCAGGGTGGTTGTACTAGATGATCTTTTGAGGTCCCTTCCAACCCTTGGGATTCTGTGATTCTGTAGCTGTCTAGAACAGAAGAAATCTGTGCTTGTCTCCTGATGCACAAAAATAACATGACAGTAAAAGGATTAAGTCACTGACATGACTCACCAGTATTTTTGGCATGACGTTTCAGGTTAAAATTAATTTTATATAAAAACCCCCAAATTAAATCACACAAACCCTCCCCCTTATCAGGTCTGGTCTTGAAATAGGCATCTAGAGACAGCTCAGCTCATGTTTTCAATCAAATCCCTCCCTAAAGGCATACATCTCTTTAGCTTACTTTTCACAGTCAGCGTTAGCTTGCAAACATTAGCTAAAATAGCCTTTACATGTAGGAGGCATGGACTTCAAAGTAACAATGCATGTTTGATGCTTGAAAAGCATTACAGGATGGTGGCTACATATAGGAGAAAATAAACTTGCTAGCTGCCACCCTAAAGTGATCTATTCCCTGCTTATGTGCTCAGAGGCCACAATGACCCAAATTTATCCTCGGAAGAACGATGAATATTTACTTCATTACAATAAATCAATCCCCAAAGCCAATGAAATACACTGGTATGAATCTGTCATACTATCTGTTTGGTTTGCTTACTAACTGCAAAATTTTCAGCAGCTCTAGCACAGGACCTGGTAAGTCAGATATGACTCGTCTTGTCTGTACATTTACCTGAAGTGTAGCTGTTGCATCAAAAAGCATACAACTTTCCCTTCCTCTTTACAGTTAACATCTTTTCTTTATATGAGCATGAACCTCAATATTGTGTGTTTGTCCCAAAAGGATTATACATTCAGTTTGGAAATCATGCTTAAGATGATTTTTTTCATCAAATTCTACCTGATAACGTATAAAAAAAAAACCCTTTAAGACTCATTCATACCCACTGATATCTTTTACTACCTCTGTTACTCTTTTTCCAATGCTCTCTCATTCACATCTCAAAGGCTCAAAGGCTACACAGCTACATTAAATGTTACAGGAATTTTCTCTGGACTTAACAATATGATCAACTTCAGTCCCACATCTATTTGCAATCTTAATTTCCCAACTTAAGGCACTGGAACCACATAGCTATCACTAATAACATTTCTCCATCTGCCTTTAGATAGAAGGAAAAATATCCTTGAGGTGAAGTCATCGCAAGCTTTATACATCTAATCTTTTGAAGTTGTCATCCAATACATTTATATTAGATTTGCCAATTAACTGCTAGTTCCCACACTGGTTGTGCCTATACCCATGCCTAAAAGTATCACTAAACATTGCCTCTCTTTTCTTTAGAAACTGTGGCTCTGTTTCCTTGGTAAAAATAAGTTCTCTTAACTGAGGCATGTTAAAGTATCTTCCTTTAGGAGAAAAAAAACATAAATTGCATATAATTTTTCTTCCCGCCTTTACCACTAGGCTTCTTAATCCATATTTATTTTCTTCGAAAGCAAGAATTCTGAGCACAGTTCATTTTTCTTTCATTTCTACCTTTCCTGGAAAGTATGGCTACTGCCACCTCCATTATATTGCTGAACTCAGTCCCTACTTTCATGATGACTTTGTTGTCATTCTTATTGATTCCTACTGAAGTGCTGCAGCCATTGCATTATTTATATTTTCCATGTATCCCTACTTCAGGGAACAACAAAATGATACATCCTGATTATCACTCTACTCCAAGGCAGTATCAACCTCTTGAAAGAAATGAGGCAAAAGTAAAGGAAATAAATAAATATGGAATAGGTAAATGACAACTAAAGATGAATACATTAAATAACAAATACTTTAAAAGTTGTAGATAAAAGTTTTGAGTTAAAAAACTTTATTATTATTGTTAACAAAGTATAACATGCAAGCTAAATATCATGAAAATGAGATTTCAGAATGTCATCTGACTCCACTGCTTTTTAAAACACATTTGAAAATTACTACTTTGTGCATTTATATAAGACACTCCATTTACCTTCTTATGTTTATATTCATGACTATCTGAGGCAAACCAATTTAGGGAAGATTTGCATAAAATGGGTTTCAACATAACATTCAAGAACCCTGAATCAAGCAATTCTTTTAGGAAGACACTTAGGAAGCCAAAGAGGTTGCTCTTAAGCATATTTAAAGAGCATCCAAACAGCAAAAAAATATTTCAATCCAGCTAAAAGAATGTATGTAACTTTTTCAATGCTATCAATTTATAAATTTATAATTAAGGGATAAAATTATTCCACTGACTATCTGGATTAGCTATAGTTAAGCAAAGAGCAGCTGCTATTCAAAATGCCTTCTTCAGACATCCTGTTGAAATGGAGTACTGCTCAATGTCAGGGTGTCATAAAAGGTCAGGGTCCTGCAAAAGGCACAGTCACAGGACCAAACAAACCACAGTCATCCAAAGTTAACAAAAAGGACATATCAAGTAGAGAGAGAACTCTGAATTCTCATTTATTCTGGTATTTAAGCATGATGCTCAACATTATGTGTCTCTCCATGCAAATCTGGGATGCTGAATACTCTCCTGATGAAAAAATCCTAAGCAGAATCCTCCCCCCAGAACCCCACTATGTTTAAGAGCATCAAGGTGTGAAAGTGTCTGGGGTTTCCATTTATTGTTAAAACACCAGCAGAGGAAGTCATAGAATAATAGAATCATCTTCACTGGAAAAGATCTTTAAGATATAAGGAAGAAATTCTTTACTGTGAGGGTGGTGAGGCACTGGAATGGGTTGCCCAAGGAAGTTGTGAATGCTCCATCGCTGGCAGTGTTCAAGGCTGGGTTGGACAAAGCCTTGGGTGGCATGGTTTAGTGTGATGTGTCCCTGCCCATGGCAGGGGGGATTGGAACTAGATGATCTTAAGGTCCTTTCCCACCCTAACTATTCCATGATTCTATGATCATCAAGTCCAATCCTTAGTGCAGGACTGCCAAGACCACCACTGAACCATGTCACTGAGGGCCTCATCTAAAAGGTTTTTGAAGACTTCCAGGGACACTGATTGCACCACTTTCCTGGAAAGACTCTTCCTATAACTGATCACCCTTCCTGTGAAGAACTTTTTCCTAATATCCAGCCTAAACCTCAACTGGCACAGCTTGAGGCTGCCACCTCTTGTGCTATTGCTTGTTACTTGGGAGAAGAGACTGATCCCCACCTCAGTACAACCTGCTTTCAGGTAGTTGTAGAAAGCAATAAGGTGCCCCTGAGCCCTCTTCTCTCCAGACTGGACACCCCCAGCTCCCTCAGCCGTTCCTTATACGACTTGTTCTCCAGAGCCTTCACCAGCTTTGCTGGACCCACTCCAGCACCTCAATGTCTCTCTTGTACTGAGGGGCCAAGAACTGAACACAGGATTTCAGGTGCAGCCTCACCAGTGCCCAGTACAGGGTTAGGATCACTTACTCAGTCCTTCTGGCCACACTATCGCTCATACAAGACAGAATGCTGTCGGCCTTCTTGGCTGCCTGGGCAGTGGCCTCAATCAGCATTCCCAGGTCCTTTTCCACCAAGCAGCTTTCTAGCCATTCTTTCCCAAGCCTGTAGTGTTGCATGGGGTTGTTGTGGCCCAAGAGGAGGATCCAGCACTTTGCCTTCTTGAACCTCACACCATTGGCCACAGCCCATCCATCCAGCCTGTGCAGATCCCTCTGCAGAGCCTTCCTACCCTCCAGCAGAAGAATACTGCCAGCCAACTTGGTGTCATCTGCAAATTTACTGAGGATGCACTCAATACTCTCATTCAGATCAATAAAGATATTAAACAATACTGGCCCTAACACCGACCCCTGAGGGACATCACTAGTGACTGGTCATGATGCCATTTACCACCATTCTTTGGGCTTGGCCATCCCATGGCTTATTCTTTTCTATTTTAGTTCAAGTTGGAAAACTCAGTGCCATGTTTCCCAGTTTCCCATTGCTAAAATGCCAGAACACAAAATAGTACATATGATCCTCATTCCTCTTGTAGAAGCAGTTTTGAAATGCAAACTTATGAGACTGGTCAGAAACGAAAGAAAAAAAAGAGAGAATTTTTCCATCACTGGCAAACCTGCACTCCAGTTCCTGGTCTGTAGATTGTTTCTAGGTTGAACTCAATGGATATTTAATACAAAAATATTCCAGTAATCTGAAGTGCAGAAATGGGGAATGAAGTCCTCTCACTGCAAAGAGATCTAACAAGAGAAGCTCATGCTCAGCTCTGTGTTTAATGACAGAAGGAGAGCATACCAAGATGTTATCAGAATAATGACCAGTTCTGAGTTGTGATGAAAGACAGTTGTCTGAGAGAAAGGAGGAGAAGTGCAGCTTAAAAACAAACAAAAAATGTTTGTCTATTTAGCAGATGTCACTATGGTCTTGAAAGCTGTTTTGAACTGAATTGTGGCCATGAGCTTCAGAACATTTGCTGCATACATGGCAACTGGATCTTTTACAATTTTTTAGGTCACAACAATCATTTCTTAGATCATTTTCTACAGAAACTGAAAGGTAAATGCTAAAGAAGCATCCATGCTATGGCTTTTCACTTCAAATAAGCTTTCTGACCTGCTCTTGAATTTAAGCACCTAAATTGTTTAAATCCTGTAAGCCCCACAGCAGGCAGCCTGTTCTTACACTACAACTTATTCTGCCTTTTCTTCTCCTCTCCCAGATTATACAGCTAAAATAGACTTTTCTAAGGATAAACCTGTTTTGATGAATTTACTGATTTTATTGTATCAATCCAAATATTTCTTTATATATATAATATCTATTTATACCATTTTACAAAACCAGTGATGCAAACTGTTCTTTTTCTAGCATTCCTCACAGAAAACAGTTATGTTATATTCTATCTAGCATTTGATATAGTAGAACATGAATTTCACATTATGCAACCATGAAAATGGAAACTGTTTCAGTGCTGCTTTCTTAAGACTACATTTTAAAATAGCCATCTAAAGCCAGTTTCATTAGCATTTACTTTTTGGAAATAAAACAGTGGGTATCTACACTTTGTGAGAATTTAGTGAGATTTTTTCTATTACCTTTGTAAAAACTAAACCATGCAGTCTGTATTCAAATTTAGTCCAACTGACAAAGTTGAATATTTTAATATATTGGGGGTAGGGAGATGTTTTTGCTTTGTTTTTGTGAAGAAATGTAATTATTTATACTATAGACTAATAAATGGCATGGAGCTATAGAATGTTTCATGTTATCTTAATAAAACAAGTTTTAGATGTGATAACATGTTTAGCTCATTTGTTTTCTTATAAAAGAATACATATTTTATTTAACAGGATTGGTACTGGTTTGCTACCCAGTCTCATTTACTACTTTGATTTCTTGTCCTCAAGTGTTGTTTTTCTTACTGGCCTCAGCCTCATTCAAGGCTCAGTCATTCTCAGAGGATCTACCCTGTAACCCACTGATCTTAGTTTCCCAGCTTCCCTGCATTGAATCACTGTGTTCTCCCTGTGTAGGGACAGAAGGCTGTGTAGTGCACACTAAGAAATCAGCAGAAGAGAAACTCGAGCCTGCTGTATAAAAAGGATTCTTACTGCTTCTATGGGATTCTGTAGTTGCTAACATGATTATGTTGTCCTAAAGTAAAAGAGCTTTATTGAGCTTTTGCTAGCTCACAAAGGTGATAAACTTCTTTCTCTGGAAATCTGCCCATCAACAGTCATTGTTCAAAAACTATGTCTCCTCCATATTCTCCATTCTGGAATGTTATTTTACAAGATATCCTTTCTGATGGTAAAGTTAATCCCTGGAGACAAGAATAAATTTGTACACTGTATGAAGTAGCAACAGCCAAGTACTTTAGCTGAACAGTGGTACAGGAATGAGCACATTGCATAGGAACAAAATCCAGCCACGGTCTTCATCACACCATCTTCATCTTCAAGTGTGTGAAAAACCCTGGTGAAGGAATAAAGGTTCAACTTGGTCATAGGAGAGCAGCAGCTGGACAGCTACATGGTGACATAATCCAGTGAGATAAGAAAATTTATCACTACAGTTCAGAGCAGTCCCTGTCATGAACCAATATTTTGCCTTTCCAAGTCTCTGCCTACTTTTCCTTCAGTGTTCTCTGTTATTTCCAGTTCCACTTTCTTCCTACACTTTCTCCTTTACCCTTCAGTCTTTCCCAGGTCTTTTCCACTAACTCTCAGGTGTCATTCTACTACTTAAGGAGGCTTCTTCAGCTTTGCTACCCCATGTTTATAGTCAGTTGATACCCAGATACATCAAACCTATATACATTACCCTTACTGTTTTTCAAGTTCAACCTCCAAATGGCACCAATTCATATAACATGTTCATTATCATAAAAATGTTTGCTTCCTTCGATGTACTGGAGTGATATTTTATAGAAAATAAACCTGGCATCCATCAGCATTTGTTTACTTATCAACTGTTTGTGGATGCCTTGCTAGAAGGTTCAGGCTGTACTTTAGCACATCCAAAGTCAATATTGTTGCTGACAGAATTTCATTAATAAGTCCTTCTAAGATGTAAATTTGATTTGATTAATAATGAAGGCTGAGAATTTTAGGTACCCCACAGTGAGCGATAGCAGTCAATGGGAATCACAGTGACTGGCAATGAGGGGAGGAGACCCCTTAGGAGACAATGCTTGTTATCAAGTCTGTTGGTAGTAAGCACCGCTGGTAATGTAAATTTCACTAAACTGATCTGGCAAGTAAAGGAAATGCCAGTCCTGGAGAACTGAAGAAAATGAGTGCTATGTCATCCTTGGAGTTTCATGTATTTCATCCAGACTGTCAGGAAAAGCAGGGAGACCTTCCATCAGAGTGAAGCCACAAAGATAAAAGAGGGCTGATTCAGAATATTTCTTCTGTTTTGGGAAATAGTACTAGGACAGACGCTTATCAAGCACCGATAAATAAATTGCTTAGTCAGAGATTTGTATGCTGGTAAAAACCATTAAAATATCATTCACATGATATTTTAAAATATCTTTCATATATATCCTTGAAAAAAAAATCTCATTAACCTTCTTTAAAAACCAAACATCTTGCCCTTGATGCAGTTATAAACTAGAAGAAGTATTAATAAAATGGGAAATTTTCCATTGAACTCAAGATGTACCCTGTGGTCAGTCTGAGAACAGTACACAGTAGGGGCTTGTCTGTTTCTTTCAAAGCATGATAGACGCTTCAGCTGATATCAAAGGAAGAGTCTTGCTATTAAAATAGCTTAACTACAATGTCCAGTGATATTTTCCTAATCCTTCCATTTGTATAAATCTGTTGAGTAATAAAAAGCTTGCAGTATGCACTGAATGCAAGACTAGCTATTCTCAGTTAAACCCAAGATGTCAACAAGAGACTATCTATTCAAATTGGAAGTAATTACTGATCTAAAAAAAAGAAAAAAAAAATCAGAAATTGTTCTGAATATCATGATTCCCCTCAACTTCACCTTTAAAATCGGATTCACATTTACACTGACTAGATCACAGCTTTGAAGTCCGCAGTCTAAAAATGTGAAATGCATGGCAAAATGTACTAAGAAGCCCACCCCAAACAACAAGGGGCTTTTTACAATACTCATCCTGAAGTTCTGCAGAAATATCAGAAGTTCTCCATTTGGTTTTCTGTGTTCATTGTTATCAGGAAGCTAGAATGCTTAATAATAAGCAGAAAATCTAGATCTGTATCAGCTGCTGTTTGTGTATTGATTTAAAACAGAGTTTTAGACAAAGCCTATTTCCATAATCTAATTTTGAAGTGACAGAAGATGAGATTTAATGATTAGAACTGCAAGATAATAGAATCATAGAGTTATAGAATCATAAAATAGTTAGGGTTGGAAAGGACCTTAACATCATCTTGTTAGAACCCCCCATGCCTGCTTTAAAGATGCAACTTCACTTACTCATACACAAAGTCAATTCCTAAATGTACAATTGAAGAAGCAGGCGCGAATGAGATCTGGAAAAATAACACTGGCTCTGTGTGTACTAAAAGTACCTGAAAAGACTAGGTATCACTATCCCTATAGTACCTATTATTTTATGGAAAGGACAAGATATTAATATTGCAATTAAATTTCCTTTTTCTTTTCATGCTTAAGGTTACTTTTTTTTTCTTTTATGTGTGCCCCTCTAGTTTATTACAGAAAAGCAGTGACTGTCATTCCATGCATCAAGTCTCAATACTGAAAAAATATCAACACCTGATATACAGTACAATCTTTTGCTCACAATTTTAACACAGAAATACTGGTGTATTTTGCCTTCTCTTGCATTATTACTCATACTCAGAGAAAACACCTGTCAGACATTTACTCTGTATCTCTTTTTTTTTTTTTTTTTCTTTCCCAGAATGCTCCTCAAACTTCTTAAACAATTATTATTACTGAAAACATAAAAACAGCTTGCCACAGGGTCAAAAGGACTCAGCCATTGCTCCTGCTAGGAATGCTGCCTGCCTCCACCAGTCTACATTGTCTTGTCTTATGGCTTACATTCTTCCCCAGAATGAAATTATCTTATTATTCTCACTTCTTACACTATTTATTTTCTTTAGGACTCTTGCATGCTAGCAGTATGAATATAGACAGTTATTCCCCTCCACAAAAATTTAATCCAGTAAATACAAGTCTTCCAATAGCTGGCTTTGTACCAAATGACTCTTCTGTAGCAGTAACTTTTGCAAGAGCAATAGATAGAAATTAATTTCAGTAAACTCTGATTTTCCTCTGTCCTTGGTATATTAAGACTAGTTGTCTAGAACGTCAGGTATTTTGGTTAATACACCGTCTTTTTTTTTGACTCCTGTCTTTCCTAATGAACTGTCAAGTCATCTGTTCTGCCCATAGTCATGATTTATAAACCATAATTGATGGTGATATTTTATGACATGCATTTGCCTAATTTGGATGCTATTTCCATGTAGCAATCTTACCAGTGTGTACTGTACGCTACTGGTAGACCAACAAAGACTTTGCAGTTTTAAATCAATGTTTTAAATTAATTAAAAAATGTTCATTTCATTTTTTTTTTATATGCAAACCAATCCTTTCCTGTAAGCGTACACAAGAATATGCAAGGCTGAACTTTTCCACTACAAAATCTCTGCTGCCACACTAAATAAACTGTATGAGAAGAAAACAATTATCAAGAAATCAGTCATTGATGGGAACGAAGAATATAGTTAAAGCCTCTTGACTCATGAACACTAATCTTAATTCAAAACAAGAGCAAGCAAGCTGTCACATTAGACATTTTTAATCATTTTAATATAATTATTTATCAATATCATCATGGACTTTACAAGAGCAGTCCATAAATCACTAAAAGTATGATGTTATAATAAAATCTGTTCTTAAATTCTTTCAGATAACTTGAAATGGCTTGTTTCTCTCTTGACATGTGTAAAATTTTGTAAAGTTTACTTTATATTCTTATTATAATTGGAGGTACACATGTGTGTATGTGTCTGACAGTGAGACAATGCTTCTTTAATTTCATGAAAATAAAAGGTGGTAAGAAAAAGGGAAAAGGCAGAAAGCTTCCAACCGTCAGTTGTTCTAAGCTTACATTAGTTACACAAAGTATAGGCCAAGGCATTGGGAGCGCAATATTTTACAGGTGGCTTAATTTAAAACTTTTAAAACTAGTTTGATGACAATTAATCACTGTCCTAACTTTATTCTTATTTGCTGCTTTATATTAAGTGCTTTTACTGGTACTTAATAATTTATCAAATTGTATTGTCAAAAAAAGCCCGTAGAAGTCTTATTTGGATATGGCTGTTTCTAACATGTAGAGTCAGCCAAAAAGTGACTCACTCCTACATATTATGCTAACAGTATCTTAACTTAGTTTTGAATATATTTTACTGAAAAAGCAACATAGACAAAAAAAAAAAAAAAAAAGTTACAATGTATTCTCACATTGATGACACAGCAAACCACTAATACTTCTGCCAATGGAAGATTTTCTCTTATAGTAGAATCTACATCGATAGGGCGCTTAGAAATGTTAGCACCTTCCAAACTTAGCATTTTGAGCAACATAGTCTCACCATGCTTCCATAATGTTATTCAGATCTGTGAATGACAGCAACTGCAACAAAATAATTTATATAAAATAAATATAAATGGCATCTACAGCTCAGAATACTTTAGCCCTATAGCTGGAATCTGAGAGAAATATTCTAAGAAAAAATGCTGCTGAGTTAGCATTTTCTTAGAGGCTTGTGAGAAATTACAGGTCTATCAATGACATGCATCATCACTTCAAATGAACTGTGGAATCCAATAAAATAAGTGTGCAGATTCCACATACTTGGAAGTAGGCACAAAAATTTTGTAATTTCTCATGATTTCATGCAATGGATTTTTCATTATGTCATTTTTGGCACTCCTGAAATTGAAAATCTAGTAAGTAAATAGACTAACACTGAAAATAGCTTAGTAGGAGGGGAAAATTACTTAGGAGGGCTGAGTATCTGGCATGACATATTACCTGCACCATGAAGTTCTCTTTCAATGGTAGAAGCACAGCCTGTTACACTGTGCCAAGATGCAGAACCTATGCAAATGTACATGAAAGGACACAGGGCAAAATCAAGGAGCTCTGCTAAATTGTAGAATGGTTTCAGTTTGAAAGGACCTTAAGATCAACAAGTTCCAACACCCCTGCCATGGGCAGGGACATCTCACACTAGATCATGCTGCCCAAGGCTCTGTTCAACCTGACCTTGTACACCGCCAGGGATGGAGCATGCACAGCTTCCTTGGGCAACCCCTTCCAGTGCCTCACCATCCTTACAGTAAAGAACTTCCTCTTGTAGGGGCAGTTTAACATATTACTGCCCTGATATGCATGTCCTGCCTAATGCCAGAAACTTCCATTCTTGTAAGAGTGAACTGCATGTCCTGGTCTAGCAACCACAGAAACCCCATCTTTTCATTGCCAGTTTAAATTAGTGCTTCAGAATGCAAACCAAAAAAGCTAGAACATGTTTTCTTCTCATCACCTCCTCCACAGGGGCAGTAAATTTGACTAGGAAAAAGACAGGAGAGCTGGAGATAGATGTATTGTATTAGCCTAGCAAGATTTGCTAGTGAATGTGTATCAAAACCCAAAGCATTCCGTATTAAAGGGTGGCCAGCACTGATAAGGAGGAAAAAGCGAAATATTTTTTTAATTTGCTTAGCAAAGATGACAAAGAATGCACACTGTTTTCTGGATGACCAAGATACAGACAGATCACTGTGTTAGGACATCTGAAAAAACAAAGCAAAACAAAAGTCTCTTTGGAGGCTGAGAAATTATTACCTGGTAATTTCCCAAAAGATACTTCCTATGAAAAACATTGCACACATATAGGTATTGTCTATTCTGGCAGCACTCCTGAAATTCAAAACAGATCCCTGCACATGCACAATGTTTTCAATAATTTAAGACTTATAAGCATTTGTATGATTCATCAATTTAGGCATTCATCATGTCATTTTCCCTAATACTGATGTAATTCTGAGGCTACAGAATTAAAACAATTCCTGTTTATTCCATAAGCACTTGTTTCTTTTATATTAATTTGGTCCTACTGCAAGTGAGTTATAATTTCTAGATTACTTACTTTACTCATAAAATGAAAAGCATAATTCATTTCTTCTTTTATTATCTTTGCAGAGAAATATGTAGACTGTAGAATTTTGCCAAAAAAATCTTAGAATTAAAACTTAGATGGAATCCTGACTGCGCTGAAATCAAATACAAAGGCAAATTTGATCCTTATCTTGTGGCACATATATTTTTCATCTAAGATTATCAAATAATCAAATAGCTTACAAAATTTCCTCTTCAAAACAGAAGCCTTCACTAAATGTTTCTATTTCGATAAAATTCTAGTTATATTACCTTGAAACTACTCTTCTACAAAACATTCAGATAATATTATTAACATCAATGTGAAAGAATTCTGAAATAAACAACCTATAGAAATACAGTAGAATAATTAAAAACATGGTACACATGGAAACGAGAGAAGAATAAACAGTTTCAAAACAGAAGTAATTAATTTAGTACACTAAGAATAATGCAATATTTCAGACATCAGAATTGAACACTTGCCTTGGAAAAAAGGAAAAAATCTCTTGTTATCACTAACTAATGAAAATAAACTACTTTTTGCCTGTGATGACATTTATGGCGGTTATTCTCCAAAGCCCATAATGATTAGCATACTTTTTGTTCTAATATGGACTATTTCTTTAGCTTTGGAATACCATTTCATAAGTTGTATGAAAGCCACACTTTATTATCCCTTCTCCCCCTCCCCACCCCCAAATCTCAAAATATTGTTGCTTGGTTAATCTCAAGTAACTGAAATAATACAGATTTTGGAAATATATTAGAACATAAAATATTGGCTAAGCATGAATGAAGAGAAGATGTTGGCGCAAGAATAATTAAATATGAAAAATTTTCTTTTTTAGCTGGAATTTCCGTATTTAGCACAAGAGGCAAAATCCTGCCTGAAGCCTCACCTCTCACGGCATCATAGGTCTGTCCAAATCAACACAGTCTATATAGTTCATAGATCAGTATAAGAATTCTGATGTAAGGATTTTTTTTTTCCTCCCAAAACAGCTTGAATATTGATTATAAATTGCAGCATTTTTTTTTTTTTTTCAAGTCAGGATACAGAAACATTAGGAAAATAATGAGAATTCACTATGTAGAATAGCAAATAATTTCACTATTAGAATACTCAGTGGAATAAAGAAACACAAATTGAAGACATTGCACTGTCACAGCTTAGACCAAGAACTTGATTTAGGCCACACACCACATACAGTAATCAAAACTGTCTCCTTGTTCTGACCAAACCCAGCCATCCTATCAGACTCTAACTGTAGATAAGAGCTAATATGAAAGTATGAATAGCTTATGAAAATAAAAAATAACCAAACAAAACCTTTCTTATCAGAATATTCAAATGATGGTTCTTGGTCTTCTAGTTTTCTCTTTTAATTCTTCCACCATTGAAAACCATAAAAAGGCAAGATTACAAGCAGAGTTGATATGGTCTGTTTTAAGGATAGCAACTGGCGGCATTTTTTGAGATATGATCTTTGTCACAACATTATAATGTCCCTTGAAACCCATGCTTAGAAACATGACAGAGAAGATTTCAGATAGCATAAATTCCAACAATTCTGTTCATGAGGGAGTAATTTCTAAATATAATTGTCTGTTCTCCATAGGCTTAACCCCCAAAGATAACCACAGTATTTAAAATGCATTTTTAATATTGACATTTAAGATTAAATACAAACATGTTTAAACATATACCTGATATACCAAATGCATCAGTTCAAAAGTCACAAGACTAGGTGTATTTGTGCTTTCTGAATTAATTTTGTTTGTATTGGATTATTTGAAGCCTTTAGCAGTCCCTTTACTTAGAAGATTTTTATTCTTGCTAGAACCTAGCTGTTTTTTAAACAGTTCCTAGAAAGCCATTTCAACTTAATTTCCATTTTCACTGCATTAATTACACCTCCTGTGTAGAAAGCATGATGCGTAAGAGTGAAAAAGAATTCTAGTCCCCCACTATTGCAGAGAAGAACATTGTAATATCACTTTCCTAAACTTCACAGGCCCAGCTCTCAATTACGAACTTTTGTTCACACTATTGAGATTGGAAAGACTTGCCACTCCTTAATGGCTAAAGGACCATTGCATTTCTTGTGCAATGTTACAGGATATATCCTTTGCAATGTCAAGTATTTCTTCCTCTCATAAGTGCTCTTTGCACCTATTCCTCTCAACTTCAAGCAGTCTGTGGTTTTAAAACCAGCAGAGATCCTATTTCAAACATCAGAGCATTGAAACAAGTGTGACTTTTGCAATTATTGGACAAAACAAAACAAAACAAAAAAATCAACAAAACTTGTGTCATCTCTGACTCAGCTCAGTCTATGAACAGCCGTTATCCAGATTTTGCACTATGTAACTCAAATTTCTAACTACTTGAATCACAGGACTAAAACTTCACAACAGATATTAACAAAAATGAAGGACTGGTATAAAAAAAAACTTTAAAGAGACTAAAGTCCACTGTGAACAATTCTGTGATCATCTCAGGAGCATGATATTAGATCAATAAATCTTATTACTGAAATGAACTCTATACAGCACCTTCTCCCTATAAAAATACAAGACAAGGCTAGTACAAGTCCTCATTAAATAATGGATTTACTATATTGTATACTCTTTAGACTTACTGTGCTCAAGGAATTCTCTGGCTCAGAAGACCATCAGATTTTTTATTTCATTGGCAGTGAACAGATTAGTACAGAATGCTCACTTCTGACTTTAAAATTAGACAGACAGATGGATGTTAACTGACATAATGCTTCATCTGTTGCCAGTAAAACTTTGCCAGGAATAAAAAGATTAAGAGCAGAGATCAAAACCAATAGTTTCTTCAGAAGTTTTATAAATATTCCTCCATGTAAATTCCAGTAGTAGATTGACAAAAAGTATAGCAATGACTAAAATGAAGATAAAAGCGTAACTAAGCAAAAAGCTGTTCCCCATAAAATCACTGATAACACATAATTTTTAGTTAGCAACTACAAACATAAGGGTTCTCAGTGGTAACTGAACAATATATCTAAAGCCAAAATAAATAATTAAATGACAAACTTTTCCACCCCCTTTGTTACATTAATTCTATGTTATCTAATTTAGAATACATTAATTGTATATACCATCAAATTAAAAATAGACATTATTAATACCATTAAAATTTAGTAAGACTTGTAGAAGCGCGTCAACTTTATTATAAAACATCTATTTAAAAAAATACAGAAAAAATGGTAAAAGTCCCAAAATATTACAAAAACTGCAATGCTTTAATTTGATGTGCTGTACAGGTAAAATGCCATTTTTAATAAAAATAATGCAAATTAAATTGCTTCAGGAGGTCTGTTGAAATCCAGATAAAGTACTCTGATACTCTAAAATTCAGATTAAAGATTAAAAATTATAAGAGTGTAGGAAAAAATAAAGCCAGTAGTGTATGATTTATTGAGTTCAAGATTAACATTAGTGAAATGAGGGCTTAGGCCCTAAAAAACATAAACTAAAAAAATTCAGTTATTTAGATGAAGAGATACGTGCTGTTCATATAAAACAAGACTTCAGTAATTTTCATCTCTTTAGAAAGCACACAAACTTGGAAGCTATGGTGTTGTGTGAATAAAAGCAAATAAAAATAAGTATTTTGTGAACAAAAACAAACAAAAAACCAGACCAAAGGCAACCAGGTTAATGAATAATACCAATATTTCAGAAAAGTCAGGTTTTCTTCCTACTCAAGGCCCAGAAAATACATATTCTGAATTAGTCTGCAATACCACACAATTTAAACATAATTATCAAAATAAACTCCAGAATACATGACTTTTCCTTACAGATCAATGAAAAGATTTTAAGAATGCTTCCACTGCGTATGCAGAATTCAGCATTTTCAGACTTTATAAGCACCTGATACATTCATTTAACCTAGTCTGCTTGCACAATAGGAGAAAGTCCATACATTTAAAGAAAAGTTAAACAATATGTTCTAAATTGAGTTTTATAGAATCATAAAATCTTAGAATCTTTTCAGTTGGAAGAGACCTTTAAGATCATTGAGTCGAACTGTCAATCTAGCATTGCCAAGTCCATCACTAAACCATGTCCCCGAGTGCCACATCTACACATCTTTCAAATGCCTCCATGGATGGTGACTCCACCACTTCCCTGGGCAGTCTGTCCCAATGCTTGACAACCCTCCTGGTGAAGAAATTCTTCCTAATATCCCATCTAAACCTCCCCTGGTGCAACTTGAGCACATTTCCTCTTGTTCTATCACTAATTAATTGGGAGAATATACCAACACCCTCCTCATCCCATCCTCCTTTCATGCAGCTGTACAGAGTGATAATGTCCCCCCTGAGCCTTCTCTTCTCCAGACTGAACACTCCGAGGTCCCTCAGCTGTGCCTCATAAGACTTGTTCTCCAGACCCTTCATCTGCTTTGTTGCCCTCCTCTGGACCCGCTCCAGCACCTCAATGTCTCTCTTGCAGTTAGGGACCAAAAATTGAACACAGGATTTGAGATGCAGCCTCACCAGTCTCCCATGTACAAGGGGATGATCACTTCCTTAGTCCTGCTGGCCACACTACTGCTCATGCAAGACAGGATGCTGTTGACCTTCTTGAGTGCCTGGGCACAAGCTGGCTCATGTTCAGTGGCCGTCAATCAGCACCCCCAGGTCCTTTTCTGCCAAGCAGCTTTCCAGTCATTCTTCCTCATGTCTGGAGCATTGCATGGGGTTGTTGTGATCCAGCTGCAGGACCCAGCACTGAGCCTTGTTGAACCTCATACCACTGGCCACAGCCCATCGATCCAGCTTGTCCAAATGCCTCTGCAGAGCCTTCCCACCCTCAAGCAGAACAATACTCCCACTCAACTTGGTGTCACCTGCAAACATACTAAGGGTGCACCTGACCCCTTGTCCAGATCATTGAACTGGCCCCAGTACTGAGCTTTGGGAAACACTACTTGTGACAGGCCACCATCTCCATTCACCACCACTCTTAGGGCGTGGCCATTCAGGTTTTTTCCCAGCAAAGAGTATACATGTCCAGTCCCTGAGCAGCCAGTTTCTCTAGGTGAATGCTATAGGAAAGAGTGTCAAAGGCTTTACTGAAGTCTAGGCAGACAACATCCAACATTATGCCTAATAATGATAAACTCTCAGACGTACATTTGTATTAAGAAGACTACTCAGCAATTTTAGTTGTGATATTAATATCTATTTGTCTTTCCACATATTTTTGGTCTGGTTTTGGCTGGGAAAACTATTTGATTTCTGCAAATGGTAATTTTTTTTTTTTTTTTTGGGTAGGGTATACCAGGCTTATGCAACAGGGGAAAAAAAGTCACTTAAGAACAAGCATCTTGAACTAAGAACTTGTCAACTTGTAGTCAAATAAAAATATTTAAATCTAAAATGAATAAAGTAGCATACAACTTATCAAAAAAATATGCAGCAGGGAAAATTCTCTAGTAGCAAGGACTGAAAGAATAATCAATGTATTTGTCTGCTATTCCTATCTCTACAATTCTAAAGAATAAAAGATCATATTGGCAAGTTAAAGATCCCCACACCATCAGAAAACTCATTAATGTATTTTAAATGGTTGAAAGGCAAATTCATGTTAACTCAGCAGAGGCACTGTTTAGTTAATTCAGTTCCATATTGCAAAAGTCTCTGTACAGAACAAACACCTTACACCTGGCATGATTACTAAGGCAGTCTGGTTTTCTGCACTATTCCAAGACCACTCATTTTGCAGCCATTCTATATCGATTGTCATAGGTCATTTCTTATCCTTAAGTAGGTTCATTTTCATTCCTGGTACATTAGGTACTGTTTCAACCTCAATCTGAATTGCTTCTTAATAAGATAAATAATCATAAGAAGTAATTACCCAACATTTAGGCTGATTTGTAGCTGTAGCTGTGAGGCTGCAAGATTACCAGGAATATTACGTACATATTTCTGTTCCTTCTATCTGAGAGAACAAATGGGTTTAAATTCTATAAGCTTGGACTAAGAGACAGGAAATTGCAAATTTTCTGTTTTAATTTTAAATACCTCACTTATCCTCAAGAAAATGATTCAGTATTTCTTCTTCAGTTCTCTCATCTATTGGTATCTACTTACATGGTGTTAATATTTGAAGACTCTGATCAAAGTATGAAAAAGCTGAGTGAATCCCTAGAGCCAGTTACCCTGCCTCAATATGGCACCAATTACACCTACTTAATTTTTAACAAGCACTTGTCTAATCTGTTGTTAATCTTTGCTTTAGTAGTAGATGCTTTGCAACTGCCTCATGTGATTTACTCAATCTGCAATTAGAAACTTCTCCTTTTTGGACTATCTACATCCTAATCCCTGCAACCTGAGCTGCAATGTCTCGTCTCATCTCATCCACTTTGCATATAGAGAAATGGTGTTTATTTCTCTGTGCCATAGTTTTTTATGTTTTGGAATGTTATGTCCCATTTGAGTTCTATCTTTTTCAAGGTAAACAGCCTTAGGTAGGTTAATCTATTTTTACAGATAAATTCACTAGGACTTTGACCACTTTCATTGCTTTTCCCTAGACAATCTGATAACTGCATAATTCTTAATCTGTCACACATGAAACATTAGGATTTTCTTAAAATGAGACCTACTATTGCAGAGTTTAGCAGAAAGATTGTTTCAAATGTTTTTCTATATGCCTGCCCTGTCATAAACCTTCTGATTGTACATACCAGGATAGTATTGTTTGAACAGTAACATGACATTTATGTTTCATTTTCACCTTGTTATCTCTTGAGCCATTTCCAGGCAGCCCTTACAAAGGCAGTTGCTCTCGAATCTGTGAATTCATGTTTTTATGCAAAATAGGATTTTGACTTGATACATGTTGGCACAGCTACAGGTTGGGTGGAGAAGAGATCCAGAGCAGCCTTGCAGAGAAGGACTTGGCGGTGTTGATCGATGAGAAACTGAACATGAGCCGGCTTCAGTGTGCGCTCGCAGCCCACAAAGCCAACCGTATCCTGGGCTGCATCAAAAGGAGCGTGACCAGCAGGGCGAAGGAGGTGATTCTGCCCCTCTACTCTACTCTCGTGAGACCTCACTTGGAGTATTGTGTGCAGTTCTGGTGTCCTCATCATAAAAAGGACATGGAACTGTTGGAACAAGTCCAGAGGAGGGCCACGAGGATGATCAGGGGACTGGAGCACCTCCCGTATGGAGACAGGCTGAGAAAGTTGGGGCTGTTCAGCCTGGAGAAGAGAAGGCTGCATGGAGACCTCATAGCAGCCTTCAGGTATCTGAAGGGGGGCTATAAGGATGCTGAGGAGGGACTCTTCATTAGGGACTGTAGTGACAGAGCAAGGGGTAACGGGTTCAAACTTAAACAGGGGAAGTGTATATTGGATCTAAGGAAGAAGTTTTTTACTGTGAGGGTGGTGAGACACTGGAATGAATTGCCCAGGGAAGCTGTGAATGCTCCATCTTTGGAGTGTACAAGGATGGGCTGGACAGAGCCTTTGGTGACATGGTTTAGTGTGAGGTGTTCCTGCCCATGGCATGGAACTAGATGCGTTGAACTAGATGATCTTAAGGTCCTTTAACCCTAACTATTCTATAATTCTATGTTGATTTGTATCTTTTTCTCCCCTGGGTGGTTTCTCCAGTTTGTCAGGGTAATTTCAAATTCTGCATCTTCCAATATGCTGCATTCCAATGCAGTAGATGTGATCTACAGTTTAACATGGAGCGCTCTGTTCAATCATTAGATCCTTAACAAAAACAGCAACTAGAAGTAGGCCTTGAATAATCATTTTGAGGTTCAACAAAATAGACTTAGTGCACTCTTCATGCCTTATTAATTACTACTGGTAGCTATTCTTTTAGTGTAGTTTTCTATCTGATTTTGCATTCACTACCAAGTCCTATGCAGATATTTTTTAAATTCTTTTGAGAAAAACCAAACCTAAGCAGAAAATCAGAATCTGAACAGTCCCTCTTTTTCCATGGGATCACCTAACCATGCTGTATAATGATTATAAAATCTACAGTTAGATTTTTATGACAAAACTTGTTCTTCACTGATCTCGCTGGCAGCCATACATCTCCTTATTACCTATCAGGGGCTTAAAATATGATCATTTATTCTAGAATATTTTCTCGTGATAAAGATTTACTTTTTCTAGTTCCCTTCTCCATACAACACTGCCTTTATCCCAAAGCTTATAAAAACTAAGTAAAATAAGTCTAGGAGTTCCTTTATTTTAAATATATTGACAGACAAAAATATCATTTTAACCTTCAATTTGTTGGGCTACATGAAAATTGAGGCTATTCAAGGATCCAAATTGTGACAGGATTAGGCAGATTCTTTTCAGACTGAAATCTCATTAAAGGATATGAAAGTAAAGATTAGTGATCAATTCTCAGTGTGGAAAAGAGTCAGCAGTGGCATCCCCAAGAGCTGAAAATGCCCAGCAGGTTCAAATAGCAATTAGAAAAATTCATGGACCGCATCTCCAGGAACAGATATTAAAATGTGTCTTTTCAGATGTATGCTTTAATACCTCTAAAACAATGACTATAGATGCCTGAGCAGAGAAAAAGGTTACAGAAGATACACTGTATAAAGCCATGAAGTCCATGAAGAGGCATTATATATCTCTTTCAAAATATAAGCTAGAAGTTATGAAATATGACCAGCGGGAGCCAGGTCAAAAAGCAAATAAAGGATAGTGGTTTTTTCTAGGCAGTGTGACTATGTTTGCTGGATGTCATTGATCCTAGTTTATATAGACAAAGTGAAGACAGGAGTAGAGCAGGGAATTGAGATCTGCAGATTGTTGCTAAGTACATAAGAATTTCCTGAGATAAATGTGATTTCTGACCTGAAAGAGATTGGTGGTTAAAAGATTTTAAGGAAAAATATCCATCTGCCTCGTTCAAACCCTACTATAGGAATGCACTTCTGTCAATGTCAGGAACAATGTATAGAGAAATATTTCCCATGAATAACCATTCTTGGTCTTTTGCTCCCTCCAGTAACATCCTGAGCCACTGTTGTAAGTGAAGCTAATGTTGTTTCCCTGCTTTCTAAATTACTAGCAAGGCTTCAGACTTGCCTGGAAGACAGTTGGCATCTGTGCAAGCTAGACAAAGTAGGAGGTAATAAAGATTGACAGAGGGAATTGTCTAAGGTTTTGGTTAAGTCTGCAAAAGCTGTCTCAATTAAGGAAGCTTGTTAGCTTCTTAACAAAAAGGTTCACTACTGGAGGCTCTAAGTAGATCAAACACTGTTAGTGGCTTTTCAGATTGTACCATACAAAGAAGCATTTTTCATCTGACCTTTGGATTATGGTCTACCATACTAGAGAAAAATCCTTGCACAAGAAACTCCGGTTTATTGAGGAGTGTTCAGAAACCATAATATTAGTGCAGCAGACATAAAAATGGGAAAGTCTCTTGATCCTTTTTCATTCCAAAAATAAATCTGGCTGGATATTGAACTTCATCTCAATACCGAGTTTTGTACAAAATCAGATAGCACTTCCTTCCATTAGACTCTGGTCAGTTCCGCTTCAGCTACGTGTGAGGTTAATGATGAGAGAGATGTGTATCTCAATGGGGAGCTGGCTTGGAGTCCTGAAGAGTTTATAATTTCTAAAAATACCTCCCAGAACAAACTAGGTTAAATAACATCCTTTTAAGAACTAGAAATTGCATCCTCTTGAGTTCAAAGGTTTAGATGTTCAGTTGGGATTGGTGAGAGCTAGTTCTAGTCTGTTTTCCCAAGTGTCATTCTAGGAAGTGTAGTAGGTTTCTTTCACGCTTTTACCACTTCAGTGGTACCCACTCTGGTTCTATTGTTACATGTCTGGTAAAAGAAGACAACTCTTGCTAACAAAGAACGGAATTTTAACAAAATACATTTTCTTTTACTGACAATCATTCTGGGTGAAAAAATCCTGACCTGTGGAATTAGATGCTGATATGAAACATACTTCCTAACACCATCATGTATCATGAATGGTGGAGTGTCCAAATTTTGGCCTGTACAATAGAATTTAGCTTAATAAGCTGCACTATACTGTATGTGAGGATGCAGTTAATCAAGGTTCTGTTCAGGCACATGCAGAGTTGAAAATTATTCCCAGCTGTAGTTTTATGTGCACAGGAGAACATCTCTGGCCATGCTGTACTCTGAGGAGATAGAAGTAGAACCCCTCTGTCAGAGCAGCATTTGCTTCAAGTATTCTTCCCATCCCACCTGCATCTTCCCAGTCTCAGAGGCAGAAGCACACAAGCCATGGGCTTCTTTCAGCATCTTATTTTTGGGATAAGAAAAGTTATTGATAAGAAATCTTAACCAGTTCTGTTTCCTAACAGAAAAATTCAATGAGATAGTTTATTCTATTTAAGAGAACTAGAGTGGTCTTTAAAAATGTAATTCCCTGGTTTTTCTATGTTTAATTGAAAAAAAAAAAAATCAAATTTTTTCCAGTAAGCACTCTGGTATTTATCTTATTTTATGCAAACATATAATGAATCGTTTTATACTTCTCATTAACTGAATTATTTTCAGCATGACTGTGTTTTCTGCTGTTCATATCAAATTCTACCACATACTCCAAGTACGAACAGAAAGAACGTACTTCAGGCTTTTACTGAAACTAAATATTTGCAAAAAAGGTGGAAAGTTTTTAAAAGTTCCATGATCCTACTCAGATAAAAGCAAGTGTCACAATTATTCAGTATTTCAAACAAAACCAGAAAATGCTAATTTACAAGCAAGTTCATTGAACATACCCTGGCTGTAAACCTATAGAATTTCCATCTACCATTCTCATTCCTTGTTTTAGTTGTCTGGCCCTTAGAATACAGAATCTGAAGACAACAGAAAAATTGTATTTGACCTAGATGTATTAAATATTTAAAAGTTCATAAAGCACTTTGAAAAAATAATTCTCCTTAATTTACATTTCATATTTCTGAGATTTTATTAGTGTCAGCTGTGTCTAACCATCTTGTATTAGGAAGCAGTCAGGATAAGATGTCCAGCATTAACCTTTTTACCTTATGAAACATCAGTACAGCTCAACTGCTCATGGCATTGTCCTCAGTCATTTAATTCACTTTGTATCTGCACTCAAGAGAAAGGATAGCAATACTTTCTGCCACACTGACTATGAAGTAATTCACCTCAGCTTGTGAGGGATTAAGAGGTAAGGCAGTTTCATGCCTTAAATTTTCAGTCTCTTCCTAAGAATGTACTGGCAACACAGTTTTCACATTCCCATTTTCATCTCATGATCAAAGCTGCATTCCTATTGATTAAGAAAAATGCATCTCTGCACGCATAATTTCAAGCCCAAATTCTTAATAATCAAAAAGAAAAATAGGAGTACAGTTTACAGTTATATATTGCCAATATACTAGAGTCCTTAAGTTAAAGTCTTCTCAAAAACTGCACAGCTGCTGATTAATATTCCAGCAGAACTCCCACAGAAACACTGCCCTGCTCATGTTGGGCACTATTCAGGCATACACATTCCTGTTCTAAAGAGCTCACAGTTTAATGTCAAACAAGAAAATTGAACAGCAACAATAGAGACCAATGGAGACCAATAAATTAAACTCAAGCAGCTACTGAAGACAAGGTAAAAAACAGGAGTGAAACATGAAGTATTTTCTTAAGGAGACTAATAAAGAAAATTTGCTTCTGTCTCATGAAAGTACCTATCAATACACAGTTGTCTTTTTATTTTTCTAAAACTTTTATGTTTTCCACTTGTACACACTGCTGTAGCCTTATAATAGTGGTTCATCCACTCAAATGAAAAGTGACTAACTCTAACCGCCTTGAAGGATCAGCAAGAAACCTCTTAGGAGCAGCCAACTGAGCACCCAGTACATTCAGCCATAGTTAGTGTTAACCAGCAACAATTTCCCTTCAGTTACACGCAGTTTTGGTGAACCTACCTCATTTCCACACCATTAACTTCCAAACATTTTTTTCTTCCCACTGTCACTCACCATGAACTCTTCTGTGTTTTTCTGTCAAATCCAATATCTTCTCCAGCAGTCGCACTCTGCCTATCTCAGAACAACCTCAGACCTTGCTTCTTCTAAAGAGCCTTTCTCATTTCCATTGGTCTTTTTCAGACACAGCTGACTTTCTTTTTCTAGTTTGGGCAATACCTTGGAAATTGCTCACCCTCATTATTCTAAGTTCACCCCAAAAGTGTGCAGCATCCCATAATCCCAGGTGTGATAAGCAGAGCCAATTTTACTGGTTTACTTACAGGAGCAAGACACAATGCTTCGCTTGCCCAGGCAGCAGTATTATTGTGCCAAACACCAAGCAGTTCATGGCTGGCAGCGCTCTGAAGCATGGGACTTTATCTCCTGTAAATAGGATTAGCAAATGAAAATATGTATTCTAGTTTCATACAGCAGGATTATCAGCAAACCAATGCATTCCTGTGATGTTCCTTTCAGCTCTGTCTTTAGATGAGTACTAAGACAGCTTTTGTTAACCTCTTCTGTGAAAAAAAATGAAAAAAATTAAAAGAATTCTAACATGTTTAATATGTTCAATTGCAGATTCAGACTATAAATTTAGATCACCTGTTTAGTAAGAATAATAGAAATATCTCAGTCATAATTTTTCCTATTAGAGAATGTCTGTCATAGAATCACTGCAAATAACAAAGCATCTTAATGAATTAAATACATAGCCACTCATTACACCGTTTGAAATACTGTGTGCTTCCAGTTTTAAGGTATCCATTTTATATAAATGCATTTTTAAGAACAAAAGGAATACTACTCCACAGGTTTTTCTTCATGACTCTCCTAAAGTAGATTCACCTTCTCATGTTAATTCAATGCCAGTTCAAGAGCACTGTATTTGTCTTCATGGTATATCTCTGAACAGGCTCATGAAAATTTATCATGTAATCTCACCCTGAAGCAACATGAAAAAACTTCCTTGAACTGTTTCCATATTTACTGTAAGTCCATTCTCATTACAAATTACTTAGTTTTATTTGCAATCCAAAATGTACTGTAATACACTTATGCACAAAACCCCTAACTTTCTGAACTTTCACTGAACAGCAACAGCAAAATTACCAGCCTGAGCATGGATTATCTGAGTTGATTCTACATGATGGTTGAAATGTTCAAAGATTTAGTTTCCAAAGAATGGGTGGCATTTACTGTCTTTGGGACACTGTTCCTGTTAAATGTATGAGGGAAATACTAACTCCACAGCCAGAATTTGCATTTACCTCTACAGCAGTCAGAAATAAAGACATCAGGTTGCACAGAACATAAATCTCTCATCTGTATTGGCGAAGAGTAAAGTCAGGACTCAAATTTTAGGAAAGCAAACTTCCAGCTGTTCAAGTAGTTAGTTAATTGGACACCCTGGGAAACTGCCCTCAGGGACAAGGGAGCCTAACAGAACTGGCAGATCTTTAAGAATACTTTCCAGAGAGCACAAGAGCTCATGATCTACAGGTGTAAGAAATCAGGAAAGGAGGGCAAGAGACTGGTATGGTGGAGTGGAGATCTGCTGGTCAAACTAAAGGACAAGGAGGAAATGCACAGGCAGTGGAAGGAGGGATAGGTATCCTAAAGGAAAGAGTAAAGGTATGCTGCCTGGTTGTGTAGGGATAGAGAAATGGAAGGCTGAAGCATGGCTGGAGCTGAACTTGGCAAGGGACACAAAGAATAATAAGAACTTCAGGTATGTCAGCCAGAAAAGAAAGATCAAAGAAAGAGCAACCCCAGAGTAGAAAGACTGGCAAGCTGGTAACAACAGTTGAGAAGTGTGAAGTGCTCAACAACGTTTAGCCTCCGTCTTCACTGGCAACCTCTCTCGCCACACCTGTGGGGTAGGTGGACTGCAAGATGGGGACCAGGGGAGTACAGTCCCTCTCACTGTAAGAGGTCAGGTTCATGACCACCTGAGGAACCTGAACACACAGGTCTATGGAACCTGGCGAGGTACATCCCAAAGTCCTGTGAGAATTTGCTGAGATAGTGCATTTTATGTACCACATAACACAACAGTTTCTTCTTCATAATCGATTAACACGAATCACCCTTCTAATGTTCCTCCATTGGCAAAATTGAGTCATGTACATCTAAATAGCAAAACCAACTTCTTGTTATGTACAAAATCATAAACATTTGTACCCATGATGAAAAATATAGAAATACTTTAAAGCAATATAGTGCCTCCCTTCCTGCTTCAATAGTTACAAAAGAAAAAATACTGCATATATGTATCTTCTGATTTTTCCTTAGAATTTGTACAGCAAAAGCAAAACATTCCTTTTCAGTGCAACTGAGCAATACAATACTGAAACTGTCACCTAATAGATTAGACAATTGCTGCTTTCATTACAGACAGTGTTGCACTGACAGAACTAGAAAGTTGTATACTAATCTATTGCATTCTAAGCTGTACTGCTGTCCAGTCATTAACCAGGTGGAAGTAATTTCCAGTACTGAAATACAATAGCATCTAAAGACACAGGGCAAAAATCCAAGATAGTAAAGCCATTGGTTTAAACAATAAACAGACACAGGGGAACAAAGAGAGCTCCAAACTGATGCAGACATTCACAAAGGGAAACTCTTTTCAAAGCCTGCAATTAGAATATTTTCTCTTCAAGGACTGTCACAGTAACACCCTTCTTTTGGAGGAAGAAAAACTAGAGATGGGTTTTAGCATATTTAACAGCCATCTGATTTTACATAATCACATAATTTGAAATATCACTACAAACAAAGAAGCAGCTAAATACATGCAAATTCTCTTTATTAATTCTCCCTTCTAAAATATCTGTTCTGGTCTCTACCCTCCTCCCCTTTTTTTCTTCACCCCAGCAATGATTTCTGCCTCTCACAAATTTGATTGCTCTGATGACCTCAATCAAAAGGCAATTATCCAGCGAGGATGGAAGGTAATTATTCCCATCAAAGAGAGATTGAATGCACCTGAATAGACAGCTGTAGTCCTTCCAGGGATTACATTATGACTATAGAAATTACCTCCATTAATTTGTGATGCATGTCAAATTTATGATAAAAGGTTGATTTGTTTGCAGGACAACTACTTTTCCAGTTTCATCCAACACTCACTCTAAGGCAAGCGCAACAGGCAATTTTAAGTTTCTTAAGTATGCAAGTGACAACTATCAGCATGCAACCATCTGGTCAGGAGCAAATATGACATAAAACCATGAAAGGCAATTGAAGCTCCAGATAGATGTACATTCTATAATTCATGACAGAGCCAAAACCACGGATATTTTAGCCAAAGCTTGCCAAAATCCTGCTGTAGACACAAAAGTATTTGGACAATAAACAGCAGCAAAAGAAAAAGGGTAAGGCTCAGCAAGAAAGTAAGTTTACTCAACCTATTTACCTTTAACCATAGATGGGAAAATATTTAATTCTAGAAAAGAAAGAATGTAAAATCTTAAGTTATTATGGAAGATTTATACTTCAATATTTCACAATGTCCTGTTTTTGAAAGAGGCTGACAACCCACCTGCTCTCAAACTGCTGAGGACTTAGAAGTCCTCAGACTTATACATCTTAAATGATGAGCCTTTTCCAGAAATCCTGGATAAGGACTCTAATCACTGTAATCGCTCCACATGCCAAAATTTTGCCTTCCACAGGCAGAGTTATATGATGGAGAAATGGGATATCTAACATAAAAAATATAAAATTTCAGTAGATTTGGATATACCTCTATAAGTAATCTAGAAGCTATCAGATGCTTCAGAATCACAGTAAAACTGGGGCCAGCTGGAGATGATGTTTGCTCTGAATTAAAAGGGACTATTTCCCTTAGCAATGCTTCCCTCCTAAAAGGTGCAAAGCACAGAAGGCTGCATCAGAATGTATTTTACTCATTTGCTGGTGAATGATAAGGAATTTTAATGGACAATCAGCTAATAAACATATTGTTACATTTTATTAGAGGTAATTTTTTTGCATAGGCTACATCTGTAAATCTTGTATTTCAATGCATGCAGAATATGTAAATCTTACTGTTCTAATGCTAATAAATTGTCATAAATCTCAGCAGTAAGGCCATACAATGTAGTATTAATTATTTACATGGCATATTTAATTTAGAAATAGGGAATTTTCTAATGTAATCTTACATCCCTTCATTCTTGGAAGTATACGATATAGTCCCATTGATTTACTAATTTTAAATTTATAATTTTTCATTTATCAACTTCCTGGATGCTAATGTTTCCAAAACCATTTGCATTGCTATTACCTCGAAGTATATCACACACAAAAGCCTCTTTTAATGTGTAGTCCAAAAGAACCAAACACTTTTCTCAGCATGTTCAACTTTTCACCATCATCCCCATCTTCTCTCTGTAGTTCACTGAAATATGAGAGGAGGAGGGAGTAAAGTGTGAAAAAAAAAGGGCGAAAAAAAAAGGGCAAAAAAAGAAGCTGAGAACAGAAGGGGGCAAGTATTTGCCCTGCCTATTTCAAAATCCATTTTTTGCTTTCCAGAGTAAGAGACAGATGAATTTCCAGCCTCCAAATGATATCTGTTCAGTTCAACTGGCTTTGCTTTTGCAACATGTTTTTCTGCTTTCTTTTTTTTCTCCTTGAGAGTTACAGACAGTTTAAAAGTACAGTCAAAGTTCACTTCCTTAAGCCTTTTATTACCACTGACTAAACATACACAAAGTCCTGGTTTGGCTTCACTTCTTTATCATTACTCAGAGCTGTGTGGTGGTTTCTATCTTGAAAGTCTTAATGATAAATGTCAGTACATACATAAAATAACTTTTCTTTTTCCATGAAAATAATAGCAGAAATACACTATAGTTTGGAATCTCTACTGACCAGTACTTTCTTAAGTTTGTGCATCAGATATGGATAAAGGAAAACACAGAACTGTATTTTTTTTTCCAGACAACTTTTGATACATATATGACTTCTATTAAAATTATCTTTGGATTCATAATTGTTTATGTCAGTTTATGATTTAATTATGGTCAAACTGTTTCTAGATATTGTGACACACTATTGGGTATTTCAGAGAACATGGGGGAACTGTGCACTTAACTGGGCCAGCTGGACAGGTTTCTGGATTTGCCTTACTCTTCAGTGAAGAACACATGTTATTGGTGGGTTATCCTAAGCTCATCCTTATCTCAATCTAGGTTAAAGAAAAATGCAAATTAAAGAAATTATTCAAAACACCTAAAATAGCTGACACAGTTACAAAGAAAGAAGAGAAATCTGGCACTTAATCTACTTGCATTATGCTAAAAAAAAAACCTCCATTAATCTAGCAGATATGATGTAGACTTCTCCAGCATCAGTGGATTATATTTTTTTCCCCATGCCTTAGACCCCAATTTTTCTCTGAAAGAAAAATCTTTCTTGGTAAGACAAAATTGGGTTTAGAATTAATTTCCATTTTGGAGCCCTCAAGTGAATCTAGAGAGATTTAATCTCTTTTTCTAAAATTAGTTTACTTTCCTTTCATTCCAGCGACAGTCTGACCATCCATCTGAATCAAAATAAGCTTTCTTTCACTTCTTTAGAAACACAAACTTCTTCTTAGATCAGATCAGTTCTCATACCTGACAGGCAAATTACCCATTCCTTGACTCAGTGAAGTTATAAACATCCTCTATCTCTTTCTCTTAGGGTGACTCAGGGTGACTTTTTACATTACTCAAATTGCATCAGAACTCAGGTCCTTGGCTGATAGCAGTAGTAAAATAGATTCTTCTCTCTCCCTTCTTGAGAACATATCTAAGGTGACCTGAAAAGAAGCTTTTATTTTTGGGTTAGATAAAGGGGTCCTTTTCCAAACAATATGTTGATTGAACTTACTCAACCATGAATATTATTAAATATGATAGAAAGGAGACAACAGTGTTTGTGTAGGAGGGAGTGAAAAAGGGGTGGAATAATTCTTCATGGCAGCAGCCTGCTATTAGTTGGACTATGTACAGTGACGACACCCAGAGCACAAATGCTGTTGTATGAGGTACCTTCTCCATGAAATCTTGCATGTCTACATTGATGACAAAAACCCTAAACGGGTTATAAGATTCACTACTGGTTCTTCACAAAGACACTGACATGAATGTAATTAGCCTTTCTGGCATGACAATAGGCCTGGGAATATCAAACCCCAGCCCAAACATCCCTCCTAGGAGGATATTGTAACACATAGCCTTTTTAGTCAAAACCTTTCTAAGCTCTTGCAGTTTGTCAGTGAGGATCTCCTTTTCCCTTATCACTTTTAAGCACTGAGGCAAGCTAGTTTGCAATCAGAAGAGTAATATGAATAGCTGCTGCAGCAAATAACTCCTTTGAGAAATAGTGCAGTAAGAGGTTATCAATTTGGAGCAAACAGACAAATTGTGCCCTGGGCGTCTGGTTATCTGCTACCACACTCACTACTGCATTGATTCACGAAGTTGAATATTCAGTTTGTTGCTGCGAAACAGTAATCAAGGTGTCTTGGGTAATCTAAACAACTGAATTAGTCATGGTCATCCCCTACTAATTATAGTTATGCACGAACTCCTGTTGGTTTGCCAATAAGTTTACTAATAAATCTGGAATACAACAACTTCTGTGCAGAGACTAGCTTAAGGGTAAATCAGAATAAGGTCACTTACAGTAAAGAGTACGTTACCTGGTAGCACCAAACTTACCAGTTTTATGTTCCCAAGAACTGCTGATAAGAAAATTTTATGGCATGCTGTGATATATAGTTTTAAATTATGCTGTTAACCACTCACGCTATATATGCCTTAAAAGAGATCCAACTGCATCTTTAAAAGTTTGTACAATTAAATATAACTTTAAAGATCTATACAAAATGTAGAATAATTTAGAAAATATATTTCTAGAAATCATAAAAGCACATGAATCATTCAAAATGAGAACACATTAATAGAAAAAGAGGCAAAAATTGGTAATAATTTACACCACCAGTAAACAAAGCCCAAATTACCATTTTAAGAGTCCTAGTTTTGTTTCTGATAACTACAAACTAAGTAGAGATAAATGGGGGGGGAAAAAGAAGAGGAAAACACGTCAGCAGGTAAGCTCTGTTGAATCTGCAGAAGATAGTAAGAGAAATGTGGATTTTCTACCACACTTTGTATATTAACATGTATGTTCTTTTGGGACTGTAATATGAGACTGTTAAAATACATGATGCTACTCCATATTTATAGCTTCTCTAATAATAAACAGTGATGAATGACTACAAATATCTATTGCTGAAGTGGAGGAGAGGTGGATATAAAGAAGCACACCAAGGGGGTATATTTTAAAGGCAGTATATTTTAAAGGCAGTATGTGATTGTAGTATGCAAAGCCAGTATGAGATTGTAATATGCATAAAACCTATTATATAAGGAATGCCTACATCACTCATGCTCTATTTTGCAGACCTGTACACATTTTAAAGTTCCTAGTAATGGGAACTTTGCTGACTGTTACCCAGGGATGGGATTTCAAGAAGCCCTTTTTGAAAAACAAACAAACAAACAAACAAACAAACAAAAAAAACCCACAACACAAAACCAAAAGATGAACCAATGCATTTTCATAGCTTTATTAGCTGCATTAGAAACTGACAGCCTTAAATTATGGAGAGTACAGTATAAAAAGCAGACTTCTCAGAAATATATTAATTCCTTGCTAGGGAGACCATCTGTAGCAGGAGATTAATCTTCAAATTCAGTCTCTCTCAGCTTAACTCTGAAGAGGCTAATACAGACAAGTGAGTGCTAAACGGAAGGAAGGTGTCAAGAGTTTGACTACCAGACATAATTCATTGGTATATAGCAATCATGGTTTACACTAATTTGTTTTCAATCTGTTTTCCTTTGCTCTGAAGGCAGTTAAGAAAGCTAGTGAAGCCTGGCTCTAGCTGTACAGCAAGCACACAGCCCACCTGACCCAGCCAGCTCCTATCTTGCCTCATCTTTCTTATCTGTATGGTCCTCTGCCTGTCTCCAAATACCTGCTTTTTTGACTACTATACAAAGTATTTTACCAAACGTTATTAAAAAATTATGTAACTTCAGAGCTGCATGGTAATTCAAAAAAAGCATATTTCATGCACATTATGTATTCAGAATAACTTGGAGAATCTGTGCTCTCTCCAGTTGCATTAATTCTGGTACTGATGTGACTCTGCAACCTCATTCCTTCTGCTAACCTCGGAGAAAACTCACCTGAAAGCCAGCAGTTTTCTGCAAAGTTAGTGTGCTAAAATGCCTCAGGAAAAAGGCTGAGGAGTTGAAAGAGAGGTGGCAGGACTGCACGCAAGCAGGGAAGGAGGAGGGACAGCAGGTAGCTCTAAGCTGAGCTTAGGCTGCAGGGAAGCCCCAGGCTTCCAGTGCCACATTTCTGCAGAGGAGAGGACACAGGTAGGACAAAAAGTATTTTACTTATCTTTGGCTGTGTTGGAAATGAACTTAAGACTAAAGTGGCTTAAGAGATTTTGATGGTTGATTTGATGGCTTGGCTTCGCGAACTAAGATTTGGGAAGGCATTACCCACACTCACTACAAGCACGATGACTAAGGGCAAGTGGAATAAACAAAACTGTTTGGAGAAAAGCTGCATAGGCAATCAGGAAGATTCGGCACGAGACTGTCATCTCCTGGATCAAGCTCGAGCGACCAAAGGCCTGAACCGCTCTCAGGCAAGGCAGGACCTGCAGCTTCCAGTGCACCTTGTCACCTGCCGATTTGACCCTCGCCTGGGTTTGGCCTCGCTACAGGGCTTTGCAAGCGTGAGTAAACCCTTCCAGCCTGCACAATGGATGTTTTAGGTGAGGGGCAGCGTGCACAGAACTGGCCCCACCCTTTACACCTGAGGTTTATCTGCCACAGCCTAGATAGCTGGGACGGTGACAGCAAAGTCCTGAGGTCGCAGGTTTTGTAAGTGTCCTTCTCTTAGATGGAAGGCCTTACAAGGCTAGATGAGCTCCATCAGCCCTGGTTTGAAGATAGTTTTCCTTCTCCTATGAGGATGGCATGTCTTCACTAACGAAGATTTGGAAAGGGTTTTACCCTTTCATTCTGTACAAGACTGTCATCTCCTGGGTCAATCTCAAGCAATCTATTGCGTCTCATGGCTGCTAATATTTTCTAGGGTTTATCCTCCCCCTAACAGCACCCACATGTGCTTTCCGGTATCCATCTGTTGGATTTTGCCTGTAACAACCAGAATTGATAAATACATAGTGATCCCAAAACTACTCCCTGCCACATAGCCTTAGTGTAGCAACAGCAGTCACCAAAAGTATGGATAGAGGGTATGCTAGGCATCAGCAGCAGAGACAGCTGGGTTACTGTATCAGAAAGCAGCATGCCCTGAGCACAGGGTGACCCACACTGAGGGACATTCGGCCTCAGAAAATGCAGCATCAGGGCATGATAATTCTCATGTTTTACAATAAGATAAGGAAAATAATACATATAATGCCGCTAATACAGATGCACGGATGTCATCTCCCATCACAGTTTTACCCACATCTTTTGTTTTGAATTTCTTACTGGAGAAGTCTGTAGAAATTAAGGATAAGTACAGAACTGCCATAGCAAAAATTCTGATCCATCATTATCTACATTTCGACATAGAATCATAAAGTACACTTTCTCCTAAATAAGTAATTGATTTCTGTGGACAGATACTATTTTTTTAGAGAAACTGAAAGTTCTACAAATAGTGTAATGGCACAATTTTTTTATTCTGACAAACATTTTAAAAATGAGCAAAAAATCCACATTATATTTGAATCTACATACATGGAAACTGCATTCAGAATAAATATCCTATCTTTCCTCTCCAAATACCTGCTTACCTGACATGGTAAATGAATTAAATGTTCTACTGAACACTATTAAAAAAGGACTGATGTAACTGCAGAATTGTGTGCAAACTCAAAAAAATACTTATTTCACACCCATTTCGTGAATATCAAATAGCATAAAGATGTCAGCTGTAGCCATAACAACACAGAAATAATGCACAAATGTTGTCTTGATTGAATGTACTTACGCAAAAATATTAACTAGCACTATCAAATGAACAGCACATTTAAATATTTTGGAAAAAATCAAACAGAAAACTAAGTCTCAAAAAAATTTTTGTTTTACAGGAAGAAAATTGAATCCAGCCTATTTATCCAAAGCTCTTTGTCCTCAAAATCATGTGTCCACAAACATTGTACCATCATCTTTTTGCAGCATTGTTATCATATTGGTGCAGGTTAAGAGAAAGCATAGTCTGTGCTCAGTCTATCATTGTAGGTAGTGGTTTGCTCACCAGATGTATTGAACAGATTGTATAAAACCCACATCCTACCTAAATTTCTCCCAGTGAAGCATTTGCAGGTTTTTTTTCCTCTACTTAGAATTTTCACTAAATTCTGATGAACATTAATGTTGAATATTCTTCCAAATTTCTCTAGAGCTGGCTAATGAGTTCTGCTAAACTAACTAACTAAAAGACACAATGTCCTCACAGACAAATGACAGAATTGGGTAAACCTTATCTCCTGTTGAAGCTCTCTAAATAATGCTATCTATACTCAACATTTGTTTTGTCTGTCTACATATTATCATATATATTCTATATCACTGTCACACCTTTCCACCCTGTAATTAATTTTGATTGTAGTTCCCTCCATTCAATTACATTTGGGAAGAGAAACACGAGACTGCTTTTCTTCTCACCCCAAAGAAAACAACCTGAAGAAAACAAACACCCTCTATGTGCACTAAGCCTGCTTGTCTTAAACAGGAAGGCATCGGGATAGCAGAGGAAAGAAGACTTTGTTAAATTAATCATTTAAGTGATATATATCCAGAGAAGTATCTGAAGGGGGGCTATAAGGATGCTGGGGAGGGACTCTTCATCAGGGACTGTAGTGTCAGGACAAGGGGTAATGGGTTCAAACTTAAACAGGGGAAGTTTAGATTGGATATAAGGAAGAAATTCTTTACTGTGAAGGTGGTGAAGCACTGGAATGGGTTGCCCAGGGAAGTTGTGAATGCTCCATCCCTGGCGATGTTCAATGCCAGGTTGGACAGAGCCTTGAGTGACATGGTTTAGTGTGAGGTGACCCTGCCCATGTCAGGGGGGTTGGAACTGGATGATCTTAAGGTCCTTTCCAACTAACTATTCTATGATTCTATTCTACGATCTAAGACACATATGAAGAACGTCAAGACTCCTGGCTTGGCCAGAGACAGTAAGGAAAAGCAGTATGCTTACACCGGACTGGCCACTTTTACACCCATTCTCTCTATTTTCCCAAACCTGTTTCTCCGTCTTCTTGATTCCACCCCCCCTGCCCTTTGCCTGTCTTCAGCCCTTCCTTTAGACATCTCACAGGTTTTATTATTTCTACAATCCCCCTAAAAATGCCCATAACAAAATTTATACAATCCAACAAAACTCTCAAATATCCTGTAGTATATTTGCTCTTACCTATGAGACTCACAACGATCTTGTTTCCTCCCTTTTATCAGTGATGAAGCTCTGGCTGAAGCTCTCTCAAGCTGTGTTCCACGGATCCTGTAGTGTCTTGGCCTTTGCTATTGCTTCTGTTACCTCCTAACCACTTAAGTTTCTATAGCTAGATGTTTAACCTATTACTGCTGATTCTTGTTTTTGTTTTTAAGTTGAATTGCTATTAACCAGGTATCATCACAGTCCAGATGTCCTTACATTTCAGGTGTCCACATACCTTTTACCATTCACATGCCCTTGTAGTCTAAATTTTTCAAAGAGAGAAACACCTTAATTAAGGGGTTATGACAACTGCTATTCAGAAGCCTCAAAACAATAAGACTCTGACTGGGCAGTACTGTAACCCTACTTCCTGGATTGTTTTCAAATTTACAGTAAGCTAGCCTTCAAAATCACCATAAATATTGAAAGATGGGAGAAATACACTGGTTTAGACTTCTAGTCAATGAAAATATTTTGCTGCTGATACACCGAGTCCTTTGTCCATCACACCAATGAATATTACCAATCTTTCCTTGCTTTCACCTTACTATTACAGTATTGGCTTATTAACTGTAAAGAAGAACAACTTTATTCTCTATTTTTCCTTCAGCTGTGAAGTACATGAGATAGTGGAGCCCTGGTCCATGACTGCTACTGCCTCACCAATAGGAATAACAAAAAGACTATCACAGATCATGTCTACAGAGAACAGCTGAACTTCCCTCTGCAGCCTCAGCCTTTGGCTGCTGATGCCTCTCTCCAGTGATCTGCTGCCCTTACTAATTGCATCACTTCAATTTCCTGCATTAAGGCTCCCCCAGGTAAAGACCCTATCTTTTTCTATCTAGTGTAGGAGCGTTACTCTCCGCTAGGCCACTACAACACAAATAATAAAACCCAACAATTATGAAAATGTTGTTTAGCTTTTTCTAGCAAGACCATATGTCACACCTTAGTAAAATGCCAGGGTTTCCACAGGTCACAGTGTTGCTATTGATGTTGTTTGCATTGCACAGTAAAGCTCATAGATTCAGAGTTTAATGATTTTACATCTTCTAGCAGAATGCACAAAATATTTTCCCTAATGACCATGTAGAAAAGATTTTCTGTGTAAAGGTAACATTTCATCATCAGTACAAAAAGTTCATAATACAGTTTAAAAACCCCCAACAGAACCAGAATACTTGATTCCAAGTTCTATAAAGAAAATCCTTACTTTCCTTACTTGCATTAAAGTTGAGTCATTCTGAATAACAAGCGAAGCCTGAGGAGTATGGATGTCTCCAACTCTTTTAGTGACATGCCCTTGAGGAGTTATGCTTCATCATTCCTCACTAGACAAAATCTTCCAGGGTTTTCAAGGACAGCTCTGAAGAGAGCTTGTTGCAATATTCTAGCCCAAAGGCACAGAGCACTGTGGGCAGATTTTTGCCCATTAACATCTTTAAATATTTCAGAAATTAAAATGGCTATATAAATGTGATGTCTGAATTATTTCACTATGAGGCATTGCGAATCTACACTTTGATGTTACTGAATTTTACCAGAGATGTCATCTCTAAGAGAAACAAGGGGAAAATTGCCTATAATCTTAAATTGAATATTTCTGATATAGGGAGACTATCTTAAGTTTCTATAGCAATTGTAGATATGGAAAAGAGGGAAGGCAACCAAATTCAAGACTGAAAATGGGAAGAATAATAGACAAGGAAACCCAGGTATTCTGTTACAAGGCATACATAATTCTGACAGAAAAACCTATTTAGAAAGTGTGCTAATCTGCATGACACACTTTCTGAAGTTGTTTGGGGTTTTTTTATTAATTCCACAACACTACACAGCAAATTCAGTGAAAGGACTAAACGAAGTTATGTAGCATCAATTATTCATCAGATGTATCTTCATTGTTTAATTACAATACAAGCTTTTTATTTCTTTCTTACTTGAAGTTTCTTTAAATAATTTAGATGTTTGGGTGTTCATAGATAGGGGATATGAGGAATGTGATGCCTAACAACACTTAAAGCCTCTTAAAACTATTTTTCTTTAAACATTTCTGAGATTTTTGAGGAAAAAAAGCAAACAAACAAGCAGTCAAGCAAACAAATAGAATGACTGTTCCCAGGTCCAGTTGAATACATCCAAATTAAAGAAATTCTAATAAAATAAAGCAAAGTACAAATTTACAACAAAGCCAAAGTCACCTCAAATTATTATTTACTATTTATTTAGTTTTTATACAACTCAAAATGAGAACCAAAGTAAAATTAGTAACATATTCTAGGAATTAATGAGATAATTGGAAATTGAAAGAAATCAGAAAATAAAAAAAAAGCTTTTTTAAAGTATTCAAACTCAGGTTTTGGAAATTTTAATTTTTTTTCACCTTTTTTTTTTTGTGGATCTTTATTGACACCACTTTCTAAGAAAAATAATCCTGAACGTTCAACTTAGACAGTAAGCTACACAGAGGAATAACTCTGTAATTGAAATTATTCATCTAAGACATATGCTAAGGCATAGCAGCCTGCTCAGATGGAAGTAATGCAAACACCTTTCTACATGATCCAATTATCATCAATTTGTGTTCAAATGTTACACCTATAGAATTACTCAGTGATATATGTGTTAACTTGACTTTTTGCATGACAATTTTAAGAAACAGATTTAGGAAAAGAATTTGAAGAACAACAACCAAAAACGAGAAACAAGCAAATCCATCCATGACATATTTCAGATACATGCTAAAAGATTTAAGAAAGTAAGTTATTTCTGGCTAGGAAATCTTACTGTAAGGAAAACATAATTTATAAACAGTTGTAACCAAATTTCCCATTTCTTTATTTTATAATGCCTTCCGAGATAACACTGATTTAGCACATGATTGTGAATATGATTGTTAAGCCATTTACACTACACACAAATTCTTCTGTCTTCCATTACATATTGTGAAGCACGAATTCCAAGTAAAGAAGACATGCTGATAAATAACAAACTTAGCTTTTTGAGAACTCCTGAGAATTTTATTTTTTCTCCTTCCTGAATAGTTTGCAAACTCAGAGAATGTTGAGATACTGAGAAAAGTCAGTGTATCACAATCTCTCTGTGTTAACCTTTATCTAGTAGTGGGAAAAAACCACCTCTCGTAACATAATGTTTGCAGAAGATTCTTGGGTAATTCTACAGCTTTAAGCAGTTTGGTTAACCACAAAACATTAATGAAATGCAACCTTAATAAAATGTACCTTTCTGGGATTTCTATAATGTTCAAACCTAATAGCAGCTTTCCACTATCTGAATGGGGCCTATAAGGATGCTGGAGAGGTATTCTTCATTAGGGATGGTAGTGATAGGACAAAGGGTAACGGGTTAAAACTTAAAGAGGGGAAATTTGAATTGGATATAAGGAAGAATTTCTTTACTGTGAGAGTGGTGAGGCACTGGAAAGGGCTGCCCAAGGAAGTTGTGAATGCTCCATCCCTGGCAGCGTTCAAGGCCATGCTGGATGGAGTCTTGGGTGACATGGTCTAGTGTGAGGTGTCCCTGCTCATGGCAGGGAGTTGGAACCAACCCTAACTATTCTAAGATTCTATGATTCTATATCCTGACAGAAATTAAATGTAGCACTGTATTGATTTTTTTTTTTTAATTGGAAAAAGACCTGAGATACGTTTTACAGTTTTTGTAAGTAGTATACAATTTATATAAAAATACTTATTTTGTAAAAATAATTGTCATAATGTTACAAGCCTACTACTTGCCTTTTCTCATAATTTTTGTACTTTGCTGCCATAACTGGCTACAAGTTTTTCCTCACCTGCTAAATTATTCAGTGACATCTTTGCTCAGAACATTTTTGAAATAAAAAATAATCAATTGAATTTGACTAACTAGGCATTAAACATCATTATAACAACTATTTTTGAAATCAAACTGTAGTTTGATTTTAGAAGTCATCAGACTTTTGGTCTGGATCAAGCACTGTTCTTATTAATGTGATTTTATTAAGAAATCATTAAGGAATTGCTAAATGAAACCTCATATCATGACTGGCAAAAAGTCATTTAAGTTTCTAATCATAATCTGTTCAAACTCCTAGGGGCAAATAGTAGTTCGTGATTTATAATATTTTCTTGCAATATCACTGAAGAACACTTCTATAAACTTCTTTTTAGGTATGTTCCTATTTCTGATCTTTCAGATGTTTCCAGGGGAAAATTAATTTAATTGAATGAAGGATGGCCATGTTTAATGATTATTATTGCTAAATTTAATCTTCTGAAGTACTTTAGATTTCATGAGCTTTTTTTAAAGGACTAAAGAAACTTGCTACTGAATTGGACACATAATTCAACAACATATGACAACAGCCAGAAAAGTATTAAGGTTAAGGAAACTCCAGATTAGATCTCAAAAACTTACCTAGGTTTTTACAGGATGATTATGTGGTGGTATCTGACTACTTAAAAGTGTATGAAGACCTGCAGTGTGTCTTTAGAAATATTATTTAATCAGTATCAGCAATAGAACTATCCAAAACAGGGGTTTTGAGAATCTGTGTTAGCTGAAATGGTATTTTTCATTAAAAATATTATTTATGGATAAATTAATCATTAACTGCTCTGTAGACCTTCTGAATTAAAATTCCAGGCTGTTGACTGGAATTTGCAGTAATCTTATTCTTTTCAGTTCTACATTTCTGTGATTCAAGTCTTCCTGGTTTCAAATAAATATTATGCTCATACTTAAAGGTGAAGTAGGACAGGCTGGCCTTAACTTACCAGAACAAAAGAAGAAAAATAGAAGTGTAAAGAGAATGTTGTTGATGAAATTGTATTAAAATAATAGTATTTAATGATGGTGTTTCAGCTTCTGTGTTGTCTATACCCAACTCATCACAACTTTGAAGCTAGAAAATCAGCAAAATGGCCTTTAGCTTCCCCTTTTCCCAGACATTCTGTAAACACAAGCGGTATGCAAACATCACAATGTCTTGCAATCGTCACCTCGTCAGCTCATGTCATTTTTTTCTTTTTCCACTTAAACACAAGGTTATGACACTAAAGTGCTTCATAAGCATTTCATCTCTGCATAAATGGGTGCCTAAACACTTTTTCAGATTTATCCCTATATACCCCATCCGTAACTTAAGGGATCCTTTGATGTCCGGCAGTCCCAGTGCTGTCTGCATTCAAGGAGGTGAACACAGCTTCTGTTTTCAAGATTTCCTGTGCACATCTAGGTGAAGGTTGTCTGAACAATTAAAAGATCTGAAGCAGCTCCCTCTGCTAATACAATCTTCCTTACTCAAACTCAGTAAGACTCTTTGTTTTAGTATCAGTTCTGCCAAAATAGTTGAACACATTTGCCTACTAAGAAAGATGCACAGCAATGAGATCATTAACCCTTTGCTACTTTAACTTTCTTCAAAATGCTCCAGAAGTGTAAGCTTTCAGAGCATATTATAATTCAAACTAAAGTTGGTGTTGAGAGGCAGAAGGACATGTTTCCCTGCATCCCAGCTCTGAAGTCAGCCAGAACAAACTCAGCCTACTGGTAGACATCACCCATGTAGCACACTACATGTGTACTACTATCACACTATCAGTGTGTGGTTTTCAGCCTCAGCATGAACAATCTCCATCCTAATTTTGTCAGCTTTAAGAACACAAGTTATAAAAGCAACCCTGTCACTAGCTGTAAAACAGTTTGATATATAGGCTTGTATTTTAGCAATGCTTTGCAAGAAGCTCTGCACAAGTGCTCAGCAGAGGACATTTCACCTATGAAACCACCACACAAATTCTTACTTGCTTTACGTCTGCAATTTACTTTGGTAAGATTGTTTACAACATAGTTATATCTCCAGGCACATTTTCCAAGAAGTATGTAGGATGATTGCATTTAATCATTACCTATTCACCTCAAATATTAAGTATCTCTCCTCAAACAGAGATTATAATAAATAGAAGAATGTCAGATAAAAAACCTTCCACCCTTCTGAGAGTAAGAAGGACAGACTGTCTCAGTTTAATATATGTATAATTTTCTTTTCTGCCATGGGAACTGAAAGAATGACTAGAAAATTCTATTATCTAGCAATATCCCATTAACCTGGTTGAATAGAGCCAAGTTCTCCCTTGTTCTTTTAATACTGCTTCCTGAAGAATAAATTTAAATATTTCACTTTTTCATATAAGGAATTAACATATATGATAAAGAATCAGGGCCAGCACCTGGGAACTGTGGTATTTATGCAGGTCTCCAGGGTTCCCAGAATCATACTTACCACTCCTGAAGACACATCCTTGTTGGCAAGTTATACTCTGAAAAAGCCTGCCTGAGTAAAATGAGTGTTTTAAAACAACCTGGATTCAACATTTGAGCAGTTACAGATAATTAAAATAATATTTGAAGACACTAATCTTTCTCAAGTGTACAACATTAAATACAGTGCTCTCGGACCTTGGCGGACACGGGGGGAGGCAATATTTTACCACACTGCATGGTTCACAGGAGAAAATGCAGGCTCTCCAGAGGTTGAACAATCAAACTATTAGTTTTAATGTAAACTGGCCTAAATCTGTGCCAGGAGGAACAAAAGTCTTGGCAGATTCTTATAAAAGATATGAAGTAGAAGGAGAAAGGAAAGAAGGAAAGATAAAAGAGAAATAGGATCACCATCACATGGATCTACCAGCACCTTCTCAGTTAGTGAGTGGAAATGGTCCTTTCAGTTGTGGTCCTTGTGATCAGTTGAGTCTGCTGGGGTACAGAGCAGGGGTGTGTGTGCACATGGCTGCAGAACGGCTGCCTTTCTATAGGGTCAGGCTCTCTTGGAATCCTTCCACAAGTACATTTGCAGTGAGGATCTGATGAGCCCCAGATCCAGTTCAAGCTGTGTCACGACAGATGCCGCAGTGTCTGTCACGCTGTCTCCTTGCGGTTTCTTGCAGGGGCAGTTGACCTTTGAGGCCTCAGGATAGACACCACAGAAAAGCATCCCCCAGCTTGGTGGAGCTGATCCCTGCTTTCTCCCTCTATCAACAACAAGCTGTCAATTCCTTCAGTCTTTTGAGTTGTCTGGAGACAAGCACAGAAAGGGTTTCTTGATGACCAGAGAAGCACTCTTTTATTCTCTAAGAAAGTCCCTCATTCAGTGATTTCCTAGCTTGGGAAACTGTAATTTCCTATAATTATTTAATTGCCACTGGTGCACTGACTGTCACTTTGGCATTAGCAGTGTTACATGCTCTTTTAAAGGGTGGCCATCACCAATTCCAGTCCAGGCTGGATGGACTGACATGACAGTAACAGGACAGAAAAATTAGTTCTTAAACACATTAACCCTGACACTCAGCACTATCTAACTAAAACAAAATCTGTCAGGTTTTGGTGTGCAATTCCTTCAGTTTTAAAAATGGACTAATGATCTAATTAATTCATGCTGAGAAACATCATAGTTTCAAGAATGAGCACTCTTTAATGAGCTTGTATCCTAATACTTCCATAACTGTCTTAAGAAATACCCTAAGGAAAATTAAAAAATGGTCAGTGCATTTCAAACCTTTGTATTGAGCCAGTGACCTGTGAGCTCAGCAGTTTATATATGCTTCCATATGAACTGCCTCCCTTCTGGAAAAAGCCCCACTGGATGCTTTCTACTGGCTCTGGAAATGATCTGTAGATACTTCTTTTTAATAGAGATTCAAGGAAAGAAGTGGAGGGAGAGGCACATCTCCTCCCAGACTGCCTGTTGGTCTTGTTCAAGAGTGGATCCAGAAACTACAATTTATCCCCTTTGGCAGCAGAGGCTGAAACATTTTTAAAAGAAGGTTTTCCATGAAAAAATACTCCATGTAGTGTCATAGCACTGGTGACAGAATAAGGATATTTGCACTCAGACAGCTTCATGCAGATTTTTTATCTTTCAGATTCTATTTTGACAGGAGGATGACAAAAATAAGTGACATTTTTTTGAGCAGGACCTTTCTAATGTCTTGTTTATGTAGCACTCAGCAATAAGCAGAAAGGGAGCACTGTCATTACTTTTCAGATTATTTGATTTCTGCAGAATCTCCTGTGACTCTCCACCGTCATCTCTACTTATAAAGTCATGTACACTGACTTCTGTTCTTTTCAGGATCTTATAAATGGATTATTATTTCTGAATTGAGAACCTGAGTACAGGGTAATATTTGTATGAATAACATTAAGATGTAAGGGCAATATGTAGACATACCCAGGCTAGCAAAAAAATATAAAAAATCAACTGACAGGAATGAGGATATAAAAATATTTCCTCTTAATGAAAAGGAAATTTTTACTTGTACATTTTGTGATAAATTTTCTAACATTTATATCTTTATCAAGTTTAACTATCATGTTAGTTACCAAAATAACAGAGAACAATGTTACTCTTAGCTAAAGAAAAAGGCAAAAGTACATTTCCAGTTGCAACTGACATAATATTAAAAGAAAACCCTAGGAGAGAGCCATGAAAAGGTATTTCAGACAATAGAAGTTGCCAGTGGAGCAACTCTGTATAGTTTGTTCAGGCATACAAATGTCATTGAAATAACTGTGATATCACAGAGATTAAAAATATTTGAAAGATTTTTAAAAAATTAATTTGCTTCCCAGAAGCTAGATGAAAAATTCACCTTCTTAACTATGAAGAAATATTTGTCATAGCAGTTATAAAGTAAAGAGGCTGATAAACAAAATTAATGATGATATGCAGTTTTAAACTCAGAGTTTGGCCAAGGAGCTGATGACCTGTTTCAAGCCTTGAAACACTAGAAAGTTCAGGGCCACGGAACAAAGTTGATGTGGCAGTAGACAGTTTCATCTGGATTAATCAAGTAATTATCTATCTATCAACTGCATGCCAATCTGTTGAAAAATAACAGGTAGGACTCAATTAATAATGAAGGACAAGGCCATGTTAACTGGCATGAATTATACAAAAGCACTGAGGGTGTACTTAATAATTAAAAGAAGGCAATTAATCCAAATCATCATGTATTTATGGAAAGTAGATCTTAACTTAGATCTTAGTTATCTTGGAAGGATCTTTCTTTGTTTTATGCAGTCATAAATTTGGCTGATAAAAACAACAGTGCTGATACCGTATGCTTAGATTAAAAAAAAAAAATTCTTTTGGTACCACAGCTACTCAAATTAAATTGTTCTTATTTCTTACTCAAAATGTAAAGTATCCTGAACTCTGAAATCAATGGAACACTGATTAATTGATAATGTAAGCAGAAAGAAAAATTGGCTATTACTAGTATGATTACTGGGGTCTCAGATACCTAAGTCATGCTTAATACTTTGAATGATCTAAACATTACCTTAAAAAAAAAAATCTAGTCCTAACAAATAAGATTTGAAAATGACACAATAATCAGACAAGTAATCCTGGATTACCACGAGTCAGAAAAAAAGCAAAACAGCTGCTCCCCATATTTCTAGGATTGGAAGATTCCAAGTAACTTCAAAATCAAACTCCCACAAGCTGAAGTCACACGTAAAATAATAATAATGCAAAAAAGCTCTGGTGGTTAAAATAATAAATATTGATATATATATCAGTTCTCTTACCCAAGTCTTACTTGAATACTGTGGGTTTAATGTTGAGGTACAGAGAATGTCAGGAAGCTGGAAAGGGTTCAGAGAAGCACTGTTACTAATTTAAAAGTTTGGATATTATGCCTTATACTGGAATCCTTATACAAATGGAATAGTTAAAAGTGGCCTGTCCATGAGTAAGCTATTTAGAATACAGAGTAGTCAAATGGAGCATTTTATATATTAACAACATGTCACAAAATCAAATCAAAGCTGGAAATTCTTAGGCTAAAATAAGTACCCACTTAATACTCTAAGAGATTAAGCACTGGATCAACTTTACCACAGCATCTTTATCAACAAATATATTTTGGTTTAAGACTTGAATTTTTTGTCCCAGTTATTTCCTATAGAGATTTTAGAAGTCTATTGCCTGATTTAGAGAAATCTGACTAGGTAATTGCAATAGTTCTTTTGGAGTTACTTAAGAATACTAGCTCACTCTATAGCTTAAGCATAGTTCTCATTGCTAATTTTTCTCAAACAGTAAAAGATGCATACCTTATAAAAATAGGATAGTCTCCATGATGATATTCTACATTATGGAATTCAAACAGGGAGTGAACAGAAGAGCTTATTAGCAGTTACCATTGATGTTGGTTTCAGTTTACTTCCTTAACAAAATTACATCTGCTCTTATAGCCTTTTTTATTGCACTGAGAGAAATAAAAAAAAAATTACTGATTCTGCTTAACTGTAATGAATTCTATTAAGCAAACTCCACAACTGACTGGCTTGAGGTCTTGCTAAGGCTGCTAATCAATAGGCAACAGGATGAAGTTCAAGTTTAAGAAATTCCAAGCATCACTTAGAAGCTGTTTTTCAGTTTTCCCTTTTTTCAGATCCAAGTTAAAAAAATCTGTAGAGTACATACATATGCTGGAATGTATTCTCTTGTTTTGTTTTTTTTTTTAATTATTATGGATTCCCAAAAGCATCACTATTAAGTAAATACAGGGATGAAAAAAAATTTACATGTTTGGAAACATGTTGTATATAGCCAGTGTCTTCCATTCATTCAATGTACAGGCAGCATGAACTTTTTCTGAAATACTGCAGTACCAGAAAGACAATTACTTGATGTATATTTCAGGATCTGATCCTTGATACATGTCTGTCATCTCAAAAAAAACCCTCTAACATGATAACAAAACCCCACAGGCTCATGGTGTTTCAATTGTCAAGATTTCTTAAAGGAGACAATAAATTGGCACTTACACTAATAAATAGTACACAAATAATTGTATGGAAGAGTTCAAGATGGGATTTGGGTATGTCTTAAGAGAAAGCTACAGAAACCTTCACAGCAGGTTGAAACTTGTTGATTTGATTTCTACTTTCATAACCCTCTAAGGGCCATTATATTTTGCTAATACCATTCCCTGGGCCTCACTCATTCAAATTCTTTGTATCCATTAATATCCGCACTACAGGTTCATCCTGGAAATCTGTATTTTCATCTTCACAAAATAGATAGAATTGCTCATAAAGCTGCAAAGTAATTACTTTGTAGTTACCCATACTTACATCACATTTTCACTTATCAAATTGAGATTGGCCCAGTGACATGAATGCACATATTTCTGCATGAAAAAAGAAACAACGTGCTAATGAAATGTGGTAGATTATAGCACTTCATGTCCTCACGTTAGATGAGAAGAATTCAAGGCCAGGGGCACGCTTTTGGAATTATGGATGTGGATACTTTAGACTGGAGAAAAATAAAGGATATTCTGAGTACACTGAACTTATGAATTATAAGCACTTTAACATTTATTGTACTCTATCTATTATTAACTACAAAGTTACTTAAAATCTGATCATTTTTATATGTTTGCCTTTGGGACTAAACCCTGAAGTTCTAATTCAGGAAAAAATATTTATATGACCTTTTTTTTTTTTTCCTCTTTAGAACCAGATTTACTCATGACATGTATCAGAAAAGTATTACTTTTTATAATTTCATCTGTGAAAAACTAACGCATTAGCTTCAAAATAAATGGGGGATGGAGGGTTATTTTATTGAAGCTAAATGTTACCAAATACTAAGGAGTACCATGATGGCTGGGTAATATCGTATATTTGGTTTTGTTCATCCTGGAACCTATAAGCAGACAAAAGTATTTTACCCTAGCTTCCATACATGGGTATCAAAGTGAAACTAAAATGAAGCCTTGAGAATCTAATGATTCCTCCTGGCCCTTAATTTGGCCAAATTCTGCAAATGGGTGCCTTGGTATTGATTTAATCAGAAAAAAAGAAACGGCTTTGAATTCAAACACACAAAGGTGAATCAGTACTTGCTGAAATACACTGATCTTCTCTATTAATGGTCAGAGAATAGAGCAAATACTCCTTTTCTTCCTAATATTTCCTTGGCAATGTATTCAGATCTCTTCTGTATATTTCCAGCCACACTTTTACTTCCAAATGGTTAAGCTACACCATCATCTTGGCACCATTGTTGCTCATTCCATAATGCACTGCAATTTAAATGAAGTTTATTATCAATGCCAATTCAGTTTATATAAAACATTTTACTTCTATTGTCTTACAGCAGCAATGGTAGTCCAAGGCAATCAATACAGGGCTTTTTGGCTCTGTATCACAGAAATAAACCTCAAATATGTAGGCCTCCGAAATGCACAAAATATCTCTGCCAGAGCTATCCTTTGTAACTGAGAAGGCCATTAATTTTTAAGGTATTTCAGGCCAATCCTAATGAAGTATCAGTGCAATCCTCCCTCTCCTCCTCCCTCCTCTCTGCCCGTGTTAATCAAAATTTGCAAAAGGAGTTCTGTAAGGGTTTTACATCACGTCTTTGAAGTTAACTACTTTTCTGATTATTTGATATTCAATATCATGAAATAACCTTCACCAGCTCTCCCACTTCTGTTGACTGAATTCTGCTAACAGAATGGTACATGAACGATGTTGTAAATTAAATTTGACATCTCTATTGACTGATTGATTCATTGAAAGATAAAAAGCAAGCACCACTGATTTCCTAAATATTATTTTTGTATGGCAAAAAAAAAATCCACCCTTATTTTTCTAACAAATAAAATTCTATTCAGACAAAATTCTTTCCTCTTATGATGATTGGAAGTATGGTACAGGTTGCTTATGTGCCACTTTACTATTGAAGTGGCTTATTACTTTGAATAAACACTAATTTGTTGAAACTGCTCATAGTGTTTGACCATTCAAGACATAATTTTACATGTTTGTGATGTTTACTATGTTCTTTTGGGTTTTTTTCTGAAATTTATCCTAAGTAATTCAGGAGGCTTTATTGCTGAAATTAACAGAAAAGATTGTTCATCTTGTGCTAAATCCCAAGCTGTTACAATCATAAAAATCAGAAATACTAGCACATCTATCTCGTGTATCTGGGACTTCAGTTTTGAGAAGTGTGCTGTCCAGGTGCCATAGGCGCTCTGCTCATTCTTCTGAAAACATCTATAAATTTTACCATTTATAAATCTCTGCATTGTCAGTCCACACATGGCCAGATATGTTAGGTCTCAGCAGCTATATGCTCTGGGGACTCAGCATGTTTCATTTAACACAACCTATATCCACTACTCATATTGAATCTTGTCTTTGTGGAGAAAGCAAGATTTTTTTCTCCAAATCCTTCTTCCAGGGCTAAGGACTATAATGGAACTTGGCACAAAACAAATAAGGAAGACTGTATTTTTCTATAGTCAATAAGAAAGGAAAGAAGAAACAACTTTCTGATATATGGAAAAAACAGGAAAAGGAGAGAAAAAAATGAGGATGGAGCAGAGAGGCAAACATGAGTAGCAGAAAGAAGAAAAAGAGAACATTTCTCGCAGCCTGTCAAAACCTCCTGAAGAAAAAAGTGAACTACAAAGCTTCCCTAGAGGTAAGCACAAAACAAATGACTACTTTCCACTATCTATCACTTACATGCATCCCTTGGTATAGTACTTTTGAAAATCCAGTATGAAGATGAACAGGAAATAAAGATCACAAGAAAATATCATAAAAAAAATTAAAAATCAAATAAAATCTCAACTAATACAAACCAACACTTTCACCCCTTCTTCAGTCTCCAACCCTCACTAATCAAACAAAAATGCGTCACAAGTATGTCAGATTGAAAGAAAAAAGGTAAAATGTGCCACGACTATACATTACCTGAAATTACCCTGGAATATGCAGCCATTCTGATACAGATTTTAGTTACATGATCAGGCAGTATTTCCCACAGGATCCCTACCTCATTTAGTTATCTTGTACTGGAAATAGACAGTATTTTGTTTCAGACAGCTGAAGTTCAATTTGCAGGGGTCCTAAGTGTTGACAGTTGAAACTGAAATCAGTGGGAGCTCTGTTCTGAATTAAAGATCTGTGAAAGTGTTAAGAAAACTGGGAAAAAAAGTCAGCCTTTTAGCTTCTGGGGTAGGGCATTTACTGCTTCATGTACTGATTTGCTTCATATAGAACAGACAGACTAGATAGGTCTAGTATAGGACAGGTAGGTCTAGATAAGGCTCCACAATTTACTGGGGTGTGTGTGTGCGTGTGTTTGGTTTTTGGGGTTTTTTTTGTTTTGTTTTTAAGACAATCACTAAATTGCCTGTATGTAAACATTACATAGAAATGACTACAGTAGACCACCTTGGACATAAGCAATTTCCTTAGCTGCCTTTTGTCTGTATGATACATGGTCACTACCCTTTTAGAGCTAAGCATATGTACACCACAGTAGTAATTTTCTCCACAGATAAAATGTTGACTGTTCAGGTTTAAGAGGACAGTATCATAAAATCACAGAATAATCCAATGGTTTTCATTGGAAGGGAAATTTAAAGGTCATCTAGTCCAACTTTCCTGCCGTGGGCAGGGACATCTTTTACTAGGTCAGGCTGCTCAAAGCCCCATCTAACCTGATCTTAAACACTTCCAGGGATGGGGCACCCAAAACTTCTCTGGGCAACCTGTTCCAGAGTCTGACCATAATAACAGTTTCTTCTTTATGTCCAATCTAAATCGACCCTCTTTTATTTTAAAAACTGTTGCCCCTTGTCCTGTTACTATGATCCCTGTTAAAAAGTCTTAATCTTTCTGATAAGCCCCCTTTAACTACTGAAAGACCACAATAACGTGGAGCCTTCTTTTCTCCTTTCTTTTCTCTTCTTTTCTCCTTTCTTTTTATTTTTTTTTTCATCGCCCAGCCTGTATTGGTACTGGGGATTGCCCCAGCCCAGGTGCACAGTCTTGCACCTCCACTTGTTGAACCCCATGAGGTTCACATAGATGCACTCCTCAAGCCTGTGAAGGTCCCTCAGGATAGTACCTTCTCACTGAGGCATATCTTCCACAGCTGGAATAAGTCCAGCGGAGGCCACGAGGATGATCTGGGGACTGGAGCACCACCCGTATGGAGACAGGCTGAGAAAGTTGGGGCTGTTCAGCCTGGAGAAGAGAAGGCTGCGTGGAGACCTCATAGCAGCCTTCCAGTATCTGAAGGGGGTGTACAAGGATGCTGGGGAGGGACTATTCATCAGGGACTGTAGTGAGAGGACAAGGGGTAACAGGTTCAAACTTCAACAGGGGAAGTTTAGATTGGATCTAAGGAAGAAGTTCTTTACTGAGAGGGTGGTGAGGCACTGGAATGGGTTGCCCAGGGGGGTTGTGAATGCTCCATCCTTGGTGGTGTTCAAGGCCAGGTTGGATGAGGCCTTGGGTGGCATGGTTTAGTGTGAGGGGTCTCTGCCCACGGCAGGGTGGTTGGAACTAGATGATCTTAATATCCTTTCTAACCCTAACTATTCTATGATTCTATTAAAACATGAAACTGCTGTTTATAATCTTCCATAAGTGCAAGTCATAGTCGTTAATACTACTAGGAAATTCAAATGTGTCTGTTTTGTTTCTTGGGAAATGAGCAATTTTTTCAACTTACATATGTTTTAAATTCAAAATTACATTGTCCAATTTTACAACAAAGCCAGCAAGAATTCTAGAGAAGCTGAAACTGGTTTTCAGTGCCATTTTTGCCTAGGAGATCTATGCAACTACATAGGTCTGCTTGAGAGAAATGTTGTCGAGTTTTTTTAGGCAACAAAACAGACATCAGACTGATTTGAAAAGGTCTATGGAATGTTTATTCTATAAGCCATAACATATGACTGTTTATCTTTGCCTATTCATAGGAAGGGCAACACTAATTTCAAATATGCTAAAACCTCCTGAAAAATCCTGACCATTAAAATCCATTGTTCAAATCCTTCTCAGATTAATTTTGCCTACTTGATGGTCTGAGAAAGATCAAAATAAATGCTAAAAATTCCTACAGGCCTCTGCCAGCTTCGGCCCAACAAGGAAAAGACAATTCTCTAGCCTAAAGCAAGCTGTCAAGACTTTTAGCATTTCTAAAAACACCTAAAAATACTGTAGAGGGAAGGAAGATGTGTTAGTGACAACAAGCTTTGTAAAGTTTTTGGTAAGCCTTATAACAAAGGTGAGTATAGAGATCCAGTATCTTTCTTCTCTCTTCATGTGGTAACTGAGGCAGAGAGACTCCATGCTATGAAGTGGTCTCCCCTTCATTTTCACATTATTTTCTCTCTTTTTTTTGCACACCCTCCTCTAGCTGTAATTTGGTTATTTCCACCATCTATTAAAGCGGGCAGAATGGTGATAATTGCTGATCAACAACTTTCCTGTGACTTTCAGGCAGAAAACAAGTTCAAATGTTTTTTCAAGTAATGACAATTAATTTGGCTAGTTGTTCATTTCTGCTAAATACTTAACAGCATACAATATGCAGGTTTTTAAATAATTTATGGGATTTTTTTAATGATCAGGATTTTAATGCTATAGATCATAACTATGTACTCTATTTTTGTATCAAGGTAATAAAAACTTTGAAAAGCATATTAAAATTCTAAACACTGCATTAATATATTAATGCTTTATAAACACAAATTAAAGACTGTTTATTCAAATTCCATTAGTGAAAGAGAATTATCAAATAAATGAGAATTAAATTTTGCTTCTTTGGCAAAGATGTACTCAGATGATACTCAAACTGCAAACTACATTTATATGATCTGTATATTGATGTACTTCTATTAACTTCCATAGATTTCTCTCAAATGTCCAGCTTTTGAGAGAAAAGGACAATGAAGCTTAGCCTAGCCAAAATAAGCAAGTGATAATCATCTGGAAAAAGGTTCCAGAGACTGCAACTTCACACTTTTTCATTCAAGACAATGTCAAAAATCAAGGGGGAGGGAGGAATTAACCATTTCTTTCTGCTTCAATGGATCTAGTAAATTATGTGTTTGTTTGTACACATAGGAAGTCTTGCTCTGTAAACAGACCTCAGTATTTGCAAGCATCTCTTGACTTCTTTTGTGCATACTTTTTCAATTTTTGCTTTTGAAGATTCTATTTCAGAGTTAAATTTCAAAACTTCTCAATGCAAGGAAAACTTTATTTAGTTGCTCAGATATTATACCTTGAACTGGATTTTGTTTTCATACTTTCAGGCTTTGTGAAGATCTGAGGTAGAGAGGGCAGGACTAGCAAAGGAATCTGCTGTCTGTGATTCATCTAATCACAAATTTTAAGTAAATGGCAGTAGATATAAACTACAAACGTGAAAGCTCAAGTTGCAACCTGCATGTTATCTGATTTTTAACAGATAAATTTGCTATGAAAAGTAAAAGTGTTCTCTAAGCTTTGGCAAACTGATCAAGATGTCCTGCAAATCTACAGGACTAAATAATCAATAGGGCATTCATTGTCTATCAAAATTAATCTTACTTTCTTACAAGCCATAATTTCAGATTATGCCATTCTAGAAGTTATACACTTCTCTGAAAATATGTTAGACCACACTGAGGTGTTTCTATAGTGCTTCAAAGATCATATTCAATTTAAAATAACACAAACACAGGCATTTGTTTGAATACTGATTTTAGTGTAAGCACTATCAATACATTTACTAGGCCAATTATTAAACATTCTAAATTCAGATCTCATTTGATACCACTTGCACTGATTGACCAGGTAGGTGTTCTGCTATTTAAAAGTGCAAGAAAACATAATTCAGGTAATTTATCTTCCTATGTATTATGTGATTAAATCCTTAAAACACACTTAGATTATTTATTTTTGTCAAGTAAATTTAAAATTCTTCCTACACAAGGCCTCAAAATCTGAGATACCCTTGATTTTCTTTATATATATATATATATTTAAATAGTGAACACATTAAGTCTTTCTCTGAATGGTATCTGTCAATAGCCCAATATGATAGCTTTCAAACAGTCATTATTGTTCATAACAGTCATTATCATCTATTCTATGATTACCTGAAGATGCAGAATTTCTGCTATTTTATCACTTAGCAACACTGTGCAATAATTTTGCCTCCTCCGTCCCCATTATTATGGACACAATGTGTCCAGAACAAAAAATGCTTAGAGAAAAACTGTTCCTGCAATGAGGTATTTTGACACAAAAATCTTTTCCCATCAGAGATGAAAAGCACCTTGTAATTCATTTCTAATTCCAGCCTCCATTCTGCCAGTACAGAAAGATGCCAACTCCCCGTGGTGATGTCATACACTGACACTTACAAAACTACATTGGACTCTGTCAACTCTTGGTGTTTGCCAAGATCAGTCACTGTCAGCATTGATACACACTGATAAAGGGAATTTATAATAACAAGTGTTAATTGCATTTAAAGTCAAGAAAAGGGCATTAGGCTTTCTGATTTCAATACTTGCTGAATCATCTTCTAAAACAATGGAAAAAAATTCATTTCATATTCTTGTTCTGAAATGCTAAGACATCAAACTGCAAAGGCAATAGTCATTTCACACTCCAAGAATCAATTTGAAAAGATGTAAAGTTATTAAAGATTAAAATGAACTATTTAGTGTTCTGCAATTAGTGCTAACATCCAGGCTAAAACTACGAGTGGGGAAATAGCTGGACGGAAGTGGTAACCATTTGAGAATGCAAAAACTTTGAGAAATCCTAATTCTGGCCAAAACAGCATTAAACAATCTAATTCAAAATACAGATACACTCATTAGCACATAACAGGAGAAGAGATAAATAAATTCCCCTCATTAGTTCTACTTAAAATGGTGGCTCTTATTAATTTTCTGAAGTAATAAAAAATACTTGTGATTCAGTATAAGCTAGAAGTTTGTTTTATTAGGAATTATTTACAGCGGTCAAGATAACCACCATAGCTAAAACTTCAGAGCACTTGACATAATAGTCCAATTGGTGTTCTTGGTAATTTCAAGATGTTGTAATTTGTAAGTTCAATTATTAAATTATTATAAGGTATCCAAGTTATTAATCAACATAGCACAGATATGAAAAATTATTGAATTACCTAGGGTTCATATTTTTTTTCATATAATCAAAAAATCATAGAATACCAGGGTGGAAGGGATCTCAAGGGTCATCTGGTCCAACCTTTTGTGGCAAAAGCATGACCTAGACAAGATGGCCCAGCACCCTGTCCAGCTGAATCATAAAAGTGTCCAACACTGGGGAATCCACCACTTTCCTGTGAAGATTATTCCAACAGCTGATTGTTCTCATTGTGAAAAATTTCCTGTTGTGCTCTATCAGACTCTCCCCAGGAATTTTTGCCTTCCTTAATGTTAAGGATGTAACTTTTCTCCAGGAAAGCATGAAATACTATGTAGCTTCTAATACCTTGCTCTAAACTAAGAATTGTATTTCCTTTTTCTTGAGCTAAGACTATTAGTCTCTTTTTAGCTATGTATTCTCCATTTTATAGAAAACCACCCTTGGGAAAACTTATCCCACACAGTTATGAAAGCATAACATTGAAAGAAATATAAAAGTGGGGTGAAACCAAATGCTTACTAAAGGATCACATTATTAAGAGACACTCCCTATGAATTATTATTCTACTTTCTATCTAAATATTCTTTCTCTAACAAGAAAATCAATAAAATGTACAAAATGTATTGGATCTGTTACGTAGATTATGATCTTTATGGGAATAGCACTGAAGAAGTCCCATTTTATTATACAAATATACAAAAAGATATATACATATATATAAAAAGATATATACAGATATATACAGATATATAAAAAAAAAAAACAATCCTAGTTTTCTTTCAGAGATAGACATGTATGTGTATATGTATGGAAAATACTCTGCAGGGTCTGACTTAAATATACCTCACTCACAAGATGGAGATAAGATTATGAGTAGTTTATAATATGTAATTGCCATGGAACAACAGACTGCTAACTTGTACATGGCACATGGGAGACAACTGCATGTAATCTCAGGGTCTTTTTCAATTTATTTTATTATATTTTTTTTTTATTAGTATTCTGCAGGTTTATTACATTAGTTTCACAGACTGTTCCTCTGGCAAGGATTCAAGGGGAATCCATCCTCCCAGTGCTCACGTGGATCTGCAGGGCAGGAGGGTGTCCTTGTTGAACAGTCACCTGTAGGGTGGTAGAGTGGGTTGAGATGTGAGTTATCAATAAACTCCTGCTGTGAATCTCTGCTTTTGAAATTCACTGCAGTGGTTTCATCACTACTGTTGGTATTCCGGTGCTTTGAAGCTGTCCAGTTGGCAGCTTCAGTGAAGCAAGTATTGTTGATAGCTGCAGGGGACCCAATGTAGACAGCTATTTATCAATAATTAAAGTACATGCAGCAGAATATTTGCTACTGTAGTAATCTTAGGTTGTATACTTATTAATTACAGAGGTTAAGTGCTACAAAACCAGTGCTTATGTCCAATAAAGAATCAAATTCATTTTTTGAGAATGGAATATTCCAAGCAGCCTGTGCAGGATAAGAGTCTGGCCTTAGCTGGATTTTCAAGAGTTTGACAGAAACAGAGAAAGACTAACTCAAATTCTGAAAAAAAAAAACCAAAACAACCCAAATCCAAACTAACTAGTATTCAAAAAGTTTAAGACAAAAGTTCCAAATGAACCAGAAACAATTAGAAGAAATTTTATTTCTGAAAGATTTTTCATATTTTATAGCAATGACAAAGTGAATGCACACTACGAGAAAGCACTATTAAATTCACTCTCTGATGTTTCTTCAGAGCAAGCTATCTAAGCAAAATCAGGAATATTCATAAGGCATATGCAGTACCTAAATTAGATTTTATTCTTCACACAGCCACTAAAAATAAAAGTTTGCTTTGTGTCACCCTCTGGAGATACCTCTGGAGATGCCCTGAAACTTCAGTTTGTAATTGTGGTTTTGAAATGAGGGGATGGCACAATATGAAGATAACCTTGAATTTCATATTTTAATAAATAAAGAACTAATACAAAGAAAACTTGAGGAAGGAGGGAAGAAGAATGAAGTTTTCACAAATACAGATCAGTCTTCTCATGTCACATATACCTGACGCATATATAAAGTGAAACCTTTGCTGACAAACTGTAGCAGTTATGGACAAACAACACCTCAGGCACCATGAATGTGTTCCTGGTCCAAATACCAGTGAAAATACCATTAGAGTAAAAATAAGGTTTTGTTATCTCACGACACTGATTCTGGTTTATGAGTGTAAATGCAGCCTATTGATTTTTCTAACCTTTGCAAACAAGCAACTCAACCAAGTTACACAATATTTCATTTTAAAAAATAAACACAGTTATCACCTTAATTAAAATCTTGAGCTTTCCAAGGCACTTCTGTTCTACCAATGCTAACCAACTGGAAAACTATTAAATAGACTTCTTTCATTTTTAAACTTCTAACAAATGACCATAGGCACTAAGTACTAGAGCTTCCTATATAAAAATATCATGATTTTTTAATTAGTTTTGTTAAAAAAGAAGACTCACAGAGAGATGCAGAGTGCAGCTGTACCTCAGCTGTGAAGAGAAATGGCAAGAAATACATATGAATTTTCCTTCTCATCCAAAATGATCAATAGTGGCCATGAATTCCAGGGTAGATAGTCTCCTGTTGCAGAGGTTATAAAGCTGGTCACTGATTGTATTACAGGAAATGGAAACCTATCAACTAGAACTAATGTAGGACAGTGAATTCCCTTTTCCACCTTCATAAATTGGTATTGAAAAGAACTGGCAAGTTCTACCTTTGAAACTCTTCTAAGATGAATGATAAGTCAAGGTAAATATTCTAGGAAGTGAAACAGGAGTATGGATTACTCTAGGAAGGCAAAGAGAGTGGCAGAACACTTCCTGAGAACCGCTCTTGTGAACTCAGGCATGTAATTTGTTTTCTGAACAAAAACAATCATCAGTGTTAACTTAAACATATGACTCTTATCAAGACTTTTTATAGCATCGAAGCTCTGAAGCCACATCCTTTTTATGTGTCACATAAGAAGAAAACAGTCATACCTCTGGCAGTTTCTGGCCAAAAGCAAGGTTCTTTAAGGGTTAGTTTAGCTAATGCAACCACGGTAAAAGAACTTTGCTCTTCATCTAGTAGATAGGGCATTCATATAGCCTGTGGAAATGTCATATTTTGCTCCTAGTGTTAAGGTCCTGAAGGAGGCACCATTGCATTTTATCAGGACATAAGTCGTGGTATTGAACCACATTTGTCTTCTGGATTGGACGAGGATTCTGAGTAGGTTTTGAGGTGTAGAGGAGTAGAGAGGCAAAGTAGCAGTGGTGTGTTTGACGAAAATTAAAATGCTAGAGAATAAAAAGAAACATTGACTAAAAACCTAAGTGAAATTAGCTCCATGATTAACTGGAAATTCAGTGGGAAGGTCAACTGAGCCTACTTTTCTCAGCTGTGCTTGTATTATGTTTTAGGTGCCTGAACTTTTATAGGCTTCACACATAAACTGCTATGTTATAGTTAACATAGTTCACTCCATAAAAATTCTGAAGGCAATGATCATTTCATTTAGCAAGATCTTTCCAAAGCTCAGGATAAAACTTCACTGAGACATTAGTATTACAAGGAATCCTCATAGGTTATAAGGACAGAATAATAAATTGTCTTTTTGATTTTATTCTATAGTGAGAATTGGCTTATTCCTTGTATGAAAATTCAAGTATCACTTTTTTAAAAGAAATCTTAAAAGAAAATTTCTGAACAATTTCTTTATAGATTGGGGGTACTGTCAGAAAACATACAAAAAATCTTCCCAAAATCAAGAGAAATTAGGAATATGGAATGCAAGCTCTTAGTCTCTTTTCCTCACCACGATTTAATCTTCTGCTGCAATTTAACTGATACCAAACCAAAGTAACTGATTGCAAAGGTTATTTGGCAGTCATTACCACAGAAATGCCATTGTTTGATATATCTAAAATATTATTTAGGCCAGAGTGAGATGGAGTGAAGATTCTTTCCATGAATCCAAGTAGGCTGAAGTTTCTAAAGGGCAATGTCTTTTAAAACTAAATAGAAATTATAAGCATTTGTTTTACCAAATGCAGTCAGATTAAAAGCTTTTACATTACTCTGCTAATATAGAAAATGCTGGACACATTACTTGCTTTTCAGTGCTCTTAGTGACATTAACCTATTATAATTTTATATAGTTCAAAACAGAATTATATTAGATGAGCCCTAATTAATGTTTTATGTATTTTTAAAAGGCAATTTTAGACATAAGGAGGGTGACACTTGTCACATACAGATATTCTAAAGTCAGCTGCAGTGTTTTAAAGGTGCTGTAACTCTGTAACTGCTGAAAAAACTTTGTTTTTTTGAAACAAACCAAATACATCCCACAAACTGAAAGATGTGTAAATGCACAAATGTTCTGTTTGAATTTAGTAAAGTCGACCATCTATCTATTATCTGTTTGGGGATTTTAATAAAACTAAAATTTCCCTCAAAAAAGACAAGTATTTAATTTCAAAATGTATACATACAATTGCATAACCAACTGTATTTGATTTCTTGTTGTGTCCAAATCTCCAAATCCCTCGTCAAATATGCTATCCATACTACCTAAAGAAAAAGTGTACTAAATCAAGTTCAGGATTTTTTTACTATTATTCAAAAGAAAACACTGGTTAGATATTTATTACTCTATTCTTGAGCTACATACAACTACTTTTACAATGTATGGCATGTTTCAGTATTTGACAGAAAAATAAAGAAAAATAAAATAAAAAAAATAAATAAAATGCTTTCTCACATCTCAAAGCACAAATGACACTAAATACCAATTCCATTTCAGAGTAAATACACTTGGTTAGCACAATAACTTAAAGGAATTATTTGTTTCACAAGATGCAGTAAATCTGCCATTTGTTCAAATATTGTTAATCACTGTAGTTGAATTGCATAAAGAACATGGGAATTAGAGGAAAGAGAAACAGATGCAAATTGGTTATCACAATGTAAATATGCTGTAATGAATTCTCTATCCTATGCAAGCAGCATCATCCCCAGCAGTCTACTTTGTTCTTAAACCAGTGAATATATATACATAGATGCTTAAGACTGACTTGAAGTCTAAACATTTACAGAAGTCTTTTAAGCTGCTTCAGTGTGGCTCTAAGAGATTCTATAGCGCCCAAACCAATATGCACTGCTTCTTATTTCCTGATCATGGTGTTACGATTTCTCTCACACTCCTTTTCAGCAGGTTCAGAGCCCTCCAACAAACCTGCCTGCACTCTGCAGCCCAGTGACTTTGTGGGCTCTTCCCACCCTTGCAGGGTAGAAACAGAAATCTGGTACAGAAGCAGCAGAAGAAAGAAATGGGGAGGGGGGATTGCTCCCATGGGTGGTGCCCACATGCTCTCCTAGCAATAGGTAGCAGTACCTGTGAGTGGCAACAGGACAGCATGCGAAGCCATGTGAATATGCTGTGTAAGCCATGTGAATATGCTGTGTAAGCCATGTGAAGGGCTTACACAGCAAACAGACCAAAAGTTTGTCCTAACGCTGATAACCCTAGAGAGGAAGACAGCCAAACTGTTAAGATTAAACGGTAAATAAGGGATTCCCAAGAGTTTTTGGAAATAAGGAAGTGAGATTGAAAAGAAGTACAAAAAGACCATGGCACTTCAAGAATGACAGTTGCCCTTCTGTAATTGCAATCTCTGCCTAGGGCTGGCAGAGCTTCCTCACCATTAGGGCCACAGGGAGCCACATGCAGTCAGGGCACTGGTGGTGCAGGTTGCAATGCGGGACCCACATCTCTGGTGTGGGAGCTGTCTCAGCAGTGGGTGGGTCATACAGGCACAAACAAATCCAGAGCACCCAGGTAACTACAAGTGTGTCAGATTCACGCTTCCGGGGATTAGTTATAAAAGGCTGTTTAGAAAATTAAAGGTTTCATTGTCTAGCATTGTGGTTTATCTTCCGTATTGTTGATATTGATCCGGAATATACGGTTCATTGTTGTTGTTAATTATGTGTCATTAATAAATCAATAAACCGCTTGGAAACAGATTTTATTTAAGCCACCACAAGTTGAGCTGGTTTTCCGCCCAACATTGTTATAGATAGTCTTCACATACAAAGAACATGTCTTCAAACAAGCTCTAAACGTATGGCAGAGAAGAAACATCCAAGAGCTGAAAAGAGGCATACATTTCCTACCCAAATGTTGAGCAGAAGCTTTCAATAGTGGACTTAATTGTGGTAAAAAAAATGAAGGTTGTTGATATCAGGATATTGCAATAGAAGTGGCAAATATAAATATGTATTAGTAGCTATATAGTATGGATGGGTCACAAGGTGACTACAGTCTTTGACCATAGGTATTGTCCCTTTAAGTAGATAATGGCTTTAACAGCTAAACAAGATTTAGATTAGGTCAGTTGATTGAGGTATGTCAATTGAGAGTAACTGCTCTTTGACAAAACACCAAATGATGAGAAATGCTCTTGTTATAAGAACTGTGAAATTCTGTTTTGCTAACCGTAAGAATGTAATTTCCTCAACACTTCATAATAAAAGAGTTATATCATAAGGAATGCATAATACAAACAGCATGTACTCTGAAGAATACTATTTCACAGTAAACAGGTCATATTTATTAAGGTTTCCAGAGTTACAACATAAAATCCTGTATACGTTCTCTGCATACCCCATTTTGCAAAACCTTAACACAATGACTTCTGTGACACTGTAGAGTGTTGCCAAATGAAGTTTGACATGTAATACTGGGCCTATTCATCCTAACTAGGTATCCCAGGTTCCTTTTATTGACAGACAACCTGGGGATGATTTAGATGTTGGTTGAATTGAATTAGATCCTGTTATTCTTTCCACTGATTACAGACTCAGCAATGAGGCCCACAGTGTGCCTTAGGCCTGCAGTAAAATGTATGGAAGAACAGCAACTTCTTTTTTTGGTTTATCTTTCTAAAAATTAGTGTCTTGGACTGGCTGTTACATGAATGACAAGTTTAATATAAGCAAAGTTAAACATAATTAAAGAAGTCATGATCTCTAATTCACACATTCATTTCTAACCTTGTACAACTGGAATTGAAAAATGCACACTCATCTGTAAATTGTGTAATTCTTATACAACTTACAATGTATACGTTATTGGCTAAATAGACACTACTGCATATGCATCTGTTAATTTAGTTGCTAAGATCAGTACAGTTGCATTTATTTTAATGTGCAAGTTCCAGACTCTCGTTTAACTGAACATTCATTTGTCTGGAAGACTGAATTTGTGTGGGCACTAATTTGTTATGGAAAATGAATGCACTGTGCAAGAAAAACACACATTTCTTCTCCATCAGCCAAATTACTTTTAAATTTAGCAACATGACTGATTACTTATGTATGATACTTACTACATTTTCAGATAGGACCATTTCATAGTTACGTATACTGAGGTCTAAAAAATTACTGAGATTTTACTTGTATTTACCATGAAAATCTATAAAGAAAAAATAAACTATATTGATAGATTTCATGCAAGCATAAAAATACTAATGAAAAGCATTTGGGTTTAAAATGGAGTCATTCTTTATCCTCAGTTGAACTATTACTCTTTTGCTATGTTCACAAACAAGTCTTGTACAAAGTATGATCTAAGTTTTAATAATGCTGATGACTTGGTAGAAACTCAGTAGGATAATGACACATGGTAATTTTCCTTTCTTCAAAAGGGAAAATAAAAATAAGTAATAAAACCAGTGTTTAAAAATCTCTCATTCTTCTGCTGCTCAATTATATTTTCTATAGTAAAAACAAAGACCAAAGTGGATATTCAAGCCTAGCTACTAATAATCCAATCTACTTCTCACACAGTCATTTATATTCCCTGTATTATCTAGATGGTTATTTAGTCAGCATCAATGATATGGATTGATTTTTTTCAGCTACATCTGTCTCACTAGGCTTTTAATATTATTTTAAATTTATGCAATTTATGCAATGAATAATTTTTTGTCTCTGGTCCCCACACCATTCTAGTGAGTTAAAAGGCTGCAATATGTGGCATGCCTTCTATTTGCTAAATGGTTTGGAAGATTATTTGACTGGAACAGCTGTCCATCTTCTTTTCACCTTCCCTTTCCTTCCTCTTCTCTTCCCGTCCCTTCCCTTTAGAAATTATCATGGATAGAAATACATACAAATTCTTGAGGGATGGGACTAGTATGGATATATCACAGTACTGTAGATACAAGTGAAATACTCAGAGGGTAGCTTTGAAACTGAACTCAAAGACCATTAACAGAAGTTTGTGTAGCACATTTTATCTTTACTAAAAGCTCCAGAATAGCTATCAGCAAAAATGATGATTACCTAAAGAAGAATGAGCTATATCCACTGCATTTATATCTTCAGCAACTCCTTCACAATAGGATGTTATCTCTAAAGGGAAGCAGATAAGGAAGTATGGAGAATGTTTTAACGTACCACACCACAGAGTCCAGTTTATCATGCTACTGAAGATTCATTCACCTTATATACAGAAATTGAGAAGTCCCTCCACCTTTCTTTTCCTAAATTTGAAAATGGAAAGATTTCTTTTACTTTGAATAAATAAAACAATTCTTTAGCTCATATACACTACAGAAACCTAAGCAAAGTTTTTCCTCAGTTTGAAATGAGTTTGCCAAAGAACTGCTGTCATTCTGTTCCACTCTACTTAGGTGTCTTGAAACTTTATATGTCTCTACAAATCAATGTTTAAAGAAGGGTTTCAGTTTAAACTAATTAACTTGAAGTGAAGGATTTTCAGTATCTGATTCTGGAAATTGAATTTTGCTGCATAAAATATCTTAAGCGCTGACTACAATTACAGCTATGACATTTAGATGCTGAGTTTTACATGCTAGAAATAGTAATTTACCTAAATTTATTTTTATATTGAACTAGTCCTCATAAACAATTCAAGTACATTCTATAAAAGACTCCTTACACTTTAAATCAGTTAAGGTATCACTTCTATTCACTTATTGTATTTAAAAAGTTATGATGTTTTGTTTTTGTTTCCCTTCCATTTGTGAAATAGCTTTCTTAAAGAACAGTGGCTTTGACAGGCTGGCAAAAATGGGGATAGAGTATCAAAAGCTTTGTTTTACAGAATTCAGGAATACCTTTCTCTCTGCAGAAGGCAGCCACACAAAAACTTTCTTGAAATCCAGAACACCTTCAGCCTACCAGGTAACATTTGTGTCATGAATATTTTTTAATATATGTGCTTCGTTCTACATTTTATTATTAGGAAAAGTTATTTGTCTCACCAATAACGTTAAGACCTGGTGGTCATAGCGGTTTTATTCATCTATCTAGGTGTTAATGCTTTGTCACATAATTATGTCAGACTATTCTGAATAATAACTAATTTACTTATTTTTTTCTTAAATGAATGCAGACTGCAAATTTCACTTGGCATTTACAAATAAATAAATCACTAAATGTAACATCTGAACTGGGATGATATTTAAATGATATTCAATTACAATATGTTTGAGGCAACAAAATTAAAATTAAATTCTACTTCTTGTATTTCAAGAACTTAAATCCCAGATTTCCTAGTAACATTTTGTGAAAAGCTGTGCAACAACAACAAATTATACACTAATAACTACATCTAATAGGAGGCAAAAGGGATAAGCCCAAAGCTTTCTTATATAGGAAATATGGGAAATAAAAACGATAATAAACTGGGAGGGATGTGTAAAACTATATTTTTCTTTTCCCAAATCACTCATAGAAAGTTAATTTATATCAGTTTCTTAAGAAGTTCCTCAGAATTTTCACCATCTTGAAAGTCACTACTCTGTTTACTGCCATCTTGATCTGAGAACCAGGTTGGTTTCCTGGGAAACAAGAGGTGTGCATGTTCACCTGGTGTCAACCAGCATGAGTTGAAGCAGCACCATCCAGGTGTTTCATTTCTAAATGGGAACTGGGAGGGTCCCACCCATTTTAAAACAAGTAAACAGGGATAACTTTCACATTAGTTAAAAGTTGTTCTTTCTTTTTACTCTCTTTTGATCAGAGAACATGATGTTTACAGGAAACTGTACCTGTGAAAATATCACTAAAAGAAGCAACTGAAGAATTCCCCTACATAATCAAATTAGATCATTGTGGTTCTTACCTTATCTCTTACCTCCTTCTAATGTTTCTGAATTCAGGAATTTTTAACAGGAGTTAAATAAGAAATTTTGCATCCCTTTGGATACATTTTGTCTGAAGGCCAAATGCTACTTTTGGTACACCAGCAAAAGTTAAAGTTGGTCTCAAATCAGAAAAAAATGCCAATTCAGTCATGTTTCTGAATCTCATCTTCTGAGATAAAGAACGTATTATTTCCCACTTCTCTGAGAACTTCCATAACTAGAATGCTACATTTGGTTTGGGGCCACTCAGTACAAGAAAGGTGGTGACCAAGTGGAGGGGGTATGAGGGAGGACACAGAAATGGTGGGCACTGTTACTTGCTCCATGAGGACAGCCTGGAGGAGCTGGGCTTGTTCAGCCTGGAGCAGAGACCGCATTGGGGGATGCCTAGCAGCATGCCCCCCACCCAGTGCCTATTAGGAGGTCATTGAAAAGACAGAGCCAGACTCTTCACAGCAGCTCAGGTTGGGAAGATGAGAGTCAATATGTACAATTTGAAATGAGAGATGTTCAGCCTGAATATAAAGAGGAGCTTTATCACCATAAGGAGAGTCAGGCAGTGGAACAAGCTGAGAGGTTGCACAATCTCTGTCCTTGGATGATTTCAATACCCAGCTGGGTGAAGATGTAAGAAGGTCTGACCTCAGAGCTGACCTGCCATGAGCAGGAGATTGGATTGAAGACTGCCTGAGGTCCTTTTTCTATCTGAACAATACAATTTTATGAAATTTGCTTATTATAAAGAGCTACTTAATTTTACCAGATTAGGTAGTTATCTGGTTTAGTTCATGTGAGAGAAAATCCAGGCAAACATCAGTTAAGAAGTAATTTTACAGTTGCACAATCAATAAATCTGAAGCCTATACTTCAAAAAGCCCTGGCACAATCCTATTAAAAGACATGAAAAACAAGGTAAGAGCCAATTATGTGTGACTGCCAAGTTCATTAACGTTAACTAGCAAGACTGTTGACTTCTAAAATTGCTTGTGTCAGATGGCAATGACAAACTTGACAAGACAGTACTTGCAAAATGTCATTAAATATTTTGCAGCTCATTTCTATCAGTACCAAATATTAGATTAAGACAATAACAATGTTCATATGAATCTGAAAAAACTAATTACAAAGCTTCTTTAGAAACCCCACCGCATATGAGATTATAAGCATGACAATAGCTTTCATTCTGAGGACTTTAAATAGGGAAAATGCTCCTGCTATAAGCAATAAATAGCAATAATTATTATAATGACAACAAATAATACTGAGCTTTGGTTCTTCTCATCCTGTCAAAGCAGAAGTAATTATTGTTCCCCCGAAACTGCTGATAAAGGAGTTGTGCTGCATATTAGGGATGTTTAATGCTTATTTTCAGAGTGTCTCTCTAATAGTCTATGAGCTTTTAATTTTTATGTGAGGTTATGGATTTTCTTCTGTTTTCTTCAAAACATTGCAAAAATCAAAAATATATCCCATTTGCTAAGACCTCTTCTCCAGTTTACAGTCCAGCAAACTAATCTTTTAAAGAGGTGCTCTATTTTGCATTTGTACCCTAGAACCCTTCTAAAAAAATCTGCATGTTGTGCGAACAAAACTAGTTTTAAGTCGTGGATATTTGTAAGACTTGAGATATGGATGTAGATTCAGGTTTGAAAATGTGAGACAAAAATCGAAGTGTGCTGACAGCCTCTTTATCCCTCCTTCTGTTCATATAAAAGGCAGCATGGTATAAGCATCCTTACAGCATTTTAGCTTTTTTTTTTTTTCCTAGCCTATGGAGGCAAAATAAAACATCAAATATAAACATATGTTTTACAAATACTTCTGAAAACTTGAAATGTATACGAATGTCATATAAAAGCAGATACATGCATGCTTATATAAAGTTATTCTGAAATGTTGTGCTTCTATTAACCGGATAATGAAAATCCCACATGAGACTTAAGCTCATACAATGGCTTTTTATTATCAGCTTCAATCCATCATTTTTCTGTTCTGAATAAAAATAACAAAAAATATAAGCATCTTCAAAAACTATCTCTAGCTTCAGCTGGCTGTCACTCAAATATTTGAATTCCATATTAAAATAGTGAGCCATCTTAAAGATTCAGATGCTCATAGCTTTCAACATTCGTATTCACTATATACAAAGTATGTATGGCTAACAACATCAGATTTTCTCCTGCTCATTTCTTAGTTAAAGATGGGTTACTGTGTGATATCTTCCCCAACATTCATCTGCCTGCATCTGTCCCCATTGTGAATGAGTGGCTGCCTTGTGGCTAATCTCAGCCTGGCTGCTGGGAGACAGTGCTTCAATGGGTATAGCTGGACCTGCCACAGTCAGGTTTTGAGACTGGGTTTCATATTCACTATGTGGAAAGCAGGCATATTTGGTCTTTATGAAAATTTTAGAGCTGTTTTAACAAACACTGAAACCTGCTTGGACCTCAGTGGCTTGACAGGCCTGACCCATTGCTGCTTCCCTGAAGAGCATGGTGCTGCCCCAAAAACAGACAAGAGGGTTGGTAAGGCCCTACTCCACTTAATTTTGCAAAAGTAGCTAATCATTCAGCAGTGGCAAGTGGCATTCCTGGTGAAGTGGCTCTGCATGCAGTTCACTTGTGTTCACACTGGGATTTCTAATGCTATTGATTCACCGCAGGAATCTTCTCTGCTTTAAAAATTAAAGCATGCTTTGTGGCTTAGTGTGTTAGCAAAGTCAATTTCATAGCAAGCTGTCACAGCAAGTAGAAGTCTTGCTGCCTTGAAATTTCCCCCACATCTAATAAACTGGTTTAACCACAGACTGAAAAAAAACCAAAACAAAGCAAAACAAAAACCAAAACAAACCAAAAAACAGAACAAAACATTTTCTACTGGCTCAACCAGTTATGCATCGACTGTACAACCCATAGATATGTGACAGGGAAGAGAGGGTAGAAAGAAGAGAACTGAACCTCATGTTTTGCAGAGATTTGTTGTTGGTTAGGCTTTGCTATAATGTCAGACTTAGCCTAAGTAACTATTTTAGGAAAAAACCCTTTTCTTCTTTAGATCATACTGAGGTTTATAAAAATGGCTTCTTGTGGGAGAGAGATTTATAGCAGATCTGAAACCCAAATACACGCAATTAGTTAAAATTGTATTTCTATTTTCCACATTCTGCCATAACAGAAGGCAGTGAACCACTATTAATATGTTAGACATTAGAATCTCATTAGTCCTTAGTGAACTGCAAATGTATAAGTCACCATTTAATTCCTCAAATTATGTATTTAGAAAATATTTGAATACTTCAGGACTATAGTCTAATAGGACTTCAGACGTTTATCTGAAGACTTTCTTTTTTTATATTAACATCAAGTCTTAATTTTATAGCATTATAACATTTGTACATCTATCTACCAGTAAAATATAAGAGTTCATCACAATTAAAATTAAGCAATTTGATATAAAATTGAAGTGTTAAAGTAAATAATTTCAAGGTCTAAACCCTCTGATACTCTAATTATTTTTATTGCAAATGCATAGGAAGGAAAGAGAAGGATCACTACAGCCATTTCAGGCCTGGAAAACATGAATCTTCTCAGTGAGAATACAAGCATGCCCTTTGGTAACAAGATATCAGGCATGTAAGCCCCAAACCTTTCAAATGTTCTTTTTAAATTAGTGTGGTGCAATTAATCCTACTACTACGTGTGACAACTCTCATGATGCCCCAGCCTATGTTGATCTCCCGGCCTTGAAAATTAAGTTTTTACTCATGTGAAGAGAGTCAGTGGCTAGCAAAGCTGCTGCTGCACTGGAACTCTTTACATTCGCAGGCAAAACTTTTTACATAATATTGAAATTTGAGCCCTTCACATGTGAGACAGACTTAGAAAGAAACTTCTTCTGATTTCATAGAACCATAGAATGGTTTTAGTTGGAGAGGACCTTAAGATCATCTAGTTCCAACCCCCTTCTATGGGCAGGGATGCCTCACGTCAGACCATGCTGCCCAAGGCTCTGTGCAGCCTGGCCTTGAACATTGCCAGGGATGGAGCATTTACCACTTCTTTGGGCAACCTGTTCAAGTGTCTTACCAGCCTCACAGTAAAGAACTTCAAACAGATTTGATGACATCTTCCTCCTCTAGTATTTCTAGTTCTATAATCTATAATCAAGGGAAAGCTATGCAGGTGACTTAGATGCTCAGTGCCAGCTTGCACATCAGTCCTAAGTTAGAAAACAACTGGAAAGACTAATTCAGCCATTGGTGTCTGGTAAGTGACCTTTGATAATACTCTTAACCTCATTTTTCCATTGATTTGGAGCAAGTATCATAGAATCATGGAACCATGGAATAGTGAGGGTTGGAAAGGACCTTAAGATCATCTAGTTCCAACCCCCCTGCCATGGGCAGGGACATCTCACACTAAACCATGCCACCCAAGGCTTTGTCCAACCTGGCCTTGAACACTGCCAAGGATGGAGCATTCACGACTTCCCTGGGCAACTCACCACCCTTACAGTAAAGAACTTCTTCCTTATATCCAATCTAAACTTCCTCTGTTTAAGAGGTCTCATGAGAGCAGAGTAGAGGGGCAGGATCACCTCCTTCGACCTGCTGGTCACGTTCTTCTTGATGCAGCCCAGGATACGGTTGGCTTTCTGGGCTGCGAGCGCACACTGAAGCCGGATCATGTTCATTTTCTCATCAACCAACACCCCCAAGTCCTTCTCCACAGGGCTGCTCTGAATCTCTTCACTGCCCAACCTGTAGCTGTGCCTGGGATTGCCCCGACACAGGTGTAGGACCTTGCACTTGACATGGTTAAACTTCATCAGGTTGGCATCAGCCCACCTCACAAGCGTGTCAAGGTCCCTCTGGATGGCATCCCTTCCCTCCAGCGTATCAACCAAACCACACAGCTTGGTGATGTATGCATGATGTATCTAGCTTTCTAGAGGAACTTAAATGTAGTTAAAGAAAAAAAAAACAAATTAATTTCAAATCTTTCTTAAAGACCCAGGATTAGGAATCAGTTAGAATAAACAGTAAACATTTAAAACTTTCAATCCCTCTAGCTCTTCAAAATTAGCTACAAGTAACATGAAAGAGCAAGGCGTCTCAAAAGCAGAACTCTCAGAAAGAATCTCTGTTACACATTTTTTTTTTTTCTGGTTGGAATGGAGAAGCACTGAATATTCAAGTAGCCAAAAGGCAGATTTATATATTTTTATTTCATTAAATTCTTAATTAAACAAAGGCTCATTTTTTCATGGCAAAAATCACTTGCTGGATCTGATCTCAAGCTTTCTGGTTCTCAGAAAGGTCTGTTAAAACTAGAGATACAAACGCTTAGGGTAAATTATAAAATTATCTGAGACTGAATGCCATTATATGCCCAGGTGGTGAGACTTTCTCCTTAGGAACCTCCTAAGCGCATGCAGCCCCAAAGAAATCACAATTCCTAGGAAAAAGCTACATTGATCACCTTCAGAGCCACTGCTATTTCTTGTTTGGCAAGGTGAGAGTTAGTGTGGATAGCTTTAGCTGCCTATGTGCTGAAAAAAAGGCGTTGTTAGATTGGGGGAACTATCCCCATGGAACATGAATTGGCAGAAGGCCAGAGTCTGCAAGGAAGATCCAAAACAAGCTGCAGCAGAGCAGCAACCCAGATCTGAAGTATCAATTTTCAAAATAATCAAATCATTACTAAGCGCAAGAACTACTCAGTAATACTTTTTTTTTTTTTTTAACCTTTTCCTTATAATAACTGTAAGAACTGAATTCAATAAACGCTTTTTTTCATCCATAGTTCTGAGTGAGTGGAATTTCTGGCAGCTACCCAAACAGGTCACCATGAGCAGGATAATGTGGCAATCTGTTATCATTAGCTCTGTTGGAAAGGTTCTGAAGACACTAGAGAGAATTAAATGACCCGGAAAACTCAGTCTATGGAAAAGTCTATTGTACTCATCTCCGTTATTTCCACCTCTATGCATCATTGGAACAGTGGAACAACGTGATTTGCAGTGGTGACAAATATAAAGGTCATTTTTCTGTTTTTCTTTTATCCAGCATGAGCTATTTAAGGATTGTTAAATTTCCACATACAGAAAATTACTAATTCATGTCAGGTCCTTCCATTCTTTCACCATGTTAGTATACTGAAATCGTCATATTTGGAAGACAACATAGAGTTGTCTTTTTGAAAAACACTGCCACTTTTGTTCCTGTCCATCACTGCTACAATTGTCAGAATTTCAGATTGTCTAGACCAACAATACACTAAAACTTCTATATTTCCCATTTTAGCAACTGTTTTCCATAACTGGTGTTTGGTTTTTTTTCCAGCAAAATTTGAAAGAAAAAACAGTTCTAAAAGACCTATTAAATGTAATCACTATGCCAAAGTCCACATGGAAAAGACAAATACTATAAAAAGACTGACATTGCCTATTCAGAAGAACATACATCAGAGACATTTCTTCTGTTTATGTAAGTTTTGCCGCTGTTGTTCTGAATTCATCTGAGTGATTAACTTAAAATGGAGAATGAGACTTTGACATGCACCAGCTATTCTAATTTGGCAGTTGTGTACGGAAGTATTATTCCTGGGAAATCCAACAAAAGATAAGCCCACAGAAATGAAAGAACAAAAATAGGGGAATTAGCAGAATCTTAGGTGAAAAAAAAAAAGAGACCTTTTGCATTTTGGAAAGAAGGGATGAAAGCATTCCCAGTTTTGGAGCTGAGGAAAAATTGTGTAGTCAGGGGAGCTCAGTGTTTTCCCTAAAGCTTTTTTATTTCACACTGTGGACTTACTGAGATGTTGAGGACATGTAGTATCAAAGATACTGTTTTCAGGGCATATTCATCACCAGTAAAATAAGCAGAGGCATCAAATTGTGCCAAATCATCTTCCTTCGTTATAAATGTCGAACAAAACACACCATGATCTGTGGTTCACTGTAAATTTATGTTATTTTTTTACATGGGAATTTCTACAAGTGAACACTTTAACATTTATTAGTAATAAACCACATGGATTTAAGAAACAAGACACAAGACTCAGTTCTACTCTGTTGCAGGAAAGGATGAAGTTAACATCATGTGCAAAGGTGGGCAGGCCAGAAGTTAGTTCATAAATGATCCTGGCGTATTTGACAAAATTGGACTGTCAAAAGCCTCCAGTCTAAAGACTAACAAAATTCTGACATACTGTCTACATAATTATTCAGCCTATAAATAGATATTAATTTGAGAAACAGGAATACGTAGGAAGTTAAATTCTCAAACAAAATTATTACTTAAATTTACCTTTTCTTCTCTTTGCCAAAAAAAAGGAGAGAGGGATTTTTCATTTATAGCTTGGGAAAAAAATTTCCTTCTTCTCTCCTCCTACCAACTCTTGATCCTCAAAAACATTGAAGACATTTCTTTGATGCCAGAATACCTGCTTAGCATGCATTCAGAGCCCAAATGCTTTTTTTTATATAAAGAAATTCCTCCAATACACCTGCTTCTCTAATAAGGTTTGCACAGAGAAAACGTTAAAATCCACCTGCCAATCTTCCCTATGCTGTTAGTGGTTGCAATACATTGTCAAGAGCAGGAAAATGAGTTAAACTGTGTTACATTTAAAATGACACTGTGAATCTACTCATATCAAGTTCATCAGTTCTAATTCACTTATGTCTGTTCGGAGGTCACTGTCTGTCTCATTCATTACAATGGCTTGCTTGTTTTCTGATATGATTCTCAATTAGCCGGGTAGGCAGGTAAAACATCTGACATCCAACAATGAACTATATGTTTCCAAATATGTTTGCACAGCCACACATTACACTTTAGCAAGCTCTTTAAGTTGACCTATTAATAAACCATAGTTTGAGGTTGAGAATAAAGACTCAATTCAAAAATTAATTAGAGGTGTTCTGAACTACATGATCATAAGTCATTTAGCTATTAAATAATGAAGCACACCAGTTAACAGATAACTGCAGACGTTTACTCTATCTTATTTCCATCTGTGCTGTATTCATGACAAATTTAAAGTGAATATCCGTCATTCATCTGGATAATGAATGTCAGATTCAAATGATTCCTACCTACAGCTGCTATATCACACTGGTTTGTATCATAATAGGCTCTAAATGAGCCCACCACTACTCACATTCATCTGCTTCATTAATACAGATTTATATTTATTTGAATATTCTAATAAAACATGTATTGAGTTAAAAAAAACACTTACTATTAGTTGGGAACAAACTCTGGACTACCTAAAAGGGGCATTATCTTTTATATCGTTAGTTTTGCTTTCACAAGAATTACTTGTGATTTCAGATTCCTGTAACAAACCCTCCATATACTAGAACTAGACCAAGCCTCACTGAAATACCTAGGAGGTTTGAAATACAATATAGACTTTTCTATATAGTCTTGTCTACAGAGTTTTCCAGGACTAAGAAGATGCTATTAAACATGAGAAAAAAAAATCTTTAAAAAGTTATTCAGTGCATTCAGGTTAACAGTATATTGCAGTGATAATTTTAAAATATTTACAAGAAGTGGTAAGCACTTTCAAGACAGATCTTTCTACAAAACCATGGTGAAAAATGTACCAATATTATTCAGAAAACTAGATTTTGTTTTTTAATCTATGTTCCATTTGTAAGCTTATTCAGGTTAAATTGCTTTGCATTTTATTTTAATTTTTTAAACTAATAAATGCAAGCAATAAGGTCATAAACATGTTCCAAAAGCAGTTCAGTTTAAATATCCATTACCTCAACTCTGCTTTTCGCTGTACAGAAGTTGTCCTTCAAAACAGAATGATCTCCACAGACTAGGTCTTGTATGAGTGAAAGCCAATGATACTCAGGAGCTGAACTAAATCAAAATATATAAAGACTCTTTTTCAGTAATCTGTGGAAAAAAAAAAAAAAAGAAAAGAAGTTACATATATGTGTAGACCTGCATTTGAAGTTTTAGATCACTCAAAACTTCTTGTATGTGGAGATCTCTTCATTTGATTCTTATATTTAATTCACAGAATCACAGAATCCCGAGGGTTGGAAGGGACCTCAAAAGCTCATTTAGTCCAACCCCCCTGCAAGAGCAGGGTAACCTAGAGTACATCACACAGGAACTTGTCCAGCCAGGCCTTGAATATCTCCAACGTAGGAGACTCCACAACCCCCCTGGGCAACCTGTTCCAGTGCTCTGTCACTCTCACAGTAAAGAAGTTTTTCCTGATGTTCACATGGAACCTCTTATGCTTCAGTTTACACCCATTACCCCTTGTCCTATCACTGGACATCACTGAGAAAAGCCTAGCTCCATCATCCTGACACTCACCCTTTACATATTTGTAAATATTGATGAGGTCACCCCTCAGTCTCCTCTTCTCCAAGCTAAAGAGACCCAGCTCCCTCAGCCTCTCCTCATAAAGGAGATGTTCCACTCCCTTAATCCTCTTTGTGGCTCTGCGCTGGACTTTTTCAAGCAATTCCCTGTCCTTCTTGAACTGAGGGGCCCAGAACTGGACACAATATTCCAGATGCGGCCTCACCAAGGCAGAGTAGAGGGGGAGGAGGACCTCTCTTGACCTACGAACCACATCCTTTCTAATGCACCCTAGGATGCCATTGGCCTTCTTGGCCACAAGGGCACATTGCTGGCTCATGGTCATCCTCCTATCCACCAGGACCCCCAGGTCCCTTTCCCCTTCACTACTTGCCATCAGGTCAACCCCCAACCTGTACTGGTACATGGGGTTGTTCCTCCCCACATGCAAGACTCTACACTTGCCCTTGTTGAATTTCATCAAGTTTCTCCCCGCCCAACTCTCCAGCCTGTCCAGGTCTCACTGAATGGCAACACAGCCTTCTGGTGTGTCAGCCACTCCTGCCAGTTTAGTGTCATCAGCGAACTTGCTGAGGGTACATTCAGTTCCCTCATCCAGGTCGTTGATGAAAATATTAAACAGCACTGGTCCCAGCACTGACCCCTGAGGGGCTCCACCAGTCACAGACCTCCCGCTAGATTCTGTCCCATTGACCACAACTCTCCGCCTTCTTCCTTTCAACCAGTTCTTGATCCACCTCAATTCCTTGTATGTTGCACGACATGCAGTGTTTATTGGCTGTATGAATACCTGTCTTGTTTCAGAATGGATACAAAATTCAAAAGTGCTTTGCTTTATGTTGGTAGAGGAAAAAATGCTATTTCATACAACAACAATAACAAAAAAGTAGAAATAAAGAGTCCTTTTTTATCTACTACCTTACAAAGAAAAGATAGTACTGAGAAGAATGGAAAAGTTACAAGTTCACATTATTAGCATTTTTTATTTACGTAACTTATCTATAATGGAAGGCTACAATATAATCTCTGTTGTTTGAATTTAAACAACCTTATAAGCATTTTTCTAAAGATGCTTTTCCATATTATTATATTTTTAAGGCGACCTTTTCCGGGTGATATTCTGTCTTGGTTTTGGCTGGGATAAAGTTAATTTTCTTCCTAGCAGCCAGCACAATACTGTGTTTTGGATTCAGTATGAAAACAATATTGGTAACTTTGGTATTTTCGTAGTGCTCACTAGTGCTTACTCTAAGTCAAGGACTTTAGAGTTTTCCATGCTCTATCAACAAGAAGGAACACAAGAATCTGGGATGGAGCACAGCCAGGACAGCTGTTCCAAACTAGCCAGAGGGTATTCCATAGGACATCATGTTCAGTATATAAACTGGGGGAAATTAGCTGGAAGCCACCAATTGCTACTAAGGGATGGGATGGGCATCAGTCAGCAGGTGCTGAGCAATTGTATTGTGCGTGACTTATCTTTCTCTGGTTTTATTCCACTTCCCCCCACATTATGATGATGATGATGATGACGCAGCATTATTTTAATTGCTAGCCTATTCTTCTCTCAACCCAGTGGGTTTACTTCTTATCCAATTCTCTTCCCGGGGAGGGGGTAGGTGGCAGAGTGAGCAAGTGGCTGCTTAGTTGCAAGCTGGTGTTAAACTAAGACATATGTAATTAAAACTTTCATGATTACTTTAGAATTATAGAATTTGTGTTCAAATTACTCATTTGAAATTATGGTAGAGGCATGCATCGCCATTTAGCTTAGTACTCTTAAAGGTACAACTTCTTTAAAATAATGATTGTTTGAATTATCCAATTATTAACTTGACAACAGAGAGATCACAACACTTTTAGTAAACTTGAACAGTTACTAACATCCTTAATTGAAACTAACCAACCAAACAAAAAAATCCTCCAAACAAAAAAGCACCATTGTTGTGATGCTGTGTGACCTTTTGGTTTAATTAACTTTCACATGAAGTCTGAAAAACAGCCTTTTTCCTGCAGAAGTCATTATTAACCAAACAGCAAACACAGTTATATCATCTTAAAATTTTTCCTTTTTTTTTTTTTCAGTTTTTCTTGCATCTAACCTATGTTCTCAGATGCTTCTTCCCTTGACTTTCATGATACTTCATTCTGACTGAAGGAGTAACAAGAATGTCTTCCTGTTCTAAATTACTCCGTAGTTAAGCTATTTTCCTTGGAATCAGTCAGCAGCTAGGAGTACATAGAATCATAGAATAGTTAGGGTTGGAAAGGACCTTGAGATCATCTAGTTTCAACCCCCCTGCCATGGGCAGGGACAACTCACACTAAAACATGCCACCCAAAGGTTTGTCCAACCCGGCCTTGAACACCACCAAGGATGGAGCATTCAAAACCTCCCTGGGCAACCCATTCCAGTGCCTCACCACCCTCTCAGTAAAGAATTTCTTCCTTATAGCCAATCTAAACTTCCCCTGTTTCAGTTTGAACCCGTTACCCCTTGTCCTGTCACTACAGTCCCTGATGAAGAGTCCATCCCCAGCATCCTTGTAGGCCCCCTTCAGATACTGGAAGGCTGCTATGAGGTCTCCACACAGCCTATTAAATAATTTTAGGCCTAGTAAAAACTAAACAATTAAATAAAAGCCAATAAGCTGTCATAGTCAGACCTGTGTATATAACTGCCAGGAAACAAATTAGGTGTCTAAAGCTCTTCTACCAAAGGCACTGTGGTAGAACTAACTATCAGTTTCATAGCTGATGCACTTGAGAATTATGAACAATCTTTCCTCACTGTATTGGCCTTGAAGTTTGAATTAAAGAATTTACCTAAACCTTGCCTTGGAAAGGCACTGAATTAGAGATGGGAGACTAGTTTTGACTTACATTGTATATTAAATATGTATATATACATATATATGTATGTATATCTCAGTACAAGGGAGAAGTACTGATGCTTTTCTCATTAACTTTCTGTAGACCAGCCTAGTGGATCAGAATTTGCCTAAGTGAAATTACAGCTAAATCCCATACTGCTTGAATGATTCAAAGCTGCATCTGCAGTCCAGCAACCATTTAGATTTGTGAAGTAGAGGAAGATACACTGCTCACGCTTCTGTCAGAGGTGGCTCAAGTTGTAGAAAACAGTGAAATTTTATAAAGATTATGAAGAGAAAGACTACCAAAAAAACCCAACAGTGATGAAGCTACTGTATGGGAAAAGAGACAATTAGATCTGACTTCTCATTCCGTTACAGTATTTGTATGGGTTTTAGTCATTAATGAAAATAATCTATGTAAGTAAGTATCCATGTGAGTAAGCCTAAAAACACACACAAAAAGACACTTCTTCCAATCTTTTTGTTGTCCAGGTGACCAAGTGGTAAAAATTCATGCTCTAATAAGCCTTCAAAATTGTATTTCATGGCACACCTTTGGCACCTTTAGTAAGGCATGTCATCCCTCCCTCTTATCTTTTAAGCACTTGTCTGTTAGCAACCATTTAGAGACACATCCTTAAAGGAGTGAACTGTCACCCATTTTTGAGAGGAAAAGCTTCAGCTGCCACCTTTGACATAAACACTCCCACACAAAAACTATTTATTTCACTTGACAAAAATGTGAGCACCTGGATGTTACAGACCTCAGCCATTAAGCATCTCAATTTACCTATAAGGTAAAAAAGGCACTAGATACTGTTGTGAATGGAATGGATTCTGTAGACTAGTGAATAAGATACTGCCACAACTGTTAAAAGGGTATGGTCTTTGTACTAACTTTGCAAGGCCTCAAGACTTGTCGGGGTTTTTTTGTTTGAGTTTGTTTTACCTAGTTAAACTTTGTTGCAGACAGTGGAGCTGCAGCAGCAATTTTCAAACTGACCAGGTAACTAGATCCATTTCATTTTTGTTGTGCTCATCCTTCTATGGTACAATTTTCATGTAGGTAATAGTAACAAGTAGTTATTCTGTGTATTCTGTATCTAATATTTATGACTGTAACAAAATGACATAGCATAGAAGAATATATCCATGGTATGAAAAAAGTGACCTTGAAAGCAGGATGTAGTGTAGACAGGTGCAGGCACTCAACCATAAGAGAAAGCACACAACTGATGATGGAGACCCAAGGGCTATAAACAACCCATTGGCCAGCTAAGAAGGTACAGACCTGGCAAAATCAACTTTTCAGGCAAGAAAGAGAACAAAGAACATGTATCTAACATATGCAAAGTGCACCATAAATAGTACATCCAGATGATGCACACACTTGAAAACCAGTGAACAAACAGCAAGCTGTGAGCATGTTGACAAATATATAAAAATGTCCCTGTGTAAGAGTTAGATGAGGAGGAATAAATCATCCATGAGTCTTAGTGAAGGATTCAGGATGCTGAAATCTAGCTATACCCTCTCCCCACGCTGAACCAGAAGATGCTGGAAAATCAAACTTAACACCATAAAAATGGTAAATATCAGGAGTTGGTGTATGGAAGTGTCAATTTCTTATGTGACAGTATTATTCTCTTTGTTTTCTATTTCTTTTTTTCTGTAATAATAAGAACCAAACTAATGAGAAATCTTCAAGTAGACAGTTAGGATTTAAATGATACTAACAAATTATCAAATTTACATACAAGGTGTGTTTCTTTACTAGCCATAAAAATATCTTGAGCATAAAAATGTTCCACTTCCCCACAGCACCTTTTGGAACTAATTCCTAGGTGTTATTAAGCTGATCAGTCATTTGCCTGCTGGGTTTACAGCCACCTGGGAAAGGAAGACATTGCCCTTAGGAATCATGTCATCCTGTGGTGTTTCATATATACATATATATGTGTGTGTATACATATATGATATATATATATAAAATATTGTTTGTTGCAATGCCTTTTCTTTTTTTCTCTTTAGTGGAAATTAGAAACAGATAGAAATTCACTGTTGAAACAATGCCAAATAACTTACCTTAGGTATGATTTGCACTTAAATTTTTTGTTTCCTTGAGTTTCTCTTAAGAGAAACAGAGGTATTTATCCATGAACTCTGAGTATGTGTGTGCACAATATAAGCTCTTACTGTGTGTTCATACATATCCATATGCCTATATATTGATACTTGTTATTCTTAGAGTGATTTAAGATGAAGTAAAAAGAATAACTCATCTGGGATTTTTTTTTTTACTAATAATGGTCACAGATTTAATTAAAAAGAAATCCTTTGTTTTTGAACTAAATTAAATCTGTATTATTTTTAGTTTTGATCCGAATGTCAAAGAATAATTGTGAAAAAAATTTGCACAACAACACAGAAGTATGATGCACTAAAAGGAAAAGCACCATACTTTATTCAAAATTCTTATTAGCTAGAAACATCTGCAGATCCCTGAATTCCACAGAAGGCGGCCTAGCCATTAGGTTTCAGTAGCTGAAAGAAACAATAAATCATAGCTTTTACTTTTACAGCCCATTACACCCAAAGGCCTAAAACCTTTCTATGGTTATTTGCAAGGCTCAGAGTACTCCTGCTGCACAGTCTTATACTTCCCAACTTTCTGTAATTAATAGATGCTATATTGTAGACTGAACAGGAAATTAGAGTAGAAGAGGGGTGTAAAATCAGTATTCACAGAAAGGCTGTACAGGAAGGCTGTGAAGAATAGCTCACTATAGGGCTATGCAGCATCCCAGTGAACCTCAGACAAGACAGGTTACATTCTGATTAATGACCATTAAAGAATCAGTGAATTTCTGTATGTTAGAAAGGGGAAGCACTAATAAAGTTATTAAATGGTGGAATGGCAAGGGGGGCGGGAGGGGATAGAGAGGGAATAGGTTTGGGAAGATGTTTGATTGAGACCTGCTATAGTTAGCTAGAAAAAATAGTCTGAAAGATGTATAGATCTTTCTCCTACTTTTGACCTCTCACAGAACAGTTAAGCCCTTTTAAAGCTTCAGTCAGTGTAGAAGTACAATATCCTTCAATCCTATCCTTAAAATATCCTGGCAATTTACTTCCCCTTCTGCATTTATTAAACAAATCTACTACTTCTGATGCAGCACGGTTCAGAAAAATAGCTACCTTTTGCTCACCTGCTTATTCAGTAATTCCACTTTTCTTGCAGTGGCTAAATCAGATCTTCCTCCCACTTCATTTAGCCTTTTCCCTATTATGGCAATGGGCACACAGTTTCTATTTAACTTGAAAATGTGTCTGGGCAATATCAGCTTCTCTAAGAAATGTAATGCCCCCTACATTGCACTGGAGGAAACTCCAGTCATCTTTTAGACAGCTGAAGGGGGTCCCACTATCTGTGTCTATACAACAGGCTAGAGGTTCCTGCTGTGCAACCAGGCTACCTGGTGAAATGCAAGACAGACAGCACCATCCTCAGCAAATATAGCTGCCATTAAAATCAAAGACAATTTTGTTCCTAAATATCTCCTGGGAGGCCCTGTACTATAGGCTGCACTGAAGAATATACTTGCTATAAAAAACACAAGTATTTCCACCGTGTATGGTGCATTTCAAGACTGCTTTTGAATTCTTAGTGCAATGTTTTCCATTTAGTATCTTTTTCTTCTGCTTTCCTGCTTCAGTCTATTTCTGGTACTGTACAGTCTGCACAGGTGAACATTAAAAAAGGAATATGAGAAGAGACACAGAAGGTAGGTATACAAGGAAAACTTGAAGGCAAAAAATTGCTCCTCAGGCTTCTTATCAAGTGTACTAATTGTGACACAGGTTGTCATACTTCTGCCCAAGCCTTTAAAAATAAAAAAAACAAACCCAAAGAAAACCCCTAAAACTGTTTAAACATGACTACTCTATGAGTTAGTAATTTCTCCCATTTCACATTATCCTTTAATTCCTGCTTTGAATTTATCCATATAGGATTCTATCTTATAAAACATAACTTAATGAAACAGAACCAAGGATATCTACTGATTTATTGTAAGTGTAAAAGCATTTCTGTACTTTTATGAAGGGCAATAGTTTTGGTCAGCTCAAGAGAAGCTGAGTCTAATTCTGACCTTAAATGAAGAAGAAAATGTTTCCACTTAGAAACTAAAAGCCAAATCCTGCAGTGGTGAAGAAACTGTTATTTACAAGCACAAAGCAAGCAGGCACAAGGGAATGATATATACCACATAGGGAGTGGCAGGTTATGATCCTCAGGGTGATTTTCAGCCTGTTCACTGTAGTTAATAGACTTGACCTCTAGAAAAATGTTTACAAGTCTATGAATCTAAGAATTTCTTCCAAACATATGCACGCTATCTGGAGCTCAATTATTAAAAAAACTCCGTAATTTCTTAATACATTTTTAGACTGGTAGACAGAAAGAGAAAGTGTTAGCAAAGTCTTTATATATATATATATATACATATATATATCAACAAGTCCATTTTTAAATTTAAATGATGCTTTGATATTTACAAGTATTTTTGTATTGTCTGCTGGCACACACCTTCCTTCTGCAAGCTTCAGAAACAGTAGGAATGATCACAGAACAGTCCTTCTTCCCCTCTGCATACAATAGCAAAAATTATGGTGACTGTAGTATCTGTAAGACCTAGCACTGATCTTGTCTGCAGTGTATCACAATTTTTTCACAATAGAGGTAAATGTCCATTTTCCAGATGGAAAAGCATGGAGAGATGAACTGGCAAGTGAAAGGTTAAAAGCAGCAAATGCCAATAAAGTTGAAGGCTATAATGAGCATTTCCAGCAAACGGTAGAGTTTTGTAATGGAAAAACCCAATGGCTTATATGCAGATTTTGAAAAAACAAAATTCTACATCAGGAGATAATTCCTAGCCTTATATATGAAACTTTGAGGACACACACTCGGCTCTACAAAAAGGCCATCTGCCCAGTAGGCAGATGTAATATTACCCAGTGCACAAGTGTAATATTTAGCTTCTGACTTCTGTTTCTCTAGCATCAGCAGAGAAGCTTGTAGAAGGTTAATAACATAGTGCTGTGTGCTTTAGTTTGGGATTTTACTCCATATCATAACTAATGCTAACTTTCTGATGTTAGCAGCCAGAATGGTAGCCTGGTTAGAGAGGGGAAAATCACTAACACAAGAAAACACATGTCAGTCTGGGAACTGTGAGCCTCGGAACTAGGCCTTGGGACAAGAAACACACTTGAAAATCTTCTATGAAGTACAGGTGGGGAACCTAGAAACTGATGACATCCCGCGATACCATCATTAAGTGCAAAACCCAAAAAACTGTAATGCAACTTACTGCCTGGGAAAATAGAATTGGACTGAAAGAACAGAAACATCCACAACTACAGGCTGTTTGGGTGAAGAACAGAAATTAACAGCATCTGTTGATTGCTCAAAGTGATGGTGTCCTATGCCCTTTTATGACTTTACAATATGAAAATTCCGTTGATACACTGGAGGGAAGGGATGCCATCCAGAGGGACCTCGACACGCTTGTAAGGTGGGCTGATGCCAACCTTATGAAGTTTAACCATGTCAAGTGCAAGGTCCTACACCTGTGTCGGGGCAATCCCAGGCACAGCTACAGGTTGGGCAGAGAAGAGATTCAGAGTAGCCCTGCGGAGAAGGACTTGGGGGTGTTGGTTGATGAGAAAATGAACATGAGATGTCTTCAGTGTGCGCTCGCAGCCCAGAAAAACAACAGTATCCTGGGCTACATCGAAAGAAGCAAGGGACTGGAGCACCTCCCGTATAAAGAGAGGCTGAGAAAGTTGGGACTGTTCAGCCTGGAGAAGAGAAGGCAGCCTTCCAGTATCTCAAGGGGCCTACAAGGATGCTGGGGATGGACTATTCATTAGGGACTGTAGTGACAGAACAAGGGGTAATGGGTTAAAACTTAAACAGGGGAAGTTTAGATTGGATATAAGGAAGAAATTCTTTACTGTTAAGGGTGGTGAGGCACTGGAATGGGTTGCCCAGGGCGGTTGTGAATGCTCCATCCCTGGTGGTGCTCAAGGCCAGGTTGGACAAACCCTTGGGTGGCATGTTTTAGCGTGAGTTGTCCCTGCCCATCGCAGGGGGGTTGGAACTAGATGATCTTAAGGTCCTTGCCAACCCTAAATATTCTATGATTCTATGATTCTATGAGCCTGCCCCTCTACTCTGCTCTCGTGAAACCTCACTTGGAGTACTGTGTACAGTTCTGGTGTCCTCAACATAAAAAGGACATGGAACTGTTGGAACAAGTCCAGAGGAGGGCCACGAGGATGATCAGGGGAGTGGAGCACCTCCCGTATGGAGCCAGGCTGAGAAAGTTGGGGCTGTTCAGCCTGGAGAAGAGAAGGCTGCGTGGAGACCTCATAGCAGCCTTCCAGTATCTGAAGGGGGCCTACAAGGATGCTGGGGAGGGACTCTTCATCAGGGACTGTAGTGACAGAGCAAGGGGTAATGGGTTCAAACTTAAACAGGGGAAGTGTATATTGGGTCTAAGGAAGAAATTCTTTACTGTGAGGGTGGTGAGGCACTGGAATGCGTTGCCCAGGGAAGCTGTGAATGCTCCATCCCTGGCAGTGTTCAAGGTCAGGTTGGATGAGGCCTTGGGTGGCATGGTTTAGTGTGAGTTGTCCCTGCCCATGGCAGGGGGGTTGGAACCTTATGATCTTAAGGTCCTTTCCAACCCAAACCTTTCTATGATTCTATGATTTTATAAAAAGGGCTAAGGTTTTATCCAAAATGGAGCCTCTCTCCCTGAGAACTTGCTATGTTGTATGTACTTTTACTTTCCTAAACAAGTTGAACTCTGTACAAACTTTCTATGAGATCTTGGGACTCTCACTGGGGCTGCCCAGCTGACTTCAGTCTCCTGATACGGATCATTTTTAAAGTTAGACTGTCTGTTACCTTATTGGTCCCTCTTTCGGTCCACTTTTGGGGTTGGTTCAGTTTGTACTTCCAACTCTGGGATGACTGGGTCCCATTCGATGGCTGGTTTGTCCTTCACTTTGGGATGGTTTAGTCCTTTCTAAAATTTGTCTAATTCACTTGAGAGTTGTATTACATAATCATGTAAGTAGTCTATTTTAAGCATCTGCTGTTATATTAGTAATAAGTTGCCTCACTAATGATAAATTTATATTAATCTGTAATAGTTATTGTTTGTTATTATATTGATTGTTGCTGTTATTGACTACTGCCATATTATTGATTGATACTATACTATTGATTGCTGATATTAATTTGTAATACCTGGAGATATATATATAGACACACACTTTATTAATCATTTGTATGAAAAGCCTCCATCTTTTTGGGCATTACAGGATCCTACAAACCCGTGGTAGCATCTGTATACACACACGGGCTGACTAACCCTTTAGGTCATGACACTTAGCTACTGAGTTTAGTCTTACATTTTTTTCATGCATGTTATCTTGAATAGTGTAATCTCCCCTAAGTGCCCTGTCATGCAGCTAGGCTTGCTCCAATGCAATAAAACACAGGCATGTGGATGGGGGAAGGAAACTGTGAGCAAGTTCATTGGCTAAAGGTGTTATCAAATTCCACTCCAACTTGATCTTCATTTTTACAAACAGGGGTGTATTGCTGAACCTTTCTATCAGAGATGATGCTTCTGCTGGCGCTGCTGCTGCATCACTGTCAATAAAATAATGCCTTTTGGAAACAGCACACTGTCATTGCTGGTTGCCAGTGCAAGTAATCATCTTGTGATAAACTCCTCTGAGCAAAACTTCTGTTATATCTGTTTGCTTGGTTTCTTTTTAATTGTGTCAAAGTACTTATTTTCAAGTCTCATTAACAGGATGCTTTCTTTCACCTTTGTAACCACAGATGATTTTTTACAGATTTATGTCACTTTCTAGGAGGAAAGAAAGGATTATGACTAATTTTTCTTTTTTTTTTTTTTGACTCACAAAATACCAAATAACGTGGAGCAGTGTGCAGTGAAGACTGACTGAATCTTGTTTATCAGAAGTCCTGGCAAATAGCCACAGTCTAGCAAACTGAGACTAATCTTTAGCTGGGTTATTTCCATCTGGTGTTGTTTGTAATGCTTTTCCAGTATGTGTAACTTAATAATAATAACATGGCTGAGTGAATGTCTCATTCTATAACACAAGTAATCCTAAAAATTAACATAAACATTTCCAATCAACAGACCTTGTGAAGTCTGTTCTTTTCTATTTGCAGATAGGGAAATCAAGGAGCAGTATTTCTTAAGGCAACATTTTTTTAAAAGATGCTTGAAATCACCTGGGTTTTTAAGATGTTGACTTTGAATCACTTTAATGCTATCCAGATTTGTGAATATGTCAAGCACCTGTGGCTCTCACTGCCTTTAACTACTGTTCTGTGTTGAGTGCCTCAGAACAAAATTCTGTGGTAGGTAACAAAATGAAGACACCCAAACTTTGTGCAGATCCTCGTAAATTTGGGCCTCCTAAGTGATTTATACAAACTCAAACAGTGAGTCACTGCTTACACAGTAAAAGAAATTAAGTCTCCTGCCTGTCCATGTACTTTACTTCGGAAACATGCTGGTTCTCAGATAAAAGAGTTACTCCAATTAGAGAAGAATGGCCTATTATAGCTACAAGGAAAATAGCATTACTTAATCAGTCACTACAAGAGAACAAGTAATGCAGGAGTAAAGATCAGACAACACACAGTGCCTGTAACTAAAAAACCAGTAAGGACAAAAGGTAACTTAACTGTTTTCTAGGCCAGCGGAAAGTACTGAGGTTTAGCATCATGATAACTGCAGAGTGAAGAGGGCTCAGCTGCCAATAGTGGCTACTGTGGCTTTGCTATGTCATTCAGAGCATTTTCTGCTCAAGCTATGGTAAAAGTAAGCTACACCGGGAACTGACACATAGATGCCACAGTTCTGTGCAAATTAAGTATAGGTGGGGTGAATAAGATAAGAATCAGGGATACAAGGCCAGTCAATTTAAGGAAGATCAGCAAAGTACATTTCTTTGTTTATGAAAAGGATGTTCAGGGGATAGATATGTACTTTGATTGCTCTAAGCATAGTAAACTTCCTTTCTAAAAATATCAGTTCAGTTAAAGCCATGTTGAAATTGTGTTAGACAAAGTGTGCTGGTCCACACCAGAGAAACTGGATCTGTTTGGATCATATCCCAGGTTTATAACTGTTAAAGGATGTATACTGAAGACATTCATTTGGATTAAAAATGTTACCGCAACACACGAATGTCTGCACATACATATTCCTTTTATTGCTTCCTTATTGGGAACCCAGCTTATTGGACTAATGACTAAAAGCCCCCTCCATCATCCTGAGATCACTAGGTGCCCACAGTTGTCCTCTTGCTTTCCTTCCCACATTGCCAGGTGCTTCAAATCTCAGTTAGGTTGCAACTAGTGCAACTGTCTGTCCCAGAAAGCCCATTAGACCTTTCTTTCTCCTTATTGCTGGTGTTCTTAGTATCTTTCTTTCTGCTTTCCTTCCCTTTCTTCATTTGCTCTTCTCTTGCTTCTCCATCAACCTTAGAAATTTACCTCTGATAAAAGGTTAAGGTAAAATGGGGGGAATGGATTACTGCTATGTCTGATAATAATTCTTTACAGATTCATATGGCGGTGTATGGCTCAGATAAGTACATGCCAGCATTTTTTCTTATTATCGAGATCCTCAGGAGGGTGAGAAGAGCGTGCAGCAAGCTCATTGCCCTGGACTTCAAGAGAGCAGACGTCGGCCTCTTCAGGAACCAGCTCAGTAATGTTCCATGGGATACAGCCCTAGAGGGCAGGGGGGCCCAAGACTCTTGGTTGTTATTCAAGGATCACCTGCTCCAAGCTCAGGAGTGTTGCATCCCAACTAGAAGGAAGTGCAGCAGGAGGGCCAGGAAACCTCCTTGGATGCATAAGGAGCTGCTCAGGAAAATTCAAAGGAAAAAAGAGGCTTATAGAAGGTGGAAGCAGGGACAGGCAGCCTGGGAAGAATACAGGGATGTTGTCCGGGAAGCTAGGGACCAGGTTAGGAAAGCTAAGGACCAGCGAGAATTGAACTTGGCTAGGGATGTGAAGGATAGCAGGAAGGGATTCTATAGGTACGTAGGGAATAAAAGACAGACTAGGGACAATGTAGGCCCCCTCCGGAAGATATTGGGAGAACTGGCTACCCTGGATTTGCAGAAGGCTGAGATTCTCAATGACTTCTTTGCCTCAGTCTTCACTGCCAAAGACTCTGACCGCACCACCCAGGTCTTGGAAGGCAGATGCAGGGACTGTGAGAATGAAGACCCTAGGCCCCCTGTAGGGGAGGATCTGGTTCGAGACCATCTTAAAAACCTAAACGTACACAAGTCCATGGGACCTGACGAAATCCATCCACGGGTCCTGAAGGAGCTGGCGAATGAAGTTGCTAAGACACTGGCCATCATATTTGAAAAATCATGGCAGTCAGGTGAAATTCCCGACGACTGGAAAAAGGGAAATATAACCCCCATTTTCAAGAAGAAATGGATGACCCGGGGAATTACAGACCAGTCAGTCTCACCTCTGTGCCTGGCAAACTCTTGGAGCAGATTCTCCTGGAAGACATGCTAAGGCACATGAAAAACAAGGAGGTGGTTGGTGACAGCCAGCATGGCTTCACTAAAGGGACATCCTGCCTGACCAATTTGGTGGCCTTCTATGATGGGGCTAAGAAACTGATGGACAGGGGCAGAGCAGTTGACGTCATCTACCTGGACTTGTGCAAAGCGTTCGACACTGTCCCACATGACATCCTTGTCTCTAAATTAGAGAGACATCAATTTGATGGGTGGACCACTCGGTGGATAAAGAACTGGCTGGATGGCCACACGCAAAGAGTTGTAGTCAATGGCTCCATGTCCGGCTGGAGACCAGTAACGAGTGGTGTCCCTCAGGGATCGGTGTTGGGATCGGTCTTGTTCAACATCTTTGTCAGTGACATGGACAGTGGGATTGAGTGCACCCTCAGCAAGTTTGCCAATGACACCAAGCTGTGTGGTTTGGTTGATACGCCGGAGGGAAGGGATGCCATCCAGAGGGACCTTGACATGCTTGTGAGGTGGGCAGATGCCAACCTGATGAAGTTTAACCATGCCAAGTGCAAGGTCCTACACCTGGGTCGGAGCAATCCCAGGCACAGCTACAGGTTGGGCAGTGAAGAGATTCAGAGCAGCCCTGCAGAGAAGGACTTGGGGGTGTTGGTTGATGAGAAAATGAACATGATCCGGCTTCAGTGTGCACTCGCAGCCCAGAAAGCCAACCGTATCCTGGGCTGCATCAAAAGGATCGTGACCAGCAGGTCGAAGGAGGTGATCCTGCCCCTCTACTCCACTCTCCTGAGACCTCACTTGGAGTATTGTGTGCAGTTCTGGTGTCCTCAACATAAAAAGGACATGGAACTGTTGGAACAAGTCCAGAGGAGGGCCACGTGGATGATCAGGGGACTGGAGCACCTCCCGTATGAAGAGAGGCTGAGAAAGTTGGGGCTGTTCAGCCTGGAGAAGAGAAGGCTGTGTGGAGACCTCATAGCAGCCTTCCAGTATCTGAAGGGGCCTATTAGGATGCTGTGGAGGGACTCTTCATCAGGGACTGTAGTGACAGAGCAAGGGGTAATGGGTTCAAACTTAAACAGAGGAAGTGTATATTGGGTCTAAGGAAGAAATTCTTTACTGTGAGGGTGGTGAGGCACTGGAATGGGTTGCCCAGGGAAGCTGTGAATGCTCCATCCCTGGCAGTGTTCAAGGTCAGGTTGGATGAGGCCTTGGGTGGCATGGTTTAGTGTGAGTTGTCCCTGCCCATGGCAGGGGGGTTGGAACCTTATGATCTTAAGGTCCTTTCCAACCCAAACCTTTCTATGATTCTATTTTTTTTTTAATTATTATTTTTTAAAACCCTCTCAGTGGTTTCCATATCAATAATGCTCTTTTTATTAGTTCTGGAACATTCTTGAAAATTCAGACTGGTTTGGTATGTTACTGAAAAAGTCATGATGTTACTAGTCCATGGAGAAATAGGATCAAGTAAAAAGGCTTCACTAGTTCATCTTCTGACACAAGTCATGACATTGTTTATAATATTAATCTGCTAGCAACATATAAACCACACAGAGAACTAAAGGCCAGTCAGCCTCACCTAGATCTCTTGGAAGATAATGGAACAACTAATGCTGGAAGCCATTTACAGGTACTTGAAGGACTAGAAATCATCAGGAATAGTCAGCATAACTTCACGAAAAGGAGGTCATGTTAGATCAAACCACTAAACCTCTATAATGAAATGACTGGCTTGATAGAGGTGGGGAAAGCACTGGATATTTTCTACCTGGACTTCAGTAATACCTTTGACACTGTCTCCCATAAGATCCTCGCAGACAAGCTCTTTATGTTGGGGCTGAATGAGCAGACATTCAGATGGACTGAAAACTGGCTGAATGGCCAAGCCCAGAGGACAGTGATCAGTATTGTAGTATCCAGTTGGATGGAGGTAAGAAACTGGCAGTGTACCCCAGGAGTCAGTAGTGGGTCCAGTCCATTTTAACACCTTGATTAATGATTTGTATGATGGGGCAGAGTGTACTCTCAGCAAGTTTGCAGATGACACGATATCAAGATGAGTGGCTGATACACCACAGGGTCATGCTGCCATCCTGAGGGACTTTGACAGACTGGAGAAATGGTCTGACCCCATGAACCCCATGAAGTTCATAAACCTCAAGTTCAAAAAGAGGGTGTGCCAAGTCCTGTACATGGGGAGGAACAACCCCAGGCACCAACAAATGCTGGGGACTGCCCAGCTGTAAAGCTGTAAAGCAGCTTGGCAGAAAAGGATCTGGAGGTCCTGATGGCCACCAGGATTATCATGAGCCAGCAATGCGTCCTTATCACAAAGAAAGCAAACCGTATCCTGGGCTGCATTAGACAAATTATTGCCAACAGATGGAGGGAGAAGGTCTTTTATAATGTATTAGAAACCTTAGAACAATTTAGCCAAGTGTATTTTCCAATATTTCCTGAGTTGTGCTTTAACGGACTCACTGTCAGGGTAGCCTGCAGTGCCCAACAATCCCTGTGTCATCAACACTGTTCATCAAAAATCCAAAGCTTGGCACAATACCAGCTAGGATGAAGAAATAAAACTCTATCCCAACCCAAACCCACTACAATCAGTTGACCCAATATGGTTTTTTTAGGTTTCCGTATGGTTAACAAAGGCAAAGTAGGGAGTAATTTAAAATATGAACTAGTGCAGCCCAGTACGATAAGATCAGTATAAGAAAGAGTTAGTTGAGTTCCATACATGAATATGAATCCACATATGGCACATGGTGTTTACCATGGAGTAGGCTAGTCTGACCTGAACATCCCTACTACATATATGCTTTGAAGCTCTCCAAAAGACTGGCTGCTGGCCCTTGTGTTCCAATTATGAGCTAGAGAGTCTTTGCTGCACTCCTGGAGTGGAATTCCCATTCTATGTCATTAAAAAGAAATCTCTTTGGTATATATCAAAACTGAATTGTAAACCACAGAGGCAGACACAGAGACGAAGGATGGGCAGAGTATTTTGTATTTAAATCAAAACTGCAGTAGCGCTTTGGATTAAAATACTGATGTGTTCCCTTTTCCCTCTCTTCCTCTTCCCTTTGTTTTTCATTTCCCCTCCTATTTTACCCTTCTCCTCTCCCTCCCTCAACAGGGGACCTCTCATGATTGATTGACATTTCCTGGAGAAGAGAATTATCTCCTGAGTAGAGAGCTCCTAACATAGAACACTATATCATGTTTAACAATTATCATCAATATTTATAACACTTTTATGTACAACATGTTGAGTCACATTAGCAGACAGGAATGAAACCTACATAGATTCATTGGAAGAATTGTGAAGCAGCAGCAGGTCATCAGCTTAAAATTCAAGTTGCATCCCTCTTGAAAAGAATTGCCTCTTTAAACAGTTCCTTTTTTTGAATAACAGACTCACTGGCTTTTTAAAATGTCATCCTGTTACTGCAGATACATGAATGCAAAATTTTCCAAATTTTTATTTTGACTTTGGAAAGGATGAAGAATGGAGAAATAAGTTATATTTTGTTTTGAATATGCTTGAGTGTGGGGTGGGGGAGCTAAAATTTAATGTATTTGATTATTGGACCTGGGGAATTTTCTAGTTAAGTTTGGCATGAGAACACTGAAGAAAACACTGTAAAATGAAAAGGCAATTGTATGAAAGGGCTCGTAAAGCTGCAACAATTACTACATTTATGTAAGCAATATAAATATTTGCAGCATGCTAATTTCAGCATGTAAAACTGGAATGCATCTGCCCCTAGACAAAGTTGTCAGAAGTCACCTCAGCAAATTACTGTTCCTTATATCCATTCTTGTCCTTAACTTTTTAAAGAAAGATACTGATCCTTCATTTTTTGCATAGGATGAGCACACACCTTTTTCTTTCTCCTATGTAAGTGAAGAAGCAATTTCTTGTGAAAAATTAACGTAATTTGAATTTATGTAGGCAATATGTAATAATTAGAAAGTGAGCACAGATAGGAGTTTGTTAAGGTGTGTGCTCATACAGGTACAAAACTAAAAAAAAAAAATCTATAGTTATTTCTCAACTGAAAATTAGTAATACTAAAAAGAAGGAAAAAGCTATAATAAAGGATTTTTTTCCTGTACAGGTCTTTCTACAAACCCCAAATAACTATTAAGCATTAGAAAAAAATTAAACTTTTCTTGAGAAGACATTTCATCTATACATGCCATGAGTTTTTCTGTTAATGAGCATTTTTCTAAAATCACTATTATTTAAATAAACATACCATTTATTATCACAAACCAAAAATATAGCATTATATGAATTTTCGTTATTGCAACAAACAGTACATAAAACAGTACCACACAGGTTACAAGGTAGCTAACAATAGCTGTGGGCTGAGTCAGTAAATGATGCTGTGTTCAGAAAGGGGTGACCTTTTCCTTCTCTTAAGGAAACATTTTATTTTCGGATTTTAGCAAATAACAACAATTTAATACACACATAATAAGTTAAATGGAAGTAGTTGACAATTTCAAATACATTCTAAAAGGGCAATTGATTGCTTTAAAAGCAATCTAAATTTTGTACTACTTTCTTCTATTAATGCTGACTGGATTAAGATCTTTTCATTATCCTGGAGTTAAAGTCGTATCAGGATATTCTTTGGATGGAATAGAACACATATGGATGAAAACGTGATTTGCTCAACATTAACCCCACCAGGCTATATTATGATTACTGTAACCTTTGTAATGTGTGAAGAATTGCTCTTTTTTTCTACTTACTGTACTTGTATAAATAGAACTAACTGGAATTTGGATATCATCCATATTCAGCACTGCATATGTACTGTGAATATAACTGCAAATCTACTAGATTCAAAGCATGCATTTTGTTTTGACCAAGCCAGTTTTAATCTGAAAGCATGCCTGTTTAGCCTTGTTACATACATGAATAATTTTTCACTCTGTCAGCTGCCATATGTAATTCTCTGTGTTCATAATACTTCTCTTTCCTTAGATTCTTTGTGGGCAGAGATGTTAAAAATACATATAGTATTATAAAATTCTTTAGTGTTTTAAACATGCATCATATGTCTGTTATCTATTTTTTTTCTTCAGAATGTCCTGAGATTATTTTAAGTAATTTTTTTCTTTTTAATTAATAGCAGACTACTAAGACTGAGATTAAATTTTACATGGCTACACATTCTGAATAAAACATTTTTATATTTAGACAGGTACTCTTAACATTTTATTTAATTTGCTAGTTTTTATGTATTTATTTCTTCAGCTGTGTCTGAAAGTCAAAAGGAAAGAAAAGTAAATTAGATCTCTCAAATCCTGACCCTTCAATCATAGCCAATCAAGGTTAATACTGAATTCCTCTCTTCTGATAGTAACTGAGTTGAGGGGTGGTTTGTAATATGTGCTTCATAGTTTTTTAACTCAGTTTCAAAACACTTCAGAAAAAATAGGAAAGTCTTAAAAAAATTATTTTCCAGTTAACCAAAACAAATAGACTTGATTATTTTTATGGGAGGTTTTAGAAATGAATATATGTTTAAAGATGGTGACAGCATTATATCCTGACAGATACATATCCTGAGCTCCACTGAGGAAACTGGTCATATGACCATTTTTAGTCTCTAAAGGGAAATACACTTCATTAGAGCAAGCTCAATGTATATATATGCTAACAGTTATCTGAAACATAAATTTTGAGGTTTAAGTCCATGGAAAACAAAAAACTCAAGTAGAAAGTCATTTCTGAGTTTCAAGAAATTGTAGGAACATTAACTAAGCTCAGTTTTTCAATTAGGTGAAATCTTAATAGCCTGTAATACTTATTTTCTTCAATTTTCTTGAAACTGCAGAACTTTGCCTATGGCAGTAAATGTGCCAGTTTTTAGGTTAAAGGAATTTGCAAAGACAAAGAAAAAGCAAGTAGCAGTAGAAAGTCACAGTGTTTAAAACTGGCAGTTGTGAAAACCTAAATATAGACCCAGTGCATTTATCAATGCTAAAACTTTATAGCAAAGCAGATGTATTTCTTTCACAATCTTCTATAGTCATCTACCTATTCATACACCTATTATCTCCGTCTTTCTTTGTATTTCTTGTAAGACTCTGAACCAGTATTCATTGCCTTATAAAATGACTGTACTGTAAAAGTTTTTGTGGGCTCAGCTAATGAACTGATTCCTCTGGAATTTTAGTTTCCTTTAATATTTTCAGAAATAACCTAGAATTCCACTGCAGTATTGCTTCCAGACAAAAACACTGTAGAACAAAAGCTTGAGGATATTCTTATTAATTGAACGATGATATTGCAAAACAATGTAAAGAAAATGGGACTTAAGCACTCTTTTAAACAAAAGCATTCTACTAAATTCTAAAACAAAGTTATTTCAGTGTAATTCCTAAGAAAGCTAAACCAAAGAAAGCTGATATTTGAAATGCAAATGATGAGTTTTGGAAATTAAAGCTTTTGTGGTAAGAATTACATCTTAAATTTCCTGTTCTATCATATAGGCTTTTTGGTAAATCAAGACAGACCTGATATCTATGGATCTGTCATCCTTAGCTAGAGTATTGAAATACAAAGTGCAAAACTCGCATGTGATGTTACTATCTAGTCTGTTCAAACTTCAAGACCTATTTGGTGGTATCTTTTTAATTCCTAATGGGAGATGAACAGCTTCAAGAGGCTGAAGTTAGTCCTTGTTTTAGCAGCAGATTGGCAAAAATGATCTCCCTTCAAACCTAACCTTTCACCTGACTCAGCTAAACACCCCTGTGGCACTTTTCCCTACTTCTTTTACTGGGTTTGTATAATACACAAGCTATAATTCATAAACTAATCCCATAACATAGATAATCACAAAATCAGGTGAGTGTATCACTATGATGTTATTAAATGACTTGAAATCAGTCTCTGTTTTTGCAGCTTGTCATGGCTGCGTCAGAAATGTGACCAGTAGGTCAAAGGAGGTGATTCTAACCCTCTGCTCTGCTCATGAGATCATACCTCCATACAGTTTTGGTTTCCCCAACATAAGAAGGACATAGAACTGTTGGAGCAAGTACAGAGAAGGGCCATAAGGATTTTAAAGGGGTTGGAGCACCTCCCATATGAAGACAGGCTAAGAAAATTGGGGCTATTCAGCCTAGAGAAAAGAAGGCTTCATGAAGACCTTACAGCAGCCTTCCAGTATCTGAAGGGGGCCTACAAGGATGCCAAAGAGGGACTCTTTCTTCATCAAGGACTGCAGTAATAGGACAAGGGGTAATGGATTAAAACTTAAACAGGGGAGAGTTAGGTTAGATATAAGGAAGAAGTTCTTTACTGTGAGGATGGTGAGGCACTGGAACAGGTTGTCCAAGGAAGTTGTGAATGTTCCATCTCTGGAAGTGTTCAAGGCTGGGTTGGACGGAGTCTTGGGTGACATGGTTTAGTGGGAGATTTCCCTGACCATGGCAGGGGGGTTGGAACTTGATGATCTTAAGGTCCTTTCCAACCCTAACTATTCTATGGTTATCTGATTCTGAGATTCTAGGACTATATATCAGACTTCTGCAGTAAATTATTTCTTAACTATATTAAATTATACCTTATGCTGCATGTCAGTAGACATCTTTGCACCCAGCCATTAACATTGGTGTGTTAAGGGCTGTAGCATTCCATGCTTTGTGAGGAAAAATAGGTTTTGAGTTTCAGTTAACTCATTCTTCTGCTCTCGCAGATATGCTTTGGTCAACAGCTCTGTTTTAATTGGTGTTACATCCATTCACTGAACCGAATAGGGGATAGCAGCAATTACTGGTACTTCAATAATAAAGCACAGGCTAAAGCTGAAATGGGTATGTTTAAAAATATATTCTGATTGGATTTCCTGCAAACTAATTGCAAATGGAGTGAGGGGAAAAAAATGGTTAATAAAATTATTTTCTTAAATTTTTAAATTCAGGAAAAATAGAAGGATGTTAGCTTCCATGCATAATAGAATGTTAGGGACTCCAATTCAATTTTGAACATAGTCTTATAAAATCAGCAATCATATTTAGTACACATATCTCTAGTATATCTGTGCACTTCATCTTCTTTTTAAAGCACATGGAAGCATGCCTTTTGTTTATGATGAAAAATATGACAGTGTGACATTTTATTTAACTACAAAGTCTGATGTGTTTAATAGCACAAATTTGGCCTCCAACTTGATAGTTCTGTCTCTTATAATCAATGATTAGACTCGAGGGCACCAGCTTGGTCATCAAGATCAATATTGGAAAAAATATAGCTTGTCAAGGCCTCTTGGCCCCTTATTGATTTAAGGAGGGTACTGCAGAGAATTTAATAATGATGTTACAGCTGTTGGCCAACAAACAGAAGCTTCTTTCATTGATTTCAGTACAGGCAGATGAATAACACAAAAGCACAATTACCGTAGACACTGGAGTAAGACTTGTTACAGAGCTTCTCAAGCATGCATTTGGGAAGTGTGGTGGTTCATGGAAGAACTTTCTGACAGACTAATTTGGATTCATGTTTGAAAGAATGCAAATTGCAGAAACTGACTCAACAGGTTTTTTAGATTCCTTTAAGAAAGTATATTAATTTTGACAACCTGGACAAACCCACCTAATTTTTCTAAGATTACATGAAGAGGTATTTGGTGTGAAGATGATTCCCTCCCACATTTTTATCCCAGTGTAATGTAATTTTTTAAAAAAAGGTATCTTGAAAAAGACCTCCAATTTTCTTGGTAACCCTTTCTGTGTTCTGTCTCTTGCAATGCCTCCTCCTCAAACTGAAAATGTCAGGTGTTATTCCAGTACTGTAGTTTTAAAGAAATAACCCCCTGTCATTTACTCCTACTCACTGGGAAATTTAAACTATCATGTTTAAACCTTTTGTAAATAATGATACGTTTCACAGAGACTAGGAAGGTTGGATCTCTTCATTTACCTTTAGTGCTTAGAAACTGCTTGGAAAGAAAGTTCCCCATGGGTCAAAGAGCACTTCAAAGAGAAAAGAAATGCCTCTTAAGTTTTATATTTATTTAGAATTTATTCTTTTTTATTATTATAAGAGGAACTAATTAACATCAGCATGAGTGGTTAAAGAGGATCTCCTTTAGCTCTCTGAAGGAAATAGGAAAAACCCTGCATCTTGTTGTATCACTGTTATTTTCACAAGTAATATTTACCTCAATCGTCATTGTCCTTATACTATGACAAATGGAACTTTTTAAAGACTTGGAAATACTTTCTAATATTTTATTATTATTATTATGTATAATACTTTAATTGTAACAATTAAAAATAGAAGCATAAACTGTGCTATAAAATACTGAAAAATAATTATATTCACTGAATGCTTGCTATGACACATGAAAAATTCTGCACCAAAAGAAAGGTAAGGGCAGGAGGAAGGAAGCAGAGGAGTTTTCCTAGCTTTTTTTTTAGAGACAAAAACCTTCCATCTCAGAAACAGAGAACCAAGTTTTCTCTGGTTTTAAAGCAACAGCTACATATTCGTGTCAGTGAACTTGTGGATGGGAATGTATTGCTATTAGTTCCCACCTACTGAATCTATTCTCCATCCTCTCAGAAATGCAGAAAACCTCTAAGAATTTGCATTTTCCATTATCTGCAAACACCAAAATACTGAGAGCAGCAGAAGCTAAGGCCCAGAGGGGCAGGGGAAGCCATGCCATTTAGTCCTGTCAGTCCCTACAGGCAAACTGCAATCAGCAGAAGAAAGTTCCTACAAGCTCTCCAAGGCTCTAACCACTAGAGTGTGGACTGGAACCAATGCTGGAACATGCTCATAGGGAGCCTTTACTTTCGCAGTGCTCATACTCTTGCCAACAGTTTATGTTTAGAATCAGCCTCAATATACTTTCAACACCATGCTGAGTTTAGTTTTTGCTTGTCTATTTCTTATGATGTCACATTGTCATTACACTTACAAGGAAGGGGCAAACAGCTGTATAGCTGGTGACTGTTTAGATTATTCTAGAGTTTGCTTTGTTTAATAAGCCATATTCATTTGCTGGAATTCAGAGTGTTATAAACAGCATGTTGTGTTTAATCTAGTCAGATAGAATTGAGATACCACTTGGATACCTAGTTCAGCATAGCTTAATCTCACTAAGAAAACCTTTTGCATAACAAAAGGAAAAATTGTAAGAATGTGGCTTTCACTCTGTTCCTTCCAGTCGCACCTGAAAAAGCAGCAACATTTTCCAGCCAACTACTGAATATGACACTTAAGGGTCCCTAATGAATTAATTATCTTCTAGTGGAATTTATTTCTTGTTTTGCTACATGCAATTGTCAATTCAAGGTCTGACTTACCTCTCTCTACTTTCTATGTCTATTACTCTTTTAAGATGTATTGTTATTGCCTCATGTACCTGGAGGGCAAAACAGCAATCAGGCTTTCATTATACTGAGCATTATCCAATCCAGTAAGGATACTGTTTGACGAACAACTTAATAGCAGTGCTGGCCTAAGCAGCATTGTATTCCCCTCATCCTCCCCTGCTGTAGCCCTTGGATGCTCATCCCGGCCTCTGTTTTGATCACTGGGAAACTGAGAGTGCAGGTAGTGTGCAAACTGCAGATCAACTCTGGCTAAAATAAGCCTATCAACATAAGCCTATCAACATTCCCACCAAGTATAGAACGATGTCTGATGCCACTGACTGTATGAATTCTGGTGTAAGGCAAAGAAAATGGGATGAAATGCTACCCTGACTCTCTTTTTCCTATTTTGTGTGTTGTGCAACATGAATAAGAACATGCAGATGATTTTCTGATCTTGATAGACGTTTCTTCTGCAGTTTAAAAACAAACCTCCCTCTTTTTAATTCCCGTTATCTCACACATTTTTCAAGGTAAGTGGTAAAGTCTTGCAGCTTCAACACCAGTCACCATTTCTCCTCTTCTAGTCATTTGTCTGGTTTTGAGATGATACCTAGCTTTGGTAGTCAGGTGCATCTGACTTTCCCCATTAGCTCTCACATTTCTCTGTAATCAATTTCTCTCTTTACTCAACAAGTCAGCCTATCTGCCTATTAAAACATTCTCTTAGTTATGACAATGAAGTACAAGTTAGACATGGATTTTCAGTTAGAAATGCAGATGTCATTTCAGCATGAAGAAAGAAAAGACAAAGCAGAAGGAGTTAACAAGAACAAAAAATTGTTGAAGAACAAGGAACAAGTCTAGAGAGAAAACACGGAAATACCTGAATATTGATTTTTCTTTCACAACTTTTCGTCTCTCATTTATTACTTACGGCATGTGGCAGATTAAAGAAAAGTCATATGATTTAAATACTGCGGCCAAATTACAACTAATGCATAAGGCAGAGACTGAAGTAATAATCAAAAAATACTGACGGATTATAAATGTTCAGCGCTGATTATTTTGATATGTTATGGGAGAAGCTAAAAGTAGGAGGAAGAGATGAAATTAAGAAAAATGCACATTAACTATTAAGGAAGAATTTTTTCCAAGCATTAAATATTTTCCATTATGGAATAATCAATACCTTCTGGGAAGCTGAATATGCTGCTTCTTTGAAGCATTTACATTTTCCTGGGAAAAGGTGTAAATCTATATAGAAAATTATGCCACAATCACAGGTCAATCAATCTAAAAAACCTAAGAAATTAAATATTTATTCTAGGGAACCTAAGAATGGCATTTTGTGTGCTGCACACACCAGGAAGAAGATTGGAAGATATTCTAAAAATTTATCAGCTATTATTTGCTAATGAACATATTCTGAATTGCTGCTTAATATTAATACATGAGGATCAACACCAGAAAAATCCCAGAGAAAGTTAGTACAGTTTTAATCACATTACTTTTGTAATGGGTATTAATTAGTCTTCAAAATGGTTATTTGTTAGCAAAGCCATCTGTATCCCATTAAATACCATTTCATTGTAACCAATAAAAGCCCACAGATTTTATACTGACCTGGCAATCTGGAGCTGTCAATCTTTGGTTTTGTCTGAGCTTATTTTTTTACCTTGTTTTAGCTATAACAACAGTTTTCTAGCAGTCAGGTTACTAGTTATTATTGTCTGATTTTTTTAATTGTGAGGTTCACACATCATAAGGCTATTACAAACCCTTGTAGTGAATGAATAATAAACATTAGCCCAGGGAAACATAATTATATTGATGATAATCAGTGCTGGGGAAGCCTATTATGTAACTTCAGTAGGTAATGGCTGAAAACAGCCAAACTTAAGATGGAAAGAAATGAAGACAGATCAAGTCAAGCAATCTATGTTGTAAAAGTGTATTAAAAAATTAAACAGTACAGAGAGTTTAATAGATAAAGCAAAAGCTGTGCATCCAACCAAAGCAAAATAAGAAATTAACTCACCATTTCTCAGCAGCAGGAAGGTGTTCAGCCATCTCCAGGAAAGCAGATAGCCATCACACATAATGGTTACTTGAGAAGACCAGCACCCTAACTCCAAAAGTCCCTCCTGCTTCCTCCTTCTTCCCCCAGCTTTTATTGCTGAGCATGACATGATACAGTATGGGATATCCCTTTGGTCAGTTGGGGTCAGATGTCCTGGCTGTGTCCCCTACAAAGTGCTTGTGCACCCCCAGCCTACTTGATGGCAGGGCAGTCTGAGAAGCAGAAAATGCCTTGACTCTGTGTAAGCACTACTCAGCAGTAACTAAAACATCCCTGTATTGCCAGCTCTGTTTTGGTCACAAATCCAAAACACAGCACCATATGGGCTACTATAAAGAAAATTAACTATATCCCAGCCCAAACCAGTATATATTAAAATGAAATTCAGGAAGTTAGTTACCATTAAAAAAAATCTAGATTCTTGATTACTAGACTTTAGTTCTACAAAGGAACAGCTAGACAGGATGAGACCAAAGCTTTATCTAGCCCAGTAAACTGTAGAAATATGACTCAATAATACAGACTGAGAAATAAGGCAAGCCTATTGTAGAATCTTTACAGCTTCCAGGAATCTTTGATGCAGAAATCTTTCATCAGAATTTGTCCTTACAATTTTCTACATATGAAAGGCCAAAGTACACATAAATATTTTATAATATTATCCATAATAAGGGATGAATGTCTGAAGACAGAATGGAAATCATTACTTGCTTAAAAATAGATCTTCTGCATTGCATCTTCAGTATTTTGCACCTAAGACCACATAATAGCATATGAAAAAGTCATCTGAATGATAGCAATTGCCTGAACATTAGCGCTAACATATTTGCACAATCACAGCCCAATTCAGCACATATTCATTGCTATTTATCTCCATTCTGTAGTTTCACCTGCTTTTTCTTAAGTATGAATAAATCATTAGAACAGATGGCAAAGGCTTACCAACAAAAGGCACTGTCATTCTCAGCATAAGTCCACCATACTTAGTCAACATATATTTGCTTCAACAAAACAGCACTTCTGTGTTTTGGGAATGTATTCTGTTAGAATTGCTGATCATATTATTTTAACAATTAACTTAAAAGGAAACTATTCACTCATTCCATGGAACTACATCCTTTCACTACAATCTTTAGTTAATTATAGATGGCTTGTTCTGATTACGTTCATTTCTTTGAAGGCTATGCACACACATACCACACACATACAATTTCATATCCTGTGGTGAGAGAACAGGATTCATTGTAAAGCAGCCAGATCTTGAAGATGAAACATTATTGAAATGCAGTGAGACTATTAGTCAAAGATCTTACTGATGTATGATTGCTTATGAATGTATTTAGCTGCAGCTCAGCCTAATAATCCTACAATTGTTAAAACTTCCTGTCAGCATAGCAAAGGCAAGAGTAAACAAAGGTATTTCCTGCAGTCCTTTCTCTCTGTAAACAATATGAATGGTGTAGTTTTGCATTGATCTAAGTAATAACGATAAAAGGTTTTTTTCACTGCATTTCCATATTAAAGCTCACACTGTAACCATCCATATAGTATAAAAATGTAGAATAAAAAGTAAAAAATATAAGGATACCATAAACAAAAATAAAGATTGAAATAGTAGTCTTTACTTTATCCCTGTACTGTCAGATTTCATTTCCGTCCTTTGCATTCTTTGTTTATGATTGCTATTTCTCTCAGATTGTATAAAGATACTAGCCTGGAGAATGTATGTTTTATTTAGAATCAATTTTCTATTTACATTTAAGTCCTCCTCTGTCCCATTCAAGTCACCAGCTGAATATGATCCAGAAATCATGGTGTGTTAGTGAAGCAGAACATACTAACCTTGTTTTATACTGATGTGCATTCTGCACGATAATACACTTTTCTACACTTGTAACAGACAACTTGTATGTCAAAACTATAAGAATAGTCCATGAGTAAAAAGGTCTGGGCATGTATCTTTAATCCTACCTTGTCATAAACAGAAAGGAATAAAACATTTGCAAAACTTACTTTCAGGGTTGCTTTAGATCTGACGTAGTGTAAGCTTATGCAGAGGAGAAACCATTGAGCTTTGCAATTTGCTGTTTAATATAGCCTATAAAAACACAGTGCACTCATTAAGTGTTAACCATTCTGGGACCTAACAACCTAGATTATAATGAAATGGACATTATTTAATTATCTCCAAGTGACATATTTCTGAAATCTGTGAACTGCATAAACAAATTTTGACTAGGATTAATGTTATTAGTGAAAAAAAATAATAATAAAAAAATCCTTCTGATATAAAGGTTTTAACAGAAGTTTTCGAAGCCTTTTGAAGTGAACTTAGTGAAAACCAAAGTTAGAGATCTGACAGTCCTAGAGCTCAAACTGATAAAAAGAATAAAAAAATCCTAATTAGGATGTTGCATTAATCAGACTGAGGGACTGTATTTCCACAAGCCCCAGTATTATGATTCTACTAAGTGAAATGACATTGATACACTTGTAGGAACCAAAACCATACAAGAAATAGTGTAAGTATCCCATATGCAGTGAAAACACTGATGAGGAAAATATCTGAGCAAAACAGAGTATAAAAATCGAAAGTTCTTTCATGAATACATTAAATGGGTAGCTGTTATTTATTATGTCCTCAGACATTCTACCACTTTAACGAATCTCAGTGTTACAGAAGGTTTCATCTTAAAACCAATAAAGACTATCAAATTATAAAGTATGACCTCTTCTATAACAGAGGCACTGTAATTTAACCCATTTACTCTTGCAGTAAATGCAATAGCTTTTATTGTTATGAAGTAAGACTTTCCTTCAAGAGGTGAAGAATCTATCACTCCCAATATCTGATCAATTATTAAAGGGTTATGCTATATTTCTAGCTAGAATTACTCTGGATTTAAATTCCAGATATTGGCTCTCACTACCCCTCTCTTAGCAAAATTAACAAATCTTTTGGTATTAGTTATTTTTCTCTCCATGAAAGCACGACTCCGGGAAATGTTGAAAAATGTGCTTGGCTAAATTGCACTAAGACTTTTAATACACTATAAATGTGGTTTAATGATAGTATAATCTTACAGAAAATGCTTATGAGTACTGAACAGTTACTTGCAGATATCTGACCAGTTAAACTACCCATAATCATTTGGCTCATTTACTTACATAGCAATAATTTTATTTTAAGTAGAAATATCAAAAGAAAAAAGATTAAATCTGCTTATTCTAACCATTCAAATATCCACCTTTACCCGTGTGGAAGATTTTGGGATGGAATTCCATGAACACAAAAATGAAGATTTACAAAGTAAAGAATCAGGATCTGGTTATAAACAATACAAGAAAACTGGGGTTCATAAGGTCTAAGTGAATTTAAAGTACTGTAATGAATATGCATCGACATCAACATGTCTTTGATAGTCATCATTTTTGCTGCCATCAGATGAGCTATAGAAATGTATCAGTACATAAAAATTGATTAAATAAGTAGTTGAAAAATATAAGCCTAAATAACGTATAAAACTTCTGAATTTTATTTCAAATACTCATATTGACACAGAAGGAAAGAACTACTGCTGAGGATTTTCAGTTTCAGTGGACCACGGACTATTTTTCTGATGCATTATAGCAAGTCATAAACTAGCTTTGACTGTGAGGAACATATGTCCTCAGCTTCAGTCTGACACATAGTTTTCTTATTAAAAGATGCATGTATGTGATCATAGTTCATGAGTGTGTGTGTGTGTGTTTCTGTGTGTGGCTCTGTTTAATTCATATTTATATGTCTGTTTCCTTTCTCCCCCATCCCATGGTCGGTACTCACCAAAAAACCACATAAGTAGAAATCTCGATGTTACCAAGAACTCACAAATTTTATCAAAATCAAAGTTCCTAAAGTGAAAAGAGGAGAAAGGCTTTGTCAGTGAACTTAATGAGAGAACCTATGGAAGAAATGTGTAGTGGAGATTTTTTCTTGACTGGGCTTCAAATAATCCAGAGGGTTCAATGATGTTACAAATGTTTCAGCAACAAGAAGAATTGTCAGCCTCAGTTAATGCCTTGGTAGACATGCTTAACTTTGTACAGGACACAGATAAGTGGAAAATAGACTTCATTGCTTCTGCTGCTCAAAGAATTACTTTTTTTTTTTTTTGATTCCTTTTCATTCCTGGTCTGAGTTTATATTCTTAGGGATTGATTAGGTGAAGAGCACACTAGTTATGTCAGCATCAGGTTTACTGGTTGAACTCTTTTACACTTGAGCCACTAAGTCCTAGACCAAGAATAGCTTTTTCAGCACTTTTTTCTTGCTTTCCAAGGCAGCCAAAACTAAAATAGCAAAGAGACTGTGCATTGTGCAGTGTCTGGGGACTACAGCTGTCAGGTTAGGAATCTCCTTTCAGTCTTACTGTCCCTGTTGTTCAAGCAAGCAGTTCCACTGTGGAACACAGTATTTAGTCTGGACCTGTGTTGCAAAGATGCAGCTTCTGGACCCTGATTCACTCTGACACAGACATATGTGGCATAAGGGCTGTACCTGTTGCACTTACAAGAGTTTAAGTTAAACTCTCATACTCACCTTGGAGAAAAAGATGAGACAATTGTGTTCTACAGCAGATTTAATAATTATTGATTATGGAATTTATCTGAATAAGGATGCTTTCATTACAGTTTGCTTAAATGCTTCTTGCTGTTGCTGCTGGCTTTTAACCTGACTCTGCACATGTTGAAATTGATCACCTTATTTAAACAGCTTGAGAGTTTGAGCCCAGGTAAGGTTCTCCAGAAAAAAAAAAAAAAAAGTACTGCTCAGCTCTACAAATGCCTGCAGACTATTAGGATTTATAAAATTCCATTGCCGAGATAATGTGCAGGCTAAATTGTGGTGTACTGAATTATTCATAACCAAACAGCACTCTCTGGAAGGGTTTCATGTTTACAAACCAGGCATTTTAGAATTAGACCAAATCAGCAACCACATTTCTGTGTGCTACATATAATGAGGCAAAATTGATGGTAGACTTTGATTAAGAGACCCCAAGCTGACTGTGAATATCAGAAGTGATTTGTTCAGCTGATTGAAGGAAGAAAGCCAATGGCTTTAAGCACTTTCATCCAGCTAGTCAGAAAAATACTACCAAGATCATGGAAACAAACAGCTGTTTTACTCACTTCCTGGGCCAGGAAAAGATCTTCAGTAAAAAATACTCAAGGCTGTGGCACTCACTTGCTTTTATTTTAGACTTTTCCTATTCTGCTTTAAAATCTTGGTAGAAATGATACTTCCAACTGATCAACATTTGTTTCTCAAGCAGTCCAAGAGCCCTATTCCAAAATTAACTGACTTGTTTTTTTTTAATTTTTCAATAAATCATTACTATTTCAATGGAAACATACTGTTTACTCAAGTAAATACAAGTGCAATTTCCCAATCAGAAGACACCATAAAAATGGATTCTAAAGTCTGCCTATTATGCTGAACAATATTCTGTCAAAATTTATTTGCACATCCACTCCTGTCTGTCTCCTGTCTTTCACTTTTACATTGCAAAGTTATATGTACAACATGATTACATATGATATGTTACACATAAAAAGCTATAGAATCATAGAATAGTTAGGGTGGGAAAGGAACTTAAGATCATCTAGTTTCAATCCTCCTGCCATGGGCAGGGACACCTCACACTAAACCATGTTACCAAAGGCTCTGTCCAACCTGGCCTTGAACACCACCAGGGATGGAGCATTCACAACTTCCCTGGGCAACCCATTCCAGTGCCTCACCACCCTTAACAGTAAAGAACTTCTTCCTTATATCCAATCTAAACTTCCCCTGTTTAAGTTTGAATCCGTTACCCCTTGTCCTGTCACTACAGTCCCTGATGAAGAGTCTCTGCCCAGCATCCTTATAGCCCCCCTTCAGACAATCTTCCTATTTTGAAAGGATATATTAATACTGTTTTTCCATATGTGTGAATAGACTGCATAAAAGCTTTTTTCATTATATAAACATAAATACATGCAAAACCATAGGACAGAGCTTCACTCCTTCAATTTGTTTGGTTCTTTTGTATATAAAATTATTAAGCTTTTGAATCCAAATAAAGATGTAGATGCATCATAGACACAATCTATCACAAGAATGTGAACAACTTATTTAAAATGGCTAGACAGCTAAAAATGAGATGGAAAAGTTAAAATAAATTTTGGTAGATTTCTCTGATGAAGAAAGTTCACTGACAAAAAGTGAGGGCAGAGAAAGAATTTCACACATGATGAAATACATGGCTTGATGAACAGGTTCAAATAAACTATTTAATGTAATATGAATATACAAGAAACTGAATTTATGAGTAAAGACTGGGGCTTTGTTGGTTTGGGAATTTGTTTGGGTTTTTTTTGCTAGTGTTGTAGTAATGAATCCTTTCAGAGCATTACCTGTACCTGCTTTTGAAATGGATTTCCACCAGTAAATATCTACCATGTCCTTAGGGATAAATTTGTGCAACCGCATAAAGAAAATAACTAATATAAAAAAACCTTTCAAACACTTTCAAAGTACTGTATGTTTCAAACACTTTCAAAGTACTCTATGTTTCACATTCTCCTTTGTATTTGGAATTTGGGATAAAAGAGGTTTTTATTTTTTTTTTCAGCCAGTATTCTATCAGCTAGATATCCAGACTCAGTGTGTTACCTATATTTCATGAAAGTACCCACTGCCATGAAAGTATCTGACATTGTACTATCAAAAAATAAACATATTTAGCTACTGGAAGATTGGCATAAACATTAATGAAATTTATGAGTGCCAAAAATTTTGATAAAAGTCCAAAGATGAAAAGTAATGATTTCATTAGCAGAATACAGTTAGCTTCTTCACAACCCCCCCCCCCCCCCCATCATAAAAGTCTTGCTGTAATGCAAACCCATTTCAGAAACACTGTCAAAGGGGCTATCCTCTATGTTTCCCTTTTCTCTTACAGGTTACATTTTCTATGCTGGTTTATACTTTTATAGATGAGAAAGTAATGTTTTGGTCATTTGTTTCCTTGTTTTTCCAAATCACAGACTCTGTACTACATTACGTATTTTTTCACCATTATTTTACCTGTTTCCACCTCTATTAAAGTGCATTTTTGCACTCCATTTCATTAAATATATCCATCCATCCATCCATCCATCCATATATATATATATATGTATATAGTACATATAACATAAAAAGGGAGCCAGTAATCACACATCTTCTTTTTCTGATACGGGTTTATTTCCACAATGGTTTTCACTTTTCAGTTGTTTATGTTCCTCTCAAGTCCTTTCATGTAACTTATGCCTTCCCTAAGCTTCCAGTCAAGCTGCTATCCATTATTTATTAAGCCATCCTTCCTATGCCAAAGTTGTATTTTTTTAGTTACCCCACATCTCCATTCATCTACCATCAGTGAAAGTATTATTGATAGTATATTACCCAATGCAAAAACACTGTCAGTGCAAAATAAAACTGGTGGGGGGAACACCCCTGGAAGAATGAAAATTCATAAGACAAAGTTTTATGCATAAGGAATAACACTTTCCAAAGATAAACTTCAAACTCTCAGTAGAATAAGAGCAGCAATTAACTGTTCCACAGTGCTTCATGCATACCCCTGAAAGAATTTATAAGTTTGTTTCAATTTTTCTTAGGAAAATTTAAACATCATAAGAGCAGCTGCAGAAGTAATAAAATTTTGGACCACGACATCTTCTCGTGGCTTTTGATCTTAAGGTTACTACATAATTCAAAGTATTTTTTTTTAAACATGGATTTCATATACACAAAATGCTAATCTATGCTTCACTTCAACTTGTGAATGTCATTTGACATTAGTTTGTTGTTGTTTTTATTACTTGATTTACTATACTACTTCTGCATATTTTTTCATCATGAACAATGAATAGTGTAAATTTCAATGTTTCAATATACAAAGTATGTCATAATAATTTTCCAGATAGGGATACATAGCTTTTATGTGCACTTTCATCTGCCAAGACCAACAAGAGAGATTTTGTTCAACTCTCTGGAAATACAGGAAAACCATATACTTAGTATAAAAAATTACATCGAAATAAACAGCCTACCTGTGCTTCAGAATATTTAAATTCAATTCAGTTCAATTAAACTGAATTCCAATAGTGCAGAACACAATTATGAAGTATGTCAAGTCCTTTCTTCTTCGTTTCTATTCAGTTGTTTGCTTCTTTTGGTCTTTAAAACTCTTAGGTAGCCGCTTGGTTTAGGTAACAAGAACATAAAACCAGATATCCTGAACTGATAGACATCCTTGTCTCTAAACTGGAGAGACATAAATGTGATGGATGGACCATCTAGTGGATAAAGAATTGGTTGGATGGCCACATGCAGAGAGTTGAAGTCAACAGCTCAATGTTCAACTGGAGACTAGTAAGGAGTGGTGTCCCTCAGAGGTTGGTGTTGGAACTGATTCTGTTCAACATCTTTGTTAGTGACATGGACAGTGGGATTGAGTGCACCCTTAGCAAGTTTGTCGATGACACCATGCTGTGTGGTTCGGTTGATACACTGGAGGGAAGCAATACCATCCAGAGGGACCAGCAGGTCGAAGGAGGTGATCCTGCCCCTCTACTCTGCTCTCCTGAGACCTCACTTGGAATATCGTGTGCAGTTCTGGTGTCCTCAACATAAGAAGGATGTAAAGCTGTTGGAACAAGTCCAGAGGAGGGCCACGAGGATGATCTGGGGACTGGAGCACCTCCCGTATGGAGAGAGGCTGAGAAAGTTGGGGCTGTTCAGCCTGGAGAAGAGAAGGCTGCGTGGAGACCTCATAGCAGCCTTCCAGTATCTGAAGGGGGCCTACAAGGATGCTGGGGAGGGACTATTCATCAGGGACTGTAGTGACAGGACAAGGGGTAATGGGTTCAAACTTAAACAGGGGAAGTTTAGATTGGATCTAAGGAAGAAATTCTTTACTGTGAGGTGGTGAGGCACCGGAATGGGTTGCTCAGGGAGGTTGTGAATGCTCCATCCTTGGCGGTGTTCAAGGCCAGGTTGGATGAGGCCTTGGGTGACATGGTTTAGTGTGGGGTGTCCCTGCCCATGGCAGGTGGGTTGGAACTAGATGATCTCAAGGTCCTTTCCAACCCTAACTATTCTATGATTCTATGATTCTATAATGACTGCTGAGAAATTCAGATGTGCTTCAAAATTAGACCAAAGACCATGCATCATAAATATGGAGTTTTTTTAGCATTTTTGGCAAGTTCAAGTGAATGAATAAATAGAAAAGGTCCTGCCATAAACTGTCCTTAATTTGCAGAACACTGATGAGTTTAATAAATTTTTTCTCATTTAAAGCCATCTTAATATCTGGCCAAGGGTTTTGCACATGTTACAAGTACACTGAAGTGTTTTGGTCAATGTATTTAATTTAGCATAGTTCGTTAAGACTGAAGTTATCACAAAGAAGCAGGAATTTATTCACCTTCATCTGGAATTGCAATTAGGAGGTATTATTAAATGCTAGTGATTCACGAAATCATATCTTCAAGGATGTAATTTTAACAATACAATGTAAAAATTAAAGAAATGCTCAATTCCGTTAAGACAGATATGACCACAGCACTTTGAGGCACTGATATCTATTTCTGTAAATCCAGAATTAAAGGTTCAGAAATTTTCTCCATTTAGTAGCTAAGAAGTAGATATGTCAATCATAAATCTATGATTATTACATGCTCTATCCTTTACATCCTGCTGAAATCTTTTCCTTTATAATATGTGCAAAGCTACTCTATTAGACTGAGGTGAAACTTTTATCTGCTAAATAGAAAGGAGATATTAGAAAAAGCCAATGATTCAGTTACTTAAAGGAAAATAGGTTTTTTTATAAGCCTGTATGTGTATGGGAAAGGTCTGTAGAAGGTAAAGTCATCATAAGGGCAGTTTTTGGGAGGGGGAGTATCTCCTTTCAGCATGCCTGTCGCGGTTTAAGCCCAGTCAGCCACGCAGCTCATCCACTCACTCCCCCCACTTCCACCCCCCCCAGCTCCCGGAGGGATGGGGAGGAGAATCGAAAGAATGTAACTCCCACGGGTTGAGATAAGAACAGTCCAGTAACTAAGGTATAACACAAGCCACTACTGCTACCACCAGTAATAATAATGATAAGGGAAATAACAAGGGAAGAGAATACAGCCGCTCACCACCCGCCAACTGATACCCAGGCCAACCCCAGCAGTGATCTAGCCCTTCCTGGTAACTGCCCCCAGTTCTACATCCTGAGCATGACGTGCTGTGGTAAGGAATACTTCTTTGGCTAGTTTGGGTCAGGTATCTTGTCACTGCTTCCTCCCAGCTTCCCCTCTTCCCTGGCAGAGCGTGAGACTCAGAAAGTCCCTGGTCACACTAAACATGACTTACCAACAACTAAAAACATCGGTGTTATCAGCACTGTTCCCAGGCCAAAAGTCAAAACCACAGCACTGCACCGACTACTAAGAAGGAGAAAAATGACTGCTACTGCTCAACCCAGGACAATGCCCAAGGTCATTTCCGCTGAACATAGTCAAAACTGAACTGCTGAGATGCTGTCCACAACCTTCTCTATTTTCTGGTACTGTTGTCCTTGCCATTAAAATACAGATAGTGCAAAAGCACAAGTCTGGGGAAAACCTTGAAGTTTATCTGGGTGTTTTTCTGACCATAATTTCTATTTTATTTCCTTTTATCTCACTTTGAATATCAAGCATTTACCCACTGCAGTCTTCTAAATATGCTCTTTAGTCTAGTGTTCCCCAAAAGCAATGCATTTGTTTCTTGATCTAAGTCCTTACTTCAACATGTCTGTCCTTACAAAAGACACATAATTTTTCCAACTTTGTTTCCTTTTGTAGTAGCACAGAATAATAACACCAACTTTGCTTCTTCTTTTATTAACATATAATAATAACAGACAGTAATAGCACAGATACTAATAGCACAGTAATAACAACAGATACGCAGCCTAATCCACTGCAGGCTGAAGACTATTAAAGATTTTTCTTTACCTAAAATGAGCTGGATTATGGCAGTATTGGTTTTCAAATACAAGTATTTGTGAAGGATTCAATGACACCAGGCTGAATAGTGGACAGCCCCATATAATTAGTTTGATACTTTCAATTATTTGTTATAGTTTCTGTTCTGGTTTGGTTACTTGACAGCTTTGTAAAAGCTGAAATCAAGAAAGTCATCATTAACGGGATTCTATACTATGTCTTCAAATTATGTCCTCAAAAAGGTACTTCAGCATTTCAGCCTGGCACAGTTCAGAAGTCTTCATGACTTTATATTAAACTTCTACATAAAAAGTTCTGTTTCGCCTGAGATTTCAATTATAAAAGTGCAATGTAGACTGATCATGCTTATATTAAGAGATTTGAAATTACACTTGATTTTTTTATATCTCTGAAGAGAATATTTATGATGGAAGAATGGTACATAAACAATCTAGCTTAGAAATTTAGTCATGCTGTCCTCCAGGGGGGCTAAGAAGGAAGGGCACTTGCACCAGAAACAACCAGCTGGTGCACCGGTAAAGAAGATCACTACTGGTGCTGCCAGGAAAAAGAGACGGGTCATAGTGGTAGGGGACTCACCTTTGAAAGGGACAGAAGCACTCATCTGTTGGCCTGACCCGGTTTCGAGGGAGGTGTGTTGCCTACCTGGGGCACGGATCAGGGATGTTGCAAAGAGGCTGCCTGCTCTAGTGAGACCCACGGACTATTACCCACTTCTGGTGATCCATGTGAGTGCTAGTGATGTTGACAGAAGTAGCCTGGAGAACATAAAGAAGGACTACAGAGCCCTGGCAGAGGTGGTTAGGGGCTCTGCAGCTCAGATTGTCCTTTCGTCAATTCTCCAGGATACAGGGAAGGACCTTAAAAAAGCTAGGAGGATTGGCCAAGTTAATAAATGGTTAAAAGGGTAGTGTCATAGTCAGGGGTTTGGGTGTCTTGAACATGAGACCCAAGTTAGTAGGCCAGGTCTACTGGGGGCTGGTGGAGCTGACCTGACAAAGAAGAGGAAGAGTGGTTTTGGTAGGAGGCTTGCCAGGCTGGTCAACTAGATGTTTTGGGGGAGGGCGGCATTATTTCATCCCATCACACCCAGTCAGTTACCAGCACCTACAATAAATGCTCGGAGCGATGCAGAGATATTCCAGCAGCTCCAGCCAATGAGCTGGCTTCATTTGGAGCTCGATTCAGATGCCTCTATACAAACGCCCGTAGCATGGGGAACAAACAAGAGGAATTAGAGATGTGTGCACGACTGCGGGAGTATGATATAGTAGGCATCACAGAAACATGGTGGGATGGCTCCTACGACTGGAGTGTTGGAATGGAAGGTTACAGGCTCTTTAGAAAAGACAGGCCTGGCAGGTGGGGAGGGGGAGTTGCTATTTATGTTAGGGATAGGCTGGAGAGTATGGAACTCTGTCTGGGAATGGGTGAGCAGTCGACAGAGAGTTTGTGGGTCAGGGTTAAAAGGGAGAACAGCGATGGGGGACATTACTGTGGGGATCTGTTACAGACCGCCTGATCAAGAGGAATCTGTGGATGAAGTGCTCTATAGGCAGATAGGAACAGCCTCACGCTCACAGGCCCTTGTTCTCATGGGAGACTTCAACCACCCTGACATCTCTTGGAGAGAAGGTACAGCCCGGCACAAGGAATCCAGCAGGTTCCTCGATTGTGTGGAAGACAACTTCCTTCTGCAAGTAATAGAGGAGCCAACAAGGAGAGGTGCCATGCTTGACCTCGTGCTCACCAACAGGGAAGGGCTGGTTGGAAATGTGATGCTCCAGGGCAGCCTTGGTTGCAGCGACCACGAGATGGTCTAATTCGAGATCCTCGGGAGGGTGAGAAGAGCGTGCAGCAAGCTCACTGCCCTGGACTTCAAGAGAGCAGACTTTGGCCTCTTCAGGAACCTGCTTAGTAAGGTTCTATGAGATACAGCCCTAGAGGGCAGGGGGGGCCAAAACTCTTGGTTGTTTTTCAAGGATCACCTGCTCCAAGCTCAGGAGTGTTGCATCCCAACTAGAAGGAAGTGCAGCAGGAGGGCCAGGAAACCTCCTTGGATGCATAAGGAGCTGCTCAGGAAAATTCAAAGGAAAAAAGAGGCTTATAGAAGGTGGAAGCAGGGACAGGCGGCCTGGGAAGAATACAGGGATGTTGTCCGGGAAGCTAGGGACCAGGTTAGGAAAGCTAAGGACCAGCGAGAATTGAACTTGGCTAGGGATGTGAAGGATAGCAGGAAAGAATTCTATAGGTACGTAGGGAATAAAAGACAGACTAGGGACAACGTAGGCCCCCTCCGGAAGATATCGGGAGAACTGGCTACCATGGATCTGGAGAAGGCTGAGGTTCTTAATGACTTCTTTGCCTCAGTCTTCACTGGCAAAGGCTCTGACCGCACCACCCAGGTCTTGGAAGGCAGATGCAGGGACTGTGAGAATGAAGACCCCAGGCCCACTGTAGGAGAGGACCTGGTTCGAGACCATCTTAAAAACCTAAACATACACAAGCCCGTGGGACCTGACGAAATCCATCCACGGGTCCTGAAGGAGCTGGCGAATGAAGTTGCTAAGACACTGGCCATCATATTTGAAAAATCATGGCAGTCAGGTGAAATTCCTGACAACTGGAAAAAGGGAAATATAACCCCCATTTTCAAGAAGGGGAAAATGGATGACCCGGGGAATTACAGACCAGTCAGTCTCACCTCTGTGTCTGGCAAACTCTTGGAACAGATTCTCCTGGAAGGCATGCTAAGGCACATGAAAAACAAGGAGGTGGCTGGTGACAGCCAGCATGGCTTCACTAAAGGGAAATCCTGCCTGATCAATTTGGTGGCCTTCTATGATGGGGCTACGAAACTGATGGACAGGGGCAAAGCAGTTGACGTCATCTACCTGGACTTGTGCAAAGTGTTCAACACTGTCCCACATGACATCCTTGTCTCTAAATTGGAGAGACATCAATTTGATGGGTGGACCACTCAGTGGATAAAGAACTGGCTGGATGGCCACACGCAAAGAGTTGTGGTCAATGGCTCAATGTCTGACTGGAGACCGGTAATGAGTGGTGTCCCTCAGGTGTCAGTGTTGGGATCGGTCTTGTTCAACATCTTTGTCAGTGACATGGACAGTGGGATTGAGTGCACCCTCAGCAAGTTTGCCGATGACACCAAGCTGTGTGGTTTGGTTGATACGCCGGAGGGAAGGGATGCCATCCAGAGGGACCTTGACATGCTTGTGAGGTGGGCAGATGCCAACCTTATGAAGTTTAATCATGCCAAGTGCAAGGTCCTACACCTGGGTCGGAGCAATCCCAGGCACAGCTACAGGTTGGGCAGTGAAGAGATTCAGAGCAGCCCTGCAGAGAAGGACTTGGGGGTGTTAGTCGATGAGAAAATGGACGTGAGCCGACTTCAGTGTGCGCTCGCAGCCCAGAAAGCCAACTGTATCCTGTGCTGCAAAAGGAGCGTGACCAGGAGGTCGAAGGAGGTGATCCTGCCCCACTACCCTGCTCTCCTGAGACCTCACTTGGAGTATTGTGTGCAGTTCTGTTGTCTTCAACATAAAAAGGACATGGAACTGTTGGAACAAGTCCAGAGGAGGGCCACGCGGATGATCAGGGGAGTGGAGCACCTCCCATATGAAGAGAGGCTGAGAAAGTTGGGGCTGTTCAGCCTGGAGAAGAGCAGCCTTCCAGTATCTGAAGGGGGCCTACAAGGATGCTGGGGAGGGACTATTCATCAGGGACTGTAGTGACAGAACAAGGGGTAATGGGTTCAAACTTAAACAGGGGAAGTTTAGATTGGATATAAGGAAGAAATTCTTTATTGTGAGGGTGGTGAGGCACCAGAATGGGTTCCCAGGGCGGTTGTGAATGCTCCATCCTTGGCGGTGTTCAAGGCCAGGTTGGATGAGGCCTTGGGTGGCATGGTTTAGTGTGAGGTGTCCCTGCCCATGTCAGGGGGGTTGGAACTAGATGATCTTAAGTTCCTTTCCAACCCTAACTATTCTATGGTTGTATGATTCTATGACTCATACTGTGATCAACATCCAGAGAGTGTACCTTACCTGGACTTTCTCTGAATCACCCTGTGGAAACTCTCGTTTTTGTCTTCTTACTCTAGAAGAAACCTGTGTATTATATATTTCCCAAACAGGTGTTTAATGTCAAATTTTAACACAGAAACAAACCGAAGAGCAACACAAACGCTACTAATACAAGAAAAAACCTGTGCTCCATTGACTAGAATGCCAAATAAATACCTTCAAAAAAAGACTAATAGTGAAGGTATGCCATATACTTTAAGAGGCACTTGAAAGATACCTATGGCAAAGAAACAGTTAAAGGCAAAAAATGTAATAAAGATATCAGGATGTGATAGTTTTTAGTTTAGTAATTCAAGAAAATAATAATTCAAGGGACAATGCCTGGAAAATTACTGTAGAATATACAGTAATTCTTAAAGTGTGTCTAAAATCAAGAAGAAGGAATTTGGTGGAGCTTTTTAATCTTGTTATTTTTCTAGAATTACTGAACATTCATTTGCTTTTATCAAGAAAAAGAACTAGAAGCTAGTTAAGTACCAATGAAACATTAACAATAGTGAATAACACAAACATGAATGGAAGAAAAGAACAGCAAAGCAATTATGAGAGAGTACCTCTAGCAGGAGTTCAAGAGACTCGCTCTCTTACTTCTGAGGAAAAGACTGATGAAAGAGAGCATACACTGATTCTTTGAGTGAAGGGAAGCCTCCTTCCGTAAGAGACGCTACAGATCACTGTTCACTGTTTCCAAAAGTCTATTTAAATAAAAAATATTTGAAAAATTATATCAACTAGTAATTGCCAGTTGTCATCTCCCCTTGCTATGCCAATGAATGCTCTGCTCAAACACTGATCAACTTCTTCCTTTTGACCTCCTCCTAGATCCTGCCCATAAGGAGAGCTTGTGGACCATCATCACTTACAGCTTATTGCAAAATCCACTTACGCCTCTCAAATTGAAGGCCTCTCCTTATTAATTCTTTGCCAAGGAAAATCTCTAACTAATTCTGACCACCAGAAACACTTCCTTAATGAGATAGCTATCAGAGCTAAATACACTGATGGCTTGTAATAGCCTGTGCCTCATACTGAGATTGACTCCTTGCTACCTGCAAATATAACATTGTTAAAACTGAACAGTCAAGAATTTTCTAAGCCTATAGAAGCTTTTCAGAACCTTTTGTTCCTATGGAGCTCAGGGACTAAAAATGCAGGGGAAAGAATAAGGAATTGAAAAAATAATTCTGTAGACCCAAGATGTGCCTTTAGATTATTTTTGCCAGTGCATTCAGCAGTAAGGCACAACATATTCAGTCTTCACAGTGTAGCTTTTCTATAGTCTATGTATTGCAGACCCTAAGGGGGGTGTTAGTAGTTATCATACAGATGATCATGTCTTTCTTTTTCCACTGGGAAGGAAGATATTCATATATTATTCACATAAACATATGTAAAAAAATAATTCATACATCTCTTTACAGTAATATTCTGTTGTTTTCACAGATTTCAAATCAGTCCCATTTGCAAATAGCAATTTGTTCCTACACTTCATCTGAGAACAGAACAAAATGTTATCTCAAGTATCTCTAGAACTCTTCAGTGCACTGCCATATTTTTTTCCTTCCCATTTAATTGAAAAGCCTATGTATGGTTTAAAATGTTTGGTGGTGCACACAACAGGCTGTAAAGCGAAAATATGTGACTTCAAACTTCTGAATCCAGCCACTGGAGCCTGGCAATGTCTGGCTAACTTCATCCTGGCATAATCACAGACAGAAAGAGAAATTTTAATTATTTTTAAACAAAACTCATTTTCTTATCTATCTAGCCTGAAATACATTGACCTCTATCTAGCTACCTATCTGTATGTCCTATATGTATTTCGTTATTTTATTATAGAGATCAGATATTCTTAGCACATACCGTATGATTTTAATTAACAAATTATTGAGCACTGTAAAGCTGACCTTCACCACTTCATATGCAAAGAATTCTCTTTTTATAATTGCCCTTTTTAAACACAGGACATTATAAGTCTATGATGGTGTGAATCAGCAAAAGATATAAAAAACCTGTCAACTTGGGAAGGCCTGGGGAAAACAGAAAAAATCAAGGTGCTTCACTACAAATCCTTCTGAAACTCCCAGGGCTTGGTCTCCAGACAGGCCATATCAGTGCTGATGAATCAAAGTGTATGAACGTGTAATACAAGATAAAAATTTGTGCCACCGATCATAGAAATTGATTTGCTGTAGATATATTAGCTTGTAATTTTTTGCAATTTTGAACTCAGATTATTTATTGTTGTTTCAACATCAGTAAATACATAAGAGAACAAAGATAGACTGAAGACAGACTAACAGGAGAGCTAGCCAGATCTCTGTGGCAGAACTGCTGAGATAATCAGGTACAGACCTAGAGGAGACAAACATGTGGAAACTATGGAGATGAAACAGTAATGGACTTTGGGTGATTTCAATTCCTTGAATTAAATATGAGTCAAAGAAGCAGCTTCCATGTCAGGTTGGAGAGCATCATGTTTCTGAAGATTTATTGAAAAAGTAAACTTTTTTAGGCAACTGAAATGTAGATGTTAGACATATTTTAGACTCACGTCATTAGAAGATCTCTGGTTATGGGAAAGAAATGTCTGATATACAGAACCAGTTTACATAGAAAAAATAAACCTGTGGCCTTTACATTTATATCTGAACCAGACCCTGTGCAAAGTATTGATTATTCCAGAGTTAATAATTTATATAATATTGATATAGTAACTCAAAACTCTTTGAGTCTCTGAAACTTTGAGGAGGGATGGGAGTGAAAGTATACAGGGAAAGATAGGTCCAGTGGTCCTTCCTGCAAACAAAAGGGGGAAAATAATTGTACTAAAAAGTATTTATATACAAAGGTAAGAATTGAAAGCTCATGTGCATCTCACTGTTACTACTCATTTTTGAAGATCCCAAGAAAAGTGTAAGAAAAAATAAATCACAATAGGTGACTATTATCTGTGCTGCACACATGTAGGTTTGTTTATAACTCTGGGAATTTATGGATGTAAGTATTCATTTCTGGTTTAGAATACCTCCTCTGCTGTAAAACTGACACCTGCATGGTATTTATGAAAAGAAACACAAGAGAATGCATCTTGCCTTTCTTTCACACAGTAGGGGTAGGCAAACCAGAAAAAAAATCAAGCAGAACATCATTAGAGACAGTAAGGCAGATGTGTGGGTTTTCAAAATATTTTAGTGTACTGGACTACTATTTGATATTTTCCATTTCTACAAGCAACAGCAACAGAGAGAATAAAACACTAGAAAAGATGATAAATCAGTAGTTTTACCATCCAAGAAAAACAGTCTCATTCAAAAAAGAAAACTCCTACCGTGATAAAAAAGCTGACAAGTCCATCCTACTTTTGATTCTATTTTTAAACACTATTTCATTGCATATTTTTTTATGTAGAAGTTAGGTATCACATGCAGACTGAATGTCCTTGTTATCACTCAAAATAGTTGAGAAATTCCAAATTAAAACAACTCATTTCACCAGTTAAATTAACAAAAAAAGTAAATAGACCAAATTGCAAAGAAGTCTGTGGTTAAGTTTACTTAAGGAAAATACCCCTGAAGGCAAATTTGGATAGATCTGAGTTTTAAGGATGCTCACATGTTCTTTTAGGTCCCAGTGGATACTTTAGTCCCCAGTGAAGTGATGCAAATCAGAAAAAATTCAGATTGTGGGTAAGATATTGGCCAGCTACTTCATGACTCTGTATATTGTCCCATACTTGAAAGTTTATGGCTTTGCTTTAGAGCCAAGAGACAGATTGGGTAAGTATCTCCATTTTTCTGCAATCCTGTTTACTAAAAAGATTAAAAGTAAATCCAAATAACTTATTTCTCTTCTTTGTCTAGTCTCCTTAGTATTTGAGCAAGTAATCATTACTGCTACAGATGCACGTGACTGCTACGACCAATAGGATGCTGCTTTTGTGTAGGATTTGCCATATAATTTATTACAGTAGGGAAAAGCAAACCTGAAAACTGACTGCAAACTCATTAAAACCTCATAAATAGATCAATAGGGGAGAGATTAATAGAAAGAAAGGCAGTTTCAAATACTTTTTTGATTTTAGACAGGGTTAGATCATGTTTTGAATGAAAGAGATAAGGTAGCTTTTACATCATAATTAAACACTGTTTTTCACAATTATTTCAATTTAACATATTCCTAATTTGTTGTATCCCATGGTGCATATTTCCTACTGAACCTGGCAGCATTCTTGGAAAAGGAGAAATTATATAGGTCAGAAAAATGTGAGGATATAATACTGTTACTTTTCTGTCATTCAGTTCTGCAACAAGCCTCATGAGACAGTACTTCTGACAGCAAATCCTGTCAAAATAAGACTCCTGAATAAATAACATGAAGTCTGTTCTGTGAGATTTTGCCCAGGAAAAAAAAAAATATTCCCTGTAAATTTAATTTATGGCCACTGCATTGGCAAAAGTTAAAAAGAATACTTATAAAACTTCATCTCAGAAATCTCTCATTAAGAAAATTTCAGGCAATTAGATAAATCATTAGCTCATCAAATAAATAAATAAATAAATAAACAAGCAACTAAATAAATTCTTTGTTAAGGTCAATCGATTAGTGGTTGGCAATTAAAAAAAAATGCACTGTTTCAAAGTTATTTTCTATTACAGTCATCGTAAATAAAATCTTAAGTTACAAAAACTAGATATGTTCTGACTTATACTTCCTACCATAAAATATGTATTTTATGACTCTCCTAAGCAGCTACAAAATTCACATCAGTTCATAGAAATTAGGCTAATATACATTACTCTTTGAATATACATCACCCTCTGAAATTCACAGTGCCCATGATAGTAAAGGTTAGAAAAACAGCACCTGGTGCTGTACAGGGTTGTCCCACTGCCTCAAGGCCTGAACCCTCCCAGGCAAATGTTTGTCTAACCTGTTGAAGTCTGTTATTTTCCCTTGCTTCAGTCCTTATCCATAGCCAAGTTTCATAAGAGAATACATTTGCACACTTTCAAGAAGAATGTTGTCAGAAATTGAAGCCTACATAAGAAATAAACCAAATCGCTGTTGTGAGAGGTTCTATTCTAGATGCACAGGTCAATTTTGACTGTAACTTCCATTTTTGCCAGTGTAAGACTCAGTGTTATATTTGTCTTAATGGTTTATGTAAGAAATGGCTTTAGTTTACAAAAACTGGGTTCAAATATACTTTGGGACTTTTATTTTGTATTTCAGATCACTATTTCAGCCTAGTCTATTTTGGATTTCAAACTGCACACATCACTGTAACCATCTGAATCTGGTCCCCGAAGTCAAAAGTGCTTGCCATCTCCTCAGTCATCATCATTAAGCTGTAGCTATGAAACTACTAGAGCTTTGTTTTAATGAGCTACATTTCTTGTTCTAACAAACCTCAGCATCAATTCTTATCTCAGTGTCATGGAAGAAACAGTGCTGATGAAGGTTTTTGTTTTCTCTTTTACTGTCTACTCTATTCCCTATTACCAGTTTGTAAGGGCAAAATATGTTGTTGTTTTTTTAATTTTACTGCATCGCAACATAAGGCCTAGTGACACCTACTCTGCAATCAGAAGCCAGGGCTGCATGTTCAGTTAAAAGGAACTGGTGTAACTCTAGTTACTGGCATAATTCCATGTCAGATACAAAACCCCAGTGATAGCCACTAGATCAGAAAATACAGTAAAGTCCAGCCAGAGCATCACTGACCTTTTTTTCCTTTAAAATAATGCAGCTCAGAAACAAGTATTTTATGTTTAAAAAGGATTATTTTAATATACCAGTTTCCCTGAAAGTATCTCATTAGACACACACAATTTATAATGACATTATCAAAATATCTTCACTAGGGAAATAATATAGACCACCACAGTGAATTAACACACTTGAATAAGAAATGTGCTGCTGCCTGCTGCACAGAAAAACAGTTGAATTTGGCTGTATCTGTCAGATCAAATCATAGCTACTAAAAGCATTCACTTTTCTGATACGAACAGAGCAGACAAAGAAACTTGCTTGGAGAAGACATTACCCCAAGGATAAATGGAGTTAGAGATTAAGACACTGAAGAGCAGGATATCACTGAGCAGATGCTAGGTGATGGCAGGAATTAGGGATGCTCATGGCGGAAATGCTGCAATCACTGTGAGACCTAATCACTGTGAGACAGGGTGCCAGAAAAATGGGAGAATGTAAACAGGGGTAATCAGGAGTGAGAAAGAGAAATGGCTGGCTGTGGTTGGCTATATTGAAACGGTTGTTTATGAATGACTGTCAGATTTAGAGCAGCAAGAAATGACTGAAACACTGAGAATTTTCAGAAATACTTGATTTTTAAAGAACAAAGATCTGGATTCTTGGAACCCTTCTGACAGAAGGATATAGAAAATGATCCTTGACTGAATTATGAAGGTCTGTAGTAGGACACAAGCCAATGACTGCATCATTTCTCAGGCCATATCTTCCAAATCTTATAAAGACAAGCCTGCTTATACTGGGATTTGTTTTGATAGTTCAACTATTCCTGCTTCAATTTACACCTTCAGTTTTAAGTCAAAAATCTCATTTGATTTATCTGTTATGAATAGCCACACATAAATCACTCAGTAAAATACTGAAGATGCATCTTTAGACGAAGGTTTGCATCACTGAATTTTGCTGAGGAACTCAAGACCAGAACTGAATCGTGGTTGTTCTATGGACCTATTGATCTATGGGTTCTATGCATCTGTAAGAGTGAAGACACATCCATCAGGAGACTTCCTCAGTTGATTCCCATTACAGAATTCCATGAAGATGCACCTTTTTTCCACTCATTTACAGTGTAGCACTGGGCTTGTTTGTGGGTATACAGAGAAGAAGGGGTTTGACTGCATTGTGCTGCCACTAGCTAGGTGAAGCCCACTGTGAGACAACCACTACATGCAGTGTTCCTGCACTAGATCCTTTCAGCCTCAAGTCAGCAAGTCAGCAATCAGAAGTATCTACAGCTATTAGAGATTGTCTACGTAGCCTGAAATTTCTCCAGTGTGCTGACACATGTTCCTTTCTGCACCTGTGATGGGGGAACTCAGGTATGGCTTTGGGTGCTATATGTAAGCACCTGCACATACAATAGATGTCTGGGTCCCTAAAGCCATCCAGCATAGCTTTGGGAGTGATTTAGCTCCTCTACAAACAGGTGTCAGGGCTGGTTAGCCAAGTGCTTAGGTGTGATCTAAGCACTGACTTTGTAGCCTTGTGAATGTTTCTGCTGTTCACATTGGGCGTTTGGGTTCATCTGAGACTCTCTAGTGAATCCCAACAGGCCTTCAGACACCCCTCCCAGCTGGCATTTGGGTGCAATTCCCTGCATCAAATCTGCCAGCCTCTCAGAAGTCTGCAGTGGATAGATATCTGGGCATCATGTGTTCAATGACAGTAGACTTGTCTTTATGGCAAATCATGCTTTAGATTTGCACTGTTTATAATACAGAGTAAACACAAAATACACAGTTGGAGGTCACAGTTTAGGTATGTTGATCTTTAACCAAATCCCAGTCCTGGATCTAGGCACATTAGAAGCCAAGTAAGCCCCAAGTCCAATTGATGTCAAGAGGAAAGGAAAACAAAGAATAAAAAGCTGGGATAAATTAAATCTTCAACTAGTCCTTCCTTTGAGGAATTGAATTTGTAGAATCGAATACATACTACATAGACCAAACTGAGTAGATGATAGAGCACTTTTAGGTATTTTTCAGGAGGTGTCAGCAGGTCTAATTTTAAAAGGGCAGGTCAGACTGTAATGGTACAGCTAAGCTTTTATTTCCTCCATAAGAAGGTTAATACAGTTTTAAAATGTAGGAAAAGAAAGAACATGCTGTAACCTTTTATCCTTGTCTTTAATCTGACGCTAACAAAAAACAAGGAAATGCAGCCTGCCAGCTCCTCTCACATCACCACATGCTGCTGTGTGCCTGGAGTTCCCAGAAAGTTATCAGTTGCAGACACATGCAGATGGGTGGACAGATGCTCCCAGGAGACAGACGTACACACCAGTACCCACACACTGCACAGGAAATAAGAAATTAAGCCTCAGGATTGCACTGACATTGAAAAGAAAGAAAAAAGGTTGCTCTCCCATGATTTAAATATCAATTGATACTGTCAGCGCTGTTAATGATCCAGCTGTTTGGACTGAAGTCTTCATTGTGCCCACAAAGTTCTGCTTAGGGCAACAGCGGAGTTCTGTTACTCCAGTGATAATATTGCCAGAACGATCCCACCTGTATCTCCTCATGAAAATTATCCCATCTATTTGGTGAGATAGGAGATAAGGACATTTCTCCTGTGGAAACATCACTGCTGGGCTGGGGATGGGGAGAAAAGACTTGGTATGGAGGAGAAAGAAGCTGCTTTTCATTGCCAAAATGATTGTTTCTGTAGGCCATTTGGTATGTATCAGGACTAGAAGTTCTGGCAGGATGAAGCTGTCAGATGCTAAAGAGAAAAAAGCCAGAAGGCTCTTGAAATGATTAAAAGACTGCAAAAGGCTTGCTCTGTTTGAAGGAGCTCCCTTGAAGTCAAGCCACACTGTTTACAGCAGGAGTCCTGGGATGGAGTAAAATGGTTTTATAGGGTTTGAAGGCCAGCATGATTTGCAGGCAAAGAAGCAAGGTGAGATCTAACTCACAGATAATTACCGCTTTTTATCTTTTTCCCCCCGTTGAGTGCTTTTTAAAAAAATAGTGCCACAAATTTCAGTAAGTATTTTAGACTAATTCTAACCTTCTTAAACTCTTAGTTTAATGGCAATTATGAGACTATATACAGTAATGCAACCTGCTGGCTCGACTCCTGCCCTGCCAACCCACACCTGGAAGGAAAAAAACAGAGGTACTAATAGGCACATAGGGAAGTATTAGCAGATACATTTGTAGGAAAAAATGGTGAAGCCATTTTCCACCATGCCTATTAGCACATTCTCTATATCTTGCCTATTAGAGAACAGTGTCTTTTTGTTGCTCTCTACTGGACCTGGGCATATATGCATTTTAATAACTGCAGGCTGATAATACTGAGACAAGTAGAAACAAAACAAAGATTCAATTAAGAGACTTCGAGAATATTTAGGAAACCTTACTACGTAGCATTTATTCAGCCTGTTTAACTTTCATTCACTTACATAAATGTTAGAAATAAGATACAGAAAACCCATGAATATGTATTGATTCATAAGATTATTCTAACAAAAAATAGTTTTTGCAACTAACTTCTTGTGATTTGTCTGTACTTACTCAGTAGGACAGTGGAATAGTCTGTCTTACCCAAGCTTTTGGCAATTTCACCTCTTCTGCTGAGAAAGATCCCAGCTGACTGACTGAAGTACAGGATGTGTGGAATATTTGAAATTCTGCAGTCCTTACCAATACAGGGATGAAAATGAACTTTTACAGCATGAACGAAATCAGAGCTAAGAATTTTTTTTTTTAATTTCTACAATCATCTTGAATATTGTGAAAATGAGAAAGAACAAAAAAAATCATCACATCTGAGTTTTCATTTTTCTAGAATTACAAATGGAGATATGAGGTCAACGCCAATCAGGCAAGCAGGGTGAGGTAACTGCTTAGAGAGAGCAAATAACTTACTACAGTAGCTGATAATGTTTCCATTTTTCAAAAGCCTAGAATTTTAACACACCAGTGTTAACATTGAAAAATGTGGCTGATTCCTTTTACCAAAACATAATAAATATTTTACATATCTGTCAATTGTAACTAGACCACATACAGTAAACTTAAGCTATAAGCCCATGCTTTCTCTCACAGCTTGAAGCATTATTTTACACAAATCTTATAATTATGCTATTATACACTAACAATCAGATAGATGAATATAAATAAGATTAACTACTTTAGTTGCTTCTCAGCATCTTCAGATAATATGAAATTAAATAATAATAATAATAAAAAAAAAAAAAAGGTAGAATGAGTATCTGCAGGATTACCAATATGATGCTCATGTCTAGAAATTTCATTACACCCAGCTATGGCCATCCCAAGCCACATTCCTGCACATACCTGAAGAAACAAAAGTAGACATCAGCAGGCAATGCCATGAAAACAGAAGTGTTCAGTTCTTTCTTTTTTCTGTAATGGAAAATGTGTGAAAAACATCCATATTCTCCAGCAGTCCCCAATGCACTCACTGACTGGAGTTTATTTCAGCAGGTAAACAAAATATCACAAGTTCTCAACTATGAAAAGAATTTCTTGACATTTTAAAGACATAATAGATAATTTTTATTTCTTATTATGATATTTTCTCATTCCACTATCTGCATGTAATAGTTTTAAAAGCTATCTATCTTCATTACATACAGACTTAGAAGCAGATTAACGGACATATAACTGATAGCAAAAAGAGAATTTCAATCCTGTTGAGCTTCCAGTCTCAGGTCTGAAGCTACAGCCAATCAAGCTTTAAAAAGCTTCTTGCACTCTTTCTCTCAGATTTGTTTTTCTTTATAAGTCTTTCTATTTGTTTTCACATCCAGAAGTAGTCAGTGCCAGGACTACATTTACTTCAGTGGCATCCCTCTCTTTTTGCCACTGCCTTGAAAGGGTTTTGCAAATACATGTAGATTTTAGAAAATTAAAGGTGTTATTTATGTCTCTGTATTGGGTTTACATGGCAATGTTGGCTTTTTCTTCGGGAGTGGTGTTGCAGGGATGTCCTCTGTGAGAAGACACCAGGAGCTGCCCACATGTCAGACACAGCTGGTTCCAGCAGTCTCCAATGGACTGGCCAAAGCTGAGCCTATCAGCTACACTGGTAGTGCCTCTGTGATAACATATTTAAGAAAGGGAAAAAAATGCTGCAGAGCAGCTGTGAGAGAGTGAGAAAATGTGAAACAAACACCCCTGAATACAGCCAGGTCAGTGAAGAAGGAGGAGGAGGAGGAGGTGCTCCAGGCACCGGAGCAGGGACTTGCCTGCAGAAGGTGGAGAAGACTATGAGAAAGCAGTTTGTACCCCTGCAGCCCATAGAGTACCACATCAGAGATCACCAAGAAAATATCACAGTGGGAAGTATCACTCTACACGTGCTGTTTCTTATATTGCACTACTGAACATTTATTGGCCACACCATGCACAGACTTACATGGACCTTAGGTGTAACACTGGCTTCACTTTCGATCTTATTCTGCTGGGAAAGTGACAGTTTGCTTCAGAAATCTTAGAAGTCTTAGCATTTTCAGAAGTCTTAGGAAGACATATTAGACCTCAAACAGAAGGGGTAAGCTAAAGATAGAAATTTCCATGAAAGTTTCTTTGGGAAGCACTGCACAGAATGTTTGGGGAAAAGATTGTTTTCCTTAAGAACTGTTAAAACAGTTACTTGTAAGTAAATTAGATCTCGTTTCTGAAAGATTATATTTAACATTTTTGAAACTGTTTGAGTAACTGATAACTGAAGTGCACAATACCCTTAACAGACTTTGATACCCACTATGAGAACTAAAAGCACTCAGTACAGGCTCAGATCCAGAAACAAAACAACTTATTTAAAACAGTTTTTACATCAGAATATCGTAAGGGCTTTTTATATTACTCTCTAGGTTTTAATAGATGGACATTAGAGACTTTAATGTAATAGAATATTATAATAAAACAAGATGGGTACTAATCTAAATGTACATTAACTCATTTGCTAATGATCAACATCAGCCAAGGGACAGCTGCCAGCAGTTTCATGTCCTTTCATCAAAAAGGAGACAGAGCCTATTTAAATGTTTTAATTGTTGGGAAAGAAACGGATTTGCTTTTATCCAATCAATATTACTTTGACCAAGAATCAATTAAACTGACAAGGCTTCCCTTACTGAAGTAAGTAGGGGCTTTAATTAAATTCCATTCTATAGTTTAAGCAAAGCATAAGCGGAGAAGGAGCATGTAAAGGCTACTTTTCATTTGGTGCTTGTATATCAGTTGTATGTTCTTAGGAGCAAATCATAAATTAAACTGCAGATACATTAACATTTTACTTTATGTCAAACTAGGCATCAAAATAAAACCACAGATATGTACTAGTCCCATCTATTACAGTATGTATTTCTATTTTGAATTATCACAAAATGGAAGGCTCTGCATGATCTTTTATATTACAGTGACACAGCATGTAAAAGGGCATCCTCCTATTTCCTCAGAAACCATCATTAGTACTAAATAGACTCCCTTTGCCTATTTCTTTAGAAGAGTACTGCACAAAAATGAGACACTGCAGAATAACAATGGGTTCCATTTAATTGGTGCAACCCTTCCCCTGCCTATCAGCAGAACAACTCAATATTCATTCTGAGGCAGAGGAGTTATTAAAGCATTTCCAGTGATATTTTCAAAGTGAATTTTCTTTGTTTCTTATTACCTCTTCAAATCTGAATCATTGGGTGAGAAAGGGAGGCCAAGGGGATGGAAAAGAAAAAAGAAAAGTTTAATTCCTAGGAAATTGTTGAAAATGATGTCATGAAATCAAACAGCGCTTTGGTATAAACATCTTCAGAAGAGAAAATATACTTTAAGCAAAAGACTGAGAATACAAAGTCTTTCTGCAAGTGGCAACACCTCAGATCACTTGGCCTGGAGCTTCTGTTATTTCAGTCTCCTGATGTGGTGCTATTCCAGTTTATTTTCCTCAGGCTGCTTTGGTCACTAAGGCAAGTAATTAGAGTAGCAAATAATAGAGTCAGAGTCCCAAATTAACTTTCAATATTATCATCTTGTTGCTACTGGCTAAAACAATGCTAACATTGATAAATCTATATACCTTCATGACAAACAGCTATTAAAATAAATGATTTAGTAAAATTTATCTTCAGTAGCCTTGTTCTAAAATACACTCTTTTTGTGCAAATTAAATGGCATACAAAATGATTAGCAGGTTCCCCTGGTTAAATATTCTCAATTGCTCAGTGGTTCAGTCCACATGTATTTCACCTACAGCATCTCTTACGTCATTAAGTGTCTCCAACTTGTGGCATGTTGGCAAGTTTTCTTTTAACATTAACAGTTTTCAAAGATTAGCTGTTAATTCTTAATGTGCTGGGCAATTAGCAGAAAATAAAATCTTTTTTGACTTAAGAGAGTATTTTCTTTATTCCTCAAAATGTGAGAGGAATTACAGTCCTCAAGATCTAGTTCAGCATCTTCCAGTGTAAGAGTTTTTTTCTGCTTCTAAATGGATTTTTACAAAATCAAAATGTTAATTCACTAGTTGGATAAAAAAAAAAATACATATAAGAGTATATTAAATTTAATGTTTATCACTACATACAATATACTATTTCATATACAAAATTGATTTAAACAATCAAAAATGTTATGAACATAATTTTTGATTTCTGTTTCATAGTTGAGTTGAAACGTTCACTACTTATTCTGCTTTACAGAATAGCAGCCTGAGTGTTCTCTGCTTCTCCATTTTTTAGCCTGGTTTCTGGGTAAGGAACAAAACTTAAGCTTTGATGAGCATGTAGCATATAGCTCATGCTAAAGAAGATAATATTTTTAAATTGAAATACTGAATTACTTAATCTTAAACAGTCTAAAAAAAATGAAATATAGCTCTTAAAAATACTAAATAAGCTGCATTCTACATTTTGGGACTTATTTTTCTTTATGAGAAAATTGTTTTGAACATTTACTTATCTCTTTAAAAATTAAAAACTGAATGAAGAAATAAATATTTTAATTCCATTAAAAAAAAAATCACTGTTTTGATCATCTTGCCAAATATCCTTCTCATAATTTACAGGAAAGGTAAAAATTGTGTTTAAGTGTCATCTCAGAACAAAACACTAACATTATAGAAAATTGCTTCCTTCCTACAGCAATTTAAACTTATGTTGAATAATAATATATTTTGAAAATCTTACGATATTGCATAAAAGCTGAATAAACAGTCTCTTTTTCCCTCAATCATGTCAGTAAAATATCAGATTCACACAAAAGAAAATTTCTTTGGTTTCCTGATATGCAAATTTTCTAAGAGAATCCTAATCTTTTGCTAACTCCTTCTCCAGCAACAAACCACAATATCCAGTTTACAGTCTTTAGGCTGTTTAGTGCAGGTTTGGCCTACCTCAGCCATAGTACAATTGTATGGACAGTTCTGGTTCCTGCTTTTCAGAGTAGTTTTCCTTCCAGATGTGTCCTTTGAAAATAAGGAAACGAGCAACCAACAAAGTCAGCTCCACCAATTGCAGCTACATTTTTTAAAGGGTCAGGGCCACTGTCAGAACAAGATCTGTACAGGTAAGCACAGCGCTTTTTCCTTTTTGCATCTGTTCAGTAACACCAGTTCTAAAAACAACTTTACATGGAAAAAGCCTTATTTATCTACTAAGTGTTCTGTGACATTGCATTTAATTAACATTGTGTTATGCTTAGTCTGGAGCAATCATAATTTATTTTAGTAATTAGAAGATTAAGATTTCATGCTTTTATTTGAGTGCTACTTCCATTTCAATAACTCACATTTAAATATTTTGTCAGCCATATTAGACAGAGCTAGCCAGGGAGATGCTAAACATGCTGTCATATTATGACATGGTTATCACAAAATTTACAAGGGTTCTATGGGCCATGGCACTACTCTTCTCATGCATGAGAGAGATCTGAGAGAACTGGAGAATTGTGAAGGTTGGATTACCTGTCAGGCAGCCTGGGACTATCAGGTAGAGTAATACAGTACTGCACTGCCTATGTGCTTTTCTGTCTAACTCAGCCCACTAGAGACTGATGCAGTCTTGCCACATGCAGACATTTCCCCAGTATAGACCTGGCAGTAAAGAAGCATTCTTAGCAAAAACACCTATTCCCACTTGATGGTGGCACTGTCTAGAGCAGGTCACTTCCCATTTGTATCTATTACACAGTTTATCAATAATTTTCTCATGATTTAATGTTTTTGATAGATGTCTATAAAGCTTCTAGAACAATAAGCATATATAATAAGGGTGAAGAAAACATCAGCTTTCTGAGAAAGGAGTTTGCAGAACCGAACATGAGTACTTTCATATTCAAGGTTAACGAAGACAACAAAGTGCTGCTTCAGCACTCAAATCTTTTACATATTGGAAAAAAATCAGGGTGTAAGTGTTACATGAAATTTAGCTATTGAACCACATACCCTTTCTGAGGCTACGTATTTATTTTTTTTAATTTAAAGACCAAGGGGTTTTAATTTCCATATTAATCACTTCATGTATTTTTCAGTGCTTCCTCAGGAGCAGTAGAATTTTCTATCATAAGTAACTGATACCAGAATGAATCTGTATCTGTGTTTCCATAAATACAGCCTTTTTAAACTAGTTTATAGTGTATGATTCCTGGGGTTAGCAAGGTTAGCTACAGATCTTCAGTTAGGAACAGACAGCTGCAGCATACTATAGTCAAATTAAAATAACAATCTAACACCAAAAAGCCACCCCACCTCTAATTTTTTCCCTCCGACATCAGCTACAACATAATCTTGCTTACCCTACTGCTCTTCATTCAAGTACTAACTTCACATAGACCAAATCTTAAATTTCCCCTTTTTTCTCAGATACCATATGACATATGATTTTCTCCATCATTAGCATTGAGTTTGATAGCTTACTGGATTGCATCATGATGTTCTTTTAATTGGATGATTACGTATATGCCCCAGGCAAGTTACTATGCTAACATCTGATGATTTAGCAAAGTGATCTGATTTTATTTATTTATTTTACTTCTGGCTGAAACACTTTCTAGTCTCAGTGCTCAAAGTGTAATGCCTCTGTAGAAGCAGCCTAGATTCAGAACTTCTGGGTATTTGCATTAGTGGTAATGAGGGATACCTTGAGCCATGGGAAAACAACATGGGTTTTAACGTACATGCCTAAGTGTTGTGCTAGGTCCCTAACATTAAAAAGTGCAGCTTAAATATTTATGAAATGCCATTGTTAATTTTGAATTGAGTAACACTTTATTATCTTTCATAGAGAAATTTGCAAGATCTGCAGTCAAGTTCCTCTGCTGAGTTGCAGGATTGCAGATGTTGGTTTAGCTCTCCTGGGTGAAAGGGTTCAAAATACACCAAAGTTTTTTTAAATGAAAATTTAATTGAAATTATAACCAGTCTGCAGGGGATAGTTCAAATTGGGTTAATACAGTCAGAAAATAGTGATTTAGGATGATGTGTTCAGAGCTTGTAATAGATGATTTCCTTGATTTATTTGGTATTTGCCTGTAACCTCTACAGGTCTCCACGTCCAGGCTATGCCTGTACAATTAGTATCAAATGTGTCTTTTTACCTTTCAACTCTCAAGACACAGGATACTCCAAAACAAGTATACTGCTGAGATTCTCCCACCCAACTCCCTCCCCCCCCATCCTTTATTAAAGGAATTTCTATGGTAAAGTCTATAGGAAATGTAGTGGGCACAGATGTAGAAACAGACTTAATCACATGCTACAATGAGGAGAGAGGTATTACATCCACATTTCAAAAAGTGACATGAATGGTCTGTAAATGCATTCTCTGATATGAGCAGAAATTTTCAGTAGCATCAGCCAAAAATGAATCTATAGCCTTTTGGCAGGAAGAAAATCTCCACCAACTCAGTCCCTGTAAGGATGAAAATTGCTGGGATAATACTATTAAGTTTTGTTTGATTTGAATGAGTAATTATTTTGTGCCGATACATTACTGCTTACATAGACATTTCACCTATGCTCTTCTTTATTTCATTTGATTATAATTCTTTCCCCATAGCCAAACCTGTCTATGAGGCAAATACGCTTGGCTGAATAGTAGCGAATGTTTAGATAAGGTACCAATGGCTGGAGGGCAACTGCAATATTTAGCAATTACATGTACAATACACCATGCCCCAGTGGGATTCCTGCTGAGAATGTGCTTTGCATTATGTAGAAACAAGCAAGGGCAGAAAAAAGCCACAAATATTCACATTAGGCATTTTAATGTTGGAGACTATCTCACAGCGTAGGTTTAAAATAATAGAAACCAGTGGAGTAAGAACTCTGAGAAGAACCTGAGACAGCTGTTTCCTGAGGAGCAGAAACCCCTCTGTGCAATTAATGGCATCTGCTACTTCTGCACTACTAGCTCCATATTATTTCCTTTTGCCATACCTGAAGGAGAAAAATAAAGCCTTTCTAGCCAAAATGGAAAAAAAACCCCAAACCAACAAACAACAACCCCTCTTTGACTTAAGTCAGAAACAGGAATCCTGCTTATTCCAAGTTCTACCATGGTTACTTGGCCATCCAAATAGCACTAAAAAACACCATTAAGTATCACATTTTCAAAGAACAGCCTTGTATCTGGGCTATGCAGTGTGGAGCATCAAGAAAATGGTAGAAAGATTTTAGCCACCTGAGTTAGACAGAAAATTAATCCTTTGAAAAGGACTTGTCTGGACTCTTATTACCATTATGAAAGGCATATTTAGTGAAAGAAATAAATTGGTTATTACTTGTACGTAAGAGGTCAGCACAGACTCAGTGTAAAACACAGCTGCTAAACAGAAAACAAGTTCTGCAAAGCGTATTGGGTTGATGACCCTGTTACAGCTAATGACCTTGAACACTCAGACTTAGTTTAACACTTCAAAACCTGTTTTGAAGCACTGCTCTGTTTTTTGTTTAACTGTCAAGATTCTCACATGCTATAGTATAAAAGACAAGAATCAATATCTCAAGGCTGCTTAAATTTAACCATATTCATTTATTTCAGTATTTCTTATGGACACTGGAATTAGGAATCTCAGCTATGGTATTTGAAATATCCATATGAAATGGAATATATGATTTTACAATGACACAGAATTTATTTTGAAGGTATAGTGATTATTCACAGTTCAATAAATATCCCAGCATCTTTGTATGATTAACAAATGGTTAACTGAGCATTTCTCCTTATTTGATTTTAATTTTCTTACTGTCTACCATCTATTAGTTCTTTTTAAAATTCTGACTTCTTTGCAGTTTCAACTGAAAGTTTTGCTCAAGAGTGCCCTTAATCTAGCTCTCGAACACACCCCAGAACGCTAGCTGGAATTCTGTAACAGCTGCAATTTATGTTAGCTTGACTATCATGGGAGCTGTGCTGAATCTTTAGTGCTGCAGTGAACAGCAGAAGCTGAAATTACAATTCCTGGGGTGCTGAACCTAATCATTTTGTTCTGCTCATTCAGCCAAGTTTTACTCAAGCAACTTGACTACATAGTGGAGCTGGCCAAGCAGCAGCCTAGATCAGGCCCAGAGGATGAGTTAACCTATGTCCCTGAAACAGAACAGCAAAGCTTGCAGGTTAGAAATGGAAGAAGAGATCCATCAGAATTCCTGCCCCACTGAAATAGCTCCCAAGCAAGAAAAAAAGAAAGCAAGAGAAGAGATAGGACATGGTAGGAATGTCACAGGGCACATGGCAGTACAGAGATCTTCATAAACCAGTGGAGAATTACAGTGACATTGCCTCTGTGTGATCAAAAATAGGAGGACAAATTGTAGTGGAGTGTGGGGAAAGAGAAAAAAAAAGTGCTGAGATAGACAATTCACTTAATCAAGGACTAGCGCAAGGTGCTGGAAGCCATTTGTTTCTTGCAAACACTGCAATAAGGACTGCACAGAGGCATACAAAGCCTGTAGACAGATAGGTGGACTCACATAACTGTGGTCAATACAGTTGACAGGTTCATAGCATCACAAAGCATTAGACTTCATCACTTCATAATGTCCATCTCTAAATAGAAATCTGTGTTGCTATCCCAATCCCAATTGTACAGACACTTAACTGGTACAAAGATGCTGTGAAGGCTCTATAATAAACACTCTTACTTCAAATATATATAAGTGCAGGTTAAGGATTTTACCATTAGGTAGAGGGCACAGTATAACACAGCCTTTTAAGATTTTTATTGTCATCTTCCACCAAAGCTACAACTTGCACTACTTGTAAATGGGTTTTTTCCAAATTGAAGCAAAAAGTATTAAAAATAAACATTTTGTCAGTTCAGAGAGGTCCCCTCTCAAGACCCCACATTAGACATCACCAATAGACAATAGTAACAATAGACATATATTACATACAATTAATATGGCTACAGTGCAGAGGGCAAAATTCTCTTGCCTTACTCTTGACAGTAATATTTTTTAAACTGATATGAATGAGTTGGGACCTTAGGCTGCAGCCATGTGAGTCTTATCTCTAAACAAGTCTAATTAACTACCTAGGCAGTAAACACAAATTAGCAGAAAGTTCAAAGTTTGTCTTATTCAAAGCACATGGTTAGTTCCACATTTTCTGTCAAGTTTTGATGAAGACAGTGAAGTACTGTTGCAGGTAGTGAGGCTAGTTTGTACCGAGTTGACTTACATGAACACTCTAAAAGTCTCTCTTCTGTGTCATTTTTTAGTCTCCAATTGTTAAGTGCAACTTCTTATATTGCTAGTACTGCATGAGATTGGAAAGGGGAAAATTCCTATTCAGTTTTGCTGCAGACTATATAAACTCCTTTTATTATGTAGTTATTGTCAGTGCTGCCTTCTGTCTGCGGTTTTCTCTATTGTTTGTGTGTCTTTTTTAAAGAGCCACAGAAACACATGAAAATGAAACACCGAGAATCTTATGAGCTATGTTTCTAATTATAGTTCCTGACTCTGTTAGCGTTTGTATCTGATTGGAGTCAGCCTGAGATCTGGCATCATTTCCATGGACAGTTTGTGCATTTTATATTGGATTACTGATGCTGAGCTGATGTTGAGACCACTGTTTTGGTCTGCTCTTTGAAGCTGGCTGCCTTAACCACTTAGCTACAGAGTTAAGTTTACAGCTGTTTGGCCTCCTTTTGTCCTCCAGGCTCTTGTGTTGCCTCCTATACAGAGGTTCAGCTTGAAGAAAGATGAAACAGATGCCTAAGTCTAGAAGTGATGTCATGGTTTAAACCCAGCTGGTAACTCAGCAGCACGCAGCTGCTCACTCATTCTCCCCATCTATTCCCCCTCTGGGAGAGACAGGGATGAGAATCAAAAGAATGTAAAACTCGTGGGTTGAGACAGTTTAATAACTAAAGTACAGTACTCTACTACTACAAATGATAATAATAATGAAAAGGGAAATAACAAGATAAGAAAATATAAAACCAAAAGGGAAAAAAGGAAAAAAAACAACAATAAACACAAATGATGCCCAACACAATTGCTCACCACCTGCTGACTGATACCCATCCTGACCCGAGCAATGATCAGTCCCTTCAGGGTAACTCCCTCCCAGTTTATACACTGGGCATGACATGCTGTGGTATGGAATACCCCTTTGGCTAGTCTGGATCAGGTGTTCTGTCTCTGCTTCCTCCTGGCTTCGTGTGCCCCTCCTCACTGGCAGAGCTTGAGAGACTGAAAAGTCCTTGATCGGAGTAAGTGCTACTGAGCAACAACTAAAACATTGGCATGTTATCAGCACTGCTCTCAGACTAAAGCCAAAACAGAGCACTGCACCAGCTACTAGGAAAATTAAGTCTATCCCAGCTCAAACAAGGACAAGTGGCAAGCTTCCAGAAGCTATTTTCCCCTTGAGGCTACGAAAAGCCTAAAGTCTCAAGTCTTCTATCTGCAGTTTAGAGATCTTGTCTTTGGACTTGAAGGAAAAAATAAGCAGTGATATCAATGTCTCTTCCTTTTCTGGTACTTTCAACAAAAAATGACAGTGATACTGTATCAGGTAATGGATTTAATTATGCCAGTATGAGATACATTTGTAAAACCTGTTGAAGACTTTTCCATAAAAGCCTTGCAACAAATCCTGCATCCATCAAAGGACTTAAAATCTGAGATACTTGTGAATAAGCTTTAGAGGAAATATGTGCAGAATAGTTAACTTGACAGATTCTTGGATATCTACAGTGATAGAACTTTAAATAACTAAACAAATGCTATAGCAGAAATGGATAAGCTACAAAGTCTCAAATAGTTACACAAAACTGTGGATTTTATCTTGGACTTAATTGGCAAAATCTTAAATAAATATCATGTTGCACTTCACATTTTTTCCATAAGTTCTAGCCTTATACTCTATGGCTGTACAGAAAACTTAGTCCTTCTGAACTTTTTGATTTTCTTTGACTGGGTAGGTGTATTCCTGGACTGAATTTTTAGCTACATTATGTGTTCGGGCTGCTTTCACCCATTCTTTGTGGTTAGGTGTTCTGTCATTACAGGAAAATATATATCTGTGTAGATGCCACAGGCCGTCTAAGCTGCACATTGGTCAACAAGGTTTTATGAATCAATTTGGGCTTAATTACACTGATTTGATTATCCAAGACTTAAACTACTTGGTGCAATTCTTCCAAGTGAATAAGAGAAAAGAGCAGGTAAGATCTTTATGTGGAGGTAAAAAAAAAACCAACCCAGTCGTTTCTAGATCTGTTACCATGACGGTTTTGCAATCTTGTCAGAACCTTTTATGAAGAGGTGTGAATCCAGCCTATTTCTATGGTCAAAGCTCAGAAAACAGTTTTGGTCAGCTTTGGCGTAGTTCATGGCAGCTGGGAGTTCATCTTTGATTAACTGGACTAGAGGTTTGGAACAGAAACACAGCTTTGATGTTACCTCTGTAGAATGAAGAATTACAGGCATAGCAACAGGAGACTGACCTCTTCTGAATAACTGATGGCCAGACTTACCCCTACAGACTTTTAGTTCGTATATTTTAGACAAAGAAAACTTGAATATATGGATGCAAGTGAAATCTTTTGTCAGACAGGTGAGACAAATAAAAGCAACCTCAGTAGTTCAGTTCATATGTCAATTCACACTCATTAGAATCTTATTCTAAAATGCCATGAGGAGCTCTGCAATGGAAACTTCAACTGAGAGAAGTTTTAAGGTGACTATGTCTACATGTTACCACTGAATAATGGTGACACAAGTGGAGTACAAAGTTACTGAATATTAAAAATGAGATCTCCAGGGTGACACAATAGTAACAAAGATATATGAGCAAATCTCCCCACTGTACCCCTCTAGAGCCCCAGAAGCCTTTTTATTCCTTCCTCACTAAGACCTTAGTTCACATCTGTCCCTTGGTCTTCTCTAGGATTGCCCTGTAGCTGCCTATGCAATATCTTTGTGCTTCCTCTGCATTTTGTCTTGGTTTAAGCCCAGCTGGTAACTCAGATCCACACATTCACTCACTCACCTTTTTTTCCCCTCTCCAGCAGGGATAGGGAGAAAATTCAAAAGAATGTAAAACCCATGGGTTAATATAAGAACAGCCCAATAACTAAAGTATAACACAAACTACTACTACTACTACTACTGATAATGGAAATAACAAGGGAAGAGAATATACAACAAAAGGGAAAGGAAAAAAAAACGAACACTAAACACAACTGACGCGCAATACAGTTGTTCACCACCCGCAGACCAACCCAAGCAGCAATCTGGCCCTTCCAGGTAACTCCCCCCAGTTTCTATACTGGGCATGACATGCTGTGGTATGGAATACCCCTTCAGATAGTTTGGGTCAGTTGTCCTGTCTCTGCTTCCTCCTGGCTTTGTGTGCCTCTCCTCATTGGCAGAGCATGAGAGACCGAAAAGTCCTTGATCGGAGTAAGTGCTACCGAGCAACAACTGAAACATTGGTGTGTTATCAGCATTGTTCTCAGACTAAAGCCAAAACACAGCACTGCACCAGCTACTAAGAAGAAAAATAACTGTAACAGCTGAACCCAGGACAATTTTCATTGTGCTCTTTTCTTCTTCCTGCACATCTCAGCTTGCATTTGACAAATCCCTCAAGCCACTTCAGAATTTCTAAGTGCTTTCAGGAAGGAGCAATTCCTGCCTCCTTTAGTTTGGTTTCATCTGACCCTGGTAGCAGGCTGCCTTCCTCTCCATAGACCACCCTCTCTTAACAGAACAAAATAGAGCATACACTAGCACATACTGCACAGTGAACAAACAAATCACTCACTGTAAACTACTACGGTGGCTGGTCTTCACTGGTCAATGTTTATTCCCCCACTCAAAGAGCAAGAATATGACCTCTGCAAATAAACTGCGGGCAATAAGAGAAGTCTTTTACTACCTTTGAAAGAGACTGACAAACTCAGAGACCTTTGAAGGCTGAACTGCTAATCTCTAGTCTTTCAAAAAAGCGATCTTTGTCCCCACAAATCCATAATTTCCCCAGCACATCCCTGGTCTTCAGAAAGTTTTCTATTCTGCAAATTTTTTGCAAAAAACATTTTGGATAAGTGTTACTGATGTTTCTCCTTCCCTTTCTCCCTTTTGTCTCTGTCAACCCTTGACATTTACACATCCAAATAATTAATTTTCTCCTTTTTTTTTTTTTTTATAAAACTATAATGATTTTCTTACCTTTCAAATTACAAAACTTAGGAACAAATACTTGCCTCTCTGAATTTCTCTGTCTTTATCTGTTTGTAGTACAAGGTTACTTAAGTGTACGTCTTTGACTGTCTTACTTAATGCCAGAGCCATTATTATTTCCTTCCTTTTCAGCTGATGCACATATTCAGCTAAAAATCAATTGTGTGCCACATCCGCAAACATGCCCTCAGTCTTACATCCTCTCATTTATATTATGCAGTCTTTGCTTGGATAGTTAAACTTCCATTAATACCACTCAGGACATCTCAACATTTTTTTTAAAGTTCTATCATTTCACAGTCCAATTGCCATCTCTGGCAAGATGACCTACATAACGTTCATAGAGCTATTTCTCCTACAAATATAACCTCAGTCTATAATGTCCCTTCACTTTTAATTTCATAAATAGATTTTCATAGCTCTCTCAAGTGCAGCTCCAAGTGCTTTTTCTTGGATAAGGTTAGGAAAGCTAAAGCCTTGATAAAATTTAATCTAGCCAGGGAAGTAGGGAAGTCAAGGGCAACAAGAAAAGCTTTTGTAAGTATGTTAGTGATAAAAGGAAGACTAGGGAAAATGTCGACCTTCTCCAGAAAGAAACGGTACCCAGGACATGGAGAGGGCTGAGGTACTCAATGACTTTTTTGCCTCAGTCTTCACCAGCAAGTGCTCCAGACACGCTGTCCAAGTCCAACACAAAGGCAGGGACTGGGAAAATGAAGGCCTGCCCACTCTAAGAGAAGATTAGGTCTGAGATCATCTAAGGAACATGGAGGTGCACAAATCCATGGGACCTGATGAGATGCATCCTTAAGTCCTGAGGGAACTAGCAGATGAAGTGGCTAAGCCACTATGCATCATATCTGAGAAGTTGTGGCAGAGCTAGTGAAGTTCCCACTGACTTGAAAAGGGGAAACATAATCCCTCCTCTAAACTACATTAAGGCACATGGGAAAAAAAAGGAGTTGATTGTTGACAGCCAACATGGGTTCATAAAGGGAAAATTGTGCCTGACAAATTTGGTAGCCTTCTATGATGGGTTACAGCACTGGTGGATAAGGGAAAAGTTACTGGCATCACCTTCCAGAACTCATACAAAGCATCTAACACTGTCCCGCATGGCATCCTTGTCTCTAAACTGGAGAGGCACGAATTTGACGAATGGACCACGGGGTAGATAAGGAAATGGCTGGATGGTCACATTCCCTTTGTTACTGTCAACAGCTCAATGTTCAAGTGGAGACCAGTGACAAGTGGTGTCCCTCACAGGTTGGTACTGGGACCAGCAATGTTTAAGATATTTCCCAGCAATACGGACAGTGGGACGGATGCAGCCTCAGCAAGTCTACTGACAATACCAAGTTGTGTGGTGTGGTTGACACACTAGAGGGAAGTGATGCCATTCAGAAGATCCTTGACACACTTGGGAAGTGGGCCAACCTAAAGAAGTTCAACAAGGCCAAGTGCAAGGTCCTGCACCTGGGTCAGGGCAATCCCAAGCACAAACACACACTGGATTGAGACCGGATTGAGAGATCCCTGAGAAGAAGGACTTGGGGTGTTGGCTCTCAACAGGCTCAACATGAACCAGCAATGTGCACTTGCCGCCAGAAAGCCAACCATATGCTGGGCTGTATCATGAGGTGCATGGCTAGAAGGTTGAAAGAGATGATTCTGTCCCTCTGCTCCACTCTCATGAGACCCCACCTGCAGTCCTGCGTTCAGCTCTGGGGCCTTCAACACAAGAGGGACATGGACATGCTTAAGCAAGTCCAAAGGACCACAAAGATGATCGGAGGGCGGAGACCTTCTTCTGTGAACACAGGCTGAGAGAACTGGGCTTGGTCAGCCTAGAGAAGAGAAGGATCGGGAGAGTACTGAATCCTAAAGGAATAAATTCTGCATATTAGTATCTGCCTATCCTCCTTTGAATATATCAGGAATATCCACAGGGGTAAACGTCTACAATCAATGTTTTACTTCACTTGAATTAAAAGAGATTTTGTTTTTTTCTTAAACTGCACCTTTTTTTATTCTTATTATCACTGATGTAATTTTAAAATTATTTTGTGAAAATGTAAATAAAACCAATAATTGAACAAACACTGTGATTTTGCTTAGTGTTAGATCTGCTCAGTTTTAATTTAAAACATATAGATGCCTTTCAGTTCCTCTAGGAAACAGAAGAGATGGACTTTACAGCTGCAGTCAAAGCAAAAGTAATCTATAAGTTCTTATTTCTGTCACTTGCCAAACAAGCACCGTAAATGATTTAGTAATTTAATGTTCAATAAAATTCTTGTTTCTTTGCCTAAGTATGGCTGCATTCTCATTGTCTTTCACATTCTTAACTTTAACTCAACCAGTTATGGAGGCAGTTAGTCCTTGTTACTGTGTTCTGAGTAAGAAGAATCCTGTGCAACCTCAGCAAATAGTGTCTGTCAGACATTTATATTCTGGAAATAGCTCCAGTTTCTTTGATAGTAGGTAAAGCAAGGATTCCTTTAAAAATCACAGGCTTCTAGATGCAGTTGGTACATCAGTGGAGATTAGGAAGCCAAGTATATTTGGAAAGCAAATGCAAAAACACATAAATTGTATTATTTAAAAAATCATTTCTTATTTCTCTTACTCTTCTATCCACAAAACTTTCATTCTTCTCTTCTGAAGTCCAGAACAACCAAGATACAGGACATATAAAATTTGTGCTGAAACGGTTGCTGTTAAATGCATCTTTAACAAATTCCCTTCTATTTAATAATTTTGCAATATTGATATCTGTTACACAGTAAAATTATGAGTCTGGAAAAAATGCCAAGCAAGGCTTCTGGGTTTTTTGTATGTAATAGCTTTTTAATTACTAGAAACTGGAATTTTCCCAGCAGTCCAGAAAAAAATCAATTAAAAATAATAAAAAAGAGAGGAGGACAGATTGAGCCTACATTATGTTATTAATAAAAAGACTTACTGAACAGGTTATTACTTTTGCTATGATTTTGAAATCTTGAGGAAGGTGGTCCTCACATTGTACTCGACCCTGGTGTGGCCACATCTGGAGTACTGTGTTCAGTTCTGGGCTTCTCAGTATAAGAAAGACAAGAGCTACCAGAAAGGGTCCAGTGGAGGGCCGCAAGGATGATCAGGGGTTTGGAGCATCTTTCTTATGAGGGACTGTGGGAGCTGGGCTTGTTTAGTCTAGCAAAGACTGAGAGGGGATCTCATTAATGCATATAAATATCTCAAAGGCAGGTGCCAAGAGCAATGGCCATAAACTAAAACACAAGAAGTTTCACCTCAACACGAGGCAGAGAACTGTAACAGGCTGCCCAGGGAGTCTGTGGAGTCTCCCTCTCTGCAGATATTCAAAACCCACATGGACGTGTTCCTATGTAACCTGCTCTAGGTGGCCCTGCTTTGGCAGGGGGGATCAGACTAGATGATCCCTTCCAACCTTAATGATTCTGTGATTCTGTAAAATTATAATAGAGGTAGGTGGTGTGAAGGTTGAGTTTAGACAAACCTCTGTCATGGATATATTTCCACTCTGGTAAACATTTTTTCCCTATTCCATAATATTTCAGAGTAAGTAGAGACTGTATATTGCCCATTTGAATGCATTTGAAAGCAAGTTTTTGCTTTATTTCTTCATATCTGCATGAATCAGTGACTGATAGAAAAAATGTAGCATTGACTGTGCATATCAGCCAAAGCATCTACTTCCTTAAATGAAAGAAGCTTTCAATCACTTGCTATTTCTAAGTGATATACTGTACGCGTTATTAAGGAAACAGCACATTTCTGATGCAATGAATTGCAGAATAAATGGTCTAGTGCATGCAAGATACTTTCTTTATATATCTTTGATGCCATAAAACACGGCATAAGCTCCAGTAACATCACCCATACTCCTTGCTCTTAATAGTGGCGGCAAGTGCAAAAAAAAGTGGGTGGGTAATGTCATGAGAGTTTGTTAAAGCTTAATTCCTTGCAAGCCTTTGCTGTAGCCTGGGGACACTAGTGATGAATGCAGTTTATAACTCTTAAACTGAATATGAAAACAGTACCATACAAGACTTGCTTAGGATGAGTTCAAAGATAACTTTACTCACTGGGTACTCACTCGGTAGTACTACAGGAAAGTCAAAACCTGGGCTTTGGCGCATGTTATGTACCAAATTTGCCAGCTGTGCAGTTTGGATTTACACAGGCCCCTTCCACTCATTTTTGGAATGGCTAAAACAAGAGCTGGACAAAGCATTGGCATACAAATTTATGACATAATAAATTGAGAACAACCTGAGATTTATTAACTGGGCAACAAACATATGTGCTGTATTTTTGAGGATAGACAGGATTATAATTCAAAGGTTTATCATCCAAATCACCAATTATTATATTAAACCATGTATATTATTTAGAAATTTCTTGTTCTTTGTTTGATGCTAACGTTTGAATTGGTGGGAAATGTTATGTGTATGCATAAAACAAGTACAACTGAACTACGCAATGCCAGAACTAAGTGCTGTTCACAGTGTACACCTAACTGGAAAGTACTCAATGCCTGAGAACACAAACTCACCTTCACTTCTAATACTCTTATCACACCTTGGAATATTTCTGTTTTCTGTTTCCACATGTCAGATTGATGCTGATACCCCTGAAAAAAGTCACAGAATTAAATTTCAAACAGGGATATGATTTTGAATCAGAAAGTTTTTAATACAGTTAAAGAATTTCATTACTTTTAAAGCCTGCTACTCGGTTAGATCAGTGTTGCTGCATTTTGGTTAAATCAGGGTTCACACTGCAGATCTAACTATACCTGCAAAACCAAAATCAACAGCTGTTCTCTGTGATTCCAGTCAGGACTAGTTCCCAGGGGTGACTGGTATGGATTATAACAACAAACAGCCGCCCTGCATCAGATGCATTTACACACAACCTTATGGTCACAAATAGTTAACTTTCTGAAGCAAGCTTAAGGTATAGCTCTGTTATCTAGACTGAACACATCTTTTGTACTTAACCTTCACCATTAAAGCTGGCAGATTGCACTGTAGGGAGCCACAGGGTGGCTTTTTTTGCAGCACAAATTTGGCAGAAGATGTTAGACCATATCAACTCAACATATTGAGAAGAACTCTTATCTTGTATCTCATAGAGCCAAATGTAGAATTCAAAGGCTCACTTTAGAAAGACTTGATGAAGAAAAACACACTAAAAAGCAGAAAGAGGGTAATTTTCATATTATGCTATATCATTTCCCTAATATTATGAAACAAGTAGATTTTACTTCTGAAATAGAACCATAGAATAGTTAGGGTTGGAAAGGACCCTAAGATCATCCAGTTCCAACCCCCCTGCCATGGGCAGGGACACCTCACACTAAAACATGCCACCCAAGGCTCTGTCCAACCTGGCCTTGAACACCGCCAAGGATGGAGCATTCACAACTTCCCTGGGCAATCCACTCCAGTGCCTCACCACCCTAACTGTAAAGAACTTCCTCCTTATATCCAATCTAAACTTCCCCTGTTTAAGTTTTAACTCATTACCCCTTGTCCTGTCACTACAGTCCCTGATGAATAGTCCTTCCCCAGCATCCCTATAGCTCCCCTTCAGATACTGGAAGGCTGCTATGAGGCTGCTATGCTCCACACTGCCTTCTCTTCTCCAGGCTGAACTGCCCCAACTTTCTCAGCCTCTCTTCATACGGGAGGTGCTCCAGTCCCCTGATCATCCTCGTGGCCCTCCTCTGGACTCGTTCCAACAGTTCCATGTCCTTTTTATGTTGAGGACACCAGAACTGCACACAATACTCCAAGTGAGGTCTCAGGAGAGCAGAGTGGAGGGGCAGGATCACCTCCTTCAACCTGCTGGTCACGCTCCTCTTGATGCAGCCCAGGATGCAGTTGGCTTTCTGGGCTGCGAGCGCACACTGAAGCCGGCTCACGTTCATTTTCCTATCAACCAACACCCCCAAGTCCTTCTCTGCAGGGCTGCTCTGAATCTCTTCACTGCCCAACCTATAGCTGTGCCTGGGATTGCTCCGACCCAGGTGTAGGACCTTGCACTTGGCATGATTAAACTTCATCAGGTTGGCATCTGCCCACCTCACAAGTGTGTCAAGGTCCCTCTGGATGGCATCCCTTCCCTCCGGCGTATCAACCAAACCACACAGCTTGGTGTCATCGGCAAACTTGCTGAGGGCGCACTCAATCCCACTGTCCATGTCACCGACAAAGATGTTGAACAAGACCGATCCCAACACCGACACCTGAGGAACACCACTCATTACTGGTCTCCAGCTGGACACTGAGCCATTGACCACAACCCTTTGCGTGTGGCCATCCAGCCAGTTCTTCATCCACTGAGTGGTCCACCCATCAAATTGATGTCTCTCCAATTTAGAGACAAGGATGTCATGTGGGATAGTGTCGAACGCTTTGCACAAGTCCATGTAGATGACATCAACTGCTCTACCCCTGTCCATCAGTTCCGTAGCCTTACCATAGAAGGCCACCAAATTGGTCAGGCAGGATTAAACATAAATAGTACTGTAAACAATAACACTCCGTCCCACTCTTGATTGGCTAACCTGTACTAGAGGAAAAGGACTTAGGTCAGGTGTTAGTGGCAATGTACTTTGGCCATAATATTTATTACGCTAGGAATAACCCAGGTCTCTTTGGTAATAGAATTAAAATGTGAATTTTAATTAGCGCTAAACCTGAAATTGTTAAATTCATCTAAAAGAACCAAGAAGAAATGAATGTTATGATTTGAGTTAGAAGAACTAGCCACTAACTTTGATGAATACTTAGAAGATATTAACAATGGAATATAGATCATGTGTAAATGCATTACACATGATGCTGCAAGTATATTTGCAACAGAAGCACCCAACTATCCATATTCTCCAAGCATATACAGATGGATTTGCATAATATTGCATGAGTAAAAAATAAAATTATTCTGAATGGTTAAATTATGTAACTTTATTTTTAGTTGATGCTTGTTTATTTTCCATTTACTTGGAGTTCTCTGATTCATGAAACTGGCAGTTGGTTCACACAGTAATATTTTTTGTACTTTATGAGAAATCAATTAAATTATGATTTAGACCTTGCAGGGAGCTAATGGATAGCAATTTAAAGAACTATTGCTGTGCTTCAAGTAACATCAAGTATCTTATTCTGCCTACATAATTTTTGTGTTCCTACTGCTTAAGAGGCTATTAGAAAGTGTTCCTGACACTCTTATGCTGTGTATCTGCAGAATTCCACCCCATTGCTTCTGATCCAGATGTTTCATATTAATTACTGTAGCATTTAAGAGACAAGAAAAAGCCATTATACAAAGGTAGTGTAGCTTCATTTGTTTAGGAAAAAAAAAACCAAACAAATCTAAACCAACAGATCCTAAACTGAAAAGCTATGGAAATCAGGATTAAAAAAAAAAAGAAAAAGAAAGAAAATAAAAATGCCACATTCAAACTCAGTCTGGAATAATTGTGTATCTGAAGGTATTCAATATGCTAAAAGCAACTGTGATCTAAATGGATGCATAAGCTACACAGAAAAAAAATGCTTATGATTACATCTTAGTAGTTACAGTGTGATAAGCAGCACTTCAAATGCAGCCAGACAGGGATACTGAGGTGTTTTAGCTGCAAAGCACTGCTTTGGTGACTCAAAGCAGCCATAAACCTCACATATGGATTCATGAGCCTTAACATACCAGGGAATTTGACCTTTCTGAATATGAAGCTGTTGCATGTTACAGTTTATTTGCTATTTAAACTTAGTTGTGAGAAATTTAAGCATTTAGTGTGATTTCCATTTTTCTTCACTTGAATTTGGATTGGCTTTATTTTGAGTTACTGCAACGTATGTATAGCAGGAACAACAGAGCAAAGGCACCTGGTGCCTTGTTTGCTTAATACAAAAGCAAACCCTTAACACTTTTAGGCATATAGCATAAAGTGAATGACTAATTTTTCTCCTGAATAAATTCTTCCCTATCTTATGACTGGTAGTGTGAACACTCCAGAAAGACTATGAAGGGAGAGACCTTGATTAGATGTCTATTTGGCGTTTCTTCCACTGCTACATGATTGCTGTTGCTTTGCAAGTCTATTTCTATTGGCATTGCATGTGGCCATTATTATTTTTAATTAGTGTTATAGCACACTGTTAGCTTATTTTCATCTTTCACCTACAAAAATCTAAATCCTGATATCTGGCTACTGTAACAAAAAAATATACACCATGTGATATATATGAATATTCTGGTTGTTAATCCTTTCAAAATTAAATGTGCTTTTTAAAACAGTATCTAAGGTATGATCATGAGCACTGACTTGACTTCATCATGCCTGGGCACAGGTAAGCAGAAAGTATGAGATCATAACCAAGTCTGCTGAGTCCCAGTTAGCAATACAAGTGGAAATGTGGAATCCATGATCAGCAGCTACCCTTGGTTTCTGTATGACAACACAAACGAGTGACAGCATGATTCACAGCTCACCCCCTCATTTTCTGGAGTAAAGATAAACATCTGCTGCATTGAAAATGTGAGTTTATCTAAGATATACCAATAGAAAAACTTTTCAAGAATTCTTGACTCTCTCTAAATGGTTAGATTTGTACTGTGTTGTTCTGAGTAACAATTATTTACCTTCTCTGGAAAAGAGGACCTTTTACTAATAGGCTTCACACTGCATGTTGACATTTCAGGAGGTTGCAATATTAGTTCTATCATTCAGAGCCATGAATTATTGATTCACCTACACTATTCTCCTTCAAACTACTGAACTACTCATCATTGTACTGATGCAAATAGCTAATAAATAAGCAGAATGTAAAATTACTTTATTCAGCTTTAAAAAGACTATCATAAAGTTTTAGTAGAGCCTGCACTATTAGGAGTGCTAGCCAGGTAGTAAATTTTGTTTGCAGCTTTCAGGCTTTATGCACGAGTCTGCCATCTCTAAATTAGTTTTAGCATCATATATCATGGAGATTATACATTCATTTGTGAGGTAAAAAAGCTGCTGTTCTTCCAGCAGTTCTTTACCACCTTTGCATTCTCAAACCTCAGTGTGCTGCTTCAGGGCTGTCCTTCACCTTCCTGTTATTTACTACAGGATGCAATTATTTGTACAAATCAGGAAAGATTATGGGAATAAGTGGAGCTGAACCATGGAGAGAAGTTTGGGGTGCTGTTTATTTTGCAAGAAAATGTTTGTTATTAAGATTAATGTCCTATATTGACAAAGTGAGATAACAATAGATATTCTAAATCATTGCCCCTGACATTAGCTTTTAAAGGCATATATAGTCTGCTGTAAAGGCTGGGAAAATTATACGGGGTATTTCAGATATTCCACAAGAGCTGTACAGTATGCTGTTACAATAGCTTCAAAATACAGATAACCTGAAAAACTTTGATTGTAAATCATCCTGCTACAGTGGGGATTTTTTTTACCGAAAGCCTCAAAAGAGGTCTTGGTGAGCTCATCCTGTTCATTTTTGTTTACTGGGCATAGAAATTTGTTTTTCTTTTACTACAGGAACTATAACAGAGTGACTACTGAGATCCTGATATGGTGTGCGCAATACAAAGATAATCGCAAGGATGGAAGGCAGTATTGGAATATTTCTCTGTTGTCCAAACTTACACAAAAATAGCAAAAGCAGTGATTAGTTACACTTGGACCATTTTCTCTGAAGATAGTCATTATGCTACAGCACATTTAAGACTTTTTCTGATGTGAGTGTTTTCCTGTCTCTTTAGATCCTCCATAGACTTTTTTCTTTTTTTTTTTTTTTTCCTACTTTAATACATGGAAACAAAATTACTGTAGAGATCATGATCAGACCTTTTGCCTCCTGGAATTAGGGTCCTTAAATAGATTCCACCTACCTGAGTTTCTGAAAACCAAGTAAGTAAAAGCCATACCTGCTCAGTAATTTGGAAAGACCTGCAAGGAAACATCTACAAAACTTTCAAAATTTCTTTGTTCTAGTTTCTGGGAAAGTATGTGCATCCCACAGAATTCAGCTGAGCAACTCCTGGCATCATGGGGATGTCCAGGAGAAGACAGCAGTTCTGAGATAACAGAGCTGACTGTGGACAAATTTACTCAAAGTGGGTTTCACACCTTAAGCTTGCGGCATCAGGGGTGGCTGTCATACCTGAAATAGTCATTTCAGAGTGAGCTCAGTGTCTCTTCAGTATACTCCAGCCATTACTGTCACCACAGTGCTGAAGTACTTTCATTTTTATCCATTGCACCAAGTTTTGATGATTTGTTCAAACTGGTAGGGAAAAAAACAAACCTAAACCAAAACCCCTCATCCCTCATCCCTAGTTCTTAGGTGCCCTAATTACTTCAAATTACATGATCCTTCCAGAAAACTTTTAGAATAGCTTTTAGAGCTCTGTACAGCATATAGCTGAAAGACAAATGTATACGTAATAATTAATTCACACTTTTTAGAACTATGAAATGCCTCAATCGATGCCACAAATCATTTTGGTATGGTGTAGGCTCACTTAAAAGTCATGAGAAATGCAATCTAAAATCTTTCAAGTAGGAAATTCTGGTGGTTTATTTTTTCACTGGCATAATTCTAACCTGTAACTTCTCTTGTTCCAGTCTTGATTATTAGCCAGCTTCTCCGGAGAGCATTCCACATACTCAGCCTCACCCTTGTTTAAGGACCAAATCTAGCTTTACTGTTTTATATCTTCAATTTTTCTATGTTATAGACGCCTCTGTTCATTTAAGCTATAAGGTTCTGGTTTTTTGGGTGCAAGGTTAATAACAGCCAGCCAGCAGTAGGTTTGTGTATAGAGAGATTTAAGTTCCTAATTACAGAGAGAGGAAATGTATGAAGAATATTTTTTGAAAGCTATTTTTATCCAAGAGATTTATAGGATTCCTTTCTACTAAGCCTTACAGTAGCCATTAATTACATGGCAAAGTGTTATTTGTTTCCTATAAGATCCTTTTTTGCTCAAATTCTAATACTAGAGCACTGCAATTTTCAACCTTCATGTAGTTCCAAGGTAATACATGGAAAGAAATTTGTGTGAGACAGTAGATTGAACCAGTATGATACGTCACTGTTTTCTGACTTAGTTTATTTTGGAATATTATTGGTTTTTACTGATTCTGTGTGTACCAATCCGTCCCTATCTTTCTTTTCATCCTATTTTAAACGTGGTCATTTTCTGTGGTAGTATTTCTTAACATTCTGTCTTTCTCCCCCCCCACCCCCCCTTTTTTTTTTCTTTTCAATGAAGGTTACTGTTCATTCATGAACACAAACTGAGATGGGTGTCATTTAAAAAAAACCTGTCATGTAAACATGGATATGCATAGAAACATAGATTGTTTGTAAGAACATAGATAGTATAGAAAATTTACTGCACAAGTAACACAAGGTTTTTCTCAAATATTTAGGTACTGTTACATGGTATTTATCCTACTGCTGAGATACAGGAAAAAAAATCTAAGGATCTTCTAGTGCAGTATGTGATTTTTTTGCCCTTTTTAAAAAATCACTCTCAAGAGAAATGGGAAAAAAATAAGATAGACCCTGCCTTAATTCGGCACTTTGGGGGAAAAAAAAAAACCAATGCAAAAACCAAAATGAAAAAACCCCAGAAAATCCTCAACACACTTAAGTATGTGTAGAGCATTTTGAGCCTTATTATGTAACTTCCTTTCTATTTTTAATTATCATAATTTGCTTGCATTTCATAAGGTGCTCTGGAATTGAGCTAGTAAAGAATGCAATCACATGCTTTGCTTTGAATACACGCAATGTCTTCTGCATATACTGTCTTTGAGATACATTTGAAAATTACTTCCACAGAGAGTCAGTGCAAACCTATGTAGTTGTTGCATGCGTGGTCACTTTGTGCAGGCAGAGACAGCAAACACAGTACCACCAGTGGCTCCACAGAAGGAAAAAGCTGTCAGGCCCCTGGACACTTTGATCTCTGCCAGAAGTGCCCAAGTCAACAAGATTTTAATAATAAGTGAAAATAATGTTTGTTTGCCATGTGAAAAATCAGAATTTATGTAAGGTTTTACATTAGAACCAAGTATCTCTGACCACAATGATTCCATAATAACTGTAAGTACAATGAAAATTTTCTGAAAAGAAAGAGGAAAAAGCTCATATCATCATGTAAAATACTGAAATATATGCAGTCAACATACTGGTATTTTAAATTATCTTATCCATCTAGAAAAGTGTAATCAAGAAGTGGACATATGCTTCTTCTGAAGTTCAAAACTTTTCAAAGGAAGAACAGAACTATAGCTCAGAAACAGTGCTGTATTTCAGTATGAGACAAGACAAATTATTCCATATGAATACTTAGATAAAATGCACAGACCAACCTAAAAGATAGGATACCTTAAATTTAGGCCATAATTATCGAAGTACATGATAGGTTTAAAATACAGCTAGATTTTTTTAAGATGGGAAAAGATTAAGCCAAAGTAGGAGGGTGAAATTGCATCAGACCTAATTGAAACCACAAGCCTAAAGCAAATATACATTAATACGAAAAAGTTTCATAACAGATTGCATTTCTTAGACTTCCAAAGCATGATTCAGTTTAACAGAAAAGGTATTTTGAATAACTTCAGTGTGGAAATTCACTTTAATTACTTGCTGAATTTATCATATATTCACCTGGAAGTGAAATACTTGAGATGAATCAGACTGTGTGTAACAGGACTTCAAATAGGTATTCCAAATCTGCATACAGGCCCTTAGTAAAAATAGTCCTTGGTGGAAATAATGATCTTTACATTTTCATTAATGAACGAAAAAAATTATTCACATTCCATCTATTGAATAATGAGAATGCAATATTTAGTTGTTTTTGCAGCACATGATAAAAAGCACATTTGAAGTCAGATGATTGTGGTATTTTTATTTTTGAGTCTACAGGTTGTTGGTCTTTTTTTTCTCTTTTTTTTTTTTTGTTTGGTTACCTATCTGTCACTAAACCCATGTTTTGCATACATTTTATGCCACTCTTTCTCAATTTTGGATCAGAAAAGCCTTTCTAGAACTATCTGCAGCACAGTCCATGAGGATCTTACATGATTTGATGAAGAATTTTTACAAATAATGAGGTTTTAGTGATTTATTAACCATCTTCATGTAGCATGTCCTATGCCAATTTGGTTTTTACAAGGAAAACTATGTAAATCTAGTTATATTTAAATATACCAAGGGAGTTGACCCTATGTCATCTCATTGACTTCAACAGGCTCATAACCACAACAGAAGCCAACACCTTCTATAACAATTCATAAAGAAGAAAGGACTTAAGTTAACGTTCATTTTGAAACATTATAATTCCTTATGTTAGAAAAGATGCTTTAGAGAATGGCAATTTGTTGGTATACAGTTGGCACCAGAATTTGAGTTCTACTTTTGTTAACATACCATTAATGAAAAAGAATATAAAAGTTATGGGATAGCAACTGATAAATTGATAAAGCAGATATGACAGAGGTAAAAAGATGCTGAGTTTCAATCAGCATTTTATTCATGATGGACTGGAAGTGTTTTCACTCACTCCCCCTCCCCATCCTTTCCCAACCTACCCCCTTTACCCCCCCTCCCCCCCCCCCGGCCTGGCAACCTGTTCAGTAGAACCATGTTTTAGACAGCATTTAATAGTAATTTCTACAATAATAATCAGCACACTCTGTGCTGAAGGTTAATCCTTTGGGTATTAATTCAGTTTTATCACAAAGCAGACAGAGCGTCTGTATTCATCCCACTGCACTTAACATATTACCAAAATTAAGGTCTCTATAGGTAAAAATAGCTTTATTTCAAAACAGTGAAACTTAGTTGACGCAAAAGTAAAGAGAGTGTTTATTGCAACCACTTCAGCAAACAGAACAAGAATGTGCATTCAGTACTTACTTAAAGAAAGTGAATAATCTGCATCATTTGAAGAGTACATGCTCTCCAGCTCTGCTGTTTATTTATATATGCCATATATTCTGCAAATCTATGTTGGCATATAGGAAGTTGTTTCATACTAAAATAGCCTCTGATACTTGGTCTTTTAAAAATTACAGTCCTGTTAAAGCATACATTTTTATACAGCATATTAAATTTCAAAAAGCTATCTACTTAACTAACTGAAAACAGAAACTGCAGGGAGTGCCAGAGCCTGCTGCTGCCGAGGGAGGGAGGCCAGCATTCCATCCGTGTGAGGTGTGAGCGGGTAGAAGATCTGCTTAGATTGGTGGCAGAACTTAAAGAGGAGGTCAAGACACTGAGGACCATCAGGGAGTGTGAAAGGGAAATCGACTGGTGGAGTAACTCCCTGGCGTGCCAGCAGGAACGGTTCCAGGGAGATACCGCCCAAAAGGGGATGGACCCCCTGTCCTCTCAGACAGAGGGGGATGACCCGAGACAGCCCCTGCCCTGTAGCTGTTGCGCAGAGGTAAGGGACCAAAAAGACGATGAGGGCTGGAAGCAAGTTCCAGTTCGGAACTGTGGGCAACCTTCCTCCCTTCCTGCCCTGCTTCCCCAGGTGCCCCTCCATAATAGGTTTGAGGCCCTGGATCTTGATGGAGAGGTAGGTGAGGATGTGATGCAAGGCTGGCCTACAAGGTCACATAGGAAAAGGCGGTCGACTTCACGCCTCAAGACTGCCTCTGACAAGAAAGAAAGAAAGGTCATTGTTGTAGGCGATTCCCTTCTGAGAGGAACAGAGGGCCCGATATGCAGAGTTGACCCTCATCATAGGGAAGTGTGTAGTCTGCCTGGAGCCCAGATCAGGGATATCACCAGGGCGCTCCCCAGCCTGGTGCACCCGACAGACTACTACCCGCTGCTGGTCTTCCAGACAGGTGGGGGGGAAGCTGCTTCCCGCAGTCTGAGGGGGATGAAGAAAGACTACAGGGCCTTGGGGCGGATGGTGAAAGAGTCTGGGGCTCAAGTGATCTTCTCCTCACTTCTTCCATCTTCCAGTGATGATGTGGGACTGAATGGGGAAATTCAGTCTGTAAACGATTGGCTACGAGACTGGTGCTTTAGGCAGGGCTTTGGGTTCTTTGATAACAGCTGGTTTTATAAGGCACCAGTCCGAATGATGGCACATGGGAAAGGTTTAACTCACAGAGGCAAAAGGATGCTGGGGCATGAATTAACAGGGCTCATTTGGAGAGCTTTAAACTATATTCGAAGGGGGATGGGGTTGTAGCTGGGCTTGCCCCAGTGGGGCAGCACTCTAGAACTGATGAAGACTGGGAGGCCTCCTATAATCCTAGGGTGAAATCGGTGAGCTCAGCTCCCTCCTTGAAATGCCTGTACGCCAATGCGTGCAGCATGGGAAATAAGCAGGAGGAGTTGGAGACCTGTGTTAAGTCAGGAGATTATGATCTGGTGGCAATTACAGAGACGTGGTGGGACAGCTTACATGACTGGAATATAGTCATGGAGGGCTGTGTCCTTTTCAGGAAAGACAGGCCAGCCAGGCGGGGTGGTGGGGTTGCTCTTTATGTGCGAGAGCAGCTGCAATGTACTGAGTTCTGTCCAGGGACAGGGGATGATCGAGTTGAGAGTCTGTGGGTGAGAATTAAGGGGCAGGCTGGCAGGGGCGATACTGTTGTGGGTGTCTGTTACAGGCCACCAGATCAGGGTGAGGAAGTAGACGAGGCCTTCTACAGGCAGCTGAGAGCGGCCTCACAGTCACAGGCCCTGGTCGTCGTGGGGGATTTTAACTTCCCTGATGTTTGCTGGAAGGACTACCCAGCAACCCAGCCACAGTCCAGGAGGTTCCTCCAGTGTATGGAGGATAACTTCCTCATCCAAATGGTGGATGAGCCAACCAGGAGAGGAGCGCTGCTGGATCTCATCCTCACTAACAAGGAGGGTCTGGTCGAAGCAGTAAAGGTTGAGGGCTGCCTTGGTTGCAGCGACCACGAGATGGTGGAATTCAGGATCTTGTGTGGTAGGACCAGTAGAATAGCAAGTAGAATTGCAACCCTGGACTTTAGCAGGGCAAACTTTGGTCTTTTCAAGCAATTGCTAGGGGAAATCCCATGGGCAAGGCTGCTTGAAGGTAAAGGGGCCCAAGATAGTTGGTTGACATTCAAGAATTGCTTATTCCAAGCTCAAGAGCAGAGCATCCCGACATGTAGGAAGTCAAGGAAGAGGGCCAGGAGACCTGCGTGGCTAAATAAGGAACTGCTGGGTATGCTCAAGTGGAAGAGCAGAGTTTACAGGTCATGGAAGGAGGGGCTGGCCACTCGGGAGGAATATAAGGCTGCTGCTAGAGGATGTAGGAAGGCAGCTAGGATGGCTAAGGCCTCCTTAGAATTAAATATGGCAAGAGGGGTCAAGGACAGCAGAAAGAGCTTTTGCAAATACATAGCTGATAAAATTAACACCAGAGGCAAGGTTGGCCCACTGGTGAACGGGATGGGTGCCCTGGTGACAGAAGATACAGAGATGGCAGAGTTATTGAATGTCTTCTTTGTCTCTGTCTACTCTGCTGGAGGCAGTCCTGAAGAGCCCTGTACTCCTGAGACCTCAGATGAAGTCAGGTCAATGGAGCAGTTTGCCTTAGTCGATGAGGAATGGGTTAGGCACCAGTTGAGCAATCTGGACATCCATAAATCTATGGGTCCAGATGGGATGCACCCGCGGGTGCTGAGGGAACTGGCGTAAGTCATTGCTAGACCACTCTCCATCATCTTTACCAAGTCTTGGGAAACGGGAGAGGTGCCTGAGGACTGGAGGAAAGCAAATGTCACTCCAGTCTTCAAAAAGGGCAAGAAGGAGGACCCGGGTAACTATAGACCGGTCAGCCTCACCTCCATCCCTGGGAAAGTGATGGAACACCTTATCCTTGATGCCATCTTAAGGCATGTCAAGGATAAGAGGGTTATGAGGGGCAGTCAATATGGCTTTACCAAGGGGAAGTCATGCTTGACCAACCTCCTAGCCTTTTATGAGGAAATAACATTGTGGATGGATGATGGCAGAGCGGTGGATGTGGTCTACCTTGACTTCAGCAAAGCATTTGACACAGTCTCCCACAGCATCCTCATAGCTAAATTGAGGAAGTGTGGCCTGGATGATCAGGTAGTGAGGTGGGCTGCAAACTGGCTGAAGGACAGAAGCCAGAGAGTTGTAGCCTATGGAGCGGAGTCTAGTTGGAGGCCTGTATCTAGTGGAGTGCCTCAAGGGTCAGTACTGGGACCAGTATTATTTAATATATTCATCAATGATTTAGATGAGGGAATTGAGTGTACTATCAGCAAGTTTGCTGATGACACTAAGCTGGGAGGAGTGGCTGACACACCAGAAGGCTGTGCTGCCATCCAGCGAGACCTGGACAGGCTGGAGAGTTGGGCAGGGAGAAACTTGATGAAATATAACAAGGGAAAGTGTAGAGTCCTGCATCTGGGCAGGAACAACCCCAGGTTCCAGTATAGGTTGGGGAACGACCTGTTAGAGAGTAGTGTAGGGGAGAGGGACCTGGGGGTCCTAGTGGACGGCAGGATGACCATGAGCCAACACTGTGCCCTTGTGGCCAAGAAGGCCAAGGGCATCCTGGGGTGTATTAGAAGGGGGGTGGTCAGTAGGTCGAGAGAGGTCCTCCTTCCCCTCTACTCTGCCCTGGTGAGACCGCATCTGGAATATTGTGTCCAGTTCTGGGCCCCTCAGTTCAAGAAGGACAGGGACCTGCTGGAGAGAGTCCAGCGCAGGGCAACTAAGATGATTAAGGGAGTGGAGCATCTCCCTTATGAGGAAAGGCTGAGGGAGCTGGGTCTCTGTAGTTTGGAGAAGAGGAGACTGCGGGGGGACCTTATTAGTGTATATAAATATATAAAGGGGGAGTGTCATGAGGATGGAGCCAGGCTCTTCTCAATGGCAAACAATGATAGGACAAGGGGTAATGGGTATAAACTGGAACACAAGAGGTTCCACTTAAACTTGAGAAGAAACTTCTTCTCAGTGAGGGTGACAGAACACTGGAACAGGCTGCCCAGGGGGGTTGTGGAGTCTCCTTCTCTGGAGACATTCAAAACCTGCCTGGACACATTCCTATGTAACCTTATCTAGGTGTTCCTGCTCTGGCAGGGGGATTGGACTAGATGATCTTTTGAGGTCCCTTCCAATCTCTAACATACTGTGATACTGTGATACTGTGATACATTTTCTCAGCTGTAATTAAGATGATTCTACAACTTTAAAAAGACTATTACTATTATTGAAAATAAAAATACAAAAGAACTAACCACGATCACTGAAAGAAACCAATTTTTAGTCATGAATTTGGTAATGCAGACCATTGTCCTTGTTTAAATACGTTTCAAGATGTTGTTCATTGTAAAAGAGCGGATTTACATAGCTATATGCTACAATGCTCTATTACAAACTGTAACACATATAGGGTGACCAAAGTCATGTTACTTTCCTCAGACTCACTGGAAAGAGTGACTGAAATCACCATGAAACACCAAATGAATAGATAAAAACATGCCAGAGTTTATACTGAAAGCTATTATGTGGCAAACAGGTTCATTGTTCCATTACCTATTAATAAGCATTCACAGGCTTGCAAGGCTTTTCATCAACACACCCACCACAAGACTGACAGAAATGAATAAATAAATGTAGCAGATACTATGCTGATATCATGATCAATTACCTGTATTAAATTAGTCACTTGGAATGTGGTCAAATGCTAAACCTGTCCTAGCTCCTCCATAGCACATAGCATTCCCATTACCAATCCAGTATGGTAGAAGGACAGTGGCAGCTTTGTTGGGCAAAATTCAGCAACTATGATACAATTATTTCACTACTGATTACTTCAGACTTCAGTGAGTTAATCTTTGGGGTATTAATTTACTGCTCTGACTGCACTAAAATAGATCCTAGTGCTTTACCCTTCTGAGGGTTGTCACTGTAATTATTCCATATGGCACCATCAGTAAGGTTTTCCTGTGCATCTTTCCCAGATTTTAGGATATTTTCAAGTCAATCAGCTACAGAAAAGAACTACACTGCTTTTGAGCGCTGCAAATTACAGCAATCCTCTTTTTCAAAGTCTGCTATATTCAGACTTATAAGTAGTGCATATCTGCATATATATCTTTTATCTATTTCTTATATATCTGCATATATAAGAATCTTCCTTACTTCAAAAAGTCTTTCTGAAAGGAAGTTCTAAAATATTATTATGACCAAACATAATTCTTTCGATTCTGCAGAATTCTGGTTTTTGATTCTTGCTCTCTGCACCTCTGTCATTAGCCTCACCAGCAGTGCTGTGTTCAGCTCTGGGGTCTCTAACACAAGAAGGACTTGGACCTGCTTGAGTAAGTCCAGAACAGGCCATGAAGAGGACCAGAGGGCTGGAGCATCTCTGCTATGAAGAAAGGCTGAGAGAGTTCAGCCTGGAGAAGAAAAGGCTCTGGGGAGATCTTAGAGCAGCCTTACAGTATCTACAGGAGGTCTACAAGAAATCTGGCGAGGGACTTTTTACAAGGGTGTGTAATGACAGGACAGGGGGGATGGCTCTAAACTCACAAAGAGTAGATTTAGATTAGCTATTAGGAAGAAATTCTTTATTATGTGTTCCAAGGCGAAGTTGGATGAGGCTTTGACAAACCTGGTCTAATGAAAGGTGTCTTTGCCTATTACAGAGGGGATGTATGATCTTTAAGGTCTCTTCCAACCCGGAGTGTTCTATGATTCTGTATATACCAATATAGGTACGTTTATCAATATGTATTATGAGTAAAAAGAAAATAAATAAAAAAATAAAAATATTGAACCAGGTTTTTTCTGCTGAACCCAGGACAACAAGTCTGAATGCTCTAATATTATTTTTTTAAGCTAAATTTGGGAAAAAAAACCCAAACAACCCACTTTGGTAAGTGAAGTGTACTGATCCCACCATAGTTTTATATCCTACTTTTAAAGTTTTTCATTACAATTGCTATCTACTTGGATTTAGTTGCAATTTTAAAAGTAAAAAATACTATCCATTAAGAAGCCAAAGCAATCAACATAAATTGACAATCAATCTCCAAAGCGGAAAACTCCAAGACAAAGATGGTACCCACTATGTTGTTAACCTTGAGTTTGACATATTTATTCTATTTCCTTCTCTGTTACACAGTCTTATTTCAGTGCTACATTTCTTTGTGCGTAAGGGAAAAGTGAAGAACAGAGAAAAACATTTTCAAGAAGTCTTTGTCAAAATCTTTCTTGAAAGAGTCCTAAATGAGCTAATTAAGCTTGGGAGATAGGGCAGTATTGTCATGGATTAAAAGGTGTCTAGCAGCAAAACGTCAAATTTTGCAATTGAACAACTATTTTTCCCTGTGCTAAAGGTCACCGGTATGCATCTTAAAGTCAGAGAAAGAGTATATTAATTTATCTTATTTATATTATCTTAGAGCTGAGAAGCAAAATTTTGTAATAAGATTAATTAGGTTTTTGAGGACTGGTAAAGAATTTACATCTCTACAAAACTGGCAAATAAGCAAACTAAATGTTTCAAACTAAATGTTTAACTGAAGAAACTGACCTCTGCATCGTTTCAGAAAAGGGAGTTAAGATCTGTCTGCAAATTATAAACAGTAATAATAAAATACACTTAAATAAGATGTTTGAAAATAAATAAGATAATGAGCAATCTGGAGCATATGTTAATCCTTCCCTAGGAATCAATGCTGCAGACTCATTTGGCTATGTTACCTGAAGTAGCCATAAGACCCTCTTCATACAGAAGAACTAGAGGAATACAGAGAAAAGCCATGAGACTGGCTGAAGGCATGGAGCTCTTGTGCAAAAAGGACCAATGTGATAAGAACTGTGATACTACAGAGTACTTATATTGTAATTATTTTTTTAAAGTATATAAATATAATTATTATTACATTGGTTGAATTGCATAGCTGTGCTTATTACTATTATTATCACTGAATGGAATTCATGAAAGTCACTTTATGATTATACATATACAAGCCTGGATGGAATTTCACAGCTTCCTGTCTGACCGCTTTGAAAGATTTGTTCTGTTTTCTTTTCAGGCTGCAAACTAGTTCCTTCAGGTTTACCTACTGCTAACAAGCTTTTGATAATACTGCTTATTTGTTCTTTGTGGCTCATCTGAGATGTTCCTTCCTTTCACACATCAGAACATTGTTGTGCTGATGAATGCAAGCAGCCCCTTTGATCTGTGGGCATTTTTAAAAGTAGTCAGTAAAAACTGCACAGCAGTTAACTAGTAATTCATTTTTTGAATTTTTCTTCTTTAAAGCAAAGCACTGAAATAATCTCTCCCAATTTATGTTTTTAATTAGAATTTACAGATGTTCCTTAACATTGTCATTGCGACTTTCCAACTGCACTGGGCTGTTATTAAAAAAAGTCATAAACATACCTGGAAAGTAATTTGTTGTTGCCATTGTCTGCAGTGTTTCAAAGTGCATTTATTTAACTAAACATATCTATCTACATGTCTGCATCTAAGCTGGTCATTTTTGTATTCCTTCGTAGACAAGGAAGAGAAAAAGACACTTCTTAGGTGGGAATTATATAATCTTGAAGAAGACATCCAAATTCCATCAAATGCATCTAGCTATAAAAGCAGCTGTTGCTCTCCCCTGACTATAAAGTGAATCTGATTAGCAATGTCTGCTTGGCTCAGACATTGATGGCTACACTGCACATGTCTAAGATGAGGTGAGATAAATCCCTGGTTTCTGCTTTCCTCTCACCTCTGGGCTTTTTCATTTGAGTATCAATGTCTGTACCTCTGATTCCAAAGCCTTGGTAGTCCTCCCTGAATTTCATATTGCTTGAGACTGGCATTTCAAGCAGTGGCTTAAGAAGCTGCTAAAAAATCAGCTTTGGCCTTAAGGAATCAAAAATAACTCCCTCTCAATATTCACTGAAGAAAATGAATTCCAAATCCAAATTCTGATCTGTTAAGTGACAGAAACAATGCAAGCTGCCTGGACAGTCATGAGCTCTCTCTTACAAGACACTGAGGTGGAGCTTTAATAATCAGAAAAAAAAAACATTTTCATGCCTGAGTGACATTACTTTGCTGCATTTGCCCTTCAAGCCCTTTGAAAGAAAAAAAAGTTCGTCAATTCCTTTGAGCTATGATTGGAATCAGAATTTATAATGCTTAGGGCATGGTGAATTTAAGCAAAAATTGATACACAATTTAAAAATATAGTGATAAGAAAAAGTATGTGATTATTCTATACAAGTAAATCCATCTTAAAACACAGTAAATACAATTAAATACACAACTGTATGTCAGTCATCTACCTAGCTGCAAACATAATTAACTTATGGATCAGTAATTTTCAAACTCTCAGTTTGAAGTAAGTGAATGCATTCTTCAGACAAAAACAAGCTGAACTATCTTCAAATATCCAAAGTGTTACCTTGTGAGTATATCTACTATGTGACATTAGCTGCAGGAAGGAGCATGATAAAAATGATAGTCTGATATACTCAGGATAGTCTGTTCCTCAGTGGGTATTTTCTTAATCTCTGTAAGAGGCTGCCTTAAACCTTGAAATAAACACCTTGATATACCTTCCAAAGTTGTGATAATTATGATAATTCTGTTAGGTATATGTGGATATCTATACCACAACTCACTTCTCTTCTGGATCATCTTCAAGTTGATGGGACTGAATGATAGAGTAGAATTGATTAAATTCCTAAAAGCTACATTTTGTTCAAAGCATGCTGTCTTCCTCCATGCTTTCCTCCTTATAACAGGTTATTCTCATATGTTTTCAATTTTGAAACATTCTACAGTGGTAGCTACTTAATTCAATGAGATTCAACAATAAATCATCTGAGCAACTTATAAGCACAGAACTGTAAGGAAGGAAAAAAAAAAAAAAAGAAACTGAATATTACTCCTCTTGGCAGCATTATTATAAACTTTTATTTACCTGACTCCAATAATAATAAGTACAATTTCACAATAGGAGAGAATATACTTCTTTCCAAGGTGAACAAAGTAGACTTCTGTTTATCACACTGTAAAAGTCTTAACCATCTTGTTTTAAATCCATGAAAGAAATTAATATAAGGCTGATCCCTTGAGAATGGGAATACATTATCTTTACTACAATCACTAACAAACTTAGATTAATTCATATAGGAAAACCTAAATTGATAATAAATGAGTCACCTGCTAGTGTCGTTTCACATCCACTGAAATGACTTTCCTACTTCAATAATGCAACAATAGAGATGTACTACACTAGAATGTCTTGATATCCACAAAAACCTTGCCTGGCCAGAACTGAGCAGCTATGCCTGTTTTTGAAAGGATTTTCAGGACAATTTAAATAATATGCATGTCCTGGAACAGATTACTCACACAAAACAAAACAGAGTTGACCTGGGGAAATTAGTTTAATTTATCACCAAGCAAATCAGAGTAGGATAATGAGAAATAAAAACTAAATCTTAAAACCACCTTCCCCCACCCCTCCCTTCTTCCCAGGCTCAACTTCACTTCAAATTTCTCTACCTCCTCCCACTCAGCAGCACAGGGGAATGGGGGTTGTGGTCAGTTCATCACATGTTGTCTCTGCCGCTCCTTCCTCCTCAGGGGAGGACTCCCACTCTTCCCCTGCTCCAGTGTGGGGTCCCTCCCATAGGAGACAGTCCTCCATGAACTTCTCCAATGTGAATCCTTCCCATGGGCTGCAGTTTTTCACAAACAGCTGCAGCGTGGGTCACTTCCATGGGGTGCAGCCCTTCAGGAACAGACTGCTCTAGCGTAGCTCCCCTGTGGGGTCACAAGTCCTGCAGCAAACCTGCTCCAGTGTGGACGCATCTCTCCATAGTGCCAAAGGTCCTGCAAGAAGCCTGCTTCACCGCAGGCTTCCTATGGGGTCACAGCCTCCTTCAGGCATCCCGCTGCTCCAGCGTGGAGTCCTTTCTGGGCTGCAGGTGGATATCTGTCCACCATGGACCTGAGTGGGCTACAGGGCACAGCCTACCTCACCATGGGCTGCACCATGGGATACAACGGAATCTGTTCTCCAGCACCTGCAGTGCCTTCTCTCTTCCTTCTACACTGACCTTGGTGTCTGCAGGGATGCTTCTCTAGTATTATCTCACTCCTCTTCCCATCTGCTGTTGTGCACAACCTTTTTCCCCCCTCTCAACTATGTTATCCCAGAGGTGCTACCGCTGTCACTAATAGATGGGCTCAGCCTTGGCCAGTGATGCTGGAGCTGGCTGGCATTGGATCTATTGGACATGGGGGAAGCTTCTGACATCTCACAGTGCCGGTGGTTATAGTGACAAGAAGAACTTAACAAAAGAAGGTTATTTCAGTGCCCAAACTGGAATGACTTACAGTATGTCTATACTAAGGTACCACTGCTCTGCTCATATCCCACGCTGGATATAAGCCATCTCCAATACAGAAACTACATGACTATGTTGTGAAACACTAAGTCCCAGATAACATACCCTGATTCTCCTCAGGAATAAACAACTCAAGTATGGTGACTCAACTGGCATCATCACATAGCATTTTGTTATTTTAAAACACTGGTAAATCACATCCACATTTCTCCTTAGCTGATTGTATTATTAGTAAATTCTGGTTTCTAAGTCTGTGGAAAATACCGCAGCATCTTGGTCGTTAAACTGAGTGGTCTCAATAAAACCTGAAGTAAATCAACAAAGAAAAAAAGATCTCTTCTATGGTGTTTCTTTTTCTTTACAGTGCAGTCATGCTTTAGCTTCCTTAGTAAAGTCAGTGCCTCCTACTCCAAGTGCTACTGCCATCTATAGTGTAACAGAATTGAGACCACCACTTCCAATTTTGCCAACAGGGCTCCTTTTTAAGGGGCAAAGGGCTGAGAAGGAATTAATTTTCACCCTTCCCTCATCTTTCTTCCAGAAAAAAACCCTAAATGAAACACAGTGGAAGAAGTGATTTGTTCATTAGCGTTTAGCAGGCCATTTGTGCAGCTTGAAAACAAATTCCTCTTTCCACTGTTTGATGTGCCTTCCATGAGGCCAGGGAGGTGGGGGACAGCTTTTACCTCTAATAGCTTAAATGAGGTCACAAGGAGCAGGCTAGCAGTTGAAAAATAGACAATTTGCTTGAGGAGAAAAAGGAAAGAGCTCCTTGAATTCCCAGTAACATCAATGCCCTGCAGGAATTAATTAGAGTGGCTGTGTTGCCTGTGTTTGTTGAGCTTTTCTCTCCCTCTGCGACATGACTTCTCTTGACACCATTGCACCATGCACATGCGTTAATGCACTGTCGTCATGCTTTACTTTTGTGCCTTCCAAAACCATCTAGATTCTGCAATTGCAAAATCCCTAAAAGCTTTGAAGACCAGTTCTTCTCTTAAAAGTAACTCCAAAATGCAAAAATGCAAAAAGCATTTCAATATTTCTTGTCCCTTGATGATATGCCTATTATCTCTGCTCCATTTGCAATCAAAACAACCTCCTTCAAAAAAATCCCCCAAACCAACACTCCCTAAAAACTTACTTGGTATCAAGCAGGATTTGTACATGCTTAGGTCTCTATAATCCTGCAGCACTATACTGTCATCTTTTTCAGCTTGTGCTCTCACTCAGAGGTGCTTTGTTTTCTCACTGCAGCTAGGAATTTAGATTTTGCAGTACTGGATCAGATAAAAGAGTCATCAAGCTTAATACACTTCCTTCAGCAGCATGGAGTAGTTCTAGAAAGTGAAAAAACTGATTTTCATAGGGGATGATGTGACATTATAGATCTTATCTTGAGCTGCTGTAACTAGAAATCAGCTGAAATCTGGAAGTATGACATTATAAATTCCTCCTGAAACTTATACAGAAAGTTTTCATGACACAAGATGTTCTTCTATTCAGTGTCAGTCCCCTTTTGAGACTTGCAAAAATTACTTGCCTTCAAATGCTGCTGTTTTCAAAGAATTATTATCCATGTTTTATTGAGAAAGCACAAGAGCTGTCTCTTCTAGTCACCTTCTTAAAAAAAAAATACTGACAACAATGATTAAAGTACACTAAAAGCATTTGTAGATTATATGAGCTATAAGAGTTTATAAGCCCTTTGTAGGACAGGATAGGATTTCTACATGATTTTGATAAATTGAAGAAATGGCTCAAAACCAAGAAGACAAAATTCAATAAAGAAAAATGCAAAGTACTGCTGCTAGAAAGGAGGAAAAAAATGCACAGCTACAGTGAAGAATAACTGTTCAGCAGTGATATGATACAAAAGGATGTGGGAATCATGATGGATCATAATTAGTAATGCCCCACAGTTACAGGAAAAAACACAACTCAATCTGTTTTTTCTTAACAGCAATTACTTATATAATAAAGCAGAGAGATATATAATGCAAATTGCAAAATTGTAGCTGACCCTTGTGAAGCCCCAGATTTAGGACTATTTTAGACTGTGGTGACACCACACTTCAGTAAAGATGTAAAAAATGGAAAGAAGGACAAAGAGAAACAAGCAGGTTAAAATAAGGCTTAGAAAAAGTGTCTAGCAGAAATGCTTAAAGAAACTGTTTTTTTTTTTTTTTTTTTATTTTTAAGAAAAGGTTCAAGGAGACATAAATACAGTGTTCCAACTTATAAAATACTTTCAAGCAAAAAAAATGAAAAAGAATTCTCCGTTTTAACTGGGCTGAGCAAATATTGTAAGAAAATGTTACTTTCATTTTCAGTAAAGATTTCTGTAGAGGAGAAAATTCTATGGTGACTAGAGTGCTTGAACAGGACTTATATACATCTTCCAAAATCTCTTAGAGGTTTTTAAGATTTGAATTTAGGTTGAAAATATGCATTCCTTCCCTATTTGATTAAAGCAGCCAATATACATAAAGAAATTATAACAATAAACAGGTAAGCTTTAGCAAGCTGGAAAGTATTATTATATTTTATATTCATAATTTTTATATATCTCTATATAAGATATTTTCCTTATACCTTATAGCATGAGTTTTGTGGAAGCAAAATCAAATTGCAAAAAAAAAGCAAACCGAAACCCTCAAAGATTACTAATTCCATTGAAAGCAATCACTACAGTAGTGTCAGCCTCTGATAATACCAGCAGTACTTCTCCAGATATATAAAATCTGCAGACTCTTCCATTACTTGACTTTCACTGCAAGCAAGGCTTCACTGAGGGCATCCGGTATTAGTCATTATATTTTATTACTTTGTCTTATGCTAATATAAAGAGGTCTTCACCGGTGAGCATTTTCTGTATTCACTAGGGACAGGACAAGAATAAATGAGCTTAGCAGAGATTAGGTTTGATATTAGGAAAATATTTATAATTATACAGATAATTAAACGCTGAAAGCAATGACCCAAGGAAGCCATGGAATCTAGTTTTCACTTGAGCAAAGGGAGGAAAATTCAGACCCTGGATGGTGAAGTTTATGAGGACTGCACAGATTTGCTGTATGTCCACAACTTTGTTTCCATGAATAATCTATGAATCATAGAATCACAGGACCAAAGAAAAATAGGCCTAGTAGGTAGCTCAAAAAAAAAAAGAATTTTTATTTCATAGCGGAATAGCCTGTAGTTGTACACTTTCTATCATTGGTTTATCTAAACTGTTCTTAAAAACCTCCACCAATAAGGATCCTGCAATCTCCTTAGGCAAGCTATTCTCATGTTCATACTCTTAAACCAGCATATGTACAAATCCCTACAGATGCAGACTGCATGACTGTATCCAAAGCCAAGTGAAGCAAAACAGGCAGAGAATGGAGGAAATATTGCTATCAGCAACTTCTGATGTTATTATTTGATGCAGTTGGTACTTTGGAAATGTTACAGATAGCAGAAGTTATTGGCATATTTCCCTCAATCCTTGTTTTACTAAATCATGAATCCCACACAAGGGAATAATTTAATCAGCATAAAACTGTAGAAACCTAATTTACAGTCTGATCAAACTCATTACTACAGAAAGGAATCATAGCAAGTGGGCAGACTGTCCAGGCCATGAATATAAGACTGGCCAGTAGCTGGTATCCTGCATACCAAGCCTTCTAAAGGAAACACAGAAATGCAACCTTCTGCAAGAATGCACAATTTTTAAAAGCTCACTATTCTTTTCCATTTCTGTTTCCACTTAAGAGCAGTGATCTCTCATTAGTGGGTGATGAAACAAAAAAATAACAGTAAGAAAAAGATATATAAACAGAAATCCATTTGCCTTCAAAATATGCTAAGTTAACTAAATATAATTCATGTTGCACAAGTGATGAAAATGAGTGTCAGTAGCATATAGATATGGTCATTTGTGTTGGTGTTTGCTTTTTTGTGCTGATGTTAAAAAACACATCTGCTTGAAACAGATGCACTGTAATACTTCCTTTAACTGAATCCTGCAGTGTATCATAGAATCATAGACCAGTTTGAGTTGGAAGGGACCTTAAAGCTTATCTAGTTCCAACCACCCTGTTGTCATCATATTAGGCAGGGGACACCTTCCACTAAACCAGGTTGCTCCAAGCCCTGTCCAACTTGGCCTTGAACACTGCCAGAGGCAGTCACAACTTCTCTAGGCAGCCTGTATCAGCGCCTCAGCACCCTCACAGGAAAGAACTTCTTCCTTGTATTTAGCATGTCTGTGGACAGAACAGCCAATAGGCAAAATGCCCCTTTTCAGATTTCACAGTATCAAGAGAATTTTCTTTCCAGAGTGTGATTTTTTGAATATGAAACGTAAAGTGCAATACTGTGACTGACCTGGATTTTACAAGTAACTTAATACCAATGTATTAATATCATATGTGCTAACACAACGAGTGTTAAAAACAGGAGTTTTTTCTTCAATATTTTTTTATTTGCATCCTACATAGCTGAAAGGTTACTGCACGTATACATAACTGCATTTTAATAATCTCATTTTAATTGAATTTCAATTCATTGAACAAAATAAATATAAACCCCACAATATCTAACTGCTTAAAAAAAGAATCAGTCTTACATATCCAGTGATTTCTTTCTTTATTCTTTCTTTCTTTCTCAACCTACAGCTAGACAGACTGAAGTAGGGAAAAACAGAACCAGGATACATTTAGTCCATGTGTCTTCTCAGGTTATTATGAAATTACCATAAATTTCTGTTACACTAATATTTAGCACAGTCATACAAAATTTTATTGTATGTAAACGTAATGCATCTTTCAAAACTACATGGTAACCAGGGACATCATTCTCACTGAAGTTTATTAGTCACCAAAACACTTTCAAGTTCTAGCAAAAACTCACCCTAGCAGAAGAGCATGACGTTATTATAAACAAAAACAAAAACTCAGAACTTTTTTAATTATTATTTTTATTGGCTTATATTAAAACATGGGGGTTTTTTTCTAATTCTTGTTAATGCTGAATCCACTGCCACTGTTTCTGGCAGCTCGGGAAAATCTCAGCTGCAAAAGAACAAGAGTTGTTTTGATTATTTGAAAGACAAAAGAGAATTATTGAGGTTTTCTTACCCTATTTCTGAATATCTTTATTAAATATATCTAATAGCTGAGATACTGTTATCTATTACACCAACAAATACTTAAGTATTCTTTATATTTTCTAGAAGCTGTAGAGCAAGATCCCAATATACTAAGTCCTGAACACACACAGAGATTATGCTGCTGGCCAGCATGACTACTAATGTCATCATATTTGTAGCAAGGGTAATACAACCATCTTTTCTTAGGTTAAAAAGAGAGACATGGGATGACATTTTCAGAGGCCTGGTCTGGCCACTGAACCTGCACGAGTCGAACATGATGAATGCCACAAGGTTCACACACTCTAATCCATGGACGTCTGGAGAATTAGACAATCTAATACCCACAGATTTCCTGGTGTCTAAATAAACAGACAGATCTGAATATGAAATAGGATATAATGCACACAGTACACACATATGTTAAAAAAAAAACCCAAAAACAAATCCGAAACAAAGCAACATGTACTTTCTCTGATTTGCAAAACTGAGTCCTCTGCAAAAGCTTTAACAGGTGTTTTATTTTCAGGTATCAATAACTCAGATTTGCTTTTAAAGTCTTCTAGAAACCCTTTCAAGTATCTAACATTTTAGTCCCTGCATTTAATTTTACTCCTTCTTCTCCATTCTCTAGAAGAAGAAAAGGGTGTCTAAGAGTTTAAGAACAGAAAGAATCATTTAAGTTGATTCAGTGTTTACAAGAAAATTATGTTTCACACTGACAGATCTTTAGGGGGTTTAGAGAAATTAAAAGTCTTAAATAATGAGATGATTAGACGATATAAACCTAGCTGATTTTAGTGGCTAATTTTTAACCTAAACAGTGTAGATAAACTTCTATACTCTGGGCATGTTTAGCAAAATACAGCAAACAAGCATCTGCATAACTACCAAATACTTCTTCATCCTTTGCTATATCCTTAAACTGTAGGTGAGAATGTTTTCTGACATTTTGGAAGAAAAAGAATACAAGAAATAGAAGGTGCAGTGAATTTTGCATCTGTTAAAAAAATAAATAAACAATCAGAAATCTCTTTCCTAAAGCTTTGAAGGATGCATTTGGCTGGATTAAAATAAAGTTTAAAAAACACAATAATATTGTTATAAGCAATCTGTTCTCTCCCTAGCCCCTGGAGACAGAGGGTGAAGAGAAAACTCAGAAGATCATATACTTCAAGGCCAGAAGGCAAAGCTATGAGTATCCAAGCCAGCATATTGAAAAAAAAAAAGCAATGTGAAATTCATTATAACCTTTCTTTTCAAATAAATAAATATCTAAAATTCTTTAGAGTCTCCACATATTCTAAATGTCATAGTTATTCTAGGGAGATGAAAGTAACTACCTAAAAGGAAAGCAATATAGTGTAGTTTGCTTTAGATTGCTTTTTATTTATGAGAAGAACCAGCTATCACTTTCTGACATATATAAATAATAACTTAAATGCAAAGCATTCTGAAAAAAAGAAAGATGCTAGCTAAGAACACTTTCTCAATTATAAGAAAAACTAGCAACCCTACTCATGGCTGCTTTCATGTTCTCCTGGTTACCCTGTATCATGTGGTGAAATCTTGTCTGCAACCCAGGGAAAGTTAAGCATTTCTACCAATGTGCTGCCTTTGGCTGGGATAGTTAATTTTCTTAACTATTGTAGCTAGCATGGGGCTATGTTTTGGATTTCTGCTGAAAACAGTGCTGATAGCACATAGATATTTTCATTATTGCTGAGCAGTGCTTACACAGCATCAAGGCCTCTTTTGCTCCTCATATCACCCCCTCCCAGCGAGCAGGCTGAGGATGCACAGGGAGCTGGGAGGAAGCACAGCCAGGAAAGCTGACCCCAATTGACCCAAGGGATGTCTCATACCATAAGATGTCCTGCTCAGCATGTAAATATGGGGGAAGAAGAAGGAAGCGGGGGATACTTGGGAGTGAGGGCATTTGTCTTCTCATTTACATGATAGAGCCCCACTTTCCTGGAGATTGCTAAACACCTGCCTGTTGATGGGAAGCAGTGAATGAATTCCTTTATTTTTTGCTTTGATTACATGAGCAGCTTTTGCTTCAGCTCACTAAATGCCTTTACCTCAACCCATGAGTTTCCTTACTTTTACTCTTTTAATTCTTTCCCCCATCCCACCAGTGAGGAGTGACTTACTGACTGTGTAGGGCTTAGTTGCCAGCTGAGGTTAAACCACGACAACCAGTACTGAAAATTATGGTGATTAAACTTTTAGAAATACTTGGGAATGAAGCAAAACCAAAACCAAAACAACAACAAAAAACAACAAACAAAACTTGATGGGGTTTACTTTGTGGAGGGTTTTGTGGTTTGATTTTTTTTTAAGAAAAACCTACCACTGTGTATGAAAAAGCCTGTTTCTTTCTTTTAATATCCTTTGTGAGATAAGCTAAACAACACTACTACATTAAAAAAGAATTTCCTTATAGACACAAAACCTCCTTAGAAGCTATTTCCCAGGCTGCAGAAGATCTGCTTTGAGTTGGATTGCCCTTTTGAAAAAAATGCCATCCATCATTGTTAGCTTACAGTCAAAATGAATCACGTTTCCTTCAAAAATGTTTAATTCAGTTATAAGAGGAAAACTACTAATCATAAAATCATAGAATGGTTTGGATTGGAAAGGACCTTCAAAGGTCATCTAATCCAAACCCCCTGCAACAAGCAGGCACATCTTCAACTAGATCAGGTTGCCCAGAACCACATCCAGCCTGTCCTGAATGTCCCCAGGGATGGCACATCCACCACCTCTCTGGGCAACCTGTGCCAGTGTTTTACCACCTTCATTATAAATGATTTGTTCCTCACATCCAGCCTGAATCTCCCCTCTTTTTGTCTAAAACCATTATCCCTCCTCCTATCACAACAGGCGCTGCTGAAAATATGCAGGTTTTAGGTATTTGTTCACCTATGCCATGAGCTGTCAATATTTAGAGTAAATTAAATCATTCAGCTTGTACTTTTTTGTTTTCCCCTAATTTAAAAAAAAAATTCTTTGTGACAGATTATAGAAGTAATAAAGATAGCTAAAATGTTAATTTCTTCCATGGGTTGTTAAAATTACATCTACATTAAGAACAGGTTAACTGTGTACTCTTTTCAACAGGGTTAACAGACCTGAATACTTAAGTCATTGAATTTCACTTAATACCAGGAGTTATGAGTATGGCTCCAAGTACTGTTGTCTGATTGCTTCATGTTCTGCCTCTGGAAGGTTAGTTTTTCTCAGTTTTGCACTTCCTAGTTGTATTCTACGCTACAGTTATTAAAATTTATCTACAAGGCAGGTCTTTCAGAAATGCTAGCTTATGATTGATGTACACCATTGAACATTTTTTAATTCCTATTTGTTGCTCCAGGATACTGGTTAAGGTATCTCATGAGATGATTCCAGTGTGGTACATTTTCAAGGAACAAAATGTTGTTGTCAAGCCCTATGTAGTTTTGAATATAAATTTATGAACCTCAAATGTCTGGAGTTGATTAGGAGATAACCTACAAGTCTGGCAGACTGCCCTGTATCATATAGATGACTTTTCCACTTGCCACACGTCAATCTTTTGTATAACTGCTTCCACATTTTGATCTTAATTGTCCCTTCTGCTTCCCATTTCTATCTTTGCATTTGCAGTTACTTATACTATAACAAATGTGATAGTGATGAACAACAGAATTGTTTGAATAAGTACCCGCCTATGAATGCCCACAATTGGATGGAAAGTAAGTGCAATGAAGGCTACTGTTTTGAATGGCTTATCCATAAAAGATAAACAGTGGTATACAAAAAAGCTTCTGTCCTATCTTTTATAGAGTACATTTCTCCTATTAACTTTAATTTCTCTCATGTTAACACTGCATACAAATCTGTGATAGCAAGGATTATTTTTTTTTTAGGTAAAATGAAAAATATGGAATTTTAGAGTTTCCTTGTTATCTTCAATGAATTATGTTAAATGGAGACATTTAAATGAATTGATCCATTAAACTTATGTCTGTGCTAATTGGCCTCACAGGCTGTGTGATGGGACAGGTCACGCAGCCATCTGCATTTAACTCAGTTTTAAAGTTTGCTTTGACATTTACTTTTATGCTTCAGGTGCTGTGACTAAATAGAAATGATGAATGAGTGCTGTAAATGACTACTCAACTGTCTAGGGTACAACGTTACCACTTCTCCGGCATGACCTCTAACTAATTTCCTCCATCACTTTCTCTGTTGATTTGTTCAGAGTAGTCATTTCTGACCCCCAGATGTTTCCAAATCCCCACATTTTCCTCCCTGTTCAGCTATTTCCCCTCCCCACAGGGTTTCCATTCGCTTTTTTAATCAAGCACGATGTAATTGTGAAAGGTGTTAGAGTTCATATGAGCATTAGATAATGAGGCATTGCCTGTTTCAACTGCTGTGGGACAAATTTGTATCAGCTTATGCTAGACATACACAGGTTAGATGTCTAACACCAGAGCTCCTCAGCTGGGCTTCCCTTATAATCAAGAGAAACAATCACTTCTGTATGCAATTTGTCTTATTATAGATTGAGAGTAATTGTGATCTATAAATGTTTTTTCTTATAAGTGACCATCAGGGGAACAAATAATTATTAGATTGGGTACAGACGTTAAACCTTCAGTGAGCAGATCTGATGTATGCTTATGTTCGGTCAGAGTTAGATAGCCTTACTCTTTCCAGATTCTCGTAGATACAAAATGCCAGTAATTTTATCAGCTGGATGAATTTCAGATTAATTTAGTTCCCCCAAAAAAGGGAAAGGAAGATGATACAATAATATCAAAGTGATTAACATTCTGTTCCTCATTGCAAAAGAAAGGAAATTTTCAAGAGCCTCACAGACACGAAATTACACAGCTACTGTACAATATTCCTGGTTTCCTTGTTTTCTTTTTTGGTAGAATGAAAATTGGTTTGATTTTAATTCCACTTTTACAGCCAGCTGGATGTCCAAGCTATGGCCACACTATTCATATAATTGCACTGCCAATGGCAGTATTTAGAGATATCCAGAGTCTAAAGTTGGCCATATTGTGGACAAGTTGACCATGTTTAGCCTTCCAGCCAGTCTGAACGCAGCCTGAACCCTTGCTACCAAACCCTCCTGATTTATGTCTCATGGTATTCAAACACAACAGTGAGTGATTTCCAATGCCTTCAAGGTAGGACCTTGTTTTTCCCAGCTCTATGACATCAACACCACAAAAAAAAAAAAAAAAAAAAAAAAAAAAAAAAAAAAAAAAAAAAAAAATTAAAAATATTTGATCCGTGGGAACATTCTCTATTCCACCTGAAACTCAGTTTTTCCCTTTGGTAAGTCTAGCTATCCCATAAACAGTTCTTGCATGTTCCCATGTCCAGCCAGCAAAGGTGAGGGCTGCAAATATGGGTGGGTGGGTGGGTGTGTGTGTGGGTGTGTGTGCAGTGCTGGCATGAAAATGTTGCCAGGCAGTTAGGATTTTTCATGAAGAAAAAGTCAAGGAGTCTAAACCACAAACGCTTAGACAGTCACTTCATAAAGAAGTAAGGAAACCTTCCTGCATAGAACTGGGTGAGGCTCTGAAAAGTTTAAACAGAAGGCTGCATAGGTGAGCAAAATGAGCAAACTGGATTCAATGACTATAGAATGGCCACTGAAGAGATTCTTTACTCCACCACTCTCAATTTTTCCTCTTTCAGAAAATTAGTGATTCTTTCTTCATTTGCAATGGAATTTATCTTCTGATTTGTGGTAGAAAAATTAAAAAGAGCTCTTGACAGAATATTTAAAATCCTTGAATAACTCATTATGACACTTCTTTTTACTTTTTATTTCCTAAATAAACTTCACAACTGACTGTAATTCAAATCCAAGAATTGATTTTGAGTAATTATCTTCCATTGTGCCATGAGTAAACACTTTAGATTCTATTTAAGGTGTGCATACACTCTTTACAATGAATTCTGGAAGACAAACATGGAAAAAACATTTTAAATGGTCTTTGAGTGACTGCATTATTAGCATGTATAGTAAATTTCTAAGGACTGGTCTTCAAAACTGGGTTGTGAAAAGAAGCTATTCAGCATTAAACAATTTTTAATTTCCTATGGTATTGCTAAATTTTTATTTCTTCTACTATGTTCTGCTGATTCTATGAAGATCATTATTGCTATTACAATTTTAAAATCATTCCAGATAAAAGGGACATTATCAATGGATTACACAGACTCACATATTACTTGGAGTTTTTCATTTGACAGTGTGACTTATTTATCACATTTGGCAACTGAATTAATTTTACAAAAATCAATATATTATTTTGCATTTCCTGACTACTTGGTACTCAGAACTCTGGCAGAGAAAACTATTCCATATCTCTTTATTCTGGAAAGAAGTCTTCTACTCAGCCACCAACTTTGTTCTGAGACAGGAATGATTTCCATTTCATATCCTTTAGTATTCAGAAAAAGCTGGTCTTCAATCAGAAACTTGTCAACAAGAAGACAAAATGTCTTTGAGAAAAATGACCAATTCTAAATTAATTCAAAACACTTTAGTTTCATAGCAGATTATATGGGGCAAAGACAGTTGTCTTTCTCAAGATTATTTTGTCCTGTCAGCAACAACATGGTCAAGTTGGGGCTGTTCAGCCTGGAGAAGAGAAGGCCACATGGTGACCTCATTGCAGCCTTTCAAGAGAGCCTACAAGGATGCAAGAGAGGGACTCTTCATCAGGGATTGTAGTGGTAGGAAAAGCGGTAATGGGTTCAAACTTAAACAGGGGAAGTTTAGATTGGATATAAGGAAGTTCTTTACTGTGAGGGTGGTGAGGCACTGGTACAGGTTGCCCAAAGAAGCGGTGAATGCTCCATCCCTGGCAGCATTCAAGGTCAGGTTGGACAGAGCCTTGGATGACTTGGTTTAGTGTGAGGTGTCCCTGTCCATGGCAGGGGGGTTGTAACTAGATGACCTTAAGGTCCCTTCCAACCCAAACTACTCTGTGATTCAACGATTCTATGAAATCTAACCAGGATCACAATTTCATTTTGAGGTACATATATTTCTCAGAAGACATGAATACCACGAACTTAGAAAGCAAGAAAAACTTAGCAAGATTCTAGCTTGTAGCTACATGTAAAGCCTTCATCTAAGCTCCACATTTCCAGACTTGTAAAATCTGGAGCCTACAAAGATTCTGTAATCCAAGCACCACATATCTAGCATGTGCTTAGGACAGATGGTTAGTAGGGTGGCTACAATAGTTGATTAAATAGGCAACAGTATTAAAATCATTCCAAATACAGCTTTTAGCGAAATATCTACATATTGATATTCTGTTTAGATTACTGTATTTATCTACATAATCGTGGGCAAAGCTGTTGATATGACCCAGTTTTGCACTTACATCCTTCCAGCTGGATATTGTCGGTAATATATTCTTTAATCTGATTCTTAATCTGTGCTAAATGGTTAGAATTAAATTCTCTGATAAATCTAAAAGTTTTACTGAGTTTCATGATGCATGTTTGTCTTCTCACATAAAAAGGTTAATGTGAATAAGAGACTTGTATAATCTGAGGGAAATTGTGCAGAACCTTCGTTGAATTTCTGTTTGAATAAACCCATATCCAGTTCTCAGCACTGTAAATGGGCTTTTACTGCAAAGTGCTTGCATGTGTCTGCTAATCTACCCTAAATACAGTTCAGGACTTTAGCTACTTTTGTCTGTAAAGAATCAAACACCAAAAGGGAGGTTTTTGATTGGCATTTATCTGTTTCGGGTCAAACTAGAATGGAGATTAGGAAATCTCTGACCAGAGCAACATTTTTGATCTTTCTTACTTCCCCTTTCCTCCCCGCCTCAGCAAAAGAATTCAACAGTCAAAATGTGGAGAAGCAATGCTAAGTATTTCTTTTACTTATGATGCCTGTACTTAGTGTTACCCGTGAGGTAGAAGTGGTCAGATGTCATCTTTCCTCCGATCACTAATGTGTGTTTAGTTGTTACCTGATGCAAAGTATGCATGTCTTTGAGGGCTGGTAGACTTATAAAATCTTTGCAGAAACTTCCTATTCATTTAATCTTTATCTATCCCCTCCTTAAGTGTATTTGGTACTGATATTTGGGGTACTTTATGTTTAAGGGCAATGAGAATCTGAATGGCAGTGTTTTCTGTTTCCTGATGAAACAACATGTACAGCTGTGCACCATCAGCATATGGCAGGCATTTAAGCCTGTAGCATTTTACAATATTGCTGACTGACTTAGCACATATGTTGAACAAGGAAAAGATCTTTCCTTTTGAACCTGCAGCGAAAAAAAATGCTTCTCATTTTTTGAAGTATCGTCAGACCTGAGATTTTTCTAAGAGGAAGAAGTATAATCCTGAGTGATATGTTCCTTCAAGTCCTACTGAATATTTGAGGTAATATTACAGTATCCCATCGAAGACATTGTTATAAGCAACACAAATATGCGGGAAACAGCATGGATGCCTTTGCTGTGTCTTTGGCTAAGAAGAGGTAATCTCTTAGGAAGAATGACTCTATCTCTGTAGCAAAAGTTAAATATAAAACCTGATTCTGAATGTCGGAAAGTAGTGTAAGGCAAATGCTGCAGGAGATGGGTAGCAAGTATTGTCAAGATATATTGGCACAACCAGAGATGAAAGTAGAATACCTAAGCATCAGCTCCAGTGAGTGTAGAATGTCTGTGCTAGCACTTGGAGCATACAAAGACAACTTTGAAGTGCAGTGTCTGCTAATCTATTCTCAACTTCCTGACAAACTGTAGACATTCTCAAAAAAATTATCATCCAAACAAAAAGAAACCTAACCCCTTAACAAAAAACAAAACAAAACAAAAAACAAAAAACAAACAAAAAAGCAAACAAAAAACAAACAAAAAAACCAAAAAAAAAAAAAAAACCCAAACAAACAAAAAAAACCCCAAAAAACCACAAGAAATCTTCCCAAGTTATGCATTTGTCATTCAGCAGCCTGAATTTATTAGGGATGGTGTCACAGCCACTTGACTCTCTGGAGGACCTTAAAGTATATTATATTTATGCAAAACATGAATTGCCCAAAGTCAACAACAGAACAAAATATTATATTCTTCCTTTTGGTAAGTCAGCTACACTGTTTCATACCTGTAACCAAGTCTTTGTTTTGATGCCACGGTGTAACATGATGGCATAATAATGAGAAAATGAAGGACAGTGGAGAAACTATTAAGCAACTTCTTTACAATCTTTCTGATAATATTATAGCATAACTACAGTAATTTCATTCTACATCTAATGGACTTTTTGAATAATTCACCTTGTTTTCTTCTGTCTCCAGGAGCCTAGAGAGATACTCAGAATTATCTTCATTACCTTTCTGAGAATTATGCTGCCTCATCTTGCAGAGATGAGCATCGCCTGAGGCTCTCATAGTTCATAAGACCAGTGCCTCTTGTTGAGAGGCTCATTGTACAGAGGCAAGAGGTGACTAGGTGTCTCTGTACAGCTCTTTCTGGACAGCTTTTCACAAAACAGAAGATTCATCTTAGGCTAATGAAAAGGACATTGACTTGAATTAGAGACTTCTTACACGTCATTATACAGTTTCATCACCAGAAATGAAAAGGTAACAGCTTTGCAATATTAAGAAATAATGGCTACAGTGTTGCCAGTAGCCGAGACAGGTGCAAGTGTATGGCCAGAACCTGAACACTGCTGTTATTGAAAGACCTAAAAGTGAAACTGAAAGGTGTGAAAATACTAACTGTGAAGTGGGAAGTTATCTTTAGAAGCTGTAGTTGGACATTTTGATCTGTGCATTTGTCTAATTGCATCTCATACTGAGGTCTGGAAAAATTACATCAATACGAAGTATGATCTTAAAATTGCAGCTGCACAAGATATCATTTTAAAGTTGTTTAATATCTGTACATCTGCAGCTGTGTTCATAAGCCTGAAGTTCTGCATCAAATAGGTGGCAGGACAGAAATAAATGTGCAATTCACAGTACTGAATTATAATTCAGTTGTAAAAAGAGAAGTGCCAACTTTGCTATGTTCTGTTTCCTTGAAATAACTATGAAAGTCAGCCTAGTTGAGGAACACAACTTGTCATGGCTAGCTAGTCAGGCTGGCAGAATTCAAGGTGCTGGAAAAAGCCTTCTTCATGCCCACTTTCTACTTAACCTGTTAAGTGAAGATGTGCTCAGGTTTTGATGTGACATCTTGAAGCAGAAAGCAGCACAATTACAGAGGGATGAACACTGTATATTGCTGACATATTTGCAAAGGAATCAGATCTCAGTGTTTCTGATCTGCTCTTTTTGCTTTTGCTTTTGACTGCAATCAGCTAACTCACATTAAATTCTTCTCTTTTTTTGTTCTTGTTTTTTTTGTTTTGTTTTGTTTTTTAATTTGGCTACATGGGGATGATGAAAAAAAAATAAATCATCCATTAGCTAAAAGATACCAAGTTCTATTTTTTGTGCCAAGTACAACCAGGATGTAAAAGCTTATGTAAGAAACAGAAAGTAAGACTGGCATTGCATCCTTCTTTAGCTGCTATATATTGATATAACCTATCTTTTGGTATATTGATATATCATTCCCTGTGTTGAATTCATCCAAGTCTAGAACTTCCAAACCACAACGAAGAAAAGGACATAAAATTCACATTAATTCCAGAACAAGTGATGGGGAGATTTTTTTTAAACAATTTTGAAGACTGCGGTTTATGCCTCCACCTCTGAGAGGCCATGTTATTTACAGCTTTAAAATAAAAGTAGATATCAGGTCAGTTGTAAGACACATTGCACACCAGTAATGCCAGATTTTTGTATGATTTTGAAGAATAATAATTGGGACCTGTGAGCTCAAAATAAAATGCTTGCATTTCAAACAATGACTTAAATGGCATGAAATGGGAGCAGGAACCTGTTTCATGTCAGTGATCTTTAATGTTTATTCAGAGAAGTTGCTGCTGCTTGCATTTTGTTTGATTTTACTTTTTCTTACGTGCATACCGCTTCGTGGCTATAGAAACAGCAAACAAAAATAGTCTGCTACTTTTAAACCTATTATTCAGATGGTTTAATCTTTCTTTTCCTCCCTTCCTCTCCTTCCTTCCTTCCTTCCTTCCTTCCTTCCTTCCTTCCTTCCTTCCTTCCTTCCTTCCTTCCTTCCTTCCTTCCTTCCTTCCTTCCTTCCTTCCTTCCTTCCTTCCTCCCTTCCCTCCCTCTCTCCCTCCTTCCCTCCCTCCCTCCCTCCCTCCCTCCTTCCTTCTTCATCTCTTTCTCTCTCTTTTGTCCCCCTTATCATAGAATCATAGAATCATAGAATAGTTAGGGTTGGAAAGGACCTTGAGATCATCTAGTTCCAACCCCCCTGCAATGGGCAGGGACACTTCACACTAAACCAAGTCATCCAAGTCTCTGTCCAACCTGACCCTGAACGCTGCCAGGGATGGAGCATTCACCGCTTCTTTGGGCAACCCATTCCAGTGCCTCACCACCCTCACAGTAAAGAATTTCTTCCTTATATCCAATCTAAACTTCCCCTCCTTAAGTTTGAACCCGTTACCCCTTGTCCTGTCACTACAGTCCCTGATGAAGAGTCCATCCCCAGCATCCTTGTAGGCCCCCTTCAGATACTGGAAGGCTGCTATGAGGTCTCCATGCAGCCTTCTCTTCTCCAGGCTGAACAGCCCCAACTTTCTCAGCCTGTCTCCATACAGGAGGTGCTCCAGTTCCCTGATCATCCTCGTGGCCCTCCTCTGGACTTGTTCCAACAGTTCCATGTCCTTTTTATGTTGAGGGCACCAGAACTGCACACAATACTCCAAGTGAGGTCTCATGAGAGCAGAGTAGAGGGGCAGGATCACCTCCTTTGACCTGCTGGTCACAGTCCTTTTGATGCAGCCCAGGATACGGTTGGCTTTCTGGGCTGTGAGTGCGCACTGCTGGCTCATGTTCATTTTTTCATCGACCAACACCCCCAAGTCCTTCTCTGCAGGGCTGCTCTGAATCTCTTCTCTGCCCAACCTGTAGCTGTGCCTGGGATTGCTCCGACCCAGGTGTAGGACCTTGCACTTGGCATGATTAAACTTCATCAGGTTGGCATCTGCCCACCTCACAAACGTGTCGAGGCCCCTCTGGATGGCATCCCTTCCCTCTGGCATATCAACCGAACCACACAGCTTGGTGTTATCGACAAACTTGCTGAGGGTGCACTCAATCCCACTGTCCATGTCACCGACAAAGATGTTGAACAAGACCGATCCCAACACCGACACCTGAGGGACACCACTCGTTACCGATCTCCAGCCGGACATCGAGCCATTGACCACAACTCTTTGCGTGTGGCCATCCAGCCAGTTCTTTATCCACCGAGTTGTCCACCCATCAAATTGATGTCTCTCCAATTTAGAGACAAGGATGTCGTGTGGGACAGTGTTGAACACTTTGCACAAGTCCAGGTAGATGACGTCAACTGCTCTGCCCCTGTCCATCAGTTTCGTAACCCCATCATAGAAGGCCACCAAATTGGTCGGGCAGGATTTCCCATTAGTGAAGCCATGCTGGCTGTCACCAGCCACCTCCTTGTTTTTCATGTGCCTTAGCATGTCTTCCAGGAGAATCTACTCCAAGAGTTTGCCAGGCACAGGGGTGAGACTGACTGGTCTGTAATTCCCCGGGTCATCCATTTTCCCCTTCTTGAAAATGGGGGTTATATTTCCCTTTTTCCAGTCGTCGGGAACTTCACCTGACTGCCATGATTTTTCAAATATGATGGCCAGTGGCTTAGCAACTTCATTCGCCAGCTCCTTCAGGACCCGTGGATGGATTTCGTCAGGTCCCATGGACTTGTGTACGTTTAGGTTTTTAAGATTGTCTTGAACCAGATCCTCTCCTACAGGGGGCCTAGGGTCCTCATTCTCACAGTCCCTGCGTTCGCCTTCCAAGACTTGGGTGGTGCGGTCAGAGCCTTTGCCAGTGAAGACTGAGGCAAAGAAGTCATTAAGAACCTCTGCCTTCTCCAAATCCTGGGTAGCCAGTTCTCCCAATATCTTCCAAAGGGGGCCTACGTTGTCCCTAGTCTGTCTTTTATTCCCTACGTACCTATAGAATCCCTTCCTTTTATCCTTAACATCCCTAGCCAAGTTCAATTCTAACTGGGCCTTAGCTTTCCTCACCTGGTCCCTAGCTTCCCAGACAACATCCCTGTATTCTTCCCAGGCTGCCTGTCCCTGCTTCCACCTTCTATAAGCCTCTTTTTTCCTTTGAATTTTCCTGAGCAGCTCCTTATCCATCCAAGGAGGTCTCCTGGCCCTCCTGCTGCACTTCCTTCTAGTTGGGATGCAACACTCCTGAGCTTGGAGCAGGTGATCCTTGAATAACAACCAAGAGTTTTGGGCCCCCCTGCCCTCTAGGGCTGTGTCCCATGGAACCTTACTAAGCAGGCTCCTGAAGAGGCCAAAGTTTGCTCTCTTGAAGTCCAGGGCAGTGAGCTTGCTCACTTATGTTACTTCCTTGCTCATTTCTCTGCTCGCTTCTCTGGTCTGAAGCTTTGAAGGTGCAGAGTAGAGGGGTGCAGCTCTGAAGGTGGGGAGTAGAGGCGTTTTACTATTATAATTTTAGTGCAATATTATTTTAGGGAAAACTAAAAAAGAATCAAAAAAACACCTTCTATAATTATGCTTTAAATTTCCAGAGTGGACAAGTCAGATTTCTTCTGGGGAAGATCTGATTTCTCAGGTGAGTCCACGAGCAAGCAAAGCACAGTCCCTGCTAACAGCTAATGGAAGGAGAGAGGAGCAGAACAGATCGGATGTGGGAGATTGGGGGTGCCAAAGCTGTGCCACAGTGCAGCATGCCAAGTAAACAATTTGATCTTCTCTATGAACTACTAATTTGCAAACAAATGAAACAACAGTATACACAGTGGTGTCAGTAATCTCACAGTTATGGGAATTATCCCATGATCTAACAAGATTAAACAAGAATTTTGCTGTTAACTATTTTATCCTCTTTGAAGAAAATGTTCTTATGTTATTGCCTTAGTAAATCTTTCAAGATGTTGCTTTTGTTGTATTTTTCTTAGGTAGGAGTGTAAGTGTACACATCATTTTATAAAACATGCTGAATGACTAATGCCCATCTCAAAGAATTTGCAATGGCAATAAAAAAGATATCAAGAACAACTGTTTAGAAAAAAGATGAGGCAATGTCAGGGAAAAAAATAAAAGAAAAAGATAGAAACATAGGACGGTTAGGCAAAGAAGAGGACTCTAATTAAATATTTTGTAATGAATTCTTGTAGGGTATCATCAGTACTGTTGTATAAAAACATTGCTGATGCAGAAGCAGTCATATCTAAACTCAGAGCTCTGCTGCACTGTGTAGGGATGCTGTGATAAATAACACATGTGGCTAATAGGGCGGAGGGGTGTCTGTGTAGATCTCACACCTCTCCCCTGTGCCCAGCCTCACTAACAGAAAACAACAGAGGAGAATACTTCTGAAATGAAATATGGCTTTCAGACAGCAACAGCTGTGCTTGCCATTGCCATGGATGTCCACTGCCTAGCCATCAACTGTAGCTCCGAAATTGCAGGGGAAAAGCTTTACAACAGCCCTGCTCTGAGGACTGTCCCCAGACACAAATCCTTACGGCTCCTGCCAGTAATTGCCCATGTGAGTCTGAAAGGTCAAGGATTTGTATTTTTCTTACAGCACCTGGATTTCCTGCTGTTATAATAATAACTTGGATCTATTTTGAACCTCTAAATCTGGTTCATACTTCAGGTGCTCATAAGAAGGACTAGGTTGAAGCTTTCAGTATTTTGGTCCTTAGACTTGATGGGAGGACTTCTTCCAGGTCTGTAGACCCAGAGCATCCAGGCATCCCTGCCCCAGAGTTTTTCAAAGAATTATATTTAATTCTCATTGAACACTTGGCTAGTGTTCAGTGTGGGCTACATTTTTCCAAGCTCACAAAATAGCCATCAGGATATCTGAAATACCAAAGTACCATCACTTCTGCAAAAAAAAAAAAAACAAACACTGACAGTTATGAAAAGATAAGAAAAAGAAGAGCTTTTTCAATTCCTGCTGAGTTGGGATAAACATTCTTAAATATACATATATGTCACATTACTTAGAGCCAGGGCACAGTTACTCACAATTAAACAGAACTGTAAATGTTTCTTTCAGTGAAAATAAAAGTATCTGTTTATATTATATTTTATATAGCAATAGTTATAGAAATCTAGTTGTTTGGGTTTAAAAAAAATAAATCTGCATTTTTAACATGAAAGACCTCATTTAAAAGAAACTCACTTTCTTCTTATTTTCATGTGTGTAATGTTTCGTGCCAGATGTAGTTGTTGCTATGTATTGTCCTGGGTTCAGTAGTAGCATTTTTCTCCTTCTTAGTAGCTGGTGCAGTGCTGTGTTTTTGACTTTCCGCCTGGGAACAACGCTGATAACACTGATGTTTTTAGTTGCTGCTCAGTAATGTTTACTCTGACCAAGGGTTTTCTGAGTCTCATGCTCTGCCTGGGAGGAAGGGAAGCTGGAAGGAAGCAGAGACAGGACACCTGACCCAAACTAGCTAAAGAGGTATTCCATACCACAGCATGTCATGCCCAGTGTATAAACTGGGGGCGGTTACCAGGAAGGGTTAGATCACTGCCGTGGTCAGCTGGATATCTGTCAGCGGGTGGTGAGTGGTTGTATTCTCTTCCCTTGTTATTTCCCTTATTATTATTGGTGGCAGCAGTAGTGATTTGTGTTATACCTTAGTTACTGGACTGTTCTTACCTCAACCCGCGGGAGTTACATTCTTTCGATTCTCCTCCCCATCCCTCTGGGAGCTGAGGGAGGAAGCAGGTAGTGAGCAAGCGGCTGCGTGGCTGAGTTGCCGGCTGGGCCTAAACCACCACATGTATGCATAATACATTTTGGCTACAATTCAGACTTTCAGAGAAGGGGAGAGAGAGAAAGTCCCAGCTCCCTTTAGTCTGTCTATATTTTAATACAAGTGTTGAAATAGGTACTAATCCAACCCAAACCCATTTATTCAATATGAAACACATCTACTTGTATAAATTAGGCAGCAACTTTGTGTTTTAATTGAATACACAGAGAAGTCTTTTGGGGCAGCATGACAGCTCTGCAGTACCTGTTCAGCTAAGCAAGACAGCTTGCTCTGAGCGTTCTGGAACTGGGTCTCTGTGCTAAATGTAGAGGGGAAATTATGGGATTTGATTAGAATTAAATGTTAATTACTCAATAACATTGAAGAAAAATCATCTGTAGTACTTAAGCTTGTTAGCTATGTAAAAGTCATAAAGGAGGTCTACTTATTAAGAGATTTAATTAAGCAAACAAGTCTTCATGCCAAAGTCAGCTTTCCAGTCTTATGGAACAACAGTCCAATGATTCTGCTGGGTCTACTTAGTTTGTTTGTTGTTAAGTTTTAAGTCTCTATTCAGTCAAAAAGTCAAGAGTGTGTCTAAGCACCAAAGAGATTTAATCTAACTCACTAAGACTCAAATTTAGCTGCATGTGAAATATCCTGCCAAAGTAAGAACTACATAGTGTAACCAGTGTGATACTTTAACAGCTGTGGTTACAATTCACCCTTAATTAAAATTAAGGGTTTTTTTTTTTTTTTAAATTGAAATTCTTAAAATTCAAGCAGTTGCTTGAACCATATACATTTCATATTGGATAACGGACTTGATATCTAATTAAGAAACTTATATGACTTCACCACTGCAGTATCTGAGCACCTCGCAATCTTAAATCTCTGAGGGAATATCATTAATTCCATTGTAGAACTCAGGCATAGTGAGACTGGAGGTGAGGTTAAATACATGTCTTGCACATTTGAAAGAAGTCATATTCCAGCCTTACATGCCAAACATCCTTGCAGACTATTTTATAAGAATTAGGAGCCAAGAAAGAGATTCACAAAAACCATCAACCAAGTAAGCACAAAGAGTCAAAGAAGGAATGACATTCACTGATTGCATACTGAAACCAAATTTCTGAGAAAAAATACATTGACATTGTATGCAAAATAGGCCATATTCAGCAGCCTTGAAGCACTGCCAGAATACTTGACAGTGGCTGAGGGGCTATCATGGGAGACAGTTCACATCAGGGAGATCTGAGTTCAGACAAGGGTAGGGATTTGGATTTCTACTCCAGTGAGAATACAATCATATGACTAAAGGAATGACGAAAATATACCTATGCCTCTTTCCTTCAAAAACTCATATCTATAAAGTGAGGTCTTATCAGGAATAGGAAAGGACTAATATTTGAAATACAGGAACTACCAGCTTTATGGAGACATGATTTTTGTGGCTGAGTGCATCAGCCACAATAGAGGAGCCTGGGGACATCACTGATAGAGGTAACACGCAGACAGAAGGGCCAGTCTTGGAGAACTCAGGGATTAGACAACAGCAAAACTTTCAGAATGTAAAAGATTGGCTCAAAATTGTGTTTTATTAGTCTAGCCTTCAATGACCTTACAGATCTCCCAGTTCTGAGATTGCTAGCAAAGTTCCTAGATCTTTGGGAGATTTAAACAGAGACATGACAATTACCACACTGACTCAGACTCAAGCTTAATCCAAGGTACTAGGACTTGTCAAGTACAGACTTTTGTAGTTTAGAAACTTTTAGTTTCCAGAAATCTTCATATGAATAGAACCTGGCTATTTGTCAAAACCTTGTGCCATTCAACTCTAATTCCAAAATTGTTTATCAGCATGATGTAAAGCAACTACAGGGTTTAAAAAGGTAAAACAAGCTTGGAGGCTTTACTGGGAGGGATAGATTTTGATGCTCAGTATTAAATATTTGCTTGATAGACTGCCTGCACAAGTTAAAAACAGACACTTAGATGACAGTGAAGATTATGGATCCTCATCAGCCATATCAAAGAGGAAAATAAGCTGTTCTGAAAACTGAGTTATTTCTAAACTATTTCATACTGTAAGTAATGTCATGGCCCATCCATTTCTCATTAACACTTGTAACAGCATAGTTTGGAGAAAATGTTTTATACAGGCACAGTCAATTGAAGGAGCAAATTAAAGAAATAGATCAAGTTCCAGAGTAAATTATATCAGAATTGATATCAATGAAGTCAATCATATTTATGCATATACTTAATGTTTTGCTGAATCGAGGGTTAAAGCAACACACTGCAGGATAAATAACCAATACAACTAGTTATAATACTACCTGAAAATAAGAAAATTTTTGAAAATACTCTGATTCAACTAAGACGTCAAACACTTCAAATCTAAAATATAGCTCTTCATCCATGGATAACTAACTGGATACCTTGAGGCCAAATGATGCTCACCTTGATGAAGATATTTTTATCACCAAAAAAAAAAAAAAAAAAATTGAAAAGTTCATCGCTGTGTGAGCAGAAGCCTTTAGTTTCTGCTATACAGATCTTCCAAAGTCCAAAGTTAACTGTTCTTTGGAAATCACACCTACTGATTTTTGCTAAGAAAATTCATGCATAGCTGTTACAGAAAGCCAGCACCATGGAGCTGCAGGAATTGTTCTCATAACATTGTCTAAAATATCTCACATGGATTCTGGCACAGAATCCTGGCACCTGCAACATGAAAACTTGGATTTGATCATCAAATACTCAACTTCAAGTTAAAAAAAAAAAAAAAAAAAAAAAAAACACAAAAGTGCAAACCTCTGTTTATGAGGAAAATGCAAATAAACAATGACCACAAAAAAATACGCCCAAAGAAACAAGTAACGAGCAACCCCACCCTCCCCCCCACATTTATGAAGAACAAGACAGTAAGGGAAGTCTACTACGGAAAGACTTCTACACATCAGATCAGTAGCACCTCGTTTAGCTTCTGTCTGATATTTTTTCTTTATTATTTTTTTTTAATCCTTTTCCCATGCAAGTACATACACATTTCTAGTCATACATGAACAGTGCCTATTATTGTGAAATGGAGGTATGAGGTAGATTAAATATTAGTTGCATTGAGAATGATTTTAGGTAGTCTACAGACATTAATCCATTGAAGAGTGCTTCAGCTACCAAATGAGTTGAAACCTATATGCAGAGATCCAGACTTCCTTAAAGAGTTAGTGTACAAATTTTAATACCCTCTTAGTTGTCAGGAATGAAAAGAGGAAATGGAAATATTGATTTTTGCTGAGAGGTCTATTAAAAAAAAAGGAGAGCATTACAGTTCTAGTTTGCATTTCCATTTAAAAAAAATGCCACTTGGGGAAGACTAAATATGATAGGGCTATTAAATAATAAAACTACTAGACAAGTAAATATTCCTTAGAGAGGTTCCACACCAAACAGTATCAGAAGCTGTATTTGCACATTATTTTCACTAGTGCTCTTCTACTTCAGAAACAGGAGGATATTCTATTTGGCTTGTATATAACTGCAGAAAAAACAAATATTACTAATATGCATGGTTTTTACTCTGAAGCTAAGCCAAAACACATTACATGCTCAGTATACCATTCTGTATTTATGGTTTAATCAGAAAAACTACCTTAATGCTGCCTAATTTACACCCAACAAACTTTTCAGTCCTGCTTGTCTTATTTTCAATATGACAATTTATTGTTTATTTTCCCTGAATGGTCAAGATATGCTAAGTAAATAAACATTCTGCTATAAAACAGTAGATAACAACCACATCTGAGGTATTTTTACTTATTTTTAAATAACTCTTCTCATAGTTTTATGATGACAAGTATGTGTTTTCTTCAGATTTTAAATAAATGAACATGACATTTCTTGCTTCTTCACTCTTGCATGGCATTGATGCTGAGGATTTATGTCAGTGTTGCTACTGGCACCCTTACATTTTTCAGTCATGCAGCTACTTTGTCTGGTTTCAAGTCTCTTACTTACCCACAAACTGACTTCCTCTACAAGACTAGTCTGTTTTATTCTAGTCCTGACTTTCTCTTGTTACTATTAATTTTTAAAGTGGGTTCCTTTTAATTTTCAAAACATACACTACACTGTTGAACTACTTGGAAATGTGCTCCAGTATCGTGGAAAGAGGTTGCCTAAATGCCTTCATACCCACTATTCAAATTGCTCTATCACTTCTGCCATATTACCTGCAGTCAGAATAACTGAAACACAATGCTGACATCTGCTTTTTTTTTATTGGTGTGTTATAAGGTCTTTTATGTTTTTATCTATAAATTTCACAGATTTTTCATCTTACTTTCACTTGTGAAATACATCAGAAAATACTTTGAATATTTAAATGAATACTTGTTATGAACCTTTAACTCTTAAGAAAATGAATGAGTTCTCTCTTTTTCAACTATACATACTCCTTATATTTTTATTAAAAATATTCATACACACACAGAAATCACTTCAAAGAGTTTAAATGATTCAACTATCATGAGTAATAACAACAGGACAGAAAAATCTATGTCATCTGGAAGTCAGTATGACTCGAACTACTAAGTATGATAATTAAATAATCCTCCTGCTGAAGAAGACTAAATATGCAAAAAATATAATGCTTATAAAATTTACATATAAATACATGTATGTGTGCATAAATGTATGTGTACATCATGTTTAATAATCTCTCCTGATCTTTACTTTTACTTATTTAACTCAAAATGAAAATCTGTACACAAGGCTAGCTGTACATAGCTTAGTTAAGTGCATCTTTTCAAACTACTACACTGTTCTAGATATTTTTCTCTGGAGATCTCAGTAACACTTCTCTAAGGTAGGGATTGATATTCACATCTTAAAGGTGGAATAAGTGAAGGTCAGAAAGGTTAAAAGCCTGCCCGAGGTAACAGTTTGTTGATACAAAACCTCAGATTGGAATCTATAGCTCACAGTTGCCATCCCCGTACACCATTTTCTGCTGGAAGATACATTTCCCACTGGAAAAGATCCCAAATCTCCCTGCAACACAAACCCACCAACATCCCCCACCCCCAAACTCCTAAAAATCTCAAGATATTTTTTGTTCTTCTACACTTGATTTGTATTAATCTGTAATAATGGACAAATGAAGTAGTTGTAAAACAAATATGAATCCTAGCCCAGAACTTGAAATTAACTGATAAATAATAACAAATATTTATGTGAATTTCAATTAAGAGTAAGAAACTACTGTGAAGCTAGACTTAAAAAAAAAAGGAGGGAAGGAGATGAAGTGTAATCATGACACCTCTTTACTTCCTCTAAGGCAGAGAAATGACAGAAAAATTGCTGAAGGAAAGAACTGCGCCAGGAAAGGAGTCTGAATAAAATGCTGAGGATGAAGCAAGAAAGTACATAATGAAGTAGTAAAGCAAAAAAAAAAAAAAAAAAAAAAAAAAGCTGTGGTGAGTCCCAGTTTCTTCATACGACCTAAATCAAACATTGTGAAGTCTCCATCTCATTCATAGCATGGAGCTTTTTCAGGAAATCTGCACTGAAGTAGTGCAACCAAGCATGTGGCTTGCAAAGGCACCACAGCCATCTCCAGGAGAGAGTGTTGGACCTGGAAAATTCTACGGGCTTGTACTGACATCTAGTGATCATCAACAGTGTCCTCCAGTGACTGTACCCCAAAGGGCACAGACCCTATCACATGCTCCACCTTCAAGGAATGACTTCACTTATTTGGCAATGCTGTTGTTAGGCTTCTTATGTATTACAGATACCAAAATGGTTGGAAATGGATGCTAAAGGTCATTAGAATATTTTATGCTGCATCTTGTTACCTTCTAGATTCTCTTCTCCCATGCCTAAAACGACAGGATGAAAAAGAACTTTGCTTGCAATTGCTGTGGAAAGGGAAGAATCCTGGTGCCTCTGAACAGTACCACATGCTCTGCAGGCTACAGCATTGGTATTCAGACCTGTAACTATACAGTTGTAGAGTTGAACATATTAAGTAAAGAATTTCTTGTAACAAAAGAGGTAGTGTGGATGAATACAGAGTGCTAGTGTCTACAATGATGCTCATTCTGTCCTCTCAATTATTATGAGAACACCTTTCTCACTTAGTCTTATTCCGAAAAGATATTTATCTTGTGCTTCTGGCTTCACCACGTTTCTGTGCTTCTGACATTTGCAACATCTGTCAGAATACTATTCATATTTTTTGACATTTTCCATCATTAGGTAATGAAACCACTTCAGTTTTAATGGGGATGTGATGAAAAACTGCACAGGAAATTAATCTAGCTAATGTATTAGTTTTAGCACTAGCACCTAAGTCATATTTGAAGAACGTGTAGATTCAGGGACATCTGGTTTTCTATCACCATTAAAATACTTTAGTAAATGGATAAGCAGCTTTAGCATATAATCGTATCAGGGAAGAAATGTCTTAGTACATGCACTGGACCATGGCACTTCTGAGAAGTCTTGCAACATAGATGATAAAGAATAAAGTAATAGCATTTTAAGGCATGCTAAGTAAATATAGCTGTAGCTATATAATATGACTACTTTGAAGTGTATTACAGGTAACAGTAATGCTTTTCTTAACTAATCAAAGTAATAATTAATGTGATTATATATATTAGTATAAACTCTGAAAATTCAGATGGATTGCTATGGTCAATAATTTAAAGGACTTATTCAGATTTCACATGTCCAGTATTGTTTTAAAAAATCAATATAAAATTAAAGTAGCCAAGTTTTTATCAAACACTTCTAATTCTTGCTGCTTCTTACTTGTCAGGAAAAAATTGACAGAACAGCACCTTTTGCTTTGAATCATAGAATCACAGAATAGTTAGGGTTGGAAAGGACCTTAAGATCATCAAGTTCCAACCCCCCTGCCATGGACAGGAACACCTCACACTAAACCATGTCATCCAAGGCTCTGTCCAACCCGGCCTTGAACGCTGCCAGGGATGGAGCATTCACAGCTTTTTTGAGCAATCCACTCCAGTGCCTCACCAGCCCCACAGTAAAGAACTTCTTCCTTATATCCAATCTAAACTTCCCCTCCTTAAGTTTGAACCCGTTACCCCTTGTCCTATTACTACAGTCCCTGATGAATAGTCCATCCCCAGCATCCTAATAGGCCCCCTTCAGATACTGGAAGGCTGCTATGAGGTCTCCACGCAGCCTTCTCTTCTCCAGGCTCAACAGCCCCAACTTTCTCAGCCTCTCTTCATACGGGAGGTGCTCCAGTCCCCTGATCATCCTTGTGGCCTCCTCTGGACTTGTTCCAACAGTTCCATGTCCTTTTTATGTTGAGGACACCAGAACTGCACACAATACTCCAAGTGAGGTCTCAGGAGAGCAGAGTAGAGGGACAGGATCACCTCCTTCGACCTGCTGGTCATGCTCCTTTTGATGCAGCCCAGGATACGGTTGGCTTTCTGGGCTGCGAGCACGCACTGAAGCCGGCTCATGTTCATTTTCTCATCGACCAACACCCTCAAGTCCTTCTCCTCAGGGCAATTTTTTTTTTGAAAACAAAGCAATAAATATGAAATTCACTAGCATTCAAATTTTTTTTACTATTGCTATAAAAATTCTAAATTTAAAAAATAAATTTAAATAATACTGATTTCTTGATCCTGTTTATTCATCTCCAGTGATTTGTGTGGTCTTCCTCTTATATATTTCTGTATATCAATCTAACACTATACATTATTATACATGCAAGATGATATATACATATACACACACACACATATTCCTTTTTAGGAAGAGAAATACTGAGTAACCAAAACAGAGCAGGAAAACCAGAATGTATTTACATTGTGGGATGAAAGATTTGACTATGGTAAGATGAGTCAAGTCTGGATATTTGTAAAATGTTTTAATGTGCTTTAAAAATACTGTTTTATACGTTTTAGTTTTATATAACTTTTGTGACTTAGATGCGGATCATAAAAAGCTTTTGATGATAAAGATATCAGTTGATAGTAGTGCTCAAGATCAACATGGTGATTATCATAGCAGAGAAACCTATACTCTAATCAGTGTTTTGAGGAAACAATTTATGAGAGGACTTTACCTCTGTATTTAGACCTACTAATTAGCACATTTTGTATGTAAATCATTCACCTTATTGTACGCCTCTTCAAGGCATCCCTTACCACAAGATGCAACCGGTCTTGACCAGGAGATACAAAAGGTAGCTCAAGTCAACATGATCTGCCTGTGAGCTCAGAACCTTAGAGTTTTATGTCATGATCAGCAGTCCTTAGCAATGTCCTTTCTGGAAAAGCAAGGTCCTATAGTGGAAATACTGGACTAGAAATTAAAAGACATAGGTGTTAATTTTTTCCTTCTGCCATTTTTCTCATATGCCCTCAGATAAGACCTAAGATAATGGTGAATTTATTCCGACCAGATGCAGAAAACCTTCCCTTAGCCTTGGACTACAATTAATAGAGGTGAATCGACACTTCTAATTAGCAATTATTCTCATGCAGAATATTAAGCATGGGGGTCTGAATCATGCCTTTCACATATCTAGAGTCAGTTTCTTTCTATCAAGAATGAAAATAGCAAAGAGTAGCAACGTACAGGTATAAAGATGTAAGAGATTAAATCTATTTTACAATTTTGTTTTGTTTTGTTTCTCTGTGAAATGGGATGGTAACATTCTCCTTCTACTTTTCTTTGTCCTGGACAATTTATCTATGCAAAACTGTTATTTGACATGAATGGTCACTACATCCTACACAAGGTAATGCTAAGTTTGGCTGGTTATCTCAGGAATTACTGCAAGACAGTTAAATAGTCAGGCCTGCTCAGTGTCCCATATTATATAAAAGTAAACCTTAGAAACAGCAGAAAACCTTCCCTTAGCCTTGGACTACAATTAATAGAGGTGAATCGACACTTCTAATTAGCAATTATTCTCATGCAGAATATTAAGCATGGGGGTCTGAATCATGCCTTTCACATATCTAGAGTCAGTTTCTTTCTATCAAGAATGAAAATAGCAAAGAGTAGCAACGTACAGGTATAAAGACGTAAGAGATTAAATCTATTTTACAATTTTGTTTTGTTTTGTTTCTCTGTGAAATGGGATGGTAACATTCTCCTTCTACTTTTCTTTGTCCTGGACAATTTATCTATGCAAAACTGTTATTTGACATGAATGGTCACTACATCCTACACAAGGTAATGCTAAGTTTGGCTGGTTATCTCAGGAATTACTGCAAGACAGTTAAATAGTCAGGCCTGCTCAGTGTCCCATATTATATAAAAGTAAACCTTAGAAACATAGATATGAGAAATCAAACATTATTTTGTTTACTATTTCTTTTAGCCTGTATTTTATATACAACGGTGGTTTCCTAAAGATATGCTTTATGATGTACAGTATTATTTGGCCATTTTCACACTAAGAAAGAAATTATGTAGATTATTTTTAACAATACTAAGCTAAGAATTCTGTTTACATGGAATTTAATAGCTGGAAAGCTATGCCTGAAAAATTATTTTATGCATTTATTTTGCATAAATTACATGACTAAAAATAACATAATCTTAGTGTTTAAGATACACTTCTCCTGTGTCTATTATGCAAGGTCTCATAAAGATTACATTTAGAATGAAAACCAAATATTACTACAAATAATGCCAGTGGCCAGAAGTTCTCTTCAGGAATGGGGAAAGGGTAAACCAGGAGGACATCTTTACATCTTTTCATATAGCAATCTTTAATGGGGAAGAAATAAAGCAGAGCCTTTCAAGCCAGAGGAAAGTATTCAAATATAGAACTGGTAAGTCTTTCACTCCACTCAGGTTCATTTATAAACAATGACAGACAGGTACTGCTTTTAACATGTTGGGGAAAGGCTCTGCATTCTGATATTATAATACAATTGTAAATAAAAGCATACAATTGTGTAAAATATAGTTACATGACCATACAGTAAGCATTAAATCTAAGTGGGAGGCTAGAGACCTAGATTGTCTGCAAAGAAAGGTTGGTGAGTCATGGGCAAAATTACTAAGAGTCTTTAAAGAGATGCCTTATTACTTTTCATTCTCATTAGTATTTACCTAATTGGAATTTAAGGTCTCTGGGGCAAGGGGTAATATAAACTCACTGTGAATATTCTAATAGAACAGGATCCCAACCTCTATTAGTACATCTCAGTGCTATGTGAATACGCATAACATTGTAGACAAAAAAGAAAAAAAAAAAAACCACCAAAAAAAAAAAACAACCCAACAAAAAAACCCACCATAATTTGAATACTTTGCATCTATTATTAACATATTTTTTACAAAAGTCTCAGAGTTTTCTGATGGCTACACATCCGTGAGTCAACTCCATATTTCTCCAGTTATCCTCACAAAGAAAGTGGTTCTCTATGACTTTTCACTCCATATTACTGATACCCCCAAAAAACAAGAGTACTTATGATGTAAAACTTAATGGAAGCTTCTTAAAAAATACAAACAAATAAAGCCTTCTCTTCACGAAACTCTCTGTCCTCATCTGCCTTTTAAACTTGTTAAATTCAAAAACTTCATTCTTGTCCCAGTCAATAAATTGGTCAATCTAAACTGGAGTCCTTCACTGGGCCTACCTAAGAAATCAAGACTCAGCCAGTTATTTGAAGTTATTTCCTTCTCAGTCATCACTGGTCTCCAAACAGATAACCAGCTCAATTAGTGAGATGCAATCTGTTTTACTTCACTTACTCTCTTCATTTATCCTTTAATGCAAATATCACTATCTCATCTCTGAATATGAATAATCACAACTGTTAAGTACAGATGATATGACTCAGATTTAATTCTTAATCAGTATTTTTGTGCCCAATCTTTTATGTTTAGCAAAGCCTCACTAATCAATAGGAGCCAGCAACCACTACAAAAGAATCAAAAGCTGTGTCTCACAGGTCACAGTCAAGGTTCAGGTACAACTGCACTTTCACGGTATCAGAACTCTGATTTTAACAAACATTATAAAGCACCTTTATTGTTTTTCTCAAATTCAGAATTATTGAATAAAATGATACTTTTAAAAATAAACATACTATAGACCTTAGGATTTAGAATCTTTGCTTATTGCATTTCAGCTTTATCTCCAGCCTCCTTATTTCACTAACTCCCTAACTCGCTGAGTTTGGACTGTTTTATGTGTCCAGTTTGCTCCCAAAGGCTAGAATGAGTGTATGTTTTTAGGGTTTAAATTCTTGCACTGATTTACTGAGTCTAATAAACCCTCTTCAGATGACCATCAGCTCACTCACGCTCAGAACTTTTATTTCTGCACTTAAAATTGTGATTCAGAAAAACTAAAAGAGCTGCCTGGACATCCTAGGGTCTCGAGTTTCCCCTTGTCTCTACAGTTTGGTTAACTGAGTCTTGATTGTTCAGAAATACGCTTCTGTCTTAGAAACACTTGATAGGTGCCTTTTCCAAACTAAGGTTTCTTTCTTTGCTTGGAGGGAAAAAAAATCTGATATTTTTTGCCTTCATGGACATCACCCAAACTTTCCAGTTAACCACAGATTTTACAAGTTCTTCTTACTGTTCTTTCAAAACGATGTTACAATACTCTGAGTTATACCAAGCAAATCTTCCTGCCCCAATATAAAAAATAAATAAATAAATATCCAACATACTTCCAACACTTTTCCCATTACCATCTCACCTCCCTTCCCTATGAAAGTCAGTGTTCCCTTCCTAGCTAATTGGACACATCAGTATTTTTTTTCCTCACCCTTTACACAGCTCCTAACCAATATTCCATGACAGGCTTGCAAGTATTGAAGCATATTATGTATAATTTGTCTTTTGAAAAGGCTAAGGTTGATCCAGGGCAATTTAATTAAAAACATACACTAATATATTCTAAATTATCCTTGAACTGTAACTGCAGTATGCTTTTAGACTTTCATTAGGAGTAAACAGACAGGCTTACTTGCAGTCAAGAAAACTTGACTAATTCTACTGAATATGTGAGGAGTTAGCTTCCATTTGCAACTGTCTGTGATTCAGAAAATGAAGCCTCTCAAAATCCTGTTTTCTCCTTTCAATTTCACACACAGCCCTGAGGAATAGTCAGCCTATCCAAACGTATAAACTAGTTAAATGCTAATTGCTCAAAACATGATGATGTGAGCAACAAAGTGGCACAGTGATGTCAAAACCAGCTGTGTAATTACAAATTTGTACATTGCACTTAATAAAAACACCCAAAGTACTCGAAATCAGCTCATGTTTTTAAAATATATCTGGGATATGAGGAATGTATACTAAAATAAAAAGTAGTATCCATTTCGAGTTTACTTAAATAGTTAATATAAATATCACCATCTACTGGCAGAAGAAAATACGTAGGAGTGTTCACAAGCTTGTAGAATCAATAAAGACACAAATGGATTCCAGCTTAGACAGCTCTTAAAAATCTGCAGAAATACCATTAACTTCTTTGCTGCCTGGCAATGTCCACATAATTTTCTCAAGTTGCTACGTGGAACTGCATGTGGCTTGCGGAGCAGCTTCACCACACTTCAGCAAAATTATCCTGTGTAATCAAGATGCTCATCCTCAATTAGGAAGAATAATCATAAATTGATTTTACAGGAAGCTGTTTCATACTTGCTATGCTCTCTGAATCGTATGAAAAGAACCACATTTTATTGTTGTGGTTTGCTTTTATAGTGATAGTGGTTGCAAAACATTCCTCATATCAGTGCAAACTTTTATTACTTTCTGTTTCTTTCCACAGGTAAGTATATCTCTAACTTTGATGTGGAAATATTGCTGAGAAAGGAATTATCCTATTTTTTCAAATGTGAAGCTAATTTGCTTGGTAATGGAAATGGGGGTAAAATGTTAAAAGAGGGAAAACCTGGGTTTTTATTTGTCTTTTTGTATCCGAGCTCTTAATTTGCTCCTTTGTGTGCTCAGGTTTTTGTGTAATCCTGAAGGCTAAGCTTTTAGTAATTTTGATAAAAGCTTAGAGTTTCTTTTTCTCAGTTGCCTTCAGGAGCTGCAGCTTTAAGTAAAACATTAAATAGCACAAGTCTTGTCTTGAGCTTGTGAGAGTTTGCAAGACTGAGATTGCAGAAATCAAATCTTGACCTGATTTGAGCTGAGACAAGTAAAATAGTCATGAATAGAAAGATACCAACAGAAAATGGAACAGCAGAGTCTTATCATAGTTTTGATAACAGGAGATGAGAAAGAAACAAAGGAAGAAAACCTAAAAATGAGAAGCTAGCAATAGGGGAATGGAAATACGGTATGTGGAAACAGTGGTAGTGGAGTATGTTTTAGAGGAAAGATCAATAACCTGGGAGACATACAAATGTCCTCTCTTAAACAAAAAATGGAAAATCAAGGAGGGCAATGTCATAAAAGTTAACAAAGAGCAGGGTGTGGAGTTAAAAGTATTGACGGGCCCAGAAAGACTGGGAAGAGTAAAGATGAGATGGAGGATTAGAAATTTGGCCAGAATCTAGAGATCACTGTAGATGTGAGGAAGATTCCTCCAAATAGATGAAACAGCTGAGAAAGCATATTTGAAATAAGGTAGGACCAAGCCAATAATTCAGCTTGTTCATGTATTATTATAGACTGGGCTCTTTCAACTGTTTTAATACTGTAAAATAACCACTTCTCACTAGAAGACATCCTAGCAAAAAGTAGGAACTGGTGTTGCTGACAATAGCTATTGCCACCATGCTGCTGATCATCTAGCACTATTGGAAGACAGGTGACTTGACAAAATCTCTGCTTTAGATGAAGCTAGTTACGAAGGAAGACTGAGATGGTGTCTTCAAGGACAGTAACACAAGCAGTAATTCTTTGTGCTGTGGGTGGAAGAAATGGTATAGTCTGTAGATAGTACATAAGGAGTGAGCTGAAAGCTTTCAGAAAGATACATAAAACAATGTCAGCAGTTCAGAAGGGCTAAGGGATTGAAAAATAAAGTTTTTCTTTTTATGCCATTAATCACCCTTAAATTGCAAGGCCACTTTTCCACAAATTTGAACCTTGCCTTTAAAGGTTCTTTCAAACGCAGAGCACAGCCTACATTCAAGGAAGATAATAAGCAGAGCTAAATGCCTGTGCTTGGAATTTGTCTTAAGGTAAGGTCTTAAGGCATTGGTACAGAGTAGATTTCTGTGTCTCCAAAACCTCACTTATTTTTCTGTGCTGTTGGATATATATTGTGCTCTATTTTCCCTTTCACCCTTCTCTCTCCATTCTTTTGGTAACCATCTCTATTTTTGCTTCTTTAGCCAGAGGAGCACTTTGGAATATCAGAGCTTGTAGCAGATTCTTCCTGACAACGGCATTAGTACTAAATGGCCCAAGATCAGGCTGTCTAATGGGACTGACAAACACATCACTAGTCTTTTTGGCAAAGAGGTCAGCAGATGATTTCACAACACTCAATAAAAATATACAAAAATATCCTATCTAGAAAATAAAAAAGCTTTATATTTTGTTCTTTCAAACAAATTCTCCGTTCTATATTGCACAAAATTTTGAGGATCATAATCTTGCTATCAATTAGCTGCTGATGGTGTCTAATTTTATTTACAAAGCTGTCTTTGAGAAAATAAGAATGTGGAAAGACTCATCACAATCTCAGCTTGATGTCTAAGGTAACTGGCAAATAAAATATCATTCCTTACAAAGCAGGACAGGGGAAAATAATTCAACATCTCATGCATTAAAAGCCACCTTTTCCCTATTTCAGAGATGAGTTATTGGATGTAGAAGTCAGAAAAAAAGCAACCACTATAAATCTGAATTTTTACTTTTCCAAGCTATACAGTGAAAACATCATAAAAACCTACTGATATGTTCAGGGGACAACTCTGCACAACACCAGCAGTCTTATAGGGCCCTAGTTGTTACTTCTTAAGAATAAGCCCTTCTTTCTGTAGCACGTTAATCACAATCCCTAGCACATTTCCATACTGTTCCTGACAACAGGTAGTAAGTTCTTTTTTTTTGGGTAGTTGTTTTGTTTTGTTTTTTCATTAAAACCAGGAATGTATTTCTGCAATATTCCGGAAAGACATTTTTTTTCTTTAGTACATGAAGCAAACAAGTGAATAGATGTGTCAAGTGGCTACCCTGCACGTTTTTTTAATGCTGGTTTCTGTGGAAGCCCCTTAGATGCTGTAGACTTTCAGACTCCTTTACCAATGCTAATCGACCAATATGATGGATGACTGGAAGACACAGTAAAGGGCTAATCTAGATGTCTGTATTGACTGTAATATACAGTCATAATCTTTTCACTCAAAGTACAATGCCATTTTAAATATGTTTTGTACTACTTAAAGCTCAAAATAAATTTGTAAATGTGACATTGTTCTGCTCATTCTTCTAACTGCAGTCATAGTAAATTAATCATACAGTGTGTAATGGAAAATATTAGCTAGTGTCCAAACATTAACTGCTTGACATTAGTCAGCTGCATGCCATTAATATTCTTATTAAGTGCCATGAAAAGTTGGTTGAATGGGCATTAATGGCCTTTAAAGATGCAGATGAAGAAAATGGTTGCAAACACACAGTTCTTCCAATAGAAAATATGTATTTATATAGCTTAAAGACTAATTTATTTTCAAGGGAGAGTAACAGTTATAAAATGTAACACACCACTCTTTCTTACACTGGGGGATGCGACATGACATTTCCTATATTTTTAATGGGAATTACATCTATAAAACTTGTGATAGGAAGACATGGCTTTACTGCAATTAGCACATGCATACACACACATTCAGATCCTATAAATTTAAGATCAGAGTTTCAACATTTGATACCATTTTCTGTAAAAGCTTAGCTATTTCTGTCAGATTCTCCCAACACTTGTGGGCTTTGCAGGTTATGACTCCTGCACTGTGTTAAAAAGCTCCTCTGTTATAAAAAGAATAAAGGTTTTGATGATTAATTACCAGTAGTCACCTGCTGTATTACTACGTGGATGAGAACATTAACGTGGCAATCATCACCGCAGTCTTCTGAATAAAATAACCATGAAATGCATAAAATCAGACATGCACAGAGTGAATCACCAGTGGAAAAGTATGTCTATTGGCTCTGTGAGGTATATGATCAAAAGGATGATCTAGACAGAGCCACCAACTCGGCGGAGCATGAAAGCTGGAAAAGCGAAAAAGCCAGATGTGCACAGAGCTAAGACTGACAAACAAGCTGAGCCTGCAAAGATAGAAGGCCAAATTATAAAATTCTCATAAAGGTGTAACCACATGTCAATCAGAGTTTTGTCTGCTTCTGCTACTTCAAAGTGTCTAAAGAAACAACCAACTAGAAATGGTCAAAAATGAGCTAATGTGTTAATTGCTGTGGGGATCGAGGCTAAAGCTACAGTAATTCAAGACAAAGCTAAGAAACAATCTTTGTAGTGACAATAAATCTGTGCAGTCTTTTTATTTTGTCCCAAGATGCCTAATAACTGAATACTGAAATCTGGCTACAGAAACAGCTACTCTTGACAGATGCATTTCTCTACAGCTGAGTTGCAGACTACGTAACCTTGGCTCTTTCTTGTGCATCGCCACATTTTGCATGTGGGATAATAGTAGCAGATAATCACAGCCACTCTGCTGAAAGGTGAGTTCATATTATGAACAGTCTTATACTGCAACTGCCAGGAGCTGATGTAGGCAGAACAAGAGGAAGGACAGCGGAGCCCAAGGAGCTCCTGTCTGTAGGACCTGCTCATTATCCACCTCTCCTTTTGACAGGAGTGGGCAAAGCATTAACGTTCTTAGAGGGAAGTTTCACTACTGGGGTGGAGGAATAGTGTTTAAAAGGCACAGAAAACATTTATTTTCCTACTACAGAGAACTAAGTCATCACAGGAAACACCTTCCTTTTTGCATTGCAAAGGCAAATTTTTAAAATGAACAAAATACAATTTTGCCTCTACAAAACCATGCTGGTGCCATTGGTTTTTGGTTTTGTTTGCTTTTCTTTTTTTCCACAAGGCCTTGCTTCACTCAACAGATGGGGTGGATAGGATGTAGGAATGACCAGCTGTTCACTTTTCCTTTAGATCCTCTTATGCTCATCACTCACTGTATGACCTTTACGTTACATACCATACGTCATCCAAACCATGTACTAAGCTCTGAATAAATATTTGCTTCCTCAGTCTTATACTACAGCCATGAAATCTCTGATTCTGCAAACACTGGCAAGTTACCTTGTCTATCATTACATCTCCCTTACAAAAAAACTCCCAAAGCCCAGCATTTTATGCCTGGGAAGCCAGAGTCAAGGAACCTTGGTAGGAGCCACAAAAAGAAACTGAATTCTGTTGAAGACAGAACCGTAAGCAAGGAACAGGAAATATTTTTCATATTTTTTGAAATGCAAAAAATATTTTCATTGCTTCGGTGATTTTTTTCAATGGGGGGGGTGGGGTGGGGAGAGGACGGGAGGATGGGACAGAAAGAGATTTTGAGAGGGAGAGAGAGGGAGAAAAAAAAATAGTCAAAGCTTTATGACTAATCCTGCTTAGACATAGAGTGGCTATGTTTAACCCCTCATACCTTCTACGCCTCCAAATAAGAAAAAATTAAATGTGCTAAGTAGTTAAGTATTTAATTACCTGAACGTGTTAAGTAACTTAAAGACACTGTGTTCCTATGGTGTGCTATCTTCTTTCACTTCTCCTATAGATATCTCTCTTGCAACTGAGAAAACTTGTCAGAAGCTGCACTGAAGCCTACTCACTCTTACAAAAAGTTTCATCCTAAGAAAACAGTTTCACAAAAGGTTCCCAAAAACTCTGCTTGTGATAAGTATCTCATGAAGCAGTTCACACAGCCCTGTCATAGCTGTTGAGCAGAAGAGATCAACTGGCAACAGAAACATCTTGAACAAAGCCTCACTTGGAGTACTGTGTCCAATTCTGGGCTCCCCAGTACAAGAGAGACACAGAGCTCCTGGGGCAAGTACAGCACAGGGCTACTACAATGATTAAGAGTCTGCAGCATCTCTCATCTGAGGACAGGCTGAGGGAGCTGGGCCTGTTCAGCCCAGAGACGAGAAGGCTCCAGGGAGAATCTGATCAAAGTGTATAACCTCCAAAAGGAGGGTGTCAAGAGGATGAGGCCAAACTTGTTCCTGGTGGTGCCAGGCAACAGGACAAGAGGCAGCAGACACAAACTAAACCACAGTTCAACCTGAACACGAGGAAGAACTTCTTTATTGTGAAGGTGAAGCACTGGAAGAGGTTGCCGAGAGAGGTTGCAGAGTCCCCTTTCCTGGAGATATACAAGAGCTGTCTGGGCACGAGTAATGTGCTCTAAGTGACTTGTGTGAGCAGGGAGGCTGAACTACATAACCGTTAGTGGTCCCTTCCAACCTCAAACATTCTCTGATTCTGTGAAAGACACTCTGCATATGATAGTAACATAAAATATTCAACAGTGATTCATATGGAATGATTAGACTGCTCCATAGTTTCCTGTGAAATTCAGTAATTGTGGCTGGTGTGAATCAAGGAGGACGGAACAGACCCAGATCAGTTACAGATAGTAGCAACACATGGAGGTGACAAATATTGCTTTATCGCACACACCGGAATTATTCCTTTTCAATTTGTCCCAGCTATATGAGGCTTCAGTGTCCAGCTAAGGATGAAGGTAATTTTCTTTTGCCTTTGAGGAAAATAGGTGCACTTTGATATTCCTACATATTCCCACCTAGTTAATAGAAATTGTGAATCTTACTTTCAGCTTGTGTAGAAAGGGCACTTAACAGTGCTGTTAATAATAGTTTAACATTAAAAAAAAACAACTTTTAGATTTGGTGTGCAGTGTATAGGAAAACAATATCACTGATCAGGGATCTAAATAGTAAGACTTGTATTCACAGTATTGACTGAAAATCTATGGGAAAGAAATTGGGTAGGTCTTGGTCAACTGGTCTTAGGTCCAGATCTCCAGCTGCTTACACAGGTTTGAGTTTTCAGCAAAGCCAAATTGATGTTTAATTGAATACCTGAGAGGTTTGCATGTCCTAAGATTACAGAATTTATCCATGAAGTACTAAGGCATATGCTTAATTTTTAATCCAGCCATGTTTAGCAGAACAGTGCACTGACAACTAGATTTGAGCTCATGGTTAAAATTAAGCATATGCTGAAATGGCCTATATGATAATTACATTGCAAAGCAGTGTCTGAAAGCATGAAAAGCAATTACATATTAGTGGGTAATAGTTGCACAGCCATTTCTAAGACACTTAGGGCAAGGTCTCTTTAAATCAGTGCAGTATCACTAAAGCAAGTATTTAGTCAAAATTACTCATGCACCATACATAACATAAGTTAATTAAGCTGTTATATAATCGGAATGATCTAGGACAGTTTCCTAGACTTAAGGTTTACAATAGAATAAGACTGTCTTCAGCCATTTTGTCATAGAAAACTAAAATAGGCTTGGGAGGCTGAGGATGCAGACACAAGTGATGCACAGCGCATGCTCTCACCACCTTTATTCATGATTACTGTAGAGATAAAGCATTTGTTTTTAGAAAAGAGCAAGTGGGGTTTGATGTCCCCCTCCCCTAATATTTATATTTTTGACCCAGATACAGATGGGATGAGCAGGAAGTTTGAGGATTTCCTGAATAAACTTGCCTTTACAAGAGTAAGATAATCTTTCTGCCCAAACTAGCAAACTCAACCAACTATCCTCTTAGTCTTTCTGCTGGCAGAGCCTGTACCTCTGAAGTCCTACCTATTAATCTCCAATCAGCATGTTTCACATAGATTATTCTGAATTTTATCTCATTCTTTTGAGGTTATTCTATGTTATAGGGCAGTAACTGTGCTGTCTGATGGACGATCAATTGACTCTGAGTTCCACTCCAATTTCAAAACCACATGCTAGCTGAAATGTTAAACCAATTGTATAATCAATGTTTGAAAAAAGGAATTGTGACATTACTGTAAGACACAAAATTAAGGCAATTGCCAATTAAGAAATAAATTAGGTTGAGAAGGAGAAACAAAATGGATTAAAAATAAGTCATCAATAAAGAGTTTAAAAAATCAGAAGACTCACTGACACTTCAAAAATTATCAATGAAAGTACCAAATAGCTCACAGTCAAACACTAGAATATCAGACTAAAAGAATGGTAGTATTAGAATAAATTTGCATTTACCTTCCCTAAGCTTCACATTGTTTATATAACTAAGTTTAAATACTGATTTACAGACATAGACATGTTTATGTCAGTCCCTTTAAACCGGTAACTGGGATGATATCACAGCGGCAACTCCAAATTCAGACAGCAATAATTAGAAATGAGAATGTATGTGGAAAAATATAAGAGTATATTTTAAGATGCATTTTGATTTTACAGGGTTCATACCCTTTAGACTTTATGTTCTATAGCTGTTCAGGCATTTAAAATTTATATGGACAGATGTTAACAGAAAGACAGTGCTCATCTCCAAAGTTCAAGTGTTGGATGAGAAAAATTTCAACTTGCATAGTCAGTCATGTGGCTGAAAGCTGATACTTTGTTAGCTTTCATATGATATTGATCTTGTGCTCTTATGGACTGTCCTCTAACTAATTAATATATTTATCTAACTGATTTACAGCGACCTTTGACTGGAAGCATTTATTTATGTGCTTAGATAACAGCACATAAATAGGCCTTGACACAATAAATTGGACTTGACATAAACCTAGAATTAAACTATTCACAGAATCAGAACAGAATAATATTCCTATGACATTTATTTATAATAAAAAATAGGAGAAATTGCAAATTAAGATTATTTTAATTATAAATATCTGAACCAGAGTAATTGTAGATTTATTTCTTTTTTGTCTACAAATAATTCAATAGAGAACTTAAATTGTAATTTTGAATTATTTTGAAGACTTATTGATCAGTCTGCATCTAGCATGATACTAATAAAAAATTGAATTATAAGGATAAATTATTGTGCAGAACTCATTTTTCAGTCTTAGCAATACATCAAGAAAACTTACACACACAAATATCAAGCACAAAACATATTTAGTGCTTTGGAAAGCAATTACAATGAAGATTTTCTTATATGAGCTTTTAATTAAAGCATCTCCATTTCTTCATCAATCTTTGGGGGGGGGGAAACCTCAAACCAAACCCATAACAAAAATAGTCATAAACTTCTATAGTCAGGATAAAGCTTTCAGAGCAACTAAAAAACTTAAAAGCTGAAATCCAGAACTGTACCTTTTTTCTCAACATGGGACTCTGTCGTGGAGAGAAAATTCTGAAAAAGGTACAAATTTCCAGAGCTGTAAAATTATGTGAGCCGACATGAACTGCAACACTTTTGCTTCCTATATGAAATCCTGCAGGTGGATTATTGATTCATTGGTTTTACCATGGGCAGCATTTCTCGAATCTTTCAATTACAGGATAAAAATGAAGATAGTTAATTTCAATCAAAAAAGGTACAGCTGGGAGTGAATATACATTTTTCTAGCAATTCTAACTGTCAGATCTAGCAAAATGAAGAAAGGAAGCAGCAAGCTCATGCCCTGCCAAATGCACAACTACAGCAAGGAAAAAAAGCATGTACAAGTATATATGTGCATATTTGGGTAAATGTGTCTCATAATTTCTGCTTTTACATAGCTGGCATGAAGCACTTTAACAGAACATAACTTTCACTTCCTAAGGCTCAAGAAGCTTTAAAGGTTTCTTAAATTAGGCAGGCAAAATCATTAATCTCCTTAGAAAATTTTGGCAAAACACTAAATTCATATTGACGCAAGGACTAGGAGATAGCAGACTCAATTAATGAAACCATTCCTCTTCTCTGATGGTTTTGCTCTTTCTCTCTGAAATCAGCAGAGTAACACTGTATTTATCACAAGTGCAGAGAAAGAGCTAATGGTTTAGGATGGGAACAAACAGGTATTGATAAAATAAGTATTGAGTTAAACCTGAATCTAAACGTGAACTCAGTCTGCTTTCCAGGCTTAGGTAAGCTGAAGTCCTGCTCCCAAACCTAACTCCAATGGTCCAATGCTTATTGCTTGAGGCAGAGGTTAGCCCAGGTTGCAGCACTCAATGCACCACTGAAGATCCAGACCCAACTGTGACAGTGGAAGAATGTCCTCACGTGCCCATGGCCATCCCTTTGCTAGGGCAGGAATGATTCACTAGAAGCAGCAAGGTCTTACAAGGCAGTGTGATATTACTTAGCTTGGAGGAGACTGTGTGTCACTCCTCTGACTTTCTATACCTTGGCGACAGAGCAGACAGCTTGCTTATTAACGTACTGTTACTTACCTTATGGAGAAGGAAATCAATGATTGTGACGTACCTGTTATTCATCAGATATTACAAAGGCATGTACCAAAATGACTACAAATAAAAGGATGTTTCCTTTTCAACATTTACTATAAGAAATGATTGGCCAGGACAAGTACAATTTGGTGCAGTTTGGTTTCCACAGACACATTCAGGACATTTTTTTCACTCACAATACAGCTGATTCTCACACCTATTTACTGAGAAACTGCACTCTGCAAGTATTTCCAGCAGGACAAGTAAGCTCCTATTTACGCAACAAAAGCAAGAATGGCCGTTTTTGGCTATTTTCGTTTCTTTACATCACCAGTTTTATGGTCTATAACCTTCACAGCATTTTGCTTTCACACTGTACTTCAGTATTTCAAACAGAACCAGAACAAATGCTGAAACACTGAGATTCAGTAAGTTTTCTATCCTACTTGATACACTACATCATTAAAACATTAAATCAAGTAGATTGTCCCCTAATAGGTAAATTGGTTTCCTTCCAACCCAAACCATTCTACGATTCTATGAAAAAGTGTCTTAATCTACATCTCTAATATACATAAACTAATCCAACTATGGTATTCAAATAAAGAGGTCTAATATTTGATTCAGGGTTCTGTTACATTTTCTTGTGCATATTTTACACATCTCATGCTTTCAAAAACAAACTTGTATTTCTGAAGTTGCTCAAATGTAATTTGTTACTGATTTGTATTTAAGTTTCATTCCCATATTCATCAGGTAATAAAAGATTTTCAACACCTCAGAAAATTAAACTATACACAGGCATGGGTATAAAACCAACTATTAGATAATCAAAATGTAGGCCTCTCTCTTTATGTATAACTATATCACAGAATAATAGAATCATAGAATGGTTTGGATTGAAAGGGACCTTAAAGATCATCTAGTTCCATTCCCCCTGCCATGGGCAATGACACCTTCCATTAGACCAGGTTTCTCAAGGCCCTGTCCAATCTGGCCTTAAACACTTCCAGGAATGGAGCATTCACATACCATGCCATTCAGCATACCTATACTGTCATGTATATAATGTATTTGTCAGTATGTGTAGGTATTTGTGTATATATGTAAGCAGCTTCTCCACCTGCAAAGTGGGGATAATTATTCTTTCTTTACAAGTATCATGAGGCTTAGCTTAATAATTTCTGGCAATTGGTATGAGATACTCTTAATGAATAACTACATATGGTAAGTAGTAAGGTTAATTATTCTGCTATGACAGAAATCAATCACTATTAAATCTTTTCTAGCTAGAAAATGAGGCAATCTTAATTTTTTTGATTTTGCTAAACTGACTTGACAGACAGATTGCTACCATATGCTGGAAACCCAGGAGACTCTCATGGAGATTATAGTGTAGCTCACAGAAAGTCCCTGTGCTTCAAAGGACTGAAAGACTAAAAAATAAACTGCCAGTTTTTAATTCATTTTTTTGTATGCTTCCATTTGACTCAGCATTTTTACTCTAGAAAATTACTTAATACTCTAACCATGGCAAAGAATAAGCCCATGGCTTTCCTCATGAATTATTGTTATGATGATAAAAATAATCATTGATGTGACAGCTTGAAATATCAAAAAAATATATTATTTTATAACCCAAACCTTAATCCTTGACTATAACAGTAGCTCTTCCATTAAGATTCAGAATTCATTGATTTTTTTTTAATCCATTATTTATCACATTTGTGTATTATATCAAAGTAGGCATGTAAGGAAGGATATTTAAATTGGTATGTGAAGAAAACTAGCAAATGAAGAGTGGCTTGTGTGGCCCAAAAACCTACATATACCTAAATGTTTAGATCTCTCCTATATAGGCATTATACTAGTAGCTGTCTTTTATTAAAAATTCAATTTACTGATTCTACCACTCTATTAATGACAAGAAACACGCAGCAGTATTGAGTGGTGTTCATGGATGGCTGGATAAGGAAGCCTCTTCCAAGGGTGGAATATAGACTTTCATACAATGGGATGTTCAAGCCTTCACATCATTAGCGGAGTTTTAGACCATATGCTGCCAAGCTCAAAGGTAGCCAGGCTGAGCTTTCTGTGTCAAACTCATTATCTTGCAAAACAAATGTAGTCTCATGCTTTCTGGAAACAGATGAAAGTCTCGGCTTTCAGTCAGGGTCTGGTTTGTTCATAATTAGGATCTATAACAGTGCAGAATACTACCTTTTTTTACAAAACAACTTTTTTCCTTATTGAATCAAGGATCTTTCAAGTTTCTCTCTCATTTTTGACATTTTATTGCCAGCAGTTACATGTATACAGCAGTTCTAACAGTAAGGAGAAACCTCCCTGGAAGGCAGTTGTTTTTATCTCATTTGCCATTACAGAGTGTTTGAATTTCTCACTGCATTCTCTCAGCATAAAATAGTTACAAATTCATGAAAAATTTAGTTGTGCACTGTTAGTTGAATGTTTTAATAGGAAAATATGATGGCCTAGGAAATGGAGAAGGATACCCCATGTCCACAACTGGGCACATCTTCCTCCCCAGCTCTTCTATTGCTTGCTACTATCACTTGTTTATTGCCTTTGATCCTCCCTACCTTCCCTTGTATTTGTTTTCTCTCTTGTTCTATTAATCATACTATATTAACTTCACATCAAAGGTCAGTTCCGTCTCAATAGGCCAGAGACAAAGCTAACTCTGCAAACAGCATTTCTCATAGGAACCATAAGCAGTTTTCGAGGCTGTGATTGTTTGTATACAGAACTGAACAGCCAAATATTTCTTGCTGATAAACTCTGAGAGTTTTCTTTTTTCTTATGTTTGTCCTAATTAAGGCTGCCATCCTTAGCAGTGTAAGTCATCATTAATCAGCAGCAAAAGGAAATTCTTCATACTATGACTAAGTGGACTAACATAAACTCAGGATTTTATCAGATAATTTTCCTGGTTTGATATTTAAGAAGTGATATCTTTAGCCCCAGAATTTTATAAAGCACTCTACATTAAAAAAAAATATTTAATGAGACATAAGCTTCCAAGTATTTGAGCCATCAAAGAAAATAAGTCTTAGGAGCCTAAGTAGTTCAGTACTACAAGACTTGAAAGAAATATAACTAACATATATTCTGGATCTCGCCATTCTTTCACACAAAGCCTGGGGCAGAGAAATGAACTTGACCTTCACAGTCCCAGTTAGGGACCTGATGCCACTTGCTGGACATGTTCTAACTAAACATTTCTTTAATTCAGACCACTTCATGCCCACCATTTACAAAAAACCTCAAGTTCATGCATAAGCAAATTCTGTGCTAACCATGCATGGGCCAGCTCCTCATGCTTAGCAGAGTCTGTGTAATTCAGCATCACAAGAGGTTATAAAATGTGTTGGCATATTTTTTGAAGGGATGTCTGTGAATAATTTAATTTATGAATATAAATGGAGTCAAGTGTTTTTAAAGGCAAAGTTTAGCAAAGGCTGGATAATCTCCTCAAGCTCTTACTGTAATCAGTGGAGAGAGAATCTCCTCCAGAGGATATCAGAATAGGCACTCTTCTCTGTGCTAACTCCAGAAGGTGCCAGGGAAAATTAGGTTTGCAATGACAGAATAAATCTCATGAACAATTAAGACTAACTCTATGGTGAACTCTAAAATGCCAAGACAGAGTTCTTGTGCATGTCTATTACTTAACTAGCGCAGTAGCAGAACACAGACTGGGCTGGGTAGATACAGTTATAGCTATACTGCAAAACAAAACAAAATCTAAAGCCAAATTTCAACTTGATGTGAAGCCTTCCAGCATACAGGATGCCTTCACACTTTTTAGATGCAGCCCCTCTGGAAGTCAAAGAGTAATTTCTGCCTAAAAAGCATATATATATTATATATAATGATGTTCTTATTTCAAGAAGGTTTGTGGTTTTCAATCATAGAATCAAATCATAGAATAGTTTGGATTGGAAGGGACTTTCAAAGGTCAACAAGTGCAATCCCTGCACTGAGCAATTTTATTTTGTTCTTGGAGAATTCAACACCCCAAAAAGTTAGTTTAACCTCAGGAAATTACCATTTTCATCATGTGCGTTTCCTACCTCTTACTAGTCCTAAGTAATCAGACCTCCTGGCAGAAACCCATGCTGGAAAGTAATAGAAATGAAAGATTTTGTTTTGGTCCTTCCTGGATAAAGAATCCTTCATTGCAAACACAGTATGTAAAAAAAAGTTAATGATATTAGGTTGCAACTATACTTCATCTTAATAACTGAAGGAGAAAAAAGATTTTTTTTTTTTAGAAAATAATCAGAAAAAAAACAACAGAGGAGAGAGGCTGTGTAACTATGAATTCAGTGAAGATGTGAAAGAGAGGGATTGTGTGTGCAAACAGATGGAGGAGTGCTCTTCAGTGACTTCTGTAAAGAGGACAATCACAGCTTAAACATGCAGTGCTTTCCAGTGGAGGTAGAGCTGCAGAGTGGTACTGGTGCAGTAAATAACTGTGGCACATACTGCTTCTTGCCCAGCTGCTCTCCAACATAGCCCCACAGCAGATAAGACATGGCCAGTAGAACACTAACAAGGCTGAGTCAAGAACCATGGCCAGAGGTATGATAATGATGACTGAAGAGTTGATTTAACTGTGATAGCGGTTTCCTTAGTTCCTTGTTCACAGTCAGGTTCCTTGGATGGAAAAAGGTGGCCTAAGCAAAAGTTGTCCTGGGTCCTAAGAACCAGGAGCCGTGCACACTGGGTTGCAAGAATGAGGAATCAGGTGTGACTTGTTGGCTTAAACAGATAACAGTAAAACTTCTCTAGCAGTGAGACAACTGGTGATGTCTGGTGAAAGTTGTCTCTGATATCCCAGCCCTATATAATTTAGATTCATCTAATACATTTTGTTGAAAGGGGCCTCTAGAGTTCACCTGATCTAGTCATTCCTCTCAGAGAAGGGCCAGCCTCAATGTTTGAGCAGGTTTCACAGTATTACAACCACTTGAGTGTTGGGTATGTCCAATGATAGAGATTATGCAAATTTTCAATGAAATCCGTTCCAGAACTCAATCACTTCTATGTGAATACTATGAATAGTATTGCCTTTTACGTATAACCAGAACTCCTCTTGTTGCAACACGTGCCCACTGTCTCTTGCCCTTTTGCTGTCACCTCTGAGAAGAGCTTCTGTCAAGTCTATAACCACCATTAGGAAGTAAGACAGCAATCACGTCACCTCTTAGCCTTCTCCAAGTTGAATAAACCTCTGTTCTCTAATTTTTTCATCATATGCAGAATGCTGGGTTCCCAATGGAGAGGAAATCTTTAATGTGGAGTCTTCCTAAACTTCATCTATAATTCATTCCATGAACACAATGAATTATAGACCAGTTCTAGAATAGATTTGTACACCATACCTTTCTACAAGACTCTCATTTCAGTCATCTAGGCTTCATACGCAAGGAGTATACTTGCTTCAACAACTAGCTTTTCATTCAAGCTATAAAGCAAACAACTCTCTTGTTTCTTAAAAGTAACCTGAGAAGTTGCAAAGTATAGTAATTACAACACATCTGCTACATAGATAGAGATTTCAGAAGCGTTTTTTTTTTTTACACTGTAAAACTATCAAACAAAATCCCACTGTGTTAATAGTAAGAAAAAGGTAGAATTAGCAAGGGTTTATGTAACCTGTAGAGACCCTTAATTTATTGTTTCCAAGTGAAGTTATTCTAACTGTGCCTAAGTGTTGCAGACAGCCTGATATGTAGGATTTCAGCATTTAGAAAGGAGTAGTGAGGAGGGTGATCATTTTGTGAGCATACTTCATTTTGTTTACATGTTCTACATCAAATTTATAACTTTAGAAGCTGATCTAATTAAAAAAGTTAATTAGTTAAAGTTAATAAAAAAGATCAGTTAGAATCAGTTAAAGTTAATAATGTTAATCGGTTTTCTCAAAAAGTCTCAGCTTTCTAGGAAGTTGTACAGTAAGTGTCTTTAAATATAGAACATTAGGGAGAAAGATTGTTCTCTGTTATATGTCACAGTGTCTCTTAAAAGCTTTGATCTAAAAGGCCTTTGCTTTTATGGTTAAGAAAAAAAAAAAGAGTTTGCAAGAAATGGTGCCATTTGATGATCTCTGACACACAAATGCTGTTTCAAAGAAGTCTTGTATAGAAAACAAAAATATTTTAAAATGCCATCTCTAACAGGCTTCTGAAAGAGCACATATTTCAAGTTTGAAGAACAAAAATGTTTCTCCTCATATAAACATTCATTTAGGTCCCACTCCCACACAGCACTGACTCCTCCAATAAAGAGTATGACTCATATCATTGCTGGTGAAGGATATAGACTTTTCTTTCCGGTACTAAACATCAGACAAGCATCAGAACTACGAAGTTATTAACTAAGATTTATCACAAACTAGTATTCAATGACCCCAGAATAGTTTCAGTTCAGTTGTTACTGAGCTCTCCACCTCCTTTCTGCATGCCAGACAAGTTTTTATTGTAAATGTAAACCCACTAATGTCATTTTCTACCTTAAAAGACACATTTTAAGTCACCTATATTGTTTTATCTAAAACCTTTATCAGTTAGATGAAATCAGGAAAAAAAATAGCAAATCTCTTCCTTCTTAGGTAACTTCCAGAAACTTTTCTTTTAGTTCTCTTTCACTTTCTCTGTGTTCCTCCCTTTTCCACACTCTTCTACTTACCAGCTTTTCAAGCAGACACCTAGTCGTTAGGCTACCCCCAAAAGAGCAGGATGCTGAGACACCTCTTTCTATTCTTGTAACAGCTTGACTCATACCCTCTGATTTACTCCACTATCACTCTGTCACAAACACTTCTGTAATGATCTCATCAAAGTTGGGGGTTTTTTTTGCCTGTAAGACACAAAAACGGATTAATAAATATTCAGTTGTAAGTTTCTAGGCAATCTTTCAGAGTGGGAAGACAAGATACATAGTTATTTATAGTACCTGAACCATATTTCTGAGAGAAACGTTCCTAGAATGGTGTATCTATCCTACAATGAAATGAATACATACATGTATCGGTGCTACTACTCTCACAGACAGACAGATCCACATTTATTTTGCTAAAAAGGAAAAACATGCACAACCATTTCCAGGCATGTAAAGACCCAGTCTCAGGTGCCTTGAGGACCAGGAGTACCACAGCTGTTAGTCTAAGGTCTCTGAATGAAACTGAATTGCTGGCTTATGGCAAATGAGCATTGCACGTGAATAAACTGACTGTGGTACATCAGTGGCTGAAAACCAACAAAATGACAGAAAAAATGTTAGATATAAAACAGTGACCTGGGGGACTCAGATGGAGAGTTACGCCTAATTAAAGTAAGTGGAGTCAAACAACTCACACAATTCAAACAACATCATCGGTTAGGAAACTAAGCAACTGAAAAAAAACATTTATTATTACACTGAGTTTTAGGAATAATTCACTTCAGGCAGGTTTACTGTGTTTGTCATGTAACTTCCAGGCATTTTTCCATGCTTTGATAATAGCAAGGCATCTATGGGATACTTAAATAAAAAATGCGTTGAAACAAAGACATTTAAGCCCTTCCTGGAGAGTCAGCCATGGTTATGCCTGTGTTCTTAGCAAAGAAGCTCAGATCAAAATAGGAAAAAGTCATATTTTCTTTGAATCCTGCTGCCTCACTTCTTTCACTAAAAGTTGTTTCATCTAAAATGGGAAAAGGACTACATTACAACATATCCCACTGAGAATGCTTAGGTTCAAGTCATGCTTTGAAAATTCCACGTTGGGGGTAGGAAATTCACTGTTCAGGTTTTCATCCGCCTTTCTTTTAGACTTTTCTTTCCTTCCTCACAGGTATACTGATGCAAATTCCTGCAAGTCAGACATCAGCCTCATAGCATGTAAGTAGCTGATTCACTGAGGCACAGTGAAGCTTCTCCATTGACTTTAAAAATCTTCAAAAGAAATAAGAAACTTCTCCTTTGCGATAGTTTCCCCCTTTCAGGCAAAAATAATATCAGACAGGGAAGAGGCAGGCAATGTGTGATGGTTTCCATCTGGAATCTTCTCCTTAAATTATTTTTATTCATTCTTAAAAAATAAAATGATTAAATATTCCCCTTCTTTCTTTCTCTGTGATTGAAGATCAAGAACATTGCAGAAGCATATTTAACAACACTGAGTTATTAGATTTGTTTATACAAATCTGAATGAGAGTAATTGCTTATAACCTAACTATCCCTTCATCCCTGGTTACATAAGTAGGAAGTATCAGATGACTACACTTGCTTTGTTACAGGAAAGCTCAATAAAAGTAATGTAGAGTTCATACAGTGAATCATTTTCAGATTAACCTGAGTAGAAGAACATTTGCACGCTAAAAAAAAAAAAAAAAAAAAAAGAAAGAAACTTGTATGTATTTATATTAATAGGGCACAAACATACATACATAAAGTGATTTGTGTGGTCTTTATAACAGTTAATTTCCTTCCAAAGAGACTGGAACTTATATCTTCTTATTTCTATTAATAAGAATACTTTCTTTTTTTTCTTTTCCCTGTGTTAGACATGGAGTTAATAATTTATCTGTTAAACATTATATGAACAAAAATAAAAAGAAGAGACTCAAAATAAAATCTTAAAAGCAAAATTGTTTAGGGCTGTTGCTGAACAAAGGAGAACAAAAGAATGCATTACTCACAAGTTTTTGCTTTATGATAGGATTTTTAGTTTTTAATGCAGTTTGAGGAGATTTTGGTCATATCTCTTTATCCTCTCTTTACAAAATTGCGAAGTATTTTTGATTGCCCAACAATAATCTTCTAATCTGGCATTATTAAAACAGTGTTTCACACCATATTTTTCTCAGCAGACTTTTCTCTCTTCTGGTTTGCATAGATCTCCGGAGAGAAAGTTTGAATATTTTTGTATAATCCACTTTAGTAATAGCCAGATTTTCAGTATCATAGGACCTGGAGGAAATCTAGACTTTTGTGATGTTATTATTTCAGGAATGTTCACTGCTAAACATTTCTCTTTTTTGATTTAATAGACAAAAATATGTGATGTGCTCTTTAATACTGAATAGCCTAAGACAACTGGCTGAAACTTGACTGAAAACTGTGCTAAAAGCTAAATTAACGGGTTCTTTATTGCAACAATATATTGCCACTAAATATATATATGCAGGCCTTTTCAACTCTTATCTTCTAAAATTTACAGTTAATTCCCCAAAATTTAAAAACAGGAGTTAACTGTTTGTGTCAAAGCCTCGTATTTTTCAGTTGTTTCATAGTCTTTGGACTACACATCAGTTGTATTAAACAAGCGCCATGTATAGTACACACAGATACACTGTCAGCTCAAAGCAAAACTACACAACAAATGTGCATTTTGGTCTAGATCACTCTGGTAATTATCTCAGAGATGAGCTGGCACAGAACAGACAGGGTGAGCTGGTATGAAGTGCTTAGCCAACACGCCTGACCTCATGCCATGCACATCACAATCTCCGCACGACTCCGAGCCACAAGACACAGCCAACAAACTGCACACAAAGTCAAAGCATGAGCAGCTGTGAGAGAAGTTTCTACATGAAATAAACACGGAGTATGTGAAATTTATGATTCAGCTATTCTGCATTACTTAACTGACTCAATTAACTGAAATTTCACCAAATAAATTCAAACCAGGTGTTAAAATGCTATATAAGCATGTCTAGAGGTGGTGAAAATAGGAACCATGTTCCTTCACATCCCATGACATGATTTCTTTCAGCCAAGACATCTCTTTTCTGTACTAGACGCAGAGAATATTCAGGACAGGAATTATCTCTGTTGATTTTTCTTCTGAGTAAAAAATCACTTGTAAAAGAGCTACAAACTCCTTGTAAGTTCTCCCTTTAGTTATAAGTTATACATGATGAGAGATTTGCATAGGGTGGGAAAAAGTCTGCTATATTAGACTGATGTAGCAAGAATGAAGTGAAATTCAGAGACTCCAGACTTCAAGGTTAGCTTCATACCAGATATCTGTATAATTCTAAAATTTAGTTCTTTTTTCCAAAATTATAATTCTGAAACAGTTTGCTTCAAAAGAAGTAAAATATTTCATTAAAATACCTTTAATTTTTTCAGAGATCTCTGAAACAAAATAAACTGTCCTGATAGGTTTCATTTAAAATCATCTATGTGTTCAACTTTGTTTTGGGTATCACATTGTTAAGAGAAATGTATCTACCGATGTTTCTGATATTCCTAGTTTTCATCTTCTCTGATACATACAGAGTTGTATTTCACATGAAATGGCATGGAAGTTGCATTTCTATCAGGAGATCTACAGCATGCTCTTGAGAGATACACAATTTCTGCTGGCCATAAGGGATAAATTAAAACAATGAAAAAAAGAAATATGAACACATCTCAAAACTGCAAATGCCTCAGAGTTTTCATAAGGCACAGCACTGATTAGAAAATTCAGTCTTAGATCTTTTGATGTTCCAAAATCAAATACTCTGCACCAGTTAAAAACCATGTTTATGCTTTTTAAATGTTCCTGGGTTTAACTGATCACCATATGACATTTGGATTTTTCTCAGACTTTTTTTCTCACTAACAATTTGATTTTGATAAAACTGCAGCTTCCTTTGGGTAAAAAAACAAGCAAAATAAATAAAAAAAACCAGCCCTGTTTGTGATATTTGATTCATGGCTAGTTACCTTGGTAGCATTTTACATCTATTTTGTGTTAACTAGCACAGGCTAGAAGAGGAGTCTATGTAAAGCATATAACAATCTAGCTCTATTAATAAGAACATGAATTTTAGTAGGAATGCCAAGAATCAAGCTTCTTTTCTACAACAGGCTATTATATTATGGAAATGTGTTTTCTAGCTGTTGTGCCTGTCTAGACTGCTATCAGCAGCTTGTATTTGTTATGAAAGCCTGCAGCTGGTCCATGCAAAGTTTGCTGTTTTGCAGCCCATCTGCTCAGAAGAGATCTGTAACACTGCCCAGTTTGGAGTAACACTCCTTTATCATTGTAGTTGCAGTTTCGAAATAGAATTCTGAAATAATGATGGTTTCTTTCTACTTTTAGATCCCAGTAAATTAACTCCTGTCTGGGCAGACGGCTATCCGGCTGGTGAAACCAGAGACAACTGAGAAGCAAGCAAACCAGGCTGGGGAGTAGGATCCTTCCATTTCCGTGGCCTGCTTGATCCCTGTAGTCCCACCAAAACTGTGATGCTGAATGTTCTCAGGAGATGAGAAGGTGTCAATGAAGCTAAGCAAAGTGTGAACAAATGGACACGTTAAATGCAGGAGACGGAAACAGAAGCCTTGGAACTTTGTGCACCATACACATCTAATGTGCTATGACGTTCCCAAGATTTCCTGAACTTGATCTTAACTTTAGTAAAAATTTTAGTAAACAAGTCCAACACACATTTTAACAGTAGTCAACAGCTGTGTTGTTATTAGAAATTCTAGAAAACTCACATATACCCTGTCTTTATTTTTTACTGACAGTAGTAGAACCCTTTTTCATTAGTTTCAATTAAATTTATATTATCATTAAATTTATCATTTAATATTCTGAAGGGAAAAAAACCGACTGCAGCTTATTTAGATGAATTCTTTTATGGATATAAAAATGGTTAAGGAGCCGCTTTCTGAATGACCAAAATCAGCAAAATTATTTATTTTGGTTTACATTTAGCTTGCTGTCTTGGGATTTCAACTTACTCTTATTGATATCAATTGAAACTGATTTAAAAAGGACCTGGGAAACATTACTGAACTTATATAACAGATGTCAGTAATGAAAAGGCTGTCATTTTTAGGTCCAGTTTCAGTAACGGGGCTCTGCAGTGGTCCACCTGTACTTATTCAAACTCCTGTTGAACTGGGAGAGTAAGACGCTGATAAGAGCCAGCACAAATGGTGTAATATTGATCAGGAATACTGATTAGTGTCATGTAGAAACATATATGAGTCTCTTGCATGGATTACTCTTGGCTACCTTGTGTGCCACTGTGGCTTTTTCCTTTGTTGTGTCTCTTGTCTTATTAGCTGTGATTTCTGGCACCTGCTTCTGCCTGCTTGTCCCTGTAATCATTTGCTTTCTGCTACAACACTCGCTTGCTGCTGATCACATGCTCTCTTAGAATCATAAAATCATAGACTCAACTAGGTTGGAAAAGACCTTTAAGATCACCAAGTCCAACCATTACCCCAGGACTGCTTGCTTCTGATCACATTCTCTACACAGATACTTAGCCTGGGAATACCTCTAAACTTCTCTGTCTCATAACTTGTTAATCCAACCCTGCAGACTTGGTGCAGGTTTCTAGTATGGTGAACCTGATACAAGCAGGTTACGGTGTACAATGATAAACCACGAGAAGAAGCCAGACAAAGCAAGATATTTCAAATCCAGAAATATACTGTATACTAGTGATTTATTTTTTAATGCTTTTAAACTCAGTATTTCTAAAATTTTAGAATGGAATAAAGCTCATGAAATATTACTGTATCATGCATAATATAGAACTTACAGTAAGGTATCATTAGATTCTTTCTTAGATTAATCCAGTTTGCATGGGAAACACGTGTATTACTCTCTTAGGGATTGTATCACTAGAACAGATGGTCTATCTACACTGCATAGAACCTGACCTGGGTAAACTCTGCTCCCACATATGGTATTTCTGGGGCCTTCTGATGTAACTGGTTTTTTGTATGTGTATGTTTTCAAAGTGTCTAAAAAACAGCAAAGGCTGAGTTGTGACCCACAAAAACATTGCTGCTATAGCATGATGCTAAATACATGTCTCATGCCCTGGGGCAGGATAAGAGGTTATGCAAAACTATATGAAAATATGAGGGCAGTGCGAGTAGTGTTTAATTGTGTTGGAAGATCAAATCACGGAGCATGGCTAAGATCAGAAACATATGCAGTAGTACTTAGAAAAGAATAAAGTGGCAGTCAGCAAACCACAGCAGAATCAGAACAGGGAACATGGCTCACCTTCTTTCTACCCCTCTGAATGATATGCTTTGCAGGAAATCAGGAAAAAAGCAAACCATTTTCTCTTCTAGTAAAGGAACTTACATTCTTTCTGGCCTTTGCTGTTCTGTGGAAATTGGGAAAATGAAGAGAAAGCACCTCAAATACTTTCCTTGATTTACATTCCCTGGACAGGCAGGAACTGACCTTAATTGGGCTAGTTGTGCATTGATTAGGACTGAATCCAATTAAGACACAATCTGCTGGGGGTGGTGCAAGAGAAAATATAATATTGATTAAAAAATAAAATAAGCCTCCTCTCTCTCCTGACTGCCTTAGTTCATAATTAGCCTTCCCATCTAGCTTTCCTCCTACATGTTATGTAGCTGTCAGTCTGGCAGGAAGCTTGATCATAAGATTGCAATTAGAAATTTCAAATTAGCAGTCAAGCACAGACAAGGAACGGGGGAATCTGCATCATGCCCAGTATGTGGTTTGATTGAAACATGATTGCAGTAATGTGAGTTAAAGATTTTTAATTCAGCATAAAAAAAAATATCACTGCTATTACAATTATGCTACAGTTTTGCATTAAATTTTGTATATGCAGGATGACCATAAGAACCACCTGATATGCAGCAGCACAAATAGGGTCATTTCCCCCTTAAAATGTAAATCCGAAAGGGTTACTCCTGTCCACTTCAGGAATACTTTACAAAGAAAGCCTTAAAATACAAACTTGGCTGACACTGGCTGTCTTAGAGCTGTAGATAGGATGTGAATCAGAAGGGGTAACATACCCCTCCATCCCTCTTCATGCTCTTTTAGAAATGGTGTTCAGTACCACGATAAAGGATCAGATGGTAATGGGACGACACCAAGATCTTCCCAAACAAAGCCAAGTTTTTTTAAAAGGTTATGGCAACACTGACACAGTGTTTGTATCAAAAAGAGGGTTTTTTTTTTTCTATTTTAAGAACAGAGAAGCAGTTCGAATTCTACTTCATCAGAAAGTATTTGAAATTGGTTACTGTGGTAAAGGGGAAAAGATGCAGGGTGTTAACAGTTTATATGAGTCCAGAGAAAGACTGATGTTATGAACTTAGATTAACTTTGCTCAATTTTTATTTGAGACTATCAGCATTTGGTTTAGGATTTACAAGATTGTAATGTTCTAATTTAACAATTATCATCATATTTATTCTGGCCGTTACTTAATTTTAAATAAATTTCAAAAGCTTAAATAAATTTCAAAGCTTTCAAAAGAGGCCCTTTTTATTTACAGAAGAAAAAAGAAGCAGCAAATTTGGTGTATTTTCTGAGAGAAAAATGTATTTGAACTGACTTATTAAAAACATGACTTATTTAGTATTTGAGGTCTTTACAACGATCACTCACTGTGTAATGAGCACAATACCCCACAGTAAACATCTTCAGTTGGTGTGTACAAGCATAGCACCATCAAGTTCACTGAGGTGATGCTCTTCAATTCTCCGATAAGATCTGGTTCAAGCTGAAAGTTCAATAAGCTTTTATTTCCAATGACCATTTAATAGATTGCTGTATTTCCAGCAATAGATTCCATGTGTTTCCATCATAACTCAGTGTTTCAAAGGAATTGTTCAGTGTTATGTGGTCTTCCTAAAGGACTTAAAGCAAATAGCTCACCTTCAGATCACTAAAAGAGAAGAAGGAAACTGCCTTTGTCTGAGAGGAAATGGTACTGGAGGCAAACCAGACAGGAAATCAAATGGAGTGTGGGAGAGGAAATCTGAATTTCAGAGCATCTGCTGGGGTTTATGCATTGCTGAAGAGCATGTTTGGCCTTGTGAACACAGAAGAAAAGCTCCCTCTTCATAAAGAGCTTTCAGACATGCAGATTTTTCTTCCCATCTTGGGAAAGCAGAAGGCCAGAAGAAAATTTAAAAAAGACAAAAAAGAAAAAAAAAAAAAAAACACAAAAAGAAGTGAAAAAAAAAACCAACAAACCACAAACAAACAACTGAGCAGAAGGAAAACCAATTGATGTAGTAAAGTTAAAGCTCTTCTTTACATTTGGCAAATGTTGTTTACCATCCGACCATTTGTCCAAATAGCAATGGACAAAATCACGTAACAGCAGCTACAAAACATGCCGAGTGGGAATAGTGTGCGGGGAGTAGGGATGCCACTATAGTTCTGAACAAGAGAATCTGTCACAGAAAGCTGAAGATTTATTGATTGGGAGCTCTCTCTCATCTAGACAACATCGCAGTGATGTTACCATGTTTTTGAAATTAAAATATAACTGGACTCAAGAGGGAGGATACCCAGTCCCTGCCTGCAATCACGTATCACAGCTCTGAAATATTCTGATTCAAACCCCTTGTCAGGAAGACATTCAGTACTTACGCAGTACTTTTCAGTATGCTAGGGGCTTCTGGTGACAGGAAAATGACACCCCACCTCCACTCCCCAAAATAAAAAATAATTAAAAAACCCTTCTTTTTAATTTAAATCAAAGCTGGCATTTTTTTTATATATATTTTTTCCCATTACTGCAGGGGTTCAAGAGTTCTTTTAAAAAACTGCACATATTTTGCCTTGCATTTTAAAAGAAGAAACCTCTTGGGGTTACTACTCCTGCCTTGTACTGCAGACCACTTCTTCACACCTAGTGATTCAGAAGCGGTAAAAGCTCTGTATCTGCAGATAGTACTTGCAGCACTTTCCTGTTCCTTTAGCCCTTTAGTCAAAATTGTTGAGTCTTCCTTAAAACTGTAATAAGACAATAAGGCAATAAGGATCTCCTTTGAGGGGCAGGTAATAAAATTCACTGTCAAATTCACATGAAAAATTTCCTAAAGATGCTTCTGTGCTCCACTTAACAATGTTGTTATCATGCCATTAGAAGATAATTTTTATCTTAGAGCTTAACTGTTAACCTTCTTTATGTAAATTAGCAAAGAAGAAAAAAAATCTTGCCTTTTTTTTTCTTCCTACCCTCAATTAGATCTAAGAAAAATGGGACACCAACATCAGCAGGTAGGAACAGAGTGTAGTACACAACACCACAAATACTTTCTAGAAAAATCCAACAGGAAAATATGCACCTGTAAGATCTGAGAAAAGAAAAATACAGATAAATGTACTGTTACTGCTAAAGATCAAATTAAGAAATTAATTATTTGGTTTGTGTGCAGTGACACAAATCCTGAAAAAAAACATATGGAAAAACAGAAGCCAACTTCAGTATGTCAGAGTTTAATGTTGAGGACAAGAGTTTAAAAAAAGTGTGAGTTCCTTTTCTATTGAAAAGGATAAGCATTAAATTCAGTAAGGTGAAAAATTACCTTAAAAAACTTCAAAATGAGTTACAAATCAAGCACAAACCAATATCTTATGTTGGATACATTTTTAAAGCAGAAACTGAAAAAAAGAACCCCAGCATCAATAAAAAAAGAGAAAAATGCTGATCTTAAAACACATTTAGATATTTTTGAATGCTCACGTTCACACTTTGCAGGAGCATCATGGTTTGTTTTCTGGTTTGGTTTGGTTTGTCTTTGGGGTTTTTTTTTGTTTGTTTTTGTTGAAGTTTTTTTTGTTGGTTGTTTTTGTTTGTTTGTTTGTTTTATTAAACAAGGCCTACACAGAGTTTATAATTTATTACAAGTAGTAATTCTGGATCATAGGTATGTTTCCATATTTGGAAATGCTCAGAGGCTTGGAGCCATGCTCACATTTTACCAAAGAGCTTCAGAGAAAGACATGCAGTATGAGATTTAGATGGTTAAATTATTTCACAGAATCGTTAGTCAAATCATTTGCTTTCTGGTGCAATCTATGATTATAAATATAGACATATATCTATATCCATAGACATGTCAGAATAAAATTGGGGATTTGGTGTTTCTCGCACTAGCTTGGGTTTACTTAGTACATTTTCCTACAGAATTAATTCTCTCTAGTGATTTGTCAGCTTTTCAGACCTTTTAATTTAAAGCTGTTTAGGTGCCAGTGTCCTTAGTGGCTGAAGTAGCTCTATAACTGTCTGGGAAGGCAATAGCAGCAGCTCTTCCTTTTGCAGGACCGATGTATGGAATCTCTGTGGTTCCTTGGACACACCCTCTTCTTCAGACCAACAGCATTTCCTGACTGCAGCTCAGTATTTTCATCTTTGACTGTTTACAGATAATAATCATAGAATCACAGAATGGTTTGGGTTGAAGGGATGTTTAAAGGTGCAATAACCTGGAGCAATAGCAAACAGAGAATGCAGTGAAGAGGGATGGCAAGGCAGGGCTGACTGTTGGAGGAGAAGGTAAAATGCCCAGAGATTGCATGTGACTGCCACAGTTACTGCAACACTAACATGATGCACCAGGGAAAAAAACTTTTCATGGTTCAATATGAATGGTGGCTCCCGGCACATCCTCCAAGCCCCCAGTGCCTAGTGCAGCTCCCCGAGGCTGGGACAAAAGCAGCCTCACCTCGGAAAATATTCTGTGATTGAAACACTGAGTCAATAGCTGAAGAAGCTATAGGAAGAGGTGAGCAAACTGAACGCCATCAACAAAGGATCAACATGGGATCCGTGGATCCTTTGGCAGAACTTGAACCCCATATTGCATGGAAGGAGGTGCAGGCAGAAGTTGCACCTGAACAAACAGAGGACGCCAGGAAGGGGAAAGACAGAAGCTTGGAAGTCTGGGGACAGGGGGAAAGATCATTCCCACTTTGCAGCTGTGCATTTACAGAGTAGTTTTAATGACCTGGTGAAAGGCAAGCAGGAAGAAGTTTTCACACAGCTTAGTGGGGAGACATCTGAGTTTTGAGTTGGGTTTGGACCAAATAATCTCCAAAAATCTCTTCTATCCTACACTGTTCTATTCAACAATTCTACATTAGTATCTTTGAAATCTCAGAACTGCAGGCACAAATCAACACTCAGGATCATTTGCAGGAAGGTTAGTGCATCCTACCAGCTGGATTGAACTGACTGCAGCAGCATCAACATCCCTGGAAGAACTGAGCTTCATGTTTCCATACTCCATCGCCCACTTTCCTTTGCCATTTAGCACATGCCATCATCTTCAAGACTGAATTTTCCAATCATATTCTCTGCTGTTGCACGATATATCTCACCACTCCAACAACTGTATTATATCTTGTTCCCTTTTTTTATTAAAGAACTATAGACTGCTTGGATTATTATAATACTGTGAGTTTGGAGCAATCACAATGTTGTTTCTGAATGCTTCGTATACCATCAGTAATACTTTGAAAACAATTCGAATTTTCATTTTGTGCCTTACAAGTAGTTAAATTATTAAAATTACTGTAAATCTTAAATATCATAGCTTCAATCACTGATATTTATTCAGAGTCAATAAAAAACATCTAAGGAGGAAATATTTCTACTTTTCATTTCACAGCAGCCTGTAGAATGGACTATTTCAAAAGTATTTTAAAGCAACCTCAGTATTATATTAAACAGTAACCATGCCCCCATAATTGTAAATGGGTTTTTGCTTATTCCCATACTGCAGATTCTGTGAGGATTTCCTCATAGGAGGTACAGTATGCCTGATTTTTTCCCATCTGATGTTATACATTAGATATCCCCAGGGACCTTCTCTATATTACCTGAAAATGAAAAGGAAAATAAAGCCACCTAGTCTGTAGGACTCGGGGTTCACCAGATGGCCTATGAGTCATCTGTTCTGGTAATGGTATCAATCCATCTTGCTTGATGCTCTGACAGTTTATACCTGTTCAAATCCACAGTCTTCAGAAGAGTTAATTCTCATTTAATATGACAAGAATTCAGAACGTATGTCAAATCAATCAACTCTATTTTAAAGAACTAAAACTTCTATTTTGACTTCATTGTTCCCATTTAGTCAGATCATCTATTTGCTATTATATATATATTGCAACTACTAAAAGATACACTCAATGCCTTTTTTTTATGTCAGCATAACATGAAAAAATGCATAAAAATGAGCAGCAAATGGAAACGAACAAGGATGCTTTAATGAGTGAAATTATTTTTTTTCATTTTGAATTTTCAGTTAAAGGGATGATTTCATTTCTCATAAACTGCATTTTCCAACAGAATAATATTTAACTGTAAAAGTTCAATCAGCTACAGTAATAAAATATTGAAGATTTAAACATCTTTTTAACTACTTACTAAAAATCAAATATTTGGGGATAATTTTTGTCTCTTGGAAAAAATAGATGTTCCTGCTACTGAAACCAGACCATTTTTATTATAAGCAACATATTTGCATGGAAATGAACAGATTTTTATTCAAAGCAGCATATTTTTGCTAATTCCAATATATTTTATCCAAACCCAATTATTTTTCAAAACCAATGAGCTTTAATTTATTTCAAGATGCTTTTTATCACGTTCTTCATTTCACAGTCTGATACATTCAACTAAACTAGCAGATATTATTTGTACAACAAATGAATTTTCACTAAACCCACTGAAAGTTAAATGTATGCAAATTATTTTAGCAAATTTAAAAATAGGCTGAAATTTTATAGGTTAGAGTAAAGTTACATTAATGTCTTATTTTCAGAAGACATTAGATCATTTTTAATGAATTCACATTTACCAGTAGTAATAGTCACATTTATAGTGATCACAAACATATACCCAAGGGTTGAGTGGGAAGCAACTGTACTATTTCATTTTAAAAAAAAAAAAAAAGGTGGGTGGGCAAAAGAAAGAAAAGAAAAAAGTATTATTAATTCTTCTCACTGCAGAATTGTAAATTATTAGGAAACTGCCTATTAAAATAAGCAGGTAATAAGCATGATTCTGCTCACACTGAGGCAGAGAAGGGACTTTCTGAGCACCTGCTTGGTTATTTGGAGTAGTGTGTGTTTTTTCCTAATCGTAGACTAATTATATAAGACAATTCAGGTCCAAAGGGTCTTCAGAAGACCTCCAGTCCAACATCCTGCACAGAGCATGGGATTCCACGAGATCTGACCCGGTTGTTCTGGGCCTTGTACAGTTAGGTTTTGAAAAACCTGCAAGAATAGAGACTGTACAACTTCTCTGGGCAAATTGTGGCACTGCCCAACTGCCCTCATGGGGAAAAGGTTCTTATGACAGATTGAGTATGCCAATCAAAGGTTTATTTATGTCCATTGCCTTTTGTCTTCCTGCCCCACACAGCTGATATTAGCCTAGCTTTGATGGGCCCTCCTTGATGACAAGGGATGTCTGCATAGGTATGGACTGTTTTGTCTTTCCTGAGGCATCTCTGCTCCAGGCTGAACAAACCCAGCTCCTCCAGCCTCTTCTCACAGGGCAAGTCCTCCAGCTCCTGCAATTTTGTCTTGATTTGCTGCTGTCACTCTAGCTAAATCTGCAAGAAGCTCTCCCACCTTCCATACTGCACAGCTCCAGATGCAGAGCTGGAACACTGAACAGATGTGGCTTTTAGAAGCAACAGTTTTAAACAAGCCAGAATTATACAAAGACCTTTCTGGGCAAGGGATGGGGGAAACTGACAAAAATCCTGTATTTAGTGCCTGGAGGATTTAGATAAATAAAAGTAATGCTTAGACTCACCTCATTCAGCTCATTTACTCAGGCTTTCTGGTTGACATGGAAACATTTGTCCATACACAGATAATTCACTGTTAAATACAATTATTTTTTTTTTTATCTCTGTGCTTGTTTTGACAGCACTGAGTACATATTTGTCTTTCCTCAGTTTTAATATCATCTGCTTTTCCTTTCTTTTTCTGATTTCCTCCTTGATCCTATTAGATGTGTCCCCTGACCGTTTCCTTTTGCGCAACAGCACAGCAGGATCCTGCTCCTGTCCTCCCTCCCTGCAGGCCCATCTCATCTTACTACCTTCTGAAAATCCCATATCTACTCTGACAATATCTCCTAATTGTCAGATATTTCACGTTTGTGCTCCAGCCAGTCTCACATTATACCCTCTGCAACACCGCTTTTGTGGTTTTATTTGTCTCAACTGGTCTGAACCCCTGGTATCATTTTTTACAAGTGACTTCTTTTTGTTTGTTTTCATATACTTCACTCTGCTGCATTTAGCTCAAGACCAGGAATGCAATACAGAATCAATCTATACTCCTTTGCACTCCTTTGTAAGATTATCACTAGCACCTCTACTGCTAAGGCAAGGAACTATCATTGTATAACTTCATCTTCGTATCTCAAATTATACAGATTCATCCTTTGCATCCCAACATTGTAATATTTCCAAGATACAAGGGTTTTGTCTAAAAATTATCTCTCCTTACTCTTTATCATTTACAGTTTTTCTATTTTTGGTCCTGTACACAGTCAGAGTAGTTGATTGTTGGATGTCCCTTTCAGCAGAAATGCCCTATCCTATCCTATCCTATCCTATCCTATCCTATCCTATCCTATCCTATCCTATCTCTTCTAGCTGCCTCCTTCAGACTACAAAAAAAACAGTGTTTGCATTTCTGACCAGTTAGTTACATGCTTGTCACAGCTACCTGTCTAAGCTGTCCTGATACACTCCTACCTCTGCATTTTAAGTTTATATGTTAATATATATAATCACATTCCTGAAGCTCATTGCATATATAATTTTTCTATGAAAACTGACTCCTAAAAATTAGTAGACATACTAAAATAAAATTTTAAACACATTCCACACTTTTGTACAGCCGTATCATAGGGATATCTCAATTAAAGTAGAAGAGATTATAGAATTACTTAATTTCTGAAGATTTGTAGAATGTTTTCATATTAGTCTGCTTTTATTAATAAATTTACCAAGTGATAATTCAAATATAGCTTTCCAGGTTGTTCTGATGATTCTCTGTATATATATTATAATGTCAGTGATGATTTTAAACATGTATGGATGCAGTGAAGGCATTGTTCTTTACAATTATTATCTATTTCTTGATCCTGCAAACACTTCAGCATGGCAGCAGCTGAGTAGTGGCTGACTGTGCTCAAAAGAACTAACTATTCATCTTATTCTCATTCCAGTTCTTTTCACATAATCACAGAGCCACTTTATATTTTCAGAAAAACTAATATAAGACCAAATATTTTAAACTTTCAGTAACTTGAAAAAGGAAACAAAACCATAATACAGATTGAATTCCCTTAAGAATGCTTTCTTACCATTTGATCTCATAGATAAAACTCTTGTCTGCTCTCAGAAATAGCTGCATTTCTCTATCGATAGAACTATTTTAATAAACAACTGCAGCTCATGGAAGATTTCAATTATCAGATTTGGGTATATGGTCACAGTCAAAAGAGAGAGATCAGATGACTGTGATAAAATGTACCAAAAAAAAAGGTTTAATTCATTGACATTTCTGAAAGCATTTTTAATCCATGGGAGTGTAGGCAGATCTAAGATTTATAGTCACAAATGTGCCAAAAGCATGTAGTTCCGTCTGAATTACATTTTACAGGCACTTATCTCTGGTTGTAAGACACATGTCAAAAGGACTGCCACACAAAAAGTGCCATTGTACAATAGTTTCATCTGTACTTACTTGTTGAAAATTCATAATAAATGTCAGTGGTGTTAGATCCTACAGTCACACAACTTTAATATTCCAAATCATGACCATGAAGACATAAGAAAAAAAAAAAAAGTAAAGGATGATGTTTAAAATTCCTTCAGTGCAAGCTAAAATTTTAGAAATAAAAACTTGCCTACTGGAAAATGCCATTAAAGAACATAGACATAAAGTGTAATAAGGAAAGAGAAAAATATAATAAAGTGAGACTTCACCAGAATGAGATAGAACAATTTAATAACTAGGCTTTAACCACACTTGCTCAGAGATTTTCTCCCTCTTTTGTTTTCAATTCCATTCATGAAAATATAGAACTGAAAATGTGTAATAAAGGCTACATCTGACACAATCCATGACAGCAACATAGTTTTTCATAGTGAAAGGAATTGTGTTACTGAGGAATGAGATAAAATGGAGAAAACTGTAACATCTGTCAAATTTTAACTGGAAACAGTTTTGCTAAAGGGCAAGGATTCAAAAAGTACTTAGATTTGGTTAAGAACATCTCCTTTCCTTTGTAATAGATATTCCTGATCAAGGAGAAAGATAATAATCACTGTACTATCTGTAAATGGTCTCATATAAAGTAACACTGGCTTTTTTAGAATATATTCTGAATTTTTACCTCATCTTCTAAATTTGCAAACTGTTCTACTCTTATTACAAGAGTTAGCTAATACAAAAATTCAAGTTCCGACAAACTGTTTTGCTTCTAACACTTTTTATTTTGGGGGCTGGTTTCATTTTGACAAACTGGAAGAGTAACTGGCCAGCTGACTGCAATTCACAGTAGAATTCTGATTTTTCTCTGATTCCAAACCTGAACCAAATGTTCAAATGCTTAACAAAACACAAGTGATAGCGTAGTCCAAGCGCAAAATACATTCAAGTGATGCTGTCTATATGTGATTATTCTTAGGGTGTATCAGAAGACATGAATGGATAGGACTTCATAAATTACCTATATGGAAACTGATGGTGGTGGTGACAGTGAAGATTCTGAAATATACATATATACCTGAATCAAAGGTAAAAGAGATGACCTCCTGATGTTCAGTTCAGCCTCAGTTATCCTATGATACCATAACTAGTTTTTTTTTAATATGAGAACATACAGAGATACTGTGCCACATCACCAACATCTGATTTTACTGAGTGGTTTTTTGTTTGTGGTTTGTTTTTTTTTCTTTCCAGATATACTCAGTACCTTACAGGACTGTGCCTTTCACCTCAAAGTAATAATAATAAAATTCCTTCAAAACCAAGCAATTTTTCTGTATGACGCTTTTGTCTCAATTATCAAGAAGAGCAACATTTATGCAGGTGAATATTCTCAGGTCTGTGGAGTGATTTTTGCCGCAAAATATCACAGTAAACAAATAGATGAAACTTGAGAAATCCTCTTTATTATAATACTCTGTGCAGTTTTCATTAATTGAACTAGGTTTCACTTCTGTTACACTACGTTCATTGTTTCACAGTGTCGTGGTTTAAGCCCCAGCTGTAAATTAGAACCACGCAGTCTACTTCCCCCACACACTCCCCAGAGGGATGGGGAGGAGAATCGAAAGAATGTAACTCCCACGGGTTGAGATAAAAACAGTCCAGTAACTCAGGTATAACACAAATCACTACTGCTACCACCAATAATAATAATGATAAGAGAAATAACAAGGGAAGAGAATACGATACCGCCCACCGGAAAAGACAGCCCAACCGAAAAAAAGAACGTGCCCTTCCGGGTAGCTCCCAGTTACATCCCCAGGCATGACGTGCTGTGGTATGGAATACCTCTTTGGCTAGTTTGGGTCAGGTGTCCTGTCCCTGCTTCCTCCCGGCCCCTCCTCCTCCCTGTCAGAGCATGAGACTCACAAAGTCCTTGGTCAGTCTAAACATCGGTGTTATCAGCTTTGTTCCTAGGCCAAAAGTCAAAAACACAGTGCTGCAACAGCTACTAAGAAAGAGAAAAACTGACTGCTACTGCTGAACCCAGGACACACAGTTAATTTTAATGTGCTACACTTCTAAGAAACACTAACAGGGTGGAGAACATTATGGACAGAGGGGAGGTTTATGGGAGGATTTATTTTCTTGACATGATAGCTTTTTATTTTTTTTCCTTTTTTTGTTCCATTCAATAGGAATACAAAAATACACATTCATTCATTGATATTATGAAAACATTAAAAAATACGTAGGTAGCAATGTATTTTTTCCATTTGTAATTGAGTCACCAGGTATTTACAGCTAAATGACATAAGGGAGAATTCAGTGCGTTTTTCTGTCTATGTACTTTTCTCTCATTCCACGTTTCCCTTCAGCACACATATACAATAGTCAGTGTGTATTCACAGCCACCAGGAGGAAGTGACGGAGAGGAAAGGTAAATCATGTTGTCTTCGTAACTTTTTCAAATATTCTTAATGCAACAGTGATGGATACCATGTAATCCAGGTGGGGTGAAGCTTTGTACCACCTCCTCCCCTCCACCAAGCTGGAAGACTGCTCACCAGAGCTCCAGTTCCAGAAGTTAATTATCTGGGTTTTAGTGGCAACGTTAGATTCTAGACAGCTCCTGATGTAGGCACTGCAACTTTTACTTTCTGTACAGCAGACAAATATGTTTAATAGTAATCTACTTCTGACTTTCCAGCAACTTGATGTGTTGTGATTATATTTACACATACTATTAGTCTAATGTCAGGCATATCAGACATATTATTATTAAACCTATCAACATGTGATAACATGTGATAACAGAGGTAAAAGGTAAGAAATGGATTCTCTCGTTTAAACCAGAAAAAGAGAAATACTCTATGCAATTGTCGTGGTTTAAGCCCCGGCTGTAAATTAAAACCACGCAGTCTACTTCCCCCACACACTCCCCAGAGGGATGGGGAGGAGAATCGAAAGAATGTAACTCCCACGGGTTGAGATAAAAACAGTCCAGTAACTCAGGTATAACACAAATCACTACTGCTGCCACCAATAATAATAATGATAAGAGAAATAACAAGGGAAGAAAATATGATACCGCTCGCAGGAAAAGAGCCCGACCGAAAAGAGGATGTGCCCTTCCAGGTAGCTCCCAGTTACATCCCCGGGCATGACATGCTGTGGTATGGAATACCTCTTTGGCTAGTTTGGGTCAGGTGTCCTGTCCCTGCTTCCTCCCGGCCCCTCCTCCTCCCTGTCAGAGCATGAGACTCACAAAGTCCTTGGTCAGTCTAAACATCGGTGTTATCAGCTGTTCCCAGGCCAAAAGTCAGAAACACAGTGCTGCAACAGCTACTAAGAAGGAGAAAAAACTGACTGCTACTGCTGAACCCAGGACAGTATTGTCCTGGTTTAGCAGTAGCAGTCATTTTTTCTACTGGTGCAGTGCTGTGTTTTGACTTTCGACCTTGGGAATAATACTGATAAAGCTGATGTTTTCAGTTGCTGGTCAGAATGTTTAGACTGACCAAGGACTTTGAGAGTCTCATGCTCTGCCACGGAGGAGGAGAAGCTGGGAGGAAGCAGGGACAGGACACCTGACCCAAACTAGCCAAAGAGGTATTCCATACCACAGCACGTCATGCCCAGGATGTAGAACTGAGAGTTCCCGGAAGGGCTGGATCATGGCAGGGTGGGGGTGAGGTACCGGTTGGTGAGCAGTTGTATTCTCTTGCTTGTTATTTCCTTTATCATTATTACTATTAGTGGTAGCAGTAGTGATTTGTGTTATACCTTAGTTATTAAACTGTTCTTATCTCAACCCGTGGGAGCTGCATTCTTTTGATTCTCCTCCCCGTCCCTCCAGGAGCGGAGGGAAGAAAGGTGGGGGGGGAAGTGGACTTCGTGGTTCTGATTTACAGCCTGGGCTTAAACCACGACAAGTATCCACCCATTATTCCATACCATTCACGTCATGCTCAGATCCCACATTTTCCATATACCCTCACTCTCATTTCAGTGCACTGTTATCTTAGTGCACGGACCAATTCCTATAAAGCTACTGAGTCCATTCGGTTCATGATGTTGGGCTCCATCTCTTGTAACAGTCTTTCAGGGCAGGAGAAGCTGTGTGCAGTGTTGGATCGTTGTCTGCTGATGCTGATCATTCCTTTACTGTAGAACTCATCCGGTTCTATCAAAGTTCATTCTCTGTTGGGATGATGGTCGGAGGGAAGTCAGGGCCAGTCGCTGGTGCCCTGCAGACTTCTAGTTGATGGCTATAGCAGGCAACAGCGTACAATTGAGTTCATTGTTTGTTTTCCCCTAAAATCAAATCCCCTTGAGGTACACATCGGACTTCCCCATCTTCCTGCATTACCCACCAAGTATATCCAGGTCCCTGAGCAAAAGCAATCCCACGAGTGGGTTTGCCTTTACCTGAAGCAGGAATAACCCAGACTGTCTTCCCCAGCAAATTCTTCATGTGCACCACAGGAACTTTGTCCCCCTCTACAATATGTAAAAGTTCTGACTGGGCTGGGCCAGCCCTGTTGGCAGATCCTCTGGTGTTGACCAACCAGGTGGCCTTTGCTAAGTGTGTATCCCAATGCTTGAAAGTTCCCCCACCCATTGCTCTCAATGTAGTTTTTAACAGCCCATTGTACCGTTTGATTTTCCCAGAGGCTGGTGCATGGTAGGGGATGTGATATACCCACTCAATGCCATGCTCTTTGGCCCAAGTGTCTATAAGGTTATTCCGGAAATGAGTCCCATTGTCTGATTCAATTCTTTCTGGGGTGCCATGTCGCCACAAAATCTGGTTCTCAAGGCCCAGGATAGTGTTCCGGGCAGTGGCATGGGGCACAGCGTATGTTTCCAGCCACCTGGTGGTTGCTTCCACCATGGTAAGCACATGGCGCTTGCCTTGGCGGGTTGGTGGGAGTGTGATATAATCAATCTGCCAGGCCTCCCCATATTTATACTTCAGCCATCGTCCTCCATACCAAAGAGGCTTTAACCGTTTGGCTTGTTTAATTGCAGCACATGTTTCACACTCATGAATAACTTGGGCAATAGTGTCCATTGTTAAGTCCACCCCTCGATCACGGGCCCATCTGTATGTTGCATCTCTGCCCTGATGGCCTGAAGTGTCATGGGCCCACCGGGCCAAAAATAATTCACCTTTATGTTGCCAATCTAAGTCCATCTGAGCCACTTCAATCTTAGCAGCTTTATCCACTTGCTGGTTGTTCTGGTGTTCCTCAGTGGCCTGACTCTTGGGTACATGGGCATCTATATGGCGTACCTTCACCACCAGGTTCTGCACCCGGGCAGCGATATCTTGCCACAGTGCAGCAGCCCAGATGGGTTTACCTCTGCGTTGCCAGTTGCTCTGCTTCCATTGCTGCAACCACCCCCACAGGACATTTGCCACCATCCATGAGTCAGTATAGAGATAAAGTACTGGCCACTTTTCTCGTTCAGCAATGTCCAGGGCCAGCTGGATGGCTTTCACCTTGGCAAACTGACTCGATTCACCCTCTCCTTCAGCAGTTTCTGCAACTTGTCGTTGAGGACTCCATACAGCTGCCTTCCATCTCCAATGCTTTCCCACAATAAGGCAGGACCCATCAGTAAACAAGGCATACTGCTTTTCACTTTCTGACAGTTTACTATATGGTGGGGCCTCTTCAGCACGCATCACCTCCTCCTCTGGTGACATTCCAAAATCTTTGCCCTCTGGCCAGTCCATGATGACTTCTAGAATGCCTGGACAACTGGGATTTCCTATTCGAGCTCGTTGTGTAATTAGTGCAGCCCATTTACTCCATGTCGCATCGGTTGCATGATGTGTAGAGGAGACCCTGCCTTTGAACATCCAGCCCAGAATGGGCAACCGGGGTGCCAGGAGGAGCTGTGCTTCAGTGCCAGTCACCTCCGAAGCAGCTCGAACCCCTTCATAGGCTGCCAGTATCTCTTTCTCAGTTGGGGTATAGCTGCCCTCAGATCCTTTGTATCCCTGACTCCAAAAGCCAAGGGGTCGACCTCGAGTCTCCCCTGGAGCTTTCTGCCAGAGGCTCCAGGTAGGACCATTCTCCCCAGCTGCGGTGTACAGTACATTTTTTACATCTGGCCCAGTCTGGACTGGTCCAAGGGCTACTGCATGAACTATCTCACGTTTAATTTGCTCAAAGGCTTGTTGTTGCTCAGGGCCCCATTTAAAATCGTTCTTCTTCTGGGTCACATGATAGAGAGGGCTTACAATCGAACTGTAATTTGGGATGTGCATTCTTCAGAACCCCACAGCACCCAAGAAAGCTTGTGTTTCTTTCTTATTAGTTGGTGGAGACATTGCTGTTATTTTGTTGATCACATCTGTAGGGATCTGGCGACGTCCATCTTGCCAGTTTATTCCCAAAAATTGAATCTCCTGTGCAGGTCCCTTGACCTTACTCCGTTTTATGGCAAAACCAGCTTTCAGCAGGATTTGGATTATTTCCCTCCCTTTCTCAAAGACTTCTTCCGCTGTATCACCCCACACAATAATGTCATCAATGTACTGCAGGTGTTCTGGAGCTTGCCCCTGTTCCAGTGCATTCTGGATCAGTCCATGGCAAATGGTAGGGCTGTGTTTCCACCCCTGGGGCAGTCGGTTCCAAGTGTACTGGACGCCCCTCCAAGTAAAAGCAAACTGTGGCCTGCACTCTGCTGCCAAAGGAATTGAGAAGAATGCATTGGCAGTATCAGTCGTGGCATACCACTTGGCTGCCTTTGACTCCTGTTCACTGAAGTTCTAGCATGTCCGGTACAGCAGCATTCAATGGTGGTGTGACTTCATTCAGGCCACGATAGTCTACTGTTAGTTTCCACTCTCCGTTAGACTTTCGCACTGGCCATATGGGGCTATTAAAGGGTGAGCGGGTCCTGCTGATCACTCCCTGACTCTCCAGACTACGGATCAGCTTATGGATGGGAATCAGGGAGTCTCGGTTGGTGCGATATTGCCGCCGGTGCACTGTTGTGGTCGCGATTGGCACTTGTTGTTCTTCGACCTTCAGCAACCCCACAACAGAAGGATCCTCTGAGAGACCAGGCAAGGTGGACAGCTGCTCATTTTCCTCAGTCTCCAAAGCAGCAATACCAAAAGCCCATCGGTACCCTTTTGGGTCTTTGAAGTACCCTCTCCTGAGGTAATCTATGCCGAGGATGCATGGAGCCTCTGGACCAGTCACAATGGGGTGCTTTTGCCATTTCCTTCCAGTCAGGCTGATCTCAGCCTCCAGTACAGTCAACTCTTGGGATCCTCCTGTCACTCCAGAGATACAGATGGGTTCCACCCCTTGACAGCTTGACGGCATCAGGGTACACTGTGCACCGGTATCTACGAGAGCTTTATACTTCTGTGGGACTGATGTGCCAGGCCATCTGACCCACACAGTCCAGTAAATCCGATTGTCCCCTACCTCCACCTGGCTGGAGGCAGGGTCCCTCTAACAGTCATCACAACGTTGGACACCTAAGTCGTGTTGAAAGGGATTATTCTTCGTTATCATAGGAGCTGGAGTAAAATCAGCTCTTCCACTCCATCTGGGAACCTGCTCACCAGAGACTGAAGCCGCAGCTCTCATGGGATGATTAGTCTTGACCCTTGTTCCTATTTTCAATTCATGCACCCGTTCCTCCAAAGCTGAAGTAGGTTTTCCATCCCACTTTGTCATGTCTTCTCCATGATCCCGCAGGTAAAACCATAGGGTGGCCCGTGGTGTTTGCCTTCTATATCTTCTCTCTTGAACAATGGGACGTCTTTTGTTAACAGCTGAGACGTGTGTTGGTACACGTGAGGAGCTGGATAAATCAGATAGATCGTCCCTCAATTGTTTGACATCCTGGGACAGTTTTTCCACAGCTGAGATGATGGAAGGGGTGAGATTGTCTTCGAACTCTCGGAGTTTATGAATCATTTCATCCACTGTTGGTGTTACTATGTCACCCCAGGTTACTGTTGCCAATGAATGGGCATATGATGACAGTGCATTCCGTGTAAGTTTTCACCACATGGGTCGTGTACATTCGACTTCATCTGGGTCTATGGGTATATCTCCGTTATTCGGTTTGATGTGATAGATCATCTCTACGATGGCTGATTCCCTCAGAGACTGGATGCCTTTGTCTAAAGTAGTCCACTTGGCCGAAGGACTCGTAACATCGTCCTTGTATGGAAACCTTTCTTTCACAGCTGCCAAGAGACGCCTCCAAAGACTGAGGGACTTTTTCTCTCTTGCAATTGCTTTGTCAATTCCCCCTTCTCTAGCAAGTGATCCCAGCTGCTTGGCTTCCGTACCTCCTAGTTCGTGACCATCGGCCCCATTGTCCCAGCATCGGAGTAACCAGGTGATGATGTGCTCCCCTGGTTGACGGGTAAAATCTTTTCGCATATTCCGTAGCTCGGTTGAGGTCCGAGGTCGAGAAGTCACCTCTTCTTCTTCTTCGTCATGTGATGATGACTCCTGATCAGATGGTGGCCCGGTTGGTGAATACATTGTTTCTTCATCTTGCTTCACCCTTCTTGCCTCTTTTTTGCTTTTTCTTTTGCGTAGAGGGGCAATTGATATTGGTACGAATTGATCCTCTGGTTTAGCTGCAGTCATCACTGTGGTTTGAGTAGCAACAGTACTTGTCGCTGGGGGTGGTGTAGCTGCTGTGCTCGGAGCTGGAGTAGCTGCGCTGTCTGTTGCTTCGCCCTCAGATCCAGGGACATTTTTTCCCTTTTGAAGGTGCTGGATAGTGTTGAACAAGGCCCGGTAAGCATAGGCCAAGCCCCAGCACGTTGACATGATTTGTCCCTCTCTGGTATGACCAGGATGACAACACACCTCATTTAAGTGTTTTACTAATTCTTCTGGATTTTGCAGTTGTTCGGTGGTAAAATTCCAAAACACTGGAGGGGCCCACTGACCTAGATACTTGCCCATACTATCCCACACACCCTGCCACTCATGGCTATCCAACCTTGGGGAAAATCTCTCGGTCCCCCTATTTTGTCGTCTAACCCCAGACAAGACCCAAACCCGACTCTGCTTAACTCTTGAGATCAGACGTAATGGTTGTGAACAAAACACACTCTGTATGCGTGCCAACATGGTGACCCCCATCACAATCAGCAAACAGGTCTCAACAATATTAAAAGGCCACTCAAAAATTTCAAAACTCTCAAACGATGCTGCAAACGGTCTGGGAGGGGCACTGGGAGGGAAAGAGAATGTCTCCTTAATAGGTTGACCACCCAGGAAGGAGAAAAAAATGTATAGTTGCTAAGCATTTGTATTATATACCTTCCAAAGTATAAAGGTGGTGACCACACTGGGAACACAAGCCAGATCAGTTTCATGATCAATCCTTCTATTGTATTACAAGTCATTGCCACAAAATACAACGAGACAACAACCTTAGCCCAAGCCCCACACTTGAAAAACACTAACACAGCAAATACAGGCTCTAAGTAACCTACGGCATATTGAGACTGTGAGATCAAAAACAACAATTTTGAGAGCCAATAAATCAGCATTGTGACGAGTGACTATTAATCCAAAACACTGAATGCTTATCACAAATACGATTAGACACACTCTGGTCAGATCTGTCGTTATCTCAACCCTTCGTGCCCCACGTTGGGCGCCAAAAAAGAACTGTCGTGGTTTAAGCCCCGGCTGTAAATTAGAACCACGCAGTCTACTTCCCCCCCACACTCCCCAGAGGGATGGGGAGGAGAATCGAAAGAATGTAACTCCCACGGGTTGAGATAAAAACAGTCCAGTAACTCAGGTATAACACAAATCACTACTGCTGCCACCAATAATAATAATGATAAGAGAAATAACAAGGGAAGAAAATACGATACCGCTCGCCGGAAAAGAGAGCCCAACCGAAAAGAGGACGTGCCCTTCCGGGTAGCTCCCAGTTACATCCCCAGGCATGACGTGCTGTGGTATGGAATACCTCTTTGGCTAGTTTGGGTCAGGTGTCCTGTCCCTGCTTCCTCCCGGCCCCTCCTCCTCCCTGTCAGAGCATGAGACTCACAAAGTCCTTGGTCAGTCTAAACATCGGTGTTATCAGCTGTTCCCAGGCCAAAAGTCAGAAACACAGTGCTGCAACAGCTACTAAGAAGGAGAAAAAACTGACTGCTACTGCTGAACCCAGGACAGCAATCAAAGTCACTTGTAGTACAAGTCAAGATTCTCAGAAAAAGCTATTGTGTAAATTCCAGTGAATGCAGGAATTTATGCAGGATGACTGAAGCTTATTCCTTCAGACTGGCAATACAAGTGGAAGGTTTGGAAGTTTCTGAATCATAGTCCTTTATATAAATGAATAGACACTAAGAAAAATATTTGCAAACATGACACTGACAGCATATTTTCATTAACATGCAAAACACCTTGCATCAAATGTATCAGCATTGCTATCTAAAAGCTTAAACAATCCTCCTGCTTGCAGATGACTGATAAGACCAGTTTCAGTTTCCAATGAAAGCAATTACAAGTCTTCTGCTAGCTTCAGTGGGATATGGATCATGTCCACAGTGCATCATGCCATGCAACTTTTATTATAATTCCATAGCCTTTGTTAAGTTAAAATACATGACTTCTGAAAACACAAGCTGCAGCAAAGTCTTTATCTTGGTCCCTCTAAAGATGTTAACATACACCTTTAGGCACACTCCAGATACTGTAAACTAAGTAAAATCCTAGCTCTTGGTTTCATACGATAAAATCTTCTGATACTCATGCTCAGGTCTCCTGAGTGTGAAACAAAAGTAAGTTACAAGGAGGTCTGTAACTGCCTAGGCAGCGCTTAATTCTTACTTGCAACATCTGTAAAAAGAACATTATTGGATCTCTGGAATAGAGGAAAATAAATAAAAGAGATAACTCCCTCCAGAGAGTGCAGAGAAAATACAACTACAAAATACACACAGGACAATGATGTATACGGGTAAGGAACTGTATTAGAGGATAACAGACTTCCTCAGTTTATAAAATGCACAGCTGGCTGCATTGCAACTGTGCATATGGAGCAAATACTTGTTTTAGCTTAGACAATATCTGTGTAATATCAAGTAGCTGTAATTAAGATACTACAGCTAAATTAGTTCTTAAAAGTGAGGATGAGGAAACTCTCCTCTTTTACGTCTTTTACGAGCTCACTTACTCAGTGGATATACAATGTCATTTCATAATAATGTATAAAGTTATTACTGATGTACTGTATAGCATCAAGAAACAGACAAAGTAACACATCCTTTAGGATTTCCACAGTTATGGTACAAATGTAAAAATTATTTAGGAATAAAATTCAAATCTATGTCATAAATTAGAAAAAAATGTCCCCAATGTTGTTAGTTTTGCTGTCAAATACAGATAGCTAAAAATTCTTGATAGAACAGCCTTGTTTCAAAACATAGTTTTGTTAAAAATTAAATTGAATAATATTGATTTTGATAAAATTTTAATCTGGGGAAAAGTTAAAAAGTTAAAAAGTTAAAAAAACTTTTCTGGGTTGTTCTTAAAATACCGAAAAACTTTGTTATGCTAACAGTTACATTCCATTTTTATTATTTGTTGCATTCAACCTCTATAGTGATGCATTAATTTTGGTGATTACATGTATACAGTATTATAAACATCACATAAGTATCAGAATGTACTGTGATACTAAACCAGAGTAATTTACTTTATTGAAACACAAAAAGATCAAATGTTCAACATCTGAAATAAATTGTGGAAAAACCTTCTTTTTTGTGAAAAACTTTATCTTGTATCAAAATGTCATATTTTTCCATTAAATCAAAATTCCAAATCCCACTAATTTTGGTAAAGCTTCCAGAAAGCTCATTATATTACTGAGTTCATAGCATGACTTCTGTGATTCTTTTAAATGTAAAACAATGTAAAGGATTTGACTAAGTGACACATTGCATTGTTCTTGACCAAAGTGACATGCTCTTAAAATATTAATAAGTGAAATTATATGTATACTGAAGAAAGCATAAGCATATGAGGAAGAATAAAGACCCAAAGAAAATACCATCACCAGTGGTTTAAAACAACTGACCAAGAGGACACTTATTTTAAGCAAATCCTGGATCTTCTTTCCTTCTCAGTGAAGACAAATAGATTGGCTTAGAAAATGGAGCTGGACTACTGGGTAAGAACAGAGTAACTTACTTGGTCATGGTCCTGCTTTTGCATGCCCTCTACATTACAAATCATAAATACCCAGTCACAGTCGGAGAGAAATTTTAAAAGCCTCCTACAAATTAGGTTACATATAGGAGAAAATCAAATTCATGAATGCCTACCAGCTGTTACGCTGCATTAGGTGTGCTCCTGCAGGACAAGTCTAGTTCATCGAAGAAGAACCCAATTTGTGTTCTCCATGCCTGCTCTGTGATGCGAACCAAAGCAGAGTTAGGGCAGATGATAAGGAGATTCAGTTCAAAAGTGTACTCTTGAGATGAATGAAAACGCTGCTGTAGATGTATCCTCCATCTCTGGGTCAGACACAATCCACACAGAGAATGCTCAGCAAAGAAGTTAAAGCTATGGCCATATGTCTCTCAGCATGGGAAAAGTGACAGCACTGCACTGCACAGCTTATGGAAAACTTACCCTAGATGCTACGAAGAGAAAACATCAGCTTTTTTTTGTATATGTAACACTGGGCTCTGAGCATATAAAAACCTTATGAAAAAAATTCTATACTTCTGTCTGCTTGCCAAAATATTTACTGCTGAAATACATGTTTCTCAGAGCAAAAAAAAAGGAATTAAGCATGATGAGATAAGGCATACCAGTGACAGAATATCTATGAGCAACTGATGGAGCACTGAATTGGCTGAATTCCCACAATTCTGGGATTTTAGGAATAGGCATGAGTTGCAACCGTTATTACCATACTGAGATGAGAGCCTTTGCTCAATTGCTTGTGGTATCTAAACCAGACAGATTTGGTATTAAGAGAAGTTTTGGTTCTATATACAGCAGGTATATAAAATATTAACAAGCTTGGCTGTGTTAAATAAAAAATAATTAGCAGTATCCATTTTCCTCATGGCAGATCTTAGTCTTGTTGTTATGCTGCCTGACTTATTAAGACTTCAATACTCCAAATGATAATTTAGTATATATTTTCCTTCCAGTTGTATTAACAGTTAATGAAAAGCTGCTGATCATTCACGGAATATTTGTATCACAGGAGATGGATTATTAAATCTTGATTTTTTTTTTCTAGTCTGCAAAGAATGCATATTAACATTTTAAAATATGCACATTAATTCAAGCATGTTGTACAAATATCTTTCTCCAAGGCAGATCCATCTGGCAAAAGACAACCAAACTTTCATTTTTTTTTATTACAGATATATATGCATGCATGTAGGTAACAAAAATATGTTACTATATACATATTTCAAGGGTTGCTCAATTGCCATAAAGAAGGAAGGATTTTCAAGAAAGTTTAGGAGGAACTTAAATCTCTTCAGTTTATTGAAGTGTTACTGGAGATGATGATCAGAATGTGAATTATTCATAACCCAGAACTGTCAGAACTTAACTGTAAATACCTGAGGGGATATCTACTCAAAGCAGATAGTTTTGGGGTGTTCAGATTTCAGCATGACATTACCAAGAATCATATTTTTGAACAGTAAGTTGCCTATGATGTTGAATTTGGTGTAGAAGAACATAGAAATGTTTTTTATAAAGAAAAAGTTTGACTAGAAGAAGAAAAAGTAGTGTTTCTGTGACTTTCACAGATAAAAGATGATGAAGAAATGTAGAAAGGGAATTTCTGGGTGAGACTTCATAGTTAGATAGGCAGGATGACATCCTAACAGCAATATCAATATATAGTGGTACACAAATCCCAGATAATCCTACTATGGCCAACTATTTTATTACACTTGGAACTGAAAATTTCATTTCATTATTTGGTTGCTGAATCATAGAATCATAGAATCAACTAGGTTAGAAAAGATCTTTAAGATCATAGAATCACAGAATCATAGAATAGTTAGGGTTGGAAAGGACCTTAAGATTATCTAGTTTCAACCCCCCTGCCATGGGCAGGGATGCCCCACAATAAACCATGCCACCCAAGGCTCTGTCCAACCCAGCCTTGAATGCTGCCAGGGATAAAGCATTCACAGCTTTTCTGGGCAACCCATTCCAGTGCCTCACCACCCTCTCAGTAAATAATTTCTTCCTTATATCCAGTCTAAACTTCCCCTCTTTAAGTTTTAGCCCATTACCCCTTGTCCTGTCACTACAATCCCTGATGAATAGTCCCTCCCCAGCATCCTTGTAGGCCCCCTTCAGATACTGGAAGGCTGCTATGAGGTCTCCACACAGCCTTCTCTTCTCCAGGCTGAACAGCCCCAACTTTCTCAGCCTATCATCAAGTATAATTGCTATTCCAGGACTGCCAAGTCCACCACTAAACCATATCACTAAAAATGCTTATTTAACTATTAACACACCCCACCCCACCACCCCACCCCCCATTTTGTATTTTGACCACTTAAACCCTGTTCTTCATGTCTTTTGTTGTGATTAATAGTTTCCAGTTGGCACTCAAATGGCTTCTTTATTCCTCACCATATTTAAGCATTTTTTTTTCCAAGATCAATACAGGTTTTAATTTTACAGAGACCATTACCTCAAAGGATAAATTACAGTGGAATGAGATTAGCACACAGCATAGGTCTTCACCCAGAAACATTGCAACATAAGCTGTTATGGCTGAAGGAGGTAAAAGACAAAGAGAATGGTCTATTATTCAGATGGTGAAGGCATGGCAGCAGAAGGAATTTGCAGACACTTCTAAAAAGAAGGGAGACAAGGATGCCTGGGCTATTTAAAATGAAGTATGACAAGTCTGCCCCCTGAGGTTTGCAGTGTAAATTCAGCACAGATATGAGAATCAACTCAAAGTAGTGACAGATTAGAAAAGGCACAATGCAAATGTTAATGTCTAAATGGGAACTGTCTTGTCAGGACTTCAGCTCAATGCCAGTGCATTCCTAATCTTAATACCCATATTGCACTTCCTAATCATTCTGTTTTCTGTTTAAGAGGACTATATGGTAAAAATGTGTCATACTATCCATTTCTTTGAGCTTATTTGTGCATGGATATGTCAGGATTGTGAAAATTTCTGTGTTTCTGGTGAAAACCTCAGCTTCCTTTCGTTCTCAGTTTATACAACCAACAACTTTGCTTTATTTTGGTCACTAGAGTTATTCTAATTTACATCAATCAATATTTATATCTAAAAATAGTTATTCTAATTTAGAGTTATTCTAATTTACATCAATCAGTATTTATAGCTGAAACTCTCTTACCAACCACTTCATACAAGTAATGTGGATATTCATTTCACCTAACTCCATAAATCTAACCTTATTCATCTGTATCTATGCAGGTCACCCTAGGCCCCCATTATAAAGAACAGAAAAAAAATCATCCACTTTTAGGATACAATTCATCTAATTTGCTTTCAGTATCTACCTTAAGGTGAGATTGATTATGCTTTAATAATACATATAAGGAAGGTTGAAAGTGACTACATTAGATGAAGACATCCACATTCTACATGTTCTATTTCATTAGATTTATCTCTGTCTTAGTTTCTCTCTTTCTTAGAAGTGTTAGATGAAACAGAAGTGCTATGGGGAGAAATCAATGCCATTTCGAAACAAAGTACACCAACAAGGTTTGAGACCATGTGTTTATCACCTGAGCTTGATATTTTGATCTCATTAAAGGACCAGAATTAAATGACCTTTTAATTCAGGACTTGTCTGTCAGTTTTCTATTGCTTTACCATCCCAAGTAGCATTTGTAAATGTAATGCACATGGATTCTGTTGTGCTAAACCTCAGAAAGACTGCTGTTTTCTCATATGGTACCTATTCCTTAAGAAAGATTGCTTCCATGAAAAGTAAAATGGCTTTTCTGCCTAGAGATGGTGCAGAAGTATACTTATGATCCTGTTTCTGACTGCAGTAGGTGATGTTCTGTTATCATTTACCAAATTGTAAAGCAAAAAAAAAAAAAAAAAATCCTACTTCTGAGGCACAGATGGAATATCCAGCTACGTCTGTTCTTTGGGAAGCCATACCTCTGTTTGGGCTCAAGTTCACCAAAGTTATCTGGATCAGTCACATTCATGTTACAAACATATGTATTAGCATCTTTCCTTTGTCAGTTACATCATGCCTTGCTTCAAAAGTGATGAACACCAATTACCCAGTAATAACACACAAATTCTTAAAGATCATCTAGTTCCAATCATGCTGCCATGTGTGGAACGGAATCATCTTACCTACTTCGACACATCTAAAAGCTTCCAGTCTAACCTTGTTCCTTAGGTTTCTTCTCTAATTAATGGAAAGGAAGACACAAAATCAGAAGTAAACTGTTATACCTCTGTCAGAACTTCAGGCTGTGGGGTAGCATGGGAGAAATGGTATGGAGATGGTTTAAGACCATTCTCCTTTTTTTACTGCCCGATGCAACATCATACTGATGTCTCTTGCTCCAGTTTTTCTGCACTAATCATGCCTGTTGGCTTACTTGATACTCATGCCACAGTGTGAGCCCCACAGTGTGGACAGGATGAATGAGCTTTATCCTGATATAATGTAAGATTTTAAATTTACTCTTTGGAGTTCTAAGAATCTGTTATTTACCTATTCAAGCATGAATCAGCCATTGTGTTTTAAGAGATTATTAGTGGAAAAATATTAGTAACTAAAATACATTCAAATGAAGTAATGGTGGTTTAAACCATCATTCCTGATTCATATATTGTAGAATTGTAGAATCATAGAATCATAGAATAGTTAGGGCTGGAAAGGACCTTAAGATCATCTAGTTCCAACCCCCCTGCTATGGGCAGGGACACCAACCACAGCATTGAGGTAAGAAGAATCGATGCTATCTGGTTCAAACTATGAATTATCAAATTAATATTAACCAAGGTAAAAGATTACCTTTTTTACTGTGTCCTAAATGCAGTCCATATTGTTGCTCCTGGTGCTATTATTTCTGAAACATTAGACAAAAGTACAGGTAAAATGATGATTTTATTATACCAATCATTTATAGTTCTGTTAGAAACTCTACTAGTGTCTCCTCTAAGACCTTTCTACCTATTACAGATTAATGATCTTCAAATTACCTGCCTTATAGCTTCTTATTTCAATTTAACTCTCTTTATTTACGCCCACTGGAACAATTAATTATACTGGGTTTGTGTTTACCAGCCAAACATAGAATTTCACTTTTAGTTTGGATTGGTGATAGACAAAATTTACAAATATTTTCCCCTGAGATGTGCAACAAAGACCGTTAGAGTTTGTAATTCATCACTGAATGGATGAACTTACTGGTATGATTCAAAGAAGTCTACAAAGACAAATTCGTTCTACTTTATTGTAAGAATGAAACTAAAAGATCAAAGCATCAAAAGGATGATTTTTCAGAAGTATAAAGTAACATTAAATAATAGATTACAAGAAAGTACATTGCTGCTATTGACTGGCTTTGATTGTCACCTTTGTAAGCTTAGGCATCAAGAGAACATTTTGCAGAATTCTTACTAAAGCAATAGTACATTAAAAGCGTAGCTCAAGCTATACCTCATTTTATTGCTTCACAATGTTGAATTACATCCCATACCGCCACAGGGTACCCTTATGTGGGCAATATCTAAATAGCAATGAAATATTAAAGACTGTATGACCACTGCAGTTCGTAGTATAAAAACAAAACCAAAAACAACCCAGACAAAAGTAAATAAAAAAATTACATACGATAAATGAAATCTGATGGGTCAAAATCTGTGTGATACTTCCATACCAAGTTATTTAATTCCCTGCAGTCTTACGCATTAATTTCAGTAGTGGATTTAACAACAGTAAGGGACTTTAACCAAAGTGAGTTTTAAAATTGTTTTTTCTTTTCTTCAATTAATAAAATTCTGTGTATATTATAATTTCTTCAGTAGTGCCTTTACCTAGATGTTCTTTCTTATTCGTTACAGATGTGGATAATTTTGCTAATTATCAGCAAACTGTATTTTAACTGTCTACAGTAGAGCCTAGTTGGTTTTCACCAAATACAGACTTGCCCATAAAATGAGACAGTTGCCTCGCAACACAAAGTACTCATCTTGAGCTAGTAAATCAAAATAATTTTTAAAGTAAAATAATCTGGTGTCCTAACACTCTATTTCCCCAGTGTAAGAGAGGAAAAACAAAGTAAAACCAAAATCTGATCTTGGGTGTTTATAACAGTATAGTATATCAGAGTAAGTTTGTCTACTATATCTGCTCTGTGACAGATAAACAAAGGTTCACCAATAATCCATATTAGATGCTCAAAATTTACCAAGTCATCAAAATAGTATGTTTTATTAGCATGGACTGAATTTAAGTCACTCCATGCTGACTTATAAATTAGTTGAGTCCTCTCAAAAGGACTCAAAAGGTTGGATAAAAAGACAGAATAGAGATAATTAGGAAGAACTACCTGAGAAACAGAAAGTACTGCAAATAAACACAATGGTCTGAGGTTTCAATGAAAGTTCAAAGCCAGGAGGCATCAGTCATTTAGATATTTTCAAAAAATATACCAAAAGAGGTGCCTGGAAAAATAGAAGCTAGTCTGACGTGCAAAAGCCTAAAACATATGCTGCTATGGAAGAGAAATGAGTAAAGGTTAAACACATTGAATTCTCAAATCCCAGATCCTGAACAGGACAAAATAAAACTTTCAGATATCCATTAGCATTTCAGACACACTCCTTTTCAAACATCTTTTGCAAAATTAGCTTACCTATGAAACAAATCCACAAAATCTGCTCACATTTATCTTTTCATATTCTGGTGACATTATGCTGCTGAATGCACACTAGCTGTTCTTATAAATCGGATTAATGATTGCTCAAAATAGAAGTCTTATTTGGAAGCAACTCATGACCTTGCTGCACAAGATTTCTCACAGAACATATTTTTGGAAAAAGAACTGTTGCTTTTTGCTTAATATATGTCAGCAAACAAACTAATTTATTTATTTTAGGAATACCCAAGGTTTGTTTTTTTTTTTCATGATCTTGCACCATTCATTTTTGTTGAAAATGAGGGTAAACAAGAACTTGGGAAATATTTCCTTCTGCACACACACTCTTAGTAGTATAAATTCAATTTTCAAGTATTAAAAGAAAATTTTACAGATGTTTCTAAGGTTAGGAATAACTGTATCTCAGCTACTCAGTGTACTTTCCATGTACTTTTCCTTGTTCTACAGCATCCCACACAACATGCGATGTAATGTGACATAGCTTACCTTAATAAAAGTGCAATGACACTGAGCTTTTAATGGGCAATACAAATCATATTTCCATGGAAACTGAATGTGGAACACATGATGTATAATGAGTACTTAATGTCTGGTAACTACTGATTTATCAAAACTCTGAAGTTCCTAAATGCCCACATACCTTTTTAAACTACCTACAGTAAAATTCGTAAATGCAAGGCTATTTTTTTTTTCTTTTTTTTTTTTTCTCTTTTTAACAGATCAGCAAGTTAAAAGCCTGGCTCTTCCCTAAGTTCAATGGAACTATGACAATGACTGCAACCAACAAGGGAAAATCAATGAAACAGACTCCAAGTAGTTACTAATGCACCAAGGGGCTGTTGGGAGTAGTCTTATATCCTTAAGAAATAACCCTTCTGGTATTATATGATAGATGTGAATGTAGTACTAGGTTTCAAGAGTTTGGGTTGTTGCTCTGTCAAACAGATGTACAGGGGGATGGAACGAAACACATTCTGGAGAAGGCTGAGTACATGCTAGAGCTTGTCTCCTGTAGGAAGTGGAGTTTAAAAAACTGATGAGAAACAGTCCAAAAGGCCTCACATGTTTAACTTACGTAATATGATGTACCCAGTTTGAATAATCATCAAGATTCATGCTCTGGACTGTGCTCTGCATCTTGATTCTCCTGTTCAGGCCAAACCTTACAGCTACTGAACCTCTGCTTAAAGTAATGAGGTTATGTAAGTGATGAATATTTCTGCAAATCAGTTTAAGAACCTATTAATATCTTTACTGACTTGGTAAATCTGGCTCTTAGAAAACTTTGTCCCACTGAAACTCACTTAACTTTATAAGTGGGCTTCTTGTCACTGGGGTTGATAGTTAATGACATTTAGGGCCTGAGTTAAATAGCTTCTGATGACCTGCATTCACGGGTCTGAGTAGCAGCTCTTTGCTGGGGAAAACAAAGCCAAGTGTCTTTACATTTTGAACTTCAAGCATTCAGACATGTACATCACCTCTTGGGAAACAAACAAAAATATCCTTCCAACCTCTGAAAAGGTTGTATGTGTCCATATTCACATTTACAGTAGTTTACTCCAAGATAGTGTTTTGATCTGGTTTGATATTGAGCTTGTGCATCTCTAACAAGGAAAGGTTTTAATACTGTTATAAGCCTTCTACTCTCTCTGCATGTTGCAGTTGAACATAGCAGATGCAATGGACTGAAGTATCTGTGTTTTGAATATAAAAAAAAAAAAATGCTATAAAGCCCAGTGAAAGGATGAGAGGCAATGGGCATAAATTGAAATACAACAAATTCCATTTAAACCTAAAAAAACCCACCTTTTTTACTATAATGGTGGTCAAACACTGAAACAGGTTCCCCAAAGAGGCTGTGGAGTCTTCTCCTTGCTGGTACTCAAAACCCAGCTGGACACAGCTTGGGCAACCTGCTGTAGGTGACCCTGCTCTCAGCAGGGAGTTGGACCAGACAATCTCCAGAGACACCTTTCCCCAGCAGCCATTCTGTGATTCTGTGGTTCTATGAAGTATTCATACATAAGCTTACCTAAGTTTCTTCCTGCTCCAGTGCAGCAGCATATAGTTTGGTCTTGATAGGAGTACAGCATGCATGCGATTTTGAAGGACAAGTAGCCCATGGAAGAAATTAACGCTTTTTCTAGAAAATCTCTATGGTTAAACCAGTCAAGCACACCAAAAGCAACATATGAGAAGTGAGCACTGCTGTGTGGAAGTGCATGTCAATCATGAAGGCAACATCCCAAACATTTGCACACCTACTATCAACATTTGGCAATTCAGAATCACCTTTAAATGTAATACTGTAATTGAAAGTTCAGTAATGAATACCTGTCTTTTGGAACTGGAGATTCCAGTAACCACTGGAAAGTGTCACTGCATACAGAATATACAAATCCTACCAAGTTTGACATAGCATTCTGAAATATGTAAAAAAGCACTTACAATTCTTCACAAAAGAGAAAGCATACTCTGGATCCATTACAGTTTTCATGTTCAAATACAAGAGGAGCTTGCAAGTCATTTCAAGCAATTCCTAAATAAATAATCAGTGAAGATTCTTACCATGTTGCAACACAATGAGAAGTGGAAACAGTAAGAAAATCCTGAACAAAACAACTCAGTAAATATTGAGAAATATAAAAAGGCAAGTTTCACCAATGAGAGCAACGCAACTGTGTCTAACTGAAGCATGACATGAGAAAATATTAAAATGGAAAGTCTTTTAAAGCCAGTGTGTCTTTAAACCCAAATACTGAAAATGAAAAGTGAGAATCTGAGGGCAGCAAGAACTCCAACTCTGAAATTGAAACTGAAAAGAGACAACCCAGAGGCAAAATTCATTCAAACCCTGATGATCAGTCTGAAAGAATAGAGCCCAAGGGTAAAAAACATTCAGACCCTGGCAGGAAATTTGAAAGGAGAGAGCTTTAGGGCAGGAATTGCTTAGGTCTTAACAATGAGCTGGGATGAACAGATCCTCAGGACAGCCCCCACTCAAGACATGGTATTGGCAAGGTAAGGATTTAGCATGGGACTGTGCACATCCTACAGCCTCTGATAATGAGCCTCACTGAACCTCTGTTATATTCTAGCCATTACCAAATACTGAATTTAAATGAATGCATTGCACTGCATACTAAAGGGTCTGGAATTAGAATAGAGTGAGTGAAAAACCACGAAAGTCTACAGAGCTAGTCCAAGGATATGCTACAGCCTTCAGACTGCAAATCCAAACTATCACTTTACATTAGCAAAACTGACTGGTCAAAGAGCTTGCATAATGTGAGATATGCTTAATCAAGTGGTGTTACTTTTTTTCACGATATTCAATCTCTGCAGTAAAACTGAACACAAGTTATTTTCTCTGCACAACACACAAACCATATAGCTGCATTTGCTTTGTTTTGTCTTACTAGTACATGTTCTGTAGTGGCTGATGCACTTTAATTTTTAACGGAACAAATGGAATAAAATGTTTTCTGGTAAGAGGTAAAGATGGAAAAGAGTTTTGTAAAGCTGTAGTATCTCAAAGGGAAAAATTCTTTCTTAGTAAATCTTTGCAAGTGCTCTTCCTTTCTAAAAAGTAATGCACTTTGAAACCTGTAAATGAAGCCTTCAGGATCATACCCAGACTGCCTAAGCTAGATATCCTGCTATCTGAAAGAGAGATAATTCTTCCCTATTGCATAATCCTGACTTTCTAAATCAGGATCCTAAAATTCATAGGTAAGGCAGTTGAGGGAAAGAAGCACCCCAGAGGTCCCCAGAAGGCAACTCATAACCCCGACAGTGGTCAACTGCTGTGAAGACTTAGTTTAAGAAAGGAGATTTTGGAGCTGTGCTCCCTGAAGTCTACTGTGTTCAGACAGTTAGCATCTAATGTCACAAACACCCACTGACAGCTACTGATAATCAAAGCATAAGCTCTGGAATAAACCTGAAGAACTGAAAAATTGAATGATAACTCTTTAAACTCATAATTACTTTCAGTGCATGCATCTTACTGCATACAGAATCAGGTTTGTTTTTCCTTTTCTCTTTTGTTTTCTTTTTTGTTTTCCTTTTTTTTTCCTCTTTTCTTTCCTTTTTTTTTCTTTTCTTTTTCTTTTGTTTCCTTAAAAAATAACTTTAATTAAAAGCGTGTCCACACTTCAGAGACCAACTGCAACTACTTTTAAGCTGTACAGGGATTTGTCATAATTTCAAACATATGCTGAGTGTGCTATTCCTTTATATGAAGTTATAAGCTTTCAAATCTTTATCTTTACTCTCATTGTTCCCAAAATATTTTAGGTTGTAATTTAGAAATGGAATGACTTGTAGATTTTTCCCATGTCCACAGATTCTTTCATCCTTTAATGAGGTAGTATTTGATGCCTCTTATTGGGAATGTCTGACTGTTCTGCTTCACAGCAATTCTTTTATATTCAAGAATTATGAAAGTAATCACGCTCTGTAGGAATATGTCCCACTTCAGCTAGTGATATGGTCCTCAGATTTCCAATTTACATGTTTTAAATTAATGACTGTTTACTCTGCTGTATAATAAAAAGGGAAGTTATCAGTCAAGCTAACTCATTACATAGTACTTTATTTCTGAGATTCAGAGTCATTCCGTGCACAGGACACGCAGTAAGCAATTACAATAAGCATATATCTGTCAAGATATAAGAAAACACTTAGATTACATAAAACAGTGTTTGAAAAGACACTTATCACCATACCATTTGAAAGACTTTAAAATAATATATTTGTATCTGAAACTGATTATAAAAAAAAAGCAAATGGGGGAACTGAGGAAAGGAGCTTTATGCAGCATGTTTAATTTTTATTATGATGTGGATTTCATTCACTAGCAGTCTCACACAATGTGTTCAGCACTGCCTTCAGCATTTAAGGGAAGATCAGACTGAATGATGTTACCTGTTCTTCAACACAGTACTCAATAAATATCCTTGAACGCACATTTCACGATTTTACTTCTTTGTATATGAAAAAAAAAAAAAAAAAAAAAAAAAGAGTATCTTTCTCCTTCAGAAAAGTTAAGATCTGGTGTTCAGTCTTTAGAGTCTTAACAGGTTAGTTGTAAGCAGAACAATCAATACCAACCTACCAAAGGAACAAAATCTGTCTAGAAAGGGAATGATCATCTACTTGTTGCTTTCTCCAGCTTGTAGTGCTGTCTCAGATTAAAGCAGAAAAGGAAAACAGGGACTGTTTAGAAACACTGAGATAAGCATTTGAAACAGGAAAAGATTCCCAGTTGAAGATGTCTATCATTGCCTAGTTAATACACAGATACTACTTTAAATGACAAAACTTAAATATAAGCAGAGACTTCCCTCAAATGCTACCTCCTCTATTACCTGTTTTATTTTTGTCATCATTTGCAGTGATTAAAAATATGTAAATACTTTAGCTAGGGTATAGGATGACACATTAAGGCTTTTAAAGGGAAACTACTGAATTATAGTTTATAGAACTATAAATTAAATAGTAATTTAAAACTGGTAGAATTCATTTAATCCATGTGTATATGGCTGAAATACTGAAAGACCCACACAATTGGAGAGCACTGTCACAGCTGAAGAGTCTGAATTAGGAAGGTGTCTGTGTTTATCAAAATTGTTGGTAGTGTTCACTTTTACAATATTCAGGTCCTTAGCTGAAGTCAGTGAAACTAGGCTTCGCTGCACAGTTTGCAATATGAAAAAAAAAAAGTTTTAATATTGTTATGATTCTTCTTATAGAGTATATATGTATTTTCATATGAATTTCCTTGATTATTTCTCTTAACTGCTACTCCCAAATTAAACTGCTATACTCTATAACTCACTGTGTTTTATAAGGAAAAAGAAACTAGTCAATCCTTCAGTGTATGTGTATTTATCTCTTACAGGATTCTGCTGTACTGCTTAACTCCCAGAAATATTTACCTATTAAGTTTTTGTTAAATAGTTTAATTATTTTTTATATTTTTCGTTTAAGTTATGTGATCATCTCTTTTCCTCTTCTTAAAGACAAATAATGAATGTGTTTATGCAAAAGGAACATTTTGAAAGGCAGATTATACTGCAGCCTTAAAAATATCAGTAAAACCTCACTGATGCATTATGGAAGTATTGAAAATAGTTGATTATTATTTAACAAAGAAAAAGATGTTTCTGAGCATGGACAACTTCATGCTCTCTCTTCTATAGAAGAAGTTGATTTAATAAAAGACTTCAAAGCTTTAGTATTACTGTTTGAGAAACGGTATGCTTATTTCTTTAGTCAACAAAGCAAAATAATAGAACAATGCTGAAATTCTCAACTGTGATGCAAAATATTTTCAAGATACAATAACTCATTTTTCAGTTCAAAGTCTGAGGTGTTCTGCCAAATATCAGACCCATGGCCATGATTCTGAAATTTAGCTTCTCTAACTAAATGCATTTGACTTCAATGGAAATTAATATATGTGAATTAATTTCAGCATCAGGTCTTTCTTGTAGTTTAGGTCATCTTCCATTCAATCTACAAAGCAGCGTAAACAGTCTGACACATCTTAGGAAGTATAGTCTGTAGTTGTGCATTGACTGTAAAATCTTCTGGGCTAAAAAAAAGACTTGAAGAGAGTTTTTCTGAAAATTACTTTATAGGCACAATTTTATTATGCTTCTGAATTATAGATATCATAGCTCATTCCTGTGTCATTCATGAGCCTGTAATTGTAAGCAAAAATAGAGTATTTTTCACATGTATATATGCACTAAAACACTATGTGTATAGAATCATAGAATAGTTAGATTTGGAAAGGACCTTAAGATCATCTAGTTCCAACCCCCCTGACATGGGCAGGGATGCCCCACACTAAACCATGCCACCCAAGCCCTCATCCAACCTGCCCTTGAACACTGTCAGGGATGGAGCATTCACAACCTCACTGGGCAACCCATTCCAGTGCCTCATCACCCTCACAGTAAAGAATTTCTTCTTTATATCCAATCTAAACTTCCCCTGTTGAAGTTTGAACCCGTTACCCCTTGTCCTGTCACTACAGTCCCTGATGAAGAGTCCCTCCCCAGCATCCTTGTAGGCCCCCTTCAGATACTGGAAGGCTGCTCTGAGGTCTCCACGCAGCCTTCTCTTCTCCAGGCTGAACAGTCTCAACTTTCTCAGCCTGTCTCCATACGGAAGGTGCTCCGCTCCCCTGATCATCCTCGTGGCCCTCCTCTGCACTTGTTCCAACAGTTCCATGTCCTTTTTATGTTGAGGACACTAGAACTGCACACAATACTCCAAGTGAGGTCTCACGAGAGCAGAGTAGAGGGGCAGGATCACCTCCTTCGACCTGCTGGTCACGCTCCTCTTGATGCAGCCCAGGATACGGTTGGCTTTCTGGGCTGCGAGCGCACACTGAAGCCGTCTCATGTTCATTTTTTCATCGACCAATACCCCCAAGTCCTTCTCTGCAGGGCTGCTCTGAATCTCTTCTCTGCCCATCCATAGCTGTGCCTGGGATTGCTCCGACCCAGGTGTAGGACCTTGCACTTGGCATGGTTAAACTTCACCAGGTTGCCATCACCCACCTCACAAGCATGTCAAGGTCCCTCTGGATGGCATCCCTTCCCTCCGGCGTATCAACGGAACCACACAGCTTGGTGTCATCGGCAAACTTGCTGAGGGTGCACTCAATCCCACTGTCCATGTCACCGACAAAGATGTTGAACAAGACCGATCCTAACACCGATCCCTGAGGGACACCACTCGTTGCCGGTCTCCAGCTGGACATTGAGCCATTGACCACAACTCTTTGCGTGTGCCCATCCAGCCAGTTCTTTATCCACCGAGTGGTCCACCCATCACATTGATGTCTCTCCAATTTAGAGACAAGGATATCATGTGGGATAGTGTCGAACGCTTTGCACAAGTCCATGATGACATCAGCTGCTCTACCCCTCTCCATCAGTTTCGTAGCCCCATCATAGAAGGCCACCAAATTGGTCAGGCAGGATTTCCCCTTAGTGAAGCCATGCTGGCTGTCACCAACCACCTATTTGTTTTTCATGTGCCTTAGCATGTCTTCCAGGAGAATCTGCTCCAAGATTTTGCCAGGCACAGAGGTGAGACTGACTGGTCTGTAATTCCTCGGGTCATCCATTTTCCCCTTCTTGAAAATGGGGGTTATATTTCTGTTTTCCAGTCGTCGGGAACTTCACCTGACTGCCATGATTTTTCAAATTTGATGGCCAGTGGCTTAGCAACTTCATTTGCCAGCTCCTTCAGGACCCGCGGATGGAAGTCGTCAGGTTCCATGGACCTGTGTACGTTTAGGTTTTTAAGATGGTCTCGAACCAGATTCTTTCCTACAGTGGGCCTAGGGTCTTCATTCTCACAGTCCCTGCATCTGCCTTCCAAGACTTGGGCAGTGTGGTCAGAGCATTTGCTGGTGAATACTGAGGCAAGGACATCATTAAGAATCTCAGCCTTCTCCAAATCCAGGGTAGCCAGTTCTCCTGATAGCTTACAGACAGGGCCCACGTTGTCCCTAGTCTGTCTTTATTTTGCAATGTACCTATAGAATCCCTTCCTATTATCTTTCACATCCCTAGCCAAGTTTCATTCTAACTGGGCCTTAGCTTTCCTAACCTGGTCCCTAGCTTTCCGGACAACATCCCTGTATTCTTCCCAGGCCTCCTGTCCTTGCTATAAGTATACACACACAATATTAAAAACTGTACAGAACTTAATCCTAAAAAAACCCCGCCTTTTTAAAAGTTAAATATAAAATTTTAAATATAATGCTGATTTGGTTATATTGCATATTAGAAGTAAATTGGGAACCAAGAGCTTTTGTCTGAAGACTTAAAGGTGGTATATTCTTTTCCTTAACTTCTTTATTTACCTTTAGATAATAAATCCCTGGGTAGTTGTTAACGAAACACAAGGAAAATATTTTTTAAATTAAAAAAAATGTTTTCACTTAATTTAATAAGATGTGAAACCTTTCATTCACCTTTTGTTTGCTTACATGGGTACTTTCTCTGCAGATATCTCAGAACTCATGAGAATTAGGAAGATTTACAGTGTTGAAGTATTCATTTGAAAATGTAAAATACGAAATGAAATGCAACAGGACAGAAAAAAAATTTAAAAAGCATTTTTTTTTATAGGTCATTTTTCAAATTCTAAATTCAACCCCTTTAAGTGAACACTGAAATCTACATCATAAAACTTCAGAAGACATATACTTCACAACAGACTGAAAATGATTTACCACCTTGAAGACGAACATGCTCTTCTTTTGTCAAACACTTCTCTGCTGCTTTTGAGAAAATAGATCTGTACACAAAACACTGCACTGCCTTGACAAACAAAGCAACACTTGACATGAATTCATGAATAGAAAGCAGTGTTAGTGCCAGCATTCACAATGTAGCACATGCTAACATTCAGCATTAATATACTGAATTAAAGCCTAATGAACTCACTGGGAGTATTTCCACTGAGTTCAGTGAGCTGTGGATCAAGATCATGGTGTCCATCTCGGTATGCTTCTCACCAGGCTTTGCATCAGGCATGACAGAGAGCAGGCAATGCGACTCTACCTGCATTTGAACATCACCAGTTCAGTATTGCAAACGTCTGTATGACCTTCCTCTAGCTGTAGCCACTGAAGACTTTAAAAATGGGTAACTGCAATATTTGTTTCACAGGCAGCGAGGCTCAGGCTCTCCAAACTACCACAGCAAGTGCCTTGTAGACTCCATCTCTCCTTGGTGCGCACAGGCTGTTCCTTCTTCCCCTGCTACAGTGTTTCCACTGTAACACTGGAAAATTGACAAATTAATCTGCAATATCTCACATATTTTGTTTACATGTATTCAGCAAAACCTCCTTGGAACTCAGGATAAAGAGTCTGAAGAGACCTATACAATTGCTTTGCACAGATCTGCTGTATAACTATAAATTCCACTCTTGTTTAATTGATTACTAATTAACGTAAAGTATGAGGTCATTCTAAAGGTGGCATTGTCGTGGTTTAAGCCCAGGTCATAAATCAGAACCACGAAGTCCACTTCCCCCCCCCCCACCTTTCTTCCCTCCGCTCCTGGAGGGACAGGGAGGAGAATCAAAAGAATGCAGCTCCCATGGGTTGAGATAAGAACAGTTTAATAACTAAGGTATAACACAAATCACTACTGCTACCACTAACAGTAATAATGATAAAGGAAATAACAAGCAAGAGAATACAACCGCTCACCAACCGGTACCTCACCCCCACCCTGCCATCATCCAGCCCTTCCGGGCACTCCCAGTTCCATCCCCGGGCATGACGTGCTGTGGTATGGAATACCTCTTTGGCTAGTTTGGGTCAGGCGTCCTGTCCCTGCTTCCTCCCGGCCCCTCCTCCTCCCTGGCAGAGCATGAGACTCACAAAGTCCTTGGTCAGGGTAAACATTCTGACCCCCAACTGAAAACATCGGCTTTATCAGTATTATTCCCAGGCCAAAAGTCAAAACACAGCACTGCACCCGTAGAAAAAATGACTGCTACTGCTAAACCAGGACAGTATCCACCCCTTATTCCATACCATTCACGTCATGCTCAGATCCCACATTTTCAATATACCATCACTCTCATCTCAGTGCACTGTTATCTTAGTGCACGGACCAATCCCTATAAAGCTGCTGAGTCCATTCGGTCCATGATGGTGGGCTCCATCTCTTGTAACAGTCTTTCAGAGCAGGAGAGGCCCATTGCAAAGTCCACCTCTCGATCATGAGTCCATCTCTATGTTGCATCTCTGCCCTGATGCCCTGAAGTGTCATGGGCCCATCAGGCTCAAAATAATTCACTCTCCCCTGCAGCAGTCTCTGCAACTTGTCATTGGGGACTCCATGCAGCTGCCTTCCATCTCCGACGCTTCCAAAGCACTGGAGGGGCCCAGTGGATTAGATACTCGCCCATACTGCCCCACACACCGTGACACTCATGACTGTCCAGCCTTGGGGAAAACCTCTCGGTCTCCCTGTATTGTCTAAACCCAGACAAGACCCAAACCTGACTCTGCTTAACTCTCGGGATCAGACAAAATGGTCGTGGGTAGAACACACTCTGTGTGTGTGCCAACATGGTGATCCCCATCACAATCAGCAGGCAGGTCCCAAGGGTACCCAAAGGCCATTCAAAACCTTCAAAACTCTCAAATGCTGCTGCTGTACTTGTCACTGGGGCTGGTGTAGCTGTTGTGCTTGAAGGCTCTCTCACCACCAGCTTCTCTGTTTCCAAGTCCAGATTTTCCCCCTCTGCCTTGCTGGGAAATGCTGCGGGGTCTCCTGCATCCTCCTGGGGCTCGGGCTCATGGGGCTCGGCAGACGGCTGCTGGGGAATGCTCTCGGCCGCCGCGGGGCTGGGCTCGGCTGTGGGGCTCGGCTCCTCCGCCGCCTCCTTCCCCTCCTCGGCAGCCGCCTCCTTCCCGGCCTCCGGCCCCGCTCCCGCCGCCGCTTGGTCCCCGGGGCCGCTCTCCCGGGCTGCTTCGGCCGCCGCCAGCTCCCAGGGCCGCTCCCCCTCAGCTCCCCGCAGCCTCACAAAGACGGAGGCGAGGACGAGGGCCAGGACGGTGAAGAGCAGCGGGACAGGCAGGTACAAGTCCACGGCCACGTCCATCCTGCCCTGCTGCCGGAGCCCCCCCGTATTATGGCCCATTACCATAAAGTACAATGAAACAAGAACCTTAGCCCAAGGCCCACACTTGATAAACACTAACACAGCAAATACCGGCTCCAAGCAAGCTACGACATACAGAAACTGTGGTATCAAAAAGAACAACTTTGAGAGCCCATAAATCAGCATTGTGCCTCAGTCAGATCTGTTGTTATCTCAACCCTTCCTGCCCCACGTTGGGCGCCAAAAAGAACTGTCGTGGTTTAAGCCCAGGCCATAAATCAGAACCACGAAGTCCACTTCCCCCCCCCCCACCTTTCTTCCCTCCGCTCCTGGAGGGACAGGGAGGAGAATCAAAAGAATGCAGCTCCCATGGGTTGAGATAAGAACAGTTTAATAACTAAGGTATAACACAAATCACTACTGCTACCACTAACAGTAATAATGATAAAGGAAATAACAAGCAAGAGAATACAACCGCTCACCAACCGGTACCTCACCCCCACCCTGCCATCATCCAGCCCTTCCGGGCACTCCCAGTTCCATCCCCGGGCATGACGTGCTGTGGTATGGAATACCTCTTTGGCTAGTTTGGGTCAGGCGTCCTGTCCCTGCTTCCTCCCGGCCCCTCCTCCTCCCTGGCAGAGCATGAGACTCACAAAGTCCTTGGTCAGGGTAAACATTCTGACCCCCAACTGAAAACATCAGCTTTATCAGTATTATTCCCAGGCCAAAAGTCAAAACACAGCACTGCACCCGTAGAAAAAATGACTGCTACTGCTAAACCAGGACAGGCATCAAACAAGCGGGCTGAGGGAGATAGCTACAAAGCACATAAAGATGCTGGAGTTTATCATATGAATATCAAGCGTTAAAAGGAAGCACCAATGGACAAAAGCAGATGAGTGTAAGACATCTAGAATGGACTGTGCTCCCTTGCAAATTACTTTAAGTGTTGTGGTGAAATTTCAAACTGACACAGTAATTGCCTACAGCTGGTTAATTAAATATTTCCCAGATCGTTACCAGCTTAACTGACCACTAGCTTTCCTTCAGTACCTTCCTGTCTGTACTGTAAGAAATAAAATCTATATGAAGGACACATGCTGGGACACAACAACCTCTCTCATACTGTAGGTTGAATGAAATATTGTAATGAAGTTGCAATAAATTGAGTAATATTTTATTAAATGTATTGTTTTATGCTCTATCAGCTACTCCTATTTAAAACATAAAGTGGAAAGACATCATCTGCCTCTGAAGGAAGACAAAGGGACCTGCTGATAGCTTAGACTTTGTGAAAGCCAGTCAACTTATATTTGGTATTTGATTTGGGGTTTTGGAACCTAGCTATACAGTCTCACCAAATAATCTCATATCTTCCTGAATTCTCATTTTCTTTCATAAAGGAATACCAAGTAAAACCAATTAAAAAAATTACGTGCCTCCTAATTCCTCCAAAGATTTATATAACTTACATTAAAGTTATCATATGATTAATAAAAAATGGATATCATGACTTTGTTCTCTGTCCTTTCCTTATCACAATAACTGTACAAAGTGTGGTGCCATGTCCCATGGACTACCTAGACACTTGGGTGATGGATCTCAGTGCTGAAGCTACACCTCAGAAACCACTTACTTAACACGAGAGCAAATGCAAAGAAGCCTGTCACTCCTCAGGCCTCTTGCCTCCTCCCACAACTCTCTGACAACATCTTTAGTAAAGAGTATCACCACCCACTTTCCTTTCCTGTCCAAGTTCCTCTTGTTCCCTGCCTCAGCATTTCACTACGCACATGCAGATTAAAGACCTTTAACCTTGATTCAGGGCAGGGATGTTATAATTTTCCTTCCTTCTTCCATGAAAGATGATGTCAGTCATTTCTGAGCAAAAGTCCCAGGGGAACATTCTCACGCTGCTGCAAAAAAAAGACTAGAGCACGTTAACTCAAAGAGTATTAATTAGTGAGCAACACAGTGACCCTACCTCATTTTTAAAGTCATTTATTGTCGTTTCTCCTGTTGAGCATCTTTCTCCTTACGCGAAAACTGGAAGTTTTTTATTTACAGTACAATTCAGTTACTGTGGAATCACTGCATAGCGAATGCACCCAACAACTCATGAAAATAATGTAGCATACATCAAGATGTGGTGGTTTATGCCAGTCCCACTTCTGGTAGTATTTTCATTGACTTGCAGGATTTATTCTTTTTTTTTGGCATTCAGCAACAGCAGAGAGAGTGCTAAAGTAGAGTGTTTGCAAATTAAATGGAAAAATCTGAGGAACACTCATCTTCTCTTGAAACATTCTTGTGTAGGGGGGAATGAAGATTTGCATGCATCTGTATTAAATAGAAATGACTGGGCAGAGGATAATATCCCTACATGAATTTTAAAGCTTTCCGACACCCACATTTCTAACTGGTTTAGTACAACTGCTTCACAGATAATGCACTATGTTTGACTCTTACTAGAACACCTGCTTCATAATCCTCAATCTTGACATCAGAAAATTAATTAAAATATATTAAATTCATAATACTCCATCATTCTGTGTAATGCAACATTTAGTGCTGAAGAGCAGCTACTGAATGACACTTCTGGTGAATGGAGCCAGAATGTCTGGTCACTAGTGATAGAAGCAATATTTTAGCTAGTAAACAGATGTCAAATGAATTCATCAATACAAATAAAAACCTGCACAACAGGATCTAAACTCAATCTTTTAAAGCATCAGTAATTTAATTATGCTTTCCATATAAAAATAACAAACTTAACATTTTTTACTTGGAATGACCTTTGTTTTCGAGTACTAAACGACAAAGCAAAGAAGAGAGGAAAACATTCAAGGAAGCCTCCAAAACCAGCACAGTTCCTCCTTCCCTTGTGACGGACTGTAGAATCTTCCGGTAACACACTGGGCATCATCTTCTGGGCCAGCAGTACACAGAAACAATGTTGCTACAATGACATCCAATACAAATACACAAAACCCATTTCTGTTTTCACAGTGCTCATAAATGAGAAGATTGGATGGAATCAACAAGTATAAGTCTGTAACTGAAAGAACATAATGTAATTAGGCTATTCTGTTTCCTTTTCCATGTTGTTACTTTTTTTACTCTCACCCATTTAATCCATTCATTTAATCCAGAAATTAAAATAAAATGAAAGCTCATGGGCTTGTTTGAATCTGCATAGCACTATTGCAGATGGTTTGCTTTATCTTTGGCAATCAGTAATAATTAGGGAAAATGGAGTCTTGAATTAGGAATGCCAGTTTTCTAAGCAGCATACAGAGTTCTGGGTTACACAGAACAGAGTTCAACAAAATTCAGGCCATGTAGCCTGGAATACCTTACACCCTTCCCCTGTACTTCTGTTGGAAAAAAAATTAAAGAATTATCTAATCTCTTTCTCTTCTCAGAGTGATTCTCCGAAGATATTTTCCTATGTGTTTGGGGTTTTGAGTATAGTGATGTCTTTCCTCAACATGCTTTAAGATGCTGAATCCTACCAAAAGAAATGTATTTCATATCTCTGTATAAATGAAGTCCTCTATAAATGCTGGAGAAGACTCCCTATTCATGTAATTTTCTCTGGATTATCATACAGATATTTTTCTTTTCCATACAGTACATGTGATTTCATTTTTAGGTGCATAAAAAGCTCTGGGGTTCATGTTAAACACACTTCCTCTTCAGCCATCTTCTACCTTCCAGTTCTTCACTATTTTCCAAGACAAATGATAAGAAATAGTGCCTGAAAAATACTTTTTGGTACTAAATGCTGGTTCAGAGAGAAAAAAAAAAAAGTTGAGGGTTAGTTTTTGGTTTGGTTTTTTGGTTGTTTGGTGGTTTTTTTTTCAGGAAAAGTGGTTATTCAATTTATATCTAAAAAAAAAGAAAGTAATTTTATTTCTTATTTTATTCTTTTTTTCTTCAAAATTGTACTTAATTAATTAAACCCCAAATCAGTCTGTCCAGACTGACTTGAAACATGCATTTTTAGTTTTTGATGGCTAGTGGCTAAGGTTAAAAATAAACAAAAGGGTAAGAACGCTCAAGGGTAAGAATGTGGTTTTGATATTTCAGATTTCTGGAGAAATGGAGGAAGATTTCCCTTTCACCTCTGCAAGTTGTTTTATTTCCCGTTAGTCTTTTCATAGCTACCCAGAGGTGGCAACTTGGGAGCAGATAAACCACTGCAGCCCAGTGAAGGGGGGGACAAATACTAGCTCACCATATGGCCAGCTAGGTTGAAAAACTAGTACTCAGGGGGACCTCTGGCTATATTCTTCTTCTCCCCATGCTCTTTGAGGTGATTTGTACTCTTTGAGGAAAAATATCTACACAGTGACCAATTCTTCCTTACCCTTTCAGAGAAAACAGGAGGGTTTTTCCCTTGACATCCCAAACTCCCAAAACTGTCAATGTTTGTCATTGATGTTAGTCAGAAACTTGCCCGGAGAAAATTATACTGATCTTTCCCCCTTCCTTTCCCCCCTTGTCCCCCCCCTCTTTTTTCTCTTCTGTCTGGATTCACTTGGTATTCTCATGCTGTATAATAGGCTGACCTACTTCTTTCCATTTAACATACTTTTAATAGTCTCATCATGTATAGTCAAATAATTCTCGATGTCAAATCTATCAGTGTTTCTTTTCATCAATGTAAAACTCTCTTTGGCTCTTCCATAATTATACAGCTTCTGCCTTCTTGTCAGCTACTCTTCACACTATTTCAATATCACCTGCATGATCCAGTTTATAATTTCTATTTGCTTTAATACTGTTAAACAAGATAATGCATACCTTATCAGTTTGAACTTCCTGGTGTGGTTAGTGTTTATTATGTAATTCTGAACAAATTGCCCATTCTGTAAAGGGAAGAGAATGTCATTAAAAAGGGATGCTTTTAGCTGTGGTTTTCCAGTTACGACTGTGCTACCTACAATCACACTTAAAAAAGAGTGTAGGCAAGCTGGCTAGGGACAAGGTGATCTGTGAAAGGGTAATCTGTTAGAGGCCAGAACTGCAGTTTTTTCCACTTGGTAAGTGTAGTTCTTCACTTTCATCTTTCCTTACTAGTTCTAAAACAAATGGAGCTGGAATTGCAGATAAACTGAATCAAACAGGGTTGGACCATAGAGACTTAAGGTTCAGGATAGAATGCTTGGATCTGCTGCTGGCTGTTTCATTATTTTCTGTTTAGCAGATGCTGCGGTGGCAGCAGAACTAAGGACTCCTTCTCAGTGATTCAATTATTAGCAGCAATGAAGCTTTCTCTAGCGTGTGCTGTGTCTCCATTCAGCAGAGAGCATCTAATTCCTTTCTGAACAATCAGGGACCACTAACTATTCTACGTCAACACACCTGTGCCTTTGCATTCCCCCCGGCTCCTCATGGAGATGAACCCACAACTCACACTTGGTAAGTGGCTCTAATCACAGAGATAGTCCAGTAAGGAAATTCATCCTCCTGCATTTTAACAGAATGAGTGTTACACTTTAATTTTAAAACCAGAATTGTCTAAAGTGATATGCATTGTGAACGACTGTGTCAAATTCTGGTGCCCCTGGTCAGATACAGGACTTGTCTCTGACATCACTGATTGCCTTTGGCACACTCTAAGAATCTGCATGCTGAACATATAGATTTTAATTGGCTTCTTTCTGGTGCTTAACTCTCTTGCTCTACACAGTGAGTCTAAGTGCTAAAAAAGGTTTGTAGACCATATTCTGGTAGCTGAAAGTGCTGACAGTGATATATGATACCTTTAATAAACTTATTAATTAGTCCATTTTTCCATAGGTTCACATTCCAGTGTCGACAGCATACAGCATGCTGGGAAAAATAATAAAACAGAAAGAGGCCCAGTATGCTACTTCATTATACTCATTGCCTGGACTTTCCCTGCAATAATTATCCTCTGGATTTTCAAATAAATTTTTAATTTTCACCTATAACTTCACTAAAAAAAAACCCCAACTTTAAAAGTAGCAACCATGCTATAGACACCTATTTTTTATTCCTGTTTATTTCTGAAATGACTATGATGGGAGGGTGAAGGATGTGTCAACTAAACTAGCAATCAAGTTTTAGTGACTGTGTCCATGGCCGACATCTGGCACTCTGGTACTGACTGAGGCTTGCACAGCTTTTCATATTCCCAGAAGCCTTTTGAATATTAAGAGCTGATGGTTTGACACATTCTCTTCCTCCTGCAGCTGGGTCCGGATCTGCTAACACTTGCAAAATGGACAAAGTGCCCACAGTTTTCACAAGCTCCACATGCAATGTCATTACTAAAGTTACTCTGCACGGCTATTGTTGACATCTAGATGGTGGCTTTAACTGTTCAAAGCCAGTGGCTCATGCACAATGATTCAAAAAATCCCCTAGTGCACATCAACATAATTCACTGCTGTGTGCAGGAGGAATGTGCAATAGTGTGAATACACACATATGTGTGTAAATAAATTCACCCCTTCTCAGTCCCTTTAGTGATGTAGCGGTCCTGTAGCTGATGCTGTGAAGCAGGAAATCAGATTATAGTCATAACTAAAAATGTTATTATTGGTCATAAAATTATCCAGTCCTTAAAAAACTCAAATCTATGAACTATGTGACTGTATTCCTCAGCCTGACTTCACACTGTTTGAGGATGTGCTTCCTTTAATCTGTTTTATTATTCAGGCTTCATTTTGGTGTGAGAGAAGGTTGAAATTTTCATTGTAAAGTGTGTGGGAATTTGAGCTCAGGCGAACTTCTTCCACTCCTGTAACTGCGCAGAGCTTTCACATACACTATACCCTATTTCCCAAGTCAAAACACCACCAAAACAACAATATGATTTCCAAATGTGTCCTAAAATGAAATGTCACTGCTTTGATGAACAGCTTCTGTAGCAGAACAGTGTGTGTGTGACCAAATGACAACAGACCACTGTTCACACAAAAAATGAGCATAATAAAATGATGCTGAACAGCAAAGTCCCATGCCATTAAAAAATAAAAGAACCCAAACCACCAAACAAATCCCCATTAAAACAAATAGCAAATCACATTATCTTTTAAAACTTTGAGCAGATATACAGATTCATCAACATGACGAGGTAGATAAGAGTTAACAAAGATCATCACTATTTATATTGCTGTGAATTCCTCTCATAAAACTTCAGTTCAAAGGGAGAAACTCACTCTCAGCCCCACAGTGGGCAGGCAGCAAACCACAGAGGTTTCAATAGCAAGGCATTTTGATTCAGCCCAAAGCTCTGCTGTGTCTTCGTACACTAGCTGAAGGGATATTTTGTGCCCACTGAAATCAATTCTTTTCCCCCAAATTCAGCACCTTGGCAATATGAGCCCTGACATGACTTAGTACAATTTTCCCAGAAATATCCCCTGAACATTAACTTCCATAAATGTATTTCAGGATGCAAGTCCTTGAGGATGCACGCACAAAATAGTTTATTTGTATTTGGAAAGAGGAAAAAATTGTTATGTTTGTGAATTTCCCCATGCTGCTAGTAAACTAGACAAACTTAATGGTGCAGTAAAAAATGCATTAATCAAAAGTTCAAGTCATATTTTTATACACTGGTAGCAGAGGTTACGAATAACACAAGCAAAATACCAACTGAGATTGAGTACTTGCAAACCAACTGCTTCCTAGCTGGTCAGCCTCCTGTACTGCGAACAATAAGACATACCTCAGAAATCACAGGCGACAGTCACAGTTCAGAATCTTTTGAATTTTACTTACATTTCTGGAAAAAAAAAACAAAACCCAAACACACCAGCTTTCCCTGTGCACTCATACTTGAAATTACTGTTTGAAATACAAATGCATTGGACTTGGCTATCTTGGGTACTTAAAGATCATTTTCTCCCCTCCTTGGTTCACCCCTCATCTAGTACAGGCCCTGAAAACTGATGTTGTGAATTACTATTCCAAAAGATGAGTACCTTATTTGTTACAAAAAGCTGTTACCTTTTTTTTCAGTCAGCCACTAGCACTAAATATCACACAAGAAATCTGCTTATTCTGGAAGCTCACGGATTTTATTACCTTGGTAACAAAGTGATATGTTCAAACTGGCTTTTGCTGCCGGTTTTAGAGGTTTCTGTGTCACAGAAAAAGCCATGAAGAGCAGATGAATAGGTAACTGACCCCTTTCCTTATGCTTGCATCAGTTTCTACAGATGGGAGAACGGACCTACTGTGAAAATGAGGTCCCTGGTTGCTCAAAACCAGTGGTAATTAGTAGTTGAACTGGATTAAAAATAGAATTTTCAGGTTTGTGATAGTCACTAATAAAATCCTGGTAGAGAATGGAATTTTATTTTCAATATATCAAGAGAATATTCTGAAGCTGGAGAAGAAAATCAATTGTAAAGAAACAAAATATTTGAACAAAGTGTTTATTTTTTCACATCCATCTTTGGATTTTCATTAACAAATAAGCATCCAAATGTTACCATCAATGCTTGTTATAAATAAATAAAAAAAATCAAATTATTTCATACAGAAGCTCCTGTAAGTCTCCCTTTTTCTTAGATGATTGTGGTGTTTTATTGATTGTTTCCAAAGGAAAAAAAAATCGTGATAGTGACACCTACATCTAATGTTTCAGTGTTGTTGCATTGGTGTGTGTCACTGGCAGGTGAAAAGCCTCTCAGTGCAGCATGAGGATGAGATGGAGGTAGTTTCCCACATGCCACAGCCTGTATCCATCACTTAAGAGCACACTTCCAGGAAACTTTTTCCACTCATATGGCAAAAGACTTGCAGCATGGTCTTTAAAACATTGACAGCAGCAAGCTCTACTGGAAAAAACAACTGAAGCCTGATGTTTCTCTGGAAAATAACCCTACACAAATGGCACAGCAGGGATCCATATTAATCATTGCAGAGTGGCTTTTGTACAAACACAACAGGTTGGCAAGTAGTTTTGAGGGGTTGCTGTCAACCCTGCATATTAGGTATGAAACATGAAAACTGGGCAAGGCTCTCTCCAAGTATGACTGTGATTAGTAAAAGTGTTGGACATGAAAACTGCCCTGAGTTGTAGCTCAGGGGCCTCATCGTGGGCTGCAGTAATAAGAGCTAATTGATTGAAGTGGGCACAGTGAGAAAACCTTGTAGACATTTCTGAGTGGTACACCAGCCACAAAACAATATTCATCAGCCTCACATGTACTGGTTGCATTTCCATCTAGTCTCCAGAAAAAAAAAAATAATGGGAAAGTGATTTTCTGAATATTTTATGCTGTTGAGAGTGAATTACATTTGACTGAGTCAAAAAGCTTGTTTAAAATTAGTATTTATCAGATAGTCAGTATTTTTGCAACTTTGAAAATAAGAAAGAAGAGAAGCAGCATTCTGGTTTACAAGACAAACCACAGAACTGAAGAGATTTTTAAGGTTAAGGAGTATACTTTTTAAATGTTTCAGATAGACAAAAATACAAAATTACTATAATACCAAATGTAATATTCCATGCCATGAAGTAAAGATTAGGTGTAATTAGCATTACCTTCTTAAAGGTAAGTGTCCAGGACTTCACCTAAAATTAAGTAAATTGCAGTCAAGGTTGGTTTTAACTGTATGTGCAGTTTAAGATTGTGCATGAAGTTGCTCAGAACATGCATGTATGGCTCCCGAAGTCAAAACTGCAATCAAGTACTGGCTTTCAGCACACACAGCACATAAGCTTTGTGTACTCTGTAGGCAGAGTCTGGGTTTTCTCTTCCCCAGACTATCAATACTAATGAGAAAAAGCCAGTAAATTTTACTAAGAAGGGTATTTTTTAGCTTTTCTTGCCCTGAATATACAAAGAAATAAGTCACCACCTGAGATTTAAATTTGCATGAGACACTTATCTCCTGTAGGATTTCATATGGAGCTCTAAATTAGTCTAGTTAGTTATTGAGCTGCATTAAACTGCACTATCAGCTCCTCTCCTGTCTGGGGTTTTTTGCCGCTTCTTTTCCAACAACTTCTACATTTTCATAGCCTCTTTTTAGCACTTGTTTTAGGTCTTTTTCCATTTCCTGCAACCCGTGCTGGTTGAAAGTGGTTATGGGAGCCTACCTCTGCTCACAACTGGGCTTTTTTGCCCAGACTGTAGCTGTAACCTGGCACCTGGCAAGAATTGATTGGTCACTCAGCTCAAAACACTAAATATTTAAAGTGGCACCACACCATTCATAAAGTGAAATGTAAAGTGTTTGTTTACTCTCTGCTAATTATTTTAGTCCAAGCAGGCAGACTCAACTGTCTACATTATTAATTAAACCTCTAAGAATGAGCTAAGGACAGGAAATGTTCTTCTCTGCTGTAACACTGGTAAAGCACAAGCTGTGATTCTCATTAGCCATATTATAACATGAAAATCTTTTTCTCCAAACTGCGCAAATACAAAGCTAAACAAATCATTATCACTCCCTATTTTCAAATGGCTTGAATAGAAGCTTACTAGTTATGAAATCCCAGACTATAAACATCCTTAGGATGTATAACTACTGTTACTAATTTACTGTTGAGGCTACCTGTGGAATCTAGCGGCAAAGACTCGTGGTCTCTAAAACAGGTCTCTAAAATCTCTTTAAAACAGATTAGTTTGCAGGTTACCTTAAAGAAAAAACTTCAGGTTTCTCCACAGGCCATGCAATAACATTGTATGATAATCCACATGCAGCTTCTACACCTGACCTATTTCTTGATAACTGTATCTTTGCTATAGGAGTATCATATAAATACTAATCACTAGGCTTTGCGATCAGGAACTCTGTACAGTCATGGAAACCACAACAACTAATTGTTTTGATATAAAGTGCAATAGTTTCACTGCACAACTTGAATCAATGCAAGATTCTTAAACTGGGATTTTCAATGATGATAGTAAATTCTGTTCCATTCTCTCAAAACTTTCGCACAGTGGTCAAGTGCCGATTTGCAGTTTAGGAACTGAAACACTCAAAATTCTAATTTTTGTTAGACACTGGGGGACAAATCCAAAGGGAATGGAAGATACTAGTTATAGCATGCAAAGAGGTGGGATAGATGTAAGCACACACATCTTTGAACTGCAACTTTTGAGTGTCACAGAATATAAAGCCTACCACTCTACTGTGTTGTCTCTGCAGGACTCTGGAGCCTAATTATAGAGCTGTATGAAAAAGTTATGCTTGTCAGCAGAACTGGCAGGGGAAAAAAAAATCCACATTTTTGCACATTCACAGAAGAATAAAATATTTAGGCAGAAAATCATCACTGCTGCAGATGGACACTTACAGAACAAAAACGGGTAATTTTTGTGCAGCCCTGCTTGTCACCAGCACGGTCAGAATACATGCAGTAGCAGACTTAAAATCCAGTCTGGAATCTCTCTGTCACTGAAAGCGGCCAGGTATGCTTCACAGGATAGTCGGATTTGAGGGCTGCAGGTGTGGGAGCCATCCTAAAATGAGCAGGCAGGTCAGCATGGAATTTAGCTCTACATGGTTTTGGGGCCTTGTGAGCAAGCCTTAACCACAAAAGCCCGACTGCAATTTCAAGGCAAATATGAGGATACGTCCATATCATGGCAATGAAGAAAGAGAATGAGAAGTGTAAGAGATGTGAATAAACTTAAAAAAAGCAGCAGTCAGCAGTTGCTAGTAGCCAATGTGGTCAACTGCCTGCTTTCATTGTATTTAAAGACAACACTCTTTAAATGCATGCTTTGAGTGAGAAGAAATATAAAAGAGCTACTACGCATAAGGATTTCTATGGTATTTTTAGGATAAATATAACTTGACAGCATAATAAGCACAAGACCTCTAATTCCCAGTTTTGTTCAGGTTACAGTCTCTACCCAGTATATCAAAAAACTTCAATAACCCAAACCAGTGTTCTCTGTGTGTGGTGTTGGACCCTCCATACCACTAAAAGAAGAGTCTGTCCATTTGCATTGCAGGTCTGTGACACAGAAGAGGAATAATTTATGTGGATTTTCCTCTTCTCCCCCCACTTCTTAATGAGCAGAGAAAAAGTGATTCATGACCACATGGTCGCCATCATTCCTGTACTATCCAACCCATGTTTACAGCCTCTCAGTGAAAAGCCTGGCTCTTGAACTCAACCTGTATTGACCTGTGCTTTCAGCTTTGGGCAAACATTTTTCTCTTAAGCTTGCTAAATGTGGTGTGAATTTTATGTAAAAGTGCTTTTTTTCTTATTTCTTTTTTCTTTCTTTTCCCTCAACATCATCTAATTTGGCAGTCCTTGGAGTGCTATAGAGTCTCTTTAATGTAACTCAAGCCACAAGGACTCTGACTTCACTGCATTAACAAAATACATTTTTTTGCTGCCTTTATACATGGCAATGGGAGTGATAGAAGAGTTGTCTTCTCAATACTTCCCTCATCTCTTTGTTTGTCTTACATTGGCAATAAAATTCAAATTACAGAAAAGGCAAATCAAGCATACAAATTATAAAAACTAATTTCATGCAAGATAACATGAGGGAAAATCTCAGGTGATGAGGAAAACAAAGAAAAATGGCAGTAAAATAGACTGCATTAACAAAAACCTTATAACTAAAGTCATAAAATTAAAAAATATTTTTTATACACTAGTAACTAATAAATTCCAAATAAAAATTGCTACCAATAAAAGCAATAAAAATCTCCTGTGACAGGACTTTCTGTCCATAGTCTACAGAAGTTTCTATTGACTGAACTTCTGTTTTCTTACAGATTGAGAACGGATTTCTTCCTATATCACTGAGGTGTCCTTAAATCTGTTGTATGGTATAAAAAAGTAAAGTAACTCTATCTCCAGTGTGCTTGATCCTAGAAGTTAGTTTTGTTTAGATTAATTTTTATTTTCAAGTCAATGGATAGAGTTTTTCTCAGTCACTTCAAAGAACAGTATTAGGCCAAATAAAAGGTAAACCTTTGTATACACTTTGCTCTGCTTCCTCATCACAATGCTATAATAAAACCAGAAATAACAACAAGAAGTCCAAAATCACTGCCTTGTGTATAACTGTTTATAGTCTGTTTCTTTCACTGACAAAATATTCCAGATCTGATTATACCACCTACAGGTAGTTTTTAGATAAATACTTGGGATCCCCTAAGCTGCTTAGTTACGCTCCTGTAGATTGTAAAAAGCAAGCATGCCCATTACGGTTTCTGGAGAGTTTCTCACAACCCGCATTCTTTTGACTTTAAACCAGTCTCCACAATGCAGCCTGCTATCTTGTCTGAATTCTGACGTAACATATGAAACTAGCACACTGCTGCTGAAATAGACAGTATTTCTAGTAGGTATTAAGTGTTCAACTCACCATAATTTCTTAAATGCCAGCTTTTATTTGATGCAGAATGTCACGTACGAATACATGTAATTATTTTCTGTTGAAGCAAAATAACCAAAAAACTATGATAGCTTCCTTTTTGTCTCATACCTTATTCACATTTGCAGATCCTATAATCCTACATAATCATGCACACATTGTTTATTATTTCAACATATTTTTGCATCTTTGAAAGAAATCCTTAGCAAATTCCTTTACATTCCTTTACAACTAAAGTCAAGACATTGCAAAGGATATATTTTGCAAAGACTGACAGAACAGGAATCTTGGCAGTGACTTATGGATAGTTAATGAAAACTTACAGAGATAACAGATTTTTGAAAAAGTAACTTCCAGTGGTAAATGACCTTTTAAGGGTATAACCTTTAGTACTTTTATACACTTAATGCTTCTCAGCTTGCTCAACCTTTATTTGTTTTCTACAAAAGGGCTTTGCTTTTCTAAGGTCTTGATCAATCAGTCTAACTGTCTTGCTTCTAGTTTGCAAGAAAGGTATTTCTTGCAAGAAATTATGCAAGAATTTAATCTAAATTCCATTGAATTATGCTACTTTGCGGCTGTGTATTTTCTCCTGTTGTTGATTAATATGCCTCTTGTGCAAACATTCTCCTCCTACCTGATGCCTTCAGTAATGTCTCAATATGTTGCTGATGACATTCAAATTTCCTCAAGAGATGCCTTGTGAAGTCACAAACAGAGGATTATGCCCATCAGTGAATGACTCAGGCACAAAGTGATTGATAAGGCAAATAAGTACTTAGATGTTAGCAATCAGTCAGTTGTGATATGCAAGGGGGAAAGCAAGACTGCAGACATTTCAGCTATATATCATGTTTTCAAAATTATCTCTTTGTGTGCGGATGGTCCTCTTTAGTATATTATTCTCCCTTGGTATCTGATCTATGTCTTCAATTATGCCTCTTCTCAAAACCATGTAACGGTCTTTCTTGGCCTGAAGCTATTTCAGTGCCCAACCTGCATCCCCTAAGTCCAGACAGAGGAAATACTACACAACTGGTTTTGAATTGAGAAGCTGTGCACACACACATCAAAGAGATGTTATGACATCAGAGAAGTCATGGCTTTATTTCCAGATTCCCTAAGCTGAGTTTTATGTAAGCAATCAAACATGACACTGCACATGTTGCAGTGAAGTAAGAACATTTTGAGCATCTTACATAGCATGAAACTGAGAAATCAAGACCTTGTATCACCTCAGAAGTGCAGAAGTCAAAAACCGAACAAAGAACACAGCCATGGCACAGGACTGAGTACATTATCTGCTTTAACTCATGATTTTTGGATCAACAAAAACAACTAAAAAGTTTTAACGAGAATGTATCTTCTAATACAATCTCAGGCAGAAGTCCATATACTTGTTTTTCACAAGATTTGATCTGCATGAGATTTTGGAAAGCTGAAGACTGAATTAATTTAGAAAAGATGTCTAAAATGTATGCATTTCAGAAGTAATTGTGGACTGCTGGTACAGTCTTCAGACAAATCTGCAAGACATTTTACAGCACGTATGTGTGATCATTACACGTCATGGTGTTGCAGATTGTATCTTGGGTTTTTTTCTGGTGTGGGAGGTGATCTTGAAGAAATCTGTATATGATCATGGTAGCATGGCTGTGAAACAGATATCTTCCCTTAGATGTAAGCTTTTCAAAGGTCACAAAGAACAGCAAAAAGGGAAGAGCTTTTGAGTTAAGCCATACGTTCTCTGATTCAGGGACCATTTTGTGTTCACAGCTCCTAGTACAATGCAATCTTGATTTATGATTACAGTGCCTACTTGCTATGATGATGATAATGATAAGGTTTATAATGGAGTCAGGGGACCTTGCTAATAAAACAACAAATCTTCTATGGCAATCAGAGCTCTAATCTAAATACTGTTTAGTATGGACTTGTGATGTGAATTAGACAGTTGGGCAACTGCATTTTAAAGTGGCATCTGCATTTTTGTAAACATATGTAAATAGATGCATGTATAAGTTATGCTATATTAGAAAAATCTACAATTTATATATACAATTGGTCAACTGTACAGAGACTGTAACTTAAATAGTAGGTACAGATCTATGTTTGATTTTTTTTCAATTTTGAAAGTGTGCATATGCAACCTTAGATACAAAGTTTAATATCATTAACTTGATCCACAAAGATTATGTAAGTATAATATTCCAGGCAGTGAATGCTTGTGGAAACGAAATCAGTAAGCATAGAAAAAAAACAACTTGACTTGAACTTTCATTTGTCCCTATGTCCAGCACTTCAAATGCTAGTTTGAAATACAAACATACTTTTGTTTGCTAGGCATACTGAAATTCCTATAGACGAAGAAGACAGCTCATGAAATTTTCAGTATTTTCTGTTCCATCCATTTGAGAATCTGTCCACCTTGTCCCCCGTCCAAGCCATCACATAAATAGATGTAAAGATAAATGGCTACATCACAGTAATATGAACATGACAAAGCTGAATGACTCTGCCAGACTAACAGAGCTGAATGTCACAAAAGTGTTCCAGCATGTCCAGAATATATATATATATTTTTTTTTTTTTTTCTGAATGACTCTAATGCTTAGCTTTTGGAAAATGTTTTGTGTGAGAACCATTTCAGAAGAAGAGGTAAAATATATACTGTGACTTTATTGACTCATTTTCATGAGGTTTTGCTCATCACACTCCAGGTCTCTGTGGAGACATGCAAATAACTCAGAGGAGATAGCATATAAAAGACTGTGCACTAAGCTAATGGGGATAAATGGTCATCTTTCAGAAGTGATAATGCGTGTGTACTTAAGCAAGTAGCAAGGAACCACCTTTTCCAAAAGTAAATTTCTATTAAGCTCTTTGCCAATTACTGTTTTGAGAGCACATGTTTGGTGGAAATTGTTGCAACAAGCACACCTGGGTATGTCTGTTTACAGATAAGCAAGAATTTCAACTTTTCAAGTTTAGTGCCTGAATGTATTCTCAAATATTATGAGGCTGTTACACTGTTAGATTAGCTTCTTCAGACACTATGACCACAAAGTCTTTTTTATTTCCCTGCCTACTTGCGTAGCTACGACTCTTCGTTGAATGCCTTGCTACAGCAGGGTGGTTACAATCTCTAGCAAGAATGTTACAGCCACAGGGCAATGTCCCCACATATTTATTAAAACTATAAAATCCATAAAAATACAACAGGGATCATGAATTCTATCAAAGTGATGCTATTCGGTAAGGGAAGAAACCCATAAGACTGATCTGATACTACATCATCTAGAAAGCCATACATTTAGTCTTTATCAAAATGATTTGCAGTCTAGGAGTCCCACTGGACATGTAGCAAATCTTAAACTTTTGGCTATTAAAACCTGAGCATTTCTCACTCACAAGGAGGCTAAAGTCACACTCCTTGTGCATTGAATGTAAAGTTGTGATCCTTTACCCCTCTCAGTAACTGCGATGAACTACCTTCAACGTTTGTTTGTTTTTAGTTCCAGCAGCAAAAGGCTCTCCAAAGATATCATCATGTTTTAACTCAATTTACAATAAAACCTTTAAGAGCATACTGAAAAAGGAAACTCCCAAAAGAGGTTTGTGATGGACGGAAAGAGTTTGATGCATTTTCTATTTCTAGGTATGGGAATGCAGAAGAGTTATCAATTTTTCCCGAGACTGACATGTAAGTTTGGCCCTGAAAGAGATGTAAAGAGGTGAACTATGGTGTTGGTAACTACTGTATGACAGGATGAATTGCACTGTCATTCTGACATAACCTCATGACTCTGTAAACTTAGAACTAGCCTGAGTGGACGACTACACAGAATAAGTATGGGCATGTATGATCAAGAACATCAGCTGTAACATGGATGGCAATTTTGAAGTTTTATTATATTCACAGCATACAGAACCTGACATCATCTTCCCTTGTTATACATCTACTTGCAATACCTAAAACTTGATCTGTGGCCTTCATAAAGTACAGTGAAAAATCATCCTGAACTCACTTTCTTCCACTAACTAGAAAATGTTATTCTTGCTTCCATTCCAGCTTGAAAAGACACAGGATCATTTCTCTCATATATGGTATACGTGTGTGTCTAAACACAGATATAGTACATATACACACAAGGCTTTGAAATCTTCAATGTAAGTAAAATCAGAACATATTTATCTTACAAAGTTTTAACAATTTCGTGATTTTTTTTTTAAAGGCACTGGCCCCTAATGTAGTGTTATTGATCAGAACTGCTCAGAAGATAAAGCTCTGTAGGGACTCCATCACTTCCAGACACAGCATTTTTCCCTTGTAAAGTGCTAAGTTGGTAATACAGGGTGTAACAGACCCAGAAAAAAGCATCAGAGAGCCTATGCACAGAAGGAGGAAAATAAACTCTGTGAAACACCTAACAATAAAATATTCACAAGCAAACGTATATTTGACATTGATTCTCAGGAATTAAGAGTGCAGTATAAACTGTGGTGCATTTCAGTTTAGTATTTTACAATATGGGAAACTGTTTAAATGATTGAGGTGGTTATGAAACTGAGAGAAAGTACAATGCAGAAGCAGTTAGCAGGAACATATGGAGGGAGCAGACCAACAGTGGCAAATTATGCAGTGAATTCAGAGGAGCTAAGATCTTTGTTGCAGGCTACATGCAGAAAGAAAAATGTAATTCAGAAGAACCATTTTTTTTTCAATGCCACTGAACCAATCACCTCAGATGACTCAATGCCACTCCCTTGGCATGTATATTCTTAATGTCTAGTTTTCTATGATGTCTTTCATAAAAAGTTGCATTAAATACTTAAAACATAATTCCTATTATTAACCTAATCAGAAAACTTTCAGTATACTGAATCTTTTCAGTGGAACAGATTTTCCTGTATTGCTAGCAAATCAGATTTATTCTTTTTGAACTTACCAGCTTTATAACAAGCAAGAAAGAAAACTGGATCTCAGACTCTCACTGAAAGCCTCATGCTTATAACTTCCTTCTTTCATCCAGAGCTCTTTACCTTTACTGACACCCTCTGGTCCCTGTCTCTAAGTCAGGTTTGAATTCATTCCAGCACTCCTTCCCAAACTTACTTTCCAAATCAATAATTGTGGAGCACAGAACACTGGACATTTTCTGAACCCCCCATAAATCTTATCACTGATGCCCCAATAGTTTACCATGTCAGCAACTTATTCAGGGAACTCAAGCAAATTTGCCAGTCATGATCTCCCTGTACTGAGTCTGTGCTGCCGACCCTCTAAGTTACGCATTTCTTAAAGTTGCCCTTTATTATTTCCTAACAGCAGAGTTTTTAATCACATCTTTTATCTTAGCTGCTAGGATATTTTCCCTCAAAATCTGTTTTCAAAGATTCTTTCTTTCAAGTTCTCAGCTATTAATTCAGCCAGATTTTTGTTTTCTATTTTCAATCTTAATACATCTGCCCTCATATAAGATGAAATTAAGATTCTTTCCCCTGACATTTTAACCTAGAATTCAAAGTATGACCTTCAGTTTCATATTGACCAACAAACCTAACATCTACTCTCTTAGTCTCCAACCCATCCATAGCTATCTTCATGCTCTTTTTCATGGGCATTTGCCTTATAAGAACAAGAAAAAGAACTGCATGTTGAATACTCCACTTTTAAAACTATTTAGCTGTTACTACCTACAAGTATGCTTAACACTCCACCCTCCTTTCTTTGCATGTCTGTTGTCTTCCAAGACCTTTTTTTATTAACCACATCTCTTAATCATTCACATAGTTAAAAGTATATTGCCACAGAGGGCCACTGTACATGAAATATTCCTCACTTACCATAGTTCATGTCTCAGTTTTCTGTCTTCCTTTTAGTGTACCTCACTAGTAAACAAGCATTTTCCCACCCAACAAGATAGAAATGTGATTTTTTTTTACTCGAAACTTTGCAGATAAATGCTAAAGTAATTAAAAACAATTTATGAAAATATATTTTTACAAATTCTAATAGTTATTTTGATAGCACTTTAAAGTAATGGCCCAATTATTGCTAATTCTTTTGATATCCACTGTAATAATATTAATCACGATGAACTGATCTTGCATTGATTGCCATAAAGCACTTCTGAAGGAGTTCTACTATAACTCAACAGGAATTAATTTCACTTTTATTAATTGGAAAATGTCATCCAAATTTTAATTATCAGGAATCCCCTTTAGCTTTTGGCTAACAGTGAGCTTGTAATTTATTTGTAGTTTCAAACTTCAGGGTCTCATCCAAAGCTCACTGAAGACTAGGGGAATACTCTAACTCCTTAAAAAAATTTGGGATCAGGTCCTCTCTTAAAAAAACATTACTGAAAATGTGTCATTCAAGGAAAGTATTACTTTTTAAAGTAAAAAAAAAAAAATAAACTTCACAAAAACTTCAAATTTCTGAAATACTGCAACACATAGAAAACTTTAGTGCTAAACAGGCACATTACACCACCTTGTATAAGTTCTATTCTATGAAGTTCCTCAGTGTTCCAACAGGAATGGAACTGAACATCTGAAGGAGTACAAATAAAGTAACAGATGAAGATTTTTCTTTACTGAGATAGACTCTTAAAACCACGGTTTCATAGAAATAACTCAGTTCATCTTCTCACCAGCTCATAGACATTCCACATAGTCTTATGCACTGTCCTCGCATCAGAGAGGGAAAATCATTGCAGCTTTATGTAATTCCATCTCCCCTGCCTGTCAGCAGAGGAGAGCAGTCCATGCACCGTACTTCTCTAATTCAGAATGTAATTGTTTATCCCAAACCAAGTACCATTCTGAACTCCTTAACAACACAACTTTAAGTGCAGCACTATAAACTCAACACACCAGGTTATTTTCTGTTTCACCCTCAAGCATTAGCATGGTAGCTCTCCCAAACATAAAAAAAAATAGCACATTAAAACAAACATTCTTTCTCTGGAGTATGTATGTGTTCTAAAAGCCTCACATTTCTCCTCATAACTCATTCAGTGCAGTAGTTTGCTAGCTAGTTAAATGAGAGGAAGCATACAGTACATCACAGTAATTTCTGCTTCAACTTTTCTGCTCAATTATGACAACAATTTCACCGTAAGATTCAAAACAAAAAGCAAAACACATAAACCTGCAGTAGGAGCACAAAAACGGGATCTCTCACCATTGCTGACTTCGCAGCAGACTGCTCACAGAGATGCCGCGATGGATATTGCAAGAAATAAACCGCGCACACACTCCAAAGTCTAACCAGAGAAATCAGTGCCTGGCTTGGGGAATGGCAAACACACTTACCGCTGCTGTGGCACCGGCTCTCTCTCGCCCTGACTCTCAGAATCTCTCTCCCATCCTCCTGACAGCCTCAAATATAGCAGTCCCTTATGGTGCTGAGCCTGTGGGGAGCAGAGGATTGCGGAGTTCGGTTTCTTCGCTCTTTTTTTTTCTTTTAACCATCCAGAGGTAGTTCTCCAGATCCGACCGCCTCTCCTCCTCCGCGCCTCGCCTCACTCACTGATGGAGAGCCCCAGGTGAAGGCATCCGCGCCGCCAGCCGCTACCGGCCCCACCGTCCCCCCTCCCCGCGGGGGGACCGAGGCACCTCCCCCGGCTGCTCCCGAGGGGCGGTGGAGGCTCTGCCCGCCCCTGGCTGGACGCGTGTGGATGGATGTGCGATGTGTATGTGTATTTATGAGTGTGTCACCTCACACCGCCGCCCGCCCTAGGGCTCGCCCCTACCCCTAAGCGCACAACCCCCCCCCCTTGTCCTCCTCCCCCTCCCCTTCCTCCTCCTCTTGCTCCTCGCAGCTTTCCTCACGGAATTTTTCCTCTTTTCCACTCTGCCGGGAGCGTGAAGGCAAGAGGCGAGTTGCCAAGAGCTCTCCCCTGATCTGCTTTCCTCCCTAACCCAAGCCACTAGCTTTTCCCAGAAGACAGTTTCTGCCACATCCTCTCCTTCCCACCCCCTTCCCCATCCTTCTTCCAGGTAGATTTTTAAAGATTTTTTTTTTCTTTTAAATTCATTTTATGCCCCTCCAGTGGTGATGACCCTCCCTACCCTGCGCCCTGCAGCCGGGGCCAGCCCCGGAGCTGCGGCTGCACAGCACCACACCGCACCCGCGCGCGGCTGCTGTAACTCGGAAAACACTAGCGGCAGCAAGCGCGGGGCCGGCAGCTGCAACGCCGCGACTTCGGCAGCCCCTTCCCTTCTCTGCCCCATCACTCATCCGCGTTTAACCGCACACCGCTTCCACAGCTCGCAGCGGAATCCAGCTCTGGCGGATCGCTCCGCGCTGCTGCGCATCTCCCGCCCCGCCTCCGCGCCCCGCCCCCCGGCAGCACCGCCCCCGCGGCCGCTGCGCGCCTGGCCCCGCGCGCCTGGCTCGAGAGCGGAGCCCGAGGGAGCGCTGGTGGCGCCGCGCATTCACATTCGCCTTTCTCGCGTTCTCGGCCCCCTTGTGCTCATCCACACTTGGTGCGCGCTCCCGCGCTCCATGGCTACTCTAGGGATTCGGAATGGTTTACACCTTTTTTTCTTTTCTTTTTCTTTTCTTCTTTTCTTTTCTTTTCTTTTCTTTTCTTTTCTTTTCTTTTCTTTTCTTTTCTTTTCTTTTCTTTTCTTTTCTTTTCTTTTCTTTTTTCTTTTCTTTTCTTTTCTTTTCCTTTTTCTTTTCTTTTCTTTCTTTTTTCTTTTTCTTCTTTTCTTTTTTCTTTTCTTTTCTTTTTTCTTTTCTTTTCTTTTTTCTTTTCTTTCTTTTTTCTTTTTCTTCTTTTCTTTTCTTTTCTTTTCTTTTCTTTCTTTTCTTTTCTTTTCTTTTTTCTCTTTTATTCTTTTTTCTTCTCTTTTTTCTTTTATTTTTTCTTTTTTCTTCTTTTTTTCTTTTTCCTTTTTTCTTTTTTTCCTTCTCTTTTCTCTTTTCCTTTTCTTTTACTTCCCTTTAGCCTCTCCTCTCCTCTCCTTTTTTTCCCATGGCCATGACAGCTTCCTACTTTAACATTTAATACTTCTCCACCCTTCTATGATTTTATTTCGTTGGCCTTTTTTTTTTTTTTTTTTTTTTTTGCCATCCGCAAGTAATTAGGTCTCTTTTTTTAACTTCTGCATTAACTGAGCAACTGTTGTCTAGTTCTCATTCCCTGAGATTTTCCTCTGCTTCAGTGATTGCAATTGGTTATGCTTTCCAATCCAATGTGGTGTAATGATACATGTGTGCACGCATTATTGTTTTGTCTTTGTATTTATTTATTTCTCCTATCCAAGGTATTTTCTGATTAATTTGTAGAAATTGTGCTTTCACTGTTTTGGATTCACAAGGAAGAGGAATGGTTTAATTTTGGAATTTGCTGAGAGTCTTTGCACAACTGTAGTTCTAAGTCTTGGCAATACTAATATGAGTTTTTTTTCTCTGTGTCCTTTGCTTGTCTTTTATATTGAAGCCTCTAGCAAGATAAGTTATCAATGATGAGGGACATGGTTTTATAAGCTTTTGTGGTCTTGTACGCTATATGGAAGTCTGTCAGAGGATTTACAGCTCAACATCATGTTGAGCGAATTCTGTCTACTAATATCACTGAGAATGAGCTGACAAAAAAATTCACTTTCAATTCCTTTTTTCATGTTTCTAAGTTTGTAAATTTCTGTTCCTTCATCACTATCTACCTCTTCCTTAACAAGTAAAAGTGTGAGAATGAACACGTTGCTAAAAATGGACTTTGTCTGCACACACTATCTCATATGGACACAGAAGAAAATTGTCTACACAACTGTGGATGTGTCTCTATGTGTACTTGTGTTGGGCAAGTCATGTTGCATCTTGACATAGCAGAGTTTCTCTTCAGTGACTTAATTTGCCGAAAATGATCATATGGTCATTATTTCCAGAGTTACTAGGTTACAAGACAGCATTTAATCAGAAGCCAGGAATACTGACTGCATTAATTCTGATGTTATGAATAACTTATGAGGCTACATTTCTCAATATTTCCAAAGTGAATGTTTAAGCCAGAAGCATTTTTGCTAGTAAAGGTATTTTTTTGCATACTGTAGTTATTTATGACAATAGAGAGGAATTACTTGAGAAGAGGTGACTTTCATTGCTTACTTGTTTTTACAAGTAGTGATTGAATTTAAACAAATGCAGTTATAAAAACTTGACTTTACGGCTTTTATCTTCCCTTGTGAAGTTATAGATTGGGGTTATTTTTAAAGACTACTATAAGGCAAAGATGCCATAGCCATCGGACTACATTATTTTTGCTTTTAGCTCACTTTTGCTTAGAGTTCTTGTCAAGCTACACGTTTATTTTCAATGGCAACTTTTATGTTTGCTTCCTTCTTCATAATTTCACATCAGCAATCAACCTGCAACGTGTCTTTACCTTTTCCTTTAATATAATCAGGAGTGGACGGTATATTTATGAGTAGCAGCTTTATTTTTCTTTGACAGAGAAATGACAAGCAGCTTTTTAAAATTTCATTTGTGTGTATCCTTTGCCAGGTCGGTTTCAGTTCTGGTTTTATTCTATCACTGTAAGATCATGAACTGTTTTATGGCAAATATGTTCAATGTTTAATGCATAGTCAGTGAATTATATTCACCCCTCTGTTAGAGTGTTTATCACTGCTATAGACTTGAAGTGAACCTAGCTGCATTTTGTGTATCTATCTGATCTAGTTGTCTAACCATTTCTGTATAAAGGCCTTAATCTCTCTATCTCAGTGTTCCCAGTGGGCAAGCAAACAGATGCAGCACATCTGCAGTCTGAGTTGTTTCTGAGCTCTTCTCTTATTTGTTTTGTACATCTTTTGATTCAGTCTCTCTTCTTCTTTTAAGCAGAGCATAATGTACTCTTTTTCTTTGCCCCATGGAGAGCTATCTGAGCAATACCATTATTATTATTTAGATATTTCACTGTTCTTTCTTAAGCAATTACAGACTATATATTAATGACAGGGAGTGAATTTTGAAGAAAATATTTGGCTGCACGAATTTCTCCCCCACGTCTGTGTCTGCAACAGCACTGGGGTTGTAGCTCTAGAGTAGCATGAGAGCTTCTCTACCTCTTCTCCTCTCCGGTTATACTGAGAAGTTCCTTCAGGTACTGGAGGACAGTATTTCACAAATGCCAGTTTTTGAAAAGTATTCATTGGCCCTGTTCTAGGACATAACTGTATAATTTTAGTGGCAACCACTATATTTTGTCCTCCCCTAGAACATCTGGATAGACTCATTCAGCTCCTCATGGCTGCATAATTAGAGTTATAAGAAAATTTTGTAGGGGGAAAAGCAGAATTATGTGTAAATGTGACACATAATTCTTCAGGCCTTCGGCAAGCAGCAGAAGATTCAAAGCATAGCATGCAAGCTTTCAGTTATAGCATATAATTAACAAACTGGAGTCGTTAGCAATGGGAAGAAGTCGCTGCATTAAATAAATGAAAAAGACCAACCTCTGGGGACTAATATTTCAGAAGTGCAGACGGATGACAGCTGGTCCAACATAAAGACTGGGAGAAAGTTAACCTATTTGAAAAAGTTATAAGGCAGCAGAATGAAGCATGTTCTGTATCACAGCTTTATATCATGCCACAATGGTCTTTTTGATTCTGTAAAAGAAACTTGTAAACTGAATGTTCCACTGAACCATGGTCTAAGTAAGAGAGGGTGACAGAGCTAAACTGCAGTTAATCAAGCACTTCGAGAATGGTGAGGCCATTCTGTTCCTTCATGGACAACCCCAGTGTAAACTTCGGCTGCTGCCTGAAGAAAAAATAGTCTGTGTACTACATATCCGAATATATCCAGGTATAGGCAATATGTTACTACCAGAACAATATTCATCAAAGGTCAAACTAGCAATGAAGTGGTATTCAGTTATTAACAAAAGGGGAGAGGCTGTGAGTTACCTTTTCTCTGCAGAAGACATAGCCACTGGGAGAGCCATAGGGAAGCAACAGACGTGAATATCTTAGCCGTATACCGAAACCATTTATATGCTTATTCTCCACTGTTACTGGCTTCGTAAGGAACTGGTCCAAAGGAAACCAGAGGCACAGGTTCTTAAAAATAAGTCTCCTGGCTACTGAGAGGATAAACTGACCATCAGAGAGGGTTTCTCCAACATTTCTGTGTGTACTTCATGCAAGTTTAATATAGTTTTGTAGTTTCAGATGTAGAATAAAGATCAGAAGGGATTTGCAGATTCCTATTCTCTCCTGGTTTTCCCAACCTTGTGAGAGACATATACGGAACATCTGTTATGAGATACTATGCATTGCTTTTGATGCTATGATACAACTGTACTAGTTAGTATGCTGGGAAAAGCAAAACCATAATTTTCCTCATTCCTTCCAGCTTGATCTTCACCATATGCACAGGAAGTATCTAGTATCCCCTGGAGACTGTTTTTTACCTTCTACAAACATGGAGCAAAGTTTCTACTGCACATAGGAGCAAAATGCTCAGAGGGGTAGAGAGTGGAGAAAGATCTGTTTACCACTGCAGCTGTCCCATGGTAACATGAGCTGTTCAGATAGCAAACTAGTTTGGCAATATGGTGAGTCATAATTCTCAAAGTAGAGAAAAACTAAAAGGGAAATGAGAGGTTCTTTGAGCACCACAGAATTTTAGAAGAACAACCCATAATTATGCCTGAATGTTCCATCAGCAAAGAAAATTGGATAGTAACAAGCATAAATCCCACTATCCTCCTAACCCACATTTCAAAAGAGCCAAGAGCACAAAGGATGAAAAGACTGCCCTCCATTCAATTACAGAATGGTCAGTCCATGACTTCTGAATGCACACAGGGGTAGATACTAAATTTAGTAACATAGAATCATAGAATGATAGAAACATAGAATAGTTAGGGTTGGAAAGGATCTTGAGATCATCTAGTTCCAACCCCCCTGCCATGGGCAAGGACACCCCACACTAAACAATGTCACCCAAGGCTCTGTCCAACCTGGCCTTCAACACCGCCAAGGATGGAGCATTCACAGCCTCCCTGGGCAACCCATTCCAGTGCCTCACCACCCTCTCAGGAAAGAATTTCTTCCTTATATCCAATCTAAACTTCCCCTGTTGAAGTTTGAACCCATTACCCCTTGTCCAGTCACTACAGTCCCTGATGAATAGCCCCTCCCCAGCATCCTTGTAAGCCCCTTGAGATACTGGAAGGCTGCTATGAGGTCTCCACACAGCCTTCTCTTCTCCAGGCTGAACAGCCCCAACTTTCTCAGCCTGTCTCCATACGGGAGGTGCTCCGCTCCCCTGATCATCCTCGTGGCCCTCCTCTGGACTTGTTCGAACAGTTCCATGTCCTTTTTATGTTGAGGACACCAGAACTGCACACAATACTCCAAGTGAGGTCTCATGAGAGCAGAGTAGAGGAGCAGGATCACAGTATCACAGTATCACAGTATGTTAGAGATTGGAAGGGACCTCAAAAGATCATCTACTCCAATCCCCCTGCCAGAGCAGGAACACCTAAATAAGGTTACATAGGAATGTGTCCAGGCGGGTTTTGAATGTCTCCAGAGAAGGAGACTCCACAACCTCTCTGGGCAGCCTGTTCCAGTGTTCTGTCACCCTCACTGAGAAGAAGTTTCTTCTCAAGTTTAAGTGGAACCTCTTGTGTTCCAGTTTATACCCATTACCCCTTGTCCTATCATTGTTTGCCACTGAGAAGAGCCTGGCGCCACCCTCATGACACTCCCCCTTTATATATTTATATACACTAATAAGGTCCCCCCGCAGTCTCCTCTTCTCCAAACTACAGAGACCCAGCTCCCTCAGCCTTTCCTCATAAGGGAGATGCTCCACTCCCTTAATCATCTTAGTTGCCCTGCGCTGGACTCTCTCCAGCAGGTCCCTGTCCTTCTTGAACTGAGGGGCCCAGAACTGGACACAATATTCCAGATGCGGTCTCACCAGGGCAGAGTAGAGGGGAAGGAGGACCTCTCTCGACCTACTGACCACCCCCCTTCTAATACACCCCAGGATGCCCTTGGCCTTCTTGGCCACAAGGGCACAGTGTTGGCTCATGGTCATCCTGCTGTCCACTAGGACCCCCAGGTCCCTCTGCCCTACACTACTCTCTAACAGGTCGTTCCCCAACCTATATTGGAACCTGGGGTTGTTCCTGCCCAGATGCAGGACTCTACACTTTCCCTTGTTATATTTCATCAACTTTCTCCCTGCCCAACTCTCCAGCCTGTCCAGGTCTCGCTGGATGGCAGCACAGCCTTCTGGTGTGTCAGCCACTCCTCCCAGCTTAGTGTCATCAGCAAACTTGCTGATAGTACACTCAATTCCCTCATCTAAATCATTGATGAATATATTAAATAATACTGGTCCTAATACTGACCCTTGAGGCACTCCACTAGATACAGGCCTCCAACTAGACTCCGCCCCATAGACTACAACTCTCTGGCTTCTCTCCTTCAGCCAGTTTGCAGTCCACCTCACTACCTGATCATCCAGGCCACACTTCCTCAATTTAGCTATGAGGATGCTGTGGGAGACTGTGTCAAATGCTTTGCTGAAGTCAAGGTAGACCACATCCACCGCTCTGCCATCATCCATCCACAATGTTATTTCCTCATAAAAGGCTATGAGGTTGGTCAAGCATGACTTCCCCTTGGTAAAGCCATGTTGACTGCCCCTCATAACCCTCTTATCCTTGACATGCCTTAAGATGGCATCAAGGATAAGGTGTTCCATCACTTTCCCAGGGATGGAGGTGAGGCTGACCGGTCTATAGTTACCCGGGTCCTCCTTCTTGCCCTTTTTGAAGACTGGAGTGACATTTGCTTTCCTCCAGTCCTCAGGCACCTCTCCCGTTTCCCAAGACTTGGTAAAGATGATGGAGAGTGGTCTAGCAATGACTTCCGCCAGTTCCCTCAGCACCCGCAGGTGCATCCCATCTGGACCCATGGATTTATGGATGTCCAGATTGCTCAACTGGTCCCTAACCCATTCCTCATCGACTAAGGCAAACCGCTCCATTGACCTGACTTCATCTGAGGGCTCAGGAGTACAGGGCTCTTCAGAACTGCCTCTGGCAGAGTAGACAGAGACAAAGAAGGCATTCAATAACTCTGCCATCTCTGTATCTTCTGTCACCAGGGCACCCATCCCATTCACCAGTGGGCCAACCTTGCCTCTGGTGTTAGTTTTATCAGCTATGTATTTGAAAAAGCTCTTTCTGTTGTCCTTGACCCCTCTCGCCAGATTTAATTCTAAGGAGGCCTTAGCCATCCTAGCTGCCTTCCTACATCCTCTAGCAGCAGCCTTATATTCCTCCCAAGTGGCCAGCCCCTCCTTCCATGACCTATAAACTCTCCTCTTCCACTTGAGCATACCCAGCAGTTCCTTATTTAGCCACGCAGGTCTCTTGGCCCTCTTCCTTGACTTCCTACGTGTCGGGATGCTCTGCTCTTGAGCTCGGAATAAGCAATTCTTGAATGTCAACCAACTATCTTGGGCCCCTTTACCTTCAAGCAGCCTTGCCCATGGGATTTCCCCTAGCAATTGCTTGAAAAGACCAAAGTTTGCCCTGCTAAAGTCCAGGGTTGCAATTCTACTTGCTATTCTACTGGTCCTACCACACAAGATCCTGAATTCCACCATCTCGTGGTCGCTGCAACCAAGGCAGCCCTCAACCTTTACTGCTTCGACCAGACCCTCCTTGTTAGTGAGGATGAGATCCAGCAGCGCTGCTCTCCTGGTTGGCTCATCTACCATCTGCATGAGGAAGTTATCCTCCATACACTGGAGGAACCTCCTGGACTGTGGCTGGGTTGCTGAGTAGTCCTTCCAGCAAACATCAGGGAAGTTAAAATCCCCCACGACAACCACGGCCTGTGACTGTGAGGCCGCTCTCAGCTGCCTGTAGAAGGCCTCGTCAACTTCCTGACCCTGATCACCTCCTTTGACCTGCTGGTCACGCTCCTTTGGATGCAGCGCAGGATGCGGTTGGCTTTCTGGGCTGCGAGCGCACACTGAAGCTTAATCAATAATAGCAACAACAAAAAACAACAAAAAAAAGAGGAAGAGGACAATTAAAAACAAGGGGCTTCCTCCTAAAGCGTCTTAACATCCCTAGCCAAGTTCAATTCTAACTGGGCCTTAGCTTTCCTCACCTGGTCCCTAGCTTCCTGGACAGCATCCCTGTATTCTTCCCAGGCCGCCTGTCCCTGCTTCCATCTTTTATAAGCCTCTTTTTTCCTTTGAATTTTCCTGAGCATCTCTTTATCCATCCAAGGAGGTCTCCTGGCCCTCCTGCTGCACTTCCTTCTAGTTGGGATGCAACACTCCTGAGCTTGGAGCAGGTGATCCTTGAATAACAACCAAGAGTCTTGGGCCCCCCTGCCCTCTAGGGCTGTATCCCATGGAACCTTACTAAGCAGGTTCCTGAAGAGGCCAAAGTCTGCTCTCTTGAAGTCCAGGGCAGTGAGCTTGCTGCACGCTCTTCTCACTGTCCCAAGGATCTCGAATTTGACCATCTCGTGGTCACTGCAACCAAGGCTGCCCTGGAGCGTCACATTTCTAACCAGCCCTTCCCTGTTGGTGAGCACGAGGTCAAGCATTGCACCTCTCCTTGTTGGCTCCTCTATTACTTGTAGAAGGAAGTTGTCTTCCACACAATCGAGGAACCTCCTGGATTGCTTGTGCCGGGCCGTACCTTCACTCCAACAGATGTCAGGGTGGTTGAAGTCTCCCATGAGAACAAGGGCCTGTGAGCGTGAGGCTGTTCCTATCTGCCTATAGAGCACTTCATCCACAGATTCCTCTTGATCAGGCAGTCTGTAACAGATCCCCACAGTAATGTCCCCCATCGCTGTTCTCCCTTTAACCTTGACCCACAAACTCTCTGTCGACTGCTCACCCATCCCCAGACACAGTTCCATACTCTCCAGCCTATCCCTAACATAAATAGCAACTCCGCCTCCCTGCCTGCCAGGCCTGTCTTTTCTATAGAGCCTGTAACCTTCCATTCCAACACTCCAGTCGTAGGAGCTATCCCACTATGTTTCTGTGATGCCTACTATATCATACTCCTGCAGTCGTGCACACATCTCTAATTCCTCTGGTTTGTTCCCCATGCTATGGGCATTTCTGTAGAGGCATCTGAGCCAAGCTCCAAATGAAGCCGGCTCATTGGCTGGAGCAGCTGGAATATCTCTGCATCGCTCCGAGCATTTATTGTAGGTGCTGGCAACTGACTAGGTGTGTTGGGATGGAACGATGCCCCCCTCCCCCAACACATCTAGTTTAAAGAAACCTTGACCAGCCTGGCAAGCCTCCTACCAAAACCTCTCTTCCTCTTCTTTGCCAGATCAGCTCCACCAGCCCCCAGTAGACCTGGCCTACTAGCTTGGGTCCCGTATTCAAAAACACCCAAACCCCTGACTATGACACCATCCTTTTAACCATTTATTAACTTGGCCAATCCTCCTAGCTTTTTTAAGATCTCCCCCTGTATCCTGAAGAATTGATGAAAAGACAATCTGAGCTGCAGAGCCCCTAACCACCTCTGCCAGGGCTCTGTAGTCCTTCTTTATGTTCTCCAGCCTACTGCTATCAACATCACTAGCACCCACATGGATCACCAGAAGTGGGTAATAGTCCGTGGGTCTCACTAGAGCAGGCAGCCTCTTTGCAACATCCCTGATCCGTGCCCCAGGTAGGCAACACACCTCCCTGGAGACCGGGTCAGGCCGACAGATGAGTGCCTCTGTCCCTTTCAAAGTAGAGTCCCCTACCACTATGACCCGTCTCTTTTTCCTGGCAGCACCAGGAGTGATCTTCTTTACCGGCACACCAGCCAATTGTTTCTGGTGCAAGTGCCCTTCCTTCTTAGCCCCCTGCAGGACAGCAAAGCGGTTCTGGGTGGGGACAACAGCTTTAGGAGGAAGCCCCTTGTTTTTAATTGTCCTCTTCCTCTTTTTTTTGTTGTTTTTTGTTGTTGCTATTTCCCAGCTTCCTGGGTTGACAGCCTCCTCCACTCCTCCATGAGCTTCAGGGGACGCCTGAAGCCCCTGCACAGTTTGGGCCTGGAGGAGGCAGTCCTGCTTCCTCTCAGCTTCCCTGATATCTTGCAGCCTATTAACAGCATCATATTTCATTAACTCATATTTCAATAACTAAATATAGGTGGCCTCATTTTTTCAAATATGTTGAACAATTTCTGATTCCTCTGATTATTTTTGTTGATACTTAAGAAAAAAACAGACTCTTTGATTCTCTAACAGTGCTACACAGAATTCTGCCCTTATAAGCCAGGGCATTGCAGTCTACATTGTGCCTCCTGACAGGGGAGGATGCTGCAAAAAAAAATAATTTCCCTGTGTCTTCCTGTTAATGAAGCACATGAGGAGCAGAATTCCTGTGGCCCTAAGTGTCCAGTAACAAATGCTTTTTTTCTTTTTTTCCTTCATTCTCACCCTTCCACCCCAAATTCAACAGAAATGCACTAAGAGGAGGTTTGATGTGGGAAGCATCTTTGTCTCTGTGAAGGAATTACGAGGAAGATGAAATTCCTGTAGTTTTTAGATCCCCATTGCCTTCTAGAATAGTCACTTGAGCATTTCAGGATCACACACAGAAAAAGGGGAACTCTGGAATATAATCCTATGAACTCTGGAATATAATCCTATGTACAATGCAATAAATTATGTAATGCGTAAGTAAAATTATCCCCACGAAACCTAGGTGACACTATTATAAGACCCTTATTTGGTGAAGTTTATGTAACTGAATTTGTGAACTCTCATTTGAAAATAAAAAAGCAAGCTAACCAAACAAAACATTTTCTAAATGCCATTATGAAAACAGAAATAGGAAGGAAGGAAGACTATATCTATAAATCACTTCCCTGAGTCCGAGAAAATCTCCCTGCTGTGCTAACAATTCTTTTTTGTTGAGTTCCCTACCAACAATTACCCCATAGAAGAAAACATTTGTCTGAAATTAAGGGAGTTGGTAGTAGCTGCAATTAAAATACCACAAATCAAAATTTTGTTTGTGCTAGTTTGCCTATCTGCCTGTCTGACAGAATTAGAGTCAACATTTGACTTTCCCTTTCATGGTTTATCCTTTATATGACAGTTTCTTAGGAATGGCAACTTTGGAACACCCTATATGAAAATAATACCAAAAAAAAAGCTAAAATGAGGTTATTTCTTCAAGTACAACTGGAACAGCCTGCTTGAATTCCGTATTAACATGCCAAGTACCTGGTAAATCTGGGTATATAAAAATAGCATTAATTTCATAAAATAAATTGATTTAATAATAAATTTTATTGATGGTGACTTGGCAGGTGAAAGCATAAATGAAGATGACTTTGAAACCTTTAAATGTTTCCTGAAGACAGTATCATTATCTGATGATCTTTCATCTTAAAAACTAAAAACTGAATAAATTGAACTGAGGTTATAACATATCATTTATAAAATATACACATGGATTTCTGTGTAACCCACAGAACGTTAATTATAGCACTTATTTCACAGCTGTTCTATGAAAGCTCAAATAAAATGTGTCTACAATTCAAACTGAATATATACTGACTTTATTAACTTAACAGCTGCACCAATAACCAATACCAAGGAACATACCCTACTTTGTTAATGTTTTGATACCATCTGCAACAATCAAAACTATTAGGTTTCAAAGCGGATGATGTCTTACTAGTATTGTGATCAAAGCCACCGCAATATGCTTACACGTGCTACTAAAGTGAATTGATCTATTTCAAGGGAACTTCAAGGGTTATGTGCTGCAAGACAATTTCCTAAACACAAGTGTGTTTGCCAGACAGTCAGAAACAGAAACTCTTGGTGGCTTTTTCTTCAATTCTCATGTTCTCAAGAATGAATTTCTCACGTGTCTAAACAAACAAATATTCAACTTTGGACCAAAAGTCAGGGAGGAAATTGAAGTAACGTAGGAAACTTCTGTGCTTACAATTACATTTTAATATTCTGACAGTGCAACTCTGTAATGTCAACCCATATTTCAATGTGTAACTTCCAGCTTTAAAAAGGAAAAAGAAAAAAACCCACACACAAGAAAATCAAACATTACATCATACAAAATCACAAAGACATTCAAGCAAATGTATTAGATTTTTAAATCTGCTTCGCAAACTCTTCTTACACAGAAGACTCTTCTTGTTCTGTGGTCATAATTTATGACTTGTGCATCTTTCACAGCTATAATTCTTTTGTTCCTTATATTACTCTTCCCAGAGTCCATTTCCTTGTTTACGAATTGCACTTTCTTACCCATCTTTAACTTTCTTGCACTCCTTCTCTCAGGTTTCTTGTCCCAGTCTGCTCCTTCTGAAAACAGTTATATAACATCCTGAGATGTTGCAATGCTTTTTTCATATTTCCTTCACTTCCGTGTCACTTGAGTACCACCAAAGAAATACCTTAAAGCTCTAGGAAACTAACCTATTGGTTCACAGGTTCACATCCAGTGGCACGCATCAGTTGGCACTGGAATTCAGGAAGAGCCTTCCTTGGTCTTTGTAATTGTGGCCTGGACCATACTTGGTCACTCTCCAGGTCTGAAACTTGTTCAGACAAGTCAAAGCTCTGAGTTGGAAGGCAGAAACCGTGATTAATATTTCTGTCAAAACTTTAGGACTTTCCAGCCGTCTATGGAGGGACATTTTCAGGGGTTTCCAGCATGGAAAAACTGAGTTTTATCACTGGAATGGTATCAAACACATGTCTGGCTTAAAAAAAAATTCTGTTAAAAGGACAAGCTGTTATTGTAAAGTGTTCTTATAGTAACTGCGATTTCGTTGCAGTTTCATCAGTGAAAGAGAATTTTTCAGTTTGCTTCTGTTCAGAAATGGCTGAATCATTTCTGCTGAAACATTTGTAAAAAAAATAAATCGTCTGCCTGACAGACACCCAGTGGAGAAAATTTCAATCCAAATGCAAAACTTCGTCAAAGTTAAAAGAAGCTTCAATCAAAATCTTCTAATAAGAAGTATCAAGCAAGAATAACTCCAAAGAAACAATCAGCTCCATCTCTAATAAAATCTTTTTGTATTAAATTATCTGCTCTGTTATTAGTAATGAAAGTGAATATTAAGCATCTGTCTGTTTTCCTTTCAATGTGTTAACATAAGGAATATAAGGGCTTTTAAAAAGTTGTCTTATGTTAGTCCTCCTTGTAAAAGATGTGACAGGCTGGATAAGGGTTTAATTTTTTCACATGCAGCTGTATGTGTTCCTTCAAACAGGAATGGCCATCCAGCTGGATGGATAGCTGCTTTGCTGCTTGTCTTTGGAGGCTAGTGGCTGAGTTAGGTGGGATCCTCTGAACAGCAGAATTGCAGGTCCTCAGCGACAATTGAAATGCCAAGGCAGAGAACATTGTAGAAGCTTCCATTCATTTCTCTAAATCAAATGGAGAGGGATGGACAGACAGAGACAGTTAGCATGGAAACTGCAGTGTGGTGTAGGCTTCTGAGAGCAAGCTCACAAAGGGGCCTCAAGGACATAGAAACCAGCTTTTATAGCCAGCATGCGATTTGTCCTTGAAAAAGCGGTACTCTGCAAGGACATGACAAGAAATGGGGAAGTTTTACTTGGTGGTTTGATTTTGGTTGGGTTTTTTTTGTGTGTGTGTATGTTTTTTGTTTAGGTTTTGTTTGTGTAGGGGTTTTTTTTTATTATTGTTCTCACGTTCTATTATTTTAAAAAAGCAATTTTCTAGTTTATATTTCCATAAAAAAAACAGGTTTTGAGCTTCAGTATGCATTGGTGCTTTTGGAGGGTGATTCTCGCTATAAGGAATTGGAAAGACTGATCCATCTGAGATCCACCTTAAAGTTTCACCTCAGAAGATTTCTTAAAAAAAAAAAAAAAAAGAAGCTACTTTTACTCTGTACTGAGCTACTTCTGAACAATTAGGCAAAGGATGTGTTCAGTATTCAGCAGGATTTCAATTATTGTTCTGAAATATCAGTCAATTAGTGTAAAGCACCTTTACTGTAGGAAAGATTGGAAACAGAGTTATAGAATTAACTAAAATCTGTTCTATAGAATCCGTATTAACATAGGATTAAGGTGTTGACAAATATATTTCTGGTTTTAATTGAACAGCCTGAAAGCAAAACTGTTTACATGTGAAAGATACTGTGGCAGATGTGTAGCCAAGTACCATTTAGTGAAATTTAAAGAGTGATGACAAGATGTAAAAATTTGTTTTTTTAGCATACTAATAACATAATTTAAAAGCAGAAGAAATTTGTTTGGAATTAAATTGCGTACTCTGGATTTGCACTAAAAATGTTTTTTGCCCCTTAAAAAGTTTTATTTTCTGAGGGATAGTATTATTTTAATTGAATAAAAAACTTAGTGTTTTTCAAAGCATTCTTGTCTGTTGTCTGTATAACAGATTCAGACCGCTGATAGACTGACTCATCCTGTTCATATTAGGCACATAATGAATGTTACATAAATGGCATAATTGTTTTTACTGTGCTTCATAGATTTTAACATGCACTTAAAATGTCGTGGTACTGTGAGAAGCAGCTGTAAAAAATGCCATCTTGCCACTTTGTATTTATGCTATGAGTTCCATAATAGTTCTGAAAGACTGAAGGAGTTTTAGCTGCCACTATTGCTACCTCAGGATGATGTGTCTTTCTACCCGACACATCCTCCTTCTCCACCAGTGCCCATTATAACAGTGGTGGTCTCCAGGGATTACTGACAATTTCCTTGATATTGTGTGAGAGCTACTGTTGCCCACTTAGAATGGCTGCAACAGTGGCAATGACTGAAAGGTGTGTGTCTTGGCTGTTAAATATATCTAATAACAGCATGCCATTTTCTGTCATCTCTAGTACCTTGAGGAGAGCCATATTTTCTCCACGTGTCCATTTATGACAACCTTTTGTCAGTGTGATTGAAGGTTCATAGTTCCAACAGTGGGTCCACATTGTCCATTTATATCTGCATATATATAACAGGAGCAGTAAAATGTATGGGATTGCTAATCATGTTTTGTGTGTGCCTACCAGGAATTAAATGACATTGATCGGGATTACTAAGGTGCCAATAAAAAGCAAACTTGTGGTAGACAGTAAGGAATTAGTCACACCTAGTTCTTTTTTTAAATTGTGGTGCGAATCTAGTTTGATTATATTGTGAAATCAATATACACAGTCTGGAATATATGTAATATCACTAGTTATTGGAATGGGGAGAGGGTTGATATTAGGCATTCACACTGGGTTTTTCAAAGTACCTGAAACCTTTATGGATTATTTCCCTCATAACCTGCAAAGAAGAGTATTAATTGCTCTGAAGATTATTAATATTTCTGAAATTGTGTAAGTTAACATGGAAAACTGCGCAGCATAGCTTATGCATCTATGTAGGACCGTATCAGAATTTCCTTGGAGCTCAAAAATTACTCACATTCATTTTGCTAGCTTTTAAACAAGGCCTCTAATTGACTTACAGATCAGTTAATGAAATTCATGTATACTGTCAAACATTTATACTTGCTGTATTGGAAAAGGACTACTTCATTGTGCATTGATATCCTTGTATCAGTATTGGTCACAAAAACATGGGTTAAATAAGTAAGAGGAACTTCAAGTTTCTGGGATTGCTTTAATTCTCCCAATTCCATGAAGCACCTCCTCCAATTTCTGTAGTTTTATGCAGAGAGGAAGTTGAAAGTACGCTCTTAAACTGCAGCACATTTCAAGTCTATAAAATCTCAATGACTGATCAGTCGTATCTCTAATGGCTTGTAGTTAAAGCCCTGAACCAGTTTTCATGAGATCTGGATTCAGTTTCTTGCCCTGCTATAAACCTGTTGGACGGCCCCAGACCAGTGATTTGGTTTTCCAGTTCTTCAATACTTGCTTTTCCTTACTTTCTCAGAATATAGGGTGTATTTTCTGAGCTGGAAGTCTGAGTAGTAATAATTCCTCTTATGTATTCCTAGGAGTGTTTAATGTAACTGTCTGCTTTTCAGTATTAGTTAAGAATAGGGTCTCTAGATGTGTGTTTCAGGTATGGTTTTTTTTTAATGTTCTTTCAGGAGGAGTTGCAGATGTCTTTGTTAATTGACACCTAGGAATAATGCTTTAGCTGTGGAAATAACTATGCAATTGATTTAATAAAATAAATGTATCCAAATATGTTTGTTTTGAATTACATTTCTACACATGAATGTTAATTAAAATTTATTGCTGCTGATAATAACATTATTAACATGTATACAGTGTACAGTTAACAGAAACAGAAGTAGAGGCAATTAGTGGAATTAGGTGGATTTTCTACCAAGAAAGAATATCCCAAATGGCAATTGCTTATATTCGTACATTCTTTGCAGATATCACTAATAACATCATCAAATCAATATAGCACCACTTTAGAAACATTAAAGAGATTTAGTGATTGGGGACATGATAGGGACTCCACTCTTTTTTTTTTTTAATTGTGTATGGCTGTCAATAGAGTTTGCATTTTTGCACGGCAGTCATGACCTGACTTTGTGTTTTGCATCGCAGGAAGTAAATTAATCTATGGGGAAGTTTATTGCTGCCAAATTATTGTTTTTCAGGTGCTTCTGATGCATTTGGTGTTTTATTAAGTGCGAACTGTGTAAGTATGTATGTTCGGATAAATTTTCTCAGAAATTTAATTTTGGCACCACTTGAGTTTTGTGCACATTCATTTTACCATGTGTGGTATCATGGCTGGGTGCTAGAAACTCTGGCAAGAATAGGTAAGTGGAAGAAGAAACTTTCCGGTTTCCCAGAAGATCAAGTGAAGCCAACACTTTCCCTTTGCCTTTCTACTGGGAAACTAGTGAGGTACTTTGGTGGCTGTGAATGCTCCTAAGATGCCTTGGTTTTACCCTGTGGTGTACACTGGGAAACTGTGTAATGCATAGTCCTGTCTATCCAGAATATAGTGCAATCATGCCAAAACCCCTGAAAATCCCAGTCTTTCCTTCTCTTTTAGTGATATCTGACTACAGTTTTACAAGGATTAATTCTCCTGACACTTTTGTGAGACAGATATAGCAAATAAATTTACAGAGGGAAATGCCACGACAGGAGAGTTAAAAGGTTTCCCCAGAGGTGTTACACTCTGTGTGAGACAATTTGCAATTTAGAAAGCCTGACTGACAAACCCTGCACTCGGAGCACAAATCCAAAAGACTCATTGAAATTTAGCTGCTTATTTTTAATAATGTAAATAGTGTGTTATTGCAATGAAGTTGAATTACCTTTGTTGTCATCTTTTGGGCAGAAAGGTGTAGGAGATGTGTGCTGTGTAAACCCTTCTATGGATAATCAGGAGTAAAAATCAATGCTGGAAAAATTAGGTGTATGTGATTAAGGAACCTAAACATGGCATTATATGACATGAATGGTCACCTTGTACTGATAAAGCAGGTTGACTGATTAAAGTCAATGTTAGGCAGGGACTGTGCTAACACAAAGAGGAAACAAGAATTAATATTGAAATTACTGAAATTTATATATTACCAATGTGCCTTTATATGCCTGAGTCTTGTACTGCTGGATAGACAAGGAAAGGTGTTGACAAGTATTTGCATTTAAATTTACCTGGCCAGCATGCATTTAGGACAGTCAAGTGTTAGACAGGTTGATGATGGCTGGAGAAGTGTCTTTCAGTATTGGGGCTTTCAGAAGATGCTGGTTTATATGTATGCTATAAAACAGTTTTGTAGGGACATCCTGCTCTCATTGGTAAAATAAGGTTAAAAAACAAGAAAACATGTAGGGGACGGAAGAGAACTTGATACATAAACAACATGAACTGAAATATCATTTAAACTGCAGACAGTCGACGTAGTGCCATATGTAAAAACACGGAAAATGACGGTAAAAATTCTCAATATGTTATTTGCAATGTACATCCCCTCAGCTTTTTCTCTTTTTCACCTCCTCAGGTGCCATTTCTGTGACTTACTGTGAATGGACGCCATGGAAATCCTGCCAATGCCATTTCAAAAATTTGCTAGTGGAGGAAGAGTGGCTTAGGCACATGCTTCCATTCAGGAGCTAATTCCCTTCCCAGTGGTCAGTGCCTGACTTCACTGTTCGAAAATCCTCACCTCTACAATCAGGAAAGCAAAAACTAACCTGGGAATTTGAACAGGAATGCTCAGTGCTGACTGAGGCACAAGGCACAGAGTGTGTGAGAACATGAGAAAATAAAGCAGGAATGATCCTTTATACATGAAAGTATATTTCATAGAGCATCATGAGGAGCAATAAATGTACAAACCAGGTCTGGAAGATTAAATCTTGCTCTGTATAGGCTATTCTATTGGGGAATCTGACTATACTTTGTGCAAGACTTCCTTTCTCGAATTTCTTTGTGAGGAGTGAGAGGGTTAGTCACTATACAGCCTATTATTCTCAGGTCTGTAATAGTGCTACCTGTGTGATACCTGGTTTAAGTGGCTTGCAAACAAACTATATTGAGGGATACCTACTGTTGCTCTCTTTCACATTGACCTGCAGTTTATTTTATTACTGCTCCCACAGATTAATAACATAAACCACATGGTGTAGTGGGCATTTCTAGAGGACATTTCAATTAAATCACATTAATTAAGTACTGAATATACAAATATTACAAAATCATATGACATGATGTACCCCCGCTTTTAACATACAAGAAAGTTTAAAAAATATAGTTAAAGTCACCTTGGATTTAATTAAAAAAAAAACAAAAAACAACAAAACCAACAAAAATTAGATTTAAAAAAGGTATTCTCACAAATTTATCATTACTTTTCCTTATGGAGAGCAAGGCTGAAAATAATTACTGCCTGTCTAAAATATGCCTTCTAAAGAAAGAATACAACATTTAAAATGAGATAATTTTATTCGTAGTAGTGGAATCTACAGAAAAAAATGTAGAGTACTGAAATATTTTTACTACTTTTAAAGGATAATTATGTAATTGTATAATGAATGATACATTTCTAACAGACAAGGTAGTGGCTGTACATGGGAAAGTCTAAAATGTGTTACTTTTATGTTCCATATAGCTGTAGCCTGTTCTGATGTCTGAAAAAAAGATATGGTATAATAAAATATCACATTTTTTAATGTCTATTGTTAACTTTTCTTGAAATATACAAAGAATATTAAAGAATGCAGACATAAGGTCAAATCATAAATTAATTTTTTACATATTTATGCCTAAATCTAGTCTGTGATACATCTGTGCCTACTTTCTGATAAGAAATCTTTACTGTCAATGTTGTTGTATTAGTATATTAACATAGTTAAAAACAAAATTTGGGTGCCAACGCATCTCTGTTCTCCTCAGTCTCACTCCTGCCACCGTAGGTCTGTCACATAATGAATGGCATATGGGAAAACGGCTGAATTGTAACTGGGTGCATCAGACTGCCCCAGGGATGCCAATAGCAGGATGGGCATGCTGATTTCGTAGAATCATAGAATGGTTTGGATTGGAAAGGACCTTAAAGATCACCTAGTTCCAACCCTCCTGCAATGGGCAAGGTTTATTTTAGTTCAGTAAGTTGGGAGTGTATACAGTATGCTGGCGCTGCTTCCTTGGCAAGTGTGATCCAAGCACCCTGCCATGTATACAGTGTTCTGGGAATATACTGTCAGTACTGCCACATTTCTCAATCACAGGGACATATCCATATTCTTCAAAATGTACAACTATGTGTGGAAGTTAACACTTTTGCAAGAATGTATTTGATGCCAATGAATTACTAAATGGCAAGCCATGTATGCATTATTTATGGTACAAAAAAAGATGAATGAGTCTGGAAAAAAACAGTAAAAACATGGAAGCTGAACACCAGGGAAAGTACACTGATTAAAAATGAAGAATCTGTACTCTCCTAGTCCTCCAAATGCAGACAGCATACAGGCACGATGCTAATCTCTTGTCTGCTTGTACAGGCTTTGGGTGTCCAACAGGATGTCAGAAATTGTTTACCATGCAAACAGTAAAAAGAAAATTTAACCATGACTTGTTTCCAGCATTCCATGTTCATTTTCTTTTCCACAGTCTACTCTAATCTGCTTTTTGCCCGTGCTTTGGTTTATATTGTTTCCCTTCTCTGTAAAAAATGCAGAATCTTCTAAAATTGCCACTCCTTCATTCCCAGAGAATGTTAATCCTTTTTCCACCTACTGTCACGTCATTGAACAGTCCTTATATGCTGTGGTGTGATCAAAACTGGATGGGAGTTGGCTTTTCCAGACAGCCTCTGTTCTTGTCACTTTCTTCTGTGTATTGGTGCCATCTGCCTGGCACCTGGAATTCAGCATTGGGGATAGCTCCTGAATCACAGCCATGTCCCCGACACTGACTTGTTTTGTGGTCTTCAGAGATGACAGAACAATGCAAGAATTGTTCTTTCAATAAATAATTCAAGCATTCAGACTGGAATTCAAGCACTCATGGACCTGCTGCAAAATACCACATCCACTATTCCACCAAAAAAGAAGGCAAAGTGCTGTATTTAATTAAAGTAACAGAGCCAGCTTTGTATTAGTTTCTTGGTGAGTACTGGCAGTTTCAGTTCTCATCCTCCAGTGGCTGCCTATTTCCTAGGGCAGTCCTTTTAACACGTTTGTTTGTGCCTAGGTTTTTCCATCTGCAAAATGAATTTATCTATCCTGCAGGACTATGAAATTTAATTACTACATAAAAAATAGTAGATGTAAGTTTTTATACAAGAGGAAACATTCTTATCCTTGTCCCCATCCCCATCATTATGCTCATCCCTATCCTCATTCATATGAATATTATTCATTTCTTCTTTCTGTTATACTGTGCAAGGATATTACTTTTTCCCTCCTTCAAATTTACATCCCCTTTTTTTCCTAGCCCAGTCCATTTCTGCACACAGCTCCCTTCCTTTCTATGTGAGAGTTGCAATAACCTCTTCTGTAACAAGTTATCTTGTCATTTTATCTCTTGCTATAAAGCGTTTTGAGAGGCTTTGTATGAAAGATGCTGTATGAAAATGAATTGAATTTTACTGTTTTAGCCCGAAGCAGGTGTTGCACTATAAGATAATTCCCCTCCTGTCTCTCTTCTAGACTTAGATTGTCATCTTTTTAAACAGATTTTGTATTTGTGTTGGTTTTCGAGTGTTATTTATCAATTCAGCACACAAAACAACTTGGATTTAGCGGTTTTCAAAATCATCCTTTTTAGTAAAGTCCTACTCCCACAAAAGAAAATAAAAACTAAACCAAAACAGAACCCTGAGAATAATGGACCTGTAGAATCCTGTTGCCCCAACAAAGATCTCACAATGAGCCTGTGAGTCACAACACAATTGAAATGACACACATGAAAAAGGCCCAATTAGGGAAAGTCCCTAACACAGAGCCATTCTTCAGTACATTGGTCTGTACAGTTTGGGGGGTTTTTTTTGACTTTCAGCTCTGAGACTTTAGAGTCAACTGATGACAAATTCATGTCATGTTATTAAATAAATCAAGAGTTTGTTTCGACCTCCTAGTTACATGTTTATGAGGTAGTAATAGTGTTGCAATTTTCTGTGGGACCACCTGAGTAAGCAAATGAATACGAATACAGGGACCTCTGTATAAGATTTGGTGACTCTAAAGCTTTGTGCTGGCCTAGGCAAAATAAATACAAATGCTTCGGTCAAATGCCCACAGCATTATCAGTGCTTGTTAATGGACAGCCTCTGGCTCTTCAAGTCACCCAACCAAAAAGGTCTGAAAGGACATTGCTCACCCTTCTGTTCACATCAGTAGATTGGAATCTGACATATGGAGAGGTAAGGTTTGAAGCTCACATTTTGATTACTCAGACTAAACTTGCTGCATGGATGAGACGGTAACCTGCAAACAGGAAAGTATGACTTCATTGAAGTCAATGTAAGTTTTACCACGGGCTCCAGTGAAGACAGTATTTCATCACTGTTTTTCAGTGATTTCAGCAGTAAGAGTATTCATGGAATGAACAGGAATCCCATACAAACAGAATCCAGCAAACAGTTCTGCACAAGCTGGTTTTTCTTTCAGAACGAGCATCCTCCAGTTGCAGACCAGTGGAAAAGAACAAACCGAAAAATCAGTAGGAATCTCAACCTTTTGAGGGACTAAGAACAAGACAAACAGGCGAATTCAAGGGAACTGTACAAGGAAAATGAATCAGTGACGCTTGTGGCAGAAAGCTGACAATTCTGGTTACATGCTGTCTGCTCTGCTATATGAATCTTCTCCCTATCCTCTTATCTTTAAAGACTGCTTTTTCTTCCTTTAAAAAAAAAAACATCCCCCTTCCACTTATATCTCACTTAGAATCATGATAATTCATTATAATACATTGTAATAATATGATTTGTTACCATGTTAAATAATTGTGCAATCACAAATACAGGATTATAGCTTTAGATACGGGATGTGATGATTAATGCTTATAGTAATCTAATATACAGACATGAGGCAATATATACTGATGGATTTCTGCAAAACCATGCAACGTTCAAATTGTTGAACAAAGCCGTCATGAGGATTTACTTATCCCTTTGAAATTACTGTGAATGCTTTTTTCTTTATTTTTGTACTTCTGTATGTTTGGTAAGGTTGAATGACAGCAATCCTCAAAAGTACCCAGTTTACTGTGTAACTACCACATGGATAAGTTTGCCCATTATTACCCATGATAAGTTGGTGCCACTCATTCTCTCATAGGAAGAATATGGTGTAGTGAGTGTGACAAACCAATTTGCAGTTGGCAGTGGCCTGTTCTTGCTAAATGTCTTCTTCAGGACTCCACTCTGTATAGTCTTTACTGGTTTACTTATTTCAGATGGTCTTTAATTACTCACAGAGGATATAAATGTGTAGAGAGGGATCTATTCCAATAAATTCTTCAAATTTGGGTGTTTGTTTAGATCTTGCATCTCCTTAGGCTCTCTACATAGAGGATAGAGAGTGAGAAATTCCACAAAATAACAAAATGCCCTGGATAACTTCATCATTCTCCAATAACTGTACAAAAAGATTATGTTAATTGGCTATCACTCCTTTCTGAGGTGAGAGGAGCTTCTTAGAAAGTTGATAAACTCAAGAAAGGCAGATTAAATAAATCACCACTCAATATCAGACTTAGACTTCTAAATTTGAACCTGTGAAAATAGTGCCTTTTGGGTATCCTTATCTCTTCTGAAACCCTGTAAAGAAAGTATCTGTTACTGTATTGGAAAGGGCAGGGTTAATTTAGCAATCCATCTTTTCATTTCGGTTAAAAGGTCAGCATAGTAAGCGGAAGCTTCTGGAATGCGTCTTGTCCTTTCTCCCTTGTTTCCTACCAATAAGAAAAAAAGTCTTCTATTCCTTCAAGAACAAAGGTGTTCCCTTTGAGGAAAAGTGTTTTTCAGGCTCAGCACATCAAAACAGTTTAAATTAGGTCTCTGGACAAGCTTCAATTCTATATCTCAGCTGGGACTGATCTTGCTACTTATCTAAAGCCTTTAAATCATTACAGAACTGTTTAACATGGTTTGTCTGAAAGACTGCTGATCTCAGCAGTCTTTCAACCAGCTGTTGCCAAGGATTTTGTCCCACTGTTTACAAGTAAAAGCATCTGGGAAATCTAGATTTGAACAGTTTTCCTCATTTTTCCCTTGACATCAATCACACAGAATATCTATAGCACTTCCAAGGAAGATCTCTGCTTTCTAAAGGACTCAATATTGCTTCAAGTTTCATTCATGTAATAAGATCATAGAATCATAGAATAGTTAGGGTGGGAAAGGACCTTAAGATCATAAGGTTCCAACCCACCTGCCATGGGCAGGGACACCTCACACTAAACCATGTCACCCAAGGCTCTGTCCAACCTAGCCTTGAACACCGCCAGGGATGAAGCATTCCCAGCTTCCTTGGGCAACCCATTCCAGTGCCTCACCACCCTTACAGTAAAGAACTTCTTCCTTATATCCAATCTAAACTTCCCCTCCTTAAGTTTGAACCCGTTATCCCTCGTCCTGTCACTACAGTCCCTGATAAATAGCCCCTTGTACAATAGCATCCTTGTAGGCCCCCTTCAGATACTGGAAGGCTGCTATGAGGTCTCCACACAGCCTTCTCTTCTCCAGGCTGAACAGCCCCAACTTTCTCAGCCTGTCTCCATACGGAAGGTGCTCCGCTCCCCTGATCATCCTCGTGGCCCTCCTCTGGACTGGTTCCAACAGTTCCATCTCCTTTTTCTGTTGAGGACACCAGAACTGCACACAATGCTCCAAGTGAGGTCTCACAAGAGCAGAGTAGAGGGGCAGGATCACCTCCTTTGACCTGCTGGTCACGCTCCTTTTGATGCAGCCCAGGATATGGTTGGCTTTCTGGGCTGCAAGCGCACACTGCTGGTTCATGTTCATTTTCTCCACCATTATAGGGGTAAAGAGTCACAGGTCTTACTATTTGCTCAATGATCAAAGGTATGAAAGGGGTTGAAAACAAGTAGCATCTTTATTGTACCTATTAGGGAGATAAACCATATATTACTAGGATTTTTCTGCATCGTCTCAGGTTAGGGCACTTAATGCAGCTTTTTCACAGTGCAGGGAATTGTCTGGAAAACTGAAAAGATAACAACTTCCTCACTGTTCCCAGTGACAGAGAGCTATGGAGAGAGAAGCCTTATGGTGAGTTATCTGCAATGTAGTGAAAGTAAGTGTTGCTTTAAAATGATAGGAGGAAAGCAACTGGCGAGGCAGAATGAGAAACAGATATATAGGTACTTGGATACGTACCTGATGTCTTTCCAACAGTTGCATCTCCATGTGAGAAAATTTGGAATATGCGTTATAAAAATGAGCTAAACTGTCACATGTTGTGATCATTCTTCCTCAGGAACAGTACAGGGATATGTACTTTCAGTATATTCTGTTTGTGCAGTTTTGCGCTATTAAATTTTTTGTAACACTCAGCAATATTCTTCAGGAGAAATCTCTTGGAGAAGCATTGCTCACTTTCCTAATGAGTATGAGAATAACAGAAACATACAAAAAACCCCTAAATAAACTGGCAAATAGAGCACAAAGATCGCTATATTAATCCTAATGAGGTAAGTGAACTTGCTAATGGTCCACTTATTAACCTGGACACATAACACTTAGATTTCATTTGTCATTCCACTACATTGTTTTATTTGACCTCTGCTTTTCAATGGAAGACAGTCATGGACGCTAAAGATGGCTTAAAACAGGAGTCCTTTCTTCACAGGATCACAAAATGGTTGAGGTTGAGAATGACTGCTGGAGGTCGTCTAGTCGTCTAGTCTAACTTCCCTGTTCAAGCAGGGTCAGCTAAAGCACTTTACTCAGGATTGCGTCCAATGGCTCTTGCATCTCTCCAGGGAAGGAGGCTCCATAACTTCTCTGGGAAACTTATTCCAATGCTTGATCATCCTTACAGTAAAGAAGTTCTTCCTCATGTTCAGGTGGAACTTCCTGTGTTTTAGCTTGTGCCCATTGCCTCTCATCCTATACCCTGGCATCACTGAGAAGAGTCTAGCCCCATCTTCTTGACACGGTCCTTTCAGAGGGGTGCTTCTCATCTCTAGGTTGAGCAGATGCAGCTCCCTTATCCTTTCCTCAGATGAGAGATATTGTAGATCCTTAAACATTCTAGTATCCTTTTGCTGGACTTGCTCCAGGAGCTCCGTGTATGTCTTGTACTGGAGAGCCCAGAACTGGACACAGTACTCAATGTGAGGACTCACCAGGGCTGAGTGAAAAATTAGGATTACCTCCCTTGACCTGCTGGTCTTCCTAAGACAACCCAGAATACCAATGGCCTTCTTGGCCACAAGGGCATATTACTGGCTCACAGAAAACTTCCTGTCCAGCAGCTCTCCCAGGTCTTTCTCCACAGAACTGCTTTCCAGCAGATGAGCCCCATGCCCGTACTGGTGCATGGGGTTATTCCCCCCATGTGCAGGACTCTGCACTTGCCTTTATTGAATTTCAAAATATTCCTCTCTGCCCATCTCTCCAGCTTCTCTAGATCCTTCTATGTAACAGCACAACACTCTGGGGTATCAGGCACTCTTCTCATATTCATGTAGTCAGAAAACTTGCTGAGGAGGCACTCTATCCCTTCATTCAAGTCATTAATGAATAAATTAAACAATACTGGACTCAGTGTTGACCCTTGTGACCCTTGGGGAATACCACTAGTTGCAGGTCTCCAGCTAAACTCTGTGCCACTGACCACAACTCTCTAAGACCTGCCATTCAGCCAGTTCTCAATCCACCTCAGATAGTCAATAGTCTGTTAGAACATTCTGCCTTCCTCCCTCCCTCTCTCTCTCCTTCCATCACTTAACCAAGAGAAATCATTATGAGTTCTCAAATAATCCTGTTCTATTGAAAAAAAAAATTGTTTGAATTTCCAGTGATAGACCCTTGGGCACATGTATATTTTCCATTCAGGTTTGTCAGAAGGTCTTCTTTCTAAGCATTTACTATTATCAGCAGAGAAAGTAGAGAAAAATCATGAGTCTGTCTATCTATATCCTGCATTTATTTTAAGAAACACAATTGCAAAATGAAGATCAGAAGATGCAATCCTACAAGATACCGAGTACCTGAAGCATCTGTTCCAGCTAATGGATGCATACCCAGAAATTATTCTGCATACATATCTTTGAATCACTGAGGAGCTGGAAAAGGTGGGTTTCATTCTGCTCAGTAGACAAAGGCAGGATATATACGAATGCACAAAATCATGGATTGAAGCTGTAAGGCATCCCTGAAGATCGTCTAGTCTGACCCGCTGTTCAAATCAGGGTCTTCTAAAGGCAGGCTGACCAGGGCTATGTTCAGGTGGGTTTTGAAAATGTCCAAGGATGAAGGCTTCACAACATCTCTGGGGACCCATTTGATTGTTTGACCACCCTCACAGTAAAATAAGGTTTGTTTGCTTATTTGTTTTGCTTGCTCCACCCCAACCCCCCTTTATGAATTGTCTAAATGAAAGTCTTAATACTGCAATTTAGTATTAATGTTGACCAAAGGTGAGAGACACGATTCAGGAGCAAAACCCTTTTTCATGGATGTGCATTCACTGCCTGTATTTATGGCACCAGTTTTAAATTTGTGATGATTCTTTCCAGGAGTACAGAAAGAGTACATAACAAACCGGGGCTCCAGGAGTGCCATGTCAGTAGTAGCCCTCTTTCTCCTTTCCTCACTTAATGAGATTTTCATAGAAAGAAAAATTCAGGCATGTAGGTCAGGTGGCTGTTGATCATATCTTCTATCTCTATGTTTTGGGGAAAAGAAGGCACTCCAACCTGCACGTGCAAATCACTTGAGAAGTGGCCAAAGGGAGTACTGACAGTTCTAGAGGTATTTTACAAGTTCAGAGGACTGCAGGTGCTGGCTTGTCCTTGCTGTGGCAAATGGTTTATTGCTGACTAAGACTCCAGAGGTCACTTACAGTTTGCACTCAAAATATGAGTTGTTAAAAAATTGTTTCACCTGCAATCTAAGCCATTTTCAGAAAGATTTATGCTCTAAATCAACTGTAAAGCATGGCACCTTTTGTTAGAAAAGCTGAAAGCAATTGAAGTACATTTTATTTTCTCTCTCAGATTTAAAACAAAGAAAAACCTTATTGTTTCACAATGTAGCCTTTTTGGCCTCAATTTAGTTTTGGGTTTTAGGGGTTTTTTTGGTTTTTTTTTGGTTGGTTGGCTTTTTTTTTGACTGGTTTCAATCTGACAGATTTCAACATTTGCACAAAAAGCAGGCAAACAAAACTTGAAGATTGGAGAGAAGTGGGAAGAAACAATTATTCCAGCATTCTCCTCTTTCATCTTAACGGTTCTTTAGAATCCATAGCTGCATATATGCTTATGAATATGCATATTTATAATATATAGAAAAGTAAAATTTTGGAACTGGAGAATTTATTCTGGAAGGCTTAATTTTTTCTGAAAATTCATGAAGTTTGTAGGTCATCCCAGTGCACAGTATTCAAGGTTTTGAAATTTCAGAATCTTCCAGATGATGGAGAAATCCCTTACCTACTCCAGTTTTACTTGATAGCATAGTATCAGATGTTCTTTAGCACCCCCAACATTAACAGAACATGTGAATAAGGGCAGACTTAAGATATGCTTTGTTTTATTCTGGTAAAGACAAAATTACATGTTTCACAAAATACCAAAATATCTTAGATAATATCACAAAATATCTTAGAAGGTGTGTGAATTTAAAGGAGATTTATCAAGATAGGTGGATCAGTCCAAGTCTGTGAGTCTTCTGTTTTGAAGGGAGATTGGGTACAAAAGGTTCATAGACAGTCATGGTTGCACAAAACATTATTCTAGATCTATTCTCAGTGAACTTATTTATTTTTCAACTAGCCAAACATAATTTGTTAGTATTTAATTATTTTTGTTATCTGAGTTAAAAATCAGGTATAAATAATGCCAGCTCTCTTGCAGTCTCCAATTAGTGGAGAATTAACTACTCGGGGAAAATGGTGGAGTTTTTCTTATTTTCTCACCGTGCTTCTCTTCCAGACTGATAATGGCCATAAGGAAGCTGTTGGGTAAAGCTGAACTTAGCAGTCAAAACAGAGCTATTTAGAACATTCAGAATCTGGAAGTCTGCTCTCTTTCTCAAATTTACATGGAAAGAGACACTTGGAAGATAACCCTGCATCTTAGTCATGGCATTTTTTTCTGCAGCTGAACATCATTATCAGATAGAAACATCCTTTCCCTACAATTTCTTATCAATGCCATGATGCCACCTGCACTGGCTGCATTATTGCAAACATAGGTGGAACGTGAAATGTGTGGTCGTAAGGGTAAATGCTTATGAATACAGGCATGGCTGTTCTGAACATATGCTGTATATCCAAAAGAATCTGTGATGAGTGTCTCCCAGGTGATAATTGCATAAAGGAGCCTCTGCTCTGAAAGGAACAGCTCCATCACTGAAGCTAAAGAATATAAAACACTGTTAATGATACTTTATGCTGACATAGCACCTTTGTTCTAAAAATATCAGGCATTGTACCAATATCGGTGAGCTTCTCTGAGCATCCTTTCCCTGGAAAACCTCAGAGGCAAGAACCTAGCAGAGAAAGAGGTTTATCAAGCTGTCAAATTGACCAGCAGTTTTTGAATCCACTTCCCCCTCCAGAATGGGCAGGGGCTTTTCTGAAATCATGCTTTTCAGGTACCTGATAATGATTGGGTCTTTTACTCTAAAAGGCATAAGAATATTTCAAGAGAAAAATATATAGTGAAAAATTAAAATGGAATTTTAGACAGATTTTTCACATTCTGCCTGAATAAAACAATGCTGTACCAGGCCTGATCTTGTGTCCAAGACATCATGGAAAAACTCTCCATTGGAATATCAGAAAACTATAGTGAGTTTGAAAGAATGATGAGACACAGAAATTGTTGCCCAGTTGATCACAGGATTGGATGCCAAAGAGAAACATATGTCCCATTTACAGTATGACTCAGGTATACTGTAAATTCAGTGTTATCGGCAGTCATATTGCAATTTTTTTTCCTTTCTAGCCACAGTTCATGTAGTTGTATTCTTACTTAAAATTCTTAGCATTCTTTTAAAAAAGGAAAAGCCTGATAATGTGGCTCAGATGCATGTTATAATCTCAGCATTCATGATAAGAGAGCATAAAAATCCAATTTATATTATAATCTTAGTTTTTAACCTCTTTACTGTTCTGGGAGGATGTTGGCTTTAGGTGATGAAAATCACATTGCTGCGATATGTAGAGATAAAATGAGACTTTTGGAGATATAATTTAATCCACTATTCTCCTACAAATAATTTAGAATTGGTCTCTTTCTAACTGAGGTAGGACTGATCCTTGATCTGGTGTAGTAAATGGCATGTCCCTGCAGTGTTGGCTGACAAAAAGACTCCACAAAGGTCTCAGGAAAGACAGAGAAAGAAGGATTTCTCTTTCCTTTCCTGCCTTCCTGACTTTCTCCTTCCCCTTCTGTTTTCAGACGGTGACTTAAACTTATTGCTGGGGTCAAAGTTTACCAAGCTATTTGGGTTTCATTTATTTGAAGATCACAACCACACACTTCTCATCCTGCTCTTGCTTTTTGTAGCTCTCTGCTGTTGCTCTTCTCTACCTCCTGCAGCTGTGTCACAGCCGGGACAAAAGCCACATTTTCAACCCAGCACAAACCAGATATGTCTAAGGAGAGCAGTATTACCTAAATCAGTGCTAGTGCTGTACTGCTACTTCAAAGCTGTCAGTAGCTGAGATAGCTTGTCTGTATCTGTGATTTCTACCTTTAGTGACTACCTTAGCAATAAGGCTAAACAAGTAAGCTTAATTTTTTCCCTACACTTCCATGACTTCCTTTTTTCCAATGTGTGCTTGGGGCTTTCAGGAATACCTTTATTCTTGGCAGAGAATTGGCTTTGCTCAACTTTTTAAAAATGAGATCGAAAACAAAACCAACGAAAACCCAAAGAAACTCGCTCTCATTCTCAATCCTAATCCTACTCCTACTTTTGTAATATTTTTCAGACTGCAATTCTTTGTCCTTCCCCTCTCCTGCACATCAGTGTTCTGCACAATGGCCAAATATCTGATGCCTGTAATGACTGCACATGCAGGGAAAAGCATATCATCTCTAGTCCTAATATACATTTTTTTATACTCAGTAGTTCACATGCCCAATTTTTTGAGAATTTACCTTTTTTAATTTTTTCTTTGGGTAATATTGAAGAATTTCACAAAGACTTTCAGTGAATTTTTCATTGAAAATTGTATAGAAGTTTTCTCCTGGTTATTTTAGGATTGACAGATTTGAACTTAACTGCTCAACAGGATATAATTCTGTGGGTTTGTAGACATTTGTCTCATCTTCCAGACAGTATATCCTTGATACATGTTGAAGTTTTGAGGTTTACTATCAGCCACTTTCTTTTTTTTATTGCAATATTTCAACCTTGGAAGTTCTCAGAAAGAGTCTTTCAAAACAGAAAAAAAAAAGCTTATTCAGTTTTCAAAATATAAAGTAACAAACTTTTCTACATAATCTTTTAAAGACAACAACTATTAAATTGTCCTTTGACTTTCTTCCAAGGTTTCTGTTAAGCTGTCAAACTCTTTTTAGGTTTTCTATCATCCTTTTTAAACTCAGTGCTTTTTGTGTGTGAAAGGAAGAGATGATCAACATTTTAGAGAAAAAATGAAAGCCTTTGAAAGTACAATGCAAACCTATTTGTGTGATAGCAGGATCTCAAATTGTAAGCTTGCCAGAGTCCACACTTTGAGAGTCTCTAGTTTTCCCTGACAAATGCCAAATTCTTCTGCCTTGGAGGTTTCTGTGTAATGCCTGCATTGAGCTACAGCAAGTATTGCTCCACTTGTGAAACTTTTCTTCCCCGTTTTACCCAGCTTGCGGAAATGGATGGGACTGTTTCCATAATTTATTAAAACTTCTGCAACATCAACTGTGTTGGTACTGTAGGCTTTTTACACACTTTTGATAAGAAATTAGCTCTTCTGTGGAATCTTTTTGTCTCTCCCTCTCGCTCTGCTGGAGTTGGCTAATGTTCTTTTTGAGTTGGAGTTCTGCAGAGTTCCATAATTCAGGAGAAAAGAGTATGGAGGACCCAACTGCAATAGAGGAGTCCAGAATATCACCTGAGATGAAGTGGGTACCGTAATCCTTGTTTTATCAGGATACAAAACCTACTTCATCTGGGATTCTAGCCCTCACTGTCTTCAAAAAGTCAAAATGGATACTTTTTAAAAGAATACAAGAAGATCAAAGTATTATATGCTTCTAAATATGCTTCTATTTTCTTTGTAATATTAACCATAAAGATTTTCTAATAATGTTTTGTCTTAGAGTATAGAAACACACTAGGACAGGTGGGAAGAGAAGCAGAAGCAGAATATCAAGTTGGCTAAGGAAAACATTTCCATCCTGGTAAAAATAAAAAAGAATTTTATAGTAGAAGAAAAAAAATCAGTGAACATCATTGATTTGGCAACAACAACAAAATTACAAATGTATGTCTGTGTCTGCAGGGTTGTTTAAACTGGGGATGGGGGAACAAGGGAGAAGGGGAGAGTGGGTGGTAAAACCAAAAAAGGTAAAAATGTTGCAAATTTTCAGAGACATTACCTTTGTTTCAATTTTTTTCTTCCATTTTTATATAAAGCAAAAGGTATTTGAAAAAAAATTGAATATTTTATTTTGGTCTGACCTGAATGATTTACTTGTTCAAAGCATGTTTCTGCCTGTTCAGAGCACAATACATTATTCATAACTCAGTACTGTGGATTGTACTTCAAAAACAGGTCTACATTGGGATTTCACAAGATTTGCTCAAAAAATACAGACCAAATTGAGAAGGATTTTTTAAAAAAACCCTACACAACAATAGACATGATGACCTCTGGGGACAGGCAGTTCATTTTCTGACAGTAATTCAGATACTCAGGGTACCTTGTTCAGGACACTGAGGTGTGGCAGAAAAGCTGTAAAACCTGCTTAAAACCCAACGGGGGCTTTAGCAGAATGTGGCACTATAATATAACAAATATAGTAATAACAATTATTACTATATTTGAGGGTTTTTTTCAGACAGATCTGAATGTTAATTGACTCTCAGTGCTTTATGTTTCATAATTTTTTCTCCTTCAAGTGTTTATTCCCACAGACCTGAATAGACTGAAGTTGGTATAAAATTCTTAGGTGCCATGTTAAGTATATAGAACACTATTAATAAGATGAGGGTATTATCAGCTGCACTCACTGAAATGACTGACCAAAATCAGAGTTCACAGCTGGAAACTACAAACTCAGTCCCAACACTGGGATTGGCTTCAGATCAGAAATAGTTTGAGTTTCTCTGTGCTCAGTCTCAGGCTTACCTCATAGTCCTGAGATTCCTAGAATCAGAAAAAGCAGCAGAAAAAGTAGCAATGTAAGAAAACAATCAGAACATTGCCACCAGGTCAACATTAATTTTATTAATAAGGTCATTCCCTTGCTACTTCCAAATACTGAATTAGACAAATCAAGGCTTAAATGAACTTTTCATGTGAAAGGTTGCATTCTGTGCTAATATGTTCAATGTGGAATTAAAATTATGGTTTTTTGCAGATTGTTTTTTTGAAGAACTATTTATTTTTATGTCAAAATTGCCATTTAAGTACCTTGCAAAATTTAAAGGCAGCTGTAGTCATGTAAAAATTAAATATCATTAACCTTAAACTACCTATGAAGCTGCCCTCATCAAACTCCCTATTGAATAAAAAATTTGTCACACAGCAGTACAGAGCTGCCCTATTTTCTCCTTTTCTAAGAAAGGCCTGGACAATTTAATCTGTCTTTTAACTTTTATCAGCTATAAAGAAAGCCTGCATTTGGCTTTTTTTGGGCTACTCCTAATGCACCATAGCCTTCTTTCATAATGAGTCAGGATAAAGCTTTGTTCCACTAAATTTATTTAACAGATCTCGAAACTAAGACTCAAATGCTGTTGTGAATTTGCTGACAATTCAACATATTCAGCAACTGTAGGAAGTCTGTTCAGATCAACCACTTTAATCCTATCACATTTAATGTCTCCTCATTAGGAAATTGAAAGAAAAAGTCTCTTGTTCTAAACAGAAAGCTCTGAAACATGCTTCAGTATTAAATATGTATATATATATGCCATGTATATGTTCCATAAATTTTATGTATATTTATTATGTATATTTATTATGTATTATGTATATGTATATGCATATGCATATGTATATGTGTATATACACACACATATAGAAAAATGAAATCAAGAAACTTAAAAATATTAAGTATGTCACGTAAATACAGCCAAGGTGTATTTCATTAATAACTGACTTCCAGGCTTAGGAAATAAAGTTGGAAATCCGTAATAGCTGTAATATCTTTCTCTGTTTTAAAGGTCTCTGAATGATGGAAAATGGTAACTGTTGTGTTGATTGCTATTCTCTCTTCACTTGCACATTTAAATTCAGTTATATTATACCTGTCTGTACATGCTACTTGAAATAAGAACATCTTCTGTGTTTTATGGACAGGGAGAAAGGTCAGCAGAAGGAAATGTGACTAGCTTTTCAGTGCACACACAGCCAAATCAAGAACTGACTTTAGATTTGTTTTCCTAGTGCTATCACTACAAGACCTTCAATCCTATCTTTGCTTTAACTTTCTTTTATACTTTCCCATGCACCTGCTGTTCAATATCAGGGGTTCAGGTTCTACGAAATGACAAGGTGAGCATACAAATGTGCAAGGTTGTAGATGTAACCAAGATAATTAAAATGGAGAGGCACACTCAGCATATTTTTACTTTTTTTCTTCACAGATAACGACTTTCTTGCCTTTGAATTTAAGAAAAGGTACCATATAGTATTACTACTGTAATTAATTGATGAATACATTCTCCCCTCCAGAGTTTCTTCTTTGCCTAGAAACCTGCCACTATGCAATCTAAATATGTATATTCAAAATACGAAAAAGAATAAAGAGACATAGAAAGGGGGGAGGAGGGGCATCTAGCTGATATGTGTCATTTACAGTATTTGTATTCTGAACTTATTCTTCCAACCTTGCTTGAAATCCTAGAGAAATTGGGTGCTTCAGTTAAAACTGACCTTAGGCAGTTTCAACTCACATGATGATTATTTGCTCAGAAGTTCACTAAAAGTCTATTTGACTGTGTCAGTATTACAGGAGGTCGTATTTTTTCAAAGGTGACCTGTCTTTGAACATTTTTTACAATTTATTGGGCAGAAATAAGATCTCTATCAATATCAACCATGTACCTACTTTTTTTCACATTTCTCTTGAATTTTTTCTGTTGTTTATCATGATTTCTTGAAGATTTTACAATAAAATAACACATTTTTTTCTCAATAGAGTTCTACATGCCCTTTGCTATAGTACAGCAAAACTGTGATGGGTTATAGTACCTTATTACATTCTCGTATTTTTAATTTTGCAGTATGAAGATATGGGACTTGCAGAGCAACAGGTAATTACTATTTATAAAATAACCAGAGATTTTAAGTAAGATATAGGCCCATTGTGCTGGAACCTGAATATGTTTGTCATAGAATTTCACTTTAGCTGCAGTTTGAAAATGTGAGATAATCATCCAAAGAATGAAGCTATGCAAAAAATTATAAAAAACCCCAAACCAACCAACCAATCGTCCACAAAAAACCAAAAAAACCGAACAACCCAAAAACCCCAAGCCCCACAAACAAACAAAACCAAAACCAAACAAAAACAGAAATAAAGAAAAAAGGAGAATAATCATATTCTGGTGTAGAATAATATGTATTTCTTTTTTGACAAAAGCTGAGTGATTGTTCTGATAGACATATTTGATCCTACAAAAAGTACTTCCCTCTGTTTGTCAATAATGTACAATGGTATAGAGGTAGGAAAGCTGTTGCAATATAAACATTGGTAAGTTGAAATCTGAAGGCATTTCTTAGCTGGGCTTGTGAGGCTACATCATTAAGCCTGAGTAGTACTATATTCTTTCTTCTTTTCTTTTCAATAAAGTCTGTTTTTTCAAAATTCTCTGTGTCAAAGTCCCAGATACAGAAACCCTGGAAAGCTAGTCTCTGTGTCAGAAGCACAACAGTGTTTTCGGTGGGTTGCTGAGGAATTAGGCAAGAAATAAAACCTGAATTTTACTGTTACTTTGCCTGAAGAGAGCTGTTACTGTGAAATATGTCAAGATTTAAGAACCACTGGCTGGTTAAAAAATGTTTCATTATAATTTTTCCAACCAACCCTGCTACTTAGGCATTTTTTATGGGGATGGGATGGGGACCTGGATGGGGGGAGGGTAGCAGGGGGGAGGAAGAAGGGAAGAAAACAAAATTAAACTTTTTTCCTTGAAGAAATGAAACACTGAGATATCCAGAAAAGATAATATCTATTTTTCTAACACCCTGATGCAACACCCTCTCAAAACTTCTACATTTATTATTGGCTCTACTTCTAGTATCATTATAGAATGTACATTTAACTAATCACAAGCAAACACGTTTGGAAGGACTTTTTTTTAATCAACCACAGCATACAGATTTCTGTAGGAAAAAATACACTAAAAAAGTCTTTCATCTATGTATTCAAAAATTCTGCCTCTGACAGAATTTATCCTTTATCTCAGAAAGTTTAGAGCAAGAGCGACACAAGATCCACAGAGCAAGAGTTTTGGAGACATTTCCTTTAAAAAATCTACAAAGATAAATAAGTGAGACAAATATATAAAGTAATACATTCTAAAGAAATGGAAAATGCCCAAGACTGCAGTGCAGAAATGAGAAAGCATACAACAAAACAGAAAATTTCAAACTAAAGCAAATTATTTTCCCCACCTAAGACATGATTGTAGAGCTCATACCACAGGATATCAAAAGGACAAAAGACTAGTGGAATTCAAAAGAAGATGAGGAATGTACATGAAATAGAAGAATCGTATCAGAAATTCATGTTACTGAAAGTAGCAGAAACCTAATTCATCAGGAGTTAAAATTCAACTGGAGCTAGGAAGGACCCGTTTCCTGGTGGTAGTTAGCCTCTAATTATCTATTACAGGGTTTTCTGAAATTGCTTAGTGACATAGAAAGCTAATGGACAACATAAAGCCACAGAACAGATTTTACCGAGAATGGTGTCTGGTGTTATATTTGAAAGACTCCAGTTTTTCCTGATTCTTGTCAGATACCACTATGTAGTTGAAATTGTGATGCGTAAATAGTTTATAGGCACTATGATTTTTTTTTTTTTTTTTTTTTTTTTATTCCTACAGAGCTATTTGGATTACAGAAATTATTCTTCCTGGTAATTATTGGCTGGATTAAGAAAGGGGAAACAAAAAGTAGCTGCACTAAGTGCAATACTTCTTGCTTTTTCATCATCAGAAAGAAAAAATAGAAACATTTGTACCAGTTTTGCTAATTCACTTGAAGTTTTAGCCCTGTATCATGTCCTTTTGCATTTTTTTTTCTTTCTTGAATAAATAGTCCGACACTTGTCAATCTCTCCATGCAGAAGCCATTATGTCCTTCTCACATTCCTCTGTTGCAGTAGAATGGTATAACAGAATTCTAGTCCTCACACATAATTCTTTTCTGTAATTGGAATGCAACATATTTGGGTTTACTTCCTATCCCCATTCCTTACTAACTGTAGTATTATGTTTGTCTTTCAGCTGCTACTGAAAGCTAGGTTTGTAAAATAGCAAAAACATATTCAGTGGGATGAGCTGTGGGAACAGCTGCTGAATCAGATCTAGATTTTAAATAAAGATTTTAATAAAGCAGATAAAAAATTCTTTGGTAGATGCCACCACAAAGGGTTTACACATGTTTAAGGTTATATATGAGCATATCTATACCTTCAATGGTATAAATTAATGACAAGTGACAGATTCCGCACCTGGGATGGTGTAATCGTGGATGTACATATAGTCTGGGGGACAAGATCTGGAGCAGTGTCAGGGAAAGTCCATACTGGATACTGGGAAAAAGTTCTTCACTGAGAAGGCGATCTAGCACTGGAACAAGCTGCATGACCCCAAGCCTGTTGCTGTTCAAGAAGCATTTGGACAATGCTCTTAGATATGTTGGTTAACTTTTAGGTTTCCCTATGTAGACTCAGGAATTAAACTCAATGATCCTGGTGGATCCTTCTGACTCAGGATATTCTATGGTTCTATGATTCTATGATACAATGGAGTGTTTTCTGAACTAAAGCCATGAGTGTGAAAGCTGAATGGAAAAAAGACTGGAAAGACTGGAGCCCAAATAGAAAATTGAGTAACAGTTTAAGAAATTTATCAACCTCTTTCCATTCATGTTAAGTAGGGAAACTTAAAATATGTATATTTGAAACCCATTGAGATCAATTAGCATTCTTGTATCAAACTTCACCTCCTGTTCCCTCTTCCAAATAACACCTGTTATTCATGGTGTAAGCTTTGCAACAGTCATTGCTTCCAGATAGTAGCTGCATAAATTCATCTGTCCTTTTAGGCTCCATTTCATGCTTTATTTAATAAGAATAGCATGGCATTATTTTTTTTCCTGAATTCGCACGTTAATTCCTTCTTCTGCAGCAAAGATCAGACAATTGACATTACATTGCTCTTGATACTGATAACATATCATTCTGTAAAGAAAAAAAAAAGCTTTGAACAAGGCCATGAGTCCTCATGTTCAGTTAGTTCCATAGAGATAATGGTTAATGAGATCAGGAAATGCTTGTGCAAAGGAATAGCTCCAGGGAGCCATTCATTTGGATAGAGTAAGGGTCGTATCTAGGGCTATTGCATACTCCTTTCAAGGCCACCTCTTCTTTCTTTTTGAAGATGGAAATGTGCTTTGCTTTGAAATCTGTTTAGACAAATGTTTCTCAAAGGCTGTGGACTTGATCAAGAAAGGCAGAATTATATGAATTGCATGAATTACAGTTAAGCTGGCCCCGCCTGATTTAATTTACTGTTCTTTCCTACACTGCAGAGTACTCTGTTCAGAAGGCGTGTGTGCTTGGTAGGCTTATAATGTAATTCAGGCTGTGGTCTAATCTTCTGCTCAGAGCAGGGTCTGCTATGGGATTGTGCCAGTTTGTGTCCAGTTATGTCTTGAAAACCTTGAAGGGTGGAGACTGCACTGCATCTTTTAGCAATCTGTGCCATGTCTTGACACTCCTCATGGGGAATAAGCTTCCCTGTATAGCCAGCCTGAACCTTTCATGCTTACACTTGTTTCTTTTATGAAGAGCATGGATCCAGCTTCTGAATGCTGCTGTTGGGTGCTCTGAACATCAATAACAATGCATCAGCACTACCTGCCACCTTATTCAGACATTTGTGTATCTAAGGCTTAGCTTCATTTATAGATAATCATAGCTACATCATCACATCATGGCCTGCTCTGCTGGCCTGTCATGCATTCTGAATATATTGGTACCAGGCCTTCATAGCCTTTAATAGAAATCACAGACTTGTGGTATGGGGTTTTCTGTGGTGTTTTGTCTGGTTGGTTGGTTGTTTTTTGGTGGCTTTCATTTTGTTTTGTTTGGGTCTTTTTTGTTCTGTTTTGGGTTTAGTTTGTTTGTTTGGGTCTTTTAAGAACAAATATTAACCTTTGGCATATTTTTATCTCTGCCTTCATCCACTGTAATGCATACCTAAAGTGCTTTAAAAATTCTGTTCTGCATAAATAAGTGGAGATATAGGAATGCAGCTATGGCTAGTATTTTCCAGAAAGCCTAACATAATTATATATTTACCTTCAGCCATACCAGGGCTCTAAAATCCTTGCCATATCTTGAAAACTTTTCAACCTATTTCCTCACTGTCTCTGTCTTTATTCCCCCAGTCCCCTTTTTAGAATACCAAAGTCCATGTATTTGAATAATTTTCAGAATGGATATTTGCCACCACCCTTTAAAGTTCATGAAGCAGAAATTTAAAGAAAGGGAATATTTACGTTTCTGGATGGAAAATAACATGGCTATATACACTATGGGCTGAATTTTGCTTTCAATTGAAGCCTCATGTTTCAAATAGGTACAGAGTTGAAACTTATCATGACATGAGTATCCACAGCCATTGTCTCCACAGAACATTTTTTTTTTACCTGTAGATATGAATGAAGGAAAAATATAATTTTAATCATTCACTGTCTCCTGAAGCTATCTGGTCCTCATTGCTGAATTTCATACTTACACTAAGGTATCCCATAAAACAAATCAATGAGATTGATATAAGCCAAATATAACTTCTGAAAGGCATGTGAATGTCAAGATTCATAACATTTTGCAGTTTTTGTTGTTATTGTACAAAGATACATTCCAGACAGGTGGGGGGGAAGCTGCTTCCCGCAGTCTGAGGGGGATGAAGAAAGACTACAGGGCCTTGGGGCGGATGGTGAAAGAGTCTGGGGCTCAAGTGATCTTCTCCTCAGTTCTTCCATCTTCTGGTGATGATGTGGGACTGAATGGGGAAATTCAGTCTGTAAACAATTGGCTACGAGACTGGTGCTGCAGGCAGGGCTTTGGATTCTTTGATAACAGCTGGTTTTATAAGGCTCCAGTCCAGATGATGGCACGTGGGAAAGGTTTATCTCACAGAGGCAAAAAGATGCTGGGGCATGAATTAGCAGGGCTCATTTGGAGAGCTTTAAACTAGATTCGAAGGGGGATGGGATTGTAGCTGGGCTTGCCCCAGTGGGGCAGCACTCTAGAATTGATGAAGACTGGGAGGCCTCCTATAATCCTAGGGTGAAATCGGTGAGCTCAGCTCCCTCCTTGAAATGCCTGTACACCAATGCGTGCAGCATGGGAAATAAGCAGGAGGAGTTGGAGACCTGTGTTAAGTCAGGAGATTATGATCTGGTGGCAATTACAGAGACGTGGTGGGACAGCTCACATGACTGGAATATAGTCATGGAGGGCTATGTCCTTTTCAGGAAAGACAGGCCAGCCAGGCGGGGTGGTGGGGTTGCTCTTTATGTGCGAGAGCAGCTGCAATGTGCTGAGTTCTGTCCAGGGACAGAGGACGATTCTGTGGGTAAGAATTAAGGGGCAGGCTGGCAGGGGCGATACTGTTGTGGGTGTCTGTTACAGGCCACCAGATCAGGGTGAGGAAGTTGACGAGGCCTTCTACAGCAGCTGAGAGTGGCCTCACAGTCACAGGCCGTGGTCGTCGTGGGGGATTTTAACTTCCCTGATGTTTGCTGGAAGGACTACCCAGCAACCCAGCCACAGTCCAGGAGGTTCCTCCAGTGTATGGAGGATAACTTCCTCATCCAAATGGTGGATGAGCCAACCAGGAGAGGAGCGCTGCTGGATCTCATCCTCACTAACAAGGAGGGTCTGGTCGAAGCAGTAAAGGTTGAGGGCTGCCTTGGTTGCAGCGACCACGAGACGGTGGAATTCAGGATCTTGTGTGGTAGGACCAGTAGAATAGCAAGTAGAATTGCAACCCTGGACTTTAGCAGGGCAAACTTTGGCCTTTTCAAGCAATTGCTAGGGGAAATCCCATGGGCAAGGCTGCTTGAAGGTAAAGGGGCCCAAGATAGTTGGTTGACATTCAAGAATTGCTTATTCCGAGCTCAAGAGCAGAGCATCCCGACATGTAGGAAGTCAAGGAAGAGGACCAGGAGACCTGTGTGGCTAAATAAGGAACTGCTGGGTATGCTCAAGTGGAAGAGAAGAGTTTACAGGTCATGGAAGGAGGGGCTGGCCACTTGGGAGGAATATAAGGCTGCTGCTAGAGGATGTAGGAAGGCAGCTAGGATGGCTAAGGCCTCCTTAGAATTAAATCTGGTAAGAGGGGTCAAGGACAGCAGAAAGAGCTTTTTCAAATACATAGCTGATAAAACTAACACCAGAGGCAAGGTAGGCCCACTGGTGAATGGGATGGGTGCCCTGGTGACAGAAGATACAGAGATGGCAGAGTTATTGAATGCCTTCTTTGTCTCTGTCTGCTCTGCCGGAGGCAGTCCTGAAGAGCCCTGTACTCCTGAGCCCTCAGATGAAGTCAGGTCAATGGAGCAGTTTGCCTTAGTCGATGAGGAATGGGTTAGGCACCAGTTGAGCAATCTGGACATCCATAAATCTATGGGTCCAGATGGGATACGCCCGCGGGTGCTGAGGGAACTGGCTGAAGTCATTGCTAGACCACTCTCCATCATCTTTACCAAGTCTTGGGAAACGGGAGAGGTGCCTGAGGACTGGAGGAAAGCAAATGTCACTCCAGTCTTCAAAAAGGGCAAGAAGGAGGACCTGGGTAACTATAGACCGGTCAGCCTCACCTCCATCCCTGGGAAAGTGATGGAACACCTTATCCTTGATGCCATCTTAAGGCATGTCAAGGATAAGAGGGTTATGAGGGGCAGTCAACATGGCTTTACCAAGGGGAAGTCATGCTTGACCAACCTCATAGCCTTTTATGAGGAAATAACATTGTGGATGGATGATGGCAAAGCGGTGGACGTGGTCTACCTTGACTTCAGCAAAGCATTTGACACAGTCTCCCACAGCATCCTCATAGCTAAATTGAGGAAGTGTGGCCTGGATGATCAGGTAGTGAGGTGGACTGCAAACTGGCTGAAGGACAGAAGCCAGAGAGTTGTAGTCTATGGGGCGGAGTCTAGTTGGAGGCCTGTATCTAGTGGAGTGCCTCAAGGGTCAGTACTGGGACCAGTATTATTTAATATATTCATTAATGATTTAGATGAGGGAATTGAGTGTACTATCAGCAAGTTTGCTGATGACACTAAGCTGGGAGAAGTGGCTGACACACCAGAAGGCTGTGTTGCCATCCAGCGGGACCTGGACAGGCTGGAGAGTTGGGCAGGGAATAACTTGATGAAATATAACAAGGGAAAGTGTAGAGTCCTGCATCTGGGCAGGAACAACCCCAGGTTCCAGTATAGGTTGGGGAACGACCTGTTAGAGAGTAGTGTAGGGGAGAGGGACCTGGGAGTCCTGATGGACGGCAGGATGACCATGAGCCAACACTGTGCCCTTGTGGCCAAGAAGGCCAATGGCATCCTGGGGTGTATTAGAAGGGGGGTGGTCAGTAGGTCGAGAGAGGTCCTCCTTCCCCTCTACTCTGCCCTGGTGAGACCACATCTGGAATATTGTGTCCAGTTCTGGGCCCCTCAGTTCAAGAAGGACAGGGACCTGCTGGAGAGAGTCCAGCGCAGGGCAACTAAGATGATTAAGGGAGTGGAGCATCTCCCTTATGAGGAAAGGCTGAGGGAGCTGGGTCTCTATAGTTTGGAGAAGAGGAGACTGCGGGGGGACCTTATTAGTGTATATAAATATATAAAGGGGGAGTGCCACGAGGATGGAGCCAGGTTCTTCTCAGTGGCAAACAATGATAGGACAAGGGGTAATGGGTATAAACTGGAACACAAGAGGTTCCACTTAAACTTGAGAAGAAACTTCTTCTCAGTGAGGGTGACGGAACACTGGAACAGGCTGCCCAGAGAGGTTGTGGAGTCTCCTTCTCTGGAGGCATTCAAAACCCGCCTGGACACATTCCTGTGTAACCTTATCTAGGTGTTCCTGCTCTGGCAGGGGGATTGGAGTAGATGATCTTTTGAGGTCCCTTCCAATCTCTAACATACTGTGATACTGTGATACTAATTTTAAATCTGTGGTATAAAAATTAAATTTTAAAAAGTTAATTTTTCCTTTGTTTTTAAAAAAACCAGGAGAAATAATTAGCAGATATAGTAAAAAAAAAAGAAAAAAAAGGCAAAAATGTAAACAATTGTACTGTTCAGTTTCTCCTTGCATCATTTTTACATTAACATTAATCTAATGATTTTCTAATGTTAATCACTTTAAAACACCTGAAAACTTAGAGCAACACTAGTCTATTACTTGATAGTCATAAATATAATTCAGTGCCTCAAATATATTTTTTTCTTATGCCCAACACAGGAAACAACAGTCTGCAAATTGTTATCAAGAGCCTATCTTTTAAAATCTTCTACTTTCAAAAACAAATATAGTAATTTTAAAATCCAAGTTGGACATCAGGATGCTGATAACTACTTTTAGAGCCCAGCATACATGTTTTACACACAGCTTAGCTGGTGAGCCTTAACAACTCCTGAACTTGCTGTAACTGTATACTATTTGAACTCTAAAGAAAACAAAATATTCTAAGATCTTCCTGGCTCGTTGCTGTTGAAAATGAACAAGACATTTTTCTTAATGAAATCCATATTCTAATATTGCTTTACTTAAGTACTAAAAAGAAGAATTGCATGTAATATAGATGGCTGCTCATCACAAGGATTTTTCCACTTATTTAATGAAAACCTTTATGAGTGATGGCTTTCCCTTCATTTACAAAAAAGAAAACTATGAAATATCCCCTGCCTATGCAAGTTTTACCTGCTTTCATGACTGATCTGTTAGCCATAATTGCTCCAAAATAGGATCTATTGCAGAGATTTTTCCAGTTAATTACTTGCACTTAGAGATTTTGCTGTTTGTGTTCAGAAAGACACTAGATAAAGTTTTGATTAGAATCATAGAATAGTTAGGGTTGGAAAGGACCTTAAGATCATCTAGTTCCAACCCCATTAGAAGGGTGTTAAAGATAGTTCACTCCCCTGGAATTGTACAATATTGCTAGTATGTTGTTCACATGTTATAATTCCTTCAACATTGGCTACATCTCCATAGATTGCCCCAAATACTTATATTTAATTTCTTTATTGCCATTAAACCCAAACTTTCAGATTTCACAAATTACAATGCATCCTGATGCTGTTATAGCACCTACCATTTTTGTCTCATCTCCATACCTCCTGGGCTCCATTGGTAGAATTTCTGTTCTATTAAAACCCAATGCCTTTCAAAATTGGTCATTATATTTCAAGAAAACAAAATATGTTTTCTTAAGAGGCAAAAAACCCACTCACCTTTCCAGTGTAGTCAAGTTTGGTAAGAGATTAAGGAATAGTAATCTGATTTTATGTTATTAATTAATGTCCTATTCCTAAATTCTTAAGTCTCAAATATTGAAAGAAAACAGAGAGGAAAAAAAATAGATGAGTGAAGAGAAAGTGTAGTCACCCATTATTTACTGCTAATATTATTACAGAACAATAACCCTTTGTGATAGCTCAAGTGGATCAAAATTTTGGAACTACCAACCTTTTAAAAAGTCTTATTTTTTTTGGCATGGGAAAATTCATATCATCTTGAGCCAAAAGCATTGGACAACAGACCAATAGTTTTAGAGACCAGCCTTACTGAGGACCCTCCCAAGTCTCTGCTCAATTTTCCATTAATTGCTTCCAGAATCCCAGGTGGCAGTAGATAGAATGATTCATTGTTTAATTATTTGAGTGCCATGAATCAAGAAAAAGTTAAAAAAATCCAAGAGTTTTTAAAGGAATTATAAAATCATCCACTTTGCTGTGAGACAGCACAAAAGAACAACAGATTTGCACAAAGCAATAAACAACTTTCTGTTATTAAATGTCACTCAGAACTGAAAATGCTGGCAGATTTTCTTTGTCCAGCTTCTCTTAATCTTGAGTAATCTTTGTAAGATGAGCCTCTACATGAAATAGCTATCAAAAAAAAAAATTATCAGTGCAGTTCTTCACAAGGTGGAATAGTGCTGTTTCTGTGCACTGATGGCCTGATCCCATGCTTTGAGTTGGGTCCCATTAATCTCTTTTCTTGAATGTTCTCATATTAAGCACCGCTGGCTGTGCTCTGTGTTTCCTACACAGACCATTTTCCGCCTTTTTTTATTAAGAGCCTTTATTTGAGAATTTGAGCTCCAGTCATAGCAAGCTAAGTCATTGTATTGTTCAGCCAGGAGAAGAGAAGGTTCTGGGGGACACCTTAGAGCACTTCCAGTACCTACAGGGGGCTTACAAGAAATAAGGAGAAGGACTTCTTACAAAGACATGTAGTGACAGGACAAGGGGGAATGGCTTTAAACCAAAAAAGGGTAGATTTAGATTAGTTATTAGGAATAAATTCCTCACTGTGAGGGTGGTGAGACACTGGCACAGGTTGGCTGGAGAAGCTGTGGATGCCCAGTCTCTGGAAGTACTCAAGGCCAGGCTGGATGTGGCTTTGAGCAATCTGGCCTAGTGGAAGGTATCTTTGCCCGTGGCATAGGGGTTGGAACTAGATGATCTTTAAGGTCTCTTCCAACCCAAATCTATGATACATTAGTGTTACTTCACAGGTAATTTCCTATACCAGAAAGAGCAATTCTTGGTGTTATTTTCTGTGGGAAAGTTCTTCCCAGCTGAAGGTTGGAAACCTTCTTTGTCTTTGTGGTGTATCATAACACAGAACAGAACAAACACGACAAGTCATAATTATTGAATCATGGAATACAAAGTATATCCAGATACTAAATAGAAGTTGTAATTGAAACAGTTACAGTAAAAAATTTTGTACACTATCAGAATGAAATTCTTGAAGATTAACATATTTAAAAATTATTATAATCTGCCTCGTGTCAAGAGCAACTGCTTATCTGAAATCAACCTGGCTAGTTGCTTTTATGGTTATAGTCCCCTGGCTAGGCCATCCTTTTATGCCTGAATATTCTCATAGTTATCACTGAATCATATATCAGTGTGTGAAAACTCTGAAATGTGCTAAAAATTAAGATTTAATATAGAATTTCCAAGACTGACACTGGATGTAGGCATCTTAGCCAAAGTGGTACCTTTTATAACCAACAGAGTTGCAAGCCCTTTCTGAGAATGGAAAATATCTGTCCTCTGGATTTATAAAAGTTTCATATTCTATAGAGGTCTTTAGTAAAGAGTACTATCTTTAGATAATTACTGCATGTCTTTGGATGCTTAAAACTTTTATGATATGGAAATGATGCATAGAATTACTGCAGAATAAAAACTAGAATGTACATTGGAACATTATGTGTCCTAATACTGAAAGGAAAACTGTCAAATAAAAAGCAAACCAAAGGTAATACAAAGCAGACAAAAGAGACAGTGCCTGTAATTATTTGAAAAACTTCAGAGGCTTAGTTCATAATTTTACAGGTTCACAAAATGCATCTTTATGTGTGAACTGACAGATTGACACACTGAACAAAATCCTGAGATTAAAAAAAGTACTAAAATGAAACAGAAATGAAAAAATTGAGCATCAAAACTTCTTAATACTGTGGCAAATCAAATGTCATGCAGAGGCAGGTGGAGATTTAATGCATAATATTGCCTTATATTAAAACACAATTTTATAAATATTATGTGCATACACAGAATTCATCTATTTGCTTTAAGAAAAGACTTCCCCTGTGCCAGTGTATCAGTTTAACAAGAACAACTGACAATGTTGGAGTGGGAGCATGTGTACATGAATAAGTCTGGAATATATTTTCACAACTGGATAGCCCTAAATTTGAAATTTAGTGCACATGCAGTTGTTACATAAAGTCACTACAAGTGTTGATCAGCAATTACCAGGAAAGCTGTGTGTAAAAACTGACTTGCAGTGTTCCTTTATCACGGTCATTTCAGGATGTAACTTGCTTTGAAGATTCCAGAAATTCACCAAAGCGGTCACCATGAACTCAGATCACAAGCACTCACAGTGATGGACATACAGCGATTTCAGGAAGTGAGAGAGACAAAAAGGATGCTAATCCAGTAATTCATATAATAAAGTTAAATAGCAACAGGTATCTTCCCATAGATCGCAGCAATAAATCTACTGAGAGAAAACAATAACAAAGGCGATAAAATCCCTATTTGTTCACTTTGATTGTAACCCAGCTTTTTTTGGTGTGCACAGCAGAGGAAAATATATCGGAGACATAAGGCTTGAAGGCTTTGAGGGTGAAAAAAATGTGATGAAATTTAAGTGTAAGCACACTGACATCTATTTGATACTTCTAGAGATGAATAGGTTTGACAAATGAATGTAACACTCATAGTGAGTTTTCTTCTGGTTCTAGGGAAGTGTGTGGAAAGTGGAACAAGATTCAGTAGACAAAGTGGAGTACTAACCCCAAGTCCATCTGTCCCACATCTTTCTTCTCTCCATTTTCTTTTTAAAACAAGTGTTCTGACTTTTAGAATCTCCTGCATAATAAATGTTAGTTCCTCACTATGTACGGAAAAGCCTGATAGGTAAGGAATTCAGCTCAGAGTTGGAAGAATATCCCTTCATGAAGGGAAGGAGCATGAAACTGAACTTCTGACCTCCAGAGAGACAGTGAAGGTGTCCTGTGGTGGTGTTTTGGAGTGGTTGGAAGTAGAGGAGGAACAGACAGTGTGTGGCCATGATTATTATTAGCGCTATGCACTTGAAGGCTACCAGGCAACAGTTCTGACAATCTGTTGAGACAAAGACATGCAGAATCTAAGGATTTAGCAGCTTTATGCACATCCAGTAAGAGAAATGTAAATACTGTGAGTTTCATTTTCAGATTCCACATCTTTTGGTGTCTAAATATGCCTGTGTCAAGAATCTAATCTTTATATTTGATCTGATGGAGCAGAAAGTCTGTGACTGAGCACAGAACTGGGATCACATATATCAAGCTTAGTGCTTTCCCCATTGAATCATTCTTCTTTTTCTTTTCCAGGCATATTCAAGTTTGAAAGTTTTTCTGTACAGCATCTCTGGGGCATGCTTTGTTTTGCAATTCACAACTCTGCTTGTGAAGTAAATGCCAGTAAGTCTCACACTGAGCTTATAAAACCTTTGCCTGGCAGCACGTACAACAACTTTGTTGCTTTCCTGCACTGCTCTGTCTACATTTTCTAACCTTCACCCACCACTTCTAGAGATGTGAAGCTGGTTTGATCTTCACCTGCATTCAGTCTGTTCTCATTCTCAGCAGAGCAGGAGTCACCAAGGGATGCCAGCTATTGTGTGCCTTTTGTGAAAGGGATGCAAGCCTGCTAAACTTGTTTAAAATGATTAAACACTTTTTCACATGGTCCTGGAATTAAATCTGAGCATGGGACTTTGCATATATACCTCTAGGAGCTGGAACTTTATGTTTGGTTTGGCTTTTTTTTTTTTTTAAACAGAGAAAAGAGTGAATCTGTTTAAAATGTTATAATTAGTATAATTTATTTTGAAATTTTGTCATTTTTACCCTTTGGTAGCTTAATGTTTCATTTAAACTTTTAAGTTAAATTATTATTTTTTTCTGTTTCATATAGAGACCAAACAGAAAAGGAAAAAGAGCTTTTTATCCAGCTCTTTTTCCTTCATACCTTTCTTTTTCTAGTGCTTGATATTTCTTATGCCATCAGGCACTCCTCTGATTAATTGCTTTGGCCTGTCACCTCCTACTGTGTACAATATTTGCATTAAAAAAGAATAATAAAATAACTATTAAGAAAAAAGAAGGTTTCTAAGGCTATCCTGTTCTACTTACATATGTAAAAGGTAACATAAAATGGTGAGTTAATTTGTGTTAGTGTTTCATAATAGTCTGCAGCATTTGTTGTTATTTTTAAATGAATTCTTTAAATAAGCACTTGCTTGAGGAAATGCGTAATAAGAAGAACAGTATGTAGATGCTAAGACAGTGTAGCACATTAAAAAACTGAAAAACTTATTGTATAACCTGCCCATTCCATACTATGCTGATATTCTCCAGAGAGAATTCTCCCTTACTGTTTTCTATTTTACTATAATAAGATTATACGGGGACTCTGGATACAGATTTCTTCAGTCTCTTTGTTATTTTCCCTCTGGGGCTGTAACTCATGTCAATATTTTAAAATCATTGCAGACATGATATTTGTTTATAAGTATATTTGGATATGTATACATGCATATGTGTATATACGCAGAGAGACAATCTTGTGAGGTACAGATATTAGAGACTGAGGAAAACATAAAAGTTAAAATGATACATTCTTCCTGTTTTAATCTTACAAAAACATTCTTAAATGATGAATGGTTGCAATTCTTTCTGAAAGTCATCCTGCTTACAGTTACCCTCTTGCTGACTGCAGGAAGTCACATCCTCAGCAGGCTAAATTGGCATCTCTCCATCAATAGCCATAGAGCTAAACCAGAGGACAGTCGATCCCTCTACAAGCATAAATCATACAAGCACTAATTTTCCATTGCCTTGAACACAACCTAGTATACAGATGCAGGGGAGCAGCAGTAAAGAATGAGTCAAACTCTCACTGAAATTCTAATGGCCAATGTTTGCAGATAGAAATGAGTAGCCCCATTGCATGGTACTGCACAGGTAGGTTCAAATTGAATAGAAACAGAGAAGAGTCAAAATAGACCTATAAATGAAAATCAGTAAAAACTCCCACAAAATAACAAGATTTTATTACCAGGAATTTGTTTGTAGCTAATGCTTTGGTCAGAATTACTGGGAAAAGTTAGCACCTGCTTGCATTCCTACCGTATATCTAGGGCCTGAAAAAAGCTTTAACCTCACTGATACGGACTCTAATAAAAAACCTTAATGTGTTATGAATAGTATGTGTGAGTTCATGAGGTTACAGAAGTCAGAAATGTTTTAAAGAAATAGTGGACTTGTGGTTTCATTATGAATCTCTGTCTAGCTAGGCCTTTATATTACTAACTACCTCTGTTTCAAAAAATATCTCATCTGAAAGAAGGCTAAGCTCATAAGCTGGAGGATTGATTTGAGTAGAAACATGGAGAAGTTTTAGTTTCAAGTGGCTTTTGACTCTGCACCAATGCCAAATGTACATCTTGGTTGAATTTCATATTGAAGCAAAACAAACAGACAAAATCTCCCCTACGGAAAACAGCAATGTTAATGACCAGAAACAAATCCAAATGAGTCTATGAGTTAAGGTTTGCACAAAGCTGCACACAGAAAGCTTTATTTGAAGCTCTGGAATATAATAATTAAGACTTCAAAACATCTTTTTCATTACATTCAGAGCTTAAATTGTGTAACTTATTTGCATTTCAGATAGAAAGAAATGTATACTTTGTATGTTGAATTTAGATTTATAGAAGCATAAGCTCATTCAAAATGGAAAATATTACTGACTCCAATTCCAGTTATGAAATACTAAATTGTTTTTTAAGTGGGAACCAGCTCTCTTAATAGGCTTTCAATATTAATACTCTAATGTTAATTGTTGCTTTACTTTCTAGAGGTTATGTTAGATGGATGAACCAGGAAAGTCTGATTTAGATTTAAATTAGAATTTAAGTTTGAGAATTAAAAATATCTGGCATAAGATTTGCAGTTTAATAGTGTTAAAATTGTGGCTGCAATTTTAGTCATGTGTTTCCAAAAATCCTAGAGATGCCTGTAGTTTAGATGAGTTTGTAAGTCTTAGTCTAACTTTGATATTAGACATATAAATATCAAACTATTTTTAAAAGTTTTCAGTGTGGTAATATTCAGAAGATGCTTGTGCTCACACAGTCTTGTCAAATTGAACAATAAGATGATCTTGTTGCATAGAACAAGAGCATTTTGCATTTTGGAATCTTACCTTTGACAGGGCAACCAAAATTATAAATAAAACATTGGAAACTAAAATTCTGGCCTTAGTTTACTCTGCAATGGCAGACGCAGGAATGTCTTAGGAGTTCAGTGGCAACCATATGATATAATACACCACTGCCATGCTGCATGGTGTAAATGGCAAGGAGGCAAAAAAACTTCCCTTTCCTCCACAAACACTGCAAACCTGTGCTGGTGTTAACCAGACACTTTTAGGATTGTGAATAACCAATTTTAAGAAAATAAATTAAATGGCATTAAACTCAATAAAGGATATATCTTTAGGTCTGAAACCACCCTCCTTTCTAATAATAATAAAAAGAAAGAAAATCACTCACATGAATTTGATTAAGTTTTCCTGCAGGTGTATATGGCCCAGCAGAGTGAGGATATACTTCTTTTCTGAGAGAGAATCTCTGAAAACTCTACGCTTTCTAAGTTGTTCAGGATACTAGTAATCTTTCTCTGATCCAGAAAAGCTTCTCTTTGTACAACTCTTGACTCATAGACAAGATTAAAATTGTAGTGGTTAAAATTAAGCAAGTATAAAAACACTTCACCAGCCCTATGTAAGAGCAAGCCTTCTGTATATGGCATCTCCGTTGATAAGTTGTGCCAATGATGATGCTAATTAAGACTATGGATGCTTCACAAGAGGTAGAAGAATGTGTTGAAAGCCTTCAAAATTTAGTAAAACTAAAATCTTGAACAATTTCATTCACTCAGTATTAACAAGTACTTGCCAGTGAAGTTGTATGAAAAACGTAAATAAAAATGCAGCTTCCAAATGTAATAACTATTTCCCTTGTGATACTGGGTATCCTGCCTTTTTAATGGGCCATATACAATGTGCCTGCAGCAGATAGGCCTTCTGCACTCTGAGATACTCCAGCATTTCCAGGGGCACCTCCAGAAACATGATTCCGACAGGCCTCTGTAAGCCACGAAGACAGACTGTGGAATGACCTTTCCACGTGTTTCTCCTATTTTGGCCATGTACTTACCCTGAAACCTTTCCACCTTTTGCAAAATACTTTTGGGAGTTCAATTGCCTGTTTTTCATAGAGGTCTTCACTGACTTCCTCATCCATATCCCATCATCAAATTTTACAGAAGTATAAACATACGAGCAAGGCAGTAAACTTTTGCATTGTCTTTTTTTGCTTCAATGTCTAGTTGGGTCTGACTGTTTTGGATGTTGCTCCACATTTAGAACACACAGAATATTGATTAAAACACAAAATATTGATTGAAAAAATATTGATTGAAAAAAAAAAAATGCAGTAAACTTTTGCATTGTCTTTTTTTGCTTCAATGTCTAGTTGGGTCTGACTGTTTTGGATGTTGCTCCACATTTAGAACACACAGAATATTGATTGAAACTGGAGCTGGAATCCAGCAAATGCAGGTTACTCCTCAACACATAGTGTCTACAGAAATAAGAAAACTAGTGTCGTGGTTTAAGCCCAGCCGGCAACCCAGAACCACACAGCCATTTGAACACACAACCCTCTCCCCCTAGCCCCGCTCCCGAAGGGATGGGAAGGAGAATATAAAGAATGTAACTCCCATGGGTTGAGATAGGAGCAGTCCAGGAACTAAGGTATGACACAAAACCACTACTGCTACCACCAATAATAATAATGATAAGAGAAATAACAAGGAAAGGGAATACAACCGCTCACCACCTGCCGAATGATACCCAGCCTGACCTGAGCAGTGATCTAGCCCTTCCTGGTAACTGCCCCCAGTTTATGTAGTGAACATGACGTGCTGTGGTATGGAACACCCCTTTGGTTAGTTTGGGTCAGGTGTCCTGTCTCTTCTTCTTTCCGGATTCCCTTCCTCCCTGACAGAGCATGAGAGTAAGAATGTCCTTGGTCAGACTAAGCATTACTGAGCAGCAGCTAAAAACATTGGTGTTATCAGCATTCTTCCCAGGCTGAAAGTCAAAACCATGGCACTGCACCAGCTACTAAGAAGGAGAAAAACGGCTGCTACTGCTGAACCCAGGACAACTAGAAAAGACAACAATAAAATGCACACGTTCTGATCGTCCATCCTCACCTGGCTGTCTTTCCTAGAAAAGAGATAGTTTAGGAGGAGTTTTCTTCCTTTAGGAGTACTCCTGATTTTTAAGGTTATATTCGAGAAATGACAGTTTCATTGCTACTTCTTACACTATTTCTTCTAGACTCTGTGATAAATATCATCCATTTCTGCTGGTTTATTGCAGCTGAATTTCCAAATTGCCCTATAATTTCTTCTCTATGGTCTTCACTGTCTGTAAAGGCTACACATGAGAAAGGGCATTGGAAATTGAATTTTCCTGCTATCCAGCTTAATAAATGCCAATACCAAAAAGAAGTTATTCAACTGCCCTCATACCTAAGCATCTTCCTGAAATGTCAATTCAATTGCTATTTATCCTTATGTATATGAACAATTAAAACAAGATAGAATCTATAAAAGTTCACATTTCATACTCTTGTAATTCCACGTTTTCATGAGGGTAGAAAGAGAAGCAAGCACATGGTCCACATGATTTTTTCATTCTTGATCCACGAAAGTTGTCATAGTAAAATCATGTCCACTTTGTTTTTGTTGAAATTTTCACAGCTTCACTTTCAACAGACTAACTTTAAATACTGAATGTATATGATTTACAGCATGGTAAATGACTACAAATTCACTGTGAGCTTTACAGGATATAGAACTAGAAAGTCAGATGCAGCCATTGGAAGATTAAAGGGGAGTAATCTGTGTTGATTTTTGGAATAATTTGAAGCTCACTTTGATGTGCTGTTGCTGCAGCAGTTCCTAGTTTCAAACTGTGCTGAATACATAAAAAAAATGTTCTAATAATGCATATATATACCTGCAAGTGATTATACTCAATCACTTTTGCACCATGTCTCCTCCATGGTACAAAACCTCTTGCCCCATTTCTATAGCAGCACAAGATTCATAACTTCTGCTGATCAGACACCAAGGGTATCATGAGACTGACACTTTTAATATTAAATACCTCCAAATATGAGTGATTAAGCATAAATATACCTAAGAAAGACACTACAGTGAACTGGAGATTAAGTAATCAATCTGCTTTGTAAAGAAAAGGGATGTTTATTTGAAGCTTGTCTGTCTTTGGAAGGGGAGTAGATGAAAGCATGTGTAGAGATTGAAGTATTGTACACATTTGTTTTGAAAAAAGGCTATAAAGGATATAACCAGCCTGTATGGAAGTCTTGCAGAAGTCTATGACATTTTTAAGACTAGGGTCCCAACAACAAAAACGGCTAAGCCTAGACGTGCCTAAATTAAGAAAAATTAGGTTTTAATTCTGTTATTAGCTCTATCTTTGTCTCTATATCTTTCATAACAAAGTTTCTTCTGAAAGTACCAGTATTCAGTTTGGTGATGGGCCCAGAAGGGATACTTTGAAAAAGCATTATGAGAAAGCACAGAAATATGTTATGTCTGTCTTCTCCTTTCTTTCCTGCCTTGTCATTTCCTTTTACTTTCTCTCTCTGACAATATTGTGAAGAGCATAAGATTTTTTTAGGAAGTGAAAGACTGTTTTTCCACCTAGCCCATGCTTTGCCCACATGTTTGAGAGCGACATGATTCTTGGCTTCTCCTTTGAGTCCTACCCTGTAAAAAGATGTATGGAGCTAATACAGAAGGATGTAGAGAAACATCTGTAACAATAGCATTGTCTGTTACTGGGGCATGGGGAGCCTAGGCAATCTTTTTATAGCAAGGCAGGCTCGTAAAACTTTAGATGGCAGATAATTTTCCTGACGGTTCTTTGCACACGTGGGAAAGGGCAGGAAAATAGTCAGAACAGTGATGGGAAAGTCCTGGAAATCAGTAGAGAAAGGAAGAGTGGGAGTGTCCTGGGTTCAGCAGTAGCAGTCATTTTTCTCCTTCTTAGTAGCTGGTGCAGTGCTGTGTTTTTGACTTTCAGCCTGGGAAGAATGCTGATAACACCAATGTTTTTAGTTGCTGCTCAGTAATGCTTAGTCTGACCAAGGACTTTCTGAGTCTCATGCTCTGTCAGGGAGGAAGGGAATCCGGAAGGAAGCAGAGACAGGACACCTGACCCAAACTAACCAAAGGGGTGTTCCATACCACAGCACGTCATGTTCACTACATAAACTGGGGGCAGTTACCAGGAAGGGCTAGATCACTGCTCAGGTCAGGCTGGGTATCATTCGGCAGGTGGTGAGTGGTTGCATTCTCATTCCTTGTTATTTCCCTTATCATTATTATTATTGTTGGTGGCAGCAGTAGTGATTTGTGTTATACCTTAGTTACTGGACTGTTCTTATCTCAACCCGTGGGAGTTACATTCTTTCGATTCTCCTCCCCATCCCTCTGGGAGCTGGGGGAGGAAGGGGCAGAGTGAGCGAGTGGCTGTGTGGTTCTGGGTTGCCGGCTGGGCTTAAACCATGACAGGGAGGTACTAAAATGTTTGAGAATGTCTGTCTTAGAATTTTTCACAATCCCCTTCTCGCCCACCTTTTGCTTTACTTTTAAAGATATGATTGTGTATATACTTTGGGTAGAAACAGATACCGACCAGCACGTGATTAGACAGGGAAAGATATTCAAAGAATATTTAATGGATTGTCAATTAGAATCAGTGAACACTGAACTAAGTATCAAAGACTGCCTAATCTGTAAATCTGAACTATACTAAGTGGTCTTAAGTGAAGTGTGTGAAATTCACTTGACAATTCCACTTGACATAAAGGCAGTTGAAAAGGTGATAAGACTTTTTTGTGCTTCTAACAGATATAATTCACTGATACATAGAAAGCACTCCACACTAAAGAAAAATAAGAAATATTATCAAGAAGAATACCCAAAATATCCTGAACTCTTACAACTGAATTGATGAATGTATTTTTAATTTCTTAATGAGTAGTATTATAAATAGCATTTAAGATCTTATTTTGAAAGAAAGTAAGTAATTGAAAGTGATACTTGATAAGGAAAAAGGAGATGCTTCCCTTTTATTTCTGGATGCTTTCTTACAAATACTAACAAGCAACTTTGGAATATCATAGCATTTCTTCTCATAGGCATCTATATGTATTTTCTTGTGAGTAAGCACCATATGTCAGAATTTCAACAGCCAAGTTGAAATATTTACTGGGACCCCAGTGCATGTGATAACACCACAGGTCCTGTGTATGATGTACAAGCTATATGTGGGTTACGCAAAAATTTTGTAAATGAAATAACAACTGTCTATGGAAGATAAATTATCATATGTGTTAGGAAAGAATATGCATGTAAAATTGTGGCAGTATCTGTTAAGTAGTTTTGTTAAAATAGAGATTACATGATCTGCTTTTACTTGGGCCAATCATGCTATTTGTGGACTAAATAATACATGTATTTTGGCAACACCCTCATACACAGAATGTTGCAGAGCAATAAACATGCTGAAGTTTATATATCCAACACCTCAAATTAATTGTAAAATGATTCTGGAAAATTATATAAAAAAATATATTATAAGTAAATGTTCTTTGATGGATTTGCAGCTATTCCTTAGGCACTCTTATTTCTTCATTAGGGATAACTACAAAAAATCCCTTGGTGTAGTTGAATTAAAACATCTTTGCACTTTAACGTTGATTATTTCTCATACAGAATTTGAAATCCCTCAGTATGAAGAAAGATCTAGATTGTCCTGAGTCAGCTATATAATTTGTGCCTTTTTACCTCCTTTATTAATAAAAGACCTCTGATATATTTTCTGTGCTGAAGAGTATAAGAAAGAAAATAAATACAGTGGAGAATAAAGGACAAGCACTTGTTTTGTACTTTGCAGAACCGTTCTATTTCTAAAACTAAAAGTTATTTTCTTACAAGGTCTTTGCAGTCTCCATTAATCATTTCTTTAGCTAAATCTGCCTGTTAGCATATTTCTAGCTGCCACTGCACGCTCCCAGCACTTTCTTTAAGCAGCCCATGCATTTGTTTTTGACAGAGGTTGGCCTTAAGACAAAATCATCCATTCAAATCAATAACCATCATGCAACAATTGTTGACTAAGCCAAAGTGTTCTCTTTCAGAACAAAAATCCAGTGGGAATACTGTATAATTTTAAATTTACTTTTATAACAGGATTCATCTATGGAATCCTGCCTGCTCTGTCTCTCTCCACCTTGTGGTTTTTTTGTATCATTGCAGTCAATTATTTCAGGGCCCAAACTGAACATTATTGTTTTCTCGTGAATAAATCAAATATTTAAGGATGATACAATTTTTCATTCAGTTATATATCAGCTAGCTTCTATAGATGAAATTTATATCTGCCAACTTGCTTTTAACAGACAAAAGTTTTCTGTCTTGTTCAGGAAAAGGCAATTTGTTTATGACATGCTTTGAACTTTATATATCATGTCACATACACTTTCCTTATGATGCTTTGTCCTAAGACCTCAGCTGAGAACACCTTAAAAACACGATGGGTGATAAGAAAACAGCCTTCAGTGGATTTTGTATAAATTAAATTGTTTAACATTCAAAAAAAGAGGGAAGAGAGGACAGGAATCTGATTCTCCAATAAAATCCATAAGACTATTACCTCTCCCCTTTTCTGAAAGTTCAGACTGGAGCAGATAGATAAACAAAATGCCAGATCTGATTATTGCTGTGCTTAATTTCGAAACTAAGTGCCTAGTAACAGCATAAATTTGGGTGTTTTGGCTAACTCCATAGCTCATTGATACCTCATACTGAGAGTTAGTCATATGAGTGCTGGGGAAGCCAACAGTTTCATCACCAAGATCACAACTAGCACTGAAAAAAACAGTATGTCTTCAATGCCATGTGCAAGTGCAAGTGCTACATCTTTGGCTGGAAGCAGGACATTGTCTTCAATTGGGATTAACGTGTATTTGTGGGTTTTCTCTTGTGCTTAAATCACAAATACATTCCCCTCCTCCCCACAAAAGAAAGAAAGAAACAAAGAAAAAAAAATTATGATTGCTCATTTTATTCTGCTTATGAGTAATTAGCCGAAAAGGGCTGGAAGTCCAGCATCTGCCATTCATGAAACTCCTTTTACTTTTGAAGGATGAAGTAGAAATCTCCTAATTCCATGTGGCTAAAATGTTTTCCTATTTTGACTTATAAACTGGAAACTTGAACCTCACTTTAGAGCCTAGGAGTTAAAGCCTCTGGGAAGGAAAAGAGAGACCTGGTGGCCCTTCATTAGTCTAATCAATACTAAATATTATTCACAAAGTGGAGCACCTGGTCATTTTTGTCTCCCAGATGAATGCATCAACCATTATAATCACACTCATTCTGTCTTCTGTGCCAAATGAATGTTCATCGATCCCATGTAAAGTGGAATGGTTTTACCTTAAGAAAAAAAAAAAAAAAAATGGAAAAGCACTTCCTTTCTCTAGACTCCACCTCAGTGTGGCAATTAGGGCACCCCCATAGGAAGCACATATTCCAGGACCAGAACAGCTAACCCCCATAACAGAGGTGCATGCTTTTTCCATGTGTTCCTAAATAAAAGCAGATCAAAGAAGGGCTAGGGGATGTTCCCAGCTTTGGTTTTTCTGGAACCTGACTATTTGGAGTGTGCTCTGAGAAAGCTGACAGAAGATAGCCCTGTCAGTGACATAGGCAAAGATTTAGATTATGAACTAGAACATGAGTAGAGCATGAATTAGGCCTGGCACTGCTTGGGCTTGCCATGATTCAGCTCAGGTGGGCGCTGGTTTTTAGCGATAAAGATCCTCTGAGCACCTGCAGTATCTAATAGCCAACTATTTCTACCTTTTTTTTGTATGCTGTCTATTATGCAAGATACTTAATCAATACTTTTTTTTTCTTTGATTAGAATTTCCTGTACTTCTTCCTTTGCCTGTAATTTGGCGCTGTTTGTCTTCCCAAATAAAAGCTTCACAAAGCTATCAGTCATGCAGGGTTTCTAGCAGGTGAGTCATTAATTATTCATTCTGATGAGTGTGACCACTGCTGTGAGAGAGCCCCAGGAGGATTTCCAAAGGACCATTTGGTAATAAATATTCAACAATTTGTAATGTTTAGTTCTGATTCATGTCCCAGTACCCATCAATGGCTGGACGTGTCCACTGTCCATATATAATATCTCCTTTTATCATCATTTAATGACATCAAAATCATGCATTGCACCATCTTGAAACAAAAAATTAACAGATTTTTAAAGTCACCTTGTCAAGTCTAAAATTACACTTCAGCCTTGTAAGTCCATAAACTCTCTTTAAATGCTTATTAAAGCTTATAAATGATGCTTTCACTTCAGTGGAGCTACTCTCATTTACAGTATAAGATGATTTCGTAGATTATTTGCAAGGTGAAGTGAAGCAGAATGGAAAGATGTGTGGAAAAATGACAGTGGCAGCAGGCAGCATCCTCTTAAAAGGATAAGAGTGATAGTTGGGAGGTATTTCCAACCCAAACCACAAACTTAATAAATAAGTAAGATGGATTTAGAATATAGTATTTTGGGGTTTGTTTCTTATCAGGCAAATTCATACAATTCTTGTCAAGCTGATTTTGCATAGGTTTTTTTCTTAAGTAATAGAAATATGAAAATCATATTTATACCAAATACCTGTGAGGATAAGAATCATCAAAACTTTTTAACGAGTGTTTCAATCTGTCATTTTTATGTGTTCAAATCAACCCATGATTCCTGAGAAAAAGTTGAAAAAAACCTGAACACTGACAATGCTTTTCTCATTTTAAGCAAGCCCACACAGGCAGAAGCATGAAACGTTTGACTGACAGGTGCTTCTTCAATAAATGCCAATGCTGATGACATGGTAACACCAAAGTGCCTTGCTGAACATAGTCTGGCATCAGGAAGGTCATGGAGAAGAGTACGAAACTCAATATGAAGTTGTAGTTTCTACAAATGAATAAATCTTGGTAGCAATCAGTCAATTTTTTTTTTTTCTTCCCTTCAAACTTTTTCATTTCTCCTTTCTGCGATGTGATAGAAAAAGAATTAAGTTTCTTTAAACAAGAATGATAATGATGAAGAGCGGGAAAGACGGAGAATAAGGAAGTAGGCCTCAGATTTGTCAAAGTTGACAGTATAAGTAAGAATAAAACTACCCTGGATGACTATGATACTGAAATTATGAGTAGTTAGTTATATACTCATTTACACTTTCAGTAGCACCACTAACATTAATAGCACGATGCACCCAAATGTGAAAACAATGTAAATTGGAATAAAAGAGGTTCCTTATATTAGGCATTCCAAACTAATAAAATTTGAGAAGTAATTATTAGATCTCCAAAACCTGAACTGGATAAAACATTTGTATAGATTAAACAAATTAATTAGCTTGACTGTTTTCAAAAATGAACCTCTCTGTTATCTAAATTTCACAGTGAATCTAGTAATCCAGTAAATTAAAAATGTTGGACTGTTAGTCACAGAGACTGGATTGATCTTACTCAACTTTAACCTGAAAGTAAAGCATCTTGTCTAGGCTAGTTGAGAGGACTCCATCTATAGTCCATGAAGGGAGAGAGAGATCCCCAGAGAGTAATTTATCAACTGCTAAGATTCTGTTTGAGAAAGATAGGACAAGATGTCCTCAGGACGTACCTATCTCTTTCTCTTGGCAATTGAGAAAGCCTGCACAAATCTCTTAGGTGTGATGTCTCATGTCTGGATGGTTAATGTTAAGTAAGCTGAATTCTGCCCTAAGTTCCCCAGGTTGTTTTGAGTTATAAGGGCATGAAGTGTTTTCTCACTGACTCTAAGCAGAGTGTCCTGTTGGATTGAAAGGGCAAATCACTCACTATGGATATGTAAAAATAATTAGTATCATTTTAGACAGAAAAGTTCACAGAAACATGACATGAGAACTTCTAAATATTCCTATATTTAGAAGACTCTCATTTCAGGCCCTTTCATGCTTCCAGTACACAATGAGTCAGAGCAGTTGTACAGTTTGGACACAGGAAATCACAAATCTATTACTACTTTCTTTGTAGTGAATTCTCATTGCCTATTGATTTTTGACAGAAAAATTATTTTTCATCTAGAAGCAAGCTACTATATTCTGAACAGGTTAAATGAGTGGAAGAATAAAATCATAGAACCATTTCAGTTGGAGAATAACTTAAGATCAAGTCCAGCCATTAATCTAACACTGCTAAGTCCAGCACTAAACAATGTCCCTAAGTGCCATGTTTACACATCTTTAAAATTCCTCAAGAGATTGTGACTCAAAAATGCCTAATGAGATTCCAAAGAAGATGCCTAAGAAGGGATTATAGACTTCTATTATAGCCTCTTTATTAACTGTCCAGTGTGGCTGTGCCTCAACTGCATGACCCAGTCAGTGCATGAAGGAGCTGTGCTAAACCCTCCTATACTCATTCTTTTCTGTTCCAGGATTCACATAGCCCTAAAATTTCTTCATAAAATGTTTTTATTACCCTCATAGTATGCAGCAAATAGAAATAAAACAATAGAAATAATACATTTTGGCATGTCTCAGAGGACAGGGTACAGAATTGGCAGGACAAGGGTTAATGGTTTCAAGCTGAAAGAAGGTCAGTTTAAATTAGACATTAGGAATAAATTGTTCACTGTGAGGGTGGTGAGACACAGGTTGCCCAAAGAAGCTGTGGCTGGCTCATCCCCGGCAGCATTCAAGGCCAGGTTGGACGGAGCTTGGAGCAACCTGGTCTAGTGGAAGGTGTCCCTGTCCATGTCAGGGGTTTGGAACTGGATGATCTTTAAAGGTCCTTTCCAACCCAAAATGTTCTATGATTCTATGACATAGTCTGATTAGTTGACCGTGATGGTTGAAGTTACTTTAGATCTGCTTGTTAGTGTTCCTTCAGTATGAGAAACCGTATCCTAGTGATAAATAGTATTTATTCACAGCTCTGCTTTTACATGCTGCTATCTCCATTTACTCTATTCACTTCACATGCTTGAAATCTTTCCATTTATCTAGCAGAGTTACTCAAATTGGAGATCTGTACCTCCTAAAGCAACATGAAATAAACAGAAAGGGAATGAAAAGGTAGTCCACAAGGTCTTCCAAGGTATTTTAAAGATCTTAAAGGCATTAGCTAACCAAGTACCTGTGGCAGGGGGGCAGAGAATAGGGGTTGCAAGCAATTTATCACACATTGTTTCTGCCACTTCCTCATCACACTCTTCCCCTGCTCCAGTGTGGGTTCCTTCCCACAGGAGACAGTCCTCCATGAATTTCTCCAACATAAGTCCTTCCCATGGGCTGCAGTTCTTCACAAACAGCTTCAGCGTGGGTCACTTCCATGGGGTGCAGCCCTTCAGGAACAGGCTGCTCCAGTGGGGGTCCCCCACAGCGTCACAAGTCCTGCAACAAACCTGCTCCAGTGTGGACTCATCTCTCCATAGTGCCACAGATCCTGTCAGGAGCCTGCTCCACCACAGGCTTCCCACGGGATCACAGCTTCCTTCCGGCATCTGCCTGCTCAACCATGGACCTCCATGGGCTGCAGGGGCACATTCTGCCTCACCATGATCTGCACCATGGGCTGTGGGGGAATCTCTGCTCCAGTGCCTGCAGCACCTCCTCCCCTCCTTCCTCACTGACCTTGGTGTATGCAAAGCTGTTTTCTCTCACATATCTCACTCCTCTCTCCCAGATGCTGTTGCACAGCAGATTTCTCCCCTTTCTTAAATGTGTTATCACAGAGGTGCTACCATCATCTCTGATGGGCTCAGCTTTGGTCTGTCTTGGAGCTGGCTGGCATTGGCTCTGTTAGACACAGGGGAATCTTCTGACAGCAGATTCTCACATAAGCCACCTTTGTAGCTCCCCACTACCTTGCAATGCAAACCCTATATACTAGTCAAGCCATGCCCTCAGTTACTGCAGTCTGTCCTGGTTTGTTAAATTGTTTCTGTCTCTTCTCTGCATGACATTACTCTCTGTCGTGTATGATTTGCTAATGAACCTCAAGCAGGGCTAGCCTATAAGCAGGAGACTGGATCTGGCTAGACCTAAGGTTGGGGCTGTATCTGGACATGCCCACAGAGCCAGGGACCCACCCATGTGCCTGTGCTCATGGGCTGGGAGAGTGAAGGCGCCGTATGTTTGCAAGTGAGCTCTAATGCTGATCACTGTAAGAAGAGACACAGAATCAGCTTTCAGTGCTGTTTACTGTGACAAAAGTGAGGCTAGTGCATTTATAGCTGCCATTAAAGGCACGACTCTGTCAATCTGTATGGCTGGATGCGTGTCTGTGTTTGTGTTATACAGCTGTTTGTGCATTGTGTGTGCACAAACATGCATCTTTACAGTGCATGATTAGCCTTGCTGCTGTCAGCACACAGGCTTGGGAGCAGGAGCAAATAGACCAGAGAAGAGAAATCCCTTGGGTCTTCAAATCCTCCAGATTTGACTTCCCTTAACAATTAGAAAACTGAATGTCGTCTAAATGCATTCAATGATTTGTGAAAAATGGTATGTGCTCTGGCTGTTAAAGTTATAAAAAATTTTTACATGTGGATTTTTAAACCTATACTCAGCTTTATTTTTTTATCTTGATTTAGAAATATTAATTTTAGACATAAAATTAATAAACCTAAACTCATTTTTAAAAACAGATTTTTAAATCTGTTTCAACTACATCTGCTTAGATCTGCTTAAAACCAGATTTTTAAACCTAAACTCAGATTTATTTTTTAATCTTGATTTAGAAATATTAATTTTAGACATAAAATTAATGTAGTTAATATTAAGGAAGGGTAGATACGTTCATATTATATACTCAAAGAAGCAGAAAAAAATATGAGACATTGGTGATTAAAAAAAGCACAGGAAAAACAGGTGAATTCCCTAAAGAATGAAGAAGGACAGACAGTGGACCTATTTTTAAAATGGGGTAAAAAAGAAGACCTAGGCCCATCAGCTTAGCCTCAATACCTGAAACATTCTGAAACAGCTTGTTAATTAGCCTGGATGCACCCTGAGGATAAGGTGATAGGGAACAGCTGACATGGATTTGTCATAAAAAAAAAAGTCATATCAAATCAATCCAAGTTCTTTCTGTGGCAGGATAATTGCCTAGTGGACAAGGGAGAAACTATAGATTTGATGTATCTTGACATTAGTAAGCATTTTCACACAGTCCCATTTGGCACTGTCATAAACAAACTACAGAGGAACACAGTGTAGCAGAAATTGTCACATGGAAGGGTGCACAATGGCCTGAAAAGCTAAACTCAGTCACTACCCAACAGAGACCATAAAATCCATCAAATCTGGAGGATTTTCCAGTAAAATGAGCCAATATAACTGGCAACAATATAATACCAATTACTGAGTAGCAAAATCCCATACCTGTATAATTAATTTATTGAATAATTAATTAATTCATAGCACAAGGAAGGCTTTCTGGTGCATTTGTTGAATCCTTGCTATTGGAGGCGTTGAAAAGCGAGTTGGATTATTGTATGTTGGAGGTAGGTTTTTGTAAGCTTGATGGATAGATGTCACTAGACAGATGTTTGATGCTCCCTTTGCCTCTATGATCTCTTCTATACTTTCTCCTTGGCTCTCACAGCTTCTGACATTACTTTGGGTTGGTCACTTCCTTTCTTCTTACCTCAAGCCTTACTGTGTCTCATAAAATCCTTAATATCTTTCACAGAATCTAAAATACAGGCACTGCCTGCCACAGTTTATAAAGGTTTTGGAATGAAATCACTTATTAAGCACAAAGTTTTCTCATTATGTGTCAAATAAGAAGTTATTTCTGCTATAATTTTCTAGTGATAGCTAGAAGTTAAAGAGTTATCAAGCTGCCTATTGTGTGTGTGCATATATAGATGTATTAAACAGAAAGATTGTATATAATTTTCTTTAATTATATCTTTGCCTATTAAAAGCCAACTGAATGCATTTTGTACCACATGATCAATGGTGTTAAATCACTTGCATTTCATTGCTGAAAACTTATTTTTGAGATTCAGTACTTGAGGCTATAATAGATTTCCTAATTGTAAATCTCAAAATTATGTTCTGCCTAAATTACAGTGTAACTTTCAGCAGCACATGCTTGGTACCCAAATATAGGGTATCTTGTTTTGTATGAACTGCAAAAGCATCCTGTTAAAGATGGTTTTGCATAAACTTGCATTTGTTTTACTGTATTCAGGGTGTTTATAGAATAATTATATTTATGTAACGTCTTTCTTTCCCACTACACACACAGTGAAAGAACTTTGAGGTTATAAATTCAAATATTTCAATTCAGGAAACCACAAAGTGCTGAAATTCTGTGGTTTGGGTTTTATTTGTTTGTCTGTAGGTTTGTTTCTTGTGTTTTTGTGTTGGTTTCATTCTTTTAAGCCATCTGCTAAGTGAACATCATTGGGCAGCGTTAGATCACAGTTTCACATAATATTCTTTGTGTTCATAGGTTCTGCTTCTGAGTGTGGTCATGAAGCTGCTGTTAGCTGTCAGATAAATAGACTTTGCAAACCACATGAAAACTGAAGAGAAAGATTTGTTTCCTTGTAATGAAAAGGTAAGCAAATTATGTCTGTAGTTAATGATAACCAAAATGCTTTCAAACAACTCCTTCCATTTCCTCCCCTCTACCAGCAAACACTAACCTCAAAAAGGAAAATTGCAGTGTGAGAGCTCAGAGGGATCTACGACAAGACTTTGAGTATGACACCTGTTCAGAAACATTTCTCATGTTATGTATTGAGATGGCTGCTTGTAAGCAGCTTCCCACCCAGCATGCAGACACCCAGAATAATCCTGTACTTGCCTTAAACAGTGATGCTCTTCCTATAGATGGGGAAGACTCACAAAACCTGTCAAAATAACTGTGCAGAGGCTTTCAGAGGCACCCTGCTTCTTCTGGCCTACCCCATGGTTCTGGTTTTTATTCCAGAGACCAAGGTAGAAGAGGGAAGGGATGTGAGATAAAGGTATCCTGGATCTTATCCCAGCATTGAGTTAAAAATAAGGCTTTTTGCCATAAGGTGTATTTAGGTCATTAAACAACTCTCAGTAATGTAACTTATTTTTGCTGAAATACCTAGAAAGCCAGTCTCATGGATAGTCAAATTGAGCTCAGTGAGGCCACAGTGAGGAGGCTATTAGAAAATTTGTATCTCAGGCATCATAAATAGATTCAGGATCATCCATACATAAAACAGACACTACAGTCATACTGCTGTTTTTCTTGCTTTACACAAATATTTCCTTTCAATTTGTCACCTCTGCTTAAGCCCTGATTTCTCTTACCTATGTTTAAGTACCTAAGACAGGTACTTAAAGGTGGAAGCATAAGCATATTTAACAGTTAAGGAGAGAGAAAGGTGCCTCCACAGGTTAATTCATAATGGTCTCAACCCATAGTAGATGCGCTTGTCTCTTCTTCTCTGACAACAGCCAGTGACTACAAGCAATCATGTTCCCAAATTAGGTCCTTCAGTTAATTGGGTCAATCAGGAGCCATCTGGGGCATTGTCTTAAATTAGAATAACCATTGCTGCTCTCTTTCTTTGTGCCTTTTTTTTTTTTTTTTACAGTACCTGAACAATAAAATCTTATACTTGAGTACGTTTTGCTCCATGCTGCAATCTAATATAATAACACAGCATAAGCAAATAGCAAGTTGAATATTAATCTGTCATCCTGGCAGACTTTCTAAGCCAATTAGGGTCAATGTAGATCAAGTTTATGCCTGCAGGAAATAGTTGTAGCCATACGTTAAATGATTCAGAGAACCAGAGAAGAGTATGGTAGCAGGAACAATAGCAGTGCCTTGGGTCTTTGTGTTAATGTAAAAAATACAGTGGAGGAAAATGCTTGACTTAGATTGTAAGACTTTAGCTTCCTGGCCTGTGCAGAAATGCTAGTTCCAACTTGTAATATCCCTAGTGGCACTAACTACACAGAGGATGTCATCTTGTGTGCTGGACATCTGTAAGTCTGCAAACGCTGACTGTACTTAGTATATTGGCAGGGACTGTGGGGATGGAGGCCAGAACGTATGCATGTGGTTGTTAAATTCCTAAGCTGAACCCTCCAACGAATATTGTAAACATATCTCCAACACAGCAGGAAAAATTCTACATGAGCATTATGCTTCTTTTCCAGGAGGAACGTTGACACTAATTCTTATAAAAAGGGAATGAGCACAGAGAGTCTGTTGACTGCAGTGTGGCTGAAATGGGTAAATGAATGAGATCCTGTTGCTACAGGAAGAATTCAGACAGTAAGCACGAATCACAAGATATCTGGGAAGACAAAGAACAAGGGTTAAATCACAGATGTGGCAGTTCAGCTTCATTTCGTGTACATTACGTATAAGGTGTCATGCTCACATACCAGAAGGATGTACAGGGAGGCGTATGGGTGATCTCTATACACCCATATTCTCTCTATATATGTTTTTAAAGCGTGAATTAAAGTTCTGTTACATAGAAGAAAAGAAAAATGAAATTGTTGGACTCAAAGTATCTGTAACACATTGCCTCCTTCGTCTTTTTTTCCTCATCTGTAAAATAGGGATAATAATCTTACCCTGCTGCCTACTATCTACACAGTGAGATTCCCATTCAGAGATCTTAAGGTCAGAGGCTCAAATAGTTAATTATATGGGATATGCTTGGATGCATAAAATTTCATTCATTATTCCTGTACTTAGCTTATTAATTGACATTTGATTAAACAGTAGCCTGTTTTGTAGAGTGTCTGAGATTTTTTGAAGACTGTAGAACATCGTTTGTCTTCCCTGATAGCTTTTGATTGAAAATATATGTCTTGTTTCCAGCTTGAATCAATCTAGATTCAGCCACTGTTTCTTGAGATGCACTTCTTTCCTAGTCTGTAAATCTCCCAGGGGTAGCTCAGTGAGCCTTGAACTCAATACTACTAGATATCCATGTAATAAGAGCAAGAGTTTTACTTGGCTACAGTAATAATACTTGATGTGGGGAAATGTGGGGGAGAGGTTTGATCTAAAGGCATTTGAGTTACCAGCAGTTCTCCTCAGCCTGCCTTAAATGTATTAACATTCCCATTTTCAGTTGGTAAAGGGAAATAATGATAAGTGTCACATTACAGGGCAATTTGAGCCTGTTCATTATAAGCACATGGGAAATATTTTCTCAGCAGTGCTAGCATCAGAACACAATGCAAGTCCAAATGCAGCAAATCACTGCAATAGCCCAATGGTCAAAGAAATTAATTCAGATAAAGAATAAGAAAGCCTAACAGTTTTAATTTCTCTTTATCCTTTCAGACATAAAAATGACATTTAGATGCAGAATTATTACACTGGTTTTTACCTGATAAAGAAACAAATTTCTGCTAATAATTTTTAATCTCCCTTTGCTATAGTTGAACCATTTTATGCTCGTTCTGCCTCCTGATGGTTTGTTGAGAATCATATGATAGGGCAGATTTACAGCTCCAGCCCTGAGTATTGGAACATGGGTATGTTAGCAAAGGTGGATTATTGTCCATGTTTGGTGCAATATCTCTATGCCATGCAAAGATGCATGCCTTAAAATCAAGAAAAACCCCAAACCTAAAATGCGGTGGTTTTGACTTTTCTGTCAGTTCTGCTACAGTACTTTGTGAAAGGACCTGAACTGGAATATAGCAATATTGACATGAGTAACTATCCCAGTAAAAATAGAAAACCCTGAAATGTACTGACCTCCAGCTTGATCTCTATGGTCCTATATTGGTGGATTGTAGCTGTTGAAAGGAAAGGAGAAGAACTTTTGTACTCCCTTGCAAAGAAGAACAGAGATACGTGATGCACCTATAAGGCTAGGGCACATCTTCCCTGGCTAGGAAATATATTTTATGATTTGGAGTAGTGACAGACTTATAGACAGAGTCAGGAGAAAAAAAAAACCAAAACCAGTCAAACCCAACATCCTCTTTAAAGATTTTCCTTCTAGGTTGTCACAAAGGAAAAAATATTGTTAATTGTCATCACAGTCATACACAGCTGAATTAAAAAAGCTTATCTCCTGCCTCTGTCAATTTATACTGGAAATTACAGTGGGATAGCATTGTACCTGAAAGATACTATATGTTGCAGCACACCACACTCTCCTACTTTATACATTTCTGTCCCGGGCAACAAATGCATCCCTGATAAAGATATGTCACAGCTGCAGAAGACAGAGTTCACAGTGCTGAGCTTTTCTGAGAATTCCAAGATGTATCCAAGAATTAGGGAATAGTGAATCATTTTAGCTACAGAATGATTTTAATTGACACTTTGGAAGCAGGTTATTTATATGCAGTATTTTCTCTGTCACAATTAAAAGGCATACTTTTTTACATTTTCTATTTCCCCTCCCCTTACAGATGTTTTTAGCATTTCTATGTATTTTCTTTTTTTTTTTTTTTTTTTGCTATAAAAATACTTTCACAAAAGCTAAAACATAGCAGGTATAATGTTTTTTAGATTTTACATTTTTATAATTTTGACTTTTTTTTTTTTTTCAGAAAGGCTTGGAATTGTTTTACTGTATCATTTCAAGCTTTAGTATTAAAAAAACCCCTCAATTAATAATCTTTATTTATTGATCACAGTCTTTGAAGATGTGGAAAATCAAAGGTAGGGTTTTAGAAAGCAAGAGCTGTCAGCAAACCGCGTAACAACAGGTCAACAGCTTGTATGACTTGCTTTCTGACGTGTCTAAAATACCACAGAACTGATTTTTTTTATTAATATATATATAAAAAAAGCAACAGCCTTTTGGAAAAGGAAATTAATGTCTACAAGTTAAAAAAATAATTTGAAATCAAACACTTAAGGACCTGCTCAATTTAGCATGACTCATAATAATCCAGATATCATTGACTGATAAAATTCAACTGCTTTAATAACATTTTGTTTCAGTTTTTATTACCTTGTTACTGTAATGATAATCTTTCTTTTTGCTTGTCATTCTTGCAGGTGCAGTGATAAAGCATTATCTAAGAGTGTGGCTGTTCTGCTTTTGTGATCATTCGTGGTGGCAGACTTGTATTCGAGGAAGGTACAAGAGTGCAAATGGTTTAGATCTAGTCATTCATTCACACTACACTTGGCAGTAAAAAGTTTCTATCTATTTCATAAATTATGGGTCTACTCCTCGTAAGGTCAAAAGTGTCCCCTTTCAACTTATCGAATCCTTCTCTTTTTCTTGAGAGTAAATTGCCAAGGATTTATTTTGTGAGCTCTTGGAGTGGAGTATTCTAACACTCTCTGTATACTGTCAGTTGTCTCTCTTTAGTGAATCTGGAATGATCTCTCTTTGTAAGAATGAATTTACATTTTATGAAGCCCATTATTTAGAACTGTAGTTAGGATTTTTAGATCTGTGTTTAATAGTGAAACAGATCTGCAGGATTAACATACCATTAAGATTTTTCCAGGTGTAGGCAATACTATGATAATAACATCTCCCAGAAAAAAAGAAGCTCTTCCCCATTTGACAGTCCATTAAATGTATTAGTAGTATTAAAATTGTGATTTTGATCACAACCTTCATTCACTGTACTAGGAGCTGTATGGATATATGTTAAAAAATCCTTTACTACAGTTAGATTATAAATTAAGTTAGTACCTATTAGGTAATCAGTAAATTAATATCCATCAGATTAGTAGTTAAATGATTAATTGCACATATCATAAACAGGCAAATCTGTGCTAAGCCTTCATAGGATTATTACCCCAAGTCTTGGCCTAAATATTATGTTGCTGAGTGAATGGAACTTTCCAGGGACATATACATGCAAAATGTTGTTTGCTGGGTGTTTACATGCTTAGAATCCTTGGGGAACTGGCAAGTCATCTTTGCAGCATGTCATGGTAAATATCTGCTATCACATAAACTGAATCAAAGACCAAAACTCAGATAAGTGTATAACAATAAAATAGTTGGAAAGATCCTTTTCTTCTTATATTTTTTTTTAATTTTTTTTTAGCTGTATCAAAAATAAGATTGATTTGGCTTTGAAGCTCTACACCCAGAGAAATTTAGGAAGTCAATTCTGTCACTAAAAGATTCACTTTAGAAGTACTAGATTAGGCACTATGATGACACCAATTGTGTAGGTGTAATTGGTCATGTAAGGACATAAGACTGAAGTAAACATGGAAATTATAAAATCCAGTCCCTTATTGACATATATAACCCGTGCGATATTTTACACTGTTCACAAACTCAGAAGACCTGATTCTCTGGCTCTATATTCTACTCTAAGGAAGTAGAATTAGTCTTGAACTCCTCAGTTACAGATTTTCCAACAGGAAAATATCCAGATAAGGGAGAAATACATTTTCCATACCCTCCTTCTCCTGATATAAATGACATGATGGAAAAGACTTAGCAGAAATAATGGGTAAGATAAGTGTCTCTCCTTAAACACTGACTCGCGTGCATAATAGTGTTCTCATTTTTTCCTCTGACAGTGTTCCAGTTTTCTGGTTTTTATAATAATATAAATGCTTATGGCCCTCTTGGAACTGTTTTGACTGTGTTTTATATATGAGCTGAAAAGAGATTGTGGAGACAGATTTTTTTTTCAGTTTTTCTAGTCTCAGGAAATCTTATGCAGCTAGTGATGTCACTCCCATAGAAAAGAAAGATTTATTTTCTGGATTCACTGGAATAGAAAGCAAACCACATATTTTGGGATTAATGAATAATGCAAGCTACAAGGATTCTGCAGCTGCTCTTAAAGTGGTTGGAGTTTTTTGCCATAATTCCCTATGTTCTCTTTTACATGTAAAATTGAGATAAAACCCTGAAATTCAGTAGTATGTAGTAAAGATGATGCATTGAACTCTGATTTTGTTCCTATTCATATTATTCCCTATTCATGGTCTTAAGGTTTAATCTCCTTTACAATATTGGGCTTTCAATCATCTACCCCTTAATTTACTTTCTCTTTGTTCTTCAATTTATTTCTTCCCATGAGTATTTCCAAGACTTTTTGTCAATTAAAGCAGAATAAGAAAGTAAGACCTGCCTAACTTACATAGATTTATATAAATGCCCTGTGCTATGGGTTTAGAAATTGGACAAGAAGTTGTCCTACATTTAAAGTGCAATTAAGTTTACTGTTTGCCTTATTAAAAGAACCACATGATTACTGTATAGAATTCTTGATTCTATTCCATCTTCTGTTTTATTTGATGTTTCTTCTGGTTTGCATTCCACTGAGTAATATAAAGTAATTGCTAGTCAAATGCAAAAGTGTCTTTCTAGAAACAATGGTATTCAGTTATATGTTGTCTTCTAAAATGTATCACACTCTAATCAAACACAGTTCAATACACGTAACATCATGACCAATATTCTCCACAAAAAATCGCTTATGGGTTGTCTTCCTGTTTTATTATTCTTTGTTTCTTTCCTGGTTTAGGATGTGGGTTGGTTTTGTTTTGCTTTTTGTTTGTTTTGTTTTTTTAAATTTAATTTTGTTTTGATATTTATTGCAAAGATCTCAGTAACTGTAATTAGCTCTTGGAGACTTTGTAACTACATGATAGATGATAGTAATGAGAGGGAGGAGCAGTGGGGAGACTCCTAAGGACTGAAAGTAAATAACTGTCAGTACTGTATTCAAGAAAGGCAAGAAAGAGTATCTACGGAAGCACAGGCTGGTAATGTTCGTATCACAGAAATGTGATGGGAGAAGCCATCATGGATTTTTGAAGGGGAAATCATAACTCACTAACTTAGAAGACTTCTACAATGAGATCACTTGCCCAGTGGAGAGAAGTAGATGTTGTTTATGTTGACTTTTGTAAGGCTTTCACACTGTCTCACATCATATCCACATGGCTAAAATAATGAAGAATGTACTAGAAAAAGTAAGGTGGATTGAAAAGTGGCTGAACTGTTGGGTTAAAGGATTGTCATTAAAGACACAAAGTACTAGCCACGTACTAGTGGTTTGTCCCAAAGGTCATTAATATTTCCAGCACTGTTTAACATCTTCATTTGTCATCACAGCAAATTTGCAGACGATAAAAGCTGGGAATAGAGGCTTATGTACAGGAAAGTTGTGCTGATATTCAGAGGGACCTTGACAGGTTGAAGAAATGAGCACCAGGACAGGCCAATCAGCTGAAAAGCAGCTTTGCAAGGAAGGACCTGGGGGTTCTGGTGAGCACCAAAGCTGACCATGAGCCAGCAACGTGCACCTACAGCAAAAAGGGCCAACAGGCTCCTAAGCTGCATTACACAGTGTGGAGAGCAGGTCAAGGGTGCTAGTCCTTCTGCTCTGCTCAGGCCTGCTGAGGCACATCTAGAGTGCTGTGTCTGGGGCTGGGCTGCCCATAAAAAAGAAATGAGGACATACTGGTGTGAGTCTAGTGAAGGGATGCAAAGATAATTAAGAGCTTGGAGAACCTGTCATCTAAGCAGAGGCTGAGAGAGCTGGGACTGTTCAGCTGGAGAAGAGAAAACTCAGGGGGATCTTATCAACATGCTTAAGGACTTTATGAGAGAAGTAAAGAAAATGGAGCCAAACTCAGTGGTGCCTTGAGACAGTTTAAGAGGTAATGGGCACAAACTGAAAAAAAAAAATTCCATTTAAATATAAGGAAAACAATTTTTCCTATGAGGTTGGTCATACACTGGAATAGGTTTTCCTGAGTGGCTGTAAAGACTCCAGTCATGAAGAAATTTAAAACCTGATCAGAAACAACCCTGAGCAACCTTCTGTGGGTGACCCTACTTGAGTAGGGTGGTTGGACTAGATGATCTCCAGAAGTGCTTGTCAACCTCAGCCATTCTGTGATTGTGTAATAAAGTGATTAAGGATGAAGAATTTCCATCAAATAAGTTACTGCTTAGGTTTTTTGCCAAGTGTTGAAATTTTTCTCTGAAAAAACATCTCTAAAGTTGACCCGAGCCCAGAAAAGACAGTTATTATTGCACTATTTGTTGATATAGAGGCTGCATGTTTAGCTTTCCTTCAGAATGTGATGAATTTAAAATACCTAAAGCATATTTCCCTCTCAGTTGCCTGTTGAGCTTGTTCTTTGAAACCAGTGGCAAGTTCTCACTATGTATTTGGTAAACTACTACAGAGAAAACTTCCTTTAAAATGCCTGATATGGTGTATCCAGTGGTCAGATATTTAGTCGAAACTCTGAGATTATACCTTTAGTGTTGTCCACAGTTATGATTTTGGGAAACCTTTATCCTTTCTTTTTCTGAAGAGAGAAAAAAAACCCAAACCAACCAACCAAACAAACAAACAAAAAAAAACAAACCAAAAAAACCCTTGCTTTACTCACTAGGGAATTTTCAGGCTCAATAGCTATATGTTAAAGACTTTGTTTGAAAGTGCTATGTAAAACCAGATCTCTTTGTACAAATTATTATTTTATAAGAATACATGCCTGTGTTCTGTGTGAGCCTCATTGGTAGATGCTTTCATTTAGAGTCCTAACACACTAAAATGCCATAACTAAAACACCCCACCCCCAAGAAAAAAACCTTCATTCAATTAGAAAAAAACCTGGAGGACAGTTCCATTATATTAATGAACATAGGATTTTTTTATATACTTCAAATATAATGGTAGCCTTCTATAAAAATGTTGCTTTTATTTTGTATTTTTAGTTATCTAAGCATAAGCATACATGTGTCCACTTTCAAGAGGCCAGTTTGTAAACCTCTGGTTTTACTTCATTTTGATAAAAAAATGTTTTAATAAAAAATGACTTTTCAATTAAAAGGCAAATCTCTCTTTGAGATGAGAAACTTCAGAAGAGTTGCCTACAGAGTCAGAGCAGTTTGCCTTTAAACTGCAACATTATGAGTACCATTGAAGGCTTTGATTCTTGCTGGGCTTTAAATCTTGTAGTGTATCATCATTTATTTAACAGTACTTGAAAAGAGCAGGAGTTGTAGAAAGAGATATTAATCTTCCTCCTTTCTCTTAGGTTCTACATTTCCACTAGAATTATGTGTGTGTGTGTGGAAAACAACAAAAAAAACACACCAAGAAAAATTCTCTTATTCATAAGGACAGTATAGTAAATAGCAAGTTTTTTGAGAAACTATGATCACTACCAACTCAGAAGTATAGAGTAACTGCTAGTGTCAAAAGACAGTGGTATGAATTTGTTTCCTGTAAGAGAGTTAAAAAGAGAAATTAGCACTGACTGGCACGCTCATTCCTCATTCCATAAATATAAATGCATTTTATAGTATAACAGAAACAATTAATATAAAGGTAATATAAATATGGTTTATTATTACCAAAATGATCATGCCAGGAAAAATTCTTAATCTGAATGCAACTGATTATACATGTGAGCTTGATGTCAGCAACTATGTATGGGAGAAGACTGTATAAATTTACCTGAACCATTGTACTGAAACTTTGAGAGTAAGCTACAGTATTTTCAATGTAAATTCTAAGGCTGATCAGGGACTGTGCAGTACCGCAATAAGGAATTCAGATGTGAAAGTTTTGGGTAGATAGCTTAGTAGGACTTTCTGCTTAACTCCTCTTTAAGAACTATTCCAAAACCATAGAATTCTGATTGTTTAACACAGTGCAGCTACTAAAAGATTTCTTTTTAAAATGTATTCTTATGTTAATCTTTTCCCTTTCTTAGATATCTTTTGGTTTCAAATCCAAGCCTTATCTCCTTTTGTTATACGACAACTATTATGCAACAGCATATTTTAAATAAACTTTGATCTTGCTCTCTCTCCTATAATTAATCTATCCATGTGTCTATGCAATTTAAATAAATAGTAACAGTGGGTTTTTGCTCCCTCCCTCCCCCTACAGAACCTTATTTGGCAACCATGTTATCTTATTATGACCCATCATACAATGACACCTTGTTTTCTTCCTCAACAGTTTCCCTTGGATTATTGGCCTAGATTCTTGTAATCTTGTCATGGCTGATGGACATGTGAAAATCCTGCTGCAATCCGTTTAATCCATTTGTACTCTAGAAGTCTCTCCCTGATGTTTTATTTTTTCATTCCAGGCAGCAATTTAATAAAATCTGGCAGATTTGGGGATGATTAAAAAGATGTCTTTGTAGTACATCCGTTCAGATTAAGGGTAAATCATGAATTCTCAGTAAATATTATCAATTTAGTAATGAACTTCCAGCTCACTTCTGATTACATTCCACGTTATTGCGCACTCACACTGTTGCAGATTTGGAAATCTCTAGTTAAATTGACGGTGCTATTGCAGCAAAACTGTTGATGGAGAAAAAAACTTGAACTTGAGCTTTATGTAGTAGAAAAGGCATCCAACATCTTCAGCTTTTCTCCAACCAGATATCACTTTGCACATGATACTGTTTGTAGGATAACATACCTTCTTAACCCAGACCAAACAATAACAGTTACATTGATAACCGACTTTAAAAAGCTCTACAACACTGCAAATGTCAGGCAGAAATTGACATTTAATTCAGGTGAGGATAATTTTCTCAGTGTATTTGGTAAGTGAAACCTTTAAGTTAAGGGAGAAGTGGTGGATCAGTGGTCCAGATGGCTATTATTCATCTACTTTTGTAGTTGTAATCACACTCCTGGTTTCCCCCTCACACTTCTTTGTTTCATTTTTGCTAAAATATTCTTTTTCAAATCTTACTTTTCTCCCTGTTGCCATTTGGCTGGTTGCTTTATAAAATAAAGCTCATCTTTTAATAATTTAAGCATAAATTAATGATTTCCCCCCCCCCCAATTCCTCTACATTTTTTATGTTGTCATCTAGGAAAAAGAAATATATTGATAGATCTCTCAAATTTTTAATTTGAGAAGATAAAATGTATAAATATGTAACTATGAGGAATATCTATGATTTCTGTGATTTTTTTAATTATTATTTTTACTGTTAAAGCCAACCCTGATTTTCTTAGTCTTCAAACACTAAATAAAAGCTAGAAAGATGTCATATGAAATATTAGTGAATACTCACAAACCATACATTACTGATATTCTCATTTCACCTGAAGAGGGTGCTTGATTGTGTAAGCTAAAGCAATACTAAAATTTGTAACTTCTAAAGAAATGTTGATATAAATATATTAATAACAGCATACTGACAAGCCATAGAATATTAAAATATAGTCTTTATCCTTAACAAACATTTCATTTCTCCTCTTGAGAGGTACTACTAATCTCTGTGAGTAATGAAATAGAACAGAGCCTTCTATTCATAGGCACAGAACAGCTGCCCCTTTTTTAAGGATGGGGAAAGAGTGGCACAGAGAGAAAAAAGAACAATTTTTTATCCAGGAGGTCAAGTACTTTTAAGAGAGCTCAGAATTTGTACTGCTCTACTCAGACTGCAAACTGCTAGGAATAGATTACATTGGCCATGTTCAGGCACTTGAGTATTTTGGACATTAAGCAGCTGGGCAAGAGCTATCTTCTTTTGCTATCATATGGAACACATCATCAGCACAGAAGCATACACATTTCAGCAAAGTTAATTATCTTTCAGTGACTAAAGTAGCATGACCATTACTTGTTTATTGAGTTACATATGAGACACCCAAGCAGTCCAAACCAAAACACATGCAAGTTTGAATTCTTTTGATTTCCGTTCATGTTTTCAGACAGTAAAACCTCTCTCTATATATTTTTTTTTCTTTTAAAGTGAAAAGTACTTGATCTTGTCCATATAAATAACCTTGTAAATATTCATTTCATACATCTATGCCAAGATGGAATCCTAAATTCAGAGCCAAACAAGTTCCATGAAGCATCATTGCTCTCACAGAATTATTAATTCACCACAGTGTGCATAATTTAGTCAGAAGGTAAACTATTTCTCTTTTTCTATAGCACCTTTTTATTCCTGGTGGCATGTTCATACATCTTGACCCATTGTACATTTACATGCTGTTTTCTTCTCATCTGCTTCACATCTGCTTCCTCTGTATTCATAGCTTGAATCTCAGCAGTTCCTTTCTAGTGCTTCTGTGATTGCCAAAGTGCACATGTAAATCCTGATGTAAAACTCCATGTTCCAGTAGGTGCTGGCTGCCCTCTGTGGAAAGATGACAGTTATTCACAAACTGAAGGAATGACTTTTTTTTTTCCTGTGTGAAGTAAAAAGCTGCAATCTTTAAAGGTTGGAAGAAACAAAGCCAGTTTATTACTCTAGACAGAATGCTGCCATCCTAGTGGTGTTCTGCTGTTTTATATGCCCTGTATCCTCTTGGCATTGCATTTAAATAAATGAATACAAACACTAATGGATCATCTGTTTCAGCCAGGTGAGGCTACAAGTGTATTATAAAGAAGAACAGGTGAAAAGAAAGCATAGGTAAAGCTAATGAAAAAAGTGCAAGTGCTTAAGTCTTGTATTGACTGTTATATTGACTTTACCTGCTCCTGGCTCTGGGAAGAATCTTTAGGGAAGATGTTTTCTGTGCAAAAAGCTAAATCTTGGGAAAGTACAGGGGAAGTACCTGGAGCGGTACCCTGAGGCTGTTCTCTTTCCAGTTCTGGGGCATTTGGTAAGTCCTAGGCGTTGGAACAGGATGTTCTGTAACACACAGCAGTCTTGCTAGAGAAATGTGGAGAGGGGAGTAATTTTCTGTACTATTAAGGAGCCTTATGCTCTGGAGTTCGGCCCATCAAATCACAGCAGGAAAATTGCCTGTCAGACCTGCCAACTCTTGCTTACCTGTGCCTGCACTGACCTTATTGGTATTCAAGCCCTTGTGCTAGGATATAGGGAGGCAAATTGGCCTCAGGAATGTCACATAGAACAATAAGCTCTTACAAAAGGGTTTCCGATTCAACATTCAGCTCTTGCCAGTGCAGGACACTTGGCTGCCCCATGTTGTGGTTCACTTTTGTGTCTTTATAGCAGTGGTCACAGCTGCTGAGGGGTCAGGTCCATTGAACAACTGTTTCACTGCAGCATTACTGATAATATAGCTTTGCAAAGGAAGGACCTATATTTATTGCTGAAATGTCTGAAGAGGCTGCATGCAAAAATACATATTAAATGGATTTAGCTGATGAAATCTCCATAATTTCTGAAACAGAATAATTAACATAGAAGCATATTATTTTCCAAATTTGAAATTGAAGCTGTGCTCCAGAACTTCTGTGTGAGTTGACATGTCCATACAAGCTTTATTTCCTTGACCATGGTGCCTCCAAGGTGACTGGGAAGATGCACATGTGCAGGAAAGGTTTACGCTTCTTCCCTGGAAACTGGCCACCTCTCATTGTCACAAATATATCCTAATCATTTTGACATCGGAAAATCACCTGTCTGCCTGGCAGTGCCAGAGAACTGTCATGCTCTGCTGAGAATTTTTTGCCTGCCATTTGTGGGCATGAGGACTATGCCAGGAATACTACTTCTGTCAGGGAGAAGGGAGAGCCAGCAACTCCCTGTGGGCCAGGTGCTCCCTGGGAGCATGAGGGGCTCCCTGTCCTGGCAGGGCCTGGCAGCCAGGACCTGTCCCATTGCCCCAGCCAGAAGCTAGGTTGCCAGGGGCCATGAAGGGCAGCCACAACCCTGGGCATCAGGCACATCCCTGGGACAGGGGTAGGCTGAGGCTAGGCCAGGACACTGGCTCATGGGTGCACCTAGCTCTGGCCCATGGCTGGGCAGGTCAGGGCAGGGAGGAGCTGGAGACCAATATCCCATAATGTGTCTGCGGCAGAGACTGGGCTGAAATGGGGTCCTGGGCCATTGGCGGGGGGGGGGAGGCTTAGGGGAGGACACGCAGGGCTGTTGGTGCCCTCAGTGTCCTGATTATTTTGCCATGCAGAGTGAGATTTCCAAGATGGGCTAGTGCCTTTGGTGCTAACTGTCATCTGTCTGCACCACCCTGACCCTGAAGAAATATTTTATTTGGTTTGAAGGCGAAGTAGACCAATTTTTCATAGAATCATAGAATAGTTAGGGTTGGAAAGGAACTTAAGATCATCTAGTTCCAATCCCCCTGTCATAGGCAGGGACACCTCACACTAAACCATGCCACCCAAGGCTCTGTTCAACCTGGCCTTGAACACTGCCAGGGATGGAGCATTCACAACTTCCCTGGGCAACCCATTCCAGTGCCTCACCACCCTTACAGTAAAGAACTTATTCCTTATATCCAATCTAAACTTCCCCTGTTTAAGTTTTAACCCATTACCCCTTGTCCTATCGCTACAGTCCCTGATTTTAATTAATCCCCATTTTTGGATAAGAATGTGAAAAACACTGCTGTGAAGTCTAGCTCATGTTCCACTTGGTTCTTGTTCCTTTCCAAGGTTGTACTGTAGTAACTGGTTTTCCACTTCATATGGAGCAATCCTTGCTCTTTTTGTCTCATCTGGCTTATAACTAAATGGAGGGCCCCAGTGATAATTTTTTTATCCTCTCACCAGCTGCAGAGTGATCATGGAGTGCATATTTGAACAGCTGAAGGAAGGATGGAATTGCATCTAAAATAACTTTCATTATAATAAGATAGGACAAAATATTTGAATGAAGCAGTTAGGTGAGAAAATGTTGGCTTTTTATATCCAATATATATTGTTCAGAATGTCTCATGTTTCCCCAAGCCCACAACAGCACAGAACTCAGCCTGAACTCCAGATGACTCTGAAGCTTTTGTATCTGGGGACCCTAAAGCCATTTACAGAAGTTGACATCCATAAGCAGGGTTTCTGGAAATAAAATAGAAACTTCATGGACAAAAATGTAACTAAAAATGAAGCCCTATGTACTGGAAAATGTATTTTTGTTTGGCTCTCTATATAAATGGAATATATATGTCTATGATCTTTAGTGCTCTATAAAGTTGAAGTAAGTGATCCACCAAAGTGAGTGACTTCTTTACCAATTCATACAGCTTGAAAGTGTTCTGAAAATCATGTTAATCTGTGGTCAAAGGAGGCCTGGGAAGTAGGAAGTGCTTGAATACATTACACATGTAGTAGTTTCAATCACAGACTGATTATTAGTGCTCATGTGGTTTATTGGATTGTGAAATATTAAGGAATATCTTTCAGTGATAGCTTATAGAGTGGTAAAGTAGCTTTCCACAGGCTTTCTAATATACCTGGGGTGAAAAGATTGCTAATCCGTACAGAGTATGCTGTGCTTGATTAGTTTTATGGAGGGATGTTATGTAAAGGTTGATTTATTTGCTGAATAAAATATCAATTTACATGTAACTGTGTGCTTCCTACTTCAGGGACATATACTGTCACTTACTTGGCTTGCATAGATAGCTTTCTGGGTTTTGATACTTTAATAAAACCTTCTGGTATAGCTGTCTCTTCACATTTCCTTACAATTAAGTGGATGGCAATGTAGTAAACAACAAGTGCTTAAGAGGCATGGTGCTTACATTTATAATGCAAGGAAAAAATTAGGAACAATAAAATCAGACTATTCAACATTTAAAAGAAGTAAATAAGCCTTTAAACTAAATTTTGAAGTTTAGCTTGCAGAAGTGAAGTGAAAAAAAGGAAAAAACAAACAACTCAGTTATGATATTAATGGCTATCAGCATCCCTTGTGTTTTGTTTTTCCTTTCCACCTTCTCTTAAGCATTTTCTGTCATGAATGCTGCACTAAGGCTTGTCCTCCAAAGCTTGTTTGGTTAATTCTATAAAAGTTCTGTAGCTATCAGTTGTACAAGTAAAATGTTTCTTCCTCCCCCCTCCCCTCCGCCCCTTTCAGGACCTCGTATCACTAAGTCTAGGATGATACAGGAGCAGAAGTAGAACTATCAACAGTCTGGGAATGGCCTTGTTTGATTTTAATGGCCATGTTCATAGAAGATAAAATGTTGAATCTCTAGATCATCATCCAAGGAGTCTGTCTTACTGTTACACAATATTTTTACTTAAAAGAAAATCCAGCGTTTACCAAAAACCCCTTTTTCGGCATTGGGACTAAGTTATAAAAGAGAAAATAATTATACGCCTTAGTAAGATTAAGCTAAAACCCACAGTCATTTGTATTTTCTTTGTAGGTATTTCAGTTCCTAAAATTCACTCTCTCAGCTGCATAAGAGACTGAACAAAATCTATGATCCCAGTCATACCAAAATACCCCTCCATTGTTCTCCACTAAGTGTTGTTTCTTTGCAATTGGACATTGCATACTCCTCCAGGAGTGTACCATGGTACTTCTGAGGCTTATATCACTTCTCCCTACCCATTTTTTCAAGTTCCTTGATTTAGTTCTGCCATAAATATTAATTAGCACCTTCCTGCCTCCTGTTTTCTTCTCTTTGTTATAGACTTCTGAAGATATAAGAACATAAGTATGGCTGTAACATTAATCTCTTAATGTGAGATTAAAGGTCCATTTAACCCAATAACAGTTTTTTATAACTGGCCAATAATACTTAAGATTTGTGCTAGAGAAAAGTATGAAAAGGATAAGGAAATAGTAGTGCTCCCTTCTTCTTCTTCCCTTTCCCCCCCAAACACCAGGTAATATGCTACATATGGACTATCTGAACTAGCAATGACAACTTTATTCTTAATTGCCTTTGATGCATATAGCTTCCAGGAAGCTCATCTTGCACCTTATTCTGAGATCACTAAATGCATAGCCTTTGTATTAGCTATACATTTTTTTTCTTGGTACATTATGTGTAAGCTAATTAATTCAGAAACATAATATGTAATGTTGTATTGTAATATGTAATATAATGTATACATGTAATGAGTAATGTGTAAAAGTTTTAATTGTAACATATAAAATGTAATATCGCAACTAATTAAATTAGAAATGAGTTGGTTAGATTTAGCAAAAATACCTTCTCCCTCTTTTACTGCATTTCATATTTTGAGTTTTATGAGGATATTATGTACCCATGTACACGCACTTTTTCTCATACAGTAATAACTGTATTAGGAGCAAAGTCATCAGTCTAGTCAACTTTGTCAATGGAGCACTGAAATAATGACAATGAAGTGAGATATATATAATATATTTGAGGCATACTCAAGCCACTCAAAATTTGAGTTGTCTTCTAAATTTTACTATATTTAATTCTGGAGCTAAACGCAGCCAGAATGACTGTGTGACTCAGTAAGATCACTAAACTTATTTTCCAAGCCTGTATCAGAAAAAAGTTTGAATGTTTCTTCTTCATCATCTATTTTATAAATGTAGCTCTAAGTGTTTCTTTCTAAAGCAGTTTCCTTGTTAGTTTAAAAAATCAGGAAAATAGTCTTTAATTTACCTCCAATTTACATTCATTTGTCACTTGATACATGGTTACATTGGAAAGAAATAGCCTTACTATTCTTAAACTCTAAAAATCAACATTGAGTAGGTATGTTTGAAAAAGTACATGAAAATAATTTCAGTTATAACCTGACAAAATATTAAAATAAAGATAATTCCTCAATTATGTAGTCTTGGTTCCAAAATCATCATTAATATTAGGCCATGAAAAAGATACTTTGAAAAATATATTGTTTTGTGTGTTCCCTATTGTGCTCCTGTGTGTTTTTGGAGCATTTTAAGAACAAAATACCAGGAATAAAAATGGAAAAGCAGCAAAACATCAGATGTTTTTTAAGAATGCTTAAATCTACATGAAGGATAGTGTATGGAGTCTTCAGCTGAAGATGGAGGCACTCCCTCTAGCTCCAGGAAGCGAGAAGACAAAGATGGCTTTTCTATAACTCATTTTCCTCATTTGTCTGAGAATCTCAAGATAAAAAAACCCCAACAAGATAGTTGTCTAAAAGTAACATCAGGACATGTTATCATCCTTTCTGCTTCCAGGCTAGATGTTGAGGAGAGAAGGAGCTAATAAAAACATCTCCCTTCCATTTTCTACACTTCTCTTCAGCTCTTTCCCATGAGACACAGCTGCACACTTTTAAGAAAATAATAAATTCTAGCTCACTATTCATTAATCCTGTCAGAAACAAATGCCTCATTTACTGAAAAACATGTTTCAGATTACCCCAAATTTTCCACAAATTCAACATAAATCCATTAGAAAAATATTCGTAAGTAGGAGAATAGTTCAAAAACATTTAATTTCACATATTAATTCTATAACCACTGGAATGTGGATAACCTTTACTTTGATTATTTGGGATAGCCTTTTTCTCTTTTTCTCCTTTGCAAGAATGGTTTCCTTCTGACCTCACATATTTAGAATATTTTTTTTTCTAAATAGCATCCTCCCCTTGTTTCAACATTTTCATCCATATTTTGATATTTAAGCAGATTTTTGGCAGTCAGGTGGATCAGCATCTACACAATGGAAAAGGATCACCTTTATCAGCATATCCCTATTGTAATAGTCATGACTCTTGTTAAAAATGCTGTTTAATATTCCCCCTAGAAATGGACCGAATACTTGTCTCTTCATCCTGACAAGGTGTCTGCATAACAAGAATTTATTCTATTTTCTAGCAAATGTCAAAATTTTAATTTGATTTCAAAGAATATTTGTATGACCTTTTTTTTTAATTGTGTTATTTGCAGAGTTCAGCTTCCACAGAAAAACAAATAAACAATAAAATTTTTCATAGAATCTTATTTAAGGTATTTCTGCTGTATGTGTGTGCATATGCACAAATAAGAAAACAAATAAACAAACGCATTTTTGGTTTTTTGTATGTACACAAACTCTAAGATATTTGAATTGCAAGATATTGGATTGCTAAGTTGGAGGTAGCTAGAATATTTCAGGCAGCCAATTAGGCTATCAAAGGGAGCTACAGAAAAAAAAAGACAAAAGAAATTATAGTTCAATTATGCACAAATGGATAGAAGTATGTTTTGTAAATTCTTTGTATCTTGTGGAAAAGCAAGTGTGTGTTCTTTTGCACCAAACACATCATTAACAAGAAAAAACATTATGAGGAAAAGACTGTGTAAATAAAAAAGAGCTGTATACACAAAAGCAGAAAAGAGTGTGAAACATTTTATTAGGCTTGAAAGTATTTTAATTAATGAAGATATTATTTAAAGATAAAATATTTCTTCACAGTATTTCTCTTAGTCTGATTCTCATCTCTGAATAAAACTCTGAAGCAGGCAATCTGATAATATTCAATGCTTATAGTATCTTCCTTAATTAGAAGAGAAGAAAGGTTTCCCCTTTGCAGTCTGGTCTCCATGGTTAAAAAATCAAACTCATAACTTTTACCTAAAACTGGAACAATCCACCATCCTAAAATTCAAGATATTAAGCATTCATTTAACACATCAAAGCTATTGAAATGAGGGATTTCAATACATCCTGAATACTCAGTTGGAATTTCAGGTTTGTATACAGACTTTTTGCATGGGGTTGTATGAACCATTTTCCCTGTTGTCCTGGGTTCAGCAGCAGCAGTCAGTTTTTCTCCTTCTTAGTAGCTGGTGCAGTGCTGTGGTTTTGACTTTTGGCCTGGGAATAATACTGATAAAGCTGATGTTTTCAGTTGCTGGTCAGAATGTTTACCCTGACCAAGGACTTTGTGAGTCTCATGCTCTGCCAGGGAGGAGGAGAAGCCGGGAGGAAGCAGGGACAGGACACCTGACCCAAACTAGCCAAAGAGGTATTCCATACCACAGCACGTCATGCCCGGGGATGTAACTGGGAGTTCCCTGGAAGGGCACGGCCTCTTCTCGGTCGGGGGCATTTGCGGCAGGTGGTATCGTATTCTTTTGCCTTGTTATTCCTCTTACCATTATTATTATTGGTGGTAGCAGTAGTGATTTGTGTTATACCTTAGTTACTGGACTGTTTTTATCTCAGCCCGTGGGAGTTACATTCTTTCAATTCTCCTTCCCATACCTCGGGGCGGGGGGGGAGGGGGGGGGGAGTAGAAACTGCATGGCTGACTTGCCAACTGCCTTAACAACAACAGTTCTTTTTGGCGCCCACCGTAGGGCAACGAAGGATTGAGATAAAAACAGATCTGACTGGACTGTGTCTAATCGTATTTGTGATAAGCATTCAGTGTTTTGGATTAATAGTCACTCGTCACAATGCTGATTTATTGGCTGTCAAAGTTGTTGTTTTTGACTTCACAGTTTCAGTATGCCGTAGCTTACTTAGAGCTGGTATTTGCTGTGTTAGTGTTTTTTAAGTGTGGGGCTTCGGCTAAGGTTATTGTCATTGTATTTTATGGTAATGACTTGTAATACAATGGAATCGTTGATAATGAGACCGGTAACGAGTGGTGTCCCTCAGGGATCGGTGCTCGGGCCAGTCTTGTTCAACATCTTTGTCGGTGACATGGACAGTGGGATTGAGTGCGCCCTCAGCAAGTTTGCCGATGACACCAAGCTGTGTGGTTCGGTTGATATGCCAGAGGGAAGGCATGCCATCCAGAGGGACCTCGACACACTTGTGAGGTGGGCTGATGCCAACCTTATAAAGTTTAACCATGCCAAGTGCAAGGTCCTACACCTGGGTCGGAGCAATCCCAGGCACAGGTACAGGTTGGGCAGAGAAGAGATTCAGAGCAGCCCTGCAGAGAAGGACTTGGGGGTGTTGGTCGATGAAAAAATGAACATGAGCCAGCAGTGTGCGCTCGCAGCCCAGAAAGCCAACCGTATCCTGGGCTGTATCAAGAGGAGCGTGACCAGCAGGTCAAAGGAAGTGATCCTGCCCCTTTGCTCTCGTGAGACCCCACTTGCAGTACTATGTGCAGTTCTGGTGTCCTCAACATAAAAAGGACATGGAACTGTTGGAACAAGTCCAGAGGAGGGCCACGAGGATGATCAGGGGACTGGAGCACCTCCCGTATGAAGAGAGGCTGAGAAAGTTGGGGCTGTTCAGCCTGGAGAAGAGAAGGCTGCGTGGAGACCTCATAGCAGCCTTCCAGTATCTGAAGGGGGCCTACAGGGATGCTGGAGAGGGACTATTCATCAGGGACTGTAGTGACAGGACAAGGGGTAACGGGTTCAAACTTAAACAGGGGAAGTTTAGATTGGATCTAAGGAAGAAATTCTTTCCTGAGAGGGTGGTGAGGCACTGGAATGGGTTGCCCAGGGAGGTTGTGAATGCTCCATCCTTGGCGGTGTTCAAGGCCAGGTTGGATGAGGCCTTGGGTGACATGGTTTAGTGTGGCGTGTCCCTGCCCATGGCAGGGGGGTTGGAACTGGATGATCTCAAGTTCCTTTCCAACCCTAACTATTCTATGATTCTATGATTCTATGAAACTGATCTGGCTTATGTTCCCAGTGTGGTCACAACCTTTATACTTTGGAAGTATATAATAGAAGTGCTTAGCAATTACACATCTTTTTTCTCCTTCCTGGGTGGTCAACCTAAGAAGGAGACATTCTCTTTCCCTCCCAGCACCCCCCCCAGACCATTTACAGCATCGTTTGAGAGTTCTGAAGTTTCTGAATGGCCTTTTAATACTGTTGAGACCTGTTTGCTGATTGTGATGGGGATCACCATGTTGGCACGCATACAGAGTGTGTTTTGTCCACAACCATTACATCTGATCTCAAGAGTTAAGCAGAGTCGGGTTTGGGTCTTGTCTGGGGTTAGACGACGATATGGGGGGACCGAGAGATTTTCCCCGAGGCTGGACAGCCATGAGTGGCAGGGTGTGTGATAGTATGGGCAATTATCTAGGTCAGTGGGCCCCTCCAGCACTTTGGAATTTCACCACCGAACAAGTGCAAAATCCAGAAGAATTAGTAAAACACTTAAATGAGGTGTGTTGTCATCCTGGTCATACCAGAGAGGCACAAATCATGTCAACGTGCTGGGGCTTGGCCTATGCTTACCGGGCCTTGTTCAACACTATCCAGCACCTTCAAAAGGAAAAAAATGTCCTTTGATCTGAGGGTGAAGCAACAGGCAGCGCAGCTACTCCAGCTCCAAGCACAGCAGCTACACCACCCCCAGTGACAAGTACAGCAGCTACTCAAACTTTGGCTGCAACAGACAGTGCAGCTACCCCAGCAACAAGTACAGTAGCTACACCAGTCTCAGTGACAAGTACAGTAGCTATTCAAACTTTGACTGCAACAGACAGCAAAGCTACCCCATCTCCAAGCACAGCAGCTACACCACCCCCAGCGACAAGTACAGTCGCTACTCAAACCACAGTGATAATGACTGCAGCTAAACCAGAGGACCAATTCGTACCAATATCGATTGCCCCCATATGCAAGAGAAAAATCAAAAAAGAGGCAAGAAGGGTGAAGCAAGATGAAGAAACAGTATACTCACCACTCAGGACAGCATCTGATCAGGAGTCATCATCACATGACAAAGAAGAAGAGGTGACTTCTTGACCTCGGACCTCAACCGAGCTACAGAATATGTGAAAAGATTTTACTCGTCAACCAGGGGAGCACATCATCACCTGGTTACTCCGATGCTGGGACAATGGGGCCGATGGTCACGAACTAGAAGGTACGGAAGCCAAGCAGCTGGGATCACTTGCTAGAGAAGGGGGAATTGACAAAGCAATTGCAAGAGAGAAAAAGTCCCTCAGTCTTTGGAGGCGTCTCTTGGCAGCTGTGAAAGAAAGGTTTCCATACAAGGACGATGTTATGTCGGCCAAGTGGACTACTTTAGACAAAGGCATCCAGTCTCTGAGGGAATCAGCCATCGCAGAGATGATCTATCACATCAAATCGAATAACAGGGATATACCCATAGACCCAGATGAAGTCAAATGTACACGACCCATGTGGCAAAGCTTACACGGAATGCACTGTCATCATATGCCCATTCATTGGCAACAGTAACCTAGAATGACATAGTACCACTAACAGTGGATGAAATGATTCATAAACTCCAAGAGTTCGAAGACAATCTCACCCCTTCCATCATCTCAGCTGTGGAAAAACTGTCCCAGGATGTCAAACAATTGAGGGACGATCTATCTGATTTATCCAGCTCCTCATGTGTACCAACACACGTCTCAGCTATTAACAAAAGATGTCCTATTGTTCGAGACAGAAGATATAGAAGGCAAACACCAGGGGCCACCCTATGGTTTTACCTGCGGGATCATGGAGAAGACATGACAAAGTGGGATGGAAAACCTACTTCAGCTTTGGAGGAACGGGTGCGTGAATTGAGAATAGGAACAAGGGTCAAGGCTGATCATCCCATGAGAGCTGTGGCTTCAGTCTCTGGTGAGCAGGTTCCCAGATGGAGCGAAAGAGCTGATTTTACTCTAGCTCCAGTGATAACGAAGAATAATCCTTTTCAACATGACTTAAGTGTCCAATGTTGTGATGACTATTAGAGGGGCCCTGCCTCTAGCCAGGTGGAGGTAGGGGACAATCGGATTTACTGGACTGTGTGGATCAGATGGCCTGGCACATCAGTCCCACAGAAGTATAAAGCTCTCGTAGATACTGGTGCACAGTGTACCCTGATGCCGTCAAGCTGTCAAGGGGTGGAACCCATCTATATCTCTGGAGTGACAGGAGGATCCCAAGAGTTGACTGTACTGGAGGCTGAGATCAGCCTGACTGGGAGTAAATGGCAAAAGCACCCCATTGTGTCTGGTCCAGAGGCTCCATGCATCCTCGTCATAGACTACCTCAGGAGAGGGTACTTCAAAGACCCAAAAGGGTACCGATGGGCTTTTGGTATTGCTGCTTTGGAGACTGAGGAAATTGAGCAGCTGTCCACCTTGCCTGGTCTCTCAGAGGATCCTTCTGTTGTGGGGTTGCTGAAGGTCGAAGAACAACAAGTGCCAATGGCGACCGCAACAGTGCACCGGCGGCAATATCACACCAACCGAGACTCCCTGACTCCCACCCATAAGCTGATCTGTAGACTGGAGAGTCCAGGGGTGATCAGCAGGACCCGCTCACCCTTTAATAGCCCCATATGGCCAGTGTGAAAGTCTAACGGAGAGTGGAGACTAACAGTAGACTATCATGGCCTGAATGAAGTCACACCACCATTGAGTGCTGCCGTACCGGACATGCTAGAACTTCAGTGAACAGGAGTCAAAGGCAGCCAAGTGGTATGCCACGACTGATACTGCCAATGCATTCTTCTCAATTCCTTTGGCAGCAGAATGCAGGTCACAGTTCACTTTTACTTGGAGGGGCGTCCAGTACCCTTGGAACCGACTGCCCCAGGGGTGGAAACACAGCCCTATCATCTGCCATGGACTGATCCAGAATGCACTGGAACAGGGGCAAGCTACAGAACACCTGCAGTACATTGATAACATCATCGTGTGGGGCAATACAGCGGAAGAAGTCTTTGAGAAAGGGAGGAAAATAATCCAAATCCTGCTGAAAGCTGGTTTTGCCATAAAACGGAGTAAGGTCAAGGGACCTGCACAGGAGATTCAATTTTTGGGAATAAACTGGCAAGATGGACGTCGCCAGATCCCTACAGATGTGATCAACAAAATAACAGCAATGTCTCCACCAACTAATAAGAAAGAAACACAAGCTTTCTTGGGTGCTGTGGGGTTCTGAAGAATGCACATCCCAAATTACAGTTCGATTGTAAGCCCTCTCTATCATGTGACCCAGAAGAAGAACGATTTTAAATGGGGCCCTGAGCAACAACAAGCCTTTGAGCAAATTAAACGTGAGATAGTTCATGCAGTAGCCCTTGGACCAGTCCAGACTGGGCCAGATGTAAAAAATGTACTGTACACCGCAGCTGGGGAGAATGGTCCTACCTGGAGCCTCTGGCAGAAAGCTCCAGGGGAGACTTGAGGTTGACCCCTTGGCTTTTGGAGTTGGGGATACAAAGGATCTGAAGCCAGCTATACCCCAACTGAGAAAGAGATACTGGCAGCCTATGAAGGGGTTCGAGCTGCTTCGGAGGTGATTGGCACTGAAGCACAGCTCCTCCTGGCACCCCGGTTGCCCGTGCTGGGCTGGATGTTCAAAGGCAGGGTCTCCTCTGCACATCATGCAGCCGATGCTACCTGGAGTAAATGGGCTGCACTAATTACACAATGAGCTCGAATAGGAAATCCCAGTTGTCCAGGCATTCTAGAAGTCATCATGGACTGGCCAGAGGGCAAAGATTTTGGAATGTCACCAGAGGAGGAGGTGATGCGTGCTGAAGAGGCCCCACCATATAATAAACTGTCAGAAAGTGAAAAGCAGTATGCCTTGTTTACTGATGGGTCCTGCCATATTGTGCGAAAGCATCGGATATGGAAGGCAGCCGTATGGAGTCCTCAACGACAAGTTGCAGAAACTGCTGAAGGAGAGGGTGAATTGAGTCAGTTTGCCAAGGTGAAAGCCATCCAGCTGGCCCTGGACATTGCTGAAGGAGAAAAGGGGCCAGTACTTTATCTCTATACTGACTCATGGATGGTGGCAAATGCCCTGTGGGGGTGGTTGCAGCAATGGAAGCAGAGCAACTGGCAACGCAGAGGTAAACCCATCTGGGCTGCTGCACTGTGGCAAGATATCGCTGCCCGGGTGTGGAACCTGGTGGTGAAGGTACGCAACGTAGATGCCCATGTACCCAAGAGTCGGGCCACTGAGGAACACCAGAACAACCAACAAGTGGATAAAGCTGCTAAGATTGAAGTGGCTCAGATGGACTTAGATTGGCAACATAAAGGTGAATTATTTTTGGCCCGGTGGGCCCATGACACTTCAGGTCATCAGGGCAGAGATGCAACATATAGATGGGCCCGTGATCGAGGGGTGGACTTAACAATGGACACTATTGCCCAGGTTATTCATGAGCGTGAAACGTGCTGCAATTAAACCAGCCAAATGGTTAAAGCCTCTTTGGTATGGAGGACGATGGCTGAAGTATAAATATGGGGAGGCGTGGCAGATTGGTTATATCACACTCCCATCAACCCGCCAAGGCAAGCCCCATGTGCTTACCATGGTGGAAGCAACCACCAGGTGGCTGGAAACATACGCTGTGCCCCATGCCACTGCCCGGAACACTATCCTGGGCCTTGAGAACCAGATTTTGTGGCGACATGGCACCCCAGAAAGAATTGAATCAGACAATGGGACTCATTTCCAGAATAACCTTATAGACACTTGGGCCAAAGAGCATGGCATTGAGTGGGTATATCACATCCCCTACCATGCACCAGCCTCTGGGAAAATCAAACGGTACAATGGGCTGTTAAAAACTACACTGAGAGCAATGGGTGTGGGAACTTTCAAGCATTGGGATACACACTTACCAAAGGCCACCTGGTTGGTCAATACCAGAGGATCTGCCAACAGGGCTGGCCCAGCCCAGTCAGAACTTTTACATATTGTAGAGGGGGACAAAGTTCCTGTGGTGCACATGAAGAATTTGCTGGGGAAGACAGTCTGGGTTATTCCTGCTTCAGGTAAAGGCAAAGCTACTCATGGTATTGCTTTTGCTCAGGGACCCTGTCCTGGGTTCAGCAGTAGCAGTCAGTTTTTCTCCTTCTTAGTAGCTTTTGCAGCACTGTGTTTTTGACTTTCGGCCTGGGAATGGAGCTGATAACAGCGATGTTTAGACTGACCAAGGACTTTGTGAGTCTCATGCTCTGCCAGGGAGGAGGAGAAGCTGGGAGGAAGCAGGGACAGGACACCTGACCCAAACTAGCCAAAGAGGTATTCCATACCACAGCACGTCATGCCCAGGAGGTAGAACTGAGAGTTCCCGGAAGGGCTGGATCATGGCAGGGTGGGGATGAGGTACCAGTTGGTGAGCGGTTGTATTCTCTTGCTTGTTATTTCCTTTATCATTATTCTTATTAGTGGTAGCAGTAGTGATTTGTGTTATACCTTAGTTATTAAACTGTTCTTATCTCAACCCGTGGGAGCTGCATTCTTTTGATTCTCCTCCCCGTCCCTCCAGGAGCGGAGGGAAGAAAGGTGGGGGGGGGGGAAGTGGACTTCGTGGTTCTGATTTACGGCCTGGGCTTAAACCACGACAGTTCTTTTTGGCGCCCAACGTGGGGCACGAAGGGTTGAGATAACAACAGATCTGACCAAGGCACAATGCTGATTTATTGGCTCTCAAAGTTGTTTCTCTTGATGTCACAGTTTCAGTATGCTGCAGCTTACTTAGAGCCGGTATTTGCTGTGTTAGTGTTTATCAAGTGTGGGCCTTGGGCTAAGGTTCTTGTCTCATTGTACTTTATGGTAGTGGCTTGTAATGTGGGCGGGCTCCGGCAGCAGGGCGGGATGGACGTGGCCGTGGACTTGTACCTGCCCGTCCCGCTGCTCTTCACCGTCCTGGCCCTCGTCCTCGCCTCCGTCTTTGTGAGGCTGCGGGGAGCCGAGAGGGAGCGGCCCCGGGAGCCGGCGGCGGCCAAAGCGGCCCGGGAGAGCGGCCCCGGGGACCAAGCGGCGGCGGGAGCGGGGCCGGAGGCCGGGAAGGAGGCGGCTGCCGAGGAGGGGAAGGAGGCGGCGGAGGAGCCGAGCTCCACGGCCGAGCCCAGCCCCGCGGCGGCCGAGAGCATTCCCCAGCAGCCGCCCACCGAGCTTCGTGAGCCTGAGCCCCAGGAGGATGCAGGAGACCACGCAGCACTTCCCAGCAAGGCAGAGGAGGAAGGTCTGGACTCGGAAGAAGAGAAGCTGGTAGTGAGAGAGCCTTCAAGCACAGCAGCATCATTTGAGAGTTCTGAAGGGTTTGAATGGCCTTTGGGTACCCTTGGAACCTGCCTGCTGATTGTGATGGGGATCACCATGTTGGCACACACACAGAGTGTGTTCTACCCACGACCATTTTGTCTGATCCCGAGAGTTAAGCAGAGTCAGGTTTGGGTCTTGTCTGGGTTTAGACAATACAGGGGGACTGAGAGGTTTTCCCCAAGGCTGGACAGTCATGAGTGTCACGGTGTGTGGGAGAGTATGGGCGAGTATCTAATCCACTGGGCCCCTCCAGTGCTTTGGAAGCGTCGGAGATGGAAGGCAGCTGTGTGGAGTCCCCGACGACAAGTTGCAGAGACTGCTGCAGAGGAGGGTGAATTATTTTGAGCCTGATGGGCCCATGACACTTCAGGCCATCAGGGCAGAGATGCAACATAGAGATGGACTCATGATCGAGGGGTGGACTTTGCAATGGGCCTCTCCTGCTCTGAAAGACTGTTACAAGAGATGGAGCCCACCATCATGGACCGAATGGACTCAGCAGCTTTATAGGGATTGGTCCGTGCACTAAGATAACAGTGCACTGAGATGAAAGTGATGGTATATTGAAAATGTGGGATCTGAGCATGACGTGAATGGTATGGAATAAGGGGTGGATACTGTCCTGGGTTCAGCAGTAGCAGTCAGTTTTTCTCCTTCTTAGTAGCTTTTGCAGCACTGTGTTTTTGACTTTCGGCCTGGGAATGGAGCTGATAACAGCGATGTTTAGACTGACCAAGGACTTTGTGAGTCTCATGCTCTGCCAGGGAGGAGGAGAAGCTGGGAGGAAGCAGGGACAGGACACCTGACCCAAACTAGCCAAAGAGGTATTCCATACCACAGCACGTCATGCCCAGGAGGTAGAACTGAGAGTTCCCGGAAGGGCTGGATCATGGCAGGGTGGGGATGAGGTACCAGTTGGTGAGCGGTTGTATTCTCTTGCTTGTTATTTCTTTTATCATTATTCTTATTAGTGGTAGCAGTAGTGATTTGTGTTATACCTTAGTTATTAAACTGTTCTTATCTCAACCCGTGGGAGCTGCATTCTTTTGATTCTCCTCCCCGTCCCTCCAGGAGCGGAGGGAAGAAAGGTGGGGGGGGGGGAAGTGGACTTCGTGGTTCTGATTTACGGCCTGGGCTTAAACCACGACAGACCCAGATATACTTGGTGGGTAATGCAGGAAGATGGGGAAGTCCAATGCGTACCTTAAGGGGATTTGATTTTAGGGGAAAACAGACAATGAACTCAATTGTATGCTGTTGCCTGCTATGTAATACTTTTATAGCCTGTCAACTAGAAGTCTGTAGGGCACCAGCAACTGGCCCTGACTTCCCTCCGACCATCATCCCAACAGAGAATGAATTTCGATAGAACCAGACAAGTTCTACAGTAAAGGAACGATCAGCATCAGCAGGCAACGATCCAACACTGCACACAGCTTCTCCTGCCCTGAAAGAATGCTACAAGAGATGGAGCCCAAAATCATTTACCGAATGGACTCAGTAGCTTTATAGGAATTGGTCCGTGCACTAAGATAACAGTGCATTGAGAGTGAGGGTATATGGAAAATGTGGGATCTGAGCATGACGCGAATGGTATGGAACAAGGGGTGGATACTGTCCTGGGTTCAGCGCAGCAGTCAGTTTTTCTCCTTCTTAGTAGCTGGTGCAGCGCTGTGGTTTTGACTTTCGGCCTGGGAATAATACTGATAAAGCTGAAGTTTTCAGTTACTGATCAGAATGTTTACCCTGACCAAGGACTTTGTGAGTCTCATGCTCTGCCAGGGAGGAGGAGAAGCCGGGAGGAAGCAGGGACAGGACACCTGACCCAAACTAGCCAAAGGGGTATTCCATACCACAGCACGTCATGCCCGGGGATGTAACTGGGAGTTCCCTGGAAGGGCACGTCCTCTTCTCGATCGGGGGCATTTCTGGCAGGTGGTATCATATTCTCTTCCCTTGTTAATTCTCTTATCATTATTATTATTGGTGGTAGCAGTAGTGATTTGTGTTATACCTTAGTTACTGGACTGTTTTTATCTCAGCCCGTGGGAGTTACATTCTTTCGATTCTCCTCCCCATCCCTGGGGCGGGGGGGGGGGGAGTAGAAACTGCATGGCTGACTTTCCAACTGGCTTAAACCATGACACCTGTTTACCTAAAAAATGTTTTGATCTGTACTGTCTTCATGCAGTGTATTGCCTTCATGCAGTGGCAATAAAGTAATCTCAGGTAAAGAAGAAATTAAATGAAATCAAGCACATTGGAAGGATTCATTTGATCCCATCCATAACTCCCTTTCTAATTTGGTCAGTGCACTTCTATCTCATGATTCATCTTATCCTAAAGTATACAACTGAAATAGGTCAGATGAATCATACTTAGAAAAATGCTGCTATTTTTCCATTGATTATGAAGGAAGCCTAGAGGGAAAGTCATAGATAACGATGCTTCTGTGGTAGATTTCAATTGTTACATGAGTTGAATCCAGCCCATGATATAGCTCCTATCAAGCAGCACTGACAGCAAGCATGACTGCAAAAACTTGTCACTTTTTAAAAGGAAAGGAGAGAAATCAATGAATTTGAAGGAAAATTACTGATCAGTTAATGATTGTAATCAAGATATAAGGTACCAGTACAAGCCAAAATACTGTCTGAGTATTCAGCAGTTCAAATCCATATGCTTGATTTTGATTCACAGTCCTTCTCTAGCCACGAGGGATGATAACATCCCATGAGAGCTATAGCACAGGACCAACTGGCACAAACTCTGTCCTTTTCTATGAATGAACACAAGTGCTATTGCTCTCAACTGGAGCTTTTTGATTTCATTAGTTAAAAAGAAAAAGAAGAAAAATAATTTCACTTCAGTAAATTTTAAATAGAAGTTTAAGGGACTTCAATAAATCACTTCTACTGAAGTTACAGAAGTAACAGTGTAATAGATGCAAACTGACTGATACTTGCGAAAGTAAAGCTATTGCTGAACACTATCTGAAATAGTTTCACTAAGCCACTGTAGAGGAACTAGTACATTAAACTCCAATAAACTACTGTAGTGGAGCATTACTAATTTGCTGCTTCTATGCAAATGAGTTGAACAAGTAGCTGTACTTGAAAGATGAATAAGAATCAACAACATCTGCAGCATTAGGGTGAAGATATTAGGCCTGAAGTAGTTGGGAGAAATTAGTAATAACAGGGAGCTAGGAAGAATGTCAATAATATTGTCAGATCCTTGTAGGAGAAACAAGGACCTCAGCTGTGATCTGTTAGTCAGTTAGTTTGCTAAGTGGGAAGCTTATCAATAGAATGAAACAAACTCAAAGCTCCAAAGCCAATTTTAATTCCTAGCTAAGGTTGTCCTTGGCACTTATGATTACCATTTCTCTTTTTGTCCTCCATCATATTTGCTTATGAGTGGTTCTTCTATTATAGCAACAGCCTCCAGAGTATAAAGGCTTACACCAGAATTAAGTGAAAATATAATGGTCTTTGTGCATTTTTGCTAACAAAAGAATCAGGCAAGTTACAGCAAAATACTGGTACATAAAGGCATCTTTTGAACAAAGCACTGGTCTGAAAGGCAATCTGGTTTGCAATAGTATAAAGAAAATACTCCTACTGTATCAAAGACATTGGAAACTATGACTTGTGGAAGTGAACAGGAAATACCCACCAATCATAGTGTTCTCAATACCCTGAGTATCAGACAACCACGAATACTGGCCTGTAGAATCATAGAATGTTTGGAGTTGGCAGGCACCTCTGAAGATTGTCTATTGCAACCACTCTGCTCAAGCAAAGTCACCTACAGCATGTTGCTCAGGGCCATGTCCAGTCAGGTTTTCATTTCTCCAAGGATGGAGACTCCACAGCCTCTCTGGGAAATCTGCTCCTCACAGGAAAAATCGCCCTCACAGAAAATCACCCTCACAGGAAAAAACATTTTCCTTATGCTTGCTTGCAGTTTCCTGTGTTTCAGTTTGTGCCCATTGCCTTTGGTCCTGTCACTGTGCACCACTGAGATCTGTCTGGTAGTGTCTTCTTTATTCCCCACTGCCATCAAGTATTTACACACAATGTAAGATTCTCTTGGGCCTTCTCTTCTCCAGGTTGAACAGTCCCAGCTCTCTCAGCCTCTCATTGAGTGATGGATGTTCCAAGTCCTTAGTCATCTTTGTGGTGCTCTGCTAGACTTTCTACATGAAGTCCATTTCTCCCTTGGACTGGTCAGCCCAGCACTGGGCACAACACTTCAGATGTTTCCCATCAGGGCTGAGTACAGCACTGGGACGGTAGAGGTTCATCTCCCTCGACCTGCTGGCAGCAATCTGCCTAATACAGCCCTGGAGGCTGTGAGCCTTTTTTGCTGCAAGCACACTGCTGGCTCATGGTCAGTTTGCTGGCAACCCTGAAATCCAGGTCCCTCTCTTCCAAGCTGTTTTTCATCTGACCAACCCCAGCCTGTGCATGGTGTTTGGAACTGTTCTTCCTGTGATGTATTTCCTTTTGTTAAATTTAATGAGATCCCTGTCTGCCCATTTCTTTAACCTATGGAGGTTCCTGTGAATGTCAGCACACTGCTCTGGTACATCAGCTACTCCTCGCAGTTTTGTATCATCTGCAAACATGCGGAGGGTGCACTCTGTCCCATCATCCGAATGTTCGAAGATGTCGAACGCTGCCGGCCACAATACCGACCCATGGGATAGGCTACTAATGACCAACCTCCAGCTGAACTTTGTGTCTCTGATCACAACACTGAGCTAAAAGTTCAGCTGGTTTTCAACCCTTAGCTGCCCAATCTACTGTCAATCCTTTACTCTCCCTTAGCTGCCCAACCTACTGTCAATCCTTTACTGTCCATTTATCAGTTACTGTCCATTTATCTGGTCTGTACTTCATTGTTTTGTCTATGAAAATGTTATAGAAGAGTAACAAGGCATTGCTTTCCACTGAGCTAGTCATTTCATCATATAAGGCTGTCAGGTTGGTTGAATATAATTTCTACTTTATAAATCCATGCCAACTATTCCTAAACCCATTCTTGCCCTCAGTATGTTTGGAAATTGTTTCCAAAATTATTTGTTCCATCACTTTCCTAGTTCTCATTATATAGAGCTTTATATATAGATCTTGTTTTTAAAAAAAAATCTGTACTGGAAAGAAGGTGAATCTTCCTATATGAAAAATCTCAATTTTTGTATTGTACCCATACTAAATATTTGTGTTGTGCACAAAGTTTTTCTGGATGGAAATTTGAAGTTAAAGCAAAAACTAAACTAACTAACTGGATCAACTAAAATAAAAAAAGAACCTGCATTCAGTCAAACTGTTTAGGAACAAATTAAAACAAAAATACACAGGACATGAAGGTAAAGAATAATTAAGCAGCATCTGAATGAAAGCAAAATGGAAGAAACATGCAGGCTTTTCCCAAAATCATGAGAGTCATCCTTCCACAGGCAGAAGGGTGTCAATTGCAGGTCAAATGCCATCTAGTGTATTTATTTCTTAGCACATAAACTGGAAGTTAAAGAGTAAAAGAGTAAAATCTATGTGACCTACAGCATAGAAACTGTACATATATTTCTGATAGCAGTAGCTGAAATCAGATGGGGAAAACATCATTTTAAGTGCTTAAATATATCCAAAAGAAGCTAGAAACTATGAAACTGTGCTGTTCAGGTAAATAAGCTCCTTGCTTTTACAGTGCAGAATGTTTGTAGATTTAAACTAATCTCCTTATATCAGGTTTAGCTGGCAATGTTCTGGTAGCTGTGGGGCTTCAGGAGTGGCTTCTGGCTTCTGTGAGAACAGTGACTGCCCCATGCCAGACACAGCTGCTTTCAGATAGTTTCAAAACAGATTCCCTGTTGGTCAAAGCAGAGCCCATCAGTGATGCTGGTGGCCTCTTTGTTATAACATTTAAGAAAGGGTAAAAAATGCTGTGCAGCTGAGAAAGGAGTAAGAAAAAAATGTGAGAAACAGCACTTCAGAGCCCAGCGTCGTCAATGAAGAAGGAAAGGAGGAGGTGCTCCATGTGCTGGAGCAGAGATTCCCCTGCAGCCTGTGGGGAAGTCCATGGTGATGAAGTTATCCTCCTGCAGCTCATGAAGGACACTGTCAGAGCAGATATCCACACCACAGCCCATGGAGGACCCCACAACAGGGCAGGGGGACATGTCCTTCGTCTTATCATTGGCCTTAACTAAATAAATAGGAGCAGATAGAACTAATGGTGATGAATCACAGTAACGCTGAATATTTGAAGTTGGAAAGGACCTGTGATGGACTTTTAGTCCAAGGACCATGCTGAAGAAGAGTAACTTTTGCAGCAGATTGCCCAGGTGTCTAAACAGCTTTTGAATACCTTCAAGTTTGGAGACTCCTCTCCGGGAAACCTGTTCCAATGGTCAGCACCCTCACAGAAAAAAGGAGAAAAAACAAAGGTTTCCTGTTGAAGGAAGATAAAGACAGCAAATGATGAAAATTCTAATACTTGTGAGCCATGCCAAACTTTTGCAACATTAAAAACAGATATACTCAGGGAAACAGATATACTGAAACTTGAACTGTTCAGATATCATACAAATCACACCATTTTTCAATGTGTTCAACATTACATGAAGCCATCCGAGCCACTAAGGAAACTTTCTTGCAACTGTTTGAGTGCGGAATCACAATACAGAGGCATAACATGCTTCTAAGGCTGTAGCACAAGTACAGAACATTGTTAATTATCTTATCTTAAGGGACAGAATCTGACCTCTTTATGCCCCTTGTAATTTAGATGTGCATATTTAAAAATGGGAATCATTATTCTCTACAGTTGAAAATAGATAATTGTACCTTCAAAGAAATGTGTTCTCAGGGAACTTTCTCAGTTCTACATATGCAGGGTCAAGAGATGTGTATTTTTTTCAGATATAAAATAGACCAAAGAGACATGTTTTGTTCAGATACAGTTGTGATTTTAACTTGTAGATTGCCTTCAGCCCGGGGAATTTAAATTGAAACAATATTGTTTAAATTGAAATTATAATTCCAGTATTCCATAGAAAAAGAATGCTACAGCTCTTTATTTACTTTTACAGTCAATATCCCATTAATTGTTTACTTAACAAATATAGAATATATTTTCCTAGAAGCTGTTCACTTGATTTTGAATATGTCCTTTTTTGGCTCTGGCTGAGATGTAGTTAATTTTCCCCATAGAAGCCCTCATAGTGTTTTGTTTTGTATTGGTAGCTAGAAAGGTGTTGATAGCACCGAACACTGTTTTGGCTACTGCTGAGCAGTGCAGGAGAAGGAGGTGTTCCACACCCTGGAGCAAGAGATTCCCCTGCAGCCTGTGGTGCAGCCCATGGTGAGGCAGGCTGTGCCCCTGCAGTCCATGAAGGACCACATGCTGGAGGAAGGGAATGCCCAAAGGAGGCTGTGACCTCATGGGAAAGGAGCTTATAAGGATGCTGGGGAGGGACTCTTCATTAGGGACCATAGTGATAGGATAAGGGGTAATGAGTTCAAACTTAAACAGGGGAAGTTTAGATTGGATATAAGGAAGAAGTTCTTTACTGTTAGGTTGGTGAGGCAACCTAACAATGGGTTGCCCAAGAAATGTGGGAATGGGTTGCCCAAGAAAGCTGTGAATGCTCCAACCTTGGCAGTGTTCAAAGCCAGGTTGGACAGAGCCTTGGGTGACATGGTTTAGTGTGAGGTGTCCCTGCCCATGGCAGGGGGGTTGGAACTTGATGATCTTAAGGTCCTTTCCAATCCTAACTATTTTATGATTCTGTGATTCTATGAAATTTTATTTTTATGAAACCAAGCCACAGATTTAGGTGAGACACTGCTTTTCTGCCAACTGTGGAGTTTTAATACAATTTCTTAAGATCATCACATAGGAAAGGATCAAAGTGAAAAGAAGTATACATCAAACGATCAACGAATATTTTAAAACTTGTACACTGCCACACGTGATGTGTCTTCATGTATTCAGGCACAGCAGCAGCCCAAAATAAAGGTACCTTCTTTTGCTTTGTATGGGCTTTCTGGAAGCATTTGTTTAAGAAACCTTTTGCCTGCATTGTGTGACATACTGCAGGGAACCCTGGATTTACAGATCTTTAAGGACACTTACATTAAATCTTCAGTGACACGATAAGAGGAAATGAGCACAAATTGAAATCCAAGAAATTCCCTTTAAACATAAGAAAGTAAAAAAATACCCCAAAATCTGTGAGGGTGATTAAATACTCAAACAGGTTGCCCAGAATGTTTGTGAAGCCTCCATCCTAACCTAAGTTATGAGTAACCTGCTTCAGGTGACACTGCTTTGAGCAGGGAGTTAGACACTCTCCAGAGGTGCTTTCTGTCTTCAACTATTCTATGACTGTGTGGTTAAGGAAGTCCTGAAGGAGAAAATTTTAATGTTGAAAGAAATACAGACATGTTTCTACATAATTTGCCTCTTTTCCCAGTCAACAAGGCAGATATTTGTTTTTTAAATCTTATATCAGTTGCAACAAAACAGTTATTTAAATTTGGATCTAAAATTTTCATGAATCCATAAGGAAAAAAAAAACCTACCAAAAAACATTGTTCACAGTATTATGAATGTTGATTGAAATCTTGTAGCTATATTTCTTTATGTGATATATACCATCTTTTTCTAACTTTCAGTTTAATTCTACTATCAAGTTATCCCAGGAAACCAGGAATATACTTGCCTTTCTGAATAATTTAACCAAAAATATTGCCAAAGCACAAATTTTCCCAGATGTGCGAAAGGATGGGAAAGTTTTAAGGACAAAAAAACCCACACCAAAATCCATCCCCCACACACCTGTGATTACCTCCAGGACAGAAAAAGCAAACAGATGGATGACAGGTAAGAGGGTAATGACAGGAGAAGAATATGAAAATTTTCTCTATATTAATCAGAATTTGGGTTGCTTTTAAGTTTAAATTTATGCAGCTAAATTTAATCTGATTTTCAGATGTAGTAAATGCTACAGCTTCATTAATTCCAGTATGGATGCTCAGCCTCCTATGAGAGTAAGGTCACGTTTCGTTAGATGCTTAAGTATGCATTTCATGGCCTGGCTTCTAGAGGTACTACACACCCATGACATTCACTGAACTCTGAGGGATTTCAACACCTGTGACAAATAGGATGTTAATGTCTACTTCTAAGCATGGAACTTCGTGATTGATTCTGATTAAAGAAATTACTAAAACAGTTGTAGAAGAACAGAGTTGATTATATGCAAGAACAGCACTTCTAGAAAATTTTATAGTCTCATTATACTGTGAAAACAAGAAACAATAATGTTTAAGATCATTCTTCATTTCAAGTGACATTAAATTTCTCTGATTAGTCATACTTCTTCCAAGAAACTTTGTGAAGTTTTTTATTTTTCTTATATTTTCAAGCTAGCATAACATACTGAAGAAGTGTTGAAATAAAGAGTCACTCAGTTTGGAGTTAAAAGAGGACTGTTCATACCTGGAAAAGCTACCAAAGTTCATAAACTGCACTAAAGAATCAACAAAGAAATTTCTATCATTCAGTGAAGCTGATGGCAGATTACAGATATTGGTCATGTAATATATATATAATGAATATAATATATATCAATATACTAATATTATTGGCTTCAAATAATATTGCTGGGGTTAGTAGCTCGAGAAAGGACGCCTTCAACACCGGAGCAGGGAGGAGATCAGCGTCCAGGAGCCTCTACTCAGAGCAGCCAGAGCCACAGAGGGAGCCTCAGGTGCTCGACAGGACTTGCCCAGGAGCCGGCAGCTCAGCTGACGCGAGCAGGGACTCACAGGGGGCGGAGCCAGGAGGGGCGGCACCAGCCCTGACTGGTTAAAAACCTGCCCCTGAGAGTAGGAGAAATCAGGGTGGGTCGAGGCAGTTTGCGGGATGGTGAGTACTTGCCGTATGACCAGGGCCCGGTCTGGGAGCTCTGCTCTGGCTGCCCCGGCGGTGGCCAGCTTAGGCACTCAGAGCCGATGAGAGGGGAGGCTGCAGTGCAATGCTCAGAGTGTAGAGAGTGCCTGCACTGGTCTCCTGAGGGAACGGTGCCAAATGGGCAGGGCTGCACTCGGTGCTCCCTGGTGGAGGTCCTCCTGCAGCAGGTGGCTGAGCTGCGGGATGCTGTTAATAGACTGCAAGATGTCAGGGAAGCTGAGAGGAAGCAGGACTGCCTCCTCCAGGCCCAAACTGTGCAGGGGCCTCAAGAGTCCCCTGCAGCTCTTGGGGGAGTGGAGGAGGCTGTAAACCCAGAAAGCTGGGAAATAGTAACAACAGAAAATAACAAAAAAAGGAGGAAGGGGACAATTAAAAGCAAGGGGCTTCCTCCTAAAGCTGTTGTCCCCACCCAGAACCACTTTGTTGTTCTCCAGGAAGGGCACTCACACCAGAAACAGCCAGCTGGTGAGCCAGTAAAGAAGATCACTCCTGGTGCTGCCAGGAAAAAGAGGTGGGTCATAGTGGTAGGGGACTCTACTTTGAAAGGGACAGAGGCATTCATCTGTCAGCCTGACCCGGCCTCGAGGGAGGTGTGTTGCCTACCTGGGGCACAGATCATAGAATAGTTAGGGCTGGAAAGGACCTTAAGATCATCTAGTTCCTGCCTGCTCTAGTGAGTCCCACGGACTATTACCCACTTCTAGTAATCCACGTGGGTGCTAGTGATGTTGACAGAAGTAGCCTGGAGAACATAAAGAAGGACTACAGAGCCCTGGCAGAGGTGGTTATGGGCTCTGGAGCTCAGATTGTCTTTTCATCAATTCTCCAGGATACAGGGGAGGACCTTAAAAAAGCTAGGAGGATTGGCCAAGTTAATAAATGGTTAAAAGGGTGGTGTCATAGTCAGGGGTTTGGGTGTCTTGAACATGGGCCCAAGTTAGCAGGCCAGGTCTACTGGGGGCTGGTGGAGCTGATCTGGCAAAGAAGAGGAAGAGTGGTTTTGGTAGGAGGCTTGCCAGGCTGGTCAAGGTTGCTTTAAACTAGATGTGTTGGGGGAGGAGGGCATCGTTCCATCCCATCACACCCAGTCAGTTGCCAGCACCTACAATAAATGCTCGAAGCGATGCAGAGATATTCCAGCCGCTCCAGCCAATGAGCCGGCTTCATTTGGAGCTCAGCCCAGATGCCTCTACAGAAATGCCCATAGCATGGGGAACAAACCAGAGGAATTAGAGATGTGTGCACGACTGCGGGAGTATGATATAGTAGGCATCACAGAAACATGGTGGGATGGCTCCTACGATTGGCGTGTTGGAATGGAAGGTTACAGGCTCTTTAGAAAAGACAGGCCTGGCAGGCAGGGAGGGGGAGTTGCTATTTGTGTTAGGGATAGGCTGGAGAGTATGGAACTGTGTCTGGGGACGGGTGAGCAGTCGACAGATAGTTTGTGGGTCAAGGTTAAAGGGAGAGCAGCAATGGGGGACATTACTGTGGGGATCTGTTACAGACGGCCTGATCAAGAGGAATCTGTGGATGAAGTGCTCTATAGGCAGATAGGAACAGCCTCACGCTCACAGGCCCTTGTTCTCATGGGAGACTTCAACCACCCTGACATCTATTGGAGTGAAGGTACGGCCCGGCACAAGCAATCCAGGAGGTTCCTCGATTGTGTGGAAGACAACTTCCTTCTACAAGTAATAGAGGAGCCAACAAGGAGAGGTGCCATGCTTGACCTCGTGCTCACCAACAGGGAAGGGCTGGTTGGAAATGTGATGCTCCAGGGCAGCCTTGGTTGCAGCGACCACGAGATGGTCAAATTTGAGATCCTCAGGACAGTGAGAAGAGCGTGCAGCAAGCTCACTGCCCTGGACTTCAAGAGAGCAGACTTTGGCCTCTTCAGGAGCCTGCTAAGTAAGATTCCATGGGACACAGCCCTAGAGGGCAGGGGGGCCCAAGACTCTTGGTTGCTATTCAAGGATCACCTGCTACAAGCTGATGAGTGTTGCATCCCAATTAGAAGGAAGTGCAGCAGGAGAGCCAGAAGACCTCCTTGGATGGATAAGGAGCTGCTCAGGAAAATTCAAAGGAAAAAAGAGGCTTATAGATGGTGGAAGCAAGGACAGGCGGCCTGGGAAGAATACAGGGATGCTGTCCGGGAAGCTAGGGACCAGGTGAGGAAGGCTAAGGCCCAGTTAGAATTGAACTTGGCTAGGGATGTTAAGGATAACAGGAAGAGATTCTATAGGTACGTAGCGAGTAAAAGACAGACTAGGAACAACATAGGCCCCCTTCAGAAGATATCAGGAGAACTGGCTACCCTGGGATTGAAGAAGGCTGATGTTCTTGATTACTTCTTTGCCTCAGTCTTCACTGGCAAAGTCTCTGACCGCACCACCCAAGTCTTGGATGGCGGATGCAGGGACTGTGAGAATGAGGACCCTAGGCCCACTGTAGGAGAGGATCTGGTTCGAGACCATCTTAAAAATCTGAACATACGCAAGTCCATGGGACCTGACGAAATCCATCCACGGGTCCTGAAGGAGCTGGCGAATGAAGTTGCTAAGCCACTGGCCATCATATTGGAAAAATCATGGCAGTCAGGTGAGGTTCCCGATGACTGGAAAAAGGGAAATATAACCCCCATTTTCAAGAAGGGGAAAATGGATGACCCAGGGAATTACAGACCAGTCAGTCTCACCCCTGTGCCTGGCAAACTCTTGGAGCAGATTCTCCTGGAAGGCATGCTAAGGCCCATGAAAAACAAGGAGGTGGCTGGTGACAGCCAGCATGGCTTCACTAATGGGAAATCCTGCCTGACCAATTTGGTGGCCTTCTATGATGGGGCTACGGATTTCATGGACAGGGGTAGAGCAGTTGATGTCATCTACTAGGACTTGTGCAAAGCGTTCAACACTGTCCCACATGACATCCTTGTCTCTAAATTGGAGAGACATCAAGTAGATGGGTGGACTACTTGGTGGATAAAGAACTGGCTGGATGGCCGCACACAAAGATTTGTGGTCAATGGCTCGATGTCCGGCTGGAGACCAGTAATGAGTGGTGTCCCTCAGGGATCGGTGTTGGGACCGATCTTCTTCAACATCTTTGTCAGTGACATGGACAGCGGGATTGAGTGCACCTTCAGCAAGTTTGCCAATGACACCAAGCTATGTGGCTCGGTTGATACTCTGGAGGCAAGGAATGCCATCCAGAGGGACCTTGACACACTTGTGAGGTGGGCAGATGCCAACCTTATGAAGTTTAATCATGTCAAGTGCAAGGTCTTACACCTGGGTCGGAGCAATCCCAGGCACAGCTACAGGTTGGGCAGAGAAGAGATTCAGAGCAGCGCTGTGCAGAAGGACTTTGGGGTGTTGGTAGATGAGAAAATGAACATGAGTTGGCTTCAGTGTGCGCTTGCAGCCCAGAAAGCCAACTGTATCCTGGGCTGCATCAAGAGGAGTGTGACCAGCAGGTCGAAGGAAGTGATCCTGCTCCTCTACTCTGCTCTCGTGAGACCCCACTTGGAGTATTGTGTGCATTTCTGGTGTCCTCAACATAAAAAGGACATGGAACTGTTGGAACAAGTCCAGAGGAGGGCCATGAGGATGATCAGGGGACTCGAGCACCTCCCATATGAAGACAGGCTGAGAAAGTTGGGGCTGTTCAATCTGGAGGAGAGAAGGCTGCGTGGAGACCTCATAGCAGCCTTCCAGTATCTGAAGGGGGCCTACAAGGATGCTGGGGAGGGACTCTTCATCAGGGACTGCAGTGATAGGACAAGTGGTAACAGGTTCAAACTTCAACAGGGGAAGTTTAGATTGAATCTAAGGAAGAAATTCTTTCCTGTTAGGGTGGTGAGGCACTGGAATGGGTTGCCCAGGGAGGTTGTGAATGCTCCACCCTTGGCGGTGTTCAAGGCCAGGTTGGATGAGGCCTTGGGTGGCATGGTTTAATGTGAAGTGTCCCTGCCCATGGCAGCAGGGTTGGAACTAGGCGATCATAAGGTCCTTTCCAGCTCTAACTATTCTATGGTTCTCTTCTATATACTGATACTATTGGCTTCTTAGGTACTAGTGATTACATAATTAAAAAAAAAAAAAAAGATTGCCAATTTTGAAGACTGTTCTGTTTGGAATATCTTTCAACTAAATATTTCAAACTTTGTGTGATGGGAAGGACTTTATTTGAACTGAAGGAGTTCTGTCCTAGGAACCCTTACTGGGAAATAAACTGATAACAGAAGGTGGGAGAGTGTTTTTGGAGAAACGTTTTACCATTTGTGGTCATGTATTACCCTACTGGGACTCTAAACATAATGATGCATTTGGACAGGATGATCTCCTTCATGTCTCTATGTATTTCATGTGGACCATCAAAAATAATTTTACCTAGGTTGACAGAAAAAAATCATAATATAAAAAGTTGAACATTTATGCCAGTCTTACTTATGAACTGTTATAGCAGTTCCTTGAGTTTTGAATGTCCACATAAAGAATTTATCATTCCTATTATATTGTAAAACATCGCAGAATAGATATTCTTAAGGGGAAAAATGGCACATCAGTTTTAAATTTAGTTTTATTTTTCAGGTGGGACTCACTTCCAGACTAAGCAACTTAATGTCAACAGTGTAAACGTGGATACGAGTGTAAGTTCTCATTATGTGGATATGTAGCTAATTCTGAGCAGGAGCTAGGATGGAGCTCTGGAGTGATTTGACTCGTGCTAAAAGCACATGGTTAGGAATAAAACCATTTGTTAACATGTGTCCTGTGCCATTTGAGAGGCTGTAGGGGATTCAAGAAATTGGCAAAGATATGGTAAATATAACACAAGACATTTGAAAGATCTGTGCAATTTCAGACAAGCTGAAGGCCATATAAGCCACAGAAAGTAAAATGTCTCTAGATGGAGTTTTTAGGCAATTGAATCAATTCCAGGAGAGGGTTCAGTTACATAACCATAGGTGTCTAACGTAATTTCTGCACCATATCTACTAGTCCTGAGCAGATGTTTCAGATGCTACCAGGGTGTGGGGTGGGGGACTCACATGGCACCACTCAGCCTATTCACAAAAAACTTCTTTTTTTCCCCAGTACATGGTCAGTTGGATAGCCAAGAAGGCACAAGTGACTACATTGACTAAATCTTTGTCCATAAACACCTAAATTTTATTACCTTCATCTAAAAATGGATCATGCCTCCTTTTCTAGAGATTGTTCAAATTCACAGACATGGGTGAGAAACAACAGAGAACTTAAAGAAAATGTTAAACAAAGACTAATCTTTGTAAGATTTGCAATGTAATGATATAAGCATACAACTGATCATTAAATGGCTCTTCTAATTGCTTGCAAGTAATATAAATACAATTCCTAATAGACCTTCTGCTGAGTTTCAATCATTTTACACTGATACTAAAGGCCATTAGCAATTCCTGTGATATAAAGATGCACATTTTGCCAGTATTGTGTTAAGTACAATATTATATTCAATATAATTTTTTCCCCTAAGTGAGATAATTTTTTCTTTAAGTGAGCTTAGGTTTGCCATAGAAGTTTATCCCCAAGACTGTTTGGCAGTAGTTTTGAAAAGGGTAGTTCTTACTACTTTGCAATGGTAAGTCAGAAACTGCATCAGCATTTTGCTTTCAATCCTGCAATGCTGTCTTACTCAGTTATTGACTATTCATGCATTTAGCATTTGTCATTGATATTTACTTTAAAGAAACAGAATTGTTTTTAGAGAAAAGTGATTCAAGACTTCGAAGTTCTGCAGTGATCAATGCCCAGAACACTTAGCTTTCCTAGGCAGAGTAATAAATATGATGTCATAAGCAGAGAGCTTGCATGCAGTAGCATTTATTTCATTAGATATGCAGTACTTAGTGCATGCACTTCTACAAATACGTTTTAGCACTGGCATAATTCTGTTGTAATTTATGTGTAACTCTTACCAAGGCTGTATCTTTATGATAGAGTTTCCAAGAAAATACTCTAATGTTTTCTTGTAATTCCTGAAATGGCTTATGGCTTCTTATTCCAGTACAGTATAGAATTGGGAATCTTTATTTAGACAAATTATTTATCTTTCTTTAATGGCCTTTATAGGAAATGGATGCTAGAAAGCTAATAACTTTAGGAAAGCAATATTCTTCTTGATATATACCATATCGGATAGACAAAGAACTGAAATCCACCAAAATGTTTTTCTTAATACACTTTCTTCTATTTTTTTTTTTTTTTTTAATACTTATATAAATTAGGCTAAGGCAGAAACTTAATAAGAAGAGATTTGAGGTGAAGTGACTGATCAAAACTTAATAGTTGCCAGGGTAGTCTATATTCTTCTTGTGATAATAACCTCTTAGTGTAGGTATACAAATACCGCAGTTCTCAGGATCCACAATCAGAGGAAGGTTAAGTACTGCCATCTCTTCTAAAAATAAGTGACCTTTAATACTTGTAAATGTCTAGAGTAACAGCTCTATTAAATACCAACTGAAAAGATTTTGTATACCAGCTGTCTTCATGATGATGTACAGGCAATTGTGAACATAAACAGAAAACTTAAATTTACATGGTACCAGGCACCAATGGTTGTACCATGTAGCAAGCATCATGTAAAATGTACCGTGGTACCAAACACCAATGTATCTATGTTTATATCTATCAGCCTGTCACAGGCATAGAAGAATTCCAGTCTTGAACGATCTGTGATTGCATAGTTTGCAGCCTTACAAGAAACTTCTTCTTATTCCTGCAAACTAACAAGGTATGAATATAAAAATAATGAGATGAATAGAATGTGGATACATGTGTGAACAGAGAAAATAGCATATATTTCAACAAAATAAATATTAACATGATTTGTTCATAAACTGAGAGAAGTAGGTACAGTTTATGAAAGAATTTGAAGTAGAAGAATGTTCTTTAACAAGCTTTTTTTTTATTGTGTTTCTTTACAGCATCTTTTTGGAACCATTTCCAAAATCCAGTGAGCAGGGGAGGAAGAGGTGTTAAAAACCAGTGCTGGACTAAACAGAGGTAGATTGTGCCTCCAAAGGCTCATGTTGAGTGTTAATTTTTGACAGAAAGTGTAGCCCTGGCAAGGAAGGCTGTATCTGGTGATGCTTGGTACTTAGGAAATTCACAGCCAGTGCTTGGTAAAACGTAGGATACATAGCAAAGAGATGCTGTTTGTAACAGCATCTTTTGAGTTTGAAATTGCTAAATGATGGTCTTTAACCACTTCGTATCCAAATCATCAGAGCTGTTTAACGCCTTGACACTAATCTCTATGTTTGTTATCTTCATGTCCTATATGACTTTTTTTTTTTTTTTTTTACATTCCCAATTAAAAAGTATATTTGCTAGAGTTAAATTTAAAGGCTGTGTGCTGTGGAAGTCTCAAATTTTCCTCTTCTTGTTTCAGACAGAATAAATGACATGCTAATTTCTCGTGTTAATACCACCCGTTTTATTTCCGTCTTATGGAAAGGGGTGAAAGACACTTTCTATAGAACTCTCCATTTCCATTGAAACCACATTACTTTCTCCATCAAGTGATCTGAGAAAAAAAACTGACTAATTTTTTTTTTTTTAATCTAAAATTAGACCTTTGCTTCATGTATAATTTGCACATTCTCAGATATTTATGGTCTGAGTTTTACTGGAAAAGGATTTGGAGAGTAAACACTCTGCCTGTAGCTGGAGGTGGTCTATCTGAAATTTTAAATCAAAGAGTGAAGCATGCTACTTGCACTCAACTAAAAACTAATCTGAGTTGTGAGATATTACTGTGGTTTAATTAAAGGGGAAAAATCATACTCAGATGTATTTTTTTAAAAAGAAAGAATTATTCACTATGTACCTGTCATATTAGAATCTTTTATCTATTATTTCTGCTGCTTGCCCTATTCTAATAAGAACATAATATTTCAGAATAATCCTTTGATGTTGACAAGACATTCAGAAGTTTTATGGTTACTAGTAATGCACAATAGGAACATTTAAACACATTTGCCTTATCTGCAACATGTTGCATTTAAAATTTACGGCATATTGTATTAGTCAAGTTTACTACTCGTAGCGTAGACTTGCTTAGGCTAGAAAGTTATTTTTCCTGTCCAGAAAGAGAAAAAGATGTAAAAGTCTCCATTAGAAATGTTGTCATCCCTTCTTCCAGGGACTTAAATTAGTTGCCTGAATCTTCTGTTCATTAGAATAAAAAAAATCTTTCTTAGTGCAATTCCATACAGTTTACTGTGAAGTAAATTCCAGGACTTGTGACATATATTCTTAAAAATCATGGTTTATTTTCAAGGAGTTAAAAAAATTAATTGCTTATTTTTAAGAGAGTGTGTGTGTGTATATATATATATGTGTGTGTGTGTCTGTGGGTGTGGGTGTGTATATTACAGAAATTCCTGACCTTAAAGAACCCAAATATTTGTTTGCTTAATTTCCTTGAATGACAAGTCCATCCATAAAAGAAAAATTGCAATGCCTTCTGAAGTTTCAAACTTATCCACTCATACATAGCCAGTCTCAGAACTTTAAACAAAAATGATGATGAATTTCACTCATTGGTTTATAAGAAACAGAAAAAAATTGTGATTAAGTGTACTTAGGAGATATGTTTTGTATATACCAATGCCATAGCACTGACCTTAATAATAGAAGACAGAAAGATTTCACGCTGTAGCTATTTTTAGTGTAATGTTGCTCATTTATCACAGAATTCGTCAAAAATTGTTTTGCATAAATGTGTCAAGCCTCTCCACTGTGGAAGCCCAAAATAAAGCATCAATTTTTATGACTTCTCAGGGCTTCTGTTCAGTAACAGTAATCCCAAAATGAAAAAAATAAAAGGAAGAGAAGAAAAAGAGACCAGGTTTGGAAACAGCGTTGGTCGAGCAATTTATTTTGTTAAGTAATTAGAATGAAAAATAAGGATGCGTTTTCTTTATGTTATGAACTTTAAACTTTTATAGGGCATTTTATTCCCATTTTAAAATGGTTATCAAAGTTGATTTATGGAAAACATGAGGTTATGCACACAGTGCCTAGAGCTAAAAATACATATGTTGAAAGGGCACGTTAAGTAGTTCTACTGAATTCAAGTTCATCATTCTTCAAATTAATGATCTGCTCCAGTGAATGATTCTTATTTGAATTATATTTGTAGAAAATTCTTGCATTTCAGTTTACCACCATCAAGGTCTACTTATTTTACTCTCATAGTGTATAATTGATTTGTGCTATAGGTGTAGGGAATTAAAAATAAAAGTTTGAGGTCAGGCTTGAAATTATTCCAGCCTCATCAGGTCAAATTCAATTGCTTTTTCTGGCTTTCTAATAAGTGAAAGAAAATTCAAAATCTGGTTTGTGATATATATTCATGAATAGTAGGTGCAACAATTCAGTGATTTTGCTTTTCCAACTTTCCTTTCTCCTGCATAAATGCTTTCTATGTATATACTGTAATGTGACTATAGACAATTAAGCTCAATGTTTGTGTTTCTTCATGGCATAAGAGAAAAAGTCTTCTATAATGTGGTCCAAAGTGTTATTTGAATTATATGCTTTTTCTAGGTTCAGTGCATTGTTTAGAAACACCGCTTAATGTCAATGTTCATGTTGACTGCATTTGAGTTTGAATCTTAAGTGTTACAAATGGCAACATTTTTTTCTATCTAAATGTGTTTTAAAAGACCCCAGAACCCAAGAAAATATCTGAACGCTGTAAAATTAAAACCCCAGATTAAGTATTTATAATTTGCCTTTTTTTCTCTTGGGGAGGTTTTTTATGATTTCATTGTAAGTGAAGAAACATTACCTGTGATATATTGATAAACATCTACCATAAAGTCTGGATGCTTATAAACAGACAAACATTTGATCTCTTCTGTGTTTTTTCTGTGCGTACTAGTTTCAATGTATGAGACAACAACATCTATGAGGGGGAAGCTGTCAGAAATGTCTAAATTCTTTCTGATTTCAGTAAAGTCCCAGGCTCCATTTAAGAGTATTTATGACAGTGCAAACCTGAAAGTTTGAAGTTTTGAGGAAAATGAATCTGTGACTGTATTACTCTGAGCCTTCTTTTCAGAAATAATATTAAATGAACAACAGTCGTGTAGTTTGAAAAGTCCAAAACCTGAGTGTGCTGCCTTATGGAATTGCTCTGTAATTTTTTAAATCTAACTTTTAAAGTATAAATGATTTTTTGATTTTGTTCATTTTAATAAAAATATCTTTAAAATATCTCCAAACAAAATACTTTGCACAATTCTAGAAGAAAAATATATTTGGTTACTGAATTGTAACCTGACTAAGGAAGCCTTAACAATAATATGAACAGAAAAGATATAGATTTGGTTTTTCACACAGTTGTACCATTAAGTGAGTGCAGAAACAGAGGAGAATGTAGCTTTTGAGAAAGCTGTTGTTGCCTATGAGAAATACATCAGATATAAAGAAGCCAAAGAAAGTGGAGCCTTTTATAAACTCTATGACAATGACAGAGATCATGAGTGCTTGATGAACTATTTAAAAATGTAATCAGTACAAAAGATAAAGATTTCTAAATAGCTTCCTAAATAAATAACCTGGTTCTCAGAAACACTTAAGATCCAGAAAGTCTCATCGATCTTAATATTTCTTTCTCATTCCACATGAGGGGGCAGACTTTTTAAAAAAATCGCCATGACCACATGAACTTTTATTTTTTGTGCATTCTTCTACATCTTTTTCATAGTTTTGTCAATTCAATTCCTTGTAAGACTCTGCTTTCTTTAAGGGTATTTGTGTGGTCATTTACAAATGCTCTGTAAGATTTATTTTTAATAGTTATACTGTACTCACATATTTATTTGCACCTGCAAAACTGCTTCTTTGAATGGGAGAATTAACTAATTTTATGGCACTTTTTTTTTTTTTTTTTTTTTCTGAAAATGCAGAATAGCTGATAAAATCAGATAAAACAGAAGATTGTCAAAGATAATGTAAGTTATTAACTACAAAGAAGAGGAGTGTTGCTGTTACCCCACAGGGCTGGATCTCTCACCGGGGACCTCATGACAACACAAAGTTTTGAGAAGACAGTATGTAAGATTCAGCTCATTCAACTGCAGATCATGAAATAAAATCGGTCATATCCAGAAAGTGCCTACTTTATTTATTCACTTTAAAGGAATCTTAGATGTACATTTGCCTGCATGAATTGTACCAATTTTGTAGATATTGTTTTATTTCTGGATTTCTCTCCAGCTGCTATATTCTAGTAGTAAAATAAACATGGTTTAGAAAAATAAAAAGTAAAATGTCATCATAGATATTGCTTTCCATACTCTTCATAGTTTTCATGAGTTCCAAACACAACCTAAATGGCTAAAGATATTTCATTTTTAGAGTTGTACTATAAATATAAAACACTTTCTACAAATGGAATGGAACATGCGATACCATTCAGATGCATGTAGGTGCCAGACATGTTAGTTGGAAGGATAGTCACAAAGACACCGCTGAAGATGTCAGTAGTCCTGGAACTATGCTGTTTTCTTTGAGAATGCTTCTTGCATTTTAGTGCTACCCAGATTGCACTCTTTTCAACAGGAAATATGATTATTGACTGTCTTCTAGGCAGTCTACACTAGGGCACTGCCCTTCCTAGTCATTTTAATGTTAGCAAGTGCTGTTCTTAACAATATATTCCTTTTGTCAGGAACAAATCAGTTTAATTGTTGTCCTAATGTCCCTCTGGATTTTCCACTGAAGTTAAGCATGGACATGAAAACTCACAGATGTATCTGACCATGATATCTTATATGCTAACTATAGCATGAAGTCACTGAAATAACAAAGACTAGTGAACAGTATTATTTTCATGAAGTATCTAATGAAATCTAAGTACAATTCTCTCTGTTTTATTCTGTTACGAATGCAACATTTGCATTTGCAATGCCTGTTTTGTATACCCTCATCTGAGGCTGAAACTTTGCCTGATGCAAATTTTAATGACGACACACTTATATTTTTTTTTATCTATCTGGTTTGTGACATTAAAAGAATCCTTCCTAAGTGCTTGCACAGTTTTATCCACTGAAGTTTTGAAATGCCTTGCAATCAGTAGTGTATTTTTAAATCTTCATATATTCTTTAAGATAGAAAAAAGCTTTTTCTATAATTCACGTTAATATAAGAGGTTGTCAAAACAGAACATAAATTCTGTTTCAAAATTTGCATTAGATTAAACTCAGTTTGAATTAGGAACTGACTCCCAAGGTAATGTTCAGTTGCTTTAATTTAAACACTGCTATCTGAAATATCTGATTATAGCAGGGGTATCTCCAAGGGCAAATAAGGGAAGATTAGACTGAACATCTGCTGGAGACCTGCGACCTTTTGAACTGGCTTCAGAAAGTAAAGAACATACCCAAATGCACCTGAAAAGGTACTAAGCTGCTCAGGTTTAGGCAACTGAGTCAATTGGGAACCTATTCTTCTTACTCAGGCTTGAAGTTTCTGTGTTTAGACAACTGAATCAAGCACATCATAGTACCTTAAGTTAATAATGAGGAGTTTGCAACTCTAACTCTTGATAGGAGAAAAGAAGGGGGAAGTATGTTCCAAAATTATGCAGCAGTAGAATTTCTAATACTACACTAAGTAGTATAATCAGTGACCTTGAAAATCTATTTAACATATCAAGGGAGACTGAGCAGTCTTGGATGCCACCATGTATCTTGTGAAAATGAACAAGCTCAGAAAGTCGTGGGCTTCTTTTCCCCTCCAAATCTTGAAAATGATCGCTAACTAAACCTTAGTGCCAAACAAGGATTGCAAAGGAAGAGTAGCTTTTTGTAATGAGGAAATCTCAGGGTGTGAGTTTGTCAGTTTGGGCTGTCTTGTGATAGTGTGTAAAAATTACAAGCCTGACAAAGTCACAACACCAACTTTTGAAAACCAAATGTGATTCATTTAAGCTATTGACACCTTAAATCATAGAATAGTTAGGGTTGGAAAGGACCTTAGGATCATCTAGTTCCAACCCCCCTGCCATGGGAAGGGACACCTCACACTAAACCATGCCACCCAAGGCTCTGTCCAACCTGCGCCTGAACACCACCAGGGATGGAGCATTCACAACTTCCCTGGGTAACCCATTCCAGTGCCTCACCATCCTAACAGTAAAGAACTTCCTCCTTATATCCAATCTAAACTTCCCCTGCTTAAGTTTTAACCCATGATCTCTTGTCCTATCACTACAGTCCCTGATGAAGAGTCCCTCCCCAGCATCCCTATAGCCCCCCTTCAGATACTGGAAGCCTGCTATGAGGTCTCCACACAGCCTTCTCTTCTCCAGGTTGAACAGCCCCAACTTTCTCAGCCTGTCTTCATACGGGAGGTGCTCCAGTCCCTTGATCATCCTCGTGGCCCTCCTCTGGACTTGTTCCAACAGTTCCATGTCCTTTTTATGTTGAGGACACCAGAACTGCACACAATACTCCAAGTGAGGTCTCATGAGAGCAGAGTAGAGGAGCAGGATCACCTCCTTCGACCTGCTGGTCACGCTGCTCTTGATGCAGCCCAGGATATGGTTGGCTTTCTGGGCTGCGAGCACACGCTGCCGGCTCATGTTCATTTTGTCATTGACCAACACTCCCAGTTCCTTCTGCACAGCGCTGCTCTGAATCTCTTCTCTGCCCAACCTGTAGCTGTGCCTGGGATTGCTCCAACCCAGGTGTAGGACCTTGCACTTGGCATGGTTAAACTTCATAAGGCTGGCATCTACCCACCTCACAAGTGTGTCAAGTTCCCTCTGGATGGCATTCCTTCCCTCCAGTGAATCAACTGAACCACACAGCTTGGTGTCATCGGTAAACTTGCTGAGAGCCCTCTAATCTGACTGTCCATGTCACCCACAAAGATGTTGAAGAAGACCGGTCCCAACACTGATCCCTGAGGGACACCACTCGGTACTGGCCTCCAGCTGGACATTGAGCCATTGACCACAACTCTTTGCGTGCGGCCGTCCAGCCAGTTTTTTATCCAATGAGTGGACCACGTATCAAATTAATGTCTCTCTGATTTAGAAGCACGGATGTCATGTGAGACAGTGTTGAATGCTTTGCACAAGTCCAGGTAGGTGACATCAACTGCTCTACCCCTGTCCATGAAATCCGTAGCCCCATCATAGAAGGCCACCAAATTGGTCAGGCAGGATTTCCCCTTAGTGAAGCCATGCTGGCTGTCACCAACCACCTTGCTGTTTTTCATGTGCCTTAACATGCCTTCCGGGAAAATCTGCTCCAAGATTTTGCCAGGCATGGAAGTGAGACTGACTGGTCTGTAAAATAAATAAAAAATAAATAAATAATAAACTAAGTTTTCTAAGATTTAGTTGAAGCAAAGTTTGATAATTAGGTTTCTTTAGTTTTTAAGAGCATTAGCAGTAAGAGAGATACAAATATAACAGCTGTTTTCTCTTCCAGTTTTGGTGTAAGAGATCCCAGAAAGCTGAAATCAACTCATACTGGAAGCATTTTTCTCCTAGTGGAAAATGGTTGAATAGACAAGAGTTACTGGATTAATTAAAACTGAAATTACATAAGTTTCTATACTTTGTTGCTTTAGTGGTTTAAATACGTAGACCCGTATGCAATTGGCCTTAATGTTATGTTGAGAAGCGGCTGGGTGTCAATACTGTACAGTTTCCTGATCCTTACTGGGAACATCAAGGCCAAAAGTCTTAGGATTCTGTTTCTTCTCTCTAAGTGTTTGTATGTGTGAAGCTAGTTTAGAACAAGAGATCGCAAGTGTGATAAGAAGTGCTTTTAATCACTGCAGGTCATTGGAAAACCCTAAAATTACATCATGTGGGTACAACTGATTTATGATGCAATTTTTTTAGTTCCCTGGAGTAAAAACATCTGGAATCAAATTACAATGGGAGTCGTTACTCTTACAGAGATAATAGGATTGTAATTTTTCTGGCATAAGCACCGCCTTCTTTCTTAATTTTACATTTTGCTTCTTTTGCTTCTCTCTTATCTTCCCTTTCTTCTTTTTTTTTTTTTTTCTTTTTATTTATTACTGTGTGTTTTGTTTTGGTTTGTTGTTTTTTTTTTTTTTTCCTGTCAACCTCATGTTTAGGATGATTGCTGTTTTAGGAAGTATTCCAGGCCCCATGGCAGGGAGGAAAAAATCTGTGAAATATGAGGCTGAGGTCCTCAAAACAAATAAAACCCATGAAATGAAGCAAAGTGACCTAATCCAAGTGACCTTTCTTTTAAGTGTAGACTTTATGAAAGCAATGCGCTTCTTTGGAAACTTCAGAGTGTGCTACTGAAATGCAATACACATCAGTGAACATCACATTTTTGCGCTGAATGAGTATTGTGCTGAAATGCAATACACATAATATTTTTTAGCCAGTGCATGATACAGCTTTGTGCTACCTTAGTGGAATTTAATGATGAAGTGTAGATTTCACCCATGATCTTGTTACATGGTAGGCTTCCATTTTGTTTTCTGTTGCAAATCCAGGTGCCTATTTTACTATTGATATTCCATGTTATAATAAAAAATGTTTGATTTTATCTTCATATTTTAACAAAGGAGTTAGCTGAGATGATAAGATTGTCAGTCCTTAAATTTTCATAACGACATGTGTTTATTTTTTTATTGTCTACATCATGGAGGAATTTAGGTTGAGGTAGTGGCAAAATTAGAATGATTTCACTGAGTGGCATAAATTTTAGATTTTTATTTACTAACAGCATATGCATAGCAGGTGCATAACTTTCTGTTTCATTTTCCATACTGTCACATACCCTATCACTCACAGAATACACTCACACCAGTTGAGGTCCCTGCTCCTTTGGTCCAGCTGTGACAAGCATCATAGAGTCAGGACTACAAACTACTTTATTTGAAATGGTCAATGTGCATGAGCTGTGGAGGGATTACATGCATAGTGGTTCCCCCTTGGGTTCAGCCTTTTGCATGGTGTTGGATGCCCATGGATTTGTTCCCATGAAAGGGTTAATAATTTCACTGGTTTTTTCTCATTTCAATGAATGTTGGTAAAAGCTGACAGTGGTATCAATGGCTACATTACCCAAGCCAATTGCTTTGCCTTTCTCCATATCTAAATCCAGGTAACTTTTCACCCAGTTTACTATGACAGTTTGATTTCCTGCCCCAGATGTTCTATAAATTAATCTAGACTTCACCTGTGCTTATGTCTCACAGCATGCATCTAAAGAATTAGAAGGGCAGATGCAGACTGAGCATGTGGAAAAACTTCACCAGAGCAATTGTCTGTGCTTAGTTTGTTTTTCTAGCACCACTGGAGGTAGAGGTAAAATTGGGCAGATGTGATTGGAGTGTAATTCGCCTGAGAAATACTTTCAGTCAGGCTTTACTCTCTGGCATAGTAACATATAGAGGAAAACCTAGTTGGAGCTAGACTTTTCTTTCCACGTCATCCTAAGGGAACTACATACCAGCTCACTATTTATTAGATCAGAATATCTGAGTGTATTTGGATGTCTGGCTTCAGATTTTATAGTTTAAATATCGAACTTGAGTTTCAGAAACTAAAAGCAAATCACAAGAATCACATTCCAAATGAAAACCACACCATTCAATAAATGGTGATGACTTTGAACTAGCCAACCAGAAGCCTTCCAAAAGGAAATAATAACACCTTGACATTTTAGTACAAAATATTTGACAGATGGTCGATATTTTTTTATTTTCATACATCTAACATCCACTCCTAGAGACTACCCAAGAAAAACAGGCAACTCTGTCAGCATGGCATCACTTATGGCAGGGTAATCTTTACTTATAGATGACAAATTTCTCCATTGTAATAGGCAGAACCATCTTTTGCTCTTACTCATAAGAATACCTGTATCTTTGTTCTTCCCACAACAAAGCTTTTAATTATTTTCCCTATGCTGTTTTTAGCATTATACAGCTGACTACGCTGCTTTCATATAAGTTGATTATTTCACTTTCTCACTAACAGTAGGAAAAATCAGTAAGAGAGAGCATTGTACTGGGTCTCCCTGAGAAGGAGTTAATTTTCCTCATAGCAGCCTTTATGGTGCTGTGCTTTGTGTTGGTAGCTAGAAAGGTGTTGATAATACTCAACATAGTTTTGGCTACTGCTGAGCAGTGCTCCACAGCATGAGGGATGTCTAACATTCTCCCCTCACTAGTAGATTAGTAGATGGGCAAGATCTCAGGAAGGGAAACAGCCAGGACAGCTGACCAAACTGACCAAAAGAATATTCTGTAACAGCAAAAAAAGTGAAGATAAAGGAAAGGGAACAGGTACTGGTGGCATTTGTTATTACACATTTTGTCTTCTACAGCAACCACTATGTGTTCTAAAGCCAAACTTCCTGGCAAGTGCCCAGACATTGTCCGCTGATGGGAAATAGAGAATAAAATCTTTTACATCCTTTTTGTCCTTTGCTTTTGCTCATGGCCTTTGTTTTTGTTGACCCATGTGTTTTGGGTTTTCCCCATCTTATTTTCTTCCCCCTCCATCCTGCTGAGGAGGGAAGTGATAGAGCAGCTTGGTGAGCACCTGGCATCCAGCCAGGGTCAACCCATCACAAGCATGAAAAGCAGAAAGCATTTAATAGGAACAGAAAGCAAAGTCACTGAAAAAGAAATGAAAGTTGTAGGTACTGTGACTCCCTTACAATCTCGTGACCACTGTATTAGCTTAACTATTGAAAGTAAAAGCTTAAGGTACGCATCATTATAAATAAAGTTAATATTGAAACACACCTCAAAATATTTCAGAAAATGTAATACTGACCTAGTATTTTCCCCAAACCTCTAGTTATTCAAACATTTTTATGAACATTGTAGATTTCATACGTTCTAGAAATATGGAGATCCTTGTGAATGAAAAGATAGTAATTAGAAGCAATGTACAAGCGTACAGGTGGCAATTATTTTTCCTTGAAGTCATGGGTGCTTGGTTTTATGATGTTCAGAATTTATAAACTGAAGTTGTACTCAGCCTGATAATTCATGGATGACAGTGGTAGGGTAGCAGATTGTTGGAAAAAGCAGAATTGAAAATCTTTGCTTACAGTTTCCTCAAAAAACATGTCTGTCACACTGTGGTAATCATATGCTAACTATTAAGATAGAACATCCATTTAAAATAGAACATCTGTTAAGATAGAACATCCAACTGTCCTGTCACTTCCATTATTATTTCTTTGAGTGCAATTCTTAATGTATTGTTTTAAATGAGTCAGGCTCGATGCAGGTGTTTTAGAAAATCCAAATGTTTCTATACTCCCTGGGGAAGGTGAAGAGGCATATATAGAATGTGAAGAACTTATTTTGGAGTCTCATTTGATATTTAGTATAACTGGCCTCTTGTGATACTAATAAAGATACAAGATTCCATCCTGGTTTTAGGCTCTGAAGATCTTCAAATTAATATCTATGGACAAATTGATATCGTGTTTGTTTGTTTTTTTGTTTTTAAACAGAGATGTGATATAATTATTGTGCTCTCGCTTTCTAAATAAATTTAGATTAACATCCAGTTCATCCAGTAGGTCAATACCTTCTAATCAGCTTTTCCATAAAACGTTATTGTAATGTAAGCTTTTTGTACTACCAGTGTCATGAAAATCACCAGTATTGAATTGCTTCCTTGTTTACACACGTACAAAACATTGTATGGAGCTCTCTTAAGATCTACTGATTACAGGTATTACGTTTGGCCGTGATTTGCAGTAAAGAAATGGTTAGAGGGTGTTCATATGAGCACCTTATTAATATGTTTTTCCCTCTTCAGTCTGGTAAGAGTACCTCTGAAATACTCCAGGATCAATCAAGTACTCCAGAACAGGCCTTCAAACCTGTTTGTAAACATACAGGTTTTCAACATTTTTTATATAATTTTCTTTATAATTTTTATAATATTTTTTATATAATTTTCATACATTTCCAACTTAGTTTGGAAACATCCAGAAGGACTTATTTTAATACCTGAATCTGGACTCTCAGTAAATAGCATAAAACTGAATCTTTTTAAAACACATACATTAAAATCTAAATAAACCTGAAGATATAGCTCTGTGCAGTATAAAAAGTATGGTTCACCATGGAATAATGAAAATCTGTTTCAGTTTTGTATTTAAAACTCACAGTAGAAACCAAAACATGCATCAAAATTGTTTTTTATTTCTTAATAGGGCTCATCGACAAGCAAATTCTCTCCTAGCAACTAGACTACATCCTCTATGTCTTCAGTAGTACTAGGCACATATTTCTTTCTTCCAAAATGTAGCTGAAGTTTAACTTTATGTTTCTATTCACAAATACTTTACAGATGTTAAATTACAGTGTATGCTGAGAAAACACATGTGATGTCCTTATAAACACCAAATGAATTCTTTATGATCAGTGCTATTATAATGAATACCAACCAATTCTATTATAATTAGTGCTATTACAATGAATACCACAGGAATACATGATAATCAGCTGCAGTATGCTGAATAAGAAATGAGCTCAAAATGAGAGCTTGGATAAGTCTCTTGAAAAGAAGCTTTAAGCTTCCTGTGATTTAGTACAGTTTTATGATTATTTAATAATGAAAGGATGACAACATTGCAAATGCTGCCTTCAGAGCAATAAGATCTGTTTCACCCAGGCAATCTCAAGAGATGTGGCTGCATTGGACAGACTTTTAGAGATTTTTCTGGGACAGGACACAGACAGATGAAGAAAAGGATTATTCAAGTGCTTCCATGGCCTCGCTCTGTCCCACATTATACTCAGGTGGAAAGAGAACTAGTATGTATGTGTGTTAAAATCTTTATAGCTGCTTGGAGGAATAGAAAAACAAGTGAATATGTGTTAAGAATGCTCTGTTTAAAGCATGTTGCCTCTGGGTAGTGTAAATCATGAGTAATTTAATTAGACTTCTGTAAGAGGGTAACATCTACCACTCAGAGGTACTGAAGTCAGTGAGTTACCAATCCTATATAATGCAACACTAATGCAATTCCTTGAAAACTGAGGTAATGACTGCCAGTCTGAACAAAAAGTTAAGCTTTCATTTTCAGGTTTAATCTGGTAATGGTAAGAGGATATGGCATGTAAAATGCAGCTTCTTAGTGTTTCAGTGTTTTTTTAAATGGTAACAGAAATAAATGTCTTTAAGCAAAACTCTACCATGTTTTGGATAATAATATATTTTTTTCTAAAGGATATAAGAATGTATAGGATCACTGAGAAGTTTATCACTGTTTGACAAAGAAACTTAACAAGATTTCTAAAAGAATTTCCCTGCAGTGTCCTTTCTATTTCAATGATGCTTGACGTTTTCTTTTGTTTCTGTGGATTTAATTTTCCTAAAAACCCCTGAAAATACTTTCCATGATGCCATTAGTTTAGCTACACCAGAGAAAATACTTGTCTGATGGTTCTGTATAGTTATGGCTGCTATTCATTAGCTGCAGTTATTATTATTTTCTAAAATGATTGGCTTCCGTGGTACCTGTGGCTAAAATCGCACATTCTTGTAGATGCAGGAGATAATTAAACTCCCATACAAACTAGTGCCTGTTTATCTAATGCTTGTTTGTTCCACATGTTCCTATTATGTTTCTTCAGAGTCTATGCAACTGGTATGCTCAGTTCAACAGCAGTAATGAAAGTTACAGAAAAAAAAAGTAGTATTTCATTTTATAAAACAGGAAGGGATTTCAGAAACCAGAATGGAGAATGCAAAGATAAGTAGATCATAGTTTCTTTAAAGAAAACTCATGTATCTGCATTTATATTTGTATCCATCTTCATTATCCCAGATGGCTTTCCTGAGAATTGATGTACAAATAAAACTTAGAAAATATACTCAGAATTTTCTTTCCGCACTCATACTTTTATTTCAAATCTTTCACACATAAAGGAATTCTGTTAAATAAAAAACATTACAAAACTTTTACAAGATGTAATTTACAATCTTACGTGAACTCCCTGATGCAGGGAATGGCCCCTTGATTAAGATCGTAATTGAGGTACCATAACTTATTCCTCCTGGCAGCATAAAATGAGGGAAAACATCATGCTGAAAGTGAACTAAGCAGGCAAGACCTTTAGATTGACTTTTATCAAACAGAAGGCTTAATCTGCACTGTGACATGTCTTAACAATTCCCACAAGTTTCATCACATAACTCTAACAGTCTAATTTTATCTTTAAAGGAGAATATGTCATCTCTGCCAAAAGAAAAAAGATAATCCTACATTGAATTATTGGTAGGATATGAAATTGGTTTTTTTTAGCCATAGCCCTTGTTCTTTTAGTTTGTGTCAGAGTAGGAGCAGAGCAGAATTTAACTGATAAAAAATAAACCAAACCAAAACCCACAAAACCCTTCAACCAAAACAAAAACAAAACCAAAACCAAAACAAGAGCAACAAGGTGTTTGACTACTACTGAGGAGTAGTTACATAATTTTAGAAGAAAATAAAGGATTGATAAAAGCTTTTGATAAAATTGGTAAGTCTGAAGTTGTACCTTAAGTTTCATGAAGATCTCAGGACTTTTGGAAGCTAGGATTAAAGCTAAAATTAAATACTGCTAGATGATTGCCTCTTTGTAAGGTAACTCACAGGAAAATTTCAAGTTAATATTGAAGGAAGCTGGATAACTCACATGTTCTGGTGTAGAATTATTTTGTTGCACGGGGAGGAGAACATATTGCAAACTTTTAACTAATGGGATATGAGTAGTTGTATGTGGGAGGTGAAATATTCTAAAATAAAAGTGATTGGAAATGCTCTTATATCTTGGAGAAATTATGATTCTTAAATGTACATAATAACAGAATTGCTATATGCCAGTAACTCTGAAGCAAGGGAATGGCTTTGATAGTAGATCTGTGCTTCTGTGTTCTAGTTAACTTCCATATTTCTGTTGCTCTTGTCAGATTTAAAAATATGGTATGTGGCCTTTTTGTTCCCATTGTTTTCCTCGATAAGTGAAAAAGTGCAGAGAGGTACATTTTTCCTTCCTCTTTCCCCAGTCAGTGGAATTTGTCCCTATAGCTAGACAAGCGTAAGTATCAAAACACAAGTGATCAGTATGACTCTGGGATCTCAGGAAGGAATTGCTTAATGATTAATTTATCCTACTATGTGCATCTTGTTACTGAAAATTACACCATGGGATGACAGCTACCTAGCACAGGTTCAATCTGAGGAAGAAAGGATTGCCTGCCCTCAAACCCCTTAAAAATAGATCTCTTGAAAATGTGCCATAGTTCATGACACTCTGTCAATGATAGTACCATAAATTACTCAAATGATAATGCCCAAAAGTTGTAATCTTCTCTATCAGCCACTATCTGCTATCCCAGTATAAATAGGATGGTTTAACTTCTCCTAGTACCACTTTGAAAAAAAACAGAGAATCAAAATAAAACAAAAGGATAAATAAAATGACAGAAAATTCAACTGGCACAACTCTATCAGATCATGAAGTAGCTGACTCAAACTTTCAACATAATAATATATTGATAAAAAATAATCCTCATATTGTACTGCTAGGTTTCATAAGCTATGTGGGCATCACAGACTTTACACTGCATAAAATGTGTCGAGTTTCGGATGGGATAGAGTCAAATTTTCTTCCTACCAGCTGGTGCAGTCCTGTGTTTTGGTTTTATTCTGAGAACAATGCTGATAACACACCAATGTTTTAGTTGGTGCTAAGTAGCGCTTACCCTGATCAAGGACCTTTTCAGTCTCGTGCTCTGCCAGTGAGGAGGGAAACAAAAAGCTGGGAGGGAGCAGAGACAGGACACTTGGTCCAAACTAGCCAAATGGGTATTACATACCACAGCACATTATGCCCAGTATATAAAATCTTGTGATCCGTGTACTCCACCTCAACCCCTTTACCTTCAAAGGCACAACTGAGGCAAGAAATCACCTGGGCCCCCAAGCCTTTGACCATTGCCTTGGGAGCCATGTAATCCCACTTGATATGCTGCAGGTCTCTCTTGACAGTGTCTTGGATAAGTCTTCACCTGTGTTTTTTTCTCATATTATAAGATTTTAAAAGTAATAAACAAAACAGCGGGGTCTAGATTTAGTTGCTGATCTGTAGGCACATCAGACTGCTACAGTCTCAATGTTCTACCTGGCCTATGCTACTGAAGAATGACTTGCGCTTCCCACAGATTCTATCTGCCACATCTGTCAGCTCTTTACCTCACATTTGCCAGCCCATTCTAGGTATTTCAAACACCTTGGAGTGCCAAAAATGGCATTTGAATCATGAATATTTAAGGAAATGAATCAGTCCTCATATCACAGAACAGCTCTCTTGTTTCAATTGATTAGTAGGGACTAGGTGCAGATGCTTAAATACGGCATCTAGCGACATTCTGGATGCTTCATGCTCATGTCCATCTGCCAACTATAAAGGACACAGGTCCCATATGTTCTGGGTCATATCTGCTAGTACCAGTAGGGCATTTCTGATACATGCAGTTATCTCAGATGATACTATGTAAATTAATATATCCCTAGACCTCCATGCCTGTATTGGAAATTAAGTAGAGGCATATAAACTTGGCACATAAACACATTTTAATTTACATTTCTAATTCTAGGCCTGAATCCCACCTCTGTGTGTGAGATGGATTTGGTATTCACATCCACAGTGTGAGAATCAGGATGTCATTTATATCAAAGTGCACACAATATGAATGTACATGATGTTTGAGGTAGTCTTTGCTTTGAACAGTGTAGTTCTCCAAGACACACACGTTGGTGTAGTAAGCAGTGCTCAAGTCCAACACAAAGATAATACAGACACACATATACTAAACTGAGTGGTAACTGTGCCAGAATTTCACTTCAGAGAGAATGTACTAATCTTCTGAAAAGTATGTGCTTTTTTTGGATTGCAGCCAAAAGGATAGAACTGAGCTTGTAATGTGTGACAGAATTTTATATAGTTACACCTGTCAGAACTGTATGTAATAAACGGATTAGTTTGCTATTATCACAAGGGGAATTTAAGAAGAGCAGAAGAGTGCTTTTTTCATTCTTTTTTTCACCTAGTGCTAAATGAACACCTTTACCTCTGAGCACTGGGTCAGGCTGGATGAAGTTAACTTACTGTGTAGCAGCCCAGATAGTGCCACGATTTTGGATTCATGACTTGAACAGTATAAAGAACTCACTAGTGTTTTGGCTATTGCTGAATAGTGCTTGTTACACAGCACCAAGGCTTTTTCTTTTTCTCACTGTGCCCCTCTTCCCGTGATGGGTAGGCTGAAGGTGAACAAAAAAACTGCAAGAAGACATGGCTATTACAGATGATCTGAAATGGCCAAAGGGGTATTCTGTACCATATGACATTGAGCCCTGAAATAAAAGCTCCAGGAAAGGAAGAGGCATGGGGGACATCATTGGTGATTTTAGTGTTTGCCTTCCGAAACTGCTGTCATATGTACCGAAGCCCTGCTTGCCAGGAAGTGGCTGGACATCTGCCTCCTGTTGGGAAGCAGCAAATTAGTTTCTTATTTTGTTTGATTGTACACACTTCTTTTGTTTCACCTATTAAACTGTCACTGTCTCTATCCATGTGTTTTCTTGCCTTCATTCCATTTTCTCCCTGTCCTTCAGGAGAGGAGAGGGAACAAGGTGTCAGGTGGGTGTTTGGCTGCTGGCTGGGATCAACCTGCTGCAGTCTGAGATTCCTTGTCATAATCCTGTCCCTAATGTGATATGTCCCTAGCTCGATCATGAACAGCAATCTTATTTTAGTCTGTTCTCAATAGAAAGAGATTACAGGAAAAGCATACACTAACATGACTTGAGGAGCTGGCAAGAAATATTTAATACTTTTCTGTAATTTTCTTAGTTATGATTTCATAGCTAGGTTTTATTGCACCAGTCTTAAACTCAGCAAAGTAACTGTCACCTTGATAAGAGCAAACATAAAGTTCTTCCTAATAGCTATTTTTCTCTATGGAAACATTTTCCCCATGACATCATTTGGAACTGTGAAACATGCTCACATGGTCTGTCTTTGCACCTCCATAGTCATACCACTAGCGATGACACTTTCAGAAATCAGTAACTGAATTAGTTTGAAAGTGTGGGATCAGCTGCAGAAATATGTAGGGAAAATAGTCCAATTTTCCTTTCACTGCCTTCAGTCCCTCATCTTCTCAGGATGGATTCCAAATGTGAACACTGAGAGCTACTGAATTCCTGCCAGCTGAAGCACAGCAGAAGACAATATTTGCAAAGCGTGAAAGGAAACCAGTGAAAAGCAGTCCAGATATTTGTGGGAGTAGGAATGGAGGGATGTGAAAAAAACTGCCATTTCAGGCACGGTTATGGCACTGCAAAGTCTTTTTCTGAGCTGAACTAAATGCGCTTTTAAAGATGACATGAAGCTGTGAAAACAATTCGTAGGCCACAAAGTCTTTCTTGTTGGAATGAGTTTTGAAATGAGCCTAGTTCAATTCATTAGCCTTATGTCACATTTAAGCTGTCACAAATCCTTCCATTAGGTGAGAAATTAGTTTACCCACTGGTGAACCATAGAGATGAAACATAGGAATTGTGTAACTAGAAGTTGGACTCTGCAGAAAAACTGACAGGATTGCTTGATAAAGTAGATGAACTTCTCTGGGGGTTTGTAAATCCTTCATTCAATCCGTGCCCCTGAGCAGGGGCAGGTGCACTGTTCTGACATGAAACAAAATTTCAAAGGTTTAGTGTTTGAATGGGAGACCAGGCTTCTGTCCATTTCAAGCCCCTTGAAACCCCATCACTAATCATCTCCTCTCAAGAATGCTTTGACATTGGCAGTGACTAGAAAGAAAGATGTCTGATTAGCATAATGGGTAATGCATGTAGTGGAGGACCACCCAGAAAATAATTAGTAGATTACCATGATGGAATTTTGAAACATACATCAGTATATAGCAAAAAGGTAACAAAAAAGAAAATAATTTAAAAGTTGACTTTGCATCATAATTACCACGCAGTCATAGGTACTAGAAACATTAACGTATTGAAGATGCTGGTTTTCAATGACAACTGCAATTTAAATTAAAATCTATCTGTTCAATTGCTAGAGCTAATAACACAATTAAGGCCTTAAATATGAACCAGTTGTTAGTGAGTACGAAGTTGACATACACTTGCTGATCTGAGGTAACTTATGATATAGATGCAACTCAGCCCAAAGCAAATATAGTGTAATTCAAGTTAACATAGACACTAATGGGAAAGGAATACTCTAAATTCAATTATCTTGCATTTGCCATGAGCTAGGAGCACAGACATACATATTTATTGCAGATTAGTTAATGTGTGCTTTTACTTAGGATAACTTGTTCATGTTCCCCAGCTTTAAGTTACATTTGTGGTGTAGTTATTCAGACCTTATTTAAAGTACCTCCTTTTTCCTTTGTTTCCTTTGGCTTTTTCTGTTTAAAGTTATATATAAAAACATAGAATCATAGAATAGTTAGGGTTGGAAAGGAACTTGAGATCATCAAGTTCCAACCCCCTCCTCATGGACAGGAACACCTCACACTAAACCATGCCACCCAAGGCTTTGTCCAACCTGGCCTTGAACACCGCCAAGGATGGAGCATTCACAGCTTCCTTGGGTAATCCATTCCAGTGCTTCACCACCCTCTCAGGAAAGAATTTCTTCCTTAGATCCAATCTAAACTTCCCCTCCTTAAGTTTGAACCCATTGCCCCTTGTCCTATCACTACAGTCCCTAATGAAGAGTTCATCCCCAGCATCCTTGTAGGTCCCCTTCAGATACTGGAAGGCTGCTATGAGGTCTCCACGCAGCCTTCTCTTCTCCAGGCTGAACAGCCACAACTTTCTCAGCCTGTCTCCATATGGGAGGTGCTCCACTCCCCTGATCATCCTTGTGGCCTCCTCTGGACTTGTTCCAACAGTTCCATGTCCTTTTTATGTTGAGGACACCAGAACTGCACACAATACTCCAAGTGAGGTCTCACGAGAGCAGAGTAGAGGGTCAGGATCACCTCCTTCGACCTGCTGGTCACACTCCTTTTGATGCAGCCCAGGATACGGTTGGCTTTCTGGGCTGCGAGCGCACACTGAAGCCAGCTCATGTTCATTTTGTCATTGACCAACACTCCCAGTTCCTTCTGCACAGCGCTGCTCTGAATCTCTTCTCTGCTCAACCTGTAGCCATGCCTGGGATTGCTCTGACCCAGGCGTAGGACCTTGCACTTGGCATGGTTAAACTTCATAAGGTTGGCATCAGCCCACCTCATAAGCATGTCAAGGTCCCTCTGGATGGCATCCCTTCCCTCTGGTGTATCAACCAAACCACACAGCTTGGTGTCATCGGCAAACTTGCTGAGGGCGCACTCAATCCCACTGTCCATGTCACCGACAAAGATGTTGAAGAAGACCGGTCCCAACACTGATCCCTGAGGGACACCACCCGTTACTGGTCTCCAGCTGGACATTAAGCCATTGACCACAACTCTTTGCGTGTGGCCATCCAGCCAGTTCTTTATCCAATGAGTGGTCCATCTATCAAATTGATTTATTTGCAACTTAGAGACAAGGACGTCATGTGGGACAGTGTCAAACACTTTGCACATGTCCAGGTAGATGACATCAACTGCTCTACCCCTGTCCATCAGTTCCGTAGCCTCATCATAGAAGGCCACCAAATTGGTCAGGCAGGATTTCCCCTTAGTGAAATGGTGGCTGTCACCAGCCAGCTCCTTGTTTTTCCTGTGCCTTAGCATGCCTTCCAGGAGAATCTGCTCCAAGAGTTTGCCAGGCAGAATGTGTGGGATTTTTTTCAGTTCTCTTGAACTAATAATTTTCTACTCATTTACACATATATGAAGGAAATTTTGAGATGGGGTAATGAATTTGTATAAAGCCATTGTGCTTTTTGTATATATAGAAAATGAAACCAAATCACAGACAATCAGGTAAATTATAATGTCTTTTCTTGATGACTGGATCTGATTTGAAATACATTAGCTGAAAATTTCTCATTATTTCCAAAGTTTGCCTACATACTTCAGTAAAATACAAAAATTTATTCACTTGCAACTTTAAATATAACTGTCATCATTCTCTATTGCTTGTATTTAAGAAATTTGAAGTGCCAAAAGAAAAAGACTCCACTATCATGAGAATGAGGTTCCCCCAAAAATCCTCCAACATGGTGAGAGTGCGTAGACTATAAAATCCTGTGTTAAACAGGAATAAAACTTATTCTGATGCACAGAAAATGCTCACATATAAAAGTCTGATTTTGCAGAATCAGTGCATGTTAAAAAAACAGACTGAACTTGCCTTTACAACAAAATATTTGGAGACAAAATAGTCTTCAGTAGGCCAAATGAGGGATTTTATCCCCTGAGCTTCAAAGGTTTTATTCATCTCTGACATTATGTGCTGAATTATCCTGGTTAAGGCAGAGATCTTCTGGAAAGAAGTACTGCTTACAGTTTTGCTTTTTTTTATTTTAATAATTTGCATTTATCCAATTATATAATACATAATATATGCAAATGACTAACCATTGTTTAACAATGCTATTTACTTATAAGTCCAATGCTTGAAAGGCAGGGTGGAGTATAAGGTTTTAGCAACCTTGTAATGTTCTTGTGTGTAAGGGATCACCATTTTTGGGAATCAAGTATGATAAGGTACAGGATATTGGATGATGTCTGAAGATCATGAAAGACTGAAATTGTTTCTAGAATGAGGAAACTAAATGGCTACATACTGATCAACAAACTTTATCTTCACTGTTGCGAAAATGTAATGAAGGACAGATTTTGAGGCTAGTGTGTTCTCCAATATACTCTATGGTATGAGACTTCTCAAAGTCAGAATTTCAAAACATATGACTAATCTTAAAAAAATATCCTTTCCTGATCTAAAAACATGGAGAATCACCACAACTCTTGACTTAAGTAGCTAATTATCTTAGCTTTTTTAAGAATTAGGCATCTTATTTCACTTTGAAGCTAGCTGCAATTTTTTGCCATTTGACTGTAATGTATCGTTAGGTTCTGCATTTAAGAGCTTTTTATTAGCAAATGTCTGTTTCTTTCTCTATTAGCAAGTGTAAGCACTCATAGAACATAACATTCATAACAATTTCTTTGATAATATAATAGACTGAACTACCTGAGTATTTCATTAAATGCATATTTTATAATCCTTCATGTATTTTAGTTCTACTCTGAGCCTTCTTAAATTTTTCAGTAACCTTTCAAAATGGATTCCAGAACTGGCTACATATTTCAGGACTGCCACAGTAGGACTTTACATTTCCTGACTATATGAAAAAAATATTCTTTATCCTGTATACACTATTTCAAATGTATATACTTTTTATTTCATTGTACATGGACTGCTTAAGAATCACAACATCTTGCGATGTTTTTACAAAGTTTTGGAACCTTTTACAACTGGCTTTTCTCTTTGCTATCCTACAGATTTTCTCATGGCATTATTCACTTTGTTTCTAGCTACTGACATTGATCTGAAAAAGAATAAACATCCCGTAGTGCAATTCTCCCAATTCTCCAGTGTGATTGCCAGTCCTTTTATTTCTCCTTTTTCATGTGAAACAAACAAATATTGGATTTTTCATTACTTATTTCAGGTCAAAGAGAAATAAAATGGAAATAATTGATAGTATAATATTTATCTGAGCTGGTGATGGAAGGCAGACTTGCCCTCTGGATCCTCCAAATGGAAGGCCTTAAGTGATGGCTTCTAACAGTCTCTCACAAGTAACTTTTTATCTGAAATGGATTGACTACTTCAGGAGTTATAAAGAAGTATCTCACCAGTTCCCTTTAAAATCCCATATAGAGAAGCAATTTAAGTTTAGTTGTTAGAAAGAAGTTCAGTCTTAGTCAGATGATGATTGAGCCTTTTCTCTCCACATACTTTGCGAATGAACTGATCAGAAACCCACCATCTTGTTCTGTAAAGGCTGAAGTGGTCTGAATGAACACTGGCTGCAACAGGAACAGCAAGTGAGATGATAGAAAAGGAAATAACTACTTCACATGTGTGTCAGCACCAAATAAATATCTTAGCTAAATCGAAATCTTTGGTAAAGAAAAAAAAAAAAAAAAAAGAAAGGTCTAATTTTGAAGAATTAGGCTTTTTTCTTATTACTCAAAATACAGAAATTCTGGACAAATTAATTTCAGTCTGTAATTCCTTAAATATTTGTTACTAGTTTGAAAACTATCTGTGAGCAAACACTGAGGACAAGTCTTTTCTGATGTAGGTTTTTTTTTAATATGAAAATCTGTAAATATGTGAAAAGTTCATGATGTATTGATTCATGTCTGTATTGATTGGGATCAATCAAGCTGTGGTTGATCAGTTAAAGAGATATGTCTTATTTCTAAATAGTTTAAAGATTAAGCATATATCCTATTGAAATATCTTGGAATGTTTACACATTGCTGTGCACACAAGCTCTGTGTCACATTGTTAGGGTTAGAAGACTGTTCCTTATGTTAGATAACTTGTAATTCTATCTATCTACAAGACAGAATGTTACATATGATGCTAACATTCATTATTATATTCAAGGAATGACATGGCTTAGGAGGATCAAATTCTCCTTAAGCTTATTCTTGTTCAATGGACCCCAACAAATTATGATAGCCCAGGGTCTCTGACATGCCTGGTCTTTGACATCAAATTTATTTGTCTTCTACTGTTGAAAACAATGCAAAAATACAAAGAGTTTTATTAGCCCTGGTATCCCAATTAATATAATACAATAAATTTACTGAAATCTGCTGTCTGCTGTCAGGACTTCACTGAAAAATAGAGTGAGACAACCAAGCTTTGTCAGGCAATTATCAGGTTTTCAGAATAGCAATGTGAGAATTAGTTGCTACTTTTCACATTCAGCTTGGTTTTTGCTGGTTTTTGCTTCCTGGAGAGACTTGTGAATGGAAAAGCAAGGGTTGAACTGCTTTTGTACTCCTCAGGACTGTGGAAAACAAAACAAACAAAAACCAAATAACTTCATGTCCCTTTAGAATGAATTAGTAGCAATGCCAAGGACATTTCTGTATCAGTTTAAAAGCAGAGTAAATGAAAGGTGAATTGGATTTAGAGGTGAAATTCTACTCTAAGTGACTCAAAGGGGGAGGGTGGTTATTAACTCAGAGGTACTGTAAAACCTTTCAAGAATGTAAGTTCATAATAGCATAATATAGGAATGTGGTTTCTGTTTTTATAAAGTGTTACTAATTGTTGTCTAAAACAGCTCCTGCTTGTATCTTTGAATAGCAGATATGTTAACTTGTTATTCTATGAAAAAAAAAGTGAATTCCAAAATTTTCCAGTTCGGAGTCCCAAGAGACCACAGAATCTCACAAAATGGTACATGTTTCGAAACATATACAGACCAAACGTAAAATAAGAAATGAAAGATCACTTTAAAAAGAAAAGCCTAGGAAGTTTTCAGTAGAATACTGGGAAAAATCTAGCATCGGGAATATAATATAGAGTGATGATATTGTTTAGCATTCACTACATGTGATGATGTGCATTACAGAGGGACAGATGCTTTCTAAAATATGTTTTGCTTTTTTGATTTTGAGGTTGCCTGATTGCCCAGGGCGTTTTGTTTGGGTTTTTGTAGTATGTGTCTCTGTAGATCACAGTGAAGTGCTAAGGCCATTGTTGAAACATACGCAAATAAAGGTTTGGTAATATAGCAATAATTGAAAGACAAGAGTAGGTAGCAACATAATTTCTCCTACCCTTCCATTAACTGTTGTTCTTCAGGCTTCTTCAGAGAGGAATTTTCACTTGATGAGTGCAAAAAGGAAGTAATCACAGAGCAGTGGGTTGTTTTCAAACGTTATAGAATCATAGAATAGTTAGGGTTGGAAAGGACCTTAAGATCATCTAGTTCCAACCCGCTCCTCATGGGCAGGGACACCTCACACTAAACCATGCCACCCAAGGCTCTGCCCAACCTGGCCTTGAACACTGCCAGGGATGGAGCATCACCCAGGGAGGTTGTGAATGCTCCATCCTTGGCGGTGTTCAAGGCCAGCTTGGATGAGGCCTTGGGTGACATGGTTTAGTGTGAGGTGTCCCTGCCCATGGCAGGGGGGTTGGAACTAGATGATCTTAAGGTCCTTTCCAACCCTAACTATTCTATGATTCTATGATTCACAACTTCCCTGGGCAACCCATTCCAGTGCCTCACCACCCTCTCAGGAAAGAATTTCTTCCTTAGATCCAATCTAAACTTCCCCTCCTGAAGTTTGAACCCATTGCCCCTTGTCCTGTCACTACAGTCCCTAATGAAGAGTCCCTCCCCAGCATCCTTGTAGGCTCCCTTCAGATACTGGAAGGCTGCTATGAGGTTTCCACGCAGCCTTCTCTTCTCCAGGCTGAACAGCCCCAACTTTCTCAGCCTGTCTCCATACAGGAGGTGCTCCAGTCCCTTGATCATCCTCGTGGCCCTCCTCTGGACTTGTTCCAACAGTTCCATGTCCTTTTTATGTTGAGGACACCAGAACTGCACACAATACTCCAAGTGAGGTCTCACGAGAGCAGAGTAGAGGGTCAGGATCACCTCCTTTGACCTGCTGGTCACGCTCCTCTTGATGCACCCCAGGATACAGTTGGCTTTCTGGGCTGCAAGTGCACACACTGAAGCCAGCTCATGCTCATTTTCTCATTGACCAACACCCCCAAGTCCTTCTCCGCAAGGCTGCTCTGTTCAGGAGGTTTTGCATCTGTACGGGGTGGTATTGGTTTATATCATCCCCTTACAAGTGATACTACTTCCTGACATCATAAATTTACAATATGGCAATTATCCGCAGAGAGACTATGGCTGAAAGGAATATAATGGGAGAAGAACTCTCCCATTCCCTACTGGCGGCAAAAGCAATATTTTCTCTTTATTTTTTTTTTTTGTCCTTATTTTATTTTATTATTAGAAATCCCAGTAAAATAGCAGGGGGTCATTCACAGCTGAGTTAATTAACATGCTGCCAGTGCTGGTGAAGAAAGTCTAATAGAAAGCACACAGAATCCTGGAAATCACTGCAGGAGTCCTTTTAGCTCATGGCAATTCAATATAAAGCAATAAAAAAAAAATTAAATGGGGATTTACTAGAAAACTAAATATCTCAATTAAAATAATTAATAATTAAAAGACTAGTCCCTGCTCATGGCAGGGGGGTTGGAACTAGATGATCTTAAGGTCCTTTCCAATCCTAACTATTCTATGATTCTATTTGCATATTTAAGATTTACAGCTGCTAACTAAATTTGTTGTGGCTTTGTCAGTATACTATAAACTATGAACAAAAATTATGTGGAAGTTAAAACACATGTAGGCAGAACCAGTCAAAATACGTTTCTGCTTGTTTTTGTTATATTTTCACAGTGTGAAGGCTTGGTGTATTCTACACAGAATATGTGCTAATATATATTCTAATATATATATAATAATATTGGCCAGGTTGGGCAGAGCCTTGTGTGACATGGTTTATTGTGAGGTGTCCCTGCCCATGGCAGGGGGTTTGGAACTAGATGATATTATGGTCCTTTCCAACCCTAACTATTCTATGATTCTATGATTCTAATATGTGTTAATCTAACAGTATTATTTTTTAAAAAAGCAGAAGTTAATTTTTCTCCCAAAATAGATTTACCAATCTTTCTTTCTTTTTTTTTTTTTTTTTTTTTTTTCTTGTGTCACCCTTCAACCCCCAATATGTGGGTTCTGCAGGCAAAACATGGACTTCTGGGAGCAAGCAGACAGCTTAGTTGCCTGCTGTTTACAAAATGCGTGGGACTGGAAATACAGCTTTGCTGAGGGAGCTGTCCTGGTTTAAGCTGTGATAGAGTTAATTTTCTACCTAGTAGGTGGTACATTGCTCTGGTTTGGATTTAGTATGACAATGTTGATAACATGCTGATGTATTAGCTGTTGCTCAGTAGTCCTTAACCTAGGTCAAGGACTTTTCAGTTTCCCATGCTCTGGCAGTGAGGATAGGCACACGAAGCCATGAGGGAGCACAGCCAGGACAGCTGACCTGAACTAGCCAAAGGGATATTTCATACCTCAGCACGTCATGTATAACTGAGCCACAGCTCAGTACGTAAACTGGGGCGAGATGGCTGGGAGGGGCCAATTGCTGCTCAGGGACAGGCTGAGCATTTGTTAGCAGGTGGTGAGCAACTGTGTTGTGCATCAGGTGTCTTCTTTGGTTTTAGTCCTTTCAATCTTTTTCCTATTATCATTATTATTATTGCTATGGTTGTTAATATTAAATTTTACTTTATTTAAATTCTTAAACTGTTCTGATCTCAACCCATGGGGTTTGCTTTCTTTCTGTTCTTCTTCCCATCACACCTGGGGGGAGTGAGTGAACAGCTGTGGTAAACCACGACAAGAGCATACTCCATCTCAGTAATCCTGGAAATGCTGACTCTGAGTGCTTCCCTGAAAAAAGGCGGCAATAAAAGATTTTTTCTTGTTCAAGGATACTGAAAACAGAAGGGACCAAAATTCCCTTTTGAAGGGACCATCTGGTCCAGTGCTCTGCCTATACAGGCTGCAGATTTATTTTTTTTTTTTCAGAAACTGGATTAAACTGTATTTCCAAGAGAATTATCTACTCTGTTTGGACAGTCTCCAAACAATAGCAAGTCCATGGTTTCTTCTGGCCGGTTGTTCAAATGGTTAATTAGCTTCACTAATGCATCTTACTGCATCTTATTTCAAGTTTGGAGCGTCCAACTTCAGTTTCCAGGTGCTGGGTCTTCTTAGGCCTTCATCTGCAAGATTAAGACACCCTTTTCTACCAAATATAATTTCTATGGTTAAGTATCTATGCATGATCAAGTAAGTTAATTTTCTCTTCAATAAACCAGTAGGTTGAATTCCGTAAGCATCTCACTTCAAGGATGTGTTTCTAGTACGTTCATGTAATTTTTTGAAGTTCACAAACTCTTTTTGTTAAATTCATATCTTCCATGCAGTGTAGACCTCAAATAGGATATTGAACTCTTCAAATTCTTATAAAGGCTGTCTAAAGAGGTTATCTGGTTCTCTTCTTGATTTTTTTTTTATGCAGTCAGTGACAGCATTCACAAAACATTATACTGAGATTCCATGCTGACACTGTTCACTCTGATAATAGTAAAGTTTTTCCTCAAGCTGCTGCTTTCAAGGAAGAAATCTCTTATTCTGCTGCTGAAGTCTGCGTCACTTCCCATGTGTAAAAACTTGCAGTCAATGCTGAACTGAAAAGTATGTTGATGAATTATGACCTTGCATCCGAGAGATGTGGAGCACTGTGTAACAACACCCTCTCTCTGTTTAGTGCTTCCATTGATCTATAAAATGTACTAGCAAAGGTCTTACATGATCATCTAAATACACACTACATGATTATTGATGAAAACACTGAGTAATATCAGATCCGGAAGACTACTCCCAAGTATCACAAATTCTTCCCTCTTTAACTCCATTTGCTCCCTTTAAATATATCAGGTTTTACCCAACTAAAACATATGACCAATTATATACATTGTATGTCTTCTCAAAATAAGGTATTATATAATACTGTGTCAAAAACTTTGAAATATTTGAAGTGTGTAATTGCTTTTATCAAGTTGCTTTATCATCTGATCAAAGAGTATCACAAGTTTTTCAATCTCTCATATTTTATCAAAACATGGTAATTGTAGTTTTGTACTAATTTCTGCTGGTACACTGTATGTGCTCTGCATATAAATATTAAATGAAGAAACAGTAAAATTTCCAACATTATGTTAAGGGTTCTACCTTAAATGAGGATTTTAGGATCCAGATCCTGCTCTGCAAGATATACTAAGAACATGAAGAGGATGAAATTACTCAAGATGAAACATGTGGAGACCTTTAAAGATAAAAATGTCAGAAAAGATCAGTGATGTTATTATTTCAGCAAACTGCATCATATTTGATGAAACACAATAATTACTTTCTGTAATGATTGTATTTATAGTGTATGAATAGCAGCCTATGGGATGTATTTCCTGAAAAAAAAAAAAAAAATAAAAATCCCCAAAAAACCAAACCAACAAAAAAACTCCACTTGTTTCAAAATTTGTAAATGATGCTGAGTATTTTAACTCTCTTTTGCTGTGTGGTCTGCATTTTCTCATTCACATGACATTGACTTACCAAACCTGTTTTTATCCTCATTTATTGTACTGGTTTTGGCTGAGATAGAGTTAGTTGTCTCCATAATAGCTTGCATGGGCTTATGTTCTGAATTTGTGTAAAAGCAGCGATAATAACACAAGAATGTTTTCAATATTGGTAAGCAGTGCTTACACAGAGTCAAAGCCTTTTCTGCGAGTGATCTGGGGGTGCACAAGTAGTTGAGAGGGGACACAGCCAGGACAGCTGACCTCAACTGACCAAAGGGATGTCCCAGACCATATAGCATCATGCTCAGCATATAAATCTGGGGAAAGAAAATGGAAGGGAGGATGTTCAGAGTGATGGCTTTTGTCTTCCCAAGTAACCACTATGCCATATGGAGCCCTGCTTTCCTGGAGGTGACTGAACGGCTGCCTGCTGATGGCAAGTGGTGAATGAATTCTGTGTTTTGATTTGCTTGTGCATACAGCTTTTACTTTACCTGTTAAACTGTCTTTATCTCAGCCCATGAGTGTTCTTTCTTTTAACCTTCCGACTCCCTTCCCCATTCCACCACTGGGGAGTGAGTGAGTAGCTGCCCACCAAGATTAAACCATGACACTCGTGTCAGTGGATTGCTACAGCAACTCTGGCTTTCTAGCTAAAATAATGTGCTTCAAAACATTTTTTTTTTTTCTTGGCAGTATTTTGCCTCTTAAAGTTCCAGTTATTGCAGTGCTCTTGAGAGGCATGTATGGCTTCTCCTCTGGTGTCTGGAAGAACTGACAAGATGATGAATATGAGCAGCTGAAAATCTCTGTTACATAGTTTGGTCTCAGGTCCTCTGTGATCCTTACTTTGAAAACTGAACATAACTGAGTTGACTGAAGGTTTTCAGTTTGTGCTACCATCAGGTTAAAGATATCTTTCTTGTGCAGTTGCCTTTTCTATGTTACGTTTGTACAACTAGTCAAGTATGTTTGTCTCCATTTCGTTATTGCTACACCCATCAAAATTCCAATTGCAAATTCAGTGAAAGCATTTTGGAATGGTATATATTATATTTCTAAAACCACTCTTATCCAAAGTGGGTCTATGAATTTAGGTGTGCTCATAATGCTTTATACATGCAAGCACTACTGCAAACACTTGTTTTCTGTATGGATGTATTTACTCTAATGGCAACAATGACCATGATTTATTTCTTATTGTCCTTTCTGAGGCAGATGTATAAGCCTTCTCACTCCCAATATTTCATATGAATCTTTCTTCTTTTGTAACCAACTATTTGAAGGTTGCATGTGATGAAGATAACATGTTGAAGCAATCAAGGTAATTTCTATCTTTTTCCAAGGCTTTTCACACATTGGAAATGCACCAGAAAAATGAACAGAGATTTCATAAGGCATTTTTATTCTCTAAAACCACATGGATCTATGTTTGGTGTATACACCTTTACATTCTAAGAGTCAGACTGTGCCTTCTGGGTGACCTGCTAGCATACCTTGTCTGATACTGCATCAGTCATCCTTTTCATAGAATCTCATCTACATCTCCTGGTTCCTTTGTAGCAGAGACATGAGTTGTGTTCATGATGTCCCACAGCATCAAAAATACTGTGTTTGCATGCATACACCAGAATGACATTGGAACCCGCAAACTCTGTTAGTATGCTTTGCCATTGCTTTTTCTGCTGCAGGTTTATTCCCTGCTACCATTTTCAGACTATACCTACCTGCTGGCATGCCAGATGTGGTGAGGTACTTTCTTTATCTTTTCCCAAAGCATGTGCCAATATACATTTCTGATGTCAAATACAATTTTTATTTTATGAAGTCAGTTAATTTTTCTTTATCTGACAATTTGTTAGCAATTAGTGGGTTTTTTTCTTACACAGCATTAGAATAATTTGCACTATGAACTTTAGGATATTTTCATGCCTTCCGTCAGCATTCAACCTCATTATTCAATCAACAATTTCAATGAATTTACCAGCACTCCCCTTCTCTTTCTTATTTGCTTTCTTCTTATTATTTTTTTTTTCTACCAATATGATAGGGGTGCTACGTGAAAGTAATGATTTCAGCACACAAGAGATGTGTGGTCTCATGACTTCGTAATTTCAGTTAGGAAACTTCTGGATCTTACAGGATAAAGAATTTGAGGAACAGTGACAATGTGACATCTTACAGCCTACTGTTCTGTAACATCCTTCCTGCAACACAAACATGAAACTAAACAATATTTTTAAAACTTTTAAGTAAATTCTGGAAAAATGCAAATGGTAATGTGCTTAAATAGTCAGATTTGTGGAAAAGAGACCAGAAATATGGAATGGTTTGAGCACTTAATAACTGGGAACAAGACTATACCTTTAAGCATTCTATTGTGAGAAATATAATGAAACCAAAAGCATAGCCAAACATCTGGTAAAACATTGTCAATGACAACTTTTGTTTGACTTGATAGAAAACATACACCCAGGTAGAAGTGTTACTATTCTGTGAGCATTTTAAAGGAGCATTATTGCAGGATACCAAATAATCTAATAATAAATAAACAATGACAATGCTTTGACCTCAAAATAGCAATTCAAAAACTCCTGTCCTGGTTTCAGCTGTAAAAATTATTTTTCTCCTTCCTAGTACCTGGTGCAGTGCTGTGTTTTGCCTTTAGTCTGAGGACAATTCTGGTAACACACCAATGTTTTAGTTGTTGCTAACTAGAACTTACCCTGAGCATGGACTTTTCAGTCTCATGTTCTGCCAGCGAGGAGGGGCACAGAAAGCTGGGATGAAGCAGAGACAGGACAGCTGACCCAAAATAGCCAAAAGGATATTCCGTCCCACAGCACGTCATGTCCAGCATATAAACTGGGGGGAGTTACTGGGAAGGCCAGATCGCTGCTTGGGTCTGGCTGGGTATTGGTCAGTGGGTGGTGAGCAATTGCATTGGGCATCGTTACTGTTTACTGTTTGTTTTCCTTTTCCCTTTTACAAGATAGAATCATAGAACAGTTATGATACATCATCTTCATTTTGAACTGAACCATAATGCATTGGCAGGATTCCCTTACCTAAAACTCATTTTAGGAACAATGCAGTATTCTATCTAGTCTTCTGCTGCATCTCCAGACCTTCTAGTAATGTGTTTCACATTTGCCAATTCCAACAAAGTGCTTTAGAGTACTTCAAATAACAGAATGGGACTAAATGTTTGCAATTGAATCCCATAGCGTATGTGTTAACATAAATTATCTCTTCACTGCAGAGATCCTCCATAAAGGAGCTTCTATCACTTCTTCTAGATTAGTAGATACAAGGCCAGAAAGACACATACCTGCTTGTATAGAGAAAACTCAAGCAAACATTGTCAAGAGTGTGACATTCACAGTCTTCCTAAAAGATACCTTAAAAAAAAAAGACTCTATCTCACATCAATCTCAAGACCCCAAGAGGCAGAGAATACATTAAATACAATGAAAATTTTTTTAGTGTCATATGTATAATACTTTCAGTTTTAAAACATTTAAATTTGTTTGTCTTAGCCTTTAGCTTGCTTTAAAGGTATTGGTTACTAATATTATCTTTAATTGCATGTCTTTGCAGAGTGTTTCACACCTTATACTTAACTAAGTATAAACAAATCAACTGTTCTTAAGATTTGGATTATAGCTTTATTTGTAAATCTTGATCATTTTCTGGAATTTTAGTGATCATTAAAAGTGAAGACAGAAGAATGAAGAAGATGATGTTATCAGTCAGCATTGATAAGTATACTTTTAATTAAGATAAACACACAACAAACTACAGGGCACATTCTGAAAGTTACATAGAGCTTGGAGGAAGGAGACAACTTATCTACAAGGAATAGATCACAGGTTCAGGTTACTTTGATTACATCTTGTTTATTCGACAGCTCTTTTCTCTGAAGTTAATAGTACAAATCCTGGAGGCAGCATATACTGTAATTTCTTGTATGATCGTACATGAAATTCTGTTTTGTATTGAAGAACTCTTCATATTTAGCAAATTGCTATTTAAAATATACATGATAGATCTGCAAACTGAGCTGTTAAACATAATCTAAACCTTCATTGTTATTCTGATTATTTCTTTTATCACTAAGCATATGCATTTCTGTATATGAAATTCCCTTCCAGTCCTTTAACATGCTATTAACCTGTGATTAAAACAGCATATACCTGATTTTTCTTGTCATTCTTATAAATAATATAGCCACTTCTGATATATTTTTTTTCTGATTATACAGAAAATGCTTTGCATGATACAAGAATTGGTTTTGTGTGTGACTTTGCAGCTAAAGAACATTGACAGATGCCAAGAGGGCTATATACCCAGTGAAGAGCATCGCTTTTTCCTTCATCTGTTATCATAAGCTCATATACTGCTTATCATATATTGCAATACCATATATTGCTGAAATGCCTTATAACAAAAAATGGAAACAAAACATACAATATGTTTGTTCATTTTTAATAAGGAATACTGAATACTGTCAATTTATACAATATGATCCTCATTAGTCCTGGAAGTCTACATTTATCTTGCCAAGCCTATTACCCTTAAAATTTTTCTCTCCTAATTGGCAAGATGAGGTCACAAGTTATGTGACTTCTGCTTATTGAACTTTGAAAACTCATTTAACTGTTGTGGTACTGGGAATAAGACCTGTAATTCAATTCTAAGTACCTGTAATCTCCTGCTCATAGCCTGCCATCTGGTCCCATGTACAATGTCAGCCTAACAAGGATTTCTGTCCAGTTGTGGAGGCCATGCTGGTTGGTATTTTTTGCATGCATTAATTCTGGGGCAGAGTTATAGTGCAAAGTCCTTATACCATTGAAATTCCTCTCTTCTACTAATATAATTTCATTTAAAAAAGAATAATAAGAAGAAAATAAGCTTTAATTGCCACCTAATCACAAGGATCTTTATTACTTAGCTTTCAGTCATGCCCAGTCATTTCCCATTCAATACTTAGGTAAACAATGACTACAATAACTTCCAGAGACCCTGCTGGGAGCCAGAGCAAAGAAGGCAGCTCTTGTAACAGAGTGTTAGCACTCTATAAACATTTTTATGTAGCACACTGTTGTGACATGTAAGAGTTTCTCAATTTGCCTTCGAGATAGCTGAGATAGCTAGCTACATGGAACACAGCAACACTGGTGTGTGGTTCCTAAAATCACAATAACAATGTTAACACATAGACATTCAGAGGCTAAATATTGAACCTCTAAGCAGAGCTATTTAGGCAAGGTGCAGTTCTGCAGAAAGCTGCTTGTTCCAGAGCTGGCTTCTCCCGTTCATTTCCTGCTAGTCTAGCTCCACTTACACCTTGTATAAATAGATCCAAAGTGACACAGGTGCAGCCTCAGCATTTTTAAACAATGTAAACCTAAGAGACTGTCAGTTTTGTTGTGCATTTTAGGATTTATGCATAGTAAGAAATCACAGTAATTTAATATTTTTCAGGAAAAATTACAGGGAATGTGTTGAAGAAAGCTGAAACCAGAAGCAAGTAGGAGACAGGTTGCCACTTAATGCATTTTTGACACCTTTCTAAACTCAATTCCAATACATTTTTAAGTGCTGTTTTTGGCAAGAAGTTTGAAAATTTTTTTATGCTTAATCTTGAAGCTTACTGTACCAAAATGAGACGCAATTTTGTTTTCAAATCCACATTAGTAGAAATTAGTCTGCTATGTGTTTATCCAAAGAAGTGATTGTTCTTGTTAGGTTCATATTTTCAGTAAAGGTTTTTGCATAACTGATGACAGTGGAAAACACTCTTCTTAAAATTTTCCGCTATGGTTAGTAGAAAAAACTTAAATCTGTATTATCTGTAAAATTTATGACATCATTATTTACCTCCTTTTCCACATAATTTTCTGGGGATTCTATAACATTGGTTAAATGACCTACATCCCAGTGCCTATAGTATCCTAGCAGAAGTCTTTATCTGGCATGAAAATTTTACATAAATTTCTGTTCTTTAGTTCTGATCTTTTTATCCACTTATTGACCTATGAAACAGCCTTCTTCAGTTGTTCAGTTTATTTTTGAACTTCTGGTGAAGGTCTGAAAGAATGATTAAAAGCTTCTGAGAAATCCAAGTACACTGGTTTGACTATCTACATGCTGATGACCTGTTTCAAAAGCTGTTAATATTGTTTCCCTCCAGAAAAAGAACAAACAAACAAACCATCTTATCAATTTCATGTCAGAAGTGTTTGTGTTCTTGTCTATACTATTTTGATGGCAGCATTAGCAAGCCAGTGCATGAGTCAAAGCAAAGAATGAAGAAGACAGAATTAAATTGTCTGCCACCATGGCATTCGTAAGTTCACTAACCAGCATATGAGAGCTTCTTCCCTCGGATTATGTTGTGCATAATTTAACCATTTTTTCCTCGTCTTTTTTTAAAGGTCTTAATCTTTGAAAACACAGCTGAGAGGCAGTAAGACCTCTGGATAGAGAGAAGTGGCATAAAACTACTACAGAGTAAGAAGTGCGTGAAGAAATTGACCTGTGAGTAAAGAATCAATATGGAACAGGGATGTAGCAGGAGACAGAGTGGAAGTGAATAGAGGCAATTTGTCAAATTGACTTTCTCCCTTACACACTTCTCCCTTTACGGATAAACACAATCATCCAATATAAGTATCAGGTAAACTTAATCACAAACAGTGTAGGAATTAATACAGTTTTGTCCACTAGAAGCTGAAATAAAGATTTAAGGAAAACCTAAGGCACAAACTTATATAGCATGAAAGAAGGAAAGACATTTTTTGATTTGGTTAAAAGGTAGCAAGGAATCAGAGTGTAGGAATAGTCACAAATTATCCACATGGAAACTTTGGGAGTGGTTTAAAGAACTGGAAAAGTAGATGGGTCCTGGGAAGTGGTAGCGAAGATTGAAACTTGATGGAGAAAACGTGAGGGTCATATGCCTAATCAGAAGGGAACTGCATGCCAAAGAGAAGAGGACAACAAAGGAATGGCAGAGAAGAGGAATCAACTTCAGAGGAAATGAAAGAAAACTTGTCTGAGAAAGGATGTGAGACCATGCCCATGGCAGGGGGGCTGGAACTAGATGATCTTAAGATCCTTTGCAGCCCTAACTATTCTATGATTCTATGTAAGTCCATAGAAAATCCGGAACATGTTTCAATGCTCTTTGTTTCCAAGTTTACTAGTTACATCACTATGCAACCACACTTTAGCAGACAGGTGTCTGTAAAAAGATACTTTCCAAACAGAACAGATTTCAAGGAGTGGTTGGGGTAGGACCTGTCTTGAGGCTGTATGTAAAATTGGCTGATGTGTTTTCTCTGATGCATGCAGACATGTAAGTCTTAGACACTGTGACCTAGTAGGTTACAATGCACAAAAAAAAAACAATGCCAACTGGAACAGCCTCCCTCCAGCTGCATATTTTCTACCTCTTTCATCAGAGATAAGTCTGTGTCTTCATATAACAAAACTCAAAGGAAAACAGCTTGTGCAGAAATGGGCCATTTCAGTGGGTAGTTTATTAGTCTCATTTGCTAGTTAACTATCTTGTATTTCCTCTTACAATCTTCACATCTCTTTTAATTGAGTAGATTTTTGTTGGCTGTGGAACAGATAGCATTTCGTATTACTTATTTTTATTTTAAAAAGTAGTGTAGTTGTGGTTTGTTTGTTTTTTTTTAATCAGCACTTTCCAATATGTGAATAAAATTTGGGATAGCAGTTTTTATTATGTAGTATTTGTCCCTCATCTCTCATTGGAATCTTTATGGTGACTCTTCAGGTTGATTAAATACAAAATTAAACTGTTAATTGGGAAGTATTAAGAGAATTCATAAACCCACTATTCTTTCAGGGACTTCCTGTATCCTTCAATGTACCATTAGAATATGGTCATTACTGTACCATTGGTCAGATGACATTTCACAAGACAGCACTGCTGTTTCCAAATCTACAGCAGACTTTGGGAGTTTCTGGTTAGTTCTTTATTTCCCCTAAAAATAAAGATTTCATTTATACCAGTTTTAGACTATTGGCAACAGTAACAGCAGACTAGAGTAAAACTGTTAATGCAATGATGTGCTATAGCATCATCACAGTATCACACAGTATCACAGTATGTTAGAGATTGGAAGGGACCTCAAGAGATCATCTGGCTTCAGAATGGATGCTGAAGTTGAGGGTGTGAAGTCTAAATGTGCTGCAAATACAAATCACTTAATTGCTAAGGGACTAGGAAACAATTTTCTATTGACTGAGACATCACGCATTATTAACCCAAACACCAGACAAGGAGGGAAATTATACAGAGTCTTTGCTTGGTACAACAGTGTAAAGGGGACCAAGGTTACATAAAATGTGTAAAAATCACAAAAAAAATATTTGTGCTGCAAAAACTATTCTGTAATTCTCCTGAAATAACCACTAACAGAATTAACACCATGTTGATATCCTGGTGTTTCAGGAGAGAAAGATAGAGACTAGAAGAAAGAAAGAGAAGGAGAGAAAGGAAGGGAAGGAGGAAGGGAGGATAGAAAGGAGGGAATGGGGAAGAGAGGGGGAAAAAAGAAGAAAGGAAAAGAAAGAAAGGACCTTGATCCAGAATAATCCAGTATTAAATTATTTTCCAAACTGGTAAAATCTTTTGCTGTTATTCTTTTAAGTGAATTTGTTTGGAAATCTTTAGCTGTGTGTAAGGAGAATCTGCAAGCAAGATATACTAAGTTTAAATGCATATCTTGATTACATATTGGCTAACACATACAGATGATAGTATTTAATGAGCTATTAGGCTCCATGTGCTCACCATCCTGAAGGTTTTGACTAGTCAGCAAGCATCCTGTGAAAAGAGTAGTTCACCTCCATAGCTTCCTATACTGGATTCTCAGCTATCTTTCTCAGCCTTCATCAGTACTGAAACACCAGCTGAGACCAATGGTCTGACAACTCATTTGACCCCAAAATTTATTTCTTTTTTAGGATTTTAAACCTTTTTATATTGATGTTTCCCATCAGTTTTCTAGACCTGCTACTAATACTTGTCTCCACACTTCTTGTTCTGTTTATAATTTTACATTTTAAATCTTTCTACAGACCTTATCACAAGATGCTGTCTCATGGCTTAAACACTTTCTCAGCAACTAAGGCAAAGCAATGCGATAACGTCAGAGTTACCCTTTGGATACAAATACTGAGATGGCTAGGGAGAAGCTTATGATGCGTTTTGAGGGAAGAAGGATGCAAAACTCAGGCAGCATTCTTAAGTGTTTCAAATAGACATTTAACCATTAACATTACTAAAGCTGTAACGTTACACCACCTGAGTATTCAGTTCACTAAAGGGGAGTAGAGAACCTAATTCAAAAATGTGTGACCTTCCATGTTCAATAATTTGCCATCAATACAATATTATCTCCACAAGAACTTAGTTTAGATAATGAGAAAACTTTCATCTACATATCTGTGAAATAGTTTTTGCAGAAAATTAAAAAACCCACACACAAATAAGAAAATAACCCCAACAAACAAATCAAAACAAAAAAAAAATCCACACACTCCCCCCAAATCCAAACAACAAAACCAAGCTGAAGGTTATTTTATAATAAAAATTAATAAATGAAGAATTTATCAATCTTCATAATGCAGAACTCTATAACCAGTTTGCTTTCCAGTGGTCATGAAACTAAGCAACAGTAAGGCATTTCTGTATAATTCCCTGCAGTACCTCAGTTTGGTCTTCTGTCTGTTAGTGTAGAATGTTTTAGTTGTCTGCTGTGGTTTAGTGACACAAACAAGATAGATAAACTACTGAGGTGGTTAGAAAATGTAGCTTCTTTACATTCTGAACTGTCATTTGATTTTCACAGCTCCAGAAATCGAAATTAAAGACTTTTAATTTGAGGAGTGATTTTATGTTATTCATATATTTCAATGTAACTTTCTGGGGATGCAATGTAAGTGCAGCGATTTTAGGGATTGGAGCATAACTGATTCTTAAATCATAATGCACTCTGAAACTTAAAGAAATATTAAGAGCTAATAGTGTCTCTATCTTGTTGCAAATTTTGCCTATGGTAGACAATGATGTAATATAGAACACACAGTAATTTTCTTCTCCAGATGGGAAGTCCTATGAAAAATAGTTTTATTTGTATTCATCAGTAGTACATCTGCTTCCAGACACATTCGTTTCAAATACTTTAATGTTCACATCATTAATTTCAATCTATGGTGGAATGCCTAAACAAAAATAAAAAGACTCTTTTCAAAATTTTAACTATAAAAATTATTATTCATACAATCATATGTCAAAGTTTGGTGGCTTTAATATTTGGTCTTCAACTTTTCAACAAAGCAGATGGAATTAAGAAATCTGTCTTCTAGAAGAAGCTCCAACATAAATAGGTGTGTGACACTCTTGCCTTTATAATGGGAAATTCTCAGACATTAAACATAAAAATGAAGGAAAACCACATTTTTCTTCTTTAATAAGATGAATTAATAATATTTCACCCATCCTAGAATAATTGCTAGTATCCCATGTAAGTAAAAATATTGTTCTTCATGGTTATTTTCACAATTGTAAAAATACTGATGCAGAATTTCCCTTAAGTTTCACCTGTACTTTGGGAATATATGATTTTATGACATTTCTTTGAGAATTTTACCTTGTCAAATCTGGGATGTGACAGTCTTTTATCAAAACATTCCAAAATTCCTGGAATAAGAAGCTGTTCGGAAAATACAGAGGCAGAGGTTCTAGTCTCTGGTCCTGCATGGATGAGTGTTGCAGAAGTGATGATGAATCCAGGTGTTAGGTGTATGCAAGGCAGTCATATTGCTGGATTTTCTGAACACCTATGCAAAGTACTAGGTAGTTTTGGACCTCTACAGATCAATGAATTAATACAAAGCACTGTACATGTAAAGCATGTAAGGATTTAGAGTCAGGATTTGATATACAGTCATAATCTGGGAAAATTTCTGTTACAGTGCTGAACAACAGGCCATATGCATTATTACTATCTTCCACATTACTATGAATATAAGAAGAATAAATTCAGATGTTGTGATAGGACCCTGAGCTTTAAGACCTTCTCTTTATTCAAGATTCTGTCAAGAAGATAGAAATAGGTTTAAATACACCCACCTCAAAAAACAGATTTTATTTGTGTATAAAGCCACAAATACTTGATAATAAGTGAATGACAATTTGCCTTTTGCTCACTATGTCATTGAAGGCAAATTCTTGCTACTGGACCTTTTCTGTAATCGATCAAGATTACCAAGTATCACAAGCATCTTCTCAGTTACCTTTGGTCCTTGAAAAGTGCTGTCTGTGCCCTTTGTGGTCTGGGTGCCTGTTGTTTCATCTTCAGGCAGCCTCTAGTCTCCCTGGCATGAAGTTCAGGCTCCTGCCTATGTCCTGTGCATTTCTCTTCATCTTTGTCTGTAATGTCCTATAGACTTTAAGAAACACCGTTTCAAATTTCTTCTGATGCTCACAATGTGAATTGTAATCTACCTCCCCTCTTCTAGAGTTTCAATTGGTCTTGTTAGTTCGTTGAGAAAAATAACAGGTAACTATCCAGAATACATTATGCAAATATCCTTGCTAAGTAAAAATAAAATGAAAAAAAAATTTAGACGCTCATAATCATTTTCTTTTCCATCTGTGCTTATGTGCAGGTTGCAAGCATTTGATCTCTATGTGCCCTGCCACGTTATCTTTTTTTTCAGAAATTGCACTGAATGGCAAATGCAGTGAGTTTTTGTACAATACCCTGGGCAAGCAACTTTTGTTATTAAGGCACACGTATACCTCCACTTTGAAGAGTTCAACAGAAGACTTTTTTGTTTCCAAATATCCAATTAAGTATTTGTTTGCATTTTTTTCTTTTTCTTCACAAATTTCTAAAAGTTGGTCTTCTTCAGGTTTTTAACTCCCAACATTTGAGAGAGACTTACGATAACTGGTTTTAACCTCATTCTCAATAAATGTCCCTTGGATAGGCAAAACCTTTTCTCCTGATCTGACAGAGCCTGAGCAAGACAAAACCTGTCTTTGGTAACCTTAAGACTAGTGAGGCTTGTAAAAGGTTGAAACCATAGTTTTCTCTGTGGAAACAATAAATTATTTGCTTAAATCGCTAATGCTCTAACAGATATGTTCTAATTCTCTGTAGGCAAAGAAAAGCTCACACATACAGCAAAAGGCAAAACATTTAATCTCTAATTAGGGCAAACACACTCCTCCTCTTGTGGCTGCACTTTAGGGCAGTGACTGTATTTGATAAAGGTAAAAGGTGGACAGTTAAATAACATCTAAAATAACGTTTTGAACAGCCACACCAGATTCACTCAATTATGTCAGTGCACACTGCCATGACATTTGCACCAGTTCACATTGATCATGTTTAGCTTTACACTGGACTTGATTACTTTGACTGTCTAGGTTCTGACAGACCAAAGGACACGTGTTATAAAAATGCAATTTAATGATTTTAAGTTAGAAATCAAAAGGTAAATTATGCCAGGTTAGAAAAAATTAGATCAATGAAAATTTATCTTTATGGACTAGAAGTGCTACTTTTAACTAATTGTACTTCTTACAATGAAATGTTTGTGTTGGTGCCTAAGTATTTGCATTATGGATGTACTTATTTCAGGTGCAACAGGAAAGGTCCAGTTTAATACTGTCTAACTGAATTAGTGTTTGAGATGGGAAACATGCTGAAGGCTCTGTTCTGATATTGGCAACACAGCTTTTTTCCTCATAATATCTCAGCATTTACCTTTAGCTTCCAGTACAGAATTTTAAATCATTACATGTGTCAGAAATAACCTGGATGTATTCAGGACTTTGAGGGATATACATGAAACTGTTTTATACCAGTACATGAAGATGTATGGAAGACAATTTTCATGACCATTTGAAAATCCGTAACTTCTCTACCCGAAAGCTGGAACTCAATTACAATGTCTTAAATAGACCTAATGAAAGAGCTGTTGGCGTCGGCTTGCTTAAATATGGAAGGCTGTGCTTGAAAGAAACAGACACATACCCTTTAGTATCTTTGCTGCTCTAAGAAAAGAAACCAAAAAGATCTTGTTGAAAGTATTATTACATTAAAAACAGCAGTACTTACAGGTATACATGAAAACATTGTGTTAAATCATTTTCTATTCAATCCCAGAGTAGTAAGTTGGTATCATCAGTTAAAATTGCACTGTACAGAATAGTTGAGAATAACAGATGTCTGAATATGAACTAAACACTTCTCTGAATTATTTATGGCTGTTCAAGTCTGACGCAAAGAGGAGTGTTATATATACTATAGAGATAAGAATCAGAAAAGGTATTTATTAAATATTCCCTTCTCTTACTCTAGAAACTGAAATCTTATGTTGACTCTCTTCATCTGTCTTCTTTATTTTCCTTTTAGAGATATTTCTGCCAAAAGAGTTCTGCAGAACAATCTGAGAGAGGGCTCTATGTTCAGTGTCTCACAAGATCACAACAGTTTCAAACAGATATCTCACAATATTAAATATCGTAGGAGATCATCTCTAACTATTTGAACATTGGACCAGGTGATCAGTCCAGTCAGCGTGGGTTTCTGAAAGGCAGGTCCTGATCTCATTCTACAACAAGGTGATTCACTCAGTGGACAAGGGCAAGTGTACCTAGATTTCAGTCAAGCGTTTGACATGGTTTCCGATAACATTATCCTGGAGAAACTGGCTGCTCATGGCCTGGATGGATGCACTCTTTCCTGAGTGAAAAACTGTCTGGATGACCGAGCTGAAAGGGTGGTGGTGAATGGAGTTAAATCAGCTGGCAGCCAGTCACTGGTGTTCTCCAGGGCTCAGCAGAGGGACCTGTTCAGTTTAATACCTTCATCAATGATCTGGACAAAGGTATTGGTGCACACTCAGTAGGATTGTGGATGACACCAAGTTGGGCAGGAGCGTTGATTCTCTTGAGGGTAGGAAGGCTCTACAGAGGGATCTGGACAGGCTGGACTGATGGGCAAAGGACAATTGTATGAGGCTCACCAAGGCCAAGTGCTAGTCCCTGCACTTGGATCACAACAACTCCACACACTGCTATAGGCTTGGGGAAGAGCAACTGAAAAGCTGCTCGATGGAAAAGGACCTGGGGGTGTTTGTTGACAGCAGCTGAACATGAGCAGCTTGTGCCCAATTAGCCAAGAAGGTCAACAGCATCATGCCTTGTATCAGAAAGAGTGTGGCCAGCAGGAATAAGGCAGTGATTGTCCCCTTGTACGTTGCACTGTTGAGGCCGCTCCTCATATACTGTGTTCAGTCCTGGGCCCGTCACTCAAGAAAGACTGAGTTGGTGGAGCATGTCCAGAGAAGGACACCAAAGGTGATGAAAGGTTTGGAGCACAAGTGTTACAATTAGTGGCTGAGTGAATTGAGCTTGTTCAGCCTGGAGAAAAGAAGGCTCAGGGAAGACCTTCTCGCTCTCTACCACAACCTGAAAAGTAGTGAGGTGAATGTCAGTCTCTTCTCCCAAATAAGAAGTGATAGGACAAGAGGAAATGGCCTCAAGTTGCACCAGTGGTGGTTTAGATTAGACATTAGGAGAAATTTTTTTCTTAAAATGGTTGCCAAACATTGGAACAGGCTGTCCAGAGAAGTGGTTGAGTCACCATCCCTGGATGTATTTACAAGACATGTAGATGTGGTGCTTAGAGACATGGTTTAGTGGTGGACTTGGTAGTGCTAGTTTTATGGTTGGATTATATGATGTTATAGGTCTTTTCCAATCTAAACTATTCTATTCTATGAGATAAATATGGCTGTTAACAAACACCCATGATAAAACTATTCATCTTTGCAAGATAAAAGGTAAACGATCATGTGGAAATGTGAATGAGAGCTGCTTTAGGGTGGCATATTTTCTGCTCTAATGATAAAACAGACTCATTATTTCTGCAATTCTGCTGGCTTCAGTGAGGGTTTTGCTCACCTCAATTGATTTTCATCCATTTTCAGCTAAAGAAATATTATATTTTTAGCAAAACACAGTAGTCCGTGGTACTCACTTCTAGCTCATACAGTGTTCCAAGTGTATATCCCAACTTTGCACTGAGACAAGCATTCATAAGAGCAAACCCACAGTTACTTCTCTTGGTCAATCTGCAGCACAGCTCAGACAGCAATAGCTATAACGATCAAATATGTTTTCCTGTGAACATCATGAAAAAGATATGAGAGTCCCATTCCAAGAGTGCCAACTGAAAAGAATTTTTGAAATTCCATATTTTCCTGTTGTAGGATTTTACCATGGCAAGACTTCTAAATCTGTTGATCCAAGCCTGAGATACCACAAATTCTTATCTCCATTTTTAGTCATATTTTTCCTAGAAAGAATTAGTAATTGCACTAGTTCTTGTATGGATGTGCAACAGCCTCCTTTGTATTTTTAAAATTCTATCTTCTAAACAATATCCATATCAAATATCTTCCATTTTAAGGTAAAAAATTGGAAAGTGATGTGTTTTTAAGTAACTCTGTGACTAACTCACTCGAGAAGCATCCTTCACCATTTCAAAGAAGGTACTACAGATTTTTACATAAAGGCAGGAAAGTGAACAGGATAGGAAATGATCAAAGCAAGGATTTCATTGCATTTTAGGCCACGTCAGCTATGGCTTTTCATCACTTTGTAGGAAAAGTGTTAGTATGCCTGAATTTTTTCATCAGTAATTCAGCGACTCAACACTTTTCTTCAATTTCAAAGAGGTTGTATGAGCGTGAATCTTTCTCCAGTATTTTTCCACTATTTCCTCATATCTCTACCTTCTGTCATTTGTTTTTGTTTTTTTTTTTTTTTTTTTTTTGGTCTCCTCCGTGTAGTTTTCAGGATTTAAGTGACTTATTATTATTCATTTCTATATTGGCATGCCACATATACTTCATACAAGTTCATGAGCTTTTTGTGTGGTCAAAGGTGTCCAGTAATTTTTTTCTTCTCAGCTCACAACCTATTTGTTTTATAGAATAAAGTGACGACAATTGGCAACATTGGGGTTGATTTGATTTACTTTGAGAATTGTGTCTTCCTACTCAAATCACAATTCTTATTTAGTGTTTCACTGTCATTTATACAATTTTTTTCTTTATTTCCTGCAAAAAAATATTAATCTCTGTGTGCCTTACCAGCCTCACTATAGATCCTGGAGAGAAAAATATTGGTTTGGAAAAGATTATAAGACCTGAAAAAGTATTTAGAGGTATTTAATGTTATCTTACTGATATTATCTGGGAAGTGGAAGAGACACAGTGCTGTAAGCAACAAAAAATTTATCAAGTTTATATTTATCGCCCATGTTACTGTTATTTGCAATGTTGGTGGTAGTGATGAATGTTAATTTTGGGCATTTCAATTTCTAGGAATAGTTGATCCAAAAATAAATTTTCTCAAGCCAAATCTAAAGCCCCAAGGAGCTTCTGTTGGGCAACAATTTTGCCCTTAGGCTTATTTACTCTTTCACCCTTCCCCACTGTCAATTTTAAATGCTTCTTTTGTTTTCTTCACCAGACTGCTTTCCATTTATGAGACTCTTGTACCGGGCAGTCCAACACTGGACACAGTGCTCCAGATGTGTCTCACCAGGGCTGAGCAGAGGGCAAGGATTACCTCCTTAGACCTGCTGACAATGCTGCCTAATGCAGCTTGGGAGGCTGTTGACCTTCTTTGTTACAAGAGCACAATCCTGGCTTCTGGTCAGGTTGTTTCAGGTGGTTGTCACCAGGGCTCCCAGGTCCTTACCTGTCAACTCATTTTCCAGCTGGTAAATCCCAGCCTGTTCTGTTGCTTGGAGGTTGTACTAGATGGCCTTTAAAGTTCCTTTCCAACCCTAACCATTCTATGATTCTATGATTCTAATGTAAGATGTGTTCTATTGTAATGGCTTCAAGTAAAGAATAACTACATACTATTTTTCCAGATGTTTGCCAAATGCAATGCAAATCCCCCATGAAATCAGTTCTTTTTTTTAGGTTGCCACAAGACAGATATGGACCAGTTAGAGATAATCTAGAGTTTAGCAAGAGGTTTAGAAGACATAGTAAGGTTGACAAATTTAGGGCCATTTAATCTGGACAGAAGACAGTGAAATAAAATATAATTGCAATCTTCAAATCCATAAAAACACCTGCAAGCATGAAAGGAGTGAGTCATAAATTTCTATTCTTTCTGGTGCAAGTACAAAATGAAGTCATATATTAAATTAATACTGAACTTAAGGGAAAGCTTTCTAATGGTTATAATGGGGAACAACTGGAGCAAAGATTGTAGTTTTTAGAATTGAAGGCTTCAGAACAGGTTAGGAAAATATTTTAGGGGAATAGTCTAGATATCTGAGGCTGAGATACTCTCCTGAGAACTCATTTGTCTTTAATTCCTGTGATTATGACCATTTCCATTCCATTTGTTGCTGATGGGTTATCACCTCTTTTAATTTTTGAGAATCTAAGTGTCAAGGGTAGTCTTAGAAACTATAAAATGGCTGGAAAGATAAAGCAGAAACCAGCTGAGCCATTTTCAGTGTCATAATCAGCAGTTATGACAGACTTTGCTTAATATCTCAAGCATCGACATTGTTCAGCCTAGTAGCTGAACATTTGGTATAAACAGAAATTTATGTCCATCTCCAAATCAGAACAGGACAAAAAATACTAAAAAAAAAAAAGTATAGTTCACAAATTTACCTGAGCTGCTGCTTTTTTAGTGTTAAGCATAAATCTGCCTTAGATAATCACCTTCTAACATTCTGAATGAAACAGGCTGTGCAGAGAGCTCAGATTTTAGTACGTTGTAAAAAAAGCAGAAATCAGGTATGTGTGTTGAAATGGCAGTGTAGTGACAGAATGTAGATAGTAGTAGTTAGGAACTCCAATGTTGTAGTTTAAGCCCAGGCCGTAAATTAGAATCACGCAGTCTACTTCCCCCCCACCTTTCTTCCCTCCGCTCCTGGAGGGTCGGGGAGGAGAATCAAAAGAATGCAACTCCCATGGGTTGAGATAAGAACAGTTTAGTAACTAAGGTATAACACAAATCACTACTGCTACCACCAATAATAATAATAATAAAGGAAATAACAAGCGAAGAGAATACAACCGCTCACCAACCGGTACCTCACCCCCACCCCGCAGTGATCCAGCCCTTCTGGGCACTCTCAGTTCTACATCCTGGGCATGACGTGCTGTGGTATGGAATACCTCTTTGGCTAGTTTGGGTCAGGTGTCCTGTCCCTGCTTCCTCCCGGCTTCTCCTCCTCCCTGGCAGAGCATGAGACTCACAAAGTCCTTGGTCAGGGTAAACATTCTGACCACCAACTGAAAACATCAGCTTTATCAGTATTATTCCCAGGCCAAAAGTCAAAACACAGCACTGCACCAGTAGAAAAAATGACTGCTACTGCTAAACCAGGACATCCAATTAAAGCATGTAAGGTCAGAAGATATGTTCTCTTCACACTAAATGAGATGTGAGGAATATTCAAATAATCTTAGATTTTAGAAAAAATTATTAGAAAAATGAATTTCCATAACAAACATAAAAAAAAGAAAAATGAGCATAATGGAAGCACTGCTAAGTCTGCAAGCTATTTACTAATAGCAAACAAATAGGAAAATAAGATAAATAAGTGATCTGTCTATTCTTCATGCTACAGTTTTATTCCTGGAGTGCTTTCTCAGAGAAATCATATTTTAATACATGACAGTTCAGGGAATACATTTCTACTGGGGACAAGTTTGCTTTTGATATCTTCCTTTTCAGAAAAATAAAGGAAAACAAAAAGGCCAAAAGTTGATTTTAAATAAATATACAAAACCACTTGCATGATACAAAGTAAGACAGACAAACAAAATATTTTTTTTAATATCAGTTCAGTTGTAACTACCTTTCCCCTTTGTCACTGGGGATGTGTTTCTCTCTGCTCTTCTTGTTCTATCTCTGACACCTGTCTGTTTTTCACATCAAGTCCAAATGGCAGCATTTGTCTGCAGATTGTTGAACCTGCTTATCTTTCCTATTTGTATGACATTTCTTTGTGCCCTTAGCTCCTTGACTTTGTTTCTTTTACTCTGGCCTTCATACATTCCCATCTCACAATTCAGCACCTGAAGGTCTCTGTGTTCGAATCACACAGTAATTTGAAGGTTTATGCACATAAGCGAGTTATTGTAAAAACAAGTTACTGCTTGGCTGATGAGTTGCCACGATTCTCCTTTTTTATGCTCTTATCTTTTGCAAATATCAAGTAATTCACTCAGCTTTGCCCAGAGTGGAAAACTGTTGATCTATGGTCAGTAACTTTACATCACCTGAGGGTTAAGAATGGATGTATGGTGAGTTGCCAAGCTTTCATTGATGGCTGTTAACTTTCTGTTCACACTTAGGAGTGTGTTGTTTGAGTTCCATTCCAAAAAATGTTACTGGAATGAAAATGGATTAATATTTCCCCCCATTGTGCTGGCAAGGAAAAAAGAAGACGAAAATGAGCTCAGCAAGGATGACCAGATTCCTAATTCTGAGTTTAGACTTCCATGACAGCCCACAGTGACATCCAAAATATTGCTCATGTATGGGATTGTGCTCTTAACCTTTTTGTGCTAAGCAAACGTTTGTTTCTTCCAAGGCTTTCATTTAAGTTTATAAACTTTATAGTCTGATTATAATTTTATAATCAGCTATAATTTAGGATGGCATGATAAATCCTATCATTTATGTTTCCATTTTACACTAATTTACATCTCCTAGTTTCGTTAAATGTGATGAAAGTTTTGCCAGTTGCCAAAATAGTAGAAACACCTCCCTTGGTTGTAAGGTTTGAGCATCAGATGCTTTTCAGCCAGGAGTATCTATAAAAATGTATTCAGAAGAAATGCAGACTAGGATAGAATTGAGTAGTAAGGCTTTTTTGCAGTTTTTATATGCATAAATATTAGCCCAGAAATCCAAAACTTTGTAATTAGAATTTTTAACCTACTTTTTAAAAGAAAAACACTACTCCATTCCCAAGGAGGGCAAAATGAAAACTAGGCCTTCTCTACTCATGTTTTACATTTTGTCATCTTGTTTACTGTGAGGGTGGTGAGGCATTGGAACAGGTTGCCCAAGAAAGTTGTGTGTGCTCCATCCCTGCCAGCGTTCAAGGCCAGGTTGGACGGAGTCTTGGGTGATTGTGGTTTAGTTTGTGGTGTCTTGGCCCATGGCAGGGAGGTTGTAACTAGATGATCTTAAGGTCCTTTCCAACCCTATCTATTCTATGATTCTGTGATCCTACATTTTAAATTGCTTCAAGTAAGTATTCTTTAAGCTACGTAAGACCACATTTTTTAAACACGTATTAAGATTGTAGGTTTAGCTCAAGTTGTTGGTCTTAATAAGGAAATATCTGGAAGTCAGTGTGATGGTATATTTCCTTTATATTTAATTCTATGAGTCCATTAAATGCTTGCAATTTGCTGGTTTCTGATACCCCACATCTACATTTCTTCCCTATAGCCCCATTATCTTTACTTTGAAATTTTACTCAAGGGATGACATAATAAATTTGAAAAGTTATTTCAGTGAGTATTCTTAGTTTATTAATTCCATGACCTACTCACGATTAGTTAACCTTTTTGTTTAACACTTTTCATTAAATGATGCGGTATTAACTTTAACACATTTGATTTAAATAAGTGGCTTGTATTCACTGGATGTGATTTTGCACTTGTCACAAGGCATAAAACATTACACTCAAATAGTAAAGGGGATAAACACTTTCCTTAGAGCAGAATCACCTACAAAGACAGATTCTATTCATAAAAGGTCACATCCTTCCAAGAAATTTGTACAAATTTTCCAGAGGTTTGGTGCCAGTCCTTCAGCTGAAAAATGTGTTAGAATCTTCTGAGTTCACAGGTTGTATTTTATTTGACTTAGATATATGGCTCCTGGATATACATCTTGTATTTGACTTACATCATATTGATCTAAGTCTACAAAAGACAACCTCCTCCTGGCCATCAGTCTTTTCTGTTTATTACTGTGCTATTCATTAACACCAGCAGTTGACAACATAAGTAACACTTGCAAAAATCCTTTCATATAATGTTTTTGTGAAGATTTTTGCCGAGAGCAACCTGCCTTCTTTCCATCCTACTTTTGCCCATAGCTCAAGCTATCTTTCCTGCCTTGCTCCTACTTCAGCATTGTTATTTTCTTGCATTCCGGGTACCAGGCTGATGTAGTGGCAAAAGCTCAGGAGAAAAAGGCCTCTTGCTTTTGCTGATGGTGATTTGTTGCAGATTATAATGTATCCTGGAGAAGGAAAAAGAAAGTGCAAGAGAGACAGGATGTGCATCCCTGACGAGTCAGACATGATTCACTTACAATCCAGTAGGAATTCATTAAGTGTTTCTTTAGACACATTAGATGAAATAGGTAAACAGTTTTGGAATATGTTGGAATCCAGTTCTGTATTTCTGCTACTCTCTTCTCTCCCTTCCTCTTGATACACACCTATCAAGTCAGGCTTTCTCCTTCCTTTCGACCCTATGAATTTTTAGCACTTTCTGCAAAATATTACATTTGAAGTGAAAGAAATGCATACTGTCTTCAATTCTGTATCTGTTATTACACACATAGCTTTGAGTTGCAGTTGGCTACTTGGCAGATAGGAAGGGAGGTGAGTTAAAGTCCTCATAGAGAAGAGACAAAGGACTCTCACGTTCACAGTGAGGGCAATGCTGTTAAATTAAGAACATTGAATTGTTTTTCTTCCCTAGCCACACCAGTGTTTTCAAAGAGCAGTATGATCTTCATTTCCTTTTCTGAAAGAAAGGTTCAGATATTTAATTAGTGTTACAGAGCTGCAAATTTCAAGCAAAGATGTCAGGTGACCTTCCACAGCCTTAAGTTTGATTTTAATCCTCAGTGAAAGTTGGGATCTATTATACATCAGTATTCTTTATTTGTTACTTTGATGATCTATGCCTTCCACTCAGTGCACTGGCTATTATGAAATTTTATTCTCTCTCTTAACATCCCCTTGGCATCCTTATGGAAAACATATGGAGTCTAATAACTGAACTCAGAATTCCACCCCAGGAGTTCAGGAGGCTTTAAGTATACTGCAGTATACAAATCCTTCACTGTATCTATCTCTAAATTAATTGCTCAAGATACCATGGTAAATTTATATCAGACTAGGCAATTAAACTCTGATTCTGAATTCCAGGCTTGAAAACTGCTAAGCTTTCTGTCCCTTGCAAATAGTCCACCAGCTGAAGAAGTGAAAGATGCAAAATATAGTAGAAGCACAGATAAGGTAAGTGGAAATTATAGTCAGAAATAGAATTTCAGGAAAGCTTTTAAAGTGAGATTTGTAGTGACCAAGGCAAGCAAACAACTTAATCTGACTGCTCTTCTCCCTCTCACTGCATCTTGAACTGTAGGAGATACTTCTTCCCCTCTGCCAGACTGCTGAGCAGTTCAGCAGCTATTCACAGTCACTTCTGTGTTACTGCTTAACCATCTGTTGTTCAGTCTACATGGCCAGCCCTACTGTTTCCACGGGACTGGTAGCAGAAACCATTCAGGAGGGGTGGTGTAAAACAAACACAAGATTAGAGTGTATATAATAGTAAGGGAGATCATTAGTTTTACTGAGGGAAGCTAGTGAAGGAAAGAAAATATCAACTGTATAGAGGAAAGAAATAACCTAAAACTCAGTTTTCTTTTATACAACTCTTACTCCTATTAGGTGAAAGGGAAAGGGTACTCTGGGAGATCAAAAAGACGAAAGAGAAGATCGATTTCTCTCTAAAAAAATGAGGAGATAATTACTACTAATGTAACTTTTTAATGTAAATATACACACTAATAAATGATTGCCAGGCTGTATAGATATTATATATACAGCAAGATATTGTCTATAGCTTTCTTAAAATAATTCAATGAACTTGACATATTTTTATTGACAATCCTGTAAGCCTTAGACTGACACCAGTTAATATGCTGATAAAACATGGTGATAATATAGTTCTGATATGAGTTTTTCTTAGGAGGGTGTTGATGAATATGAAAGTATTCAAGATAAATCTGAAAGAGTCATTTGTGGTCTGAAAAATTTTCATAGATTCATAGAAAACTAAAATGGTTTGGGTTGGAAGGGACCTTTAAAGATCAAGCAGCCTAATCCCCTTTACTACAGGCAGGGACATTTCTCACTAGATCAGGTTGCCCAAATATAAATCCACTCTCTTTCAGTATCAAATTGGTTTGTCAATAAAAATAGCATCGTTCTTTTCTTCTGCTTACTTTTAGAATTGTATAAGATAATAAGTTTTACTCCAGTTATTATGTATTCCATCAGTTTTACATTTTAAGAAGTTAAAATCAATATCATCCGCGACTAAGTCAAAATGATAGTTATAGAAATTGATTCTATAAACACAGTGAATTTTAAAACTTAATTGTTAAGAAAGAAACTGTTTGTCTGTTGTGGATTAACCCCAGCTGGCAACTAAGTACTATGCAACCGCTCACTCATTCACTCCAACTCCCCAGTGGGATGGGTGGAGAACTGGAAGGAGGTAAAACCTGCAGTTTGAGATAAGAACAGTTTAAGAATTTAAATAAAGTGTAATACTATTAATAACAATAATAAGAAGAATTATAGAATCATAGAATCATAGAATCATAGAATAGTTAGGGTTGGAAAGATCTAGTTCCAACCCCCCTGTCATGGGCAGGGACACCTCACACTAAACCATGTCACCCAAGGCCTCATCCAACCTGGCCTTGAACACCGCCAAGGATGGAGCATTCACAACTTCCCTGGGCAACCCATTCCAGTGCCTCACCACCCTCTCAGTAAAGAATTTCTTCCTTAGATCCAATCTAAACTTCCCCTGTTGAAGTTTGAACCCGTTACCCCTTGTCCTATCACTACAGTCCCTGATGAATAGTCCCTCCCCAGCATCCTTGTAAGCCCCCTTCAGATACTGGAAGGCTGCTAGGAGGTCTCCACGCAGCCTTCTCTTCTCCAGGCTGAACAGCCCCAACTTTCTCAGCCTGTCTCCATACGGGAGGTGCTCCGCTCCCCTGATCATCCTCGTGGCCCTCCTCTGGACTTGTTCCAGCAGTTCCATGTACTTTTTATGTTGAGGACACCAGAACTGCACACAATACTCCAAGTGAGGTCTCACGAGAGCAGAGCAGAGGGTCAGGATCACCTCTTTTGACCTGCTGGTCACACTCCTCTTGATGCAGCCCAGGATACGGTTGGCTTTCTGGGCTGCGAGTGCACACTGAAGCCGGCTCATATTCATTTTTTCATAGCCCAACACTGCAAGTCCTTCTCCGCAGGGCTGCTCTGAATCTCTTCTCTGCCCAACCTGTAGCTGTGCCTGGGATTGCTCCGACCCAGGTGTAGGACCTTGCACTTGGCATGGTTAAACTTCATCAAGTTGGCATCAGCCCACCTCACAAGCGTGTCGAGGTTCCTCTGGATGGCATTCCTTCCCTCCGGTGTATCAACTGAACCACACAGCTTGGTGTCATTGGCAAACTTGCTGAGGGTGCACTCAATCCCACTGTCCATGGATGGATTTCGTCAGGTCCCATGGACTTGTGTATGTTCAGGTTTTTAAGATGGTCTCAAACCACATACTCTCCTACAGTGGGCCTAGGGTCTTCATTCTAACAGTCCCTCCGTTCGCCTTCCAAGACTTGGGTAGTGCAGTCAGAGACTTTGCCAGTGAAGATCGAGGCAAAGAAGTCATTAAGAACCTCAGCCTTCTCCAAATCCTGGGTAGCCAGCTCTCCCGATATCTTCCGAAGGGGGCCTACGTTGTCCCTAGTCTGTCTTTTACTCGCTACGTTCCTATAGGATCCCTTCCTATTATCCTTAACATCCCTAGCCAAGTTCAATTCTAACTGGGCCTTAGCCTTCCTCACCTGTCCCCTAGCTTCCCGGACAGCACCCCTGTATTCTTCCCAGGCCGCCTGTCCCTGCTTTCACCTTCTATAAGTCTCTTTTTTCCTTTGAATTTTCCTGAGCAGCTCCTTATCCATCCAAGGAGGTCTCCTGGCCCTCTTGCTGCACTTCCTTCTAGTTGGGATGCAACACTCCTGAGCTTGGAGCAGGTGATCCTTGAATACCAACCAACAGTCTTGGGCCTCCCTGCCTTCTAGGGCTGTATCCCATGTGTCCTGGGTTCAGCAGTAGCAGTCAGTTTTTCTCCTTAGTAGCTGGTGCAGCACTCTGTTTTTGACTTTTGGCCTGGGAACAAAGCTGATAACACCGATGTTTACCCTGACCAAGGACTTTGTGAGTCTCAAGCTCTGCCAGGGAGGAGGGGGGGCCGGGAGGAAGCAGGGACAGGACACCTGACCCAAACTAGCCAAAGAAGTATTCCATACCACAGCACGTCATGCCAGGGGATGTAACTGGGAGCTACCCGGAAGGGCACGTCCTCTTTCTGTCGGGCTCTCTTTTCCGGCAGGTGGTATCGTATTCTCTTCCCTTGTTATTTCTCTTATCATTATTATTATTGGTGGCAGCAGTAGTGATTTGTGTTATAACTTAGTTACTGGACTGTTTTTATCTCAACCCATGGGAGTTACATTCTTTCGATTCTCCTCCCCATCCCTCTGGGGGGTGGGTGGGGAAGTAGACTGCGTGGTTCTAATTTACAGCCGAGGCTTAAACCACGACACCATGGAACCTTACTAAGCAGGCTCCTGAAGAGGCCAAAGTCTGCTGTCTTGAAGTCCAGGGCAGTGAGCTTGCTGCATGCTGTTCTCACTGTCCTAAGGATCTCGAATTCAACCATCTTGTGGTCACTGCAACCAAGGCTGCCCTGGAGCATCACATTTCCAACCAGCCCTTCTCTGCTGGTGAGCACAAGGTCAAGCATGGCACCTCTCCTTCTCAGCTACTCTCTTACTTGCAGAAATAGATTTAAAAAGAGAGTGGAATAAAACCCAAGAAATACAAGTGATGCGCAATACAGTTTTTCACCACCTGCTGACCGATGCCCACTCCATCCCCAAGCAGCGATCAGCTACTCTTGGCCAACTGCCCTTGTTTAGATACTGAGCATGATATTTTATGGTACGGGATATCTCCTTGGCTAGTTCGGGTCAGCTTTCGTGGCTGTGCTCCCTCATGGCTTCTTGTGCCCCCCCCCCACTGGCAGATCATGAGAGACTGAAAAGTCCTTGATCACGGTAAGCACTACTTAGCAACAACTATAACATCATTGTGTTCTCAACATTATTCTCAGACTAAAACCAAACCACACCACCATACCAGCAGTAGGAAAAAAACTCTATCTCAGATGAAATCAGGACTCTGTTCTTCATAAAACTGTTGATAGGCATTATTTTTGCATAATTCTTCTCTAAGGAAACATATTCAAGATCTTGTCTGAAATGCATGTGATGTTAAAAAGAATAGAGATACTCACTTACTCTTTATAAAATTTTTACCAATCTCTACAACATAAAATTTTCACAAACTCCTTAAAGAAAGCTACATTGATAAAACAGACTCAAAGAATTAATGTTTGAGATTGGAAGTGACCTCCAGGTGTGGCCCCACCAGAGCTGAGTAGAGGCGAAGGTTAACCTTCCTCAGCCTGCATGTAATAGTTTGCCTAAGGCAGCCCAGGATGCCATTAGCATTTTCTGTGTCAAAGACACATTGCTGGCTCACGTTTAACTTGGTGTCCATCAACTCCTTTTCTGTCAAGCTGCTTTTCAGCTGGGTGACCCCAGCACATGTTGGTTCCTGGGGTAGCTCCTCCCCAGATGCAGGACTTTGCATTTCCCCTTGTTGAACTTCATGAAGTTCCTAACAGTCCATTTCTGCAGCCTTTTGAAGTCCTTTTGGATGGCAGCATGGCCTTCTGGGGTATGAGTCACTCCTCCCACTTTTGTGTCATATACAAGCATGTTTGTGCATAGAGATGTGCTGCATTTCTAGCTCCTTTAATAATATATTGGTATTTCTGATAACGTAGTTATTTAGGTCTTCTGATTAAAAGACACTGTATTTCTTGTCTGCATTGTGAATAAAAGCTTATCATTTTATAGGACCTGCAACTTTTTATTTGTCCTTTATGTATTTGTTTTCCATTTTCCTGCTCCCTTTTAACCAGTGATTTTTCATGGATGTGCTTCCTTTACTTTTAGAATGCTTGTGTTCTTAACTTCTTTTTTAAAAAAAAAAAAATTATTTAAATGAAGGAATTAATTTCCATTGCAAATATGGGAGAGAGAGACTTCGTTTAACTGCTACATTCCCTTCCTCTCTTGACCCAGATTCTTTGATAAAAGTCCTTTAGGTGACTGAAGAATTGGGAATTGTAGGCAATTAGAAAAAACATAATAAATCATTCTTAAACATTTCCTAATCATTCATAGTTTTCATTAATTTCTTTTCTTCCCATTGAGTTTAGTTCATGACTGTTCTAGCTGTAGAAGATAAATCCTTTTAATGTGTTATAGCCCTGATCCTCAAAGGCTTTTGGATTTTTAGCCCTGACTGAAATAATGAGATTTATTTGCTTCAGAAGCACAGCTGAAAAAACCCTTGTGTCTCTATCTTGCTGTTTAGGATATTCTGCTTGGATGTTGGAAGCCAAATTAATCCACGAGCACTTGCAATCGCCTTGTCTTTAACTAACACAATGAAGTTTCTTAGAGAATTGTCTTATGCTGTTTCTATTTTTTTTCTTCAAAGCACCTATTATGAATGTCTGCTTCATTGCTTTTAAAAAAAATCTGTATTAATCATTGCTTTTTTTAACCTTGCTACTCATTTTTGAATGTCCTCTGAGATTTCCAATGTATCTCATGGAAGGGGTACGTCACTTCTAGAGCGATTCTGTGCAGAGATGCAGTGTGTGGTTTAGATTTAGCATGCCTCATTACCATCTTATTTGCTCCTTTTTTTGGGGACAAAGAATTATGGTGCTACTCCTCTGGCAGCTCTTTGAAGACTTCTGTTCAACACTTCCTGAGCTTACACAGCACAGCAACAATTTTACTCCTTCCGAAGAGCTGCATATTATGCTATACTATAGCTGGTAAAACAGGTTGTTTTGTTGATTGTAAGAGAAAAGTGTTTCTCCCTGCCACCTGTAAGACTGAGGATATTCAAGATCCTTCACTATAGGTTTATAAGCACTAAATCTTGCCAGGCAAGTCTGCTTTTTGATGTTATTACAAAGCTAGCAAATGATCTTACTCTCAACATTAATTAAAATCAACTTAGAAAATTACTCTTTCACATTGACGGGATCTAACTACAGGGCTGTGAAATAGAGTAATGATGAATAACAATGTATTAAATTTTGATGAGATATGGTCCTTGTTTGATTGGGTCCTATTTTAACATTTTCATTAATAAATTCATGTGGAATCTTGGCCTCACTGAAGCGTATGACAAAACTTACTTCAACAGGCTGGGATGTGCAATAAAAAGGTACACTAATGAAAGTCCAATCTGATGTTATTTTCAGCGTTAAATAATGCTGGGGACAGAAAATAAATGTTAAAAACCGCTATTGCAAACTATAAAAACAGAAGGCAGGAAATAAAATTAGTTTCAGTTTGAAAATATTTTGTCTCATTAGAGTGTGAATAGAAAAAATCTGAAAGTGTAAGATTCCCTATTTGAGGTGCTGATTAAAAAGCACAAAGTAAAAGACCCTCCAAATAAGTCATAAATCTGGCAGAAAGTTCTTAAGGTAATATTTAAAAATATATTTACATTTTATATATGAAATATCTGAAATCATGCATAACAAAGCTGACAATAACATAATTTAGGTAATTAATTTCCACACATGTGCAGATGAACACCTGCCATTGCTTATGAGGTGAAAAATTATTGTTGTATTTGGTATTTGTGTTCCTAAACTACAACTGAACAGAAATAAAAGACACAGTCTAGAAGAGGCAAAGTCTTATTCTAGAGTCTAAGAAACATTAATCTGTACAATTAAGGAAATCATGTAAAAGATGGTTAAGAGAAAATCTAAGATTGGACATTTTTCTATATCTGAATGAGTCATGAACAAAAAACATTCATATATTTCACTAGAAATGTTAACACATATTTTCCTTTCTTCTAATTTAGAATAGGCAAATTGTACAAGAAATAGAAGTATCAGCAGCCTGTTGATACCAGCAGCATCTGGACACAAGCAAAGAAATCTGGATTGTTAAACAAGAACTGTATTGATTTACCTAATCAATGTTCTTCACTAATTGATAACACTGTTAAGTAGATTACAGATTTGGTGGAAGATATTTGTCCAGTAAATGTATTCATATTGGCTTGTCCTCACATACCTCCACTACTTCGTCCTACATCATGTAATTATTAAAGCATGAAGGTCACAGTTTTATTTGTAAAAAGTCAAAGAAACAGCAAAAACTTCCTTTTCTGAAGAGACCAACTCTACAGCCATGTTTCACGGGAATAGTTATAATAATATCTAACCTGTATGCCATGCTTCCTATCTGCAGGTATCAGAGATATGTACAAAGAATGCAAAGTGATAAAAAAGAAAAGTCCTGAAAAGCTGAAAAGCTCTCCTAGGGAGATTTTGTGAGCAAATGAAACATTTGCAAATAGCTAAAGTAGAATACTTTTAATCACTTTTTGTATGAATTCAGTGTATTTAGAATGAATATAAAAAATCCAGTTAAGAGCATGTATTAGTCTCACAAATAAACTTGGCTGAAAATCAATGTTCTAGCTTGTAACAAACTTGATGTCTGGCTTGTCAAATAATTTGGCTTCTGAGTTAAGATTCAAGCCCTGACCCCTTGATCTTCCACACTAGATAAATATTAATTTGTTTCAAAACCTTTTGGAATACTCTCAATCTGTTCCTCATGATGCAAAATCCTTCTGTTATTAAAAAGAGTTTTCTATAGAGATTATTTCCAATGGAGTGGATGAAGAGTACACTCAATTAGGTTTACTTTCTGCTCTGTAGCATACTTCAACATTATCTGGTGCACACTTACTCTTAACAACTAAAGCAACTTCATATGCCATGCCTTAGAGCAAGCATTACATATCCTGAGTCTCATGCTATAAAAATCTCTCCCTAGTGGGACTAAACACAGATTTCTCATTTATGTCAAAGATACACACACGTAAAAAAAATTAAATAAATAAATTGGGGGGTGTTGAAGGGTAAGGGAGGAGATAAAAGCACTCTACAAGACACATATCTAGGGCAAGAGTTATGTGGCTGTGGCCCATCTGCCATTAAGGCATTTGGCTCTATGTGGTGTGCGTGTGAACCACTGCTTCTGTTCACTTAGGACCAAAAATCACTGTGTGCTATAAATGCATTTTGCAGTGTAGGTATGTATTTTGTTCCTTTGATCAAAAAGTTTGATTCAAATCAAACACAACTCCATGATGCTGGAATTTCAAGCAAACCACAAGTATCGTTGAAAACTGCTTGTGTGTGTAGTAGTGTGCACTCACAAGAACAGCAGAGCTAGTGGCAAGATGTGCTACTGTTTATGGCACAGTGCCAGGCACAGCACCTCTTCTACCAATTAATTCACGCAAAGTCCTTTGAAGACAAGATTTTTCAAATGCATACATAGGGCCCAGAGGATTGAAACCATTCATTCATACAAGTTCACAAGAAGGATCTTACAGCTGGGTTGAAAGGCCGCTAAAGATGTTAAGATTTTAATAACCTGGGACCCTAAACAGTTTCTAAACCCACACACTGATCCTGCAAATTTCTTATATGTGCCATACTTGGTATGTACTGCTGAATCTTGTTCTTCCTTCTGCTTGGATTGTTAAGAAACTAATGAACAAAGTTCCAAGCATCTTTAACTTTTTGGATATTGTAATAATAATAATAAAAATAATTTTGATTATTATTTTATGTTAATGGAGGTAGATTACTTGCCTACAAGATAAATTATCTTTTTTTCACAGTTCTCCTTTCTATTTTTCCAGCTCAAGAAAGGGGGAGGAGAATGATTTTACAGCTTTCGGCATTTTGTATCTCAGAATGGCAATCAGGTAAGTTCCTCTACATATTCTCCCATTATCCTCTTGTTGTGGTTTAAGCTCAGCCGGCAACCCAAAACCACACAGCCACTTGCTCACTCCCCCCTCCCCCTTCCTCTCCCCTCTCCCGGATGGATGGGAAGGAGAATCGAAAGAATGTAACTCCCATGGGTTGAGATAAGAACAGTCCAGTAACTAAGGTATAACACAAACCAGTGCTGCTACCACCAATAATAATAATGATAAGGGAAATAAAAAGGGAAGAGAATACAACCACTCACCACCTGCTGACCAATACCCAGCCCTACCCAAGCAGCAATCTAACTCTTCTGGGTAACTGCCCCCAGTTTATATACTGCGCATGACGTGCTGCGGTATGGAATACCCCTTTGGCTAGTTTGGGGCAGATGTCCTGTCTCTGCTTCCTCCCGGCTTCCCCTCCTCCCTGGCAGAGCGTAAGGCTCAGAAGGTCCTTGGTCAGAGTAAACATTACTTAGCAACAACTAAAAACATCGGTGTTATCAGTGTTGTTCTTAGACTGAAAGTCAAAACCACAGCACTTCACCAGCTACTAAGAAGAGAAAAATGACTGCTACTGCTGAATCCAGGACACCTCTTTTCCTGCTAATTCTTTTTTCTGAAATGATTATCTGGAAATTCTGATCTATTCCTTTATTCAGATGCAACAGTAATATTCCTCAGTATGGCAGAGGCAACAAGACATTTTTTTTACTTCATTGGCACAAAGTACACTGGTGAGCAGAACAACTAAAGTAGAATATTGCTACTGCAACATTTGATGTGCTTCCTTCCCTGAGATCCTGTCACCTATTAGGGACTTCACTTTTTTACAGGAAAGACCTCATATACCACACTCATAAACAGTAACATACAATCCTGGGACCGATAGGAAGAGCAGATATTGCACACAGATTTTGTTCTGAGAACATCAGCTGTAATATGAGATTTTTTAAAGGCCAAATGGTGAAATATGTTAAGTTGGTGAGTTCAACATTGGTTTGACTCTTCTATTGCTGAAAGAAACAATTAAAAATTTTTATAGGCAATGTTAATCCCTTGTGGAGCAGAGAATTCCAGCCATGAATTTCATCCTATGGACTAAATGTACTCTGCTCTTCTCAAAGCAGAGCTCTCCTAATTTACATTAACTGAGATCCTCTGTTCTCAAATGTTGCAAGATTAAATAAGAATGTTTTCTATTACACAGCTGAGGTCTATTAGCTTTCTCTCAGAAGCCTTAGCTTGTGTGTGCCATGCACAGTGTAAACTCAGAAGTAACTAACAGTAAAAGGAAGCTAAAATGAATGTTATCCATCCCTTTCCCTTTAGAAGGTAAGAAAACAGGGTCCTGCTTTTTCGTAAAAGCCCAGCATTCACAGCCCAGCCGTCAGTCTTTGATTTGAAGCTGGTTTGCACCAAGGGTGCCATGGCACTGATTTTTTTTTGCAGGTAAAAAATAAGGATAACAAGGCACTTAATAAGATTGATTTAGAGATACAGCTGCAAAGTAGTTTAAAATCAGCAGATGTTTTCTTTTTCTCTCTTTACCTTCCTTTTCATCTCCAACACAGGAACAGAAAAACAGACTTATGAATTTCTGCGGTATTTTTTTTTCTCCCTGCAAAACTTATATCTTTAAATAATAACAAAAAATCCTTTATAATGAGCTGACATATTTGTCACTACAATCATAAAAGCATGTTAAAAAAAGGCATATAGAGAAATAATCAAATATTGAAAAATTTTTTAATAACAGCTAAGAATTACAAACACAGAAAAAAACCCCACAATCAAGTTGATTCTGAGATAATTAGAATTAATGTCACTCACAGAATTACAGAATGGTTGAGGCTGGAAGGGATCCCTGGAGTTAATTTGGTCCAATCACCCTGCTACAGAAAGGCCACCTGGAGCGTGTTACCCAGGATTATGTCCAGATGGCTTTGGAATATCTTCAAGATAGGACACTCCACAACATTCCTGGGACACCTATGCCAGTTCTCAGTCACCCTCTCAAGAAAAAAGTGATTCCTGGTGTTCAGGGAACTTCCTGTGTTTCAGTTTGTGCTCACTGCTTGTGATCCTGTCACTGGGCACCACTAAAACAAGCCTTGCTCCATCTTCTGTCCTCTTTCTCTTAGGGCATTTAAACGCATTGATGAGCATTTCCCTAAGCCCTTCTTAGTCTTAACAGTCCCAGCTCTCTCAGCCTTTCCTTATAGGTGGAAAGACAGTTTGTCGTCTGTGGCCCTTTGCATGACTCTTTCCAGTATGTCCATGTCTGTCTTGTACTGGGTTATTCAGAGCTGTACACAATACTCCAGGTGTGGCCTCACCAGAGCTGAGGAGAAGGATCACCTCTCTCAACCCACTGACAATATCTGGCCTAATGCAGGCCAAGATACCCTTAGGCCCCTTTGCTGGAAGGGCCCATTACTGGCTGGTGTTCAACTTTGTGTCCACCTGTATCCGAGGTCCTTTTCTGCAAGGATGCTTTCCAGCCATGTGGTCCTCAGCATATATTGGTGCCTGGGGTTGTACCTTCCCAAGTGCAGGATTTTGCATTTTCTGTTGTTGGATCTCAGGATGTTCCTGTCAGCTGTTTTCTCCAGACTTTCGAGATCCCTTTGAGTGGCAGCATATCCTCCAGTGCACCTGTCACTCCTCTCAGTTTGTTGTCATCTGCAAACTTACTGAGGATAAACGCTTTGCAATCACCCAGATGATTAGTGAACATGTTGAACAGGACTGTATACAGCCTAGATCACTGGGCTACACCACTTATTACTCACCTTTTTGTCTGCTCATGCAACCCATACATAACAGCTTATCTTTGATGCTTTTATGGGAGACAGCATCAAAGGCCTTCCTGAAGTTGAGGTTGACAATATCCACTGCTCTTCCTTCATCTACCAGGCCAGTCCATGAGGATGAAGGTCTGTCAATGTGATGCTGGTCAGGTGGTCTATAGTAGACACCTACTATAATGTTACCCTTACCTGTCTTCTCTTTAAACCTCACCAATAAGCTGTTTGTTGGCTCCACATCCATTCCGAGACAGAGCTCCAAGCACTCCAGCTGCTCTGTCACATCAAATCAACTCCCCTTCCTTATCTTCCCTTTCTCTCATTTCTAATGAGCCTGTGTCCCTCCATTGCAACACTCCAGTCATAGAAGCCACCCCACCACAACTTTGTGACCCCAACAAGATCATAGGCCTGCAACTACACACATATCTCTTAACTCATCATATTTATTCCCCATACTGTGTGCATTGGTATACAGGCACTTCAGAAAGCACCCCAGCATGGTGAGTTGCTGGAAAGGTTTGTTGAATTTCTCTGTAAAGGTTCCTTATAGGCACTTTCTTGCTGACATGCAAGTGCTGGAGGTGACCTCAGTTAAGCCCCATTTTGTTGGTTTTGTGATCCCTTCCTGCCATATCACCCATGCCCCTTGCTCAGCAATCCCAAATCCCATCGTATTACCCAATGCCCTTTGCTCATCTTGAAATAAGAAAGAATTTATTTTACTGTGAGAACGATCATTCACTGCAACAAGCTTCCCAGGAACGTGTATAATCCCCATCACTTGAGAATTTCAAGATGCAGCTGGACAGGGTGCTAGATAATCTTGTCTGGGTGCCCTTTTCCATTAACAGTTGGACCAGATGATCTTTAGAGGTCCCTTTCACCTGAGTTGTTCCACAATTCAATGATATTGTCTGTAACTCTTTCACAGGACTGCTGGCTAAGGTTTATCTTTCCCCGTTATTCTTAGTTCAAAGCCCTCCTAATGAGGTCAGACATTCAGTTGACAAAAATAGCTTTACCCTGCTTAGAGAAGTGTATCCCACCTCTCCCAAGTAGACGCTGACCTGCAGATAAGATCCCATGATCCCTGTCAGCAACACCAGTTCTGCACCTACACATGAATGCAGTCCAGACTCACAGTGGTATATTTTTAGGAGTAGCATCCTAACTCCAAGGATGGTCCTGGGATGTCTCATGAATCAAATTAAGTGTTTCTCATTGATGTTTGTGAAGTTTCTAAGAACTCATTTTGGTTCATTTGTCTGATTAGGAAAAGATTTAGTTTGGTTTTGACTGTAATGAGGAGGGAAGGATTAAAATCACAAAGCAAAAATTTCAAAACCTGCACATTTTGCACTCCTAAAGGGTTAATAAGATTAGGAACGGCAATTGATATTTCAAAAGTTGAAGTAAACACACAAACTATGCAGATCCAAACCTTAATTCATTTACTTAGCTGCCACATTTGGAATTATCATGGAGTTATATAACATTTCTTAGAATTAAAACATTTCTGAAACCTATAAAGCAGCTTGCACTGCTGAGTGTAGTGTTCTTTATAAACTGTCTTCAAAAACCCAAACCATATGGATCTGGCTCTTTTACAATGTCTTTACTGAGCCAAGCTTTCTTTAAAAAAGAATTAGAACAATAATAATAACAACAAGAAATGCTGTCAGTAGTTAAATGTTTTGACCCAAAAGCATTTATCATGGATTTAAATGATGTATTATAAACTAGAAAAGCACTGAATTAATCCCATCATCTTAAGAGTTATGGTTGTATCTTGCAAGCATTTTTTTTGACATTTTAGTGATAAGTGCACATAAAAGTTAAGAGGAAAAAAAAAAATATTGGATTACCTCTAAGTTACTTTAATTTTTTAATTTAAAAAGTTAATTGCTATCAACAAAATGTAGTCTCTGTGTCTGTTACTGGCTGAAAAACAGAACACTTACTTTTAGAAGGTCTGCTTTCATTGCAAAAATAAAGAAGAAAACTGCTGATTATACAACTGGCAGTGTTTTTACAGAACTGAAAAGGTGTTAATTGAAGACATGTTAGATTGATTTAGAAACATGGGGCTTGATTACCAAGTAAAATCATGGATAATTAAGGGAGTATTTTACATCCAAGTTGAAGTGTGGTTTCTTCAAAGTGAAATAGGAGCTTTGCTAGTTGTTGGAGTGAGGAAGGATTTCATCCTTACATGTTCAGCTGCTATAAAAATGATTTACTCCTGCAGTGCAAAACCCCCAGTAACTCTGTGATTTCTTTATAGAAATCCACCTCCCAAATATTAGTTTTTACAGCATATAGCCTAAAACCAAATAGCAAAATTGCTGTATCACTGTAGATATACTTATCTAGAAAGTAGGTATCAGCTCAAGGATTTTTACCCTGTGCTTCTGTCAATTGGTTTTCTGTCAACTTGTTTTATGCTTATATCCAGGCTTGCAAAGATCTTTTTGTCAAACTCAAAACTTGAAGCTACTTTTTTAGAGGTGTATCTTGTAGAGGATTGCTGTGTGCTTTGTGATCCAGCACAGTTCAGATTCCTGGTACTGTTTTGGAGAGCTACCACCAAGATAACAATGAAGGAGATGCAGATATACCTGCATATGCAATTTAAGTAGAGTCATAGAACTTACTTTGCGGAGCTTAGTACCTAATATGTATTAGCTATAGTGGAAATAAATGTGGGTCTGCAGTAACTAATGTTTCCTATAAGGAGTTACAAATTGCATAAAAGCTGAGTTACGCATCTTGAATTTGTCTGAAAACAAACATTGTTTCTATTTCAGTCACAGGGAGAACTGAGCAATGAGAAGTCCTCATCTCATCAAAATTCATTTTCAGTCTCTTTTGCTCTGGAGCCTCCACTGCCATCTGGTATATTTTATTTTTTTTCTCTTCAGATGCATATCCTTAAGAGACAGCTGCTATGCAGCCCTCAATCTCTCAACATCGTTCTCCAATAGTTCCACACTTGAGTTACATTAGCTATTCTGTTCACTGCTGGGGAGTCTTTAACTTACTTGGGCTCACTGAGCCCTCGGATTATTCAAGGTAAACATGAGCCAGCTGAATGAGTAAAAGTCAAGGCTCAAGTGTTTATAAAAGAGTTGATTGGACCTCATTCAAGTTTTTCAGAATCTGTCTCATATTAGTTCTGCATGAATACTTGAATGATCCTTTTAGGTTTTTCAAAAAAAGGCATTTTGGACCCTAATTGTTCTACACCATTAATGGATATTCAGTGTTGGAAGAACTGCTAAGCAGATTGTCAATTACTACATCAAATTAACTTCAACTTCCCTGAGAATGGAAAATCAGAAGTTGTCTAAACCCAACTTAATTGAGGTTTGGTTTGGACCTGTTGTCTTTCTCCATCCTCCTCCATACACATACTTTTTTACAGAAGTGATAGTAGCAGAAGCAATGCCAGTCTGGATACCTGACGTCAGCTATTTGCTGATGACACTACATAACAGGCTTGGCCCCGTACCTCAGGAAGGTGGATCACCTTTGCGATCTGATTTGTGGTCTTTCAGAAATGCTTGATGAGTAATAAAATAGTGCTAAACTTTGAGGAAAATTTATAAAATTCACCTTTAATTCCCAATTAAGAACATTAGTGGCTTAGCTGCCATTAGGTAGTACAGATATTAATGACCTTTTTTTCTTCTTTTGAGCTACTCAATTTCTTTAAGTATCCTGTTATTTGCCCATCTAAATTACTTTTTGCCTGCCCTGAAGTAAAGAATTTCAACATAGTCCTCTGAAATGATACCTGAATACATTATCTGTCAAGAACAACTGTCACTGTCCCTCATGTAATTACTAGATACTGTTTTCTGAGCAAATTTAAATAAAACCCTCCATATCTAGAAATCACATATTGATTCACAGACATTGTATGAAACCTATTAGAGTGGTTACAAGATATTTTAAGGTAACACCCACTGTATACCAGAATAGCATTGCAGTCTTAAAAAATATATGATATGGCTGGACCATTTGTATTTTCCTTCATTGAGTTACTTGTGTAACCTTTACTAGGGCCTTCATCTGTGGCACAGGTCTGTAGGATTTTTGTTTTGTCCTGCTTCATTTTCAATGCACATCTTCCTGTTGTCTGCTTTAGAACTTCATATATCAGGCTGGACGTGAGCAAGTCTCTAACGACTATTCCTTTTGTACTGAAAAAATTTTAAGTTGTTTTGCTGGACATGTTGGTTATAACTGGTTTTATTGACACTGATATATCTCTGCATCTTATAGTATAACATAATGACTTGTATATGTTCATATAAAAAGTATTCTCAGCCCATGTGGTATTTTTTAATGAAGTAGTGGTAAAATTACAGGAATTTTATTAATTCTTATGCATTCTCTGTAGTGTCACAAAGGATTCTAAGCTATAGAATTCTATAAAATAAAAGCAGTAATATAGAAAAAGCACATAGTTTCTTGTTCTATTATTTTTCCTGGAAGGCATTTTGTCTGAGCATGTCTTGATTTAAAGCTTACTGCATTCACTAAACATTTTTTAAAGACTTTTGTCACATTAAATTTCTCTGTTGAATACTGAATTTGTTGGTTACAATTACAGTTCCCAAGCAGGGAATGTTTCCATATTTAATACAAAATTCCTTGTGATATATGTTTTCATAATTTCTATTGTTATTCTGAAGAAATAATTTTCCTACAACAGTATGAATGGTACTACCTTTAGTAATGAGAAAAGGAAAGAAGCATCAGAAAAAGCAAGAAACAGAAAGAAAGGAGGAAAAGTATGTTAAAAATGAAAAGGAGGATGCTAAAATATTTGCAATGTAAATAGTGGGAAGTATGATGTCAAAACAAAATCTATGTACTAGTATGAAAAATTCTTGTTCAGAGAGATTTGCTGTCACATTTACAGTTCAAATTTGATCTTCTTGGTTTAGAGTTACAACAGAATGAGTACTAAAAGGAATGATGATCAAAAGTAAAACTGATCATTCTGCATATATGTCTTTACAGGAAAATAAAAAAAAAATATTAAATTGAAATAATAATAACCTGCAACTTTCCCAGTGTAATTACTCCTTAGTCATAGTTCTGCAATACAGAATATGTCTGGATTAACAAATAATGTAGCAGGAAAAGATCAGCAGATCATGCAGTTGGTAGAAAGGTCCCAGTGCTGATAACACCGATGTTTTTAGTTGCTGGTCAGAATGTTTACTCTGATCAAGGACATTCTGAGTCTCATGCTCTGCCAGGGAGGAAGGGAAGCCGGGAGGAAGCAGAGACAGGACACCTGACCCAAACTAGCCAAAGGGGTATTCCATACCACAGCACATCATGCACAGTATATAAACTGGGGGCAGTTACCCGGAAGAGTTAGATCACTGCTTGGGTCAGGCTGGTTTCGGTCGGCAGGTGGTGAGTGGTTGTATTCTCTTCCCTTGTTATTTCCTTTATCATTATTATTATTGGTGGTAGCAGTAGTGATTTGTGTTACACCTTAGTTACTAGACTGTTCTTATCTCAACCCGTGGGAGTTACATTCTTTCTGTTGTCCTCCCCATCCCTCTAGGAGCCCACCTTCGGGGGTGGGTGGGGGGGTGGGAAGTGAGCAAGCGGCTGCAAGGTACAATAGGTAAAAGAAGGAGAAGAAGGGAAGGAGTTGCGAAGTTGCAAAGAGTTTAGAGCTGATGGTAAACATCAGACATGAAGGTACGTGTCTTCTATAGCACAGAAAGCGCTTTCAGATGGCACAAAACCCCAGTGGTCCAAGAACTCTCTTTTAGCATAAATATGGGAGGTATTTACAGGAGGAGGTTGACAATTGTATTAAGTATTGGACCAATATGAGGTGAGTGGAGAAAGAAACACTGCCTCCCTGAAACAACCTGTTTCATGTTTTGGCGTACATGAAAACACATGTTTCATGACATGAAATAGGTGGCGTTGTTTGGCGTACCTTCACCACCAGGTTCTGCACCCGGGCAGCGACATCTTGCCACAGTGCAGCAGCCCAGATGGGTTTACCTCTGCGTTGCCAGTTGCTCTGCTTCCATTGCTGCAACCACCCCCACAGGGCATTTGCCACCATCCATGAGTCAGTATAGAGATAAAGTACTGGCCACTTTTCTTGTTCAGCAATGTCCAGGGCCAGCTGGATGGCTTTCACCTTGGCAAACTGACTCAATTCACCCTCTCCTTCAGCAGTTTCTGCAACTTGTCGTTGAGGACTCCATACGGCTGCCTTCCATCTCCGATGTTTTCCCACAATACGGCAGGACCCATCAGTAAACAAGGCATACTGCTTTTCACTTTCTGACAGTTTATTATATGGTGGGGCCTCTTCAGCACGCATCACCTCCTCCTCTGGTGACATTCCAAAATCTTTGCCCTCTGGCCAGTCCATGATGACTTCTAGAATGCCTGGACAACTGGGATTTCCTATTCGAGCTTGTTGCGTAATTAGTGCAGCCCATTTACTCCATGTCGCATCGGTTGCATGATGTGTAGAGGAGACCCTGCCTTTGAACATCCAGCCCAGAACGGGCAAATGGGGTGCCAGGAGGAGCTGTGCTTCAGTGCCAATCACCTCCGAAGCAGCTCGAACCCCTTCATAGGCTGCCAGTATCTCTTTCTCAGTTGGGGTATAGCTGGCCTCAGATCCTTTGTATCCCCGACTCCAAAAGCCGAGGGGTCGACCTCGAGTCTACCCTGGAGCTTTCTGCCAGAGGCTCCAGGTAGGACCATTCTCCCCAGCTGCGGTGTACAGTACCTTTTTTACATCTGGCCAAGTTCGAACTGGTCCAAGGGCCACTGCATGAACTATCTCACGTTTAATTTGCTCAAAGGCTTGTTGTTGCTCAGGGCCTCATTTAAAATTGTTCTTCTTTTGGGTCACATGATAGAGAGGGCTTACAATCGAACTGTAATTTGGGATGTGCATTCTCCAGAACCCCACAGCACCCAAGAGAGCTTGTGTTTCTCCAACACTCCCGTCATAGAAGCCATCTTGCGAAAGAATGTAACTGCCATGGGTTGAGATAAAAACAGTCCAGTAACTAAGGTATAACACAAATCACTACTGCTACCACCAATAATAATAATAATAATAGGAATAACAAGGGAAGAAAATATGATACCACCGGCTGGACATGCCCCCAACCGAGAAGAGGACGTGCCCTTCCAGGGAACTCCCAGTTACATCCCCGGGCATGACGTGCTGTGGTATGGAATACCCCTTTGGCTAGTTTGGGTCAGGTGTCCTGTCCCTGCTTCCTCCCGGCTTCTCCTTCTCCCTGGCAGGGCATGAGACTCACAAAGTCCTTGGTCAGGGTAAACATTTTGACCAGCAACTGAAAACATCGGCTTTATCAGTATCATTCCCAGGCCAAAAGTCAAAACCACAGCGCTGCACCAGCTACTAAGAAGGAGAAAAACTGACTGCTGCTGCTGAACCCTGGACAGCGGTCTAGCAGAAATATTAGCATGCGTAGTCAGATCCTCAGGCAAAAATGTTTTACAGCTTGAGACTATCAAATGGACCCTTTTGATCTGATTTTAGTTATTTCGATTAAAAATGTGACCATTTGCAAATTCTTGTAGAGTGTTGCAATGTCTTAGCAGGAAAAAAAAAAAAAAAAAATAGAAGCCAGATAATTAAAATGTCTATTTTCAACATAATGATTTTTTCTTTTGAAATAGATTTCTGAGAATATTGTCATCAATTAGAAATAAAACAAACAAATTACAATATACTGTGTTTCAATCTAAAATTTTGTTTAAAACAGAAAAATTGTCTCTTTTTCTTGTTGCCATTACAAGAAAAATCTAAGTTGCGCTTGTCCCAAATTTTTTCTTTTCAGTATTTTGGTTACCCAGGAAATTGGTAAAATAAGTAACTGCACAGCTGTAATGTGGGTTCTTTGTCTTGTGGTTTACCTTACCTCCTGGAGTTTCTTCTGCTTCATATGGTAAAACACAGGGTAGAGCAGATAGTAAAGATACCGTCTGTGTTTCTATCTCCCATTTTTTTGGGACTGAGTTCATCATGAGATGAAAACTGTACCTAGGAAAAGTGACCCAGAGAAAAGTAAACTTGAATCAGACACCTAATATTATCTAAAATTGAAATGTAAGCAGGTTTCTAAAAGGCCTTGCCAGTTGAGATAAAACATATAGCTTTGATTCACAAGAAGATAAGACAGCAATGCAGGGAGCTACAGAGCAGTGGAATGATATGATCTGAGCACTGACAGAAGAAAATTATTTTAGTGACATTTGCTAGATGAAGTTGAGGGGTGCAATAACAGAAATAAAAGGTTATAAAGTAAGTGGCTACAGTAGTCAAGGTAACAAAATTTGACATGCCCAGAAATTTACTTGTCATATTGAAGCATTGTATTTACCCAGAAAAGAAAAGGAAAAAAAAAAAAAAAAGAAAGAAACAAAAAAGGTATGTGTGGGCAAAGAAAAATCATAACCCAATCACTCATGGGAAACTTCGGCCTGCATGTGTCTGTTTAATTACTGCTAAAAGCTTTACAGCTGACACAATCCTGGTCCACCTTATAAAAAGCTTTTTATTCAGTGCTGGGTGAGCTATTTCTAAAAGCCTGAATGCCATGAGAATTAATGATTCTTGAAAGAACTGGTTTGGATCTCATTTGATAGACAGAAAATCTATTCTGACTAGGAGCTTGTATCCAGATAATCTTCTGCCACAGCTATTAGAGGATTGCCTGAAATTCTCTCCTAGAAATACTCCTGTGTTATTCCTCAGTATTCTTCAGGCAGCTAATGAGAACAACAGGCAGAATAACTTTTATAATTTGTGAATTCCTTTTCATACCTTTTCTTAAAAATAAAGAACAATTCCCCCTCCTCCACAAGAAAAAAGTAAACCAAATGCAAAAATTAATTCAGCTAGATGAGACATTATGGTTCCCATAAGAAAAAATGTACAGTGGAGGCCTCCCTAATTAGTAGCATTTGATAACTGTATATACAAATTTTTGATATTCTCCAAAGTATGAGTTTTGAACCAAGACTATGGCTATTTTAGAAACATATATAAAACTGGGGGGTTGAGTGAGCCCAGAAAATGTTTGATCTACTGGGGGCTTGGTATTAACGTTTACAGTTGTCCTGAGTTCACTGAGTGTGTAAGAAAGACCTCCCAAGGGTTTAGGTTTCAAGCCCTTCCAAGAATTTTCTAAAAAGTCATTTCAGAACAGTTTTAGTCAAGAAAAGAAAAAAAAAAAAAACCTGTAAAAAAATAAAGCATGTGTAACTGGTATCATAATCATTGTTCCTGCAGTACCTACCAGCAAAAGACTTAACACAGGCTGGTATAAAGAAATCCAAAAAACCCTTCCAATAAGACACCAGCTCTTAAATGCATTTTTGGAGTCAAGTCTACAGTCAATAAGTTTGACTTTTTAAGAAATGTTTTACTTTTCCTTGAATAGCCACCAATGATACCTACTGAGATTTAACTTTCTTTTCGGAGAGGAGACAATATTCTGCTACCACAGCTTATAAAAAGTTGTGTCACATGGTGACACCGTCACATGGTGGTGACGCCAAACAACCTGATGCCCATGTACCCAAGAGTCGGGCCACTGAGGAACACCAGAACAACCAACAAGTGAATAAAGCTGCTAAGATTGAAGTGGCTCAGATGGAATTAGATTGGCAACATAAAGGTGAATTATTTTTGGTCCAGTGGGCCCATGACACTTCAGGTCATCAGGGCAGAGATGCAACATATAGATGGGCCCGTGATCGAGGGGTGGACTTAACAATGGACACTATTGCCCAGGTTATTCATGAGTGTGAAATGTCGCGGAAAGGACTCAGTCAGAGATCAATGTGATCAGACAAAGCCATTTATTCTAGAAAACTAACTCTTTATATACTATTTCTTAAAGTTGTTTTCACTAACTTGGCACATTGTGATTGGATACATATCTGTGAGGCCCTTAACAACTAACATATAATTGGTTAAGCACAGGTGTGAGAACCTGACCTTCAAAGTTTTCCAACAGTCCTCAATTTAACAACTCAGTAAATTCCAGCTCCTTCTTATCTTGCTGGGATTCTCACTCCCAGTGCCTCGCTCCCATCCTCCTTCATCTTTTGTTGTTCCTTAGTTCATGTCGACCTTCACGTAGGCACCTGCTGATCTGGGCACATAGCTGTTCTTTGCCAGAAAATCATCCACAGTGAAACGTGCTGCAATTAAACAAGCCAAACGGTTAAAGCCTCTTTGGTATGGAGGACGATGGCTGAAGTATACATATGGGGAGGCCTGGCAGATTGATTATATCACACTCCCACCAACCCGCCAAGGCAAGCCCCATGTGCTTACCATGGTGGAAGCAACCACCGGATGGCTGGAAACATACGCTGTGCCCCATGCCACTGCCTGGAACACTACCCTGGGCCTTGAGAACCAGATTTTTGGTGACATGGCACCCCAGAAAGAATTGAATCAGACAATGGGACTCATTTCCAGAATAACCTTATAGACACTTGGGCCAAAGAGCATGGCATTGAGTGGGTATATCACATCCCCTACCATGCACCAGCCTCTGGGAAAATCGAATGGTACAACGGGCTGTTAAAAACTACACTGAGAGCAATGAGTGGGGGAACTTTCAAGCATTGGGATACACACTTACCAAAGGCCACCTGGTTGGTCAATACCAGAGGATCTGCCAACAGGGCTGGCCCAGCCCAGTCAGAACTTTTACATATTGTAGAGGGGGACAAAGTTCCTGTGGTGCACATGAAGAATTTGCTGGGGAAGACAGTCTGGGTTATTCCTGCTTCAGGTAAAGGCAAAGTTACTCATGGTATTGCTTTTCCTCAGGGACCCGGATGTACTTGGTGGGTAATGCAGGAAGATGGGGAAGTCCGATGCGTACCTCAAGGGGATTTGATTTTAGGGGAAAACAGACAATGAACTCAATTGTATGCTGTTGCCTGCTATGTAATACTTTTATAGCCCATCAACTAGAAGTCTGCAGGGCACCAGCAACTGGCCCTGACTTCCCTCCGACCATCATCCCAACAGAGAATGAACTTTGATAGAACCAGACGAGTTCTACAGTAAAGGAACAATCAGCATCAGCAGGCAGCGATCCAAAACTGCACACAGCTTCTCCTGCCCTGAAAGACTGTTACAAGAGATGGAGCCCAAAATCATTTACTGAATGGACTCAGTAGCTTTATAGGAATTGGTCCATGCACTAAGATAACAGTGCACTGAGATGAGAGTGAGGGTATATGGAAAATGTGGGATCTGAGCATGACGCGAATGGTATGGAACAAGGGGTGGATACTGTCCTGGGTTCAGCGCAGCAGTCAGTTTTTCTCCTTCTTAGTAGCTGGTGCAGCGCTGTGGTTTTGACTTTCGGCCTGGGAATAATACTGATAAAGCCGATGTTTTCAGTTGCTGGTCAGAATGTTTACCCTGACCAAGGACTTTGTGAGTCTCATGCCCTGCCAGGGAGAAGGAGAAGCCGGGAGGAAGCAGGGACAGGACACCTGACCCAAACTAGCCAAAGAGGTATTCCATACCACAGCACGTCATGCCCGGGGATGTAACTGGGAGTTCCCTGGAAGGGCACGTCCTCTTCTCGGTTGGGGGCATGTCCAGCCAGTGGTATCATATTTTCTTCCCTTGTTATTCCTATTATTATTATTATTATTGGTGGTAGCAGTAGTGATTTGTGTTATACCTTAGTTACTGGACTGTTTTTATCTCAGCCCATGGCAGTTACATTCTTTCGCAGGATGGCTTCTATGACGGGAGTGTTGGAATGGTAGGTTACAGGCTGTTTAGAAAAGACAGGCCTGGCAGTTGCTATTTATGTTAGGGATAGGCTGGAGAGTATGGAACTGTGTCTGGGGAAGGCCGAGCAGTCGACAGAGAGTTTGTGGGTCAAGGTTAAAGGGAGAGCACCGATGGGGGACATTACTGTGGGGAACTGTTACAGACCGCCTGATCAAGAGGAATCTGTGGATGAAGTGCTCTATAGGCAGATAGGAACAGCCTCACGCTCACAGGCCCTTGTTCTCATGGGAGACTTCAACCACCCTGACATCTCTTGGAGTGAAGGTACAGCCCGGCACAAGCAATCCAGGAGGTTCCTCGATTGTGTGGAAGACAACTTCCTTCTACAAGTAATAGAGGAGCCAACAAGGAGAGGTGCCATGCTTGACCTCGTGCTCACCAACAGGGAAGGGCTGGTTGGAAATGTGATGCTCCAGGGCAGCCTTGGATGCAGCGACCACAAGATGGTCGAATTTGAGATCCTTGGGACAGTGAGAAGAGTGTGCAGCAAGCTCACTGCCCTGGACTTCAAGAGAGCAGACTTTGGTCTCTTCAGGAGCCTGCTTAGTAAGGTTCCATGGGATACAGCCCTAGAGGGCAGGGGGGCCCAAGACTCTTGGTTGCTATTCAAGGATCACCTGCTCCAAGCTCAGGAGTGTTGTATCCCAACTAGAAGGAAGTGCAGCAGGAGGGCCAGGAGACCTCCTTGGATGGATAAGGAGCTGCTCAGGAAAATTCAAAGGAAAAAAGAGGTTTATAGAAGGTGGAAGCAGGGACAGGCGGCTTGGGAAGAATACATGGATGCTGTCCAGGAATCTAGGGACCGGGTGAGGAAGGCTAAGGCCCAGTTAGAATTGAACTTGGCTAGGGATGTTAAGGATAATAGGAAGGGATTCTATAGGTACGTAGGGAATAAAAGACAGACTAGGGACAACGTAGGTCCCCTTCAGAAGATATTGGGAGAACTGGCTACCCTGGGTTTGAAGAAGGCTGAGGTTCTTAATGACTTCTTTGCCTCGATCTTCACTGGCAAAGTCTCTGACTGCACCACCCAAGTCTTGGAAGGCGAACACAGGGACTGTGAGAATGAAGACCCTAGGCCCACTGTAGGAGAGGATCTGGTTCGAGACCATCTTAAAAACCTAAATGTACACAAGTCCATGGGACCTGATGAAATCCATCCGCGGGTCCTGAAGGAGCTGGTGAATGAAGTTGCTAAACCACTGGCCATCATATTGGAAAAATCTTGGCAGTCAGGTGAAGTTCCCAAAGACTGGAAAAAGGGAAATATAACCCCCATTTTCAAGAAGGAGAAAATGGATGACCCGGGGAATTACAGACCAGTCAGTCTCACTTCTGTGCCTGGCAAACTCTTGGAGCAGATTCTCCTGGAAGGCATGCTAAGGCACATGAAAAACAGCAAGGTGGTTGGTGACAGCCAGCGTGGCTTCACTAAGGGGAAATCCTGCCTGACAAATTTGGTGGCCTTCTATGATGGGGCTATGAATCTGATGGACAGGGGTAGAGCAGTTGACATCATCTACCTGGACTTGTGCAAAGCGTTCGACACTGTCCCACGTGACATCCTTGTCTCCAAATTGGAGAGACATCAATTTGATGGGTGGACCACTCGGTGGATAAAGAACTGGCTGGATTGCCGCACACAAAGAGTTGTGGTCAATGGCTCCATGTCCAGCTGGAGACCGGTAACGAGTGGTGTCCCTCAGGGATCAGTGTTGGGACCGGTCTTCTTCAACATCTTTGTTGGTGACATGGACAGTGGGATTGAGTGTGCCCTCAGCAAGTTTGCCAATGACACCAAGCTGTGTGGTTCAGTTGATACACCGGAGGGAAGGGATGCCATCCAGAGGGACCTCGACACGCTTGTGAGGTGGGCTGATGCCAACCTGATGAAGTTTAACCATGCCAAGTGCAAGGTCCTACACCTGGGTCAGAGCAATCCCAGGCACAGGTACAGGTTGGGCAGAGAAGAGATTCAGAGCAGCCCTGCAGAGAAGGACTTGGGGGTGTTGGTCGAGGAAAAAATGAACATGAGCCAGCTTCAGTGTGCGCTCGCAGCCCAGAAAGCCAACTGTATCCTGGGCTGCATCAAGAGGAGCGTGACCAGCAGGTCAAAAGAGGTGATCCTGACCCTCTACTCTGCTCTCGTGAGACCTCACTTGGAGTATTGTGTGCAGTTCTGGTGTCCTCAACATAAAAAGGACATGGAACTGTTGGAACAAGTCCAGAGGAGGGCCACAAGGATGATCAGGGACTGGAGCACCTCCCGTATGGAGACAGGCTGAGAAAGTTGGGGCTGTTCAGCCTGGAGAAGAGAAGGCTGCGTGGAGACCTCCTAGCAGCCTTCCAGTATCTGAAGGGGGCTTACAAGGATGCTGGGGAGGGACTCTTCATCAGGGACTGTAGTGACAGGACAAGGGGTAACGGGTTCAAACTTCAACAGGGGAAGTTTAGATTGGATCTAAGGAAGAAATTCTTTACTGAGAGGGTGGTGAGGCACTGGAATGGGTTGCCCAGGGAGGTTGTGAATGCTCCATCCTTGGCGGTGTTCAAGGCCAGGTTGGATGAGGCCTTGGGTGGCATGGTTTAATGTGAAGTGTCCCTGCCCATGGCAGGGGGGTTGGAATTTGTTGATCTTAAGGTCCTTTCCAACCCTAACTATTCTATGATTCTATGATTTTATTTATTTATTTATTTATTCACTTTTTACAATGTGGTACAATTTCAAAAGAAAGTTCAGTATCAAAATGAATCTTGTAGTCTTTCCCTTCAATGTTAAAGGTAATAAATCCATTTATGGAAGATCAAGCAAATTCTACCACATAACTGGGAGAACATTATGGAGGGGAAAAATAAACCCAAATCAGAAGACAACTTTTCACATTTACAGATAAAGAAATTATTAACATATTAGCTTAGAACTTAACTAAGGCCAAGTATGGTTTCTTCTGGACCAAGCCGTGACAGTATGTCTCTATTATGACTTCTCACCCCCAATATCCTGCTGGAAATTATTGCCAACACTCATTTACCAAGAGCTTAGTTCATATGTATACCTTGTAATATGCTTCAGGCAAGAACAGTCAGACAAGCTGGAACAACCATTATGTACTGTTTAGAGAAACCTGGCTGAATTTTGCCGGAAGCAAATGAATGACTCTTGCTGTTCTGGAAATAATGACTGACTGAAAGTAATCTCTTCCACTGACACGTCTGTGTCAATTGGGAAGGCATTTGTTCAGCATTGGACAGAGCTTGATTCTGCTTCTCTTGTTCTGACCAAGTAATACTGTAATATGCAAATGTTATCAAGGATTGAGATAGCACTGTGACTTTAGGCGTTTTGCTTGATAACGCAGTCACCTTTACATAACTGTTATTCTGCAATCAATCTTGTGGTATTTAGTTGCCGTCTGGGCTTAAACTTTAACAGATTGTCAGTGACTGGAAACCTATCCTCTTCAGCGCTAAGGTAAAAATTATTAATCAGAGGGATAAACAAAAAAAATTAATTCTGAGAAACTTCCAAATATTCAGGAGTTAGTAAGCTTCAGAAAATACATAAAATTATTATTTTACTAGATTTCTGCTTCCACTGGCGGTGTTAAACAGGTTATGTTTTAATGTTTATTTATGTCCTATTTATGTTAAGTAGGTTAAACAGGTAAGTCTGACCCTTCACAGAAAGATGAAGGAGGCCCTTTATTCTTCAATGTATGGCAGAGCAAAGAACGATGTATATTACAAGCCTGTTTAGTGGATCCAACTGAAATGTCTGGAATTATAAGTAGATCCCTGGCTTTTTAATAGAAAGGTATAGTCTGGGTTTTCTTTAGTGCTATAATTACATCAAATGAAATTCAGGGGACATGGACATAGGGGAGACAATGAAACAGTAAATGAGGGCTTGACTGAACAGAAATTTTTAGGATTACAGGACAGTTTCTTTTGGAAGACATCTCAGAGGGGCTCAAGTCCAATTTTCTCCTCACAGCATGGTCACACAGGTGATCAGACCAGGTTGCTTAGGGTTTTTTCCAATAAGCACTTGAAAATCTCCAAGGATGGAGACTGCACAACCTCTCTAGGCTCCTCTCTAGCCTAACTGTTTTAATGGAGAGGGGAAATCCTTACATCCATTCTTAACCTCCTTCGTTTCAACTTATGCCTGCTGTCTCTCTCGTGCCCTGCGCATCTGTGAAGAGCCTGATACTGTCTCCTCTGTGGCCTCTTCATGGCACAATGAGCTGCTGTTAGGTCCCTGCAAAGCTGTCTCTGCTCCAGGCTGGCTGAGCCTAGCTCCTCCAGCCTCTCCTCACAGGGCATGTACTCCTGTCTGCAACATCTCAGTGACCTGTACTGAAATTTCTCTAGCTCATCGATGTCTTTCCTGTAGTAAAGAGTTGGCCACTGTGGAGCCAGAACAACTTTGGCCAGCATTGTGTGTGTGACAGAGATGATCTGTACCTGCAGCTGGAGTCAGGCTGTAGCTCCAGGTCTATTATGCCCAGGTGCCATCAAGAAGGGTCCAGACAGACTGACTGCCTGAGCCCAGGAGCTGGAAGCATCCATATTGTGTGTATATACATAGATATACATACACATTCTAAACATACACATTCTAACTAGTGAACCTCTATTCTGCTCAAACAAAAAGGAACAGGATGAGGTTTTCGGTGTTGTTTGTGTTTTTTGTGAGTACTATTGTCTTACTGTGATCAGTGTGGATGGGCAGGTAGGTATATATGCATATAGGCATGCATGTATGCATGTATGTATGTAAGTATATATATATATGATATATAGCTGTGCTCCATGCATGTGGCTACTGAGAATACATGTTCAGCTTTATGGCTGGTTGGATCTGAGGGCAGGGAGCGGAGGCACTTCACCTCTCTCAGGCTGTAGGGTCCAGCCTCATTTCCACTAGTATTAAACTTTGAAAATAATTCTTAGGAGAAGTGATGAACACTGTGTTATTGAGAACATATTACAGTGAACAATCTTGCTATATTAGGAAGGTGATTTTATAACATAATCAGCAATTACCATAAGCCACAATAATTAGTTTTGGACACTAAGATACATTTGTAATTGTGATTTTTATTTTCAAATCTTTGTTTTTAGAAGAGGAACAAGATTGACCTGATCAGAGAGGAATTATGCATAAGTTCATAAGTTACATATGATATAAAAAACACAGCTATCTTAAAACCATATATGCATATTAGATCATATTGTATTTCTACAGCATTTGTAACAATGTAATCTTTGATCAGACACAGGAGAACGGAGGTATGAGGATAATTAAGTGCTAATCTTTAGTATGTGGACAAGTTATTGCACTTTTCTCCTGCTTTCGAATTTTAAACAACTGAAAGGGAGCTCAGGGCATTGTAGCTGCTGACTTTTAGGTATACTGTTTCCCAAAGAATAGATCTAAAAATACACTAAGAAAAGAACACAAGCTTAATAAATACCATGCCCTCTAATTTCTTCATGTTCACTCTACCATGAAGGCAGTGAAAGGGATTCCTTCCATGCATACTTTTAATAGTGGAATGTGTTCTGGCATGTGAAGTGCATTTCAGCAACACATGAAACTAAAGCTGTAATAGATTAAATTGTACCCCCAAATCAAATAGTAGTAACCTAATTAACAAGTTGAATTAAGAGCCATCAAGTATTCATCAAGAAGATTTTCCTTTTCATTAATCTCTCTAATCATGTAATCCTCAGACTACTAAGCAAGTTTCTTGGTCACATCAAATATTATGAGGATAATTAAACTACAGCAAGAACTGAAATTCTTTTTAGTATTCACTCATTTTAAAGTGATAAAACCTGGTCGTATCAGAGTTTCACACTGAATTTCCTACTAAATCTTATGTGCCACAAACTGGAAGTGTCCAAAATTCAATTTCCACTACTATTTGGCAGAGGCATTAGGACCTCACAGCTGATAGATATGGGCTTTGCCTGAGCAATGAGACTAATCATGTTCTCTAATAGCTGAGAAATATCTTACTGCCTAAACAAGATGCAATCTCTTTCCTATAGTCTTGTTATTACTGTTAGTTATATAGGATATTTATATACAGGATTATATTTATGTAGGATTTATTTATATTCAGACTTCTATGATTCTATGATATGCATCCAATCTGTCTGTCTTTCTTAGTCCCAGCAATCATGTGTGACTTTGTATGAAAAAGGTTTCTTTAATCTCCTTCTAGGAATCAGATTACTTTTTTTTTTGCAAATACATCCATCTGTGCACTCTGGAAAACCAATATACTCATAATATTTATGAAACAGATCAGAAGGTAATGAGAGAAAATCAAATCCTACAACAAGCCACTCATTTCCTAGTTACTCAAAAGACCTGGGCATCAGTGAAAAACCTGCATGGTTTCCCACTTTGTTGTGTCAGCTCTGTTTACAAATATAAAATTCATTGGCTCATCTATTTACATGAGGCCATCTCTGCCGTATGCCATACTGGTTACGTTACATAAATACAGTTTCAGTCGTCTGGACACTCTCATTCAGGCTTTATATCAGATGAACATCTTCTTAAGGGTCACAGCTTCATCATTTTGCATATGTATGAATCCATTTGAAGACAGAATGATGTATATTCCATCATCTTTAATTGCGCAGACAGAGTTTGTCTTGTATATCTAAATGTAAACATTTACATGCAATTCTAAGATTAAAAAAAAATTTAAAAAAATTGAGACCTCAGTTGGGAAAGCTACTCTGAATAGACCTTTGAAAGCATAATAATGAATTTCACTATTCTAGTCTTTCTAAATCATAGAAGGACAATTTATGAGATAGAGCACTGTTCAATTTATAGCAGTAACATATCTCTAGGCACCACTTAGTCAAAGAAATCTGTGTCTCACTTTTAAAGGACTTTCTTCTCATCCTAGGTGAACCTAGCAGATGCAGAGTGTGCTTTGCAATGTGTTTATCTCTCAGTAACTGCACTTAAAACAGTGATGACTGTGATCTAAAGTCAACAATTTTCCAAGTCATTTTGGGGAGATGATTTGAAATGCAACTTACTTTTAGCCCTTTACTTTGGTAATGCTGACCTGAGATATACTTCTGAGTACCTCAAAATCAAATAATGGTCATTATCAAGATCTTGCTCTTTATTTATAATTCCCACATCTTTTCTTCTTATTTTTCATATATTTCTTTAGTTTTTCCTTTTCTTTTTAACTTTTCTCTTGTTTAAAGTTGTGGCTGGCAGAGGATGACAGTGCTTTTCTAAATGTTACAACCCAGGGATTATTGTGTGTGTAATCAACTACCTCTTAATCTAAACAAAAAGGAACAAAACTGGGTCCTTATATTAATGCCTTGATTTTGCCAGCTGTTCCAGAAAAGCTAGATTCAAACTATGTATTTTCAGGCTTTACTTTGAAAAGTGAGTTCAGGGCAGACCAATCTCTGTGGACAGCAAAAATATATGAAATTCCTTGTAAAATATGTAAGTAAAAAAAAAAGATTAAAAAAATCAGATTTATGTTTAAGGAAGTAACACTAGAGATTGCCTATTTGTTTATTTAATGGTCTGAATGGTTTTGCTAAAGTTAACATCTACTTATAAAGTGTTATCTTTAAATAATGTTTGAATACATTCTCAGCATTCAGCTCCCTCTGAAACAAATAAGCACAAAACTTAAAAAATTTCTAGTGGTCACAAATATGATTTTATATCTTTACCTGTGTAGTTCCTCTACTTTTAGCTAATTTCTTTATTCTCATAGGTTGTATGTTGCTAAATACTAAACTGTTGTTAAGCATATGTAAAATAAATTAACTCCTTTAAGATAAAGAAATATGTGGTTAGCATGTTAGTGAGAATCCACACGGTTTGTATTAATTCAACAATGCATGTCTCAGAAATTGCTGATCCCACTCTGGACTTGCCCAGTCTCAAGTTTGTTCTGGATGACTTTACCTGAAATAACAAATTATCTAACTGTGATATGATCAACATGTGAATTGTTTTAGTATTAATATATCTTTCTGCAATTACAAAGTTTTACCCTAAAATTTACACAAGCTATGGTAATGATCTACAAAGTTTTGGTAACTAAATGTGTGGACCAATAGAGAAAGAAGCTCTTAATTTTTTTTTTTTAGCCTGAACTTTGAAATATAACACATTATGAAATAATTATGACTGATGAAGTTTCATCATAAGCACAGTAACATTTTGAGCTGAGCTTTCCAGAGCTATATTTTTATGTTGGATATCATCCTTGAAACAACCTGGAACCCAGTTTTAGTCAAAGAGAGTCAAGAGATCACTGCTTGAACATAGAAATCTATGAAATCTGTGATACTGACTTTTCTGAAAATTTGACCAACTGCTTTCTCGCTTTCTTTTTTTTGTAAACAGTAATTTTATCACTTTACCAGTCTTGAATTGGCATTGTTTTTTCACCATGTTTTGAGGGTGAGAGTGATACATGGATAGACTCCACAACTCGTTAAAGTTATAAAGTAGGTATGCCTTTATTCAGCTGAGGTGCATGGGGGATCGCTACTCCAAAAGCATGCGCAACCCAGTGTAGTTTTCCCTCTATATTTATTCTCTAAAGGTATACATATTAATCAGGTTACACAACACACCTATACATATTAATGATCTATCTCCACTTCATATTATAATGAGGAAAAAAGTTCTTTGCGCTTGCACAGTGCCTCCTGGTGGCCCTGGGTGAGGGTCTCAAGATGAAGTAAACGAGTCTTCCTCGAGTCTGAACTTTTCACCTCTAGTCATCACTCATGCTCCCTAGTCCCTTGGTCTTGGTCCAAGCTCAGAGGCTGGTTTCGGCTGGCTTAGGGGTCCAAGGAGCAGGAACCAAGTCACGGTTCCTTTCCTTTAGCCTTGCATCCTTCCAACCTGCCTTGGCAAGCACAGTAAATATTAAGCAAGCAGTATGCATTGTTTAGCAAATAGCTGTAGCCCCTAATAAATCATGGTAAGGCATGGTAGGCGTTAAGCAAGCAATGTACTCTAAGCAATACCCCCCTGTACAATCCCCCTGTACAATAGTCCATATCAAGAGCATCACAGAGATCTCCAAACTTCCTAATGAATATGGGGAAGGAGAAAAAAAACCATTATTTTTCTTCTTAACCACAATAGAAATGTTGACTAAGATAGTAAGCTAAAATAATAATACTGGAACATCAGTGTTCTGCTCTTGCTGCATCTGCCTCTCTCCCTTGCCTGCCATAGTGAGAGCTGCATAAACCCAGCTCTTGCCTCATTAGCAGCAGCTTCTGAAACTCTGGGTTTTCAGGAGTCTGGCATAAATAAACTAGGCAGCAGGCTCATGGCTGTTTTCCTGCCCCTGATTGTATGCTGTTCTCCACACCTGCTTACTTTTCCTGTGCCAACGAAGAGCTCTAGATATTTCTCATCTGCTTCCCTCCCATCATGCCCCTCTGTTTTCCATTCATAGTTGGCACTTTTTGAATTCTTCGTCACTTTCTGCAATGGTTGTCACTTGAAGCAGCCTACAGTGCTTATCAAACATCCTGAATTCATCAATTCCGCTATTAATCAAGTCTCCAGGTGACCACAGCTCTTTTCCAGTCTCAACTTCCAGTCTGCCTCTCTATTTGTACGCTGCTTTTATTTGTGTTTCTGTCTGTGACATATTCTCCTCCTGCCACTTCTTTAATATAGCCTGATAAATAATTTTATTAATGCTCCCAGGATGAAACCATACCAAGCTATGGAATCAACTCATGCTTCCAAACTAATAGATTAATAGATTCCTTCTTATTACAATGCTACTACAGATGAGTGATCCCTTTGCATGAGATAAGAAGACAGTTGTGTTTTACTATTCTTTTCTCCTTCGTAAGCACCGCTTTATAACTTTGTCTTCTGAACTGGCAAGTCACAATTATGAGAGAAGAATTAAATGAGTGATTGTGGAATGCAGATAAGAAATTTTTATAATTTAAACTAAAGAAAACATGACTTTCCTAATTCTTGAATGTCACCTTCTTTTAAGATTTCTCTGCCTGTATGGAAAATATGTAGCCCTAGAGTGCTCCCCAATTCCTGAATGTGGTTGTCAATCTTGGCCACATGTTAGAATGTAGATAATTTAGATAATTTCTCTCCTACTTCCTCCCTGCCTCTGTTTCTGTCTTCTAAAAAAAAAAAAAAAAAAAAAAAACAGCCTGAGAAATTAGAAGAATACCATGAAAAACACATGTAAAATATGGTCTCATGTAATCTCTCAGATTGCAAGATTGCAACTTGAGGCACATGGTATTGGTTTCTGACTGTGCTCTTGTTACTGTTACAATGAAATGAAATTTTAGAGCACATTTTTGTTACCATTACTATTTATCGTTCTTTCATTGAGAAAATGAATAAGCCTAAAAAGAAATGCTAGTTGAGAAGCAGAGGTTTTGGTCCATGAATCCCTATGAAACTGGATCCTTGTTTCATTTAATTCTGCACTTTGGGCAAAGTAATGTGCATGTGTTTCATGGAGCTGACAGAAAATGGCTATCAGGAGTTAGCAGAGAGGCTGTTATTAGTAAATGCAAAGATGGCTTCTGCAATTGTTGTTCCAGAAGTATAGTGAAAGAAGGCAAATACAGGCTGATATACGCTGCACATAGAGAAGATCTGCTTTATCTGCATACTCCAAATAAAGGAATCATAGAATCCAATTTAGATTGGAAAAGAACTTTAAGATCATAGAGTCAACCATTAAACTAGCACTACCAATTCCACCACTAAACCATGCCCCGAAGTGACACATTTACACGTCTTCTAATTACCTCCATGTATGGTGACTCCACCACTTCCCCAGACAGCCTGTTCCAATGCTTGACAACCTTTTCAGTGAAGAATTTTTTCCTAATATGCAATCTAAATCTCCCCTGGTACAACTTGAGGCCATTTTCTTTTGTCCTATCACTTGTTACTTGGGATAACAGACTGAAACCTACTTCACTACAGCCTCCTTTCGCATGGTGTAGAGAGTCAGAAGGTCTCCCCTGAGCCTCCTTTTCTCAAGGCTAAACAAACCCAGTTCCTTCAGCCAGTCCTTGAAAGATTTGCTCCCTGGATCCCTCAACAGCTTAATGGCTCTGCTAAAGACACACATCTAAGGACACATCTAGGAAGGGTTGAGTCTTCTTACACTCTCCGCCAAAAAATACATGAACCTGAAGCATATTCATAATTTTAAGTATTTCAGAAAACAGTCACTGCATTAGAATCCTGTATTAGAAAGCTAAACAAAATAAAACCAAAAAAATATCTCGTTTCCCTCTCCTATGGCAAATAGGAAAAGCAAACTTCCCAAAGGTGGCTATTTAATTTGTACTCTTTCTGTTAAGGGCTAAGTTTAAAATATTTTTGTAGTTACTGAACTAAGGCTGCTAATAGCCATCCACTGTTAGCAAATTTAAATTACTACTGCTTATGGCCATAAATAAAGTCAAATGATCATATTTCATTGCCATCTCCTGTTGTGATTCCGTTATCCTTGTGAAAAGTAATCATTAGCACAATAAATCTGTGCAGTCTGATTCATGAATGCCCCATGACACAGGGTCCTAAAATCTAAAGATGTCAAAGCTTAATTCTCCATCAGGATTGTTTACAATTGCACATGATTTCAGGAGTTTATTTTTAAGTTTTAATTTTAGAAATAACAAAGCATTCACCATACTATGTCAGACATATTTTGCATAACTTGATATATATTCCATGCTCACGGACATTAATATTTATGCAATCTATGTTTTCTGTTTTTTCATGTAAAGAACAGAGTTGGCACAGGAAGCATTTGTTCTTACTTACTGTAAACATTATTCTTCTTTTGGAAATATTTGATGAACTGTCCTAGGAAAGAAGATGAAACTGTGAAGCAGATGGACGCTTTTCATAAAGGGGTAGAGGCTATTCTACTTTTCAATAAAAGCTGATGTTAGGCTTACTACTTAAAGAACTGAAGAGTTAAATTTGAAAAATAATGTTATTATTTTATGGTTAAGAAATTATGTTTCCTTCCTTAATTTGAAAATCTGAAGAGATCAAGAGAATTTTAGTAGAACTGGTCATTAGTTTATTTGTTTTAATTAAAAAAAAAAGCAACCAAATAAACAGTTTTAATTCTCAGAATTCTATTTCTTAAATATAACAACACCATTTTAATGAAATAGTGACAATATTTTCTGCTTTTTCCTATCAAGCAGTTGAAGAGAAGTGAAAACCAAAAATCAAAAAAGCTTAATTTTCTTTATATAGAGAAATATTTCAGTTGAAAACCACTTTGCAGTGGTTCTGCCTTGGATGTCCTTAAAATCTAAGAAAAATATTTTTATTAGCTAATAAAAGAAACTCTAGTATGTATTAGCACATATGTACAAAATTAGGATTAAAACTTGGCATTATTTTACATCTTTAGTTTTGCTACTGTCTTCCAGAGCTGTTGGAATCACACATACTATTAATTCAAAAATGAAAAGAAGATAACATTCACTTCCTTACTGAATCCTTAAAAATCTACATAGCTTTTTAGCAACTGGCAAAGGAGGAAATATCTATTTTAACAATAATGATATAAATCAACCTGTGCAATCAGAATATTTGGAAAGAGCTTCACTATCACCAAAATTGTTCAGATTGCCTGATAGTATTTCGGTTTCCGTAAGCTTTTAGCCTTCTGTTGTCTTTGCTTTTACTGGTTTGAATACATTCATTTTCAGCTGGTTTAAATTGGATACTTAAATTAATGCATTGTCAATTTGCTCTTACGGCAGAATAAAATTAAAGTAGGAAACGTAGATGTGGCATAATGATAATACAGTTTTAAAGTTGCTGCTATATGCCAAAAATGCACATTTTCACTAGCCAAGTAAACTTAAAGACACTAGCAAAATAGTATTGGTGAAGGCTATTAACAAGACGTTCTCTTTAAAAGTTAGATTGTTGTTCAAAGAGAAATTATATTATTGAATTTAACTTGCTGAATGCACACCTATTACTTTTGTAAGTACTTCAGATAAGGAAAATACTAGAACAAAACATAATAGTACCAATTAATATTGCCACAGGCTCAAGCACTTGTTTTCTTGATATTTAAGTCTGATGTTCTTGGGAAAAAGCTGGAAAATCCTGGAACACCAATATAGCATTTAAACATTAATTTAATTTAAGTAGAAGGAAATTAGTAAGTAAGCAGCAAGAATTCCAAAATTTAAAGTGTCTCATTTTTATCTCCTGGAGGCACTAAAGTGTTTTGTAGCAACCTATCTGATGACCTCTTGCTCATGCCAAATAGCTCTCTGCACAGCCATGCTTAAATATCAGTGTATTAGATATCACTAAGGCCTGGTCAGACCTTAAAGGGACCCTAAAGATCATCCCCATCCACCCACTCTGCCGTGAGCAGGGACATCTTCCACTAGACCAGGTTGCTCAATGCCTCATCTAACCTGGCCTTGAAAACTGCCATGGATGGGGCATCCACAACTTCTCAGGCAACTTCCTACAGTGCCTCACAACTTCGAAGGGAAGAATTTCTTCTTAATATTTAATCTAAATCTGGCCTCTTTCAACTTAAAGCTATTCCTCCTTTTCCCATCACTATGTGTTCTTATCAGATGTCCCTCTCCAGCTTTCTTGTAGGTGCTGGAAGGCTGCTATAGTTCTTGCTTTGTAAGTGTATTTGGATTTTATACTTGTTTTTAAATTTGGGCTTTCCAAATCTTTTCTTTAGCAGCATCACAGAGCTATTTACATATCTGATAGCTATAAGACTTTAGGTTGTTATTCAAATTCTCAACTATAGGGTTCCTATTGAACTTTTTTTGAGTTACAGGCCATTCATTGTAGAAAACTTTGTGCCTATTCCTTTATGTTTGAGAGCATAGGAATCTTCCTGTGTCTATTTTATTCGCAGGTCACATCATGCCTGTTTGTGTCAACAGAGAAAAAAACCTTCCTACCTAGCTAAATTCAGGGACAGCAAAGCTGTTAACAGTGTGGTGCCAAAGCCCTGGAGTAGGAGGGACAAAACCAGCTGAGGTCTTGGCACTTCCTTTGGTTTGGTTGTGCCCCAATACACATACTTGGCAGTGCTAAAGGTGTCCTTTTGCATACATCTTGAGGGTAGGCAACCTGGCATCACCTTTTCAAACCCAGTCCAAATTTTGGTACAGAAGTACAGAAGTATTAAAAAAAATAACCCGCAGAGCTTGAACTTATATTTTCAAATACAGCTCTGAATTACTCTGTTTCTAGAGAGTCCTGCTTGAGAACTGTTCAAAGGCTTTAGGTTTTGAGGACAGGTTGAGTGACTGCTTTGCACTTTTGGAGACAACATACTTTTGAGTTGCAGTTCTGGCATCAGCAGTGCAATAAAAAGTTTGTGTTGTCTTGGATCAATAAGTCTGTGGACAAAAAAAAAAACAAAAAAAAAAAAACCTGGAAGCATGCTTTCACATAGTAGCTCAATACCCACCTCTCCTTATTAACAGAGCAGAACATGCTGTCTAACTGCTGTGGCATATTTTTGCTTAGTAACTCAGCTACACATCGTATTATTTTTCGTTTCCTGTTTAGGGGCAGAGCTGACAATGTACTGTCTTTGTAGTTTGAAAGCAGTCTATGCTTGAATGCCACAATCCAATATGCACACTTTTTCAAATTCAAATTTGCTTGAGTTGATTCTTTTAACTAGAGAGAATCATCTTCCTCTGGAGATTAGTGGAAGAGGTCACTTCTTTCACATCAGACATTTTAATCATTGTGATCGAGATTGTCTCCAGTGCTTGCTGCTGCTGAGAAAGTGTAATTTTCTATCTTTAAATCTTTGTTGCTTTATGGGGATTACCTTGCAATCATCTTTTTATTGCTAGGTTTTGGTTTGGTTTTTGGGAGGGTTTTTTTATTATTTTTTTTTCACATCTTGAAGAAAATCACTGATTTGGGCATGGGGGAGTTGGTTCTTCACACGACATTACACATGAGTAGTTACTTCCATACACTGAAGCAGTAAATTACAATACCTAACAAGGAAAGATATATGTTTCTAAATGAGTGAAGTTGGAATAATTTTCTTGTCATTTTGAAATTGTAGACAAATCAGTATAAACTTTTCCTACCAACTGAGGCAGAAAAAGACATAAATTTTGAATGAACTACTAATGTGATAAGAATAACAAGAATCAGTGATTCTGGAAAATGTATTTCTTACCGCAGATGTTAAAAGTCTTAATACAATGTTGAAAACTGATAATGCCCTTCAAGTTTATTTTTTATTTCTTATTTTCCCATGAAAAAATATTTTAACATTAGCTGTACTCGTAGTGTTAGATCAATATTACATATGAATGTGAAAACAAATATTTAATCATGCACAAACCACATATTAAAATTTTCATTGTATTTGTTCAACACAGATACATTCACAGAAGAACAAGCACGAGATGGTCTACAAAGAAGAGTAAGACGAGTGGGACCCTATTTTATAACAAAATTATAGTGGGTCTGTTTGAAGCACTATACTACAGTGCTGTAATAGCATGAGCTGGCATTTCCAAATGACACAACCTATGTGTTTTCCAGTAGCACTGTAGCAATTTTAATGACATCTGGAAGAAACGGAATAATTACCATGGGTACTATGTGTCTTCTGGCCCTAAAGATTGTTGGTTTGATGGAAGTCTAGGAATCTGTACTTACGTTGCAATCTGTGACATGTGCAGGTCCCAGCAGGATCTGGCTTACATGTTCTAGAAAAATGCAGGTCAAGATGGATAGATATGATTCCTTGCTATAATATTAAGGGAGATAAATGCCAAAGAAGGAAGAAATTCAAAACTGTTTCAGCTAAAGGACAATGTTGGCACAAGAGCAAATTTAAGTATCTTTGAATGAAATTAGGCTCAAAATCAGAACAGTGTATCCAGACAGAAGCAAGGTCCAGGATAACTTTCCAACAGCTATAAGTAGGTGCAGAGACTATTATTTAGTTTTAAAATGGAGTGCAACCCATTTATGAACAGAATGATTTATGCAGTTACCTGAAAGAGAGGAAAGAACATAAGCTTGAGAGGACTTTTGCAGTTCTCATATCACCTCCTCCAATTCCCCTTCCAGATGACAATCTGGGACATCAAAACGCAATCACCAAACCTAACCTTCAGCATTTAAAAGAATATGGTACTTGTAGTCCACTGCACTGTCACTGGAGAGAAGCAGTGATGTTCAGAAAGCTGTCTCATTCACTAAAAATTTGAGTTGTTCTAAGTGTGTACTATCTCTCTTTGCTTTTCATCTATAAAGTATAGCAAGAATGTGTGCTTCAATTAATTACTTAAATTCAGTAGGATTAAGGTTGACTGTTATCAATATCTTATCAGAATGACCATTATTATCATATTTCCCCTTTTTTCTTCAGCTCTTAGGGGGTTTTTTGATATACATTTAGACTACACATTCTTGTTAAGAATTTTTCATGGCTTCAAGCCTTTCTGCAATAAAGCTTCCTTAATAACTAAATAATGGTAATGCACACAGTGAATTTTTAATCATTAAGGAAAGTGCTATTTAACCTGTAAATAATGTCTTCATGGTTTTTTAGCTCAGTATCTTTTTCCTTATGTGATGCCCTGCGGAATAAGTTAAAACCAATATTTAAGATGAGGTCAATATAATCGTATTTTAATAATAAACACAAAAGATAACTTTCATGAAACCTAAGTAGTCCTTGGAGTACAGCACATAGTACTGGAAGCATGGCAAACATTTTAACACAGCTATATTAACATAGCTGAAAAGAAAATCTTCAGGAGCACAGAATTTGATGCAGCAGAAATTACTTTTGCAATACTGTAAATTGTCTGATTCTGTGCAAAATCAAAGCAAGACCTTGCAACTTGGGTCAGATATACAGGAAATAAACAATGATAGAAGAACTGTTGGATAAGGAAACATTTCCAACTGTGAACAAATAGTTTTCAATTAAACTTTTAAAAAGATTTTTTAAGCCAGAGAAGAACCAAATTTAATAAAAGATAATTGTCAGCATTTATCATACTCATGTGCACAGTTTCTTTATCTGGTGTCCCTCTGCAGTTTGTGTTCCTCTCTAGAAATACCGCTCATAAAGACTCCAGCTTCTTTGGACAGTGGCCCCTGAGGAGAAGGGTAGCAAAATGCTCTCCAATAAAACTCTGAGCAGCAGAAAAGCCACTTCTCAGCTTTTTTGCATTTCAGTTCTTTCTGTGAGGAATCCTCTAGCACTGTAGGATTTGGCCGCAGTGTTTCTTTTTGCTGTGCAGTACTCCCACTGAAGCCATTCTGCATTTGTCCTACAATACCATGAAGGCTTTTTTCCTAATTCAAAACGTACATTTGCTTTTGAATTACCACACTACTCAACCCAGCAGACAAGGATACTGTGATATCACCATGAAAAGACCATGCTGGGAGTATAGTGGCACTGCTGAAGTGTTTACAGCAGCTGAGGAGCTGGGGTATATGCATATCCGTATTTCCATGGGTCTGAATTGTGATCAGATATGATCAGATGTCTTGGACTTTGTAAACTGCTCTAAGAAGACTGCCAATGCTACCCTGACTGTGCCCAGAATCCGGCCCATGGGGGTATGTCTCCCGTGGGAGATAGATTAGGACATCACACACTCTGAATTTCTTACTAATCTCTTTAACCATAGTAATACAGTATTATTTGGCCATGTTCCAGTAACACTGGTGATAGCTATAGGTGATGATTTCTCTAGCCTCCTCTAAGACAGAGACTCATTTCCTTATTGCTGCAGAATGAAGAGTTTGTAAAACCTCTGGGAGAAAAAAAATCTTGTTTTATCCAAATGAATCTTCCATCTGAATGAACATACGGTACACTATTAAAACAATAATTAGCCTACCATCAAGCAGGAAGAAAAGAACAGGCTCAGAGTATCAGTGCTTTAAGAAACAGAAACAACATATCTTGGAACTTACTTTGCAGGTCTCCAAAATATGAAATATAATTAGCCGGTGAGAATTTGAGCTTAATATATTATTAAACCTTGAAGCTGAAAATTAATTATTGCTATCAAGATTAATTTGAATCTAGGGGAAAAAGAAGGTGAGCTATAATCTAACAAATTCAAATAAATGTGCTCTTCATATACTTCTGCAAATTGCTGTGAAACCCTTCTTGCTTTCATTACCTGTACAGGCCAAATACATTGGTAACTATTCAAATGAATGAGTTTTCTGTTTTGGGGTTGGGTTTTTTTTTTGAAAAATAGCTGTTTTCATGCATTTCGTGACCTCAATATAAAGAGAATGTGTTGTAGCGTCACAGAATAGTAAACTGAGGCACTAAAATGTTCATTGAATTTCCTGCTCTTACAAATCTAATCCAAGGTGCAGAAGAAATATAGGTATCTTTCATCAATATAAATGCTGTTTTCAAGATAGCTGAGCCTAAAGACCGTGTTTTGCCTTCTACCACTGGAAGGCAGAGGAGCAAATTTTTTCCAGGAATCATTTTTTATTGTGGTTGTTAACTTGAGGATAAAATTTGCAAGCTTTGCCCCAACATAAGAAAGATCTGGAACAACTGGAGTATCCAAAGGAGGGTCATGAAGTTGGTTGGGGGTGGAGCACCTCTCCTATGGAGACAGACTTAAAGAGTTGGTCTTCCTCAGCCTGGGGAAGAGAAGGCTCCTAGGAGACCTTAAAGCAGCTTTCCAGTACAATGAAAGAAAATCTCAGTTATTTTTAGGTTAGCATTGGGTTTCATTATGGCATGAAAAGAATAGAGCACCAAACAACATGACAATGAGAAGTTCAATAAGCAAATGATGCGAAAGATTTTCATACATTCCCACTGTAACACATACACATGATTAATGGAGGCATGTCCCGATTAGCACACCAGTGAGTTGGTACTGTGAAACCAAAGGGACTGTCAGATGCCCTCTAGGCTTGGACTCCCTCCGACCAGTCTCTATGTCAGGCTCTTGGGTGATGAGAGCACAATACTCCCCAACATCTTCCTGTGGGCAACAGCTACAAGGTGTCCATTAATAGAGGTTAAGAGAAGAAAGCTCTACATATTTCATAGCTGAGATTTATCGATGACCCTGTAATGTTCCTGTTACTCCCTTGCAGAGCACTGTTCCCAGCTAGCCCATTGACATCTCTCTTCCAGCGCTTCTGCCTTGCTTCTCAATACACTTGGACATGGACAATGGCCTTCCTTACAGGGGAACCCTTACTGGTCACATGGCATCACCTCGTCAGGGGAACCACACATGAATTACTTGCGAGCTTCAGAGTGCTTGGGTTGACCATTCACTTTTCTTTCTCTTTGTTGCCATTGTAGATGGCAATTTAGAAAACCAAGTAATGCACAAGCAAAAAGTTAATAATCATCATGTCATCTAGCATAGGTCATTGTTCATTCAGCATTCTGATCTCAGGTCTTCATTCTACTCTGCTTCCTCAAACACCATACTTGCTGAAATTTCTCATAAGGAGGTAAAGAGCATGGGAAAAAGAAGCAAATCCATTCTCCGTGTTCCTTCAGAAAGGCCTTAAATTCACTTGCACTGAATTCTGGGTAAACATGAACCCAGAACTTTAATGACTAATTAATTGCTTTTTCTGAACAGACATTTATTCACATTAACAGTCTATTACTGTGTGAACTACAGATTTTTATGGTGTACCTTTTTGTCATACCTGCAGAATGCTGAAAGGAAGATCACAGATTGCTAATGTGCATTTTTTGACAAAGCAGAAATAGACAAATTTCATGATTGGCACAATAAATTTTAGTTCCCTAATGCACTGCAACACAAGGTGAAGGGTGGATAATTCCATCTTCTCTGCAAGGGTAGTATATCCAGATAGGGACAGGAAAGTGAAGATCAGGCTTACATCTGCACAGCACAGACCAAAGCATCTGATGCAGAATCTCTCTCTTGAGCATTGATTTCATTGGAGCAAAATTTAAGCATGTAACAGGGTATCTAAATTAGCAATATAATCCCATAAGGCTACCTTATGGTAAGAGAGGAAGCTGTTCTAGGCTTGTATATGTATGGATAGGCTTTACTTGTTTTGATTTAGCAGCAGAGGAAGCACGTAGTGACTACACCCTTCATTTAAAAGTTACTTGCAAGATTATAAATGTGCATGGGACAAATTTAGGGCTGGGTTTGCAAAGTATCTGATTAGGAGTTTCAGTTGTTAAAGGTTCTTTATTCTTTATTTTCTTTTTCTTACCAGCGTAGGAAAAACTTTATTTTCTTTCAAGCTGTATTTTCAGTATGGTGGATTATTTTGTCTTTCACGCTTTAAAATTTTATAAAAACAACAGTAAAGTTTATAAAGATATACATCCTACAATTATGTCAGCTTACTTATAATAGTTAATTCTGAGACACACTGATTGATCTTTGCAGTGGGATCATCCCTGGCAGGAGGCTTAATTAAGAAGAAGAGGAAATCTTCAAAACAAAGATGAAATCTGCAACCTCTATCTTACACTTTTGTAAGATCAGAATTTACAGGCTGATAAAATATCACAACTACAGTATGAGTAAGTGTAAATATGAACCTTGTCTTCTTATCAGTGTTTTTCCTCCTTTGAAATCCAATAGATCAGGGTGGATTTTTGGTTTTTTTTTTGGTTTTTTTTGGTTTTTTTTTTTTTTTTTGTTATTTTTTGTTTTGTTTGTTTGGGTTTTTGTTGTTGGTTGGTTGGATTTTGATTTTTTTTTTCTTTTTTTAAGTGACACAGATTGATTCTAACTGACCATACACAAAACTGAAAAAGACAAGTCTGAAACGGTATTATTCCAAGTCCACTAGCAAGGCTTGTAAGAAATACCATTACTTTAGCTTCCTCCAGCCCTTTTGGAATCCTCAATAATTTTTTTTATAGACTTCTATGACATCTGAATTGTATATGCATCATCATCATCATCAAATTATTATTCTTAAACTGTACTGATGTCCCTGTTTTTTAACATCAAGCACCAGGTTTTCAATTTACAAAGGTGGATTGGATGAATAATCATAGGAGACACAAAATTCTATGTAAAAATAGTAAACTAAGAGTGTTTATTTACTTGGCACATTTCCACAATGTCAAAGAAAATTCTCAGTTGCAGTGTTTGAGGCTTCAGATCATAAAATAAATGACACTGAAAATATTCATGACAAATGCATATTAACAGTACTTTTCTAAACTTTGAAACACAAATGTATATTTGTGAAAAATATTAAATACATTTAAGAAAATATTTCAGATATTTCTTCAGTATTCTGTACACATGTTTAGAAAGACCTTTTGCTTTACCATTACTGCACAGATGTTTCTGATGTGTTAGAGAGGTATTTTCCTCTACTATTTGCACACAGAAGTCTCATGGCAGAGCTATGCATGTGAAGTAGCTTCTGACCACCACTTGTGTTTCTGGGAATACGGTGCCCCTGCTGTCAGCCTCTTTATTTAACAGTAAGGAAGGTGGTGGTATTTGTGAATGAGCTATGAAGTTTTCTCTCTTTTGAAAGGTAAATGTAAGGCAGATTTGTTTTAAAAGCTTGTCTTTCTCTAGTTGATTCCCACATATATATGTATCTGTATTTTGGAGAAGTACCATAATATGGAGCAGTGAATAGTGACAACATCGCAAGGGACCATAGCATGTATTTCTCCTGAGAGTCTTATACAGACTTCCTTTCTTGACTGCATGACAGCGACTGAAGAAAAACTATTTTCTGACACTACCATAGAAGTGCCAGTATATTTTTCTCAGACACAGTTATCTCTGCTTCTTATAACTGAGGGAGGGTATCTACCTTCAGCTCTTCTTTCGGGATCTCAGTTTCCTTTGTCAAATTATTCTATGTGCTCAAAAGCAATTCAAAAGCAACATTAAAATTTCCTGCTTGGCATTTTAATAGGGATAGCTCTGATTTTAGGCATGCAAGAGTGGATGATTTTTGGGTTTTTTTCTTTTATTATTCATTACTGCAAAGTGGAATCATAAGAAAATACGGAATCATGCTAAGAATATGGAAAAACCAGTGAACTATTCTAAAGAGGAAGATGTGCAGTTAGACAGAAATATGTTCCTCTCAAGGGAAAAATGTAGTTATTAAAGAAAATGTTTAATATCTGGATTCCCAAATGCCATTGTAGGACATTGGAGCTTTGGAATAATAGCTAGTTCTTTATCTTTTTCCCTTTATCGACCAGGCTTGAAAAATCACTTTGTACTGTCCATTATGTGTCACATTCTCCCTTTTGGAAAGGTGAAGCATCACATCAGGAGATTGTATAACCACAGATGAGAAGGGAGTCAAATAAGGGAATGTCTGACATGGAAGCATGGGATAAAAATGAACATGAGTTATAAAATGTTTCAGGATTTTTTGTTTGTTTGTTTCTTTTGAGATGCTTTTAGAAGTTTTGAATTAGTTTAATTTTATCACATGCATATATGAGCAGTGTAATTCTACATCTGAGCAAGCCATATGCTTCCTTTAATTGAATAAGAAAGAAAAAAAAAATATTGCTTGGGTGCAGTTCATCTCTTTCTATTGGAGATGTCTAAAATTTGTTAAAAGGGAAGCTAAAGGTAATTACCTTTGGTGAACGTCTATGCTACGGACTTCTAAAACTAAGTGAGGTGAATCCCATCTTGCATTTTTGGAAACTTTGTTTTCAAGGAAAGTCTTTCAAGGAAAAAAAAAGTTTTCAAGAATGTAGTTTGCTTTAGGTAAAATCCTAATTTCAGTCAAAAAAGGTTTGATGGAGAACTGTGGAATAGCTCTAAATTATAAGTGAAATCTATACTAAAAGACTGGGGTTTTTTATATATTTGTGGGGTTTGATTAGTTGATCTTGGAATATAAAAAATCCACTTTAAAATGTGCCAACTAAAAACCAATATAGTTGAGTTGTATTAAGAATTTTTGGGGGTAATGAAGTCAGCAGATATGGCAATGAACCAATATTAAGAGTTAACCTGTGGCCTAAGAATCTGGTATATTTATAGTCACAAACAAGACGAGAATTGTGCTTTCTAACTGATCATAGCACACTGGAAACAGGAGACTTTCCCTCTTTTATGTGTTTTGGGGATGGTATGTATAAGGCACTTGTATGTGGTATGTAGACAGTACTTTTAAGATATAACCCGCTATATAAACATCAAATATTTAAACTTTTTCTTAGTACCTCTTACATATGACTGGCACTTTCCATAATGCAAAAGAAATATTATTAATAATGGAGAATTATTGCTAATACACTAGATTTCTTCAGATAAGTTTGAACACCAGAAGCATAATAATAATTAAAAATACAACTTTAACATATATAGAAATATTCATTAAAAATAGTTTTCATCTTTTTTTCTTGAATTGTTAGATAGAAAAATGCCATTTTATGTAGTTTGACCTTACTTAACTTTGTAAAAGGCTGGTGCATGTAGAGGGGCAATTGGCCTGTTTCTATTGATCATAAATTCTAAGACATGAAAGCTGGCAATAACCTTTTTATCCCAGATTATCAGAAGGGTGTTTAAAAATATTTTTATAAACATTGCTTTTCTACAACAGGAATATATTTAAACATCAGTTTGCTTTAGGACTGTGAATTACACTGAAAAACAGATTCCTGTTATTAAAAGAGTTACTCCAGTTTGGTGCACTTCACTGCTCCAGTATTCAGTATTAATCCATATTTACTGTCAGGAGGTTAGCCGATATCGTCATCTTATGTTTTGATGTGTTCTTCAGTCTTAAATTGAGGCTAGACTTTTGATAGTTTCTTCCAAGTTATCTGTAGAATTGCAAAAGTAGTAATAGACAGGATTAAAATAACATCATATATAGCATAATATTCAAGGAGAAAATTATTTTTTATTCACATTTTTTACAATGATTCAAAAAGCTAAAAGAAGTGCACTTAAACAAACTAAAGTCGCACATTAAAGTGAGGTCCATCAGACAGAAAGATTTCAAAATATAATGCTTAAACCCCTGTGTTAACTACTGAACAGACAACACCAAGAAACCAGCAATCATAGTGTTGAACAGCTAAGTATAAAAATCACTTATTTCCACAGAATATTTTTACACAGAACTCCATGGGTCTAGTATTTGGGGAATATTTTCACTGTTCGTTGATATCCTCTGAGGTAAGATATCCTGTATTATGGAGTTGTTCCTTATGCTGCATAACGTTACCTGATATAAATGCTCGCTTTTAAGCTGCCTAGATGTCATTTACTGTATCTCACTTCTCTGTCCCTGGACAAATTGAACTGCAAAGGTTCCAGTTCTCTATTCACAAAGTACAGTCTTTCTGCAAAGTTGTGGTTGCTGTCTATGGTCCTTCTGTGTTTTACTGTGTCAATTTTCTACAAATCCTCTTGAAAACTGAAAGTCATTTGCCACAATTTTTTTTTTTTTTTTTTTAAAGTGGTCTTAAATGGTGTGTAGTTTCCCACTGTGCTCATGTTTTGGTTTGCTGGTTTTTTTTCTTTATATATAAAATGGTAGTACGCTGGCTATTTGAAGATATAAAGGCTCTTTCTGCCACTCGATGAGCTTTTAAAACTGCCACCTACTGTCAGAGATTTCAGTTCTTACTTGAGGCTGTTGCTATTCAGTCCTGTTCTGCAAAGATTTTAAAAGTGTATAACCTTAACATCTTTGTTACAATCTTCCTAGTATACATACGTTTATATTTATAAAACAGTTTTGCTATTTGCCATTTTTGTGAAACTTTTCCTATTGATTTAATATAAGACTCCAATTTAGTCCCCATTAAAGGAAATGTCAAAAGACTCACTGTTTTTAAAAGTGCAGAAAGTGGGACCTAAATTCCTCATTTCATAAACTACAGTAAGCCTTTCTAGCCTGGACTAAAAACTTGTGATTCATTTAATTTCTTTTTTAATGTCCACTTCTACTTTAAATCACCTTAATTTTCTTTACAGTCAGTAGAGAGGTATAGGCGTATATATCTCACAGCAGTGACCTAATTTACACACAGCTTCAAAAGAATGAATTTCACTTGAAAAGTGTCATGCTTTTGTTTTGCTATCTGTTCACTAGGGGAATCTATGAGATTATGTATGACACAGGTATCAGTGCCATAGACCCTCACAGTCAATTTAATTATCTAAATAGGCATCTAGTGTCAAATGGAATGTTCCAAGGTACTCTCTTGATCACCAGCTACCCATCCAGAATGGTGCAAAAACTCCTTAGTCATATGCCAGCACTTTAGAAATGGCTCATCTACACTGTAATGCCTCAGGGGCCATGGATGGATGTGTTAGAAAACTGATTCATACTCTCATCTCTCTCAAATGAGATAAGTATCTCCTCACAGAGTGGGCTTCAGCTCCATGTCAAGGTATCTAGGTGTCTACATGTAGGCATCTACATGTAGATGTCTACACATAAAGTAGCTTAAATTGCAGCCATCAGCTGGTATCAAATTGATATAACACTACAAAGGCTGAGGTGGGGGTTCAGCTCACCTTGAAGTAGACATTTGGGCTCAAGTCTATTGCTTCTGCATATGCACCTAATGCAAGTTGAGATTCCTTAGGGAATCTTGCTTGACCTTCAGAAGCTAGTCCAGAAATGCCTGTTCTGTTACAAGTCCTGTGCCCTACCTGCCACCCTTGTGCAGGTATACTGAACAGTCTAGTAAGTCCACTGTGTCCTCACTGGAAACAAATGTAGCCAAGCTGCTCTTCTGCGCATACTTTTCCTGGAAGAAAAAAATCTGAATTTCACTCTAATTTGTGCACTCAAAATTAGTTCTGATACCACTTTTTTTTGTCTCTGATGCCTAAGACTATGATCTGCCATTTAATGGCCTGCCCATTTACTTTATCTTTCATACCTTTTTGTCTTTCTTTGTGCTACTTTGCTCAGTGCGGTCATATTAATGTAGGACTTTTGAATATTTTTAGTTTGTTTTCTAGTTGAGCTATATTTAATTATCAAGTCAAATTTTTTGTTACTCCAAGAAGTGAGGTCTCTTACAACAGATAATGCCAAATTTTTGTTTGTGTTGCACATAAGGACCATATTTATCTAGCAGCATCCAATTTACTGCAACTTGCTGTTCTTCAAAATACCAGCCTCAGCACCAATATTGTTTTATCTTCTGGAGCACCTTTCCAAATCACGTTATAAGCATGAGGTGACTGAGATGTAGTTACCTCATTCAGTAGCACCACAATCACAGCCTAAATTTTGTCAATAGGAATGTCCTTGTCACTTGCAGTTTTACGTCATTAATATGTTTTTGTTAGAAGCCATGGCCTTACCAAGATGAAAAAAACATGTCAGTACAGACAGATTCCTGCTTTGATTTTTGTTTTCTCACATTACTGAGAAGTTAGAATCATTACTTATAACTCCTTTCTCAAAAATGACTGACCACATATGACCTTACCTCATACAAGCTCACTGACTGAGATTAGCAATAGGCAGGTATTTGCCATTAAGCAGAGCTATTCACAGCTGATTCTGAATTAACATATTTCCTCCATTGTATTAAATGCTATGATTCTATGAAATTGTTTGCAATTCATAGAATCATGGAATGGTTTGGGTTGGAAGGAGTCATCCAGTTCCAACCCCACTGCTATGGGCAGGGACACCTTCCACAAGACCAAGTTACTCAAAGTCTTGTCCAACCTGGCCTTGAGCACTGTCAAGGATGGAGCAGCTACAGCTTCTCTGGGCAATCTGTGCCAGTGCCTCACCACCCTCAATAAAGAATATATTTCTAATATCTAATCTAGATCTACTCCTGTTCAGTTTAAAGCCATTACTCTTTTTCTTATCACTGCAGGTGAGACTGGTTGGCTTGTAGTTCCCTGGGTCTTCTTTTTTTTCCTTTTATAAAAATGGGGATTATATTTCCCCTTTTCCAGTCAAAGGGAACTTCAACAGACTGCCATGACTTCCCAAATACCACGAATAATGGTTAGCCACTTCATCTACCAGTTCCCTCAGGACCTGTGAATGCATTGCATCAGGTCTCATGGACTTGTTCCTTTGATGGTTCCCAACCCGATCTCTTACAGCTGGCAGTTCTTCATTCTCCCAGTCCCTGTATTTGCCTGGAGTACTTGCCAGTGAAGACTGAGACAAAAAAGTTGTCAGGTACTTCAGCCTTCTCTATATCCCAGATAATCAGGTCTCCTGTTTCTTTCCACAGAAGGCCCACATTTTTCCTAGTCTTCCTTTTACCACTGATGTACCTATACAAGCTTCTTCCATTGCCCTTGACATCTCTGTCCAGATTTAATCCTATTAGGGCTTGAGCTTTCCTAACTTGATTCCTGGCTGCTAGGAAAATTTCTCTGTGTTCTTCCCAGGCTACCTGGATTTGCTTCCATCCTTTTTAGGCTTCCTTTTTATATTTGAGTTTGCCCAAGAGCACCTCGTTTACCCTCACATGCCTCCTGTCAGTTTTGTCTGACATCCTCTTTGTTGGGATGCATCGCTTGTGAGCTCAGAGGATGTAATTCCTGAATATTAACCAGCTTTCTTGGGACCCTCTGTTTATCCTTCTGATGTGAACTGTCTTTCCTCCTCAGTCTTCAAGGGCACTTCAGGTTTCGGGGGAAGTCTCTTCCTCCTGCTGATCCTTGCAAATCTCTGAACAGACCTACAGGAGAAAAAAATCTGAAGTTTGTTGAAAATCAACTAGGACAGCTGGTACTAAAGAGAAAGCTTTGGACTGATGCACAGTTTATTTTCTGACTGAAGTTTCTCCAGAACAGTGTGTTTCCCACTGTGCAAATTTATTACTTGCAGCCTTTGGGATTTGTTTGTTTCCCTTGCAGTTTATGCTGCTGGCTCTACTTCGGTTATGCCATCTGTTCTTCTTCTTGCCTCTTTCTTAGTGTTTCTTTTTCTCCATGTCCTCCATTCCAAGCTACATTAACTGCTGTGTGTCTCAAAGGGTATTTGATATCTTTTAGCTGTACTGCGCAACTGTGAGCCACCAGTGCTGGAGAACCTTCTCACATCCACCAAAAAACATGAATCTGCTTTAAAATATAAATTATTTTTAACTTTCTGGAAGGTTTCTTCATATACACTTGGTTCTTGCACCTCTATTGCACAAGGTGTGTATGCTTCCTCTTTCTCCCCCAAGGTCAAGTTTTAATATCTCAATATTGAATATCTCTTGTTTAAAAGGGAGTCTTTTCATAGTTTATATTTCTTTTTAGTCCTTCTCCCCTGAAATCATCTAAATCCAAAGGAATACTCAGATTTCATTTTAAAGTATACTTCCGAATCCTTTGTTTGAAGAGATGTAGTGAAAATGTTGCCACAAATATACCCAGAATGAACATAAGAAGACTGGAACAGCGACTCAATAACTGACACATAACTATTCCTTAATTCTCACAATTTTTAAAGTCATGTAATGCAATATTTTTAAAATATGACAGATGCTTTTCATCTGTGCATTTCCCTGCCTCTGTGCTTCAAGAAAAAGAAGAATCTTTTTTGGATAAGTGTTCCTAAGTGTAAACGATGAGGGAAAGTTGGAGCAAGACTTAATGATGTCAATCTTTTGAGACTGAATTGGCAATACAACATACGTACTCTATATTTAGTCTGAAACAGCTTGCCTTTTAAAGCAAGCCACAGTCATTTTAAACATTTGTGAGTGCATGGAGTGCTGGAACACTGTGTTAGCTCAGCCACGTGGTTATGTGCATTTACACTCTTTTGTTTGGATTCTTCTATGTGCTTTGTAGCTTATATCCCCTGTGCACAGCATTATTTACCTCTATGCAGTAGCTAGGATGACTCATGAATCATGGTTTAAGTAAGAGGGAGAACACACAGAGCTGCTTTAATAAAAGGATGGTGAATGGAGGACTACTTATTTTATATATAGCTATATAATAATAAATTTATATCACAACTAACTACTCCGTAATTTTACAGAGTATCACATTTGGTTGTTTTCTTGCTCATAAACTACCATTTTATATTGAAACCCCTGTGTTCAGTGAGAGAACTCAACATGAAAAACCCTGGCCCATTCATTCTTCTACTTCATACAGTGGCATAAATAGCAACTGATAAATTGCAAAAGATTTGCCACGTGGGCAGCAACAGAAGTGATATGAAAAGTTATAACATAGACATTGCATTATTTCCAGTGTCTTGTACTTTCATGATGGTTGCTTTTAATGATTGCTTGATTGGTTTTTAGTGTATAGAAGGAGACTGGTGCCTTTGAAATAGCATTTTTCAGATGTTACAAAACATATATTTTGAAATGAGCTCTCTGCACAGAAGAAGACAGCAAGCACACTAAATCAAGTGTTTTAAAACTTTATCAGCTTACCAAGTGAGACTATTTACACTGACTGTATAATGTAATCTGTGCTACAGTCTAAATTATTGTCTTCTACTTTTTGAAAATGGCAAGCAGTTGATATAGCCCTCTGAGGAATTTGTCATCCCTATGCCTATCCATCTGTCTTGCCATCTCTGTTTTTTTGAGAAACAGCTGTCTTTAAACAGTATAGAGCAATTCTGTTCCAAAGGAATGCATGGATTACTGAAGCTAGTATTGTCTTGTGCATCCTAAAGGTGATTAATTTTTTAACAGGTTTTAAGAGATACATTCATGTATTCAATAGGCTGAACAATAAACATGAACTGTTAATGTAGATTGTTTTATATTGTTTCAGTTGTTAAGTAGCTGATACATCCCAATGGAAAAGCAAAATATTTATCCCACAGTTTCTGTTAGTGTCACACAAAATTATATACGACATTCATAATGAAGAAATAATAATAATGTTGCACTGTTTCAAGCAAACAAAAACAGTGAATAAACTTCAAAGCTCAACAGCTTAGTCAGATTAGAAAATTACATTTTTGTAAAATGAAATAATAATCCTGCTACTATGTTGTACTACATAGTATACTACACATACTATTTAGACGCTACTATTATTGTATCAGTGTTTTTCAGCCTTGTGGTTTAACAAGCAACAGGAGCTATGAGATACTGAAGAGAGTAGAGAATTACTCAGAATGTGATGCATTCGATCACTTAGATGGAATTAATCCTGTTTAAGTGTGCAAGTTGTCTGCCAAACTGTAGTCATTTGGGGCTTTTATATGAAGTCAAGGATACTTCCCACTATAGCCTCCATCCACCGCTACAGAATAACATGAATCTCCCATGGACCTTGTGTCGTTTGTGAGGCTCATGTAGATGTCTTAGGTGTCTAGGGCACCTTAAGTGCCAATACAGATTTATGTTGAAGCTTATGAATGTTGATCTAGATGACCACAGTGTAGTTCTCTGCACTTGAACTAGTCATCTTATTCTCTAATTCATTAAAACAAACAAACAAACAAACCCCAAGTGACCAACAACTCTAAGGCATGATTTTATATTACTGCGCTCTCTGTGTGTGGTCAACTGCCTGTTAAAAGACTTATTGCTCTTCGCTGTACAAGGAGTTTAGTGCTCAGCTCAAGTACAGACTTACATGTGGTCACTTGGATTGCAGGCTTTTTCACTAATAAATGAAAAGTACCTGTTCAAAACATTAAGGCACTGGCAATCTGGATCCTCTTCTTGATTAAAAAGGTATCTCAGAAAAACTCCAATCTCAGAAAGCATTAGTTTCCTTGTCACACTGAAGCAGAAGAAGATCAATCCAAATACTAGATTAGTATGAAAAGGTGTGATAATGTCCACTTATATTATTTACTGGGGCCTTACTTCATCCAAGTGGTTAGTGTACTTGAATCCCTGAAGTGCACTGCTACTCCTTTTGAAAGAAAATTAGTGGGCAGCAGACAAGAGAGTAGTAAATTACCTTAATCTCCTTTTAATTACAAATGTGCAGTTCCTGCAGACAGGCTTTGAACTGAGTAGATTTTAACAGTAGAGCAGCACAGTGCTGGCTTGCACATTAGAAAATAAAGTTAAAATTCTTCTTGCTTGGGCAAGTTGTGCTGTTGTTTTTTCAATAGACTTCTGTACAGCTTCTCCTTCTTATGTCTTAGTTCAATGGGACCTTTTCTTGGTATAATGGTTCTTACTAATAATGAACACTCAAATAGTATTTTACATCTGAAGCACTTATTGACTGTACTGGGATATTTCTATTATTGCTTTGACTTTGAAAGAGTTAAATTTATTCATAGCAGCTGGTATGGTGCTATGCTTTGAATTTGTGACCCAAACAGTGTTGATAATGCAGGAATGTTTTACCTGTCCTTGAGCAGTGCTTACACAGAGTCAAGGCCTTTTCTGTTTCTCACCTCACCTCACTAGTGAGCAGGCTGGGGGTGCACAAGGAGTTGGGAAGGGACACAGCCAGGACAGCTGACCCCAACTGACCATAGGGATGTTCCATAATATGTAATGTTGTGCTCAGCAATGGAACTGGGTGGGTGGAGGTTGGTGGGGGCTGTCGTTGCTCTGGAACTGGCTGGGCATTGGTCAATTGATGAGCAGAAATTATTTTCTTTTGCATCACATGTTTTTATTGTGTTCCTCTCCTCCTCTCTCTCCACGATACTGACCCTAGGTTATTGGTTGGTTTAAAAAAGGAATATTCACAGCAGTCACTCCAATAAAGTCTCGAATTTGGAACTGGACATGGGATTTTATTGCTATGTTAATCTGTTCAGATTACAAGTATATCTGGAGTAGAAACATGTTTTAAGCAGCAGTGAACACATATAAACCAAATTAATAACAGCACTTTAAGGTATTCAGATTTGTCCCTCAGCTTACCAGTGTAACTACTTAACAACTGCTTTTTGATGATTATATACTATGTTGGCCAGAAAGTTTTGATATGATGTTTTCAGAGAGATTAGACAATTTACTGGAGAGAGAGTGAGTGAGGAAATAATAATAATAATAATAATAATAAGTATCTGAAGAATGAAGAACTAGGGAGATTTCAGCAAGATTTCTATTGAAATTCCAGGTAGATTCCTGACAATTACTAGTTTTATTTTCTGTTGCATGTTCTCAGCAGCCTCAATGTAAAAAGCTTTAAGATGCTTTGTGATAATATATCTGGTGGCTGCTTTAGCCTAATGTATGCTATTACAGGACTTCTCAGGATGTCAGCTGGCTGCTGTCCAGGTAGGTTGTGTCCTAATACATCAAGTCAGCAATTCATCCAAATTATCCCTTTATTTATGAGGAAATGATTCTATGATTCTATGAAATCAGTAACAACTTTATGCTCTTAATTCAGCCATTTTTTCCTCAAAAATACACTGAACTAAAATGGATAAAATAGATATAAATTAATGTCCATATTCATATGGAGTTACTTAGAATACTTCCTTTTATGTTCCTAGTTCCATACTGACATCATGCCCTGTAAAAGTCCTGTCTTCCTTAAAAATACTGGAAAACTATTGAAACCCCTCACTATAATCTACCAGAACTTAATTTTTTTATTTATTCATCTCTTGATTGTTGAGACTGGCTGGTGCTTTTCTATTTTACTTATCTTTGATGTCTCTTACATTCCAATATATAGGTATTGTAAAACAGAATCCAAAGAGCTTTGAAAAGTCCTATAAAAGTTGCAGTTTGTGACCTTAGATATTAATTCAGTAACGAAGTTCATTTTGTACATAACACAGAAAGAATTCTGGGAAACTGCAAAACCAGACAACTGGAAATGCATGCCATGTCTCTCAATTTTTATTGTCAGTCTACCCTTTTATTTTTTTAACTTTCAGATTATCAGTAACCTGGTCAAGCTGCTGGATACGACAAATCACACAGCTGTTGCGCACACGCAGATCTATTGTACGTTGTATAATCATAGAATCATAAGATCACAGAATAGTTAGGGTTGGAAAGGACCTTAAGATCATAAGGTTCCAACCCCCCTGCCATGGGCAGGGACACCTCACACTAAACCATGCCACCCAAGGCTTCGTCCAACTTAGCCTTGAACACCGCCAAGGATGGAGCATTCACAACTTCCCTGGGCAACCCATTCCAGTGCCTCACCACCCTCTCAGGAAAGAATTTCTTCCTTATATCCAAGCTAAACTTCCCCTGTTTAAGTTTTAACCCATTACCCCTTGTCCTGTCACTACAGCCCCTGATGAATAGTCCCTCCCCAGCATCCTTGTAGGCCCCCTTCAGATACTGGAAGGCTGCTATGAGGTCTCCACGCAGCCTTTTCTTCCCCAGGCTGAACAGCCCCAACTTTCTCAGCCTGTCTCCATACAGGAGGTGCTCCAGGCCCAAGACAGGGGTCTCTGCAGTTGATTTATGCATGTACCAGAAGCCTAACATGATTTAAATCACAGATTCAAATAATCCCAGAAAGAAATATAAGGCACTGCACTACAGAAGTTATATTCTGCTTTTTTATTTTTAAATGTTTGCAGGTATGGAAACGTTTTACCAATAAGGCGAAGGAAGCATAGGCTGTCCCTTTAGTCCCCAAGAATCAAGAAGTCATTTAAGCCAGTCTCAGTAATCTAGAAAATGAATAACAGTCTCATAGAAATATTTCTGGGTTTTCTATGCAAATATTTTAGGCATTTATAACATTGTCATTAATTATACTTCACAGAACAAAACCAAAGTTGCTAAATGTTTTCAAATATATGAAAGGCTATGCTCTTTACAGGTTCCTTATCATACCAAATGAATGAATGATTAGATGAATGAACGGTGAAGTGAAAAAAGGTAAAAAAGAAAAAAAAGGTAAAGAACATCTTTGTTATAGTGGTGTGCTTATAAATCCACTACATTTTAAGATATACAAAAAATGCTTGTCTTACTTATTCATAATATTAAATTATCTGTAGTACCAAAAAAACGCAAAAGAAGCTCATGTTTATGACAATAATGTTTGCCTATTTAAATTAGAAAATGAAAATTGGTTTTTATTGGGTTTTTATTTTGTTTGGTTTGTTGGGCTTTTTTTGTTTTGTTTTGTTTTGTTTTGTTTTACTAAACTGTCTACCTGGTCTGATGATATTGAAAGGAAGTGATTAAGCTAGTGTTTTTTGACAGTGATGGCACTGTGAAGATTAAAATGGCAATCAACATAAATTTATGGAAAATGTACCTTGTCAAACATATGTGACATCGTTTTATATGATAAACTTAGTTGATAACTGCAGTTGGTATCTGCACTGACATAATGCAGTTAAAATAATAAAAGCAGTTCCCCGTCTTTCTATAAATTTTGATGAAAATAACTGCTATGCAAAATCGACAAAATGAAATATCAGATCAACTATGAAAAATGTTTCAGAAAGTAATTACAAATAAAGTATCATTGTACAACAGGATGCATAACCTGCATTCCCCTGAAAAGTTAGTTCTTGCTTTTCAACCTCTTTATCAATGTTGTGGTTTAAGCCCCGGCTGTAAATTAGAACCACGCAGTCTACTTCCCCCCCCCACTCCCCAGAGGGATGGGGAGGAGAATCGAAAGAATGTAACTCCCACGGGTTGAGATAAAAACAGTCCAGTAACTCAGGTATAACACAAATCACTACTGCTGCCACCAATAATAATAATGATAAGAGAAATAACAAGGGAAGAGAATACGATACCGCCCGCCGGAAAAGAGAGCCCGACAGAAAAAAAGAACGTGCCCTTCCGGGTAGCTCCCAGTTACATCCCCCGGCATGACGTGCTGTGGTATGGAATACCTCTTTGGCTAGTTTGGGTCAGGTGTCCTGTCCCTGCTTCCTCCCGGCCTCTCCTCCTCCCTGGCAGAGCATGAGACTCACAAAGTCCTTGGTCAGTCTAAACATCGGTGTTATCAGCTTTGTTCCTAGGCCAAAAGTCAAAAACACAGTGCTGCAACAGCTACTAAGAAGGAGAAAAACTGACTGCTACTGCTGAACCCAGGACAATCAATGATCTGGTCAAATTTGCTGACAATGGATAATTAGTGAGTGCTAAGTAATGGAGGAAGACCAACTCTACTAAATTATATTGATTAAGAAAATTATTTGTCTCTTGACAGCATGTTCTTTAACAGAGGCAAAAAAACGTCATGCATTAAGTAACTAAGTATGTAGGTCACACTTGCAGGATGGAAAACAGTGTCCTGGCATTCAGTGACATTGAAGGACTTAAAAGGAAATAGTAGAAAAATACAAGTAAGGAGGCTGTACTTGTGTACAGCAGTTGAGAAATCTTTTACTGACATAATTACATGCATTTTTTGGTGAATATTTTTAAAAGGGATATTGAAATATTAAAATAGTATAGAGCTAAATTACAAGGCCAACTCAAGAATTGTGAAACTAGTAAAGTGTACCCAAGCTTTAACACACTAGAATAGCCAGTGATTGGAAAAACACTAATTTGGAATACAAACAAGAAGCAGGTGACAAAATTTTAGTTTCATATAATTATTTAGGTTGGAAGGGGCATCTTGAGGTCACCTAGTCTAATCTCCTACTCAAAGCAGTACTAACATTAAAGATAGATCACTTTGAGCAAGGCCTTGTCCACACAAATTTGAAAGTCCCAGAGGACGGAGATTTCACAGCCCCGTTGATAAGCCTGTTCTAGTCCTTTTCCATTCATTTGAAGATTTTTCTTCTTATATCCCGCAGAAATTCACTGCAGCTTCTAGCCATTGCTTCTCATCTTCTGACTGTGTATCTTTCAGAGAAGACTGTCTTCTTTATTTCCTTAATATATTAAAACAATTTTTTTAGGTCGATATGTAAAAGCACCATTACTGACAATTAAATGTGGTTGGATGATAAGAAAATCCCTTTATTTTGGGAGTGATTTGGGTAGGGTTTCCAAGAGATACAGGTTCACACAAATTATGGGCATGATGAAAGAATTTCTGAAGGAAATTCTATGATTTTTACAACTTAATTTAGCCAAAGTCCCTGTCAGACATTAAACTTACGATACCATGAAGTCAATGAATTACAAAAATACCCTGATATAGTAATTAACAGCACTAAACTGTTTCTGGATAGCAAGGAAATGAAGTCCTGTGCTATTAGTAATGCTCATTGTATTTTGGTTTGGACTATAATATGTAGTAGTCTTGATAGTGGTATTTACTGTCTTATGGAGATTAAATAATAGTCTGAAGTTAATGCTGAGAGCATAAATTTGGGATTTTCCTCATCTACATTTATATGTCTACAGGGTAGAAATTCATAGAATCATGGAACAGTTAGAGTTGGAAAGGACCTTGAGATCATCTAGTTCCAACCCCCCTGCCATGGGCAGGGACACCCCACACTAAACCATGTCACCCAAGGCTTCGTCCAACCTGGCCTTGAACACCGCCAAGGATGGAGCATTCACAACCTCCCTGGGTAACCCATTCCAGTGCCTCACCACCCTCTCAGTAAAGAATTTCTTCCTTAGATCCAATCTAAACTTCCCCTGTTGAAGTTTGAACTCGTTACCCCTTGTCCTGTCACTACAGTCCCTGATGAACAGTCCATCCCCAGCATCCCTATAGGCCCCCCTCAGATGCTGGAAGGCTGCTATGAGGTTTCCATACAGCCTTCTCTTCTCCAGGCTGAACAGTCTCAACTTTCTCAGCCTGTCTCCATACAGGAGGTGCTCCAGTCCCCTGATCATCCTCGTGGCCCTCCTCTGGACTTGTTCCAACAGTTCCATGTCCTTTTTATGTTGAGGACACCAGAACTGCACACAATACTCCAAGTGAGGTCTCACGAGAGCAGAGTAGAGGGGCAGGATCACCTCCTTCGACCTGCTGGTCACGATCCTCTTGATGCAGCCCAGGATGCGGTTGGCTTTCTGGGCTGCGAGCACACGCTGCCGGCTCATGTTCATTTTTTCCTCGACCAACACCCCCAAGTCCTTCTCCGCAGGGCTGCTCTGAATCTCTTCTCTGCCCAACCTGTAGCTGTGCCTGGGATTGCTCTGACCCAGGTGTAGGACCTTGCACTTGGCATGGTTAAACTTCATCAGGTTGGCATCAGCCCACCTCACAAGCGTGTCGAGGTCCCTCTGGATGGCATCCCTTCCCTCCGGCGTATCAACCAAACCACACAGCTTGGTATCATCGGCAAACTTGCTGAGGGCGCACTCAATCCCACTGTCCATGTCACCGACAAAGATGTTGAAGAAGACCGGTCCCAACACTGATCCCTGAGGGACACCACTCGTTACCGGTCTCCAGCTGGACATGGAGCCATTGACTACAACTCTTTGCGTGCGGCCATCCAGCCAGTTCTTTATCCACCGAGTGGTCCACCCATCAAATTGATGTCTCTCCAATTTAGAGACAAGGACGTCATGTGGGACAGTGTCGAACGCTTTGCACAAGTCCAGGTAGATGACATCAACTGCTCTGCCCCTGTCCATCAGTTTCGTAGCCCCATCATAGAAGGCCACCAAGTTGGTCAGGCAGGATTTCCCCTTAGTGAACCCACACTGGCTGTCAACAACCACCTCCTTGTTTTTCATGTGCCTTAGCATGTCTTCTAGGAGAATCTGCTCCAGGATTTTGCCAGGCACAGAAGTGAGACTGACTGGTCTGTAATTCCCCAGGTCATCCATTTTCCCCTTCTTGAAAATGGGGGTTATGTTTCCCTTTTTCCAGTCTTTGGGAACTTCACCTGACTGCCATGAGTTTTCCAATATGATGGCCAGTGGTTTAGCAACTTCATTCGCCAGCTCCTTCAGGACCCGTGGATGGATTTTGTCAGGTCCCTTGGACTTGTGTACATTTAGGTTTTTAAGATGGCCTCGAACCAGATCCTCTCCTACAGTGGGCCTGGGGTCTTCATTCTCACAGTCCTTACTTTTTCTAGTCACTGAAGACTTCCTTTTTAATCACTGATGAGAAAAAAGAAATTTCTGGTGAAAAAAGAAATCATGATCCAGAAGTTCAAATAAGTAGGATTAATTGTGCCTTCAAAATGCCTACTCCTATCTGCTGATCATGGAAAGGATTAGATGTGAACAATTCAGGGACTGATATGCTACAGTGTAAGCATCTGAAGTTGGGTGAGATGAGTCCAAAGAAAGAATGTGCAAGAAAATTAAAGAAAGCATACACGTAAATCCTGAATTTCTCAATTCACTGTACATAATCTTCGTATTATTAGTCTGTTCTAAGGGAAGCAACAAAGATGATGAAATTACTAGAGCACATGGCTTACGAGGAAAGCTGAGGATTCTAGATTTGTTCAGCTTAGAAGAGAGAAGACTGAGGGGTCACCTCATTGTTGTCTAAAACCTGATGGGGAGTGGAGAGAGGTGTTGTAGCGAACCTCTCATTTTAAGAAAAAGTTCTTCACTTGTTTAAATGCTTCTCAAATGGCAACAGGCTTGGGACCATGACTGCTTTCCTGGGGAGCTTTATCCAGTATTTGACCACACTTTCAGTGAAGCCCATAGAAAGAATCTTTTGGGACTGTAATTAATATAAGGAAGAAGTTCTTTACTCTGAGGGTAGTGAGACACTGGAACAGGTTTCCCAAAGAAGTGGTAAATGCCCATCCCTGGCTGTGTTCAAGGCCAGGCTGAATGGAGTCTTGGGTAACATGGCCTAGTGTGAGGTGTCCCTGCCCATGACAGGGGGATTGGAACAGGATGATCTTAAGGTCCCTTCCAACTCAAACCGTTCTACAGTTCTATAATTCTATGATAATTCTATGCAACTACTGAAGCTTATATTTGTGAAATACAGAACAAACATTGAATTTGCATCTTTTTGTTGTGACATATTAAAAAAGCAAATGATAAAAATGTTTGTCTGGTATTATTCACATAAGTCTGTCATTAGGCATTTAAATATATACCCTATTCAAAACATTTTTCTCTTCCTAAACTCTGCCTGATCTTATGTAGAATTTATTGTCAAGACAAGCAGAAGTGTACTCAAATAAAACCACTTCTGCAAGTATGTCAGTACTTTTTTTTTTTTTTAACTTTCATAGATAAATTCACAATTAAACAGCTTTAATGAATACTATTAAACAGATTAGAATAGTCACCAGTCAGCCCTGCATAACATCTTGCATGCTGTATAGTCATGAATGCTTGTAACATTGCCAATAAATTTGTGATGATAATATTTAACAAAGAATGATTTTACCAGCTGGAAGCAAAGTTAGTCCCTATTCTCTATCCTCCCTACCACCTCCACATTCCTCCAGCCTCTATCATGAGATCTTTATCGTCTCAAAGTGATGTTAGAAATAAGCAGATGGGACATCATTTTAATATCTTATCTAAGGGATAACATCTCCCAGTAGTGCAACTGCTGTCCTAATATTGGTCCTTGCTATCAATACACTTCAAAAATTCACTGCCAATGTGTGATTCTTGCTGTATGACCTCATTAGAGGTCTTTTGTTTGCTACCTCCTGTATGCAGTTTCATCATGTCAGCTTAAACTGACTTTTCAAAAGCTAAGATGATTTTACATAACAGGACCCCTCTTGTCAGTCTTCATTTCCTTGAAGTCAATTTTCAAACTAATTTGCTGCATTTTCATTATGCAGCGCATCAGTGCGGATGGTCTCTTAGCTCCTGCCAGCAAGGCACAACCAGAGTAACACTCAGAGCCAGAGAGTTATTCTTGCACAGGATAAAGAAATGTATTTTATTAATTGGGGTGAACCAAGCCTATACCAAACAACTAGTGTGACATGGGCAGAGGAAGAAGCTAAACAAAAGATTGCAAATGTTCTCATATAAAATGTTCTGTACCATTGCAACAGTGATGCAACAATGCAGGGTTGTAGAGAAAATACAAAGAAAGACAACTGACCGAACTAGTTAGCACAAAGGTCCTACAACTCTAAACAAATTATTCTCCTTTGGGTGTTGTGGTCTAACCCCAGCTGGCAACTAAGTACCATGCAGCCCCTCACTCACTCAACCCTTGCTTGGTGGTAGAAGGGGGAAAAAAAGGGTAAAACCTGTGGGTTGAGATAAGAACAGTTTAATAATTGAAATAATGTAAAAGATTAAAAGAAGAAGAAGAGGAAAGAGAGAGGAATCAAACAAACAAATGAAGAAAACCCCCAACTAAATAAAAAGCAGGTCGAAGGAGGTGATCCTGCCCCTCTACTCTGCTCTCGTGAGACCTCACTTGGAGTATTGTGTGCAGTTCTGGTGTCCTCAACATAAGAAGGACATGGAACTGTTGGAACAAGTCCAGAGGAGGGCCATGAGAATGATCAGGGGACTGGAGCACCTCCTGTATGAAGACAGGCTGAGAAAGTTGGGGCTGTTCAGCCTGGAGAAGAGAAGGCTGCGTGGAGACCTCAGAGCAGCCTTCCAGTATCTGAAGGGGGCCTACAAAGGATGCTGGGGAGGGACTATTCATCAGGGACTGTAGTGACAGGACAAGGGGTAACGAGTTCAAACTTAAACAGGGGAAGTTTAGCTTGGATATAAGGAAGAAATTCTTTCCTGAGAGGGTGGTGAGGCACTGGAATGGGTTGCCCAAGGAAGTTGTGAATGCTCCATCCTTGGTGGTGTTCAAGGCCAAGTTGGACGAAGCCTTGGGTGACATGGTTTAGTGTGAGGTGTCCCTGCCCATGGCAGGGGGGTTGGAACTAGATGATCTTAAGGTCCTTTCCAACCCTAACTATTCTATGATTCTATGATTCTATAATGCACAGTACAATTGCTCATTACTGTCTGACTGATGGACAGCCCATCCCTGAGCAGTGATCAGTTGCTTCCAGCCAACTGCCCCAGTTTATATACTGAGCATGATGTGCTGTGGTATGGAATATATCTTTGGTTAGTTTGGGTCAGCTGTCCTAGCTGATTATTTAACTAACAGAACAGGATTAAATGGATTCTGTCTTGCTAAAGGAAAAAACAATCCCTGCCAAGCCCAAGCCCAGTATCTCAGATTGAGGACAATGGAGGAGAAACAAAAGTCCAAAAGCAAAATCTATTGCCAGGCTCTCATCAAATTCTCATAATCTTGAGGACATAAGCAAAAAACTGTACGTACTTTTATGTCCTCTATATCTTCTATTGCTTCTCACTCCTTTTTGAATTTGCCTTTGATTATCTTGTCAAAATAGGAAAGATGATTAAAAAAGAAACTGAAGAACTATCACTTGCTTACCTGCTACAATGGACTGCTTGACAGAATAAGAAAATGTAACCAAAATCCACAGCTTAAAAAGGGAGTTTCAATATTTTATGATTGATTGCTCTTCAGAGCCATCTGATTTCAAAATATATAGTGCTGCCTTCTGATTATTTTCTTTTTGTCTGATCTAGCTAATGCATGTTCATTTACTTTCTAATTTTCCAAACTTCCTCCTAAATTTACAAGTGTGCTTGCCATGCCAACCATGCAATTTGTGATCTCCTCAGGAATCTGAAACTTGTCTGTTTAATGCTGTAATAAAACAGAAACACATTTGTGATAGTGTGTTTGCTTAATTTCTGTGATATTCAGTTTACCACAAATGATATTCCACAAGAGAAGTCCCTAACAAAAAGAATTTATGCCTACTTTCCATTATGACACCAATATACTGACCAGGGTGTGAAGGGAGCATAGAGTCAGGGGTGTGATTTCTTCCTACCCATTGCATAGCTTGGACCGTTTCCAAGTAAGATTTGTTCTTCCCTTTACATTCTTGTGAAAGAATCCATGTTTTAGAAAGCAGAGCTCTCAGGAATGACCTAACACTTCCAAGGCATGTTTCTTTGTATTGGTACATATACTGTGATTTTTCCACATTATTTTAGAAAATGCTGAGGGAAATATAATCTTGCCCTGAAACACTCTAACAGAGATCTTCTTGCTTAAAAATTTCTGGTTAAAATATAAATTTTGATGTATGATAAGTGCAACTCTAAATACACACCATTTAACCAAAATGTTTCATGGTCCCAAACTGATTCGGAGAGAACTCCAGGACAAACTTGCCAACAAAGTTTTCAAGTTGACAAGCAGGTATTCTTTATTGTGGGGCCGGGAGACACGATGGATAGCTCCTCCTAATGTGTGTCTCTCTATTGCTACACAAGCCATCCTTATATAGTCCCTGGGCATACATATATATTCACGAGGCTATGTATGGATTACATCATTTTCCAGAAAGTTCCCCGCATGCGTGCAAAATTGTGGTGGTGGTCTGTGAGGGTTGTTTACTTCTTCCAACAATCTTCATCACTTCTGGCTGCCTTTGAAGCACGCACAAGAGATGCTAATACTGGCTTAATTGGTTCGTTAGCACCAGAGACACAATAATCCTCCTATCCTCCTACTTATCAGTTAGTTTAACTGTAGCCCATCCTGGACACCTGCCATTCCCAGATACTCGTTATCCCTACGTCCTGTTATTCTAGACTATTTTTCTTAAAACTATGTCAACTATAACGATTTATCTTGTACAAGAATTCTGAGTATGTTCTCTAGCTGTACTCTATTTTTTTCTCTATGTATCCTGCCCCTCAGTAATTTTCCACTGCTATTGTTATAAAGCCATCAAACTTAACATTACTTAAAACTAATTCTAAAAGTTTATATATTCCGTTTTGTGATTTTATGCCCTCCCTTTGTCTCAAAACCAAATGACTCCTAGAGTTCCTGTTACAGCATGTAAACACTATTATCTTTTCCAAGCAGTCTTTAGTCTTTTTCAAACAACAAGCAGAAGAAAGCAGCAAATAAATCTAGTTTGATACAACCCATTTTACAGATGTTGATTACCATTAATTAATCTATTTTCTTTTAATTCTTTAGCAGTCGAATCTAGGTCTGCTACTGACCTCAGGATTAATGCTTGGTTAACAAAACTGTAATTATCCTGGTAACACATCTTTGTTTTCTTCTAATTTAATAGAACACATTCAGTGCTCCCACCTTTCTTTCAGAGTTTCACAATGGCAAGTTTTTTTTATATTTAACATTCAAGTGCTTGAACGTACATAATCAGTGGAGATGCTTGGATTTGATTTAAAGAAAAGATTTCAGGTTTTTCAATGGACCAGTACTCAACTATGGATTTTCATATACATCTCAAAATCTCAAAAAAGGAAAACAAGCAGCAAAGAAAAGCTAATAAGCATTTATTTGTCTATTTATTTATTTTATTTTGCATATTATAGCATATTTCATAAATAAATAAACTCATATTATAAATATATTTTTATATATTATATATGTATGTGGGTTTTTAAATACTTGTCCTTCACAAAAAATTATCAATCCTACCATGTAGTATTATGAAATAAAAATCAAGACTTTGCATAACATATCCTTCTCCTCTCTTCAGCTTCTGTTTTTGTAAATCATGCATTTTTTAGTTGCTCATAATAACTAATCCATGTATCCCCTCTATTACTTTCTTCACTGTCTGAACAGAGACTGAGGAAGATAATCTAGAATTGTTTGTCTCAATTTACGCATCTCTCCTGAGTGCATTTTTAACAATTCTGATTTGCCCTCATTTATATGAAAAAGACAGATGAGGTTTGAAAAACCAGTGTCATTATATATGCCCATACATAACTGCTTTTTTGCCTCTGTACTGTTTGCCTCAAAAGGGTCTTCTTTCACTTAGACTGTTCTTCCTCAGTTTAGATTCCCTCTTAGACCCTTTCTGAACCTAATTTATTTTTTTTCCTCATAATTTTGCTGTAGCATGCCGCTTTTCCACTCTGAAGTTTTTTAAACTGAGTCAATTTGGCAGCAATTTGCTTTACCCTTCAATAAGTGCTACATTTATAAATAGTGAACTTCCAAGTCAGCATGAGAAGAACTTCTCCCTGATTTACTAATTATGCTGCTTTCAATCGTATTTTATTTCTCCAACAGTGACATCATCTTGAAATGCAGGAGCGCTGGCATCTTAAAGGAGCTGTTTGTTGTGAAGAGATTCCATTTTGTATACAAATTTCCAAGCCTGAAAAAACCTCAGGTGGATTTACGATTCATTCACATTTATTTTTCCACCATCCTTAGTTGGTAATATATTCTTCAAAGCAATTTATATGTAAATATTTATTTGAAGAAAGGAGAGAGAGTGAGTGAGGGAAACAGGCAAGCTACTCCACATGAATTGCAGTATATTTTCTTAAAAACAAGGGTTGGCATAGGACCTGTCTCTCTGTTTCCACATTGCTGCATTAGGAAACAAGCTAGATCCGTGTAGAACTTTTGGCCAGGTGAGCTCTACAGGTTCTCACACCAACTATGTAGAGGTTCTCAAAGCAACTTTGGTCAAAGTCCGTGCAAGCTGTCATGACCTGCATGAGCCACACAGTCCCCACATATTGTATAATCTCTTATGTAGTTTGGAGTTAGCCTACATAACATGTGCTTAGTGCCTGAGCTAATTTTGATATAGTTTCCCATTGCTGCAATCACGCTTCTGATTACAGTAGGTTTATGGCTATTCATTGTCACGGTAAAAAGGTAAAATGCTGAACAGATTTCTTAAAGCAATGGGGTAACGGAAAAGAAACACTGCCAAGGTTAGAGTGTCAGGAGCAATATGGGAAAGACATGAGAACCAAGCTCTGAAATACATAAAACGACACACATATCTGTATCTGTATCAGTATCTGTCTGCCTATCAATATGAATCATATATGTGCATACATATAATCAAAATATGCAATTCTGTATATTCAGATGTTTTTTGATTCAGGAATTAAGCAGAAGCAGCACTGATCAAGATTCTCATGAAAACCCAAACCCAATCATCAAAACAACAAAACTCAGAGTCCAAATTATCGTTGACTTTGAGAACCACATAGATAGAGTAGGTACTCAGGTTTGCATCTAGTGCTGCATCTGCAAAGAAAACAGCTATGACTCCTTTCTTATTCTCACAGGGAATGGTTAACAAATGAAAGCAATCATTTTAGAACAGGCACTTATAGGATCTTTCCAGATGATCTTTTCCATCTGAGCATTACTAAGTCTGGATTTTTTTTTTGTTGTTTTCCTACATACATGCCAAAATATACCATATGCCACATGATGTGATGTTGGAAAATGAAAACATAATTTCTAAGTCAAAAACGACACACTTCAAAAGAATAATAAGGGAAATGAGTTCAGTCATCAGTCAGCTTTCTGGACTAAAATCTTTTGAGCTGACATTTTTACCTCTACATTCATAAATAAACACCTGAGCCTGATCCTTACTTTTGAACCATAAATTTAAATAGTGAACAAATTAATAACAATAAGCTGCTATCAACTGTTTGTTATATGATCATTAAGACTTCTCTCCTAAGACTTCAGCCTGATATCATCTCTCTAGTACCTCGAAAATGTAGCTGAGAGGTCTTACCTCTCATCCTTAGAAAATCTTTACATTGCACTTTTATTTTAGCAGTATTTATTTGAAATATTTTTTGGAAATAATTGTACATCTGAAGCATCTTTTCTTTCTCAGCTTAAGAATTTCTCATTGCTTTCATAGACATGATTTTATATAATTGTTTACATTATTGTACATTGGAGGGTGAATAATTACATTTGAGACACTCTTTAAAGATTTCAAAGGCAGCAAGAACCCTGCAGATTTTATACACTGTTTCAAAACACAAAACCAATCATCTGAGCAATGAATAAATTTAAAACCCCCTGAAATGATGTTTTAGGATTATTTTCACTTTAATTTTAAATTCAGGGCCAGAGTTCACTGCTGACAATATGGAGAACTAATAGGGGAATACAAATAAACCAGTGATATTGTAGGCCTATTCTTATTGCCCGTCAGAGTTTTGCTTTTTGTCTGCATATAAGTAAGACTGAACAGAATTGGCCCCGAAGGTAACAAACATAAGTCTATGAAAGTGAAATGACTATTTGATTTTTTTGAACAGGATATTAAAAAAAATATGACATTACTTTTATTAGTTACAATTAATTATGTGTGATGTACTCTAGGTTACCCTGCTCTTGCAGAGGGGTTGGACTAGATGATCTTTTGAGGTCCTTTCCAACCCTCGGGATTCTGTGATTCTGTGAATTATTTTATGAACACCTTATGTTTGTGCTTTCATATGGAAGGAAACACATGTCTCCATAGTCTACGGATTACATTTGATTTTATAATTTTAAAGCTAAATGCCTAAATTGAACTTGTGGAAGTTCAGGGCTATATTGGTTTTGCATGGCAATGTTTAGGTAGTGGAGGGGCTACAGGAGTGGCTTCTGTGAGAAGTTGCTAGAGACTTCCCCAGGTGTTGGAGCAGAGATTCCCCTGTAGCTCATGATGGAGCCCAGGGTGAGGCAGGCTGTGCCCCTGCAGCCCATGGAGGTCCATGGAGAGCAGATATTCTTCTGCAGCCCATGGAGGACCCCACATAGAGCAGGGGGATGCCCAGAGAAGGCTATGACCCCATAGGAAGCTCACACTAGAGCAGGCTCCTGGGAGGACCTGTGACCCCATGGAAAGAGGAGCCCACTCTGGAGGAGGTTTGATGCAGGACTTGTGACCCTGCAGGGGACCTACGCACCTCGTGGAAGAGACCCACACTGGAGCCCCCTTTTCTTTTCTTTTTTTTTTTTTTTTTGCTTATTGCCCTGCTCTGATTTAGTTGGTGATAAATTCATCCAGTTTCTCCGGGCTGAGTCTGTTTTGTCTATGGTCTCTCCCTGTCCTTATCTTGACCCACTACCTTTTTGTTATATTTTCTCTCCCCTATCCAGCTGAGAAGGGTAGTGATAGAGAGCTTTGGTGGGCACCTGGCATCCAGCCAAAGTCAACCCACTACAAGTGCGCCGAACACATACAAGGTCATATGCTTTATTGGCTTTTTGTTTGTAAAATGACAACTTACAAACATTCACTGTTTCTTTAATGTGTAGAAGGAGGCAAATCTTAGGTGGGCAAGGTGGTCTCAGTTACACAAATAGAGATCAGTTTAGCTACCCAAACTGCTTAGTCTGCCTGGACTTGAGCTACCAACCTGGAAGGATTAACCTACTTTTCTGGGACAGCTGCCAACTCTGTACAGACATTCCGTGTACCACAGGGTGTCTGAAATATTGCATGATGGTTGTCCTTGAGCACATTAATTAAGTACATTAATTTGATAAGCTGAATCAAGGTTTACTGTGTGCCTTATCCTCATTGGCTTTAACAGGAGGTTGCACATGCGCACATGTAGGCAATCACTGCTTCAAGAAGCAGAGCTTTAATCCACATTGTTCTGTTTCACAGAGTTCTGTGTCAACCTGGGCTCTTGAAACAACCTCTACTCCCCACTGCAACTTCTGTTTCTTGGGGGTCTTACCATCATCAATCGTTTCCATAAATGGTTCTTCTTCCTCCATCTGACCTAGCACTACTGTTTTGCTGAAGTTTTTACTCCAAATCTTGTGTCTGTATGAGCTCAGAAAAAATGAAACAAACAAAACAGATGGGTTATGTCAGATACTTGACATTACCATACGTCTCTTTGGTAAAGGTTTTGACCACATCTGGCAGTTCAGTTTATGTGGGCACATTTCATAGAATCATAGAATAGTTAGGGTTGGAAAGGACCTTAAGATCATCTAGTTCCAACCCACCTGCCATGGGCAGGGATACCTCACAGTAAACCATGCCACCCAAGGCCTCATCCAACCTGGCCTTGAACACCACCAGGGATGGAGCAGGATGGAGTAGAGGGGCAGGGTCACCTCCTTCGACCTGCTGGTCACACTCTTTTTGATACAGACCAGGATACAGTTGGCTTTCTGGGCTGTAAGCGCACACTGAAGCCGGCTCATGTTCATTTTCTCATCGACCAATACCCCCAAGTCCTGCTGTGATTGAGGAAATTTGATTCCAACCAACCTTAAGGAGAAGAAAGCAGTAGGCATGCAACTCCTGCTCTGTTCTGCAGTTAAAAATGCAAAGGGTGCATCTCAGTTTCTGTGTAATTAATACCCATTAAAATCAATCACATAGTGTTAGTGGAACAAAGTTGGGAGTGGCTGTTTAATAATTTTGTCTTTAAGCGTATGTTCTATTTTCTCCTTTTTAAGTAAATGAAGCTTTGTGGGGAAAAAAAAACAAACAAACAAAAAAACCAAAACAACAAAACAAACAAAACAAACAAACAATAAAACCCCCCAAAAAGCTAATGAAAAACTAACAGACTCTTTCAACCAAACAACAGAAGTCGCAGAACAAAACCCATGTATCTAAGAACATGTTTAATTGCAAATGTAAACATCAGAATTGTTTTTGCAAATGGAAATATCCTAATGTAAATGCTAAAAGCTTTGCCAGATGATTGTTCGAAATGCACCAATAAGCTCATTAGGTAAATCAGAAACTCACTTTGCCATCAGTCTTTATAAGCTGCAGCTGAGTTCTGGTATGAATCACAGTAAAGGAATTCAGCTCACATCACAGGTATTTACATGCCTGAGCACTTTCTCATGTAGATAGATTAATCTACTTGCAAAAATTTAAAAGCATGCCTATAAGACAAGTTAAAAAAATAAAAATCTTTTTTTACATCATGCATCATAAACACAAATTTCTTTATAACCTTTATAATATAATAATGCAGACTTCAGGCCATTGTAATATTTTCTAGCCATTCTTTTCTAATAAATATATATGTATGTGGCAACTAATTATAAGAAATATAATCAGCAATCCTTTCCAAAGTCATAGCTCTTTCTTACAGGAAAAAAAGTATAGACCAACATTTGGGACAGAAAGAGAGTTTGTGGTGGGCTGCTTAGGAAGCAAATGAAATCACATAGACCTGTCATCCTGTTGCTGTACTGGAAGTGAAAGCCATGTAAGTTACTGTGACGCATTGGGTGACCCAGAGTTTTACATATTTATTTCCTGAAGTCATTGGTTTTGTTCAGTAAATACTCCCAATACATGTAAAAAAAACCCCAATTTCACCTGACACACAAAAAAATATCACCTTAATCAGTTTTTCCTCAGGGTTACATTCTTCTTAGTGCTGAACAGGCTATTTCTGTTATGGTTTAAGGTTAATGAGATCTCAAACTAGCAGTCTTGCGTAATAACCTCCACACTGGTGCAAAGTAGTGGAGGAGACTGATCACTACAAATGAAATATTAAAGATGCATTTTCTTGATATAAAATTAATTTTCAATAGATTATTCATTCAGTATGAAAGTTTAGATGATGATATATACTTTAATTTTTAGGCTGTCAACACATGGCACACAAAAGGCTCAATAGCATTGAGCTATTACTATTTCTTTTTTATGGGGTGCACAGCTACAACTTACATTAGATCTCACTAATTAAATAGTTGGCTGATGCCTGAATGGAAGACCTCCAAGTAAAGGGCACAACAGCTGAAATCCTGGTCCAGAAATGGAATAGATCTGCATGAAACTTCAGTGAGGTTAATATTTCATCTGGCCAGCTTTCTCCAAAGCTACTACTGTCTTTTTAATGAGATGGAAGATAACTACCTAAACAGGTGTTTTATTAGCAGACACTGATAGTTTTACTAAAAGCTGAAAAATCTTAACAGCCTGTGAGCAAATTCGTTGCTTCCTAATTGTATACTGTCCTTGCACCTTTAAATAATCCTTTATTTATACCCTTATTTTTCTCCTTTTTGTTAACAAACATCTTGCAGTATTTTCATGCATAGAGTTATGTCCTCTACCTGCACTGAGTGCAATGACCCTTCCTCTTAGCTGTCTGTCCCTTCCCTTTAGCATCTGTGTGAGTGAAGATGCAGTTTCCCATCAGCTGATTCAGTAAGAAGATAAATTCCTACCCAATTTTTTACTTCCTACAACATTTAATTAATACAAGCTCAAGAAAGAAGAATTTATAGTAGGAGTCTCCTGTACATAAATATCTCTTTTTGGGAAAACAATTTCTGATAGTGGATTTTACCAGACATGTGTGTCACCTGAAACCAATCTAAGTCCATATTTGGAGCAGACCAACAACTGGATGATCAACTGAATAATGACACAGGTGCTGTGTCTCTCTCCAGTATGTATCTCTTCAATCTGTTCAGAAAATTAATCATTTTACAACACAGTCCTTTCACAGATATAGAGGAAACTGAACAACTATTTCAGCATCTGATGTTATCAATGAGGCCAGTGATGTTCAGGCAAGCAGTCCGCTGAAGACAATGATTAAGTTTGCAACAGCTCTGTTATTATCAGAACAATTATAAGATTTGTAGGCAAAATGTTGAAAAGTCAGGGAAATGTGAGGGATATCTAAAGGAAGTGGAGCCTGAATATAGGTAGATTAATGAAACATATAAGCAAAACCGCTGAGATCAAAATATTAAAATTTAACTATACTGTTTAAATATACTCCAGAAGACAGGAATAATGTTACAGATCCTTGGTCTTGACTTCTACTCTGATATACATCTTTCATAAGCAGTGCTTAAATGTGTTTGTACAAAAAGCTGCTTCCTTGTAATTCTGACCAGGGTAATGAAAGTCTATTTTAGCAACTATCTTCTTTCCCCCCTTCCCCTCTCACCCCACACCCCCCTCCCCCCAGAAAAATTTACCCTGCACTACCAGAGTTTAAAATGCATTGAAAATCAGTTTGGTACTATATTCTAAGATATCAGATATTTGAGATAGAGAAAATGCACACAAATATATTTCAATTCTTTCTTAAACCGTATTGGGAGAACATAACTCCCCAAATATTTGTTATTCGGAATAGACCATAGTATGATCTATGTGTTTTGCTTTATTTTTCACAGAATAGTTGAGGTTGGAAGAGACCACCTACTCCAATCTCCCTTCTCAAACACGGTCACCTAGAGCACATTGCTCAGGATTGTGTCTAGACAGCTCTTAAATCAGGGAAGGCGACTCCACAACCTCTCTGGGCAACCTATTCCAACGCTCAGTCTCCTTCACAGTAAAGAAGTTTTCCTCATGTTCAGATGGAGCCCAGAACTGGACACAGTATTCCAGGTGAGGCCTCACCAGAGCTGAGTAGAGGGACAGGAAAACCTCCCTTGGCCTGCTGGCAATGCTGCTCCTAAGACAGCCCAGGATACCAATGGCCTTCTTGGCCACAAGGGCATATTCTGGTTCATTGACAACTTGCTGTCCAGCAGGACACCTGAGTCTTTCTCCACAGAGCTACTTTCTAGCAGGTAAGTCCTCAGCCAGTACTAGCATACAGGGTTACTCGTTGCCAGGTACAGCACCCTGCACTTGCTTTTGTCGAATTTCAAAAGATTCAGCTTTGTCCATCTCCTCAGACTGTCCTGATACTTCTGTTCCTCTGTTGTTTTGGGGGTTTGCATTTGGTTTGTTGCTGGGTTTTTTTAAACTGTTCTACAACATGGTTTGGGAAAAGGCGGATTTGATATAACACCTATAAGAAGCAACTAAAGAAGCAGATATATGGCATCTTCTGTGTTACTGATGTACCTACCTCGAAATACTGCTGTATTTAGTGCTTGCTAGAGATGGAAGCTAAATCAAATGTTCATCTCCCTGAGGGGTGGAGGGTGGGGAATATATGTATGTTATCAGCTATATATTTTTGCTCAGACCAAATAGAACATTCGAAATAATATTATTTGCTGTTTTATTTACTAGCAGATATAAAACTAATCACATTGGTGATAGTCGAAACCTCATAATCTTTCAGTGGTGATACTTCAGCCAGGTCCAGTACAGCTATGTTAGCATGGGACAGTGCTCAGATGGAAAAGCTGCAAACAAAGAATGATTAGGCAAACACAACCTTCTGGCTCTGCAGCTTCCAGGACATGTCCTGTAGCTCTGCATACCACACGCTTGTACTAGAAAAACAATAAAATACCCTTTCTGTCAAAGCTAACTGATATTTATCCATTGGCTGAAAGGGACTTAATGAGAAGTGAATGAGAAGGATCTGCAAAGATCAAGAAATTAAACAGATGCTAGGTGAATACACGTGAATCTGTATATCTCATTGAAATTGTTCATCAAATTTTACCCCACCAGTCAAACACTAAGATAATTTTCTTTAAATAATATATTAAAATCTCTATGAATTGTATTATTTAATATTGATTAATTAAATTTTTTTGAAAAATGTAAAATTTTCAATTCATACTGGAAAAGAATTATTGTAATTGCTGTGCAGTGACCTTCCATGCAAGGATCTTAGCATGTACTGACTATTGATTTTAGTCTATCATTTGCTACTTGGAATAAGAGATGGACACCCACCTAGCTATAATATCCTTTCAGGTAGCTGTAGAGAGTGATAAGGTCTTCCCTCAGCCTCCTTTTCTCCAGACTGAACAACCTCAGTTTCCTCAGCTGCTCCTTATGAGACTTGTGCTCTAGACCCTTCATCAACTTCATTGTTCTTTGATTGTGCTCCAGCACCATGGAGACCATAGTGAATAAGGTTGTCTCCCTGCAGCTCGTGGAAGACCACAGTGCACAGGTATCCACCCTGCAGCCCATGAAGCATTCCACCCCAGAGCAGTGCATGCCCCGAAGGAAGCTGCAGCCTGTGGAGTGCTCACAAAGGAGCAGGATCCTGGTAGAAGCTTGCAACCTGTGGAGAGCGACCCATGCAAGAGCACACTTTCCAGCAGGATCTGTGGCATGTAAGAGACCCACACTGGAGCAGTCCATTTCTGAAGGACTTCACTCCTGAGGGGCAAGGATGTAGAAGGGTTTTGAGTGGAGCTCAGCCTTGGAAGAAGCAAAGGATGAAAGGAAAATATTTTTATTTTTGTTCTTATGTCTGGCTTTCCTACTCTGTTAATAATTGGTGATAAATTTCCCCAGACTTGAGTCTGTTTTGTCCATAATAAAAACTGGTGGGTGATCTCCCTGTCCTTATTGCACCCCATGATTTTTTTTATCTTACTTTCTCTCCCTGTCCAGCTGAGGAGGGGGAGTGACAGAGTGGCTTGATGAGTAGTGGTGGCCAGGCAAGGTTAACCCGCCACATTGTTATGTCTGCTTCTGTATGAAGACCTTTAAAACAGATATGAAAGTCTTCTCTGCATCTTCCAGACTTTGACTGAGACCAAGGATATCCTTCCTGGATTTCATTCTCTTGAGATACAGTGACTCAGAAGTGAAATTACATGACAACAGAATGAATGAAAAAATATATTCTACAGTGCTAAACACTACTGTTTAAGCTCAGCTGTTCCTTCATTACACATTGATGTGAGCATTCTTGACTATTACTTTGACAGGTAAATCATGGCATTACCTGTGATTTCAAGTGTGGTGGATGATCTTGAAATGATCAGCTTACAGTTTTATTATTGATGCTACTTTTTGTATTTTTCTTGTCTCTGGGCTTTGATGAAGTTCCAGTGCAGGAACTTGGCTGATATAAGCCAGAACCACACAGTTATTGATACTCTGTGAAGATCAGATCAGACAAGACCAGGCTGAAATAACTGTCAAGAGACCTGAGCTGGAATACTTGTCTACTTCTCAGAGTAGAAAGACATTCTGCTCACTGTACAAACTTTCAGATCTTGGACTTAGATGCACCATAAAACCAGTGCACAAAGAATTGCTGAAGAACTGCAGTGAGCAAAGAAAACTCACTCTGTTTGGTAAGCCTTCCCCCTAAGAAAATAAAAACTATGTTAGGCCATAATGATTTTGTTACCCAACAAGCACTCTGAAAAATAACAAAAAAGGTGCAGCAGTATTTTCTTTCTGTCTCACAGTGACTTCTGAACTGCTCCTGCAACATCGCTCATCACAGTGTTCTCCAGGTTGTGCATAAAGTTTGAATCCAGCCTGTACTTATAGTCTCAAAGACAGATGTGCAAATATTTCTCATTTACTTTGCTGGAATGAAAATTAGAAAAAAACTTAACGTGGTTTAGAAATTGATCATTGATGCAACAGCAGCGATCCCAGTGGAAACTCCAAATTATCATATAATATAAGGAATGCCAGATTAGAGGGAGCATAAAATTAATCTAAGTTAGACTAACTCTTGCTTTCACTTATGCTGCCTTAAAATTGTTTACATTTACTTCTGAGTTAACAAGATCAGACTAATGTGAGCTAAGATAAACCCAGAAAATGAGAGTAAGAAAGTGTTTTTTTAATTTGATACACTATTTATCTGAAGGGCAAAAAAGTACACAAAAATGCAATAGATTTTTTTCATTCATATGGTTTCATCAGATAATCAACAATTCTGAGGATAGATGATTTTGTCCAGCCTTTTTTGAGATCATAACTCTTCCCTGGAATTCACATGCACTACTGCTTCTATGAAGATTAATTAAAAAAGTTATTTTTATTATTACTATTATGTAAAAGATAATTTCTACTTTACAAGAGCACCTCATATTAGTAGCTTCAAAGAAATGGAACAGAGTGAGTCTCTGTCTTGAGAACCTACAAAATTCATGCAGTTGTTGATGCTAAACTGATGGCACGCACAGCTTGTGTGATGCAGTAGAGATGTGAGAACCAGTGGATGATAATATAGTCTAGGAAGATTATCTGTGAAGGAGTCTTGCAGAATAGAAGAAAGAAAAGCTCGGCTGCTAGGACCACAGTATGGTGTAGCAAGAAGAAAGATGATAATGAACCAGAAATTTTAACCCTTTTATGAAGATTTTACAAGCATATAGCCAGATATCCAACAGAATTTGATCTCCATGTAACATTCCAGAAGGTACAGGTCTTCCACAAGTCCAGTATCCTATTTGATCTACATACTAGGCCCCATGCAGATGTCTCAGGCATCTTAGGAAAACAAAATAAATAAATACTTATTGCTCTGAACTCTGCCCTTGATGTCTATTTGCTATGTTAGTCACAACTTTAGTCACAATTAAGCACTTTTTAATGAACAACAAATTTGAATATCTTAATCTTGAATCGAGTACCAGTTCAATTTCAATCTGGTAATCTCAGGCTGAATCCCACCTGCCATTTCCTAGCACTGGAGTAATACATCTGATATGTAAAAGTTAAGTGCCCATTAAAATCCTGCTGCATTATCAGCTGGCATATATTGGTCTGGTCCTAATTACCTCAATCAGATGGCCTTTCTCGGGTAGAAAACTCCAAAGAAGATCTTTATTTTAATCCTGTTCACTCTTTCTGCTGTTGCTTCCTGAACAATTTTCAGGGCTTCATGTTCCACCTCTATCTTACTAATCTTTTGTGAAAAACAGAGCTTGTTTTACAAGCAAATTGTCACTCTAGATTTCTTTTTTCATTTTGTAAGAGTCTTCAGTCTTTCTGGATAGTGAACGCCTCTCTGCCTTCTAAATGGAGTTCCAAAGCTGGTTCCTCATCTTGACAGCTCTCTGGTTTGCTCTTCACCTTTACTATCACTGGTTCATATCTGCCTTCAAAAATAATTTGGTACAGACTTCACTGATGTCTCTCTTTGGACTCTCACTATTTGTTCTTTCAGATAGTTGCTGTTCCTTGGCAAATATTCCTTTCCAGTCATTCTAGAAGTGATAACATCTATGATTTATATATTTATGTATTGATAAATAAAATTATCACCTGGGGACTCTGAAAAAGCTTTGTAACAAATTAATAAGAAGATCTGAAACTAAAGGTCTGATCTCAAAAATTATCTCTGATATGAAGCTGGAGACTTATTCTTAGAGACTCAATTCCAAAGAAGCTAACTCTGTCTTTATCAAACTCAATACAGGTGGGCAACCAGCCTTCTTATAGTGAGAACAGAAATAAGGCTAGGAAAAGCAGAGCTGAGTGCTCTGGGAAGATAGCCATTATCCTGCACATTTGCAATCAAGTCATTTCATTAAAATTTGCTCCTTATTCCTGGTGTTCTAAGTCAACAGGGAAATACTTTGCAGTTTATTAGACTCCTGTTTCTCCTGAGAGACATAGGATATCACAGGGCTTGTCTGTTTAATGCTGTATCAACATTTCCTCTTGGGAGAAAATACCATTTTCACTCCCTCAAGTGAGCAGCATTAGAAATCAGTTCTGATTAGTGTTCTCCCTGTTTCATCCAGGTTCAATTAGTGGAGGATATTGAAACTGTGAATTACCTGTCATCCAAAGCTTCCTGGTATGTTTACAAAAGCAAATGGACTATATTATAAGAGTATTGTATATGAAAATTGAGATATTTATTAATATTTTTTACAACACCCTAGTGCAAACATTACCTAGGAAATAAAGCCTGTGGTTATTTCTTGCAGTGTGTGCTTTGATTTCCATCCCATCAACACTGCTACCCATTTAAAAAGTCCAAAGTGCTATGAGAATACAGAATACTTTCACTGCAGCTTCAGGCATATTTCATCACAGAAAAAAATATTTTGAGTTCATGGAAGAAAAGGAACTTCTAAGGTGTCCAGTGGATTTTTTTCCAGATGGTCTGTACTGGCTCTCCATGTAGTATCTGACTCTCCACAGAAGTAAGCAAATTGCATCGTATTTGCAAAGATAGCTGTAAAATGGATGGCAACTTAAGGCTAAATTTTGCCTGAAGGCAAGGAGCAGGGAAATAAGGATATTTTAAAGCCCCATTTGCCTGGCTGCACCAAGTTCTATTTGAATGTTGTGTAACCAATGTTTGGGACCAGACAAGAAAGGAAAAAAAGTGATAAATAGGTGTAGTAATATGAGCAGGAAGAAAATGAGCACTTGGGAGAGAGTATGTGCTTTGATTTTTCTGTCTGACTTTCTACTTCAATAGAGGAAATTGGACTGTTTTTTATTTCTTGGACCTATTAATGGGACATGACTATCATTGATTTAAGTTACATTTAATGCCTGAAACTGCTGTTTACATATCTGAAACCAAGTGACTTATATTTGCCTCTGTAGCAACAGACACAAGATATCTCATTATTGACTGAGAAGTAAAAAAATCACACATTGGTATTTGCCATGATATAGCTGAAACACCATGTATGCCCACCTTCATGAATTTTATAACATTTTTGTGGGCCCATGGCCATAATCTCATGCTATTCTTCTCTTCTTCAAGAGGAAATGATAAGCCAGCAAATATTTTTAAGCATTTATGTACCTAAACATGTAAATTAGTACCTACTGGTATTTCAGAACCATGCAGAATCCTAAATGTCATTGATCCCTATGGGGAATTGGTGCTCAAGCTCCTCAAAATTGTAGTGGGATCCTACCTGCATCCTAAGCACCTAAATACTTTTGAAAGTCTGGCTTAAGGTGTCTAAAATTACATTGCATTATTGGTTAATGCTGTATGATTCCATTAATAATCCTGATACATACAATTTTTGATGGCATGGAGTTATTTTCTTTGCAGCTATGCATCACTAGAAATGCTGAAGGATAAAGATGTGCAACAAGGTATCTTCAGCAGGAAAACTACATTCTCCTAAAGCATTCTGTATGCTAATTATATGTCCAGTGTTTTAATTGCAGTATATTTAAGATAAATTAGTCTTTATTAATGTGGCTTTCTAAATGAAATAATTTGGTTACTCTTTATATGATTATTTTTCATTCACATTTTCAAGTCAAGGAAGATACTGTAACAATCTAATAGTTAACTATAGTAATGACTGATTTTCAGAAAGCTATTGCCATTGTGAGCCATATTCTGTGATTTATAGCCGCAATCATGTTTGTTTGGGGTCTTTTTTGAAGTTGGAAGATGAAGGACAGTTGAGTACCTGCATTTGAAAATCAATTGCTCCCCAGTGATGAATGAAAATTCCCACCAATCAGAACACAGAAGTCAGTCAGGAAAGTGTTAATAATTGCAGTTTGCGAGCTCATAAAGAGCCTCTAAGCCTGCATATGATGTGGGAGTTTGGCTTCTTTTAGTCTGTTTTTCCTTATTAGATCTAAAAGATTAAGCCCTAGTCATCAGTTCCAGAGAATTCCTGATTAACTCTTACTTGATTCATGTGGTATTTGCACACATAATAGGCTGCTGAAAAATTCTGTCCTAACATTCTACAAGAATGCATATAGCATATTCAATTATTTAGCTACATCTGATTTCAGACTTGACTAGAAACAGATACCAGACTTACTTTTATGCACTTATGTTGTCTCTGTAGTGATTAAGTAAATGCTTAAAGATAATAAATAATAAATAATGATTCATTATATTCATTATATTTTCCTATGTTTTATTGTATTGTCATTATTTAATGATATTAAATTCATTGACCTGCCTTCTCTTTAAGGTGAAGGTCAAGTCTTATGCTCCCTTCTTATCAGAAACATAGAGAGGACGCTCAGCTTCTGTTGTATACATGAATCCTTCTGGTTGTTCAAATTGATATTTGCACTGTTGTAATGCAACATGGAAATATTGTGTCAGTAATATGAATACTTGCAGATGACAATATGGGTTGTGATTATGCATACCATTTTCATATTTTCTGCATAAATGAAAGTTGCAATATTAATTAAAATTCCTGCAGTGCACTGAAGAGGTAGCTGACTTAAGTAAAAAAATCTTAAATCTGCTTGTTTTGCTATGAATGGAAAAAGAAACTGAAAACCCCAGGCATCTGAGTGCTCCTTTTTCACTTGAATACTTACTAGCAAAAAATATTTTTCTATAAAATGAATAATTATGACATGAAAAATTGAATACAAGTTGTGTGAAACAGAAGACAAAAGAAATAGAAGACAAAAAAAATAAATAAGCTGCAATGAACTTTAAAAGAAAGACATTGAAAAATAATTACTACTTTTAGTTTTTAAGTAACAAACTATTCTGCAGAGATATCTCCCTTTCTCATGAGTCATCTACTTTTCTGGCATGCAGATTCCACATCTGAAAAAGCTATTGCATGTTTCATCATTCAAAGTAAATCTTCTGGCTTTGTTGGAGTCCAAATGCAAACTACACTATTTAGCTGTTGAACTGTTCCATTATGAACTATTCACATGGTCTTGATTATAGGATCACATCAGGGAGAGGATGGTTGAAATGGTTTACTTTGTCCTCTTTGCTCTTAAAAACTTCCAGGTTTTCTAGTATGTTTTTTCCATATATAATGTCAATGGTTGGTAATAGGGGACTATGTGAGGCAGCTGAGTTTACTGTTTGTGCTATTAGAATGTTGTTGTATTTTGTGTTTGAAGGAGAACTTTTCTCCTTTTCCTGAAATTCTTTGAGTTGGAGACACAGCTCCTATCATGCTGTTCTAATAGTACTAAAGATATTAGCCAGTGCAAAAAAAAAAAAGCTATTATATATAAATTACTTGTCATTGAGCAACTAATGCCTCTTGGTTTGAGTAAAAGTAACTATTCTGCCCACAGTTACACGTTTTTTCATTCTGAAGTTATACCGTTTCCAGCTATGGTCTTCATATGCCATATAGATTACTCAAGTTAACAGGATCTTTAATAATCAAAGGTTATTATAAAATGAGATCATTGTTGATAGCAAAGGAGTTCACAATGAGGAATGATCATGCATATGGGAAACAGTTTTAGCTTAACGTTTAAGTTGTTTTGTTAAATGTGTGTAAAAGATTGCAGGGCTTTTCGCTAGTGTGTAGTTACCTTAACTGCTAGAACAATCATTTAGGTTAACCACAGTACTCTTGTTTATTTATTTAGAATCAAAGAAATATAGAATAGTTAGGGTTGGAAAGTGTCCTGGGTTCAGCAGTTGCGATCACTTTTTCTCCTTAACAGCTGGTGCAGCACTGAGTTTTTGACTTTCGGCCTGGGGACAGTACTGATAAAACCGATGTTTTTAGTTGCTGGTCAGAATGTTTAGTCTGACCAAGGACTTTGTGAGTCTCATGCTCTGCCAGGGAGGAGGAGAAGCTGGGAGGAAGCATGGACAGGACACCTGACCCAAACTAGCCAAAGAGGTGTTCCATACCACAGCACGTCATGCCCGGGATGTAACAGAGAGTTACCCGGAAGGGCTAGTTCACTGCTGGGGGTGAAGGGGCTAAGTATTGGTTGGCAGTTGGTGAGGTGTTGTATTCTCTTCACTTGTTATTTCCTTTATCATTATTATTATTGGTGGTAGCAGTAGTGATTTGTGTTATACTTTAGTTACTAAACTGTTCTTATCTCAATCCATGGGAGTTACATTATTTTCGATTCTCCTCCCCGTCCCTCTTCAGGAGTGGGAGAAGGGAAAGAAGGGGGGGAGTGAGAGAGAAAGACTGTGTGATTGATTTACGGCTCACTGGGTTTAAACCACAACAGAAAGGACCTTAAGATCATCTAGTTCCAACCCCCCTGCCATGGGCAGGGACACTTCACCCTAGCCCATGTCACCAAGATTATGCCCAGCCTGGCCCTGAAAACTGCCAGGGATGGAGCAATCACAACTTCCCTGGGTAACCCATTCCAGTGCCTCACCACCATCACAGTAAAGAATTTCTTCCTTATATTTAACCTAAACTTCCTCTGTTTTAACTTTGAACCCGTTACCCCTTGTCCTGTCACTACAGTCCCTGATGAAGAGTCCCTCCCCAGCATACTTGTGGGCCTCCTTCAGATACTGGAAGGCTGCTAGGAGGTCTCCACGCAGCCTTCTCTTCTCCAGGCTGAACAGCCCCAACTTTCTCAGCCTGTCTCCATACGGGAGGTGCTCCAGTCCCCTGATCATCCTCGTGGCCCTCCTCTGGACTTGTTCCAGCAGTTCCATGTACTTTTTATGTTGAGGACACAAGAACTGCACACAATACTCCAAGTGAGGTCTCACGAGAGCAGAGTAGAGGGGCAGGATCACCTCCTTCGACCTGCTGCTCACGCTCCTCTTGATGCAGCCCAGGATACGGTTGGCTTTCTGGGCTGCGAGCGCACACTGAAGCTGGCTCATGTTCATTTTTTCATCGACCAACACCCCCAAGTCCTTCTCTGCAGGGCTGCTCTGAATCTCTTCTCTGCCCAACCTGTAGCCGTGCCTGGGATTGCTCTGACCCAGGTGTAGGACCTTGCACTTGGCATGGTTAAACTTCATCAGGTTAGCATCAGCCCACCTCACAAGCGTGTCGAGGTCCCTCTGGATGGCATCCCTTCCCTCCGGCATATCAACTGAACCACACAGCTTGGTGTCATTGGCAAACTTGATGAGGGCACACTCAATCCCACTGTCCATGTCACCGACAAAGATGTTGAAGAAGACCGGTCCCAACACTGATCCCTGAGGGACACCACTTGTTACTGGTCTCCAGCCAGACATCGAGCCATTGACCACAACTCTGCGTGCGGCCATCCAGCCAGTTCTTTATCCACTGAGTGGTCCACCCATCAAATTGATGTCTCTCCAATTTGGAGACAAGGATGTCACGTGGGACAGTGTCAAAGGCTTTGGACAAATCCAGGTAGATGACGTCAACTGCTCTGCCCCTGTCCATCAATTCCATAGCCCCATCATAGAAGGCCACCAAGTTGGACAGGCAGGATTACGTCTTAGTGAAGCCATGCTGGCTGTCAACAACCACCTCCTTGTTTTTCATGTGCCTTAGCATGCCTTCCAGGAGAATCTGCTCCAAGAGTTTGCCAGGCACAGAGGTGAGACTGACTGGTCTGTAATTCCCTGGGTCATCCATTTTCCCCTTCTTGAAAATGGGGGTTATGTTTCCCTTTTTCCAGTCTTTGGGAATTTCACCTGACTGCCAAGATTTTTCAAATATGATGGCCAGTGGCTTAGCAACTTCATTCGCCAGCTCCTTCAGGACTCGCGGATGGATTTCGTCAGGTCCCATGGACTTTTGTACGTTTAGGTTTTTAAGATGGCCTCGAACCAGATCCTCTCCTACAGTGGGCCTGGGGTCTTCATTCTCACAGTTCTTGCGTTCGCCTTCCAAGACTTGGGTGGTGCAGTCAGAGACTTTGCCAGTGAAGATCGAGGCAAAGAAGTCATTAAGAACCTCAGCCTTCTTCAAACCCAGGGTAGCCAGTCCTCCCAATATCTTCCAAAGGGGGCCTACGTTGTCCCTAGTCTGTCTTTTATTCCCTACGTACCTATAGAATCCCTTCCTATTATCCTTAACATCCCTAGCCAAGTTCAATTCTAACTGGGCCTTAGCCTTCCTCACCTGGTCCCTAGCTTCCCGGACAGCATCCCTGTATTCTTCCCAGGCTGCCTGTCCCTGCTTCCATCTTCTATAAGCCTCTTTTTTCCTTTGAATTTTCCTGAGCAGCTCCTTATCCATCCAAGGAGGTCTCCTGGCCCTCTTGCTGCACTTCCTTCTAGTTGGGATGCAACACTCCTGAGCTTGGAGCAGGTGATCCTTGAATAACAACCAACAGTCTTGGACCCCCCTGCCCTCTAGGGCTGTGTCCCATGGAACCTTACTAAGCAGGCTCCTGAAGAGACCAAAGTCTGCTCTCTTGAAGTCCAGGGCAGTGGGCTTGCTGCACACTCTTCTCACTGTCCCGAGGATCTTGAATTCGACCATCTCGTGGTCACTGCAACCAAGGCTGCCCTGGAGCGTCACATTTCCAACCAGCCCTTCCCTGTTGGTGAGCACGAGGTCAAGCATGGCACCTCTCCTTGTCGGCTCCTCTATTACTTGCAGAAGGAAGTTGTCTTCCACACAATCGAGGAACCTCCTGGATTGCTTATGCCGGGCCGTACCCTCACTCCAAGAGATATCAGTGTGGTTGAAGTCTCCCATGAGAACAAGGGCCTGTGAGCATGAGGCTGTTCCTATCTGAACATTTAGAGACAACGATGTCATGTGGGACAGTGTTGAACGCCTTGCACAAGTCCAGGTAGATGACATCAACTGCTCTACCCCTGCCCATGAAATCTGTAGCCCCATCGTAGAAGGCCACCAAATTGGTCAGGCAGGATTTCCCCTTAGTGAGGCCATGCTGGCTGTCACCAAGCACCTCCTTGTTTTTCATGTGCCTTAGCATGCCTTCCAGGAGAATCTGCTCCAAGAGTTTTTGCTAGGCATGGAGGTGAGACTGACTGGTCTGTAATTCCTCAGGTTGTCCAATTTTCCCCTTCTTGGAAATAGGGATTATATTACCCTTTTTCCAGTCGTCAGGAGCTTCACCTGACTGCCATGTTTTTTCAAATATGATGGACAGTGGTTTAGCAACTTCATTCGCCAGCTCCTTCAGGACCCGCGGATGGATTTTGTCAGGTCCCATGGACTTGTGTAGGTTCTTAAGATGGTCTCGAACCAGATCCTCTCTTACAGTGGGCCTGGGGTCTTCATTCTCACAGTCCCTGCGTTCACTTTCCAAGACTTGGGCAGTGTGGTCAGGGACTTTGCCAGTGAAGACTGAGGCAAAGAAGTCATTGAGAACCTCAGCCTTCTCCAAATCCTGGGTAGCCTGTTTTTCCGATAGCCTCCGGGCAGCGCCCATGTTGTTCCTAGTGTGTCTTTTATTCCCTACGTACCTATAGAGTCCTTTCCTGTTATGTTTCACATCCCTAGCCAAGTTTAATTCTAACTGGGCCTTAGCCTTCCTCACCTGGTCCCTAGCTTCCCGGACAGCATCCCTGTATTCTTCCCAGGCTGCCTGTCCCTGCTTCCATCTTCTATAAGCCTCTTTTTTCCTTTGAATTTTCCTGAGCAGCTCCTTATCCATCCAAGGAGGTCTCCTGGCCCTCTTGCTGCACTTCCTTCTAGTTGGGATGCAACACTCCTGAGCTTGGAGCAGGTGATCCTTGAATACCAACCAAGAGTCTTGGGCCTCCCTGCCCTCTAGGGCTATATCCCATGGAACTTTACTAAGCAGGTTCCTGAAGAGACCAAAGTCTGCTCTCTTGAAGTTCAGGGCAGTGAGCTTGCTGCACGCTCTTCTCATTGTCCCGAGGATCTCGAACTCAACCATCTCATGATCGCTGCAACCAAGGCTGCCCTGGAGCGTCACATTTCCAACCAGCCCTTCCCTGTTGGTGAGTACAAGGTCAAGCATGGCACCTCTCCTTGTTGGCTCCTCTATTACTTGCAGAAGGAAGTTGTCTTCCACACAGTTGAGGAACCTCCTGGATTGCTTGTGCCGGGCCGTACCTTCACTCCAACAGATGTCAGGGTGGTTGAAGTCCCCCATGAGGACAAGGGCCTGTGAGCGTGAGGCTATTTCTATGGTTTGAAGCAGTCTACCACTCCTAGTTTTGTGTCAGCTACCTTGCTGAATGGGGGTAGCTCAACAGAGGACACCTTCAACACTGGAGCGGGCAGGAGATCAGCGTCCAGGAGCCTCTACTCAGAGCAGCCAGAGCCACCGAGGGAGCCTCAGGTCCTCTACAGGACTCGCCCAGGAGCCGGCAGCTCAGCTGACGCGAGCAGGGACTCACAGGGGGCGGAGCCAGGAGGAGCAGCAGCACCAGCTCTCACTGGTTAAAAACCTGCCCCTGGGAGCGCGGCGAACAGAGCGGGCAAACAGGACGGGTCGAGGCAGTTTGTGCGGCAGTTCGCGCGGGCAGGCGAGCGGGATGGTGAGTACTCGCCGTGTGACCAGGGCCCGGTCTGGGAGCTCTGCTCAGGCTGCCCCGCAGTAGCCAGCGTAGGCACCCAGACAGAGCCGATGAGAGAGGCGGCTGCAGTGCAATGCTCAGAGTGTAGAGAGTGCCTGCACTGGTCTCCTGAGGGAACGGTGCCAAATGGGCAGGGCTGTACTCAGTGCTCCCTGGTGGAGATCCTCTTGCAGCAGGCGGCTGAGCTGCGGGATGCTGTTAAAAGGCTGCAAGATATCAGGGAAGCTGAGAGGAAGCAGGACTGCCTCCTCCAGGCCCAAAATGTGCAGGGGCCTCAGACGTCCCCTGAAGGTCATGGAGGAGTGGAGGAGGCTGTCAACCCAGGAAGCTGGGAAATAGTAACAACAAAAAACAACAAAAAAAAGAGGAAGGGGACAATTAAAAACAAGGGGCTTCCTCCTAAAGCTGTTGTCCCCACCCAGAACTACTTTGCTGTCCTGCAGCGGGCTAAGAAGGAAGGGCACTTGCACCAGAAACAACCGGCTGGTGCGCCGGTAAAGAAGATCACTCCTGGTGCTGCCAGGAAAAAGAGGCGGGTCATAGTGGTAGGGGACTCTACTTTGAAAGGGACAGAGGCACTCATCTGTCGGCCTGACCCGGTCTCAAGGGAGCTGTGTTGCCTACCTGGGGCACGGATCAGGGATGTTGCAGAGAGGCTGCCTGCTCTAGTGAGACCCACGGACTATTACCCACTTCTGGTGATCCATGTGGGTGCTAGTGATGTTGATAGCAGTAGGCTGGAGAACATAAAGAAGGACTACAGAGCCCTGGCAGAGGTGGTTAGGGGCTCTGGAGCTCAGATAGCCTTTTCATCAATTCTCCAGGATACAGGGGGAGATCTTAAAAAAGCTAGGAGGATTGGCCAAGTTAATAAATGGTTAAAAGGATGGTGCCATAGTCAGGGGTTTGGGTGTTTTGAATGCAGGACCCAAGTTAGCAAGCCAGGTGTACTGGGGGCTGTTAGAGCTGATCTGACAAAGAAGAGGAAGAGAGGTTTTAGTAGGAGGCTTGCCAGGCTGGTCAAGGTATCTTTAAACTAGATGTGTTGGGGGAGGGGGGTATCGTTTCATCCCAACACATCCAGTCAGTTGCCAGCACCTACAATAAATGCTCAGAGCGATGCAGAGATATTCCAGCTGCTCCAGCCAATGAGCCGGCTTCATTTGGAGCTCGGCTCAGATGCCTCTACACAAACGCCCGTAGCATGGGAAACAAACAAGAGGAATTAGAGATGTGTGCACGACTGCAGGAGTATGATGTAGTAGGCATCACAGAAACATGGTGGGATGGCTGCTACGACTGGAGTGTTGGAATGGAAGGTTACAGGCTCTTTAGAAAAGACAGGCCTGGCAGGTGGGGAGGGGGAGTTGCTATTGATGTTAGGGATAGGCTGGAGAGTATGGAACTGTGTCTGGGGACGGGTGAGCAGTCGACAGAGAGATTGTGGGTCAAGGTTAAAGGGAGAGCAGCGATGGAGGACATTATTGTGGGGATCTGTTACAGACCGCCTGATCAAGAGGAATCTGTGGATCAAGTGCTCTATAGGCAGATAGGAACAACCTCACGCTCACAGGCCTTTGTTCTCATGGGAGACTTCAATCACCCTGACATCTGTTGGGGTGAAGGTACGGCCCGGCACAAGCAATCCAGGAGGTTCCTCAACTGTGTGGAAGACAACTTCCTTCTGCAAGTAATAGAGGAGCCGACAAGGAGAGGTGCCATGCTTGACCTCGTGCTCACCAACAGGGAAGGGCTGGTTGGAAATGTGATGCTCCAGGGCAGCCTTGGTTGCAGTGACCACGAGATGGTTGAGTTCAAGATCCTCGGGACAGTGAGAAGAGCGTGCAGCAAGCCCACTGCCCTGGACTTCAAGAGAGCAGACTTTGGTCTCTTCAGGAACCTGCTTAGTAAGGTTCCATGGGATACAGCCCTAGAGGGCAGGGGGATCCAAGACTGCTAGTTGTTATTGAAGGATCACCTGCTCCAAGCTCAGGAGTGTTGTATCCCAACTAGAAGGAAGTGCAGCAAGAGGGCCAGGAGACCTCCTTGGATGGATAAGGAGCTGCTCAGGAAAATTCAAAGGAAAAAAGAGGCTTATAGAAGATGGAAGCAGGGACAGGCAGCCTGGGAAGAATACAGGGATGCTGTCCGGGAAGCTAGGGACCAGGTGAGGAAGGCTAAGGCCCAGTTAGAATTGAACTTGGCTAGGGATGTTAAGGATAATAGGAAGGGATTCTATAGGTACGTAGGGAATAAAAGACAGACTAGGGACAACGTAGGCCCCCTTTGGAAGATATTGGGAGAACTGGCTACCCAGGATTTGGAGAAGGCTGAGGTTCTTAACGACTTCTTTGCCTCGATCTTCACTGGCAAAGTCTCTGACTGCACCACCCAAGTCTTGGAAGGCGAACGCAAGAACTGTGAGAATGAAGACCCCAGGCCCACTGTAGGAGAGGATCTGGTTCGAGGCCATCTTAAAAACCTAAACGTACAAAAGTCCATGGGACCTGACGAAATCCATCCGCGGGTCCTGAAGGAGCTGGCGAATGAAGTTGCTAAGCCACTGGCCATCATATTTGAAAAATCTTGGCAGTCAGGTGAAATTCCCAAAGACTGGAAAAAGGGAAATATAGCCCCCATTTTCAAGAAGGGGAAAATGGATGACCCAGGGAATTACAGACCAGTTAGTCTCACCTCTGTGCCTGGCAAACTCTTGGAGCAGATTCTCCTGGAAGGCATGCTAAGGCACATGAAAAACAAGGAGGTGGTTGTTGACAGCCAGCATGGCTTCACTAAGACATAATCCTGCCTGACCAACTTGGTGGCCTTCTATGATGGGGCTACGAATCTGATGGACAGGGGTAGAGCAGTTGACGTCATCTACCTGGACTTGTCCAAAGCCTTTGACACTGTCCCACGTGACATCCTTGTCTCCAAATTGGAGAGACATCAATTTGATGGGTGGACCACTCAGTGGATAAAGAACTGGCTGGATGGCCGCACGAAAAGAGTTGTGGTCAATGGCTCGATGTCTGGCTGGAGACCGGTAACGAGTGGTGTCCCTCAGAGATCGGTGTTGGGACCGGTCTTCTTTAACATCTTTGTCGGTGCCATGGACAGTGGGATTGAGTGCGCCCTCAGCAAGTTTGCCGATGACACCAAGCTGTGTGGTTCGGTTGATATGCCGGAGGGAAGGGATGCCATCCAGAGGGACCTTGACATGCTTGTGAGGTGGGCTGATGCTAACCTGATGAAGTTTAACCATGCCAAGTGCAAGGTCCTACACCTGGGTCAGAGCAATCCCAGGCACGGCTACAGGTTGGGCAGAGAAGAGATTCAGAGCAGCCCTGCAGAGAAGGACTTGGGGGTGTTGGTCGATGAAAAAATGAACATGAGCCAGCTTCAGTGTGCGCTCGCAGCCCAGAAAGCCAACCGTATCCTGGGCTGCATCAAGAGGAGCGTGACCAGCAGGTCAAAGGAGGTGATCCTGCCCCTCTACTCTGCTCTCATGAGACCTCACTTGGAGTATTGTGTGCAGTTCTGGTGTCCTCAACATAAAAAGTACATGGAACTGCTGGAACAAGTCCAGAGGAGGGCCACGAGGATGATCAGGGGACTGGAGCACCTCCCGTATGGAGACAGGGTGAGAAAGTTGAGACTGTTCAGCCTGGAGAAGAGAAGGCTGCGTGGAGACCTCATAGCAGCCTTCTGGTATCTGAAGGGGGGCCTACAAGGATGCTGGGGAGGGACTCTTCATCAGGGACTGTAGTGACAGGACAAGGGGTAACGGGTTCAAACTTCAACAGGGGAAGTTTAGCTTGGATCTAAGGAAGAAATTCTTTCCTGAGAGGGTGGTGAGGCACTGGAATGGGTTGCCCAGGGAAGTTGTGAATGCTCCATCCTTGGCGGTGTTCAAGATGAGATTGGATGAGGCCTTGGGTGACATGTTTTAGTGTGGGGTGTCCCTGCCCATGACAGGGGGGTTAGAACTAGATGAACTCAAGGTCCTTTCCAACCCTAACTATTCTATGATTCTATGATTCTCTAATCCAAAAGAGCAGGAAAACTTCTCTGAACTTGTAGCATTCATTCTTGAAGTACAAACAAATCCTTTTAAAACAATAGCTACTTTAATACTTACCATCTCTTTGTCAGTGGCTAATTGGTGTGAATCTTCTTTTACATATTTACTGGAGTGTGATTATAAACTACAATCTTAACAACAATAACAACAGCAGTAGTAACAACAATAGTAATGACTTACACAACTTTTTTCCTGAAATCCATGGGAAACCATCTGTTGAAGCATTCCATTATTTAAAAATTGTTCCAAATCTCCCTTACCTCCTGTCTTCTTTTCCAGCTCACTCCAGTCACTTTCAGTTGCCAATCCAGAGTATGTAGATGTTTAGTATTTCATTGACTTCTACTTCCAGATTTTCCTACTGCATACTTTTCTGTTGTGGCATTATTAATTAAACATACATTCATGTGTGAATGTAAATAACCTTTTCAATAATAACTAAGAAGAAGTGGAAGAAAAAACCCACTAATAATTTGTATGGGGCTAGAGTTTGATAGATAGATTGTGATAATATTTGATAGTCATCTCTATTGATAGTAATTTTGTATTCAGTATATGACAGAGCACTTCATGACAGAAACAAAATCAATGCTTCTCAGCAGAAAAAACAAGGAAGACATTTTCAGGGCTAAACTTCTTTTGGGGCTCATATATTTATGAAATTTAAATACTATTTGTAGTAAAACTGAAAATTGTTCTCAGAAAAGATATTTTAACTTTTTTTTTCCTTTTCAATTGGATAAACAGTGCCACTGTTAGACCTAAAACTTTGAGATTAAATCTGTTCTCTGTAATCTTAAAAAAGAAACAATGGAGGCTTTGGTGGAGGTAGGTAGTTGTTATTTTTAATTAATGTTTCAAACCCTTTATATGGTAAATCTTTCTAATGGAATGTAAAAATGTTCAGAACTGTTGGGTTTCCATTCACTGCTTTAGACTACTAAGAAGCTATTGCAAGTTATGATGGTATATAACTTCAGAATGTACAGGTTAATTACAAATGAGATCTGACTGTAAGACCCTAAGACATTATTGAATCTTTACTCTTCTCCAAATTCTGAAATTCTGAAATCCATTCTAGTGACATTTTTCTACATACTTTATTTTTTGTTATTAAAAAGGCTGTTGGCACAATATGAGAGTTCAGATGGTAAAACTCATAACAGACTAATAGAACTTGAAATATAAAACACGTAAAAAAAGTAAATGTCATGCTGTGTTTTGGAGAAATAAATAAATAATCACTACTATTTGTTTTCAAAACAACCAAGAGTAAGAATGAAATTTTCTTGTATGATACAAACAGAATAATGGAAATTTCCTTAAGGGCATACTGCACTTCAGGTTAAGCTTTGGCAGCAGGTCCTGGTAGAACAATATCAGAAGGATGCTACTGTTGAAAAGTAGAAATGCATTATTTCTTACGCTATGAAAATTGGCATATAATCCAAAATGGTAACTAATTTCAGGGTGTGGGGCATGAACCTTTCCACCTTTGCTTGGGAGCAAAGCTCGGACCCTTACCTTTATGTCCCACCCAAGCTGCATATATGCATATGTGTTAAATGCCCCATGGCAGATTAGGTATTGTATTTCGAACTAGTTTATGTTCTGTGGATAAATCTGTTGCAAAGCTCTGAGCTTTCTAGATCCTAAATCAAAATTCAATGGCAATGCTATGCTTTCTCTAGTCTGTTTCTGTGGCATTTTTGTCTCTTTTATTCCTCCACCTTTAATTACCAGCTTCATACTGAGAGTTTAAAATTATTAACCCTTTCAGCACTCCAGAAAGTTAAGAATTTTGAATGGTGTGTAGAAAATTATATAGTATGGCTTGTCTTTGACAGAACCAATTGATTTATTCTTGCTTTACAAGAAACTGGCAGTGAACCTTGCAACATATTACACTGTTCAAATTCATGAGTCCCATTTGGCAAAGAAGTTGCATAGCCTTTTTTCCCCTAAGCACACCTGGAATCTGACTAATAAAACCACTTAGTATGATCATTTATAAAAACCAATTTTAGGTTAACCAGATATTTAAATTTTGCTATTTGTAGTGCTGCTTAATTTTCTTCTAAGCTATTGCATTGAATTCCTAGGCTGCTAAAGATAAGAAGATAGTTACTTAAATTAGCTGCTCTATGAAGAGTTTAAGAACAGACAGCTGTAGTTTCTGAAAAACAATTTTTAGCATTTATTTTTATTATTATTAAGTTTTAAAGTAAACAGATGCGATTTATAGCATTTTCATATTGGTCCATTCAAATACAACTTACCCCTTACCTTTACAAACTACTCTCCACTCCTGTTCACAGGCAAAAATAGTAATTCTACCAAACACTATGATTACATTAAATCCGTCCATTGTAAAAAATGTGAGCTGTTTTGCTTTGGGTTTTTTTTTTGTTAGTTTGTTTGTTTGTGGGTTTTTTTTTTGGTTGGTTGGTTAGGATTTTTTAATAAAGCATTCTCATGTAAATTACATGCTTTTTTTTTTGCTTTCCTGTTTTTTATAGTATTAATGTGCTCATATACAGTGGAAAAGAGTCAGAAGTTATATTTGCCTGCTTTTGAAATCTAAGTTATATCTTTTAAAGATTCAGAATAAATGTGTAGCTTAATCAAATATTTGATCAAAATACACAAATCACATTTGTCAGGCAAAAAAGATACGTGTAGATAAATAAGTGGTTTAGACTTTCCTCTTTGCTATTGAAGATCTTCCATTCAGTGTCTTTCCTAAAATGTAAGGAAGTGTCCTTGGTTCAGCAGTAGCAGTCATTTTTTTTCTCCTTCTTAGTAGCTGGTGCAGTGCTGTATTTTTGACTTGCAGCCTGGAAACAGAGCTGATAACACCAATTTTTTTAGTTACTGTTCAAATGTTTAGCCTGACCAAGGACTTTGTGAGTCTCATGCTCTCCCGGGGAGGAGGGGAAGCCAGGAGGAAACAGAGACAGGACACCTGACCCAAACTAGCCAAAGAGGTGTTCCATACCACAGCACGTCATGCCCAGAAAGTAACTGGGAATTACCCGGAAGGGCTAGTTCACTTCTGGGTGGGGGCGAGGTATCGGTTGACGGGTCGTGAGGTGTTGTACTCTCTTTGCTTGTTATTTCCTTTATCATTATTATTATTGGTGGTAGCAGCAGTGATTTGTGTTATACCTTAGTTACTAAACTTTCTTATCTCAACCCGTGGGAGTTGCATTCTTTCGATTCTCCTCCCTGTCCCTCCAGGAGCGGTGGGAAGAAAGGGTGTGGGGGGGAAATAGACTGCATAGTTCTAATTTACGGCTTGGGCTTAAACCATGACAGGAAGAATTAAAAAAAAAAAAATAAAAAAAAAATACATTGTGACAAGGAAATGGTAAAATAAAAGAGAAAACATGAAATTCTTTTGTATAAAACTTGCTTATGCCATTCCAGTGAAAAACCTGTTGAATATTCAGAGGGAATTGTAAACTTCAAGCTTACAATAAACTGAAAATCTTTATAGGAACTAAGGAAATTATGCCTGATGTTATAAGAAAACATTTTCAGATAAAAGAAATATTGTGTTACATTAGATAACAGTAACATTTGCCAGGAAAAAGTTGACACAAAATTGATTTAAAGAACACCCAAATTCCTCTATTTTTATATCTTTCAAGGTTATATACTCATAAGAAACTATTATCATATCATTACCTTTGTACTATAAAACTAATTTTCTATTTAAACACTGATATGAATGTACTTAGTTGACTGAAAGGGATGGAGGGAATCCCTGTATAATTTTCTTTAATGGATTGACTTTAAGGACAGTCTACCTTTTATAAAAGATAATGAAGGATGAAATAAAGGCAGACAGAAGACTTCAAGTTTTCAGTGCTAATCCATGCTGTGACCACGATGACCATATGACGATGTTGAAGAGATTATTCACAGTTTAATTTAAATGTTTTCTCAGATTTCAATTATTTCAGTATAGGTACATATTAAAAAAGAAAGATTTTGTCGTAACTTGTTTAATAATATTTTGCTTCTCTTCCCCCCCTAAACGTAGTGACTTGTAAACACCAATTCTTCTACATGTGTTTTTTTAATAGAGAATAAATTCAGAAAGAAAATAGTTTGAGGGTTACCTTTTATGTGCATCTGTTACATGTATAGACTGTAGCCATTTTGAGGAAATCATAGTTAAATGGGATGAATGCGGAAATGAACTGGGAACATTTGGAGAGTGCTGAACTCACAGGATGAGAATTATCATCATCACCAGCACAGCTCACTGCTGTTTGGTGCCTGCCTGCTGGATGAATCCACAGCACTGGGTGATGCACTGATGTTCCTTATGTGGTGAGTGGGGAGAGTTAGGTTCTTCAGAGAGAGATTTTAAAAAATATGCTAAATAGGAACCAGATGAAAAGGCTGACAAGTGTTTCCTATGTTCCATCAAAAGAGAAGGATCTGCATTTCCACGCCTTTTGCTAAGAAATGTTCATGTGTTTTCTGCAGTAACAGCTTCACATACTCAGAATCAGTCATTAAATTAGCCAATGAATCCCACGTTCTTCCCTCTAAGTGAAAGTGCTGATTACTGAACTAAAGAGTCAAGCTGTCTTTGGTATGTCTTTTTAGCCTAATCAATCTTTAGGAATTCCAGTATCAGTTCTGGTAAGAGGGTTTAGCGTGGCCAAAATAGTCTTTAGGTGCAGCCCTGTGAATGATCATCATCATAATATACTCTCCAGAGAGGTAAAAGAACATTTTGGTCACTCGAGCAAGGGAATCTTGTATCTAACTAGAAATTAGTACAGAAAGAGAAAACAGCTTTAAGGAAAATGGAAGGTGTTGCACAAAAGGAATGCTTATTTACTGACTATATCAAAGGATTCAGCATTAAATAGGTTTTGTAGGTTTTGTGTTGTTCTTCCATTACTAAAGCTGTCAATGTCAGGCTAACAAAATATTGAGTACCTGTGGGACTCCATTGTGAAGCAAAATGCAACAAGACATAACAGAAACGTAGGTACCTATTTGATTAGACAGTAACTGAATAGAATTTGGCCCCATAATGATTTGTCCAAAGTTGGATGAAATATTTTTGAAAGCACAAAGAATCTCTAGCTAAGCCCTTTCTGAGCACCTTACACACTCTTTCTCTGCTCACTATTGGCCTGGCAATGAGGTGACCTAGAATCTCTGCTCTGGAGCAACTCAATGACACCTCTTATCTCTTTCATATGGCACCTCGCTCTTGTGGGTTTGCACAACCTGTTACAGAACCCAGTGAACAGTTACTTTTCAGTTATTTGTTTAAAGTTGACCAAAACAAATAATGGCAGTTTTTTAAAAATACAAAAGTAAATGCAAATTTATAAGATTTTACTTCTTCCTTTCCGCTTTAGAAATGTAGTTCAGTAACATTTTAAATGGGAACTATCTTGACACAATATGCAAAAATCTCTCATTATTCAAATTAATTTGGAATTTTTCAAATTAATAATTTGGGAATTTTAAAATAGACTTATTTTTTAGACTAAGTAATTTTGGTTGACCTGAGACTGTATTGTTCATCAAATAAGATACCCTCCAGAAATATCTTGCTCAGCTCTCTGCCAGCTGCACCCTCTTGAAGTTTCAAGCAGCTCCCTGTTTTCTGTCATTATGAAGTGAAGTAGGGGGAAATGAAAGGAAAAGAGATGGCAGTTTTATCATAATTTCTTGTGTATAATTGATCATTGTCAAAAATAACCTCTTGCCTGAAAATGACATGAGGTTAATTTGGTGCCTACTGATATCTCTGCTGTTCCTTTACTCACGACTTCTCACTCTCACAGGTGCCATTCATGCTTACCCCAGTACCGCCTGTAGTGCAGAAGTGACAGTCACACCAGAGGCCATGACAGAAGTACTGGCATGAAATGAGGTAGCAACAGGAAAAATTGCAGTGTCAAGAAACAACAGTGAAAGGTGACAACAAAAATAGCACTTGTATGCAACCTATACACTGGAAAAGATAGTTAAATCCTAAATTATTCCTCTGCAATTATATTTCACTTAGCATCATTTAGTGATGTGTTGAGATTCTTTTTAAAATAGCAATTGCCAATATGAAAACTTTATCTACTGGAGACATTTAGTGGGAAAATACTGGACTGCATTCTTCATCTAAGTGTAGTCCAACCCACGTATCCTCTGTATGTTTTCATTCCAAACAGCTGGCATTATTTAGTCTGACAAATGAAACACTTCAGACAGTTTCTCAATTGCTGTAATTAAAAACAGGAAACAACAAGGTAAATAAGGTAATCATGGGATCAATAAAGCATTATTATTTTAATGATGATCTCTAAAGCCCAGATCATAAAATGTTAGGTTTCAATGTACAGGAAATCTTAGCAAGCAGACAGTGGTCTCTGATGGAGCTTCAAATTAAATTAAGTCAAAAAATTAAGCTTCTTGTGAAAACTCAACTCTTTGTCTCTGAAAATAACAAAATGGATTTCTAGGGAACTGTCATAAACGAAGATGCTGCAATAAGATGGGAGGGGTGGAAGATCAGACAGGAATCATGACTGAAAAATAAGATAGGGGACGAAACCTGGTGTTTATGCAGGAAGAGGTAGCTCCAGCGATGGAAGATACCAAATTACCAATGCACACTCTACCTAAGGTGTGTGGAGTTAATGCTTGTGAAGAATGTTTGTGGGGAAATAGAGAGCCGGAACCACCTTCAGTCACTTTGTGCTCTGCTTGAAAAACAAGAAGCCTACCAGGCTGAGGCTCACCTAGTTAGTTGCAACAAATGAATATCACAGTGACATGATCATGGGCTGTGACATGGAGGAAGACAAGGAGTCAGAATGCACCACACTATCCAGTGCAGTATTATGGCTGAGCGACTGCGTCTTTTCAGTGCTTCCTCTCTCATGGATATCGCAGAGCATCCTCTAGCATCCGCAGTTTTCTCTCTAGTGACTACCTTCGTGCATTTTGCTAGACTTTACCCTTCCTATCCCTATGACTTGGCCAGATCAACTGAAAGGATTAGTCACTCTCCATGTCATAATTTGCTGGTTAACCAATACAATGAATAGTGTGAATATTTCTGTGTTTCTTAAAATAGGTTTGTACTTTTCTGTCATCCATTAATGTCCCTGTAGAAACTGTCTTATTTTGCCAGTTTTATGTTTTTTAGCATAACTTTTTAAGTTGTTAAGTCTTAAATCTCTGATTATTATAAGATCTACATATGGCAGTCTTTACTGGTTGTGCCTAATTGCCGAAGCATTTACCTCATCAGGGTCAATAATTTCACTGAGTGTTTCAGAAGTACCTTGGCAACTTAGGCATTTATAAGAACTGTGAAGCATTTGCTTTACTGATACTGATGACCTTTAGATGAAATAACATCAGGTTTATATTTTTACAAAAGATAAATGCATTAAAAATATGTGATTAACAGTAACAGTAAATGCATTCTGCAGTATGTAATAAATGTTGAATATTTTTCTCAGGGATTAGTATTTCATTTTAATTTCTTTAAGAACAGTAAAATGAGGTCAGATTCTTTAAAAACTATCTTAATAACTCCAGTAGGATTTTTATGAGAACCATAAGCATTGTTAGGGCAGTGCATCTTAAAAAAAAGATATCAGAAATACTTTTTGAATCAATACATTTCTGGAGTTAAGTCATAAGTTCTCAGTTTGTGGCTTTAAAATACAAATATGTTTAATGTTGAAATTAACTTTTAGAAAGCAAGAAGATCAAAGGCTGTTCAATGCCTTTGTGCTAGTGAACAAAGAGCAGTTCAGAAGGGAGAACAGAGCAGATGTTTGGCAAAAAAAATGACAAAAAAAAAAGCTGTGATAATAGGCTGAAGCTAAAAGACTGGAGTGAAGGTAGAATAAGGCAAGAAACAGCAGGGAATAAACAAATAGTTTAAGAGGAAGTACTAGTCTGCAGAAATGATAAGCTTGAAAGGGAGAGGTGGGGTGCACCTCTGAAGGTCTGAAGCACCAGTCATGAAGAATATACAGAGTAAAGCTGGCAAAGGAGGAGAAGGGAAGAGATGCTGATTATCAGTGGCCTGTGTACATGTTTTGAGATCATATTGTCCAGATATGAGAGAACTTCCTAAAGAACTTGCTTTCTGGCAACACTTTGTAAAATCAAAAGGCAAAAGCTCAAGAATACATTCAATAATGTGTCAGAGCAGGGATTAATAAACATAAAGTATATGTTAATTACTCATTCACTGTCTGCATTATTCACACTGGTTTTCATTTCATGATATTGCCAACTTGGAATCATACCTTTGAAACAAGAGTGTCATGCACTAGAGGTTCTGGTGTACTCTAAGTGTAAAATTTGCTCTTATGCAGTTCCATTGAAAAAGGATACTGCTCTTTCTGTTCTGAAAATATCTTAAATTCTTCCAGCTTCATCATCCACAGAAACTGTTTTCTTGTGCTTCTTGTTGGGAGCTGTCATATAAATTTTGATGAGTCACATCAGACATCAACTGCTGTCCTGCCAGATGTGTCAGCAATGCTTGTAAGAAAAGGTTTCTGAAAAACTATTTTCCTTGAGTGTGTCATGAGATTTATAAAGCTATTTATCAGACGTATTTATTGAGTGAAAGGTCCATTGTATAAATATTTGAAACAACATTCTTGCACATTTTTAAGAGTGACTGCCATAAATATAATGAAATAAATATCTTAACCATCCATAATCAATTTTTGGTAAGAAGAAATTACAGAGTTTTTAGGAGTACAAAACTTATGCATACATTTGTCCAAATTCTTCCATTACATGACTGCAGATCCAATGACTTTGCCATTGTCATATTAAAGTAGACCAGGACATTTGTTTGTCAAAAATGTTCTTTAATGAGTAAGAATGTCACAGGTAATTTGGAAAATACCAAAAAAATGAGCCATATACTTTATTCAGAGGATTTTGCTATGAATACATCATGTGCAGCAGTAAACTGAGATTTGTCTACTTTCTTAAACTGTACTTCATAGCACTCTGTGAGTTTCTTTTAAACTGGTAAGAATACGTATAAGTATGTATGTTTCTGCTTCTTACCATCTACATATCATAAGATTTTTACTGTTATCTGATTTGTTGTGTGGTTTTTTTTTTTTTTTTTTTGCTTTTTTGAGGGGGTTGGGGTTGGTTGGTTGGTTTTTTGTTTGTTTGTTTGGGTCTTTTTTCCTGACAGTCTTCTGTCAGTGATGGATACATTTAATAATTGTTTCATATGTTTATATCTTTAAAGAATTAGTTGCATAGGCAGAAAGTTGCAGTGATGCAGAATAGGAACAGGTAAACATTCCAAAAAGGAAAAACATTGATCCTATTTTTGGTGTGGGGAAAAACAGTCACATATTGAGACAGCAATAACATATGAAATTCTATTATATTAGCACAACAGAGCAGTAATCTTTCAATATGGCAGTCTGTCTCTGACAATAACCTATAGATGATGTCCCACATGACATCCTTGTCTCTAAATTGGAGAGACATCAATTTGATGGGTGGACCACTCGATGGACAAAGAACAGGCTGGATGGCCACACACGAAGAGTTGCTGTCAACGGCTCTATGACTTCTGAAGCTTTTAATTTTCATGCAAAACATGTCATATTCTGTAGCATTTATAGTGAACTCACTCAAGAATCCTGACATCCATTATGAAATTTAAATGAATGTTTTCAGAAAAAAAAATTAACTGGAAACAATTTTGTGAATGCAAAATATCTCTAATGGGAATGTAATAATCTTAAAGAATATATATTAAAAAAAAAAAAAAAGAAGCAGACTTGTTTAGCTGTCAAAATGTTTGAATTATATAGAAAAAAGAATCATGATGAGGTGTCATTTGTGTTTCCACAAAACTCTTGTAGAGATCTCCATAAAAATGAATTTTTTTCCTAATGGCTAAAAGCATAAATTTCTGTTCATCAGAGTATATCATGGTAGATGCTATCATCCACTGAAAATGGAGCTGTAACTGAAATGGCTTTTTTTAGACTATAATACTTGTAATGTAAAATTTTACACACCTCATTAATTTCACAGAGCATATAATCTAAGACATAAATAGGGATTGCACGCCTTTGTTGGAGATCTTAATAGTTTTGAACAATTTTGACCAGTGAATTAATACTACAATTTTGAATTGACAGATTTTCAACCTTCGAAATATTATCAGACAAAATTTGAAAAGACTTAAAATCTGTTTATTTTTTTCACTGCCACAAGTTTAAACTTCCTTTTTTTCTAATATTATGGAGAACACAGAATCTGCTCCCAGGTAGAGGGTTAGTGGCTCACATAGGAAATGGAAATTTCTCACTTTAGGTGCTGGACAGTACAAAAAACTGGGATCTATTTTTCTCATCCTATTGTTGGCTTTTCTCTAACATTCTGCCTTTCTTTGTAGGAAATAATGCTAAGAGAAACATATGCAATAGTACAGAAATTATTAACATTATCATTTGTATTTAAAAAAGAAAAAAAAAGGTTGTTAAAATTACCTTATTTGTGCAATAAGGCCAAATTGCTGCCAATAAAAGATCATAGTTGCAATATGTATTATCTTGAGGTAATGTCAGGCTGTGTAATTCCAAATATTCCAGCAACCAACATTAAATCCTTAGCATCTCTTTCAAAACTCACTACATGCGATTAAGTCAAGTTTCAGGAACCAGAGGAACTGTATCTGGTGTTTGCAAACTAGGTAAAACAGTCTATCTGATAAATAGAGAACTCAGTTTTGCTTCAGCACAGAAAGCCTGAGCTGGGAGTTAGGTCATGACACCATATTATTAAGTGAAAGATGAGTTAGTTGAATGCATGAAAACAATGACCTAGAACAGAAGTTGGACCACAGAAAAGCTTGTTTTTATTTATCAAAACAGCAATTTTTATGTAGAAAATTCTTGTTGGGGGGGGCGGAAGGGGCGTGAGGGTAATTTCTTCTGTAGAAATGAAGTTGGCAGAATTCTGAGCTCCTGCAGAATGCAGAATATGCTGTTATTTTTGAAATACTTCAAGTCATGAAAGAAAAAATTATCTGCTCATGAGATTTTTACCTTGTCAATTAGACTTTAAGAGGTTCAAGGGAACTCAAAAAATAATTTAAAAATATTTACTTCAAGAGCTCTTTTGCAAATTGAAAGCAGTTAAGATTAATTGCAACAACATTCTGCAAATACTATATTTCACATTTTATGAATGTAGCAGTCTATAAAAGTCATGGTGGGAAATTAGATTGCTTTCCAAAAACTAAGGAGAACTCAGAGCTTTAAGTAATGAAGCAGGGAAGACTTTAAGACTTTCTTCTTCCTAAACATGTTGATTGTTATTGAAGAAAGCTCTGAAGAGTTGATTTTGAGTGTTCTATCACTAGACCTTTTTAGTTTAATAACGTAAAAGCTCCATTTGTCTGAGAAGATTGTAGAGATAAAAGCAGGTCATACAGCTGGGTTGTATCAGAACTCCTTATAAGCAAAAGCACAATGTAAACAAAATATAGCCTTGAAATCATTCACCTAGGACATGTGGCAAATACTTTAAAAGAGACAATATGTGGATGAAAAATTCAAGCTTTATTTATTCATTGCCTCATACCATCTATTCCAAATGGGCTGAGACATTCCCAGAGGGGAGGTGCTCTAATGTTCTGAAGAGGTTGGTTATCTTCTCTTACCCATTCCCAACACCATTGCAAGGGAATAGCAGATAGGAATGATGCTCCTACATCCTCAACTTGACCTTAATAGTGTAGTGAAGACCTGAAATATCTGAAGAAAAAGGTAACTTTGCCTATACATTCTTTCGAGTCACCAGTCAGTTTTCAAAACCTTTTTGATAGAGGGGAAAGCACGATAGAAGACTGTCTGATGAGTGCAAAACAAAAAAGTAGACAATCTTCAAAGGTTGTTCTCATCTGTTTAAAATGCTGATGTGACCAAGGCTTTACTTTGTAACTAGATGTGAAAGAATAATGTGAATGGATTGTGTTTAACTCAGCCCATCAAATTTTTCTTGGTCTGTAATGAGCAGGGTCATCCTTTATAGACTTCTTAATGCAAGCTAATAAATTATCTCATATTATTGTTAGCTAAAATATTTTGCTTCTAGAAAACTTGATTTTAACTTAATAGCCAGTTAACTAAAGAAAAATGAACCAAATTCATTCAAATAATAATAAATAAGCCTGTCAATTCACTGTAGAAGCGTTAAGGTAAGACACAGTTCGGGGACAGAGTCCTTTGTTATATGGGCTCCAAATAACCCTTTGTAGCTACTGTTAGACAACATTCTTCTTATAGAGTTACTTATTTAACATCATCATAGTTGATATACCAGAATTTTGTATGTGACTATACTTGTTTGGCTGTTGCAGTCTCAATAAATGTTCTTTTTTGCAGAGTGAAGCTAATAGTGTCCATGAGACACTAACTAGTAAGTATCAAGCATGTTCTACAGTTTTCTTGAAAATGTCATATGGGCAAATGCGTGTATTTTCTCTATCTTTTCAGAATATTCTGACCAATTATCTTTATAATGTTTGACTCATAACTAACTGATTAAGAAAAAAGCCTTCTAAGAGGCACTGCATATTAAAACCAGAATCTTTCACATATAATTACCTTGGCATTTATGAAAAAATCATATTTTAAAAAAATTTTTAATACCACACATGTTAAACCAGATTTTTTCTAGTAAAAACCTTACAGGATGAGTCCCAGGCAAGAAGTTCTCTTGGAATCAGTATGATTATTCACTAATAAAAGTCAATAGTTTGGGAAGAAGTAGTAGTGGGGAGGTTGGTGCTCCATCAAAACCTCAGTGTTGGATGTAACTCCAACACCAGTTGTAATATAGTACAGCAAGAGGAAGCCAGGTCTTATCACACAGCATTCATTAGAAAAATGAATTTGTTCATTGTTTGGTAAAATATTTTGGGGTTTTGTTGTTGTTGTTGTTGTGTTGTTGTTTGCTTGTTTCCAAAACAAAAGATAGAGTAAATATTGTAAATATTTGAGGTCATAATAAAAAGAAGTATAATATCAACGCAATCTAACAATTAGAGGGAAATGATAAAGTAATCCTGAGTGAATTTTTACTGTTTCACTAGCTTCCTGTGCTCACTAAGGAGATCAAATTAGGATGAAATCAGTTAATATAGTCAAAATATTGCTGAGACATATTTTTGAAGTCAAGCATAACTTAGTTTAGAAATTTATCCAGAATAAGAATAGAAGCAATAGCAACCTTTTAGCATTATTGTCCATCTCGACTCCCATATATATCAGATCACTTTAGTCACACAAGGAAATGCAACACGTTTGTAACTGTGACTTTGCCACCTTTGTCACATTATTCCTCTTGGAGGGTTAGCATGACAAGTTTTTCTAGTGTAACTATCATTGTAAGTTTTTACTGGTCTCTCAGAAATCTAACAATAGATGGACAGAAAAAAAGCAGAAAGTTCCTGAAAGTCAATTTCCCTGAAAACCAGGTATTCTGTACCGAATAAAATAATCTGTGTTTTATTCATTCTTTTGTGCTGCCATCAAGAAAGTCATTCACCATCTCCCCTGTTTCTCCAGCTCTTTGACTTTTTCTGAAGATAAAGAAGGACAAAGATGTTTCAACAAACATAAGTAACGGAAAAGATGTACCACTCTGGGCATTATTTTTAAATGACTGTATCCCTACAGCATCATAATTTCTTTATTTCCTTAAATTTTGCATGCAGCTCATTTTGTGCATTTGCCTCAAAGTGAGAGCAGCTGAGGTAGCTTTTTGTATGAAGTGGCAATTTTCTTCCCTTTGCCATCTTACGGAGCTGCATAGTTTAGTAGATGTTGAACAGGGACCTGCAGAATGGATCACATTTAAACCATATATTCCCAAACATGGACAGCCAGACAGCCTGCTGTATGAGTATTTTCCTTAACAACAAAGCAGGAAATGCACCCTTGCTACGTGTTTGGCTAGAGATGTGCTGTTTTGCACATGAACTGCAGTAGAGGTTACAAATTTAGTTTTAAATATAATTTTAACTGAAAGTTGTCAGTTTTATTACATCTCTGCCTTTTTTTTTTCATGAAAGAAAAAAAATTAAAAATAATCTGTGTGTAATATCCCAGGCTGGTGCACAATATTTTTGATTAGATACATTTGGTTGTACCAGTAATATTATATTCTGTCAATAAAGTAATGAAACATGACTAAAGTAATCAAACACAAGAATGAAATAGACCACAAAATTTCACAAATTTAGGTTTTCTGAACAAAAAGAGAAAAAAAGAGGGCTCTTTATTTTTTGTGAGTCATGGGAATTTTTCATACTTGAGCTGGACTAGTAATTACTATGACTGTTACTTCATGCTGACAGCACTTTTTAATTTGACACTTTACATTTCAGAATCTTATTGTACTTTATCAGTACTAAACAATATGATACTGCTCTGAATAGATGCATACACATGTGTGTGCATGCCTGTATGTATGTAAACACACACAAACATAAATACATACGTATGCACACACACACACAATATAGGCAAGGTATTGAGTGTCAAAATGTATCTCTAAGTCCAAGCCTACACTGCTCCTCATGACTAGAACAGTTAATTCAGCAGAAACTTCTAGTGAAATTTCAGTCATACATCAAAAATGCATTTTCATATATGTAGCTTATTTGGAGGAGTAATTTTATTTTACTAACAAACAACATAATTTTGCCATGAATACACATGATACACTGAAGTCATTTTTCTATATGAGGAAGCATTTCTAATTCTGATTTGAACTTCAACTCCTGAAGTCATGGCTTGTCTGGAAAATTATGCATGGAGGTGGAAGCCTAGATAACCCTGGTATTACAACTCTTATATAAATATCATACATATAACATTTAAACAAAACAAAACAAAAAACAAAACAAAAAAAAAACCCAAACGACAAAACAAAAAAAACCCAACAACAAACCAACTCTGCCCTCAAACTGAGATCGTACAAATCTATATGACAGCATTAGCTGATATTTATTAGCTCAGACTTGGCATTCTGTTACCTTTTCAGTACCACAAACTAAAGACACAGGATGTTGATTTATGCTTAGAATATGAATACAATGTGAATTACCATCTTCCTACATCCCATACTCTAAATTGTTTAATGAAAGGGTAATTCTTCCACTTAGTAGAGTACATTGAGTATCCCAGACAGTGACTAATTCGGAGTCCTTCACCTTGCCGCAAAAGGACATACAAATACTTAAACATTTTTCTCCCGACACCAGTGGTAGAGACTAGGGAGTAATTTCTTATCTGCTGGAAGGATGATGAATAATACTGAGAAAACCTGTATTTGACATAGCAGGGGAAAATCAGAGACCAGATGAAGAATTTCTCTGCATGCATTCAATGACAGATTTTATATAAAATAATAGGCTTTATAGGCCCTGCCTTTATTTTCATCTTGTAGCAGCACTGCAGCCTCATCAGTATGTCCAGATCACATATGTGGAGTACAGAAATATTCAAGTTTGGAAAAAGAAATGAATCTCACTCGTTCTCAAGGGCTGATACTGAGACTGAGGTTGTTTAATGTCTTCGTTGCTGGCCTGAACATCAGGATGAAGTGCACCTTCAGCAAGTATGCAGACAGTGTCAGACTGGGCCAAGCTGGCAGAAGCTTCATGAAGTTGAACAAAACTGAATGAGACATCCTGCAGAGGCTGGGGACATACTGGCTAGCTAGCAGCTTAGCTGAAAAGGATTCAGTTATCCCAGTGGACAAGCCGAGCATTATTCAGCTGTGCATCCTTGCAGAAATGAAGAATAACTACATGTTGGGCTATATGAGGAAGAGTGCAGCCAGCAGGCCGAAGGGATTCTTCTCTGTCTCTAAGTGTGCAGCATCCAAATTATCATGTCTAATTTTGGGCTCCCCAGTACTGAAAAAAACATTGACATAGAGGAATTAATAAGTGCAGGGCCACCAAGATTTTTAGAGGGCTGGAGCACAAGATGTACAAGAAAATACTAACGGGACTGATTTTGTCAGTATGGAAAAGAGAAGGTGAAAGGGAGCTCTTTTGAACTACCCAATAGCAGAGTGTAGAGAAGATACAGCCAGGTTCTTCTTGGAGGTGCACTGTGGGGATATTAGCAGCTATGAGCGTGAGCTGCAATAAGAGTTCACAATGTGCAATGTGAGAGGTCAAAGTCTACAGCAAATTGCTCAAATGGGTTGGAGATATTCTATGTTTCACTATGATCTAAAGTTAAAAGTAATTATAGCTTGGAAGTTGACTGTGCTCTGAATGGGAGGTTGGACTAGATTACCTTGAGAAATCCTTCAGAAATCCATTGCAAGCTTCTGATCCCCAGAAGTCATATTAGCAGGTTCCATCATATGTTTTTACCTTCCCTTGTCTTACATGTTTTTTTCCCAAGAAAATCTTGATTTTTAATACAAACTGCTATTGCAGTGACTTAAAACACTGACTCATTATAAAGTTCTCTTTGTGCCTGTAACGTTTTACATGGTGGGAATTAATGAACCAAGCAAATCCTTCTAGCCCTCTCTTCCTATGTTGATCTGTCTTTGTGGATGTTCTATCACCATTCACAGCTCTCTGAACCCTCAGTACAATTATCCACTGAAATAAACAGGAAATATTATTGAAGAAGTTTGTTCTGGAAACACTTTTCTTTTATCCTTTTTGTTATATTTTCATGACAGGGTAAAAGAATGAAGAGACATACAGTATTACTTCTCATTCCCATTTGGAACAGTTATTTTCTAGGGATCCTTTACATTTATGTTAGAGCACCTTCATACCTGACAGGATAAAAGACATTTACATTGAAGAAACCACCCCTTTATCTTTTCTCTAATCTCTGAATATTTCATATGTCAACGAAAAAATCTATAAAAGTGAAAAATCTACAAGTAAATTTTATTCCCTCATGTAGATTTTATCTGATATATATATATAAAATGAAGAGCTCCAGTTCTGTACCTGAATATACATGGGTTTTGTTTTGTTGGTTTTTTTTTCACATTTTACATCAGGCTAAAAAATTATTCAGTCCATTGAACTCAGAGAAAGTCACAGCTTGTGCTTGACATTAGCTGTGTAGCAAGGGGGTTGAAACCAGGACACTTGTTCTTGCAGAGATCCTCCTTCCTTTGTAAAGAATGTGACCAGAGAGTCAAAGGAGGTGATTCTGCTCCTCTACCCTGCTCTCCAAGTGAGACCTCACTTGGAGTACTGTGTGCAGTTCTAGTGTCCTCAACATAAGAAGCATATGGAGATGTTGGAACAAGTTCAGAGGAGGCCACAAGGATGATAAGGGGGCTCAAGCACTTCTCGTATAAAGACAGGCTGAGAAAGTTGGGGCTGTTCAGCCTGGAGAAGAGAAGGCTGAGTGGAGACCTCATAGCAGCCTTCCAGTATCTGAAAGGGGCCTATAAAGATGCTGGGGAGGAACTCTTCATCAGGGATTGTAGTGGTAGGAGAAGGGGTAAGGGGTTCAAACTTAAACAGAGGAAGTTCAGGTTAAATATAAAGAAGGAGTTCTTTACTATGAGGCTGATGAGGCACTGGAACAGCTTGCCCAGAGAAGTGGTAAATGCTCCATCTCTGGCAGTGTTCAAGACCAGGTTGGACAGAGCCCTGGGTGACATGGGCTAGGGTGAGGTGTCCCTGCCCATGGCAGAGGGGTTGGAACTGGGTGATCTTAGGATCCTTTCCAACCCAAACCATTCTATGATTCTATGATCCATGGATTGACCACAGTCTGGGAATAAAAGTTATATTTTCTGTTTCTCCTCATAGGATTTTCTATCTTGCTACTTGAATCTGTCAATTTTTACAACCTGGAAAAAGCAGCAGGGTTCTAATTACCCTTCCTGGCTATTAACTAAAATATGTGGAAGACTATAATTCACTTTCATAACTCATACAACTTTTGAAGGTCTTTTCGGACTTCAAGCAGGGTTATACAATGAAATTTTTTCCTCTTGTAAAATTCCCACATGGATCATTACTTTCTGCCTACCCAAATTTCCAATTCACTTTCAAATGTATGAGTCACTGTTGAGCTGAACATATATTTTATTTTGAGTCCTGGTATTTCACCAAAATTATATCAATAGCATTGGATCCTTCACTTTCTGTGTTATATTTTCACTTAGTTGTGCACTGTTGTGCTCCGGTGAGTAATGTATAACATAGTGCAATACGGAGCATAGCTTGTACTTTATTGAGAAACACTTGTGTGTTACTGTAGAGACGTAAGTCTGTGATCAGCGAAAACAAGAAGTTCTGTAACATGAAAGCATCTAAAAACGCAAATTGTTTGAGATTACAGCAACGTCTAATTCAAAACGGATATACCTTAAAAAGCATCACAGTACAGTGTGCAGAATGATAGAATTTTTGCAGTGGTTTTGTCACTGAACTTGATTTAAAAAATGTTATGGTGGCTCATATGAAAGTGTTTATGACACAAATTTTTGGAGTATCATGTGTTATGATTCAATCACAGGCTGAGCAGATGAAAAGTCTACAGATACTTTGTAACTAGGTTCTTCATCTTTACAGGCTTTGGGACTTCCAAAATATGCTTGTTTAAAATGCTTAATACTATTTTATTTTATTGCATTCTTCACAACAGAAAACTAAAAAATATTGTTTAATTGTTATAAACCCAACCCTGGGCCACTTATATGACACAGAATATTTGTATGAAAAGAAAAACTACAAAGTGTCTAATAAACAACATTCTATTTTTAAATAAAAAGCTGTTTCTGATCTTTATAGAATTTTTTTTTCTTCAAGTTTCATGATGGACATGCTCTTATAAATGCATCAGAAAACCCCAAAACAAATGAGCACCACCCCCTCCCAGAAAAATAACATCTATTTTCAAGAGGTTTTGAACTCCATACAGAGATTCTTTTTTGACCTTTCGTATCAACATCTTAGTAAGCCACAAAGGCAGAGAGTATCAAATGCCTACATATACCTAAGTTCCTGTCATCCATTGCACTGGAACCTACATTTCATTCTCTTGATGTATCATGAACACTAATTCAGTCATCCATGAACACTAATTCAGTCATCCATTATGTATGATGCATCATATACCATGTACCAAAATGAAGTATGGAAATATTGGCTCTGTGTAACAGCAGGAGGAGTAGATCATCCAGTGAGCTCCCTTTGAGACTCTGATTGTATGATAGGAGACCCCAGTTGCCTGACATACCAAACCATTAATGATTGACAGACCATGAGTTGGGAAACTCTGGCTTATGTGTCTGTGCTTATCTACTCTTACAGGTACTGCCAACTACTGTGAAGATCGTAGGTAGCAGTAGGTCAAGCGTCCATACAAAAGGGAGCAGGGGAATATGAAAGCACACTGCAGTTCACCTTTGCTGAGGTGGAGATGTGACAGACAACCAGGCTGTGCTCCTGGTGTGATTATAATAACTAGCTATTATTTAATTTGCTTCCTGTGGTATTATTTCCTCCATAATCAAACAATTTTTGTAGCATAATACCTGGTTGTGGCACCACATATGGAGATTTGGTACATTGTCTTTGAAATTATCAGCTGGTGGTAATATGCATCCTGCATTTAGTTTTTTCTATTTAATAATAGTAAGATCTTCTGTGAGCAAGGTATATTGTTATTCTTTTTAGTTTTAGATTATTTTGTCTTGTCTTCTAGAGAAGACTGGAGAAATTTATTTTTTCATTTATTTTAAATAGCTATACCTAGACATTTAGGTTAAGCTAAATCAGCTATGCTGATGAAGTAAAATTTCAAGTCCTTTGAATGATTATCCTGTTTAATGTATCCTTCGTGCTAGGTAGCAAGTCTAAAAAGTACTTTTTTGTACTAAAACATGATTTCCATAACTTGATATCTAAAGATTTCATTATGAACATTTTTGGTTATGGCTTTTCTTTTTTTTTCTTTTCCAGATGATAACAGATAAGTCACCAAGTTTTCTGTATATATTTTTGTCCTGGAGAGGTTTCTGACAAGAACAAAAATAGGCATATTACTTTTTTATTTAAGGACTTGACTGGGAAGGGTGTTGTCTATGGTTTTGTACATTAGCTTATTCTACTGATGAGGTGCTCTTAACACACTTGAATGCTCTTGTGCACAATGATCCATACTGTATAGTTGGGGTAGTGAGCGATGTGTGATATATTCCGATCCAGTAGACATTTTTTTCTGTTTCAAAAGCTATGTGCAAACCATATTACTGTCTTGGAAACCTTGGTTTGTTTGGTTTGGTGGTTGGCTTTTGGTTTGTTTTTTGTTTTGGTGTTTTGTTTTTTTTTCATAAAAACACTAAACCTGTCATCCAAATGGAGAATATGAATCTGACGTTTTGTGTCTGATGAAGAACACAGAAGTAGGACAAGCACTAAAGCAAAATTTGCTTTCTGGATTCTATTTATTTATTGATAAATAGTTTTTGAAGTAATTTGTCTTTTACTTGCCAATTTTTTTTTTTTTTCTTACGAAATAGGTGATCTAGAGAAGTCTCTGCTGCAGTTTCTTCCCTTGCACCCTACCTATTTTGTACATCATTGAGTAAGACAATGAAAAAACCAAGCAGTCAGGCACTGGTGTTGATGGATGGCCATGATTCAAGACCTGGTTCCACCTCTTTACACATTTTAACACAACATTTATTCACTTAAGCAATGATTTTGAGATCAGGAAGAAGGCAGATTCTGTCACAGTCATTATAGCTTTCAAAACAATAGGTTCACTCTTTTGCAAAAGCAAAACATCACCAATCAACTTAATTAACAGTGGAAAAACACAATTCACTTTAATTATTAATTGGGAGAAAAACTGAAACTATAGAGGATCAGAAAGGGTTGTCTGATACTTATGACACTGGTATTAATGCTAGATTTCCTCTTGCTTAGTAGTGTTCCTCCATAGCACCCCTCTTGAGCAACGTATGTGACATCCCCTGATGATCACTTTCAGCAGAAAATTACAAATACCCAAATATACATAATAGCCACAGGAAGAAAAGGATAACACTAACCAAAGTATGTCATATGCAAGGTAATTCTTTTTGCAAATGATTTACCCTCTGTTTTAGGGTGTTGACAAGTACTTGTCTTCTATTATTTTCATGCCTCATGAAGAGGGTCATCTAGAAGTGAAATAATATGGAAGTGATGAGCTGTGGTGGCCTATTTAAGAAAGTGCACAATTTCAATTATCTCCATGTGTCACAGTGTGTCAAATTCAGCAGCCACAGCCTCTGTTTGACATTAGCTGTGTAGCAAGGGGATTGAAACCGCAGAACTTGCTCTTGCAGAGATCCTCCTTCCTTTGTAAAAAGCCACAGGCTTTTGACTCTTAAATACCTGGTATCATGGTGAGATTCTAGAAACATCCTAGCACTGTCCATCAGTGCTGAAATGGACAGCTTGATATGAATCAAAATCTCCACAGAGTAGCTCCAAAGGCTCTTTTTCTCTCTTTTTCAATTCCTTCCCCACCAAAATTACATTAATGTATATTAAAATGGTGGGCTGTTTAAATTATTTTAAAATGGCAGAAAGATGATACTAACAAATCCATGGGTCCTGGGTTCAGCAGTAGCAGTCAGTTTTTCTCCTTCTTAGTAGCTGTTGCAGCACTGTGTTTTTGACTTTTGGCCTAGGAACAAAGCTGATAACACCGATGTTTAGACTGACCAAGGACTTTGTGAGTCTCATGCTCTGCCAGGGAGGAGGAGGGGCCGGGAGGAAGAGGGGACAGGACACCTGACCCAAACTAGCCAAAGAGGTATTCCATACCACAGCACATCATGCCCAGGATGTAGAATTGAGAGTGCCCAGAAGGGCTGGATCACTGCGGGGTGGGGGTGAGGTACCGGTCGGTGAGCAGTTGTATTCTTTTCCTTGTTATTTCCTTTATTATTATTATTATTGGTGGTAGCAGTAGTGATTTGTGTTATACCTTAGTTATTAAACTGTTCTTATCTCAACCCATGGGAGCTGCATTCTTTTGATTCTCCTCCCCGTCTTTCCAGAAGCGGAGGGAAGAAAGGTGGGGGGGGAAGTGGACTGCGTGGTTCTGATTTACGGCCTGGGCTTAAACCACGACACCATGCATTCAGATAGTGGCACAAGATTATTATTTTCCCACTAGAATGAAACATAGGATAACGCCCATAAGGTAGGTGCCCTTACTGCAAACTATACAGGAAACATTGATGTTGATCTTAGGGTACATAAAATTACCTGTTGAGCCCATCATCTTCCCCTACTTTTACTTTCATTGCCCCCAGATTAAATGTGAATTAGTAATGAAAGGGAAGGCTTATACAGCACAAGGCTATTCAGAGCTTTCATTCAAAATATGCTTGTCATTTTTTTTTAGTATTTGGCCATGGAGTGTTATTTTGTGTGGATCTAGTCTCCTATAAAAGCTGTTGCAATTCCTTTTGTTTTTTTCATTGTCTGTTTTTCACAGTTTCATGTTGTTTTCCTTCTTGCAGCATCCTTCCTTTCTTTTCCCTGGGCACTCTTCCATTCCCTCCTTCAGGGTTACCATAGAAATACCCAATCACAAATTTCAGCAGAGAAACTCAGGCTGAAGCAATAAAATGAAATGTCAGGAAGAACTACTTTGCATAAGTCACAAAACAAATTGTACATTTGGATAATCATTAATTATGTGATATTTTTGAAAGAAATTGGACATAGCTGTAGGAGCTTGCTTTTAATGTTGTGCTTTTAGTTTGTACTCCACTATTTGCATTAATAGCATTGGCAATAAATACACTGATGTGAAGCCTATCAGCTTGGCAAGCCTTTTTATCTTCTGCCTACAGTATTCATTTTAAACAGCTACAAAAATAAAACTTGGCACTTTCCAAAGCAAAACTACAAACAAAGCTAAATATATAATGCACAGTATATATCTAAGTGTGACACAAATGCTTCATTGGCTATGTGTTGGTAATTGTGAAAAGGAAAGGCAGAAGAGTTTCCCTGATATAAGACAACATCTAGACTTAGCTAGTTGTCCTTGGTCTAGATATCAGAATAAAAAACTTACTAGGGAAAAAAAAATCCAAGATTTTTCTTCTAAAAAAATGCTGTTCACTGCTAGATGTAAAGACATTATGAACATAGTTTGTTATTAGATATATAGCCAGTTAAACTATTAATTGCAAACCCATTTATAAAACTGGCCTGACTATTCAAATGGTGTATACTGAACTGACATCAATTTATGTAAAATGTTGATGTGCAACAGTACTATGACATCAGTTTGAAGTAGCAATTTTCAGAACTGTACTTATTGGATGATTGTTCAATTTGAGAGTTCATTCTCCACTTGTTATGGTATCTCACTGGTCATCTACTGGGTTTGTTTCTAGATTATCTGTTTGGAACTATTAAAATAATAGAATTATTAAAATGAGCCTATAAAAAACACTGAGTGAAATATAATAATTTCTTATAATAGATGCATCAATTCAAGGCAGAAAAAAATATGTGAGAAAAAAAATCTGTTTCAGTATTTACTGTTCTAATTCATGTAATTAAATTAAATTAAATTAATTTTGCAGTAAAGAAAATACAGTCCTAAAAAAGCTTAAGTGGATATTAGTTTTGAATGATTTACTGCAAATTCTAGACCTTGAAAATTTTCCTGTGTAAGGTCAGATATATGAAAAGACAACATCTGAAGGAACCTTTAATTTTTTTTTTGAGTTGAAAACAAGTATAAGCTTATTATTGCTCACATTGCAGTTGATAGGAACTTGGGGGCTAGTATTATTAATTTTTTAATATAGAGAACCTTGGGAGGAAAATAAAAAAAATAAGGTAATAAAAATTTATTGTTCATGATTGAAATTAGAATTAAATTTGGGTTAATTTTACCCATAGAAGTTGATAACAAAATGATTGCATGTGGAACTGGGTTACTGAACTCTTAATAATTTTAAATAAGAAAAACACTTGCGTTAATTACTTTGTATCATTTGTTTCACTTTTTAACAGTAACATCTTTGAGTTTTGTAAAATTTAAAACAAAATATTTCTTTCACACAAAGATTTCCTAAAGTGCCAATAAAAGAGTTGAAATGTAAGTTTTCAGAAGTTTCACAATTCTAAAAATACTTTGAATTTAGACCACTAACACAGTCTCTAGAAAACAATCAGTTTAAGCACGTTAGAGTGTTTCGATTAAACATCAAAAAACTTATGAACAGAATTGTTTTAAGACACCTAATAATTGAGTGTTTCTATTCATTGTTCAGGGTGTCTCAAAAGCGAAGGACTCAAAATCAGAGGACAAAGCGCTGCTCAATTCCATATTTTATAAGAACTTATAGAATCATAGAATCATAGAATAGTTAGGGTTGGAAAGGACCTTAAGATCATCTAGTTCCAACCCCCCTGCAATGGGCAGGGACAACCCACCCTAGCCCATGTTACCCAACATTCTGCCCAACCTGGCCTTGAGCACTGCCAGGGATGGAGCATTCACAACTTCCCTGGGCAACCCATTCCAGTGCCTCACCACCCTAATATTAAAGAAATTCTTCCTTATATCCAATCTAAACTTCCTCTGTTTAAGTGTTAACCCATTACCCCTTGTCCTGTCACTACAGTCCCTAAGTAAGAGTCCCTCCCCAGCATCCTTGTAGGCCCCCTTCAGATACTGGAAGACTGCTATGAGGTCTCCACGCAGCCTTCTCTTCTCCAGGCTGAACAGCCCCAACTTTCTCAGCCTGTCTTTATATGGGAGATGCTTCAGTTCCCTGATCATCCTTGTGGCCCTCTGTCGTGGTTTAAGCCCCGGCTGTAAATTAGAACCACGCAGTCTACTTCCCCCCCCCCCCCCACTCCCCAGAGGGATGGGGAGGAGAATCGAAAGAATGTAACTCCCACGGGTTGAGATAAGAACAGTCCAGTAACTAAGGTATAACACAAATCACTACTGCTGCCACCAATAATAATAATGATAAGAGAAATAACAAGGGAAGAAAATATGATACCGCTCGCCGGAAAAGAGCCCGACCGAAAAGAGGACGTGCCCTTCCGGGTAGCTCCCAGTTACATCCTGGGCATGACGTGCTGTGGTATGGAATACCTCTTTGGCTAGTTTGGGTCAGGCGTCCTGTCCCTGCTACCTCCCGGCCCCTCCTCCTCCCTGGCAGAGCATGAGACTCACAAAGTCCTTGGTCAGTCTAAACATCAGTGTTATCAGCTCTGTTCCTAGGCCAAAAGTCAAAAACACAGTGCTGCAACAGCTACTAAGAAGGAGAAAAACTGACTGCTACTGCTGAACCCAGGACAGTATCCAACCCTTATTCCATACCATTCACGTCATGCTCAGATCCCACATTTTCCATATACCCTCACTCTCATTTCAGTGCACTGTTATCTTAGTGCACGGACCAATTCCTATAAAGCTACTGAGTCCATTCGGTTCATGATGTTGGGCTCCATCTCTTGTAACAGTCTTTCAGGGCAGGAGAAGCTGTGTGCAGTGTTGGATCGTTGTCTGCTGATGCTGATCATTCCTTTACTGTAGAACTCATCCGGTTCTATCAAAGTTCATTCTCTGTTGGGATGATGGTCGGAGGGAAGTCAGGGCCAGTCGCTGGTGCCCTGCAGACTTCTAGTTGATGGCTATAGCAGGCAACAGCGTACAATTGAGTTCATTGTTTGTTTTCCCCTAAAATCAAATCCCCTTGAGGTACACATCGGACTTCCCCATCTTCCTGCATTACCCACCAAGTATATCCAGGTCCCTGAGCAAAAGCAATCCCACGAGTGGGTTTGCCTTTACCTGAAGCAGGAATAACCCAGACTGTATTCCCCAGCAAATTCTTCATGTGCACCACAGGAACTTTGTTCCCCTCTACAATATGTAAAAGTTCTGACTGGGCTGGGCCAGCCCTGTTGGCAGATCCTCTGGTGTTGACCAACCAGGTGGCCTTTGGTAAGTGTGTATCCCAATGCTTGAAAGTTCCCCCACCCATTGCTCTCAGTGTAGTTTTTAACAGCCCGTTGTACCGTTCGATTTTCCCAGAGGCTGGTGCATGGTAGGGGATGTGATATACCCACTCAATGCCATGCTCTTTGGCCCAAGTGTCTATAAAGTTATTCCAGAAATGAGTCCCATTGTCTGACTCAATTCTTTCTGGGGTGCCATGTCGCCACAAAATCTGGTTCTCAAGGCCCAGGATAGTGTTCCGGGCAGTGGCATGGGGCACAGCGTATGTTTCCAGCCATCCGGTGGTTGCTTCCACCATGGTAAGCACATGGCGCTTGCCTTGGCGGGTTGGTGGGAGTGTGATATAATCAATCTGCCAGGCCTCCCCATATTTGTACTTCAGCCATCGTCCTCCATACCAAAGAGGCTTTAACTGTTTGGCTTGTTTAATTGCAGCACATGTTTCACACTCATGAATAACCTGGGCAATAGTGTCCATTGTTAAGTCCACCCCTCGATCACGGGCCCATCTGTATGTTGCATCTCTGCCCTGATGGCCTGAAGTGTCATGGGCCCACCAAGCCAAAAATAATTCACCTTTATGTTGCCAATCTAAGTCCATCTGAGCCACTTCAATCTTAGCAGCTTTATCCACCTGTTGGTTGTTCTGGTGTTCCTCAGTGGCCCGACTCTTGGGTACATGGGCGTCTACATGGCGTACCTTCACCACCAGGTTCTGCACCCGGGCAGCGACATCTTGCCACAGTGCAGCAGCCCAGATGGGTTTACCTCTGCGTTGCCAGTGGCTCTGCTTCCATTGCTGCAACCACCCCCACAGGGCATTTGCCACCATCCATGAGTCAGTATAGAGATAAAGTACTGGCCACTTTTCTCGTTCAGCAATGTCCAAGGCCAGCTGGATGGCTTTCACCTCGGCAAACTGACTCGATTCACCCTCCCCTTCAGCAGTTTCTGCAACTTGTCGTTGAGGACTCCATACAGCTGCCTTCCATCTCCGATGCTTTCCCACAATACGGCAGGACCCATCAGTAAACAAGGCATACTGCTTTTCACTTTCTGACAGTTTATTATATGGTGGGGCCTCTTCAGCACGCATCACCTCCTCCTCTGGTGACATTCCAAAACACTGGAGGGGCCCACTGACCTAGGTAATTGCCCATACTATCCCACACACCTTGCCACTCATGGCTGTCCAGCCTCGAGGAAAATCTCTCGGTCCCCCTGTTTTGTCGTCTAACCCGAGACAAGACCCAAACCCGACTCTGCTTAACTCTTGAGATCAGACGTAATGGTTGTGAACAAAACACACTCTGTATGCGTGCCAACATGGTGACCCCCATCACAATCAGCAAACAGGTCTCAACAATATTAAAAGGCCACTCAAAAATTTCAAAACTCTCAAACGATGCTGTAAAGGGTCTGGGAGGGGCACTGGGAGGGTAAAAGAATGTCTCTTTCATAGGTTGACCACCCAGGAAGGGGAAAAAAGATGTATAGTTGCTAAGCATTTGTATTATATACCTCCCAAAGTATAAAGGTGGTGACCACACTGGGAACACAAGCCAGATCAGTTTCATGATCAATCCTTCTATTGTATTACAAGTCATTGCCACAAAATACAACGAGACAACAACCTTAGCCCAAGCCCCACACTTGAAAAACACCAACACAGCAAATACCGGCTCTAAGTAACCTACGGCATATTGAGACTGTGAGATCAAAACCAACAACTTTGAGAGCCAATAAATCAGCATTGTGACGAGTGACTATTAATCTAAAACACTGAATGCTTATCACAAATACGATTAGACACACTCCGGTCAGATCTGTCGTTATCTCAACCCTTCGGGCCCCACGTTGGACGCCAAAAAGAACTGTCGTGGTTTAAGCCCCGGCTGTAAATTAGAACCACGCAGTCTACTTCCCCCCCCCCCCCACTCCCCAGAGGGATGGGGAGGAGAATCGAAAGAATGTAACTCCCACGGGTTGAGATAAGAACAGTCCAGTAACTCAGGTATAACACAAATCACTACTGCTGCCACCAATAATAATAATGATAAGAGAAATAACAAGGGAAGAAAATATGATACCGCTCGCCGGAAAAGAGCCCGACCGAAAAGAGGACGTGCCCTTCCGGGTAGCTCCCAGTTACATCCTGGGCATGACGTGCTGTGGTATGGAATACCTCTTTGGCTAGTTTGGGTCAGGCGTCCTGTCCCTGCTACCTCCCGGCCCCTCCTCCTCCCTGGCAGAGCATGAGACTCACAAAGTCCTTGGTCAGTCTAAACATCAGTGTTATCAGCTCTGTTCCGAGGCCGAAAGTCAAAAACACAGTGCTGCAACAGCTACTAAGAAGGAGAAAAACTGACTGCTACTGCTGAACCCAGGACACCCTCCTCTGGACCTGTTCCAACAGTTCCATGTCCTTTTTGTGTTGAGGACACCAGAACTGCACACAATACTCCAAGTGAGGTCTCACGAGAGCAGAGTAGAGGGGCAGGATCACCTCCTTTGACCTGCTGGTCATAAGGTTGGCACCAGCCCACCTCACAAACGTGTCAAGGTCCCTCTGGATGGCATCCCTTCCCTCCAGTGTATTAACTGAACCGCACAGCTTGGTGTCATCAGCGAACTTGCCGAGAGCGCACTCAATCCCACTGTCCATGTCACCGACAAAGACGTTGAACAAGACCGGTCCCAACATCGATCCCTGAGGGACACCACTTGTTACCAGTCTCCAGCTGGACATTGAGCCATTGACCGTAACTCTTTGTGTGTGGCCATCCAGCCAGTTCTTTATCCACTGAGTTGTCCACCCATCAAATTGGTGTCTCTCCAATTTAGAGACAAGGATGTCATGTGGGACAGTGTCAAAGTGGCAGAACTTAAGGAGGAGGTTGAGACACTGAGGACCATCAGGGAGTGTGAAAGGGAGATCGACTGGTGGAGTAACTCCCTGGCGTGCCAGCAGGAACGGTTCCAGGGAGATACCGCCCAAAAGGGGATGGACCCCCTGTCCTCTCAGACAGAGGGGGATGGCCCGAGACAGCCCCTGCCCTGTAGCTGTTGCGCAGAAGGGACCAAAAAGACGATGAGGGCTGGAAGCAAGTTCCAGTTCAGCATCGTGGGCAACCCTCCTCCCTTCCTGCCCTGCTTCCCCAGGTGCCCCTCCGTAATAGGTTTGAGGCCCTGGATCTTGATGGAGAGGTAGGTGAGGATGTGATGCAAGGCTGGCCTACAAGGTCACATAGGAAAAGGCGGTTGACTTCGCACCTCAAGACTGCCTCTGATAAGAAAGAAAGAAGGGTCATTGTAGTAAGCAATTCCCTTCTGAGAGGAACAGAGGGCCTGATATGCAGAGTTGACCCTCATCATAGGGAAGTGTGTAGTCTGCCTGGAGCCCGGATCAGGGATATCACCAGGGCGCTCCCCAGCCTGGTGCACCCGACAGACTACTACCCTCTGCTGGTCTTCCAGACAGGTGGGGGGGAAGCTGCTTCCCACAGTCTGAGGGGGATGAAGAAAGACTACAGGGCCTTGGGGCGGATGGTGAAAGAGTCTGGGGATCAAGTGATCTTCTCCTCACTTCTTCCATCTTCCAGTGATGATGTGGGACTGAACGGGAAAATTCAGTCTGTAAACAATTGGCTACGAGACTGGTGCTGCAGCCAGGGCTTTGGATTCTTTGATAACGGCTGGTTTTATAAGGCACCAGTCCGGACAATGGCACATGGGAAAGGTTTATCTCACAGAGGCAAAAGGATGCTGGGGCATGAATTAGCAGGGCTCATTTGGAGAGCTTTAAACTAGATTCGAAGGGGGATGGGGTTGTAGCTGGGCTTGCCCCAGTGGGGCAGCACTCTAGAATTGATGAAGACTGGGAGGCCTCCTATAATCCTAGGGTGAAATCGGTGAGCTCAGCTCCCTCCTTGAAATGCCTGTACACCAATGCATCCAGAATGGGAAATAAGCAGGAGGAGTTAGAAACCTGTGTTAAGTCAGGAGATTATGATCTGGTGGCAATTACAGAGATGTGGTGGGACAGCTCACATGGCTGGAATATAGTCATGGAGGGCTATGTCCTTTTCAGGAAAGACAGGCCAGCCAGGCGGGGTGGTGGGGTTGCTCTTTATGTGCGAGAGCAGCTGCAATGTACTGAGTTCTGTCCAGGGACAGGGGACGAGCGAGTTGAAAGTCTGTGGGTGAGAATTAAGGGGCAGGCTGGCAGGGGCGATACTGTTGTGGGTGTCTGTTACAGGCCACCAGATCAGGGTGAGGAAGTTGACGAGGCCTTCTACAGGCAGCTGAGAGTGGCCTCACAGTCACAGGCCCTGGTCGTCGTGGGGGATTTTAACTTCCCTGATGTTTGCTGGAAGGACTACTCAGCAACCCAGCCACAGGCCAGGAGGTTCATCCAGTGTATGGAGGATAACTTCCTCATGCAAATGGTGGATGAGCCAACCAGGAGAGGAGCGCTGCTGGATCTCATCCTCACTAACAAGGAGGGTCTGGTCGAAGCAGTAAAGGTTGAGAGCTGCCTTGGTTGCAGCGACCACGAGATGGTGGAATTCAGGATCTTGTGTGGTAGGACCAGTAGAATAGCAAGTAGAATTGCAACCCTGGACTTTAGCAGGGCAAACTTTGGCCTTTTCAAGCAATTGTTAGGGGAAATCCCATGGACAAGGCTCCTTGAAGGTAAAGGGGCCCAAGATAGTTGGTTGACATTCAAGGATTGCTTATTCCAAGCTCAAGAGCAGAGCATCCTGACACGTAGGAAGTCAAAGAAGAGGGCCAGGAGACCTGCGTGGCTAAATAAGGAACTGCTGGGTATGCTCAAGTGGAAGAGCAGAGTTTACAGGTCATGGAAGGAGGGGCTGGCCACTTGGGAGGAATATAAGGCTGCTGCTAGAGGATGTAGGAAGGCAGCTAGGATGGCTAAGGCCTCCTTAGAATTAAATCTGGCAAGAGGGGTCAAGGACAGCAGAAAGAGCTTTTTCAAATACATGGCTGATAAAACTAACACCAGAGGCAAGGTTGGCCCACTGGTGAATGGGATGGGTGCCCTGGTGACAGAAGATACAGAGATGGCAGAGTTATTGAATGCCTTCTTTGTCTCAGTTTGCTCTGCCGGAGGCAGTCCTGAAGAGCCCTGTACTCCTGAGACCTCAGATGAAGTCAGGTCAATGCAGCAGTTTGCCTTAGTCAATGAGGAATGAGTTAGAGACTAGTTGAGCAATCTGGACATCCATAAATCCATGGGTACAGATGGGATGCACCCGCGGGTGCTGAGGGAACTGGCAGAAGTCATTGCTAGACCACTCTCCATCATCTTTACCAAGTCTTGGGAAACGGGAGAGGTGCCTGAGGACTGGAGGAAAGCAAAGGTCACTCCAGTCTTCAAAAAGGGCAAGAAGGAGGACCTGGGTAACTATAGACCGGTCAGCCTCACCTCCATCCCTGGGAAAGTGATGGAACACCTTATCCTTGATGCCATCTTAAGGCATGTCAAGGATAAGAGGGTTATGAGGGGCAGTCAACATGGCTTCACCAAGGGGAAGTCATGCTTGACCAACCTCCTAGCCTTTTATGAGGAAATAACATTGTGGATGGATGATGGCAGAGCGGTGGACGTGGTCTACCTTGACTTCAGCAAAGCATTTGACACAGTCTCCCACAGCATCCTCATAGCTAAACTGAGGAAGTGTGGTCTGAATGATCAGGTAGTGAAGTGGACTGTGAACTGGCTGAAGGAGAGAAGCCAGAGAGTTGTAGTCTATGGGGCGGAGTCCAGTTGGAGGCCTGTATCTAGTGGAGTGCCTCAAGGGTCAGTACTGGGACCAGTATTATTTAATATATTCATCAATGATTTAGATGAGGGAATTGAGTGTACTGTCAGCAAGTTTGCTGATGACACTAAGCTGGGAGGAGTGGCTGACACGCCAGAAGGCTGTGCTGCCATCCAGCGGGACCTGGACAGGCTGGAGAGTTGGGCAGAGAGAAACTTGATGAAATATAACAAGGGAAAGTATAGAGTCCTGCATCTGGGCAGGAACAACCCCAGGTTCCAATATAGGTTGGGGAACGACCTGTTAGAGAGCAGTGTAGGGGAGAGGGACCTGGGGGTCCTAGTGGATGGCAGGATGACCATGAGCCAACACTGTTCCCTTCTGGCCAAGAAGGCCAATGGCATCCTGGGGTGTCTTAGAAAGGGGGTGGTCAGTAGGTCGAGAGAGGTCCTCCTTCCCCTCTACTCTGCCCTGGTGAGACCGCATCTGGAATATTGTGTCCAGTTCTGGGCCCCTCAGTTCAAGAAGGACAGGGACCTGCTGGAGAGAGTCCAGCGCAGGGCAACTAAGATGATTAAGGGAGTGGAGCACCTCCCTTATGAGGAAAGGCTGAGGGAGCTGGGTCTCTATAGTTTGGAGAAGAGGAGACTGAGGGGTGACCTTATTAGTGTATATAAATATATGAAGGGGGAGTGTCACGAGGATGGAGCCAGGCTCTTCTCAGTGGCAAACAATGATAGGACAAGGGGTAATGGGTACAAACTGGAACACAAGAGGTTTCACTTAAACTTGAGAAGAAACTTCTTCTCAGTGAGGGTGACGGAACACTGGAACAGGCTGCCCAGGGGGGTTGTGGAGTCTCCTTCTCTGGAGACATTCAAAACCCGCCTGGACACATTCCTATGTAACCTTATCTAGGTGTTCCTGCTCCGGTGGGGGGATTGGACAAGATGATCTTTTGAGGTCCCTTCCAATCTCTAACATACTGTGTGATACTGTGTGAAATGCTTTGTAAAAGTCCAGGTAGATGACATCAACTGCTCTACCCCTGTCCATGAAATCCGTAGCCCCATCATAGAAGGCCACCAAATTGGTCAGACAGGATTTCCTCTTAGTGAAGCCATGCTGGCTGTCACAAACCACCTCCTTGTTTTCCATGTGCTTTAGCATGCCTTCCAGGAGAATCTGCTCCAAGATTTTGCCAGGCACAGAGGTGAGACTGACTTGTTTGGAATTCCCTCGGTCATCCATTTTCCCCTTCTTAAAAATGGGGTTTATATTTCCCTTTTTCCAGTCATTGGGAACTTCACCTGAGTGCCATGATTTTTCAAAAAAGTCCTTCTTTTATTTTTGTTTTGTCAGGCACAATGTAGTAGGAATGGAAAACCTGGATTGAATATTCATGTTCAGCTCTTAATACTGGACTTTCTTCATGGAGGAGTACCCTGAAGGTACCCCTTATCTTCAAAAGGTAAAACAGAGGTCCTCATGTCTTGAAGCTGGTCTAAAGAAAAAATACCAGAGTTAGGGAAAGAGTCTTAGCCCTTAATTAAACATTCAGGACATACTGGTTTGTTTCTTTTGTTTATTGTGTGTTGCAGACCCCTTTGGTAGCTCAGACGTTATATGATAATTTTTCAAGATGAAATAATTTGTTCACAAGGTCACAGGAGGTAGAAGGAGAAAGGGGATCTGTGAGTTTACTGGCAAGACAAACCCTGTCTTCCCTTGCCTGTCTTATATATGGGATGAGAGACTCCTGACTAATGTTCCCCTTACCTGCTTCTTACAGAGGTTTTCAGATGTATTTTCTGCCAATATCTTTGGCAAATTATTCCAAAGTTTGGCTGTATTTACTGCTAAGTCTCACCTTAATTGTTAAACTAAGGGCTGTGATAGATTTACCTCAGCAGACAAAATCAAATAGATGAAGCTGTTAAAATGCTGAAGTGTTTGTCTCTTCCCCTGTCCATTAATGCAGGGATGCCTGATACCACAAGTGATCAACTTCTGTCTTATCACAGCATTCAGTCCAGTATACGGTAAATGGAAATTAGATGTCTGATTTTAATCTTCTGCCATGAACCTGTCAGACTTCCAAATATCTTTCGCTACAAAGCAAATATGACTGTGGCTTCTTGTCCTGTGTTCAGTGAGCATGGAGAACACTTTATTTCTGTTATGCCACTTTTCTTATGTATTTGAAGACTAAGAAGGATGCAGAGTTTTAAAGTGTAGATTTGTCTGACTGCCCACAAGGAACTGTATGTCAATACATCAAGAAAATCTGGGAAAAAGAAAACTTGGAATTAAGTCAGCAATAGAGCTGATGAGCCCTCTGGGAGCGTTGGGTGTGGAGTGTTCTACCAGCAATGAAAGGGAAGAGTTTTCATGTCTCATGTCATTTGTGGAGTGCACTGAGAGGCAGATGTGACAGATAGCTGGCACTTTTTTTTGTGTGTGTGAAAATGTGTCTTTGGGTTAGACAATTTTAAGATAGATGGTGGATTTTTCCTCACACAATTACCATGAGCCCCTTTAACACAACACCAAATTGCATGATTTGACTTAACGATGCAACACTTCTTGAATGAGTCATCTTGGTGCCAGATGTAAAGATATCTTTACTTGGTGCTTTTATTATGTCTAACTAGGACACAAGAAAGGCTGGAATATTTATCTAAGACACGGAGGAGTCCACTGAGCAAAGCTAGAAAGAGACAAGCCTGAGAATAAGGGATGCAGTAATGTTTGTTTAGCTGTCCTTCCTTAAAAAGCAAAACTACTGAGGAAGAAAGAAAGAGAATGATGACAATATATCAGAAACAGAGCTAAATTAGTAAAGGGAAATCAGAATGCATGTCCATGCCATTTACCTCCTGCACAGCTTCTCACCACCACCACTGCAGTACAGGGCCATACCAGAGATCTGAAAGAATCTCTTTCACCATTAAGCGTAGCATTTGTCACCTTATAATTTTGATTTCTCTGCGTTGGCTTTGTCTCACTGTTAATCAGAATGTACTGTTCACTTGGCTATCTGTGTTTTCTAGATTGTTAAGGAAAGGTTTGTTTCAAGAACATATGTGTTACTGAAAGGCATTCACTGTGGATATCAGCCTGAGTGATAAGTGTTGTTTAACTATAATTCACAGGAGAGCTGTGCAAGCAGAAGCAATGAGTGGGCAGTGTTTGGGGATTTATAAATTCAGAAAAATATATCCTCTTCTGGTAACTGCTATGATATCAGTCATAAATACATACACTTTGCCTTTTTAGTTATTGCTGTAAAGTAGGGATGGAACTAAACCAAGTGTATTTCACAAACACATGTTGTTTTGTTTGCTGTGTAGCCAGATAGGACAGTTTGTGATGTTACAAAGGTTCATCATAAATATGTGGAAGACATTGCGGTCTATGTATGCCTGCAGAGAATAGAAGAAATTCAAAACCCCAGCCACAAGGAAACAAATGGTCTATCCCTCCAGAGAAATGAAGGTTACAAACGCATCACAAACAAGCACCACAGAAATCAAGGATGAATGAGATCATTGACATCAAAATATGTCTTACAATTACTTCTGTAAACTAAGGAGGTGATGAGATGGTATCGTGGTTTAAGCCCCGGCTGTAAATTAGAACCACGCAGTCTACTTCCCCCCCCCCACTCCCCAGAGGGATGGGGAGGAGAATCGAAAGAATGTAACTCCCACGGGTTGAGATAAAAACAGTCCAGTAACTAAGGTATAACACAAATCACTACTGCTGCCACCAATAATAATAATGATAAGAGAAATAACAAGGGAAGAGAATACGATACCGCCCGCCGGAAAAGAGAGCCCGACAGAAAGAGAACGTGCCCTTCCGGGTAGCTCCCAGTTACATCCCCGGGCATGACGTGCTGTGGTATGGAATACCTCTTTGGCTAGTTTGGGTCAGGTGTCCTGTCCCGTCTTCCTCCCGGCCCCTCCTCCTCCCTGGCAGAGCATGAGACTCACAAAGTCCTTGGTCAGTCTAAACATCGGTGTTATCAGCTTTGTTCCTAGGCCAAAAGTCAAAAACACAGTGCTGCAACAGCTACTAAGAAGGAGAAAAACTGACTGCTACTGCTGAACCCAGGACAGTATCCAACCCTTATTCCATACCATTCACGTCATGCTCAGATCCCACATTTTCCATATACCCTCACTCTCATTTCAGTGCACTGTTATCTTAGTGCACGGACCAATTCCTATAAAGCTACTGAGTCCATTCGGTTCATGATGTTGGGCTCCATCTCTTGTAACAGTCTTTCAGGGCAGGAGAAGCTGTGTGCAGTGTTGGATCGTTGTCTGCTGATGCTGATCATTCCTTTACTGTAGAACTCATCCGGTTCTATCAAAGTTCATTCTCTGTTGGGATGATGGTCGGAGGGAAGTCAGGGCCAGTCGCTGGTGCCCTGCAGACTTCTAGTTGATGGCTATAGCAGGCAACAGCGTACAATTGAGTTCATTGTTTGTTTTCCCCTAAAATCAAATCCCCTTGAGGTACACATCGGACTTCCCCATCTTCCTGCATTACCCACCAAGTATATCCAGGTCCCTGAGCAAAAGCAATCCCACGAGTGGGTTTGCCTTTACCTGAAGCAGGAATAACCCAGACTGTCTTCCCCAGCAAATTCTTCATGTGCACCACAGGAACTTTGTCCCCCTCTACAATATGTAAAAGTTCTGACTGGGCTGGGCCAGCCCTGTTGGCAGATCCTCTGGTGTTGACCAACCAGGTGGCCTTTGGTAAGTGTGTATCCCAATGCTTGAAAGTTCCCCCACCCATTGCTCTCAGTGTAGTTTTTAACAGCCCGTTGTACCGTTCGATTTTCCCAGAGGCTGGTGCATGGTAGGGGATGTGATATACCCACTCAATGCCATGCTCTTTGGCCCAAGTGTCTATAAAGTTATTCCGGAAATAAGTCCCATTATCTGATTCAATTCTTTCTGGGGTGCCATGTCGCCACAAAATCTGGTTCTCAAGGCCCAGGATAGTGTTCCAGGAAGTGGCGTGGGGCACAGCGTATGTTTCCAGCCATCCGGTGGTTGCTTCCACCATGGTAAGCACATGGCGCTTGCCTTGGCGGGTTGGTGGGAGTGTGATATAATCAATCTGCCAGGCCTCCCCATATTTATACTTCAGCCATCGTCCTCCATACCAAAGAGGCTTTAACCGTTTGGCTTGTTTAATTGCAGCACATGTTTCACACTCATGAATAACCTGGGCAATAGTGTCCATTGTTAAGTCCACCCCTCGATCACAGGCCCATCTATATGTTGCATCTCTGCCCTGATGGCCTGAAGTGTCATGGGCCCACCAGGCCAAAAATAATTCACCCTTATGTTGCCAATCTAAGTCCATCTGAGCCACTTCAATCTTAGCAGCTTTATCCACCTGTTGGTTGTTCTGGTGTTCCTCAGTGGCCCGACTCTTGGGTACATGGGCGTCTACATGGCGTACCTTCACCACCAGGTTCTGCACCCGGGCAGCGACATCTTGCCACAGTGCAGCAGCCCAGATGGGTTTACCTCTGCGTTGCCAGTTGCTCTGCTTCCATTGCTGCAACCACCCCCACAGGGCATTTGCCACCATCCATGAGTCAGTATAGAGATAAAGTACTGGCCACTTTTCTCGTTCAGCAATGTCCAGGGCCAGCTGGATGGCTTTCACCTCGGCAAACTGACTCGATTCACCCTCTCCTTCAGCAGTTTCTGCAACTTGTCATCCAGGACTCCATACGGCTGCCTTCCATATCCGATGTTTTCCCACAATACGGCAGGACCCATCAGTAAACAAGGCATACTGCCTTTCACTTTCTGATAGTTTATTATATGGTGGGGCCTCTTCAGCACGCATCACCTCCTCCTCTGGTGACATTCCAAAATCTTTGCCCTCTGGCCAGTCCATGATGACTTCTAGAATGCCTGGACGACTGGGATTTCCTATTCGAGCTTGTTGTGTAATTAGTGCAGCCCATTTACTCCAGGTAGCATCGGTTGCATGATGTGTAGAGGAGACCCTGCCTTTGAACATCCAGCCCAGAACGGGCAACCGGGGTGCCAGGAGGAGCTGTGCTTCAGTGCCAATCACCTCCGAAGCAGCTCGAACCCCTTCATAGGCTGCCAGTATCTCTTTCTCAGTTGGGGTATAGCTGGCCTCAGATCCTTTGTATCCCCGACTCCAAAAGCCAAGGGGTCGACCTCGAGTCTCCCCTGGAGCTTTCTGCCAGAGGCTCCAGGTAGGACCATTCTCCCCAGCTGCGGTGTACAGTACATTTTTTACATCTGGCCCATTCCGGACTGGTCCAAGGGCTACTGCATGAACTATCTCATGTTTGATTTGCTCAAAGGCTTGTTGTTGCTCAGGGCCCCATTTAAAATTGTTCTTCTTCCAGGTCACATGATAGAGAGGGCTTACAATTGAACTGTAATTTGGGATGTGCATTCTCCAGAACCCCACAGCACTCAAGAAAGCTTGTGTTTCTTTCTTATTAGTTGGTGGAGACATTGCTGTTATTTTGTTGATCACATCTGTAGGGATCTGGTGACGTCCATCTTGCCATTTTATTCCCAAAAATTGAATCTCCTGCACTGGAGCCTCTGGACCAGACACAATGGGGTGCTTTTGCCATTTCCTTCCAGTCAGGCTGATCTCAGCCTCCAGTACAGTCAACTCTTGGGATCCTCCTGTCACTCCAGAAATATAGATGGGTTCCACCCCTTGACAGCTTGACGGCATCAAGGTACACTGTGCACCGGTATCTACGAGAGCTTTATACTTCTGTGGGACTGATGTGCCAGGCCATCTGACCCACACAGTCCAGTAAATCCGATTGTCCCCTACCTCCACCTGGCTGGAGGCAGGGTCCCTCTAACAGTCATCACAACATTGGACACCTAAGTCGTGTTGAAAGGGATTATTCTTCATTATCACAGGAGCTGGAGTAAAATCAGCTCTTCCACTCCATCTGGGAACCTGCTCACCAGAGACTGAAGCTGCAGCTCTCATGGGATGATCAGCCTTGACCCTTGTTCCTATTCTCAATTCATGCACCCGTTCCTCCAAAGCTGAAGTAGGTTTTCCATCCCACTTCGTCATGTCTTCTCCATGATCCCGCAGGTAAAACCATAGGGTGGCCCGTGGTGTTTGCCTTCTATATCTTCTGTCTCGAACAATAGGACATCTTTTGTTAATAGCTGAGACGTGTGTTGGTACACGTGAGGAGCTGGATAAATCAGATAGATCGTCCCTCAATTGTTTGACATCCTGGGACAGTTTTTCCACAGCTGAGATGATGGAAGGGGTGAGATTGTCTTCGAACTCTCGGAGTTTATGAATAATTTCATCCACTGTTGGTGTTACTATGTCACCCCAGGTTACTGTTGCCAATGAATGGGCATATGATGACGGTGCATTCCGTGTAAGTTTTCGCCACATGGGTCGTGTACATTCGACTTCATCTGGGTCTATGAGTATATCCCCGTTGTTCAGTTTGATGTGATAGATCATCTCTGCGATGGCTGATTCTCTCAGAGACTGGATGCCTTTGTCTAAAGTAGTCCACTTGGCCGAACAACTCCTAACATCGTCCTTGTATGGAAACCTTTCTTTCACAGCTGCCAAGAGACGCCTCCAAAGACTGAGGGACTTTTTCTCTCTTGCAATTGCTTTGTCAATTCCCCCTTCTCTAGCAAGTGATCCCAGCTGCTTGGCTTCCGTACCTTCTAGTTCGTGACCATCGGCCCCATTGTCCCAGCATCGGAGCAACCAGGTGATGATGTTCTCCCCTGGTTGACGGGTAAAATCTTTTCGCATATTCCGTAGCTCGGTTGAGGTCCGAGGTCGAGAAGTCACCTCTTCTTCTTCTTCGTCATGTGATGATGACTCCTGATCAGATGGTGGCCCGGGTGGTGAATACATTGTTTCTTCATCTTGCTTCACCATTCTTGCCTCTTTTTTGCTTTTTCTCTTGCGTACAGGGGCAATTGATATTGGTACAAATTGGTCCTCTGGTTTAGCTGCAGTCATCACTGTGGTTTGAGTAGCAACAGTACTTGTCGCTGGGGGTGGTGTAGCTGCTGTGCTTGGAGATGGGGTAGCTTTGCTGTCTGTTGCAGTTGAAGTTTGAGTAGCTGCTGTACTTGTCACTGGGGTAGCTGCACTGTCTGTTGCAGTCAAAGTTTGAGTAGTGGCTGTACTTGTCGCTAGCGGTTGTGTAGCTGCTGTGCTCGGAGATGGAGTAGCTGTGCTGTCTGTTGCTTCGCCCTCAGATCCAGGGACATTTTTTCTCTTTTGAAGGTGCTGGATAGTGTTGAACAAGGCCCGGTAAGCATAGGCCAAGCCCCAGCACGTTGACATGATTTGTCCCTCTCTGGTATGACCAGGATGACAACACACCTCATTTAAGTGTTTTACTAATTCGTCTGGATTTTGCACTTGTTCGGTAGTGAAATTCCAAAACACTGGAGGGGCCCACTGACCTAGATAATTGCCCATACTATCACACACCCTGCCACTCATGGCTGTCCAACCTCGGGGAAAATCTCTCGGTCCCCCTATTTTGTCGTCTAACCCCAGACAAGACCCAAACCCGAGTCTGCTTAACTCTTGAGATCAGACGTAATGGTTGTGGACAAAACACACTCTGTATGCGTGCCAACATGGTGACCCCCATCACAATCAGCAAACAGGTCTCAACAATATTAAAAGGCCACTCAAAAATTTCAAAACTCTCAAACGATGCTGTAAAGGGTCTGGGAGGGGCACTGGGAGGGTAAAAGAATGTCTCCTTCAAAGGTTGACCACCCAGGAAGGAGAAAAAAGATGTATAGTTGCTAAGCATTTGTATTATATACCTCCCAAAGTATAAAGGTGGTGACCACACTGGGAACACAAGCCAGATCAGTTTCATGATCAATTTTTCTATTGTATTACAAGTCATTACCATAAAATACAATGAGACAATAACCTTAGCCCAAGCCCCACACTTGAAAAACACTAACACAGCAAATACCGGCTCTAAGTAACCTACGGCATATTGAGACTGTGAGATCAAAACCAACAACTTTGAGAGCCAATAAATCAGCATTGTGACGAGTGACTATTAATCCAAAACACTGAATGCTTATCACAAATACGATTAGACACATTCCGGTCAGATCTGTCGTTATCTCAACCCTTCGAGCCCCATGTTGGGCACCAAAAAGAACTGTCGTGGTTTAAGCCCCGGCTGTAAATCAGAACCACGCAGTCTACTTCCCCCCCCCCACTCCCCAGAGGGATGGGGAGGAGAATCGAAAGAATGTAACTCCCACGGGTTGAGATAAAAACAGTCCAGTAACTAAAGTATAACACAAATCACTACTGCTGCCACCAATAATAATAATGATAAGAGAAATAACAAGGGAAGAGAATACGATACCGCCCGCCGGAAAAGAGAGCCCGACAGAAAGAGGACGTGCCCTTCCGGGTAGCTCCCAGTTACATCCTGGGCATGACGTGCTGTGGTATGGAATACCTCTTTGGCTAGTTTGGGTCAGGCGTCCTGTCCCTGCTTCCTCCCGGCCCCTCCTCCTCCCTGGCAGAGCATGAGACTCACAAAGTCCTTGGTCAGCCTAAACATCGGCGTTATCAGCTTTGTTCCTAGGCCAAAAGTCAAAAACACAGTGCTGCAACAGCTACTAAGAAGGAGAAAAACTGACTGCTACTGCTGAACCCAGGACTGATGGCTTTCCCATTATCAGCCAGCTTGCAAGGATACATGCTTAACCTGGGATCTGCAATGGAAGAAAGGTTCTTCAGGATTTCAGCCAGCCACCATCACAGCTCATCCCAACTGTGAGCCTTCTTCAAACAATGGGAGATGAACTAGACCAGAAGAGCTCACATCTGTTGCTTTGGACAGATTGTTATGGCTGCTGAGGAGGCCCTGGCTCAGGGTAAGTAGTTGAGCAGGAGGTGGAAATCTGCTGGACACCAGAAACTTCTGAACATAACAAGTAGCTGTGTGGGAAGCCAGCAAAAGTTAGAATTGTGAGGTATGGCTGAATCTCACAGGTGGTTAAGTGGGAGGTGTTTGAGAAAAAGTCAGACTCCACAGGTAATTGGAGGGGAATATTGTGAACCTTTGGGGGAGTAGAATATTATAAGGCCAACAATACCCAGGTAACCATCAGTAATACCATATAATGGCAAAATTGCTTAGGCAACAGGATCAGAAATCACATATTTGGGAATGGATGAAGCAAAACTAGGAGCAGGTGGGAAAAAAAGTTATGGTTTGAGTTATTACCTCGGGGGAAATTGTGAGGAGAAAGGGAGATAAAAAGGTGGTGAAAGGAAGGCTAAGAAAAAGGAAAAGAATGCTAAGGTATGGAAATGCTGTAAGAGCAGTGTATAGGGTTGCCTACCGGAAGCTCTGATTTTGCTCAGAGCACCTGGAACAGGACAAGGAACAAAACCCTCTCATCTGACCTTGAAGCAAGGACTGAACTAACGACTGCAGTCAGTGGGTCTGGGGTGAGCACTGGATAGGTGGTATCTCTCTCCATTAAGGGTACACATAGATTGATGGGTAGAGCATCCCAGTATCACTGTGCCTGTGCCTGTTCCAGGCCTCATGGCATTAGCAGCCACCTCTTCATAATGCAAGTGTTTTTTTCCTTACATGACTTAAAAACCTATCGTCCCTTGATTGCAAGGTATCAGCAGCACATAGACTTATCATTTGCAAGCACCTGTTATTTGATCTCAGTTCACTTTTTGGTCTGTTTCACTAGCCTATCTCATTCATTGGGATGGCAAAGAGATGCTGTGGGAACCATTTTAGATGACAGGTTTTGTCCCCACAGTTTGCTTGGGTGAAGCTCTTCAGTTCACCCTCATACTCTGTATTCCCAACCCATTTGCATGGTACCAGTTTATAAGCTATGCCTCTACTTTAGCATGAACCAGACTCTTCGGTCAAGTCTTAAAGCTGCCATTTCAGCAGTCTCAATCGGTCTGTGAAAGAGAGCAATCTATTAAAACAAGTCCTTTTGTTAAAAAAAAAAAACAAACAAAAACCAAAACCCAACCAAAACCCCACCCCGAAGATGAATATACCTGTTATTATCTCACCTGAGTTTCAGGCTGTATTTGTAAGCTTCTTCAGAAACACTAAATCCTGATTGTATCCTTCCAGGAGAGCAGGTAGAGAAATAACTACACACTCAAGCTATGTCTGAATTTATCTCATTGTAATCATCACTGAAAATTCCCTGCTGAAGTTCACAGATTGTCATTTTATCATCTTCAAAGGAACCTTGACACCACCCCCCAGCCCCAAACTGGTTGTTTCTCCTAGTTTTTTCAGCAAAATCAGCAGCAGGTTTTTTCTATGCTGTCTACTAATATTCAGTAGCAGAATTACAGTAATTGCCTGATTTCTGCAAAGGCAAGTCAGGCTTCAGAACAATTTAAACTGTAATATTCCATATAAAAAACTACTGCACACTCTTCAAGCTAACAGATTGTTATACACTATTCATAAAAATAGTATGTTACTGGTAGACTCCACACTGACAAGAAATCCAATCCTATTTCCTCAGGAAAATATAACTCACTTCAGATCAGATGGGTTTTAGCTGTAAAGAAACATGAAAGTTTCACACAGCAAAGAAAATTATACTGTTATTACAGGGGAAATTAGTCAAATTAAGCAATTCTCTATGCAGAATCTGAATAAGACCTTGGACAACTACTGCAGATACAGCACAGCCCTGTTTAGACAACCACTACTTAGCCGGACACTCCCTTGGCTACTGTATTTGAGTCTTGCTACTCTAGACACATGTTCCCATTCTTCCTTTGGTCTGGGAGGTTCCTTGGCATAGTCACAGTACATATGCTTTTGTTAGCTCATCACAGAACGATGATTATGTGGACCAGGTGGCATCATTCCACAGAACAGGTGCTGATGTCTATCTCACTTCTCCGTCTTTTAACTACATCACACTTCAGGTACTCCAGGTTTGTGGGGATAAAAAATTAATAAGTAGAGAGGGCTGGCAAGGACTTTTAGGTGCTTTTTGCTTTTTTTGAAGAGAAAACTCTTCAGTTAATGTTGCCCAGGGGGGTCGTGGAGTCTCCTACATTGGAGATATTCAAGGCCTGGCTGGACAAGTTCCTGCGTGATGTACTCTAGGTTACCCTGCTCTTGCAGGGGGGTTGGACTAGATGATCTTTTGAGGTTCCTTCCAACCCTCGGGATTCTGTGATTCTGTGAGACATACAGATTTATATAAAGCCATATACATAACCCAAGATACACATTTCTGTGTCTCAGTGCGCACAGCACATAACTGCTGCAAACACTGTAACTTGAAACTACTTGGAAGGTTTTTTTTTTCTCCTGCAAGTAGTGAGCTCAAGTTTCTATCTTTCTCAGTCATGTATTGCTATTTTCTCATTTCCTCAGCAATGGTCATACAGACTTGATTCCAAATGTGCCTTTTCCCCCACCCCATCCATCAACACCTTTGTGCTTCCTGTGGAGGTCTGTGTTTTTAAGATTAGCAGAAACAGCCCCAAAAAATTACCTTGTTGTCCCTTTTTGAGAATATTTCATTACCTTGTCCAGGTCCTCTACAAAAAATTTACAAATTAAAAAAATTACCTTCAGCATCACCATCACTTCAGTCATCTCACAAGTGCTCCCCAAGCCTCCTTGTTCCAGATTTTTTCAGCAATAAACAGCTCTTCTCAAATACTTTCTACTAATATAGTTTTATAGGTGGCTTTCCTTTACTTCCTGGTGTAAAGAGATTGCAGCAGGTAGCAAAATGCAACCAAAACAAAGGCTGTAAATTATCCAAGACTTTCTCATGTGGTAAACAAATATGACAGAGGACTAGGGAAGTGGTAAACAAATATGACAGAGGACTAGGGAAGATCTATGCCCTTCCAAAGCAACAGTTGCAAGCCAAGCAAGTCTGCCTAAAGTATCAATAAATGTTTGTGTAAAGACAATTGAATTTAATTTCTGGCCTGCACTGCCAATGAAGCTTAACGAATACTCCAATCCACCTTAAATGAGGCACTGAGGATGGAGTTATTGTGCCAAAATGTAGCTATTTAGTGCCATTTTAAATGCTACATGGAGGGGAAACCAGCAGCCTCCAACTGCTTTCCCTTAGGGTTCAGGTCTATGATAGATCACACTTTCTGCTCCCAGACATCTCTGGGATGTGCTGAGATCTCTGATGTGCTTGCATGCTTCAGATGTTACTAGGCAATTCTGAAGCAGCTGATTCCCACTCTTAGTGCCTGGTAAACTCATTTGCGAATGACCTGTAATGGCTACTCATCACTGACTACATTGGGAGCTTAGAAAACCAGCTTACATGTATTATATACAAAAAGACTCTTAAAATATGATGGTTTAGTTTTGAACTGCATCCCAAAGGAAAACCAGATTGGTCCAAAACTGGAATTCAGTTTGTATAAAGATAAATTCCTTCATTTCATCTCAGTAACCAAAACAATCTTCTCCTTTAGCACGGGCAAAAGACTGGAAAAGTTCAAAAACTGGTCTGACTTTTTTGGTTTGGAGCTTACTAATTCGTCTGTAGGCTTATTCTTGTTCACGTAATCTACTCAGAAGTCCTCATTAAATGATGAAGGATGGAAGACCAGAAAGACTAAAAATGGCAAGCATCTACTACCTACATAAAAACCATCCCAGTGGAAAATCTGACTATGAAGAAGAAAACAGAATTGCATTAGGCTGAAGATTTCTTTCCAACATAGGTTTTTATTGTGGTTTAATAAGTAGACAAAGCTAAGAGAATTATAGCAATCATCTGATTTTACTGCTGTTCTGATCCCCAAGAGTCTATTATCATACCTCTTAGGCAGGCATAGAAAACCACTTATTTTTTTGGTCAGGGCTTGACTTGACTATTATTTTATTTGATTAACTTTGTATCCTGGTAAGGTACAGAGTCCATAAATTCATTTTTAAGAAGGCATTTTTTTAAATGGAAACACAAATTGCACACTTGTTTTTGTTAGTATACCCCAAAAGGCACTTTCAGAAAGCTCAGCATTAAGTCAGAGTTAAAAAAAAAAAAAGAAAGATGAGTGGGAAAACAAATGAGTGTTTGGAGAGGATGAGGAAGAAAAAGGCATGTTTCACTGAAGATTTCAGTGAACCGTACTCCAGCTTTTACAGCTTTTTTATTATTATTGCAGTGTAACAAGTTTCAGAGCTTTCAAAACACCACTCAAATGGCTGATTTCTGCACAAAGTGTGATATGAAATGGAGTGAATGCCTCTCATGTTTATTGGGTAATTGCAAAAGGAGAAAAAATAGTTTGTTTGGGTTTTTTTTCTTAATAATTAATACATAAAAATGCAGTTTATATTCATTTTGCTCAAGAAAGTCACACAATAATGTTTAACAAAGGCCTGTTTCTTCTCATAACTAAGGAAACCTATTGATTTTAATGCTCATCAGCAACAGCAACAGATTCATTTATTTAAGTTCTTCTTCCCCAGAGGAATAACAGATGTGAAGAGACATTAAAAAATACACTGTTTTTCTGCTAAAGAGAAACTTTTAACTCTTTATTCACAAGTATGCACACATCCACGCTCTCAGGAAACTGAGTTTATAATTTACCTTTCAATGTCAGGATATGGGAGTTTAAATCTTTATCAGAAAAGTCTCATGTAGTAGTTCTGGGCTTTTTTGCTTCCTTAAAAAATTCATTTGCATCTTTTGCAACAGCAGAAGGCACGGGAAAATCCTTTCCTCTTGTCTAAATCAGCAGCGCATAGAAGCAAGCTTCTATTCTGACTGGCAGGGTTCAACTCCAGGGGTGGGGAAACGATTTGCTCTCAGTAGCACCACTTAGCAGGTGCTAGCAAGGGCAGCTACAAAAAAAGATAACTCCTTGTGGTGTTTGTTTGTTTTTCTTGTCTGCTCATGTTCACACCTGCCCACCAGAGCTGTTGTGTTTTGGTTTGGCTTGGGTTTTTTTTTCTTTTCTCTGTTTAAGTCATCTGGCTCACTATATCTCAGTGAGAAGAAATTAATAATGCTGCATTTTATGCAAATGTAAATTTATCTTGACTGACGTGTGCAGCACAACATTTTTAGCTTTTATTTCTAGGTGAAGTTAAGTAGAGCTAGTGTTCAATAGGCTTATAAACAGATTTAGATACCATATATTTGAAAATGTTTATATACTGAAACCTGGGCATGCAATTACATTGTACCTTAACAAGAAAAACCCAAGGTGAGGTGAATGTTCCTCATTTTTTTTTTTTTTTTTTTTCACTGTACTTTCCCAGTGTAAGTGTTGATTTTCATATGGAAGGACCAGCTTAGGGAAATAAAAGGTTAGCTAGGGGGCCAATCTTGAGACACTGAAGTATTCAGAAAGCAGGAGGTTAAACAGGGGCAGGTTGTTTTAGGCAGCTGGCTCTTCATCTCATTCCTTCTGGTGCAGGGTGTTGGAGAATGTGTAGATATGGATTCTAATAGCGCTGGGAAAAAGGGGATTTTATCTAACACAAAGCCAGAAACTTTTGCAACATACTAAACCAGCCCTGCTGCAGCTTGATCTGCAGTTTAAATGCAGCTAGTAGTCATGTGCTTGGAAAGGCTTCTTCATTTGCCTAACCAGATGGGGTATGTCATTCATAAAGTAGTGTGCTTGCACATATTTTAAGGCTACTTACTGGCAAACGCTTAGCCAACTATAATTCAGAGTCTGATAGCTAGATAGTCTTGCTGGATGCCCTTTATTTGTAGCAGAACATGTTAAATGGTTTTGTTATTTACCAAATGCATGGACCGTAATATTATATGACATTCTTTATTCCTAGTAACAGTGCAGGTTCTCACTTCCCCATGCATTAATAATGCTCATTTCTTTGTTTAGGATTGTTAGCGGTGTGTACCAGATTTTTACAGAAATATAAGTACTGGATGGATGGTAACTATTCAATGCCACTTCCACTGGCATTAGTAGGAGCATTTTTTGAAAGTCTCAGATGTGCTTATTGCTTTTATTTTTGTAGCAAAATTACAACTTGTATAAATTGTTTATAACTTTGGAAATTGCACATGCACACACTGATTCAGAGAAATGTCTACATAAAAGATAATAATGAATGGAGGAGAATATAGTATTTCCTAGCAGTCAGGTTTTTAGATGAGGAATGAGTAAATGTTTTTCCTGACAATAACCAACATTTAGTTCTGTGACTCGGGTTGCCTGAGCCATGTGCCTAGTCAACAATGTGTCATGTAGCCTATCACAAGATCCCTAGCTATAGGTTTAGCAGGTATTATGTGCAGTGCTGTTGGCAATAACCATGCAGATAAGAGTTATCATGTCAATACTCATGGTTTTTAAGTAATTTTGCTTTCAGCCTTCCATGTGCACACTTCATCATTAGATGCCTCCACAGAGTTTTTCCAGCACAAAAATATTGTGCAACAAATCTAAGTAAATAATATTCCAAATATTGGTAGCAAATTCCCTTGGTGATTTTACAGTATGCCTCAACTGGATGTTGTTGCCACTGCTTGCTGGGCAATATGTTGGATTACATTCTGATGATGTGGTATATCACGAGTCTTGGAGCCACTACAAGTTTCATTGTTGTGTTCTCATTACTATGCCAAATATTGACTGATATGATTTTTTTTTATATATATACATGAAAAATACAGTCATTAACAGGGATTCAATGGGAATTTCAAGATTGATCCTATTTGTTAAAATTCAAGATATGAATTTACCTAATTTTCTGAAATAGCTTCCTCTTGCATTGCATACGTTTCTGAACTTCTATCTAATGTCAAGGTTATTCTACTAATTATTTCAAAGAATTTCAGGACCAACTTATTTATTGGGCTTGAACTCCTAGTAAGAAAAGTAGAAGTGAAGGATGTGTAAAACTGAAATACTCAGAGAAAAGAAATATGATGACAAGCATAAATATTTTGGTTTAGGCTAGACAGATGACTGATAAATGTAGTATTGTAAGAATATTAACCTGTGTTACAGACTTCTGAATTCGAGATCTGTGTTTGATAATTGCTCTTCAGATTCCTGTGACCAGGCTATTTTGAAGTAGATAAATTGAAACTTTGTAATATCATATGTGTGTCAATTGCTTATTCCCAGTCTCTGATAACATAACCTTAAATTTGACAAATTAGCTATGGAGGTATTGTAAAGGGCTACAATAAATAACAGTTAGGAAGAAGAGACCTCATTCGGTAAACAGGGTATTAGCAGTAATGAACAATGCAAAGTGTTCATAAGAAAACCAATGTCCTCTGGAAGAGGTCACAGCTATGTCATTTCTACGATTCATGGGTCATAAACTCAAAGAGGTAAACTTACAGGTCATCTTACATGAGAAAAATATATCCATCTTGCTAGCCAACACAGAAATAACCTCTTATTGCAATAAATAATACTAATAAAAAAACTTAAACATGGCTAGTAAACACTTTTAAAACACACGAAACTGAACAATTTACTATGCTATACAGCTGAAATACAAACTTTGTATGGAGTCTGGAAACGGTGCATATACAAGTTATATAAAAAATAATGGGGAAACTTGTACTTTCACCTCATTTAGAACTGAAAATCAAGTATACACAAGAGAGGGGAGGAAAAATATTAGTTTATTGAACCTCTCTAGTATAAGTATTTACTTTGACATACACATTTTTTTACCTAAACAAAAGGCCAAACTTCAGTTTAAGTTGCCAGCAAGGAGTGCAACATTATGAAAGAAAAGTCTTTAAAACCCTTCTTTCAAGAAAAATGTCTACTAAAACCCATGTAAAATGTAAAGCATTAATGCAGTCAATTGTAATTTTGCTGTAATGAATGAAAAAATATCTTTAGAAGCAGTCTGACATTATTTTATGAGGAAATACCTTGTAAGAAAGCTTGATGGACAAGAAGATTTGAAGATGACATAAAAAATACTGACATCTTACTCAAAATGTGCACCAAAAAATTCAGTTTAATAGTCAAAACCATGCAGATATCTATTAGTCAGCTCAGCATATTAAGCATGATTTATTATGCTTCATCTATGCAGATATATTTTCCATTTTATTCAACTTGTTACTGCATTCCAAGATTTTATGGGAAAGGCTATGTCAACACAGTATTGATAAAATGGTTTTTCACTCTGTTGCATCTAAGAGCAATAAAACAGATGCATGAAAATATTTTGCCTTTTTTTCATAGCAGAGCAAAGTTTGGAATAATTGCTACCATTAAGGTGCATAACATGTAAAAAATAATTTATGGTCTACGGTTAAGTGAAACTGAGCTTTTAAAATCCTTTTATTTCTTAATTAATAGTAACTGAATTCAAAGATGACACTGCTTACATTACAAAAATGAATTAAAAGCATTACTTTGCAGTATTAAGAAATATGTTTTGTTATATGAAAGGTGCTATTTGGCTGACTTGGAGACTATACTTCATTGTTTATCTACCAATCAATGGCAGCAGGAAAATTGAAAGTGCATATCCCCAGTACAGTAGTGACCAAATGTCTAAGTTTTACTCTGCGTTTTCCTTGGGAAACATTGTGGCTATTTCCCAGGGACTTTGAATTTTCAGCCTCTTCCCTAAGACAGTTCATGGGTGCAAGTACCAACCTCAGTTGCACCAGAGAGAGATGGGTATAATGGCTGATATATATATAACTGTCTCTTGCAGTTGAAAAACTTTCTGTGTTCTACATCAGAGTGTAGAAAACCTTATTAGAAAATTCAGGTTAGGTTTAAGCTTTGCAGAAATGTTTTAACAGGTATTTTTGTTCATTGAATAGAAAGTGAGCATTTCTGTGCTTGATGTTTTAAATACAGTTTCATTCTAACACTAGTCATGTAGGCTCCAGATCTATTCTCTATCTATGATGTAAGGTGTACCGACTCAAGTCCTAGTATGACAGTAAGAAGCAGGGTTTGTTACACACTTACTGTCTGTACTAGACTGAAATTTCTGATTAAATGCGTTTGCTTTCCTTTTCTAAACAAACAAACAAACAAAAAGAGATAATAAAAAACCCAAATTGTTAGTACTGAAATAATCTCTGGATTGCAAAAATGATAGATTTAACAGTCACAATAATCTGGTTGGATATAGAAGATGGTGGGAAAGTCTTCAAAGACATTACAAGGTTATGTGAGTTAGATAAGATTGATACAAGACATGCAGAAAAACAGAATTAACAAAAATTTCACAGTGGTAGATTAAAAGCAAAGAGTAAATCTGAAAATAACTCTATGAATGAGTTCAATTAGCTACCTTTGAGTCAAGCAATTTTAAGAAGATTTGAAATGACTACATTTGTTTTAGCTCTATTAAAATTATTCAATGACGAATAAGGTTTTGATTACAACAATACACGCCATAGTTTTGATTAAAAATTGTTTGTGCTTGATCTTTATTATGTAATATGCCATCTACACAGTCTAGGTAAATCTTGCATGCTACCTTCTGTCACAGATTTTTATTATTTTCTAAAACTTTTTCAGTTTCATTAAAAAATTAACAATGCATGAAACAATGTATGCCTCTATCTTACCACTAGAATAAAAACTGCTTACATATATAAACAAAAGCATAAGGTCTCATTAGCGCATATAATCAAATTCATATCTGCTAGATGTGAGTGAAAACTCACTATATTTAGCAAGTAAAAGGGAAGTCATTAATTTCATGCCAGCTTTTAATTCTGTAAAATAGAAATAAATAACACTGCTAATTCAAGTGAAAGAACAAAATGAACTTTCCAAGAACACAAGAAATAATTGTCCTCAACAAGCTAAGATTTGACATCAGGGTGGTATGAACTTGTTGTGGTTTATGCTCAGCCGGTAACTCAGAACCACGCAGCCCCTCACTCACTCCCCCCCCCTTCCCCTCCCTCAACTCCCAGAGGGATGGGGAGGAGAATCGAAAGGATATAACACTCACGGGTTGAGATAAGAACAGTCCAGTAACTAAGGTATAACACAAAACCACTACTGCTACCACCAATGATAATAATAATAAGGGGAATAACAAGCGAAGAGAATACACCCGCTCACCACCCACCAACTGATACCCAGCCCAACCTGAGCAGCGATTTAACCCTTCTGGGTAGCTGCCCCCAGTTTATATAGTGGGCATGACGTGCTGTGGTATGGAATACCCCTTTGGCTAGCTTGGGTCAGGTGTCCTGTCTCTGTTTCTTCCCGGCTTTGTCTCCTCTCTGACAGAGCATGAGACTCAGTAAGTCCTTGGTCAGAGTAAACATTACTGAGCAGCAACTAAGAATATCGGTGTTATCAGCGCTGTTCTCAGGCTGAAAGTCAAAACCACAGCACTGCATCAGCTACTAAGAAGGAGAAAAATGACTGCTACTGCTGAACCCAGGACAGTATCCACCCTTTATTCCATACAATTCATGTCATACTCAGATCCTACATTTTTCAAATACAACCACTTTTACCTCATATATATATATATATATATATATACACCCACACACCCACACAGAGAGATAGATATCATTCCTTAGTGCATGGACCAATCCCTATAAGATGCTGAGTTCATCTGGTCCATGATGGTCAGGCTCCATCTCTTGTAACATTCTTTTAGATCAGGAGTGATGGTGTGCAGTGTTGGATTGTTGCCTGATGATAACACCACAGAACTCATCTGGTCTCTGCTGAGCTCATCTGATTTCATTAAAGTTCATTCTTTGTTGGGATGATGGTCGGAGGGAAGTCAGGGCCAGTTGCTGGTGACTTGAGGACATCTACTTGGCGGGCTTTAAAAGTGCTACATAACAGGCAATAGCATACCATTGAGTTCATTGGCTGTTTTCCCCTAAAATCAAATTCCCTTGAGGGACACATCAGACTTCCCCATTTTCAAGCACTACCTACCAAGTAAGAACAGAACAAACTTTAGAGTTCCAAATTTATAAATAGTACTAAAATACCCTTTATAAGTGTTAGGTTTGTCTCTTTAGGAAACATACTCTGTTTTAAGGAATGCATGTGTTTTCTACATGTTCAGTACTATGTAAAGAGGATTACAATAGCTGTGGATGAATTAGTACAGAAATGAGTGGAGTTAAGTTAACCTGACCTTTCTTAGCTAACTTACCCTTTCCAAATTGTGCAACTTGGTCATCTGTAACCTCTGTTGCACTGTGACATAGAGTCTCAACACATATTCTGAGCTACCTACTACTAGCAACTGCTTTGTGAATAACAAAAATTACAAGCATTTAGTCACAAAGCCATGTACTGGCTAAATATTGTAGATAAGTGTTGTTTTATTGAAGTTACCATGCAATGAAAATTCTGGAGAAAACTGCACTTTCTGCAGCTTATAAAGATCAAAATTAATTTGAGTTTAAGTAGCTTAGGATACTGCACTACGTAGTGTAGCATCCAAGCAACTTCTGGTCAAGCATTCTGTGGCATGACTCCTATGTATGTAATGAATAGACACTTTTTTTTCCAAGATCATATAGCTAAACATAGTAGGAATGTATAAGTTTGGAAAAGTGGATATATATTATGTGAACTTCAAAGGGGAAAAATTCCTTTACTGAGCCTTTTACTGATTCGGTACATTTTGTAAAGAAGAGCCAGTGGCTTATTTAGTTATGTATTCCTTATATGAGATGGTGTTGACTCTATATCATTTATTCTTAGCTATGTGAGAACTGTAAGTTCCAGGCTTTTTTCTTTTCTTTTTTTTTTTTTTTTCCCTTAATGGGAAAAGAACCATGGTGAAATATTTTTGCCCTCCAGTGTGAACCTTAGACAAAGATAGTTTTCCTTTGTAGTTGTCAGTACTTTTAGATTCATTGGCCTTCATTGTAACATCAAGAAAATTACTTTTTTCAAAACATATACACTAATTAATAATAATTAATAATTTCTTTTTTTTAGTATTTACTAAGTTCACACTTCTGTAAGACATTCATCAGAACAAGAGGTAGGTCTAGTACCTGTACATTAAAAGAACCCAGAACATCCATGCAGCTTGCCCTTTTTATCCTTTATATGCAACATTCACATTTTTCAGATTACTTAAATCAATGAGAGAAACTCCATCTGGAACACTCAGTCAGTCCTCACAGCAGACTTAATTATGTAAAACTCAAAACACTGACCTGTCACTGGGGATATGAGTTCTTCTATGAAAGTAGGGTTTGCTAATTAATTTCTACAAGGGAAAAAAAAAGAAGAAAAAATGTAGGAGAAAAACATTGACTCATGCATTCTAGAGTTTCACTTTCAGAAAGGTTTTAGACTCTGTTCATGGACAATAACTTTGGTGCTCCTTGTGGATATTAAAAAGTTCTTAAAGAGCAGACTCACAGATAACATTTGCTCTTGAGCAAGGATTGGGGATCAGAATCTGCTGGCACATTATTTATGTTTGTCTTATTTCTCATAAGAAATTTCTGAGTAAAGAAGTGCTATTGTAAAATTTCAATCTTTGCTCTAGCTAAGGCTGCCCTGAATGATACAGATTTTAAGTGATACTTCTAAACATGTTATGATATTGTCTCCACATTCGACTTTCCACTTCTTCAAGCAACTGATCCGCTTGTTGTTTGCAGTTATAGAGTGGCTGAGTTGCCGTAGCAGTTAACAATCTATTACTTGGTGATGCTGCAAAAAGACAAAAATGTGCTTTAATATAATCTCATGTTCTCTTTCAGCTACTTACCAAGCACATTTTGAAATGTCTTTCTAATAGTCTCAATTTAATTAGCCTCCTATTGGCTTAATTTTTCTTTGCCCATTTAAATACTGTATTATAAACACATTTGTAAATCACATTGTTTTTAGGCCAAAACATTTCATTCTATGAGTGATTGCTTATATACTCTATCAATTACTCCAGCAAATTAATGTCTGATGCACTTACTGATGCTTTAGTTTTTAAATTCCTGCATTCATGCTCTAGTTAAACAGGATCTGTCACTACATTGTACTAATAACAGATTAACTCCTACACTATGAAGAAATAACAACCTATCATCAGTGTTATTCTTCCCCCACAATTTAGCTCCAAAACAAATTATCTTCTTGGATGGCTTGTTAATAGAAGAGTTATTTTGTTAAGATTTTGGGGAAGTAAAAAAAAGGTAAAGAAAAGGGAAATGATAACACTAATCCTAACACTCGGGCACTGCCGCTTCCTGTATCAAAGATACATAAGGTCAGAGTTACATTTTGCTTTAGATCTTCAAAACCTGTACTTCATTCGTGCTTGCACAATTACTGCAGAAGTGTGTTATGTGAAGATCTCTACTTGGCCACGACAGGATTACCAGGACAAGCACGCAACCTTCTGTAAGTCTGATTTATGTGAGGGAACATTATATTTTCCATAAGGGTAGCCATGGAGAATATGTCATTGTAGTAAACCCTGTAAGAGTTACACTCAGTGTTCCCTGGCTCCAAGACAGATGGTGAGGCAAGCTTTTGAGAAACATGGCACACATCAGTGAGATGTGGCTAAAGAAGGAATATATGCCTCTGCATTCTTTGTATCTTAAAAATGAGATATGCTTGGATAAATAATTCAGCATTTTTAATTAGCACCATTAGGATCCAAACCACGTGATTCTTGTACAGAGAAGTTACATGCTAACACTCATTCTTCTTAACACTTTACACACCTGACCCAAAATGCTGAAGATACTAGACAACTTTCTGAAAATAATTAAAGTAAAAGGGGGAATGGAGATCATCTCTGGGAAAATCAGTCTTCATGGGTGTTCCTGTGACATTCTACAGGGTGGTCATAATAGCTGTTAGTAAGTTGAGAGCTACAATTAAAAGAGGGAATGGGAAATATAATATTAAGGACCCAAACAAACAAACAAAATGGTTATTTATGTAGTAATATGAGTCTAGTTTGTGGCTGTACCTTCTGAAAATAAAGAAGCATAGGCTTAGGACTGAGCAAAACAAAGCAGACGCACCAATGACAGTCACAATATTATCAATTAGTGTGATTAAATTATCACCATTACAAACAATATAAGGCATTAGAGAATTTGGTCTTCCATTCTATAGTACAGCACAGATACCCTCTTGCTTAAAATGCTGACAGCACCATGACACAGTTTGCATTTTAACAGTTCAGAATTGTGCATGTTTGAGCTGACTACACAAGTTGCCATACTTGACAGCTCTGCTTATAAATTTAAAGTTATAAAATTAAGATTAAATAATCCTTTTTTTTTGCAGTTCACTAACAGATTTGCTTTCAAGTGATATGCATGCTACAATGCATCTTTACACAGAAAATAGTAAAAACCACTGTAGTAAAATTTCTTCTCTAGGTCACTCATGAAAAACAGCTTTAATTATAAGTCTTCGTCTCACCAATCAACATTTTTAATTAACTTTTAGATCTCTGTACTTAATTTATGTGGTGCAAATTAAAGCATCTGTTTAATGATTTCTGTTTATTTACTGTGTTTATCCGTTTTGTTGTTTTTATGCTTGTGTAACTTGTGTTCCATGACAGTCCATAATTTAATCTCAAAAGTGCAACTGAATCAGGAAAAGACCAAACAGAGTAAATAGCATAAGTTGCTAGAAAGTGCCTGGTAAAGACAGTAATAAAATTTAATTATAAAAAACAAAGCAAATATATACATAAAAACTTAAAATAAAGAAGGTACATTTATAGATAAGATTAAATAATTTTTATCAGCTTAGTCTAATCCTTGTAAAAGCATGCTTCAAATTCGATCCTCTACTGATACAAGTGAATTAGATTGATCTATGCTTGTTGAGTTTCTGACACTGCAATTTTAAAAGACTGGATGAGAGGCTGCACATTATTCAGAGCATGGATCTTCTTAAAGTATAGCTTATGTGTGGCTTCTCAGTGCCATTTCGGCAGAAGGAACATAGCAATCTGACTTTATTGCAGACATTAAACCAAAACTTTTATGGGATTAAAATTAGTGTCAAATAATGTTCAAACTGTTAAATATCTTACCAATCAAGAAAAAAAGCTGTGGATCCAAATTATGAACCTAATAGTCATGACAATCCTGAAACTCCATTTTAGGGTTTTGAGTTTCAAATTGCTACTTATAATCCAGTTGTGTTGCCACACCAAGTTAACTTCACTGGCCTGTAGTACATGAAAAAATACTGTACTGAGCTGTTACTGATTACTTAAAAGAACAGTAATAACAGTGCAATGACTTTAATAATCAGTACAATAGAGTGATCAATATAGATAGCAATACTCTTTTCTCAGGTAACAAGGATTTTTAATGAAAGCATGTGCTAACAGGTGTTAAATTAATTTATTAACTGTTCTGTTATTAGATGTGTCATAATCACATTATAACCTTCCATTTGTTCACACCTCTATCCATTTAAATGTTCATACCTTATTGCAAAAGATAAAACTAGAAAGTAAAGAGGTTTCACTGTTTATAAAAAAATTTACTTGCATTACACATGAAGAGTATGATTTCCAAAATCCTACGGTCATTATCCTAGCAATTTTTGTTTCTACATTTTAATTTAAATAATGTTATATTTTAAGAAGCTAGGAGATAATTTTGGAAGTATTAAATTCTGCACAATTCTTCACATAATCTGTCAGTACAGGCTTAGCGTGTGTTTTGACGTGTGTGTAGAAAAGAAGGTATAATACACTGATGTTATTGGATGATCAATGATAGTCTTAGATTTCCAAAGTTAATTAAAGGTGCATAGCCCGAGTTCACTGTGGACTGAGTTCTACAACTGAATTATACTGAGTATAAACCACCAGATTTGCCAAGGCACGTGTAATCTAATGGATGTTACTGACAGGTGTAGATCCTTGCAGAGGCAATTGTTGGATAGGAATCTAGAAGTAAACGAAAGAAGTTGTTTTTCTATATGACATTGGGGAATTCTGCTGCAGTGCTTTGACAGTAAAGGAACAACACTGTAGAAATTGGCTATGATTGATATTAAACTGCTGTTTATTACTGCTAAGGTAATTTATTAATACATGCAAAACACATAGTTACCATCATAGGTAGCATTTATATGGTCAGAAGCCCTTTATGAGGAGTCACAAAAGGAAATTTTATGCTTTTTTTTATAAGCAAAATACTGATCAGTTAAAGAACAAGGTAATGCAATCGTCTGAGCAGCACAAACATCATCAATAACTGGCAAACCAACAGTTTCTACCACTGAAATAAATATTAAACACCCTGTTGTTCTGTATTTGGCAATGTCCACTTCTCCTCTAACCACCCAATTTTAAGTGACTCTTGTATTATTGTCAACTTCTTAATACTTTTGTTATTGTTTTTTCATCTAAGCATGAAATTATAAGTATTCCAGATTAAGCAGTTGAAAGTTAGGAAGCAAGCTACCAGTCTCTAGGAAGAGCTTGTGGGTAATCCATGTGTTCAAGAAGTAAAAGTGAGGCAGAAAACAGTGTTCTGAATGAGGATTCAGAAAATTAATTGCTCGAAGTGAATAGTAAGTATTTCTGGTTGTGATTATTTCTATCTAATGGGCCTTCATTTATAGATTCATGTATGAAGAGATTAGGATGGCTCATGCTTTCACTATATTCCAAAACATTCCCAGTTTAGGTATAGTACACTATATCAGTATTGTCTAGAAACAGTTATGGGCTGCAATCTTCTTGAAATCTTGGCTTTTCATAATTTCATGTCTCGCTCACTAGTTATGAGAGTTACTCTTGTACTTAAATTATATACTCTGAAAAAGCAGAAACTAAAAGAAAAGAAAAAGATCAAAATTCCGTTAAGTTATGACTGTATTTAGCTACTGTTGCGGTTTAAGCCCAGGCTGTAAATTAGAAACACGCAGTTTATCTCTCCCCCCCCCACCTTTCTTCCCTCCACTCCTGGAGGGAGGGGGAGGAGAATCAAAAGAATGCAACTCCCATGGGTTGAGATAAGAAGAGTTTAATAACTAAGGTATAACACAAATCACTACTGCTACCACCAATAATAATAATGATAAAGGAAATAACAAGCAAAGAGAATACAACCACTCACCAACCAGTACCTTGACCCCACTCTGCAGCGTTCCAGCCCTTCTGGGTGACTCTCAGTTCTACATCCTGGGCATGACGTACTGTGGTATGGAACACCTCTTTGGCTAGTTTGGGTCAGGTGTCCTGTCCCTGCTTCCTCCCAGCTTCTCCTCCTCCCTGGCAGAGCATGAGACTCACAAAGTCCTTGGTCAGGGTAAACATTTGAGCAGTAACTAAAAACATTGGTGTTATCAGCGCTGTTCCCAAGCCGAAAGTCAAAACCACAGCACTGCACCAGCTACTAAGAAGGAGAAAAAATGACTGCTACTGCTGAACCCAGGACAGCTACATTTTGTTACTATTTGTTCTCAATACTAAAACTGTTAAAAATCTGGGCAGGCTTCACCTGACTCATTTTGCACTTTCTTTGCAGCCTCAGAGTTTGGGTTTTCTTTTCAGTACTTGCTTTGCACTTGAGATTTCTTTCATGTCAAAAAGTAGACTAGGTCACATACATGCATCATGTATCATTTATTTACATCATTTCAACTATGTTTTTAATTCTGGGCAAAAGGAGAAGTCAACAGTGAGGTTTTAGAGCTCTGCAGTAAGAGATCAAAATCTCCTTAAAGAGTATCACTTAAGATACCTCAGAGTTTACTCTGAAGGCAAGATAGTACTCTAAATTTCATGAGGGCTTGGCTAGGGTGTCAACCAGACATGGTAATAGCTTAGAAATGAGCTATTCCCCGAAGGGGAAACTAGTTAAAAATCCAAAGACATAGAAGGCTTAGGAAAAAAATCTGTTATGAGAGACGGTGAGAAGTCCCAGCATTTTCAGCTTTTCCTCACAAGAGAGATTCTCCAGTCCCTTAATAATCTTTGTGGCATCAACACAGCTGGGGGGGTGAAAGGATTGAAAGCAGCCAGAAGGAGAAGGATTTGGGGCTACTGGTGGATGAAAGGTTGGATATGAGCCAGTAGTGTGCACTTGCATACAAGAAAACCAACCTTATCATGGGATGCATCAAAAGGAGAGTGTCCAGCAGGCTGAGGAGGTAATTCTCCCCCTCTACTCTGTTCTCATGAGACCCCACCTAGAGTTGTGCACCCAGCTCTGGAGTCCTGAGCATGGGAGAGATATGGACTTGTTGAAGAGGGTCCAGAGAAGAGCCACAAAAATGATCAGTAGGATGGAACACCTCTCTTATAAAGGGGCTTATAAGAAAGGTGGTCACAGACTTTGCAGTAGGGTCTTAGCTATAGGACAAGGGGTAATAGTTTGAAAATAAGGGAGGGTAGATTCAGACTTAGACATAAGGAGGAAATTTTTTATTGTGAGTTTGGTGAAACACTGGAAAATGTTCCCCAGAGATTGTAGATGCACCATTCCTGGAAATGTCAAGCTTGAAGAGTTTTGAGCAACCTGATCTAGCTGAAGTTGTCCCTGATCGTTGCAGGGGGTTTGGACTACATGACTTTTAAAGGTCTCTTCCAATGCAAACTGTTGTTTACTTTCCTCCAGTCTTGGGGCACTTGTCCCAATCACAACAACCGGTGAAAGCTTGTTGATAGTGATCGTAATGACAATTGCCAACCAGTCAGCACTCATGGGTGCGTTGCATAATGGCCCATGGACTTACGCATGTACAGCTTGCTTAAGTATTCTCTATTCTGAACCTGCCACAAAAGGATTATGTTTTCCTTGCTTCAGACTTTTCCCCATCTCTGTGACCGTAGATTTCTGGAAGTTGGTCTTGAAAGTAAAGATTGAGATGAAAAAGGCACCTCAGTCTTTTCTATATCCTTTGAAAATGGGGATCCTGCCCCATTCACCAGCAGCCCCATATTATCCCTAGTCTTTGCTATATAAGCCCTTATAGAAGCCATTTTTACCTTTAGCAATTTTGTATGAGATTCAGCTCTGGATTGGTTCTTGATTTCCTAGGTGTGTCTCTATGTGCTCAGTGTCTCTGTAGTTCCCCTGGGTTACCTGTACCTGCATCCAATGTCTAGTCTGTATTTTGACAGAAACTCCTTGCTCATCTATAATCCTTTTGGTTTTTTGGTTGGTTTTGGTTTGGTTTTGTTTTTGTTTGTTTGTTGGTTGATTTGTTTTATTTTTTTGTTTTCCTGACTACTTGATTGTTGGGAGGGGCTGCTTTCGAAATTAGAGGAGGTGATCCTCAAATATCAAATGATTTTCTGGGACCCGTCTTCTCTTCAGAGCGTTATGCCATAAAACTCTTTCAAACAGAACCCTCAAAAAGATTTTCTGAAGAAACTCATTATATTCTATTTCCAGTTTGGCCCATGATATGTCTTCTTACATTAAAAAGTTTGCTTGTTTTTCCTGGCATGTCTGTTTTCTTGGGGGGGGGTGGGGGGGTGGGGTGGTGGTGGATGTGGTGGTGGATGTGGTGTTGTTTTTTGAGGGTTATTTTTAGGTGGGAAAATAAAAATTTTCATTGTACAAAGGTATTTCAAGGATGAACTCAGCAACATTTCTAAAGATCCTTGATCATCTGCGATTAAAGATCCTCTGTAAGTGCAAAATATCAATTACTGAAAAGAAATTTAGGAACTGATGAATATTGAGGTATCTTTTACCTGTTTTAAGGCACCTACAATGTAGGGAACTTTCTGATTCTTAGCAGAGCATCTTTTCTTCTCAAAACTCAAGCAGAGGTTAAAGAGCACAGCAGAGCAGGACCGTGGAAGATGGAAACTGTAACAAACCTTTAGCTTTATGTTACATCCTGTTATCTTTTCCACTTCTGCCAACACATGTTCTTACAGGGCAGATGCCATTCTACAGTTTAAAGAAAGCTCAACTAGAAACAAACTGTTTATAATTCTCAGAAATTACTGCAGTAAGTATAGTCTATTGTGTTGAAATTGGTTCTGATATATGCAAAACTGCTGTGTAGAGAATGGCAAGGCAAGCGTGCAGTTAACTTTAGCCAGCTGAGCTTTGTGTAGAATTAAATAGTAATAAGAAAATGCACCAACTATGGTACAAAGTAACTTTATTAATGTTTATATCCCTTCTCCCTCACCTGTTCAGTTTTTCCACAGTAGCTATAAGGTTCTCGTTGCATTATTTTTGGTTTGGGTTTCTTTTATGGTCAGCTATTAGGCAACATGAAGGGCAGATTACAGCGAATTACGCCAAAAACAAGTATGTTGATGCCATGTTACCTGCATATAAATAGGGTTGTTTCTCTGAGCACCATGGATGTGTGCCAGCTGGGGGATTCAGAAGTATTTCCTAGATTCTACGTGTGAAACCTTCTTGTGGCCTTATTGCACACACGTTGTCCTCTGAAATAAAACTTGAATGTGCAGAAAGACAGTTGCAACGAAGCAGAATGAGTTCCTGGTCTATGTGAAAAGAAAACTTCAGCAGCAGTTGCAAAGTTGCAGCTTATAGAGAAGTTCAGTTACACTCTTTTGGTTCATATATCCCAAATTGTGTTTTTAGTCAGAACTCTTTCCAATTATCTCTTAATTGCGAGGTACTTAGGTAACACAGCAAACGTTCCTCTTGTCATCTTTTCGTCTTTCCTCCCCCTCTAAGGCTGTTTCAGAGTCATAATGCTGCACAAACTTATGCTCTTAAGCCTTCAGCTCATTGCTGATATTTCCATTTAGCTTCATTGTGAGCAAGTGGCTTCCATTGTTTTGATTACAGTTGAGCAGAGGGTGGTTTAGTTATTCCTTAGTGGAAGCTATTCAGAATTCTTCACAGGTTTAACATGGTTAGTAATGGCACATGGATAAAAAAAAATTACTGTGAAAGGCTCATCCATCAGAATATTTGTAGGTAGAATTCTGAAGTCTTATTTTAGCCAGAAATCACAAGACCGTTATTTCTGTGCTGTTATTAAATTATACATATATACATGTATCTGTGTGTATCTGTACATATAGACATACACACACAACCTTTTACTAAACCTCTACTAACTCTGACACACGTATTCAAAATATTTTTTAACAAAATGTCACATGTATTTACCAAAGGTCATTCAAATATCATATTTGGGTTGATTTGTATTTCCTAGGCTTTGACTTCACTAAGTACCAAGATATTTATATACTTGGCACTTCCAGAATATATTGGAACACACATATTTTAGAGACATCACATTTATTGTGTGATTTCTGCATAATGTAAAGTGAGGTAAGTGCTGAATAAAAAAATGAAATTGCACAAATTTAAGGAGCAAATTTAATCATCAGCTTAGACTGGAGTAGATAGCTGGATCCTCATTTGTATTTCACATCATATTTTCTGCAAGTATTACAAGGAAATTGGTGAATTTATCCTTGTAAGAGTATGAAATAACATTTTTTCCCAATTAAAGCAATCAAAGCAAAAGAAAAACTGTAGAGCTGAATAAGGAAATGTTGTGCCCCATGCAATTTTCCTTTTCATGTAAAAGTGATTAATGCACTAGGTGCAGTTTTGCGAGTTCAGAGTATAAGCAATTTCTTGAAGATAGCATTGCTGTGTCTTGGATACTGAAACAATGTCTTTAGAAAAAGTTTCTCATTCAGCCTTCTGTTCCTGACCCTCAGAACATTATGGAACCTCTATAATTTCGTCTTGGTTTTCATCAGAATGAAACCCTTAACATTCAGAATTCAACAGCTCCACATGGATGCATCAATAAGCAAGTAGTAAAGTCATGATATGGAAAAAAATCCTTGAACTGAGCCTCTCCTTTGCCCAAATTGAAAATAAAATTGCCTTTTCACAGACTTATTATTATTCCACTTTATTGAGAATAATATATGGAGCTGAATACTTTCATAATGAAAATTTCAATTATACTTTTTAAAACCACTTCAGCTTGACAAACTGTTTATCTGATAGATAAAATATAGAATCATAGAATAGTTAGGGTTGGAAAGGACCTTAAGATCATCTAGTTCCAACCCCCCGGCCATGGGAAGGGACACCTCACACTAAACCATGTCACCCAAGGCTCTGTCCAACCTGGCCTTAAAAACCACCAGGGATGGAAAATTCACAACCTCCCTGGGCAACCCATTCCAGTGCCTCACCACTCTTACAGTAAATAACTTCCTCTTTATATCTAATCTAAACTTCCCATTTAAGTTTGAACCCGTTACCCCTTGTCCTGTCACTACAGTCTTTAATGAAGAGTCCATCCCCAGCCTATAAAGGCCCCCTTCAGATACTGGAAGGCTGCTATGAGGTCTCCACGCAGCCTTCTCTTCTCCAGGCTGAACAGCCCCAACTTTCTCAGCCTGTCTCCATACAGGAGGTGCTCCCGTCCCCTGATCATCCTCGTGGCCCTCCTCTGGACTTGTTCCAACAGTTCCATGTCCTTTTTATGTTGAGGACACCAGAACTGCACACAATACTCCAAGTGAGGTCTCACGAGAGCAGAGTAGAGATTTTCCCATACCTAGAAATTAGTTCAGTTACTTAAAACACAAGTGCCAAGTATTATTTGTGATTTCTTCTTTCACTTCTTTAAGTGCAGAATTCTTGGCAACCCTACACCTACCATGATGGACAACAAAATGAAGGTGAAACTGTAAAGTTGCAACACTTTGTTAGATGCATCATTTATTTAGATTAACATTTTCTCTGGAAAGTCTAGAGGTTTTACAACAGTGCCTTCGTTCCAAGAAATGCTCTTACCCATATCTGTGACCAGTTTTGCTCCTGGGACTTTGAGTTGTCTATAAGTCATGCAGAGTATACTAACTTGCAGTTCAGATATGACAAGTAAAGACATCTCAAGCCCTTAACTTGGCAGATAGAGAAATCTTTTCAATTTAAGTTGGACTAGGGGGAGAAGGACTCTCCAAGAAAACAGGATAATGAGCCTGTGGCAGAAAGGGTTATTGAAGTCATTGGAATGAATAGTTTCTGCAACAGAAAAGGAAGCATAAACACAGATCTGTGGTGTTAAAAGTAAAAAATTTGTAGAGTTTAATTTTATTAAAGTGTCCTAGTTTTGGCTGGGATGGAGTTAATTTTCATCTTAGTTGCTGGTACAGAACTGTGTTTTGGATTTAGTATGAGAATAAATATTGATATCACACTGAGGTTTTAATTGCTACGCTGTGTTTATTGTAAATCAAGGGCTTTTCAGTCTCTCATGGTCTGCCAGAAAGTAAGAGTACAAGAAGCCGGGAGGGAGCAGAGACAGGACACCTGACCCAAACCAGCCAAAGGGTATTCCATACCACAGCATGTCATGCTCAGTATATAAACTGTGGGGAATTACCTGGAAAGGACTGATCATTGCTAAGGACAGGCCAAAGAAAGCTGTTTAATATTCATAGAATCATAAATGGTTTGGATTGTATGTGACTTTAAGGTCATTATGTCCCAGTCCTCCTGCCACAGGTAGGGAAATCTTCAGCTAGACCAGGTTCCATTCACCTGGGGTTTGAACACTTCCAGGGATGGGGCATCCACAACTTCTCTGGGCAACCTGTTCCAGTGTCTCATTACTCTCATACAGAAGAATTTCTTCTGAAAATCTACTCTAAATCAAATAGATTTAGAATCTTTTAGATTCTAGATGAGTTTCTAATTTCTAATTAGAAACTCTTCCAGTTTAAAACCATTCCTGTTTTTCCTATCACTACTATTCCTAGATAGTATATTAATTTTATTTTAAAATAAAGAATACAATGAATATTTATATAAAAAAGTACATAAATCAGCACACTTGCCATGGCCTTAATTCATTAAATCCTTGAGTACACAGTTAAATCTCTCATTAATGACAATATCACTTTAAATTTGTTATGCTGAACAAGATTTCAATTCTTGGTACAAAAGTGTCCATGAACATAATTGTGAATGGGTTATTACCAGTCTCTGCTTTAAAGGTTACGGGACACAGAACTATGTGGCTGCAGCATTTGAAGTTTTAAGTGCCTAACAAGCAGTCAGAGCATTCCATGAGAAATGTGCATGATTTACTGGTCAAAAAAGGCATACAGACCGTTGTTATTAGATTGGTGTTCAAAGCACTCTTCAGTTTATTTGTACTCAACCAGTTTGCTTTGTGTGACCAAGGTAAGATAAAATCTGAGCTACTGTGGCCATATTAGAGCATATCTCAAATGTCTGCAAACCCACAGACACAATCATTGCAGAAATCTTTGAGGCATTTAAGCTGTCACCAACCCAGGCAGGAACGAACAGCTATTCCTCTCTCTGTAATTCATATGGGCAATATAAAAAGAAAGAGTTTGTGAGTGCTTCTCATTTGCTTGTGAAAATTCAGTTTAAGCACCTTCATCAGTAGCCAGAAACCTGGACAATTTCACACAGAAATGTGTGAGAAGACACGCTGTTTTAAAACTGAACAATGAGAGTTGCAACCTCTGGGTAAATCACAAGGAGCTGAGAGGTTTCATGTGAAGCTCTGGTAACCTTTCTGGAGAACTGTCTTACCATAACCCAGGACATGGGTGCAATAGACTGTTTTGTTCTTTGTAGTCATTTCCACCTACTTGCAGAAAGGGCTTTAATGTAAGCTGATATTAAGAAACAGAAAAATAGTTAGATTTGAGTTCCATGATTTTAACAGGTATAAACTGTCTTTGCTGGCAGGTAAATCAACCCAAAAGGATCCTATGAGCTTCTGACTACAAACACCATTTAGGTGAAAGCATCCCTTGAAGTTATAATGTAAGTTTACACTGAAGACAAACTTCTTGAAGCTGTAGTCACAGTCAGAAGCTTTCTGTAGCAGAAGTACAAAAAGGTTGTAGCTTAGCTGTTAGATTTCCATTGCTTGTTAGGTTTCATTTGACTGGTTGTTTTGGTTTGCTTTTTCTCATTTGTAGAATTATTCAATACAATAATTTGCAGTTTTCCTGTTTGTGTACGTCTTCACATACCTGACAGCATAAAGTAAATCTCTGCAAGGTACTGAAGCACAGCACCCTTGAATTTCTATCAGAAAGAACAATTATCAATAGCTTAGGTTACAGTCTTTGCTTTGCTAAAATGGAATTTTAATTAGATAGGGATAAAAGCTACTAATTCTCTATGTGGGTCTTATACGTAAAATACTCCTTTTTAGCTGTAATATTTGCTTCCATACAAGCTGTTTAGTAGCACTTCTTCTGACCCCAGAACAACAGTAGCTTCATAGATACAGAACATCAAAATCCCTGCTTGTTTCAGGTGGATTTTTCTGTTATCAGTGTTCCCAGAGTAGCCTGTTAAGCTGGATAGATATGCTATCTTTTTCCAGTGCATAATACACTTGTTGAAAAAGACACATAAAAATTACTGTCTACAAATCATCCATTTCTGAAAGGCACATAAAAAAGAAAAGTCATCAAGAGCATTTGCAAGCAATGAAAATGGTTTGTGATTTATTTTTTTCTGGGTTGGTTTTTGGTTTTTTTTTTTTTTTTTTTTTGTTTTTTTGTTTTGCTAAAATGTACTGCATTTTGTGTTTGGCAATTACAAGTCTGCAATAGCAAATCTACTGCTTACATATCTATACTTCTGTTTGCAATAACTCATTCCTTATTCTTCTGCATCCAGCTAGCCAGGATTGTTCCAAAAATGTGTAAGATATTTCTTGATTAAAGTCCATCCCTTTTTGTGAAAATGCTAAATATATTAATTCTATATACATTTTTTTCAATATTCTCTTTCTTCTATTACCTGGTCTAATAGCTGATATTCGCTGGAACAAATTCTCCTTGGAAGGAGTTTAAATATTTCATAAGCTTGATTTAATTGCTGTCATTTCCAACAGCTTCTTCACTCAAGAGACACTCTTTTTATAGGAACTCTATTGGATTTTTAGTGTCAATAAAAAACTTTTTAGACATCGTTAAGTTAGATTCTTAAGGGTGAATGAACATCTAGAGCTTTTTTCCTGATGGCTGTTAATTTCAAATCTGCAATATTTATTCCTCTTGCAAGTCTTAGATTCAGTTCAAGCTTAACAAAACAAACAATAGCCAACGAATATGTACACCCTTACCTGTTTGTTTTTGTATGTTAATCGCCATTGTCTACTCTGCTGTGGACAATTTTATTTTTCATGCACATTTTCAACACATATAATTGAGAAAAAATAATATATGAGAAGGTTCCATAATGTAATAATAATAAAAATCATATTGTGCTATCATATTGATTACTTCTTTCTGCAGATTGTCTGGTTTAATTGCATTATAAACTTTTTACTGAAATGAAGTTTAAAAATCCATTCATATACTGTACTTCAGTTTCTCCTAAGATTTTTTAGTCAAAACCCAGCAAATGCTATTAAAACCTGCAACTAAATCTAAGATTCTGTGTCTTCTTTTGAACTGTTAAATGGAATATTACTTCTAATCTTTCAAAGTTTTCCATATGTATGTGTATCTATATTTATGTGTTCTAATAACGTATTTAGCCATAAATATATTTACTTATGAATTCAACCAGACAGATGAGGTATGCTTGTTGATGTCTGCAATAATATGGAGAGCATACAAGATTGGCCTAAAAGTGACAAATAGATTATCACTTTAATAAAGCAGTAAAACTACTGTAATTTAGAAAACAAGAGGGAAAATCACAGGGAAAAGTAAAGACAAGAAGCATATTTAAATAAAGATCCCTGATTTTTCTTCATCTGAAAAATTTTTCTTGCTGTTTTCTGTCTATGCAGGTGAAGATTTTGAGTCTCAGAATAAAAATATTTTTCTTTCTGTAAAGCCAAAGTTTATGTGGTTAAGTGTTAGCTTATGGAAAATTTTACAGTTTTATTTTCTGATGATTTATGATAGAATCATAGAATAGTTAGGGTTCGAAAGGACCTTAAAATCATCTTGTTCCAACCCCCCTGCCATGGGAAGGGACACCTCACACTAAACCATGTCACCCAAGGCCTCATCCAACCTGGCTTTCAACACCACCAGGGATGGAGCATTCACAACTTCCCTGGGCAACCCATTCCAGTGCTGCCTCACCACCCTAACAGTAAAGAATTTCTTCCTTATAGCCAATCTAAACTTCCCCTGTTTAAGTTTGAACCCATTGCCCCCATTGCCCCTTGTCCTATCACTACAGTCACTAATGAATAGTCCCTCCCCAGCATCCATTTAGGCCCCCTTCAGATACTCGAAGGCTGCTATGAGGTCTCCACGCAGCCTTCTCTTCTCCAGGCTGAACAGCCCCAACTTTCTCAGCCTGTCTTCATACGGGAGATGCTCCAGTCCCCTGATCATCCCTGTGGCCCTCCTCTGGACTTGTTCCAACAGTTCCATGTCCTTTTTATGTTGAGGACACCAGAACTGCACACAATACTCCAAGTGAGGTCTCACGAGAGCAGAGTAGAGGGTCAGGATCACCTCCTTCGACCTGCTGGTCACGCTCCTTTTGATGCAGCCCAGGATATGGTTGGCTTTCTGGGCTGCGAGCACACACTGAAGCCGGCTCATGTTCATTTTTTCATCAACGAACACCCCCAAGTCCTTCTCTGCAGGGCTGCTCTGAATCTCTTCTCTGCCCAACCTGTAGCCGTGCCTGGGATTGCTACGACCCAGGTGTAGGACCTTGCACTTGGCATGGTTATATTTCATAAGGTTGTCATTAGCCCACCTCACAAGCATGTCGAGGTCCCTCTGGATGGCATCCCTTCCCTCCGGCGTATCAACCGAACCACACAGCTTGGTGTCATCGGCAAACTTGCTGAGAGCGCACTCAATCCCACTGTCCATGTCACCGACAAAGATGTTGAACAAGACCAGTCCCAACACTGATCCCTGAGGAACACAACTCTTTACTGTTCTCCAGCCAGACATTGAGCCATTGACCACAACTCTTTGCATGCGGCCATCCCGCCCATTCTTTATCCACTGAGTGGTCCATCTATCAAGTTGTTGGCTCTCCAATTTAGAGACAAGAATGTCATTTGGGACAGCGTTGAACACTTTGCACAAATCCAGGTAGATGACGTCAACTGCTCTGCCCTTGTCCATCAGCTCCATAAAAATATACTGTGAAAGAATCCTGGACCAGCTGCACAACATTTGAACTTTTAATGCAGCACGAAGATGCCCATTGCTTTCTACTCATAAAATACTAATATTTCTATTTCAGGTATTTGTGATCAACAATTTACTTACAAAAAAGATTGGCAACAGAATATAAAGAATATAAATACAATCAATTTTTATGTTTGTAGAGGGGGTTATATTTGACAAGATCTTCTTTGCAGGTGTAGGTATGAGAAAATTGCTGCTTCTTCTTGTTCATCTTTTTAATGATGCCTCCGATTCTATGGTAATTATGGGATTTTAGGAAATTTAAGAAAAAACAAAACAAGTAGAAATCACATGGTGCTAACAGGGCAATCTTCAGAGAGTTCCCCTTTCTTCTGCTTCTTACATAAGCACCTTAACAGCAGTGTCACCATCTTGTTTTTTATGCATGTCTATTTTTTATCACTGTTTCATTTTACTCTCAGCAGGCCTTACTGCCCTGAAAAATACACCTGCATAAAACCTGCAAGGAACAGAGAAAATACATAAGTAGGGGTGAAAAGGGAAAAGAAAGCTCTCTGCACTCTTATCACACCTTTTAGCATCTATCAGTTTCAGGTCTCTTGTGATTCATTCACCCTTTCACTATGTAAGAGGCCAAAGAGAAGATGCAGTGATACTAGTATTCAGGATGAATATCAAGGAGCCAGGGGCTCAGAGAAGAGCAATATTCAAAAATCCCATGGGAATAAAGGTCACAGAAAAAGAAAGTGATATTGAATAAGAGCAACATAAAGCAATCAGTCAGACAATTTCCTGCATCAGAATGGTGTTTGAATAATAAACAGGAAAGGAATCATAAAAACAAGAACACAAAGACAGCATTTTGTGAAGATGTTGTTTTCCTGTGTTTCATTTGCAAACCTGGGCAAACCAAAGTGTTGTTTTGTACTAAAGCCAAACAGGCTTTTATTTATGATCGGTTAAAAAAATGCAGAGAGTGGAGTTTTATGCTTTCCTAAAGGGCAGGACGTATGATCTCAAGCTTATTATTGGATTCACATAACAAGAGAGCTTCCACTGTGTCTTCAACCAGAAGGTGCAGGGCAAGAACAGAGCAGTTTCTTTCTGTGATAGATCATCTGGCAACAAATCCTAGTGTTCTGACTCCCCACAAAATTATTCTTTTGTCTGCTGCCATGTGTTTTCCATTTCTTTATTGTACAAAGGAAATTTTTGCTGCTGCTGCCAAGCTTCATCACTGGGCTGTTATGAGAAATTTCTCCATGCAAAAGTGGAAGTTTAAAAAAAACCAAAATAGTTCTCTTTTTCCCTTTTGTGTTTCCCTTAGCTCCACTTGTGACACTCAGATCTCCACTCGTGACTCATCCAGAAAACAATGTTTTGAATAGTTAGGTGGTGTAAATTTATAATTTGTGGAAAAAATACATAAAAGCAACTTTCATTCCACATGTGATGGGAAATGTGTTGAGCAGAGAGGAGTATTAGGGGACAATGACAGGTCACTTATATGTTCCTTTTCCTTTTTTTTTTTTTTTTTTATCTTTAATTTTATTTTTCCCTTCAAATTCTGAAAAGTCAGTAGAATTTTTGGATGCTCTTCTCTTGACTCCTTTACAGTCTTCTCAAAATCAGGTCTTATTTGAATGTGTCTTTCTTAGAGAAAATGTATGTATGTGCTACGTGTGTTGCATGTGATACTGTTAATCATGGAAAAATAAACTGTGAATGCCAGTCAACTGGGGTCTGTGTGTGTGTGTATGGTGAATGTCCAAAACTGAATTTTTGAACTCAAGCAGAAGCCTGCTAATTGCTGACACAACTAACGCAGACTGGTTGTAGCCTTTAACACCTGCACTGAACAAAACTGGCAAGTCCTGAATCCTCCAATTAATAGACACAAGACAGAATCAGCTGATGACATGTTGTGATTCTGCATAAAGAATATTTAGGTGAGAAAAACTAGAGTGATGGAGGAGAAGGGTTCCCAAAAAGTGGTCTTAGAAAGAAGAAGGGGACCAGGAACAAAAAAAGTGAAGACCCTGGCTAGAGAAAAGAGCATAGAAGTGGGAAGCAACTGGAGATAGGGAAGATTCATGGACGAGGAACACCAGAGGATGCCTGGAGTGCCAGGAACACCTGGGACTGATCATTGTGACTGTGGACTGACATGACTTTCCTGGACCAGCAGTGACCTCCTTGCTGGGAAGGGAAGTCGACATCTAGTGAACATAGCATTGAGGAGGAGTGAGTGAAGTATATGAGGTAGCCAAATAGGATAAAAGATCTCATATTGTCTGCTCTCAAATAAATCCGTATATACAGATCCACTGTGGGTTGTCATTTACATTGTCCTGCCTGTGACAGATACTATACTAGTACCACAGCTAGTCTGTTTACAGCTTGAATGGTTATTCATTATCTGTTGTTGCTGAGACTGCAATTAAATTTGTCAGAAAGATACCAAATTACCTGAAATCTCAAATTTGTTATGTAGCAAACTAAAAATGTACTATTTTGTAAAGTAAAAATATTATCCTTTTTAATATTATTTGATATTTTTATATAGTTTTTTTCAATATATATATATATACATACATATAGAATTTATCATAAATATTAGATTATTACTTCCTTTTTTTTTAAGCTTTACGTCCTTTCCACCAGTCTGAAACCTTGCGGATTACTTTTGGAAGCTGCCTTTTTGTACATGTTTCCCAGCAGGCAGGCAACTCCTGAAATCTGCAAGTGAGAGCTCTCCTTCTCAGCTAACGGCTGCATGCTGACTACCTATAGCTTTCTGACCCTGTTTCCACAGAAACCACCAGAATATGTTAACTTTATGCAGTCTTATTTGAATAATGGAATGTGTTCAACTTAAACAATATTACTTTTGGTAAAGAAACAGATGCTTTTTTGGTTTTAGTTTTGCATTATTTGCCTCCCAGCCATTCCATGATTCCTTGTCACTCTACTTCCTTCTTTTCTTAACTGGCAACATTTGTATCAAACATCTTAAACTAATTAGATGATGCAGTATGTGGTCTGCCTCTAGGAATGTAAAAGTCTAAAGTTTTGAAAGAGCAAGTTAATTTAAAAAACAGACTCCCCTATAATAATATTGATATGGAGAGAAAGATGGATGAGTAACAACCTGAATAGTTATTGGGGGGAGAGAACAAAGGAATGGATCTCAGGTCTCAGACCCATCATCTGCTATTGTGGACAAGCATATAATCCCACTGATACACCAATAAATCTATATATGAAAGTAGCTTTTCTCCTGTACATCTCTGGGAGGATGTTTGGAATCTCACTTCTTGCAAAGCCAGATATCTTTTTTAGATTTTTAGCTTAAATTTATGGACCTATTTGTTCTTTTGAGAATTGTATCTTTTGGTTTATATCAGTAACAACTATTTTTTTTAATTATTTTTGTTTTAATTCTTCCAGAGCAAGCCACGTAGTTTATTACAGAAGCATCTAAGTATGACAAAGATAACACACATCTTCATGTGCAACCATGTACACCTACTTCCAAAGTATGCAAACTCTTTATAGAAAGTGATCCCTGAGGTTTTTTAACTGTCACAATCTGTCTGGATATTGTTTGAAAAAGTGACACACTAAATGGACCAAAAGCATGCTGGGGTATGTTTTATCAAGCCATGAGGATAGACAATCATTTTCTTGAATCCAGGGATGTTCCCAGATAAATTTTCTAGGTGAAAGGTAGCATAAGTCTGCTGTAGCCCACAGCAAATGTATGGGATGCTCTCAACATGCTATGGGAAGTTCATGGCCAGGCTCTCTCTGCCTAGTGGAAGGATGCACAGAGGAAGAAGACATTATGCAGTCATGCCTTGATGTGAATGATGGCCCTCCTGTTCCAGATGCCAATCCATGGGCTAATTCCCTGACCCAGCCTTAGCCCATTCCTATTCCCATGGAGGTGCCTGATGCATGTGGCTGGTGCACATGAAGCTGCTCCAGTCCCTATGATGCCCTAATTGTGACTCAGGAAAGCTAAAAGACATATTTTAAATTTGGGGAAAATTTATTTAGCTCTAATATATCAAAACAAACTCTGTATATCTCTGAGTCAATTTCTTAAATTTATGTGAAACATTCAAGACTTAGAAGAAGGTGAAGTGTTCAGAAGGTGAATTGTTTTCAGATTTAGGGCTACTAGATTTTACTCAGATCTAGTGCTACTAGAAAAATTGAAGGTCTGGAGAATATGAGAAAAGGCTGAGGGAGCTGGACTTGTTCAGCCTGGAGAAGAGAAAGCTCAAGGGAGATCTGATCAGTGTGTATAAGTATCTGAAGGGAGGGTACCAAGAGAATGGGGCTCTTCTTGGTAGTGCCAGGTGACAGGACCAGAAGCAACTAAATGATCTTTTGAGGTCTCTTCCAACCTTTGGGATTCTGTGATTCTGTGATACCAGGAGTTCCACCTAAACATAAGGAAGAACTTTACTGTGAATGTGACTGAATATGGGAGTAAGTTTCCCAGAGAGGCTGTGGAGCCTGCTTCCCTGGAGATAGTCAAGACCCATATGGACACAATCTTGAGCAAGATGCTTTAGGTTACCATGCTTGAGCAGTGAGGCTGGACTAGAAGGCCTCCAGTGGTCGCTTTCAACCTCAAACATTCTGTGATTCTGTGATTTTCTACCAGGAGAAAAATGAAGTTGTTCTCATTTCTACTTATAGCTAAGGATTGAAAGGCCAGAGAAGGAAAGGAAAATAGCTATTGATGATAAGAAAGAAAATTCTATAAAAAAATCCAAGCTTCAAAGTGTTAAGTGTTCTGCAAATTGCAACTTAAAGCTGATTGCAGCCTAGCTTACATAAATATAAACCATGAACAATATTAAATGCATCTGATATGATTCTCTCTACCCCAATTCATATTTATAAATAATTTTGAACAAATATAATTATTGAACAATCACCTAAGTATAGAGATGTATGTATGACATTTCTCCTTCATTAATCCTAAGAAATAGTATCTCGTTGCAGAGAACCTAGAAGCATGAAAAATGCTTGCAAGTCAGCCATTTAGATCAAGTTATTTACATCATTCTTTCATCTTGTAGAAATACTTTTTAAAATAATTATTTTTCTTTGTAATGTTTGTCTCTTAGCTATTGTATACTCCTAAAAGCTTCTTTAAAATACTTTATGTTCAGAGCAAGCATAAAAATAGAAGACTGGTTTATTTCATATAATCTATACATATAATTGACTGAACAAAGGAAACGTATCTACTATTTCAGCAGCTGGAGCAGATTCTATTTAATAGAATAATACAATATTCTGAATTATGGGCTACATTAAGGGTTTGAATAGTCCTGTTATAACTACAAAAGCTCAAGAAGAATGAGAAAGGGAATACTTCTGAGAGTGGGAGGGACTTTAGGGATATTTTTTAAGTGAAAAGTGAAAGTCTGTACACTTAACAAAGGTCTGGAAATGTCTCTCACCTTTTTTGTTGTAGTCCCCATTCAGGAACAGGTTGTATCCAAATCTGACTGAATGTTTTCAGTTTTTGTTGCCAAATGGAAAAAAAGGAATAAAAACTGGTGCAACTTTGGATGCAAATTGTTCCATTCAATCCAATGCACAGTTTGCAAGGTGGGCAGAGGAGATGAAGACCTTAGACAGCTGCCCTCATGAACTGGCTACATGATTATAGCTACATGTGGACCTTGAAGCTCGTAAGGCTTGAAAACAGTATAAGTGAGGCTCTCATGTGCATGTTTAGCACATGGCTGGAGCACAGGGATGAGCAAGTACTTAAATCCCATAGGGAAGGAACTATAAATAGTGCTGAGGCTGATGTTACCAGGTTACTCTAGGTCTCATATATATGATCTATTCAGCTTGGGTCCATCTCAGAAAAGATTAATAGGATCTTTGGGAGGATTATTTCCCCTGCCCTAATGCATGATGTTTTCAGGAAGTAGTCCATAATAACCAGATGATTAAAATGGATTTATGACCCAGATGCAAGTTTATTTCCTTCCTAATGATATTCCTGTCCATTGGGATAGTCATCAGGACATAAAAGTCCAACCTTTCAGGTTACTATTGTGTACTAACAAGTGAAACAGTTGCTATAATAACTCTTTAAGTATTTCAGTGACCTGGTAGAGTTCCAAAGGGGATCTGTAAAGTTACCAGCCAGGAAAGTTATTTGCCTTTAGACTGATGCAATCAAGTATGAACCTATTCTTTCCCTCTTCAGAGCTCCCGGTAGATTTCTTGAAACTTTCAGGTAAATATCCTTCTCTCAGAATATTGAAATTTCTGGAATTCTTTTAGGAGCTCTTCCACTATTTATAATTATGTTGAAAGTTACCAGTGTGGGCTGAAGTCTCTGAAAGCGAAGAATTTGCAGCTGTCATATGCTGAACAAATATCTTAATTTCTCCTCTTTTTTTTCAAATATCTTGCATGTATATCCTGGTTTATCATCTGTATATGATATTATAATCATATAAATATGAGATATGATATATGGTATGATAATTATATATATGTGGTATGATAATTTTCAATATGTATATGTATGAAGTTATAGTATTTGTAAATCTGTATTGAATTCACCAAATGGTTTGGGGATGACCGAATTTTAGCAAGTCTACTGTTCACAGGGAGTTATTCTCTGACTCTTGATGAGTACCTAGTAAATATAATGGTTAGCAATCTCTAAAGTCATGACTTAGTAATTTGATATGTTTACTTTCATTCAATTTTTATTTCAGCTGATTCGTCTAGCAAAGTTTCCTACAAAGGCATCAAAATCTCATGTGCTTTACATCACAAGCTTTATTAAAATGATCACTGCTGGTACAGTGTCCAGGGTTTGGTTGTAAACAGTTTTTCTCCTTAGCTGGTTTAATGCTGTTGTTTCAACTTTAGTCTGAGAAAAATGCTGCTAACACACTGATGTTTAAAATCGTTGATAGGTAATGCTTACTCTGATCAAGGACTTTTCAGTCTCATGCTTTGCCAGTGAGGAGGGGCACAAGAAGCTGGGAGGGAGCAGAGACAGGACACCTGCCCCAAACTAGCCAAAGGGGTATTCCATACCGCAGCACGTCATGCCCAGTATAGAAACTGGGTGGAGTTACCCGGATGGCCAAGATCACTGCTCAGGCTGGGCTGAGTATCATTCAGCAGGTGTTGAGCAGTTGCATTGTGCATCACCTGTGTTTATTGTTTTCTTTTACTTTTCCCGTTTTAGTTTTATATTCTCTTCCCTTGTTATTTCCCTTATCATTGTTATTATTGATGATAGCAGTAGTGGTTTTGTGTTATACCTTAGTTACTGCACTGTTCTTATCTCAATCCATGGGATTTACATTCTTTCTATTCTCCTCCCAATCCCTCCGGCAATGGGAGGGAAAAAGGTGGGGAGTGAGCGAGTGGCTGTGTTGTCCTGATTTACCAGCTGGACTTAAACCATGACATACAGGAAAGATGGAAAAGCAGGTAAAAAAAAAAAAAATCAAAGTTGAGGCTATAACAAACACTATCACCTCTACAGAAATGTTAAGGGTTAGACTGAGATTTCTGAATGACAGCAGTTGAGTCACTTCCCAGATTCTTTTTTCAGACCCAAGTTCCTACAATTGATATTGTCCTGGTTTCAGCTGGGATAGAATTATTTTTGTTCCTAGAAGCCTGTGCAGTGCTGTGTTTTCGCCTTAGTCTGAGAACAGTGCTGATAACACATCAATGTTTTAGTTGTTGCTCAGTAGCACTTGCCCTGATCAAGGACTTTTCAGTCTCTCATTCTCTGCCAGTGAGGAGGGGCACAAGAAGCCAGGAAGGAGCAGAGACAGGCACCTGACTCAGACTAACCAAAGGGGTATTCCATACCACAGCACATCATGCCCAGTATATAAACTGGGGAGAGTCACTCGGAAGAGACCGATTGCTGCTCTGGTTGGGCTGGGTATTTGTGTTGAGCAATTGTGTTGTGCACCATTGTTGGTTGGATTTTTTTTTTTTGCTTTTCCTGTTTTAGTTTTATACCTCTCTCCTTGTTATTTCCATTATTATTATTATTATTATTATTATTATTATTATTATTTTGTACTTTATTTAATTATTAAACTCTTCTTCTCTTAACCTGCAGTTTTATATTCTTTCAATTCCACCCTCCATCTTGTTTGGGGAGGGGGCAACAAGCAGCTGTGTGATGCACAATTGCTGGCTAGGCTTAAACGATGACTGGTATAAATCGACAGCCTCTTGTCAGCTTTTCCTTCACAGGAACTCTTGGGGATCTTCCTGGGTTTACTTAGTTTCTGCACAGCCTAATATCCTGCATGTGAGCTGTAGTAAAATACACTTATAAGCAGTACTAATGAAATGTAAATATACTGCCTACTGCTAGCAAAATCAATTGGGCTTACAAATACACAGTAATAAATAAAAAAAAAGATATATTCTTGAATGAGTTCATATCAATTAAAGGAAAATTTATACATGGAGAATCCAAAATTTCCCAATGAATACCGAGCTAAGAAATAGTGATGTATTTTGAATGACAGAGTGTAAAAGGCTTGCTATTTGAAAAGTTCTTTTGAAGTAGTTTTCATGTAGCTCATCTGTGAAAATATTTTCTTTCCAGGAAGGCTTGTACTGTTCTTTTTTACGTTTCCTCAAAGGGCTGCCAAGGTAGAGTTTGGAGTATCGCAAAGGAATTGCTCTCAGGTTTCTGCCAAGAGGATGCAAATCAGACTTCAAGGCCCGCTGTTGCTAGGTTCTGCATAGGATGTAGTAAAGATTTAAACTAGAAGGCCGTGACCCTGCAAATACTTACACAGCTGCTGCTTAACTTTGTGAATTTTAATAGATTCTTTGAATTAGCTAGTAAAGCTAATCAAGCAGGTGTGTTAATGTGTGGGATCAAGGCTTGGTTTACACCACTCAACAAAGCAAAAAGGAATATGTAGACAAATATATGCAACTTGATAAGATGTTATTAGCTAATTTAGTTACTAAGCCACTACTTTGATATTAAATTCTTTGGAACAAAGACTGTCCTCTTATCTTGTGTCTGTGACTTTCTGACATGTAACAGCAATTATTCATACAAAGAAACCGCATATACAAAGAAACCATTATATTTTCTCTGAAAAGAAAAAAAACATTTTTGAATTTGACTGTGGCTTGACCTAGAGCTTCTCAAATATAACATTTTGTTCTCTTGTAAGACATTATACAATCCACAGTAATATAAAAGGAATACCTATAAATGCACCAAAAATAACAAGCAGTCTTCCTTATGAAAGTAAAGATTTGTTTTATGAAGGACAATTAAAAGTTAAAAATAAAACTCATATTCTGAAGATTAGATTGTTAAAAGTCAAGTGGTCAAAATTGGAACTCTAGGAAATGATACATTATTGCAAAGTAACACTGTTTAACTATATACATCATTTATTCCAGGACATGTTTCATCTTTAGAGTATGAAGGCCTTAAAAATATTCTTTTCATCCTTCCAGTCAAATCTGTACTTGACTTGATCAGTGTGACTTGGTGTCTTCACAAGGCAAGCAGCTTCTAGCAAGTCCTTTCAGTTTCAGCAAAGAAAATGATTAAAGGATCATCCTTGCTTATGCTGTTTCTAACGCTTAGTTCGTTGGTTTAGCCTATTATTCCAGATGGTGTGATTGCTAAAGGAAGAGCTGAGCTGGGGTATTAGACAGTTACCTTCAGTTCAATGATCCGGATATTTTTGCAGGGGATACTAGCTTACATTCCCTATTTCCTTGAACTAAGGAAGGTGCAAAATCCTTATCTTCATCTGCACCATGTGTTCCAGTCAGCAGGAAATTACCAGGCAAAAGAGAGTCTGTTGCTCTCCTGGCAGATGTGTCAAACCATGAGAGTGCAATCATTTTTCCTATTTAGAAGGAAGATGAGTAGGACTTGAAGGTGCTCAGCCTATCTTTAGGAAAAATATAGGACAAACTGAGATATGCACTCAGATTGTTGCCCTGCATAATAGAAAGAGGTTGTCGTAGTTTAAACCCTGTCGTCAAGTTAGCCACACAGTCCACTCCCCCACCATGCCCTTTCTTCCAACCCTCCCCTGCTACCAGGGGGACGGGGAGGAGAATGGAAAGAATGTAACTCCCATGGGTTGAGATAACCAAGGTATAACACAAACCACTACTACTACTACCAATAATAATAATGATAAGGGAAATACCAAGGGAAGAGAATATAATACCACCCGTCGAAAACCAGCCTGACCTAGCAGTGAGCCAGCCCTTTCGGGTAACTCCCAGTTACATCCTGGGCATGACGTGCTGTGGTATGGAATACCTCTTTGGCTAGTTTGGGTCAGGTGTCCTGTCCCTGCTTCCTCCCAGCTTCCCCTCCTCCCTGGCAGAGCATGAGACTCACAAAGTCCTTGGTCAGCCTAAACATTTGAACAGTAACTGAAAACATCGGTGTTATCAGCATTGTTTCCAGGCTGAAAGTCAAAACCACAGCACTGCACCAGCTACTAAGAAGGAGAAAAAATGAATGCTACTGCTGAAACCAGGACAGTATCCACTCCTTAGTTCATACCATTCATTCGTCCATATTTCTTCTTCTTCATCATGTGATGATGACTCCAGATCAAATGCTGGACTGGGTGGTGAATACATTGTTTCTTCATCTTGCTTCATCCTTCTTGCCTCTTTTTTGCTTTTCCTGTTGTGTACAGGGGCAATCGATATTGGTACGAATTGGTCCTCTGGTTTAGCTGCAGTGATTATCACTGTGATTTGAGTAGCGACTGTACTTGTTGCTGGGTTGGTGTAGCTGCTGTACTTGTTGCTGGGGTATCTGCGCTGTCCATTGCAGCCAAAGTTTGAGTAGCTGCTGTACTTGTCGCTGGGGGTGGTGTAGCTGCTGTGCTTGGAGCTGGGGTAGCTGCGCTGTCTGTTGCTTTGCCCTCAGATCCAGGGACATTTTTTCCCTTTTGAAGGTGCTGGATAGTGTTGAACAAGGCCCGGTAAGCATAGGCCAAGCCCCAGCACGTTGCCGTGATTTGTCCATCTCTGGTATGGCCAGAATAACAACACACCTCATTTAAGTGTTTTACTAATTTTTCTGAATTTTGCACTTGTTCGGTGGTGAAATTCCAAAGTGCTGGAGGGGCCCACTGACCTAGATAATTGCCCATACTATCACACACCCTGCCACTCATGGCTGTCCAGCCTCGGGGAAAATCTCTCGGTCCTCCTATATCATTGTCTAACCTCAGACAAGACCCAAACCTGACTCTGCTTAACTCTTGAGATCAGACGTAATGGTTGTGGACAAAACACACTCTGTATGCGTGCCAACATGGTGACCCCCATCACAATCAGCAAACAGGTCTCAACAATATTAAAAGGCCACTAAAAAACTTCAATACTTTCAAATGATGCTGTAAACGGTCTGCGGGGGGGGCAGGGTCTGGCAGGGTAAGAGAATGTCTCCTTCAAAGGTTGACCACCCAGGAAGGAGAAAAAAGATGTGTAATTGCTAAGCACTTCTATTATATACCTCCCAAAGTGTAAAGGTGGTGACCACACTGGGAACATAAGCCAAATCACTTTCATGATCAATGATTCTATTGTATTACAAGTCATTACCATAAAGTACAATGAGACAATAACCTTAGCCCAAGCCCCACACTTTATAAACACCAAGACAGCAAATACCGGCTGTAAGTAAGGTACGATATGCTGAAACTGTGAGATCAAGAGAAACAACCTTGAGAGCCAATAGATCAGCATTGTGATGAGTGGCTATTAATCCAAAACAATGAATGCTTATCACAAATACGATTAGACACACTCCGGTCAGATCTGTCCTTATCTCAACCCCTCCTGCCCCATGTTGGGCACCAAAAAGAACTGTCATGGTTTAGCCACACAGTCCACTCCCCCCCTGCGCTTTCTTCCCACCCTCCCCTGCTACCAGAGGGACGGGGAGGAGAATGGAAAGAATGTAACTCCCACGGGTTGAGATAAGAACAGTCCAGCAACTAAGGTATAACACAAACCACTACTGCTGCCACCAATAACTATAATGAGAAGGGAAATAACAAGGGAAGAGAATACAATACCACCCGTCAAAAACCAGCCTGACCAAGCAGTGAACCAGCCCTTCTGGGTAACTCTCAATTTACATCCTGGGCATGACATGTTGTATGGAATACCTCTTTGGCTAGTTTGGATCAGGTGTCCTGTCCCTGCTTCCTCCCAGCTTCTCCTCCTCCCTGGCAGAGCATGAGACTCACAAAGTCCTTGATCAGACTAAACATTTGATTAGTAACTAAAAGCATCGGCGTCATCAGCACTGTTCCCAGGCCAAAAGTCAAAACCACAGTGCTGCACCAGCTACTAAGAAGAAAAAATGAATGCTATTGCTGAACCCAGGACAGAGGTCATCCAAAGAGATGATACACAGTGCCCTTTTACCATCCTGCTCCCCTAGAATCATTAAATTGCCCCAAAGCCCAATAGTTTTCATTAAACATAGTATTCTCTTGACCTCTTAACAAAGTTCCTCTCAGCTGTGCCCTGCACTCTTCTTATGCTTCACCTGTGCCTCCTGATTTGTTCAAAGTCCCTAGTTTTCCACTGAAAATCTGCCTGTTTACTTACACCAACTTAATCCTCATGCAATCCTTTAAAATTCCTTCCTCCTAAGGGGTTTAGTATTTGATTCCCTCCTTTCCACATGACATTAGTATTGCCAGTCTTCCCTACCAAAATAGTGGCTATATTGCGTCCTTCACGCTCTTAGTTAACCAAGATCTTTTACCGCTCTAATTGACTGCTGGAGGTAGGTGAGTCCTGTCTCTTTTAGCAGCAAAAGTGACCCATTTCTTGCATTTTCTGTGGGTTTAAAAATCCAGGATGCTGAAGACGGTTATCAAAATCTACCCAAACAAGAAACTGGAGAAGGTCTCTATTTTTCAAAAAACAGTGATTATATAGAAAAACAACAAAATGCCTCAACCCTATGCCAGGATGAAAAGACTAAAGCTTGATCAGCAATGGATTCTGTCTTGCAAAAGGCCTGGAGCTGAGGAGAACTGATTCCATTCTAAGCTGATTGTATATCCCTGGTAGTCAAGGAGAAATATGAATTACAGTACCGGAGCTCAGAAATGGAAAGCTATCTGAAGGATGAATCCCCTTCAGAGATGAACAGTCTTATCTCACCACTAATTCTCCTCCACCCCTTCCTGTGTGTGAAAACTCAAACCACTGTGTGGTTTGTGCAAACTTGAGCTGTTTTGCTGGGAACCAAAATATCCAGGATCAGACACCTAGATGAATGTTAAGGTAGAAAGACACGTACCTCGCTGATGTTGGGGCAGAAAGAGAAAGTAAAACCCACACAACCTTCACCCAAAAATCTAAAGGAAGGGATATCCAAGAAGGGAAGGTTATTCTCTTGAGATCTGGTGGAGTGAAAGAGAAAATTAAATGTTCTGATTAGCAAACTAGAACGTTTGCTTTGCACATGGACAGATGTAACAACTGTGAGGCACTTAGTGTAAAAAGAAGTTGCTTTGCAGTAAATGTAAAGGTTAGTACCACAGATCTCTACTAGGCAGCTCTGAATATGCCTGTGGTGAGTCCTCACACAACAGATAGCTTTTATTCCAGAACTGAAGCACGGTCCTTGTTTCAGGGTAAAGGCTGGAAAAGAGAGTAAGAAGGCAGGGGAGCATGCGTAACCTTTATGAGACAGGAGAATCTGCTTAAGGGTTTTCATGAGCTGAAGAGTCTGTGGATGGTTTGCAGTGCTGCACTGATTCTGCTGAGAACTGAAAACTGCAAGTAAAGTTACCAAATTACCTTGATCAGTTTGTGAAGTACTAGTGAGGTTCAAGACACAGCTTGTGGAAGCTACTACAAAGACAAAAAGTGGCATTAGGTGCAGCATGAAGTGTAGGATTTCGTTAGAGAAGACAGCATAACATTGGTTATCATTATAATGTTCATGTGTCTTGTAAGAGTTTTCTTAATTTTCCTTAATTAAAATATTGCTTTTTTTTTTTTAATTCACATTTATGAATGTAAAAAATTAGCTCCCAGAACACCAGAAAGTTTAGTATAACTCTCCCAAGAGTTTTTGTAGTTATATCCTCAAATTTCAATCAACCTGTAGCTGCCAGTCAAGACCAGGCAGATAGGTCGCAGTGGGAAAGCAAAGCATATAGAATAAGAGCCAGTGGTGCAAATGGAAAGTAGCCAAGATCTCTTGAGTCCCAGTCCTACCTGAACTGCAAGACTCTCAGGTGCCTTATATTTAGCAAATGGTGGTATTCCTGTTTAAGTCATGATTTCTATAGTCCATTTTTCTTTTGAGTTCAATGTCTTTTCTTGCTCGGATGTGAGAGAACTAAAATAGAAAGGGAAAGTGTCATTAGTAAAACTGGCCTGAACAAGATATCAAATAAACAACTGGAATATTAAGAAATTTACTTTGTGTAATTTCTTGCACTTAACAGAGGGACATATTTAATAGGCAGGTAGCTAATACATGTTAAGTCTAGCACCTGATTTTAGTTCATAAACATCTACACTATTGTGTATTCATATTTCTGTAGTAATCACATTACATAAGTAGGATTGGTTCACAGTGGAGAAAACACATTAGGGTTTGAAAAGACTAAAAGTCCAATAATTCAGATGAGACAAACTCTTTTTTTTTTTTTTTCTATAACCAGGTCCATAAAACATGTTACCATAAATGGGGAAAATTTGAACAAAGGAGCCACTGAGGCTTAATTACATTTTTGAAGTGACTCCATGATAAGGCATTAAAGAACATTGACCACTTTTCATTTTTAATGAAAATAGCTGTGTTTTCTGCTAGTGTCAGAGAGCTCATTACAGTTAATTAACTAATAATTCCTGTGATGTGATTTTTCAGCCTTGCAAGGTTGTTCGGCCAAGTTGCTTCATCATACCTACAAAAACAGAACAGAAAAAGGACACAAGAGTGAGTGTAGGCAACACTTTAATCCTCTTAATCCTAAAAAAAAAAAATAAATCATGCTAGTCTTTTCCGTTGCTGTAAGTGAGAACAATTTACAAGCAGCCCTCTCTTGTAACAACTTGTATTACTGAGTAGTCTCAAAGGTGGGAAAAAATTATAATTTTGCTTGCCAAATGTATTGAATTCAAAACAACTTGAGTTCAGCTAAGTTCTTCTGAGCTGATTTCAGTGTTTCACTGGAATTTACCTAGAGTTTTTGCAGGTCCAGGACCTTGAATAATGAGGGGACTCCAGATGAAGGGCACACATGCCTGAGAACTCCAGTAGCTGAAATATCACAAAAAACCAAAAATTGACTTGGCCTAAAATGAAATCCAGTGTATATATCATTTTGAGTGGGAGAATGTAGTTTATTCACATCATTTTTGTAATAAAATAAACACAAATAAACTGCTCCTACATCAGTCTGAAATTGTTGATTTGTTTGCCTCTGAAATACTGAAAAAATATTTCCTTTCAGTTTAAAAAAAAGAAAAATGACATTTAAAAACAAAAATTACTGCATGATGATGAGATGGCTTGATACTTATTTAAAAAAAAAAAAGTAATCCAAAGTATATTTTCAAAATTTGAAACTCAATGAATTTTTTTTCTCATAAATGCACTAGTAATTTATATCCCTCTAAAATACATTTTTGGGACTGAATTGCTGTTAATTACAAATTTCGTTAATTACAAATTTTGTAAAAATTTGTACAAGAGTCCTTCACAGAAGGATGATTCTGGATTTTGTTGTTGTTGTTGTTGTTTTCAAACAACCAGTATTGTAAACACCTGTCAATTAGAAACAAATTCTCTCTTGATTTTTATTCTGTCTTCCTGTTCCACAGATCTTTCCCAGATGGTACTGCCTTGTTAGGAGACCTAAAGATTAACTGTTTGTTCCATGTTATTATTTTGTTACCATTGATAGTAAGGGTCTAGATTCATATAAGTAGATGATATATTACTTTCCTTTTTAAGGATTCTAAAAACCCCTAAACAAGTAAACTAATCAACAAACCAACTACTTAATCTGTGTTTATATGGCAATCCTTACCCACAGCATACCATCATCTGTAGATGTGTAATACAAAGCAAGTTACCACTGTACCTATCAGGAACACTATAGTTGATCCTAAAGAAGCAAGAACTAACACTTGCCCAAGTGTCCTGCTTTTGGCTGGGATAAAGTTCATCTTCTTCCTAGTAGCTGGTGCAGTGCTGTGGTTTCACTTTAGTCTGAGAGCAATGCTGTTAACACCCCAATGTTCTAGTTGTTGCTCAATAGCACTAACCCTGACAGAGGACTCCCATGCTTTATCAGTGAGGACAGGCACAAGCAGCCAGAAGGGAGCAGAGACAGGGCATTTGACCCAAACCAGCCAAAGGGGTATTCCATACCACAGCACGTCATGCCCCACATATAAACTGGGTGGAGTCACCAAGAAGGGACCGATCACTGCTTGGGTTGGGCTGGATATCGGTCAGTGGTTTGAGAGCAACTGTGTTGTGCACCACTTGTGTTTGTTGGTGGGTTTTTTTTTGTTTATACCCCTCTCTCTCTCTTTCTGTTATTTTTTTCATTATTATTAGCTTCATATTATACTTTATTTTAATTATTAAACTGTTCTTGCCTCAAGCCATGCGGTTTACCTGTCTTCTGATTCCAGCTCTCTTCCACATCCTATTGCTGGGAAGGAGGCAGAGAGCAGCTGAGTGGTACTTACTTAGTTGCAGCTGGAGTTAAAACATGACACCAATATACTAGCTTTCTCTGAAGTTCTCTAATGTAGTAAAGCACGCAGTTACCACTCTGTCTTATCAAACTAAAGTTTATGATTTTAATCTTTCTTACATGCAGGTTTACCTTCAATTGTAAAAATTCTCAAGAATATCATGCAGAGCCAACACAACTGGTTTGTAAGCCATCTCTGCCCTGGAAAAAGGTCATTAAATCACTGTACTCTATGGAAATTTAACTGCTGGTGTACTCTGGTACCCTGTACTCTGCTGGTGATCATAGAATCATGGAATCACAGAATAGTTAGGGTTGGAAAGGACCTTAAGATCATCCAGTTTCAACCCCAATGCCTACTTGATTCAACACCTACTTGAACACTGCCAGGGCTGGAGCATTCACAACTTCCTTGGGCAACCTGTTCCAGTGCCTCACCAACCTCACATCAATGAACATCTTTAAGAATCATAGAATCATAGAATCATAGAATAGTTAAGGTTGGAAAGGACCTTAAGATCATTTAGTTCCAACCCCCCTGCCATGGGCAGGGACACCCCACATTAAATCATGCCACCCAAGGCCTCATCCAACCTGGCCTTAAACACCGCCAAGGATGGAGCATTCACAACTTCCCTGGGCAACCCATTCCAGTGCCTCACCACCCTCTCAGGAAAGAATTTCTTCCTTAGATCCAAGCTAAACTTCCCCTGGTTAAGTTTGAACCCGCTACCCCTTGTCCTGTTGCTACAGTCTTTAATGAAGAGTTCCTCCCCAGCATCCTTGTAGGCCCCCTTCAGATACTGGAAGGCTGCTAGGAGGTCTCCACGCAGCCTTCTCTTCTCCAGGCTGAACAGCCCCAACTTTCTCAGCCTGTCTTCATATGGGAGGTGCTCCGCTCCCCTGATCATCCTCGTGGCCCTCCTCTGAACTTGTTCCAATAGTTCCATGTCCTTTTTATGTTGAGGACACCAGAACTGCACACAATACTCCAAGTGAGGTCTCACGAGAGCAGAGTAGAGGGTCAGGATCACCTCCTTCGACCTGCTGGTCACACTCCTTTTGATGCAGCCCAGGATACGGTTGGCTTTCTGGGCTGCGAGCACACACTGAAGCCGGCTCGTGTTCATTTTTTCATCAACGAACACCCCCCAAGTCCTTCTCTGCAGGGCTGCTCTGAATCTCTTCTCTGCCCAACCTGTAGCCGTGCCTGGGATTGCTACGACCCAGGTGTAGGACCTTGCACTTGGCATGGTTAAATTTCATCAGGTTGGCATCAGCCCACCTCACAAGCATGTCAAGGTCCCTCTGGATGGCATTCCTTCCCTCCGGCGTATCTACCAAACCACACAGCTTGGTGTCATCGGCAAACTTGCTGAGGGCGAACTCAATCCCACTGTCCATGTCACCGACAAAGATGTTGAACAAGACCGGTCCCAACACTGATCCCTGAGGGACACCACTCGTTACCGGTCTCCAGCTGGACATCGAGCCATTGACTACAACTCTTTGCGTGCAGTCATCCAGCCAGTTCTTTATCCACCGAATGGTCCACCCATCACATTGATGTCTCTCCAATTTAGAGACAAGGATGTCACGTGGGACAGTGTCGAACGCTTTGCACAAATCCAGGTAGATGACGTCAACTGCTCTGCCCCTGTCCATCAGTGTCGTAGCCCCATCATAGAAGGCCACCAAATTGGTCAGGCAGGATTTCCCCTTAGTGAAGCCGTGCTGGCTGTCAGCAACCACCTCCTTGTTTTTCATGTGCCTTAGCATGCCTTCCAGGAGAATCTGCTCCAAGAGTTTGCCAGGCACAGAGATGAGGCTGACTGGTCTGTAATTCCCTCAGTCATCCATTTTCCCCTTCTTGAAAATGGGGGTTATATTTCCCTTTTTCCAGTTGTTGGGAATTTCACCTGACTGCCATGACTTTTCATATATGATGGCCAGTGGCTTAGCAACTTCATTCGCCATCTCTTTCAGGACCCGCAGATGGATTTCGTCAGGTCCCATGGACTTTTGTACGTTCAGGTTTTTAAGGTGGTCTCGAACCAGATCCTCTCCTACAGTGGGCCTGGGGTCTTCATTCTCACATTCCCTGCATTCACCTTCCAAGACTTGGGTGGTGTGGTCAGAGACTTTGCCAGTGAAGACCGAGGCAAAGAAGTCATTAAGAACCTCACCCTTCTCCAAATCCTGGGTAGCCAGTTCTCCCAATATCTTCCAAAGGGGGCCTACGTTGTCCCTAGTCTGTCTTTTATTCCCTACGTACCTATAGAATCCCTTCCTTTTATCCTTAACATCCCTAGCCAAGTTCAATTCTAACTGGGCCTTAGCCTTCCTCACCTGGTCCCTAGATTCCCGGACAGCATCCCTGTATTCTTCCCAGGCCGCCTGTCCCTGCTTCCACCATCTATAAGGCTCTTTTTTCCTTTGAATTTTCCTGAGCAGCTCCTTATGCATTCAAGGAGGTCTCCTGGCCCTCTTGCTGCACTTCCTTCTAGTTGGGATGCAACACTCCTGAGCTTGGAGCAGGTGATCCTTCAATAACAACCAAGAGTCTTGGGCCCCCCTGCCCTCTAGGGCTGTATCCCATGGAACCTTACTAAGCAGGCTCCTGAAGAGACCAAAGTCTGCTCTCTTGAAGTCCAGGGCAGTGAGCTTGCTGCACACTCTTCTCACTGTCCCGAGGATCTTGAATTCGACCATCTCGTGGTCGCTGCAACCAAGGCTGCCCTGGAGCGTCACATTTCCAACCAGCCCTTCCCTGTTGGTGAGTACAAGGTCAAGCACGGCACCTCTCCTTGTCGGCTCCTCTATTACTTGCAGAAGGAAGTTGTCTTCCACACAATCGAGGAACCTCCCGGATTGCTTGTGCCGGGCCGTACCATCACTCCAAGAGATGTCAGGGTGGTTGAAGTCTCCCATGAGAACAAAGGCCTGTGAGCATGAGGTTGTTCCTATCTGCCTATAGAGCACTTCATCCACAGATTCCTCTTGATCAGGCGGTCTGTAACAGATCCCCACAATAATGTCCTCCATCGCTGCTCTCCCTTTAACCTTGACCCACAAACTCTCTGTCGACTGCTCACCCATCCCCAGACACAGTTCCATACTCTCCAGCCTATCCCTAACATCAATAGCAACTCCCCCTCCCCACCTGCCAGGCCTGTCTTTTCTAAAGAGCCTGTAACCTTCCATTCCAACACTCCAGTCGTAGCAGCCATCCCACCATGTTTCTGTGATGCCTACTATATCATACTCCCGTAGTCGTGCACACATCTCTAATTCCTCTTGTTTGTTTCCCATGCTACAGGCGTTTGTGTAGAGGCATCTGAGCTGAGCTCCAAATGAAGCCGGCTCATTGGCTGGAGCGGCTGGAATATCTCTGCATCGCTCTGAGCATTTATTGTAGGTGCTGGCAACTGACTGGGTGTGTTGGGATGAAACGATACCCCCCTCCCCCAACACATCTAGTTTAAAGATACCTTGACCAGCCTGGCAAGCCTCCTACTAAAACCTCTCTTCCTCTTCTTTGTCAGATCAGCTCTACCAGCTCCCAGTACACCTGGCTTGCTAACTTGGGTCCCGTATTCAAAACACCCAAACCCCTGACTATGGCACCATCCTTTTAACCATTTATTAACTTGGCCAATCCTCCTAGCTTTTTTAAGGTCCTCCCCTGTATCTTGGAGAATTGATGAAAAGACTATCTGAGCTCCAGAGCCCCTAACCACCTCTCCCAGGGCTCTGTAGTCCTTCTTTATGTTCTCCAGCCTACTGCTATCAACATCACTAGCACCCACATGGATCACCAGAAGTGGGTAATAGTCCGTGGGTCTCACTAGAGCAGGCAGCCTCTCTGCAACATCCCTGATCCGTGCCCCAGGTAGGCAACACAGCTCCCTTGAGACCGGGTCAGGCCGACAGATGAGTGCCTCTGTCCCTTTCAAAGTAGAGTCCCCTACCACTATGGCCCGCCTCTTTTTCCTGGCAGCACCAGGAGTGATCTTCTTTACCGGCGCACCAGCCGGTTGTTTCTGGTGCAAGTGCCCTTCCTTCTTAGCCCGCTGCAGGACAGCAAAGCAGTTCTGGGTGCGGACAACAGCTTTAGGAGGAAGCCCCTTGTTTTTAATTGTCCTCTTCCTCTTTTTTTTTTTTTTGTTGTTTTTTGTTGTTACTATTTCCCAGCTTCCTGGGTTGACAGCCTCCTCCACTCCTCCATGACCTTCAGGGGACGCTTGAGGCCCCTGCACAGTTCGGGCCTGGAGGAGGCAGTCCTGCTTCCTCTCAGCTTCCCTGATATCTTGCAGCCTATTAACAGCATCCCGCAGCTCAGCCCCTGCTGCAAGAGGACCTCCACCAGGGAGCACCGAGCGCAGCCCTGCCCATTTGGCACCATTCCCTCAGGAGACCAGTGCAGGCACTCTCTACACTCTGAGCATTGCACTGCAGCCTCCCCTCTCATCGGCTCTGTCTGGGTGCCTACGCTGGCCACCGCCAGGACAGCCAGAGCAGAGCTCCCAGACTGGGCCCCAGTCATACGGCGAGTACTCACCATCCTGCTCGCCTGCCTGCGCGAACTGCCGCACAAACTGCCTCGACCCGTCCTGTTTGCCGCGCAAAATCATAGAAAAATTATAGAAGCCATAGATTGCCTTATTTTTTTCATTAGCGCCTCTGTCTTCAGTCAGTCTGAATTGTTTTCACCATTATAATTTAAAACATTGAAACAATATATTTATTTGGCTTTTCAGACTTGCAGTGATATCTAGACTCCATATCAGTGCAAGAGGGAAAAAATCATTGAGAAAAGTTTAATTCTGAGAACTGGCAAATTTAATTATTGATTAAGAAGTTTCCCGATACTTTACCTGATCCCAGAAAAAACTAATTTGTCTGCTCTTGGAAAGCTTTCAAACATGTAGAAGCCCCTTCTCCATTACATAAAGGAGAAATTTAGACCTCATAGAAACCTTCCAGTATCTGAAGGGTGGCTATAGGGATGTTGGGGAGGGACTCATCATTGGGGACTGTAGTGACAGGACAAGGGATAACAGGTTCAAACTTAAACAGGGGAAGTTTAGATTGGATATAAAGAGGAAGTTCTTTACTGAGAGGGTGGTGAGGCACTGGAATGGGTTGCCCAGGGAGGTTGTGAATGCTCCATCCTTGGCGGTGTTCAAGGCGAGGTTGGACAGAGCCTTTGGTGACATGGTTTAATGTGAGGTGTCCCTGCCCATGGCAGGGGGGCTGGAACTAGATGATTTTAAGGTCCTTTCCAACCCTAACTGTTCTATGATTCTGAGATTCTAAATTGTATGAATAGCTTATCAGAAGTATTTAATTTTATCATGCATAATTGTCTTTGACTGTGTGCTGTGGTTAGTCCTGAGGAACTGGTCATTATTGATGCTGTGATGTATAACATATCCCTCATTAATGAATCCTTAAAGAACATAAAGAACTTACTTAGAACTTTGTTCTATTTTGCTTTTCTTCTTTTTTTCACAACATCTAAAATAAAAGCAAAATTGTCCCTAATCAGACACTGTTTAGTTATTACAGACATTCTGATTCCAAAGCCACCAAATCTTCTGAAGACTATACTCCTTTGTAGGAGAATTATGCTCCAACAGAATTCCAAGTAAAAAGTATATATAATTTAATAGCTTGGTATCAAAGGGAAGTTATTGAATGAATTTTTTTAATTTTCATAATTCATTTGCTACATCTCCATCTAACTTCAAATCTCATTGATGTCAATGGGACTGCAGACTATCAGAGAAACCCTCATCTACATCTCTTGCAAGAACATATGTCTTCCTTCAAACTGCACAGAGCTTTGCTTGTGAATTGCCACAACTGACACCAGCTTCAGAGAGGTGACAGCGCAGGAGCAACAGAAATAATAATTAAATACCTTGGAAAAGCAAACTTGTGCAGCATAAAATTGTCTTTCCAGCTGTTTGATCAGAGGAAAATTCTCCAGGAATTGTTCTCAGCCCTGGATAGAATAATAATGCAAAGACAACACCCCAAGGAAGCTCCCCAGCAGTCCACACAGCAGGGATTACACAGAGCTTAGTGGGAGCAGGGTCCTTGACACAGTCCTCTGCTTAGTACTGCATACTGCTTTGCTTCCTGAATGTCCGATGAACTCACAAATATTCCATGACAGATTAAATTTTAAAACAATGAGAACAAGACTTGTTGTTAAGGATAAGCCTTAGATGTTTAAAAGAATGATTAACTACTCTATGCTTTTCATCTAACCTAGTCAAGGCTGTGTGAAGGCTACCAGAACACGAGTACTTATACAGGTACCAGAATACAGGAGTGACGGCTACCAGAACAGATGCATCCTACAAACAAAAGAAGTTCCTAACAAAAGCAGAACTAGTGATGTCTTTCTCTCCCCATCAGCTGTAGATGGAGTCCAGAAAATAAGTTTATACTACGTCTGCCTTATTATTTAAATAGGTGAATTTAGGTAATATTAAGCTACTCATAAAGGTAGGGAGTAGATTGCTCTTGAAGAATAAAAGCTCTTGTGGTTCAGTATAATAGGAATTAATTGATTTAACCTGATCTGTTTTTAAACCACTCAACCTCAGCACAAAACTCATGCACAGACAAAGCCAGATAAAGACAGAGTTGTGTTTGTATCTTAGTTTGTCAGAAGAATTTTACCTTCATGAAGTATATCTCTAGGAGTGCTAGATGGAGTCTGAGATGTAAGAATACTTATTACCCTATAGAAAATGTGTGACAAGTGCAGCTGACTGGAAAACTGCTGGCTTTACTTCTCTTTCCTAGGGAATTCAGACATTTTCTTCTTCTGCTGCAGCATACAGAAGTGAGCAACTAGATGTGGTGTTAAGGAATTGTGAGTACAAAGGGATGTTGTGGTTTAACTCCAGCTGGCAGGTAAGACCAACGCAGCCACTCGCTCATCCTCACCCAGTGGGATGGAGGAGAGAATCAGAAGAATAAGAATGAGAAATCTCATAGGTTGAGATGAGGACACTTTAATATGTAAAGCAAAAGCTATGCATGCAAGCAATGCAAATCAAAGAAGTCATTCACCATTTCCCATCAGCAGGGAGATATTCAGCCATCTCCATGAAAACAGGGCTACAAAATGCATATTGATTACTTGGGAAGATGAACACTATCACTTCAAATGTCCCTGTCTTGCTCCTTCCTCACCTAGCTTTTTATTGCTGAGCATGATGTCATATGTGTGGGACACCTCTTCGGTCAGATGGGGTCAGCTGTTCTGGCTGTGTCCCCTACCAACTCCTTGTGCACTGGTGTGGTGGCGTAAGTAGCAATAAACACCTTGGTGCTGTGTAAGCACTGCTCAGCAATAACAAAAACATCTTTGTATCATCAACACTGGTTCCAACACACAAAACACAAAACACAGCCCCTTACTAACTACTGTGCAAAAATATTAACCCTCTCTCAGCCAAAACCAGCAAGGGGAATAACTGCATCACTTTCCAGAGAAGCCAGAACTCGATCGAATGGAACCCTTATGTGGGATGTCATCATAGCTCCAAAGTTTAATGTCTTAGTCTTAAATACTGAATCCCTGGGGCCTGATTGTCTCAAATTACTGTTGCTTCCTCAGTCTTTCCATAGCACCACTTCCACAGGGTGAGAACTGAGATCTGGATAGAGCTGCAAGACTCAGGGTTTCTGTCTCTGTCTTCTGCAGTAGCTGCTTCTGAAAATCATTCTCTTGAGCAGGCACTGCTAGGCAGTCTGCATCATTCAAGGCACACAGACACTCTTCTGATCCACAATTTGGGGGAAAGCCCGCAGGCAGGCTGACTGAAAACAAGGGATAAGACTTTCCAGGTTCCATGGCAGAAACTGGGTTTATTGACAAAATCGTTCTCCAAGACACAGCAGGTGCAGTGTCAGGTAGAGCCAGCAATGTTGATAATGAAGGCAGTGTGCTTAGGAGATGCATTAGATAGCCCAGTGCTGCTGCACTAGGAATAATACACCAGGAATCTGGACAGAGTCATGTGGGGTTTTACAGTGCTTTCATGAATGTTTGCTCACTTAAAGCTCAGGAGGCTTTTGGTGAAGATTTTTATACACAAACAATTTGTATTTTCCAGTGAAACACTGTTTCTTCGAAAAATATCCCCACAGTTCTTATATGATCTACTGATACTGATGTCTCAGTATTAGCTGGTGAACAGAGAGAAAGGTAAAAACATCTCCTATGGCCAGGTACAGATTTTTCATAATAATAACAATAATACTACTAATAATAATAAATTTGTAACTTCTAGAGTTATTTTATGTTTGACTTCAATTTTGCATTACAAAAGCCAATGACTACTGCTTCCTGAATGCTAATGTTACTTTGAAAGGAAGTAAGACCCCGTCTTTTTTTGTTGAATACACACCTGACCGCCATAGCTTAATGCCTGCAATAGAAGTCAGGACCATCACAGTAAAATGTCTATACCTGAGAGAAGGTGCTTGCAGAGTACAGACAAAAATAGCATTTGCGTCTCTTAACTTAGCGTGATTTTGGGTTGTTTTTTTTCTGATGTTGGAAAGCCTTTCCAAATATGGCATCTGCAGAAACAGTGCTTTCTCTTTTGAATTTTGTTTTTATTTTCAGCACAGTCTGACATTTGTGGGTTGCTCACACCACATACTGTTTTCAATTGCTTATGTTGCCATCTTTTCAGGCTTCTGTGCTTTTTGCTGTTTATGACTTCAGGGACTGTTCTAATAACATCGTTATTACCCTCCATTATTGTCAGGAAAAAACAGTTGCAGAACTTCGCTGATCATCCCCACAGGAAAGGAGGGACTCTCTGTAGCAGGGAGGCATATTAGCAAAGTTTTAAACAGATGTGCTAATCAGACCTGGAATTCAGGTATAAAGTTTCTTCTGATACTTTGGAACCTCTGTTTATGTCCTAGTCAAAACCTGAAAGGATAATGCACCAAGAAACCAAGTACAACTTGAATGTCTAGAATAGTTTATTTACAAATATATCTTCATGTATAGGGATGTCTTTCACAGCTAATATAGGTAGCTTTGCAGTTTATTACCTTATTTTCTAAAGCTCAAATTTGTAATCAAATCTATCACAAGTTGGCATATCACTGAACAACTCCAACACTCTTGTGTAGGCTTTCAGTCATGGCAAATGCAAGGCCATCCAAGTTAGGTAAGCTAACAATGAAAAAGGGTGAAAGTAAAGTGCATTACTATGCACTTGCCCTAGTGCACTTGCAAGCTGGTGTATGATAAATTGCTAAGCTGCGGTAATTTGAAGATGTGTTGCAGTCCCCAGAGCTGAATACACTTCAGTACTTCTGGTTTATTTTTGAGGCACGTTGGGCTCCTTGGTCTAGAGTGTGCACTTTAACAGTATCATGCTGGATTAGCTCTTACTTCCTTTTTATAACAGTGCCTACAGTGTACTTTGTTAAGCTCCACTGGTAATAGAAAAGAGACAGAAACAAAGACAGAGGCAGAAGCAGCAATAGAGATGGAGAGGGTGAGGCAGAAGAAGAGGGAGATGGAAAGGGAGAAAGGGTGGCAGAGAGATAAAATTGTAAGAAAAAAATGTTGCAGAATGAATTTTTATCCAAAGCAGTAAAATCATCTCCCTTTCTGGACAGTTCTTTAAGTGATTATGACCTCTACACACCAAACACTATGGCATTGACCAATTTGGTGGCCTTCTATGATGGGGCTACGACACTGATGGACAGGGGCAGAGCAGTTGACGTCATCTACCTGGATTTGTGCAAAGCGTTCGACACTGTCCCACGTGACATCCTTGTCTCTAAATTGGAGAGACATCAATTTGATGGGTGGACCACTTGGTGGATAAAGAACTGGCTGGATGACTGCACGCAAAGAGTTGTGGTCAATGGCTCGATGTCCAGCTGGAGACCAGTAACGAGTGGTGTCCCTCAGGGATCAGTGTTGGGACCGGTCTTCTTCAACATCTTTGTTGGTGACATGGACAGTGGGATTGAGTGCGCCCTCAGCAAGTTTGCCGATGACACCAAGCTGTGTGGTTCAGTTGATACGCCAGAGGGAAGGGATGCCATCCAGAGGGACCTTGACACGCTTGTGAGGTGGGCTGATGCCAACCTGATGAAGTTTAATCATGCCAAGTGCAAGGTCCTACACCTGGCTTGGAGCAATCCCAGGCACGGCTACAGGTTGGGCAGAGAAGAGATTCAGAGCAGCCCTGCAGAGAAGGACTTGGGGGTGTTGGTCGACGAAAAAATGAACACGAGCCGGCTTCAGTGTGTGCTCGCAGCCCAGAAAGCCAACTGTATCCTGGGCTGCATCAAAAGGAGTGTGACCAGCAGGTCGAAGGAGGTGATCCTGACCCTCTACTCTGCTCTCCTGAGACCTCACTTGGAGTATTGTGTGCAGTTCTGGTGTCCTCAACAGAAAAAGGACATGGAGCTGTTGGAACAAGTCCAGAGGAGGGCCACGAGGATGATCAGGGGACTGGAGCACCTCCTGTATGGAGACAGGCTGAGAAAGTAGGGGCTGTTCAGCCTGGAGAAGAGAAGGCTGCGTGGAGACCTCCTAGCAGCCTTCCAGTATCTGAAGGGGGCCTACAAGGATGCTGGGGAGGAACTCTTCATTAAAGACTGTAGCAACAGGACAAGGGGTAGCGGGTTCAAACTTAACCAGGGGAAGTTTAGCTTGGATCTAAGGAAGAAATTCTTTCCTGAGAGGGTGGTGAGGCACTGGAATGGGTTGCCCAGGGAAGTTGTGAATGCTCCATCCTTGGCATCTTGAGAGCCTGCTGAAGGCACATGTTAGTGATCTCTCTCTCCATTCAAAAGATGGAGAACCGAGCAATTAAGTTGTTCTAGTTACATAGAATTAATCCAGGATGAGCTATCTACCTTTTTTTTCCATTAATGATAAAGAGTGTTAAGAGGAGGCAGTCTCCCAGTTTGGACCACCAAGTTAAACACTAAAAATTAAGCAGAATAAATGTTCAAAACAAGAAACAACCACTAATTTCTGCAAAAAAGTAACACTTGATCAAATTAATTAAATTACTTGGCCAGTCCCACATCCTCAAAATAAATTCAAAAACAATCTAGGGTCATAAAGAATGATAGATGACAGTCACTTTTGTCTCACCTTTGTGAACACCTGGATTACTGACAGTTATTTCAGCAATAACACCATTAAATATAAGTAGGACCTTTCTTAATGTTAAATCATCATCTCATCTCCCAGAAAAAGTAAAACAGCCTACTGTGGTGGGTCAGTGGTCCATCAGGCAGGGCCAAAGTTATTTGACCCATGTTTCCAGCAGGGGAAGCAGAGGACATATTGTTTCTGAAACTCCACTACTTTGTACTTGATTGTATATAGCCTTTAGGCTTACCTGTAATTCAGGTAATGACAAGAAGCCTAGGTGTCCCAAACAGGCCATTTGGTTAAGCTGTTCAGTTTTAAAGGAAGTGGAAGCCCTGTCACATTCACAAGGAGATCTATATGTGTCACTTGCACAAGAGTCTGGAGACCCAAACTCAGCCCCTCTGTAGTCCTAAAAGGAGGCAAATCCCCTCTGTAGTCCTAAAAGGAGACAAATCCATATCGTTCATTTTCCAAGATGATTAGATTACTAATCACAAGATTGCAAGTTTTCCTGGAGGTCATGTTCCTGTGTTCACTAAACAATCAACTGCTTTGCATATGGTCTATGGCAGTCTTCACTAACATGTTATACAACACTATAGTTTTTTGGTTGAAGGCTGGCACAAATTCTTAAGTTTGATTATTTAAACCAAATCAGCTTCTCAAGTTTCATGTTTTCTAAAATAGTTTTACAAATGATTTATTTGTAAAATACCTTGTCATGTCTGATGTGAAAGCTACCTCATAACAAATGCAAAGTACATGACATCCCAATTGTTTTGGATATGTATATCTTTAACAAGTATATAAAAGTTTCTGTAGAATCTCTGGTTGCACCCACACTGGGAAAATCTAACTTATGTATATAAAATTTTGCTCTTTGTTTCTATTTTTCCTTTCCTCTCCTTTCCTTTCCTTTCCTTTCCTTTCCTTTCCTTTCCTTTCCTTTCCTTTCCTTTCCTTTCCTTTCCTTTCCTTTCCTTTCCTCTCCTTTCCTTTCCTTTCCTTTCCTTTCTTTCCCTTCCCTTCCCTTCCCTTCCCTTCCCTTCCCTTCCCTTCCCTTCCCTTCCCTTCCCTTCCCTTCCCTTCCCTTCCCTTCCCTTCCCTTCCCTTCCCTTTCCTTTCCTTTCCTTTTCTTCTCTACCCTTCCCTTCTCTACCCTTCCCTTCTCTACCCTTCCCTTCCCTTCCCTTCCCTTCCCTTCCCTTCCCTTCCCTTCCCTTCCCTTCCCTTCCCTTCCCTTCCCTTCTCTTCCTTTCCCTTCCTTTCCTTCTCCTCTCTTTTTCCTTTAATCTTTTTTAATAATCTTTTTTCTTTTCCTTTTCTCTTTCTAGACAGAAAGCCTATGAGGCATCTAAAAAATGGCAAATACTTTTTATTATTTTCTGGGAGACCAAACTTTTTAAAAATGTAAGAAATGCAGTTTCATTCAGTTTAATCTAAAAAGAATCATTGTTCTTGTAAAGTTTATTTACCAAAGAGAAATTAGTAACTTGGGATTTCTGAAGGAAAAATGTTTTGAGTCTTTCTTTTTCTTTACTCAGTTCTGCTAAGTGTGCTCTCAACATATTTGTCAGTAGCTTTGAAGTGAAAGTTAGATTGTTCAGGCAAGGATTGGCAAAGAAGAAATTATCAATTATTCTAGGTACGAAAAGGTTTATATTAATTATCTCGGCTAATAAACAGAAAATGTAGTTCAAACAGATAAAACTGAAATGAACATGTGTTTGAGCAATGGATAAACAAAGTTTATCTGTTATAGCAAGAAATGCTGCTGACAAAGGAATGGGATTTCACAGTTTCAGAAAATTCCCCAAAGCATCTATCTTCAGAAGGAAGTAAACATTGTTAGAAAGGAAATTACCAGAGGAATACAAGAAATCAGCAGAGTGTATCACTACCATGCAAGCTATATTCCTGACTTCTAAGAGTAAAAGCCCGTTGCAGACCCACTAGGAATGATGAGCAGATCTCACCAGGGCTTTCATCAAATTTGCCCTTAATGCTCAGACAGACAGCACTAAATTCTATAACAGAGGGCTTGGCCAGAACTAAAATGTTCCTGATGTCCTACAAACATGCTAATTAAAGAGCTTGAACTCTAATAAGAGTCAAATTTGTTTTGTTGGTTTGTTTAATTTTTTTCCCTGATAAGAATGCCTGAGGGGTGGGTATATTTGAATTCCCTAACAGGATTCATTTGTTTGCTTGCAGGAACTAAATAATAAGCCAGTGCCTTCAAAAGCTAAATGGCTTGATGGCAAACCTACACTTCAATCATTTTACAGTCTACTTTTACTCAGTGCAGGTGAAGTCATTTCAGTTTAAAAAAAGACTGTGCCTTGCCCTTTGTAGAACTAAGATCAGCCAGAGCAATAAAGAGTTCACTCATTTGTCAGCTCAGCCACCCATGAAGTAAACAAGAGGCCAGAAGTGTTCAGTGATAAAAACCAGTTTCCACAGTCTAATTAATTGGTTAAAAAGGGTGCTGTGTACTGAGTGTACTGTGCACGCTGCTACATATCTCTGAATTCACATGGGAAGGAGGGCTCCTCCACAAGAGTGCAAGGCAGCGAAGGTAGAGATACAAGCCTATGTCCTCAGAGAGGTTCAGCCAAGCTAACATCAAGCTGTGATCCACCTCTAGCCCTCAGCAAGGCTAAATAACATCAATGCTCCTTTGATGTGCTTTTGCTTCTTCTAGTTCTGCAACCAGTTTTCTCTGAGCTGTGCTCCATTCCCTGTTGCACTTGTGCCCAAAGATTACTTAAACATTCACTGTCTGGAAAAGCCAGGTTTAAGTGAAAGTGGACAATGAAGTAGTTATTAGCCCAGTCCCTGTCCCAGGGCAGCCCTGATGTTCTGTACAACTTTAGGGTATATTTGTTTTAGCTTTCAAACCAGTGTTTCGTTCTACAATTTCAAGCATTTGATTATGGTTAGACATGGTCTCACCTTCAGTTGTGTACAACTGCTGATAATCATAGAATTATAGAATAGTTAGGGTTGGAAAGGACTTTAAGATCATCTACTTCAAACCCCCCTGCCATGGGCAGGGACACCTCACACTAAACCATGTCACCCAAGGCTCTGTCCAACCTGGCTTTCAACACCACCAGGGATGGAACATTCACAACCGCCCAGGGCAACCCATTCCAGTGCCTCACCACCCTAACAGTAAAGGACTCCCTCATATCCAGTCTAAACTTCCTCTGTTTAAGTTTGAACCCATTACCTCTTGTTCTATCGCTACAGTCCCTAATGAACAGTCTGTGACCAGCACCCTTATAGGCCCCCTTCAGATACTTGAAGGCTGCTACAAGGTCTCCACGCAGCCTTCTCTTCTCCAGGCTGAACAGCCCCTACTTTCTCAGCCTGTCTTTATACGGGAGGTGCTCCAGTCCCCTGATCATCCTCGTGGCCCTCCTCTGGACTTGCTCCAACAGTTTCATGTCTGTCTTATGATGAGGACACCAGAATTGCACAAAATACTCCAAGTGAGATCCCACGAGAGCAGAGTAGAGGGGCAGGATCACCTCCTTCGACCTGCTGGTCACACTCCTTTTGATGCAGCCCAGGATACGGTTGGCTTTCTGGGCTGCGAGCGCACACTGCTGGCTCACGTTAAGTTTCTCATCGACCAACACCCCCAAGTCCTTCTCTGCAGGGCTGCTCTGGATCTCTTCTCTGCCCAACCTGTAGCCGTGCCTGGGATTGCTCCAAGCCAGGTGTAGGACCTTGCACTTGGCATGGTTAAACTTCATCAGGTTGGCATCAGCCCACCTCACAAGCGTGTCGAGGTCCCTCTGGATGGCATTCCTTCCCTCCAGCGTATCAACAGAACCACACAGCTTGGTGTCATCGCCAGACTTGCTGAGGGCGCACTCAATCCCACTGTCCACATCACCGACAAAGATGTTGAACAAGACCGGTCCCAACACTGATCCCTGAGGGACACCACTTGTTGCTGATCTCCAGCCGGACATTGAGCCATTGGCCACAACTTTTTGAGTGCAGCCATCCTGTCTCTTCCTCCTAAGTATCAGCTTATCCAGAAGTCTCTAGGATTTTATATATCTTTAAAATACTTAGAGTGATGACAAAAAGGTTTAATAATTGATGCTTCATGTCACAAACCACTGTTCATCTAGCTAAGGGCTTGTACTTCTTTTTAGAGCACCAGCCTCTGCTATGTTCATTGTAAAGACTTGTGTACTTTTGTTAGACCTTTCAAAGGAAGGGCCTTGGCTCTACAAAGAAGATGCCAGGTCTCAGCAGAGTTGCCAAATTGCAATTATGCCTTATTACATTATCCTGTAAGGCACACAGCATGAGTGAGTGAGCATTTGCAACCTCACTGTAAAATGTTAAATAAATTACATGGGAAGTCATAGGGAGCAACATCCTAAATACTTTATAGTCCTGCCATTTATTGCTTCATCTATAATGCAATGGAAATTAGTAGCCAGAGCCTGCATGTGTCAAAGCTTACTGAAAATGGCAGCAATTCAGAAAAAAAGAAAAGTAAGAACAGTAAAATTATCTAAGGCATTAACTGATATGAGTAAAACTCCAATACAGGTAATAATGCTACAATTTGGATTGTGTTAATGAGGCATTGGTAGAAGAAAATAAATATTTCACAGTATATCTTGCCTGGACAATAACTGTCCCATGGAACAACAGAGGCACCTTCCTCACGCAGTATTAAACATGTCTATTTGAAGCACAGAATTTTATTTCCAGAGGCAAATTGGTTTGTTTACAATTCAGCATCCAAAATTTGATAGTTTCCCATGGAATTTACAGGCAGAAATGTTATGAACTATTCAAAATAATGCTTTTTGACAAAGTCAGAATCTCTTCTGGTTTTGTTTTGTGAAACATAGTTTCTGGGAATATGGAGGATAAGAAAGTGATTTGATACTGTATCCAACAATATTCTTGTTTCCAAGCTGTGCTTTTACAGTCTGAATGGATGGACAAACAAATGGGTTAAAATCATTGCATAATCGTGCTCAGAGGGGGTGATTAATAGAACATTCTCTACCTGGAGCCTGGCAGCAAGTGACCAAGTGACCATAGGGCTCTGTCCTGGGACTGTTCTATTTTTTCAGGGACCAGAAGAAGATGACAGAGTGCATTCTCATCAAGTCTGCAGAAGACACTGCTCTGGGGAGACTAGTAGATGGCCTCTAGGGCTTCATTGCCATTCAAAGGCATCCAAGACATGCTGGAGGAGTGAGTCAAAAGGAACATAAGGAACTGAATAAGGACAAATTCAAAGCTCCTCAAGTGGGAAAGACAAGCCCTTGCAACAGCATAGGCTGGGCAGTAAAGCCCTTGGGGGTCCTGCTGTGCACCGGAGCTGAGTATGGGCCCATAGGGTGTCCTGAAACCAATGTGGTTAACAGCAACTTGGACTGTATGAAGATTGCACAGCCAAGAGATCCAGGGAAGGGAATATTTTCCACTGCTCAGTACTTACTAAGTCATAGACACAGTGATGAGTTTGGAGGTCTGCATTACAAGGATGACACTGGAAAATGTTCAGTACAGGCCACCAAGATGTTGGAGGCTGGTGCACTTGTCCTGTGAAAAGAGGATGTGAAGAGCTGGACTTGTTGAGCGTGGAGCAGAGACTGTTCTGAGGGGACACAACAGCAGCCCCCAGTAACCAAGGGGAAGTTAGTAAAGAGCTGTAGCTGTAGCAGAGTTTCCACAGCAGTGCACTGAGGAACAAGGGACAGTGGGTACAAATAAAGCAATGGAGGTTCAGACAGGAGAAACATTTTGTCTATGAGGACAGTTGAGCACTGGCATTGGTTGCCCAGAGATTTGGTGCTGTCTCATCCTTGGAGGTTTTTAGACCTTGACTATATGAAGCCCTGAGAAATTTGATCAGCTCTCCTATGGACCCTGGTTGGAGCTAAAGGTTGTTCTAGAAACCTCGTGAAGTGCTTTCCAACCTGTATTATCTGTGATCACGATTCCTAATCCATAATGTGGAAGAAAAATCCACTGTTTAGATGTGAAGAAATTAAAAATCAAAATGCTCAGTTTCAAAAAAAAAAAAAAAAAAAAAAGAGGAACTTTGATGTTGTTTTGAAACATTTTTTAATTTCAACCCATATAATCAAAATCATCAGAATCCCAGAGGAAGTTTTGAAGCTGATAGAGCAGCAGAATTGGTTGAAGATGGTCCTTCAGGAAATTTTCAAATGGTTCCCATAGGAATTATTTACAACAGGAGAAGGCTCCTTAGTTTGCTGAGTGTATTATTAACATAGATTGGAGCTGATCACTGCTTGAAAAAACTATTAATCTCAAAGATACATAGGAGACAAATGGGGGAGAGAGGAGTCTGACAGGGGAGATCAATGTGTTTAAGATTTACCTTGTCTTTTCATGACTTGGCTGCATGCTAGACCCATTACTTCTGGCAATATGATCTGTTAGCTTTAAGAACTGATTTTGGGGACTACATCTGTTATTTCTTTATGAAATCTGTAGGAAAACATAAGAACGCAAGTCACACTCCAGTGGCTGGAATTATTTATTTTCTTGTGGCCAAAGGCAGAAAAAACAAGAGTTTGAGATCCCTGTTTCCTGCTTCATTTAAAGTAGCGAGGGACCCACAGAACAGCTGCTTTCACAAAGTGGAGAATAAGGTTTGCTTTCAGTGATCTGATAAATGCATCTTTGTAACAGAAAATATTAAAGTCTTTGTTCTGGAGCAGTTCAGCAGTGCTTCAGGAAAGCTGGCTGGAATAGCCCTACTCTTAGTCTTCTTTTTTTTTCAGAGCAAAGCCTGCTCAACACTGTCTTTCAATCTCCTATTGAAGCTGACTGGTAAGAAAAGCATGTAAACACTTGTATGGGAGCAAGTTAAGAGTTACATTGGAAGCATTATTAAAGTAGTCTGTTCAAAGAAACTCATTTAGAGACCTACATTATAACACTAATTTTTTCAAACAACCAAAGAAGAGAAGCTGATTTCTAAGCAGTGATCTGCCTACCTGCTGGAAGAACTTTACTCCTTTGAGATTCGATCCTATAGTCACTAGAGAGGAATAGATACCTCCACATTCTTAGAGAGCTATTTAACCCACTTATCCTAGATAGTAACTTTAAGATGGGATAAATCACCCTCTGGAAATAGATATCTATAGAAAGGACAAATAAATACCATGATTTAAATACATTGGGAAAGTCCTTGTGCACTTTGGATTTATAGGTATAGTTGAACACATAAATGAAAAATAGCTTTTAGATTATATTTGTTTAGCTAATCCAAGTACATAATTAGTAGTTTTGGCAGCACACTGGTGGTAATCATTAATAAGTCTCTAATAGCAGGAGATAAATACAAGTGAGGAGCCCAGCATCTGACAGATCTGTCCCAATGTACTGGTCACTTTCTTCCAGAAGGCTCTGACCTGTTTTTGTGCTTTAATCAATAAAGTCCTTAAGTGATTAAATAAGTTGATTCATCCAATATTTTGCCCTTTACTGTCAAAACCCTCTTCTTTCTTAGATAGAAGAAATAGCATACTTAGGAAAGAAATTAAACCCAACAGGAATAACTCCAATCTCATGAATTCAGGGAATGAAGAAACTTGAATTCTGAGACTAAAAGCATATGAAACTCCAGGGAACCCACCCTCTTCTGTCTACCACAAGTAACTTACCTCTGACGAGATTGCTCTCAAACACAGAGGTATTTGAGGCCAAGACATGAAAAAGTGTGCAGAGTTTCTCAGAGATGACATCTCAGAGATGAAGTCAGTTGAGGCTACAGTTGTCAGGGAAGCTGCCTACCTTTTGATAATTTTAAATGTGTATTTAATCTCTCTCTTTCTGATATCTCCGTATCATTTTCCACTGATCTTCCAGGGGGGCCAGGAAGGCAGGGGTGAGAGGGTTGTGTGTGCAGCTTGTATATGTTTCTGCTTATGAGGCAAAAGAAATTAATCTTTGAAACATAAAGAAGATGTTACATGTTGCAGAAGCCTTATTTAAAGTCTTAGCTTCACAATGAAATTACCACAGCATTGTGCTGAGGAGACCACATTGCTGGGATAACATGCTTCATGCCTACTGCAAAGGAAGGACTGCAAGACTTCTTTAGCTTTGGGCTGGGATAAGTTATGTTTCCTTGCGTTTGTTCTGACTCATATGTCAAGATAGAGGTAGCTATAGTGGCACTGAAAATAGAAGTTGTTAAACTATGATTGCTAGATGACAGGTTTGTTATCTTGCATATTAGGACTTACCCTGTATTGTCTTTAATGAAAACTGTATTAAATATTTACCTCTTTTATATACTACACACTTTCCTGGACATTACAGAAGGTGTAGTTTCTTAAGGATGGTGGAATCTTTTCCAAAAGAGCAATTTTAATTTTAATTTAATTTAAAAATTAAAAATTTGGAAATTTTTAATTTCCAAAAGAGCAATTTTTAATTAAAAATTAATTAAATAAAATTAAAAAATTTAATAAAATTTTAATTTTTGTTATTTCTTGCTTTGCCCCAGTACCTGAGTACGAACAGGAAGTTGCAAATTTCTATTTCAAGACGGGCATAAACATCTGTGTGCTACCAAGCTTATACACTTTTTATACGGCAGTTTTGTATGCTGCCATCCCTTCTGTTCTGAAGGCCCTTCTGCTCTTCATCTTTCTTTTTCCCACACCCTGCCCATGCATCTCTATTTCAATTTCATCATATTAAAAAATCCCTATTTTGTAAATGAGAAAAGGTCCCAACTGTCATAGGCATTCAAAGCATGACCATCATTTTTCACAGATCCTAAAATCCTGGAATCCTTGCTAAATCTACTCTTTGGAAAAATGTTCAGCATATTGTGACTTTTTATTTTCTTTTGCCATTTGAAGTACAGATTCATACTTACATAGAATCATAGAATAGTTAGGGTTGGAAAGGACCTTAAGATCATCAAGTTCCAACCCCCCTGCCATGGGAAGGGATACCTCACACTAAACCATGTCACCCAAGGCTTCATCCAACCTGGCCTTAAACACCGCCAAGGATGGAGCATTCACAACCTCCCTGGGCAACCCATTCCAGTGCCTCACCACCCTCTCAGGAAAGAATTTCTTCCTTAGATCCAAGCTAAACTTCCCCTGTTGAAGTTTGAACCCGTTACCCCTTGTCCTGTCACTACAGTCCCTGATGAAGAGTCCCTCCCCAGCATACTTGTGGGCCTCCTTCAGATACTGGAAGGCTGCTATGAGGTCTCCACGCAACCTTCTCTTCTCCAGGCTGAACAGCCCCAACTTTCTCAGCCTGTCTCCATACGGGAGGTGCTCCACTCCCCTGATCATCCTCGTGGCCCTCCTCTGGACTTGTTCCAACAGTTCCATGTCCTTTTTATGTTGAGGACACCAGAACTGCACACAATACTCCAAGTGAGGTCTCACAAGAGCAGAGTAGAGGAGCAGGATCACCTCTTTTGACCTGCTGGTCACACTCCTTTTGATGCAGCCCAGGATACGGTTGGCTTTCTGGGCTGCGAGCGCACACTGAAGCCGGCTCATGTTCATTTTTTCCTCGACCAACACCCCCAAGTCCTTCTCTGCAGGGCTGCTCTGAATCTCTTCTCTGCCCAACCTGTAGCCGTGCCTGGGATTGCTCCAAGCCAGGTGTAGGACCTTGCACTTGGCATGGTTAAACTTCATCAGGTTAGCATCAGCCCACCTCACAAGCATGTCGAGGTCCCTCTGGATGGCATCCCTTCCCTCCGGCGTCTCAACTGAACCACACAGCTTGGTGTCATCGCCAGACTTGCTGAGGGCGCACTCAATCCCACTGTCCATGTCACCGACAAAGATGTTGAAGAAGACCGGACCCAGCACCGATCCCTGAGGGACACCACTCGTTACCGGTCTCCAGCCAGACATCGAGCCATTGACCACAACTCTTTGCGTGCGGCCATCCAGCCAGTTCTTTATCCACCGATGAAATTGATGTCTCTCCAATTTAGAGACAAGGATGTCATGTGGGACAGTGTCGAATGCTTTGCACAAATCCAGGTAGATGACATCAACTGCTCTGCCCCTGTCCATCAGTTTCGTAGCCCCATCATAGAAGGCCACTAAATTGGTCAGGTAGGATTTCCCTTTCGTGAAGCCATGCTGGCTGTCAACAACCACCTCCTTGTTTTTCATGGGCCTTAGCATGTCTTCCAGGAGAATCTGCTCCAAGAGTTTGCCAGGCACAGAGATGAGGCTGACTGGTCTGTAATTCCCTCGGTCATCCATTTTCCCCTTCTTGAAAATGGGGGTTATATTTCCCTTTATCCAGTCTTTGGGAATTTCACCTGACTGCCATGACTTTTCAAATATGATGGCCAGTGGTTTAGCAACTTCATTCGCCAGCTCCTTCAGGACCCGCAGATGGATGTCGTCAGGTCTCATGGACTTGCATATGTTTAGGTTTTTAAGATGGTCTCACGCCAGATCTTCTCCTACAGTGGGCCTAGGGTCTTCATTCTGGCAGTCCCTGCATCTGCCTTCCAAGACTTGAGTGGTGCAGTCAGAGACTTTGCCAGTGAAGATCGAGGTAAAGAAGTCATTAAGAACCTCAGCCTTCTCCAAACCCATGGTAGCCAGTTCTCCTGATATCTTCCTACATTGTCCCTAGTCTGTCTTTTATTCCCTACGTACCTATAGAATCCCTTGCTGCTATTCTTAACATCCCTAGCCAAGTTCAATATTCTCCATATGTGACAGTGTAGAAGGGTTTTCTTTTTCCTTGTCTTTAAGATGGCTTCCAATGGTAGTGTTGTTGAAGTGTCCACAATGCTACATCCTTGTCACAGTCATGCCTCTTGTCATGTCTTTTAATCATGGATGGGTAATAGTACCCAAATTCTGAGCAGTGGTCTAGGAGACAATAATCTGAATTCTAAGAATTTGTGTCTGTAGCTGTGTCAGTTCCACATAATTACTGCAAAAAAGGTACTAAATGCATGTAAAAGCACTAAATATTACAGTAATGAACACAGTAATAACCCTTTCCTGAAAGGTATCTGTAAAAGGGGACATTATTTTTTTTGTTATGACCGTGGACAATGGCTAGTATTTCATGTAAACATGGTGAAATCTGCAACAAAATCAGTAATGATGTTTCTATATTTCTACTCTAGACTAGATATATATTTCTATTGTTATTTGCTAAGAATACAGGTTTCTTCCTTTCCCAACTATGAAATGAATTTTTCGTCTTTATAGAAATTTTACAAATTATGTGTGTGAAAAATTTAAATGCTTGAAAATTTGTGTCCAGAATCAAAGCTAACACTTTATCAACCCAGTGTAAAACCTGTTTCTATATGCTAATTATTTATTTTACTGATACACCATCAAAGGTAAAGTATTCAGTGGTGATAATTTCCCTAAATGACTAGTTATCTTGTACAATGAAATTACTTAAATTTTAAATGTCTTATCTCACTGAAAAAGACATTTAACAATATATATTTTTCTGGCTTAAAAAAATGAATAACAAATGTATAGACATATATTTTTCTTTTGGTTAAATTTTGATTAAAACAAAAAGAATTTTGCTCTGTGCTACTTATCAGGGTGAAACTTAAGTCATTGGAAGAAATTTTTGCTGATTTTAATAGCATCGAGTTTGCAGTCATGTATTTCACACCGATTCTATAAAAGATTATATTTTTATTCCTAGTGTCTCTCACACAGCCTCATCTTCTACAGCCTCTATATCATATTAATGTATTACTTTTTCGTCTAACACAGTCAGTACATTTAAAAGATTCCTCTGAGTGATCAGTTGGTGATCTGCATTAGTAAATCTTCTTCCTTATAGTTTGACTTTCAAAACATTACACATTTCCTGAGACGTGGTGAGCCTCCAAAAGTCACTGGGAAATGACAAAATATACCAATTATCAGGAAATTGTTAAAACTGAACACACAGCCTGAAAACATGGTTCCTTACATACTGTAGACTCAGATGCTGAAATTTTTTTCTGTATGTCTAGTTGATGATTTCAAGATAAATTATGAAGGTTTAAGTCTATTAAGCACTACTGTTATTTACTAAACTGAATTTACATATAGTTATGTGAAGAAAGACTATTTCTTCACAGATTTACATATTGACTTGAGTGCATCAGTTCTCTTGCTGAATTTGCTACTTACTTACCCATTTCAGCATAGCACCACAAACATTAACAAGCTTATATTTGAAAAATGCTTTGAAGATGAAAACTTTGCATACATGATTTCAGTGTGAAATCTGTTACTACTAAAATACACACTTGATTTTTAAATCTTTTCAGCCTTAAGGCAATGGTGGTTTCTGTAAAGAACAGTTTTAAACTCCATTTGGCACTCTAGAATAGCCGTTTTGAAAACTGCATGTCTTTAGCAAGTTCACAGTGATGCCTACTCACTTTGTTATTTTCAAGGAAATTGAAGTGACTCTTCTAATTCGTAGAGTTCCAGTATTTGGCTGGACCAAATTATTTTGAGGATAAGATTACTTGACCAAAGATTTACTTGACCTCTTGTCTGAGTTTAAGTTCACTACCAAAATCCATTGCCTCTGTGTGTTTCAGGATGCACTGGACCAGGCTATAGGCATTTGAAGAGCTTAAATCTATAAACATAGATGCATGTGTATTGCATTTAGACTGCCAAAATAAAGCATTCTACAACAAATCCTACATGTCGTGGTTTAAGCCAGTCGGCAGGTCAGCCGCGCAGTTTCTACTCCCCTCCCCAAAGAGGGATGGGGAGGAGAATCGAAAGAATGTAACTGCCACGGATTGAAATAAGAACAGTCCAGTAACTAAGGTATAACACAAATCACTACTACTACCACCAATAATAATAATAATGATAAGAGAAATAACAAGGGAAGAGAATACAATACCACCCGCTGAAAACGAGCCTGACCGAGTAGAGAGCGCCCTTCTGGGTAAGTCCCAGTTACATCCCAGGCATGACGTGCTGTGGTATGGAACACCTCTTTGGCTAGTTTGGGTCAGGTGTCCTGTCTCTGCTTCCTCCTGGCTTCCCCTCCTCCCTGGCAGAGCATGAGACTCACAAAGTCCTTGGTCAGGGTAAACATTCTGACCAGCAACTGAAAACATCGGCTTTATCAGTACTGTCCCCAGGCCAAAAAATAAAAAACACAGTGCTGCACCAGCTACTAAGAAGGAGAAAAAGTGACTGCTACTGCTGAACCCAGGACACTGCAACACAAGGAACTATTTTTTGTCATGAACCTGTTCTGTCACTGTGATGATATGTCTTAAAATAAAAATTCTATTTATTTATATCTTAAGCTTCCTAAATGTGAAAAGAAATAGTATAAATTATTCCAGTGTGACAGTTTTAAAAGCAATTATCACCTGTAATAAAAACCTGTGAATCAGAAAATATGCCTCTGCTTTTCTCAAAATATAAAATATTTAGAAATGAAATTCAAATAGTTGAACACAAGAGCAAAATGAAAGCTCTAATTTAAATAAGACAATCTGCTGTTATTTTGTCCATTTTATTGCATTTTCCTCGATTCTCATTTTTACTGTTTTTTCTAAAAGTCCCATCAACCATCATAGGAATTCCCATGTTGCACTACCAAGTAGTTTTGTATGAACCTGTAGTGGTTTCCGTACCCATTTGTCAATGGATGAAATCCTTTATCAGGAAGAACCTTTTTTAGTACAGGGATGACTAAAGCTAAAGAACAGACACTCAAAAAAATTTAGAGTTAAAAGGCAGATTTCAAACAGAACCTTTTTCATATGTGTATGGTTTTCACTTTAAGTGAAATGGGGAGAAGCTTAGACAATTGTAATTGCTATGGATGCTAAAGAAATGGAAATGTCTAACTATTAACAAAACCTAATGTATATTTAACCAGAAAATATTAAGTACTTTCCAATCACAGGAATAATTCTTCTTTAGGCAACTCTTTTTATTCAAATTTCTGTAAATACAATAAAATTAAAAAGCTGGAATATTTTTATTAATCTTGAATATTCTATAATTTCTGTTTTCTTTTTTTGATTATTGCTGATTGAAACATCAATATATTTTATCAAAACACCATTTTATGTCCAGAATTTCTCACCAAGACCTTTCTTTTATATAGTCAGTGACGCCTTGGTCCTAAACATATATCACCAAAAATGAACTCCATTAATAACAGAGAAAAATGATGTTTGAAAAATTGCCATAGCAATTTATTTCCAGATTTTACCTGGAATAATTCGCTGCAAACTAACAAAAATAGATGAGTGAGATTGTTTACATTTTATTTAGGGAAACTGAGACACAAAACAATGTAACTGTTGTGGCCCTCATTGTGTTCTTAATTTGAAATAAAATACATAAGTCAGGATTAGATTTCATCACATTTTGATCACATTAATGTTGACAATACAGATTTCCTACAGAAAAAATTCATTATTTTAATAAAAACACAAAGTTGTGATAAAATATGTTTACTTAAATGCACTTCTGAGTGGAAGTTCTTTTATTTGCGGACTTAAGTGGGTAGACAGATTGCTTGGTCTAAACAGTGAGCTTATGCAGTTGAAATTCGACCAACTTTATTTGAATTTTGTGTTTTTCAAAATATCTACTCCTGTAGTAGTATCCAATTAAGGAGGTATGTTGCATTGCAGACATTAGTGTAGTGCTATCTGTTGCTAATTCAGCTTTTATGGGCACTATCAGAAAGTTTTATTTCTAACAGGTTGCATATATAAATTGCTTATAAATTAAAATTATCTAAGTACTGCATTTTACAATGCATTTTACAAGTCTGAAATAAAGAACTGTGTTAAAGGAAATAGCCTTTTTAAGTAACTGTCTTTTATAACTATTTATATAGATTTCAGACCCATGTGGATTTGATATAATCATATGAATATTACATTTGTACAAAAGGTGTCCAGGAGTGAAGCAGTACACATATATCATAAGTTATTTTTCATTTCCCTTGCATTTCCTGGCTGGTTCATTTAGCCATTGAAGTATGAATGCCTCAAAGTGCACATAATACTTTAGCCAATTCTTAAGGTGAGGTCACTTGTGTTCAATAAAAATAAAATGTTCTGTCAAAACTCCTGTGATGAACATATTCATATATTAGCAAAGGACTTAAAGTGCACAGTTTTTTACAGAACATTTTTCAAACACTATAAACATAAAGCTGTTTTATTGGAATAAAAGATGAAGTACTGGATAGACAAAGTTTCTAACTTCTATAGCTGAGTAACACTCCTGTAGTGAATGCATCAACACTAGAGGTTAGTGTTATCCTCGGATTCAGTCTTTATGTGTCCCTGACAATGGCTTTCAGAACCATTTCATAATCACATGTGCACTTTTGGAAAATGCAAGGTGAATGTCCAAATGCTTACCCCTTGCAGGATTCCCTCAAGCTTTTTGGTGTTAAATGAAAAGCAGAAATATTATGGCTTGGATGACCAGTGCTCTGCTGCTGCATGCTTGTTTTATCACCATGCTGTTTATCATATCATTTACCTTTGAACAGAGAAGAATGAGTGGTGAACTTATGCTAAAATGCTTGGTTTGGGAAACAGTTTTGGAGGAAATACAATTCAGTTTAGTTCACTTGGAGAATATGGAGCAAGAATGATAAGAAGGCAATGAAATAAGAAGGATTGTTGGGAGGCATGATCAGTAGCAAAAGTGTGCAAAGCCATATAAGAACATACACTATTGGTAATACAGCTGGCAAATAGTCTTCAATATATGTGCAAAAGGGAAAAGGTCATAAATAGAGAATTTAAAGATAGCCACACTTAATTGTTTGTCAAGAATTTTTCTCCTGTGAAGTGTGACACTTTGCTGCTCTTTTCAACTTTCTTTTTTTTTTGTGCTGAGTGATATTTTGGTTAGGTAGAGGTGAATACACTTTGGATTTATTTAGGAAACTTAGTCGTTAATTCAGTAATTCATCAGAGGCAGGTTAGGGACCTGCAGAGGTTACTGGAAATGGAACAGCTCCAATCTCTGCACACTCCAGCTGACTGCTGTAAACTATTTTTCTGTCATACTTTGCAAGAGGATAGGTGGACAGGTGAGTTCCATAACATCCTATATATATCCTTAATTTAATAGACTTTTTAAGGTGCTTAGGAAATCCTAGGGAGTGGCAGCCAAACAGGGACCCAAATAGGGTTGGAATTTGGTCTGTTTGTTGGGAAATCCCTTAAACCCTTTCCAGAAACTCAAAATGTTCAGGTGCCTCTCTGAAGTGTTTGTATGATTATGCACACAGCATGGGAAATAAACATGATGATTTAGAAAAGACTGTCCAATTGCAGGGCTATGGAGATTGTGGGGATCATGGAGATGTTGCAGGATGGCTCCCATGTTGCAATGAAGGATACAGGCTCATTGCAAAAGACAGGAAGGGAAGACGAGAAATAATTGCCCAATATGTGAGAGAGCAGCTGGAGGGCATGGAAGCTCTGTGTGGGGATAGTAGGGATGAATCCAGGGGTGAAGTTAGAAATAGAATTAATCTGGCCAGAGAGCTCAAAGAAAATAGGAAGAGCTTTCATAGGAATAGAGATCTGGGTAAACGTGGACTATTGCTCAACAAAATGGGGGACTTGGTTTCCCCTGAAAAAGGCTGAGTGCCTTCTTTGCCTCAGTCTTTACTTGAAAGACTGGCCTTCAGAAATCCCAGGTTGCAGAAATAAGGGTGAAAATCTAACAAAAGCCACTGTCCATGTCTACAAATATCAGCAGTCTATAGCATCTCTGATACACAGAGCAATACAGCTCTAACCTAATCAGACTTCCATTCCTCTATCTTACACATAAAACTCCATCTCTGTTACTGCATACATAGATTCACCACCTACCCCTGCCATAGGCAGGCCCACTTTAAATAATTCCTGGTCAGATTCTACATATACAGAATTGTGGCACATCTACAGATATACAAAAGTACATTTCTGTTGCTGGCACAGGTGTCATGAAAACCACTGTCGTGGGAAGTACTCCAAACCCACATTGATGTGAGTAGTTAACTAGGCACATTTTCTAAGTTTGTAGAGCTACCTAAAAATCTTATACTTACTAAAGCCTAACCTCAGTTTTTGAAAATGGCTGGGAACTGTCAACATCTCTATATACCTGGGGCTGTTAAAAACGTCAAACATATTTGTATGTTTGCAGTTATTCAGGAGAAAGCTCTACGCCACCTGCTTCAGTTAGACTTGCTCTGAACAGGTGATTGGACTACGTGACCGCTGGAGGACCCTTTGAACCTACCAAGTGCCATGATTCTCTAATGTCTCAAGATTCACAGAACTAAGATGATCAAATACACAATCAAGTTTGCTTTCAGAACCTTGTACACAAGTGTAAGAGTTTTTCATGATCCCAGAGAGGCTTATTAATGTACTTTACAGAATTTGAACAGTATCATTGACTTTACAGACTTAATTTATGGTGCTTTGAATGAAGCATGAGTATTAATCTTAACAGTTTTCTTACTCTCTCTCCTTGTAAATACAAATATGTTCTTATTATTGAAGCATATGTATAATTCTTTTGGACTGTTCTCATTTTATATTTGAGTAGTAAAGTGCAAGTAATATGAGATAAATCACAAAGCAGTGTAGGTTTTGTAACTTTTGATTCAGGGTACTATAGAATCATAGAATCATAGAATAGTTAGGGTTGGAAAGGACCTTAAGATCATCTAGTTCCAACCCCCCTGCCATGGGCAGGGACACCTCACACTAACCATGTCACCCAAGGCTCTGTCCAGCCTGGCCTTGAACACCGTCAGGGATGGAGCATTCACAGCTTCCCTGGGCAACCCATTCTAGTGCCTCACCACTGGAATATTCAGATTATTCCATTCTGTTTTTTGAAGAATTAACAGATATTTTTACCATTCAGGATATGAATAAGAAAAGTTGAACAAACAGGTTTAAATTCAACCTCACTTTGCTTTCTGATATGCTTCAGAAAAGAGCTCTTTAAATATGCAGAAAAATACTTTGAACTGTCATTAGATGAGAAGTTGGTATAGGATAGGAACCTCCACAATACAAAAAAAGCAGTACACTAAATGGTTTCAGCTGAAAATTTGAAAGTACTTCCAAAGTCTGGCATATAATACTTTACGACTCTTTAAAAAATTTTACCTAATGCTTTCCACCAGCCCTTCCATTTTTCAAACGAATATCACTGTTGGAAAACCAATGGTAGGTTTACAGATCTCAAATCGTATTTGAAGACTACCATTTTCTTCAGAACTCTAAATGAAGCACCTAATAAAAATGTGTTTATTTTAAATATCTCCCTGGCTGACCCCTGAAAACAGTCCTCAAAAATTTCACTATAACAAAATTAAATTTATTTTAGTTGATATGTTACCAATGTGTCCTTGAAATGTTTTTGTGAAATGGCATAATCATAGATATTGCTCAGCCCTGAAACCTGTTTAAACATAGCTAGAATTATAAAACAGTTTTCTTTAGGATTTAGAGAGATAAGTTTTGGGGCTTTGATATTTTCTATATATTAACCAAGCCCAGCTTAAAAAAACAAACAAACCAAACCAACACAACTCCCTCAAAAAAAAAAAACAAAAAAAAAACAAACCAAAAAAAAACCCAAAAAAGAAAACACCAAAAAAGAAAACACCAAACACTCCCCTCAAAAATACACCCCCCAAAAAACCCCAAACCAAACCAAAGTGCCAAAGCCTCCAAAAATGCACAAAAAAAATTCCAGAATTCTTAATAAACAGCACAGTCATTATTTTCTTCCCTAGTAATTATGAATTCAAATCTAGTATTTTTCCAATGAAGGCCTGCAAATATTTTATTTATGAGATTTTTTTTACTTTTTAAGATGGCAAGTAATTTCCATGGAACAGTTGTGTCCTGCATCTGTGCATCATTTTATTGCTAGCTGAAAATTTCAGAGTTATTCTCCCACTCAGATGAGTATATTTAAACTATGACCTGTTTATCCTTCTTTCTTCAAGATCTCAATGTTCTTTCTCCCGTCTTCATTTGTGACATGTTTGTATGTTTATGGAACACATTAATGAGGGTGCAGATGATGGTTTCAATTCTTTCTATGTTTGCTGAGCCAAGCAGCCACTTCTGTGCTATGTTCAAGCAACACCTCTGGAAACAGAGACACCAGCATGCTTTTTCAGTTGCTGATTTATTAGCAAGCGAGCTGCTGAACCAAATGACTGCCTACATATAGATGTATGTTAAAATACTGAAGGCTTTGGAAGCTGTTCAAACATGATAGTGATAACAATAACATAATTGTACAGGCCAGGGGGTTTACAATGTTAAGCATATACCATGCAATGTGGAGCATTCCCTCCCCTAAATAACAGGACCTGAAAATATGTAAGGAAACGTTCCACATTCCTCAGGTCAAGGCCAATATGGTGAGATACAGTCTTTAGATGTTAATACTCCCAGAAAACGCAAGAACTCTGTGACTTTTTCTGAGAACAAAAGAGATGGAGGAAATGCAAGATCTTTTCACATCTCATGCTGCAACATGCTAGAGATGTTTGAGATCTAGTTCTGGCAATCAGACGAAACCATGCTTCCTAACAGAAATAATTAAATTGGCCTGGGGCTATAGCTAGAGAAAGTATGTTTCTTTCTACAATAAAAATATACATTAATAGTTCTGTTGACAGCACTTAAAATATGATCACTGAACTTGAGTATATAAAATCATAAACCTGGGAGTATTCCCACATGCTTAAGGTTTTTCATATGCCTTAGAGCCTAGCTGATTCATGGTTTTAAGCAAGTTACAGGATCATGGCCCGAACAGCTTAATTAACTATTTAAAAAATTAAGAAATAAAATCAAAGTACTTGTACTTGACATAGCTTTATCTACCACCACTGGTTTCCAACAGACTCCTCCCAATTTTTCCTTACTTCTCCCAGCCACTCTCTCACACTGCCCCTCACCCTTCCATCCTTTGAAACTGCCGCTGACTTTTCCAGATCTCTAAAAATCACCTCTCAGCTCCCACTATCTTCACAGCTCCTTAAACCTAGTCCTGTTTTCAGCCCTGATATCTTCCCATCACCAACCAAATTTCCAGCTCTTTTATCATCTCTTTCAGATACAGTTGAGTCACCTCTCAAAAACTGAGTTTAGCCCATGTTTCTGATGAGCACTGAACTTGTTTTGTGCTAATATTTTGAACAAAAGCTGCCTTGGGTGGCCTGTCCAGTATTACTCAAACAAAGGTTTTCTGGCTGATAAAGAAAGAGTGATGAACAGAAAAGAGAAAAACGAGAACAAGAGAGAGGAAAAGTATACATACTTTTGTTTTCAAATAGATACTACATAAGATATTATATAATAATCTTGTGGTTTATGGTGATTTATGGAAGCTATGTTGCACCTTTGCATATTAACGTAAATGTTCCAGGCTTTTCCCAGGATATCTCTGTTAAAATAAGACCTTCATAATGTACAGATAGGTACTATTATTTTTCTATTTTTTTCTCACAGTCCTGAAACACAGTCTTTTTAGTAGTAATGCCTTATCAGCAGCATTCATCTAATCCTATAAAATGTTGACTTTTTTGTATTGAGTTGCATGATTTTTGGAGAATGTTGTTGTCTGGTGCTACATCAAGTCTAATGACACTAATGTGGTTCTTAAAGTAGACTAGTTTGCTACTACCTTAGAATAATATTTTTTTTCATAGTTTACAATATTTGTCTGATAAATCATTTAAAATACAAGGTTTAGACAACTTAGGGGGGTAAGGTTTTTTCCTTTCAGGTATTTTTTTTTTCTTGTAGCATACTATGAAGTTCTTTAATTTATTTTGAGATGTTGATAGTCATTTTGATCATTATTTCTCTCTGCCTTTCTGTTTTAGCTATTATTAAGTCCTCTCAATCACGCAAAAAAAAAAAAAAAAAAAATCTGGATTGTTGATTTCCTAGTCTAAAGCTTAATAACTGCATATTTAAGAAGTGAATAATTTAAAGAAAATACGTCAATGTTTAATGGATAAAGCTATGAAGAAAATGTGAAGAATTTCTGCTCCAAGTACACTGAAGGTAGAAATGAGAATGTTTGAGAATAGGAAGAGGAAAGCTTTACTTAACTAGTATGGAAACAGTGACATTTCTTCACTGGAGAATAGCCTGCCAGGTGAAAATAAGCCTTCTCCAATTCTTGTGACAGCTACAATTGCAGTTTTACAAGTAGTGGGAAATGTGATCAATCCTCATTAGAGAAAATAATCATGTTATCAGTCTGGGGGAAAAGAGAAGAGTCTACTTCTTATGGCTGATACTACTTTCCAACCCTGCTTTGCTGAGGTGCCATAAGTTAGAAGATGAATTCTGGCTGCTATCACAGCACAACCTACATACTTTCATAACAGTCCCTCTCCATGTGTGCTCTTTTAGCTTTAGTCCTAGAAACAATCCCACCCGTTTCTCGTGTAATCTCCATAAAATGGAGTCCAGTTCTTCTATCAGACCCAGTTCCATCCGTGTTCTTTAAGTTTCTCCTCTGTAGCCTTGGATTTCCAAACTTTCCACTTTTTGTATATTTTTTCTCATGTGTCTTCAAATCTGAGTCTAGCTTCAGCAGTTTTCTCTCATTCAGTGACTCCAGAACAATGTAAGTTTCTATTAGAGATCTATCAATCCCAAAAGGCAGACAAGCCACAGATATTTATTTAGTAACATAAAATAGCTTTTTTAAAAACAAACCTGAATTTTAGGCAACTGCAAGACAACATCTAGGCATTGTGGGGCAAATTCATAAAGAATGGTTCAAACACTTGCCAGCTGCCAGTATTAACTGAATTATCAAGATTTCTTTTTGTACATAGTAAATTCTTAAAACAGCATTGTGACACATCAGTGGGTTTTGGGAGATTTTTTTTTTCCCCCAGATGTTATTTATGCATTTTTTGATTGGTTACTCTGTTATCTCTTTATTACTTTTCTTTTTTAAAAAAATCACTGAGATGCCCAGTTCAAAGGCTGATATTCCATGAGATTTCTCTCATGTAAAGCTCAATAGTTTACTTTGACTAACTCTTTTTTTATCAGAATTCAGAAAATAAATTAAATTCTTTAGGCATAATAGGTGCAGTGAAAGAGTAGAGTCTAACTCTTGCTTTTCCCAGAAATACAGATCTGGGGGGACGTGTGTGTATAGATTCTTTGCAATGGTTCACTTGGGTCAAATATTGGCTTGTAAGTTGGCAGACTCAAGGATTTCATGAACTAAAACAGGATCAGACACCTGGCTGGGATTCACATGGCCAGATGTAGAGTCTATAATGTAAATATCTATGTCTGAGTGAGTTATGTTCCTTCATAATTTGGCTGGGTAACACTTTTATAGCTTAACTGGAAAAAATAACTTGTCAAAGGAGAGGTTTATCTTCTTGTGAAGTACCTGCCTAAAAGAGGTCAGAGGAAAAAATGCTCTGTAGGTGTCTAAAGTTAGATGAGGTGAATCATGCCCTGATTCATTAAGATACAGAAGTAAACTGTTGACTGCCCATTAACTCAACTGTAATTTACCCAGGTGCTTGACTAACTGAAAAAGAAAAAAACTGGATGTTTTTGAATATGAAGTTCTAATATGGCCAGATTAAGTAATGTTAAGCTACAGAAAGAAGAAAAGATGGTTAGACATATAGATGAGATGAGGTAATATCACAGTTAAAGTGAATATTTAGCTCAGTTTGGATTATGTTGTATTTTGGCAGCTGTTCAGATTTAGTCTCATTTTTGCCTATATTATTTTATCCATCCTCAATTCAAACTCTATCAGCAATCAGCATGAATCAGTTGGGGGATTTTGCAACAGGAATATATCAGCTTACAGCTTGGTCATAAGAACGGCCATCTCCATTCAGGCTAGTGTTCATTGGTCTTTGTATTGTACAGAGGTTTCTGATTACTCTTAATTATTATGTAATAAGATCATAATAATAGCCTTGTATCATAACATTTATGACAGCAAATATAAAGTTTGCTGGTCTTTTAGTATCTTACATAAACAAGGAGAAAAACTTAGAATTTGTATTCATTCTTTGATTATGTATTTTTCCAGTTTCTTTTTATACTTTAGATTGTCATTCTGTAACTTCACTTTTTAAATGCCATTTGCTGAGTATAGAAACAAAGGCAAGCTTTCTACTTACTACGCATACCCCTTATGATAGGTTTTTCATCATGTATTGTTACATCTAAAACGGACACAGCTCCCAGTATCACATTATAGGAAGGAGACAAATGAAAAATAAGATTCTGTCCGTAACACAGTCTTAACAGCAATTACATTATATTTTTTATTTGAACATGGAAAAAAAAAAATTAAACACTTTAGTTCCACTCCACAAAGCATACTTGTGTATCAGTTTTGGAAGCCAACATCAAAATAAAGCTGTGTATAGATGAAAAAACAAGGTTTTTTTAACATAGAATATAAGCATTGTGATCCTTTTAGGAGTCTTTGTCAACATAAAAAATATGTACTTTTAATATGCTATCAGTTTAATGATATGACTGGATCTGCCAAACAAGTAAAAATATCAAGCAGGATTCAAACATAAGATCCTAGCGCTTTGTGATATTTTTTAAATTTAATTTATTCTATTATTATTCTTTAATCCTTCTTTTGATGTTAGTAAGCTTTTCTCTCTCCTTAAAAAAAGGAAATGTCTTTGTGAATTAGTCATTGATAACTAGGTAGTGGAATGTAGCCACTCAACCTGATGGGAAATACAATGGCAACTGGCAGGATAGCCAGCGAATCTATAGACGCAATGTAATATTAATGTGATTTTATAACCCTAACTAATGGCTGGGAAGGCCTAAAATAAATAAATAAAATCAATGAGCCAAAACAAGAAAACATTCTTCCGCATTGTGGGACAGACTGAGAACAGAGGGATAATTTTTACATTATTTTGTAAAAGGAGAAGATTGTTCTAGTGTTCTACTCTTTCTTAAATAATTCGGCATTAGTTCTGTGATGATTTAAATGAATCCTCGTATCCTGAAACAGAAATATGTGTTCATATTTCTTGAAGTTAAACATATATGTAATATTTAGCAACATATCATTATATAGTAATCCTTTTCCATTCATCATAAATTACAAAATAACAGTATGATCAGATATTACAGCTTAGTTTTACTTGTCATACATGAGCTGAATTACGTTAGTAGGTAGGTTATCAGCTGTTTGCAGTGGCTAACAGTCCCCTTTAAGCTTGAATACTCAGAAGTTGGAATGAGGGTTTCATATCAGATTTTAGCATTTTAAGTTTGTATTAAAACTTAGCAAGCCATCCAAAAAACATTATGTCAGGAACATTCACTTAGAGTTAATTTAAAATGAAAAATATATGATTCTAAAAAAAGATAAACAAAACTGTTGTTAGCTTTGTATTTTCACTGCTTTTAACCTGTGACTAGAATCTGTCTTTGCTTCTTTTAATACTTAATCACTCAGAATTGTGGCTTAATTGTCACTTGAGTTTTTCTGACTTTAGATTGCAGAACAGTGACACTGTAAAATCTGATGGTTACTTAAATGTGTTGTTTTCATTTTTCTTCTTTAGTTTGAGAATGAACAATTAGAGGTAATGTGCAGTAGAATGATCTCTGCTTTGTATAGCTTAATGATCCTCGCGTTAAAACTTGTAATTTGTTTTCCCTTTCTTGTATTAGTGGATGGGCTGGATTTTCAAAAGTCTACGTATGATTTAAAACCTTTAATCCTACTCTATTGTATGTGATTGTGGTGTTGTATTCTTCATGTTTCAATCAAATTAGGACTCAAATTAGGACTAGAATAATAGGAAAAGACACGATGAGTTCATGATAGATTATGTATTTTCAAGTCTTTACTGGTATCATAAATAAATATACTTAGATAACTCTAAAATAAAATAGCATGCCTCATCATGTGTTTGTGCTAAACTGCTCCATTAGTTCGATATTTCAGGAGTCGAAGTACTGTTATCATTTCCTAAATAATCTGTTGGTCTGAAAAAATGATGTCCCATGCTTAAAACATAATTCAGTGGATTAAATTGATCTCTCTAAATTTAGATTTTAAGTTTATTCAGGCTAAATTGCTACAACATAATTTTCTATTTCATGGAAACACCACACTCGTTATGGAAAAAAAAAATGAGCATCTTTCATCCAGAAAACATCCACCATTGTCTCAGATGAGTGTTACTGAATTTAGAGAAATCAATAGCAATATCTCTGGAGGAAAATTACCACTGGGGGAGAGGAGAATGGGAATGAAAAAAAAACTTTAAAAAGTAAACATAAAGGTTGCAAGAAAAAAATAAAATTAATATGAAACTCAGAAAAAAATTACGGACTGGTAGAATATAAAATTCTTGTGGTTTGAATGTTTGCAAGATGAAATGTGCTGATTCAGATTTGGTACAAGGTCATAGTTGAACTAATTCTTGTTATAAAAAACCAAACAAAAATGCAATTCCCAGGTGTGTTTACTTGTAGGAATTTGTTTAAAAATGGAAAGCAATATGGCTTACATAATTAGGAGCCACATTGCAAGAATGATTGCAAATAGAAATATCAAATGGGTTGTTAACTCAGTCCCTACACAGTTCCACCAGTGCACTGTAGTCACAGTTTCAATCTGAGTCAGTGTGAACAGGAAGAAAAAAAAGAAGAAAGCAAAATAGAAAAGAAGAATTCCAGAACAAATCTAAGAATATACTGAGAATTAGTCAGAAGCATCCCACTATGGTTTTTACAGCAATTAGAGGACATATGCCATTCTGTGCTTCTTTCTTTCACAGGTCTTGGATAGAAAAAATGAAAAACTAGCTCAAATTAGCAGTACAGTTTTGGTGCAGACGTCCACATGGTTTTCACTTATCATTTGATGGTTTATTTTGCAAAGCAGTTTCAGTGTGTACAAACTAGAATCTTTTCTGAGGAAATTACAATGGAGTATCTAATTCAGTATGCACCAAACACACTCTCATCTCTAATAAAGGTGTAATAATGTAACCAATGACTGCTTCTTCAGACAACTTCATAGTGGGGATATTTCTTCCAGGACACCTGAATAAATGTAATTCAAAATAAAATGTAGGGAACACTACCATGCCTATTTCCTCATCTTCACTCAGTTTGCTCCTCTGTAGACACAGCATTTAATAACCACGTGTGTCACACTGTCCATTCACTCAGAAAATAGTTCAAAATGTATAAGATACTAGCTTAAGCATTCATACATTCACAGCTAAGGCTAATTAACTGCATGGCTGGTTCTGTCTACCTTAATGTCTACCTCTGCCATGTCTCAAGAAGTTAGAAAAGATTATGTCACATAACAGGACTTGTGGAGTTTTGGGTCTCAGGTCTCTTATTTCCCTAAAGATCTGGGTTTTGTTTGTTTTCTTATGGTTTTTTTTATGAATTCTTGCCTATTGTTTGTGTGCTTGCATGTCTGTTTCACAGTTGCGTCTGATATATCAAGACGTGTGGGAGGCATGTGCTGTATGTTTTCATTGCTAGCAACATGTGGCAGATCCTCTCCACAACTGTGTAGCATTAACCATTCCTGACATCTGTTCCTCACTATACAGCCCAGAAGGGCAACAGTCTTGGATTCAAGTTGTTGTCTTTAAAAGTCTAGAATATGCTGTCTAGCACTAGTATTTGGGTAAGTGCTACTAAATCTCTCTTGCTAATGATTTGTATTGAACCAATCTTGACTAAATAAATTCAGTTGAAATAAGGTTGCAGAAGATGAAGATTTACCCAGACTTGGCAAAAGAAGACTGACTCCTTAGAAGACCTTTTTAACTTCACTATTTTGTTCATTTCTTTATTACGACACATGCTTTTATCAACAGAAAAAAGTAAGCATCTGACATATGTCCACTATCAGTCTCTGCATACTGTGCTAGATGAATGTAAACACAATTTACACAATTTACACAAGCGTAAAATTTCTATTCCTATATTTTCTCATTTCATTTCCTAATTATTCTATACACAATGGCTGCCAGGCAATCATGTAGAGTTTTCTCTATTGTGCTGCTGAGTCTAATATCATTTGTTTATCACCCAGTTTAAAGACCTCTGGAGAGAAAGGCATATTTCTACAAATAATTTCTATACTACTTGATGGTTTGTTTGGGTTTTTTTTGAGCACGTGGGTTGAAAACTGGCTGAATGACCAGGCACAGAGAGTCCTACAAGGCTGCAAAAATTCTGGTTGGAGACCAATAACTAACAGGATACCCCAGGGGTTAATTGCATTTGGGGTGCAATTGCATTTGGTGCCTTCTATTCATGACTTGTGTGATTGGGCAGAGTGTACCCTCAGAAAGTTTGAAAATGACACAAAACCAGTAGGAATGGCTGATATATCAGAAGGTAGTGTTGCTTTCCAGAGGAACCTCAAGAGGCTGGAGAAATGGGCTGTCAGGAAGCTCATGAAGCTAATCAAGGGGAAGTGCAAAGTCCTGCACCTGGGAAGGAACAACCCCAGGCACCAACATGGCTGGAGTCACCCAGCTGGGAAACAGTTTGGTAGAAAAGGGCTTGAGAGTCCTAGTGGACTTTAGTTGAACATGAGCCAGAAATACACCCTAGCCTCAAAGGAAGCAAATGGTACTTTGGGCTGCATTAAGCAACATATTGCTAGCAGGTCAAGGGAGGTATCTTTCCTCTCCTCAGAGCTGGTGAAACCACACTTGGAATATTTTTTACAGAAAAAAAATGAGAGATTTCAGGACACCTTGCAAATTCTTTTGAGTCTAAAAATTAGGGTTTAGGGCTTAAAGTTGTTCCCCATTTAAAACTTGTATATTGCAACTTTATCTGTGGGCTCATTTTTGTAACCTTGTACCCTAACAAATCCCACCTCCTTTTTGTGCATTAAAGTTTTTGATGGCAATGTCTTTATCAAATGCTTTCATTATCCACTATGTACAGTTGACAAGCATCAAGTCAGTAGCCTTTGGAGATTTCTAATCATTATTACTCTCCTTTTAGTCATGTCATGTTATCCATAAGGCCAACAGAGCAGAAAAGACTTTAATTTAATGTTTTATTTAAAGGACAAATCCTTGAGCAGGATAGCAGTCAGTAATGCAGGGTAGATAATAGTAAATGTAAAATGTCCAGTTTATTGCAGCCTGGGATGTAGATTTTCTTTGACCCTTTCAGCATAGAGGTGAAAGAGCTTTCTATTAATGGCCAGTTACAAAACTCACAGTACTTTTAGTGTTCCTGACATCCTTTCTTACTCCGATTATTGATTATATAGCATGCAACTCCTTTACCATCTACAATCTAAAAATGCATTCTAAAAATGTTATTCTTTGCTCTTTCATTGGGATATATGTAAATAAATATAACACATATAATATTTTTTCCTAATATTTTCATGATTCTATCTACTCTAGTTCATTACATTTGTTCTCTGAATGCGTAAAAATTACAGGTCACAGAAACAGCAGCTGTAGAACTCACTAATTTAAGGACAGAAATGATATGGCCTGAGATGTATTTGGCTGCAGCCCTGAGATCTCTAAACTCTGAGATATCTATATTCACTTTAGTGGGAGCAGAGTAGGCCCTAAGTAGAGGAATCTATGGCTGTTTTCCCAAATGCTCAGTTCTATTCAATGAGATTATTCAGTAAAGTCCTACTGCTGCTAGTTAAGTTTTAGTATTGGAAAGTCTTAATGCACTCGGATCTCACTGCCAAAACATATTCTTCATTTTATGAAGACAATTCATGACTCTGGCTTTGGTTAAATTAGATTCTGAAAGGGGAGCGAATGATTTCCACATTGGATTCACAGTTCTTAATAGGCTGAAAGGTTCTTAGGTTGATAGTTTGAAAAGTTCTCTATACATAATATAAATAGAGAACTAGAAATTCATATAATGTCAATATCTGACTTTACTTGCATGAGTGGTGGGATGTCCCATTTACTTAAGTAGCAGAAACACTAGTGTGATTACTAGTTTGGCTCATCCCATGTCTAACAGAGCAACAACTAAGAACTTGAACTTGGAATTCCAGTTTAAACACAGTGAGACACATATCCAATATGTTCTTACCCACAAGAAAATTTACCTTAAATAAACTACACTTTCACTAGATTGCACAGCTAGTACTGTCAACATAGTGCATATAGGTAGCTCATAATAATATATCTACAATTTCATGAGCCATTTAAAGGAATTGATTCTTAATAACTATATTTTAGTGCAGCTAATATACTGTCATGGTTTCGGTTGGGTCTGAGGGTTGGGGTTTTTTTCCCTTAGTAGCTGATACAATGTTGCATTTTGGCTTTAGTGTGAGAATAATATTGATAACACATTGATGTTCTAGTTGTTACTCAGTAGCACCGACTTTTGAGGACTTTTCAGTCTTACGTTCTGTCAGTAAGGAGGGACACAAGAATCTGGGAGGAAGCAGAGACAGAACACCTGACCCAAACTAGCCAAAAGGATATTCCGTAACACAGCATGTCGCACCCAGTATATAAAATGGAAGGTACTGATTGCTGCTTAGGGACAGGCTGGGCATTGATCAGTGTGCGGTGAGCAAATTGTATTGTGCATCACTGCTGTTTCTTGTGTTTTATTCCTCTCTCTCTCTTTTCCTTGTTATAATAATAATAATATAAATTTAATTTTATTTCATTTATTAAACTGTTCTTATCTCAACCTGCAGGTTTTACCTTTTTCTGATTCTCATCCCCATCCCATCAGGGGTGAGGGGAAGGAGGGGGAGAGAGTGAGCAGCTGCATGGTGCTCAGTTGCCAGCTGGGGTTAAACCATGATACATGCTCAGATGGCATCCATAACATCTATATTAACCTTGACTTACTACTTTTAATTCACAAATTCTATAGGTATCATCTCTCCATCATTCAGTCCTGACGTGCTCCTGCATCAACTTCAGCAGCAGGTTCAGACACAAGAGGCAGTGTAAGAGATGATGAACTACAAATTGCTACTACAAACTGTTACATACCTCACAGATCAGGAGAGCCAGTAAACATCTGAAAACCATCAAAAAGGGTATCATGTACAGGCCACTAAAGCATTTGCTTGAGATACCCAGCTCATCTGTGGACAGAAAACTGCACCACTAAGCTGTTCTGCAGACTATATCTTTGAATGACTTCCCAAAGAAATATATGGAAACTTAGTACACTACAAGTAAAGCATATCACTGAGAGTACACCCCTAGTAATCACATACTAACATAACCTAAAACAAATGCTAAAAGTTATTAAAGAAATGTTATTCGTACCTTGAAATGCATTTTCAGATCTCCCCTGTTGTATTTCAAATGCACCCCCTACAGTAAAATATAGTGCCCTCAAGGACACAAACATATGTGAAGCTGAATAACTATAGTACACTGAAGTAAGCTCAGACATCTGATAAAGGATAAACCAAATAATTAACTCTAAATGAGCATTTTTTCACAAAACAACCACCCACCACCAAGATCTCACCATCCTGATTTTTAAGAGAGAGCTCCAAAGCTCCTTGTCAAGGAAGTACAAAATGTACTTGTCAGAAGTACAAATCTACTGAATACCCTCAGTCATGGGACTCAGGATATAGGATCTTGTCCCACCCCAGGCCAACCCTGAAGTGTTGCAAGTGGGATAGATTTCCATCTGTTTCTCTCTCTTGTATGTAACCTACCATGTCTTTCGTCAGTTTTTCTGTCATGCTTACACTGCATTACAGATGACTATCATTTTTCTACTCAGCCGTTCTGTGGAGAAACAGTATAGCACACTTAGAGCATCTATCCTAAATCTTTACCTTCCTTTAAAAGTTGCTGCTTCTATATTAAAGCAGACTACAAGCATGTGAACCTAGGAAGTTGCTGACTGTATTGCAAGTGAAGGCTTAAGTCATGTTCATGGGAATTTCATGATTCCTCAGTGTCCTGGTTTAGCAGCAGCAGTCATTTTTTCTCCTTCTTAGTAGCTGGTGCAGCGCTGTGGTTTTGACTTTCAGCCTGGGAATAATATTGATAAAGCCGATGTTTTCAGTTGCTGGTCAGAATGTTTACCCTGACCAAGGACTTTGTGAGTCTCATGCTCTGCCAGGGAGGAGGAGAAGCCGGGAGGAAGCAGGGACAGAACACCTGACCCAAACTAGCCAAAGAGGTATTCTATACCACAGCATGTCATGCCCAGGATGTAAATTGAGAGTCACCCGGAAGGGCTGGAATTCTGCTGGATGGGGGGCAAGGTATTGGTATCTGTCAGTGGGTGGTGAGGTGTTGTATTCTCTTCGCTTGTTATTTCCTTTATCATTATTATTATTGGTGGTAGCAGTAGTGATTTGTGTTATACCTTAGCTACTAAACTGTTCTTATCTCAACCCGTGGGAGCTGTATTCTTTTGATTCTCCTCCCCGTCCCTTCAGAAGCGGAGGGAAGAAAGGTGGTGGTGGGGGAGAAGTAGTCTGCGTGGTTCTAATTTATGACCTGGGCTTAAACCATGACACTCAGAATGGCATAAATCTATAAATTTTAACCTAGAAGTGTGGCAAAAATAAACCCCAGATTCCAAGAGCTTCAGTTTAAGGCTTCTGTTTTCTTTGCAAACTTCTGCTACTGCGCATCTGTCTTTCCTTTTTTTTTTATCTTAATGTAAACACTTTCCTGGTGGTGACTGGATAAAACTATAAGAAAGCTACTGAGTAAAACAGCTGGCCTCATTAATGAAAAATGTAAGTTATAAAAAAAAAAAAAAAAAAAAGAACTAACAAATATCTTCTATGATGGAAAAAATAGAACAACGGACATTAATGCGCAAATTATTCCGACTAAACTGGTAGCTGGAAAGAAGCTAGTAGCTAATTTCTAAAACAGTGCGATGCTCTGCTGAAATTAAAAACCACTGGGAATGTGGAATATCACCATATTTCAGCCAGTTCTTTATCCACTGAGTGGTCCACCCATCAAATTGATGTCTCTCCAATTTAGAGACAAGGATGTCATGTGGGACAGTGTCAAAGGCTTTGCACAAGTCCAGGTAGATGACGTCAACTGCTCTGCCCCTGTCCATCAGTTTCGTAGCCCCATCATAGAAGGCCACCAAATTGGTCAGTCAGGATTTCTCCTTAGTGAAGCCATGCTGGCTGTCACCAACCACCTCCTTGTTTTTCATGGGCCTTAGCATGTCTTCTAGGAGAATCTGCTCCAAGATTTTGCCAAGCACAGAGGTGAGGCTGACTGGTCTGTAATTCCCCAGGTCATCCATTTTCCTCTTCTTGAAAATGGGGGTTATATTTCCCTTTTTCCAGTCTTTGGGAACTTCACCTGACTGCCATGACTTTTCAAATATGATGACCAGTGGCTTAGCAACTTCATTCGCCATCTCCTTCAGGACCCGCGGGTGGATGTCGTCAGGTCCCATGGACTTGTGTATGTTTAGGTTTTTAAGATGGTCTCGAACCAGATCCTCTCCTACAGTGGGCCTGGGGTCTTCATTCTGGCAGTCCCTGCATCTGCCTTCCAAGACTTGGGTGGTGCAGTCAGAGCTTTTGCCAGTGAAGACCGAGGCAAAGAAGTCATTAAGAACCTCAGCCTTCTCCAAATCCAGGGTAGCCAGTTCTCCAGATATCTTCCGGAGGGGGCCTACGTTGTCCCTAGTCTGTCTTTTATTCCCTACGTACCTATAGAATCCCTTCCTGCTATCCTTAACATCCCTAGATGTCTTTAATTCTTTTTTTTCCTATGATTCATGATCCCAGGTTGCTATGAACTTTATTATGTGAGCATTCTATAAGGCTGTTTTGGGAGGTGGTTCTTTGGGTATCATGCAGACAGAAGTATAGGGATGATCTCTGTGGAAAAAAAAAAAAATAAAGAGGGAGCAATCCCAAAACCAAACAGGGAGATAATTAAAAGCTTGACTGTGGGAAAATATTAGTATTATACCAGGAACTCCATTGTCACTTTCTCTCTATAGTGGAAATAATTAGCAAGATCACAATTTTCTCTTAAATTCTATTAATTTCTATTAATAGTTTAAAAATATTACACATTTTTGCTACAATGTTTTACCTGCATAACATTTTGGAATATTGCATGTCAAGGTAAAGCTTGAAATAAATTACAGTTTATGCTTAATAGTGTAGGAGTAATTACCTGAACTGATTTATGATTTACATAGCACATGTGTTACAAGGTACACGCTGTGTCTCAAATTATTCATTCCATGAAATATTTATTATTTCAGTAGTTATCAGTGTTGGAAGAGTTTTCTATAATTAATTTTAGTCCAGTTTATCAAGTAAGCATAATTTCTTCTAATGTGTCCTGGATTCAGCAGTAGCAGTCATTTTTCTCCTTGGTAGCTGGTGCAGTTCTGTGTGGGTGTTGAGTGCCTGATCAGTGGATGCTGAACCCAGGACATAATGTTAATTATTTTGAAACATTTTTTCCTTTAATTTCCATTCTGTATAATTTTTTGAATACCATATATTGAAAATGTTTAACATACAAAATCTGTCTGTATGTTTAAAAAAGTGTTGGGTCATATTTTTTATATGTCAACCCCAAAGATGCCTGTTGAGAATTGTTATATGATAGTCAAATATATTTAATACAACTTCTCAGAGCACAATAAGAGGGAGACACAGACAGATTATATATGTGCATGTGAACTGCTTTTGAGACTCATAGCTTCTGTTAAAATGAACCCTGAGAGACAAGCCCAGAAAAGAATGACAATTCTATTTTGTGACAACTTCAGATGTTTCAGATCACAAACTAGGTTCTCTTTGACAAAATTAAACCAGAATATTTACTCCTGGAGGATACTTCATGCATTTAGACTGCTCAGTTCAACTCAGCAGATGAAAACCACTCCAGAGTAAACTCTTATACACTATATGTGTAGACATCAGATACTCAGTGCAATTCGTTTGGCTCCACAATGCCACTCTTGTTGGGACAAACAACTTGCTACCATGCAGAGCTACAGTCTTCAAAGAGACTCCACAACACCTTACAGGCATAACTTGTGAACCAACTTTTCCCATTAAGAGGTTTTTTCCAGTATTATAAGATCCTTGTTAACACAAAAAACATTTGATCTGATGTTACAGGCAAAGGGCCAGAACCAATAAAACAGGAATATAACCAAAGGAAACTTCAGCCATTCATTTTATGTGATTCCTATATTACCTATCAGGCCAAAACACTTTAACTGTCCAGCTGGTCCCGTCTACTGATGTATATTACAATTCTTTTCTATAGAACACATGATTTTTTTTATGGCTATCTCTATGCAATTTAAAATAGATTATAAATAAAACTCATACTGGAATGAGATGCTTGAGCAAAGTAGAAAACATTGTGACTAATATGATTGGAATAGATTTGTGTATCCATTTTTGCTTGAATATCCTAACACCAAATCTGAAAACATAAGGGAAAATCATAATAATTTCTGGATATTTTTACCGTAAAATCAACTTGCAAATTAATCTGCACATGCATAATGTCAGACCAATTATGTGGGTACAAACATATGTATCTATTTATGCTATATAATTTGTTGTACTTGTCAAATAAGAGGAAAAAAACTAGAACTACTTTTACTAATTTGTGTTTTGCATTATATTTAAAAGGTCATGAAAATAAATTAAAAATATCCCAGGCACAGGTACAGTTTGGGCAGAGAAGAGATTCAGAGCAGCCCTGCAGAGAAGGACTTGGGGGTGTTGGTCGAGGAAAAAATGAACATGAGCTGGCTTCAGTGTGCGCTCGCAGCCCAGAAAGCCAACCGCATCCTGGGCTGCATCAAGAGGAACGTGACCAGCAGGTCGAAGGAGGTGATCCTGACCCTCTACTCTGCTCTCGTGAGACCTCACTTGGAGTATTGTGTGCAGTTCTGGTGTCCTCAACATAAAAAGGACATGGAACTGTTGGAACAAGTCCAGAGGAGGGCCACAGGGATGATCAGGGGACTGGAGCATCTCCCGTATGAAGACAGGCTGAGAAAGTTGGGGCTGTTCAGCCTGGAGAAGAGAAGGCTGCGTGGAGACCTCATAGCAGCCTTCGAGTATCTGAAGGGGGCCTAAATGGATGCTGGGGAGGGACTATTCATTAGTGACTGTAGTGATAGGACAAGGGGCAATGGGGGCAATGGGTTCAAACTTAAACAGGGGAAGTTTAGATTGGCTATAAGGAAGAAATTCTTTACTGTTAGGGTGGTGAGGCAGCACTGGAATGGGTTGCCCAGGGAAGTTGTGAATGCTCCATCCCTGGTGGTGTTGAAAGCCAGGTTGGATGAGGCCTTGGGTGACATGGTTTAGTGTGAGGTGTCCCTTCCCATGGCAGGGGGGTTGGAACAAGATGATTTTAAGGTCCTTTCGAACCCTAACTATTCTATGATTCTATCATAAATCATCAGAAAATAAAACTGTAAAATTTTCCATAAGCTAACACTTAACCACATAAACTTTGGCTTTACAGAAAGAAAAATATTTTTATTCTGAGACTCAAAATCTTCACCTGCATAGACAGAAAACAGCAAGAAAAATTTTTCAGATGAAGAAAAATCAGGGATCTTTATTTAAATATGCTTCTTGTCTTTACTTTTCCCTGTGATTTTCCCTCTTGTTTTCTAAATTACAGTAGTTTTACTGCTTTATTAAAGTGATAATCTATTTGTCACTTTTAGGCCAATCTTGTATGCTCTCCATATTATTGCAGACATCAACAAGCATACCTCATCTGTCTGGTTGAATTCATAAGTAAATATATTTATGGCTAAATACGTTATTAGAACACATAAATATAGATACACATACATATGGAAAACTTTGAAAGATTAGAAGTAATATTCCATTTAACAGTTCAAAAGAAGACACAGAATCTTAGATTTAGTTGCAGGTTTTAATAGCATTTGCTGGGTTTTGACTAAAAAATCTTAGGAGAAACTGAAGTACAGTATATGAATGGATTTTTAAACTTCATTTCAGTAAAAAGTTTATAATGCAATTAAACCAGACAATCTGCAGAAAGAAGTAATCAATATGATAGCACAATATGATTTTTATTATTATTACATTATGGAACCTTCTCATATATTATTTTTTCTCAATTATATGTGTTGAAAATGTGCATGAAAAATAAAATTGTCCACAGCAGAGTAGACAATGGCGATTAACATACAAAAACAAACAGGTAAGGGTGTACATATTCGTTGGCTATTGTTTGTTTTGTTAAGCTTGAACTGAATCTAAGACTTGCAAGAGGAATAAATATTGCAGATTTGAAATTAACAGCCATCAGGAAAAAAGCTCTAGATGTTCATTCACCCTTAAGAATCTAACTTAACGATGTCTAAAAAGTTTTTTATTGACACTAAAAATCCAATAGAGTTCCTATAAAAAGAGTGTCTCTTGAGTGAAGAAGCTGTTGGAAATGACAGCAATTAAATCAAGCTTATGAAATATTTAAACTCCTTCCAAGGAGAATTTGTTCCAGCGAATATCAGCTATTAGACCAGGTAATAGAAGAAAGAGAATATTGAAAAAAATGTATATAGAATTAATATATTTAGCATTTTCACAAAAAGGGATGGACTTTAATCAAGAAATATCTTACACATTTTTGGAACAATCCTGGCTAGCTGGATGCAGAAGAATAAGGAATGAGTTATTGCAAACAGAAGTATAGATATGTAAGCAGTAGATTTGCTATTGCAGACTTGTAATTGCCAAACACAAAATGCAGTACATTTTAGCAAAACAAAAAAACAAAAAAAAAAAAAAAAAAAAACCAAAAACCAACCCAGAAAAAAATAAATCACAAACCATTTTCATTGCTTGCAAATGCTCTTGATGACTTTTCTTTTTTATGTGCCTTTCAGAAATGGATGATTTGTAGACAGTAATTTTTATGTGTCTTTTTCAACAAGTGTATTATGCACTGGAAAAAGATAGCATATCTATCCAGCTTAACAGGCTACTCTGGGAACACTGATAACAGAAAAATCCACCTGAAACAAGCAGGGATTTTGATGTTCTGTATCTATGAAGCTACTGTTGTTCTGGGGTCAGAAGAAGTGCTACTAAACAGCTTGTATGGAAGCAAATATTACAGCTAAAAAGGAGTATTTTACGTATAAGACCCACATAGAGAATTAGTAGCTTTTATCCCTATCTAATTAAAATTCCATTTTAGCAAAGCAAAGACTGTAACCTAAGCTATTGATAATTGTTCTTTCTGATAGAAATTCAAGGGTGCTGTGCTTCAGTACCTTGCAGAGATTTACTTTATGCTGTCAGGTATGTGAAGACGTACACAAACAGGAAAACTGCAAATTATTGTATTGAATAATTCTACAAATGAGAAAAAGCAAACCAAAACAACCAGTCAAATGAAACCTAACAAGCAATGGAAATCTAACAGCTAAGCTACAACCTTTTTGTACTTCTGCTACAGAAAGCTTCTGACTGTGACTACAGCTTCAAGAAGTTTGTCTTCAGTGTAAACTTACATTATAACTTCAAGGGATGCTTTCACCTAAATGGTGTTTGTAGTCAGAAGCTCATAGGATCCTTTTGGGTTGATTTACCTGCCAGCAAAGACAGTTTATACCTGTTAAAATCATGGAACTCAAATCTAACTATTTTTCTGTTTCTTAATATCAGCTTACATTAAAGCCCTTTCTGCAAGTAGGTGGAAATGACTACAAAGAACAAAACAGTCTATTGCACCCATGTCCTGGGTTATGGTAAGACAGTTCTCCAGAAAGGTTACCAGAGCTTCACATGAAACCTCTCAGCTCCTTGTGATTTACCCAGAGGTTGCAACTCTCATTGTTCAGTTTTAAAACAGCGTGTCTTCTCACACATTTCTGTGTGAAATTGTCCAGGTTTCTGGCTACTGATGAAGGTGCTTAAACTGAATTTTCACAAGCAAATGAGAAGCACTCACAAACTCTTTCTTTTTATATTGCCCATATGAATTACAGAGAGAGGAATAGCTGTTCGTTCCTGCCTGGGTTGGTGACAGCTTAAATGCCTCAAAGATTTCTGCAATGATTGTGTCTGTGGGTTTGCAGACATTTGAGATATGCTCTAATATGGCCACAGTAGCTCAGATTTTATCTTACCTTGGTCACACAAAGCAAACTGGTTGAGTACAAATAAACTGAAGAGTGCTTTGAACACCAATCTAATAACAACGGTCTGTATGCCTTTTTTGACCAGTAAATCATGCACATTTCTCATGGAATGCTCTGACTGCTTGTTAGGCACTTAAAACTTCAAATGCTGCAGCCACATAGTTCTGTGTCCCGTAACCTTTAAAGCAGAGACTGGTAATAACCCATTCACAATTATGTTCATGGACACTTTTGTACCAAGAATTGAAATCTTGTTCAGCATAACAAATTTAAAGTGATATTGTCATTAATGAGAGATTTAACTGTGTACTCAAGGATTTAATGAATTAAGGCCATGGCAAGTGTGCTGATTTATGTACTTTTTTATATAAATATTCATTGTATTCTTTATTTTAAAATAAAATTAATATACTATCTAGGAATAGTAGTGATAGGAAAAACAGGAATGGTTTTAAACTGGAAGAGTTTCTAATTAGAAATTAGAAACTCATCTAGAATCTAAAAGATTCTAAATCTATTTGATTTAGAGTAGATTTTCAGAAGAAATTCTTCTGTATGAGAGTAATGAGACACTGGAACAGGTTGCCCAGAGAAGTTGTGGATGCCCCATCCCTGGAAGTGTTCAAACCCCAGGTGAATGGAACCTGGTCTAGCTGAAGATTTCCCTACCTGTGGCAGGAGGACTGGGACATAATGACCTTAAAGTCACATACAATCCAAACCATTTATGATTCTATGAATATTAAACAGCTTTCTTTGGCCTGTCCTTAGCAATGATCAGTCCTTTCCAGGTAATTCCCCACAGTTTATATACTGAGCATGACATGCTGTGGTATGGAATACCCTTTGGCTGGTTTGGGTCAGGTGTCCTGTCTCTGCTCCCTCCCGGCTTCTTGTACTCTTACTTTCTGGCAGACCATGAGAGACTGAAAAGCCCTTGATTTACAATAAACACAGCGTAGCAATTAAAACCTCAGTGTGATATCAATATTTATTCTCATACTAAATCCAAAACACAGTTCTGTACCAGCAACTAAGATGAAAATTAACTCCATCCCAGCCAAAACTAGGACACTTTAATAAAATTAAACTCTACAAATTTTTTACTTTTAACACCACAGATCTGTGTTTATGCTTCCTTTTCTGTTGCAGAAACTATTCATTCCAATGACTTCAATAACCCTTTCTGCCACAGGCTCATTATCCTGTTTTCTTGGAGAGTCCTTCTCCCCCTAGTCCAACTTAAATTGAAAAGATTTCTCTATCTGCCAAGTTAAGGGCTTGAGATGTCTTTACTTGTCATATCTGAACTGCAAGTTAGTATACTCTGCATGACTTATAGACAACTCAAAGTCCCAGGAGCAAAACTGGTCACAGATATGGGTAAGAGCATTTCTTGGAACGAAGGCACTGTTGTAAAACCTCTAGACTTTCCAGAGAAAATGTTAATCTAAATAAATGATGCATCTAACAAAGTGTTGCAACTTTACAGTTTCACCTTCATTTTGTTGTCCATCATGGTAGGTGTAGGGTTGCCAAGAATTCTGCACTTAAAGAAGTGAAAGAAGAAATCACAAATAATACTTGGCACTTGTGTTTTAAGTAACTGAACTAATTTCTAGGTATGGGAAAATCAGTCCTTTTAAAACCATAAAGCACTGTGAGAGGACTTGAAAATAAATGTTTCCAAAATCTGTAGGAAGGCCAAACTCACTAGGAGCAGCTGGACACTGGTTGTGCAGTATTGCTTTCTGTTTCATTAAACACAATATTTCAGTGTTATTTTGTTCACTTGTTTTCCCATATGTTTATTCATTTACTGCCTGTCTTCCTGTAAGCCCTCTGGGAGAGAGACTTTACTTTTTATTATGTATATAAAATGCCTAAAGCAAAAGGTCCCTCAGTGATAGTATTGCAAAACTCATAACAGTTGATGGGTGAGGAGGAAGGAAGAAAAAGGAGGAACTGGCCTTCAGGGGTATTTAAGCAGTAACCTGTGACCTCTGTAGTTGTATACATATATATGTTATATTTCAAACATGAAAGTTGTTTTCATTTCTAGGAACAGAAAATTTAACTTACGGAACAAGATTGAGCAATCTCTCCAGACTAGACTTCAAAAAGGAAGGGTTCAAAAGACAAAAAGGTCGGGAAATAAACTGGTCCTGGTTAGTGATGATGATAGAAATTGATGTGCAAAAACATCACATAGATTATGCAGTGACTGACCATTCCAGTTTTGACCCACAAGCAGACCAAATCTCCTCTCCCTTTCTTTTTTCTTTTTTTAATAGAATATTGTCTAGCTCACAGAGTAAAAAGGCTATTGAAGTGCTTTATTAAAACATCTTGGTATGGTGTGTAGTAATTAATAAGTTAGACTTGAAAAAATATTGGAAATAAAAGGTCCAGTGCCCTAGATATTGAAGATCAGCTATAGGTAAGACTGAATATTTTATAATAGGGAGAATAAACATTGCTATGACAATAGTCAGTTCTATTTTAAAACTGTAGGATCATGGCAATCTATGAATATTCATAATACCATTTTTACTGCTACTCTGGGGAAATCTTTCCTGGGCTCAAAATACAGATTAAAATTGACAGCAAAGAAGCAGGGGGAGGGAGGGAGGTGGAGGGGGGCGAACAGGGGGAGAAAAAAATGGCTAAGACATTTGTTGAAGAAGTATGAGAGAATGAAAGATCAGGCCCATCTGAGGAAGGATGTAAACAACCTGGAAGTAATCAGTAAGTAGGAAGAATATCTGCAGAAGCCAGGAGAAAGAATTTGAGGCATAATTTTAGTATAAATCCATTGATCAAATGAACCAGAAAAATGAGACTAAAAATGTATCAGAACAAAAGTCAGGAAAATGGTGTTTCTGCTTCTTAAATATATGTTTAAATACAAATATATAAATACATTAATATGTAAACAATATATACATGTAAGGCTATAAATATTGATTTTTTTTACCTTTTTTATTTTAATTTCAAATGAAAATTTAAATCCTTCTCTATCAGTTTTATTGAGCTCTAATTCTGCACTTGTGTAATTTTAGAGTGGTATTATATTATTCCCCAAACTAAATATTTCACTTTGCCCCTTGGTTCCAACTTCTTTTCCTTTCTGCTTGTCAAAAATGGGCATAAGCATTGTCTGGAGAACTGAGAGTGTGGGTTCCAACTGACATTGGTAGTTAAGCTGGCAGTTAATCTGAAAATTATGAGGCATGTGAGTAACATGAAGACCACCCATTTGGGCATCTGGTTGGTCTAATTTCTGAAGATCCTTTACTTTGACCTGGAGAGTAAAACAATGGTGAAAATCACCAGGGATCAGGACAGTTTGTGCATCAAGGTCTGTGACAGGTGGTATAGAACATAAACTGCCAAAGCACAAACCTAAACTGATGCCATAGATAGCTCATCTGGATTGGAAGCAGCACAGTCACATCAGCACCAGTTAGTCTGGAGGAAAGGCAACACTAACTACTAGCTCAGGTGCAACGGCATGCAGAGTTTCCTGAAAAAGCACAGGACTAAGCAGGATTTCCAGCTTGTTCAGTGACATCTTAGACACGTCAGTATCATTTTATTGTGACATGCATTCAGAGAGACCTGACAGCAATGGTTAGAACAACAACAAAGTGATTTTACTAATCTACTGGCTTTTTTCCAGCCCAGTTTCTGACAGAAACTTATAACCCTGAAGAGGGTGAGGAGGATGAAGGCACAGGTGGTGTTCCCCTAAATTCTTGCTGTCAGTGGAATAATCTCTATTAGAAGCCATGCTTAAGTGGAAGCTTAAATGCAATAGTATTTCAAACAGCAGGGATGATCAAGAACTTTATGTAACCTACTGGAGATGAAGACTGACTTAATATTGTAAAAGAGTCTCTGGATACAAAATTACTCTGAATAAGCTGTTTGGGTCTCTGAAGTAGAATTAAGGAAAGGATATTAAAACCTGGTGGGCAATAACTATCATAGTACTTGATTATTTTGAGAGGTTCCTCAAGGAGTTAAATGCTTACAATTGTAACTGGTCATTTTTCCTTCTGATAGGCATGTAATGTATTTAAATTTACTGTAGAGACCATTTTGACTTGCAGTGGCAATCACTGAACCCTCTAGTCACCAAGTATCATGTCACACTAAGTGTACTTTATTCATAGGTGACAAAAATATGGCTGAACAAATTTCAGAAATCTGACTTTATAAAACTCTGTGAAAAAGCCCTGCTGATGTTCTTACTGAGATTTTCAGAAAACTGGGCTGATATGCACTTAATGTTAAGGGACCATACATTTTTTCAGTTGTGATGCTAATAAGGAATAAATTGATTATATCATGCATACTGGAGAGATCAGGAATAAGCTATATGTTAAAAGCCTGTTCTCCAGTGTTTTTTTCAAGACAAGATCAAGGACAGGTTGGACATAGCCTTGGGCAGCACAGTCTAGGGTGAGGCAACCCTGTCCATGGCAGGCGGGTTGGAACTAGACGATCTTAAGGTGCTCTCCAGCCCTAACTATTCTATGATTCAGTGTAAAGATACCTGACAACTATTTGAATAATAAGCAAGACTTCTCTAAACAAAAAAAACAAAAAAACAAAACAAACAAAAAAAAAAAAAGAAAAAGAAATCCTTTAGAATTAGTCAAACCTATGCATCGTGTAGGTCCTCATTACCTTGATTCTGACATCATCTTGCTGACTTTCAGGACATTCCTCTACGAGGAAAAGCAGTGTTTTTTCTAGTTGACTGAATGCTTTTGCAGCTCAGAATTGAGCAATTCAGACTAAAGTGTTTTGCTTTTATGTGTGCTCACAGAGATCATATTACAGACCAAATATTTATAAAACTTCGAATAGCTTTTAAATAAAATTCTGGGGAGATTATGAGATGTTAGAAGGAAGAAAATCAACTGCTTGTTCAATGTCATGGTGTTTACCTCTGGACACTACAGTTGTTAAAAAGGGTATGTTAACCATTTAAACCCTGCTGTGATCCTGTCACCAGTTATTCTAAATGAGTGTCATCCTTTCAAAGTCAACAAGGTTAAGAAATAATAGTAAGTCTATACTTCAGAAAGTTTAGCAATATTACTAACACCGTTCCTATTTGTATCTCCCCCCACATCGACATTCACATTCTTGAGTGCTGTAGAAGAGAAGGTAAAGCCTTAGTTTTCCCATAGAAAAGCAAGGAAAAAAGCAAGCAGACATTCTCTGTCTTACAAATTTCAACCTGAACACAGGATGAAAACAGCTGTCTTCATTCTTGTCTTCTTGACTTCTTACAGGTTGAATATACATAGAAACAAGCTAGCTCGAGAGGCTCTTACACTCTTAGATGGACTTGGGAAGTCTTTTCCTACAGGAACATATCAGTGGTAAGGTTTTGCTGTGCCACTGTCCTGGGACAATATTTGAGAAAACAAAGAAACCTTATAATAGACAATAAATGAGATGCAAAAATATCATGTTTAATTTTGGAAAGCAACATTTTGGAAATGACCAAACCGCATAATTTTTCAAAACTTAATTTGATGGTTTTACCTAATGCCCTTGAAAGTTAGTTTGTTGTCATGAAACATGAGTTCGGACATCTGTTACAAATGACCTGGTATCTTCATTCCTGGATGCCCATTTAACCTCAGTGACATCCATTCCCTAGCAGAATTCAGATAACTGCAGTGAAATGAATGTGCAGAAAGAAATCACTAACTGGGCTTTCAAACTGCATAGGAAATTGGTCATGCAAATTCTAGCTTTTCACCAACTAAGGAACGACTTGAATAGCAAATGGAAAGGTGATGACAGTGCGGCTGTAACGATTTAAAAAGCTACAGAACTCTTTCAATTTATTTTTTTTCATCAATAATCAAGGATTATGGTTTCACAGTCCCTGAAAGCCTATTTGTCTTAAACTAAAAGGAAAGATTTTCTTGCAGTTCAGAAGATGAGCACTTTTTTTTTTCCTTTTCTTTCCTTTTTTTTTTTTACTTTTTTTAATTTCATGAGCTATAAGACAAATATAAGACAGTTTTCTCATTTCCTCTGCAAAGATAAAACTGAGATAGTGTCCCCCAAGGCATGTTGAAGAAATAGAGACAGAAATTTAGGCCAAAGTATTGTCAGGTTACAAAGCAAGATAGCAGTCAATATACCATTATCTCTTGGTTAAAATTGTCTGCTGACCTGGATATTTTTTAAATGGGTCTTGATAGTGGAAGGTGACTGACAATTGCTATTGCGTAGTTTATGTCCATTATTTCAGGTTGCACAATTCTGTAAATGAAACATTGAATAAGAGTTTTTCGGTGTCACGATGAAGATATTTAACAGCTTTACGACCTTCATGAAGAAGTAAAAGGATAAAAGTTAATCATTAGAGCCAGTTTGACTACATATAGCACAGGAGTTTTGGATGTATGAAAGAAATCATTGAAATGTTGACCTCTCGAGGTTGACTAGCCCAGCTGTCGATTCAAGATAAATTACTGTACTGAGTCTGGCTGGAATAGAGTTAACTGTCCTTATGTAGCCCATACAGTGCAGTGCTTCGTATTTGTGACTAGAACAGTGTTGATAAGACCCTAACATTTTGATGCATACATAGCATCAAGGCTGATTCAAACCACCCAAAAGCTAGTAGGCTAGGTGTGGCAAGAAATTGGAAGGGGACACTATTCCAAACTGACCAAGGGAATATTGCAAACTATGTGATGACATGTTTATCAATAAAAACTGAGAAAAGGGAAAGGGGGAGAGGAATTTTTGGTTATTGCATTTGTCTTCCAAAGCAACCACTCTACATATTGAGGTCCTACTGTCTAGGAACTGGCTGTACATTTGCCTGCCAATGGGAAGTATTGAATAAATTAATTTTTTTTTTTTCCTTTGCTTCCATGTACAGCTTTCTGTTTTATTAAAATGGCTTTACCACAAACCAAGAACTTGTCCATCTTAGTTTCTTTCCCCCTGTGCTATTGAGAAGGTGGAGTGAGTGAGCAAATGGCTGAGGGTGAGGTCAGCCAGTCAAACTCAATTCACCACAGATGCCATGAACACTAGATCGGATCAGCTCTGGCTTTGCCAGGCAAATCATGAATACCTCCCAGAATGGAAATTTCATCACCTTTCTGAGTAACCAGCTTCTGGGTAGCACAAGTCTCTTGACAGATTTTTTTTTTCCTGATATTTATCCTGAATGAACAAGACAAAATTTGTGAGTATTTTCCTTTGTTATGTTGTCTACTGCTACCAAAAGTAACCAGAACTGCTGTTAAGTGTATCAGCAAAATGTGGGATGGCCCTATGGCTCCAAGTATAATGCCCACAGATTGTACTGTTCCTATAGTTTGCATTATTCCTAGGAACTTGTGACCAATTTAAAAATGAAATCACTAATAGTTCCCATTTATAGATACAGCACAAAACATTAAGGTCCAGATCAAAAGAGGAGCTTGTAATGCATAGTGCTGCAATGGCTAAAAGTTAAAGTCCTTTCTCAGTGTAGGACAAAAAATTAAAGCCAAGAATTCCTTACTTAGTGAACAGAAAACTTTCAGGTCTATAGGAATCACATCCACAATAGGCATCTAGCAGCTGTTTGTTGAAGGGCAATACATAACTTGTGAAGAAGGGAAAAATAGTATGCTTAGGTCTTCTGAACAGCAGAGCACAACATAAGGAACTTAAAGAAAATGTTCAATAACTTTAAGAAAGCGTTTGATTGCACATGGAATTGTTGGTGTGACAGTCTGCCCTGAGAAACATGCTTGGTACTGTGCTTTTCTCAAATATGTACATGGGTTTGGACCATCTCAGATCCAGGTATCAGCTGGTTCACATGCCTTGGCAGGGCATGAGAAGCTGAAAAGTTTGTGATTTAGAGTAAGCATGACTTAGCAACAACTAAAATATCAGTGCATTATCAATATTATTCTCATACTAACTCCAAACCACAGCACTGTACCAGGTACAAGGAAGAAAATCAACTCTCTCAGTCAAAGCCAAGACAAAACCTTTTACTTGCAGCATTTTCCATAAAAATTTTGAGAGACTTTTTCGAGCCAGAGATCCTGCTTACCAGGATAGCACTGTACATGTAGGGCACAGAGCTTTCTCTTCCACTTGAAAAGGTGTCTCCATGGATTCAAAATGCAACATCTGTGAGTGCTGAATGCAAACAGACAAGTGAAATCCTTTCTTATTAGTCTAGTGACCTAGATAGGTAAAAAGAAGTCTGATCTAAGGTGCTGTTCTTGGAAAACTGGTATATTTTATTTTATACAATCAACACTTAAGGAAAAATTATACTATTTTAATCTCACTGTAACTTACATGTTTATAGCACTAAGAAACTAGTAAAGCTGGTAATTGAGCCCATATAATCTAAATGCTCATCCAGACTTGCTTAAAAAATCGTCTCTCCTCTTAGCCGTTACAGTGTAATAATAATGTATTTTCAGTGGATCTGGCTGAAGCTGGCATTCTATTTCCAAGAGAAATCCCAAAATGCTCTTAAGAAAATTAATGCATACAGTTATAATATGGAAGGGGAAAACAACATACCTTTAAAATATACAAAGAGAAAAATTTTTTACTTTTTATTTGTTTTCACAGTGTCCCAACACTAAAATAGCTATCTCTTGTGTTCCCTCAAGAAAAGGTGTGAAGCACTGAGAGATGTGTGTAGATCTACAGTGCACAAGTTTCTAATGAAAATGGTGGAATTGCTGTTTTCAATGCTTCAGAGAGTTTCATGTGCCTTGTATTTAATCTTATTTCAGTTGTCCCATTAGACAATGCACACCTGTAATGAGAATTTATATAGATCATGGATATCTGGACCACAGTAGTTATTAAAGCAAATAAAAAAAGGAAGTTTGAATTTCAAGTGAATGATTTCCTTTGTTTTTGAATATGAAAGTTATTTAAGGGTGTTAAAATCTGTACTGGACATATTGGTCCCTCATGGAGATATTGAATTAAATTCTCCTTTTAACTGGACACCACTGAAGTAAAAAAGGACAGCTGAGGTACAGATGCAATTCAGAGCACAGTCTGAACTATTCTGTAAAGGAGATACACAAGTGTAAAGCTACAGTGTCAACAGGCTCTGGGATTAATCTTAAGCATTATCATCCCTTATTCAAAGGTTTTTATAACGTTTCACTTAAGTCCTGTTGTGGTTTAAGCCCAGCCAGCAACCCAGAACCACGCAGTCACTCGCTCACTCCCCCCCCTTCCCCTCCCCCAACTCCCAGAATAATGGGAGGAGAATCAGAAGAATGTAACTGCCACGGGTTGAGATAAGAACAGCCCAGTAACTAAGGTATAACACAAATCACTACTGCTGCCACCAATAATAATAATGATAAGAGAAATAACAAGGGAAGAGAATACAACTGCTCACCACCCACCGACCTATACCCAGCTTGACCCTAGCAGTGATCTAACCCTTCTGGGTAACTGCCCTCAGTTTATATAGTGGGCATGACGTGCTGTGGTATGGAATACCTCTTTGGCTAGTTTGGGTCAGGTGTCCTGTCTCTGCTTCCTCCCGGCTTCCCCTCCTCCCTGGCAGAGCATGAGATTCACAAAGTCCTTGTTCGGAGTAAAATTACTGAGCAGTAACTGAAAACATTGGTGTTATCAGCGCTGTTCCCAGGCTGAAAGTCAAAACCACAGCACTGCACCAGCTACTAAGAAGGAGAAAAATAAATGCTACTGCTGAACCCTGGACAGTCCTTATGTGCTTCCTGTTTTTTCTGGCATTACTGAATCTTACCCATTCTGAACCCAACACTATTGAAATCAATGGGCATCTCTTCACTGACTTCCTCAGCATTAATGGTAATCTTATTAAAATTAAGTTTCTGGCTTCTGTGGTTAAAAATACCTTTATAAGGGTAGCATCATAGTGTCAAGAGATGAAGTGAATATACAGTATTTTTTCTTAATTTGTTTTCCACTTTGCAATACTATCTGTCTGCCTACAAATACTTAAACACATGTCCGAACATGGGAGTCCTGAACATGAACCATGAAAAGAATAAACTTTATCAAAAGGCTGCTCTGCAGCCTCTGATTACTACACCTGTTTTCTTCTGCAGAAGCTTTCTTGTCTCACAAACAGACATCTCTGTTGGAAGTAATTGCTCCCCTGAGCTTGTCAGCAGCTTTTAGAAACAAGAAGCTCTGGGGATGCAATCCTCCTGGTGCTTCTGAAGTAAAATGTTTCCTTCTGAGTTTCCTTCTCTTAAAGAGATAGTTAGCTTTTTAAAGAATTTTGGTTTTTCCTTTAAATTGTAACTCTTTGTTCTATCTGTAATTTAGGTAAGGCAATGTTTAGGCAATCTATAAAAACATGTCTGCCAGCATGAGTTGTCAGAGCTCCTTCATGAGCTCATCTGGCATAGCACATGTTTGGGAGTCTTAGAGAAACACCAGAGTTCCAGTCCCATTTCATATACTGTACTAATTGGCATGTAGCTCTTTTAATTAAAGTAGGTCTGGGGCCATTTTCAGTGGTCCATGTGTGTGCAGAACACACTTGCAAATCCACCTAAAAACCTGGTCAACTGATGTCTGATGGAGCTAGATTTAATTATTCTCCTTTCTCCTTATTTTGTGTTCAAACAGGGTCTTGACTGGAAAGTGGTATAAGTAAAACAATGAAAGCAAGGAAATCTTTTCATGCCTAGGGTAAAAAGAATGCTGTTCTGTGGGTCACATTCTAAAGGGGGATTCATAGTCCTATGTAGTCATTTACCTTTCTTCATCAGTATCACTTAGTACTCTGTCTCCATTGGCACAGGGAATAAGAGTCTTCAGTCATTCTCCTACATTGCAAAACGATGTTCTGATATTGCTAAGTAACACAGCAGGCACAATCATTTTACAGAAAGGTGAATGTATTTGAACCAACAAAGGTCAAGGAACTAGTTGTATTTTTTAAATTTTCTCTGACCCTGATGTCCAATAAATAACCTTTACGGAAGAGAGTTTATGTCCTCGGTTCAGCAGTAGCAGTCATTTTTTTTCTTTTTCTTAGTAGCTGGTGCAGCACTGAGTTTTTGACTTTCAGCCTAGGAACAGCGCTGATAAAACTGATGTTTTTAGTTGCTGGTCAGAATGTTTACCCTGACCAAGGACTTTTTGAGTCTCATGCTCTGCCAGGGAGGAGGGGAAGCCGGGAGGAAGCAGAGACAGGACACCTGACCCAAACTAGCCAAAGAGGTATTCCATACCACAGCACGTCATGCCCAGGAGGTAACTGAGAGTTACCCAGAAGGGCTAGTTCACTGTGAGGTGAGGGGTGAGTTATCGATCAGTGGGTGGTGAGGTGTTGTATTCTCTTCCCTTGTTATTTCCTTTATCATTATTATTATTGGTGGTAGCAGTAGTGATTTGTGTTATACTTTAGTTACTAAACTGTTTTTATCTCAACCTCTGGGAATTACCTTCTTTTGATTCTCCTTCCCATCCCTCCAGGAGTGGGGGGAAGAAAAGGTGGGGACTGAGAGAGAGGTTGCATGGCTAACTTGACGACAGGGTTTAAACCACAACAGTTTAGTACTGATGACTTTGTGAACAGGCGTGTCAGCTGTGTTGAATTAAACCACAAAGGTCTGAGCCATACACTATTTTTTGAGCTGCAGCTGATCCTATAAAATTCATTTCACTTCATACCATAATTCAGCCACAGTTTGTATTTCCAGATTTAAAGACTCAGCAAGTAGCTTGGCATGTATATTTTCAAATGTGTTCTTATTTTTTTTAATGTTATTTTTTATATGTTCACTCTGAGGGAAGTGGTGAGACACTGGCACAGGTTGCCCAGAGAAGTTGTGGATGCTTCATCCCTGGATCAAGGCCATGTTGGATGCAACCAGGTCTAGAGGAAGATTTCCCTGCCCATGGCAGAGGTTTGGAACTAAGAGACCTTTAAGGTCCCTTTCAACCCAAACCATTCTATGATTCAAGGATTTCATGTCTTATATTGCTTAAATAGAGCGTGTCCATAGTCATCTAGTTCGTAGTTATATCAGACTTCAATTCAGTAGCTTCACTGCTTCATTTTCTTTCCCTCAGAAAAATGCTTAGCTTGATGCTGTTTCTGAGGTGTTTAACTTTTTCATAGGTAAGACGTAAATAAAGGATCTGAAAAGACATTTGGGCTTGCTCTTTTTAAGGCTCATGTTATTTCTGAATATTGTAATGAATCATTTGCCTATATCTTTATCTTTCTGACATGATAATAGTGGTATTTCATCCTCTCTATCATAAGTGACACACATCTTAAAAGTTCTTCTCACATTGTGTTAGCAGTTGTCTGTTTCCTAAATTTTTGAAAGATTGTTAGGTCACACATAATATTTTCTTTTTGTTGTTTCACACATGGTGTGTTGCAACAAACTCAAAGCCACATAACAGCTGTCACATAGTACCACCTCAGAAAAATCATGTATCTACTGAAGTATAACTAAAATCTACTTTATCAAAAGAATGCCATAAAAAAGAAAAAAAAAATCCTAGAAATAAAGAGGAAAATATACTTAAAATTATGAATATTTTCCAAGAACAAAAAAATTTTCCAAAAATATCTACTCTTTACTGACCTTTCTGGTTTCTCAAAGTTGATATCCTAAAGTCAAATTTTAGCACCAGAAAAGTTCAAGGAATCAGTAGTTGCATTCTCACATCTACAACAGTCATTAGGTAGCACAGCGGGTTAATGATATCACAGTTTGCTGCTGGAAAGATATTTTCCTTCTTTTCATAACATGATGTGCAATCTTTTTTCTGATTAATGAGTTGCATAATATCACTTCATAACTCTCTGTATGATACAGATGGGAAATATTGCCATGACATCCCAGCTGCAGGTAAAGATCTTCAGTTTGAGAGAAAAAAAAGAGCAGTGTGATGCTGTGGGCTTTACCCAGAGCAATAAGAGGCCTATTGACTCTCTTAAAATGAAGGAAAAATATTGGTCTGCAGCTGTCAGAGATTTCTTTAGCTGAACTTGGCATTAGGCAGCACTCACTCCTGCTCAAGCTCCAACCAATTTGGCCAGAAACCCTCTCCATTCCACAGGTTCCTTAAAGATGTTTTGGGGTATTTATTCTCTCAAAGGTGTGTGCACCACTATAATATTTCTAGTTAGTTTATTTTGGAGACTGTCTAATATCTCAGTTCCACCCTCAGTTCACCTCCTCCTTTCAAGTTTGGGCAGTCTTCAACATGAAAATCAGATTTATTAAGCGTCACATAAACTCAGGACTTGATCCAAAAGTTTGTAAAGCATGGGTTATCTATAAATCACTACATAAGGCTACCTTGGCCTCATTGAATAATTTGATATTGCTCTAGCTGTATGACCTAGAAGCAAGCCATATTTTTTGTGTTAAGCAGAAACATATTTCTGCAGGTGGCCCTAAGTCCTAAAACATAAAGTAGCCTAGAGTCCCCTAGTTCTTTGCTGCAAGCTCTACTTTAGCATTTTCCCCAGATTTCTGCCTCTTTTTTTTTTTTTTTTTAAATGTAAAGAGCTCATCCTCTAGGAATAGTCTGTTGTGTACTGTTGTTGTGTATTTTTTTTTTCAGAGTAGTCATTTTAATTCTTTTTCTTTCCTTTTTCCTCTATTTTTCTCATGTTTGCCTTCTGTTTTTGAAACAGGCATAGCTTTACTGATTCATCTCCCTCCACTTCCCCTGTCTTTGAAAACTGATTTTAAAGAGATCTGTGCAGTTATCCTTGCTGGCCTTCACTCAGGCTGAATGCCTTGGGTACTTACAGGTTGTTATATTCAGGTCACTCCTTCTTATCCAATAGTCATCTACCTTTGTCAAATATGGACTGTTTGATTAATTCCCTAATCCCAGCTGGAACCTCACTAGCTTATACAGAATTCTAAATAAGCTGAGACTTAGTGTCTGGTATATTACCAGCTCTTTGAAGAGACCAGACATGATTAATTTTCTATAAAAATGGGAGCTGTGGTGGAAAAGCCCTTCAGATACTGTATATTCCTCCCATCATCTTGCTCTGTATTTATCAATATTCATTTATAACAGTTGCATATAATTTACATTAAGCAGAACTTAGCTGCTGAAAAGAATAAAGAGTGTCTAAAAGTTTTGAAGAAGCCTCAGATGAAGAGAGCACAAATATATGTAGCAGTAGGTAATAAGTAAATCAAGGTGATTATCAGTACAACAGTAAAAAAAATGATGAATCTGTCACATGGAGAAAAGAAGTGAAGAATCTTAAGAAATTAACACAAAAGAAATTTGAGTGCAGTTAGAGTATAAATATTAGAAGACCTCAAGGGCTAGGAACTGAAAATGATGCAAACCCCCTATAAAGATTTGAAATGCTGAAAATAAACTGGACATTATCTTGAAGTGTTCTCTTTAAAACTGTCTAAACAATGAAAAAGTCTTGCCTGATAATTTTTACTGTTAGAGTGAATGGTGATGCCATAATTTTTTAATGAATTCCCTGGGAGTAAAACAGTGAGAAAGCACAGCTTCTAACCAATACAGATTGTGTGATGAATAGTAACATATTTCCAAAGAACCTTGAGATTTTAGGGGAAAATACAGCCTGATATATTCAGCTTATGAAACAGTACAACTTTGGATTGTTTGATAAAGTAGCAATAGCAATACAAAATGTATCCAAGGAGAAAGATCTGATTTCCTTACTGGTAGCCTCATCAACCTAACCCCACCAACCTACCTTTTATACTGAAGCTAGTTCCAATCATATCTTTGGGTAGGGTTAGCACCACCATCAATCCTGTAGTAAGTGCAGTGTGTAGTTATTATTACAAAGGCAGTGTGCAGTGTACATGCAGTAATTATAGGTGCAACTTATTGCTTTTTACTGAGACAGTATTTATGTTAAAATTTCTTATATATAAAGGCATTTTGCTGTAAGATATTTTTTCCTTTTGTGCTTTTGGACTCAAGAGAAAGGATCATAACATTGTGCTCATTTATTTTATTACTAAACACTATTCCAAACCAACCCAAAGTGAGGTGTTTGGAATATGTCATATTTAACTTTGTCTGCTGTGTAATTATATCCTGCTGTCCCCTGTTGGACCCACACTGAGGATCCAAATTAAAGCTTTGGAAGCACTGAAAGAATTTCCATTAATGTCAGTGTTTTTCTGGCTTGAGTATGCAGTGTTTTCACCACATTTTCTAGCACTAAAAGCGTAGCCAGAGGTTGTCGCTATCAGAAAGGATTATTTAAATGTTTTAGAGAGAAAGCATCAGTTACTAATAAATGTATTCATTTTCCCCTATTCTTTGGTCTGCCCATTGCTCGGAGCAGTAAGTTAAAATGAACAGATGTATAATTTGGGAAGTTTTCCAGATTTTGGTTTGTTGTTGTTTGGGTGTTTTTTTCTCCTAAATGAAACATTAAACAATGACTGCTGTATACAATCTTGTTCTATTTCTATCAGTTTCACTAAGAATCCTAATTTTGTGCTGCATTCACTGTAAATATACAAAAACCAGGAAGATATTCTTTTTCACTATATATTATTTCTGGATAGCTGGACATCTGATTTTTAATCAGAAATTTGTAACTATTTACCATGTAGACACCTACATCTGAGCTTGTTATTGAGTCTCACCTAACAGTTTGTGGTGAGAAATAGATATTTTAGGGTGTGATTCACCTCAAGCTAAAGTAAACATAGGTGTTAGATACATTACATCCTAAAATATCTGTATCTGTCATGACAGCAACTAATAAATGTTTTTACTAGTTTCTCCTTTCAAACTTAAAGTTCCAATTTTACATGAATGTAATTCTGAACATAATATTTTGAATATCCTGTGTACAGTATAATATAGAATAGAATCATAGAATGGTTTGGGTTGGAGGCGACCTTGAAACTCATCTAGTTCCAACCTCCCTGCCATGGGCAAGGATACCTCCTACTAGACCAGGTGTCTCTATACATGACCAGAAATCCCTTAAAATCTGATCATGTCATGAGATGTCATCCATGATCAGATGTCATTTGTGATCAGATGATAATGTGTTTCTATGTCAGCACATATCTCAAAATTAAAAACAGAAGGAGCATGTAAACTGCTTGAGGTAGTGCTAAAAGAGGTCAGCTAACAGATGAGTGTCTGAAGGGCTGGAAAACTTACTCTTCCAACAAGGAGGTTGTGGAGGTTTATACTCACAGCCAAGCAGTTTTCCCCTTCACAGCAGTAAAGGATACATAACAGAGTCAGCATCAGAGATCATCCTCCCTTTGAATACAGTCAAAGCCTTTTATTTGCCTAAACAAAGAATTAAGCTAAAGTGTGCTTGGACAAACAACAGGATTATGTAATCACAGGACTGACTTGTTCAAAGCAGGGTCACCTAGAACTGATTGCTCAGGACACTGTCCTGTTTTTAGGATCTCCAAGGGTGGAGACTCTACAGTCATTTGGGATAAACTGTTCCAGTGTTTTTCTGTATTTCTGTTTGAGTCCATTGCCTCTTGTCCTATTCATAAGGCATCTCTAAGAACAGTCTGGCTTCATGTTCATTAGTATCTCCATCTGGTATTTACACACACTAATGAGACTCCCCTGAGTTTTCTCCAGGCTGGACAATCTCAGCAATCAGCTTCTCCTCTTAAGAGTGACATTCCAAGCTTTTACTCATTTTTGTACACCGACAGTGGGCACAGCATGCCAGATGAGCCTCACAAGGACTGAGCAGAGGGCAAGGATCACATTCCTTGACCCACTGTTAACAAACACCTTCTGAATGGAGTCCAAGAGGCTTATTTGCCATAAACACATTTCTGGTTCATGGTCAGTTTGATGTGCACCAGGTCTCCCAGGTCCCTTTCTGCAGAGTTGCTTATACCAGCCCTACCTGGTTCATGGAGCTTGTTCTTCCCCAGGAGCAGAACTTGACATTTCCCTTTTGTTGAACTTCATGAAATTCCTGTCTGTGAAATTTTCCATCCTATTGAGGTCCTACTGAATGGCACCTGATGACTCAGTCACTCCCCTTAGTTTCGTGTCATCTGCAAATGACTGTTCACACAGGTGCAAATTCACTCCAATTCTTTATGCTTTTTGACATTTCTATTTAAATTTTCTTGTACCATGAAGTTCAGTAGTAGATGTGGAGGATGACCACTCCACGTGATAGGTAAGGCATCAGAAAGGCTTTTTGTGCTAACTTCATGACAAGAACACAACAAGCTAGAATTTCAAACTATGATTGCAATTACCTTATTTATGCAGGTAAAATAATGAAAATAATAAATGCTTTTATTTCTAAGGCAAGATGAGACCAGAAAGAAGCTTGTTGATGTGTAAAAAACTTTGAAACTGCTGAAGCATATTATAGCAACTGCAGAGAAAAGCTCCTAAGAGAATGCAAGGGTCTTAAATACTACAGTGATCAGCACTTGATGATAATTAAATTAAAGATCAATGTTGCAGTACAGAAAATCATTATTACTGTAGTATAAGAAATGTAATATCAGAAACTTAGATGAAAATCTGAAAATATAAGTATTAAAATAATGCAGTTTTTTCTTCTATATATTTATTTCCCATGAAAAATATTTCCAATTTCAAAGCCAAGTGCCTTTACAATTCAGAGTATTAGAGTTTAAAGACTTTTTTTTTTTAAACTCCAAGGACTTCAAGCTGAAGAGAAATATTCAAGATAGCGGTGTCTACAAATACAATAAAATTAATGAAAGAGCTTAACTGGAATGGATCCTGACTGTAGCTCATGTTGCATTTCAAAGACTGCATTTAGATTTCCTCTGTAACATTAGAAACGATTGCAAGCAAAGTAATACTCCAGTAAATTCCAAGGGGAATTGCTATTTGTGGCAGTTATCTGCAGATAGAAGAATGAAAGCAGAGAGATTTTGGAGAATCCCTATAATGCGATAAAATGTTGTATGCAGAAGAAAATCATAAACATTGTGATTAATAGTGTGATTCATTCTTGAGTCAATGGTGATGATGGGATGGGATGATGATGATTAAGAAGAGACTACAGAGCAAATGAAGTTAGGAAGCCTGCCTTGTTTCCAGGATTTTATACTACTTGATGTAGTATAAAATACTCCCTGCCTGGTTTTCAGGCATTATTTTCTGCCTATCACCCCTGCTTCCTGGCACAGATTTCATCTCTTTTCCTATACAGTTTCAGATATTGGTGTGCCTGTTTTCAGTCTGAGAAGTAAGTAACTGGATCTTTATAGACACATCAGCCCTTTCTTATATAGGATTAGTTACAGAGGATCTACCATTTAAATCACAATACACGGCTGTCAGAGAAATGAATAAAAAAAAAAAAAAAGTTTCTTTGAACAGAAATATTTAAGTACTTAAAAAAAATAATTTCATGAGAGGTTGAAGTCTGTTTTTTATCTCTCACATACACATACAAAACTAAAAAAAAGAAAAAAAAAAGAAATTATATCCCCCATTTGAAAACAGGGAACAAGATGAGGATTAATTTTTATTGCTTTTATGATTAATCTGTGGATAATAATTACAAGTAGCAATGAAGATGCTGAGGTTTTGTGCCAGGTTGGGAAAAATGAAAGTGGGAATAAGCTCACAAAATCAGGAAAAAAGGACTCTGGATACATTTTTTTTTTTTTTTAAATATTGTTTCCATTGAAGATACATTATTATTATCATTATCATCATCATTGGCTTAGATTACAGCTGTTGGTGCAATGTAGCAGAGAGTGACAAGCAGTTCGTACTGTCTAGTGAGGACTCAGTAACAGAATATGATTTTCATTTTTTTTAATATTGCAGAGTATCTCTAATTTTTCCTACAGTAATAGAAAAGATAGATTGTACGAGTTGTGGGATGTGTTTTTTTTTGCTTTCCCTGATAATTTCAGAACAGGTTGCCTATTTGCAACAAAATTGTCTTTACATATGAGTGTTAGGATATGCCTTCTTTTGGTTGTTGGCTTAACCATCAATCAATGTTTCTCTTTATCAAGGTTATAAGCAAGGAAAAATATTTGTTAGAAAGTTGTTTTGCACTGAGTAATTCATCTTAGATTTGAAATTGTGTAGAATACTGATGAAAGGTGGTTTTCTTCCCCAACAGATATTTTCTTCTGTGAATGTAATTATTCTCAAGGTTGTCACAGGAAAGATAACATTGAGAAATGGCTATTTTTTGGCTGTTGGAAAACTATTTAAGGCATATACCACAAAATACTCCTGTAATGCCATTTTACTAGTAAGAAATGGGACTACTTTTCTAACTGAAATGTAGGCTTTTGGAAAAGACAAAAATTCCAGCTGTCTGAACAGTTGTTTGGATGGCTGTTTCAGTAATGTTCGTGAACTCCCTGTGTTCTGTCTTCTGTAAAATCTCTGCTTGCTGTGATATGCGAATACTTTGCAGTGTATCAGAGGGAGCCTATACGTTTATCTCAGGGTTATAGATTGCAAATGATGAAGACTAAAGGGAAAGTAACTAGGTGGATGGATGATGGTAGAGCGGTAGATCTGGTTTTTCTTCATTTCAGTAAGGTATTTGATACTGTCTCCCACAGCATCCTCATAGATAAGCTAAGGAAGTGTGGGCTTGACGAACAGGTAGTGAGGTGGATCAAGAACTGGTTCAAAGGAAGAAGGCAGAGAGTTGTGGCCAATGGGGCAGAATCTAGCGGGAGGTCTGTGACTAGTGGAGTCCCTCAGGGGTCAGTGCTGGGACCAGTGCTGTTTAATATTTTCATCAACGACCTAGATGAGGGAACTGAATGTACTATCAGCAAGTTCGCTGATGACACTAAACTGGGAGGAGTGCCTGACACGCCAGAAGGCTGTGTTGCCATTCAGCAAGACCTGGACAGGCTGGAGAGTTGGGCGGGGAGAAACTTGATGAAATTCAACAAGGGCAAGTGTAGAGTCTTGCATCTGGGGAGGAACAACCCCATGTACCAGTACAGGTTGGGGGTTGACCTGATGGCAAGTAGTGAAGGGGAAAGGGACCTGGGGGTCCTGGTGGATAGGAGGATGACCATGAGCCAGCAATGTGCCCTTGTGGCCAGGAAGGCCAATGGCATCCTAGGGTGCATTAGAAAGGGTGTGGTTAGTAGGTCAAGAGAGGTTCTCCTCCCCCTCTACTCTGCCTTGGTGAGGCCGCATCTGGAATATTGTGTCCAGTTCTGGGCCCCTCAGTTCAAGAAGGACAGGGAATTGCTTGAAAAAGTCCAGCGCAGAGCCACAAAGAGGATTAAGGGAGTGGAACATCTCCCTTATGAGGAGAGGCTGAGGGAGCTGGGTCTCTTTAGCTTGGAGAAGAGGAGACTGAGGGGTGACCTCATCAATGTTTACAAATATGTAAAGGGTGAGTGTCAGGATGATGGAGCTAGGCTTTTCTCAGTGATGTCCAGTGATAGGACAAGGGGTAATGGGTGTAAACTGGAGCATAAGAGGTTCCATGTGAACATCAGGAAAAACTTCTTTACTGTGAGAGTGACAGAGCACTGGAACAGATTGCCCAAGGGGGTTGTGGAGTCTCCTACGTTGGAGATATTCAAGGCCTGGCTGGACAAGTTCCTGTGTGATGTACTCTAGGTTACCCTGCTCTTGCAGGGGGATTGGACTGGATGATCTTTTGAGGTCCCTTCCAACCCTTGGGATTCTGTGATTCTGTGAAAGCCTTATGAGATAAAGTGAACTGCTCCAGTCTTTCCTTGGATTTAACTCCATACCTCCAAGAACAGAAAGCACCTTTGCTTATGAAATATAATGCACACAGTAAAACCGTTTCACACACCTACACAATATTTTTTAAAAAACTGACACTAAATTATATGTTCCAATTAAGGAGGAACCTCCTGGTAGCCTTTAGTAGCCTTTCAGTATTTCCCAGAGAAAAGAAGAAGGAGGAAAAAAAAAGGCAAGCTAAGTCTGAATGACATCACTATTTGGGGTGGTTGTAGATACATTCTAGATCTTGTGGGACATCATCATGGGGTGCATGCAGTGCTCTAGAAGATAACAAAACAAGACAAACTGATGCAGTAAGAAATCTCTCCTTCTGGATTTCTAGGAACTAACTTCTTAAGGCAGGCATGAATTCCTGGCCCCAAGTCATCAGCTAGCCAACCAGGAGCATGATGTTCATCTGCATTCAGGTATTCATTGGCTTTCCTTTGGGGAGCTGTTTTGTGGTTGTCCTGGGGGGGGGGGGGTGAGGGTGTGTGTGTGTATGGTGTGTCTGTGTGTGTGATTTTTTAACTTCCAGCTGTATTCCCAAATTGAAATCTGTCTTCCCATCACCCTGTTGCTATCACAAAATTTTCTTTCTTTTTTTTTCACTTCTGAGTATTAGGATAGTTGATAAAATAGCATTCCATTGGCAATTTTGTTTCCTCTTTACCACACCAGGACCCATCTGCTATGCTTGTTTCCCCAGTGAATGTTCAGAATTGTCAGAATTGAAACTCTCAGAAATTCTCCACTCTGCATAAGATTAAGATCTTCAGGATAAATGACATAACCCACCAACTATAAAAATTGAAACATTCCAGGTCCTCTAGCTGTAACTGGCTATTATCATTTAGAAGAAAAGCAGTCTTAAATAAGCTCATAACATATCTTGATTTGCAACATGTTGCCTCAGTCCTCTGTGTCCTAGACAGGCACACAGTGACCAATGGTTATAGACTTCTATGGTTTTCAGCAAGAGAAGGTTCTGGGTGTAGGTAGTACTTAGACTTGGAGCTACACATTGGAAAATAAGTGGTGAAAATACCATCTCAGGGCTCCAGTACTGCTTGCAACCTTTCAGAGGGTAATAAACTGTCAATTTTGTCTGAGGATTATCAGGTAGGACTCTATATGTGGTTCTGGATGTGATCCTCATTGCTATTGTATTTGACCACTTATGTGACTATTTCTACCTGGAGGTCTCCTTGAATATCTGTCACTAGCTAAATAATACTGCTTTTTCACTACATTGATGATGAGGGCATTAATAAACACAATTACATAAAATCTGAACAGACCTGCACAAAATCCAAAGCACAACAATGTACTCAAACTGTTTTGAACAGTGAAAGCAGTCTTACCACTCAACAGAAATCTTTTAGATATGTGAATGTGTATGCTCATATATTTGTATGTACATATATATGTCATCTGTATCAGTATGCACATTCTTATCTATTGAGAAGTTTTAAGTTCTAATGCATGTTGCAAACCAGGTTGGACAGGGTCTTGGGTGAAATGGTTTAGTGTGAGGCATTCCTGCCCATGTCAGGGGGGGTTGGAACTAGATGATCTGAAGGTCCTTTCCAACCCAAACTATTCTATGATTGTATGTGCTGTTTTATCAGTGTTTTGATCTTGCTGACAAACCTAACCCACTTTCACCCTGTTGACTCTGATAAATGTCTGGCCTGTAATTTATGCCACTGTAAGTGAGGAATAAAATTCCTTCTGAAGGTGAAGTTGATGGTCTGGTTCAAAATAATCAAGGTTTTTTTAGGCTGGAAGTAACGTCTTGAGAACACCTAATACAACTGCTCCACCCAAGCAGGGTTGGACAGAGGAGCATGTGCAGTCCAAGAATGGAGATTTTTATAACCTCTCTGGGCAACCTGTCCCAGTGTTTTACTATTCTCACAAGTAAAAAAGTGTTTTCTTTTGTCCAAGTGGAATTTCGTGTGTTTCAGTTTGTACCCATTACCTCTATTCCATTCACTGGTTACTCCTGAAGAGGCTCTGGTTCCTTCTTCTTCATTCCTTCTCATCAGACATTTATAAACACTGATGAGATTCCCCTGAATCTTTTCTTCTCTAGGCCCAGCTCTCTCAGCCTCTCCTCATGTGACGTAGGTTCCAGTTCCTAATCATCTTCATGGCTGCTGGGACACTGGCCACTGGACTTACTCCACTTACTCCATCTTTCTCATGTTGGGAAGCCCAGCACTGGACACAGCTCTTCAGATGTGTCTCACTAATGTTGAGCAGATGTGAAGGGTCACCTCTCTTGACTGGCTGACAACACCCTTCTTAATATTGAACTTAATGAGGTTCTAGTCTGCACAGTTTTCCAGTTTGTAGAGATCCCTCCGAATGGCAGCACATGCAGCAGGTGAGTCAGACAGTCCTCCCAGTTTTGTTGCAGCTGCACACATAGGGAAGGTACACTCTGCCTTGTCATCCAGGTCACTGATGAAGAGGTTAAACAGTATTGGCCCCAGTGTCACTCCCTGGGGCAGACCACTAGTGATGCCCTCCAGGTGGACTTTGGCCAAGCAATTCAGACAGTTTTCAATCTACCTGACTGTCCAGAGCATACCCTAAACTAATGATGGAAAGGAAAGTGAAGGTTAATAATGTGACATAAATTCAATGTGAAAACTTCCAGTGCAAATTAGAAGCAGTTTGTCCATCTGTCTCTACAGAAAAATGAAACCAGATAGGAAATTCAAAAACAATCATAGGTGAGGTTTGCTTTCAGGAAGCTGGAAGCAACCTTCAGAGTTCATAACAGAATAGCAAAGCTGTTATCTAATACAATTTATATATATTAAAAAAAGAAAAAAAGACTTGATAGTTTTTATAATGAATTTGTAGTAGAGAAAAATCTCAGGCATTAAACTGCAAGAAGTAATAATACAGTTCAAAGGGAAAATGTGAACAAATAGCCAGAGCTAGTGTGTGTACTGATAATGCATAATGCAACGTTATTATCTCAAGGAGATTCGTGCAGTCTGCAATGCAGCCAGAAAACAAAACCAAGACACATGCTGTAGAAGGCTATGCCTTAATATAGGATCAGGCTGCAGATGTGTGGTTATTGTTTAAAATCTACCTATAAATTGTTTCCAATTCCGATTGGTTGATAGTGAAGAAATTTTATCTTTTCTCATTGTAGACTGTGTTTGGATAATTGAATTACTATAGGAGAGTGATTTAATGTGTATTTCCATAAGCTTTGTTTTAAATGTCCTGGCGTATCAATTGCTACTACAATAAAACTAAGCATCTCTATATTTTTGGACCATTTGCTACTGCATTGCTGTAGAATAATAGGGTCATTTTTAGCACATTATTAAATTGGTTTTGTTTCATCTCTCCAAAAAGATAAATTTCTGGGAAGTTTTTCTTGTTTTCTTTTGCTCTTCTCTTCTTGTCTCACTTCTATTGGCAATATGTTGTCACAGAACTTTATTTGGGTTATTCAACTCATTTAGGGCTTCATCATTAATCTCGGGTCTCCTCCAAAAAAGGAAGATGAAAAATGTAGAAATTATTTAGAATTTTAAGTTCTGAATTTTAAACCTGTAATTGTGAAAACTGCTATGCAAGTACTGTCAAATCCAGGCAAACTTCATATGCTATAACCATTTCTAACATAATATTCTATAGATTTCTGGAGTTGTATTCTGGAAGGACCTGCAAAAAAAAAAAGTGTAACGGCTTGGGCATAATGAGAGTTCAGATCTTAGCTCATCGTTTGGATTAATGGGGTTTCAGAAATTAGAACCTTTATCTCTTCTAGAAGTTTTAATCATCTAGGTTTTCTCAGAGTCTTACTGCAGTTATAGGTTTAGCATCCTCACAAAATGTGTTTTCAGCTACCAATCTCTTTCAAAATAGTCAGAGGAGGACATAGGCTTGTTGTGACAGCTGCCTGGTGGTAAGAAAACTTCCTAGATCTTTTAAAGTGATAAAATTGATCCCTTCTTCTCTCTGAGAGTATTCTGAACTACAAGCTGTTCAGCAGAATACAGAAATAACCAGAGTTCCTGTTTCATATTCCTCCTTCATTGATTCAGATACAGTTGCCTGAAAAGAGACTTGTATCTCCCTGGATAGCAGGCCACTATGAAGTACTGGTGTGGATTCTCGTACTAGCATTAGTTTACATAGAACCAGTCCTGAGACTGTGCTACCTTACACAGGAACTCCTCAAGTCTCTAAGAAGTCTGACATTAATGTCCATTTCTCATCCTGAATGGAAAAAAAACCCAATAAACCCCAACAAAACCAAAACAAGACCACAAAAGCCCCCAAACACCCAGAAACCTCCAAAACAGTCAAATAACAACAACAACAAAACAACCCAAGAAAACTTAAGAACTGCAGTAGCGTTCTCATTTTTAGTTTGTATGTTTACTTTTCCAAAGTGAGCAGCATTTCATTCTCAAGGCAGTTCTGACCTGCATTTACTGAATGTTTCATTCATCTCTTGCTTAAGCTATAGATTTTATAAGTGAGAGATTTTATTAACGGGCCCTGTAAGGCTGTGCTGATTTCTGAGTCATTACCTGATTATTTTTACTTCAGAAAAGCAAATTAAATAAATAATCATGTAAAGTTAAAAGAATGGGATGGTTTAAAAGGTATCCTGAGTTACAATTTGGTTTAGAGACTCCCAGTCTCAGGCTGTGACTGTATTTATTTTGGATATCATCAGGAAAAGTAGAAGACAATGTAAATCTTTTAGAATAATGTAAAATAGAATAATGTAAAATAGAAAACACATTTCCCCAGGCAGAAATAGCTAGAAAATTAAGAACTAGCAGATCATGTCTCACTATTAGTATTTACGGGTTTGGTCTCAAAGTTTCTGTGGTTTAAAATAATAATTGTTGTAGTTATTACTTCTCCAAGGATTACATTCTGATGGTTGCTTTTAAAAGAACTGATATACATATCTGCTTATAAGAAAAGCTGAAATGTTGAAATACTTGAGCATCCAACATAGTTCTGCTTTATAAGAAAACTAAACAAATTGTGCCAGACAGCTTTTTCCATCAGCAAGTAGTCAGTAATTTGGAGAAGAGAAAGTGAGGGGTTTTGTGTTCCTGGAATCTCTGAAACATGGTTAAAAAAGATTGTCACATCTGATGATGTAGATTTAGTAGAAAAATAAAGACAAGTGTTACTATCTAACTTGAGGTAGTAATTATAAATGGAATAAAGGTCTTTGACAAGGCATAGCAATCTGTTTTCATAGTAACTCCTCTTCTAAAGCAGTTTCAGGTGAATACAAATATTCCACAGCAGAAATATGACATTTCACTTGCAGATGTGTTTTTGCATTTTTGTCATACACAGGTTGTACATAGTATGACTAATCAAATATTCTTATTAATAAATAAATTAATCTAAACTTCAGGTTTGTAGGACATTATTTTAAAATTGATTCCAATTTCTTTAAATGTAGTTTTTGTGAAAGTTTATTTATGTGGATTAATGTGATCTGTTTGTTTGCTTTGCTTATTATCATCTAAGATCTGTGACTGTTGTTTGGTTTTGTTATACTTACTGAGGGCATTTGCAGGCTTAATGAATAAAAATACAATTGTGTGATATATAGCATTTGTGATGCCAAGCATCTACACCTTAGCTGAAAGTCAGTTCATTTTGCATTCATCAAACACTGTTCTATCAAACTTCTAGTACATTCAAGTCTTTCAGAAAATGGCACCACAGTATCAGAATTAATAAGCCAGAAGGACATCAGAATGTCTCCAGTCCAACCAACCTCCTGTTCACAGCAGGATCACCTATGAGGTCAGACTAGGCTTCTCAGGTCTTTATCCAGATGAGTCTTGAACACCTCCAAAGTACTTGAACAACTTCAACCTCCACACAGTCACTGCTGTTAGGTCCCCATGAAGTCATAGCTGCTTCAGGCTGAACAAGCTCATCTCCCCCAGCATCTTCTTAGAGGGCAAGTGCTCCAGCCTCACTGTTTCAGTGGTGTCTCCTGAACTCCCCTTGCTTTATCAATGTCTTTTTCTGTACTGGGGTTGCAAAACTGAGCGCTAAGTAAAGGGGTGTAATATTTTCCCTGGATGTCCTGGCTCTGCTTCTGTTCTTATAGTTCAAGATACTGTTGGCCTTTTTGCTGCCAGTGTGCCTGGGGGTCCATGCTCATCTTTTCCTCCCAGCAGGACCCTTATGGCCTTTGGAGCTTCTCTATAAGCAAGCCGTTCCCAGCTTGTGGTGTTGCAGGGGCTCATCCTTCCAAGGTGAGGAACTTTGCATTTGTCCTTATTAAGTTTCATCAGGCTCCTGCTGGCTAACTCCACCAGCCTGTCTAGGATGTCCTTGAATGGTTCCCCCCGTCTGGTGGCTTCTGAAAATTTGATAAAAATGCCCTTGATCTCCTCCTTCACATCTCTGTCAAAAATTGAAGAGGACAGTCTCAGTACCAACCTCTGTGGTAACACGCTTTTCCCCAGGTAGAGAATGGCCCACTAACCATCATCCTCTAAGTATTATTATGCAAACTGCTTCTTATCCATCCCGTTGGCCGACAATCAAGACTACTACAGCCCAACGTAGATACAACAATAATGTGGGACAGTGATGAAAGCCTTGTTAAAACTGAGATAAATAACAACCCCTTAATATACAATTTCACATCACCTTTTTCTCCTTCATGTGCCTAATAATGTACTCCAATGGCACTCATTTCATGTTTTTTTGGGACCAAAGTGAGAGAACAGCCACTTGCTTCCAGCATTCAGGGAAGTATGCATCTGAATATCTCAAAGCTAGGTATACAGTAATTTAAGTGTTCAAAGGCTTTCCTGAACTGACCCCTTGGCACACTGAACACCCTTACCTGGTTTGCTGTGTGTTTGCCCATGCCACCCAAAAAGTGTACTTTTAAAACATTTTCCATTAGCCTCTCTGTTAAGATAAGCCCCCATAGTACCTTGTTTATATGGCATATATGAGCACATGCTTGGCTGTTTGCTGCTATCTTGGTTAATGTACTGGAGATTTACCTGGCCAGTTCCAAAGTATACAATGTAAACCTTTAGAGCTTAAGATGAAATTCCCTAACCTGGACTGTGAGCAGTCACACAGATTGACTAACAGACACCCACTATTACGTGTATAGGTCTTGTCTGGTTACTAGAGTACAAATATGCTAGCATGGGGACAGTACTCTGTTACACAAGCTCCTTGGGGTGCTATAAATGTAATATCATTGTCATGACTGCACGTGTTAAAATGTGTGTTAACCACAATGTATAGCTAATTGCACCTTTTTGCCCTGAGGGTTTTTTTATGGGTGATGGAGTATAAAATTGTTAAAAAGCATCACTTCAGTTGACAAATAAAAGAAAGATTCTTTGGTTATCAGTCAACTTATTTGTGAGTTTATATCCTAGTTTATTTAAAGAGTTTTTATCTCATTGATTTGCTTCCCCCATTCTACCACCCTCCAGCCCTCCTCCTCTTTTAGACAGGAATATTATCATTGTGTGATACAGAGGTATACTCAGAGACTAAATGCATTGTGTATGTTTCAGATACTAAGTAAAAAGGCATTTTATCAGTAATCTGGATAGAAATATTGCAGAATTGATGAATGTCACAACAAAACATGGTTGTTATAAACACAGGGAGTTCAAACAATCCCATGCTCTATTCAAAGCGTAATTTTTAACAGGAAAGATGACATCATATTTTCCCTTCATATTTACCTACAGATAATGGTTATCTTAATATCAACATAAATCTTGGACAAAACATATTTTCATTCAGTGATTTATCTCCCATATTATACCATCTTTGAACTGAAACCCAGACATTAGGCTTTCTGAGTTGAAAATTCTCTCTGAATGTTCTAAGCAAGCAGAAATACAAGGAGTAATAAAATATAGAAAAGTACTGACAATTTATATATGCTGTTAATTCCACTGATTGTGTCCAAATTCCAAAAGCAGCCCCTGAGTATTACATTTAAACATTTTCCTCTTTGCAATACTCTGCTTCCAGAAAAGAATATGTCAGGAGTTGCTCATAACAGTGACTACAAGGTTACAAATAGCTGTCAGTGAGGTCTAAAATTATTACCTTTCCTCGGTGAAACTGGAAACACAGAATAAGTTGGGCAGCAAAGTAAAATGTGGACATAATCAGCTGCAGCAGTAAGGAAAGCAAAATGTGTGCTGCTGCATTTTTACTATGTGAAAGAACATCAGCATAAATTAAACTGTTTAAACAAGTGAATGAACTTGAAGAAGAAGTCCTACACTGAGAAAACCAGTACATTGGTGTAAGTCTTTAGCTGGCTTAATCATAAGATCATAGAATAGTTAGGGTTGGAAAGGACCTTAAGATCATCTAGTTCCAACCCCCCTGCCATGGCATGGACACCTCACACTAGAATTTATTTACTTTGGATAAGGCTAAAATTTAGAATGTGTGTTTGTGCATGTATGTCTATATATGTTAAATATAAAAAAAAAAGTGTAAATATGAATTTAAGAAAGGAATAATAGTCACCCTGATATGTTTATTATCACAAACAAAACGGGAATTGTTATTTGACCCTTAGGCTACCTGGTACAGCACATCTTGCGTGCATAAAGCTAAACTAAGTGGTTGCCTTAAGACTGCCTTTACAGCCTCCAAATTATGTCCAGCCATGGCATCTAAGAGTAGGTCAAAACGACATCAGTGGCTGTGCTAATAGGCCAGTTCTGTAAGAGATCTTGACTTGTCTAGGTTAGGGTGCCAGGTTTGTACAGTTTAGAAAATTATTCAATTCACTAATACAGATACTGCCACTGGCCTTATGTATAACACTGTCCTGGGTTCAGCAGTGGCAGTCATTTTTTTGTTTTTTTTTTCCTTCTTAGTAGCTGTTGCAGTACTGTGTTTTTGACTTTTGGCTTGGGAACAAAAAAAACTGATAACACCGATGTTTAGACTGACCAAGGATTTTGTGAGTCTCATGCTCTGCCAGGGAGGAGGAGGGGCCGGGAGGAAGCGGGGACAGGACACCTGACCCAGACTGGCCAAGGAGGTGTTCCATACCACAGCACGTCATGCCAGGGGATGGAACTGGGAGCTACCCGGAAGGGCACGTCCCCTGGTCGGGCGGGCTGTCTTTTCCGGCGGGCGGTATCGTATTCTCTTCCCTTGTTATTTCTCTTGTCGTTGTTATTGTTGGTGGCGGCAGTGGTGATTTGTGTTATACCTTAGTTATTAAACTGTTCTTATCTCAACCCGTGGGAGCTGCATTCTTTTGATTCTCCTCCCCGTCCCTCCAGAAGCGGAGGGAAGAAAGGTGGGGGGGGGGGGGGGGGGGGGCAGTAGACTGCGTGGTTCTGATTTACAGCTTGGGCTTAAACCACGACAGTTCTTTTGGCGCCCAACGTGGGGCACGAAGGGTTGAGATAACGACAGATCTGACCGGAGTGTGTCTAATTGTATTTGTGATAAGCATTCAGTGTTTTGGATTGATAGTCACTTGTCACAATGCTGATTTATTGGCTCTCAAAGTTGTTGTTTTTGATCTCACAGTCTCAATATGCCGTAGGTTACTTAGAGCCGGTATTTGCTGTGTTAGTGTTTTTCAAGTGTGGGGCTTGGGCTAAGGTTATTGTCTCATTATATTTTATGGTAATGACTTGTAATACAATAGAAAAATTGATCATGAAACTGATCTGGCTTATGTTCCCAGTGTGGTCACCACCTTTATACTTTGGGAGGTATATAATACAAATGCTTAGCAACTATACATCTTTTTTCTCCTTCCTGGGTGGTCAACCTATGAAGGAGACATTCTTTTACCCTCCCAGTGCCCCTTCCAGACCGTTTACAGCATCGTTTGAGAGTTTTGAAGTTTTTGAGTGGCCTTTTAATATTGTTGAGACCTGTTTGCTGATTGTGATGGGGGTCACCATGTTGGCACGCATACAGAGTGTGTTTTGTCCACAACCATTACGTCTGATCTCAAGAGTTAAGCAGAGTCGGGTTTGGGCCTTGTCTGGGGTTAGACGACAAAATAGGGGGACCGAGAGATTTTCCCCGAGGCTGGACAGCCATGAGTGGCAGGGTGTGTGGGATAGTATGGGCAAGTATCTAGGTCAGTGGGCCCCTCCAGTGTTTTGGAACTTCACCACTGAACAAGTGCAAAATCCAGAAGAATTAGTAAAACACTTAAATGAGGTGTGTTGTCATCCTGGTCATACCAGAGAGGGACAAATCATGTCAACGTGCTGGGGCTTGGCCTATGCTTACCGGGCCTTGTTCAACACTATCCAGCACCTTCAAAAGGAAGGAAATGTCCTTGGATCTGAGGGCGAAGCAACAGACAGCGCAGCTACTCCAGCTCCGAGCACAGCAGCTACACCACCCCTAGCGACAAGTACAGCCACTACTCAAACTTCGACTGCAACAGACAGTGCAGCTACCCCAGCGACAAGTACAGCCACTACTCAAACTTCAACTGCAACAGACAGCGAAGCTACCCCAGCTCCAACCACAGCAGCTACACCACTCCCAGCGACAAGTACAGCCACTACTCAAACTTCAACTGCAACAGATAGCGAAGCTACCCCAGCCCCAACCACAGCAGCTACACCACCCCCAGCGACAAGTACTGTTGCTACTCAAAGCACAGTGATAATGACTGCAGCTAAACCAGAGGACCAATTCGTACCAATATCGATTGCCCCCATAAGCAAGAGAAAAAGCAGAAAAGAGGCAAGAAGGGTGAAGCAAGATGAAGAAACAATGTATTCACCACCCAGGCCACCACCTGATCAGGAGTCATCATCCCATGATGAAGAAGAAGAAGAAGAGGTGACTTCTCGACCTCGGACCTCAACCGAGCTACGGAATATGCGAAAAGATTTTACCCGTCAACCAGGGGAGCACATCATCACCTGGTTGCTCCGATGCTGGGACAATGGGGCCGATGGTCACAAACTAGGAGGTACGGAAGCCAAACAGCTGGGATCACTTGCTAGAGAAGGGGGAATTGACAAAGCAATTGCAAGAGAGAAAAAGTCCCTCAGTCTTTGGAGGCGGCTCTTGGCAGCTGTGAAAGAAAGATTTCCATACAAGGATGATGTTACGAGTCGTTCGGCCAAGTGGACTCCTTTAGACAAAGGCATCCAGTCTCTGAGGGAATCAGCCATCGTAGAGATGATCTATCACACCAAACCGAATAACGGAGATATACCCATAGACCCAGATGAAGTCGAATGTACACGACCCATGTGGCGAAAACTTACACGGAATGCACCGTCATCATATGCCCATTCATTGGCAACGGTAACCTGGGGTGACATAGTAACACCAACAGTGGATGAAATGATTCACAAACTCCGAGAGTTCGAAGACAATCTCACCCCTTCCATCATCTCAGCTGTGGAAAAACTGTCCCAGGATGTCAAACAATTGAGGGACGATCTATCTGATTTATCCAGCTCCTCACGTGTACCAACATACGTCTCAGCTGTTAACAAAAGACGTCCTATTGTTCAAGACAGAAGATATAGAAGGCAAACACCACGGGCCACCCTATGGTTTTACCTGCGGGATCATGGAGAAGACATGACGAAGTGGGATGGAAAACCTACTTCAGCTTTGGAGGAACGGGTGCATGAATTGAGAATAGGAACAAGGGTCAAGACTAATCATCCCATGAGAGCTGCGGCTTCAGTCTCTGGTGAGCAGGTTCCCAGATGGAGCGGAAGAGCTGATTTTACTCCAGCTCCTGTGATAACGAAGAATAATCCTTTTCAACACGACTTAGGTGTCCAACGTTGTGATGACTGTTAGAGGGACCCTGCCTCCAGCCAGGTGGAGGTAGGGGATAATCGGATTTACTGGACTGTGTGGGTCAGATGGCCTGGCACATCAGTCCCGCAGAAGTATAAAGCCCTCGTAGATACCGGTGCACAGTGTACCCTGATGCCGTCAAGCTGTCAAGGGGTGGAACCCATCTATATCTCTGGAGTGACAGGAGGATCCCAAGAGTTGACTGTACTGGAGGCTGAGATCAGCCTGACTGGAAGGAAATGGCAAAAGCACCCCATTGTGACTGGTCCAGAGGCTCCATGCATCCTCGGCATAGATTACCTCAGGAGAGGGTACTTCAAAGACCCAAAAGGGTACCGATGGGCTTTTGGTATTGCTGCTTTGGAGACTGAGGAAAATGAACAGCTGTCCACCTTGCCTGGTCTCTCAGAGGATCCCTCTGTTGTGGGGTTGCTGAAGGTCGAAGAACAGCAAGTGCCAATCGCAACCACAACAGTGCACCGGCGGCAGTATCGCACCAACCGAGACTCCCTGATTCCCATCCATAAACTGATCCGTAGTCTGGAGAGTCAGGGAGTGATCAGCAGGACCCGCTCACCCTTTAATAGCCCCATATGGCCAGTGAGAAAGTCTAATGGAGAGTGGAGACTAACAGTAGACTATCGTGGCCTGAATGAAGTCACACCACCATTGAGTGCTGCTGTACCGGACATGCTAGAACTTCAGTATGAACTGGAGTCAAAGGCAGCCAAGTGGTATGCCACGATTGATATTGCCAATGCATTCTTCTCAATTCCTTTGGCAGCAGAATGCAGGCCACAGTTTGCTTTTACTTGGAGGGGCGTCCAGTACACTTGGAACCGACTGCCCCAGGGGTGGAAACACAGCCCTACCATCTGCCATGGACTGATCCAGAATGCACTGGAACAGGGGCAAGCTCCAGAACACCTGCAGTACATTGATGACATTATTGTGTGGGGTGATACAGCGGAAGAAGTCTTTGAGAAAGGGAGGAAAATAATCCAAATCCTGCTGAAAGCTGGTTTTGCCATAAAACGGAGTAAGGTCAAGGGACCTGCACAGGAGATTCAATTTTTGGGAATAAAATGGCAAGATGGACGTCGCCAGATCCCTACAGATGTGATCAACAAAATAATAGCAATGTCTCCACCAACTAATAAGAAAGAAACACAAGCTTTCTTGGGTGCTGTGGGGTTCTGGAGAATGCACATCCCGAATTACAGTTCGATTGTAAGCCCTCTCTATCATGTGACCCGGAAGAAGAACGATTTTAAATGGGGCCCTGAGCAACAACAAGCCTTTGAGCAAATTAAACGTGAGATAGTTCATGCAGTAGCCCTTGGACCAGTTCGAACTTGGCCAGATGTAAAAAAGGTACTGTACACCGCAGCTGGGGAGAATGGTCCTACCTGGAGCCTCTGGCAGAAAGCTCCAGGGGAGACTCGAGGTCGACCCCTTGGCTTTTGGAGTCGGGGATACAAAGGATCTGAGGCCAGCTATACCCCAACTGAGAAAGAGATACTGGCAGCCTATGAAGGGGTTCGAGCTGCTTCGGAGGTGATTGGCACTGAAGCACAGCTCCTCCTGGCACCCAGGTTGCCCGTTCTGGGCTGGATGTTCAAAGGCAGGGTCTCCTCTACACATCATGCAACTGATGCGACATGGAGTAAATGGGCTGCACTAATTACACAACGAGCTCGAATAGGAAATCCCAGTCGTCCAGGCATTCTAGAAGTCATCATGGACTGGCCAGAGGGCAAAGATTTTGGAATGTCACCAGAGGAGGAGGTGATGCGTGCTGAAGAGGCCCCACCATATAATAAACTATCAGAAAGTGAAAAGCAGTATGCCTTGTTTACTGATGGGTCCTGCCGTATTGTGGGAAAACATCGGAGATGGAAGGCAGCTGTATGGAATCCTCAACGACAAGTTGCAGAAACTGCTGAAGGAGAGGGTGAATCGAGTCAGTTTGCCGAGGTGAAAGCCATCCAGCTGGCCCTGGACATTGCTGAACGAGAAAAGTGGCCAGTACTTTATCTCTATACTGACTCATGGATGGTGGCAAATGCCCTGTGGGGGTGGTTGCAGCAATGGAAGCAGAGCAACTGGCAACGCAGAGGTAAACCCATCTGGGCTGCTGCACTGTGGCAAGATATCGCTGCCCGGGTGCAGAACCTGGTGGTGAAGGTACGCCATGTAGACGCCCATGTACCCAAGAGTCGGGCCACTGAGGAACACCAGAACAACCAACAAGTGGACAAAGCTGCTAAGATTGAAGTGGCTCAGATGGACTTAGATTGGCAACATAAGGGTGAATTATTTTTGGCCCGGTGGGCCCATGACACTTCAGGTCATCAGGGCAGAGATGCAACATACAGATGGGCCCGTGATCGAGGGGTGGACTTAACAATGGACACTATTGCCCGGGTTATTCACGAGTGTGAAACATGTGCTGCAATTAAACAAGCCAAACGGTTAAAGCCTCTTTGGTATGGAGGACGATGGCTGAAGTATAAATATGGGGAGGCCTGGCAAATTGATTATATCACACTCCCACCAACCCGCCAAGGCAAGCGCCATGTGCTTACCATGGTGGAAGCAACCACCGGATGGCTGGAAACATACGCTGTGCCCCACGCCACTGCCCGGAACACTATCCTGGGCCTTGAGAACCAGATTTTGTGGCGACATGGCACCCCAGAAAGAATTGAATCAGACAATGGGACTCATTTCTGGAATAACCTTATAGACACTTGGGCCAAAGAGCATGGCATTGAGTGGGTATATCACATCCCCTACCATGCACCAGCCTCTGGGAAAATCGAACGGTACAATGGGCTGTTAAAAACTACACTGAGAGCAATGGGTGGGGGAACTTTCAAGCATTGGGATACACACTTACCAAAGGCCACCTGGTTGGTCAACACCAGAGGATCTGCCAACAGGGCTGGCCCAGCACAGTCAGAACTTTTACATATTGTAGAGGGGGACAAAGTTCCTGTGGTGCACATGAAGAATTTGCTGGGGAAGACAGTCTGGGTTATTCCTGCTTCAGGTAAAGGCAAACCCACTCGTGGGATTGCTTTTGCTCAGGGACCTGGATATACTTGGTGGGTAATGCGGGAAGATGGGGAAGTCCGATGTGTACCTCAAGGAGATTTGATTTTAGGGGAAAACAAACAATGAACTCAATTGTACGCTGTTGCCTGCTATAGTCCATCAACTAGAAGTCTGCAGGGCACCAGCGACTGGCTCTGACTTCCCTCCGACCATCATCCCAACAGAGAATGAACTTTGATAGAACCGGATGAGTTCTACAGTAAAGGAATGATCAGCATCAGCAGGCAACGATCCAACACTGCATACAGCTTCTTCTGCCCTGAAAGACTGTTCCAAGAGATGGAGCCCAACATCATGAACCGAATGGACTCAGTAGCTTTATAGGAATTGGTCCGTGCACTAAGATTACAGTGCACCGAGATGAGAGTGAGGGTATATGGAAAATGTGGGATCTGAGCATGACGTGAATGGTATGGAACAAGGGGTGGATACTGTCCTGGGTTCAGCAGTGGCAGTCATTTTTTTGTTTTTTTTTTCCTTCTTAGTAGCTGTTGCAGTACTGTGTTTTTGACTTTTGGCTTGGGAACAAAAAAAAACTGATAACACCGATGTTTAGACTGATCAAGGATTTTGTGAGTCTCATGCTCTGCCAGGGAGGAGGAGGGGCCGGGAGGAAGCGGGGACAGGACACCTGACCCAGACTGGCCAAGGAGGTGTTCCATACCACAGCACGTCATGCCAGGGGATGGAACTGGGAGCTACCCGGAAGGGCACGTCCCCTGGTCGGGCGGGCTGTCTTTTCCGGCGGGCGGTATCGTATTCTCTTCCCTTGTTATTTCTCTTGTCGTTGTTATTGTTGGTGGTGGCAGTGGTGATTTGTGTTATACCTTAGTTATTAAACTGTTCTTATCTCAACCCGTGGGAGCTGCATTCTTTTGATTCTCCTCCCCGTCCCTCCAGAAGCGGAGGGAAGAAAGGGGGGGGGGGGGGGGGGGGCAGTAGACTGCGTGGTTCTGATTTACAGCTTGGGCTTAAACCACGACAAACACTTATTAATGTCATAAAGAAACCAAATATTCAGATTTTGTGTTTTTTGTTTTGTTTTGTTTTGTTTGTTAGGTTTTGGGTTTTTTGAGGATAACCTAGGTTTATAGGCTTATTTTTTCCCTTAGGGACTACCCTTGTAAATAGAATAGCAAGACTATTCTAGTGAGCATAACTATAACATTAACATGTATTCAGTATAGCTGGTTTCTATTAATCAGCTAGTCGAGCATATGATGCTGAGGTAACTACCTACATTATGTCTAAACCAAGATAGCTTTCCTAGCCATTCCCTGGTAAATCAAGGCCCAGCTGTATGTAACGAGAGGAAATTTGGTAAACAAGCAGCAATGAGCTACAGCAAGATTCAGCCAGGTCCTCAGCATCGATAAACAGACTGTCAAAAAAACAGAGGACACACTTGGTTTCTTGTGTAGATAACCTTGATCAAACTTTTCATAGGATACTTTGCAGATAAATATTGATCATGAATGCAGGTTTATCCAGCACCCCTTTCATGACAGATATATTTAACCTGTTACCATTTTTTTTTTCACTGAAAAAATGGAAAAAATATTAAATTTGTTTGGTATTTGATTGCTTTTTCCACAGCCTTTATACCTTATGAACATAGTTTGGTGGTGAGTAATCACAAGGTTTTGGATACCTGACATGTGGCTCATTGGAATTCCAACAAAAAACATTAAGGAAGGAATTTTTTCTATGCTATGATTGAAGGAATTAAACAAAACACAATTCACAGTAGAAAAAAGCTTCCCCAAACACCTTTCAAACCCACTCAAACTGAAACTTAAAATTCCCCTTCCTTATTTTACTTGATTTACTGCACCCTTTACCTTAGTGTCCAGCCGAGTTGTACTATATTGCCAATACTGACAAGTCATCTTTAGATATTGCTCAAAGATTTAATGTTAAATAATCTCTGGGCATTACTCCAGGCAATTCCTAGCTGAAGTATCACAGAAAGGATGTTATTAGGCACTTTCCTTCCTTCAGTTTTTCTCTGCGGACTATCTGACTCAGTTTCATGAACAAAAAAAATAATTGCTTGTTTTATTTTATGTCATACACATTTTAAATTCTATGTGCATCTTCTAGTTGGTGAAAAATCACCAGTACTGTAAATTAAGGAGCCAGAGCACAGCTTAAATGTTCAATGGAACCATGTGAGGATGAAAAGGCTCATCTACTCAGATGAATAATAGGAGCCATTTTGAATTTCAGCTGTTAAAAGAAAACAGTGGGAAAGATTGAGCAATATCTCTACTTGGATAATAATAATAATAATAAATTCTTATGGGCATAAAGGTATCCTTTAGTTATCTGGTATATCTTCAGCTTAACAATCACGAAACTTTACTAAAAAGAAAGAAAATTTTCGGGTTTCTTTGTTGCACTGGGGAATGGTTGACACCATCACTACAGGTTTTTTCTGAACTCAGGTTTTCACTGCACATACTCCATATGAAAGCAACTCTGGATAAATTGCAATTAAGGGCTACAGAATGTGCTTAATCTTAGTTCACATTACAAAAAAAACAGGGAATTTTCATCATTTTCATGGAGGTTAAAAGGTCAGTAAATCTATCTGTGGATAATATTTTTGGTGGCACAGTTAGCTGGCTGTCTGCATACAAAAGGAAAATCTTTGGCCAATGAACTTGTCAAAGACTGCTGTCATAAAAAATTTTGTAAAGTCTATGTTAGAAGCCTGAAGCTTATTTTAAAATATCACTGTATTGTATTATCCTTGCTTTGATAAGGCATGGTCAGCATCATGAGGTCAAACTCATTCCTTATTAGTGTGTTCTTCAACTTCTATCTTGTTATTTTGATTCCCCAGAGGTGCTGGATAAGTAGACAACATAAGTAGACAACAAATAAGTAGACAACATTGCTTTGTTCTGTCTAGTCAAACTTTACCACGTGGTTTGCCAAATTATTATGTATAGAGAAATAACCTAGATGCAAAGCTACAAGGCTTCAAGGATTAAAGCACATGCCAGAAAATATGGGCATTACTGTTACTACTTTTCTGGGACTTGACTACACAAAGATAAAATTGCGTGTTCTTGGATGGGCTCAGACCACTTCTCTCAGTTACTGGGTCCTTTTCAAAATATCTTTTTAACTCAGATCAATTAAAGAATAAATGAGTAACTAGGTGATCCATCTACACACCTGATGGCTTGTCTGGTGTCTGAAGTTTTATCTTTAAATTTCATCTTCATTGCAAGAATGTTAGTGTCCCTTTGAGAAGGATGACTAATGTCTATTACAAATATTTTAATGAATTTCTGATTTGCTGGGGAAGGCATCATAGTTTAATGGTAGATTTTTGCTCACACAGCTGTCTGTGGAACATTATAGGTGTACTATTATCTATTAAGCTCACAGAGGGTAACAGCATAGTTCTAAGTATATTTGCTGGCTTTGCAGGAGATTGAAGCTCAATTTTTCTGTTCAGTTGTATTCTTATTACAAACTTAACCATGCTTCTTCTACAAATGAGCCATAGCTACCAAACTGGTTTGGAATCTGGTCTATTTTCTGGAAGGTTTCCTTTCAGAATTTTTTCAGTTTTCAGATACTGAACACTCAAAGTATAAGAAAGGAGAATAATATTTATCTTAGTTTCCATTTTACTGATTATTAGCATAAACTAAGACTACAATTAGCAAGTTTATGTTTACACTACTTCCTGCATCCAAATCCAAGCAGAAGCACCCTGGACTTTAAACCTGCAACATGCTGTAAGGTTACAGTTCAATTAGATCACAAGAACAAGTGTGTGCTTTGCTCTTTACTAAGTCTGAATAGCTCCAGACTTCAGGTTGATTGCTGCAAAAACTACAGTCTGAAATTAACTTCTTACTCCTCTTTCTTACAGCATGTTTTTTTTGAAAAGAATTGTTAAGACAGTGTTAGTGAATGGATTTATTTAACAATAGAACACATAATTAACTGGTCATTTGTCTATGACATGTCAGTAAAAAAAGTGTGTAAAGGTCAGTCTCTGGAGTAGCCAGCAGAACTCTCTGCATGACAGGGTATTATCAAAATCTAGTGAGATTATTACATTAAGAGAGAAACAAAATCTTGTGGAATTTGTGTCTTTTCTGTGAAAATTCAGATGGGGATAACAGTGGAACCATTGTAAGGAAGAAAAAGTAAAAGTAGGGTTGTTATGTGGTAATCTGGTGTCAGTATCTCAAAGTCAACAATCACAGAGCTAGGTTCCATCCTGTGCTTGTTTCCAGAGAAAAGGGATCACCTTGATTAGAGGTGAATATTATCCTAATGTAAAGAAGAATACCTAGATATAAACTGGCTGATCTTGAGGGTGTGTTGAGTTAAATCCTGTGCTGGAAAAATGGTATGATTTAAGCCAAAATAATGCTGCATGGAACTGTGATTCTCAGTAAGGACACACTGTCATAATGCGCGAACCATTTGTTCATCTGATCCCTTTGTATCTTTAAAAGTAAAGTGCAACTCAAAAAACATAAAGATTCAATATATTAAATGAAACAGAGCACAGCAAAGGGTTAGGGTATTTTATAAATTTTAGAACTTAACAATTACAGCAGAAATTTGTTGATTTCATTTTTTGTGATATAGTCCACAAGACAAACTACTTATAAATGAATATGAATTCCAGAAATATAGCACAGGTACCACAAAAAATGAATAAGACTACAAAGTCTTATTCATAAACTCTTCTTCTCTTATCTTAAAGGACCTGGAAGGAAAGAGCTGGCCAGTATTTTTTATTTCTGACTCAGAGTTAAAATTCTTTTTCCTTCTTCTGTATCTAGTAGATATAGCAATATAGAAGTGTTTCAGTCCTATTTTTCAGATTTCCGCCTTTTCTCAGTTCTATGAAGAGATTTTAAAAGATGAAGTAAAGACTGTTAGTCCATAAAGGAAAGCAGATCTTTTTAGAATAAGGGACAGCAAGGGTTTCTGATCCAAAGACTAAATGGCAACAACCTGAAGAAAAGTGCGTTTGAAAGAGTATGATAATTAAAAGACATAACCACTTCTCTCAGAAACCAGGAATGGACAGAAAGAAGAGGTAAGTTAAAGCTAAAAGCTGAGGAAATGATTGTTGGAAGGAATGGGATGTATGGCAAGAAATTAAGAAGATTTTTGATAATTTGTGCAGGACTTGATGAGGAAGAAGGAAGAGATTGAGTCTTGGAAGAGACTATTCAAAGCATTTTGTCCCTGCAGGAATTGATGTTTGTTTATAGGTAAGCATACACTGATATACCATAGAATTTGACAACCATGAACTCTTTCTCCATCCGCTGTTTAAAATGTTTCCTCTCTACTGCAGTTAGAAGGAGAGTAATAAAATGTTTTAAATAATCTTCAGTGTATTGGCACAAGTTGAAAGCCAGATTAGCATAAAGAATCCTCCAGTGTTTGTTCTATTAGGAAAACCTGTCTTTAAAAGGTTTGCTCTTTCTCCTTCTTTGTATGTGCTTTTTTGTTAAAGTTTATTTATTTATTTATTTACTTTTGTGATGCTAATGGCCACTAGGATCCCTCTGTTCTACATAAAGCATACAGCCCCAGGAACAGACACATGGTTTTTTTCATACCCACATGAATACAGTACTCCTAAATCCAATCACTGGTAATACCTGGAGGCTGGTTTGAAACCGTTGAGTAATTTGGAACTGACCTGAAACACAAGAGCGCTGCAGACTTTTCATTAACACTTTGTAGTACAGGATGTAGCAAGGCATCGCTTTCCCCACTCTGTTAGAAGTTTAAGTACTGAGGAAGGAATATTTGTCATTGGTGTTACATAAAAGACAGTGCTATATTCCTTTAAGAAAAAATACAGACATAAATTCTTTTAGCTTTCAGAAGAGAAATGGTTTTCTTTGTCACAACAATATCAGTAACAAAAAGCAGAACATCTCTGTGTTTTACCCACTGTTTGCTGGTGGAGACATTCTGGAAACCATCTGCCTGAGCTAAGTAAATCACGATATCCCTGTCCCGGGTTTAGCAGCAGCAGTCAGTTTTTCTCCTTCTTAGTAGCTGGTGCAGTGCTGTGGTTTTGACTTTCGGCCTGGGAATAATACTGATAAAGCTGATGTTTTCAGTTGCTGGTCAGAATGTTTACCCTGACCAAGGACTTTGTGAGTCTCATGCTCTGCCAGGGAAGAGGGGAAGCCAGGAGGAAGCAGGGACAGGACACCTGACCCAAACTAGCCAAAGAGGTATTCCATACCACAGCACGTCATGCCCAGGAGGTAACTGAGAGTTACCCGGAAGGGCACGTCCTCTTCTCTGTTGGGCTCTTTTCCGGCGGGCGGTATTGTATTCTCTTCCCTTGTTATTTCTCTTATCATTATTATTATGGGTGGTAGCAGTAGTGTTTTGTGTTATACCTGAGTTTCTGGACTGTTTTTATCTCAACCCGTGGGAGTTACATTCTTTCGATTCTCCTCCCCACCCGTCTTTGGGGGAAGGGGGGGAGTAGAAACTGCGTGGTTCTAATTTACAGCCTGGGCTTAAACCACAACAATCCCATATTTCATTGTAGCTTCATCTGTAGTATTTCCTTCATGTTTTGTCTACAATTCTTTAATTATGCTGCTAAATGTAATCTGGGGGAAGATTTTTTCTGAAGCTCTATTTTTGGGAAAATTTCCTTCTATTATTTTTCTTTTCTCTTCTGTCTTACTTCTTTCTTCCCCTCTGGCTATGAACTCTTTGAGGGATTTAGTCTCAGCAAGGTAAATAACCCCTTAAAGATCTTCAGATTCTTGTATTCCATGGCCTCAGTTCAGGCTGGTAACACAGTTTGTTTTCATTTGGCTGATTTTCTTTATACAGATACAGTAGAAAGTTGTGTCAAATAGATTGCTCCAATTGAACTGCCAAAGAGCCTTCAAAGGGTAACAAGTCTCAGGCATTGTTAAACTAGGTTAAAAATCAGTGATCTACAGCTGAAAGCTTAAATAACTATAGTTCATTAATCCTCAAGGCTTAAAATGCTTTATAAGCTTCCATGAACTGTACTTTTAGTTACATTTTAATACTTACTTTTGGTTTTAGAACTTATAACTAATTACGTCAGGCCATTTTATGTTTCAGTTCTAGATATCATGAGAAGATGGATTGTGCTCAGGCATAAATTATTGGGAATTAGGTACAAAAATGGCTTTAAAAATCTGTCCTTGTGTGTATACATAAAGTCCTACTGTGACTGAGCTTGTGTTAGAGAATCTTTGTAAGTCAGAAGGAAATTTTGATTTCAAACTCTGGAGAATTTCATTAATAAATATGGGAATACAAATCAAGTATTATTTGCTGTTGAAGAATAGCAAATGGTTCAATCTTGTGTGTGCATCTACACCTCTGTTTTGTCTCTGCGCTTATAACAAGCAACAAAAACATAGTAATTATACATTATTTCTTACTAGTTTTGTAACTTTATATTTTCTACGCTGTAACTTCAATAAAATTCTTGCCTTCCAGACAACATCAGAGAATTAAGGGGAAGAATGTGCCTCAAAACTAAAAATATTATGTTTTGCTGAAGTATGACAGATTTAGGAAATAGATTTGAGATCCTTATGATGTCACCAAAAATATCACTTTTTTATTCTGACTGAGTATGTTATTCATGAAAGATACCAGACTGATGATGCTGAAAATTAAATTACTTTATTCATTGACATATATGCTTCAACACTGACCTGCAAAAGCTCCCTCAAGGGGAGGGAAATAGTCAGATATTCGCTTTTGGCCAGACACCATCATTTTTCATGAACGATATCTTACTGTAGAAGGGTTCCACTGAGACTAAGTATAGTAAAAAGCAGCTGCTAATATAGGGGTAAAAGAACTTTCCCTTTAACTGTGTCAGATAGATGAAGTTCTGAAGCCACAAAATGTGGGCTTGGTCCAGCCCATGACTTGAGGAGAATCTGTATTGTGACAGTTGTTTCTTCTGGTTGATATAGGTAGAAGTCTTTTCACCTAATGCAAGGTCAGGTTTTTGGGTTAAGTCTGGCTCAGATTTCAGTGTGAGGACCTTTCGGTAATTCTGACAGCTCTGGCTGGAGAAGCTGCAGAGAGGTAAATTCCATACATCCCAGCTGCCACTGTAATCCCAAACTGCATTTATTTAAGCAGTTATTTCATCAGTCCTTCTCAGCTGTATCTGTGATCAGAATAACCGGCAGTAAAAGGCTTATGCATTTGCATTAATTCTCCCAAAGCCACTGACTGGGTAGGAGAATCCATTATCAGTTCACTTTCATAGCGGCTTCATCTTTCCATAGCTCATTTTCAGAAAGAATTGATATCATAGAATCATAGAATGATGGTATGATCCTCTTTTTATGTAGAGCCCCATATGGTGATGGAAAAATCAGTGTTGAATAAGGTGTGACTTTTGCGAAAGTGAAGAAGACTCTAAAGAAACATTCAGATCAGGGAGGTTTGTTTAGAAATAGTAGTCTTAAAAGGAATGACAAAATGGGGTCAGTTTGTATCAAGTGATAGACATTTTTCTGGAAAAAAATACACTTTTTTAAATTATTCTGCCTTTTATTCAAGCTAAAAATTGCAAATTTCAAAGCAAAAATGCTGTGATATGTCTAGTACTTTACAGAATAAAATTTTATCTTTACACAATATATTGAAAGTTGCAGGATAACATCTATACAAGAAGAAAGGATACAGAGGATTTGAACTTTTTCTCAATAAATTGGAAGGGAAATGAAATCCACTCTTGAGTTTAGACTGCTGTGTGAATTTGAATATATTTCACTCTTTTCCTGCAATAAATACTTCAGCTTTAGTACCTACTTATCTTCTAGACCCATATGATAGTGAATATTTGTGGTCAGATGCACACAAATATATGTACTCCCAGTTTTGGACTTTTTTTTTGCTAAGACCACGTGTCGTGGTTTAAGTCCAGTCAGCAACTCAGCCACGCAGCTCACTAGCTCACTCCCTCCCCTTCCTCCCCCTCTGCTCCCAGAGGGGTGGGAAGGAGAATCAAAAGAATGTAACTCCCATGGGTTGAGATAAGAACAGCCCAGTAACTAAGGTATAACACAAATCACTACTGCTACCACCAATAATAATAATGATAAGGGAAATAACAAGGGAAGAGAATACAACCGCTCACCACCCGCTGACCGATACCCAGCCTGACCGAGCAGTGAACCAGCCCTTCTGGGTAACTGCTTCCAGTTTATATAGTGGGCATGACATGCTGTGGTATGGAATACCTCTTTGGTTAGTTTGGGTCAGGTGTCCTGTCTCTGCTTCCTCCCGGCTTCCCTTCTTCCCTGGCAGAGCATGAGACTCAGAAAGTCCTTGGTCAGAGTAAACATTGCTGAGCAGCAAAAAAACATCGGTGTTATCAGCTCTGTTCCCATGCTGAAAGTCAAAACCACAGCACTGCACCAGCTACTAAGAAGGAGAAAAATGACTTCTACTGCTGAACACAGGACACTAGGAAAGATATCCTTTTTGACTCTCAGAGACAAAGATTCTTCACAATATTCTGTACAAATGCTCCTGCAGGTGAAGTTTTGCCAAAGCCTTTCTATAGAAGTTAAGTGTCTCAGTACATCTCTGTGTATTGTAATCTATTTATCTCCTAGAAAGCATTTAAGAGGATTTGACCAAACAAGGGGAAAAGTAAAGTCAACTCACGCCTTGTACCTATCAAGCTCTTTGTAAAATCATTGTTTCCATAATTACCCAGCCAAAACCAAGAAAAATCCCATACCAAATTCTTATGGGTTTTGGGAAATTGTGATCAGGCATCCTGAAGCCATAGGGTTTACAGCTGGTTTTAGTGCATGCTTCATTCTGTTCTCAGATGCTTACATGTACTTTTGAGTAGGATGAGGCCAAAACTTATGTGGTGATGCAAAAATGAGAAGAAGGACTTTATTTGAAAATCCAGTAAGAGTCAGCTAAATCACAATATAAACAACTGGCCAAGTATGGCTTACTGACCTGTAATGACTCTCTCCAGCTGTCTCCATTTTGTCACCATACAACCACCACCACAGACCCAGCTGGTCTCTGGGTGTATGGTTATACATATGTGCATCTTTAATGGTCTCCTGTGTTTAGTAATGACATCTTTCTTGCATGTACTTCACACTGTAACTAACTGAAATACAAGAAATCAGTACAGTCTTACTTTTCTGTATCGTAAGCTGTCTTATTCTTTTTTTCCTAGCATGTTTGTCTAGCATCAATACTTTGCTAGTGTTATATAGCAATAATATGGTCATATGCATTTGATTTCAACTGGCAATTGTATTTTTTTATGAATAGTCAGCAACCCTGACTCATGTTACTTTTTCTCTCAGTTTTCCTACCATAATGTTAAACGGATGGTACATTCTTGTAAGACTGCAGGTTAAATTTGTAAATGAAGAAAGCTAGAAAATAGTCTGTATATGTCTCAAACTGTTGACAATTTGCTTTTTTTTTCTTTTTACATTAAATAAAATTTTCACCAACTGACATTGCAGTTGCAAGCTTGTTTTGTTCTTTATGTTTTTGCTGTGTTTTCAGGTATTATTTTGACTGTTTCCCAAGTTTCTCATTGCAGTGTAATTTTTTTCTGAAGTTAATGTGACATTTTTATTCTGCTTGCAAGAGCTGGCTAGATGTTAGTTTGTAATCTTCCCCGTAAAATTTCACTTTTCAGGGCTGAGTATCACATCAAGGAAACATGTTCATAGTAATCTGGAAGTTCTTCAGTTGATGTGTACAACTTTCCAGACAGGTAGCAGTTTTGGTTATTATGTGGAAAAGCACAAGGACTACCTGAAACTTTGTTAACTAAAAAGTTGTTCTAATGCCACAGATTTTTTGTCCCTATTGGATCTCATGCAAAGATATAGAGATTAGCCCATGGTCATGTGCTTGTCATGCGCTTGTCATGCACTTGTCATGCGCATTTCAGTTTGGTTTCACCACATCATTTTTAAGTTCTGAAAGAGTTTTAAGGATTCAGCCAATTTATTTTGTGACAATAGCCAGGTGCTGGAAATTTCAGAAAAAGGCAGAAGTTTCCCTATAATTTGCATATAAGGATTTATTCTACAAAATAATTGCAAAATAAAAGATATTTCATTTGAACCTCAGCCAAACTCTGATTATACATGCAGAAACAGGAGGAATTTGCACATCTAATACACCTCATGCTTTCATAAGTACATAATTTTCTGTGTAACCTTCTAATTCATTTGGAAGAGTAAGATGAAGTAGCAGTGCATTCCACTGGCTAATTAGAGATTCCTCACTTTTGTCAGTTGCCTTTGAATGTCTTTTGCTTAGCTGTCATATGACAAGCTTAATAAGAGCAATTATAGGACCTTCAGTATATCATTAGTTAACATATATGTACAGGTAATGCATTGCCTATTATTACTTGTTTCTAAAAACTAAGCAGCACATATACATAAATATTCTTGCATTAAAATCTTTGTTCTGCTGATGTGTATCTAATTTCTTTCCCTGCATTACTTCTCTTTTCCCTGTAACTTGAATATAGAATGATCAGAAATGCAAATAGCATTTTACATGAGAAAAAAGAAAAATCTTGCCATTTTTCTTCTTATTGAAATAAACTTTGTATAGGTGTAGGTAATTTGATATGCAACTTAGACATCTTGAACCATCCTACTCGCCGTCTGCTAAAATGAAGAAACACCCAGTCAATGGGACCAGATACACAAATAAGAGGAATAAGGTCTATCCTGCTGCAGCAAAAGATTTTAATCACCTTACATATGTAGAGACTGCCATCAACAGGAGATAATCACTAAGAAACCCAATTTTAGCATGTAATATTCTAGATCTCAGCGAAAATCTAAGTTAATGAAACAGTCTGCTCACTTTCTTAGGTGAGAGGTTTTTAGGTGAGAGGTTTTTAATATACATACAAGCTAATCAGTAAAATGCCAACAGATTTGCACATGATGTTTTTGTTTCCAAGTCTTATGACTTTTGTTTCCAAGTCTTATGACTTTCCAAGACATAAGAGATAAATTTACACATTGAAGAAACAGCCATATAACTACTTTTAGAACTCTAAATCTTTCAAATCAACACACAGAAAATGAAGGTAATTGTGGGATTTTTCCCCTTATATCAACACAATGCTATGGAAATAAAGCTTGGAAAAGTGAAGAGCAGGTCATAAGCAATGATTTTGTTATTCTGTTCTTTCCCCTTTTCTATGCATCATTCAGAGGATTTGCTGAAAAAAAAAATATTATGATAAACTCAATTTCCCCAGCAAATTTGTTTGAGGTATTTACTACTACCTTTTATTGAAGTTTACATTTTTTCACATCTTCATTCTCCAACATGATGTATTTTATGACAAGTTGTCAGCCATTTCTGTTTTTCTCTTTCTATACAGTCCAGCAAAATTATGCTTTTACTGTTGTGAGATGCAAAGGATATAGAGACAGATTTACAACTTTATATAATAACCTGTAATGTACTAGTGCTGAAAACCCCAAAACACTGACTAGCTCCATACCAGGCAAGATACTGCACAAACACATAAAAAAGACAAGTCTAACCCAGAAATCTGACCACTAGATCTGTATGCTTTGAAGGAAATAGGTAGTATAATTCTAAGGGAATAGGCAGGTGAGTGAGTCGAAATGCTTCCCCATGTTCAGTCCCCGTTTTCTCATGTTACGAGGCATTTGAAGTTGGCAGTCCAGGATAAACTGTGGTATTAAAAAGAAATATTTGAGTATTTCTTGACTTCCAGGAAAGACTACAGTTACCTTACCTTGCCAAGTACTCCAAGAAAATGCACATGGTCTGCATGGGTGAATGCAGTTCCTGCTTAGCATATCTCATATGGTATGAAGTATGGTAAGAGCCTACAGCAATCTCACTGTCTTTCCACACTATCTTGTCATGTTTGATTTCAATACAATATCACAAATACAATTACTGATAAAGAGTCTTCTTCTCAACATAAACCACATAGGAAAATACTCTTTTTTTACTGCCTAAAGTTAAAGAAGTGTAACAAATAATACCAGCCTGAAGTCATGTGTTTCTCTTTATAAAAGAGGTAGAGCACACATGCAGTTTTCCCTCAGCTGTAATTAAAAAATACATCTTCTCTATCCAGAAAGCCTGAGCTCTCCTTGGGCTATCTCCCAGAATGATCCTGATATCAAAGTGACCAAGAGGGCTATTAAATACAGAATACATGCATTGTTCCAGAAACAAATACTAAAAGCTGAAAAACCCTACTCCTTGCTGAGTTAGTAAACTAGGCTAAATTCATACTCCATAATTTTTCCTTCTTTTCTTCCATGAAACTTGTATTCTTTGCTTCACAATGGGAAATGGTACAGAAATAAGTACAAACATGTTTTCTTCCATACCTAAACGTATGACACAGTGACCAGTTGTCCTGGGTTCAGCAGTAGCAGTCATTTTTCTCCTTCTTAGTAGCTGATGCAGTGCTGTGGTTTTGACTTTCAGCATGGGAACAGAGCTGATAACACCGATGTTTTTGTTGCTGCTCAGCAATGTTTACTCTGACCAAGGACTTTCTGAGTCTCATGTTATGCCAGGGAGGAGGGGAAGTCGGGAGGAAGCAGAGACAGGACACCTGACCCAAACTAACCAAAGAGGTATTCCATACCACAGCATGTCATGCCCACTATATAAACTGGAAGCAGTTACCCAGAAGGGTTAGATCACTGCTCGGTCAGGCTGGGTATCGGTCGGTGGGTGGTGAGCAGTTATATTCTCTTCCCTTGTCATTTCCCTTATCATTATTGTTATTGGTGGTAGGAGTAGTGGTTTTATGTTATACCTTGGTTATTAAACTGTTCTTATCTCAACCCGTGGGAGTTACATTCTTTTGATTCTCCTCCCCATCCCTCTGGGACTGGGGGGGAGCAAGAGGTGGAGTGAAAGAGAGACTGCATGGCTGACTGAGTTTAAACCATGGCACTAGTTCACCCTTTTGTAAAGTAAAGGTTTGAGTTTGAACTTCCTCACGCTAAAAGAAACTGAAACTGTATTTTCATCTTCATCGGTGGGTTATCTAACATCCAAGCCACTATATAAAGTCACTTAGCACTAGTAAGCTGATTCAGCTCACCGTTATCACTTAGCTGCTTATTAAAGCAAAATTATCTGTGTAGTAGGTATTCTCAAACAGTATCTTCAAGTGGCTTGAGAACTCTTCTGTATAGAATATGTATCAACCTCTGGACATGTTCTGGATAAGTTCTTAAACCAAACTGTTGATGTCTTTATTTGGAAAACTAGTATTCAAGTATGAATTCACAATGGAAAATGTAGACATCAGATTATCAGAGCACAATGGAAAATGTAGACATCAGATTATCAGAGCTATCTTACAATTTTGGATTTATGCATATCAAGACTACTCTTTTAATAGTTGTTAAAATGCTTCAAAAGTGGGCTGAAGATATTTTTTATGGCATTATTCACAGCAAAATCCATAGTTTGAATTCAAGGTTCAAGCCCTGCTGTCTTTTGCACATCACCACTTCTCACTTTGGGATGGTGGATATGCTGTACAGCAGTCCAAGTTTTTTGTGTTATATATTTCATTGTCTTTCAAAAATAAAACAAAATATGTAGGCTATTTGGAGAGGTATTTTTTCCAGGAGCTGAGAAAATAACTGAGAAAAGGGGCAGAAGAGCAGAAGTAATGAAGTTATTCTACTGACAGCTAAACTGGCTATTCGTGGTTTTTGTGTCTTCTGTCAACTGAGTGGTAGTGATAGTGTGGATTCATTTTTTATTCTTCTGCTTAAATTTGAATTCTGGCCAAGGAGACAGATAGGAAATGTGTCACTTTGCTCAACATCCTGCACCTTTTTCTCTGTCAGCATAACTACCTGAAGATATATATGCGTCTCTGACAGGAAAATGATCTAATTCCACATTGCGCCATGAAGACAGCTGTCAAGTAAATAAATGACTGACAGATTCCTAATGTTATTTTATGTGGATTCTGTGCTTTACAAGCTTAAAGCTCTGGAAGTGGACCATTGTCAACTACAGCTTCATTTCACAACTCCTTTGTTTAAACTTCTTATGTTTAATCAAATGAAGTGATATGCTATTCTGGGCAAACACTGACGAGTTATCCACTAGTAATCTGCTTTCTCTGACAGAGAAGTGTTTAAAGATCCCTCCTACTACACTGTGTTCATGGAGCTCCTTGGTTTTGAATCAACTCAGCTGCAATAAGAGAAAAAAAGATAGAGGTTTCTGGTCAGAAGAACTCCAACACAACAGTATTTCTCTGTGTCATTCACTGGGATTTTGGGAGGGTTACATTATGTTTCTTTTTATTTGAGATATTTTATAGGTGCAGAAGTACTAAAAAAATCTAGTCTATTTTTTCCCAAACTACCTTTTCTCTTGGGCCAATGACATTCTCTAAACTAGAAAGTAACACCTGATTTTTATTGGGTACTAGCTTTCTAGATTTAGACTTTAAACCAAAACAATCTGGTTTTAACACATGGTTAGATAGCACAGTTCACAGAATTTCATGCAGTTATGCAAAGCAGAGTGCCTTTTCACAGTTAAATAACTGTACAACTTGCTAGTAAAAGTTTGCACCAATGTAACTTGATTGAAATCTCTAATTATTGGTGAGAAACTATTGAGAACTACCTTGCAATCTGTTGATTCTGGTTCATGGAAAAAGTCCTAGGATAAAAGGTTTTAAGGATAACAGAAGGTCCTGGTGAAGCTTTATAACTATCCATACTGAAGCACACTACTTGCTGCATTTTTCTAACCATACTGCTTCAGATCAGTGCTCAGTTCTTTTTTTTTTTTTTTTTTTTTAGCCATTTATTTCCTTTACCTTTATGATATCAATAAACTTTCTCAACTTTGGTTTTTTTTCTCCTGTAGATCATTGCTAAAAATACTACTAAGGATAGTTGGAAAACATTTTTTTCCAATATGGTTTGCATCTACAGTCAAATAACAAGTAATAACAGCCATTATCTTTAGTTGTTTATTTCTTACTTCTCCTACATTTTCTTTACGTACTCTTTTTTTTTTTGAAGCCATTAATAGAAATATTGCTGAATGAATTGTTTGTCTCCTTTCTCAGTCTTTTCTGTTTTGCAGTTCATTCTAATACATGAAAAAAGCAGTGACTATTATCTGGTGTCTTTCAGACCTCCAGTATTCCACAGGTCATAAGTTGCAAGACACTGCACTAAAGTACTTAAGAAATGTGTCAATCAATTTCTAACCCATTAACAATTATCTTTAAGAACTCCCACAGGAGCAGAGAAGATGGATGTGTGTACAGCTCCTTGCAAAGTAAACCTTTGTGAACAGAACAGTATGCATATTAATTCTGAAGCCCATAAATATAGCAGGAAAGCACTGAATAATCTATAAGCATTTAACTAATAACAAAGTGATAATAGAAAAAATATTGCCACGTATTTTTATCAAAGCATATTGTCAGAACTAATCACCCTCTATGAGGTGGCAACGGACATCGGAGAAAATCAGGAATTTAGAATCTTTTTAAAACCTTCTGATAAACATTTTTACATGGGTTTGTGAGACTTTGATAAGAAATTGTAGTAGAGGTGACCATATTACAACAGAGTGGTTATAGACCAGTTGAAAAAAACATATTTAAAAAGATGCAGTACTTATATACAAATTTTGAAGGAGGAATTAAATGTCCTAATTCTTATCCCATTTAGTATTTTATTAATAACTAATTTTCATTGTAAGTGGAATCTAGGAATAAATCAATGAATGTGGGAATGGAAGAGGCAGTGCTGGTCTCCCATTTTGGAAGGGATCAATAAGCAGCACTGACAGACATCAGAAATGATGTCCTAGTTCTGCTTCCTCTTGCAGCAGACTTCAGGAAGCAGAGTGTCAAGTTTTAAGCACAAAATGTTACAAAAAATAGAGTTTAGAGACCAAGAGAGAACAGCACATAAAATCATGAGCTTTGGAAAAAAAGATGAAGAAAGCTCTTTTCATTGATGGACAAGTTTTGTTCAGATGAGGGAGGACATTCTTAGGATTTACACTTTATGGACTTAAATTTTAAGTTATTAATATTTCCTGTTCTATATGCCTTTTAAAGACAGAATAAAAAATAATAATCTTAATTTTTAACAAAAGAGATCTTTTATGGAGGGACTTTCAGTCTAAGAGTGCAATTGAACATTAACTTATCGAGGGTGTAAAATTCTCATCATTAAAATGAACAGATATTAAAGAGACACGACTAGGACAATATAGATGTGCTGTGTTCTGCCACAGAATGGGAGAAAGGAACACAGGACTGCTGTAAGTCATTTTGTCAACCTGTGATTTACGTGTTTCACCCATCAGAAAGGCAATGAATTAAGGATTTTTGTTATCGGTGGATAAAGAACTGGCTGGATGACTGCACGCAAAGAGTTGTGGTCAATGGCTCGATGTCCGGCTGGAGACCGGTAACGAGTGGTGTCCCTCAGGGATTGGTGTTGGGACCGGTCTTGTTCAACATCTTTGTCGGTGACATGGACAGTGGGATTGAGTTCGCCCTCAGCAAGTTTGCCGATGATACCAAGCTGTGTGGTTCGGTTGATACGCTGGAGGGAAGGGATGCCATCCAGAGGGACCTCGACATGCTTGTGAGGTGGGCTGATGCCAACCTTATGAAGTTTAACCATGCCAAGTGCAAGGTCCTACACCTGGATCAGAGCAATCCCAGGCACAGCTACAGGTTGGGCAGAGAAGAGATTCAGAGCAGCCCTGCAGAGAAGGACTTGGGGGTGTTGGTCGATGAGAAAATGAACATGAGCTGGCTTCAGTGTGCGCTCGCAGCCCAGAAAGCCAACTGTATCCTGGGCTGCATCAAGAGGTGCGTGACCAGCAGGTCGAAGGAGGTGATCCTGCCCCTCTACTCTGCTCTTGTGAGACCTCACTTGGAGTATTGTGTGCAGTTCTGGTGTCCTCAACAGAAAAAGGACATGGAACTGTTGGAACAAGTCCAGAGGAGGGCCACGAGGATGATCAGGGGACTGGAGCACTTCCCGTATGGAGACAGGCTGAGAAAGTTGGGGCTGTTCAGCCTGGAGAAGAGAAGGCTGCGTGGAGACCTCATAGCAGCCTTCCGGTATCTGAAGGGGGCCTACAAGGATGCTGGGGAGGGACTATTCATCAGGGATTGTAGTGACAGGACAAGGGGTAACGGGTTCAGACTTCAACAGGGGAAGTTTAGATTGGATGTAAGGAAGAAATTCTTTCCTGAGAGGGTGGTGAGACACTGGAATGGGTTGCCCAGGGAGGTTGTGAGTGCTCCATCCTTGGCGGTGTTCAAGGCCAGGTTGGATGAGGCCTTGGGTGACATGGTTTAGTGTGAGGTGTCCCTGCCCATGGCAGGGGGGTTGGAACTAGATGATCTTAAGGTCCTTTCCAACCCTAACTATTCTATGATTCTATGATTCTAACTCCCTCTGAATATTTAAGGTGACTAGCTAAAACAGGTATTGTCTACTTCTCCCAAATGTATTTAATAAGGAAAAGAAGCACACTTTAATTTTCTGTCAGGTTATAAGTAGGGGAGATTAGAAAATGACCTTTTGAATCTGTATTTAATTTGCCATAACTTTCAGTTTTCAATGGAATGTCATTTTTAAAAATGACTAAATTTTATTGTGGAGTTGAACTGGTGTCTACTCAAATACATTTTCCCTCATCAAGCGTGTAACATGCTATACCACCTTTTAGTACTCTGACCAACTCTTCTGAAAGAAAGTTGCCATTATTAATGCTCAACTGAGTAGGCTTCATACTGTAGATAACATTTTTCTGAAACAGATTTACAACATCCATTTCTTTTGAAGATATTTCAACCATTCAGCATGCTGGAATTTGTTGGAATTTTTGTCCGGTTTTGTCATGTACAAAAGCTGCTAGGTCATCTGGTTTAAAGCTGGGTGCGATGTCTGGGAATTAAATAATTTCTGAATAAGTACACTATTTGCAAAGGCTTTAATCACAGAATCAGAGGATCATGTGGTAGTTCAGACTGGAAGGGACTTCAGAAAGTCTTTAATTCAGCCTCCTACTTAAATCTATGTGGACTCTTCCCATTTAGATTCTTAACCTTTATGTGTACAACAAGGGTTGTGAAAAGCATTAGCTTCTTGATTTTCCCAGGGACAAAACTGGAGCTGAGCAGCCTATAGCTCTATGGATTGCCCCTCCTGTCTTTTTGGAGATGGGTGCAGTAATGGCCTTTCTCCAGTCACCAGGGACCTTGATTATCTTCAAAACCTTTTAAAAATTACACAAGTGGCCCAACAATGACATTAGCCACCGAAATTAGATTTTTATGGCTTAAAAGATGGAATTTAGCTCTAGATGAATTCTCCTAAATTTAGGTAATAAATGGATGGCTTTTTATTGATTATAAGATATCTATCATCTTAAATAACTTTGCTTAAAACCATTTTTGTTCAAGATTTTTCTGTAGAGCACAGAAGCATGTGTAAAAGCATGTCTGCTGACAGATATGAAAAGTTCCAGTATCTTCACTCAGATACAAAGTTCTTACATCTCTAGGATTATTATTAATAAAGATGTGTCATTCATTGTATTTACGTCCAGAAGGTAAGGAACAATTCCCCATGCAAGGAAACACCAAAGAGAAGGACAATCTTCAGTCTGCTAGGTTGATGCAGGGAAGAAATGGACAAGGAGATACAATAGCGATCTAAAAAATCACAGATGACATGGAGAGTATAAATGGGGAAAGATTTGTCACTATCTCTTCAAATATAAGCATTAAGGAGCATCAGATTAAACTGACAGTGGAGCTCTCTGGCACAAATTACTTTGAATGTCAATAGGCACCAAAGGCTTCTGAAAGTGACTTTAAACTCACAGAGAAATTATAGGAAAATATTCCATTGAGGGCTATTACAAAGATACACCACCTCACTCATAAAGCTCATAATTTGCAAATTTCTGGGACAATATTGAAGACCATGTCAACAAAAAAAATCCTATTTTCACTAGTTTTTCTTTCACTTACGCATCTATTATTAGTCATTGTCACGGACCAGATACCAGATTTGATGAGGTTTTGATTTGATGACACTTCCAATACTTTTAACGGTTTGTGTATTTTAAACATGATTTCCAACTGTTCATGAAATAACAGATTCTCCCATTCCTGTATCTGTTCCTATGTCTTTTCTGGTTTTATCAACTCCCTAAAAGAAAACATAAAATCATTACTTCTGAAATTTTTAAGTGATACTACAGAATGTTTTGGTGAAAATAGGAAGTTGTTATACATGCCTACTGACTTGGATAGATTTATAAGCAGGAAAAATGATAAGGAACTCCTAAATAATGAAGGTCTGTATTTTAGAATAGGGTTTCAATAATTTTTTTGTCATTACTAGTCCTTTAGTAGTGCAATCAGAATTTATGGTATTGTTAAAAAAAAGAACTTCTTGAGATATCTTGGGCTCTATATTTGGATGGTCAGACAAAATAGTAAGACATTTGTCTTAAAATGCTTGGATCAATGAGCAATTACCTCAGTTCTACACCCTCTGACTTTGAGGTCATGGTTCTGGGACTCATCACAAAGTCTAAACATAAAATCTAGTGAATAATTCTAATTTTTTTTTCCATTTTCTTATGTCATGCCTGTTGCCATGAGAGTGACCACACAGATAATGAAAAAATACTTTTGCCTTCAGCCTGGTCACTTTATACAGAACCCTTACATTTCAGTATCCTCATTGATTCCCAGATCCATTGTTTTTTTACTTATCAGGCAGTTCATCAAAAATCCTCTTTGACCTAAAAGTTTGGGAATCACACTGACTTTAGTGTTGCAGTGTATATTTCTGACTGAATAAATCTTGGAGTGCACCTCATCTTAACTGTCAATCTCTAGACCTGAAATAACATTATTCTACTATGATTATGCTTTGGATTTTATTTTTCACCACACTTCCTGCCTGCTTTTTATCTGTTCTCTTAAGTGATGGATTCAACTGCACTCCTCATGTGTTTTTCTTCTTGAGTTTGCTAAAAAAAGGACATGACAAATCAGATAATTTCTGTTTCTATATTGTTACTTTAGCTGAACCCTTTATAACATTTTTTGCAACAGTTCCAGGTTTGTATTAGAATGCTTTTGTTGTTCTGCATTGAAAACTGCTTTTATTTTTCAGTGTGTTTACCGTGCCTCTTTTGTATTTTCTGCCATGATATACTTCTGCTCTCTTTACCATTCACCTAATATCACAAAAGACTACAAAAAGGTCCAAGCCAGTTACTATGAAAAATCAGCCTGGATGGAGCTCCCATGCGAACAGAACACACAGGAAGACCAAATTCATTTGTCTTATATCCTTGGTATGAGACTAAACCTGTGCAAGCTGGAGCTAAATTTTTTGCTGTGATTACAGCCTACTGTGGTTCTAAAGTTTAAAAAGCATGTTAGTACTCCAAATACTTTTGCCATGTAAATGGAGCTTATGATAAAGCTATTAATCAAGTATAAAAGTAAGTCTTGTTTTGAAGGGAATGGTGCTGTATGCTCTTGATTTTTATCCATTTTCATTCTAAAAAGTGTATTCTACTTTTGGTCTCTGTGCAAACTGCTTCACAATTATATAAATGTATAATAAGCCGGAAGCTGGAGTACACTCTGATACTTCACTCATCATACCAAAACTAAGACTTCTGTCAATCCTCACACACAAAAAATAAAGTAACCGGTTAAGTTAAAAATGATTTTTCTCTTCTTGTTATTATACTAGTATTATAAAACCAAACCCACTAGTGAATTAACTCCTTTTTAGAAAATTTTTTAAGAAATTCAGCTTTCAGCTTTGCTGAGTACAAGAAAAGCATAGAGGATAGTAAATAAGACAACTCTTATACTCGCAAGATGTCTTTTGATCATCAGGTAGAAGTAGCTGCAGAACTACTTTTCTTTGAATTCACTTTAGTGTTTTAATTCCTTTGTTCAGTTTAAAAGTAAAAATATAGTAAATTGACGCTTATTAAAATGAAAATTAACTGGACAAAATTTTGTGGGTTTGCTGTTTCTTTTGTGTATAGATAATAGAAATAGCCACTAATAACATTAGCTTTCACTGTATATATAATGAATATAAAAGGAGCAAGACAGTGAAGGAGCGGACACGTTTTCATATCATGTCATCTCTGAAAATTTGGGTTAACCATAATTCATGTAAGATCCCTGTTGTCTGATTTACAGTACCACTATAACTCTTAGTAGGTCCCTTTAATTCATGATAACAAATCAAATGAAGCACTGGGTTTGCTAAGTTCAGTTGGCATCAAGTGGATCTTTATATTATGTTTCACATATGTTAAAACAAAATTACAGAGACAGGAGGCAGGTTCTGGCTGAAATGCCTGCAGTTCATCACATGTACAGACATTTGATGCTGAAGGGAGCTTCAGAAATTTCTGAACTGTTTTACATGGTTGTATAAAGCAGTCATTTTCTACTTGCCTGGATTGATTTGCAGTCACACACTAAAACACTAAACACCTATCCTTGAAGTTCTGTCAAGGTTTTCTTCAAGAAATTCTGTCCGAGAAATGGCATGGGTCTAATGAGTAATTTTTAAAAATGCTGGAATACTTGAAGGGTTGACATAAATTTGATGCGGATGGAAAACTGAGTAAACAATTAGAAAACTATGCACTTCTGAGAAGGCACATCTTCATAAACCGATGCTCCAACCTAAGAGCTTCAAAACCATAATGATGTGGATTGCATCCTGTTCAGATGCTGTTTCCCTTGCACTGTTTTCTTTTGTAGAATATACACTTGAAGATGTTTCTGAAGTGACGCCAATACTTGTTATCTTGTATCGGTATCACTGGTCAGTGAGATAGCTGGCTCATTATCTCTATGGCTTTTTCTCCCCATCCCTAAAAAAACCCCAGAAAACCACCCTCTCAACCAGAAAGCAGAGCAAATTAACTCTGTGTAGCTTGGAGTCTATTAGTGTATTACTTCAATCTCATTTTAGACTGTGAAAGTACAGCAGAGTGACATTGAGGGATGGATTCTGTTCTGCAGCCTGTACACAGCATGGCCTTGGCACACAGCAACCAGTTTTATCTTTGGCAAGAGCCACATCATTGTAATCTTGCTTTCTGAAACCTGGAGTGTGATGATTCTTCCTGAAATTGCCTTTCAAAAATTTATTTCATGTATTTTTGTTCGGTGTTAGGTTCATTAACCCTCTGACCAGGGTCTGCTGCTCGGAGAATCTCAGTATAGAAGGAGCATGAACAGCTTTACCAATGGCACCACGCTATACAGTGTACCCGGTTTGCCTTTACCTCTTCCAAGATATGCAAATCAGAAGATTAAAAATAAAAAAATAAAATAAAGCAATAAATTCCTTCAGAGATGAGTTCATGGATCAGCATGCACACAAAGACCTTAAAAAATATTAATTGACTTTTTAATGACTTTAATTAAGCCATTATTTACTTGCCGTGACCATGTATTTATTATTTAATTTGTCTGCAGGGATCTGTGGAGAAGAAGTGAGAGAACAGGACTGAGGAAAGAAGAACTGCAGATGAGGAAATGTTTTGGATGATTCTCAAATCACTATAACGGAAGCTAATATCAGCCTCTCTAATGCACAGCAATTCTGGAACTAAGGGGCCACAGAGGTTTTTTACACTCTCCTTCCCTTAATTGCATTGAATACCAAACTGTCAGATTTGAGTATCTGTTTGACTGTACACAGGCAAATTCCAGATAAATTCCCTAACACTTTAGAACCTTAACACCAAACCACCTTTTCCTTCCTTATTCAATGATGATACTGGCTGTTCAGTGGTAATGTGAGTATAACACCACGAGCTGCATCCAAGGTCTGTCTCATATTCTGGGAAAATTCAGTCATGTAGAATTATACCAATACATATAAATTTGTAGTCTAATATGGTAAAATCACCAGCAGTCTGTGGAGTTAATGCACGCCTGAAAAGGAGATAGTGTTAGCATGTGCCAATTTTAACCTCATTGTTTTGTCTGTTACGTGCCTAAGATCATAATTTTGAAGTTGAAACTTATCTTGAAGTTTTTTGTTAGTAAACATTATCACAAGCAATGAGCATTTTTCCACATGAGAGATTAAGATAAGTTCTTTAAATCATTCTAAGTTTATTCCCTTTGGGCTTCAAAACTTCTATATTCTTTGTAGTTATCTTTGGCAAACCATGTGCTCAGCAGGTACAATTACTGTCCCTGTTGGTGTAGTACATTTAGGGAAGTAAACATTGGGTTTAGGGTTCATTTTATCATCTTTTTTTTTTTTTTTTTTTCCCATTTAGAATATTTCATAGGGAATATCAGTTCTGAGAAAGAAGAACAAGAAGTTTCTGGAGTAGCAGGGTGGAAATTCTGCTAGAAATAACACCTCTGCATCAGAACACCACAGCTGTGGTACAGATGGAGTAACCCAGGCTTCAAACTCAACCCTGTTTTAGTGGAACAAGGATGTGAACTCATTTCAGACAACCGACCCACCAAGTCAAATTAGTAACTCCTGCATATGATATCTACTTTACCCCAGATAATAGTTGTTTCCTTATTGCTGCAGATGCCACTGACTAAAATGCTGTAAATGACTGATAACTACTATAGTTTCAGACATCATCTGTAAAAAGATTAAAAAAAATTAAAGACATCAAGTCTTAAGTCTGACCTTATGAACAACTCTCTGTGGTTTGGTTTAGATGAGGGTTTACTGTAGGAAAACATGCAATTATCATAGTGCTTTTATAAAGGACAGTGGAGGAATAATTTGTATAATAATTCCCAGGAATAATTCTGAGGAAATAAAGGTGCAGATTCAGGCTAGGTATCCAAACAAGCAGCAAAGCTAGAGAAGGCTTAAAAGTCAACAGGCTTTAAAAGCTTATAAAGATAATAAAAAAGGGCAGTAATTACCAATTAAAAGCTTAAGCCTGTGACTTAGACTTTTATATACCTTATCTGTGTCATCAATCTTTCTGGAATGCTCATTGCAAAGAGTTAATATGTTTTGTGCAACTACTATAACAGGAAATTCTAATCTTAAGCAGAAAGCATGATTGCTACAGTTTTGTCTGAATAAAAGTTTAATAACTTAAAACCTCTAAATACCCCTACTTTTTGAGATATACAAACCTAAGACTTTAGGATATTTTTTTATATGTCTTATTGAACCTTGATTCCCTATTTTTGACAGGGTTCTTAAAACCCTAAAAGGACAGAAAAGTTTTACCAAATCAGGTTTTTATGCTAAGGAGCCAATGGGAATTGTACAACAGTGTTTAATCAAAATCTACATATTAATGTAGGAAGCTAGAGCTTGACAGGACCTGCTAAGGAAGATATTGGTCTTGCTGCTTACTATCGCAGGCACTGTCGCGCATCATCTTCACGCGTTGCTCAAAATTCCACCAGGTTCATATTTTATTTTCTTATGGTTCAGTAAATCACAGTATCACAGTATGCTAGAGATTGGAAGGGACCTCAAAAATCATCTAGTCCAATCCCCCTGCCGGAGCAGGAACACCTAGATAAGGTTACACAGGAATGTGTCCAGGCGGGCCTTGAATGTCTCCAGAGAAGGAGACTCCACAACCCCCCTGGGCAGCCTGTTCCAGTGTTCCGTCGTCACCCTCACTGAGAAGAAGTTTCTTCTCAAGTTTAAGTGGAACCTCTTGTGTTCCAGTTTGTACCCATTACCCCTTGTCCTATCATTGTTTGCCACTGAGAAGAGCCTGGCTCCATCCTCATGACACTCCCCCTTTATATATTTATATACACTAATAAGTTCACCAATACTTTACTGCCATTGTTAGTAAAGGCTGGAGGTATTACAATAATTTTGCAAGACATCAGAGATAGAGACTGATTTGTGAAGAATTTGATATGAGAATTTGCTGTAGGAATCAATGAACAGCTACCTGGTGTTACAATGTGGAGTTTAAGGGAGTTTAACTTTCAGAGGACTTGAAAATAAGGACACAAGTTCAGAACAAAAACCCCAGGGCTACAGACAACTCACTGATGGTAAGTTGCTGGTTGATGTCACTGAATGATAGGGTGTTAGAAGCTGCAAGTTTTCTACCAGCACAAGCATCTCAGTTCCTTCCAGTTGTATCATGAGCCTTGACTCTCCAACAGCCTTTTGACCTGCCAGCAGGTTGTCCTGGACTGTATATGGCAACCTGAATCTGTTATGTCATAGCGTATGTTTTCTTGACAAAATCTGTGCATTTTTCCTCTCTAACAAACTCTTAAACTCCTCAATAAATAAAGCCTTATGTATGTGACAAATAAACCTTAGTTCACATAAATTCAATTTGACCAGTTACTACTTCAGGTAACAGCTTGCCATTGATGGCATTTCTGTTTGAAGGAAAAGGAGAAAATAAATGCATAAATTCCCTTTAAATCTGCACAAACTGCTCTTGAACATTTTAAGACTCAGTGAAGCAGAAAAAAAGTCTTCTTCCTGTTTATGAAACTTAGATTGCCCACTCAGACATCAACATCACTACTGCATTGCTTAGATGATCAATAATATGAATCATTATGAGTTTATGTAATCATACAAAACCTGCACAGACTAAGTAGTGAGCAACCATTGTTCTTTATCACAACATTGTTCTTTATCACAAATATGTGATAAAGATAATAACAATGATAATAATAATGTGGTTTGCATAATTATTTAAGAGGAAAAAAAGTAAAATTAATAAAAAATTTCTATTCCACTAGTTTTAGATGTACTTCTCAAATATAAATCTGTGAAGACATGAAACTAAAAAAGATATATCCAATTTTAACTGGAGACACTGAAGCACTAGTTTAGTACTGGAAAAGAGTACATTTTAGGGAAAGACTTTCCCTTCTTGTAAATAAATGTTGACTGAGATGAAAAAATGGCAAAATTGTGCAACAAAGTTGTTTAAAAACTTGGAAAAGAGGAACCTGTAAACTTTACCTGTATGAAAATAAACTAAAGATTTTATTTTATTTAGTGGCCTTCTACGATGGGGCTATGAAACTAATGGACAAGGGCAGAGCAGTTGACGCCATCTACCTGGACTTGTGCGAAGCCTTTGACACTGTCCCACATGACGTCCTTGTCTCTTAATTGGAGAGACATCAATTTGATGGGTGCACCACTCAGTGGATAAAGAACTGTCTGGATGGCCGCACGCAAAGAGTTGTGGTCAATGGCTCGATATCCAACTGGAGACCAGTAACGAGTGGTGTCCCTCAGGGATCAGCGTTGGGACTGGTCTTGTTCAACATCTTTGTCGGTGACATGGACAGTGGGATTGAGGGCACCCTCAGCAAGTTTGCCGATGACACCAAGCTGTGTGGTTCGGTTGGTACGCTGGAGGGAAGGGATGCCATCCAGAGGGACCTCAACACACTTGTGAGGTGGGCTGATGCCAGCCTGATGAAGTTTAACCATGCCAAGTGCAAGGTCCTACACCTGGGTCAGAGCAATCCCAGGCACAGCTATAGGTTGGGCAGAGAAGAGATTCAGAGCAGCCCTGCAGAGAAGGACTTGGGGGTGTTGGTTGATGAGAAAATGAACATGAGCCGGCTTCAGTGTGCGCTCGCAGCCCAGAAAGCCAACAGCATCCTGGGCTGCATCAAAAGGAGTGTGACCAGCAGGTCGAAGGAGGTGATCCTGCCCCTCTACTCTGCTCTCGTGAGACCTCACTTGGAGTATTGTGTGCAGTTCTGGTGTCCTCAACAGAAAAAGGACATGGAACTGTTGGAACAAGTCCAGAGGAGGGCCACGAGGATGATCAGGGGACTGGAGCACCTCCCTCATGAAGACAGGCTGAGAAAGTTGAGACTGTTCAGCCTGGAGAAGAGAAGGCTGCGTGGAGACCTTGTAGCAGCCTTCAAGTATCTGAAGGGGGCCTATAAGGGTGCTGGTCACAGACTCTTCATCAGGGACTGTAGTGACAGGACAAGGGGTAACGGGTTCAAACTTAAACAGGGGAAGTTTAGATTGGATGTAAGGAAGAAATTCTTTCCTGAGAGGGTGGTGAGGCACTGGAATGGGTTGCCCAGGGAAGTTGTGAATGCTCCATCCTTGGCGGTGTTCAAGGCCAGGTTGGATGAGGCCTTGGGTGACATGGTTTAGTGTGAGGTGTCCCTGCCCATGGCAGGGGGGTTGGAACTTGATGATCTTAAGGTCCTTTCCAACCCTAACTATTCTATGATTCTATAATCCAAATTTATCAAAATAAGAAGAAGCATATTTTACAGTACACCTAGAAAACCTGAGAATCTCACAGAAAATAATTTAAGACCTTTCTGTGGGGTTTTGTTTGGGTTTTGCTTGCTTTGTGGGGTGATTTGGGTTTGGTTTTGTAGCAAACTTTTCCAAATAATAGCTGAACAGAGGCTTTGCCCACAAAATAATTTTCTATACAATGCTACTTTTCCAAAGTTGGCCAGAACAAATGATTCAAAGGACTCAGTGGCAAATTGAAAGGAGAGTCTGAACTGAAGAAATATGAAGAATGGCTGAATGATGTTAATGAGTGCTATAATAATAAATCCAACTGAATTTAGGTTTTGAGGGAATTCAAAGGAAGAAATAATGAAAAAGAATAGCAAAGAAATAAATCAACATTGATTAAAAGGAAAAAATGATTGAATTTTTCGAGAAAATGCCTGTTAATTTATTGAATTTTATCTTAATTTTTATTTTACATCAGAATTAAATATTCTAAAACAGTCTCATATGATTTATTAAATCATGAAACTCTATGACTTGTTTGTAGAAGACATATTGTGTGAGTCATTGTAAAGTGGAGTCTACTATAGGCTGTTAGAAATAATCTGGCTTTGGTAGAGACATGATTTAGATACACACACAAATCTCATTTATCTTTATTTACTATGATTCAGAGATGGGCTAATCAAAGTGGTAAAATTTCCTTATTCATTTGGAACTAAACCCAAAACTGTTCCTATGGTGTTAGCGCAATGCATTTCTTGATCCATATTATGTTAACCTATTCTAGTCTACTTAGGAAATATTTGATGACCATTCCCATTTTACTTGAAATGCTGCTATCTTCTTCTCCTAGGTGTTACAATCTTGTAGATCCAAAAATAGCATGCTAATTTTTCAAGCTTTGTTAGATAGTATTTATTTGTGAATGTTTCCTTTTATCCCACTACCTCTTCAAGAAAGACTGTTTTTTTGTGCAACCAGGAAACAAAATACAAATCTGTTTAATATTTCCTGAGATGTTTCCCTAGCTTTTTGTGTATTTTGTATAAGACATACTTTATGAAGAATCCAAAATGAAAATTGTTTTAAAAAAATGTGGACTAAATTAGCCTTCAGTCTGTATGAAAGATCTATGCTTTCGTTCCCTCTCTACATTCTTACATTAATTAAAATATCTGGTAATATCTTTGTGCTCTGAAACTTTCATTTTCTTTTATACTTTTTGAAGTGCCATTCACAAAAAACCGTAAAACCTAAACCCAACGCTCAGCACAAAGTCGCTACTGTGAGGTATCAAAACATTCAGGAAGATAATGTCAACTACTGATGAATTAAAAACTGTTCCAGTTTCAGAGTGTAGTTCAGATATGTTTATGAATGGGTTTGAAAGTATCAGCCTCTGATCTATTAATGAGGATGCTGAGGCTCAAAATGTCAGAAATGGTAGCATTCCTTTCTGTGCTCTTTTATTAACTTATATCCTAAACCAGGCATCCTGACACTTTGTTTATTTAAGTATCGCAGGCTCCAGTTTCAATGTGTCTTAGATCTCCTGAAACTGCACTTTGTATACAGGAGCTGAAATTTGTGTTACTGAAGTTGACTTAAAAAAGCAGCCTATTCAAATGCTTTCCCAGTTAGCTAGTGTTCCAGCAGCCACATCAGTAAGCAAATAAAAAATTTGAATGGAAAACTAAACCAGCCTTCTATATCTAAACCAGTAAAGGTCTTGGTGGTTTATCTAGGAGTCATCAACATGTCAATAGCATGGAAATCATCTCATGACTTTACCACTGCAATAATTTGTCTATTGTGAGAGTGAATTTCTGGAAGTCCTGAATCTGTTGGCTTTCTATGTTACACATAGTCACTGACTGTCGCCACTGATGGTGTTGAAAACCAGTCTGACAGCCCCAAATGTCAAATGTTGTAAGTCATTCACTGTTCTATTGACTTCAGTTGTAATTGCAGCTGCAACAAGGAAGTTACATGAATTTAATACATATCAGAACAATATATATCTGAATGAAAATATTGTTGGGTGAGTATCTTCTTCCTTCTTTAAGGAATAAAACCCCCTAAATTTCAATATCACCTGTCAGACTTAACTTTAGTGTAAGAACAGCCTTCATCATAGGATATCGCAAAAAATTTTTCTCAGTAATCAGAAGTTTATTGTCATTCTTCTCACCCCAGCACTATTGTGATACTGAGAACAACTCCTCTTTTCGGATAATATAGCAACAAAGCTCAACACCTATCTGTATCCATACAGCTGCCATTCTTTTCCAGTGAGGGATGCTAGGCCGTTTTGTGCATGTGCTACTCTTTTTGTCAAAATCCATTATAATTTGTGCAGTTGAGTCTTCAGTTAAATCAAGGACCTACATATATATCAGATAAAAATATGCTAGAGGACTCTGCTTTGATGACATTGTTTTCTGACTAGTTCTTAGGTGAGACTTCCAGGAGCAAACCCAATAAATGTTGACAATATTTTTTTATGGACACGTGTTCTTTTGAAATCTGTAAATATTTTTTTATAATGACAGGAAATGGTCAGATGATAACAACTTCCTCTAGCTACAGACATGAGCCTTTATTTCCACCTGAAAGGGTATCCGTCACTCAACTTGAATGCTGAACTGCAGTTTCCAACAAGAAGTCCATTTACTCCAAACTCACAAGGAAGTCCTTTCAATTGGTATTCCTATTAGGAAACAGCCAATCATTAAAAAAAAAAAAAAAAGAGAAAACAAAAAAACCCAACCAACCAACCAAAAAACAACCAAAAAACAACCAAACAAACAAACAAACAAAAAAAAAAAAAAAAAAAAAAGAAAAACCTCAAAATAAAAAAACCAAACACCCCCTCCAGCGTATCAACCTAACCACACAGCTTGGTGTCATCGGAAACTTGCTGAGGGCGCACTCAATCCCACTGTCCATGTCACCGACAAAGATGTTGAACAAGACCAGTCCAAACACCGATCCCTGAGGGACACCACTCGTTACCGATCTCCAGCCAGACATTGAGCCATTGACCACAACTCTTTGCGTGCGGCCATCCAGCCAGCTCTTTATCCACTGAGTGGTCCACCTGTCAAATTGATGTCTCTCCAATTTAGAGACAAGGATGTTGTGTGGGACAGTGTCGAAGGCTTCACACAAGTCCAGGTAGATGGCATCAACTGCTCTGCCCCAGTCAATCAGTTTCGTAGCCCCATCATAGAAGGCCACCAAATTGGTCAGGCAGGATTTCCCCTTAGTGAAGCCATGTTGGCTGTCACCTAGCACCTTGTTGTTTTTCACATGCCTTAGCATGTTTTCCAGGAGAATCTGCTCCAAAATTTTGCCAGGCACAGAAGTGAGACTGACTGGTCTTAATTCCCCGGGTCATCCATTTTCCCCTTCTTGAAAATGGGGGTTATATTTCCCTTTTTCCAGTCATCAGGAACTTCATCTATGAAATATGATGGCCAGTGGCTTAGCAACTTCTTTTGTCAACTCCTTCAGGGTCCGCAGACGGATTTCATCAGGTCCCGAAAGCTCTTCCAATTTGTCTGGTAGCTTTTTTTTTTTTTTTAAATCGGTAAAGATAAAGCTTGCACCTGCTTAACACCTTGGCAAATCCAGCTACATGTCTCTTAATCCGGCTAGGCATGCCATCATGACTGCTGTAACTAAACTCTATGCAGAGAGAGAAGCAGGTTAAGCAAGTTTTAAATAATTTCCTTTTTTTTTTTTTTTTCCTTTTTTGAGATTCTATAGTGGAAGTTTTACTGCTAATAGAAGTCTGAGCTTTTAAGAAGCTTACCAGTAAGAAACATTCAGAGCAACCCATTTCACATTATTTTTATTAATAGCTTCTGCTTACTTCAGTAGGGCATCAGTATTTATCTTTGTCAATGACCATGACATACAGCTAGTCTCACAGGCACCTAATGGCTAAGCTAAAGGCTAAAGGTTCAGCTCTGGAGGGAGTAGAAAATCAACATGAGTGATGCAGCTGGCTCATTCATGGCACTAATTATCTTTTGTGAAAGTTATCACTGAAGGCAAAATGGAAACTAAAGCAAGGAGAATTTAAATAGAATCTTACGTTTGCCTTCTTCTGAGAAAACAAGTGATTTTTTGGTGGGCATCAAAGCCATAATAAAAGCAGCAGTAACAAGCAGGCCAGTTAAAGCACATTCTTATTCTAGGTATGATTTTCTTCTGATGGGTCTGTTTCTAGGTCATTTTGGACAGGGTCTTTGAGAGCGACAGAGAACAGGAGTGAAACACGGGACTGTCTGTGTCTGCTGAATTGCCATGGGAGGTTAATTAAGGGTGTGCTATGTTACTTCTGGGTTCCCTTTGGCAGCTGCTATTAAATGAATAATAATGGGTTAGGCTCAAACAGAACAAGTCACCAACACATTTTGGAATTAACTTTAGCATTTGATAATGGGTGTAGTCCCTGAGGTAGAGTTCCATAGATGGCTTGTACGTCCTAAAAAAGTAAAAAGTATCTCAAAATAGTACCGGTATAATAATTGTTTTTTTTTATGAGTGGTAAGTTACAGGGTTTTGGGGCAACAGACAGCTGTTGGTTAAACAGTTGTTTAAGCAACTTTAAGCAGTTGGGTAAACACTTCCTAGTGACAGTATTATAATATTATCATATAATCATTCTACTATGTTGCAAAACTACTGATCATAGTGTTCTATCATTGGAGCTGAGATGAGTTTTATAGCTCTGCAGGATGCAAAGTATGCTCTCATTTCTGTGAAATTTTGTTCTAATTGGGGCTTAAACCAGTGCTTTCTTTAATGCCCATTTGCAAAATTATTTACTTTACATAGAAAATCTCCATTTTTGTTTTAGACTTAGTATAACTTACTGAGAAGAGGTCCCCATATATCATACATTTTACTAAAACATCAGCAATGGAATCTGAATGGAATGTGAACAAAGTATCTCTATTAGAAGAAGCATAACTGAATTACTGGATCCCTTTGCTTAAGCAGGGCTAATTAGAATGGACAAATCACTGCTCTAAAATGACTATACTCCTCAAGCTAATATCTCTGCAGAGAGTTGGTATCTCACTCAGAGCTTGCTTGGGATTTTTTCATATTGGTGAATTGCACTATGTCCAAAAAAATAATACCAGCACCTCTAAAGACTATAATGAACCATATTCTCATTCATAGTGCTGTTCCGTAAGTACCAATTCAGCTGCAAAAAGAGGTCATAAAAATCTACATCTATGAATAAAAGAGCTTCAAGGAATAAAATCAGGACCTGATTGTCCATTATGCTTAATTATCATCTTGTTCCCTCACACTGTTTTGGACTGCTTCAGCTCTCTGACACAAATCTGCTCTAAAGGGGCTAATCCTAAGCAACGAAGATGCAAGCCAATGTGTGTCCCTTAGTCTAATTACTGGGACTGAAACCTAGCTGTCTTGTCAGAAATATCCACATAGCCTCTAACGGCTTTTGCGAGCATTTGGATCCCTAATCACTCAAACTGTGGGAAATTGTCAACAGATGTGAAGGTATGACACAATTTTATTGGCATTTGCCTTTTGAGAAGGATGTAGTGAGTCCCTGGCAACTCATGTGCATCTCTATATTGCATAAACCTGATGAAGGTGAAGATCTTTCCCTTTAATTGTATTATATTCTGTTATTATTTTCTTTCATTTAAAGCAAAAAGTAATTTAACATTAGCTCAGTATGAGTAAAGATGGTAAATACACCACTAGACAGAAAACATACGGTTTCTTTTACTACATAGAGAAATACACCATCTGGGAACCTCTCAGAACAGGTTTTTAGAAACTACCTTACATTCATAATTCTGGTAATAAACCAAATTCATTGGCTCAAATGAATAACTAGCAGTAACATGACTGAATGTTGTTTTCTACTTAAAAGTCTAGTTAAGTCTTTTTATGGATTAGTCTCTTAAGCAGTTAAGTAACTTACACTGTTAAGTTACCATTGGTAGTATGGTCTCTTGTGTACTGTGCCATGGTTTTGTTTACCTGCTTTGGTTTTCTCAAGCTGCTTGAGTTTCATCCCCTTAAGATTTACAGATCTTAACTTACAGATGTGTGAAACAGCATTCAGCTCAAGATTGGACACTTGCATTTAGATATTCATATGTAGGTGTATTCATGCATACCAAACACCTAAGCTCTCGTTTCAGTCAGTGGAGAGCTGGTCAATACAATCAACAGAGCCTAGACAATGATTTGGACGTAAGTTGAAATCCTAGAACAAGAAATTCTGATGGAAAAAAAAAAGAAAAGGATATTACTGTGAGAGTGGTCATACACTAGAGCAGGCAGGTTATGGAGTCTCCACCTTAGAGTTATTCAAAACTCAACTGGACGTGCTCCTGAACATCCTGTGCTAGGTGACCCTCATCTGCACAGGGATTGGAGTAGACTGTCTCCAGAGGTCCCTCCCCAGCTCAACTATTCTGTGGTTTTGTAATTCTACAAGTAACCTTCCCAGAAAACATCAGTTTCCTCTCTACCTGTTGTTGAATTCACAGGGGCAGAGGAAGCAGTACTGGAGAATGAAACATGAGTGCTGTGTTACAGGCATTTATGTGGGAATATTGAGGAGTTCTGCTCCTAATACATTTTATTCAATGATTCTTTAAAGCACCCTATTCTCTGGAGTAGAACTAATATGAAGCCACATAAGGAACTTACACCCCACTCCCAACCCATTATGTCACCATCTGTACACTTCTTATGACACCATCACTCAACTCATGGAGCAAGTGTTCACTCTGTTATGCAGTTGAATGTGACCATATTTCATACACTGACAGTCTCTATCTTATTAAATATGCATACTTACATCTGAAGGACACCTGGAAAAAACAGGACTGGGGAGAAAGGTGCAAGTCATATGAATTATATAGTGCATAGGCCATAGATAGAACAGTTCAGCTCTAAAGTAAATGCTGAAATACTCTTGGCAACAGGCACCACAATGGCTTCAAGCCATCTCTTTGCTAAAGATAGAACCAAAGGGTAGAAAGCCAAAGAAGTTTTTTTAGGAGGGAAATTACTAGAGATAAATTTGGAATTGGGCAACAACTGTAAAAGAAGAGGTTCAAGTGTCTGTCAGAGATATATAAAAACTTCACCTCACAATCATGTAAGGAACTTCAATAGTCCTATCTATTGCTTGATATGCTTTTGGTTCACACTTTTTTCTTTTTTTTCCTTTATGTTTGTCTTGTTTTGTTATACATGGAATTGGCTTTGGCAGGGTTACAGTATTTAACTCGTGTCAATCTATAGCTTTGATCTGCATCAAAAGAGTTAACTCTGCACTGGCTACACTCAGCTTTTAATACTGCTAATTAAAATACATTTTTAATATGAAGCAAAAATAGACATACTTTAGCAAACTCTAACTGGTATTTCATAGAGAAATGCCTATCAGCTTCTGGAAGAACAGTGAAAGTGCAGAGAATGCAATTAATCACCCTGTCTTTTCCACTGCTTTATTCTGTAGCAGCAATTGAATGAAAACCACTCTCTTATTCACCTCTTGAACACTGCCAGTGTCAATATCTCAGAAGAGAAGAAAGATGTGTTCTTTTCAGGTCTAATTTTGGAAGCCTAACTGGCTGAAATTGCTGCAGAGGATTGCACTGCTTGCTTGTTTCTTATGTAAAGAAGTTAAGTCTTATAAAACATATCTCTGATCTGATTTCCCAATCTGTTGCTAAAAACATAAAAGAAAAATAAGAGTTGTTTCAGGATCCATCTCTGTCAGAATTTTAGGTCAGACCAGTTGAGTGCTTTTGAAGCAAATCTTCCGATGGTGCCTATTTATGATGTTTGCATATGTATCTTCAAGTGACTTTCGAGCTAGTAAATCAGATTTATTTGTAAGACTAAACTTGAAGATTTGCTCTGGGATTACATCTACCTCCAACAACTACCAGTCATTTAATGCACAGTGCTAGAAAGGAGCTAGTCTGAAGTAAAATGAAGTCAGCACTGAGTCTTCCGAAAAAGTGTGAACTGCTCCAACTGCACTACACTACTTACTGTTGTAGATATTGCCCCTTACAGAAAAAGGGACTTGCTTGTGTTACAGTCTCATTGCCACCTACACAATAATCTGCCACATGAAGTTATGTTAATGACAGCTGGAGTGCTATTTGACACTTGTGGTGGGCTTTCTTTAGGGTTTTTCTTTTTTGTTTTTTTTCCCAGAAAAAAAAAGACATCTGCAAGTAAAATTCTGCTAAGGTGAAGCAAACGTAAATTTAGGAGAGAAAATTGTAAAATGTGACTAAACAAGCTTTTAAGTTTCATGTCACAAAAACTTAGGTATGGTTAATCAGAACAGATTGCTGTTAGTATAAAATTTCCATTACATTCAGTATTAAGAGTACTGAGAAATTAATGATTTAATGAACATTTAGAACATTGGAGTTGCTATTTATGTTAGGGATAGGCTGGAGAGTATGGAACTCTCTCTGGGGACGGGTGAGCAGTTAACAGAGAGTTTGTGGGTCAGGGATAAAGGGAGAAGAGCTATGGGAGACATTACTGTAGGGTTCTGTTACAGACCTCCTGACCAAGCGGAATCTGTGGATGAAGCGCTCTATAGACAGATAGGAACAGCCTCACGCTCACAGGCCCTTGTTCTCATGGGAGACTTCAACCACCCTGACATCTGTTGGAGTGAAGGTATGTCCCGGCACAAGAAATCCAGGGAAGACAACTTCCTTCTGCAAGTAATAGAGGAGCCAACAAGGAGAGGTGCCATGCTTGACCTCGTGCTCACCAATAGGGAAGGGCTGGTTGGAAATGTGACGCTCCAGGGCAGCCTTGGTTGCAGCGACCACAAGATGGTTGAATTTGAGATCCTTGGGACAATGAGAAGGGTGTGCAGCAAGCTCACTGCCCTGGACTTCAAGAGAGCAGACTTTGGCTTCTTCAGGAGCCTGCTTAGTAAGGTTCCATGGGATACAGCCCTAGAGGGCAGAGGGCCCGAGACTCTTGGTTGTTATTCAAGGATCACCTGCTCCAAGCTCAGGAGTGTTGTATCCCAACTAGAAGGAAGTGCAGCAAGAGGGCCAGGAGACCTCCTTGGATGGATAAGGAGCTGCTTAGGAAAATTCAAAGGAAAAAAGAGGTTTATAAAAGGTGGAAGCAGGGACAGGCGGCCTGGGAAGAATACAGGGATGCTGTGCGAGAAGCTAGGGACCAGGTGAGGAAGGCTAAGGCCCAGTTAGAATTAAACTTGGCTAGGGATGTGAAAGATAACAGAAAGGGAATCTTTAGGTACGTTGCAAATAAAACACAGACATGGGCCCCCTCCGGAAGATATCGGGAGAACTGGCTACCCAGGATTTGGAGAAGGCTGAGGTTCTTTATGACTTCTATGCTTCAGTCTTCACTGGCAAATGCTCTGACCACACCATCCAAGTCTTGGAAGGCAGACTGGGAAAATGAAGACCTTGGGCCCACTGTAGGAGACGATCTGGTTCAAGACCATCTTAAGAACCTGAACATACATACAAAAGTCCATGGGACCTGATGAAATCCATCCGCGGGTCCTGAAGGAGCTGGAGAATGAAGTTGCTAAGCCACTGGCCATCATATTGGAAAAATCATGTCAGGTGAAGTTCCCGACAACTGGAAGAAGGGAAATATAACCCCCATTTTCAAGAAGGGGAAAATGGATGATCTGGGGAATTACAGACCAGTCAGTCTCACCTCTGTGCCTGGCAAACACTTGGAGCAGATTCTCCTGGAAAGCATGCTAAGGCACATGAAAAACAACAAGGTGCTAGGTGACAGCCAGCATGGCCTCACTAAGGGGAAATCCTGCCTGACCAATTTGGTGGCCTTCTATGATAGGGCTATAGAACTGATGGACAGTGTTAGAGCAGTTGATGCCATCTACCTGGACTTGTGCGAAGCCTTCGACACTGTCCCACACGACACTTTGCCTCTAAATTGGAGAGACATCAATTTGACAGGTGGACCACTCAGTGGATAAAGAGCTGGCTGGATGGCTGCATGCAAAGAGTTGTGGTCAATGGCTCAATGTTTGGCTGGAGATCAGTAACAAGCGGTGTCCCTCAGGGAGAGAAGGGATGCCATCCAGAGGCATCTTGACATGCTTGTGAGGTGGGCTGATGTCAACCTTATAAAGTTTAACCATGTCAAGTGCAAGGTCCTACACCTGGGTCGGAGCAATCCCAGGCACAGCTACAGGCTGGGCAGAGAAGAGATTCAGAGCAGCCCTGCGGAGAAGGACTTGGGGGTGTTGGTTGATGAGAAAATGAACATGAGCCGGCTTCAGTGTGCGCTCGCAGCCCAGAAAGTGAACCGTATCCTGGGCTGCATCAAGAGGAGCGTGACCAGCAGGTCGAAGGAGGTGATCCTGCCCCTCTACTCTGCTCTCGTGAGACCTCACTTGGAGTATTGTGTGCAGTTCTGGTGTCCTCAACATAAAAAGGACATGGAACTATTGGAACAAGTCCAGAGGAGGGCCACGAGGATGATCAGGAGACTGGAGCATCTCCCTTATGAAAATAGGCTGAGAAAGTTGAGGCTGTTCAACTTGGAAAAGAGAAGGTTGCATGGAGACCTCATAGCAGCCTTCCAGTATCTGAAGGGGGCCTACAAGGATGCTGGGGAGGGACCCTTCATTAGGGACTGTAGTGATAGGACAAGGGGTAATGGATTAAAACTTAAACAGTGGAAGTTTAGATTGGATATGAGGAAGAAGTTCTTTACTGTGGGGCTGGTGAGGCACTGGAATGGGTTGCCCAAGGAAGTTGTGAATGCTACATCCCTGGTGGTGTTCAAGGCCAGGTTGGATGAGGCCTTGGGTGGCATGGTTTAGTGTGGGGTGTCCCTGCTTATGGCAGAGAGGTTGGAGCTAGATGATCTTAAGGTCCTTTCCAACCCTAACTATTCTATGATTCTATGATTGTCATTTGTAATAGATGCACTCAACCTCCTAACCAAATCATCAGTAATTTGGTACAGACTCCAAAGGACGTGAAATCCTGAGTAGTTGGGGCAAGAGCTTCTCTAGGAAACCCAAAAGGAGCAGAGTGACCTAATGATCACTGATGTATATGAGCTTGGAACACTGACCATGCGATTAACACATAAAGAGTGAGTGTTTTTTCCAAGACTTGTTTATCAAGGAACAAATAAAGCTGTAAGTAGAAAGAGTGCATGTATACATTTCCACTATGTGTGATTTGACTATAAGCCAACCTTTTTATTCTATAAATAAAAGAAAGCCTAAGTGAGCTTTCTTTGAGCTCTCACTGGTAGCCAGTCTGGATGTATGGTGGTGATCTTGTCTTGAGGGAAGTTGCCCCTCAAATTTTGGTTTTCTGACATGAGACTTAGAGATCCTTCCTTACCCAAGACAGAGAAACTCCTTATGCTCAACAAATCCTCAGTAAGTGACTGAGAGCATGCTGAATTGATAATGAAATCCGTGTAGCTGATTGAATTAGACATAAACTGCTGTTCAAGTTTGAGACTAAGATTGAACCTAACTGCACCTACGATTTATCAGGAGATTAGAAAGCAAGGGGGCTCACCCTGAACTCATGACTTATTCAGAGAGTCTCCTTACACTATTGCATCTCTAGACTGTGTAAATCATTCTAGGTTAATTCTAACTTGATTTTCCTTCATATGTTTCCTCCTCAGAGTAAGTAACATAGTGAATCTTGCCATCAAACTTAATAAAGTTGCACTTCTGCAACATCATATTACACCCACTTTTGCTAATAACTTTTATGGTGATTCGAAATCGCTCATCCACAACAAATTGGTGTATTGGGCAGGATACTAAATCAGGATTCAGAACAAGATTGCAAAATAATGTCCACCTGGACTGGAATGGAGTTTGTGAGGGTTTTTTTTCCCTTGTATTTTCAGGTACTTTGTTCACCAGGAAATAAGTTTTTTGTCTACAAATATAAAATTTTGTTATTGAAGGATATTCTGAGGTTTCATAATTATTTTTCATTTCAACACAAAGTAGGAATTCAAGAAACACTTTGAAATGAAAATATTTCTGATATTGTAACTGAAGTTATAACAAATTTTATTGAGTTTTATCTTGCCTATGTTGCTATTTTGAAAATGCTTCAAAAGAAGAGTGGTTCTTTTAAATATGAATTGATACAGTGTTTGGTTTTGTTTCATAACTGGCAAAAATAACATCATTCAAAAAAATTCTTTTCTCCTAAAGTATTTCTCCAAAACTGAAATTTCTGATAGCAAAAACATATATTAAAAGTTTGATCTGGAGGTGTAAACTTCTTAGTTAAAAGCAGTCTGTAGTTTGAACTACCATGAAAGTATTTTTTCTTCTGTTTTATTCTTTGAAAACAGACCATCACAGACCTTAATTATGTCTGTTTTTTATTATTTTGTTCTGGATAGAACAAAAATTATGTATCTAATCTGTATTAGAACATCAGTAACCAAAATCTAGCATCTGTTAGTCAATTTTCAGGCTAACTTAAAATTATCTGTTTCGCTGTCTAGCTGTACAGTGTAACTGGTCAAACATTCTCAGCAACCAGCCTCTGATTTTTGGAGAGATATACTATTTCTGTAATTGAGGAGAAAAGAGAAGGGGATATGAGAAAGAGGAAACAGAAGGAAGTTTTCTGCTTTGAATTAACCTGGCTGCATTTCCCATCTGCTGGATATCATTAGCCATATTTTTTCTAAATTACTTAGTGGTCTGTTATTGGAGATGCTCTTGGATTTACGTCTGCGGATAAAACAAAATGAATTGAACAATAATTTGTTTCTAGAGTAGTCTAATTTCCTTTCAGTTACAACCATTCAGAATTTGGGGTTAATTTCAATAGCCAACACAAAATGGAAAATGTAATTTATACACTAAAATAACATTTACATTTCAATTTTGAAACTCTTAAAAGGCTGAACAAGTCCAAAGCTTCTATCTAGAGTCTTGTGCAGTCAAACAAGGTAGGTACACTTTGTTTGCTTTGTGGGCTATGACTAAGCAGCTCAGACAAAACTAGTTATCCATGAAATTTGTGATCCTTTAAGAGCCATTTCTTCTTAAAGGCAGTTGAAAAAAAAAAAATATTATTTATACTCTCTGTTTACACAGACTTTGCAGTTTGCTGTGTTAAAAAATAAAGCTGAAGTCCATTTTATCTTCACTTCATTATTCACTTATCCACCTATACTTCCACCTTTTAAACACATTTTTCTCTCAATGCAGAATTTGGACTTTAAGGGCTAATTTTTTACCTTTTCCTTTACTCAATTTTAAGGACTATTTGCTTAGAAAATAAAACCGATGAACCAAAACAACAATGGTGAAGTGAGGGAAGAAGGCAACAGAAAAGGACAAGTTAAAAGTGTTTAACATTATCTTGATACTGGTATCCAAAAGAAGTGACAGAGAGGTTTGTTCTCCTGGCAAGTTGTCTTCTTCTCATAGGTGACAGTACGTAAAACAGAATTGCTAAAAATGAAAACATAAATGAAAAAGATATTTAGAACACAAACACAATGTAAATAAGTGGGGAAAAAAAGCACAGAGAATAACTTTGCAGGAAAAAATGGACACAAAACCAATAGAAACAACTGTTTCCTTAAAGATAAGCAGAATAAATGACAGGAAGAGAAACATGTGAAAAACAATATGAGAAAAAAAGCTCTGTAAAAATACCAAGGTCTAAAAATAGAACAACATGTAGAACCATAATAAAATTAATATTTGTGGGAAGCAAAAAATGTACCACCCATCTTTCTGTTTTGTTTTCTGGAACTTTAGTTGAGCATGGTTGTATTGGGAAAGGTATAAACATCCCTCAACAAAGACAGTCAGAGTGCCTGGGGTTTGGATTTAGTTTTGTTTAGTTGTTTGGGGGTTTTTTCTTTTTTTTTTCTTTTCTTTTTTTTTTTTTCCCAAAAGGTTTTCTTAAATACACTTTGGTACATGTTAGTAAATCAGTTGTTGTGATGACAAAAGATCACATATGTTCTGGAACATCATATATAGTTTTATAAGATATTAATAGATATGTGTGAGATGAGCTTTGGACAAGTTGGCCTTTTGGCCTAATTCAGGTAGAGCTAATTTTATATTATTCTTTGTGTCAGACATATAAAATATTTGTTACAAAAAAAGCAAACATGAAGCCTAGTGAAGTTCCCCAAGTTTTGTTAGACGCTAGAACCTGAGATATGCCTTCACAAGTGGCACTCTCTGTAGTTTTACCCTCTAGTAAGTCACCCACAACAGTCTATTGATTGTATCTACTTTGCCATACGTATATTAACATATTTTAATCTGTGTAAAAAATAAAGCCTATATGAGGCCTCGTCTTACCTTACCTGAGTGTGATTAAAACTCTTAAAATATAGTTTCTTAGTCTTATCTTTTTTCTGTAAATAATCTAGCAAAACCCCCTAAAATTATTCAGACATATTCTGAAGACAGTATCCAGAGAATTTTAAGTATGTGCTTTCAGAATAATAATGCACAGAGTATTTTTAATGTGCTGATACAACTATTTGCCCCAGAAATCCAGCTGTAAGAACTGGCAATTTTAGACAGGGTGTAGGGATATATAAATATGTCTAAACATGTTAACAAAACGGATGAATGTTTAATTTTTTAATAAGCTAAAAACAAGTAAATGATACATGAATATTCATAAATATGAAAATCTGTATACTGATATATTATTTGTTGAAGACATTCAGTGAATTATTTTGAAAAACAAAAAAATCATGGAAACTGTGATGTGGCTCCTAGTAATTCACATTAGGAAAACAAGAAGTAAATTCCATCATTGCTTCACAATGAATAGCTTATCATGCTATTATTAGCCTGTGGAACTCTGCAGATATATATGGCTGTGAATAAATATGGATGTGTTTGTGTGTGTAACTACTTATTCTACATTCACTTACTGTTTATCTTTTACCAAATTAATCCTCTAGTCAGTGAACTTTTTCCTATCCATGAAGACGTTATGCTTCTGCTTGGGTTGTAGGCTTTTGCTCTATCTTAGCACTAGATATTGAGCATTGCATGTCTTAGTCCTGTTTGATTTCATTAACTTTGTGATTGTCCACATAAGATGAGTATATAAGAAAATTGTGGTGCTATTTATTTTAGGAATAGGTTTTCATTTGAGGAGACAACGATGCCTAGGGAGTATTAGGTCCCATCAAGAATATCTACTAGGCACAGAGGAATCCGTTTTGTAGGGTTTTGTTAGAGTTAGCCAGCAAAACTCACTCATCTTGGGTTTGTTTTTGACTTGAGCACAAAAGAGGAGCAATACCTGGGTAGAGATAAAAGCAGGAGATACTACTAAGTAGAACCAAAAGAAATTTTAGATAATCTTCATATCATGTAAAAAGGATTATAAATGTCAGTTAAATACTTACAGCCTGCCAAGAGAATCCTCATAAAACTGTTAATTCCTTCTTGCCATCTGGGATCTGAATGATCTTAGTAGGCTTCTATGGGATGCTGGTGTTTCTATTATGCTTGTTTTGATGGAAAAGATCTATAGCAGCTCTGAAACATTAAAATAGCCAACACCCTGTGAATTGCCAGACAGTTAAGTGGCAGTAAATTATAAAGCAAAACTACTCACATTTAGCATTTTTTGTTAAGAATATTACACTTGTTCTTTTTTTTGGCTCTAATATGTTCCTCAGAGTCCCCAGTTGACTATTTGAAACATAGAGTATCTATATCACTTACAGAAGCACAACTGCAAAAAGCAGTTTTCCCTTCCTTCTTGAAACAATTCTTTAAAACTCACCTTTTATAACAAAGTTTTTTGCTGATATGATAGTGCTCTTTTCATTTGCACTATTTAATACTTTATTTCTCTATTTCTGAGACAACTCTGTCTGCTGTTCTGCATTTTCCTTTGGTACTTGATCCATTTAGAGCACATTTACATTTCACATGGAAATTCAGTCACATGCTCGCTACACACCCAGTTACCAGACAATCAAAAGTGCATACCCACATGCAGTAAGGTATTGAGCATAGTACCTCTGAGAGATGGGGTTCATTGACTTTGGTTTGGCAGTCACACAGATTTGAGTTTCAGACTGAATTTGGAGCTTGTTCTCTCAGCTTCAATGATAAGCTGAATGCCCTCAATCTACTTTCATTTTTAACATGCCAAAAAAAATCTTCCCATAATATTCAGATTTGGATACCTGAAATTAGGACTGTGAGATTTTTAAAAAACCTTGCTATTTTATGCTGGCGTAAATCAGTAATAACCTGATCTTTGTTCATTATAAACCTTTATAAAGCAGGCAAGTATACTGTTTTATATATACTGCTTTGTACTGCATCTGAGAAGAATGAGGCACTAGACTGCTGCCTGCTTCTGGAGGATGGTGGGTTTTCAGCTTTGTAATGGTAGAAAAAAATCTGAGGGAGATTAATTGCTGGAAGAGGACACATGACCTGAAAGTCAAAGGTGAACAGTTAATGGATTTATCGCAAGCCATGCTTTTACATCCATATAGAAAGAGCAACATATTACATTGAACATCTATATCTTAATCTTAGAATCCAACAAATCAGTCAAAAATATGTCAGCACACAAGGTGTGATTCATGGTACACCACATCATATTCCAAACCTCTTCACTGTTTCTTCTACCCAGAACAATAACAAAGAACTTCCCATTAGACAAGTGTCAGTTTTATTTATATTGATCCTAAAATCACCTTTTGAGCTATTTGCACTTCAAACTTAGTATGTGTGTCAGTCAAGATAAGGAAACTCTCACAGATCTGGCTCATTTCCTATATTGCTACAGAAAAGCAAGAGTGAGAAACATAGAGAATAGTAAGATAAATTTCACAGAAAGGAAAAAATCCAATGGCATAAATCTTTCCTCAAAGCCTTCATTGCAGTAGTTAATGACCTCAATACAACTCCTCTCCTGTTCTGTGACCTTTGCAGATATTATGACAAAGTCAGATATGTCTACTCCAAAGGTAATTCAGGAATGCAGGAAATAATAGTGTTAAGCAATTTAGTGAATAGTATTCTTTCACCATGAATCAGAAATAGCCTAGAACCCCATCATCCTATGCTGGTGCCATGGGGCAGAGTACTACAGATAACTTCTTTGTTGTTTGATTTGGTTTTGTCCTGGGTTCAGCAGTAGCAGTCATTTTTTCTCCTTCTTAGTAGCTGTTGCAGCACTGTGGTTTTGACTTTCAGCCTGGGAACAGAGCTGATAACACTGATGTTTGGTCTGACCAAGGACTTTGTGAGTCTCATGCTCTGCCAGGGAGGAGGGGAAGCCGGGAGGAAGCAGGGACAGGACACCTGACCCAAACTAGCCAAAGAGGTATTCCATACCACAGCACGTCATGTCCAGGATGTAGAACTGAGAGTTACCTGGAAGGGATAGTTTGCTGCTGGGTGGCAGTGAGGTATCGATCAACGGGTCATGAGGTGTTGTATCCTCTTCCCTTGTTATTTCCTTTATTATTATTATTATTGCTGGTAGCAGTAGTGATTTGTGTTATACCTTAGTTACTGGACTGTTTTTATCTCAACCCGTGGGAGTTACATTCTTTCGATTCTCCACCCCATCCCTCCCGGAGGGGGCGGGGGGAGTAGAAACTGCATGGCTGACTTGCCGACAGGACTTAAACCACAACAGTTTTCCACAAATATTTTCTCCAGATCTACAAAGCTGAGTCCCCCTCACATTTGTAACCATAAAAGATTCCATAGAACATTTCACAACACTAGTGAATAGTCTCCAGATTCTTTGATGGGTACTACCAGACAAATACATTCTCTTGGGATCCATCTGGGTATATTTTAATTCTTTTCTGGTCCAGAGTCTTTCAAGAAAGTTTCTTCTGGGTAGTGATCCCAAGGTAGGTGCTGCCAAATCAGTGAAATGATTTCATGTGATCCAGAAGCAAATGCAACAGAAGTGGTATTTCAAATAAGTAATCCAGAAAATATTCATAAGGTGGGAAGGACCTGAAGAACTGATTCTCTGCATTCTCCACCACTAAGTTTGTCCTTGATTCCTTGGTGGAAAAAAGTGTGGGAAAAATTCCTATAACAGACGAATCAAGGAAAAGCATTTACAAATTTTGATCACTCAGAAGCTAGCAAAAATCAGAAAGCTTTCAAATTAGTTTTGAATATCCCTTGTGATAAGATGCAAATTATTATCAAAAGATATTTGATACAGCACATGGACATCATCAACATATGGATTCACACGTCAGCAAAACATGACTAGGGTGTCATTTCAATGAAAATGATGTAACCTTATGCAAAAAACTGACCACTGTATATGGTGGGAGGGTTACGGGGAGTTACTAACTTGAGTCAAATTGTATTAATTCCCATTGAAATTAGAAAAGGGAAAGCAAGAAAGACTCTATTGTAACTTTTGAGATCAGTTGGTGGGCTGAACCTGTCTTCTCCCCATAGGGATGCCTGTTGGGTAAGAATTTTATCTTATGTAAGCTAAACTAACACACACTAGCTGTTGTTAATTATTATAGTCTGGTTGTGTGTCACTTCAAGCTTGTTTTTGCAGACAGTCCCTATCACAGGCTATCTCTGAACCTTAATTTGTGACAATTTTATCTTAATTAAGGGTGTTATTCCGTAAACTGTAAGTATTAGTCCTTCATGTGTGCTAGCAGTCACCACCAATGGGTAACATAAAGTGGGAATGCCTGCTGAAGGATCCCCTTATGCTGTTGGCACATTTCCCTGAACAAGTCATTCGAATTGCCCTCCCATCCAGCAGGACTGTTCAGTGAAGGGTGCGCATAACAGGATGCTGACAGACTGGTCGGGCACAAGGGTCTCAGCTTTCCTGGGGTGCTGATAGGCAGATCAAACACTAGGGGTTGAGAAAATCTCCCCACCATCTTTCACATGACAACATTCTATATTAATTTGTTTTATATTTTCCATTAAAATATATTCATTTAACTATACATTAAAATTTGTATAGACTGAAGTCCATAAAGACTTTCCAGATAAGAAAAGCTAAAATAATTCTTAAGAATTTTCTGAAAGTGTGAGTTTAATGTTTAGCTGTGGTGAAAAAGACTATCTCAAGAACTGTGGAGTGAGGACTAGAGAAAATAAATGAAATAGAACTGAAAACTGTGTGACTCTATGAATACTTGCAAATCTTTGGTACACTCACAGTTTTAAATCATCATGGGGTTCTGGTCACCTCATATAAAGAAAAACATAGCGATGCTAAAAGGCTGAAAGACATGTAAGGCTTCTCTACAAAAATATTAAACTGATTGAGACACTTAAGCTCAGGTAAGAGATGACTGAGATATAATAAGGTTCTGTAAAAACATGAATGATATGGAATGGGTAATAAGATTGTGCTTTTGATGACAGGGAAATGAGAGAACACCAAATAGAATTACTGAGAAAATTTTCTGAAATACTCAAAGGGAAATACCTTTGTCATTCAATACTTAAATGGATTGTTGAACCTGTGGCTACAGGATGCTTTTGATGCCAAGAATATAAATGGATTCAAAAGCTGATCAGGCAAGCTAATGAAGGAAAGGTCCACCAAGGGCTACTAAACATGGTGGACTGATTACAGACTGGCTTTAGTTCAGGAGGTCCCTGAAACAGAGGTAGCCAGAAGCTGCAAGAACATAAACAAGGAAAGCACCATCCTGTGCATACCTTGCTCTTATACTCATTCCCTGAATATCTGCTGCTAACCACCATCAAAGGTGAGCCTATAGTCTGATTTAGCACTGCTGCTCATTTGCTGGGGGGAGGGGCTGTACTTTGAGGGCTTTTTAGGTGAAATTTACTGCCTGGAGTTAAAAACTTATTTAAAAGGCAGCCCTGACAAAATACAGCATGCTGGCCCAAATGCTTTTAAAGACAAACCATTTTAAATAACTGTTATGGGCCAGTTATATTTCATTCTAAACAGAAAGACAAAAAGGATATCACTCTAGAAATAATTTGTAATTTCTTCAGACAAAGGAATGGGTCTGGGTCTCATATTCGTTGGGTAGATTCTCTGATCAGGGAGCTAGCAGTGGTGGAAATGTCATTTATGGTGTGTTTAAGGCTTGCTAGAGTAACTGTGGCATGAATAATACAGAGACACAGCTACATCATAGACCCTTGGGGGAACAAGTGAAGAAGAAGCCGAGACTGCTCAGATGCCAAATTTCACTTTCCTGGAAAATGTCACTGTTGACAGCAGTTCTTTACATGCTTGAAGCACCCCCAAGGTTAGGCAATGGTGTGAGCAGAACTCTGCTTTTGAATGCACAGGCAAAGACTGTACAGCTAACATACAGCCAAGATACATGTAGGACAGGAGGTGGGTGACAGCAATGCCTTATCCAGCTCCTTCAGTCTCCACTCCCAAGCACCACCTGAAAGCTGTTTTGTCTTTGCAAAACCAGCCATAAGTTGTTGCTAGAATAATGCCCCTCCTACTAACCGAAGGAAGTAGTTATGCATTTGTTAAAAAGAATAAAGAAAATGAACTGACAATCATTGCATCTTATGCCTATGATCTTTTAGTCAAGGATTATTGTAAATTTCTTGACCTTTCAAGCTGTAATAATTTTGAATCCAGAGTGGAAGCTATTTTTATATCACTACAAACAAATTTATGTCACTAAAAGGTAGGTCAGTGTCTTTCAGTCTCCAGTGTATCAGGATGACACTTTGAAGCTTTGATTTCTGCCCATGAGGTCATATCCCCATGTAGCAGATAATATGACTTGACATTCTTGACTCATCTATAAACCATCACATCCTACAGCAGAAAATCTCCAACTGCATCATTACTATTCATTTGGGCATTGGCAGTTGCTTCTTAAAAACAAAGGCATAGCAATAAATAATACCTACCAAAGATCTTCTTCAATTGGCAAAGATATGTAAATCCTGAGAGAAAATATATCAGCCTAGTACATTAGACACTGCAAGATGTCACAGCATTAGCATTATGTTCCATAATAATAACTTCATTATATAGAAAAGTTCCCTTTTTGAAAGCTTGCCAGCATGAAAGTCTAATGGGGGTTCAGGTCTGCCACACGTGTATCTGTTAAATAGGTGGAAATCCCCTGCATTACCGTAAACCAGATGTGAATTGAGACAGTTCATTTCGGTGAAATTACTCCTAATCTACATAGGATTAAAAAAAAAAAAAAAGAAAAAGTGGATCAAAACATAATTTAACAATTATAGATTTATAATTCTAATTAAATGAGACAGAATTTCTGATGTTAAAGGCTTTGTGAATTGCAACTAATCCTATCTGCCTAGAATTATAAAATATTTCTTATAGTTTTCACAACATTTAATGTATACATGAGGCAGGCACATGAAGATACACTACCTCTCTGCTAAAAAGGGCAATTTTCTCTGATATCATCTTCCCAAATGGTTATGCATGGCTAAAATTCAACTATGATAGTTACATTAGCTACATTTTAGGTAATTATATAGATAGAAAAACACCTCTATTAGAAGTTCTGGCCAACCAGTGTATAGCTTTGTCTCATTTTTGTTTTCTACCAATGACACAAAGTTTTATGTCTGTCTTACAGGGACAAGCAGTTTACTGTGGGAGCTGTATTGATACTCTTAGCTTTTTTTCACTTCACTACTTAAATATATCAAAGGCAATGACCTTTTCCAAAGAAAACAGTTTTCTGTCTGAAAACAAATCCTCTTTAAATAGCAATTTTCATCTGTGTTATAAGGCTGTGTTATAAAGTTAGGTGGACCAGCTTCTGTTCCCCATTTCTTGTTTTGATATCTAATCATCCTTCAGCTTCATATACCTAAACAATTGCACTTGAGATTCATGATATCTGTACATAGCAGTTCTTGAAACACAGTTAAACATGGGGCTAAACTATGAAACTAAATAAGTTCAGTTTTATAACTGGAGGTGGTTGACAAGTGAAATGGAATACAAAGCATGTCCCAACTGCCAATGCCAGAACTGACCACTGCATTAGAAGATCTGAGATGGTCTCCCAATATTTGACTAACCTGATGGCCCTTTCTTTACCCCAATCTTCAAGACAGGAAATGCTGTTCTTCATCTCAATGCTCTTGTGAGTCTCAGAAGTCAAAGGAGCTGTTTAGACATCTTTATTAGACTTCTGCTCAAAGTGGAAACACCATATACTTCTGTTACAATCATTTGCTTTCTAATAGATTGCCTTAGTGTTGCTAGGTCTTATCAGATAAAAGCTCACTGATAAAAGCCGCTGTCCTGGTTTAGCAGTAGCAGTCATTTTTTCTACTGGTGCAGCACTGTGTTTTGACTTTAGACCTGGGAATAATACTGATAAAGCCGATGTTTTCAGTTGTGGGTCAGAATGTTTACCCTGACCAAGGACTTTGTGAGTCTCATGCTCTGCCAGGGAGGAGGAGAAGCCAGGAGGAAGCAGGGACAGGACACCTGACCCAAACTAGCCAAAGAGGTATTCCATACCACAGCACGTCATGCCCAGGATGTAGAATGGAGGAGGGCCCGGAAGGGCTGGATCATGGCAGGGTGGGGGTGAGGTACCAGTTGGTGAGCGGTTGTATTCTCTCCCCTTGTTATTTCCTTTATCATTATTACTATTAGTGGTAGCAGTAGTGATTTATGTTATACCTTAGTTATTAAACTGTTCTTATCTCAACCCGTGGGAGCTGCATTCTTTTGATTCTCCTCCCCGTCCCTCCAGGAGCGGAGGGAAGAAAGGTGGGGGGGGGGAAGTGGACTTCGTGGTTCTGATTTACGGCCTGGGCTTAAACCACGACAGTTCTTTTTGGCGCCCAACGTGGGGCAGGAAGGGTTGAGATAACAACAGATCTGACTGAGGCACAATGCTGATTTATGGGCTCTCAAAGTTGTTCTTTTTGATGTCACAGTTTCTGTATGTCGTTGCTTACTTAGAGCCGGTATTTGCTGTGTTAGTGTTTATCAAGTGTGGGCCTTGGGCTAAGGTTCTTGTTTCATTGTACTTTATGGTAATGGCTTGCGATACGGGGGGGCTCCGGCAGCAGGGCGGGATGGACGTGGCTGTGGACTTGTACCTGGCCGTCCCACTGCTCTTCACCGTCCTGGCCCTTGTCCTCGCGTCCATCTTTGTGAGGCTGCGGGGAGCTGAGGGGGAGCGGCCCCGGGAGCCGGCGGCGGCCGAAGCGGCCCGGGAGAGGGGCCCCGGGGACCAAGCGGCGGCGGGAGCGGGGCCGGAGGCTGGGAAGGAGGCGGCTGCCGAGGAGGGGAAGGAGGCGGCTGCCGAGCAGCAGGAGGAGGCGGCGGAGGAGCCGAGCCCCACAGCCGAGCCCAGACCCGCGGCAGCCGAGAGCATTCCCCAGCAGCCGTCTGCCGAGCCCCGCGAGCCTGAGCCCCAGGAGGACGCAAGAGACCCCGCAGCACTTTCCAGCAAGGCAGAGGAGGAAGATCTGGACTCAGAAAAAGCAAAGCTGGTGGTGAGAGAGCCTTCAGGCACAGCAGCAGCATTTGAGAGTTTTGAAGGTTTTGAATGGCCTTTGGGTACCCTTGGGACCTGCCTGCTGATTGTGATGGGGATCACCATGTTGGCACACACACAGAGTGTGTTCTATCCACAACCATTTTGTCTGATCCCGAGAGTTAAGCAGAGTCAGGTTTGGGTCTTGTCTGGGTTTAGACAATACAGGGGGACCGAGAGGTTTTCCCCAAGGCTGGACAGCCATGAGTGTCATGGTATGTGGGACAGTATGGGCGAGTATCTAATCCACTGGGCCCCTCCAGTGCTTTGGAAGCGTCGGAGATGGAAGGCAGCTGTGTGGAGCCCCCAACAACAAGTTGCAGAGACTGCTGCAGGGGAGGGTGAATTATTTTGAGCCTGATGGGCCCGTGACACTTCAGGCCATCAGAGCAGAGATGCAACACAGAGATGGACTCATGATCGAGGGGTGGACTTTGCAATGGGCCTCTCCTGCCCTGAAAGACTGTTACAAGAGATGGAGCCCACCATCATGGACCGAATGGACTCAGCAGCTTTATAGGGATTGGTCTGTGCACTAAGATAACAGTGCACTGAGATGAGAGTGAGGGTATATGGAAAATGTGGGATCTGAGCATGACGTGAATGGTATGGAATAAGGGGTGGATACTGTCCTGGTTTAGCAGTAGCAGTCATTTTTTCTACTGGTGCAGCACTGTGTTTTGACTTTAGACCTGGGAATAATACTGATAAAGCCGATGTTTTCAGTTGTGGGTCAGAATGTTTACCCTGACCAAGGACTTTGTGAGTCTCATGCTCTGCCAGGGAGGAGGAGAAGCCAGGAGGAAGCAGGGACAGGACACCTGACCCAAACTAGCCAAAGAGGTATTCCATACCACAGCACGTCATGCCCAGGATGTAGAATGGAGGAGGGCCCGGAAGGGCTGGATCATGGCAGGGTGGGGGTGAGGTACCGGTTGGTGAGCGGTTGTATTCTCTCCCCTTGTTATTTCCTTTATCATTATTACTATTAGTGGTAGCAGTAGTGATTTATGTTATACCTTAGTTATTAAACTGTTCTTATCTCAACCCGTGGGAGCTGCATTCTTTTGATTCTCCTCCCCGTCCCTCCAGGAGCGGAGGGAAGAAAGGTGGGGGGGGGGAAGTGGACTTCGTGGTTCTGATTTACGGCCTGGGCTTAAACCACGACAGCCGCCTGTCCCTGCTTTCACCTTCTATAAGCCTCTTTTTTCCTTTGAATTTTCCTAAGCAGCTCCTTATCCATCCAAGGAGGTCTCCTGGCCCTCTTGCTGCACTTCCTTCTAGTTGGGATGCAACACTCCTGAGCTTGGAGCAGGTGATCCTTGAATAACAACCAAGAGTCTTGGGCCCCCCTGCCGTCTAGGGCTGTATCCCATGGAACCTTACTAAGCAGGCTCCTGAAGAGGCCAAAGTCTGCTCTCTTGAAGTCCAGGGCAGTGAGCTTGCAAGGTCCTACACCTGGGTCAGAGCAATCCGAGGCACGGCTACAGGTTGGGCAGAGAAGAGATTCAGAGCAGCCCTGCAGAGAAGGACTTGGGGGTGCTGGTCAATGAAAAAATGAACATGAGCCGGCTTCAGTGTGCGCTCGCAGGCCAGAAAGCCGACTGTATCCTGGGCTGCATCAAGAGGTGCGTGACCAGCAGGTCGAAGGAGGTGATCCTGCCCCTCTACTCTGCTCTCGTGAGACCTCACTTGGAGTATTGTGTGCAGTTCTGGTGTCCTCAACAGAAAAAGGACATGGAACTGTTGGAACAAGTCCAGAGGAGGGCCACGAGGATGATCAGGGGACTGGAGCACCTCCCGTATGGAGACAGGCTGAGAAAGTTGGGGCTGTTCAGCCTGGAGAAGAGAAGGCTGCGTGGAGACCTCATAGCAGCCTTCCGGTATCTGAAGGGGGCCTACAAGGATGCTGGGGAGGGACTCTTCATCAGGGACTGTAGTGACAGGACAAGGGGTAACGGGTTCAAACTTCAACAGGGGAAGTTTAGATTGGATCTAAGGAAGAAATTCTTTACTGTGGGGACTGGTGAGGCACTGGAATGGGTTGCCCAGGGAGGTTGTGAATGCTCCATCCTTGGCGGTGTTCAAGGCCATGTTGGATGAGGCCTTGGGTGACGTGGTTTAGTGTGGGGTGTCCCTGCCCATGGCAGGGGGTTTGGAACTAGATGATCTTAAGATCCTTTCCAACCCTAACTATTCTATGATTCTATGATTCTAAAAGTAGCGTTTATGAGCCTGCAGGAGCACAGACATTTGAAAAGATTGTCCTAAATAGTTTTAATAACTTACTTTTCATGTTAACCTTTTCACCAACACTGTGCTCTGCTACAGGATTTTTTTGCCACTTGTAGAAGGTGTTAAATTCTATTCTTGTCTATGCTTCAAAGTTGGTTAAATAATATGAATGAAAACAATGAATTTTTACTCCATACAGTTTGGATTATGCATATACGTCAGTATCTTTTTTACTCCTGAGCCAATTCATTTAAAGGCCTAATCAGCCTTAAGCTGCATGGGCCATATAATCATGCTTATTTTAGAAATAGTGTGGCCAGCAGTGCAATGGCAGTGATCATCCCCCCTGTACTCAGTCCTGATGAGGCAGCACCTCGAATACTGCATTCAGTTCTGAGCCCCTCACTACAAGAAAAACATGGAGGTGCCGGAGTGGGTCCAGAGAAGGTCAACAAAACTGGTGAAGGATCTGGAGCACAAGTCCTATGAGAAGCAGCTGAAGGAACTGGGGAGTTTCTGTCTGGGGAAAATGAGGCTCAGGGGAGACCTGACCAGTCCCTATGACTACCTGAAAAGAGGTTCTAACAAGGTGGGTGCTGGCCCCTTTTCCCAAGGAACAAGCAATAAGATAAGTAGAAATGGCCTGAAATTGTACCAGGGGACGTTTAAACTGGATATTAGGAAAAATTTCTATACTGTCAAGCATTGGAGCAGGCTGTCCATGGAAGTGGCGGAGTCATCATCCCTGGAAGTGTTCAAAAAATGAGATGAGGCCATAAGACATGGTTTAGTGGTGAACATTGTAGTGCTGGGTTAAAATTTGGACTTAATGACCTTTTTCAAACTAAATGATTCTATGTTTCTTTAATTCTATACACACACATAAACCATTCTCAATGGAAGCGTTAAGGGGACAAAAATATCAGATAAATATATTCTGCAAATATATATGTATCTATGCACATGTGTAATACATATATATATTTGGGATCGAGTGTGCTTACAGCAAGTTTGCCCATGTCACCAAGCTGTGTGGTTCAGTTGATATGCTGGAGGGAAGGAATGCCATCCAGAGGGACCTTGACACGCTTGTGAGGTGGGCTGATGCCAACCTGATGAAGTTTAACCATGCCAAGTGCAAGGTCCTACACCTGGGTCGGAGCAATCCCAGGCACAGCTACAGGCTGGGCAGAGAAGAGATTCAGAGCAGCCCTGCAGAGAAGGACTTGGGGGTGTTGGTCGATGAGAAAATGAACATGAGCCGGCTTCAGTGTGCGCTCACATCCCAGAAAGCCAACCGTATCCTGGGCTGCATCAAGAGGTGCGTGACCAGCAGGTCGAAGGAGGTGATCCTGCCCCTCTGCTCTGCTCTCATGAAACCTCACTTGGAGTATTGTGTGCAGTTCTGGTGTCCTCAACATAAAAAGGACATGGAACTGTTGGAACAAATCCAGAGGAGGGCCACAAGGATGATCAGGGGACTGGAGCATCTCCCTTATGAAAATAGGCTGAGAAAGTTGGGGCAGTTCAACTTGGAAAAGAGAAGGTTGCATGGAGACCTCATAGCAGCCTTCCAGTATCTGAAGGGGGCCTGTAAGGATGCTGGCTAGAGAATCTTCTTTGGGAACTGTAGTAATAGGACAAGGGGTAACGGGTTCAAACTTAAACAGGGGAAGTTTAGATTGGATATAAGGAAGAAATTCTTTACTGTGGGGACTGCTGAGGCACTGGAATGGGTTGCCAAGGGAAGTTGTGAGTGCTCCATCCCTGGTGGTGTTCAAGGACAGGTTGGACAGAACCTTGTGTGGCATGATTTAATGTGAGGTGTCCCTGCACATGACAGGAGGGTTGAAACTAGATGATCTTAAGGTCCTTTTAAACCATAAGTATTCTATGATTCTATATATGTACCTGTGTATATATTTTTTTTCTTTACCTATTATTCCACACACAAACCTTAATGACAAAATGCTGAACAGCAAGCCCAATCTGGAATGCTTTTTCTTCTGCCATTAGGAAATTCTGAAGATGTTGTTTGTAAGGATATAAAAGATACAAAAACCTAAGCAGTGTTATAATGCAGAAGTTGCAACACTGATTTAGCTGGAATGTTTCCACTTTAGTACAAATGTGAAAGTGAGAATGGAATTTGTACAACAAAGCAAATTCCTTGTACTGGACATGTTGAATATGGGAGGTAATTTTTACTGAATATAAATAATTAGCTCATGAAAGGACACCAAGTAATTTCAAACACAAATAGAAATATGAATGTGAATAGACAATTTACACATTCAGAGACAGTCTGCAGACAACACAAGGGAGTTCTTGACCACTGGAGAAGAGATTTTCAGTAACTTACTATCTGCTTTGCAAGTATGTGATGAATGATACCTGAAGTTTCCAAGCCCCATCCTATCCAGAACAGAGCCCATGGTAGCATATTGATTCCTGCATACTGCTGTTATGCACAGTTGTTTTTGCTGGAAATGAAATCCTGAATATAGAATGTGGGGCTGTTCAGCCTGGAGAAGAGAAGGCTGCATGGAGACCGCATAGCAGCCTTCCAGTATCTGAAAGGGGCCTACAAGGATGCTGGGGAGGGACTATTCATCAGGGACTGCAGTGACAGGACAAGGGGTAACGGGTTCAAACTTAAACAGGGGAAGTTTAGATTGGATCTAAGGAAGAAATTCTTTCCTGAGAGGGTGGTGAGGCACTGGAATGGGTTGCCCAGGGAAGTTGTGAATGCTCCATCCTTGGCGGTGTTCAAGGCCATGTTGGATGAGGCCTTGGGTGGCATGGTTTAGTGTGGGGTGTCCCTGCCCATGGCCGGGGGGTTGGAGCTAGATGATCTTAAGGTCCTTTCCAACCATAACTATTCTAATGATTCTATGACATGACAATGACCGTATGATGGTTTTGGCTGAGACAGAGTTATTTTTTTTTTTTTTCACTGTAGCTACTATGGGGCTGTGTTTTGGGTTTGTGCTGAAAACAGTTATAACACAGGGATATTTTAGCTATTACTGAGCAGTGATTACACAGAGTCAAGGCTTTTTCAGCTCCTCATGTCACCACACCAGAGAGTGGCCTGGGGATGAACAAGGAGTTTGGAGGGGACACAGCCAAGACAGCTGGATATTCCATACCATTTAATATGCTCAGCAATAAAACTAGAGAGAGGCTGGAGTGCTGCTCAGGGGCTGGCTGGGCATTGGTCAATTGATGCTGTTTCATTGTTTTCAGTTGGTGGAATTTTTTTTTTTACAATTTATTATTATTGTTATTATTATTACTAAATTTCAACTATTAAATATTTTTATTTCAACCTACAAGTTTTTTCACTTCACCCTTCCGATTCTCTTCTTCATCCTGTTGGCTGGGCGTGAGCGAACAACTGTGTGGTGCTGGTGCTTAGTTGACAGCTGGGGTTAAATCATGACAGACTACTGTCAAGTTTAGTTCTAGTATGGAGCTGGGATATCCCTTGAGTGCATGCTTAAGGATTTGAAATCATTCTGTCCTGTGATTTAATCTCTGACCTAGAGGTCAGTGACTCTACTTCATTATATCAGCTGTCTCAATGGACTGGATTTGAGTTATCCATCTAAAAGAATAAGTAAGAATCATTGCTTTACGAATTGTTGCACGCAAATAACATGACTTTTCATTTATATTCAACATTTGGTAGCTGCCATGAAGCTGATGAATCATACAGTAACTTAAATCATTCAATACTTGGTTTCTTTTTTTCCAGTTACTGAATTACTCTGAGGGTGATGTGACACTGATACAGGTTGCCCAGAGAAGCTGTAGATGACTCATCCCTGGAAATGTGCAAGGCCAGGTTGGATGGGGCTTTAAGCAGCCTGGTCTACTGGAAGGTGTCCCTGCCCATGGCAGGGGGTTTGGAAATAGATGATCTTTAAGGTCCCTTCTAACTCAACCCATTCTATGATAAGATGCACTGCAGATGGACAACAGAACAGGACTTAAATAAATAAATAAATAAGGAAGAAAAAGGAAGACATATTTCTTTTGTGGATTTCATTTGCTTATTCTGCTTTTCTTAATCTATCATTCACAATATTATTTTTAATGCATTTGTCTAATTAATACTCTGATTTCCATATTTTATGCAATAAACATTTTATATTAGTTACTATGTGAAACATTTCATGCAAAACATCCTAATTAAAAGCTGCTTATTAGTTCTTGATCCCACTGGGGTATTTTAACTGGAAATATATATCCTAAAGGCTGTGCTGTCAAATTATCTTTCCCATTCTAGCTGAACAACTAAATTGCACCTAAAAGAGAGAGGAGGATTTTTCTAAGATATCCTAGAATATATTGTTAGTATTTCCAGACTTATATGATGTAGTGGACAATATATGCACTGCACAGACAAGGTAAAAAATAGCAGCCAGTGGCAATCTGCTCCAGTAGACCAGACTTATGGATCTGATTTCTGATCTTGAGAAATATTTAAATTGGAAACATCTGGTGACTGGACTGTCATTAGTTCAGAGCATGTGCTTCTCATGTTCCGTCACTTTTTTAAGCAAATTGAGACTTCATATAAAACTCATTGAAAGAATACATGAGGAGTTAAGGGACTAGCTTATGTTTGAATTCTCAGTGATCACTACCACAAAAATCTGTGGTTACTGATGAAAACAGACAATCAAAACACTGAATACTACAAGTCCAAAAAAAGCGTGAAAAAAAAATTCCATTGTCTGGATGCTTTGGTTTTGGTTGGTTTTTTGGGGGTTTGTTTGTTTGTTTTTAATTTAACTAACATGTTTGTTTAACTTCAAACTGTGCATGTTTTTTCTTTCTCATTTCAATAACCTGGCATCTTGCAACAAACCAAAGTTCAGTGCAACAGACCAGATTATACAGTTTGGTATTCTTGCACTGAAGAAATGTTGGCTTTCTAAAATAGTGTATTTTACAGGCTATCACTTTACATTTGCTTGCTGAAAGCATAAATGCCCTTTTCAGATCTCTACAGCGTAAGTTTAATTGTGATTCTAAAGATTTACCTAAGTGTTTAGAATATCAGCTTTTTAATGATCATTAATCTCTTCACAATAAGAGTAAAATGCATATATGTTTGCATGATGAGCAATCAATAACTTTATATGTCTTCGTAAAAATTTCTCTGTTAATGGCATTGTGCAATGTTTAAAAAACTGCTTTTAGAACTAATATCCAATACATACTTTGTGATTGTTTTAAATAAAGTAAACAAACGTTTCATTTTAGGGAGCTGGTAAGCAACCAGTACTTTCTGTGCTAATATTAAATATGAAGATGGACCCAACATAAACAAATTCCTTCTTAACTGGATCACAGAATCTTAGAATCATAGAATGTTTTGGGTTGGAAAGGACTTTAAAGATCATGTAGTCCCAGCTTCTCTGCCATGGGAAGGGACAAGGATGATTCCCGTATTCAGAGTAGAATTCATATGAACAATTGAAAGCATCTGCTATATATATAACTATATATATATATATATATACACACAACTATACCTTGGTTATTTAAACTTGGCTCCTTTACAGTCTGTGGAAGAAATAATTACATTTATAATGCATATATATATTATATATATGTTTTATATAATATATATTGCAATGATAACTTGAACTATTTTGTTGACTAATCTGTGATGAGATCAATTGAACTTTACAAATGAAAAAAAGGGAGGTAAAAGGTGACTGGCTTAAACTATAGACCGTTACATTTCGAAAGATGAATCTCAGCCCTGAAGTCTCTAAGGATATCAGTAGTTATGACTAAAGAATTAATCCACACTTTCCTTAATAGTATAAATTATTGCAGTCAGTGTTCTTTAGAGTATGATTCATTTCATACTGCTGTAGATGTCTAAAACGGACTCTTAAAAATGTTGGATGGAAGATACTTTTGGACTGTCATCTGGCCCAACCTCCATTTTAGAGCTGGGCTCTCAAAAGCACTATCACTTGCAAATGAATTAAGGTTTTGTCCAGGTAAGTTTTGAAAAGCTCCAAGGCTGGAGACTTCATCAGCTCTCTGAGTGGCCTGGTTCAGTGCTGCTCTGCTCCCATATTGATTTTGGTTTTCATAATGTCCAAAGTGAATGACCAAGACAGATTTTGTGATATTTGTCCTTTATTTTAGTGTTTGCTACTACCAAAAAGAATTTGGTCCTATCATCTTTATAACTGCCATTCAAGTAGTTTCAAGCATCAAGCAACAAGCAATAGGACAAGAGATAACTGCCTCAGGCTGTGCCAGGAGAGGTTTAGATTGGATGCTCAGCAAAATTTCTCCACTGAGAGGATGGTCAGGCATTGGAGTAGGCTTTCCAGGGAAGTGGTGGTATCACAGTCCCTGGAAGTGTTCAAGAAACATGTAGATACATGCATATGACTAAATCTTTACCCTACCTACCAGCACATTGATCTTGCCATCACCTCCTCAGCTTCCAAATAAGAATGCGGTGGGAAGAGATGCTCAAAGATTTAATAAATTCAGTTATATGTATACCATGCATAAATGTATATTACACCATTCTTCCCTGTTCACATAGCTACTCATTTTATTGTAGCCGTTCACATTGGACAAGCGTGAATCCATCTTAACTGTTCCTGATTGCTGCCTTCTCCTTCATGCCTTTGGAACTGAACTCAAAGAGGAGCTGACTTAACATCTTTCCAGGAACAGAGGTAACCCTACAGTTTTGAAGATCTCTTTTCTGTATTTCTTACACAGTGGAGGCTTCCTCTGATTGCCATGATTTTTTCCCTCTCTTGTTCAGCTTGGTTATATCTCTTCCTAATAGGCACTATTCTCTGTCAAATGAGTCACCGTACCTGAAGGAGCAACATCATTTACCCCATAAAGTTTTGGTGTGATGGATGAACCTGCTTCTAGTCTTGGACAACAGCCCCTAACAGAAAGCAACAGGTCAGAAGTCTTTCGGCTGTTGATCCCAACAGAGCTGTTGTTCACCCAGTAGAAAAAAATTTTAATTCTTACATATAAGAAAACTGAATAATGGGTATGGCATTACAGGAAACTGTCCTAATAATCTGCAAGTAACTCATAGAAAGCAACTTCATTGGCTAGAAAGGGAAACAGAGGCATGCTCTTTGTAACCAGTTTGAACCCTTGAATTGTTTCACAGAATTGGTTTTGGGCAATAAATCTTTGGCAATTTTAAGTTACAATAATGATATAGTTATGGTAACATGCTAATAATTGCTAATGTAAGTTTGATGTTAATGAAAAGAGTGATTTGTGTAGGTAATAATAATTAGACACCCTAATGTATTGATCTCAATGTGTGTAAGAACATCTTGGAGAATGAATATGTAAAGTAGATAAAATGAGGCATGATTCTTCAGAGTTTTCCTCAGGGTAGTTTTTATTAATGCCAGACCACCTGCTTCTGCCAGGCTACGTGAAAAAAAAAAAAGATAAGCTGAAACCCTACTGAAAATAGTCACTTTAATGATAAAGAATGTTAACTTAGATCCCTACTTCTGCTGAATTAAATCTCTTTCTTCAATAAGCTTAGAATGACTGTTCAGACATGAACCTAGTGAGATTAACAAACATTAATAAGGCCTCATCAAACTAATTTTATATGACAATTAAAACTCTTGCTTTGCCAGTAGCATCTCTGGAAAGTTTATTCACAGCACGCTGAAATTCAAATAGGAGATTTTTTTTTAATACATGCTAGAAGGTAAATAAGTCAGCACATCCACCTGTGTATCAGAAGACACAGGTCTAGGTTAGGGAGAAGGTCTTGTTTGTATTTTTTCCTGTTTTGTTTGGTTTTAAGCTATGTGGGTATATAAAAAGTAAGGATGTGAAAAAAGAAGAGAATTATTTTGTGGGTAAAACAACTCTAGGGAGATACAAGTCTACAATCCCTGTTTTAAATGAAGAAACAGGGAGGACCTTCTACCCAGACTAAACTGAGCAGAAAACAATTGGATACAAACAGTTTCCTGCTCCTTTGCCTTTTGTGTCTTGTTTTTTGATGTCTTTTCAAGAAACAAGAGTTTTGGAAACTTTCTAAAAATGAGGTAAAATCCATCAATGTTAACATAAAAACTTAGCTAGCAACTCTGAAGTAGGTATAAACATTTTCATCTTTTTAAAAAGATGCAGACTGTTGAATATGATCTGATAATGTTCTTATAATTGACTTTTCTGTGTTGATATCATGCTGTGCTTTAAAATTTCATAAGATATTGCTGTTTTATCTAGTACACGAGTGCTGATACTTTAAGGATAACTTAAGGTGATTTATGCTGAAATATGGCTAATATAGCCCATCTCTAGATACCATGGATGATTGCTGTGGCACTGTTGTGGCCAAATCTTAAAACTGAGTCTTAAAAACCTCTTATGCATTATGATAACAACTTCTGCATGAACACATTGCATTTTGTTCATTACCAGTCCCAGGTTAGAGCAAGTGGGCAGAGAAGAGATGAAAAGCCCACACTGGCATGAGTGTGACTTGCCAAGTACCACAAAGGAATCCTCTGATAAACTCTCAGAATTCTCTCAGTTTCTTTGGGATGCATTCAGCAACCACAGTTATTAAATCCTCTTTCTTTCAGACCCTGCTTCATTAGCTGTGTACCTTTATTTTCTGAAAAAAGTTACACTGGTATCCTACAGTCAATAATCTCTTTCATTATAAAGTCTGATTTGCAATCTGTGAACTGAATGAAGAGAGAATGCGATAGAAAAAATTGCATGCACTAATGTGATTATAGATGGTAATACTTACTTCTAAGACACACTAATTAAGGCTGTATAGGCAACCTTAATTCTGACATTTTTCTAACTTCTGAACAATTGACCTTGCAATCTTAACACTCCTCATGTATCAATTATAATTAGCTTTTAAAAGCATGAAAAATCCCACTGTTGTCAAGGCAGAAAAAAAGAGCAGAAATCTTCCTCTGGAACCAAGCTGTGCTTTTTTGAGACTCAAATCCTTCAGAACAACTATTCAGAAGGCTGCAAAACAACCTACCACAGGCAGGCTTGGTGCCGTTAGTAACCCATTCGTGGCCAAGTGACGAGAAAGGGGAATATACATCAACACTGGAAGGTTTCCCAGATATCTGGTGTTGAGAGACAAAAGTGGTGATTGAGGATGACTGGGGACTTGGTATTATTGTTGCTGCTGCCAGGTTCTGCTGTTCTTGCTTTGCCTCTCTATTCCTCAGTTTCAAACTTCAACTGTACAGGGTGCTAGGTCATCTAGTCTAGGTTATGCTTTGTCAAGAAAGGTTGGACCAGATGAACCTTGAAGTCACTTCCAACCTGGTTTTCTATGATTCTATGAACCATTCTTATCCCAGTTCCTTCCCTTGTTGTTGCCTTATTTTTTCTCATTCTCCTGGAGCTTGATCCTGGCACCTCTTCTTCTTCTGAGCTGAGGACGCGTATATTTCTTTCTGCTTCAAACTGCCCACACTCAGCCTGTCTGTTCTCAGACCATACCTCCAATGACCTGTTGGTAACCAGGAGAAACAACTTCACTCAAACTTGTATTCAGCTGCAGAAGCACAGGCTCACAACATGCACCTGGCATGCAGAACCTTTGAAAAATGAACCATGAAACTCTGAAGATTCCACTAACGTGCAATTTCGGGGGAAGTTTGGGGTATAATTTAACACTGGTCCACTTTCATACAGAATCCAGAATATAGACCCGCAATGTCAGCTGTAAAAAACATGAAAACCTTGCTTTCCTGTCAAGCAGTCACAATGTTGCTTTTCTTACTACTGTTATTAATATGACCATGAGCCGGCAATGTGCCCTTGTGGCCAAGAAGGCCAATGGCATCCTAGGGTGTATTAGAAAGGGTGTGGTCAGTAGGTCGAGAGAGGTTCTCCTCCCCCTCTACTCTGCCTTGGTGAGGCCGCATCTGGAATATTGTGTCCAGTTCTGGGCCCCTCAGTTCAAGGACAGGGAATTGCTTGAAAGAGTCCAGCACAGAGCCACAAAGAGGATTAAGGGAGTGGAACATCTCCCTTATGAGGAGAGGCTGAGGGAGCTGGGTCTCTTTAGCTTGGAGAAGAGGAGACTGAGGGGTGACTTCATCAATGTTTACACATATGTAAAGGGTGAGTGTCAGGATGATGGAGCTAGGCTTTTCTCAGTGATGTCCAGTGATAGGACAAGGGATAATGGGTGTAAACTGGAGCATAAGAGGTTCCATGTGAACATCAGGAAAAACTTCTTTACTGTGAGAGTGACAGAGCACTGGAACAGGTTGCCCAGGGGGGTTGTGGAGTCTCCTCCGTTGGAGATATTCAAGGCCCGGCTGGACAAGTTCCTGTGTGATGTACTCTAGGTTACCCTGCTCTTGCAGGAGGGTTGGACTAGATGATCTTTTGAGGTCCCTTCCAACCCTTGGGATTCTGTGATTCTGTGATTCTCTGACCCTGCAATATTACCTCTCCAATCTCATTGTGAGAACCACTTTACTTATGTTTTATGTATTTTTAAATAATAAAGAAACTCAAGACAGAAAACTTGAGTATAAATACTGGAGCATGGAAAACCTACAGATTCTGTCAAAATAAGTGTCACTGAGAAGTGTTTTGGAAACAATACCTCTATCTCTATTCCACAGACAGTATTAAACAGAAGGCTTTGAATTCCAATTAGTAGACAAATAAATAAATAAATTAATAAATTGACATTGTATATGAGAGACACAAAGATAGAAATATTTCTTTTAGAATACTTTTAAGTAAATAAAATATCTTACAGTATAGATGACTTCTTAGTGACAGTGGCAAATCTTGTTTCAGTTCGATCTCTGCTTGAATTCCTTGCTTGGCTGAGGAAGGAGAAAAATCAATATTTCTTTACACATTTGCTTTTGCATGCTAACACAGTGAACTAAACCTTGACTCATAATTAACAACCAAAGTTGCATAGTTTGTGTCAAACGACTAAAGCAAGTCCAGGTTTAAGGAATTACATCAATAAAACAGAATCTGCTTTGGCCAAACTTGCTTTGGAAGAGAAAAATAATTTTTTCTCTTCTGGAGCCCCAGTATAAATTGAATTTGATTTTGATGCTATAACGTTAGAAGAAAAAATGCCACCAGGAACTATGACGTTCTCAAATGATACAGCCAAGAGATTCTTAATACAGTATAAGAATTCTTCACTAGATGCTGCCCAGAAAGAAGACCGTCTTAAGAATTAAGGAATATAAAAAAACAATAAACAGATTTAGAGTTAACATTTTCTCACCATTAAAACAATGAGGGTCTGGCATATTTGCAAAGGATATGTATGAAAGAACTTATACAGCTGGCTTCACCTTCCCAGTGCACATATTTATATTTGAGCTTCTTGAACTGGGCTCACCTCATCAGTGAGGATGAGGCAATTCTAGGGCACAGTTAGTATCTTACTAAACTAACCCATGAAAAAGGAGCCATATCTAAATAACAGGGCCAGGTGCAGTCACCTACGTTGCAATCTACATTGAACTCCATGTCTGATGTCAAAAGGCTTTTTTTTTTTCTTTCCCAGAGGTCCAGAGGTATTTTTTTTTTTTTTTCCCCTAGATATTCCCTACCTATTCTTTTTCAGAACTTGTTTATTTTAGTTTGAAGAATTAGCTTAAAACAATGGTAAATAAAGGCAATGACTGCAAATTTGAAGAAGCTTAGAAAAATTTAAGCAGAAACATAGACTCATGGAACCATAGAATGGTTTGGGTTGGAAAGGACCTTAAGATCATCTAGTTCCAATCCCCCTGCCATGGTCAGGGACACCTCACACTAGACCATATCACTCAAGGCTCTGTCCAATCCGGCCTTGAACACTGCTGGGGATGGAGCATTCACAGCTTCTGGCAACTTGTTCCAGTGCCTCACCACCCTTACAGTAAAGAACTTTCTTATATCTAACCTGAAACTCCCTTGTTCAAGTTTAAACCCATTACCCCTTGAACTATAGCTACAATCCCTGAAGAAGAGTCCCTCTCTGGCATCCTTGTAGGCCCCCTTCAGATACTGGAAGCTGCTATGAGGTCCCCACGCAGCCTTCTTCAGGCTGAACAGCCCCAACTTTCTTAGCCTCTCTTCGTATGGGAAGTGCTCCAGTCCACTGATCATCCTCATGGCCCTCCTCTGAACTTGTTCCAATAGTTCCATGTCCTTCTTGTGTTTAGAACACCAGAACTGCACACAATACTCCAAGTGGGGTCTCACAAGAGCAAAGTAGAGGGGTAGGATCACCTCTTTCAAGCTGCTGATCAAGTTTCTTTTGATGCAGCCCGAGATACTGTTGGTTTCTCGACTGAAAGCACATACTGCTGGCTCATGTTCATTTTCTCATCAACCAACACTTGCTACAGAGTAGAATATCAGAATACCCTGAATACCTGTCAGCCTGTCTTATTTCTGGAAAAAGTTCTCAAAAGCTAGGTGACAAGGTGTCAGAAGGTATGCCCATATGTAAAATAGACAATCTAAATAGTGCTTTCAGTATATAAAATCTTCTTCACAACTTCTGTCTTATTTAGAGAATCTTTTTAGTACAGGCTCAAGTCTAGAGTCTACCAGTTGCATTGGTACTTCATAAATTGTGTCTCTGGTGACTGTAATGACAGAAGGTCATTCTACTCAGTCCACTCAGTGTGGATTATGGCAATATAATAGTCAGGATTTCTCCTAAGAATAGCTTTCATCATTTTTATGCTGTTCAGTTGGACTCTTTTCTAAGAAAATAACAAATGTTTCACTAACTCGGTAATAATTTAGAGCCCGCACATCTAATCTGTATGACTTCAGGGTTCATTCAGCAGCTTTACTGTGAGAATGAAATACGTCTCTTTGAACATGTCTGCATGTCTAGATCAAGTGTGTGAACAGGAGACTCACTAGAGTGTGGGGCCCTGCACGCTATACCAGAAAACAGGAAAAGCATACTGAACCAGATCAAGGGTCTGTTTGCTGACTGATCTTTGACAATAGGAAGTGGTAGCTGAGTAGACAAAGCTTGTGAGAACCAGGCAAGCCCCTATGATACAAGCTTATTCTGTAATTTTCCTCCTCTATCCTCCCAGCTTCCAGCAGGCTACCTGGGGATTTCTGGAGTTGGAGATAGTTTTGTTTTCTAAAGTCCCAATGTGTTTCTTTTCCGTGGGTTTGTCTTATTTCTATTTGAACCAATTTGCACCTTTGACATCCGGAATACTGCTTGGCAGAGTTTCCATGATGTACGTATTCAGGTAAAAATACATTTCCTGTTTACTTGTTTCAACCTGTTCACTGATGATGTCGTTTGTTGTTACCTAGTTCTTATACTGTTAGAAACAAGGATTGTTTTCTGATCTTTTATCCTGTGGGACCTGTAGTCTCAGCTTAATTCAGTCCTACAGGAGTCATATATTTCTGAACTACAATTTAAGTTGCTATATCATTCTGTTACAATGAATACATTTCTTTCACAGAAGACCTGTTCATGTTCAGAACATGTTCATGTTCAGGAAAATTATTTTTCACTGTTGAGATAACCTACCCTGAAAAGAAAGACATTTATATAGTGATTGGCATTCAGATTTGGTGTTAGAATTACCTGTCAGTTACTTAGAATCAGGTTAAGTATGTTGATTCTTTTACTAATAAGAAACAATAATAATAAAAAAAAAAAACTTTACAATTTTAGTGTTTGACAATTGATGTTTTAATGAATTTTCAAGCAATAATAACACCATTCAGAAGCACTTGATAAAAAGTTTCATAAGCACAATGTAAGGTATTACAAATTCCATTTTCAGACAAAAATACATAGGTTTTCATCCCATAAATAAGCAGTTCTTCTATAGCAAACTATTCCAATAAATTTTATCCATAATACCTAGAAAACTGCAGAAAAAAGACAGAACTGTGTGATTGCATTTGGGGTGAACAGGGAAGTTAAAATGATCACAACGTAAAGCAATCATGCTTAATATTCTTTCTAGTTTTCCTACATAACTCTGCCTTGTCCAAAAATTCTTATCATTCTAGTCATTTGCAGTGATGTGCAAGACTATCTTCTGTGCTCTTAACATGATTTTAAAATAAATACAGAAGCCTGGGAAATTTACAGGTTTCCTCAATGGATCTCCATTTTGGGGTTTATTTATGCAGATGTGGCAAAGAGCCACTTTTTCAACTCTCCTGTCCTCATTTTTCTGTCTTATGCATCTAAACCACAACTAGGTTTCACATTATGTATACATATATTGAATGGCTGAGTAACAAACAACTTCAGGTCGTAAAGTTCTAAAGATGAAAGACAGGGAAGACTTGGTAAATTAATTGCCTGCATCTACTGACAGATGCTTCAACCTGAAAAATGGTTTTGCTACTGACAGGCATTTTAAAAATTAGTGGTTTGAGTCTTAATTCTATCATGATTGATTTAACACTACAAAAGTATCAAAATTAATATAAAAGAAAAGCAGTCAAAATCCTGGGTTGGTGAAAGCTATCCTCTTGCCCAGACTTCTGTCTGCCAGGCTTGTATAAGCCCGCTTTCTAAATTATTTTGCAATGATCACTGTAAAGTCTATCACTGTTCATCTTTCTGAAGTACAATTTCAATCTGAGACACCACCCCAGTGAGGTCTCAACTACTTCCAAGGGATTTTGTTTTGTACTTTTTGACTTCAGAAAGTGGTATTAAAAACACTCTATGAAAACCAAGAAGGACAAGATTTTTAAGTAGTTCTTGAGAACTGATTGCCTCCTTCAGGAAGTATCAGGGATCCCTTCTGCCACTTTGGGTAATGTCCTGTCTTGCTCCTCTGATCACCCATTGTGCACCACGCTGGTTGACCCTGAGGTCCTACCATGTCCACTCACAGACTGTTCTCTCCTTCAGTGCTCAAATTTCTCACATCCTGAGGGACAACAAATGAGTCTCAAGGGGTTTAGTATGTGTCAAACTATTCAAAACACTGGGATAGGACAAAAACACAGGATTGAGAGAAGACTGATTGTGAGACTACACCTGCAGGGTCTAGGCAAAGAAGATGATTTTTAAGGTCCCATCCAACTCTAAGCATTCTATGTTTCTATGACAGTCATGGAAGAATGATAGTTCCGCATCAGAAATTTTTCTGAAAGTACTCTAAAGTGCTATGTAAGATTTTAATTACTGCCATGATCCCTTCTGGCACAAAACTCTATCAATCAGACTTGGAGGAAAATGGCAATGAAATACGAACTAGTGGATTATTGAAATATGAATCTTTCCGCACAAGGCATTAAATAAAAGAAATGCTGCCAAAGCATACTCAGTATTTATATTGGATTACTGGATGGCCGCATGCAAAGAGTTGTGGTCAGTGGCTCAATGTCCAGCTGGAGATCGGTAACGAGTGGTGTCCCTCAGGGATCAGTGTTGGGACCGGTCTTGTTCAACATCTTTGTTGGTGACATGGACAGTGGGATTGAGTGCGCCCTCAGCAAGTTTGCCGATGACACCAAGCTGTGTGGTTCGGTTGATACGCCGGAGGGAAGGGATGCCATCCAGAGAGACCTCGACACGCTTGTGAGGTGGGCTGATGCCAACCTTATGAAGTTTAAGCAAGCCAAGTGCAAGGTCCTACACCTGGGTCAGAGCAATCCCAGGCACAGCTACAGGTTGGGCAGAGAAGAGATTCAGAGCAGCCCTGCGGAGAAGGACTTGGGGGTGTTGGTTGATGAGAAAATGAACATGAGCCGGCTTCAGTGTGCGCTCACAGCCCAGAAAGCCGACCGTATCCTGGGCTGCATCAAGAGGAGTGTGACCAGCAGGTCGAAGGAAGTGATCCTGCCCCTCTACTCTGCTCTCATGAGGCCTCACTTGCAGTATTGTGTGCAGTTCTGGTGTCCTCAACATAAAAAGGACATGGAACTGTTGGAACAAGTCCAGAGGAGGGCCACGAGGATGATCAGGAGACTGGAGCACCTCCTGTATGGAGATAGGCTGAGAAAGTTGGGGCTGTTCAGCCTGGAGAAGAGAAGGCTGCGTGGAGACCGCATAGCAGCCTTCCAGTATCTGAAGGGGGGCCTACAAGGATGCTGGGGAGGGACTATTCATCAGGGACTGTAGTGACAGGACAAGGGGTAACGGGTTCAAACTTAAACAGGGGAAGTTTAGATTGGATGTAAGGAAGAAATTCTTTCCTGAGAGGGTGGTGAGGCACTGGAATGGGTTGCCCAGGGAAGTTGTGAATGCTCCATCCTTGGCGATGTTCAAGGCCAGGTTGGATGAGGCCTTGGGTGGCATGGTTTAGTGTGGGGTGTCCTTGCCCATGGCCGGGGAGTTGGAACTAGATGATCTTAAGGTCCTTTCCAACCCTGACTATTCTATGATTCTATGATTGGTTTGATGTACTCTTTATTGCCTATATATGATGATTTTTTTTTTTTTTTTCTCCTAGACGTAGAGCTCCTTTTAAGTCCAAGGTACTGCGAATAAGATATACTTAGTAGACAAGTGGAAACAGGCATAAAGCATGCAAAAGTGATTTTTGTCACTTACGTTTAGAGGCAAAAGTTGGAATTGGGAAACAAAAAACAAGCAATCTAGTTTAAAAGGTTATTCTGCAACTCAGATTCTGCACATGGAATTGACATAATTTGCTGTTGCAATTTCCACCTTTGTTGAATGTCAACAAGATCTGTGTATATCTTGTGAACTAAACAGACTGGCCTCAATATTGCAAAGGAATTGACAAATATAATCCCTGAAAATCCTACTTATGCTTGGTAAAAGAGATAAAATACTTTCATCACAGAATCTGCATCAAATTGCTAACACTTCAATATAACTGTTATTCCCACTTTCTTCTATGAGCCTTGTGTGGAAATAATACCAACTTGCACTATCTAATAAATTCATATGATCTCACTAACAAATCAATATTACTTTTTTACCACTGTGAATCAAAACTAATATATACTTTCTGAATATTCAAGTCACTTATCTTTGCACTTCCAAAACTGACCCATCTCCAGGTTTCAGATATCTACTTTGTAAGTGCACTACTTCTATTTTTCTTACATTTTAAATTGCTGGTGAGTAAAAAAAAAATTGTTTCTTTTTACTAACCTGAATCCTGGAAATTGTATTCTTATACAACTCTTTCTGTTGTCAGGTGTTAGAATAAAATAAGTCATTACCATATAAGGCACAACATTTTCTTAGTGAAGGTCAGTCAAGACATTTAGACCAAAGCATCCTCCTATTTGCAGGTGAGACACAGCAAATAATGGTTGTAATTATTTTTTTTAAATGTTTATTTAATTTTTATCGAAGGACATTTAGATGTTTCTGAGAATAAGAAAAGCAAGAACACTTTTCTTTGCTGCAATATCATGTTCTCTAAGAAATAATTCAGTAAGATTTTTAATAGAAGAAGGGAATTATCATAATTGTCATGTGTTTCATTCTTTATGTAATGTTCTGTAATGCTTTAGAAAGAGCCAGTAAGACTTGTCTGGATTTTGATATAAATAAAAAATATTGTCAGACCTTACCTCCCAAATCCTGACTTTGTAAATCCCACCGTGTAGGTAGGAGTCAAGTGACAAACTATCACAGAACCATAGCACAGTGGTTCTGAAGCAGTCACTGATCCTTTTGCCCCAAGTTATGACTAAATAAGCATATTGGCTGTTAGTAGGAGCTCAGATTGTCAGTCTCAGATAAAAAAATACACTTTATTACTCGAATTGGATTACCTTTTACTCCCACATTTTACACACATATTCTCAAAGCAACTTCAAGTTTGGTCTTGTATTGCAAGAAGTAACACAAATTGTACTCTGATTTTGATGGAATTCTGTATTGTTTCTGCATTAAAAAATCAATTATTTGTTACTTTTTTTCCAGAGACTTTTTGGTTTAGCCTGTTAAAACACTATGATGATCCAATGTGAAGCCAATTCTGATCACCATGGTATTTTACTCTCCAGCTAGGAAACTAAAAACAAAAGACATAGAACTATGAACTAAAATGCATCCTGTAAAATCTGAAATTCCTACTAAATGACATCACAGTAACTATTACTTAGAAAAAATCTTCAAATTATTAAATTTTCATCCTAATGTAAATAGTAGAAAACATCAATAATGATTGCACATAAATGATAATTGTATCTAAAAACCAGGAATTAATACTAAGCTGTATTTAGTGTTGTATACTAAGTTAGTAATTTATACAGATGATTTTTTCCAACCTAGTTGATCCTGTGATGATTCTACGGTAATTATGTGAATTATGAACAACTGAAAACCAAAGTTAACTCATGGTAGATATGGTTTACTATGAAAACAACTATTAAATATCTTTGAGCTTAACTCACATCTTCTTTTGGCTGGACATTTTGCTGGGACATCTAGTCTAGGTCATGCTTTGCTGAGAAAGTTTAGATCAGATGATCTTTGATGTCACTTCCAACCTGGTATTCTATGATTCTTTGATTCTTTTGCAGCCTAACATCGAAAAAGAACCTATTCCAAACTATTGACTCAGAGAAGCAGACTGCAGCTCACTAGCAGTTTCCAGCACTTTAGATATTATTCCTCTTTCACATACTGAAGAGTGGGACAATTCAGAGGTGCTCAGTCTGTCAGAAGAAAGAATATATCTAAATTTGTAGTTGCAGTTCAGTGGACAAGAACTGGCAGACTTAATTTATTAACAGAAACCTGCGGTCCCACTGGAGTTGAGGAAGCTGGAAGGAGGTATTAAGTTCTGAAGGCTTTCTTTCCACATTCCAGTGGCCGGTGTAGTGCACATCTAGAGGTTACCTGGCTGGAGTCCTCCCTAAAGATAAAAAAGATACATCTGGGGCTTTCAGCAGCTAGCTTGTGATGCAGCAAAATGGCTGGACAAGCTGAGGTCCTTCACTTAGGGGACAGTGCAAGAAAACAGTACTAGTTGCTGCAGCCACGGAACAGGAAAGGCTGAGAGCCTTTTGCAGGAAATACACTGAAAAATGCAAGGAGTCTGAGACTTGCAGTGTAAATGTTTTCCCTTAACATCTGCTGTCAGAAGACTAAAAGCAAAAGAGCTTATCTTATAAATGTGGATGAAGGTCAAACTGCAACTGTTTGACCTCCAAAGACACCTCCATTTTATGTAAGTGGGGGAAGCTCAGAGATTAATTAAATTTAATATTTCCTCCATGTTACCAGCATTTCACCATGTTACTGCATTTTCACTCTTATCTACATTCCACCTAACATAAATGCAACAGAAGTCCTCCAAATGTCTAGCCAAATAAAGAAAACAGCAAACTTTAATTAAAGCATAATTATGAACTGTCCAACACACACAATATCTCTGGCACAATACAGAGTTGATTGTGACCTGTAGTAAATTACCCTTGACTTGCTGTGCTATGTATAAAAATGAATTTTACTGTCTTCCTGAGCTAACTGAGCATCCAAAGATTACAAACTGAATTGCTTCATAATGGGTTTGTGTGTGTCTATGTAATTTGAATATTTCTAAGGCTATGCACCAGAAATGTTCAGATCAAAAGAAATTTTCAGTCTCCCAGTTTTGGCCATGGGCTCCCGATTTCTTTGCAGATCTGCCTGTGTCTGTGGATTTTAAGCAAACATTTTTTTATACCAAAAAGCACTTCATTAGTTATGCAGATTTAAAATTTAGCTATTATTTTCTGACTTTGTAAACTATTCTGTAAGTCTTAAAGTACAAAATAATGATGCATCTTTTAAAATGTAACTAAAATAAACGATGAAATATAAACCATATAACCAATAAAAATAATAATAATAAAAGACAACTAAACTATGTAAAGGAAAATCCATGTTAATTTTTATTATAAACTATTCAGACAAGGATGCCTTATCAGGGCATAGATGGTAGACACTATTGGTCTTCTGGAATTTAATAGCTAAGTGATATCTCTGTCTTCTTTCCATTGTAAATGGCTACTTTTGTCGATGGTCTCTGAATTACTGAATGGGCATCCAATTGTGATTTTATCAACAGACATGTAGTGCACTTTTTCCATAATTATAAAATTTTATTAAGTGCTTACAAGTTTTCAGTAACTGCAAGCCAGAAAAATAAGCTGTGAGAGGAGCAGCACACCCCTGTCTCTTTGAATCTGGCATAGCTAGATTAGACAGCAGTCACTACATCCTAGCTTGAATGGGATAATAGAACCATGGGATTCTATGGTTCCAAATCACAGAGTCACTAAGGTTGGAAAAGACTTATAAGATCATCAAGTCAAATAGTAAAAAAAAGTTTTACCGTGTCCCTTCTAAACTAGGCCCAAATCTACACCTTCCAATGTTTATGGCACCTCATATCATTCCCAACACACATTTATGAAGCTCCATCATAAAGCTGTTCAGAAGGAACGTTGCAGGCTGTTCTGCAACCTGCACCCGTGATAAGTAATTTGCTTTTTATTTCCACTTCAGATTTGTTTCTGGACATTTCATAACAACTTATGAAATGTTCAGAAACATTTCACTTGTAGTTACTTGTAGACTTGATTGCATTATCCCTCCTTTAGAAAGTTATATGTTTATTGGACTGATAGAGGCACAAAGATACTAGAGGACTTAAGAGAAAAGGGGTTCTGGGAATTTTAAGCCTGCCTTGCTATTGACCCATGGTAATATGTGTTGCCACACCTTCTGAAGTTAACACAAACACAAAACTGCCCATCTTTTTCATGAGATCAGGGCTGCGTCAATGCCTGCAAAAAATCATAGTTTTAGGAGCCTTCAACAGTTTTTATTTTCCTTGATTTTCTAGAGATTTTATTGACAGTGAATATGGATGTCTGAATATCACCCAGATGTTAGACCAAAATGTTGGCAGTTCACTGAGGAAGTTAGGCATTTTTAAGTAAGCCTGGATCCAAGATGGGGCCACAGCACCCTTCTGTGAGAAACAACAGCTTGAGAATGTCATTTCTAAAAAAGCTGTTAGTTTTGACATCTCACATTTTGGTCTTGTTAAAATTAAAACAATAAAATAGAAGTATTGGATTTGTGTCCTTTCTTCAGGATAGTACGCATAATGTTTTCAATATTGTGCTTTGCTTCAGAAGTATTATGTACGGCTATATGGAGAAAAGAGGAAAAGACACTAAGTTAAATAATTCAGAAAGTCAGTAAGGTGAAACACCAAATCAAAACATACTGAAATAACATAGCTTCATTGATTGGAGAGAGAAAAGGCAGATAATAACGTCTTTCTACTTTCCTTTATTTGTTTTTTTTAATTTCCTTGTAAGTAGCTTTTATTGTATCAAAAATGACTTGTAAATGACTGGAGGTCCAGTTAAATAAAGACAATATTTCTCAGATCAAAAGTAACATGAAAAGTGGGATTTATATCATGTAGTTTTAACCACAGAAAAAAAAAAAACAACAAAACAACAAAAAAAGTTAGTCTTTGAATCTAGTCTAGTCATCTAGATTACTTCCACATAAAGAAACAGTCACCATCCATAACCAGTTTGCACAAATTATGTTAGATAACTAGGATATAGACATGGATTTGTGCAAAGCGTTCGACACTGTCCCACACGACATCCTTGTCTCTAAATTGGAGAGACATCAATTTGATGGGTGGACCACTCAGTGGACAAAGAACTGTCTGGATGGCCGCACGCAAAGAGTTGTGGTCAATGGCTCGATGCCCAGCTGGAGACCGGTAACGAGTGGTGTCCCTCAGGGATTGGTGTTGGGACCGGTCTTGTTCAACATCTTTGTTGGTGACATGGACAGTGGGATTGAGTGCACCCTCAGCAAGTTTGCTGATGACACCAAGCTGTGTGGTTCAGTTGATACGCTGGTGTGGATGATTTTCTGGCAAAGAACGGCCATGTGCCCAGATCAGCAAGTGCCTACATGGAGTTCGACATGAACCAAGGAAAAGCAAAAGGTGAAGGAGGATGGGAGCTAGGCACTGGGAGTGAGAATCCCAGCAAGATAAGAAGGAGCTGGAATTTACTGAGTTGATAAATTGAGGACCGTTGGAAAACTTTGAAGGTCAGGTTCTCACACCTGTGCTTAACCAATTATATGTTAGTTGTTAAGGGTCTCACAGATATGTATCCAATCACAATGTGCTAAGTTAGTGAAAACAACTTTAAGAAATAAAAAATATAAAAATATAAAAATAAAATAAAATAAAAATATAAAAATAAAAATATAAAGAGTTAGTTTTCTAGAATAAATGGCTTTGTCTGATCACATTGATCTCCGACTGAGTCCATTCTGTGACACTCTGGAGGGAAGGGATGCCATCCAGAGGGACCTCGACACACTTGTGAGGTGGGCTGATGCCAACCTGATGAAGTTTAAGCAAGCCAAGTGCAAGGTCCTACACCTGGGTCGGAGCAATCCCAGGCACAGCTACAGGTTGGGCAGAGAAGAGATTCAGAGCAGCCCTGCAGAGAAGGACTTGGGGGTGTTGGTTGATGAGAAAATGAACGTGAGCCGGCTTCAGTGTGCGCTCGCAGCCCAGAAAGCCAACCGTATCCTGGGCTGCATCAAAAGGAGTGTGACCAGCAGGTCGAAGGAAGTGATCCTACCTCTCCACTCTGCTCTCATGAGGCCTCACTTGCAGTATTGTGTGCAGTTCTGGTGTCCTCAACAGAAAAAGGACATGGAACTGTTGGAACAAGTCCAGAGGAGGGCCACAAGGATGATCAGGGGACTGGAGCACCTCCCGTATGAAGACAGGCTGAGAAAGTTGGGGCTGTTCAGCCTGGAGAAGAGAAGGCTGCGTGGAGACCTCAGCAGCCTTCCAGTACCTGAAGGGGGCCTATAAGGATGCTGGGGAGGGACTCTTCATCAGGGACTGTAGTGACAGGACAAGGGGTAACAGGTTCAAACTCAAACAGGGGAAGTTTAGCTTGGATCTAAGGAAGAAATTCTTTCCTGAGAGGGTGGTGAGGCACTGGAATGGGTTGCCCAGGGAGGTTGTGAATGCTCCATTTCTGGCAGAGTTCAAGGCCAGGTTGGACAGAGCCTTGGGTGGCAACATGGTCTAGTGTAAAGCATCCCTGTCCGTGGTGGGGAGATTGGATCTAGGTGATCTTGGTGTCCTTTCCAACCCAAACCATTCTATGATTGTATAGGAAAGATGGAGCAATGAGTAGCCCAGCATTAAATGGCGTAAATAAGTGAGATGAATCTCATTACATCTCTGAAATCCAGGGGTTGTTTTGTTTTGTTTTTTAAAGCTGTATCTTTTCATAGACTCTTCATCACAGAACTCATCCCTAGTATCAGACCAATAAACATGCTGTCATCTCTAAATTCTCTATTCAATGTAGTCCAGTCTCTGATACTGTCATTGCAAGATGGGCAGATAGATACATGTCAGCATCAATCATAGCAAAATGGGTCTTCAAATGGCTTTAATATTTGACAGAAACAGAAAAAGCTGCAAGAGTGATGCAGCTCAGTGACAAATAAGCACAAAACTTAATGGAATCCATTTAAACTACATTCTTAAAAAATTAAATCCAAATGCTGACTTCTATGTTTCTGCCTTTAAATTAATAACATGTAATCATTTGTTCATAAAGAACATATTTTCCCTCTTTATATTTTAGTTGTTTTATCATATGAACAGGTTTTTTTTCATTACTCTTTGTTAAACTAAAACACTACATAGAAAAATAACTTTAGCTTGAGATAGCAAGGATAACGAAATTTTGAAGTTTGAGTCTAAGTCATCGGGTGCAAAACTTTGATTTTCCCCATTGTACCTTTTGGGTGATATTAAAAAAGCCCATACAAAATGTTATTCACTGGAATTCACCACATTTCATGGCTAATTATTTATCAAATAAGCAAGTAAGCAAATGTATGTTAGTGATTCTGAATGTCTAGTATAAAGTACAAGGTTTTAATAGTTCACAGTTTTCTAGCCATGCTATGACTTCCATTTGTCATAGCTGTCTCATAGCTCTTTCGTAACCTTTGCATAAGGAATTAAAGATCTCAGTGCTGCTCCTGTAGAACAAGATTCCATTGTGAAATGAACTGATGGTACACGTACATACAGTCTCAGTAAGCAAATAAGTGATTAGAGAGACGTTAAACAAGCTATTTGCACTCTCCAATGTTAGACATCTATCTTAGGCAGCTAAAGGCTTTGTTGGCAAGAAAGGTGGTGCCACTTGAGACAACTGATGAAGGTGCTGTCCTTTCCTGCCCATTCTAACTAACTGCTGAAGAGATTTCTGAGCTCTTTGTCAATCCCCTCCTGCTTGCAGGCTAAATTCAGTTGAATTTTTTCCCTCAGAAAATTGCACTGTAAACTTTCGTTACTCAGGATTTGATTAATGTCCATTTCAGATGTCCCTGCAGCAAGGGTAGAGCACAGACGGAGGCTGGCCTACCATCTGAGTTAAGCCATTACCACTCATCAATCAGCATCTGAAGTTTATAACAATGTCTTAAGGAAAAGAGGTATTAGTGATATCTTACTGTAAAAAGCTGAGAGGTTCAGAAATTGATTAATGAGCAGGTCAGGAGTCCATCAAGTGAGAGCAAGATAGAGAAGTAGCTGTCCTGTTCTAAGGCAAGCTCTCACCACTGATCCATCAGAGTCCTAAGTTAGCGGATGAGTCACTTCAGTTTTGGTCTTCAGACAGTGAAGAAAAACTCTTCTTTATGAGTGAGCCAAAGCTGGAATGTAACTCAGCTCTACTCAGGTGGAACTGTTCCTTTCCCTTGACTAAATGGGAACACTGCAATGTTATCTCACTTAAACGCAGAATTTAGGCTTTGTGAGTACCCCTTAAGAACAAATAACTGGTCCTTTGAAATCCTGGCAAAATCTGTTGAAGGGACAACATTTTCACAAATTACTTATCCATTGGCTATGCATTGCAGTCATTCTACAAATACAGTGAGCAATGCATTTCTGTCGCTACACACCCCAGCTTTTCCTGATGAGTGTATCAAAGAGCAATGAAGAAAAGATGTGGAAAATGCAGTTAAATTTACCTTTCTTCTTCCCCGCTCCAAAGCCAAGCAAGGACCAAGCAAAAAACTGACAGATAATGGCAGAAAATACATTTGATTTTCTAGCCCTCTTTTATATTGATAATCTATAGTGGTATTTTGAGCACTGCACTCTTTTCAGGTTATTCAGGAGCAACACAATAAAAAGTGATTCTGACCCTGAGACGGCAGGCCATTTTCTGAGGCTGAATTGCTCATGCCTCTGTTTCCACTGTGCTTGAGAATGTAGAGTGGGCAGCATTCTAAGGATTTTTATCTCTGGGTATAGACAGTATGAGATACACAAGCATTAATACTACTGAAGAGTAGGACCGAAGACATATAGTTTCTTCTCTTCCCAAGGCTCATTGGAAAAGAAATGTTTGATTCACCAATCAAAGCTAATATATGGCATTCATCTTCTCAAGTCATCATTACAAGTGATGGAGCCCTGCTCTCCTGAAGATGGCTGAACATGGCCTGCCAATGGGAACTAATAAATTAATTCCTTGTTTTGTTTTGCTTGCATGTGTGGCTTTTGCTTTACCTGTCTTTATCTCAACCCACAAGTTTTCTTACTTTCACCCTTCCCATTCTCCTCGGCGGGAAAGTGAGGAAACAGCTGGTGGGGGCTTAGGACTGTTGTTAATGTACAACTGTCTATTCCAAAAAGGCTGCCTGTGTGAGGCACATAATGTGTTGTCACATTCAGTGGCTTGTGATTAGTTACCTAGATTTGTATGTAAGTCACCACTGAATAAGTATCTTACTAATATTTTCATAACTGTAATAGCAACCTGAATACTAATTAAAGTTTATGCAGATGCTAGATGAAAAATAGCATAAATGCCAGCACATAAAATTTTAAAATAGGCTTTTTATTAACTATTTTTAAAAGAAAATTAATTAGGAAAATATCTAATTTTTGCTGGAAAAGAAAAGAAACACAAAAAGCCAAAACCAGTTATCTGTTCAGAAGTCTTCTGCTGGATACCTCTTGCATTTCCTTTCAATAACACAATCCAATTATCAGTAGTTCAAATGCTCTTGACTAAAAAATAATAATTAGAGGATGAAGATGACTTTCTGTCTGTATTAGATCCCCAACCAGATTAATACAAAAAAGGACTAAAGGAAAAATTTAACGGACTGAAAAGAAATCATTGATGTGCTTAAGAAATAATTACTGCAAATAGCATACTGTGTTCCTTTACTTTCCGACTCTTTAACTGAGTCTGGTCATGCAGCTATAATCTAAGTAGGTCGTATCCAGCACAGGAAATATTTGAAGCAGAGTGAGAGCTGCCACATATAGTCATACAGAAATGACATTTATTCCTACTAAATGATCAAAGGGAACAAAAAAGAGTGTAAAGGATAGGGCTTAGATAAAGCAGTTCTGGTCCTCACACAGCTGCCAAATTTTCATAATTCACAGTTCAGGGACTTTTCCAAGCCAAAGGTTACATCCTCAGGATCACATTTAGCAGTCATGGAATACCTATTCTTTGTGCATAGCTCCAATTTTTTATTTTTTTTTTTTCTAAGGAATTTGTACTTTGGCCTTCATAACATCTTTTGGGATAAATTACATGTTCTAATTGTGCGTTATGTGGAAAAGAATTTACTACCTTCCCAGCACCTTTCCAACATCTCCTATATTTTGGGAGTGTAAGACATAGACTGAATGCAAGATAAGCCAGGAAAAAGAAAGGATGAAATGCCTATTCTTGCTGGAACAGTAATAAGTGCTGGAAAAGCAATAAATACTAATCATCCTATATCATCCTATATCATACTATGTCAGTATATATAGTAATAAATACTAATCATCCTGTTCTTACTATAATGACTAGATATGTTGTCATTGCCCTCAGTAGGAGGAGGCACTGAGTATGTTTCTACAGCTGTGCAACAGAAATGCTTTTGCTGTGTTTCTACAGACAGAGAATTTTGCAGAGCTATTACAGATTTCTCAGCACAGATTTATTTTTTATAGAAAAACAGAAGAGCTTTAGGATTTGCAATTATCCTGAAAATCTTTCTCCATTAAAGTGGGGACCTCACTTTCTTCAGAAAATCATCTCTCTCACCATTGTCCAAAGCACATTTTGAAACTTTAAACAGATGTTTTAAAACTGTAACTTAGCATACAGTTCTATATACTTTTCCTTATGGCAAGAAGAACTTCCTACAATCTGTTGCACTCACTTCTCACATATATTCTAAGATTTTTTTGGATTAAAGAGATCAGTAAACCAGCGCAGGCTAACAAACTTGCTTTTCTCAATCTGGTTTCACAATTACTGACATAACTGCCAGGGAAGTACAAGACTATGAAAAGGTAGCTAGACAACAGAGATTCCTGAAGCTAGCACACTTGTCAACTGAAAGTGAAAGCATACCCCTACCATCCCAGCCTACATCTGCTCACTTGCTATAGAAATAAGACAGCAGTGACTGATTTATACATCTGAAGGCCAGAACAGTGTCAGTGGCTGACATGATTTCTGCTAAACTGCCCACTGCAGTTCAGTAGCAGAGAATATTAATGAACCTTAACCACAATCTGCTCCAGGACTCCTTCCCAAAAAGTGTTACAGAAACACATTTATCCCCTATGTCTTATAGGCACCCTCCGTATGGAAATTCCCTTCAGTTTTGTTCCATGGTATAGAAAATGTGGAGGTTTTAACCCATAATAATGTGGTAGGCTTAGTGATCACTTGAAATGCCAATATTTGTCACAGAGTAATTGTCCACATTGCATATGGCATACAAAAAGAGTCTTACAATGCAAGGCAGACACAGCTCAATATGACATATTTAAACTGTTGATTTTTAGATTTATATTTTCTATTTTTTAAAAGAGCAAGATTAACAACACCAATGAAAACTTCATGTACTTCACTAGAAGGTAGCTTGGATTTAACTACCTTTATAATATTTGATCTGAAATACCACTCTTCAGAACTAAACATTAGTTTTGAACTTGCCAAGGATCATTTGGAGAAAAACAACTAAAGGTGATTTGAAATCTTTTCTATTTAGTGGTTAGTCAAAAGAAGAACTTGATTATATCTATAATAAACTCTTGATTTTCCAATCTTATCAACAACCCATAAATGAGAGACTTCATATACCTGAAAGGTTCCAATAGGAATGTTGATTTCTTACTTAGTCATTTCTTTCTCATCAGTAGCCATTCCTCATAGACAAACATGGCATTTGTACTTTTCTTCTGGCCACTTCTGCTAAATTTTCAGTTATCAGACAAATTTTTGAAGCAGTATCTGGTTTTATGTTCAGCTTCTTGACAACAGAAATAGAAGTCACATGCTGCTAGTCTACTGGATAGTGATCCTGCCCTACTTGGGCTGAAATATCATTTGATGCGCCCAGCAAGAAGGCCTAATAATACCAATTACAAACATAAAAATAACATTTGGATGTAAATTGTTGATAGCTGCTTGAATTTCAATGCTCCTAATGAAATAGACTGATGATATTGTGTGAAACACAGCCAGTGTTTTTGAAAGTTATCTCTTGCTTTTGCCCATTGTAAACAGTGCTGTAAAACATCTGAAAAATGTATTGAACAATCAGAAAAAATAGGGAATGAACAAAATATAACAAAGGAGAAAATTAATTTTCACAGTTTCCTTTATATCTTTTTCTCATGCAGATCTGTCATATTAATTCTGTATTCTATTCAAAACTCAGCTGAATACCGGATTTTTTCTTTGAAGCTTCATGAAATTTTGGATAGTAAATCCAAACTTTGGCATGTTATCCTTTGAGATTAAGTGTAATAACCACAGTAGTAGGTATAATAGGCACCTGCCTAGAGTAAGAGATTTTTGTGTGATCCATAACAGGTTCAGGAAACCTTTTCTGTGTATTTTGGCTCTTACAAATCCTGGAAAAGCTGTAATGTTATTATCGAATCATAGATTCATAGAATAGTTAGGGCTGGAAAGGACCCTAAGATCATCTAGTTCCAACCCCCATGCCATGGGCAGGGACAACCCACACAAAACCATGCCACCCAAGGCCTCATCCAACCTGGCCTTGAACACCGCCAAGGATGGAGCATTCACAACCTCCCTGGGCAACCCATTCCAGTGCCTCACCACCCTCTCAGGAAAGAATTTCTTCCTTAGATCCAAGCTAAATTTCCCCTGTTTAAGTTTGAACCCTTTACCCCCTGTCCTGTCACTACAGTCCCTGATGAAGAGTCCCTCCCCAGCATCCTTATAGGCCGCCTTCAGGTACTGGAAGGCTGCTATGAGGTCTCCACGCAGCCTTCTCTTCTCCAGGCTGAACAGCCCCAACTTTCTCAGCCTGTCTCCATACGGGAGGTGCTCCAGTCCCCTGATCATCCTCGTGGCCCTCCTCTGGACTTGTTCCAACAGTTCCATGTCCTTTTTATGTTGAGGACACCAGAACTGCACACAATACTGCAAGTGAGGTCTCACGAGAGCAGAGTAGAGGGGCAGGATCACCTCCTTCGACCTGCTGGTCACGCTTCTCTTGATGCAGCCCAGGATACGGTTGGCTTTCTGGGCTGCGAGCGCACACTGAAGCCGGCTCACGTTCATTTTCTCATCAACCAACATCCCCAAGTCCTTCTCTGCAGGGCTGCTCTGAATCTCTTCTCTGCCCAACCTGTAGCTGTGCCTGGGATTGCTCCGACCCAGGTGTAGGACCTTGCACTTGGCTTGCTTAAACTTCATCAGGTTGGCATCAGCCCACCTCACAAGCGTGTCGAGGTCCCTCTGGATGGCATCCCTTCCCTCCGGCGTATCAACCGATCCACACAGCTTGGTGTCATTGGCAAACTTGCTGAGGGCGCACTCAATCCCACTGTCCATGTCACTGACAAAGATGTTGAACAAGACCGGTCCCAACACCGATCCCTGAGGGACACCACTCATTACCGGTCTCCAGCCGGACATCGAGCCATTGACTACAACTCTTTGCGTGCAGTCATCCAGACAGTTCTTTGTCCACCGAGTTGTCCACCCATCAAATTGATGTCTCTCCAATTTGGAGACAAGGATGTCATGTGGGACAGTGTCAAAGGCTTTGCACAAGTCCAGGTAGATGACATCAACTGCTCTGCCCCTGTCCATCAGTTTCGTAGCCCCATCATAGAAGGCCACCAAATTGGTCAGGCAGGATTACCCCTTAGTGAAGCCATGCTGGCTGTCACCAACCACCTCCTTGTTTTTCATGGGCCTTAGCGTTTCTTCCAGGAGAATCTGCTCCAGGATTTTGCCAGGCACAGAGGTGAGACTGACTGGTCTGTAATTTCCCAGGTCATCCATTTTCCCCTTCTTGAAAATGGGGGTTATATTTCCCTTTTTCCAGTCGTCGGGAACTTCACCTGACTGCCATGATTTTTCCAATATGATGGCCAGTGGCTTAGCAATTTCATTCGCCATCAACTTCTATAAGCCTCTTTTTCCTTTGAATTTTCCTGAGCAGCTCCTTATCCATCCAAGGAGGTCTCCTGGCCCTCTGCTGCACTTCCTTCTAGTTGGGATGCAATACTCCTGAGCTTGGAGCAGGTGATCCTTGAATAACAACCAAGAGTCTTGGGCCCCCCTGCCCTCTAGGGCTGTATCTCATAGAACCTTACTAAGCAGGCTCCTGAAGAGGCCAAAGTCTGCTCTCTTGAAGTCCAGGGCAGTGAGCTTGCTGCACACCCTTCTCATTGTCCCAAGGATCTCAAATTCAACCATCTCGTGGTCGCTGCAACCAAGGCTGCCCTGGAGCATCACATTTCCAACCAGCCCTTCCCTGTTGGTGAGCACGAGGTCAAGCATGGCACCTCTTCTTGTTGGCTCCTCTATTACTTGCAGAAGGTAGTTGTCTTCCACACAATCGAGGAACCTCCTGGATTCCTTGTGCCATGCCGTACCTTCACCCCAACAGATGTCAGTGTGGTGGAAGTCTCCCATGAGAACAAGGGCCTGTGAGCATGAGGCTGTTCCTATCTGCCTATAGAGCACTTCATCCACAGATTCCTCTTGATCAGGCGGTCTGTAACAGATCCCCACAGTAACATCCCCCATTGCTGCTCTCCCTTTAACCTTGACCCACAAACTCCCTGTCAACTGCTCACCCATCCCCAGACACAGTTCCATACTCTCCAGCCTATCCCTAACATCAATAGCAACTCTCCCCACCACCTGCCAGGCCTGTCTTTTCTAAAGAGCCTGTAACCTTCCATTCCAACACTCCAGTCGTAGGAGCCATCTCACCATGTTTCTGTGATGCCTACTATATCATACTCCCGCAGTCGTGCACAGATCTCTAATTCCTCTTGTTTGTTTCCCATGCTACGGGCGTTTGTATAGAGGCATCTGAGCTGAGCTCCAAATGAAGCCGGCTCATTGGCTGGAGCGGCTGGAATATCTCTGCATCGCTCCGAGCATTTATTGTAGGTGCTGGCAACTGACTGGGTGTGTTGGGATGGAACTACGCCCCCCTCCCCCAACGCATCTAGTTTAAAGAAACCTTGACCAGCCTGGCAAGCCTCCTACCAAAACCTCTCTTCCTCTTCCTTGCCAGATCAGCTCTACCAGCCCCCAGTAGACCTGGCCTACTAACTTGAGTCCCGTATTCAAAACACCCAAACACCTGACTATGGCACCATCCTTTTAACCATTTATTAACCTGGCCAATCCTCCTAGCTTTTTTAAGGTCCTCCCCTGTATCCTGGAGAATTGATGAAAAGACTATCTGAGCTCCAGAGCCCCTAACCACCTCTCCCAGGGCTCTGTAGTCCTTCTTTATGTTCTCCAGGCTACTTCTATCAACATCACTAGCACCCACATGGATCACCAGAAGTGGGTAATAGTCCATGGGTCTCACTAGAGCAGGCAGCCTCTTTGCAACATCCCTGATCTGTGCCCCAGGTAGGCAACACAGCTCCCTTGAGACCAGGTCAGGCCGACAGATGAGTGCCTCTGTCCCTTTCAAAGTAGAGTCCCCTACCACTATGGCCCGCCTCTTTTTCCTGGCAGCACCAGTAGTGATCTTCTTTACCGGCACACCAGCCGGTTGTTTCTGGTGCAAGTGCCCTTCCTTTTTAGCCCCCTGCAGGACAGAATAGTGGTTCTGGGTGAGGACAACAGCTTTAGGAGGAAGCCCCTTGTTTTTAATTGTCCCCTTCCTCTTTTTTTTGTTATTTTCTGTTGTTACTATTTCCCAGCTTCCTGGGTTGACAGCTTCCTCCACTCCTCCATGAGCTTCAGGGGACGCTTGAGGCCCCTGCACAGTTTGGGCCTGGAGGAGGCAGTCCTGCTTCTTCTCAGCTTCCCTGCTATCTTGCAGCCTATTAACAGCATCCCGCAGCTCAGCCCCTGCTGCAGGAGGACCTCCACCAGGGAGCACTGAGTGCAGCCCTGCCCATGGGGCACCATTCCCTCAGGAGAGCAGTGCAGACACTCTCTACACTCTGAGCATTGCACTGCAGCCTCCCCTCTCATCAGCTCTGTCTGGGTGCCTACGCTGGCCATTGCCGGGGCAGCCAGAGCAGAGCCCCCAGACCGGGCCCTGGTCACACGGCGAGTACTCACCATCCCGCTCGCCTGCCCGTGGGAACTGCCACGCAAACTGCCTCGACCCGTCCTGTTTGCCCGCTCTGTTCGCCGCGCTCCCAGGGGCAGGTTTTTAACCAGTCAGAGCTGGTGCTGCCGCTCCTCCTGGCTCCGTCCCCTGTGAGTCAGCCGCTAGCGTCAGCTGAGCTGCCGGCTCCTGGGCAAGTCCTGTCTTGAGGTTCCCTCGGTGGCTCTGGCCGCTCTGAGTTGAGGCTCCTGGACACTGATCTCCTCCCCACTCCGGTGTTGAAGGCGTCCTCTCTCAAGCTACTCACCTCAGCAACTGACTCAATTGTTTCCACCTAGGTAATATTATGTTGATCTCTCTAAGAGAGTGTATCTGTTGTGGTGAATTACAACATAAACAAATAGAAAAATATTTCTGTTTTATTTGCATCAAAAAAGTCTTCAGGATAGTAGTCAGAAAAAGAAATGAGAAACATTTGGTTCGACACCACCTTAAAAACCTAAATGTACACAAGTCCATGGGACCTGACGAAATCCATCCACGGGTCCTGAAGGAGATGGCGAATGAAGTTGCTAAGCCACTGGCCATCATATTGGAAAAATCATGGCAGTCAGGTGAAGTTCCCGACGACTGGAAGAAGGGAAATATAAACCCCATTTTCAAGAAGGGGAAAATGGATGACCTGGGAATTACAGACCAGTCAGTCTCACCTCTGTGCCTGGCAAACTCTTGGAGCAGATTCTCCTGGAAGAAACGCTAAGGCCCATGAAAAACAAGGAGGTGGTTGGTGACAGCCAGCATGGCTTCACTAAGGGGTAATCCTACCTGACCAATTTGGTGGCCTATGATTCTGTGAGCTGGCTGTGTGAGCTCACAGCCCAGAAAGCCGACTGTATCCTGAACTGCATCAAAAGGAGTGTGACCAGCAGGTCGAAGGAGGTGATTCTGCCCCTCTACTCTGCTCTCATGAGACCTCACTTGGAGTATTGTGTGCAGTTCTGGTGTCCTCAACAGAAAAAGGACATGGAACTATTGGAACAAATCCAGAGGAGGGCTACAAGGATGATCAGGGGACTGAAGCACTTCCTGTATGAAGATAGGCTGAGAAAGTTGGGGCTGTTCAGCCTGGAGAATTGAAGGCTGCGTGGAGACCTCATAGCAGCCTTCCAGTATCTGAAGGGGGCCCATAGGGATGCTGCGGATGGACTATTCATGCTGGGGTTGGTCTATTCATTAGAGACTGTAGTGACAGGACAAGGGGTAACAGGTTCAAACTTAAAGAGGGGAAGTTTAGATCGGATATAAGGAAGAAGTTCTTTATTGTAAGGGTGGTGAGACACTGGAATGGGTTGCCCAAGGAAGTTGTGAATGCTCCATCCTTGGTGCCATTCAAGGCCATGTTGGATGATGCCTTGGGTGATATGGTTTATTGTGAGGTGTCCCTGCCCATGGCAGGGGGATTGGAACTAGATGATCTTAAGGTGTTTTTGAACCCTAACTATTCTATGAACATTTTAACCACCCATTCAGGAATGATGTGAAGATAATACAGGATGCTGTGCTTCATAATTTATTTCCTTCTCTCACTTCAAACCAGGGCAGTGACAGAGACAGTGCTGTTCACACTGGCATTTGTTGCCAACTGTAATATTACCTGCAATTTCTCTTATCCAATAAACCTAACCAAGAGTGGGTTCACCAATCCCTGATTTCCACAAGAGGAAATCCTTCTCAGTGCTCCCATTTGTTTCTTTTCCTCACAAGGTGTTAGCAGTCATCGAACTCGTGCTGGTGGGGGGATATAGGAAGGGGAGAGAAATAAATCCCATTGCACATCAGATCATCTTCAGCAGACCTTACCTGGTGTTTTGGTGGGTTTATGAGTGGTGCATTGAGAGCAATTAGTGCTTGAATACAGCTACATGAGGATAGCAACAGGTGATTACCCTATTTAACAGCTGTTAAGTGGTGTTAATTGCTGGCTATAGACCGCAAACTGAGCAATTTTGTGCAAACTGCACAAACAGAACAAAACGAAGGAATGATATATAGAGAAAATGGATTTGAAAAATCCTCTACTAACTGGAAATATGCATACAGATCAAGAGATTATATGCATTACTAGTGTGAAATATTTGTAACAAGAAGTTTGTCAAATTCAACTTGCTACTGAATTGACTGTGAATAGACAGCAATTTCTATTAATTTCTTCATTATTCACAGTCATTTAATTAATGGTTTGCGTGAACACTTTTTTTTGCCTAAGGTTTTCTCCAGCAGGGTTAGTTGCTGGTAACCTCATTGTTATTGAACACTGCCTTGATTTATGTGAATCAAAGTAAAGAACAAGATTTTTTTTTTTCAGATTCTAGCCTTAAATTAAAAGGTAATAATAAGCAAATTATCTCCACAAATGGGAAGAGAATATCTCAAATGAAATTATGTAGAGATTCTTTTTTTTTTTTTTTTGTCACTGAACTCTTGAAAATAATTAGAAAATTCCAGACAAAAATTCTTAGAGAGGTTCTTTGGTTTTTTTCTCTTTCAGATGTTCTGTTGGGTTTCAGCTCTCTGCTGCAAAGAACACTCAGTAATCATAGTGAAGTATATGACCAGAGCTGGTTACTGTGTACACTGTATTGCCTAGCCTAATATATGCCTAATGTAGTATATTTTAGATTTTACATAGTGGAAAAAGGTCGACTTATTTGGAAAGTGTAGGTACTAATGTTGGCAAGGGTCTGGATGCTGTTAAGGTATTTATAAGCCGTGGAAATAAAAATAGAAGGAATTAATCTTAGAGTTTTCTAAGTCCCCCCAAATATGCCTAGAGTAAGGAACCTGCAGCAGAAAAAGGACATTTTGCAAATGAACCCTGAATGCTTATCTAAAATTATTCTTTGTGATAAACTACACACAAAGTAGCTGCCAATAAATATGCCAGATAACAGCAAAGCAATAGCATTGCTGATCTGCTCAAGCTAAAAGCTTCGTGCTGGTTGCTTTTCCAAGCGTGAATCAAGAAAGAGGAATCAAGTACACAGCAGACTCAAGAACCAGTACAATTTTATAGTTTCTGTTGTTTAGCTCCTCCTCAGCTTGATCACCTGGTGGATTTCTCTTGCTCTTTTTGTTTTATTTTATAAAGGATGTTACTTTCTCTAAAGTTTATGTTGGCCTTTCTATACATAAATATTTCTCTCTGCATGCACACCACCACTACAAAATCCTGTAATACCAGTAAGACCTCTTTCATTGGACCTCCATGGAGCAAAAGAAGGATCTTAATTTTCTGAAAGCTTTGTAGCTTATTAAAATAACTGAACACTTATTTAGATGAGAGATGAAATCCCAAACATGTCAAGTTTTTTAAAACTTTAAGTGCCTTCTTTCTCTTCTCTTACAAGAGAGTTTTTGGAGGGGAGGAAAGTGCTGGTATATAATAATCATTGCTTGTCTCTAAGACTCTAAGACATGGCACTCAAGCTATGACATTGGATTCCTGGGGGTTTTGAGTATGAATTTTCTTGAACTGTGAATTTTCATTGATTTTGAATATTTACGTGGAATTTGACTTTACAAAGTAAATTAGAAGTCTTCTGAATACAGTGATTTTCATACTGTCAATAGGAAGGTCGTTTCTATAGCAACTTTTAAAAGGGTGTTCATATTGAATAGCAAGGATTCTTTTTTTCCCTGGTTTTTGTTTGTTTACTTACTTGTTTGTTTCTCTTTACCATTTTTCACTTAGCATTCTTCAAGAAGGAACGCATAAGAAAAGAGATAAGAAAAAGAATAGAAGAGCTGGTGCTGACAAAATAGCCATTGATTGCAGAAGAATAACCAAGGATTATGACTCAAGGATTTTAGCTGTACATTATAATAGATTTAGGAACTGAGCTGCTAAACTTCTTAACCACCATGCCCCTAGAGAATCTGGTTATAGTTTTGTCTTTTCTTTAAAGAATGTGGGTTACAGTTTAAGTCTACAATCTGTATAAATATATACAAACAGAGAGAGAAGAGGCACATAAACCTAATCTTCATTTTAATATAGCTATATTTTATATATGACATTAAATGTTTGTATGCTTTAAGAGTCAGGGAATATAGAAACAATTAAGGCTTGTTGCTTTGATATACTTGTAAATTAATGAAATACTTAGTTTATAGATATTTCAGAGTTGCTGAATCCAGAAGACTGCTAGTATTGAGGCTGGTTTAGCTCCATGACCCATCGTAAGGCTGAGTTTGTATTCTCAATAAACACACACCTATGGACAACATGTATAAGCCACCATATCATATATTCACAGATCAACACAGATGACAGAGCATCCACACAAGCATCAAAAGCACCAACCTCTACTTGCTCCTTTTTCAGGATAAGGAGAATGGAGACCTCTTGGGTGTATATAATACTCACATACAATGTGGACAGCTCCTGTAGCTAGGCTCAGTCAACCAGCCTGCCCAGTGGCTGCTCTTGGATCCCAGTCTCCCCAGTTGCTAGCAAACGGATATTCAAACCCTCGAGGCCACAGCCCCACTTTAGCTGCAGGTACAGACACTCTTGCATATATGCATGAATAAGTGGGTCTCCCAGTGTACTCCCACACTGCACGGTCTTTTCAGCAATTGGCCTGGTCCCCATGTCCCTCCTGCTGCCAGCTCAGCCTCAAGGACACAAATCCTTCCCCCAGTTCCCAGCATACATCACTTGCTCTCTGGCTCATCTGGAAGGATCTTTACCAACAATCACAGCTTGGCTTACATCAGCTGTTGATACCACAGACGAATGGACCTCTGACTCCTGGTCCCTGCCCCAGGGGCTGTCACTGAGACTTACACACATCTGCACGTACGACAGAGAGGCCCTCACTTGGGAAAATAGGTAGAAATGGGGTTTGGTGGAAAGCCAGGACACACTGTGTTGGTCAGGCACAGGGCATAGTCAAGTAGGTGCACTGGCCAGCCCCTGCTTGCACACAACTGCTTCTTTACCCACATATCCCTTTATTTCCTATTTGTTCCTTCTCAAACCACCTTGATCCCTCCCTTTCCCCACCCTTGGTTTGTCCCTAAAATATGTAACAATTGCTGTCCAATCAAAATACTTTTCCCCTGCAGCACATATTGAGCCCCATCCACTTGCTGGAAGTGACCCCTCAGTCTGTGGGGTGATGAGGACCATCTGACAGATGTCCTCTGGAGCATGGGCTGATGTTTCTTTGGGAGAGACATGTTGGGACTGGTTGAGAATCACATCTGTGGCAGGGTCACTGAGGCTGTGCTTTTGTTCCCTTGGGTCCTTTGCAGTGGGAGTGAGCTTTTTGGAGACTGGTCGCTTCCCTACAAGGCCGTGAAAGCAGCCAAGACAGGTGTTATTGGAACTTGCTATCTGCCAATGCTCCTCAGGGCTCCTTTTCATGTGGAGGCCAGCTTTTTATCACATTAACTAACCATGAGCCTGATCTTAAATCTTGCAAAGTCAGTGGAAGAGTGGGTGTTCCTGTGAGCTTTGGATCAGGATCAAAAAACCTCCTAGCAGCACTTCTGCCTGCCTAGGAGATATAATCTAGCAACTCAAGAAAATCTCAGAGATGCCCTCTTAGAATGCTTGTGTTGTCAAAATGAAGGCATGTAAAGTAGGATCTCACTGCAGAATTGAGTTATACTTCAAACAAATAAAGCAGGCAGAGGCCAGCATGCATTCATGGAGTCAGCAACAGTACACTGTATACAAAACATATCAATGAGGTGAGCAAAGAGGGGAATCAGTCATTGCTTTTTTAAGATAGTGCGGGCATAGAACAGAGATTGTTTTTTTCTAACCTCACTAGACTGATGTATCCAGATACACCCCTTATCAGGCAGTGCCTGGGAATGCCTGATGAAATACAATTACAAGATTATGCATGTAATATATACTATCTCCCCTCTGCATAGATAATTATGGATTGGTGCTAAGTCTCTGAAACCCATTTTGCATGTCAAGATGACTATTTCTTCTGTGTTTGCTTTATTCATCCCCCAGCACAGTTGCAGTCAATAGTCAGTGTGGACAGGTAGTATGAGTAAAAAATAAGTACTTCAGAGGACTGCTGCAAGGATTTCTTGCACTTTTTGCTGTCTTGTCTACTTAAACAGTAATTTCTTCAACTTCTGAATGTTACTATAGGACAGATAGCACTAATAATATAGATAAAATAAAAAGATCTCAAAGCTGAAGAGGGAAATTTTGACACTTTCTGTAACATCATGAAACATCAGATAAGATGAATCAGGACGAAAGAAACCAACCAGCCAAGCAAAAGATCACGTTCTCCCTGATACTTCTTCAGTGCTTTTATAAATAAGCATACTTTTACCTCGATATAGTTGACACGAGTGCAGAAAGTGTGCCATTATTTCATTTTCACTATTAGATTTCTGTATTAATTTTTAGTGAATAAATTATTAAATAATTAACATAATGAGTAGTGACATTGGCACCTGAGACTTACACAGTAACGCTTTGTGTGATAAGTAGACTTTACATTTTGAATTCTTGCATTTCGTTGGAGAAGTCTGTCTCTGATTTCACCTTATGACTGAAGTCATAAGATGCAATCCATCATGTGGAAATCTAAGCTCCTCCAGCTCGACAGTTGGATTTGGGATGTGGGTTGTATTTTCCCTGCAGGAGTGGTACAAAAAAGGTTGCAAACACATTTGATTTGTTAGCACACCAAATTTGTCTTCTCTCATTAGCAAATTAACACCTTACATCCTCTTAATGTTGATGCACTTACAAAGTGGTGACTTTTCAGAAAACTCTCCATACTTGCATCTCTTCTCTCATGAAGGCTTACAGTCCCATGTAAATGTTTCCCTTAATACTACTTCTCAGTATTGGGTCATGTTAGCACTTTGTGAACTTTCCTGTTAAATTTAAGGACAGCAAAGATAACTTGATTTAGCTGAGTTAATATATTCCTTCTTCCCCTAGCCACCATTTGAAATGGAATAATTTGCACTTATTTCTTTTAAATGCTATCAGCTTTCCTGCACTTTTTTTAATATAGATATGCTTTCCTTTCTCATGAGTTCTGCAGGGTGTTTTTAGAGCCTCCTGCTCTTATTTTGCTGTTCTCTATCCAATTTTTTTTTAAAGATCATATCATAATGTTGTTACTCTCACCTTTACTTCATCAACTTCCCATTTTATACAGAATCAGTACAGAAGAGTTTGCCTGTCTTATGAATGTCTCCATCTTCTTTTTAAATGATTTCTCCACTAATTCCTAAATCTTCCTTTTCCCTGCTCCCAACAGGCCTCTTGATAGTTAAATATTTCTTTTATTATTAGTCATGACATTTTGCTCATTCTTGTATTAGTCACAAAAAGACTTCTCTCTTGGGTTTTACTCACTGTATGTCTTTGGTGGCTTAGAGTAAAGCCCAGCCACAGCAGTTCCCTTTTCTTATTCCCTTTGAACATTAGTTAGAGATTTTCAATCAGTCTGTTCTCATGTAGCATCCAAACTAGTATTTATACCTTTGATATGAAATAAATTTCCTACCTTTTTTCCTTGCTTGTCTCCCTGAACAAATTGTATTCTTCTATATGTGTCAGATGTGCAGCATATCCCATCAAGTCTCTGTGATGACAGTTGAGTTCTCTTTTTGATCATTGATTAAGATTTGAAGTATCTCCTTCTACTTCTGTGTTAGTTTACAGGCACCTGGGATACTGTAATTATTCTTCCTATAATCTGTTATGAGTAAAGTCCATGTTCTCTCCTTCCCCATAAATCTTGAGCTTTAATTCTGTGTTTTATATATATTCCTTTAGATTTTAGTTCATTCCATTAGAAAAGAGATAATTTTAGCTCTTCTAAATGGTACAGTCTGTAATAAATTCACAGAAATTGGAGTTGTACCAATATTAAATCTTTAGAATTGAGAAGATAATTAGGACAGTAGTCTTTTCTGACTTGAACAGATGTCTGCTGATGATTTTTAAGAATTATTATTACATTATTATTTGTGTTATCATGCTTGCTACTATAAAGACAACTATGATAGGACTGGGCCCATACTGTATTGAAGATGTCAAGTTTTCCCTTTGGAAACAATAATAACTTGTGTCAGTTTTCTAGGCCTAAGCAATTTCCTTGAAGAGTGTAATTAATTTGCAAGAAGACTTCAGCCAACTATAGAGATTGCAGTATAAAATTGCAAATCAGAAACTTGTTGAAAAATAATACTTGCCATAAAAACGATAACAATAGCATGCAAAGTAATTGAAAAGCAACACATAAATAAATTACTATGGTGCAGTTCTTGCTGCTGTGGTTAATATTATATCAGCATTTCCATTATAAACCCCCTTTTTCAGGGTATATGAGTCAGCTATAAAAATTCTAAAAAATCTTTCTAAGCCTAGGGCTGGAAGGTCTTGCCCTAGAATGAGTTTTGATTATAATATTGTAGAGGAAAAATACCAACCACTCTTCATGAAATGACTGGATCAGTGCTGAGTTGAAAAATAAGGTATCATTTTGCAAATATAATTTGCACTTTTTGAAATGAAATTGTAGTTGGGGATGCAGCCATAAAATTAACTTTTTATCCCATCATTCAGCTACTTGCGATATCATCTTCAAAACAATGCGAATGCAGCTAAATGATTTCCGTGGAGAATCTGCAGAGTGTCTTCAAGTGAAAGAAGTTATACCAGCATCTTAAATCTCACTGTCTGCCCCACATAGTCCTCTGTGAAGAAAAACTTGCTGAACTAAGCTCCACATCACAAAGGGGTGAAAATATATATGTAGTTGAGTAACTGCTGCAAGAATATATTGGTAGAAGATCAACACAGTGAAAGCATTTAAGCAAAGATTTAGCAAAGCAAAACTGAAAACAAAACCTTGTTTGCGCAGGTGAATTTTGTTGGATCATTTTCCTATACAGGTGTTGAGAGAAGATGCTTATTTACCACTTTTTGTTTATACCATACTTTCCAGATTTAGACTACGTTATGTATAAATAATGGAGTAATCAGCAATAATTTGGGGAATGAATTATATAATGGGAAACTGTTAAAGGAAAGTACCATGTATGTTTTACCTGTACTTACTCTGCAGCTTTCTGTTACTATTGAACAAAGACTGTTGAATTGCATAGATCTTTAATCTGACTAAACATTGTCATGTTTTTACTGATTTTTGGGGCTAACCCTAGTAAGAACCATTCCCTGATAACATTTTTGAGGGTAAGAGATCAAAATATTTCAAAATCAAATCAAGGAATAAAATAAGAGTTCTGAGGAAATGATTTGGATACCAAAAACCAGGAGTCATAAGAGTCATATGACTTGTCTAACTGTAGGTGTTTTGTGTCATTTTAAAAGGTCTAGAGTATTCCCCATGCCCTCCAGCTGCCATTCATCAGGTTTGCCGTCCTATGTGAATAGCTTGGAAACTCTGTGGTGCACTAGAACCCACTAGCCAACTGGGTTTAGACATTAATGTAACAACAAACCTTAGACAGCTTATCACCTTTCAGTTTTGATGTATTACCTAACTTTGCCTTCTTAGGCTAAGGTTCCAGGACATTGCACTTACCTTGCTGGATTTTATGAGGTTTGCACAAACCCAACTCTCAAGCCCATCAAGGTCTGTCTGGATGGCATCCATTCTCTCCAACATGTTGACCGGCTTGGTGTGGTCAGAAAACTTGATGAGGGTTTGTGAGGTCATTTTTATGGGTCATTTATATGGTAATTTTTTAATCTCCAAATTTGCAATAAGAAATAAAATTTTGCTAGATCTGGCATTTCCCAGCGATTTTGTTTGCAAAGCTTCTCATTATTACCCACTCTCCCAATGTGCACACTAGAAAGTGAATTACATTAGCGTTATTACATTTGCATTAAACACATGGTTAGTTTTTTAAAAGTACAAATGCTTGTAATTTTATGACACACCCTCATGAATTATAAAACTATGTATAATAAAACTTTGCTTGATTTCATAATTAACTGTTGTTATCCCTGACCAATTAAATATTCAGCACAGACATGTTAATCTTGAAAGTCTCCCTGGCACCCACTTTTCTCCTCTCTTGACTCTTTTTTTCTACATTCCATTGAGTTTCAAGTTGTTTTATGGAATCTGTAGAAAGAAAAATGTTCAACAGCTATAGATATATGCAAATCTTCAAACAACCATACCCAAAGTTTAAAGTGGAAATTTAATGAGTACCTATTATTTCTGGCAGGCATATATTAAATTGCTTTGATCATATTTCTTTACTAAGCTTCCTCATCTGGTTGAAATATAGCCTTTTAGAGCTATTTTTCCCCTCTTCATTTTCTTCAGATAGTTAGCTTGTATTTTATATAGCATAATCTTCTAAAATGGGCTGTTTTCTATTTTTCATGAGCATCTAAAGATATGTGAAAACATGAGAAATTTAAAGCTTGAAATATCTTTTTCAAAACAGAAGGTGTGGGAGAAAAATTACTGTATTGTTGCAGCTTAATTCATATGAACAAAATGTCCACCTTTGCTATAATTCAAGTTTGCAGCAAGGTCCTCAGTGGTTTCAGACAGGAGATATTATTAAAGCATACAGAGGTACTGTTACTCTCATAACAGGTAGAACTCATTTTTTTAAGAATTAGATATGTGACCTAGGCAAACTATCAAGCAACTTATTTTGCTGTCAGAGAGACAACATTACTCCTCTATGATGTTTCATTTCATCCTAACAGGCATCTTCAAGAGGTCTCTAGAGATCAACTCATTTCACCTATGTTGCTCTGGAGGAGATTAGTTTTGACTTTGGAGGCAACTCATTTGCCTACACAAAGACATCTACTTTAGATATTCCATGTGGTAGCCAACCAGAAAGGCAAGAGGCTTACCCTTCACCTTCTGTCAGATTCAAGCTGTATTTTGATATCTCAGATATTGTAGGGAAACTAAAAAGCAGCCAATAATTGCATTTAAGCTACTGAATAAACTTCAGATATCTATATTTGAAGCTGGCTAGAGATAGGTAAGAAATGTTAGGAAAGGTTTCCTTTAATAAGTACAGGTAGGTCTTTTTCCAAGTGAATACTTTATTCACCAGATCTGGCACTTACAACATATGGAGTAATAAAATTCAAATTTCAGATGCAGTTCCTGGTTTCATAATTTTTTTAACCTTAAAAAGGAGTGTCAAAACCCTTAAACAAATGCTTCATCACTGAAAAAAATAAATGTTGTTTGATAAGCTAAAATGTATTGATTTTATTCAGACAAAACTGCTCCAACACCACAACCACAAAAAACAACCAACCAACCAACCAACCAAAAAAAAAAAAGACCCAACCCCAACCCAAAAGAAAAAACCCTCACACCCCAAAGGCCACCAGAAAACCAAAATAAACCCTAATCATTTCCTGTAGAAAATTCAGGTTTTATATATGCCAGAGCTTCATTTCAGGATGCAAGTGTTGTTCCCAAGGCACTGTATTGTATATTGAAAAAAAGATTAATTTGTGAGAAATTACATTCTTCATACCTTTCCTGTGTATGAAACATAACTTCTTTGCCTCTTTACCTGTCTTCATCTCCTCTGCATCACACTGTTCCCTGTATGTACAGCTAACCTAAATTTAATTTCTTGGGTTTAAACTACTATAGTCCTATTGCTTTCAGCACATTTAACGGTGGCTTGCACTGTGCAAATGAAAGGGAATTCAATCATTATGCTTTTTAGCTTTTTATGTCTCAACTAATAATAATGATCTTTGAGTTTGGTCCTGCAAATGATCATTCATGTGAGCAAAATTAGGCATATAGATTTGCATTTGTAGGATTACTGATAATGGAAGCTTTGGCATTGTTAAGTTGCTATGCAAATGTATAACAATTCTCCTTTTGATTCCTACATTCCCTTCCATATCCTCATACCTTCTTAGACAGCTGAACTGTTGATCATTTTGTGTGAAGGCTTAATGCTTTGCCAGTCTGAACTTTTATATATGCTGCTCTTAAACCACATTTGAAATTTAAGAATTCATCGCAGCAAATCTAGAACAGAAACTATTTTGGGAATGAAAAGGTTAGTTGCAGTTATATAAGCCCTTGGTGTGAGTTGTTTTCCAACATACCAACATTGGAAAAGGCAATAATACCATCATAAAAAAACATGTGCAAGCCCATTTGCATCTTTCATGTATTATGAAAATAAGGTATTTTATTAAACATTTAAAGTAATTCATTCTCTCTCATATGTTTATCCTTTTATTAGCTGCAGATAGTTTATCCATTTTCAGTGCAGTCACTAGTTTGTTCCTGCTTTCTACTCCATATGTGTCTTCCCCTAGCTTAACTGCCTTGTAGAAAATGCACCAGTTCATAGAATTATATAGAAGTCAGAAAAATAATAGCAACAGAGATGAAACTAAAAATAATAACGTACATTTTGCAGTGGCCTTGCAGTACCACACAAAGCACTCCTACATGGTTTGATTCTGTATCCTTTGTTGCCAGATTGCAGACACTTCCATTGTACTAATGGAAGTGTTATTTCCTCTGATAACCACAGTAATTCGTCAGAATAGTTCTCCTTCTTCTTGAACCATTTTTGCCTCAGTCTTCCTCCATTAAAATAAATTAAACAAATGTAGATCAGTTTTGGCTCAACTCTTTTATTACTTTGTCAAAGTCTTTTAGAGCAAAGCTCAGACTCGGTTCTTTTTGTCCTCTGTGGCAACAGTCATTGCAAACATCATTAAGGATGTGAGGTCTCTCCCTTAATTAAGAACTAAAAGGTTTCATTTCCTAAAACAAAAGCATGTGGCAGGTTTTATTGATCTGGTCTATGTCGCCAGCTGAACACATTAGCTGGGGTTATTGATTACTGTAGCGGTAATGAGCTTTGTTCCTCATCAGGTGAAGTACACATTCCTAACATCTTTCCTAAAGAGGCCTATATGTACATATGCATTCAACAAGATATACAATAAAGGAGGTTTTTAAAGTCTTCATTGCCTATGTATCATTTTTTAAAATTTAACAACAATCATTAGAAAGGTTATTTTCCAGTCATTATCTTGTTATAAATTCTTCTCAATTCTAATGATGCATTTAGGAATGAATTCAAAACAAAAAGAAGCACAGCATTAATTTTTTTTTCTTTTTTTTGTAATGTAAGCACATATGGCTGTTACTGCTTTTAATAACTCAGAGCAAAAGAACCACCATTTTATGTTAATAAGCAGCTGTGGTAAATAATTGTCTAATGGAATGCATAGGATCTCCCCTGTATTTTGAAGGAATAATTTCAGAACTGATGACTGTCCTAGTTAATGCCTTAAAAACATGTAGTTCAAATTTGGATAAGGTTCTGTTATTTAAAAAGAAGCTTCTTATATTCAGTAGTGCTTCTGTAGAGAAAAGAATTTATAGATAAAAACAAGCCTAATGGCGTCTGGAAGCTGTAATTTAGAATGGTAAAGATGAGGATGTAGACAAAAGAGACCTTGCAATCAAACAAAACAGGGCTCAAGGGAGGGTACCTCAAGAGTATGCACACAGATAAGAAGCAGTGAGAGGACATTATGACGGGAAACTCTCATATCCTTTCTGGGAAATCAGAAATCTGAGTGTATCTTTGAACTGCCTGTACCTAAATGCATAGGGAAAAAACAGAAGGGATTAGAGGTTTACATACAACTGAAGAGCTGCAGCCTCATTGGGATGATGGAGATGTGGTGGGATAGCTTACGCAGCTCAGGTGTGTCCTGGTTTAGCAGTAGCAGTCATTTTTTCTCCTTCTTGGTAGCTGGTGCAGTGCTGTGGTTTTGACTTTTGGCCTGGGAACAGCGCTGATAAAGCCGATGTTTTCAGTTGCTGGTCAGAATGTTTACTCTGACCAAGGACTTTGTGATTCTCATGCTCTGCCAGGGAGGAGGGGAAGCCGGGAGGAAGCAGAGACAGGACACCTGACCCAAACTAGCCAAAGAGGTATTCCATACCACAGCACGTCATGCCCAGGATGTAGAACTGAGAGTTCCCGGAAGGGCGAGATCACTGCTGGGTGGGGGCGAGGTACCAGTTGGTGAGCGGTTGTATTCTCTTCCCTTGTTATTTCCTTTATCATTATTATTATTGGTGGTAGCAGTAGTGATTTGTGTTATACCTTAGTTATTAAACTGTTCTTATCTCAACCCGTGGGAGTTGCATTCTTTCGATTCTCCTCCCCGTCCCTCCAGGAATGGGGGGAAGAAAGGATTAGGGGGGAAAGTAGGCTGCATGATTCTAACTTATGGCCTGGGCTTAAACCATGACAAGGTGCTACAATTAATAGATATAGGGTTTCAGGAAGAGCAACCTGGGAAGGTGGGTTGCCCTCTATGTGAAGGAGCAGCCAGAATATCTGGAGTTCTGCCTAGGTGTGGATGTTGAGCCATCTGAGAGCTGATGATTTAGGAAGCAGATCACAATGTCACTCAAATGTATTGAGTGACTGCCTGATAATAAGAAAAAGATGAGGTTCTCTTCAGACAACTGGAAGAAGCCTCACATCCGTAAGTCCTGAGGAACTTAAACCACCTCAATACTTGCTGGAGGGAAAACAGCAGAGCTCAAGCAATCCAGGAGAATGGTGGAGTGCAGTGTTAACAATTTCCCTGCACAGGTGACTGAGAAGTTGATGAAGGGAGGTGCTTTGATGGATCTCAGAAGGATAACAAATGATGAATTAGTCAGGATGTGAAGGCTATTGAAAGTCTTGGCCTCAAAGAAGCAATATTGGTGTCAGCCTGCAAAGAGAAACTAAAGCAAAAGGGGGGTCCAGGAGAGCTAGTTGATTTTTAAGGGTCTCTCTCTCCAAGCTGGTGAATGGTCCATCCCAACATGTAGGAAATTAAGTAAAGGTGACAGGATGCCTGCAAGGGTCAACATAGATTGAGTCTTGCATGTATAGAATAAATTTAAATGTAAAGAAAGGAAGGATATGAGATTTGGAAGTAGGGTAACAGAAAGGGTATAGGGACAGTGTCAAAGCATACAAGGTCAACAGACTCTGTCCAAGTGAGCCATTTGGAGTCATAGCCAGCAAGGTTTCAACAGGTACAACAGCAGCAAAAAGAAGACCAGAACTATTGGGCCACTGCTGAAGAGGTCAGAGAAGCTGATGAAATAAAACATTGAAAACATCTTGGTTTTAATTGCTTAGACTTGTCTTCAGGAATTCCAGGTTCCTGAAATCTGTGGGGAAAAGCAAGGAAGAGTTACTCTTAGTAGAGTAGGATCAAACTGAAGAATATTTAAAGAAACTGAACATAGCCAAATTGGGTATGGGACCTGGGCACCCATGAGCGCTACTGGAGCTGGAAAATGTTGTTGCAAGGCCTCTCCCAATTTTCTTGAAAAGATCATGGCAACCACAAGAAGTTCTTGGGCAATGGAAAAAAGTAAACTGTTCAAGACAGGCAAAAATGAGGATCAGGTAAGCTACAGGCCAGTGCTTCTTACCTCAGTTCCCTAGGAAAGTGAGAAAGCAAGTAAATCCAAAATTCATTTCCAATCACATGAAGGAAAATAAGATGATTGAGAGTAGCCAACATGAATTTATAAAGGGAAAACCATGCTGAACAGCGTGGTAGCCTTCTGCAAGGAAATGACTAGCTTAGCAGACTAGCTGATGTTTACACTCACTTCAGATTTTGACACTGTCCCCCATAAAATCCTCATGAACAAACTGGTGAAATATAGAGTAAATCAGTGGGCAGTGAGGTGGATAGAAAAGCGGCTCAACTGCAAGGCCCAGAGAGTTGTGATGAGTCGCATAAAGTCCAGCTGGAGGCCAGTCATTAGTGGCGTGTGCCAGGGTTCAACACCAGGGCCAATTCTGTTCAGCTGCAACATGTCTGCAGATGTTACGAAACTGGGAGCAGTGGCTGATACACCATATGGCTGTGCTGCCATTCAAGAAGACTGCAACAGGCTGAAGAAATGGGTCAACAGAAATTCAACACAGGGAAATGAGAAGTTCTGCACCTGGGGGGGGAAAAACCCCAGGCACTGGGAGCAGGTTTGGTCCAAAGCAGCTTGGCAAGGAAAGATGTGATGGTCCTGATAGATGCCAAGATAAAAACAAGCCAGAAATGTGCCCTCACAGCAAAGGTTAATGGTATCTGGGACTGCATCAGGCAGAGTGTGGTTAGCAAGTCAAAGGAAGTGATAGTTCCCCTCTGCTCAGCCCTGGTAAGACCTACCTGGAGTGCTGTGCCAGTTCTGGGCTGCCTGGTACAAGAGAGACATACTGGAGGAGTGAAGGGCCACAAAGGTGATGAAGGTCTTGGAGTGTCTGCCATATGAGGAGAGGCTGAGAGAGCTTGGCTTGTTCAGCCTGAAGAAGAGAAAGATGAAAGGGATTATTGTCAATGTGTGTAAATACCAGATTGGGCAGAATAAAGAAGATAGAGCTAGTTTTCTAAGTGGTGCCCAGTGAACAGACATGAGGCAATGGGCACAAGCTTAAATATAAAAAAAGCCTTTTAAACATTAAAAACTTCTTTCACTTCTTTTTTTTTTTTTTTCTTTTTGCAGTGGAAGTGGTTGAACACTGGAAAAAGGCAATTTTCTTTATAAAGTTCTTTGTAAACCAAACTGAGCTTTCAAAATTATTTGAATTTCTGTTAGTATGGACAGTGATATTAAATGGAGAAATAAAGACAGGTTCTAGAAATAGAACATGGCTGAGATGTAAAAAAACCCTCACAGGTCTGCTTTAAATTTTTTTTAAGAACAAACTCAGGAATTTACAAATGCAGTAGCAAAGCTTTTAATAATACTTGTAAAAGTGCAGAGAATAGCATAACCTCAACTATGCACAAGCTTTTAGAAGATATTTTTCAAGAAATAAATATCACATATAAAGGAAAAATTGAAAATGATATAAAATCAGAAGATTGTTGTCGCTGGGAAAATAATTTATTAGGCAAATGAAGATAGGCAAGAATTTGGAACTGAGTACCAAAGAGAAGACAGACAGAATGGGTTCAGCAGGACATAGAAACAGCAGTTTGGACTGACATTACAAGTGGAGCACTTGAAAACATCATGAGACAAATATTACTTAATATTTATTTTCCAGCACAGAAAAATAACTCATGCTTTTAGAATCATAGAATAGTTAGGGTTGGAAAGGACCTTAAGATCATCTAGTTCCAACCCCCCTGCCATGGGCAGGGACACCTCACATTAAACCATGTCACCCAAGGCTCTGTCCAACCTGGCCTTGAACACCGCCAAGGATGGAGCATTCACAACTTCCCTGGGCAACCCATTCCAGTGCCTCACCACCCTCTCAGGAAAGAATTTCTTCTTTATATCCAATCTAAACTTCCCCTGTTTAAATTTTAACCCGTTACTTTTGGTTAGCATGTTCATGATGATTGTTGATTGCTTAATTTGGAAGCATTTAACATACAGAAAGACCAGAATGCATTTTACAGAGAATAGTGATGATACAGAAAAACAGTGAAATGTAATCATTTAAAGCATATGGCCATGCACCTATCTCTTGATTTATATCAATTTAGACACATCAAGGGGCTAGTTATTGTAGGCTCCTTCTACACTCAGTTGAAAGAAATGGGCACCTCCATGGGCACCTCCAGACTGAAATACAGAATCCCAAGTGAACAGGTAATATTCTGGGGAAGCCTTCCATTGGCTGCAAATGGAGCTTGAAGGGTGTCTAGCTATGTTTAGGCCTGTTTTGCAGGATTAATGAAATACATTTTGGCCATAAGCTGGAAGCTTATCACTTGAACTTTGCAAAACTTCACTGGTAGAGAATTACATTTAATCTACTTCAGCAGTTCAAAACAGTCAGCGCTGTGCATCACCCCTAAACAGCTGCAGAAGTTCTGATGTCTGCTGAAACTGAAAATTCTGTCCTCTTTTTTGGCTTAGCATCCTAATATTCCTATTAAAGATGCCCTGTTCAATGATGTGATTATACAATACTTTGTTTTTTTCCCAGTGAAAACCTGTGAGCATTTGCTTGGTGACTTTTAATGGGTACTTTGCAAATCTGACCATAATGGGAAAGTTTCCAGCATTAGCTTTATCTCAGCAAACATCCACACATATGGTTTAGTAAAACAACGAAAGGCTCAAAGAATCTTTCCAATTCCCTATCTCCCAAGTCCATTGGAGGAGCAGAAAACACAATACATGCCTTAGAAGCAACTATGAGTGTCAGTAGTTTTTGAGTTTAACTATGAACAAGACACTTCTGTATACAGGGATAATTCTAATTTATCTGGAATATGAAAGACAGAGATAGGAATCCTAAATTTTTAGTCAATTGTAGGATAATGGTGAGACACCATTATGACAAAGTCACCTGAAAGACAAATCCTTGACTATACTGGTAACTTCATATTTTTTCCAACCTATACTAGAAATGAATCAGCAATCACAGACAAGATTTCATCTAAAATATTGAATACCCCAATTATTTAGTATGCATCTATGCTGCCGGCTATAACAGAGTCAGGAACAAATTTAAATGCCAGACTTGCTTCTCCACACTTCTTAACTGTCAGCTCACTGTCGTGATCTGTTCTGGATCACTCCAGCATGATTTCTACGTGATGGGTTCATTCTCGTTCAGGGAACAATGCCATTTAGGTTCTGTCTCCACAAGGAAATGAATATATAGCCGCAGAGGTTTTGCCTGACATGATTCTCTGTAGCCTTACAATATTATCTAAACCAGTTTTATACCTTTGAGTACTCCTACATATGCCATATGCCAGCGCATAGAAGCCATATTCTCATTCTTGTGCTACAAAAATTTCTCTAGCAAATTGCAGTACAATCCTTGCACTAGAGAATCAGAATTAATTTTGATCTAATCCAATATTTTCCATCCTTTTCCAGTTTGTAGACTTCTAACACTTCTTTAGGACCTTTTGATATCTTGAGAAAAATCCACGTAGGTGTTATTCTGTACATGGAATATAAACAGGCTTTTTTCTAAAGACCTTTCCGATCTCTTTCAAAGTAGTCCACAGATACACAGGGGTCTGTGGACACAGGGGAAAACCTCTAAACCGCTCAACAGTAGAAGAACCAAGTGATCCAGAAATAAAGTTAAGAGTGGGAAATATTAAAATGTTTCTATTTACTAGAACCCTGGGGTTCTGGAATGCATTTTTAACATAAGGAGTAGGCTCAAATTTAAGATTATAATGACTGCTATGAAAAAAAACTATTTCATTTCATTCAAAACCACTGTGACACCCAAGGGCTGGATTGAGGAAGGCATTAATGTTCCTTATGGTGCAAAGAAACTATGGAGTAAACTATGTTCCTCTGGCATAATAAAAGAATCTAAAATTTCAGAAAGAAAAAATTATTTCCTTGTAAAAAAATCCAACTGTGAAGTACAATTTAAAACTAATTCTCATATCATAATTATAATTAAAAAACTTTATTTTCAAATATAATTCTAGATCACTCATGCCATGCTGAGATGCTGCTTCTTTTCTAACTGGGTTAAAAAAAAATGCATTCTATTAATAGAATAAAAAAGTCTATGTCACAAAAGAAAATACAGGACCTATGACTCATTCTAATTAAAACAGAAAGTCATGAACTTGTATTCCTCAAATAAAATGAGAAACCCACACTGTATACTACTACATTGTATTTTAGGATTATTTCTTTTGTTAGGACAAATTTAAGGTATTAGTGATTCAATGCACTTTTGAAGTTTTACAGTTCAGTTCACTTAACCACTACAAACTTTAAATTTTTGCTGTTCTGGTTTGAGGTGGTGGAGAGTCCTCACTGGCCCCTTGCACAGAGCCCAGAGCATCCTCTGGCCCAGTCAAGTATGCCAGATTCCCACTACAGTCTAAGTGGGGAATCCCAATAAACACCACAGTCTAGATGCAAAAGCAAAAAACTAGCCATAGGCAGATGTTGCATAAGAATGAAACCATAACTAACAGTACTAAGTGAAATTCCACTTTAAAAAGACTCTTTTAAGAAAAAAAAAAAAAAGATTCTTTTAAAAGAGTCTTTTTTTTTTTCTTTTTAGTCTTGAAATAAGAAAGAGGGAGCAAAATCAAAGTAATTTTGTGGACTGTAAATTCTTTTAAAGAACCTAATTATGGTATCTTAATTGAAATGAAAAAATCTGTGCATTCTCCAAATGCAAATTCCCCGTAAAAATGAGGATGGGATTCATCAAGCCTTATTTTAGTCATCATTTGAGTCATTTCATGTTTCTTCTGTAGTTGATAGAAATAGGCAATGCTAGGAAGCAGTTCCTTTGGTTTATTCTAAATATCTACATCAGAATGAGAGCCTAAAAGGACTTATTTTTTGTTCTACCTCCTCCCCCTCTCTGTGTTTGACTATAAAATAAACCCAAAATCACACCCACCACACATATATAACGGTAGCTGGTATGGATCTAGCTATTTCTTTCAAGTCTGTTCAATACTGAACTGCAGTTTCCTACATGACAGCAGGACATATCAGTGACTGCAGTATGGGAGTGTCAGGTTCTTGCCGTAGTCAAGGACCATTATGCAAAGCACATCTGCCATGAGGCAGTGATTGTGGACTCAGTCTCAGTGATGATGGGAAATATGGTTTACAGTTTTGTTATAATGATAACAAAGTGAAATCAGTTGAGTCAAATTAAATATTCTTGTTCAGGTAATTATTTAATTTTCAAACACAAATGCTAAAATAAGAAATATGCTTTTAATGAACTACAGGTTTCAGGAAACTACAATTTTTTGTGTATGTAAAATTACCTTTACTCTCAACTAGATCTGGAAATTTGTGTTGAGTTCTCTCCTCAGCCAGGATCTGAGCACCCACATAGAAGCTCACTCACTGCCTCACCCAGTGGGATGGGGGAGAATACAAAGGATAGAAGTTAAAAGAGTCAGGATAGAGATAGTTTAATAAGAGAAAGAAAGAAGTAAAAGGAAAAGTAGTGATGGATGCAAAAGCAATCACCATTTCCCACAAGCAGATGGATGACTAGCCAGTGTTTGAGCAATAGCTACCTTGGAAGACAAACACCTCTCCACCCCATTTTTGTCACTGTGCATGACATTATCTGGCATAGGATATCCCTTTAGCCATTTGTGGTCACTGATCTCTGCTGTGGTCCATCACAGCTTCTTGCTCACTCCCAGTTTGCTCACTTGGGAAGACGATGGAAGAGTGAGAAAAAGGAAAAGCCTTGATGCTGGACCACCACTGTTCAGCCACAGACAAAACACTGGTGTGTTAGCAACACTGGCTTAATCACAGAAACAGAATAAAGCATCATACACCCTGCCACAAAGAAGGTTAACTCCCTCTCAGACAGATCCAGTACAAAGCTACATCATCATCTTCAAAGATGATAATATTACCTCAAAGAGGTAATACTAATATAAAATATAACAATTTAGTTTTATATCGCTACATTACTTCCTGTTTAAAATATTTCCAATGCAACAATTTTCTATCAGAAAATAGTTTAGTTTTTTTTTGCAAAAAACACATATTTTGCTTTTTCATAAGTGAATTTGTTATGCTTCAATAAGAAAAAAATTGCCTTTTTTCCCCTGATCATTGAAATCTTTTCTTTGGATTTCACTGCTTCAACTTCATGGTCAATAGTTTAGCATAGGCATAATATAAAAGCTGAAGCGTCCAAGGCAAATAATTTGGAACTGAGCTCAAGTTTCCTGTCTCATGGCAAGTGCATTTTGCATAATACTTCAGCCTATGAAATTAACCGGCTTCCACTAGCTATCTAGCAGTTACTACTATTATTGTGCAATAAACTCCTGTCTGCAGTTTACTATTGGACTGACTGCTGGACACAAATTGAAACACAGAAGAGTCTGTACATCGGGAAACATTTTTCAGGAGGGTGGCTGTGCCCTGGCACAGGTTGCTCAGGGAAGTGTCAGAGTCTCCATCCTTGGGAATATTCAAAAAAACACCTGGATGCAGTCCTAAGCAACCAGCTCTAGACACCCTTGCTGTAGCAGAGGATTTGGATCCTAAGACCTTCAGAGGTCCCTTCCAACCTCAAACATTCTGTGATTCGATGACCTTTTTAATTGGACTGATCACCAACATGAATATTAAAATGTGCAAAGTACACAAATTCACAAAAGAACAATCTAAACAAATATATCTGCTTCCAGTTAAGGACTGCGCAGTTGTAGGAGCTACTGAAAATATTTGAAGTGTGAATTTTCTATACTCGTTTGCTCAAAGTATTTTGGCTTCTTTTTGGAATCTCACAAAAAATAAAAGCTAACTGGTAAAATGTCAGAACAGTAAATTCCTGCAATGCATTCCTTATTAGTGGATGAATTTGGTGGCCTGATAGACATGAGGTTGCAGCAGCTATGTGCTCCCAGGTCCAACCAGCAGCAAGGCTGAACTTATATTACCAGTACAACTTATATTACCAGTACACACACACACAGAACAAATGTGTACAACTCCAATATACATATATTCACAGCCAGCCACAGATTAACACAGACAGTCAGAGCACTCACATAAACACCAACAGCACCAATGGTCTCATCCTTCTCCCCTACTCTAGCTGAACAAGATGTGTGCATATATATGTATATACATGTACATATGTATATAGGGATATATATATATACACTTGCATACAACATGGGTGGCTCCTGCAGCTGGGCACAATCTGCCCAGTAGCTGTTCCTGAATCCCAGTCTTCCCAGTTGCTGGCACATGGACATATGAGCCCCCAAAGCCACAGCCCCACTCCAGCTGCTTGTACATGCTGTCTCATTGGTTTGCACAGACACATACACACACACACAGATACTGTGGATGCTTCCAGTAGCTGAATTTAGACAGCAACCAGTCCATCCAGTCTCTGTTTGTGGATTCTCTTGACATGAGTTGCTTCCTACACAGAGATACGCACACAAACAGACAGGCACACCTGCTAGTGCACCCCAGACCCCATGGTCTTTCCAGCAGCTGCTCTGGACTCCTGGTCCCTCCAGCTGCCAGGTCCTCCTATGGTTGTACCCTCAGAGACCTTCTTGCAGACCCCAAGCCATATTACCTACTCATGTTCTTATCCAGTGGAACTTTCCTAGCGCTCACACTCACTCACATAGCTGCACTTACTCCAATTGTTGGTATCATGGACACACGGACCACTCTGACTCATTTGGGAAAATAGGTAGAAATGTGGTTTTGTGAGAAGCCAGGACACACTGTCCTGGTCAAACACAGAGGCATGGCCAAGCAGGTGCACTAGGCAGCCCCTGCTTGCACACAACTGGCTCCTTTACATACTTACCCTTCTATTTCCCACTTGTTAGTCCCAAACCACCTTGATCCCTTCCTCTCCCCACCCTTCGTTCATCCCTAAACCACCCCAGAGTGAATACTGTGAAATCCTGGAATGCTTTTTCCCTATACCCCGTACTGAGACCAATCTCCTTGATGGAAGTGACCCCTCAGTCTGTGTGGTGATGGGGACACTCTCATGGTGACAGATGTTCTTTGGCCCATGGGCTGATGTTTCCCTGGCTGAGCCCTGTGGGACTTATTTGGGATCGCTAGGGCTCTTCCTTGTCCCTGTGTCACACGGTCCTTTGGAGGGTGGGATGGATGAGGCTGATCGCTCCCTTTTGATGCCCCATAAAGATCTGAGCTCCTCAGAATGTGTAATTTCTCTGTAAATAATGCAGTGCAATTCAAAATATCTTACCATAATCTCTCAAAACGTTTCTATGCCAACATCAAAAAATCTCCCCAAACCCAGCAAGAAATAAATGAAAGAATATGAATACTTGGATTCAGCATATTTTCCAGAAAACTATAAAAATCCTATTTATCTGAAACATTATCTACTCCCCTGAAGTAAAATTCAAATATTTGTCAGATGGCAAATAATCACTTACAGTTTTACTATCTGTGTCCTTTCCTCTAGATAAGCAACAGGCATCATTCTGTTGTTTTACATGGATGTCAAATCTAGGCTCATTTGTCAACTGAATGTCTCAGCATATGAAATGTAACCCCTAATCCATACAATACTGTGTGTTTCTGAAAATCATGAACTGAACACCTAGTAATGGTTGACTGCTCTCTTCTCTTAAGTGTCTAAAGGTTTCAGTAATTAGGAAAATATGTCTCCTTACCAAGTTGCAAGTATTAACAGCCCTACTTGAACTAAACTAACTATTAAAATTGCATAGCAGCATAGCTACTTGAAAATATAGGGAAAAGAAAAACATTAATTTTTTTTTTTACCAAGAATTACAGGCTATTTCATTTCTTTTAAGTTGAAGTGCACAATTTGGGAAAGACTTAAGGCACAGTCCAGGCACTACCCTGCAAGTGCCCGTGTCATTTCCCCCTCTAAAACACAGCGCCTACACAATCCTGCATCCATGTGCCCCATGGCATCAGGTGCATTCCACTGGGCACTTGGGAAAAGTGAATTTTCCTCTAAGGTGTTCATATATGTAGCAGATCAGCAACCAATAGCAGCTTCTCTCAGGTATGTAGCCCATACATCGGGGCTGAATTTACATTAGAGTTGAATTGTCTGCTAATGCTGCTGGTTTTGGACTTTAGTATTCTGAGAGATAAGACAGACTGTAAAAACTTTGATGAAAATATATCTTGAATTGTTAAACCCAAAATTTGTACTGCTGTCTATAGTAGAAATATGCTGTCTGCTGGCTTATGTTTTCTGAGAAGAGTTTGATGCTCTTTGACAGAAAGCAAACAGATGAATTTTTTTAATAACAAGTAGTTTTATTAACAACTAATGAAAATAAATTTATATTTGGAAAAGGATGCTTTTGTTAACATCTTCTCCTAGAGTTATATTTAGCCTTTGATTCTCTATCTGCCCACAAATCTTAATGAAACTTTTTGAAACTTTGATGGGTTTAGTGTCCTTCCAGTTCCACTATTGTTAAGTTTGTCTGAAAGGCCACACCAAGTTCAAAACTTTTGAGGGGAGCAAATATACAAAAACCGAGTATGATTGTACAGGCTGCTTCTTCTCAGAAAATAAATCTAAAAAATAAATATGTAACATCTAAACAATATTGCATTCATTGTCTAGAGAAAGGATAAACATACACTTGCTTTCTCCTCCAAATACTGCACAAACAGGAGGTGTTCAGCCACACATTATATCTGACCGTGAGCATCTGTAATTTGTAACAAAGCCAATTCTGAAAAAAATATTCTGGTACACATGGCCATCTATTTCCAAATACCTGTGACATTAAAAAATCTGCTCTGCATTCTCAAAAACCTAGGAAAATTTTACTGTATTTTATTACATTTTATTCCATTTTTTTAAACATATTTTATTTTTTACATTCACAAAGAATGGCAAACAAAATAGCTTTGAAATAATTGGGAGTGTATTTTTTTCTCTCTTACTTGTTAAGCATTATGACTTACAAGTTCATGCAGCTATGAATAAAAGTGCAACATACACCTTTGAAGACCCTTGCTCTCTGTGCCTCAGCTCCTTATAAATATGATGCACATGACATTAAAGTTTTACTTTACTGAACTATATTTAAAAGACATATAATAAAGGCTGCTGCCACCTCTTAAATTCAACTCACATCAATTCGGCTGACTAACTGAAACCCAGCAAACAGCTTATTATTGTCTCTCTTGTGGTTTAACTTTTGTTTTGGATGAGTAAAAAGTAAGAAAATAGAAGAACAGGAGCCCCTTATCAGTAACATCTTTTGCTTTAGTTTTAGAATAGTAATGTAAATAACAATCTAAAATCATTGGTATGATTTATTCTTTCTTTTAATCTAGCTGCTTTTACATCAGCTTACTTTTCATCAGCAATACCAGAAATTGTAAGTGCATTTCTTTTGTAAACATGGTCTGTTTATAGAAAGAATCAAATGACATAATACATGATATAATATGAAATATTTAATAGTATTCATTTATTAATTTAGCTTCATAGACTAATTTTGAATAGAATTATAGTGCCGTGTGGTTACAGTTTCCATTATAGATAGAATTTGTTTCTAAGAACAAGCATAATTACTACTTCTTTTTTTTTTCCTAAATAGAGGATTGAGTATTGAGCGTTTTCCCTTAATGTTATGGTGATCACAACGAGCAGAGTTTCCCACAAGACATGCAGTTATGAGGCTGTGGCTACACCACAGAGCTCTGCTGGGTTGCTCTGGCTAGTTAACAGCTTGCAAGCGCCCTCCCGAGCACCTTGCTGGCGTCACGCTGCAGAACCTCAGGCAGACATTCTGCTCCAGTAGCACAAACCACATGGCTGGCTTAGGATCAGCTACCCCTGTGCACCTACTGGGTGTTTACACACCAGAATACAACCTTGGCAGAGCATATCACGTTCCTTCACTGGAATTCAGCATGATGACAGCAAAGGCAGTCCTCGGTAAAAAGCCTATATCTTATTCTTCACATAACTCCAAGAGATGCTGAACCGCCCTTTCATTGATAGCCATTAGAATCTGAGAGATTTTATGATTAATAATAAACCCAAAGTTTTAATTAGCTTGATATTTGTTTGTGTTGCAATTCAGATAGTTTTTTTATTACTTAATTTGCAACACTGATATGTGCAGGAGAAACTTTTGGCATTTAGAAATGAAAGAAAATATCTAGGTGTGATGCACTGACGCCAGCTAACAGCTAAGCATCACACAGCTCTCTGTTCACTCCACTCCCCAGCAGGCCAGGAGAGAGAACAGGAAAAATAAAAATGATAAAACTCGGGGTGACAACAAAAACAGTTCAATAAGCGATAAAAAGACAAATCAAAGACCCCACAAAACAGGTATCCAAAGGCAGTCACTCACCACCGCCCACAAGAAAACAACTGATGTCCAGGGACTCTTGATCTAGTACCCTGAATTTTGAAAATCAGCCACTGTGCAGTGCTTAGAGGCTTTTAAAATAAATAAATAAATAAATAAATAAATAAATAAATAAATTAAAAACACACAAAAAAAAAATAAAATAAATAAAACTTCACATAACCCTTCTCTAGATCCAATTCTATAAATTTTTAGAATAATCAAAATATAATCAGAATACATCAAAATTGCCACCTTAAAACATCATTTAACCTCATCAGAGAGATAATAAAATTTCTGAAGAATTATCCTTCCAAAGTGTCACCAAAGAGTGACACTCGGCTGCTTCAGGCAGTTTTCCTCATCAGAAGGCTTTGCTTTATCATGTTCCATGCATGTAACATGCAGTAAAACTGATACAGATTCTAGATATCAGAAATTCACTGTTGTGATGCAAAGTCAGTTTCTATACTCTACAAATTATATAGGACATGTAAGTGAGAATGAAGAAGACATTGCCGGGAAAACCCTGTGCATGGAAAATGGTGGGTGCTCAGGATCATAAATAGTTGGTTCAAGCTATTGGGAAGGCCTCTTACAATTTCTGTTGGTCCTTGGGACCTCAGGGATCAAAGAACAGTAGTTAAATACAATACAGTCACAGTAAAACCAGTTTGAAGGTTTCCAAGGTTTCCAAGCATTTATCATCCAAAAATGCCGTTTCATCAGAATCAACATTTCTGAAATGGTATGTCAATTTTGATGAAATTGGGTCTGAAAACATAGCTGAAGCAACAGAACATTTGGGCAATTTTGGAACACAATGTTTAGATTTTTGCAGCTATCATTTTGAAATCTCTTTCTGTTTCAAAGCATATTATCTAGCATGAACCACATTTTCTCCAAACTGGCACAGACTACTTTGATTTATGAAATTACATTCTGACACTGACATTGACTCAACTCTGTCTCTCCAACTCCCACACACCCAATAACTCCATGGGTTTTATTCTTTGTTATTACTGTTGTTCTAAATGCATGAAGACTTACTGTGGAAAAGAAATTCTGATTTTCAACAAGCTTAAAACATACTGACTTATTGCTGTCTTCTGGACAAGGCTTTCCCAGATGTTTGGATACATTACATTATAGATCCTCTACCTTGTCTCTATATCATTCAGCAAAGTGTCCTCTTGCTGTTATTGTCATCATCCTTTCCTGTCACCAGAACAGCCTGAAAGAAATTTAGAGTAACTGATGCCAAGACTTCTGAAGAGATGAATAAAGCTTTATCTTTACCTTTTCTTCTTGTGCCTAGGAAGTGTGCTTCTATGCACAAATATATCACAGTGTCTAGGATATTAAGAGAAAAATACTTAAACAAGTAAAATAGTTATGTGTCGAAACTCAAATATAAACTTTCAGATCTAGTCTTTGATCCCCTCAGAGTAAAGCAGGTTTCTGAAACTGGGCAGCATGGAACATCTTTATTAAAATCATTGTCCTAGCATTAACAAATGTGAACAGATGAAAGGTAGAAAGGTAGACGGATAAATAGATAGATAGACAGACACACATGTACATACACATATATATACATACATTAACACAGATATATCCCACTTTATTGTCCTCTCACTATTCCCCTTGCAGACTGGAACACAGACACACTCTGGGAGGAAGATGGCTGTGCAGCAGTGAAGTATTCTGACTCTTACAATTTTGCCCTTTGCATGTCAATCACAATCATGGTTTCTCGCAGAAGACTTCACCTGTAAGATTTTTACAAAAACAGATCAACCAAAAAGTGAAGCCATTTACGCATTTTCACTCAAAAAGCTAAAACCAGACTATGAACTAGAAAAGAAAGATGGAGATTAGACTTTTTCTCCCCCTGAGTTTTCAGTTTGTTTGTTTCTCAAGGAAGAATAGCAAAATCCCTGGGTAGATTTCTGATCACTAAGCTATAGAACAAGGAATACTATTCTTGTTTTCATTTAAAGGAGATAAATACTGCTTTTCCTGAGACATTAGAGAAGCTCTCCCACACTTCCCACTTAAACAGCATTTTAGAGGAAAGGATTGCTTTTGTTTTTTCCCAGAGGTTTGGGGGTAATAAAAGTTTAGTTTTATTTTTCTCAGAATTGCAGTATTTGTCTAACCTGCAGGTGTCTGGTTTCAAACTTAGATGGAAAAACCTCATTTTCCTGTGAAAGAATAAAATCTGCTGATGGTATTTATCTCTCAAGCAGAATCAGAGCATAGAAATCCTGCAAGGAAACTCTCATGGAGTTTTGTAGCAAACTTCATAGAGGGCTTTGGATATAGCTTCACATGAAATGTTAGGAAAAAGAAATCCTGCTTTTCAAAAGCAAAACGTGTGTATATATATATATATATATATTTTTTTTTTTTTTCCAATTAAAAGCCTTTAGAGTTCTGCAGCCTCCTTGGTCTGCCCAAAACCAGCAGCACTGAACAGCACTATTAGGAAGTACAATCCAGGTATTCGTCCCTCACACGTAGAGCTAATTTGCTACACAGCTGTGGAGGTGAGCCATATAGCTGCATTAGCACAGTTAGGATGAAGTCTTTTGTAAAAGCCATTAAAACCTACTTAAATACAGTAATGAAAATGAAAATAAGCTGGTTAACAAACCTCACGTGTGACTCTGAGCCACTATCAGGAATAAAATCCGTGAATTGACAGGATTCATGCTAATTTATAACCACCAAAAGTAATTGCAAAACCAGTGCTCTGAGGATCAGCTCATGGATTTGCTGCAAAATACAGCAGGGGTAGCCAATGTTTTAGAGTAATTAATATGAAATACAGGCATGGGAAAAACCCCATATTATCTACCATTTTCTGTTGTGTTGATTGCCCATCTGAATATACTGAGACTGGCTCTTCTGTTACCCCCAGTACAAAATGTTCCTACCTTCCCCAGTAGCACTGGCACCCTGCACACGTGTGCAGGTACAGCTGTGTTGGTGCAGCAGATGACTGTGCAAAGGCACGTCTCTAACCAGGGAAAGCAGAATGGCAGCACTGGGAATGTTTTGGACTTGTTAATGGCCAATGAGTCTTCCTCTGCTGTACAAACAAAGCAAAAAACAGCCCTTTACCAGAAACCTCACAGTCTATACAAACAAAACAGCATCAGCTTCTCTGAAGAAGGCACCAATTCTATTATGTGTTGGTATATAAGAAATGTTATGTATTTTAATTCATTAGTATTTTAATATTTATTGGTTTACCCAGATGGGGCAGCTATCTGGATCTGGGCCTGAGGCCACTAGTGCAACAATGTTAGTAAAGAACAAATTACTGCAATTATGATTAATACTTTCTTTCAATGCACCAGTCTGTTTTGTCATCTTTAGCAAAGTGTTATTTTTAATTTAAACAAAGCACATTGCCAACAAGCTAAATGTGTCAAATTGCACAGTTTATTCTTCCTAGTATCTATACCCTCAAGTGTACTTTTGCATCTGTTATGTATTTGAAGAATGAGGGAATGTTGTGCTTTTTACAAACAGCTTTCCATAACTTTAAGCAGACAAGCAGCTAAACTGATTCACAATTGCAATATCACAGTGCTGGAAGGAGTTTCTGGAAGCATTATCACTAGGTTGTGAAAAAGTCTTCGATAGGGTTGTCTGGGATTACCTCTTTAAATCCTTGTGAGAATGGGATTTGATGACACTTTATCGATGGGATTAAGCCTCTCTTTTCTTAGTCCCCCCTTTTGGGTGGTTTCCCATAATAAGTACATTTCAAAGGTGTTCCCATTACAGACAGGCCACTTCATCTGGTGTTCTTCAGCACTTCTCTAATACCATTGACATTCATAACATGGAGCTTGTTACACCACTGCCCGCTCACAGCTGATGTTCTGCATCTGCTCCTCAGGCTCAAAAGGCAACTCTCTGGTCTACTGAACTAAGGAAAAGATCTGGATGATCTTTTAGATGTAAAATGAGTTATGACTAATGAAAGACATGAAGATTAACTAGCTAAATATAACTAGTACTACTGTTCCTGGATTTCAAATAATTGCCAAAGGCAGAATAATCACTAACCTTTCACTGTGGTTTATTTAAATGATTAAGACCTGTTACTTTTTCTGCACAACCTCACAGCTATTGTTATCAGTAAACACAGGGTCAGAAGTGTATTATTCAATGAGAAAACAGTGAAAATACAACTTAATGAAACATTAGAGTTTTAACTGGAAATGGACAAAATTTTTTTGCTGATAATACTCTGATAAAAAAATTGAAATGTACAACTGTATCTACATCCAAGCTCACTGTCATGTGTATATATATGGACCTGTACATGTCTATATGCGTATTCACATACAGAAAAAAACCTAACACCATAGTTCCAAAGCAAACAAGGCATATAGTTATTAGTAAGTATTCTTTTGTTGCTTGGGCTGACAACATGGTAAAAAGAAAAAGAATCAGTCCAATCATAAACTTTGTTTCTTCAATGAAATAGCTAGAAAAGCACACATCTAAAACATAGATGAAAATTTATTTCCTATTCGTGGTAAGATTAGATTAGAACTGGTTTCATAGGAAAGATTGCAGGACCCACTCTGCCATCTGGCCAATACATTTGCAAATAAATAATCCAAATATAGCATCTGTCAAGGGTGACATTCAGCTTTAAATTCTTAAGATGCACTTTTATGTGTCTGAGGGCTGTTGTCTGCTTATTATCTGGAGATCTCTTTTCCAATCATAACCAAAGGACATCTGCTCAAAAAGTCTCTCTTCAGAAAGTGATTCAATTTAAAGGGTTCAGTTCAGCTGCATATTCATAGACATCTAATGTCATTTGAAACACCCTTCAGTATCTCCCTGGCCCTCAGATGCCATTCCAGCAAGACATAGCTCTCCTCTAGGTCCTGAGTCACTTTGCAGATGTTCTACATGTTCTAGAGTATCACAGAGAAAAGGAGATACCTGCAGTAAGGGAATTGCCTGGACACCAGTGGTGGGAGTTTGCATACCAATACAAAGTGTGTCTACAATTAGGAGCTTAATCTCATCCACGTGCTGCTTCCTTACGTCAACTCAATGCAGCTATATTTAAAGAAGACAATTCTCTCACAAGCTATTCTGTATGTCTACCATTTCAATAGTTATTTCTTGATCTCAGGATACTAGTTTACTTTGCTGTAAGGAAAAATATATTTCCCTAAGTGCCTTATAGTCAATTTTCATAACACTTTTTTGATTTGGTTGCCAAACTGTGATTGCTTGTTATGAAAGATCATAGAGTTTGCAACTAGATTAAGATGAGCATTTTCAGTAATCTTCCCAATTTGCCATTTTTCTACTACTGAAAATTAAAGTTTCCTTCAGGCCAGTTGGCTTTAGGTGCTTGTATAAAAGACTTTTTTCCATAGACCAATTTCAGAGCAAATGCTAAGACTCCTTTGACAGTGGAGCTGCAGGATTTATATGAAAATTCTAATTTTCCTCTTTTAAAACAAGAGATGTTTATAGAACGAGAGGTTAATATCAGGAACAAATTCAAAGCACAGAGTGCCTGCAGACAGGGAGTGCCTAAAGGCTCTAAAGCTAGAAACGATGCCGCTTCCCCTTTTTTTAAAGATAGCTTTCTGAGTTCTTAAGACAGTATTTCCTGCAGGTTTTAAAATAGCTGTGGGAATATGTCTAAAGGCTTTAGTTTTACCAGCATGTGAAGAATATAGTAATGCTCATGATATGTTGGACATTTGAAAAGAAAAAAAAATATTTGTAGAAAAGGGAGTTATCTGATAGCTTTATGATTGGTATGTGCAGATTCTCATATGATCCAGGTGTTTTTTAAACATTAGAACTACATGTCTTCTGTCAAAAATTAACAAGCAGAAAGTTTAGAAGAATTTATATTAATATGGCAACTTATATTACACTGCTTATATTACATTACTATATTATACTATTATGGTAACTTATACTATACTGTATCATAGTAGTATTATATTATTTAGTATTTTTATAGTATTGCACTAAAGTATAGACCAAGTGTATCCTCACTGAATGAGGACCAAAAATGTCTACATCCAGTAAGGAGATTCCTTATGTTATGAAATCTAAATATTTGCAATACATGAAATCGGCTGAAAATTAAGTATAGTTTTATTTTTTAATTTTGACTATACCATAACAATGAACAAATTTAATAAATTTGTACTTGTACTATGTCCTATGTGTACTGGTTTGCATGGAAGACCAGAGGGATATAAGAAACTAGATCTGGAAGAGAAAAGTCACTGTTTAATTTATCTGCTCATAGTGGTAGTGCAAGCATGTCAGAAGCACAGTGCACACTGTGTACTTTATGCTGTACTCTATCTGCAGCATTGTTCAGTATGGCTGCCTGCAATTCAATCTCAATTCAATCAATGTTGATTTGTAGAAAGAAAAAAATCCATAAAGAAATTGCGTAATTGGTTTCTCAATATATTTTTTTATTTTTCATTTACTAATTTCTTGGAATTGAACTTTGTTCATGTCGAGTGCTTGCTATGTCAGAAAATAGAGCCTCAAAAAATCATCAATTTATTTTTTCTAAAAAGGTGAAGCTTAAGAATATTAAATGTTGGCTTTTTGTGGGTTTTTTTCTTCCTCTCACTGACCAAATAGATATTCTGCAGATGTTCACGCTATCTGTTGGCTTGGGTTTGTTTTGGTTTGTGGTTTTTTATTTGTCTTTTGGTTGATTGTTTTGGTTTAGGGTTTTTGGATTTTTGTATTTTGCTTGTTTGGTTTTTTTTTAACAGAAATCTTAGCAGATTACGTAGTCATTTTCTTTAAGAAAAACGAGGTAATCACCTGAATCCAACAGCAGTAGAAATAATAATTATTTTATATCTTAAATGACTCCTTACAACAGAATCATGAAAAGATAGAGCAGTGAACGCACTTTCCAGAGATTTTAAAGGAAGTACTCACCCCTGGCTGGAAGATACCTGCCTGAGTAGATATTCAGAATTTAATCTGTCTACACAAATAACAGGACCAGCTGATTCAATCACTGCTCAACTTGATCTTCTGTTTAATTTTATCAGAGCATTAGGGACCAATATGTTTTCAGCTTAAAATAATTCAAGAAGTGTTTGTTTTTAGCAGTACATCAGGACAAGGTTATAAGAATTAGAGAAACCACATTTGCAGGAAGTAAGAAATTTAGTAAGTAGGCTATTTTAGGAAGAACTGTTAAACTCCATCATGGTGAAAAGACATTGGGAAATATGAGACACCTCTAATGTGTACAGGGATACACAGTTCCCATCAAAGAGACGTGAGTGATTTTTACTGTGCAGCTGATAAAAGGTATTGGGTATGTCAACTTTGCTGTGTGGCTGCAACATGAAAAAGTAGAAAAGAAAACTAGTATTCCCCTGGGAAAGACAAAGAGCAAGATCCAGACTGTAAGTGTTACGACTTTTAGAGCTGATAAGTGATTTAAATGCTTGAAGATGCCATGTATTTTGGTAAAAAACAAAACAAAACAAACAAAAAAATAGAAAATCTTGCTTCATCTATCATTATGAATATAACAAAAATCCTATTACAACTTTAAAATTCTACTTTATCTTTTCAAAATTGAGAAAATATCAATTTATTTGCAATTAATACGTGTTTCAAAGGGCTTTTCCTACATGCGTACATTGAATGGAACTCCATGTACACTGTGAAACAATGTTCTGAATAAATATATTATGTATGACTTCCAGGAAAAGCCTTTCAAAGCTTTTCTTTAGAAAAAATAAGAGCTTTCTGGGCAAAGTACATGTAGTTGGAGCAAAGAAGTGTGGAAAATGTAGGAATGATTTGTGTCAACAATCGGGAACTCCTTGTGACCATTGTACTTTGTGTGAGATATATAGAAATGATCCTGATTTTGTTTACATCAGTACAATGATGAAAGGGAAGAAACAAAGGAATAATCCATTTACACAACTGCTTAAGTGCTAGCATGGCTGGATGACCAAGAGACACATCCTGTTACAGGATGTTGTGAAACTTAAGTACTGAGCAAATAGACACACAAGGTGTGGAACAAATAGAGCTAAGACTGTGGTTAAGCTTGTAACAAACGTCTCCCTGTTAATACATTACCAAGAAGGTCGGCAACCTCCTCTAAGAAGTTTCTTCACCAAAAGGAAGACCTCAGCAACAAGAGAAGAGCAATGAAAAGAAGCCACGTCGGTATCCGGGTGAAGAAGACAAGGAGATTGGTTGAGACCCAGGACCGAGAAGTATAAAAGACTAAACCCCAAGATCCCGGTGTGCATCTTGGGTGGAGCGGAGACTCCCTGACGCACCCAGCACTGCTCGCTTATTGCCTCTTACCCTTAATCAATCTGAATAAAATATTTGGAATCAGTCGTGGCTAAGACTGAATTTTTATAACAGAAGCAAGAACAGAGAGAAGCAGTTTTGTGTGATTGAGTGAGCAAAAGATACATGATATGTAAATGTTTTCCCTTGTGATTTGCGCATGCATTGGATTAATTTACCAGTTTGTCAATATCATGATGCATGAAACTGTGGTCAGGGATCCAAAACAAAAAGTCAATTTCTGACACCTTCAAGAAAGCTACCAAATCATGCTTATAGAAAAGCACTTGGAAGTCTACAGGTGATAGAGGCTATTAAATGCTAAATATTAGTTTTAGCTGTAGTATAAGTAGTAACATTATGCTAAAGTGAGAATAGTGTACTTAAATCCTTGTATTTAATATGTTGTCTGCCTGTCCTTTTGCAACACCTCTGTTTCAATTGATAGTGAAAATGAATCAAGAGGTTTGCAACATTTGGTCTATTAACCAAAAAAGCATAGAATTTCCCTACATAATATTACTTAACAAACTTTCTCTTTTTTCTCTCCAATTGTATCTCAAAATATTTGGCTTCTTTGTCACTATTTACACAGGGAATTCTATCACTCTTTTTCAATGTTTGTCCAGAAGATTGAGTAGCGCTATAATCTCTGTTCAAACTCTGCCTTTGTGATGTCTTTGACAAATAACTTAAAAGAAGTTTTTCAGCTATCAATCATTTTCACTAGTACGTATGTGAAACCTAAGTTACTGCCTACTATCTTATTGAAATCTGGGAACAAAAAAGCAGAGTGAGAGACAGTGAGCTGAAGAAATTGGAATACAATCACCTAGTTCTCTAAACCAGGATGCTTCTGAGCAGAGCAGATTCCTACCTTGGGGACAACATTATATATCCTCATCAGAACTTTAAAACTTTCCTAAAAATATTTCTGGATGATATCTCCCTCTTGCACCAAGTGCAGTGGCAGACTCGCTGGCACTGAGCCTGTCATAAGAGCGTGCCAGGGCAGGAATTATAAAATAGAACACAAAATATGCAGAACAGGAAGTACATTGTGCCTGCACAGTGGTTCTCAGCTGGAGACTTTTGATTTCTATTGAAGATCCAGGATGACTGTAGAAGTCTTCAAGCCTTTAGACAGCAGTTAGGCAAGCTGGCTCTTTCCTTAAGTGCCTTTGCCTCTTACTGAATGGGCCTATGATGCTGACCTGCCTCAGGCATTTCTTTTCTGTAGTACCAAAGATGCTGAGATGACTGTGCTGGCTGTGACTCTTCTAAAAAAGAGTTTATTATCTTCAGTGCGGTGCCATGCAAACACAGCAATATTGCTTTCAGGCCTGAAGGAGTCTCTGTTTTGCTGCTTGTCATGTAACGTGAGTTGACTGAACCCAACTGTTCCTACATTTTCTATATCTCAGTGGAAGGCTCTGGTCCAGGAAAGACAGGGAATTCTCTGCAGAGCAGAATCGGCTGCCTCAATAGGAACCTTTGAGTGTACACCAGCAGCCTGCTACAAAACAGTAAACACTCATGCAATTAAAATTGAACACTGGCTCACATAGTTGCAACAAAGCACCTGAAGTCTACAGGCTAAAAGTATATATGCTTTATGAAGCAATTTCATCCACTGTTCATTAAGAAAGCCATCACCATGGTAACTTATACATTACAAGTCACTATCTCTATAATCTTCAAGCACATAGCAACAAGAACATACTGCTAGAACACCTCCATTTTAGTAGGGTTTGAAGCTATAAATAGTGTTTACTAAGCACATTAAAAATATTAGAAAGAAGACAAGGGTGTTTGATACCCTGCTGGCATAAATCAAAATCACATTGTTAATTTGCAGACTTAATAATCTTACATCAAATTATGCCAGCCAAAGATGTCTTATTATTGTGTTTTTCATCTTGCCTTTGTATTTCTTCTTCATCTTGTTATGTTAGCTATTCATTTAAAAATGGTTGGTAATACGAATATTCCAAAGAGAAAACACTATGCAACCTGCAGTAAGTAATAAAGTACGTGTGTGAAAGCTGTGGAAAATCAAATGGTCTTCCAAGGAATATCCAGCCACTTGCTCTGACCCTATTGCTAAATTCTTGCCAGGAGGATACATTTCCAGATACAATTTCCCCAGTGACTTGATTCACATCACAGTAACTTTAGCTAGTAACTTTATCACAGGGATCCTCAATAAAAGACAGCTCCTGCTAAGGCTGTGCTAAATGAGAAGGAGGAGTTCAGCCACATAAAGGTGACTCAAAGTCATAGACAGGGAATTTTTCTCAGCAGAATGTCAGAAAGGCAAAGAAGAGGAGGGTATCGTTTCTGCATCAGCTTTTCTTTGTGTGGCTATAAGAACCAAGACATGATAAATTCTGCAGGCTTTCATACTCATGGAAGTGATCACCTCTTTGTAAATGAAAGGGAATGACCATCTCTCACTTTCCTTGTGGCTTTGTCTGCCAAAATGGAAGATCTGGCCTACATTTCTTATGTGCATATCCATACATGTACAAACTTCCTCCTCTTCACTGACTGAACAAAATGTTCTTGGCTAGACCTGATAGAAGTGTTTCCATTTATATTTTGTGGGTAGTGGGGTTTTTTTAGTTTACTTGAGTGTGGAGTTTTGAAGTGAGAAGATTGTATTGACCAAAGATTTTTTAATGCAAAAAAACCCACAAAACTTCACTTTAAAGACCCTTGATCTTCTTCCCCAAATCTGGGAGAAAGCAATTTTAAATTAATATATATATATATATATAACCAAAATGTTGAGTTTTTTTCTTTTTTTTTCTTGGTAGTGGTGGCTATAATGAGAAATGGCTCATTTAAGCTTGCTTACTTGCTTTCTGTAGTTAGTGTAGTGATCCATCTTGCCAGTGATTTGTATAACTATAGTATGTTCACCTGAGGCCAGAAACCAGACTGGTTTTTATTTGGAAAATAGATTGATGTAATCTAAAATAATAGATTTAAATCAGAAAACAGTTAAAAATTATAAGCTATGATGTTCAAGAAAGTAATTAATATCCAAACTGTGTGAATTCTATTGATGTGCTGCAATGTTTTCAGCTCAATTCTTTGGACATCAATGAGATACTATTATTAACATTCAAAAATACTGTAACACAAGTACAGCAAGCTCCAATTCAGCAGTAAGAAGTGTCATGAAAAGTAAGATCCCCAAATAAAATAGGGTTTCATTTTTTGCAACAGCGGCCTTAGTCCCTTTCCTCTCAGAGCTTTTTGGTAATGGTGAGGCTACAGTCATGGACTTCAAAGACTATAGCTACTACTACTGCTACTACCACTGCATCAGTGGCTCCTAACCATGCCATGTTTGAAGGCTACTGTCTATATATCACCATGTTTCCTGGGAAGTTTTGTGTTCTTTGCTGTTACTATATGACAAATACATTCCTCTGCGAGAACTGTCTTCCTGCACTCCATTACATCTGGTCCTTATAAACCCTCATGCTTTAATGTCAGTGTATTTTACCATATACCTAATGACAGCAGAATTATGCTGTGACACCTTGACTTTGACAATTCTTTGTAAGGTCATCAGATTTACTGGCTTGTATTTTCTACCTTTCTTGAGACTCAGTTGTCCAGTTTGTAGTTCCACTCCTCTGGCTATCTGGATTTAAAGAAGCAGAAGTTTGCCAAAATTTCATGAAATGAGCTCAGCATCTCATAGATAATGCTTTATTTTAGATTTCATGTGGTACATCAGCCCACTAAAGCTGAAAAGTTATTTTCATGCCATAATCACACATTTTCTTTTTTTTTCCCCCCTTCAAATTATCCCTTGCCTTATTTCAGAAATACAGACTTGAAGATCATTTCTAACTTCAGAAACAGGAGGGAACAATGCAGCTAGAAAAAATGTTTACATAGCTAGTCACAGGGATATTTAAAGGCAGTGGGAAATGTCAAGACTGTAATTCTAAGTTTGACTCTAGTAGGAGGTTCAGAAAATGTTAAAGCATAACATGAACAAGAGGGCAAGTTCCTGACAACCACAGCTATCATGCCTAATCAAAGTTAAGCTTCCATTGTGTGAACATACTCAGCTTGAAAGAACATTATGTTGTTTTTCTTTAAAATGATACCCCACCAATAATTTCCACTGTCAATTAAATGAGAAAATATATCTATTTAAAGCGCACACTTTAGGCTGTAATTATATTTTTAAATGTTTTCATGTGACTTCTTGTTTAAATATAGATTTTTTTGGTATTGGTTTTGAGTAGCAAGGTTTTGGTAGCAGGGGCGCTACAGGGGTGACTTCTGTGAGAAGCTGCTAGAAGCTTCTCCTGTGTCCAACAGAGCTAATGCCAGCTACCTTCAAGACAGACCCACTGCTGGCCAAGGCTGAGCCCATGAGCGACAAGGGTAACACCTCTGTGATAACATAGTTAAGAAGTGGAGGAAGTTACTGCACAGGAGCAATGGCAGCTGGAGAGCAGAATGAGAACATGTGAGAGAAACATCCCTGCAGAAACCAGGGTCAGTGCAGAAAGAGGGCAAGGAAGTATTCCAGGTGCCAGAGAAGAGATTCCTCTGCAGCCTGTATTGCAGATCATGGTAAGGCAGGCTGTGCCCCTGCAGCCCACGGAGGTCCGCAGTGGAGCAGATATCCACCTGCAGCCCATGCAGGACCCCATGGTGGAGCAGGGGAATACCTGAAGGAGTCTGTGATCCCATGGGAAGCCTGCACTGAAGCAGGTTTGCTGCAGGACTTGTGACCCCCCAGAGGACCCACACTGGAGCAGTTTGTGAAGAACTGCAGCCCATGGGAAGGATTCACATTGAAGAAGTTCATGGAGGACTGTCTCCTATGGAAGGGACCCCACGGTGGAGCAGGAGAGGAGTGTGAGGAGCCCTCTGAGGAGGAAGGAACAGCAGAGATAACGTGTGATGAACTGACCACAGCTCCATTTGCCAACCCCCTGTGCTGCTGTGGAGGAGGTGGTAGAGAAATCAGGAGTGAAGTTGAGCCCAGGAAGAAGATAAAGATGGGGAAAGGTGTTCTAAGATTTGGCTTTATTTCTCATTACCCCTCCCTGATTTGATTGGCAATAAAAGAAATTAATTTCCCAAAGCTGAGTATCTTTCTCTCTTGACAGTAATTGGTGAGTGATCTCTCCTTTTCCTTATCTCAACCCATGAAGCTCTCATTATATTTTCTCTGCCCAGTTGAGGATAGAAGCGACTGAGCAGCTTTGGTGGGCACCTGTCTTCCAGCCAAAGTCAATCCACTACAAATACACAAAGCTGCTGGCAGAGATCTCCTAAGCAGTGAGTGAACCTTAAAAGCTTCAGAGATTTTGCTCTTTTCTGATAAACAATGAAAGTGTTAGATGTTTAATCAAACCTTAACTTGAGCATTATAAGCCACCCACAGGTATTCATCAGTAGCTCCTAATTTTACACGAGTTTCTAATGTTTTTTGAATTTTTCAGCTGACCTGAAAATTACACCAGAAACTTTTTATATTTTAGCTTAGATTTCTGTGTTTATAAATGAGCAACTGCTATCCAATCTGAAGAGCTTTCCATTTTGGCAGCTCAGTTGTGTTTGTTTTTTCTCTTTAAAGAAGACATGGATTGTCCCCATTTTAGGATGCTTGAAGACATTGCTACTGCTTTTACCCAGCTATTCTGATCGGTTTGCTGCCCACACACTAAGGGTGGTTAAAAATGTGGTAAGTCTTCAATCCATGGACTACCTAAAACAGTTCAGTCATTTCAGGTTATTCTATTCTATAAAAGGATTTTGTGAGTCCTCCTCAGAAACACCCAGCTCTCCCTGTACATCACTCAGTGCACTGAACACCTCACATAGCCCTCTGGATCCTGCTGCTGCAGAACCCGTTTGTAGGTTTACTGCAGTGTGCAACCGTGCAAAAAGTCTGCACTGCAGTGGGTTTTGCTAGCCAAGTCCTTTGTGATAGCAGTACCAGAACGTACCATCATACCCTCAGGTGGCACAACACCATTAAGTGCTACAAACAAGAATCACTGAAATACCAGGAGATACATGTACAAGTGGGAGCACAAGTAAAAGCAGGGAGTTGATCTAATTTTCCTTGGAGACTGGTACCTACTCCTAGAGGAATTCCTGAAACACTCAGATCCCTGCTGGCAGTGCATGTGAGGAAATGTTTCTCTGCTTCAGCAGTTTGCTTATGGGGTGGTAGAGGGGAAGAGAGTGAGAAAAGGCCAAGCAGGGGGACCTTGCCCCATTTCTGGACAGAGGTGGCAGGCTGTAGGACAGGGATACACTGAGCCTGGGTGGATGAAGCTATAGCTGCTTACAATGAAGATTTAGGAGTATGGTGATGTACATAAAACTAATACCAGAGATAATGAAATATAACACTGGCACTTACTAACGTTCGTATCAGATGTACAGAATTGTTGATCCAGCCTTATAATGCTGGGTCAGTATACGGCTCATTTTTAAATCTGAGACATGAGAAAGAAGAGGAGCTCAGGTCTCATTCACTTTTAGGATATGCCTTGACATTAGAAAGTACCCATTAAAATTAAAAAAAAAAAACAACCCAAATTCTTATTTTACCCAAAATATGTTGTTGACATCATTATACACTGTTTTTAAGCTACCAGCCTTTTTTCAAACACTTTGAAGGAAAGCTATGTCCCAGACTTCACCAGAGTGATGTTCCATTCAGCAGCCTAAACCTGGCATTATACTTCTGCCTGCACAACATACGTTGAATAAATCATCCTTAGGGCAAGTTTTAGCCACAGATAAATAAAAATCATAGAAAGAACACAGTTACTGGTTTTGCACGTTTACAATCTGTTCCTAAGATCACCAGGAGAGTTTGCAACCTCTAGCAACAAGTCACCAGAGTCTTTAGTTCCCCTATGCTATTTAATTTGCATTGGTATTACACAGGAGGCACTCAGTTTATGTGTGGCCAATATCTGCCACCCTTTGTTTTGCTGAGCAGAACCCTTCTCTATAATGAAATCTGTTGACCTGATCTAGAGCTGAAGTTAAGATGTGGTAGATAAACACTGTATTAGTTACTGAAGGCATTAGAGCTACTTGATAGCTGGCTTTTAAGACTGGTGTAATGTATACATTGGGGTAGTTATGTATTCTCATCCAGGAAATTAATAATACATCAGAATAACTGCAAAGTCCTGTACATAAATGACTGCAATTGCAGTGTAAATAACTTCATCGTGTAACTATATCTAAAATAGATTTGCAGGAATATCAAAGAAAAAGAAATTAAAAAGGAGTTCAACAAACAGGACTAAACGGCCTGCTATAAGAAACATTAGTAATTAGTTAGATACAATATAATTACATAAAGAGCAGTAACTCTGTAATTACAGAATAGATAAGATTTATAGTGTTATAAACATGACCTCACATATAACTCAAAATTACTACAAAAAAACCCCACAAGATTAATTTTAAGTTTTATGGACTTAGAATCTATTGAAGTAGATGGAAAACTTTGTTATTTCAATAAACTTTATAGAGGGATGAGTAGATAAAGCAATAATATGAGGAGTAATAATGAAGTCCTCTCAAAAAAAAGAGTGAATTGTTTCTTGCATTCATATCTAGTATTCCACTATTAAAGTGATTTTGACAAATAAAAGAATTTAAGGAAAGGAAAGGAGAGAAAGTTTTGAGAAGCTTATCCTCTTTTGGAACTACTGGGACTTGGGACCTAGTACAGGCACAGATTTAGGTATCTTCCTCCCATCTTGTTTTCTCCAGTAAACTAAATCTGTGGTTCTGTTATTAACAAGGTTTCCCAATGTCTTGCTATGATGCCAACTAGGAATGCTATTGCTATACAAACATTACTCTTATATCTGTTATTTTTTCCTGTGTATTTTGGTAGTCCTATGCTATATTTGATGAGGAACTAGAAAACATGGTCCAAATAAACTATTGTTTTTGTAGATCCTGGATATCAATTGTTTTTAATGCTTACTAATTTCATTTTCTGCAAAAGGCAGGGGTGCTATAGTCCTTCTGGAAACATCTCTGAGGTAAATTACAAGATAAATGAAAATCAGAAGAAGTAAAAGGAAGAACTGTAAATTTCTCTATTTCTAAAGATGATTAGGATAAAGATATATGCTGATGTGACAAGGGAAACAGCTGTCAGATACAAAAGTTTGCTTGATTTGAAGAGGGAAACAAACAAACAGAACGAAATATTAGATGTGGGATTCCACATCCAGTAACTTTAATCATCACAGTAGGAAATCAAAAAAGAAAATGTAATGCACCAGAGTTGGCAGAGGAATTTCTTAATGATTTGAAGAAAAGAGACATCAGTGATTTTGTAACTTGTGGTGCTGGTTTGTCAGTTGCACAATGTGTTCAAGTGAATGTAATGAATTTGGGCCAAAGCATGTGTACAAAGCTATGTGAATTGAAACCCTGTAAATATGCTGCAAGTGTTAAGCTTTACTTTTCTTCCTTTTAAGTGCCTTTTTTGGTTGTTTGTTTGTTTTTTGGTTTTTTTTCCTCTCCCTTTGGAAGGTTCTTGTTTGGTTGGTATTTGGAGTGGGGGGTTTGTGTGTGTGCTTGTTTGTTGCATGTTGGTTTGTTTACTTTTAATGTTAGATATCTTCATGATATATCTGAGCTGAATTCATCAGGTTGAAATTTCCCTTCCAGTCTTATTTTATTCCTTTTTTTTTTTTTTTTTTTTTTTTTACTAGGTCTCTATAAAAAACATCATAAATATCCACCCAACTGAGTAACATAAAAGAGTTACACTGAGCTTATGGAAGCAGAAAGCTATTCATTACAACTACCTGCTACCTTTGGTATAAAGAAATACTACAAGGATGATCTGAGAATTCAAGATTCTGGTTTATAGCATGAAGTGGCATATCTGCTGTATACCACAAAAAGCAGTAAAGAAAATCCTGATCTTCCTGTCCTTGAACCCAAAGCAGTGTGAGATAATATTCTTTGGCATCACACTGCCCAGCTGTGTGATAGGCTGTGGCTGATACAGCAATTCACATTTACTCTGCTTCCAGGGGCTTCTGTGATTCCGTGGGTCCAGAAGTTGCTTAGCTTAGGAAATGGACAAAATTCTGATCACCAGAAGAAGGCGGCAGCAAAATAGCTTTTCCATAGAAGTAATAGACTTCAGAGTGGTAGTTATTGTCTTTATCTTTATCTTTATCATTATCTTCCTCATCTCCAGTTTTTGCTGGTGAATCCAATTTGGACAGGCAATTGGAAAATTTCATCCTGTAATGTTTCAGAAATTAAATATTTCAGTGCCAAAATGAAATGCTGCCTTTTTGGCATATCTACTATTCATCAAACCTTTTGATCTCCTGAGGAACTCTGATGCAGAAGCAAAAGTCTGTTGATGACTTTAACTAAAGGGAAGCCATGAGATCAGCTGTGTTTTGCTACTTATAACAAATATCTGATACTCCACAACCTGCTGGACATAATAAACATGAGGAAACACCCTGTTGTTATGCCATACACCTTTCTGAGAGAAGATAAGTTTTTGTATGTGTCTGCTGGATGTTGACAGATGACCTTTTATGTCTTTCATGTCTGAGCACTCTAAGCACTCATACAGTGCTTCAGCTGCCTTTCCTGCTTCCTTGCCAAAGACTCCTCACAACAGCAGAGAGAGAACAGGGTGCATGTCTGTCCTTTAACCAGTCAACCTCAGTCCACTGTATTTTAAACGTCAATGAACTCAGTTTGGCATTGTACAAAGAACAAGGGAAGCTGAGTCAGAGATTTTTCCCCCTCTGCCTCACTTGCAAGGAAGCACTGACCCCGGCAAAGACAAAGGAGGTCAGGAGAGCTGATCTCAAAAACAGCCCCCAAAACCACCTCTCAAAGATGTAAGACAAATCCTCTCTACTTTCTCCATCTGAGTTGCCCAAATTACTTAAACAGTACCAGCTTGTAATTGCTTGTTTCTTACCTATTAAGAATATATACAATAATGTTTTTATGTTTATGACCACTTTGGATTTGAAATGGCAAGATCATGGTCTTCAAGAGATAAACTGCAAGACAGCAGTCAGCAGATGATTATACTAAGTTCAAAGTTGTCATTAGACAATAGTACTAATCACAAGACAGCAACAGGAAGAAAAGATGGTGCCAGTTATAATGAGCTAAATTATTAGCCTTAAAATCATTAGGGAGTCTAATAACAGTACAATAATAATAATGACATTCTTAGAAGAAACTACATACAGAAGCATTTCAAATTTCTGAATTTAACCCCTTGCCAAAGATCAATATAAACATCTGCTAACATTCAGCAATTAATTATTGATAACCCAATTTAACTCACTCTCAGCGTTGTTTACTGAAATTAAAGTCATTTAGCAATCAATAATCATACTTATAAAACAAGGAGAAAAGTTAGCTAACAACAGTGCAGATCAATAAATTAGCTCATCTAATAGAACCTAATATTTTAGTTCAGCACTCTATCTAAGCAGTAAGCTTAGTAAGCTGTGTGGTCCGGTTGATACACCGGAGGGAAGGGATGCCATCCAGAGGGACCTCGACACGCTTGTGAGGTGGGCTGATGCCAACCTGATGAAGTTTAACCAAGCCAAGTGCAAGGTCCTACACCTGGGTCAGAGCAATCCCAGGCACAGCTACAGGTTGGGCAGTGAAGAGATTCAGAGCAGCCCTGCAGAGAAGGACTTGGGGGTGTTGGTCGATGAAAAAATGAACATGAGCCAGCTTCAGTGTGCGCTCGCAGCCCAGAAAGCCAACCGTATCCTGGGCTGCATCAAGAGAAGCGTGAGCAGCAGGTCGAAGGAGGTGATCCTGCCCCTCTGCTCTCGTGAGACCTCACTTGCAGTATTGTGTGCAGTTCTGGTGTCCTCAACAGAAAAAGGACATGGAACTGTTGGAACAAGTCCAGAGGAGGGCCACGAGGATGATCAGGGGAGTGGAGCACCTCCCGTATGGAGACAGGCTGAGAAAGTTGGGGCTGTTCAGCCTGGAGAAGAGAAGGCTGCGTGGAAATCTCATAGCAGCCTTCCAGTACCTGAAGGGGGCCTATAAGGATGCTGGGGATGGACTCTTCATCAGGGACTGTAGTGACAGGAAAAGGGGTAATGGGTTCAAACTTAAACAGGGGAAGTTTAGATTGGATATGAGGAAGAAATTCTTTCCTGAGAGGGTGGTGAGGGACTGGAATATGTTGCCCAGGGAGGTTGTGAATGCTCCATCCTTGGCGGTGTTCAAGGCCAGGTTGGATGAGGCCTTGGGTAATATGGTTTAGTGTGGGGTGTCCCTGCCCATGGCAGGGGGATTGGAACTAGATGATCTTAAGGTCCTTTCCAACCCTAACTATTCTATGATTCTATGATTCTATGTTTTCAGCCACTCCAGGTGTAGTAGGGTAACATTTGACTAGGCAATGCGTTTTTATTACTGCTGTTTATCCAACTACATATGCCATCATACTATATAAAAAAATACATAATTGTGTTTCAATTTCTAAGAGAATTTTTGTAATCCTACTTTTTCTTCAAGATTTGAGGGCTGCAAGCAGACAACTATGATGCTATCTAAGACTGAGGTTAAGCTAGCTGGACAGGGTGTAAGAAACTATTGTACATGACAAGAAACTCCTGGATGTGATGGGCAACAGTGCAAGAAACTCATAAAAGTCAAGGACCGCTCCATGAAAGGTGACTGGATTTCACAGATGGTTAAGGGGGATCTATATGAGAAATGACCAAACCTCACAAGTAATGGGTGGGAGTACTGGGCAACTTTTGGAGTGCAGAATTTGCAAGGCCAACAACACGTTTCAGTAATATTAGATTTCAACACGGATGTAAAACTGGGACTAGAAAGTACTTAGGTCCTCACTGAGTATTTGGAACGAAACTGACACAGAGAAAGGTGTGGATGAAGACAGAAGAAAGGAATGACCAAGTTATGGCAGCAGGGATAATAAGGTAGACAAATCTAACAGCTGGTTCTCTCTGGATGTGCCTGTCAGCAGCCCTGTGCTTGATCATCGCAGTAAACTCAGTTGTTGCTCTGCTCATAACAACTGTGTCCAACCTATTGTCAGGAGGACAGGGAGAGGAACGGGAGCAGGGGAGTTCTTAAAACAGATGTATTGAGCATGCTACTATCACCATACCAGTGCCTTGTAACATCAGTATCTTTCTAAAAACTTACTAAGATGTTATATTTCTTCTACAGACAGGCAAATGCTGCTTGTGCAGATAGTAGGCCGCTGTTAAACTACTGTAAGAATTAGGACCATGTCGAGGATTGATCCTGGCTGGATTACAGGTGTTTACCAAAGCCACTCCATCACTTTCCTCCTCAACTGGATAGGGGAGTGAAAATGTAACAAAGGCTCATGGGTTGAGATAAGGACAGGGAGAGATCACTCATCAGTTACTGTAATGAATGAAATAGACTCGGCTTTGTGGAAATTAGTTTAATTTATTGCCAATAAAATCAGAGTAGGATAATGAGAAAATAAAAACCTAAATTCTAAAACACCTTTCCTGCACATCCCTTCTTCCCAGACTCAACGTCACTCCCAATTTCTCCACATTATTCCCCTAAGCGGTGCAGGGTGACAGGGAATGGGGGCTGTGATCAGTTCATCACGTTTTGTTTGCTGCTCCTTCCTCCTCAAGGGACAGGGCTCCTTACACTTTTCTCCTGCTCCAGCGTAGGAATCCCTCCCACAGGAGACAGTTCTCCATGAACTTCTCCAAAGTGAGTCCTTCCCACAGGCTGCATTTCTTCACAATCTGCTCCAGCATAGACCTCCGTGTGCTGCAGGGGCACATCCTGCCTCACCATAGTCTGCGCCACTGGCTTCAGGGGAAATCTCTGCTCCAGCACCTGCAGCACCTCCTCCTCTCTTTCTCCACTGACCTTGGTGTCTGAAGAGCTGTTTTTCTCATGTTTTCCCGCTTTTCTTCAGATGCCATTTCTCCTGTACAGTAGCTTCCCCCCCTTCTTAACTATGTTATCACAGAGGCACTACCACCATCACTGATGAGCTTGGTCATTGCTGGGTCCAGGTCTGTCTTGGAGCCAGCTGGCATTGGCTCTATGGGACATGGGAGAAGCTTCTAGCAGCTTCTCACAGAAGCCACCTGTATCACCTCCTGCTAACAAAACCTTGTCACGCAAACTCAATACAGACTGCAGCTCTTCAGATTTAACCAAAAGTTTCTGAGTTGGATGTCACCATACAAATGCTACATTCTAGACAGGTTTAGAAAAGCCTTCATGTTGAATGTAAGATGGGTGTCATAAAACCCTTCCAGAGAGTGTATGTCATTCCAGTTGAAAAAATTAATCTTTCTTCATAGAAAACTTAATTCCTATTCATCACATCTTAGGTTATAATGACATATCAAATTATAATAGATAAACCTTTCCAGTTGGAGACTCTTGACTGGTTATTAAAAGAATATTTTCCACAGCAAATTTTGTATTTTTTAAGGAATTTATTCCAATTTATGCAAAATCATCATGTTAGAGAATGAAAGTAGAAGGACATAGATGATGAGTCACGGTCTTCCTCATTATTTAAGACTTGGTGAACAAAACCCTGAGTTGCACTAAATAGTGGAGAAGGGGTAGTACCATGGAAGCCTGACTCATGCTTGTGATGATAATTTAAAAGCAAGTTAGTCTGCCACAGTAAAAGCTCACAGAACAAAATGCCACAAATGCTGACATTCAAAACATGGGTTGTTTGTTTTCAGATGAAAACCATATACAAATAAAATGATAACAATCTAAATAATTCATCACCATGACAATTTCTCTTACTTGGTCTTGAAATTTGCAATAAGTACACTTATGAACTCATTCTACAAGTGTTTTCTTCAGAGCTACATACAGCCAACAAGAAACACAGTGTTTAAACTATTTATGTATTATAGCAATAGGCACTAAACATGCACCTAACTGTGTTGGTTTTAGAGAACCTTTGTGTGTCAAAATATTCCTTTCAGATATGAAGAAAGTGGTGAGATGGTTCTCGTTTATAGTTCAGTAGAGTAAATTGTGAGGAACAAATCCGGCTTGAGTGCCATTGGAAGAAGGAGTGGCAAAATAGCATAACAACACTAAGGGCTATGTTCACAAAATTATTTACATAGCAAAAGTTTAATATTTAGGTGTCCTGAGTTCATACCCTGGCTGATAAACATCAAAGGGTAAACTATTCCCACAGCTGAGCAAAAATAATAACTTTCCTGAATTTTTTTTAAATCATACTTAGAAAAAAACCAAAAGGAATTAGATCTATTTGCTAACTGAGATGCTTCCAATGAATGTTTCAACATGAACCAGTGTCCATATAAGGTTTTCAGGACCTTTTGATGTATGCTTGGAATACTTTTCTTGCTCGTTTGCAGTCCCTTCTTCTTTTCACCTGAATGAGCTGTGTGCAAAATAATTGTGCTTCATGGCCCAGAATCTTTGTTCTGTTTTCTCACTGTCCATTTCTGATTTCCCTGAAGGATTGAGTACAAAACATTATGTCACAAGAATGAAACTTTAAAGTCTTGATCCCATAAGAAACTTTGGACTTCTTGGGCTGCAACCTAAATAGCTAAAATTGGTGCTGTTTCACTGAATCTATGGAATTATTCCATCTATGGATTTTCTCCAACCATGAGGTGCTAAACACTATAAATTTCTAGATCTCTCCTTCCAACCTCAAAGGAGCTACTCAAAACCTTCAGATCAAGGTAGACTTCAGCTAATAACTTAAAGGTAGATGTGTGAAAGAAGAGAAACCTTAGAAATGAAAGGTTTAACATACAGATTATTTTAAGGGTGTGTATTATCAATCGATATTCTCCAGAAGAAAGCTGAAGTTCACACACTGGATGTGAGATTTATCTCTAGTGAATTACTTTGATCTTTAAAAGAAAGAAGAAAAGAGAAACATGCTGCTTAATTTTAAATAACGGGGTGCTCAGCCAGGAAATAAAACTAGAAAAAAATATTATTAAAGCAACTAAATAAAGGAATTTTTTTTTCAAATTCAATTCAGAGAATCTGTTCACTTAATAAGGATGCTATTTTGGAAAACAAAAATTAATTTAAGTAAAATAATTTGAGAAAATCAAGATCAGTGGAGAAATTAATACACAGAAGCTAATATGGGAACTCTGGCCAAGGGAAACATTGACAGGGTGTATTAGTAGTGATGTGGACTGTATTTTGCATTGTGCAATGGGAACTATAGTATCTATTTCCTTGTATTGACACTCAAAGCTGGGCAGTGCGGGACAAAGAACAACGAGAATCACAAATCTAGAAAATAAAATAAATGGATTTATTTAGCTGGGAATAAGCAACGCTGAGGCAGACACAGTACAGCCTTCACCTACTAGGAAAGCTACCACAGAGGGGAAGGAACAATCTGTTCTCCATGTCCAGGGAGGATAGGACAAGAATTAATGGGTTTAAACTTCAGTGAGGAAGACTGGAATACACATACGAAGAAACTTTATAACAGTGGGGACAGTGAAGTGCAGAAACAAACTGTCATAGGCAGTTATGCAGCCCACATCATTGGAGCTCTCTAAGGTCGGTTTAGATGCACATCTGGAAGGAATGATTTAGATATAGAATTGTTGATCCTGCTTTGGGACACAGGGATAGAGCAGATGACCTTCACCTATGTCAGGTCTGTGTGGGTCTGTGAGATGGATAGTACAACACCTAATTACCACTTGCAATGTTTAGGAATGCCCAGGGGATATCACATTGAAAAGGCACACTCTTCAGGTTTAACAGCAAGTTGTTTTCTGTGACTTACAGTTTACAATCACCAGGAATACATCTGAGAAACACAAACAGAAAAAGGTCTGGTGTCCCTAATTCCCAATGTAGTTAGTGACAACAGTCTTGTTGATCTCAAGGTGAAAAAGATTAGGGACAAACAAAGAGTAATACACCAAGGACCCAATGCTATAAATTATTCATATAAAATGTTTCTAGTGCATCCTGCAACACATGCTAAAAACCCACCAAATCCTATTATTTTTATACTGACAACCTACAAGAATGTATTCTCAGAGTGCGGTGTTAGACCCTTAGCGAATACATTATACAAAACTACACTTGATCCTTATCTTACTATTTAGATCCTCTGGAAATGCCACTGAAAATCTAGATTAGATAGATGGATGGATGGATGGATGGATGATAGATAGATAGATAGATAAATAGATAGATAGATAGATAGATAGATGATAGAGAGATTGAATGAATGAATGAATGAATGAATGAATGAATGAATGAATGAGTGAACAAACGAGCAAATATTATGTTGAAGGTGTAATATTTTCCTACCACTTGATTTCTGTGTTCCCAGTTCCCCCTTTTTCTATTGCCCTGCATTTAAAATTTTAAATCTCTCTTTGAATCATAATCCTGCCTAACACACTGGGCCCCAGCTCTTCTGTGTAAACTCTCAAAGTGATCATGCATACAGAAATCCAGGATTTTATGGAAGACTTTCACTTTTGAAATGAAGGCTAAGAAATATTCACTAAGATAATTATAAGAAGATATTATAATTATTAATAGGCAAAACAAAAAAGTGAGAGGAATTAGTAAATGATGGCCAGGTGGATTTGTGTCTGATGGCACACTTCACACTACTGGAGAAATTTGAGTTTCTGAAGCCATTTGCAGTCCTAGACTGAGACAATGAATAGAATGGACTCTGTCCTTTGCAAAAGTGATTCAGGAACAAAGCACGCAGAAGCAATCTGTGCACTGCAGTCAATGAGGGATAACCATCCTGCAGACCACACTGAGCTAGGTCTGGACTACAGAGTAGTTTAATCTCTTCCCTAGGTGTACAGTTTGATTAATAAGCCAACAAAATTGGGTAATGTGGATGCTGGAAAATGGGAAAGGACAGACTCCAATCCAGACTGAAAAGGTTTATTGAGTCAGCTACGCTATGCAAATGTAGTTACATTAGTCTGAGCCCCAGGTTTATGCAAGTAAATGTAAACATATAGAAGTTGGTTAGCGCTTGCCTAGATGGTGATTAGTCATGAGTTAAAACCAGAAGGAAACCTATCACCTGCTTTAATCTCTTAAGTTTCACACAGACCATAGCATTTCACTAAGTTACATTGTTTTGAATCTAGCCGCATGAGTTTATCTAAAACATGTTAACTAGACAAGTATCCAACTTGATTTGAAAAGAAACAAAGAAATCCATTATTGCTTGCAGGTTTTCATCCTCCCCATCTCTGCCAATGCTTGATTATCTCATAGTTAAAAATGTGTCATATTTCTCATTTGAATTGTTCTATCTTTAACTTCCAATAGTTTTCAGTCTTGTATATCTTTTTCCAAAAGACTGAAGAGCCCATTAGCATCTGCTCTTTTCCTCCCTGAAGATCTTTATACACCTTAATCAACTCACTGCTCAATCTTCTTTTGATAAGTAATGCATACTGAACTCTCACTGGAATGCATTTTCTCTACTCATCAGAACATTTTGCAGCTCTCTATTTCATCAGATTTTCCCTGGGAAAGAATGTGTCATGCACAGTGGAAACTAGCAAGAAGCAATTCCAGCTCTAAAACTTTGTGTCGAAGTTTCTTCAGGGTTTCTCAATCACCGTCCTGGAATCCTTTAGAATTAGACATTTACCATTTTACATATACTTCTACTTTGGATAATAGTACTCTGAAACATCATTTCAAATGTTGTTGATTAATCAATTGCTAGAGTGGTATTTGTCGTATCACTGAATAACTTCACTAGTAGCTGATCTGCTATTAGAAGGCTATTCTGTATGAGTAGGGCCAATCAATTGCATTGGGGTGCCAGATGAGACATGAGTTCTTATTTTCCTCCTCCTTTATCAGACCTCTGAGTTCATAAATAATAAAGGAAATTTACTTCAAAACTTGCATGTCAAATATCAGAGGATTGTTGATTTGAATGCTTTGGGGGATTAAAGGGGATATTTATGCTACCTTACTGTAGGTACCTAGTATGGGTACTTAATTTGGCCTTTTTAGATTCTTAATGAGTGTGATCCAGTGCGGAAACTTAACTTTAGTTTCAGACATTACGGCTTTTTGAGGGGATAAAACTGTGTTGTAGGGAATACCCAAAGCATTATTTAAGATGCCCTCTCTTTCTTCCTGCTCACGTTCTCAAAATTTCTGTCCACGGAAACCCACGAATAGGAGGAGAGAGACAAAAAGGAATGATCTGTGCTCGGGTACCTTCTCAAAAAATGTTGTCACAGAACACAAACTTTCTATCATTAAAAAAAAATTGAATAGCCCATTTTCTTATTGCACTCATCAATTCTTCAAGGGACATTTGACATGCAACTCTGTGAACTCCAGTTTACCCACTGTTATTCAAGCTGAGGAATAAGATGGTAGACAGAATGCAGTTATTTAACATTAGCTGAAAAAAAGCTACATTATGACAGTAGAGTATGCTGCTGGGAAACTAAAAGGACGACCTGCCTCTTTACATTATGAGATTAGGAGCCCTGAGCACTAGAATTACATTAGAAGAGCAAACTTCCAGTGGTAAATTGCAGGTTAAAAATGGTTCAAAAACCATCTTAACATTATGAGCAGCCACTAAAATATTCTCTTCTCAGGGACAAGGACCAGAGACAAGGAGCCAAGGACATCCCAGACCCTTACCTTACCCTCGTTGAGTGAAACTGGCAAGGTCCAATTGATGCTACTGTGCTAAAACCAGTCATCTAATGCTGGCACCAGAAACCAGCAATAATGTTTTTTAAACAAGAAGACACATTGCTTAGTCATCAAGGCAGGGATAGAGGTAAATAGACTGGTGGATGCTAGAAGGCTACAAAGCACCAGAGGCTGGCAACTAGTTAGGCCAGACCACTGATCACATGTGTGAATTAAATTTATTCTTTAAGAACTTTATACTTTTAAGAATATGCATTGTCTGACCACTTCATAAATGCTGAGAATTGTGTTGCACGACACATCATATTTCACATATTTCAGTCAGCAGAAACAAAATAAAATGTTTGTGGAATCGTAATATAATGGTGTCAAACAGGCACAATTTCAACTCTGGCACAGATGACACAGTTAAGACTAAACATCTGCCTGTCTCATATCTGATGTTACAGTAACTCAGTGAATCCCTCAAGCATAATCAGAACAAATCTCTCTCATTCTGTGACTGCTAAAAAAGGCATTCTGGAAGCACTGAAAGGACTATCTATTATCTAGCTGTAAAATAATGCTAAATGACTTGGTAAGAAAAAAGAAATCGTACTCAGGGTTTTTGGAGCATTGAAATTAAACTGAATTTTATTGTAACATGCTGTCATCCTTATATTTCATAAAGAAATCTATGGAAATACTTAGAAAGCTAATAATCTTAACTGAAACCAACAGTGTAGCCTTCAGCACTGAGCTGCTGGCTCACTTGAGCATGTGCTTGAAATAAAAAATGTTTAAAAGCTAGCTTAAATCAATGCACTTCTTTAAATGGAGACTTTCAAAACCAAGCAAAAGACATGCTGTGATCAATACATATGGGGCACTTTAATATTCATTTGTGTTTGTATGTGTTCCTCAGTGAGTTATTTCTTTGTTCAATTTGCCATGGCTCTTTTAGGTGTTGTGTAAGACTGGAAAGGGTTATCCTAGGACATCAGTGCAGACCTATGCTCTTACAGACAGACACACCATATATTGATTAAGACACATCTTAGAAAAAAAATTAGCTTTTTTACTGGAAGGGTGTTCCAGAATATCTAGATTCCTTCAGCCCAAATCTCCAGTGCACATATACAAAGCATGCTCAAATTGTATGTTATCGATTGTCTTTCTTTTCAGGGATTCAGTTTAGTCTCCTGTAGCCTGTGAAATTTCTCACCAGGCTGGTAAATGAATACTGAGGATGTCTCCTCATGCATCATTAGGAACTCTTTTCAGTAGCTCACAGCTATGATTAGAAAGACAAGACAACATTCATTTATTCTCAAGGGCAATGAGTCTCATATGGGGTATACACAACATACATTTTCTTCTAAGACATATGATGTTTGTAAAGAAGTATGTAAGAGTCAATCATTTACAGTTTTAATCAGGATCATGTAATGTGTAATTCTCAATCCAGAGATTCAGCTACCCATGCTCAAGCACCAGTTTGGTGCAGCTGTGTGATCTTGACTCAGTTTTACTCAGAAAATTGTGACAAGGTGTGACAAAACGTGAGTTAAATCCAAGCAAGATAAGATAAGCAAAACCACACCAGTAAATGAAACCGTTGCGATGCCAAGAGTTAACATCATGAGGATTTGGGAGGAGAAAAGCTAATAAGAAAAGATATAATTCTCCATGAAGGGAAGGCAGGGAAGAGGGAGGGTAAAGAGACTCAAGGATTTCAGCTCTACAACATCAAGGTTCAGCTCCTTCCAAAGAATAACAATAACCAACCTTTCCTGCCTAATTAACAGCTGAGTGTCCGAGTGTCTTTCCAGGGGTGTGAATATCAGCCTTAGCCCTCTGGTTTTTATACCTGGCTGTCTAGTATCTGTATTAACCAGTGAGTTAAAAATCTACATGTGTTTTGTGTGCAATCTCCTTCAGAGTCTTTTGTCATTCAGCAGACATTGCCAGAGACGAACCATAGAATCACAGAATCAAGCAGGTTGTAAAAGACCTTCAAGATCATAGAATCATAGAATCATAGAATAGTTAGGGTTGGAAAGGACCTTAAGGTCATCCAGTTCCAACCCTCCTGCCATGGGCAGGGACACCTCACACTAAACCATGTCACCCAAGGCTCTGTCCAACCTGGCCTTGAACACTGCCAGGGATGGAGCATTCACAACTTCCTTGGGCAGCCCATTCCAGTGCCTCCCCACATTCACAGTAAAGAATTTCTTCCTTAGATCCAATCTAAACTTCCCCTGTTTAAGTTTTAATCCGTTACCCCTTGTCCTATCACTACAGTCCCTAACGAGTAGTCCCTCTCCAGCATCCCTATAGCTTCCCTTTCAGATACTGGAAGGCTGCTATGAGGTCTCCATGCAGCCTTTTCTTCTCCAGGCTGAACAGCCCCAACTTCCTCAGCCTATCGTCATAAAGGGAGGTGCTCCAGACCCCTGATCATCAGGTCCAAGCTTTATACCAGAACTGCCAAGACCACCAATAAACCATTTCAATAAGTGCCTCATCTACACATTTTTTTCCACCACTTCCCTGAACAGCCTGTTCCAATGCCTGACAACCTTTTTGGCGAAGAAATTTTTCCTAATATCCAATCTAAACCTCCCCTGGCACAGCTTGAGGCCATTTCTCTTGTCCTATCACTTGTTACTTGGGAGAAGAGATCAGCCACCTCCTCTCTCCATCCTCTTTTCAAGTAGTTGCAGAGAGTGATGAAAGTCCCCCCTGAGCTTTTTCTTTTCCAGACTAAACAACCACAATTCCCTCAGCCATTCCTCATCAGACTTGCCCTCCAGACTTTTCACCAGCTTTGTTGTCCTTCTCTGGACCCACTCCAGCACCTCAATGTGTCTCTTGTAGTGAAGGGCCCAAAACTGAATACAGGATTTGAAGTGCAGCCTCACCAGTGCCCAGTACAGGGGGATGACCACTGCCCTGGCCCTGCTGCCACGCTATTGCTGATACAGGCCAGGATGCTTGTATTAGCATCCCCAGGTCTTTTTCCACCAGGCAGCTTTCCAGCCACTCTTCCCCAAGCCTGTAGCGTTGCATGGGGTTGTTGTGGCTGGTGAAGGACTTGGCACTTTGTCAGGTTTCCATAATCCCATTCATCTTTAGGTACTTCAACATAAGAGAACAAACTGATACTTGGAGTTCTGAGTTTATCCATTTTTATTCGTAATGCCTAGAACAATTTCTAATCCTGGGTATGTCAGCATTCTTCTAAAAGAGACAGAACAGTAAAGGACTGTTTTTTAATTCAAAATCTGATCCTATTGCACACATCACAGTAGACCACAGAATTTATTGGCAACAATCTTGTTTTGTGGGAGCTTAATCTCTGATTAACAGCTCTCTTTGGCTCTATTTTGCATTCATATGGGGTCATTCTACTAAGATGAGAAGTGCATTTAAAACTTTCTCTCATTCTTTTCTGAGCAAATCATGACCTAGATGCCAAGCCCGTTACAGTCTAATAGAAACGGCTTGACAATCACCAAGCTCATTTAGCTGTACATATTTTCTGTGCATCTTTTCAGCTTTCTGAGACCTGTTTACAAGGCTAAAGATGGGATACTACATGCAAGGCCTGGGTGTTTACAATAAGGTGATAACATGAATTTATTGAATTTGCACTTTTTGCCCTTAGAGAAATATATTGTACAATCCCTATGCTGCCTTTTACTCAAGGGTCATAAACAGTCACCATGAATCAAATTTTGCAGCATATTTTTGATGTAAGGATACATTCTATGTCCCTTTTTATACATGTGCAATAGCCACACGAGAGCAATATGATTTCTCAAGTGCCACAGAGATTTCTCTCATCTAATATTGTCTGTCTATGGGTCAAGTCTAGCCAGATTGTTTCAACAACCTTTATTGCTAAAAAGAGCAGATGCTTGTTCAGAGAATGATGAATCTCACCTACCTTCCACCTTATATTATTCCATGGTTCTACCTTAAACATTATCTTAGGCTGAGATAAATCACCCTGCGGATGAAGCCACCCCTTTCCATTCACTACAGAGAGAGTTTTGACAACGTTATCTTCCCTGTTTTGGGAATTGTTACAGTTTTTCATCAGCAGAACTGCAAGTTACATTGATTAGCACTACTTGAGTATATTTCCTTTTAGAATAAATCTCTCTCAATGAGAGAGCTAAATATAAACCTTTTTCATGAGTAACTCTTACTGTGGCCGTTTAGATGCTAAGCTACCTGGGCCTGAAGCGGTTATTCATATAGAAACAAGAGTGAAAATACAAAAAAGAAATATTTCAGGATTTCTTTATCTGATTTTTTGGTTGTGGATGGTTTTGGCTTTGTTGGTCTTTTCTCATGATATAGTAGATGCCTGCAGTGAACTTATTGCCCTTTAATATCTCTCAGCTCCACAGAAGAAAGAAGCAGAAATAATATTTAAAGTTTTGGAGGAAAAAAACTACATTGGCATTTTTAGTGGTAGCACTTTTTCATTTAAGCATCAGAGCCTGACATAGTGTAAAGTACTGACAGAGCCGTATCCATGTTTGATCACTCTAATGCCTCATTTTTCTTCAGGGAATTGATCACTAAAAAAAATATTCATAATGATTAGCAGAGAACACAGACACAAATCAGAGATTGGATTCACAACATGAGATGAAGTCCTACAATGATAAAAACTCAAAAACCAGTCTTCACAACATTGCTGAAATTGAAAAGAAACTTATTTCTGTGGCTGAGGAGTGAATCCTTTTATTGTGAGAAACCCTGCGATACTCAGGAAAATGAGATATAAATGATGGTAGTGCTTCTGCAGCTCACAGGAGCAACTCAAGAATGATTTTGCTGTCTGTTAGAAATAATCTGGGACTTAAAAATTACTTGAAGAGTTTGGCATCTCTGACACTGTGGCACAGAGAAGTTGAGAATCATGCTGGAAAAGTGATTGCTATTCTTTAGATTTGGGAACCTTGAGAAATTATTTAGATAGTATGAATTAGACACAAACCAAACTTCATCTAGTGTCCCATACCACCACCCATTTCTTACTTGCAACAGCCTCACCAAGCTAGTGGCAAATTACCTCTGTCTTGGGACAAGGTAGAAAAAGGAGCAAATGTCAAATGGTTAATATAGGCCTCTGCTTTGGTTGGTTTAGCTATACTGGCTTTGCTGTAGTGATATTTCTAAATGGCAATCAAGCTGTAACTCTGCAGTGGCTATTACTTTCAGGGAATAATAACTGTAATAGCTTCAGCCAGAGTACTGTAGTCTCTCTGATTCTATGCTATTCTATGAAAAATATTAACTTGCCTTTTTATTTTTTTTTCTCAGATTTATCTTAAACAAAAAGGTGCAAGGTCACAAGAGACCTTTCTGGCAATGTGCTGGTAGCAGCAAAAGTGTTTTTTTCTAATACATTAACATAAATGTAAAAGAAAAATTAATTCTTTTCAGAGCATTACCTTTTTTTTTTCATGCCTGTATATACTTTTTCTTTAATGTCAAGACCTATATCATACTCTTAAGGTCTGGTTTTGCCATTTATGAATCTTTTGCCATTTCCTAGTCAGAACCAGACAATCTATTTATTTTATTAAAGGGACAGAGGAGGGGAGATGACAGCAATCATCCACAGCCAAAGTCTCTAACTTTCTTCCCTTCCTCTGTCACTGTGAGGTGAAAGACATCATGAGAACACAGACTGTGGATCCTGTGAGTGATTTATACCAGTGTCAAAATGTTTTGTAGTAACATTTGGTGAAGTTCCAGGAAAAGATTTTGCAGCCAAATTTTACACTACCAGTTCAGTGTGAACAGAAAAAAGGAACATATCTTTTTTTCTGAATCCTCTTAGATAATGCTGTCCAGGTGGTCAAACAAATATATATACGGGGAATATTTAAGCATTAACATGTTACATGCTTCAAGGATGAAAATTATGATAAATGAGCCAGTTTTCTTCACTGCTCCTGTTTGAGCATTCTGTCACCAAAAGTGTTAGTGTGGTAGAGTGAAAATAAATCTGGAGCCTCCTGCTTCTCAAGTCAGTGTGTGATAGAAATGGTTCTGTCTCAAATATATCTTCTCTGTCCCAGATCAAGAGCTCACGGGTAACAAAATAGCAGTGCCTAAACTTATTAGGCTGGGTGTGTAATATGGAGGTGATATATTTACAAAGATTCACAGAATCACACAGAATCACAGAACATTAGGAATTGGAAGGGACCTCAAAAGATCATCTTGTCCAATCCCCCCGCCGGAGCAGGAACACCTAGATGAGGTTACACAGGAATGTGTCCAGGCGGGTCTTGAATGTCTCCAGAGAAGGAGACTCCACAATCCCCCTGGGCAGCCTGTTCCAGTGTTCTGTCACCCTCACTGAGAAGAAGTTTCTTCTCAAGTTTAAGTGAAACCTCTTGTGTTCCAGTTTGAGCCCATTACCCCTTGTCCTATCATTGTTTGCCACTGAGAAGAGCCTGGCTCCATCCTCATGACACTCACCCTTTATATATTTATAAACATTAATGAGGTCACCCCGCAGTCTCCTCTTCTCCAAATTATAGAGACCCAGATCCCTCAGCCTTTCCTCATAAGGGAGATGCTCCACTCCCTTAATCATCTTAGTTGCCCTGTGCTGGACTCTCTCCAGCAGGTCCCTGTCCTTCTTGAACTGAGGGGCCCAGAACTGGACACAATATTCCAGATGCGGTCTCACCAGGGCAGAGTAGAGGGGGAGGAGGACCTCTCTCGACCTACTGACCACCCCCCTTCTAAGACACCCCAGGATGCCATTGGCCTTCTTGGCCACAAGGGCACAGTGTTGGCTCATGGTCATCCTGCCATCCACTAGGACCCCCAAGTCCCTCTCCCCTACACTACTCTCTAACAGGTCGTTCCCCAACCTATACTGGAACCTGGGGTTGTTCCTGCCCAGATGCAGGACTCTACACTTTCCCTTGTTATATTTCATCAAGTTACTCCCTGCCCAACTCTCCAGCCTATCCAGGTCCCGCTGGATGGCAGCACAGCCTTTTGGCGTGTCAGCCACTCCTCCCAGCTTAGTATCATCAGCAAACTTGCTGATAGTACGCTCAATTCCCTCATCCAGGTCATTGATGAAGATATTAAATAATACTGGCCCCAGCACTGACCCCTGAGGCACCCCACTAGATACAGGCCTCCAACTAGACTCTGCCCCATTGACCACAACTCTCTGGCTTCTGTCCTTCAGCCAGTTTGCAGTCCACCTCACCACCCGACCAGTTTTGTGGAACAGATTATTTCCTATGGTATTCTTCTGTAAATCTGTTAAATCAACCTTTTAGATTAGATATTGGGAAAATTTCTTCACTGGAAGAGTTATCAAGCATTGCAACAGGCTGCCCAGGGAACTGGTGGAGTCCTCATCCTCGGAGGTATTTAAAAGACTTGTAGGTGGGACATGGTTTAGTGGTGGACTCTGCAGTGTTAATTTAACAGTTAGACTTGATCTTAAAGGTCTTTTCCAACCTAAATGATTCTAGGATTCTATGATTGTACACCAAATAGGGTCTTCGAGCACCCAAAATCCTTTGCTCAGTTTCAACAGCCACTACTGTCAATACCTTTGTGTACCCTCTGTCACTACCTTCCAAAGCACCTGTAGATGTGCTTATGTGTGTACCATCTTTAAAGCAGAAAATCTAATTTTGGTTATGTATTTTTGCCATGGTTTAACAGCAGCAGGAACTAAGCCCCACACAGCTGCTCACTAACTCCCCTCACGGCAGGATGGGGGAGAGAATGGGAAGAGTAAAAGTAAGAAAATTCAGGGGGTGAGATAAAGGCAGTTTAATAGGTAAAGCAACAGCTGTATGCACAAGCAAACCAAAACAAGGAATTAATTCACCACTTCCCATCAGCAGGCAGGTGCTCAGCAATCTCCAGGAAAGCAAGGCTCCACCACAAATAATAGTTACTTGGGAAGACAAACATGATCACCTGAAATGTCCCACTTCCTCCTTCTTCCAGCAGCTTTTATTGCTGATCACGTCACCATATGGTACTGGATATCTCTTTTGTCAGTTGGGGTTAGCTGTCCTGTCTGTGTCCCCTTTCTTGTGCTCCCCCAGCCTGCTCACTACGGTGGTAGTTTGGGGAGCAGAAAAGGCCTCGACTCTGTGTAAGTGCTGATAAGCAAAACAAAATACACCTTTATATCATATATACAGTTTTCGGTACAAATCCAAAACAGCACCATACAAGTTACTGGGAAGAATACTAACTCTATCCCAGCCAAAACCAGCACAATTTTCCCATGGTGGTTTTCAGTGTTTGCTTATTGACAAGAACACTGAATATTTTATAGGATATAAAAGATACATCTGCACAGCATTTAAACTAACAGGCTTATTCTTCAGAGTGCAAAAGGTAAAATCAACAACATACGTTCCAGGAACTTTAAAGTAACGTGTGAACTACCAAGATCCAAGAATACAATTTGAAAACCAGTTCTCATATACAGTGGCACTGCAGACTCTAAATACTGTTCCCCTGTAAATGTGACATATTACAGAACATATCACATACCCATTGTGCAAAGGCATCTTTAGAGAGAAAAATGCTATCATAGAATCATAGAATTTTGGGGGTTGGAAAAGACACTAAGATCTAGATAAAACCCCCCTGTCATGGGCAGGGACACCTCACACTAGACCATGTCGCTCAAGGCTTTTTCCAACTTGACACTGGACACTGCCAGGGATAAAACATTTACCTCGTCTTTGGGCAATCTGTTCCAGTGCCTCACAACCCTCACAGGGAAGAACTTCTGCGTTATATCTAACCTGAACTTCCCTTGTTTAAGTTTAAACCCATTACCCTTTGTCCTTTCACTACGGTCCTTGATGAAGAATCCCTTTCAAAATATATATATAATAGATTTTATTATTGAAATTGCTAAATTTCAATGTATTTTTGTTTTCTGCGTATCTTTACTGTGAAAGTATTTACCAGAACTCTTTTTTTATGAATTGATACAGTATCTATATTAAAATGGGCCTTGAATCAGATCCTATTTAGCTAATGTCTGTTGCTAGTGACAACTAATCTGCACTCCCATTTACGCAAGCAGAAGCTCGACTGCATAAACAGGGTGTTTTATAACTTTAACTGGTATTTCAGTTCATGGCCGTCAACAAGGCTTACAGAAGTACTGTCTTGAGCATCCATCCTGCCCTTGGCATATTCATCTTTGCAGGGCATTTGTTTCACATTGCTGTTTAGATGTCAGTTTGTCCAGAATTAAGTTCACTTTCAAATTAATCAGAATCCCCGTTTTCCTCATAAAGTTATATCTAAGATAAATCAAATTTCCACCAACTTTCTTTGCTATGCCACCGCCAGCACTAGTATTTACAGTTTTATTTTGCTGGGTGCTTCACACTCTGTATTCAGTTTGTCTTCTACTCATACTCTTGCCTATGTGGTCATGTCTCTTTGCCACAAGGGTCCCTCCTGCTGAGTACACTCAAAACTGATGCATTTAAAGTGATTGTAAATGTTATGAATTGGTGTTTACAAGAGCATACCAGGGAAATGAGAACTCTACCCATGCTTTGTTTTTTGTATTGTTCCCTAAGCTTTTGCTACTCCTCCCTGATAGGGACAAGTTTCAGACTAGATTTACATGGGGTCAAATTTGAAAGGAACTTCTTTGTATGGTTACTTCTGTTCAAAATACATGAGGTTGTCTTTGATCCAAAGGAAATATCACAGGGGATTGAGGGCATGGGACTATATTCACAGAAAAAAAATTTCTTGGCTTTCCATTTCTCATCCCACTCCAACTTCTCAGCTTGAAATCAACAGCCCTTGAGTCTGTAAATTCAAAAAAAAAAAAAAAAAAAAAGCCCTTATTGTCCAAAATCCGATTGTAGTGAAATAAGTGGGGCAGTTGTTTTCAAATCTCCATACCAAGAATAAAGGACCTACACACTCTTTTTTAGATATGTGATCTCTCCTTAATAGTCAGATGTTATTTTTAAACACTTGATTTGCCTGTAGAACAAAAAAACCTCCACCATAATATCTTTCTTTATAGCAGGAACTATTCAGTGAATGTGGAATACAAACAATGATGTATACAAAACTACTTCCCAATATGAGAAATATATGTTTTGTAGATGAGTAAACAGACTTGATTAACTGCTTCATTAGAGCACAGAAAACACATTTACAGTTGAATGAGTAATTGTCATTGTGCTACAAAAATATGTTGGGTTCGGGTATATACAAATCTACCTTAGAAAATCAAACTGCTGAATATAACTTCTTGGGTTGGTTTTGGTTTTTTGCCTCACTACCACATAATAGGCAATAACTTGATTGACATGAAAAGAGCCTGTTTGCCTAAATATTACTAAAACAATTTGAAGATTTGCAGCTGTGTGAAAAGCATCATGTCTTAAAGGTCTTGTTTGATTCATACATTACAAACAGAATGAGGAATGCATGTAATCTTCACACTTCAGTCAAAACCTAGGAGTACATATCCAATCTTTACTTGGTTAGACTGTCTTTAACTCCTCACAATAACTTTTACCAAAGTGATGCAAAAGAATACAGTTTTCTGCAAGCATTGCATTTATACTGATACTTCATGACAGTCAGTTGCAAAAATCAAAATGAAATACTTTTTTGTGCGTGTGTGTGTGCTATTTCATTATTTTATTTTATTTCAAAGAAAATTCACTGATTTGACCAGTGAGATTCACTGCAAATGTTACTAGCAATTATTTAATGTATTCTTGCATGTCAGTTGTAACAGTAAGAAGCACATGCCAGGGACTGAATTCTGAAAGAGATCACTAAATCTCTTTTAAAAGACAGTAACTTCTACAGTGAAAGCGCAGAACTGGCTAGCTTCTGTTTTGCTGAACTTGTGCAAACTGTCGTTATATCATTCTAATTTCTTCATAAACATGTACTTCGGTATCAAGTCAAAAGCCTTAGAGAAATCTGTACAGAAGAAATCAATTGTACTTGCTTTATCTACCAAGCATACTACTCCAGAGATTTTTCTGTAAGTTTTTTCGAGACTGGCTTTAATGATATTGGTTCTTTTAAACTTTTCAGTAGCTCATTTGTATATCAGCCATATCACTATTCTGCTCAGGACTGATATTACTATGACAAGCCTCTAACTGTGAAGAATTGACCAGTTTACCCTCTTTAAAATAAATTGTGAAACATTAGCTTGTTTCAGAATGCTGGAGTGTTTCCAGCGTTTCAAGGCTTATTGAAAAATCAACATTAACAACCCACATAACTCCCTAGCCATATCCTTTAAACCTTTTAGTCATAAATTACGTGACAATGCTTTTAAGTGTCTAGTTTTAGAAAAACTAATCACTCTATTCATTGCTTTCATCAAATCTTCATGTGGCATGATTCAGATACATGTTTTTGTCCCCAGATAGAACCAACATATTTATTGAAAATCCAGTCATTTACTGTTAATTCTACCATTTTTCTCCCAACCCCCCATAATATCAAGATAAAGATGCTTTTTTCTTTAACTGTACTTTTTTTTTTTGTCTACTGAGATCTATATAAAAATATCTCCTGGTGTTATTACCATTTTTACTATAGGTTAGTCTTGTGTCTTTTGGCATTCCATACTATTTTTTTTATAACTCCAATCTTACTAGAAATTCCTATCTTTTTTTTTAATTATTATTATTTGTCATGTGTAACTGCTCTCTTTTGCATTCTAAATCAAAATCATTTGTAACTAGAGTGGCCCTCTTTCTCAAGAATGACCATAAGCTTTGCTGGTAGCCACCAAAGTATTCTTAAACAGCTCCTCATTATCTGTCATATTTTTCACACTTTCTCCTTCCAGTTTTTGCCTTCAGCTGACAACTGCATTTAGCCTGCAATTTTTTTCAGGTTTTGAAAAGAACATTGCCCATAACTATTGCTGAATGAAGACCATGACCTAGTATAGTGTGTTAGTAAATGCTTGTGTGAAGAAATATAAACATTTTACAGAAGAAGGTTTCAAGATCGTGAAGTCAAAGATTTTTTTTTCTTTCTTTTCAAATAATCACTAGTACTATTTTCTTACATTTGAAAAGAATAATGACAGTGATAACAGAGGTAAAGGCATTTGATAGCTTTCCTGAGTGCATCTGTGAATATCATGTCCAGGTTTTTGACCATCCTCAATAGCACTGTTTTTGTATAGCTGCTGGTGTTAAGAACTTCTTCTTTGTTTTCACTCTTCATAAATTATCATATGCTTCTATCACATCCTGACACAGTACAGAATTAGGAAAAGTGCACATGTATGATCACTTAGCAGTACAGTTGAACACAATAGGAACTAAACAAATCTTTCAAAATTGAGACAGTCTTGAGCCTTATAACAAATTTAAGATAGCAAATATTTTTTCAGACCTATATCATTGTTTCTTCTGTCACTGAAAACACACTTCATATGTGGAGAAAGCCTATATCCCTGTTTTTCTTCCCTGGGTAAGGCTGAGGTCCTGGCTCAACATCTTACCCACTGGAAAGGTTTCTCTTTACTTCACAAACCACCTTCTTATATGTGTCAAATCTGTCTCAAGCACACATATTTAGAAGTACTGGAACCAAAAGGAAAAGTACCTTCCTGTTTTAATCCTTGTTCATGCAGTCAACACTACTATTTTGCTCTTGCACTTGGCCTCTTAATTCCTTCCACTAATTAGTTTTTTTACCCTCTAAACCCCTATAGTATGTGCCAGCTGTGTGCCTGCTCTGACCTTTAATCACCAAACCCTCCATTCTCCACACAGATGTTTACTACTATTATCTCACCTTTTTATCTTGGCTTATATATTGATGTCTCATCACTGGATTTGTCCTATTAAACTTGTTCTTCTCTTTTTTAAAAGCAAGATCCACACCATATTTCCTTTTCTTATAAATACATTAGATGATACAGTAGTGTATGAAAGGTGTTGAATTCTGAGCCAGGTCATCTAAAGCTCTTTGTTTATCTATTGACATTCAAGAAAATGTTTTGTCTAATGCCTTGAGTGAGGGGCAATAGAGGATAGTAGCTAGTAGCTCAAGCTGAGGATAAAAAGCTGCATTAGGTTCTCAGAAATTACACTTCCTCAGAAAGAATTACTGTTTTTTAGACTAGCCGACAGCACAAAGCACAGGAATGTTGCACTTCTCTTCAGGACAACTCAGCATCTTGTAGAAATTCTGTCTTACAGCCTGCCATGCCCACAAGCTACAGAAACATTGGTTTATTTATGTCAGTGCATCTGCCCTCTTCTATCTGCAGAGCACAGCTCTGATGGGGCTTACACAGCTACGTGGTGTGAGAGACATGGTGTTTCTTTCTCATGAGTTCTATTCCTGTCATTTTTCTTATCATGTGAAACATTAAATTGTAAATTCTTTGAACCATGCTAATATCTTTTTTGTTTGTACTGTGAAGCTCATTTGATATATCAGTGCTACAAAAGTGGTTAAGGTTCTCTTAACATTAACTCAGGGTATGCTAGCTGCACATGACCCTCTGTCAGACTTTGCCCAGCTGACTCATATCTACCCCACGAACTGTACAGTAGTTTGTTTGCCCTGTCTTGCCTTGAGGATATCAAAAACATTGTAATGATTAAAAACTACTATAAAGGCAGAAAAAAGGAGGAATATAAACTGATCAGTTTTCTTACACTTTGTAACCTCTTTTTGGTGCAGAAAAGCTTTGTAGCATTTTATCCATTAACAACTAGTGCCTAGATATTGGTTTTAAACAAAACATAAGGAGGGGGGGAAGGTCTGCAGGCTGCACTACTTGACGGAAGTTTATAACAAAAATAATAATAATAATAATAAAAAAATATACAAAAATCAACCCACAATCTAAATTCTGGATATTATTTATTTCCCATTTAGTGCAGGAACATGTGCTCCAAACGCTACCACTCCCAAATAAACTTAACAGCTCTTGTATCTGGACTTCTTCATGATTAATGACCTGATGACCTCATTTTTATTTTATAATGAACAAGTTAATTAATCTATTGAATTATCTCACTCTAATAAAATAGGATTTCACTGACTCACAGTCATGTGAATCCCGGTATGTAGTGTTGCCTGGAATTGCTCCTCTGTAGGTGCAGGACTTCTTTGCATTTCCCCTCACTGAACTTCGTAAGGTTTCTGTTAGCCCATGTCTCCAAGCCTTTCAAGGTGTCTCTGTATGCTAATGCTAATACATCCATCTGCTCCTCACAGTTTTAAACCATTTGTAAATATGCTGAGGGTGTAGTCCACCACATTGTCCAGACCATTTCTGAAGATGTTGACTAGTATTAGCCCCAGGATCATCCCTTGGAACACATCGCTAATGACTGGTCTCCAGATGGACTTAATGCCACTAAACCCAACTCTCTGGGCATGATCATGCGACCAGATTACTTTGGTTTAGTAGGATTCAGCTATAGATTAGGTCTATAAAGGGGTTAACATTAAGTTAATTCATCATGTCAATAAGACAGAAAATATAGAGGAATGTTAGCCACAGAGCAAAGCCAAGACACAACTGTATCCATCCACATGGGCCATGTTCATGACATTCTGTGCAAAATGCCATCTTGCATACCAGCTGATCTATAGTTTCATGATCTTAACTTTTACGAATTATCACAATGTTTCCTCTCTCCATATACTTTATACTTGTAATGTACAACATTTAATTCAAAGCTTTGCTCTTTTAGCCAACTTTAAATGAGTATTAGATTAAGATCTATACCTAGGATATGATTTGTAAATAGGCAGAATAGGCCCAACTAGATGACAGTTTTAGGAGAGGAGTTATTTATTATACTTCTAGCTAAAGTATTTCATAATCAAGCCAAATATGGCACCTTAATGTGGCTTAGGGCCTCTGGACACTGAGAAGGGAATTCATTGCACCTATATTTATCTGTTGGACGATAAGGGGTCATGCAGAAGCAGATACCTACTTAGGACCAACTTTACTCAGTAAATAGCCCTGCCAGGTGGAGAACCATTCTGTCTAGCTCAATATCTGCTAAAGGATTTAATGAAATCCCTCTGGAAATAGCTCAATCTTCTCCTTGCGTAAATGTAGGTAACGAACTTGGGATACACAAATGAATTTTACATGGCCAAGAGTATCTGAACTGATATCTAGAATGGTTACATTTTTTGATTACACATATGTTACTCATATATATTGTACATTGTCTTCACTAAAAGTTTGCACAAGATATGTTTGTCATTGTATACTCTACCAAATGCTATAAACTTCAGTCAGCAATTAATAAAGCTGAAATCATTCAGTAAGGTGAGTTTCTTCTATAGTAGTAAGTGACCTTTTTATACTTAGGCCAAGTAGCATTTTCTACTGTCAGGGGAGGTCTGATCTGCTTGTAGTCAGGTAGGCTCTGAGTGTAGCTGAATCTGCTCAGCAGGCAGATCCCACAGAGACAGCAAAAGAAATCTTTTTTTAATGAAGATAAATCCAGTGTCAGGCAGGATTCTTCTAGCACAGAAGATATGCCCTGATTGATTCAGTTATAAAGATGGACGGTTTATAGAAAGTGGATATAGGTGAATTTACTTTTAGCTGAAAAAGACTGGCAGCTTTAATACAAGTTATGATCCTATTTGAGGAAAGAAATCTTAAGGATTTGCCTTCCAAAAGGACAGGGTCACAGATGTGTGATCTGTGGAAATCACCTGAAGAATTACTCAGTCTTCAAAGACTTCAGTCTGACTGGAATGTGAAAACCAGCTAAACCAGAATAAGTTACATTGAAGTGGTTTATTATTTAATTTCTTATTATATTTCCAAATAAGGGAATTGAATTTATGAAGTTTGCATTTCAGTAAGTAAAAAAATCACTTTCACTTTTACTTGTTTGTCTACTGTTAAGAATGATTTGAGGAGTGCTGCCAAACAATATTCCAAGAGTGTGACAAGACCTTTTAAGGCTCACCCATTGCAAATAAGACCCCTTATAAATAAGACGAAGTCCTCAAAGGTTTGCAGAGTACTCCTCTGCTGAACTGCAAGAGCCCTTTCAAAGCTTCTTATTTCCAGAATGCATTTGACTTCCAAAAGCAGCAAAGTGAGAGTCTCAAATTCATTGGAACTCGCAGGATTCATCCTGTGAAGTCCTATGAATCATAGAATAGTTAGAGTTGGAAAGGACCTTAAGATCATCCAGTTCAAATCCCACCTGCCATGGGTAGGGACACCCCACACTAAACCATGCCACCCAAGGCCTCATCCGACCTGGCCTTGAACACCATCAGGGATGGAGCATTCACAGCTTCCCTGGGCAACCCATTCCGGTGCCTCATCACCCTAACAGTAAAGAATTTCTTCCTTATATCCAGTCTAAACTTCCTCTGTTTAGGTTTTAACCCATTACCCCATGTCCTGTCACTGCAATCCCTAATAATTAGTCCCTCCCCAGCATCCCTATAGCCCCCTTTCAGATACTGGAAGGCTGCTATGAGTTCTAGTGCTGTAATTAGACAGGAACCAAAACTTGTATTTCTTTAATAAACTGTATTATTTTGAATGTTCCTTTCAAAATCCTGTATTAAACAGAGTTCAGAAATTAAATGTCAAAGAATAAAGATGTTCTGTTTTGGAGATTATACACAAAGAAGCAGGTCAGAAATCTGGCAAATATCCATTTCTCACAGAGTTCTCAGCCAGATAGAGATTTAAAAATACTAGTGTAAGGGACTGACAAGTAACCTTCTTGTAATCACTGAACAGTTCGTTTCAGTTGTCTCACCTCTATTACTCCCACATGTCTTGATACTTTTCTATGGCAGTCATTTCTTTTTAATACCGGAAAGCTTTTATGGAGATATCAGTGTAAAAAGAGGTATGAAAAAGAAAATGGGTCTATTAATGAATCAAGTAAGGGGAGACAATAATACAGAATACTTTAAATATCAAATTCCGTGTTCTATTCTTCAGAAAAAAGCACAAACAAACAAAAAGCACAAACAGAAAAACACTCTGATATGGATATAGTAAAATTGGTTAGTGATGAAAAAATGGTGAAAAAAACATTATTTCTAAAGTCTTTTTTAGACCATGTGATCTGCATTTTTCCCATGTAACAGTCTTTTAAAAGAAACAAAAAATTTGCTATTGTCTGCAAGACCCTACAGATACTCATTAACAGCAAATGAAAATAATTTTTATATGCTGGGAAACAACCGGGGAAATATGAGAATATTATTGGAAAAATATATTTATTTTCTAAAAAAAATCTTTATTTTCTAAAAGAGTAAGTAGACTGTTCATGCTGAGAATAGTTAATAAAGCATATATATTTTATTAACAGAAACAGCAAGCTATAAGGGTATGAAAATCTCTATATAACATGCAAATCGATTTATTTCCTAATGAAGTAAAAAAAAAAAAAAAAGATACATTAAATTAAAATCACAGAACAAACAATACAATATTTCTGTATTTAGGTTTTGCTTTTTAAAAAAATCATATGGAGCATAATATGGAAATAGCCACTGATGTAGTAGACAGAATTAAAACAAAGGTTGGAGTTGAGAATGATGCTTTGAATATTAATATTCATAAAGTCAAGTGGGAAATTATCTCCTTATGGCATGATTATTAACTAAGATTCCAAAATAGAATCAAATATCAGGACCTCAATAATTTTCCTAAATTTCACTATGGCAAAATTAAATTAATTAGCAGGTACTGTCTACATCTCTTTGTTTTTCTTTCAAAAGGTGTTTTATAATTCCATAATTCAAAAATTAAAGATCATTTCAAACTTATGTTAGAACTTACTTTCAGAAAAATGAAAATCACATTGTTAAATACATTCAAAATACATTTTTTTTTCCAGAAGTTTCTTCTAATGTTGACTTTTTTCCCTCCTAAAATCAAATAGAAATAAAAATTGAAGCAGTTTTTGAAAATTTGACATCTCTAAAAAGAAAATCATTAGCTCTGGGCATTTCATGCAGCAGTTTACAAACTCCATAGTACATTAAGAAGTAGTAAAGACTTTTTAACTCCGAACAGGCTTTGTAAACTACTGAATAAAACTTCATAGATTCCACACCCATCAAGATGCAACACACAGTGACAGGCAATGTTGCCTACATCTCCTGACTCACTAGCTAGATTAACTGAGTACCGCAGTAGAGTATTATGACATACTTTAGCAGTACATCATTAGTGCTATTTATTTGCACTACTTTAACACTCAGCACTGAACAGGGATCAAAAATAGACAGCTCCTGTCTCAGAGAGCTCACAATCTAAATATGACCTGAAACAAAAGATGAACCTAAGCAGACAAGGAACAAAGAGAAAGCAATAAGATATGGTTGATCCTGGCATACCAGGAGACTTAAATTTTTACTTTGCTTTGTTTTCAAAGAACTCCACTGAGTAAGAAAGTGAAGGAGGAATTTGGAGAAGGATAAAAGAAACATTTTTCAGTTGTTTACAGAGATATCTTCCCAACAGGCAGGAGGAGGAAAAACATAAAGGTGCTTGTATAAAAGTCAAACAAGATGGCATCATAGATTTAGTAGGTGCAGAAATGACCTTTTGAAATACCAAGGTGTCCATTGAATTATTTTGTTTGAATCAACTGATTTAAAGAAGTAAAACCAGGACAGTGTAAAGACTCCACAAATATTTTCTTAGAGTTACAAGTAGCTGTGGCCTTGTTTGAAGGCTTGTTCTTTCCAAGGCTTTTAGTATTTCATTGGTTGTACAAATACTAAACCTATTTTAGGATTCCATTCCACTTTCTTACTCATCTTTAACTTCAGTTAATTGCCTAATCGTGTTAAAGTTGAAAGCATTATCTGCATCTAATTGATAGCCATTGCTGGCAGGTGAAGAACACTGCTCAAGTGGAGGGCAGTACTTCAGAACCAATTATGTTCCACTTTCACTACAAGCTGCTGAGCTGTTTTCAGTAGATCTTCATGGGGGTTTTTTGCGTTTCTTCAGGGCCCTTCAAATACAGGAGAAATATTCATATTCAAGGAAAAAAAAAACCCAACCAAAATAAAGAGCAGAAAGTTAAGAGTATAAAATATGAACTATAAGGACTTAAGGAATTGACAAAGTTAATACCTCAGTTCAATGCATTAAAATAGTTCTGCTTAACCATAGTAACTGTGTGTGACATGGTCTTAACTTGCAAACAGACTTGCTTAGTGCTCTTTCATTTTAGAGTACTGCTGACAACTGGAGGATGGATCTCTGTTTCCCTTCCTCCCCACAATGATTGGCTCCATTCAGGCACTCCAGCATGGCTTTAAATCAATAGTCAAATGATTCTATAAAAGACTACAGAGAAGCCATAACCCAAATCACACTATCAAAGTCAGAGGATTTACTATGATACAAAACTGTTGTTGGACAAGAAAGGAGCTAAAAAAATGTGATTTAAGGAAAACATAGAGTTTATCTAAGGCCTTCTAATTACAGAGCTACATTTCTATTTCAAATGCATGACTCTCACTTCCATGGAATTCCTTTTTTGCTCCTGAAGTTTTTATTAGCTCTAGGGATCAAGAATCAGGTCATTTACTTAACTTTGCTCTTAATATCAGCTATTTTGGTATTTGTGATAAATATATGTTAGGCTATATATAGTTTTAAAATTTGCAATAAGCTTTCTGGGCTAAGTTTGTAAAATGTTACGTATTTTTAAATTAAAGATCCATTAAAACAATCTAAATCAAACTTTTTAACAATTTGTGTATCAATTTTCTGAATGTATATATCTAACGGAACTTCTTTGATTTCACAGAAACAATAAAAGTGCCGTACATAAAGGTACATAACGTACATAATGTACATAACATAGTAGCTCCCACAGTAGCTCAAAACCACAATGTCAGAGTTAAGTGCAAGAAAGCCCAGGCAGAATGTTATGGGGTAAGAAAAGCAGTTAAAGTTCATGTCCCCCTACATTTCAATCTGATCTTACATGCTTATAGGTGTTTCTGTTTTTCCAACGCATCAAACGGTTCAGTGACATTACACGAACTCATTATGGACATTTCCATTATCTCCACAGAAAATAGATGAGCGGCTGGGAGAGAGCTGGCACAAAGTCAAAAACTTTTGTGTTGCTTCTTGACAAGTGAAATGGTGAGTGAGAGGGTGTTCTCACAAGGATGAAAAAAAAGGAAGGTACCTGCAGGAATCAGAGACTGAATTTAAAGAAGACAGCTGAAGAGAAGAAATAATACTAATACTAATATTAATGCTAATGCTAATACTAAAACAGAGCACCAAAACTAAGCAAATATAATTATCTCAGAAAAAAAAAGAGAAAATAAATGGATTTTTAAGCTCTGTGCTAATGTACCTGAGGTCTAGCAGTTTCTGAATTGATTCCAGAGACAGAGGTAGGGTCTGAAGGTGTCATTTGTCTGAAGTGTCATAGCTCAGCTAAAACTTGTTAGCATAAAATAGATGTACCTGGCATTTCTTATAATGTAGATGATTAATTTATGGACAGAATTAATTCCACAGCTCCCTTAACAGTTTTAATATAAATATTTGCATAGAAAAACAATAGAAGTTATTTCTAATACCTGAGGAATAGCAGCATCTATTTACATACATGTAACTTAGTGGTTTACATACACTTCTAGTATTGGTTTCATCTTCATTACTTTTCAGAGTTGCAGACACTATAGAGTAACTTCATCTGTTCCTCCAAATATGCATCAAATTTAAACTCTACTAAAAGGCCATCACCACTGAATTGGTAAAGATTCTGTATGCTAGTCGCAAGCTGTTTCCTTTAGAACAGACATATACTCTTTACTCCATGAATCCAGAAGTTAAACTGATACTATGAAGCAATTTATAAAACCATGATCATAGAATCACAGAACAGTTAGGGTTGGAAAGGACCTTAAGATCATCTAGTTCCAACCCACCTGCCATGGGCAGGGACACCTCACACTAAACCATGTCACCCAAGACTCCATCCAACTTGGCCTTGAACACCGCCAAGGATGGAGCATTGACAACTTCCCTGGGCAACCCATTCCAGTGCCTCACCACCCTCACAGTAAAAAACTTCTTCCTTATGTTTTCCTGGAGAACATAAAGAAGGACTACAGAGCCTTGGGAGAGGTGATTAGGGGCTCTGGAGCTCAGATAGTCTTTTCATCAATTCTCCAGGATACAGAGGAGGACCTTAAAAAAGCTAGGAGGATTGGCCAGGTTAATAAATGGTTAAAAGGATGGTGCCATAGTCAGGGGTTTGGGAGTTTTGAATACGGGACCCAAGTTAGCAGGCCAGGTCTACTGGGGGCTGGTAGAGCTGATCTGGCAAAGAAGAGGAAGAGTGGTTTTGGTAGGAGGCTTGCCAGGCTGGTCAAGGTTTCTTTAAACTAGATGTGTTGGAGGAGGGGGTCATCGTTCCATCCCATCACACCCAGTCAGTTGCCAGCACCTACAATAAATGCTCGGAGCGATGCAGAGATATTCCAGCCGCTCCAGCCAATGAGCCGGCTTCATTTGGAGCTCAGCTCAGATGCCTCTATACAAACGCCCGTAGCATGGGGAGCAAACAAGAGGAATTAGAGATCTGTGCACGACTGCGGGAGTATGATATAGTAGGCATCACAGAAACATGGTGGGATGGCTCCTACGACTGGAGTGTTGGAATGGAAGGTTACAGGCTCTTTAGAAAAGACAGGCCTGGCAGGTGGTGGGGAGAGTTGCTATTGATGTTAGGGGTAGGCTGGAGACTATGGAACTGTGTCTGGGGATGGGTGAGTAGTCAACAGAGAGATTGTGGGTCAGCGTTAAAGGAAGAACAGCTGTGGGAGACATTACTGTGGGGATCTGTTACAGACGGCCTGATCAAGAGGAATCTGTGGATGAAGCGCTCTACAGACAGATAGGAAAAGCCTCATGCTCACAGGCCCTTGTTCTCATGGGGGACTTCAACCACCCTGACATCTGTTGGAGGAATGATATAGCCTGGCACAAGCAATCCAGAAGGTTCCTCAATTGTGTGGAAGACAACTTCCTTCTACAAGTAATAGAGGAGCCAACAAGGAGAGGTGCCATGCTTGACCTCGTGCTCACCAACAGGGAAGGGCTGGTTGGAAATGTGACGCTCCAGGGCAGCCTTGGATGCAGCGACCACAAGATGGTCGAATTTGAGATCCTTGGGACAGTGAGAAGAGCGTGCAGCAAGCTCACTGCCCTGGACTTCAAGAGAGCAGACTTTGGCCTCTTCAGGAGCCTGCTTAGTAAGGTTCCATGGGACACAGCCCTAGAGGGCAGGGGGGCCCAAGACTCTTGCTTGGATCATCTGCTCCAAGCTCAGGAGTGTTGTATCGCAACTAGAAGGAAGTGCAGCAGAGGGCCAGGAGACCTCCTTGGATGGATAAGGAGCTGCTCAGGAAAATTCAAAGGAAAAAAGAGGCTTATAGAAGGTGGAAGCAGGGACAGGCGGCCTGGGAAGAATACAGGGATGTTGTCCGGGAAGGTAGGGACCAGGTGAGGAAAGCTAAGGCCCAGTTAGAATTAAAAAGACCTCATAGCAGCCTTCCAGTATCTGAAGGGGGCCTATAAGGATGCTGGGGAGGGACTATTCATCAGGGACTGCAGTGACAGGACAAGGGGTAATGGGTTCAAACTTAAACAGGGGAAGTTTAGATTGGATCTAAGGAAGAAATTCTTTCCTGAGAGGGTGGTGAGGCACTGGAATGGGTTGCCCAGGGAGGTTGTGAATGCTCCATCCTTGGCGGTGTTCAAGGCCAGGTTGGATGAGGCCTTGGGTGGCATGGTTTAGTGTGGGGTGTCCCTGCCCATGGCAGGGGGGTTGGAACCAGATGATCTTAAGGTCCTTTCCAACCCTAACTATTCTATGATTTTATGATTCTATGATTATATCTAATCTAAACTTCCCCTGTTTAAGTTTTAACCCATCATCCTTTGTCCTATCACTACAGTCCCTAATGAAGAGTCCCTTCCTAGAATCCTTGTAGGCCCAAGTATCATATTTACTGGGAAGTAGTGGACATGCTTTTCTGTGAATGTTGCTGGACCTTTCACTGGCAACATGACATCCAAAGCCCACTGCAGACAAGATAGAGTGCAGCATACAGGAAAAACTCTGTTTATGTGTAAACCATAGCAGTTTGTTCCATAAAAGAGTTGAATACATGCATGAAGCATGTAGTGAACATTATCAAGAAGCAAGAGAAACCTGTTTCCACTGGCTACCTTCATGATTTACTGTTTTGCTGCTGTCTGTAATTTCTCTTTCATTTAAATCTAGGCTACAAGACATGCACATGAGTACAAAAGGCAGTGTATGTCAGAAATAAAACAACAGTATTTATGTTAACTTCTGATCTGAACAAGCGTGATTGGAGGTTTTCACACTCATCACACTAGGACAGAACCACACTGAAAGAAAACTACCAACAACTTTGAATTTAACCACAGAAATTCTGGACTAAGACAAATTCAGTAAAGAATATCAGTAGTAAAATGTGTGTAAATTAGGTTTTAAAACCAGAGCGTATTTCTTGAAATGGACTTTTGAGAGTATGAACATTACACTTGAAGCAGGGCTGTACTAACGAAAGGGAAAAAGGTTTGATTTCTTTCAAGCTTGGCCTTGAAACAACACAAATATTCCACCCATGGGTAATGAGGAGTTAACTGTTTCTATAATCATATTGTCTGCTGTTTGTGCCAGGTAGGAGAACAGACTCATCTCATGGAGAAATGCATACAGGTGCAGACACACAGCCTCACATGCTGTTTTCGACACACAGCTATATACTTACACAGTTTGAGACACACAGTTGCTTTGTCTCTCAGAGTGCAGCTGATTTTGCATAGATGGATTAAAGACTGAAGACAGGAAGTTTTTCCGCTTGTGCTCAGTACCATCTGGAAACAGGTACCTGTAAGAGATATAGAAATAAGCCATCAATTACTGCCCCTCAGCCTAATACACACAACCCACCGAAGGAGGCACATTATCCTTTGCACATGATACACAGAGTGTCTTCCCTAGCCCCAGATGAATTCAATGTCATCACTATAATTAATGGCAGAAGCCACCATTCAAAAGCAGCATGTGTTTATGTTGAATCAAATTAAAATGACTGGAATAGAACGTCACCTGAAACAAAATAGTCTAGCTCTAACTAAGGACATGGTCCATCACCTCTGTGGTACACAGAGGGTCGCATAATCTAAGTAAGTGCAGTACAACTATCATTTTATTTCCTTGTAGATTTACATTTAGCTGTTGTCATAAACATTTGATGAAGAGCTAGTAATGCATGGGGATTATAGGACATGTTATTGTAGCAGCCAGAATATTTTTTTTTTCTCTTAGTAATAATCCAAAGTAGGATCAAAATGGGGACAGTGAAAGTCAAAGAAGTCTGTGTAACAGTACACCAGAGAAGTATATCACAGTCATGTCAAGGGTTTTGAAGGAAATAGCATGTACTAGTTTTCCATTACAGCAGCAGAATCTGCACAAGGTCTAATGATCAAAAACATTGATTTATTCCTGTCACAAGCATTCAGTGTCTTGTCCCCCCCCCTCGGCTTCTAATTAAATCCATCTTACATTCAGCTCTGGTATATAACCTTCCGTTGTACACAAGATAAAAAACACTTGCTGTACCTAATGCCTGCAGCTCATATCATTACAAAATGTTACTCTCAGACAAAAGATTCAAGAGTGGTCCATGTGGATAAGAACAATAACTGAATCATAAGACTCCAGCATGATAGGACAGAGGGAGGGTGATTCTATCTCACCACTACATTTTGATTATTCTTTTCAGCTTACAAAAATTCTTTTAGGACTGAAAATAGCACTTTGAGTGCAATGCTTAGCAACTTTGGAGCAGTTTCAAGGTAGATCCTTGAATAAAAAAAAAAAACCTAACACAATTATAATACATATATTTAAGACCAAAATCTGGATTCTGATAAGCCCCAAATGCTTCTAAGTCTATATGCACGATTTTGCTTCTACTTTTCTGAATTCTGAGAACCTACATGGAAATGTGGTTTCAAGGGAGTAAATAAAGGGACAATACGAACGGCATGTTGCCTTGTGATTAAATATCCCCTGCAGCTATAGAATAATAATAGTAGAGCAAGCCTTTTTTTCCCAGCTGAAATCCTTAAATTAAATCCCTAAATTACAAAACATAATAAATATATTTTTCATATATGTATACATAGTATTCAAATATCTGCATAGCTTTCTTTCATGATGCTTACATGTATATTTTTGAGTGTGAGCATCTCATTAGCAATTTATGATCCCCACACCTTTTTTATCTTAAATGATAACACTTTCAAATTTTTTTCAGATGTTGGTTTTTTACCTCAGCTTGACTGCGACACAAAATCCACTGCACGTACAGACAGAAGAAAATGTCGTGATGCCAACAAATATTACATTTCAAATTTAAGATATTTTTGGCTATTATTTAAAAGTGGGTGGGGAAAAAAAACATACACATGTCTCACTGTAAGGGAATTTCATCTTTGGGTTTTTACTGATCTATGAAGCAGTTCTAGGTTCTTAATCATCTCCTGGTAATATTAAAGCACTCAGATATTCGTTTTACAGTATGAGTGAAGGAGTAGTTCATGTACAGCACATTCAATAAAAATGCAAATTGCATTCTGCAAATAATTAGCCATGTTTAAATACAATCATATATATGCATATATAAACATTCAAAACATAGTTTCAAATTTCTACCCTACCTGTTACCAAGCAAATAAAATCCTGTCATTGTTAAAACCAAAGTACTTAGTGCCAATAGATAAAGCAATAAAACCTCATTGATTTATTTTATCTTTTGTTTCATACAACTAGGGTAAGAGCAGAAAGTTAGTTTGCATTACAACCTTAGGCTAAGAGGCTTGGGGAGAGAAAGCAACCTCTTTTTCTGTTAATCTATATTTTATGCACCTGTGTTTATAAATCACTTCACACAGTGGCATTTCAGTCTAACACTTTCTAAAAAATAATAACTAAGAACCATGTAGCAGACTGGAAAGCAATCCAGAGTCAGTGTACCTGGGAACCGTCATTTCACATCACTGTTTGTGTCCTGTCTTCACTATAAACACAAAGTGTATGCTAGGAGTGAAACAGATTTTTCAAATCTCTCCTAGTAAACCAAATAGTACTTAAAACTCAACTATACATTTTTCCAGATAAATTAAAATCTTTGAAGGTCAAAGTAACCTAAATATTCATATAAATATATATTTTAAGAACTGAGTATAGTGCATTCTCTTAATGTCAAGGGGAGCTTTTTTTCCATTTTCTTGCTTATTTAGTAAATATGAAAGTCACTGGTCTATAGTTCAACCAACACCATCACTTTTCTATTAGAACAGCTAAAAAGTTGTGCATTCATGCACGCTGGATTTTACTAATAGGCTTTCTTTTTCTTGTTTTCCTCCATTTGATTTATTTATACTATGCATGTTTGACTATTAATCTATTAGTGTCAGTCAGTTTTGAATTATATGGTCAAAAAGCAGCAATGAGATTCATTGCCATAATTTTAAAAATCACTGCATAAATTCCCAAATTTTTTTTTGATAGACTGTTATCAAATGCACATAATGCCTCAGGAATTCTTCATTCTGTCACTATTAAACTTCTCCAAATAATATGCTTTGCTTTAAGAAGATCAACACTTGACCTGGTTCTCTAAAATAGTCTTTTTTATAAAGGATGACACTGTGTGATGATGGGTGCTAGGCAGATCGGCCCTGACGTGGGTAGCAAAAGAAAATCATTGCGCAGGAATACCACTGCTTTGTACAAGAATGTAATAAAATAAATAGTTTAATTGATTTTCTGCAGAGAAGGACTTGGGAGTGATGGTCAATGAGAAACTAAACAAAAGCCAGCACCACGCACTCGCAGCCCAGAAAGCCAACTGTATTCTGGGCTGCATCAAAAGGAGTATGACCAGCAGGTCGAAGGAGGTGATCCTGCCCCTCCACTCTCCTCTCATGAGACCTCACTTGGAGTATTGTGTGCAGTTCTGGTGTCCTCAACAGAAAAAGGACATGGAGCTGCTGGAGCAAGTCGAGAGGAAGCCACAAGAATGATAAGTGGTCTTGAGCACCTCCCATATGACACAGGCTGAGAAAGCTGGGACTGTTCAGCCTGGAGAAGAGAAGGCTGCGTGGAGACCTCATAGCAGCCTTCCAGTATCTGAAGGGGGCCTACAAGGATGCTGGGGAGGGACTATTCATCAGGGACTGTAGTGATAGGACAAGGGGTAACGGGTTCAAACTTAAACAGGGGAAGTTTTGATTAGATATAAGGAGGAAGTTCTTTACTGTGAGGGTGGTGAGGCACTGGAACGGGTTGCCCAGAGAAGAGGTAAATGCTTCATCCCTGATGGTGTTCAAGTCCAGGTTAGACAGAGCCTTGGGTGACATGATGGCGGGGAGGTTGGAACTAGGTGGTCTTAAGGTCGTTTCCAATCCAAACCATTTTATGATTCTATGATTCTATGATAGAATATTTACAACTAATATAAAAAAGAGACCAATTCAGAGGTAAGTGATTTACCCAAGTGGAAAATCAGGTGGCTGGATGTAATCTATAAACAGAAGAGGAAGTATTTTCCAGGGGTTGCACAAGAAATCATATACAATTAAATCGATTCATGTAACCCATTATTACCTTAAATTGAATAACCATTTATCATAAGCTGCATAGTCCTGATCCATTCCGAAATGGAACATGTCAATATGAATTATAAACTTGCTTGAACAACTTAAAAGAAAAGCAGATATTAATCCTCTTATACATTTCATTTTCTATCCAAAACTTTTGTTCGGGGACCTTTTTCTTCACATGCTTTGGCTGTTATATTTATTAAGTACTATATCTTTGTGGCAGGATGATCTCCTTATGGAGTCATTTTACTTACACAATGGCCACTATATTTCAGTTAGGGATTAACAGACTTCTGCAAAACAATTAACAAAATGTAAATCCTACTCAGCTTCTTTGTTAAATTATGTAGATAGTTTTTTGGGGGGGTTTGCTGGTGAAAACCAAGGTAACTACTGAAATCAACAGTGGCATTACCTTATATCATCCAAGAATGTGGCTTAGTTTTCTGCTTGCTGTAATTTATTGCTTAGTAATTTCAAACCAGGCTGCCCTTGTGCAGTAAATTGAGAGCACTAAATAGTTTAGCGCTTGTGCTGGGTGTGCAAAGGAAAAACTTTCGCCATTCATTAAACACCTCCCTTAGAGCAATTTCTGGGCCTGATAATATTTGTCTCGTTCCTTTTCCTTCGTGATCCATCCACAAAAAATCTTTTCTTCTCTACTGCTTTTGCTGTGAATGTGTTTGCCTGAATGAGGTTTTTTCTCCCTGTGCCATAAGCATGCCAATGTCATGGTCAGAAGATTCCCTTCTGAAGTGTTATACAGGGCTTCTCACGCAAGAAAGCAGGGAGAACACATGAAATCTGATATTGCCTAAGAATTCTCAATACTATAATGCATTTTCGGGATTACAATGACTTTGTGAACCTGTAATTGTGTGACTTAATATATTATCAGTAACATTGCAGGTACCCTCTTGTTTCTATGACTGCTCAAAAAAATACATTCGTATTGGCAAGATCTGGCAAAATGTCTGTTCTTTATTTAGTGCCACCAAAATACAGAAAGTCAGACAGAAAATTATTTAGTAGTTGAACTACCAGAGTTTGTCTTTTCATTGATTTGATGAAGCTGGTCTCATGTCTTCCGAGCTGTTTAAGTCACCTGTCTCACATCAAACTCAGTGGGAGTTCAACATCTAAACAACTTGTGAATCTGAGCTTTAGAGTTTTGAGCGTCCTGGCTGCATTTCCCAGTACACTAGGATCCAGTAGAGGTCCAGGAGCCTCTACTCAGAGCAGCCAGAGCCACCGAGGGAGCCTCAGGTCCTCCGCAGGACTTGCCCAGGAGCCGGCAGCTCAGCTGACGCAAGCAGGGACTCACAGGGGACGGAGACACAAGGAGTGGCACCAGCTCTCACTGGTTAAAAACCTGCCCCTGGGAGCACGAGCGGCCAGGAGTGCGGCGAACAGGGCGGGCAAACAGGACGGGTCGAGGCAGTTTGCGCGGGCAGGCGAGCGGGATGGTGAGTACTCGCTGTATGACCAGGGCCTGGTCTGGGAGCTCTGCTCTGGCTGCCCCGGCAGTGGCCAGCGTAGGCACCCAGACAGAGCCGATGAGAGGGGAGGCTGCAGTGCAATGCTCAGAGTGTAGAGAGTGTCTGCACTGGTCTCCTGAGGGGATGGTGCCCCATGGGCAGGGCTGCACTCAGTGCTCCCTGGTGGAGGTCCTCCTGCAGCAGGGGCTGAGCTGTGGGATGCTGTTATTAGGCTGCAAGATATCAGGGAAGCTGAGAGGAAGCAGGACTGCCTCCTCCAGGCCCAAAATGTGCAGGGGCCTCAGACGTCCCCTGAAGCTCATGGAGGAGTGGAGGAGGCTGTCAACCCAGGAAGCTGGGAAATAGTAACAACAAAAAACAACAAAAAAAAGAGGAAGAGGACAATTAAAAACAAGGGGCTTCCTCCTAAAGCTGTTGTCCGCACCCAGAACTGCTTTGCTGTCCTGCAGGGGGCTAAGAAGGAAGGGCACTTGCACCAGAAACAACCGGCTGGTGCGCCGGTAAAGAAGATCACTACTGGTGCTGCCAGGAAAAAGAGGCGGGCCATAGTGGTAGGGGACTCTACTTGGAAAGGGACAGAGGCACTCATCTGTCGGCCTGACTCGGTCTCGAGGGAGGTGTGTTGCCTACCTGGGGCACGGATCAGGGATGTTGCAGAGAGGCTGCCTGCTCTAGTGAGTCCCATGGACTATTACCCACTTCTGGTGATATATGTGGGTGCTAGTGATGTTGATAGCAGTAGCCTGGAGAACATAAAGAAGGACTACAGAGCCCTGGGAGAGGTGGTTAGGGGCTCTGGAGCTCAGATAGTCTTTTCATCAATTCTCCAGGATACAGGGAAGGACCTTAAGAAAGCTAGGAGGATTGGCCAGGTTAATAAATGGTTAAAAGGATGGTGTTATAGTCAGGGGTTTGGGTGTCTTGAACATGAGACCCAAGTTAGTAGGCCAGGTGTACTGGGGGCTGGTAGAGCTGATCTGGCAAAGAAGAGGAAGAGAGGTTTTGGTAGGAGGCTTGCCAGGCTGGTCAAGGTTTCTTTAAACTAGATGCGTTGGGGGAGGGGGGCATCGTTCCATCCCATCACACCCAGTCAGTTGCCAGCACCTACAATAAATGCTCAGAGCGATGCAGAGATATTCCAGCTGCTCCAGCCAATGAGTCGGCTTCATTTGGAGCTTGGCTCAGATGCCTCTACACAAACGCCCGTAGCATGGGAAACAAACAAGAGGAATTAGAGATCTGTGCACGACTGCGGGAGTATGATATAGTAGGCATCACAGAAACATGGTGAGATGGCTGCTACGACTGGAGTGTTGGAATGGAAGGTTACAGGCTCTTTAGAAAAGACAGGCCTGGCAGGCGGGGAGGGGGAGTTGCTATTTATGTTAGGGGTAGGCTGGAGACTATGGAACTGTGTCTGGGGACGGGTGAGCAGTCAACAGAGAGATTGTGGGTCAAGGTTAAAGGGAGAACAGCGATGGGGGACATTACTGTGGGGATCTGTCACAGACGGCCTGATCAAGAGGAATCTGTGGATGAAGTGCTCTATAGGCAGATAGGAACAGCCTCATGCTCACAGGCCCTTGTTCTCATGGGAGACTTCCACCACACTGACATCTGTTGGGGTGAAGGTACGGCATGGCACAAGCAATCCAGCAGGTTCCTCGATTGTGTGGAAGACAACTTCCTTCTGCAAGTAATAGAGGAGCCAACAAGGAGAGGTGCCATGCTTGACCTTGTGCTCAACAACAGGGAAGGGCTGGTTAGAAATGTGACGCTCCAGGGCAGCCTTGGTTGCAGTGACCACGAGATGGTCGAATTCGAGATCCTTGGGACAGTGAGAAGAGTGTGCAGCAAGCTCACTGCCCTGGACTTCAAGAGAGCAGACTTTGGCCTCTTCAGGAGCCTGCTTAGTAAGGTTCTATGAGATACAGCCCTAGAGGGCAGGGGGGCCCAAGACTCTTGGTTGTTATTCAAGGATCACCTGCTCCAAGCTCAGGAGTATTGCATCCCAACTAGAAGGAAGTGCAGCAGAGGGCCAGGAGACCTCCTTGGATGGATAAGGAGCTGCTCAGGAAAATTCAAAGGAAAAAAGAGGCAGAAGGTGGAAAGCAAGAAGCAGGGACAGGCGGCCTGGGAAGAATGCAGGGATGCTGTCCGGGAAACTAGGGACCAGGTGAGGAAGGCTAAGGCCCAGTTAGAATTGAACTTGGCTAGGGATGTTAAGGATAATAGGAAGGGATTCTATAGGTACGTAGCGAGTAAAAGACAGACTAGGGACAACGTAGGCCCCCTCCGGAAGATATCGGGAGAACTGGCTACCCAGGATTTGGAGAAGGCTGAGGTTCTTAATGACTTCTTTGCCTCGATCTTCACTGGCAAAGTCTCTGACTGCACCACCCAAGTCTTGGAAGGCAGATGCAGGGACTGTGAGAATGAAGAGCCTAGGCCCACTGTAGGATAGGATCTGGTTCGAGACCATCTTAAAAACCTAAACATACACAAGTCCATGGGACCTGACGAAATCCATCCGCGGGTCCTGAAGGAGATGGCGAATGAAGTTGCTAAGCCACTGGCCATCATATTGGAAAAGTCATGGCAGTCAGGTGAAGTTCCTGACGACTGGAAGAAGGGAAATATAACCCCCATTTTCAAGAAGGGGAAAATGGATGACCCGGGGAATTACAGACCAGTCAGTCTCACCTCTGTGCCTGGCAAACTCTTGGAGCAGATTCTCCTGGAAGGCATACTAAGGCCCATGAAAAACAAGGAGGTGGTTGGTGACAGCCAGCATGGCTTCACTAAAGGGAAATCCTGCCTGACCAATTTGGTGGCTTTCTATGATGGGGCTACGAAACTGATGGACAGGGGCAGAGCAGTTGACGTCATCTACCTGGACTTGTGCAAAGCCTTCGACACTGTCCCACACAACATCCTTGGCTCTAAATTGGAGAGACATCAATTTGATGGGTGGACCACTCGGTGGATAAAGAACTGGCTGGATGGCCGCACGCAAAGAGTTGTGGTCAATGGCTCGATATCCGGCTGGAGACCGGTAACGAGTGGTGTCCCTCAGGGATCAGTGCTGGGACCGGTCTTGTTCAACATCTTTGTCAGTGACATGGACAGTGGGATTGAGTGCGCCCTCAGCAAGTTTGCCGATGACACCAAGCTGTGTGGTTCGGTTGATACGCCGGAGGGAAGGGATGCCATCCAGAGGGACCTTGACAGGCTTGTGAGGTGGGCTGATGCCAACTTTATGAAGTTTAACCATGTCAAGTGCAAGGTCCTACACCTGGGTCGGAGCAATCCCAGGCACAGCTACAGGTTGGGCAGAGAAGAGATTCAGAGCAGCCCTGCAGAGAAGGACTTGGCAGTGTTGGTCGATGAAAAAATGAACATGAGCTGGCAGTGTGCGCTCGCATCCCAGAAAGCCAACCGTATCCTGGGCTGCATCAAGAGAAGCGTGACCAGCAGGTCGAAGGAGGTGATCCTGCCCCTCTACTCTGCTCTCGTGAGACCTCACTTGCAGTATTGTGTGCAGTTCTGGTGTCCTCAACAGAAAAAGGACATGGAACTGTTGGAACAAGTCCAGAGGAGGGCCACGAGGATGATCAGGGGACTGGAGCACCTCTCATATGGAGACAGACTGAGAAAGTTGGTTCTATGATTCTATGATTCTTGCCCTTATCTCCTTTTTCCATTAGGGATCACCAGTAGAGAGAAAAGTGGGACATTCCTTCAAATCTCCATGCCTATCCAGAGCTGTGTCAGTTTCTACTATTCATTTAGAATCATAGAATAGTTAGGGTTGGAAAGGACCTTAAGATCATCTAGTTCCAACCCCCCTGCCATGGGCAGGGACACCCCACACTAAACCATGCCACCCAAGGCCTCATCCAACATGGCCTTGAACACCGCCAAGGATGGAGCATTCACAACTTCCCTGGGCAACCCATTCCAGTGCCTCACCACCCTCTCAGGAAAGAATTTCTTCCTCATATCCAATCTAAACTTCCCCTGTTTAAGTTTGAACCCGTTACCCCTTGTCCTGTCACTACAGTCCCTGATGAAGAGTCCCTCCCCAGCATCCTTATAGGCCCCCTTCAGATACTGGAAGGCTGCTACGAGGTCTCCACGCAGCCTTCTCTTCTCCAGGCTGAACAGCCCCAACTTTCTCAGCCTATCTCCATACGGGAGGTGCTCCAGTCCCCTGATCATCCTCGTGGCCCTCCTCTGGACCTGTTCCAACAGTTCCATGTCCTTTTTCTGTTGAGGACACCAGAACTGCACACAATACTCCAAGTGAGGTCTCACGAGAGCAGAGTGGAGAGGCAGGATCACCTCCTTCGACCTGCTGGTCACGCTCCTTTTGATGCAGCCCAGGATACAGTTGGCTTTCTGGGCTGCGAGCGCACACTGAAGCCGGCTCATGTTTATTTTCTCATCGACCATGTCCTTGGTTCAGCAGCAGCAGTCAGTTTTTCTCCTTCTTAGTAGCTTTTGCAGCACTGTGTTTTTGACTTTCGGCCTGGGAATGGAGCTGATAACAGTGATGTTTAGACTGACCAAGGACTTTGTGAGTCTCATGCTCTGCCAGGGAGGAGGAGAAGCTGGGAGGAAGCAGGGACAGGACACCTGACCCAAACTAGCCAAAGAGGTATTCCATACCACAGCACGTCATGCCCAGGATGTAGAATGGAGAGTCCCCGGAAGGGCTGGATCATGGCAGGGTGGGGGTGAGGTACCGGTTGGTGAGCGGTTGTATTCTCTTGCTTGTTATTTCCTTTATCATTATTACTATTAGTGGTAGCAGTAGTGATTTGTGTTATACCTTAGTTATTAAACTGTTCTTATCTCAACCCGTGGGAGCTGCATTCTTTCGATTCTCCTTCCCGTCCCTCCAGGAGCAGAGGGAAGAAAGACGGGGGGGGGGGGGGGGAAGTGGACTTCGTGGTTCTGATTTACGGCCTGGGCTTAAACCACGACAGACCAACACCCCCAAGTCCTTCTCTGCAGGGCTGCTCTGAATCTCTTCTCTGCCCAACCTGTAGCTATGCCTGGGATTGCTCCCACCCAGGTGTAGGACCTTGCACTTGACATGGTTAAACTTCATAAAGTTGGCATCAGCCCACCTCACAAGTGTGTCGAGGTCCCTCTGGATGGCATCCCTTCCCTCCGGCGGATCAACCGAACCACACAGCTTGGTGTCATCGGCAAACTTGCTGAGGGCGCACTCAATCCCACTGTCCATGTCACCGACAAAGATGTTGAACAAGACCGGTCCCAGCACTGATCCCTGAGGGACACCACTCGTTACCGGTCTCCAGCCGGATATCGAGCCATTGACCACAACTCTTTGCGTGCGGCCATCCAGCCAGTTCTTTATCCACCGAGTGGTCCACCCATCAAATTGATGTCTCTCCAATTTAGAGCCAAGGATGTTGTGTGGGACAGTGTCGAAGGCTTTGCACAAGTCCAGGTAGATGACGTCAACTGCTCTGCCCCTGTCCATCAGTTTCGTAGCCCCATCATAGAAAGCCACCAAATTGGTCAGGCAGGATTTCCCTTTAGTGAAGCCATGCTGGCCGTCAACAACCATCTCCTTGTTTTTCATGTGCCTTAGCATGCCTTCCAGGAAAATCTGCTCCAAGAGTTTGCCAGGCACAGAGGTGAGACTGACTGGTCTGTAATTCCCCGGGTCATCCATTTTCCCCTTCTTGAAAATGGGGGTTATATTTCCCTTCTTCCAGTCGTCGGGAACTTCACCTGACTGCCATGATTTTTCCAATATGATGGCCAGTGGCTTAGCAACTTCATTCGCCATCTCCTTCAGGACCCGCGGATGGATGTTGTCAGGTCCCATGGAACTTGTCTGCTTTGTGTGTCATTTGTCTCTCATTGTAAAAATAATAAAAAAAGCCCTTAAAATTTCTAAGTAAAACAGTTTTCCTCTTCAGAAGAGTGCGCAAAGATATACTAATGACAGTCATTTGCTCACTATAGTGGTGTTGTTGAAGATGAGAATCAGAACCTGAACAAAAGATGAGGTACCAGCCCAGGCAATCTCATCACTTGTATATCAACACACTCACCAGCATGACTAAGAACTGTACAGCTTTATAACCCTAAGGAAAAATGCTCTTCCATTAGGGTGGCAGAAAAAGAGTCTTATGCATATTCCAACATTATATATTTACAAGATTCTTCCCAAACCACTTTAAACCAATAAAATTCATCCACTAGCCAGAGACAACACAAGCAAAAGTCTGAAGGAAAAGAACATGTTGTGAGGATATTTAGTGGGACATGGATAACTGGACACAAAATGGACTACTGTCTCTTCACTGTGTAAACACCAGATTGCAGAACTGCTGTTCTTTGAGGATAAAAATGTTATTTTCCAATCCCACACAAAAGTCATTTAGTTTCTCCTCAAACCACATAACAAGAACTAAGAAGAATAAGGACCTGTCTTCCTCCCTCTAACTTGTATTTTACATTCATTTCCATTGCACGGCAAACATGCTCTTATTATTCATTATCTGTAGACATATAATATATAGAGGTCAGATCAAATCTCAATACCCCATTGTGCTGGACACTGAACAACCACATAGTAAGAGGCAAGATACCCTGAAAATGGTATAGATTAAACAGACATGAGCAAACATAGGAGATAAAGTCAGACTAAGTAGCTTACTCATAGGATCATTGAGGACACCTGCAGTAGGCTGGAGATGTGGTCTCATTCCAGTTCATTAAAGCAGGAAAGGCCAGCTTTAAGATCTATGTCCTGTTAGCCAAGGGAAGATGTATAACCCCAATGCTGCTGCCTATTTTTATCGAAGGGACCTTAGAAAGGAGAGCAGGCTGTATAAAGCAGCCCACTGCCAGATCTCCTCTTCTTGTTGCTTCTCAGCTATGGAAAAAAAGAACAGGGACTTACAACTTAAGGGTGGAGGTTGGGTGGATCAATATGCCTGCTGCAAGTTATCTTTCCATGCCAAGAGGAGTATAGGATGGCTGACCTCCTAGAGTAGGTGACAGTATAAGTCAGGTGCAGAAAACCTGAGCTGAGCACAGTTAAAAAATCCAGTGGCTTGGGTATGCATGTTTCACATGCTGGCCTACTCTGACGAGAGGGCAGATTTGGTAGAGGGATTGAGTGACACATGGCTAAAGCACAGATCTATCCTAACTTCACTGAATGACCAAGTTCACTGACCAAGACCAGATATAAAAGTTTGCTTCTGGATTGCGTGATATTTCCTGATAAACCCCCATACTTCAACTGTGTTTTTATCAACCTGCTTCCCTTTTTTATTTATTTGTTATTTAGGCTTTGATGTTACTTCTTCTTCAAGCATTGATTTACTGAGATACAACTACTGCTTCATTTAGCTGTGCTCAGACCCTGACACCTATGCTCACATATCTAAAGCTCAGCCTGGAGAGTAATAGAGTAAATCTAGGCTCTGCTGTGCACCAGCCTCACACGTAGTAATTAGGTGTGTAAGTTGTTCCTTTGAGCATTGCTGGAATTTTCATGATGACAGCAAGGTAAAGCCTTCAATCCTCCAAAATCTTATGAATATTAATTCCAGAATGTAATTTGAGCAAATAATAGTTGTTTTAATTCTCATATATGCTCTATGGCAACATTGTGTTTAGTCACGTCCAAATTTTGTTGTAGGGATCAGTGATAAAAGCAGAATGAACAACTACATTCAATCACTATTTATTTGCTGTCTAATTTGCTTTGCTGGCAAAAAAGGCTTTCCTCTCACTTCTGCATTTATTTATGCAATTTCATAGAGTGATATAGTGGAGAAACAAACATTCACTTGAATATTTCTTCCCTAATATGTAAAGCATAAAGGACCCTGGGGGACCAGGTTTTAAAAAACAATTGTGTATTTCCAACAGTAACATCAACAAAGAGAAATTTTTCCAGGTACAAGTTATCTGAATCCCCAAATATAATATTTCTCTTTGATTTGCTGCTCTATCTTGCCTACAGTTTGCATAAGAATTATTTCAGCTCAACAAAACTACTTACAGTAAATATACATTGAATCTAGCTTAAATGACAGGTTGGTTAATCATAGAACACTGAAGGACATAAGCCTTCATTTTAATTTTAATATAGAATATTTAGTACCAAACCAGAAGCTCGTATATATTCTTGATCCATTGACTACAAAAAAGAGGCACTGAACCCCACAGTGAGGTATATAAAAAAGCCACCCTACAGTATACTGCCCCTGGATGCATGCAGAAATTCAGAGATCTTATAAAAAGATCTCTATAGGTCTGTTCAAGGAAAGTTTGTTTTCTGAAGTTCACAGAGCCTTGTTTTTATTATTTCAGAGTTGAATGCATGAAAGAAAATTCTTACATTTGTCATATAGGGCACATAACAGACTGTTTCAATAGCACATAATTTCAGCTTTATGTAGCCTCTGTTCATTTCATACAATGGCATAAAACTCAGTGATAACTTCCTTCATCTGTTTAAAAAAAACAGAATTGGAATTTAGAATTTTTATGTTCAATTTTATCTGTGAGTTTAATGTATTAGTGACAGATCTTTTGCTAAATTCCATCATCACTTTTCATAAGGCATGATTTTAAAATATCTTTTGACCATAGTGAATGTGCATTTTGTTATAAACACCATATGAAAATATGACATATGACATGCTTTCTTTAAAGAACATGCTATTTTTGGGGTACATTTCAGAAGCCATGCTATAAACCATCTGATCTATGAAGTCTGATAGCTATACAACACCGTTTTCAGGACAGTACAACTTATTTAGAGAGTGCTTTTTTAACATCGCCCTCAGTAAAAATCTGAATATGTCAGATGTCCCAGATGCACCAGAAACCCATCACATTGTTAATATATATGTGAATTATCACTATTACGTATAAAAACGTGGTAGACAACAATTTTCTGCAAAATATAAAAAGAAATTTCAGCTCATGATAAACATATATCTGAAGAAAAAGAAAAGGAGGTGAGAAGGATCAAGCACCTTTACAAAACAGTTACCTGTGAAATTAGTTTTCAATTTCAGAGATTAACTTTGATATAATAGTCAGAATAAGCATCATTACATGTCAATACAGTTTTCTTTCTGTGTCTTTTTTTTCTTAATTATTTATTTTTTCCTTTTTCTAGCACCTGAAATACTGCAATGAAATAAGTGAAAATGGAAGACAATTTTGTAAATTCATATTTTGGACCTTGTTTTACAGAAGTTAAATATTCTACCTAATGGAAGCTTCAATATCACTTTCATTACACTGGATCATTTGGACTTATGATCTCTTTCATCCTTAAAGGACTTGAGTCACCGCTGGAAATAACTATACCTTTCATTCACTGTAAAATGATTCTGTACAACTGGTTTAACCTATATGTAGTCAATAGTTTAATCTATATGTATTCATTAGTTGGCTATAACTTTTTTTTTTCCCTGCAGAAATGTCTAGATGAAAGTGGTTTTGACATAAATGCTACCAAATGAGAAAAAGACACGTCTAAAAAGAAAAAGAAGTGTACTCTGTTTCAATTGCCTGCACTGAAAGATACCTCGCCCCCCAAGAAATAACCCTTAAAAGAGTAAATCTGATGCTTGTATTTGTGAGCTTATTAAGAAAGTACAGTAACTGGCATTATGGTGCACCTCCAAAGCCCCGAAGAGAAGACCGACATACAGCTTGATGTGATGAGAGGCTGGAGTCTGTAAGAGCATGAAACGATCACACATCCATTATTGGAAGCGTTTTATCTTCACTTTGCTCTCCTGGTTTTGTTTTATCTACTCAACACTGAAAAATGCATAATGTATTCATTTATAAGAATTATCAAAAAAAAAAAAAAAAAAGGAGACAAAACTAGAACAGAATCTATTGATTTTTTATATATATATTTACAGAACAAAATTTTCTAGTTAACTGGAATAGATATTTGTTATAAAACTTGCTCTCTGGAAAGATGGATATTTTTCATTGTTTTCATTTCAGAATGAAATTATTTTGATATATGAATGTCTTCCACACAATCTCAAACTTAGGTTTTAGAAATAAAGTTAATGTTCCTACTGGTCAGAATTTCAATTTTTAAGTAATGTTATGAATAAGTATGATTGTTGTTGTCATTTATATTAAGGATAATTTTCATTACGTTCTGATTAAGAACAAAGTTTAATCAGGATTCATATTAACTATTAATTTGTTATGTGAATATAATTTCTAAAGTAAAAACTGCATTGCAACTGAAAAAAATAGCACACATACAGGTTTAAAGATATATGAATTTCGAAAGTATGCTTCATCTCAAGTTTAATTTTTTTTTGTCTAACAAAAAATTGGTTAGGAAAGTATAATCGTGTAAAATTGTTTGAACTGACATGATTTCTACTAGGTACACATGCATATTTATCTAGTGTAAGCTTTTGGAAATGAATGATCTTTATGCTAATAAACAGTAATTATTCCTTCCAATCAGCTTTAACTTAATGTAATTCTCTCCATTACTGGTGATGGGATTTATACCAGCTGACCTGTAATAAAAGGCATTTGCATTAGACACCTGATCAAAGCTGTTACAGAACTACACAGTACATTTTGAAATGAAAAACCTTGGGGAGAATCGGGTAGTATTACTTAGGCCACACCATAAAACCTCTTACCAAACATGAAGAATAATGAAGCATGACAGCCATAAAAAGTGCAATGAAAATGTTCATTGTTTCATATGTTTAATAATAAGAAGGGATTTGCTTTGTTGGAACTTGCAAGTGATACATTTTTGGTTCTTTTTTGAGTGCTTGTCTCCCATTTAGTTAGTTGGGCCTGTTCTTTTCTATCAGTGGTGCTCCCCTTTGGAATATAAACTGCCAAATCAACATGATTAGTAAGGTTTGTAGCATCGCAGATATATGACAGTCATGCAAGCATATTCCAGCATGAATTTAAAGGTTAATTTGAGGCCAGGTTCACTTTATTCTAGACTAAGTTAACAAATCAGCAGCCTATTCACAGCGTCATGATCACTGGGGAGTGGTACCTACTTTCTGAACACCATGCTGAAAGGGGAAAGCAAAAGGTGAGAGGCGTGGACATATTAGTCGAAACTCTGGGAACTGTGTCTTACTTTTTATTTCATGAGTATAGGAGATAAAGGAAGGAAATAATCACTCACTCTTTGGAAGCCCTAGGAGAGGGGCTCCTTCCTGGAGGGAAGACCAGGGACAGATTTTCTTTAGAAGCTCTTTGATATACACAGTTAAGATGACTTAACACTTGAGCACAGCCAACTGTAAAAGCTGCGTGTTGCATACAAAAGCTATGGACCTCACATGGTTTCTACACTGTTTACATTGTCAGTGAAGTACCCACGACATACCTGGGGAGAGGAAAGGACATAAAATTTGATCTTTCAATACTGGCGTAAAAATGGAACCTTGACAACAGTACTTTCTGGAAGGCTTCCAGGGTTTGGTACACAAGATGACAAGGAACCATGTTAAAATGCGCTTGCAAAAGTAATGTGAGGCAGTGAGGGTATGACTTTTAGAAACCTTTGGAATATATTGATCCTACAAAAGAAGGATAATTTCTGTTTAGGTCAATATGGAGCACACACTGGAATTTGACTTAAAAGTTATAAAAGAGTTGAGGTTGTTGGTTTTGGTTTTGTTTTACTAACCATTAGGGGGGATCTAACAAGGGAATTAGAGAAACAGTCTGAGGTGATTCATCTTCTAAGAGTAAAATCTTCATCCTCAGAAAAAGATAAAATTCAATAAACCTCAAATAGGAAACATCAAAGAATACTCTCACCACATAAACATAGAGCTAAAAATAGACAAGTAGATCAAAGGAAAACATGTGCTTCTATCATACTAGAAGCCTATAAATACTGAACATCTATACAGCAAGACGAATGAACTGAAGGGACTGATTTGAAGTGAGGGTATGAACATAATAAGCGTGGAAAACCTTGGACTGAGAACTGGATCACTTGAATGCCTTCAGAAACTGATAGGTAATATATATGACAGACATAAAAATACCAGACTTCTAGCAAAAAGTTTCATAAGTTAAATAAAGCTTAGAGGTAAATACAGTAAACAAATTAACTGCAACAATTATCACAATTTATGTGAACCAAAGTTTCATGCTTAGGTTAAAAGAATATATTATTTAGGTTACATTATACTATCATGTGTTCATGACACTGACTCCGAAATGTTAACTTCAAGGGAACTACAAAGAAAGAAAACACAATAATAATTGGACAGTTTAATTAACCCTCAGGTTATGTGGGAAAATGTAACAGTGAGTTATGGTAAAGAGTTAAATAGTGAGATACAAAAGTGACTGCTTTGTGAAATAACCAAAAAGAGAATATGTATGGTTTAAAATGCAGAAGCTGAAGCTGCAGCAGCACACTCTAAATAGCGTGCTCTTTCAGACTTATTCAAAATCCTGGTATGACTGAAAAGTTTTCCTTCCTCCACAAACAGGGTCAGCGTCATATCTTCATATGAGAGAAACTTCTGGCAAAGCAAAACAGAACAAAATGGGAAACAAAAAGAAAATAAGAAAAACAACAACAAAAAAATTCAAACACAGGAAAGTGTGGTAAAAGCAAATTAGAAGGCAGAATTAAAATTTTTAAAAATACATGAGAATAAATGGGCAACAGTGCTTAAAACAGAAAAAAGGTACAACCTCTAGCTAAAAGGTTTTAAAAAAATCAAAGAACTAAAAGCAGACCACATGTGACAGAGCAAAGAATGCTTTTAGAGAGCAAGAGCAGCCATGCTGAGCCAGACCAAAGGTCGGCCAAGCCCCACGTCCCACTTCCATCAATTACAAGCAGATTTTGAAGGAAGATCAAAATGATGAGGCATGTAGTGAATACTCACTGAAGTCCCCCGTAATTTACTACTCAGGAGCTTCTTGAAAAAGAAACAGCTTTTTAGTAGAATCAGGTCTCTGGTATTTCTGTCTAACATCTCAAAGGAATATTTTTGTCCATGAACTAGTCCAGTTGCTTTTTAATGCTTGCAAACCTTTAGCATCAAAAATATCCTAACCAAAATTCTTTCAAAGTGTAACCCATGGAGATGCAGCTCCCTCCAACTTAACAGCAAGGTCTGGCTCAGTTTTCTTAAGTAACCCATTTTTAAACTGTAAGGGGATATCTAAGTTAACACCTGACAAAATAAGGAAAGTAAACCACACAAGCTGAAGTGAGAAGGTGACAATTAGCAACTCAGGGATCAAAGAGAAAAATATGGACATGAAACTACTAAGATTCATGGAAAAAGCATAGAATCTGCTTTTTGACAGCAACAAAGACCAACCCATGCCAAAGTACTACAGTGCTGACACTTCCTTAGCACCATTGAACTGCTATTCCAGAGATTCCTTGTGCATCTCACAGGCCCCTGGGCACAGGAACGGCAACTGTTGCTCCCCAGTGAGTGCATTAACCACCAAATAATTGCAGGGTGCTTTAAGCGGTTCAGATGTTGTGCTTGCAGGGCCTTTTTTGTGTACAGTAAAGAATGACAGAAGAAAAGTGACCAGGTGAAAGAGTGTTATCTACATGTTCTGTAGAGAACTACATCCTTTTTTTCTTTTGCCTTGAACTTACCACCTGCTAACAGCATGTGATAGTTTCATTCTTGCTTTGGAAGAGAAAATGAACCATCTGTCTTTTTTTATTCTTTCCTTTTTCCTTTATGATTGGACATATTTCTGTCAAAGCTTTCCCTCAATTGTCACTTTTCAGACTGAATAGCCCAAGTCTATTTATGAATTCCTTTGATTGCCACTCTATATTTTTGATTATTCTTGATGCATTTTTTGCAAACCTCTTCTAGTTCTGTTACATCCTTTTTAGATTTTGGGATAACAGCTTTTTACACTGATATGATTATGTTTTCTGTTTTCTTTTCTACTCTTTTCTTAATAACTCCTAACATTCAGTTTACTTTTTTGACCACTGCTGAGCACTGAGCTGATATTTTCATGGAGCTATTCATCATGACTCTAAGGTCACATTCCTAAATGATAACAGTCAATACAGAGCACCTTACTAAAGAAAAAAATATCCTTTAAAAGCAGAATTTTTATCCAGACAAGGAAAATAAAAAAGAGCATATGGTCTGTCATTTTAAATGTAAAAGCAAAAATGGATGCTGAAAAAAGAATGGGCTTCTGAATTACTAGATCTAATATTAAAATACATACATTGAATTTGGTTTAGATGACAAGATTTTGGTAGCAAAAGAGCTACAAGAGTGTACTCTGTGAAAACAGACCAGGGGCTGCCACCATGCTGGACAGCACCTCTTCCAGCCACCTCCAAAACAGACCCATGGGTGCCAAAAGTTGAGCCCATCAGTGATGATGGTAACACCTCTGTGATGATATATTTGAGAAAAGCTAAAAACCACTGCACTGCAGGTGTGAGAGAGGAGTGAGAATAAGGGAGAGAAGCAGCCCTGCAGACACCAAGGTCAGTGCAGAAGGAGGGGAGGAGGTGCTGCAGGCACAGGAGCAGAGATGCCCTGCAGCCCGTAGTGCAGCCCATGGTGAAGCAGGCTATGCCCCTACAGTTCATGGAGGTCCATGGTGGAGCAGATATCCACCTGCAGCCCACTGAGGAACTCACACCAGAGCAGTGGGATGCCCAAACGCGGCTATGACCCCTTGGGAAGCCAGCACTGGAGCAGGCTCCTGGCAGGACCTGTGACCCCATGGAGACAGAAGCCCACACTGGAGCAGGTTTGCTGCAGGACTTGTGATGCCGTGGGGGACCCAAGCTAGAGCAGCCTGATCCTGAAGTACTGCACCCATGGAAAGGACCCACGCTGGAGCAGCCTGTTTGGAAGGTGGGTTTATATTTGTTCTTATTTTTTTTATCCTACTCTGTTTATAAAACATAAAATAAATTTACTTCCCCAAAGTCAAGGGTGTTTTGCCTGTGATGATGATCTGTGCATGATGTCCCTGTCCTTATCTTGACCCACAAGCTTTTCAAACATATTTTCTTCCCCTGTCCTTTTAAGAAGATGATCAAGATGTAAAAATATCAGAAAAGATGTGGCTACAGCAGAAAAACTGACTGAATATTTTGCATCAGTGTTCACTGTGGAAGTCACAGGGAGCTTCTATGACAAATGAGAGACTAGGACTGAAGTGTCAGTGGAAGAAGTTTTAGAACAAATTAATAAAACGAAGAGCAAAAGCTCTCCAGTACCATATGTTATTCATTCAAGAGCTCTGGAAGACCTCAAGTAGAAAATTGTGTAGTTGTTAAATGTGGAATATAATTTATTACTCAAATTATTATTAGTAAAAGAATAAAATTTGACAAAAGTTACAGATTTAAAAATGGGCCATTCAGGAAGATGTGAAATTATAGGTCAGTACATTTGAGTTCTGTAATCTGCAAATTGTTGGTAGATTTAGCAGAAACATTAAGTGCACGTAGCAAAAAAATATCAAAAACAGGACTCGTAGAGGGAAATACTTCAGAAAGCTTTGAGAGTTCTTTAAAAAAATCAATAAACATGTAGATAACCATGATCTAAATGGCACAGTGGGTTGAGGTTTTCCTGGACAAAGAGAAAGATCTATGACAAGAGAGCAAGAAATACTGTTTCAACAGCTGGAGGATACTGCCATTGATGTGGCTGGATGATTTCAGCTACAACTTGTGATATTCATTGAAAGAGATATTCTCTGGAAAGGTGATATATAAAAGTTTGCTGATTACAAAAATATTACTCACAGTAGTCAAAAGTGAAAGTAATTGCAAAGGTTTGCAGAAAGATCTCACAAAACTGAGATAATGAATGAAGTTCAATGTCACTAAGAGCAAAGCAATGCAAATGAAGAAAGAAAGATATCACATACACATTTCCGGTCTTTAAATTACTTGTTATCTCATTGTAAAAGCTCTTGAATGGCTCAATGAAAAGATCCATCATAGTCAAAAAGACATTATTAGGAAATTATTAGGAATTATAAAAGAAAAATAGAGAACAAAACTGTCACTACGCTTCTCCATAAACCTATGTTGGATTAAAAACTTGAATACCCTTCATTTCTTGTTGCCCAGTTAAAAATTGCATGGCACTATAATCTTGTAAAGTTGCCTTTCCCACTTCCAGGTGACATGCAGATAAAATAAGAGAGATGTTTCTCTTCGCTTGTCCTCCTTAAACAAAGGGTTATTTCTGTGATAAGGGAGTGAGCTGGACTGGACCTGAGGTGTACCTGCCACCTGTCTATTTGATTTTATAATTATATCAAATGATCTAATACAGGATAATCACTCTAATAAAGGATTTAAAAGCTCCCTGCGAATCTTATCTCTCTAACTCTCCCAGGATCTGTGGAAAAATCACATACAGAGCTTCCTAGCAGCCTCTACTTCTTTTTGGTAGCCAAAGGGAGAACCTGGGCTTCTCTGAGCTACTTGTGCCTCCTTTGTCCACACTTTAGCCCTGAAGGACATATTTCTGTTTTCCAGAATCTGTTCCAAATTGCATCCATTTTTTTTGAGGTCTTTTCTTAACTGAAATCCAATCTGAAACTTGATTTTCTCCTACTTCAAAATGAGTGAGATATACATCTTACTTTTCACCATCTATTATTAACAGAGAACTTTTCCCTTGGTGGCTTTGCAGGAATATCTAGGTATAAACATTAATATGTTACAAATGACCATCTGATCTAATATTGCAGGAAACATGTACTGCTTTTAAGAATCTCTTATAGTGAGTAATCTACAAGCAGGCTCTATTTACAGCTGAAATCAATGTCCTTGTACCTTTTCCATTTAGGTTAAAGGACAGTAAAAAGATTTCATTCATCATAATCTTCATACCACAAAGAATAGAGAAGCAAGAATTGTTCCTGGACTCCTTTGGAAACATAGACGGAAGAAAAATCTTTGTCCTAAAGCATGTTGAAGTACCAATACATTGTAAATTCAGATACAGATCAGGTGAATTATGAGACTCTTGGTACAAAATAAATGCACCAGCATTAATTTTTAATTTGTGTCTTTCCAGATAGAAATGAATGAATAATCCCTTAACAGAGGAAACATGAAGGGCTAAAGCCGGGGTCTCATGTTTATTTCCTCACCTTAATGACAAAAACCAGAAAACGAATAGAAATGTCACTGACAGTTACATGTGATGGATTGCTCTATACTCCTGAACATTAGGAAAAAGACACCCTCAATATCTGAAAGAAAACTGCCTAGCATGTAAACATTAGATAGAATTGAAAGTGGCATTTTTCATGGGCCACCTACCAAGAGAATTCACGGGGGTGTACATGCTTTATTGCTTGACCCTCATGCATAAAGACAGCATAGCTTCTGCAGTCTAAGTGAATCTCCTTAGGTTTAATGTTCCATTGAAATTTTGCTGAAATGTAAAGGAACAAAACATTTTCTCAGGCAGAGACCATTTGATTGTCATGGTAGATTTTTATCTTTCATGGAAGCTAATTCCTGGAATAGACATATATTGGAAAAGCCAAGCAGCCAGGGTCACTGCTGGTACCACAAAATTGTTCAAAGTAGCAGTCTAACATCAAAGTACATATGCAATTGAACTGATCATTCAAGGTATGCCAGCAGTGCTGCAATAGCTGCATACATGCAGCACCCCAAACCCCTCACAGACTATGATGGAATCAGATTTAACTGATCCTTCTTTTGATTTTTATTTCTAACTCGGACCATTTAATTTAAAATATACATCCTGAATCAACTTTATCAGCACAACTAAACAGTGTCAAAAGGCTGCACAGGGGTGAGAATAATTGGCTAAAGGTGGTGGCAGTCAGAGCTTCTTAAACCAGCTTTGCTGACAAAGGCAATTTTTTATGAAAATGCAGATAAAATATATAAAAAAGGAGAACCATGTTCATGTTTGTTTGAAGAACTGAAGGAAGGTTTTTTTCTCAGTTCTACTTCTTTTTTAAGAAAGAGCATTAACTAAAATCTCTCCTGTCATTAAACTGATTTTTTGCCCATGGAGTAATTAGCCTTAACACATGATTTTGAAAGGGACAGAAGCACTCATCTGTAGGCCTGACCCGGTCTCGAGGGAGGTGTGTTGCCTACCTGGGGCAAGAATCAGGGATGTTGCAGAGAGGCTGCCTGCTCTAGTGAGTCCCATGGACTATTACCCACTTCTGGTGATATATGTGGGTGCTAGCGATGTTGATAGAAGTAGCCTAGAGAACATAAAGAAGGACTACAGAGCCCTGGGAGAGGTGGTTAGGGGCTCTGCAGCTCAGATTGTCTTTTCATCAATTCTCCAGGATACAGGGAAGGACCTTAAGAAAGCTAGGAGGATTGGCCAGGTTAATAAATGGTTAAAAGGATGGTGCCATAGTCAGGGGTTTGGGTGTCTTGAACATGAGACCCAAGTTAGCAGGCCAGGTCTACTGCGGGCTGGTGGAGCTCGTCTGACAAAGAAGAGGAAGAGAGGTTTTAGTAGGAGGCTTGCTAGGCTGGTCAAGGTTGCTTTAAACTAGATGTGTTGGGGGAGGGGGACGTCGTTCCATCCCAACACATCCAGTCAGTTGCCAGCGCCTATAATAAATGCTCAGAGCGATGCAGAGATATTCCAGCCTCTCCAGTCAATGAGCCGGCTTCATTTGGAGCTCGGCTCAGATGCCTCTACACAAACGCCCGTAGCATGGGAAACAAACAAGAGGAATTAGAGATCTGTGCACGACTGCGGGAGTATGATATAGTAGGCATCACAGAAACATGGTGAGATGGCTCCTACGACTGGAGTGTTGGAATGGAAGGTTACAGGCTCTATAGAAAAGACAGGCCTGGCAGGTGGGGAGGGAGTTGCTATTTATGTTAGGGGTAGGCTGGAGACTATGGAACTGTGTCTGGGGACGGGTGAGCAGTCGACAGAGAGTTTGTGGGTCAAGGTTAAAGGGAGAACAGCAATGGGGGACGTTACTTTGGGGATCTGTTACAGACGGCCTGATCAAGAGGAATCTGTGGATGAAGTGCTCTATAGGCAGACAGCAACAGGCTCACGCTCACAGGCCCTTGTTCTCATGGGAGACTTCAACCACCCTGACATCTGTTGGGATGAAGATACGTCCCGGCACAAGGAATCCAGGAGGTTCCTCGATTGTGTGGAAGACAACTTCCTTCTGCAAGTAATAGAGGAGCTGACAAGGAGAGGTGCCATGCTTGACCTCGTGCTCACCAACAGGGAAGGGCTGGTTGAAAATAGAATCATAGAATCATAGAATAGTTGGGGTTGGAAAGGACCTTAGGATCATCTAGTTCCAACCCCAACTTTCTCAGCCTGTCTCCATACGGGAGGTGCTCCACTCCCCTGATCATCCTCGTGGCCCTCCTCTGGACTTGTTCCAACAGTTCCATGTCCTTTTTATGTTGAGGACACCAGAACTGCACACAATACTGCAAGTGAGGTCTCACGAGAGCAGAGTGGAGAGGCAGGATCACCTCCTTCGACTTGCTGGTCACACACCTTTTGATGCAGCCCAGGATACAGTTGGCTTTCTGGGCTGCGAGTGCACACTGAAGCCGGCTCATGTTCATTTTCTCATCGACCAACACCCCCAAGTCCTTCTCTGCAGGGCTGCTCTGAATCTCTTCTCTGCCCAACCTGTAGCTATGCCTGGGATTGCTCCCACCCAGGTATAGGACCTTGCACTTGACATGGTTAAACTTCATAAAGTTGGCATCAGCCCACCTCACAAGTGTGTCGAGGTCCCTCTGGATGGCATCCCTTCCCTCCGGCGGATCAACCGAACCACACAGCTTGGTGTCATCGGCAAACTTGCTGAGGGCGCACTCAATCCCACTGTCCATGTCACCGACAAAGATGTTGAACAAGACCAGTCCCAAAACCGATCCCTGAGGGACACCACTCGTTACCGGTCTCCAGCCGGATATCGAGCCATTGACCACAACTCTTTGCGTGCGGCCATCCAGTCATGTGACGCTCCAGGGCAGCCTTGGATGCAGCGACCACAAGATGGTCGAATTCGAGATCCTTGGGACAGTGAGAAGAGTGTGCAGCAAGCTCACTGCCCTGGACTTCAAGAGAGCAGACTTTGGCCTCTTCAGGAGCCTGCTTAGTAAGGTTCCATGGGATACAGCCCTAGAGGGCAGGGGGGCCCAAGACGCTTGCTTGGATCACCTGCTCCAAGCTCAGGAGTGTTGTATCGCAACTAGAAGGAAGTGCAGCAGAGGGCCAGGAGACCTCCTTGAATGGATAAGGAGCTGCTCAGGAAAATTCAAAGGAAAAAAGAGGCTTATAGAAGGTGGAAGCAGGGGCAGGCGGCCTGGGAAGAATAAAGGGATGTTGTCCGGGAAACTAGGGACCAGGTGAGGAAGGCTAAGGCCCAATTAGAATTGAACTTGGCTAGGGATGTTAAGGATAATAGGAAGGGATTCTATAGGTACGTAGCGAGTAAAAGACAGACTAGGGACAACGTAGGCCCCCTCCGGAAGATATCGGGAGAACTGGCTACCCAGGATTTGGAGAAGGCTGAGGTTCTTAACGACTTCTTTGCCTCCGTCTTCACTGGGAAAAGCTGTGACTGCACCACCCAAGTCTTGGTAGGCGAACGCAGGGACTGTGAGAATGAAGAGCCTAGGCCCACTGTAGGAGAGGATCTGGTTCGAGACCATCTTAAAAACCTAAACATACACAAGTCCATGGGACCTGACAACATCCATCTGCAGGTCCTGAAGGAGATGGCGAATGAAGTTGCTAAGCCACTGGCCATCATATTGGAAAAGTCATGGCAGTCAGGTGATGTTCCTGATGACTGGAAGAAGGGAAATATAACCCCCATTTTCAAGAAGGGGAAAATGGATGACCCGGGGAATTACAGACCAGTCAGTCTCACCTCTGTGCCTGGCAAAATCCTGGAGCAGATTCTCCTGGAAGGCATGCTAAGGCACATGAAAAACAAGGAGGTGGTTGTTGACAGCCAGCATGGCTTCACTAAGGGGAAATCCTGTCTGACCTATTTGATGGCCTTCTATGATGGGGCTACGAAACTGATGGACAGGGGCAGAGCAGTTGATGTCATCTACCTGGACTTGTGCAAAGCCTTCGACACTGTCCCACATGACATCCTTGTCTCTAAATTAGAGAGACATCAATTTGATGGGTGGACCACTCAGTGGATAAAGAACTGGCTGGATGGCCGCACGCAAAGAGTTGTGGTCAATGGCTCGATATCCGGCTGGAGACCGGTAACGAGTGGTGTCCCTCAGGGATCAGTGCTGGGACCGGTCTTGTTCAACATCTTTGTCGGTGACATGGACAGTGGGATTGAGTGTGCCCTCAGCAAGTTTGCCGATGACACCAAGCTGTGTGGTTCGGTTGATCCGCCGGAGGGAAGGGATGCCATCCAGAGGGACCTCGACACGCTTGTGAGGTGGGCTGATGCCAACCTGATGAAGTTTAACCATGCCGAGTGCAAGGTCCTACACCTGGGTCGGAGCAATCCCAGGCACAGCTACAGGTTGGGCAGAGAAGAGATTCAGAGCAGCCCTGCAGAGAAGGACTTGGGGGTGTTGGTTGATGAAAAAATGAACATGAGCCGGCTTCAGTGTGCGCTCGCAGCCCAGAAAGCCAACTGTATCCTGGGCTGCATCAAAAGGAGCGTGACCAGCAGGTCGAAGGAGGTGATCCTGCCCCTCTACTCTGCTCTCGTGAGACCTCACTTGCAGTATTGTGTGCAGTTCTGGTGTCCTCAACATGAAAAGGACATGGAACTGTTGGAACAAGTCCAGAGGAGGGACACGAGGATGATCAGGGGAGTGGAGCACCTCCCGTATGGAGACAGGCTGAGAAAGTTGGGGCTGTTCAGCCTGGAGAAGAGAAGGCTGCGTGGAGACCTCATAGCAGCCTTCCAGTATCTGAAAGGGGACCTATAAGGATGCTGGGGAGGGACTCTTCATTAGGAACTGTAGTGACAGGACAAGGGGTAACGGGTTCAAACTTAAACAGGGGAAGTTTAGATTGGATCTAAGGAAAAAATTCTTTCCTGAGAGGGTGGCGAGGCACTGGAATGGGTTGCCCAGGGAAGTTGTGAATGCTCCATCCTTGGCGGTGTTCAAGGCCAGGTTGGATGAGGCCTTGGGTGGCATGGTTTAGTGTGGGGTGTCCCTGCCCATGGCAGGGGGGTTGGAACTAGATGATCTCAAGGTCCTTTCCAACCTTAACTATTCTATAATTCCATGATTCTATGATTAGTATGAGAAAAAGCAGTGCATTTTTCGAAAGAGTGTCTCTTTCAAAAACAGGAGGTATTTGATATCTGACAAGACTCTTACAGCATCCACTTTGTATAGAACTCACAGGGAATACATGCATTTAAGACCAAACTCATTTAAAAATTAAAGTAAGACACTTAAGACAGGTGTAGGAGGAAAATGCTGGGCAAAATGAAAGGAAACATAAAAGATGATTCCCCCTTAACAAATATGTATGAGATACTTCTAGTCATATTTCAGAAGGATAGCATAACTATTTCAGTATCAAGCTTGAATAATCATCTAAACAACCACGCTGTGATAATACTCTTAGTGCTTACTCACTCAGCATGTAGGACAAGCACTTCATAAGAGGCTCATAAAAAGAGGACAAATGTGGATTTTGTAACAATTGTATGGCTTTTTTACAGTCCTTCAGCTCTATAGCTAAGTACATTGCTCATATATCAGGCCAACTGCAATGTGTATTTGTTGTTTTGAAAGGGTTTTTTTATCTCACTTTTTCAGTTCTTTTTAAATCTTCCTTAATGGGTTCATAGATATCTTGTAACTGTTAAGTATCATCTGCCATCATCAGTGTGCTTTAAACACTCCCACTTCTTTAAGAGGAAACCTTGCTTCTTTCTGGAGTCATATTCCAGAATAACTCTGGGTTAAAAAGTCCTGTGGGTGACAGGGAGACATAGAAGATGCAGTCTTGCTCTGTTGATTGTTCTCAGTACAAAGGCTGAATTTCAGCCTATTCACGTTTAGGTGCTAAGATAAACAGACAGGTTTTCCCTCTAGAGGCTTTTAAAGGTATCTACAGTTCTCCATTCACTATATGGGAATTTTTGTCGTTTACCATAAGAGAATTAAGCTTTGTGTTTATTCCACTCAAACTGGAGCCCAAACAATTCTTATTATTATATGTTTTTTATAAGGATGGTGAAATCTTACTTTAAAAAAAATTCTCCACGGAAACTGACCGAGAAGTTTTTCACTCTTTTCTGTTTGGGACTTTGTTGGGGTTTTTTTAAATTTTATTGCACACAAATTTACACTGCAGACACTATAAAATATGTGGCATACCAATCTGAGTTTTCAGTACTAAGCAACCATTCAGTGTATTCTGCTGAACATTTTGAAAATGATTGTTTTAAATAATCTAACACCTTATCGGTGCATTTGCTCTTGCATTTATTTATTAGTTTATGTGACCTAAGTTTTGAAAATAATTTCATAATAAAATAGTATTTTAAATTAAGAACATAACGCTACCTTTGAGTCTCATTACAGTCAGGGTAGACAGCACTCTTTCTGTGGATGTTCTAGAAGCAATTCTGTATCCAGCCAACTTTTAGGAAGACCACTGAGAGTGGTAACTAATAACACGTAACCCTGTGTTTTATATCATTTTGCTCAATATTGTGGTAGTACAAATACTGACAGGAGATTAATCCTTCTACTAACACATGGGAAAATTGGGCTGCTGAAGTATATTCTGGCTGCAGGCCTCCATACTAACAAAGACAATATTCCTCCTGGTGATATGTGAATATTAAGAGAATTAGTTAGAGATCGCTTTTCCTGGTATGTTTACAACTGACTGTGCTACTGCAAGGAACATTGCCAGAGTAATATAGATAGGTCTGCCCACTGCTGGGATTTGTTTCAGTAAACTGTTTTGCTTGTACCTCCAACTACAAATCATTTATGATATGCAAGTAGAAAGGAACCATCAAACTGCTCTAGGTAAAATGGGACAGTGAAGACATTTGTTAGGGATATCATTATTGTCATTTTGGGTACCTTACTACAAAGGTGAGGCTATTCTGGTTTTTAGTTGATCCCTAAAAGTCATTTCTAATGCTTTGACAAAGGACACTGTAAAACACAAGAAGCAACTGAAGAAATGCAGTTAAAAGGGAACATACCAATGGTTACCTTATGCTAATGGCATTTGAAAAAAAGAGAGAGTGGGTAACAGAATTGTATTTTGCTGTTAAAAGCCTACTACAAAAAGAAACAAAGTCTGATATCTGTGCTCCTAGTAATTAAGACCTTAGTTCTTGAAAATTCCTATTGTGCTCAATGACATTACTTATAAAATAGGCACCATGAAATGGTACAAGTCAGGGTGGCAGAGTCTGTCTTAAAATGAATATGGCTTTGTAATATGCAAATAAGTTAGAAACAGTTTTATAGACAGCTCAAAAATTATTAGGGAAGGCAGAACCTTTCTGAATGATGTATGTTTTGTTTCTTCCATACTGTTTTTTGTCTAGTTTGATGTATTCAACCTAAACTGTAACATGAAATATCATGAAACATAGACTTCATTCTTACTGATATGATGATGTACCGAGGGAACAGGAAAATGCTTGTAGGTTTATTTACTGGTTTCCTTCTATTTCAAATAATAAAACCCAAACATTGGAATGTTTTCTGTAATATTGCAAGAAGTTGTCATTGAATTGGGTTCATTTTATCACTCAGTGTTCACAGTAAAGATACCCTCATTCAAAGACTTCCCTAAAGTATCTGAGTTCATAAAGGGAGGAGGATTCGAGAGTTGAAATCCCTAATGCCAAAGCCTGGATGGACCATTCAACCGTGACTTCCAGGAACAGACGTAACACTCACTTTCAGCATTTCAGGTGTTTTATTTTCCTAATTCCCACAGGTTCTCTCCCTTTTTCTCTTTGTGAGGAGCTTTGTGTGACCTGGCCCTCACTGTCACAGCTGTCTGAGCTGTGCCAGTAAGTGACAGACTGTTCACATAGTTAGCAAAATGAGCTTCACTTCTAAATGGTACTGTTTTCCTTTCTGAAAGCATATTCAACACAAGGTCAGTAGAAACATTTTGGAGGTTCACAGTTCATTAGGGAAATCAGCAGAAGGGCTTGCTGCAGCTGGAGTTCATTTTGAATCATACTGGCATCTGTGAAGCAATGGCATCAAAAAAATTATTTTTGTCAACAATGCTCCACGTTTGCTGTGGTCATCTTCCAGGGAATTAGTCCAAATGAGTAGGCCAGTAACCCAAGAGTTAGATTTCAATGCTATGCTCCCAGGGAAATGATATGTGGTGACAGAAAATGTTGGATCAGATTTTCAGCTAGTGCAAATCCACATGACATGTAGACTTTAAGACCTAAACCTAGTTTTACATCAGTAGATATAAGCCAGTTTACAACAGCTGAGACCCTGACCTACAGCCTTTCTCTGTACAGTGCAATACCATGTATTTTAGTTTAGCTTAGTTTAGAATTAATATGAAAAATAACTCAATATATTTCATTCATTTTTGTTCTCTGCCCACACTGTCATCTGCAAGTTTTTCTTTTTATCCTGCTACCATCAAAATCCACCATCTGTTGAAAAGAACATTTACAGTTCAACTTTTAACTGTCTCAGTTGCTGTATTGAGGTCAGTGTATGATTTCTGTATGGGTCAAAATCCTTGGGTGAAAGAACTATGTAGAATAAATATTAACATGAGAAAATCCCATACTCTTTCCTAAATTTCTACAGCATGAAAGAAGAAAACCCCTGATTTACTAACCCACAGTCCTCCCAACTGCTCTATTCAACTGAAAAGCCATTTTCCTAGACTTGTGCTGTCAAATTCCCTCCTACTATTATTTTGTGTGTGTGTGTCACTGGCATCTCATTTTTTCTCACATTTACTGGCACCTGGATTTATTTGTTTGTTATGCACCTGATTCCCTCACTCAGAACAACTGCTGTCTGTAAAGAGATTGATTGATCGATAAAAATGCATAGTTCAACCAGAACCTGACTGCCAGGCTCCTTCAGTTTCTTTTTGCCTTGTCTGGATTTCTTCTGCCATGTTAAGCTGAGACTGCATGTTGTGGCAGAGAGCAGAGCATTACTACATTATTGCTGTGGAAAAAAAAAGGCACTTTATTTGACCTTCACCACATGTCACATAGGACATATTCCTGGTTTCCTTGTGAGCCTTTTCTTCCTATTGACAGCAGTTGCTAGGTAGAATTTCTCTATTACAGCACTCAGAAATATTTTCCAGTTCCCTGGATGTGTGCCCAGCTCCTTGTCAGAATAAAACTTGCAGGTGCACCAAGTCATCTCCGCTACAGCTGCATGCCCTAATCTCCAACAAGAAGGAACTTGGACATGACAGAAACCACATCATGCTCCAAACAGGTGCCAGTCTGGATATTTAGGGAGACCAGTATCCCAGTGTGCACTAGGGTGCTCATCAAAGCAGACAGCTCTACAGAGCTTTGGTACATTTCAGCCAGCTGATTGCTGCTTTGTGTCAGGGCTAAAATTGTGCAGCCAGAGTCTCAGTGGTATGAGGTTTCTGTGGAAAAAGCAGCACAGTCCCCACAGAGGTTTTACTCCTGCTGGCTACACAAACTCAGCCCTTTCCATTCTACCTGGATATGTCGAAATATGCACTGAATGAACTGGCCAACCTCTAGGAGACAGCTGCTAGAAATGTTTTAGGTTTTGCAATACAGACCTGCACTGAAACCTGGGGAAAAGATGCAGAGCAGTCATGTCTTGGGAAGCAGAACTCCAGTGTCTACCAAAACTCACAGTCTTCCTGAATGTGCCCAGGATGGATGGTAGCCCTAATTAAACACTTCATGACCCAGTGATTAGAACATTAAGCTTAGCTAGGGACACCACATGTTCACTGATATTAGTAGAGTAACTCTAGCAGAAGAGATACATCTCTACAATATCTTAGTCCCTGCGATAAGCACATAGGTCTTTGCCCTGAAACATGCAGAAAACAGTTTTGTTCCTATATCCGAAGCAAGCAGGTATTGCCACTGCCTGCTCAGCATCTACTAAAGCCAATCACACTCAATGAAGGCTAAGTTGTTATCCTCCAGGAAATTACATCTAACATATATGGGGTCTGGGGTTTGCTACAGAGATCCAAGCTCTCTCTCCTTCCGTTTAAAAGCATGATCTTTTGATATGGTCTCTGGCTGCTGGCAGACACTATAAAGCAATGCTACCAATGTAGGTCTCATATACATGCTTAGAGTATTTTAATGTTTTTCTTTCCCTTAACTTCCTTCTCATTTTTTTTTTACCATATTTAATCTCTAATATGTACTCCTGTCGCTTTTCTTCAGGCTGCTTGTGGGTATCTGTTTGCAGGCCATTCAAAGTGGGTGCTCTGGAAAAGGGAAGAAGCCTTCTGAACTCACTCTACAAAGAAAAATATCTCTCTTTTCATTTTCCACATAGTCCATGCTCATGTACTCACTCTTGACAAAAACTAAAGCTTAACCTGTCAGGCTTGTTTTAATCCTTAAAAAATACAACTGCAGCGACGATCTTTGTAGAAGTAAACAGAGATAAGCTTACTCTGAGGATGTGAGGGGATTAGTTGACTATCTCTGAATGCCTAAACCACTTATAATCACTATTTGTAGTATACCTATCATGTGCTCATTATCCTACAGTGTACCAGGAAAGAGAGATTCAAAATAAATATGAGCAAAACCTTATTCAGCCTTGATTTTTTTACTGCATACATATGATTGGTTTTATAGCACAGTTCCTGCAGAATTGCATGGCGCCCACGGCATTTTTTTTCCCAGAATAGAAGTTCACACAACTGCTGAAAATTACAGACACCAGGCTTACATACAGCTTGTAATAATTTGTCCCATTTCATGAGAATAACCTCCATGAATTATTTTGTCCAACACCATTTTAAGCTCACAAAGCTAAATCATTTCTGTTTTAAAAGTCTAGCAAATAATTCATTCATCTTTCAACAGGTATTCAGAAAGATTTTCTTGACATGCTAAGCACTATATTATCATCAGTATCACTGTCCTCTCACTGAAAAGGAGAAAGAAGCAGATTTGGTGTCTAGACTGGAAAACCTTGCTTTCAAGTTTGGTAAACCTCATTTTCATGTAAAACTAAACAGCCAGATGGCAATTTGCTCTCAGAGAAGCATGTTGTTTATCATATTATTTGTTTTCAATACACTTTCTTCAGTGGATTAACATTGACAGTCTTCTTAAAAGTTGTGTTTGAAATGAAGATAAGGTAAAGAGTTTGAGTAACATGACTTTCAGCCACATTGATATTCTGGCATTAAAGTATGTCAAGACAGAACACACACAGGTATAACTGAGGCAGTAAGTGAAATTCTTTTAAAGAGAAATACATCAGAGCCAAAATGTTAGTTCAACATTCTGTAGTTTTAAACAAATTAGACAGAATTTTTGGCGAAGTCATGTCTGCCTTTTAGTGGGCCCAGTGCAAATCAGATTTAGAAACAGCTTTTAGTAATTGATAAAATAAGGTTCTGGACAACCTTCTTGTGGATGTTGTGGAGGAAAGCAGACAACTGAAACTGAGTTTAGTAATTTCATGCATGAGATTATATGACTTTGCTGACTACAATATCAGCAGCTAAAATTTGGCAATCCAGAAAGTGCTTCTCAGTCTTACATTCCTTTCAAATTACTAGGAATAAGATTTTACTCTTCTTTAAATCAGCATAAATGTGTTTCTTTTTCCTGAATACAGTGGAATTATGTTCAACCTCCATGTGGGGAATCTAATATGCAGATTTTTACCAGTGATGACAGTTTCATGAAAACCGTTGAGTTTTGCAAAAAAAGATTGGTGAGTTTAACCTAGTCCCCTGGAGACTTTTCAAACTGAAAAACAAATATTTACTTAGAAATTTGACATATAAAACCCAAGAGTAATCTACATAACAAGAAAAGGTACTCAGCTTACCACTACTGGAGTAGGGAGCAATTTCCCTAGATTTCAGGACTTGCAGAGCTAGTCTAAGCCATGTTTTCAGACAAATACACCTTTTATTTCCCTGGAGAAATCGTGCTATACAGCTGAATACATTGAAAAAGCAAGGAACTAGTCTGCTGAGCAGATACAGCACTTGTAACAGTCAAGGAGTGAAAGAATTAGCCTAGGGCACTATGGATTTCCATAACGAGTAAATCTGTGTGGTCACTGAGCAGGAGTTTGAGAACATGATATTTTCATTTGACTATCAAATAGTGGAGATTAGATACTGAAGATTAGGTAGGATATACATGCCTAGATCATGTGAGTTTTAGTCTACAGCATGAGGACATATAAAGCATAGTTATAAGCTAACAAATAGTCATGGACTTAAGTTTCTTATAAGGCAACTTATACTGTAACAGTCTAAAAAATTTCATATGAAAACCTGTCATAAAGACTTGACATAATTATTATAACCAACCTTTATTTATCTGATCATTCCTTTTTCTTTGTGACACATTTGCCCATGTATGGAATAGATAAAATATACTAACCTGCTACACTGTGAAGAATATTTGAAGCTGTAATTGGATACAAGTACACAAATAGAGAGGAAGAAAGCAGGGAAAATATCCCAAAGCAAAATATGTTTGAAAACAGGTAATGAGAATATTCACATAACCTGAAGCATTTGAAGTGCTTGCGACAGCTTTATTTTTAATCAAAAGGACATTCTAGTGTTGTTCCTACAAACCTCTTCTTTGATATTTTACTATCTCGCTTCTTTAAATTCTTGTTTATCCTACCACCATTTTTCTGGTACAGAGCATCTCACTACGTGTTTCTTTGTTTGAAAATGAAGATCCCAATCTCAGATGAAGCCTCTAGTCACTGCTGGAAGACGGGAATAACGATTTTGCATTCGCTTCAGAAGCCCACGTAGTAGCAACAGTTCAACATTTTTGTTTCTTTTCAGAAGGCAACATACCATTGTGGGACAATTTCCTTTCAATTCATGCTCTGTTCCCATACTTCCCTGCTGTAATGAAACATTTCTCCCATGTTGTTTCAGTAGATGCTGTTTACTGGGACTAACTTAACCTAGCTGAATCATTCCCCTCAACACCAATTAAAACTCATAGCCATGTCTAAGAACAGAACTTTAGTCCAGAAGGCAAGTGGCTGGATAATTACTTTCATATGATATATCTGTAAAACAGTAAAGAACTAAAAAGACCAACCTTCCAAGGCATACTAACCATATTATTAATGGACTTTTGATCCTTATAATAATATGTAAGCTTTAACACAATAGAAAACAACACTGCTCTCCTAAAACTGTCATACTTGTTTCCTCCTGCACTTCAGCCCCCAGCTATTCTGCTCAAAGGGATCAGAAGTCACAGCTGATCATTTGAGATGCGGAATGCCATGATAAATGATGGTGTTATTTTTTCAAATGGTAGACAAAATGTTTGGGATATGGCTTCCCATGTCAAAAATATTGACTCTAATAGTATAATTTGAATTGAGAGGGATCCTTTAATGAACCATCCACTTACCCTTTTACATTATATCACTTATTAAACTTGGTAGTTAAATTACTAGACTAGGAGTCAGAGGATGCATATTCAATACTGGGTTTGCTGCAGACTTTCACTGTGACACTAAGGATCACTCCAACATACATCAATCTCCCTAGCTCTGGAACAGGGACTGTGAGACTATTTTTCCCTTTGTACTAATAATGTATGTATATATATAAGGGAGTACAGGAACAGAGTAATTCTTGTCAGAGTACTTCTCTGAACTAATTTGAGTACTATTGCCATAACAAGGGTAACAAAAATATCTCATTAAAACCAGAAGCAGAACTTCTGAGCTCATACAACTTAATAGCTAAAATTGTTTGTAAGGGTCAAGACATAAGATGATTTAGATAACAGTCCATTGTAATTGATAAAACTGTTTATAGAATCTGAAAGTGTTTAAAAATAGGTTGTGACTGATGCTTTGATTATCTCAGGGCTGGCCTCTAGTCTGAGGTCCTAAAGTATTAGCTTTGAGCATCTGTATGCTTACCTGCTTTTTTTTCTGAATAACAGTGGAAAAGCATTTGTACAAATGCAATAGATTTGGATTCAAAACATACTGTGTATCGTATCCATCAAAGTTCCCATACGTGTGGACTGCAGAAGGGGACCAGAGGCAACTGCAAAGAATATCTCATCACCAGACAAGGAATCAAAACATCAAACATCATACAAAAATATATATTTTTTATTATTATTCTTTGATGTTTATACTTCTAACAACTTCATTTGTATGCTGAGAATCACACACAAGAAGCCATCTGTTTTTCTGGCAGCATTTCAGTTAAGCAGATAGAGGTCAAGACACTTTCTAAGAGAAAACTGGTATCGTAACCCCAGCTGAGAAAACCTGCACAATAAATTCGGGACTTGAAAAACCATAAGCAGAGATTCAAAACACTCTGAACCACCACTGTTTTTGTTTTCTCTCTTTTTTTAAATTTTTTTTTCTTTTTTTTTTCTTTTTTTTTTTCTCTGATACGGTACACAAAAATTTCTCTGATATAAGGCACACGTCAATTCAGATACTGCTACAATACCAGCCTCCAAGGAAGTGTCCTATAATCTTGAGACGTTCTGTGCCTATAAAATATCCTACCAACCTTCTAACTCAGGGAGAAAATGTATTGAATAAATATGTATGTTCCTCATATTTGCTGAAAAAGCCAGACTGATTTATCATTGTCTTGACTCCAATATAATAATTTACTCCAGCTCAAACTAAGTGCAAAATGGTATGAAAATGATTTTGAGTGTTTTTGTTATTACATTAGTTTGCATGCATGATGGCACACGTTTTCACTGAACATATATAATTATTTTGATTGTCTTGCCTAGAAATCCAAACACAATGCGTCTTACTAAAAACAAGACCCCACAAGCACAGCCAGACTTCAGTCTTATGGTTACTGAACCTTCTAACCAGTGTTATGCACCAAAGTGAACCATATTCCTTCTGCCACTCATGGCGAAGTAATACTTTTCTGCATCATCTTTACACCAAAAAATATCTATATCTATATTTCAGAGCAGTCTTCAGAATAAGGTATAGGACTCTCCAGAGGTATACAATGAAATGTATAATATAAATAAAACAGTTAAATGTAAAAGGTAGATCAATACTATAATTATCATTTATTATTTATAATACAAGATAAGCATAAGACAAGCATAAGAGAGCTGAATTCAGACCTTCACAACTCCATTGATTTCACAGATAAATTTGATGCAACAAATTAATGTAATTTATGTATGTTAGCAGCATTATTTCTTCATTTTCCTTCATTTCATAAATCCAAGACTTTATTTAACCTTGTGTCTCTTTCTCTGCACCAGCATTACAATTTTGACTTTATGTGTCCAGATAAAGTTTTTGTTCATCTTTTAGTGTTTAAGTCTCTTTTCTCACTGTGTCTGCCTTTTCTGGCCTCTTCACCTTCCATTTCAGCCTTTCCATTCACCCTGTGTCTCAGAATATCTTTCAGATATAAAGTTTTTCTTCCTTGATAGCTTTCCAAGCTTTTCTTGCATTTCTGTCAGCCTTTTTATGCTCTCCATTTCAAGGCTTTGAACAACTGATCATCCATTGCATTTTTCCAAGTTTCTTGATGCTTTGTTCAAGACTATTTTTTTTAATCATCTTGTTTAACTACTAAGAGTTCTGTGCCTGATGTCATTGCCTGATGCCCTCGAGTTTCAGTTCAGCAGACAGGCCGACTATTTCCTTATAGCAGTTTCTGCCTGTGCTGCCCACTTCTGCCTATAGTCTCTAAAAAAATGCATTCGCTCAGTTGCTAGGTAATAAATATGATATTAAACCCAGAGCTACTGTGTGCAGTCATTTGTAGCAGGTATGGCTATTCTGACTTCCCTGAAAGCATCAAGGTTGTGCATACCGATGCATAGACCAGTTTTAAGCACTGCGGTTTTAACTGAAATATCAATTCTACTGAACACATTAAAAAGGTGTATTAATCATTAATCATATCTAAAGTCAGCTGGGTTAAAAAAAAACCTATCAGAAATAGATAGCAAGCCTAAGTTAAGTTTATCCATGGTGGCAAAGAGGACAAAGTGAGGCAGGAACATTAATAACAGCACAGGGGTTCTTGCAGCTTAGTTACAAAAAACAACAGACTGAAACTCTCAATAGTCAGAAGACCTACTGAAGGACTGAAGTCCCTGCAGATTGAACATCAGGAAAAGATTCTCCAGACAGGTAGAGCAGCACAGGAACATTTTGCCCAGATTGGTCATGGAAGTTTTCAAGATTTGGCTAGAGAAAGCCATGGCTGATGTGATCTAGAATTGGCAGTGGTCCTGCTTCAAGATGGATCTTGGACATGGCTTCCAGAAACCCTTTCCAAAGAGCAATTCTCAATTCTATGCATTATGGTGGGCATGATTCTTCAGGTAAGGAAGTAATTTCTTGTGTGCAGATATAGTCCTTCACTCCACTGGAGCATCTAGCTTATGTGTATTTGAATCTTCTGGCTAAAGTTTACCTTACATACCTTGATAATGATTGTATTAAAAAAAAATCAGGGGAAAGAGGTGCTTATAAAGTAGAGAGCCCTACAGCATAACCAGAAATATAATATACAGATAGAAAGGCTTCTTCACAACAAGTTTCAAGTGGCCTCGTAAAAGGTTTATTCTCTTATTTCTTTTGTTGAACTTGTCCATCGAAAAATTAGACTTCTCTATGAAGAAAAGAATCCTAGAATCCTATAATCATTTATGTTGGAAAAGACTTTTAGATTGAGTCCAACTGTTAACACTGATAAGTCCATCACTAAACCATATTCCTAATCACCACATTTACATGTCATGTAAAAAGGGATGGTGACTCAACCACTTCCCTGGGCAGCTTGTTCAATGCTTGAAAACCCTTCTGGGGAAGAAACTTTACTCAATATCCAATCTAAACCTTCCCTGGTTCAACTTGAGGACATCTCCTGTACTCCTTGGAGAGTACTCCTGTATGTCTCACCTGGGAGAAGGGACTGACACCCACCTCACTACAACCTCCAGATATCCTGATAATATCTTAGAAAACTCTTTGGGACGTTACTTTCATACCTCTTCACCTAATAAACCCAACAGCAGTAGCCTGTATTTCGTGCTGTTTCAGACCCTCCTGAAATGCCAAATGCTCCTTACTGGCCAGCTCTCTTCGGCGCTGTGCTTGGTGCATGGTTTACCCTGCAAGCCTGCTTAGGCAACATACAAACCCATGATCAGAACTGAACATTCTGCAGAGGTGAGATGTCTGCTGCTTACACCTGATAAAATGAATATAGCTTTCACTTAGAGGACTCAACTTCTGAGGTAAGTTATGATCTTTGTTAGAAAAGTCAAGCTAATTAAAATAGTACCAGGATACAGAGCCATAAGGAAGTGTAATTAAAGCATATACCTGATACCACAAACCAAAAAAGAGCAAGCGACAGAATGAGCAAGCAAGGGGAAAGATAAAGGTCCCAATCAAAACAGACTGACATTAAATGAAAGAATTAAAAAAAAAAAAAAAGCCAAAAAAAAAAAGGCCAAATAAATATCTTTGCATGAAAAGCAAGGGAAAAAGCAACAACAGCTCTGCTGCCTCTGAAGCAGCTAGGAATAAAAAAATACAATGAACAGGTGAGCAAATATCAATCTTTACACAAGAAAAAAAATAAAAGAAAAATGGATAAGAAGAGCCTACCAAAATAGATTCCTAATGCATTTTCACTTTATGGAAGAGTAGGACAGATATTCATCTGAATTTTATTAGTTTAACTCCTGTGCCACGATAGTGCAGAAGGATATCATTTTCTTTCCTTAAACCTGACAGCAAATGGAGAGACTGAGTATGATATTGAAGATTAAGAGCATGTGTTTTGTCACATGGGTGCACTGAGGTTCTTGAAAAAAGCTGAGTAAGAGCTTCACATATCTTTCCATTGTTTCAGATGTATGACTAAGAGGTTACTGGCCCTCACAGCTGCTGGTTGCTGGTCCCTTGTAGACTTAACTACCCTCTCCAGCCTGCTAGCTCAGTAATTAGCAAGGAATTAAAACTGTTCAGCATATTTAAATGCTAAATTCTGGAATATAATGGCTTTTCTTTTATATTTCCCTCCACCATTTTTTTTCAGTTGGAGCAAAGTAGAAAGGGACAAATCAATCAGATTTTAGCTGTGGTAACCTCCAGTAGGAAACAGGAGCAAGTGGAAGCTGATTTTGAGGCTGGTGTCATTGTACCCAGAAGGCAATTTGTCAGCACTATGCTCCCTGTATGAATGGCAAGGACTGATTGTAACGCTAGATTTTCCCAGCCCATATTCCTATGCAGGTAACACTCGCAACAGGAAGAGAGTGGAGGAAGCATTGAAAATGGACTTAAAAGAACTGAGAACATGGATGGACCCTGTGCTCACAGCATGGAGCAAGCAGATCAGGTATTTGCCTCAAAGATTTTTCACTTGCTCAATGCTCTTTGGAGCCGTAACTGGGCTTAATATCGACATAGCCAGCATATGCAGTGGTAGGAAAATTGACTCAGCATACCATAAAGTGCTCTAGCCCTTTAGGCTAGAGCAGTCATACCAGCATGGTATTTTGAGTGCCTCTGCAAGCCCAGCAAAGATCCTTGATGCACCAGTCCATGTGAAATTTCAACATAGACACAGGAAGGCAAGGCTGGGTGTAGTAAAATTGTCTGTCACTGTGAAAAGCCCTGAACCTCATCATGATCATAAAGGAGGGTGAATGTCACAAATACAGTGTTAATATACTGGTCAGTATTTCATGAAACATGAATCAAATGAACATGAAATATGTCAGTCCCAAACCAAATTACTTATCCTGAGAATTACTTTGTCCTGCCAGAGGCTACTTTTCCTGCCTGTCTGTGGAGTATGAGACGTTATCTTGCCTTAGAAGGAATTCAGGAAAAAAAGCAAGTTATTAACATTTTACTGCTGCTACATCTCGCCATACAGCAAAATAGAAACAGGACCTGTTTCCAGATTCTGTGAGTCTTATTAATGCTGAAGAGCAGTGCTTTCTCCCAACACTGAGAAGTGACTTGTATGAGTAGTGATAATAGTGTCACTGAAAGCTGCCTGGTAAGTAATATCTCTCTGATAATGAGTTATATGTCCATAATCTGGATTTCTGAGGTAGATTCGATTTATAGAGTTGGTTAGTTAGGGAGCAGGGTGTACGTTGTGCTAAGTTAAGTAACTGGAAGCTGCACTTTACACCTACCTGGATTATTATTATTTTTTAAAAACAAAGTGACAGACCTAATTTAAGTCAATATAGGCACTAATAAGACTAAATAGCTCAGATAGGCACATGTCAGTCATCATTGCCTTAAATGAACTACCACAATTATCACATGGCAAGCTGCAGATAGATTGATACACCTCTGGACAGACAGAGACATGAACTAACACTGAATGGGTGAAGGTGCAGTTGCATTAACATAACTGTGCAGATTGATGCTCCCTTCTTCTCAGTATTGAGTATTACTTGGATTTAACACCTTTGGCTATCAATTATGACTTTCTGCGTACCCAGCCATCTCATATAAATACATTTTAAATGCTGAATATGTTTTTCTTCCAGATGAGAAAATATTTTTGTCCCGAATTGGTCCTGTAAAGAAAAAAAGCCCCACACATATATTTCTTATTCCTCCTTTTTGTTCTGGCAATGGAGAAACATTGCATTTATTTCTGAAGCAAGAACAATTTCTGCAGTACATCTTATACCTGACTCTCAAAGGTAAGAACAGTCATTGTCATGAGCCGTCCTGAAAGACTGAATGCCACAATGAAAACCCTGTCGCTGAGAAAACCTAGCTGGGTTTCCCTAATCCTGGTCTTGCTGTGGGAGAATTCTTAATTTGAATAAAAGGACCACAGAAAAAAAAAAATAAAGGAAAACAATAAGAATGTCAAAGAGGATTCCAAAGTCTGACATGACCCTATTCTCTTACAGAAAGAGAATTACAATTATATCATCACTGAAGGAAGCTCTAACTCAGGCAAACATATTAATATTTACAGTCTAATCATTAGATCATGTTCATGCCTGACACAGTAGAAACTCTGTCCACAGAAGATGGCTCTAAGGCATTACAATAATACAAAAATAGACATATGAAAAAATAACTGGTTATGAAAAAGTACTGATGCAAAGGGGTGAATAAATTTCCTACTGAAGTCAAATGCAGGCCTGTTGACCTTAATTGGATCAAATGGAAAGACAAAGTGTGATTGCATTATGGTAGAATTTATACAGTCGTTAGAAAGTACAAATACTGTTCCTTGTTTACATTTAAGTTTTCATTTTAATTATAACTTAATATGTTTTCCTTGGGAAACAGATATGACAAATTATGCCAGAGAATTTGTTGTAATAGATGCAAAGAGCTAGAAGCCTGCTGTGAGCCATCAAACACATTTGGAGGTCAAAGCCATACTGTTTAATTCCTAGTTCTGGGAGAGAAACAATTCTGCTAATGTTACCTGGATACCAAATTGCATACAGAACTTGACTATGCAGTTAGTGTTTGAAAAACACTCCTTCAGCAGCCACCTGGTCACAAGCAGCTGCACTGGACTCTCTCACTCTCGTCATGCAGGGAAACTGCCTCTTTCTCTGTGATAGCTGGAGGTAAAGTAAAGCCATACACATTACTTCCAGTTTTAATTTCTTAAATACTCTTTCATAAACGTCTCATTTTCGTCTCTTTTTTTCTTTTTAATTTTTGTTTTCATATGTCCATTTGGAGCCTGGTCTTTCCTCTTGTCTTCCCCATTTCTAAGACACCAGCAGTGGACATTCTACCTTTATGGTCATCAAGAGGTTACTCTGTGTCAATTTTATGCATTAATTGATATATATTTGTGTTTATACAGAGAGGTATATGATGGCCTCTAGTGGTTCTCTGTATGTGTGCAGAAACAATCGTCAGTGCACCTTTCATTTTATGAGTATGCATGCAGGAAGAAATAAAATATTGATGTCCAGCTGTTGTCTTTTATGAACAAAAATCTTTTGGCAAGGTAAACAAAATTGAACAATGTGTCCAGCAGAGAGAGGTGATCTCTTCCACCAAAATCTGAGCTGTGATGTTTGTAAGAACTGCTCAGAATAGTCAACGTAATGAGATTGGAAATCACCTAAATGTCCCTAGTCCTTCAGACTGAACATCACAGATGAGATTATTGTCTGAATAGAGGCATCCTTTGTGTATTTGGCAGACAAAATCATAGCATCCTTGTATACAGAATAGATTCCTAATTCTGCTTCCACATAGAGAACTACCTGATGGTAGTCAGTAAGTGTGTCAGTCTCATCTTCTGAGTAACATCCAGGTTTGTACACAAGAGTTTATGCCTAAAAATGCAGATTGGATATTAGAGTCATGCAATGCATCAGTGCTACCACTGTGCTGCTCCAAACTGAATGTACCTGACTCTCAGCACTGCTTGCCACTCTAACAAATCTGAATCCTTCAGGACCCAACTTGGGTTGGCCAGCAACTCACTTATCTGATAAGCAAAAGAATTAAAATGTCAGAGATAACACCATCCTCTCTCTGCACGCTGCTGCAGGTGTTTAGGCTATTTTCCCCTTGCCACGCCTTTTACAGACATCTGTGCACTTTGAAGGAGCAGGTTTGCCAGCAAACAGGAGAAATGGCATGTTTCAGCTCACTCAAACTCTATTACTCTCTGAAGAATGCATTGTTCCAGGCTAGGAAATATTTTGATTTTTAAATGTAGGTATGCCATTCAGTCAGTTTTCCTCTGGAAAAAATGGATGCTATGGTGAATAGAGCATTGGAATAAAAACAATAAAAAAAAGATATATGCCAGGTTAATCCTCTGAATGGACAAAGTAATGTTACACTGGCTTACCCATGTGGTTCTTCAAAGGCCTTTTGAAGTACTACTGTTGGCATTTTTTGAGGTTATAGCTTCCATGTTTTAGGGATTTTTTTTACTTACTTAAGTTCAAAAGAAATCTCCATTCCTAACAATTTGTCATTCTTTATTGCAAAAATTATTCATTAGAGAAATAAAGAACCATGGCAACACGAAAGAAATGCATTCTGTGTATAAATCCCAATGCATTTCAATTCCTTATTCTTGTCTTTAATTAATTTTTTTTAACTGTTCTTTTTTTCGGTTCTTTTTCACAAAGGTAAACTTCCGTGTTGAATGGAAAGGTATAGGGAAAACAACAGAGTTAAAATTTTCTACAGATAGATAAACTGTAGATGACAATCACAACTTTCTATATTATTACAGTCGTCATGTTCAAGTACAGTCTTCAGATATTTATATATTCTTCTTTATATAGTCTTACACAGACAACTAGCTGTGCCTGTCAAAATCTTGGAGCAGATTCTCCTGGAAGGCATGCTAAGGCACATGAAAAACAACAAGGTGCTTGGTGACAGCCAGCATGGCTTCACTAAGGGGAAATCCTGCCTGACCAATTTGGTGGCTTTCTATGATGGGGCTACGGAACAACGGAGCAGTTGGCATCATCTACCTGGACTTGTGCAAAGCCTTCGACACTGTCCCACACAACATCCTTGGCTCTAAATTGGAGAGACATCAATTTGATGGGTGGACCACTCAGTGGATAAAGAACTGGCTGGATGGCCGCACTCTAAGAGTTGTGGTCAATGGCTCGATATCCGGCTGGAGACCAGTAACGAGTGGTGTCCCTCAGGGATCATTGCTGTTGGGATCGGTCTTGTTCAACATCTTTGTCAGTGACATGGACAGTGGGATTGAGTGCGCCCTCAGCAAGTTTGCCGATGACACCAAGCTGTGTGGTTCAGTTGATACGCCGGAGGGAAGGGATGCCATCCAGAGGGACCTTGACAGGCTTGTGAGGTGGGCTGATGCCAACCTGATGAAGTTTAACCATGCCAAGTGCAAGGTCCTACACCTGGGTCGGAGCAATCCCAGGCACAGCTACAGGTTGGGCAGAGAAGAGATTCAGAGCAGCCCTGCAGAGAAGGACTTGGCAGTGTTGGTTGATGAAAAAATGAACATGAGCCAGCTTCAGTGTGCGCTCGCAGCCCAGAAAGCCAACCGTATCCTGGGCTGTATCAAAAGGAGTGTGACCAGGAGGTCGAAGGAGGTGATCCTGCCCCTCTACTCTGCTCTCGTGAGACCTCACTTGCAGTATTGTGTGCAGTTCTGGTGTCCTCAACATAAAAAGGACATGGAAGTGTTGGAACAAGTCCAGAGGAGGCCACGAGGATGATCAGGGGAGTGGAGCACCTCCCGTATGAAGACAGGCTGAGAAAGTTGGGGCTGTTCAGCCTGGAGAAGAGAAGGCTACCTCATAGCAGCCTTCCAGTATCTGAAGGGGGCCTACAAGGATGCTGAGGATGGACTCTTCATCAGGGACTGTAGTGACAGGACAAGGGGTAACGGGTTCAAACTGAAACAGGGGAAGTTTAGATTGGATCTAAGGAAGAAATTCTTTCCTGAGAGGGTGGTGAGGCACTGGAATGGGTTGCTCAGGGAGGCTGTGAATGCTCCATCCTTGGTGGTGTTCAAGGCCATGTTGGATGAGGCCTTGGGTGACATGGTTTAGTGTGGGGTGTCCCTGCCCATGGCAGGGGGGTTGGAACTAGATGATCTTAAGGTCCTTTCCAACCCTAACTATTCTATGATTCTATATCTCTGAATGTCCACACAGAGGATTTCTATGCATCTGACTGAAAGATCAGAACACAAATTTATAATGCCATACCTTAGAAAGAAAAAGAGTCTAAGAAAAAGCCATTGAGGAAATACTAATGATAGGTTTTGATTCTTGCAATTGTAATCCTACGAACATAATAAATAAGCAAGTGTTAGATTATTTGATTTTTGGTTTCCCAAGAATTTAGAGGGTGAAATATAAGATAATATAGCTGAGGGAAGTTAGACACAACAAAATGACAGGTGAGAGGCTGACAGTCCTCAGAAATTATATAAACCACTTTGTTCTACATTATCAAGCATTCTAAGGTAATTTAAGTAACAGCAAAAAATTGGCATGATGATGCATTTCTAGCTGAGCTCTTTTGAGTTCAGTTTCAACCTTACTTGTTTCCATGCAAAGTTTTCTGGTTGCAGCTCTCTACATGCAATCATTTCCTCTTGTCTGCTATGCACGGTCTGTTCCTATATCTCTTATTTTACTTGCATTTTTGAGAACAGAACTTCATTTTAAAAGGGAATTCAATTAAAGAAAAAACAAAAAGGAAAAGAAATAAAAATACACACACATACATCTCCCCGTATTATTAAAGGAATATCTTTTAGTAAGGAAGAATTACTGATTATAGATTTAAGTGGAATAAAAGATCCAATTGGCTACTCATAGCAGTGGGAAATAAATATTTTATTTTATATTCCAGTCGATGATGATGTTGAAACACTTTATCTTTGCCTCCAGACTCATCTCATTCATTATGCTGACAACAAACACACAAACATAGAATCATAGAATCATAGAATCATAGAATAGTTAGGGTTGGAAAGGACCTTGAGATCATCTAGTTCCAACCCCCCTGCCATGGGCAGGAACATCTGACATTAGATCACTTTCAATTAAGTGTGTTAGAACTGGAGACTGAAGCTCCAGGGAAGAGGCATTTCGACTTAATGCCAGTTAAGTATAGACTGCCCTTGTACTGAAAAATGCAGGTGATTTGAAACAAGTCTTTTAAGTCATCTAGGTTATTACAGATATTCAAACTGTCTTATGGCTTTACTTAAACTCGGCATTCCCTTTTGGATTTCTTTGTTGTGACAAGTGAGTTTACTTATTCTTTGCCAAGCTCCACATATGTGAGCAAAAGTATGAAGCTGTCAATTTCAAGCTTAAAAACCAATATATTAGCAAAACCTTTTCTAAACTCCACCTAGGTGAAATGGCTTTTTTTTTATTGCTATAAGCATAGAAAGGACATCTAATAGCGATTAGAAGTGCCTACATGAGCAGTGTATGGGAGAAGAATCACTAGGCAATGCTCTGAAGTATATCTATATTCTTAGCATACTGAATGCCTTCTTATAGCATATTACAGTACAGAGTATTTGAGGAGATTGTGTACTTTATTGTTCTTTATTGTTCTTCAGCACTATGGGCTTAACTTAAGAGTTTTAGAGAACTGGACAAGATGCGAAACTGATGATACAAAGCCTATAAAATTAGTTTGATTCACAGGGTTGCTGAGAGCCTATTGAAGCAATAACCTCCACAGCCACTTAGCGCTGCTGAAAATAAACCATTTTCTCTCTTATTCACTAGTATGAAGCATGACCCAAACCACCTGCCACCTTCAGCTCTTTGGAAAGTTCAAGAAACTTAAAAAATAGAAACTGGAAATCAGAATTCCACTTTTTTTTCCATTCCTCTATGATTTTTATATAATTTCTTCACTTTGCCATAAGCAAATGGAAAACCTAATTTCAGATCCTTGCCTGAATTTCTCTCAGCACAAGCCGTGCTGCTGGCTTCCTTCAAAAAGTGAGTGGGTTCAAAAATATCAAGCCCCAAATCTGAATTTATACTCCCAGTGAAGTCTGGGGTGTTACTGAAAGGGTAAGGTGAAGATTTGTCTTATTATCAGGATTATGATACTTTGCTGCCTCACCTTTAGCTATTCTTAGGGTACCAAGAGGGTCTGTGTTACTTCCATGCAATCCCTCTGCTACTGTTTACAAATGCTGCATTGAAAATCCTGTCTCTAGTGAGATCAGGAGCAAAACTGCTGTTGATTTCTGAGATCCAAGGATTCACAACAGTATCTTTATGTATTTTTTAATTCCATGTAACATTGGTTGTATTTGCATTTAGAATAGATAATTAAATTGTCATTGCACTATAAGTTCATAGTGCCCTTTGGATAATTTTACAGCTGTATATTTAAAGAAGCAGACTCTGAAACTAAGCAAGATCTGTATTTAATTGCTCTTCTTTAGACAAATTTTATTTGTGTTTTTTTTAAATGAAAAATCAATTGTAGGTTTCTTTTCCCTTGAAGTTAGAGGGCCCAGTGACATTCTCTGAGTAAAGTGTATGCCAACTGAGCCAATAGTAATACAATTAGAAGAGAATGCATCAACAGTTTAACTCCTTTGTGGCAAACTACAGGAAAAATCAAGTTGGTATCTTGTCATGGATGATTTCAAAGGCAGAACTGCCGAATGCATTGTGAATAAAAAACAAAAAACAAACAAACAAAAAAACCAACCAAAAAACCCTATTAAAATGGAGAGAAGTTTGCCCAACAAAGCAAAACCATTTCATTTATGCTTGGACATTAGTAGTTCAGGTTTGGTAAAGAAACTCCAAATTGCTAAGTACAACTGTGCTTCTAGGCATGCTCAGCTGGACTGTTGTCATGGCATACGTGAATTATTTCTCTCGTGATTCCAACCCCTGTCTACCAATGTCCTCAAAAGACCTCAGTTTCTTATTATGTTGCTTGAATATGTTTAAACTTCCCTTTTGAGATGCTCCAGCAGGTCGAAGGTGGTGATCCTGCCTCTCCACTCTGCTCTCGTGAGACCTCACTTGCAGTATTGTGTGCAGTTCTGGTGTCCTCATCATGAAAAGGACATGGAAGTGTTGGAACAAGTCCAGAGGAGGGCCACGAGGATGATCAGGGGACTGGAGCACCTCCCGTATGAAGACAGGCTGAGAAAGTTGGGGCTGTTCAGCCTGGAGAAGAGAAGGCTGCGTGGAGACCTCATAGCAGCCTTCCAGTATCTGAAAGGGGCCTACAAGGATGCTGGGGAGGGACTCTTCATCAGGGACTGTAGTGACAGGACAAGGGGTAACGGGTTCAAACTTAAACAGGGGAAGTTTAGATTGGATCTAAGGAAGAAATTCTTTACTGAGAGGGTGGTGAGGCACTGGAATGGGTTGCTCAGGGAGGCTGTGAATGCTCCATCCTTGGCGGTGTTCAAGGCCAGGTTGGATGAGGCCTTGGGTGGCATGGTTTAGTGTGGGGTGTCCCTGCCCATGGCAGAGGGGTTGGAACTAGATGATCTTAAGGTCCTTTCCAACCCTAACTATTCTATGATTCTATGGCTTGAAGCACAAATAAGATGGCTATAAGGGTAGTTGTAGCAGACAATAGGTAATTTAAGGCAGCTGTATTAATTAAGACAGTCCATAATTTGTAGGATCCCTTATTCTGTGGAAAGCTTAGGTGGGAATCAGTTTTAGATAAGGACACCAAAATATAGATGCTTATATGTAATTTTGTGTACGTATACCAAATTTCTAAGCTCTCCTACAGCAAATATGGTCAAACAATGGCATGGGGTGAGGAGACTTACCCTTGAAAACACCTGCAGCAAGATTTGGACACCCAACATTGTGCATAGCATTCTTGGAGATGTTCTAGGATACTGTTATGGTTTAACCCCAGCCAGCATCTAAGACCCACACAGCCACTCATTCACTCCTTCCTAGTCGTAAGCGGGAGAGAATCAGAAAAGTGTGAAAACTCATGGGTTGAGACACAAGGTTTAATAGGTAAGGCAAAAGCTGTGTGCATAAGCAAGGCTAAATAAGGGATTCCGTCATCACTTCTCATCAGCAAGCAGGTTTTCAGCCATCCCCAGGAACGTAGGGCTCCATCACACATAATGGTGACTTAGGAAGACAAATGCCATCACTCTGAACATCTTCCCCTTCCCTGTTCTCCCTCCAGTTTTATTGCTGATCAGGATATCATATGGTGTGAGATATCTCTTTGGTCAGTTGGGGTCAGCTGTCCCAGCTGTGTCTCCTCCAACTTCTTGTGCACCCCCAGCCTGCTCACTGATGGGGTGGGTGAGGAGCAGAAAAGGCCTTAACTCTGTGTAAGCACTGCTCAGCAGTAACTAAAACATCCCCGTGTTATCAGCACAGATCAAACCATAGCCCCATACTGGTTACTGTGAAGAATATTAACTCTATCCCATACAAAGCCAGCACAAGAAGCCATTAAAAGGAGGTTAGAGATTTTTCTTCGGGTTTTGAGTTAATTATCATTGCCAGAGGAAAATGTCAATTCTATTTCCTTTTCTCTCCTTGTGATCAGATTTATTGGTGAGTTTATACCTCATTTTGAGACCTCATGTAACTTCCAAGACTCGTTATTCACAGCAAATTACTTGTGAGACCCAGAGTATACAAGAAAGTGTCCTTTAGGGACACAAGAGAAACTAAAACAATTTACCCTTAATGAAAAACAGAAATCAGAAGAAAATTATGTATGCCAGTTTCTTTTTGAAGAAAACTGAAGTTCTGCATTTTGAGGTCAATTTTTAAATATGATATTTCAGTTTAGAGTAAACTGATGTATAGTGATAAGTCAGTGTTGTTTCCTCCTAGGTAAATTAATTTTCTTTTTTTTTAAGAGAATGCCCTTTGAGCTGGAAAATCACATGAACAAAATGCTGTGGAATTGTTTCTGAGAACATAGCCCAAGTTTGATTGATAAAAAGAAGAAAAAGTCAGCTATAAGAAAACGTATTGAACACTGCTATCCACTGTTATCCCCTTATTAACTCATGATTATATAAGGAGGACTAAGTGTTTAATACTAAACATTTATAAGTGGCTCCATTTCCTATTTGTCCTGTGATATGACCAGTTTGCCTTGAGTTTATACCCCTTATTTCATTCCTTCATTACATGGTGAAAGGGAACCCTAAATCAAACACTACATAAGGCTGAGGAATGTTACTTTTCATGATTTTTTTCTTCAGGGTACAGTTCAATCTGAGAAGTGTTGTCAAAAATGAAAGTGTGTTCTGAAATTACAGTTGCATATGAGAGTTTGTTGCTTGAACTGTGGTCTTGCAACCCAGATGAGGCTGTGATATGCAAGGGAGAATATCCTGTGGAGCTTAAATCAGTCCCTTGTACAGAGCACCTCCTTGTTACAAGTGAACTGAGAGAAATGGACATTCTCAAAAGGGATCTGACCCATTCAAGGATGTCCATATATCTCTCCATTTATAATACAAGAAGACTAGAAAACTAATTTAGAATCATTGCCGAAGTTCATAGACGTAAATTCATCTAGCAGGGGCTAGATGAAGTGACTGCTAACGAGAAGTGCAGACTTGCAATTTTAAAGTTCTTCACAGATGATGAAGATGAAGTCAGCGACTTTCAGTGTCTAAATTTCTTTCCCAAAGTGCTGAAAGTTTTCATGTCATCTTCTGTTTCAATCCCTACATTAGGAACAGTTCGGTTCTCTGTTTTGAGCATTCTGACCTAATTAATTTTGTTAAAGGATAAATTGTGACAGACAAATGGTGGGAATTCTTGAGTCATAAGTACGATATCTTTAGAGAAACATGTCATGATAAAGCTTAAAAAAATACAGACACATTTTCATTCAGGAATATATTCATTCCAAAATGACTTTGAGGAAATCCCATGGGCAAGGCTGCTTGAAGGTAAAGGGGCCCAAGATAGTTGGTTGGCATTCAAGAATTGCTTATTCCGAGCTCAAGAGCAGAGCATCCCGACATGTAGGAAGTCAAGGAAGAGGGCCAAGAGACCTGCGTGGCTAAATAAGGAACTGCTGGGTATGCTCAAGTGGAAGAGCAGAGTTTACAGGTCATGGAAGGAGGGATTGGCCACTCGGGAGGAATATAAGGCTGCTGCTAGAGGATGTAGGAAGGCAGCTAGGATGGCTAAGGCCTCCTTAGAATTAAATCTGGCAAGAGGGGTCAAGGACAGCAGAAAGAGCTTTTTCAAATACATAGCTGATAAAACTAACACCAGAGGCAAGGTAGGCCCACTGGTGAATGAGGTGGGTGCCCTGGTGACAGAAGATACAGAGATGGCAGAGTTATTGAATGCCTTCTTTGTCTCTGTCTGCTCTGCCGGAGGCAGTCCTGAAGAGCCCTGTACTCCTGAGACCTCAGATGAAGCCAGGTCACTGGAGCAGTTTGCCTTAGTCAATGAGGAATGGGTTAGAGACCAGCTGAGCAATCTGGACATCCATAAATCCATGGGTCCAGATGGGATGCACCCGCGGGTGCTGAGGGAACTGGCAGAAGTCATTGCTAGACCACTCTCCATCATCTTTACCAAGTCTTGGGAAACGGGAGAGGTGCCTGAGGACTGGAGGAAAGCAAATGTCACTCCAGTCTTCAAAAAGGGCAAGAAGGAGGACCCGGGTAACTATAGACCGGTCAGCCTCACCTCCATCCCTGGGAAAGTGATGGAACACCTTATCCTTGATGCCATCTTAAGGCATGTCAAGGATAAGAGGGTTATGAGGGGCAGTCAACATGGCTTTACCAAGGGGAAGTCATGTTTGACCAACCTCATAGCCTTTTATGAGGAAATAACATTGTGGATGGATGATGGCAGAGCGGTGGACGTGGTCTACCTTGACTTCAGCAAAGCATTTGACACAGTCTCCCACAGCATCATCATAGCTAAACTGAGGAAGTGTGGTCTGAATGATCAGGTGGTGAGGTGGACCGCGAACTGGCTGAAGGACAGAAGCCAGAGAGTTGTAGTCTATGGGGCGGAGTCTAGTTGGAGGCCTGTATCTAGTGGAGTACCTCAAGAGTCAGTACTGGGACCAGTATTATTTAATATATTCATCAATAATTTAAATGAGGGAATTGAGTGTACTATCAGCAAGTTTGCTGATGATACTAAGCTGGGAGGAGTGGCTGACACGCCAAAAGGCTGTGCTGCCATCCAGCGGGACCTGGACAGGCTGGAGAGTTGGGCAGGGAGAAACTTGATGAAATATAACAAGGGAAAGTATAGAGTCCTGCATCTGGGCAGGAACAACCCCAGGTTCCAGTATAGGTTGGGGAACGACCTGTTAGAGAGTAGTGTAGGGGAGAGGGACCTGGGGGTCCTAGTGGATGGCAGGATGACCATGAGCCAACACTGTGCCCTTGTGGCCAAGAAGGCCAATGGCATCCTGGGATGTATTAGAAGGGGGATGGTTAGTAGGTCGAGAGAGGTCCTCCTCCCCCTCTACTCTGCCCTGGTGAGACCGCATCTGGAATATTGTGTCCAGTTCTGGGCCCCTCAGTTCAAGAAGGACAGGGACCTGCTGGAGAGAGTCCAGCACAGGGCAACTAAGATGATTAAGGGAGTGGAGCATCTCCCTTATGAGGAAAGGCTGAGGGAGCTGGGTCTCTATAGTTTGGAGGAGACTGAGGGGTGACCTTATTAGTGTATATAAATATATAAAGGGGGAGTGTCACGAGGATAGAGCCAGGCTCTTCTCAATGGCAAACAATGATAGGACAAGGGGTAATGGGTACAAACTGGAACACAAGAGGTTCCACTTAAACTTGAGAAGAAACTTCTTCTCAGTGAGGGTGACGGAACACTGGAACAGGCTGCCCAGGGGGGTTGTGGAGTCTCCTTCTCTGGAGACATTCAAAACCCGCCCGGACACATTCCTGTGTGACCTTATCTAGGTGTTCCTGCTCTGGCAGGGGGATTGGAGTAGATGATCTTTTGAGGTCGCTTCCAATCTCTAACATACTGTGATACTGTGATACTGTGACTAGGTATTGGGATTTGAGCAACCAAAACTATTTTAACCTAATTTTGCTGTTTTATCTCTCTCTTTCACTTTTCAGTGAAAGATAAGCATTAGAGAAAGCCTAAGACTTCACAAAAGGCTTGATAAAATTTTTGTCTGTGTTCTGAGCAGGATGCAGCTTCAGAACCCTTCTATTTAGAAATTTAGAAACAGTCTGAAATTCCATCCTCAACCACGCATTTTGTCAATCTCTTAAAGCTCATGGAGTTTATTATGACTAGTTCTGTTTCACTTACATCCGTGGCAAGAATACTTTCATTGTTCAAACAGACTACAGTAAAAATCTGCTAAATATTGATTCTGCTGGCTGAGCTACAGATTAAAATTAATTGTAATTGTACAGTGAAAATGTTTATGACTTAATTAAAAAGCTGTATTTAAATATATTAAAATACATGATAAGTGCTGCTTTTAATAATTAATTAAAGTTTATGATAACTGGATTCTAAATCTAGGGTAAGAGTACTGTCCAGTAACAAGGAAATATGATCTTGATAAACTTATAAAGTTTTCTGTCTATAATGTATCCCTTAGAAAAATAAAAAAACCAACACTTCTCTCCAACTTTCACAAGATTATCATACCTTTTTCTCTAAGAAAATAAATCACCTTATGGATATTTCAGAAAATTTGTATGACTCAAGGCTCACTAGCAACTTGACATTGGTTGAAATTTCTACAAGTATATAAAACAACAAAGCAAATCAAGAAAGAGTAGATTATGTGGTCTGAACACACAACAAATAATATGCAGCATTGTTTCACAGGTAATTCCACTATTTTCAGTAGGCAAACCAAATTGGAAGATATTGATCAGCATAAAAATTTTCAGTTTGTCTCAAGGATTGCAGACTTAGGCAATAGAAGGAGGATGTTCTGTAACTTTTTTTTTTTTTTTTTTTTTGAGGGGGGCAATGCTAGAATAGTTGCCAAGCAAAATTAATGCTACTTCTCCCAAAAGCTGCTGAAAGCTAAGAGCTGCAGCCACTTCTCAATTCAGTTAAATTTTCTTTGAGGTCTTGAAAAAAATGTTTTGAGCTTGACTCTGAAAAATTAGGCAAGAAAATGAATGTGAGATGTCATAGATCAGAAAACATTCATAAAATGTGTGAATTTCAGACATATATCAACAGGACAAGCACCACTGCTAATGAAAAAGGACAATTTGCTTGGTAGCATAATTTTTATTTCATTTTTTTAATTTTTTGTGTCAGATAACATATTTAATTTCAAGTTTTTGATGTGTTTTACAAATGTTAATGAATTGAGCTTCAGAGCTGCAGATTCCTGATGTTAAGTGGATAATATTAGTCACATATCACAGAGGGAAAAACTCATGCTAAGCCCTTGTAACAGCAGTGAATTTTGTCTTGTGTGATTCTGGAAAGTCAATGAGTCTCCATACTAGCATGGGAATGCACCACCGAACAGATTAATGATGGGTTGTGTATAAACTTGCTGTGATTGTGCCTCTGTGCACAAATGCATTGTACATGTAAATCAAGCCTGAGTGCTACTCTGCATATATATTGTAAAGGATCTTAAGAAATAAGGCACATACAAAGAAGGTAGAAGGAAATAAGCAGTGCACAGGTAGGCAGAATGTGGCTGAATAGAGCTGATTATAGATTCAAATTTTCATTATATTTTAGCCTACTGGCTAGAATGCAAAGAAGGATAATTGTAGAAAAAGGAGAAACATGCGTCAGCAGAGGTAGATTGCTTAAGGAGAGCATGGTATAGATCACAACTGAGTAGTCTGGCTTTTGCTCACATCCCAAGGCAATAAAACTACTCATTGTCCTCTAGATTCAACTCTGAAGTCAAAATTCATCTCTGAAGGAAATAGCAAAGCCGAAAGTGGCAATGATGATTCTTGTCATCTTATCCCTTATTTAAATGGGAATCTTCCTCACAGCTGTTCAAAAACCTCTCTCGTATGACTCTTACTGCCTCGTTCTTGGAGGAAAAAAAAAGTGAAACAAACAAAAGCAGCATAACTCCTACTTAACCTTGGCTGAGAAGAAAGTGCTTCAGAAGATATTTTTCCATCTTTTCATTTCTTATTCAATCTAAAAAGAATATGCTATCACTGAGAAGAATAGAAGGGTCATTTTATAAGGACACTGGTACCTGGATGAAAACATGCTTTACCGCTTGCTTCATGAATAACAGCTCCATCTTGCTAGCAAACACTGGGACCTTTTCAGAAAAATCTGGAATCAGTGCCCTTTGCTTAAAGCTGAAGAAGCCTTAAGTCCATTCTAAATGTTTTTCTCCTGAGCAAAAGTTGTTATATTTGTTCTGCTGGATTCCATATAAAGGAAAACTTGATTTTTTGAAATTGTTGAGATGAAGATCTTCTTTGCCATACACATGAATGTGTACAAATTTGTGTGGTTAGAGACCACTTATGAAGTGAACTAGGCTGTCATGATATCCAGGCTCTATTTTAATACTTTCAGACTGCAGAGAGTAAAATGGCATTGTAACAAAGTCAAAAGAAAGAGCTTTTCTTTGATAATGAGATTTTAGTGGGAATGAGTGGGGAAGCAGTGTGAAGACACCAGTATTGGTAAGATGGGAAACTATTATTAGAATCATAGAACCACAGAATAGTTAGAATAGCTGGAAAGGACCTTAAGATCATCCAGTTCCAAATCCCCTGCCATGGGCAGGGACACCCCACACTAAACCATGTCACCCAAGGCCTCATCCAACATGGCCTTGAACACCGCCAAGGATGGAGCATTCACAACCTCCCTGGGCAACCCATTCCAGTGCCTCACCACCCTCTCAGTAAAGAATTTCTTCCTTAGATCCAATCTAAACTTCCCCTGTTTCAGTTTGAACCCGTTACCCCTTGTCCTGTCACTACAGTTCCTGATGAAGAGTCCCTCCCCAGCATCCTTGTAGGCCCCCTTCAGATACTGGAAGGCTGCTATGAGGTCTCCACGCAGCCTTCTCTTCTCCAGGCTCAACAGCCCCAACTTTCTCAGCCTATCTTCATACGGGAGGTGCTCCACTTCCCTGATCATCCTCGTGGCCTCCTCTGGACTTGTTCCAACACTTCCATGTCCTTTTCATGTTGAGGACACCAGAACTGCACACAATACTGCAAGTGAGGTCTCACGAGAGCAGAGTAGAGGGGCAGGATCACCTCCTTCGACCTGCTGGTCACACTCCTTTTGATGCAGCCCAGGATACGGTTGGCTTTCTGGGCTGCGAGCGCACACTGAAGCCAGCTCATGTTCCTTTTCTCATCGACCAACACTGCCAAGTCCTTCTCTGCAGGGCTGCTCTGAATCTCTTCTCTGCCCAGCCTGTAGTTGTGCCTGGGATTGCTCTGACCCAGGTGTAGGACCTTGCACTTGGCATGGTTAAACTTCATAAAGTTGGCATCAGCCCACCTCACAAGCGTGTCAAGTTCCCTCTGGATGGCATAATCTTGACTAATTCACTTTGGAAGAAACGGCAATCTGTAACTGATACTTGAAACGGCATTCATACTTTGCTAAAAATTATTGGAAGATTAAGAAACATACTGAGTGATGCAGCGAGGCATCTCTCCAGTATGCTGAAAACGTCTTCCAAGTTTCATAGCAAACAGAAGATAAACATCCTCTCCCACAAAAAACCCCTAAACTTGGCATTGTGCTTGACAAACACGGTTAGTAGATAAGGCACAAAGCTGCAGGCATCTTAAAATTTGGTTCGTACTTGACAGATCATTTTTAAGTTTTATTCCATGACTATTTCATATAAAATATATTTAAATTTTGGTTCACAGAAAGATCTCATGAACCAGCCTGGATAGTTTTACCAATCATTTAGAAAGCTCAGTTGAGTGTGGTAAGGATCGTTCATCACAGACATTTGTTAGACATGTTTCACAAAAACAAATGCTGAGAAAAATCAGATAGAGGAGTGACTGGAAAATGGGCAACAAATCTCAATAAGTCTCTTGGTCTAAACAGTGGGCACTATTTGCAGTTAAAAACTGTACCATTGACATTTTCCACTGGTGTAGTAAAAGATAATCTCTCTTCCTACAAAATTCACCTTATTGGATCCCACCCTGTACAGTATCACTGCTGCATTTTTCTTAACTTCACTGAAAATTCCAGGAGATTATAGGGTCAGAACAAATAGGCTCCAGTTCAGCAAATCTACTTAAGTGCTGGCATAACTCTAAAGGGCTAAATGACATTGCTGAATCAAGGGTATAAAACTTGCATTGTGGTCCATAAAAATTCAGCAACTGAAAAACCCTAATTGTATGAATGTAACTCTACAGTAAGTCTTATCTTCCTTTGTGTGTGTTGATCAGAAAATTTTAACTTTTTCACTAACTTCTATCAACAGCATTTTCCTTGTTCCTTCCAAACTTCTTAACTCAGTCCATTTATCTTTGTACTTTTAAATTTTCCATTGCCACATGACATTTGCATATAGTACCTGTCAGAACAAAGATTTGGGAGGTCTGTCACATCAATACAAACAACGTTTCAGTTTTCTACAACATCATGAATATTTTGGGTAAAAAATATCTGATTAATATAGCAAAAAGAGCTTTATATTTTGCTTGCAACTTAGTTCATATATTTTTCCATTCTTTTTTATTCAGATAGAAGAAACTTGACAGATTTTGGATGTGTTAAAATGCATTTTTACATGTTGAATGCAAGATCTGTCGAAACCGCAGCTGTTTTCCCAAAAATCGTTTAACATAGAGCACACTCTAGAGAGGAAAAGGAAAAAAGAAAGAATATGAAAAACCTGACAAATTCCAGGGCAGTACTTTTCATACTCAAACTTGTATATAACAATGTTGTGTCTTCATATTCTTCATTCAAGAATATTTTGAAATAAGAATTCTCGAAATTCAGAAAATAAAGCTATATTAAGAAATGGATATGAAATTAACTACTATCAATTTATGATGCTTTCATCACCACAGCATCTAAAAGATTTTTGTATCTCTATAAGCAATACAATTAACACCTATTGAGCATGACACATCCAATTTCTTATCTCTCTGAAGAGTCAGTCTCCAGTACACAGATGTTTTGGGGGGTTTTGTATGTATAAGTGAAGAGCCTTGATTATAATATGCGCTCTGCAATTAATACTCTTCAGTGGGTAAGTTTTAAATTTTAGGTCAGAAGGATGTTATTCCTTGCAGGAGTTAGTCTTAGAAATTTTTTGCACTTCCGTTTAGTGGTTCTTCTGAGGCTCCAAGCTGCTTTCCAGTGTTATATGACCCTTCATTATTATGTATTAGATAGATAGGTACACATAACAGCTGTTTCACACTTGACCAGAGAAGATGTGATTCTCCTAGAACAATGTATTAACTCAATGCCAAAATTGGTCTTCTTAGAAAACTAGGATGCTTGCACTGTGCTTCAACTGATTAATTATACTTCCTATAGAAGTCTTTTTTACTTAGGTAGAGAGCTTCAAGGTCAGGCAGTATATATTCAAAATATGCCTGTGGTCTACCTAGTTAGGGGGGCAGACAAGAAGTTATGTACCAGCTTTGCATACTCAGCAATGAAAAACTTTGTTCTGTGTGTACAGAGGCACTGTTGCCCACACCTTCAAACTATAATGTTTTATGTTCAGAGAAGGAAGAACTGTGCCTGAACACTTATACTCTGTCTCCATAGACAGTTGCATAGAGAGTTGTTTCAACATGATAGCTATAGAAATTAATTCCTTGATGTTATCACTGATTATTTGATAACGAAAACTATGTACATGCAATATTGTCAGAGCTTTATAATTGTTTTGGGGTTTTTTTTATAACTAATATTTTAGCACTAAGAATGTAAAATTAGCAATATAAATGTACCACTAATTAGAGGCATTGATAGCAGACTGACAGTTCTCAAAAACAGTGAAATTGCCATCTACAGATCACTTATCTACAAAGATTTTGCGAGGATCAGAGTTAGGGAATTATTAAAACCTTTTATCAATACCTAGAAATGAATTTCAAATAATTGTTGATAAAATGCGTAGATGGCAAAAAGACCTCTGCAAACATAATTAATTACAAAGAAAAGGCGGTCTGATATGTTGAGCTAATTCAAATAGGCTCTTGAAAAAAACAACTATGGTTAGAGCTGTACTCATAGGAGAGTTATACATTAAGAAGGGATCAATGCATGGCTTGAAAACCATTACTCTGGAAAGTATTTCAGCATCTTAGGAGCTAGTTCTTCACATCTTAGAAGACATTTTATGGGTAAGAAAATGTTACTGTGTTTTCTGAATTTGTAAGCAAAGAAGTAAGATACCTTGGAGATTGATTTACCTATGGATTTAGAAATAATGAAATTGATAAAAGAATGCTGCATACTCTTCTCACATCTGACTTTTTAAAAAACAAACAAAACAACAGGAAATACCACAGGAAATAGCCATCAGTGATTCCTGAACCGTTACTCTAAGAATACCGATGATTTCTATTTTTCAGCTGTATATCTGTTATAGAGCAGAATTAACTTCATTAGAAGAAAATGTAGGATGCTAAACAACTCTTTAGCAGAAGAAATAATAATAAAACCAAAGATCAGGAATTGAAACTTTACAAATTAAAATAGCCAATGGGTACATTTTTTGAACTGTCAAAGTGTTTCATAATTCGAACAAATGATTAACTGTTGGAACGAAGGGACCAGTCGGTGCTCTGTCTCTTCATGTTGAACTGAAAGTAGGGTTTAGCTAAATAAAGTTTTAGAACTTTAGGCAGCTTAGGAATGTAAAACAAGCATGGAAGTATTTAGCAGCTGATCTGATAAACTAATGCTCCTTCTGGTCAAACTTCTGGAAGTAGAAAAGAAAAATAATTTGTAAGTTACATACCTTGGTATTATTTTCATGTACGGTTGCCCAGATTCTGACCAAATAACCCTATGCAAGTCCAAAAACTGTAGGCAATGAATAAATTGCACGTTCTTATCCATATTTAATACAACAGGCTTTTATCCAAGTTTCAAACTGGTAGGATATCTTACATTAGTAAATATAACATTTTTCAGTCTAAATATTTATGTCAGAAATGACTACAAAGCCTTTTGCATGGACCAAGGAAGATGTCCAGATGAATTTCAGCTCTTCTCCATTTTTTTTTAATAACATTTGGCTGACGTCAAAGAAAAATACATTGCAATGATTTACATTTTTAAATTACGTAAACTACTGGAATCTCAAGGTTAGCATAAATAAATATATATCACAATGTGCAAACAGTTTAAAGTGTCACACATGCCCAGGAAACAAAAATTACTTCTATGTCTTACAGGTAAGTACAAGACAACTAGATTGGCTTCAGCTGACTGGTATATTTTAAGGCAATAATCCAAAACACTTATCTACTGTTCAACGATGCTGTCTAGAAGACAAAAGATTGCACTGCACAGATGGGTAGAATATGAGCTCATGCTAAATCTGGGGAGAATAAAAACTCTCTCAATAATTAAGGATCACTTGAATGTACAGTTTCCTTTAATTTCCTTCCTGAACAAAGCTGCTTGCCAGTAACACAAATCTGAGCAGGGAGAGGTGAGACAGCCTGAACGGGGACCTAACTCAGCACCATGCTGCCAGTTGCAAAATTAGCTTTGGTAGATCATCAGAGGCAGGAGTTACTCCTTGTTCCTAGTGTGAGCTTCCATCCCTGAGCTAAAGATCTAGCAGGTCCATGAGGACTAAGTGACACCGTTACAGAGAAACAAAGTGCTGAGTACAAACCTATGCAAACACTTCCCTAATCCTCAGGACTCTGGCATTGCTCCCACTGTCACAACTCATGCCAAGAAACTTTTTTAGCTAATAGTAGCCCTGAAAAGCACATATACTGAACCAGAAAAGCACATATTCCTAAACCATTCCTTGCAGGTTTGTATTTCTGTATACCTTCATCATTCTAGGAGAGCTGTATGGCACTGGTGAGTGATTCAAGAATGTTCCAGTAAACTCATTTCAAGATTTTAATTCAGAAAGTACCTGTGACTCAATACAGGCTGTAGGGAAATTGGACAATCAGAAAATTTTCATTAAAAAAATAATGGATAAAACATTCATTTACAACACAAAAATGGTTAAGAAGGTTTCAAAGGTTTGTTATATGTCAAAAATGAATGAAAATAAGTATTATATCAATAAGAGAACAATAACTTCTTATTGATCCCAAGATTAAATGCATCAGGCATTTCTCTCCTTCCCAGTATTCAGCAGAGAAGTTGGAGATCTTTATTAACTTACATAGTCAAGGTCTTTGTGCCTTTTCCACATCCCATGTCTTCAATCAGATTTTATAGGGGAAAATCTATCTAGCATGTGCTTTTTGTACTTTCAGTATTAGTTAAGGCCTGTTCAGGTGTTTATTATTGCTTAAAGTCTCCCATCCTTTTTCCTGCCTTCCAGTGCTGGATGATTTTTAAAAAGGCAGATTCAATCGTCTCCTGAACTTCACCTCTTTGGAGTGGAACTGCTAATCTTATTCAAGTAATTCAGTTGTTTCCTCTGCTTGACTAAACTATTAATAGCTTGTTAAACGACTGAGATAAGGCAATAGAGACATTTCACAGTGGAGCTTTTCTAGAGACCTTCTGAGAGGATATTGACTTTGTTTTAATTCTCCATGACAAGCTAACTTTTAGGTCAGTGGATTTGAGAACTGAAAATTAACTCTATTCAAAGGCAGTGTAGATTTGAGCAAGAAACAGCTCAGTGAGTTTCTGGCAGTGCTCCTCATGTAACTGCCAAACTCTTTTGGAAGAAAGTTAAAGGGTCCAGAATACCGATCCTTCCTGGGAAGGACGAGATGATGTCTTGAGCTTGTGTCTGGAAGAGACTTCTGCAGCTGTTACAAGGATAGGCAACTCTTTCCACAAAAACAGTGGGTGCTGTTTAGAGAAGGGCTGAGCCACTTCTGCTAGGTCTTTTTGCTTTCAAATATGTTTTGTAGTTCCTCTGTGCTGGACAAAATTTTATTTTTTCTTTTTCCTTTCCAAATTATCAGGCCACTGTGCTGAATAAAAGGGATCAGTTTTGTTTCTAAACATTTTTGGTAATTTATATTCTTTTTGCAAGTGAACAGTTTTATTCATATATACAATTCACGACTCTGTCCAGACCAACCTGTAGGATGTTAAGCTTTCTTTATAACCATTTTAAGCCTACTCAGTGGGAGAGTCTGTCTGTTCTCCACTGCTGTTGCAAGTCAGTGTGTATGGTCAGCATGATATTTTTGTAAAGACAGTGTGCAAAATTCTTGGATGTGTGATAGATCAGGTGCTTTCCTGACACACATTAGGAAAGAGAAAATTTGCTTTGCTGGTGTGATACTGTGATGACCAAACTGTAGTCTGAAATGTATAATCATGACAGAATCACTTGAGAGGCAGTCCTGAATGGTGAAGGAGTCAAGGAAGGATGTACATTCTTCAAAAAGGAAATCTCCAAAGTACAGGAGCAAGCTGTTCTCATCTCAGCCGAAAGATGAGCTGGTAGAGAAGAAGATGGGCCTGGCTGAAGAGAGAGCTTTCACTGGAACTCAGGGGACAAAGGAGATTTTATGACCTTTGGAAGAAAGAGCAGCCAACTCAGGAGGACTACAAGGATGTTGTGGTGTTAGGCAGGGAGAAAATTAGAAGGCCATAAGCCCAACTAGAACTTAATCTGGCTACTGCCTAAAAGACACTAAAAAGTGTTTTTACAAATACATTAGCAACAAAAGAAGGACTAAGGAGAATCTTCATCCTTTATTGGATGCAGGGGAAAGCATAGTGGTAAAGGATGAGGAAAAGCCTGAGATGCTTAATGCCTTCTTCGCCTCAGTTTTTAATAGTAATACCTGGAGTTATTCTCCAGGTACCCAGCCACTGAGTTGGAAGACAGGGATGTGGAGCAGAATGAAGCCCCTATAATCTGAGGGGAAATGATCAGTGACCTGCTACACCCCTTAGACACACACAGGTATATGGAGCAGAATGGGATGCTCCCAAGAGTACTGGAAGAAGTGCTGAATGTGCTACTTTCCCTCATTTGTCATCACTCCTGGCTAACCTTGGGGGTCCCAATTGACTGGAGGTTGGCAACTGTGACACCTATTTACAAGAAGGGCAGAAAAAGAGATATGGGGAACTACAGGTCTGTCAGTCTGACCTCTGTGCTGGGGAATGTCATGGAGAAAATCATCTTGATTGCAATCACATGGCAAGTACAGGACAAGCAGGTGATCAGGCCCAGTCAGCATGAGCTTATGAAAAGCAGGTAATACTTGACTAACTTGATCTCCTTCTATGACAAGGTGAGTTGCTTAGTAAGTGAGGGAAAGGATCTGGATGTTGTTTACCTATACTGTAGTAAAGCCTTTGACATTATTTCCCACAGTATTCTCCTGGAGACACTGCCTGCTTATGGCTTGGATAGGTACACCCTTTCCTGGGTAATAAACTAGCTGCATGACTGAGCACAAAGACTGGTGAATGGAGTTAAATCCAGCAGGCAGCTGGTCACAAGTGGTGTTCCTCAAGGCTCAGTACTGGAACCAGTTCTCTTTAATACCTTCACTGATTATCTGAATGAGAGGATTGAGTGCACCCTCAGTACATTTGCAGATGCCACCAAGCTGGGCACAAGTGTTGGTCTGCTGGAGTGTAAGAAGGCCCTGCAGAGGGATCTGGACAGGCTGGATCAATGGAGGGTGGCCAATGGTATGAGGTTCAACAAGGCAAAGTACTGGGTCCTGCATTTGGGTCACAACAACCCCGTGAAATGCTACAGGCTTGGAGAAGAATGCCTGGAAAGCTGCCTGGTGGAAAAGGATCTGGAGGTGCTGGTCAACAGCAGCTGAACAGGAGCAGCCTGTGCCCAGGCAGCCAAGAAGGCTAACGGCGTCCTGGCTTGTATCAGACATAGCGTAGCCAACAGGGCCAGGGCAGTGATCATCCCCCTGTACTAGGCACTGGTGAGGCTGCATCTCCAATACTGTGTTCAGTTCTGGGCCCCTCACTGCAAGAGAGACATTGAGGTGCTGGAGCGGGTCCAGAGAAGGACGATGGAGCTGGAGAAGAGCCTGGAGCACAAGTCTGATGAGGAAAGGGTGAGGGAACTGTAGTTGTTCAGTCTGAAGAAGAGAAGGCTCATGGGGGACCTTATCACTCTACAGCTATCTGAAAGGAGGCTGCAGTGAGGTGGCTATTGGTCTCTTCTCCAAAGTAAGAAGTGATAGGCCAAGAGGAAATGGCCTCAAGCTGTACCAGGGGAGGTTTAGACTGGATATTAGGAAAAAGTTCTTCACTGAAAAGGTTGTCAAGCACTGGAACAGACTGCTCAGGGAAGTGGTGGAGTCACCATCCATGGAGGTATTTAAAAGACATGTAGATGTAGCACTTAGGGACATGTAGCACTTGTTAGGTTAGTGATTGAATTTGATCTTAAAGATCTTTTCCAACCTAGGCAATTTTACATTTCTGTGAGAAAGCCCTGCAATGGCAAAAGAAATTTACAGATGTCTATCTGGTTCCTCTGAGTCTTGCTACATTCAAATGTTCCACATGTTGCAGGGAAGTTAGTGCAAAAGCTCCTTCTACATACCCAAAACGTCTATCAGCCTAATTTCCCACTTCCCTAAGATAAGATCTCTACATAACTTCAAAGGCATTGAAATGAAACCTCTTCTTTTTGACACTTATAAAATCCTGATCCACTCCAGTGATTCTGCGCAATCCTGATTTAACAGCTGTTAACAGTTCTTGACAGCTAAGCGTGTCACTATTTAGTAAGGTAAAAGTACTAAAGAAAGCAAAGGTTTAAAAGCAAAAAAAGGTGTTTCAGTAACTTTTCAGACCTCAGATAAAGGGGTAAATGTAGTAGGGAATACGGAGACTGACGCTAGAACGCAGCACTCATAGAAGTATTGAGCTTTGAAAATATTTTTCTCCTTCTTTGTTTTGTTTTGTTTTGTTTTTTCCTATTTTAATTTTATTGTAATGGGTTAGATGTTGCAAGTAGGCTTCTGTCAGGTTCCATATCTGACGGTATAAGCACCAAAGCTATAGTGATGTTTGTCCAGACACATGTCCTCACTGTTAGGGAAACCCAAAGAAATCTAATTCTGCCACCTCAGTATTTAGTACATGCACTATATGTAATAAACAGAATTGTAATTCATATATATTACACTGGAGTCCTGTTGAGATCTCCTTCTTTCCCCTTTTCATTTCCTCTTCCCTGCTACATGAAATCTACTCATCCTATATTATCTATTACTAGCAGCTTTTTGCTAGGTGGTGAAGCTGACGTTTCAATGTACATATTCCTTGTACGAACTCAGAGAAGTGATAAATGAAGTCTCCAAGGATGCAATTCTAATGGAAAAGGTATGAAGAAAGCTGGCAGTTTCTCTGAGAAAATTATATTACAGCAATGTAAACTATCCCAACAGAGAATAAGGACAAGAATTGTACTAAATGGCCAACTTGGTTAACTCATGAGCTGACTTCAAATGCAGGACATAAGTGTGGGTTTCCAGTGACAAAATTACAAAGGTCAAAGCACAGGCTGTGAAGTAACTTGCATAATAAATTAAAAGTAAGAAATAGCATTCTATGTCTATGGTAGGAAGGGAGAGAATTTTTGATCTGCTTCTAAGCTGAGTAAAAGCTATCAACAGATGAAATCAAGAGCAGCTTAATGTTTCTTGTTTGAAGTTTGTACTAGTCTTCATTAAAAAATGACAATAGCAGGAGGTAGTCAGTATGTGATATACCCACTGAAAAAGCATGGATTTCTGACTTAGAATACAGAAAAAGTAGATGAAACTATGTTCTTGGCATTATGAATTTAATCCTCAGGTATTTGAAAAAATACCTTATGTAGCCTGAGGACCATTACTGTTTATCTTTCAGAATTTTGTAGAACATGGGTGCGATAATAGAAGAAATGTGGAAAAGAGTGAAACTGTGCCACTGTTGCTAGAGAGGCTAAGAATGGAATTATGGACCAGACATCTTAAATACAATCCTCAGGAAAAAAAAAAAAAGAAAAAAGCATACAATATATGATTATTTGTAAGTATCTGGAAGATAACAAGGAGATGAGCAGCAGATAATACAGATTTGTCAAGGACAACTTGTGTCAAACTTATCTACTTTGCTTCTGCAAATAAACTAACAGACACCATAAGTAGAGTAAGAGCAGTAGATGCCATATAATCTGATTGTAGGGTGTATTCTGGTATAAATCAAAGATGATGAACTGATTTCCTCCAGCAGAAAATGTACCTTGATATATCTAGTCCATTTAAGCAGTTTCAGTAGAGTGTCATTATAACTTTCAGAACGTGAACATGGAAGCAACAAATCTTTAGTACCTTGGAACCAGCACGGTAACCAGACATAACAGGATGAATAAAGTATTGTTAGGGAAATATATTTTGCCCGAAATTTTGTGTATTAATTTAATAACAGCTGTGCAAAAAAACTGCAAAAACCAGTGAGAGAACCTTGGGCTTCTCAGGGGGTAGATTTTCAACACAAGGTTATCAGAAACAGATAATCAGCATTTTCATGTCCCCTAAAGTTTGTCCTCAAGGTGAATGTCTAAAAATAGAGACACCAAAAAATCACTAGTCATTTCCAATTTGATCGTTATTAATTTTAAACCTATATAAAACTCTACTAAGGTTAATAGAAGCTATTTCTGAATGAGACTTTTTATTTTTTTAATTTAATAACAAAAGGCATCTGAAAGATCTGTACTGTGCTGGTGCATATGAATTAGAACTTGTTAGAGATTCTTATCCTTCTGGAATTAGTAGTTTTGGAATTTGAATCTAAATTCAGAACATATGTTTGGCATTGAAGAAACTGGCAATTTAAACAGCTGAAAGCTTCAACCCACCCTTATATGTTCACTAATAGGTGATCTGTAAATATTAGCTTGTATGAATCCCATTCTTCTGGATGCTGCAATGCATCTCATTTGACAGAACTTCAAGCTCCCTCTTCAAATGTTTAAGAAAGCCCAACTTGTTTATCTCTTTACAAAAAAAAAAAAAAATAAAAAAAAGCTTAAGGCTTAGAGAAAATGTTTTGCATCATAGATACCTGTTTCCTTATCCACTCAGAAATCTCAAGGCAGTTGATATCTTAACTTCTATCACAGCTTGAACTAATAGTAAAAGTATTAGTGGCACAGAATATCTTACAAAAATTCCTTTCTGAATGATTGTGCTAAAGGTCAATGATGATTTTGGGAGGAAAAAATGTTTCTAATTAATACTTTAATATATATTCTGGAATCATAGTTCTTAGTAGAAATAATGCAGAAAAAATTAACTATAAAGGCAAGTAAAAGTACTGAGTTTCAGTGTACCCTTTCAGGGGAAGGTGAAGGCAGAGAAAGTGAAGAAAGGATGAAACAACAGTGGAGCAGAGAGAAACTGTGAGGAGGAATGAGTGGCAGAAAAATACAGCGATGCACTGTAAGCCTCCATTCCCCATCCCCTCTGTACCTCTTGGAGGAGTAGAAGGGACAGAAGTGAAGCTTGGGAAAGGGGACGGTTTAATGATTGTAATTTTGATTATTTCTACCCAAAACTATTTTAATTAGTGATAATTTAAACTAATTTTCCCCAAGCTGAGGTTTTTTTCTGGTTTGTTTGTTTGTTTGTTTGTTTTTCATTTGGAAAAAAATCCCTAAAGTGCAGAAAGTAGTAGAAAATGTTACTTCTGTCCAGTTGCAAGTAAAGATATTATTGTACAGACCCTTTGTCTTCACAGTAGGCATTTCTGCACCTCCATGCCAGGTGGAAGGTCTGCAGATCTGGAAACTAGACTCTCAAATAAAATAGAGACAAACCAGAAATCATTAGATTTCTATCCGTCGCCTGTAATTTTTCTAAAGAATTTGCATGGTCTCCTTCTAAAAAGAAGTTATATATTAGTTTTAAGCAACAGAAATATCTGCATGACACATGGCCCAACCATTGCTTCCCCGTTTGATTATAAAGCTAAAATGAAAATGCCAATAATGAACTTTTCTAAATTTTATGATCTCAGCTGTGGACACCCTCAACTTTGGAAATCTAATAACTTTATATTTCCATATTATATAATAAATGCTTTCTGTTTAGCCTATTATCTCTATTTTCTCACAGTGATTAGGACTACAAAAATTGTGTCAAATAACATTTGAGAACTGATTTTACTTTATGGCCGTTCAGTAATATACTCTAACAGTCTTTGACAGGGAGTCTATGCAACGTGTAGGCAATGAGGCCCTCATCTTTTGAATCTATTGCCTTATCTGCAAACTTAATTCTTACCATCACATAAATAAGGATTGAAAACTATTATATTCGTACAAAAAAGAAAATCTTACCTGTTACTTAAACTGTTTAGTCAATTGTAGTTTTGAAAATCCTGTGTGACTTGATTCTCTCTATGGAATTATTCTCTTTTAAGAATTAAAAAAGGCACAAAAATGAACAACTCCCCCCCCCCCCCCCCCCCCGGAGATAATCTACATCTCTACATCTAAATCTACAGTGATATATTCAAAAGTAACTACATGGCTAGCTGCTTCAGTGGTGAAATAACTGGAAAAGCTAAAGTCCTCTCAGTGCTCAAGACTCAAACTTGGCCATTGAAAAATGCCAAGAGATTAGATGTGAATATTTCACTGACCAAGAAGGGAATTTTCATTGGAAACTTTTATATGTTTTTGTGTATGTGTGTGTGTGTATAGATTGCTATAGCAAATGTAGCCAATTCTAATGACTCACTTTACAAGATCCACGTTAAAACTGCAAACTGCTATAAAGTGAAAGTGATGGAAAAATTCCCTCTGTGGTGAATTAGTGCACTTGTAACCCTTTAGATATATACTGGTGATCAAGTCTGAGACTAAGACTAGATCCAGCCACACCTAGACTTCTTCGGGAGTTTAGAAAAAAAAGGGGTCTACTCTGAACTTTGTGATTCAATGGAAGGATCTCCCTTAGCCTTTGTGTCTTTGATCTCTGTATCAATCATTTTTACCTCATTTTTACCTTGATTTTCTTCTATGTGCTTCATCCATGTAATAAGTAGCAGAGTGAATTTTGCCATCGAATTCTGTGAAGTTGTGCCTTTATAAATCATATTAAAACTACTCTTCCTAATACTTTTGGTAGTCACTCTGAGTAACCTTAAACCACCCATTTTGTGACACCTAGCTCAGGCTTGCTTAACACAGAGCATTCGGTGCTTGCATGAACAAGATGTTCATTTATACTAAGTATAACTGTACACATAGCACTGTGCTCTTATTACTAGAACTTGATTTTCAGGTAGCGTACTAACCTAATTGTAATTTATAGACCAAATATTTCAACCTAACAAAATTACCATCTCTTTGGTTTTCTCTGATAAAATATAAAGCTAATTTAGATTTCTGGATAACAAAGTAACTTCCAATATCAGTATATTCCTAGTTTATTTACATACACATAGGTATGCTTTTTAGGCCTAAATTTTGTCCTGCTTGCTTTTCTGAGAAGGTAAAAATCTCAGCACGATAACTGCATTGTGTACATGCCTCAACATCAAAAATAATTTCTTGCTTCAAATTCTAGTTCAACACTTTTGGATTAGAGACTCAGAAATGACAAATGTAATTAAACCTTTGCTCTAAAATACTTCTCAGAGCTTACTGGTAGTGAGAAGTACTTCCCATGTTGTCTAAGTGTTTTGACAGTTGCGCTTAGCAAAATTAAGTTAGTTTTCTCTTAACAAGTGCAAAAATAAAGATTTCTACTTTTGTTGGAGGTCTAACAAGCTAGTGAAAATAACATTGGGCTCCAAACCAAACTGTTTTAAAAGAACACACCACACAATAATTAACTGTCAGAAAAAGAAGTGTATTGCAATTGCATTATTCTGCTTTCTGCAGTACATATCCATTTCTGCTACTTTTTTTAGCTTTTAGCATTCTTCAATTTCATGTATATTTTGAAAATACAAAAAATATACATATTTGAAAATATACAAAAATGTATATTTTTGATAAAGTGATTAACTAATCTGGGGGACAAAAGATGTGCAATATTCTGAAATAACCTAGGCCACAGCAAAATCTTTGATAAATGCCACATGAAAAATTCCTAATGAATAATGAATAAAAGGAGCCACAAAAATAAACAAAGAAGGTTTTGCAGCAATGGTGTTACAAAGCAGAGGTTGCTGAACAAAGAATACTGGTGGAGGAATGGTCTTGCGACTTAATGAGTATCTTCATTAATGAATTTTTGGCACAAAAAGTAGGACTATGCTAATGAAATTTGTCACTGAAGCAAATCTGAGTGACATTATCAATAGCAAAGAACATCAAGATAAGCACAGAGGAATCAATGGATGACCTTGAGGACTTAGAGTACAATTGGAATGACATTCATCAGTAGAAAAAAACCCAAGGGATTGAACCCAAGAATTTCTTCTATAAAATCAGTTTTAAATACAAAAGGAGAGAAGGACCAGGAGCTTTAGCAGTTCCAGCATGACTATAGTGTGATGCACCTGCAAAAAGATATAGCAGAAAAAATATTCCAGTAGATCTCGGTAAATATTAGGACTATTACACAAAGTCTTTGCAAGCAGCTCAGAGGATACTGCATTACACTTGTCTGAAGAGGAGTGCTCAGGACAAACGAGTGAGCAGAAAGTAAAAAAAAAAAGGTTAGGAAACAGACATCCCACTAGTGAATTTATGGTTTAGAGAAGCCATAAATATTCCCTACAAAATATCAGGTTAAGAACAACAGAAAACAAACTTCAAAAGAGAAGGATATATTGTAAAGACAATTTAGTAGTAGGTCCAATTAGGTTGAATATTAAACAGCTTTTAGCCTTAAGAAGGAGATTGTGGAACAAAACTCCTAAGAATTAGGGGAAAGAACATAAACAGTATCAATTCCAACAGTGACAGGATAAATTTACACATGGGATCCCATTCTGTGTATGCCTGACATAGCAGAGTACTACATCCAGTGACTATGGTCACACGGTCAGAAGCTGGTGATAGATGACCAAGAATTGTGCTCTGCTCTTTCTCCCAATATATTCCTGCTCAGTCTTCTTCTTGGGAAACCATTTGTCACTGAGGCATATCTCCACAGATACAGCATGAGAGTTTTTGAAATTAACAGATTTCACTCCTAAGAAAAAAATCACAATTTCCATTACCATAAAGTGGATCCTTTAGCAGTAAAAATTTTCACCATCACAGACTCATGTTCTCATTTCAAACCAGAAGCTTCTCACTGATCATTTCCAAGTATGATGCTATTTTCTCCCATCCACACTTATGGACAATTTATGTAATAATGGAAAGGGGAAAGAAAACCCTGTTGAGCTTTACTCTAGTCTGGCGCTGTGAAGAGACATGAAAGGTGTAGAATAAGTGGGAGGCCGGGCACGAGCTCTAGGTGGCGTGGTGCGACCCGCCCGCCGGTGTCCCGGCCGTCGGTGAAATACCACTACTCTGATTGGTTTTTCACTTACCCGGTGAGGCGGGGGGGCAAGCCCCGGGGGGGGCTCTTGCTTCTGGCGCCAAGCCCCCGGCACGTGCCGGGCACCACCTGCTCCGGGGGACAGCGACAGGTGGGCAGTTTGACTGGGGGGGTACACCTGTCAAAGCGTAACGCAAGTGTCCTAAGGCGAGCTCAGGGAGGATGGAAACCTGCCGCGGAGCAGAAGGGCAAAAGCTCGCTTGATCTTGATTTTCAGTACGAATAAAGACCGTGAAAGCAGGGCCTCATGATCCTTCTGGCTTTTTGGGTTTTAAGCAGGAGGTGTCAGAAAAGTTACCACAGGGATAACTGGATTGTGGCGGCCAAGTATTCATAGTGACGCTGTTTTTTGATCCTTCAGTGTCGTCTCTTCCTATCATTGTGAAACAGAATTCCCAAGCGTTGGATTGCTCACCCACTCATAGGGAATGTGAGCTGGGATTAGACCATCATGAGACAGTTTAATTTTACCCTACTGATGATGTGTTGTTGCAATAGTAATCCTGCTCAGTATGAGAGGAACCGCAGGTTCAGACCCTTGGTGCGTGTGCTTGGCTTAGGAGCCACTGGCGCGAGGCTACCATCTGAGGGCTTATGACTGAATGCCTCCAAGTCAGAATCATGCCTAGACGCTTGATGTTGTGATATTGCATCACTGGTCGCTTGAGATTGACCCAGGAGATGACAGTCTTGTTCAGAATGAAAGGGTAAAACCCTTTCCAAATCTTCGTTAGTGAAGACATGCAATCCTCATAGAAGGAAAACTTCTATCTTCAAACCAGGGCTGATGGAGCTCATCTAGCCTTGTAAGGCCTTCCATCTAAGAGAAGGACACTCTTACAAAACCTGCGACCTCAGGACTTTACTGTCACCGTCCCAGCTATCTAGGCTGTGGCAGATAAACCTCAGGTGTAAAGGGTGGGGCCAGTTCTGCTCACTCTACACCCCACCTAAAACATCCATTGTGCAGGCTGGAAGGGTTTACTCACACTTGCAAAGCCCTGTAGCAACAGGCGAGGGTAAAATCGGCAGGTGACAAGATCCACTGGAAGCTGCAGGTCCTGCCTTGCCTGCGAGCAGTTCAGGTCTTTGGTCGCTCGAGCTTGATCCAGGAGATGACAGTCTCGTGCCGAATCTTCCTGATTGCCTATGCAGCTTTTCTCCAATCAGTTTTGCCTATTCCACTTGCCCTTAGTCATCGTGCTTGTAGTGAGTGTGGGTAATGCCCTTCCCAAATCTTCATTCGCGAAGCCAAGCCATCAATCAATCAATCTAACATTGCCAATTATTATCCATCTCCAAGGATGGAGGCTTGCACTCCACTGTGTTTCCCAACCTTTGTTTCAGTCTTTGATCATTGTCAAAACTATTTTTTTTTCCTAATATCAGAATTTTATCTGACTTTGTCAATGTTTTAGCTATTTCTCTTTGTCCTTTTGTTACGTACATCTGAGAAGATATTGACTCTTTTTTCTCCATTCCCATTTGCAGAAGACCCATAAACCCGGCATTTCTGTACTTATTATTTTCCCTATTATAAACCGATTTTGTCTTTGAATTAACTCTTGATAGTTTTCCAATAGTGAAGTAGGCCTGGAAATCTACTCAATTCATTGTTCAATGTTATTATACACACAGTAATTCAAAAGAAGTTTTTGGTTTTGCAGATGGACCTAATTCCCCTCAGTTCATTCAGTTTTGTGTTTAGATAAATGAGTACAGTACAAATACCCTTACTTATTTTGCTAGATTTAGCAATAGGCTTTATCTACTAACCTTGATATGTGAGAAAAATTATTTAAATTAATAATAAATTAATATTGGTATTGTGGTGGGTTTCTAATAATAATTCTAATGAAAAATAACTAGATATATTTTTATCCTGTGTTTTTTTCAGTTCTACACCACCAGAACTAGGAGGATATGTTCAAGAATGGTAAAGGCAAGTACCTGAGTTACTGAACCATCACTGTATTCAATTTTATTTGACAAATACTTCAAATATTCAACTCAGAACAATTCCTAAACATCAGCATTCACAGAAAATGGGATTGTCCCATCTCAGAAAGGCCACCTTGAATGACTGCTGCAATCCACTTTCTTAAATACTTCATCAAGCGAATCAGAAAGCATTTATGTCTTTGTGACACAAGCTCCTCATGACATCGTTGACATTTACAAGTTGTGAATTTCTACCGGCCATACCTCAGTTGCTCCATAAAGAATAACGTGTAATTATTGTCATTCCTTCAACTTACAGTTATTAGTTTGTTCTCAATGGACATGAAAGAATTCCTTTAGATAATATTAACTTTCATTTGGAGATCTCAGTATAAACTTACTCAAAAAATGACAAAATTGTATTCAGAGGAATAAATCACCTCTTTTCAAATGAAAAGGAAAATGCAAATTGAACAAGAAGTAAATGTTTAATCTGACCACTGAAGTAAAAATATGAAAGGAGAGCTGAGGGTGGAGATAATGACAGGAGAGGTTAACAGCTCCTATAGGTCATCTTTGGGCCCCCTTTGAAAGAGTAAGGCTCTGGAGACTCGTTTTCTCCCTAAAATCTGAGAACAGTATGGAAATAAAAAGAAACAAATCTGACTTGAAAAGAATTTGAATAAATGTTAAATCTCAGGAGTCAGGAGCTCTGGAAAGAGTATGGCTCTCTTATTCCTTAGAATGGATGAGAAAAAGCAATCTAAGATTATTTTCTCCAGTCTTTTCAGCCTTGGAGACATTTTCTTTTGATATGAACCCCCCCACATATGGCAAAGACCCTCTTTACAGAATAGGATAAAGAATAATATTTATCCTACCCATTAGTCCTTAGAATTCACAGATTTCTGTCACTGAAAGATTTCTTCCTCTTCTTAGGACCAGCACAAGAACCAAATTTCTTTTCTGTTCTTTGAAGGGTAGCAGATATGCAAGCAAGACCACAGTAACCTCCATCATAAGAGTCCTGCACAGTTGGCCAGACTAGGACTGATAGACATCTAGAAATTGGAAACAGGTCTTTTGCAAAGGTGTAGTGGTCGATATGGCATCAGTGTAGTGGCCAATATGACATCTGACTAAATTTGAAATTGGGTTTCCAGATAACTCCCTGCTCTTAGTGACTCTGTCACCTTAGTTAGATTTGATCTGAATACACATATAGTTCATTGACTTAATGTTAATCTCAGTTGTTGCTTTGCTAATCCTAGAACTCTAGTTTTGCAGCTCCCTTGCGTGCTGCCTTTTTCCTGGTCACTGAATCTCAGGTTCACTCAGAAGCTCCCAGTCCTGAAGGTGAAATAAATACCTTCTGCATCTGAAAAGGAGAGTAGCAGAAAGAAGATTGGCCTTTCGCCAATTCACCTTCTACAATCCCATTAATAAAACCACAGAAGACAAGCAAAAGAAAACCTTTCCACTCATCTGCATGAAAATATGTCCTCAAGCATATGGAAGAACTGTATTCTTCCACTTTTCATAGGTGCATGCTGAGCTACTCTACAGTAAACTTACACCAAAAATGTACAAAAATTAAAAGCATTTTGACCTTTCTCTTTGTGTGAGTGACCAGTGAAAGTGTAACCCCATCTGACAAGCATAATAAACAAAAATAAACTAGCTATGTTTCAACCATCCAGACCCTACTCGAAGTTGTGCAAAACAAGAGATTTTTGTCCTTACTCAGACCAACAGGAAAGATGACTTTGAAGGCCAAGAACCATTTGTGAGGCATACCTTGTTTGCAGATGTTTTCCATTTAAAACCATAAGGACTCTTGCTTGAACAATGCCAGAGCTATGATATTATAGCACTCATGCTGATTTTTTTTTTTTTTTTTGGAGAATGATGAACTGTTTAAAAAACAAACAATGCACACGGTGACTTTAGACCTCAGATTAAAAAGTCTTTCTTATGGTAGAAGACAATAATTACTGTTGTCAATCATGGACCTTGATAAAGCAGATAGAAGTGATAGGACCTGTAATTCATGTTAATTAATGAGCAGTGGAATGCTTTGTATTTCATAATAATTGGAAACAATAGGAAGACATCAGCCAAAGCAGGAGTTTGCATAACAAAGCTCAGGGATGGTCTCTGGAGATTTGCCTTCCTTTCAGATAAAGATCCAAATGCAGACTTTCACACTGATCAAATTGCACACATGCTCAGGTGCAGGTTTGAGCATGGCTGTAGACTCAGGGCAAAACTACAATATTTATCTTAGTCCATTCCACCAGGACATATCCAGAGCAAGATTTTGTTTCTTAGTATGACACATGATGTTCATCTGACCAAATATAAAACTGATCTGATTATTTAAATTGTCTTTATAGCTACTAGGGGAAAATAAACTTTTTTTTTTTTGAGTGCTTCATTTCATCCTAAATTAAACATATGCAATAAAAACAATTAATTGACTTCCAGAAATATCTGTAAATTGCAAAGGAACCCTAGGTTTGCTGATTCAGGTGTAGCCTTCTAAATTCAGTCAAGATGAGTCCTTTATTTTTACTCAAGCTACAGTCCAGCACCCATAAGTCCATAGATCATCATTTGACATGATGAAGCTTACTCTTAACTTTACAACCAGGAATGGGTAGTTGCTTGGAGACTAAGAATGTATGACTGACAGCAGCAGTGCTGGTATTTGAGAGACACAGAAAGACAGTAGGAAGGAAGGTCAATAGCCCTGCACAGACAAGGAAAAGAGAAAAATCTCTGAGGCAAGGTTCACTGAAAAGACAAGCTGAAAGACTGTGGCAGGAAAAAACTTACCAAACACACATATAAAAAACAAAGGAGGCTGAGCTTTCTTCTTCACTCCCTTTTTCAATAGAATAAAAAAAAAATCCCAAAAATAATCATAAAGTCTTTGTATGCAACAGCATGGCACTTTACAAATACCTGACTAATAACATTAATTTTTCCTCTGAAAAATGGCCCAAAAAAGGCCCAGGTATTAGTTAAGCCCAGAAGTCTAAGGGCAGGTAATATTGCAGACACTGCAATATTGGGTACTGAAGTTTACCATGCTATAGGGATGATTTGAGTTCAATATTTCTGCAGAAGGTTCAAGCTAGAAAAAAATCCATTGTTTCCAAGGGAAAAGAAGTTGTCTCTGACCAAGTTAAAAAACCACAGATCTTCCTCTGAGCAGCCTAGAGTCCCTGTTTTTCAGGATACAATCTGGTTGTGAATTTAGATCAGTGATGTATGACCATCTTAAAAACCTAAACGTACACAAGTCCATGGGACCTGACGACATCCATCCGCGGGTCCTGAAGGAGCTGGCGAATGAAGTTGCTAAGCCACTGGCCATCATATTTGAAAAATCATGGCAGTCAGGTGAAGTTCCCGACGACTGGAAGAAGGGAAATATAACCCCCATTTTCAAGAAGGGGAAAATGGATGACCCGGGGAATTACAGACCAGTCAGTCTCACCTCTGTGCCTGGCAAAATCCTGGAGCAGACTCTCCTGGAAGAAACGCTAAGGCCCATGAAAAACAAGGAGGTGGTTGGTGACAGCCAGCATGGCTTCAGTAAGGAGAAATCCTGCCTGACCAATTTGGTGGCCTTCTAGGATGGGGCTACAAAACTGATGGACACGGGTAGAGCAGTTGACGTCATCTACCTGGACTTGTGCAAAGCCTTCGACACTGTCCCACACAACATCCTTTTCTCTAAATTGGAGAGACATCAATTTGATGGGTGGACCACTCGGTGGATAAAGAACTGGCTGGATGGCCGCATGCTAAGAGTTGTGGTCAATGGCTCGATATCCGGCTGGAGACCAGTAACGAGTGGTGTCCCTCAGGGATTGGTGTTGAGACTGGTCTTGTTCAACATCTTTGTTGGTGACATAGACAGTGGGATTGAGTGCGCCCTCAGCAAGTTTGCCGATGACACCAAGCTGTGTGGTTCGGTTGATCCGCCGGAGGGAAGGGATGCCATCCAGAGGGACCTTGACAGGCTTGTGAGGTGGGCTGATGCCAACTTGATGAAGTTTAACCATGCCAAGTGCAAGGTCCTACACCTGGGTCGGAGCAATCCCAGGCACAGCTACAGGTTGGGCAGAGAAGAGATTCAGAGCAGCCCTGCAGAGAAGGACTTGGCAGTGTTGGTTGATGAAAAAATGAACATGAGCCAGCGTCAGTGTGCGCTCGCAGCCCAGAAAGCCAACTGTATCCTGGGCTGCATCAAGAGGAGTGTGACCAGCAGGTCGAAGGAGGTGATCCTGACCCTCTACTCTGCTCTCGTGAGACCTCACTTGGAGTATTGTGTGCAGTTCTGGTGTCCTCAACATAAAAAGGATATGGAAGTGTTGGAACAAGTCCAGAGGAGGGCCACGAGGATGATCAGGGGACTGGAGCACCTCCCGTATGGAGACAGGCTGAGAAAGTTGGGGCTGTTCAGCCTGGAGAAGAGAAGGCTGCATGGAGACCTCATAGCAGCCTTCCAGTATCTGAAGGGGGCCTACAAGGATGCTGGGGAGGGACTCTTCATTAGGAACTGTAGTGACAGGACAAGGGGTAATGGGTTCAAACTGAAACAGGGGAAGTTTAGATTGGATCTAAGGAAGAAATTCTTTCCTGAGAGGGTGGTGAGGCACTGGAATGGGTTGCCCAGGGAGGTTGTGAATGCTCCTTCTTTGGCGGTGTTCAAGGCCATGTTGGATGAGGCCTTGGGTGACATGGTTTAGTGTGGGGTGTCCCTGCCCATGGCAGGGGAGTTCTAACTAGGTGATCTTAAGGTCCTTTCCAACCCTAACTATTCTATGATTCTATGATTCTGTGTGCTTGTACATCTGAATGAGAATCTTTGGCCTGATCAAATGAGCTTGAGAGCAAGGAAAGGAAAGAGAATAATCTATGTAAAAGAAAACTTACAGCCAGATGGTTAAGGGAAACTAGATTGTTTTCTGGGTTACCAAACTGAATTGTACACAGTGCTAAGTACTCTGTTGTTTAAAAAAAAAAAAAAAAAAAAAAAAAAAAAAAGCCAAAACAACAGCTGCAAAACAAAACCACACAAAAGACAAACAAAAGACAAACAAACATAAAAAATACCTCAGGGCCTCTAATAATACAATTCAAATTAGTGAAAACTTGGTCCTTGCTTATTGTATCCAGCCCATCTTCAGCTGCGACATTGAGAAATAACCTCTTTCCATGAAGGTACCGTGGGAATAAATTAATTCATATTTCTGAAGCCCATGGATACCATAGCAAAGACTGCAGTAGCCAAGATGAGAAGAGGATTAATATTCCTGTATTCACAGAAGGATTTGAGGAGCTGGCTAAGGCATCAGTCCTGTGAGTGAGGGAGAAAGCACATGTACATAAAACCTATAGTGCAGACTGAATTTTGGCATTTTTCTACTTTTAAAGTGCTAGGTTTCACAGCCTTGAAAATGTTCTCTTTTATTGTTGGGTTTTGACTGCAATAAATATAGAAAGACACAGAGGTTAAAATGTACATCATTTATCTAAAAACAGACTTTGTGTTTCCTCCCCTTTGTCTCTGGAGTGATGTCCCTAACACTTATGTAAAGCTAATAAAAGGAGAGAAAACTTGGATCCTTTATCATTCACTGCAGAAAACACAGTTACGTATTTATACAGAACAAAATATGAATTATTTAACTGATGGACCACAGTGGCCTCTGAAGAGCAATGCTTCTTACTTACAGAAAATGTGTCTTACTAATAAATCTTGAACACATGCATGGGGGATAAATAACAAAAATTGCACGAAATCTTAATCCAGTGCGTGTAAATTAGCCATGCATTAAAATAAGCATATAAAACCCTTCGATTTTTAATTCAAAATCCCAAACTTACTGTGTTTTCCCAGATACAGTAAAACATTCCAAATGCTCATTCACACAGAGGCTTGAAATGTACTTGATATCTTTCTTTCTAGGTTATTTTTTTCCCTACGAATACCTTTGTAGGTAGCACAAAGATTTCTATTCTAAAAGTGTGCGTTTTTACTTTTAACATTTCCCTAATGCATAATAAATGCACTGTGTTATCAATTTCCACCAGTTCCAATATTACTCTAGGCAGAAAATGTGTGATTAAAATTAACAAATTTTTAAATCTAATTCATGTGTTCTTTCTTTGGTATATTTGTAGGGGTTTTGCCATATAATTACAAGAGATTCAATAGGCCTTGGCTTTAGTCTATACCATTTATGTAACTGGCTGCAAGTGAACAATCCAAGTTATTAATTAGTTTAGGCTTATCAGTAGGATATAATATGAAACATTGATTCATAGAATCATTGAAAGGTTTGGGTTGGAAAGGACCTTAAAGCTCATTCAGTTCCAACCCACCTGCCACGGGGAAGACACCTTCTTCTAGATAAGGTTACTCAAAGCCCTATCCTACCTGGCCTTGAACACTGTCAGAGTTGGGGCAGCCACAACTTCACAACTTCTGTGGAGCAGCCTGTGACAGTGCCTTGTATGTTTTGAAAACTTGGGTTCCTGAAGGAGTAGTTGTTAATTCAATAACTTAGAAATATTTGTGCAATACTTAAAAAACAAACAAACAAACAAACAAAAAAACTGTTTCCTATACTTGAAGGGAAACTTCAGGTTTCTGTAAACATTTTTAATGGTGCAATACGATAGCAACAAAATGAGAATGTATAGTCAACTACAGCTTGCTAAAAAAGTTCTGGAGTCTGGTTTTTTTTTTTATCCATATTTTTTTTACAGTGTTATTGCTTGAAGCTTAGCTCAAGACTGAGACTTATTTTCCAATAAATCAAATAGTTTACCATGGGAGGAAGAAGTAAATAAAGATAACAGGAACAATTATCACTTAAGAAAAATAATGAAACAAACCATGAAGAAAGTCATAGTCAATGCCAGGGCTCAGAGGTTGAAGTATTTTATTCCTTTTAATAAATTTCATATTTGTAATAAATCTTGAAAAATAGTTAACTGTTGACACAGAAAATGGGGCTGTATAATACTAGGGAATTAACAGATTGACAGAATGAATGAGTTGGAGAAGACAGGAAAATTATAATAGAAAACATAAGATATCTCTATATTAGAAAAGCTAGAAGTTACCAGAAAATAAAACCAAAATCAACTTTTTGTTGAAATATTATTGATTTGCAGAAAGTAAAAAATGACCAGATTCAGAGAAAGCGTTGAGTAACATCTGAAAATTCATATGCTGCCCAGACAGGCTTTCCAGAATTGTTGAGATTCAAATTTTTCATTCACTTCTGAGAAATCTTCTTTCAAGCACATTACACACTAAAAACCAAAACAAAATAAAACACAGAACCAAAAAAAGCAGTATACAAGGGGGCAAGATCCTGAAAAAGACCGTCTCAGAAAACTGTGCCTTCACTAAAATAGAAAATATATAAATAAAAATAAAGAATATAAGCTCATTAAAACACCTTAATGTTGTTACCTGATGAGGAATACATCCTACTGAGACTTTATTCCCTCAGTTGCTACTGGTCTACTGACTGCCGTATGTAAAGCACTTCAATTCTTTCCACTTCAGCTTCCCCACTAGTATATCAGGACTGGCAGTTAACCTGTTTCGTAAAGTGCTGTAACTTCTAATGACAGAATTCTGAGCTGGGAGCTGAGCACTGTGATAAATATGAGATTTTGGCATACAAAAATGATTATGGTTTTAATGGAATTAAGAAATATAATTAACCCTCAAGCTTGGCATTATGTGATAAAAGTAATCTAAATGTGTGACAAATTATCTGGTTTATTGTGTCTTATATCATAATTATGTTTTCCTAAAGTATGCTACAAAACTCAAGGATGGTTTTTTTACCATTGAAATGATAAAACTCTAGTGGGGATTTTTTTTGTTTTGATTTAGACCAAGAAAATATATTCTGTAATGAAAAGCCACAAAGATCGCTTGAACAGGTTGTGTAGCACCATGGAACACTTTGAACTGTGAGCAAAGAGGAACTGTAAATTGTTGAAGGCTGTTTAAGAGTAGTACTTAATATTACTCTACCATAGGGGACGTTTTTTTAGATTATACCACCAGGCACACAAGCCTTCCCATTGTAAACAAAGACAGCAAAGCCATTGAGTGCCTTGGTCTTTTCCATGTCTTTTTTTTTTTGATAGACCCTCTGTTCCACTAAACAGTGGATCCTGATGTTCTGTAGCCTTCCTTTCACTGTCACTGTACAAAAAGAAGCTCTTATTCCTCTTCAAATCACTTGTCACTTTCAATTCCAGGTGAGTTTTATCCTTTCTAACACTATTCCTGTACTCTCAGCCATTTGTTTATTTATTTGTTTGTTTGCTTATTTAATATTCCTCCTGGGTAGACCATCTTCTCTACATTTTTGAGTGTGTGTGTGTGTGTGTGTGTGTGTATGTGTGTGTGTGTGTTCGAGCTCAAATAGGCATTTTCCCTTCAGCCAAGCTGGCCTTTAGCCATACCTGGTTGACTTCCTGCACACTGCAGTGGCCCTCAAGATAAGTAATCTTTGAAGATCAGGTTGCTGTGCTTGGTCCCTTTCCCCTTATAGCATGATATCTTGTCCATCACACACCAAATCAAGACGACTGATCTAAAGTTCCGTCTTTAGTTTCATACTCACTCTTTTCTTTCCCCAAGTATCTGAAATTCCAGCATGTTATGGTCAGTACAAGCAAGGTTACCTCTTATCTTAAAGGTCTTTTCCATCTAGTTGATTTTATGATTCTATGATTCAAGTGGACCTCTGCTCACCTCATTTTCTCCAAAAGAATATGAAACTACCAAGTCATGCCTTCCCAAGTACTGTTTTCACCCTGTTCTCCTAATTAAGTTTTTACATCTGTATTCAGGGAAACTTAATTTAAGCTCTTCTCAGTAAATTAAAATTAAAATTAAAAATTAAAAAGAATGTTGTCTAAGTTATTTTTTCCACACTTTTTCATGTGGATATTGCCTCTTCTTAGCAACACTAACTTTCTGGAGAGTATTCCACAGTCAAGAAGCCAAACAGACCATCTGACAACACCAGCCATGAAAGGCAGAGCTGGTCTATATCTGGGCTTCTATTCCCTTCACCAATCCCCAAAAATCCTGTAGTCACAATTGAACTTGCCAGGGTCTCCATTGGTAGTACCATGGTGCCCCTACGGCAAAACAGCAAAGACCAGCGATCTGGGTGCCAGACACAATGTTGAGCCAGGTGTACGTTTAATATGACCTAGTGTAATCAGTTCTTGCCATACATCACTGAAGAAATGCTTGTATTTCCACAAGCAGACATTACAATGACAGCTCCAGTCAGCAGCTGTGGAGCTACATTAACATAGATTATACATAGGTGTTGGGCACAAGATAGCAAGCTCTGTGGAGAGGTGGTGTTCATATGTGGGCTTTGAGGAAAGACAAAATGGCTTCACTGCTGCTTTGGATCTATACTGGTCCCACCAGCATGTGGCTTCAATCTTGAGACATGGTGACAAAACAAAGAATGAATGATCATATTTCCGGATGAGGGCATCCTTTATATTAATGCTCCATCAACACTCTTAAATACATTGTATGTGGTTCATTATTCAGACAAGTATTCACTATGAGACACTGGTCTACCTCCTGTCTGTCCTTACAGAAGGATGAATATCCTTCCTAATTCCCGCTGTGTAAAAAAATGTCTTTCATCACTTGTCCTGTCCCCTCACTAATTCCTTAGGTAATTTCATGCGATGTTCATTGTTGAATATTTTTTCTTTAATGTAAAAGTCACAGATTGCATCAAATAAACAACTTTCCAGGAATTAAGTACATTTGATAAGGACAACCGCCAGCCTTCTTCCTCAACCTAGTATTTAAGGGTAATCCCTTTACCTGGGTCCAATCTAATGGCCACTTCCACCACTGTCGTGGTTTAAACCCAGGCCATAAATTAAAACCACACAGTCTACTTCCCCACCCGCCCTTTCTTCCCCCTCCTGGAGGGACGGGGAGAGAATCGAAAGAATGTAACTCCCATGGGTTGAGATAAGAACAGTTTAGTAACTAAGGTATAACACAAATCACTATTGCTACCACCAATAATAATGATAAAGGAAATAACAAGGGAAGAGAATACAACCGCTCACTGATCAGTACCTCGCCCCCACCCTGCCGTGATCCAGCCCTTCTGGGTAACTCTCAGTTACATCCTGGGCATGACGTACTATGGCATGGAATACCTCTTTGGCTAGTTTGGGTCAGATGTCCTGTCCCTGCTTCCTCCTGGCTTCCCTTCCTCCCTGGCAGAGCATGAGACTCACAAAGTCCTTGGTCAGGGTAAACGTTCTGACCAGCAACTGAAAACATCGGCTTTATCAGTATTATTCCCAGGCCGAAAGTCAAAACCACAGCACTGCACCAGCTACTAAGAAGGAGAAAAACTGACTGCTGCTGCTGAACCCAGGACAACCACCCAAGCTAATTTGAAATTCACATTCCTATATTCTCTGAATTTTCTTCAAATAATATCCTTTATCTTCAGTAAGTAAGGAATACAAACATAGCTAACTTTTGCCTTGCAGCACTGTAACTTTGTTTCCTTATTTTTTGATCTCTTTTACTCTAATATTCAGCAAAAGCTCAGAAAAATCCTGATTTCTCAGTTAATGTGTTTTACTTTAAAATGGGAATTATTAATCACTTAGTGTTCAGTCCCACAAAGCTGAGAATGAACGTCTGCTGATAACCATCACTGAGCTACTCAGCTGCTGCTGATTGTGTGCTATCACACTCAGAGCCTGATAAACGGAAGCAGATTATTTAGATCTCATACTCTTTGCAGTGAGGATTTGTCTGCTTTCTTCCACGTCACATATATTACAGCAGAGAGCTGACCAGCAGCATTTAACAAATGCTGAGAAAAAGGAAAGGAGCTGCTCATTAAGGCAGGGGAGAAAGTGGATCCATTTAACCGACAGAGCTTTTCAACAGCTGTCTATAAGAGATGCTGATCCATAAATCTCATCCCTGTCTGGCCACAGAACTGGTGGCACCTGTTCCCTGGGAAGTGTGCAGTGCAAAACGTCCCTTTGGGTACCTTTGGTAACTCCCGCGTAAACTACTAACCCATGTAGATATTTTCCTCCTCCTCACAAAAATTATCTCAGCTCCCAACGCTTTCTGTCAAAGGAAAAAGGACAAAACCAGAGAGATAAAACCCAAATCCAGCAACAAAAACGTGCTGCACTATTTCCTATAAGCATTCTTTAACCTTTTCAGGCACTGTCAAGCAGCATCAGCATAGCATGCCAATATGGACAGAGAGAGCCCTTGCCTGCATCAGCTTCTCTTCTGGGAGTAAGAGTAACATGGCTGTGCCATAGCTTGAATTTTTATTTCATGGGAAGACTCATGACAATGAAACCTGTATCCATTCATGTTTTTCATGAAAACAGGGGTAATTCGATATATCCCAGGAAAATGAAAAAAAAAAGACTAGCAAAAATTCAATTAATCACTCAGAAACTTGTGCGCTGTAAAAGCTAGGTTTTTTTTATTTAACTTCTGGGCTTAAAGTATAGTATTTGTAATACAAGAACGTATCCCCAAAGAAAAATACATTCTGGAAAAAAAACCCAAGACAAAACAAAGACCAACCAACCAAACAAAAATGCTTCCATTTTGAGAACATTTTCTGGTTTTTAGCTCAGAATTTCACCTGGATCAACAAGTTCCTGGGAAAAGAGTTGCTCTTGAACAAAAGGCAATTTTCTGATGAAAAAGAGACCTGTTGGGAATCCTAGAGCAACTCTGCTGAAATCCTTAAAATGGGTTCCCTGTTCATCATCTGTATTCACTAGACCATGCCAGACATACTGAGCTTGATCTCTGTTAGTGTAAATTGATTTAGTTCTACTGGCCTCTGATGTGTTTCTGATGCTTTCTATACAGCCTGCCTCTGAGCTCGCACACTGAATTTCATCCTGTGATTAGTAATGCTTTGCTAGCACAGAATAAAAGTTCATCCTTGGTGTTTACTATAGGCAGTGAAAGAAAAAAGCATTTCCATATGACACTTTTGGCTAGGCTTAATCACCCTGTAAAGGAGCTGGTACGTTCCTTTGAATGTAGGTAGAAAACAGTGTGACCCTGCTTGGACAGGTAAAAGGCTGAATCTGCTTACAATGCTCTTTCTACATGATGCAGAAATATCTTCACACCAGCCTCTGGAGACCTTTGTTTTTCCAGTCTTTGCAGCATGAATTATGACAGTGACAATAATTCTTATTGAAGAATTATTAAGGCTGAATAATCCTTCCCTAGGACAGAGCTATCTCTTATAAACAGGTGCAGCTTTAACAAAAGAATGCAGAACAGAGCTGTTAGGCACAGGTACTGTGTCATTTATGCTGTAAGTTATGTTACATTGCAATGACTTCACAAGGCTTGTTTCATCAAGAGTATGATTTGACTGTGTTTGACTTTTCTTGTTACACAAATTTTATTATTTTCTTAATTTATTTATTAATAGTCCCAAGTATGAGGTAGGTATGTGCATATACAAATGGAAAGATAAGGGATCTTCCCCAAAGAACTTTCTGGGCCTATGCTGGATAAAGAACAAACATAGTCCACTTCATCTTGTATTCAAACTCTATTTCAAAGAATCCTATCAATTTAAATTCTTTAGTTGTGGAATTAATAAGGAATAGATAAATTTAATAAACTATATAATCTTCAGAAAGTGATAACATTGTTTAGCTTTCTATCTCTTTATAGCAATAATCTCTTTATCCATACTAATAGAAAATATAAAAGTTTCTATTACCATATATCTCAGTCTGAAGCCCTTTCAAAGGCAAAAAATTCCTCTGAAAAGAATGTCAGAGAAAGAAAGGACTTTGTGACTAGACTAGTGGGTTGCTATTCACTCTGAGCAAAATATGCACCATTTATATACCAAAATTATTTAAGCACTGTTTAAATATTACATAAGATTTGTGCAAACTTTCTGTATGTGGAGAAAGCAAAAAAATTCACTCCTAAAGAATATCTGAGGACAAGGACACAGGAACCTGGAGGCTTAAGAACCTTCAAACCTTTTTAAGTTATCATATCTCTATTAGTTATAGTTATATATATATAGTTATCATATCTCTATTATTTCCAGTTCATCACTGGAGAAAACTTCGACAGTTGTCCCCAGTGAGCAAAGTCCAAAATTAATTTGCTTCAATCAACAGAACTAAAAACTTTAACAAGTTTGTTAAGAACACAACCAAAGACCTCATCTAAAGAGATATTCAAGACCTGGAATAGTAAGTCAATTCTGTTGACATCTGAAGAAATACTAGCTAATGATACTAAAATGGTTGTGGTTTGGGTTGTTTGGGGGTTTTTTAGGAACACTAATTGCTTGATCATGACAAAAAAAAACACCTGTCTGTACACAACCTGTTGATTAATAGTTATTAATAATCAAAATTCACTAAAAATATTGGCTTTGTGTTATGAACCTTCCTATTTTCTTCTACCATTGCTTCAAATCTCTCACCAAATTTTTAATTAACATGAAAAGAGAGAAGATAATTAAACAAATCATCTACAGGTCAAGCAACTCAATGAGATTTATTAAAGGCTAAGAGAAGAGTCCCAATCAAAGGAGAGTTATTTCAAATCAAATCTTTAGAAGATAATTTTCGTGGCTTGAGTTTGCAAACATTAGGTAAGTATGTTAATAAACTTTACATATGCAAATAAGCCTGTTGAGGACAATAAATCTAACCAGAGGTGAAATGATACAGTTGTAAGTGTAGACAAGGTGCAGGAATTGAGCAGCAGAGCTTTAGATGGTGAGGGAGTTCCCTAAGATCTACCAAAGTCATTGGAGGACAGCAAAACAGCAGTATGTATGCGTCTAATGGGACACTGGGTGAACACAGACACCTGTGTTACTCTATAATGCCAGCTCTTCAGAATCTGTCTCTAGGAGGTTTCTTCTTTTTCTTCTGGCTACACATAAAGGAAAACTTTTTGCAAGGTCAAACTTGTCAACTCCTTCCACTTCTTCCACATGCAATCTACACATTTCAAAATATCAACAAACATCTTTTCCTTCTCTGTTTTAATGACCATCAGTGGAAGTCAAAGTAGATGTTCAAACACCTGAAGCTATTTCAAGGGGAGGAGATGCACAGCCTTCAGTTTGATAGTTTGCTTTCTTCTTTTTCAGAGCTTCTTAAACCAAACTTGGGTAACAGTGTGGCCATCAGGGATTCTGGATTACCTCTAGTAGATTCCTAGTAGAGGAAGAAGAATCTGATTCAGGCATAAGGTGAAAAAAACTGTTAAATAAGAATGGTTTCATTTTACACTTGCTTCTTTCTGAACTGTGGTGGCCTCTTATTAGACTGTTTGACTTAGCAAAACTCACAGAATTCTCTGTTTTCCTCTATTACTCAGTGAAGAAAAGAGTTCACATAGCTCATATTCATGTTTTCTTTCCCGATTTGCACATCTACGGTTGAAAGCACCACCTTCTGGCCAATGCACACTAAAAATTGAGCAACAAGAAGCTGCAGCTTTTAAAACTGTCATCTGAAACACCTCACATATCTTCACCTAATGTATACTACAGAAAACTACTAATTTATGTTAATGTAACAGTAATACCTCAATACATGCACTTGCAATATAGAAATCAGGGTTAAATGGGTCAGCCCAACAAGATATGCATCTGTTTTTTTCTTATACTACTGTCATATTAAGAATAATATTTTAAAAATATGAAAAAACCTAGAGGGAAAGCTCTCAGTGAAATATTTTGGAAAATATTCATCTTCCCACTTTGCTTCTAGATATTTGGCTAAAATGGTCCATCCCATAATGCATGACTGTGTCTGCTTATCTTAATGTATGCTACTATAATTGAAATTAGTAAGATTATTGTCATTTCACATATGTGATTGTAGCTGGTAACAGACACTAAATTTGCAGTGGCGGCAGTGTATCCTACCACATTTCCTATAGCTACCATACAATCTGAAAAAGGAGACTAACAATTTAAGGCCTGTCACAGTGTAATAAAAGGCAAAATAATAAGTTATTTAGCAGAAACATATGGTGGAGATTAAAGAAACCATTCTGTACTGCTCTGTGACTCATTTATATTCTTCCAGTTGTTCTCACTTTATTGTCTTTTTTCTTGTTTGATCTCTGTGTTGACCCAATCAGATCCTCTCAGTTATGCTTCTGCTAAAAGAAGAAGGATCACACCTCTTCATTCCTGTCCTAGGGAAAAAATAGCAAGCAAAAATCCAAACAACCTCTAACTTAGGTTTAACAAATGTATCTTTTCTGTTATTTATGCAGAAAATATTTGGAACATACTTTTTTAATGGCAGAATACTGATTACCTGAAAAAAGCTGATTATCTATTCACTCAAAATTCACTACCTTTATTTGGCTCATTTATCTCATATTTGTCTCACAAAAATTAATGATATGTACACAGACATCCTAGGTTTGCAAGATGTTTTATAATCATTTTGTAAAGAAAGTATTCCTACCATGTAGAGTCTGAACTCTACAGCCTGTATATCAAACACTTGGAACAGTGTTTTGGCCCCTGGACTTCACAGCAAAAATATCTCAGTGGCTTGAACTGGGCCACACTTCTACCTGTGTATTTCAAAATGCCTAAGCTGATATTGTATGCAGTATCACTACAAAAACTGATCTGTTTTTGTTTTTTTTATTTTTGTAGTCTGTAAGTATTTGGGGAGTTTTCTACAGCACTTCGCACTTCATGCTCCAACTTGCTGATTTTCTAAAGGCAAGCATAGAGTGATAAAAATCAAACAAGCAACTGGAGAGCATTAATGAGGAAATAAACACAAGACGCATCCTGAACAATAATTCTTTGTAACCACCACTGTCAAATCAAGGCAGGACTTTCAAGGAGTTGTATAGTTATATCTCCTTGCCACTAAGCACCTCATGGCTTGTTAATACATTTTGTTTGCAGCCCTGCTACCCATTTTATGCCCACCTAGTGATATTTAAAGTGATATTGTAATGCTTCCACTACAGATAGAGATCAACAAATAAGAATTACAAATTATCTGACAAACCTAGGGGACAATTGGTGAGTGTCTTAAATACTGGATGGTAGAGGCTATTCTGCTTTGTTAAAGAGGCCCAGCAGAGGGCTGGTGCACTGAGAGCGATCTCAATCAAGATGAACTTCAAGTTACTGGAAGTGCAGGATGAGCGCCCTGGTACATATCTTGTTTGTGTCAGCGGAGGAAAGTGAGTGCTCCAGCCTGGTGATACAAGCTGTCAGTGACCCTGGTACAGTTCATAACCACAAATGGTTACAATCCCAGATCTGTTCCTATTCAAGTATATATCTCAGACTCAGACACGTATTTCCTTCAAATTCACCCCTCTGCCTTTCATAACGATTGACCAAACTCAACAATGTACTGTCAAGTGTATTCATCAGATGGCCCATCATTTCATCCACTTTCCCCACAATCTAATATCCTCTTTGCTTTCTGAAGTACTGCACTTCTTTGCTATAATCATAATGCTTGAGTACTGAAAACGCTAAACAAAAGCAGCTCAGTCACTGATATCTATCCTAGTGATTTCTCATGAGAATCACAGAGTACCCATATCCCAGGAATACTGAGCCTTCCTATAAAAGCATGTTATAGAACAGGACCCTAAAGAATTACTGTGCAATATATCTTCACTAAAGTGCTGACTTATTCACAGTAATTTACCATGAGTTGAGTATATTTATCTTTCACAATGGTGTGATAAAAGCTTGGCTTCATGTTGATTTTTGGGGTTTTTTGGGTTTTTTTGTTTTGTTTTGTTTTATTTCACCTGGTGCCTGATTTTGGTTTATGTTATATTTTTTGTCCTTCTTTTTCCAAGACAAAAAATTCTGCGTCTGTGATATTTGACTATGTGCTGTATCCTTCCAGAAATTAATGGAAGATATGATACATTCCTGGTACAATACCACCAAATTCTGTGCCTGTTTTTGTTTCCTTTCAGACACCAGCAAGGCTCACTTTCATGTCAGCATTTTCCTCCAGCAAAGTAATTTATATAAGTCAAATAATTTCTAATTTTTGCAAGAGAAATTTATAAACCCCAGCACAGCTCAGTTTTTGCTACACCTGCCTCCTCCTTATTTATTTATATTGCAAAATAGTACAGCTAAGTAGGAAGAGGAAAGCCGTGATGACAGAAAATGAACATAGCATAAACAATACAGATTACACTAGTAAAAGCAAAGCTGGATATAAAGTACTACAAATGGAATCAAGAAGAGAGAAAACTATATGAAATATCAGGTTGTTGAGAGCAAGTTAAGTAGAACAGTTGGAGCTGGGAAATGGAAACTACTGACAATATCTAGAATCTATTGCCTTCTCCTACTTTCTGTTACTCACCTTTAATGTTTAGATTGGTTTTTTTCTGGGATCAGGAAAATATTTACTTACCCGTTTAATCTATGTTTCAGCCACCAAGGCCCTGACTTTGAAAGATATTCTAAGCACTGCAGCAATAACATAAAACTAAGTAAAAAAAAAAGAAAAAAGAAAAAAAAAGATAAAGGAAACTCAAAAAAACCCCATTTCACCCATGTTCTCTTCCTCAGAGCGCAAGAGATCAAGATGCTCAATACGTGTGAGTGTCACACCTGACTGAAAAGCACTCACACACTGTAGGAAACACCAAAAACAGTTTACCAAAGACACAGGTTTTTTTATTTTATTTTATTTCTTGTTTTGTGTTGTTTTGTTTTAAAAGTACAGCCAAGTTCTCTTTGTTTAAACTAAAGGGTTTTTTAGGCACATAATGTAGATATTTTAATAGATCAGCTTTCCTAGAAATGGATATTTTGGGCATCCTGTAGTGCAACCTCATCTACAGATGTGCTGAGAAGCTGCCCACTGTGAAAGGCAAATCCTTTCTCTATGTGCACCAATGTAGCACTACCAGTGTACCACTTTATAACTTCTGCAACCAGACAATAGCTGCTTGGTGACACTCTTGACCAAGAAGCATGTAGAATCATCCCTTCAACAGTAAATAGGAATAGACATTCAGTAGCTCCTCATTTTCAGAGGCATTCATACATCTTTACTGCCCAGAAACCACTTTTCCAAACTCTAGCTGGCTTTTAAGAGAGGTCATCTTGATTGGTGGCAAGTCTAGGAATTAAGGCTTCAAAGAAGCCAATGCTACTTTTCACTTTGCTGGGGAAATGAGCATCAGATACAGCCTGAAAGCAAAGTCAGACTGCAGAGTTTTAACTGGCACATACTCATCTTTGGACAGTTTAAATAAGCATCTCAACACTTAGTCTGGCAATTCTTCATGTGTTAAAGGTCAGAATACAAAGATGGGTTCTCAATATCTTTTGTACTCACCAACTTTTAGCCAAAGCAGCAAGGACCAAAACATTTGGAATTCAGTGTTTTTGCTATTATTATATCTAACTGGAAATAATTCCAGGTGTGTTTCTCCTTCTTCTCATCTGATACTAACCTTTTCACACCAGTGGAGCAATGGTTATTTACAGAATATGTCCTTATTTAAAGAAATGTCAGAGGACGAGGGCCTAATGCTTGTGATCACACTTAGACTTACTTAGCTGCTCATGCTTGTATTTCAATCACCCCAGATTACACTGCATTAATAAGCAGACTGGATTGTGACTACTCTCTGAGCAAACAGATAACACACTTTAGCTTAAAGAGAAAGAGAAAAAGCCAGGATTCGAGCAGTTACAAATACCAGCCTTTTGGAAAAAGCATAACAGGGCCAGGGGCTGCTGTCTTAGAACAACTTTTCAACTCTTTAACACAACTGTCATAGCAAATAAAGCCACTGCAAGTTGAATAAAATAATATTGTTTACTATCAACATGCTTCTTATATGTTAAATCATCAGAACAATAAGTTTGATGTAATCTCTCTCTGACTTGGGACTGAAATCTCTGTCAGAAAACAAAAAGCAAATTTTATTTTCTTCTGGTTTAATTCTGCATCCAAGAGTTGTCCAAGCATTGGAAATGCTTTTGTCAGGGGACTAGCATTGTCAGTTCGTATTTGTGTCTCAAAACTTTAGGGAAATGGCTACTTAACCAAACAGGTGTTGAGGGAGAACAGAAAGGGGTGATTCAGAGAAGGAAAGAAAAAAAAGGAAAAAGAGGAGAAACAGATGGTGGCCAAGAGGAATTGGGAGGGGGTTTACTGTGTGTAAGACTCATAATTAAAAAAAAAAAGCCAACCACAAAACCAAACCAAAACAAGGAAAAAAACTACAGATATCCCACAGTCAAACAAAAAATACTCCGTACAAAACACTGTCTTTATTCAGGACCAGGAATTATATAACTTTAGCTTCCAGCACTGTAAAAACCATCTTTCCTGGCCAGTTATTTACTCCTGTTCTGAGCTAATCAGACATCAGGCAATCAGAGCTCAGTTATTCCAAAAAGAAGGAATATAAAACAAGAGCAGCTTGTGGGTTCACCCTCCCTCAGTGTAAGTGACAAAGTAATGAAAGAAATAATAGCTTGTACCTGCTTTTTCATTTATTTTGCTTGGCTTAGCTTAGGCTTCTGGCTTCTTACTACTGGCAATTAAATTTAGTTCTCCCGAGCATAGTGAAAGACAGAGGAGAGCTTGTGCCTGCAGCACTCAGGCAGGAGCTATCTGCACTGCAGGCAGCCCCAGGAGCAGAGGAGCCTGTGTCAGCTCCTTTGCAGAATCATAGAATAGTTTGGGTTGAAGGGACCTTCAGTGGTCATCTAGTTTCAGCCCCCTGCCATAGGCAGAGACATCTTTCATTAAATTAGGTTGCCCTTGTTCAACTTGACCTTGAACACTGTCAGGGATTGGGCAGCCACACTTCTCTGAGCAACCTGCACCAGTGTCTCACCACTCACATCATACAAAAATGTCTTCCTTATATCAAATCTAAATCTACCTGCTTTCAGTTTAAAATCATTGTCCCTCATCCTCTTGGTAGAGGATACTTTTTCACTAATAGATAGCAATAACAAGCAATGACTGTGCAGAACAGGGTTTAGAACAAAGAAACACCACACAGAGAAGGATATGGGTGGATTGATAGTAGAGGGCTTAGAAGTACAGGTATGGGATGGTGACAGAGGGCTCAGGCCTCTGAACAGCACACCTCAGGATCTGGGCAAAAACAGGGGTAACAAAAAGTACAGAAAAAACTATCCAATATGTGTCAAACATTGTCGTCATTTAAGCCCAGCTGGTAACCCACAACCACACAGCCGCTCACTCACTCTGCCACTTCTTAGAATCACAGAATCATAGAATAGTTAGGGTTGAAAAGGACCTTAAGATCATCTAGTTCCAACCCCCCTGCCATGGGCAGGGACACCTCACACTAAACCATGTCACCCAAGGCCTCATCCAACATGGCCTTGAACACCGCCAAGGATGGAGCATTCACAACCTCCCTGGGCAACCCATTCCAGTGCCTCACCACCCTCTCAGGAAAGAATTTCTTCCTTAGATCCAATCTAAACTTCCCCTGTTTAAGTTCGAACCCGTTACCCCTTGTCCTGTCACTACAGACCCTAATGAAGAGTCCCTCCCCAGCATCCTTGTAGGCCCCCTTCTGATACTGGAAGGCTGCTATGAGGTCTCCACTCAGCCTTCTCTTCTCCAGGCTGAACACCCTCTTCCTTCCCCCACTCCCAGAGGGATGTGGAGGAGAATCAAAAGAATGTAACTCCCATGGGTTGTGATAAGAACAGTCCAGTAACTAAGGTATAACACAAAACCACTACTACTGCCACCAATAATAATAATGGTAGGGGAAATAACAAGGGAAGAGAATACAACCGCTCACCACCCGCTGACTGATACCTAGCCCGACCAACCAGCGACCTAATCCTTCCAGGTAACTGCCCTCAGTTTATATAGTGGGCATGACGTGCTGTGGTATGGAATACCTCTTTGGCTAGTTTGGGTCAGGTGTCCTGTCTCTCCTTCCTCTCGGCTTCCCCTTCTCCCTAGCAGAGCATGAGACTCACAAAGTCCTTGGTCAGAGTAAGCATTACTTAGCAACAACTAAAAACATTTGTGTTATCAGCACTGTTCCCAGTCTGCAAGTCAAAACCACAGCACTGCACCAGCTACTAAGGAGAAAAATGACTGCTACTGCTGAACCCAGGACAAACATATACATCATATACAGTAAATTCAGATGCAATGTGTCTTGCAGGCAACTGAAGACCAAGGTGTAGAGCATATTAGTAAAAGTTAGAATAACATCAGAGAATGGGGTAAATACCAGTAAGTTTGTGTACAGATCACTTTAGCTGTATATAATTTGCATTATAAGTGTTCATATCAGTGCTACTAGAATAATAATAATTATCTGATCAGGCTGTTAAGACTTTAATTACACTAATAATGAATCCTTGACTATGCATTAAAAGTGTGTTGCTTCTGCAAACAACAAGATTTTGAGTGTGTCGTGGTTTAAGCCCAGGCTGTAAATTAGAACCACGCAGTCTACTTCCCCACCCACCCTTTCTTCCCCCCGCTCCTGGAGGGACGGGGAGGAGAATCAAAAGAATGCAACTCCCACAGGTTGAGATAAGAACAGTTTAATAACTAAGGTATAACACAAATCACTGCTGCTACCACCAATAATAATAATGATAAAGGAAATAACAAGCGAAGGGAATACAACACCCCACCGACCGATACCTCGCTCCCCACCCCGCAGCATTCTAGCCCTTCAGGGTACTTTCAGTTACATCCTGGGCATGACGTGCTGTGGTATGGAATACCTCTTTGGCTAGTTTGGGTCAGATGTCCTGTCCCTGCTTCCTCCTGGCTTCCCCTCCTCCCTGACAGAGCATGAGACTCACAAAGTCCTTGGTCAGGGTAAACATTCTGATCAGCAACTGAAAACATCGGCTTTATCAGTATCATTCCCAGGCTGAAAGTCAAAACCAGAGCGCTGCACCAGCTAGTAAGAAGGAGAAAAACTTACTGCTGCTGCTAAACCCAAGACAGAGTGTAATAAATTGGTGGGAGTTCAAGCAACCTGCTCTATAACTTGGATGCAACAAATTAGTAACAAAGGAAGGATGTAAAAGATGCTCTCTGAGGATGTATTTTTACCTGTATTCCTACCTCCTGCAGACTACCCATCAAAAATCTCTGGAGAAAGAAAGGAGACCATGAGAAAAAAAGTCAGATGAAGTTTCTTCATATGATTTCATATGCCCATCATTGCAAGGGAGAGGTGTATTTCAAGAAGACTGGATTTGTTACCTGTTTCTCCATCCATATAACGTTGTTTAGGAGAGAATGCACAGGTCTTGAAGCAGCAAAATGTGTCTTGATCCTTGATCCACGATGTCCCTCAAATTCTCAGCCCAGGATGCAAATCACTAATGTTGTCAACTCACACACTTTTCACCCTTTTCCTCAATACCATAAGAAAAAGCTGCTATTCCAAAGCTGCAAAAGGAGTGTTTCCTGATTTGTGATGACCTCCCAGATAACTGCCATCACAAAGCCAATGGAATATAGCATTTCCTGGAAAGCTAAAAACTCATTGATGAGCTAGACAAAGTAGTAAGGGAAAGTTTGCCTGGCTTTTTCTTAAACTGTGTGCTTCTTTAAAAACTGTGTGTTCCTTAAATTTGGTTTCCTTTGCCCAATCATTGTGCTCCATACTTCTGTTCTATGCCCAAAAGTACTTTTTACTTTCCCCGAAAGTTCAAATGCTGCCTTTTGCAATGCTTTTCCAAAACACCCCACATGTTCAGAGGTGGTAAGCAGTCCATCCACGTGTTTTCATGCTGTAGTGGTAATCTGTCTTCCTACAAGGAAGGCCTTAACAAAACTGCTCACCCCAGTTTTTCTTTTCAACCTCCCCGGACCAGAGGACTGTTTCTCTGTCTGTAGGTTACTTTCATTTGCTTTACTGATACTCAGTCCTTGGAAATACAGATCTTTTTCTCATCTGGTGAAAATGGAGAGGATTCTTTGTAATACAGCAGAACATCAAAATAACACAGAATAAACAGCTGAACCCGGGCCAACTGTATATTCAGCTCAAGACTGTTCTTGAACTTGGGTTTGTCTTGTGCAGTAAATGAATATCAGTAAATAAATGAAAAATAACCCTCCCCAGATCTCCCCCCCGAAAGATCCTATTTGGCTAAGCCTGCACACAGAGTCTGTTTTCAGTAGTGGCCTCAGTACTCTGCATTTCTCACTCCAAGATAGAGAGCATACCTCTTTCTTGTTTTTCCTTTTTTCATGTCCACCTGTAAATTTACTAGCTTCAGAGAAATTTTAACATAAATCTAATGTAATAACATTGCTAGAGACACTACTTTTAATTAGAAGAATATATTTTCTATCAGTATTTTGCAAAAAAAAGTATTTCACATGTATTCAGATAATTAATGAAAATTTTTATTGTTTCCCCATTCAGGGCTTATCACAGTAGCTGACTAATCTATCAAGGTTCCATTCCGAATTACATCAGTGTAAATCTGATGAGTAAAAATCCAATCGTATATAGACAAATAAGTGAGTGCAAGTGTGTTAAAATCTTCCTCTGTTTTGACATTGTATACAGTAGAAAATAAATAATTCCAGATTCACAGCATTAATAAGTAAAAATATCCATATTGGCAGATCAGCCACAAATGAAAAGCAGAAACCAGCCTTTTATAAAGAAGTAGAATTATTTCGTCAAATCAAGAAAGATCTCATTAATAAAATAAGGATTTTGCTCAAAAGACTCTTTATCATTAAACTGTAAACCAGGTGAGAGAGCCCACGTTGAGGAAAGGGTTGACAAAAATAACTTTAGAAGATGAGTCTTTGCTGCCAGTCAAATCCTGCATCAATTATACATTACATGTGAAAGACCTTGCTGGCTGTAGCCTCCTCCTGCATTAGCCAAATCTTATAACCAGGCAAAGGGAGAATCCTTTCATTAAAGAATCATCTGGATCAAACTGTGTCTTTTATTATCTCACAGCAAAGGTGGTGCCTTGGCACTGCTAAGATAAAAGGGATACAAAAGCAGGTCAATCTCATTGTGTGGAATTCCTTTATTCAATCTGATGCAGTCTGTCTTCTGTATCAATATATTCTCTTTCCGTTTTAGATAAGATGCAACAAGACTGTGCTTCCACAGCCACACTGCATAACACAAGCAACAAAAAAATCCAAGCTACTTTCTGAAAAAATAATTATACAGTAGCACTTCAGGGAGCTGGCAGGGCAGCATAAGCAAAAAGCATCAATTTGTGCTTTTCTTCTTTTACCAAAAAAAAAAAAAAGATCTAGTCCATTTTAACATTAAAAAAAAAAATCTTTCTTTCTTATAATTAAAATAAAAACATGGACAAGGTTGCGGTTTCATGAAAGCAAATCCAGAGTAACTACAGAAATACAAACGGAGTTTCTCCACATTTACCCAGAAAAATCTGCAATTGGAATCTGGATTTATAGTATACCTGTATGGAAATAATACCTGTAATCTATCTGGAAAAATATAGAAACATAGGAAAATGTAGAATACTGAAGCAGATAAATTACATACAGCATCTCTGCTGTAGATATAAGTAGATGAGACATTTTTCTGGCAGAAAAAAAATATAAAATAAAGGAATAGTTCCCAAAAAGAGAATTTACATCAACAGCTGTGCTCATAACACATCAATTAATCTATCAATCAATATTTTATGGAGAGATCTGTCTTATTACTCAGTCAGGCTATATTTTGATCAGCCTTCAGCTCATCAGAAATACCAGCTCACTTCTACATTGCCACTAAACTGCTTCTACTTGTATTAAAAACAGACTGTGCCAACTTGAGTCACTTCTAGTAAATTAATTGGGGAAGATCACTGAACTGCAGTATCCCACAACTTAAAGTGGTATGTCACATCTGGGAGACTGCAGAATCAGTAACTTGTCATCCTTCTCCCTGGCTCAAAGAATACGCATTCATTTTTGAAAACCACTGTAGCTCCCAGATAGACTCCCAGGCTTTTCTCTCAGAATATGGCACTCAAATCTATGGCCTGAACTGGGCCTCAAGGGAATTGAACCAAAGCCTCCTCTTACCAGAAAGACCTTAGAGGTACTGGGTAAGATTCAGTTCAAGAAGTTCAGCCTGAACACTGGCACAGACATGTTTAAGTGTGGTTCTCTGAGTTCCTCATATGATAAATAAAGATCCAGACCACAGGTCCTACTTCATATATGTCAACTACAGAGGGAGGTCCCAGATACCTCTGGGCATCCCACCTGGCTCTGGGTGCCTGTGTGGACCCAAGAGAATTATTTACATGTCTGTAAATCTGCAGTATCAATTGTAGCATTAGTCCAACAATTCTGTGGGCTTTACTAGCTATAGAGCAAATGACTGACCCCCAACTCCACGAGAAGTTTTGACACTTTCATATTAAACCCAAAATACAGAGAAGCTGAATGTCCAGAGCTGAATTTCACTAATGGACATTCTGTAGCGGGTATTTCTTCCTTTCTGATGAGCTGTTCTTTCATTTATTTATTTATTGCTTATTTCTCAGTCACTACCTGCAAGTTGTCAACCTGTCAGCACCTACAGCTCATTCCTACTTTGAACCTTCATAGGGCTCTCCTAGAAGTCTCTTAATAACATGCTGCACAAAGGCTTACAGCCTCGAAAGGCTTCCTCCATTCCTCACTCTGACTCATGGCTCAAGTCAGAAAGAGAAAGAGATGCCTAACACTGAACCAAAGCTCTGCATCTTCATTTGCTTGTCAGAATTAATACCAAGATAAGCTCAACACCTAACACCAGAGGCATTAAAAAAGTTTGAGACCCACAATTCATGCCAAAACAGAAGAGCAATGTTCATGTAGAAACATTTCTTGTGAGAACACTTCCCCATCTGTGTCAGTCCAGCAATTGATCCAAACACTCCCTGCTCCCTGTATATTCTTATTAAGACCTCAAGTTACTGAGACAAACACTTCTCCTGTCAGCCCAAATGATCTGAGATAAACTGGGACACTTTTGTTGACATCAGGTTAATGTCCTGAGATTAATTTGATGACAGAAACAGTAAACTACTGTCCCTTACAAGCAGAGGAGTAGAACTGTAACCTTTGAGATAATGAGGAATATGGTGGTAGCGGTGCTGAATAATAAACCCTGCTTGCAGGAAAAGGAAAAAAAGAATACATTTTTTTTTTTCAGTAAAGAATTAAACTCAAGCTATTGCAGGTCTAATAAAACCCAGAAAATTCTTCAATTAAGACTTCTTCATTTAAGGCTTCTGATATGATCTTTGGTCTGTTAATTACTTAAATGTATTTTAAAATGAGGATTGCAATCTTAAATAGATATTGCAACAATATCAAGTACGGGTCCCTCACAGTGAGCACGATAATAAAATCAGTAAACATCAGCTGCTAAGGGGTTTAATTTGCAATTTTGTTATCTGCTGAAGGCAGAAAAAAAAGAAAAGATGAGTAGAGAAAGCAGGATGTGTTAGGGACCCTTGACAATTACACCGTTCTGTCACTGGTTTGTATCTATCTTACTTAATTTTACATTCTTTTTGCAGTGTACCTGCTGCTACATGCTAAACTTCAGCTGTTTATTTAAAAACATAACCCTTGTCTTCCACTTTATTCATCTGGCTGAAGATAAATTAAGTAGTCATGTGATGTTCAGACTGTTGGAGTCCCTGTTCTACCTCTGTTGATGCTAGTTTTTTAAATATTTGAAATTCAATCTCTACTGAATTCAGCATATGCAGCAAAATTTATACGAATAGAAAGCAACCATGTCACAAAATGACCACAAGATCCACCAAGTCCTGTTAGGAAGAGCACATGTTACATCAGTCGCGCAAATTTATATCAATCCTGAAAAGATGAAAAGCTCAGGGCAACCTGGGGATGTGCTTACAGCATATTCATACACATGTATCAAGACACATTTACAGGCCAGTTTGCGGCTGAACAAACCAATGAATTTTTCACCATTATGACAACCAAATTTGGTCCTAAATAGAATAAAATAAAAAGAAATAAAGAAATAAAGAAAAAAAAGAAATAAAATATTTATCTCTAATACTTCTTCTGTGTCCAGTGCTTGAAAAAGGGCATTAAATCATCTGATCATAGTGTTAAATTTCCATCTGTTGCTACGTTGGCTCCATCCTATTACAGACTTGATATCTTAGTTAAGACAGAAGGAACAATTTTTTCTGAGGTATGACAGAAGAATGTTAACATAGTTGTACCTAGCTAGAAGGATCTCCTCAAATTTTAGTAGTTACAATGTCATTAATCCAGTTAGACCTTCATTCTTTCAAAAACTGAAGCCACCATCTTCTAAAGAATTTTGAGGCACTTTCTGAGTCCTGCTTTGGTTATCTTCCAAAAGGACAGTGATCCAGTTTGATGGGCTCATAAGACTTCCCTGTGTGAAACAGTCCTGAACTCAATTTCTCACGCAGGTGTTGAAGCACCTCAGTTCACTCCTCTCTTGCCTTTCATTTTAAACTCAGTCAGAAAAAGACAATCATAGATTATAGGTTGCAAAATTGCCGTTAGAAAAAGGAGCAATCATACAAAGAAGACGATTAACTTTCTTTATGCCATGCTGTTGCCTCAGTACACTAAGATTCAGATGGATAAAATGCTTCTTTTCTTTCAGAAATAGTATCTGCTCTGATGCTTCTCACCTTATTCCTCTTTGCAATAAAGGAAATTGTATTTGTACTCCTTCTCATCTTAACTCATCTTGCTAGCATAATGTATATTTGTGAGGGCATTCTTTGAATTCTCTTTGACTCTAGCACATTCAGATAGATAACTACTTTTTTCTCAGTGGAATTTGTTTCACCCTGTACAACCCCCAAAATTATTCAGCTGATTTTACTCTTCTTGTTCCTCTTCTCACTACTTTTATTCTGTGGCTGGAAAGTGGAAGTAGAACCAGCAAACATGAAATCACAGCAAGAAAAACATGAGTTGTAATATGGACAGACAGCCTTAAGATTCTATGAGATACACATGGTTTTGAAGGAAACCCATCTCATGTTCAAAACTACAGGAGTATAATATCATCATTCTCTATTGGCTGGATTAGTTGTCAGTGCTTGGATTACATGGATTTATATAGATTCTTAAACCAGAATTTTTGTATTTCACCAGAGAAAAAATTCAAAGTTTAAGAACTGGACCTCTGTTTGTTAGGTTTATTTATTGTTTATAGGTACATTATTTTGCTATATGCTCAGTATTAAGGCATATTTGTGTAAGCTCCCCTCTGCCACTTTTTGTCTAAGGTGGCTGTCACAGCACATAAGAAAATCCTACAACTGGGGCCAAGCTCCTATGTAAAGTTTAGAGTGAGAACCAGCAGTCATGAAAGCCTGTGGTTTTCACTTTAGCCCCTTCTTACTGCTCTGTGATAAAGGAAAATAATTATATATGAAATCTGGCTTGTGGAGCTGAAGAGCTGGTTATATAAACTTTTGCATGAGCTAGATACACAGAACTTCCAGTGCCACTGCATTACAGGAGCCTACAACCTGCTGATGATCAGAGCAGTGTGCCAGCTTCAGCATGTGTATGCTACTGTTTGCATTCGCTGAACTGCAGAGATCAGTGCCTTCAGCATGCTGACCATGAAAAGGAATTCAGGCATTGGATGAAATAGACAGGGCTTCCATAAATGAGAAACAACTTATTCAAAGGAAATTGAGTCTCTTTTATTCATTTGAGCTGTTCCACAGAAGAACTAAAGAGCAGTGGAACTGTGCAGGAAAAGGTGGCTAGGGTAGGCTGGAGAAAGACTAAACCCTCTTTCTCTCTCAGTATAGCTTTTCCCACAAACTCTCAAGCATAACATTGCTGGCTATGTCAGAGTTTTCCTATTTACTCGGTTTGCTGCAGGTCTCGAAAGCACAGATGTTGTGGTAAATTTGCAATTCAAACTGACAATGTACACAGCTCATCCTTACAAAATTTTGATTATTTTGTGCAATTCATGTTCACAGTTTGTGATGGTTGGTTACAAGCTTTCCTTATGACCTGTCCCATCACTCAAATGCACTTTGCCAGTGGGAGAGGAAAACAAAAGAGAACACCAATTCACTACTGCACTTGTACCTCACTGAAGCACTTAAAACTTTTAAAAATAGTGCAAAAGTAAATTTCCTGATCTAGGAGTCTCATACACACTTTGCTGTGCTGTAGATAACTATATCAGACACAGAGCAAAAGGGCAATTAGAGCTGCCACAGGTATCAGAAAGACAGATCTCAGATCCATGATGGTATAAGTCTCAGTCACAGGGATAAATCAGAATATTTTAATACTGCTCATGAAGTCACAATGCTTCATTGCTTTCTTGAGAGCTAGGAAGTAAATAAGATAGATGTACTGTAACAGCAAGACCCAGAAAACTAGGCAGCCAAGGTTTACCCCATTCATTTGTAGAGTTTATAGCTTTAGATAACACAGATCATAGAAAGTGTAAATGGTCTTCTACCAGAATTTACTGACCTGGAAGAAAAAGGGTGTAAAATAAACACCCACACTGGTAATAAAACTGGGAGCAGGGGCAGCCTTGTCTGCCAGTTGCCTGAAATATTTTACTGTGGTTCAACACATCCTTGTAAAAATTTATCATCCTGTGTCATATAATTAAAAGAATTGTGAGCCAAAACTTGTTTTCTTTGCAGTGAAGACTATGAGTAGATATGGCATTTTTGAAGCACCCTGTAGTGGGTAGGTTAAATCTATCTGTTCATCTGAGAGTGACAGAACAGGTTGCAGAAAGGTGGTGATGTTTTTTCTTATTTCTTTGCAGAAGTGAGGAAGCCCACATATTCCTCTGGGCATATCGAACAAATACAGAAGCTCTATATACCCAGAAGAAGCCAAGAGAAACTCTGTCTAGCTTAGAGTGATCCTAACATTTTTTTAGATATTAGTCCTAGGAAGAGGTATTACAGTCCCTGTGCAAGTTAATAGCCCTGGGAACACCCATAACAGACTGCTTGTAATACAGAAAAATACAATAAACCCTCTAAAAATGTCATCCAAAATGTATTTTTAAAATATCATTGAAAGAGATCAAGGGCCTCAATAAATCCTGGATCTCAGAAGTAGCATGAGACATGGTAAGGTAAATATTCAGACAGCCCTGGGTAATGGATCACACATGATGCATTGGAAGAAAGGTAAGCAAATAAACAAAAGTATAATCAATGGTGCTTGCCAATTTGCCTGAAGTTTGTCCATAGGTTTAATCCCAAGCACATGAGCAGGCATCTTGGTTTACTTAGTACTTAGATTATTCACATTGCCTTTCAAAATCCTCTGTCCACTGTCCTCTGTCTCTGTTGGAGAAATAGATTAAATCCTATTTCTCCAACTGCAGAATAAAAGTTCCTGAGCATGCTAATATTTTGCCTTTTAGGATTGTGAAAAGTCCCCTTTAATTCTAGTCTTTCTTCCTAAATATTACCAGTGATTATTACCTTCTGACTGTCTGCACAACCCTTCCTTCTCCTACTACCATTGCATCTTCTTAACTTACTGGCAAGTATCCTCAACATATACCAGCCTTTGTCTTGGTGAAAAATAATAGGACTTTTGAGGAGAAAGGAGTGCAAAAGGAGTGTTTCTTTCACAAGCAGCACAAGTGTTGTTTCAGTACTGAAGTGCTGTAAACCAGTCTGTGGAAGGCAAACTGAGTGACCTAATTCAATTCATCCTCTCCTGCATCCTACCTCAAAAAATGTAATTATATCTGGATTTGCTCCAGGGTATGATTTGTTCATTTTCCACAAACGTCTAAAACCAGGCATTTTTAAAAAATAATAATTTCCCTTACAGAAAGAGTATCTTTTATCTCCATGAAAAAGTGGAGGCAATGAAGTAAAAATATTTGGTTTTTGAAACAAACACAAAACATCCTCAAAACCCATAAACGTGTTTTTCCACCAGTTTCAGTAGTAATTGTTTATAACGTACAATTAATATTCCTTTAGCATCTAGAGAACGAGATGGAGATAAGAATTAAATTTCAGTAGGTGCAGTATGTAAAAACAAATTAAATTCAATGTAGCCAATCCCTCCTCCCAAATAAAAAAGACAGTTATCCTCTTCTAGAGAGGAAAGATGATACAGAGAGGTCAAACAGGAGGTCTGAAATAGATAAGGGACTCGAACTTTTATTTTCTACAGAGAGTTACTGCCTCAATGGTAAGACTATTTATTCTGTTGAAAAACTCTAAGTAAAAATCCATCTGGTTTTAAATCTAACTTTGCCAACCCCAACATCATAATACTTCAGTTTCATACTCTGTGAGCACATTCTGTGTTCATTAAACTGAAGGGCAGACAGTTAAAAATATTTCCCAATTAGCTACCTTGCTAAAAACGTTTAATAACCTTCAATAATTCAATCTTTTCAAATAATGAGAAGACTTCTAATTATTTTTCAATTAAAATGTCACATTCTTCAGAATGTCTATGTTATTTGCATAAACCTGTCTTATTTCCCTTCAACTTAAACAAACTTCTCACCTATTGTTATTCATGCAGTGCTATGAATTATTTCTATAACTACTCTTCTGGAGAGTGGAAATTTGATATAATTGGCTGAAATATTTCTTTGCATGACTAAGTACACCTTTGGTAGAGTAATGGAGTTTACAGGGCACATAATATGCAGTTAAAATGATGAAAACCAGCAAATTTAGGGCATTTGTTAACACCGGTATGATTCCATGCTATGTCTGAGGCTGAACAAGAAAGCTTTTAGTTTGGTGAACCATATTTAATTTTGAAATATGACAGCCTTTCAGCTGACCGATACCGTCATCCCGCAGTCTTCTTTATGCTTCAGAGTAGCATAAAGATTTACCTAAAAAATGGGATAATATAACAACTTACTCAACTTGCCAACAAGCTAATAAAAGAACCAAGTTCTCCATTATACAGGATACACAGCATACAAACATATTCAGCAGTATCAGAGGCATGTTCCTCTTACGTAGCTTATACATTGATAAACTTCATAAATCACCAGTACCACAAAATGATACTGATGACACATTCTCTAACACTGCCTGATCCAGTAACTTCTAAAGAGATAAACTGAGTTACTGATATTTGATTCGAGTTTGCAGAAGAAAGATTTCTAGTGGAAATTATCAAAAAAGTTCAAAAGAGATTTCAATTCAGTTTCAGAACTGTTTCTATAGCCCTTTGGATTTCTTGCCACACCTAGTTTAAAATAATGTTATAAAAAATACTGGAGGCAAACTTATCTCTCCAAAACTCGAGCACCAGTAGTCCCTCCTGTCCCTTCCCAGGAGTACTCTCTCTTCACTTGTTTTCTGTATGGATGACACTTCACTTGTCTATAGAGGATGGAACTGCAGCTCTCCAGAGTCAAAAAACATGTCTAGCTACAACGTGAACTAAGGTTTTGCATCTGCTGGAAATTTCAGGTCACAAATTTGGTAGAGTACTGTTGAAGTCTCACGACACACTCTGTCATCCACCAAAGGAAAAGGAGAGAGCCCTCTAACTTTGGAGATGTATAAGGATGCAAGAGTTGCTTCATGAAGGTCTTCAAGGGAGGAAGAGATGTGAGATCATTCTCAGGGAGTTTTTCAGGACTAGGCCTGAAACCTAATTCCTTATATCCTTTCTTGTCACCTTGGAAATGTGTTTTCATCCAAAGAAATTAAGTGTAAAATGTTGTCATTTTTAGAAAGCACTTCTGACAACTGTTTTGCTCAGATGTAAGTTATTGCCCACTTGTAATGCTAAGGAACTATAGACTAGGACGGGGAGCAACCCTTCATGGCTGCTTCTACTCATCTAAAAGTCCGCATGTGAAAATTGTGTCAGGAAATCAGGTGTCCTTTTTTTTTTATAAGAATAAATATTCATAATGGTATAAGAGAAGTTTCTTGGGAAGAGGGGTCTGCTGGAGAAGGACAGTAGTGAGTCTGGTTGGGATGCAAGGGATATCAGCCTTCGCATGGATAGTTCAGGCCCCATTTACAAATCCCACACTGTAATATTTATTTACCTTTTTATGAACTTTGATAGCCTTCCTCTACACTGCTCAGCAAAATTGGGAGCTCTCGAAATGAAACAATGAATTTCCAAACTCTTTTCGCCGCTTCAAATGATATAAACCAGTGAATGAGGTGATTATTACACAGTTTGAAGCCACAGTGCACTGAAAATTTCAAACAGGATGAAAGTGAGAAAGAGTTGGGGGCGGAGGGAAGCAACACTCCATATGGCAAAGGTAAAAGAATAATTAAAGAGGTGTTGATATCTAAAATCTGAAAGAAAAGAGTAAAGATAAAAAAACTAAACAAAAAATAAATCTGTCTCATAGGAAGCTAAAGGTAAGATACAATGACATGAAAGTAGAAAACCTAACAGCACTTTTATAAATATAACAAACTCAAATAGTTGATGAGGAAAAAAAGGTGACTAGCAAATCAGAAGCTGAAAAAGGGACAAACTGTAAAAATTGCTTTGGAAGGAGAATCAGATGTGTGAAATGAGGTCACCAGATAAGTGAGAAAAGAGGTGAGATCTCGATCATACCCTAGCTGCCTCTAATGTGTTTGGGTGGGGGTTCTTTACCGGCCCATGTGGGATGCAGAATGGATGCACTGGGCAGCACAGTACACCTGGGGCTCACAGGTGGGCAGAGCACAGCAGGTACAGTGCACCCCACCAAGCTGGAATCAGCAAGTTAAATGTTTTCTCTGGCATGAGGAAAGAGGCCCCCACACAGCAGACCATTTTATCTAGCAGGTGGGGTGAGAAGATCTGACAGACAAAGCTTATTACAGTCTCCCAGCAGAGCGTGAAGAGGGTAGATGCTCTTAATGACCGTATACAAGGTGACAGGCTCACTCCTATCTGTCGAACAGCTTGAACTGAGGATATTTTACCCTGAGGAAGAAAGGCCTGCCTTCTTCATACCTTTTTTTTTTTTCCCTTTTAGCATTTAATAATGAAAGCTTCCTGTCACACAGCAGACTGGCTGCTGCCGTGATGTCTCTGTGACTGTGAAGACAACAGTGTCCAACAAGCTCCAGATAATCTTTACCCTGCAGAACCATGGAAAATGGCTCTGTGAAAAGCTTTTGGAAGGGCATGAGCTGTATAGAGGAATCCTGAGGGGTTATAACAACTGAGCTGATCTCTGGTGGAGGTACTCGACTGCACTACTTTGAAGCAGCAGGACATTAAGTTTTCTTTTTCTCAGTGCTGTTCATAACAGGACTGCTAGATAATATTTTCATACAATGTCACTTGTCTTATCTGGTCTCTGACCACTACTGAAACTGATAAAGCGTTATAAATTCCTTTTAGAAAAAAAAAGATTAATGTATAAGGAATAGACAAGCAATGGGTGTTTGGATTGAAGCCGGTTTAGAGGCAGAGAAAAAGAATACCATTTTATACAAGTCATAGTGTGTGTAGGAGGGAAAAAGAAGTGTCTTCCCACTCTTGTAAATATACTTTTTGTGTTTATAATTATCTGCAATGGGGAGAGAACAGTACTGTCTAAAAGCAAATTTCTGCTTGATTATTTGAGAAGATTTGGGACATGATGAATACAAATTGTTGTCTGATATTCTTAACAATGGTTTGAATGTGGCCATTCTCACAACGACTGTGCTCTAGTTCATTTTTCCCATATGTAAAATAGGCTATAGCCCAACTCACGCCTACAGGTTTTTACTGTAAGTAAACAAGCTATTTCTACTCTCCATGGACAAGGCACATTTAGCATAACATACAGTATAAGCCAGGAATAGGTTTCCTGGCAGGATGCTGGGAAAACTATCAGCACTGCTCTGTGCAGAACAAAAACTCCTGATTGACCACAGTATTACCTCCTCATCCATGTCGCAGCTTCATCTGGGCCTTGTACAAACAACGGATATTCAGTATAAACACTTGTCTATAGAAAATGTTACGGACTGTAAAGTATAACACAGAGTGATTTGGGGGAAAAAGGTAGGTAGTGAGACCAGGTATATGTATTTGTGTTTTCCTATAGTGTCAAAGCATTCACAGTAAAGAGATGGTGCGGATCCCGTAGACAACTGAGTTTCCCTTCCCCTGCAAACAGTCTGTGACACTATAGGATTGGGGAGGAGAAACCTCCTGGTGAGCCAGCCATGAGCCCTGCAGCTCTCAGAAGACAGCAACAGTGGGGGGTTTGGGTTTCCTAGAGGCATTTTCTAAATTTCGCTTCTACTAAGCCAAACAGAATCACCTCAATAGAGCAGATTCTGCACACACTTCTGCGGATTTCATACAGCAATATAGTACAACAGATGTGTCAGCTTGGTGTGTATATTAATCAGGATTCACCTCACCTAACTCCTTGTTGGTCAGTCACCAAGGTCCGCTGACAGGAAATGAAGGGAATTAGGCAGTTCTCACTTACTTTGGATTTCTGCCTTTAAATAAGAGGGTTTCTGTCTTTGGAAGCGCCTGTTTTTCTGCACTGATTACGAAGAGATTGCAAACAACATGCTCAGATGTAGATATCTACACTATAGACGTCTAAATTTGGCAGGTCTAATCCTACTCTATCTGTCTGTATCAAACCACAACCTCCATTTTATTAATGAAAATTGTCTTCCAGCTTCTACCTTAAACTTGTAAATCAGAAGGTGTTAAAAATCAAACACTGGAGATTAATCGAGCATCATGAATCATGAGCAGAGTAGGTGCAATCAACAGAGTAGGCATAAGCAGAGTAAATAGCTTGGATAAGAAGAAGAGTAAAAACATCTTTAAGCACCTTTTCAGGAAGCTTTGCTATGATGGACCAATCATGGAAGGAAACCTGGGCTGAAAAAGGGAATCTTATGATCCTGAACGGAATTATTAAAGACAGAACAGCTCTCAGAAATGGGACAGCAAGGAAGATAGATTTAGTTTGAGATTCTGCACTGAGGTTAACTACAAGGGTAACTCAGATCACCAGGCAAGGAAGCTGCTGAGCATATACTTTAGCTAATCTCTCCTTGTGGGTGAAAGGAGTGTTTGTTTAAGAAACTGTCTTACAAAGTCATTTTGCTCTGCTTTTGCTACCAGAAGAATTTGAAAATTTGCATTGTCTGGGAAAGGATGCTTCTTTATTGTGGAGAGTAACTAGAGGTAGAAAGTTTAATCATCATTTGCAAAGAAGTGGTCAGGCAAAGAGTTTAAGTATGTGACTGGCTCTGAAGACGAACTCCGCTCAGATCTGGCAGTCAAGCACTGAAGAACCACAAGCTGGGTCTATTATACCAACTTGGGAGTATCCAGCTGTGAAAAGCTCACTGGGTAGCAATAACTGCATGCACTGCAAGGTAGCTTAGCTTGGTCTGCTACCTGCTCAGACCTACAAGTAGTCAAATCAGTCAACTTTATCTAGACTGATTCCAGTGACACAGTCATAGGAAATGATACTGAAAAGGCTTTCAGGGAGACAGCCAGTCTGTTGCCTGTCCCCAAACAGATTGCATAGCTGGTCCTGATCCTCTTACACGCGAAAGTAAAAGCCACTTTCCACATCCGGAAGTATATTATTCAACAGTTTTTAAAGTCACCCAAAAAGCATACACTTTTTTCACGATATTTCCTGCATATCTTATGGAAATTTATTATCTGGCTTAGTAAATACAAATGGTTTCCTGAGTTTTCATTGATAATTTGCTGTAATGTGAAATTTTTTAAAAAAGCATGCATTGAACATATCAAACCTGCCACATAGCTTGATTTTTATAAAATATTTTGTCAGCTACTATTCTTGACGACGTCATGCAACATGATATCTTTCCTGACTGATTAGAAAGTTTATTTCTTGACTGACAGTTTTGTTTCAAATAGAGAAAAAAGAAAAAGTCACAACCCACGCTGAAAATTATATCCTTTTGTTGCACATATTCTGAGCCATTATCTCGAGCAATACAAAACAATTCGTTGGACTTTAAAAGATGAAACAGCTACTTCGATTTCAGACATCATGGAATTTGTCTGCAGTTCTTCACAAATGATAATCTGTAGCTCACAAACCATCATAACTATTTTGTGGCCTGGTTTCTTCCCGTAATAATGTAGTAGCTCACAACTTGCTACACAAGGAAAACACCTACGTATTCCAAATGGTAAAGCAAATCCAGCTCTATGTTTAATGCAGGTATGTGCACTTCAGGCTAGACCTTTTGCACTTAGAAAATTCAGCTCACAGCTGAAATAACTGACTGAGATGGGTCACAATTCTCCTGGTTTTCAGGACACTCAACAGAGTAAGAAAAGCTCATCAATTTTTATATGTACCAGTAAGACATTTGTTGACAGCACAGTGGCTTTTATCTATCAATATAGTCCCTCTGGCGATATGTGTCAGTGCATCCTGAGACTTTATGGATTTATCCTTGTAAGGATTTTGACATGAGTTACAGCAGTTTTCCCCTCAGTGTACAAACAGCAGAGATAAGGATTTTGTCCAGAACCATAATGAAGCTATATCTAGTTTTCTTGAAACCTATCCTAAAACCTTAAAGACAATGCACCATTATTCCTATCTTATGTCTTTGGGATGTCATCTAAAGACATTCAGAATCAATAAAGGTCATTTTGCCAGTTCCAGTGGAGTCTGATGAACCTTTAGAATAGAAGAAAAATAGCTTATTCCAGATCTTTCTTTTTGGACTGGCCATAATCACTGGGTCAAAGCATTGAATCACGCAGCACTGAATAGAAGAGAAATATTTTCCAACGGTATATGACATGTGGCTGCTCCCAGTTCTTTCTCCCCTTCAATATTTTCTTTCTTCAGATTAAAAGCTATCTCTCTTACTGTCCAAGAAAATACATTGTTTGATTCCCTTGAAGTTGTGAGTTACTCTACACATTACCAATGAAAAATGTAAAAGCACTCTATTAAAAGACATCAAAGTCTATGAACATCATCAATCACATCAGTATTTTTGAAGTGCAGCATTCCTTCCCTTGCTGTTGCAAAGATAAAGGAGTTTTATGCATGTCTAGAAAGCACTTTTCCATTATACAGAGTAAATTTGGAGCAACCACACTCATTTCCCTATAGTTGCTACAAATTTATACTCATAAATCACACACAACATTTTACTCCTTTATTTTGAAAATGAACTGGGAGTTAAAAACAATAAGTCATGCTGGACCTGGAAAAGAAGCCATCCTCTCAAAGAATACCATTAGAAGGAACATATTTCAAGAATAATTTAGGACTGTATGGTCAGAAAATGTAATGTTTTGTGGGGAAAAAAAGTCCTTACTGTTACTACTATCCCAAGAATATGCAGTCAGACCTAAAGAAAGTTGTTTAATGGGTATATATTTCAGACTATTTCTTTTCTGAATTTCATAAGTTTCCATCTAAAAGATACCAAATCCGATAAAGAGAAGTTTTTATAGAAGCTACTGGTAGGTAAATCTAATTGGACTGTAAGAAAAAGAGTAGACTGAAACAAATAATTTTCCTTTGTAACAAAGGAAAAAGGAACAGAATTGAACACTTTCCTCTTTTTTTTTTTTTTTTTTTCAATACAAATAATAACCAAAATATACTGCAGTGTTGAAATCAACCGTATTTAAAGAGATATCTGATTTCATTGGAATAGCAGCTGCTTGGCTAATTCAAGATATCAACAAGGATGTGAAAACAGTAGGACACAAAGTCACCCCATGATGTGTCAAAGCTGGGGAAATTTTAAAATATGCAATTCACTGAGTCACCAGCTTAATTGTATGAGCTGCTGCTACTTCCAAACTTGATGACAAAAACTCTATTTTATCACCATGCCCTACACCCACAGCAGCAGAAGTGGTGACTTTGACACTATTGGGCATTTCTATTCTTCATTACTGCAGCCTCTTAATGCCCAAAACTTCTGCAATTTTGTCCAGAAAAAAAAGCACTAAAAATGACCTTCCTTAATACTTACCTTTTCTTCAATATTTATCTTTCCTGACTATTTGGGACCTGATTTGGCAAAGGCTTTTTTGTGTATATCTTATTTGTTTTATGGATATTACACACTATTATTCTTTCAGTCACACAGCAGCATTTGGTAGCTTTATTTTTCAAATAAAGAAATAGAAGCACAGGAAACCAAAGATGTCAAAAAGCACATAAGACATCGGGGCAAAGGAAGGATTTGAGCTTTGATTCCTTGTCTGGTTTCTTCTTTATTTAAATGAGCTATTTTGCTGATGGCACAGTAACTGTATAAGTGCTAAATATTTATTAAAAAATCATTATACCAATGAGCAGTGGGAAGATGAGGAACCACAAATATGGGGGTAGGAAAAGCAGCATGAATTTTCTTTCAGCCTTCTGCATTCTGAAGTCTAAATGTCCCCATCTCAATGAAAATTCCTGTTCAGCATTGCATGATGGACTACAGCATGTAGCACAAAGCCATGCACACCTAATTTTTCTGGTCTGCTGCAGAGTGGATCTTTTCAAAATAGGGGTTCGAAATGTTCTTTTCAAAACCACATTTCAAGAATGGGTTTGGAGGTGGCGTATGCAGAGTGTACATGGTGTATGGGAATTTGGACATGATTAGCTAGAACACAAAGGTCTGTGCAAACACCACAGAAATCATTATATGCCAAAAAAGTCCACAGTGCTGTGCAACATGCTAATGTGTTTCTAACTTTCATGTTATAATGAGCACAAAACTAATCTAGCCATCGCTTTAAGAAAAATTTACAGATATGCAGCTAGCATGTACACAGCAGATCAAGCACTGAACTCTTCTTACGAACTTTTACTTCCAGCAACAGCCCACTTTCTGTTACTTTTATGCTGATTCTTGTATTCAGAAAACATTCAATTAAACGAATAATGTGGAGATAGAAGCGATAATATTTGGGTATGCAGACAGCAACAAAAAAATTTCCAATTGTAGACCATAGTATTGACCAGAATGAGATTACAGAAGAAATAGAGGAAGACAGAAAAACATCACAGGCTAGATAACACCACAGTCCATCATCTTTGAAGACCCATGGAAAAAAAATGAACTGGAGCCTGCTAAAGTTCCCTGCTAGAGATCACACACAGCTCCTGTGAATCATTGATCCCATAACAGGAATAAAAAGAAAAGGAAAAGGGAGAAAAAGATCTTGTAAAGCCCTCCTTCAACTAATCCTTTAAAGTGTCTCAGCCTCTGACCCAAATCCACTTTCAAGTTCATAAGAACAGTCACAGCTAGAAAATCTTCCCTTTAGTGTACCCAGGGAAATCAGAGAGAAAGATAACTTAATGATGTTTCAACAAAACAGGTTAAATTACATAGCAGGTATAAAACATGAAAGACAGTAACCTGCCCAGGACATATACAAGACTGTCTGATGAATAGGCCAAGGACGTAGAATCATAATACACAGGAGTAATAAATTTTTACAGCTGAAGAACAGAAAAGTCAGGGTCCCTAAGTTTCTTCAAAGCCATCTACTGTATTGTTATGATTCACACTTTTGTCATTTGAGTATTTCAATTCTGTGCCTTTGGTAAGTCAGATGATCAAATTCTATTAACACCAAAATCTTGATCCTTACAAATTAATTCTTCCTCTGTTGTCAATCATGGTATAATCCTCCTGTATAACAAGATTGATGGCATGTAAATGCATGTGATTTACAGCCCTTATCACTCTCTGACATTAATTTTTGCATCTCCAATTTCAAATCCTGGCTTACACCCAGCTTCTTCTAACTAAACTGTGATAAGATGAATATCTTATTTCTAGTTTCTCATTATTTCTTAAAGCTGTTTCCTACCTCTCAACTTTTGCTTGATGAATATAGCTGTCAAAAAAAATGGCCATGAACCCATAATGAAGTTTTTTTGACATTTTTTATATTAGCTATGTTGTTGGGATCTCTTTGCAGTTGCAGTTCACTATTGTGAAGGACATTAGAAGCTGTTTCAAACAAATTAGCAGTTAAAGACACATTATTAAATTGCACAACTAAGCAATATGCTAGTTGCCACCCATCTGATCTTGTACATTAGCTTATACCTACTACCACAGACAAATTAGAATTCCCTTTGAGATGAGAAGAATCTGCTTTTGTATATGATACAAATAAACAGTGTTTTGGTGAAAGGATACTGCTTCATAAAATAATCATAATTATAACAGTATTAATATCACCACATAATAATTACAAACCCCACCATATTAATCATAGCACTGAGTTTTACTTGAGGAACACCTATCTGCCAACCTGAGGCACTCTCTTGAGGTGTGCTGCTTACGTGGGTGTTGCATCAGGGATGTCACAGAGAGACTACCAAGTCCGCTGACTATTATTTACTGTTGTTGTTTCATGTGGGCAGCCATGACACTCTGAGGAGTATCAAGAAGGATTACAAAGCCCTGGGGCAGTGCTAAGGAACTCTGGAGTGCAGGTACTATTTTCATCAATACTTCTGGTCAAAAGGAAGTGTTTTGAAAGGGCGAGTCGAATCTGGAATGGATAGGGCATTGAACAGCCTGTTCTAGTGGAAGGTATGTTGTGGCAGGGTGGTTGGAAATAGGTGATCTTTCAGGTCTTCTAACCTTCTATGATACTATGATATATAGAATATAAGGAAGAGTTATAAACAGATTATATGACTAGAATTAGGTATTTAGAGAAAACTGTTATTACAGGGAAAAATATCATCTTTGTGTTCAATTATAACCACTTAGTAAAGCACTGTCTAATCTCATTTAAACACTTCAGACCTCAGTGGTAATGAATCCTAAGGATTAGGGGGCTTTCCTAGCCTGAAACTTTGCAGCAAAGTAGCCAAGTCAATGTAATTCTGACCTAGTTATAAGAATGTGGACATCTAATCGAAAATTACTCACACTAGTTAAATCTTTGTTTTTATCCAGTGAGGTGAAACTAAGCCTTTGAAATCAGTCTATGTAAATATAATTTTGAAATGGTTTGAGTGTCCAAGGATATGCACTGTGTACCCAATTGCTTTAGTTACACTAGGACAACTTGTCTAATAAACCCAGCAAGTTAGAAGTGCATCCAGATGAACATGGCTTTACCTTGGGGGTGTAAATATCATTGTTTTTCAGTGAGCAGCCACGCATCTGTAATTCTTCTGACTTTCAGGAAGAAGTCTGAAAAAGAGATTGAAGTCCAGTGTGTCAGGGAATAATTTCAGATTTATTTAATTAGCAGGAACCAAGAGCTTTCTGAGATGTGTTTCTCATGAAAAGAACACTCTCTGCAACTTCCTTCTCTAAAGTTCACAGCTGCCCTCTGCTTGATCTTACAGTGCCTGTAGGTCTCCCCCACAAGCTGAGCTAGACTATGGGTCTTCTGGACTTGAGGTGTGCGTAGACAGGAGATCCTTTTTTGCTACTACAGTGTCTTGAAATCTTGCAGAAACAAAAATATTATCAAATTAGGGTGTTTTTAGGAGACAAAGCTCTTCTTTAGACTGAATCAGTCTTGTCAGAATTTACCATTCATCCATGAATTCATTTTTATCTAGTTCAAAATTCATTGCTAAGAAATGGATATTTTAACCACCAAAACTGATAAATTAATGCATAGTTAATTAGATTGGCTTGATTCTCCAGCCTCACCATCAGAAATCAGGAGTGGTTTTCTGGAAACAAAGTAATTTGCATTGCTTTGACATCTATGGAATTGAGGAGAAGGATCAAGCATATTACAGATGCATTCTAAGGCATGCTTTCCTACGTATGCCAAAGTCAGCGGGAATGAGGGAGGACGTGTTCCCAGGCATAGCACAGCACAGCTGTCCTGTCAAAACCAGAGATGACAAAGTTCACAGGTCTCCATGGCAAGCCACAAACATGAAGGAAAACAAAAGTATCAACATTTTCCTTATCTCTATCAGCCTCTAACCCATTCTGTGTCATGGCCATTTCACTGCTGATCAGCCAGTGCTAATAAGAGCATCTATAGCAAATCCAAGCCTGAACTGAAAAGCATAGTAACACTGCCAGAATCTCCAACAATCACTTCAATGTCTACAGAACGTCTTCAGGCCTTGTTCTTAACCCTATGTGGTCTCTCTGCTTCTTCAGGGTATCATAGCGTGATCCAACCAAGAACAGTTGTTCTCCTGTTGCACCACCTTCTGCTATCCACCACTGCTGTAATATCAGAGGAAGCATCTCCCTTTGAGCCTCTTTTGTTGTTCAGCAAGAACATTGCTGGATCTATAATGAAATTGTTTGGGGGGGGGGTTTACAAGGACAGTGGTAATGATCAACATAAATGGGAAGAAAAATTACTGTCATCAGCATGCAGTGCCTGCCAGTGAGGCATTTATACCAGTGAAATATAATCAAGTTTTCAAGGAAGGACCAAAAAAGCAAGCTCAGCACTTTTGCCATTATTGTGCTACTGACAACAATTACTCTCCTGGTGGCAGGGAGAGAAACAGAGACAGGGGTCTTCTCTCACTTTTAATTTTGACCTTTGTAAATCTTTAGGCATTGATGCAGCAATTACTGCCTAAGCCCATTACAGGCGTGGAGATGGAGTTATCATCAATCATTGCATTTTGAAGGGCCAGCAGCCTGTTTTGCTACATGCTGCATGAACACTGAACAAAAAGCTGGTCCAAACAATTGCTCTTTTCTTGTTTAATAATCAAGACGGGATCAGCTGCCTGGGAAGAAGACCAGCATGTTAAATCTAAAGACACATAATTTCTGGTTCCATGATGACCTTCCAATATCTGTTCTGCTGTGTAAGTACAGCTCATGCCATTTGTGCAACTGCATTAAGAGAGCACCAAATGGTAGTTTCTTAACAGTGACTAATCAAACAGGCAAACAACAGTTTCCTTGTACCTCATCCACACAGAAAAACCAGGCCAGAAACATTTTTCTTTGTTTTAAATACTGGTCAGATGCTTTTACAAAAACACACAAAGTGAAGTAGACAGAGGTGCAAATCAGGTGTTGGAGTTACTGCATGAAAGAAAAGCGCACTTAGTTAAACACGTGAAAGCCGGGTAGGAACAGCTAAACAGGCTTCCTGAGAGCAAAGGCAAAAAAACAGATGCTGAGAGGAGTCGGACAACTCTTCAGGCCTTCTGGTTGGAAACATTGCTTGAAACATGCAAAGGGAGACCCTTGATTTACAGAACAGTGCAATCAAATTGCATTTAGCTGTGGACGATTAATACTCTACAGGACCGAAACCATGTTGTGATAATGCGAAACTCACTTGTGCGGTATAAATGTCACTCTTGACTGAGGCTATGCATTGTTCCAGCCATTGCCAAAAGGACCTTAGCTGTAATGAACAAGTTATATTACTTTTTCCTTAAGAGCCATCAGTCTCCCAGCCATCTGCATCTTAAATATTGCACCAATACCTACAGGAGAAGTGCTGTGAGGATTTTGCTTGTTTTCTGACTTCAAAGAGCTAGTTTGTCTTATTTAAGTCTGAGATTTTCACAAAAAAAGAGTCATGTACTGCAAAACATCTCAAACATGCATTTGAATATTATAGTAATAATAGAAACTAAAGTCATTGGCAAATCTGTGCTTCAGGAAGCCAGGTGTCGAAAATTTTCAGTATACATTCTAATTTTCTCAGAAGTGACCATCTGAGATATTGCTATGTAAAAGACCATTTCATGTAATGGGCCATCTAGAGGTAGGAAGTTGTTTTATTATTATTTTTATAAGCAAATGCCTTTTATGTAATATATAAATTCTGTATATATATGTAACAAAACATACTTATATGTGGGCTCATAGGCTTATATACACATACATACAATGTGCATATGTGTTTACTCCTATAAAAAAATACCTTTAAAGCATATAATTTGTTCCCTGCAAATTTCTTTTCTTTCTTGAGGGATTCTAACTAAATTTCTAATCTCAGAAAATAATGAAATTTTATAGGTTTTTCTGAAGGTTATCAGCTTCTTCAAGAAGTTATTTGTGAAGGGTATACTTCCACAGTATTTTGTTGACAAGTATTACACAGAAATTTAGCAGACAAGTTCAGAAGAAATAAATCTTACTGTTTCCAATGCCTTGGTTTCAAATTCTGGTATGGACTGAAATCCTTAAGCAAAATGTTTGTCCTCAATGAAAGCAGGACAGCTGCAGAAAGAGACTTCGAAAAATGTGAAAGATTTTTTCCCTCGTAATCAGCATATAAAATCCTTTTGTCCAGAGGAAAGGGGGCTTTAACTAGTGATAACTTGTTTTGTTTTGGTTTGCTTTGCTTTGCTTTGCTTTGCTTTGCTTTGCTTTGGTTTCCACAATGGAGAGAGATTCAGGTGTCTGCAGTCCTCAAAATCACAAGAGCAGGGAGAGAAAAAGACCTTCTGCTTCAGACTATGGCCTGAATTGATTGGAAATGAAGGAACTCAATTGTGTCTCTGCTAATAAAGATGCTAATAAACCTCACAGTAGCATCTAACTCCTGCAGTGAGGGCTAGGGCTGACAGCATGAGAAAGTTCATGCACAGTCCTCTGCAGGAGATCTCAGCCTTTGGAGTTATAAGCTTGCAGGAAGAGACTAGATTTATGAAAGTTTTTGGGAGAGGGAAAGATGGGCCATTTATTGGTTAAACTTTTGGGATGCATCCAGGAAAGTGAATTAGTGTCTGGCACAATAAAAATAGCTTTTGTATGGAATACTTGAAGCTAGGGAGTCATGAGAGGTAATGTGGGAGAGAAAACAGTGGTTGACTATGTACGTGTTCATTAATAATTAGTAAGGAGTTCTAGTTCTTTCTGACCGTACTTTTGCAGACATTTAGCATTTCACGGGATCCACCAAGATAAAATCTTCAGCCCCCATATGTCTGTCAAGCACGCACATGATTCAGATGTTGCAGAAGTCAGTTCTCTCTTCCCAGCTTAATAATTAAATAGGTATTGTAAGTTGCCAGATGGAAGGCAGCCAGCAAAACCGGTTTGCTGGGAGAACTGTAGCTCCAATTTAGTTTTTGCACCTACTGACCTAAGTCCAATTCTAATACAAGAATCTCTTAAAATATCCAAAAGCAAGAGAAGAACTCATCTGGGAGGAGAGATCTCCTGAAGTACCTGTAAACAGTGACAGATCAAATGTTTGATTAATCCCCTAAAATGTGTTTCTCGAGAAGAAACATTTCTGATAATAGGTAGGGCAGAGAAGACTTGCAAGAGAACTGGACATGAGGAACAGTCTCCATATATAAAGGCAGTCAGAAACACAGAAAGTGCAATGTACGTATGTATTATGGCTCTGTCTGTCTTTTTCTTCCACTTAAAAAGACAGAAGAAGAAAAAGAAGAACCTTCTACTCAGTGTGGTTGTGACTTTGAACCCTCAACTTCTTTACTGATTGGCAACAGGAACACTAAAAAGGCTGAATTAAACTGTTGTTTGGTTGGTTGTTGGGATTCTTTTCCTGTTTCCCTTTATCCTTTATAAACCAGATTACAAGATACAGCAACAATTAGACAAGTACAGTAAGGCAACCACCCTTTTCTGAAAGCAATGGTGTAATATGACATATGTAATATGCTGTAAAATCAACCTGGGGCTGTATTCCCTTCTTCCAGTCCATAATCGTAGGAACAGTACAACTCTCAGCATAATTTGGAGCAGCTCTTGAAACTCTTGAACCTCAGGCATGCAGCAATGACCACAGCTGTACAAACAGGATCCTGACATCCTGCAACACTTTTGTCCCTAGGGGACTTTCCATCACAGCTCCTCCTTTCGGTCATCTAGGAGGGACGGACAGAGGCAGTTGAGTCACCTTAGCTCTTCATGGACCTTAAACTTCACATCAGAAGGGAAATCCTCACCTCTCCATTTAGGGAACACAAAGAGGTATAAAGGCAGGAAAGATGTAGTTGACACACAGCAGATGTGCAACCAGTATCGGAATACAGAGAAAGCATGAGAAATTACTTGATGGTATTAATATGCAGCAAAACTTAGCTCATCCCATGTAAAGAGGCAGTATAAAGTCCAGGCTTTCATGGCAGAAAAATCCAGTTATTCAGTCTCTCCAGAAAGCTGCTAGGTTTTCTCAAGATTTTTCCTGCCTTCAAACATTTCAACCCAAATATTTAAGCTGTAGGCATTAAATTAGTTTGGCTGGAGCCTGTCACTGATAGTCTTTCACCACAAATCATTTCCAGGATAACTCTGTTTTGCCTTTTTTTTACAGGACAATCTTGCGTAAATGAGATTTTATCAATAAATCAGAAACATTTCCCAGTTCACTTGGCCAGGGGGTTATAGCCAGAACTATTCATTGAATAAATCCATCAGTTGCCCATGGTGTATTGCCCTGACTGAAGTATGGCCCAGATCCAATCAACAACAAAATGCTATTTGTTACCGAACCATCTCTTTGATCTTGCCCTCACACTACTTTCATCACTCATTTATCACTGTTTTTAAACACTGATGTGTACCATGCATTGGTATTACCTGATAGATTGTTTTCTTTAATTTGGAAATTCAATGCATGAAGATTTTTGGTTTTACTCACTGAATTCAAGGTTACTTTCTAAACATTCAACATAATCATAAACTTAGCTCTATGGCTCCAGAGGGGAAAAAAAAAAAAAAAGGCAAACCTTTTATCCTGCCTTGACTTGCTCTAGAGACTTCTGTTTTGAACCAGTGCTTGTCATGGTAACACTTTAATATTAAAGAAAGAAAACCTGCATTTTGACTGAGTTATCCCAAGAAAAGTTGAATGTAATTACTTGAAACAACAGCAAATCTTTCACAGAAGCTCTTTGTGATAATTGTTTTGTTAATGCCTTTGATTTGGAGGTATTTGATTGGGATGCCTATAAAGTGGAATTTGTTGCTTTACACTGCCTCTAGTCACATCTAAGCACCCCTAGAGGGTGACAAAAGTCACAGAAGTTTAAAATTACTTTTGAAATCATTGTTATCTCAAAACAATAGAATTAACCTTTGCTAAAATGTTTCTAAAATAGTAAGTAAGCAATGTGAAAGTGTTAAGTTTCACTTTCAATGGTGCAATTTTCCACATAAGATACAGACGGGTAGAGGATTTGTCCCTGGTTCTTTATATCATATATTTTCATTGCTCAATCTAAATGATGAATTCACGACAGTGAAGCTGGAAGAGGAAACCATCTTGGAACATTAAGATTTTCCCTGATATCAAAGCAGAGTTGTTTCAGGGAAAAAACAAAACCAAAAACAAACTATGTGAAAACTAAGAAGGATCCTGCAAGTATATGTTCTGAGTGCACCACTCTTCTCCTTCAACTCATCCATAATCTCAGTGGTGGAGCACAGTGTTTATTAAGTTCACAGAGGATGATGACCTCTGAGTGTCAAAGCATGGACAGTAGATACCTGCTAATACCTTGCAGGTCAGATTTCTTCATAATTTGAAAACATGAACTGGAAAAAATATGAAAAAAATCAATAAAAATATTGCAGGTAACTAGAAATAGTTAACTAGTCTTACTGGAAAGGACTGTGAGATGATACCTGATATGATATCTGAGATGACACCTTGAGATTGTTTCTGTTTCACTATGCGTTGTTGCCTGGAGGTGCCTATCTCCCCTTGATGGCTAAAGACCGTATGTAGAGTGTTAAGTATTCTAGTATTTGTGCTTCCTGTAGATAAGATTTAGAGAAAGAGAGAAATAAGCTTGTATCATTGTGTATTCACTCTCTATCAATAACTCTTCTTGTCACTTGCCTGGTTACTGTTCTTCTAATGATTTTATAAAAAAGAAGGTCCTTACTTTAGTACACAAGTCATGCAAAGGCATATAGTTCCTTACCTTAATGTGCAGTAATGAACAGATGAAAAAAGAAATATTTCAGTATTTGTCCCTGTTCTTTCAAGAGGCAAATGAATTTCAGAATCTGCACTTGAAACATAGGAAGTATATTGGTATCTGGTGGCTGCAACGTGCCCCAGACAAAACACCACAAACATAGAAGACACAGGATAATGGTTACAAGCCGTGACAGGAAACAAGAAGGATCATATTGCCATCAAGAAAGAGAATGCTGAAGTAAATCTGCAAGGCTCTTGAACTCCTCTGGGAATATACAGTTCTGCACTGTCCCTGACCATACTAAATTTCAATGTAAAATTAAGGTGAAAAAATGGGGGAAAAGGAGTACAATATTTATAGAAAATATTTCTTTGGTAAGTTGTAACCTGTATTTAAAACCAGTACATCATAAGATGATTTGTAAAGGTGATAAATTGTTCCTAGAGACTGATCAAAAGGTTAAAGAAAGAAAAAGGAAAACTGTATCATATTTTGTCCTTGACATATCTCTCCACAGTGCTGAGCAGTATGTCGTTGTGCTTAATCAGAGTCCTATTTCCTAGACTTCATTCTTCCAACATAGCTTCTTCAAGACGACTGGCTCCCTTCTGCTAAACCGCCCTTTCAAGTTATGCTAAAAGTGAAGACCTGGAAGAACTGTCTTATCATGCAGCAGCAGTCAGCATTTTGTCTGAGGAGATTTTTCTCTAAATTGCCAAGCATCTGTTTTATTGGTTGGATGTCACTGGTTTCTGTCTTCTAACTGACTTCTTAGAATACTGTTTCTTTTAAATCACAGTGAAGAGTAATAATAACTTAAACGCAAGGAATACTCTGAGAGGCTAAAATAGGCTCATGGGTTCATCCAGACGCAAGAAAAATTTTGTAATTTCAGATAGAGCTCATGGGTTTCATGCATACGAGTCCCTGAAAACATTGCAGATTCCAGTTAATACCTACTGCCAAATTTTGCACTGATTTACACCATCTGGCACCATATTACAGTCACTCACTAAAATCTGTGGCAGATTTGGCTCATTACACAGAAATTCATTTATTTAGAATCAAATGCTGCAAAGGAATAGAAAAAAAGTTCATGTTGTAAATACCTCCAAGCCTTTCTCATAACAGCAAAGTTTAAACTCTTGCTTTAATTTGTGCCAACAGAATTGTCATTAGATAGGCATTCATGGCATTCATTTAGAATTATTTTTTTCACCCATTTTTATCTCTTAAACTGTTTCCTCTTACACCTTAAACTCTTAAGAACTTAGATGCTGTTTTATTTCTGTAAGTTTCACTCACTACTGTCAGACAGATGTGGACTGTGCTGTATGAAAGAGATGTTAGAGACTTCCTCCTTATTTGAGATGTCAACACAATATTGAGTTTTCATTGCTGAAGAACACTTTGCTAGTACTATGATTCATAGTATTAGGCATTCATTGTAAAAAATTTTTTTCCTTCTGCGCCAAATAACTTGCAGTGATAATGTCAGATACCAGGTGCTGCAGTTGTAGTGGTCGTTTAAGGATACATGATTGAGTTTAACTGGGTACTTAATCAACTGGTATCCTAGTCTTCTACTGCTCTGCTTTTGTCCCGCCAGCAGCATCCTGCAAAACTGTTGTGTCAGCCACAGAAATCAAACCATTTCCATTCTCCCCAAGAAAGCAAGGCAACTTATCACCAATCATTTTTTCTTCTGTCTTTCCATCAGATTCTGAATTTGTAGCACTTTCTGTTAATCGTAAATACACTGAATATTTTTTTCTGTATAATTCCGACATTATACTGCAATTCCTGAATGTTAATATTGATCCAGATCCAAGACTAACAGTTTTAGATTTTTAAAAGTTTGAACTTTTCACTTGTGGTGAACTTCATCCTCCTTTTTGTTTTTCCCTGGGTTCTGGTGGATTGTATCATCTTGGAACTATATTCAGACCACCTACAATGGCCTCTAAAATCAGCATTGTTATGAGTAGTAGTTCTGACTCTACTCTTCAGTTTCCACACAGAAAACAGTCAAAGGCAGATGCCATATCTGAATCTCCTATTAGAAGCTTCAATTTGGTTTCTGCTTACCAATTCCCATTGAAGCAAAGTCAAAGAACTGTAGAAGATGGATGGAAGATGGTCTGGATCACTTGCCGTTCTCATACATATAGATTAGGAGACACCTAGTCTAAAGCTAGATACAGAGGAGATTAGAACATGGAGAATTCTGTCATTTTGTCTGGTGGAAGTGACAGAATCTCTACCAACACAATACACCCTTGAACAGTAAACCGTAGCAAATGTGACAGTCTTCTCCATTTCACACATGCGGGGCCACAAGCTGGTGGTAGAGGAAGGCAATCCCATCCTTACTTTGAAGCAATGTGTGACATTGTTTGATCCATATCACTGGAATTTTCTTCCAGGCAAAGCACAATTAAGGCAGAGAAGGAAAACTACAAATGAAAAATTTAGTAAACTGTAAAAAGATGCAAAACTGCATTTCTGCTATGGTCCAGAACAGATCCAGGGAGGAAAACTGAAGGGTTTTACTATCAATATCTTCACTTAGCCAGAAAAGAGTATTCACAATAGAAACCAGGAGATGCTGAGATTATAAGGGATGATGATTCCAGCTACTCTTGGGAAACATGAGTTCAAAAGTAATTTAGCTGTTCTGTGTATGTTTACACTCTATAATGTCTTCCTATCCACGTGATCCTATTAAGATCCTTCTAGTCTCCAAGACTTTTGAAACTGTCAGCTATTAGCCAGTGCACTGTAAAGACTTTCATTTGTATCCTTGGCTTTGGCACTGTACTGTCTGCATTCCGTTCCTGTGATGGATACCTGCGCTGACATTCCTTCTCAACAAATAGATTTTGTTGCAAACGATCCCATTATTGATTTTGTAGTAAGCTGAGTAAATCCTAAACCTCAAATACGGTGTGGTAGTTATGCTTCACAACTCTCAGTACCTTATTGGCATTCAAGTTGTGCTAGCTCCTACTAAAATCCTTCTGTTGTGGCATGAAGCACAAATACATTTTACTGTTATGCTTGCTGCAGTGCTGCCAATTATTTTAATACTGCTACACGAGAAACAAATGAATGCTTAGATGTTTGTTTCGGCAGCTGATTTTTAAGCAAAATCATCTCCTGCATTCTTTGCAAAATGTTCTTTGATCATGACAAATTCTGGATCACAGAAGCTAGCCAAGAGAGGCAAACCCACCAGTTATAGACAGACACAACATAGATGCCTCTTTTTATTATTTTGGATTAGATGTGGCATATTGTTATGTTTAATACATTAAAATCAGCACGGAGTGCAACAGCAGATTGCAAAACAGTTCTGATCACATTTTAACCACTCCTTTCACTGCTGTTTTGTAAAAGAGCATGACTTTTTCAAAAGCACACATTAAAGAAATTAATAATCCTCACTCTTTCCCTCTCATCCATTTCTTTCTGATTCCAAAGGATGATTACATTTGAATGACAGACCTTCAGTCTGTCACGTACCACTAAGTGAAGTTTCTGGTGTTCAAGAGTAATGAGGCCAGTCACATTACAACTCACTGATGAAAGGTTAAACAGGATTGACAGGTATATCTAAGTTTGGAGGTCAAGAGGTTAGAAAAATCCACTGTGACCCTGCTGAAACTCAAAACTGAATCTAATAGTTTTAAGTCACCAAATATACAGAAGTACAGTTTAGCTTCTCTGAATATGGTGGAAGGATGTAGCTGCCAGACAGAGACAGTCTGACATGCTCTTTAAAAGCATCAGATTCTCTCCAGTTCCTGTGAGGGAGCTCAGAACCCAGACAACATGCTGAATCAACCTGCTGGGCCAGGCATCCTCTGCTGATGTGTGCCACCACCCTAAGATCGATGTCTGAGTGCTGACCCTGCTAACGGCACTGCATGCATGCTGTCATGGAAAAAGACAGTCACAGGGGACTTGACAGAAAATATGACATTAAGCCTTTGGCAACTGAACTCCTGACTCTACCCACAGGTTTTGATCATGCTGCACATGAAATTTTAAGTTTGCACTTACTTATATACAGATAGTTCAAAATGAAGGAGTTTTTTCTGTCACAAAGGTCGTTGGGAGGTAGGTAGGCAGACAGAGGCAGTAGCTTTGTGCCCCTTAATGGTCTTTGGAGCTTGAGGTGATTTCTCAGCAAATTACTGCTCACACAGCAAAAGAGAGAAGAGGGTTCAGACCTGTCTCTGGTAGGTCTACATCATGAACAACCTCTTGTAAAGATGCTCATAGATAAATTATGTAAGTTACACAACTAACAAAACAGAAACCCATCTCGTTTGTATGTCTACATTGCTTACATCCCAAATGGTCATCCTCAGCTCCCTGTATTGTCAGTGGAAGAAAACAGACTTTTTTGGGGAGCATTTCACCTGACAGTGACATTGGTGCTCAGGAATTGGACCTTTCCAAGGAAATCTCTTGGCTGTTGTCCTTCAATGACAGGTATAGGCACCTCAGTGCATGAAAATCCTTTGTTCAGCATTGAACACACCAAAAGCTCACTCTGATTTATGTCTGCTTTTTAATGGTAGAAGGCTCAAGGTGCAGAAAGAAGCCATCCAGGAAGTTTTTTTTATCTTATATATTCCCATTGCTTCCTAAGGCAGTGTCAATAAGAGCTGCACTTGCTGACAGCAATTGTATTCATATTTGTTACACACTTTCCCTGTCTTGTTTAAATGTTTTCTCTGTAATATGGATTTTTGCCCAGGATTTAGGTTGCATTTCTAGGTAGCTGGGGAAAGGGAGCAAGAGGTTATTTACAACCTACAGAAGTGCAGGAAGGTTCTGTGAGGAAGTAAAATGAAAAAGCTGTTTGGCACAAAATCATCCTGCCACAGTACATTTTGCTTGCCTGCCTGCTCAGGAGCCTTACTGTCAGTGTACACTGCATAAATGCATTTTCTTCAGAGCTGCTTTGATTTGCTCCAGCAGAGAATTTGTCCTCAGGCTATAAAGTACTTACCAGGCACATGATATATATTTTTACGTGCTTTTTTCTTACATGTTAAACATCCTTCTTTGTGATGTATTGTTATAATTAAATGACACAATGAACATTTGAAGAAGAAAAACTTACACTGTGTTTGTTGACAGACCTTCCTGTTAGTTAAATCAGAGCTAGACAAGCACCACAGTATTTCTAATTTGAATACTGTGCTATGCATTTGGATAAAAAATACATTAGTTAAAATTATGGAAAGTGCATTAAAAGCAAATGAAGTCTTCTTATTGATATTTGTCCAGGCATGGTCCATAATAACTTTTTCCTGGAGTACCCAAGCTGGCACTTATAGAGCACAACAGAACAAAAGTGACACAGCTCAAATCAATTATTACTATAGGACTACAAAACCATCCAACTTCTGGCCCAAAAGGCAGGTATGATTAGCTAGACAGACATCTTTATGCTTATTTTTCCTTGAAAAAGTCATAAATAATTTCATGTGGAAGTTAAAATCAGAAGTCAAAAGACCATTTGCCAAGCAATTTAGCCCACAGCTTCCTAGTTTAAAGACTCTAGAACATCCTTCTGCTGATCAGCCAAGAGATGAACTATTTATCAAGGCAATGAAGTTTAGCTTTATGGTCACAGTAGGCATCACCTTGCAACGGATGGCAAATGCATGCATTTCCATCAAAATTACATTTACTGCTTAAAAACCTGAGCCTTCTTGAACACAGAGCTTAAAACCAAACACAAACTGCTAAAAAAAAGGCAAAGCACAACAGGCTGTTACAGATGTAAATTTATATGAAAAACATGCAATGCTAAGCAACTAAGGGAAGGCAGCTTGAATCTCCTAAGAAAGAGCTCTGCAAGAGCTAAGGCTCTGAACTTCAGCTTCAATACTACAAAGCTTTGATGGCAATAACAGCTTACGAGTTTTATCACCTATCATCTCATGCCTTCTCCCTACCACAGGACACTCTCCCTTTGCCTGTCTTGTAACAGCCATTCATGGGGCTGTGCAGTGAAACTGATACTGCGAAAAAACTATGTTATTGTTGCTTATATAAACAACAAAAATTGCTGTTTAGGTCAGAGCACATGCCTTCAAGAAAGAAAGAGTGTCTTGGCCTAGTTGTAGGTTTATGAAGTGGTATAAACAGGTGCAGCTTAATGTGATACTGACACAAAAATCTTCATAGCATATAACCACAGCCTAAAGCTAATCATCGACAGTTTCTATGAAGTCCTTTTAGATATGAGACCTTCACTTTTATCAAGTTTGCCCACTCAAGTGTTTTTGGAAATGTTTGAATCTGACCAAAGTAAAGAAATTCAATACAGACATCTACACCTTTGCCCTAAGTTACAATTTAACATAACTTTTTCATACCCACTTTAGTGTGGGCCAAATTGCAATCTGAAGAACTAGCCTGAGTGAGGTAGCACAGATTAATAGATTAGACTGGGTGCTTAATTTTCTGACAAAGAAATAAGATTAAATGAAACCCACTATTAAATGAGCCTTACAGTTAATTTGCTATAAGTTATGAGGAAAACTGTACAAGGAATTTGCAAGATTTATTTTACTTTCACTTTAATATGAGGCCTCCAGATCATGGGGTACTTTGGAATCAAGAGCTGTCGTTTCTTTAACTGGTATCTTCTTACCCCCAACATGTTCTTGTTACAAAAGCATGAATTAATTTCATTAGTGTTTCATTAATGACATGGGGAAAAATAAAACTCTATTCGTACCTTTTCTGCTCAACCAGCCACAAAATGAGCTAATCATTTTGTAGCTGTTTTTTGCTTTTATCTCAAGTGTTGTTTTTAACTGCAAGACAAAATTGGACTTTGCTCTTCCCACTGTTGAAGAAAAGCTAAAAAAGCCTTTTCTTTAAAGAAAACAAAAAATAAATGCATTTAGTCCACATATTGCAAAACCCAGCTTAACATAGCCTGTTTTAGAATAGAACATTGAACTGTTTTGTTCCTGAGAAAAAGGTTAGGTAAGCTCCAGCATACTTCAAACTGTTTTATAAAGCCACTCTAATTTAGCTCTGAGGTTTGTCAGCATTTTGGAAGAGGATGATCTTGCACTTTCTGGAAGACAAGTGAAAAGTAAACCTGCCCAACACTGCATTTATTTTCACTGTAGTTTCTTTGGAAAATATTTCTTTTAATACCACTTATTACATACCATATTGCATTTTTAAGGAAAAAACCCCAGATTTTATATTCAGATATTTCATAAAGTGCTCAAGATCTGTCTACAGGATACTTTACACATGCACACTGAGGGGAGAGGGTGTAGTGTAGGACTTTATCCTTTGATTAAATAAGTAAATGCTATATCCATGCATCGTATGTGGTGTCCTTACCTATGACAAGGGGTTTGGAAATAGATGATTTTAAGACCTTTCCAACCCAAACTATTCTATGAGTCTATGAGTTTATGATTCTATGACTCTATGATTCTATGATCCCTTTCTAGCCAAAATCAAGAAAACAAACTGAATAAAAAAATCATTATCTGTGTTGGACAGACCCACTTGTACCTTCTTTTCTTAGTGTTAAAGTAAGCGGCATGAAAAGAGGTTGGTATTAAATTCACATAACTGTAGAAATCTAAAACCCAAGCAGCTAGTCTAAATTAATTTTCTAATCTCCCTGTATAGTCCATGGTGTGAGGCTAAATCAGGGTTTTACAGACCTGAGTGAAAAAAGAACAAATTAAAAAAAGACAAACATCTAATTATCATGACTATGCAAATGAAACAGTAAGGAGCTTGATAGTGTGACTGATCCAGTTCAGAGAGTTAAGAGAGAAATGAGCAAACCTGTAGTCCATCAAGTCTCACATCACCTCCCTGTCTTACAGGACTGCTTGAGGGCAAATAGTTTAAGGACCATAAGATGCTCAAATACTAGAGTCAGGTCTGTACACTGTAGGGGAAGCAGCCAGTGGAGGACTGATAAGTACAGAGATTAGTTATCTAGGGAATGGGTGCCTCGACCACTTCCTTCTTCCTACCTAAAATAAGCAAAATCAGGTAAAACTGCAAGAGGAATACAATTCTGGGGTCATAGTGTGTTTAATATTCTGCAATTGGAATTGCAAACAACAAAAAAAGTGTTGATGCTAAATTAATTCATTAGAATTTATTATCCAGTACTAAACATAAGGTGATTGAACTTGATTTATAATGAAAGTATTTTTGTTTCCCCTTAATGACTACAACCTGGTCTAATTGAATATGTCCACGCCCATGGCAGGGGGTTGGAATTAGAAGATCTTATGGTCCTTTCCAACCCAAACCATTCTATGATCTATGATCTAAGTAACTAACAAAGGTCTACAAATATAATGTTGTGAGATGTGGAAACTAAGAACTTAAGAACTATCAAAGCATTTCAGAATGCATATGTGCCATACGGCGCTGTTCATTGGAGCCTGGGCATATGTGCCTGGCATATAAGTTATTAACTAAACACTGAATGAAAATCATGCTGCTTAGAATTTTGGCTGAGGATAAACCACAACACTCTTCGAGCTTAGGAATACTTGCACTGCACTCCTAAGAATAGTCAAGGACTTATATCTCTCCATTAACTTCCCCACTTTTCAAAATATTTATAACCAGCTTAATACTGCAATTCTTGCTCTCTCTCATGTGGCTATGGGGAGTTCAGGAGACCAGTCTCTTGCTGATTAGAACGACTGAATAAATACTCCAGCTTAAAGCAGGTGATTTATTCATACGATATATTTCCTCCAGGAATTTATAAATGGGCCATAGCCTCAGCAAGCAAAGTCAAAGGAGTTATACCACCTCATGGCACCTAAAGATCAGTCCACCTGAAACCAGATACTAATTCATGAGTCTCTGATAAGTGGGTCTGAAAAGAGCAGGTTAATTCTGGTATAAGAAAAAGTAGTTTATGGCAACTTTTCTAGGCTTGATGTTGTGTGACATGCACAAATAATGCCATTCTATTACCTCCTAGAAGTTTTCTTCTACTAATTTCTTTGTAAATTAACCAAGAATCATTTAAAATTAAAGATTTTTTCCTTTCAAGCTGTTAAAAAGTTATATAGGAATGCAACAATGTTGGAATTTTCACACTGCTGTGGATGCTTTGAGTTTTCATTAAAAAGTTGATGTTCTCAGTGCCTAAAGCCAAAATTCTAAGCAACATTAAAGCAGCACCACTTATGCTGCTATAGGAAAGGCTGCTTCTGTATTTCCCTTTCCTAGCCATTTCCAGGAGATTATTCAGTTGTTGCAAATATTCATTTTATGTTGAAACTTGGTATACAGTGCATTGCGTTGCCCTTAGTATGGTGGCTTTTTTCATTGTGGCAACAGGAAGGCTTTTTTCAGAGGCAAATGCTATTCTAATATGGGACACTTTGGCTGCAAAAGCCTTGCCCGCTTCTGCACGTACTGTTCCCCAAAAACATAACATGCACAAGACTGTGCGAAAACTACCTTACTCTCTGAAAACAGAGGGAAAATTTCCTGAATTAACTTGCTGTAGAGACTAACTTGGAGTGGAATTCCTCTCATATAATGTCAGCTATGTAAAAGTTAAGCACATAGCTGAATTTCTATGAGCAGGCTCCCTCTGGAGCCAATATCATCCTCTGGAGACACCTAGTTATATATCAACTTTATCTTCTTTCTAGAGTTCACTTCTCTCACTATCCAACCTCCCTTATTTTCATTTCAGGACTGACCATTAACGTGCTAGCAAGCAGTAACATTTTCTGCTCCAGAGCTTGCCTCTTTTCATTTACCATGAATCATTCAACCAGAAATTTGATTCAAGGTTGGATTTTTACACAGGTTTCATTGCACAGATCACACTGCAAGTCCCAAGCATAACTGGTGTGCTTGGCCCCAGCTAGCAGTCAGAAGCATGCAGCCTTGTCCAAAGAATCTGAGCCAAAACTCCCCTTTGTATATAAGCTAATAGTGGCACAAAATCTTGTTATTTCAGATGGTGGGTGGTATGAACACAGCTTCTAGACTGACTTCGGGTGTCTGGATTTCTCAGTGCTTAATACAGGTATTAAGTTAGTGTAGGCATGTCTGACTCCACTGCCTCTATACAAACAAGTTTCATCACAAAATAGAAAGCTTAGTGGAGTGTAGGAGTTCTTTAGCACCCAGGATAAATGGCCTGGCACCTTGCAGGACATGGCGTCTAAATTGCTTAGAGAAAGCAAGTTATCCTTTTCTTTCTGATGATTTTGTTGTTGCTGCAGCTAATCCAACACTCCTCTGATAAATCCTTACAGTGGCTGAAGGAAGGCATCACTTCAGAAAGATTGTGGTGGTTTTTTCGCTAATACCAAAAATCCTCACACTCCTCAGAGCAATGTGGCAAGTTGTCTAGATGGTATATACTTACTTTCTGTCAATCATGAATCCTAGCACATTGGAAAAGGCAAAAAAAGTACCCTTACAAGTGGTAAATGGGATTGGGAAGGGCAGAGGGGTTGAAACTAGATGATCTTAAGGTCCTTTACAACCCTAACTATTCTATGATTCTATGATTTTATGAATACAAGAAGTTTCAGCATGAGATTTAAAATCAAGTAGGCTGATTGAGAACTGCTGAGATCCATACCAAGGTTTACTGCTGCTCCAGGAGACATTACACAGGAAAAGGTTTTTGCCTGCAGTTTCAGAGGAGAGGTCTGAATGAAAGTCAGAGGGCCAAAGAGGGGAATTTACATCTGAAGCAGGCAATCCAATCCTGAAAGGCTGTCTGAAAAAAGTCTAGAGGGGACTTTTTAATCTGTAATTTCTAAAGAAATTACAATTATGCAATCACAATGTCTCTGTGCATACATCTCTGTGTTCTCCAACTTCCCCTGTAGAGCTGTGGAAAAAAATTGCAGTCAGATTTGACAGTAAGGCTGAACTATCAAAAAGGATAAAGTTCTTCGTAGCTTCATACAAGTAGGTCACCAGTTGAAGGAGAGAGAAAAGAAACCCCATCTTTCCAACTACCAGAAAGGATGCATTGCAAACGAGCTCATTGTTAGAAATCAGAGACTATGTATGAGACAGCAACCTTGAGATACAAGGGTAGGCTTCATTCTACCACTCCCAGATCAGTCTGTTAAAACAAGGTGACAGTTCTGACCTGGACTCAGAAATGCAGAAAGGGATGCAGGACTTTATTCCAAGTTGAGATAACACAGATTGGGATTTTTTTGTACACTAGGTTCATGGATTTTTAAATCCAAGAGAACTGGTAAAACCTTGTCAGGCTTAGACCTAAGCCGATATGACACAGGGCAAGAAACCTTACCTTAACCATTTCTTCAATCAGAATAGGTAGGTCAGGTCACAGAATAGTCTCAGGAAAGTAAGGAACAGTTAATGGCTATATTCTATTTGTTTTCAGGAAACTTGACAACTAGAAAAAATATTTACAGTGAATTTACAATAAAAATTGTGGATTTCACCATATAATTAGTTGAGTACACTGAGTATTTTCAGCTCTTATTCTAGGGTCAACTCATTCTTCTGTCTGAGAGGGAATCAACAGACTTTTTCTCAGAAGCAGCATCAGAACTGGAGTGTGACAAGAGTGTAGGTAGATCAAACCACAGAAAGAAAGCCTCCTACCTGTGTGATTTTACACCATTCTTTAACTGAAACCCATTTGACTTTCTTCGTGTAGTTGCATGGAAGTATAGTAGTACAGTAGTACCGTGAGGCTTAATTTTCAGCAGAATTTCTCCTAAGTTCATTTATATGTCTGTCGCTTGTTTTTTTTTTTTCTATAAATGTATTTCTTTTCCATTTTTGCCTATAAAAACAGATACTTTCTCTCATCTCAGTTTTAATGAGGATTTTGTTAATTGGCCCACGGTCAGAGCACACCCTTTAATCTCTTCATTAAAGGGGCTAAAGAAGTACACATCTTCAGAAGCATGCTGCTCTGTGTGGCACAGAGCTGTTCCCTTTAAGATAAACCAGCTCTACTTGAATGCCATACTTCAAGCTCACCACATTTTTAGGAAAAAGAAGAAAAAAATCACAGCAGTTCTCCCTCCTACCTTTTTCTTTTTTAGTGTATCAGTTTCTTATTCAATCATCTTCATAAAAGTGCCAAGTATTTCAGCAGTCCGGCCGCTCTTAAGACTTCCAAGGATGACTGGAATGAGCCTCATGGGGAAGGTTAGAAGCAAGCTAAAATGCTGAATTTTGTCAGTCTCATAAAGGAGAGGAAGAAATATGTGCCTACTTGGGGGTAATTTGGAATTAAGAATAATTTGGGGGCTTAGTAAACAATAGCATCTTAAATTGGGTTCCACAAAGCTCTTTCATTTTTCACTAAAAGCTTTTCAACATCAGATCATTTCAGTAGTGAATGCGATACATTTCCTCCCCCCTTTCCTCCTCCCCTTGTTCTCTTAGTAAGTTTTGTTTATCAAAAAGTATTTTTCTATTTTATTGTGTATTTCAAAACCTGTTATTTTTGTATCTCAGCCTTCATCTTCTCCAATTTTGCTTCTTTTGGTCTAGGTAAGAGCAAGCAATTTTATTATGTGAAAAAAAGATTCACTTAAGTAGTATTAAATGTCTCATCTGAATAGTTATTCAAAATAGAATGCTTCTCACACTTCATCTATTTAATTAATAGTTCTGGAACTAACTTTATTGCAGTGTTAGTTTTCTGGATGCAAATCAGCCTTGAACACTGAAGAAGCAAGAAGAAAAGACCAGAAACACTGATATGTCATTGTAATTTAAAGACTGCTTTTAGACCTCAAAATCTTTTGAAGCAGCACACACCCATTAAGATTTAGATAGGGAGATATCTAAAATAAGTTTTTCCCTCTTATATCAATATGTCTATTTTAACACTACCACAATTATGTTTAACATAGTAATGAAAAACTGATATGTCATTAGGGATTGCTAGTCAACAACCTCCAGTAGGAAAAGAGAGGTCATACTGAGATTGCCTTCTGCACATTATTAAGCCAAATTTCACAGCTAATTGCCTTGATAAACCAGCATCTGTCAGCATTTGAAAACCAAGATCTTGGTTTGAATTTTTTTCTCTTCAACGGTAGTGTTCACAGGTGTAAGCACCAATTGCAGAAACTCTGTGCACAGCCCAGGAACCAGGTCCTCAAAGGTGTGTTGGAGACCCATGTTCACACAGTCGAGCAGAAGACAGGGCCCCAGATATATCTATGTATTTGTGGTTACATACCTGAATAAAAACTGATACAGAGAGACTGCTGAACCACTGGTGTGGGGTCTTTTAATACCTGCTATTATGTATAGAAAATAGCTTGCAGTGAATGAAAAGCTTAATCCCTATACAATATAGATCACTGAGCAGAATAGAGGTGAAGGAGTCAAATATGGGACAAGTTGCATAGTCAGAGGATGAAATAAATGCTCACATAGGCATTAACTGTCCTTGACCCCTTACAAAATGCAGTGCAGGCAGACCACAACAGTAAATAACACAATTCGTTTGCAATAAGAATAGAGAGCAGTTGACAGAGCACTGTGAATTATCTAACAGGAAATTTGTGAAAGGGCCAAGCAGTGTGGAAAACTAAAATCAAACATTATTACATAGACTTTTCTTGGGCCAGATTATGAGCTGGGGCACGTGCCAATAGGTTTAGTCATTTGAGCTGTTTGAGTTTCCAAACTGCCATTTTTTTCCCATGACAAATACTTCCTCTCATTACCTTTTTTTCTTCTTTTTATTTTACAATGACAAAATCTCCTCCCCTCGTGTCTAACATCAGCATCTTGTCACAGCTTTCAATCAAGCATATGTGTGAATGTAAAGAAGAGTTTTGCAGTCAACCTTAGAAATGCAAACATTTTCAAAACCAGAAAACATTTAGCAGTTATATTGCTGTGTTTCTTGCTATTGACAATGATATTGGTCTTACCTCTGCCAACAGAGCTTCCCCTGCAGTGAATTTATAATTGTGCATAAACTGGTTTTGTATGTTAAGGTTGTGGTAGCAGGAAGCTACCATAGTACCTGTGGTAACAGGAAGCTTCTGTGAGAAGCTGTCAGAAGCTTTCCCCCATGTCCAAAGGAGCCAACACCAGCCAGCTCCAAGATGGACCCACCACTGGCTAAGGCCAAGCCCATCAGCGATGGTGGTGGCACCTCTGGCGTAATATAGATAAGAAGGGGAAAAAGAACCCACTCTGCCATAGCATGCAGAGACAGGAGTGAGACTGTGACTGCAGCAGAACTGCAGACACCAAAGTCAGTGCAGAAGGACGCAGAAGATGCTTTAGGCACAGAGAAGAGATTTCACCTGCAGCCTATGGTGCAGACCATGGTGAGGCAGGCTGTGCCCCTGAAGCCTATGGAGGCCCATGATGGAGCAGATCTCCACCTGCAGCCTGTGGAAGACCGCATGCCAGAGCACAGAGATGCCCAAAGGAGGCTGTGACCCCTTGGGAAGCCCACCACGGAGCAGGTTTGCTGCAGGACTTGTGACCCCATGGGGGACCCACACTGGAGCAGTCTGCTCCTGAAGGACTGCACCCCATGGAAGGGACCCACACTGGAGCTGTGGAACTGACTGCAATCCCCATTCCTCATCCCCTGTGTTGCCAGGGGGAGGTAGAGGAATCAGGAGTGAAGTTGAACCTGGAAAGAAGGAAAGGGTGCGAAAAAGTGTTTCAAGATTTAGTTTTTATTTCTCATTACCCTACTCTGATTTAGTTAGCAATAAATTAAAGCAATATTCCCAAAGCTGAGTCTATTTTGTCCATGACTGTAGCTGGTGAGTGATGTCTACCTTTCCATATTGCAACCCACGAAACTTTTATTTTCTCTCCCTTGTCCAGATGAGAAGGGGAATATAGAGAGGCCCTGCTGGGCACCTTGTATCTAGCAAGGGTCAATCCATCACAGCACATTACAGAAATATAGACACTGGTGTTAGAGGAGAGCAAAACAAGATCATTTCCTTTGTTGTGAATGCTTTGTCATCTCTATCAGCAAATGTCTCAAGTGATTAGGCTTCAGCCGGACCCCTGGGACACTATTCAAGAGTCCAACATATCTCGTTGTCAAGATCTTTGCACGAAGATTCAGTGAAAAATTTTTTCTTGAAATTCCATCCCCTTACTCCTAGTTACAACCCTGTCTTCTGCACTACGTAATTATGCTCACCTGACTCATGTCAGTGTTGTGCTATATTATCCTGTCCCCTCTGCCAAGCCAAGCTCATTTAGCTACATAGATCTTTCTTCGTAAGTCAGCCTTTCCTGACTCTGTTCATCATTTTTGCTGCTCTTCTCTGAATTGCTGTCAATTTATCAGCCTGTTTTCAAAGCAGCAGTGCTTAGAAATGTATGAAGCAAAGACCACAACCTCCTGCTTCACCAGTCCCACTGATGTAAATAGGAACAATTACAACCTGATGGGTAGTTAAGGCAGAGAAGAAAAAAAGAAAAATAAATGAGAGAAAAAAATGGAGAAAACTTTTTATTAATACTGAGTTGGCTGAAAAGAGATTTTACTGAAATTTTGTTTAATTGGAACTTTTATTTCAGTGTGTCTACATAGAGGAACCAACTGCATTTCCCAAATATTTTAGTAAAACTACATTTGCTTTCTGGCAGATCTCTAACAGCATCTTCACCTATTCAGCCTTTAAACTAAAAAAACCCTGAAAATCCTCTTCGTGGGCTAATTTCAAATGTGCAGGTTTCATTTCTAATTGAAATTCTTATTTGGAAATTCACTATGAAAAATGACATTTTTCATTCCTCATGTCTCAGTACAGTAAGCATGCAAAATAAACACATGAAGGTAAAACCCGAGTTTGGTTTTTATGTCACATAGACTTTAAATAACACTTCTCAAGTACTTTAAGTTAAATATGTACAGAGACTGCTGGATCCATCTTCCTGGATGAATTTGTGCTAGACCTGGTTCATTTGAGAATTAGCCACCAACATGAAAACTCTTTGTCAATTTTTCTACAAGAACCACTAACTCCTATTCCTTGTTGTAGGTAGGATGTGACAGCTTCTCAGACTGGCAGCTCCTGATTTCCTGTCTTAACTGGCTGAGCAGGAATACTGAAGACCTACATGAAAAAACCTAGACACCATCAGTGCTGTAAGGAGAAACTCTACTTGTATAATCCACAGAAATTGCTTGAGTGTATTCATATAAACACAGACTAAGGAAAATCAGCCAAGGCAATGTATTTTAGCTGAGATTCTAACAATATATATGGGCTTTTGCTGGAGAGAAAAGACTTTGGGAGGAAACAGATGGAGAGATGCCAGGCTGCTGGTCTTTGCTCATGTGACTGGAAAGCTAGAGACAGAAACACAACTTTTTAAACTTTTTTTTGAACAAAAAGCCAAGTTAAGAGTCTTGTGAAAATACTGTCCAGCAATAGCATTTAAAGAAGGATTATCTTTTTCCTGCCAAGAACAAATTGCAGTTTTCACTTCTTCAGCCCATCACCATCACTACTTTAATTGCACCATGTGTAAAAACTTCTTTATCTGTGCAATAAATAGTACAATATAACCTAAATTCTGCATGGAAATTCCTGAGTGAAGCTAGTAATAATATTTGGCTCTTTCAGAATATATATATAAACCCATCAGAGCAAACACATAAAAGTGAAGACTCTAAAAAGAAAGAAAAGACATATTGTCTTGATTCAGAAAATGTTCTAAAAGTACAGAGTGGGGTAAATTTTTATTGGTGAGGGTGAGGCTAAATCTGTATTGAGCTGTATGTCTCAGAAGATGCACCTTTTGATCAACATCTTTCTTTAAAGAAACAAACAAAAACAAACCCAGAAAAACAAAACAAAAAGGAAACTTCTCTTTATCCAGGCTAGAAGTTCAAGTCTGATTTCAATGGTTTTGTGCAAGTGAAAACTCTTCTCCTGGCAGCTGGCTATAGAGGAGGTGACATAGGAAGTCTCTTCCAGCTCTCATCTCTGATTCATTCATCTTTGAGGCATGTCATGAGCTTTTAAACGTCATTTCTGAATTATCTGGTGATCAGCATTAGTTCCAAACAACCTCACATGGTCCCCAGTACTTTTATGTACAGGCTGAATTTCTGCTTCATGTCACTAACTGCCTTTATTGATGGAGGAAGACAGATGCGGCACCAGTGCTTGCCCTTCTCCACTCAGAATCGCCAATGAAGCCCCATGAAGTGCCTCTGTAACTGGCAAATATGAATGCATTTGTCCCCATCCCATGACAGGTACACCTCTGAGAAAAGGTGATGTTGCATATTCATTCACCAGAGGTCAGCATGGAAGATATAAACAGAATATACTTATATGTATAATGCCTCAACTTTCTAAAGCATTATTTAATCTATTTCCTTCATGAGTATGTATTGTGTTGAATATGCCTGTGTCTGTATAAAGCATTTCTGGAGTCTGCTCCTCTAAGAGGTCAGGGTAGTAAACTTGCATACACAGAAAACACCACCAGCAACCACCACACTTTATTAATATACTTTCTAACTTGAAAGAAAAAAGGAAGAAAAAGACAGGCTGCTGTGCAGGAGACAGAAGTGCTGAAATGAGAGTGCTGGACCAGGATTACAGAGCCAGGCTACCCTGCACTTCTGGGGACAGGTGACATAACTGTAAATTTTTGAAAGCAGCCACTGATTTTTTAATATTGGCCAGAAATAAAAGCAGTCGGGCTCCCAGAGGTTAGTGTAATTCCACTTAAGACAAGTGGCCCGCTACTCAGAATATCTGAAAAGTGCCTAAAACAGATATGAAATCTGGCACACATGGGAAGAGATTTTAAAAATATCCAAATGGGCACAGCTAAAAATCTGGGCATTCTGTTTCTGCATTCTTCTTTTTCCACAAGCAAAATGATTGACTGTACTTTACAGGAGATATTTCATAAAGTTCAGTGGTGGTGGAAAGCAGCTTTTTACAGTGAAGGACTGTTCACAGAAGTGCAATTTAATTATAGTTTCCTGCTTGAAAAGAGGGTTTATTGTCAGTGTGCTCCTTTAGCTGTGCAGTGTTTCCCCCCCAGCCAGACTACCTCGTCTTGTGGAAGGTGAGGTCACCAGGACACAGTACAGCAGCATTATCCATGTTGATCACTCGTCTTTGCAAGACCAGTATCTGGGGTAGCAAGGTAAATCAGACATGCTTGTTATGAGTGACATCCTGGCAACATCTGAAAAATACTTGTCTAAATAAGCAGTGTGATCCTTTCTAATTTGGTAGACTTTCTTTAAAGAGGTCTAACATGGTGAGTGACTTTTCAGGACAGATAGGACAAAAGATATATTGATGCTTGCTAGATATGTGGAAGTTAACTCTAGGCAAAAAGGAAAGCATGAAGGCAAGGTTGTGAGGAGAAAAGAAAAACTAATGTGGAAGATCTGGACAGGATTTGTAGAAGGAGAGAAGAAAAGCAGATAGTATTGCTCTAAAAGTATATTGAATTAATGTCCAGAAGTCACTATTCCAGTTCTGGGCCAGCTCTCCTGGATGTCAGACGAACACAAAAATAACCTGTGTTCCAGAGATGGTACAGTATAAGTGAGGGTGATGTATTATATTACAAGCAGAGGGGAATGAGGTAGCAGCTGCCATTTTACTTTCCCTGTTTGCCTTCTTATTGTGGTGTTTATTGAGGGCCTGGTAACATACACACTTGTAGGAATATTTTGTGTGTTTTGTGGCACTGCCAGAGATGTAAAATAATAATTGTGATTCTGAGTTGAACTGAATAAGGTTTTCCCACCCTATCTTCATTTTTAATCTGTCTGAGGCTGAGGAGGTAGAAATCCTAGAAGGAATAACATGTTCTTTTCTCATTTGATTTTAATAAAACTAAGAATGTAAAAAGTATTTTGAAAAGCAATTTGTCAAAATACTTGAAGGTGATGGGATTTATTTGTTTTCAAAGTCGCAGTTGCCTGTGAAAGGTTTTTGCACCATTTTTCAACAAGCTCAAGTTGTCTTTTATAACAAAAAGACTGTCCATTAACATTCTGAACGGACTTGGGGAGGCTGACATTACAGTATTGGAGGTCACCCCAATGGTCATTTCAAGCAATAATAAGAGACACTGGAGGTGATAGAGTTGCAAAAGCTGACAAAACAAAATGCAATCAGGAAAATCAATGAAATCAAGACTGCAATAATGATCAGGAGTGTTAAAATACCTGATAGGTCACAGGCCATGAAATTGGACTATGATCTTTGATGCAGGCAGGAAGAAGTCATTAGAAATGTCAGCAATGTCACAGCAATGTCAAAAATGTCACACTTATTTGTGCTAAGAGAGTTTACAACAAAAATGGAAAAGAGAAAGTTCACACAATAATAATAGGCAGTATATTCCAGTTTTCTGGAGGTAAGAGAGAAGAAAAAAATGGTGAATAGTTTGAGCACAAACCAAGGACCAGTGTTCTGAAGCAGGTGAAAATTTAATGAGAACATAACCATAGAAGTACTGAAGATAAGACTCCTCTTAGAATATATAAAAAGTTGTTGGTAGAGAATGGCACACAGAACAGCCCCTTAGATTGTAGGGGCAAATGTCTTGTCGTGCAGTATATATTTTTTATAGGCTTAAATGTGCTGGCACACAGGAAATAAGAAAATAACCCATGTAGTGCATGATTTATGTAAAGGTTTAGTACCTACAAAACTCTATAACTTAGTTAAAATCACTGAATTATAAGTTTACACATGCAGCAGGTCACATCTGTCCTTATATTTCATTTAAACCAAGGTTAAAAAAAAATAATTAGAAATAGTTGTCTGACAATTCCAACTCTAAATACTGGAAGCATTTCCTCTAGTCATTGTTCACAGTTGCCATTTGATCTGGTCAGGAGAATTATGGTATATTAAGGGAAATAAGGCAATGTTGGGAGCAAAGAGGAAGTAAATGAAGGACAAACCAGCACTGGGAAATGAGTCAATGATTAGCTCTCCTGGAGTCTGCTGTTGTACAAATAGCCAACTCTTACTGAGTTTTATTTAAGCAAAATGGTATTAACACAGAGAAGATGAATCCAGGGTCTGCTATGTATCTCGTTCCCTGTCATAGGAGATTTTATGCCCCTTTGAGATGAAGCTGTAGTCCATTAGAAAAGATATTATGGAATCAGATGCTTAGAAAGACATAATTTGAAAATTGTTTCAATGAAAGTCTATTTTTCAGCAGCATAAAATGCAGCATTTCTTTCATTCACAGTAAAACAAATAAATGGTGTGTATATATATATCAGCTCCTTATGAAAATATACAGTAAGCATGATGGAAAAAAAACACTAACAAAAACAGTATTAGCAACATAGTAAAGGTGATTTGCATAGCAGGGTATGATGCAGAGGAGCAAAATGCTTTGTAGCTGTTTATAGGTTGTTTCTCCCGCATGCAAAGGGCAGCGTAGGATATATTCCCAAAATACTGTTTGCCTGTGTAATAAACAAACAGAGGGTCAGTGACAGCAGACATCTTCAGTCAGAAGCAGGACTCAAAAATTTGATAGAAAAGAGGAAAAGACAGGCCATAGAGGTTCTTGAAGGTACAGATGGAAAGTGCGCTTCTGAGTGAGCAACCAACAGGGAAACTGGAAAAAAAGGGATAGGGGATGGTTCAAGGCAGACTAAACTTGGTTTAGATAGGTTGACCATGTACAGAGATCATTGCTGCTGCCAGATGCCCAGAAACCAAATGCACAAGAGAAAAAAATGAAATTAAGAGCAAGGAATTTTTTAAAAAAAGAAGAAACAGAAGATGGCAGAACCATGCAACTGAAATCAGATATACTTTAGATCTTTATCCTGAAATTCAATTCAATTAATGCTCAAGCATATTAAAAACTTCTTCCCTGGAAGGAGGCCAGAATGTTTGGCATCTTTCAAGATTACATTATCAGTTAAAATACTAAGTATCTAATAAAAGAGTAATAAATTGTCAAAGAAATATCTCCTTAGAAACAAATTCAAATTAAGTTGTTCTAGACTATACAAATATAGTATACTGTAAAGTTCTTAGCAACTATGAGCTGCAAAGCACATTTTCTTGTTATATGAATCTTGAACTATGATCAGGAGCTGACAGAGCAGAAGGTGACATTTTAAGCCACTAACACAATGCAATTTTCCTCTCCTCATGCTTTTTTTTCTTCCTGGTTGTCGATTTTGTTTCTATTCCAAAATGAAATTGTTGCTTTCCTTAAATTGACATCTTGTTTTAAGTTTTCCTCTCAGAATAAATATTGGCTGATTAAGAATCATAGTGCAGATTGCTGTGCAAGTTTGTAACTGTCAGACCTGGTATTTTCATAGTACTTCAGATGTTTCTGAATTTTTTAAGTATCAGACCATATAAATTTCAAAAGTCCCTTTAAGGTATTTAGACATTTTTCTCATTATTGATGATGAGTTAAAATAATTTTTTGGAGGGCACAATATATGGCTTTATCTATCTCATTTACCTTGAACATGAGTTTGTTACATTCCCTATTTTATAGGCAATAATGCAGCTGTGCTAGACATTTGCCAGTTGTTACTATGTCTTTTCCTTTTTTCTTTTTTAACTTGTGTGCTAGAGGCCATGAGGGTTTAACATGAACAACTTGGTTAAATGAATTTTTTTGTCAAAATACAGAACACTATACGTAGGGAAGATCAGAATTTCCAGAGTGTAATAGAAAGCTTACATTATTAAGTTGGCTCTGTTGCTTCTCTTGACTGCTTGTCCTAATATCTAGATTTGGGAATTGTTTTGCATTTTTTTCCAATACAAAATGATAATTAACCAAGGTATTTTTTTTCCCCTCCTCAATCACAAAAAAAAACTTAGAAGAAAAGAACCTCATTATGAAGGTTACATTTAGGGTCAAAAGTGAGGAAAGAATGCAGCATACTCTTGCTGAAGGAACCTGAGAGAGGGTTACCCACAGCTCAGATGGGTGCCCTAATCTTCAAGCTATAAAGGCAGCTTCTGTCACATCCCCTGGCTGGATCATTCTCAATTGAGATAAACAGTTCAGTAAAAGGACAGCAGGAAAAAATTAGGCGTGTAGAAACACCCTCCAGCATCTAAGCACTAGAGTTCATTTCTTTTTTCATTACTACATTTTAAAGCTTTCGTTTCATTCTAGAAAGAATGAAAACAGGGTTAAAAAGCTCATGTATTTAATAAAACATCTTAAATTTTGACTATTTGTAAATACTCTAATTTTTCAAGCTTTTTAGCTCTATCTAAAAGAATAAATGAAGAAGTATGGACCATGTTCAGGAACATATTTAAATATGTAAACCCCATACTTGTGCTATGTTGAAGTCAAAGGAACATAGACCTCTATGCAGACACTTTACTAAATTATCACACAAGGGATGCTAAATCTGGTATGCTTCTGAGGACAAAAACCCAATAAACAATATCCTACTATTCTCATTTATCCTTATCAAAATCAAGAAGTTACCATTCAACTCAGGCTACGATTTCTGTGGCTTGCATAGGTTGCAGCAGTAGGGACATAAAATCTTATATGGCTTTTTCAACACTGGTAGAGCGAAGCATTCACTCCATGCTTGACAGTCATAATATGGTTATAGTAACATACCGACAATGCATGTAGGATCCAAATCCCAAGCATTTAAAAGTGTATATTCACTTTAAGGTGAAGAGAGAACATCTCCAGACAGTCCTCTGAACCTAAGATATGAAGTCCACTGTGAAGGTGCCTGTCCCTCTCCAGTGATTCCAGAGACGCCTGAGGCTCCTTGGTTAGACTGAAGTCTTGAACTCAGGCACTTCTAAAGGTGCCTACGTTAAGGTAGGATAAGCCCTAAAACTAACTAAAAAAAAAAAAAAGAACCCAACTTTTAACCATTAAAACAAACTAAAAACAGAAGTATATTTTCCCCAAATATCAGTCATACAATTAACTGAGAGACCACAGTGCTTTAGTTAATACTTGATTCAGTTCCTGAAGACCTAAGTGGAAAAATCTTCAAATTACTCCAGTAGATGCAGGATCGTGCCTCTAATGAGCCATACCTTAACAAAGCGTGCAGAGGCAATCAATACTAATTTATATCACTAGAAACTATAGAACTTGAGTAAAACAGAGATTATTGTTTCCATAAAGATTGCATGCTTCTTCTCACTCTGGCAAATACAGTTTTATACAACTTTCTCTACAACCTGTATGAAAGTTACAGGTAAGTCAACAGACTTCACATCCAGTGAAACTGCTTGTGTTAAAATGCTATAATACAAACTGAAGTAATTGATTATCTTTACCAAGGCAAAAACAAGCAGCTGCAAAGCTGTAAAGCCAAAGAAAAGATGGGTCAGCATGAGTCACTGCTATTTTCATAATCAATTTTTCCAGTACTAGCAAGTTTCTCTGAATTTTTAGACAATAACAGCAGGCTACCAAGCTGTCTTTTACATCTACATGACTCAAGAGTTTCACCAAGGTGTTGTTATTCTTTTTTATCTGAAATGAGGCTAAGGAAACAGAAAATAAACATAGAAAACTCACCGTTTGAAATTTTGGGGTTGTAAACAGAAATCACTGATAAAGGTCAATTAAAATGAATACTGTCATCATAATTTCTCAGAAAGATTATAGATGCTTTCCCACTGACACATAAGTAAGCAGATTTTTTTTTTACTCCTCATAAAGACTGCAATAAAGCTGTACTTTTATATTTGCAATTGGTTACGTTATTTTATATTTACAGTTCAAAAGAGCAGTAATAAAAAAACCCTACCTTTTTCAAATGCAGTAAATCATCATTTGGTTTACATGTATTGACTAGCTTAATTTTCACTCATTTAGAAGCTTTCCCTTTTGTAGACACCCAGAGAAATTTCAGTAACTGAATTAGGAGAATTATTGTGAGTAGGAAATGGAGAAGCACTTGGCTTACAATTTTTGTGGTGAGACACTATCACTAGACCAAAACAGAACTCTGTTTTGCCAGCTGCAGATTTTAACACTGAAGGTTTGGATTCCATAGCAAAAATTAATTTCTGGGTATATCGTTAAAGAGAAGAAGTGTCTTTTTTGTTTTCTTTTGGACTGATTTAATTTTCTAGGTCTCTGCAAAGGAATGAGAGATCAAGGCCATCACCTTGTTCCCTGGACCATATCCTGTGCAATATATACTTCTGGCCTAAAACTTCTACATCTAGTCCATCTTAGTCATCAAGTCCCACTCTGTCAGTGGAAAAAAAGAGGCATGCTTGAAAGGTACTTATCAAGACTACTCTGAACAACCATTGTAGGGTGTTGGGAATTATCCTCTGGAGATGGTTGATGCACGCTATTTACTGTGGAAGCAGTAGACATCTCAGACAAAATATTTTGCTTTTAGACAGCTAAAGTTAGGTATGATGAATCCCACCATAAACTTTTAAACTCCGAAGTTTATATGAGAAAACAGAGCATTATGAGGATAAATATGTTGAAGATAGTGAGGCAGATACTACTATATATAAGTGAACAGGCCATAACCATCCCAAAGCATCGAAAGCTGGTAAGGATTCCAACTTGACTGTAGAGCAGGCTTCTACTTTATGAACCTCCAGTAGCTTCCACTCGAGGCCATTTCCTGAATTCACACTTCATCATAGTTCATATGAGTCCTTTGGATTTGCACAGGTAGCAGCTTGTAGGGCAGCGGCTATTCTACAATGTCTGAATTAAAGTTGTATTTACTGTTAAAATTTGAGGCCATAATAATACTGTTTTATGCCAAACTCCCAAATGACATGTTCAAAACTTCGTAAATATGATAATGCAATTTAATGATGCAGAGTCAAGTGGATCTACATAAAAAACCAAAAAGATACCCAGAAAGTGTTTCAGCCCCCATCTTCTCCAGACAGGTGCTGTTTTCAGGGTTCATCATTCATGAAACTCTGTCAATATATTTTTGGGGTTTCAAAGGAAATGCACAAGCAAGTTTTAGTAAAGCAAAGTTGATATCAGCTGTCACCATCAGAAAATAAAACTTGTATTAGCCTTTGGGACATAATTATCACATCATTATTTTGAATACAGAATACTATCAAACCCTGGAAACAAGTTCTGTGGCATTACCCAATTGTGAAACGCTCTTTCAGAGACAGTAAATCACTTCTCAGACTTTAAATGTTACCTCTCATCAGTACTACAAGTTAAGCAGCAGGACTGACATACGTAAACCTTCACGCATTTCCTTTTGGGAGGGAGAATAATTGTACTAGGAAAGAATAGGTCAGAAGAAAGGGAAAATATTCTGAACTAATCAATTTTTTGCAACCTTTCTTTCCCCCTGAAACAGAGGGGGAAACTGCAAACAGGTACTTGCTGCCATGTGGGTGTTTTGATGAGGAAAGGCTGTTATCTCAAAGATAGCACGTATGAAGTACAAAGCGGTTTCCAAGGAAACTATTTTTCAAATAGCTCTCTTGCCAGAGATTCATTGTTTTTATTGGCATCAATCTCTCTCACACATACCCTCCTCCTTTAACAGGATGTTAAAATCCAAATGTTTCCAGATTCTGAGTTTTGGATTTGTCTATTACACCATCTTTAATGATTGATTGCTCATAATAACATACAGAATATTTAAGATCTACTTCAAATTCTCTCTCAGTGAAGGTAACTCAACTGTCCTAATGCAAACAATTTAAACATAAATAGCACTTAAAGTACTCAAGGAAAACCTATCTATAAACTGGGCACCAACATGTTTGGAAATAAAAAAAAATTCTGAAGGAGGCATGTTCTAGATAGATTTTTTTTCTCATTTCCAGTTGGCTTAAAAAAAAAGAAGAAGAAAGATTTATAACAGCCGTAATGGATATACGTTTCTGTTTAGGTAGTGGCAAATTAGAGCACTAATGACTTGAGGCAAAACAATGGCTTTTTACTTTTTCAAATCAGGTATAATCTGACTTGCAAAGATCAGCAGTTCAAAAGCTACTTGGAATGATTACATGAGTAAACGTACTTCATGGCCATCCATGGAGAAAATGCTTAACAACTGAGCTATGAAAGTGAGAGGCACCTGTCTTTCTCTAAGAAATTACTTCTACACCAAGATTTACATCAAACACATTCCTGAATGCTGCCAAGACAATTCCATTGCCATCACATGAATAAGCCTGACTTCCAAACCAAAAGGCAATGAATCCACCTTGCATTCTAAAAGACCTGTGGGTGATGTCATTCCAGTCCATATTTATATAAGACTCTGTAGCCTTGCAAGTAAAATACTCAAGCACATGCTGAACTTCATGGGCTGACCTGTATACAGCTTTCAGTGGTGTAAAGGTTGACTGAGACCAAGCAGATGGTTACGAATTTTGTTGTATGGAGGTCTAGATGCTGGTCAAGAGTTTTATGCCTCTCGTTAAGTCATTTCACCATTCCCTCTTTTGCTTGGATACTAATACAAGAAATAATTTTTCTTTACCCAAGAGTTTCCTTCTGCACCTTCAGACTCCATCAGCATACTTTCATTTTTCACTATCTGAAGTACACTGCTTTGTGAAGCTACAGAGAAAACTATATTAATTTTGTCTCAGTAAAATTCTTAACATTAGAAAATAATATAAAATTTAGCAAACAAAAGAGGAAAAAATTGATTGTACACAATTGATCAGATTGTCAGTACTAGCATAGTACTCAGTAAAACTAGTTGTCTAGCATGAATCACCTTGTGCCACAGCAGGTATTAATGCAGAACAAAATCTGCAGTCTCTTCACAATGTGTTTCCAGCCTGTATATGAGACAAGAGACAACAGATGGAAGCAATCAGGTGAGTGAGGACAGGAAAATAAGAAAATAATAGCCAGCATGACAAGGAATGGTTGCAAATCTCTGTAATTAAATCTTGCAAATTATGCCTAGTTTTCATTGCAAAGCTGAGTTTGTATAGGCATCTGAAATGAACATACGGCTCCAATCTGCTGGCCCACACCTTTTATTTCTATGTGACACTCATATCACTAGATTTGCATGGGAGAGTGATAGATTATATCTTACTGCATAGTCATTATTCATAATTTGAACACAATTTTATTTGTGAATATAAATGACAAATTACTTCATCTATTCATTGATGGCAGGGTGCCATGTTATCAAGAGATGTCCACTGAAAAGTTGTGAATTTCCTGCTTATGGAATAAGAGAGAGAACTCTAATTAGAGATGTTGTTGAACATTTTCTTATCACTGAGTTACTTTTTTTCATCCTGTTCCAAAATTTGCATCTGGGAACTGTTACTATGTGATTGATGTTGAGCCCTCTGTTATGAGAGTTATGGTCTCCTTAGTCTGGCAGCTTTTCACTACTCAAGGAACACAACTGGGATGTGACCCTGCCAAGATGGAGCTCTGAGTCCAAGTGGAAAGAAAAGCAAAAAGATTCTCCATAGTGTGACTAGGGCAGCTGCTTGGTTTCACTTTTTTACATGAGAACTTCTACAAAGCTCCAGAAACTTTCTTAGTTTCATGAAGGTGCTGAAGCCCATCAATAGACATAACAAGCCCACTTCCAGATCAGTGTGGCTGCCTGTTCAAGTATTTACTATCTTGAACAGTCCATCTCAGTGTCATCTATAGAAGGAAGAAACATCTCCTGAACCAGGGTCTGGTACAGAAGCTGGAGAAAACACTGTGCAAAGTTCATACATTTTGGACTTCAGGGGAGCAGAATGAAAGTCACGTTTAATGTCATTATGGATAAATAAAGGATACTATGAAAAAAATCTGCTTTTAATCAGTCTATTGTAATGAGTTGGAAGTATTTTTAAATTACCCCATAATATATATGTTATTTGCTTAATGAGGTATTTCCTTATAACTTGTTAATGACTGTTGTCAGGAAGACATCTAAAAGGCAGGCTCATCTTGATTTTGCAGTATTTCTGTATATGCTTGTCTTAATGAGAAGAGGCAGCCAGCATCTTGTATCTCTAGCCCCAAAATCAGCTATACATTTTGTAAAGTTCTGGTTGTTGCTGTTTTGCTTTGTTAGGGTTTTTATTAACATTTGTAAAAAGAAAAAAGGTGGCATTTTTAAATATTGTTTCCTAAATTCTTGATAACATTTTAAAAAGGAATGTATAAAGACCAGATCTATGCTCTTTTATCTTGTTGACGCAATGCCTACCAAAATACTTTTGCAAAATTTGGTATTCTGATGAGCTTCTCCTATGATCCAAGAACATCACTGGGGCACTAGCACATGTGCAACAAAAGAACTGGTTACAAAAATAGTTTTACTTTGCCTTTTCTGGCCTCCTTTTGAGTTCCTCTGATAATACCCATGTTGATTTTAGGCAGTTTCTGTCATTGCTGGGGGATTTTTGTTTATTACTTATTTTTTTTAAATCTACAACCTTTTCTCTATTTTTTTTTTATATTTTTTTTTTCTGCAGGTCCAACAATAGGCTCAGCAGGCTAAGCTGTAACAGGGAAAAGGCTTTGTGCTGTGCCAGAGAATATCTGTAGGACTTGAAATAAATTCTTTCTTTTAATGGGCAATATGACTTTACCTTTGCTTTGACCATACTCTTTTCCTGTTGATTTATTGTCTTTGACAGGCCTTTTACTAAGGGTCACAGTTAGCCACAAGTCTTAACTGAAAAGGGTTCCCTCAGTTTTTGAAGAAAGTGTTCCCCTTGGCAGTTCACTTTCTGCTTCTCTGCTGAAAGACTTCAGGCTGTGCCTAAGACTGTTAGCTGTGTACTTGTGTATTTTGTTTTATCTTGGAGAACGGAAGCACTACAGAGGAGTAAGCTGGTAAAAATATGTGGGGATAAACTCTTTCTCTGTCAAAAGGTGTACATATTTATTTTTTATTTGCTTCTTTTACTTCTCCCTTAGTTTCTCATCATCACTTAAACAAAAGGTTTGTCTGCCCTTAAGAATATTACTAGCAGATGATAAGAGAAACCCTATGTGCTGTGATCTTAAAACCCGAGTCTGTGAAATCTATGGAATCCTCAATCCCCATTTTATACCTTTAAAAAATATATATAATTGTGTAGCTGTCAATCCTCTGGTCAGGTGTGTCACTTTTCACAAATTCCATGCCTTTGAAGGACCTAAACGTCAGCGGTGCTTGAGGTAAGTACGCTTTAAATCCAGACAAGGAATAGCAATCCCTCAACCATTCTGCAGTGCCTTGTCTATAACATCCTTCAAGATAACAGAGGCACAAAGAAAACTAATGGTACATAAACAGCAGACAAGGCACAATGGTGCTGAAAGCTTATCAAGTCCTTTCAAAGAAGCGATGCATGCATGGCTGCTGCTTGCCCCTGGAGCCAATGCAGCACCCTCCATGTTGTACTGCCATATGGGGTTCAGTGCTCCAGCTTCAGCATCAGCCTCTCCAGACATATAACAACAACCATAACCCTTCCTAAGGGCGTGATCGGCTTGCTAATCAAACAGAACATGGCTGATTGATATACTCCTGGATATCTTCTCTGAACATTCCCAGAATGCCCTCAAGAAAGTGCATGAGGACATGTGAGAGTAGTCGCACCACATCCTCCTCCAGAAGGGAAGACCATATCCCAAATAACAGTGACACTCTTCTCTTAGACCACTGATGCCAGTCTAGTTAAACCACAATATTATGCATTTTTCTTAAATGAGGCTTTCTCTTCCCAGTGATGAGCTCCCCGTATGCTGGGCAAATCTCACTGATTACTCTTCTTCCAGGAGTCAAAAGCTTCCTACCCCTCCCAAAGGCAGCTACATCTGGGGATTCAGGAGTTTATTGCAAGGTGTCCAACAGGCAAAATTGGTTTTGATGTATATTACTTCTGAGGATGCTAGTCCCATTTCCAGTAATTACTGACAGTTGTTACAGCAGTTACACAGAGTCTATAGAAATATGTCTAAGTTTATATGTTGATGAAGTTGTGATATTCATATTCTTCTGTATTTGGGGACAATACAAAGTAAACCAAAAAAGCCCTTCACCATCCCCCTAGAAAATACCTAGTGAATATGAGCAGCCTGAAGCCAGAAACACTGAGAATCACAGGAGAATGTGATTCAACCATTTATGGATTAGCAATGGGTGTAGGTTTGCTCTAATACCTTGTATGGGGACCCAATGCAAATTACCTGGTTTTGGATGAATACCTTTCACAAGCCTTTAGAATGACTTAAAATATGGAACAGTTATCTCTGTATTTCATGCCTTCTGTATATCAGTAATGTTTTGTGGAATTTGTTCCAGTTACTTAATTCTATTTTTAACCTCACAAAAGAGCCAAAGAAATCGGAAAGAGGTTCTACCCCAATCCAATGGTACTCCAGCTAAATAAAAAAAGAGGATGCTCTATTACATTTTAAAGGAAAAAAAATAAATTGGGGGGTTGAATTACAGCTTCTCTGAAAGATCCATAAAAAATTCCTGTGTTGCCCACTGCTAAAATATACCCAGTCTCGAATAATGTGGATACAACAGACGGTGCAAGGACACAGGAGATAGCTACCATATATATAGGCATTCAGTAACAGTCAAAAGAGGCTCACAGAGCAGTTGCATCTGGCAACTGGCTGATAGGGTATTTACAACATGCAGAAAATTTGGGATGAGCAAGAGGACTCAGACTTTGGCAGGAAACTTGGGCTTTTTCTGAAGTTCGGTAATTATCAGGTCACTTAGAAAAGAACATTCATGGACACTGATGCATTTCTTGTTTATAGTTAGAACCAAAGCACAGGTGACAGACCATGAAAACACTGCTCTTACAGTACAGTCATCCAGATCTGAGACAGCTAAAGCAGAAAGCTGGCAAGAAAGTGCATATATCTTCCTCTCCTCCTTCCCTCTGCCCCCATTATAGGGACAGCAAAGTGGAGATGGTTTAGTGAGGATACACACTGCTGCATTGGAGCCAAGGAACATAAATAGAAGAATGAAAGTCCTTCTGTCTCCAATGGGGATAAAAAATAGACAGCTAGGGAAGAATATAAGAACAAGATAGCTGTTATTATATTATCAGGTAAGAGTAATAATTTCCCAGAATCCTTTCCCAGCATAGAACAATTTATGGCTTATAGAACTTCTCCAGCTTGTTTGTGAGAGAGTAGACAGAAGGCTGCTCTCTGCAGTGCTGTGCACAAGATGTTGCAGGCAATGTCCTCACCTCCAGACTGCTCCTCTTTCTATGAGAGCCAAACCTTTGGCTATCATCATGACAGAGCATTCTCCTGCATCTTTTCCTCTGGTCTTGAATCCACTTCCACACATGCTGAAGAAAGTCCTGTGTCATATTTCCTTAGTGCCCAAGAATTTGATAAAGATATCTGCATTTGTTTAGTCTCAGAGCTTTTCGTGGGGGAAGATGCAAACCAGACATAGTGTTACAGACTTTGCCATATAGCTACCCAGGTGTATTGACAGGAACTTGGAGCAGGAGATGTAGGTACAGACTAATCCACAGAAATGGTGGATGATATATAGAGCTTTCACACAGTTGTTTTGGGAAGTTATTTCAGGCAAAAGACCTAATAAGTAAGCAAAGGTCATTCAGAACTTGGGCTGTGATCCATAGCACTATGGAAACACCAGTTCAACACTGAAAGAAGCTCAGGAAGTGAGAATAAATGCTAGAAATTCTGAAAGGAACTGAGAACAAAATAGAAAAACTGTCATGCCAGATCGCGCTCACACCTCGATACTTTTGGTTCCCATACCTGAAAAACAAATACAAACAATGTGTGGTAGCACTGTAAAAGGCTCACAGAAAAGCACCAAGGAAATCAAAGGTACAGAATCACTTCTATCCAAAGGACAGGTTGGGCTCTTCAACTGGCAAGGAAATGTCCTGCAAGCTGATACAACTGCTGTTTTCAAACCCCAGCATTCTTGAAAGGGTGGACAAGGTTCAACTGTCTCTGTCTCCTCCAGTACAAGAACTGGAGGCCATAAGTTGAAGTTGATTGAAGACAATTAAAAGTGAATGTAAAGAGAGTTTTTCATGCAACATATTATAACTGATTGGTGGAGCTCCTTGCCAAAGGTAAAAATACGTCTGTGCTTCACCACTTCCATACCTTAGGAGGGCCAAGATAGAGAGGAAGGAGTCTTCAAAGTTGAATTCCTATGTGCACATCTGTATCCAGGTGCTTAGGGATACAGAATCTCTTCTCTTTAAAATCATTTTTGCAGGCGGCAAATTTGTCCCACAGAAAATACAGTACGTTGACTGTGAAGAAAGAGGTTTATTTCCATGAACATCACCACTCTGTTCCAGCTCTCAGCCCTAGCAGGCCAGGCACGCTGAAAGGACATCAGCACAATGGGAGGCTGCTCTTACTGCTGACAGGAGACAGCTGCACAGCTCCCTCAGCTCAGCCTGGATGCCTTCCACCATTACAGAAAGGCAGTGAAGGTGTCATATGCTGTGTCCAAAGCTGTTGACACCATTCTCATAGACACAGTGCTAGCAAGAACCCCATTAATGATTTCTTTGTTCAATATGCAATGGAAGCTCTTGTGAGCAACACTGTTATAGCAGCAGCTTTCATAATGTAGGAACAATGCTCAAACAGAACATTGCTGTAGTGTGCACCAGTTAGATAGCTATCCATTATGCGACAGTGTCCTAAAATGAAATAAAAATGGGAGACAAAATGTATTCTACCCAGTTATAAAAGTGTTCATAAAGGCAGAGAAAAAAAAATCTCACTTAGAAATGGGAGGAAGGAAGGGATGGAAGCTACATAGGCTTACAACTGTGTCATGGGGTAAGGAACTTTATAGCAAGCAGTGCTAGAGGGGAATACAGACCTCTCAGCATACCTCCCACATGCCTGTGTAGTTACTTCTGTAAGTGACCTACTGCCACCATCTAAACTACAGCTGCCAATCCTTTCCGGATAGAATCTTTTGGCAGAAAGGACTGTTTAAAAATCCCAGCAGGATGCCAAAATAGATATGTAACTGTACATATCATCTGCAACACTGCTCCTCTGCCTGATATATACAGTGTCTTGAATAAGACTCTTCACTGACCTCATGGAAAGCACCAGCATTATTTAAAAGGCCAGTTGTGTATCACAGTGTCTCAGCAGAAAAGTGTCTGAAGCAGAATGAGACCCTAAGCCATTGCATAGCAAGAATTGAGACCTTATCAGCAAATCTGAACAGTGCAACTCAATCAAGACCAGAACAAAATGAAAGAAATTCCAGATTGCATTCCTAATTATGTTTTTACCAGCATATACAGCACTAATTATATGAGAGGGTTATCCTTTCTGATAAAGAACCATCCCTTGAAAATAATATTTTCCTTATCTGGCCACTTGCAAGATATGAAATTGCTTTCTAGGTATATGACTTACTGCATAATAACATATTATCCTAACTAATTACCTCTTCACTGACTCAAACATTATTTGAGAAAGTTCAAATGATTTTCTGTTTTAAAAGCAGTTTCAAAATGTAAACAGCAAACAGAAGAAAAATATATTTAGGTTCCTTCATGTTCCTGTATAAAGTATAAAAGCAGCTGAAACAAAGTTTGAAGTAATCTTTATTTTGGTAGCTTTTTCCCTTGAAAAAAATGAGTCAGATATTTGCCACTGTTTGAGGGGGTTTTTTTGCTGCCAGTGGCTCCTTACATGATTTTTTTGTCTGTCTCGTTTTTTAACATGCTTCAAAGATTAAGTACAGGATAATTTTCTTAGCCACAGTTAAAAAGATAGGGTTGGTGAACATTTGACAAAGAAATCTTTTCTACCAACTGTTCCAGTCAAACAGATGTTAATCTCCTACATATTTTTTATGTCTGGTTTTCAATCATTCCAACAGCCTTTAAAAAAGAAGTACATGTGAATTTCAAATGTATTTGTAATGCAGAAAAATCAAAACAGGAAGAAATTTAAAAGTTATAAGAAATTTAATTTGGGTTTTTTGGTTTGGGGTTTTTTTTCCATATTCATTCATCATAAAGAAAATGGATAAAAAAGACTATCCTTTTCTATTTTTTCTTTGTCAACATGAAAGAATACTACCTACCAAGAAGACAGACAAAAAAATACAACGCTAAGAAAACTCCAAGATACCAAGTGTTCACCAAAATGGCCCAGCAGCTGAAACATTTCTTCTGTAGGGAGCACCTTTCACCAGTCACTCTTTGGGAGAGTTTCAGACTCTCCTGTCCTTTTGACATCCTCTATCCTCAACCCTGCAGTCTAAGGGCTGGTTAAGTCTGCACTATGTGGTTAAGTCTGCGCTATATTGGTTTTCATTCCTCTGGTAATGTTCTCTTTTCAAAGAGTCTCCCAAAAGCTACTGAGTTTAGTATAGAGCACCTCTGAAACAGATGCGATTTCACTGCAGAGTCGAAGCCAGTAACCAATACCGCCAAAAATCTAAAGAAAAATAAAAATTCACAGCTCTTATGCGTCTAGAAGTCTTGACTGATGAATGCACACCCTGGTATATATTACTTGTACCCACTGCATGAGTCAGTCAGATAGCTACATTTACTGTCTGTCATAAAGCATTTAGAAAATTGCAGAGCTGAATCATAATATTTTCCCTCTCCAGAAAAGTCTGCATGTTGTTCTGCATCATCTGGAAACTCTGAAGATTTATTTTGAAAAGCTGAAATTGTCTTAAGCCAGGTCACATTTTTAAAAATTATTCAAATATTAATTTAAAATTTGGCAAAGTTCCAGAGATAACTCAAAGTTACAAAACAGATGGCTTCAACATGAAGATAGCTACACAGAGGGTAAAACCACCACATAAAATATGCATCTTTATTTGTATTTTCCAATCTTCTCTGATGCCTAATCCATTACAGTCTCATTTGTCTGCTACCTTCACCCCTAATATAAGTCTAAAATGAGTACTGTGAAATACTGAAATCTTAGTTGCAGTAACTGAAAATGGCTGAACTAAGGTGAAAATAGCTTTCCCCTTTCACTGCTATGGATAACTAAACTAACATTGTATCTTTTTAAAAAGAATAGGTGTTGGCAGGAGTTTGCACACTCACGTACTTAAGTGCATGTGTTTACACATTTGTTGATATTCATTTCAGAAAGTTCTGTTTTCTTTGAAAACTACTGGAATTTGGGTAAGGAGGAAGAGACTGAGACCCCAGAGCAGTGACATGATTTACATAAATGGAGAACACTTTTTTGCTTGACTGTTTAAAATGTTCTTGATTTGTTCAACCTTTTTTTAATCAGAAGCAACTAGAGAATGAGAATTTATTCTCTGAAGACTTTGACCTCTCAGTTAGGAGAGAGGAATATAAACAGCTCTGATCACAACTCCAAAAGCTCATTCAGAAACTACAGAGAAACCTCACAAGCCTGTCTGTTCTGATATTCAGTAGGTAAAACATCCAGGGTGATCTTCATGCAATAGAAAGTAGAGAAAATAGTGATCAGAAATGCAGGCTAAATACTGACTTGTAATGTAGATTACTACCAGACTTTGAGGATTATCCCTGCTTCCCATGTTTAAAATGTAATTATTTGTGTGCCTACATTTATACCAATTAAACAGCTATTTGCTTCTTTGCATTTTTCATTTTCTGTCCACAGAGACTTTACACAAAGATGCCCAAGTTTTGTAGCAAGAAAGACACTCTTTCCAGTTGTTAGACACTTTAAGACAGCAAGCCATCACTTAAGGCTTGATGAACACAAAGGGAGATTGCTAGGGAGACAGCAGAATGTTGTCCACTAGATGTTTAAGCAAAGACAGACAAGCCTTTGCTGGGAACACATTAGGTACAGCAGATCAGCCTTGTTGGAAGGGGATGGTCTTCCAGCCCTTAAAGTGAAATTCTGCTCATGATGTAAGGTCATCTGCAGAAGACAGATGTTTGCCAAGAGTACTGCTCAAGGCTATAGTAACCCCATACAGCAGGAAATATTTCCAGGAAAAAGCTGGCACTTTGATAGGGGCATATCTGGTCTCCAAAATCCCAACAGTGCATTGCTTCCAAAACTATTTTGTTAAGTGCAATGTGATCTCCAAGAAGACACAGCTATCTATGAAAATAAGTCTATTTTATTTTACTCGTTCAGCAGAGAATACATGTGTAACCTATCTATCATGTGTTTTAGTAGGTCACCTTTCATAGCAGCCCTGCTTTAACTCCAGTAAATTGATAGTTAACTCAGGGCTACAGACACATGAACAAGGCAGGAACCTGGAACAAATCTCCCATGGCATCTCCTGTGGTACCTCAGCAGCAACAAACAGCCTGTGCCTTAAAAGACAGATTCTAAACCCATGATTTACTCCCAAGTGACAAATGAGAATGTGTCCAACTAACTTGCAGTGCTGAGCCCATAGGATGGCTTACCATAAAGACTCAGTTACATGTCCATGTAAACTAAATCCCTGTCCAAACATACCATCTTCACCTGGGGTTTTCTGGCTGATCCCAAAGGCTGAAAGTGTCAATAAATATATGGATGGACATCTATAGCTTACATGCACTCATCTGGCTTTGCTTTTTTTTTTGTAACCTTCATTGCCACCTTCAGACTGAACCCTCCTAGGAACTACAAATAGCTATTGAGTACTGACAAAGGAAAGTTACTTGCTATCAGGACTTCTGACACTGGAAAGCTTGACTGTTTCAATTTCAGCACAGAAGTGAGAAGCACTGTGTTCCACACCCTTAATATGGAAACAGGTATAACAGTACAGATATAGCAAAACAGCACATTAATTATCTACTGTGGTTTATCTCACTTTGCAAGAAAAACAAAAATAAGTTTATTGATATCACGTATCTCTTTGCATAATCACACAAGATTGATACTTATTTTTATAAGTTAAATATGCAAGCAAAATAAATTAAGTTTGATTATGATTATTTAGTAGACCTTCATAGTTAAGGTCCAAATGAACAGAAGTTGGTACATTCAGTGATTTACTGAGGAGGATAAGGAGATACTTAGGAGTGTCATTGCCTCAGCATCACCTTGTGTACTACATAGAGCCACACATTCAGCAATGCTTCCTGCCTTGCTTTCCTTTACGTCTGATGAGTTACTGAGAACCTTGGTATAAGTTAGATAACAAACTGTGTATGTTAACATTACACCAGTAAACCCTGCCTTCTGCAGACCACCTGTGATGCCTCCGCATATATATGGAGAACAGGGAAAGGGTAAGTGATATTTTTTTGTATGATTATCAACCCCAGTCCATCCTACAGGTGTCTATACTGTGACAAATGACATTTGAAATAAGTCAGATCCCCACTGGCAAAAGACCCTGCCTAATTGTCACCCTTCACCCCTGCTTCACCTTTCTTTAGAGGTCCTACACTACAGAAGACTAATGTGATTCCAGTGCTTCAGACATCAGTAAAGAGCCCTCTCCCAGGCAAAGTGAGGTCAAAGATAAGGTTAGAAGGTTAGGTGTATATAAGAATACAGAGGTTAGAGCAGCTTCCAGCACCAGTTCAATGCCAGAGTAATGAAGGTGGCACCCCTTAGGCTGTTCTTTTTTGTTTTGCTCAAATGACCAGTGACAGGCTTACAGCTTATTTGACTGTAAGGGGCCCAAGTCAACAGAAATCTAAAGCTTGAGGTCAACCCTGCCACTGCACCCTCAAAATATACAAACCGGTATTAACTTTCAATCCTAAAAAAACAGAATATATTTTTTACACCATACTTGTTCTGCTGGTACCATTATGATTCTAAAGCAATAATGTATTCCTGTGATACAGTCCTTGAGCCCATTAGTGCTTGCTTCCTCTCCAGTGTCATGACACTGGTAATATGCATTTCTCCTGTTGTGTTTTCTTTGGTTTTTTTTTCCTTTGAGATGCAGCAAGTCTGAAGGGGTCTTTCTCTACCTCCTTCAGGGAAGAATTCTCTCTTACTCCATAATTCATAATGAAAACCCCTCACTAATTTTGTTTGTAGTCTAAAATCTCCATGCAATTTGCTTTCCTATGGCTTTTTCACATCCTTTTGAGTCCTGTAATTCTATGGTCTTCTAACATCCTTTTACAAACTCTTCTTGGTCCAGGTGAGTATAAAATCCCATGAAAAAATTCTTTTAGAAGGTGAGGAAAAAGGGGGATTAGTTGCTATTTATATACCCTGATACAAGGAATGGTATTTCTAGAAACACTCAGAAATATCAAAGGCTTCTCCAAAGACTGCACTTTCCCTTTTTCTCAGGAGAATCAGTTTAAGGCTATACTTGACCTGTGGGTTCTATAGGTCAAATATATGACCCATTACAATTTAAAACAGAGAAGTGTTATCAAGAAGCTTTGGACAGGATTTCTGTCCCCTCCCTCCCCTCATCACATAAAACAGTAAATTAAAAATATTCCTCTTAAAATTATCAACATTTCCAAAGTTTCCAAAATTCAGCTATCCTAACTCTAGTATAATTTAGAGCAGTATAATGGCAGCTTTAAGAAGGCTTCCTAGTCCCTAAGGAAAACACCTTTGACAGGCTGTTGGGAGAAATTATTTCCTATCACACTCATTTTTGTCACTGTCTGCAAAGGAGAAAATTAAAAAGAATAACCTGTCTCCAAATGTTATTTCCAGGTTCAATGCACACAACCTGAGTCAGGATGCAGAGGAAATGTTTGCCTCCTTAATGAAGCGACCCCAGCAGTTGAAAACTTAATACCACTTTCCATTTTGAGAGTTAATGGACACGGGATATTTTTCCTCTTCTTTTACTTTCTCCATGATTAATTGAGAAACTTCTTCCCTGGATGACATCAATTCACCATAATCTCTGTTGTCTATTAGACAATTTCATTCTAGAATCTCATTTTTTATGTTTGAGACATGAATGTAATCAGTCCACCCCAGATGCTGGATACTTGTGAGAAACAACTGTTAAGGGTACCAGCTATTTTTCTTCACATTTGATGAGTTACTATTGCTGGCAGCTCATAAAGACTTCTATCTGGTTCTATTTCTAAGTACCTGTCAAATGCACAGTGTATTTAAAGACAGAGCAGAGAGACTTTGTAGTCGTTAGGGTTTTGTTTCTTTCTTCTCACACACTAGTCTTATCAGATCTTTGTTAATGTTGCCATACTTGACTAAACCTTTGTCAGCCTGGATTCTACCAGTATCTCCTGGGAATGGTTCAGGGTTTTATTTATCCCAAGACTGAGATAATTAAGCAATCTATCAACTGTGAGGCTTGCTGGATTGTGAGGCTTTCTTGTTGTCTTGACCTTGATGTTTTGGATGCTGTAAGCTATGACTGATATGCCAACCATAACCATTCCTTTAAGGTTGTGGGTAATTTTTTGCACCTAAGACAAGAACAACAGAAACATTTATACTCTTCAAATTACCCAGTCTTCTGACATCTATCTGCAGTTTCTTCACAGATCTTTGTCTTACGCTGCTGTTTGACCTGATGTGTTATGTACAAATGCAGTAAGAGAAGAAACAGCCATCCCAAATTCAGTTTCTCTAGCTCCTTCTGTTGATTATACCCAGGTCCCAAAGAGCTTGAATTATCAGAAATGAAGTACTGACACTTTCAGAAGAAAGGCAGGATCTCTAATTGCTTAGTGATGGCTGTTTGTTGTGGATCCCTCTCATTCCCATGATTTTCTATCATAACAAAGCCTTTTTAACCCCTCAGTGCTTGCTGATCATGAAACAAAGTGGAATTGATTTCAGCATGTAAGCAGACTTGAGAAAAGGCTCAAGGCTGAGGGTGAAGGAGCCAGGAGTGCTTCTGCAGCAGTGCATCTCCTGCAATAATAACCATCTCAATGAAGCTGGTAACCCAGGTTTTCATGGGAAGAGACTTTCTTTCCTTTCATGATGTCAGAGCAGTGATTGTTTATACAGCAGTGGTGCCACACTTTAGTGTTAAAGGTGTGTAGGTGTTTCTCTTTGTTCTAATTATAATGTTTGGTTAGGCTATAAGATCTAGTGAAGTTCTGTACAAGGAAAAAACCTTCAGGATGTTCTGAAACTAGAATGACCACATTGACAGCCCTGGGGGATATGCTGAATGATGAGGAATAGCTGTTAGAAATGCTGCTGACTAATAGATCCCAACAAAGTTAATATTAAATGTAAGTGTTAAGTCATGGGGGTAGATGTGGGGAATCAGAGACCAAGACCTTGGTTCTTAAGCTTGGGGATTGTACCAGACCAGCCACACAAGTTCAGTTTCAAACAGGATATTTTCTCCTTCAAAATTGGAGAAGACTCTACTAGTAAAAGCAGTTGGATCCATCTCTGCTTCTCTCTATGCCAGTGCAATCTCATCAAAAGCAGTAGGAGGACATGTGTTAGCTGGTAGAAACCAGGCATATGAAAATGTACCAAAATAAGAAAGTGAGGTGAAAGGTGCTTTAAGAAGGCTTATCAAGACATTCCATCATATCTTGTCTCTGAATTTAAACCTCCCTCTTATTTAAACTCATCAGTTTGAACATCCTGCTAATTGAGTTTTCTCAAGACAGTCTGGTTTTCCCCATACCCTCACAGTTCTGTGAAACTCACAATGGCTTTGTGAATTATTGCAGTCATATCAGATATATCGTATATTTTATGGTTTGCTTAGTACACTCTGAGCATATTTAATATGGGTAATAAAAGTATACACTGTCTTTTTTTGTGTAACCTATCAAATAATTCACAAATAAATAAATCATATAAAAGTAAATACAATTTTTCAAGCTATCATTAAATGTTCTATATTTAAAACAAATGCTGGGGAAAAGTGTTAAAAGCTTAGCTCTAGAAATTGAAGAGACACCATGAAAATGAAAATCTTATTTCTCCCTGAAAATCTAGTGCCTGTTATAGTTACAAGCAACTCCTAAAATTACTATAGGTGAAAGAAGAATGATCTCTATTTCCTGTAGTTTGTTACATTGTGCATTTGACAGCACTTTGTGTGTAGTCATTTATTAAATCAATTTCTCCTCTACTGAGAAGACTCTTATCAATACCAAGAAGAGAACAAAGCCGTACAAATGTATATGTTTTTTAAAAGGAAGTTTGTAAATAATTTCCAAGACACACTAGCTACAGTTAATCCCCAGAAATCAATGGATCTATATTGATTATTCTCTCAGAGTCTAGCCTACCTGTTAATAAATGGGGTTTATTAAAATCTTTTTACATCAAAAGCTATATTTTCAATACACTGGCTTCGCTTTCATATTTCCTTGCTCTTTGGCAAGCTGAGAGGTACGTGCGAATAGAGCCAGGAGAAAACACAGAAGGGACATACTGGCACAGCTGCTGTATTTTCTCATAGTTTTCTTATATTTTCTTATAGCCTCTGGTCTATTAAAGGTCCATCTCTGGAGAATCCTTGCCCACCTGTGGCACCATGATTGGTGTACAATCAGCCTCTCTGGAGCAGCATGGACAGACCAGGATGGAGGCAGCTGCCTCCTGCCCTCTTGAAGGCTTTTGGGTATCACTCAGGGACTCTAGATGACATTTTAGGTGGGGTGCCCCATAGGGCCTGTGTTTTATCCACCAGCCCCACAAGAATGTCTTAGACACTGCAGAAACAGATTGAAGTCCCTAAACTGAAGTGTCTCCAACTCAAGCCAAGTCTCCACAGTATCTCTATGCTTAAAGCAGGAAACCCTGTAAAGAAGCCCATGACACCCACTGGTGGATAGCACAGGAAACACAGTAGGACACCACACTCTACCCATTTTCCACAGAAACGAAAATGAATCCTCTCCTACTTCATCTCCTTCTTCCTTTTAAAGTATCCCATACTTTTCGTCACCGTTTTGAGACGACCTTCTATGTGTTCTCATCTGTCAATATAGCCGAGGTTTTGATATGAAAGATGTTCTATCACCACCAAGGACTCATCTTACGTGGGGCTCCCTGTAAGGTTCAGCCAAGCCCATGATATTGCAGAGGACAATCACTGATCTACTTCTGATTTGAAAAAAAACCTGTACCATTAAATAGAGAGCAAATAAACCTTATTGAGAGGACACTATTTCAATGTGACAGTTGTATCTGCAGGAACATATTTCCCAGCCTGCTATTGAAATTCTATAATCTGAATAGGAGAGATACAAACAAGTTGGAAGGTAAAACAAATCTTTCCAATTGAGCTTCGTTTTTCACTTCAAAATTATAATGATTGACTGTGATCCATACCAGACAGGTCATTACCCAAACTGTAATAAATCCTCAGGTCTCAAGTCAAGTATTTATGGAGTAGAAGCTCAAGTGTTGTGGTTTAACCCCAGTCAGCAACTAAGCAACACACAGCTGCTCGCTCACTCCCTCCTAGCAGGATGGGGGAAGAGAATTGGAAGGCTAAAAGTAAGAAAACTTGTGTGTTGGGATAAATTTTAACAATTGAAATGAAATAAAATAGTAATAATAATGATAATTTGCAATGAAAAGGAAAGTAACAGAGAAGGAGAAATAAAACCCAAGAAAAAAAAACAATGCAAACGAAAACAATTGCTCACCACCAAAAAATGATGACCAGCCAGTCCCCGAGCAACACCTCCCCAGCCAACCTTCCCCCTAGTTTTATTGTTAAGCACAATGCCATATGCTATGGAGTATCCCTTTGGTTATTTGGGCTCATCTGTCCTGGTAGCATCCCCTCCTAACTCCTTGTGCATCCCCAGCCTACATGCTGCTGTGGTGGTGTGAGGAGCAGAAAAGACCCCAACTCTGTGTGAGCACTGCTCAGCAATAATAAAAACATCACGTACAGAGCATGTTGTGTATGAAGCCAGATTCTCAGTATAACAGCAGGAACAGAAACAAAGTTGAGAAGGACCAAAGAAACAGCATATATTGACAGGGCTGCTGTTTGGGCCTTAATGCAGTTGCAGAGGCTGACTGTCAGGGTCCTCCAGATAACCAAGGTGAAACAGCATTTGCTATGCTGAGTAAGCGCCTGCAGGCATAGTGCTTTCAAGAAACGGCATGGAGAGAGCCATGCACTCAGGGATTATGCACAGATTCCATGAACTCCTGGGAAGGCAGGGGCTGCCCAGGTTTATTCAGCTGTGGGCCAGGAAGGAAGGGCAGGGCTGAGATAGGGTAGGGAATAGTAGGGTAAGCAGTGTTTTGGTCACAGCTTTTCTGTGTAGCACCCAGTTCAGGTGGCTGAAAAAGCCCTGAGAAAGGCTTTCTGGAGCATAAGCCTTTCCATCATCCCTGTGCAAAGCCACTCCATTCCCCAGAGAGGGCTGTAACATGAATGCTTTGGCTGGTACTCCACAAGAATTAATCCTTCCTCCTCCTTTTTCATCAGTTGAATAAAGTTTTGGTTACTGGTGTATAAATCAAACACACAGAGAATATTAGTCTCATCCTTATAAAGAAGAATTTATTGTGATCTGTTTTTCTGAAACTTTGGTGCATGATGGTTTGTTGCCTGTTCTTGTGTAAATGATACAGTAAAAATCATCCAACCGAGCAGCAATTTCTCAGCATTGTCTTTATATTTTACCTGTGCAGGAACAGGGATTTTTCACACACGATATCATTTTCAGCCATGTGGAAAAAGTTTGCTAGAATAGGCACCTGAGCTTGCAACTGCAGTGAGCGCTGCTGGACTCAACTCCACGCTGGCTCTCCCATGGGTAGGATAAACTACCCCTCTGTGTAGGGACCCAAGGGCCTAGCACATGGGTAGAGACTTTTTAAACACTTGCCAGTTATGGGGTACTTATCTTCTCAGGTTTATCTTGCAGCCATCTGCCTCTCCCTTTGCAGCACAAAGACACCGCTCTTTCTACTCACACTTGCAAGATGTTCCTGTGTTGACTCTGACAACATTTAGAAATAAGAGAAAACAGCCTCAAGGAGCCCTACAGCATTCTTAGTGCCCTCAGCCTTGTGTTCCTCCAGGGTCTTCACAAGGTAAATGAGATCTATGTGGGCCTGAGTCTGGTAAATGTTTGTTTGCTTTAAGCTTGTACAGTTAATGCAGTGAAGAAGATGAAAAACTACAGTAGAGTAATTTGGTTTTGGTGAGAGAAAGAGAGAGATCCCTCCTTCTCTCATGTGGAATGTTTTATTCATTAATAATAAGCCAAAATACTTCAAAATACAGCTGCCCAATTTTTTAAGGACCTATAGCAGGGGTGGTTGCACATTTTTCCTGCAACACTGATAACATAAATAATACTGTGAAAAAGATATCCACCTATAAATATATACTTGACTGATCTATTGGCTTAAAACAACATACATGTTACACTGTGACAAATTGCCCATATTCTTCAGCAAACAAATTATATTACCCCACAGGACAACATAATGTTTCCATCTTTTATTTTCATTTTAAATCTGTATTCCTTCTGGAAAGTGCACTAAGCATTTCACTATAGTTTCACCTCCACTCACCCCTGATTTGTACGATTCTGTAATGAAATACCAATTTTTTGTTTTCCCTTTTAACATAGAACTCGCTCCAGAGTATGTTTTAGTTGTCTTGTATAAATTTATTTTTAAAGCCTCATGAAAAGCTTATGCATGCAAAAGCTATATGATTAAGGCTTTGCATTGTGGATGCTATAAAGCTTTTAAGTGCCCACTAAAGTCTATATAATGGAAGAGGAAAGGACTGTACAAGAAATGCTACCTGGAGTTACTCCAAGTGTCCATCTCACGGTTTCTGTTTAGTTCTTCACACACCACCACATCAGAAAGTACTGGAAACAAACCTTTTCAATATGTGTAATTTCTATATACCAGCCTATGGACTAAATTGTGCTAAAAACCACCTTGCGATACATGCATTCTCCCTTTCGCTCATTTTATTCTCCCTTTCCCTCATTTCAAATACAATATCACAGTGGGAAGGAGAAAAATATCAGAAAAAAAGTATTCGGAAGAATAAGCAACAGCAGGACACCTGGGCAGAGGTACCATAGTGTCCTCAAATTTCTATCACTAGAACCCCTTATGTGGCAGCAAAGAAATAAAACGCTTGACAGTAGATGGCAGATGTAGAGGGCAAGACCAAAACCTGTGGTGAAAATTCCATGGTATATTTTTATGTTTGCTAAAGAGAAGCAATAACAGCCAACACGAGTCAGATGATAAGCAGCAAGCATGGCAACAGAAAAAAAAGAGGAGATGGTAACTTGATGCTAGTGTCATCTCATTTTGCCTCTGAACTTCTTCAGAGCTACTGCTGGAAAGCAGGATGGCTCCTGACTAGCTGTTATCAGACTACAAATGAATGACAAGAAATCAATAAGGTGTAGAAATTAGAACATAGAAAGACCTGCCCATCATCTTTTCTGCAGATAAAAAGATCATGTCTGATCCTCTTAGTAGATGCTGACAGTCTCAGTCAATATCCAGGTTTCTCTGTTTATTTACCAACATACCCCTTTAACATCCAGTGTAGCCGAGAAGTGCCCTAAGTAAAATTTTCAGTCAACTAAATCAGTCTAACAGATCACTCTGCTCAGTGATCTCCCACTTCAAACAGATATTTCATTTATGTCAGTGCTCCACAACCTAACAACCTAACAGGATTGTAAGGAGCAGCATCTAAAATAGCAAACCACATTCTGCTTGTGTCATTGGAACTCAAGATTCAACACCAACCTCTCAGGAAATATTAAGCAACCTAGGTGGAGACATTAAATTAACAGCTACCTTCTATTAACTGAGCTTTTCAATATTGCATCCCTTCTGGACATACGTGCAGTCTTTCTTGCACCCTTAGTTCCAGAACTATTTCTTTAGGGTTGTCCGTTACATCCTAGACTTAACATACAATTATATTTTAACACAAGATCGTTCTTAGGAGCATTGGATCCAGATTCATTGTGATGGCTAAGTAACCAAGCACAGGTTCAGACTTAACATGAGGAGTCAGTCCTCTATCAGCCAATCATGATCAGCTGTAACAGAGGGTCATATTCAGCTTGTAATTGAGAAAAGGCCTGCATTTCGTATCAAACCAGAACAGCATAACACCTTGTCAGCAGAAGGCGGTGTCATCACTGACAACAAACCAGCTGCTGACCACTTATTCTCCCACCTTTCTGGATGTTCTGACCTTTTACACTGCCAAAAACTGCTCTTAGATTGATCCATGACAGCATGTTGTCAGTCTTCAGAGACTCCAACGCGTCAACCCATTCTACAGCTCTGGGTAAGCACAAGAGACAAAACACAAATATTGTTTGGCTTGGCAAGCCTTGCTGAGGAACTGTGAAGATATTTAAATAACAAATATCACACTGACTTCAGTGAGACACTCAGGTCTGAATAACTGCATGGAATTATACCCTAATGCTTTGCTTTGTTGAGGTTTATATATATTATTAGGCTTTCTTTTTAGCTCTTGACCTCCCTACATACTCTTTATTTTAGTTCCCTCTTAACACCAACATTTACTGTCAGTTCTTCAGACTTATACTTGCCCAACTTGCAGCCAGGCAAAGTCTCCACTTGCAAGCTGAAATATCTGGCTCCTTCACCATTTTGTTAAAAATCCTTTCAGTTCTCTAATCATTTTTAGTTTTCACCTAAGAAAAAGCCCAAATTCATCAGGATCTACCTGGCAGTTATGTGATCCGGACTGAACACAATGTGCTTGCTGAGGTTATACCACACTGATAGAAAGAAGAAATATAACTACTCCACTATGAAACATGCCACCTCTGAACATGAAACTCTGAATCACTCTGGCCTTTCTTTTCCTGGCTTATTATATTGCAAAATTACCTGTAGGCCCTTTCTAGCACTATCACTTTCTTCTGCTTCATCTTGCCACTAAGCCAAACTGTTTCAGACCATTCCTCGTCCAATTTCACCTTGTGTGTTTTCAAATTGTAATTAGCAACCTGAGTTTTTTGATCCTGCTGATGTGTAAAGATTCTCAGATGCTGTGTACTGTCATAAACCTATTGGCTAAAGTGGTGTTATGACAATTCAGACTGGCTGAGAACCTATTCTAAAAATACAACAGTATGTGCTCTTGATGTAATCAAGATAAAGAATGCCATGGGGATAAATCACTTTTCATGTGCTATGCCGAAAAGAGAACCTCATTCCAGCAGCAGAAGTTCCAGTAACAAAGAATTTGCAGTGAGATTTCTCCTTAGGCATCGTTTCTTGCTCAGAGAGAACAAAAGCAATGGTGTGTGTATGTATTTATATATAGACATCTATCTCCATATATATTTCATAATGCCTTTCCCCAAGAAATGAAATTCACAGATCTGAGAGTCATGTCAGAATTCCACCCTGCACTTTACAAGCACTCATTACTTATCAGTACATGTCCAATTACAAACCACTAGGTATCAGTGTTTAGGTCTACTCTTTGATACTAATATAATCATATTCCCAGATAAACAAAACACCTAGAAAACTAATTGTTATTTTTTAACTTATACCTAGCTCATATGTCCTCCCAAATGCATTTCTCCTACTGTGTACTATATTTATTAATTTGGTTTTCTGACTGTAAAAGCAAATATTACACAAATCAAAAGTAAATAAGCAGAGTTTAAATCCCTTCACTTTTTCAGATTTGAAATTAACAATAAAAAAAGAAAGCTCTCTGATTTTTTGATTTTTAGCTAAGTGTTTCTGAACTTGTTCAGTTGCTCTGTTGCCCTGTTCTGTTGCTCTTTCCTTATCTACCACTGCTGTGACCCTATCATAGAAGGCCACCTAATTTGTCAAGCATGATTTGCTCTTAGTGAAGCCATGCTGGCTGTCACCAATCACCCTATTATTGTCCATGTACCTTAGCATAGTTTCCATAAGGATCTGCTTCATGATCGTGCAAGACATCGAAGTGAAATTGACTGGCCTGTAGTTTCCTGGGTCTTCCTTTTTTTTCCTTTTTAAAAATGGGGTTTATATTCCCCTTTTTCCAGTCAGCAGGAACTTCACCAGACTGCCATGACTTTTCAAATATGATATAATGGTTTGGCAACTAAATCCACCAGTTCCCTCGGGACCCACGAATGTATCTCATCAGGTCCCAGTGACTTCTGCACCTTCAGGTTTCTTAGATGATCTCAAACCTGATCTTCTCTTACAGCAGATAGTTCTTCACTCTCCCAGTCCCTGCCTTTGCCTTCACCTTCTGCTTCTTAGGCAGTGTGGCTGGAGGTCTTGCCAATGAAGACCAAGGCAAGAGCAATGCTGAAAGCAAACCTGCAAACACCTCTCCTCTGATACTTCTGGAACCACGGAGACTACTTCTCCTGGTTGTCTTGATCAGAACACAGTTTATGAAACAGAGCTAGATATGATTGCATGTATCTTTCCTTCAGTCAGCCTTCAGCAGCTCCAGTTTTTCCCGTACCTGAGGCTTTGCAATGAATAAGATACCCGTTCTTCCAAGGCACTTGCAATAATAACATATATAAGCAAAACAACACATTTCTGTTTATAGAAATATAGTGAAAGAAAGGGATGTCCATGATGATAAATACTACTGGTAGAACAGCTGCAGCTCCTTTTTTCTTCCTTGAAAAATGCATGGTTTCTCACATACCCCATGCTGGTATTGAAATATCCTTAATTTCTTATAAATATAGGTGTGCGTTACAGAACACTTCAATAAAGAGACATCAGCTTTCACTGAAAAGATAGTGTGACTTAAGAAACCTCACACTAGTCTCCTAAGTATCCATTCTGTATTTTCTTTCAGCACCTGCCTTGAGCTAGGGCAAAATACACTTTTCTCTATCCCAGTTTCCCTTCTGTAAAACCAGGGACAATGGTCCACAAACTATTCACAAGAAGCACAGATTTAGCGCTGTAGTTACCAGTGCCTTGCTTTGCAATGATCTGACAGTACTGTGGGATTTTAAGAGGTTGTAAATGTAGCCTTAAAGTTCTGTCAAACCACTTTAATAAGAGTAACACACCAGCCAAGATTCTTTTCCTACAGGGTATTAAGTGTCCCCAGGGGAAGGACAAGAGAGAAAGGAGTGGAGCTGTACAGTCACTGAAGTCTAATTGCTACATAAGTACAGTTTCTTTAAAGTTGGCACATCAAAAGCAGCCCTCTTCTTCCTTTCTTTGTTTAATGTCAGCAGTAAAACCACACAGTTTCACCCTAAGTGGAATAGTTTTAGTCCACACAAAGGTAAAAATCAATTATTCACTATTAATTAACATTCTGCACAGTCCATAGCAGAGAATTCTTGCTTCTTGCAATATTCTGCGCAGCAGCTGAAGAAGAGAAAATATAGAAAATAAGATCAGCATCTGGGGAATGTCATGAGTAATTTTAAGAAACTCTCAGCTTTATTCAGTGATAACTCATGTAGGAACATATCTAGCTAACTGTTACTGTTATGATTCACTTTACTGACTCTTAAAAGTACCTTAATCCTGTAGACATATCAAGTTCAGTGAGATGTTAATTAGTTTGTATAAAAGTGCTACAATCCGAACCCTACTCTGATGTCATTGGGGTACACATGAGTGTATGTTATTTTGTTTGTTTCAGAAGCCTTATCCATTATGAAATCGATTTTATTTCCCCAGTGTCTTGCATATTGCACTTTTGAAAAAAATAACATACAAATAGTGTTCAAAGAATATTAGTTCAAGAAGCTAAATTCCAAAGAATTTTTAACTTAACAGAACAATCCATAAACTCAAATTTCTAAAGCAGTCAAAGTAATGATTAATGAAATATTAAAAGTACTCAAAACATCTTGCACTTTGAAGACTATGACCATTTGATTCTAAGACAAACATCTCACAATCAATACAACCTTCATGAATTTATTAAACAGCTGTTCCAGTCCAATTTAATAAGCTTCCAAAACATTTTATTCAAGATACTGAAGTCATTTCAGCAATAAGTCCACAAGCATTTCTCATACTTAGTGGATCACCATCTGAAGTTTAGAGGCTAGCTTTAAAATATCTGGACAATGCATGTTCTTATAAATGCAAACCTCTGGAAATACAGCATAACCTTCATTCTGATCTTCAAAGCCAGCTTATACGTTGCCAGCTGTGTACAGCCATCTGCTCATTCAAAAGCACCTTACTTCTCAACCATGAGTCTGGTGCTGGCACTGCAGGACAGTCCCACACCTTTGAATGCAAGAAGGAGGTAGTCAGATAGACCAACCTGGCCATGTTCGTTTAGCACACAGCTGCATCTATCCTTCAAGACAGAGCAGTACCCTTGGTTCTCCACGATGTGGTAGTGACCTTTCAGCTTCCACAGACACAACAAGTTCTCTGTGTTTCTCTTGGCCCAAGAAAGTCCACTTGCCTTGTCAAGTTGAATGAATGAGCTGATTTACTGCAATTTCATACATGTAAAGTTTTGGAATTATATTGCAACTGTGAACTGTTTCAGGCCATACAAGCAAAATTTGAGACTACTGAAACAGTGAGAACTGGTATCATCTCCCATATTCATGCTCACTCCAATATTGAGCAGTGTCAATCATTCCCTGCACATAATTTCTGTCCTTAAACCTAATCTACCACAATCAATAAGCGACCTTCCATTGCAGCACAGGCTCTTTCTATTCCTTCCATCTACCCTCAATCCAGCAGCAGGGATGCATCCTGGTAAGATCAAGAATCTGAAAAGCTCCCAGACACCCAGGGATCATTACAAATTTGAGAGAAGAACTGATTCAGGCAAGGAAATTTTACTCTTTTTGAGGTCTTGCCATGTTCATTATTGTCTGAACTATTCAGTGTATCCTGACAACCAACTCAATATGGTTTATCTGCTGTTTCCTCCATGCTTAGTAATAATGTAAAGAATGTTTACTGCCTATGGCTATCTACCTATTTTTCTTTATGTATGTTATTTTGCTTGAAGAATAAAAGTAGCACAGTAAACTAACAATAGATCTGTTTATCCATTCATATCTGATTACACTGAAGTACCAGACATTTCTACTCCAAAATTTCTGACCACCAAAGATCAAATAAAAACTCTACTTTACTAAAATGTTGGATGAAAAAAAATTATTAAATATTGGATGAAAATGTAGTTTTAATAAACCTGCAAACTTCTTTTGTCACTACACAGATCAACAGTGTCACTTTATTCAAAACATTGTAATATTTTTTTAGAAGAAATAATTGTTTAGCAGACTTTACCAAAACACAGATGCCATTACCTTATAAGTTATCTAATCTTTTCCTGATAGTTTTAAATTGTAGCTCTGTATTTATCTTTTATTGTCATTAGACTTTAATGGATTACTTGAATGAAGTCCAGAGGAGGGCCACAAGGATGATCAGGGGACTGGAGCACCTCCCGTATGGAGACAGGCTGAGAAAGTTGGGGCTGTTCAGCCTGGAGAAGAGAAGGCTGCGTGGAGACCTCATAGCAGCCTTCCAGTATCTGAAGGGGGCCTACAAGGATGCTGGGGAGGGACTCTTCATCAGGGACTGCAGTGACAGGACAAGGGGTAACGGGTTCAAACTTAAACAGGGGAAGTTTAGATTGGATCTAAGGAAGAAATTCTTTACTGAGAAGGTGGTGAGGCACTGGAATGGGTTGCTCAGGGAGGTTGTGAATGCTCCATCCTTGGCGGTGTTCAAGGCCAGGTTGGATGAGGCCTTGGGTTGCATGGTTTAGTGTGAGGTGTCCCTGCCCATGGCAGGGGGGTTGGAACTAGATGATCTCAAGGTCCTTTCCAACCCTAACTATTCTATGATTCTATGATTCTAATTAGATTACAAATTACCTGTCAAGCAATCCTATTGTGTCAGATTTATGTAACTCATTTTTCTGATCTATATTAAGCATTTTCTTGCATGTTGTATAGCGTTGTTGTGGTTTACATTTAAGAAAGACACAGATGTTGCATTACTTTTAGTGAATTTTTATCATACAGAAATATGGTCCAAGGTTTGTGGTGATCAGGCTCTCTACATGTATTTCTACATTGGAGTTTTAAAATAATGACTATTTTCAGGGCCGGACTCCTTTACTGAAATCAGGAACAATATTGCTATCTCCAGTCATCCAGCCACAGAGCTAATGCAAAGATTTTGTTCTTGACTAAAATGCTTGGGGACACGTAATCAGATGATCTGACCCTTTAACTTTTGGAACGGTATTTTTTCTGACATCAGTTGCATTTAGCATGGTGCAGGAAGAGATCTATGGTGAAAGCACCAAATGTGCCTGGCAGTCAGGATCATAATGTGACCCTGCAGTGGAGGGGCATGACATCCTATCTGTGCCACCAAGCCAATCCCCCAGCAAGGGAAGGACTGAGAGCTACACCTCCGGTTCTCATGTTCCTGCCCCATTTCATTTTCCGTTTCCTTGGAGATCCTGAGATTCTTTTGAGGAACCATCTCAGAACATAAGATTTCAATACAGGCTTGCTGTTACCCAAGAGCTGAGCAGGAACTCCCATCTTTTCCTCTCTCCCATTGTGCAAGTCAGGCAGAGCTTAGCCCTAAAGCAATGTCTACTTCATCACAGCACTGTGAAACTAGCAGAGGCCAGCTTCAAATGAGCTATCTCAGGCACCACCAGCAGCCTCTTTGAACACTGAGTGCCTCACAGCATGATTTAACCTATGCTTTGGGCTGCTGCCAGCTCTTACATCTCTAATTTAAAGCAAGCAGAATGTTTCTTTGCCGCATAATAATGTGTTCCATAGCTGTGAGATAAAAATCCTTTCAGCAATAGCTATACCAAGGTTCAAGATCTTCCACACCCTAAATGACAGTGCATTCACTAAGTCATTTCTTACGGAAGAGATGTTACTTATCATCTGTGCAGCAGAGGCCATCGTTCTTATCTGTATCAGTGTGCAGATGAAAACTAGCACAGATTCAGAAAACAATATTTTTACTAAGTTATTTTGAAACTTTCAAAACCTAGCGGTTTTTTTGCTGTTGGATAGCAAAGTCTCTGTATAAATATCCATCATTATCATCAGTTCATTGAGAACCACCATGACTGCAACCTCTGCTTCATGCAGTCAAAACAACTCTTCTCCATATTGAATTTCCACACTCCAGTGCCAAATGAGAGCTCTCTGTACCACCATTTTTCCTACCTTGCTTCAGTTGCACAGGCAGTAATCCTAAAGGAGAAAAGGTGGTATCCAGAATTGAAAGGGTCATCAGGTACATTTTTCTGCAATCATAGGCATGGAAGACATGCACATGCCTTACATTACATGCTCTTTCTGCCAGCCAAACAAGGTATCCTGGTGGCTGGAAGGCCAAAGGCTTCATATGACCCTTGGCAGCCACACTGCAGCTTTCTGTGTATTTGAGATGTGTGAGGCAAATACAGGGAATGCAGAAGAGAATAGATAGTAAATTTGTATGCTTACTTGAGTTACACATGGCAGATGATAGTGCTTGGCGTAAAGCCACAGCAGCAATTGGATTTACAGCTCAAATTTGAATTAAAGAAGGTCAGATCATTTCTTCCTATATAAAAAACTATAGAAAATAATATAAATTGAAATAATTTGAAGAATGCAATCATCAGCTGTGTCTGCTGTGGGGCTACATGTCCTGGGAGTGGTGGTGTTCAGGAATGATTTGGATCTCAGAATCTCACCCAGGTGTGGGTCATTAAGCCCCTCTTATGCCATTGATCATGACAAAGTTTTTCAGCAACATTGCTCTCTTTACAGCTCCGTATATGTGCAGCTCTGCACAACTGAAACACAAAGGTGTTAACACCAAGAAAGTTGGGATGAACTCCTGTATTTACATTTAATAGCTTTTCTATTCCTACCTAGAATAACTCCTTCCGAACTGCAACTCCCCCCTGCACAGCTCTAAAGAAAATATATAGCTGTAATTTACACCTGTTGGTCTTCAGGAGCACTCTGATGCCTCCAACACTTGATCTCACATATATGCTTCCCTTATCAAGTCTCCTGGCTGAACTTGGTGGTTCATCCTTATTTACCATTTTGATAGTACTCCAGGAAAGACTTCGGGCCATCCTGTCTTCCTGAAGTCAGTGTTATGTCATGGAGTAGGTGAAAAACTGGATATTGAGAACTGCCAGGCATCTCCATGATACCTGTAACCTTGCTTTTTTTCCCCCAGGATCAGCTTCAAAGGCACTCTATTATATAAACTGCATTAAAATGGCCAGCCTGGATGCTGTTGCTATCCCATAGGTTAGATGTCACTGAGAAGTTCCTGCTCAGGACAGGCTGGTGGACTACCTCAAGCTCAGAGAACCACACAATGCACCTCACTTTTATCACCATCCTTTAGCAAACACTGACCATTGAAATTCACTGACCACTGAATTTTCTGTTTCACACTTCAGTGACTCTGAGCATCCATCTGCTGCAGGGAGTTCCTGAAGCAGCTAGGAGCTCTAAGGATAGACAAAAGTAACCCGTTGGATGCTTGCCCACTGCCCCATAATGCTTTGGGCAATTTCTGTTTAGCGTATGTATACTTGGCAGATTTGCCTGAACCTCTCCCATTAATCCCTTTCACAGTTTGGAGGATCTCTGCTATATCAGCACAAAATCTTATCTCAGCTACTAAAAACACACCCTGGTTCCTCAGGCAAATGCCTTTGAGACCAAATCTGTCTCCTTGCTATTGCACCCTCATGGGCACTTATGTCTTTTCTTAGGTGTGATGTTCAGTGTTGTTTATAGTGCTCTAGGTGCAGTCTAACTACTTTATATACAATAATACTATCTTCTCTGATTTATATTGTGTTCCCGGCAATTCTGTTTGCCTTATCCAATACAGAAGCACAGTGGGTTGAAGGCCATGGGGAGTATCTCCATAATAACTCCCCAAATTTATTACAAACTCCTAGTAACACACTGCAGCAACATTCTATTTGTTACATCGTTGGATTCTTTGCTATTCTACATTGTCTCCTAGAAAAAGGCATTTCAATGATTTAAGTCCTCTGTGTCAAGCTTCATTGTTCATTATTTGCTGTATTTCCTGCATTAGTATCATATCCACACCTGAAAATTCAACTCTCGATAGTAATAGTAAACCATTAAAAATAACACAAAGCTGAGGAGGGTACATTGATCCTAGTGATCCTTTATGCTTTCTATTTGCAGTAAATCAGTTCCATCCTTTCCTACATAGGACTTTCATTCTGTTGAACAAATGTTCTTCCTTCTTCCAAGGCTTAGGCATTACAAGAATTTCTTCTGTTCTTGCCCACAGCTATATCTTTTCCTCCATGGCTGATGTTTTGTTGTTTTGTTTTGTTTTTTTTTTTTGGTCTCTACAGCAAGATAGAAGCAATGGCTTAAGAAGTATTCATCAAAATATGTATTTGGAACATGCAATTGCCACTCAGAGGTACTGGAACAGTGGGGTTTTAAATTCACCTCTCTAAACAAAAGTTTAAGAGACTTGTTATAGTGGCAGACTATTTTGCATAACACTATGAATTATTTTAAATAATTTATCCCCATTAATTGCTGCAGTGTAAAAAGGCAGATTTCAAAAATTAAACTTCAAACTTTAAAACAAAAAATTTTGCAAGCAAGCAAGGGAAGCAGAGATGTGTTTGGAGGCAGGGTGATTCTCATGTCGGTTTTCTCAGCTGATGCCACCACTCACCATGACCGATACGTGAGAAAACTTAAGACAGGTGAGCTGAAAGGAAGGTAGCAGTTGCATCAGTTGAAGACCAACTTTTTAGAAAGCTAAAAGGCTTTTTAGTATGCCCTAATAGATATATGAAGCAATAAATTAACTATTGAGATTCCCACTTTTTTAAATGGCATTGAAAGTGTGGATCTAGTTTGCCTTAGTAGACAAGTAAAAAATTGACTTTTTTACATTTACCTTTCTGTACTCTATTCCCTCTTGCCTTTATGTATTTGTGGGAGTCAGGTGGTAATTCGGAATATTAGGGATGAAATGAACAGGGCTCCATTTGTGGACGTAGCTGTCCTGTGGGCAGTCTACTACTAATAAATCAGGTTCCTTTTCAGGACAGGCTACCCCTCATTTGCATCTAATGTCAAAGACATTGGCCTTAATCTTCAAAACAACAAAAAAACCAAGCCAAATTACATTAAAGATGAAATTCATATCTTAGTCACTACAATATTTGCACTCCACAGGAAATCATGCAGAGCAGATTGCCCATTCTGAATTATAGAACTGCCAGACATCCCAGGCTTATGGCAAGCTTTCAGTGGAAAAGAAACATATCTGGTGTGTCTTGTTCAGTAATTCTTACAGAACATGGCCCTTCAGGAAAGGCATTTCCATAAACAAAGTTATTAGCAGAAAAATGCCCCTTTCATAACAACAATAACAAAAATATTGACTAAAATTATACACTAGAATTTGATCTCAAGTACTTTTTATTGAGAAAGGGGTATTAAGGGATTTATAGGCACAAAATCATTGAAATAGGTCTTAAAAGGACTTTCAGTGATCATTTTCTGCCATGGTTTGTGTTTATCTACCTACTTCATAGTACTCTACTCTCCCTCTCTCGCTGACTTTGCATGGAAGGCAATTAGATGCTGTACTGTGGTGGATGGCAGTATGAAGGTAAAAAACAGTTGATTGAAATGTGACATTGAGCTTGAAATGTAATATTAGGATAAGCATAGTCTGCAAATGCTTTAAGGCTGTCCTTTTCATAAGAAATTTAGCCTCAGGAACTTCATAGTTTGCTCTTTGACAGCCCATTTACAGGTCCATTATCCTTATTGGGGCTCTAGTTTTTAAAGAATGCCATAGTGATTATGCTGGTATTTGAGGAGCACCAATCAGCATACCATCAGTATGTGATGCCAAGTACCAATCTTAGTAATTCTCAGAGCTGTCAAGGTGCAGGAGTAGGTGGCTATTCCTAAAAGGAAAGAAGCCAGCAGCTACAGCTCATCCCATCATGCCCCATGGGGTGGCATCCCACAGGGTCCAAAATATATCAGCCAGAGCAAGGGGCTGGTAACAGGGTCATTCAACAGTTCTGGACATGGCAAGAAATGAACCAGAGCAGGGGGCTCTCCAGGGAGCCTTGGCAGGAGGAAAAGGAAATGGGACTGGAGGCAGAGCTGGAAACAAGGCAGAATCTATTCAGTGGATGCAGCCAGAGTTAGAGCTGGAGACCGGCACTCTTTATGGTTCTATCATGTTGCTGGGGTGGGGACTGATGGCCACCACCTGAGCTAAAAATGGGGTTCCTGGGTCCATGGACAGGGAGAAGAGGTCTACTGGTGCCTTCAAGAACTGATACTTGCTTCTCAGCTGTTCTAGTGACGTTTCTGCACCCACGGAAGTCCTCACCCTTCTGCTTAATGACTCCATTGGAAGTTTTGCTAGTGAGCAGATCTAGTGAAGTTTGCATGCTAATGAATTCTACTAAAAATATCTGAGGCAACTAGAGGCTAAATTACCAGGACACATTTCAGGGACTGAATCTTGATTTCTTGAGGCCAATGCCAAAGCCCTAACCACAAGCTAAATTTTCTTCTCTTTTTCAAGTAATTTCAATTTATTACTCCTATATATGTAACTGGACCCTTCTATTACAATGTCATTCCAACGAATGCAACATAGAATGATCAAAAATATTTGCCGTTTTAATTCCAATTTTCACAGCCGAATAAAAATATATTCCTGTTTCACACATTAAATATTTGCAACTGCAGTTAAAAATTGTCTTAATCCTGAATCAAATTGTATTGGCACTCATTGAGTGGAAGACTTTACAATTTATTATTAAGGTATGAGATATTTTATCTGAATGTAAAAGAAGCCTCAATTCTGAATCAGTCTCAGACAGGTGTTGACAGTGGCATTTTAATTTATATTGGAGCATGGACAAAATTAAACATAATTTCAAGTGAGAGTCAAACACTGAGAAAAAGATTAAAAATGAGAAGCCACTGCATGTCAACCCAAAATAAGCATATAGAGGAAAGCTGCTAGATTGCAATGATGGGTAATTAGGTCCAAATATAGACAACTGCATTTCACCTCAAAAAAATCCCCAAAACAACAAATTCACATCTATATAGGAGCTTAAACTAGTTTTACAATTTATATTTTCAAAGGGAAAAAGTGAAGAGTTTAACAAAAGATAATGCTTATCTTTTAATTTAGGGGATGCCACATCCAGTTTACCTCAGCATGTCTAACACAAACTCTCCCCCCCTCCTCCCCCCCAGTGTTAGAGTAGCTGGTTTAGAACCATCTCCTTGGAGGTTGCTAGATTTCTGGAAGTGGCTATAGGAAAGAGGTCCCTGTGACTTTGGACAAAAGCATGAACAGATTTTTGTGTACTTCTACTGCAAATCTGTAGGATTGCAATTTATCATGAGGGAAATATTTGGAATTTATCCTTTCCTTGCTTTGAAAATGCCAGACTTTACAGACAGTTGTAATGTTTGCTCTGAATTCACATCCGATCAGAGATCAAGACTGAGACTGAGGTTTCCACTTCAATAACTAAAGATTTAAAATTTTTAAGGAATCAAGTTCAGGATTTCCTTTAACAATGTCAAGGTACCATTCTCTGATTTATTTTAGACATTGCAACCCACCACTGTAATATTTAGGGCTTAGTTTTATCCAGTATAAATTCAGCAAAATCTCAGCTCTTCATCCTCCCACAGGCTGGCTCCAGGCCTGCCATGCTCCCTATTCAATAATGGAGTACAAGGTAAAGCCACTCAGATGATATTTAGACCTGGTAAGTCTAGATCAGTTTATAGAATGATCACCCTGCTGCCTCTGCTAATGTAAGCTTTGTTGATTGAGAAATATGCCTGGAAAATCAACCAATCTGATGTTTCAAACCCGCTATTTCTTTTTCCCTTTTGTGGAACTTGCTCCTTCAGTCTATTCTGAAAAAATAATGTCGTTAAGAATGGAAGGGAGACAGGTACTATTATTAATGACAAGGCAAATGTTATATACTGTATATGGAGAAAAACCAACACAAAGAGTGTCATTTATAAACACTAGGGAAATAATTCAGCTTGGGAATAAAATTGGTGAAAAAATACATCCTGCCAAACTGACAAGAAAAGTACGTTACTGCACAGTATTCATTTGCAGAAGTATAGGAGGGAAACTGCTGGTTTCTGCTTTCTCTCTTATAAAAGCATCTTTCTTTTCATATTTATTCACATGCATGCAGAGACACCTACATTCATAGGGGTGGATTATCAGAGATTTCAATAACAGCCAGTTAGCCGGCAAAAGGCTTCCCGCTCAGTACCAATTGGACCAGGAGTCAAGATTTCAAGCCCAAAGTGACAGAATATACTAGGAGGTCTCTTCTGGGTTTAATACAAAACTGCATTTCACAAGCTGTCTGCACCATGGGGAGCAGACAGCAAATTGCTTTCACATTCCTGAGAGACAGGTCTCAAAACTGCTGCTTCTGATGACAAACGTAAATGGGAAAACAAGGGACTCGAATACAACAGAGGACAAGGGAGGCTGAGATCACACCCTGCATCTCTGAGGACAACTGGCCAGGCAGATGAATTTCAGTTTTGCAATAAAAAAACAAAATAAAGTGGATCCTTTCTTTCCTTTTCCTTTTCTAATCTTTCCAGAAGACAATAATACCAATATTTCATTTCCTTAGAAATGGAGCAGGTAGACTTTAGCAAAGCAGTGATACTAGAACGACCAAGTGCCATTGGTCATATCTAAATCATATAACCAATTTCACTGTTTCTCATCACTGATTTCCCCTGAGGGGCTCAATGTGAGAAAACTCATGTTACACTAACAAATCAAAAGCTTTGGCCCAGGGATGTACATACAGTTCACATGAGAACCGGATTTTGCTGTTTGTTACAGCATCTCAGACTGCATTAGACAGAACATTGCCAGCATATTGAGGGAAGTGATTTTTTCCCTTCGCTCAGCCCTGGTGAGACAAATCTGAAGTGCTACGTCCAGGGCTGGGCTCCCATCAACATGAAAGATACAAACATTGAGTCCATCAAAGGTCTACAAAGGTAATTGAGGGACTGGAGCATCTGTCATACAAGGACAGTCTGAGAGTTGGGACTGTGCAGCTTAGAGAAGAGGAGGCTCAGGGGGATTTTATCGATAGGGGAGGTTAAACAGGACAGAGCCACACTCCCCTCAGTTGTGCCCAGTGACAGGAATACCAAACATGCATAAACTGAAATACAAGAAATTTCCATTTAAAGTTAAGAAATAAAAACCAACTTTTTTATGGTGAGTGATCAGTCACTGGAACATGTTCCTCAGAGGACTTGTAGAGTATCAGCTCAGAGATATTCAAAACCTGACTGGACATGACCCTGAGCAAGCTGCTATAGGTGACCCTGCTTTGAGATGATCTCCAGAGATGCCTTGCTACCTCAGTCACTCTGCTTCTGTGAACATCACATCAGTTATGGAAGCAGACATCAAAACCTGGGATTTGGTGGGGGATGATTAAAACTAGACAGCTTCCAATTCACGCTAGGTGGCAGCAGGAGAGTTAACCAGTTCCGGGAACCAAGTGTCCAAGAATAAAGGTAGGTTCTATCCATTGGCATTATTTGCTTAATCGCAGTCTTGAAGCTAAGAAAATGCTTCAGAAACCTTTTCCCAGCTGATTGTACTGCTAGCCATAACCCCACACTGTTCCTGAAACCTTCAGCAGGTTGCGAGCAACCTTCCTCCTACCCTGCTGAGATCCAGACAAAATATGGCCTTGCTGTGTTTCCATAATACATATTTAACTGCGGTTGTTGTTATTTTACCTACATTAAATCAAGATCTCAGCCCCTGGCATCTTAAAGAAATTTTATGTTGCAGGGCAAGAATAGCCAGCTATGTTTTTCTGCCTGATACTGCAACTATTAAAGCAGGTGCAATCTTTGACATAAAAGCAGCGGGGATACAGTGAAGAGAAATAAAGAGATGATTATTATGACACATAGAATTAATGAGACCTTTTCTGGAAACTTTTGCTGAGCATTATACTTTGTAAAAAGAGGCAAAAATATTTAAAAGGTTTAAAAACCAAAACTAAACGAAAAAAATAAACCAACTGGAAGACAGAAGTGAGGTTTCAAAAACCACGTCAATATAAGAAAGTAAAAACACTTCATTTATTTAATTACTTAAAACACAGATTACACCATCACTTGATCTCAGCCTACACAGCATACACAGGAAAAAATTTCAAAGAGCAGAGGAATCCTGGTAGTAGATAAAGGTGCATAGAAATCTATTATCTGAAACCTGAACCTAGACAAATTAGTGGTAAGAAATAAGGTGTCCATCTTCAAATGACAGTAAATACCCAGTGAAACAATTTAATGACTGACACAATGGATTTTCCATCATCTGAATTTAGTACATCATTACTGGATGACAATAACATTACTGAATATATCAAACAAAGGTGATTGCTGAAAGAAGGACGTGAACTGACAGACCTCATTGATGCCTGTTTTAAACACATAATTGATACATCTGATTCTGAATCTGGTTTTTGAGTGGTTGTAATTACCTTATCATTAATTAATGTGCCATTAGTAAGCTTCTAATGATTGTTTTATACACAAAGATGCTTAAAATTATTAGTAGCTGTCTTGCAAATAAATAAATCTCCTTCTCTGTTGATGTGTATAGTAATGAAAACTCTTTAATTTTCCTAATCCATTTTTTGCCCTTTTTTTTTTTTTCTTCTCCTCTTTGTTTTATATTGTGACTCAGAAAAAGAGACAAGGTTAATCCTTAAGTATATAATATCACAAAATACCAATCACTGAGCCCAAATACTGATCAGACAAATGCAAGATGATTTTGTCCTCTTAAATAATACATTCAAGCAAATAAAAAGTGAGACAATCAATGTCAGCTGGCTGTGAACTATCAGATGCAGTTTGGGATGAGTCGGATGAAGGCTATGCAAAAAGCAAGGAGGTATGTACAAGTGGACTGTGCTGTTCAGGTCACTGTACCAAATTTAGAAGCACCATGGCCAATCTTGTTTCAGTCACCACTTCCAGAAAACAATACCTGCTTGTTAATCTGCCCAGATTATCATCTTTGAAAGGCTGTGGAGATGAGGAGCGGTTCTTGACATATGGAGGAAGGTAAATGTTGCACCCACGTTCAAAAAAGGCAGAGAGAAACATCCAGGGAATTAAATATTGAACAGTTCCATTTCAGACCACGGAAAAATCACTGAGTGAGTCCTCTTGGAGCATATTTCTGAACACATGAAGAAGAATAGTAAGGCTGGCAACACTCAGCATGGATTGACAAAGGGTAATTCAATGCAAATCAATCTAAATGCTTTCTAAGGTAAAATGACTAGATGTCTAGATGAGGAAAAAGCAGTGCATGTCATTAATCTCAATTTCAGCAAGGCTTAACAAGGTTTTCAACTTATTTCCTGCATACTCTTGTATTCAGGTTGGGATGTCGTGGTTTGGATGGGTGGATCTTTCCAAGGCATAAGACTGTGGTGGCATGATCATGCTCACAGGGTACTGGCTAATGGGTCATTCAATGCTGATAACAAGTAGAATACCACAGGGTTCAGTCCTAAAACCTGCTTAACATCTTCATCGGTGACCTGGCATAAGTGACAGAGTGTACTCTTGTCAAATTTGCAGATGACACCAAACTGGGTGAACAACCAATATGCTGAAGGGCAGGCTTAAGGTCCAGATGGACCTAGGCAGGCAGGATAAGTGGGCCAACAGGAACCTGAGGGAATTCAACATGAACAAATGTAAAGTTCCTCACCTAGGAAGGACAGGGTCCTGCAACAGCACAGGCCAGGCACTGCCTGGAGCACCATCTTCCAGTGCCTACAGCAAGATCATTGAGCTGACAGAGCTGGGCTGTCCACAGCAGTGTGGGGCAACAAGATGAGAAACAATAAAAGTAACAGGAGAGGACACGTCATGAGGACAGTCAGACCGTGGCACAGGTTGACCAGAGAGGATGCGCATCTTAAATCCTTTTTTGAAGTTTTCAAGACTTAACTTTATAAACTCAGGAGCAAGCTGGTCAGACCTCATTGTTGTCCCTGAGATTTCTTCCAACAAGAATTATCCTGTATTTTTGTGATTCTAAGGATAAGAACTCATCCAATAGCTCAGAAATGTATTTCATTGTCCATAGGATCCCAGATAAATGTTAGAGCAGGAGAACAAGAAAGGTGAACTTGGGCAGTTGGGCAATAAAATTATTCTGGGGCTGGCATAGACTTATTAGAAGGTATTACTCACTATTAATCAAATAAGAGTTACTTTTAACAGACACGAGACAATTAAAGAAAGTTATGCTATTAGTAAAATCTTGGGAAATGAAGCATCCTGTACAGCTGGTGTGGTGAAAGGCTAAGTTTGTCTGAATCAGGGGAAATTAATAAAGCAATGTGAGATCTGTCATTATCTTAAACACATTTGGTAGCTGATCTTTTTCCAGTCAGCAGAGTCACTGCAAAATCACCAGGGTACCTGTAAACATTTCCATTCCCTCTCTCCATCAGCAACAGTATTTCTGCAGTGCCACCATTTCCTCATGTTGTGTTTTTAAGCTCAACAAGTAGGTTCATAAGCAGTAGAATTAACCACATTAAATGGTAGATGCCTAGAAAGGCAATGTCTGGTTTTGAGCTACTTCTTCCAGCCACTTTCAGGTCTGATTTTCAACATCTCACTTATAATGGTATTAGTTGCACCCTAAATGTGCCTACCTCACTCTAGGCCAGTTGCTTAGCTGTCACTACCTGCCATGTACATGATTTCATATGGTCAGATGAATGTTGCTTCAGGTGCTTTTCCTAGAGTCTGAGAAGTTTTGTGAAGGCTGCATGATAAGGTGGAGGTGGGAGAAGGTGAAATTATGTTAGCACTCTAAACATAGGTGGAGCTATATGTAGCCAAAGGCAAGACTCTTGTCCTAAAGTCTGGGTGCCTGAGGGTTACCTTTGTCTCACACATGATGCCCACCTTCAGGGTGACTTTCTCCAGCACTGGCTTACAATGGCTCCTTGGAACTCTTCAAGTAACTGCAGAGTCCCAAAAGACAGACACTGTGCAGACAATTCATACTTAACTGAATATATTTCCTACTCTACTTGTATGCTGGTCCACTCCAGGAGCCCAGACTATACCCAAGTCCTCCCTTCACAGTATCACAGTATCACAGTATGTTAGAGATTGGAAGCGACCTCAAAAGATCATCTAGTCCAATCCCCCTGCCAGAGCAGGAACACCTAGATGAGGTTACACAGGAATGTGTCCAGGCGGGTTTTGAATGTCTCCAGAGAAGGAGACTCCACAACCTCCCTGGGCAGCCTGTTCCAGTGTTCCATCACCCTCACTGAGAAGAAGTTTCTTCTCAAGTTTAAGTGGAACCTCTTGTGTTCCAGTTTGTACCCATTACCCCTTGTCCTATCATTGTTTGCCACTGAGAAGAGCCTGGCTCCATCCTCGTGACACTCCCCCTTTATATATTTATATACACTAATAAGGTCACCCCGCAGTCTCCTCCTCTCCAAACTATAGAGACCCAGCTCCCTCAGCCTTTCCTCATAAGGGAGATGCTCCACTCCCTTAATCATCTTAGTTGCCCTGTGCTGGACTCTCTCCAGCAGGTCCCTGTCCTTCTTGAACTGAGGGGCCCAGAACTGGACACAATATTCCAGATGCGGTCTCCCTTCCAGCTATCCGGATCAGTCTGTGACTGAAATATGCTCTGACTTCTTCCTAACCACACATCCCATTTCCTTCCCAAGTTAAAAAATGTTGATGGGAGACATGGCTTTTGTTCAAGTCTCATCCTGGCACAAAGGCTGAGTACGGCGGGAAGGGAGTCAGTGCATCTGCACCAGGGAGCTGGTGAATGTCTCAGGGTCTCACAGTGCAGCAGATGCAGGGCAACTTTGTACAGTTGGCTCAACGTGGAGTTCTCACGAAGATAAAAGCCAAATGCCAATTCTTACGTATTTTAGAAAGGATAAAGACAAACACAGAAATGTGACAGTTCTGAAACGGGGCTATAAAAAGAAAATTACCAAATGCATTAACCCACTACTAGAAATAATTGACTTGCCAGCTCATGAATATACTTTTCAAGCTCTCCCTCACTCATACAAATGCAGGAATGATCCCCACTTATTACCACTTTCCTAGTAATGCCTAGTGGGATGTATCTCAGCATGTGGGTGTCTCATTGCAGCTTGGGGTAGTGGGTCGTGGTATGGAGAGAAATCCTCTCTGGTTTTCTCTGCCTTACCAGTTACCTTTACCAAGACCTACACTGACATTTCAATGTACTTCTGACTGGGCACACAGAGATCCATCTATAAATGCTTTTCAAATGTGCTATAGACAAGATAACTCCCCTCTTAAGAGATACTTTTTATTTAATTAAACTGGATAAGAAGGTGTCAATAGGAAGGCTGCCTAACTGGCTCAGTTGCTGGTTAACTTTGCTGCTAAACTAGAATCTTGTATTTTCTTAAACAGGAAAGTTCTGAACTAATTTGCTGGCTTAACCTTTAGTATGGGACCAATATTTAGAAAGCATGTATCTTGAAAATATTCCTTGCATCCATGTCTTCATAATATATAAAAATATATAATGATATGGGCCTATAAGGATGCTGAGGAGAGACTCTTCATTAGGGACTGTAGTGATAGGACAAGGGGTAACTTGTTAAAACTTAAACAAGGGAAGTTTAGATTGGATATAAGGAAGAAGTTCTCGGCTGTGAGGGTGGTGAGGCACTGGAATGGGTTACCCAAGAAAGTTGTTAATGATCCATCTCTGGTGGTGTTCAAGGCCAGGTTGGACAGAGCCTTTGGTGACATTGTTTAGTGTGAGGTGTCCCTGCCCATGGCAGGGGGTTTGGAACTTGATGACTTTAAGGTCCTTTCCAATCCTAAATATTCCATGATTTTATGATTATATATATATATATATAAATATATATATATAAATCTTGATGTACACAAGGTGTACCTATACTACCCAAACAACAGAAAAGTGATTAACCATCCCCCGTGATTAAGGCCTTTCTGCCATCCGCAACACAATGGCTTGACAGAGAAAATCTTTATCAAAAAGATGCAGAAAAATAGGATTTTAGAATCAAGATTGTCTATTACAGCGAAGGTTCTGTTGTTGCAACATTTTGCACAACAAACCAAAAGATTTCATTATATGAAGCCAAGAGATGTATCACATTAGGATGATTTCTTTAGTCACTTCTCACACTTTCCTAGAACACAGATACACTGAGAATTTATTATTATATTGGAATCAAACAAGTCAACAAGCAGAAATAGAACAGATGACTACTACCTTGGGTTTTGATAAAATGTGTTTTAAAAACTGTTTACAAACCATAGAGAAGCCTATAATTAAGGAACAAACAGAACGAGTGCTACTGAATTTAATTTTGCTAGTATCATAACAGATAAAAGGGATTATGCATTGCTATTGTTTAAAGCTGTAAAGTGTGGCTTGTTATAAACTAAAGGGAAGGTTGTTGAAAAAAAACCTATGTTGAAGTTAGAATTAGAAAAAGCAAATAAAGTATGAAATAATAAGCAGAATCTGGTTAAAAGAATAATTAAGAAATCAAATAAAAATTCTGAAGGTTGAATTTCCAAATATTCCTTGACCTACAAAAATATATTTTGTCAAAAATATGTTTTCTACATAATGAAAGTAAAAATACTCAGAAATGGTGGGGACTGATTAAGGAAATGTTGCACTTGCCTGTGTTTTGCCTTGTGCGTGAAAGAGAGGGAGAGGCAATCACAAAATGGTGGGCAGTGAAAGCAACAAAAGGGACATCAGGAGGAGAGATGGCAGGCCAGTCTCCACGGATAAGGCTGCAAAAACTGGTTGCTAAATGTTGCTCTCATGCAAAGTCCTAAAGCAGTTATGTAGAAGTGCTTATTGACCTTTCGCTAGTCCCACAGGCAGAGTGAAATATTGGCCAGCTCTGTCTCTGCCAAAATGAAACAAACACACTTCAGTTTTGGACTATTTATGATCTTCCAACATCAGTCTACAGCAAAAAGAAACTTTATAATCGCACAGCTAAATTAAATAAGAACAGAACCACAACTTAACAACAATTTATGGTCAACAATTTTTCTGTTCCCATTGGGGTGGCAATCATATTTTGCTTCTCTCAGTTCACTGCTGTAACACTTCAGCTTGACAACCCCTGCGGCTCTATGAGAGCTGTTGGAGATGCACCATAGTAAAACTGGAGAAGTCAAAGGAGACTCCAGCCCTTTTTTACTGACTGCTGCAGAAACTTTAAATAACTACTATCAAAAAAATTCTTCTCTCTCTCTTGCAAGTATGAACTGTTACCAGGATAAAAGTATAAGTAACTGTGGCTTTAACCTGAGTTTCCTTTGTGAATTTGCAAGTGATTTAACAAGACAGACATTCAAATTACACTAGTCCAACGTTTTCTTACCCAATTCGCTATCCTGTGCACTTCCCATTACTACGCCAGCATCTTTGCTTTTCCTAATAAAATCATTGGCAAAATTTCCATTTAAGGAATACACCGAAGATGCTTGTCAGAAGGGTTCTTCATCGTTCCTCCTTTTTTCTATCCGATCTTCTCTTTCTGTCTTTTCTCTGGCAAACTTTTGTGCTTTTGAGGACTGTAATGGGTCCCATAATGCCTGTTCCAGAAATACCTCCAAGAAGAAAAACCATAAGGTTTAATAAGCTCCTTCTGCCATCCCAAAACTGACGTCTTGCTTCCTTCTCCAGGTGTACTTATGACAGAAACATATAGGCTTCAAACACCACCAGTGAGTGAGGGCATATCATTCCGAGATTCTCTGGTCCTGAGCTGATGCCTGTAATGGAGCAATTTGAGATACCTTCAGTGAGAAATTTGATAGAAATGATCTGGCTTGATTAACTATCTGGCAAAAGAGTAATTTAATAGTCATGGAACTGATAGACAAACAGCATGAGAAATCCCATCAAAACACTAGGCTAATCCAAAAAATTGGATACAAAATTATCACCTCAGTGAAATGGCACAGATGGTGAGGATTTCTATAGATGAGCCATGTTTTGCCTCCTTTAGGAAGTTAAGTTGGTTCCACCTCTGCAATTCTTAACTACATAAGGAAACTGATAATCTGGGAAAGAAATTCTTACACTACTACCAGATTGCTCTTGTGTATTAGTGTAGCTGGATCTAAATCTGTACTGTCTGTTGATGATGTTGTACATGGTAAAAGTCATGCAAAGCTTTAATAACAAAGCAGAAATTGACACACAAAAAAAGCAGATTTTGCTAAATGTAACTAGTGAGTAGTATCTGAAAGATGGTTTTATCATCAGTTTGGAGACCTACAGCATATAGAATTTGACATCTACATCAAGTCTACAAAGGTTTACATCTAATGTTCATACAGAGTTATGCTGACTCTATGTCGCATGCAGTTCTGGGGGCTATGCAAATGTGGTTCTAGGATCTGTATATGTACATTAATTTGTGTAACTCTTTTAAACCAAACACAAAGCTTCAGCTGCTTAGTCATGTTTCTTGGTTTATTTTGATGATGTGTATTCTTTTGTAACAAAGATTTCAGGAAAGAAAAAGTGTTTGATTTTTTTAATAAAGAAAAAAGTACTCACTGTGTATAAGATATACTCTGTAATGCCTTATGTTGTTCTGAGGTTTTATTAGTACAGAGAAATATAATAACTTCCTAGTGATTCTGAAACTTTGAATTACCCATTAGTTTCACCAGCTGTGGAAAATTATTTACCTTAGCAGAACTCAGTGAAGGTTGGGACTGTATTTTCTCTCTGACACAAAAGGAAGAAAAATCTTTGGATTTTGAGTTGCTTAGCAGTTTCAAAAAACTGTTCATGTTATGGTGGGGAAGAAGGGGAATGTGTAATTTTTCTACCTCAGTACTAAAGAAGTACTTGAAATCTTTTGTTCTTGCAATGGCAAAATTAAATCTATAAGCCAGCATATAGTGTTCCTGTCAATAAGCAGCAACCTCCTGAAATGACCAACTCTGTTACATATCTGGAAAATGGTCTCTGAAAAATGGTCTTACAGTGCTGCCTTTGCAGACCATTGTATAAATTCATGTGTAAAAGATAATGATTAACACAGTAAGGAGTTCATTTTATCCCATTTCAGTGATCTCAAAGTGCAAAGGGTCTCCACAGTCACTATAATCAATAACAAAAGGCACTTGAGAAGGTGAATCTCACCATCTTCAAGAGCTTCTTCATGAAAGGCTACATCACCCAGTAAAGCTGCTTACCTCTCTGTAACAGCTGAAACAAGGAATACATTCAGCCATGCCAATGTTCCTGTAAAAATTTATGAAAGGATCGTTTCACATCTCTGATCCAGAAAACTCCAGAAAACTGTGTTATGGGCAGATGTTTTCATTGATTTTTTTGTTTGCTGGCCCAACACACTCTTCCCTTTTGGAAAAACAAAAGGGTTTCTTTATTAGGAAATAAAAGGTAGAAAAAAACTTAAAGAAAGGAATTACAAAGCTTGAGAGGTTTTCTGGTGGCTGGACCACTTGTACCAGAACACTTGGAAGTCCTTCAGACGTTGCTGAGGTCTCCATTGGATAAAGATCTATAAAATACATTTTTTTGATGTGAAATACAGCAACAGTCTTGAAAAGTCAGGGTGAAGTTAGTGAGATATCCACAGGTTCTCCAGCATGATAACATATCTTGCCTGCTAGCACAGAATTGAAAGCAGATATATAGCATGGCTCTAAACAAAGCAGCAAACAGAAACCCTGAAAAATCCATGCCACCATTCCAAGGCCATGAATTCAGCAAGCCTTTTGCACCAATTGTTTTCTCTTGAGTCAGTGCATGACATGTTGCACTGCGAGCGAGGAGCTGGGATAAGACCCTGTCGCTCTATTGCCTTGGCCTCTCCCAAAGAATCTCATTATGAACCTGAAGAGCTCAGCTAATGGAGTTTAAAGTGACAGAGTCTTTTATAGTGCAATAAAACCTTTTAAGATGTACTTCAGGGGCTTCTAATTCTCTCAGCAACACAGTAAATATAATGAACGCAAAAAATTATCCTTGCAGATGTTGCGGTGTCAGTAACAATAACAAAATCTCAGCACGGCACAGGACCAAAATAGCATCTGGGATTTTGATTCACTCAATTTAATCACACAGTGTTTGAGCATTTACAGTTTTATGGGTTTTGTTTATTGATTTACAGTATTTTAATAAAATTACTGTGAAAACATATATGCTGAACTGGTACTTATATGGGACATATACCAATGCCCATCACTTCCTTCATTGCTTTCTACAGAGCACTAATTTGCAGCCCTCTGGAGCTCACAGGAAGATTTAACATTAAACGGCCTGCTGCCTAGTATGAGGGGAAAGAGATGACTAATAACTATTTCCCAAGCCCATCAAAAGACCATGAAACCTTCTAAGACTTTGCAATAAGGGAAAATAAAAAATACAGAATAAAGCCATTTATATTTCTGCTGATTTAAAACCAAGTGGGGAAGTATTAGCAAAGCAATACGCTAATCTATCAGTCACTGCTCAGGCAATTTCCAAAGCATTCTGAGTATAAAAGCCATTTGTTGCTTTGCGGCCTACACGAAAGTGCCAGTAGCTTCAAATTTGTGAACGAAAGGCCGCAGGGAAACAACTCTTCCCATGTCCCAGGCACTTGAGCATGGACATGCATGCAGTGAGGGATTTGTCATGTTTAAGTTTTGCCATCACAGTTTAGGTGTCTCAGTTTGGCAGCTGCCCATGCTTGGGGAACAGTTCACACATCACTGACTTCCATGTCAGGTGCCAACTCACACTACCTAATAAAATGCCACTCAAATCTCATACAAAGGTACCTTTGCCTCTCTCTCTTCTTCTCTCCCACACTTTAGCATCTCCACTGGGTCTAGCAGGAGCCCAGCCATTGCCTGATGCTGCTCTTCACTTTTGGATGGCTAAAGCTGGGGGAAATGAATCCCAGCTTTGAGCAGTAAAGAGGCAAAAAGCTGAGGAGATATAAAGTGAACTACTGTATAGACTTTTTTTTTTGCAAACATACTCCCTCTACTTCGTGACTGGTGTACCTGGAGAAAGCAGTGTGGGTACACATTTTCTGCAAGCGAAGAGAAGGTCTGGCCTCAGGAGATGTCACACTGCCACATATCCTGAAAGCCACATTTAGTAACCCAGGGTTTCCCACAGGATATATGAAATGAGTGCGCAGGGTGGTCTGTGGTCCTGTTCGGTGCAGGACACTGCTGCCAGGGATGTGCTCACTTGCCAGTCCCTGTCAAAAACAACAACTACGAATGATTGCATTAGAGACAGGAGGGGAAAAGGCTGCTGGAAAGATTATTCTGTTTCTGAACACATGCAAACAACTGGTTTACAGCTTCACCCATGGGAACAGTTTTTCACCTAGAGTCTCAGATATGTCTTGTCATAGAGAGAACATTGTGAAAGCTAGATTTCCAGGCTTTCCAGCCCTTGCCCCATGATCCAAATTCCAGAGCACAACAACGCTCTGTGTTCTCAGCAGTTCCCATCCCACAAGCCATACAACTCCTCCTAACATCAATGGTAAGGCTGACCTCCAGTTGCTGTCAAATGGTGTAGCTCCGTGGCAAATACAGTGACTGCTGCCAGCTTGCAAAGCAGTCTCATTGACATTGTACTTGGTACAGGCCTGGAACAGACTGGAGCAAAGAAAAACTTTGACATTGATTTTTGAGCAAGAGACATTTTTAGCTAGAGTGAATGGTCATTCTTCACATTACTGGAAATATTTCCTTTCTTCCTTGCATCACGCTTGGCCAGATAACAGCTCTGAGTCATACTTTTGCTTATATACCATTGTCCTTTACATCTTTCAGGTGACCCAGAATGTATTACCATGGCAGGCTGACGTTTCCATGCCACTGCTTGATGTGGTACTCCTTCAGGTGTGCAGGGGCATGAGGCACAAACTCTCTCCTCTTTGTAATGGTTAATGTTCACTTTTTGCTCTAACGTGTCTGGCCTCAGTTTGGTGTATGTAGTTGGAGATATTAGACAAAATCAAGTTTCCACCCTCTGCAATGAATAGGTATTTAGGGTAATTTTTTCTTGTGCTGGTTCAGAATAGTCAATGACAGCAGTAAAGTGTTTTTTACTCCTTCTCATATTTTCCACTTTCTAAGGAAGGTTTGCTAGCAATATCAGCTGATCCAGTTTGGCACCACTTGATGAATCAAGCACATTATTATTAATATCCCAACAGCCAGAAAAGCAGAATATAACTTTGTATGCCCTCCTGTGGGGTTTTAATCCATTCAGATGGGAACTGTTTTTTTGACAATACAGTAGCATCCAACTTTTCACTTTAGAGGTAATGATTCACTCTTACATTTTATTTATCTCTGTCATGTAACAAACAACAGTTCATTTGTATGCTGTTCTGTGAAGGTAACATAACTAAACAACCACTTCCGTGAGAAGAGAAAGCAGACATGTCAAAGAAAACAAGAATTTGGGGATTATTTAGATTTTTTTTATAACTCATTTTTTTTCTACTTAAAAATGTCATTCCTTTACTGTAAAAAGGGAAACAAAAGGAAATGTCAGTTACTACTATGAACAAAGCATGATTTTTCAACAATGAATTTCATCATTATTCCTTAGTCAGAAGATCCCATGAACAATAAACTTTGGTATCCGCTGATATTAGCAATAAAGGCCACCCCAGGCAGAGCATTTATTTGAGTCAAGTGTTATGTATTCTTAAGCTGCCAAACATGAGATCTGTCAGAAAGAGCAGCTGGGACACTAATGACAGCTACATACTTATATGTAACAATAAGGAAATATTCAAATATATTTCAAAATCTTTGAAATTGTTTTTATGCTGAATGGGCCTTGCATTTTCCTGTAATAGTTCTATATTGAAAGCTCTTACAATTCAGCAAAGAAAATGGGTTAGTGGATGCAAACAGCTGTGTCCTTTATATTAAAATAAAAACAACAAACCACCAAATAAAACCACTCCTGAGGAGTTTGATCCCTGAAAGAGAATTACTTTTTATAATAAGAAAACACTGTTGCTTGGCATTACATAAACAAATATTTAGCCTCCTGCATACAATTTCTAATTTTGTAGTTGCTTTGATGTCCCAGTGCTGGGACCTAAATTCTTTGCTGATTCATACCCTGTCAAATTAATGCAACAACGCATGTTGACTATTACATTTCAAAGCCTTGTCTATCCTTGTCTTGCAAGCTCAGATCTATGTTAATATGAGAAAATTATATTGTACCTGGGATAGTCTCTTACTTATTCTAAGCTATCTCATCTATGGTGCCCAAGGCAGGGGCACACATTCCTGCTCAGAGTTGTGCTCCTTGGGGTGGAATTCTGATCTAGAGAGTGTTTCTTAAAGTACTTTGCCATAGAATTTTTATCAATTTTTTTTTAATTTTAATGTGCTATTTTATGCAATAGGTGAAATTTGTCCTGATTTTTTTGGGGTTTTAATCCAACAATGTTCAAAAAATGGAATTTGAGAGTTAGGTGTCACATAGTAACAGCTCGGGTGTGCCATTCACGATCAACACACCATCCCCAGCACCTCCATGAAGGAGCTTGTGAAACATCAGCCTCCAGAGTGCTGCACAAGGACAAGGGCTGGGGTGTGCTGAGCAGCTCTTGTGACCTGGCACAGCTTAACACTGGGCTATCTGTGGGATATTAAACTACAACAGTGTAAGGAAAATGCATTAAGAGATTCAGGAGAGCATTATCAAGAGCTACTACACCTGATTTTTTAAGCCTTCTTGCTGAAGTTACGCAATTGTCACTCACATCCTGATATGGTAGGAGATCCTCATTGTGTTTTCATTGAGGCATAATTGTCATCACTTTTTTGAAGATATTTCTTTTAAAATCTATTTATTCTCACAGTACAAAAGGAACAAGTTTTATAATTGGTCAAGTCACATCAAAAGATGCAAAGAAAGTGCTGATTCTTGAAAAGCAACATTTGGCACAGGAGAACAGCCATGAGGAACAAGACTTGGGGCTGCTGGTTGACAAGAAACTCAACATTACCATGCAACATGCCAACCGTATCCTGGGTGGGAGGTGATTCTCCCCCTCTGCTCTCATGAGACACCACCTGGAGTATTGCATTCAGGTCTGGGGCCCCCAAAATAAGAAGGACATGGACGTTTTGGAGAAAGTCCAGAGGAGGGCACAAAGATGCTCAGAGGGCTGGAGCACCTCTGCTATTATGACAGGCTGAAAGGGTTGGGTTTGTTCAGGCTGAAGAGAAGGCTCCAGGGAGACCTTAGAGCAGCCAACTGGTACCTAAAGTGACCTACATGAAAGCTGGAGAGGGACTTTGTACAACAGCAACTGGTGATAGAGAAATGACCTTAAATTGAAAGATAAATTTAGATTAGATATTAGGAAGAAATTCTTCCCTGTGAGGGTGCTGAGGTGCTGGCACAGGGTGCCCAGAGAAGCTGTGGCTGCCCCATCCCTGGCAGTGTTCAAAGCCAGGTTGGATGGGGTTTGGAGCAACCTGGTTTAGTGGAAGGTGTCCCTGTCAATGGCAGGGGGGTTGGAGATGGATGAGCTTTAAGTTTCCTTCCAACCCAAACCATTCCATGGCTCTATGTTTAAAACTCTACATATTCTCAACATGACTATAAATGGAAATTCCTTTTTTTTTAAAGTGAAAACATGAAACCAGAAGAAATCTTTGCATGTGAAATATCATAAATGTTTGTCTTTACTATTTTGAAATAAAAAACCACCAAAGACTGAAATCAGAAGAATAACAGCAGTTTACATAAATGTATTGTATATATGTAAGTGGTGTGGTGAATATCAGAAGATTCCATGTAGTTTATACAACACATCCACCAGCCTGTGTACTCAGGGGAATTGAACTGTGTTCCATTTCCATGAAATAGAATAGGGAGTTGTACCTTAGTCATTCATTTGGTAAATTGAAATCTGTTTAAAGTGTGCTTACATGAGGGTGGAGACCCCTTCTTTCTTCCACATTCAGATGCCTTAATTTTCATCCACATCTATTCACTCATCTGTCCTTGTTCCCCAATATCAACTGATGCCAAGCCCCTGGGGTGCAGCAGGCTTGGGGTGGAAGTAAGGCTGTCTGTAGTGAGCAGCATGCCTGACACAGTGGACCAAAAAATACATCTTGAGATGCTGGTCATCTATTTCATTACACACATAAAATAGTATTCATTTTTACACAGTTGTGTCACACGTATATTTGCGCACAGATGAAATGTGAAATCTGCCAAGAAGCAGCCACTTTCTCCTCACAACAGTAGGAACAAATATATACATATATATATACATATACACTTATATATATAGTTCTGCAGCAAACATGGTCCCTTCACAAAAATATGAACACTGTATTTTCTTGAGCTGCTCTCTGTTTCCTCAGTTTCCTCTCTATAACAATGACTTAAATTTTTCTGCCAGGGTAATTAGACTGAACTAGTTAGTGGTCAGCACTTTTCAGTTCTTCTGCAAGCTGCAAAAAGAGCAGTTTGTCAAAATGCAAAGAACTTCATATTCAGGTGGCAGAGGAAACCAAGCCTGAGCATTTCGTGTACATTTAAATGTGCACTCAAGCAGTGACATGGAAATCAGTAAAGCAGCTACTAATGATCTGGTTCCATTAACAAATGCTCATTTGGATGGTAAGTGACCTGAGACAGAGAGGAAATGCAATTTTGGCTGCCAATACAATAAAAAATGGCTGCTATTAGTGCTCTATAGGGTTTATAATCAATTATACATTTTATTGGCTCAATTCAGCTACACCGTAACCAATTAAGCCTCTGTTTTGAATAAAGAAAGTGGTATAGTGGGTTTTACAAAACCACCTTATGTACAGTTCTTTTAGCTTATGTTATTAATATCACCTTGGTTACTGGGTTGATGAAGCTTATTCCTGACATAATGGTTTTAGCTTTTGCCTTATTAGACTCAAGTTTTCCAAAACACTTTTAACAGGAGGGGAAGTATCTCTCTTCTGGACATTAAATTAAACCCAGTTCATGTAACACAGCACAATCACTTTAGCCAATGACTGGGACATAACCTGATTCTGCCACCTTATTTTATACTGAGTAGGAAATTATTCCTTAAATAGTATTCTACTGCTGCCTACAGATGCTTACAAATATCTATTATGAAATTTGTTATAATTTAAAATGTATTTTTTTCAGCAGCATCTATTAACCAAAAAGTTTAAGCCCATTATGCTACACCCTGCAGAAATTTGTAGAAAATTATCCATTTCCCCAAAGAGCTTTGAGTCTTAAAGAAAAATGACCATACAGAAGGTTAATATCTCCACCAGAGCAGTTTTATTTTGTCATTTTCAAAAGCAGTCTTAAAAAAGAACTGAACAACATGAACGCTGAACAATCCCATTGAAATCAGCTGAAATCACTGGTATATTTGGACTAAGTTTAAACAAGAAAAAAATTGCAAAGAACCTTTAATTCACAGTTCTAATCTGACCTTCAGATCTCACTGACTGATTTAAAAGCCTAGTCTGATTTTAAGCAAAGACTGAATTCTCTGTTTCTAGATGGTTTAAGAACCTTATTGGCCCTGATCCCTATGCTTTGCAATCACATACAAAAATAAGGCTATTTTATTTGTGAGAGTCTTTTTCAGTAACAAGCATTTTTATCACTGGAGCCCAAAAGAATAAAGGGAGCTGTTGATTGTAGTTAGAAAATAACATGGGTAGAACACATAATGGCAATAGTATGGAAAACTGAGGAGCAGCAGTTGAAGTTGGTGTGTATTGGGAGGATCAAGAAGGATGGGTGAAAACAGAAACATTCAGAAGCAAGAAAGTGGGCTGAACATGGGAGAACAGTAAGCAGAGCAAAACCAGGTTGGAGGGGGTTTAATCTTAGGCCTCAAAGGAAGATGTGTAGTTGAGGCTGAGCAAAGTTGCAAGCAAACAGAAGACCCCTGCCATCATCTCCTCAAACTTTTGAAGGAATGAGTAGTTAGAAGCACAGCTGAGTGCAGTGAAAGGATGAGGAGGCAGCAGGACAAAGACCAGGTCCCCCGAAGACCTGTCCTTGTAGGTCCATCCATCTTGATGAGAGTACTAAGTCCGATGCAGCACAATGGAGCTTTTCTCTGATTTTAAACCAGAGTATGCTCTACCATATCAAAAGTACAAAGAATTTGAATGCTAACCTTTCAATAACTGCCTCAGCATAGTGCATTAAAGAACAAAGAAGAAACAACATTTCTATGACACCTGCACACACCCAGTAACTTCAGCAGGCTTTTGGGCCAAACCTTTTGGAGAAGCAACTGCTTATCCTTACTGTCACAAACTAGTTGACAAGTCAGGGTATTTTCACCTCTCCCTTTTACTAGTAAAGGCACTTCCATATTAAATATTTTATCCAAGACTGATTCCTGGAAGGACCCTATGCTCCAGCGCTTGAGGAGGTTGCCATCTGAATGGCTTGATAGAATCCCAGTTTGAAGAAAGCTTATCTGAGGCTGAAAGGTTGAACATCCGTAGTTACCCTCACTGGGGTAAATTCCCATCTGCAATATTATTCCCACACATCTTTGTCATGGTTCCTATGGCTGGGAGTCAGTCATTCAAAAATAAAAAAATCCATTAAAATATTTTCCTGCCCTGTAACTGCTTTTGGCTAAACAAGCACAAGCTAAAAGAGTCAAGCTACATTTGCATCCAGAGCTCAATTTGGTTTTCAGTACTCACCACTAATGAAATATCTAGAAGTGATTTATTGGAACATACCAGCTATATTTAAGCAGCAGCCAAAACAATTACATTTAATTAAAATTAAGGTCAAAGAAACACAACAAACTACTGTGACACTTGAGACATCAGACTGGAATGGATGTTATGTTGGTTGATTATCAATTAGGTACAGTAAACATAAAAGTGTTCAGCAGGCAATTCTCAGTGAAACCAGTTCAGACAAGCAAACAAGTTCAGTGCCTGAAAATTCTCTCACTTTCTCTGGATTTAAAATCAAGCCACACACTGCTGTTCTTTCTTGCCTTAACCTACTTCACTGATTTATTCTTTTTCCTTGAGGAAAAAGTGTTCTGCCAGAAGCTCTCACTGGAGAGCCAGAGAAATGCAAAATTGTGGGGGAAGGGGTTTAGTTTTTATTGTGTTGTTTCATCTTTTCACCTTGAAAGCACAAAAAGCCTTCTCATCACAAGCCTTAGGCTAATCAGGCTGTGAGAGGTGTTTGAGTATCTTCTGCATGGCTGCATATCAGGAAGCTTGGAAAAAGGGTGTACTGTGAAGTGGTTAGTTTCTTAGTCCTTTCTATAGCAAAGTTTAAACAACTGTGACTTTCTCTGTGTTTGTTTTTAACATAAGCTATTGCTTATAAAGGTATCTTTTAAAGCTCGGCACTTTCACACTGTATATTTATTTAAAGAGACAAATATCTTAAGGCTTGAAGGCAGCTTTCTCCTAAACTCCTTGATGATCAGAAGGAAAGAGTCCTGTATGAATAAAACACTGCTCTGAGTGTCCCCTGACAATAAGCTTCACTCATGTCCAAAATTCCTTCAAGTTCCTCACTTTCTGAAGTCAAGACTGTGATCTGGCAATGGTGTAAATGGATGCAGGATCTGGACTTCAGTCTCCCTTGATGTTTTGTTTTCCACAACTCTAAACAAAGCAACAAACAGAAGCCCTGCAAAATACATCTTTTCTTCCCCACTTGTAAAAATAACCATGCAAATAATACAGAAACAAGTCTCCTGCAGCCTCTGCCTGTCGAACAGGGACAGAAAGCATGTCCACATTGTGCTGCACAAAGACCTTCAAGCTCACAATAGGTTGTTTGGGTGCATCTACAAAGTACAGTGCTCACACTATGCAGAAATACTATCTGGTACACCAAGACCATTGTTCATACTCAATTGCAACCTGCCTCCCAGCTCACCAATTCCCACTGTAACTTCCAGCCCTGGCGCAACAGTGCTCATTCAATGTGAGTACAAGTCATGCTGTTCTGGGGATCTCTGTTCAGTCAATAGATGTACACACAGTCCCAGAACTGTGGATTTCTGATCTCCACTGGGGCTTTGTGGTGATGCCTCAGTCTAAATAGCAATGTGGGAATTTCTACTCTGAAGCCTCAGACCTTAAGAGGTGCTCCATGAGGCTTACAGGCAAACACAAATGGAAAACTAAAGTTTAGTGGAAGGGCACAGGGGAAAGGATGACTTGTCCCTTTTGTATATTCATTGGAACAAAACATTTCTTTGGGGACGTGCCAGACCCAATCTGAATACAAATCAGAAAGCATTAGCATAACATCTGGGGTTACCAACAGCCAGGTTAAAGTCAACAGGGTCACCACTGAGGCTGCTGGAAACTAAACATAGCAACTGTGATGAAGGAAGTCTCCAGTAAATAAGGTAAATGAAAGGCAGACAGAAAATCTCGATGACCGGGGAGGAACTGAAGCAATGTTTCTCTGCAGGTGGCTGTTAAGCACTTCCTCTAAGAATAAGATACTAAAGGACCTAAGCAGGTTTCACAAAAGCAGCAGCCCTTACTTACAAGGGGTGAAATGATCAGAAGGACTTTCTTGAAAGTCCTTCCTGGTGTAGTCCTTGCTTACCCTGATCAAGGCAAAACATCATGATGGAATAAATACTGATCTGATTATAAAATTCCTCCAGCCTTCAGCTAGGACAGGTTTATGCTCTTCTGCTTTCTTCTGAAGATGGAAGAAAGCTGATCACCCCTGCAGCCAGATCTGAACTGGACTTTGGTCCTTCAGGCTACTTTGTGTGTTCCCATGCAGCTCTCAAAAGTGTCCAAGATGGCATGACTAAGAGATGATACAAGCATACGTTTTGCTGCATATGGTGGTGCATTTTCTTACAACAGACCGGCCTGATTCACTCCTCCAAGCTATCATCCAGTTTCAGAAACTCCTTGTGGTGCTCAAATGGCCAAGAAAAAAAGGTGGGAGATCAGAGAGCCTGGAAGGCATCTCCAGAGATGACCTGGCCCAACCCTTCTCAGAGAAGCAGCAGTTTCAAAGTTGCACTGGGTTTTGCACGTCTTTGTCAAGCTGAGTCTTGACCACATCTGAGTATGGAAGCTCCATAGTTTCTCTGGGTCCCATTCCAGTTTCTGACCTCCCTCACTATGAAATATGTTTGCCTTACATCTAGTCATGTTTCCTCTACTGCAGTTGTGTTTGTTGCTTCTCATCACCAAACACCTCTCATTATTTATGTGCAGAAAGTTGATAGGACCCTCCAGAGCCAACTGTACTCAAGAATGACCAAGCTTCCAGCTCCCCTAGCTTCTCCTTACAGTGCACATGCTCCAGTCCCACCATCTTCAGAACCCCTCTTGAACTCCCTGTAGCTCATCAAGGACTTTCCTGTACTACAGACCCAAAACTGGGCACAGATGTGATCTCAGAAGTACCAAAAGCAAGGGAGGAATCCTTTACCTTGATTTCTTCATGCTAGGGCTAGTCAGCTTAGGAAGGAGAATCATGACTGAGTTTTATAAACTCCCAAAGAGAGTGGGTAAGTTGAATGCCAAACAGTTCTTTATCAAATTCTGCAATACAAGAGGCAATTGCTGAAACTAGTTTAGAAAACATCAGTTTAAAACAGTCAAAAGAAAGTATTTCTATGCACAGCAGGTAGTGAATTTGTAAAATCTACTGCCACTGGAGGCTGAGGAGACAGCAACAGCAGGCTCACAAAAGGACCAGAGAAATTCACAGGCAGAGGATACTAGAAGTGCTGGACGGGTATATACATACTGCTGCTATTCCAGCTGCAACACTTGTCGACACTGGGAAGCACGAAGAGACCAAGCAAAGTGGTCAGGCTTTCACACTGTCCATGAACTGCCTCATCTCTGATCACTGTTGGAGGCAGATGGACCTCTGGTCGCTTCTTGTTCAGCTGAGCCCTGTAGGAGACTACAGCACTGACAATTATTAAATAAAGGAGACACAGGGACAGCAACTGAGTTCTCTTACACGAAAGATCGATCTTGCCATGCTGAGAATCATCAGAAGCTAAGACAAACCATGCCCAAAACTGTTGTCTTGTAGAAGTTAGACCAGAAAACCAGAAGATCCAGTTCAAGAGAGGATTTAACACTAGTGATTTGTGTCTTACAGGTCTTACAGCCCTGCACGATGTAATCCTAGTGCCAGGGATGGTAAATCAAGTGGAGCAATGCACAGCTCCACTTCCATGATGTATAGCTCAGTTGAGGAGAGATCACTCAGCAATTACCGTCATGGGCAAAACAGACTTGACTCAGGGAAATTAGCTTAATTTATTACTAACCAAATCAGAGTACGATAATGAGAAATCAAAACTAAAACTTAAAACACCTTCCCCCCAACCTCTCCCTTCTTTCTGGGCTCAACTTCACTACCAATTTCCCTGCCTCTTCCCAGCACAGGAAGATGGCAAATGGGGGTTGTGGTCAGTTCACCACACGTTGTCTCTGCCACATCATACTCCTCAGGAGAGGACTCCTCACACTCTTCCTCTGCTCCAGCACAGGTCCCTTTCGTGGGTGCAGTCCTTCAGGAACAGGCTGCTCCAGCATGGGTTCTTCCCATGGGGTCAGAAGTCCTGCAGCAAACCTGCTCCAGTGGAGGATCCTCTCTCCACAGGACGACAGGTCCTGCCAGGAGCCTGCTCCAGCGCAGGCTTCCCACAGGGTCACAGTATCCTTGCGGCATTCCCCTGCTCCAGCGTAGGGTCCTCCCTGTGCTGCAGGTAGATATCTGCTCCACCATGGGCCTCTATGGGCTGCGGGGGCACAGCCTGCCTCACCATGGGCTGCACCATGGGCTACAGGGGAGTCTCAGCTCTGGAACCAGCAGCACCTTCTTTCCTCCTTCTGCACTGACGTTGGTGTCTGCAAGAATGTTTCTGTAATATATTCTCAGTCCTCTTCCCTGCTGCTGTTGTGCAGCAGATTTTCTCCCCCTTTCTTACCTATGTTATCCCAGAGTCGCTACCACCACCTCGTATGGGCTCTGCTTTGGTCAGTGATGGGTCTGCCTTGGAGCCAGCTGGCATTGGCTTTATGGGGCATGGGGGAAGCTTCTAGCAGCTTCTCAGAAGCCATCCCTGTATCCCCGCCACTATCAAAACCTTGACACACATACACAATAGTGTCAGAAACTGTTTCAAGGACCTTCAAATTAGCCAGTGGAAGATGGAAAGGAATGAGCAAAATTTTGCCTTACTTCATGCTGCAATGACTTATATATTAATAGGAAAAGTTATGACATTATTAAAGAATGTTCCAGAAAACTTTATGTCAGATAAAAACCCATTAGAGATAGTGCAGTTTGCTCTCAGTTGCAGATTGGAGGTGACTAACATTTCCTGAAATCACTGCTTTGGGAAGACGGGTATCTGGATATTATCCTCCCAGCAGATGACAGGTTGGGTTACAGGACAAAGTCAAAGTGGACTTGAAAGGTTGGTTTCAAAATATAGAGTGATGAACCCAGAGGAAAGCAGAGAAATGTCTATTTCCTGGAGATGTAAAATGAGCTTGGCCATGTGTGGCATGTTCACCACCCTGTTCAGAGGTATCCGCATGTGTAGAGATCCATGAAGCAAGAAGGGAGACATCCATAAATCCATGGGTCCAGATGGGATGCACCCGCGGGTGCTGAGGGAACTGGCAGAAGTCATTGCTAGACCACTCTCCATCATCTTTACCAAGTCTTGGGAAACGGGAGAGGTGCCTGAGGACTGGAGGAAAGCAAATGTCACTCCAGTCTTCAAAAAGGGCAAGAAGGAGGACCCGGGTAACTATAGACCGGTCAGCCTCACCTCCATCCCTGGGAAAGTGATGGAACACCTTATCCTTGATACCATCTTAAGGCATGTCAAGGATAAGAGGGTTATGAGGGGCAGTCAACATGGCTTCACCAAGGGGAAGTCATGCTTGACCAACCTCATAGCCTTTTATGAGGAAATAACATTGTGGATGGATGATGGCAGAGCGGTGGACGTGGTCTACCTTGACTTCAGCAAAGCATTTGACACAGTCTCCCACAGCATCCTCATAGCTAAACTGAGGAAGTGTGGCCTGGATGATCAGGTAGTGAGGTGGACTGCAAACTGGCTGAAGGAGAGAAGCCAGAGAGTTCTAGTCTATGGAGCGGAGTCTAGTTGGAGGCCTGTATCTAGTGGAGTGCCTCAAGGGTCAGTATTGGGACCAGTATTATTTAATATATTCATCAATGATTTAGATGAGGGAATTGAGTGTACTGTCAGCAAGTTTGCTGATGACACTAAGCTGGGAGGAGTGGCTGACACGCCAGAAGGCTGTGCTGCCATCCAGCGGGACCTGGATAGGCTGGAGAGTTGGGCAGGGAGTAACTTGATGAAATATAACAAGGGAAAGTATAGAGTCCTGCATCTGGGCAGGAACAACCCCAGGTTCCAGTATAGGTTGGGGAACGACCTGTTAGAGAGCAGTGTAGGGGAGAGGGACCTGGGGGTCCTAGTGGATGGCAGGATGACCATGAGCCAACACTGTGCCCTTGTGGCCAAGAAGGCCAATGGCATCCTGGGATGTATTAGAAGGGGGATGGTTAGTAGGTCGAGAGAGGTCCTCCTCCCCCTCTACTCTGCCCTGGTGAGACCGCATCTGGAATATTGTGTCCAGTTCTGGGCCCCTCAGTTCAAGAAGGACAGGGACCTGCTGGAGAGAGTCCAGCGCAGGGCAACTAAGATGATTAAGGGAGTGGAGCATCTCCCTTATGAGGAAAGGCTGAGGGAGCTGGGTCTCTATAGTTTGGAGAAGAGGAGACTGCGGGGGGACCTTATTAGTGTATATAAATATATAAAGGGGGAGTGTCACGAGGATGGAGCCAGGCTCTTCTCAGTGGCAAACAATGATAGGACAAGGGGTAATGGGTACAAACTGGAACACAAGAGGTTCCACTTAAACTTGAGAAGAAACTTCTTCTCAGTGAGGGTGACAGAACACTGGAACAGGCTGCCCAGGGAGGTTGTGGAGTCTCCTTCTCTGGGGACATTCAAAACCCGCCCGGACACATTCCTGTGTAACTTTATCTAGGTGTTCCTGCTCTGGCAGGGGGATTGGACTAGATGATCTTTTGAGGTCCCTTCCAATCTCTAACATACTGTGATACTGTGATACCTTTCACTAGTGGGAGGCTCCTTCCTCATGAACATCTTCTGTCCTAGAGAAACAGATTGAAAGTTCATCACCAGGAAAAGATGGAATAAACTGGTCCCCGCAAAGCACCAGAGTCCTGAGGTGGAACTTCAGGCCTCCTGTGCCTGAATCAAGGCTGAATCAAAGCTGTCTATGCATGCAGAGTAGAGTAATTATGTGCACTTAAATATCAGCTTTTTCCCTTCTTGCTGCTAGAGCAACACAGTAATGTTCTCCTTTTCACATCAGGAATCACAAGAATAGTGCAAAACAACCAGAAAGCCAGGGATGTGCTAAGTTTGATAGACATTCAGTACGTTTATCTGAGGAAAAACTGAGCGAGGACTTGAAACTGCAAAACTCAGAATACCTACCAGTGCACTGATGTTGTTCAAGCACAGTTCAGAGCATGTCTTTTAGCTTTAGGTCCGCTTTGAATGAGGAAATTTTAGGCTGTGATAGTTTCTATTTCTAATGATACATTCACTTAAATACAAAGGTTTCATCAGCAGAATCGCATCTCTGAATGTGATGAGTCAGCTGAAAATTGCAGTTCAACCTCTAACTGCTATTTCAGAGGTAATTCAAACACAGTCTGATGATTCTCAAAAGAAGAAAGAGACACTGATGAGCTGATTATTAGATTTCTTGGGATATCTGTACATTCAAAAGAAGTAGACTTTCTGGAAAATTTAGGACACAACTCATCTAACCAAATATAGAAATCAGTGATGCACTTTAGATCTAACTTAGTCATCTAGATTTCCCTTATAGTAAGAAAAGAGAAATAAGATCTTTTACGTTACTACCATCTCACCTGAAACAGATATTTAGAGCAGATGACCAAACAATGTCAATTTCTTCTGGAATTACTGCATTGTAAGTAACTAAAATTAAGCAGCATCAATCTTGCCCTTTCTCACCAAATAATCAAAAGAGGTGAATGGTAACTTAAGCTTTTGAGGTTTCCCAGCCACTGAAGCTGTGGATCAGCAGTCACTGTGCTCTGAAACACTGTCTTATGCCTCTACTGTGTCTTTCCATAGCTGGTTTCTTCCAGCATCATACCTCTGACAGGAGTAGCCTTCAGGTTCAGAGGAATCATTTCCATGGCAGGACAGTAACTTCTGTTGGTCCCACAAAAAGCACCATCTTGAACACCATCTACAGGTGCATCATTTACTAATTAACAATTGGTTTGAACACCAGCACAGATAGCTGACCTAAGGATATAGGCCTTAAGGGTAAGTTGAGGACCACAGTTTTGTGCCAAGAGGCTGTAACTTCCCTAGAAGAAAGCTTTTCCTAAAGCTTTTCCTACCACCTGCCATAATATATTGTTCTCTACAAACTGGGGCAAGTCTGAGATGAGAGTGAGGAAATGCTGCAGCCTTTATATATAGATGCACATAGAGACAAGGTATTAAATAACCAGAAGTTTTTCCAAATCCCTCCTGATTTAAAAAAAAATAATGAAAAAGGCTTAAACATTAATGTCAGCAGGGGTTGCAATATCATATACAAACACTGTGCAAAATAGCGGGGGGTACCAATCATTACTCATGAGATCAGAGACCAGGCAAACTTTGCCTCTCAGACACAGAACAGTCTGACAAGCACAAATAGCGCTTATTCTTTTGATTTAACTATATCAAAATATAAAGAAACATCTCCCCCTTCCTCTCCTTTTCCCTTCCTCTCTTGATCTTCCTATCACCTTGAGTACATCACCCTAAAGCCATTCAGTTTTACCTAAAGCAGCACAGTTTCTAGATGGAATTAGGATGATCACTGAATGTGTGGAAATGACTTGGTAAGCATTATATTTTCCAAAATGCAATTTTCCTTTTTTCAGGGGTGAGGAGAAGGGAAATAATGGTGTCTTTTTTATACCTTTCTCACATTCTCTAGATAAGCATATCCATTCTTCTTATAACACCTCCTTACATAATTTCTACATGGTTTTTTTCGTATAATAAAATACTCTAATAGCAGTCCTTCATTTTCTTGATTAAAATAAATGAGGATGGACATGCTCCTTGAAAACTTGTGGAATAATTGAAAAAGGTTGTTTGGAATAGTGCTTAACATCTGAAACTCCCTCATATTGCCATGCAAAATTCAACTGATTATTTCTGAGTGATGTATGCTATGCTGTTAGTCTAATTGCTAGCAGTGCCATTGCTCAGCCATAAAGAAGTTCACTGCATCAACAAAATTTAATTGGGGCATCTCAATATACTGGCATTTTCTTGCAGAGCTAGTTAAAATGAATACAGAAACTGCTATGCACAAGGGCGGAAGTGTACATTATTCACTTGAATCAGAGAAATTCACAGAAAAACTCATTTTACAAGAGTATACTGTGATTCTGTTTCCTGCTTTTTACTCCAGCAATCATTAGTTGGGAGGAAAGGGAAGTTTAATTTACTTTATTATATGAACCTTTGGGGATATTTAACTGACCAGGCCATTGGCTCTACTCTCATGTAAAAATTTTAGGCAAGAAAAGAAAGCAACAACAAATACAAAAGGGGAGGAAAATTGTACAGCCATTCTGGCTAAATTTAGTTTCATTAGGTACCAGCATTAATCAGGCAGACATTGTTGATGACATTATTAACATGATCTGTATTAACATGCTGTTGGTTTCCTAACGTACATAAGAGCTTCTAACAGAAAATAAAAAAATAATTAAAAAAATATATTAAAGTATAAAACCCCAGCAATGCAAAGCACTAAAAATGTTCTATTTTTATTACTCACATCCTCCCTGGGAGGCAGATTCATAAAGATATGGGAGAAGACTAAAATATCCACTGACATTAAAGTGACCGACAGGCAAGAAAGTAAATAGTAATGTTAAAAAAGGAGAAAACTAATTCTGTCTCTGTGAGTCCATGGGAGAAAATGAGTGCATCACAGTTTAAACAGGTAATAGAGCATGTTTCAGAACAGCGTATGAAAGCATTTGTTTGTATGTAAAGCACTGAACTTTACCTGCTCTCATTAAGTTGATTCATTGAGCAGGTAACAAGGGAATAACTGGCAAGTGCTGACTGCTGAGCATCCTCCACACTGTACACATGGATCATTCAGAACTCTGAAGCAAACGTGCCCACCCAGCCTTGCTTTTCAGAACTCATCTCTCTTCCCTCTCATCATCATGCTAAAGTTATTCTTTTGCCATCACACTTTGTGAAAATCACTGCCTCCTATTAGAACTATTTAAAATAGAGACTTGTGCAAATAAAACAAAAGAGAGATCATAGACTCATTGAATAGTTTGTGTTGGAAGGATCAGCTAGTTCAACTCCTCTGCCGTGGGCAGTGACTTGTTTCGCTAGACTAGGCTGCTCAAAGCCCCGTCTAGACTGACCTTGAGTGCAATGGTGGAGCACCCACAACTTCTCTGGGAAACCTGTGCCAGTGCCATATCACCCTCATAGTAAAGAACTTCCTAATATCTAATCTAAATCCACCTTCTTTCAGCTTAAAGTCATTCTCCCTTGTCCTGTCACTATATGCCCTTGTAAAAAGTCCTTCTGCATATTTCTTGTAAGCCTCCTTTAGGTATTGGAAGGCTGCTTAAGGTATTCCTAGAGCCTTCTCTTCTCCAGGCTGAACAACCCCAGCTCTCTCAGCTTGTCTTTATAAGAAAGCTGCTCTATCACTCTGATCATCTTCATGGCCTCCTTTGGACTTCTCCAATAACCTTCTTACGCTGGGGTCCCCAGAACTGAATGCAAAACTCCAGGTGGGATATCACAAGAGTGGAGTAGAGTGGAAAATCACCTCCCTTGAATTGATGGCCACAGTCTTTTTGATACATCCCAGGATACGATTCGCTTTCTGGGCTATAAGTACATTGCCAGGTCATGTCCAATTTTTCATCCATCAGTGTCCCCAAGACCTTTTTCCCAGGGCTGTTCTTAATCCATTCATCACCCCGTCTGTACTAATACTGGTGATTGCGCTGACCCAAATGCAGGACCTGGTGATGGATGGATTGAGAGCAGATCCTTGAAGGGACAGACCCACATATCATTGGACACAATGGAAATACTCTCCTGGGTTTGAGACTCTCAAGCACCTAAAAATAAAATTCCTCTTCTATAAACTCTCCTGAATGGAGTGCAAATCAGGTCCTAAATATGCTTAGTATAACAATTCTCAGACAAACTTATTTCAGAAATGGATATTTGCACTGATTAATCAAAAATAGGGTGATGTCTTTTTGCTTGAGTTGGATTTGTGGAGGGTCAGGGGACTATTGATTGATACACTGATTAATACACTGCACTTCCATGCTGGGAAATGGCAACTCAGAATGAAAGGGCCCTATTCTGCTCTGCTTTCATGTGCACAATTCCCCACTGAAATCATTTTCTTAGAGAAAAAAGTAAATCAATGGCCCCAGGCATTAGTGAAGGTCAGAGTGCAAGACATGCGGGGCAAATCATTGACCATTGTAAATTATGGCCACTCTCTTAACGCAGTGGATCTATTGCACTTTAGTCAGGGATTTGACCCTGAGACCAATCTGTATTTTTCATTTATATCTATTGTTTCCTTACACAGTTTTGATTGTTCTTTGTTTTTACAATCAGTTCTATTCAAAATGGATTACAGTCAGCATTCTGATAATTTCTAATATTCACAAACACTTTGAGAACAAAGGTTTGGTATTTCCTATGCCTTTTATGCTACATGGATATATATTCCTTTTATTGCTCAAAGAATACCTCTGACGTAGAAAGATGCTGGGAAACTACAGGAAGGCATGAGTACTATAATTTCATATTGAAATGTGGCGGCCACTCAACGTCCTGTAGATATGTACTTCATTCATTTACTCATCTTGGATTTTTTTTCTTTTTGTATTTACTTTCAATTAAAAAAAAAAAAAAAAAAGAAATCAGATGCATTATGTCCTAAGAAAATTAATATTTACCTGAATTCTGCTATCCAAAAATCAGTAAGTTATCTACACAAAATCATACATTTTTCTCTTTGATATCCCAGATGAAAAGTACTCTCTAATATTTCTTCAGGAAGAAAAGCTCTCAATGGAGGGGAAGATAGCTGTTAAATAAATATACTTAAGTACATTTATTTTAAAGTATGGATTTACAAACATATCCTAAGTCTGAACTTAAAGTGTAAGATTAAGGAAAAAAGAACTTCTGTTTGATATCTTATTCCCAAATTTGCAGAATCAGAAAACTAGGATAGTTCAGAAAAACTGAATTGTTACTTGAGTTGATTTCTGGTAATTAGAAATTCACTTCTGGAGTTAAATGCCTTTCTAAGGGATTCCAGTGCTGGTTTTTAGCATGAAGAATGGAGGAAGCCTCCGTTAGATATTTCTTAGAAACAAATCTAAATTCTGTCATTATGATCTTCAAAGGTTTCTGAACAGCCCAATTACTCATCTTCCATTAAAAGACAGCCTATGGGCACAACTAACACTTATAGCTGCTTCTGGAAATCCCAGCAAAAACTACCCTAGCTCCATTATTCATTACCCCTGCAAAAGGAATAGGATAGAGAATGAAATACAAATAGATGTGGATGAATGAGAGTCTAATTTAATAACTACTCAATATAACTGCCCACTGTCTGATGCATTGCTGCATAATGTGCTATTGATTTGGGGAAAAAAAATTATATGGTAGCTGGGAACAAATGCCTGGCTCTCTTCCTCACAGGATATTTTTTTCTTTTTATGCATGAAAAGCTAGCAAACCTTTTTGTAACCATCTTAATTTTGTCAGCTCCAAGGATAAGACCGCTTATAACTTCATGGACACTGCACATGAAAGAATCTGCACATACTTCAGATAATGAAGGCTCCTATGAAGGGCAAGGAATTCCAGCAGATAGGAGAGGCTGACAGAAGATCCTTTCATATACTTACTTTCTCATGGTACAAATTTTCTGATTTTCTATAAGCAGCAGACAGGTTTTGGCGCTTTTCTTTGAGTCAGTATTAAATCTTGTGTTAAATAAGGTACTAATTTTCTAGCTAGGCCAGGTAGCAGGTACCTGGGGCTATGTATTCCTCAAAGGAAAATGTGGTCTGTCTCAGAACTTGTACCTGGTGACTATGATATCTTTCATCGTTTCAACCTTCTAAGGGCAGTCAGGACCAAAAAATTATCATTTATGGCAGTGAGGGATAACATATTTAGACAGCCTGGGTCTGTCTAAACCTTTCGTCTTCACCTTTATCAGCCTATTTGATGTTCCTCTCTATCTACACTGCAGATAATTCCGGGTAACTTCCTGAGCCATAATATAACTGAATATGGTGTTGCTTCCAGCTCTTTGAGCAATTCTGCAACAAGCTGGCAAGTGAAAAAGCTCCTAATTCACTGTTTTCCCTAAGAAAGTTTCCCCTTGAGATGGGCCCATCAGATAGGAGACTTTACCATTCTTTATTCCGTTACCCTTAAATCACTGCCATCTCTTAACTGATCTTCTTGTCCACTAAGTAACAAAGTTGTAGCTCCTTGGATTTGAAACATATTGAGCTAATGATTTTGCCTGCCACAGCGTCTGACTGGAAATATTTAGAAGCATATGTCACTGCATTAGCAGATTTCCACCACCGATTCCAACATGCTGGATTAGGATGTGTGAGAAGTGTTAAAAGAGCTGAGATTTATCCTCCATCCCCATGATGTTCAAGACACCCATATGGAGCAGTACAACTATATCCTGAAAGGCACAGCTCTAGGCAGTTGTGTTAAAATTATAGCTACAATAATTAAGAAAGTGTGCCCACTGCTGGGGAAATGCAAAGATGATTCAACTCTTACACAATGCTTTTCCTTGGAACACATATTTTATATGCATGTGTAGATACAGATACAGATGCAAATAAAGATATAGGTAGTTGTAGATATAGATGTAGATCATGTAGATAAAAATGTAGATTATGTAGATGATGTAGATGTAGATAGAGAGATGTATGTATATGTTAAAGAATAAGAATAGACTGAACCCAGAATTTCATAAAGCTCAGTATCTCTATGAAGTGTCTTCATTTGTAATTCACTGAAATTTGAAAGCCTGTTGAAATTAACAAGAGGGTACTTAAATACTGGGTAAAAAAATCTGAGAGACATTAGCAATTATTATAGTATCATTGAATCGTAGAATAGTTAAGGTTGGAAAGGACCTTAAGGTCATCTAGTTCCAACCCCTCTGCCATGGGCAGGGACACCCCACACTAAACCATGTCACTCAAGGCTCTGTCCAATGCAGCCTTGAACGTCACCAGAAATGGGGCATTCACAGCTTTCCTGGGCAACCCATTCCAGTGCCTCATCACCCTCTCAGGAAAGAATTTCTTCCTTAGATCCAATCTAAACTTCCCCTGTGTAAGTTTGAACCTGTTACCCCTTGTCCTATCACAACAGTCCCTGATGAAGAGTCCATCCCCAGCATCCCTATAGCCCCCCTTCAGATACTGGAAGGCTGCTATGAGGTCTCCACGCAGCCTTCTCTTCTCCAGGCTGAACAGCCCCAACTTTCTCAGCCTGTCTCCATACGGGAGGTGCTCCAGTCCCCTGATCATCCTCGTGGGCCTCCTCTGGACTTGTTCCAACAGTTCCATGTCCTTTTTATGATGAGGACACCAGAACTGCACACAATACTCCAAGTGAGGTCTCACGAGAGCAGAGTAGAGGGGCAGGATCACCTCCTTTGACCTGCTGGTCACGCCCCTTTTGATGCAGCCCAGGATGCGGTTGGCTTTCTGGGCTGCGAGCGCACACTGAAGCTGGCTCATGTTTATTTTCTCATCGACCAACACCCCCAAGTCCTTCTCTGCAGGGCTGCTCTGAATCTCTTCTCTGCCCAACCTGTAGCCGTGCCTGGGATTGCTCTGACCCAGGTGCAGTTCTGGAAAGCTCATTTTTTATTATGGAAAGCTTATGGAGAACAAATGAAGTAGTCAAAGATAAAAGGAAAAAATGGCTCTTCAAAAAGGAAGAACAGAAGAGGATGTGATGATTACTGCTCAGCAGGTTAACTTGAATTCCTAGAAAAACACTGAAAAAATAAACAATCTGTAACCATCAAGAAGATAATCAAGTACCAAGCAGGAGGTCCACACAAATCATTCAAAATTGATTCTATTTCCTTCTGTCATAGAACAGCAGACCCAGTGAATAGAGACAAACAGCTGATATTCTGTTTCAACTTTGGTAAGGTTTTTGACACTGTTTCAGGCTGAAGTTCTGAGGTAACCTGAGGAAATATGAGTACTTTAAAATATTAGGGATGTTAAAATCTCTTTGGATATGATAATCAGACAGTACTCTCAAATATGGAAAGATAAAATGGGATAATTAGTGATCTAAAACCAGTAATATTTTCATTGTGACTTGGATGACAATACTGATTTGAGAAGGACCATGCAGACAAGATTAGAATCCATGGTGATCTTGACATTTTGGCAGTAGGATCTAAGTCAAATGGGGGGACTATTCAGTGTGAATAAATGAATGTTCTACACTAACTAAAAATAATCACCTCCACAAATATGGATGATGCTTAACCTAGATGGCAGAGTTACGGGAAATATATGAGAAATATCTTCTGAAAGAAACATGATGCAATCTTTCCAATCTATTTTTCATTCATCTCCCAACTACAGTAATACATCTATTTCAAGACATCAGTCTCTGAGAAAGATGTGGGCAAGGAAAACAAGGAAAATACTCTGAAGTGTAGAAAATATGATCTGCAGGGAAAATAAAAAACACTGGAGGTTGTTTCAGCTGAAGAATCCATGACTAGAGGGACAAATGATACAGTGTTGATCAGATTGGTGACCTTATTAGTGTATATAAATATATAAAGGGGGAGTGTCACGAGGATGGAGACAGGCTCTTCTCAGTGGCAAACAATGATAGGACAAGGGGTAATGGGTACAAACTGGAACACAAGAGGTTCCACTTAAACTTGAGAAGAAACTTCTTCTCAGTGAGGGTGACGGAACACTGGAACAGGCTGCCCAGGGGGGTTGTGGAGTCTCCTTCTCTGGAGACATTCAAAACCCGCCTGGACACATTCCTGTGTAACCTTATCTAGGTATTCCTGCTCCGGCAGGGGGATTGGACTAGATGATCTTTCGAGGTCCCAATCTCTAACATACTGTGATACTGTGATACTGTGAGATGCATAGCAACAAAGATGAAAGAAAATTACTGTGAATAGTTAATCGTTTAATAGGCTAAAAATTCACAAAATAAGGTGATTTGGGGGAAAACGTGGCAAGCAGAACAGATTGGTTAGGGTGGGAATATGGAAGCTGGTTTTGAAATCTCCTTTGTAGAAGATTTTAAGAATGACTTAGACAAGTATATGTCAAGTTTACCTTTAGTTAGGTAAGAGAGTGAATTTGAGGACTGTTTAAGCCCTACTTTCTATTATTACTCTGTCCATTCACACCAATTAGAATGTAAATGTCTCTGTTTTCCGAATGGGTGAGTTATTTTACCTACGTTTCCTTAACATTTCTAGAACTTACCATATTACACCAAAATAATATTATAGTACTTCTCATTTGGTTTCTGTCACTGTTGCTCATTTTTGTGAGTTTTCAGGTTTCTGTAGGATCCTTGAAGTTGATCCACCTCAGAAGGAATGTGACTGGAATTACCAGTCCCTCAGGGACAACTTTGTATTGGTTTGCATGTATAAAAGATCACATCAAACTTCAGCTTCCACTGCCTGGAGTGGGACATTCAGTGAGCCCTTTTTTTTGTAGCCAAGAAACCACCAACAAATAGCTTATTGATTTCTGCTATCTTTCAAGATGCTGTTCTTTGGAATGCAAGATTGTCTTTAGTGAGTTAACTTTGGCTTTCTTACTCAAGTTTAATTCCATGTACCAAATTATTCAGTTGTTTTTTATTAAGATACGCATAGTTTGAGACTCTCTTCAAGTCAATAACATCCTCATGAAACCCTCCAGGAATTATTCAAAGTCATTTCTATTAGTCACCAAGTTATGAAGTTTAAGAATCATTATTAATCTGTGTAGCAAACGTTTTATAAGGATGATGTTTTCCAGGTGATGCATGATTTGACAGTTCTAACTGCACAGTGGTTTTAGCAAACTGAGGGAGATTTCTAATTTTATATGAATGAAAATCAATATATATTTATCTGGATTTAATGTGTGCAATGGTTCTGTTTCTCACAAGAATTTTGTCAACTATTGCTCATGGTCAGTTTGGAATACTCCTTGTGGAAAATGATTCCATTTCATCTGCCACATTATCCCAGATAGAATTGTCCTTATCAGTGTGATTAAAGCAGTGAAATTTGAATTTATTTTCGTTATATATGACACATATGATAGCCCAGCATCAGCTGCAATACCTACCAAGTTCAGGACACAGGTATCCTTCTGTTCTTCACTCTGACAAGTGGCTCTGATGCTGAAGTGTGTCTTTTTGGGGAGGTGGGAGCTGATGTGGTTCTCAGCAATGGCATATCTGTCACATCCAGATGCCACAGGTTCTGTTGTCAAAGAGTACATGTGCAGGCACAGGACTCACACCTTCACTCCGGACTATGGTGAAAATGTTCATGTGATAATGACAGTAGACTTAGTTTTTACTGCCTCTTTAGATGGCAACAAGATCTGTGACTTAAAATATATCACTGAACTGTTTAAACATTGCTTTAATAAAACATGAGGTTAAATGTTAAGGTATTTGGTCTGTTGTTTCAGATACAATTACCAGTTTAGCAGATTCATCAGAGTTGTAATATAATTTGAAGTGATTGACTACTGAAAACAGGATCAACCCAAAATGCTGTGGGACCCTGTTCATGTGCTGAATGTGTTCCACAAGACCAGGCAACGAAACTGAGTTTCAAGAGGGCTTTTTTATCTCTTGGGATTTCACTTGCATCTCTCTGTGGACTCTATCTTCACTGGTTTGAAACCCTCTGGAGTTGTGTCTCATTTTCCATAATGTTTTTACTTACCTCTATCTTAAGTTATAGCTCTGGTGCAGAAGAGTTACAATAGTCAGCGTCTAAGAGAGGATTGCAGGGACACATGATAGAGGCAAAAAGGCAAAACAAATCATTAAAAAAAAAAAAAAAAAAAAAAAAAAAGACTAGACAAGCTCTGAGTCTCAGAATCTCATTATCACCCTAAAGCTGTTATCTACATTCCTCTGTATCTCATTGTGCATCATACAACAGCATCTTAAGTACTCTGCCTCATCTAAGTAACATCTGGGCTATTGACACGAGAATTCTTTCTCATCAGTAATGTACCTCACTTGAAACACCTCTTATTTCCTCCCTGGCTCAGCTCAGTACCCATAGCATATTTTATACTTCCATTTCATCAGCGCTTGGACATCTTAACTCCAGCTACCTCAGAGACTGATAGGGATGTACTAAACACCTTTTCAAAGGTTTGGCAATACAGCCACAACCACTAATTACATATCTATCTATCTATCTCATTAATTTCTAGGTGTGTACATGCATCTCTTCCTCTAGGGAAAAATATCTGCACTTGTTTGGTTTTGCTGCAGAGGAGTGGTTATCATTCTCGTGTGGTAAACAACAGCACTGTATGCTGCCAAATCACTTGAAATAATGAATAAAACAATGATGATAAATCCTCACTCCTTGAAATTACCTTGTATACGACTATTTTGCAAATAACTTCCCAAATCTGGTGATGCAGCTGTAAAGACACATTCTTTGCAACTAGGTCAGGTTAACCATGCTGTTGTCCTCATTGCCCAAAGATTAATTCTCTATTTCGCTGTATTGCAAAACATTTTGAAAGTCCAGGAGACAGAAGTAGAATGATTTTTCTGAGATATCTTTCACCTTAGTCTAAAAAGGAAGGAGAAACTGAAGGAAAGTAGATTCACCATTTCTTTAAGAACAGAAGAGAGAATATTGGAGTGTGGTTATTTTTCTGAAGGGAAACCTTACAAAAATTATTTCAGGGTCAAAGAGTATTTTATGGACCTAGAGAGAATGCTAAGAAGAGAAATCCTTGTCACTTTTAACAGATAACAGACTATGAAAATGACATTATACATCCACTCGTTATCTTTAATTGAGAACCTGTTTTACCGAAGTTAGTGAAAAGCAGAAGCAGAACTTAACAATATAAAAAAGCTAATCCCTCAGGTGATACAGTTAAATCTTTCGGAAAACAAAAATGCCATGAGTAAGTGGGAAACTCATTGACATCAGGGAATTGTTTGTGTTGTATGCTGAATCTGTATGACTTTGTCTGCAGACGTGGTTTTCCTCATGAGCCAGAATGGCTGGTCTATTTGAGTTTTCTTTTTTTCTGCCACTTTGGGCATAAGCTGAAAGTGCAGCCATGCTCATTAGGGTTCTTTGTTCTGTGTGAAGTCTTCCCTTGCTAACTTGCACGTATTTCATTTTGTATGTATGAGGAAAAGCTGGAAAATAAACACTGCCCTGACAGTTGTAAATTACAGCATTTTAATATATTTTTCTATTATACCATGAATATGCACATACATTTACATGGGTATAGTATCTCTCCAAAGCTTTAGGAGATAAACAACTATGACAAGTCAGAATATAAATACATTAAAAAAAAGGCAAGAAAAAGAACCCAAACAACAAAACAAACAGAAAATAACTGCTCTTTTGGGCCATATACCCACAGTAATCAGAATTGTAGAATCATAGAATGGTTTGCATTGGAACGTGTCTTAAAGCTCTTCCAGTTCCAATTCCCTGCCATGGGCAGGGAAACCTTTTACTAGACCAGGTTATTCAAAGCCCCATCTAACCTTGAACACTTCCAGGCAGGGATGAGGCAGCCACAGTCTCTCTGGGCAACCTGTGCCACTCTCCTACTGAATAATTCCTTCCTTATATCTAACCTAAATCTACCCACTTTCAGTTTAAAGCTATTACCCCTTGGCTACCCTATTCCTCCATGCCCTTTGCAAAAAGTCCCTCTCCAGCTTTCTCGTAGGCCTCCTTTAAGGACTGAAAGACTGCTATCACTTTGTGAAAAGCATAAAAATAACTTCTCTCAATATGTTTAAACTAAAACCAGCCCACCCATTTAAACTGAAACAAGAGACTTTGAATATTTCTGTCTGAATTGCTATTATATTGTTAGTGTAACCTAATGCCACATTCCTGACCTGGACAACCTTCTAGGAGTGCTCAAAAGGAGTTTCAGGTCCATACTACATCTGCTCGGACTGTTTGATCTCTCATCAGTGGGTGCCTAGTTAGGAATTATGCCAGTGGAAATCTGGCCTTAAAAAGAGCAAGAAACGACCCAGAAGCAGACACTAAAGAGAGACTGAATGTGGGTGTATTTCCTCACTCCACATCAGTGCCCAAGTAGCTGTCTTGTTTTCTCTCTCCTTCTTGGCTCCTCTCCATGGAATAACAAAATTGCCCTTTAGCATGAGATCAGACACACCAGGATAATCTTTATCTTCACGTTCTGATTTAGACACAGCTTTTAGAAGAAACTTGCTCAGTGGTTGTGTCACAATTGGAAAATGTGTTTTAGCTATCTACATGATTAGATTATCTACATAGTTTTTGGAGAATCAAGAAATAACTGCAACAGCTGGACTCAAATCCCTGTGCTTGGTTTTCAGCCTATTGCAGCAGCCTATGGCGCTTTTCCTGCACAGAGGGACACCTCTCAGAGAGAATACTAAGCTTTCACCACACTCTGTAAGGAAGACCATAAAACTACCTTAGATTGTTAAAATATCCTCTCTTTTTAAAAATAAATCTTGAAAAAATTACTGTTCCCTATATTATAATCCATGACAATTAACCTAGACACAGGGTGTATTTCCAATTGTAAGGTTTCATAGCATTCCTTCAAAGAAGTGTCAAAAACAATCATAGGCTAATGAGATTGTACAAAAACCACCCGCTGGTTGCTTTCAATTAGATAAAATGCCTTTGCTGGAAGTGAGGAAACCCTTTTAATTATTTGCAAATGGCTGACACAGCAGAAAGTGATAACAGAAAAAGAAATGAGAAACTAATAGAACAGTCTGAGCTTTCCAGCTCTACTCCAATTCCCACAATTCCTTTTGGGGAAGGGGAAAGCACAAAAAAACCTCCCAAAAAAACTAATGATGCTAACACTGACTGTCCAAAGACACTGAGGAGAAACACAGAAGAAAGCTGCATGAATAACTGACATATCAGTTCATTTTCACCCCTAGAAACGTGTTAAAATAAATTGCTTTAGGTCAGCTCAAGCATTTTGTTCCATTTTGTTCAAGGGAAAATGTTTTGGTTTACATTTCAGTACTCATATTTTTTAGAAGAAAACCAGACATATCTTTTAAAAAAGCAAAAAGCTATTTTAAGTAATGTATTTATTATGCTTAAAATATTCTAATGATTTCAGATTTCAGAATATCTCTTCTCTTTGGGGGAAGCAAGTGATCAAGAACAGTTTGACAAAACCTGACATAAATTTGCAAAACGTCACAGCTTAGCCAAGTCTACACTTTATACATTTGTTTACTCAAGAAATCTTTAGCCAAAACATACTCTTCTGCCCCACTGAGGTTTGGGCTTTCTTGCATAATTTCAGAAATCACTTTGGATAGGTCTATGTTTAGAGGAAGACTGATGTAAGTCAGAAGGCATAACATCCAACACAAACCTCTTCAGATGGATGAAGAGGCACACAGGGCAGAAGCATGACAAATTCCTTCTTTTTTACGTTTATTTTATAAACCTTTTATGCTTGAAAGTTACAGAGTCAAAATGAGACAGCACAGAACTAACAGGCTTATACACATTACTTTTTCACATACCTCGTATCAGGGCATATCAGCTCATTTCCCAGTAGATGTTATGCACCAGCTGTGTCAGACGCTTCCACCCGGAGAGATCTTCTGACATTAGATGTAGCTCTGCAGGTCTCTGGTTGCTGGGAGTGCCTGGTGCCACTCTGTGAAGCTGGGGCTGACAGTCATCCCTTCTGCAGGATGTGGGATGATGTTGAGCTGCTGCAGGGGACAGAGGTATCCATCTGCTGACCCAACTACTTTTCTAGAGAGGTTTGCAGTCTGCCAAGGGCTTGAATTAGAGGTGCCATGGAAAGATTACTAAGGCTTGTCCACACATCTGACTATTACCCACTGCTGATCTTTCAAGTGGGCACTAGTGATACCAAGGATAACTTAGGAACTATCAAACAGGATTTCAGAGCTCTGGGGACAGTGGTCAAGGGTCTGAGGGTCCAGGTAGTTTTCTTCTCAATCCTACTGTTAGGGTAAATGATGAGAGGAGAAATAGACAGATTCACCAAGTAAAAAACTGGTTACATCGCCAGTGTTAACAACAGAGTTTTGGTTTCTGTAACTATGGGACCTTATTTGAAGATCAACAGCTGTCTGGGAGAGGTGGGATCCGCTTCACTTAATGGGCCAACAGACTGGCCAACCTTGTAAGGAGCTTTAAACTAGGAAAAGTGGGGGAAGGGGAGAGTTATAGAGACAAAAATACCAAAACCAAAAAATAACAGAAGATGTTCCCAGTTCTTCAAAAGAGGAAAATTCCTTTCAGAAGAAGACAGAAAACAGAAAATAAATAACTTCCCCACTGGCTGACATTTGGGATGAGAAAGGAAAAACCAAAGTGGAAGGAAAAGCACAAACCTCATAACAACGAAAGACCTACATTTTCAAGAGAAAAAAATGAACCTTTGCAGTCCTAGGTGTTTGTGATGAATTATCTAAGCTGATGGAAGGTTTGAAAGGTCTCCGTATCCCACCAAAAGCCAAAAAGCCTTGCAGGGGGAAGAAACCTTATCCCCCTGAGAAGTGGAAAAGTGCTTACAAAAGGATTTTTACTTCAGTTAACTGAAAAAAAGTCAGATCCATCAGTGACTGATAGAAGCTGAATGCACTGTCACACTTCTTGAAGTTTCAGCAGCTGTACACCCTGAAGATATTATTCAAAAAGATACATTTGGAACCTGAGTCACAGGCAGAATACAATTTGAGAATCTGCTGTGGCATTACAAAAAAAGGCTCACTCTTTAGAGAGTTCATCATCCAGAACCATAGCTTTAATACAGACTGCTGTGGCAACCAGTACTTGCCTGCAGAGTCTGACAGGGATGAGAGAGAGAGATAATGTGTCATTTAGAGGCTGAGACACTGCATGGATTTCTAAGTTGATTCAAAGCAGACCACAAAAAAAAGTGTTCATGCAAAAGCAGGCTGAACATCAGAAGGTGACTAAACTTGTTTTTCATAAGGTATCATATGAAAATTAATTTAAAAGTTAAGGAAATTAAACTGTTGGGGGAGTTTGATTTTTCAATATTTAAAAGCGGGAAAGGATTAGTTTTAAATATAAGGCAGTAAGAGGACCTATTTATCATCGTTTATGGTTCGTTAGTAAAGGTCAGATTACGTCCCAAAGGCACAAATTTATTCAGGGTCATACTAGTCTCAGATCAATCCACAGAGGAGACTGGGGTGTACTAAAGCTCACTTTGCTCTGCTTTGTAAGATAATCACTTCCTTGTGATTCAGCTCAGCAGCATATAACTGGCTTCTCCCTCTATGTCCCTTAGCTTCCCAGCCTGCCAAGAAGGCTGGGTCATCCGTGCTCCTTTCCTATGATCCTCCCATACTGCTGAGTCTCTCCTACAGCTGCAACTTTTGAAGTACACATATATTTTAAAAATCAGATGTCTCCTTCTGAACAAGTGGTTTGGTTTGTGCACAAGTTACTGAAAACAACCCCATATGTTCATATAAAAAGTAGGTCATTGGCAATGCAGGGTTTCTTCTGGGAAGGAAGAAAACTGCAGCTTCTCCCCCTTGCCCTTTTTGTCCATTCATGCCCACGATTAAAATTCAGAATGTCAAATCGAATTTTATTGCCACTTACACTTTTGCAGAGATGCTTAATCCAAACTGCACTCCTGCCCCTAAAGAAACAAACCCAATATTTTAGTTGTGACAAGGCTGGCCAACGTGTCTAGCTTTTAAATCTCATATTTAAGCTATTTCTACGTGAAGTTTTCCTAATGAATCATATCACGGGTGTGTTACCTTCCAGCACTGCCTATCAGGACACAAGCAGGTAGCATATCCAGAGCCACTACAGCAGACTAGTTGAGAACTATTAGGGAGACAAAAGGGCAGATGACAGACATTAACGTAAGGGAAGGAAAAATTACCTCATGCCAGGCCCAGGAAGAGTTATAATTGAGTTGTTGCTAAATAGAAAAAGAGAAACCATTTGCAGAAGGGAAGCCTACTAATGCCACTATATTGACCGCCAGGAGGACTGGAACATCCTTTTGCACCCTAGCTCCTACCATGAGATAGTGCTTGTTGTTTTGCCTCTGGAAGACCATAACTTTGTTATGACTGGTCCCCAGGGACACTATAACTTCTGCAAAGAGTCATCTCCTACCCTTTGATGTTAATTTTTGGCTATATAGACTACCAGTGGATGAAGACCAGTATTGTAGTTCAAACCCGGATGGTAACTCAGCACCACAAAGCCTCCTGCTCACCCCCCACCTTTTCCCCTCTGCAGGTGAGATGGGGAGGAGAACTGAAAGAATGTAAACCCCATGGGCTAAAATAAGAACAACTTAATAAAGTACAATATACTACTACTACTATTAATAATAATAAGAAGAGAAATAACAACAAGCAAAATATAAAACTAATAGGGAAAGGAAAAAAAAAAGCAGCAACAGTGGTGCACAATACAACTGCTCATCATCTGCTGACCGATACACAGCCCGACCTTAGCAATGATCTGTGTGACTCCCCTCAGTTTATATACTGGGCATGACGTGGCGTGGTACAGAATACCCCTTTGGTTAGCCTGGGTCAGGTGTCCTGTTTGCACTTCTTCCCACCTTCTTGTGCCCCTCCTCACTGGCAGAGCATGAAAGACTGAAATGTCCTTGATTAGCAACAACTAAAACATTGGTGTGTTTCTTCATAACATGATTGCAGTGAGCTGCAGTGCCTTCTGCAGTGCAGTTCTCCAGTTCAAATATGCTGGTAGACAGACATCTCACACACACAGGGCAAGAGCCAGCATCCCTGGTCTGGGCATGCTCCAAGTGAAAGCACATGGATTAAACACCAGGGCAGAAACAAGTCACAATGTTACTCAGTTCTAGCTGGACAGTTCTCAAAATTAGGACTCTCTCTTTAGTTTCCTGCCAGATTGCACCTTGAATGAATCTTTGGTGAGTACTGAGTCACCTGGAAGCATGCAGCCACCCTTTGCTTCACAGTTTGAGCCCGGTGGTGTTCAGTTATCCACAATACAGTGGATCCCATTATGCTAGGAGGTGGTCATAGAATCATAGAATCATAGAATAGTTAGGGTTGGAAAGGACCTTAAGATCATCTAGTTCCAACCCCCCTGCCTGTCATCCTCTCCATTAAAGCTGCAAATAGCAATAATGCACAGCAGCCATCAACCACTATTGAGCAGTACTGATGCCATTTCCAATACATCTAGATTAGGATAGTGTAATGCTTTTTCTTAATGCAATATGTCTCTCCTAACTTTTTTTATGCCTGTCATAGATGAGATTTTAAAGACTTATGTATGTGAAAATAATACACTGAGGACAAGAAAACTAATATGAAAAGCCATAGTTAGAATTTTTCTTTCAGGAACTTTCTGAAGTCTGTAATTTCAGCAGTGGGGAAAGAATCTGACAGTCAAAGGTAATCACTTCTCCAATCAGCTCCCTTATTTACCAGGCTACTAAATGTACAATTATTCCATCTGCATAGAGATTGCTTTAATTTTTATTTTACATATAAGACCATGAAAGGTACAAGATTGACAACACTTGAAATGGAAGGTCCCTAATTTATCCAAATAGAGGCAAACTGCTTTTACCAAAGGCAAGAACAACGTAAGGCTTCTCCTTCATGCTTGCGTGTGCCTTGGATTTAGAAACAGAAGGACCAATTATAAAATGAGTACACGCAAAATAATAAAAATTAAATACAAGAGAACATGGAAATTGAAGTTTTTCAAGTGACTTTTTAAATTTTTTAATAGATACTTTCTGAAACCAATTGTTGCTAAGATAGCAAAATTTAGAAAAGCTGGTTAATTTACTAGTGAAACAGGGCAGAAATTGAGCCGAAAAAATAAGATTGCCTTTGTAAAGAGTTATTTTACTGAAAAGTATTTGGAATCCTCATCTTTGCTTGTTTCTGAACACAATCATATTCTGCAAACAAAAAATACACATGAACAGCATGGACAGAAATGGAAAAAATGGAGTAGACATTGGAACAAAGCAGACCAACAACATATGTCAGATGGGAGAATGAACCTGATGGGAATTTCTACTTTAAACAAGCAAGTTTTTAAGAAATGCACAGAAAAATCAAAATAGCTGGACTCTGAACTCTTTGTTCAGCTTTCAAATCCCAGCAGAACTCACACAGTATTTCATTCTGACTGGGCAGAACCAACTACCATGAGAAAAGGCTGATCAAAAGTACCAGTCAGTAACATATGTAGCCTGTCTGCAACATGTTCCTCAATTCCCTTTGGCATCTCCTAGGACTCCTGGTCCTCAGTAGAGAGAAAGTAAAAATCTATGATCCTAAATCATATTCATGTATTTTCAGGCTAAAAAATACTATTTTGATTCATTATTACTTCTCCAGTTTCTTAATCTTTCCTGCATGCTATCCATTGAATTAGGATAACCCTTCAGGTTTAAAATGGCCTAGCAAAGCTTTTATTTTTTTTATGAACACTTATCCTTTCCTAACTCACAAAATTCTCCAGCAGAATGACACATGGAACTTCAAGGAGCTACAAAAACAGTCAGAAATATCTTTTCAGTGTGGCATTGCAAATGGCAGCAGGAAATGCATCTTTGTGAAGTCACGTTATCTCGGAATTTATTAAAAGGGAATCATCTGCAAGAAAAAAGAATCAGAAGTCTAACCTTGAAAAAGATATCAACTGTGAGAGCTGATGATAAAAACATGACAATTAATAGTGAAAAGTAGGAAGATGAAAGCAAAGGTAGTTTACAGCTACCAGCTTAAGTCTATCTCCAGAGGCTCTTTGAAACAGAGCAAGCAGAAACATAACTGCTTTTCCTTCCTTTCCTCTGCAAGGCAAAGGTGAAATGATGACTTTGGAAATTTGTAATACTGAGACAAGTCTAGAGTTCCTTAGACCACCAGCTGAGCAGGAAGGGGGCACAGCAGGTAGCAGTCTACCACACATTCAGGAAGCTTTAGACAAAAACATCCACTCTGCAGTTAGTTAAGTGCAAATTATGAGAGACACAATGAACATTTGCACATTAATGTTGGTTTGTTGCTTAGATGAAGGTGTTTATGCTGTGATTTGAGTGCTGTATTTCAAGCAAGAAGATACTGTAATCCAGGGCTGGTAAATCTATTAAATGCTAGTGTCCAAGCTCCACGCTAGTGTGCTAACTTAATACCAAAGCCTCAGCAGAGATCTTCAGAAACAAACAGAATCACAAAGTTAGATTCCTAAATTTGCAGTTAGGAAATGTAGGCAAAAACTTGATTTCCAAAATGCTTAGAACCCAATTGCCTCTGGAAATGTGAGGAAACATAAAGTTAGCAGAGTCATCCCATTTCTTTCCTATTAGGTGTTCCACACTTTTTATTTACTTGTGTTTTTTTTTCCTCAGCAGGTCACCAATATTCCCTTTGCTGCATTTAACTCTATAGGATTTTGACAATGTTGCATTTGACCAAAACCTTTGATCTAAAGCACTTCATGCAATTAGCACATAACAGGAGTTATAAAGCTGGACCAACAATCCACCAGTATAACCCAAGAACTCCTAAAGGAAATAATAACTGTCAAATGAAAATAAAATAAGAATCATTTCAAAGCCAAGACACAAAAGATTTCCGTAATCTTAGATTGCTTAAAAGTCATGGAGGAAGTCTGTGGCAGTGAATGACAGAATGAAAACCATGTTTTTCCTGTCACTGGAGAGCAAAGTCCTCTGAGATTCCTCATACAGTCCCCATTTTAACTTGAGATGATGTAATAAATCCCACCTGAGTGAACAGGGCAAGAAAAATTCAAGGAGCTTCTTTCTTTATAGTGGGATAAATCAAAATGAGAAGGTGCCTATTTTTGTGTTCAGAAGGCAAACACAGTTTTGGTAATTGGACTCTTTTTCTCAGGGCGAGTATCTTATCCAGCTGGGCTCACCATTCTGCCAGCCATGAAATTTCCTGTGTATGACTTGTGTGAAATTGCACTTACAGCAAAAATAGAAGCTCAGCCTCTACTAAGCTTTCCCTTCCAGCTAAGTAGAAGTAGTTTATAGGCTTTTAGCTATAAGTAGATCTAATTTCAACTAAAGAATCAGAGTACAAGAGTATCAAAGCTAGTTGCAGTAGACCGGGTGACATCACTTGAATCTTTTTCCCCAGTACATTTCAGTAATGTGCAAAGCATTGCACAATTCTATCAAAAAAAAAAAAAAAAAAAAAAGAAAAAAATCAGTCATGGAAGGAGGAACTGAACCTCTAACTTCTAGAAAAAAACAGATTTTTTAATTGGGATTTCAATTCTGCCTAAATTATCTGGTTAAATTCTTCAGAGACATTGATATAGCTAAAATAAATGGCATAAAACATACTCAAATAACTCCAGAAAAGAACCTAAATAGTTTGTGCTTCAAATAATAAAAGACAAAGCATCGCATTCAAAAATTCTAGTTTCAGGGAACTGTAAAATCAACCATGTGAAAAGAACTCCAGCAAAAACTAGCTAATAAAGTTGCTGTGATATATTGACTTATAAGTGAGGATATTTTTATCATTTTCTGAGAGGCTATTGATAAATTGTACAGAAAGCTAGTGAAAGAATTGTTGTGTTAGCAGAAACTACAGCAAAAAGGAACAGAGTGGCAGAGATGCAAGCATTTTACTTACTTATAAAGGTTAGAAAAATTAGATCCGCACTGCTGCCTATGCCTTCCAAACAAGTTAAACGAGGTGGAGATGTAAAGGGAGCTGACCACTCATGGCTGGTCATTTTAGTGCTCTGTTTCATGCAGCTGATGTTTCTTGCTGCATGAAATAAAGCCCATGGACCTGCTGGGTACAGGTGTCATGCTGCTGTAGTGCTAACCCAGGACACAGTGGATTCATTGCCCAGACACAGAATTTCTCTGCCAAGACTTACAACTGGATGGCAAAGGCGGCCAGGAACTTGAGCCAATGCTATCAGATCCCACTGTTTTCTTTAAAATGTGGTCAAATTAATCCATGGTATTTTTCTACCAGTTCACCAAGTCACCAATTTCAAACAGATCTTTGCTGTGTCCTTCCGCACCACATCTCAGTAAGAGGGATTCTAGCATGGGGATGGGGATGATCCTTGATCCACAGTGATGCCTTATGCAGAAATGTCACCCTGCTCCACTATCTCATACGATCTGAAGGATGCTCTGCGTCTAAACAGAAGCTATTCTTTGGTGTCTCTGTAAGAGATCTTCTGAGATTTTTATATCCCCATCCTTCCCACATGACCTTCTCATTTGTTCATAATATAAAACCATGAGAAATAGTTCACTTCCAACACTTTTTTCTCATTTTCACATTTGAAAAGGACGTCTTCTCAATTCACTTTGTGATCTTTCAATCAATGATGAAACATTTTTCAATGGCTTGCAAGCATCTTTTCAGCTCACAGTCTGTTTCCACAGCACATGGTACACTTCAAAATTCACCATGTTGCATATTGTCATCTTTATTTTTATACAGATGTTGCAAGATTACCAGATTCTATAGATCCTAAAAAAAAGGTGCTTTACTCCTAACTCTCTGAGCTATTAATCTACACAAGAACTGCTCATCTCTACCACTGAAATTATGGCTTCTGGACTATATGATTTTTATTTATTTCAAGATGCAGTTTGTATCTCTAGTTCTATCACTTTGAACTCCTTCTCACTGGCCTTCAAAGAAAATTAGGAGCAGCCAACCCTCCAGCCTTCTCTATCTTCTTCTTTAAGTATCTTCATCAGATATGTAATATCACAAGAAAAATCTGGGTTATGCATCCTATGTGATATATATTTTGTCTGTTGTAGTTCCATCCTGTTAATAGGCAAACAGGTTATTTACTATCCAGTTGCATGTTTAATTGGAAAAACAAAGATGAGAGGACAATTTCCTCTTTCTGCCTTCCTCTAGTAATCAAGTCTGAGTATTTGCTGTTAATGTAAAGATGATACTCCTGCTATTAATTTATATTTTAGCAGGACCATAACTTCATTATATAGTCTCAGGCACAGGCTTTGGGCCCTTTAAAATCAATACTTTATAGAATTGGTGAAATAAGTTTCTATTAGCCTTTGATATTCCAATCACTTCGCTATAATTTCCTTTAGTACGGATTAAATGAAACCACATCATTGTGCAAGACCTTTCACACCTGCTTCTTCGATCTCTATTGATATTACCACTAAAACTGCTTCATCTGATATTCAAAAGAAAGGAATATCCCTGAAGTCCTCACTTTCTCTTGTATTACCCTTCACTGGAAATGATGCATGTACCTTTGAATGTACATTCAAAGGCAGCATTTTGCAAGAGATAATACAAGGAGGTCAGACACCACAGTATGTGATCTCCACCTTCAGCACTTCTGCAGGGATGTGATCTAAATTAGATGAAATGTCAGTCCTTAGTTTCATTATAGCACTCTACTTCCAGTCACCTGAAATTATCTAAATAATCTAAGTTTATATTAATAACAATTTTATTTTTACCATCAATTATGGCACAGCTGCTAAAAGGGGGCAGTTCAGTGACTCATCATTAAGATTTTTTTATCCCCATTTTTAATGCAATTTCCACAAAACCTATTTCCTCTAGAACTTCATGCACTTCATTTGTACCACTGCTTCTGGTACAAATAAGTGGAATCCTTAAATTCTTAGGGAAAAGCTTCCTTTGTAGATGGTCTGTATTCAACTGAGACAAAAGACACTGCAAGAAAAGAAGGATAACTGAAGCGAGAACAGTACAAGGTACATTTCCTCCTATGGTTTGTTTAGTAATAGCTTGTCTGAAAAGGCTTTCTTGAAGCCCAGAATGGCCCCATCCCTTCTAACATATCCTTCAATTTCAGTGGCACCACAGAACTCATTTTTTTTAACTTAAATCTGTGGTTTCTAGAAGTTTGGATCATCACATGAATTTTGACAGGTTTTAGGAAATTTTAGTCACAGTAGACAGGAGAATTGAAATTGTTTCATCTCAAGTGAAAAAAGAAGAAGTTTAAATCATAGGCTTTGAAAGTACCACATGGGGAAATCTCCAGAAATACTCATTTTGACGTCTCAGTAAAAGAGAGCAAGGCATCACAATGTAAAATGAAGCACATGAAAGAAGGTCAGCACTGTTACCTTTCAATTAAAATTGTGTTTCAGAAAGGTTGAAGTGAAGGACTTTAAGGCCTCCCAGATCAACTTTTGATGCTGAACTGAGCGTCCAGATTGAAGTTTGATCTTAGAAAAGAAATAACTGGACATTGTCTTGTAACACATGACTGATACCACAGATGAAAAATAATAAAGGGGAATTTTTTGCCTTTTTGGCATATTCTGAGATAGTGCAAACCAGCTGAACCTATTGATCCCAGTGGAGCTGTGCCATCCTTGGCTTGGTGAAAGGCCTGTGCTGAGCAATGATACACTTTTGTGAAAAGTGGTTTAAAGAAAAATAAATGGAAATTAAAGCAAATGGAACTGCAGCACCTCTCTTTGCACCAAAACCAGAGGGAAACATCTCTTTTTCTGGCTTGAGAGAAAAGGTTCTATGTCCTTACTGAAGGGTGGAGCAAGGATTGCCTTTTCTGTTCCAGAATATATTAGCAATCAAACAGGCCTAAAGAGACTTTCCACAGTTATTTTGATCCAGAAGAAGATTTAACATAGGATGATATGAGGGCGGTAATAGGTTTTTTAGCAGTGCTCAGTACAGCAAATACTCTGCAGCAGAAGGTGCTGAACCACCAGTGGTTTCCCTCATTCCCCATGAAGCTTCAGGGCTTTAACCATCCCTTTCTGTGATTGCAGTACATGCAAATTGGTTCAAAATCTGGCTTCATATTTTATCATACACCAGAAATCTACACATAAAATTCCAGAGGCTACTCTGAATTATTTCCTTGGAAAAATAAAGCAGAGAAAATACGTATATAGATAGATATTGGGTATAAAAATATGTATTTTTAAATTTGCTTACATTTATTTGCTATCTGACTTTCAGAGCATGCCAGTTGGTTTCATTCACACAAACGCACATCCATGCATCTATGTGCACCCTACAAATGCAAACATAAATCCCACAGACTTCACTGATATAATTTATAAATGTTTTGCTCTTTTTAGCAAGCATTGTGATGCTGAAAATCAGAGGGGGAGGGGGTGATTACTTTTGTAACGAAAAGCTACACAGGAGCTACCTAAAGAATAGGTGAACTGTAGGCGAGAATAAAAGGGAATTTTTGATGTCTTACGAGAATACGAAAAATTAAATAATACATTTCAGACGAATGGTATCTCTCTACTAGGGAACACATGTCTGCAGACAGGAAGATTATGGACCACTATCATAATTAAGGCAATATTTCAGTAAAAGGTGATTATTCCATTTATAGGTCCTGCGGTTTACATTTTTTTTCATTTGGAATAATATTTAATGAAAAGCTTTACATTTAAAAATGTTTCTTTAGATCATATTACCTATGAACATATATAATATTATATGTATTATTAAACATAATATAATGTATTTATACAATATGATAAAACTGTTATAAATATTGCTTTTCTAATGGTAAACTGAAAACACCAGGCTAAAAACTGAATTTCAGTCAAAAAACTGGTATGTTTTTGAGCTATAGCAGTTTTAAAAACAAAAGGTTGGTTCCAGTGTTTCAATAAGAAAGGTCGTTATTTTCTGCTGACAAGAAGTCCTTATTTTCAGCACAATTTTCCATGGGGAAAGTCAGGTCCAGGACAAGACATCTCTGAGACTGGCATTTCATATCCTAGTTCATCATAGATAATCATGAGCTTTCGTTATAATCAGAGATATCACCAGCATGACATGACACATCATGACCTTCAATGTAATGCTTTATAACAGGATGTAGGAGAATCTTGATTTGATAGACATTTTTCATCTGTTAATGACAAATTAGGGGCACTTCTGAATTATTCATCTACAATCCCTGCATATACTTAGGTCAAATCGACTTTGATGTCATGCAAGTGGCAAACTTACTACAAGTGAGCTTTTTGCTTTTGTCTGTAACTAATGTCAGAGAAATGAAGTAATAAGCTCTACTGAAATCCAGAAGCATTTGAATTTCATGGTTGTTTGCAACACTTGCAAAGCAGTAAGTATACCAGATTCAGAGAAGCAATGACTTACCAGATTTCATTAAAGAAAGTTCAGAAAAGAAGGAAAGCAGTGTTTCAGAGGTGTTTGTTTATACTGCTAACTTCCATGTAATTAAGTTATGTATAGATGACCAGATGAAAATATATGACTTTCAATGAAGCCACACAGGTTGCTATTTACTGTATTCATTCATGCTGATATATACAGAAAATATAATGGATTTAAGGAGAGACAAATGCCTGTTTAAAAACCCAACTTATTGCAACTAAAGTCAATGTATTTTTATATTGATGAGTTCATTAGCACTGGAACATTCTATTTAAAAACCAATAAATGTACCTTCATACTGGGATTAAAAATCAGCTTTCTTAGAGCAGCTCAGCATTAGGAATCAATACAGCTTCTGGATCTGTAAATCTTCCATGGCAGTCAGACCTTTCCTCCTCTTGTGAACATCTGAATGGTGTAGTCATCTGCACCAACTCAGCTAAAGGGATTTCTGAGTGCTCCAAGTCATTATCATCTGTAAGGATGGGATTTATCTCAACTAGCAAAAGAATTCACCTGATGAAAATCTATACCCAGGCTACTGAAATACAGGATAACTGTTAACAAGGAGAAGGACAGAAATCTCCAGAAGGTGCAACAGGTCTTTGGGAAGTGGGACACCCAAGCCAGCCACAATGTGCTGCCACAACCCCTTGGAGCATAGTCAGCAAACTTGTGCACTTGAAAAGGCAGAAGAACTTGAAAGTAAGATTAAAAAATTATTAAGCATTTATATGAATAAGAATATGCCTTATAATTATGCTAACTAGGCTAAAAATTATAGGGCAAACAGACTTTATTTCAGACATAAGATGATCACCAGCTGGGGACAGACAGAAATTTCATCTCATGGCATAATATTACGCAATCAGGTGCATTATGTGGGTATTTTACCCTCCCGTGAAACATCTGGCATGAGCCACTGTAAGAGAGAGGATGCCAGACTAGATGGACCATTTATCTGTTCTGGAGCATAAATCTTGTGCTACTTTAGCTTACAGACTTAACTAACTGCTTGAGAATACCTATGAAATTGTAGGGACGGCAAAAGAGAAGTTTTTTCTAATTGAAGAACTTGCTATCTCTCACCACCTGTTGTTTGTACATAAGATGATAGGGTTCCAATCACAAGATTAATGCCCAATTTAGACTGGGAAAATATCAGCAAATCTGTCTGATTCTCTTATTTTAAACCCTTTCATGATCTTCAGAAATATTTTACAGAGCCAAGAACAATTTCAAAAATAAACCATGGTGCTTCAAAAAAAAAAAAAAAAACTTCAAAAGGCTGCATCTGTCATTTGCTTATGCAAAACTTTCCTTGCAGATTCGCAAATAACTTTGGTTATGTAACTGCCGCAAAACTTATGGGGGTTCTGATTAAATTGGGGCTTTTTGTTTGTACTTTATATGACAGAAACATTTGCAACTGATCTGCTGAATAAAAGAGCAAAAAAGAAAATCTGGACTCCACCATACCTTTCTCCAGCATAATATTTTGCTGTGTGCTAATTGCTATATTCTTCCCCCCCCCTTACTGATTTCCACTCAGAATGTCAGACAGAAAGTGTTTACTTTCTTATAGAAAATAACAACCCAGTTGTATGTCTGAACCATTCCTGCCGAGACTTTTCAACTGCGCCTGAAGCTTTAATCCGTAGAAGAAATATTGAATTTGTAAATTATTTTCGTATCTTGCTGATGTCTAACAATATGTTAAGTACCCGGTGGACATCACATTCCAGGTGAAAGTCAGTAGCATGCTTTATTAGACTTTATCTTCTGTATGAATTTTGGCGAGATACCAACTTTCCAGATATAAAAAGGATCCCAGTTTTACTGTGATTCAATTTAATTAATCATAGAATAGTTAGGGTTGGAAAGGACCTTAAGATCATCCAGTTCCAACCCCCCTGCCATGGGCAGGGACACCCCACACTAAACCATGTCACCCAAGGCCTCATCCAACCTGGCCTTGAACACCGCCAAGGATGGAGCATTCACAACCTCCCTGGGCAACCCATTCGAGTGCCTCACCACCCTCTCAGGAAAGAATTTCTTCTTTTTTAATTTAAAATTATTTATATCTTTTTGACTCTCTTTTAATGATGATGTCAACTTTAGGAGAGCTTTTTTTCTTTCTCTTCAAATGAACAAATTCAAGTGGAGAGAATTTTGTCTCAGTCTCACTATTTTCTGTAGCTAACACATACCTTGAGCAAAAGGAATTTTAACACTTGACTCTGAAGAAGAAACATTACTCTTCCCAAATATTTACCACTTTAAGAGATAACTATTGAGAGAAAAATAAACACTCTGAAGACTGAACTAAGAAAACAGTGAGCCATAGGTTGATTTCTAAGCTTCTTTCAAATTTAATTCACACAACATATTTTCAGTAAATAAAGAAATGCTTATTATGATACCCTGTCCTCATACGGTAATAATGCCTTCAGACAGCCAATTTTGGGAAGAAACCATTCTTTTTCTAGTTTACAAACACCCAAATGCTGATTTTTGTTTTAAGCTTAATGAAAATCTTTTTCTAGTTTATAAAATGAGAGTTTAAAAGAGATATTCTAAAGATGGGGTGTGAATTATTTCATTATTGCATTTTCTTTTATTCAGTTTTATGAGCAGATAAAAAAATCTGCTAGCATATTCTTCAAGAAAAGATCTCTGAATCAAACTTGGATGGAAAATGAATCAAACACTGAGTAGAAGGTCTTCCATTTTGGAGAGGGATGAGAAATATGTAAGGCATCATGGTTGAAAAATAATTTCTGATTATGCTTATAAAGAATTCAGGAACTTAATTTTATACATTAAAAATCATATTCTTTCATTTGATTTCTCAACAAGTTAAAGAAAGTTCATTGGCTTTTGGCTGCTGTTGGGAGAATGTACAAAATGATAAAACCTTCAAGTTTAACATTCAGAAGAGGGGGAAAAAAGTATTGCCAACCTGTAAAAAGTTGTAAAAATGCTTTAAAAATATACCCTGGAATAGCATGAAATAGTGAAGCCAACGGAACTGCTGATTTCCATTAACTGAGCAAAGAACTGGAGACTAATGTGTTATCCCAAATCCAGCAAAATCCTGCTAAACAGTTAATGTCTGAAGTCTTATCAATTCAAAAGCCTGTGTAAGCTCTCTGTATCAGGTGGAGTTCTATGTTATCCAGCATACATTTCTTTAACAGACCTATAAAAATGCACGGATTCAAATATATTCAAATTATTACCTTTATTCATGCACATTCAGGTATAAATGCATATATGTATGCATTCAAATAAAAAAATGTGAATTTTGTTGACAAACCTGCATTATTTATATGTTGGAAATTTTTCTCCTAGCATTTGTTTCCTGACTTTTATTTCTCATGCTTGCGGAGATCACTTTTCACCGCAGGATCAGTTGTAATATTGTTGACAGCCATCAGATAATACAAAAAATAACAGCAAAATGTTCTTTAAAAGCGTATGTATTTAAATTCCTATTTATTTACCATTTAGCTGGAAAGTCCATCAAAAACCCATTTATAACCCTTGCCATTCATGAAAAAGCTGAATATCTTTTGATTTTAGGAAGCGTATTATACATTCTGGAGTTGAAAGCTCTCTACATTTAGCATCAGCAAGTTTATCCAAGTGCTTAACTAAATACTTCAGATTTTGCCTTTTACATAATGATTAGAAGGTACCCTGCTTTCTGCTGAGATCCTGGAACTGCATCCTGTGCAAATGAGGAGGCCCTAAGGGCGATCTTTATTGCATTTGGGGAATTAGAATATATCCTAGACATTTTGCTCATTATCATTTTGGTTTAAAGATGCAGAGACTGGTTCAGGTTGGAAGGGACCCCTGGAGGTTATCTGCCCCATGCTGCTTTCCTGAAGTCTGTCCCTGCTCAGAGCCCAGCACCTGCCTACCTAAAAGTCCAACTACTCTCATTTTGGAACAAAGGCTCAAGAGGCAAGGCTCGCTGTCACCAAAGTTCCCTGCCATCTTGACAGGCTGCTGGATGGCCTAGGGTTATCTTTTCCACCAGTAGCAAGCCAGGCTGGGAGTGTTAGCAGCCAGAAAATCCCACATACAATGCTGCAGGAATAATTAGGTCAAGGTTTTCTTCGATATTGGCCCAATAACTTTGCTGCCTCTACAGTACACAACTCCAAACGCAACACCATTCCCAAGAGGCTCGGTTCTTCAGCTCAAACAGAGCAAAGAACAGCTGAAAATGTCATCTAATTTAAAGGCAACTAATGAACAGCTATCAAACAGCAGTGACTTTTTGCCATTACCAACTTTGATTTGAAAAAATGAACTAATGTAGAGAGGGTCTATTTCTCCTTGCCAGACATTCAGGTTTAAGCAATCACTCTTTTAAGGTCAGCTGGAGTAACAGTCCTAATTCTGATCTCTGGCAAGTGCAAATGAGCAGTGACTCCACTGAAGCCCACAGACATGCTTTTGTAGAACTGGAATGGAAATAAGAGCAAGCTGGCACACGCTGTCACTGTTTGCCAGCCTGAACAGCCATCAACCAGACAATACAAATGCACAAACAGCTTCTAGTGCTTTAACTTGCAGGGTTTTTAAATGACCCTTGCAATGTTTTGTGCCCTTAGAGGCAGCTGATGTGCCAGGAGAATTTGTGTCAGTTCAGGTAATAGCACATTAGTTACAAAAGCTGAGGAAGAAAACAGTTCGCTGCCAGGTATAGCTGCTCAAACACATGTGCTCTGTGCTGTTTGACTTACAAGAATACTAACTGATAAATATACTTCATATTCTTACCTGGAAACCAAAGACTAGCTGCAGTATAGGTGAGTTATATGCATTAAAAAAGTTTCCGAATCTTTCAGCCCTCTGAAGAAGCAATCTACTTGTTTCATTGCTTTTCCCGTTAGGAACTGATGATAGCAAACGTTGTACTCTTTCTTGCAACACAACAGCACAGAACCCTTCACACATTTTAAACGGCATTGGAGAAAATCTAAGAGGGAAAAAAATGAGTGTTTCTGCCTCAAAAAGCAGACAGGCAAATATGGCAATTTCTTACTGAGCAATTCTACTTACTGAATATACTTGGAGTCATCTGCTTACTCCAGTAACTAAAATTTTTTATATTGCTTTTTGATCCTGTTATCCTGCTGCTCCAATGAAGTTAAGAGAAATGACTCTGGATCTCGCTTCATTTTGTGCAACATAAACAGAATTTATGCTGCAATTACAAAGTCAGATTCTGCCTCCAGTTATACCTTCTAACTCCCATGAAGAAAGCAAGTTGAGCACAGCTGAACCCAGAGTGTGGCCTCTGGAATCTTTATTGACAACAGCAAAACAAGACCCAGGGAGAGCCCAGCTTGACTTCCAGGCGCAAGGTTGACTTGATCTTGATAGCCCTGCTAGAGTCTAGTGGTGAATGCATCATAATAAAAACCCAGGGCAGGTGTGCCAGCAGGGACAGCATTGCACAGAGCTTTGTAGGATAGGGATTTACTACAGCAGAGAATAAGGGTTCATACTCTCTAAAGAGTGTTTTTCAAAAGGTATATATGTGTTTCCCACTAACAAATATGAGCTACTTCTATTCTCCATCCTGAAAATATAATGTATGTTTCTGACTAGTTTCTATAAGATATATATATTCTGACTGTGAGAAAAGTGTAATTTAGGGCTTGTCAACACAAGGAACTTGTCCAGAATATCTATTGCAGAATAAACTGTCCTAAAATATCTTTGTGAACTTAAAGAGGTTATTGGTTCTCTGACCACCACTGGATCAAGATCATGAACTACATCCAGTTTCTTCTCCACTGTCTGCTCTGGAAAGTTACTTTCATATTAATTACAACAGCCCTAAGGGAGAAGAAAACTTTAATTTATGATTACAGATTCTTATATGTCTTTACATGAGGTGTGTAAGTTAAAAGGCTGGTAAAGGTAGGCTTTCTGGATAGTTAACATGAAGAGAAAGCATCCGTCCATCAGCCTACTCCTGATACAAAACATTCTCTACAGAAGCCAGTTTTCTATTATTAGCTGTAGAGAGCACTTCTAGCTCAAGTGCTTTGGTAAGGCCTGAAGTTAGATGTGATGAAACAGCATTCCTGAGAGCAGCTGGTCCAGAAGGGATTGCTTCACAATACCTGGCATCCCTCAAAGACAAAGCCATTGTCCACAGCTATGGTTTCAGACCGGTCTACACTTTCACGCTGGTTAATGTGCACACCATGCTTCCTCTTCTTCCCGAAAGCCAACTCAGGAGACCCAGCAACTGATGACTTAGAAGCTGATCTGTGTGACCCTATAGAAAAAAAAAATACCCTATATTAACCCTATATAAAAAAAAAAAAAACCTAATTTTCATTTGTGTCAGATCTCTATACAGATTCATGACCCTGTCAAACCAGAATGAAGATGGCAAGAAAAATGAGGCGGGAAGCATCACGCTGTCATATGTTTATATATGGATCAAGACTGTACTTCTGGGTGCCAGCCAGGCTCAGATCAGCTCAAGACAACATTTAAACTGCCTCCAGAAGCTCAGGAAGGATGCCAGGCCAAAAGCTAAGACTTTGAGAAGGCTCAATATGCCATTTTAAACTCTCACGAGATTTTTCTGTACATATAAAGCTACAATAAACATTTTTTGCTGATGCAAAGACCTCTGGGAAGAAGGCACTGTGCAGGGGTGAGCAAGAACTTTAAAAGCCTGAGATGGCTCCTACCTACAAAGCTCTATCCTGGAGAACCATCTGAGGAGGTGTAAAAAGCCACAGAAGAAATAGATTCAAAAATACAAACACAGATGTGCAAATTGCTCTGTGTCTCTCATGCATGTGAGGGTTTTACAGCTGACTGTAAGGTGGCTGCCTTGGCTGCAGCACATAACTGCAGGGTTGTGCAACCCACACTGCTACCTTCCCCCGCACCATCCTACATGGTGAATTCACTTCATGCTCTACAAACCAGGACAAAGGGATTGCAGTGACTATGTATCAGAAAATGACTCAAGGAAGAATTAATGGATGAACTGCCCAAGCTTTCTCAGTGAAGTCTACAACTCTGAAAGGACCCCGTGCATCCACCTGCGTGGTGCTTGGGCAGTCGTGCGCATGCACAAATCACTGTGGAAACAAATACAGGAGTGGGATCAAAATTCCTGCTAATGGGGTCCATGCACATTGAGAAAAATCATCTGGTCCAGAAACTAGCACTTCTCTGAACCACCAGCAAGTGTGTCTCTTTTGGACTGACCTAGTGCTGGCTAGATATCACACAGCTTGGTAAGGAGGTTAGGGAAGGTTCTCTTAACTTAAAAAGATAGGTGATTATTTAGGAATACAGAAATCTCTGTCAAAGAGTTTGTCCAAATGAATTTGTCTGTGATAGCTCCCAAAGCCTAACAGTTTGGACCGTTATAGTCTCTCTCCAAAAGTACTTTAGAAAATTCTGTCTTAGATATCAGTCTTGTTCTCAGCAAGTTTCAAACCTCTCCATCACTTTTCACACTAAGTCCTTCTTTTGTTCTCTTTCCTTTCATCCTTCTACAGCTTTAATTTTCTTTTTTCCCCAGCCTTTCTCAGTAGTCCAGTTTAAATGACTCCTTTTCCATTCAGACTGCTGATATGTCCCCATTTACCCTTGATTCCTCATCCCAAAACTAAGGTTTCTGCATCCCTACGATACACAACACAAAGTACCTCCAAACCCTCCCATTTCAGCACTTTCCAGCCTAAATGTCCTCTAGTCAAGCCTCCTTCGTTCCTCTCTCCAATTTCCCCAGGCTCCTCTAGTTTTCTTTTTTCATCTTTTTCTCACTTATTTCTACAGCATTGCAATTACTATGGAATTCATGCAGCTGTGAGGGTCCATCACAAAAGGAAAGGGTATCTCAAGGTGGTGAGACATCCATAGCTCAACATTATTCTTCATTTCTCCTCTCCCTGCACAAAGATATCCTCAATGGCATCTGTTGTCTGCATTTTTAGTATGTCTGTCCCATCCTCAGGTTTTAACTATGAGCTCACTGAAGCACTGGCCTGCCATAAGGTGCCACTTAAAAAACACACAAGTATGATGTTTGCTCTTTGGGCAAAGCTCTCCGTATGTAACAGATCTGGTGTCAGTGCTGCAATACAAGCTGTGCTGACAGTTTCATACCCATGAATTAACATACAGGTCTGCCAAGGAAAGGCAGCTGTGTAATTGGTGAGGTCCCACAGTTTGACTGTTCGGCAGCGTCGAGCACTTGGGGCACCTATTGTATTTATTGTTGCTCCCTGGGGATAGCACAGAAACTTCACTTTAAATTGACAGAACATGACAGAGGACACTAAATCAGTGCCAGATATAACCAGACATTACCAAACTCCTTATGCTTCTTTATAAGGAAGGTGAAAAAAAAAGAGGTTTTTTTTTCTTTTCCTTTAGTTTAGTCCTTTTAAAGTAACACACTCTCCTCTGTAACTCAAGCTAGAATTGCTTTAGTTAGTATCCATGCATGCAAAAGGACACGCAGATTTTCACAGATCGCAATCTTAAACTGTTTGTATAACTCTTGCGCTTTTTTTGGTGTAAGTATGGGCCCATTGCCATTGTATTATGAGAATAATTAGAAATCCCTGACAATATTATAAAGGGGGCAAGAAACAACTATTTTTGCCTTCTACAAACAAAATACGGAGATCTGATCCAAAATAGTCAGCTATTTGAAGTGAAAAATGTAGCAAAAGCGTCAATTTTTAGATGCCAAACTGGACATTCCCTCAAGGGGTCTATTTTTCAGAAAAGCTCATTACTCAGTCTGTAGGAAACCAGCTTCTGTAAGGAGTCTCCACTTACTCAACAACTGAGGAAATTAGAATCACTAGACTGTAGTGAAAATCACCTCTGCATTTCCCTGTTCCTCTAAATAAAACAAAGGTGTTTTTTCCAAGAAATAAAACTCATATCCATTCATTTTCCTGTAGGGGAAGCAATTTGCCCCTATATTTCTAAACACATTTTACACTGGCTTGCAAACACTTTGTTTCTTATTGAATGCAGGCAGACTATTTCTGAAATAGCTTTTTTGCACATGTACTCTGATTGTATTTTACTTTCTTTGATCATTTTGCTGTTATGCTATTGATTTTTGCATTAAAAGAGAGAAACAATTCCCAACAACATACATGTTTAAAGTATAGAAATCTTTCCCATTTCATAATTAGTTCCCCTTTTTCTGACTCCATTTAATGAAGTCTCAAGGGCCAATTGCTACAATACTTATTCAGGTATAACTCACATTGATCCATATATGTTACCATAATAATCTGTTATGAAAATAGCAGCCATATCAGGTTATAGTTTTCTAACATCATTAGGCGGAAGAAGGAGAAGGGGATGGATTGTAGGAAAATAAGCTTTTATTGTAAACCAAAACCATCCACAATAATTAGCTGTATCTGGGAAGCATTCGTGATTACCAAAAGTAAATTGATTAATTTTAATTAATGTCTCTGTTTTACCATGTCATTGTTCACATTGCAGAAGGGACATTTCCAGTATTTATTTTTTCCATGAGACTTTCTCTCTGCTTCTTCCTCCCATTTCCAACAGTCCCAATTGTTTTAGTTTTCAGCTTGATCAAAGTATGGCCTTCAGTGATTCCACATCTTTTGCCCATTCATCAGAATGTCTAATAAAAGTGTTGAACTCTTTTATTGATAGACAGTGGCACAAAATATAGGGCCTGGGAAAGATCAGCTACCTCTGACTTTCCCTCATCAGCTGTCATATGAAAGTATTGCTTACCCAGTGACAGAGGGGCCTTGTTTTGTGCCCTCAATAAATGAATCCTGCTGGAAAATAACACCAAAGATGGCTATTCTTCTTCTGAAAAGTATTGTCCATCACAGCCTTCCAGAAATCCTCAAAGGTCAGTTCAGCTTTCAACTGTGGGTTGCCCATTGCTTTATATGTCAGAATGAAGATTCTCAAATACACAATCAGTGAGATGTCACGGGCCACCATAATTTATAGCCCTGCAAATATATCCCAGGCTGGGTCTATATCTTCTGCTGTAGACAGAAGGGCTGTGCAGTTTCTGGGGTAGAAGAGGCAGCCTCAGAAAATCCAGTAGCACAGGTACATATCTCAGCAGAAGGAGGGCCAGAAGATGAGCAGCAAGTGCCAGGGTTAGAGATGGATAACAGATTCTACCTAACCCTATTGTTGATTAGAATATTGTGGGTTTGATTAAACATCTCTCTTTTTTTTTCCCCGAGAGTCAACTTTCTGTGGCACATGATTTATTGATTTCTTCATTTTTTATAGTTGTAAGCATATATATAAATAAGGAGCCTGTAGTCCATCACAAGAGATGAAAACAAGTCAGTGACATCCATTTACCACAGGGATTTGGACTACAAGAAAACACAGTAGTGTTTTATCTTAAAATAATTTTGGTAGAACTTCTCTTTTCAGGATTCAGACATTTGCCAAGGAAATCAAACTTTCCAAAGGAAAAGAATCCTAAAACCTTAAATTCATATTAAATTCTAAGTAAGGTGTGTTCATTTTCACAACACAGACATTGAGCATCAGCTGTTCATATGAGTACCTCATATAGTATTAATATTAACAAGTCCAGTAACAACACTCTTAGTGCTGCAACCATAATGCTTAAAAATACTTTTAAAACATCCATTTAAGAAACAAAAACACAGCTAAATTACTGCCTTCTAGCAAGGAAAGAGTTTTAAAAGTTGGGCCAGCATTCAAGTATAATCATTTTCATTTATCTCTGAAAAAGACTGTGAAAGGGCAGAATAACATTATTATACTAAAGAAAAGAGAGAAATATAGTAAAAAACTGTTACAGCTGCATCAGCTATATCAGGGACTTCTAATGACTTGAAAATCTAACAGAAATCAAAACACTAAGAGAAACAAGACATGACAAAGAGCAGCACTAGACTCTCTCGTCTTCAATCTTCACCAAAAACAATTAAGCATGAGCAGACATTTAACTAAACTAATTTAAATGAGGTGGCAGTAGTACAAGCCAAAGGAAGAACAGGTCAGTGATCACTAAGACAAATTAGACTTATTTGAGTCAGCAGGAATTGATGAAATTCACCCTGGAATTCTTCAGAATATAGCCAATGTAATCTCTGAGTCATTAATAATTACCTCTAAAACTGTAATAAAAGTGGGGGTGGTCCCAGAGAACTGCAAATTGGCTGTCACAGTACCTATCTGTATAAACAACAAAGGAGGGAAAAGATCAGAATTACGGATCAGTTAACCTAACACTGATTCTCAGACAAATACCATATTCAAATTATGAAACTGTCAATTTATAAACACTTAGCACATACAAAGCAGATAACATGTAATTGTGAATTAAAAATCAGGTACAGCAAAATTGACTTTATTAGATGGCCCAGTGGAATGTGGGGAATGGAAGCTGTGAAACATGGACTTTGGATGTTGTACATAAAATAATCTGCTCTGAATAAGATAGGTACACATTTAATTGCAAAATTATATTCAGTTTGCTACTAAATTGGAGAGTGAGAATTCTTGGTTAACCCTCAGGCAAACTATTATTATTGGGTTTATTGATATTTTCACTAGCAACTTGGATGAATCTGTTTGCTAGAGCTACACAGATCTAGAGAGCTAGGAGCAATAGAAAAGACAGTATTAGTCTTGAAAAGCATCTTGATAAATAAAAGCTGCCCAGAAGCTTGAAGATAATAGAAAGGCTGAAATACATAATGCAAATGAAAAATTATTCAAGGAGAAATATGCAAAAGTGTAAATAAATAATATCTGTCTATGCAGAAAATCTGCAGGAAAGTATCAGCATAGTGGTAGAGTGGATTCAAATTCAGTGAGTCAACAATACAATGCTGGTGCAAAAGAGGATAAACCTAATTGTCAGAATTATTATCAGGAATTTCCAAAGTAAAAGGCAGGACACAATTGCTGGTTCTGAATGAGGCAAGAGACAAATTGCTGTACTCTCTTGGGGGACTTACTCTCAAAGAGATTAAGGGAAAACGTGAAAAGAATGAAAGGAGATCATTAATAATGTGGGTTAAAAACCAATAGCAGTGATGAAATGCTGAAGAACAGGAATTGCAGTCCAGAAATAAGAAGGCTGACAGCAGTCTTCAAAGATATAAGAGCCCATTATAAGGATGATGGTAATCAATAATTAAACCTGCTGTAGGACTAGGCATTATCAGATAAATTTCTATGCAGCAGATTAAGGTTAGATTCGAGGGGACAGCTAACTAGACATGTGGGGAAAAAAACAGTATTTAAAAGTTAGATTTAGGAAAACAAGAAAGGTAGGATGTGTCCTGAAGAAGACACATTTCTGGCTCTGTTGTGAAGAGGGGAAATTCAAGTATTTCACTTTAATCTCTGTTTAACAAAGTTTACAAGCAACTCCTATTCCTCTATGAGACTGCTATTTAAATACCAAAGCAGCAGCTAAGGCACTGTTCCTGAACACCCTTCTTCCCCTTCCATTGAGCTGCAAGGAAAACGTGCCTGGAAAACTTTTTGTTGCGCAGTGCTTATGTGCAGTAAAGCAAAGGATAGCATTTGCAGTTCTGTCTTCTGCCTTTCACTTACAACTCTGTGCCCTTCACCTGAGCTGCTGTGGCAGGGTTATTTCTAGAGCACAGTTTTTGCCTTGATCTCATGCTGTTGTTCTCAGGTTGCAGTTCTCAAAGTCCTGCATCTGCAAACCCCAGTGTTCTGGTTATATCAGATTTCTTATGGGAGCCAATGTGTGAAACTCACCTGTTCTTTTTTTCACCTGTTCTCACCCCCTTCCTTTACAGGTTTTAGTTTATATTAGAGGATTGCTCCATATGAAAGTGTGAGTAGTTCCCTGTCAAAGTATATAGTGCTAGAGGAAAAGCACAGTGAAAATTCACCATGTCATCTTTATCATCATCACCTGCTGCACTGTAACTTTCATTGCTAGAATTGATATCTGCCGTCAGCCATGGACACCTTAGTAAAGTTTTGCACCTGTAAGCCTGTCTCAGCATCCTTTGTCCAAGATTTCAGATTATATAAAAACAAAAATTGCTTGAGGGTAAGGGCAGAAAGGGCCAGCTGAGATGCTGAAATGGTTATTAGTATAACCCAGACCTTTTTTCCTGTAGACAAAACAACAAAAAAACTCAAACACAATAGAAAATGGATAACTAAAAAGCTAGAAATTCTGCTTTTAGTAATCCTCACCCATAACTGCTAGAGGAAGAAAAATATAAATACAGCAAATATGTTCTCTACTGAAAGCCAGCAAATGTTTATGGGCTTGGGCTGTTTGAGACACTGCTTATAGCTCCTTCTCTGTTAATTGGCAGTACTACAGAATCTGCCACATCCCTGGCTGTTCCAAAACCTATTTAAAAATATATAAAGACAGAAAGAGAGTAAGCAAGACAGAAAAAACCTCTTTTGAAAGCAAGAAGACACAACTGGAGGAACCAATGCTCCCATTTGCAGTGTGGTGAAGAAGGTCATGATGGGTGCCTTCCTCTCCTCCACTGTGATCAGGATAATGAAAACTCAGTCAGAGTATTGTGGCCTGATGTCTCTGAAGACAATAAAATTAACATTCAGTTAACAAATGTAATTGAAAAGGTAACAATTCAAAAATAACAATTCAAATGTAATATTTCAAATTAACAAAGGTAAATGTTTGTCCCTACAGCTCAAATTTCATGGTATCAACGTTTTACCAGGAGCCCCAAAAGGGATTGATGGCTAAAAAAGGCACCATTCTTTCACTTTATTTGCTATTGACTTAGACCTTATTTCTGGCACAACTATATTTGATCATAATTTGCAGTCCTATCCTCTTACTGAGCAGACATGATCTCAACACAGTCGTTTCATCAAAGAAGTAGATCTTTATGTCTGAACTAATTCAATCCTCTTATCTATTTTTTTGTCTGCTCCTATAAACAGGATGGACAGAGTTATACTTTGACCATTTCGGAAATTTCAAGTACAAGGCCCTCTCACAATAGGAGATTTGTCTGCAGCCAGTGTAATTTACTATTTTAAGATGTATAATTATTCCCTTTCTCTAAAAGGCTGATGCCAGTCACAGCAGCTGCAAGTAATATTATATCAAGAATCTTTTCTGCCCATTGCTTGCACTTAACAAATGCAGCCCAGAAAGCCAACCGTATCCTGGACTGCATCAAAAGGAGCGTGACCAGCAGGTCAAAGGAGGTGATCCTGACCCTCTACTCTGCTCTCGTGAGACCTCACTTGGAGTATTGTGTGCAGTTCTGGTGTCCTCAACATAAAAAGGACATGGAACTGTTGGAACAAGTCCAGAGGAGGCCCACGAGGATGATCAGGGGACTGGAGCACCTCCCGTATGGAGACAGGCTGAGAAAGTTGGGGCTGTTCAGCCTGGAGAAGAGAAGGCTGCATGGAGACCTCATAGCAGCCTTCCAGTATCTGAAGGGGGGCTATAGGGATGCTGGGAATGGACTCTTCATCAGGGACTGCAGTGACAGGACAAGGGGTAACGGGTTCAAACTTACACAGGGGAAGTTTAGATTGGATCTAAGGAAGAAATTCTTTCCTGAGAGGGTGGTGAGGCACAGGAATGGGTTGCCCAGGGAGGTTGTGAATGCTCCATCCTTGGCGGTGTTCAAGGTCAGGTTGGATGAGGCCTTGGGTGACATGGTTTAGTGTGAGGTGTCCCTGCCCATGGCAGGGGGGTTGGAACTAGATGATCTTAAGGTCCTTTCCAACCCTAACTATTCTATGATTCTATGATTCTATATCTGAAATTATTAGAAAGTTTAATATTTACATGTAACTACTTTAAAGTTTGAAGTAGAAAAGTTTACATTCATACAACAGTAGTCTGAGCTAAAAAATTACTAATAAGGAAATTGCAATTTCCTGTTGAACCTGGATTTGTGAATGTGGTAAAAGTTGTCTTCTACTTTTAAACTGTATACAATAAAATTATAAGTAAATCACGTATCACAAAGTACTACACAAACATCTCAGTTAATGGATTCTTAGTTGATGGATTCATAGTTACCGTATTACCTTAGAGTATTCTAGAAGATGCCAAAAATATTGTTCTTTTGAAACACTGATATATTATGCAAGCTTTTTCTACAGATATAGTTGGTTCTTTTAAATCAGTATCTGTAAACTAAGTAATCTAGCAAATAACGTGTGCCATGTTTCTTTTTATCTAATTTAGGCCAAGTATTCAAATTATTCAGAGAATATTAAAAAAAAAAAACCAAACAAACAAAACCAACCTTTTTTTTCTCTATACGAATGTCCTGGGGTAAGCAGTAGCAGTCATTTTTCTCCTTTTTCTCCTTCTTCTTGTTGCCTGCTGGGCTTAAACCACGACAATTAAATAAATTACAATTTAAAAATGTTACAGGTACAGGTTCAAGATAACCTGGGAATTGTCCCACACAAAACGCGCGCTTTACTTCCATTTTCAGTGAGAATAATGGGAGGAAGTGGAGTTGATTGTAAGAAAACAGGAATTACCCCTTAGAGGGGGAAGCAAGAAGCACTTTGGGTTGAAGATGATCTTCCAGTGCACGATTTGGAGACAACTGGCTTCTGCAGCAAAACCTTTTAATAACTCGATCAGCAGCATCATAGTGAACCATAAACTCAGTCAGCTGACAGTGATCTGCTACTGCAAAAAAAGTCTCTTGATTCAGCAGTATTTAGAAAGAGCCCTGAAGTAATGCGGTTAATCCACCAAGTGCTGTTATGTTGTATCTTCTTGTGGACCTCACACTAGGGAAAATGCAATCTGGAGAGTCAGGAGATTTGGTAAACATATATACTGGGAGAGAAATAATGCCAAAAAGTTTAGGAAATTGGACCTATAAGGAATCAGCCTTGGTTTTGCCAGCAAGTGGAAAGTATAACAGAAACAGGGTAACAGAGTTCTCACTGTGTAAAAAGCTGTTGTGAAGAAGACAATGATAATTTTTTCTCTATGTCTATTGAAGGTTTGACAAGAAATAAACTTCTGTATTTTCTTGTGTTGTTTCAGGTTGTCGTGGTTTAAGCCCAGGCTGTAAATCAGAACCACGCAGTCTACTTCCCCCCACACACTCCCCAGAGGGATGGGGAGGAGAATCGAAAGAATGTAACTCCCACGGGTTGAGATAAAAACAGTCCAGTAACTCAGGTATAACACAAATCACTACTGCTGCCACCAATAATAATAATGATAAGAGAAATAACAAGGGAAGAAAATATGATACCGCTCGCCAGAAAAGAGCCCGACCGAAAAGAGGACGTGCCCTTCCGGGTAGCTCCCAGTTACATCCCCGGGCATGACGTGCTGTGGTATGGAATACCTCTTTGGCTAGTTTGGGTCAGGCGTCCTGTCCCTGCTTCCTCCCGGCCCCTCCTCCTCCCTGGCAGAGCATGAGACTCACAAAGTCCTTGGTCAGTCTAAACATCACTGTTATCAGCTCTGTTCCGAGGCTGAAAATCAAAAACACAGTGCTGCAACAGCTACTAAGAAGGAGAAAAACTGACTGCTACTGCTGAACCCAGGACAGTATCCACTCCTTATTCCATACCATTCACGTCATGCTCAGATCCCACATTTTCCATATACCCTCACTCTCATTTCAGTGCACTGTTATCTTAGTGCACGGACCAATTCCTATAAAGCTACTGAGTCCGTTCGGTTCATGATGTTGGGCTCCATCTCTTGTAACAGTCTTTCAGAGCAGGAGAAGCTGTGTGCAGTGTTGGATCGTTGCCTGCTGATGCTGATCGTTCCTTTACTGTAGAACTCATCCGGTTCTATCAAAGTTCATTCTCTGTTGGGATGATGGTCGGAGGGAAGTCAGGGCCAGTCGCTGGTGCCCTGCAGACTTCTAGTTGATGGCTATAGCAGGCAACAGTGTACAATTGAGTTCATTGTCTGTTTTCCCCTAAAATCAAATCCCCTTGAGGTACGCATCGGACTTCCCCATCTTCCTGCATTACCCACCAAGTATATCCAGGTCCCTGAGCAAAAGCAATCTTTATCTGAAGCAGGAATAACCCAGACTGTCTTCCCCAGCAAATTCTTCATGTGCACCACAGGAACTTTGTCCCCCTCTACAATATGTAAAAGTTCTGACTGGGCTGGGCCAGCCCTGTTGGCAGATCCTCTGGTGTTGACCAACCAGGTGGCCTTTGGTAAGTGTGTATCCCAGTGCTTGAAAGTTCCCCCACCCATTGCTCTCAGTGTAGTTTTTAACAGCCCATTATACCGTTCGATTTTCCCAGAGGCTGGTGCATGGTAGGGGATGTGATATACCCACTCAATGCCATGCTCTTTGGCCCAAGTGTCTATAAGGTTATTCCGGAAATGAGTCCCATTGTCTGATTCAATTCTTTCTGGGGTGCCATGTCGCCACAAAATCTGGTTCTCAAGGCCCAGGATAGTGTTCCTGGCAGTGGCATGGGGCACAGCGTATGTTTCCAGCCATCCGGTGGTTGCTTCCACCATGGTAAGCACATGGCGCTTGCCGTGACGGGTTGGTGGGAGTGTGATATAATCAATCTGCCAGGCCTCCCCATATTTGTACTTCAGCCATCGTCCTCCATACCAAAGAGGCTTTAACCGTTTGGCTTGTTTAATTGCAGCACATGTTTCACACTCATGAATAACCTGGGCAATAGTGTCCATTGTTAAGTCCACCCCTCGATCACGGGCCCATCTGTATGTTGCATCTCTGCCTGATGGCCTGAAGTGTCATGGGCCCACCGAGCCAAAAATAATTCACCTTTATGTTGCCAATCTAAGTCCATCTGAGCCACTTCAATTTTAGCAGCTTTATCCACCTGTTGGTTGCTCTGGTGTTCCTCAGTGGCCCGACTCTTGGGTACATGGGCATCTACATGGCGTAACTTCACCACCAGGTTCCACACCCGGGCAGCGATATCTTGCCACAGTGCAGCAGCCCAGATGGGTTTACCTCTGCGTTGCCAGTTGCTCTGCTTCCATTGCTGCAACCACCCCCACAGGGCATTTGCCACCATCCATGAGTCAGTATAGAGATAAAGTACTGGCCACTTTTCTCGTTCAGCAATGTCCAGGGCCAGCTGGATGGCTTTCACCTCAGCAAACTGACTCGATTCACCCTCCCCTTCAGCAGTTTCTGCAACTTGTCGTTGAGGACTCCATACAGCTGCCTTCCGTCTCCGATGCTTTCCCACAATACGGCAGGACCCATCAGTAAACAAGGCATACTGCTTTTCACTTTCTGACAGTTTATTATATGGTGGGGCCTCTTCAGCACGCATCACCTCCTCCTCTGGTGACATTCCAAAATCTTTGCCCTCTGGCCAGTCCATGATGACTTCTAGAATGCCTGGACAACTGGGATTTCCTATTTGAGCTCGTTGTATAATTAGTGCAGCCCATTTACTCCATGTCGCATCGGTTGCATGATGTGTAGAGGAGACCCTGCCTTTGAACATCCAGCCCAGAACGGGCAACCGGGGTGCCAGGAGGAGCTGTGCTTCAGTGCCAATAGCCTCCGAAGCAGCTCGAACCCCTTCATAGGCTGCCAGTATCTCTTTCTCAGTTGGGGTATAGCTGCCCTCAGATCCTTTGTATCCCCGACTCCAAAAGCCGAGGGGTCGACCTCGAGTCTCCCCTGGAGCTTTCTGCCAGAGGCTCCAGGTAGGACCATTCTCCCCAGCTGCGGTGTACAGTACATTTTTTACATCTGGCCCGTTCCGGACTGGTCCAAGGGCCACTGCATGAACTATCTCACGTTTAATTTGCTCAAAGGCTTGTTGTTGCTCAGGACCCCATTTAAAATCGTTCTTCTTCCGGGTCACATGATAGAGAGGGCTTACAATCGAACTGTAATTTGGGATGTGCATTCTCCAGAACCCCACAGCACCCAAGAAAGCTTGTGTTTCTTTCTTATTAGTTGGTGGAGACATTGCTGTTATTTTGTTGATCACATCTGTAGGGATCTGGCGACGTCCATCTTGCCATTTTATTCCCAAAAACTGAATCTCCTGTGCAGGTCCCTTGACCTTACTCCGTTTTATGGCAAAACCAGCTTTCAGCAGGATTTGGATTATTTCCCTCCCTTTCTCAAAGACTTCTTCCGCTGTATCACCCCACACAATAATGTCATCAATGTACTGCAGGTGTTCTGGAGCTTGCCCCTGTTCCAGTGCATTCTGGATCAGTCCATGGCAGATGGTAGGGCTGTGTTTCCACCCCTGGGGTAGTCGGTTCCAAGTGTACTGGACGCCCCTCCAAGTAAAAGCAAACTGTGGCCTGCACTCTGCTGCCAAAGGAATTGAGAAGAATGCATTGGCAATATCAATCGTGGCATACCACTTGGCTGCCTTTGACTCCAGTTCATACTGAAGGTCTAGCATGTCCGGTACAGCAGCACTCAATGGTGGTGTGACTTCATTCAGGCCACGATAGTCTACTGTTAGTCTCCACTCTCCGTTAGACTTTCGCACTGGCCATATGGGGCTATTAAAGGGTGAGCGAGTCCTGCTGATCACTCCCTGACTCTCCAGACTACGGATCAGTTTATGGATGGGAATCAGGGAGTCTCGATTGGTGCGATATTGCCGCCGGTGCACTGTTGCGGTCGCGATTGGCACTTGTTGTTCTTCGACCTTCAGCAACCCCACAACAGAAGGATCCTCTGAGAGACCAGGCAAGGTGGACAGCTGCTCATTTTCCTCAGTCTCCAAAGCAGCAATACCAAAAGCCCATCGGTACCCTTTTGGGTCTTTGAAGTACCCTCTCCTGAGGTAATCTATGCCGAGGATGCATGGAGCCTCTGGACCAGTCACAATGGGGTGCTTTTGCCATTTCCTTCCAGTCAGGCTGATCTCAGCCTCCAGTACAGTCAACTCTTGGGATCCTCCTGTCACTCCAGAGATATAGATGGGTTCCACCCCTTGACAGCTTGACGGCATCAGGGTACACTGTGCACCGGTATCTACGAGAGCTTTATACTTCTGTGGGAGCGATGTGCCAGGCCATCTGACCCACACAGTCCAGTAAATCCGATTATCCCCTACCTCCACCTGGTTGAAGGCAGGGTCCCTCTAACAGTCATCACAACGTTGGACACCTAAGTCGTATTGAAAGGGATTATTCTTCGTTATCATAGGAGCTGGAGTAAAATCAGCTCTTCCACTCCATCTGGGAACCTGCTCACCAGAGACTGAAGCCGCAGCTCTCATGGGATGATCAGCCTTGACCCTTGTTCCTATTTTCAATTCATGCACCCGTTCCTCCAAAGCTGAAGTAGGTTTTCCATCCCACTTTGTCATGTCTTCTCCATGGTCCCGCAGGTAAAACCATAGGGTGGCCCGTGGTGTTTGCCTTCTATATCTTCTGTCTCGAACAATAGGACACCTTTTGTTAATAGCTGAGACGTGTGTTGGTACACGTGAGGAGCTGGATAAATCAGATAGATCGTCCCTCAATTGTTTGACATCCTGGGACAGTTTTTCCACAGCTGAGATGATGGAAGGGGTGAGATTGTCTTCGAACTCTCGGAGTTTATGAATCATTTCATCCACTGTTGGTGTTACTATGTCATTCCAGGTTACTGTTGCCAATGAATGGGCATATGATGACGGTGCATTCCGTGTAAGTTTTCGCCACATGGGTCGTGTACATTGGACTTCATCTGGGTCTATGGGTATATCTCCGTTATTCGGTTTGATGTGATAAATCATCTCTACGATGGCTGATTCCCTCAGAGACTGGATGCCTCTGTCTAAAGTAGTCCACTTGGCCGAACGACTCGTAACATCGTCCTTGTATGGAAATCTTTCTTTCACAGCTGCCAAGAGCCGCCTCCAAAGACTGAGGGAATTTTTCTCTCTTGCAATTGCTTTGTCAATTCCCCCTTCTCTAGCAAGTGATCCCAGCTGCTTGGCTTCCGTACCTCCTAGTTCGTGACCATCGGCCCCATTGTCCCAGCATCGGAGCAACCAGGTGATGATGTGCTCCCCTGGTTAACGGGTAAAATCTTTTCGCATATTCCGTAGCTCGGTTGAGGTCCGAGGTCGAGAAGTCACCTCTTCTTCTTCTTTGTCATGTGATGATGACTCCTGATCAGATGCTGTCCTGAGTGGTGAGTACACTGTTTCTTCATCTTGCTTCACCCTTCTTGCCTCTTTTTTGCTTTTTCTCTTGCATAGAGGGGCAATCGATATTGGTACGAATTGGTCCTCTGGTTTAGCTGCAGTCATCACTGTGGTTTGAGTAGCAACAGTACTTGTCGTTGGGGGTGGTGTAGCTGCTGTGGTTGGAGCTGGGGTAGCTTCACTGTCTGTTGCTTCGCCCTCAGATCCAGGGACATTTTTTCCCTTTTGAAGGTGCTAGATAGCGTTGAACAAGGCCCGGTAAGCATAGGCCAAGCCCCAGCACATTGACATGATTTGTCCCTCTCTGGTATGACCAGGATGACAGCACACCTCATTTAAGTGTTTTACTAATTCTTCTGGATTTTGCACTTGTTCGGTAGTGAAATTCCAAAACACTGGTAGGGCCCACTGACCTAGATACTTGCCCATACTATCACATACCCTGCCACTCATGGCTGTCCAGCCTCGGGGAAAATCTCTTGATCCTCCTATATCGTCGTCTAACCCCAGACAAGACCCAAACCTGACTCTGCTTAACTCTTGAGATCAGATGTAATGGTTGTGGACAAAACACACTCTGTATGCATGCCAACATAGTGATCCCCATCACAATCAGCAAACAGGTCTCAACAGTATTAAAAGGCCATTCAAAAACTTCAAAACTCTCAAATGATGCTGTAAATGGTCTGAGGGGAGGGGGTGCTGGGAGGGTAAAAGAATGTCTCCTTCATAGGTTGACCACCCAGGAAGGAGAAAAAAGATGTATAGTTGCTAAGCATTTGTATTATATACCTCCCAAAGTATAAAGGTGGTGACCACACTGGGAACACAAGCCAGATCAGTTTCATGATCAATCCTTCTATTGTATTACAAGTCATTGCCACAAAATACAACGAGACAACAACCTTAGCCCAAGCCCCACACTTGAAAAACACCAACACAGCAAATACCGGCTCTAAGTAACCTACGGCATATTGAGACTGTGAGATCAAAAACAACAACTTTGAGAGCCAATAAATCAGCATTGTGACTAGTGACTATTAATCTAAAACACTGAATGCTTATCACAAATACGATTAGACACACTCTGGTCAGATCTGTTGTTATCTCAACCCTTCATGCCCCACGTTGGGCGCCAAAAAGAACTGTCGTGGTTTAAGCCCAGGCCGTAAATCAGAACCACGCAGTCTACTTCCCCCCACACACTCCCCAGAGGGATGGGGAGGAGAATCGAAAGAATGTAACTCCCACGGGTTGAGATAAAAACAGTCCAGTAACTCAGGTATAACACAAATCACTACTGCTGCCACCAATAATAATAATGATAAGAGAAATAACAAGGGAAGAAAATATGATACCGCTCGCCGGAAAAGAGCCCGACCGAAAAGAGGACGTGCCCTTCCGGGTAGCTCCCAGTTACATCCCCGGGCATGACGTGCTGTGGTATGGAATACCTCTTTGGCTAGTTTGGGTCAGGCGTCCTGTCCCTGCTTCCTCCCGGCCCCTCCTCCTCCCTGGCAGAGCATGAGACTCACAAAGTCCTTGGTCAGTCTAAACATCACTGTTATCAGCTCTGTTCCGAGGCTGAAAATCAAAAACACAGTGCTGCAACAGCTACTAAGAAGGAGAAAAACTGACTGCTACTGCTGAACCCAGGACACAGGTTCCATAATGGGAAAAGCTTTCTACTGGCTCCTCGTTACCTGAAGCGTTAATGAACACACTACAGAGTCACTTATCAGCCTTAGGGAAGGGGTATGGAATCTCATATGAACAGGGATGAATTAGGAGACCTGTTGAGATCTCTTCCTACACCTATACAACTTTTATGATGTAAGCTGGGAGTAGTACCAGAGACTAACAAACATACTGTCTTTCTTTTTCTCTCTTGCTCTTGCTCTTGTTCTCACCCTTCCTTTAGCTCTAATCCCTTATCTTGTATAGCATTTCAAGTTTTAAAAAAAGTAAATTATAAATTCATACCAAAACTGTCAAAACCATTCAGTCGAGTTCAGAAAAACCTGGAGTCCCTTTTATATCTCAAATAAAAAAGCATACCATACAGCCGTTAAGAGGATGATTGACAGTCTGAAGTGTGCCACAGTCATGACATGTCTGTGATTTCCATAAAATTAATAACAAAATCCTCCACATATATAAAAGAAATCTGCATCTGCTGTAAGTTGCTCAGATGCTGAGGCAAGTAATTTTTCTGACAATAATATGACAGGTTGCCTCATTTAATGTTATTTTTGTGTTCTGCTAAAAGATTTGGACACATATGGGTAGGATTTCTTAGACATTAGGTCGTGAACTGATGCAACTTTGTAAAACCCTTACTGACAGTCAGTAATTTTCAAGTGTTTCTGTACTACAACTACTTCATATCTTGTAGTTGCTTGTAGAGTATGCAACAGTACTTGAAGTTGAGAACTAAAGAATAGTTTAGTGCTCTATTTATCTCCTTCAAAGCACCATTAGCTTTGTATTGGGGCTGTTACACCAGGCAAGCAATACCCTGCTGTCAGGGAATCAATGCTTGTGTTGACAGCCTGAGGGTATGCTCACCACTCTCCTTGATAAAACAGGCTTATTCCCAAATTATATTTATATAGACTTCTGTCACTTACTTGGTGTTCTCCAAATGACTTTTAGAGCTAAAAGTTCTTCATATAGTACCTTAGATAATTCTTACTCACTAATCTGATGAGACTCTTTGTGTTCAGTTTCACTGTAACATCAATTCTTGATACACAAGTGAAATAGATCTATAGCAGCCTTAAGCTATTTGTTTCAGTCCCCTGTCTTTTGCCTGGAATTTTGAAGAGTATGAGTCCAAACTGCAAATTCATTCACCTAAATGAATTCATGAGTGGTAGAAGATAGAATACCAATGGAATAAAGACAGAAATGTATTTATAAGAGAAACTCTACTTCTAAATGTTCTTGTGAGACTGAGCTGATTGTCAGTATAGACATAGAGCTAGACATACCGTCCAGTAATAGTAACGGATAAAATAACAATTTATGATATCTCATAGCTTTCTGACAGGCAGAAGCATATGTGAAGTTAATGAACTTCTGTCTTTAATTTCTTTAAGTAGCCAGTTTCATAGATGTGGTCAGTAAAAAGAAAAGATAGCATTAACTGAAGTTAAATTCCCCTTTATAAAAACTGGTCAGGTAAACCTGGCTTAGAGTGATTGAAAGGAAGAGCCATGCTGGCATCTTGTGCCAAGGACTAAGTGGTGATATCCAGTTCCATAAAGTTGAATAAAAGCTGATCAAATGATCATTTTTATTCAAACATGAAGAATTCCTGAATATTCATGGTCTTCTTCTCAAAAGGTTTTTTACCAGTAGGGCCAGTTCTCACAAAACTAAATTATAGCTTTTCTTTTCGTCCTGATTTCTTGAGAAGCTCTGAAAAGATATCCTCAAGTACAGCAGCCTTTCATGGATTCAGTCCTTTGCTCATCTTTTACACCAAGAGAGTCCTGAAAATAGGGAAGACATCTGACAGCTTGGTTTGTTTAGATGAAGGATGGAGCTCCCTGTAGAATTTTCTTCAATAGTGTTTATTTAGCAGCATGTTTGTGTTCTTGGCAAGCTGTGAGGATATCGCATTTTCATTTACTTGCACCACATTGATGGTGTCTTGGTATACAGCACCCATAAGCAAGGAAGTAATCAGCAACTTGACTTTTTAAAGTTAATATTCTCCATGATGTCTTACTGTTTTATTCTGGCCAGGCTTACAGATTTGAGGAATAAGATTTCTGTGCATGGGATCCACCTCAATTCCAATGTCCTTGGAGTGCTTCAATTTTGGTTAGCTGGGAGGAAGTCCCATGGTTTTTATAACATTCCTTTAAAGCCCTAGGAATGGTTAGTTTTTCTTCATCTCTTCAAAATATTAAAAACCGCACTTCAATTAATCAGATCCTAAGTGATTTTATGATGTTTTTGTAAGTATCACAGTTTACTCGCTACAGAGTCTAGCAGGGCTTCAGCACTCATGCCCTAACCTGATAATATAGGTAGGGATTTCCTGATGCTACTTCCCAGTGTATGTGTGTTGTTAAGCCAATTTTATCAAGCAATATAGTATGAAGATCAGAAATCTAGCACTTTCTGCAGCAATTTTTTTGTTTTGCTCCAGTATGATAGGCTAGTTATTGGTAGTCCAAAGTTATGCTTAAAAGCAGTTCTCTCATGGGACTAGTATTAGCCCCATAAATGAATGCTGCATTCACCCTTAAGGTGTCACTGAAAGAGGGGAGTGAGTGGAAAAGGTACCCAAAGGTCTGTTAGCTATATTCAGTAACAATCAAGGCTTTCAGACAGTTTTCCAAGACAAAATAATTAAGGACACAATAGTAGAAAGAGAATAGTACACAACACAACAGAGTTTCATCAAAGGTACACTATTCAAGACCGTTCTTTAACATTTCTTTGATAAAATAACTGACTTGCAAGACAAAGAAGTGATATAAATCCTATCTAACTGAAGCTGAGTAAAGTTTTTCCTATGATGATGCACAGAAAAGGATAAATTGAACTAGGAGATAGTACAAAACCCTACAAGTAACATGAGAAAATGGCTAGAAAATGAGATAGTCACATGTTGGGTTGAAGTGAATTGCTAGTAGAGTTCCTCAGGGATTATTCTTGGGAAAATATTATTGAATCGCTTTACTTATTTACACTAAACAATAGCCACAAAAACACTTATATAAAATATTAAATAATATTTTCATTAATGAGTTTGATACGGATGTGCTCATGAAACTTCATGACAGTAAATTTGGGAGTTGCTTTCAATATAGAGTTATGCTACTCATGAAGTAGCCCTGTATGACCTTGCAAACTGGAATAATAGTAATAAGAAGAAATCTAATAACACCAAGAGCAAGGTAATTCCCTTAAGGACTACTCACTTGAACTTTAGCTATATAATGGGTGCTCATTGGTTGCAAACAGTAAAGCAAGACCTTGATATATCTGTTTATCATAGGATGTCCACACACCAACAATCTGATGACTCTGGAAAATAGGAATGTGTTAGCTGTATAAGTCAGGTGAAATATTTCTAACAGCCAGTAGTCTTTTATGCAGCCCCTAGAAGTCCTAGAAGGACTTCTCCTCTCCAGAAGAGAGAATAAATCTGTACAAGATATAAATAAGAATAAATAAATCTGTACAAGAATAAATCTTTCCCTAATAAGTAATAAATATATAAAGTTTTCTTTTCAAAGCTGAAAGATAAAATGTTACTATTACCCAGTGACAGTAGATTTCCTCTAACAGAGTTAATCATCCCATTACTATTAGTTATCGTTAACATCAATTATTGATACCAAAGTAGCATGAAGCAGTCCCAGCCAAACACAAGGCTCCACTATTCTGGGCGCCTGTAAAAATAAAAACAGCAGAAGACAGTCTAGTTTCAAAGAGCTGCAGCCTAGCTTCCCAGCTAAGCACCTCAGGCCAACCATGGCGTGTGATAACTACCCACAATAAGGAGCCCATTGAATTTAATAATGCTGTTCACGATATGCCAAGACAGGCAGATATAAGTTCTAGCAGACTGCAGCAGAACTGGGGGGATAGAAAAAACTGGGAGAAAATTGGATTCCCAACTCTGAAATTTTATTCTTAAAAAAATAATATAGAGACATATGGACAAGTACTATAGGTAAGACCTGAGTGAATTTGACAGTGGTCAGTGGAAGAAGAAATTAAGGAGGAAGGAAACACTGAGTGATAACTCTTCTGCTTGTTACCCAGCTTCTGGTAATCTGTTGTGCGAGCATATGCGAAGTCTTAAATCATACCAAGAAATACAAGCTTAGTAGACTTTAATGAACCATAAATTTGTTTAGCCACTTCTGGAATTCATGTGAGGTTTGGCCTTCATAACATTTTGTGGCAATGGTTTCTACAGCTTAATTGAGGTCTTCATTTTGCTTAATTTTAAATCTGCTGCCTTTCATTTCAACTCATGGTTCTCATACTACGAGAAACCTCCAATGAGCATCTTCATTATCTTCATATGCTTTAGGCTTTATAGATAAACGGAGGTGCCGGGAGGCATTTTGTCCAAAGTCATTGAGAAAATCTTTAAGTGGATTACAGGGCACAGATGTGCTGGAATCCCAAAAAAAATGTTCCAGCCATAAGACTTTCCTTCTATACAACACATGCAGATGTCCACACACATTGTCCACAGCAATTTCACTTCCTCAAGGATGTTATTAACAGTATGAAATATATTAACAGTATGAAATAGGCACCCTCACAGTTCTGCTAGATCAAGTATTTAAGAATTTTTCTTTTTAGGATCACAGACCCGCTAAAAATCCAAGTAATTTCTTCTATATTACAGTCCAAAAGCCAAGCATGAAATTAATGGTCTGAGGTGGACAGAAGAAAATTTGTTTAGAGAAAGGCAATGGATAAAGCTACCTTGTTAGGTAATACACCAAAGTAATTTCTTGTTTACACCTAGGTTCAATTAGGCCCAGATTCAGCCAGTCTCTGAATTACACCCTTCAGTTCATTCTGCTCAGTCCTGCACTTAAATACGTACAAGGCTGCAAGGATGTACTTATGTGCTGCGCCGAATAGGGACAGATGCTGGAATCAAAGCAATAAGTAGCATGTCTTGTAAGCAACCAAAAGCTAAGTTTGCCTCCAGGCTTATCAAATAGCTCTGCATTTCAAGTGCTTTTCCATGTGGAGATACTGAACCTAGTGAAACTTTAGTACTGATCCAAGCGTGTGGGATTGACTTTATGTGGGCTTAGGATGTGGGATTCTGAAAGGAGATAAACCTTTATGAATGCTTATAAAGGTCTTAAATATGTACTGCTGCAATGTCAAAACAATGTTGTTTCCTTTGGTCTGTGGCTGGGAATTTCAGCTTTGTTGGCTCAACAGCAAAGGGTCTTATTGTCAGTCTTTCACACAGAAATACCCAGGCCCATGTATACTGCATGTAACATCACAAGTATAACTAAGAAAACTTCTCTGAAGTTCCTGACAGTTGTACTCATGTCCAATGTAAAGTAGCTCTCACTCTCTCAAGTTCATTAAAATGAGGAGATGGTTCAGTAGGAGACAGGGAAAACTGGGCAAAAGGAATGGGAAATAGCATAAAACACCAAACAACTAACTTCTCTACTGACAGTATCATAGTGAGCATTTTTCTGTCAGTTTTAGATTTGGTTTAAGATATCTGAAAAAAAATAATATTTATTTTTATTTGCAGTATGCCTTCCTTTTTTATACTTTGTGAATATTAGTGTCCAGAAAGATAGACAGAACAGCCATAGCTTACTGCAGATATTTTACAGGAATGTCTGACAACAGGTTTCTCTTAGGCCAAAATAAATTCCAGATGTGCCTGTCTTGCAGAAACAAGGGGACAATCATGAAGAAATTGCACTTCCTGCTTTTATTGCTTTAACAAAAACAATGTCATAGAAGCAGCATTTGGAAGACTTATACAAATCAGACTGCCTGCAAACGCTGATTAATGTCCTTCTACAAAAATAAAACCCCTACACTGATTAGCTATATTGCGGTGCAGTTCACACATGTATTAAGACAAGGTCAGGAGACCCTGTTACGGATGGCATAAGCTTTTGTAAGTTGATGCTGATTGCAGTCACATTCAGTTTAACAGTGTTGCTCCTCATAAATATCTTAACAAGTCTCAGGATATTTTCTGGGCTGTGAGATTACTAATATCCAGAAAGAGCGAGCTCCATGCTCAGCAGGGAAATAGGTTTGAGCCTGCATCCAGTTTAATGGGCTGCCTAAAAAGCAGCTTCTGGAATGCTCTTTTGCTCCTGATGTCACCTCAAAACTGAGCTGGCTCATGAGATAAATAGGGGCTTGCAGGGAAGGATGCTGTGTGTGGTAGAGAAGACTGGAGTTTCTTAAAAATTATTGCTAAATGCAAACCAGCATTTTTGGCTTGCTTTGCAGTTCAATAAAAACAGTCAGCATAGGGAAATCTGTGTTATAGAAACAAACCCACTGATATTCGAGAAAAATATCATATTTGGAAGAAGGAAACTCACGTAAACATCTGTTAAATTTGTGCCAAGAGACCAGACAAATTCAGGGGCAGATAATTTTGAAGACCGATGAAATACTATATCCCTACCCTGAAAAGTCTAGACAGTATAGAAACACAAGCACTGTGAGAACTCTCTCCAGCTTCTAGCTCTATTTTATAGATAAGAAGCTAAAATAACTTCTCAGAAATCACGAGAGAAAGCCTAAGCGACAAGATTTTACCCACGTCTTCTTAACCCTACACTTTACCTCAACAATATCAATCTTTCTCATATACATGTTATTCTGGTGCTGTCTTTAAACAAATTTTAAAACATGAACATGCAATGCCAGCATCACTAATAGTGCTCTATACTTTTGAAAGTCCTGGCTATAAATGTGTGATAATTTTAACATCAACATTAGGAACCATTCAAAACCAAAGAGAACATGTTGTTGACTGTGGCTACAAGAAGACTGCTGCAGCTAAAGATTATGCATATATAAGAATAGAGTACTGCTAGAATCGTGATGTGTTTTAGAAGGAGGGCAGAATAACTTCATTAACTCCTCTGTTTGTCCAGCCAAAGTCTGAGAAGTGAAAAATTACTTTCTTAAAATAAAACAAAACCAAACCAGAAACAACAAAAAAGGAAGCTCCTTGGAGAAGAGCTTCTGCTAGCCAGCATTGGAAACTTTTTCCTAACAGGCAGAAAGTCTTAATTAATCATCATCAATAAATTACAAGCAGATATCAGATACAATGCTAAAATTAGGATCTTAATACATATTTTGGTTTGTAGTGCCTGCAAAAGTGAGTTAGCAAATGGTATTTTAAAATCTACTCTAAATATTATTGTAAATCCTCAATAGATGGTGCTATTATGTAAGTTAATAACTGATTATGCAAAGGAGCTCAACACAAGCATGTATTGGATTTATGTGTGAGCAAATCTGACCATCTTTATGATATCCAAGTTTATGATATATGCTTCTGAGAGGAATTCCATTTGCTTTCTATCCCAAGGGTATGATCACAAACACAGGTAGGTATCTGCGTTACACAACTCTTCCTAACAGCAGACAGATTTCAGACTTCTTTTCACTAAAAGTTGGAGTATTTGAAGTGGAATCATTGTCTGCAGAAAATTACATACCTCTCATCATTTTTCTTCCATAGCTTAAAATGGTTGGTATCTGGAGCTAATTAAAAGCGTGAAATTCAGTTTCACAGTGTGGCAGAACATTGCAAGCTGCTCTTATATGTTTCAGCGTTATGGAGGCAGGAAACAACAACAATCTTCTCACTGACTTCACTTTTTGGAAAGCAGCTGCGTGTTTCCTCCACCAACAGACTAAATGCAGCAATAATTCCCTCCCCCATCCCCCAAGGCAAATTTTCTAATCATTCCATAATTTCTGCTTTTAATTACAGTATCCCATCTTTTCAGGGATACTTCCCAGACGCTCCAGGAAATAACCCAGAAAGGCACTTCGCGTTGCTCAAAACTGGTACTTTTGGTTACCTCCCAAATGCATTTCTGATTGTTAAAAAGCTAATGACTAGGGGATCAGAACAGTTTGTGCAATTTCCAAATTAAAAAACCTGATGGCCATTGCCCATGCAGTTTTGTAGCCTTTATACCATGGCAGTGGTTTTCACAAACAACTCATATCTCCCCATTTTGGATCTTATTCCTTAGTTATTTTTTTATTAATAGGAGATTTAAAGTAGCTGATATTTGTTCCATTGGTTTAGTTTCTTTAGTGCTTCGTTCATGTTTTATTGGGATTCAGCAAAAATGAATATTTTTCCTGTGCTGTCTAAGAAGTGTCAGATTTATTGTCTGAAGAGTCCTGTCACTCTTTTCTCCTTCAGGAGAGGATTATTCTTAGAAAAATCTTGATTTCATCAAGAATTTTACGCATGGAAGTTTATAGAAACAGTACTTTAAAATATGTGGGAATACAAATGGGCACGCAATTTTTTTAATTGAGCGTGTTATAATGGGCATTCAGTCATAATGGGATTGCTGCAGATCATAGCTTTATCACCCCAAATCTTTCAGTAAAATCCACCTGACAGGGTTTTATTGAGGCTTTCATTTTCTTGTAGCTTTCTTGGCACGCTTTAAACCAGCCAGAAATCATGGCTTTGGTCTGCAAATGTGATCTGCAAAACTCTCATTTAATCCTCTCTATAGATAGCTGGGAAATTGTAAGTATTCATTTTTCATAAGTTAAACTTCCCAAAGAGAAGAGAGTCTGTGCTGTCAGGGCTGAACATCACAGTGCCTATCTTTGATCTAGTTCATTCAAGAATCACAGACTACACGTAATTTTGGTTAACTAGTGCAAATGGGTCTAGTCCAAGAGGCAAACTGTGCATACCCGGCAGGAGCAACTTCAGGAGGAAACTAAGTAGTGTTGGCTGTTATTATTGGCAAATGCAAATTATGGTGGCCTTGATGCTGGAAATTATTTGTGTCAAATGGGATTATTCCCTTCTCTGCTTTCATGGATTCCAACCCATATCGCCAAGCCATGGGAGGAAGAGCTGGAAATGTCTACCCCTTCAGGGTAATAATATACTGTGCTACAGTGTGTATATTTTTACATATATATACACACATACACACACATATAAAATATATATTGTGTGTGTGTATATATATATATATTTACTATATTTTGACCAGTGTCTCTTCAGAGGTAATTTGTCTGAATTAAACCTGAGTAACAAAAAAAGGATACAATCCATCACTCTGAAACATAGTGGTACCTTACTCTGAGTCCAAAACCAGCCTGTGTGAAGGGCCAAACCCAAACACCCAGAGTGGTCAGGAAGGTCCAGATTTTCTCAGTCAGACAATCTGTGAGCATCATGGGCATGCCATCAACTAAATCATGCTTCCCATCACTTTTCCAGCCTGGTACAGATAGAGAACATGATGCTGTGGGAATAGCTCCCAGAATATGTCGTTCAGGGCCAGTCAGGATGCCAGAGTCCAAATCTAATTTAAGACCAGACCTTGCTGTATTATTGTTATCAGCAATTGTTGCCATGCTTGTGTTTTCTTATCATATTGATTAACAATTACGGTCACTTGCTTATTACTATTTCCTAAAATTCAATGACTTACTGATAATATATTTAAAATCTGGGGTTTTTTAAATACTCAAAGGAGATAAAGGACAATTAGGAAGTCCTAATATTTTAATTATTCCTCTGTGGTTTCCTTTAGCTACTTTTTTAGTGTGCTCTTCATCTTATATTAATGTCCACAAATCAATATGTATATAGTATTTCAGATAACACTGAGTAGGCAATCAAACAGTAGTAAATGTGATTGAAATAGGATAGAAAAGGGGTAATTAGCTAATGGTTTATTTTAATTTATAGTCTAGATTTGTCATTAAAGGAAAGAACATTTCAGCCATTAGTGAATGAGCAAATATTTACTATATTTTAATGAGGAAACTGGTGGTAACTTACTCACTGATGGCACAGGTCCTGAACGATACTGTTATTTCTTTATATTTTTAAAGTTTTCCAAGACATGGAACCTAAATGGTAGAATCAGGTGATCCCATTTGTGAGACTGAAATCCTAAAAAGAGTTCAAGGATCAGATGAGATGATTTTATGAAGCCAGACGTAAGCAATGGAATAAAAAGCATGCAATTTTCAATTCTTGGGCTGATGTACTTCGTTAGAGATGAAAGAAGGTGAGGCAGCAGGAAGCCTTCTCATGCAGACTGCAGCATTTTAAGTTACCACAGCATGCATACAGACAATAAGTTAGAAAGATACGTGTCTATCAGGAGGGGAGTTAGGATCTCTCTAGTTTTCTAAGAGAGTGTTCTTCCCCAGTCAATTCAGGGAAACAAAAACTAACAAGAGAAACTGCAGAAGTCTGAATGCCTCACTCATATCTCCTCCCTTGTAAAGTTATCTCCTGTTCAGTATTGATACTAAACTAAAGTTTTATGAAAGTTCAATTGATTTTTTAATATTTCATGAAATATCCTTTCCATAAGACTTTAAAATATCATTAGACTGTCCTCTTTTTCACTTCTGACCTTTCACAGACATTATACCTTGCATTGATTTTTCTGTTCTCTGATACTGGCTGAGCCACAATAGCTCCAGCAAATAGGAGAGGAGGGGAAATCAAATGCTATTGCATTAAGGAACTGAAAAGAAATAACCTAAGTTCTATTACCAACAATTCAACTTTCCTACCTACTCCCCTCAGCACATGAGACCTTCAGAGATAAGTCGCCAAGCAAATGTTTTTTCTCATATTCACTCCAGATTCAGTAGCCTTAATATTGCTTCCAATTCCTCTTATCAATCACTCCAAGCATTAAAAATGTATATTAAAATAAATACTTCAACTGAGTCTTTAGGCAGTACTAAATATTCTCTTTCTCAACTAAACGATTTTCTGTCAGCTGGCTTGTCAGGCTCCTGAGGGAGCAGCAGGGGATCATTTGAAAAGAATTATTTTGCACCACTTATAAATTAAATCAATTTGGATCAATAGCATTTAGATTTTTAAAAGGATATAGCCAAGACATTCTCAATCAAAACAAATCCTGAGTCAGTAGGCTGAATTTTCACATCAGGGTCTTACTTAAGCCAGTGTCCTAGAAGATGGTGTGAGGTATTTTTATCTCCAATCTAGACATCTGATTGATGAACACCAGTACTTCACCTATTAATTGCTGGCTAGGAATGTTAGGGATGTTAGGGATGAGGTATAGGGTTTGGTTTTACTGTTCATAAATAAACATCTGGTGCCACCTGAACTCTTCAAAGATATCTGGGACACCCACAAAGTGATGGGAATCTCTCAGATGATTAGTAAATCTGTGCCTTTTCAGGAGACCCTCGTGCATGTTGAGGAGCTTACATGTAGGCCACTGATTCAAGATGTGCATGTTATTCTAAAATTGATAGATCCAATAAAAGGAGCTTAATGTAGGTAACTCAGCGTCAGCCATCAAAATCTTTTGTACCTAAATTCACCAAAATTCCTTCTACTGGTAAATTTCCCCAACAGAAATTGTTTGAGCAGTAGTGTAATTTTAGTAGTACTTGGATTGAAGAATTTACAGAAGTCATTCAGAAAACCTTCAGTATCAACCATAGCACATGATGTGGAACATCACCAAGATTTAGGGCTCTGAACCTGGTAATCCAAGTTGGTATTTTTGTGTTGGTTTTTTCCCTCATGTGTCAAGATACAAATATTAATCATATCAGTGAAGGCACAAAGGGAGGATGTGCAGATACTGCAATTTGTTTCTTGATTAATATTCAGGGGGTTGGGTTTGGTTTTGTTTGGGGAGACATATTTTATATAGACTCTCGGTTCCAGGGGCTATATATTAGAAAAAGCCCCCAGTCATAAATTCAGGCAGAAATGAGGCCCTGTTGTTTTCATTACCTGATTTCACCTGCTGCCTTAAAACTGAGAAAGTTTGAAAGAGTGTGAAGGTAGTTTAGCATAGTATGGCCTTCAGTTTAGCCTCCAGAAGACCTAAGCGTGACCAAGCCACAAGTAACATTTGCTCTGTCCTCCACCAGTACAGTTTGGGAACCCAGGTGGATGCACACCAGAACCATTGACATGAACTCCATGCTTTGATAGCAGTAATCCTTCTATTTATGTTTCCAGATCCCTCCCCAGTCATGTTAACAGAGGCAAAGAAACACAGCTTTTAATCTCCTAGCTTGTGTGCCAATCTGAGTAAGCAAGCAGCTAAAATCTCTAAGGTTGAATTAATCATGTATTTTGAAACTCTTCATATGCTCATTTCAGGCTGTTTGTTTCCAGGAGCATGAGATTATTTTGACAATATAATCTCTTAAAGGATAAAGGTCAGCAGCACTTGCTTCTTTCAAGAGGAATTTTGCCCCAGGGAGAAGCTCACACTCAGGTCCATTATAATTACCCTGGTAGGATGAATAAAGAATTTGAAGAACATGGTGTCAGTAGGGTTTTCCTTGTAATAGTATTTACCATTTTCAAACAGGGAAATACTTTACAAAGCAAACCTGGCCAGTCAAACCTACCAGCTGCTCATAACTCCTTAGCCTACAGATTTTAAAATGCTTTAGTTTGAAAGATGACATTGTAAAGAAGTCAGATGAGAGGAGCAGTTTGAATTGCATTTTAGAACTTTGCTTTGAATATCCTAGTTTTTATAAATCTTATTAGAACCACATTAAACAAATTGCTTGGAAGGGATCTTATGAAGTCATTTGTTCCTATCCTCTGCTCAGAGCAGAGACGGCAACAGAATTAGACCATACGTATCCAGAACATAGTAATAATATTTAGCATGAATTTTTTTGGACATAACATGTACTTCAGTACATATGGCGAACAGACCAGAAATGAATTCACATCTACACTAGGCCACTTATGGTGAAAGTTATTTGACCTGTTTCAGTTTATGTATTTGACCAGTGTACTTAATGATGGATTGGACTGTGTTCAAAAGTGTCTCTTTCTGTGCAATGGCTATAAGGGAAGCCTAGTCCAGATGTAGCTATCTCCAGTTAGTCAGATGAATACCACACCAAGAACCAAATACAACCATTCTTTTACATCATCATCAATTGTATCATCTGTGTACAAAGAGGAAATCAAGGTGGCAAAACGATATCAACGTTTTTCGAGAATATATTCCCAGTAACTGTTTCCCCAAGGATTTGTTTTAACATGCCAAGTCTCAAGATCTTTTAAAAATCAACTTTGCTTAGGTATTTCTTAAACTTTTAAATTCACCATTTCTCACTTAAGTACAATGACCCATATTATTACTGTTTAATTAAACATTTTTTTATCAAATAGAAAAAAGTCCATAAGATACTCCTAGAGCTTCTTAATTTGTCACTGAGCCCTGTACAGGTGGACCTGGTGTAGCCAAATGTTTATCCAAGGATACAAGAGCATCAGCCCAATTAAAAGGAAAAAAACCCAAACAGAATATCTATATATAATTAGTTTCTAAACCCATGTATCACTTCCAGAATACCCAGTAACATAACATACTGCAATGGCATTAATCTAAAACCAGCTGAATTCACTGAGCATCAGAGGTTTGAACTATTGGTAAATTAGCTTGCTAAACAGACTACAATTAAGTCACTTGCATGTTACTCCAGCTCTCAGGAGGAAGGAAGACATTTGATTAATTTGGTTTTGCATTTCATATTCCATATTTGCTGAAATGAGAAAAGAGTGTTCATTTCAGGAAACGTGTTTTGATGTGTTTAAGAAAAGATAAAAATTCCCCAGAATAGCTGATATGATAAACTCCATTAGACACGCTTCTTTTTAACATCACACACACTAAATGACTTCTAGAAAGAAACATGGGTGAGCAGTTTAAGTCATCATAATGTTGTAGTAGTCAGTGGAGTTAGGCTGATACTGGTTATACATCTGACCTACTGACTAGATTTTTCATTTTAGTTAGGAAAGTGGATATTGCACATGAAGAATGATTGTTTCCACTCCCTTAGAAATAGTTCTGAGAAATCAATTTTCCCATATTCCATTGCTTAGAGCAAAGACTGAATTTCATGCAAACCATCACATCTCTGAATGGGGCAAAGAAGGCTTTAGGAGCTTCCATGTGGCATCAACTTTGTAAGTGATCTTTTGACCATAAGCCTATATCCCTTTGCAGGTGATATGCATTCACAGAAAAATGAGAAAAGAATTATCTTACCACTTTAAAGAATGCAATAGTTGGGAATAGATTTTACTATTGGGCACAAAGGAAGAAAGTGTGGTTTACCTTCTATTTTGTACACCTACTGAGCAGACAAGCACCAGCAAATCTGCAGTCCCACTGAATCACTGTATGTTTCTCAGTCTGATCAGTCTCTAAGAGCTGCAATTCTGATCAAATTTAGTGTAGAGTGGAACTGATTCTCAATCAACCAGACCTACTATCCACATGCTTAAGTTCCAATTGCATGAAAGAGAAAGGCAAATGGATGCCTATTGCTGTCTGGGGTTAAACTATGACAGTGACTCACTCTCATGCTATCAGCATAGAATGAAACCAATTGAATGTATTGACTTGTACCTTCGTTTAAACCACCTTTTCTGTCAGACTCACACAATCAGCAAAAAAACTTAATATGTCTGATTCCCTACATAAATACCATCCAGAATGACTAATTTCAACACATTACAAGACAGCAAAATGGAAAGATGAACTGGACTCACAATCGTTTCCTTAGAAATTTCCAAGGCAATTATAATACGAATAATGACAAGATATAAAGTCCTTAGAGCAGATGTAGAAAGTAAACCTTCCCTGCTCTTTTTGTGTTTCATTCCAGATTTTGACAGTGAAAGATAGCAAAGTGTAATCAACTTCCTCTAGTGTCAGTAGAAGTTAATTAATAAATATTTGTTAATTAACAAATATTAAACACATTTTTCTGAATAAAACAACTGGCAATAAGCTCAAATGGTCTGATTCATTGGTTTACACAATAAGATGGTCGAAATAGCTTTGAACTTGAAAGGAAAAGAAATGTATTTTGCCTTCCAGGATTATTTTAGTGCTCCATTAACTTGCATACTTGTATTTTTCTGGTATTGCTATTACTCAAGAAAAGAAAAAGAAAAACATAAAAGAAAAAAGAGAGTGCAATCCACAGTCATCAGTACCACAAGATTTCACTGTGTGTTGTACTCTATTAAGAGCTGTGTATATGGTCCTACAGGACTTCGATCCCTCTGCCTCTGTCATTCACGGTGATACAGTTGAAAGCTTTACATGTGTACATGTTCTTATCACTGATTTAAAAAAGAGATAGGGACCTGCAAAGAAAGCTATCAGACAGAGGCAGCATATAGAGTGTTACACAGCACATAACCTTAAGATGGCCTCTTCCCTAGGATTTGCAAATGGGACATCCTTCCTGTTCACTTATTCTCCTGCAGACAGAATTCTCCCACACTTGCATGTTCCCTGTATTGCTAGAGGACACAAGTCTTATCCATGCAGAACCTGGGATGCTCCTGTGAGATGATCAAGTCTTTACTGTTCAACCAACGTCTTTTATCTGCAAGACTGACTTTTTGCTAATCCTTGGCAATATAAAAATCATAATCACCGGAAAGTAGTTGGCCTAGAAGGTTTTTTAATAGGTGCTGGCATCCCTTAGGAAGAGTTTGGTAAAACATTTTGCACACAATATTTTTCCTCCACTTGTCCCAAGAAATTCCACAGAAAATAAAAATAAAATGAAAAAATATATATTTGTGTATAGCATAAATAATCCATCTTTGAGGGGTTTTTTTTTGTGCAGGGGCAAAGGGAATTATTGGAAAGGGTAGAAGAGAATGTTTTTTTCTCAGTTTGTAAAAAACTGAGGCATATTTATTTCCCTCAGCTCCCTTTGAATTAATTTCATGACTCTCCCAAACTGAAATCTGGTATTTAAACTTACATCAGTTAAAGTTGTCAATATGTGGCATCACTGAGAAAAGAGTCCTAAGGGTACTGTTGAATAACTCAGTTTCATGCCAGCAAAAACATTTCATTTAGGGAGTACCTATCTCTCCTATAAACTACTGGAAATATCATTAGCTTTCCAAGTGGCAATTGTGGAAATTACTGTAATCAGGATGCCTTAACATGAAAGCTTGGGATGAATGTATGCAAACATAGTTAGGCAGTGTCACTGAGGACAATCTCTTTGATTAGTTCTGAGTATTTAATTAAAATAATTTATTTGTGCCCACACAGTAGAGTATCTACATATCAAGTGTAGGTTCTGTCATGGTTCTGTGAGCAAAATCAAATTTAATGATAAAGTACAGGGTATTCATTATTGTTTAGGCTAGATTATCCTCTGTCAGTGCTAGCTCATACCTACAGCTCATCTTCAAGGACTTTCTGAATGAAAGTTGATGCAACATAATTTCTAATCCATTTGAGCTCTGTGAGATGCAAATAGCATGAATACAAAATATTATTTTCCCTACAATATTGGCTTTTTCTGCAAAAAAAAAAAAAAAAAAAAGAAAAATCCAAAGAAGACTTCTTTTGCTATATAAAATAGAACACTAGGTCATTTTTAATGTTTCCTTCTTCAGGAACAGCAGGAGGCTGATAGAAAAATGGAATGAGTTTGGTTTCTGCTCATCCATCTACAGTTCACAGTCTATTGTACAGCTTTTATTTATTGGCATTGTATGTCAATGTCAAATATGTTTGCAGGCTATTTAAGTTTTTATTATACTATGCTTATATAGGATTAAAAAACAATCTTTGTTTTAACAATGTCTGTATGATTAGTTGATGTGCCAGCAGTAACACTGAGCAGCTCCACTGTATATCCCTAGGCTGCAGCAGATGGTTTTGTCTTCTGGATTCTTTTACTGTTTATCTAGCAAAAATTGAATATTACAAATATTCAGGTGTCACTGTTCATGTCTGCATTTTAACAATAAGGGTCTCTCAGCATTTAAACTTCAGACCTTCACTTGGTCTTATAAAAAACATGGTAACTTTTTTTTAATCTATATGATAAACTAAAAAGGAAAGTTAGATTATGAAAATCTATCCTTTAAAGATCTATCCTTTTAAATCTACTGATAGAACAGAAAAAGAGCAGAGCAGAGCAGAACAGAATAGAGGAATAGAATAGAGTAGAGTAGAGTAGAGTAGAGTAGGGTAGAGTATTTCAATTAGAAGATACCTACAACAATCATCTAGTCCAACTGCCTGACCGATTCAGGGATGACCAAAAGCTAGAGCATGTTATTAAAGGAATTGTCCAAATGCCTCTTAAATGGTAGCAGGCTTGGGGCATCAACCATGTCTCTAAGAAAAGTTCAGCTTTGTCCCTCCATTTCATTTAAAGAAAGAAAGAGATAGCGAAGCTCCAGTTTCTATCTAAATCAATACCAAAAAGAAAGTTTTGAAAGAATCTGAAAACTTTTTTAATCATTTTTAGGGGTACACAAGAGAGAACATTAAAATTCCAACCCACATAGTTTCCCTCTCTCATGTTTTTCTGCTTGGATTCAATTAATTTTCTCTAGGTCAAATGTATTTAATAAGTCACAGTCCAAGCCCTTCAAGTCAAAAACCTACACATACATATTCACATAAAAGCATGATTATGAGCCTTAGGTTTAAAGACACAAATACATATTTCAGCATCCAAAGGAATTCTGCAAAACAGTAGCAGTTATTATTCGAGGTACTGATTTTAATGAGACCTGAAAGTCTCAGCATCTCTGAAAATCAGGACACTTATTTAGGTGATATGGATGTTAGCCAACATTTTTTTAAAAAGGTTGTCTAAATTTAGGAACAGAAATTCATATTTAAGCATCAGCCTCAGCAGTTCAAATTTTTTGAAGTATTAACCATTTCCAAATGCTAGTAACTTTATTTCTCTGTATCTATAGGCCAAAGTTTTCAGAAATGACTGGATAGCTACACTGGTTTGATTTTGGATGCCCAACTTCTGTTACACGTTCAAGGGCCAAAATTCCCAAGAGCAAGACTTATATATTTCCAGTCAAGCATATCTTAAATTGTACTAGACTGGGCATCCAAAATCTCTCTTTCCTGGAATCTCATATCTTTGCCATAAAGACTAGGATTTTTTAAATATTTTAGCATTACCATTATGGTGCTTCTCCCTACTTTTTATGGATGGTTATTTTGCATCACACACACACATATGAATCTGTTTGGAAACCTAAGATAGGTGTATGGGAGCATCTGCTGGGTGAGGGCAGTCAAGCCAGGAGCCAAAGGTGATGGCCAGCTGCAACACAGCATCATCCCACAGCTCCCAGCCAGAAGAGAAGAGAGGGCACAGGGATGGTGGACTGGGTCAGCCACAGCCCAGTGATGGCCAGACAAGCCTGCAGCTATGGGCAGGTCCAAGGTGATGCAGTGGAGGGCCAAGGTGGGGACGGGACATGGACAGATACTGGTATCACTGCAGCACAGCGTGGGCAGGGGCAGAAGCCAGACCCCAGGTTTTGTTGCAGCATGCCATTCTGTGGGACCCTGTGATCTCAGGGACCTCTGAGTAGCTTCATCTCACCTCACTTCAGAAGTCTAAGTGCTACATATCTTAAGTAAACCTAGCTGATGCAGATATCACATAGTCAGTGGATGGAGAAAAACACCTCCATGATGCAATAGTGGTCTATTTTATATGCCTATCTTCGGATGAGTCATGAAGACACTGATTTTTCTACTCAGACAAATGAGAAATATTGTACAAATCTAAGTTCTAGGTACCTCAATCATGAGATATTAATCCATTCCTCTATTTATTTTTAGTGGAAGAAAGGGTTAATCAGTCCTATCGTATTTTGTCTTGAAGTTTTCTGTCACCCATATGTGACAGAAGCTATACCTTCTTTAAAATCTTTTAAGAAAATGTTACTTCTCCATCAAAACTTAAAATTTTAAAAGAGAAGAAAAAGTTTCCTTTTTCATTTCAACTGTGTAAACCTTTCTCAGATATGAACTTTGAAAGGTTCATCCTCATAGTATTATGCATGCTCACTATCTCAGCACCAGAGAGACACTTGGCAAATAAATGAAGCTTTTAAAAAGACCATTAGGATGCATGCTCCTGCTTCAGATGCTTTTTAAATGTAAGAACAGCTATACTGGTTGGGAGACAATGAGCACGTAGCGCAAGAAAGAAAGGTAACTTACTGTAACAGTTGCCTAACCCATGACCTAAACAATCAGACTTCCCTTTGAGTAGAAATGCACAGGGGTTTATAACTAAATGAACTGCTACGCAAGGTGTCAAACTTGTCCCTGGGAAACTTTAGGGTTACACTAAAGGTGAATTTGACCTGTAGGTTTTTTCCAGCACCGAGTTACAGTGATCAGCATTTCTATTATTAGAGGGTTCTGTCAGCACTGGAATCACTGTGGGTAACGTAGCCACAAGGCTGAAACAGACAATAAGGAAGGAAACTTCACAACTAATGGAGAACTAATTTAATGAATGAATGGGACTTGGGTGTTGTAGGAACTTGGGAAACTTGTGCAAGAAGAATTAGATGTACATTAATCATAATACATCCAGGCTGCTGGCACCAAAATTCAATACATCAGGGAGTAGTCCTTACAGTGGAAGGGGAGGAAAAGCTGACAACATAAGAGCACCTGTTTCAGACTTATGTGACCTACAGGCCTATTGTGGGTAATGCTCAGTGTACCTCTGAGAGAAATGGTAGAATAACTGCAGCACAAACACTGTAAATAAGGAAGGTGAATTAGACCTCTTATAACATTTCGCTTGCTCGTGACAGTTTCAGGTGACAGGGTGAGGGCAGAACTTGCAGATGTTTCTATTCCAGTGCTAAAAGCCTAAAAACAAAAAGATGGAAGAACTAAAATGCTCAGATCAAATGACAAGCCTAATGCAATAGCCATCTCAGACACACGATGGAGGAGGAAATCCACAGGGATACTGTATTATGAAGTAACTAACAGTACCGGAAGAACATAGTAGGAATAAAAGACAGGGGAGCTGCCTGTGGATGGATATGTAACACTTTCAAAATATTATGGAAAGAAAAAGTCTTATGGATTTCTCTCAGACGCAAATCCTTGATAAGGGGAACTGTTCGGGTTGCACAACCCACATCCCCAAACAGGATGACAGCAGTGATCAGGAAGTGTTATGTGAGATTAGAGAAACTGTAAGTTTAGGGGAGGCAGTAATAGCATATTTCAGCTATGTATGAACTGCAGCCACACCTCATTGTGATACAGATATGCAGCAAAAGACTCTTTGTAGAAGACTTGGTCTTAAAAACAAAAGAAAAGATTAACTTCTTCTAGACTTGATCTTGCTTTGTGCACAAGAAGGGGATAGCCATGGAGAAGTCACACCGTAGCAGGTTTAACATGGTATACAAAGAGAGCAGAAATCCAATATGCTCCACATGGATATTCAGCCTAAAGAGATGGAATTATATGAAAATGAGTCAAACTAGACAAGGGGTGGAGGGAGTGAGAAGGGCATAGAGCAGTCCAAAACAAGTAAAAACAGTATGAGAAGCCTGTAGAATATCAAACAATCAGAGTGGTTTGGGTTGGAAGGGAACTTAAAGATCATCTAGTTCCAATCCTCCCCTGCCGTGGGAAGGAGCACCTTCCAGTAGACCAGGTTGCTCAAAGCCTCATCCAGCAAGGTACTTCTAGGGTGCCTGTCCTTGCTTCCACCCTATCTAGGCTTCATTTCTATGTTGGAGTTTGTCCAGGTGCTCGTTTTTTGTCCACCCTGTCCACCTGACATCCTGTTTGTCAGATGCATCTCTCATGAATTTGGAGAAGGAAACCCTGGAGTATTAACCAGCTTTCTGGGGCTCCTCTTACCTCCAAGGCTCTTTCTCATGGTACTCTACTAAGAAGATCCTCGAAGAGGCCAAATTCTGCTCTCGTGAAGCCCAATGTAGTGAGTGTGCTGTGCACCCTCCTCACTGCCTTAAGGATCTTGAACTTCACCACTTTATGGTCTCTGAAGCCAAGGCTGTCCTCCGGCTTCACATTCCCCAACAGCCCTTCCCTCTTGATGAGAACAAGGTCCAGCATAGCAACTCTCCTTGTTTTCTCCTCCATCACTTGGAGAAGGAAGTCATAACCAACGCATTTCAGGAACCTCCTGGATTGCTTATGTCCTGCTGTGTTGTTTCTCCAAGAGGTATCAGGGTGGTTGAAGTCCCCCATGAGGAGCAGAGCTTGTACACATGAGGCTGCTTCTATCTGTTTATAGACAAATCTGCTCTATTTTACTTGCTCCATCTCTCAGGTCAGGCAGCCTGTAGCAGACACCCACTATAATGTCACCTGTCCCTTTAATCCTGAACAGTAAGCTCTCAATCAGCTTCACATCCATCCCAAGCAGAGCTCTATGAAATCCAGCTGGTCATTGACACAGAGGGAGACATCCCCTCCTCATTTCCCCTGCCTGTCAAAAAGTAGTACATTAGAAATGGAGATAAAATGTGTCATAATTCAAAAATAAAGAGCTGCTTGAGAAAATAACTTGCATAGCTCAATAGGACAGGTAAAGAGACTAGCAAGTTGGTTGGTATTTAAGAAACAGGAAGTTCAGTCAAATAAGCGGAACACTAAAGCTCATAAAACATGGCAGGTGGAAAGTAAAGAGGAAATATTGATAATTAAAAAAATAACTCCACTAGTGTTTCATGACTGGGAGCAGTCGAGACCTCACAACTTTGCCACAGATTGGTTAGAAGAGTGAGATGCATTTGAAGTAAACATACAGAAGCCTCAGACCCAGACTACATTTCAGTAAATCATCAGGATCAGGTGGTGTTAACCCATGAGTCTTGAAGGAGCTTGAATGCGAAATTGCAGGAGTGCTGGCCAAAGTGTGTAACGTGCCATTGCAAACAGCCACATGCCAGAGGACTGACAGGGCACCAGATACCACTGTGCTTCCCCCCTGGAGAGTGGCTCCAGAGGGGATAGGAACTACTAACCAGTGACTCACCTCCACGCTGCACAGTGTGACAGAGCCTATAATAAGGAATAAGATCACTGAGCACATGAACAAGAGCTATTCTGGGGAAAAGAGCATGGGCTCTGCATAAAAAAGACTGGCATAGAAACCTGTGGATGCAATAGCATCTGCTGACAATGCTGCTGGAAACAAACACAAAAGAGCACTTCTCACATCCACTTTGGTGGTGCCTAAAGGATTCCCAGCTTCAGCTATTCTGTCTGAAGTGTTCTTTATTTTACATGCTCCTTATTCCATAATAACCCTCTTTTTTCTTTGCTTTTATACCACAAAAAATTGCAAGGCTTATCCTTGCAAAGCATCTTTGCTAAGGCTTATCCCATGCTCATTGAAAACCTTAGTTCTGACTGCATTTACATTAATATGTCCTCTCTAGATGTGTCCTTTAATTTGTTATGGCTTATAAAACACTTCTGCGGAGTAGCCTATCCATAAAGATAATGCCTGTAGCTTTATGTGGCCTATAGCATTTAGCTGTATAGGTTGTCACTCTTCCCCTTGTCAGACTCAAATTAGTTCTGTGTAAGGTCCTTTGAGACCTTGCTCTCTCTATAAAAGCCTGAAGGAACTGAAGAAAACCTGCCTCCATAGCTATAGAGAAACTTGTTCCTTCCCCAGACCACTTATATGCAAGATCCAGCTTTCCAAGCACCAGTCCTTCTGTGTTTTACTTTGAACTTCACAAGAACTCATTAAACTGAAAAAAGACATTATGCTACCCTGTCTTTCGGCTCCAAAAGGAAAATGTGCATACACAGGTAATGTCCTGTCACATAATTTCTTAGTGGCTGTTATGATTGTTATGCACAGCTATGACTGTGCAAAAATACACTTAATATCACTATAATATATGAAGGAAGTAGAAATAATATATTGCATGAAGTAATTGCATAGCACATATATAATGCTGATAAATTTATTTAAGCAAATTAAGAATACTTCAGAGGAGCTATTTTTCAGCTATCTTGGATTGAAATGTTCACTGTTGGAAGTCTAATTCAAATTTTTATGATTACATTATGATAACCATTGTGAACTCAGTACTAAAAGTATATAGCCCTAAAAGTCCATACAAGCACCAATTAATTTATCCTGAGATTCTCAGAGCAAGAAAATGTGTTTACCATGGAATATTTTATTAGTGCTTTGTTTAAAAAAGGTGCTTCCCCACAGGGCAGAGTTTTCCTCAGACTGGAGTGTGAAGAATGCTGACGATGCCTCAGTCTCCTTACTAATTGGATTCACAGGCTCAGAGAAACGAATATTGGTTATTATCTGTCACTTGGTTATGGAGATCTGCAAGTCTCAGCCTGAAGATGCTGTGGTTGTAGATTTCCCACCCCTGATTCATGCAGATGAATAATTACCAGTCTCTTCCCATTGAGAAGTGGAAAAACGCTGTTCTACTTTTATTTGCTAGCAATACACCATATATTTAAGTAAATATTGATTTTCTAATCTCTAAGATAAATTACCACAGAATGGCAATTTTGAAATGGTGATACTGCATAAAGCACCACATGCTCCCTTAACTTGTTCCTCCTCCCCTGCGCCAAGGCTTGTTGTCAGTCTGGGTAGCCTAATTCCTGAATATCTGACTTTTTATTTTTATCTGATTGAACTCCAAACCCTGAATACTTCTCACATCATGTCTACCTATCTTCTAGCATTCTCTGACCTTGAATGAAGAGACCTTCCCCTCACTCTTCATAACACCTTTGATGAAATTAAATAGTAAATATATTGGACAGGAACAACATCTTGTTCTCATCCGTATCCTGCCTAGCTGTGTCAGTATAAATGCATTCACGTTTTTTATTTTGTGGCTCAGTTTATTTGCAGATATACATGCAACCTATCAGGCAAGTTGTGCTGACAGCAAATAAAGCCTGGTTCAAATATCAGTAAATTCCTTTGAAGGTTAGCAAAAATGTTATAGCTTGAACATCCACCCAGAAATCACAGAATATCAAACATTTCTGCAAACTGGGACTTTACAGCAACATCACATATCTGGGTTTAAGTATGAAACAAAAGTGATTTCATGAAGAGGGAATAGAACACAAAACTAATTTGGAAAGTCAGTAACTAGACAAAAGAAACTTCAACCCAGACACTTCCCTTCCCTTGGACCCTATGAAGCACTTTTTTGATTGTATTTTCTCATCCTTGAGAAGAGGCAAAATCTCAACTCCCCATTCCTCACAACTGAATGATTTTTCACCAAAACAAGTGCAACCTTTTCACTGCATGGTCATCATCTAAGCAAGAGAAGGTTGCTCATTTGGCCTTAGCCTTCAGTTTCTCCACAGATGATGTTACAGAAGCCCTTTTCACAACAGTTTTCAGACCATGGGGCTATCTGACTGTATCTGTATGTTTACAAACACACATATGAATATTTTTCCAAATCAAATCATACATGGAAAAGGTGTTTCACATGGAAAAGGTCTTCACTGCTCTTCATTTTAGCAATGATTTTTTTCTATCTTGCAATTGCAAATAATTTAATATCTTACCAAATGCACTGTGAAGGCACTGTCTCGAGCAGGGTTTGGGGCTGAAGTGGGTTCAGTACTGGATGGGTTCATAATGAACCAAGGCCTCACCAAAGTCTACCATATAAGGGCTGCACACTGTGACCATGGTAAGGTTCTTCACTGGATAAAGGGCTCGTTGTCTCTGTGCTCACCTATGAAAAGTTGTCTGAGCCAGGATCCTTTTCAGGAACTGTGTGGTAAGACATCCCCACTCTGTTTTTCTGCAGTGAGGTGGAAAAGGACTTGTCTGAACCTGCATTTGCAGGGCTGACTTTTAACACATCACCAGACCTTGCTGGAAGTAGAAAGATGAAAGTAAAGCCAACATTGGCAGATTGAAAGCTGTTCTGTTTGATGGATAAACATGAGTAAGTTAAAGCAGCATTACTAGAACCTAATGATAGCATTAGTCATCGAAAACAAAAATCACCTATCTATCTTGACAGATCGTGATCTCTACTTAGCACTGACAGTATTGGTACTACATGTCGGCAAAGTCTTTACAGTTGTATTAACAGTGCAGAGATTAGGGACACACAGAGACACCACAGATATTAGGTTTTTAGGGAAGCCCAGAAATATGCAGATTCACACTCCATTTGAAATTCACTCTGTTTGCTTTTACCTAACCAAAGTTACTTAAAAAAAAAACCCCAACTTTAAAAAGAGTAAGACTAAACAATGAGCTAAAAATTTTTTATGCCAAGTCCTTCCCTTTCAGAAATGTGGGCTTGGTTTTTTCTCTTTTTTTGTCTGACAAATTCTATGGAATCTTATACCAGAATAAGTTCCAGAAAGAGAAACCAACATGCCCTAACAAAGATTGCTTCAGCAACCATGAATTTCATGAATGCAGATGTAAATAATAGTCTTAATATATTTCACTATGAATTATTTGTCCATCTAACACAATATTTCTCCTTTCCTCCTTTCCATGTGTATCCCATCGTAACTATAAACTCTACTTTACTTAAATCCTGCAAAGCAGGAAGAAATTCACACATCTGAGACAGGTCTATTTGGCCTGTGTATGGGACATTTAGAGTAGAAAACTATAGCTACAAAGATCTGACACCAAAGAATGAAATATCTCTGAAGACTATCAATGAAAAACACACAGTTCAAGAAGTGACCAGTGAACTCCAGCTTTAAGAATCAGGCTGCTTATTTAAGGGCATCCCTTTCAACTTAGCTGCCTACTTACCACCAGTTTGTATTGCAAAAGGTTAGGAACAGTTTACACATAGCAATTAGCTTTGTTTATGAGCTTGTCCCTCAGTAGGATAGAAAGCATCTGTGACTGGCTAACATGCAAAGAAAGATATATGACTATTACCCCCTTTGGGATAGAAGAAATGCAGATATAATGAGATGTAATTCCAGCCACCAAATAAGTGAAGAAAAGGTAGGCATCCAAAGCTTGAAGTCAATCTGAAAGAGTATGCAATTTGGAATTAATTAAAAGACTTGTAGATGTGGCACTTAGGGACATGATTTAGTAGTGGACTTGTCAGTGCTGTGTCAATGGCTGGACTCAATAATCTTAAAGGTCTTTTCCAACCTAAATGATTCCATGATTCTTCTTCCTAAAATCAGTAGTCATAATGCAATAAGAAGAGCAATAGAATAGGCACATTGACTAATGATTCTGCTCTAATGATTAAATGGCTGTTGCCAACAATGTCTATTTAGTCAACTGTGCTGTTATTTGATGTAACTGTTATACTTCATAATTTAAACTCTGGTAAGGCAGAGAAAGTAGTTCAAGTTCATACATTCATAGATAACTGATAACCTATTTTGAGTTCTGAAGAACAAGCTCACTTTGCCAGGGAAATTCATAAAAGCAGTTAAGAATCAAGATCCATATTATCATTCAACCAGCACTAACAAGGACATGTAAGTATGATATTACTATGGCTTAATGTTGCTATGTATCAGCTGGGCATCAGCTGCACTAAAACACGCAGGAGGTTTATTTTCTAACGATGCCATTGATCTTTTTCATAGTAATACCAGTAGCAGTAGCTCTAAAAGGATAGAAGATTTTGGCTTTGTCCAGGGTCAGACATAAAACACCACAGGGAAGTCAAGTCCTTGCCTGAAACAGCTTTTAGCTTAATTAAAGGAGAGAAAGATAGAGGAATGCAACATGAATGCAATCGAGTCAACAACTGAATCTGTGCAAGCTCACTTTGCAGCAAAGCAGAAGCAGGAGGTGACAAGGACCAGTCACAATTTGCTGGCATGATGGGTGCTCCACACCTGGTGGACACTACCAGCCATCTGCCATTGCCCACATGTAAATCCAGCTCAGTTCCTCTGCAACAGGTATGGGCACAAACAAACTGTTTGCTTTTGGCAAGAGTTAAGAGGAGTGGCATGAACGCTACAGGGTCTCAAATAAACCCTGATGTAAACAAAACAAAGCAGTCTCAGCTTCTGTGGTCAACAATATCAGCCAAACAGAAAAAAATACTACTGCATTGGTTGGCACAGCAAAGGAAAGGATTGTGACTTTTATAACTCTAATGATTTTTAGATTAAAAATTAAATTATACAAGAAGCAGAAAATATTAAAAATCCATGTGGAGGCTATCTGTTTGGAGATGATGTAGACATCTGAACTCTGTGGAGCTTCAGTGATAAAGTTCGTGTCCTACAGTTACCATTGATCTCTTCTGTCACTACGTTATTAAAGGGTTGTAATGCAGTAATCGTGCTACAGCAGCTAGGAGGCAAAGTGTCATCTCGTGTATAAGGAGTTACTGAATGCACTTCATCATATAGTTGGCTCACAATCTGTTATCCTTTCTGTGCCTCAGACTTGGACTTACTAAATTCAGTAGGAAAAATGTAGAGATGCTTGGTCAGGTGTAACTGAGTAAAAATCTAGTAACCTCCACCATGCATCTGGGAGAGATATAGCTAAAACCAGTGTGAAAAGAAAGTAAGCCACAATGCCTACTAGAGGAACATAACTTTACTATTCCTATAGGTACATGAAATGAAATGTAATTTCTCCTTTAGCTTGACAGCAATAGGATCCAGTGATTCAACTTTGTGCTTCCTAGATTAGTGCATTCATTCATTTCTCATCTGTGCTAGATCATGTGTGCATATCTACTTCTGAGGCCAAATTGTTCCTGCCCTCCATGCTAAAGTAATTGGTTTCCCCCTGGAAAAGGTCAAGGAACAGGGTGAAGTATGCAATGTGAAGACAGAAATTAATAATTAAAATAATTGTTATTATATTTTTTCATTTTTCTATGTAATACACAATACATATATAGCATATAATGTACAATATAAAAGGATGCATTAGGAAAGTGTGAGAAGGCATTAAGGTCAAACACCAAAACCCACCCAAGAGATTGCTCAGCAGGGAAAGTGGTTCATCCAATCTTCCAAACTGTGCTCATGTCCCAAAATGTGAATATAGTGACACTGAAAGCAGCAAAATTTCTTGCAAGGTCATATGGGAGCCCTGGGGAAAAGGAAAATTGCTTGCCAGGTCTAAGTTAGGCAACAGTTAGCAAGGAATATGTGTTTTGTCATCCCGCTAAAAAGCAATGCCAATACATGGCTTCTACCAAATTAAGTAAAAAAACCCTGAAACACCTTGTTCAGTAATTAGCTTATACTAAGCATTAACTTGACCCTTTAGCAAGAACAAAACCATAATGTGCAATACATCCCTTCCTGATATTGAAGTTCAATGAGAATTTTGCCATTAGCTTCAAACAGGAAGAGAGCTCAGTCTGCTACTGCTTTGCTTAAATTAATCTTCCCCTGGTTCCCCTCACTAGACCTTGTTTTAGCCAACCTCCTGCCTGTCCACTTCCACTACAATTCTGGTCACAAGCCCTCCTGATCTGGTGGTCTGCAGTATCTCCTTTTGCAACTCTCTTTGCTGCCTGATTCCTCTAAGCAATGCCCATCACCATGTTTTATCAGTCCTTTCTGCACTCTGAGCTCCCAGCATGATGCTTCACAGAGGAAAGCAGCAAATTCACTTGACATCGTGGAATGATTCAGCTAGCACACTTCCTTCCACTGCCTGCAACGGCTGGATGCTAAAAGGCACCCAAACAAACACGCTGAAAGTGCAGGCCTGCAAGTCATTTTAGATATGGGATGTAATGGAGCATGGTGGCTTCGAGGCTCATAAATAACCCCTATACCACCTTCACCACCGTATTTTGGTTCCACAACCCAGAAACCTATTAAAGATAAGTAATTATCACCACACCTCCCCAGGAAGCATTCTCCACAAAATGGTCCTCAGCCAGATTAATGCTTCCTTTTTCTGCAATAAAGTCTTGATTTTAAATTTTTGGTACAATTAAAGAGCACTGTAAAACATTTTTATTATCTTTTTAGTTCAGACTGAGAGACAATTATTGCACCGTTTGTATATGCAGCAACCTATTCAAGTATTAGTTATTTTCCTTGCTATTAGCTTCTGCTTTAAATTGCATGATAAAGAATTATGGACACATTTGTGATCCCACAGTGTTTGTTTTCAATTTTTATGGCATGGCAACACAAATGAAAAGAGACAGCTAATGGCCTGGTGAGGAGGACATGTGGTCTCACTGGGAAGGCTGCAATGACAGGTATGAACTCTCGTTAAAGAGGCACGACAAGAAGGCATTGATTTTCTAAAGAAAAATACTTCTTTTTTTTTTTAATCCTTCTAAAGATATCTTCCTGTAATTATCTGGTGCCATGTTCATTCTATAAGTGTTAATTGGAACAAGTTTTCATTTGCACAGGTGGCAGCTCAAGATATCCTCTCACACTGTAACAGCTCCAGGCTACACAAAGAGAATATGCAGCACAGCGTCTGCCCTTCACAGGACCAGAACTTCGTGTACTAACATCTAGAAGTGGCCAAGAAGCAGACAAGACTATCACCAGGGACCCAAATTGCTAAGGACAGATTTGTGAACACAACAACCAGGGCTATGTCTATTCTAGTAAGTGAAATGGGCCTGGGACCGTTCTCCAGCCTGGAGGCCAACTGGCATAGCACAGCTTTCATCCCCTTGGCTAAACTCAAATCTTCAAAACAAAGTGGCTGCATTCAGGCTGTTTAGTGGGCACTGTCCCGGGCTTCTGCTCTCTTCCCAGCCGTGCCTGAGTGTTTTCTTGGAAAGCACTAATTGCAGCAAGCCAAAGCTCTGCTAAGTCTGGGCTAACAACAGTGAAGCTGAGCACACACCCCTGCACATGCCCATGGCCTGACACGTTTGAGTCTACAGGTATAAGCATAACCATGGAAACTACTATGAATATTTGTGCAGAAGAGGCTCACCGATGAAGAATAAACACAGCACTGTAGATTTGCAAATGTGAAGTGCACTTACAGAGCTTTATAAGAACTTGATGGATTGTAGCTGTAAAGTGCTGCTTAACTGAAAATGAGTTATTTCTGTGCTCTCCTATCATCAACACAGTTTTTAGAAATTATATGCCCTTTTATGTACTGGGTAAGGGGAAATAATTGCTTAATGGTGACTTTAAGAAATGAAGATGGCTCTCAAGACATAGTAAATGACAGTAGCCTTGCTTTTACCCTCTCCTTTGGTGATAAGGACTCAACAGCCTCATAGTTAGGAAGACATGTTAGTGGCCGTATTTCCACTCAGCCAGCATAAGCTTTTCCAAAAATCTGTGCCTGTAGTGTCCTCACAGGCACATCAGCTATGCCCTTCCTTCCCTCCAATGTCCCTGCCAGCATGGCCAGAGGGTTTATAGTGAACGAGTAACCTGAATTTTGTGTATGCCAGGAGTCAAACAGCTTCTCTGCTTCAAGCCCTGCAGTTATTGCTCAACCAGAGCAAATCCTTGCATAACCAGCAGCCTTCACTGCAGATTTACAGTGATGGAGAGTAGCTATGTACTCAGGTGACAGCCTTGATACACTGCATCTTATAAGTAATCACAAATTGCTTAGATAATTTCTGCAGCTATTCATTAGTTTGATGTGTTGTGCCCAAGCATGCAATCTTTCTTCGCAATGCTGGGAGAACTGCGAATCTAACCAGATCGATTTAGACTACAGGTTTATTTGTTGATTTCTGTTGTTTTTTTTCCTCTCTAACCAGAATTATCTTTGTTGGCATTCTCACTACCTCACACACAAGATCACACATGAGATTTATGCAATTAGACGCACAACTTTCTTTTTTCATTTTATATCAATAATCAATTCGTGTGCTTATTCACAAATAGTTTAATAAACCCAAATAATCTTGTTATGGTGTTAAGAACCTACCATTACGAAGAGAAGGGATAGGAAGGGGAAGGGGAAGGGGAAGGGGAAGGGGAAGGGGAAGGGGAAGGGGAAGGGGAAGGGGAAGGGGAAGGGGAAGGGGAAGGGGAAGGGAAGGGAAGGGAAGGGAAGGGAAGGGAAGGGAAGGGAAGGGAAGGGAAAAGAAGGGAAGGGAAGGGAAGGGAAGGGAAGGGAAAAGAAGGGAAGGGAAGGGAAGGGAAGGGAAAAGAAGGGAAGGGAAGGGAAGGGAAGGGAAAAGAAGGGAAGGGAAGGGAAGGGAAGGGAAGGGAAGGGAAGGGAAGGGAAGGGAAGGGAAGGGAAGGGATGGGGAGAGGTGAGGAGAGGTGGGGAGAGGAGAGGAGAGGAGAGGAGGGAGAGATGAGAAGAGAAGAGAAGAGAAGAGAAGAGAAGAGAAGAGAAGAGAAGAGAAGAGAAGAGAAGAGAAGAGAGGAGAAGAAAGAAGAAGGAAAAGAGCTGTCCAAATGTTAAAGCATGTTATTAAAGACATCGTCCAAATGTTAAAGCATGTTATTAAAGACATCGTCCAAATGTCTTTTAAATGGTGATGGGCACTGGACATTGACCAGCTCTTTAGGAAGCCTGTCCCAGTATTTGACCACCCTTTTGTAAAGAAATGCTTCAGAATAATATGCAGTCTAAACCTCCTCCAACACAGCTTTGGACCATTCCCATCTATCCTTTCACAAGATACTAGGATATAACCTAGAGTAAAACTCAGCATAACCTTAATAACTTAAGCTTTATCATTGCTCATGTTTAAAATGTGCATTGCTAGCTAGAACCTAACTCATTGAAATATCATTGCCATGACCTACTCTCCTATTCTTTCTGGTTTGTTGTGGAGTTTTTATTATAGAGCTGCCAATCAGACAAAGAAATGGACATGTTCACTTTTTTGTTATTGCTATCATCTGCTCTGGATTATGCAGCTTTTAAAAGAATCACCAGGAGGTACATTTTAATGAGGTTTTGATTTAGTTTATCCAGAGGCACATCAGTAGCACTACAGAACCTGAAGACAACCCAAACTGGAGACTTTCTACTAAATGTATAGTTAATTCTTTCAGTTAGCAGCCTCTCTGCTGGCAGTAGTACCTATTCGTATCTTTTTACCTTCTGTTCTACCTAAAAGCTATGATCTATCTGAGCTGCCTTCTTTCCTACTCTTACAGTTTTGTCTAGTTTGCACTGTTCAGTGTGAAGCCAAAGGAGATACTTTATTTTACTGAAAAAGCAACAGAGATACACTGCCTTTAAGAAATGTTGATAGGTAGGAATGTAAAGAGGACTCCTCTTCTGTGTTCCTTGCCTCATTTCAAGCTAATTGTATGAGTTTTATTTGTTTTTATATTGTTGACACTGAGTAATGATGGCAGTAGCTTTTTCATCCCAAAAAAAATTCCCAGTGAAACATGTGAGCTCCTAAGAATTCATCACCCTCAAAACTTGGATCTTAGGCCAAGAAGTGTTACTTACTAATCTCTTCTATAAAATCTAATGAGAAAGACAAGAATATGCCTTAAGGAAAGATGTAATTTAAAAAGCAGAACCTGTGCTTCTTAGAATCATAGAATAGTTAGGGTTGGAAAGGACCTTATGATCATCTGGTTCTAACCCCTCTGCAATGGGCAGGGACACCTCACACTAAACCATATCACCCAAAGGTCTGCCCAACCCGGCCTTGAACACTGCCAGGGATGGAGCATTCACAACTTCTCTGAGCAACCCATTCCAGTGCCTCACTACCCTCACAGTAAAGAATTTCTTCCTCATATTCAATCCAAGCTTCTCCAGTTTAAGTTTGAACCCGTTACCCCTTGTCCTATCACTACAGGTCCTAATGAAGAGTCCCTCACCAGCATCCTTATAGACCCCCTTCAGATACTGGAAGGCTGCTATGAGGTCTCCACTTCATCAGAATCACGTTTATAATGCACAAGAAAAAAAAAAACCACATGTTTAATTTCCCATTAATGTCTTTGCTTTTGTCTTTACAAGATTTCTTTTTGTACTGGTTTTGTCTGGGTGTCATGGATTAACCTTGGTTGTATGCCAGCTGCCCACCAAAGCTGCTCTATCACTGCCCTCCACAGCTGGACGGGGGAGAGAAAAACTATAAAGAAAGGTGGTGGTTTGCTGCCTGCCAGGGTTAAACCATGACACTTTTCAGTGATTTCAATTCTGCATTCCAGTCTAATGTTTTCTCAAAATGCCTTATTTTCCAACTATGGCACCACTGGGACACCGGAACTCTTTCTTTCTCCCTCACCAAAATAAAACAAAATAAAACCAGAAAAAGATGAGCAGAGAATTGTTTCCAATATAAAGATATGCCTGAACTTTTCCCATTTTCACATAAAATGGCTGAGTGAAATGATTCATTAACTTAATTCCCATTTTCTTTGCCATGACATACTCTTTCTAAAGGTTAGAAGTCCATTTTCTTATTCTTCCATCAGAGACTCAGCACAGTTCCAGCTGCAGATGTGGCAGCTCCAGTGCAGAATGAGCAACAGCTTAAACAGTCTCATTTCCAGCACAAATGTGAAAGCTTTTTCTCTTATAGAAGAAAATATATATATCCCAAATCCTTATTGTATGGACAGGTCCATAAATAAGAACACTAAACAGAGCAGGGCTGCCAGAAAGGGGACAAAAATGTAGTTCTGGGATCCCTGATAGACACATGTCCTGCTCTCAGTAACTCCCAGAATCACATTACTTCATTTCTTATTGCAGAGAAATTTTGAAGAACACAAAACAAAGACTAAACTTCAGATGTGAAGGGTTAACCCCAGCAGTGTTTCTCAGTGGGACAAGGTTTGAGTCATATTTTGCAGCATGAAAGAGCAATCTTCTCAATCCCCATTCCCATCTGGGGGGGAGTTTGTCCTGGATTCAGCAGTAGCAGTCATTTTTCTCATTAATAGCTGGTGCAGAGCTGTGTTTTTGACTCTCAGCCTTGGAGCAGTGCTGATAACATTGATGTTTTCAGTTGTGGCTCAGTAATGTTTACCCTGACCAAGGACTTTCTGAGTCTCATGCTCTGCCAGGGAGGAGGGGAAGCCGAGAGGAAGCAGAAACAGGACACCTGACCCAAACTAGCCAAAGAGGCATTCCATACCACAGCACATCATGCCCACTATATAAACTGGGGGCAGTTATGCGGAAGGGCTAGATCACTGCTTGGGTCCGGCTGGGTATCAGTCAGCGGGTGGTGACCGGTTGCATTCTCTTCCCTTGTTATTTCTCTTATCATTATTATTATTGATGGTAGCAGTAGTGATTTGTGTTATACCTTAGTTACTGGACTGTTCTTATCTCAACCCATGGGAGTTATGTTCTTTTGATTCTCCTCCCCATCTCTCAGGGAGCTGGGGGAGGAAAAGGGGGAAGTGAGTGAGCAGCTGCATGGTTCTGGGTTGCTGACTGGGCTTAAACCACGACAGGGTTAAATCCCATCTTACTGAAACCAGTAATGGATTGTTTAAGTGAATGATGATGTTATTCGCAGGAGCGTAATGTGTGCCCATGCTCCAGCTCCTTGTGCAATGAAGTGATTTGAATTTTGTTCATAGCTGTGCTTTGGAAATCACTGGTGCTGGAGGAAAGCAGCAACCATGCTGTGCACTGTGCTGAGCATAGCTCTGATCCCCCCAAAGCTTTGTTCTCATTTCAGTGGAACTCTACCAACATAAAGCCTCTTCTGTCAGCCACCCAGGAGATGCAGCTGACCTCTCATGTCTGAGCTGCATACCTCAGCTGCTGATCTCCTTTAAGATGATGTGAATCAGGAAATAACACTGATATAAAACTTAGGTCACTAGGACCCTAGAGTACATAGACAAGACTCTTTTCAGCCATAATCACATCCATGAAAGCCCAGCAGCCCCACTGCACTTGCCTCCTGCAGCGAGACAGGAATATGCTTGTACCTTCCATCTTTCTCCAATATCTGCCAAGCAAGCAGCACAAATGCAAAAGCCTTTTAGGGTGAATGCAGAGTCCTGTCTCTGAAATAAACATGGTTCAGGGCAGCAGGACAGGATAAAAATAAATTGCATGGGGAAAACTAGAAGGCAGTTTCATTGGGGCAGTTTCATTGGGGCAGTTTGGCATCCCTGTGATGTCCTGTTGTGACAGACTCTGCTGGAGGGTAACACCAATAGAGCAGCACTCACCTGCAGCAAGGGCAGTGTAGTCTTCATAGCTCCAGTACTGGGAAGGATCAAAACCCTTTCACTTACCTGAGAGAAAGTTGGAAAAAATGTTATGCACTCCAAAATGATGTACAGATCCAGAGCACTGGATACAGCAGTGTAGGGAATATTTAGGGAATATTTAGGAAATATTAAGGAAAGCAGTTTCACCTGGAATTAGCCCTTTCCCTACAGGCAGTATTCACAGTCCTCACTTTCTCTGTTTGTGTTGTGTCTGTTGGTTTCTGGTGTCCAGCTATTAGTCCCCTTCATGAAAGTCTGCTTCCCTCCAAAGCTTCACTTACAGCTCTTTTTCAGACTAGCAACTAAAGCTTCTTCTTGGCCTGCACCTTAGAAGAGAAAATGACAACTAAGATATTTCCCAGGATAGTTTTTAAGATCGTTCTGGTCTTCTGCATCTATCTCTACACTCCTTGTCTCTCATTCATATAGAAAGCATCAACACTGCTGATAACTGTCTAGAGGTTTGGCTGTGTTCCTAAGGCCAGTCCTGGAGAACCATGCCTTATACACAGCTTTCACAGAACCCCCATGTGCTCTTTTCTATTCAATTTAGGCCACTTGAAAACAAAAGCCCTGTCTGCTGAGCAGTACCTCTTTCTGTATGGAGAGCACTCAGCTTCTCCACAGCAGGGACTGAACAGGTGCCCTTTGCAGAGGTTCAGAAGCTTCAGCTCCATGAACTGGCTTTATTGGCCACTGAAGGTTTTATATACCTTGAACACGGTATATTTTTTACCCTTTTATAGCGTTTTATAAATAAGACTATAGTCACTTTCTATTGTCCCTAGAATGGCTTCCCATCTTGATAAAGATGGAGGAACAAATAGGCTTGCACACCTTGTAGCTTCTCAAGAAGCACTGGTAAAGCAGGGCAGGAATACCTGAGCAGAGACTGCCTGAGCTCTACCTTGAGTAGAAAAGGTCTTTAATTCTGGCAGCATACACAAGCATCACTTTTCAAATATAAAAATCCTCCCACTAGATAGTGAAAATTGGGCAAGGGCCATCAGTGTTAAATAGAAGGCAGTACTTGTTCTGCTCTCAAAGAAAGGCTGATCTGGAAGAAGTGTAGGACAGTCCTCATAAATGTCCCTTAGTTCTGGAGGTGCAGTATGTCAGCAGCCTGAGAGGGACTTGGCAGGAGAAACAGAAGCTAAAAAAGCCACTGAGGTATTGTGAGCAGGATCATGCAACTGAAGATCAGACATTCAGTCTGGAAATGGCAATAGGGAAGAAAAGCAAGGAAGCACAGCAAGAGGCCATGGGCTATTAGAGATAATAGAAAAAAGACTGTGACAAAGCAAGGGGACTTCTACAAACTGCAGATTAAAGCCCACCTTGCTGCACAGGAGAGATGGAGCTGGTTAACCTGATGTATGTTCCTGCTGTAACAGGCATAAGCACAACAGACAGACTAGGAAGGGAGTTTGACTGGGCAGCAACATTAAATTCTTTCACTTTCATTGCTGAAATATTACTGGGAAAGGATATTATAAACATATCCATGGGAAAAAAATCATATCAGTTGCATTAACGATGTTTTTCCTTAAAGAAAATACCTATAAATAATTAGTTAACAACAGAAAGGGAAAAGGATAGGTTTCTGGTTATGTGCTTGACACATGTTAAAATGACAAGAAAACAGAGGAAAGAAAGCTGAGCTGAAATAGAACGTCAAATGTGTTCTAAGCACCTTCTGGGGTCCATTGTGAAAAGGAATACAGGCTAGCATAGAAAATAAATGGACTTTTTCATAGGCAAAGGTATAAAATCATAAAATCATAGAATAGTTAGGGTTGGAAAGGACCTTGAGATCATCTAGTTCCAACCCCCCTGCCATGGGCAGGGACACCTCACACTAAACCATGTCACCCAAGACTTCGTTCAACCTGGCCTTGAACACTGCCAGGGATGGAGCATTCACAACCTCCCTGGGCAACCCATTCCAGTGCCTCACCACCCTCTCAGGAAAGAATTTCTTCCTTAGATCCAATCTAAACTTCCCCTGTTTAAGTTTGAACCCGTTACCCCTTGTTCTGTCACTACAGTCCCTGATGAAGAGTCCATCCCCAGTGTCCTTATAGCCCTGCTTCAGATACTAGAAGGCTGCTATGAGGTCTCCATGCAGCCTTCTCTTCTCCAGGCTGAACAGCCCCAACTTCTGCAGGAAGTACCCTGTTGGAGGAGTTTCATACCAGCTTTGTTGCTGAAATTTTCCTATAGAAAAGGCCAAACAGATACAGAGATCTAGATAAACACTATGGATGTCAAAGCAGGAATAGCACCTTCTGAAGTACCAGAGTAGATATATGGCATCCACCTCTACAGTGTGAAGAAACAATCTCCAGGCACACACTCCTCTCAGATCAGGCTTTCTTAAAGATTATGTTCTATTTTTCCCAAAAAGTGCAGTGTCACCAAAGAAAAAGGTGAAGGAAGAAGGTAGAAGCAGAAGATCATGGGTTTCCAGACATGCAGATCCCCGAAATGAGTCCTGGGTAAGACTGCATCTTCTTTTCTTTGACTGTTATTTCACTATTCATCATCACTTTTCCCTCTATCTTCTCTTGTTCACAGTGCTATTTTGAGAGACACAGCCTGTAAACGTACCAGTTTTGTTGGGTTTTTTTCCATGTTTCCTTATGTGTCAGTAAAACTCTATTGTTCCCTTCTGTACCTTCTTCATTCCTTCAGAGGTTTTCGTTCTGACAGATGTTGTTTGGTTGCCCTGTGCAAGGATCTTTGTTTCCAAACTGCTGAAGGGAAACAAATATCATCTTTAGTGTGTTTTCTGTGGCTTCAGACTACTCTGTTGTCCTGGGTTCAGCAGCAGCAGTCACTTTTTCTCCTTCTTAGTAGCTGGTGCAGTGCTGTGGTTTTGACTTTTGGCCTGGGGATAATACTGATAAAGCCGATGTTTTCAGTTTGCTGGTCAGAATGTTTACCCTGACCAAGGACTTTGTGAGTCTCATGCTCTGCCATGGAGGAGGGGAAGCCGGGAGGAAGCAGGGACAGGACACCTGACCCAAACTAGCCAAAGAGGTATTCCACACCACAGCACGTCATGCCCAGGATGTAACTGGGAGTACCCCGGAAGGGCATGCTCTCTGCTCCGTCAGGCTTGTTCTCAGCGAGTGGTATCGTATTCTTTTCCCTTGTTATTTCTCTTATCATTATTGTTATTGGTGGTAGCAGCAGTGATTTGTGCTATACCTTAGTTACCGGACTGTTTTTATCTCAACCCATGGGAGTTACATTCTTTCGATTCTCCTCCCCATCCTGCCGGGAGGAGTTGGGGGTGGGAGTAGAAACTGCATGGCTGACTTGCCGACTGGCTTAAACCATGACAGTTCCTTTTGGCACCCAACGTGGAGCATGCAAGGTTGAGATAAGGACAGATCTGACCAGAGTGTGTCTAATCGTATTTGTGATAAGCATTCAGTGTTTTGGATTAATAGTCACTCGTCATAATGCTGATTTATTGGCTCTCAAAGTTATTGGTTTTGATCTCACAGTTTCAATATGTTGTAGCTTACTTAGAGCCGGTATTTTCTGTGTTAGTGTTTTTCAAGTGTGGGGCTTGGGCTAAGGTTATTGTCTCATTGTACTTTATGGTAATGACTTGTAATACAAGAGAATCATTGATCATGAAAGTGATCTGGCTTATGTTCCCAGTGTGGTCACCACCTTTACACTTTGGGAAGTATATAATACAAGTGCTTAGCAATTACACATCTCTTTTCTCCTTCTCAGGTGGTCAACCTGTGAAGGAGACATTCTTTTACCCTCCCAGCACCCCCTCCCCTCAGACCATTTACAGCATCATTTGAGAGTTTTGAAGTTTTTGAATGGCCTTTTAATACTGTTGAGACCTGTTTGTGATTGTGATGGGGATCACTATGTTGGCATGCATACAGAGTGTGTTTTGTCCACAACCATTACATCTGATCTCAAGAGTTAAGCAGAGTCAGGTTTGGGTCTTGTCTGGGGTTAGACGACGATATAGGAGGATCAAGAGATTTTCCCCGAGGCTGGACAGCCATGAGTGGCAGGGTGTGTGATAGTATGGGCAAGTATCTAGGTCAGTGGGCCCTTCCAGTGTTTTGGAATTTCACTACCGAACAAGTGCAAAATCCAGAAGAATTAGTAAAACACTTAAATGAGGTGTGCTGTCATCCTGGTCATACCAGAGAGGCACAAATCATGTCAACGTGCTGGGGCTTGGCCTATGCTTACCGGGCCTTGTTCAACACTATCCAGCACCTTCAAAAGGAAAAAAATGTCCCTGGATCTGAGGGCAAAGCAACAGACAGTGAAGCTACCCCAGCTCCAACCACAGCAGCTACACCACCCCCAGCGACAAGTACAGTCGCTACTCAAACCACAGTGATAATCACTGCAGCTAAACCAGAGGACCGATTTGTGCCAATATCGATTGCCCCTCTACGCAAGAGAAAAAGCAAAAAAGAGGCAAGAAGGGTGAGGCAAGATGAAGAAACAGTGTACTCACCACTCAGGACAGCATCTGATCAGGAGTCATCATCACATGACAAAGAAGAAGAGGTGACTTCTTGACCTCGGACCTCAACCGAGCTATGGAATATGTGAAAAGATTTTACCCGTTAACCAGGGGAGCACATCATCACCTGGTTGCTCCGATGCTGGGACAATGGGGCCGATGGTCACGAACTAGAAGGTACGGAAGCCAAGCAGCTGGGATCACTTGCTAGAGAAGGGGGAATTGACAAAGCAATTGCAAGAGAGAAAAATTCCCTCAGTCTTTGGAGGCGGCTCTTGGAGGTTGTGAAAAAAAGGTTTCCATACAAGGACGATGTTACGAGTCGTTCGGCCAAGTGGACTACTTTAGACAAAGGCATCCAGTCTCTGAGGGAATCAGCCATCGTAGAGATGATCTATCACATCAAACCGAATAATGGGGATATATCCATAGACCCAGATGAAGTCGAATGTACACGACTCATGTGGCGAAAACTTACACGGAATGCACCGTCATCATATGCCCATTCATTGGCAACAGTAACCTGGAATGACATAGTAACACCAACAGTGGATGAAATGATTCATAAACTCCGAGAGTTCGAAGACAATCTCACCCCTTCCATCATCTCAGCTGTGGAAAAACTGTCCCAGGATGTCAAACAATTGAGGGACGATCTATCTGATTTATCCAGCTCCTCACGTGTACCAACACACGTCTCAGCTATTAACAAAAGGTGTCCTATTGTTCGAGACAGAAGATATAGAAGGCAAACACCAGGGGCCACCCTATTGTCTTACCTGTGGGATCATGGAGAAGACATGACAAAGTGGGATGGAAAACCTACTTCAGCTTTGGAGGAACGGGTGTATGAATTGAAAATAGGAACAAGGGTCAAGGCTGATCATCCCATGAGAGCTGTCAGTCTGTGTTGAGCAAGTTCCAAGATGGAGTAGAAGAGCTGATTTTACCCCAGCTCCTGTGATAACAAAGAATAATCCCTTTCAACACGACTTAAGTGTCCAATGCTATAATGACTATTAGAGGGGCCCTGCCTCCAGCCAGGTGGAGGTAGGGGACAATTGGATTTACTGGACTGTGTGGGTCAGATGGCCTGGCACATCGCTCCCACGGAAGTATAAAGCTCTCGTAGATACCGGTGCACAGTGTACCCTGATGCCGTCAAGCTGTCAAGGGGTGGAACCCATCTATATCTCTGGAGTGACAGGAGGATCCCAAGAGTTGACTGTACTGGAGGCTGAGATCAGCCTGACTGGAAGGAAATGGCAAAAGCACCCCATTGTGACTGGTCCAGAGGCTCCATGCATCCTCGGCATAGATTACCTCAGGAGAGGGTACTTCAAAGACCCAAAAGGGTACCGATGGGCTTTTGGTATTGCTGCTTTGGAAACTGAGGAAAATGAACAGCTGTCCACCTTGCCTGGTCTCTCAGAGGATCCTTCTGTTGTGGGGTTGCTGAAGGTCGAAGAACAACAAGTGCCAATGGCGACCACAACAGTGCACCGGCGGCAATATCGCATCAACCGAGACTTCCTGATTCCCATCCATAAACTGATCCGTAGACTGGAGAGTCAGGGAGTGATCAGCAGGACCCGCTCACCCTTTAATAGCCCCATATGGCCAGTGCAAAAGTCTAACGGACAGTAGAGACTAACAGTAGACTATCGTGGCCTGAATGAAGTCACACCACCATTGAGTGCTGCCGTACCGGACATGCTAGACCTTCAGTATGAACTGGAGTCAAAGGCAGCCAAGTGGTATGCCACGGTTGATATTGCCAATGCATTCTTCTCAATTCCTTTGGCAGCAGAGTGCAGGCCACAGTTTGCTTTTACTTGGAGGGGTGTCCAGTACACTTGGAACCGACTACCCCAGGGGTGGAAACACAGCCCTACCATCTGCCATGGACTGATCCAGAATGCACTGGAACAGGGGCAAGCTCCAGAACACCTGCAGTACATTGATGACATTATTGTGTGGGGTGATACAGCGGAAGAAGTCTTTGAGAAAGGGAGGGAAATAATCCAAATCCTGCTGAAAGTTGGTTTTGCCATAAAATGGAGTAAGGTCAAGGGACCTGCACAGGAGATTCAGTTTTTGGGAATAAAATGGCAAGATGGACGTCGCCAGATCCCCACAGATGTGATCAACAAAATAACAGCAATGTCTCCACCAACTAATAAGAAAGAAACACAAGCTCTCTTGGGTGCTGTGGGGTTCTGGAGAATGCACATCCCAAATTACAGTTCGATTGTAAGCCCTCTCTATCATGTGACCCAAAAGAAGAACAATTTTAAATGGGGCCCTGAGCAACAACAAGCCTTTGAGCAAATTAAACGTGAGATAGTTCATGCAGTGGCGCTTGGACCAGTCCGGACCAGGCCAGATGTAAAAAATTGTTGTGGTTTAAGCCCAGGCCGTAAATTAGAACCACGCAGTCTACTTCCCCCCACACCTTTCTTCCCCCCGCTCCTGGAGGGACAGGGAAGAGAATCAAAAGAATGCAACTCCCACGGGCTGAGATAAAAACAGTCCAGTAACTAAGGTATAACACAAATCACTGCTGCTACCACCAATAATAATAATGATAAAGGAAATAACAAGCGAAGAGAATACAACACCTCACCAACCGATACCTCGCTCCCCACCCCGCAGCATTCTAGCCCTTCAGGGTACTTTCAGTTACCTCCTGGGCATGACGTGCTGTGGTATGGAATACCTCTTTGGCTAGTTTGGGTCAGGTGTCCTGTCCCTGCTTCCTTCCGGCTTCCCCTCCTAAATGGCAGAGCATGAGACTCACAAAGTCCTTGGTCAGGGTAAACATTCTGACCAGCAACTGAAAACATCGGTTTTATCAGTATTATTCCCAGGTCGAAAGTCAAAACCACAGCACTGCACCAGCTACTAAGAAGGAGAAAAAATGACTGCTGCTGCTGAACCCAGGACAAAAATGTACTGTACACCGCAGGAAGTGAGAATGGTCCTACCTGGAGCCTCTGGCAGAAAGCTCCAGGGGAGACTCGAGGTCGACCCCTCGGCTTTTGGAGTCGGGGATACAAAGGATCTGAGGCCAGCTATACCCCAACTGAGAAAGAGATACTGGCAGCCTATGAAGGGGTTCGAGCTGCTTCGGAGGTGATTGGCACTGAAGCACAGCTCCTCCTGGCACCCCGGTTGCCCGTGCTGGGCTGGATGTTCAAAGGCAGGGTCTCCTCTACACATCATGCAACCGATGCTACATGGAGTAAATGGGCTGCACTAATTACACAACGAGCTCAAATAGGAAATCCCAGTCGTCCAGGCATTCTAGAAGTCATCATGGACTGGCCAGAGGGCAAAGATTTTGGAATGTCACCAGAGGAGGAGGTGATGCGTGCTGAAGAGGCCTCACCATATAATAAACTGTCAGAAAGTGAAAAGCAGTATGCCTTGTTTACTGATGGGTCCTGCCATATTGTGGGAAAGCATCGGATATGGAAGGCAGCCGTATGGAGTCCTCAACGACAAGTTGCAGAAACTGCTGAAGGAGAGGGTGAATCGAGTCAGTTTGCCGAGGTGAAAGCCATCCAGCTGGCCCTGACATTGCTGAACGAGAAAAGGGGCCAGTACTTTATCTCTATACTGACTCATGGATGGTGGCAAATGCCCTGTGGGGGTGGTTGCAGCAATGGAAGCAGAGCCACTGGCAACGCAGAGGTAAACCCATCTGGGCTGCTGCACTGTGGCAAGATATCGCTGCCCGGGTGCAGAACCTGGTGGTGAAGGTACGCCATGTAGACGCCCATGTACCCAAGTGTCGGGCCACTGAGGAACACCAGAGCAACCAACAAGTGGATAAAGCTGCTAAGATTGAAGTGGCTCAGATGGACTCAGATTGGCAACATAAGGGTGAATTATTTTTAGCTCAGTGGGCCCATGACACTTAAGGCCATCAGGGCAGAGATGCAGCATATAGATGGGCCCGTGATCGAGGGGTGGACTTAACAATGGACACTATTGCCCAGGTTATTCATGAGTGTGAAACATGTGCTGCAATTAAACAAGCCAAACGGTTAAAGCCTCTTTGGTATGGAGGACGATGGCTGAAGTATAAATATGGGGAGGCCTGGCAGATTGATTATATCACACTCCCACCAACCCGCCAAGGCAAGCGCCATGTGCTTACCATGGTGGAAGCAACCACCGGATGGCTGGAAACATACGCTGTGCCCCATGCCACTGCCCGGAACACTATCCTGGGCCTTGAGAACCAGATTTTGTGGCGACATGGCACCCCAGAAAGAATTGAATCAGACAATGGGACTCATTTCCGGAATAACCTTATAGACACTTGGGCCAAAGAGCATGGCATTGAGTGGGTATATCACATCCCCTACCATGCACCAGCCTCTGGGAAAATCAAGTGGTACAATGGGCTGTTAAAAACTACACTGACAGCAATGAGAGTTACATTTTTTCGATTCTCCTCCCTATCCCTCCGGGGGAGGAGAGGGAGTAGAAACTGTGTGGCTGACTTGCCAACTAGCTTAAACCACGACATCTGTAAAAAAGAGAAGGTCAATAAACCCCATTTAGAGAAGCAGGCAATGTAGAGCACAAGCCACTTCTTAGGTCTACAACAGCGCTCAGGATTTTATGACCCACTGAAAATTAAAAACACCCTTTTTCGGATACTTTCCCAGCTTACTTCAGGGGAACTTTGTGTCAGAATACACATTTAAGCCCGTCTGTCTTGAGACCCGTCTCTCCCTGGACCACTCCCCTTCTAGTGATTTACGCTGTTCAGCACAAGGAAGAAGCCTGCAAGGCCATTCATGCCCCTGACTTAGCAGTGTTCAGCCAGATAAAAAATAGAACATTTAGCAGCAGACATTGTATTAATTTAGATATCACTGGGATTTATTAAAAACCAGAACTATGTTAAACATCACTTTGAAATCCTCAGTCTTTTTTTTGCTCTAAGTTTTACCACTCATATGCATTTTTAACAGCTAACAATCGCTGTCTTTTTTAGCACATACATGACTTAGGCAACATGAGATCACTTTGTTTTCACCAAAGACCCCCTCCAGATTATTGCATGATACACCAGGTTTCAGATATATCCAATTTAAACTAGTCAAGCTTAAAAAACACAAACTGTCAGATTTGTTTACAGTATTTTTTAACTGTATTATTCAGGACATAATTTAATGAAAGCTGTATAAATCCAAAACATGATACCTAGGGTGACGGAACAGTTTTGTATCACTTAAGCATTCACTATACTTAAATGCAAACAATTATTTTGTAGGAAAAATTCATTTTTTAGGGCAATTATATGAGTGTTAGAGACCATATCACAGTAAATACCTGAATAAATAAGCACAACTAGCACCAAATACGAACATTATTCAGTCCAGGTACCTTTGATTTTGACATAACCAATTTTGAAAGTCACAAAGTAGATCACAATGGTGTGTCACCTGATTGCATCTAATATAAATCTAAATAAAAGGTTGTATCATTTTTAATATATCAACTTACTTAGAATGCTTTTTGGCTGCTGACACATCAGCTAGATTGCAGTGATCAATAAAAGCAAAGAAAATGCTGAGATATTAGAATCTCTATAATTCCTCTAGTCAATTTTTCACACAGGACTTAGTACCCAAGTTTTATGTCTAAACTTGCCAAGCTAAAAATGTAATTCATATGATAATGAAATGTAAAATAAGTCTTGAGCTAGAGGTCTAGATATTTAAAGTATCTGATTTCATTAGGAAGAAAATTCTTAAAGATATAAGGAATGATCAGATGCTCTACTCATCTTCTGTCAACATTCAAATAAAAGTGAATTTGTTTTACTAGAATTTAGCTTCCTCCTAATAAATCACACTCCAAGAGCACTAACATCTAATTACTGATTTACACTTACAGATTATATTATCCCATAATGAAGATGAAGCCTATTAGAACAGACAGTTCACTGCGAGTTCAGATGCTGAAGAACAACAATGATGGGATGCCTGGAAGCAGGAAAAAAATCCTGGTTTGCAGATGTTAAGCTTGTTGATTTGGTGTCCTGCAAGAACTGGACCATTTTGTATCTGACAATTTCTGTAACACGCCTCTAGTTTTATCCTGGAACCTGCCTGGAATGTGAGCTGTGTTATAACTGTCACATGTTGCCTGAGTAAAAATTGGGCCCTGTGTGTGTCAAACCAAAAAGACACAGCTTTACCCCAGCTTTACCCTCACTGAATTTTATTTCAACTTAATTTAATTATAATTATTATAGATAATAGAGAAAATAATTATAGACAATAAAGAAAATAATTACTATAGAATAGAGAAGAAAAAAAAAGAATAAGGTAGTTTTCTTCAAAAAAAAAAATAATGCTGGTACAGCATGAACTGCACAATGCTTTGGTTTCCAGCACAAAATGCATAAACCATTTCACAACAACTGTGACAAATACTGCAACAAAAAATGTAAGCTCAGCGACAACTACAGCAGTGGAAAGAACCATTGGCACATCGGGGAATTGTAACCACATACTTCCAGCTTACAGTAGTCCCTTCACCTATTAATAGTGAGAATGATAATGTAAACTAAGGTATAGTTTCAATCCAAAGAAGTTGAATCTGTAAGAAAAAACAAGTCTTACACATAAGTATGCCAGTGTGGGAACCTGTTAGGCTACCACCTTACCGCTGGAAATTATAGGAATTACTGAGCTGAGTTTGCATTGCTTTGCATTGACATACAAGGCTGCAGCCGGGGTGGAATTGATGGGTCCTAAATGGAAACACATTCAGAATATTCCTGGCAATTAAATGCACGTCTTGTAGCATCACATCCAATAGTTTCCCTGGATGTCCTCCAATACACATTTCTTTGAATTCCTGCAAGCGGCCATCATTAGTTAATCACAAAGTCCTTTTAATGCCAAAATCCGAGAACAGTTCAGGGAAATGGCTGATGGAGAAATACAAGCTCTGTCATGTGAAAGAGGGGGAGATTTTCTCACTGCAGGGAAGAGTCCCTATAACAGGACGCTGACAGACTGGTCAGGCACAAGGGTCTCAGATTTCCTGGGGTGCTGATAGACAGATCAAACACTAGGGGTTGAGAAAAATCTCCCTCCCCTTCACATGGCAGAAGTCGGAGTTCAGGGTATCTGCTTCAGTGTTATATGCTGGTGTCACAACCTGTTATAGTATATGTATTTTTTCCTTTTTTTATAGTCACATCCAAGCAATCACATGAGGTCTTTTGATTCTTTACATATTTCCACCAAGAATATTCAAAGTAGGGCCTCAAATTTTAGCCAATGACCTTCAGTTCTGTTAGTCTGGTGCCTTCATGGGATGGTGCCTACTATCCTTGTGCCTACAAGTCTTACACAGCACTTAAGAAAACACATATCCTCTAACAAATCTAACAGGAAAACACAGAAATCATCCTGTGTCCAAAAGTAAACTTCATTATGTATAACATAATGCCTTTTCTTAGGCTATAATATTTTCATTGCAAATACATAGATTATGATAGCAATGCTGACCATGTAACATGTTATCTTTGTTTAGCATCAACAAAAAAATGTCAACATTACAAAAAGAACTGGTCACTCTTCTGCTTCATTTACTAACTGGTTTTGCTAATGGTCATAACAGATAAAGAAGGCTTTTACTCTTCATATCAAAATAGAGTTCACATTGCTGCTTGTGAGAAAAGTTATTCTTTCACCTGGAAAGTAGTTTGATCGGATAACCACTAAAACACAAGAAGCATAAAGATCTGAACAGCTTAAAACTTCTACAGTAATTAGGATTCTTTCATTTAGGGAACTCATTGTTTGCCTCTATCAAAGAGGAGGAAATATTGATCCTTCATTCACTTTTCAGCTAATTAGACATCATCACTCAGGTTCTCACTAATATGATGCTCTTTCTTCTGGATTCATTGTATGTCCACCCTAATTAGCACTGGCATAGAAAAGCATAGAAAAAATCAACACTCCCACTAAGAAATTTTCAGCCCAACTTGGTGGAAGAGAGGCATGTCCCTGGCACATAGAATCACAGAATCATAGAATAGTTAGGGTTGGAAAGGACTTTAAGATTATCCAGTTCCAACCACCCTGCCATGGGCAGGGACACCTGACACTAAACCATGTCACCCAAGGCTCTGTCCAACCTGGCCTTGAACATCCTGTAAGACTTCCAGACCTTGATGCTGCAAAGTGTTTGGCATTACAGAAGTTGGCTCATGGTCCACGTCCTATCAACTGCTCCCACCAGGGTTAATACCACAGAGACAAGAAAGAAAAAGAAAAAACACAAAAAGGCAAGTCTTGATTCTTGCACCTTGTTCCAGTTGTGTACGGATCAAAGGGGACAAACATGCAGCCTATATCACCATTTGTTCGCAAGCAGCATAAACACTACTGACACAGCACTGTCTGATCTGTAGCGTTCCATCTGCCAGCTGCAAGAACGAAAAAGGGAGAGCAATTAATATTAATCAGGGCTTGAAGTGCTGCATGATTCATGATTCACGTGAAGAAAGACCAAGATATATCAAAAGATGATGTGTTTACTTAAAATAAAATAGGAGCATGATTTCTTTAGCCCTTAGCATTTAATGCAGGATATTTTTTTCCCAGACTGCACTGAACTTTCCACCAAATCTCTTGCACTCACTTTGAATAGTCAAGCACTTAGCTCAATCTATATAAGTCTAATTCAAGCCTCTGATTACTGATTATTTAGAAGCACTGAGTTAACATTAGGGTATCATCAGTTAGATTATTTCCCTGGTGATCTTCATTCTGGTATTTAATAATGTCATCTTATCCATTCCAATTAGACTTTTCTGCTAGCAGAAAAAAACGGCAGAAGTTTCTTTTACATTTCTGGGTAAATGTACAGTATAACAGATCCTTGCTGTGAAATCTGGAAATATTAGCAAAACCACTATATAAGTTTTATGGAGAAAGATATATTTTCTGTACAGCAGAGATATTTGTATACAGAATTTTAGCTTCTGATGAGGAATTATCTCCCTATGGATAAGTGAAGGACAACACTGTAAAGATATTTAAAGTGTCTAAAGATGCAGATTGGTGCCTAGTGGGATTTCATATCTCTAGAAGAGACCTATAAGCAAGCAGAAATCACAGTTTAAAATCTAAGGAAACAAAACATCTATTTAGAAATCCACATGTGGAAAACATCCTTCTGTGTGCACAAAAGCCACAGAAGCAATCTAATATTTTCAGGTTAGATATAAGAAAGTTCTTTACTGTGAGGGTGGTGAGGCACTGGAACAGGTTGCTCAAAGAAGTGATAAATGCTCCATCCCCGGCAGTGTTCAAGGCCAGGCTGGGCAGAGTCCCAGGCGACATGGTCTAGTGTGAGGTGTCTTTGCCCATGGCAAGGGGGATGGATTTAGATGATCTTAAGATCCTCTCCGATCATTCTATGATTCTGTGATACCATGCAGACAGTATTTTTTACTGTCACTCTTGCTGTGACAGGCACTTGGGCCACAGCAGTCACTGCCAAAGCAGGGCTCTCCTGCACATGTGGACCATGTCTCTAAGCTGAAGCAAAGAAAGGTTCAGCACAATTTGCCCCTGGGTCAGCACAATCCCTTCTGCACATCAAGAAATGAGAACACTCACAGAGGTTATTTACCACACCTCAGAAAGCTGTCCTACATAAAAAGTTGCCATATTCAAAGTTGAGGAAGCAAAAGGTAGCCCAAACTCACGGGGTTACTTATTACAGCTATTCCGGCTGTTGCAAACACTTCGAAATTAAGACCAGATTCCTGAGTTGAAGGGCTATGGCATTTTGATTCAGTCTTGTCTCCAGAAATAAGGACGACACAAGCATCAGCTATTTAAGGATGTCTCAGTCTGGAGGATAAAAATGACACAAAAAAGATATTTTATACATTCATAAGGTAGGGGTTTTGTTGTGGTTTTCCCTGAATTTTAAGTCATGCAAAAGCTTGCACCTGGCAGGACAAATTAAGACAATGTTGTAAGCAATTTCCACAAAAAAGATAAAAAAATAGCTTTAAAGTAGGGGAAAAGGAGCATTTATGTAGTTGAAGAACTCAGACAGAGGCCTTTTAAAAAAGATTAACCTGTTAGAAGAGGATGAAATGCTATTAAGCTCTGCAGTGAAAGCTTGATAACCTCAGGCTGCCTTTGAAACCATCCAAACAGGGGCTTTAGATGATTTGGAATCATTTAAAGAGGGTCTGCATGCTGTCTTTTGCAATGAAATAAGCACCTTGGCACCTGATGTCCTTTGTCATTAAAAGCTGAAGTATAATGTTAAGCAGGTTGAAACCAGATGGCATCCTAAAATCGAATGGGTAGGTGAAAAAAAAAAGGGATATCTGGAGAAAAGGACATAGGAATACAACTTTTTGTGTGTGAATATGCTAGGGGGAAAACGATACAGAGGGCACAGCATGTACTTATGTATGCCATCTTCACAAATGATCAAAGCTGTTTGCAAGAACACATAACGTTTAAGCCTAAAAATGCAAGGGACAGGCTGGGTGTGCTGACTGCCTTATGCAAGTTTTCTTCTTAGGAAGGCTTGAGCACCTGGATGGCCTGCTCTTTCCTCAAAGAAAGGAAACCTGCATCAAAGAGATGTGTTTCTCTTTACTGAAACACACATATAAAGAACAACCCTTTGGGAAAGTTCAGTAAAGACTGAACAAGCAGTAAAGTTGGTGCTAAAATTCCTTTGTACTGGGTCTCTCTGAAAACAAATCTTTGCTTTTAAATTCTCTGGTCAACCTCTGCTTGCTGCACTTCCCACCATTGCCTTTCTCACAGCCTCCAACCTGGGTCTGCACTGACCCCTTCTTCAAGGATGGTAAAATCACTGCTTGAACTCAACCAGATGCTGTGTTCAGCTGGATGTTGCTCATCATCTGCCCTTCCACAGACAGAAACTTCCCTTCCCAACACCAATAATGTGCAAAGGATTTTAACCATTTTAATCATAAAATTTAAAATCATAGTGCTCACTACATCAAAGTAAAAATCCTGAGGGAGTAATTATTTAGAACAAACATCTGTTCTGAAATACTTTGGGGTCACATCAGAGAAACCGCACTCTTAGTCCCATAGAGTGGTCATCTGGGGTTGAAGGCACAGGGCTGAGCCTGGGGAGGCAATTTCTGTTCATGCCACATAGTCTAGAGCAGGCAACCAAGAACAGAGGATCCTGTCTGCCATGAAACTTAAACAGCAAATTCTCCAGTTTAGGAAGTCCCACATAATGTACAGTAGTTCTCACAGTGAAATCTCCATTTCTATACACATATATATATATATCAGAATAACTCTGAGATAATGAAGTAACTGAAAGAAAAATCCACCTTAACTGCTGAGCCCAGAACAATAGCAACAAACTTCCATTTAGAAATTTTATCTTCATGTTTTGAATGCCTTTATTTTCTTTTATTTTCCCTACAACTGCTTTAGGTTTTCCTCTTATGCATGTTGCAGAAGTGTAAGAGGATACAGATCTAACAAGCTTGGATTAGAGGAGAATGTCCTGACTTCCCAGCTGCAGACAGGCACCTTTATGGTAGTTTGAGATAGAAAGGATTTCCTATGCCATTATCAAGATCTTTTCTGGTAGCAGCTTTCATAGTACTGTCAGATTAGAGTCCCCCTTATTAGCTGTCAGCCACTATCTGTTTTTCAGTGGGAGAGAGGAGGAGAATAATAAACCTCATATATAGTGGATGGCCAGTAGGAGAGAAATGTCACTTAATGACATTTATACAGCAGCTAATACCAGGCAAAATAAAGAACAGGAGTGATTTTATTTAATTTTTTTTTCTCTCCAGAACTCCTAGAAGAGATGTTTGTTAGCATTCTCACTCAAATTGGCTTTGCAAGTGGCTTGGAGGTTTTATGTCAGAAACAGATCACGGGAGGGATAACAGAGCCCCTTTTGCATTCCCGAGCACACCAGAATACCTTCCTTTGCACTGTGTGACTGACAGCAGCTTCCTTTCATCCTCAGGCAATGGACAAATTAAAGAACAATCCTAGTCCTTGTGTTTTCCCTCTGATTACTGTGCACAGGCTCACTCTCAGCTGTCAGACTGTGCTATTACTGCACCTCACTACTTTTCTGTAGATGAACAGGAGAGAAAGAATTGTCTAAAGGTTTTGGGCTTTTTTTCAGGAGACATTTTCCCTTCCCTTAAGAAAGTTTTCCTGAGCTCCATCGGGCAAGCCTCTGAGCTTAGCATATTCTTTGGCAGAAGTACAAGCTACCCCCAGTCATCCAGAACAGAGATGATTTGGTGTGTCATCCTTCCAGGCTTTACTTCCACCAAAGAATCCTCTGTTCCTCTGCCTCAGCAAATACCTAGAAACACTGAATTAAAATTTAAAGATAACTATGAAGGATTTGGAACAAATTTAATAGGTGTGACATCTTTACATCAGTACACAAACAACATTTATCTTTGAGTATTTCAATGATCTTCTCTCTTACGATAACTGAGAAAGCTAAAAGCTTTCCAGCTCCCCTCCCCACTCAGATCATGGGCAGCATAATTATTCATAAAGGAGGTATGAAAAGACCACAGCAAATATCATGGCTTCCTAAAATCACCTTCACTGATTTTATCCAGACTAACAGCAGAAACAAAGTGAATAGCTGGACAGGAAAACACAAGGAGACAAAGTCTCAAGACAAGTCACTGCCTTCCTAAATCAGAACTTAAGTCAGTTCCAGTAGAAGATTCAAGGAATAAAGCTAGACAAATGAGCATCTTCAGTGGCAAAGTCCGTGCTGCATCCTACTTCATAGTTGCTATCAGTAAAGCAACTGGTAACATAACTCACATGGTCTGAAAAAGCCTTGTTATTTTGTGCATGGAGTCCATTTGTCATACAAGTAGGGCCTTTTTGCTTTGTATTTGCTATATTCAAAGGCTGGCAGCACGCTTTGCAAAACCAGATGTTGCTATATTTCTTGACAAGCCAGGCCTCAAATATAAGTTCTTTTAGTCAGCAGTTGCAAGATGATAAGAAATATATTTTTCTCCTTTTCAGTGCTGCCTCACGCATCTTGTTCAGTCCTTGTTTTGATCTCCATATGAAATCTGTGCAAGACAGACACGGTCCCAAATCATAGCAGAAATCATCTGCGTCCTCACAAGAGCAGAGAAAACATGAGCCACGTTGTTGGCATTTCTTATAATCAACTTCACACACTTCCTTGATTTCCCTTGTAGACACAGGCAAGTCCTGGCTATGGCATAGAAAGCCTACCCATGGCTACTTAACTGAATTAGGAGGTAAAATCCTGTCATTACAATTTTTAAATTTGGAGAAAATGACTTAAAATACTAGGAAGAATATTTAGCAAGGGAAATTTAAAAAAAGACAAGCCACAGGAGTATGTTCAGTCTTAGATTGCATGAGAAAATAACCTAGCGGACCTCAAACTAAAAGAAAGAAAAATACAGATCAAACCACATGAGTTTACCTTGCAGCTCATTACTTTGCAAATTACCCACATGTATAATATGTTATATTGTAGTGTGCAGAAAGAGAGAGAAATAGGAAGTCCAGCAGACAATCAAGAAACTTGGCTATGACAGCCTAACACAATACTGGATGTGCTTGGGGATATTTCCAAAGATGTTCATTATCACATCATGCTCCTGGTGTTGGGCCAGCGTAAGGACATTGGAGAGATAAATGTGAAAGCAGAGACTAAAGACAGCATCAGAGGTGGCTCATCCACAAACGAACAAGGAAGCCCACCATGGTGGTTGGTCCTGGACAGTGGAGGCAATCGCTGACTTGAGGATTTTGCCAAAAGACTAATGCTACAGAATAAGTGCATGTGAGCAGTCTGGCAGCTTGTCAGCTGAAACAGAGACCCGACCCTGGAGTTAAGCCAATATCGAAACATCTATCATAGTGGGTTTCAGTTAGTTCTGTGTATCTGTTTCTAAACCTAAGAAGAACCCCATTGTTAATACTGTTGTAATACATTCCCGCAATGCTTGTACTTCCATATTTCTCTATTGTTGAAAGCAATTACCCATTAAATAGCAAACAACAAAGCATTACATTCCTTCTCCTAGCAGTCTTTGAAAACAGTCTTGTGTCTTTTTCAAAAACTTTATACATTAGTTTCATGTGTAGCACAAGAAAGGGAAGGGAATTTCTCACTGAGCAGCATGAGCCAGGGTAGGTTAAACCATATAACTTAGATGTTTTTCAGTGACAAGTATTAGCCAGTGATAGGCAAAAGGAAAACAAGAGCTTTAGGAAGTCTGAAGAGCCTCTTCTGAGTTCTGAACAGTTATCTGAATCATATTTTTTCTTCCCTTCAGCTGGAGGGAGAATGTGATCCATTATTATACTACCCTTGATGGCAGCAAGACCAGCCCCTGGTAACACACACTTGGGCATCATTTATATACTACAGCATGGGAAATAATGTAGACTCTTTAAATTGCCATAAGTGCACAACCTGAAGACATGTGAGGGAAAATTCCTTGAACTTTCTCCAATCAAGATACTATAGTGGGTTCATTAAAAACAACAAAATTCAGTCTTCATGCCTTGAGAAAATAGAAACTTAGCACCTTTGACTACTGACCGTCTTCTAAAAAGAAATGGAGACCCTGAGCAGTCTAAACTACATCAACCTTAAGTGCAATTCTGAGCCTACTAGAAGACAGATTTATTTGTCAGAGTAAATTTTAGAAACTTTAAAATTTAAAATGCTTTCAACAGTATCTTTAAGACGAAAAACAAAGGTATTGGGGGCTCAATAAGAAACATTATCTTGGAAAAGAAGCTCTATTCTTATCCAAATTTTAAAATAGCACTATAAACAAGTGCTAATTTAGACCCCAGGAAGCTAAAACAAAAAAGGGAAGAGAAATGTTAACAGATAACAACATCCACAAAAAGACAGGAGTGCTGTAAATCAAGTGACATATCATAAATCAAAACAGACAATTTATGAAAGCCTTGGTGAAAATCAGTGTGTCATTCTCTTCATTCCAATGTCACCATCACCCTGCAAATATAGAACAGTTAGAGTTAATTTTTCCAGCAAGGAAAAAAAAAGCTTGGCCTCAGAACATTACTATGAAAATATGACAGATTGGATAGAATTAGGTTAAGAAGAAAAATGAACTCTAGAGGGCAAAACCTATGCAAGCTTGTAATAAAACCACACAAATCTCAAAAATTGCACGGGGCTGGACCCTCACTTCAGAATCTCAGCGCTGTTGTAACTGAATGCCATGGTTCTGCATTAACTCAAAGAAAAGGTTTCTCTTGGGTTTACACTATAATTTGGTGCCAGTAAAAAGAAAATAGCACAGCCCTTGAACGAACCCACTTTGGCAGTGTGGATTTCAGAGGAACCCAAACTCCGTGCCATGTATTCCTCATTGTGCACATCCCACCACACTGGTCCCTCCAAGCTCGGAGTCCCAAACTTCCACATCAATTTACTTATTTTGAAAGAGCTGCAGTTCTCTGATTGTTCAATCCTTCTGAACAAGCCTTTAATGAGCAATTTTTTTTTTTCACTCAACTTGCTACAACTCCTATGGCCATCTGAAAACTGATTTACAATATCACAGATTGGGTAGCTAAAGATAATAAATAATTATTGTTGCCATCTGGACACTTTGAGAAGAGTCTGTCTGAAGTTTGTGCTTCAGTTTCCACTGGAATGGAGCTGGTACAAAAGTAAAGAACAACGACAAGTTAAATTTACATTAACAGGAGAATAGCTGCTAATTTGTAATCTACAAGGGGAAGCATTGACATTAATTTAAATGCAGTTTGCACAGAAGTATTCATGAAATTTTGTAGCTATTTTTTTAGCTTGTCAAGTATATTGATGTAGTAGAATAGTTTCCTGATTATCAGTACTTCTACTTGCAACAGTACACAGAGAGACAAGGGTTTGTTTTGATTTTGTTTTGACCTTTTCCCTACCTCTATGAATCTGCTTATCCTTAAAGCCGACAGTTTGTGGCATGTATTTAATGTATTTCCCTGTATTCTTACATTCACTGTGGCTTGCAGGATAGACTGATAGCATTGTATGAAATGTTTAGACTGCCCTTAGCACTGTGTCGCTCATAGGCATGGCAAGGGAGAGTTCAGCCCTGCCCTGATAGGCAGGGTTGAGAAGCAGCCCACTGTTATTAGTCACACACTGCAGCACCGGTGAGCAGCGACCAGTGATAATGAATGACAGCTTGGGAAACAGGGAGAGGTGGCCTTTTCTTTTGCTGTTCTGTGGCTACCCCTGCAGGCAAGGAAGACACAGCCTGCAGCTCCCAAAACAGAAGTGCTTGGGGAGTTCATGGCATTCAGGGTTGTGAGCGGGGATTCAGCCGGTGCTCCTTAGTGCTATAGCATCATAGTGCTGGGGCATCAAGCATGAAAAAGAGTGAACTTGCTTATGTGGGAAGCTGGAGGTCAAGAGATGAGCCACAGCTATGGGAAAGGCCTACGTTAACAGTTTCATTTTGAGGGAAGCACTGCAGAGAATATATTATTTAGCCTTGTCAACAGATTCAACAAAGGTCATGGGAGAGAAGAAATATATGCATGGCACCCACAGGGCACGCTCTTGTTCCACTGAAACAGCAACCCAATTTCTGTCACCACGCATTGATTTTATGGTCATCGATGCAGTGTCAATTTGCCATAGGAGAGCTGATCCAAGACAGTAACTTCAGAAAATGTTTTCTTGAAACAGGCTAATTCCCTGTTATGGCTGTTTATTCCATGAGGGTTCACCAAAACAGTGAGTTGTCATTAGCCCTCAAATTTATTTTAATTAGTTGTTCAAACACAGCATAAATAATCCAATTAGTATATTCTGATTCAAGCAGGCCCACATAATGCTCTTAAAAAAAAGAGAAAGAAATAAAAGAAGAAGAGAGAGAATTCTGCCTGTAAGCATCATACTGAGTGAAGTGCTGTTCGGCTCTGATTTTGCAAGGATGACATTTGGATTGTTGTGAGCTCTCACAAGTAGGGCATTGCAAAGTTTAACTTCTGGCAAAGTAAAATAACACCCTGATGGTCTCATGACTGAGAAAATGCCTTCTCATAGATTGCTCTGTCTTGTGCACCATGTTAATTTTGTAATCAATACCTGCAGTGGACCACTCTGTCACTGGAACAAGCAGAGAGCAGGCAGTGTAATGGTTTGATCATGTTGGGCATAATCAGTTTCTTTTGTAAAAAGAAACAGGTTCTCACTCAAGTTCTTACTTCATTTCCACACTGTTCATGGCAAAATGCTAGCTGCAGACTACGTCTAGGCAGCAGCTTTCAAATTTGAATTGTAGAGCAAGTAAACAGCTTGGGAAAATCCAGCAACTATTTGTGAGGTCTGTGATTGTCCCCTCCCCAGGATGAACAAAAATAAATGATCACCAAGGCCCTGGAAAGGGGAAGAAACTCATCCTGCCTTGCACTGCTTCAGACTTAACCCCTAGGAGCCGGTTTTGGATGCAGGACAGGAAGACACCCTCCTGAATGAGTTGGGAGAGTCTGGCACCCTGCAGAGGCCTCACTTATGGCCACTTCCGCTCGCCTCATGGAATCCAGATCCACAAGGTCCCTAGGCCACCTCCCCATGGCCTCAGGATCATCTCGGCAGGAAGAGAGAAGAAATCTTCACCAGGGCAAGCAGTGAAGGTAATGAGCTGGACAGAGGCTGAATGTTGCCTCTGAGGCTCCACTCTGAGGCTGAGTGGAGAGATGAGCAATAAGAGGTCTCACACAACTGCAGCTCCCAAGCCAGGGGTGTGCAGTACTCCCTAAGAGGTGCCATACGGTATTCCACAGCTTGTTTATTATGCACATGTACAAAGGAGGTTGTCTTTAAAGGATAATTATAGTGTTGGCTATGGAAGAAGAGGAAGTGTATGGGCTATTACAGAAGAGAAACTGGGACTCATATCAGAAGGCAGCTTTTGAGTCAGGCAGAAGCTGTCTCTAAGGAGTATCGCTGTGCTGGTTTTGTCTGGGATAGTTAATTTTATTCATAGTATCTGGTAGGCATCAGTGCTTTAGATTTGTGCTGAAAAGAGTGTTGATACCCCAGGGATGTTTTAGTTACTGCTGAGTAGCGCTTACACAGAGCCAAAGCCTTTTCTACTCCTCACACCACCCCACCAGCAAGCAGGCTGGGGGTGCACAGAGCTGGAAGAGGACAAAACCAGGACAGCTGACCCCAGCTGACCAAAGGGATATTCTATGCCATGTGGTATCATGCCTAACATATCAAGCTAGGAGAAGAAGAAGGACGGGGGGGGACATTTGCAGTGATGGGATTTGTGTTCCCAAGTAACCACTGTAAGCATGATGGAGCCCTGCTTTCCTGGAGATGGGTGAATGCCTACCTGCCAATGGCAAGCGGTGAATGAATTTCTTGTTTCACTTTGCTTGTGTACATGGCTTCTGCTTTACCTATTGAACTGTCTCTATCTCAACCCAGGAGTTCTCTCACTTTTATTCTTCCAATTCTCTCCCTTATCCCACCATGGGGGAAGTGAAGAAGTGGCTATGTGGGGCTTAGTTCTGGCTTGAGTTAAACCACAACAACCACTTAAATAATTAATGATAAAAAGTTGCACTGCGCTTACTGGAGGAGCAGAGAAATTGAAGCCTACAGAGCTATTGGACAGTGTTCCCTCTTAATGTCCTTGACGCTGAAGGTAGGTCTATCAACACAATGCAATACCACATGGAGCTGCCTGAAATAACTACACATAAGAACAAATATACTCACCACCACAGAGATCTCTGCTTTGCCTAATTAGCACTGCTGAGAAGCAGAGCTGATTAACCTGGGCAAAGCGCCACAAAAACACGGCTATCCTGCTTCCAGCACTTCAGAGAACTCATTAGTGCTGTCTTGGGCATCATTGCACAAAAACGAATTTGTGAATGAAGACCTGAAGAAGTGAAGCCATCTGATAAATGCTGTGTCTCTCTGTGGTCCTGATTGGAAGTTGTTCAAAAAGTGGGAGGTGGGGGAGCACATCCGTCATGAATCTGAGTCATATGATGCATACAGATGTTGTGCAAAAAGGAAGGCTTGCTCCCAATGTTTCCCCTGGCATGAGCTGCCAGCAGGGTACTCCTGGAAATTATTTGCCACAACACATAGATCCTGGGTGCATGCTCCTTGTGCTTCCACATGAAAGCGCAAAAGATCATCCGAGGTTTCCTGTATCACCAGAGGAAAAAGCCTCCCTCTAACAGACCACTTTGCCTTCCTAATGATGAACATTATCTAATAGCAATAACTGACTTAAAAACAGAAACAAAGAAATATCATGTGTGCTCTCATTATAGCCACTGAAGTAGTTATGGTCCCATTTCATGGAAGGAATATGTAGGTGATAATAACCTTACTAAAATGAAATGAAATGGTGCTGTCACTAATTCTATTTAATGCTCTAACACCATCCAAATTAGATGTGCTTATTAGTTCATAACATTGCTGGTTATAATTTTTAATCTCAGATAAATCTCTCCACAATGAGGAACTAATATAACGAGGTGCTAAGAAAACAGCAAACTTTGTAAATAAATATTCTTAATGAAAATCATGAGTGTGCCATGGTAGCAGAGTGCCCAATAATCTTGCCCTTCTGTGACTTCCTCTTAGCTATCTGTGAAATGCTTTCATATTTCCCTATTAATACCATGCCGTATCACTATTACTCTATTTTAAAGGAATTTTAGGGGAAATTAGGTTCTTCTGACATATTGCACTATCTCTTACAGACTGTTGAGATTTCAGCATACCGTTATTCCAGAGTAGCCCATCTGGATATCATTCAGAGATGAATAAGAGGGTGAAAAAAATCAGTCATATATGAAGATTAATCTTTTCAGTAAAGCAATACTGTCAACAACATTAACAGCTTTTTGTCATGATTTCAGTTGTATGAGTTCAGTTTGAATTTGGGGATAAAGGGTTGATCCAGCCATGATTCCAGAGGAAAAAATGTTTTCCTCATGTTTTTGTCTAAGAGAAAAGGGTGTATTTAGAAAGAGAAAGTGACCATTCTATAGGAATAGTCCATTATGTGTAAAGGCAATAAATTAGTAAGAAGCTTAATGTTATTGACAAATATCAGTAGCAATACATCAAAATAATCGTATCAAGAGGCATTTAGTACTTCCAGCAGCAACAAAAAGATACAGAAAACAAAACACAAGCTTTGACAGCGATGCTAAAAGCACTAGAATTTTTCAGGGTCACAAAAGTATAGAAAACTGTAAAATCACAAGAGAATTAAGAGATCATTTCTAAGGAAGAACATGTCAAACTCTTCAATATCATTACTCAAAACAGTATCTCTCAGTGATCAAAGAGTAAAAAATATATTATTCTTTTGATTTTCAGTGAGCTCAACTACCCACAATATATCAGCATCAACTATTTTTCTCATTTTCAAAAGAAGCAGCCAGGTAACGTCAGAAAGCCACAGAGAGATCAGATCTTCAAAAAGCTGCTGTTGACCGTAGCGAACTTCAACAAGATCCAAAAATTAGATTCTCCTCTAAAATTTTGTTAGAAAGGGTTCATTTACAGCTCAGAGAGATAAAGCAAGAGGCTTGTGTTGTACTGTCCTGTGGCTAGATTCCATCAGTACTTACAAATACTTGTTCAGATGACTGACAGCACTGCATCTGTAGTGATCTATTTAAGTGAGTTAAGAGTTATAAGAAGAAGTTGTATTTCTTCATAGAACTAAGAGACTTAAAACAAGAGAAAGCTTTCAGCCATACTTGCTTGTCTCAGGTCAGTTGTTTCATGCTTCTGGAGCTGTATTTAGCTTTATAACCTTGCATGTTGGACTGAGATAGGACTTGTGTCATTTTTTTCAGACCTTCTCTGTTGGTCTCTCCACAGACCTCAGTTTCTTTAACTCTAAAACCGAAGAAAATTTGTCCTGTCCTCTAACTATGTTTCTGAGCATAATGACCACTTGGTCTGTCCTATCCAAATTGGATTACTATATTTGAATCTGATGGCAAGTCACTTATCCCAGCTCTGCAGAAAACACCTGCCGTCTTTCTTAATAAATGATATCATGACAATGACATCAGTAACTTCAGACTCCTCATTTCAGTGTTCCTTATATCAATATCAAATCAATAAGGTCTGCAAATGCAGACTTGTGACTCACCATTTATTTCCAGCTCCCGGAAATGCAGATCATGGAGCTCAAAAATAAAGTGCAAAACAACTGGGGACAGAGTATTTTTTGTTGTGGGTAATAAAACACAGACCTCCTGGATCCTATCGATATACAAGAGTTCCAAAAAGACAGTAGACAAGATAATGGAAGAAAAAAATCACCAAAAACTATTAATAATATTTATGTCACTTAGGTGTCTGAACCACATGCGGTGGTACATCTGCAGGCTTCTTATCCCATTCTACCGTTGTTATTGACCATTGTCAAACACAGGGTGGGCAGCCAGATTCACCTCTGCTCTGACACAGCACTGCCACCTGCATGTCTTGAACTAAAAGAGAAAACAGCACAAATCCAGAGTGTGACTACCTGGGGGAAAGCTGCAAAGCCTCTTTCTTACTTAAGAGTGACAAGAACAGTTTCAGCCACCTCAGCTGTCCTCTCCAGCCCTTGGTGGCTGTGTAACCATGCTGCTTCCTTTCACTCCAGAGGCTTTCAAGCAACCTACATGAGCTGCAAAGCAAATCAAGTACAAACTAGTTTTTAGTGATAGCCATAATTTAAAATAAAAACAGAACAAAAGCCCTGTCAGTAATATCACATAAAAAGGAAGAAAAAAGATAAAGTCTCTGTAAAATCCCCCAGCATCTCCATTTCAGCTCAGACTCTGTTGATGTGCATCAGGATAATATCCTTGAATAGATTTTGAATTGCTCATGACAAAGGTACATTTCTGCCAGTTGGTAGTTATTCTTGTCACTTATCCTGTCTCCCTGATCTCTCTATGCAACAAATGATGCCAGTCACTTGTCTGCCTCTTTCACAACAATTTCTGTATCTTCTCTCAGACCACACAAACAGGTTCATAACTTTCAGAAGATGTCTTTTTTGTTTGTTTGTTTCAATCACTTTCTGCAGTTTGGGGACAAGATTTTACGTACCAAGGCACTTTTTTATTCCCTATGTACCAGTTTATCAGGAGACAGATATTCTTCTGTCAAGCTTTATATTAAGGCTTAGATAATGGTAGAAGATAAAAAATGGAAAGAATAGAGATATATAATTTGCATTTACAGTATGGTTTTGTTCTTTGCATTTCAGCTTTCTGTCTGGTTTTTGTTTGGAGGTCTTTTTCTGACTCTGTAGGTCATAAGCAATCCAATGAAAATTGAACTGTTCCCATCTACCCTAATAGCACCCAGTACAATGAGCCATCACCTCTGACTGTGGCTTCTGTAGCTTCATAGCACATTTTCCCACTGATGACCCAATTATGTAAAAAGATAGGATTTTGTCAACATGCATATCAGTCCTAAACTCAAAATACTTCCACTCTGTGCTATCTATCTCCCTCATTTACTGGAAAAAAAAAAAAATCCCTTTGTATTTTAGTCTATTTTTCCTGTGGAAATGAAGCTAAGTGTTTAGTCTGTGTGTTTGTCTGTGCGTTTTTCTCAACACCTTTGGAATCTACAGGTTGATTTTAACGCAACTTGACATCAGTCTGAAAGATAATTAGGTTTTATGACTTGCATGAAAATAAATGGATGGCCAGAAGCAGAGAAAAGATCCCATTCATGCCCCAGCCAAAGGGAAGCCCAGGAGCTTATAGGCATGAGGGTATGCACTTTGCATAGAGCCCACAGAAGAAAAGGTTCAGATGAAGTTCTTTTCTCGCTTCTCACACCTCCTTTTCCTTTATCAGTCAAAAGATTCAAATACAAAGGACATGAGGCCGTAGTATTTCCAAAGCTTATAAAAATACTCTTTTCCCTTCTACTTCAGCTACCATTGCTAAGCTCAGAACTTAGCACTCAGCAACAGGAGAAAGGAAGGGATGTACTGTATTTTGGTTCATGCTTCCCTATATATATAACATTAAAGACTAAGGATGATCTACGGATGAAAGTTAACATAGATAGCCCAGTGCAGTTACTTACATTATTTACTTGTCTGCTCTTTATAGAAATGGATCTCAGTTGCTCTCAACCTTCTAGCTGCCCTGTAATATGAGCAGTAAATTGATGGTGATTACAATTATGCATGAAATTTCGATGTGCTGTTTATACACTAAGCTGCTGGTATTGCCAAATTGCCTTTTTTCTTATAAGGAGGTGAATGCAATACGAGTTGCAGACACTGCCCTTTAGCAAGCTCTAGTTGAAGATTCCCTGTTTGATTTACTTTGGTATTAATGCTTGAGTTTTGCATAGATGAAAACTAAAAAGAAAAACCCTGCAAACCATCACTTATATGAATATCATTTCTTTTTCTTTTTTCGCTACTTGAATGACTTGCAGGCAATTAGTAATCTGTGCCAGAACAAGAATTTCAATATGGCCAGATTGTGCATTATTAATTTATGCAGAATACCATTTACTCACATAACTAATCATGCTGATTTCAGGAGGACTACTCACAGGAGTAAAAGCTATTCTGCTTATGGAGTTCTAAATTCCTATCCCAGAAGTATCATGTTTCTGGAAGAAATCGTTACTCTTCATTTTTACTCTTGCTTTAGGCAGAAAACTGAACTGAGAGTGTAAGCTATCTTAATTAAATCTGATCTGTAGCTTTGCTTTTCTAGTTAGCTCATGCATTCTGATATGTAAGTTATACCCTAATCACTCCTTAATGTAGTCTTCTGGGTGAGGATATCTAAATCCAGCAACTGGAGCAGAAGAGGAAAAAAATATTTCAGAGTAGACAATATAAGAGGCAGATGAACTCCAGGTGGCATGGTTATGTTTTTAAAGACAAAACCAGCGCTCATAAATCAGAATTCTATGTGTAATGTGTTAGTGACATTTTCATATCTATTTATTTTAATGCCCACTAGCATTTAAAAATTAGTTGAGGTTATGTCGCTATTACAAAGGTTAAACGAAGAGATTATGAGTTGCACAGATGTTTATGGTTTGGGTTGATAGCTCTGGGACATCCCATTCTGGAGGCATTGTGTTCCAGTTCATTTTAACAGTAATTAGAAGTACCCCCGTAACGAGATGCTTGCTGCTGAAAACAACTTCATTAGTTTGGGTGATTTTATTGGTTTCCTTTAGGGTGAGGAACGAGTGTTAATAGTTGTAATTTAATAGGAAAATTACTGAAGCAAGGAAGAATCCACTGAATCTTAAATGAGGCATAAGACAGGCGTTCCCTTTGCAAATAATGAAATATAAGGGAAGAGCAGCAACCTTAAGAATTATCATATGAATGTATTTACCCTAGAACAGATGAGCTATTTTGTTTAAATATTTTAAATATCACTTGAAGCTGTTAAGAGCCTATAGAGAAAACATCTATTAGCTTCACAGATTCCAAGGTCTTTTGGCTGCATGCGTGAGCATTTGCACACATTGCAACTCTGAACTGAAAACATGCTTGTCAAAAAGGTTATGTTCTCCTTCAGAGAGCAAGAAGGATTTTCTTCCCCTGTCAACGAGCTACTGCTCTGCACAGAGCCTCTTAGTTAAGGTACCACCAGTTCCCACTGGGCAGAGCTGCCCCACTTACGCTGAAGCCCATGCCTATAGGGGGATGATGTATTGGTGGCAAACTTGCTAGGCTGCCTGTGCCAAACTGTGTAAAGTCACATCCCTGCTAAAGATTTCCTTTCTCTGTAATAGGAGGTGATGCCTACTTTTGGCCTAGGAAACATCTTCCCTGGGTAAACACATATTTTTGTATTGGGGTTGGCTGAAATTGGGTTAATTTTCTCCATAGCAGCCCATAGTGCTGTGCTTTGTGTCGGTAGTTAGGTAATTGTTGATAAACTAGTGCTTTGGCTACTGCTTCCCAGCATCAGTGCTGTCCCTTCAACATTCCCCCCCTCACCGATAGGCTGGGGGTTTGCAAGATCTTGGGAAGGGACACAGCCAGGACTGCTGACCCAAACTGACCAAAGGGATATTCCATACTGTATGATGTCAAAAAAGGGAAGGGAAGGGAAGGGAAGGGAAGGGAAGGGAAGGGAAGGGAAGGGAAGGGAAGGGAAGGGAAGGGAAGGGAAGGGAAGGGAAGGGAAGGGAAGGGAAGGGAAGGGAAGGGAAGGGAAGGGAAGGGAAGGGAAGGGAAGGGAAGGGAAGGGAAGGGAAGGGAAGGGAAGTTTTATGTCTGACCATAGATGTCTGTAAAGCACTTGATGCTTTCAAGAGCTGTCCAGTAACAGCAGATGTGGTTAATTGAAATTGTGTTAAAGGAATGCACTCCATATAAAATGGCACATACAATAAGTTATTTCTAAAACAGTACACATAAAATAAAAGTGTAAATAGAGAAGAAACTCAGGTAGAAAACAGCCCCTGAGAAGAGACTGTGAACACAAATTCAGATAAAACATTTATAGACACCTGTTAAGAACCACCATATGATGCGCTAAGAATTTGAAAAGTGACATTTAATACAGGAACATGTGAAGGAACAAGAGCATTCTAAGTGTACAGACATTAGAAGCAATTCAAAATGCAACTCGAAAAGACAGCTGAGTTAAAAAGTCACAGAGTTCAACTCAGAGCTTCCCTTGCTGTAAAACAGTCAAAGGCCAGCTCTGGAAAGGGGGATGCATTACAGTGGTTGCAACACTTTTCAAGTGTTAACGAGTGCCAGAAGATGTCCACAGCATGGACAAAGAGGATGGCAACCAGCAAAACTGTTTTAATTGTGCAGATTACCTTCTACTAGGGTTAAATTGATTAAAAGCATGAAAGAAAAGACAAAGTCAAGAACTAGCACATCTTTGTCACAGACTGGCTAAACAGGGAAGGAAAAGCAGTTATCTTGACGGATATGATTCCAAGAGTCACTTGAGAAGATAGCTAAACCATATTGGCAACATTTCTACACACAGCCTTTGCTAATATTTCTTCTCCGTAACAGATAAAAAGCAAGTAGCATAAAACTAGAAAGCAAATGAATAATAAAATATTTCTACTGCTAACATTTAACATACTCCAAAGATCATAACAAAACCATGTTCAACTGCACTCAACAACTATTCTGCTTATTGCAAAGAAAAGCTATCTAGTAAATACTTTTATGATTTGGGAGTGATCCAGCCGTACGTAATCACGTTTGAAATGAAAGTCTCCTATTCTGATGATTGTACTCTAATGGTGCTGCATATTCTGACAATATTATTAAATACTGGTGTACTTGATACCTCTTCATTCCTAATTCATTAAACAAAGAGTTTCAGAGCCTTTTTTCTGTGAAAGCAGGAAGGAAAAAAAAAGGCAAAAAAAACCCACTTCAATTTTCAACGCTGAGAAATTACTTAGCAAAAGAAACCCAAGAAGTGGTGTCAAAATTAGCTTAATTAAAGATTCCACAAAGAAGCTTTTTTCCACCTATGAATAACACAGCTGGGAAGGATGAAGTATGTGAGCGTTATCTTTGACCTTTGCTGAAGTCAAGAAAGTGCATCACTCTCCTCAGAAAATCCTTTTAGCCTAGGCAGGTACATGATAAATTCAATAATTCATGTCCAGCATCAGAAAGGGAAAAAAAAAAAAACACCCTAGTCTTCTAATACTGAAATGCACACCAGCTTCATAAGCAGAGAACAAGAATATATGGGGCTGTTCAGCCTGGAGAAGAGTCGGCCGTGTGGAGACCTCATAGCAGCCTTCCAGTATCTGAAGGGGGCCTACAAGGATGCTGGGGAGGGACTTTTCATCGGGTACTGTAGTGACAGGACAAGGGGTAATGGGTTAAAACTCAAACAGGGGAAGCTTAGATTAGATACAAGGAAGAAATTCTTTACTGTGAGAGTGGTGAGGCAGTGGAACAGGCTGCCCAAAGAAGTTGTGAGTGCTCCATCCCTCGTAGTGCCCAAGACCTGGCTGGATGGAGTCTTGGGTGACATGGTCTAGTGTGAGGCATCCCTGCCCATGGCAGAGGGTTTGGAATTAGATGGTCTTAAGGTCTTTTTCAACCCTAACCATTCTACGATTCTATGATTCTATCCACCCAGCACAAGTCACCTTTGGAAGTCCTAAAGAGCCTGCGAAGACCAGAAGAAGAGAGAGCATCCAGATGAAGGAAAATCTCCAACCACAGAATACCTCGCAAGGCTGCCAGGTATGCAAAAATCAGAGCTTTCACTCATATTATGCTGTCCCTTTGTCCTGGGTTCAGCAGTAGCAGTCAGTTTTTCTCCCTCTTAGTAGCTGTTGCAGCACTCTGTTTTTGACTTTTGGCCTGGGAACAAAGCTGATAACACCGATGTTTAGACTGACCAAGGACTTTGTGAGTCTCATGCTCTGCCAGGGAGGAGGAGGGGCCGGGAGGAAGCAGGGACAGGACACCTGACCCAAACTAGCCAAAGAAGTACTCCATACCACAGCACGTCATGCCCGGGGATGTAACTGGGAGTTCCCTGGAAGGGCACGTCCTCTTTTCGGTCGGGCTCTCTTTTCCGGCGAGCGGTATCGTATTCTCTTCCCTTGTTATTTCTCCTATCATTATTATTATTGGTGGCAGCAGTAGTGATTTGTGTTATACCTTAGTTACTGGACTGTTTTTATCTCAACCCGTGGGAGTTACATTCTTTCGATTCTCCTCCCCATCCCTCTGGGGAGTGGGAGGGGGGAAGTAGACTGCGTGGTTCTAATTTACAGCCGGGGCTTAAACCACGACACGCTTGATGGGAAAAAAACTCTCATTTGTTGTTAGAGACAAAAAAGAGAAAAGACATAGAAAATAAGTTGTAAGGGTAGAAGCTGCAGGCTTGTCCCATCTATCAGACATAGTGGGGTTTCTGTTCTGGGCAATAGGAGATGTCTGCATTAGACATGCAGTTTGAAAGTGCCATCTGAGGTTGCCACCCTATTATCCCACTATAGTCAATGAAAAGCAATAAGCATGCTCAGCATATGAGTCATCTGATCTATTTTACAGAGCTGCTTCAAACTGGGATGAATTGAGGCTTAAAAACAACCAGTCTCTCTGCTGACTGTAGGGAAGAGGAGACAAGTTCATATGTAGACATTTACATTTGACAAGGTAGCTCCTCCTCCAGGTTTCCAAAATATGAGGTGGCTTCATTCAAGGAGAATTTCCACAGGCACATAATTGTTGGTGCCAGCTTGCAGGCCATGGACAAAAAAACCCTGACCTGCTGGTGCCTCTTCCAAACTCCACAGCTTCCCATGACCTGTCATCCTGCATCCACATTTCATGGAGGAACAGGGAACTGGGTTTTCAGATACTCAACAGACATCCTTGTACTTTTCAACCAAATATGGGTTACTAGGTATAGACCTGCATTTTTTATTAATACTGTATTTTTCTGCATCAAGTATCTTCAATGGACATATAAAAAGAAACCAAAAACTGCCTTCTCTGAGGAAGTTACTGATTATATCCACAAGCTCATGACTCTGCTTTTACTCATTAGCCTTGAGCAAACAGGGAGTTTACTTACCCAGCAAGTTTGCTTGATTTCTTACACACAATCACCTAGATGGGTAAAAAAATGGTTGCCCAGAAAGGATGTGCAGTCTCCATCCTTCGAGGCTATGAAGACCCAATTGGATAAAGACCTGAGTAACCTGGTCTGATCTCACAGCTGACCCAGCTTGGAGCAGGAGGTCAGACCAGAGACCTCCTGAAGTCTCTTATAAACTAAATTATGCTGAGATCCCTTTCTCATTTATTACATAGGTCCAAAAAGTGACACAGCCAAGAAAAAATAAAAGAAAAAATCTATTAAAGGCCTTTGAATTAAAGATTTTAGTCCCCAAATTCCAAAATGATGAAAGTTCAGGTTCATACCAGTATTGATATATTCTTGCCCTTGTCTAACACTTTTCCCTAGTCATTTGTCATTTGCCATGGTTAGAGACAAGATACTGGACAGACAGACCTTTGGTCTGACATAGTAGGCCTTTTCTGATGATTGACATATGGAAAAATGAGGTATTGTGTGTCTGCCAAGCCCAACAGTAATATGTTGTCAGAGGTTTCCATGGAAGCAGCACGGAACAGTTCAGTGCCAAGAGTGCTGCATAAATAATGCTTCTGGAATACTCAAACTGCAGATTATTAGAAAGATAGAAGAAAGTTAACACCACAAATCACACTGTATGGCAGGGAGGTAACCAAAGACAAACTGCTGCATCATCCCAACAAAACCACAGGAATTTCAAAACCTTAAATGTAAGTTTTGAGCTGTAACTAAATTCACCTCCTGAGTGCAGGAGTATGAGAACAGAAATATCCTCAAAAGGAGTGTTTAAGAGTATTCTAGTTTAGCAATTTCTAAGGTTGCATCTATTTAGTGTTTTAGTTCAGCTCAGAACTTCATGTTTGAAGCAATCACCTTCACCTCCAGGCTTCAGTTTTCACGGCAAAGCAGCTTCAGAAAGAAGCTGGATTTCTTGTCACCTCCTGCATATTAACCACAGGGTCACAGAGTGGTCCAATGTAAAACCTCTAAAATGCGTAGAGCGTGAACATCAGGATCTCTGCTACAGCTCCACGGTTCTGCTCCTAGTGCTCCACACTACTGCTCCACACTATTGCTGATATGAACATAGTCAGAGGTGCTGAACACCTAAAATCAAAGCTTTTAAGAAAAGAGGCCCCCAAAATGAGATTCAAGGGTTAGTCCTTCTGGAGCAAAGAGCTGAACCTCAAAAAGCTGAAGGATTTGGAGAATATCTTCAGGATGCTTGCTGCTGCTTATGAGTATGCTGCTGCATATGTTCCTCACCCTTCTGTGAATCTCTGTGTGGTGACCAGTGACACCAATGCCCACAAGCAGGAGCCACCTCTGCCAGCAGCCTGCAGTCACCTCCTCTTTGCAAGCAGGGTGCTCATGTTTCAAAGCACATCCCAAAAGTAACCCTACAATTATCCTTTGCTGACTTTTTCATACATATCTCTGAATGCACTATTTGAGGGAGTGAAAAGAGTTGTGATTAATATTAATACAATCACTGTGAGTTTCAGTCAAATCAGTAAATTGCAGATTCTCCAATCACTTTTTCAGCTGACTGTGTATTTTTCAAACTCCACAAGATAAAATACAACAGATCTTGTAAACTCGGGCATCACTGGGGGTCCAAAGGAGGAAAGTGAGACGGGAGGGAGAGGAACAGAGAAGTCAAACCCATTGAGACATTTCTGGGAGCGCTCAGATGTGGTGGTGAGGGGCAGCCTGGAGTAATCAGAAGCAGCCCAAAGCAAAGCTGTCAGCAGCTGATCCGGCAGACCCACAGGAAGTCTCTTCCACCTCTGCCCAAGACTGCCAACAAAAATGGAGCAAGACTAACCACCCGATTACGTGAACTGCTGAAGTCAACTGAATTTATCATCCATGACCAACGCAAAGGTTCTCCTTCAGTGTTTATGAAGTCAGTGCTAGCTGGGGATGTTCACCACATCTGACATTTCAGCAACCTCCTTCATAGGTGAAGGTTTAATTTGCCAAATGTTAATTTCCAAATGTTTCAAGCAAATATTCAGAGGTCAAACATTTCATTCCATCCGGATTTTACCACTCAGGCTATTGTTCACTTGTACTAACATCATGTGAAAAGTTAACCTGCCCAACATCAAGCAAAATAATAGCCATAACATATGATTTAACATATAAATAAACAGCCTTCTTTTGTTATTTTTACAGGAGTTTAGGTAAATGCAAAAATAATCATTTCAGTGACTGCAATTAATTCCTTTTATTTTATAACATCTTCCACAGGTCTATGACTACAAGCCTCACATAAAACAATACAGCAAAACATCCTGAAAAATGCTAGCCAAAGCTGGATCTGGGCTAGTTTATACTTATAGCAGCAATATAAACTATACTGTGTTACTGTAAGTACTGGTATGACTGGTGACATTTGTCACAGACCTCACCATGTCTGAACAAAAGATGGCTGGAAACCAAAATATCTTTCCAATTAAAATACCATATTATTGGAAAAAAATATAATGACTATAGTTTTGGATCAAGAATGAGTAATCACATCAGAAAAGTTACTGCTTCTCTCTGAAATGCAAAAGACAGAAACACAAACCCCCAAACCAAATCACAACGGGGATTTGAGCCTGAATCTGTTCTTCCATGACTGAGTTCTCAAGTGATCAGGCTAGCAAGCACCCTCAGCTGAAATTCTCTAACGTGCTTGGGTTTGCAGGGATAACTGCAATGCATCTTCATTTTATTCTGCAGTGGAAGAACCGCTCTAAAATCCTTATTATTTCTAAAGAACTAGAAATGTTGTGTAACAGTTTCCTTTTTGCCAGACGAATATCGGTAAAAGACTGATTTTAAGAGAGCTCTGCAGCATTAGGGATTCAGCTGGAGAAGTTTAAGAGAAATATCACTAGTAGTGCAGAACTTTTTTTATATTGTCATAAAGCCAGGAGAAGTCAATTAGGTCTAGTACTTCATTAATGATGTTCACAAATCACATTTATGGCAAGTCTCACATCTATTGCTCTGTTAGAATACGCCATTTAGAAAGACCAGTTTTGACACCCTTATATGATGGCACTGCATCTACTGCTGGGGTAATTAATTTTTACTTGTGCTCTGGAGAAACCAAGCAAAACTTTCTAAGACATTTGGCCAATTACACACTCTTTAGGGCAATGAAGCCTTTGCAGAAAGCTTGGCTTTATATTGCCACTATGATCAAAGCTTTAATGAAATTGCTTCGTGACAGAAGCCACTGGACTATTGAGAAAAAGCTACAAAAATAAATTAAAGCACAATTGTGAATCTGCAAAAAGACATATCTTTCAGGTTTCTGACTTTTTATTAATGTACTCCTCCAAGCAGCCTCCCTTGTGTACAGTTCTAACGGATATTATAGGAACAGCTTTTTCTTTTGATAAATGACAAAGGCTATCCATGGGATCTTCATAATGGGAGTGTTGTATTCCTTTTGTTTTATTACAGTATTTCCAGAGGAAAGGTGTTACTCTGCTCTCATGGGGCAAACTTGGAAGAACGAGAGTTCCTTTATGGATGCACTGGCATAAAAACTACAGAGGAACCTTGGGAATTGCAGGCTGTTTTGCAGCTCTGATACAGCACATCCCCACTAATATATGTGTCAGAGTATTGTAAAAAAAATAGCAGTGAAGTTTAAACAGAGCAATAAAAACTGTAGTTTAGGAAGAGACAAAACTTTGAAGATCCTTCCTGACAGTGGCTCCACTGTATGCACAGCGTTGCACCAGCATGATATCCTCACACATGTGCATGGCTCAGGTGCACGCTGTGGGGTGCTGAGTTTGCACAACTTCTTGGCTGCAGCCTCATCTACAAAGTGTTTCTGAGTCACAGAGAATGTTAATGGGTTTTTTGAGATGCAAGTAGAGGGAATAAGGCACCTGCAGCACACAGGCACACTGCAGCTCAGCTGAGCATTCCTACATTCCTCAAAGATCAGTGAGAAAGAGTCATGTGCATCCCAGGTTAAAGACTATCCCAGCACAGTATGAGGTTACTGAGTCATGCAGTAACCTGCACATCCCTGATCAAGCCAATATATGAGCCCAGCTGGTGAGCTACCCTGAACTATGCACTGCGGGTCAGCTCCGCAGGCACCGCAATCCGGCAGCATCAGAGGCCAATGGATGCTGCAGTAAGCCTGTGAAAGGGAGAGTGAGTGGATGGAGGTAGACTGTGGGGGGACAAAACCAACAGGGAGGAGAAGGAAACTGTCTAATAGAAAGTACATCTTTGCTGTTGTTTTTAACCCTGCTTTTCCTAAATTCACCCTTGATCTTTTTTTTAGATCCTCAAAGACAAAACACAAGCATAAAGCATTTGTGAAAACATCCTCTCTGCAGTGCAGAGAACAGCCAGGCTCCAGCACAAAGCCTTCACCCAGATTATGTCTCCTGAACCTGTACTGTGCAGCATAGTTACCTGTGAAGGCATTCAGGTGTAGAATAACTCTGAAAATATACCAGTATCTATACAAGCAGCCCCTTGTCTGACTTCCTGAGGTGCAGTCCCAGCCACACAAGATGGGAATACTGGATAAGCAAACTGCTGATCTGGATCTTGATGCAGATCCGCACTTCGGTGATAGCAAAAGCCACCCTGAATGACCATCAGCACAGACAACAAGTGGAGGAATTAATCATCTTACTGGATGTGATCCCATGATAATTACATACAAATGCAAAAATAAATCACAGCTCTTGGTCAATGCTCTCTCTCACAGAGTAGAAACTTCATCTCTTTCGGTGTTTCACACAGGATCCACAATATCCATATTCTCTTTCAAGGTTGTGTTTTTCTTATATTTGATTGGTTTGTCTTTACCAAGCAGGCTACAGAAAAGTATGTGAAAATTCTGAAATATAAATGCATTTCGTGGTTCATGTTTCTTTAACTTATTTAAAGAATGAATAACACATAAGTTCCTATTTACTTGTTCCTGTTATGTCTTTTCATTTTCAGGCCAGGAAAGCAGTGCAAGACATCAAGGGGAACACAGAGTGGTGCAGAAGTGATCAGCGATGGCAGCTGCTGGGGACCTAGCAAGAGCATCTCATCAGGATATGAAGGCTTGTTCCAGGGTGGAAATAAGGAATTAGAAATGCAAACTTCATGAAGACCTGTGTTAAAAGATAAAAGGGCTGATTCCTGTGCAGCTCAACAACACACTGGCCCAGGGATCACAGAAGAGCTTTTGAAGTCTAGACAGGAGCTCTCATCCCTGCTCCACCACTCCTGGGTGACCCCAGTGAAGTGTTGCTAATCTTCAGCCAGGAGGGTCTAATGCAGTATTTACTGTTAAAAACCTGCAGGCAAGCTACAGCTGAAGAGCACAACAGCAATAAATGGCAAATCAAACCCTGCAGGGTTCACAGGTGTTCATCCTTCAGCTTTGCGCTGATTTTCAGAGATCAATCCACGCCACACCAGAGGAGAGATGGGACATGGAGCAACACTCAGCAACACATAGCACAGCCTGAGGGATGCTCATCCTATTAGCCAAGAGCTTTTGTCAAATGAGCCCCATTTTCACAAGGCACATCTGCTGGAAGAGCACAGGCAGCTACAATAACCAAGCAGTCTCACACTTTGGGTTGCAGGGAAGATACTGGAGTAGCTGCGTGTCATGGTTTAACCCTGGCTGGCAACTAAGTACCACACAGCAATTCACTTGTTACCTCCTTGCCCCCTTGGGATGGAGAGGAGAATCAGTAAAAAGTAAAACCTATGGTTGAAATAAGAACAGTTTAATAATTGAAATAAAAATTAAAGTGTAATAATAATTAGCAATAAAAATAATAGTAATGAAAAGGAGATGGAGAGAGAGGCATAAAACATAAGAAAAAAGCCCAAATGATGCCCAATACAATTGCTCACCACACAGTGACTGATGCCCAGCCTGACCCAAGCAGAGATCTGTCCCTTCTGGGTGACTCTCCCCAGTTTATACACTGGGCATGAAATATCCCCTTGGCTAGTTTGGGTCAGGTGTCCTGTTTCTGCTCCTTTCTGGCTTCTTCTGCCCTTCCTCACTGGCACAGCATGAGACTGAAAGTCCTTGATCAGGGTACTGAGCAACAACTAAAACATCGGTGTGTTATCAGTATTATTCTCAGACTAAAGCCAAAACACAGCACTGCACAAGCTACTAAGAAAAGAATTGACTCTTATCCCTGATGAAACCGGGACACTGAGCTTCCTGGAAGACTCATAAAAACCACCAGCCAGATACAGAAAATAATCATGTTTAATGTGGCAAAAGGTTATTAGTAGTCCTCAGCGTGCAGTTGATAGGGAACATGGTTTGTTGCAGGCCAGAGAGATGCTCTGAGAGCAGACCTTTGAGGCTTGGTGTGGGAGGGCTGCTCTGCTCCCCTTTTCAGTGGTTCCCCACCACAGAGGTCACTTCAGGCTCAGCAGCCCCATGCACCGGCCGCCACTTGGAGGATGAGAAATCCCTTCCCTTTTTGCAGCTGAATCCTCTCCTAATGGTAATGAGGCACTCAGAAAGAAAGCATTTACTTAGACAAACATCATCATCTGTCAAAGCCATGGCAATAATAAAGCCTCTGTTGCCAGTATTCACTTACATTGAGTGATGGGTGGGTGGATTCAACAGCCATGAACTCTTAACTAAATGCATTTTTCCTATAAATTCCCCTGGTACATTAACTTTTACTGATAGCAAATAGCTGCCCCATCTCTAAGGAAATCCATATTAATCTTACAAACCTGCAGGACAGAGAAAATAGGCAGCTACTGCTGACTCAGACACATACCATGGCCCTGTTTCTCCAGACCTTTGCAGCTCCTGTAGGCACTGCCCCAGAATGCCACTTTGCATAGGCGCAGACATTCATCTAGACAAAGCCCCAGAGGCAGGCAAACACGTCAAGGCACTAACTCCAAGATGTGTGAAGCAGGCTGTCGATTAAATGAGCTGTTGACACAGGCTTACTGATGGCAGTTTAAATGACAGGCTCCTCAGTTATTGTCAATGAGGACTGTAAAAAATGCCAATGCATTTATTGCTCTTTTAATGAGATCAAGGCTGCTGTAAGACACAGGAAAACAAGACACAGAGTGCCTTCTATCTGGTCAGGGTGGCTGAGACAGCTGAGATGACCAAGTGGTAAAACAAGGAGCTACCTCTGGCCAGCGGGGTCGCAGTCTGTGTTGTGACTGCAGGTCTGCAACGGGATATGGTCACCAGCTCCTCTTCAGTATGCTTGATGGGTAGGCACTTGTGAATGATGAGGAGCAGCATAACTACCCTGCTGACACCAATCCGCACCCAGTACAAGCCTGTGAGGAACCATCAAGAGGCAAGGAAGGCCTGGAGACAAAAAATATGTTAAGAAAGACCCTGTAGTAGGTGAAGTAAAAAGGTCTGGACACTTCACCTTTACTTGGAGATTCATATTTTACCACATTTCTAAGACATTTCCTGAGGATAGGAGATTTCTGCAGCCAGCCCTGCAGAATTAATGAAAACCTTCAACTTCCCAGGACCCTGGGGTCCCCTAGGGGCAATTGTCCCAATTAACATTTTCTTGATTGCTTGTCATTAGCCTTTCAGAGTGTGAAAAAGTGTTGCAGAGAAATCACAGTTCAGCCACGCAGCTAATCCAGTGGAACATTTTTATTGTTGCATCTGAGTGAGGAAGCCGTAAAACTGAGAGAGAGAAACTGTGCTGAATCTTTTCAGCTCTTTGAGCAAATACCCCCCAAAGATTTTGCACGATTTCCCCTCTCCCAGCTGCAATTTAAATAGCCTAAAACCTATGGCTTGTGTAGGAGTTTGTTATATGCTTTATTCTCTCATAACTTACACTTGAGACCTGGTGGTGCAGAAAATGTTGGCGAATTTAAGACTCAAGGCACACCAGGGAAGCTCCTCCAATAATCCCGGGGTGAATCAAGAACTGAACAAAATTATTAATGGAGATAATAACTGTGAAGATGTGGCATAGTCTTTCTGCCTTTATCTCCACTGCCTGCAGAACCTACACATGCAGACCTTTGCCTCCATCCAAGGATTGCCTTGAACATTCGTTAGTGTGGATGGGACTGTCAAACAGGCTCACAGGTATTTGCAGCACAACCTTCCCATTAAAAATATGAGGAACCTATACTGTTAAAATACACAAGCCTTTCTGAACCTCCTGTTATGTGAGCACTGGCCCAGATTCACCTGTGACTTACTCCCTCAGTTGAGGTAGACCATGTATAGAAGGCAAAATAGGAGTCTCCTGAGGAATGGAGCTGCAGCGGCTGAATCGGTATATTCCAGGTTACAGGGGAGCCCAAAGGCAGACACAGTGTTCCATGTGCCACTCATAAGTCACAAATAGAGGAAAAGAATGATGGCACTCAACCTGCTGCCTACATTTTCACCAATGAAGCCCAGGATGTAGTTTTGCATCCTTCTTCACTGCAAGGGCATGTTGATGACTTTTGTTAAACTTACGTGAATCAGGACTCCCAAATGTTACAGAAACAGAGTTTGCCACATCATCCAGTCCACACCCAGTCTGCTTTGTTTTGTAGGGTTATGCTGGGACCGTGTTCAGGATTTAATGGTCCCCACTACCCTATTAGATAATACTCCAAAGGAAGCACTGTTTGATATATACTATTATCTGCTGATGATCTTTAAGCTCCCTTCCAGCCCTACACTCTGTGATTATACGATTCTACAAAACAAGAAGAGTGGAGTGGAAAGCAAGCTCCAAGAGTGAAGCTAACCAGGCTGCTTGAGGATAGACACTGGAGAGAACTCCAGCAGCCGGATGGACAGGGGACTCTCACCATGGTGTTCCAGCTGCAGGTACCTCCTGCCATTCCCAATCATCAGAACTGGTCAGAAACCCAAACCAAACCAAAACCTTTCAGATGTCACTGGGGCACCGTAAGAGGACTGTGTGGAAACTGCTATTTATTCCAGAGGGACTAATCCTGAAGCACTGTGAGGGTGGCCACGTCAGGTTCCTATTGCTTGTATCTTACAAGGCTCACTCTATTGACTGGATGAAAGCCAGCAAAGGAGCCAGAGGATTAATTATTTCTATTCCTCTCTCAGTAATTACTAAACATCCATATTGCATAACGTCTGTTCCTAGTATTTCTAAAAATAAATAACTTTACTTGCAGTTGTGCTTATAAGGCAAAATTAAAACACAAACCTCAAGTGTCCTGGCTCTTTCATGTGGATACCTCAGCAGGGGAATAGACTCCAGGCAAGAATGTCTGTATTTCCTTGCCAGTCACTGGGGTTAACAGGGATGAAATAAAAACAACCAGCAACCCCAGACACGCTCCATGTTACACCTCCCACACTAAGACAGGATCACTGTGCCTAGTACTGTCCACAGGGACTAAAACATCTAAAATGCAGCAGTCCCAGCTGTCCAATGACCTACTAGCCCTGCACAGAAAGATGACTTCTCTGTGTGGCATGGAACAAGAACAAAGCACACACTTGTTTATCCTTTCTTCAGCTCATAAGTCACAGCGGATTAAGGGCAACAAAGACAATGACTTTTGTTCTTTGGCTATTTTCAACTAGTCTATCGAGGCTGCGCAAAGACCATGGCTGGAATGATCCTAAATGTTCCTAAACAGACTGTTTCTTTGATCTTTGCTTTCATTTTTACTCAGTATTTACTAAATGTGCACTACAATTTAGTATTTACTAAATTGCCACTACACAATCCCCAGTGACTCATAATTACTTACTTGGACACTATGCACACACCTTTTCCCACAAATAAACCTCAGAGTGTCACAAACACATTCACTTGTACCTTCAAAAATTTCCCCAATATCATACATTTAGGAGTGTTCAATTATGAAGTGACCATTAACATTCAACAGTCATAACTGTTCAACAGGGAACCCAAACCCCTACCAGAGTGCGCACCAAGCTCATTAAGGCACACGATTAATCACCAACAGGTGAAGGAGTCATTTCCCAAAACTAGAATGGGCTCTCAAGGTGTATTTAAACTAATAAACACTATGAACCAAGGAGCAGTGTCTCTGCTAAGGCCACCAGGTGAGTTTCCAATCAGGTGCATACAACTCAACTCTCTACTCTCTGGTACAAGCTGGATGCAGGGAATGGATGTTAATCTATGACAAACACCAGACCACGCCTGAGGGTTGTCATGCTAATAGCAAGGCCAGAATCATGCCAGCAGTTATGCTAATAATTTAACAGTGTGTATAACCAGGTTTCAATGTTTAGGCCTGTGGCAAGGTTAATCTTATTTTACTAATGTAAATACAGCCTCAGAGCATTTTGACATGGCATTTCAAATCTAGCCTCTGCCCTTAAAATCACACCTGGGACACAACAATACTACACAACAGTGTGGGCATAGTGAAGACTGGCTGGAAAGTAGTTTTGCAGAAAAGTACTTGGGGTCCTGATGGACAAACGTGAGTCAGCATTGTGCCATTGTTGTAAAAAAAGCCAATAGCCTCCTGGGCAGATTGAAAGGGATGATCCTTCCCCTCCACTCAGCACTCATGAAATCGTATCTGGATTATTATGACCAGATTTGTACAAGAAATAATAAACTAGAGCAATTCCAGTGAAGGGATAGAGCTCTTGCCCTGTGAGGGCAATTGTTCATTTAGGCTGGAGAAGGGAAGGCTCAGAGAGGAGCTTGTTGTTGCCATACAAAGAAATACCTAATAGGAGGGTGTGAGGAAAACAGAGACAGACACTTCTCAAAGGCTGAGGCTGACAGCAAAAGGGCTACTGGTAATAGCTATGAGCTGCAACATAGGAAATTCCAGCTAGACATCAGGAATACATTTTGATCATGAACATGGTCAATTATCAGAGCAGGCTGCCCAGAGAAGCTGTGGAATCTCTATTTTTGGAGATACTCACAGCTTAACCGGACAAGGTCCTGGACCTGCTGTAAGTTGGGGCTTGCACTAGAGTAGGTACCTCCCAGTGTGTATCATAGAATCATAGAATGGTTTGGGTTGGAAAGGACCTTATGATCATCTGGTTCCAACCCCTCTGCAATGAGCAGGGACACCTCACACTAGACCATGTCCAACCTGGCCTTGAACACTGCCAGGGATGGAGCATTTACCACTCCTTTGGGCAACCTGTTCCAATGCCTCACCATCCTCACAGAAAAGAACTTCTTCCTTATATCTAACCGGATATCGTTCCATTACTCTATGATTCTATGACCAAATGTTCTTAAAACTACCATAAAGGAAACTGCTTTTAATCTAAATACAGCTGGTTTTAGTCTAAGTAGGGCTAACTCATCTCTGATTAAGAATTTATCAGGTTGGAGAGATACCAGATTTTTTCATCCTTTCAGTTTCCTTACACCATTTTATCTAGGAAGAAGTTATGTAAACTATGTACTCTTTTCCTTTCTGTGCATCCAAAAAAAACTTCACTTGGCTTCCAAAGTGTAGGTTGCAGAAGCAAGCCCTCAGTTAATCCTGCAAGAGTTTTTTGTTCATTTTGGTTCTATTGCCCTGCTTCCCACAGGGAGTATGCAGTTACTTTAAGGAAAATAAAAGATATTACCCAGCAATGGTGCCTGACACTTGCTAGTCACTTCTACTGGGAATCACAGCACTGCAGTAAAGTGCCCCCTAGTAGGTAGAACATCACATGGATGAAGCATCACTGCTTCACTACATTTTAATTTCTACAAAGGTAATGTGAAGAGACTCAACTTGGTGAAACAGAACTATGAAGTGAGATGTTCAGACTTGTTCAGTTTGATTTAGAGTTCCAAGGTGACTCCCAAACCCCCGAAACTCCCAGGACTGCCTCATCTGTCTTTCCCCATTCTGAGAAGGCCCCAGATGTAAGATTTTTAAAGGCTTTTCTGAACATACTGGCTAAAACATGCAAACCCAACAACTTTTATGAAAGAGTTTACACAAGGCCAGGTTGGACACAGCCTTGGGCAACATGGTCTAGCATGAGACATCCTTGCCCATGGCAGATGTTTGGAATTGGATGACCTTGAGGTCCTTTCCAAAGCTAACTGTTCTATGATTCTATGATATATTACATTATCTGCATAACATATTACATTATCTGAACTATGAGAAAGGGAGGAATTTTAGGGGGCAATCAGCTCCTCCAGCTTTCACTCAAGCTCAACCAGCCTTAGACCATCTCTGACAGACTAGATCCTTCTTTAAAACTGGCAGTGCCTGGGACCCCACAAACTCCCGGAGCAATCTGTTCCGGCGCTTAACTCTATAGTTAGAAAGTTTCTCCTAATATCTAACCTAAATCTCCCTTGCTACAAATTAAGTTGATTACTTCTCATCCTACCCTCCAGGAACATGGAGAACCATTGATCACCAGCCTTTTTAAACCTTTAATATGGTTGAAGACTCCATTCCTGTTCGCCAGTTTTCCAACTCTTTTCTAGACAAGACGATTCCTCCAGCTTCTTCTCATAGGTCACATTTCTCTTCGTTTTTCTTAAAAAGTCTGCATTTTTCTTAAAGTGTGACATCCAAAACAGTACTCCAACATAGATTTTGTAATCATGAAGTGAAAGAAACTACTCAACATCATGTCTCACCTCGGACATGGCTGTCATCAGTACTTTTCATGACAGTATTACATTGTTTACCTGTCTTCAGTCTACAGTCCAACACCATCACTAGATCTTTTTGCACAGGACTGTGGAGTATCACTTTCCTCCACTCTGTACTGGAATTTTCTTCCCTAAAATATAGTCTTCAGATTGTTCTTTATGAAATTCCACTTTTGTGATTTTAAACCATCTGTATATGATTTTAACAAGGTTCATTTCAGTGTTAAGCCCATCTTCCAAAATGCTTGAAGCCCCTGTCAGATTGTAGTTGTAATAGATTTTTTCTTATATTCCTTGCTATCTGTACTGTATTTCATTCTGTTGTCTGATTTTGACCATAGCCCATCCAATTTTTATCATAAGAAATATTTGTTGCAAATTTTTGTTTTGTTTTTAGATTCTTGGATGTTTAGGAAGTTCTAATGCAGTCACAAGTTTCTTGGTACACATCCTCATTCCTCCACATCTGCAAAGTTGCAAAGTTGCAAAGCAGGGTGTTCTTTTCCTTAAGATTACAAATCATAACTTTTGGGGATAGCTTTCCCCCAAATCCTTCCTGATTTTGATTCCTTCTCTATTAATAATTCTGTCTACTTCAAACAGAACAAATACATGAAAAACTGTTCCCAGCAGATTTCCATACCCATAAATGAGTAGTGTGTGTCCAGCCAGGCTGCTTTTTCCAAGAGACTTCCATTCTCTGACTCTCAGCATTACCAGTCTTGCTCTTTGAGTGCTTCTCATGCTGTTAACCACACTTCACATACTTCCGAACCTGACGCAATCACTTCTCATAATGCTCTTCATGAGACACCGTTATGCTTTCATTATTATTCCCTTCATCCAGATGTTCTCAAAAATCCTACCATCACTTCTTGGACATTCAAGTAAGCACAGACATGCTTTCTTTTCCTCTTGGTGGTATAACTATGACATAAAGCATAGGTTTCACAGACTGCATCACTGTATGTATTCATGTATGTGAACACATATAAATGGAAAAGTGTGCAATTGTATCTCACTTAGCAGAACCAGATGTCAAAATCACCAGCAGATGCTGAACCAATTCTTAAATACACATTTCCAGCAAGCTACGCCCTTTTCTACTAGTGGTCTTCTTCCCCTTCTTTCTCTTTCTCCTCCTCCTCCAGCCTGCCTTGCCGTGATCTTCACTGGGAGAATGATCATTATTCTGGCTGCAAAACTTTCTATCTACCAAACAGCTCAGCAGTATTCATCTTACATAGTCTATGTATGATTTGCAGTTTAAAGTGGAACACACTTTTTACAGCAGCATTCATGTGCAGATATGGTTTATAGTTTCGATTAAATTTATAATATTTATACGGCCACAAACTTACAGACAAAATGAGTATGATTTTTCTTCACTGTCATGGTACTAAATATGTATTCATCACTGGTAACATAGTAGGATGGAGGGCCACCTTGTGATTAGTGTATGTCACTGCTGCTGAAGGAAGTTCAATGAGCTCTACTGGGCTTTCTTGCAAAGTAGGTCACTGCTGTGTGTGAGCAATGGTACCACAGCCTCTCCTGAACAGCAAGAGTGATCAACTTGTACAGAGCTTTTATCCAAGGAATATCAAAGTGGTTACCCAATGTTAATTATCTCTCACACCTCCTGTGTGGTACACTGCTATTGTTATCGCAAACAAAACAAACTTTGCTAATTTACCATCAAGCTGACTGAAGCAATTAACATAACCCATACACAAAACACATGATTACTCTCATTCAGAGACTCAGCTTTCACAAAGATCAAGACAGTCACACATTTATGGATTTCTTTTCAGTTAAGAGACAACATTAATTGAAACTGCTCGCTGAAGACGCAACCCTGTCCATTCATCCCAATATGTGAGTGCACCCAAAGCCTGACCTGTTACTTCTCATGCTTGAAGAGTATTTATTCCATCTCACAGAGCAGACGCACGTGGTCCTTGCAGAGAAGGGAGGCTGTGCGTGCCAGCTCCACCAGGGCTGCAGCCAGTGCACACGTGCTTATGCTGCCATAGGCATGAACACATCTTTTCCATGCTCCCAAACAGCCAACAGCAGTGCTGAGACACAGGGAGCAACCAGGTGCCAGCAGAGCCAGGGACTTGGGGGTGTTCCAGCTTCCCATGGTTCAGAAAGTCCAGTTACTCCAGCAGGATAATGGAAAAACGTGTGGCCACTTGAAACTTTAACAGTCCAGCAGTGCCCACATGGATGTGCTGAAAAAGAAGTCCAAGTAACTAACAGTATTTTTGTTTACCTAGAAGTATAAATTATGAGCCCTCAAGGAAGCTTGTCTGCACAACCAGAGGTATGTAATAACTGCTGACAGTCTCACATGATGCATAGCTTTACTTTGACATCGAAAGGATTATTCTCAATTATATCTTCATGGGCAATTATGCTTATTCTAGCCCCATAATGCATTGTGTCAGTCATCTCTGGACATAAAACATTTAATACTGTATAGTAAGCTTTTTTCCTTCCATGCAAAAATATTTTTGGGCTTATAATTACATTTCATAAAACCTCAGAACGACAACTTAGCAGTCCCTTTCATAATGTAAGGTCTGCATTTGTACAAAATGAAAAAAAAAAAAAGCTGTATATATGCTTTATCTCTAAAGTTTTAATTTATTTCTTGTCTATACAAAGTGTCAAAAGTTTGGTCAAAGTGGTGTGTAACAAGACAAGAATTATGCTAGTATAACACCTTGACAAGGCTATTCCACAACTGGCAGCAGTACAGAGTTAGCTTGGGTATGAAATTGGTTACCTTTACCTAATAGTAGATCAATAATCTCCTTGCTATTTATTATCTTGCTTACTTCCAACCCAAGATTATTTCACAGCATTTTAGAGGAGGACAACCAACTGTCTAGGGCTGTGCCAGAGTTTTCTGCTCTGCTGCAGAAATTATAAGCTCCAGCAAATCACCCAGTGCCTCCAGGACTGGGATAACAACATCGGGTTTGTAAAGACAGCTATAGCAACGACCATAACAGGCTCAGGTACCTCAGAAGGGTTCCTATACAGCAGGCAAAGCAGCAAAACTCAGGACAAAACCATAGAGATAGGGAAGCAGACTTTTATTTTCAAAGAAACAGATTTCCCTCCCTCACACCCATTCTGCCAATCTTCTCTCACTCCTCTGTGGTTATAAGCAACGAGATGTGTGTGTCCAAGTTCCTTGACCAGGATGACTAACGGTGACATAGAGGGTGAAGGACACCAGCTATTAAGTCCTCATCCAGCCTTCTGGGCTCATCCCAAGGGGTGATGAGATGTGTGAGCTTTGCAGCCTTCACAGTCTCTCTTGACAAAGGAGGCTCATGACCACTATGAGTTGTTTTGCACCAGTGTGGCTCAGTATCTGTGATGAGATCTGTGATCTTGGAGCAATCATCACTGCTTCCAACGCTTGTATTTGCTTTTATTTACATCCTATTTTGTCTTGCTTTTCTCAGTTTTTTGACTTACAATGTGTATACCATTACTTTAAATACTAATTTGTCATTAATCTTGGTGCCTTTAGACATGCTCAGTGGCATTCACTCTGTGTACTGATAGATATGATTTACAAACTTCTACACCTTAGACTATACTAGCAGCAGTAAGGGTCTCACTTTAAGAACCATCTTTCTCACCCAAATACCATCTTTTATAGATTTCAGGTATAGGAACTGGAGACCCAGGATATGGAAAACATTAATTGTAAGAACAACCAAAGCCATAGAGGTACAGTGGAATGAGATTGCTCTATCCATCACCTAAAAGGCACAATTCTCATTCAGTCCATGGCTCACACTGCTGCCTAGGGGTTAAATCAGAGGCACGAGCCCAAATTTTTTACCAACAGATGGAATATCATAGAAGCACAAGTCACACTCCAATTATTGGTTGCACAGGCACCACGGGTGTTCAACAGCAACTTTCAAAGCTTATGGTTAGGGACTTAGAATAAGCATGGCTTAATTGATCATGATTCTGTTCATTTATTGACTTCAGGTGATACATTTAGGTGCTTGAAAAAAAACAATTCTCCTGGTACTCAGGAGACCAAGGGTAGAAATAGGATCCGAAGCTTGTACAATCACTTGAACATTTCAAAGGCAATTCATATGTAAGAAAAATACTTCTTATTCTTATAACAAATGTTACCAAGTAGCTCAGCCCCCCTTGCTCCGCAATTCTCAATTAGTCTCATGAACACTGGTAATAGGATTCGAGATCATTAACCTGTGAATCATTGGTTCAAATCTTGAACAGGTCATTAGTGACTAGAAAGCATTAGTATTTAATGACTGGTTTCATTCCAGTGGACAAATAGTCACTGCCACAGCTGGCATTAGTAAATTATTTCAGTAGAGACCTAGGAAATGTACCAAATCCAGATTTTACTTCTGCCAATCCAATATCCCAGCCAATCTCCCTATTAAGCTTTGAATTCTTTTTCTCCTCAGTGTTTTCAAGAGCAGCTCCTGCAACATTGTTTGGAAATGACACAACAGCCTGAAAAAAAGCTTTTTTTTAATATCTGAATCTACTTTTCTAGATATTTGTGTCTTGTAACTCGATAAATATGGTCTGAAAAAGACCCAAAAGAACAAGAAATGCATTTCCCACAGCTGGGACATTTTATAATGTCTCTCTCTCTCCTGTGTGGATTTCTCTGCTTGATCAACATGTGGAAATCACTGGGGACCCTACTAATAAGCACACCACTCTACAGTGTACTTAAAGCAAGCCTCATCCATTCTGTTGCAAGCCTGTGATGATGGGACCCAAGGGTTGGAAGGACTATTGTATGCAACAGAGGTCAGACCATTGCAATTCAGATTAGCCCAACTACAGCCATGTCACAAGCACTGCCAGATACATAATGCTTCTGAAGGCCTCAAGCAAACTTGAATTGGGAGTCAGGACAGGTTACTGAGAAAAAGCACACCATTATTGCTCAGTTTCTTCTAACTTAAGCGTTCACTTCTGGGAACACAGCATTGGGTTAGAAGTACCTTCGGTCAAACTAAGTTTTCTTAAGCAAGACCAGAAATACAAAGACCAAAAAATCACAAAGGGTGCAATATGTCTAGGAGCAAAGCAGGAGAAATTAAAGATATTGTGAATGCCCAAAGCACTAATAAGGCTTTTTGGGTTTTAATGAAACCAGGCAGCAGACCCCAGGTGCCAGATCTTTATAGGCTGCCATCTGACAACACAGGTAGTAGCCTTGTGCAGCCACTCTCATGTATTTACAATAAGTTATTATGTGAGTCAGAAGCCACACATTGACCTTTGCAGTCCATTAATTTTATTTTTTCATCCTGTTCAATTAGTGTAAGACCTTGAGTCGTTGTGGGTAACCCCAGGAGAATTGCAATTAAGAATTAATATAAAGCCAAGGTGTGGTGCAAAGCTCGGAAGTAATTTTGTCACCACGTGTCTCTGGTAATGAAACTGTGATGAAGATTTTATCACCGAGTAAAACACTTTTGAATGTACAGTCACTGACCTGAAAACTGTTCATATGGAGAATGTATTAGGACATTTGCCTGAAGATCTCTCTTACAGCTGAGAAATAAACCAGGGCAGTTTCGAAGAAGATTTAACAAACTAATCACCACCTACATGTTTTGCAAATTGCAAATCCTCACACCTCCCGCTGCAAACAAGGCTTAGGTATTCAGCTTGTAAAAATGAATTGATAAATAGGTTTAGGGTGTGTATGCTTTTACTGTCAAAAGCAGTAAATCAGATCCTCATTTCTTCTGCACTTATAACATAGAAACAGAGAACCATAGAATGGTTTGAGTTGGAAAGGACCTTAAGATCATCTGATTCCAACCGCCTGCTATGAGCAGGGACACCTCACACTCATTCAAGGCTCTGTCCAACCTGGCCTTGAACACTGCCAGGGATGGAGCATTCACAACCTCCTTGGGCAACCTGTTCTAATGCCTCACCACCCTCACAGCAAAGAACTTCTTCCTTATATTTAACATAGGTCTGGGTTAGCACATATTGAAAATGCCAGTCCAGAAATGATTAATTGCAGAAGTAATGAGACATCTGAAGCAGCACTTGTATTTCTTCCTCTTACCTGTCAGTCCATCAACCACATCTTCAGACCTTGTGCTGGTGCAGAAACATGTCATGCAGCAATGCAACCAGAGAGAGGCAATATTTCAGTGTGGGCTCCATCCTGAAAGTCCTCAGCACACTTGGTTATGAAGAAGCATAGTCAGGTCTCAATACTTCCTGTGCAAAGGTTAAAAATATCCAATAGAATAAAAAGGAAATCAGTTGGTTATTTATTATTTACCATAGGTTGCTCTGGCTCTCATTATAGATGAGATGAGATGAGAGCCAGTGTAGAGTGGGAGAGGGTTCCCTCTCCTTCCCACCAGCTATCACCCCAAAGCGTGAATGACTTTGTGTTGTTGTGGGACGTTATCGGCTGTCCTGGCAACCCTTCTGCCTGTGTGGAAGGCAAGAACAGGTTCAGTGAGGCCATACCTCCATCACACAACATGCTGTGAACCTACAGACCTCCCAAAGCTCCTTCCTCGATCCAGCCTAGCTTTGCTCCCTGATGTCCTGGGCTCTGCCTACACCAGGTTCAGTCTTCATGGGGCAACACTGCTCTAAACATGTCAGAATTAGGCCCTGAAGGACATAAACAAGGACATAAAAAAGCATAAGCAGTTGCTGTCCATATTTGGCCTCACCTGAATAAAAATAGACCACTTCAGTTTCCAAAGCTAGTAGTTAATCTTCATAAGCATAACCTATATTTTCTGATGGAGGAGAGGAAGAAAGAATGCTCTCTGCAAGTTTGTTATCCCTGACACATTTTTCCTGAGCTGCCTGGTTGCATTAATAGGGAATAAGAAGACACATACATTAAAAATCCTGCATTTAAAACTTATTTTGTTTGATCTACAATAAACTGACATATCCAGAAAATTCAGGGTTAAAGATGATACTTTATTTTGGAAAAAGAAATCTAAGACAGACTGACAACAGCAGAACTGTCTCCAGATTAAATTCTCAACTTGTGTTGCATTAAATCAGGCAATTAACATCACAATCTGGAGGAACAAAGGCTGATGCTTCTTGGTTTTTCTGAATTGGTTTCCTTAGGGCTTGACAGTGACACTCAGACACAGCTCTGAGTGTCACTGAGGGTGACATTTAGCTATGCCACATTAGGAAGGAGCCTTGGGAGGAATTCACAGGTTCCTATTTTGTCTTGCTTACAGGGGAAAACATTTTACTACATGCTTGAAAAAGGCTCTTCCTCATTCCTTTCTTCTCCACTTCACTTCTACTTCTCCATTTCAGTGCTGTCTAACATCAGACAGAGCTAAGCACTTCGAAGGAGTGCTCATTCTCCCATCATAAGAAGGATGAATCTCTGGGAGTGACCTCCAGATACCCCTTATAGCTAGCTAGAATCAGGGAAAAAAAACCCCTTATTTCCAGTCTTTCTGTTTCTCCTATAAAAATAAAACAGATAAATGCATTTCACTAAACCCATCCTGGAGCCGGTACTGTAGCCTGTACCTGAACCATTCAGGTAAAGCAGTGCAACAGCAGGTCTAGCAAATAAAAACATCAAACTGCTTTTAAAAACCTATATATCCCAGCTTCTGCTGGGTAAATGCATTCCTGATAGCATGCAAAATAAAAATGGCACATGAAGCCAGTAGCGGCTTAGCTGCAGAAGATGCTATCAAAGAAAATAGCTAGATTATATCCAACTGTCAGCTCTTGCCCATTTGACTTGACTTCATAGATTCCTTGCGCAAGTTTATGAACCCTTTACTGTGGGACCAGATTAGCTTCAATTGCCATGCCTTCTCTGGCCATAAAGCACACAAGACATTACAAGAGAGAGAGAATTTGTTCGTAACACATATGAAACTCAAATAAGGCACTTTCTCCAGTTCCCACACACCCACCCAATTCTGTGATCTTTATATTTAATGTCATATATTAACTTAGATTTGATTCTTCAGTTAAAGCAAGAGCTTTAACATTTACAGTTGGTATTTTTAAAGGAGAACAAAGGAAGGCTCCCCTCCCCAAAATCTGATTCAAGCACACACAGTCATACTGATGAAACTGCTTCCCCTGAAGCTAGCCAGGGTAGTCACTGATAATGATTTGCAGAATGAGGCCAGAAGAGATGCTACACTAGTGGGCTATCTGACATCAAAAATGCATGTGCATACTTCAAAAGTGCTGGACTTGAAAGGACAGGTCCATAAAGGCCAAGGGAACAGAAGCCTTTGCATGTGCCATGGAGCTGTGCCCAGGATCCCAATATGAATAACACAACCCATGTATGCCAAGAAAAACTAAGAATTAAACGTCCCTTTTTCCAAAGAGGGTAAATGTCTCACTTTGAACTCCTTGCAAACTGTGCTGAGGGGTGAAAGGAATGGGGTTTTCCAAGTGAGCTATGAAATTGTAAAATTTATGACCTGTAGGCCACAGTTCTTCAGTTTGTCCAAAGTAGCCCTGTTGCTTTGACATTACAAGTTCCAATTGTATGGAAAATGTTCACAGCCAATAAGAATATAAGGGGCTTCCATGCCAGTTCTTGCCAGGTAATGAAGCCTCTCTAGTGAAGTGTTCACAGCCAATAAAAGTAATCGCTGAATTTCACTTATTTCCCCTATGCACCAGCAGACTTCAAACTTTTATGTCTCTGGAATGTATGCATTATTAGATCTTTGTATGTAGCCGTCACTGTGGTGTTCAAAGGCTGTTCATCTTGTACCAATGCACACTGTCTAGAACTCCCAATATCCAGCTCTAATTTTGCAGTTTCAGTCCATTATTAATTGTTCCATATGCTTGGGAATCAGAGAGTGAAGCTTTCTTGGCTTTGCTCCCACTCCTCCCCATACTTGGGCAAGTTGTCTAATTATTTTAAATACAATTCAAATATTTTTCTTAAGGTGCTGGGAGACCTTCTGTGCTTAAGACAGTAAAAGACATCATAACACGCCTTTCTCCTCTCCTTTAGTTATTAGACTATGAGTAGCTTTGCGACCATTTAAAGTTCATTTACACATCTCCCAAGAAGAGCACACTGCCAGCGATGCTGCATGAACTTTTCTTGATTCAGGTACTAAGGCATGTTACCTCCAGTGTTGATCAGCCACATTTTGTAATCCGCCTTACATTATTCCAAACTGATCTTCCTCAATGTGAATGAGAATTACAGAGGGTGTAAGGCAGAGATCTGCCACGGGGATAGGAACATCCACAGACCAGAAGCAGGTACAGAGGTTTTCCTGCAGTGTTTATAAACTTCAGTTTATAATCCATCAGCCTTATCCACCCAGCCGACAACTGCTGCCTCTGCTTCCTTTCTCCAGATTACACTGGATTCCACTCCTCCTGATACAGCTGTTTATTTCATAGACATCCGTGCAGACAGAGGCAGCAGCTTTTGTACAGCTTTGAATAGTCTTTCTCAAGGGCTTATTTCAAAATGTAGACCTGCTTCAGCTTCATAGAATCATAGAATCACAGAATAGTTTGGGTTGACAGAGACCTTAAAACTCATCCAGTTCCAACTCCCTGCCATAGGCAGGGACACCTTCCACTAGAGCAGGTTGCTCCAAGCCCTCTCCAACCTGGATTTGAACACTGCCAGGGATGGGGCAGCCACAGCTTCTCTGGGCAACTTGTGCAGGTGTCTCACTACCCTCAGGGAAGAACTTCTTCCTTATATCTAACCTAAATCTTCCCCGTTTAAGTTAAAACCCATTACCCCTTGTCCTATCACTACAGTCACTGATGAGGAATCCCTCTCTGGCATTCTTGTAGGCCTCCTTCAGGTACTAGAAGGCTGATTGGTGATACTTTCTCCTAGGTTGTTAAATACTTTTGTGCAAGTGTCCCTCTGCTTCACCCTTTAGCACAGTTCTTTTTCACAGTATGGTAAATGTGCCATTGGCAATGCATCACAGCAGAGTGAAGCCCCTTATACATAGAAAAGGTACATTCAGGACAACAGCAGGGAAAGCTTCCTCTTAACACCTGCACTTTAATCCTGCCCTGGAGAATTTCCTGCCACTGCTGCACTCTTGTTAATGACAGTTGTCAGCAGCTGACCATTTTGCTAGCACAGATGGACTGTAGGTATCTGTAGCCAAAAGTTATTGCTGAAGCTGTTCATTGGTATGTCTTCAGTTTGCAATTCATGCTCAAACTCTTGCATTCCAGCAGCTTTTGCTCCACATCGCTTACATCAGCTGGTACCAACATCTGGTCCAAAGTTTAAAGCTCAGGTCCAGCTGAATCAGTACAGACCACAGCAATTTCTCTCCTACACAGGAGAGTCCTGAACACTGTACTGAAATGAAACAGTTCATCAATTTAATTCCAACCCATAACATCATGTGTTGGGACATTAAGCCAAATTCCCCATGTCCTAGCAGCAGTGTTGCAACCTGCCAGCTAGGTTCTTTGGGAAGTGCATGGTCAGGGTAAACTGGAAAGGACACTCACAAGTCAGATGGATGGATGGAGAGCAGGTGGGCTTGCAGGTCACTGTGTATGGCAGGCAGCACTAGCTTCCTCCAAAACCGTGTTAGTGAATATGCTTCACTGTTGCTGGTATCAGTGAAGAAACAGAGCCATCCACCCATTGCTTTCTCAATTATGACATTATTTTAAATCATTCTGAAGCAGTTTCTCTTCCAACAAAACAATTCAACATCCAACATCTCTGTTGCTTCCAACTTGAGCTGTACCAAGCACTGAGAACTAAGTGAAGGTGGTTCCTGGTTGGATGTGGGATAGCCATTAGTTCTTCAGTGGCTGATCCAAGATTCTTGTCTCTGTTTTACTTTGTTCACACTAGAAAAAAAGGAAGGAAAATTTGTTATGTTTATTAAAGGACAATTTTATCTGGATTTGTTTTCACTTATGCTGCTGTGAATCAGAAATAGTGCCAGTTAGCTCTGTGGTGTTATCTCACCGGAAACCTTCCATGAAAACAAAACCAAGGACATTGTATTTAGAATAATGGCATCAAAAAATCCTTCTCTTCATAGGAGGAACTGCTGAAAGAGGGTTTAACACAGTGCTTTAACTGCAGTTCTCTGCAATTTTCAGCCAAAGTCCTAGGATTTCTTTTCCTTTTTTTTCTTCTTGCATATTATGCATGTCACTCATCCATAAGACCACAAAATATCCTAAAAGCCTAAATACAGGGCTCATCACAATTTGGAATAAGAAGCAGTAATTAAAAGTAGATAAAAACAGTGCTTAGACTAAAGTCTGAATCCACAGAAATCAGGGTGCTCAGCTTAAGTTTCCCTGACAACCTCTCCACCCCTTCATTCATAATGCGTGCATGGAAGAAAATGCAGAGATGGAGTTAAAGTTGTCATGACAACTTTGCCTCTAAATTATCTGTCTTCTGTAAATTGGCTACTTTGGGCTACACGTTGCACAGCAAAGCTCTTAACAGAGAATGAGTTTCATTGAAACAATTTGACAGATCAATAATCTGGTTTAAATTTTAACAGAAATGCATTTATGCATATATCTATTCATAGCCGGAGGGAATAAAGACTGAACACAGGATGAATCCTAGCATCAGCTAAACCAGAATATTTTGTGTCTTCAATCAACAAGTAACGTTAGCAAGAGTTTTTTATTTTATTTTTAGTATCCCTCAACCTTCACATAGAAAACGTTCAGGCAAAGATGACATATTCATTTACCAGCTACTATGAAAGCTGAGGCTGTTCAGCCTGGAGAAGAGAAGGTGCGTGAAGACCTCGTAGCAGCCTTCCAGTATCTGAAGAGGGCCTAGAAAGATGCTGGGGATGAACTCTTCATTAGGGACTGTAGTGATAGGACAAGGGGTAACAGGTTCAAACTTAAACAGGGGAAGTTTAGACTGGATATAAGGAGGAAGTTCTTTACTGTAAGGGTGGTGAGGCACTGGGATGGGTTACCCAGGGAGGTTGCGAATGCTCCATCCCTGGCGGTGTTCAAGGCCAGGTTGGACAGAGCCTTGGGTGACATGGTTTAGTGTGAGGTGTCCCTGCCCATGGCAGGGGGGTTGGAACTAGATGACCTTAAGGTCCTTTCCAACACTAACCATTTTATGATTCTATGATTCTACAGTCTCCATCATTACCAAGCTATTTCATTTGTTTTGTGAGCAGCATAATCAGAAACTGCCTCCTGGAGGAGACAAGGTAAGTTTACAAATGCTACAGAGACTCCTCTGCAGTGGGAACTGTATATCAAATCTCCTTGCATAGTTTCCTTACATGTGTTTAAACTCAAGACTTCAGAGCAGAAAGAGTCTTTCACAGATCCCTCTGCTTGCCTCATACTAGAAGCTGAGCTTTCACTACAGCATCATCTTTGTAAAGTTAAAAAGAGCAAAACAGAACACAGAAATATCCTTCATCTTTTGTCCTGTGTTCTTGAAAGTCCTCACTGAAGAAGAAAACCGTTCCTATTTGATCTTGTAACAGATTTCTCTTGCAAATTATGATTTCAAGTCTCAAACAGTGATCTTTTAAAAAGGTATATCCTGTAAAATACTCTCAAAATCATAACTCTGAGTCAGACAAGGGCTTAAATCCAGTATCTGTGCAGACTGGAAAGCTCAAGTTGCTTTCTAATTCGACTTTTCCTATCTGCTCCTGAAAATGTCACCAGGACCTGCTGATAAACAAAACTCAGAGTAGAACTGCAAACCTACCATTTTTTAACTCCTGCTCACCTCGAAAAGATAATCTTCATCCAGGACAGCCTTCCCCAAAATAGGGACTCTGCCTTATGGCCAGTGTGTGTAGCAAGCACAAGTCATAGTCCACAACTGATGGCTGGGCACTGCAGTAATGTGCTTAACAGCAGAATGACAACCACAACAGCACAATATTAGCAAACATCAGTAAAGTCTTCATCCAGTCCAGACTTATTTCATGGAGAGAGCTTACTCTTTTTAAATAGACCCACAGCCCAAGATCTCCACCTCTCTGCATTAGACCTGCAGAGGTCCACTTTTTCACAACTACTTTTTGCTACTAAGCATAAGCAGAGCACCATGGGATCAGAGCAAAGGAGATTACTCAAGTGCTGCTAAAAGGCTAAATTGCCTGCCTGAGGGGTTCCCTGTAACTCGGTTAATATGTGTAGCTGTTAAAAGCTGTTGAAATGACCATGCTAAAAAAAATGAACAAGCGCAGCAGAAAAGGGGCTGGCTCAAATAACCAAACCGTGAAAATAAAGTAAAATTAATAAAGGAATAGCAAATAAATAAATAAATAAATAAATAAAAATAAGAGCATGGAAGAGATAAAGAGCAAAGAGGCAGGCAGAGCTGATAATCATCTGAAATCAGCTTTCCCTGTTCCCCCTTATTTCTCTTCCCCCTTCCCCATTTCCTAAGTACCTCGACTCTACTTATACAACTCTTCAGTGTCTCCTGTCAGTTTAGCTTTTAAATCCTCATGCTGGATTTCAGCAAGTCAAGCAGGCTCAGTGAAGATCACTGGTCTCAGCTTACTTGTGGTATAATCTCACCCAAATCCATGGAGTTACATGAGGGATGAGCTGGAACTAGTGATGTTTCCTGAATCTTCTGACATGCAGCTTTGGAGCTCTGTAACCCCAGACTGATGATACACACTGAAGGGTTTTCTGAATGCAGCAGAGGAGAAAGGAAAAATATTAGCTCCTTGGGTGGTTTTCATCACAGTAGTTGCACTACGTCTGCTATATATCAGAACAGTTCCCATGTTTCCTACCCAAGATTCATAACAGCTCTAAAAACACCACCATACTTCACCACGTTGAAAAACAAATTTCTCCAGAGCCGGAGAAATATATATTTTGAGGCACAATGGCAAGGAACACAATGTCCTTTAGAGCAACTTAACAAAAGAAATGAGCTGATTCCTGGAAAGCCTTTTGCAATCTCCGCTCTTTTATCTACAAACCCTCCACAGTTGTTTATTTGTGAAGTGGTAATCCTCTGCCTTTGTCTCAGTGACAACTTCTTCCTGGGAGATAAAAAATAGTTTGTACAAATCTGCTGGATTGCTCGTGAGTGGCAATAACCACCTCATATCAAACCTGTATTGTTTTATTGTTATTTGTACTGCAATACTGCTGGGAACCCCTTGCTGGCACTGGATGTGACTGTGTTGGAATTACATATATATGGGATAGGAGACACCAGCAGATAGGGGCGATCATATGCACTCTGCTTTAAATGGAAGAGGCAGGGAAAAAGGAATCGGAAAGTAAGACCTCAAGAGGTCATCTGATCCATATCTGGATGCGTGGCAGATTCGCTACTGCTGTCTGTTATTTAATCTGTTTTATAGATGGACAATTAAGAGGTTGTGTTGCGCCCATGGAGCCTACTGCCTGGCTGCAGCACAAGTGGAAGTTTAATCCAAATCTCACAAGTCCCAGTTGAGAGTCCATGAAAATGTTAACGGAACTTGGAGCCTCTAAGGAAAACAATCATAACCCTGCTATCTGTATTTGTTACTATGAAACACGGAGTTAAAATAGAGAAAATCTAGCTGTCGGCTACGATATTTTATTTGCTCTTCTGCACTTAGGCATACCTTAAAAGAAGCACAAAGTCCACAAATAGCTGTGTATATTAAAATATCTTCACCTCATTTATCACGCTGCATTAGGTATTCATTTTTCCTTCACTATCAGTAGAAAACACTCTTCTATGCCATACATAATATGTTAAAGTCACACTATACAAAAATTCACAGAAGATAAAATACTAAGATCAAAAGCACCCTATATCTGACAAAGACTTCTACACACTGCAGTGCATCTTCTCCCATGTAGTCTGTCTACTCCATGAAGCAATATACATGTGTAATATCAGATAAGCTCATCTGTTCAGTCAGCTATTGTAGATATTGAGTTTTCCGTTTCAATGCAGAAGAAAAAATAGTTCCATGTTACAGACAGCTCCTTTTCTATCACCATGTTATCATTTCTTCTCAGGGCTGAAGTCTAATCACCCTTTTTCACAGGTTACTGTTTCTACCTTCTATTTCAAGTAAGTTTCATACATTGATGCAACCCAGGCAAGATTAATATGGCTTTCTACTTTAATATAAATCTTCTGATTTGTTGCTGAATGGACTGTTCTCAAGTATTGCTATCTAACTGAAAGGGACAATGCTGTTTATCATTTCCCCCGAAAGCAGCCATCCAGATCTAGATATTAGAGTAATTTGAATTTAGAAACTGTAGAATATAAATGTGTTCCTACCAAGACTGAGTAGAAATTAAATGAATGTTTATTTTACATTTGAAGTAACTTTTTCACTTACTTTCCATCTATGACATCTAGATAAAAATCCCCACTAAAATAGACAGCTAATAGACAGCTTCTATATTTCTGAAAAGAAATATAGAAGGTAAAAATTAATGAAATCCAGATCATATGAAATGAATATAAAAGTAATTACACTTAGTCAAAAAAATAATGGAGCATTTCTCCCCTTTGGAAATACAGGGGAGGTTTAAGCCAACACATCTCAGGACAACTCAAAGGAAGGATCAAAGTGGATGAATGACTACCTAGGGAGGGAGGAACTCAAGAGCTAAGAAGGTTGTTGATGATTATTGATGGGCGTCCCCAAAACACTAAGACTTAATCTTAGTACCTGACCTCTGGGAAGGTTTAAGGTTATACTGCTGATGAATTCAGTTTATTAAGCTCAGAGGGACAAATGATAATTGGTATTTTTTTATCAGACTTTTAATCTGTGTTTGCAGAGTATGAAGGGCAAGGCTCAAAGAAAGGCAGAGTTTCATTTGGTGCCTGAAGGAAAGACAGGAGTGCTGCAACAGGACAGCTGACCCAAGAACAATGTTTAAAGGCCCAGTGCTGTGCCGCTGTTGAAGAGGATGCCTCTTGTGTTTCTAATGGAGATGTTTCATAGATAGTACATGCCACAGCTCCTTGTTTATGAGCTTTCTGTGAGGTCCTTGAAACAGAAGCAATGCCTTTTTTTCTCATCAAGCCCCCACCACAATTTGAGTAGTTCAAATGTTTAGGGGGCCCTATTCACTGAAGACTCAGTTACTTCATCACTGCATATAAAAGCACAAATCATTCCTTCACCTCGCTTTCAACTGAAGTCAATAGCAATACAGTCCCTTCAAAACAGCGGGATTTGCTTGGACAGCTTGATCATGCAACGTGTCAGCTCCATCTAAGAAGCACCTACAAACAAGATTAATCTGAAGCATGCCACTAATGCAATTGTTTTCAGTGAGGTTATTCTTGTGCAGGAGTTAGAACAAAGTATCTGTGCCACTGGAAAAAGGTCTATAAAGCACAATTTGCTGTGCACGCATGCTATTTAATGTGTAGCCTTGCTGTTTCAAGATGGCAAGACATGAATAGAACCAGTTCTGGTTATAATACAGGACTCTGTCATCCTGCCTTTGCTGGTAGGGAAGATTCTTTCCTGGTTACCCTGATAAAGGTTATTATATTAAGTACAAGACAACTCAGTTCTGTTCCTTATGTAGCAGGTCAGATATTTAGCTGGAAATAGTATGTCTGAAGGTAAGCAAATGGAGAATCATTACAGGTACATTTCACAATTTACCTTTGCTGTATCTGAAAAAGAAATGGGCATAAGTTAATCCCCTTCTGCTTAGAGGGGAAGCAAACACAAAGACTGCCTAGAGCAAAATTAAGAAACAATTTTCTCTTCTCACTGTTCCCATTTTATCTCATCTTTCCATGGCATCCTGAAACTGTTGCCAATAGTGTTAGTTGTGGAATTAATGTTTTGCTAAAATAGTGAGAAAAGACTTTTAAATGGTGGGATCTATTAAATTCTGCAGTTGTTCCCACAGATGAAAGGACGGGAGTCTTACTGCTTAAGTAGTTTGAAAAAGGCATTTATAGTTCAACAAGGTGAAGTGCAGAGTCCTGCACCTGAGGAGGAACAACCCCAGGGACCAGTATATTCTGGGGGCCATCCAGCCGGAAAGCAGCTTGGCAGAAAAAGACCTGGGGGTCCTAGCGGACAGCAAGGTGAACACAAGCCAGCAAAGGGCCCTTGCTGCAAAGAAGTAAATGTTCCAGGACAAAAGGGACATGGACATACTGGAGACAGCCTAACCAAGGATCATGAAGATGATGAAGGAACTAGAGCATTTCTCCTATGAGGAAAGGTTGAGGGAACTAGGTCTCATCAGTATGGAAAAGAAAAGGCCTGGGGTACCTTATCAATGGCTATAATTACCTGAAGGGACAGTTCAAAGAGGATGGATCCAGGCTATTTTCAGTGTAGCCCAGTGCCAGGACCAGAGGCAATGAGCACAACATTTGGACATGGTCCTGGGCAACCAGCTTCAGATGGTCATGCCTGAACAAGAGGATTGGACCAGATGACCTCCAGAGGCCCCTTTTTGTGAAAGCAAGCACTCAAAATCATATTATAGAATCAACCCTATATTAATGTGCAACAAAAATAAGGTGATCACACACTAGAACTGACCTTTCACTCTATCTTTGTAATAAAATATCTTATTTATACATACCATTCTTGAGTAATTTTGAGGAAGAAATACAAAATCGTGCCTGTGACTAACAGTTTTTCTAAAAAGCACAACAAAATAACATGTAACCAAACCCAAGCACAGTTCATAGACCTCATCTATAATGCAGCAGGTTTCAAAAGTAATGGAGGATCAGCTTAGTTAAGTTTTCTTAACAAAGAAAAAAAAAAGCAATATTCTTGACTGCGTTATCTGTTCTTCTCATCCCCAAATAGACTGTGAATGCCTAAAACAGAGCGGAAAGATACAGCTACAAGCATTCAGTGAATTAATTTTTAGTATCTGATCACTGTATATTGCAATATTTGAAACATCTTCCATATAGCATTAGTAACAGCAAAAGTGCCACGATGGCGGCTCTATCGTGTAGGGGTGATCATGTCTGCTTTACATGCAGAAGGTCCTGGGTTTGAGCCCCAGTGGAGCCACCCCTGCCCCAAGGTGGCTTTTATTCAGAGCAGCCCTGCAGAGAAGGACTTGGGGGTGTTGATTGATGAGAAAATGAACATGAGCTGGCTTCAGTGTGCGCTTGCAGCCCAGAAAGCCAACCGTATCCTGGGCTGCATCAAAAGGAGCGTGACCAGCAGGTCGAAGGAGGTGATCCTGCCCCTCTACTCTGCTCTCGGGAGACCTCACTTGGAGTATTGTGTGCAGTTCTGGTGTCCTCAACATAAAAGGACATGGAACTGTTGGAATAAGTCCAGAGGAGGCCACAAGGATGATCAGGGGACTGGAGCACCTCCCGTATGAAGACAGGCTGAGAAAGTTGGGGTTGTTCAGCCTGGAGAAGAGAAGGCTGCGTGGAGACCTCATAGCAGCCTTCCAGTATCTGAATAGGGGCCTACAAGGATGCTGGGGAGGGACTCTTCATTAGGGGCTGTAGTGAGAGGACAAGGGGTAACGGGTTCAAACTTAAACAGGGGAAGTTTAGATTGGATGTAAGGAAGAAATTCTTTACTGAGAGGGTGGTGAGGCACTGGAATGGGTTGCCCAGGGAGGTTGTGAATGCTCCATCCTTGGCGGTGTTCAAGGCCAGGTTGGATGAGGCCTTGGGTGACATGGTTTAGTGTGGGGTGTCCCTGCCCATGGCAGGGGGGTTGGAACTAGATGATCTTAAGGTCCTTTCCAACCCTAACTATTCTATGATTCTATGATCCCTATAGAACTTCTATTTATACTTGCTTGAGACACAAGTATCTTGGTTGATTGATTATTTTGCTGATTTTTTCAAGGTTTAGGATTAGTATTCAGAAGGCTGATGGTCCTTGGAAAACCTGCTACACAGGTGGACAGTGCAGAGTTAAAAGTGACATTTAAGCTGTAGTAGAAAGTCTTTTTAAAAAGGCAGCAGATTTTGCAGCACTCCCAAAGGGAAAGGGCAGTTTTGGCAACTGTTCAATCTTTCCAAGAAATCTGACACAAAGCCCTACCCCCTGACCAATCAGTTTAGTAAGTTTTTCATATTTAAAACATGAGCTGTTCTGAGTAGACTCACTCATCACACACTGGAAAGCTGCTTTTCCCAGATGCGAAGGGATGCACTATCCAAATTGCTTCCTGCAGCGCAAGCACAAAATTGTGAATAAGAATTGTACTTCGCAAAAGTTCTCTGTTATTTGATTTAAATATTGGTTTTTCTCCACCATTTATCACCTTTTTAGAGTACTGGAGGAAAGGTGCAATCACAATCAAAGTGAACTTGCTAAGAATTTCTACTCTGACTATTGACGGCAAATATTTCTGCTGTCCTCACCAAAGCTCTGTTTGACATCTCCCCTTCTGGCAAAACAAATTATATCTGACAGCAAACAACTTTTTTTGCCGGTTTTATATTCTCCTTTATTTTTATTGTTTTTTTAAGTCTGCTGTCTTATTATTTTGTCTGGGTAAATCTTCCAGTTGCTTTAAAAATGCATATAACTGGGAAATCGGCACTAATGAGAAATGGCATCATCCACTCATAAGGAGCTCCTTCAGCTCCGCTGTTGACACAGGTACCTTTGTGAATGCAAGAGAAAAGGAGGAAGGAAGGGAGAATGTTTTCTGATGGCTTGTCTTCTCTGCATCAATTACCTCAAGTTATTAGACACAAGTAGTTCTCTTTTGGTTAGTGTATATATCAAGTGAGATTCATGCTGCAAAACCACCACCAACCAACAGAGGCCTGGACTGATTAACTAGAGAATTATGGTTTTGATCCCAGATGCTGCAGCTCATGCACATTACTGGCTCCAGTGTCAGCAGCATTTGACCTCAAAGCTGTATCCAGCAAGCCATCTGGATCAAGCTCATGGCCCATTTAACATGAGCTAGAAACATTTATCAGGACAATAAAGTTTTCAAACTAGCAGCCATCTCAGAGTATGAAGCTTGTTATGGAAGCAGTATCAACACTGGAAGATGCCAGCACATGTTAGCCCCATTCGTCTAGTATCATCTGAAAAGAACTCTCCTTGGGGTGAAAGACATGTCAGACAGCACAAATGGGAAAGTAAAGCAGGTAACTTTGATCAATGAACAGAAATATGTCTGTGCCTGATAAGGTTTACTCACTTTTCAAACTGAGGTCTGCCAGCACAGATCAGTTAGGAGACAAGCCAGATGACACTATGTCATTGCGCAGGAATGAAAGGCCCTACAGCACACCCTTGGTTCCACCTTCATCAATACCTGCTACATGCATTACTGAAAAGTAAAAATTAAACCTGAGTAAGGCGAGAGCCCAAGACTGTATTTCTGTCATGTTAGGAAAAAAATATATGGTATTTACATCATTCCCATGCCATTTGCAAAAGATAGTTAATACGCAGTCTACTATAATAATGACATGACAGAATTTCTGCTCTGGAATAGAGTCCACTGGGACAAAGTCATCTCTTCAGATGGAAAAAGCATTGCATTTGAATTGCCAGGATGAGCTTGCATCAGTTCTGTGTTTGTATCATATATCTGTGGTGTTCTTGTCTGATTTAGTCTTTTCAAGTGAAGCTGTACACCACAGCTTCAGTGTCATATATGTTCAGTACTTTATGAAGCTACATAATCATCATTGGGAACTAGCTATGAGGCAGTGCCTTTAGAATGTATGTAGGATTTATCTCATCAAAATTAGATGTCAGTAAAGTGGGCATCTACATCTAAGCTAGCAATCAGAGCCTCCCATAATAGTGAAAAGAAAACAGGAACACGTGGATTGTGACATGCCTGGTTTATTTTAGAATCCCGTTTCACAACATGATGACTGTAACCTTTCTTTACACTGACCTGAAAGAGAATCTCAGTAATCAACTGAAATATAGCTATCTATATTATATGTATGTAGTCAACTGAATCCCACATATGCAAATTAGAGTGAAACTACAGGTCATAGAATCATAGAATCATGGAATGATTTGGGTTGGAAGGGACCTTAAAGCTCATCCAGTTCCAATCCCCTTGCCATGGACAGGGACACCTTCCACTAGAGCAGGTTGCTCCAAACCCCGTCCAACCTGGCCTTGAACTGCCAGGGATGGGGCAGCCACAGCTTCTCTGGGCATCCTGTGCCAGCACCTCACCACCTCACAGTAAAGAATTTCTTCCTTATGCCTAACCTGAATCTCCCCTATAGTACGTGTCTCAGTCTGTGTACGGTCAGGTGGCTGCTACTTTTCCATGACTGTTGAATTTGGCCGTAATTTGTCCTTTAAATGAAAGTCAGCCCTGCTTCCCAGAAGCTTATCATTCACTTTAAAGGATTACCAGAAATATTTTACCACCTGCTCTGGTGTTAAAACATTTCTTAAACAATCTGCTTGACAGGAAAAATGCGAGGGAGAGATCATTCAGGGAACTCTATCAGAAGACTAACTGGACTGTGAAATACTCAAATATATGGTAATTACCAGCTTAATAGAGTATGTATTCTGTTCTGATTGGTGGTGGGGAGTCATTTACGCAATTAGAAAGATTACAATTTGTCAGTACAGCAATCCTAAAACTGCATTTAAAAAATACCGTGCCAGGACATTGGGAATTGTAATTACCCAATAACATGCCATGCACCTAATTTTTTTAACGGTTTCTTGATATTTTGCTAACAACTGCAAATAACATTTGAGATTTTTTTAAGGGACTAGTGATCTGTGGTTGCTCAGTTATCCAGTGCCTGACTGAAACCAGTTTCAAGATGGCCAGTCCTCAGGATACTGAACATTCCACTGTTTCCAAATATCCAGGCATTTAGAATTACTCAGATGGCTTTCCTAAACACTAAGAAAACACTTCAAGAATCTTTGACCTCTTGCTTGCTTGCATTTTCTCAAGAGACGGACTATGGACCTGCCTCTAAAGATGGATGAAGACAGATGGAAGCGCTTTCTGCCCAAGTGCTGAGTTGGACATACACAAGCTAAATGCTGCTCAGCACTTATATAGCTGTATTAGCACAGCAGTGTCAACAAAGCTACACAGCTTCTGGACCAGAATAGATGAGGCACAGCACTGCACAAACACAGCCAAACAGCTTCTGGATGGGGTGTAGCCCAGTAAATAGGATTTTTATGCTATTCCTAGTAAAAGGCCACATGTTTTTTACTGACCTGACAGCAAAGAGTGTCAGGGTTTGTTTGGGCTTGTCCTGGCCTAAGTTGATAATCAGCTTGTTTTATTTAACTGGGGTAGGAAAAGTGGAGCAGTCAGGTTTGCTTTGGGTTAGCTCTAGTTTACAGTGGTAACAAGTAGATTTTCTGTGTAAATTAAATAGAATAAAATATGGTTTGCAAGAATGCAAACACAGGATGGTACTGGAGGTCCCAGACTGTAAACACAAATCCCAGTGGTCAGTCAGTGGTCACTGCAGGCATGCAACTGTCTAAACCAGTTTAGATATAACAAAGAGACCACACAACTGAATTTCTGAGAACTAAAGAAAACCTATGTAATGCAGGCTGTACTAAGAAAGTAGACAAACATAAACCCAAACTGACACTACAGCAGAAGAGGAAGGGCCCTCCAGCCATCAGACCTCTGCTGGGGAGAACTGAAGACACTGGTGGCCACCGACACCCCCTCCAGCCACTCTCCTCTCAGCCCCAGGACCCAGGAAGACACTGAAAGAATGATGTAACACCAGAGATAAGGGTACAATACTTTCATTTTCCAGTTAATAGCATTTGGGGCTTAACACTGGACTTCTCTATAGCTGTCCTGTAACCTGGGAAGAAAGATGCTGGCTTTTTCCCCAAAAATATATTCACCCTAAGATTCATTTCACTTCATTTTAGATATTTACAGTATAGACATCTACATTTGATCTAGTCACCCTGGGCTCCCATTATAACCACTGCAGTGAAATAAGTACTTTTAGGGCATGAATTATCCAGTATGTTTTAGATGTCTGCTTTAGGCCAACAGGAATTGCACCCTAGAATACTTCATTTTACTCCACTGACTAGGAAACGGCTCAAGGCAACTGATTCAGAGAGGGAAAGTAACAAGGACTTTTACCTGTAAGAATACGATTGCTACTTTCTATGTTCATGCAGTATCCCTGTCTTCTTTATTTACAGATTATTTCAATAAGTAATTACTCATTGGACTGAAACCCCTTAGAAAGCATGGTCCCAGGATTTAATTATAAAACAACACTGTTAGAAGTCCAGATCACTCATTTGGAAGGAATTTGCATTGTACTAGTAATAATAACAACAGAACTAATAAACAAAGGATTGCCGGTTTCAGAAGAAAGAAATGGGAACTGTAGAAAATTAACACTTTTCCAGGAGGTAATTCACCGTTTATAAATCTTATAATTAGGGTCTTCATAAATCAGTAAGCTCAGCTACAAGGATCATAACTTAAGAAGCCAAGGCACAGCTACAAGAGCAGCGGCAGAGCTCTGGCAGCAGCTCCCATTGGAAGCAAGAAGGATTTGACACATTCAATCCCTATTTTACACTAACCAGCACATTATTAGGGCATCATCATAGAGGGCAGGACTATCCCGAGCTTCGGGCTTCCCAGCAGAGAGCTCTTTCCTGATCCCATGGCAGCGCAGCCTCCTCCTGCCTCATCACTAGTCTCAGCCTGAGAAAGGAACCAGCTATGTGAGATAACTCCGCTCAGTGCACATTTATAGCTCCATAAATGACAACAATGTTAACAATTTACTAACTTCTGATAAAGACCATCTCCTTGGGAATTGCTGATACCTCCATTTCTATGGGAAATAAATCTCTCTGGAAGCTTTGCTCTGCTGCTTTCCGAGCACATGAAAGTGCTGCTGAAATTCCTAATTGCAAATTAGACTTTTGACAGGGGAAGGCAGAGCAGACGGATTGAAATAGCCTTAAAGTGCTTTTCTCTTCCTGATGGCAGAAGAGTTCATAATCCAGACAAATTAACTGATTGTAACAAACAGCATTAAGGCAGCACTGCGCAATGTTGTGTCTGGCAGCTGGTGGCCAGACACTAGAACATACTTAACCAATTAGCACTGTCCCCTGCGCTGGCCAAAATGCACATTAAGAACAACTGAGATGTGATCTGGGACATTTTGTGGTCCTCATACAGCAGCTCTACCAGGTGGGCCAGAAAAGTGAGGTTCTCAGTGGATGAGTTAGCTGGGGATGTAATAAACCTGAGCCTGCTGGAAGCCTGTCTTTGCATATCCTATTGGATGAACCATTTCAGGTTTAGCTGAGCTGTCTTTTTGTGGCTCTGTAACATTTCAAGGAGATTTTGGGGGCATTTTTTGATTACTGATGCCTTTCTGTTCTTAAAAATAACAAATAGGCCGCAACCGTACTGATACGCAGATTGACTCCACAACTCGTTAAAGTTGTAAAGTAGGTATGCTTTTATTCAGCGCTGAGGTGCATCGGGATCACTCCTCCAAAGTATGCACACCTCAGTGTCGTTTCCCTCTACATTTATCCTCTAAAGTTACACGCCTATACATATTCATGACCTATCCCCGCTTCATATTATAATGAGCTATAAGGTCCTTTGCGCATGCGCAGTGTCCCCCCGTGGTCATGGGTGAGGGTCTCAGGATGAAGTAAATGAGTCTTCCTCTTGTGAGTAGGGGCCTTCAAGATGAAGTAAATGAGTCTTCCTCTTCTTAAACTTTTCACCTTTGGCACAGTTGGACGCCTGAGTAGTCACACAATTAGCTGAAACCAGCCATATCTGTAATTCTTCTGTTAACTAGCAAAGATTTAGAACAGGGTGACCTTCCTGCAAAATTTATTGCAGGATGGGCAGGCAAGGAGTATCCCAAGCTAGCAGATGTTTGGGAGGCTCTGTCTTTGAACTAACTGATAAGTAGAAGGATGGTGTGAAATGTTATACTTTAGAAGACTAGTGTGAAACAATTAACTCATGTTTAGTGGGGCCCCTAAATTCCACAGACTTATAACATAGTTTTCTTTCTACAACTTAAGTTAAGCTAAAAAGTACTTTAACTCTATATTTTCCAGGCACTAGCGTTTCTTATATCAAGCCCCCTGTATCAGTATAGTCCCTTCCTTTGGCTTTCATAACAAGTTCCAAACATTAATGAGTTACAGGCTTAATTTTCAAACTCGGCTTTGGCGACTCAGCAGTCCTAAAAAATACAGTCATTTGTCTGTGCTCTCTGCCTACAGCTTTAGCTGTTTAACTCTGGCCACTCACATCTGAAAATGTAAGCTGAGGAGACTTGAGGGAGAGGTGGGAAGAGATCACAAATCTCAGACACTTTTAGTCATGTCTCTTCCCCAAAAGTCTGCGTTTCATCTTATGCCTCAATGACGTGAGAGAAACTTTTTTATGTCTAATATAGCATGGAAATGCTGGCTTGCTAATAGCCTGGCAGTGAAGCACGGAATCAGACTCTACAACTAAAAGAGAGTTATAAAGCAGGCATGTTTATTACAGAATCCGTGAATCTCAGAGCAGCATTTTCTCTGCCCATGGCTTGGGAAGATGGGCTCTCTAGGATTTATACCTGTCCTCAAGGAAAGAACAGTGTCAGTGGCACTGATAAAATCAGACTGTCTGTTCACTGAGCACATTAGTCTAATCTCCATTCTGAGACTAATGAACCTTATTTTTGATGCACAGACTTGTGATTCATCCTGAATGTTTTTGCTGCCTAGATATCCCTGTACTTACCTAGCCAGTGTGACACCCCTATCCAAACCTGAGAGTTATTAATGAGTTATGTTTTCACAACAGCTATAAGGAAGAGGTTGTCAAAAGCATGCACTTTGCAGAAAGAAATAAAACTAGAATGCTGAAAACATACTTTCCCTGAATCTCAGTGCCTTGAACCTGGAACATTCCCCGTTGACTGTTAATTCAAAAGCATTCTACCTCATTTAGTTGTGTACATTTCAGTAAGGTGACTCATGCCCTAAAAATGCCTTTTTCTTGTTTCCATCGACTAGAAAAGGAGCCTGGCCCAATCAGCTCAGGAAAAAAGGATCTCCGCAGGGTAGGTGCTTGGAGTTAGGTTAAAAAAATACCAGTCAGGGAGATATGCTGGAGCACTGTGCTGCACATGCATTGCAAACAGGAGGGAATCACAAGTGTGAAACATCACAGTTTCCATAAGAACACCCAAAAGAAACTCTCCAGAGTATTCTGGCCAATTTACGTTTTGTAGTACCCTGAAATTAAGGAAACTAAACCAGCTCTGATAACTTTACACATCACTGAAATGAACTCTTGCAGGATTCTGCCTTGTTTTTTCAGCTGTGTGAGAGAAAATAATCTGATCACACTTCCTAAACAAAATATTAGATCAAAAATAGAAGTAGATGCAGAAGAAAGTGAGGTTTCTGAGTAGTTCTGAGCTATCCATTTGAATCAGAAGACTGTACTCAACTTTGTTAAAACCATATTCATTAAAGCTATTGAGCATTTCTGTTGCTTTGAGTGCTTATCTACAAATCAAAGTATTTTGAGTCTGTTTCTCATTTACCTTATGAGCTCACTTTAACACAAGAGAAAATAATTTGCTATAAATTGCATTCCAATAGCAAAACAAGTTTACTAATGTCTACCAGATGCCTGCCTCTGACTAAATTCTAGGGCATTCAATGGAATCATGGAATCATAGAATCGTTTAGATTGGAAAAGACTTTTAACACCATCGAGTCCAACCACAAACCTAACACTGCCAAGTCCACCCCAAAACCATGTGTCTAAGCACCACAGACACTATATCTTTTAGATACCTTCAGGGATGGTGACTCCACTACTGCTCTGGGCAGTCTGTGCCAATGCTTAACAACCCTTCTGGGGAAGAAATTTTTCCTAATATCCAAACTAAACCTCCCCTGATTCAACTTGACGCCATTTCCTCTTGTCTTATCGCTTGTTGCTTGGGAGAAGAGACCAGCAACCACCTCACTACAACCTCCTGTCAGGTAGCTATAGACAGCAATAAGGTCTCCCTTGGGCCTTCTTTTCTCCAGGCTAAGCACCCCCACTTCCCTCAGCTGTTCCTCATCACACTTATGCTCCAGGCCCTTCTCCAGCTCCCTTGCCCTTCTCTGGCCCTGCTCCAGCACCTCAATGTCTCTCTTGCAGTGAGGGGCCCAGAACTGAACACAGTATTGGAGATGCAGCCTCACCAGTGCCCAGTACAGGGGGATGATCACTGCCCTGGCCCTGCTGGCTACACTATGTCTAACACAGGCCAGGATGCTGTTGGCTTTCTTGGATGCCTGGGCACAAGCTGCTCACGTTCAGCTGCTGTTGACCAGCACCTCCTGGTCCTTTTCCACCAGGCAGCTTTCCAGTCACTCTTCCCCAGGCCTGCAGCGTTGCATGGGGTTGTTGTGACCCAAGGCCCAAAGAGCTGGCACTTTGCCTTGTTGAATCTCATACCACTGGCCACAGCCCATCTATCCAGCCTGCCCAGATCCCTCTGCAGAGCCTTCCTACCCTCCAGCAGATTGACACTCTCAGCCAGCTTGGTGTCACCTGCAAGCTTACTGAGGGTGCATTCAATCCTCTCATCCAGATCATTGATGAATGCATTAAACAGAACTTTCTCCAATACTGAGCCAAATAATAGGTAAACTTCATTCAATTTAGCTTTCATTTCACAGACCAGCCACTTGACTGGATTTAGATTGAGATAGACATTATCTTATATACATAATGAAAATATTTTCTGATATTACTGAAGCTGCTGAGGTCCAATAATACCTTCAAGTGGCCAAGGAGGAACTTTAGCCTACTGTCACTCATTGCTCCGTCTAATTGAGGACCTTCATGTTCTGTCCACCTCTAAATCAGGGTGAAGCAGATTCTTCTTGCTCTTTCCCAGCCACCTGCCGCCACAGTGTATTCATTACTATGCTGCTTAATACAGTATGCAAAACTTATTCTTTCCCTTCATATTGTGCTGCCTTATCAATACCTTGTTTCCTTTCCACCTTTTCCTAGGTTTGGCTGATACTGACATCTCATCAAGATTTGAGTATATGAACACTGTAATTCAGGCTGCTACTTTACAGAACTGGTGATACAACATTCATGTAGGTGGTTGCCACATATCTAGAGTGGGCTCAGCACATGGCAGGAGTTTGGTTCAGGCAATACAAAGGCTGTGAATGCCTCAGGAGCTGGTTTCACACAGCAAGTTACCTGCTGTTCTTTTTAGTTCTTTTGTATGCAGAGGTCAATACTTTTGTAGAGATTATCCTTTTAAATCAATGTCACCTGACTTACTTTCAGATCAGCTTACACAGTCTGATGGTGTTTGAAGCTGTGGGAGGAATGTGTGTAAGCAGGGAATCCCATGCTGAAATTGGCCATTTGTGTATATTGAGGCTCTGTTAAAGCATTTTGCAGCTTCTTTAGCGTCTACTTATGACATAAGAGTGGATTTACAACATGCTGTGACAGCCCCTTCAGCGGGGCAGTGCCATTAATCTTCAGACAGACTACTGAGATCAACACTGATCTCATGTTTGGATCCCCTAATCCAGGACCCTGTGCCCAGCGGGACCCTCCCATTGTTATCCTGCTCCAGAGGCACAGATTGATCTCAGCCTGAACTCTCCTAACTCAAGTTTAATCATTATACTTCTTGCAGTTCCTCTGCAAGCATTGTAATGTAGTGACTGAAGACGTAGTCAAGCATTTAAGTACATGATTAACCTGAAGTGCTTAAATCGGAATTGCTGGCTGCAGCCGGGCTACTTGTATACTTGTATACTTGGAGTTAAAAATGCGTTCAAGTGCTCCACTGATCAGTTAATTATCATTAAATACATGCAACAAACATAAACACAGAGATGACACAACCACAGATATACTGCAGAAAACATCTCCTGCAGCAGCAATAGCAAATCTTGGATTTAGGTGCACCTTTAAAGCACATATTTCAACATTAAGCCAGGAGAATATTTGGGTTTTATAGAAGAACATGACAGATTCAACATGCAAAACAGCAATACAGTTAACTTGCTTCCAGGATGTGCCTGTTTTCTACAGCAAGTGAGCTTGCGGGATAGATGGACATTGGGGCAGCCAGATAATGGGGCCATGGGACTGCAGGGCACCAGGGCAGTGAGGCTTTGGGGCAGCAGGAATGCAGGACAGAGGAATATCATAACAGTGATGCTGCAGGACAGTGGGGCTGTAAGGCATTGGGGCTGTGGGGATGTGGGGATACATGGATGAGGGACAGTGGGGCACTGGGGATACACAGATGCATGGATGCAGGGATGTGGGGCAGTGGGGATGCAGGGATGTGGGGCAGTGGGGATGCAGAGATGTGGGGCAGTGGAGCAGTGGGGATGCAGAGATGCAGAGCAGCAGGGATGAAGAGATGTGGGAAGGTGGAGCAGCGGGGATGCAGAGATCCAGGGCAGTAGGGATGAGGGGATGACGGGTAGTGGAGCAGCGGGGATGCAGTGCTGGGGTGTTGTGGGGCAGCAGGGATGCAAGGCTGGGGGGACGTAAGAATACGGGGATGTGGGTATGAGGGGCTGGAGGGATGCGGGGATGCGGGTCTGAGAGGATGCAGGTCTGAGAGGATGCGGGGATGAGGGACTGGGGGGATGCAAGGATGTGGATCTGGGGGGATGCGGGTCTGGGAGGACGCTGGGATAGAGGGATGCGGGGATGCGTTCGGTCCCCGCGGTTCTGGCCGAGGACCGCGGTGCAGCAGCGCCCCTTGCTGGCAGAGCTCGGCCCTGTACCGGGAAGCGGCCGCCGCGGCTCGGCTCAGGGCCGGTGACATTTCACAAACGGTTTTAAATGAGGCTCTGAAAGGCTCCCGGTTGGCCTGTGGCTGTGCCAAAGCAGAGGCTCTGCTCCTGGCAGGCTTCTGATTAATGCCGCCTGTGGTGGCAGCAGTGATTTTGTGTACATTTGCATTACTTATTCTCCTTGAAAGGTAACAAGAAAGGGCGAGTTTGGCTTATTGTTTCCTCATCCCCTCGCTGACAACTGCAAATCATTTCCAGGATGGATTGAACTAGGAGGGGGGAGGCAGGAAGGAAGGCTAAGCGGGAGATGTGCAATGCAATACACTTTGAGTAATTTGCAATTTAGATTCTGTTGTATTGATTACTGCACAACTCGGAGGGGGGGAGAAAAGCAATTGGCAGGTCTCCGGCTCCAAATATTTCCAAAATGATTACACATTTTATTAATCAAGGTCAAAGTAACCTCATTTGGCCGGTACTAATGAAAACATAGGGTATGTGTTAACTAAAAACCACTTCAGCGAGGAAAATTGAGGCACATAAAATGCGGTGCAGAGCAGCTCACACTGCGCGGGTTTCAGATGCCATCTACTGGGCAAAGCTAGTGCTGTAGAATAACAAGCGCACCTTTTACTCGTGGGCTTGCAGTTTCCCCTCTGCTCCTCTCTCAGCAGTTTTCCCGCAGTGGTTGAAGGCTGAGGAAACCTTTTCAACAGTCTTCACTTCGGCCCGAGAAGTCAGCAGGATTTGTGCAGTACTCAGGTGCTTTGCTTTGCTGAACTGGGGACAGAGTTGCCCATGACAGCATATTAAAGGTTTGATGTAAAAATGCATACACAGAGCTCTCCAAAAACACAAAAGAAAGGCATTTTGAAGTGTAAGTACAGTACATAGCACAAACAAGGTTAATGTCAGGAAAAGAACTCTCAAGCACCTAAAAACCCCAAGTAATCTTGGAATAAGATAGGCTGTGCAGTACAGCCAAATAATTACTAGAAGTCATGGCACTTGGGAATACATAAAAGAAGAAGCCTAAAGCAAACACTAATGTGTTTTGGCTCATAGCATGAGCTACTGCAAGTGCACTACAGTCACTGGGAGTTGTTCTATCCACTTCAGGCTTTGGGCTAGAGTCGGACTGACAGCCCCAACCGGCTTTTCTGGGTACATATCTTTCACATTTGATGACTCTTGAGTCTGTTTTCCAATTACTTTGTTTCAGCACTGCACCAGAACCAGAAAGGATCAATCCATTAAATAAAGCGACAGTCCCTGCCTGGGGACATCCCAGCACATGGCCCCAGTTCCAGCAAGCAGGTTCCTTCAGGACTAAGCATAAGCAGAATTGGCTTTTTGGATCCTGGGATAATAAAACCCCAGATTATTCTGCAAATTCAGCAGTCTTGTGAGCTATAGTTCTGGTTTTCAGGCCCTTTCTCTGTTTCTTTGATCTGCTACAAAGCAAAGCTCCCATGCAGTTTAATTTATCTTACATCAGATTATGAATACACATATGGTCATTTTCTCTATCCTTCCCCTTCTCCATGTCCCTCTCTCTCTCTCTAACCCATCTCCCAAGGCTGTAGATTTACAGATAAGCAATCAGACTTTTTTGTTGGTTTCTTTTCGGTGCTGTTTCATTCTAATAGGACCAGTGGGAATTGGCCTATTTAATGAGAGAAGCTTTGAAACTTGTTAAAAATAAATCTTATTCCAAACTGTTGAGGAACAAGCAAAACCTAAAAAATATTACAAACTCCCTTAAATCTGAAGAGAAAGAATGATTAACCAAAATGTCAGGGGCTGATGCAAGGTACAAAACATTTTATTGGGCAATTTTGAAGGTGTCATTCCTAGTAAGTTTTATATGTTATCAATAACCCACAGTTTCAAACCAAATTATTTTGGACCATAAGACAGAGCTTTCTCAATGTTAAAAATATTGAATTAATATCTTTGTAATTTTGAAAAATGCTCTGAGCAGTTTTTACTTTCAGGAGGTAATTTCAACTAACCCATTGCTATAAAAAGTTTTGTACAAAAAACTCTCTCATTTTTGATAAACCCATTTATTAAATAGCTCCCAAACCGCTGCATTTCTTCAGTAACTCCTGCTTTTTCATCAAATCAGAACAAACCCAGCACGGTAGCAATTTCCTGAGACTATATTGAATAAATCCAGAAATCCAGCTCTGTCCCAAAATATAATCAGTGTTACACAATCTACAGTAAGTGCACCAGAGAAAGATAAATCAGCACCTGCCAGCTAATGAGGAACGGTTATCATTAAATTATCTCATCATAACAGTTCTTTCTCCTTTCCTCAAAAATCACTTTTAAAATCCTTCTTTTAAATGCCTATTTTAAAAGACTGCTGTTGTAAAATATAACTTCCCATGCTAAAACTGCTGTTCAAATTCCTCCTCTAGAACCACACCCTAACAAGAAAGCAATAAAACTGCATACACTGTGAAAGGTAAAAATACTTTATGATAGCAGTTAAGAAAAGGGCTTGTTCCGGGTCAGTTGTTCTCCGTCTGTTGACACAGCAGAAGCAGCCAAAGCAAAGACCTGCCAGGTGCCCCTGAGCCACTGTCACAGGGGAGGAGGACACAACCCAAACTCTGCAGTTCATGGGAGCTCTGGCCCCAGCCAATGGGTAGGGTGCTTTCTAGCAGTGGGAGTATTGCTTTTGCAGCTTTGCTTTCTCGTCAAGCAGCACTGCTCCCTACCCTTGATCATTACTTCTAATCATAGGTAAATGTGCAAGGGAAACAACTTTAGTTTCTTCCCTACCATTCTCCAGGACTTTTCCTCTGTTTCCCCCTCCTTTCACACCCCAGTTTAGGGCCCAGAGCCTTCAACATCTGCTGTGCAATACCCAGGGCATGCTAGAAAACCTGTACCCCATAACAATCTTACTATGCTATATCGCTATGAAATATCCATAGCTCCTGCTCCTACCACTGTTAGCCACCATGATCCTACCGCTCCCCAAAGACTCCCCACATTATCACTTGCCTAGTCTGGGGTGGGTTACCATGCCACAATTTCTGTGATTTAGTTCTATTTGCTCTCACAATGGAAGTGAGGCTTCTTTTCACCCCAAAATATGTAAAAAGATCAATAGGAAGCAAAGCTCAGAATCTCAGAAGCATTAAAGCATATAATTTTTACTGAAATTAATGACAGTAAAGTACTTATATAGGACTCAGGGCCAGATACAACAGGATTTCAGTGGGAAATCAAGTCCCTAAATGTGTCTTTAATGCCTAATGAGCCTAACCCCTCATTTTTCAGAAGTTCAAAACAGTGAATGCAGAGTTTTTTGAAACACTGTTCAGTTGCTTCAAAATGGATTCCTGAGATTTACATCTCTGGAATTAATAGCATGTTAAGGAAAAATATTATGTGAGAGTTCGTAGGGAACAATGTTTGCAATATGTTTAATTCCTTTTGCCTCCATGGAAAGGACAAAGAAAAAAGGTATTCTTCCGACAAAACTAATCCACAGATTTCCTTTGAGGTGGAAGTGAGTTGTTCTGCTCTGTGGAATGTGAACTATTCTGTTAAGAAGCACAGATATAAAATAGTCATGCATATCTCATGAACAGACTCATGACCATCTTTTTTTGCTATTACCCAAAACCGAGTTATGTCCATTGCATTTGCACCCAAACTTGAAGCCATATGACCCAAAATGCCACAAAGTATGGGATGCAGAGCAGAATAAAGGGGTTGGCTCTGCGGTTATACAGTACCAGGGATGGGAAAGAGAGGTTGTCACAGGCAGAACTCACAAACCTACACTTCAGAGAGCTTCCCTCATCACCTACTCAACTCTGAGAATCAGGAAGAAAAGCAAATGCCAATCCCACCAAACCCACCATCTAAATGAATGTTAACACAATATTCAAGTACAGGATCAACTGCAGATCTAGAGGAAGGTACTATGCAGGATTTTTCTGTTTGCTTAAATATAGCCTTGACTGAAACAGTGCTGTCAATTTTGACTAAGCAAAAGACTCTAGGGGTCTAAAGGAGGGCAGAAATTATAGCCAGTTTAGAGCATAAATCTCCCCAGCTGCAGGAAATATTATCAGCACTAATCATTTAATCATGGTGGAGCGTAGTAAGTGGTCACCCTGAGTTTGCCTGAAAGCATATATGAAGCAAGCTTATTTTGCATGAAATCTTCTTTACAAGCACAGTAGTTGTATCCTGTACATATTAAATTTTTAAGAGCTTCTCTCAATTCCTTTTCCTTTAGCTCCCCAGCTAAAATGCTGAGATAACTGTCCATGTTTCCTATTTGTCTGGCACTGTCAGAGGAAGCAGGGAGTGATTTAATAACTTAAGGCTACAGAAATGTTGTTTTCAGCCAAAACAACAATCAAATTCCAAAGTTCTCTGAGATTTGATTCACGATGTTTACAAAACTGTGGTTCTGTGACCTCTGCCTATCACTGCAATCATAAATAACTGGCTGTTTTCTTTATCCATGTTCCTTATTCATCCTCAAATTGTAAGCTCTAAGATACACAGACCATCTTTTCATCGTAATCAATTAACACTGACGGACTTTGTGTGAACTGGTAGGTGCTTCTCTAATACAAATAATGAATATTCAGAACAAAAACAGCAAGCTGAAATGGAAATACCCCTTCTGTGCCCCTCCTGCAAGTAGTTAATATCACCTAATGGTTTGAGTTATACTAGCACATGGGCGAACCAGAGACACAGCAATCATACAATTACATTCTGATGTTCTGCTCTGCACTCTTCTGTTTACAAACAGTATTAAGTACTTTGTAAACGTGATGCTTGGAATTTAACACCTAATTTAACCACCATTTTACCAACTTTGAATGTGACATGCCTAAGTTTAATGCAGACAAAAATGAGTACTGTAAGAAAAGCATAATCTCAATATATGTTATGCCCTAGTGTTGAAGGAGGCATCTTACTTGAAGGCAAAAATCCATGTAATTGCATGGTACCATTATATTCAAATGGAAAAAAATCATGTTTAGTACAAGCAATCATAAAAATCTTAAGGAAATTTCTCATTCTGACCAGTTTTGCTCAGAACTGGATATAGCTGTCTTTACAACTCAAGGGTCAGAAAAAGAGATTTCTCTTCCAACAGAAGAAAGTTTAAGATCTCTAAATCTTTTATGGGAATTTATAAAAAGTAGTAATTGATTTTTAATACTTTTTTTTTAGTAAGCCAAATTACACAAAAAAAGGAGGATGCAAAAGCCTTTCAACAAGTAAAAATTACTGTCAGCACTAGTTTTAAAGTCAAGCTACTGGCAGACATCCATATCTAACAAAAGCAACTTTCCCAACACTCCCTACCAAGAACTTTCCCTCCCACAATATCCTCAAGTGCTTAAAAAGTAGCCATGACAATTCTTAAGCATGTTGTGTAGTTAAAATATAAGACACCAGTTAATGAACTATGTGCCCCTAGATCTGAATGGGAAAGTATGCCACATATGCTTAGATAACATCAGAAATAGAAAAGCCATGGGAAAGGAACTTAGAAACTACATTAGCCTCAGAAATCTAAGATGAAAATCTTACCCAGACCTCTAACGGCTCAGGTCTTTGAGGCCTTTCACATGACCAAATTATTTCATCATTCACAGTGTTCAAGGGTAGTTCAGCCTGAGATTGCTTACTTAGTAAGTGGCTTGGCTTTTTATTCAGGACTGTTTCACCTTGCAGAAAATGCTGGTATTGTGTACTACATACTGTTTGTGGATGTGGGGAAAGGTGGTAGAGGTTAGGATACTTCTGATCTACATAATCTCAAAGGAAGTGAATTATGTCAGCAACTGAGCTCCTGTACTGGCTTCTACCTACTGTCCTGTGGTTTTGATAATTTCAAGGCAGAATTACAAGACAAGGGGTTTTGTAATGCACTTTCATCTGGGTTTTCCCTTTGGCTTACCAGAGCTCACATCCCAACCTCAACATCATGTATCTGGGCTTGTGTGAACTCAAAGGCTATTTCTGGAGGGAAGGAACAAATATATTGCAGAGGGGATGGGAAACTTTAAATACAGAGTTAGGGAGAGGAAAAACCCCACTGCTCCATCTGCTCTCTGCAAAGACTGCATCTGTATATATACTAAAGACATTAAGTTAACATATTTTGCTAAGAAAACAAAAAATTATTGTACTTACAAAGGATTTATGTTTAAGAAAGTAATCTTTTAATTACTTATTGGGTACCAGCATTTTGTGGAATCTTAGAATCATTTAGGTTGGAAAAGACCTTTAAGCTTTGGAGTACATTTGATACATAATACATATCAATAATACTTCTCTTTGTCTATATATCCCAAATTATGCTGAAAGATTCCCAAATTTTAAACATTAAAAACATGCCCCTAAATTCAGCATTGCTGTATAACAGGTCAGCTCTTGAATGAGAGGTCAGCAGGTACACATGAATACAAGGGGAGGCTGGGAGGACACTGAACAGATGTGAAAATTTCACAGTAATAAGAAAAATAAGCATTTCAGAGTTGAATCCCTAAACGAAAATCCACTTTCTATTTTAATTTAACAATGCAAGAACTCTCCATATAATCTACTTTTTTCATCTAGTCCAAATGTGTAAGTCTAGGATTAAAATTACCTTTTAAAATATATTGTATATCTATTCCAAAGAGCACCCAGGCAAACCTGCATCTCTTCATGCATTATCTTTTTCTTGTGTTGATCTTGCAGGATATGAGTCTATAGGGTTGAAGTCAGCTGAATTTTCATTATTGGCTCCACTGGCAGTAGGTTAAGACCCAAAACTCATAATCTGTCTGCAATTGTATCTTATCTGCATCTCTTCTTTGTGCCAAGGATCTGAATATAAATGGTAACTTCATACAAAAGGTGCTTTACTATCCTTCAAATAGCAAATCTTGGCAAAGAACCATCAGCCCTGGGATAAAACAATTCTTTACTCTGACTTTGCTGTTGTGCAAATTAATCTACTACATTTCTAGCCTTTAGAGATAAAATATGTAAATTGCCAGCTCCCTACAAACAGGATTACCTCACCTTCATTCCCTTGATTAAATAACAAATAAATGGCACAATTAGAAATTATTTGTAGGGATCTCAGTTTATTTGCATATACTTTGGTATTCTCATTGTAGAACCTGCACCTTAGGTTAACCAGTCAGGTTCTGTTTTCATTATAGTTTAAATACTTACTTTATCTTTCTTTTCTGATATATAATGCAAGGAAACACATAAAAGAAGGCCATAAAAGAAGAATAATAGCTGTTAATCAAGCCAGGCCAAAAACAAAGGCTAAGTTTACAGCTGAGAGGCTTTGCAGGTATAGAGATTCTGGTATATTATTGTGGTAAAAAATGGGGTGCAGATACAGTTTATACAAGCAGATAAACACTTTGCCACTACAGTTTATTCTGGGAGTTCCTTTTTTTTGCAGTCACAGGTCAAATATATTGGAGCGGCTAAGTACAGTTTTACTGGTGGAACTCCATCTACTCTTGGCAATGTTAATAGTACAGCTTCTCTGGTCACACATCATGACTCATCACACTCTTCCTGGCAAAAGTCTGTACTCCAGCTATAGAAGTGCTGCCAAGCGATTATATGTGGTTTGTGACAAAGAGAAAAGAAACCACCCAAAAGCTAACAGTAAATTCTTAAAGAAATACCAAAATGAAGATGAAAATCTCTGAAAGTAGGATGAAATACCACTCCTTTCATTGCACAAAACCCCTGATCTTTGTTACATAGTTCTTGTGGATGTTCTAATTTATGCTTTGGATTGTTCTTGCTCAAAAGTCAGCACATTAATATGGCCAAGTTATGGTAAATGCTATGTAAACATCGACCTCATTCAAACAGAATCTTTCCAGCAGCATTGTGTAGGAATGCCTCAATCTTATACCAGCACCAGATAAACATAAAATCTGATTTACTCTTCAGTCTCCTCCTACAACATGGAAGGATGCATTTCATACTCCTTGTGATTGTGAAAGACCAGGCTATTCCTGAAACCTTATGGCAGTGAAAACAGAATAAACTGAGTGTTACTGGAGTGGAACTGGAGCAAAATACAGGTGATCTTCAAATAGTGACAAGTGAACCTTAACTACATTCAGCCTTGTACTTTCCTACTATTAGACTGTATGTACTTCATGAACTGAAGATAAAAGATTTTAACGTACACAATGGGAAAGTAAACTACACATTTTATCAATTATTAGGATGTTTAAATAGCAGGAACAAGAACTCCCAAAGGCATTGGAGACAACATAAATATGCAAGTCATCTAGTAATTGTGCTCCAGCCTACAGGACACACAAAGAAAACTTTTGTACATGGAACATGATTTCAGAATCTCATGAGACCAGAAAGCTCTCAGTGTTTCAAAAAGAGATTAAATACTAGCTCTATTGGTCTCTTTTGTCTGAAATTCACTTTCTATGAAATTCAACCCTGCACAAAGAGCAGGAATCAGGATTAAGGATCTCATAAACCCCATTTAATTCCCTAAAAAGGCTTCTGTGCAGAAATTAATTCCAGTCTCTGAGAAAAGTTGTACTATTAACAAAAGTATGAAAAAAAGGCATTTAGAATTAGTTTGAAAACTCTATGCTCTGGACTAAAAACTTTTTAATTAAAAAAAATCTAAATGGAGATATATGTTCTTTAAAATATGCATTAAAATAGAATATTAAATATTTTCTTCTAATAAATTAAAACTATTAAGGACAATTTCTCTGTTGCTACTAGCTACGGAGTAATAGCAAGAAATGACAAGGATTGTGTCAAAGTCAGCGAGCAGCTACCAGGGCTTCTGGGCAGGCTTACCATTTGCAAGGATTCTCCCTAAAATTAGGGAAATGGTCTTCCAATGATGAGGAACAGGAGGCAGAGAAATGCAAGAAAATGAGTCTCCAGTAATATTCTCTTCACATACCCCATAGGAAGCTGAATTCAACAAAGACAGAGAGAAAGAATGAGAGAAAGAACAAAAGAATGAAAGAAAGGAAGATGATCCTGTATTCAGTTTCTACACTCCAGGCATAGTCTTAATTTGGGGCCTCCCTATGTGTCCTAGCAGCTCTTTCTGGTGATAAAACAGTTATTGTCTGGTTAATTTATGTCTCTATTTAATGCATGACGTAAATAGACAGAGCAGTGTGTTTGGTGAAAGGACAGGGAGTCCCTACTGATATAAACTGGTGAATAGTAAAAAGAACAGTCCCTTTTTAAGGACCTGAAATGATGAAACTCTTCGTGCTGGCTGCAAATGTATTTCAAATGCATTAGAGCTCATTGTTGTTGGTTCCCTTGGCTAAACCTCTTGTTGTCAAACTCAGAAGTGGCTTGCCATTCCGGCTCTAACAACCTGTTGAGCTATTGTTATCTATCAGTCAGCGAGAGCCACATCAGTTGCTGTGCCAGCTCCAGACAAGCCTAACCTCTTTGTGAGTCTGGGTGCGTTCCTCTTTAAAAAAGAGCTTTTTTTTGTTGGTGGTGTGAATTCCAGCATTATTATTTGGGCATGAGCCAGCCTAATGCTAATATGCCTGGGAGTCATAGAGAGCTTGCAAATGCTACACTGCTGCAGGAAACAGTCCCTGGGAAATGTGGGCTCTGAGCTTCCCATTGCTTACCTTTGGGAAAGGAGAATACCCCAAGCAGGAAGCGCCTGTTTTATGGAAGGGATGTCTATATAATCCTGTACATCACTGAACCCCAGAAGAGCTCAAGCTTCAGAGAAACTGCAATATGAACATAGCAATAGTCAGACAACTAACAGATTGGTTAGAAAGCAGCACAGCAAATACTCAGTAGTGAAAGCAGCTAGCAACAGAAGTGGCTAGTAGGGGCTGCCACTTACAATAAATTCAAGTTTCCAATATACTAATTCCTCTACTATTTAAAATCATAGGGAACTGGAATAGCCCAGTAAAATAGAAAGCTTGGTACTAGGGAGACGCTGTAGTCATTACATGGCACAGTGATTCCACAAGTCCAGTAAGAAGGCTATGGTACACATGAAAATCAACTGCATTTATTTGTAACGTGACAGATGAATTTGCTTAATGTGTAGGGAACATCTTGAGAAATAGGAGCTTCAAAGAGTTTGGAAAACTTCTGTCTACTGACGGAAAATCCGCTTCTGAAACCTGAGGACACAACATGCCTTCACACTTCACACACTGCAGGCTCCTCTGGGACTTGGACTCACCTGAAAAGTCACCAGAAAAATCAAGACAAGACCTTTCAGTGTTGTGCATAAGAAAAGCTTCTCAGCTGTCTCTCAGAAGCCCGTATTCATAAGTGGAAATCTTCCTGTCATTTAAGTAAAAAACCCCGTATGTATTATTTATCTTCTTCAGTCACATACAATATTCTCCCTGCAACTACCTTATTCCCGTCTCCAGCACTACAGAACAGCTACAAGGCTTTTTTTTTCACGCCTTTTATCACTAGGTGGCGACGTTGGAAGCAAGAAACGGGATGAAGACCAGGGACAGAGAAACACTCCGAAATGTTAACTTCCACCACAGCTTGGAAAAACATTAAATCCTGGGCAAACTCTGATCCGCTTATTTATCTGAAAATTCACGTACTGACTTTAAATTTAAAACAATTAAGAGCAATCTCAGACCAGGGGTATAACTCCCTTAATGCAATATAATCCTTTATTATAACCATTGTAATCCTTGCAATATAAATATTTTGGTGGGAATTCAACCCACCATAACACCTGTCCACACCTCTTTGCCATGTGAAATCCATTGCATTGCTATGCAAATAAAATGGGAAAGAGCTGTGCTTCACTTACAGATATTTCCTCTCCTTGTGGTTTTGTTACTACCTATTTTTAAAGAAATATATGGAAATGCTTACAAGATCTTGTTAAAAAGGTACAAAAATGTTAGTAGAATGAGTTCCAAGGTAGCAGCAGTTTTCTACCACACACCAAGCAAAGCAGAGCAAATTTAAGACACGAATCTTTTTATTAAAATTCATCTGTACGAGTATTAGCTCTGAGCAGAATCCAACATCCTATTCCATAAACATTTTAAGCAGAAAACCAACAGAAACTCCTTATTGTAAATGTTAATTGTTTCCTGCATATACTCATCTACAAAATGTCTTGTTCTTTGAGCAGTGAAAGTACTGCAACTTACTTACTCATGAATTTATTGTTGAGGGATATTAGTTATTCAGCTTAAATAAGTTTTAAATAGTTTGAGTCAGAGTTATAGTATTTTGTGGTTTAGTATGCTATTTGCTTAGCTTTACTTGTTTAGCATGAGCAGCTAGATTTGCTGCAGCCTCAGGCTGTAAGCTGTGGTCTTTCACCTAGATATGCTTTCAGCTGGAATAAAGTTAGCTTTCTTAGTAACTTTCCTATAAGCTGGTACAGTGCTGTCTTTTGTCTTTAGTGTGAGAAGAATGATAACACACTGATGGTTTAGCTGTTAAGTTTATGTTCGTCTGAGGTCTAGGACTTTTCTAGTGTGCACAAGAAGCACAAACCAGAAGGAGCTACTACTGTCAGCAGAAGCTGCAACTCAGCAAGGTAAGAGCAGTTAACAGCCTGTCTGTACGAACACAGAGAAAGAATCCAATAAGGTGTTAGAAGACCCCAGACCAAAAAATCACTATTGGACTAAAAAGACATGTGAGGGATGGGTGCATAAATCATAAGGGCATAATTGCCCAGGGATTTCTTTGTTTGGGGTTCCCCCCTGAGGCAGAGGGACCTGTCCCTTTTGCTATATCACTGTTATTAAGCAATTTTTTCCTGGAATCGAATAATTGAGACTCTGCTGCAGGAAAGGTGGGGTTGAGCCCAAAGAAGGAGGATGCGTGCTTGTGAGTGAGTGAAGAGTTGAAAGGGGCACCCATGAGCTCTCTGGAGCTGCCCGCTGCAAAGGAACTCCAGTTCTAGCAGTTGAAGTCTTGGGTGCTGTGTGACTGCTCAGGCAACAGCTTCTCCCCTAATGTCATTGTGCTCTCCATCTTCCAAACTCCTCTGCTGCAACACTCTCGCTTTCTCCTGTGACTAAGACAACATCCAGGGCATCCTGAACCAACCTCCCCATTCCCTCACCTCCATTTCTGGGGGTCTCCACGTGAGGGCCAGCCCCAGCTGAGAACAGCAATTCAGCGCATGCTCCAAAGCTGCTGTTAGCAGGAAAAATAGCCCCTTGCTGAAGGGCAGGTCTCTCCTTGAGCACCAGCACTGGAAGGACCTCTCTGTCTCACCCAGCCTCTGATTTTCCATATGGATATAGCATGAACCACAGAGAACCAAGGCCCTCAGAGTGCTCCTGCTTCTGGTTGAGAGGCCCAGTGACGAGCTGCTGGTACCATACCCAAAATGTGCTTTGCAGACATCAAAGGAAGTGGTGTTTTCTTCTAAGAGGCCCACAGAGTGGGCTGGCAGGGGCCCTCCCAGGCCAGGACATGGCTGGGATTTCTGATCCAGATGTGCCCAACCCCACCACAACCCCGCAGTTACAGTTGCCACAACCCACTTTCTTGTCACCCATCATTTGGGGGTTGAGCACAATAAATCTAGGAGGTTCGCTCCCATCAAAGAGATGAGATTCAGGTTGGATGCGAGGAAGAAATTGTTTACAATGAGGGTGGTAAAACACTGGCACAGGTTGCCCAGAGAGGTGGTGGATGCACCATCCATCCCTGGAGACATTCAAGGCCAGGCTGGATGGGGTTCTGGGCAACCTGATCTAGTTAAAGATGTCCCAGCTCATTGCAGGGAGGTTGGACTAGATGACCTTGAAGGTTCCTTCCAACACAAACTATTTCCTGATTCTGTGGTAGCTCTAAAGAAGCTGCTTTAGCAGGGTAAGCCTGAGGCCAGGCCAGACACTGGAGGTGTTCACTCACCATTTGAGAGGGCCTACACCGATTTTACTCAGGAGTGCATCTAGGGCGAGCACAAAGACTCTCACAACTAAACCTCGGCACCCTAACACTGCCGGGTGAGGAGCCGGAAGGGCGGAGAGCGAAGCGTGCTTCCCCTCACGGTGCGGAAGGACTCGAACCGGCACCCCCGGCTCTCCAGCCCTGCGCGACAGCCCGCTCACACCGCACGACGCACCTCCCGCCAGCACTTCCGTAAACATTACGACAGCTGAGTGGCAGCTGCCGTGGCCAATCGCGGCGCGCGGAGCGGTGGGGGTCAGAGTCTCGCCTCAGCGGCTCCGGCGCCGGAGCGCGGGAACGTTAACGGTAAAAGTAACGGGCGCTGAGGGACAGAAGGAGGTTTGTGTGCGCCATGGCTGCTGGGGCGGGCGGGAGGAGCTCAGCTCGCCCGGGTCCAGCACTCTTTGTGCTTTCGCTTCGCCTGAGGGAGCCTCTGCCGCGCTGGGTCTAGCGACGGGGGCGGGGGGATTGGGCCCTACAGCTTGCGTGGGGTGGTCCCTTCCAGCTGCGGCCGCCCCTCTGTGGGGCCTGCTGAGGGGGATCCTGAAGGAGCAGTGTACGACTTAGGGGCAGGGAGGCTCTCTGCCTCCGTCGTAGACTTCCTGCCAGCGTTGAGGGGATGATGGGGCCTGTAGCTGCACTCCGTGCCTGATTTTTACCGTTTATTCGTGCTTGGTGTGGGTAGTTCTGCTCTTCATCTTCCTATTGAGTAAGGCATGTCCTCTACAAAAGTTACTGTGCATGCTTAGTTTTGGTTGATGCAGATTTCTGAGTGTGTCTATTAATGATAGTAAGTCTTAAGTGTATGTGGCAAAATACATATGCCCTTGTACTTTTTTTTTTTCTTTTTTTAATGGCATAATGTAGTGTTCTATTTTACTTGTTTATATTTAGGTGTGTTGTTACAGCCTTCCAATGGAGATAAAAAAAGTAGTCAGAAGGTATGAAACAAGAAATAAAACATCAGCAACAGACCTGTCATCATCCAAATCCCGTGTTGATTGGAGACGCACTAAGAGGGAGCTCATACTACTTGACAGCAATGATGAATCCTCAAGTACCTCTGAGGAGGAAGAGCCTAGTACATCAGAAGATGAAGTAGACGACAAAGATGAAACTGCTGTGAAGAACAGCCTTTCAGGTCATGAAGAGAAAAGCCATGATGGGGAAGTAACAGATAGTGAGGATGAGGAGTGCATTGTGCCTGGAAAGCGCAAAAGGTTGAACTCATCTGTCTTGTATGACAGTGATGAAAGCGAGGACAGTGATATACTTGTTAGAAAAGTTTTTGCCAAGCGCCGCTGTATAATAGATGAAGATGAGAATTCCAGAGAGCTACAACCTGATAAAACCTGCTCTACAGAAAATGGTTCTACTAATAAGAAACAGAAAGTGTTTGAAAAATTGAAACAACTTGCAAAACAAAGAACAACCTGGAGATCTGGCAGAAGTGAAAATTGTGAGGTCTGGATTTTACCTTTGAAATTCAGTTGGAGAAAATATTGACTGTAGGGGAAGACAAATCATAGAATCATAGAATAAGGATATAAAATGGATATAAAATCAAATTGATATAAATCAGTGGGATTTTACTGATTTTGAGGGTTTTTTTTTATTTCTGACAAATCAGTAGTTCTGTCACATTTTAACAGTTGTCACATTAATGAGAAAACAATATTGACTGCTGAAAACCTTTCTTTGATTTAATTTTAATCACTGAAGAGTTAAGAATTTCCTTTCATTTGCTCTTTCAGGCATTCTGATGACTAAGGAGCTTAGAATGCAGGTATCTTCTCTACGTAGTCAGAAAGGAAACACTTCTGTATCATGAAGAGGACTCTCTTCTTTAGCGTGAGAGGACCATCAAGTTATTTTTATCAAGAAGCAAAATACCTGCTGAAGTAACTTAGAGATCTCATGTTAGCTTAAATCCTACAAATAGCCTGAAGAGAGGTATATGGAGATGGCCAAGTAGTTGTCCTCTAGCACAGAATGATTTATTTTTTTGAAACAGTATTTCTTGTTAATTGAACAAAAGGTGTAATTAGAAGGTCAAAAATCTTATCCAGTATATGTAGTATTTTGTCACTGCAAATACTGAAAATTCTTGTGTTTGAAATACTTTTTTACATTTCCTTAGGATTCTAATAGTGAAGCAGAAATAGAGGAGGAGCCGTTCTTTCACTTGCCCCTCACACCCACAGAAGGTAGTGAAACTGATTGCAACAGCTTGAAAGATTTTATAGTAGAGGAAGAAGATGATGATGACGATGATAACACGGAGCATGTAATGGGTGAAAACCAGCCACAACACAAGGAACTGAATGGATCAAATAGTTTGCTGGCAAACTACGTCCCACACTGTAAGATCAAAACTAATGACAGTTCTGTATGTACAGCTTGCTTGTAGTGATGTAATAAATACTAATGGAGTGAAAATAAAAATAACATAGGATAGCATAGTTTAAAAGCAGATTCCTAAAAGGCTTGAATTTTTTGTGGAAGTACTCTGATTTCCAGAGTAAACTTTTACAGTCTTTCTGTATCTTATTAAAGGGAGGGTATGATTTGGAGAGAAGAAAGGGAAACCCTATTGCAGGTTTTTTAAGTTGGTCTGATTTAGGATGAAATAGGCTACCTATGATGCAGTCATTCCTGTGGAGGCCTAAAAGCATCCTCCATCTTATGATATATGCTGAGAGCAGCTGTGTTAATTCTGGCCACATTCTGTTCTGGAGATTGATGTAAAATTCTTGCCAGGAGTTTGGGGTTTTGGGGACTTGGGGTTTTTATTAATTTCTTTTTTTAAGGTATTTTCAGTTGATGGTGGTTGAGATGGAGGAGCACAAGTCTCCGGAGGGGGAGGTTCTGAATTTAGGAGATGTTTTCAGCCAAACTGCAGAGAGGGAGAAAACTTTTCAAGTTGTTCTTTTGTAAAAACTGGTATCTGAATGGAGCAGAGGGATCTGAAACAGAACTTTATGCTAGTTATCTTCTTGTGTATCTTGTTGTTCAGAAGCAGGTATGTACTGACAGAACAGTCGGCACTGGTGTAGATGGTCACAAACATATGTGTTATTTCTTCCCCAGTAAAGACTGGAGCAGAATTGTTTGTATTTGATAGAAAATTAGAAAAAAGAAAAATGAATGAAAAAAAACAAAACAATAAGCCTGGCCTTCTCTGGTTTGCATTATCTCCTGCTATTCATAGAATTATTTTCTTGTTCTAGTGCTTGTAGCTCTTCTTGCTGAAAGGATGTGTGACTTAAGAATGCTAAAATTCATTAAGATCTTTGGGATGAGAAGCACTATGTAAAGACAAGGTCTTAAAGATGTGGATGTTGTATATTGAAATGAGTTTTAAAGCCAGTTTTAAATGACTTTAAAATTCTAAATTTATGATAATGGAAGAAAAGAATTCTTCTTAGAGGACTTTTAACATTGCTTACTTCTTTTTTTCTTTTTTGGTAAACTCTGGTTATATTGCTTTCTTCCCAGTATCTCGCTGTGATCATTATGTACACTTCAAAAGAATAGTAAAGGCTTTCCTCATAAATGCAATTGATGACACTTTTCTGAGCTCATTATATGGTAAGTAAATCACATTAAATAATACAATAGTGCATTCAAAGTTATACAAAGACATTTATTCTAGGGAAAGATGTGTCTCCTGATTATAGTACTGTGAGTCCCGAGATCTGGTTTTGGTTTTGCTGCTCTCTGATGTGGGGGCAGTAGGAAATCTTTCTGAAAAGAGATAGAGTAGTCGTGGAAAAATGTGTAGACTTAATTCCTTTAAGCCTAGGAGGCATTCTGAGATATAGGGAAGTGTTTCTGTCTTACTGATCAGCAGTAACAGTTCTAGCATGAAAGCAAAATTAATTTCAAAGTAGATATCTCAATGAAAACATTGCGTGATCAGCTGATCTGTTATAATTTCTTATGCTTCATAGCTTTTTTTGAAGAATTTGATAGGTAATAATTTTATTCATGGAGATTATTCTGTATCTGATTTTTTTATTATTATTCTTTTCTTTAAACATTTGTGCTTTCAGATAAATTTCAGTGGCAATCAGTACTTCTGGCCTTGTTCTTGCTGAGGAAGTGCTTTTTGGCACTTGGCCTAGTGGGGTTGAATGGCAACCTCACACGTAGTTTCAGAAGCACTGTAAAGATGGGATTAACGGGAGAGGATTGTCAGCATCAGGTTGTGGAAGGAGTCAGCAGAGTGCCAAAGAGAGGAAGTTTTGGTGTCATCAGGAACTAGAGAGAACAGAGAAACTGAAGTACACCAGAGACTTCAGAATAAAGGCTCTGTATTCCTGGAGCTAAAAATGTCTTTCATCTACCACTGCTAGGTCTTTCAGGTGTCAGTTCTGTTTTGTTATACCAAGTAAAAACAAGTTTATGGAAAGTAATAAGTAAATTTTGCCAGACTGATACTGTAATAGCTTCCTTCTATTTCAAATTGTATCTGCTCTATTAAACTAACAACTTACTGCCAAGGTGCTGGAAGTAGATCAGTGTGGGTGAGTTGGAAGTTGTATTCTGGAGGTTGTATGTCTTTCTGAAGATCATGGTATAGTGTGAACACAACCCAGCATTACAAATTTATATTTTATAACACAGAGTGGATTTTTTCTGAGTTAATGGAAGTGAATATTTGACCGAGTTTGAATCAAGTGCAGGCTTGCTTTTTTATTGTGAGGGATTTCTTTATGGTCACAGTCTCTTCAAGCTCTTAGCATAGCTGACTTCCTGAAAATGTGTAAAGTGTGTATGGAAAAACAATTGTAATTATGGTGCCTATAATGATAATGACAATTAACTGGTTTTATATAAAAAGCTAGATAGCCAGTAGTCCATCTTAGTTGTGTTTCCTTTGATAACAGCATTGCTAAAAGACGCGGGAAAGTAACTAAATTAACTTGCATGTCTGTATATGCTGAAGCTCAAGATAGTATGAATTAGCCTATACCCATGAAAGTCCTGTTTAATTCCTAGAGTCCAGCACACATTTGGGAGACAGTTGTGGAATAGTGGTGGGTTTACCCATCCTCACATTTATTTCTTTTGTTTGAGTACGTATTTAGAAGTACTTACGCTAATTAACTCAAGGCATCTGCCTGTGCTGCTGTAGTGTAAAGGCCTGTTCCTGCATGCTCTTTCTAAGTGATGAAGAGAGTTGTCAGAATTTCTTCTGTGAAGCAGCTCAGAGCTATTTGTTTTCGTGGATTGCAATCTCTTCCCTTACACATTATGAACACTTACATAAATTGGACAAAAAGCAGGACACTTATTTTCCCTCCCCACTTTTCCATTCTTATAAATAGGATTGAGTGAATGGCTCTCCATTTGGGATGCCAGCTTTTCACTGTAATATTGATTGTAGAGTTTACTCATGTACCTCTTGTGACACAGACTTTTAAAATAATTAAATATGTCATTTTATCAAAGCTGCACGGATCACTTTTATGGATAACAGTAGCAAATGTATTCAGGGATAATCTAATAAAATAATTCCTAGTTCTTAGCATGCAGAAGCATAATGTCCTTGAAGATTTTATTTGAAGAAACTTGTACAACATAGAGTTGGCAGCAAATTAATAACAACTCTCAACAGATGGAACAAGACATAAGAAGTATGCACAGGATATGTTGCTCTCACTTCATTATTTGGATGACCGCTTCATTCAGCCTCGTCTGGAGAACTTAGTCTCTGGAAGTCGCTGGAAAGATCGATACAAGGTATGTAGCTTCTACTTTCAAGAGAGAAGTGGATTCCAAATCATACTATTACTGATGGGGCGGGGTGGGGGGGTGTTATACTGTAATTCTCTGTAAAGATACAATAAGTGCTCTGTGTGTGTATATGTATATACACTCATTTTTAATAGAAAGTCATTTTTTAACTTATGTAACTTTTGATGCTTCTGTTATTTATTCTGATTATTCTGATATTTATATCAGAAGTATTTTATATGTTTATAACCTGATAAGCATTCAAGTAACAGAACAGAATCTCTTCTCAATTACCTGAATGCTGCTTCTGCTAATTCAGCAGATGACTTTTTGAGATTTTTTGTTACCTGCTAAATGTTATAACAAAATTTCTTCCTCCTCTCACAAAAAAGATAAACCAGTATGTTCATAATGAACTTTCTACTGCTTAAAAAAACCCTGAAGTGAATATAGAGTACCCCAGTCATTGCATACAAATTGCTGGAATAGTATTACTGTAATAGGGTAACCTTATGTCACTGTGATAATAGTGTGGCCAGTCGAGAGATACAGTGTATTTATTTGAAGCAGACCAACTGATACAGTTGCACACCCACCCCCTCCAAAAAAAGAAAGGAGGTAAGATTAAAATAAGCGCAAGGATGAGGAATCCATTCCTTAGGTCTGAAGTTAAAAGAAAGTATTAATGAACTAGAACTGAGTGAAGTGTTGGAAAATGATTGAGGAGGTACGTGTTCACAACTTAATGGTGAAAGACTTCAAATTTTAATCTCCTTGCTTTTTCTGACACTAATCTTGTGCGAGTAGAGAGTACTCAGCAGCCTATTTAAAGCGTCTTTCAGTTCAAGAGGATTCTTTAATGTTATTTGAAATCTGTTTTTCAGGAGCGTGTGGATTGTTACCCGAATGTTCACATAACCTTGAAAAGTCCAAAATACATGTCTTGTCATGCCTGTGAATTGAATCGTTATTGTAAGTTTAATGTGATGCTCTCTGGAAAGCTTTATAATAGCAGAACGTTGGAAACAGATGACTTCATGTCAGATGACAAACAGGTAACTTCAAACAAGCATCCTATATGATTATTGTTAAGCTTTGTCTCGTGTTACAGAAAACCGTACAAAGAATAGAAGTCCTATCAGTATATCTAATGTCTGTAATGCTAGAGACAGGAGTTAAGCCACTGCATTTCCATGTCTAAACTCTATTAATTTTTTAAAATGTTACAACCATTTTGCAGTCTGGAGAAGTATATTCGTGGATTTAGCTAGGAATTATGAAGGAAGTTGCTACGAAACTTGAGAGAGTGAATAGAGGCGTACGCCTCCCCCAGCCTCTCTTACATGTTGGGAAAGCACTAATGAAAGGTATCCTTGAATAAACCTTACTCTTACAAAGAAAATAAATGTGATGAGTTTCTATGGCCTTTGTTTTTGCCTGCATCACAATGACTGACATGCTGTTTCCTTCCCACTTTTGCTACTTAATATTAGCACCTGATGCAGCACATGTACTTGCACTATTATGGTAAGCGCTAGCAAGTATACCCAGTTGTGAGCTGGACTTCATGATCAAAAAGATGTACGATAGGATTTGTTGATATCTCTCACCCTCAAGTCAAAAATTGACATTTGCCTCAATTTTTTATCTGCTTCAAATCTCTCAATTTCTAATCTCAAATCCAGTCTGAGTGTCATCCAGGGCAAGGAAACTAGGTACCTGCCATCCTGCACATCCTACTCAGCTTGCTTGTCTTTTGCGGCACATGGGGAGGCAGTGTGAAACTGTGTGTCAAAGAGGCTGAAAGCATGCATGAAGTTTCACATACTAACCAGTGTGCTGATACGGCGCTCAGTCCGTTATTTCTAAGTAGCTTTTTGTTTGGCCAGAGAGCATTTAATAGAAGACTCAAAATCCTAAAGTGAATGCAGATCTTAAAGAAAAGACCAGTGGTAAAGAAATTATACAGCTGTGATGCTCTGAACATGCCTGGAATACTGGGTTTCACCAAGGAGAAATACTATAACTTTTTTTTATCTTGAATAGATCTGATGCCTGAGTCTGGGGTTTTAAATAAAGAATGACATTTGCCTCAGATTTAGCTATATTCTAAATATCAGAATGCCTTTTCACTGCAATTGGATCATTTGAAAGCCCTTTACCTTTGTGTGTGCCCATAATCCTGTAAGACTTTCCCAGCAGGAATCTGGCATTTGATTATCTTTCAGAAATATTATAAAAGTAACTTTCTGTATAACAAACAATCGTCTCCATTGAATGATTGTGTTATCTGTTTTGTTGCAGGTGAGGTTTGTTCTGCATTGGGTCACTAGGTTTGCTAATTCTGTGCCTACTGTGCCTGTAGCATTTGGAGCACCCATGTGCACTCCAGTAGTTTTTGTTTGGTGTAGGTCAGAGCACTGAGTGAATAGTGCCACTGTCATTCTTATAGTCCAGTTGCACCCTAGTCAGAATTTATGGCTTCATGCTTTGGATTTTTTCACATCCACTCTTTACTATGTATCTCTTCACTCAGGACAAAGTATCTTGACATCTCAGTTGCATTGACACTTGAAATTCACAGAATCATTAGAGTTGGAAGGGACCTCTGGAGATCATCTAATCCAACCCCCTGCCAAGGCAGGGCCACCTAGAGCAGGTTACAAAGGAATGTGTCCAGGCGGGTTTGAATGTCTCCAAAGAGAGAGACTCCAATACTTCTGGGCAGAATTACTGATCTCCTTTTGAGAAGACTTGTTCCTAACTACTTCAGTATGTTTTATGAGAGCCTTTTTCTCATTACTGCATTATCAGAATTACTTGTCCAAACTAGAAGATACGTTTTTTGTCACTCAGTTGTCTCTACTAGGGCATTTTGGATAAAATTCTATTTTGTAATTGAAACACACCTTTCCTGTTGTTACATAATGGGTGTTCCTAATATTTAGAGATCTTCAAATTTACCAGTAATTGTTATGATTAAGTATGCATATGATCTTCCTACAGTGTAATTCGTGACCTCTTAATGATAACTCAAAGCACATAATTTGTCAAGAATAAAATATTGCTAGTTGTGTGCCAAGCTGATACCCAAGTTTTCAGAAGCTTTAGAAGATGCATTTCTTTTCTTTGTAAATAATTTTTGAATACAGTTCAAGTTCCTCCCAGTATTTGCTAAAATAAAAGAAAATGTCAGAACAAGTTATATTTACAATATATTTTGAAATGTGGTATAATCGGATTTCTTAAATACGAATGAAGTGAATCCCACATCAAATTGGAAGTACACCTTGCTGAAGCTCATGCCTGTATTGTTTAGATCTTTGCAAATATTCTACCTTAAGAGATCTGAGGGGTGCCAGTGTGCTTTTCACAATGTCGTCATACTGGGCTCTGTGTGTAATGCAGAATCTGGGAAAATCTGTGCTCCCATTTTTCTTAAATAGATGATAAATCCTTCTGAGCAGCAGTTGTTCATACTCTGCTTTAGTTTGTCTGTGTGCATGGTAGTTAAGAGAGTTAGGCTTTTCCAGCAAGGCTTTTCCCCATGATTATTGCAGGAAAACAGTAAGTCCTTGGCACTCATACTAGCACTGATAACTGCATTCCATTGTACAGTCATTATTCCGTACATATGGGTCTCTAAACGTAGATCAGGTTTTCGTGGGGAAGTGTGTGCCTTACCTAACCAGAAATAGTAAGTGAACTAGCACAAGAATTTAATCTTTGCTCAACATCCAACTTAAGTGTGGAAATAACAGTAGAAATTCCCTCTCTGCTGTCCAAATGTTGTCCTACATAAAGCACTAACTATTTTTCACTTTGGGAAAAAACTTGAAATATCCTACTGAATATTGAACTAACTTCCTAGTTAATTTTTGTCCTCTTCAGCTTAAAAGTAGAAAATGAGAGCTTTTTCTTATCTTGTGTACCCCAGCATCTGGTAAGATGTCTGACAATATAGCTCAGGGGCTGTACAACAGATCCAGGAGATGGAGTTACTGAGCACTTTCCAGTAACTTTCTATAGTGCCTTTGTAATGCAACATTCATGTTCTTATGGTGACCTGTAATTTAGACTGCTAAAAGCACTGTTCTCAAGTAGTGTTTGAAGTTCTGCTGACAACACATTGATCAACTCATTGTGCCAACTGAGAAAAAAGAAAGGAGGAAAAAAAAAGAGGAAAGGCACAGGGCTACATGAAACTGGCACTTCAGGAACTTAATTGACTGAAAGAGGAGGCAGTTCAGCACTGGCAGGTCAAGTTGAATGGAAGCACGTAGTTGGACTGTTTTCTAAAGTTTTATTTGAAAATACACAAGAAAAGTGGATGCAGAGAGAACAAAAACAGACCTCCAGCCCTCCTCTTCTGCATAAAACTTTCCTTTTCTCTCATCTCTCAAGTATTCTGTTTTGCCAATAGAAAGAGAAGAGAAACAGCTGTTCCAGTTTTGCTTAGGCTTGCAGTGATTGTTGTGTGTGGGTGCCAATTCTCATTCCTCCATGGTCAGGAAGAATTGAATTGTTCAGAGGTATATGTGTCTCCCACACCTCTTTGCTCCTATGTCACCTGGATTGTAAACCCTTTTCTACTCTCAGTCTTGATGTTCTGCTTCTGTTTGTAATCATGCTTAGAGGACATGGATTCAGTCATTACATGTTATGCTATTGTCAGGCTGTGCTCCTGCATTCCATACAAAGTGATTTAACACAACTTTGGCTGATACGGCCAGCTTGAGGAGATAAGTTAAGCATTAGGACAGAGTCACTGAGAGGAAAAAATTAGCACGAGTACAGTACTGAGATTCTTTCCAAAGCTGCATTCAGAAATAGCATTGTATTTTTAGACAATCTTTCTTGCTTTAAAAACACAATACATGATTACATTATAGAACATTTAGCTATTTGGCTCTGGCATTTCTCCAAGGTGGAAATACTTTACACCTCATGCATAAATGAACTATAAAATTCTTTGCCATAAGATGCTTTGGAATCAAAAAGTGTTAGTGAGTCCCAAAAGGAATTAGGCAGGTTCTTGGAGAAGCTTTTTCCACACTTACGGAACTTGATAGTTGGGATGATACAGACTGTCTTAACTGTTGACTCTTAGAAGCTGTATGGTAATGTTATGTGTTCATCCTGCATCTTATAGTAACTTCCTAAATATCTCCTGCTAGCTGTTGTTGCAGGGGAAGAACTGGGCCATCAGTTGGATGCAAGATGGTATCTTCTATTTTACATCACGTAATGTTCAAGATGCTGCACCTCATTGTTTGGGATACTTGAAAAGTTATGAAATGCCCTATGAAACACCGCAGCTCAGTTCTTGTTTGTTTCAGTATTTGGAATGGTGCTTCTGGAAATCTGAGTGAATCAAGGTTATGCATTGGTTGGTAGGTCTTGCACTTTTGGAAGCACCTGTAGCATCAAACACAGCTTTTCAGTTTTGGGCAGAGTAGAAAATGGAGCTGTCTAAAAGTACATGTACATAAGCAGTAGAGGTTTTCAATACAGTGGTGGGATTTTTTATTCAGAGCAGCCCTGCGGAGAAGGACTTGGGGGTGTTGGTCGATGAGAAATTTAACATGAGCCGGCAGTGTGCGCTTGCGTGCCAGAAAGCCAACTGTATCCTGGGCTGCATCAAAAGGAGCATGACCAGCAGGTCAAAGGAGGTGATCCTGCCCCTCTACTCTGCTCACTTGGAGTATTGTGTGCAGTTCTGGTGTCCTCAACATAAAAAGGACATGGAACTGTTGGAACAAGTCCAGAGGAGGCCACAAGGATGATCAGGGGACTGGAGCACCTCCCATATGAAGACAGGCTGAGAAAGTTGGGGCTGTTCAGCCTGGAGAAGAGAAGGCTGCGTGGAGACCTCATAGCAGCCTTCCAGTATCTGAAGAGGGGCCTATAAGGATGCTGGGGAGGGACTCTTCATTAGGGACTGTAGTGATAGGACAAGGGGTAATGGGTTAAAACTTTAACAGGGGAAGTTTAGATTGGATGTAAGGAAGAAATTCTTTCCTGAGAGGGTGGTGAGGCACTGGAATGGGTTGCCCAGGGAGGTTGTGAATGCTCCATCCTTGGCGGTGTTCAAGGCCAGGTTGGATGAGGCCTTGGGTGACATGGTTTAGTGTGGGGTGTCCCTGCCCATGGCAGGGGGGTTGGAACTAGATGATCTTAAGGTCCTTTCCAACCCTAACTATTCTATGATTCTATGATCTTAAGGTCTTTTCCAGCCCTAACTGTTCTATGATTCTTTGATCTCAAGATGGTTAAAATTTCAGTTAATAACTATCTACTGAAGATGAGATCAAAAGGTCTTTTAAGTGAGTGTGACTTGACTTCAGTGATGTTATGCCTGCTAATATCAGTTGAGCTGCTGGTTGATATATTTAAGAAACTAAGTATATTCATATATTTAAGAACATATATAACACCAATAAATATCAATGTAGCTTATAAAATCATTATAATTATGCTTTTCTGTTGTTGTCATTGTCAGTAGGTCTAGACACCAAGTAGATTGGGTGTTTTGGGGAATTGCTCACAGATGCAAACATTTGGTTATGGACCTGTTTTTTTCTCAGTAAAGCTACAACAGTTTCTCCTGTATGTATCAGGAGCTGATTTTCTTTACACATGTATTAATCATGTTGCTTTTCAGTGTAGAAAACCTGACCTCTGAAAACCAGCCAGAGGTAGATTTCTTACCTGATAGGCATTGTCTCCATGGGTAGGAGTAGTAATCAGTGCACCTGTGGTCATTCACAGGGAACAGATTTCCTCTTCTGATTTGCCATTGTATGTACTTGAACTCCTGCTCTTGTAGAAATGGAACAAAACTCACTCTTGTGAAATGCAGAATATCTGTCCTTAAGTGCAGATGAACTTTTAATTCTTTCTCCCTCCCCACACCTCCAGTATAGAATCATAGAATCATAGAATAGTTAGGGTTGGAAAGGACCTTAAGATCATCTAGTTCCAACCCCCCTGCCATGGGCAGGGACACCCCACACTAAACCATGCCACCCAAGGCCTCATCCAACCTGGCCTTGAACACCACCAGGGATGGAGCATTCACAACCTCCCTGGGCAACCCATTCCAGTGCCTCACCACCCTCTCAGGAAAGAATTTCTTCCTTATATCCAATCTAAACTTCCCCTGTTTAAGTTTTAACCCATTACCCCTTGTCCTATCACTACAGTCCCTAATGAAGAGTCCCTCCCCAGCATCCTTGTAGGCCCCCTTCAGATACTGGAAGGCTGCTATGAGGTCTCCACGCAGTCTTCTCTTCTCCAGGCTGAACAGCCCCAACTTTCTCAGCCTGTCTTCATATGGGAGGTGCTCCAGTCCCCTGATCATCCTCGTGGCCTCCTCTGGACTTGTTCCAACAGTTCCATGTCCTTTTTATGTTGAGGACACCAGAACTGCACACAATACTCCAAGTGAGGTCTCATGAGAGCAGAGTAGAGGGGCAGGATCACCTCCTTCGACCTGCTGGTCACGCTCCTTTTGATGCAGCCCAGGATACGGTTGGCTTTCTGGGCTGCGAGCGCACACTGAAGCCGGCTCATGTTCATTTTCTCATCGACCAACACCCCCAAGTCCTTCTCTGCAGGGCTGCTCTGAATCTCTTCTCTGCCCAACCTGTAGCCATGCCTGGGATTGCTCCGACCCAGGTGTAGGACCTTGCACTTGGCATGGTTAAACTTCATAAGGTTGGCATCAGCCCACCTCACAAGCGTGTCAAGGTCCCTCTGGATGGCATCCCTTCCCTCCGGCGTATCAACCGAACCACACAGCTTGGTGTCATCGACAAACTTGATGAGGGCACACTCAATCCCACTGTCCATGTCACTGACAAAGATGTTGAACAAGACCGGTCCCAACACTGATCCCTGAGGGACACCACTTGTTACCAGTCTCCAGCTGGACATCGAGCTATTGACCACAACTCTTTGCGTGCAGCCATCCAGCCAGTTCTTTATCCACCGAGTTGTCCACCCATCAAATTGATGTCTCTCCAATTTAGAGACAAGGATGTCATGTGGGACAGTGTCAAATGCTTTGCACAAGTCCAGGTAGATGACATCAACTGCTCTGCCCCTGTCCATCAGTTTCGTAGCCCCATCATAGAAGGCCACCAAGTTGGTCAGGCAGGATTTCCCCTTAGTGAAGCCATGCTGGCTGTCACCAAGCACCTCCTTGTTTTTCATGTGCCTTAGCATGCCTTCCAGGAGAATCTGCTCCATGATGCTGCCAGGCACAGAAGTGAGACTGACTGGTCTTTAATTCCCCGGGTCATCCATTTTCCCCTTCTTGAAAATGGGGGTTATATTTCCCTTTTTCCAATCATCGGGAACTTAATCTGACTGCCATGATTTTTCAAATATGATGGCCAGTGGCTTAGCAACTTCATTCGCCAGCTCCTTCAGGACCCACGGATGGATGTTGTCAGGTCCCATGGACTTGTCAACAATTTCACCCACTCTTTGTGAAGATTTAGGATGGCCAAAGATTCTTGTAGCCAATTAGTATATTACCCGGTATTTTCAAGTATTCCTTACCACTTAATGTCTTTGGATAACATCTGAGTTCAAGATACGTGCAAACACTTGGCTGTATTTAATGTTAGTGCTGAGAGATGATAATGAATCTACTCTAATCCATGCTCTGATTATGTATTTACATGCATATTTACCACTTGTTTATCTATAAAGATTGCTGTACGGAAAACAAATGAGACAGTTGTGTCTTTTCCGCATAGAAATTGTAGAAGTAAAACTGGTGATAAGTAGGAGATGCAGCAGAGGCTTTGATTTCTACAGCGTTATGGCTAGCTATACCTCCCAGGCATTTGCAGGTTAACATTTGCATTGTATAAACCCTCAGTTTTCAGATTTTAATTTTATGAAAGACAATCTATATTTATTAAATACATGTTTCTAGGTGTGTGTCTATTTGTATTCATATGTATTTCTTGAAAAAATATTGAATATTATTACCCTACAAAATGCTAAAACTGGTATTTTGTGTCTCTGGGAAGTAGTACGTACTGAGCAAAAGTAATCAAATAATTTCTCTTCCTCTGCTTTCACAACCTGATGGTTGCCTAAATTGTTAGTGATTTTGTAATGAAGTTCCACCAGGAGATAGGAGAGATACTACCAACTATAAACATGTTGTGTGTGCAAGGAAACGATACTGATAAGCTGCCATTGCACAGACTCACTGGCTGCCTGCTTGCTCAGAAATTATTCTGCTGTGGCTGTAAAAACTACATGGAGTTTACGCTGATTTTATGTATGTGGTGTCATTCTGTTTATTTCATTATTCAAAGCATTTTCCTAGACTGACATAAAATCTTACTGGACTGACTTAGCCATTCCTTATATTGTCAAGAAAATCGCAGTTCTATCACAGAGTGATTTGTTCGCTTTGGCCTAGGTTTTGGAAGTTGGCATGGTGTGTGCAGATCGGACAAGAGTTTACCATAATTTGAAGCACTTCAAATACAAGTTGTACCTGCATTGCAGCTCCATTACAGAGTTGGATGGTTTCAAAGATGAACCAGTCAAAGACACAGTAGAACGTCTTTTCAGCCAGTTGGAAAACAGTGGGTGGATTCAGAAGGTACGACTGAGTTCTTTGATGTATCCTTTTCCAAGTAGATAAAAGCAAGCTGAGATAAAATGTCTGATTTAATTGATCAGTTCTGAATTACAGGGTTTCAGTAATACAACTCAGCTTAACCATTCATCCACTTCTGCTGACCCTGTCTCTCTCACAGTGGTATGCTGCTGCGCTCACGCAGAGTTTGTGTCAGCTTGTGGCATGAAGCTTTCTGACAGCTGCATGATCTCTGGGCTGTGGTGGGCAGGCTCCCATTTCATGTGACAGCAGCAACACCACAAACTCAAGCTGTAACTTAGAAGCATTGGGAACGCGTACATGAGGCACAGCAAGACTATTTTACTCTTCTGTTTAGGCTGAAGTACTTTGAATTATTCAGAAACACTTTATGAACTATTTTAAGACAACATGTAGTACAATTGTATTTAGCAAGCTTTCAGATATCATTACATCTGAATTGTTGGCATGCTTGTTAATGTATTGAAGAACAAGAAGAAGCAGTCTTTATGTAATTCACTTATGAAACATTGATAAAATAATAAGTTTTTGTTTTATTTGCAGAGATACAGTGATCTTGAAGACTGCATGAATGATGCAGACAGCTTCCAAGAAGAGAGAATAGATTAAGTGGTCACATAGCATTTTGAAAGACATCTATAAAAAAATTTAATGACCTGCTTATGTGTATGCACTTTATCTCTGCTCGGTTTTCAAGATTCTTTCTAGGCTGTTATGTTTAAATCCATATGCCTTTAACCAACTGTTTGAGAATTTGCTGTATTTTTTTGTCTTATTTGCATCAATAATAACCCAAAGTTTTATCAAATCAGTCCCTCCAGCCTTACTGCATAGGCCACTATAGGCTTCCTTCTGTTCTTAAAAATAACATCTCAATATCTGTTTATCTGTGAAATAAAACTTCCACCTATTTATATTGAGCTGCATTTTAGGGAGAGTAGGAGATCATAGAATCATGGAATAGTTAGGATTAGAAAGGACCTTAGGATCATCTAGTTCCAACCCCTCTGCCGTGGCCAGGGACACCTCATGCTAGACCATCTGACCCAAGGCTCTGTCCAGCTTGGCCTTGAACACCGCCAGGGATGGAGCACTCACAACTTCTGTGGGCAACCCATTCCAGTGCCTCACCACCCTCTCAGGAAAGAACTTCTTCCTTACATCCAATCTAAACTTCCCCTGTTAAAGTTTTAACCTGTTACTCCTTGTCCTATCACTACAGTCCCTAATGAAGAGTCCCTCTGTGGCATCCTTATAGGCCCCCTTCAGATACTGGAAGGCTGCTATGAGGTCTCCACGCAGCCTTCTCTTCTCCAGGCTGAACAGCCCCAACTTTCTCAGCCTGTCTCCATACGGGAGGTGCTCCAGTCCCTGATCATCCTTGTAGTCCTCCTCTGGACTTGTTCCAACAGTTCCATGTCTTTTTTATGTTGAGGACACCAGAACTGCACACAATACTCCAAGTGAGGTCTCACAAAAGCATCCTTGTAGGCCCCTTTGAGATACTGGAGATGCTGAGACCTTTTGAAGAACATACATTTGGAAATGGAAGGCTGTGTTATATGAGAATGTATGGCTTGCATCTACCTTCCTTGTTGCTCGTTATCTGCAAGTTAGTCCAACCACTTAGAATGGTAGTTACAATAAACAGGACCCAAATGCAAAGATCTGTTTCCCCTCCGAGGAGTCAGCATAAACTGTTGCAAGGCAGCAGAGGAAATATTCTGCAGTCCCGACTCCGTCTGCAGCACAGCAGTCATCCTCTCTTTAGAGAGTAGGTGATGAGTCACATTATAGGCGTCACACAGACGGAATCTGGCTTAGCCTCTAAATGAACACTTGGGCCCACATTGCTGCCTCTGATAAGCAGCTGGGGCAATTTACTGAGATTTTAAACATCAAATTACGTTGTGCAAACATAATGGCAACAACTTGCAGTAACTAAAAAATTAAAGAGAATGAATTAATGTGGCCATGCAAGATAAGAATTTTTCCAAGATAGCTGAGCAGAAAATAGGAGTTACTCAGAAACATGATGCATGGCTTACCTGGATCACATGAAGCCGAAATCAGACGTTTTGGGGGCCAGGGGAGTAAATTTTTGAGGAGCTGGGAAAGGTCAAGTACTGTATTGTCCCATTTGAAAGCTGGACATTACCCAGCAGTGTGCACTTGCAGCCCAGAAAGCCAACTGGATCCTAGGCTGCATCCAGAGGAGTGTGGCCAGTAGGTTGAGGGAGGTGATTCTCCCCCTCTACTCAGCTCTCATGAGACCCCATCTGCAGTCCTGTGATCAGCTCTTTCAACAAGTTACTCTCTCAGAAGCAAAGAAATTGAAACCTTATTTCTCACGGATTTGTCCAGAAGAAATCCCTGCATTCACTCTGCCCCTCTACTGGTAACAGATACACTGATTTGCCAGGCAATGGTGAACATCTGCAGCATTTTCCCATAGAAACTGTACCTTTGATTTGTTGTTCAGTGCCCTTCTTCCAGCATTCACTGTAGGAAATGAACTGCTCTTATATTTTAGCAGTTCAAATGCAGCAATGGTTTGTGTGCTGTTAGCGTGAGTGAGTATCATCAGTTCTCCCTTGCCCCCATACAGATACAAGATTTATAGAACTGAGATAAAAAATCCCAGTAAACAGATTGAGGCCTACTCTTAAGTAAACTTTTGTTGCAGATATTATTTCCATACCTGAACTGTGAGTTAGATATGTAAATATTCTGAGATTTGATATATCTTACACCTATCTCCCTGGTTACCAAAGCAAGTGCTCAGGAATCCATCTCAAATATATCCCTTTTAAGAAAGGTAATGTCCCTTGATGCCCCACTTCCTTCTGTTAACAAAACCTCTGTACACTTTTGTTGGCTTCTTTACAATAATAAAGTAAGATTCATGTTTGGTGTAACTTCATTCTTACCAAGGAACACTGTTTTGAACAGGGTTTGTACTGAGGTTTGTACCACAAAATGGAGTATGTCCCCTCAGAGACCTTCCTGACTGATCTTAATTTCTGCTGCCTTCGGAATTTTCTGGAAACTCTCAAGACTGTATGATTTTTATTTCAAATCTTCGCTGTCAAAATGGTCAAGTTCTCATTTTGCCACATTTGAACTGTTTGCTGACAAGTTACAAAATAAGTTTGTGAAATTCTGGCTCGCTGATTACTGATGCTATTTCAAGACTACATACATTGTGATCAAAAAGAAAATTGCTAAATTGTTCTGGTGATTAGTTTTACTCATTTTTTGATACCTACCACATCCCAGATCACGTTTATCGCCTCCTCTTCATTCACCTAAAAGGTGTGAGCTCTCAACTTCTTCCTTGTTCCCACAGGCATTTTGTTCCAGATCTGGGTTTTTTTTAAGACGGATATAAAAGTATCCTGCTGAGCTTCTTGGAAGAAAGCACCTCCATCAGTGTATAAATCTTGTCTGTGACATCACCAGTTGGACTAAGACCGTGCCTCAGATCAACATCACTGATTCCTATTTCATTAGGAAACCAATACTCGATTTGGCTTGGCAGGGGCTAACAGAATGTTTGTGCAGATATAGTCTTTCTTCATCTTTGATATTGCCCTCACTGAGTGTCATGGTTTAAGGAAGTATTTTATGGCTGTTGTTTTACCTGAAGAGTTTCTGCAAGACAGAGACTGAAGCATCATGACATCACATTTACATTTGTCTTCACCACAGGAAACAAAAAGATTGTTTAGAAGAACCATACATGTAAAACTGCAGATCCAGTTTTCCAGGACAGGCTGTAAATAGCGGTTATACAGCACGCAGTGCAAAGGGGGCTCTTACCCCTATAGAATGTCTACATATAGAAGTACTCAGTATTTCTGGTAGAAAAAAATCTGTGTGGCTTTCCAATGATGGAAGAAGTCAAAAATCTGACTGGTCCTTCATACTTCCTTTTCCATACTAGAGAATTTGATGGAGTTAGGGGGTGAGAGAATGTAACATTTGTTCTGCTAGGCCATTTTTAATTGTCTTTAGTGTTAATTTTTGAAGTAGTAGTTCTAATTAAGATAAAGTGCCTGTCTTAATGGAACAATGAAGAGAGCTCAGTAGGTGATTAGGCTTGGCAGGGGTGATTAATGGTCATACTTGGAAATTACTTTTGTTCCTGCAACGTTTCGATAACCTGCTCTAGTTGAAGTTCTGTAACCAGAGACTGTGGTTATGATAAAGTTCACATGAGGTATTTAAGCAGAGGATCAGGGTTACTAACGTGATATACTCCTGGGAGAGAAGGCTCTTCTCGGCCTATGTTCTGTGTCCAGTTCTTCTAGTAAAATAGGAAAAATTTTCACTGTGTTTATCAGTTTTGGGAAAGAAAGTCTTTGTGGATCAATAGTGGATAGCTGTTACTGACAGTGAAGTCATTGTCTGTTTCCCAAAGCAGCGTTTCTAGCAGTTTGTCAGGCAATTGCAGGCAATTCCCATGCTTACCTCCTCTAGTTTGCTTTTATTTGGATACAGAGAGACTTGTATTTTTATCCTTTTTTAAGTCTGTCTGAATAAACAGAGTGGGTGTGTTAGATAAACATATGTAAATACAATACCACTCCAGTGCACACAAAACAGGCTTTACAAAGTTGGCTTTCTGATTCTCCTTTGAGAAAGAAGTACCAATTCCTAATCTCTGTTTAGAGGTTATACAAAAAGAATGTAAGAAAGTATGATCTACCAGCCAGGGAATAATGTGAGAAATATGTGAAATGGTATTGAAAGAACCTGATAATAACCCCCCAGTGGCTCCACTGCCCTCAATTTTGGTATTTTTCTAGGTAATAAGTGATGGTATGGGATTGTTTGGGTTATTTTTCCCTGTTTATTAAATAGGATGTAGACACAGTGTCTTTAGATTGCTCCAGGGATTATATTCTTAATTAAAAAACTGGTGTGTATGTCTGTAAAACAAGCCATAAGATTACTTATTTTACAGTTTAAACAGAGCAATAATTGCGTGTACCTTGTGCCCAAAACTGAAGGACAAGAAAGCTTACTCAGGTGTAGTCAGACAGTCAGGCTCTGCCTCAAAGTTAAACAGTTCACCAGGTGAGCTGCCCGGCACGTGAGCCTGCCTGGCTGGGAATACCCCAGGAAATACACGTACATGTAACTGCAGCTGCTCGAAACGGCCAAGAACCTGCGCTGAAAGGCAAATAATGGATGTGGCTGAAAATGTAAAGGTCCAGTTTCCAAAATCCTCCATAGGATTGATTAAGTATGTGCCATTCTGCTGGAGCTGATATAACTTGGAAGCGGTTCTAAACATAGATGAAGAGGTGTGTGCCTCAGTTGGAGCATGTACTCAAGTTTTTAAGCAACACTGGTTCATCACAGTCTCTTTGTTCCATTTTTGGAAAGTTATTAGCACAATGGGATGTCTATGGTGAGAATTCCTGGCTGTGAACCCAGCACAAGTGCATTGCTGCTCTGGAAGGGGCTGCCGATGAGGGGAACTCAGATCTTCCACAGCAATAGGGGATTCACGCAGACAAAATGTTCAAGCATGACAGCTTGTGTGAGGGTGCAATGTCATGTAAGTGGTCACAAATCAGTGAAGGGAAAAGTAATTAATTATTCAGGACCTGTTACATTAATGTTTTATCACGTGTATTAGAAAGCCTACGATGTGAATTGCGAGTATTGTTATAATAATGTTAAGAACTGTTTGCGTTTAAGAAAACTGACAACAAGCCAATCCAAACGTGACAGCGGTGTCCAGGGCTGGGGACATTCACCAGGGTCTCCTGGGCAAAACCTCAAGAGCTGAAAGACGGATTTGGGGCATTTCCTCCTCGGGAACACCAGGGGCAGCATTTGCTGTGTATTGAGCCACCGCCGGGACGTGCAGCGCTGCTCTGCAAGCAGCTGCCTCTCGCCTGAAAGGGACGTATCAAACCACACAGCAAGTGAGATGCTGCTTGGCAAAAAGTGCATCCTACACCTCTGGAGTTAAAATACAAACATCTTCGTTTTGAAAGATCATTCTCTGAGCTCTCCAAAATCTTGTCAGAAAGGGAGAACTCCTGCAGGTCCCCTGGTACCTTCTGGAGCAGCACCACTGGTTTAGTATTGAAACAGCCACTTTGAAGACCCCAGCCCAGATTTTGATTGAAACACCCTTCCTTCTTCTCCCTGAGATGCGTGTGTTACTGTTACATGTATACTCTGTGACTGACCCTCCTAAACACAGCACTGACATCTGAGCTGTAAAGAGCAAATAAAAGCTCTAGCGAGGCCTGAAGCAAAGGTAACATTGCCCATTATTTTACAAACATTAAAATTTCATTTTATTTTCCACCTGTGCCAGGCCATTGTTCTCAACAGATGCACAGTGCTGTTGTCTATCAAATAATAACCTCCTCAAATAATAACTTCCTCAGTTGCTCAAGGTTGAACAAAAAAATCCCTTTTTCCTTCCTTGAAGGTAGCACATCTACAAACCTGGCTTCCCCACACCTCGTCCCACAGAGAAGAATCCAAGTCTTTGCTGGGGTAAATCTGAATGTGCTGGAGGCTCTGGATGGTGCCCACAGAGCCAGATCCTGGAGGCCCACATGGATGTTTGTTCCAACATGAAGGAGATGGGGGTCATGGAAGCAAGGGCTTTTGCACTTCCTATATATCCAGTGGTGCGGATCTTCCATGTATTTTTGGGGCAGTCTCCAGGAACGTATCATTTCATCATTTGCATTCAAAGTATTTATGTGCATTACCTTGGAAAGGGATAAAACCACCTGAGAGGGTTATCACTAGTTCCTCCTCACCCACAGCTTAATGTTCCCGGTATGATGTGATGAAATTTGTGTGTTTTTCTGACTGGCCCCACAGCAGCACTAAATGAGATGATGCATCCTTGTCATAGGGGCTCTAACTCCTGAAAGGCTTTCCATTGGGGCTGTGTCTCTGCACGCTTGGGGGGGCATTTTTCTTCCCAGGTAGGTATTAGGGAATTCAGGAGTTACAGCCACGGCAGCACGACAGCGTCTTGCTTTAAGAGAGCCGAGCAGCTCCCGAGCTATTCCTGCCGCCTCTCTCGCAGCTCACCTCCAGCACCCCGCCGGCCGCCCGTGACAACAAGGCCAGTTTCGGGAACCCGGCCTCGCAGCCGCGGCCGGCCCTGCTCTGCTCGGAGGGGTTCAGGACAAGCGCACGGCGGGGGCTGTGCGGGAGCAGCTCCGGACCCGCTCTCCGCAGCTCCAACGTCCCGGGGCCGTCCCGTGCGTGCGAGCGCCGGGGGAGGCACCGCTTGTTTTTCTACCGCCTGTTCCAAAGGAATCCAGCCGGTCGGGGAGCGCAGCGCCGCGATTGATTCGCGGGCTTGTTCCTTCGCACTCGCTCCGCTGAAGGTCTCGCCGCCGGGAGGGAGGAGGAAGAGCGGGAGGCTGCGCTCCGCGGCGGCGGCTCGGCGCACCCAGGTACAGAGCGAGGAGGGGAAAGGGGATTTCCTTGGCTTCCTCCCATGCAAATACCTCCCGGGGAGCAGCGGCGGCAGCGGCCCGACTCCCCTCCGCGGCCGCTGGGAGGCTCCGCGCCTCGCCCCGGCCTCCCCGGCGGCCGCGCCGCCGGTGACACCCGCCCCCCGCCTCCGCGCACCGTGGACCCGCTCCGCGCCGCACCGCGCCGAGGGGCAGCCCTGGCAGGCAGCAGCGGGCGGCGGCAGCGGAGGCAGCGCCGATAGCGCACCGGCGAGCAGCCGCCCCAGCGGGTCGGGGATGGAACGTACAAAAACACAAAGGAAAAGTGGCCGGACGGTTCTGGGTGCAAAGTGCTGGAAGTTTGTAAGTGCAACTCTGCGTTTGTAATTACGGTCTGAAGAGGGGCTGGCTTTTTAGCTTGGTTTTTTCCCCCCTTTCTTGAAACTGTACTTGAAACTATTCAATATCTGGGAGTATACGGGAAAGTACGCGAGAGGAGTTCTTTGCCTGGGTTCGTAGCTTGCTGCTTTTATTACTAAGGGGGGAAATAAGCGCTGAAAGCAGTACGGATTTTACCCAGTGGCTGGATTAACTGCAGGCTAAGCATGGTCTGGAAGTCCACTGACTGACATTGTTCCGGACCGGGGGATCCGTCTCTCTTATTTTTAGAGGAACTACAATTTAGCGGCAGACAGTTGGATACGGTGATAAACCGAAGAGTGGCCAGCAAAGAGCGGGCGAGAGAAACGAGAAAGCACAAAGACTAAACTAACCCGAGCCGCTTCCACCTCCTTCCCCGGCTCTTTATTTGCATATTTACTAAAGACTTTAGGAAAAAGAAATAAATAGAGAAAAAGGAACCCACCAACAACCCCCACTCCACCAAATCGGGATTTTCGGGCCGCCGGGGGTTTCTCCGTGCCGCCGAGCACGGCCATGCCTTAAATTTCCACTTCAAGGAATATGCCCCCCGCTCCCCCGAAATGAAATAAAGCCAATAAACCTGCCAAGTATCACTCATTCCCGAGGGAGATCTCCTTCGCACAGGGATTCATTTCGGAGGCAGCGGCTCGCTTTATCTTTTTTCCGCCCTCCTTCCGCCGGAGGATCCCCCCGTATAACCCTCCCCGGGCGTCCCCCGACCTCCTGTCCCCTGCCCGGCCGATGCTGGCCCGACCCTAACGATCCCCCCTCTTTGCCCCGTCCTCCCGCTCTCCCCGATCTGTCAGCCCCCCGCGGGGCCGTCACCGCCCGGGGGCCGGGTCGGGGTGGGCCGGGGGCGCGGGGCTGACCGCCCTCCGCTCCGCCGCCAGCCCCCGGCTCGGGCTCCCGCCGCTGCCCCCGCCTCTCCCCCCCCTCCTCCGCCTATCTCCATGCGGCAGTGAGCACCGACCCATCCGGAGGGCCAGGACCGGCAGGCAGAGATGGGCGACACGGCTCCCCCCCAGGCCGCGGGGCTGGGGGCCGGGCTGCTGGGGGGGGGCCCGGCGGCGCCCCGTGTGCACAGCGCCATCGTGGAGCGGCTGCGGGCCCGCATCGCCGTGTGCCGCCAGCACCACCTCAGCTGCGAGGGGCGCTACGAGCGGGGCCGCGCCGAGAGCTCCGACCGCGAGCGGGAGAGCACCTTGCAGCTCCTCCACCTCGTGCAGCAAGGGCAGGGCGCCCGCAAGGCCGGCAAGCACCACAAGGCGCCCGCCACCGCCGCCGCAGGACCGGGCACCGCAGCGGCCACCGGCGCCGCGCCGCCGGACTACCACCAGCACCTCCTCAGCAACGGCGGCATCAACGGCGAGCAGGCGGCAGGGGAGCAGCGCGCCTCGGCACTCCTGGCGGTGAGTCACAGCGCCCCCTGCCCGCGGGGAGGGGCTGCACGCGTGGCGGCAGGGAGAAGCCCCCCCCTCCCCGGGATCCCCTCAGAGCACCCGGCACCGCAGCCGTCCCTCGGGTGAGGCGCGAAGGTGGGGCCGGCTCTGAAGCCTGTCCCCACCCGAGGGCGGTCCTGGGGGAGCGGCCGTGTCCGCCGGGCTCGGCCCGCTGTGCCTCATGACTCCTGTGATGGTCCCTGCGAGGCGCTGGGCCCCGCTGTGGCATGGAGGGGGTGAGGAGTGGAGGGCAGGTCTACGCGGCCTGGAGCAGGGCAGCTGAAGGACGTGTCTTCCCTCAAAGCCATTCTGGGACTTCTGGGCTTGCTTTTTTGTCTTTGAAGCAGTTTGTGGTCCTAAAAGCGTGTTGTGTGCCCCTGTCATCACCCTATGAGGCGGTGACAGCAGGCATCCCCGAGGAGGGGCACTGGCAGTAAGCTCACAGTGCGTCCCCAAGCAGGGGTGAGAAGTAGCGCTAAGGCTTCATTCATGCTAAGATCTGCCCCCCTGCCCCATATTATCCCATCCAGCAGGGGCTTCAGACAGCGATTTCCACTCTAGGCAGCAATGTGTTGCCGCATCCCTCAAGCTTGGCGGGCTTATATGCATGAGGCAGATGGGCAGCACTGAGAAGCAAGAGCCAGTGTTCGGCTGTGTCCAGCCGGTGGTTGCGGGCAGCTCACAGTGATGTCCCCCTGAGCACCAGCATCTCCAGAAGGGGCCGGGTTGTTGTTATCACCGCACGTGTTCCACCGCGCAGCGTCACACCAGTTTTCCAGGCACCACTGTGTTGTAAATGGCATGTTGGACCTTGCTCAACTGGAAATCGCTCTGAACATGTCAGGGAGGCGAAGCTTTGTCTCCTGTTACTTTGTTACGAGCAGTCCGTGTACCTTGCTTTGGAAGGTGTGTGCTGCCCCGCGCTGCCTTCCAACCCCTAATTCTCGGCACACATGTGAAATATTAAGAGTGGCTGCGTCCTCATAGGCCCGTGCCTCCTATTGGAACAACTGAAAATAGATCTGTCCCTCTGCGCCAGACATCAAACTTATCTTTCTCAGTGCCTGATGTATGCTAAAACGGGGCCTTTGTGGTTGTTTCTCCCTTCTTCCCCGGGAGCTCGCTGCGGTGCATGGATCGACGTTGGGGGCTGCGTTGCTCAGCATCATTCATGAGGGTGATGATGTAAGCATGAACGCAATAACATTGTGTCCGAAGGGAGTTTAGATGATTTGACCTGACTCAGTGCTCAGATTAAATCTCCCCACGTTCCTTGTCACAATCAAGAAAGCCATTATCTTATTTTTCCAGTGTGTATTGATGAAATGCTTTGCACTTGTCATGTGGGGAGAAAAAGGCCTTTTGCCTAATAATGTATGTCCCAGAAAAAATCCACTTTCTGAAATCAAGGAACAGGCCAATGTGTTTTATTTTGTTTTGGTTTTTTTTTTTATTTCACTTGTTTTACTAGTTGTTACTATTATCATGAGATAGCTGGAGGCAGCTGTTTGATAGTGCAAAATGAAACAGCTCCGAAGGAAATACTGGAAGATTTTCATCTTTGAAATGCAGAGAAGTTGTCCTTGCTTCTGAAACACCACTTGTGATTGTTACCCAGCTCTCTGCTGGACAACGCCGTGTAGGACCCTCACCCCTCATTGCAAGATGTGTTACCTCTTGGATAACTCCACACAATGTGTGCCTTTGACAAGGGAAAGGTCTGACAAAGTCTCTCCCGATTTTGCACGCTAGTGTTCAGTAATCCTGCTGACAAGGTACGTGACTTCACTGAGCATGACGTCTGGGGCCCTGAACCATGTTTTGACACTGAAGAAATGCTGGCTCATGAAGCAGTATTGTTGTAATGGTATCACTGCACATCACTGATCCTCCCACTCTGTGCTTGACACAGCCATTCCTCATTTGCTGCTCTGGTAGGACTGCCTAATTAAGGAGCAGAGAAAAGCATGGGTTCAAAGTCACGTCTCTGTGTCACAGAGGCACATGTTCCCATCACCAGGAGCTCCTTAGAATATTGTTGTGAATACTGAAAAGGAAAAGCAAACCGCAGTGTCTGGGATGGGTTCAAGTGGCCGAGGGTCATACCCCAGGTAGTACAGCACTGTGCTCCTGTACTTGAAAATGCAGAGGGCAGGGATGGGCCAGGAAATTGCCAAGTCTTGGTTTTGCTCCAGCCGTAGCTGGAAGAGAAATTTTCTCTACCAGTTATTCCAAGGGTGCTTGGAAGGGGAAGGACAAGGCAAACTGAGCCTGTTGTCCTGTGTGTTATAAATAGATGGAGAAGAGAACCATCTTAAGCAGAATTCATCCTCTATGGGGTGTTTCCCAAGAGGAAATCCAGCAGAAGCTTTATATGCACTGTTCCTCTAATTCTAGACTTTTCTGTACAACAGACAGCAGATCTGGGGTGTGCAGGGTCCTTGAACAAGGTGCACCTCTAAGCTTCAGTTATGGCAAGTGCAGCTCCTGCACAGCGAAGCACAAGAGGAGCGTTTGTGAGTCTCACACTGAGCGTGTGAGGTTGGACACACATCTCTGACTCCATGGGGGGATTGCAAAGCTCCACCTGCCTCGCTGTGGGTCCACCAGTTAAAAAAGCCCACTCAGATAAGTACAAAGGCAGCCATAACTCTTTGGGGTGTTCTGCCTATCAGGACACTGTCTGCAAAACCAAGATTATCCCCACGCTTCCTCTCCTGAAAATAGCTGGGTTGTTTTTTTAGCTCTGCAGGTCGCACTGCTCTTGTTACACGTGTGCCTGTCATATTTAGTGGCATTGGATGGGTCGTTTACACAGTTGTACTCAAGAGTAAATATTTGACACTTGATAACATTTGAAACAGTGTTCACTTGAACATATCAAAGAGCTTGAAGTGATTATCTAGTTGTTGATGCTATTAGTTGATAATTATCTTTTCCCAGTGGACAGTTTAAAACTGGCAGAAGAGAGAGTTTTTAGTGGGGTTTGGTTTAGGCTTGATTTGGCAGCGTTACTGTGATTTTTGAGAAGGCATCTTTGGCGGCAGCATGTTCTAATTGGAGAGTGGAGATCAGATTTTTTAGGACCAATGGATGTGGGTACATGTGAAGGAGAAACTCGTTCTCCAGGACATGACTAGGAAAGCTTCAGTACTTTCTGCCTCCCTGCATTTCCCAAGAGCTGACATCTGTTTATTTATATGCTGGTGTTGCTTTTCATGGTGCAGAGTGGAGCAGATAAAATATTCTGTCTTTCTTTTATACATACATCTCTATGTATGTATATTCCTCCAGCACTTAGCTGTTTATATTATTTATGTTACATATAAACAGTTAGCTTTGGAGGGCATTCCTCAGTGGCTTAAGTACTGAACTGGTAATGCCAAAGTTCTTGTACTGCAGTGTCAAATCTCCAGCAGCCAATTCATTCCTTCATTCTTCTGACACAGGCTGAGCACTGTTCATTTTGCTCTGTGCAAGTTGTGGATCCCGTTTCATGGGCATTGTTGTATTATTCTGGTCATGTTCTTTCGTTGCAGCCATCACACCAGTAGCTCTGAGTGTGTTAAGTAATGTTTGTCATCAGTCACAGGTGACATGTTCTACTTTCAACCATCTCAAATTTGTGCTGAATTTATTGTTATAAGGATTAATTTAAAATGTTAATTAAATATATTAATATTTTCAGTGCTCATAAGAGTGACTGTGAAAGTGGCCTGCTCCCCAGATGTAATCTGCAAGCAGGTGAAAGAGAGAAGGGAAAACACTCCCATAAAGACAATGTAGCTAAGGAAGAGGGGCATGGGTTAATTCCCCCTATTCCCCTAAATTCTCATCAATGGCAGAATAGATCTGGAAGAGTCAATGGGTTTGCCCCAGTTCACTGAGGACCTCAGTGGAAGACAAGGCTGCCTGAGTGGTGCCAAGAGCCAAGTTTGGCTTGTGAATCTCAATTTAGGCAGTTGTGTTATGCGGAGATCCTTTAATGTTCATGGAAGCCCTGACTTTGTTTCCTAATAACTTTTTTTACGATCCACACTGTGCTTGCTGAGGTTTGGCCTCCCCTGTACTAACATTAATGATCCTCAAGTATTTTAAAAGGAAGGATTGTGCTCTGGTACCTTTGGCCCAAGTTTAGACTTTCCCCATCCCCCAAGCTCTTTGTTTGCTAGTTGGCTGCCAGGGTTGCCTGCAGAAATAGCTGTATTTTCTTGTTCTGGACATACGTAACTTTTGGAAGTGCTCTGAAGGAAGCAGTATAAGGTGAGCAGCTATGGAGTGAAGTGACATTATGGTGTGGTGAGCAGAGGTGAGTTCTGCAAAGCTGAGGTGGGATCTTTTGACTAACAAAGTTCGGTGCCAAAGCAATGAAATGTTCTGTTTGCGAGGTGAAGGACCACTGTCTGCCCCTTGTGCTTCTGCAGCAGTAAAGCTGGGTTCTGATAAATTCAATGTATGTAACCAAGTCAGGTAAAATGAGTAACTTACATTGCCTATGTGGGTACAAAACTTTGATCTGCTATCATGGACCCTCTGGCCTGCTGGGTGCCATTTGGTTAGGGTGGACATGGGCACCATTTTTTAAAACCTTTGTTCTCTTTGACTGTGAGATGTTTTCCGAACCAAACTCAAGAAGACCCCTGGAAGCTGCATAAAAACTATTTCTAATGAAAAGTTCAACAAGTTAATTTGTAAATGTATGCCCGCATAGGAACCTTTTCAGTCCTAGCTCTCCAATCAAGTCACTTGCCTCCTTTGAAGCCTATCAAACTTTGAATACATTTAATGAAAGTCTCCTGCATTCTGAAACTGTTTAACACTGTTTCCACCACCAAAGTTTCTGTAGGTAGCAACCAGATCAATGGTTTGTCTGCCAGGACTTGACATACTTTCCAAGGCTAACCCATGGGCTCCTTAACTTCCGTGACTATTACAGCAGGTCCTCTGATAGAGCCCTTGAACCCCCTCCAGTACTCAGATTGAGTCCCTGATTCGTAGCACCGCAACAAAGGAGAGTGATGCACAGCTTCTGTTCCTTTCGTGCTGAGAAGCGTGACTCCAGTAAACTGCTAGCCACTCTGTGGGGAAATCTGAACCTCAGAAAGGTACACCTGAGTCAGAGAAGCTGCTCTGCCGAAACTTTGACTTCACTATCATTACTTCTCCCCTTGCAAAGAGCAGTGCCTGCAGAAAGTGTATGTGAGGTTTGGTTAACTTGCAGTGACCAAAAAACCCCAGCAGCTAGGTTAGTCCGCAGACTAAGAAAGGCATAACATGCTTCTTCCTAACTGCTGTCAACGTTCCTGTCTACCAAGATGCCATCTTCAGAGGGTAATTGTAGTCTGCCTTTCTTATCAAATCTGTTGGCTCATAAAACTTAAACTTCACTCATGGCTCATTACTGGAGAAGAAGGGCTCTGTCCTGGTCCCTTTGGCAACTTTGGGAAGGGTAGTATCTGCACTGACCCATTTATATTGCACCTATGTGGTCTAGGAGGAGCTGGAAGCTGACAAGCTGCTCCTGCTTACAAAGCATTGGCATAGAGGTGCCAGCCCTGCCAGCAAGCTTCTCTGTCACCTTGTGCATGTCTCCTGTTTCCCTTCTAGACTTGAGCTCTTGAGGCGGCACCATCTCACTGCCCAGCCCACGGGACACTGGTCTCTGCGGAGGGCCAAGTTCTACATGACAGTGACCTAACACCATCACAGGAAGGTGATTAAAGAAACCACTATGCAACACTTTGGAGGGCACAAAATCAGTTACATGATGGGCAGAAAAACTTTAGCCACCTGGCTGCTTGAAGAGAAGAGGAACAAGGTCTTTTATCTTTGTCCTCTTCATGGTGTCCGCATAGGAGTGTTCCCAGGGATAGTAATCCCAGCAGCAGCAGAATGAAGCTGATGGGATTCGCAACAGGGCTGTGTTTTCCACAAATCTGAATCAGTGGCTGTAAACCTTACTCGTATCACGCTGCTACAGTTTGGAACAGCTTTGAGCAGTAAAATAGGCAGTGGTCTTGGCTGCAAAAAAGGAGTTGGTGCCAACTTAACAGTATTAAGAGACAGATTTATTTATTTTTTTTTAGATGAAAGCATAAACTATTTATGGCCCAGATTTCCCATGAAAAGCTTCCTATAGCCACTTGAGAGCCAAATTGTGAATTTTTCATGCCTTGTCAAGTTCTTCCAAAGTATTATTAGATGCAGGTAATCGATCTATGATTATACTAAAGTGCCAACACCAATACATAACACAAAATACCTTCTGCACTCAAGCAACAGTTCTTAGGTGAGCGTGCTAAACCCTGTGTTTCTACTCTGACTCTTAAGATCTGTTCAACAGATTACTCCTGTTATTTCATTTCCATAAACCTAAGTTTCCTCTACTATTTATCACCTTTGTAAAGTGCATTGAGATCTGATGGTTTGATGGCTTAGAAGCCAAATTCATTATTGATGGAGCCTAAGACAGGAGATTTGAATGTTTGCTTTGGCAAAGCCACAGGCAATGTTTACAAGTTGATGGATTCTTCTTATTTGACTTCTGTGTCTTGGGCCTAAGAGGTGCACTCAAATCACCTTTTCAGCCTTTGACCCACAGGCATGAGTACTGGAAATACAAACCCAAATAAGTCTTCTATATAATCAAATTACTCCCAGAGCTGGGTTTTTATGGCACCATGTTGCCAAGATTCACAGTAAAAGTGCAAGATATTGCAGTGCCCCTTCCTTTTAGGAGAGAAAAGCATTTCCCAACTTTTCATTCATAATCACAAATGTATAATTCATACTTTCTTGCTTTACTTGCTGTTGATTCTGCATCAGTTTGTACTCAAATTAGCCTCTCAATTAAGTTGGCTGTGTCCAAACACTTCATGTTCTTGATGCTCCAGCAAAGTGGGAGCAAAGTGGGACTGGAACTGAAAGCATACACTTAAGAAGTCATCTGCTCTCCATCGAGGCTGCAGCTGCACCACAGCACTAGCAGGTGGGAGCCACCTTGTCCTGCATGTGTTGCCTCCCATCTGGTAGCAATGGAGGAAGGTTCATTTTATGGCTGGAGGTGGGAGAAAGACTCAGAAACACTTCTTAGTGGAATACCTTACACGGAATTCCAACACACTCACTGAAAAATTGTAGTTCATTTTGGGATTAATTTGAAAATACCTCATGCCCATGGCTTCACGTACAGGTGTTGGCAGTTCCCTGAAGAAATTCCTTTTGTTCAGAAGTGGCTCCTGTAGCTGTTCTTATCTGTGTCACTCAGTTACAATTGTGCTGCACTTGCAAACCCAGATGAATCAAGGTGCAGAGATACTAGTACTGATTAAAAACGGGTGTGAAAGTGCTTCTGATGCAGTGAGGAAGCTGGTCTTGTGAACCCATTTACCTGCTGCCTGAGCCTACAGCTGGCTGAAAGACCTGCTAAGTTCCTGGGCTAACAGATGAAACCCCAGGAAGGTTCATCCTGGCTATTCTGTTTTGAGACAAAACATGCTATTGTGCAAGAGTCATCCCTGTGGTACCCTGGCTTTATTACAGAGCTCTGCAGGCACCTCCCTAGAGTAGGTGTTACACAAACACCCAGTGAGGACTGTGCCCTTCCCCACATACCTTAGGGCCTCAAGAGACAAGATAGACAAAGAATGGAAGGAGGAACAGAAGCACAGAAAGGTCAAGTGTCTTGCCCAAGGTCAAACAGCAGGTCAGTGGCAGAGCTGGGAACGGAGCCCAGATTTCCTGACTCCTAGTCCAGCACTCTATTAATCATCTCTTTGCTTTGTGTTCTGCGGCCTGTTACTGTCCATAGGAAATGTGCGGATGACTTTCCGACAGCTACAGAGTTACTTCTTAGTTTTGGAAACTATTGATCATCAGCAGACTATTGAGATAAAGGAGTCATGTACTGGACATATGCACTCAAGGATTCAGAACTAAGTGCTTTAGGTATTGATTTCATTCCATGACACTGAAAAGCCATATTTCATAATCCCAAATGTCTCTTCTAAGTCAGGTTTTTAGTCTTTTTCCCTTACATTGTGTACCAAGTGGTTTGTTTTTACAGAGTTACTCATCACAGTTGAACTCCTACATTGGTGCTTGCCCTATAAATTATTTCTTCCTTGAAAATGAGTTACAACAGTTATTTAGTTAGCAGGGCTTTTCTTCTCTGTGGAATTGACCACTGAAACAGTTAGCAAAACAGAGTCAAAAGTCCTGAGATACTTTTGATTCTTACTTATTTTCATTCCTCACCATGCAATGGATTCAGTTTTCAAAGGAATTCAATGGAATTATCTTGACCACAAAGTTAATTACACCTGTGAGATTCCTTTTTTAATTCCCCAAAACTGTGACTTGAGGCAAAACTCTGGCTACCGTGGTAATGACTTACGAGAGGCTCTTGTAAACAATAGTATAATCACTTTCTTATAGTCATGGCAACAGTGTTTAAGCAATGAGCTCGCTGAACATAATGTGCGCTGTCTCCACTGAGTAGCTGTAGCAGTGCTGAAGTGTGTATGCTGCTCATTTTCAGAGGACTCGAGGACATAAATTATTCAGGAAAACAGCACTGCTTCAGAATGTGTCTTTGAAACTGTTGTATTTTATACTAGCCAAAGAAAGATGCTTATTGGTGCTGGCAGGGCTGTGTCTAATTACTGCATGACAGTGCACTCCTTGGGTCAGGTCCTCCCCTGCTGAATTTAAGTGTCTGTCTCAAACCACTTGAGAACTGTGCTACCTGTTGGCAGGGTCATGCTTCCCCTGGTAAGGTTTGCCACAGTGTGGGATCCCTAACGGGGAGGGCAGAAGGGCTCAGGAGGATGCATCCTGCACATATGCATGGTGTGAGAGGCTGTGCCTTGATGCTGAGACAGGAATTTATTTAAACGAACGAGGGGTTCACTCCAGCAGGGCTGATGCCTTCCTTGGCCCAGAGGATAACCTGGATCCCCATTCAGTGGGTTAGGGAGGCACCTTGGATAGTGGATGGCTTCACAGGAAGCTTCAGAATTGAACCCCAAGACAAGGAGTTGTCTCTGATGTTTCTGTTTATTTTGTTTTCACAGCAGTCTCATTCAAACAGCTAGACCTGAAGGAAAGACCTTGTTGGCAACAGTTGTTGTTTTGGGATGAGTCATTCCACCAGATTTCTGAAATGCCACCCCAGTGACAGTTGGCGAAAATGCTGCATGGGCTGTTCAGTTTATGTTTTTCACTTTGGAAAATCAGACCATTTATTTAGGGTTCTGTTGCTTTAGAAACCATCTCAAGACACTCCAATATCTTACCCTTTCCCTTCCTTTCTTTCCTTTTCCCTTTTCCTTCTTCCCCTTTCCCTTCCCCTTTCCCTTTCCCTTCTTCCTTTTTCCCTTCCCTTCCCTTCCCTTTTTCTTTTCTCCTTCTTCCCCTCTCCTTCCTTCCCTTTCCTTCCCCCATTTTCCCCTTTTTTCCCTTTCCCCCCTTTTTCCCTTTCCCCCCTTTTTCCTCACTGCTGTGGTAGCTCAATATCTGAGCTTCTGAGTCCTTATTCTGATCAGATTGGCCCCTCCTGGAACTGCCTATAGGAATTACTGTGCACCTGGCACTGTGGATTCATCAGCCTAATGCTGGATCAGGCTCTCTATTCCTGGCCATTGTGCTAGTTTATAGCTGATTATTTTGTTTTCCAAAGAAACACATTCTCTCTGCTTCTCTAAAAGCTTTTGGTTCATCGTCCTTCCAAGCTAGATACACTTGGTCTTCAACATGGGGCTGCTTACCTCTATGGCCCAGTTCCTGGAAACAGTTACGCATGTGCTTAATTGTGCACACATGGGTAATCACACTGAAATCAAGATGTGTAGAATTAAGCAAGTCTAGAACTATTTGCAGGCTTTGGTCTTTGTTCAACAAGCAGGCCTCAGCCTGGCTCAAGTCCATGACATGCTACAAAAAGGAATCAAATTCAAAAGTAAGTAGAGTATTAATTACCAAGTGACTGATTTCCTTAAACCAGTTAATTCTGTACTTTTAAAAGCTACTTTCCATTTTTCCTGCAAATCCGATTGCCCTTCCTTTCACACTCATTTTTCCTCCTCGCTGGTCAACTCCCAGCAGACCTGAGCTGCCAGCCACATGATCCCCTTTCATAATGATTTGAGTTCCAACGTTTCTTTTTTCCTACCAACTTTGTGTATCACCATGATGGTTCCTAGGACATATGTTGGCCAGCTTTTAAGGAGAGAGAGCCCCAGTGTTTCAGACATTTATTTCCAAGTGCAGTATTAAATATAATCCCTATAATTATAGCACTGCCACTTGGACCGCTGTAGTTCAGGCTATGTCAATATGTCGTCAAAAGCTCTCTTTTTCAGGAGCTGGAACTCAGTCATGTTGTTTGAATTGAGATTTGATGGCCAGTGGCTGCAGACACACTCTGGCCCCATCCACATGCCTCCCTGCTTTTTCTTTCCTTTTACCACAAAATCCTCTTGCTTTCCCTCAAGGTCATGAGTTTACAGAACAGAGATAATGGTTGATTACAGGCTAAGTTATTCTCAGCCACCCTTTTGGGTAAGTCTAGGCTGTCCTTCGAGGGGTTCCCTGAGGCAACCTGAAGGCACGATCTGCTATCTGTGATGATGGAGCACAGCCCCAGGTGCAGCTGAAGGCTGTCCTCAGGCTGTGCATAACTATCCTGTGTGTTGGAGCTCTTAGGATGCCATCAGTGTCACACTCAGCAGCTAAGAAAGCTGTAGGCACACCTGCGCTGGAGTCTGTGTGAGCAGGGCTGGAAGCACCGCAGTCTTTTCACCTCTCGTTGCCTTGGTCAGTGGCCATACAGACCTTGCTATTTATCTGTGCGAACGCATCATGAACAGGGTAATTTCCAGCAGCAGTTTATGCTGCAAGTTTAGCACACACCTTTTTAGCCCTTGGGAAGTGGGGGGAAAACCAGCTTTGAACTGGAAACAAAAAATGGGGGGAAAAATTGGTATCCAGTAGTTGTGTAACATGATCCTGTCAGTTTTGGTACTTAAAAACCTAAACAAAACCCCAGCATTCACAGATGCTTTTAAAAGTGTCACTTGCCAGTACACAGTAACTACTTTTCATAAGGCCCTTTAGTCCATGTATTTACAGGTGGACCAGAATAGCTCTGCAGAAGTTAATCCAGTCCTTGAGTAAACAGTGTAACTTCGAAAACGTTCTATATATACCAACCATATGTAAGGCTTTTGGCGTACATTTGTACCACACACAATACATCTGAGGGGCCTGACAGAGCCAGGATGGCTGGTGAGGTCAATAACCCCCTTGCTAGTGTACTAGATGTGTGTTCATTCTGTCAAGCCCCTGAAGGGTAACTGCATTTGGATGACCAGTGTGTCGAAAGGGCTGTTCACTGAAACGCTCCGTTATGTGGTTCTCAGAGCCCTCTCCCAGATGTACTGTCTGTGCTCGGGTCACCCAGGCTGCTTTTGACACAGGTCAGAAGGACTCTTCACCACAGCTTCTTTTGGTCATAAAAGTCACACTCATCTCCTTCCCCTGGTAAAGTCCTTCCCTGCTGCCCCCCTCCTCCACTTCCCAAAGCCATCAGCCAGTCCTCCTCCTCCACAGTCACCCCTCCGTCACCTGGTCTATTGCCCTCCCTTCTCTCCTTTCATGCTCCTGACACTGCTTCTTAATGTTGTTTTTCTAGCTTGGAAGGGCCATAGGGCCAGGCTAATAGAGAGATGCTGAACACATGGCTTCCACATGTTCTCCTCATCTTCCCGCACACTGCTTCACTAGCTGTCTTTCCCTCTGTGCTTCAACTGGAGATCTAGTGACCATTCGCTTCTCCTCTCATTAGTTTTATAAAGGTTGAGCTGAAAGGCCCTGCATCATTGTCACAAGAAACTTAGAGCAAGAACTTCTATGAGTTAGCATGTATTTGTAGGTTCTCTGGTGGCTCGCCACAGGCCATGCGTGCTCACAAACTGGACATGCAGTTGTATGTGCTAAGGCTTCAGTTCAGGAAAATACTTGTTTGAAGCTAAATACATGATTAAATGCTTTTCAGTTTGAGTGCTACTGCCTTGAAATGGGACATTGTACTGGAGAAGCCATCCTTACTGGCCTCATTCGGAGCATGCAAAAGGTTTAAGAATAGTAGTACATCCATTATTTTGTAATGAGTCTTAAATAGGGCAGGATGGTATGGGCAAAGCAGAAAACGTGGAGGCTCTCCTGGTCATCTCTTACATTTTGACTCATGCTTTGGAATCTGAGTGTCTCTCAACTCTAAATATGTTTCGGTAGTGCTGCTGCCTACCTGCTGCTGTAATGGTCTGTAATGTGATTGTGTTGCTCATGTACAGACCATTTAAGTCAATTACAATTAAATGAAGAGCAACTAAGTCTTAGAAAGGAAATGTTCTTATCAACTTAGCAGTATTTTTATGACTGTGCTTGATGGTGAGTTGGACCCTTGGACCCCTGGATTACTCTCCTGCGTCCCAATGGTCAATCTGGGAACAGCTAGGAGTCCAAATCTTTTTGACTTATAACATCTAGGCATCTATCTTCTCTGTATTGAACTGAAACCAATGGGAACTGGACACCTGATCGTGTGTTTGGATCTCAGCCTAAAATCTCTGGGGTGCTTTGGGAAATGTATCCCTAGGAGATTTTGCTTGAGTCAAAAATATAGACTTGCGCCATTGCTCACAAAAAAAACCTTCAACATGAGACATCAGTGCATCTGTCAATGAGTCATCCATCGGTGCCAGAGGTCAAAGTATTCTTTGTATTTACATAAGAAGTAGTCACCTATTTACTTTCTGAGATGATGCTTGTCCTACTAACATGACATTTTGGTTTGCTGTACAGTGAAAACACTATTTTTAAATGCCTCGTATAAAGACAGACCTTGTTGTTTCTTTAAAAGTTAGAAATACTAGAGAACAAATGTAAAAGGCCCATTTCCTTCCTTGCTTGTACGTGTGGTCTAGGAAAAATCCCAAATTGTGCTAGCAAGAGGCTGTCCAGTTTCTTTTCTTGCCAATGACCTAAGTGTTGCTCCTTTAGAGAAGGCTGAATTGTTATTTTATCGTTGCCTTCTTCTGATCCGTCACTGTTTCTGCTTTCCCTCTGTTTTGGGTTTTTGTTCTTTAAATATATTACTGAAAATACATATTTAAAAAATGAAGGCAATAATTTACTAAGAAGGGATTTACCCATAAAGGACTCGAGGCGTACCACACACAGGCAGGTCCCAGCCAGGAAATCCAGTGTTAATGCTGAAACTCCCTCCCTCAGTCTCCCTGTTTCTCACCGGTGTGCTTGGTCCTTGCTGGGTGCTGGACTTGCCTGCACATGTGGTAACCATCAATCTGAGTGTGGTATTAGAGGCCAGTGCCAAGAGCTGAGGGCAGGAGCTGAAGGGCAATGGAGGAGAGTGAAATCTTGCTGTCAGTACCTGAGTGTCTTTCTCTGTACAATCCTGACATGTTAGCAAAGGAAGCTTGAAAATTACCCTGGGAATAGGAGAGTGAATTGTTGCAGAGCAGAATAATCATCCTTTCAAGGACAAGAAAAAGAACTTGGCTCCTGCTGAGTTCTTTTTTGCATTTTTCAAGGAAAAAACCCCTACTGATCCGATTTGACCAACTCCACAGCAGCAGTGCAACAGGCACCAAGTAGTCAGATCTGCTGTTTTATAAGCCCAGTTACAAAACTTCCACATGTCTAGAACTTCTGCCCTTCCTTTTCTTGATACGCTTGGTCTCCTCAGATCAAACTTTCTCCCTCAACACTTAATCCCTCTTTAGCTATCACCTTTTAATGCCTCACAAACATCTCTGTATGCTCACTTTGAAGCTTCTGTGGGCACCAGCTTCCTGCGAGTGCTTTGTAGGGGAGTCCAGAGCCATTGCCTCTCACAGGGTACAGTGGCTGCCTGTTAGGACTTTGTTTCTTCTGAAATAGTCTGTAAGGGTACAAGATCACAGGGTCACTTGGAAGCAAAACAAAGCTGCCTATAGCAAGACACGTTTAAGTCCTGCATGAACAACTGTGCCGGTCCGTGTCTCTTGTAACCCCCTCTTACCTAATCTATCAGTATCTTTACTGTGTTTATTGCCTTGCTATCAAGGAATGACAGGAAGGAGGCTGGAACCTTGGTAAAAGCTCAAGGCAGAGAAGCAGAAATGAGATGCACTGTTGAGCAAAGGTTAAAAAAGCTGTACAAGCAGGGTACTGAGCATTGCAAACAGCAGATTTTCTTGTCCTTCCCCTATCCCACTGACTTTGTGGTGATGAAGACATGGTTGCACAGCCTGTTTTATGGGGGAGACTGGGAGACCCTATAGCCCAGAAATGGGATGTTTAATGGTTTCCTGTGTCTTAGAGGTTTTTTCCCTGCAAAATTCAAATGCAAGGTCATAGATGTCAGTAATACCTCTGATCATTTGCCCAGGAACATTATTAATGAGATGTTTTCTGAACAGGTCCTGTAGTTTCTGCACACTTGGATTTCATTTGGTTTGCCTGACAGGAATGAGCAGCAGCTACTGTCAGTGTTTATTTCCAGTTAATTTTACTTATGGCACTCCTCAGTAGCCCATGGTTACAATGCTCCAGTTAATCAATCAACCATCCTTCTCACTGCCTCCCCCTTTTATTTGTTTGTCTGCTCTTGCATCACAGAAACACTTCCAGCAATTCCTCTTACACAGCAGTTGCTGAGGCAATGGACTGTCTGGTTACCCTCCAGTAGAAACTCAAGAGAGCAAATGCTAAGACAGACACGCACTTTGCACGAGTGATTCCCAGACCAAGCAGGGAAGTTCAGCACCCAGAGGTGCTTATAAGGGCCCACTACGGCCCTCAGGCTTTCAAACAGGGACTGTACTGCTAGGACACAGCGTCAGAAATAAAGAGTGGCCTCACATGAACCTCTTAGCCAGGTTGGGGATGGGGTGGTGCCAAGTCTTTCTGCAGTAGCCAGGATGAGCTGCTGAGCAGCAGACAGCCAGTGCCTTCCCTGCGCACAGCAGGCGACACAGTCAGTGCCTTCCCCGCTCACAGCAGGCAGAAGGTCTGCTTGTTCATGAAAACTGACCTGAAAAAAAGAACAAAATTAAGCAGAAGCATTTGGTTCTTATTTAAACAGTAGCAGCTCACTCCAGTGATGCTGCCCACTGGTGTGTGTAAGAGCTGTGGGCCAGCAGTGAATAGCAGCACTCTGATGTGGTGATGGGTGCAGACATGAAAACCAGAGCGAGAGGTACCTGGGGCTGCTGTGGCTAATGACAAGGGACACCTTTGATGTGATGTGAGCAGGGTACACCCTAAAGTAGGACAGTGGTATGAAAGACTTAATATTTTGTTTTCCCAGCGTGAGCTAAGTGATTCCTTGGCTTGCACAGGAACACGAGGAAAATGGTTGCGAGCTTTCACCCCATCAGCCTATGAAGAGAATGAGTACCTGGTGCTGCAGAGTGAAACTGTCTGATTTACTGTCAGGAAGTGGCTTTGCGAGCAGAAGGGCACTGAAGTGGCTGGGTACAAAGCAGAAGATGAACAAGTAGACCCTTGGCTAGGGCAGGACCCTTCAGTTTTATACCCAATTTCATTATTTTCTTCTGATTAACACCAGTGAGAGAAAGAAGAGAATCTGTACTGATAGCATGTAAAGATGAAATTTCATCTCTGGTTAATAAGCCATTTGATCTTTGCTTTTGTGGTCCTGCTGGAATCCAATCTCATCTCCTCTGGCTGAGGCATACCCTTGGGGCTCACACCTCAATGCATGCCTGCAGCCATCACCAGTGGCGCATGAGGTAGTGAGAGGGGGAATGTCATGTCCGTCCTTAGGCTCCCCAGCCTATTGAAGGGAACCACCAGCAGCTGAGGCAGACTTAACACAAAGCTCCAGACTGCTTTTCTGGGTCTGCAGGTTTTGTAGGTCCTGAGACTGTTGTAGTAGTGCATCAGACAGTCCCTGGAGTCCCAGGAGGGAGTTGTGTTGTTGTGTCACTGAGGTTGTGCTGGTGACCCTGTTCACAGAGAAGACAGTCAGTGCTCATGTTGCTAGTGAAATAAGAAGGATCTGGCCCAAATCTAAAGTAAAATGTTATGTTCCTAAGATAAGGAAAAATAAAATCAAAACACATTTTCATAGCAGAACTCGGCTTGGATTGACTGGCTTTGTTCAGTTCATCAGTACATAATCATAGGGTAACCTCTTTCTTTGTGTGCTTGCTCATGTTAACACACAGACTTGCATGCTAACCACTGTTTTCACCACCACCAAATTCTAGAGGTCAGAGACCTCTAGAATTAAATTTACAAGCCATCATAGTGTGGGCTGAAGAACCAGCTTTTTTAGAGTAGTAGCTGAGAGGCTCATTTCCTCTGTGGACGAGCCACAGAAATGAATGCATAACACACGCTGACCAGCGGGTTATATTTTGGCACCTGTACTGTGCAGATGTAACCCAGCAGCTGGGGTGAAGCAGTCTTAAAATGGCATTGAACATCCGCAGATGTAACCCAGCAGGCAGGGTCAGTGGCAGGGTGAAGCCATCTGAAAATGACACCAAACATATCATCAGCAGGACCTCATCGTACTGTGGGCATCATTCAAAGCACTGTTGATGTCAATGAGAGTGAAACTCAGTGTTAGGGTATCCAGCTTTGTGTTAGTTGCTGCAAATCCTACCAAAGCTATGTGTGTCTATTGTGTAGAATGCTCACCCTTAAGCTAGTAACTATCTATACCAAAATATCTCTAATGCAGGTTTGAACAAGTTCATCTGGCTGAGGGCATGGTTTAGAGCAGTTCTGCACTAACTTGGACTGAAACCTGTGTAACTCAAGTGCACCAAAATCCTGCCCACTGTTCTTGTTTGCACCATTCACCCCAAAGGATGGATGCATTCTCCAACAAGTTGTACTGGACCAAGGCAAACTGCAGACCCTCTGTAGGAGGGACCATGGCCTGGAGTGCCTTAATGACACGTGCCAGTAAAGAAAGACCAACAGTGGTGGCATTTTGCCGTGGAGACTGACATCCTCAGGTCACTGCTCCAGCAGCAGAGATTCATACCTCCAGGCAGGCTTACTCCAAGGCCAGGCACACTGAAAGCACAGTGCTATCTAAGCCTCCATTTAAGCCTGAATACTCAGTGTATTATTTCAATTTTGAACTTGTTCCAGAAAAATTATTTTTTCAAATGTTATAAAAATGGCTAAATAATTTTGTAAAGCCTGAAGAACATGCTTTTGCACCAAGATTTGAATTGGAAATGGCTGTTTTGGGGTCAATTTGCCTTCAGGATTCTATTTTGTCCACAAGGGCTATGGCACTTCCAGCCTACAAAGCTTTTTTACTTTAATAAGGGCCTTAAAAGTAAACAAGCAAAATGATAGTCCGAAGAAATTATAATATTGCTTATGCCAGGAAAACTATATCCACTCTTGAGTTTACACTGCTGAGGTTTAATAGCAGAGAACTGCCTATACTGTTATCCACACTGTCACATGTACCCTCAAATTAACCAAAACCAAGGTAGCTTTCCTTGCACAGAGCAGGTTCTTGCCATGTCTACAGGGGAATATTAAAGCCTGAGGACATACCTGTCAATCTTTTACAAATTGCAGATCCTCTGAAAGTTCTCCAGTGCATATGATGGTTCATTTACAGCTAATTTAAGCCTTGTGGCAATAGATTTGCTTTTCTTGCTTAGCTTTCACAGACCCTTCAGAAGTAGTCCTCAGACCCTCATGAGGCTGCAGACCACACCTTGAAAACCACTAGCTGTTAGTTTAAGTAAGATATTTTGGGGCCTTCTGGGCCTCATTTTCTATTGCCTCGCAGCTTGTGAGGTCTTATGTACCTATTCAAAGTGAGAGTAAAATGCTACCAGATGAGGATGGTGGTGTTCAGTCCTGATGTTGGCCCTTATTTGGCCAGGTGTGAAGGATGCCAATGAAAAGCAGTAGCAGATCAGGACTCTGTGCTGTAACTGCTCCCTCCACATGAAGGCCAGGAGTAGTGCTACTCACAGCACAGAGCTGGGGAGCAGTCCTGTGTGCAGAGCCATCAGCCTGCTGTTAGCCCCTGAAAGCCAGTCACTGGCCTGGCAGAAGCACACATGAATAATCACAGCAAGGATCAGACACCTTGGAGTGCTTCTCTTGGGCTAAGGGACTCTACTCAGTGTTGGACTCCCTCTTTGTCGTGCTGTTTGCACCCCCTCAAACCACTTACACTTTTTGGTGTTTCATGTCTTGTACATGCAGCAACAATCTTTTCCTTTAAGCAAAAGTACCCTAAGAATTGAGTGTTTCAGTGCCTTTTCTTCCCTTTGATCTCACGTAAAGCTCTTGCAGAGGGTAAGGCGATCACTGTCACTGTCTCCTTTGTGCCCAACAATTAGCACAGGTCCATGGGCTGGGTGCAGTGCTGTCCTTCCCCGGGCTAAGAGGGGAGACGTGGAAGGGGTTGGAGCGATTGTTTACTGTGTTGATGACTGTGGTGTTGCCATGGAAAAGCTGGAGACTTCAGGGGAGTTTGTGTTTTGTTGGGCAGGGAGCCAACCTGCTCTGACTTATTACAACTGTGTGAGTGAGCGAGCCATGCAGAACTTTATCCCTCTGTAGCAATTCCAAGGCAGGGAGAGAAGAAAAGGACAGGACTGCTTTAACAAGGAGGAACGCAGTGCACTTTGCTGAGGCTGATTGCATTAAACACAGGAGATGCAGAAAAAAACCCTTTGCTATTTTCCACATTTTTTTCTTTTCCTTTCTTTGGCAGAATGTGTCCACTCTCGTCTAAGGGCTGAATTCAGAGCACTGCAAATAATGAGATCTCAAGTAATCCTCCTGGAAGCCAACAGGGCCATTTAATTGGCTGTATCTGTAGAGAAAGGAGCATTTAGAGCTCTGCTGAGTTCGAGTCCATTAAAATCTTTGATCTGTTCCAGAAACAAAAGTGGAAGCAGACTGTACTGTTCTCATTATCTATCCTGAATGAAGTGCAAAAAGTAAATACATAGAGTAAACATGGAAAAAAATGAATTAAGGCCCAGCCAGGGCCAGCAAAAAGTAACTGCATATGAACTTCCCAGACCCGGAGTTGTGCCATTATTCCCTGGAGGTAGAATTAATAGTGATGCATGCTTTCTACAAGTCACTTTCTATGGGCAGATCTCAAAGCAATTTACTAAAGCAGCCAATCCCATTACTCTCACATTAGAGAAGGAGTAACTGGGGCCACAGGGCTCATCCAGAAGTTGGACTCTGCCCGAATCCCTGGTTAGCCACTGTCTTCTCACCACACTCTGAGTGCACAGGAAAGAGCTATAGGTTGTCAGGGTTATTCTGAAGTATTAAACCACAGCTGCATGGTTTTATTTGTTGGAAGTGCTACTTTTCTCTACAACCCTGGTTGCCATGCCATGTTCTTGTGTTCTGTCTAACTGAGATAGAGGCACATGCCATGCATCTTTCCAAAATGTATTGGAGCAGGTGGGAAATGGCAGGGTTTTGGTTTAGCCTCTTCTTGCTTTCAGGGCTTCTGGATGTTTAAAACAATCTGTTTTCTATAGGAAAGAACTTTTGTGGTGGTGGTGTTCTGATTTTCTTAAATCAGAATTTCCTATCTGACTGTTCAGTGTTACAATAGATGCATCTAGGAATGCTATTTTAACATACACTTATCAGGGAAAGGTGTCAAAAATGTTCATCATAAGTTGTCATCTTGCAAAGCTCTGATTTATGTAAGAACAAGAGAAAGCAAAATCGCTTTCTATAGGATTTGGTCAGGGAACACACAGGGAAATCTTGGCTCTTCAGCAGTCAGTGACAAACCTGGTGCTTGCAGTCGTCCCGTGATCGTGCTTAGGAGGTGAGTCCTGCGAAACTTCCCACAACGGGAGACTCCTTCTATGCACTGCAGCTGACAGCATTACCTGGTTACTTCCAAAGGTAAAAGGCTGCCTGGGTGCTGTCTGTTGTTAGGCTGGCTTGCAGTAGTCTGTGGTGGAGCTGGGAGCTCTAGCTGAGAAGCTAGGGACAGAACTTGCCAACATGGGAGGTGGCAGAAAACTCCTATTGATTTCACTGTGATCTAGATAAGGGCTAAAGATTAGATAACACCATGGTTCATCAGTGAACCCATGGCCTCCTCCCTGTATCTCACTGCATTTAGCAGGATTTATCTTGGGAGCTGATTTTCCAGTTCCTTAGTGGCTGTGATGTCTCAAGAAGTTTACCATTGCTTCAACAAGAATTGGACTAACCTTGTGTTCCAGATACAGCAGAACAAATCAACCGGTGTAAATAATTGGGCTTGATGGAACTGTGACAGCTTCCACCAGCAGAAAATTTACCCAGGGAGTTGTTGCTTTAAAGCTAATCATCTGCTCAAAAAAAGTTACTTTTATCCTGGTTTTTTTTCCCCCTCTTTGCTGTTTTGTGACACTGCAGGTTTAGTACAGAAATTCGTGCCCTCCCCACAGAGTTGTAGTAGCTGCGTATTCAGGGACACTCCAGATTAACGAGATCTGCAACATCTTTAATCTTTCCTCACAGCATGCTGTGCTTGGGATGCAGCCTGTGAGCAAGGCCACAAGTGAGTATTCACACAGGAAACTGAAACTGCACTGTCATTCATTCCTGTAGTGCAAATATCCTTTTATGTAACCTCAGCTTCCTGATTCTCGTGGGGCTGGGGACACTGCTGCAAACTGGTGCAGCACTGCTCACATCAGCTGAGATATGCACCGGTTTACTCCAGGAGTTTGTTCCAAGTCTTTTCAGCAACATCAGCCAAGGGGACATCAGATGCAGATGAATTTAAAAGCAGGGAGGTCGGAAATGAAGGGACTGTTTTTAATATTTGATGAGGATGGAGGCTGGGCTTCTTGCTGACACTTGGACCCAGTTCTACCACTGTCTTCCAAAGGAAAAGCTTCGGCTGACTGCACAGTGAAAGTATCTGCAAAATTGTTTATCTTTCAGGGAGTCATCCTTAAAATGAACCACATCTTGAAAACACACGTTCTTTTGTATGCTGCTCCATCCAAAGAACTACTGATATTTCCTTCTCTGAGGACCGTAACATTTCTCACCTTTTCCTCCACTAGCCAGAGAGGAGGTGTCTGGTATAAACTGCAGCAGCAGTTTTCTGGGGTCATGCATGCTGTGGTGTCAAGAGATATTTGGGAAGTCAGCTTCTGGAGCTTCTGCTTTATTTTCCTTCCCCAAGGGAAAAAGTGGTCTTAATAGCCATTAAGCCAGGCACAGATAAGGAAATGGCCAACAGCAAGTCTAGCTCTGTTAGCTTGTACCATTTCCAGGCCCCCAGATACTGAGGGTGTCACTGATGCTTATGATGCTCTGTAAGCATCAGGGAAGGAAAGCTGGCAGAACTGGGGTGAGGTGGACAGAAAAGGGGAGGAAACCACTGTGTACTCCTGCCTCTGGCCCCAAGGGATTCACTGTGTTTGCACTGGGCTTGCCTGAGCTTCAGGGCAGCAGGCAGAGGGGAAGTTCGGGTGAAGCTGTAAACTCGCTTCAAACATAACTGCATCCTTATCCTAATGCATTTTTGTATTAGGCAGCAGTGTACAAAGCTTCCCCTGCACACAGTGGAGTTTGCTCTATTTCTTTTAGTGATGCCTTCTCCCTGAAGTCTTCCCTTTTTCCACTTAGCAGCGTTGCAGGCTAGCCAAGTGAGAAGGAAATGTCATGGTTAGGCAAAGGCTAATTACAGGGGGCAAACCAAGGGTGCTGGCAGTAGTGTGAACAAGCTGTGGAGATGAAGGATGAGGAGATACCCATGTTCCCCAGCCTCCCCCTAACAGAGCCTTCCTGCTCCAATGGCTACTACAGGCTTCTGCAAGGGCTGTCAATTCCTGCAGTGTTTCTTTACCCCTGCTCCAGCCAAGCAGCAGGTCTGTGGAGGCAGAATAACTCACGCTACACGTCAGCACAGCTGCAGGAGCTCACCTTCCTTCTCCTGGCCATCTCCAGAGCTGAGTAAGGCGGGTTTCTGACTCCTTGAGATCACCTAAATCCCTCTAATGGGGAGAAGATATCAAAGATAAGCTCATGAAGTGGATATCCCGGAGTCTCCTGGGTGCCTGGGGACTTCTTTGTACTACTTGGCAGTGCTTTTACTTAGAGGTTGACCCATATGTAAACTGAAGCGCTTGAGATCCTGCCACATTCTTCACTCAGCTTAGTACAGAGACTCTGTTGAATTCAGGGAGAGGTACACCAGTCCTGCATTTCTTTATGCTGTCTTAAAAAAGGCCTTCAGCCCAAAAGCACAATCTTAAGTTGATCCAAAAAGGATTTGGGGCTGTGCTGAAAGCTGAGCACAGTTAGGATGTCTCACAGCTGTGCTCATATACCCCAGTGGTGACTTTTTGTTCAGGGCTGGGTGCAGCAGCTGGAAAGGGATGTTGTGTAGGACTTCATGGTGCAGGTGTGCAGGGCACGTATAGCTACCCGTGAGTGTGAGGGATGGGAGAAGAGATCAGACCACTAGAGTGCCCTGGGCCTCCCTGACAAAGTTGCAGAGGATTTAAAAGGAGCAATAGTCTAGCATTAAAAATAACTGCATTGTGCTGCTTTGGTTATAACCTGTCCCCTGTTCATAACTCCATCGGTGACTCAAGTGCCCCGCAGTAGTTTGGACAAGTGACAGATAATAAACTCATTTATTGCGAGGGCTGTTTGCCTCGGCTTCAGAACTGAGAGTTCATCTGCAGGTGCAGCAGGGCTGTGCAGGGAAGCACATGCAGATTTACAGCTGTTGTGGCTTACTCCAGTCTCTGCTACAACAAATCACTCTGTTCAAGAAAGGGGCTCTACTGTTGGCCAACCAAAACGTGATCAAGCATTTGAAACGCTGCTTTGTTAGTTTGAAAGAGAACATCGCCAGGGATGTCGGGGTGGGCATTTTATAGAGATGTAGTGAAATCTGCCATCAATCAGAGACTGATTGGAATGGAACAGAATGTGCCTTGTTTCTCACTGCCGTTTGCTGTCTTCTTTCTTTGCCATTGCAAGGGTGAGCGAGAGCAGGGGTTTAAGCGTTCGGCTCTGAAGGCCAGTTATTACTTCCTCCTGAGATCCTGTTTGACTTTCTGAAAATGAGTCAGTCCTTTTCTGCAAGAGTTTGGTGCAGGCTGAGCCTTTTTCTTTGAGCTCCCCTCTGCAAGACAAAAAAACATATTGCTTCACAGGCAAAGCAAGTCTGCACAATAGAAGACTTCCTTACAACTAGGCTCTGCCAAGTCTGCTCTCAGCCCTGCACGGAGTCATGTTACTCCTCAGCAAGGTCATACAGGCCTAAAATAATCACTGATGTTTATCTTTCCCAGAGGATATTAAGCACCCCCAAACACCAAGAAAATCTATTAACAACAAAAAAACCTGGATTAAAAATAGTCTGTACCTCAGCTATCAGTAGGAGAAGAGCATTATGGCTTTGCCTGTTCCCATTAATGTTTTGTGGTCTCACACATGAACTGCTGAATTGCACCAGCAATGGGGGAGGAACAGCTCTGCTATTTTTCATTGATGTATCTCTGTATTTACTTGGATCAGGCTATGTACATTTCTCATCATTAGCACTGCACCTTGGCTGCTGGTTTTACTCCTGTCATAGGGAGAACCCGCAGACGGCTTAGGGCAGTGGTGTGGCTACTTCACAGCCTAGACACTAGCCTAAAGATGCACTAGCGCAGTGCTTCATGGATCTAGATCTTTCCAACACCCTTTCAAGGAGCAAGGTGCTGTCAGCCTGTCTTCACAGACGGAGAAGGAGGAGGCTTGGGAGGAGCGTGCGCTGGCAGCATCGCAGGTGGCTGTCACACCACAGCTCCATCACCTTGCCACTGCCTCCTGTGCTCCCGAGCAGCCTGGAGCAGCTCCAGGTGAGCAGAAAGGCTGCAGGAGGAGCTGGTGGTGAAGAAGGGAAGGGTGAGGGGGCCATGACTACAGTCAGGCTTCTAGAGGAGAAGCAGAGACTGCTAGTTACACAGGATCTAAGCTTGTCACTGAGACTCCCAAATCACTGGGATTTTAACCCGTTCAGGGGTGCCAAGAACTGTGATCAATGATTTGTAGAGCAGGAAAGCAAACATCCAGACATTTAGCAGTCCGTATTCCCCTGCCATTCACGCCTGCACCTTCAAACACCCATTTCCTTCAGCCTTCCCTTCAACACTGTGTATTGGCACATCCTCTCATGCCTACAGCCCCAGATTCACAAGCCTCCTCTGGCTGGCTGGGGAGCGAGAGACATTTCCTCCTCCCTGTGGCGGTGAAGATGTGCGCGGGGGGATGCAGCGAGCTTCACACAGGTTCTTTGTGTTCTGACAGACTTTGCTGGACGATTTCAATCCGACTTGAGTGAGACATGGCACCGGCAGATGCTGCGCAACCTTCCCACGCAGCGCTGGAAGGGCCCCTCCGGTCTGACCCGCGACCACCACCCTTCACCCCCCTTCCCTCTCCCTTCCCAGCCCAGGCCAGCAGCTATCTTGAGCAGAGAGAGCTCTCCCTGCCAGATTGCGTGGTGGTTTCTGATGTGAACAGATGGGACTAGGGGGGCAGGCTACATCTGTTCGCTGAATTCTTCCACCTTCGCAATTGTTTGCAAATGGGTGAGAGCTGAGGAGGGAGGCTGAGAAGCTATGGGTTTGGGCTCAAGGTGCTCTTTTCCTATAGCATGCCCAAAAGTGAACCCTTGTGGTGTAATTAAAAGTTCGTGGCTGATGAGGAAAACACCTGCTGGTGCAAACAGCTTTGCCTCCTTCCTTGCAGAAGCACAGATTCCCTGCAGGACTGGTGTTAATGCTTGCTTCAGTCCACTTTAGAAAGACCCAAGTGATGAAACATCCCTTGGGATGCCGTCTCACAGCATCACAGCATCAGGGTGTCTTTTTCTGAGATGCACCACTGATGTAATTCCTGTTTCAATTTCTCATTGTGTTTATGTAACTGGTTTTCAGAAGGGCTCAGCTCCCATTTCTTTGCTAGTACCAGACATTGGCAGATGTAAATAGCTAAAGGAGGCTGAATACTTTGTGGAAAGTGGGTCATAAATTCTTTGCCTTTCTGATTGTTTTTTCCACTCTTTAAGCATTTGCAGGTTGTTAGCATCCATGTTAACTTTTCCCACTTATTTCTTGCCAAATTCTCCATGCAACTCTTCAGTTTTCGTACTGTCTTGCCTCGTGGGCACAATCCCCTTTCTTCATCCAGAGCTTGCGAGGGGATGAACAGCCCCTGTCCCTCCAACCCTGCCTTCTCTCTAGCATATCATCACCTTATGGACCATCAAAAGCCCTCAGGGCTGGAGCTGAATGTGCTGAGCCCTAGCAAATCCACTGCATGCCAGGTCCGGGCAGGGCAGTCCTGTCAGCTCGCTTGCAGCCAAGGATGCCCCTCCAGGCACCCAGCATTGGGGCGATTCAGCCACTTGAAACCATTCTGTGTGTCAGTGCTCCCTGGGCCATGTCCATTGGGCCAATGCACTTTCCTCTGGCTAGTGATGCCATGGGACTGATTTCCCAGGATGACAGAGGTACCTACCTCTGTAAAAAAGAGCTGGAGCTGAGAGTGTGGATACCTCTGAGGCTGTGGGTGTGCATGTTTATGGCACTCATCTGCTTTTCCTCTGTACTCTCAGCTTCTCAGAATCTGCACTTGGACTCCACCTTGCTGGGTGTATATAAGCCAAGTAATTATTTTCCACGGGCAACAAGTTGCCATTTTTGTGCCCTAATTAAATTGCAGCTTCTTGCACTTTCTAACTTCAGGTTTCTTTCTGTTCGCAGCATTCCTGTTCTCATTGTTTCTTGCAATTTCTCCAGTTCTGTTAGCAGGATTTCATTCCTAAGCTGTGTATTTCTTCTTTCAGATCATTAATAACTACTAAAGAAAAAAATAATCCACCTTAATACACTGATTCATGCATTGCCTCACAGGGCAGAACTCATTACATTTACATGAACATTAGCCTTTGGTTATGAACCTTCATCCAGCTTTCAAACCACATCACAGTGCCCCTATTCTGGCATACTGAATTACTTCTCCTTTAAGATTTTATCCATTGGTAATAGTGTGTGTTTTAACAAAAAGGGAAACATTCATTTTAAATCTATGCTGCCTACTACTGAGGTTTCCTTTTCCCTCTTCATGTTTAGCAAATTATTATATCTTGACATCGTTTTCATTATTTTACTGTGAAGAGCGGCTAGATATAAAAGATTACAATTACTACAATCACTCCAGGACCAAAAAACAGCTCTGTGCTTGCTTTCCTTTGGTCTTTCACTTCCTTCCCATTTTAAATTGACTTTAAAAAAATTGCAAGCAGTTTAGTCAGTCCATTACCACATTCCCTGCATGCCTTATGAAGCTGCTGAGCAGGGCAGTCGGCACTGCAGTCGAGCCCGGTGTTAGGGGATTCAGAACAACAACTGCCTTTCATTCAAAGCCTGGCTCGGTGCTCTCAGTGAGCATTGTGTCAGCTCCTTCTCTCAGGAAAACAGGAGAATCCATATTTTGATCTTCCTGGTGACACAGATTCCAGTTTTGGCTCCATCAGAATAATAATTTACTCTCTACATCTAAGTTGACTGTTGTGTTTGAACCTAGACCTGAAAGGGACTGAGGTGCTGAGGGAGGCAGGGTTATATTCTAGAGTATGTTATGTCCCCTAAATTCCAAGTGTTTCTTTAAAACCTTTGTTCCCAGTGACTACTGACGATGGAGCTCAGTGCTGTTACGTGCAACCGTATTAGACAGGAGTCACTTTTGGGAGGTGTAGTGAGAGCTGTTGTCCTGTAGCCACTCAGCCCACCCAGATGTGATGCAGATTGCTTATTTATGTAGAGAACTCGTACAGACCTTAACAAAATACCCAGGACAGCAAGGAGCAGAGGCCGTGATCAAAAATGTCTTTGTCTTTTCATTAGGAAAAAGCTATGGGCCCATAATTCACACAGCTATGACCAAATTCTCACGGGCTTTAGTCAACTCTCATTAAAAACTGGCTGGGAACAGTGATTTTCATGTTGTCCAAGGAGTCCAAGAGGAGACATATGACGCTCTAAATGACATTTCAGGCATAGTGCTGTTTTCTTGAGCAGAGGAACAGTTTATATCTGAGCTGGATGCAAAACATGCTTTGTTGGTGGTTACAGGCTTGGCTTTCCCTATGGTTAGGGAGTGATTGTGGGATTTGAATGCTGATGTGGGAAATGGTTATCTCTCCTTGTTCCTTAATAAGGCAGGTGCCAGTCCTATTGTAAAACCTTGCAGGAGGTTTGGCTTAAATAAGGAGATCTTACTGTACATGCATCTATTGAGTCCTCCAGTGCCCAACTCCAAAAGACATCTGTCTACAGCAGAGTTGACCTCCTTGGATCCCACTGTGTCCCGTGGAGAGAAATAAGAACACCTTGGGTAGGATCTGATCAATGAATACCCAAAATAGGTCAGAAAAATGATACCTTAGAAATGCTTACTCTTGTCCATTGAATAAAACAAAAAATAATTTAAGGTGATCAGCTCCTGCCTTGAGCTCTATAAATAGGTGAAACATGCCCTGCCCCTTAGTGTTTGCCAGAGGAGGAGAAAGACAAATATGACCATTTAAGACAGAAGTAAAAGCTTTTGTGGTACTTCTGTAATATAAATCAAACAGGTCCTGGGGCAGCCCTTGAGGTTTCCTCTCCATACTGACAGCAAGCTCATGTATAAGGCTTGGTCTGGGCCAGAACATATTATCCAGGCTTCTGAGATCTAACCAGCCTGAGCTTGCTCTGTGGCTCATGGCCAAACAAGCTCTGTGACATCCAAAGGGACAAGAGGCAGTCGTGGGGCACAGAACTTTGCACCACACTGGAGGCTGCATGGAAGCATGGCCTGGAGCTGCTGGTCTGAGCTACTGTTGGCCATAGGGAGAGGAGGCCACTATAGGGCTGATTTAACTGGTGCAAGCATACATATCCACCTTCTTCTCTGGCCACATGGCATTTCTTGTGCTTAGGATTTCCCAGTGTCTTGAGCCTGAATGCCCTCACATCCCAGTGACATCTCCAGGAGCGCATTGAAGTCTTCACACTTCTCCAGTGCAGCTCTTGCTGTAGATGGCTGCTGGTGAGAAGTGATGGTTCCATAAAACAAGTTTGATCCCTGTCAAATTTAATGCAGAGAGCAGGAGTTAAAGAAAAGGTGCTTTTTATGCAAAAAGAGAGTTTGTTTAGAGTCTTATGAGCAACTCAGTGGTTTTTTCCTTCTTTGCCAGGCTTTTAATGGTAGGAGAAAAGTATCACACTAGCGGTGTTGCCAGCTCTGTGATTTTATCATGAGCCAGTGTTTGCTGTTTTGCTTAAAACCCCAGCTCCTAGAAACAATGGATTATGAGAGAATCTCTCAGCTCTTATTTGAAAAACAAAGAAAATTTCTAGTGCTTTTGGTGTCAGAGAAATGGTTGAAATATGACCCCAATTACATCCTAAGAAATCCAGAACCATATTTGGAATCGATTACATTTTTATGTGCATGTTTTGAAGCCAATTGTGTGATTTTTCTTTTGGAGGGGGGCATCTGACTCATGATTTTTGAATGCTTGGGGAGTGGTGCTATTGCGCTGGGGATACCACTGATGTTTCCAATGCTGTTGAATGATTTCTGACACAAAAAGCTTTCGCTCTTTAAAGCAATGTTTTAAATTTATAAAATATATAGGACACATCCTGCTTTACAAATATATGGACCACACTTTTACTTTGCTCCTGCTGAGCAGCAGAGGCATTGAGCAGATCCCATGTAATCCCTAAAGTTGAATCATAATGCTTTTTGTATGCACTGAAAATACCCAAGTTGACCACAACATAGACTTGACCAAAAGGTCATGAACATTCAGTCCTTTAGGGGTGGTGCTGAGCTCCTGGGGCTTTTGTACTTCCTAAGAAGCCCTCTTTGCACCTTCCAGAATTATGGTATTTCATACAGACTGTGTAAATGCTCCTTTTGAGCAGCATAATTCATTGTCATGGCTAGGCAGTAGTGGTGCCTGGGGAGACAGGTAGGGTGTGAATTGCTGCTATAGTGACTCACGTATATGGCTCAGTTCTAAACTTCTCCTCTTGGACCCCTGCCTCTAAATGTCTATGGCCAGCCCATAGCTGACTCTGTGCACACAGTTTGGGTGAGACCTGGGCAGGATTGAACACGTTGTGGTGCATCAGGTGTTAGAAAGCAATACAGCCTTTGAGGGCAGCAGTAACTATTCTTTGTTAGGGTGGCATTTTTCAGTTCCCAGGCTTAAACAAAGGCAGGCGATAGTAGTAGAGGACATGGCTAATGAACCTGCTCCCTCTGGGAGCCCCGTAACACACACAGTGTCAGCACCTGGTAGATGATGCTATTCACTGTGATGCCAGTGTTCGTCCAGAACACATGGTAGACCTGTCACTGCTGCTATGCATGCAAGCGCTACTAAAACATAGTCTGTCTTTTATTTACTGGGAACATCTACTCACTTGAGCAAACCCCCTTCAGAATTACCCATTGATTGAGGTAAGGAGCATTTTTCTTGCTGAGAGCCCGACAGGCCTTTCAGATTTATTTGGTGAACCATGCATTTGCGAAAACACATCCTGAGTGCTTGCCAGTAATAATGGGAAAAATCACACACAGGCTATAGCTGTTCCAAAGGCCTAATATCCTTTTCCCCAATGTAATTGAAAGATACTGGCTAAATCCTGGAGCCAAACTGTGTCCCTGATTACTTAATTTGATGGGGTTATGTATATGGCCCTGTAATTAAATGAGGCTGGCAAGACTAGTACTTGGTACAAAATTCATTACACTCTTGGATCGATTATATCTAGGAGGAGTTTGAACTATGTTTTCCACTCTCACCCCCTTCTTTATGTACTTCTTTTGTTATTCCTGTTTATCTTCGTTGTTTTGGATAAAAAATATCAGAAGTTAATAAACAGGCACAAATTAGGACCAAGATTGCTTAATCTGTGATTGCAAAATCTGGGATGTTTGAATTTTGCTGTGTTGCTAACAGTTGAGGTGGTGGTTGCTTAGCACAGGGAAAAAGCAGATCTGCTGAGAGCTGTTGGAAACGAGCCTGAAGACACGGTGTGATGGATGAGTGTCCCAGTGTGGTGTGAGGCACCTCTTCCTCCTCAGCATGGGGTCAGAAGAGAGGTGGAAGAGGGGCAGAGGCAGGAAGGGCAGTTGGCTCACAAATCTAGAGGCCAGTTGGGTGTCTTCTACTGAGGTACCTGATGGTGGGGTGGACTTGGGTCCTGATATCACCTTGTACTGCCAGATTTACACTGGCACAGTCAGTGTGGGGGAAATATCCCCTTGAAACACATCTAGTTGTTCCATGGGCTCTGAATAAGTGAGTCCTGGTTGCCTTGAGTGGATTCCCTGATGTCTACTAAGGAACCAGTCATCCTGCAGCTTTGCCTTGGTGGGATCATCAGTACACTTCTGCTTTCTGTATCTGTTTATCTATTGGCAATACCCAGGTAGTTACCTAAAATATTTTCAAATTCATTTAAATCTCAACGTTTGATTAAAATTGGCCAGCAAATATTTGGGGTTAAGGCTAGCAGATGCAAGTATTCTTGACTAACCCAATGTATGGTGACAAGTGAGTGACCTCCTTGACAAGGTAACCCACTTAGTAGATGAATGAAAGGCTGTGGATGTTGTCTACCCGGACTTTAGTAAAACTTTTGACACTGTTTCCCACAACATTCTCCTAGAGAAACTGGCTGCTCATGATTTGGATGTGTAAAAAACTGGCTGGATGGCCAGGCCCAAAGGGTGGTGGTCAATGGAGTTAAATCCAGCCGGTGGCTGGTCACAAGTGGTGAGGCCAGTTCTGTTTAATATCTTTATCAATGATCTGGATGAGAGGATTGAAGGCACCCTCAGTAAGTTTGCAGACGACACCAAGTTGAAGGAGAGTGTTGATCTGCTGGAGGGTAGGAAGGGTCTACAGAAGCACCTGGCCAAGGCAATGGTATAAGGTTCAACAAGGCTCAGTGCTGGGTGCTGTACTAGGGTCACAACAATCCCATGCAATACTACAGGCTTGGGGAAGAGTAGCTGGAAAGCTGCTCAGTGGAAAAGGACCTAGGAGTGCTGATTGATGGAGCTGAACGTGAGCAGCTTGTGCCCAGACGACCAAGAAGGCCAACAACATCCTGACCTGTATCAGAAATAGCGTAGCCAGCAGGGCCAGGGCAGTGATCTGGAGAGGTCCCACCTCGAATCCTGTGTTCATTCTGGGCCCCTCACTACAAAAGAGACATTGAGGGGGTGGAGGGGGTCCAGAGAACTTCAGTGAGGGAACTGGGGTTGTTCAGCCTGGAGAAGAGAAGGCTCAGGGGTAACATTATTGCTCTCTACAACTACATGAAAGGAGGCTATAGTAAGGTGGGGATCAGTCTCTTCTCCCAAGTAGCAAGTAATAGGACAAGAGGAAATGGCCTCAAGTTGCAGCAGGGGAGGTTTAGATTGGATATTAGGAAAAAATTCTTCCCCAAAAGGGTTGTCAGGCATTGGAACAGGCTGCCCAGGGCAGTGGTAGAGTCACCATTCCTGGAGGTATTTAAAAGACTTGTAGATGTGGCACTTAGGACATGGTTTTGTGGTGGACTTGGCAGCGTTAGGTTTATGATTGGACTCGATGATTTTAAAGGTCTTTTCCAACCTAAACAGTTCTATGATTCGATGATTCGCATGCAAGTATACATGGAGTAGGACCACATATGCTTCTCTTCCTTAGAAAACCAAGCAAAAAATATCCCACTTTAGTAAAAGAGGAGGCCAAGGAAAACTACAATGCCCTGTGTTAAGGACAGCTTTGTAGTGGGAATTTCTGGTTCCAGGGCTCATGAGGGCCTCATCCTCCGCACACTGTAATCCCACAGAGCATCAGCAGTGACTCAGCTCTTTCACCACTCACTGTGGGTTCTGTCTGTGGTGAATCCTCCCCACCCCTGGGTTTTTTAACACTGCATTTTTCCTCCTTAGCATTTGGTATATTGTACTGCAGCAGACATTTCGGTGTAATGACCTTTTTGAAACATGACCAAGGCCTCTTAAGCACCGCATTCCATAAATGGAGACCACTAATATTGTTTTCATTCATTTAATAACCCAAAGTCAATTTTTTACCTGATATATCTTGAATAGTTCATTAGCAAGCATGCTGCTTCCACGTTTGCAGCTGATAGCTCATACTGCTGGCGTAGCTTCTTTCATTGCAAGACCCAAGGAGGAAATTGTACGTGTATTTAGGAGTGCAGTTACCCATTTTGCAGGTATGAATGCAGTCCGTGACTCCTTCTACAATTGTTGAATCTGAGCCAATATTTAAGAAGACAAGCCATTGATAAGGATTTAGTGGAGCAAAAGGTATGGTCTTCAGCTTGCAAGTGGGTGCCAGCAGTAATGAATAAACCATGTTGTTTGCCTTCACTGATTTCTGTCTTGAGAAAGGTAAAAAATACTGAGTGGTGATCCTGCAACAATCAGATGGGTAGAGTAGACTGTCATCTAAAGCAAAACATCCCTATCCAGTCCTCACCCCCAAATTTATTTCTAGTTAGTAAAGTTTTAAGCATATATTTAAGGGAGTTTGAAAGATTTTGCTGCTTAAAAATGGGTTTTGCTAGAGACTGGATCCTTTTAGAGTGCTGTCTTGTGTGAGAGGCACATTCAAAACTCCTTCTGTTGCTACTGTGTTTTTGGAGAGATTCTATTCCCACTCTGTCATTTTTTGCTAATTAACTGACAATTAGCAGGTGAGGGGTTTATTGTTCATTATTTTGTCTGCTTTTCCCCTCTGTTAAATAAGTGATCCAGTTAAAGTTAAACTTTGTGGATCACACCTCTTTGTTTGCCATTGTTGATGGATTGTTTTCTACTGAGAATGGAAATGATTAAATCATATAAGAAAGGATTATGCTTGCTGCTTATTCTCTGGCATCATATATGGAAAAATACTGCAGTTGGTTGAATTGTCTAGTTGAAATTAGCCTTTAAAGGAAAACAAAACAGAAGGGAATTGTGCAAGTGGGTTCATTAGGGCTTTATCAGAACAAGGAGTGAGTGGTGAAGAGGGAAAAAAGATGACGGAGTTCATGTTCCTGCAGATTAATTTATCAGTCTTTATGGGTACATGAAAAGAAAGTTATGGCTACCTATAAAGGTCTAATTAGGGCATCTAGTGTAAATTCTCTGCAGCTAATCTGGTACAGTTCATAAAAAGCTAACAATAAAAACATAATGATGTGTTGCATTAAATGGGCAATCTTCAGCAAATGGGGCTAAATTAAAAAAGGTCTATTGGAAAAGTAGACTCTTTATAGGCCTTAAATTGAGGATAGCTCATTAAACACACAGCATGTTTTGCTGTTTAGCTGAATAGTGACTAACATACACGAGATGTGCATTCCTGGGAATGTTTCTGGTCTTGGGAGCAAGTCAGAAACTCTGGTAAAACCAAAGCACCAGTCACCATGAGCACTTATCATAGAATCATAGAATCATAGAATGGTTTGGGTTGGAAGGGACCTTAAAGCTCATCCATCTCCAACCCCCTGCCATGGGCAGGGACACCTTCCACTAGAGCAGGTTGCTCCAAGCCCCATCCAACCTGGCCTTGAACACTGCCAGGGATGGGGCAGCCACAGCTTCTCTGGGCAACCTGTGCCAGCGCCTCAGCACCCTCACAGGGAAGAATTTCTTCCTAATATCTAATCTAAATCTCCCTCTCAGTTTAAAGCCGTTCCCCCTTGTCCTGTCCCTACATACCCTTGTGAAAAATCCCTCTCCAGATTTCTTGTAGCCCTCCTTTAGGTACTAGAAGCTGCTCTAAAGATTCCCTGAAGCCTTCTCTTCTCCAGGCTGAACAACCCCAACTTTCTCAGCCTGTCTCCATAGAAGCACTCCAGCCCTTTTGATCTGATCATTCTTGTGGTCTCTGGACTCACTCAAACAGCTCCACATCCCTCGTGTGCTGGGGGCCCCAGAACTGAACACCGGACTGCAAGTGGGGTCTCAGCAGAGCAGAGTAGAGGGAGAATCACCTTCCTCAACCTGCTGATCACGTCGCTTTTGATGCAGCCCAGGACAGAGCTTTCTTTCATCCCTTTTTAAAAATGGGGGTTATGTTTCCCCTTTTCCAGTCAGTGGGAACTTCACTGAACTGCCACGATGTCTCAGATATGATAGACAGTGGCTTAACCACTTCATCCACCATTTCTATCTGAAAGGAGTAATTCACAATCACTGTAATTTGAGTTTGTAGAGAGTGTGCTCTGAAAACTCATCTCTAGAAAGCCTCCAAATAAAGGCACTGTGAACAGAAAAACAAATTAATTTATTCAAAGTGATGTGAAAAAGATTATTTTCCTCACTCATTGCTTTGACCACACCATCATCGTTTTGTCTCATGACTGACTTCCCCCTCTCACTTGCACCAGACGTAAGACTTATCTCTGCTTCATGGGCTCTCTGGTCAGTCCCTGCATGTTCTGGGTCTGCCACCACTAACTGATTTTTTGGCCCTTTGGCCACTAATTGAATTTTCAAGGAAGTTTCTTTGAAGTTTTGGGAAGAAATTTTTCAAATGCATGGAATCACAGAATGGTTTGGGTTGGAAAGGACCTTAAGATCATCAAGTTCCAACCCCCTGCCATGGGCAGCAACACCTCACACTAAACCATGGCACCCAAAACTCCATCCAACCTGGCCTTGAACACCACCAGGGATGGAGCATTCATGACTTCCTTGGGCAACCCATTCCAGTGCCTCGCCACCCTCACGGGAAAGAACTTCTTCCTTAGATCCAATCTAAACTTCCCCTGTTTTTCTCCCTTTACCTTCAAACCCTCTGTAAAACTGTCATGGGCAGATGCTTAAGTTACTTAGTTTAACAACCACCAAGAAGCCAAGACAGTTTCCCACTTTGCTGGTCATGATGGTCTCCTTCTTGTCCTGCCTCTGCTGTCCTTTGCCACCAGTCCATATTCAACAGAGAGGAATAATTTCTGGGAGACTGTTGCTCTGTGATCAGCTTTCTTATATGATAACAACATTAAAAATGATAATAAATACACAAAGAAATACAAGAGTTCATGAGGGTTGGGGGTGCTTTCAGGGTGCAGAAGAGCTGCAAGGAAGAAATTCTTCCCTGTGAGGGTAGTGAGGCACTGGCACAGGGTGCCCAGAGAAGCTGTGGCTGCCCCATCCCTGGCAGTGTTCAAGGCCAGGTTGGATGGGGTTTGGAGCAACCTGCTCTAGTGGAAGGTGTCCCTGCCCATGGTAGAGGGGTTGGAACTGGATGAGCTGTAAGGTCCTTTCTAACCCAAACCATTCCATGATTGTATGATTCTATGATTCTGGAGTCCTGAGGCCTCGCCAAAGTGCTCTACAGAATGTGGGGACTGTGTGAGCGCTTTTAGAAATGCCTTTGAGAGAAAGCAGCCCCATTCCCATGTCCCTGAGCAATACAGGAAGAACATGAAAACTGCAGAGGCCAAGCAGACCCTATAGGTAGTAGTTTCCTCCCTGAACTTCTCACTGCATACACATCTGCTTGCTATGTGGTATAAAAATATAGGTGAGTACGTTTAGGGGGAATAAAAAAAGGAAGTAGCAGAGTTTTGTGTCTGCCAACCTAGAGAATTTTTGGTTTCAGACGATTGGTCTAATTGGTTGTAAAATAAACTATTTCAAAGAGCTGGCACTCCTCGCATCTGCTGCTCTTGGCCTGGTGTGTTTGTGATGCATTTTCTGGTAGAGAAGAATGTTGCTGGACGTGTGTGCATTGGAAAGCTGTAAATTGTTTTTCCTTTCTTTTGTTTCTGTTTATCTTGGTTTGCAAATACTAAGCAGACGTAGTTCTCAATATGGACAAATGTGCTGCAAATGCCACTCAGCTGAGGAGATCGTAGCTGCTTTTCAATTATTAAAAGCATATGCAGAGGAATGAACTGCACAGCTAGTTTCAGAATAAAGGTTTGCAGCTGATGCATAAGCCCTGTTGAGTCAAGGTTTAGGTAACAGAAATGATGGTGCATTTGAATACATAGAGTGAAATCCCCAGAGACGAGGAGGGTTGTAGGTTGGCACAATCATCCCAATAATAACCTATAGGTCTGAGAGCCTGTTAAATGCTACGTAGCCCAATTCTCCCAGTTACGCTGTTGACAACTGTGGAGTTTATGTGTTTAAGTTGCCTTGAAGAGAGAATATGTCTATACAGGTCATGGATAAGCATGAGTTCTGGGTGCTTTGGTGAGGAGGGACTTTTCTTTCCCTCTGGGCATACTCCTGTAAGGGCTGGGCCAGAGAAAATACAAGCAATTCTGTGAACCAGGTACATCTGCCAAAACGAAGCTCTCAAGAGGGGCAGAGACAAGGAAGGACAAGGAAAGATGTGGCTGCATTACCACCCTCCAGCCATACAGTTTCTTTTTAACAGCCTCCTTGTGAGAAAGGAAAGGGTTATCCCTTGATAATAAACACTGAGTGAAACCCAGCACTTCCAGGAGCCCTTGCCAGTGTCCAAGAGGATGTAACTCGGGACCAAATTTTAGCCATCAGTTGGGATGATGTTCAGAACAGCTTCAGGAGATAGACATATGCATGCTGCCTGCTCCCTCTGCTCCCTGTGAAAATCCTGGCCTTGAGCCCAGGAGAGTCCCACAGCTTCCACAGTGTAATGAGAGTCCAGGGAACACTTACCCATCCCACTTCCAAGCCCTGAACAGTAGGAGGGGATGGCCAGGCTGTTCCTCCCACCGCAAGGCACAGCTGGACCACACTCTTGGATGGGGAACCTGTCCCATCTCTGTACCTGCAGGCACTCCATGGCTTGCTCATCAGCAGGCATTGGGTGTCTCAAGGCTGGGAGTTTGGGTTGTTTTGTTGTTTTTGAATCAAAATAGGCAAGTGACCTCCTTCAGCTGCATGTGTCTACCAGAGCCATTTGTAAGTATTTTTATTCCTCTTGTTCTATCAATAATTTACCAAAGTAAAACAGCTTAAGAATGGCCAAATATCTAAAACCTCTGGCACCATGGATGGATAAAGTAAATATCTTATGAAATCTAGGTTGTGATATTCCCTTTATGTGCTTCTTGCACATAAATGTGTCATCTTCAGGAAAGATTTCCAACGCAGGTTTCAAGGCTTCCTGTAAAAAGGACAAAATCCTTTCTTTTGCTTGTATGACTTTGTGTGCTGCTCTTACACAGCGGAAGGGGAAGATGCACAGTGCTCTGCAGAGCCACACTTGCAGGATAGTGCTCCTTTCTTTGAGACCAAACCTCCTGCTTGCCTAGGGCTGAGCACATCTACCTACTCCATATAGACCTAGGCCAGATTCACCTTTTGTTTAGGCTTCAGTCTTCACAGAAAGGCTTACAAAGCCTTCATTGGTTACAGGGCACCCTCAGGGGAGCTACATACCATCACCTCAACCTAGAAAAGAGATTATTGTGATTCTTCTAGAAATGTTTCATCCCCCAGCCAGCCACTTAGGGCCAAATGCTGCTCAAAAGGTTCTATAGACACAACTGCCGGTATGCAAGTCAGTATTTCTCTCAGCAAGTATAAATCTTTTCCCTCTTTATGCATCTTTGGATGCCAGTTGTGGGGGCTTGGAGGTCAATTTTGACATGAAAATAGAATCAATAACAGAAGGTACCATGTGAGCAGATACTGTATTTTTTGTGCCAAGAGCCAGGCTGTGTGAATAGCAAGCAATGTGAGCCCCTTTTTTGACCCTAAGTATCGAAGTAGTAGGGTACTACATTAGATTACACCTACCTAGAGCAGGTGGTCTGACTATAGCCAAAAGTATTTATAAAAACTGAATAGCCTTTGTAATGGGAACGCCATGTACAAACACCAGAAGCTGCTCGCCTTTATCAGAGGAATGACTGGAAGCTGTTGGCTGTGCTATTTCACTTCCAGAACTGAACAGGATTTGGATAGCATGGTGCCCACCAAACACTGGTGTTCCCAAAGCCATCCTGCCTTCACACAGTGCTGCCTCACAGCTGCATTTGTATGGGATGCTCCTTTCTTCTCACTTCTTGTTCTGCATCGTCTTCACCAAAGACCTTTCTCTCACAGCCCGGAGTTATTCCAGTAAGCTGGGTTTTATTGCCTCACTTGCAGATTTTGTGGACAATTATTCACAGGGAAAATATTTATCTTGTTTTTCCCAATCTCGTTTCTACACCTGCCAAATCGCCTCACCCTTTCCAACTCCTTCTAATGCCCATGAAGATCCCATTGTATCATTTTGGTCCATTTCGTCAGCTGAAGAATGTATTGGATTGGGCAGGTCTGGCTTTACTGCCAACTATGACAGCTTCTTCAAATGTCTGCTAGTATCCCTGGGACAATATAATGTTCTAATCTTAACCAGAATGGCATCAGACTTCTGGCATAACTCCACCATACTCAGTTGCATTATTAGCAAAAAGATTTACTCCATAATGACCAACTTCATTTGGTTTGTGCAGTGAATTCATGCATTTACGATGGCAAGTTCTAAGAATACTATTTCAGCAGCCCCCAAAAGAAAGTGAGAAAGTACAAATCTCAAGTCTGCACAGAAGTATTTGAGCCCATCATGGCTAAAGGGAAAAAATGCTGTGAACATTTAGTCAGAGTGTATTATAGCTTCAGAAACCTGGTACTGAATAAATGTTGGGTTCTTTTCATTCTCTTCTTTCTCAGATCTTCTGGATTGCTTTTTTTAAGCCAGTCTCATGATTCTGTGCATTTTGAACCCTGGGGGTTTACAGTAATAATATGTAACAAATTTTATGGCTTATTTTAAAACAAGTTTTATAAACTATGGCTCTTAGGCCAGCTGCCAGATATTAGGAATATATGGTTACTTCTTGATAAAAACTTCCTATCACTGAAGAAGATTTATGTTTGCAACGAGATATGAACTGATAGGGGTTTAAGTCCAGCTCATGCAATAACACAATTTATGTGCAGTTTCCCCCTCTTTAATCAGTGATTAGAGTAGGAATGTGATGCATTTGAACCACTTGGTGCAAAGTGTGCTTGTGAGAGTTTCTTGTTAGACATGAACGGGACTAGTTATGACCTTCACCTAAAGATTTCAGCTGCTTTCCCCGGGAGCTGAATGAGGCTCCATGGTCTGACCCGTCCCCAGTTGGGGTGCTACTGTTTCCCACTTAGGGATACTGAGCCTCTTTGTTACCCAGTGATTTTGACCTCAGTTGCCAGCACTCTGAGAAGTCAGACCACACAGGGGTTTGGTACATGGAAGTACCCCAAAATAGGGCATACTTTGACCATCCTAAGGGCACAAAGTAGCTTGGGTCATTGTTTGTGGTGCTCTGGTGTAGCTGCTGTTCCCAGAACAGGTGGTAGGGAAAGGAGCTGAGCCAATGAGAGTGGAAAAGCCAAGACAGCTCCAGAGGGAAGGGTCCAGTTTCCAAGCCCTTGTGCTGGGACAGTGGTACAAAACTGGGGCTGCTGCCCAGGAAGGCTGCTCTGAAGGACAGACGTGGTTTAAATACGATCCAGCATTAGAACACATGGAGAGGATTCACAAGAGCAGCTCACTAAGCCAAAACTGTGAATGGGTAGAAGTGAAGCCTTGACTTGTTTACAGAGAAGAGAATTGATGAGTATGTTGGAAACACAAGAAGGTGAGATAACAATCAGCCAAAAATGGGGAGGTGTGCTGGCCCAGCAGCCTGACTTGATTCCAGCTGCGTCTTGTGGCTTGAGCAAAGCAAGGCAGCCAGGGAGACAGGAAAAGCAAGAAGGACATATCTGGAGGGATGTTCATGAGGCAAAGGAGGTAGTGACCTGTCTTCTCAGCTTTCTGCCAAACTGTTGGAGGAAGGCAGGGATAGCCATGTTTATCCACATTCCAGGTTACAGTTTGGTGTACATCAACTGTATGATTTAGAGAATTCCCAGGCAACGTTCTGGAAACCAGATTATCCTTTTGCTGCCTTTAGCTTTTTCCCTTCTCCTATACTTGCCTCCTACTAGTCTGTATCATGCCACTGGTTCTCCAAGACAGAAAGACTCTGCACTGTTCCCATAAGGGCAGATCTGCTGGCTGGCTGCTCCTGTGGTCCCAGGCGAGCAGGAATGAAAGAAGGATTTTGATGGCAAGGAGGAAATGAGTGGCAGGGAGGGAAAGGAGAAAAACTGCATCTGGAAGATGAGAAAGCACCAGATAAGCACAGCCACATGAAGAGAGTATTTTGTCTTCAGCACAGTATGCATTTGCTCAAAGTATAATGGACAGGAAATCTCAGAGCAGGATTGCAAACACATCTCCCAGCACCGGTTATCCACACACACATAAATGGCTTTGGTTTCACTTCTGTGGATTATTATTGTGTCACCACAACCTTGAACTGTATTTATAGTCCTGTAAGATGTGGAGTTGCAGACCTGCTCCTTGTGTTTTCCCGGTGTCAGGCAGCACAGCCTGGAGGGGGGATCGCAGCAGAGACTGTTGGTGGAGGAGCTTGGACTGCATCCACTCGCTCTCTGTGTGGCCATAAGCAGCTCCCTGCCACCGTGTGCCTCAGTCTCCCCACTGATAATAGCAGGATTAGTTATCCCCGAGGCAATCATAAGCACTTTATTATTGCTTCTTGTACCTTTGGGGTTAAACAGCTGCTGGTTACAATAGCTGATAATATGTGATAGCAACAGCTTCTTGTGAGACCCTTTCTTCAGCCTCTGGTGACTGTGAAATACAGCAGCAGAGGACTTTGTTGTAGGTGCTCTATGTGCCTGTGAGACAGAGCAGCAGAGCTTTGCTGTGTGCCTGCATCTTCGTGAAGCCTCCAGGTCTCATGTTCACTGGGATTTCTGAAGGGAAGACACACAGGCTTGAAAGGCTCCGCTGGCTGCAGGATGATGGATAAGACGCCATATCTGTATACTTCAGGAAAACTAACTGTCTTTCAGAGACAGGCACTAAAGATGAATGACCCTAACCTTTTCTTTTCCAACCACAGGTTATAGTTAGGACAAGGCAAGAAGGTGCCAAAGAGGGGAACAAAGGTCTCTGGTGGATGCCCATGAGAGGGAGATGGTGGCAGATACCAGAGCTTGCGCTGGGGTGGGAAGCTGTGCTGATGGGGCCAGCTGTAGAGTGAGTTCACTGCTTCTTGTTTCTCCGACGCAGAGTTTTCTTACATTTCATGTGGCATGACCCTGCTGCCATCGTGCCTGGCCTTCTGCACGGAGTCTTGTTTTGCCAAGGGTCATTTGAAGTCTAAGGCCTGAAAGGTCAGAACATCGCATTGCTGTAACTTCCAACTCCCAGATTGCCCTTTCTATCACCAGCTCCTCACTCTCTCTTCTAGTTCTTCTCCCTCCAAATGTGAAGCCTACAGAAACCCACTTTTCCTATTTCATATAATAATTCTTATCAGGGTTGCGATGTGCACTACTGTCCTCTTTGTAACTTCTGTCTCTGAGGGCAGCAGCAAAGTGTTCACATGATTAGATGATCACATATGGTTATAATTTTTTTCTTCATCTTTTTTTAAGGCAAATAGCTAGCTTTTTTTAAAATCTTCACTCCCCTCAAAGCTCCTGTCACATCCCTGACTTCAGGGGCTACTCAGAAGTAGAGAGGGCTTTCCTTTTTCAGCACATTCCTATTCTCCACTGTGTAAGTCCATGAGCCAAAAGATGATGTGATCCTGGCAGCCCAGTTTCTGTGTTGAAAGTGTGCGTTGTGCTAAGGCTCTTTTTCCCTGGAGTCCTCTTTGTGCACTCCTCAAAATGATGAAATCAGGGACCGTAAATCAGCAGCTAATTAGGATTATGATAACACCTTATCCTTGGTGGCTTGCCAGCTTGCCTGACTGCAGTCTCGCCTTGGAGGATGGTCTCGCTACAGACTCCAGGTCCCCAAGTCCTGTGAGTACTCCAAAGGTTTAGGTCTTCATCTGTGGCCTGTTCCACCCCAGAGCTGGAGCCCTGTGGCCTCTGTTCCTCTCTGAGATCCCTGCATCAGGCTTAGCCCTGGTCCATGGCACACTCAGGGATCACAGAAAGCAGAGAAGCTTGAAGTTGCATTGCTGTGAGCGGGAGTACTTTAGAAGGCATACAGACTGCAGGGTCCTGTCCCATCACATACCTGACATCTAGATCTGCACCAAGGGGAAGAAAAGATCAGAGTTGTCCCTTTCAGGAGCAGAGAAGAGCTTGGGAAGAAACACAGTCACTTCAAACCTTGGAGTCCAATAAAATACCTCCCTCCTCCATTAGCAATTGTTAAAAAAAAAAAAATAATTAGCAATTTTTGTGCCAATTCCTGATTGTAATTTTTGGGGGTGGGACAGGAGAAAGGAAAGGCTGAGTCACAATTTCTGAGCACTCAGCTCTTCCATAATGCTTCATCACCAAGGATCCTAAAGTGGTTTTGGCATATGAATGAGTTAAATTTCACCACTTCCTACTCAGGCCAGGAAAACCTTTGTTGAGTTCATTCACAGATGAAATGGAGAAAACCTTTAGGTCAGAGTTTTCCAGCGTGGATACATCGTGTTAGATACCACAGCTAGAAATAACATAAAAATGGAGTGGGTTTAAAGTGCATTTATCCATCCTTTTACTGTCACAGTAACAAAGAATTACCTGGATGCATTTTCAGGCTGCTGAATTCAGTAGCCTATTTCTGATGTGGTTACACTAGACATTGCCTCTGCCCCTGCCCCCACCATCATTATCTATGAAAGGCTAAAGAGGAAGCAGCTTTGCTGTTTTCTGTTGAAGGGAGGGCTTTTCACTTTACAAAGCAGTAGCATCCTCCCTTCTTTCCTCTGTTCTTCCCTCCCTCTGGTTTTCTGTCTCCAGGAGCATGGCAAAAACATTAAAGATGCTGGAGCCTTCAGCACCTTCATCTCCCGAGACATCTTCCCATCAGGCTTTCACTCCTACTTCGCAGAGCTCTTGAACTGGAAGAAGCTGGTCCTGTCCATGTACACTGTCTGCACACAGAGAATATGAAAGGTGCCGTGAATCTGCAAAACCGAATGATGGCTTGGACACCGTCAGGCCAGTGGGAATCTGTGTAAAACCAGCTGAAGTTAAATTAGTTACGCTGGGATGTTGCTGGGGATGAGCTGTGAGTGGAAGCTCCAAGAAGCCTGGAATGCTCCTTGATCTGGCTGTGTGGCAGGCCTGGGCTGTGCTAACCTGCTGATCTGCACTGAGCCAGGGAGGCTGCTAACCTTGGCTGGAGCACTCCAAAGGGCTGCCCCCATTTATCCACCTCCAGCTTCCCTGCCTGGACCTGCCCCAGCTCATCTGGGCAGAAGCTAAGGTCCCCCCTCAAATACCATTGCAATCTGTGCTCAGTAGCTTCAGAGGAGTCACTCAGGGTATATAAAACCAGATACAAACCTTTGGTACCAGATCTCCTGAAATGGCTGCGTTCTTTCAGAGCATGTCCTGCAGGCAGTGCTGCGCTAACAGGGTTTTTGTGGCAGTGGCATATCACAAAGCACCACAAGTACCCTCAAGGCTATGGGCTCGAGTTTATTTTGCCTGTAGATCCTGGTTATCTGAGCAGAAGGGCTGGCTTAGCTTGTAAATGTGACTTCACAGAAACATGGCAAAAGACAGAGATACCTTAAGCCAGTAAATGTTTCCAGATGGGGGCATTTCTGGTGAACTTTTTACTTCTGCCTCTAAATGAGGCACTGTTAGCTTTTTGCAAAGATTGAAGAGATTTGAGCTTTAGGGTTAAGTGTGGAAGGATCTTTTTTTCTCTTCTCTTTTCTTTTTTCTTTTCTTTTCTTTTTTCTTTTCTTTTTTTCTTTTTTCTTTCACTCTGTTACTGCTTTCTTATTTCCTTCTTTTTCATTGCCTTCTTTCTTATTCTCTTTTCTTTCTTTTCCCCCCTTTCTCATTCCCTTTATCTTTCTTTTTTCTTTCTGAGCTTCTCTCCATTTCTCTTCTCCTCTTCTCTTCTCTTCTCTTCTCTTCTCTTCTCTTCTCTTCTCTTCTCTTCTCTTCTCTTCTCTTCTCTTCTCTTCTCTTTCCTCTCCTCTCCTCTCCTCTCCTCTCCTCTCCTCTCCTCTCCTCTCCTCTCCTCTCCTCTCCTCTCCTCTCGTCTTTTTTTGTAAGACAAGGCAGCTAAGAAGAAGGAAATGCTTCTGTTTTAAAAAATACAGCTTACTATATTCCTAGAAGCCAGCACGCAGAGCAAAAACAGGCTAAAGAGAGAGAGCAAGCAAGTTTTGACAGCAATAGCAGTGAGCCAGTGGAACGTCTTGAAAGGAACTAGCCTTGTCTTAGGAAATTAAAGAGACGTGTGTAACTGTTAAGAAGCCTGAGAAAAGTGTCTATGGTTCTCAAGTAGGGCAGTCCTGCAGGAGGAAGTTTACAAGAGCTAGGAGTAGTAGTATCCATGACTTTAATCTGGTCTTGGAAATTATTAGTTCTAAGCATGCTGGAAGGAATTAAGACCAAACAAGGGTTTTCAGTTTAGAATCTGAGTCTTTGATGCTTTATGAAAGTAATTTGATTGCATCAAATGGGTCCCAGGGATAGGAACCTGAGTCCATAAATATCACCGATCCACATCATTAAAAAAACCTCAATCTGCACTTTTTTTCTCCTTCTTTTTGCAGTGCTAATACTCTTTGGACATAAGAGGCCCGCAGCTGAATCAGCAGGGAGATTGATTTCTCTCTCTCCCTTTAAAAGAGGGAAAGAAGGTCCCTTTGGGTCAGGGTTAAGGGCTTGGAAGGGGCCTAATGGGAAAGTTCATCTCACAGCTGCCAGCGGTATATAGTACCAGGCCCATGGATAACAACAGGATGTGGGTTTTGAGCACTGTCAGCTCCTTCATGATATATTTCTTTTTAATTTTCTCCTTTTAAAATAATACACCAGCAAAAAACATTCTTTATTATCATAACAAAATCTCTGCTCCAGTGACTCCGAGAGGTTCCTAATTGTTTTCAATCTGTCAGGAGCGCTTTTCTGTTTGCGTTTCTGCAACCGCTCAAGAGATTGCTGTAAAGAAAACAAACATAAAAAAACCCTGGCCTGGGCTGACTCGGGGGCTGGGTAATGGGTTATAGCACTTTCACCTCGCTCACTGCCGCTGAGCAGGAACCAAAAGCCGAACTGGTTGGTACTAGCTCGAGTATCAGCTTTGCAACAGCCAATTTTGAGCTGTCGTTAGCACTGGAAGTCACCAAACAGGCACAGTGACAGTCAGTGGGTTAAAAATAAGCTCTGGTGATGGTGGAAGGCACGGAAAACACCCCATTCACCCAAGCGTGGAGATGGAAAGCGCAGGGGAAGGGTGCGTGCAGCTCTTCACACTGTCATCCTACAAATGACAAATAGCAACATGTTTCCCACAAAGAAAAAACACATCTGATCTAACTTTTCACACTGTTTCATGAAAAGTGATCTCATTAACGTGAGACCAGAATGATTTCTGGGAACACTTTTGTCCTGGCTGGTTGCTGTCGAGCCTACAAGAGCAGGCGATGCAGAGCAGCCTTATACCACCCTGGCTGTGTGATGGAGGGAGCAGAGGGGAGACAGGGAAGGCCCAGGGCCCCCCGCAGAGGTCTGCTGGCACAGCTGGGGCACATGGGCCGTGGGAGGAGCGCCAAGGAATTTTCCCAGCATCATTCCCTGCCTGTGTGGGTGTTGCCTCCCACCACGGAGCTCCTGTTATGGCTCTCGGTACTCCAGTGGGAATGGTGGGCCCCCACCCCGAAGGGAGTCCCTGCTGCACTGCAGGCTTAGGAGACAGGTCCTACCTTGAAGAGCTGCACAACTAAGATGGGAGAAAGAGCTGGCCTCTGCAAGAAGCAAACTGGGCACTGAAGGCGGCAAGTGTACTAGAAATGCTCACTAGCTGTACATGTCTGTTAGTGGTACAGGGACCAGTGGTTTATCTGCAGACAGTTTGGATCTCTTCTTGAGCTTGGTGGTAAGATGATCAGAGGGCTGGAGCACCTCTCCTATGAACACAGGTTGAGAGAGTTGGGTTTTTTCAGCCTGGAGAAGGCTCCGAAGAGATCAGTCTCTGATACATAAAGAGAGGCTTCAAGAAAGCTGGAGACTTTTTACAACGGCTTTTAGGGATAGAACAAGGGGGAATGGTTTTAAACTAGAACAGGGTGAATTTAGATTAGATATTAGGAAGTTCTTTACTGTGAGGATGGTGAGGCACTGGTACAGGCTGTCCAGAGAAGCTGTGGCTGCACCATCCCTGGCAGTGTTCAAGACCAGGTTGGATGGGGCTTGAAGCAACCTGCTCTGGTGTGAGGTGTCCCTGCACATGGCAGAGGGTTGGAACTGGATGATTTTTACGGTCCCTTCTAACCCAAACCATGTGATTATTCTACAATTCTGTGCAGTGGTCATGATGACTGTGGCCCACAGACGCAGAGAAACCTGAATCCTGACCACGTAGACTTTGAAGACAACCAGAAAAAACAGAGGGTCTGTGGATCAAGTCCACTGAGGTTTATTTGGGATCACCCAAGAAGATGAAGACAGGACTGGGCACCGAGCTCCTCAATCACAGCTCCACGCTGTAACCACACGTTCCACTGGGACCATCCTCGCAGGGCTCTCCCTGGCCATCAGGGCTCCAGATGTCTCAGTGCAGAAGGAGCTGAAGAAGAGACAGAGCTGGTTTTGCGTGCGTAAACAGAGCAGCAGAACCACAGGAACTGCCTATTGGTATGTTTGGAAGGCGCCCATCACCCTGGCATCTGATATTCCCTGAGCTACTGTCAACTGCCAGCACTGAGAAGTCCATACAAAAACTCTAGAGCTCTGACCACCTCTGGAGAAAGGACTGTGTGAAGAGTGGGTCAGTGCAGAGTACCCAGAGCCAAGGGTCTGAGTCAGGCCTTTGTTACAAAGGACAGGGAGAAGGGCCTGTGTTGGAAAGGGCTTATCCTGCCGGTTGGGAAGTCATGGCTCCTTTTGCCCTGCCATGGACTTCCCACATGTGCTTTAGGCACATCCTTCAGTTCTCTTTGCTGCCAGTCCCCTGCATAAAATGGGAGGTGTTCCCTTACTCTGCCTCATCAGGGAGCTGTAAAAGATGTACTATTTCCAATTTGCAGCGGCTCTCGTGGTTGCTCATGCAAATAACTAAAACCTTATGCTTACAGCAAACCATCTTTAGGATCTCCGCTTGGTCTCTGTACCTGGGATGAAGCCCACAGTGAGAAAAACCAGGAGGTTCCTGTTCCCTGCTGCTGCACAGAGGTGGCTGACAAGTCTTTTAGTGGGACATGGTTTCCCACCTGTTTTGCACAAGCATCAGGAGTTCCGCTAAACACAAGGCAGCAGTTGGGTCCATGACTTCCCACAGGAAGCGCTGGACATGGAGATAAGCTGCTCCACATCAACGCTGACATAACAGCAAACGTCTATCAACTAGGAACATGAAGTATGGCAGCCACTGTATCCATGGGGTATGTGGGGGCTCTGTCACAGTTCTTATGAAGAAGGAAAACTGCTTCCCCTCTCACCTTCCTGGAAAGAGGGAGACAGACCCTTGGCTAGCCAAGAGCATCATTACTATTACTCCTTGTCCTTCCCTGTGCTCCCTGAGTGCCTTTGCTCTCTGCAGCAGCCTACGGAGATGCGCAGTGTGGCTGCGGGCTGCAGAGGAGCAAACAAGCTCTAGAACAAAACAGAAAGTATGTTCTCATGCAAACCTCATTAATAATGGAGAGTGAGCAAAGAGAAATGCTAAATATAAATTACAGTCCTTGTTGGGAAGAAAGGGAACGTACTGCACCACTGCAAGGAGGGAACGTGAAAGGTGAAGCCTTTCAGAGTGATGTAAACATCACTCTCCCATAAACAAGATTGAAGCTATTTCACAGTTACTGCAAGATGTAGCCAGGCAGTGGGGCGACAAACATCACTAAGAAATAAACAAAGAAATGCTCTGTGTGTTGAGATTTGTACTGTCTCAGTCGCCTTTTTTCTCAGTCTCTTTTTTTTTTTTCCAGTCTATTTCAGTTCAAAGTCTCCAATTTTCTTCCTGCTGGCTCTCCAAAGAATCCAGATTCATGCTGAAATGATAAGGCATCTTCTCAGGTTAAGATGATGTGGCCCATAGAGCACTGATCAGTAAATGTATGCCTCTTGGAGACATACTGCCTTCAGTGACTGTGGCTTAGCAAGTAATTTGTTATTCAGGGCCATCAGGCTCCTCTCTGACCCAGTGATCCAGTTAGGTAAAGATGCAGGTAATTGTAAGTAGAGAATAGATATTACTTTGCCATAAGTCTCTGCCATAGTGTGACATAAAGACCTCCTAAGATTGCAGTCCATGCATTCTTTTGTGCTGGTCATTAATCTCAGAAATGCATATGAAATTGATTTCCTTTTCATGACATTGTTTTCAAATGACTCTTCTGTTTTCTTCTGCTTGTTTTTTGGCAATGTCAGAGGCTTGGGAGCTACAAGGAATATAATTCAGAGCTTCTCCAAATGTTTCAGTGCCAAAGTCGTCAGTGCCTGCTCCCTCCTGTGTTGTAGTGGTTGTGAGTGCACCAAGGAGCCTGCAAAGAGTGGGAGCATCAGGGTGGTAAAACTTAATGCAATGCAAGAATTAAAGTAATCATCAGAAATTAGATCCTTTTGAGCTTACAGAAGTAGATCCAAGAGCAGAACTTGGACGCTAAACCTGCTAGTCCTTTGAGGCGTGTTTGGGGGTTTTTAGCTACGAAGCCCAGAAAGAGAACACGGACGAGTCAGTTGCTTTCACGTGCACTGCACTTCTGAACAGCAAAGTTTCCAAATAGTAAAACTCCCCCAGCTGCTCTCCCTTCGCCTGCAAACAGCGAGCTTACATGCAGGGAGGGGGAAAAATGCGGCCACATTCCTTTCGCACTCCCACTCGCCTCTGAGGTTCTTCCACTTCCTTCCTATGGCTTTTTTTAGAACTGTAGTGTTTTTCTCACGTCCGGCAACAAAGGATGTTTTGTGCTGCTGCGAGGTTGTTGGCTTCTTCTTTTTTGTTTAACTTCAGATGCAGCTATCGCATTTGAAAATATCACTTTTGTTTGTGTGGGAGCACAACTTTTCCTGCTCTCCGGTACCTTGCAAGCGTGATCAATTGCTGGGAATTTGTTTGGCTGGTAAAACTCTCCCACCAGAGTCGACATTTGGATTTTGCTTCAACACTCCTTATTTACCTGTGAAAACGACCATGCTGCAGTCCTAAAGGTAGAATGAACTTTGGGAGATAGCAGTGATTTCTCTGTGCTGTTACCTGAATAAGAACGGTAATCGCTCCAGAATTGCTATGGTGCGGCTGAGAGCAGAGCATGGTGTATAAATTGGTTCATAAAATGCATAGCTCATAAACCCCACAAAACTCTTGTGATGTTTCCAGTAAAAAATCAAATCAGCAACAAGGAGGAGCAGATCAATAACAGAGTCAGAGTCTCCAGCCCCTGGTGTCAGCTATCCCATTTTACAATAGAGTCACATTGTGAAATCAGAGTGGAGAAATGCATCCAGGATTAAACCTTTGGGGTTTGATATGTTCTTGTCCCCAGTCACTATAGCTGGGTCTTTGTCACAGTGATAAACGGATCATGGTCACACACATTGGCATTACTCACTTTGAGAAGTGAAACTCCAAACATCAGCCATCGTTGTGTCAGGGGCCTTGGATATTGGATATTCAGGCATTCAGTGTTTCTAATTTATTATAATTTGTAGGCAGCCAGACAAGGTGGGTGGAAAGCCCATAGACAGCCTGGAATTATATCATAAATCTCCAAAAGCCCTAACATAATCTGTAACACCACCTTCAGTTCCTCAGACAGGCAGCAGGAGTGTTACAGAGAGCCTGATTTTGACCTTTTGCTCAGCAGCACTGCATAGGTATTATTACACTGTTGGCTTTGGCTTCTGCAGGAGTCAGTGCATAAGTGTCTTGGAAAGGAAGTATTCAGCTTAGTGAAAAGCCTAAGGACTGCTATCTCAGTGCCTGCTTCATCTCAGTAGTTGGAGTGAAGCAAAGAGAAAATGAGAGGCCATAGGTCTCCATTTCCCAGATTTCAGAGTAAAACCAGTATCAGCCCTCCTAAACAGTCAGCAAAATTCAGGAGCCTGTTGGAGCTCTTACAGAGTGAGCCCTGATTAAAAAAAACCATTTGATTGCTATTTCATGGCATGTCTGACTTCCTCTCCCTGCTGCCAGGTTTCCCAGAAAAGAAGGAGGAATTCTCCCCCATTATATTGCAAAAGCCTTGCTAGAGCCTTTGAGCCTGCTCTGGTTGGTGTGAGCCCTTGGATGTGCTCCAGGGAGGTGTAATGCCATGCACACAAATGGGGGTACCTCTGCAGACCAGGGATGTCTGTGTGACTTCCTGACAGCTCAGCTGTGACTCCATGGCCTGTCTTCCCCCCTAACACTAGGCTGAGTGCAGGGAGAAATGCCGGATGTGGGTGGCTTGAGTTGCCCCTCGAGTGCTACCTTCTGTGGAAGGTTAGCTCCAGTAATTAGCACTGCAGTGCCATCTATCCCCCCTTTTCTGCTAGATTATTCCTCTTCAGTCCCCCAGAAAGCAACACATACCCAAGACATAGGCATCCCAGCAGCCCAGGGCTGAGGCGAACACACAGAGGCTGCTTCATGCTAAGATGACAGGCAGCAAAACTGGGAAGCCCAAGGCATGTTTGCTTGTTTTCTCCAGCTGGTTCTGCTACTACTCTGTGACTCCAACAGAGTCAAACACCCAGGGTGGTAATACCTCAAACAACCACAGCTGGTTACCAAAAGTGAGTCAGTCTTCCACTGGGTTTGGCTAACATAAGGTAGCAAACCTGCTTTAACCTCAGCCTTTTCCTTGGTGGAGGTAAAGCCACTTGTAGCTGCTTCCAGAAAGGCATTTTAGCTAATGAGTGGCTGGGTGGGAATGCCACTAGCTGAAAGGTGGTGATGTCAGATGGATGTCTATGGTCAGACTTGGCCAACACTGGAAAACCTGGCCAACAGAAGCTGTTTTTTCACTGGAATGGGGCACCCCAGAACAGCCTGATAGAAAGTCCTGGTTGGCTTTTCTGTGACCCAAACAGATTCAGATCCCCAAGCCACTGGTTTCTATTGAGATGGTTTCTATCCCAGCAAGCAGAATGGCTTATGCCAACTCTGTGCCTCAGAGAAAGGAGGTGGAACCCCATGGTGTAGCCAGTGTGCTGCTGTGGGGTGAGGTCAGCGCTCATCCAGACAGAAAAACTCAGCATTGTCACCGTAGCCTGGGAAAACAGCCTGCTAGTCTACAGTCAACTCTCATTACAAATGAAGATAAATCAAAAAAGTAGGTAAATCTCACTAGTGTTTTAACTTATAGGACAGAAGTACCCTTAAATACTTGCCCCAGTAGTGCTTTCAATAAACAGCAAAAGAGTGGGAGATGCTTTGAAGGCTTTACCTTGCTCCTGCGCTGCCCTGGCTGCCCTCCTCGCAGCCTTCAGCCACCCCAGGTCACACCGGCAGCCTGGCCTTGCTGCTGCTATTACTTCAGTGCTGCCAGCTCACGTTTGTTCTGATCCCATTAGAAAAGACACAGTTTAAACCTCTCCCTAGAGGCAGCTGTGATCCTGTTTCAGTAAAGATGAGCCAGTGCTGCTGTGAGAGTGGCTGGGACCTGTGCTGCTTCCCCAGCACTGGGACATTTCCCAGATCAGGAGGTGGATGCTCTCATGGCCCTCGAGCGAGTCTGGCTCAAAGAGAGGAAATGCACCTACTTTTCCCCTTCCAGTGAATGTGATATATGGGCAGGAAGGATGCACCTTTCAAGGCTGGCAAGTGATGTTTCAACCCCAGCCGAGACAGCACCCTGGGCTATAGCGCTCCATCCCAGCCCTAAAGGTGCAGGGAAAGGGAGATTGGAGTTGTGTGAGACTTGGCAAATCTGCACGAAACCCCAGAGGAACTACATTCAGGAGAGAAATGAAGCTTCTAGATCTGCTCTACAAATCCCAAACAACCTCTGGATAAATTTTGGCTGAAAAATGGCACTTTTTGTGCCTGCAATAACTGCACTTGACAGCCAAACAGAGACCCTTTCATATTTAAAAATAGAAAAAGCAATTAATTATTGGAGTCAATATAAGCCGGGAGCTGGCACACTAGCAGAGCAGTGCCTGTAGCGATCTGACTATAGCAGAGGCCTTAGTCTCTTTAGAGCTCAATGCACCCATCAGCCCAGGAGGACCTGATTTACGGTTACTATTCCTCACATCAGACCTCCCCAGCATTTGGAATGCAAAGCTGCTCAAATAGGGGCTCCACAGCAGCGAGGTCAGAGACAGCAGAAAGTGAAGGCAGCCTTTGAACTGCCCCAAAGAGCTTGATGGAGTCAGTGCTACTTTGTCAAACCCAGCCTAGCTCAGCATTTGGGCATACTCAGTGCTGGTGTGTCTCTGGTTTACTCTCCTGCAGTGACTGTGTGCAGGGAACACCAGTGTGTCAGAGGCAAGCCTTGGTGGTGCAGCCACCAGCAAGCCCTGTGAGCCAGAGCCGTTGACTGCTCTTTCCCATAGCTGGATAGTCTTGTTTGGTGTGGGATGAAGCACTGCACACCAAAGCCAGGCTCATCTTTCTGCCTCGGTGCTTACCTGGAATAGACCATGGTGTGAGACAGTGATGGGACTTAGGCACTGCTGGCAGGGTGCATGCAGGGATCCGGTAGCATTTGACCTGAGTCCTTTGGACATGGGTGAATGCCCCAGAAGGGAGATTTCCTCATTTTTGAGTCTATGATTCTATTCCTTATCCTTCAGGAAAATCCAGCTTTTTTTTTTGTTTCTATTAAACCCAATTCTTGCCACTTTCTAGCTATGAACTGTCCTCATGGATTAGCAGATCATTGAGGTAATGAAACTCAGCTGCCTTAGACACTTCATTTTCTGCTGCAAGATACTTGCACATTACCAAGCCTGCTAATGTTTGGTGAGCCTAAACCAATGAAAGGAGAAGCAGGTCCTGAACAGGAGGAGCCTGTGGCTCAGAACTTGGGGTAGTGCTGTGACGTGAGCCAAGGAGAGACCTTTGAAGTGCAGTCCTTGGGCCCAAAGCAATCACTGCACAGGACTTCCACTTTGGTAACGATTATAAGAGCAGTTCCTGGAATTATTTGCTTGTCCTGATGGCAGCTTGGTTTGGTTGAAATATGTACAATTGGTTAAAAAATAGGGGATAAAAGAGGAACTTGTCAGAGAGGCCTGTTCCATGGACCGGCTGTTCTCACAGCCTCCCCTCCCTGTCCAGATTAGTAATTCACAGCAAAGCCACGATTCAAGCACATGGTGGCTGCTCTTTTAACATGATCAAAGGAATAATTATATGCAGTGGAATTCTCCAAACACAAAAGTCACGTGTGATGCTCCCGGTGGGAGGAACTGCTGGCTGCGTTGTCTGCAGGAAACTCCCATTTGCTCCCTGCACAGGCAGCCTCAGGCTGCAGCCCAGAATGGTCCTTGCCTGCCTCCACCGTGCAGCTCACTCACGGCTCGGGGGATGCAGAGATCCTTTGTTTCTCGGGGTGTTCAGGGATGAAGGGGATGTTTCCCTAGAAAGCGACCACTGCTTGCTTCGTTTATCCTGGAATGGAAACTTTATTTATAGAAGCAACAGCAACAACAACCCTGGGCCCTAGCAACAGCAAAGTGAGCTCTGCAGTTCCTGATGGGAAATAGCACAAGGTGCTGCGCTTCAGCAGCAGGTTTTGCTCATGGTTTCCCCTCTGTACCTGTCCTGTCTTCCCTAGGAGCTGTATATCAGAAATCCAGTCTTTTCTTCTGCTGTACAACCTCCCCTCTATGCAGTCAGTAATCCACATCCATGGAGGTTGTCCAAGCCCAAAGCCTCCATCCCTCAGGATTACTGCGGGGGAATCCAGCCTTAGCACTCCTGTCTACCTGCATCTGCTTTCTGCAAACCACACAAGCTCAAGCCTGTAGGAAATCCCTGGAGCTACTCACATTCACCCCATTGATAAAGATCACCCAAAGTCTCTGACAGATGCACACTTGCAAGGCAGCAGTGCAGAGTGTAGGCCAGTCTGCACTTCATCGTGTACATGTGTCCTGTCTCATCCAAACTATTTCTGGCACATCTCTCTTTTCATTCAGATACTTAGGATGAGGATCTGGGGCCAAGATTGCCCATGTAATTGATGCTTTAAATGGTGATATGGAATTTTGGAGTGGCCTTGAACTCAAGCAAGTCACTCTCTACACATTGCTAAATGGACTTTCACTTTGTCAATACATGTAGTTGTCCCTATCCATTCATTTTTTTCGCTCTTCATTCGGATATTCCTTAAACTAGCCACTGGCTCAGATGAGTACAGTTAAGATGCTCTTCACTGCTTAGTGATCCACACTGATTCGTCTTCATTGGTTTTTCGTATCTGTTTCCACATGCGGCTGTAGATAAGCTAGGTTGTTTTTGTTAATAGGAGACAGATGGGAATTGGGTGTCAAGTTGTGATTCTGAAGCGTAGGAGCTTTTTTAAAAATGCATGATATTAAAAATCATTTAAAATGAAATTGGTTTCTGGCATTTAGCAATCAGTGAGGCAAAATAGATGCTCAATAGAGAGGCTGGAGGAGGGTAATACTTCAGTCTGAGTAGTCAACTCTGAAACCTAGGCACACATAATCATAGGTCGTACAAAAGGCCAGATTCTTGCATGCCGTCAATCTCCTCTGTTTGCGCTGGCATTGTACAGTGTCCAGTCTGGTGTATTATATTGCCTTTCTCAATCAGGTTATACACAGCACAGGAACAGTGGAAGGAGAAATGCTGGCAGGACTGATCTATCTAGGACCTCGTCCTTTAGACAAACGAGATTTTGTGGAGCTTTCTTTGCCTGGGTCTATCAGTTGGGCCTTCAAAATCAAAAGCAAGAGGGGTTTCTTGGAGTAGGGCACACACAATTCCAAAATGAGCCCTAGAACTTTTACACATGCCTGAAGAACAACTACAGTGAGTCCGAAGGGGGTATGTCAAGTTGAGGGTCCTGTCCTAGTCCTGGCCAGGAGTGGATGCTGGAGGAAAACCATGTGAAAATAGGTGAATATCACACAGTCCTTTTCCCAATGCCATCATAGGGCTGGGAGTTCCTCAGTCAGAGACAGTGTCTTTGTGTTTAGTAATTCCACTGGACTTTCCATCCACAAGTTTGTCTAGCTGCTGTCTTAACTTCTGGCCTTCACAGCAGCTGATGGCAGTGAGCTCTGCTGTTTAATTTGCACTGGATGGAAGCGTGCTTGCTTTGGTTTGCTTGAAACCTGCTGCCTGCTAATTGCATTTATTGTCCTGTTTTTGGAAAATAGAACAACAAAGGAGCTGTGGGAGGCTCCAACCTCGCAGGTTCCTGGGCATGAGGCATCAGTGCCAGTTCGTGCCTCTCCTCACACAATCACTGCATGGCTCAGCATCCTGCCCTGGCACTCCTTGTTAACTTCAGCCTTCCCACAGCAGCATCCAGCAGGCAAAGCCACCGTGCAAGACCTTGTGTTGCAGCTTGGCAAGTGAATGGGCAGCAACTGTGGCTCCCATCTTTCTCCACCCTGCCTCTTATTGTTTAAAGCTTAAAGTCAAGGTGATATGTGTCTGGGATTTTTCATATGCATATGTTAGCACTCAGTCAGCTGCCCTGCACCCCTCAGAGGCCAAATAATGCAGTGGGCAGGAAAATGGGATGCTGGAGAAGTCCCGCAGCTTGGGTCAACTGGAACAGAAAGATATTGCAGATCTTAAGTAACTGGTTTTCAGATGCCCTCCAGTACCTATTAAAATTCACCACCACAGAATGGGGCATCACAGAAATCTTACCGTGGCTGTGTGAGGATGTGCAGCAGAAGCTCTGACAGCAGCTGTCTGCTTGTTTACTTAGAGAAAATAAGTTATGCTCCTACATTCGCTGTCAGCTCCATTTTTTCTGTCTTAATTTATATGCCTGGAGGAGTTCATTTTTCATTGACTAGTAGAAACTACTAGAGACTACCCTCATGATTTAGACCCCAAGGTTAAATAACCAAAGTTATGTAGTACCTTGACATCTCCCTGCTGAAACCACCTTTTTGGAAGGATGCACTCCACCCCTAGGTTTCATTCTGTGTCCAAGGGGTACCTGTAAACCGTAAGAGAGCTTTTTTGTATTGGTACAAAAATACCATTGGATTAATCTGGCAAAGTGCTCCGAGTGCGGACACATCTGGCAAAGGTGTAAAACCTCCTTCCACAAGCAATACAAGTTCCAACAGTAGACACATGGGTTTGCCAGTGAGCTGGGACAGTGGAGAAAAGGCTCAAGGGAGACTGGAGCTCTTATCTCCCACAATCTGGAGAAGAGGGTGGAATAGTGAGGGGGCAATGTTGGCTATTGATAGTAAGTTATTAAGGGTAATAAAAATGAAAGTTGACTGCAAAGACTTGCAGAAGACACTCACTATAGTTAGGATTGAGACAATAGAAGAGCAGATGAGATTAATTTAGATAAATATGGAGTGCTGTGCATGGGAAAACTCCTAACTCATTTCTGAACAGACACAGCTAACATGCCAGTGGGTAGACTGTGTTAGCTGTGTCTGTTCAGGAGTGAGATTCTGGAGTTGTAAATAGCCCTGTGAAAACAGCAGTTTGTCCCTGTGCAAAACCAATCAAACACCAGTAGTTATTAGTGAAAAAGAGGAAAACCAGAACTGTATGAATTCACTCATTGTGCTTTTTCTTCTCAGAAAGGGTTTATTACAAATAAAAAGGTATTAAAGTTATGAGGATAACTGAAAGTATATGGCAATTTCTAGATGTTCGGGACTCCCTCATCAGAAAAGGGAGTGAGAGGATAGGAAAGAGGTGCTGACAACCATGAATGCCCTCCAGCGAGTCAGCAGGAAACAATTTGGGCTGTTTCTTTCAATACAAGACCTATGGGATATCCAATATGATGAGGTGATGCCAAGCTCCAGACAGGCAGAGGGAGAGAGTGCAGTTAAACCGTGGAACTCATTGCCGTGACACTGTAAGTGCTAAAAAGCTAAAAAAGGTAAAAAGCAGTTAAACATATTTCAGGAAGAAAATCCATTGACAGCCATGACATGCAAACACCCCAGCTCTTTCTCAGGAGATCCCTAAGTTACAAACAGCTGGCAGTTGGTGGAAAATACAAAGGATTTATTCCTATATGTTGTACCCTGTTCCCATCTTCTTCCCTGTGTACTTGCTGTCAGTCCAGGCTGGAGGTGGGTCACTGGGACAAACTGATTTTGGACTGACCCACTGCAAGAATTCTGAAGTTTGGGATAACCCTAATTTACATCACTTTTATTCAGATTAAAAACTGTGATCATGAGGTGAAGCTGTATCGTAGTAAAGAATCAAAGTGAGGTTTTCTTGCAAGAAAAGTAACCTATACTTCAAAAGGAATCATGTGAAAATAAAAATAATACGGTGGAAAATTGGAAATTAAAAAAAATAAATAGTTATTTGAGCATTGGAAAAGCATCATGCCAGTATCCCTAATGATTTTCTGCTCCCATCTGTTGTCAGCCTGTTCCACATGCGATCTTAGCTTTCAGTCACTTGCAAGCAGTGTCTCACATTTTGAAAGTTTGCGTGATGCAAAAAGCCATGAGGATGTGCTAATTGGACTGGCTCGTTATTCCCAGCTTCTCAAAATGAGGAAGAATGCTGCAGCTCCAAAAGACATCATCTGCCCGTATACTGCACACTTCAGTCACTCTGGGTTATCCACCCTTGGATAGCTTTACAAAGAGGCAGAGGGTGGGCACACAGTGTGAGCTGTGTGCAGGCAGACCCATGCAAGTACTACTGCATCTTTCTAAGACAGGTGCTTCTTCTCCAGTCTTGTATTTTCCAGCCTAATCTCTGTGCTGGCAGGTTTTCTGAGAGCTATTAAGGATTGTTAGACAACTCTTTGTCTTCACCCCAGAGTTAGCTTCATTTGATGCTGGGCAATGCATCATCAAGTTTAGAAGCAAACACCCGGGGTGTTTTCAGAAGAACTAGAGAAAGCAGGTAATTAATTATTAAGAAGTAATTAGCAAAGAAAGAGGTTTACTTCAAAGTAGGGATTTAAAATTTCACTGGGAGACTGATGTTCTTCCCTGTAGAAGATTGTAAGGAAATGCAGAGCCGCTGATAGTGCCAAACGTGCACATAACCATGTTGACTGTGGATTTGTGAGACATTTAAGGACAACAGGAGGAGGCTGCACAGCTGATAGCCATCACATGCACAGATTGCTGACTAAATAATGTAGATGTGAGACTGCAGTCACTACAATGGCTGGAAATGGGAAGTTAAGAAAGGAGCTGCTCGGGGTTTCTTTCCTAACCTGACCCTCATGCCAGGAGGAGCTGCGGGTGCTCCGGGGATGAGGAGAAAGGACCAGTGCCACTTCCCACAAGCGGATGCTCATTCATCTGCAGCTTCACATGTACAGGAGAGTAAGGATACTGGAGAATCACCTCTACCCAGGACACTGCATGGCTGCCTGGGGAGGAAGTGGCTTCCATTTAAGGAGCTAGAGAGGTTCCTGGCAGGGATTGCAGCAAAGCATCCCAGACGCTGGGTCCCGTTGGCAGAAGAGCCGGGGACAGCTCTAACTTGTGCTTCCGAAGTGCTGCCTTTTGTCAACTTGAGATTTCCCAGAATATCCAAGCAGAAAAAACCGGGATGGGTACTAGGAAGCTATTAAAGATACATAAAATAAACCTGAAGGGGGGAGGAAGGCATGCTTCTTTGAGAAACTGCACACTTTATTTGAGGGATGGATCGGTGAATGCTTATTATTTTAACAAAGACTTCTTCTGTCGCGAACAAGAGGAGCAGATGTTTAAAAGACGGACAGGAAGCGGCTGTGACAAATGAAAGGATTTTTGATTGAATTCCTGAGCTGTGTTTCCTGCCAGTAATTCATCCAGCTGTAGGCTAGATCAAAACATAATATTATGGTTTAATCAGCACGCTTTTTAACACGAAGCCAGAATATACAAGCTCTTGGTGCTACAGGTAAAAAGCCATTAGTACAGTTGGCTCCGAAGCTTCTTTCTAATTCATTATTCATTCTTTTTCTTTTAAGCAAGTATTTTGTCTATCAGCAAACACCTGAGAACTCCTAGAGAGCTGTGCTGGGGAGTTTGCACAAGCAGGTGTAGAAAGGGGAAAGCACTTCCAGGGCATGGCAGACAGAATAGGCTGCCTGAAAGTACAACCCGACTTCTGCTGCAGTCTGAGAAAGCTCAGCTTCCCACTGCCTGCAGGGAGCATTAGAACAAGCTGGTTATCCTTGGAAAAAAAAAAGCCTGGCATAAGGATTTCTACTGTTTTTTTTCCCTCAGCACAGTTCTGAAACAGCAGTGTGTGTGTGTGTGTGTTTATGTGTGTGCACATGTTAATTGTGATGTTTTCTGCTTCTCTTCCTTCCTCCTAATGAATTCTATTTGTTTACAGCCTCAAGGAAAGCTTGTCACTAGAAATTTCCTTTTGAGTTTTCAGCTCGAGATTTCACAACCACAGAGCCCATTGCAACACAGTGATAAACAAGCTGAGGGAGGCAACTCTGGAGAATTGAGGCTTCTCTTTTTCGCCATTTAGTTAAGTAAATAGTTACCAAATGTGCCGAGATGGAGAACTTAATCCCTAGATGTAATGAGTATTAGGAAAAAGTGGATTTCGTTCCTATCCAAAACCTTAGAGTAGGCACAGGAACTGTTTTGAACAGCTTATCCTTACACTACTTATTGTCAGACAGAGATGCTGGGCTGTGCTCCTGGGACACCACACTGTGCTGCAGGCTGTATGGGAGCAGGGAGAATGGAAAAGAGGGATTGCAAGAGCTGCCTAAAGCTCAGGCTCACAGTTCCTAATGTGCATGTCTCAAGGCAAATGCAGGACCTGGCTGAATCCAGAAAGAATAACCAGGATATGCCCCCTGCACAGATACCGGCTGCCCTCTGTCCCTTTGGCCAGGCTTTTGGAGCAGGGATGAGGACACTACAGCTACCTCTGCCAGGTCTCCTCCTCTGCAGGGTGCAATCAGCATGGCCTGGCTGGGTCTGAGTCCCATCCTGCACAGTGTTTCCTGGTCCTTGGACTAAGCACGATATCCATAGATGTGCTGTGATAACCAGGTAGGCTTTCTCTGCTGCATTGAATCCAGTGTAAAGTTCTTATAGGTGAGACCTCCCATATGAAGAGAGGCTGAGAAAGTTGGGGCTGTTCAGCCTGGAGAAGAGAAGGCTGCGTGGAGACCTCATAGCAGCCTTCCAGTATCTGAAGGGGGCCTACAAGGATGCTGGGGGGACTCTTCATCAGGGACTGTAGTGACAGGACAAGGGGTAGTGGGTTCAAACTTAAACAGGGGAAGTTTAGATTGGATCTAAGGAAGAAATTCTTTACTGTGAGGGTGGTGAGGCACTGGAATGGGTTGCCCAAGGAAGCTGTGAATGCTCCATCCCTGGCGGTGTTCAAGGCCAAGTTGGACAGAGCCTTGGGTTTAGTGTGAGGTGTCCCTGCCCATGGCAGGGGTTTGGAACTTGATGATTTTAAGGTCCTTTCCAACTGAAACCATTCTGTGATTCTATGACATGATAAAAGTGTATTGTGGGAAGCCTTGCAGTCAGGATTTTCAGGGTGCTCTGGGATAATGTGGCTAAAGGTTGCTTTCTGGAGGGTGGGATGAAATTCTAGGGCACAGGCTTTCCTTGCTGCACAGTAATAAAACCAGTAAATTTTGGATCAACCAAAACTTTTAACCAATACTTGGGAAATTTAGCAAGTGGTTTTGGCGGCAGCAGGGCAGGCGTATCTTGACATTTTCAGAATAACTGAAGGGGTTTGTTTTTCCATTAGGAAACCAAGTTTTGTTTTGAAATTTGCCTCAGCTTTGTAATAATAAAGAACAGAAAGAAAGAAAAAATCCTGTCAGGGAAACAGAAATGTTTCCATTTAAGTCGAATGAAGATTTTTCTGTTGGACCCAAGTTGAGCAGAACTTTTCACTGCTTTGAGGAATTAAAAAATGGATTGAAAAAAAGAAGTCTGTCTAAGGAGTAATAATTAAAAAAACAATTTGTCTGTTTCTGTTTATTTGAGTGTGCAATGAATTACTGATATGAGGAAACATATCAGGTGGGGAGGGCTAGATCCCTTACTCATGTGGTGAAGACTCGCAGCACATCTAAGGACTTACGCACTAGGCCAGTTGAGCTAAGGAGTATAGACAGGGGAACTAGATGTACCTTCCCTCCCTTCAGTAGTAAACAGAGGAGCTGCAGCGTCTCTTCAGTGCACAACCTGATCCCACTTCAGGGCATCTAAAGAAGGTGCTGCCAGTCAGCTGTATGAGGCAACTCAAATCATAGAATGGTTTGTGTTGGAAGGGGCCTTTAAAGGTCATCTAGTCCAATGCAATGAGCAGGAACACCTTCAACCAGATCAGGTTGCTCAGAGCCATGTCCAGCCTAACCTTAAATGGTTGCAGGGATGAGGCATCCATCACCTCTCTGGGCAACCTGTGCCAGTGTTTTACCACCCTCACCATGAATTCTTCCCTGTACCTAGAGGTTTGAAAATAGTTTGAGTTTTGCACCAATCCTCTCTGTGGTGTGGCTGGGGAGGAGGCTCCCCAGGTCCTTTTGTCCCATAAAGCATCTTCGGTGCCAGAACTGTGCCCAGTAAGTGGCAGCTCCTTCGTAAACAGCATAATCATTAAATGTCAGCTACTGCTTACCCTTTAATTGCTTTTGAATTCTAACAAGCAGCTCCTCATTCATAGCAAATTGGCATTTCGTACATTCAAGATTGTGCTATTAGCTGCACAATAGAGAGGCTGGTTTTCTGTAAATATTGAGATTTGGTAATTATAACCCGACAGTTATTAACACTCCATGGCAGATAAATCTTTGGCTGCTGAATCTGCTGTGGGCAAATCTCCTTCAGAAAGGAGCGTCTTATCAGTGAGTGGAGGAAGGCTCTAGCTGCCATAGTCCATTAACACCGCATTAATGAGCCAAGAGCCCACGCACCACAATGAAAACATACCCTGAAGTGTAGCAGATGGGTTTAGAAGCCAAAGCCACACAATGGGGAAACCTAGGAAGCGATAGCTAAATCCAATAGAAAACAAAAACTGGGCAGCTTGCCCCTCCTTGTAGTAAATGTCCTGGAGTAATAGGCATTCTGGGATCATACTGGGTGAGACTGTGGCCTTGCAGGTCTTTCCATTGACTTCAGGAGGTCTCATCTGGTTACCAGCAGTATATCAAAACCCACCTAGAAACCACTGCTGATCGCCTGAGGTCTGCACCGATATCTCCAGTGAAATCCTTTAGTGATGCTCATAGAGGATTTGTGATTCAGTCCTTGGGATAGCTGCACTGCTAACCCAAAGCAAGGCTTCACACATCTTGTTGCTAGAGCTGCTTAAAATAAAATAAACAAAAGCGGGTTGACAAATGTGACTGAATCAGTGTAGGGGGGGAGCACTAACACGTCAATCGTGTAAGTGATTAACTATTAGTCATATGTGAATGACACATCCCCACATACCAGTAAAAGAGCTACAGCGTCATTTGTAATCGTAATGATGTCACAGCAGAAAAAGCCCTCACACTTTGATGTATTAGCTCAGGGGCAGTGGCTATTGTACACAGGTTTTAAGACTTTACTCTTTTACAGACTAGTGTTAAGTCTGTAACCTTCCCACCAGCACTGCATCGTAGAATCGTAGAATCCACTAAGTTGGAAAAGACCTTTAAGATCAAGTCCAAACATCACTCCAGGACTGCCAAGTCCTCACTTTTCCTCACTGTCATTAGTGAGGATGTTGCGTGCATGAAGCACAGAATTAAAATTAAGTAGCTTTCAGTTGTACATGCCAGGCAGAGCAAATGCATCCTTGAGGCCCTTTGATGGAGCTGTGTGTAACTCCTCTTTCTCCAGTGCTGTAGTTTGTAGACAGATACGCTGGTATATGAGCATTCTATGTCAGCCAGGTAAAATGTCCCCTATTGCTGCTTGTGAATGCAGACTGATTTCACAGGGAGGAAGGCACTGCCTGTTTTCCAGGGGGTTTGATATGGTGAGGAATTTTTGGGCAAGCCCGCTTGCCTGCCATGTTTTGATGTAGTGATTACTGGGAAAGGGGGATTGGTCAAAAATGCAAATCTCAGTCATCCAGAGGGATGCTGTTTGCACAGAGACCCTGCCCTGGTCTCTGTGTCAGTGTGCCCAAAGAAGAGGCAACCGCAGCTCCCACTGGGTGGTGGTCTCTGTGCCATAGAGATCCTTGACTCCATGTGTGCCTACGGAAAAAGAGCAAGAACCAGGGGGCAATTGCACAAAAAGGCCTTATTAAAAACAGCGTAGGGGAAGGGGTAAGACTACAATGTACAGCTGATCTCACAAAGGGGCCTCCTGCCCTGGGTCAGACCAGAAAGTGAGGCGCATGGTAGAGCAGAACTTGGCCAGAGTTCACAGTGCCAGGACTGGCGAGATGGGAACACAGCCTCAAACACATGCTTCCAGTTTCCAGTGCCCAAGAATAGATTCTGGTTAATAATACACATGCCTGTATTAAATATACTAAAGTGATAGCTCTGTGATCTTCGGCATCAGACCTGCCAGACAGTGGCGACCGTAAGGCACCTTCACCATGCTGTTCTGATACAGGATTCATGTCAAGGCCATTTTCTGATTAGCCAGAACTTTCTTTCCCTCCCTCTTCTACAAACAGGGCTTGTCACCTGTTTCTCATCTATTTTCATTACGGAGGAGAAGTAATGGGTACATCTGGGTGTTATTGGAGAAATGGCTCGGCTAAAGCCATAATGCGGTAATTACAGACTGAAGTAAGCCGTGCCGATGCCCTGGAAATGCATTTGCCTCTGAGTGTATGATGCTGTCACTTGTCCATTCAGATGGCTTTTCTGGGGAAGAGGGAGGAGAGAGATGTGGAAAGCTGACCACGTACGACCTATCCTGTGCATGTGCGGTAAACCTCGAAGATACAGAACGCTGCCATCACAGCAGGAAAACAACAGTGTGCCCCACTGTAAAATGGACCAGAGGCTCATTTTCCAAGTGGCTTGTTTTCCTGGGGATTCAATTATTCTGTGTATGACAACTTGCTTCTGGTCTTTTGTAACTGCAAGGAGACACCAAACCAAAATAGCTCGTTTTCACTGTTTTGGTGGTGCTCTGTGCTAAATAGCAACACATGACTGCTGGTACACCACAGAAACCAGTAACCTAATGTAAAGCGTGACAGCAGGCTCTGGTAGCAGCCTGCACTCTCTGAAGCGAGGGGAAGATAGCACAGGGAGCTGGAAACCTGAGATGGCTCTGTGTGTGTGTGTACGTGTCTGTGTTCGTGCTGAATGGGGCTTAGAGACACATCTCCGCAAACTTCCAGCCCTCCCTCCCCGAAGTGACACTCCTAGTGCAGGAGAAGGTGTTCAAAGTGGTGTTTTACATGTGCATGGCATAGAGCCATACAGTGACAGAACGGTTGGGGGTGGAATGGACCTCTGGAAGTCATCGGGTCCAACCCAGTGCTCAAGCAGGGCCATCTAGAGTTGGCTGTCCAGGACCATGTCCAGGTGAATGGACCATGTCCGTTGTACCAAGCTGGTGGCATCTGCTCTGTGCCATGGGGCTTGGGTGCAGTTCTGCATAGCCCCAGTGTATTTTAAAGTTCAGAGCGTTTTGCCACCAGGGAGATTGCAAGCACCAGTATAAAATGCTGCTGCAGCAACTGAGCTGGCCTCGTAAAAACTGGATGAGTAATGGAGCTTGTATCTTTGCTTGTCCCTTGGCATGTCATTGCTATGCTGTAGGGTCACACTGGTAAAGAGAGGCCTCAGGAGTTGGGCATGTTCCTGGGGTCACCCTGGCCTCCAGCCCCTGTCTCCTTCACAGTCTGGTGTACTGCATTCACAGGGAGATACCGTGGTCAGGAAAGGGGTTTTCCCAGGGTGAGGTTCTTCCTCCTCATCCATGGTATGCCACTAGGCTGCAGTTTCTTCAAATGCAGGGGATGTTTTGGGGTAGTGGCAGTTTGTGTTCATACTCTTCCCTGTTGCCATTTTTCACATGAAATCGTCATACCCCTACATGAAATCATCATCTGCAGTGAGCAACATATTATCAAATATTAAAATAGATGGGCATAATATCCTGTACATGTGGAAAAATGAGAATGTGGAGAGGTTTAGCCATGGCGCAGGCAAAAGTTGCATTTGCAGAGAGCAGAAGACAGAGCAGAGCAGGGTGGCGCTGGGGCTCTGCAATCCCCACACCAGTTCAATATCCAGCTTTATTTCCATAGCCAGAGAGCACCATTTCTGTTTCTTTCTTTTACCTTTTTTCCTCTTTTTTCTTTTTAATCAGGAAAAAATTACGTCCTTTTGGGCTTGACTGAAATGGAGTGATCTGTTCATTTAGCTGCTGAGAAGGGAAATTAACTTCATTCTTATCCGTCTACCTTATTAGCACAAATATTGCGGCTGCATTATCCTATCCCACATAAAACCCTGTACAGTAGAGCCTTTTAATTGTCTGGCTAATTGTTTGGCCTCGGAGCTGTCTATTTCCGATTGTCTAATTCTCATTAGAATGCCAGCTGACACTGAGTCCTCCAAAGCTCCCTTTAGCTGCTTTTAACCACTTCTGGACTAATTTGGTGTTGTTGAAAGCACTTACAGAAAGGCAACCAACAATAAGAAACACAGTGCAAATGTTTCTCTTCTCTAATGCATTCAGCATTTAAAATCTTCGCCATAAAGGAGTTTTGATGCTGGTTTAAATGCATGTATCCCTAAAGAGTCACAGCATTGTTGTTAGTGTTCAAAAGTGTGTAAAATGCATGAACTGGAAATCTAGGCAGCAATGTTTCAGTCCTTGATCTGGCAGGGTGCAAGGTCCCCAGCAAGAGAAAGGATCAGTCTGTATTACAGTGCTCTTTGTTAACCCTACATTAAGCATTTCTGAGGGCAGCCTACAAAACCTGAGTGAGACGAAATCTTGGGTTCGCACTCTGAATTCACTGCCATATATTATTGCTGTGTAGCCCTTGTTTTCATTTCATGATACTTCAGCACCCAGTTCAGACTCTGGCTTAGTCCATTGCCATAGTTAGGAATTTTTCCTGTTGTCTGTTCCTTCAGTTATCTTCTTTGAACAGCTCTCAGCAATCTAATGAGTCACTTGAGACTGGCCAAAGCTTGCTCCATGTTGCCATCAAACTGAACAAACGCAAGCAGGTAGGAAAACTCCATGGGGCAGGACTCCTTCAGAGTCATGTTCCCTAAAACCACTGCTGCCCTGAGAAAATGAAGAGAAAAAAGGGTTCTTAGAATCATAGAATGGTTTGGGTTGGAAAGGACCTTAAGATCATCGAGTTCCAACCCCCTGTCATGGGCTTCTTGGGACATCTTGCACTAAACCATGTCACCAAAGGTTTTGTCCAACCCCATTGCCAGATTTCAAGTGACATTTGCTACTGTAAATCCTAGAGAGCGGTTAAAACATGACCAGTTACTGAAACTGAAGGGTAGAGAACTTCTGTGGGTTTATTGCCAGTTTTAGCGCTGTATTTCTTGATCGCAAACATGGGAGAACAGAAGATGAGACATCGGTGCTGCAGTGATGGAGGGTTTGCTGGCTCCCTGCAGATGGGGGGACCTCTTGGTGACTTGGGAGCCATGGCTATTGGGAGCTAGTGCCCCAGGGCTGCCTTTTGCTACATCCTACCTATTTGTTGGGCAGAATGAGATGTTTCGAGGAGCCTGAAAGCTTGGGACGCTGTCCCTTAAAGCTTTCCCAGCTTCCAGTGCAGCCCGGTGAGCATAGGAAGAGACAAGGGAAGCCCTGGCAGCCTCTCTGCTACCCCATGACAACACACATCGCACCTATCATCCAGGGCAATGGGGACACCCAGTGCCCAGGTCACTCATCGCTGGCAGCCATGGCAGTGTGTTTTGGAAGCATTGCATTCAGTAGCATTCAAAATGAAATACTACAAGATTGCTGCTTCATAAATGTGTGGTCTTTGGGGATTTTCCTCACAATTCTCAGAGAAAAGAGTTTGGAAGGATCACATATGGAGTTCATGAAACTCCTGCATGTTGTCCCAGCCCACCCCAAGGCTTGCCTTGGGTTCCTCTTCTGAACATCTTGGAACTGCCATCCCTCAAGGTATGTTAACTGCCTGCTGCATTGCTATCTACAGCCAAAGCTGTTGATGATGTATCCTGCCAGCAAGGGCAGCTGAGCCCTTGTGTCTGGCATATACAACTTCTGTTTGTATCTTGTTCAGAAGATGTAGTAGCAAGATTTTATATCAACAGCTTCATCTAACACAAAAGATAAAAGGAGAAGGAGAATAAATCTCTCATCTTTCAACTTGGGGTGCCCTTATCTAGAACAGGTCTGGGAGACCACAGCCAGAGTGATCATGGTTCGAGGAGCGAACAAGGACACTGATTTAGCCTGGCAGCTCTTCCTCCCATCCTAAGGTGGGGCATTTCCTACATTTTTTCATACAATTCCACTGCCCTGATAGGCTTCATTTCCCAAGCATCCTTTTTTAAACATACTTGAACTGCTTTTGCTGTGGATTTCTCTTCCTCATGTTTTTGCTTTCTAGCAAATCACAGTGTTCTCCCCTAACATGTTCTCCTGTCTCATGGAAGAGAAGACCGAGTTACTGGTGTCTCCTTCAGCTGTGAACACAGATGGAATTTATGGCTTTTGAGGTTTTATTTATAACTGTTTTAAAAGCATGGCAAATGTCATCCACAGAAATCCCTGTTAGGCTGTTTCTTCCCCAGGCACCGCACACTTTGCAACTGCTGCGGCACATGAGGCTGGGATTCTCAACTTGGTGTGAGTTCTTGCCTTCGTAGCTATTGACACTTCTATACATTGCTCAGGGATTTACCTGAATGTGACACTTGAATCGTACACTTCATGTGAGCCACATCCTTTCCCTATAGAGGAACAACACACACCACCACTCTCGCCTGTCTCACACAGGGATAGGTTAAAATGGAAGAAAATGCCACGTATTGTCTGTTGTATGCAGGTTTGTGTCTGCATTTGAACTTCTAATAGACTTTAGGTCTCAGAGCCTTGTGAACTTTGTCTTTTGTAGATTTCTCTTATTGGTTATAACTCAGTTCTCTAGCCTGAAATTTTCAGATATCCACAAGTTTCTGATTAATTTTTCCTTTTAGCTGAGCTTCCTAAGGAAACAAATCTCATCCAGACGTGTTTCTCACCCATAATAACTTCTGGGCGGTTTTTCAACCAAATTTGATAACAGGATAAAGGTCCACAACACGTAAGTTCCTGCGGTTTCCATGAAAATTAGCCTGTTTAGAAGAAAGAGGAAGAAATAAGCTGGCAGTGGAGGAAAAGGCAGCTGTCACTCAGCTTTCAGTGGCAGCAGCCAGATCCCCAGCCAGCCTGCAGGCTCTGGACACAGCAGTTTGCCCCCCAAAATAAGCTTGGATCATGAGGGTCAGTTGAGCAAACTGCTGGTTTGTGGTGGGATTTTGAGGACGCAGGGCACCAATCCCTGAGAAATTGGAGTTTACCAGGTCCATTGCTCATGGAACTGCTGTATTAAATAGGAAGGCTAAACAAACATTTTCCTTCCTCCTGATTGTGTGTCATTTCTTTTCAAGCCAATGCTTCTGAAAACAAGAGTCTAATGTTAGCACAGCTTCCCCAGAAGAGGTTTCCAAGACTCTGTGCTCCCAGCAGCTCTTACTGAAATTAATGGGAGCTGGTGGGGCTCAGTGCTTCCAAAAATAAAAACACTCTGACAGTGATACAGATGCAGATGACTAAATTTAAGCCGTAGTTTTTGAGCATCTGGGGCCTAAATCCATGTCTGAGCACTTCAGAACAAGTGGCCTGATTTTTTAATAGGTACTGAACAGCCTTACCGAAGGCAAGGGACTTATGGCTGTATGGATTAGGCTATATTTGGCAGTCAAGAGGTAGTTATAGGTAGCTGAAATTCAGACACACAAATTGGAACACATGGGCCGTGCACCTGAAAGCGGGGCTTTTCAAAGCGGTCCGCCTTGGCATAAATGATATTATTGAAGTCGCCGGAGCCCAGAGGGAAGGAGTTAAGTCAACACAGAGCACTTCAGAAGTCTCCTGGCTCAGCGTGTACATCTGTGCTTAAGAAGGATGCTGGAATAAAAACTACTTTGCAGGTGCAATGTGGCCAAATGAGAAGAAATGGGAGGGTTTTAAGATCCGTGTGCTGGAGCAGCAGCTCTCGCAGCTTAATGCTGCACACATACCGGGGGCTTTTTGTATTTATGTTCCCTGTATGCCTTGTTGTTTTAAGAGAAAGGAACAAACAGGGAGCAGTTGGCTGGCAGAGCCCACAGACTCGGCAGGAGCTGCCAATGGGCCTTGCTGGGTCTTTGCAGTGAAAGGAGCGGGCTGTGGAGTTACAACTGCTCTGCAAAGCCCTGCAGCCCGATCCTGCCCCGCTCAATAGGGCTTTGTGTAGAAGCAGGGGCTGCCCTGACAGAGCAGCCTACTGATTCACTGCCTAGGATGGAGACAGGCTGCCTTTAACTCTTTCCTGGGTTTACAGCAGGGGTTTTCAATCCCAGCTTGCCTTTTTGGGTTTGTTTGCCTTCTTCCAGAGTTAGGAAACAAACAAACAAAACCCCAACCAACCAACCAACCAAAAACCAAAACCCCAGTTCCGACCCAACCCCCCCAAAAATAACCGAAAAGAAAGAAACCCAAAAAAGAAAATACCACTTTTGTCAGGCCCCAGTTCAGCACAAATTAAGCAAACAGGAGTTTAGATGTTGCTGACAAGAGGGCTGATTTTTAAGTGTTGAAACAGTCAGTCCACATCTATCCCAGCCAAAGCCAACACCCCATCCTCAGCAAGGAGGGAGAAGCACCACGGTTGAACGAAAAGAGGCAGGATTTATTTGATCAGAGGTGGATGATTTATCACCTTTCGTTTGACAGCTTCAGGATTAAATGTACTATTGAGTCAGAGGTGGCTGCCTATAAGGAGATTTACCTGTAAATGTGCCCCCTGAGTGAAACAGTCTGGATTTAATAAAGATGCCAGATTTACCACAAGCAAATGAGAAGCTACAGAGGCCCACATGATTAAGTGACAAAATGGAGGTGGAAACTGGGAGGAAATGAGGTGAAACACAAGGGAACGACGGTTCGAAAATACGGACTGAAAAGCAGAAGAGGATAAAACATCTGGGTGGGAGACCTGAGAGGCTTTTAGGTGCAAAGAGGCAGGAGAAACACTGTTCAGATACCCTTATATAGCACTGGCCTTGAGTCTTTGCCCATCGTTCACTGGAAAATGTGGCAAAACATTGCCAAAGGTTCTTAGTGCTATTTATGGAAATGAGATAAAATTGAAGCCAGGTTTGGGGTAAGCAAAACCTCCTTATTCCAGAGCTGTAAAACCAAAACCCTGGTTTGGATTAAGGACCCGCCGGATCTGCATCTTCTGTTCTGATGAGAGGGGAGCTGATGGGCAAGCAATCCCATCAGTATGCCGCTCTGCCTTAGTGAACTGCTGGGAGCCGTCTGTCACGGGAATGCAATACTGCAGAGCTCCAGTGATCTATGTATTTGTTTAAACTTGACAAAAACTCAGGCCTTAATCTGCAACAGTTTATTTGAACAGGCTGGGAAGGCAAGGTTATTGTTGTTGTCGTTTGAAAGCTCTGTAATTGCAAAGCTTATACTAAAGATTTGTGGATTCCTGTCAGCCTATGTGAGGATCTGCATGAGGAGTACCAATGTTAGGACATAAAAACTGTGTCCACACAGGGAAGAGCTGGTGTCAAGGCCAGAAGACAGACACTGAGGAGTCACCTGGAAGAGCTGTACACAAGGATTCCACACACAAAGTCCATGGGACGTGCCCACCCCCGTAGCCTCCCATAGTATCCATTCACCCAGCCTCTTTGCGGGTTGGGAATGACCTGTCCCTTTGGCTGAGTTCACGTGCATGTGTGCTCCGCGGACACATCTTGGTGCTGCCTTCTAAAATCTGGCCCTAATTTCGGACCAATTTACTATTCCAATGAAATGAATCTGCAAAACATATGGCGCAAATAGCGTTCGCCTAAGTGGACTGCACGGTTCAGGTTTGATTTGTGACTTATCTTTGCATTCCCATTCACGTGGGAGTCCGTGATAGATCTTTAAGTAGAATAAACTGAAACCTGTGCACAGCTGCCTTTCATCAGAGAGAGGGCTGCAGACAGACTCCAGAGCAGAGCCTTCGTCTGGGGCAATTGCTGCAACTACTGTGGAGGACGGTGCATGCAACAAAGGAGACAGGCTCTGGTGTGACTTGTGCCTGTTTGTCTTTGAGAGAGACATTACAGCCACTTACTTGCATTCAATCTGAGGGGGTAAAAAAAGAGAGAGAGGAGAAGGGAAGAAATCATTAATAAAACCCCACCACCATGATGGAAATTTCGTAGGGGATTTTAAATCACATTTAGACATAAATCCTTTGAGTTCACAATTTCCATAGATTACTGGCATCTGTGGACCCCAGATAGACTGTAATCACTAAGATTGTTCTAATCTTCCTATGGGAGGGTTTTCAAAGGAAGTATTGAATTACATCAGTTCTTAGCAGAGCTGGGTTTTAACTTGCAAGGAAGTGCTTTAAACCCAAATGCATACATTAGCACCAGGCCCATAAAGTGAGAGTATAATGCTTGTGACTTTCATACATCCTGATGTGTAATTTGTTATCCCAACAATAAAACAAGAGACACACATGCTCAGCCGCATGGTAAGTGTATTACAATGGTCAGGCCTTTGCTGTCATCTTGGAACCTTCTGTGTAACAGTCCTTTGAAGCACATCTCTGCTCGTTGCAAGGAGCAGTGCTTGACTCCTGCACCAAGGTTGGATTGTGCCCTAATTCGTGCTGCAGCAGAGCATTTCATGCCATTGCCCAGTGTGCCTGTCCCTAAACCCAGCTCCCATCACACCCTGGAAGTAAGCAAAGTTAGAAGAGGTGCAGTTATAAAGCCATCTACTTGGTATGGAAAACTTTGTACAGGGAGAGCATAGCTGTGGTCCTTGCTTGTGACCAGAACATACAGGGGAACATCAGGACATCAGCAGAATAAACCTAATTCTGCTCACACCTATACAAATCAAAGCTGCAATTGCTTCTACTGAACACACTAAAGGGATGTGGGAAGCTGGTGTGAGTTAGAAATCCTGGTTGCTGTGTCAGATTCACCACTGGTACATGAAAATGAATGGAATTACACCAGGGATTATACTGTCCCCATATGGGGTTTTATGCCTGGTAACTCCTCGGCTTTCATGGGTATCAAATTTGCGCCTGCTATCCTGGGTTACAGAGCTGAATCTTTTGCTCCAGTGCTAAGGGATTAAACAGACAATTGAGTTTTCTCAGAGAGGATGTAGAAAATGTAAATCAAAAAGAGAGTCACTGGAACTGGTTGCAGTGCTGACAGCCCTTACAATACATGCTGCTTCCTACCACTCGCAGTGACCGGCTGCAGCAGTGCCCGCAATGATGCAGAGCAGCATCAGGGCTGTACATGGGGACAAGTTGGACATGGGACTGAGACCCCGTGAGTGCCCAACAGCTTGATCCAGGGGATGTCATCTGCAAACTGGGAAGCTGAATCTGGTCTTCCTGTGCAGCCAGGAGAGCTGGTGTGTCCCTGGTGTGGGGAGCTGCCAGGATTGCTGTGCTGTAATGCTGGAGCTGTGCTCTGCAGGACCGCATCTCTCAGCTCCTTGACTCCGCTTTATTTAACTTGCTGCTCATCAGCTAGACACCAGCGTGGGCAAGTATTTGCCTTTGCATTGCATTTGGATAGCTCTGAAATTTTAAGGGCTTGTCTAAGGCAGTGCTATGCCTGCCCTGAGCAGAAATATGCTGGAGGGAAGGACCTGACCTTAAGAACAAATTCATGCTGTGCTGTATTACTCTACGGTCAAAATGATCTGATTTACCGGAAGGTAAACGTTTTTGTTACCTGCTTGGGAATCAGTCAGCACTTCTTCTATGACAATGAAGTTTCCAGTTTTGGGTTTACTTAGGGAGAAAAAACATCTTCTTGGTTTCATTTGGTTTGAGGTTTTTATTTATTTTGGAAGAACACTGCTTCCCTGTGAGGGACCACAGAAATTCATTCTCCACAGCTGTGTGAAAGCCAGGCTGTGCAGAGAAAACCTGTTCCAAGCACTTGCTGGTGTTCATGCAGACTCCACTTTGTGTGATGGGACAAGCAGTGACCATGACAAAAGACTGTAGTGATAACTCCATGCATCAGCGTGATGTTGTCATCACCATGGGGTTGAGCTGGTTGCCTTAAGTAGAGGAAAAGAAGATAAGGAGTTTGGGAAAGACAGTGCCAAACACCACCAGAATGTGCTCAGTGTTGGCAGCTGTTCACTGTCTGCTCTCCTGTAATGATGTGACATGAATCCTTGGACTCCTTTCTGAATAGACCTGTGGAGTGCAGAGGGTGGTTTTGGTCAGCATGGTCTACGGTGATGTCAAGGATGCTAAGATGAAGATGATCACACTGTGGTGTGGTTTCATGAGGCAAGAATGCCTCTGTATAGGTTTGGCAGGCACAGTTACCTATTTTACTTTCTTGTATGAGGTTACAAGGTGACATCCCACCATGCGCCCCTGTTGGACTCCCCAAGGTACCGCAGAGCTTGGAGTGGGCTTCCTGTCCATCCCCCTGCCTGAGAATATGAGTATTGATGTGTGCATGAACAGGGGAAGGCCACTGTTGCTTTGCTTTGTGAACCTCATGCTTGTCAGAGTGCAGGGAGTTTCTCCCCTCTGTCTCCCAAGGGAAGCTTGGCCTGATTTTGTGTGCAGTGACAGTGAGACATTTCCCAGGGTCCATCAAGCTGCTTTGGCTCCGAGTGGGCTTTCTCCAGCCTTCTACTACTTGTTCGCCATACGTGTCAGCTTGCACGTACGTCCTGGTTTACGTAACTTGCCATGGTATAACCCTGCCTGTGATGCACGTTTGGAGTGGTTATCTGTGCTCCCTCCTGGCTGAAGCAGTGCAGCTTCTGCCCGCAGGTCAGCTTTCTTGGCTGGGAGCTGCCGAAGTGACCTGTTAGGAATGATGATGAGCACAGAGCTTGTTGAACAGAGATCACATTTGAGGGAGACACTGTGCATCATGGTTGCCTTCAGGTGAAACCAGACTAGGGGGTTATGGTGAGTTCCATAGCTCTGATTGCTGGATCTCCACAGCTGTGCTATGGAAAAGCAGGATGATGCATTTTCTGCACATACTCTTGGCAACTTCATTCACATGCTGTTATCAGCTTCTCTGACAGCACTAGACAAACCTAGGTGTGTAGGAGCCACCGAGCTCTGTGCAGGTGGTTTGTGTGGCTTGAGATCAGACCTGGGGCTCCTTTCATGTGTAACCAGTCTCAGAGGCTGTATTCCTTCTCCAATGCCTCCTTGCTCTGTGGGTCTTCTCTTTTCACCTCCTGTTTGTTTCCTCCTTGCTGTCAGCAGATCAGCAGGATGCATTAGCTGAAGTGTAATTCTGGACTAGAGCTGGCTCCCATCCACTCAGTTTGCAGTGGCCTCACTTCACATCACCATACATGCATGTTCAAAAATATTCTTCAGTAAAGACCTATGGAAGAATAGCATATACACATGCGACAAGAGGAGCAGTAAGACTGACTGAGCTGCCCACGTTGTTACAGGCTCTGTACAAACCTCGGTCAGATTGGACTACGTTCATGACTTAAATAGATGCTTTATCTTGATTTACTGGAGGTTCACTTACAAATGCAATAGTATTATGAAATACGGGTACCCTCAAGTAGATTATTCTTCACAGAGGGGTTATTTCCTCTGTCTCTTACCTTTCTTAGTTTATGACCAAGGATTTAGTAGCTGAGAACTATCAGGGGAAGACAGTGCTGATTTTTCTCTGACGTATGCCACAATGAATTAATAAATCTGTGGAAGGCAATGAAATGGTAATAAGCAGGATAAGTACTGGTGAGTGAGAAACATATGAATGCAAGTCCCATTTATTTTCCACAGCCCTGAGGCAAAACCGTTACCCATTGTACGTGGCAGTATCTACTTGGATCTAGTTCAAAAGATGCTATGGTCAGATTGAGGCCCAAATTACCATGAGTGAAGCCACAACACCTTAGCTGAGGTGTGGAGTCTCGCTGTGCGTGCATGCATGCTCTTAGCCTGGAGCCAATGTAAGAGACTTATTTCAACCCCAGTTAATTACAGGCTAAACTAGGACAAATTACCTTGCTGCAGTCTTCCAGTATGTGCAAGGTGAGTTACCATGGCTCAGCAGACCCATGTGGTAGGATCCTGCTCCAGACTGTAAACACATCGTTGTAGTATCTAAACTCCTTTACTCAGTGGAGACCTAGGCAATGCAATCAGAGTCCAGAGAGCAATTCAGCTGACCAAATACTGCTTTTTCCTATATGTGAATAGAGTTGTGTTCATCCATTTGAGCATGTTGAGTATGTTAGAGCCTGCCCCAAACTCTGAGCTCTCTGTTCATGGTGTGTGTAGCCTGTCACTTGACTTCCATTGGGACCATTTATGGAACAAAGATTTATACATCCTGTATAAGGGTATCAAATACTCGCAGACAGTGAGATGCAAAGGACTGTGTCAGGGCACACTCTTACTTGTATTTGAACTGTTTCCGAAGGGCGGTATACAAAAAGTGGTGACACAGTCATGTCCCAAGCTAGTGGGACATGATTGTCTGTACAAATCAGATCACCTCTTCGAATGGCCTATGAGGAAAGGCTGAGAGAGTTGGAGTTGTTCAGCCTGTAGAAGAGAAGGCTCCTGGGAGACCTTATGGTGGCCTTTCAGTACTTGAAAGGAGCCAGTAAGAAAGATGGGGAGAGACTCTTTAGCAGGTCCTGTTGTGATAGGAGGAGGGGTGATGGTTTTTAACTAAAAGAGGGGAGATTCAGGCTGGATGTGAGGAAGAAATTGTTTACATTGAAGGTGGTAAAACACTGGCACAGGTTGCCCAGAGCAGTGGTGGATGCATCATCCCTGGAGACATTCAAGGCCAGGCTGGATGTGATTCTGAGCAACCTGATTGAGTTGAGGGTGTTCCTGCTCATTGCAGGGGGGTTGGACTAGATGAGCTTAGAAGGTCCCTTCTAACCCAAACTGTTCTGTGATTCTGTGATTCTAGATTTCTGTCTCAAACTAACTGTAACATTTCTCTGGCACAACTCACCATTCCGAATAGACAATTCGTATGTATATGCAGGCTTTACTTTGGAAGTAGAAGAAGGTAATGATTTGGATGCCGTCTGTGGTGTGGTGGTGGTGGTGAACACCAGAGAACAACCCCAGGCGCATTTAATTTCCTAGTAGAGACACAGGTATATGGGTTGTCCACAAAGTTGCATGAAAAATTAATGCACAGCAAGGAACTAAACTCAGATCTTGTGCCTTCTAAACCCTTGCCTTAACAGCAGTTTCATACACCAGCAACCAGATGTAAAGAAAGCAAAGCATGGCTTGTAGGGGGGTGAAAAAAGCCACAACACTTCCTCCTCTTGGAGAAAAGCACAGGACTGTGGTGCCAAGGCTGGTGGGGACCTGTGCTGGTGAGTCTGCATGGCACAGCATGGAGCACTGCTAGGAGCCACGAGAACATCCGGGGAAAATATGGTGTTTGACCCTTTCCATGTAGTATTTTCCTAATAGAACATTGTCATTTTGTTTGATGTTGTACAGCCACGATGGCCACAGACTTTCCCCTAGGCCTTAGTGAGGGGCGATCATTCTCAGAGAATGTCATTTATTTTGCTCACAGACAATTCATACTATATCCCCATTTAATGTGGAGAATGCAGATAAAATCTACAAGAGAGGAAAAGAACAGTCCATCACCAAAGAACTGTGCCACTTCCTCCCGTTTCATAACTAAAGGCAGGGTTCCTTAAACCTTATCCCTTGGTACCATTGGATTCCTGACAACTCCACTCTCTCATGGGATGAGTAAATATCAGTCTGTTCCCAGGAAGATTAACTAATGAAATGATTGAGGGAAAAGAAAACAATAACACTACAACTGTTCAGCCTGTTGCACTTAGACTGCTCTTCAGACTCCCCAGGCTTTATTTTTAAGGTGCTTTGATTTGCATTCATAAAATCCAGGAGTGTCTTAGAAAAAGCTTTTTATTCTATTGCCAAAGCAGCTAATTTGAGAAGGGATTTAGAAGTCTGAATAAAAACCTTTGGCCTGATAGGGAAAGGAATTGGTAAAACTACAGTCAATGATTGCCTGCAACAGCACAGAATATATCTTGTTTAAGTCAAGCTCCGTACTTGAACAATAATGAAGTGTGGAGCACCAGAGAGGGATGAAAGCAATCTCTGTCCATTGCAGCCCCATGAATGTCAGTGAAGCCAGATTTCCCCTCAGCATCCCTGGGAAGAGGGATTTACTTCACTGTAGTGATTAGACACTTGGCCCACTTGTCTGAGCTGCTTGTCTAAACTGTCTCTGCAATCAGTGGAAGGAGGCAAGCACTTTCAGGAGGTGCCTTAGGGTGAGTTCAGCTGCCCTCAGGACATGCTTCTCTCCACACTGGCTAACGGACTGTAGTCCTGGGACAAGAATGGAAGTGAATCCCATGCTAGGGCTTCACTTCAGGGCTGTTTAGTTACAGGAAAGGGAACTAGGAAGTGACAAAGGCAGGATGCCAACATGACAAAAGATTACGAAAGCCTCACCATTGCCACCCTTTCTGTAGCCCTCTCAAGGGTTGTTTGGAACATATGTTCTCAAAGCTGGCTCCTTCTCATCCTAGTATAGCAGTGGGGCTCATATTGTCCACCTCTGCTGAGAGGATGCTGGTCTTTCTGTTCCTCTGTGATCTGCTTTGCAGAAGACACTTGGGCAATACTTGCCCTAGGACAGGGAGAGGCTGTGACAGGTCTCAGGGACCTCTTCCATGTCTGTTACTTGACCAGCTTGATATTATCTCACCAGCTGGGTTTTCATTAATGTGGTCCATCAGCTCCTACATCTTCAGAAATCAGGATCTTCAGACGCTTCACTTGGCTTTAAAACCCAGTTCACTGCTGCTGGTACTATGGAAACACGAAACACTACCAAAGCAGAGGGCTTCATTTCACAGACGCTTGGCTTTCTTTTTGCATTTGCAGCAAAGACTCAGTATCCAGCCTTTAAACTGAGCTCCTTAACTGCATTTCACTGAACATGAATTAAAATAGACATCTCAAATACAGTGACATGATATATAGCACCTGACTCTACGGGCTTCTGAGATCTAGTTTACATAACAGATGCTCTACATATATCAGCTAATCCCTGCCATTGACACCAGCTGAGGACTGTTTACTTCATTACCCAGACATGATAATGGCATGCTCCCTCTTCCCCAGACTCTTTATCCAAGGAATGCAAAGCTCTCTCCTAATGTTAATGAGTTAATCAGCGTGACACCCCTCTGAGCAAGTTTGCCCAAAGGTAAAATGAGGCATGGAGGACCTAGAAGACTTACCTCCATTCACCCTGTACAAACATGGATTGAACTGTAAATGCCTTTTGGTCCCTCCAAACTAGGGACCTTCCTTGTCCCTAGTTGTTAGGAGCTGCCTTGCCTAAGGTAACATCACTACATACAGAAATATAGCTCTCCATTATTTGTTGTTATTGGTGGTGGTTTTTGTATGTTTGGTTTTATGGTAATGGTACTGGTGTTTAGGAGGATCACTTTTCATCTACTAGGTCAGGTCTTTTGCAGTGGTAGCTAGCAAGGACTTGGTACACTGGAACACCAAGCTGAGTCAATTCCTCTTAGGTTTCTTCTCAGGATGACACACAAAGTTTTGCTTCTGAAATGCATAAACCTCCCTGGGACTCAAAGCAGTGCTGGGCTTTGGGGGCAAAGGAGAGGAAATAGAGGACTTGGGCTTTCTCTGGAGATCTAAGCTTCAAGTAAGGTAGGAAACAGTTTTTATTACCGCAGGAAATTCCCTGGTTTGAGAAGGGGAAGTTCAGGAGTAAAATCTGTACTTCTTTTTAATGTAAAGAAGTGTGAACATCTGCCTTTAGGAGCTGATCAGGAAGATGCGTGCTACCTCTCCAGTGCAGCTGGTGGTTAAGAGTGCAACAGTCTAAATCAAAACACACACTAACCAGGGTGATTCCTTGCTGATCGCAGTGAAGGTTTCCAAATCAGATTGCAAGGGAGCTCTGTGCCCCGTGCAACAGATGGAAAGCTATCTCTGCCTAAGTGAGAGATAGCAGACACAAGGAAGCGGCTTTCCCAGCAGCAGTGCTTGTTTGAGCTTGTGCCTTCTTACTGCTGGGAGAGAGTTTGAGTATTAGAAAAAGAAAGTGTTTATCCTGAAGCCATGAGAAATATTGTATCTGCTGTGCAATTGTGCATCACTCTGGCAAAGCACTTCAGCATATGCTTAGCTTTAGTGGTGGCATGTGGGTTTTATCAACCTAAATAGAGCTGCTCAGCTAGAATAATAGAAGATGGGGTTGGAAAGAACCTCAAGAGGAGACCAAACTCCATCTTCTCCCATCTTATCTCAAGGTAGGATGATAAAGTTCTGAATAAGGTACTCGGATAGCCAGTTCCTTCATACCTCCAGCAGCAAGGTAGCTTATCCTCTGAAGGCAGCCTGTCCTATGGTATTTACTGTGTTTCAGTCCTTTGGTGGCTTGGAACCAGATTCAAAGAAATTATAGGGTATTACATTTCAGAGAGTAATATTTTGGGTGGGTTTACTCATTCATTTATTTTGCACAGAAACAAGGCTCTAAGCATTGGTGGGTCACAGCCATTAACGTGTAGGGGTGTTTTTTCTGGGTATCCTACCTTTACCTGTATCAGAAGGCGCGGTGGGCATCAGAAAAAGCAGCATTGGCATCTGAAGTGATTATAACAAACATAGGTGTAAACTTCGTGATGAGGTCTCTCCATGGCTGGTAATTTTCCACCAGCAGCTTCCTGGACTGTACTCTGAAACTGAGTAAATTTGAGGTAGTTTTAAAAATGGGTGTATTTAGTAAGAGAGTGCCTAACTGTTTTCAATAAGCCTTTCATGAAGTATATACATTCATTCTGCAAGAAAGCTAGTTATGTGGAGAAGGTAGCAAATGCTGTTTTAAGGAGAAAGGGGTGTTGTTTACTTTAAGTGAATTACTTTTCACATTTTCCTGCTGTATTACAGCACTATTAGGCACCAAAAAAAATAATGAGTATTCACCAGAAAATTTCTTTACATTGAGTTAGACTGGAAGTTAGTTATTGGTCAGAAAGACAGGAGGATAGATTTACATTGGATGTTAGGAAGAAGTTCTTTGCTGTGAGGGTGCTGGCACAGATTGCCCAGAGAAGCTGTGGCTGCCCCATCCCTGGGGCAAGGTTGGATGGGGCTTGAAGCAACCTGATCTAGAGGAAGGTGTCCCTGCCCATGGCAGGGGGTTGAAACTGGATGAGCTTTAAGGCCCCTTTCAGCCCAAACCATTCTGTGATGTGAAGGCAGACCCTTGGTTCAGCCACAGTGATAGGACCTGTGCCACTCACACTGGATTTAGCCATTCCTGGGCTGATTTAGGGTTACAGCTACTCCTCTCTCTTGCTGAGCTATGGTACAGAGCAGTTGATTTCAGTTCAGCTTCCAGTCAATCTCTAGCCTGGGTGGCCCAGATTTGGCTTTGACTGTAGATGCACAAGATGCAGATTTAAGCCTTGCGTGTTCAAGGCTGCAGTCTTCATTGAAGTGAAGAGCTGTGTTCTCCGTCCTTAACATGTTGCTGAAAACTTTCTATTAGGAGGTGGTGAATGCCAGTACACAAGGACCTGGAAAGGGCACTGACAGGGTAGTACCAGGATGCTCGATCTCTCCCATCCAAGTGTTGTCCTGCTCGTGAGGGGCACCAAAGCCCAGGTCCTCCTTACTGCAGGAGCATGTCTGGCACCTGTGATATGGCAAGGAGAGCTGGTTGGATTTATTGTCCTGATGTAGATGTAGTGGTCAGGCACAGAGATGCCCCACAAGGACCTCCAGACAGCACTGCTCACACAGCTTGCATGACTCTTGACGCCTTTTCCCATTTCTTCCCATTGTCATCACTGTTTCTCATCCCCACTCTTCTCCCAGATAAACAACCCGACCTTAGTCACTTTTCCCTTCTTTGGTCCCTTCCCACAGGGGCAGACGGGCTTTGTAGGCAGCAGAAGTCTGGAGATGGTGCAAAGCTGTAAGCTGAGGTATAAAGCATCACCATTTTTTGATGCACAAAGCCAGACTTTGCTCAGTTCAGGATTTCCCGAAGCATCTAGAAAATGACTCATTTACTTTTCCACTTCTCTAAAGAAGCCACTGTTGGACAACATCCCTGTGGCGAGTGTTGGCCAGATCCTTCACAATATTGTTTGTAGACCTTTTTAGGCTTGTTGCATGCAGAGAACGCTGGTGTCATTTCAGGCAGCAGCAGGTGAAGTACTGAGCAGAGGAAAAGATTAGAACTTCTGGAGGAGCACTCTGCAGCATTGTTGCTTAGCCATGCATGCGGTACATCTAAAAATAACAGCTAATGGAATGGGAAGCCAAGACGATCTGTTGATTTATAATGGCTTTTTTCCTGGTTTATTGCTTGAGTGCCCTGCCCACTGAAATTTGACATTGCAGCCAGACTGCCATTAGATAATCAGCCAATGCTCTTCTCTTCGTTACCGTATGGCCCTCTGAATTTCTTGGCACGAGCCATTCTTTTCTAATATCATCCAGACAAATTAGAAAGATGACTTCTAAACTAATCAAAAACATTCTGTCCTCTTCCAGTGGTAGTTACAAGAGGATGTGTATAGGCTAAGAACCAGTGTGAGAGATACACGTTTGAATCTGACTTGGATCTAAGAGATGTGCTTTGGCTGGATTTATAGTTCATTTTAGATCCGAGTTTGTATCATTGGTCTGCATTAAGAAACATGGAGATAATAAATGTAGGTGCCCAGACTTTCTTCCTTTCCTGTTTCAGAATTAGTACTTCAGTTTTTCTTTAGGAAAGGATTTTACCACTAGTAAAAGAAAAATACTCGAGCCTATTGATCCCTTTGTATATTTTTTTACTTTTAAAGGCACGGTAGAGCATGCACTGAGAAAGTAATACTTTATATGGTCTGTAGAAAATAAATCTGTTTTATCACTGCGATAAAAAAGGAGCCAGATGTTTAGAGGAACACGTTCCATATGGAAGAGGCTTAAAGTTGTGGAACTTGCTAAAACCATGCAAAGCTGCAATTATGGAGAAAACAGGAAGACAGCTTCCTCCCTGAACATACACCATTTCCCAAGGAGGAAGCGAGCCTTTTTTCTCTGCTCTTTGTTGATTTTGAAGCACAGACACAACTATTAAGTCGTGACCATAAAAGGCTTATGCTGGCAATGACATCAGTAGTAAAACCGCCCTCCTTCCCTCCCCACAACAACTCTAACTACACTTTGGAGAGACTTCTGCTTCCCCTATAAAAGGGTGGAGGATGCATTGATTTCTTTGTTTTATGGCCAATACGCTATTTAATACAGGGATACCGGCACTGTCCCTTTCATGATCATACTCCCAGTCTGCACAAAGCTGAGGTGCCTGCTCCATTTCCATGAAACAAAACAAAGTGCCTCCTTAATTAGCTAATTTGATTTCTCTTTTACAACCCAAACCCCACTGTGCTGAGGTGTGGCCTGTCATATCCCCAAGCGTGCCTTGTTGCCTGCTGATCTGGGTGGAAGTCTGCTGGCTGGCTTTCACCCAGCGACGGGCGAGCACTGAATGTTTATTGCCTAAAATGTTGTTTAACAGGAGGAGGAACAACATGGTACTATGCTATGGAGAGTGTATAATTGCATGTAGTTTTTAATGGGAGCTGAAAGACATCTACATGCTGCTAGAGGAGCGCAGTGGTGATCCCATGGCTTTCCGAGGACCTGCGTGCTCCTCTGCTGAACACTCCTGAGTGAGGTTGGATGCTGGTGTTGTCAGTATACTAGGGATTTGATCTGAAAGCCTGTAGCATTTTGCTCCAATCGCTATGGTGATTCCATGAAAAGCTTAGGCTTTGAAATCCCAAAATGCACTGGACTCATCATTGTTATGTGCTGAGTGTTGTAATTCAGGCAATGCCATGTCCTACCCTTACCTTTAAGCCTTTCTTAATATAGTCTTAATTATCTAATGTGGAGGTGCCATAGGGAGGTGTGAGGAGCAGAGAAGACTTAGTAGATCCTGACTCTGTGAACTAGAGTTGAATCTTGCTTTTACAAAGTGTGCCCTGAAGCATTTGATTTCTGCCTGTCATTGTAGCTCACAGTTTTGAGCAGAAAAAGGAGGCAAAATATGACCTAAACATGATCTTTATGCAAATATAGGGGGCCAGTAAAATGCCAGATCGGTTGTGCTGCAACTGCCATTGGTTTTCTACATATTTTTCTGACTTTTGGGGCTTTATCCTTTGCCTTGTGAATAGTTGCAGTTGCAGTTGCATTTCCCCCCTGCATTCCTGCCGGGCAGTTCTGAGTGTGTGTTTGGAAGAGGAAATATTTCCTCTCTTTTAACCCATGCAGTAGGTATCTTCCCCTTTGTGATGGATGCTGCTTGTTCTTGATGCCATGTTTTTTTTCTAACCCTGAGCTATATCTGCCTGCTAGATGAGTGTACCTCCTGGGTGCTGTAGGGACCACCTTACAAACTGGTGACCATAAGGTGTATGTGACCTTATCGCAGAGATGAGGAGATGGATGAAAATGATACTATGATGTTTGGACTCAATGCTCAAGCCTGAGAAGGTACAAGTGGCTTTTTGAATCATGCAGTCACAAGGGAAGGTGTCATTTCATGAGTCACCACCACCAACATCTGACTTTCTTCTGTCCTTCACTTGGGACACATACTGGTCTCTCCTGAGGCAGCCAATGAAATGATATATTTGGGATCAGTGTAGGAGGATCTGGGCAATGATAAACCAGAAGATCCCACTAGGTGATTCAAGAGAAGTCTTTATAATCACCAGCACTTGCAGGAAAGGGTGGTATGTTTGTGGCCTGGAAAGCGGCCAACGTGAAGCGTCATCAACCTCAGCTCAATTTAACTAAGAGCATTTTTGTTTCTAGCTTGTTTTATCACACCAGACCAGTTACTTTCATGGGATTTGGAGTAAGTGCTGCCGCACTGCACTGCAAGTTTTGACAGTTCCTTTTAGTACCCTTTAACAGGCTTAAGAGATAGGCCAGCGAGGAACCGGGATGACATCCTCCGGAGCAAGGGCTTCAAAGCAAATGGATTCCCCCTTCCCTCCTCCCCTTCTCCCCTCAAAGTGCAGCATTTCGATGACTTTGGAGTTATAGATTTTGCAGCTGCAGTGAAAAAAAGAAAGTGCTGCAAGTTGTAAGGGAGCAAGGAGTATTTGTGAGATCAGAGCCAAGTGATTTATGAAACAGTGAAAGGAAAAGATGTAGCAGCTTTAAATTCTCATACCCACATTTCTTGGTTATAAGGATTTTTGGTGGGGAAACAAGTTTTTAAAGCCCCACCTTTTCTTCTTCCCTTGTGAGCTGATTCTCAGTGCTGTGCAACAGAAGCATAGCTTTTTTTCCCTTACCCCAGCATCTCTGCCTTCCCCAAATATATTTGAAAGTATTTTCCTTTCTTCTGCTTTTTCATTTCTTAAATCTCAATATAGAAGCAACCGTATCGGTTTTATTCTTCATACATTTTCTGGTATTAACATGAATTAATTCCTTCAAAGATGTCTTTCATAGCCAGTGGTAGAAAGTAAGACATAACAACTTTGAGCTCAGTTTGTTGGGGTTTCTTTAACAAATTTCGTCTTCTGTATTTGTTGGCTGCACTGGAAATTGAGCCCCTTTTATGAGCTAAAGATATGGCATTATTAATATATACATGTAAGACAGTGAGTTAAGGTACCGGTCACGGTTGGGATTTAAATCAGCAAGTAAATAACTTCAATTTAAACAGTCTTCTTAAGTCTTGGTTTGCTTTGTATAATTCAGATGTTTTCTGAAATAGGAACTGAAGTGATTGTTTCGTAGCACCTAAAATAGATTGATTTCCAGCTAAAAATTGGTATTACACTAAAAATGGGATGGTTTTAGCAATTTAGATGAGATTTAATACATACACATTAAAACCATAGCTTACTTTACCACATGTGTATTCAAATTTCAGTGTTACCTGGAATAGATAATATTATGAAATAGAGCCATTTTTATTATTGGAATTTTTCTGTGATTTGTATCAAATTGTGCGTGCGTTGAGTTCGAATACAAAAATTAATTTAGAACAACACAGTGTTAAGTTGTGTGTTATCTGAATAGGACAAATAATTCAAGACTAAGTATGTCAAAACTATTGGTTAAAAACTACTTGATGTATTAAATGATACAAAAAACATCTTTAGGAATGGGATTGGACAGATTATTTCAGGACGTCTTGTCCTTCAGTCTTGAACTAGTGGGTGGAAATGTCTTGTGCAGAGTTTTTATTCCTAGGCTAGAGAGAGAAACTCGGTTTGCTTTATTTCTCAAATGACGTCTTAGCATTGAGTGAAGTAATTACTGAACCGATCTAAGCTGAAGGAACTGAGAGGGAAAAGAGGAGCTTTCTGCACCTGCAGAACAAGTTGCAGCTGTCAAGAGCTGGTTTATCACTTCAGCAAATTCTTGTTCCAGGTGCTCAGCAAGTGACTTCCCCGAAGCCCCTTGTTTTACTTTCCTACAGCTTCAGGAACAGCGTGCGCTGCTTGAATGCTGCTTGTGTGTAATTTAAATTATAGAAATAGATTGCTCGAGTCTCACATAAAAGATGTCAAGATTTTAAATGTAAACAGGTTTATTCTCAAAGAAAAACACACTGTTTAAATCGGATTAAAATAGCAGTACTATCTGAATAAACTGAATTATAAAGGTACAAAAATCCTCAATAACACTCATATTCCCTTTGGAAAAAAGAATCAAATGACATTTTTCTTGAAATTATTCTTTTTTTGCTAAAGCCAATAGAAGGAATGGGTGAGTTCCTGAAGGATTCTGTATCTGCTTTACTTGGTTTATTAATGCATCCTTAAGATTTTAATTCAGTTTCGAAGTATCCCAGAGGCCTTTTGTCTATGACATGTAGGTATAATTCTAAAATAAAATGTTATTATTTTGAATGAAGTGGGTTCAGATGATGGTTTGAAGAACATTCCCCTCACTGCCTGTGCTGAAAGTGAACCCTAAATTCAGATTGTTCTTTGAATGTTTTTCTGGTAAGAAGTCATGACTGAACTCATCTGACTAAGACAACCTCCAGTCGGGCTCACTTTACTGCAAGCAAGGATATCCCTAGAGGTAGCAAGCAAAAGGTCCATCTAATCCCTGTGTGTAGTAATGACCAGGAGTGGGTATTTAAACCAGAGTGCAGGAAAGTGGCTGATCATTCATGTGGTGAACTTTGTCAGCTTGCAACAGTCACCAGTGTAGCGAGACCAGATGTGGACACCACTGAACCAGTCCTCTGTGAACTTGTCCCTTTCCGTTTTGAACCCACTTCTTCTTTTGGCAGCAAGTTCCCATTCAACCTTGCACACGATGTAGTCAGACTGTGAGGAAGATGGTTTAAGTGGTGTAAAATAAATGTGATAAATTTCTGCTTTTCATAATGTCATTGAGAAATTTGTGGATGCCACTGAAGAAGTTACATTAATTTCAACGCAGACCATAACATGCTATCTGAGAAAGGCATTTGTTTGGGAGGTTGGGTACATAGAATCATAGAATAGTTAGGGTTGGAAAGAACCTTAAGATCATCTAGTTCCAACCCCCCTGCCATGGGCAGGGACACTCCACACTAAACCATGTCACCCAAGGCCTCATCCAACCTGGCCTTGAGTACCCCTGCAAGCTTTGGTCACTTTGGAATTGTTTTATAGGTGATGCACTTCTCTAAGTCTGACTGGCAGTTTTGCAGCATTATTGCTGCCTTCAGAAGCACTAATTGGGGTGTTGGGCACAGAATGTGCTTTCAGAAAGGCTGAGGGGTGAATTTCCCACTTCATCATGTATGAAAGAATTATGGCAGAGAATCACAGAATCATAGAATGGTTTGGGTTGGAAAGGACCTTAAGATCATCTAGTTCTACCCCCCCTGCTATGAACTCTTACTCGTCTGTGCTGTGAAACACACAGAATACAGAGCAGCTCAAAGCACATGATTTTGGACCACAATCTAAAATTTCCTCAAATCTGAACCTCGACCAGAGCTTTTGGGTTAGTTTTAGAGCCCATGTGTGGGTCTCTTGCTCCAAGTACTGTCAACACCCAACCCAGTGAGCAAAAGGCAATAAGGAATTAGGGATCACTTGGCATTTGTAGCACAGTTAATTACTTGTATAACACATAACTACTTCCCTATAACTCCAGCTGAGTGGAGGAATGCATCCTTTTCCCTTGGTTTGCTGGTACAAATGGAGTTTTGTCTGTACATTATGAACTGCCGGATGAGATAAAACAAATGTAGACCCAAAAGTTATATTTGGTCAGATTTTCTAAAGCACCTAAGGAGCCTACCTGCAGTCCTGCCTCTCTAGCCATCTGATGGGGGACCAGGTGGAGGACAGCCTATTGCCCTTGCACTGAAGCTGGGGGATCAACAGCAAAGTGGGAATGATGCATGCCTAGGTTTCATCCTAGTGCAACATCAGGATTGGCATGATGGTCATTCAGAGGGGCTTGGAAGCCCTCCTAGAGCTTCAGCTGTGAACTCTGAGACTCCAACCCCCCCATTAAGCTGAAATTATCCAACTGAAGCTCCCGGAAGGGACAAGAAGGCAATTAGGCAGGAGGGCAACCCAGTCATATAAACATCATTCCAGTGGGAGATCAGGCTGAAGAAGTGTTTGGATATCTTTGGTTTAGATGCACAAACTCGTTGTACATGAGGACTAACAGGAATAAATTTAAGCAAGCAAACAAACAATATTACCAGCTAATAGCAGTGAAAGGTGAGGCCAGTTATCCTCATACCAAAAATCCCTGGTACTTACAGGAAAAAACTCACAGCTGTGTACAGAGGAAGGTCAGTCTCAGAAAAAGGAGTAAATTTTGTTAAAGAATCACTGTTCTTTCTGCTGAAAGGTAGAATGTATTTTTCCAAAGGGTCCAATAATTTGCCTTTGCAGTTATATACCAGTGAACATTGGGAATAGCTGTGAAATGGGGGTTGGTATTGGCCAGCTCAAGTCTGAAGGCCATTTCTTTTTAGCAGCTAAGGAAAATAAGTTTTACAGCCCAGGCACAACTCAACAGTTCCTTCTCTGAAGCGTAAAACATTCACAGAAATCAGTGGGGGTCCTGGCTGAGAAGGGAACAGAATTCCAGGTTGAGCTTGTAGGCTCATCCAATGCTTTGGCATGTAACATGCTGCAGATCTGTGCTTGGGCAGGCATGGGACAGACTTCATGGTTCATGGACAGACCGTGAACCATGGGATTTGATGGTCTGTATACGTACAGACATGGTGTTTCACTTGGTTGGTATGTGCTGCCCCATCGATACATCCACCATACCCACTGGAGAGCACTGGCTGGTAGAAGAGCTGATGGGTGGCTTGTAGACTCAGAAATGATTTACTGTTCACACCTGCCCATGGAAGGACACCCAGATTTCAGGTGCAGCCATGGGAGCTCACACACCGACCCCAAAGAGCAACCCTGCCCATGGCCTGCACATGGAGGGGATAGAATCCAACCAGCGTGCTGCTCTTGGCGTTGAGCCTGCTTACCGGGGAGCAGTGAGAACTAAGTCCCCCCTTTAATATCAGGCCTTTGCAAGGCAGTCAATGTCAATCTGGAAAGCAGAAAGACTGACAGCAAGCCCTGAGGGGGCTCACCGGGGCTTACAGAGAGGAATTTCCCCAGCTTTTAGCCAGGTGGAGGGAGTTCCATGGCAGTAAAAGGCATCATGCAAACGCCTGCACGGTGCACGCTGTAGGATGCGAGGATGTGGCTGGGTTCCAAGAGGAGTTTGCTTTGTGGCTGTCGGTACAGCCCCTTGATTCATGGCTGGGTTTTGTTTCTCTCTCGAGTTGTTGTTTGAAACACATGTGCAAACTGGCCAGAGTTTTGCTTTTTGTACTCTTCAAGGATGATCAGAACACAAAGTGCTGTCTCATGAGTTTTGTCAACCCGATTCCATTCCAGAAATTTGCTCACATCTGATTTTGTTTCCTCTACCCACTCTCTGTAGACAACCAAGTTTCCAGTGTCATTTGCCTCCTACACAAGCTCATTAACCCATTTCCCTCCACCTCCAACCCTACAATGCCCATTTTATCCAATTAATGGTAGGAAATAAGTGGGGGTTTTACGACAAGGGTGTGAAGTTCCGTCTGACACTTTGCATCTTTCCAAAGAACAATGCTTTCTTAATAATTGCGTTCAGATGACCATTAAGCTGGTGCTGCCATAGTTCTCCCTTCAGTTTTAATGAATATAATAAACAGGAACGAACCTCAGCTATCTGCAGCTGTGCCATTGTCCGTGAACCGCGCGTTACTTCAGAGAAGTTTATTTTAGCTTTAAACCTTTTTCAAACAATGTGCTAGAGAGTGAAGAAAAAAAAAGCAGTTGGTGCTTTTCTGTCAGCTTTCGCCTTTCCCAGATGTTTTTGGCGTGAGATATGCTATAGCACGACTGAAAGAAGCCTCGTTTTCAGAAGTATTTGGGAGGCAGGACCCGAGGAATGTCCCACGGGTCTGAGAGTGGTCAGGAAATCATCAGTGCTGGGTTCATGCTCTCCCTGGTTGTATGGACCATGTGGGTCCCAGCTCTGTCAATGGTAGGGTGTCACTATATCAGTGCAGGTTTTTCAGTGCTGTTCAGACCTAGCCTGACAATCTCCTTGTTTGTGGGAAATCTCTTAAGCTTTTCAAATGTCAGTCTATCCCAGCAATGCTTTGCACCTAGGACCCTTCAAGCAGAGGTTTCAGAGCATTTAATAATAATTTCTAACATTGGAACAGACCTGTGTGAGACTGAGACAAAAACCTACCCAGAAGATGTGGGTCCTTGCTCTGAGCACTAACATTTAACTGACAGAGCATTGCAAATGGACAAATATTTACTCTCATCTCATCAGAATTGAGTTGCTACTCCATGTATTTTGACCTTTGAATTTGCTATTCAATATTCAGACAGAACCAGTGCTGCATATACTGCCTTTAGCCACCATATCCAAGTTAAATTGCTCTTCCCTAAATATTTTATTACATATGTGGGTATCTATGGGAGTCCTGAGAAGTTCTGAACACTGGAAACATTTAGTTTAACATTATTATTGTGTACATACAGCTTTTGCAGCATTGTGATTAAGGTTGTGTCAGCAAGTAACATTTAAAAGCCAGCTTTAGGGACTTATGGCTCGCTGAAGAAATTCACTTGGGGCTAAAAGTTGGCTTTTCAAGCAGTTCTGTGGGAGTTAGCCAATATCTTTGAATTCCTTGGCTTCTCTTGGCTTTGAGTCACAATGTGACTGAAACATGCGTTTCTTATTTTCCCTGTTTAAAAACTGATCTGTTGTCTTCCCACCCGTAATATAAGGTAGCCCCAATTGTTAATGTTTAACCTAAAAATAGTTATGTGTTTCTTATTCAGGGGCAGAAAATTGATCAATTGCAGACAGATTAACTAAATAACCAAACCCACATTGTGCGCTGTTCCTTAGTTTTTTTCTCATGAAGACAGCTGATACATCTCTTTGCTGTGACAATCAGTAATATCACTTCCACAGGGCTGATCATGAGCATTGGAAGGTTTCGGGATTTATTAATTCTCTGAAGGGATAATATACATGCATAGTGTTATTTGTCTTGCATAGGCATGACAGATAAAATCCAAATGGCTTCACCTCCAAATGAATATGGTAGGTGATGACTTGACCACTGGTTGGTTGGTTTGCACAGTTGGTGGTTTGGATTTTTTTCCCATTTTTATGTCTAAAGGAGTGAAACGCTGTGAAGCCTCTTTCCTCCAAGGCTTTTTAAGGCTTAAATTAAGACTTGCAATAGCCCTGGGAGGCAGATTTTCCAATCACCAATTTTATGAAACGTATGCCAATATACCGTGAGTAGGTAGGTGTGTTTGCCGTAGTGTACTAACGTAGTGTAACGTAACTATGTACATTATTGTAGGGCTACACATACAGTTACCTTAAATTACTACTGGGTCACTGGAAACCTCACACCTTTTTATTGTCTAGCACTAACATGAAAGCAGGTTCTGATTAGGAATATATGAAGTTACTCTCTTTCCCTTCATGGAGTTTGAGATATGTGGTTTCTGATAAGGAGGTGTTCAGGGCAGGATTCAGTCTTCTTGTGGTTACCACGAAATCTCTGGTTTGCCAGAAAAAAACCCTTCAGCATCCTCTGCCAGCATCTGCCATTCTTTGTCATGAATCTGTGTCAGTAAGCCTGGGACTCAATGGTCTCTTCAGCAAACCATCAGCTCTGTGCTCAGGAAATTGAGGACAGATCCTGATGAAATAGGTGCTCTTCAGCAGGCTCCTGTGAAAGCAGTGTTTGCATTGTGTCAGCTCTGTGGTTGGTGATGACTGTTTTGAGGACTCCTACTTAGCATGGACCAAGGTTTTATTTACTCGAAGTGGAAGTCTGGTGTTTAGAAGTCTCTTAAGGGAAGAGCTTGTCTATTGGGAACAGGACTTTTGTGAGAACCAGCGATGATGGGAAGGAGATGTGGAGGACATGGCTGGAGGAGAAAGAGGAAGGCTGCACCTCCCGAAGAGGAGAGTGCCAGGGAAGCTGCTGCAGAAGGAGGTGCTCACAGGGGCCTGCAGAAACAGGTCCAGAGACACCTTGGATGAGGCTTCATCTGTTAAGCCCAGAGAGAGCTCTTGCTGCTGCTTTTAGTTTTCAACTTAAATAAAAATAAACCTTAAAGGTTAACAGCCTTTTAGCTCTAGCACTATGTTATCAAACCCCAACATACCAGAAATCGTATCTGTCCTGCCTTCACCTGCTCCAATTGCTGAAGCTATGGGCAGACATACCCCCAATCCTTATTTCCCAAGTTCAAGAACACCAGTTTTCCTTCCTTTCCATCTTTTTGTCTACTTTGTGGCCGTTTCTTTACATCTGTATGTCTGTTTATTTGTCCTGTCCATCCCACAGTGCCCTCCACATGTGGGGTTGGGGCTGGTTAGAAAGATGCTACCTTCCAAAAGTAATCCGTGACCCTCTTAGGGTTGTTCTGCTGGGATTTTCACACAACACCACCTCTTGAGGGAGGGGTTTAGCTTGTGAACATGGTCAGCATAACGTGGTTTAACATTGCTCACTGTTCTGCAGAGCTTAAGGTCACCATAATTGTTGATGCCAGCAAAGCCCAGAAGTACTCAGTTTGACAAGAACAGGTTCCCATGGGAGGCTGGAGGTGTGTGAGGTTTGCCAGGCAGCACATGGTGCTTGTGGAAAGAAGGGAACAGTAAACACATGGAGGTTGCCACCTTCATTCTCTGACACCATGAAGAGCAAGAGCTGCCTCTCAGAGAGCTAGGAAAGACATTGTTGAGTGACCTGTTTGGCTTGTGCCCATCAGGTTCAGCCTGGCCACCTTGGCTCTCACCCTAGCACCAGGGCCAGATGTTGGGGCAGGGGCTGAGCGGGACCAGCTAATGAGAGAGTAGCTGATGAAGACTCAACTTCATCATGTGCTGCTTTTGTGAAAGGTTTTCCAGTGGCTATTCCCTGGGATTGTAGGAGAAGGCGGGCAGCAGCCTTTGGTACCCACTAATTAGATGCAGTTTGAACAGTGTTGTGGTAATATAGTGAAAATCTGGGCCCTGCTGTGACATCTGCAGCCAGACAAATGACACCACCCAGCCTCTGGTCAAAGTCTGTGTTTTCAATTCTGCAAATAACAGCTAAAACACTGTAAGGACTTCACAAAGAGATGTATGAAAGAGCCATTTCTATTATTTCTATAAGATGCTCAGCATGGCTGAAAATGCACACAGGGTTGGTTGTTTTGGTTTGGTTTTTCCAGAAAGGTGCTTTATGGAGAGTAAATATTCATCGTGATTTCTTTTATTATTTTGTGAGGAAAAGGGTGTTAGCATTCTGTTGAGTAGTTCCATGCAGAAATGAGCTGTTCTGAAGATTTAGGAGTAATTTCTTTGGGGCATGTGAGATCTTCATCCTAATGTATAAGTTAATTTAAAATGCAGATAATTCACTGAGATGGTAGAAAAATGAAATTGAGGCCCAAAACCAACTGTGCCATCTCCAAAAGCTCACTTTAGAGGAGCTCAGATTCCTACTCTCCCAGAATGCAGGGCAGGTGCTGAAGAGTAGAGATTTTAGGAATGTTGCAACATCAGAGGAAGTGGAATGACCTTCCCCACTGCCCAAGCTTAGATGAGTCATTCGGGGGGGGGGCTGAAAACCAGCTGTAGATGTCAAAAAGGGTTGGCTAAGAATGGTAATGCAGCCAAATGAATGCCATACTATGGAGTGAAATCATACATTCAGTAAATGGGAGATCTAAAAATAGGCTTTTTAAGGCTTGAAGAATTATTAAAGGAGAGCTGAGTACCTGGTTATGTGATACTTCAAGAGCCCCATAGCTTGTTTTGGACCACAGCACAGAACCAGAGGTAGTGCATTTTACAGATGTGCTTTCAACCTCTGTGAACATGTTACTAGAGATCATTACAGAACATTGCCAGGATGGTGTGTGCTGTAGGTTTCCATGTGAGGCTGCTGCCACCACAAGAATACAGCCTGTTGGCTCACAGCGTGACAGCCTCCCAGTTTCATCTCTGAAGGTCTGTGGTCCTCAGTGTGCACAGAAACACCCATACCCGGTCCTCTAGTAGGCTGATCACTTTTCCTAACATTACTATTGAAAGCCCCTCTGTCGCACACGGAGTATGGCATGGGGCAGAGTTGTGCTATCTGCTGCAGCTCCCATGGAGCACGTTCAAGCATTGTTCAATGCCGAAAGCTGCCTCCAGTTAACCCAGCTGCACCCCCTTATTAGGAGCAGAGAGTCACTGCCGTCCGACCTGATGCTAACCACAGCACTCCCACCTGCCACCAGTATGGGAGTCTGGCGTGTCCTCAGCACATTGGCTACACAGCCAACGGGCTCCTCTTCAATGAGATTTAACCTCCTCCAGCATAGACCTGCAATGAGGTTTAGTTTCCTAAAGGCATAGAGAGCAACTAGGGTTAAGAGGTCTTTAGCCAAACCCTGTTGAAACCAAGGGGATCTAGGTGCCAGCTGGTGTGGGGCTTTTGTAAAGACCAAGTCTGTTGAAGCCAATGGGACATGGACACCAGACTAGAAGGGTAAAGCACCTTTTTGAGTTCAGTCATAGAATCATAGAATGGTTTGGGTTGGAAAGGATCTCAAGATCATCTTGTTCAAACCCTCTGCCATGGGCAGGAACACCTTCCACTAGAGCAGGTTGCTCTAAGCCCCGTCCAGCGTGGCCTTGAACACTGCCAGGGATGGGGCAGCCACAGCTGCTCTGGGCACCCTGTGCCAGCGCCTCACTACCCTCACAGTCAAGCATGTCTTCCTTGTATCTAACCTAAATCTCTCCTTTTTAAGACAACTATTTACCACCTATTTACATTGCAGTTTCCCACATCTTTTTGAAGCCTGACGCTATGTGCCCAAGGGATATCGTTCATGATGTCTGACTTAGCAGAAATGGTTGGAGAGCAGCATTGACTGGGCACTGTGACGCCTTCAGCCATTCAGGCTAAACCCAACCTAGACCTTGCACCAGCACCACCAGCTCCCTGCCCATAGGGTGGTGTAAAGTGAACACACTGGGCTGAGCAGGGGCTGGTTGTATGTCATACACATGGGTGCTGCTCTAAACCCGCAGCCATTGACTCAGGGGCCCTGCAGACACTGGCTGTGCTAAATTAGCCCCATATGAATTACCAGTTTATGAGTCAAAGCTGGAAGGTCCTTTTGCAAATGAGACCTCAGGTTCTACAGCACTCAGCAGCTTTAGTAATGTTAAACTCAGGCCACTTGGCTGGGTCTCACAAAAGGGGCCTTGCTCCCCTTGCACTCTTTTCCTCCTGGAAAACAGCAAGCAGGGATGCTCCCCATGGCTCCCTTGCTGGAAAACTCATCTGAAAGCAAGAGCAAAATAACTGCTGTTAGTTGTGCACCTCCACCAGGCCTTTGGCTGGTCCCTTGAAAGGAAATAAACCTTAGCAGCAGCTTTCAACCTGTGGGTTCCTTACCTGGAAAGGTGCTACTATGAGAGTGTAAGGTGCTACTCACTCGCATTGCCTGGCTTTGTCTTCTGCAAGAGCCGTGTTGTCAGCCCTGCAGAGGCACAGGGAATTCAGCGTTCAGGCAGGGCTCAGCGTCCACCTCTATAGCAAGAAGCTGGAAAGCACATGAAACCAAATTACTCAGATTTTCCCATCTGTGCTCATGTGCTTAGCTGGTGTTAAATTATCAGTGTAAAGGCCTAGTAGCTTCGTAATGTACACACAGAAAGATTCCCACAGATTTCCCCCCCTTTTTTTTTCCTTTTATTGAAGCCAGCTGAGTAAATTCATAGGAAGTTGTAACAGGACAAGTGAAATGTATACCCACATTCCCTGGGAATCCAAATGCCTTTAACACGTACTGTATTTCATGTGAAATTTATTTTAGAAGACACCAGAACAACAGAACTTTTTCATCGCTGTGTTTTAGAGCTATCACTTTTGAGTGAAATAAGGTGACAAGAAGAAAAAGAAAACGTGAAAATCCCAGAACTTGATACCCTCCTCCCACACTTTAAGAGAAGAGATTAACTTCTCTGGTTTTCTGGGTCAATTTCAAATTTATTACTAATTACAGAATAGCTTTAAAATGCAACCCCAATTTAAACTGCCATGAGCGAGAAGCAGCTGGAATGACTTAATTTACTTTGGAGTTGGGTGCTGTCTCGTGCTTATTCTCTATTCTGTCTCAGAAATCATTGCAGTCCCACTTCATTTAAATAAGAACTATTTCTGTCTTTGGCAGCAGAGTGCTATCTGGGCACCACATGAGCAGGGACCATTTGGAGGGGTGGAGGAGCTATCTGATAACCTGCAGGGTGGTCAAGCAGCTGATTTCCATGGGCTTAGCAGACCTGCTGTTGGTCCCAGCCACTGTGTTGATCTGGTGAGCAGCCTGGTAGTCAGCAGCAGTTTGCCAGTCTCAGCGTTAGGGAGGTGATGGTACCATAGCATCCTTCACCCGTTTCTACCCTGTCTCCACTGCCTTTTGTGCTCAGCCTCATACAAATCTGGGAGCCAGACCTCCAGCCTGTTCAAGTCACGGCTGATTTATGCTATCTGAGGGATCTGAAGGTCTCCACAGTCAGTTCCTCATTTGTAAAATAAACTGAGCCGAGCTTAATGAGGTTTTGTGAGATGACTTTGGTGAGCCCTGCGCCGGGCGCAGTAACACTGAGCCCGCAGCGATGGGGCTGATGCTGTCTGTGCTGCCTGCAGCCAGGCAGGCGGCCCCTGTGATGCAGATAGGCAGTGGTTGCTGATGGGAGGAAGGAGCAGCATCTCCTTGGGGTTTGCACTGCCTGCTCATACAGTCTGTGCTGGGGATAAATGCTCAGAAGGGAATGATCCTTCTCCTGTTGAAGTCAATGTTTCTGCATTTGTTCTGAAATTGAATGATTTGTGACCCAACTACATAACTGCATGATAACTGTAGATGCCACTGTCCCTGTGCTGCTGAGCACTTTGTGCAGGCAGCTAGACCTGCTCTTGCTGGGCTCCCAACCCTTCCTCTGTTGAACGGGAGCAGGAATGAACTTTAGCAGAGCTGAGCTCAGGCTTTAATCCCTGGAGCTCCTCAGCAAACAGAGCTTTAGTTGGCTTGTTCAGCACACACAGATCCGCCCCCTTCTCCCACACCTTATCCTTCCTCAATGCTATTGCTTAATGTGAAGCCTGATTTTGAAATCCCCCCTGTCTTCCAAATGAGCTCAATCCCTGCGTGCTGGCCATCACATGCACATCTAGCAAGGATTCCCCGCTGCCTTCTAAAAAGAAATGAAGACATTTAAATGAAGTGTGGGACAAGGCAATGCTATAAAGGCTTTAACTTGTGCTTTGCAGTAGAGGTTCATTTTTGGAGGCTAAGATATCTTGTTTATGAGTGCAGGGAGTCCAAGTTACCAGGAGGAGCTGTCCCACAGATTTGTGCTCTTTTGTTGTACGGCTGTAAGTTTCCTTGAGGAATGAGAGAGCTGCTCCAGCTCTCACAGAGGGTCCCATGCTTCAGTCGTTCAGCAGAGCACAGGGTTTCCCTGCACAGCCACGCTCCTGGCTGTGCATGGAATAGGACTTTGCTGTTCATGTTAGGATGAATTCTACTCACTTCCACAACTTGTGGTGGTTACTGACATTGCCTGTGCTCCTTGTATAAGGAAGGGATGAAGCACATGAACCAGGAGCAAGGCCTTCAGCAATCTGATTTTCCAGCAGTACCACTTTTCTATTTGGCTTGCCCCCATGCCAACTCTTTCTATAATGCCTATGCCCTATTCTTCCCACACTCTCTCCTAGGTTCTTTTTCTGCACCATATTCCCTGCTCCAGGGGCCAGGTGGGATTTTCATCTTGGTTGAGGGATCTCGGCACCAGACCGGGTCAGAAGAAAATGCAGGAAACGGGGCTTTTCTGCTGGAATTCGCTGACTCAGTGAATCAGAGCAGCCTTGGAGCGGCTTTGATTTCAGCACAGTTCTACTGGAGCGTGGTGGCCTCCCTGCCTTCTCCCCTTTCATTCCCCTGCTTCACCAGCATCCTGGACAGAGCCAGCTTTCCCAAGCTGTCCAAGGCCATGAAGCCCAGCCAGCCCCACAGCCCGGATCCAGTCTTTTTCCTGGAGCATTTCCTTCAAAGTCCCCTGTGAAAGGGCAATTTCCAAAGAGCGAAATCCTCCCTGAGGCTTCTCTCTACACCACATGGGATAGGGCCTTTCTGCTATGTGTGGGCTCAGTCCAGCTTCCAGAGGCTTTGTGCCCTCTCATGCAGCCCTAATCATGTTGACAGTCTGATAGGGGGCTGGACCACCGCAAAGGGGACAACCGCAGGTACCGGCAGGGGATGCTGCCTCCTTCCTTCCCCACAATCATCTCTTGCTGATTCCTCATCCCCCCTTGCAAACACCGCTCTGGAGGTCTTTTTGCTCTTCTCATGGATATATCTGTGGATGCAGCCTCTCCCTGTTGGAAACAATAAATGTCTGTCCTTGCCCTGGCCCCCAGGAGAAGTTCCTCTCCCCTCACTTAGGGGTTATTGGTTGTTTTGTTTCTTTAAAGAGGTCAGCCATCACCCCAGTGTCTGAATGAGCATCCCTGGGAGAGCACATCTGGGGAGGCTGTTATCCCACCAGAGGTACCTGGTCACACACCCCCTTGGAAGAGCACATTGTTTTTAGAGGTCTTCTTTTCATGCAGTACTTCGTTCCCTTTGTCAAATGCTAGGAACCGAGAAGGTCACAGACCTGATTATGTTGGCTATATGCAGGCAGCATTCAGGCTTCCCAGCAGAGCTCTGTCAGTGCCGTTCAGGCCTGACCATAACTCCCTTGAGCTAAATCTGTCATTTACGCTTAGTTTTCTATCCATGAAAAATAGCTACTGGGGCTTGAGTTAAAATTGCCAGATAAAGCCTGTGTTTCACCCAATAGTCTGGTAGTTAAGGGAGCTTTCTTGGATACAAACAGAAGTGTTCATCCTAATACACTCATGACATTCAATAAAATCAAACCTCTCCTAATACTCCTGAGGTGCTCCTTGTCCAGCTTAGTAACATCATCACTGAGTTTTCTTGGCTTGTCTTCTCTAAGTGAAACATGCCAAAATACTGATGACAAGGGATTTTTAAAGAGTCGGTGATTTGTTATGCTGCAAAATGGACGAGTGCGGAAGACAACAGTTTTGGAAAGCTCACCCTGATTGCCAGCCTCCCCCCTGAGTTTTAGCTGAGTCCTTGTAAAAATGAACTGTCAAGGTTATCAGCACATGGACAATAAACAGCTCAGGAATGCAAGGTTTTTGTGGGGAAGATACAGCTCGAAAATATTTGCTGGGAAGAACTTGGAGGAGGTTAGGTTTGAAACCTTCCAAAGATAAGCAGCCACAGCAATGTTTATTATTTACATGCAGCTACCATCCCTGTTTCTTTTACCAGGGAGGAATCACTTTACAAGAATTTGAAACAGAAGCTCATATTCAAGGCCAGGTTGGATGGAGTCTTGGGTGACACGGTTTAGTGTGAAGCATACCAGCCCATGGCAGGGGGGTTGGAACTGTATGATCTCAAGGTCCTTTCCAACCCTAACTATTCTATGATTCTATGATTCTATGATTCTATATATAGATAGCCCTGATTAGGAACTCACAGAAAATGCTGTGCATTTCAGGCTGCTGCCTATATCTAAACCAAGGTAGTGCAGTGGGTTTGTTTCTCTAAGGGTTTCAGTAGTCTCTGGTGAATCTTGCTGGGTGCAAGTTGTTACCACCCCAGCCACCCACCCCATCACCCTGGGAGGTTGTCCTGTCTGTGAGAGTAGCCTGCAGAAGTGAGCATCTTCTCCCATTTCCTGATCCCAGTGCTCCAACAAAGGGGAGCTCAGCCCATGACACCAGGCTGTGCTGTGGGTGGCAGAGGCACTAACCCATATTCCCGTCCCAGTAGAGGGAAGGGATGGGGTGCCAGCCAGCCTCTTGCACCACCACAAGAAGATTTACCAGACCCTATCTGCCAAAGCCCTCAGTGCCTGAGGTTCACTGTATAAAAAGGAATACGGAGATTTCTAGCTTGAAACAGTTTTATTTCAGCTCTTGTAAACCTACACGTTGTATGTCAGAACCCCTTTAAGAACATATAGCGATTTGGGGGTGTTTTTTCTCCTTTCTGTCTTCTGCCTTGTGACATGTTTGTTCTGAGATCACCTCCTAGGCATCTTCTATTAAAATATATGTGACAAGCACCAGATCCACTTTCACGCAGCTGTGCAGTATGTTATTTTTCATGCTAATGCACTGTTACAATTCTACTGAGTGCAGTTATCTAGAGATCAAATTCACCACATGTGCGCTGTGTTTTTTGGCTACCAGGTCAAGAGCAGCAGGGAGAAGGGAGCGATGCTCATGTGTTAACCGTTGGTGTTGCCTCCACGAAGCATGGGCTTCATTTTCAGGCAGTCAGAGGAACTTTTGCTTTGCCCCACCTGCCCTCTTGGTCTCTTGTTTTTGTGCCAGCACAGCTGACTGCTTCATCGAGATTTAAGACCAAATGGACTGTTATTACATGAGACAGAGTCACTGTCTGCCACCAGGAGATGATTTAATGTTATGTGATACACAACCTTACTCTATGCCCCCCTACTGTTTTCCACACAAAATCATTCTCCAACTTGCTTTGCTGTCAGGTTTCACCTAGGAGAAAATTTGAGTCACTGACTACGGCAATGACAGCAACCAGAAGTAATGATTAAAGACCTCCTTGTCATCGTTGTGCCAGATAGTCCTGGGTGAAACAGGCTTATGAAGACACATTCAAATCTTACTTACCCCAAGCCCAGTGGCAGAATTCTGCCTTAGATAAGATGCATGCAATACACATCAAGGACTGCAAGCAGAAGTTGCTAAAATAGCCCCAAATCTCAAACTATGATATAGAAACAAGGAGGAAATACTGTCTTGGGTGAAATACTGGGTATCAGTATGGTCAGACTCCCACTTCCAAACTGGTCCTAGAAATGCAGGGAAAGCTCTTAGGATTGCAAAAAGGACTCAGAGCAACAACATACGAGCAAGGCAGCCTATCACTCATATACCAAATCCCTCTTACAGCCACTGATTTCTCTCCTGCTGTGTGAACTAAGATGTGCCACCATGTCTAGTGTCCTTTTTCTATCACAGGTTACTTAGTTCATCTAAATATGAACCAACGTTGCATTCCCTTGGAGTGAGAGATTTGAAGTCTTATTAACCATTTTGGCCTTTGAAGAGGAGTAATTTCTCCTTAGCACTTGCCCCATTGACACCTTTGGGGACAAGGGCATCTGCAAACTGTCTCCACCTTCTGGGGAGACATTTACCTTTAAGGCTTCCATCACTTTGTTATCTCATCAGATATAAGGACAGACCTTGCCTCTTTTCCTCTCCTCATTTCCTCATGGTTTCTGATACACCAAGGCAGTGGAAACTACTTGCCAGACTCTTCTGCGACTTCTGTATTGCTGAGTGTACAAGAAGATGCCTTTTAAGTTTGCACTTGATAAAAAATCATGTCTCGTTCATAAGTTAATTATTTGAGAATGTCACAATAATAAACTTTGACTTCTTAACCTTTTCCAGAAATGATGCCAAGACCAAATCCTGAGGCTGCTTTCTAGCTACTGATTAGTAGCTAGAAATCTGACCTTTTCTGTCTATGCAGAAAACAGAGGTGGTTGTGCAGCTCTCCATGCTGCTAGAGCCAGCTTGATTACAGCTCCATCTTTCTTTCCAAGTAACATTAGCCCTTGGGTGTCTTGGTCTCTCTCCCTTTTTTCTTTTGAAGAAAGACATGGACCTGAGCTAGACTTTTAAAAGCTTCAAACCGTCACTACTGCTTGCAAATTAGGCATTATCTTTGTCTCCCTTCTTACCAATTCTGTGCTTATTGCTGTCACATCTGACCACCTTTGAGTAGCCTGTTGTGCAAAAGGGACTGTCCCTTGGTCACACACTGTTTGTTGTGCCATCCTGTTCCAGAAGTGTCAGTGGTTGAGAGCTTGGAAGGGGGGTTAATTATGTGTTTGTTAAATGTGCATGCACACACATAACATTAAACATCCTTCCAAGGTTAGGCTGGAGAATGGAGTAGATGGTGGTGAGGTCTGTGATGCTCGGTAATTGCTGGGAGGGTTTGTACCACCCTATGGACGGGACCTGGGGTACGTGCGGTCTGCTGCTCAGATGTGCTTGTGTAAGGAGCTGCATCTTGCAGAGGAATAAAGTTGTCAGAAGGATTCAGTTTCACCCTAAGACCCTCACTCCACGCAGAGCTGCTCTGTGGTGCCGAGCTGGCAGCAGCGACTGCAATGAAGAGCTTTGTTTATCACATCGTTGTGCTCTAATGATTACTCAGCCTCAAAATAATGTGTTCTTCAGGAGCGATGGGGTTTGGGACTGTCAGTCAAAATTTGTTATAATGAGTGATGTTGTTTTCATCTCAGTTTAGCTGATGCCAGCGAGGATGTTCCAAAAACTGTGGTATTTGTCATGTATGTTTTACAGTTTAAAGGTGATCTCTTTATGCTATTAGAACCCTGCCACTGCTGCAGAAATAGTGTCTTCTTTTTAAGGAGTTCAGAGTCATCTGCTTAACACTGAGCTGATGACAGCTTCCTATTTGTTTCTGGACAAATTAACCCCTCACAGTGTGCCTTGTCACAGCCTCTTCTGGGAGGAGGTGAGGTGGCACAGCAGGGCTTGGTGGGACCGTGCCGAGGAGGCTGGATGATCAGGGCTGTCTTGCCCAACATCAGCTATTCCTGTAGGCTGAGGTTTGCAAAAACTCACGGTGCTGACTGACAAAACCCCGATGAAACTCACCACAAATGTTAAAGCATCTCCCACTTGCAGCTCTGTTCCAGCTGACTCCTGTTCCAGCCCCGTGCAGCCAGGATGGAGCCTTTGGCTCAGCCTCTGCAGTGCACCATTCACTGGTTGGGTAAGACCAGCTTTCACATTCAGACTGAGCACCCCTCCTGTGCTCCTGCCTGCCAGCCCTGTGGTGGAGGCAGTAGTTTATGGCTGAGAAGAAGAAATGCTGGTGACAACATCTCGAAGCTCCTGCTGCCGTGTGTGGAGTGGCTGTGACTCAAAGCCTCTTGGCTCTGAAACTGCACAAGCTGCACCTCCGGGAGCAGTGTGATCTCGCAGAGTGCTGAGCAGGAGCCCCTGACATCCGTGGAAACTCGTGGGGTTAGCATTTATCTGCACTAAAGCAGGAGAGAAGAGAGGCCGGTGTCTGATGTGAAGTTACTCACCCATTCTCAGACTGCAATTACTTCTCAGTTAATCAAGCCCCTAGAAAAGGCTGTGGCCACTTTTTACAGCCATAACTAGTGAAGTCACTTTTGCGTTACCAACATCAATTCTGGTCCTTAATGTTTAGATTGTGAGTAAAACCTCAGATGCTCAGTCAAATGACAGCAGTTTATAGCATACCTTTGGAATTCAGACCTAAACCAGTTTTGCAGTATAGGTATGATGGATTAATCACCATTTCATTCTGTCTATAAGCAAAAAGTCTTTCAAGTCAGTTTCTGTGCTGGAGAGGAAGTCAGCGGAGCTTTCCCTGTAATGTGAGTAATGAATCTTGGCTGGGATGAGCATTTTGGAGCCACAGTTCTGCAAAAATTCAAATCCCTCAAGGAAGTACGGTAGCATGGAAGCCTGCAAATAATGGGTTACAATAATCCCGTCAGGAAGTGATAATGGCATGGATAAATATTTGCCTTACTTGATTGCAAATTATGCCCTCCTAAAAGATGTTTGTCACTGTCGCTAGCCGCTATGGTCTTTAAATGCTTTACCAGCTGTGGTATCATTCACAATGAGGACTCCATCTCTACCAAGCACAACCAAAGCTTCTGAATGGGATCAGACTGGTTTTTCCCAGTGTTTTTATTCTGCTGATTAAAAACAATCCAAAAGCCTGTGGTGTCAGTCTGGAGTATTTTCCTGACCAACGTGCAAACCATGGAGTGAAATTGAGGCCATATAGAAGTCTGCATCTAGCCAGAAGCTGATACAAGGTTGGATTCTTATGCAAAGGGAGGGATTTTGTTGCCCTCACACACTACCACCCTGTTTTTAACTGCCTTGGCTCTGCAGAGTCCCAACTGAAGGTGGGGATGGCTCCCATGAATGGGAACAACCTGTACCAACAAACAGTGCTTGCAATTTCCCAGTCAGAGCCCTGTCAAGCTGGGTAGCTCACAGCCTTTTACATCTTGCAAATTCCAAGAGGGATTAAATCTTCATTGTCAGTCTGGGGAAGCAAGTTGAAACTCAGCTGAAGTTTTAAAGAAAAAAAGAAAGATCCAACAGTCTTCAACAGAAGCAGCAGGCTAGGAGAGAATGGGATTTAGAACAGAAGCACAGCCAGAAATCAATGGAGCTTTTATGGCATCACTCCTCATTTATCTATAAATCCCATTCTTTCAGCTATTTAGGCCTTATCTCTATACAGAAGCTGAATTAGGTTTATTTTGTAAACCAATTTAGGAAAGCTAGTGCAAAAACCCTGTATAGATACCCATATTTCGGGTTAAGAGTGGCTGCAGAGGCTAAGCTGGCACCTGAAACAAAACCTCAGTTAAAGTGGTACTGCTTGGGCTTATCTGCATGGAAGATAAGAGTGAAATAACTAAAATGTGAATGTAAAGTGCTTGATGTAAAACCTATTAAACCCCTGGGTGGATGCTTTTATTCAGACATAAAGGAGCCTTTAGTTTGCTTGATTCATTCCTAAAGCAAGTTACAGTTACTTTAATTCTGAATGAAACCTTCCATATTAGGATTGAATATGCTTTAACTAATCTACTTCAAATTCACATCTGTAATTTGTCTTAGTTTCCTGTGCATACAAACCTTTTATGCGTGGTCCAGGTCTGATTTGTTGGAGGAGGAAGAGGAAGGCAGAAAAATTTCCTGACTAAACTATGTGATAACTTCTCAGTAAAATGAAATAAAAGGCCCAGAGAGCTCCAAAGCATCAAGTCAGCCACATTCTCACAGTCCTATCAGTTTATACCATTTGTGGATCGACCTTGTGTGGATCGAGCCTGTGTGGATTGAGCCTGTGGTTTGCATTGCTAGTTTCATGTTATTCCCTGCTGAGGATGGGTTCCAAGTATCTAAAAAAGCATTTTGGTTGCTTGAAGGGTCAACAAAAAGCACATTTGTTATCTTCTCCCCCATTCAATCTATCCCACCTGTGGGCAGCTTTACTTTCGAGGTAGCAACTTGGTGCCTGTCTTGTGTTCCTAAGAGCACTGTATTTGACTCCTCCAGCTCAGGCAGGAGCCGTTTGGAGCTCCTGCTTGGAGCAGTTGATGATTGCATGGGGCTCTTCTGCTCGCGAACTTTCGCTTTCGCCAAGGTCTCAATGACAGGATGTGGTTTGCTCTGTGAATGTAAATGACAGAGGAGGATCTGGCTCAGGAGGTTTTCAACTCACTTCTAAAATACTCCAAGGTCTTTGGCTGCAGAGGTTATTTGGCTTTTTCCGCCTCTGTTGTTTGCTGGTGCTGCGGTGGCAGCTGAACACTCATCAGAACATTTCCTACTGCCTAGAAATTAACCCACTAATTCAGGGGAACATTCATTTACCGAAACGTCCTCTCCATGACAGTGATTATTGGATGTATTACAGGAAAAGGTGCAAACAAACAAACTGAGTAACCTTCAGGGTAGACAGTTACGAGTGAGCCTGCCAAAAAGTGCCTTGTGTTGAATGCTTTAACGTGTACCCACATTTCTTCCCATTGTTGTGTCATGGCAGAATTAAGCCGCTGAATCAATTGCTGTAGACATGCCATATTCAGAGACTCAAGACTCCGATTCTGTTCTTCTTTACAATTAAGAAGAATGAGAATTGAAAGATAAGAAATAAAACCTGGTCTGAGAGGGGATTCAGGTCAGCATTTGGTATTCTTGTTCCATATGACTGACATCAAACTTGTTTGAAGACCACAGATGAAAACTGATATTCCTGACTTGTTTTCTGTCTCATGGGCTGGAATTATACACCTGCATTTGACTCCACATTGTCAGCACAAAATGGGCATAATATTAACATCTCCAACGTGTTTAAAAATACCTAGGTTTTGTTTTTCCTCACCTCTCTTCTTGTCTGTTTCTTTCTCTCCATCTCAGGTTTTCATGCTATACTGTCTTCATGATTCTCTGAGCACCTTAAGCAATGGAATAGCCCTTAGCATAGGTGACTGTTGTCCTCCTTGAGCAATTACTTATTTCAGAGTTTACATTTTTGGAGCTACAATTTTTGCATCTGGTGCTGCCCCCTTATTCAGTGAAAGAGGAATGAGACAAAGTGCTGGTCTTCAGAGGTTCCAGACAGCCAGTCCATGGTGTGAATCCCACACCACATCTTGTATCTGGCACAGACAGGTCTTACCTTTACCATGGACACATGCATTATCCATACTGACTACTGCTCAGTGACCTTTCTGGGTTTCTGACCCAAGCCCCTCGAGCACCTCGGTTTTAGGGGCTGAGCCTGTGGTGTTGACTTGCTGGGCTCTGTGAAAGCTTGAAGCATGTATTTATTTTTGACTTTCTCATTCCTGACTCCCATTTGGATGTGCTGTGCCCACATGGCATCTCTGGCAACAACCTGCAGTAGCAAATGTACTCACTCCTCTAAATTTCTTCAAATACAGTAAAGACAGTCTTAATTTGCCTTCCAGTGTAGTATAAATGGGTACTACAGAACTGTTAGTCTAATCCCCATTATTAGATTAGTGATCTGCACAAGCCTACAGGTGAGGTGGATCTGTGCTGTTTCAAAGACTACAATAAAGTTGCCATATGACATTGCAAGATGCTTTCGTAAGAAAGGTGAGCATGGCAACGTGTATGTATCACATTAGGAGAATCCATTGAACCAAAGCTTATGTGCAATTCTTTGAAATGCAGCTGTGGTCTCAGGGAAGAGCAGGGATAAAGGGTATCTGTGTATTCACTGTGTATGACCTACAGTGAATCCCACAGCGGGATCATGACAATTTATGTCACTGCTTGTACCACAGAGGTAATTTAGACATCTCCTTCCCACTGCCTGTCCATGGCACATCGCTCACCAAGCATTTGGAGAAATGCCATGTTTCACCTCTGGAAAACTAGGAGGAACCCTCTTCTCTGCTTTCCAATGCACTCGTGTACAGGGCGGTGGCAGAGGTACGGGGTCTGCAATGCAGATTTCATCTGCAGAGAGAACATTTCCAGTTCCCATGGTCTGCTCAGACCTGGAGAGGGGGGAACTCCATTGAGATGAGGGGAGGGATCAAAGAGCAGGGTTTTGCCCGGAGGGAGCAGTGGGGCAGCCCTGCTGTAGGTGATTTAACACCTGCACGTTCCCATAGCTGGCAATCAAAGGCTGCATGGCCTGGAGCTGACAGTGTCTATTCTTTTTGTTGCCAAACTTGTAAGTTCAAATAGATCTGGGGTTTTTAGGGTTTTTTCAGAGTTTTCTATAGCTTTTCTGTTTGTCTCAGTCACATGGATCTTGACCTTTTCAGCCTCATTCAAGAGATACCAAGTACACTGGGCAGGATTTGCAGGCTGTGTTATAAGCCCTTATAGCTAAGAGTCAGGCCTATCACACTTTTTAAAAGTCAGATGCTTTCTTATCAGGAAATAAAACATAAAAGGTCCTGATTTACCATTCCCCTAGCTTTAAGGCAGTTCATTTCCACTGAAATCAGTTATAACTGTCATGAAGTGAGAGTAACATGGGTATAAACCAGTTTTTTTCCACATTGTCCTGTCTAACGATATCTTGGGCATTGTGGTTTGAGGCAAAAAAAGGCACGCTGTTCGCATGATCTTTAGTAGATGCAAGTTTCCAACATCGTAGTCTTTATATTGCAATGTTTTAATTATTGTTTACTGTATTTAATTGCCGTTTTCCTTGCTAATTCTAAATATACATCTTTCCTCTTCAAGGCTTTTGGGATTTTTCCAATCAGTCCGGTATCAAAGAACATTTACAGTCTCATGTTTAGACTTCTCATGCTTGTAAACTAAAACCTGCGCAGCCCCAAGGCCAACGCTTTGGCTATGTGTTGTACATAGCTGGTTTTTTTCTTACGTATATGCTGATCTTTTAGGAAGAAAGTCCTTCACAGAAGTGAAACTCTTACCAGAAAGCTTTGTGTTTACATCTTCTGATTTGGATTTAAAGATTAAAAGTGAAAAGTCTGATAAAGATACCTGAAGCTGATAAATGAAATTTCTTCATCCTCTATTTTTACCTTCTGTTTTTTCCTCTTTGTTCTTCTTTTTTTCCCCATGATATCTCTATGCAAGGGGAGTGAGAAGAAACCTGTGAAGAGCAAAAGCCTTTCCATTTCATGTTGAAAGAAGTGTTGTTATTCTACTGAACAGGAGCACATTTGGGGGATAATAGTTTCCTTTTGGAATAACATGTATGTATTTGTAAGTAATATCATGGCGGTGAGACACCCCCAGGCTTCTGAGGCACCTCAGTACTAGTTGCAGTCTTTCTGTGGTATGTTGCAGGATGTGTTTTGTTTGAAGAGCTCAAGGCACTATGAAGGTGATTTCTAGGGCTATCTGGTGGGGAAGCACTGAGCTCATTAAAGTCCATGGAGTAAGACAAGGAGGGTAGCATCACTGCAGTGCTTGCATAAGTAGAAACACAAGTGGTCAGGCTACTAGCAAGGATTAGCAAGTGATGTGATGGGACAAGAGAGCTCCGCTGGTGCCAAGGACACTCAGTCTATCCCTATATGTGTTATGGGGTGGTTTTGCTTTGCACTAAGTCTTATACAGTTGCATGAGCTGAACCATGGGCTTACATGCTGGGAAGTCAGAGCAGGCTGAGGGATGTCCTCACCTGCCTGCTCCCCACCGCTGAGCCCACCACTGCCTTCCAAGGAAGAGTTCCACCTTCCAGCACCCTCACTGACACTGCCCAGCAGCCTCACTTCTTCCACATGTTGCAGTTGTGCCAAAACTGCAGCAGGAATGATGGACAGCTTTCAGGAGAAGCAGAGCTTGGAGTCAGTTTTGGCAATACTGTAGTGCTGAGCAGAGCTTTGAAAGATGGGGAAGGAAATCTCTTGATAATAAACTTTCTCACGAGGTTTTTGGCAACCTTTGTGTCTTGTCCCAGCTGGAAATGCTATGAGAACATCTTTTCTCGGGGCATTTTGTCACTCCCCATTTCAGACAGCAAGTGGGAAAACATTTCTTCTAACATCAGAGAGGTTAAAAAAATGGTCCACTAAATGGAATCCTGGAACAAAAGGGAAGCTGAGGGGCTTTTGTTCTATTTAGACTCTTTCACCCAATAGTCTTCAGAAAGTCATCTGAAAGTCACAGAAATAAGAGATGAAGAAAGCTGTCTAGACCATTGGGACATCCAACTAATTGTGCTGGTTCAGTTATTCCTTGTACACTGTCTTGTATTTTGTCAGTCTGCTTTTAAACAACTCAAGCAATAAGCCTTCCACTTCTTCCCAGAGACACAATAATAAAAGTCAGTAGATCTCAGTTAGGATTTTTTTGCTAATATCCAGAATGTTGGGGTTTTTTTCTATTTCCTTAGCACTTGGCTTTGTGAACAAGTTACAAAGGCTGAGCTCAGCTCTGGGGCTATCTGTGTGCCCCCTCCCAGCATGCAATGAATGCAGCTTAGTTCTAACCTGTTTCAGGGCAGTTTAGGGCAAATGAGCTTTCGGGCTGAAAGTGCACAGGTAAAGAGTTACCACGGCTCTGCTGGCACACACTGACTTGCCAAGTGATGTATGCCTTACTTGTGCCCAACTTTTTAAATCCATCCCTGGTTTGAAACACCCCTCTACATAATAATGCTCCCAAGGTGTTTATATTAGCTGAGCACTTCAATTCAGTGCTCAGGCAGGATGAATTAATCCTGCCTGATTCCAATGGATTCCAATCCATTCTCATGCGTTGATCCTTCCTTCTGCCTCATCTCTTCTGCACCTCCTGCTCCTCCTCGGGCCTGGGGAGCCACAGCACGCTCCTCCACGTGCTCACATTTCAGCCGTTTATGATCAAATCATAAACAGGAGTTTAGTTTTAGGTATAAGCATAACTTGGAGTGACCTGAACAGTGCACTTTCCATACGTCTAATACTGATCCTCCTCAGGGCGGCTGTTAATTTCCAGACTAATATATTGGGTATTGTTCTCCTCAGGTTTCCCCCAATCCTTTTAACAGCTGCCCTTTTCAGAAAGATCCACATCTAGGGCTCTGTTGTTGTGTCTCAATTATCTACAGATCCCCTATGATCAATGAAAAGCTCCTCTCTTTTCCCTGCCACCTCTGCAAGCCTAACCCAGGATCCCACAATGAAACCAGGGTCCTTTTTTGGTTACACATCATTCCCAGGAATCCTGTTTCAGCCTGAACTCTGTTATCAATACAATTAAGGTGAATTTGAGCTGGTGTGTAAAGTTTTCAAAAGCACTTACATGACCTTAGAGGCTGAGGCTTATTTTCACAAGTGACTCAGTGCACTCGGGAGCCTGAGTGAATTGATTCTCTATTAAATTGATGCTCCCTTATGACTTAAATGCTTTTGAAGAGGGAAATTGGGGTTCCTTAGGCATTTCAGGCATTTCTGACAAGATTGCTGATGTTATTTAGGCTCAAATGTGTCAGACCTCAGCTAGCTTAGAACTGGAAAAATACCAACTTTAGTTTTCAAACTGAAATTTGAGTTTAGGGGTATAACGCTCAGAAATCTTGTGCTAGAAATGCAGACACTTTGATCCTGAAAGTAGTGAGAATAAACATTAAACCCTTAAGCTCCGTCTTAAATACAGTCTAAGTGGCTGAGACACACTGTGGCAGCATCTGTAAATCCCCAGTCGGGGACACTCACTGTAGCTGAAGGAAGCAACAGGGCACAGTAAGAAATAAGACACTCCATTATATTATAGGATGTTTTATTTGAGGCTCTGGCATTTTTACTGGGTACTTGTGTTTGTTTTAATGAGCTACTCCCTTTGTGGTTCCTAATGGGATTTTATAAATTTTTCTAGTAAATATGAAATCTTTAAAATATGCCAAAAATACAGCATAGACATGAAATGGCAATGTTGCATAGAGGTGTACTGATTTATTCCTGTTTGTCTTTTGTTTTGCCTGGGAATACTATTAAGTGTCCCAAAATGGAGGTCAAGAGAGTTTTCTGCTTGAAAGTTTTATGCTCTGCCAACTAAATGGACCCTGTTCCCCTATCAAAATGCAGTTGTTAAACATTCTCTGTTTCTCAGTCATGTTCGCTGCGGTTCTTCATTGCTTATATTCTCTCATCAGAGAACGTTGCTCACAAATAGCTCACAAATGCTGCTGGGTGAAAAGTACATTGACAGAAAGGTGCATTAGAAACAACCTTTAGCCCAAGTGGGCAAATTAATCTCCCACAAAACACTATTAATTCCCGTGGAGTTAGAATAGAGTTCATCAGTGCTATGTATAATTGTCTTGGTGTGAGCTTCACTTCTGAACCCAAACTGCACGTTATCCTACACTATTAGAGAAAAGAAACAAGTCCGTTAGTGACCCAGTCTTCCCTTGGAGAAAGACAGGAAGAGCTACCTCACTTTACACAGATTTACTTTTGCATTTAGTTTCAAGGTTTTAATTATATTCTTGTCTCTATATCAGTTCACACCTATGCAGAGAGAGTAGCAGAGGTCTGGAAGGACAAGCACTGCCAAACTTTTGTGGGAAAACAATCAGTTCATCGAACTTAGGGTTCAAGATGAGAAATGTCATTTCAGATTTCTCCCTCTGCTTACACTTACAATGCTTACGCTTGCTTATGGGGCACTCACTTGGCTGTGGCTGGGCAGCTCCTAAAGCCAGCATGATGCAGGAGCCGCTGCTGGCTGTGTGAGGGTAGGGTGGGGACTGTTGGCTGTGATGGGATTGCATCAGGCATAAGCCAGGCAGGAGCTTGTCCACAGATCTTTGGGGTTTCTGTGTTTTTAACCATGTGTTTGGATGGCACTGGGATGCCAGCCCCTCTGTTGTGATCATTTCATTTCTCAGCAATGCAAGTACTTCACGGTGGTTCTCGGTGTGTTTTTGTAATTAGACATATTTAACTGTGCCTGGTTTTACTGCTGTAGGAAGAATCTCATTTGTCAGCAGTTTTAAGCTTTGCCAAATAAAGGCTTATTGGCAAACTGCATTGAGCACTCTGATAATAACCCAACTTTAGAAAACACACACCCTGCTGTGTTGTATTCAAGCCATGGTGCTGTTGAAATTAAAAGGGGAGACAATGCCTGCTTTCAAAAACTGGAGGTTCTTTGTATTCTAATAAAAGCCTAAATTAATGTTTTAAAAGGTTATTGCTATTTTTTACCAGCTAGCTGGCACTGTGTATAAATCTTATTTAGGCAAGGTCCTACATTATTTCACTGTTTTTAACACGTCAGTCAGTATCATACTGCCACGGATAATCAGTTCCTGAAATTCATTAGTCCAACCCGTTAAATCCCTTTTGTTTAGCTTTAATAGCAGGGTATTTCTGTGTATTTGGGAATCTAATATATGATGTACATGCTGACAACACCAGCAGGGACCACAAATATTTCTTACATAACCTAAAGGACATATGTTTGGCTTATGGCAAAAATAACCTCATCATTCCTATGCTTCAGGTTGAGGTGTCCATGTGAGGTCCTTTTATAAGAGCAAAGTAATAGGAACTATGTATAATTTAATCTTGTTGGCTTTTAATACGTTTCCTTCAGCTTTTAAAGAGTGCTCTAGGAAATGGAAAAACACACAGTCAGCTATGAAATTCTGTGACACTGATGCAGCCAGGCTGTAAAATATTCTTTGGATCTTAATTACATTTTATACAGCCGTATAACCTTGTGTAATTCTTAACTCTATAAATCCTAGTTTTGCATCCCGCTCTGGCAGCTCGGCGAGAGCGGCAGAGGAATGTTTCCCACAGTTCATTGTTCGGTTCAGCTGTGTGGGCAGAGCACAAGCGTCAGGACCGTGCAGGAAACTTGCTCTGAACTTTGTAAACTGCTTTTTTGCAGACAAAGGGTTCTCCTCGTCCCTGTGGATGAACCTGATCTCACACGATGAGATCCATATCTGAGCTCTCCCCAAAGCAGTCGTGATTTGACAGCCAGGCGGATGATGGAGATGGTTTTGTGTAGTGTGCTTTATTTAAGGGTTTGGAGGACAGTCTGAGGGAGAAGAGAAGGTAGTTTTATTGGTGTATAACCACTAGAACAAAGCAGGGCATGACAGAAGCTAAATGCCTATCAGGTGAGAAATCAAGCCAAAGCCAGCATAATCTTTCAGACACCACCAACCATGTGAAACACTGACATAATGCAAGCGTGCCTGCAGTCGTGCTGTACCCAGCAACACAAGAAATGCAGTTGCCAGTACTTTCTGCCCTCTGATCGCCCTCTTCCAATAAGAACCTCATTCCTAGCCATTGCCACACTCACAGCCTTGCGCTTGCTTCCGCACTGTAGAACAGAGGTTGAAAAAGAAGACCCGAATGCGAAGAAGAGAGATTGTGGTTTAGAAGTGAGGAAAACAGTGGGAGGATCATAAAGTGATGATGGATGTGATCTGTTCAACTCTGTAGCTTATTTCTAATAATAGAAGGTTTTTAGAATGGATAGACAACATAACAGGATCCAGTGGCTGAAAACTGAAGCTGAATAAATTTAGATTAGAAATAATGCTCTGTCTACACTGCAGATTGCAGCGCAGTGTTGAGATACATGAACATTAAATGAGCTAATTCAGAGAGCTACGGCCATCCAACAGCAGCGTCAGGGAGATCCCAGATTGATTTAGATCAGTAGAATCGAAGAGCCAGCCCAGAGGTCTGTGCTACTGCAGCCCGGCCATTCCCAGCCATCCAGCAAGCATTTAACCTCACCAGATATCCAGTGCTTGACCTGTGATCTGCAGTGGAGGCAGAGCCTATGTCAGAGTCCTCAAGAGTATTGCAACATCCCATCCAGGACTGATGAAATCAGTGAGTGGCATTGCTGTGTCTGGCTTTGCACATAGATGTAGACAGATTCTGCATTAAGGACCCCTTCTGGCTTCAGGAGTTCTGTGCAGCTGCATAAGGTGGATGCTGTTGAGGACCTGCTGGGAAGTACTTGGGGAAGTCAAACTATTCACATGGTTGAAAGTTTCTGCTAGACCAGCTGAAAGCTCTGAATTTCCGTGTCATGGTGAATTCTTGTATTGTAACATTTGGCTTCATTTTACCTCAGAAGACTTTTTTTTTTTTGATTTCTTATAACACTGAAATTCTGTAATGCTTTTTTCATTGGAAATACTTGCCACCAAATATGTTGGTTTTGACAAATCAGTGTTTCTGCAGTGGAAATTGACTGAAAACTCCCCATCACACAGTTTCAGTTGAACCTCACAGGTTAATCTCCATGAAGTTCCACAGGACCACCCTCTGCAGGAGAGACTTTTACAGCCTCTTTTAGAAAACAGAAATAAAGAGGAACTGAGTTTGGCCCAAAGGGGTTAATTGGTACCCCTATTTCATTAGGTTATTTAAGGCAAAGATCTCATTAAACTTTCATTGGAATAATGTTAGGCAAAGTGTGTAAGCTGCAGCTGCAAGGATGAAGTGAGAGGTCAGCAAATTGCCAGCTGATAGCATAAAGTAGTATTAATATCTGAGAGAGGGAGAATGGGGGGAGAATAAAAGCGCAGACCAGAGATTCGGGACCTCTCAATTCCCCATTTGTATATTTGTTGGATATGTGGGCGCTGATGCGCCATTTGCTCCATGGAAAATCTGTTGAGCTAAGGAGGCTTTCACAAGCTGAGGACACCTCACAAGCCTGGAGTGTCAAAATAAGATGAGGTTGTTGTGGTTCATCACTGAGGCTGTTTGGCTCTTTCTGGCTTAATTAGCTGCTGTGTCAGAGATGATTTATGTTCTTCTAGGTCACGCTGTTGAACTGCTCCACATACGTAGTGCAGCACTAATGGATTAGTCTTGGCACCCCTAAAGTGACTGCATAGGCATTGGGGTGAGACCATGACAGCATAGCAGCACAGGGAAGAGAGCAATGTAAACCTGAACTCCACATGCCTCACGTCACTTGCAGCCTTTATGTTTCTGAAGCTGGTTTTTGGTATTTATTTTGTATTAGACGTTTGGAAATTCAATTAGAAAGCATTTACGCTGGATTAGCCTGAGGAAGGGGTGAATGCTGCTTACCGCCTGGTTGGGTTTGGTTAGATTTGTCCCACTTTCTGTGTTGCTGGGACCTGTGTAAAGCAGTGTTTGGACAGAGGGGGTCAGACTCCATACAAACAGCGTTCTGGAGTCACTGTTGCCATGAGATTACAGGTCCACAGTGCAGCTCCTTTGCATGCAAGGGCATGCAGAGTCTGCACTGAAGCTGTAGGACATGTTGGCCAGGGTGCATTGCCAACAGTGAGGATGCCTGAGTTCCCATCACAGCCTCATGGCCCCATCCCTCCTCTTTCCTGTGTCCCTTCCCCTCCTTGTCCTTCTCTGTGGTGGTTTGGGCTACGCTCAGCCTGTCACAGGGTGTCAGCAAAGCCCAGGGCACACTTGCCCAGAACCAAGGCACCTAAATACATCCACATGTGGGACTGGCTGCTGGTCTTTCCCTGTTGCCTTAGGGCTTGCACAGATGTGACCAGGGACAGTTTGCATTTGTGAGGATTCAGGGAAAAGAAAGGTTCAAAACGCTGCCCCATTTCAGCATCATCTGCCAGCACTGCTTGCAGTAAGCAAAGTGAAGTAGATTATCATCCATCATATTTGCTGGAAAAAGTCAGATTTGAAGCCCTAAGAATTAAAGTTGAATTGATTTTTCTTCCTTTCTGGGACAGGAATGCTAATAGTTTCATACTTTGATGCCACTAAATGGACTTAATGCTTCACTGCTGCAGCCAAGGAGGTCTCTGCTTCTCTCTCTGCCCTGCCTGTGCCCCCCACTGCTCCCCTTCTGCTGGCACTGGCAGTTTTCTGCCCCCAACAGCAAACCTGTTCAGAAAGCAAACTCAGCAGAAAACCAACCCTTGCAGGAATGAGCAGAGAGTTGTCAGCTGGCTCAGATCTCCAGCCCAGCTCATCTGAGGCCAGAAAAATGCCAATGCACAAGGAAGAGTGGGAGGGGAGAAGCAGGACTGTTTTCAGTGGCAGCTACTGTTTAAATCAGAGTGATTTCCCTATAGATCCTAAGGCTAGAAAATACCAAGATGGGTACTCTGCTCTTACTAACCCTTCTGGACTGTCCATCAGTAGTGCAGAACCCTCACATGCTCTTGTGAAATTCCCAGCAGCCACCAGGATATCAGCAGATCCGGTCTGCAGAAATTCTTGGCTAGGGGAATATTCCTATTTCTACTTGCTTCTTTTGTGTACTTATATTGCATTGCAGATGCTGGTTGTGTTTTTCCCTGGAGATTGTAACTCCTAACAAAGTACACTGAAATCATCAAGCTCTTCAGTTAGAAATTCCTGGCCAAAGGAACTTTGGGTTTTTTAAGTGAGGTTGCAATCAGTGCTTGAAATCTGGCAACTGCTGAAGACCTGTGTAGAATCATCGCTGGAAAAGGAATAAAGTAGTCATCAAGCAAAGGCAGGGAAATCTGACCTATGTCAGCCAACACCTCTTCTGTATGTACACAGAGCTCAGACTCTCGATTAGGTTACTACAACTTCAGTAACTGCTCTTCTGATTACCAGTGGTTACTGTCCATGTGCACACTCTCAGTTCCTGGCAGATACATGGAAATGTAACTTAGAATAACCCACTGTCGTTGAAGCATAATTTAGTTTATGGTTACTTGAATTATATCCCATTTGCAAGGGACTATGAACACATGCACAAACGCATGCACACACAAAGTTGCCCATCACTGAGCTGACACATGCCACCAAGTCAAGCTGCGGGAGCTGAATTGCAGGTCTGAACTCATATGGGTATATTGCACTGGAGGAGAAGCAGGTTATCTGTAATGGGTCTGACAAAACTGAAGGAAGTGCTCATGAACTGGATTCTGGTATCTCAGTCAGTTTCTTTTACAAAAGAGAAGGATGAGAACTTTGTTAGCCTTGTGTGTTGCATTAGGAACCACAGATGGGTAGAAAGCCCTGTGACCACATGGATGAAACTAGAATGGGCTTTAATGGATGGAAGATGAAGCCAGACAAATCAGGCTGTGGGTCAAGTGTGATGTATATGTACCTATATATTGATCTTCATGAATCTACCAGTGAACTTGTATTGACAGGGGGTCAGATTCTTAGTTGAATTATAATGAAGTGTGATTCCATTAATTTCAGCTGTTCTCTGACATACCTACATCTGTCTCACAGTCATCATTATCTTGGTTCTTCAGGAACAGACTTGACGACTCTACTTCCTTTGAAAAACAATCCTTGTCCTTGATGTCAGCTCTGTCTCACCTAGAGTGAAACAGTGGGGTTTGCAGGCTAATATACAGTGTGTTACCAAAAATGCATACACAGAGTGAATATGTGTTTGGAAGGCTCGCACAGCTCACTAGAAAACCTACCTTCTGCCTGTCCATCACATGTGATGAATGCTTGCCTCTCTGCAGGGTGTAGTAAAAGATAGTACGTTTAAATAAATAACGCTTATTTCTGACTTCAGGGTTTGGGTTTTATCTCAGAAGATTTGTACATGGGACTTGAGGTAGTCCAGCAGAAGTGAGGATGCATTTGTCCAAAGTTCCTTCATGTTTGCTCCTCTAGTGGTTGCAGAGCCAGAGCCATCATCTAGACAAGGTACATGCACAGACCTTCAGTTGCCATGTAGACAGTGAACCAGCAGCTCTTTAAGGCCAAGTGTGCGCTGTGGGACCAGTTCCCTCTGCAAGGCTGGTCCAGTCCTGGTCCCATATACACCACAGTGTGGGTTGAAAGGGCTCTGCCCATCATGAGGAAGATCCAAAGGGCAGCTCTGACATTTCCCTCTGCTTCTTTTTCCCTTGATGGAGAAAGCAGAGCATTCCTGAGTCAGTTCCTCAGCGTTGCCAACCTCACTCACTCATAAATCATTAACTGGGTATTCAAACTCAGTCATCTGTGGATGTTACGGCTGTTGTTTTAACTTTGTACCTTTTGCCTCCTAGATTGTAGGAGCTTTGGGTGCCTTTCTTTTGTAGTTCCCAGTTTAAAAAGGCAGTAGTTCCATGTTCGGTAGCAGCCTCAGCTGGCCTGTGTCTTCAAATGTAAGGCAGCAAATTGAGATATATATATGAAGGCTGGAGTCTGGTATTTCTTCAGCCACAGTTTGATCTCCTGGCTATTTTTCTGCTCCCAAACCTGGCTTATGTAATGTTTGGGTTTATAACCAACCTCAGACATTATAAAAACACATCCTGAGCAGAGTTTATGTGCTTTCTTGTATGTTACAATCAGCCAGTATTTCAAACACACCAAAAAGCCCTATTTGCTATGCTCTTAAATAGCATTAGAATTGCCATTTTGCCACTTTGCTACTATGAATCATTAGGCTGCAGCAGTGTAATGGCCATTAGATCATCCGGTTCATGTCCCAATCTATGTCAGATTGTTCTCTACAAATATTTTCCTCGTACGAGGTCTTGCATTCAGGTTACTACGTCCTAGACTTTCCACTGCTTCCCTTGGAAAAGAGTGGGTCAAGAATACTAGGAAACATCAAATCACATTGAATATGTCATTCCAGACTGTAAACAAACAAAGCTAAAAATAGTTTGAGGACCACGTACAGTGGAAAACTTCCACTTCCAAAGAAACTACCAAACAGCTATTTTAGGGGAGCCTTTGCATATCTGTGCAGTTGTAGGCTTTTCTTTGTCAGAGGTTCTTATTTAAAACACAAAGCAAGAAAGAATATGCTAGAAGCTCAGAGCAGCAGTTTCTCTTGGAGAGATAGAAAATGAAGCAGACTCATCGTTCTGGAGCTTGTTTACATGTCATCCTTCCTATTGGCAAATAATTATAAGCAGAATCGAATGATAGATATCTGCTGTGCCGAATTCCACTGCTCTGATTTAGTTGCACTAAGCATGGAGGTTTGGAGTCTGATGTTTAAAACTGTCAGGCGCCAAATGGCATGCTTCACATTAGCCTGCAGTTCTGTACCTAATTTGCATTCAGTTATGCAAATTAAACATTTGACTTGAGTAATCACACACAAATCAGCATGTCTGATCATTTGCACACATGCTTGTTCACTTCATTTGCTCAAATAGAAGATATACTCAAACTAAGTAAGACAGCTTAGACATTTTAGTAACCAGCTTCAGTATTGCTGAGGCTGATAATGTTGTTTCTTAACAGAGCAGCTGCAAGCAGTTAATAATATAGGCATCCTTTAATAAAATTTCCCTTGTGCATTTTTGCATGCCTTTAGAATCTGCTAGTGATGGACATGAGATTGCCTGAATGCATGGAAAGGCAAATGCATGGAAGTTTGCTAAACCTGACCTTGAGTCGAATCGTTGGCTGTTGGTATGTTAAAAGTGAGTAGGAAAAAGCAACCCTGAGGACTAGTTAAGCATGCTTGTAGAACATAACCTGGTTTGGACAGCTTAAGCAGAAAGTGCATCTGCACATATGCTAGTTAGAAATGTGCAAATGTAGCATTTTCCTGTACTAAAATAAGCAAAATTAAAATTACGTCTGTACCTAAATATTCATTCTGTCAGTAGCATTCCTCTGTTCCAGGAGGTTGCCGTAATACGGATTGCTATCTGATGAAAGAAGATCGGCTTTTGGAATAAAAGTGAAATTATTGAGCAAGTGAAGCAGAAAGTGGGGGTTCAAAATATTTCAGATACGTTCAGTTCTTCAGGGAAAAGTGGCTGTTGGCAGAGGCACAGAAAAATGCTTTGGTACACTAATGCTCAACAAATATCTTGTCTATGAAAAATGCATTCGATAAGCAAGGTCTTTGGAAATTAAATGGTTTTATTATTTCTTTGTGTGCAAAATTGGAATGTAACCAGTTCCTGTAAATTAGATAAATAAGCGGTTTAGGAATTAATCCTAAAAAAAGATCCAAAGAAAATAATATTATTCTCCTGAGGTCACCATAAGGCATACTCCAGCTGCCTATTCAGGTGGTGCAAAACCAATACTGCCTGCCTGCATGGTGAACTCTGAAAGATGATGAATGCTGTTTGACCACTGCCTGTATTCCATTCAGAATTGTTCAGATAGATGAGGAAGGCTCAAACATGTTAACCAAAAGGACCTCTGTACAGAAAGCTGTGATAGTGCTGAGATCTCTTCGTCTGTGTATAGGCTAAGATGCTTTAGGGCATATTTACAAGCCTTTGGTACCCAAGAAAATGAGTTCTCAGGAGCATCAGTTGTTGTTTTCAGGCACCATCATGAATTAGCTCTTGCTTTAGGTAACCTGTCTGCATCCCTCTTGGTTAAGCACATTGAGTCTGTGGTGGTCAAGATGTCCTGATTCTGGCCAAAATAACTTATGGTCAGGAGAGGAGCTGCTGATGTCTATGAAGGGCATCTTTACTCACTTGCCCAAAAGATCCAAGATGGTCTCACAGCAGTGACAGACAGCCCAAGAAACAAAGCTACATCCACACCATGCCACACACCTGCATGGAAAGTGTGAGGCTGCAGGGAATATTAAGAAGGCCTCAATGATAAAACCCCATAAGTGTATGAAGCAAACCTGCAAGGTAGTTTTCATTGGCAGGAGTCAGGCAGGCCCTGAGCATTGCTTGCGTTTGGAGGAGGCTGTGAAGCTGCCTGCATTCGTGACCTCAGACTAAACAGCCCCTTTATAAACAATGCATGAGAGAGATAAGTTTTGCTTTGTTTGGGCCCCCACATTAGTTGAGATTAAAAATAGAGCCCTCGGCAGCGTGAGGGAGCAAAACAACTGTGGAACTGTTATCAGGAGAAACAGGGAACGCAAAGGATAAAAACATGAGGCAAGTGGAGGCAAGGGACCAGAAAAACAATGTCAAGCAAAAGGACTGGGTTGGCCTGGACCACCAGCTCCCTCCTGGGTCAATCTACTTGCTCATCTTTAGTGCAGAACAATAATATGTTTTCCTTCATGCTTTGGGTTTAAATGAAAGCTTTAACATGTCAGTGTTTAGTGGCTGGAGATGACAAACCTGTTCTTAGATCACCCATTCCCTGCTTCCAGTTCAGGTTTACACAACTACAACTAAATCATTTGGTGTTCTCAAAACTTAGGCACTGGAAGTAAACTCTCAGCCCCACCGGGATTTTCAATAATAACATATCCATCAGTTTCAATGGATTTCACTCAAGGGAAATAACATTCCAGATTATTCTGAAAGTCATGGCTGAGTTGATCTCTAAAAGGTGAAGACTGCAGCACAGTGGATTCAGCCTTGGAGCTGTGCAGGGAGATGCTTCTGACAGACCAATACTTATGTTTTCCAGCAGTTTGTTTCAGTGCTGTGATGGATGAATTTGGGCTTAGTGATGAGAGGGGAGTTTGGGAGCTCCCTTTTAAACAGCGTAGAACCATGTCTGCAGAAACAGATCCCTTCATTAGCATTCATTAGTGTTCATTACATTGCACCAGCACCCAATAATCTCTACCACATGAAAGCTCCTTTTTACTGACTGTTGTATGAACATTTATGTATAACAAATTACATTTGCAGGCCAGAAGATATGAGACCTTAAAAAATTCTTGCATTCCTTCCCAATGTGTTTTCTAAATGCTCACCCCTAAACTGAGTGAAGCTTGAGATGAACAGAGCTAGTGAAAAAAAGTGATTTTTCATTTCATTTCATACACATGTAAAAAGGTTGTCATTTAAATCTCAGAACAAGCACAAGTAAGAGGTCTGGACTGGCTAGGACAAAGGGTTTGTCTGGTTCTGTGTGTGGTCACTCTTAGTGGTCATCAGTGGAAGAACATCATTACCAGATAGGCACACATTTTCCTTCCCCAGGATGCTCTTCCGGCCTCCAACCATTCTTGTCTAAGTATCAAGAAATGGTGTATTTGCATTTAATTTCTTGAATGTTTTTTTCTTACATGAATTTATCCAGTTGCTTTCTGAACCCATTTAAACTTACAGCTTGTGTGACATCTTGCTAAAAATAACTTCATGGCGATGTCTCACATAAGGACCTCCTTGTCTGCTTTTACCCTGCCATGTGCTAATTTTACATGATATCCTCCAACTCTTGCATCAGAAGATTCATTGATCGCTGTTCAGCTACTCCATACAACAAGTTTGATGCTTTTACGTCATATTCCCCCTTCAATTTTTCCTCTCCTGGGCTGAAAAACCTTAGTCTATTTAACTAGTTCCTCTGTGGAGGCTGGGTTTTTTTTTTCCCTTTGACTCTCCTTTCTGCCCTTCTCTGTATATTTTTCTTTCTGCTATGTTCTTTTTGAGACAGGGGGTGGATTTAAACAGTGCCAGCATGATGTGCCTTTGCTTTGCTCTCTATTCCTTTGCTGGCATTCAGCTAGCTGTCTGAGCACTTGCACTGCTGAGCACTGAAATGGTGTTATAGCACTGTCTATCCTGACCTTGGGGTCTCATTCCTAAGGAGTAAGACTGAGTTTAGGGCCCATCACTGTAGGTAGAATAAGGACTGTTTCCCATGTGCTGGATTTTATAGTTGTCTATATTGAATTTCATCTGCTCTTCTATCACCTTGTTGCCGATAATCTCCTGTCACGGTGAAAATGGGTAATTTGCTCTTATGCTTCCATTCTGCCTTTTAAGCAATGTGAGGAGCTTCCCTCTTACAACAGCTTAGTTTCTTTAAGCACCTCTAACAAGTGATCTTGCTGAGCGCCTTTGGGCACAAGCTTTCCAGTTAAGCTAAGTCAACTGAATTCCTCTTGTTCACATGCTTGTTATCTCCTTCAGAAAAGGGTTGTGAAGTACAATTTTCCTTTGCAAAAGCTGAGCTGGTCTTCTCCAGTATATCCTATTTATCCAGGTGTCACCTAAAGCTGTTCTTTAGAATTTTTTATTTGTACATTTTGCCTGGTATAAGCATTTTTCCCAAGAACCCTGTTAGAAATTGGTGCCATATTTGCTACCTTCGAGTTTTCTGATGCCAAGATCATTTCCAGCCAAAAGCTGCACACTATAGTTAGCAGTTCAGCTGAATCAAGATAGAAGCAGAAAAAAAAACAGACTTCTTTTGCTTCTTGGAAAAGACTTTAATTTTGCAAGATTCTGGGTGACCTGGCATTTTAGTTTGCTGCTAATGTCAACCCATAACATTTAGTGATTATCTGCTAGTTTATCTTTTCACTATTTGACAAATACTGTGATAAAGGACACTCAGCCAGCCAGGGCAGAGAAGCTGACCTGTGCTGAGAGCACTGAGAAACCTGAGATGAAATGGTGAACACAGAAAAAGAGCAGTAAACCCAAAACAAAGTTAAATAAAAACTAGCATAAAATATAAAACTTGGAAGGAGGCAAAATAAAGCACTCAGATTTTCTTTGAGTCATTCTTAACCATTTTCCATTTCAAAGAGGTTGAAAACACAACTTTGCTATAAATGTTTCTACCACTGTTAGAACTGAGCCTGTAGGAAAGCAGCGTGTTCAGCAGTATCTGTTACTCATTGGGGATGTTGTATATTTAAACTGACGTAGGTCTGTGCTACAGAGGCTGGAAATGTTAAATAACGTGCAAGTTTGTGTTTCCTTGTGAACATAATTGCCTGACCTCTACAGCAGACGCAATTTGCCAAGATTTTCTTAACAAAGGCAGTGACCTTAGTTTACTACATCGTATGAATTCAAGCTTTGGCACCGGCCTATACTGCATTCCCTTTCTTTCCCCAGCAGTTTTGCCTGTTGTTTAACTCGCTCTATTTACTCAAGGCCCAAAAGAACCGGCACAAACTACCTGCTCCACTACACATATTGATTAGACTGATCTTGAATTACAGTTCCTTATTTTAAGAAGTTTTGTCATGTGCAACCATGCAGAGCATTGTTTATGAAATAAGGCTGTTAGAAGGTCAGAGGGCTAGGAGCCCCATGGGACTGTAAATAGCATTGCAGACCATATACTGTTAATTATTTAACATGTCTTCAGATTAGTGATTTGAACTGAACTGTCTCATCTTTCACAGCTAAATAGTGAAGATGACTCAAAAGCTTTTATGGCCTAAATCATCAAGGGTAATTTACCTCTGAAAATTGAGATGGTAAAGACAGAAAACGAAGCTGGGTTTCTTGCAGATTTGAGTCATTGTCCCTTTACATTCCATTTTCTTACCAACCGCAACGCACCCAGCTTCTTCTTCCGTGTCCTATAGCATCCTCACCAGGCAAAAGACATTAGCTGCTCTCTCTGGGTTAATTTGTAACTGTGCCAGCCTTTGCTGAACAAATACGGCTGGGTCGAACCAGCGCCTCCCTTGTCTGGCCCCGGGCTGGATGTTCTCCTAATCCCAGCTGCTAGTTTTCATGCAGTGTGTTAAGAGCTTTGCTCTCCTGAGACTCCTGCATCTGACTGGAACTGGCTCAGCACTGGCAGGGACATGAGGGAAACGCAAAAGCCCGAAGCAACCAAAACTCCAATGGCATGATGCTCTTCCATGCTTACTATCTCTGGAAATTCAATGTCGCCTGTGCTAATCAGCCAGCCAGGAACATACTGTTTTAATATAGACATCTGAAAATTAAAAGTAGATCATGACATGGGTGCGTCTTGCAAAGGTTCACTAATGACAAATTGCTTTGCACTTGAGCTACTCCTTAAAACTCGAGGACAATGTAGACCTGTCTGCAGAATACAGAGTAACAACCTCTCTGAGCCTGCCATCCTCCATTCCTTTGCTTCATTCACTTTTTCTTTCTCCTTTAGGATCTTGCTGCAGATCTCTTCCTTTCTGTTGTCCAGTATTCCTCAGACTAAATCATAAACTGTCACTTTTCCGTTCCTCGTTCTCTCAGATGGGTCATTCCCTTCTTTTTCCATGTCCTTTAGATTGTTCCTTTTTCATTCCTTGTCCAACCTTTCCATCATCTTCCCTTTTCTCTCTGTTTTTCTACTTCTGTAATGTTTCCTTCTCATCCTTATCTCTGCGCTTCATCATGTACTCTTTTTTTCTGTGTCCTCTTTGCTATCTTGTACTTGAGTTGCACCATGCTACATGAGCTCATGCCTTCCAAAATGCATGCCAACCATATGGGTGAGAAAGGGAAGTGGAGGTAAGCAGGACTGCTTGAGTGGGCACCTTAGAACTCAATCTTAGATCTTCCAGGGGAGTTTAGGCAGCTGCTCAGCTTTGACACTTAATCCCCATTGAGTTTGAGTAAGATTTAGGGGCCTAAATTCCTCTGAGTCTCTGGTCCCAGGTCAACAACATTATCCATCCCTCATCGCAGTCTCTTAGCAAGATGCACCAAAGTGGTCTCACAAAACTTACGCTATTTATGACAGTGTATGTGTATGTAGCCACTTTTCCTGTGCTCACATCACCTGCTTCTTAATTAAATTGCAGTTGTCCTGGTTGGTAGGGATGTACTTATGCCTGAAACCATGATAAAAAGCTGCTGGGGAAAGAGGCCAAGAAGGAAAAAAGTCAGAGCAATATGGAAACCTAGGCACTGTGGTGATGTAGTTTGTGCCAGTTTGTGGATTGCCCAACTTCACCAGACCTCAGGAGAATTAAGTTTCTACGCACATTCTTCTCCCTTTTGCTCTCTCCAACTCTACAGCAAGGAGAACTGAAGGAAACTGTGAGTATGAAGGCACATTTTCCAGTCCCCTTTGTAGGAATGACCCACTTAACAGATGATACAATCAGGGTATTTACTCTTTCTTTTGCTGCTTCCAGTAAGGGATGTTCAAAAGCAAAATGCCCATTCATTGAGATGCCCAGTGTCCAAATCGGTCTGCACAAAGGAGCCAATCTTGTCCTCGTCAGTCCTATTTGTTCAGGTGCAAAGCTAGTGCTTGTGGTAGTTACCAATCTAAATACAGATGTCGGGGCCCAAAAAAAGAAGGAAAAAAGAGGGAAAGAAAGAAAGAAAGAAGGCCATTTCAGACAAGCCATAGTGAGCCCAAGCAAGTTTCAAGCAAATTAATTGTGGAACAACACAGTGTATGGTCTTGGCCTCCTAAAATGGAACATATTCCTTATAAAATGGGCATGCTGTGCAGCTCTCTGACATTTCCAAGTGAAACAATAGGACCCCTAGAATGGAAAGTCTGCAGGAACAGCAGACAAGGAAAGGAAGTTTAGGTTGAACAAAGGTTTAGTTCATTTTTACAGCCCCTAGAGGAAGAGCAGTGCTGTACAGAAGCTGTTAATGATGAGGCTGGATTGGACAGCTAAAACCTGTGCCAAGGTCTAAATGTGTTTTTACTCCAAGCTCCTCCCCAGTGGTCCAGATACCCTGCAGAATTTGCAGGGAGTGTGAACCCCATGGGCTTCTTGGACCAGCAAAAGAATATATGGGTGGAGGGCAGTCCTGTCCCTGGTTTGCACGCCAGCTCCTCGCTTGATAAATGCAATTCACTCGCATGAAACAGGTAATCATTAAGCTTTGTCTGACAAACTTGCAAGTTGACCTAACTCTTGGGTCGTAGGAAGGAACTGTGCGGTGCTGAGGGCTTGCTCAGGTAACTATGGCAACTCTGCTTCTCCGTTAGGCTTTGAACGAACTGTTCTTAAGTGAAAACAGCTTCAGCCTCCCATAGCTGTTTAATAAATAATCCGCCAGCAGAGGAGAGCTCAGGTCTGAAGGAGCTGTGCTTCCTTTCACCTGAGAGCTGGGAAGCGCAGAAGTAAAACTCAGCAAAGACACATGCAGGGTTTCCATGACATGTCTTTGTTCCTTGGGCATGTAAACAAATGTCTCGCACACAGTCCCAGGGATCAACAGAGGGATACGAGGATCAGGGACCTGCTCCTCACTACTCCTTTCCCAGCAGGTAAATGCAGAACTGGAGCTCACAAACTGCGGCTGCTCATAGTCTCCCTGTTGTACTTGTAGTCATTTCTAAGCTGTATGTCATCGTTTTAGATCTATGTGAGCAAAATGAGATGTTTCTTTGCATTAGGCAGTGAAAGAAAGGAAAAGGAGAGAAACCTTTTGAAATGAGTCGTTCGGGACTGGGAGAGTGAGATTCAGCCAGCGTAGTTCTGCGATATGTCAAAGTGCAACGGGGTCAGAGTATAACACTGCACAGTTCCTGAGTGGGAATGATGTTTACAGGCTTCTTTTTTTTAACAAGTTTGGATTCTGCCAGGGACATTACACGGGAACTTACAATTTGTTCTTTATAACTAAGAGCTGTTTTGAATAGTAGCCAGGCAGCGAGGGCCAGGTTCTTCTTTTAGGCTGTGATGCAGCAAGGACAGGCCTCAGGGCCCAGTATGAGTTTTCTGTTGCCTTCAGACAGAGTTGGTTTAATTGGACATCTCACATATGGGCCACCTTGGTCAATGGCAGAAAAGCCTGGGGCATCTGTTCCAGCACATCTTGTACATGGCTGTATGACCTCTCCTTCACAAGGTAGAGTAGGCAAGATGATTTGTTCAGAAGTGGTTTTGGGTAAGCACCTGTGAGGGTGCTGAGGCCCTGGCACAGGGTGCCCAGAGAAGCTGTGGCTGCCCCATCCCTGGCAGTGTTCAAGGCCAGGTTGGATGGGGCTTGGAGCAACCTGCTTTAGTAGAAGATGTCCCTACCCGTGGCTGGGGGCTGGGTCTGGATGAGCTTTAAGGTCCCTTCCAACCCAAACCAGTCTGTGATAAATGGAAGAAAGTTTCTGGGGCCAGCACCTTCCATAGAGAGGAAGCAGGTTTTACAGATACCCAACATAGATCTAAGCATTTTAAAACCAGCTTCCTGACCAGTGAGGAGAGCTCTTACCCCACCTGTGACCTGCTTTCCCTCTGTCCATGGGCATGCTCTCTGCAAGGCAAGCAAAGGCACTGAGGGCCACAGTGTGCCCTTTCTTCCCGCCCTGCCCTCTCGCTCTGTGAATCCCATCCAAGTTTGCCTGCCAATGTCCACTGGGCTCTGCCAGCATAAACAGTGGCAGAGGGCCACAGGGGCTGCAATTCCACTTATGAGGAGAGGAACAATAAGAGATCAGTTTGGTCCAGAAAACATATGGAAGTGGCCAAAATGGAGGTGCGACCAAAGCAAAGAGAAGACCTACAAAAATGGTACCTGTAAGGCCCCTCTGAAACACTGCAGAACCATGGTTAGATCACCTCTGCCTTCCCCAGCTCCACAGCTTGGGTGGACAGCAGTTTAGACCCTTTGAACTTGGTCCCACATGGATGCAGGGTCCAGCTTCCTCAGGGAGAGCCACCTGCCTCAGCATTGTCCGTTGGGCATCAAAACACTGAAGCCATTAGGAGCACCACGCAGGAATGGGACCTGGTCACCACCTTAGGGCAAGCCAGGGAGAATCCTCGGGGCAATGCCAGGATGAGTGGGATGGATGAAGAAATGGAAGGAAATGTGTTCCTACTCAAACCACCAAATTTGGAAGATCTTCCACCCTGTCATGTCTCTGTTTTCTCAGGATCTACACAATCCTGAGCTGAAGATTAAAGCTTGGAGTCCTATAGACACTATCTGGTTATTGTCTATGAGACTGGGACATGAATCATAGAATCATTAAAAGTAATTCCTCTTGCCACTATCCAAATAGCTTATTAGTGTTAAGGGACTAACTCAATTTGGCCTTTTGTCATTCTGAGTGCTGCTATTACAAGGCAGCAGTTTTGTGGTTTGTGGAGGGCAAATTCCCCTCCAAACAAAGGCCAAGCCAAAGCCAGGGCTTCATGCACGTCTCTGGGAGAGCGGGGTCTGGAGGCCATGCCCAAGTCTTCTCCATGCCTCAAAACCACTTAGTTTTTGGGAGCACTTTGTCACTGGGGATGGCTGAACACCTTCCCTCAGGAGACTCGCCTGGAGTGAAGAAGTGGAGGTTTTTGGGCAGGGCCTTGGGTGGCATGGTTTAGTGTGAGGTGTCCCTGCCCATGGCAGGGGGTTGGAACTGGATGAGCTTAAGGTCCTTTCCAACCCTAACTGTTCTGTGATTCTACACTGCAGTCTCTCAACATTTGGGCAAAGTGTACCTTTGTAGGTGAGATAAAGTTTCCACTCCTGATAGAAAAAAGGAGGCAGAGGAAAGGGTTCAGAGCCTAAGAAACCTAACTCTTTGTCTTAATTAAAGGTAAACTTTTGCTTTGGGGTGGCTGTGGTTAGAGCAGCAGGCAGGGACCTGACAACACAGGCTCAACAGTAAGAGAAAAGACTCTTTCTCTTCTTTTTTTTGCCAGGCATTCACTTTGGCCTCGCTCTGAAATGGCTTTGGAGCTGCAGACACCTCCATGTAAATGTTCTTAATCAAGGAAAATAAAAAAGCCCACCACGGGACATTTGTAATCCTTCTGATTTAGATGTTTTAATAATGTGCGAGTTTATCTTGGAAGATGGTGGCTGACCTGGAATTAAAAGTATGGCTCTGCCAACGTGAGACTAAGAACCCAGACAGAAGACTTAGATATAATAGCATAATATGTGTCTGTATATATATACACACGCATATAAAGACATATATATGCATGTGCTATATAAACACATCTTTAAATAATCATAAACTCCCTTTAAAAAATTATTTCAGTCCAAATTAAGGTATAGACAACATCTGATTGGCTCAGCCACCGCAGCAGAGTGGTGCCCCATGATATATTCATTTCCTATTCTGGTGTGGTTAATTGGGTATTTCGATTTAATTACCACAGTCAATAGCACTTTCAGTTGAGTGTCTTAAGTGTTCATTTAATTTACTGTAGATTTAATAAGGCAGTGGTTGTATGTTAAAGCTGTTAACCATCTGGATGGGCTGCAAAGCCCATCTCTTCTCTAGGGTAGCTGGGGCCTGATCCAAGACACACTGATGTCTACAACAGTCTTTCTGTTGACTTCAGGAGCTCTAGACCTGGGCTCCTTGGGGAGCAGGGAGGTAGGCAAATGCCTCTGGCTGTGGGCTTCCTGGCTGGGCTGTGTGAGGGAGGGTTTTTTAAGGTACCATTTCTTTTCTGTAGGAAATTTCACAAGGCAGTAATGGCAGGAAGAGCAGCCCGTGGCTCAGGGCTCGGTAATCGTGAACTGTGAGATTGGTCCTTTTGGGTTAGGATTTTAAATGGAATTTCAAGAGGCTTCTCACAGCCTGGGTAAGGAGGCAATGGGCTGCAAAATAAACACACCAGTTTGACAAGCCTCATGCAGCTGGGTTATCTATGTTACCCCTGTCACAAGGTCTGGCAGAACTGCTCATCCTCCTCCTATGAGTCACTGGCTCATGCCATGGGTCAGGAAATGTGGAGGTCTGCAGGTTTTCAGATCACTATCATACTGGGGAGCAAAAAGAGGTAAGCAGCAGATATCAGGATTGCCCCTCTTGATTTCAGAGGTTCTTTTGAACAGGAGCATGATTTGTTTAGGCAAAGGATGGTATAGCATAGGGCTGTGATTGTAAGGGCTGGACTTGATGGCCTGGGTCCTGTCCATCTTCCTGCACAGTAATTACTTGCTAAGCAGGCTTTAGTAAAACGGTAAAATACCACAGGATTGAATGTTTCAAAGATGCACTAGTGCCTAAAGATGTTTGAGTGGATTTCCAGGAACATCTGGGTCAGAAGCAGCCAAATATGATGTGTATCAATATCCTCCCCACACAGACCACATAACCTTGGGTAGAAGAGAAGAAATGGGGAAAGAAGATGGGTTTTTAGACAGAGGATGAGTAGCCAGGTTCCACAGCTCTGCCATGGGACAAGTAGGAAGAGGGTGTTTTGGAGGATCCTAGAGTAGCCCATCAGTGCAGGCCATGGTGAGGCCATTGCTTAACTCTTCCTCCAGTCAACAACTGGATTTATCCAGCAACCCCCAGTCTCATAGTGGCAGTTACATGATGTTGCCCAAACCAGGTCCATAGCTGGCTGGTTGGCAAGCTGCATGCAACATGGGAGCCACAGGTTCTTTGGGGCTGCAGAATCCCATGGCCCCCAGGCTTGAAGCCAGGCTGTGTTTAAAAACGAGCAGCAGAAACATCAGCAGGAGCAGGACTCCAGCACATGAAATCAAGTGGAGGGAATTCTGCTGCTGCAAAAAGTAGGCAAAAGGCAACTGGAGATGAATAGGCTGCCTGACAGTTGGCAGACATGCAGGCTGTCTGCCATAGATGGTAATATAGGCATTGCAACTATTATGGCATCTGAAGTCAAAAAAGCAATGAAAAGCTTTAACCTCTGCTTACCCAGGAAAACAAACAGTGGCTTCAGATGCAGTCAGTGGAGAGAAGCCTTTGCGATGCTTGTGACAGGCAAATGGTCTAGAAAACTCTGGTGGGGATTGTGGGCTGGGCTTGTGCTTTACTTGTGCTAGTTACACAGCCAGCATTAAAATTATATCACTGCTGTTATTATAGCGATATTGCTATCACTACTGTTATTTTCTTAACACATCAAGGGAGCCTGGACAGCCGCTCTTTATTTCGTACGTGAATGCAAACGGCGTTTAGATTTTTGTGGAGATCAGACACCAGACACATTCCTACATTCTTGTCTGATGTTCAATATTTTTCCATGAGTCAAGGAGAACAAGAATGGGCATATTGTGTAAATGCAAAACTCTGCCTTTTTAAACTGACACGATGGATTTCAGCCCTGCCTCTTTGTCTCTCTCCTCCAAGCAGGGGCTTTTCAGCCTGCCAGATTTTGTTACTTGCTATCCTTGCAAACAGAGGGAGGGAAGAGTCAGCCCTTGTTAATTCACTGTCCAGTTACCTAGCAGTGCTGTATCCTTAAGGACTGCTGGGGTATTTTTGCTCTTCTGAGATGGTGAAGAGCTGTTGCTTTCCTGCCAGCTCCATTGTGTTCCCTTAGTGAAAGCCTGCAACACTACAGGCACTTTAAAAAGAAGCGAGGAGTCTGTTGCAATAGGCGTCCAACAAAAGTTCCTGCTGCAATCCACACTTCCAGTAAATGCTGGTTTGTAATCCAGATTTCAGGCTCCAGGGCTGGTTCTTAATAAAAGACTGATACAGGTCAGTGTAGCTGCATCTGTTTATAGCAGTAGGAAACCTGGCTTGCTGTTGCATAGGGCTTCAGTACAGATGAGGACATGTATGCAGGCAAATACCAGCATGTATGGGGTCCCTGGAATTTGGATTCTACTCAGGGAATGTGGCAAAACACTTTCCCACCTCTGTTTTTTAAAGTACATGTGAAAAGTCCCTGACAGATGACCTAAAGACTTAAGTCATCGATGCCCACCAAAGCAACAGCTCCCCTGGAGGCTGCTCAGATTTGGTCTATGTCCGAAGCAAAACTTCACAGCCTGCCTTTCCAAAGGCTTCTCCTAAGCACAGACCACCATAGATAGAAGTCTGTGTGTAAACAAAGTGAGACTTCTTTTCTAGACAGAGATATCTTTGAATCTCTATGGAGATTTTAGCAGTCTATAAAATATGTATTCCTACACCATAAATGAGAATAAATATGAATCTGCCAAAGCAAGTCTAGTCTAAGTAATAAACAAGCAAAGTGTCACTGGAGTGCTTGGATAACCCTGAGGTTTTGGTTGGTCTTTCTGAGGTTGAAAAGTTGGTGAGTGCCCTCTGAGCATGTTTGACCCAGAGCTTCCTAGCTAAGGCTTATGAAAGAAAGGGGAGCATATGAAGGGTGAGAGGAACTAATTAGCACCAAGAATAATATGGTCATTTGGCCACTAGGAACTGGTCTGCTACCTCCGGAGTTTCATGGAGAGCAGTTTGCTGTGCAGCCCTTCAGCTGTAATGATTTCTAGTCACCATGAACTGATGTGGTAAAGGTGAAAGGTGTCACATTAGTTATCAAAATGGATATTATTTTTTATCTAGTGTAGTATTTTCTAAAGGATATTGGGATCCATATTTGGCACCTAAATAGTTGTCTGCTTTTCAGAGGTGCTGAATATGCATCAGTGTCTTTTGGAATTTAGCTGGAAACCAGGACTCGTTATTAATGTGCTTGACAGTGTCTAAATGCATGAAGAGTGTTTTTCAGAAAAACAGATAAAGTCCTTGTCATGGAACCTTACAATCAAAGAGAGAGAAACAAAGTCCAGCAAAGTACACTTAAAGACTTGGATATCTCAATGGACTTTAGATCAGTCTTAAGGAAAACATCATTTAGCAACTCAGATTCATCTGATGCGGAATCAGTTTGCTTGGTCAATCTCTTGGTTGTTTATGTCATTTAAAAGCTACTGATCTAACATCTTCCCTGAAGGAATCTGCATAGAAAAAGAGATTGACATTTCTCAAGTGCATTGTCATTGATGGCTTTCATCTCCTCCTCCTCATCGTCATATATATAGTTGACTTGGAGACAAGTCAAATTCATACATTTCCTCCATTGACTCTCTATTCAAAGTTTTTCAGTTACATACCAGATCTGTCATAGAAGTGCACAACAAAAGGATGAGGGGCAAGAAACACAAGTTGCTAACTAGGCATAAGGAAAAAAAGGGGAACTAGAGCCCAGAGAGGCTGTGGAGTATTCATCCTTGGATGTGTCCAACACTTGCCTGATGAATGTCCTAAGCAATCTGATGTAACTTTGAAGGTAGCTCTGCTTTCAGCAGGCCTGGACTGCATGATGTCCAGAGGTCCCTTCACAGCTATGTCATTTATGATCCTAAAGGAAATGTAAGGAACTCTCCACATCTTGTGATGGTTGTAGTGCCTGTGTCCAGTCTTGCAGGAGCATGTCCCCTTATCATGGTGTGTTGTGTCAGGAAGGACATGTTATTACACTCAGTCATTGCCAAATAGGGAATTTTTCTCATTTTGAATTTTCAAAGCCAGTGAACACAATTGGCTCTAGAAACAGGATCAAGACTGTTGTGGAGGAAAATAGGACTTTGAGAATGGCTGTTGTTTTTGAGGAGCCTAGAACTGCTCATTTTTCAGTGCTGTTTCTATTTGCATGAATTCACATAACAGGTGATTAGTGCACATAGGAAATATGGCATATAGGAAGCATGGATTGTCATGAATCCACTCCTGTCCCATTCACTGAAAACTATCATAGTGGCCAAAAATACCTGAAAGGTTTGTGGTGGCCCCTCGTGGTTTACCACCCCTGCTGGTGGGGATGGGCTCCTGTCCAGAACTACCACGAGCATCTTCAGTGATGAGTCTAGGATGAACAGTCCCCTTGAAGAAAGCTGTAGTCAGGATAAAGGCATTCAGTACAAAGGCTTCTTGGAGACTGGATGGCTGAGAGACGTGAGCATCTGCAACACGGAATTGTGCTGACAGTCTTAGTCACTGTGCTTCAAGCCACCAACTGTGGTGTGTGCTCAGCAGCAGGGCTTTGCCTCAGAGAGGCAGGACAAAGGAGCTGAAGTGCAGCAATGTGCAAAACCTCATCACTGGAAGGTTTGTAAGTCCCACCTTGGCGCTGTCTCCCTGAGTGTCTCCTCAGTCCATCTGAGAGTGGCTGAAGGCACTGAACCTGTCTCCCACAGACAGGCCAAGGCATGGCTGTCACATTTTCCTTCCCTCTTTTATGCCTTCCCTGCACCAGATTTGGTCTTGGCGTACTCTTCCTACCTATCCGGTGACCAGTGTAACTGTTCAATGTTACATTTTTGATGCAGAATCACCAGCTCTTGGGACACATGAACCCTATTGCCATGTAATCTCCTTTTACCAAAGAAAATCTTTTTACAAAAGCCAAGCTTTTGCTAGATGCTCTGTACTATCAAATATTCTCTTTGTTGATCAGAGAGAAAAGGAAAGCCAGAAAACTTATTTTCACTTTCTTCAGAAATCTCTCCATGCATTTGACTTGTCTGCTTGTGCAAACATCTTTTATTTATCCTCTCAATGCTTCTCATCATTTTTCACATTCCTTTTAAGCATAACCCCGTAAGCTTTTCAGTACCTGAATGATTGGGCTGGGGTTTTTTTAGCTTGTAGATGCCTTTTTCTTACCCCAGACTGCTCCTGGTTCCCTCTAACCACTCTGACCTCCTGGAACATTCCTTCCTGGGTGGTTGTTTGTTTCCAAACCTTTCCATTCACCCTCTCTGGTCATCTTCCTTGGTTTGGATTCTTTCAACCTTCTCATAAAAATACCAAGGTGGTACTCAAAGAAAGACCAAATAATGAAAAATCACCTGAATGGCAACATGTGTTAGACCAAGACAAGGCATTCGGGGCTCCCAAAACCTGCTGATGATCTTCCCTTCTCTCAGACTGATTTCCACGATTCATTCTTGTTCTGTCATTCTGTCTGTGTTTCCAGGCTAAAACCAAAACTCAGGAGTACAATTAGTAGTAGGCATTTCAGTACTGTTCAAATGACTCCCATTTTTACAGTTCTCTTCCAGACTTCTAAAGTGTTGGAAATACAGTAGGCTTGAAACACAGCCAGATACGTGTCCTTTCTAAACCCTGCAGCATCTCATCAATAGCAAGGACAAATATATCAGGGGAAGATACACAATCACCTTGATAAGCCTGCAAAAACCACCTCTCCTCCCCCTAATGTCTTCCTCCCCTGCCCACTGACCACTGTAGCAGTCCCCATAAACTGGTTTGAACCTTGATGTTTAATATTTCATATCCCTTTTTAAATATTTTATTGTCACCTTCTGTAAGTCAGCATCTTCCCATCTCCAAACAAATGCTCAGTCCCTCTTTAGATCTTGCTGAGGTCTGGATCTGTCAGTAGTTCCTTAGGCTATATCCTCACTGGAAGAAAAGGTTTAGCATTTCATTGGGATTGAATTTGCTGCTGTTCAAGTTTGCTAAATACCCTCCAGTTCTGTAGTTATTCTGTTAGTCTTGTTACATAAACTTTCATACTTTTCTCTTTTATTTGTCCCTTCTATTGTCCATTCTCTTCAAAGGAATATCTTCAAAGCTCTTAAATTGTTGCTGTTACTTATCTGCAAACCTCTCTCATTTTGCCTGTTCTGCTCATATAGGTCAAACTCTTAGTGGGGTGCACTTGCCCTGTTCTGACACTGCATGTTTAAGCTGAAGGTTTTGAAAATGGCTGTTAAGAACCGCTTTTACTTAATGTCCTTCTTCATGGAGTGAACATGCATGATGGGGAGAGGTAGGGGAAGATACTAATACAGGTCAAACCCAACCATCAAGCAAGTGCAGCAACCTTGTTAGAGATGTTCTCTTACCACAGGCCTGGATTTGATCCTAAATATCACTTCTCCAGTGAAGTTTTTGGCAGAGGATCAGGACTCCTGCCTCCTAACAAGAAGCCATTTTGCCAGTTGCTCATTAAGAGTCTTAGTTGATCCAGTGACGGAAGGCAGTTCTTACTGAAGCAGACCCTCCTTGTCCTGGCTGATAGAGTCTGATGCTGGAAGCATGACTGAGTATTGTGCCGAAGGGATCTTTTTCATCCAATTGACAAGTGATGAGTGTATCTCCTGTGAACTGTAACGTACCCTGCAGAAGACCTCAAGGCCAAACAGTTGGCATGAGTGTCCTATGTGAAGCATTGATTTGCAGGAAGAGAGAAATAGTCTAAATATTTGCTTATTTTCCAAGGCTGGGTGGATGGCTGCTGCCTTCCTCCACTGATTGAACCTTTGATACCAAGCGTTGCATAGGAGATAGGTAGATGCTTAGACAGGTAGTAAAAGCCCGTGTACGGGCATGCATATATTCTCTAATGAAGCTACAAAGCCTTTGCACACCAGTTTGGAAGAGATGCTGGGCGCATAAACCAGGACAAGAATGCTCTCAACAGCCTTTCCTTATATGAAATCTGCTGTGCCATTGATCTCTAAAAGGCAAATCGAATAACAGCAGCCACATTTTCAAGGATTAGGAGCTTCCTGTACAAGACAGTATGTGTTTTTAATACTTTAAGCTGACTTATGAAACTGGTAAACAATGTGGAGGGTGGTGTTGGATGACCTCTTTTACATGCCTGATCATCTTGTCAACATTTATAATGCATTTGATATTTCCTTCTCATCAGGATAGGATCAGTTAAGCAGCCGCATTTCCCAAAGCTCAGGTTGCATTATGCTTTGTTCCACATTTCATGGTAATAAACATTGACATAAATTTCTGTAGGTTTCACATAAAGTGATGGTTAATTTATTCATGGTTGAAAAGGATCTTAAAAAAGGAAAGAAACAAAAGGAACAGAAAAGACTTCTCCAGAAGACAAATGCACAGCTTGCAGGAGAAGAAATACAGATCTTTCATGCCTATTTGTTTTGCACACAGTAATGACTGCTACATTCTGATTAGCAATCTTGACCTAGTTAAAGTGCTATTGTTTCTCTGTGTTCCTATTCTTCTCAAAGAGTGTGGCTAGACATGATATTTTATAATCCATCAGATGTAAAATCTGCATAAAAAATATAATTATTGTGCTTCAGCAACTTGGACCAAAGCCCTGACTTTATATTTCTAGGCAGTACACTGTGAATAATACGGATGCATTTTTAGGTTGGTATGTTCAGTTGGCAAGATATGTGATTTTTCCATAAACGAAGGTGAATTGTGAGATTTCTAACATACTGATTACTATTCCAGCCTTGTTCACAGCTAATGAGAATTAAGTGGATACTTGTCAGCCAAGGAACATTCTTATTTGTTACTAAGAATTCAGTTTTAGTGCCACTTATTACAGTAAACGGACAAAAACTTGTGTTACCTCTCAGTCAGCATTGTTCTTGACAGTGGTGCTTATACTTAAGGATCAAGCAGAGCTAGGACCCAGTGCAAGAAGCCTGAGTATCTTCCCAAAGAGCTTACAATCAGAAAGAGAGGGATGGGTGATGGGGAGGTTTGGGACAGAGCAGGAAGAACCTGGAGTGTGAAACAGCATCTACTGCTCTTGCACAGCTCTTTGCTACCATGGTTGGACGTTGATCCAGCCATGGTGCTGTGCTGTGAGGATACACCAGCTCTGAGTGTGCCCAGGGCCTCCGCTCTGTCACTCATCCTGCATGAAGAATTAATGCCATTTCCCAGATCAGCATCGTCCAGCAGATTGGACTTCCTGAGCTTGGAGTGCTGAAGTCTCTCTGAAGACAACTGTCACGCTCACATTCTCAGCCGTGTCAGGTAGAAGATGCAAATGATGATAAAAGATGAAAAATAAATACTCTTTCACTGTGCAGAGAAAGTGCAGAGCAGAGGGGCTGGGGAGGGGTGCTCAGAAGAGGACCATGCTACTGAGATCTTCAGGAGAGGCATCAAGGTGAACCTGGGTGTGGGCAAGAGCAGGAAAAACCAGAGGCACCAGATTTCAGGAGGTAGAAACAGCAGTAATGGGAGTCCTTCTGCCTGTTCCAAAAAAGCATGTCTGTATGAACAGGCCAGAAGGATGCATGTGTCATGACGTTAGGATCTGTTACAGCCCTGGAGGTGGCAGCTCAGGGCAGTGGCTCCTCCTTGTTGTTGTGTCAGCCCCAGGTGCCTTGGTGGCTCCAAAACTGACAGTGGTGTGGGTCCCAAGGGGTAAAAAAGCGAGGGGGTGCCTGGTCCTCCTGCACACTGGGAAGATATCTGCAAGAGGGAGGCTCGGTACTGATAAACCCCAGTTCCTGCCTGGAAAGGTTTAGACTGGATGTTAGTAAAAAGTTCTTCACTAAAAGGGTTGTCAAGCATTGGAACAGTCTTCCAGAGAAGTAGGTGAGTTGCCATCCCTGGAGGTATTTAAAAGATGAGTAGATGCGGTGCTTAGGGACATGGTTTAGTGGTGGGCTTGACTGTGTTAGGTTAAAGGTTGGGCTTGATGATCTTAAAGGTCTTTTCCAACCTAAACGATTCTCTGATTCTCAGCTCTGGACACAGACTGGCAGCAAACACTATGTACCACTATTTCAACAATGAGAGCTGCTGTCATTCAGGATCAGGCCCTAAGTCCCAGGTGGTTTGCTGGGCCCAGCCTTGGGATGCAAAGATGCTTTCACAGCATAAATAGAAGTAGCGCTCAGCATGTTTCCTCCTTTGGAATTAATTCTTTCTCTTTTTTTGGCCACTTTCATTGTTTGAATATTTTCTGTATTTTTCATGTAATTCCTTTACTCCTTTCCCTCCCCAGATACATGAAGGATTGTGTTTACAGTGCAGCTATAGATACAGTCAGCACATACTGTGAGAAAGTCTAGGAAGTGCAAAAGGGACCTTTTAAAGTGGATTTGTCTGCTGCTTTTATATTAAAAGCATAAAATCCAAAGCTGCTTTTTTAACATCAGAAATATTACTCCACATGAGCTGCTAACGCTGCCGTGCTGCTTGCTTCACAAAGTGTGATCATCGCTTGGAGTTTAAGTTAGCAGCACATTATGAGTTTTGTCGCTGTTGTTCCACCACACAAGCTAAGAAAGCTGAAAACCTTAGTTGGAAAATAAGAGAGATGGGAGAACAAAGGTGATAGATCTTCCTTTTGCATCTTCAGCTAATGAGGATTAGTGAAGACTTAAAACCATCACACTCTTGATATTTTCTATGTAGTTTACTTGGAGCATTTTGGTATTTTGGTCCAGTCTTAAGTGTCTGGCTATAAACATGCTGAGATGGCAGTCAGATGGTGCTGCTTGTACAATGGCTTGCACTGGGAAATGAGTATTTTTGGATCTGCAGGCACTATGGAGGTACTTGGGCAAGTCAGAGGGACAGGCTGTCTTTTGCTTGTCCCATGAGCTGTGAAAATCAAGCCTGCTGCATGGTTAACCTACGACTTACGTCAAGCACTCTGCTCCTACTACACATCATTAAATGAAGTAAAAAGCAAATTCAAAAGGAAATCCTAGTGAAGAGGCTGTGTGAAGCACACGAAAAATAAGACTTTCAGTGAAAGTGAAGCCAGAAAGTCCTTATCATTTCCTGCTGCCACGGCCAAATGCTTTACTTGGCCATAACGTGCAGTCCCTGTGGGAAGGAATACAAGGCGATGGGTAATGTCAGAACTGGATCAAAGATGTGATGAAAATATGGTTAAATATGGATATTTTGGAGAAAACAATCTGTAACATTTCTCACTGACAAATTGCTTTTGTACCAAAGAAGTTTTTGTTTCTTCTGAAAAAAACTTTTGAGCCAGACAAAAAAAAAAATCAATATTCAGCAAAATCCACTAATTTTACATTTAGTAAGAAATGACAACCAAAAGAAAAGTGGTTTGCTTGGGTTTTGTTTTTTGTTTTTAAGAGGAATTATTTGATACCAGATTTCAATGAGCCCCAGTTATTAGCTCAGCGGAACTCCTGCTGATTCGGCCTGGTGTCAGGGAGCATTAAAGAAGCTGCCACTCTTAAATCCCTTTAAGGACTCAGAATAAGTTTTAAATAGAAACTAATTGCCCCTCTGCACAGGACGTGGTGCGCCATGGGTTGTTCAGACCAAGTCATCTCTAGAGTTTTGCCCTCTGTTGTTAACGTCCTGCTCACCATCAGGCTCATCAGGTCTTACAATAACACAGGCTGCCAGGAAACGCGTGTCCTCTTTGATGGTTCATGCAGTACTGCCCACCTACCTGCGGGATGGAGCTTTGCATGGAGAGCTTCCTCCTCTCCTGCTTACTGTCATGTCACTCATTTCCCATCACAGAGCCTTTCAGTATTACGCGGTTCAAGCAGTGTGAGATGTGTAATCACCAGCCTGTTTGATCTGAGGAATGTGCCTCTGTGTTAGAGAAACTTTGGTTTTATGTTTACTGACACAAGTCAATCCTGGCTTGCAAATTGGAAGAGATGGAGCTTGAAATCTGGCAAGGTCTGTTTTTACCCTCTGAAGAGCCTGTGCTTTGCTTGGGGGAAAAGGGCTTGAGTACTGACTTGCAATCGGGAGTTGAAAAAAGTGATTGCTAGAAAACTGCAGAGATTTGAGTAATCGAACCTTGCTCCCTTCCCTTCTGAAAACAGATGAAACAGCAAGACAGAGGGACTTGTGATGGACACTGCTCATCTCGCTGAACGAATGCATAGAATCATAGCATAGTTTGGGTTGGAAGGGACCTTCAAAGCTCATCTAGTCCAACCCCCATGCAATGAGCAGAGACATCTTTATCTAGATCAGATTGCCGAGAACCACATCCAGCCTGGTCTTAAATATTGCATAACTGGTAACAGCTCAGTACAAGGGGGGAGAGTGAGCTTCATTGCTGCGGGCTGCTCACATCCTTCCCATGCGCTTGCCCTCCATATCTCCAGCTTCCGGGAGATGTGAAAGCAGAACCTTTCCAGCAGACTCAGTGAAGTCCCCTGAGAGTCCCTTCCACCTTTGCAGCCTTATTTCTGTGTTAAATTGGGGACTTCTATTGACCAAGGTGTTGTCAGCATTCATAGGGCAGTGTTTGCAAGGTTTTGGGGAGGTGTGATAAGCCAGCACTTGTTACTTCTTCTTTAGGAATGCATCGTACCCTTTTTGGTGGCACAGTAGCAGAACAGATGTCATGAAACCAGGAGTCCTCCCGCCCATGTCGAGGGAGGGAGCGCTTGGTTAAGGGATGTGTCTGGAGATGGTGGTGCTCTCTCTGGCTCTGCTGCTGACTTGTGCGTGTCACCAGGCAAACCACTTCACAGCTCATATCTGCTAGCAGCTAGTTCAGCTGAAGATGAAAAACAACTACTAAGCACGACACAGTGTAATACCCACGTTTGTGATTGTATCAGAAAGCCTGGTGCAGGTGCTCTGAAAACGTGAAAACATTTTAAACAGTTCCCTCTGCTTCCAAATGTTAAACAAAAGCAAAATTAACTCAGAAATGCGTATTAACCACATAAAGCATAAATGTATGCAGAGGATACATTATTCATTACCTGTTCAGTCTTCCTGTCAGCAGCACATCTGAAAGCAAAATGAGCTGCCAAGTCATGTCTTCTGATGACCTGGGGACTTCCCCATTTCCCAGGAAGATGAATTTGGGGACATGAGAATGATTTCTAATAAACACTGGCAGCGAAGATAATGGTAAAAGGAAGTGCAGCTTCTGTGGGGTTTTTTTGCAAAGGAAAGTACAGTGACTCATGTGTCAGAAGGAACACGATAACCAAAGACAGTCCATGCTCTTTGCAAGTGACCACCCAAATCGCTTCCCCTGGGGCACATCTAATGACAATTAGTTGCTCTTGAAGGCACAAGGTCTGTGGACTTGTACAACTAGGCACCAACATGTCTGTCCTTATGAAATGAAAACATCAATCTGTGATTCAAAAGCTATGCTGGAAACTTAGCTTGAGATATGAGATGAGATTTTCAGTGTTGGAGAGAGAAATTACAAGCTTTATTTTTAAGGGCTAAACTCAGTGACCTGCTGATGCAATGGAAGGATAAGTGGGTATGGAGGAAATATATATTTGTCAGTTGAGCTCTTTGCAAGCAACTCAGTGGTATTCACACCAGACTAAAAGTATTCACACTTGGAGTTTTCTGGAAAGAGCCCAGAAAGATAAGCCTGAAGTTGAGGGCAATAGAGGCCACAACAGAGTATGAGGTACCCATGAACTTCTGTACACAAAACAGCATGATACAGATAATGTGATGGGAAGATCTCATAAGTCATCCTTGCTCACTTGACTGGAAAATTAGAGTTCTCAGCGTTCCCTCTGCCCATCACCAACCACCTCCCAAGGTATGGCAGTTTGCACTGCTGCTGTTTTCTCACTGGCACACAGGTGATGTCAGATATCGTGTCCTGCTGCCTCTGAGGCTGGTGCGTTCCTGCCCGGGTGCACAAAGGCGGGAGATGAGCTGTGTTTCCCTGCAGATCCCTGACATTGCTCACGGCTGAAATAACTATGGTGTATGTACCGAGTGAGGGCTGCGTGTATGTTCTGTGCTTGGTGCGCACACCTCTAATGTGCTGTAGATAAAGATGTGACTGCTGTGTTTGCTTAAAAGCAATCTATTCTTTTGTGAGCCATGTTCAGAGCACCTCCACTTGTATCTACACATTGCTTGAGGGCATATGCACCAAACTGTTCAGCTCATGGGACTATGTCTTCATTATGCGTGTGGGGAGTGTGAATTTGTGTGTTCAGCCGTGGCAGATCAGTGTGGATCGGGTGGACCAGAGCCATGAACCTCTTTTCCTGCAGTAGGTCCACAGGGCTTGTGAGCAGATGAAAGTAGTGCTCTAAGTGTTCAAGGAAAAGGAAATAGAGTTATAGTTCTCAGAGCAGTGTTGCGTGGACTGTGTGGTTTATAGCAGATGTTTCAGGACATAAACAATTAGGGCTTAATGTATTAATATATGTCTCTGAAAAATAATCCAGCAGTATATCATGGGCCAGACCCTTGGCTGACATAGCCTGATACGGTTCCAGTGGCTTCATTTTCAGTTTTCAACGTGCTGACATCTAACATCTTTAATTATATACATCTCTGGCCAGTATAGAGCTATCTGAGATGGGGATGCCTGGATCTTGTGTGTGCCATTAAAATGTGTCCTAGGACCTTTGGACTCAACAGCAGTCCAAAATGGTCTTTTGGATCATCAAGAGTGTAATTCTGCAACACTGGATAGGCACAAGTACGGATTTCATGAGTGCATTAATCTCTGCTGTCTAAAAATACTTTAGATCTATCTGACACAGTTACACGGGAGCAAATCTAGGGCAGATATGCCCTAGGCTTTGCCAGCTACAGCTCTGGCCACCTCCCTACATGCACTCGCATGGGGGAAACAGGGTCTGTGGTCAACAGAAGTGCTGGGAAAATGCTGGTGTCTACAAGGACAGGGTGGTGGTGGCAGGGAGATGTCTCACAGCATATTTTGCTACAGTTCTGCATAGTTTCATTGACTGAGAAAGCCCAGAATAGCTTTGTGTACTATGCAGTGCTTGCTTTCCTGTTGTCTTCTAGCAAACAGACTACAGATTGTTTCTTCAGTGTCATCTAATGATTTTATTTTCTCTGCTTCTTTCAGCTCCAAGGCTCCTTGAAGAGAAAGTTGGTGGTAAATCTGTCACCTGTCAACAACAAGAGGCCCAATGGTGTTTCAGAGAGCTCCTTCCTTGACATTAAAAGGATAAGAGTGGGTGATAATATCTCAGTGGGACAAGGTGGACAACATGTTAACAATTGCCAAAGCCAATCAATGTCAGGAGCTATGTCTGTGGGGCAAGGATCACAAAGAAAGGCTAACAACCTAGCAAATAATACACATGCAAGTGGGAATGGCATGTTTAATATGACTTTGAAAGAGGTAAAGAAAGAACCAGGAGAAACGATGTCCTGCAGCAAACACTTAGATGGACAGACATCCCATGAGAACATGTTCCCTAACAGATATGGGGAAGACTCGTGGGAACAAATGATGGATCTGGAGCTTCAGGAGCTATTTAATGAACTGACTAACATATCAGTGCCACCAATGAGTGATCTTGAGCTAGAGAATATGATAAATGCCACCATAAAACAAGATGAGCCATTCAACATTGACCTTGGACAGCAGAACCAGAGGGGCCCTGTGAGATCTCTGCAGATGGATAAGATGGTGATAAAAAGTGAATATGCACCAGGCATGAATCAGGCTCCTGTGGGCTCCCCACAGATGAGGCCTTCTTCTACAGGTCCAGCCTTCACTATGGCCACCACTGCCATGTCCACCTCTTCACCCATCCCTTCGGTGCCTCAGAGTCAAACACAGGTATCGCAGGTTTCTTCTGCATCCAGTCGGCCATTGCCCAACTGGCAGGAGGTCTCTCATGCACAGCAGCTCAAACAGATTGCAGCCAACCGGCAGCAACATGCCTTGATTCAGCAGCAACAGCAGCAGCAGAACCAGACAGCCAACTGGTCCACTCTGTCTCCATCAGGACCTTCCCCTGGACCCTTCATGCAAGAGAAAATCCCCAGTCCTTCTTTTCGCCAGCAGCAGTTCAGCCCACAAAGCTCAGCAATGCTTGGGGTACCAGTGAATGGAAACCAGTCGAAAGGGATGAACAACTATGTTTATAAACCAACCACTCCCCAGAGCAATCCCATGGACATAATCATGCAACAGAAGCCTCAGGACCTCAACAGGAACTTTATTAACAGCGCTCAGCCACCACTAGAGCAGCATCATGGCAACACAAAGCCTTTGTTTCACTTTAACTCAGAGCAAACAAACCAGCAGATGCCTTCAGTTTTGGGTTCCCAAAACAAGCCTGCCCTTCTGCACTACACGCAGCAGGCACAGGGTTCAGCCCCTGTGCAACAGCCACAGCAACAGCAGCAACAACAGCCACAGCAGCAACCTGCTCAACCTCTCCAGAACCAGTCTCTTCAAAGGCCACCTAATGTACCCCTAGCACTGCAGCAAAAAATGATGCTTCAGAAAATGCAGCAAAGCCAGCAAATCTCAGGTTTGCAGTATCCAGTCTCTCAGCAGCACAGACAGGTAAGGCAAATTCCCTCTTATCTGTTAGAAAATCATTCTGGTCTGAGTGGTCAAAAGGCTTTTGCAGCCTGGCCTCATTCCTCCAGGGTGTATGGCTGGCAGATAATAGCCATCTCAGCACGTATTTCCACGGAGCTGGTGATGGCACGTTTGGTACCCATTCAGGTATATTATGGATGCACATTTATACATAGTTCAAGAAAGACAAGTTTATAACACTTTTTTCTGCATGCAATGGAGTATGTCATTACTATATGTACTATGTAGACACTTGTCAGAAAGGTGAAATAGTAGGGCAGATGCAAGCTTATTTTGGACCCCTATCTTAAGTATTCTAGCTTACAAGAATTTAGGTTCTTTTGAATTGCAAAATTTTAATTAATTCCTATATTATCTTAGGTGATGTATTTTACAACATTAGTTTATGCGCCATCATTTTCTTCAGGGAGGCAGGGTTAGGAAATTCTGCTTTTAGATATCTTTTGACTGACGTGACAAAAATGCTGTTTGCACATTTGTTATCTGTTTGGCAGAGAAAAACTAGGACTTATCTGTGAGCTTTATAAACACCCATCACACTTCTGGGAATATTCTGTGGATAAAATATGTGCCTAGATATGAAGGTGAAGGTTGCCACAGATATGTCTACAATTATATACCACATGGCCAGCTCCCACTGTGTTATCATGGAACAGTGCTCTGACAAAATCAGTCGTTATAGCTCAGTTGTGGTCTGACAAAATCACTGTGCACCAGGACCCCAAGTTTCAGACCTGCCAATCGAAGTCTGAATTTGCAGCCTCACTCTACCACAGAGACTGTAAACCAGGTGCAAACCAAGTAAGACGTGTTTGATCGTGGGACATTCAAGCCACTCTGAGGAGTTTTTGTGGGACTTGAGCTCGGCATGTTTGAAGGTGTGGCATGGCAATATAGGTGTGGAAAACTTTTGTGGATGTGAAGAACAGCCCTAAGAACCTATTAAAAGTGAAATGCTAAGTCTTCCGTAAAGTTCCAGAGAAGCAGTGTTGTGAATGAATCTTTCAGAACTGGAGTTTCTTCACCAAACCAGATGAACAGTCCGATGTTTTTAAGAGAAGTAGATACAGTTGTGTGCATGGACACCTTCCTCCTTTTATCTCTCTTAAATTGCCAAGCCAACTAATCATGAATTTCCCCAGCAGAAAATCCCTTAGCAAGAGGTAACAGGTAAAACCTATGGGCAGCTTTGGGTGGGGAGGTGTTGCTTGGTTGGAAGATATTGGATAATGAGCATTGGCAGGAAGCAAGCACAGCTTTGCTGTTTTACGGGAGGTCTCTGCTGGCTGTTCCTCTCCTTCTTAGGCTACTCGGTGCTTTCTTCTTAGGCTACTCGGTGCTTTCTTCTTAGGCTACTCGGTGCTTTCTTCTTAGGCACATTTCCTCATACTCTTAATAGACTGGCAGGCAGATGAATTTTAACAGTTCCTTCATTCAGCCATGATGAAGCTTCCAGCAATCTGTCAGCACAGGGGAGACAGGCAGGACTTCTGCAAACACTACTATTTGTCTGAAAAAATATGCAAGGTCACATTCTGGAAAGGAATAAAAGCACTGAGAGCAATTCCGTTTCAAGCAGTGTTAACTCCTTGCTCTGTGTCCTTTTGGGGAGCTGCTTAGGGAGTCAAGCCAACAAGATGGTACTTGGCTCTAGTAGTATATGCAAGGTTTATCATGAGTGGAGTGGAATCTCTCACCTGTGCAGTCACAAGATCTTTTGGCATAGGAAACTTGTTCTAAATGAACTTTGCAGAGTGTGAAACTTTAGATATTACGCCAAGGAAGGAGTTTTGCCTATTGTCACTGACTTCTGCAAGTAGTTTTCCAAAGTTCCCTGTCATCTAACCACTTTCCACAGGTGTCTGCAGGACATGGCTACCTGACCCTCAGCACAGCTGAGAAGCGTAGAAGCTTTGTAGACACAGATCATAGAGCTTTTGCAGCAAAAAATGCTGGTTTTTCTGTGATCTAGAAGGGATAACTCAATTTTGTCAGACATCCTGAGCAGTTGTTTCAAAGTTCTGCTGAAGTTTAGAAAATGAGGTAGTTCTCCCTCAGTGCAGTATTCTGTAGCTGCTGGAACAATACTTAGAAATGCAATTGGTCTGTCAATGGCAGAGTTTTGGAAAGGTTTGAACTCACCTGTTCACCTGGTAGTATTTATGAACTCCTTTAGCACCTGCCTGCACAGCGTCAACAGCCCGTCAACCCCTTGGTCAGCGCCTGCTTGCCCCATAAATCCAGTCTGAATGCTAGCTAAATCAGAGTGGGAGGAGACACTGCTGATATTATTTCCCAACAAAGACAACAAAAGCCAAAGCAACCTCACAGGTCAACCCTCACTGATTTTAGCAATGGGGACATCACCTCATTTAGGCTACACAGTTTTCTTTCCTGGAGGTTCATCTCCTACCTCTAAGGATTCCTACACATCATTAACAGTAATGCATGATTAATTACCAGCATTTTCTAATTAACTCCATGCTTAATATTTATTTTACTCGTGCCCTATTTCTTCATGATGAAGCAAGGTTTGATTCTACTTTGTGTAATTCACCTCATCCTCAGAGCATTGTAATTTTCAAATGTAAGGACCCTCTCAAATTGGCTGGAAGGCTCTGTTGCTGGAACTGTGAATGCACATTCATATAGGGCTGCTGTGACATTGCCATCAGATAACACTGACTGGAATGTTATAAATTCACATTTTTACCTGAACCAGCTCACACTCTATCTAAAGATCCCCAAAAACCATTTGAACTTGGCTTTATGAGCCCAAGCTGGGTAACTGGAAATGTAAGGCTTATAATTTCTCTGCTTGTCACATTCACTTTGTGTCAAATCGGAGCAAACTTGCAGTGGGATTTGGTAATTAGATGTCTTTTCTCTCCAGGGAAGAGTCATAAAAATGATGGAAATCATCTTGGTTTCCTGGAAGATTGATCTGAATAAAGGGTTTGTTTGCATCTTTGCTTTATTCTCCATTGTTGTGGGAAAGAGTCGCTTTTCCATTGTCTAGCAGGATGCAACAGATGCATAATCATGAAAAACTCTCAGAAATTCAACACTTTTTTGTTTAGGGAATAATTAGAAACTCCAAATTTTGCACAGGTTTAATCAGGTTTGCAATATTTATACAGAACCTGGATTGGCGTGGAGAAAATCTGTAACTGGACTTGGGTAGAAGTTTAAAGTCTAACTTTCCCCTTCAGAAGAAATATAGTCCAGTCAGAGAAAGATGCTTCTGAAGCAAGATTTAAGGGGTTTGAACAAAAAAAAAAATGTCGTTTTTAACTAGTATAAAATAATTCCATACGTATTTTCAAAGTTTTGATCAGCCCTGAGACTTCTTCAATAGGACCCATTAGTCTGCTGTGAAGAAGTAAAACAACAATTTAAAAGGAAAAAAAAAAAAGAAAATAAAAAGCTGTATCTGCTAAATAAAATATTATTCATCCCTTTCTGGTTTTGACCTAAAGCCAAATTAAACTCAAAGATTTCAAGCTGACTTTTTCTCCAGATTTTCTTATTCGACTTCATTCACTCAAGGGAGGGAGGAAAGAAGGCTGAGCTCATGAGAGCGGCAACCCTAATGAAGCAAGGCCACTCTGCCTGCTACATGAGAGCATGTGCTGTATTTAGTCTTGGCTTTGGGGGCAAGCATAACGCAAGGGATCATGAAAGCTTTAGCCCCCACTTTACCAGAACAACCAGTGGTCCATATTTTTAAGGCTCTGGAAGTGTCAGTGTTGTCGATACAGTTACAATCCACAACAGTATTTCCTTGTGCAGAGCTCGAGTCCTTGTTCCTTTGTAATTACTTTGTTGATGGGATCGTGGGGTCATAGAATCATAGAATGGTTTGGGGTGGAAGGGACCTTAAAGCTCATCCAGTTCCAACCCCTTGCCATGGGCAGGGACACCTCACACTAGAGCAGGTTGCTCCAAACCCCATCCAACCTGGCCTTGAACACTGCCAGGGATGGGGCAGCCACAGACTCCGGGCCACCTGTGCCAGGGCCTCAGCACCCTCACTGGGAAGAGCTTCTGAAGATCTTATCTAAATCTACTCTCTGTCAGTTTAAAGCCCTTTTTTGCCCTTACTTGTGTTAACTGGGGCAAGCCTTAAATAATTTTCTTCACCAGGTCTTAACAGGTTCCCTTTAAATGCAACCAGTCTCCCTTCCTATGAATCCTGAGCATTCCCTTCTCCAGTACCTGCTCCAAGCATGAATGTCCCATATATGCCCCTTGCTTCGTTCTCTCCCACAGGAAGGCTTTGCATTTTGCAGCATGAGGGAAACGGCCTTTCAGGTGCTCCATAATCCTGGGACACAGCATGGATTTGGACAGGAGAAAGGCCACAGCACTGCACCAAGGGATGTGCCACCAACAAGGAGCTTCTGCTCCAAGTGCTGGAGGGACCCCACCTTGCAGGCTTCTTCCATTACAGCCTTCAAATGCCCAGCAAATCAGTGCTTACCTGAAATATGTGCAAGGGATAGAGATAGTAATTCAACTAACCTGGCAGCTTGGCAGAGATGCTGTGACAGATTATCCTCTCATTTTCTCCAGTGTAAACCTAAGGTAATTCCGTGTATTTTCAGGAGAGCATAATTGGACTTAGAGCAGCATACTAAGCAGCAGGATGTGGCCTTCTATATGTGCTTTTTTAAAGCATGGGCACCATATGGATTGAATAAAAAGTGTATGTTGAATTATCAGATGGTTATAAAGTGCTATGGGAGGAAGAAGCATAAGGAACAAAAGATCTAATGGCTCTTTTGAAAGTGCAGATATAAAAACTCTTGTTATCATTCACTGCTGAGAGATAACTTATACCTCTCATTCAGCCTCCAGTATTCCACAAAGAAAATGTGGCTTCTTTGGATGACTCATATCAAGCCAATGTTTTCCTAGACCTTTGTGTTTACCACTAAAGAAGAAACGAAGAGCACATTTCGGTGAGGCGACCTCTCTGTTTTCAAGTGTGAAGGAATTATTTTGCAAATATTTGTGCAATGAAGAGAGGAAGCCTAGAGTAGCTTGTGGTAATTGGTACAAACCAGGACTTAAATTTGACTTAGATCATAAATAACAGCGATTCCAGGCTTTTGGAATCTGCAATAATAGAAACTGTTCCATAGTGTAAGAAAATAACAATGTGACCTTTCTTTCAGTGTTCGCTATAAAAATAATATTTGGATGACAGCTTTTCGCGATAGCTCCATTTGGGTCGCATTCCTTCATGCAAGGGCTTCTGAACTAAATATTCTGGATTAAAATCTGAGTATGTCCCATAACTCCATAACCACCATCAACTGCAGGATCATAGCTGATTTATGATCACAAAACCAGAGAGAAAATTACTAAGCTGCTGTATTGTCATGGTGGACAGTTGTCTTGGTAGTGTCTTATATCATTCATGCTCAGTTTGCTGAATGGAATATATATTCCACTGTTACACTGTGGAAGGTTAGTTCAGGAGGTCATTGTAACTCAAAGGCTCAGAGAGTGTGGCAGTTCCATAAGGTTTCTTGAACTCTGCATAAAGTATTTATCCTGGTAGAATATTAGACTATTAGCCACTTAAGTCAAATGCTGCTGGATTTGGGGATTTGGGGATTTGGGAGGTAGCTGAGGTTGTCCCTGTTGTCTCATTTGAGTGCTTTTTGAAGGTATCTATCTTCCTTGAAGATCTTCCTTGGTATCTTTTATGAAGATACCAATAAAAGCTATCATTGCACTTGCCTAGGTGAGTTCTTTGCTAATGTCAGCACATTGAAATCTTATTTATTATTTATTAGCACAGTGGAAATGCCTAGGAGATCCACTGATAGAGCAAAATGGCGTTCTGTGACGAACTGTATAAACACAGATTTTAAATGGCACCTGTCTCAAAGGGGCAATGTTGATCTGCCTTCGGTAAGAATCAAAGAAAGGATGAGTTTTAGAGAAGGAATTTGAAGGAGATCCTCTTCTACCTACCTGCATGTCTAGAAAAGTTGATTTGAGCACAGGCAAGGTACCTGCTGTGTACGCAAAAGAAGGTGATGGTGGCAACAAAGAGGAAAGGGTGAGAAAGTCCTCAGTGGTGGTGCCTGAGATTACAGTTTACAAGCCTGGGATGATGGGGTAAAGTTAGGGAACCATCACCAAAGACAGGACTTGAGTTTGTGCTTATTAGATTAACTGGAAAGGAGGTGTAGCAGAGCAAGACTGGGATAAGGAACTGTGAAGATGCAATGCCAACTAGGAGGAAACGGACCAGGGATGTTTCAAGTCTGGTTCTCTGCTACTAAACAAGTTTGTCTGTCTTGACCTGTGATCTCATCAGTAAAGGTGGGATATCCATAAGGGCTCCTTACCTGGTCTAAGTTAGGATTTCTGCTATTGCTGTGTGTGCATCTGAGGCCGGAGTCAAGCCCTGAGTCAACTTCCTGCAGGGATTTTGGAAAAGCAGCCTGGAAAAACAATATAATTCCACAGCCATGTGGAGCTGGCATGGTGAAACCCCTTTCCTGTAAGTTTTTGCTTGTTTGTAGGCAATTTGTGAATACCTCAAGAAGTCAAGGAACAAAAAAATTTAACAAGCCCCAGCTCCCATTTCTCTCCCTAGGGTCTTATTATTATTTTAATTCCCCAAAGTCCTCAAGAGCAAGTCCCAGTAAATTGTCTCTCTGGGGGTTCAAAATGAAGGAATATTTTAATGGCAAATATTTATTCCTCCACTCAGCCCTTTTACTGCTGGTGTTTTTACGGTGGAGACCTGCCCCAGGCCACAGATGACTGTCATTAAGACAGCAACAGACCTAGTAATGTCCCTTTAACGTGAGTTTTCACGGGTGAATTTACCATTTGTATGTGATGCTGATCCAGAAAATCAGCCAGATGCTCCAACAGAACTATTCCAGAACCATCTGCCTGTTTCATTTGCTGCATGCCTGTTTCTGGTAATGTACACACATAGTGTAAGAGACAGCTTTTGCCCTGAAGAATTTATAATCTAAATAAGCAAGCCAGCCAAACCTTGAGAAGAAGGAAATGTTACTGTATATTTTATGTATTATTATATATTTTGGGAAAGAGAGAAGGAAGATCTCATTCAAAGCCATTACAATCAATCCACTGGTGTTGCTGGATACGGACACATTTAACGTTGCAGAGGAATCCTCTGAAAGAGTCCGGAGTTGGACTAGACCCAATATCAGTCTCAGAGACACTATCCTTGTGTGCTAGGATAGTGCCTGAACCTATCAACTTGAGTCTGCTCATCTTGACATGACTGCTCTTGCCTCTTGGTCTAAGAGTCTTCCCTGTAGACCCAGCACCCACAGCTCTGAGCCTTCACAGCCTGCACAGTTCCCCAGAGGAGGCCTCTGAAGCAGTTACAACAATGTTTGATGCCTTCTTTTCCCTTCATGCGCACACATTGATGATAAACAGCCCACTGGTGCACCCAGCAGCTTGTCAGATCTCCAAGGGGCCTTTGAGACATCCATTCATAGGTGGAAATGTAGTGGCTGTGCCTGAGATTCTGGTTGCCACCTTATACACGGGGAAGGAGTGGGGTCTTGAGGGCAGCCCCACACCACATTGAAAAGGCCAACCATGTTGAGTTTGTGTTATCACTTCAAAACCAGTCCTTACTGCTCTGTCCCCTCTGACAAGGCTCTGTTTTGTCAAGCCTGAGCTGGAATTTGGAAGGGGAGTGGCTGCTTGAAGCAGTTGATCCATCTGAAAAGCCAAGCGCCTTTCATAGAGTATTTTAATAGTAAAAATCAGCCTTGGCATAGCTGTAGAAATATTAGAGTTGAATGATTCTCCAATTTCATAGGAAGAGGTGAGGATTTATGATGTCCACATCATGTCGTGAATCAGTAGAAGTGCAGAAATCATGGAAAAGGAGGGATATTTATTACCCTAAGCTTCCTATGTAACCAGTGAGGAAGGCACAGGTCAAAGTACTTACACCTGACACATACATGGGGCAACAACTCACTGCAGAAGAACCTCAGTGCCCATGAGCCCAGAATGGAATGGAATAGAATAGAACCAGAGCAGAACAGAAGACTAGAATATTTCAGTTGGAAGAGACCTATAACAATCATCTAATCCAACTATCTGACCACTTCAGGGCTGCCCAGAAGTTAAAGCATGTTATTAAGGACATTGTCCAAACGATTCTTAAACACTGATGGACTTAGGGCATCAACCACCTTTCTAGGAAGCCTGTTCCAGGGTTTTAAGTTTCTTCCTGCCTTGCAAAAGATGCACATGGGGAAGAATAATGAAAGTTGGATGGTCCTCTCAGGCCCTCATAAAAAGCTCTGTAGTCAACCTTGGTTGAAAACTTCCCTGTGATTGACTGATACAAAAATACTTGCAATGACTAAGGCGTGAAAACGAAGAAAGGCAGTGTTTCTTTGGAGCCAGTTTGTTCTGTAACCTGTAAGAGGGAGAGACACTCTAAAGGCTTTCCATATTTCTGTGAAGATGGGTTAGATGTACTCTCACAGTCTTTTCTTTTTCTAGTCCTTTCTATAATTTGCAGTGGCTGCAAGATGGGCCACAGCCTGACTCCAAGTGAGTGATGAATGACTAAAGGATTTAGTGCTTTGGTTCTGGTTAGAAAAGCATCCAGCTTTATCCACTGCAGAACTAGATTTCTCCGAATGACTGTAAACTGCAATCCCAGTTAAAGCAGGCTTTGCTGGGGTGACTCCAGTCTTGTCTGGTTTCAACTAGAATGGAAAAAAAAAGCCATTCTTCTTTTTCCTACTGGAACTGGTAAAAGACATGGGAAGACATAGGGATTAGCAGAAGTATTGGGAGGTTCACAGCCTAAGTGCAAAACAGAGTGGGAGGAGACGGGGTGGGAGCAAGTTCTGGCTATCTATCCTTAATCCAAAGCTGCCTGCTTCTTCCCAGGCTATACTTCACTGTCATACACTTGCAAATTCACTCCAGGAATGAAAACAGACTAACTTTAAGCTTGTTCCCAAAGCTGCAAATTTGTCCCTGCTGGGTGTTAATTTAACTGCTTCCAGGGCACCAGGATGTCTACTCGAGCTCGCTTTGCTCGCCTGCTTCTCTTTTTTTCTCGCACATCTGGTGTTGTGAAAACTTCCAAGGCACCACACTGAAGAGTGATGAACTGGCCACTTTTAACCCTTTCTGCAGCATGCCAAGTAAGAACCTGTCTCTCTCCAGTGCTTTCTCCCTGTAACAGAGTCCATGGGCCTTCTTATGCATGACATCCACAAACACTGAGCATTTCACAGGCTGAGAAGTGAGCTTCCCTTCAGCTCCATCATCCTCTGTTTGTCCTGTGGACAAACCTGCCTAAACAGTAATAACTGGGCCTTAAAAATTTCCATCAGGAAGAAACAGGTTTGTGTCAGGGAGAGTTTTTTCCAAAATATTTCTTTTTTCCTCTTGCTTTTATCTGGTGTTGCCACTTCCCAGCAGGGAGGATGTTCAGTGCAGCAGCTTTGCTCATATTATGGCAAGCAATGGCTTTTTCCTGTTGGTTTTTGATTGTTGCCATTTGTTCTGTAATGGCTGCATTAACTGTTCATGTGCTGCATCAACTGAACCAAAGCAAATACAGAACAACCTGGGTGTCTCATTTCCTTGTACTTTACTTGACTTTCTCCGTTTTGCTTTCTGTTGAAAAGGTTGTTTGCATGACCAGCTCACTTGTTTCACTACACTAACGTATTCCTACTAGTCATACAGACTGGCTTGGTTTTTGTCTTTGGCTAGTGTTTGCTAAAGAAGAAATCCAGCAATGATACTTGAAACCCAAGTTACTCTTCCATTTTAGCCTGTTGTGCAATAGCAGCCTTAAGGCACAAGAAGGGTGCAAAGTCCTTCCTTTGCTGTCTTTCTCTCAACCCTATCATCACTTTTAATCCGCAGCCCTCCTTTGCTACTTCCATCCCAGGGACTGTTCCTTCTGAGCCCTGGTTCCTCTTCAGCACCCACCTCTGTGGAGCTGAAACACCATGGAGAAACATCTGACAGCCATATGGGCTGCTGAACACAGCGAGAAAGCAGCAGTATCCATCACACTGATGCAGGAGACCCAAATGTGCCACAGTCCTTGATTTTGGCATCTTCTCTTCCTCATGTAGGGTTTTCACTGCTGAGTTTTATTTTTAAAAGCAGTAAATAACTCTCGATCCACAAATTACAGGCCTCTTCGGTAAACATGAAATCTACTTCATGGGCTAAGTACAGCTGTGTTGTCAAAATCTTATTTCATATGCAAAGTGCTATCAAATGCAGCTTTTTTCAGAAGCAGCATTTCTCTGTGGGCTGAGCTCTGGGGCCTCAGGAAGCATTGGAGCAGCTCTTCCCAAGGTTTTTCCACAGCCATATATATACTGCATTAAAAAAAAATAAAATCCTCACATTTTTAATCCTCCTGAACTGCTTTCTGGACTCACCACTTGAAAATACCAATGAAATTTGGGTTGTGGAGATACAGTTACTCATCTCCCTGTTAAGCCTGAGCTGTTTTTAAGAGTAAGATTTACATGTCCATAGCCAAATTATTTATGCAGATCTAGAGAATAACAGTCCAAAACCCATATAGCTTTAACATATCCATCCCTGCTTTTCTTCTGACAAGTTTTCCAACCAGTGCACCTAGTAACCACCTTTGAAATTGGTCATAAGTAAATTTAGGCTAGAAATCAGCAGCACATTCCCAGCAATAGGAGAAATTGCTTGGCTTTCCTGAGGATAGTGCTGGTGGCCAAAAACCTATCTGCTTTTAAGATAAAACTTAAAATAAATGCTGGATGATATATGATAGCAAGACATTCAGTTTAAAGATGAGTCTCTGTTCCTCTGCTGTCATAGCAAAATACAAAACAGTCATCTGGCTGTCGCCTTGTGTGGCCCATTCTTTGACAGAACCAAGTGGGAAGGCCACTGCCAAGCAAAGTGGAGTAGATGGCATGGCTGAGAACATTGGATAGATGTACAGACATTTAATTGTAGCGTTCATTTAAATAGATGGTCTACTGTTGTTACGAGCCCTGAGGATGTTTTCCCTCTTCCTTCTGAAGAATCCAAAGCAAATCAAAAGCTGGTCAGTTGGTACAGTAATTGTAATTTGTAAATGTAATTGTAAATGTAAATTTGCACATGAATCATTAATTAGAGTCAAACTGTGGAAGAAATTAAAAAGGCTAAAGGACATTTGTGTGAAGACCACTGTGCTTGATACAGGGAACACAGAAGTGTTTGGACTGTTTGCTGAAACGGGCACAATGTTAATGAATCATTGTAATCACCTTCATTGTAGTCTTTCAAACAGAGGAGGCTACTATGCAAAACCAAGCCTAACAAAACCGTGCAAAACCCAGAGGCAGTAGAGAAGCTGCTGATTAGATAACTGTCTTGATATTTGTGTCTGAGCCCATGGATCTGGACAACATAATATGTTACTCTCAGGGAAAGAAGCATGGCTGCTGCCCCATGTCCTCTTGAATGGCATTTTTAAGGTGCCTCTTGGTCTCTTGCGACTCCAGGATAACGATTTGGGATTGTCTTTACTGTGCTTTTCCCAAATTTTTCTTACACCTCTGGTCTTTCTGTGTATAGAATTAGGCTATAAATATTAGTGAACAAAAAAGATGTAAAAGGTCCAGATTTTGTGTTATTTTAGCCACGCAAATGCTACAAGCAAAACCTAAACCAAATTGAGTTCATGCATAAATATCAGCAGGAACACTGAGATAGTAGTGATAGCAGAAGTAATGAAATTATGTAATACATGCTAATTGTTTTCTACACACTAATTTATCCATAAAGCTTCTGTGCAGTGAGCAACTATTAACTGTTCTGTAAAGGTTAAAAATTGAGACGATGAGATCAACACTTTCTTCTAACACAGCTAGTGAAGTTAAAGCATTAGAAATACATGTGGTGCATCTAAATAAGAGTCTTGGTGCAAAGTGACTGAGTCAAGGAGAGATTAAATAGATCAGTACTTGTGAAAACAGGCCATCTATTTAGATGCATATGTATGGCTTTAATTTTAGTCTCCAAAATAGGGTTGGATTCAGAATTAGCATAAACTTTGCAGTTTTTATAGATTTTTCAGATTAGTTTTTTTTGACCAAGCTCTTCCCTGTCAAAAATTCAGATTCCTACAAAAGCAAAGAGTCCTACAAAAGTCAGTGAGTATTTTCAGAAAACTTGCTTTTAAAGTTTTAGATGTTTCAGCAACCAAAGCAGTCAGAATTTCATTTCATTAATGTTTAAATCCATATAGCTTAAACCAGTTTAAAAATTCTCCATGCTGAGGGAGGCTGTGTGTGTTGATGCTCATGTGCGATCAAAATGAGCTCATGTGGGATCAAAATGAGCTCATGTACACTAGAGGAGCATCTTAACACTTCACAAAATGGCAAATAGATGCAAGGTAAGAGCTACACTTTCAAATGCAGATCACAGGAGAAATTGATTTCACACCAAGGCTTCTGAATTTGCATCTCAACGACTTAATATATATCCATGTACACAAAAGGCAAATATATTTCCATTCATGACGATGCAAAAGGCAACTCTGACCTTATTGAAATGGTAATCAAAATATTGATCATAATGGTTATGTTGCATAAACAATAGTAAACATTTGAGTATTTTGTTTCGAAACATGCTCTCAAAGACTGGGAAAAACAGGGTTTTGTTCATTGCTCAGATTCCGGTCTCCCTTCTTGTCCATCAGTTCAGAGTTATTGAGGTCCTACAGGAAACACAGGGCAAGTCCTTTAGTGCATGAAAAAGAAATGAAGTCTGCACTCACCTGACATACCCTCACCAAGCTCGCTCAAAACAGCAAAGTGAATGGTAGGAGTCACAGTGGTGGAACTGAGGAGAATACACACATCTATGCATATGGGATGATGCCACTGTACCACAAGGTGTTTTCTTCCTAAACACTACCTGCAATCTGTGAATCCACCTCGGGCAGCATATGGAAGGGAAGAAACAGCTTCCTTGTAATTAATCTGGGACTTTTCAGACAATAAGTAGGTTTGAGAAAGGAGATACAGATCGATTTCATGAGTGACATGGGGAAGATGAACAGGGAAGAATTAATCACTGTTTCTCCTAGCAGAAAAGCTGTAGGCACCAACTGAAGTCATAAGGCAGCAAAACAAGTAAGAGAAAGGCAACTTATACCTAACACGAGAGAGCATCTCCTGTAGGCATCTTTGCTGCACAACATTGTAGGTGCCAATTTCTAAGCATGGATTCAAAACTGGAGTTGTGCAAATTCAGAAGAAATATTTGTGAAAGGCAGCTCAACAGTGTGGTATAGATGCAAAGTTGCACTCAGAATGCCTGAATGGCAGAAACTAGAAGATATATTGGATGCAGTCCTAGTATATCGTGGCTCTGTTCGTATAGTCCATCTCTGAACATCTCTTGATCACTCTGAATGTGACCACTGTAAGACACAGTTCTGGTTGGAGAATAACGCTGCTTGATTATAGCAGTGAAGGTTATTAATACAAGGAATGCCAGAAATGCTACCTGGATGAAGAGAATTCATATTAGCCTGTGTCTTCCCCAGTGAAGTTTAGGATCACCTAGTCCACCAGCCCCTCATTGTGACAGTATATTGTCAGTTGACAGGTCTCCAGTTGACCTGGCACATTCTGGACCAGCAGCCCCAGGGCTTGTGAAAGTGGATCTACTCTTTGTTTTTCAGCTGTGAGGGAGCAGGCAGTGATGTGACCATGAGACAGGCCTCTTGAAAAGGGGCTAACTCCCCCCCAGCAGTTTCTCCTGGCGTATGTGCTCCTCCTGTTGCTCCCTTCAAGGAAGGTTTAATGATCACTTTCATGGGGTTGCAGAAATGTCCCAAGGAGCGCAAGCAATGGAAAGGAAATGCTGGTTTTCAGCCATTTATAATTGATCCAAACTGGAATGGCATTTCATGAAGAAGCCAAAAGCAATAGTATCAAGGTACTAACCTTGCTCACTTCCTAAAGTCTCTTGCAAAAAAATGAAGGTAATTAGATATCTAAACTCATTATTACAGGACTCCTTTCAAGCAGGGTGTGTAAAGCCCCCATAATACTTCTGCCTGCTTTTTACATCATGTTCAAAAGGCTTCAGCCAATTACTAGGGTGATCTGTGGAAATAGTGACAATGAAACTTGTTTACTCCTCCTTACTCTTACACGTTCCTAAGCAAAAATTTTGTCTCTGATTCTCCTTCAGGCTGAGATCCCCTTTACATCATTGTGACCCCAGAAAGGAGCCTTTAATGGAAGAAAAATTTAATTACATATTCAGGCCACTTTGGTGTAACAGGGACTTAGTGTTAATAAGAATCAGGCTTTAGGTGTTCCAAATGCTCTTTAAAAAAAGAGACAACAATGTGCAAAGTAAACTCTGAGCTATTAATTCAAGAGCAGTATGAGCAGCAGCAGCAGTAAAGAAACCCGATATATCCATCAATCAACACTGTGGAACCCTGTTTGTTTGCACTAGTTAGAGAGTGATGAATAGGTCCTCTGTGTAAAACATTCAGCTACAGTGTGAGAGGGTAATAAATTATGTTTGTTAATTTTATATGCCGTACATATAAAATCACTAAAAATTGTCAATACACTGTAATGGTGACAGAAAGGTCTGGTGCTATAGGAACATTAACACGGTGCTTTTTCATCTCTATGAGTGAACGTCTCTTCTGGCATTTCCTGCATTTCAGGGAATATGATATAAGAGGCCTGGAGGGAGAATTTCACCTACTGATCACTCAGGTTCCCAGCTGCCTCACTGGACTACACTTGTCTAAGAATGATGCTTCTCACACTTGCAATCCTCATTACCTCAGCAGTCAATGAAAGACAGGGACCTCCAGGGAATGAGTGACTCTGTCCCCCAGGTGTTGCCCAAGAGAGGTGATGTGATGTGTGGTGGTGGCACAGGCAGGGACCATGATGCCATGGCTCACCCCATGGCTCCAGAGAGCTGAAGGTAGACAGAATCATAGAATCATAGAGTGGTTTGGGCTGGAAACGACCTTAAGGTCATCCAGTTCCAACCCCTCTGCCATGGGCAGGGACACCTCACACTAGACCATGTCCAACCTGGCCTTGAACACTGCCAGGGATGGAGCATTCACAGCTTCCTTAGGCAACCTGTCCAGTGCCTCACCACCCTTACAGTAAGGACCTTCTTCCTTATATCTAACCTGAACCTCCCCTGTTTAAGTTTGAGCCCAAATAAGGTGGATGCCCCATCAGGGTGGTGCACAGGCAGACCATGAGATCAGCTGTGGGGCTGGGCTATGAGTACAGTCCTGGCCTTTAAGCAACCAGGAGCGAGCGCTGAGAGTCTGGTCTCAAACCATCCCATTCTGGCACAGATAGAGACCTGGGCACGGACTATGTAACCACCTCAGCTTGGTATTTCCCAGGCTGCTTTCAAACTCAATGGGTGCAGTCTTTTAAAGCCAAGGTTAGAGTCTTGCGATTTGTTTCATATTCACCCATGTGAGCTTTTCCCACTTCTGGCTAAGAGGTTTGACCAGGACAGAACTTTGCACACCCCCCCACTGCCTTCTGTCCTACGGCTCCACTGTTGTATGACTATGTTCGTGTTTTCACACCCACTTCAGTGTCAGCCAAGGCTAAGCGAGTGCGTGCAGCCTCAGTCGTGCTCACACAAACTGGAGTTGCTTTTCGGAAAGCTTTGCTCTCTAGATAAGCTGGTTGACATTGTCTAATGTGTACTGCGGAAGGGTACAAAGCCTGCAATGACATTAAACAGCACAGACACAAGTATGTTTGAGCATTTTTTAAAGCACCCTCTCAGAGGGGAAGGCAAGCCTGACAAATTGCTTCGCTTTCTGGAAGCTTGCTTTATGGCAGTATGTATTTCTCAAGTCATGGCCGTGAGGAAATGAGTCTGATGCATGAGAATGTTGCCATGTTATTAAACGGTGGTGTAAAAGCTGCTCTTACTTCCATGGGAATGAGTTTCTTTGCCAAAAATGAGATGCCTCAGCTCCCCCGTGGGACTGCATCCTAGTTTGGAAGGAATGGAGGAGGCTGCTGTGAGCGGCCAGAGCAGATAGGAGTGATTGTGGTAGCCTGTTTGTAAGGATGGAGGAGCAGCTCGGCGCTTGCCGTACAATGTCCTTGCCCTCGCACCCCAGCAAGTATGCCCCAAAATGCTGCTTGCTCCTGCCAGTGCTTGGGTGTTACACCTGGGTGCAAATCCAAAGTAACTGCGCTGAAGCCCGCTCACACTTGGCAGGGTGCTGTGACAGCGCAGCAAACTGGCCAGTCCCTACAGGGGAAAATCAGGAAAGCTTCACTGATGGCAGCACTGAGCTTCATTGCCCAGGCTGTACCATCTAAATGAATGTAAAAATAAGACCAGCTTTGTTTGACTTGTTAAACACAAATCATTTCAACCCTCCTGTCAGCAAAAAAGTGATTTTTTTCTCCCTAGCTATTTTTGTTTTATCGGAAACAGGGAGAACTCATTAACACGGGTGTTTTGAACTGTAGTTTAATAGAAGGCACACTAATACAGTTCATTAAATTATGCATGTTTGATGTTTGAGGTAATGTTTGCACAAATCCTTGGGGAGAGGATACTGTAGAGCTAAAACGATGTTTTTCACAGCCAAACAGCATAATCTCATTACCAAAGTTTTGTGATCAAGATGAAAGGTACACTTAGTAATTGCAAGAAATAAACAGTTTTTCCTCTGTAACTGCCCTTATTACTCACGGATAAGAGATCCAGTGCAGACTGTTACATTTCCTTCTTTTCTCTTTCTCTCTCCTTTCCTTTACCACCCACTTTGCTTATGATTCACCAGCAGTTTCTACGGACTGGATGGATGTAAGCAATGAGGGCAATTTCTGTTTGCCTATTTCATGGCAAAAGAACATCCTCAAGAGATGTATTTGCTCACATTCAGTCTGGAGATGCAGGTATTGCTTGGTATGGTGGGGGGGCAAGGTTTTAAGATCTGAGATTCTTTTCCATGACTTTGCTCCAGCCTGTAGCTTTCCAGCAGGCTGCTCAGCAAGCTGCTTTTCAACTTCTTCCAGCTGGTGAACCCACGTTATTCCAAGGAAATCCGCAGACCCAGCACAGCAAATCGAAACCTTGCTTCTCTTAGTTACCTTTTGACCTCCAGAAGTAATCTGTGGACTCCCAGGCATCTGATCTTAGGCTGAAAACTGTGGATTTAAGAGATCTGAAGGAGGAGTACATCTGCCAGAAAAGTATAGCTCTTCTAAACATTCCTCTGACCACATTGTCTTTGAACAGAGGGGAGAAACTCCTTACCTCGCTTGCTGGGTATGGGAAGAATCCCTTTTTTGCCCTTAGTTCAGTAGTGCTGTGACAGCAGCTGGGGTGGCCTTTGGGCTATATTGCAAATAACCGAAATGAAACCACAGTGCAGGTGGAGCACTGGACCTTGGTGAGCATTCATTTTACATGTTCTGGTGGGTGTTTCATTGTGTACCTGCTGTCATTTGGGGTTCAGAAAGCAAGATAAATTGCACGATGAATTTTAGTCTGCTACTTTACAGCATGTCATATCTGTAACTGAGGCCTTTAACTCAGGAGCTGACACTGTTCCCATGTCCGAAGTGATTATAAGACCCTTTAGGATTGAGTGATGTGTTAATCTCTTTTCATTCAAACATGGTCACGAACAGGGCTGTTTCTGCTCCTATAGATGGCAGAAGGCCAACTGGAGCTGCACCAGGTCCCATTTGCAGCCCAGTGACCATGTGTTTGGGGGAAAACTGAAAAGCTTAGGTTCATGGAAGATCCAAGAAATAAAGGTGCTGGAGCAGGATGAGATCTAAAATGATTTTTTAAAGGTCTGTCTCTTTTGCCATATGATCCCTCATTTTTCATGCAAATTTATAATTTTTATGGAATTAAAACCCAATTTTTGCCATGGAGGTGAGTTTGATTCATTTGTGCAGTTGACAGCGAGTAAAGCTGTGTGAAATATTCACCCACAAAAAAACCTCTTCTGTGGGAAATTCTACTTTTCACTGGAGAAAAGGTACATTTCACTTATCATAAGCAGAGAGAGAGGATGAGAATTTGTCCTTGTTTGTCTCATTACTGTCTGTAACCTGAGCACTGTACCTAGATGATCCAAACCTGTTGGTGTCATGACATAAAGCCATGACTCAGGTATGTGCCTGGCTGCATCCTCACTGATGATGCCACAGTGGCTGTGCGCAAGGTCATCAAATTAGCTGTAGAAATCATAATCACTCCTTGTCTTAAAGCTCTTGATGCCCCCAGAGTGATATAAATGTGGGTAAATAAAGCCCAGCCACATGCGGTTCACATACACAGTGGCCTGACCCCCAGTTCTATGGGGGCTAGCACAGCAATGCCAGCTGCAGGAGTGGGTATTTGCTGCCATCCCTTCTCCTTCTTGCTGGTCACATCACTGGCTGATGCACTGGGGTGGGTACATCTATGCTAACAGACAAGCATTATTATCAGCTTGGTTTGTCTTGTTCAGCAGCAGTAAAGCTGCCAGCAGAAGGACTCTCATCGGTATACAGTACATCTCTACTGGGGGCTATACCAGAGTGTCTGCTGTGATGGACACATCCTCGTGTGGGCAAGCCTGGGTCTCCTGCTATCCTGAAGGAGCTTTGGAGCACTACCTGCTTGTACCACCCCCTGAGTAAAGTCTCTTTCCCACAGCAGAGGGATTTGTCCAAGTCAGACAAAGTGTGGCTAGTCTTCTGAAGCCTTCAGCATACATGGTTGCAGCCAGATCTCCAGAAGTGCTTAGCAGCTTCTGAGGCCGTGCAATGGGGGTGAGAAATACCTGCCTAGGACCCAGTCCAGGACTACAGGACTCCTTATTGGAATGATAGATGCAGCTGGGTCATGGCACTTCCAGCATCTCACTATGATCATAGACATGCCCAGATCCAGCCCTCACAAGTCTCACAAGCTTCTATGTCATACGTTCCCATTTCAAGAGCGTTCTGGCCTCTTTCTTGTCTCAAGAGAGCCCATGCCTGGCAAAGCTGCTTGGGTGGATTTGTGATCCCTCCAGAGCTGTATGCCCTGTGGGCCAGAGAGTCTGGGGCAGAAGCCAAGCCATGGGGAAACTGCTGCTGGGGACACAACATGCTATGTGCTTGCTATGTGCTTGCCTGCTCCTGCAACCTGGGCAGAAGCCACACCATGACCTAGGTCGGTGCTTTGAGCCATCTCCACAACCGAGGTTGGTGCTATGAGGCACATCTGTGGCCAGGGTTGGTGCTATGAACCATCTCCCTCCATGTGACTCATGCGCATGACCAATACAGCAGATAAGTCCTGTATGACTCAGCTCTGTGGAGCTGTCTGATGATGGAAGGAACAAGACATGAGAGCTGTTGCATGTTGAAAGGTTGCAAAACTGAGAACTCAGTCAGTAAACTTTCTTGATGAAGATGCTTAGGAAAGCTGGAGGTCAGGTTTTGTAGAGTTCTTCACTTGACAGCTGTCTCTCAGATGCACATAACTTGATTTTAGCAGGCAGCATGAACCTGCCATATCCACCTCTTCCAAAGACATTGATGCCAAAAGTCAAAACCGGGGGATTTTGAAAAGCTGATCCCAAGTTGCTGGTGGCTGTCATCCCAGGTTTGATGTTGAGTAGCTATAGTTTGAAAGGGTGGATGAATGATTGGTTCATGTAACTGAGAACTGCTACAGAGGCGTTAGCCTACAGAATACTTGCTGTAAGTAAGACTACTGCCTAAGCACTCAGTTCAGACTTCACTGAAGTCCCTTCAGAGAGTGGTTTGGACTATTGCCTGATGCCTTCAGCTAGAAAAGTTCAGTGATCCCAGCTGATGGCAAACTTGAGGTTGAAACATAATTCCATTCCAGCCCTTGGCAGCAGGTCTCTATCAAAACCTGGTACCATCACCCCAGCAGAACCAACTGTATCCTGTCTAGTTAGATCTGTCAGAAGCATAGGAGGAGGAAAGCAGGTAAAATAAAGGAGCAGGAGAACAAAATGAATACCTGTCTCATCTAAATTTCCATTTGACTTCCAAGTTCTAAGGTTTTTGGAGAAAAACATCTAAAATAAGCTTTCGACTATATGTAGCACTATTGCAATACTCATTTTGATGCCAACGCGTTACTGGTTATGGACAGAAAAGAAGGGAATGAAAAAGATACCTTCTTACTCAACTGATGGGTCCCTGGTGTGCATTGTGAATCATATCTGCTTATTTCACTAACAGAAAGAAATTTTTACTCTTTTTTTCCCTTCCTATTAGCAACACATAACACTGGCAGCTAAGGGAGGACTGACTGGATCATGCTCTGGCTCTCAGATCATGAACAGAAGAGTTAACTATGCTTTCATTGCTGTGATGGTGCACAGGCTAGAAGAACACAGCCTGACTTTCAGGCGTCAGGTAGCCTTCACAGACCTGACAGCTGGAAAACACAAATGAGGGATTCTTGCAGTGGAAAGAAAATGTGAGCCCAGTCCTCTGAGTGTCCACATTCACAGCAAATACTATGCAAAAGCTCTGTAAAACCCCGTGGATGGATCAACAAACTGCTTGACAAAAGAGAACTGTGGGACAAGTCCTACCCTTAGTAAACCCTAAGCCAGTATATGCCCTTTTTGAGAACAGAGATGTGGTCTTGAGTGGGCAGAAACAAAGCTGAAAGGGAGGTCAGTGGGTACAGCAGGAGGCCATATAGAAACCAGAAGGCTTTGCTGTCCAAAGACTGGGCATCCGTTCACCACACCAAGCATCACTAGCTGGGACATGGTGTGGAAGGATGCCCTCTTTGCCTGTCCCAAGAAAATCTCCATAGTGAGACATGGTCAATGCAAATGACTTTGTGAGTGATTTATAGAATAACCAGTTGGTTGATATGTCAGCTGAGAAGGTTCATGCCAAGAAAGTCCTGTTCAGTCTCCTACGTGTGTTGCATCTCTGCATTAACAGCCTAAGGGTTAAATACTTGTTTTTCAGTGTTGAAAAACAAGATTTAACCAAATGGGTTGTCTAAACTGGGGTTATGGCAATGTATTTCACACTGTTGAATCTGTCTCTGATGTTTGCTGCTAACCAAAACAGATTCCATTTAATGAAGGAAACAAGCTGGGCTAGTAGGTGCTAATTTTGCATGAACCTTATACCTGTTCTCATTTTCCTACCTCTATAGTTTCCACTTTCCATAAGTTTGTTGTCTGTGGATAGATACTGGTGCCAGCAGTCTTTTCTCCCTCCAGTTTCTACACAGCCATTCACGTGCATGCTGTGTACACTTATTTACACTCACTAGGAAGCGCTCCCAATGGAGGCTGATCTCAAGCATGCTGCCAGCACAGAGCAGAGGTGAAACCACCAGGCTGCAATAAAAAGTTTCGCCCTTGAGGCAAAAAGAGGGATGGAGACAAAAGCATTTATCATTTCCTGTCACTGTTATTGTCTCGTGGTTCCTCCTCTGCTAATGCCAGACCTCTGGCAGTGGAGCGAGGAGGGATGGGAGGACTCATGCTGTGTGCCCATTGAATTAACAGTTTGAGAGAAGAGGATTCCAGTAGCTCCTTGAAGAATCAGTTAGAAATGAACCTTGGGCAAATTTCCTACTCTTTAGGTAGGTCCCTTTGAAGGGTAGGATTTGCCTTGTGAACTATTTAATTTAGTTTAACAGCAATGCTTTAATTCATTCAATTCAACCTAAATCTGCAGGATTAACCAATGGACCCATTGGAGTCAATGGGAAGCCTTCAATGACTTCAGTGACTTTGGTGCTATAAAATAATTTTTCTAATTCTATTTATTTAATGTACATAGTTGTATTAACGATTTCTGGCATAGGAAAAATACATCTCTCACTTTCTGAATTGAAATCTAATGCTAACTGTACCTTTTAAAAGTCATGTTTCAATGAAGGACTTAATCCTATCATCAAACCAGTTGAAGTCTGTTCTCTCCTAATGTTAATCAAATGGGGAGGCAACTTTAATGTGTAGCAGAAATAAAGTAAAACTTCCTTTGTATCAGAACTAGAATTTAAAGTTTCCCTCTGCATTTTTCCTGCATTTCAGTGTTAAGCATTTAATTTAGACTAGAGACTTGCCCCCAAAACTACTAAAACAAAACCCTCAACAAAAAATCATTTTGAAATATCAATGTCTCCACAAAACACTGATGATTTGAAAACAATATGCCTGACCCCTTCAAAATGTGCATCCTCACTCCTACACCAGTAGCACTTTTATTTTTGTAGCAGCCCAAAATCTGGCAAGACACTCATCTCTCCCATTGACATCACTGAATCACGGATCAGTGCACATAGGCTGGAAGCTTGTGATATTCACGCTAATATTTATACACTTGCCTAATTTTACTCCTAAGAATAATCCAGCTAACCTCAGAATTTTTTGGTTCACAACATAACTAGAAGCAATTGCAGGTTTTTTCACACTTCTATTGTAAAAGCTGATAAAGGCGAGACTGTCACAGATCTGTTGTCCTCAGTGCACTCAACAATAAAGTAAATGGCCGTCTGTGCACTAAAAACTGTACATGCTCTTTGCATTAGTTGTAAACTATGGTATGGTGCTGTGATATTTCATGTGTGTAATAACCAGAACTATTCATGCATATATTGCTTTAGTGGAAAGTGTCACACAAGCATTTTTGTTTCCTATCCCAAAGGAGTTGCTATCACTTTTTACATATACAAAGCTACAAGACCAGTCAAAACAGTTGCAAAGATTGCTCTTTACCAGCTCTAAATTATTTGCTCTTCAGTCAGATTTAAAGGTTGGTATCTTTCAATTTTGAAACAGCTCTTTTACCACTTCAGCCTGACCTCTCAGTTGGTATTTAGTAACTGCATGAGAACAGGATCTCTGCTGGGAGTCTGCAATGGAAAATGAAATCACTTCATTAAAACCAGTATTGAGGTGGCATCAAGTTGAGGGGACAATAATATCTTAAATAGCACCAAGTTGATCCCTTGCTGCTATCTGCTTGTGGCCTGAGCAGATACTTTTGTAGGACACTTCACTGTTACTGCCATGCCCTCTCTGGCATCTCTGTGTGTCCCAAGCCACAGGAAAAAGCTTGAATGGCTTGGTTTTGCTTGCCTTCATTTTGCACTCCTGCGTTTAGTACCAGAGGTGGTCCCAGGCACTCTGCAGCTCTTGCAGCTCTTAATGTTTTGCATTTCTTTGGTATAAACTTTTGTTCTTTCATGCTTTAGCTGTGATGGGGGAGCAGGGTCTTCATGCCAGCCATGTAGGCAAAAGTAAAACTATGTTGGGCTCTGAAGGCTGAGCCCAAGACAAAGCATTCCCAGTAAGATCTGTTTCATACATATCATCTCTTAAGTATCCTTTAAATGCTGCATTAATTATGAGGCATTAGTACAGGGAGGAATAGCTTTTCACTTAATCATTCATGACCAAGAGGGCTCTTGTAAACTTGATTCACTCTCTCATCTCCTGACTTTTTATTCTTCTATCTCGCTCCTCATTTGAAGTAGCAATCTGCTACTTATCCTGAAAACAGCTCTTTCCAGGCCAAAGGAAATGGTATGAAGCTGCTTTTTCCTTCTCCCAGGCCTGCAGCCAGGACAACCATGTCCAGAAACTCACTACTGAGTGTCAGACACAGAGCCCCACCAGGGACAGATGCTGTTCAAGCCCACGACCTGATTCAGAGCTGAGGAGATGATGTCTTTCCCCGATCGCAAATGTCGTGTTACTTAAGAAAAAGAGCTGGTTTCCCCTTTTACTGTCAAAACAGGAGGGAAATCTGGTGAATTCTTTTCCGTAAAGTTTGGTTTATTACTTACCTTGCTGGCTGGGTGATGATTCCTATGAAGCTCACAACTTCTATTCATTTCAGTTGTTTTTTGGGGTGATGGGACCCCTTTGAGTCAGTGGGTCTCCTTCGTCACCCTCGAGCTAGAAAAGGGAGGAAGAAAAGAGAGAATTAGAATTCTGTACAAAGGTCAGAGAAAGCTTAAAGCCTGCAACTTGAAACCACTGGCACGGAGCTGCGGCACTTCATATTTCTGCTGGGAAGGGATCCTGCTTGTGGGATCAGAATAAAAGAAGTTCTTGTGACTGTTACGAGTGAATGCAGTGATATATGTGTGCAAACTTATGTGTGTGTGTGTGTGTGTACATATGCATGCATATTTGTCGTACATATGTACATGTATATAAAGATGGAAATCTTTAGGGGCGGTTTTCATTTGGAATCCTTGATTACTCCTGGGTGATTAGAAAGGATAATAATAACAATAAAAAAAATAAACCCCAAATGGGGATTAAATCCTCAAGAGAAGAAGTGCTCCATTTATTGGAGCCTTGCTTATCTCACACAGAGTAAGGGGATTATGCGATTGCTTTTGTGTTCTGAACGATTGTGGCTAGACAGTTTCTGACATAATAGACTTGCCTACTGAAATAGAAACGTTACTGTTAGATGGATTTGCAGCTGGCTGCAGAAATGCATTTGTCTGAACAGAAATGTCCGTTGTAACTTACTGAAACATTTGCTCCAAGTGTGGAAGTCAGGCCTTTTGGGGAAGACACACACTGCCTTTTGTTAGGCACACAAGACGCCATAGCCTCTGGAGACACTGGGGCTGGCGCAGTGCGGAGAAGGGACCTGAGTTCGTAAACCTTTTTGAATTGAAAGTGCAACCCAACTCTTGTGGGCTGGAGGCTGGTATATACAAATAGCCGGCTTTTGGGACACGTTGCTAAATAATGCAATGGCATCAAGCAGGGTGGTTGATTTGCAGGAGTGCAGTGGAGTTATAAGGTCGACTGGCATAGGTTGTCTCCGAGAGTAGGGTTTGGAAGTATTTCTGTGCTGGAGCTCCATCTCTCCAAACACACAGAATACAGGCTCCTTTGTGATAACCATCACTCGCTTCAAATACTACTTGGGAGACTTTGTGCTGCAGGACTCCCTGCAGAACCCCCTTGCTCTTCTAATTCAGACGGACCCATGTGCTGTCCTCCAGGGCTGCTGGCCTGCACTTTCTGGATGCTCATGCACTCTTTGGAAGTGTTCAGTCCTGGTTTGCTCTGGTGTCACGATGCAAAGGAGCTTTGAGTGTTAGACACAACTTTCATAGGAGCAAAAAGGAGCCTTCTCATCCTTTTCCAACCAAGGACATAAGTTCCTTGATAAAGGTGACACTGAGGCAGGCAGAGCAGGACTCAGTTCCTCTTCCTCCGTGTTTCCTGTCTTTCCTTGGGGCATTTCTTTCCCCACTTTGGTAGCTCAGCAAATCCCATGTGACAGCAGAGGTGCTCCCATACAGAGTGGCTGGGTGACAACAGAAGGGAAATACCCAGGTTGTGGCTTTTGAAGCTCTCGGTGTAGGGCAGGGGCTGTTGGCTTGAGAGGAGCAGCAAGAGGCCAGTGCAAAACACGTGGGAAATATCCTCCCCCTGTAAGTCTGAAACGCTGCACGGGCACAATGCCAAGCCAGATATCTGGGCTACTCTTTGCTATCCCTCCCTCCAATCTCAGTGTGTCCTTTCCAGTCGGCAGTCTTGTGTCTCAGGAAAGGACAGCCTGGAAGGGATGTGCCTCAGGATGCTGCTCCTTAGGCTATGACTGAGCCCATCTATCCCTTCCGTAGCTAGATCACACTCACGGGTTAAAACACCGTTTGAGACAAGCAGCCCAAAGTGTCAGAAAGGGACAGCAAAGGGTTAAGGTGCTCAGGCCATCGTGCCACATCTGAGCTACTCTCCTTTCCTGTTTTCATTCATCTCTGGCCACTTCCACCAACACACCCACTCCCACCCCTTCCCATAACCTGGTCACTTTGTTTGGGGAAGGCATTAACTTTCTGCAGCGTTGCTTTTAGCGTGGTGGTGGGGTTTGGGTTGGGTTTTTTTTCTTGAAGATTAGGTCATTTTAAAATCATTTCACTTCTAAAAATGACAATAAACTTTACACTTCCCTGCTGTAAAACAGGCCAGTGCTGTCACTACTCTGCTCCTTCCGGAGGATTTATGGCCCCGTGTCTGATGTGATGCAATCCTCTCAAATGAAAAATCATCGCGACTGAGCCCTTAACACAAAGAGATGATTTAAGAGGAACGGGAATAATTAAGGCTGCCCCTTACAAGCCCAGCACAAAGGCATTGCTCAGAGCAGCCTCTACTCTTAGTGAATAGGCAGAAGGGGATCTTAGTTGTCCAAGACTGAAATCCCCCATGGCCTCCAACCACATCTGCAGCTGAAGGTGAACCGATGTCTTTTCATTTCAGCCTGTGGTTGGGGGAAAAAGGGACTGCAGTTCAGGGGGTCCTTTCTTCATGAGCGCTACAGACCTTTCCAAGCCTGTGTTGGGGAGGGGAAAGAGCTGAGCATGTGCCAGTTGCAGCACAGCTCTGCCTCACCCTGCTTTCAGTTGTTCCCTCAATAAGGAACCAAGAGCATCCTGTGGCCCTATATATTTGCATAAGCAGCACACAGGAGTTCAGTTCGGCCACGTGTGTCATCCTTTGCTCAGCAGCTGCTGTCTCACTTGAGCCTTTGGCTTGAGTTTGGCATCCCTTGCATTTGGAGACTCCTGCTACCATATCTCCTACATGAGCTGCTCAGTTCATGGTGCCAGTGCAGGACAGGAGTCTTGGTGTTCTGTAGAAGCCCGAACTGAGAGCTGTTTAAAATCTGTGATCATTTCCCAGGGTCATGGGGACTAGCCTTCTGTGTTAAACCTTCCCAATGTCTCTCTTCCCAAAGGTCCCCTTCCCCTCAGGGATCCAGGCACCAGGTCACCACCTCCTGCTGTGCTGCTGCAGGATCAAAAAGGGTCCTGTGGTGCACTAATCTTCTCCTCTGACTTATTTCCTAAGGCACCAAACTGCCTTCTGGGGGGGAAAACTGCAACAAATGTCTGTCCTCCTGCCCGTTTACTGTGTGCTTGAAATCAGAGAACAGTTAAAATTCAGACAAGGCATTTAAAGAAGAGAAAAAGCCGTGTTATAACTGAAATACTAATTTAGGTTGTGTTTTAGAAGTCCCCACCAAGACAATTTCCCCAGAAATTCGGGGGATTTTAGACAGCCACTTTAAATGAGCTACTGTAGATGCTCCGAAACTGGCACGTGTTGCATTAGCAGCTCTTGCATTGAGCTGCTTTCTCTTTGGGAACGGAATTCATGTCCGAAACGTTAAAGGAAATGACCACTCCACTTAAATGACAGGGTGGTAATTTAAAAAACACACAACTTTAGTTTATCTGCCCCTCTTCAACTAAAAACAATGACCAGTGATTGCAACAAGAACACATTCTGGCTGAAAGCTTTATTAAGTCTCACTCATTATGTAGAAACGTGACTGAACAGAGGACCAGCAAGCGCAGGTTTTACTTACACAGGATTTTGTACTAAATATATATATTTTGGTTTTTGACTTCAGTTTCTGGGTTGGCTTTGTCTGCCTTTCCAACAGGGAGGCTTCAGATTATAAAAGCCTTTAGGTCAATTTGCGGCTGAAAGCACTCTAAGATCATCATCTTTGCAGCATTGAGAACACAAGTGGTGCAATTTAATAATGATAAGAAATGTAACAAATATGAGAAGTGTGCCAGTGCTAATCACATTTCATGTGAGCAGGCTTTTTTAGCCTTAATGCAGAATTAAGATGTTTCTTTGATACAGCTCCTCTTGGTTACTATAATTTCTGTGATTGTTGGTTTAGGTACTTCTTAAATCCAATTAGGAATGTGACTCACTGGTATTCCCAGTAGACTGCATTCAGGGAGACCATCTTGCCAAAAGTTAGACCTGAGAAAGTGTTTTGCTTACTCTACATACCCTCATTTTCTGTTTGTAGATGCCTGATATTCAGATAATTGCATTGCTTTGTTTTATCTGGAGGCATGGTTTTCAGACTTCGGGCTGTTCATGAAGAACTCCCTGTTAGCATGGTTAAGTTGTGATATGTGGTCACACCAGCCCAGTAGCATCATTTCTATCTGTTAATTTGATAGCTGTAACAGCTGAGTTTGAAAGGATCTGTGTTCCTCCAGTAATACTACAGGTCAGTGAGGCAACGCCAACTGGAGATAGAATAGAGCTGGACTTAACCAGCACCATGTCACAAGAAGAGAGAGTGTCCTAAATTTTTCCTTCAGTGCATCCCATCAGTGTCCTTCAGTTCTTTCCTAAATGCTTCTCCCACCATCCTCCTCCAAAACTTCCCTCCTCAACTTTCTGCTCCCTGTCCCTCACTGTTTCTCTCATGAACTACAAAGGAATTGGGCTCTGAGGAGCATCGGGAGGTGGATTCTCAGATGTGCAGAGCTGACAGGGATTCTGTGGCTGCTTGATCCAAATCCTGCCCGTCTGAACTTACCAAACCACTGGGACAAAGTTCCTGGGTGTCACTCGGTCATGCTCACACTGTCCTCAGAGATGACGTGAAATGACAGTATGCAGCTACACTGTGGGGCATGAAGTGTTCTACTGCATGTGTTCATGCAGGATCTGGCTGTGGGTTGAAGGCTGCAACTGCTCCAGCTCTACAGCACTTGCATAAGAAGGGAAGATCTTGTACATAGGCCTCATTGCCCTTGCTATTGTTGCTTTCATTTGGCTTCATTAAGTAATAGATTATACTCCATTTTAAAGTTCCTATCATAATAGATGCAGATGATTTGAACTCTTTAGTTGCTTTCTGTGAGCTGACCTGTGAATTATCCTTGGTTCTTCTCCAGAGGTGAAAAAAACATAATTATCTGAACATTGAGAGAAACGCATTAGCTCAAGCTGCAAAATGAACGCATAATGGTGTAGATCCATTCCCTATTGCACTTTCCTTCAGCACATTTCCTGCACAGACAGAATGTAAAACTGGTTGTTTTAGAAGAAAGCGGTTGCAGGCTCTGTCTTTGGGCACATGGTGAGCTTAGGTAGAAGTTAGGGGGAGATGCCATCTGCTGGAAAGTGTGGACATTGTCAGGAGGAGAAGCAGAGTTGAAAGCAGCTGCAAGCAAATGATACGGAAGATTAAATTAACACTCTATGTCTAGCCACCAGCTAGGGGGGAATCCCACCTCCTGCTTTCTCCACAGCTTGGAGCGCTGAGGCTCTCCTCCTGGTGGGATGGTTGTCCAACCCTTGTTGGCCAAGCAGCTGCCGAATCACGGCTGCCACCACTGCTTGTGATTGCTTGAGGCTGGGAAGGAGAGTGTGGAGGGGAAGGGAGAAAGAGGTCAAAGAGAAAGGTTTCGGACAATCCGTAGGAGTGAGTATAAAGGAGAATACGAGGTTAAAAATCTAGAAGAGTAAGTGGGAAGAAAAATGAGCCTACAGAACCCTTGGAAGGGAAAGCTTTTAATAGCAGGAACCACAGTAACAATAATTGTCATCAATGGGGACTGATAAATGTGTGTCTCTAATCCAGCAAAATGTTGCACTTCGCTGAATAATGCTACTAACACCTTAGTTAAGCACTTATGCAAATGCTTGAATGATAAAATTAAATGAAAAAGCAGGAAACAGCATGTCAAGAATAAAACTGTTAATTGTTTTTTGATTTAATCCTCTGATTCTCATTACTGCTTCACTCTACAACCCACTGTGTTTTCACTGTAACTTTCAAACTTTCAAGGTGGTTGTAGAGAAGTAGGTAGAGCTTAGCGCTTTCTTCATTTCCCCCCAGTGTGTCATTGCACTAAATGTGTTTTTAATATTGCTTTTTACCACTTTGATTTTTTATTTTGCTGTTGTTGTTGTTCACATCAGAAAACCACAAGGCAGACATTAGATATGATTTATCAGGAAATATCTGGGGCTCTGCCAGCTGATTAAAAGAGAAAAAGAAAACAAGCACAGCACACATGGGAGCCCATCTGAATAAGATCCATTGAGCAGCAGTCATGATTCTCTGTAAACTGGAGTTGGATGAGCCAACAGTAACAAAGATACCTGAGTCGATTTGTCATGGAAAAGGAGAAATGGAACCTCACAGCACATATTGATAGGAATAAAAAATAATAGGCTCAAGCATCCTTCTTTAGAGTCAGAGTTTGAACACACACAAATGTGTCTTGCTGTGAGACTCCACTTTTATATGCTACCTGAGATTTGGCTCAGAAATTTACAGGAATGCATTTAAAAATGAATAGGTTCAGTGTGATTCTGCTCCTGGTGGAGTGGATGGGACTAGGAATGCACAAGTGGATGCTTCTGCTGACTCTAAGGCCCATGTTAAGCCCTTGAGAACCATGAACCATGGGTCTTGCTTTAGCAGCAGGAGGCCTTGACATGATCTTTGGTTAGATCTTAGAGCTAAGAAGCAGAAAGAAGATGGCCAGGGTATAGAAGACAAAAGTGAGAGATGGAAACAAGCAGAGAAAGAAGAGACCAGAAATGTAGGTGCATCATCTATCTATTACGTGTTGTCAGCTTAATTCAACTTGGAAGCTCCATGTCTTCCTTGTGCTGGCAATTATAAATAGCTTATAATAATGACTTGGAAGACTGTGAATTGTTAGAGACTTGTAAGGTTAGTCTCCAAAGCTCTTCAACAATCATATCTCAAAGACCCGGAGGAGTTAAGACATAATGGTGATGAAAATAACAGGCAGTCACACAGGTAGGTGGGCAGATGATGGGTGTGTAAACAGCTAAAGGGCTGTCCAGGGATTTAAGAAAATGCTGTTTCGATGACCTGTGTTTCACTTGCTTGAAAGATCAAATCTTTTCTCCCTCACCTGGATCCTGAAACTGAAGGATGTGCAGTTTTCTGGGGCTGGTCTCCATGAGGGGTTGCTCCATGAAGCTCCTCACCCTCAGACATGGGCTCATCTGCTCCTTTGGTTGGGGTGCGCAGATGAACCTGCTTCATCAGAGGGAATCCATGCTATTGGAAGCATCATTGCCATCCATCATTGGGTGATTACTCCCAGCAACATGAAGATGGGAGAATAAGACCATTTATGCCGTCCGTACCACTAGTGAGTTTTACGTGGGCACCATGGAAAGCTTAGTGGTTATTCCCATTAAGAGAAAATGAGTGGCTGGCTGGGAAGGGGAGGGAGGACAAACTTGTGTCTTTTGAGACTCAGTTACTACTGTGATTCAAAGCTCTCCAAGCTTCCTGAGTTTAGTTCTTACATGTGACTTTGTGCTTGTCCCAAGACTTTTAACACTATAGAAGACAATAACACCAGAGGACTTCTATGTCAGAATGAAATAATGCATCCAATGAAATTAAATTAAACTAGTACAATACTAATAACAACTCCAGGAATAACAGTAGCCAGAGGAGGAAGGGAGGTTGTAAATCCTACTGTTTGAGGAATTCTACATATACTCAGAGCCCATGAGCAATGTTGTTGTTCTCAGTGCTGTGATGCTTCTCCCTCCTACTGAAAAACAAGGTACATTGTCCCCTACAAAATGTGCCAGATGACATGTGAGTCAGTCCTAGCACTCTGAAATCCTATCTGGAACACCAGGGGAGTAGTTAAGCAGCTGCCTTCTTATTGTCATAAAACCTGATAGCTTTTTGCCAATATGTACAAGCAAATGTTTTGTTTACTTTTAATGTGTTTGAACACTCACACTGCCAAAAAGCTAAGTACCTCCAGCTAAGTTTGGTATTAATTCTTTCCCATCTTCACTCGGTTGCTTATTGATTTGGCAGGAGAAGGGATTGACAGGATTTAGGACAGAACAAAAAGTAGCCAGAATCTCAGTGCTGAACTTGATAATTTTTAAGAAATAATGAAAAGAGTGAACATTTGGAAGTTAAATACGGTGGTTTTGTGGAGTTGGAACAAAAAAAGGCAGAAGGGTACTGGGATACCTTCATTCACTGTTTAAAACAATTGCTCCAAGCAGGAAACTTGGCACTTGAAGCTTTTATTAAATCAATTCGGAGGGATCTGTTTTCAACAAATGAGATAAATGTCAAGATGAAGTTTTTAGGCACTCGCAGCACATCACATTTTCCTTCCCCAAGAAAGTAGAACAAAAATGTGCACAAATGAAATTACTTACATATGTAAAAATCACATTCAGTTTAAATAATCTTTTCTTCCTGCCTGGATGTATCAACAGTGTATCAAAGCTTAATGTAATCTTTTAAGAGTGTGATTATTTGAGAAGGTTTTCATCCCCTCTACTCCTTATTGTTAACCAGCATCAAAGCAAGTATGTCAGCACATGTTTATCTGGATAGCATCTTTATTTTGGTCACTGTGGTTCTGGGTTCTTCCTACATGTATATGGAAAGGGATATTCAAACAAAGCAGTAATAATTCTTTACTCTCATCCATTTTGCAGTCTTTCTCTTTGCTCAGTCTCTCAGCTCCCATTATGTGCTTTAAGACTGTTCCAGCTCATGGAAATGTCTGGTTTTCTCCTGCCAGTCTTTGCTAGTACAGCCTAATGCTACCAGGTGCATTAGGCAGTGGTTGTGGTGGATAGGAGGGAAGACCTGGCATGGAGACAAGGGCATGCTACTCTCATCTGCAGCTTCTGTGACCAGTTAATCCAGGGGCTTTCTGGCAATTGAGTGCTTTGCCTTTCAGTAGAAATACAGCAACAATCTCAGGTGCTCATATTCCCTGTTCTTTGAGAAGAGAGGCAGAAAAGGTGCCGTCTGAGAAAACACTAAACCACCTCTGGGTCTGTGGGATAATGCTGGTCTCTTCATGCTGTATTCCCTGAAGATCCCAGCATGGCACCTGAGCAGCCACAGGAAAGAAGGAAGTTTTATTTCCGATTTCTTATCAGAGTACCATCTGATTATGCCTTTGCAATGCAGAGGAGGGAGGGTGCAAACAACTTATAGATCTGTGAGGGTGCCGAGGGAATCTTTCAATCCCAAAGCACTGAGGTTTGTAATCCTTACTCAAGCTAGGGAAGGCTATTATCAATAGTCCCTTGATATTTAAGTTCTCCAAACCACTGAGTCATTTGGCCTACTCGTCTGAGTCATTACAAAAGGGAGGGAGTGCTGCTGTTGCACAGAGGACTTTACCAAAGGCCAGTTTTCAGGGAATATCCTGCTGGACAAATCCTGTCCCGTATAAATGTGAACAATGTTCAAAACTCAACAGAGTAGGGCAAGAGAGAATCAGGGAGACGATGTCAGGTGGGAAAGCAGTGATGAGCACCATGGGCCATTTGATACGAAGCAAATCTTTCTGAATGAGCTGTCTGGCAACAAGTAGGAAGGCCCAATGGTCACACAGACTAACATGCTGGGCATATTTGGCACAAGTGTTTGCCAGGTTGACCTTGGCCTCAGATAAAACAATGCTGTTTGGTCTTGTGATGGCACTGAAATACGGAACTCTGTCTTCTGAGGGGAAGCTCAGGGAGGTCTTAGAAAGCAGATCAGGAAGTTTCCCCCTGTATTACTGTCACTGGATGCTTTCTTTGACAGATTACCTACCTGGGAGGCAGAAGCTTGCCTTCTGGATCTTTCCATATCTCCTATAAGTTTGTACTCTCTTTTTTCACCCCTTCCCCTTAATGTAATGGTGCTCCAGCCTGACATACCTAGGGAGAAAAAAAGACCATATCAGTCTTTACATTTTCAGAGCTTATGGATTCAGCCTCCCATCCATCTTCCCTGCAGAGATACCAGCTCTATGTTTGGTTTGGTCAAGAAGATTGCAGGAGAGGTCATGATGACAGGAATGTCTCAGTAATGCTTACATTTTTCTCACTTCTCAAATCATGCCTGTAACAGTAACAAAATGTTAAGGTAATGATCCAAATGTGATAGCTTTATTTCTCCCCAGGATATGAGCATTGGGTTTCTGTTCACTGTATCAGCACCTCACATGCTGGCTTTCAAGGCAGAATATGAGGAGATTATTAAATGTGTCACTCCAATGCTATGAAAGCAATGGACACTTGTTCTTGGAGGGCAACTGAGTTTTTCAGGTACAGGCATCCCTAAGTAGCCAGGAAGCCAGCAAAACCAGACTTCTACTCTCCATTGCTTTGTAGACACAGGGAACATTTCATGGCCAGGGTCATGCAAGAAGGGTCCTGGCCCGAGACAGCAATCCCTGCAGGACCATTCTAGGTGGCGTAGAATAGAACAGACTTCAAGATTCTTTATCTCACATGTAGGATTGTGTTGGCATCTCTAAATGTCAGAATGTAGGATATTGGGATCCTTGGGTTTTATCCTGGGTTTTGGAAGTGATCTGTTGCTTTGTTACAGAAAGTACAGCCAAGAATGTAATTTGAGAGTGCCGGTGTGGATCTTGGGTCTGTTTTAGCAGATACCTGTTTTCTCTTAAAAGGATTTTCCACTTCCTTTCAGTTCTGTGATGTAAATAGGAGATGTGGAGACTCTTATCTGACAAAATTCAGACTATCAATGGCTCAGAGAGACATCAGATCAACTTAGGAAAGAAACTATGGGGATAAATGGTCAGGTTCTTAATAAAGAAGTTTTGTCATTCGGATTAAGGCCAGGACCTTTGATGTGCAACAGACACATAGATCTAGAAAAGGGGATAACAGAGTGATAAGGTTTGCTCATAACACAGATTATTCAATGTAAAACCAAAAGCCAGCTGCAAAAAATGGAGAAAAGGTTTCTGAAAACTGAATGATTATATGAAATGGTGAATGTCTATAAATAAACAGTAGTAGACATGGTTGAAAGAAACAATCCTGTCTGTATGTACAAAACTCTGACCTAGCTGGCGCTGCTCAGGAGAAGTATATGGAGTTATTATGAGTAGTTCTCTGAAAATATCAGGATCAGCAGTTATCTGAAATGCAAATAGCAGGTATGAAGTACTAGAAAGGGAATAGAAAGCAGGCTACAAAACATCATTACCCCAATGTTTCAGCCCATGATCCACCCACATTTTGACTGCTGCATTGCAGTTCCATTTTCTCTTGAAGAGAATCAGAGAAAAGCAGCAAAGATGATCAAAAGGTATGAATGGCCTTCAGCTGGGAACAGATTAAATAGTCCAGTACTCTTCAGCCTGAAGAAGAGAAATCTGGGAGAGCCTGACAGGCATACAGGAATGACATGGGAAAGGTACATGAAGGGAAGAAGCACTCTCTTAGCACTCTGTTCTTGGTGTTGCAGGTATTTATTATCAGTTGATGTTGGAAACAGGATACTCGGGTAACTGGAGCTGTTTGCTACTTCTTATGGTCTTTTATTTAGAATAGAGTAGCGTAGATAGAGTAGAATAAGGGATAGGAGGAAACTGTTATAGGCAACTGTAACTCATATGGGAAACTTGTTTTGAGTCTTGGTGTATTGTGGACATATCACTGACTTTTGCACAGTATAAAGGACAGCAGAGAAGGTCAGGCCGGGGTTTCTGCTGAGGCATCAGTTACGATGAAGAGAAACAAGCTGAAGTTTAGCCTGTGGGCAGAAATTTCCCAGAATACATTGGCAACTGGGCAGGATTAGTGCTTTGGCTTGGCTCCCAAGCACACTGGCTCTCTGTTCCAGCACAGCAACAAACCTAGGCAGTGTTTTGCAAGACAGGTCAAATTCATCAGAATGGACCTGATTCAAAAGTATCTGCTAGTCCATGACTGAGCCTCAAGTCTAAGGCTTGTAGCAACACTACTAGACAGGAGTAAAGGGAATCACATGGTGCCGCTTAGTGAAGGCATTTCAGCTCTATAAAGTTGTCAGCTACCTATCAGCAGTTCAGAGAAATGTAGAAATTACAGCAATGTTGTTGTAATTATTGCTATGCAATTACCTGTCATCGTCACTGATAGCACTCAAGCAGTTAACATCTTAACGTTTCTTAAGGAGCATCCTGGATAATTGTTTTGTCACACTGATACCGCTAATGAAAACTAACAAATTTTGTGTGATTAGTAGTGCTGTCAAACTGTGTTCTCAGCTATTTCATCTATCTTATCTTACCTATAGCTGTTGTTATTTTATCACCAATGTTAAGTGATCTTAATATTTTAAGGGACATCAGTTCGGATGAGGATCCCACTTTCGCTAGCCCGGTACCACAACACTGTGAAGACTCACCTTACCACATAAGAGAGTGTTTCATCACCATTTCCGTCTAAGAGATGGGAAGTGGTAGGATGAGACATGGCACACACAGCAAGGCTTTCATTGATGGTGGTCTTGAATTTAGGGTAGCTCTGTTTTCTTACAGCACAAGAATGCTACAGGAGTGGCTCTGATGCTGGTGGACATGGTTTCCTAAGGAAGAAGGTTCACCTCTGTGTGTGGTTTGGGAACCTTAGGGTTAACTAGTGTCACTGCTTGGGCTGGCAGCAGAGAAACGTGGAGTGTCTGAGAAGCTAATCTGCATGCTGGAAATGATGTGCTAGAAACATTAGCTCTACTCAAATTAATGCTCCTTGTTCCTGAGCTTGCTCAGGGGTACCACGGCATCTCTCCAAGGCACAACATTGTGCAGCTCTCTGATGGTACCTCCAGAAATCACATGGATGTGCTCTGTTAAAAATGGGAAGGAACTGAAGGTCCTTGCCAGCACACTTTAGAACTATGTCTTAATTTATCCATGGCAGAGTGTCTTACTCAGTAGGTGAGAATTTAGCTATGAGTATACTGAATGGCAGCCAGCTTGGAGCATGAGTCTAATTTACTGTAACTCTTGCTACATTCTGTCTGATCATTATCGTGCTGAACAAAATGTTTTTAAAGTGCTTTTATAGGGTTGAGTGACTTATTCAATAATTTATACCAGTTTGGAGGGATTAGAGGATGAATTTAAGTCATCAAATAATGTCATTATGGCTCAATGACTACATTCTTTATCAGGATAAAAAAATCAGTTGTAATTATGCTCAAAAAGACAGAGACCCTTTATTCAGCAGTTCCCCCAAGAACAATGATATCAAAGATGCTGATAGGTCTCTCAGATGTAGAGGGCTGTCCTTCTTTGTTAAGAAGGAATATATCAGCTGCTGTCTGCTTATCTATATAACCATTGTGCCATTTATACCACATATTTTCAGTATGCCATGCTTCTGAATGTCTGCTTGCTGCAGAGGCTGGGGGTCCTTCTGCATGCACAGCTATGCAAACTCTTGGGGAGCCCATGTACCATTGAGTTGGTAGGAGTTTTGCACCTTATTTCAGCTGAGAATTTCTCTCTGCCAGAGCTCACAGAGCAAAGAAAAGTCCTTGTGGTGCCTCTCTGGAGACCTTTACTTACACCACCTTGCAACGTGTCAGCCTGGCCCTTTCATTTGTTTTTATATATGTAAACTCATAGCTGTCCTGGTTAGAGGACTGCTGGTGTCTCAAGGTGGATGTACTTTCCACCAGTGGACTGAGTGCCACAAGATTTCATTGCACCCAGCTTATATCTGATGCTGGCAGACTGCAGAGTAACCCAAAGCTTTCATTTTCTCCTTAAAGATACCCAGTGAAATCATGAAATCCTGCTCACTTGACCCCTGAGCTGGCTTTTCAGACCAGCTTTTAGCAGCTTAGGAAGACTTATCTCAAAGAGAGGAAAATCAGGTCACACAGTGTGTGTGGACAAAGACTGGATCAGTCTGATTTGAGCAAGGGAGGAAAACGCTTTAGATCATCCCTTATCCTTACAAAATGACTGTATGTGCAAGATGGGCATTAGTTGGAGTAATGCCCTGAGAAGCGCTGAAGAGGTGCACAGCAGAAGCAAAGATGTCTCTTCATGCGAGTGCTTGGGTTTGGAGTTCCCTGCACATCACTCTCCATGTCCCTCACTAACAGCACCAGCCACAAGCAGGGAGGCCACAAGGACTCATTAAAGACAGGAGTAATGAACAGGGAACACATTCAGTTTAATGTCTAAAGGCATGTAAATTACTACTGAGGTCCACACCATAACAATATTTTATTGCAAGCTTTCCCCTCCATGACTTTTGGTGTAATGTGAGTTTTCTAAATACACTTCTCATTCCAAATGCCACCTGGATGCTCCATGACTGTGTCTCTGTCCTTCCAGATCAAATGTACCCTGCCCCAACAGCCAGTGAAACCTGGAAATCTCTATACTGTGCACAAAGAGACACTTCCCTCCCCTCCAGCTGTGCGTGAGCTGTTCAGGAGGTTGGGTGCCCCTGTTCCCCACATGCATTGCCAGGACCAGATTTTCTGCAGTCTAAATGAAACTGTTACTGACACTTTTCTTGTCCTATTAACAAGTTAATGTTTTCAAAAGAAGAAGGAATGGAAAATTGTATGTTGATGACTCAATAAGACCATTCAGGCCCCCTGTCTGGTAATGGTGCTGGCTGTACAGGTCTTGTAGGAATCAAAGGCAGAAAAAGATGGTATTTTGTCCCAGATTCACAAAGACAGTAGTATTCCTAACTTCCAGAGTCTAACTGGTTTGCAGCCATCCCAAACAGATCATCTCAAACAGAATAAACTTCAGTTCATCTTCATAGCTGGGAAAAAGGACTTTACTGTAAATATGGCAAAGGTCTTTGTGTGAACACATTGAAAATACCCAGAATTGTGAAAAACAGTATTTTAAGTGTAATTATGAATAACTTTTTGGATTGCAGTGATATCCCACTAATATCAGGCTGAGGAAATTAAGAAACTTAAATATCTCATTGGGTCATGGTCTTGATTGCTAACTGTGATACAAATGGAAGCAGGGTCACAAAGTGTCATTTTAGGGATCCTTTGGCCTGCTTCCCCTCGAGCGTATCACAGCAAACAAGAACTTGTCTTTATGATAGAGAATGGTACAAAGCCCAGTGGGATCTTTCTAACACATTTGCATTTCTATCCTAAATCTGTTACTGCAGACTTGGTGCCTGTGCAATTTCTTATACAGATTTCTTACCATCAGGTGAGAATTGTCTCATTTCAACATATGGTCTCATGTCCAAGTTAGCCGCCCATGCTCCTCCACTCAGCAGAAGAACAGGGACAACTTCAGACTCACCCTATCCATTTCAGAGGCCAGACTTGACCAGTAACCCTCTGGACGCAATAAGTTGCCTTCACTCCATGAACGACAGCTTGAGCCTGGGTGACCTGAGTAGATACCTAAGTTTCTAATGACGTAATGACATTTGTTCAGCATCTTTGTCGGTGACATGGACAGTGGGATTGAGTGCACCCTCAGCAAGTTTGCTGATGACACCAAGCTGTGTGGTTCGGTTGATACGCCGGAGGGAAGGGATGCCATCCAGAGGGACCTCGACACGCTTGTGAGGTGGGCTGATGCCAACCTGATGAAGTTTAACCATGCCAAGTGCAAGGTCCTACACCTGGGTCGGAGCAATCCCAGGCACAGCTACAGGTTGGGCAGAGAAGAGATTCAGAGCAGCCCTGCAGAGAAGGACTTGGGGGTGTTGGTCGATGAGAAAATGAACATGAGCCAGCAGTGTGCGCTCGCAGCCCAGAAAGCAACCGTATCCTGGGCTGCATCAAAAGGAGCTTGACCAGCAGGTCGAAGGAGGTGATCCTGCCCCTCTGCTCTGCTCTCGTGAGACCTCACTTGGAGCATTGTGTGCAGTTCTGGTGTCCTCAACATAAAAAGGACATGGAACTGTTGGAACAAGTCCAGAGGAGGCCACGAGGATGATCAGGGACTGGAGCACCTCCCGTATGAAGAAAGGCTGAGAAAGTTGGGGCTGTTCAGCCTGGAGAAGAGAAGGCTGCGTGGAGACCTCATAGCAGCCTTCCAGTATCTGAAGGGGGCCTACAAGGATGCTGGGGAGGGACTGTTCATCAGGGACTGTAGTGACAGGACAAGGGGTAACGGGTTCAAACTTAAACAGGGGAAGTTTAGATTGGATCTAAGGAAGAAACTCTTTACTGAGAGGGTGGTGAGGCACTGGAATGGGTTGCCCAGGGAAGTTGTGAATGCTCCATCCCTGGTGGTGTTCAAGGCCAGGTTGGACAGAGCCTTGGGTGGCATGGTTTAGTGTGAGGTGTCCCTGCCCGTGGTGGGGGGGTTGGAACTGGATGATCTTAAGGTCCTTTCCAACCTTAACTATTCTTTGATTCTATGATAAAGTGAATCCATTTCTGTCTCCTAGATAGGATAATACAGTAATTCCTGTCCATTGCATGTCTTGGAAGGCAGGGACTGGTGGGCCTGGCTGTTGAGATGGCTGTCTAACTCACTCAGCACTCTCTTGAATTTAGATTCCATAGTAGTTGCGACACCTAATTATCCATTTATAGTAGGTGGTCCAAATAGGAGCGCACAGCAAGGCAGCAGATGGGGGTTGCTGCTGTCAGATTAGATTGAGATTAGATAAAGCTTAATTAACACTTTATTTTCATTAGATTCAACTCTGATTAGTCACGCAAAAGTTATTGCAGAGAAGCAGGGCAGAAATCAAGAGGCACAGCAAACATCCTTATTATGAAAATCAAGGAAGCATTTGTAAAGAGCAAAACCTTGCTAGTAAGGGGCTATTCCCTACGTTTGACACCTCTTTGGTCTGGAGAACAAGATGAACTTGGAAAGAGCTCTTTACTACACCAGGCAACTACTTCATAAACCTGCCCTTTCTAGACCTACACGTCCTAAGTGATGTAATTCACACGATCATACATATTCCAACACACATTTGAGGTACTTTATGCCATTGTTCAAAACTCACATTATTTCCCATCTTATCGCTTCTATATTTGAAATAACAAGAAGGACACAGTATTTTAGAGATGTTTTATCAAAATGCAGATGAACTCTTCTGTGTCAGGGTCTGTTCCTGTTGTTTGAATCCACACAGTCTCCATCAGCTTCTTCAGCCTGTAGCATCTAATAAACTTACCAGAAAATTTATGTGGCCCAGAGGGAAGGTCACATGCAGGAGCAGCCCGTAAAGCAGCCTTTGGGTAAAATCTATTTCTAAGCAAGATAGTACAAACCAATGAGCCAAGTAAATCCCATTTAAACCTTATTTTGAATTTAAAAGAGGCATATGCTGTCTATTGCCCAAAAATGAATCCAACTTTTGCTTTTTAGGACAGGGAAAAGGATGTCAGAGTTCAAGATATCTTTTCAGCAGAGCAAATATGCAGGCTTAGAGTATCTAAAATCCAAAATAGTCTAAGCTTGCAATAAATGAACAGTTCTGTCTTGTCAGGACTGCAAAGGGATGACCTCTACAGGCCAAGCCAAGTGAAACCAAGCCAACTCTTTTTTTTACCTCTGTGCTGTCTAACCAAGTATTTACGGAATGTAGTACAACTCATAGAAACAGTTCATTTAGTTCAGCTGCTTTCTCCTTTGCTTTCCCTCCTTGTAAGCATAGTTAAGTGTTGGGGGTTTTATAAGGTGTTTCTAGCTCAGTGTTTTGTGTGAGCTGTCTGGTCCATAACATCTCAGCAGACATTGCAAATGCCTGTGGAAAGGCTCCTCACTGGACTTGTATCTTCTCAGCCCTGCACCAGACAGTGAGAAGTATATATTCTGTCCCCTGAAAAGCCTGATACCAATAAATTGAGTTCTTTCTTAGTTTACATGTTTATTAGCTTGTGTGACTGTGACCGTCAGGATGCTGAATGTCCTCATTCTTAGTTCTGCTTGCTGTGTTGTTCATGGAATGTATTCAAGCTCTACAAATTGTTGCAGAAAAGCTGAGCAATGAAATGTTGACAAAGGATTTCTATATTAGTTGCTTCTAAAGATAGCACTACCTGTGTATTTTTAGTATGTGCTATGAGTCTGAGGAGGAAAAGGGCTGGTGTAGAGAACACAACGGCAGTGGGGGAGGCAGTGAAACAATTCTTCCTCATGGGGGTTAGAGGCTAGGTGCCAGTCAAAGCCAGGCTATACATTCAAGAAAGCAAAGTTCACAGTGGAGTTTGTGTCATCGGTGGTTTAGATGACACATGAAACAAGGACCTCTCCACACAGAATAGCAGGAACATGGTAAATTTAAAACATTTAGCTATGGCCACGTTTAGCAGCAGAAAAGAGAACGTGTTGCTGCCAGGATGTGCGCACTGGTGCTTATGGTAGCTTAATTAAGAAGTCATTTTAGATGAAACGATGAAAGAAAAGAGAAAGGTCAGCTCACTTTTCAAGCCATGGACCAAGTTCTACCTCCATCCAAAGGTGGGGCCAGAACTTGAATCTCCCCAATGCCTCTTCAGTGACCTTACCAGAAGAGAATGCTGGGTCCCCCATAGCAAAGCCCAGGGCTTGTCTGGCAGGGGAGACAGCATGAGTATACCAGGCTAACCAGAGAGACCCTTAGTCCTTGTACTGTGGGGTACTGAACTTTGCTATTTCTCAAGTGTGGGACATGCCACAGCATAATTAGAGGATGATTTGCAGACACAGGCAATTGTGTTTGTGTTTTCCCCTCCTGAAAGCAAGCAGGACAGTGATACCCTGTTCACCCGTTCTTTGTCATGCATGAGTAAATCTGTTTAAAAACATGGATGCAAAACAGGTTTTCACTGCTCTCGCGCAGGAATAACACAAAATGAGCAGAAGTCCAAGAAGGTTTTTGTTGGCACCAGCCTCCCCATTCTTCAGAGTTGCTCATTATCTGGTAGCTGGCATAAGGCAGGCCCTGGATAGTCTGTTATTCTTTCCCACGCTGCAAGATTTGGGCAGTAAATAGCTTAAATAAACGCCAGAAGTATAATTCTTTTTGACTTCATCTGATTTAAAGAAGCCTTTCCTTAGATAATTCCTCTCAGGCATGCTGTCCAAGGCAGGGCTAGTCCCTGGTGGATCAAGCTACTCTGACCTCTGTAGCTGGCTCCATTTCAGCGTTCTAAAAGTTGGAGATAAAGAACAGAAGAAACAACTCGCTACATCCAAGTACTGTTGTACCTTTCTTCGAGCTCAGTGAGATGCCAGGCTCTCCTTGACGGGCCTGTGCTGTTATACAGTGGTAGTGGCCCTCTGTCATCTTTGATTAATCTTTTTTCCTCTGAAACCTGATGAAAAAAGTAACAACCGTGCAGCATTGCCATGTCCAGGAATGCTGCCAGAGGGGCAGCAAGGCAAGTATAAACTCCCATGAGGGAGATCCTGGCCAGGCAAAGAGCTGAACTCTGCAGGGGTGAAAGTGGAATTGGGTCACCTTTGTTACAGAATAATAGAATAGTTTGGGTTGGAAGGGACCTCTAAAGATCATCAAATCCAGCCCCCCTGCAGTGAGCAGGGACATCTTCAACCAGACCAAGTTTTTCAGAGCCCTGTCCAACCTGACCTGTGATGTTTACAGGGTTGGGGCATCCCCCACCTCTCTGGGCAACTTGTTCCAGTGTTTCATTACCCTCATTGTAAAAAATTTCTTCCTTATATCTAGCCTGAATCTCCCGTCTTTTAGTTTAAAGCCATCACCCTTTGTCCCATAGCAACAGGACCTACTAAAAGTGTCCCCATCTTTCTTATAAACTTGATCTTCTCTTACAGTAGGAGGGAGTTTGCTCCCCCAGTCCCCGCCTTGTGCTCCATCCACTTGAGTGGTGTGGGAAGAAAGATTGCCAGTGAAGACTGAGGCAACCTGAGCCTTCTCCCTGTCTGTCATTACCAGTTTGCCAGTCGTGTTCATTGGGGGTTACACTTTCCTTGTTCTTCCTTTTCTGGCTGTCATACCTGCAGAAGCCCTTCTTATTATTCTTTGTGTCCCTGGCCAAATTCAGCTCCAGCCATTCCTTTGTCTTTCTGACTCCATGCCTACACAACTGAGCAGTGTCCCTCTACTCTTCCCAGGATACCTGTTCCTGCTTCCCCTGCCTGCCCATTTTCTTCTTGCCCTTTAGTTTGACCAACAGGGCTCAGCCCATCGATTCCAGTGTCTTGTCTTCTTTTCCTGATTTCTCACACCCATCAAATTAGGTTGTTTTATAACAAAGAAAGTGATAATTATAAAGGAAGCAGAAGGCCCTTCAGCAAGAAGGAAGAAAACAGTTGAGGTTGTTTTCTAGGGACTCATTTAAACCAAGTAGATAGGCAGTCAGATCTGCTCTGTTGAACTCTGTGTTGTGCACTCACACCAGTGCCATGGGCTGTCACAGTGGGGGCACAATAAACTGTGCCCAGTGACACTTGGCCCCCAGCCCCAGGTGCTGATTTTGGTTAGCATCAGTCATTGTCCCAGGATGGGTGACTTGGAACAAAGAGATCTGGTCCCACCATGGGTCCCAACAGAGGCTTTAATCAGCACATGGAGACAGAGGTCAGAGCCATTGTTCACACATTGCTTTTCAGTAGTTGGCATTGTCTTCCATCAGAGCTCAGAGCTGTTGGTTTAGAAAGCCGATCCCAAGAGGCTCTGGTTTAAGGATGCTCATGTTCTTGCTGTGCATTCACAGCAGGAAGGCTTTGATCTTAATATGTGTCTCTGACAGTCATGTCACCCATGTTATGCCCATTTGTATTCAAGTATTTGGTCCCAGTGATGTGGCTTTTCTGTTGCTGTTGTTGTTGTTCTTTGTGTTTAATTATTTTTTCTTTTTCTCATTAAATATTTTGTTCAGGTTGCCTGTTCCCTCTGCAGAAAAACTGGCATTTCATGGTGTTTGCTTTGCTTTGCTTTATTGCTTGAGGAAAATGTTCACATTGTGTCATTATCCTTTTCATCATCCTTGTTTTTTTCTTTTGTGGTTGCTATTTAGAAATGACACAAATGTGTTTAAACTACAGACAATTAGTAGGGAGGGTGAATCCTACATGAGGAGGGGTATGGAAGGTGTAAAGAAAACCTAGATAAATGCCAGTGGGAAAAGTTAAGGAAACTAGAGAATAGCATGGAAAACTAGAGGATAATAAATTACAGTTATTTCCTATAGAATTTTGCATTAGTGTTTATGATCAAGAAGAAAAGGCACAGACTGTTTCATTCTATTTCCTTTAGATCTGTTAGATAGTAATAGATTGTGAGGCACTAGAATAGGTTGCCCAGGGAAGTTGTGAATGCTCCATCCCTGGTGGTGTTCAAGGCCAGGTTGGACAGAGCCTTGGGTGACATGGTTTAGTGTGGGGTGTCCCTGCCCATGGCAGGGGGGTTGGAACTAGATGATACTGTGATACTGTGATCTTAAGGTCCTTTCCAACCTTAACTATTCTATGATTTGCAAATGTGGCACCAGTGTTGACCTGATCTTACAGTAACAGCACTGGGCAGGTTCAGGTCTGGAAGATGTCTGCATTCACACAACGTCCTCCTGAGCTAAATGTCCCTCAGCAGTGTTTATCTTTGAGAACAAATGGTTGGCTTGGAGAAAACATTCCACTCTTAGCTAGTTGACTATGCACTGCTCCATCTGATCTTAGCAGCCCAGCTCTCCTCAAGCTCGGGGACCTCTGGACCACACTCCCCTGTATGGTGTCCATATACCCTTGGGCTAGTGGGACTGTCAGGGTTAATTCAGGGGGAGACATGAGGATAAGGCATGAGGATGACAAAGAAATACATGTTACATGTAAGCCTGTTGTACGTAAGACTTCAGTGTTGGTTTTAGCACTGCTCTTTAAACTGGACATTTAAACATAAGCATGTACGTACGACAGTGCCTCTTATTACTGAATTCATCCAATGCTTCCTTGTACAAGACCCTGGGTTTGATTACTTATAGTTTTTCTAAGTGGGCTGAAATTTTCCGTGCTCTGTATCAACCTCAGGCTAGATAATTTGGGGAAAGATAATAAACATATGGCAATGAGACAAGAACATTTAGATGAATAAGATCTACCTATAGACAGATAATATATGCCCACACCAAAGATACAGACAGATAATCACAAGTGTCTAATTCAATCAGTTTAGGAAGTTTTCACTGTCTCAGCTGGCAATTACCACTCCTTAATGGAACACAAAGCCTGTGAGTGTGCACGTCCCTTCTCCTGAAGCACTAGGCAAAACAGGTCCGCTCACACCAGCTCTTGTTCCAGATAGGGGAATGGCAGTTTCTTAAACCTCTCTAATTTGGTTTCCTGCAATTGTGAGGTGATAAACTAAAGGGCTTGGCATGTTGCAATGTGGATATTGCATATTACAGCCATTGCAAATGATAATGCTGAAGTAGAACAAATCATTATGTGTCTGATCTTGTCAAAAACCTGATGATAGAGTCTTCATCATTCATGCTTATTGGCATGCTTTTTAGAGCATATGAGACATTTAAAACCAAAGCTCCACGGAGACCTCAGCATAGTCTTTGCTCAGGTACATTAATGGAGGCTCTTTGCTGGTCTATGGACAAGGAAAGTGTCTTGTCCAGAAGGTGCAGGCTGAGGTCACTCCAAGCCAAGAGTGCCACTGTGCCCCTGTGGCTGGATGGAGACCTGGGAGGAAACTCTAACCCCGTTGGAGTCAGCTGGAGTTTTGCCACCGCCTTCGACTTCGACGGAGCCAACATTCCTGTTCAGATGCAGACGTTTCACAATCACCTCCTCTGTTGAACTTTCAACACGTGCGTGTTATTTTCATGGCAAATAAACAAAATCTTTCTAAGATGCAGACCTTCCTATATACATTATGCCAGAAGATGACATTAAAAGTTCATCATGGTACACGTGGTAAAATACCAATAATCCATCCTTGCAGTCGCTGGGAAAACTTCTGACGCAAACAAACCCCTTCTAGGTCGTTCTGCCTCAATGTGCAGCAATCAGATGTACAGCTGAGGGTTTATTATTTTTGCAGAATGCACATGCATTCCGAATTTGCCGTGCTCAGAAACAGAGACAAGACGTTCATCTGTGTGTGCTTGGCTTTGGGAAAAGACATCTCTGTGTGCGGACACAGGCCCTGGTACAGCACAGACAGGAAATCTGCCAGACTGCCTCGGCAGGAGGCTGCCTCCAACACGTGCAGCAAGGAACAAGAAATGTCTTAATGATTAATCACTGTCAACCTTTGTTCTCGTTAAAGACTTGATTGTCGAACAAGGCTCGTAATGAGGCCCTGTTCGTGGGTCTGTTGCTATGTGATTGTGCAAGTGCTGAATCTGAGCCTCAGACCCAGCAAGATGCAGCTCCCATTTTGCCCAAGCCTAAGGCATTGGGATGGGAATGTTGTTATAAGAGTGCCTGCTAGTGGCTATAGGGCTGTGCAGCTTTCCAGCAAGGTATTATGGGAAGGCTACAGATAAATCACCGACAGCTGAATGTCATTCACAAGGATCTCAGGAGTGAGCAGCTTCCTTGTTAGCGCTGAAAAGGCAAAGAGCCAAGAAAGGTTTCTATTAAGAACTGCACAAATAACTGTCCATCAAAGTCTCTTGCTTGTGGTTTCTCACCAATAGTGGGGATTAGCTCCTTTGAGGTGTTTGATCACCCATTTTTTACCTAGGAGATTGTGCAGTGTTCTTTTCACTATTTTTATGGGTAATCTTTTGCAACACTGAGTAGCAGAAGAATTACCTATTTCTGAAAAGAATTCTGAAGTCCACCTAAATTTCAGTGTGTCTGAAAACTGACCTTTTTAAAAGCCTTGCTCTGCCATTGAGAGCTGCAGCAGTTGGTTGTGCTGAAGTACCTATTCCTCTGCATGTTCGGTATCTGCTGCATCACTGCAGATCCAAACCTATCACTCCAACAGGTGACTCACACCCCTGAGGCTGCAGGAATCAGGTGCGTGCTCCCTACTGTCACGATCGTTTCCAGCTTCATAGCATCTGAAGGGATTCATCCACATTTCCTCTTTGAGCTCCATCACTTGGGTTGTTGGGGGAGTGACACAGCATTTGCTTCTTTTCCCTGGTTGGATGAAGGCACAAGTATTTCTGGCAGACAGCCTGGGCTTGTGAAACTGCAAATGCTGGTGTCCGTGATTCCTTGTGTATGTGCCTTGGAAACATGGTTGGCCCTGAATTTTTATGTCCTGAGAGCTCAGATGTTCACAGGAGAAAAACACAGGAGATGGTCCCATGTGGCAGAGCCAACTTCTTATAAACACTCTGCAAAATCACTGAAGGGAAATACTTTGCAGTCTTCACCCAGCTGTATCTCTGGGTATTAGACACAGCAAAACCACATCTTGGGATCTTGCAATATTCAGGTTTTTCAAATGCTATTTATACATATGAAAGCAATCTTGCTGGAATGTATAAAAGTACTCTCTGGCAGGGTATTAGGAGAAATTCAACCTATAATAGTATCTTCTGCATGATTAACTTGAGAGGCTTTTAGGTCACTCTGTATAACATCCTTAGAAAGTGATCCACTGCTGCTTGGCAGATCAAGGGCTGTTCACACTCACTCTTCCAGGCATCTTACTCAAGTGTGACTAGAAGCATCTAAAATGAGGAGTGTAAGGGAATGTTCCTATCATCTAATCTGGGCTCCTGACTTAGTTGTCTAAATTAGGCATCTAGGGTCTAATTATGCATCCTAGTCCCTCTGTACAGTGAAGGGAGAGCTCTAGCAGGCTGTTCTTAGAGAATCTGATAAAAGTTTTTTGTTAGAGACCTGAACTTAGAAGAGGGTCCATCCCTGGCAGTGTTCAGGGCCAGGTTGGATGGGTCTTGGAGCAACCTGGTCTAGTGGAAGGTGTCCCTGCCATGGCAGGGAGTTGGGACTGGGTGAGCTTTAAGGTCCCTTCCAACACAAACCAGTCTGGGATTATATGTTCCAGACATGAAAACAGGTTAAATGAGTTTGAGGTGCTCAGAAGATGCTGTTTTCCACCCGCACTGGGCTGTTACAAGCAATAGGTCAGGGGAGACTCGAGCTGTGTTTCTGCCCAGTCCGTGTTATTTCCAGCCCTGATATGTAGATCAGATCCTCAGCTGTTGCAGACCAGCGTAACCTCAGGAGCTACTTGGGGTTCCCACATTGTACACTGGCATAGAAGGAAGCCCTTTGTGCTCCAGTCAGGAGCAGGAGTTGTTCTCTCCAGCTTTTCCCTATAGCTAAAAGAGCTTTTGCTCGGCAGGCACTCTGCCATGGTGCTGCTGGAGTTCTGTGTTCTTGTCTGAGGCAAGGACACAAGCAGGCAGTGCTTGGAGTTCAAATATCCATGGAAACCCCAGCGTTTAGCAGAAAGGGGTGGTTTTGCTTGCATTAATTGTAGCAGAAAAGAGGTGGCTCAGGAGGCCACTGGTGGGTGCCAGGACTGGCTGTTCAATGGAGCACCCTGTGCTGGCCTTCTAAAGTTGCATGAGTAGATCAGCTCTTCTCATTAAGCCTGGTGCTGCCCCACTTGAGAACCTCAGTTTCTGGAATGCTTGGGCTGTGGAAAGGAGCATGCCCCAAAAGGGGCAGAAGAGGGGATATCCAGACAGACCCTAACCCACTGGCAGGGTGTGAGGGAAAGGGGAAGGAGAAGGGAAGAGAAAGGGGGGGGAAAGAGAAAATGGGAAGGAGAAAGGGAGGGGGAAGTGAAAATGTGAAAGGGAAAGGGAGAAGGAGAGGAAGAAGGAGAGAGAAAGGGCTGAGGAAAGGGAAGGGGAAGGGGAAGGGGAAGGGAAAGGGAAAGGGAGAGGGAAAAGGAAAGGGAAAGGGAAAAGGAAAGGGAAAAGGAAAGGAAAAGGAAAAGAAAGAATTAAAGTGTATTTCAGAAAGTTCACATGTGTGTTAGAAGCCAAAACCTCCCTTCATTTGTCTGAACACAAGTCAGCTGCAGCAGGGACAGTGAAAGGCAAACTCAGTCTTAAATGTTTTGTTTAGCTGCTACTTTAAACATTTGAGCATCATGTTCTTTGTGACACTTACAAACAAACACCCCAGTTGTGTTACCAGCTCTGAGGAGCTTTCACCAACTCTGCCTCTCCTTCTGCTTCTCATAGGTTTTATATCTCATTCCGGCATGAGAGAACAGGGTGCCACGCACCTGCTTTGCATCTAAGATCATCTCTGTGCTGGAGTTGTGGCACCAGCAGAGCAGATGGGGGCTTGTGGTGCTTGGTGAGCACTAGCTGAGCCCTTGGCTGCTTCTCCTTGCCTGTATAGCACCGGGCAGAGCCTTGCAAGAGCTGCAGCTGATCCACAGGAATGGAGGACAGTGCAGTAAGTGGAGCGGGAGCTGGGAGCAGACACTTGTACCTGTCAGAGGTGTGATGATCCCAGCCCATCCCTGACACCCAGCTGGCTGCAGGGATGTGCTCCAGGTCGTATCACCTCATTGGAAGCAACGCTGAAAGAAGGTTCCCTTCCCATGCAGGGAAGCAGCATGGTGTGACCATGCAGGGAAGCACACAGGGCTCTCTGGCTGGGGTGATGCTGGGCTGCCCCTACACCCCTTCTGGGCAGAGGCGCCCCTGGGTGAGGGCACATGCATGGCCCACTCCAGGCTTCCTTTGGTCAGGGGTTTCTGAAGTTAAAGTGCGTAAAACACAGGCATGGGAATGAAGTTCAAAAGGCCACCGGCAGCTTTAGATGTGTGGAGTCTTTGCTAAGCTGCTTCAGGAAAGCCAGTTCAATGAAAGCAGGGTAGTTCCAACCCAGATCTGCCCTTCTCAGCAGGGATGTTGGAAAGCGTGCTTTGTCCAAGCACAGGGGAGAACCCCGCGTCCCCGGCAGCGGTGTAGCCCTTCTGCCATTCGATTTGCAGTGATGAAGCACTGGGTGAGAGTAAGGCTCGATCGCGCCGGTTCATGAAGGGTCAAACTGCTGCACAGCTAATGCCTGATCTACTAAGGAGCAGTTCTTTCTTCTCCCATCACATCCCTGCCGATGGAAGAGCAGCAGACAGGAGAAGTAACACATCATAGATTCATAGGCTCACACTGACATTTTGTGAAGAGCAGAGAAAGGACCAAATGCAAAAAAAGAACCCAAATTGGCTCCAAGTTGATGATTTATACTGTTTTCTCAGGGTCTGTTTGCCAAGCAGCTGGTGTTTTGTGCCAATTGCTGTTACAGAAGAGCTTTCTTTGATAAGTACCATGAATGGACACTACACAGTTTATCTTAAAACAAAATCCCTCCCCACAGCTTATATGGGCTGGCAGGGAATGAGGGAGGGAAGAAGTTGGGCTTTGTTGGGGTTTTCTTTACACAGGACTATGAAAGCACATTTGGGGGAGCCTGCATTATCTGTGCAAGAACACAACAGATGAATTCTATTAATGGCTGTAACATGTGGCCGGGTTCAGGCTAGAGTTGTCGTTTGAATATGGGAGTCAAAGCCAATTTATTGTAACATATTTTTCTTTTCAAAATATTTTAAGAAAGACAAAAAGGTTTGCGCAACAACTTGGCAAGCAGGTCTGTGGAGAGGAAGGAGGTATTTTCTACATCGCAGCTAACATAAGGGCTGAAAAATGTGGCAGTGCCGAGCAATGCTGGATTCCTTCTGGAGCTGAGAGAAAGTGTGCAGGATATAATTGTGTAAGAGCCCCATAAATTCTGAAGGGTGGGTTTGTAACACTGCCCTGGGGGCTGCAGGTGGCTCCAGAAGAAAGTCATGGGTTTTATTTCAGGAACAATCATCAAATGCTGTATGTAGCCAGCTATGCACTCGTGTGGCCCCATCTAAAAGCCACAGAGCTGTTTTAAAATAGAAATACCCATAACAATCATTGCATGTCTTCCATGGCAGATGGTGGAAAGATAAGTTGGATTAGTTTGTAGTGTGTGTGTGTTGCTGGGGGTGTGCAAAAGCTAAGGCGCAGAAATGAGCTTCCCTGGAGCTTGCGAAGTGATGAGCATCAGGGCTCCATGGTCTTCAGGGCATGAGTAGGCTTCACCTCGCCAGTCCTTGTTTCACTGTTGGTCAATCCATATTTCCCTGGATGCCATGGTTGGAAATGGCCATGGAGCAGAACTTTACCTGAGTATCAGACCAGACCCTGGCACTACCCCTTGTTATTGAGAGAACCACTGTGTAACACGGAGCATCAGAACCCAGCTGTGGATTCCTGTGTGCAGGGTAAAAATGCTGCTGCGTCTATAGAGAATTTTGTGGCTGGGTTCCTATGATGAATTGCAACGAAGTGGAGTCATAGAAATGATGTTTCTCATAACGCTTGAGACCTCCCCAGTGTATCCTATTTTCTTTGTAGCTGGGTGGCTAAGGAATACCTGACTATCCAGTGATTCAACACAGGCTGAGTATTTTTGTCTGTGCACTGAGAAAGCTACTTCCTAGATTTGGTAAAGGACCGAGTACCAAACACTGGTGGAGCAGACAGCAAACATATTGCTCCCTAGGGGAACCATGGCTCAAAGAAAACAAGCAGCATGTTGTCATCCCATGTTTGTTCTCATCCTATGTGTGTGTGGTTTGGGTCCCCAAGTACTCTCCCCATTGCCTTCTGAGATGACTTTTTGCTATCCCTTCCTCAAGAAGCTGCACACAGGGAAGAGGAAGTGGATCTAGATCCATCCCAAAGACCAGGGAGACCTTGAAGCACTCTTCAAAGTCCTGTCCAGTTACACATTTGTTTTACCAAGGAAGCTGGTAAACTCTAAGCCTACTTAATCCTGCCACCAATGGGAGTCCATTAGCAGTTTCTCAGAGGTAATGGGGCAAATGAAAGCAGCACCATTCACCCCACTGGGAAGTAACAACACTTCTGTGTTTTCCAGGAATAGATGCCGCTTCTAGCAATGAGTCTGTAACTTCTCACTGCTGCTCACCAGATGGTGGGAACCAGCAGATGCCGAGTTGGCTCCCTTGTGGTCAAACAAACTGCCATAGGGCCCGATGCAAGTTTCCTGAAGGATCCCCAGCACGGCCCTGTTACTTCTGTTCATGTTTCTCAGGCTCCTGGTACAACATTGAGGTTTTCCACTGGAACCACCTGGCACATTTTCAGAGCCTTCCATGAGCAATGCAGTTACTCAATCCCCTTCTTATTTTGACAAAGCCTTTGTAATGGTCACTTGTCCTGAGAGCCTGTGGTCTGTGTGTCCTGTACTGGAGCTAATTGCATAAAAAGGATTACTTCCCTTTCTTGATGCTTGTTATTATTTTCATCCTTCACAAGCCATTTCTTCTGTTTCAGGATCAACACTCTGTGGTAGGCCAGGGAGCTGGCCCCACTCCAAGCTCCAGTTCTTGCTCAAATCCAAACACTGGAAGTGGTTACATGAACTCATCCCAGCAATCAATGTTGAATCAGCAACTGATGGAAAAGAAACAGGCTCTGCAGCGGCAAATGATGGAGCAAAAACAACTCCTTCTACAGCAGCAGATGTTGGCAGAAGCAGTAAGTTTTCTAATTCCTTCTTTTACATGGAAAAGATTATCATAGAAACAATAGAAAAGAAAGCTAAGACAGGGAGAAGAAAGCCCCCAAAACTTTGAGGTCATTTTGGCAATTCCTAGGCCTTCTAGAGTGTGCCTCGGATTTTTCAGCACTTTGTTTAGCCCTTTTGAAACCTTCTTCAGTTTATATGAAACAACTCAAGTATCCAAGCTACTGTGGTTTTGTTAGAACAGTCTAAGCATATGCTTAATTTGAGGCATATGAATATTGTCAGTGGTTTTCTTTGCAAGATAAGCTAAGGTGCTTTGCTATGCTACTGTGACCCCAGAGGATGGCTGGGATCATGGATGAGTTCTCCTTTCTCTATTCTTCTTTTTGCATTTCCAGATATTTACAGCCAGTTGTGCTCTCTCCTTTGATATCTGAGAGACCAGGTGGGAGTTTCTGGTCATTTTAGGAGGCATGGGGGGTATTTGTGGTCTTGCTGGCAGTGATATGTGCTAGAACCCACTAGTTTAGTTCCACTAAACTGGTGCTGCCATTGATATTGCATGAAATGAGTCAGCTGAAGGTGCTTCATGCCCCATCACCCATGGCCAGTGCAATGGGGCAGAGTCCCTGCTGCCAAAAGCAGTAGCACGTGCCCTCTGCATCCTCATATTCACTGTTCCTTGGTAGCCCTACTTGCCAAAGCATGGAGAAGAAGAGAAGTCCTGGAAGAGGAGCTGAGCTTGGCATGTCCTTGAGGCAGGCAGAGAGTGACGTGGGAGCCTTGTGGCAGCTAGGGAAGGGCTGTAGGGAGGATGTTTTGTTTCCCCAAGGCTGCAATGGCAAGACACCCCAAGCCTGTGGCTTATTTACCTCTACCTGCATCTCTCAGCCTACAGGGCAGACCCATTTATGCTGGCCTGACATTTTGAATCCAAAGCTTTCTATTCTCTAGAAAGATGTAGACACAATAATACATTTATGTGTATTAATTTTATTTAATGAATGCCATTCAGTAATTACAGAACAACACAGAACTGGAAAAACATTCACGTGTTTATGGGGATGTTTTCTAAACAAAAATTATTCAGTTTTTTTTATAGAGAATATATTTTTGTTTGTAAATTTATTTCCATTCAAAAAAAACCCCCACATTAGAAAGCTTGGCTTTGAAATTAAGGATTTCATTTATCCAGAGAAGTTGTGGATGTCCCTGGAAGTGCTTGCACTCCCTGGGTAAGAGGAAGGACAGCACCATGTACAAGTAGGGGGAAGCACAGGGCAATGGTCAGTGGCATGAAAAACAACTGGACCAGCACTGTCCTCTCAGTGGTTTTAAGATAAGTTGGGCCAGACTGAAAAACAATACAGCCAGCAGAAAGGTTTCCATACAAACTTCAGTGGGTGAGGGCACAGGTTCCCAAATGCATCTCCTGTGGACCAGAGAGGGTGAAAGGAAGCAATATGTCAGATTTGTACATACTGAGAAAAGAAAGAGGTGGGCAAACACAGAGCCAGGAAAGCATAAAGCAAAGGAAATTAATATATGTCTACTCTAATCCTCTAGGAGAAAATAACTCCACAAGATCAGCTGAACAGACACTTGACACGACCACCACCAGATTATAAAGACCAAAGAAGGAATGTGGTCAACATGCAACAAGCAAACCAATATCCTGGTAAGTGCCCAAATAGCCAAATAAAGCTATTTCCCTCCTTATTTCCTTCCTTCCTTCCCTCCTTCTTTCCTTCCTTCCTTCCAGCTAAGACCATCCAGAAGAGCCATGCATGCACGAGGTCCTTATTTTCTGGGTATCCATTTACACCTCTGCAGAGGCAGTGGAGTGGTGGCTCCTGCTCTCAGGTGCTATTTACCTTACCGTCCCACACCACTGAGAAGTGCTGATGTATGATCTGGAGAGCCAGCTAGTGGCCTGTCCAGGCTGATGCTGCATCTCTCAGACATGGAGAAGGAGAGGCTGGTACCCTTCCCATTAGCACTGCCTGGGGCAGGTGTGCACCCAAATACTTGACACCGAGGTGTCCCCTTGATTATGCAGCCTCACCCCATCCAAATAGCTTCTCTCATGTACATGGTACATCTTGTTCAGAGACTGAGAACCATCTCTCCCTTTAAATGGCAGCCCATGTACAGCATGAGGACCCTCATACTGGTTGTACTGATGTACCTTGCATGACAGCATCATGGGCAACCAGAGCAAACAGACCTTTTGGTCTGTTCAGTATGGCGCAGTCCTAGCCTCAGTGCTGTTCTACAAGCAACATTTCATCAGATCAGTCAAACAGAGGAGTAAAAGCTCCTGCTTTCTACCAGAACTGCCCAGGGCAGAAAATGTCCAACACTTCAGGACTCCCCTTTGTTCCAGCACTGTGCCCTTGCCCCCTTGGAGTCTAGTTCTGGGAGCACAGGACTGCCTGTTTCATGCCTTTCATGCTGTTCACCTTGCTGGTTAGCTGGAGGCTGCACTGAGAGCAAAGGCAGAGTAAGGGAAAGATGCTGAGGAGAGGGAGGAGGTGGGGGAAATGCAGCAGATGGATCAAAGGATGTTCTTTATACTGCAAAGCGTCTGTGCATATAAGTATAAAAAGGATCCTTCGCCTTCTAGTGTATCTTTTTATACAACACACTGAGGGGAAAAAAGGATGTTTTGGTTTGTTTGTTTTTTGATAACTGTTGGCTCTGCAGATTCAGCCGGGGATCTGAGTCTTTCCTTCCTACCTGTCATTTGTAGCATTTCAGCTCCTCTTATGAATTTAATGAGTTCCCAAGTGCAGCTCACTCACATCCTACCCCTCTGCCCAACATCCTGCCCCTCTGCAGGCCTTGGCACCAACAGCCCAGCTACACATGGAAGGGCTGCTCAGGCAATGTTCATGCCCTCCTTCATTTTGTTTACAAGTTCTAGCAGCAATAAACTTGCTGCAGTCTGGAAACTGCTGTTTTCTTACAGGCCTGAGTGTTTCTTGTGTAAGTTTGCACAGGCATCACTGATGCAAGGTAATAACCCATGGTGAAGGCAGAAAGAGCCCTGCTTGCTGGCTTGGTACCTCCTCTGCTCATAAAGCGAATGCTTTGGCAACCCCAGCAATTTGTTGTGGAATCCTGTGATTTGGTGTGTTGTTTAAAGGTTCATTGCTGGAACCAAATGACTAACTGAGCCAGTCAGTCTCACCTCTGTGCCTGGCAAACTCTTGGAGCATATTCTCCTGGAAGGCATGCTAAGGCACATGAAAAACAAGGAGGTGCTTGGTGACAGCCAGCATGGCTTCACTAAGGGGAAATCCTGCCTGACCAATTTGGTAGCCTTCTATGATGGGGCTACGAAACTGATGGACAGGGGTAGAGCAGTTGACATCATCTATCTGGACTTGTGCAAAGCATTTGACACTGTCCCCACACAACATCCTTGTCTCTAAATTGGAGAGACATCAATGTGATGGGTGGACCACTCGGTGGATAAAGAACTGGCTGGATGGCCGCACGCAAAGAGTTGTGGTCAATGGCTCCATGTCCGGCTGGAGACCGGTAACGAGTGGTGTCCCTCAGGGATCGGTGTTGGGACCGGTCTTGTTCAACATCTTTGTCGGTGACATGGACAGTGGGATTGAGTGCACCCTCAGCAAATTTGCCGATGACACCAAGCTGTGTGGTTCGGTTGATACGCCGGAGGGAAGGGATGCCATCCAGAGGGACCTCGACAGGCTTGAGAAGTCGGCTGATGCCAACCTGATGAAGTTTAACCATGCCAAGTGCAAGGTCCTACACCTGGACTATAGCAGCCTTCCAGTATCTGAAGGGGCCCCACGAGGATGCTGGAGACGGACTCTTCATCAGGGACTGTAGTGACAGGACAAGGGGTAATGGGTTCAAACTTAAACAGGGGAAGTTTAGATTGGATGTATTGAAGAAATTCTTTACTGTGAGAGTGGTGAGGCACTGGAATGGGTTGCCCAAAGAAGTTATGAATGCTCCGTCCCTGGCAGTATTCAAGGACAGGTTGGAACAGAGCCTTGGGTGACATGGTCTAGTGTGGGGTGTCCCTGCCCATGGCAGGGGGGTTGGAACTTGATGATCTTAAGGTCCTTTCAAACCCAAACCATTCTATCATTCTATGATTCTTGGCTTTTACTTAAAAACAATTCATTTCTAGCCTAAAAGGGAAAATGGAAATTACTGCAGCCACATCTTTGAAAGGCTCCAAAATAAGTAGATCACCATTGTTCTGTGGCTCTTCTTCTTGTTCCTAATCTGATGGACTCTTTGCCAGTCTCATGGTATTTGGAGCCCCATCTCCTGGATTTGAACCATGTGGGATTGGCAGCACTTGTCCATTCAAATCTGCAATCCCTGATGAGTGAGCCCAGGGAAGACAGCAGCTTTTCAGGAGAGCCTGAAAGAAAGGGCTGTGCTGGAAGCTCGCAGCAGAGCTACCAGATGGAGCGATTAGGAAACTCTTGCATAAGGGAATAACAGCAGGGAATCTGTTCCCTTTTCTGGGAATAGCTTTGCTCAGGTCATGGAAGAAGAGACAAGAAGTTGAATAAAATAACATGGAGGCTCAGTGACACTTGGTTAAGCTTTTTATTGCTCTCTGCTTTTCACCATAGTGCTATGGTGAAAGAAACCCCAAGACAAGAGCAGGTGAATCGGGCAGGGAAGGCATTTCTGGGAATGGCTGCAGCCTGGGGTGCCCAGCTGCTGAACACAGCGCTGCCAGGGAAGCGTTTCTTCCCATCTGGAAGAAATCAGGATGGAAAATATTTGCGTTAAAAATAAAAAAGGATAAAAATAGCAATACAAAGAAAGGGGAAGCTTCGTCTGTTGCACAACAAGTACAACCCATGTCCCGACCGCTTGTGCTCTTTAAGGAGCATGGCATTGGCAGGGCAGTGTGATGGTACCCCTGGGGTCACCCCAGGAGGGGCTTCATGCCAATGACAAGTGAAGGGACTACGCAGACTTGTAGTTCAGATGGAGGGAGAGAACCAGCTCGCCTCAGATGGCTGTTCCAGGTCTTTAGAAACGCCACTAATTCATAGAATCATAGAACAGTTAGGATTGGAAAGGACTTTAAGATCATCAAGTTCCAACCCCCCTACCATGGGCAGGGGCACCTCACACTAAACCATGCCACCCAAGGCCTCATCCAACCTGGCCTTGAACACTGCCAGGGACGGAGCATTCACAGCTTCCTTGGGCAGCCCATTCCAGTGCCTCACCACCCTCTCAGTAAAGAATTTTTTCCTTAGATCCAATCTAAACTTCCCCTGTTTAAGTTTGAACCCGTTACCCCTTGTCCTGTCGCTACAGTCCCTGATGAACAGTCCATCCCCAGCATCCTTGTAGCCCCCCTTCAGATACTGGAAGGCTGCTATGAGGTCTCCACGCAGCCTTCTCTTCTCCAGGCTGAACAGCCCCAACTTTCTCAGCCTGTCTCCATACAGGAGGTGCTCCAGTCCCCTGATCATCCCCGTGGCCCTCCTCTGGACTTGTTCCAACAGTTCCATGTCCTTTTTATGATGAGGACACCAGAACTGCACACAATGCTCCAAGTGAGGTCTCACGAGAGCAGAGTAGAGGGGCAGGATCACCTCCTTCGACCTGCTGGTCAAGCTCCTTTTGATGCAGCCCAGGATACAGTTGCTTTCTGGGCTGCAAGTGCACATTGCCGGCTCATGTTCATTTTCTCATCGACCAACACCCCCAAACCCCATTCCTGTGCTGGCATGAGGGAGGAAAGAGTCAGGGCCCCCATCTCTGTCAAAAAGATGTGGCAGTATTTCCAGAGAGCAGCGAGCAATGCATAAGGCACTAGCAAAGCCAAAGACAGGGCTAACTGGGAGGGTTGCTGAGCCCTGATTGTGAGAATCTGATTGCCTCTGTGGGGGTAAAACCAAGTGGATCCTCATAGCATCTCCTGTCCCAGGGACTGCCCAGCCTGGAGACTGAATTTAGGTGCTTAAGCTAGCACAGTTAGATGTCTATAGCAAGTGTCTCCAGCTTAGCTCCAGTTGGTGGGAAAGCCTGCCTTCCAGAATAACATGGACTTCTTAAGCTAGGCCTCTGTTTCTATTGATTTGGAACAAGCAGCTCTGCTTGTGGAGTCACACTCAGTGTTAATAATGATTTAGGAAGATATTATTTTTAAGTACTTAAAAAGAAGGAACCCTTTGCATCCATTAATAAATGAAAATAGCACGTAGATGTATAAAAATAATGTAGAAAAGGCAGAAATAGATGGTAATTCTTTCTTCAGTCCCAGTCTGAGGGAACTGAACATCGTTATGGTGAAATTTCAACAGGAACAGTATATTAAACAGCTGTTCCTAAACATAGACTCTTTAAATATGTATGTGCATGATTTGTCTTCAAGAGTTCTGAAAGAGCTGGCTGAGAGGTTCTCCGAATTCTTAATGTCACTCTTTATTTAGTCTTGAAACTCCAAGGATGACTGCGAATGCCATGTCAAAAATTAGAAGAGTTAAGTAGGTAATTGCAGCCCTAGTGACCAAATGCAGAGCTCAGCAAAAATACTGGGGAGCTGATACAGCCTGAATAAGAAAGAATTGGGAAGGGAATATAATGAAAGTCAGGCAGTATGGGCTATTGTAAAAGAATCTTTGCAAACCAGCATGGTATCATTTTCAATGAAACCACAGCTTTGGCTGATAACATTAATATTTGTTCATTTTGTGTTCTTTAAAGAATCTGACTTTGTTTTGGCTGCTGTGGTTAAAAAACCAGAGTAATACAAAATCAGCATAACACATAAGGAAATGGCTGATAGGTCTCCAGATATCACTGCAAACAGGCTGTGTGATATCAACCAAAAGACAAACGCAGTCTGAGATGATGCTGAACAAGAAGTAAAGAGCTTACTTTGTATCCGTCCTGGAGATGTGCAAGAGCTGTTTCTGTGACCAGCTGTGATGGGTCTTGAAATAGCCTTGAAATCAGATGTTGAAAACTGTCAAGTTCTGAAAAGAGGTTAGAAGGATTGAAGGACTGGAAAACATGCCACAGACTGAGACTGATGTGTCTGGAGAATGATGCAGGCATGACCTGCGCAGTAAGAGGGAACTGATGATGGACCAACTAATTAAATTAATCACACAGACTAATGCAACATTGATGGCGAAGTCAAAGTCAGATTCAGTGTGGTTTTGTTGTATATATGAAGGCTCTAACCAAGGTAGTGTCCCATGTCCAACAATTGCTACTACAAAACAGCAAAGCTCCAGGGCTGTATGTTCTTCCATTCCTCCTCTGAGTTCCTCAGGGAATTCCCAAAATGTGGTGGTACCTTGTAGCAAGCCTGTCCAACAGCTCTTACGCTTTGGGAGCCACCCAGAATGGTGCAAGAATTTAGCTTGTAGTGTGCCATGTGGCAAAGATTTCCTCACTAACCTACACATTGGGTGAAGAAACATCTTTCATTTGTCTTGAATCTACCTTCTTGTAGGGCTTGTACTGAAAGCAACAGTAGCAAAGGGGATTAAACTATGGAGCAGCTCATTGTGTGCCATTGCGGGGGTCTCCACAGTGCCATCTACACTGGCTGTGTTTAGAAACATGTGGTCTTCTTCAGCCAGTCTCTCAGGGATTAATTCAGAGCCTTGCACTGCATAAGCAATCATCTTACATTGCATAAATGACTTATTGTGGCCTCAAAATAGAGAGTATGTAGCTGCAAATCTGCCACAAGTGAGCTTGGGTGAGGTTTGGAGGCTCTTCTTGTGAGTCGTTGGCAGGTGTCAGCTACAGGGCACAATGGCGTCATGTAGGCCAAACCACCTTTGGATGATAGGCATCTTTAAGCCTTGAGCAAGTTCATACAAGTCCTGTGAAGAGCAAAGCATCTTCTTCAAGAAATTCTGCTGCTGGAACACTGGATTTTTAACCTGTTGGTATCTGAATGGCACCACACATTGATCTCTTGTTTGCTTTAACACTTCTGTTTTCTCCTTTCCAGGTGGTTCACCAGCAGTGAGTATGAGCTCCAACATGTCCTTATCCAACCCAATTTCAACTCATAGCATCATGACCCAGAGCTCCAGCATCATGTCCACCCCTGCTGGGACCCGAATGCCTTCTGTTCCTGCCACTCGGAATATGGGCTGCTACGGGAACCTTCCTTGCAACCAACCAAGTTCATACAACGTGACTTCAGGAATGAATCAGATGCAGCCACACAGGAACCAAAACCAAGTCCTGCCCGGTCAGAATAACCCCATGATGTCTCGACAGCAAACCATGGCACAGGGAAACAATGCAGCGGCTTTTGGAACGGGGTCGGTGGTCAACTCACAGCAAGTAAGGCCAAGCTTGAACCATGGAGCTATAGGTATCCCTGCACAAAGGCCGGCCAACGTGATGATCACAGCTACTGCCACTGCCCAGAACTGGGCGCCGCAGGAAGCTGCAGTGAAGCAGCAGGATGCACTGAAACCTGCAGGGGTCCGTTTCCCCACTGGCACTCCGTATCCTAACCAGTCTTTACAACGCAGCGTAGGCAACCAGCATTTTCCTCAGCGTGCACTGGCACCAACTAATCAGTTAACAGCAGGAGTCCAAATGAGGCCTCCTATAAACCAAATGCAGCAGACTCTAAATGGACAATCCACTGGCTCACTACGAGGTCTCAGCATAAGACCTAACCAGCTGAGAGGACAGACTGTGCCTACCTTGAATCAGCCAGGAACAAGTATGACACCTCCATCATCTCTGCCGTCAACCAGTTTCACATCTACCAACCAAAACTCTCGGGCTTACCAAGGAAGTGACCATGGCAATGACCTAGCGTTTGACTTTCTGAACCAGCAAGGTGACAGTATAGGACCTGCACTCAACAGTGACTCAGACTTTATAGATTCTTTACTGAAAACGGAACCTGGTAATGATGACTGGATGAAAGACATCAACCTTGATGAAATTTTGGGGAACCACTCATAAATGACAGTACCAAGAGTCAACGAGATGGAGAGGCAGTAAGGACATTAGCTTTCTCTTTAGATGCCAACAACCTGCTTTATTAATTTACACTCCAGTAACTGGGCTCTCCTTTAAGATACCATGTAGGGCGACTGCCCTGTTTGAAGAGCTGCTCTCGGAATAAAACTGAAGTCTCCCTGATGAATGATAACATAAGTGATAGTCATGCCTGCCACAAAGAAGTGAAAACTTGTGAAGGGTCTGTTCCCCAAACCGGTGTCCAGCACATTGCAAACCAGTTCTTTCCAAGGGAGCAGCATGGAGAAGCATGTTTAGCTTCCCACACATGCAAGCACCAGACAGTGGTTGTGGAACATCATTTCTCTGTGTGCAAAGTACGAGCCCAAGTGGTCCAGAGCTCTTCAGCCATCGTGTTCATGGCCCTTAACTTCCTCAGGACTACTCAGCCCTGATGGCATCAGGCCCTGTGTAAATCCCATTGTGTTACAAAAACTGTTCACTTCTACACAGTACAAACTCACCTGTGCTTTCCCAATGATTTTGGTTTAAGCTCTCTATGTTTTGTAGCACACAAAAGGGTAAGTGTTCTCGTCCAAGGGAAGAAGGAAACAGATCATCCAGTGCGTTACTTGGTGTGCTCTAGAGTTCACTTCCTCCCTTTCATCAGTGCTTGCAGCACCTATCAGAGGATGCTACTGTCCTGCCAGCAGCACAATCACTTTGGGCATTGAGGGAAACATGAGATGAACTACGCCAAAGCTCAGGATCCTCACTTCGCCACCTTGCCCTACTCCAGGGACTCCAGGGACTTAATGGACAACTTAAGTGAGAAGGTTGCTTGTGGTTTGACCCTCACCAACTACTTTCCCAGCCCAGCTTAGAGGAAGGCAAATACATGAAGTGGCTCAGCTAAGCTGCTATCCTCTTTAGGTAGTTCAGCCCGGTCCTCTTCAACTGAACAGGTTTACCCCAGCAGAAATGTCCATCTCTGTCCGGGAAAGGCTACAGTTCTGACTGTACAGCATTTTGTCTCTATCCCTCTATCCCTTCATCATATGGGGGGAGTTGGAAGAGGTCCAGTGATGGCCCAGGTCCCCACAGCCTCTGTCAGGCAGAGTCTGAGTGGCTCTGCCCCTGAAACTAGCATGAAATCAGTTACAACCACCTGGGTTACTCACAGTAGGAGGCTCCACTAAACCACATCTGTGTATGTAAATGAAACAGTTTGGGGCAATATTTCTGTGTGCTGGACTCAATCATCTCTTCTGGGTTTGGGGATGGCCCAGTTAACCAGTGCATCATGAGGGGGTTAACCCTAGGCAAGGACCATACCTGTAGACAGCTGGCAGCCACCTTGCAACCACCACAGGTGAACAGAGCAGAGCAGGGAGGATACAGGTTGTTCCAACCCCTTGGTGACAGGAAATAGTCTCAACCACATTAAAAGTTCCTCCTATAGACTTGGTCAGTGAGGACATCAGAAGGAGGTGCTGTGTCGCTGTAAAGCAGCTCTGCAGTGAGTCACACAGGAGAATTCACAGAAAGGAACAGATCTTACAGGTCAAATGAAAATGCTGTTCTTTAAAATGATGTGGTGTGATGTCTTTTACAGCCTCCTCTGAATTAGCTAAAACGAGATGTGGCAAAGGAATACAATGCCTGCATTCACACGCCTCGGTGCCAAGAGGCATTGCTCTGCCTTGTGCAAGTTCTTTATTCATCCTTGTTAGTGACACTGGGATGAGTAGACTACTTGACAATAGCCTCTGCACTTATCTGACCTAGTTCTCAAGACAGGCTTTAATAAGGCTTTTCCAGTCATTTCACCCTGTCATTCTACATGGGCACAACTGTTCATGATGTTTCAAGAAGCTGGTGCACGAACAAGTACCAGCACCTCCAGGAAAGGTGTAACACAGCATTTAGCTAGATGTGCCAGCTAAGGTGGGCTAGTCTGTGACATGTTTGTCATTGGAGAGATAAGAAAGCCTGCTGAAGAGTCCCTTCTGCTGTCCCAGCTAGCGATGGTTGCACACCCCTGCGCTGTGTAACATGGTGGCTCAGGTGCCCAGAAAGCTCCCTCTTGTCTCCAGTTTGGCTGGGGTGAACATGGTCCCTTTGATATGCCAGTACAAGATTTTCTAAGTCTTTAAAGAGCTTTTCAGGCCAGGTCAGCATCCCACCTCAGTTTGGAGAGATACAGGTGCAGTCCAGCAAATGAGTCCCCAGTAAACTAGACTGAAATAGCAGCTACACCAGTTCAAAGTGGAGGGAAGATGGGCTCATGTGGCTCATACAGAGGCACGCACCACATCCATGAGCACATCAGCACTGACTGCCAAAGCTCTGGTAGGAACAGACAACTGCGATGACGCTCAGGCCAAGGCTGACTTGGTATCTTCATGCACAATGGGCACTGAAGTCAGGTAACTTCAGCTACCCTCACATGCCATTGAAGAGGCCACCACTGGTTTCTGTATTAAGACAAGATTGTTTTCCAGATCCTCAAATGATGTAAAAAATTGTTCAGCTGAGGAGCTGGTCCCAAGGATTCAGGATATCATCCAGTGCTGGATTCAAAGCTGAGCTTTGCCCTGTTGGCCTCAGCACGGAGTGAAGAAGACACTGGGCTGTGAGTGCCATCCCTGGGATCAAACTATCAACCTGTCTGAAGTAAATTCTACAAAGGCAGAGGCCATTTGCAGTCCTGATGCGTTTGGAATGTGAGCTCGAAAGACTCTTGCAACCGAAACTTGAATCCAGTATCATTTCTTCAGAACACCTGTATCTGAACAGAGCTAGTGTCTTTTTCCTCTTTCTTTGCCATGGCTAAGTGCACTACCCTTATAGTCTATTTTTCATCATGGACCGGGCACTCTTCACAGTATTGGGTTGTAAATATAAAGAATTATTTGTTTTGTAAACTTTTGTAAAAAAAAGGAAAAACCAACCAAAAAGTAATAATATTTTGGTAGGAATAATAAAAATCATATTATTTGGGTTATATTTATACATATGTGAAATAAATATACTATCGGAAAGTTGTATTTTATACAAGAAGTCAACGGTTACCTTTTGTATTCTATATACAAAGTTTTGTATGATACAATTGTTTATTTTTATCTGCAGACTTCAACTTTGGGTTTTGGGGGAGGGCAGAACGGGATCGTGGTTCAACAGCTGGGTCTGACCCCAAGCTCACCGAAACCAATGGAGTCTTTCCATTGCCTTCACAGGGCTTTGAATCAAGCCTTTAAATCGCCTTCAGATGTGTTTGACATCTGAAGCTCTCTGGAAACCTCAACATGAAAACATTCCAGGTTTCACATTTTTTCCCTGAAAAAAAGGCTTTTATTATTAATATTATTATTATTATTGTTACTATTATTGCAGCTCTTGGGAGGCAGGTGGGACCTACGTAACTGTCATGTCCTTGTTGCATGTATGTCTGCTTTATATTTTCCCCATATTATAAACCAGTGTTTCTCTATACAGACTGAAAGGAAAAGTTGCTGTACAGAAATGTTTGTGTTTATGCATTTTTACATGTGGCTGTATATACCTCCTAGTACTATGCAGTGACACTTATTTGACTCCATTTATTTTTCACCTAAACATGAATAGTATGTTTTTTCAGTAGCTATCAAAACTCTGCCAAGTAAATCAATCAAAATTATCCCAAGCGTCTCATTTCTTAATGTGGATTTTATAATGGATGTCTGTTTAGTCAACTGCTGGTTTGTTCTGAGAACATTAAAATTGCAGTGATATTTTAGGAGGGGGGTGAGAAGAATGTGCATCTGGCAGCTTCTGGGAGCTCCGTCTGCCTCTTTGCAGGACAGCTGTGATGTTTTCCTACTGACTGAAGATGTGGTTTCATTATCCTCAAGGGTTAACAAGTAACACATGATATTTTAGCTCCTGGTGAATGGGTTGGCGTTGTCTTGCAGCACAGTGATTTCCTATGGGATCCTGCTAAAGGTGAATACACCAAGAAGGTTGGCCAGCTCCCCAAGTCCATGCCCTGCCCTGGATCATACCCTGAAGATATCTGCCCTTCTCTCCTCACTAGCAGAGACCACTAATGAAATGCCAGAAACCAGGCAATGGGCTTCTCCTCCTTCCCTCCCTGCCTGCCTTGCTTTATGTGTCATCTTAGCCTAAAGAAATGCCAGCGTGCACCAGATCACATTGGGCTGTGGATTGTATTTGTCCCTGCCAGACTACTTTTAGCAGGCCAGCCCTGAGGAAGTGATGTCCTGTTCCTTGAGAGGCTTTCCTCTTTATCCAGGCTTCATCTCCAATTGGGTGGCTCTTCCTGCCCCACGAACTGAGTGGCAAGGGGTAGCAGAAGGGACGCTTCGAAGGGACAAATGTCAGCACAGCACTACCCATGCTCAAAGTCTGTGCTGTTTTCAGATGTAGCAAATGAAATGGGGCTCCCCACACTTCAATTGCTTCACTGCTGGTGATGCTCAAGGGCTTCTATGAAGCACATTTGCCCTTTTAGTCCCCCTGTGCCCACCTTCACCCATGGGGCATGCACAAAGATGCCTTCCATGGGTGCCACCCCAGACCCCAGCTCTGCTGGCTGCTGCCCTCCTGGTTTTTTATCCCAATATATCTGATTCCCACCCACAAATAGCTCTGCAAATAGCATCTGGGGCTGCACAGGGAGGGACAGGGGGGATGCTGGCCCGTGCTCTGTGCCCTGCCATCCCAGCTGTGCCCATGCTCTCCATCCTGACTGGAGATGCTGAAGCACCAGGAGGTGCATGGCTCACATCTTGCTTCAGCATCTCCAGCACAGGTGGCAGACAGTGCTCCCCTTGCACTCCGGGTACTGGAACATAGGGCACAGCCCCACTTACTCAAGAGTATGTCTGAAATAGGTCAGTGAGCTGAAAACCAGCCAGGGACCCCTCCCAGGCCCTGGAGCACAGCCTGTGCCACCAGGCTGTGAAGGTCCCTGGTAGTGCTTGTGTGCAATGATCATCCTCCCAAACAGGTCCTGCAACCAGGAGCAATTCCCACTTTGGATGCAGGATTAAGAGGTGTGAAAGGGTATAATAATATGGACACAAGTCACCCTGTGCCACCTCCATGCCATCCTCAGATCAGTCTCCTGTGCCCAGGTTGATGTTTGCAACAAGAACACATGGAGGGGTTGGGAGACATGGGTGGCATTGAATGCTTTCCCTGCTCAGCCAGATGCAGAAAAGCAGGAACTGCACCAGGTCCAGGTGAGCACTAACCTTTCCCACTGCATCCAAACACTGGGTGGGAAGCACTGCGACCTCGAATGGGTGAATAGCCAAGAGCTCTGCTCCCTCCCATGGCAGCACAGTGGCCTGGCAGCCACAGGAACCAGGGATGACATGGAGACGATCCTCCTGCAGTAAAACCTTAGACTATAGTAAGAGCTTGCATCACCCTAATTTGTAAGTTAGGCATTCTGGGTCACGCAGACCACTTTGGCAGATCCCCTTTAATGGGGTTCCAAATCATATCCCAATTATCAGTTTAAATAAGATATAGAATTGATTTCATTTTTTTTCTTCTAGTTCACAGTTGTTACAAACTAGCTCAGACACAAGTTACTGTCTTACTGGAGGACTCACAGGATGAAATCCCAATCCACATGCTACAGAACCCATCAGGTGAGCTGACCCCACTTGGAGCACTGCATACAGCTCCAGTGTCCCCAACATAAGAAGGACATGGAGCTGCTGGAACAAGTCCAGAGGAGAGTCAAGAAGATGATAAGGAGCTGGAGCAGCTCCCATACAAAGACAGCCTGGAGAAGAGAAGGCTGCGTGGAGACCTCAGAGCAGCTTTCAGTATCTGAAGGGGGCCTACAAGGATGCTGGAGAGGGACTTTTCTTCAGGGACTGCAGTGACAGGACAAGGGGTGATGGGTTCAAACTTAAACAGGGGAAGTTTAGATTGGATCTAAGGAAGAAATTCTTTACTGAGAGGGTGGTGAGGCACTGGAATGGGTTGCCCAAAGAAGCGGTAAATGCTCCATCCCTGGCAGTGTTCAAGGCCAGGCTGGATGGGGCTTTGAGCAACCTGATCTAGTGGAAGGTGTCCCTGCCCATGCAGGCAGTTTGGAACTAGACGATGTTAGGGTCCTTTGCAACCCAAACCATTCTATGATTCTATGAAAGCAGCCTGTTTAGGACTTAAAATTCTAGGTTTAAGAAGAAAAAAAAGAAACCCAACCCCAAACTAGGATTTGCCAATCTTGCATTGTCATTATAAGGAGCTGCTATGAAAGAGCTGAAGCTTAAGTTATCGTTTTTCTGTAAAGATTCAACCTTCTCTGTGCTGAAGATCAAGCACCCAGCATGCGGCTGCAGCTGCTGGTGACTGTGTGTTGATGTTTGCATTGCTGCTGCCTGGGTACCGGATTAGAGGAGCTGCTCAGGACATGCAGTGACAGAGCCAGCATCTCCTGCAGCAGCACAGCTAAAGCCCCTCTGGCTGCTGTGTGTGTGCCTGGTGTGCAGCTCGCGCTCCCCAGACATGTTCTGCATTCCTGTACACGGCCTGAGACAACAAAGATGCTCTATCTATGTTTTTTGGAGAGCTGCCTGCAATGTTTTCCCTCTGGCTGACTGTCTGCCTTGTTCTACAAGACACAAGTTGCTCTGTTTCATCCTTCGTGTGCAGGAACATCAGGAAAATCCTGTGGTGCTGTGAGGCATCTGGGTGAAATGCTGAGTGCAGTGCATGCATGCAGCTCATGTTCAAGTTAACAGATCTGATGGCAAAATCTACCCCTCAGTGTTGATTTGACATGAAAGGAAGAGGTTCCTGGTCATTGTGAAGGTCAATGAACATCACAGAAGGGCAGAGATTGCCCTTGACACCATTATGTGGAGTGACATGGTGAAAATAAAACCAGGAATGCATTCAAATTGCGTTTTGTACTGACCTGGTCTTTAAGTACAACAGGGAAGAGCACTAGCTCCAGAAAACCAGCTGACTGAGGAATCTTTACTGGATATCATTGTGATAGTATTTGAGGATCTGATTGGAAAAGCTCCTCTTGTAGAAGTAGCCCACAGGGCTAATTCCATAAACTGATCTCATGAATAACTGGGCACACGTGCTAGTCAGGTTATCAGTAAAATTCATATACAAATGTAATTTCCATCAGTGAAAGACATCAAATTTCTCTAGGAGAAGCATATCTGGGGACTCAGCGAGTTGCTGCATCCCTTTAAATTTATTTTAGAAGGAATTTGATAGATTTTCCTGAAGTGTAGTTTTTAAAGAGAGAACTGTGTCGGAATGCATGTGCCATATTATTTGATTCATGAAACTCAGCAGTGTCTTTAAGGTGAATACTGAGGAATGTCTCAAAACACACGCACTGGCCGAAATAACACTTTGTGAATCCTCACAACAACTTTGCCAGTGGTGGTTCATTCTCTTTTTTAGTTCTTTCTCCTAAGGACCTGTTTTTCTTCCATGTTACTTGCCCTTCAGCAAGACTTCTAGTGGTGTATGTTATTCATAGTAACTCTGTGAGTATCTGAACTCTACATCAAATTAAAACTGGTGTAAAGGAACCTGTTGTACTCTCTCCTGTGGTTTCCTTAGCATGAACATGTTAGCCTTGGTCTGTTGGATAGCCAGGCTCACAGGATGTCTACAGCAGAGGCAAAAACACCACTTGTGTTCCCAAAAGCCTCACCAAAGCTGCAGGGCTATATGGTATCCCCATTTACATGTGAGCAGCAAGTTAACTGCATTAATACAGCTAAAATCAGGATTTCATGCATAACACTACCACAAAGCCAACCTTTCCCTTCATTTCAGAAACAAATCCACTAATGAATCCGTATGAAGACAGGCTGAGAAAGTTGGGGCTGTTCAGCCTGGAGAAGAGAAGACTGCGTGGAGACCTCATAGCAGCCTTCCAGTATCTGAAGGGGGCCTACAAGGATGCTGGGGAGGGACTATTCATCAGGGACTGTAGTGATAGGACAAGGGGTAACGGGTTCAAACTTAAACAGGGGAAGTTTAGATTGGATATAAGGAAGAAATTCTTTACTGAGAGGGTGGTGAGGCACTGGAATGGGTTGCCCAGGGAGGTTGTGAATGCTCCATCCTTGGCGGTGTTCAAGGCCAGGTTGGATGAGGCCTTGGGTGGCATGGTTTAGTGTGAGGTGTCCCTGCCCATGGCAGGGGGGTTGGAACTGGATGATCTTAAGGTCCTTTCCAACCCTAACTATTCTATGATTCTATGATTCTAATCAAAGGAGTTTGCCCATATTCACGTCGCATCTTTATATTATAGTGTGTCACAGTGGTCTTGATTAATTGTGTAGATCTTACTATAATAACGCCATCACATGCTAATCTTATGAGTTAACTTTCCTTCCAACCCCAGAGACTTAGTCTAGTCTGTTTTACCATGTAATCTCCTAGCTTCTTACATCCAAATACCAACAGACTATCTGTTTATGCTGGGGAGTTTAAAACCTTCTCATAGAAAATATCTGGAGTTTTTTAGAGGGTTACAAAGAGAAGCTTCCCAATGTCAACAAGATGCCAGCGCCTTTTAAAGAAGTAAATCATGAAGAAACAGGGGAAAAAAAGAAACCATCCTGAAAAACATTTCAATACTTTTTCAACACTGAATATAGCCTTTTTGCAAGTGACTCAAGTGCATAAACCAGTACAAAACCCCAGAAATACTCTTTTGTTACAGCTGTGATTTTAAGACTCAATAGTGGCCTATTTTGGTTTTCTTAAAGCAAAAATAGTAAATTAAACAGTGTCCTTTTCATACCCTTTGCTGTGCCTCCAAAGCCTCCTGCTATTAGAGCAGGTTTAGCTTTCAGCAAATGAAAGCGTGCGATAAAGAAAAGTCTCTCAATGGCAGCAACACCTCAAAAGTGCAGTTGTGTATCTGGATGGCAGATTAGCCCCAGAAATTCTACTTTATACTAAACTATCTAAGGCGCCATCAGAGGATGCTGACACCAGGCTTTGCAGCCTTTGATACAAGGCAAGACTTCCTAAATGGAGCCCAAAGCCTGGCTCTCATGGCCACGCCGATCAAAATGGGGATGTCTGGCTCTCAGATTTTAGCCCCACCAGTGCTTGCAGAAGTGGAACACCGTGGTAGCATGAAGTACTCCAGGCAGAAATAAGCAATGCAAATGATTGATAGAAAAGAACTAAGGCTGGTTAGCCTAAATAAGAGGAGGTTTGAGTGGGGATAGGATAAAAAGTCTTTAAATGGATAAATCCTTGCTGCCAGGAAAAAGGATTATGTATTTCCAGGTTGATTTATACAGGCCAAGAAATAATGGGTTCAGGATAGATGACAGGTGGTAGTTTTTAACAGAAAGGATAATACAACGACGGACTGTCTGAGGAGGGTATGGGGTCTGAAGCTCCTCAGGACCTGGTTAGGCAGCTGACAGAAATATACTGGTACAGTTTATCTGCCTTCAGCAGTGGAATGGACTAAATGTCTGCAGATCCTCACAGAAAGACAGAAAAACTGTGGAAAACAAGCAGAAAGTTTTCATGTTGAGGAAGAAAAGGGATAAAATCAGTAAGAGTTTTGTGGGGCTTAAATCAATGACTACTCACCAATTCCCCCTGCCCCTTACCCTGCAGTGCAGCTACTTGAAGCCCACTCTGCTCCCATATCATAAAATCACAGCAGGAGGCTTAAGAGGGTTGGGTTTGTCCCAGCTGTCTTGCCTGCCCCTTCAGGCTTTTTCTACGGGGTGAAGGAAATCTCCCATTTGAGCCCCCTTTCGTGGAGAAAAAGGGTTTGATTCTATGCTGCCCTTTTGTGTTAAAGTTACCAAGGCAGGCTGGCTAATCGCTGGAATGATCAGAAGGTCCCAGAGATACCCGAATCCAGCCCAGAGCTTGTCCAAGTTGATGTCTTTGTTCACTTCACAAAACCAAACAGGAGTAGCTTGTGTGAGGATTAGATATCTGCAATTCAATCCAGATGATCACTTTATTATGGAAAACCATCCCTCTCCATACCACCCAGAAAGACAGCCACCACGGGATGAAGTATCGCGGGCTCCTGTTCCACCCCTGTTGAAGCTGCAGGCTTTAAAGGCAGAGTTAAAAGAAGACATACAGCTGCTACAGGAGACAGGCTTAACAGTGCGTGAACGCCATGAGGTTGTAAGGATATTTAAAGGATTAGGGGAGAATTAAATGTTTGTCTGCCTTTGTTGTTCAGCACAGCTTCAAAGCTGGAAGACGATATTAAAAAAGATATTTCCCTTTTTTAAATACCGGAAGGGGACTCCTAAAACAATAGCTGGAAAACGCTGGCATGACCTAACAGATTTATACACAAAGAAGCTCAATGATTCTTATCAGACGGGTGAAGAACACGCTATCCTGCAGGATAAAACGGTGATATAAAGTTCACAGTTTAAAACACCAGTGAACAATTCCCAGCATGGACAAAAAAAGCCCAGCTCAAAATTCCTCCCTGGGAAACAGAAGGCAAGCATTCTGGCTGGTGGTTTCAGTTTATCCCACTACACTGTGGGTTCACTGGCCGGTAGCAGAGCGATGCTTCCCATGGCCTCTCCTAGGAGCAGTTCCCTTGGGCAAGCAGGGGTGGTCACCAGTTCAGCTGGTGCTGTTAAATCTGCCTTGTACCTAGAATCAGAGCTCTGAAGTTCTCTATAACCATATGAGAAAAAGCAGATCTGAGACAGAAACACTCCTGGTGATGTTCTCAGGTCAGCGGGTGGGTGCTTTCTGGGGAGTAGGCTTAGTTAAGGATTCAAGTAAATTCAGTGCCTTAGCCTGAAAGGGAAGGAACTGAAAGTCTCTAAAGGAAAAGAGACATCTTTCCCTTTATGAGAGATATTATGACATTAAGTCAGATTTTTACAGAACTGTAGCTCCAGGAGTAAGGCTAAAGTGGCCTTAAGATACCTTGGAGCGTTCCTTATCCCAAGTTATTCTGCATAGCTTAGTTGACTTAAGGGACATCATTGGCTAACACACCCCACAGCAAGAGCCCTCCAGACAGCAAAGCTCTGTCTGGGGCAGCCACTCTGCTCCTGCTCTGCACCTTTCTGTCTCCAGCATCCTCTTCGCAAAACACCAGGTCCAGTGCTTCTGAAAGCATCTTTAGAAGACAGGCCAATGGCTGTTTCTGCACAGGAGAACATCTCTTCCAGCTGCATTTGGGGCTTTTCTGGATTCTTCTTCACTGTTCTGCTTTTATTCATTACAAAAGGGGCAGAGCAAAGGTGAAAATCTCGCTCATTATATCTTTCCCCTCTCCTGCTCCAGCCTCTCTGTCTGAAAGGTGTTATCACTGAAACAGTTAATTTGGACTAGCAGCAATTGCTACCATCCTTAGAGAAGAAAGTAAAATTCTTTGTAGCAGCAAATACTCATTCTGAGCAAACATAGCCCTCATTTCCTAAGCTGCCCATCGCAGCTACGTTCCTTGTGACTTCACAGGCCCCACAGTGAAGAAAATAACTTTGTTCATATTCCCCGTCACCATAGTATAAATCTGAAATGGTTTTGTGTTAGGTTTAATCAGAGTGAGAATGTGCTCCATAGAATATTATCCCAGCATTTTTATAATGGACACTGAGCTAACAGATTTTCAGGTTATTGAGCAACATATTCATACAGCCAAAGGCTTTAAATCTTACCCATGAAGATCTTTTGAACAGAACAAGGACATTTCTCTCCTTTTCTTCTCTTCCTTTCTAAAAGTGAATTAATATATCTTACTGGGAACGCCAGTCCTTCCTACATTAGTGTTACTTAATCCTTGCCTTTACAAAGGATTCTCATGACCTTTCTCTGGGAAGGGATCAAACCTCCATTTCTTGGAAGCAGGTATTCACACTCTGCACAGGGAATGCCCTTGGGGTAAAGAAGTATCTTTGCCCTGGGAAATTCCACTCTCCTTTGACTGAGACTTTTAATGTTAAACCCCTGTTATTTCACTGTTCAGTTTCCTTAGGCATGAAAACATGCTGGCAACACTCCAGCAGGACTGAAGCATCTGAGGGAGCTGTGAGGCACACACTGACAGTTCAAGCCAGGGCTCATTCTGAATTCCTGCTGGCTCAGGCACTGCCAACCCCACAAGCACCTCTGCTCTCTGCAGTTGTGCTTGTAGCAGAGTTGGCCAAAGCAAACGTGTCCCAACCAAAGCATCAGCCTTCAACCTGTCTGCACACAGGAACCACCTGAGCTCGTCTATCAGCACACTGAGGATGGGCTGAACCTGTTGGCAGATATTGCCTGAAGGCATTGCTGAGCTGCCAGAGCAGCTGCAGCTGGGAGATGGTGCTTTACAGTCCCATCACACCACTGTGGGGCCCCCATGATGGACAGAGGGGTGCCATGCCCAGGCAGGAAGAAAAAGAAAGTTTTTCTTAGGCTTCTTGCTCTGCAGTAGTGCAAACAGATCTGGCACTAAAACTTACATCTCATCCTTCCCCTTCCTTGTCAGGGGCAGGAATTCCCCAGCTGAGAAATTAGGGCTATCACTTTCCTTCATAAACAATCCAACAGTAGCATATGGAGGCCCTTGCCTTTGAAGGGCAGGAAAGAGGATTCTGGATTGTATTCCTCTTCCTTATCTTTTGAGCCAAACCCATGAGGCAGCAGTCCTTTTCAAACATCCCAGACCCAAACCACACAGACATGCACAGAGGAATGAGGGTATCAGGACCACCAAAGCCCCTCAGCTACAGTACTGAAAGCTCAGGAGTCACTCACTGTAGATGATAGTAAGGTAATTTATTACACTCATATAAGATAATTAATGCTTATATTTGGCCTTCAGAAACTGCAGGAGTTTATATATCAGCACCACATCAGAGTCTTGCTATGCAGGGTAGAAGCAGTTGACATCCAAATCCTGGAATATGGCCAGAAATGGCATATTTGGAGTTGTTTGTGACGCCTAAATTCAGCCACACTTATGTGCAGGCATTAAACCAATTTTTAATTACACTGTCCCATTATGCTTTTTGTCCTGAACCTTCACTGCATCCAGCACAGAGATGGGATGTGTGAGCAGCATCCATTCAGGTTATATGGGGAAATTCAAACCAGGCATTTCCTAACTTTCGGTACACATGGCAATTGAGCGTAGCTATTCCTTTCACGCATTAGTCTGGTGAATACAACATTGATTTGACTACAAACCAAGTGGCAGGATAGGTGCAAGATGAATGTTTTCCATGAGTTGAAACTAGCTTCAGAAGGAGGAAAATGGTGTTCATGTGTATGAGAACAGTAATAACAGTAGCTGGTCCTTTCAGCTCATGGCAAAACTTCATAGTCTGACATCACTTACAGGACACTGCTCACTCCTGCATCTGTGCCCTTCCCTTCGCACTCACTACCACCTTCCTGGGAGAAGCAAACACTCTTCTTTGAAGCTGCCTGGTGCTCCTAGAAGCATTGGCCAGCATCCCCATACTAGGTGTGCAAGAGCCTTGAAGGCAATGGGAAACAAATCCCTGGATACGTTCACATTGTTAAATCAAAAGAGGTCGGGGAGAAATGCTGGCCATGAAACCAGGTGGAGCAAATTGTCTTCTGCTCACACTAGAACCAGTTCCTTCTGGAGCAGCCTGGCCATATCCATGCTGTATTGAGCCTGGTTCTCTTCTGGCCCCAGCACAGCAGTTAGATGTCATTTTTATTTTGGAGGCACATTGCAGATACGTTACTTAAACAGAGCAGATAATCAAACACCTCTCAAATACTTCACTTTTATGTTGCACTCACTGTTAAGCCTGCAACTCCCCAAGCCTTGTATTACTAGACCTGATCATCCCATTGCTTCTAAAAGAAAGGCAGACAACTGCATAAGCATTCTTCATCGAAATTTGTGCTATTAAGGTAAATTAAAGGGAGACTAAAAGGAATTAATTCCTACTGTATCTTTCTCATTTTAATATCACCTCCATATCCTACCATCATCATTTTATTGTGTTTTATTAAAACACTGACACAAACACACAACCTCCTTAATAAGAAGCATAAATAAGATAAAATCAAGTATTCTTAACCATTCCTAACTGTGGCTATTAAACACAACAGCTGTAGATTACAATCTCTGTGTGCACACACACTATACAAAGACAGCACTACTTCAGACAATGTAGACATAAATTTACCTGTATTTAAAATGACTGTTTGCCTGAAAATTGGTGTATAAATCAGGACTGTGAAATAAGGATTTGAGATCCAAGAGGTACAGAGACTCTTACCCTGCATGTGAACACTTATCTCCATCCTAACAAGACTGCTCAGTGCACGTGCTGCTGAGACCTCAGAAAAAACATGCTCCTAATGGTTCACAATATTAAAACCAATTCTACCCCTCCAAATGTCCTTCTTTCCTGCCTGATCACCCTACAAGTTCTGGATATACATTTACTGCCAGCAGTGGCAGTTTAATAAGCACCAGAACTTTCAAATTTAACTCCTGTGGGTAATTCTAACTTCAAGTTTGCTGGACTGGAGACAGTTATACAGATGGCAAGGAGTTGCTGGAGTGTTGCAGCCCAAACTTGTAGACAGCCAGACAGCTGCTGTGATGTATTTAGTCCTTTAGGAGGAAAGATACTCTACTACTTTATTTGAAGTGACACTAAAAATTGATCTTCTAAAACTACAATATGTTTTGCAGAGTGCAATGGGAGTCCTGCTCCTGGAGCCTGAGGAATGCAGCACACAGGAGGTGAGGAAGCTGCATGTGAACAGGGTGCCTGCACCTTCGGACTTCACAGCCTGTTACAGCACTGAAGTACTAACCTTGTCAGCCTTGGCTTGCACAGGTATCATTGCTTAGCTGTAAGAAAACACAAGCTACAGTACATTGCAATAAATCAGTATCTGCAGAGACCATTAAAAACTAAAAGCATAAGGCAATTAAAAGATGGGTGAAATGCCTGATTCCGGGCAGTGGTCTGTACAGAGAGATGGAATCTGACGTATTCATTAGCCTGCGTAATATTTAATGTCTCACTGCTCTGTGAGCAGACACGAGCTGGTGATGAGTGAGGACAAGAAAGCACTACACAAACAGAGCAGCAAGCAGAATAAACATTCTGCTCACCAGACGAGGTCTGCAAACAGGTAGCAAAGCTACAGCATGCAGGGCTACCTCCAGGTTGAATCCAGAGGTCCACATCTGTAACACCTTGCACCAATACCTGCACGATTGCATGAGAAAAAACCCAAACAAGTGGCAAATAAAAAGTGTCAGAGGCTCATTGACCATTAGTTTCTGCTTCTATCAGACACTTGGGGGGGTGCAACGCAAAAACAGTGTCAGGGTGCCCTCACAGCCAGTAAAGAACCACATCATGGGTGAGCTAAGGTGATCAGTCTGATTAGGTTAACCTCAAGTACAGCAATCTTGGAGATGTGGTGTCAATTTAAGTGTAGCTGTAAGTTCCTCTCTTGGTTTTGACTAGTTTCCAGCTTCAACAGCACAGGCATCATGCATCAGCAGAACCGAATTCGTGCATGTGCCCCATGACCATCTTGTAACAGACGTTCTTGCCACCGCAAGCAGCTCTAGCTCCAAATCACAGCCACAGCACGTTGTTCTTCATCAGCCTCTCTGCGTGTGCCAAAGCTCTTGCTGTTTCTGACCTCATACTTTATCAGCTGATGGAGCCTGACAAAAGGAACACATGCCACCTCCAGTGTGATTTGATGATCATACATCACAGTGGGATCTCACCAGCAACAATCCACCCTTCCCGAGGTGCTGAGAATCTTTTATTGGCTGCCCACTGCCCTTAAGCTGTACATCAAGGAGACGAGAAAACGTAATAAATCTGAGAACCGTTTTAGTAAATCAAAGGGAGAAACAAGGGTGTCTCTGGTTGTGTGGTTTTCAGAACAATCATGGGACTCAGTCATGCTGCAGACTTGTTTGACTCACTGATGTGGACTACTACAGAGGAAGGCACAGTGTGTGAAGCTGCCATTGCCATGAATAATTTAATGTGCTGGCTAACAGGGCACGGGAACGTGTGAGCATAGTGGGGAAAACATGTGAGATCCACAGAGCTTCAGCAAGGAGAGCTAGTTGTAGGATGGATACGATTTTAATGTTGGGGCTGCAGTGAAGGGGACAAGGCAGCCATCTTCAGGAGGGATTGGGGCTTTTCCTCCCTTGTTATTTATAGGTCTTTCAAATAACTGTGTTGGGTTGTGTGATGGGGAAGAGGAGGAGGGAGAGGAAAGCCTGATGAGCTGTACCATGTAAAGGCAGGTTATAAGAAAGACTGCAGCAGGGGAGCATGCTTTCATAGAGAGAATCATTTCAGCATGTGGTCCTGCTTCACGGTCCACTCTTTGACCACTGCAGAGGATGTGCAAGGATGCCTGGGATGCATGACTGTCCCTAGCTTCAGGGAGCACTGTGCTCACAGTGTGAGACATGGCAGGCCTGTGTTTGACTGTGCAGCAGGAAAGCTGCGGAGTTCCAGGGATGAGAACATTTAGGTTTATCACATCTGGCATATTCATCTGTCATATACCAGATACAGGACTACATATATATACATATATATATGCGTATATTTATATATACACACATATATATACATATACATAGATATGTATACATACATGTATATACACAGAGCTAGAAAGCCCCTTCCTTACTCAATAGGCACATAATTTAAATACAATGGACACAAATACTATCTCCCTTTCACACTTAAGAACTGAGGCAAACATTTTACTTCCCACACTTAATTATGTTTTACATGATATATAAAATTATCCTCTTTGTGCTGTATTCACCACAGCTTTGAGAGCCTCTAAACACCTAAGAAATCCAGGCTATGGATTCTACACTTATTACGTGCTATAAACAAAAGTTATAACCATGTACAAGTTCAGAAAGTATTGGAGGATGTCCGTGTATCCTTACTTGGACATAATCTTTTGCACTTTTGATTCAAGAAAGTTCCTTGTCATTCTCTCTTTTGGGATACCATTTACCTCAGCTGTCTCAGCCACATGGCATTAAATATGAACATAGATAATTTTATTACTTAGCCAATTATGTCAATTTTCTTTTACTGTTTCCCGTGTTCAGATCACAAAACGGCAGAACGTTCCCTCATTAAAAAAACCCCAAATGATGATACTTGTAAGATAATGGTAAGGGATGTGGCAAGCAAAAGTAGGTTAACAGACTGAACTAGGCTTGTTTTACATCAGTTATAAAGCAGTCTTGTGAATTGTCCTTAATTGGTTTTGGTTATGTCAGGGCTTTTATTTAATTCCCCACCACTCGTAAGAGCCCCGAGGTAACTCACTTCACAGACAGAAGATTCTGACTGACTTTGAAAATGTGGTATTGTTGAGCAGAAAGACTCACTGAGCAGACTGCTAGTTTCTTTCAGCAGCAGGAGAGATCCAGGAGGTGATTAGCTTTGTTCTCATTTACAAAGCACCAGTGGGAATTTTTAAAGGGTTTCACAGGCCCTGGGGATAAAGCCAAGAACAAAACAGGGCAGTGAAAAGCAAATAGACCACTTCATCAATAAACTACTTAGAGATGCCACATCAATAGCAAATTAGGAAGAAAGAAAGGCACTCTAATACTTTCACATAGCAAACGAGGTTTATATATTGTTTTTATTCCTACTTGACTTTTTTAAAACAACTGCGCCTCTATCAAACTAAGCTTAGCAGAAGGAATAGAGGTAATACCAACTTGCCACAAGGCTATTTGATAAGATGTTAAAGGGAGACATGCATTGCTCTGTGCTAGGTCTACAGCACTGACCTCTCCCAAGGGTTACCACTCTAAGGAGCACTCTCCTTGGAAAGGCTGGGAAAAGAGCGCACCAGCGGGAAAAGGAACTGCACGGCTGCTTCCCAGAGATGCAAACTGCTGCTACAGCACCCCCTGTCCGCTTGTCTCCAAAGAGGACACGGTCTACTTGCCCAGAGAGAGGTGGGGATGCAAGGCTGAAGAGAAGGGAAGAGTGAGTATCTCGTTTTCCATTAGTAAATGGTACTTCTGAAAGATTTATTGCTCCTAACTAGAGGGGAAAAAGAAACAAAAATCAACATTAAAAAAAAATGTTACAGCTGGAACAAAGTCATCCCAAGTCTATCAATCTTTTTATTGTAACAATGTCAAAGCATTTTGGTTGGATTTTAACACTGCAATAAACCACTAGCAATTAGCTTATTTTTTAAAAACAAAAATCCCATTTCTAACCATAAAACAGAGTTTCCATTTGTAGAAAAGCCTCCACAAATTCAATTTTCTAGGCTGAAAAAAACAGCCCATCAACTAGACAAACCCATTTGTCAATTTAGAAACATTTTGTTCAGAAGGTTAAGTAAAAAATATAGTCTAAACACCCTGCTTCGACAAAGCAGTGTTTTGAAGTTTAAACCAGCTTCTGAGACATCCCACATCAACTGTGCTCAACAGCAGCTGATAGTGACTAAAGGAAGAGTGACGGAAGCAATCTCACAGCCTCATCGTGCAGTCTCAGGCAGGGCTACTACAACCCTGCTTCAGCATCTTGCTTCACAGGCTTCTGCATGATTTAAACTGCTCTGGAGTTACACTCTGATGATAGGAACAAAACAGGAAAAAACAGAAGGAAATACATCAACTAATTTAGTTCTTGGAACACAAAGAGGGACGATGTTTCAGTAAGCATTTTACAGCCACAGAGTATTGTTTAGAAGATACAGGGTTAATGCTGTTTTGAGGTTGTGTTTCAAATGGAGAGGTCCATTTGGGCTGATGCTCCTGATACCATGTGCTCTTTATCAAGGCCTTACTTACTGGAAACCTTAGTAACCTTCCCCAGCGCTTCAGTCATTGCCTCGTGTGATTTTTGCCAAAACAGATGTGCATTTGGAAGACACCTTCGTGCTGGGTAGAGGAGGGTTAAGATGCATTTCCCCAGTCTTCATAAGCAATGCCAACAGCTTTTCTCTTGCCAACCAAGTAGTTCTGAGGAACCGAATGTACCATGGCTCTTCCTGCATAACACCTGATACTGAGCTGTGAATGAGAAGCTTCCTGGGCACAAATGGTCGTGTATATACAAGAGCTGATGGTCAGGTAACTTCTCTCCCTGCAAGCATGCAAAGGATCCGTGCAGGACCCTATGAACTCACCCTACTTTAAGCTGCTGTGTTCCACAGCTCCTGAGGGATAAACTCAAATGGGATGCTTGAGCAGATATGGGCAATTAAGAATTTCAGGACCACAACTATGGTGATGGGGCTTTGAGCAACCTAGTCTAGTGCAAGATGTCCCTCCCCATCCAGGGGGGTTGGAACTAAACGATCTTCAAGGTCCATCCCAACCCAAAACATTCCTATGATTCCAGGTACATAACTGAGTAAAGGAGAGGGGTCTCAGCTGAGCCTCTAGCAGCCTAACACAAACGATGACTTCAAGTGGGATCCTTCAACGAGGCCTTGCTCTTTGCAATGACCACCGTGTGCCAGGGAGGGAACCCGGGAGCTGCTGCCTTCCTTGGTTTCCAAGAGGCCAGAAAAGGAGATGCTGTCCCATTCTGTACCCGCATGAGCAGACACCTCCACCCGCTGGCTGGCTCCCTCGTACCTCCTCCTCAACTCTCCCCTTAGGCTGGAGGAAATGAGGACTCTGGCTCGGCTCACACTGAGGGAGGCCGGGCACAATTCCAATCCTTTCCCCTCAGCAGCCCTCAGCCGGGCGAAGGGACACGGCTCCACAACGACTGCAGCACGCCCACTGCCCACCGAGCTGAGGGGAAGCGCCCCTCGAGGCACTGCCGCCCCGCAGCTCGGCCCCCTCGGCCGCCCCGCCCTCCCGCGCGGCACGCCGGGCCAACATGGCCGCTTCCCGCCCCGCCGGGCGCCGTCCGCTCGGCTGACAGCGCGCTGCCCGCCCCGGGGCCGCCCCGCCGCCCGGCATGGAGGAGAGCTCCAGCTGCGAGAGCCTGGGCGCCGGGCGGGCGGCGGCGCGGCTGCCCAGCGGTGACTCCCTCTCCAGGTAACGGCTGGGGCTGGGTCGCTGCTGCAGCAGCACCGCTGCGGGGCTCGGCGGCTGGAGCGGCCCCTCCTCAGTCAGGAGCCATCGCGGGGTGTGGGGGGAGAGGAAGAGGGCGAGGTGGGGCCGGCAGGGGAAAGGAAGCCGGGGGGATGGAGCTGATGCCATTTTCTCCTTTCATGGGCAGGAGGTTCTGGCGTGTCCTCACCGCCGGGGTATCCTGGTAGGGTGTCCCTGTGATCGGGTATCCCGGTGGGGTGTCCCCGCAGGGTGTCCCCGTGCTCGGTTCGATGTTCTTGTGTCGTCGGGGCGATGGTGCACCGAGGGAAGCGTGGGCACTGCTCCATTGCGGCCAAGCCGGTTCCTTCTACAGGCGTTTAGTCAGAGCAGGAGGTGCCACCCCACCAGCCTGTCGATAAACGCACTCTCAATAACTGAAGCTGTGCGGTGTGTGCAGGGGCAGGATTTAGAAGATCAACCGCCCAAGTGAGCTCTTGCTGGAGGGGCAGGGTAGAGTGCCAGGCTCCATAGCTGCCTTACTGCTGTTCTCAAGCCAGGCCTTACCCTGTGCTTTCCTCCCCCCGACTGAGGTGCATTGAGCATCTGTGGGTTTGTCCTCATGGGTTTTTCTGAGAGCTTGACTTCACGATCTGAATGGTTTTTAATGCCATGTGTGTTAATTTCCAAGGTCTGTAATCCACAGAAGATGAAGCACTTTCCTGTGCATGCACCCTCCACAGGCTGTCGGTGAAGTTTGAACTTTGTTAAAGCACATCTTGCTTGGGCTGTGTGTTTGATGGAGGAGAGCACAGTAGGGTAGCAAGGGAGGATGTTGTCTGATGGACAAGGAAGGATGTTGGCTGGTGGACAAGAGGGGCCCTGGGTTTCACTGTAGGGCCTGGAAGCAGGACAGCCTCATGGCTGAAGGTCATCCTGTCCCATTCTGGCTGCCTCACCATGCCCAGGTTGTAGGGTCACAGCAGCCCTCAGTCCAGCCTCCTGTGCACGCCAGGGACAGCTCTGAGGTCAGAGCGAGCTGCTTGTGGTTTTTACCCAGTCTGGGCTTGAAAACCTACAAAGGTGGTTGAGTCCAATGATGGAGACTGCACAGCCTCCCTAGGCAGCCAACCGTCATCTCCTGGAGTCTTTTCACATAGGCACTGGGGCTGTTTTTCAGTCCCCTGAAGCAGTCTGTGCCCCACGCTCCTCCAGCCTCTCTTATAGGTAGGTGTTCCAGCCCCACCATCCTGGTAGCTCTTCCCTGAATTCTCTCCAGCTCAGCAGCATCTTTCTTGGACTGGAGGCACATCTAAAACCTGTATGCAGTATTCCAGAAGCACTCCAATGAGTGCCAAGCGAATGGAGGTCCTTCTGTGGATTTCCTGGTTCTGCCTTTGTTCTTACAGCCCAGGGTGCTGGTTGCCTCTTTTCTGCCAGCATCTCTGCGCTACCATGCTGGGTTTTGATTCAGTAGGACCCCTTTCCCATAGAGCTGCTGCCCAGATAGGCAGTGCCCAGTTTGCACTTGAGTTTCTTCATTCTTGAGTCTTTCATGACTCATCCTCATTTCACCCTCCATCAAATTGTTGCCTGCTCTCAGTTTCCTAGTGCAATTTACCTGTGCCGTGTCAGGTGCCTATAGGCCTTTTTTGCCCTTACCTAATTGACCCCATATGTTCTTCTTTTCCCCTCTGCGTCAGCTCAGGCAGCTTGGCTCCTTCTGGAGGTCGGTCACTATAGGAGACAGGCCTATGGACACAAAAGAGCTTAACTCAGAAGAGCCAATGGCTACAAGGAAACTCCTGTTCAGCCTCTCAGCAGTATGCCCTGCACAGATGGAGCTGTTGGGAAACTGAAATGATAAATGTGTTGCTGTTAAGCATGCACAAGGCTATGTCCTCCAAGCCCTCAGAAGGCCCAGACTTGAACAGATTTCTTGGGATATAAAAAAGCTGATGTAAAAGCTTTCAGAATCTCAAGTCTCTGTTCCAGCACCTAGAACTCATAGAGAAAGCAAGCCAATTTTTTATGCATTCCAGTTACGTACCTTTTTCTCTAACTAGGTGCTGGAAATAACTGCAGATAAAAAACATTTGTCTATTAATAAAACCCCCCTCATCTTGAGTTGGTGTATGCTGTGAAACATTTTAGTTGAAATGGTCACGATTAGGGCAAAATTATGAGAAAGTAAATTAAGTTTCTTTAAATGAGAGATGCCTGGTGACCATCTGAATGTTTATTATCAACTTCCCCTGCAAATCTGGTGGTATTTATGCACAAATAAATAATTTTCTTACGACTTGGGCTGTAGATCCATTTTCAGCAGTGGTTTTGTAATATTTTTTTTTTTTTCATTAAAGGGCCCTGCAGTCTGATTTTATGCATCAGAACAGCCTCTGAAGCTAATGGAACTATTTGTATGCATCGAAATATACTTATTTTCGTCTCTGTGATTGTAGGCTAATAGCTAGACCAACTTTGAGTCGTTAACCTATGACTATAGAGATGTGACACATTTTCAGTGAGTGAGTTTTTTTCAAAAGAGAAAGTTAGCTTTGGGGATGATGTGAGGAGAGAAACAGATCACGAATGTGCTGTCATTAGTCTTTATAGTCTGTCTTATTTAAAAGGAGCATCAGCAAAAAGATGAGTAGGTCACTCATCCTGGATTCGCAGTTAGCGAGCACTGTGAAGCCTTACTGAGCTGTAGTTGTCTGTATTGTTTTACATGAGATTTAGAAGACTTGGAAAGCTGCTGATATTAGATATATACAGGAATGCATTATTTGGATTCAGCTCCAGCTTGGAAGTTAAGTAATTGTTGTGTTTCTAGACATACTTAAGATCTAACTCTTCAGTAAGACATTCTCACTTATATGTAAGGTTGCTCACATGCATAAGTGCCTTAAAGAACATATGTACATTTGTCTGCCTTTTAATGACATATGAAATATGGCAATAATGGCATTGGATAGTGAAAAGTGCTTTGATATTTTAATAGACACTAGTAATGTGCAGTCTCGGTGATCCCCAAGTAAGATAGGGCAATAACTAAACAAATATTGCCTACTTTCTGCCCCAACTAGAAAAATGTTAGAAACAATTCCTCATCAGACTCATAGTATGGCTGTTGTCCACTATAAAACCCCCAGCTCTGTGGAAATTCTGAGTTCGTTTCAGATGAGCAGCTCACAGCTGATTGACTCAGCTGTCCTCCTAGTTGTGCTGAAGCAGCTGTTCTGCTTTTCCAAGCATAAGCTGTCTCACCCAGTGCTGGGTTTGGGTGGCATAGCACTGGGTTCTCCAGCTCTTTGTGGTTTCTAAAGGTCAAGATTTAGGATGGGCTTTCCCCTTGCATCATGCATTCATGGAAGACAGATGACCATGAGACAACTACTCCTAAACAGCTGTGGTGGTATTTAACTGGCAGCTTGCAAGGAGTGCTTTATGTGCCTGCAGTGTCAGGCCAGGAGCAACCTGTGAGGTAGAACAAGGAGTGGGATGAGACAGTAATTCCAACGGTTGATGAGCTACAGTGTGGTTATGTCCAGAAAAGCAAGCTTTACTCAAAGTTACGGACTACTTTTATATCTATAAAATGGCCTGGGGATCCCGGGTGAAGAAGTGATAAACATCTCAGCTGTGCTAATTAATCAGACTTCTTCAAAGAGCACTCTTAAAATGAATTTGTAGGTAGAGTTGTGGGTGGGGTTTTTGCTTGGTTTTGTAAATCTGAAGTTGCATATGGACCCTCTGACCTCTGGAATTCAAAGGAATGGCCCACAAAAGTCTTCCATAATCTTTCCTTTTGCGAAAGGGAAGCCAGGTAGAGCCGTGTATGACTTTTCCTAAAGTCATGCTAAAAGGTGATGTCAAACTTCAGATATTTACTTAACATTAGAAATGATGAGGCATTTTGTTGATGCGGTCTATATGATCATGTGCCATAGTTTGTGAGTGAAGGTATATCTGAAATGTGAAGATATTTCTCTGAAATGTTATGTGAAAAAGCATATTACAGTCCAGTCTGAGTGACAGTCTAATAAGATAACAAAGAGACTTTCTCTTAGATCTGCAGAAGGTAAATTTGTGTTGCCTGTGCAGAAGTGTGGAGGTGATTGTACTGCAGAGAAGTTGCCATAGAAGATGTCAGTGATATTTCACCCTCAGTATAAAATGAGAGAAAGAGATAAGGCAGTGGGCAGATGTTTCCTGCCAGCATGACTGTAGCAATGTTTGATGTTACCACTTTCTGGTTGCTTGTTACCACCTCTGCATGGGTGGTTATCATCCACAGAGGTCTGCAGGCACAGTGGATTCTGTGCATTGCACTTTTGCTGAAGCATATGAGAATAATCATGCTCCTTGTCTTTGTTTGCAGGCATAACTCTGAAAACATAAACTCTGTGTAAATCAGTGCAGCAAGGTCTGTTGAAGCGATAGCTCCATGAGGTATGAACTCCCCCCTTCGTCTCAAATAAGGTCGTGTCAATACCTGGTCTGATTTAAGGCTACATTGAAGGAATTCTTTCCCCACGAGTGAGAGTGACGCTGGAAGGAGTTGGGTCTGTAAGCTGTTGGCTGGGAAGGGCTTGCTAACACCACATTGCTACCAGATGTATGAGCTTTGCTGATTGAGTTGTTTTGTGATGAGTCATTGAAGTCAGAGTTTGAAAGGGAAGATTTTTTGCCAGTTCTGGTGTTCGGTGAAATGTGAGTAGCTGTCATTTTCCCCATGGGCTTTGAGAGAACTTCGTGCATTTGATTTCTTGTATGTGTGAAGCAGGAGTTCTCAAAAGTTGTTACCATTAAAGACAAGTATGTTGCTGGGTGAGCATTGATAATGAACTGAGTTTCGCATCTGAAAAACTTAACACTGTTCCTAGAACCAATTAGCAACTCCAGATGGGCTCATTACCATTAATTTTAATATGTGAGTGATAATTTATAACACTTATTTGCAACTGAAGTCCATTCTGAGATTGTTTTTTCTTGTACTGTATATTGTGCGGATAAAGAGCAGGTTTGCCTGCTGTATTTGGCTTTGCATGTACGTTTACAAAGTGAAGAGAATCTTAGAGTCGAAGATTTGGGGCAGTATATAACAGTCAGTCAAAAAGACTTCACAGCTTTTAATTTACATACTACACTTGTGAAGAGACCTTTGAAGAACTCAGGAATTGTTTTTAGTAGCAATCTTTGGCATGCATGTTTGTCCTCCGGCATTCATCAGAAACCATTCCTACTTTTCTTGGAGGAAAATTACTTCAATCTTGGAAGTTTTCCTCTGTCAGGCATGCACGCAGGCTCTGACCATTCAATAAAAGTGTATGTGTTTGTGGTTTAAGTATATTTTCCATTTGAGAATATGAAGTACAATTGACAGTCACTTGTTTTTGTATTGTAATTAATGTTGTGGTCCTAGCTGCTGTACTGACACAGAAGGCAGTAATTTCTGTGTTGAAGAACCAGTGACACCAGCTATTTAAATGGGCCTAAGCCAGAGCTACTCTGTTTTCACTGATGCCTTGTGGGTAATTTTACTAAGTTTTTGGATGTGCGTTGAGTGCTGAGACTCCTTGCTGAGAGATTGGGCAAAGAGTGAGAAAGCCTATGGATGAGATTAAAAACTGCTGTGGAGAGATGAGGCAAGATCAGACAGCTGGTGAGGAGTAAAGCTAGGCTCAGAACATGACTCTCTTGGGTCCCATCAAGAACGCCTTTTCAGAAGAGAGATGATAATGTTATGTTGACTAAGTCTATTTGCTAGACAGTTTGGGGTTGTATACATAGTTCCTTAACTACAGGCTATTTACAATAGAGACACAATTAGGGAACCTGAATTTTAAGGTTGAGGATGACCTCACAATGTCAAATTATGCAGTTCCTCTCTGTTAGCTGATTGTACTCCTGCTGTGGCTTCACTTATAGGTTAACACTTGTCTCAAACATATTTTGATATATATTTCTGATATTTTATCATCTCCCTTCCCATGCTAATTGTCACATACAAAGGCAAGAACTGCATTTGGAAATGTCGTAACACCTCCTGAATGGCTCAGCAGAATCAATTGTCCACAGCTGCTTTTTCACGAATCTTTTCCTGATGACCTGCTTCACTGTTAGTGGTTTTTCAGTGCTGAGGGTATCGACTAGTGTAAAAAGAGACCTAATCCATACACTGAAAGGCTTATGTTACCAGAAAGCTTAGTTGAGGAGAGAAACAACAAGTATACATCAGAAATGCACTGGAAACCTTCCAGAGGTCACTCTGATAAGGTGTAGTATATATAACTGCATAGCATAGATATAAGATGTAGTTGTAAAACAGAACATGAAAAAAAGTGGTCTTGTTATTTGTCTTTGGGAAGCCCATTGCGCCATGAAGAAGAAGATGACAGGAAGGTAAGGTAATGTAATACTTGGCTTGCAGAGGTGTTTGGGATAACCCAAGGAAGTGAGAATACAGAAGAGACACTGTCACGGTAATTACCCCATCTTAATTTTTAACTAAAACACATCTGGCTCTTTTATAGCCCCAGCAACTGGGAGTTAATTGAAGAAACAATCAGTGAAAGACAGCAACAAAAAAATCAGTGGAACTTTTCAAGTATTTGTTTTTCCTTTTCCTACCACCTGCAGTTTCTTTTGCCAGGCAATGTTCTCACTTAGTAATTTTCCAGTGATTTCAAGGTAGCTCTTTTCCTTGCTTCTCTCTTCTTGCCTCTCTGCTCCGTGAATTCTTTTCCATTGCTTTCTAAACCTTGATATATTTCACGAAGAGAAAGTGTTCACAGTTTTCCAGTCCATAACCCCTTCAAGGTGAGGTGCTAGTCATTTTGTGGGAGCAGTTGCACAGAGCTAACTTTGCAGATCTGGACTTTTTGTAGTCTTTTGGCCAGGGCTCCAGAGTCATTAGTGTTAGGTCACCCAATGGTATGAATTTGATCTGGGGCAGGTGTGGGTATATGATCATATTTCTGCTGAACTGGTTAGCAAAGCATGACTTTATGGTTTGGGCTTTTTTTTCCTCTTTGTTCTGGGAAGACAGGCAACACCTGTTAGGAATAAACCAACATTTTTATCTGGATTTATTTACTGTGATGTAAAGAGGCTACATGCCTGTACAAAATGTTACAATTGAAATCTTGTTCACAGGCAAAAAGGCAGCAACATCTTTATATAGCAAAGAATTTGTTAGTGTAACTGGAATTTTGCATGTCTAACAGTATTAGTCGAGATGCAGTTGTTACAGTAAAAGAATAATAATGCAGTTAAAGCTGTCGCACGCGCAGTTCTTTGTTTCTACCCTCTTCCTGGTGTTACGCTCACTCCTTCCCTACTCCTCTGGGTCCCAATGGTGCTGCTTTTATTCTGGTGGTGGTGATGGTAGGTGTTACAGTGAGTTGTCAGCATCTGGAGTCCCATGCTGGGAGAAGTATGAGGTTCATGTTGATGATTTCTCCTTTCCTTACTGTTGGATCCACCTGGGATCATTTTAGTATGTTTGGTAAAACAACTTTACACCTGTCTCTTTCTTCATTGGTCTGCAATTCCACATTATGTCTGATTTTTGCTATTTATAGTTGGTTTTATGAGTGTTAGATACTATTTCTTTGTTCTCTTTGTTAGCCCTTGTTGTCCAGCTCCAGGTCTGCATTTGTTTAACTGATGATTGGTGAGTTGTTTATAGCCATGGTCTCCACTGCCAAGCCTGTGCCCCATCTCTTCGCATCCTGTGCCTGTACGCCTCTGTGCCGCATCCTGTGTCTCCACTTCTTCAGGCCTCTGCTATCATACCAGGCTGTTATATTTCTCTATGCAAAGTCATTATGTTCATGGTAAGTAGCTCATTCTATATAGAATAGTTTCTTGTCACTGCTGCCTGTGCAAAACTGGTTGTACTGCACGAAGAAAATGTGCACATGAACAAAACAGTAAATATAGACACCTGGCCAATTACAGAAGTGCAGTCACAACTAAATCAAGTAAAGATGACTGCCAAAATCAGTCATCAGAAGTTGGTTTAACCAGCAAATTGGATACCTTTAGCAAATCAGAACTGATCGGTATCTCGTTTGTAAGTGTAACACCTCTGATAAAGAAATGAAAAATCTGCTCCCATTTTACCCAAGTTACTTTGGAGTAGGGTGTTCTTGAAAATTGAAGCTGTGTCCTCCAGTCTAAATGGGCATCATACTTCTACACTGAAAATGAGCCCCCACACTTCTTGAAAGTGCTTCACAAGATTTTTTCTTCAAAGGTGAGGAAGCATGCTACTAGAATGGTCATTAAATGCTGGGGTGTGAGAAGAAGAATGTGGTGGGACTGTTCGTGGATGTGCTTAGGACAGAGCAGTCTTGGCCATTGGCTTGTTACTGTCAAATTCTGCTGATCAGTGTTGCCTCAGGCACCACGGAGGGACATCTTTATCTTTTTTTCCTAAAGCATATTCTGATTCTGGATTCCACCTTCTGATTTTACTTCCTGCTTCCACCTTGCATAAAGAAAAATAGGGGTACCCTAGATGAAAAATAGGGGTAACTCACTGGACTGATACACATCTCTGCTAGTCTATCAGGGTTTCTTTTTGTAGACAATGGGAAAGAATGAGGCATCTCAGTTTCTTCAGGTGACTGTAAGGAGAGTTTGCAGTGAGTAATTCAGGTGTGACCTACACAGAACTCCCCATCCTTGTGCCAGGGACAAAAAGTGCATTGGCGTTGGGTTGTCCTCTACTCTAAAAAAGGAAAGAGCTGTTTCTGAACTCATGTCATTCCTCTTTTTTACATATTAACTAAATCTGTATGCAACCAAGGAGAGAGCAGAGATTAGTAGTCTGGTTTCCTAAGCCCTGTTTCTTCATGTGTATGTGTAATCTGTCTGGTTTGTCCACTAACAGTTCTTGTAAGATTTAGACAACTTTAACCATGTTCGACAGAGTGAAAGTAGTAACTTAAGAGAAGTTTTGCATTTAAGCAAAGATGGGGGTGGGAGGGAGGCCATGTCAGCTTTTTTGTCATAGAAAAAGCTTGTTCCTTTTTCAGCGTAAGGGAATACCTAGATGAGAAAGATGTCCAAAAGACTCTGCACATGTGCGACAAGGCTTCTATCACTTCTTCTGTTGGAAAAATACATTATATTCTCTCATTTTCCATTTTCTTCTTTCTCTGTGCTTTCTCTGGTGTCTGTGCAAATGAAAACTAAAGCAAATACAAACTTTGCTGCCACAAGACACTGATCATTTGGAAACCAGGGTAGGATCTAGTTCAGATTGATATATCTCCACATGAAGCAGGTATCTAAAACTTTCCTACCTTCAGAAGATTCAATATACTCCAGAAGTAATTCAATATACTCCAGAAGTAATTCAGCTGAATTACTGTGGGAGAGCTGAATTAACATCTAGACTACATTGCCTGGGTTCCCACTGACTAGGTGAGAGCATAGACATCTGTAGTATTTGTCATCAGGAGTTAAACCATTCAGACCATGTTGATCCTACTCCTCTTTGAATTACTTTATCTTTTTCATATATTGATTTCTGCTTGGGGAAGTTGCAGTGTCAGGAGGAAGCATCTGTGAGTGATCGAAGAAGGGTAGATTTAGATTCTTGCAGATAGGTTCAGTTTCATGCAGGGGCTGGGCTATGAACAGAATATAGTTGTTCCCAATCCTTTCTTCATCTGAGTCTGGTAGAGCACGCAGCTGTACAGTGTCTGTGAAAGCTTATCAAGGTGTAACACCACGTCAGTTTTGCTAGGAGATAAAAGACTCTCCAGATTGGCTGTATTTAGACATTCTTCCCTCCTCCTTTTGATTTTTCCTCAGGATGGAACAAGTAATGTCACTGATGAGTAAATTGCTGGTATTTTTAAGTCCTGTGGGTGTTTGGTTTATCGGGGTGAGTGGGTTGCGTGGTGTATGTTCGAAAGAAAACCAGAACATTTAACAGTGTATGTTACGTCCTAACTGAGGTGTTTTTTAAATAGGGGAATAGGTAGGAATCTTACGAAAGATTGAGACAACACATGCACTGTGGGAAGTAAGCATATATTTGATTGAACTGGTTCTTAGTATGTAACTAGAAATTAAGGCACTCCCAGGATACAGATAATAATAGAGGAGTTTTATTCTGTCTTTTCATGCAGTTCTTTCTGTCCTAAGGTGAGTACTTACTAATGTAGGTATTATTTCTGTTTCTTTCCTTAATCAAGTTAATAGTTATTTTCTAAAGCAACAACAACAAATAAATTAACCAGCAAACAAAAGAATTGATATACTGTGGTGGTTTCCATTTTTCCTGCTTCTCCTTGCTGTCAGACTCTGGAGTTGTTATTGCAATTTATCATGGGACTGTCTGACTTTTCATCGAAATCCTGATAAATTTTTACTTCTATGGGGTTTTCTGGCTTAATACCTTTGAAAGAAAGGGGTGGAAGTTTACATGGTAAATATAAACGTTGGTAAATTGTAAGAGTGGTTTTGAATTCTATGTAGGATTTCCATCATCACTTTTGAATGCATTCAGAGTAGCCATGGAGACAGGTAGATGTTGCCAGCCCTCTTCCTCCTCTGGGGTGCAGTGATAAATCCAAGGTTGCTCCTGGTGTAGGAGATAGCAGCAGCATCACCCAGGTCTCTTCATAGAATCATAGAATAGTTAGGGTTGGAAAGGACCTTAAGATCATCTAGTTCCAACCCCCCTGCCATGGGCAGGGACACCCCACACTAAACCATGCCACCCAAGGCCTCATCCAACCTGGCCTTGAACACCGCCAAGGATGGAGCATTCACAACCTCCCTGGGCAACCCATTCCAGTGCCTCACCACCCTCTCAGTAAAGAGTTTCTTCCTTATATCCAATCTAAACTTCCCCTGTTTAAGTTTGAACCCATTACCCCTTGTCCTGTCGCTACAGTCCCTGATGAACAGTCCCTCCCCAGCATCCTTGTAGGCCCCCTTCAGATACTGGAAGGCTGCTATGAGGTCTCCACGCAGCCTTCTCTTCTCCAGGCTGAACAGCCCCAACTTTCTCAGCCTATCTTCATACGGGAGGTGCTCCAGTCCCCTGATCATCCTCGTGGCCCTCCTCTGGACTTGTTCCAACAGTTCCATGTCCTTTTTATGTGAGGACACCAGAACTGCACACAATACTCCAAGTGAAGTCTCACGAGAGCAGAGTAGAGGGGCAGGATCACTTCCTTCGACCTGCTGGTCACGCTCCTTTTGATGCAGCCCAGGCTTTCTGGGCTGCAAGTGCACACTGCCGGCTCATATTCACTTTTTCATCTTACTTCTCTCCCACAAAATATCCTGAGACCTGGAATCAGCTTCTTCGACAGGAAGAGCTAAGAGAAATGAGTAGTCTTGAAGCATGAGGAAACACTTGTATTTGTCTTCTTGAGTTGCCTTTTTGCTAGAGGAAGTCATGCTGCATGGTGAGCCCCTTGGCTGTTGTCTGTCCAGGCTGCTGCCTGAGCTGTCTGGGGGAGAAAGCTGCAGGTCAGGGCATGTGCTGATTTGACATGGCCCAAGTGGTCGCTTGCCAGACCTCCCGTCAATCAGTGATCTCCCTAATGGCTTTCTGTGACTTTGCAGCACTTCTGCAACTATCTGAAGCCTGAGGTGATGGAATTTCTCTCCCTCAGCTGTTTTTTTAACTTCTTATTCTTGAGAGTGTGTGTGTGGAATCTTCTTCACTTCTCATTCAGTCATTTCTGCAGCATCCTGTATTTGAAAATAAAGTCTCTAGCTCCTTCTGAACAACACCAGATATTCCCCAAAAGCATCCATAATGTGTAGAGAGGCACAGAGATGAGTAGGGGGAGCACTGTTCTAGCAACATTGTGTTGACAATAAGCAGGGTTGTGTTTGGAACCCCTCTTCATCTTAGAACCAATGATAAGGGTCTGTCCTGTTTTCTTCCTTGTAGCTGAGCACCATCTCATACCAGCCTGGAGCTTGTCAGAAACCAAACTCTCCTTTTGTTCTTGTGAATACAGATTAATTTCATAGTTCTCTTCCATGTGCCGATGAGAGGGTATTGGTTCAGGCCTCTGATAGCTGCTGTTCTTCCTGTTACTTACCTTCTGGATTGTTTGACTCATGAAAGCATGATAGCGTGGGCGGCTTGCTGTCATTAATTACGTGCTGCATATTGGTTTGTCTTTGGGTGTTGGCCTTCTATTCTCAGAATCTTGCAAATATTTGAAACAATCAGGCTATTGTTTAGCAAGTGCTTTACACACACTGTAGGCCTTTTGTGGATTTCTGTTGGAAAAAAAAGAATAGAAGAATGACTAATGGAGCACAAACGGTGCTTGTGACACTGTAGTCCATTGTGCAACTATTGAGAGCAAAATTTGCATTCCTAGAAAAGCTTGTTCACGGTCAAAATATAGGACATTCTCTTTATGGCTCATGGGAAAACGTGTACTATATATTCAGCTCAGGATGCTGCTTAGAAGGATCAACTTTTAAAAAATGACATTTTCTTCTCTTGGAACATTGAAGTCGGATTGAGACCCAGCTTTGCTTGGCAACAGAAGTGAATCTTTCTCATTCAGGCAAGTAGCATGGGGGGCTATTTTAGGTCTGTCACACACAGGCACAATGATTTGTTTGCTGAAATGGCTTCTTTTTAAGGGACTGTTAAGCTCTGACATTGCTGGCCCTTTTGAATGGAGAGGGTGCATTATTATATTACTGTCTGCCTCCACTGAATGCCAGAGGAAGCCCTGGCAGTTGGTGCTTTTCTGTCCTTCAGAAACATCCTGGTTTATGGCTTTGGTTTTCTCCTGCTATGAGATTGTTACAGGTTGCTTAGATGTTAACATGGGATCTTCAAATGTTTGGAAAAGTAGTGAGTTCCATGCACTTCTGAAGTATAGCAACTGTCTGTCCTATGTGTCCTATGTGCCCTGTGTCCTGTGTGCCCTATGTCCCATGGCAGGGGGGTTGGAACTAGATGATTTTAAGGTCCTTTCCAACTCTAACTGTTCTATGTGTGCCTAAAAAGAGGTAGAGGGTGTTTGGAAGGGGGGGAAAGCATCTCATCTGTACTAGGAGTAGTTTCCTTTGGTACTTGTTGTCTAAGTAGCATAGTCTGTTTCGATTTTCTATTTCACTGTGAGGAACTAAGATTGAGTCACTGCTCGCTGGAGATACTACTGCTTTGTCTGTCCACTTAAGCTCTTTTGGGAGAGGGGTTGCCTGATTACAGACATGCGCAGTGCTGAGCACTGTGGGATTCCTGTCCTGGGACAGATGGTGTTAAGATGCCAGAACTTAATTTACAGCAGCAGAGCCTGTTCTGGCCCCATCCGTGTGGACTGGAAGCCAGTGCTTAGTGCGAGCTCTGCCTACAAAGCTCTGGTTTGGTCAGATACCACCTTGCTTTCAAGTGTTTGCCTGAAGAGGGGAAAACGAGGGACTTCTGAGGACCCTTAGATGTATGTATACACAGATAAGGACCATGGGGACCCCTTATCCTTAGCAGACATCCACAGAGAGCTGCTGTAAATGGGAGAGCCTGATGTGAGCAGCAGCTGGATTTCCCAGGCCAGTTTAGCCAGTATTAGCTAGAACAAAGTCATATTCATGGGGAACAAGCACTGGTTTGTCTCCCTCTGCTTTGATGTGATCCAGAAGATTTTTTAGTATTTGTTTTTTCTTCTCTGGAAGCAACAGGAGCGTTGAAAGTGTTGGGTTGAGAGAGCTGTCAGCTTGAGTTTGGGAAGCGAGCGGGCAATACTCAGTACCTCTGTGTCATTATACTCTTAAGAGACATGCCCAAGTGCTGCAGGTGCAGCAGGTCCTTCCTATTCATAGCCCTGCTGTAAGTCTGAACCAATTGGATCCTGCTTCTCTTGGCATCTGAAGCTTCCAAATTAAATTGTATTTGCCACAAGTCATCATTAATTTGCAGTTTTCACCTTGATTAAGTTGTAGGAATGTACATAATGAGAAACTTTTCAGAAAAACAGGAAGAGAGGAAATGGAAATTTGCCCTCTGCAGTGTTTTTCTCATTTATGACCTCTGTGTCTGAAACTGTATTGCTCAGTGGTGCATTTTATCCCCTGTTTTCCGTGTCAGTTCAGTGCCTATTGAAACAAAACATTCAGTTTGATACAGAGGAGATGGTTTGAACAGCTCATGCCAATTAGCATCTGGGTAATTGGCTCACCTTTGCAAGCAATGAAGCAGCTACTTGTTCTGGCAGGGAAGGAATACTCATAAAGAAGGTGCTGGAGAGGTGACTTTATCATCAGTGACTGCATTTTGGTTGTGTTATTTATAGGAGTGAGCCAGGTTAGTATTTTAAGACATTATTACCAAAAAATAGGTGTCCTCAAGCCCTATGGATATGCTGTAAATAAAAATGGCATATTTTCCAGAGGTGTGCGTCCCTCCTGTCCCATCAGTTTTTCAAAGTTCTGGTTGTTAAAGTCGTATGCAGGTTCCCACTTACAGATTTAGGAGGTGAAGTCATTTTTGTTTGTTTGTTTTGTTTGGGTTTTTTTTTCAGCCAGTATCTTCTTCTGAAGCAAGCAGAGATTTCTTCCTCACTTTTCACAGTCTGAACAAGTGTCTTCATAGATTGCTACATATAGAATCACAGAATGGTTTGGGTTGGAAGTGACCTCAAAGCTCATCCAGTTCCAACCCTCCTGCCATGCGCAGGGACACCTCACACTAGAGCAGGTTCCTCCAAGCCCCGTCCAACCTGGCCCTGAACACTGCCAGGGATGGGGCAGCCACAGCTTCTCTGGGCACCCTGTGCCGGTGCCTCGCCACTGTCATCCTACTCAATCTCTTTTTGCATAGGATTGTTTCCTATCTTTGTGAAGATGTATACGTGTATATGTTATCTCTGAACAGAAATATAGTAGAAGGGATAATATATGTGTTATATTTTTGATGTTCCTGCTGAACAGAAAGATGCACATCTCTAAGAAAAATTGCTTGCTAGGAAATAACCATTCTCAGCAGTCACAAGCTGGGATGAGCCAGATGAGCCCTCATACTAATGACATGACCTTTGTCTCACATTTTGCCAGAACTTGTGAAATTTTATGTGATAGATGAAATTGGTTGTCATTGTTTTCTTCTAGGGTCACATGGCCTAAGGGAAGAGGTTGTATAGCATGGTCATCCTTAGGCCTGATATTAGAGAAAGCTCTTCATAGAGATCTCCTAGGAGTTTTTCTTTCTTCTGGAGGGTGGAGACAGGGAAGTAAAATATCCTGGGTTTGAAGTACAAAGAATGTGGTATTAAATTCCCTACAATAGGGGTCAGGAGACAGGAAGGAGAACTCAGTCCTGCATAATCGGTACATTTATCTGCATCAGGTTAAAGCTGTGGGGTTTCACAGTTTGACTCTGGCACTTCTCTTGCATCTTCGTGCTTACCTTATACCTGACCCGAGTTCACTGTGTCGTGCTCAGACCCTCATGAGATCAAATCACTCTCTTCAGAAGCTGTACTTGTGCTTTCTCCTTTCAGGGAAAACTGTTGCTTCTCTACGCTAGGAAAGCAGTAACTTCGTAGTCAGACCCTTTCTGTAACAGTTGGCAAAACAAATGGCAACTACAAGTTTTTACTTCTTTTCTTTTGCTTTCTTGCACATCATATTTTTTATATTGAAGGGGTCTGATGGTAGAGGTGACAGGCACATGCCATTTAATCATACTTTTTCAAATGTCTGAAGGCTTTGTCACTGCTTTCCCCCAAAATATTTCCCCTGTACCTTCATAGTTTAGCGGGATAAGTTTTCATGTCTCAGACTTTTGTTTGCAGCTTCTTTACACCTTTGCTGACAGTTTAAGCCAAGCATGCTGGCATACTTTCAATTCTGCTACCGACTCAGTAATACCTTTCAATTGCCTGAACAAGAATCACCGGAGGGCATCTGTCTGAGTCTACCTTATGTTGGAAAACCATCTGGCAAGTTGTGGGATAGTCCTAATAATAACAATGAACTCTTTATCAGGAGTTGAGTCATGGTGCTTAGTTTCCATTCTAATTCTCTTCTTAGTTGCATATATGTATGCCATATAGCCAAGGGGTTAATACTTTGTGCAGGTACTGTACAAGACCATTGTGCTGACAGCTCTCATTTGGACTCATTTATCATTCAAAGTCTGGCCATAAGAAATGCATTTAAATAATAAAAGTAATTACTAAGATGAAAGACATAGATCAGTGTTAATTACATCCTAAACCTGTTTCCTGCTTCTGCCTGGAGAGGGAAGGTGGGAGGAGAGAAGTAAATGGGAATAGCAGTCACAGGAGTAAGGTACGTTCCCTGAAGGTGCTTTTCAACTGTTAGAGGGTCTCTTTTTGCACTTGACACAGACATCCATCAGCAGTGACCTGAAACATGGAAAGAGAAATGCTCCAGGAGCTCCTTGGTCTTCACTGGTTCCTCAGAGGAACATCTGCGCTCGGTTTCTTTCCTGTAGGGAGAGCCCGGAGTATTTTGTGAACCTGAGTGTATGTTATTTCCTAGAACCTCAGTGAGGTTCAGAGATCATGTTGTTAATTTGTATGTTTATTAAGTTGTATTGAACCAGGCCTTCAGCTAGCAGTGATTGGTGCAGCTCTAGTGATTTTTAACTCTTGCTGAAATCCAGCTGAACTCACCTCAGATGTTTGCCAAGTGCCCGAACCCAGCAGTTACATCTGACCATCGTGCCCTTGCCATGCCTCAGGAATGCTCTGTGTTGCCTTATGGTGAACCACAGCTGCTGGGAATGTGTCCCTGTGAGAACAGAGCGTCCTTGGTGGGGTCCTCAGCATTTTAGACCCATACTAGAAGTACCCCAATCAAGATGCCAAAAGTATCGTATAAGACAGCTTTAACTTTACATTGGGAAAAACTGAGATAATGTGCAGAAGCTGCGACAGAAGCAGGAATAAATGGTTTGATGACAATGATGCAGGAGGGCTGGTGGTGAAGCGTGAAGGCAGTTCTGGTCTCTTCACTCGGAGTTGTGTGTCAGGCCCAGAATGCTCACGAAGCTGCACATGAAGCTGCATGGTTTGAGGATCTTTCCTTTTGCATTGGTAGCAGAGGAGAGAGATTGACTAAACCACTGAAGCTAATGGACTTCTCATGTGCAAGCAGGGATGTCAGGTTAATTAGTTTGCTAAGCAGCAGAGCTGGAGCTGTGCAACTGCCTGACAACGATAAGGGAGCCGCAAGCCAGCGCCCTTTCGGTTGTCTGCTCCTTCATTCCCTCCCAGCTCCCTATAAATGATGGATGAGGAGAACAGAGGCAGCGAGCCAAACATGTGCAGCCTATGCACACTATACAGAGCTGCATAATCCAAGCGGTATTGTTCCCTGTATGTGCAGGCGGCACTTCCCAGAAGCTCGCGCTGCTGTTGCTGGAGGGAGCCTCACCAGTGCTTTCTGCCGGAGCTGGTGCGGGGAGCTTTTGAAAATCCACCTCTCAAATGCAAATGCTTTCCTTCATTAAAACCCACTTGAAGCCAAGTGTGATCAACAAACACAAAACACTGTCACAGCTCGGACATGCTGTGGATTATGGTTCTCCTCTTTTTTTTATTTCCCTTGCATAAAGCAGTTTTCCCCTTTGCCTGCCAAAGTGAAATTAATTACCAATTTCATAAAAAATCTTTGGTCTGCAGTGATTAGATAATCACTGCTTGTGTGTTAGGTGGGCACTGGCAATGTACAGGGGCAGAGGAGTTGTGTAAGCAGAAAAACTGGTGAGATTTTTGATCCTTTTGTTAGCATTCTCCCTCCCTGGAAGCTGTTAAGAGCAGGTTCAACAGGCAGGTCTTGGGAGTTGTTTGGGTGTAGTGTGTCCTAACCTGGGGGCTAGAGAGACTAGCATGCTCCATTAAACCTTTCCCACCTTTCCAGCTCCCTTTTCTGTGACTACAGGATGTGAAATACTTGATGCAAATGCTTCTGCTAATAGGTTGCTGTGCTCAGTGATGTAGGGATGGTCGTTGGGTGAGTAAGCTGTCCGGCATGGTGCACAGGGACCAGGTTAGCTGCTGGTGTGCCCCTTGTGTAGTTATTTACACCTGTGGTAAATGGCTTGTAAACTCTGTGGAGTTACTGAACTGTAAAATACATTTCAATACACAAAACTCTGGGCTCTGTAAAGGGAGGGAGCTGGAAGGCATCGTGGCTTCTGGAGGCTTAGTCTGAGCCTTTAGCTCCCCCGGCTGGAGCTGGTGCTGGAGAAGCTTGGTGGGGACCTGGGGACAGGAGTCAGAGTTGTCACCTAATGACAAAGGCAGCTACACTGTCTGCTTGCTCTTTGTTGAAAGCTTTAAGTACCATCTCCTTCTGGGTTGCTGTGCTGTAAACTGGTGCTACTTGATGGAATGATTTAATTAAGTGTGATTCTTCTTTTTTTACATGCTTTTAAAAATTAAATTCATTAAACACTTGCAAACGTGAGGGTGGAGGCTTGGAAGATGAAGGCTGGCCATACAGAAACGAGGCTGAAAGGAGTTTCAAGGGAACACATCCAGGGGTCTGAGCTCATTTAAGTAATGTAAAAATGTGGTTTAGTGCTAAGCCCCATTTAGCATGCCTGCAGACTGCTGTGCGCTGAAGTGCTCTCAGCCTTCCTCGTCATCTCCAGATACAGATTCCCTCCCTCTCCCTGTGCTGCATCTGATGATTTATATGGGCATGTAATGAATCCAATCAGCCCTGTTAGCCAACAGAAGCCTCTCTTCATGTTTATTAATAGTTTACTGCCCTAGCAGATCAGCAAATTGAGCCCTGCATCCTGTGATGCTCATCCAGCACAGCGGAGATGGCAGCGGTGCGCAGCCCGGGTTGCGAGGAGGAGGAAGAGAGGAGAACATGAGCAGCCTGTTCAGCAGCAGTGTGAACTTTATAGCAATTTTGTTATAAAGTGAAACTGTACACAAATTCAGTGTATGTGTGAGGCTCTTTGATCCATAAGGATGGGAGGCTTTGCAGATTCACTTCTTATTTTAGTATAAGATTATTTTCTGCCTGGGATGAAGACCCTGGGGCTGCTGCAGTTGAGCAGCGTTGTGTGCGCCAGTGCCACAGTCCATCCAAAGTTCTGTGTGTTTACCTGGCAGCATCATAAGAGCTGAGCAAGCTGGAAAGCTGAGTGATTAGCTGTTGAACCTTGTACAACAAATCCGTTCAGTGGAATTGTGCTGTTCGATTGGCACATCAGTATTATTTATTTAAAATGATGGTGTACTGTTCCCAGAGGTTCTGTTTCTAAGTTTCTACTTCATAAGATGAAAGAGTTGCCAATACTCCTTAATCCTTGGAGAGAAAAGACTATTCCCAGCAAGAGTCCAATTTTGCTGTAGTCCTTCATGTTTTTAGCGCTGCCTGTGCAATACTTTGCCAAACTCCAAAGAATAGAAATAAAAATGGAACATTTTGGCCTTTTAGTGGCTGTTTACGAGCAGCAAAACAACTTTCAGACAATTAACAGATCTCCTTTGGAGATCAGGCCTTTAAGAAGCTGTTTCTAGGTTGTCACATGTCTAATTAAAACAAATAGTAATGGTAATACTCCTGCTGGTATTCAACTTTGTCCAAGGCGAGTCTTGCAAACCTGATAGCTGATCCTTAAGAGTATCTTTACACTCAAGTGAAAATCTTTCTGGGGCCTAAGTGTGGGAATAACTTGATGCAGGTAGTGTTTGCTGCTGTGCTGTGGCTTCAGGCAGTAACATTGTACCATGGAGGATCATTCCTTACAGACATCTGGGGTTTTAAGAGCGTTATTACCGAATGCTAATTTTAAGCAATTATGGTTCTAGGAGAGGTCACTGCATAAAAATGCTGTAAAATAAGCTTATTTTAATTGCTTACAGCTACACTAGGAAAACTGTATAGAAAAAGAAAATCACTGTTTTGCTTTGCTATTTAGCAGATTGCTAAAGCAATCACCAGAGAGGTGTGCTTGGAGAGCCTTTTTAATTCTCCTAAGGGCTGCACTTGTACCTGAAAGAGGAAAGTTGTGTGTGATGGAAAGAGTTTTTATCCTGAATTTCTTCCACCGCTGTGAAGCTGCGGTTGGAGTTGTGCTGGCGTGCGTTCAGGAGTCTGTCTGTTTGCATCCCCCAGCAGCGCACTAATATCTCCCATCTGAAAGGCTGAAATGGAGGCTCTTAGTTTCTGTGATTTAGGATTTGATCAAGCTTGTGATCGTGATAATGATGGCTCAGTCTGCGCTGAGATTTGTTAGTGAATTGTGTATGCTTTGGTAATCCATAGCCGTGGTGAATAAAACAGGTTCTCTTAAATCACTGCTGAGGGCTGAATGGCTGAGACTGGAAAGGGTGAATATAGAGAAAAATGGCTGATGTGACTGTGAGTGGCAGTTCTTGATGGCTTTTGAGCATTCTGTGATACACTGTGGTGTTTCTCTTTATAGTGCTTCCACTTCTCAATCGGACCATTCTACTCACACCAAATCTGTTTCTGCACTATCTTCTGACTCGATCTCCACATCAGCAGACAACTTCTCTCCAGATTTAAGGGTATGTATGTCTTGTCTCAAAAAATCAAAATACATTATCTCTTGGGGCCTGCTTGAGAGGACATTTCTTGCTTCTCGCATTTTGGATATGGTGAAACGATGTCAGCTTTCAGGTTAATGCCAAATTTTATGTAGCTGAAGCATGAAAGGACCCAAAGTGAAACAGGTGAAATTGAAGTTTAATTTTCCCATATTATTTGCATTTTTATAAAGTTGTTTAATCTTCAAAAAGCTGACTCTGCAACCCACACTTGGAGATGAGTTTTCAAAGGAACTCTGTTTTCTTTTAAGTGCTTTAAGTAAGCGAAACCCTCCACCTGCCAGTTATATATCCTTTTCTGTTGTGTGTATAGAAGAGATGTTCTCTCTTGAGAACTCCCACTTGTTTGTAAACACTGAGTCCTTGGAAGTAGCTTCTTTCAGAGGAAGATTGCTATCTCCAAGAGGATAAAAATAATCTTCTGTCATAATAAAGTGCTCTGACATAAAAAGGTCCAAACAAGGCTCTTTTAAGTCTGTTATTTGATTAGTTAATTATAAATTCAAAGTTCTGTTTCAGTGTCACAGGATTTTTGAAGCTACCTGTATGTTCCTCTTGTGAGACCAAGGGGATTGCTGCTACACCTTTGCTTGTAAAAAACATCCCTGAGTATAAACCTGTTGGTGTTGGTACATTCTAGTAACAACTTTCAGCATTTGTCAGCTGTGGTTAAGCATCTTTGTGAAATCTAAAGGCAGTAAAATTACATGCAATCCTCTGAAAACCTCTAAATGCAAAGCTAATCCCTTTGACAACCATGATAATTATTTTGTCCTGTGAGTGTTGTGTCTGTAGTTCATAATTAATACCAGGAAGCTCACCTGTTCGTAAGTGGCAAGAATAGAAATGTTTCTTTCTACAGGAGCTCATTAGCAAAATATTAAGCTAAGATTTGTAAATTAGTCAGTAGTTTATGTGTTATCTAATGGTAGTTTACACCTTTTTCTATGGATACAAGAAGTAATCTTCAGAACATGGCTGTGTAAAGAAGTTTGTAGGATGTCTGAAGTTCTTCCCCTGTGAAGTTGGGGTGTTCAGTTACTCCAGCATACAGAAAACATGATTTTTAGATTAAGGTTAAGTGATTCATTGATATGAATATACATGAGACTGCAAATACTGCTACAGCTGTAACTGTATAATAATATTTTTTTTAATTACACAAGCATTTTATTTTCCTATTTAATTTCAGTTTTTTAACGGAAGTTTGCCTAAGTGGGTTTCTTTTTCCATTTTTTATGCACAATTCATAAAATCATAAAATCATGGAACGGTTTGGGTTGGAAGGAACCTTAAAGCTCATCCAGTCTCAACCCCTGCCATGGGCAGGGACACCTTCCACTAGAGCAGGTTGCTCCAAGCCCCATCCAACCTGGCCTTGAACACTGCCAGGGATGGGGCAGCCACAGCTTCTCTGGGCACCCTGTGCCAGCGCCTCAGCACCCTCACAGGGAAGAATTTCTTCCTAATGCCTAATCTCAATCACCCCTCTTTCAGTTTAAAGCCATTCCCCCTTGTCCTGTCACTACATGCTTTTGTAAAAACTCAACGGCCTTTTCCCAGTTTTTTATGACATGTGGGGATTACCTTTAGAAGTAGAGAATGAAACAACATTTATTTTCTAGAATCAAGGTTGTCTTTCCTCCCTGGTGTTTAAATTGGCTCAACCTGTTTTCCTTATAACCCTCATTGTGTCTTGTGAGTCTTTCCCTGCTTTTGTCACCTTATCTATATGAATTGTAAGCTGTCTAGGAAGGGATTTCAGCTCTCCTGGACTTGTCTGGTTCCCTGTCCAACAGGGCCTCTGTACTCACAAGCAATCAAAAGCAATGTCTATACAGGAATGTTCTCTTAGCTGTGTGATAGATTATTCAGGCAGGAGATGCATATGCATTGTTTACTGGAGGCCATTAGAAGCCCATACTTCCTTGCTGTGCCGCAGTTCCTGTAATTTGCAAAGTGATTTCTTCACAGCCTGCCCTCTTATTTATCTATTATTTATCTATTTCTAAGCAAACTAAAGTTCTGCCATGATTGGAACAAATGCTGCTCCCCTTTAGTGTTTAAGGAAAGATGGTGAAGCAGAGAATTACTTATTTAGTGTAAAGGCACTGCAGGCCAAGTGTGAACATGTGCCTCTGCTGGCAAAATGCTGCTTGCTGTTAACCTGCCTCAGCTTTTTGTGGGGCCTGAATTCATCTTAATCCTGCCAGGCTTCACCTAAAGTGTGCTCTTGCAGAGGTGCTGCAAGTGGCTGTGATGCAGTTGTGTGTAGGCATAAAGCTGGTTCTTGCCTTTACACTTGAGTGATTGCTTGGCAATGGTAAGCAGACCTAGAGAAAAAGCATTCCCGTAGTCCTGCTTGTAGGATGTAGCAAGGAAGGGGCAGTTTACACTATCACTACTAATAGTCAACTACTAGGTTGACTATCTGTCCTAGAGGAATTGGTGCGTTAATTATTTCTCTTTCTATTCCTAAGAGTGTTTGATTCTGGCGAACAGGCCTGGGAGGTGGGATGAAGATCTGTCCTCTGCCTGTGAACAGCCTCTAGTGTTGCTATTGCCAGTGCAACTGCAGTCCCACAACCTGTCCTCAAACCAGTTGCTCTCAGTGCTAGTGCATTACTGTTTGTTCCTGGGCTGGCTCTTGGAGCCTAGTGCTAGCTCCTAAATGGAAGATCTATTGCAAGTGGTGATCAACTAACTGGTTTCTTTCAGATGTGGAGCCAAGGAGAGCAGACGTCATCTCTCTGTGACGGTTCTGCAAGTTGGTTTTTAATAAAGTCAGTTCTGTAAAGGATTTTTCAGGATCCTGATTATTCTTCCTATTTTCTCTGATCTTTCTGAGATGTAGCCCTGCCTTTGATACTGCAGATGAGGTCATACCATTAATGGATACAGTGGCATGAGCATGGTCTCTGTTTTAGCCTTGTCCTTATTTGCTTGAGCATCTTGTGCAGCTTTGACTGGCACAAGAAGGCATTAACTCCCAAGTCTTCACAAGTGCTGAGATTTGAGCTTAGCACATTATTACTTCTGAGGATAAAAGGAAGTCCCACATCATTCCTGGAAAAGTATAAGCCATGAAGTGGGAACTAATGCATTTTGTGGTAACTCGGTGGTATGGGGTACAAGAGCCTGGGCTACATGGTGTTCTCATGGGAAGGTGTTGCATCAGTTAGCTTTAAGAGGCTGAAAATAAGCTTTTCAAGATTTTGATGTGGATCTGCCAATTATGGGATTATGCTCTTGATGTGTATTTAATTTTTCCCTGCTAGAATGCATTGCTACATGGATCCATCACCACTCCTACCTCTGCTTGGTCTCTGTTTCTATGTGTGCGTTGCCTCAAATTTAGGCATTAAATGTCGGTGACGATGGAAAACCACTCTGTGATAGCTACAATTAGCACTCTCTTTTCTGTGGGGAATTTTTAGAAGAATAGTAGGCGTCCATCGGGAGGAGGTAACCAGGGGAAGGACCCACATCATTTCTTGCAGTCTGTGCCTGCAGTTTTCTTTTGGAGTGCAATTAACTCTCTGTGTGTGTGCGCACATGAGCATAATGAGGTAAATGAGACAACCGCTGGGGATTCCTACTGAATGCATGTGCAGTATTTTTCCTAAATCTTTCTCCAAAGTGTTTAATAATAAACTTTATGAACTTTTTTTTTTAAATGTATATTGAGCGTTTCAGTATCTGGAACTAAGGTTCAATTGCCTTTCCACTACAAAATGTATAGAGTTTTCACTTCATAAAATAACTCTAAATAACTTTTGGCTGCTTCAGTCAGCTTCGTGGGGGGAAAAAAAGAAGAAGAAAGCCTCAAACCCCAACAGAAAAACAGCAAAGCACTATTAGGTTCTCCCTTCACCCCCCTTCCTGATCTCAAATCTGAAACTGTTTAGAATTGATTTAGGGAATGCACTTTTTGAGGCAATTTTTAGCAAATACACTGCCATATGTTTTAGCATAAGTTATAGATCAGGCAAGAACAGAATTGAATAGAAATAATTGGAAGTGAAAATGGGCTGGAAATTCATAGATACTTTGTAATTTGGGATGAGATTTTGAAACTACCTTAGAGGCAACATTGCCAAAGGGGTTGAGGTGCATAAATATCTTACAGATCTGGGAACTTGGTGGTTTTTAAAGTACAATGAGGTTCTTACTCCTAAGTCCTATAGATGGTATTTTCTCCTATGCCTATGGGCAGATATGTCTGTGCATTTTATAGTACTTCTCTTAAGGCTACTTGCTAATGCTCTAGCTTTTATCAGTTGGGACTTTTCATTTTGAGTCACCTGTTGATTTATAGGATAATGCCTGAAGTTTGCTGTGTTCAAAGCTTTGGCGTAGCTGTTATGAAAGGTTTGGATCCTTCCCATCTGCAGTTGGAAGTGGTGGATGTGGCCAGCAGAGCCTGCTGCCACTTCCCTTAAAAACACTGCATTTGCCTGAAAGCTTGTTAAGTTCCATTGGGTCTGGTTTTGGACTGTATACAGCGAAAGCCTCAACCAGAGGATGGAAATTCATATCCTGGCTTTCTTATGTTGCTTCTTGCTTCTAGTCCATCCCGTGGATGGAGGAAACCAGTACAGCGAACCCATATGTCACCTGCTTAGTTGTGCAGCCTTCAGAAAAGTGGTTCAGATCTTTGTTGTTGGCATTGCTGCTCATGACCACGAAACCATTCTCCCCTTTGAGGGCAACAGTAAGATCCACAATTCTTCATATTCCCCTGATGTCCAGCAAAATATTGTACAAGCATGTGTCCCATCCTCCATGGTGGTTTGCTCCCTCCATAATAATTTTCTCTTTTTAATACGTGAGGAATCAGTGGATTTGCAATGGGTTTATATGAGATCCAAGAATATTATTGTAGCATGCCCAGGACTCGAAGGTTAGAAAGGGGAAGAAACAGTTGCTTGCGTAACCTTAATTGGTTATCCATTGTGTGCATGGTTGGAAACTGCAGACAAGCCTATGTGGTTTATTTTGTCAGAGACATAACTGATGCATGACAAAAGGTATTGAAGGAGTCTCCTCCTTTCAAGACTGTTAGTGGATGCCGTAGCTGTCTCTGTAGGTTTCCTGGATGAAATCTATTTGAGCAAGTCTGCATTCAAGCTAGCCAGCCACAGATCCTTTGTAGTAGATGGAAAGAAATAGGTTGTTTATGATCTATCTCAGCTTCACGGAAATGCCCACGCTAGGTGAGAACGTCATACAGCTGAGCTAGGGAAGTCCTTGCTGCAGGGTGTTGTGAACATCCTTTGAGGGGCAGCAACTTATTTCTCAGTGGATCCCAGCTGTAGCTGTGTACCAGTACAGGTGCAATTTTGTCTCATTGAAAACCTACCGTGTTTCTCCTCTGACTGTGAAAAGAGTTCAGGGTAATTTCTCCAGATGTAGACCTCTAAAATTGAGGTAGATCCTGTCCCTCAGGTGATGTTGGGCAGGATTAACCTAAATGCCAGTCACTGACTTTGCCACCTTTGTGTTACTTTATTGTAGCTTTAGTGCAAAGTGGCTTAGACTAGTTTTATGTAGAACATGTATATTGTTAGTAGAAAAACATATTGAAGAAAGATGTGATCCCTCCTCCCCTCGCCCTTTGCAGTAAATCACTAAAACTAGCCTCACTGAGCTTTTCCATTGCTATCTCCCTGCCAACGCAGGAAGTGTGTCAGGCTTTGGTTATGTGTAACACATGTTCAACAAGAGCTGGGTTCAGAGAACGGCATAACTTTCTAAAATTTAAGCACTCATTTAAGCAATGGTTTTTAGTTTTGCTTTTAAGGGACTTTGCAGTTGGTGAATGATGCTAACTTGGAAGCACTAAATCATGGAAAAACCTCTACCTAAGCACCTTCGGGGTAGTTGAAGACTGCCCTGCCAGTCGGCTCCATCTCTCACTTAATGATATATGGGGTAAGTATTCCTGGTTTGGATTGGCCCTTGACTCTTCGCGTGGGACTGCCTGTAAGAAAACTTGTTCATAGCAAATGCAAAGATGTCTTCTGTGGTGTGAGCTTTCCTTCTGGTGCACTGGAGTGTGACTGCTATTGAATTACAGCCCATATTGCGCAAACCACCAGATGGTGAAGATAATTGACCTGTGGTCACAAAAGGCTTGGTTAGATGTGAACTGCTGATACTGCAATGAACTTAAATAAACAGTTCACCTCTTTACTGTCACTGTGTGAAGACTTGACCATGTGTGTTTCTCTGCATCATCACTTTGGGCTCAGTTATACTCTCACATGGAGGTGCACCTCATGATTTTTGGGGTACAGGAGTAGAAGCAATGTAGGCAGATGTAGTCCTTACCTGATCTGCATGTAATATTTCTACAGGTCTCTTTGCACACAGGGATGAAAGAGGAGCCAAATAGAAGAACAGATGATGCTTTACATTATCAAAGGTATCAAGTCAAGGGACTTAAAGAGCGGCTGATGAGAGCAGGAAAATACTGTGAGGAAAAAGTATTTCAACTATCTCAAAACTCTGATTTTGGTCGTACAAGTTGCGTGTGTGTGCCTGTGGGAAACGGGCTTCCTTTGGAGCATGAAGCTGTTGGTTGAACAAAGGCACAAAGGACTGGTTCTGGAGAATGAATAGTGCTCTTGTCCACAGGCATGGTCATTCCAGGGCAGCCCTATGAGTGATGGGAATTTACCCCTGCCGTTGCCATGTTTTTCTAGGACTCCGGTTTCCATGACTCAAAATGCTTTATATTTCATGAGAATTACAATCTTTTTCTTTTTAAACTGTCCTAGGAGATGGAAAATCTTGGTCCCCTCCCTGCACCTCTCCCCAGTAAATCCTTTTCTGCACCTCCCCCTTGCAAGGAAACAAAAACACAGAGTAGCCAACCTCTGGGTTGCAAAATATTGATTTCATGCAAATTAGATGGGGGAGAAGCCAGATGCAGTCAGTTTTCTGTCTCCTTTACATGGCAGTAATACTCCCTAAGTGCTCATCTCGTTAGAAGGGAAAAAAGACAGCAAGCATTGCTGATTTTTCATATATGGAGGTACCTGAATGTTTGAATTTGAAGTAATGCACAGTGAAAGAAATCTCTGGAAGCATTTATGATCGCCATCTATTAGGAATGGAAAACTAAGGAGAATAAGCAAATGGCCTTCATATGTTCCTCAAAAATATTTTCAGCTCTTCCTAATCGACTGCCGTATTTCTCCTAGTTACAAAGTGCAAGAATTCTCCTTTTGCTGACTAAAACTGGGTAAGAGGTGGATTTTTTTCTCCCCTTTCTTTCCCTGGCTGTAGGTGTAGTTTTGTAGATTGAAGCACAGATCAGGCAGGAATGAACAAGCATGGTATTTAAAAGGAGCATACAGATTTGTGACTGCACACAGTACCTGCCAAGATTTGTTTTTCTGTAGATGTTTTTGCACGTAATGGAACATCTTCATTCCCCTATGTATGATTGTTTACCCATTGTAAATAGCTATTTACTTGTATCTTGAATCCTTATATGTATATCACTTTTAACTCCAAAATGAAAATCTTGGTAACAGATTCTGTGACTTATTTTAGTTGGTAGAATTTATAATGCACTTTTTGGTCAGAGTGTTTTCCTGTTACTTAAGACTGAGGATATGATCTTTACTGAACCAGTTTAATGCTTTCCTTGAAAATATTATTCTATTTTTCTGTGTAAGTTATTTGCTAAGCAAAATTCAGTAAAAACTAAAGTAAGGATAGAGTCAGGCTAATGTGCTGTCCAAAGGTTTTATGCTGCCAGTGGAGAAGAGAGCCGCTGTCATTCCAGACGTATGTGGAACCCTTGGCACTGAAGAGGATTCTGTATTAAAAAATGTTGGACTTGTCTGAATAGATAATATCTTCAACCTTCTGTGCCAGGAAGCATTGCTGTGTTGAGTCAATGATGAGTTTCTGTCAGAGCCTAATGAGAGGATTGTCTTGAGGCACCAAGCCATGCAAACTTGAAGAGACAAGCCAGCCGTGGTTGAACGAGTGGCCCTCAACAGTGTGTTCCTTTGAGCTTCTAAGCCTTGCCATGCGCTTTTGCAAGGGCCCAAGAGATTCAACAGCCCAGAGAGGCTTTTCTTCATCACTGGACACTCGGGTCTGAGGGAAGAAGTACAGAGCAGAAAAAGCAAACCAGAAAACCCCAGGGAGGCACTGCATGGTGGCTACTTCCTCCTGCACAGGAGTCCCTTTATATTACCCTGGTGACTATTATTTCTTTTAAATATACTAATCTTCAGCTTCTTCCTGAAGATTTTTCAAGACAGTGGTAAGTAAGCAAGTGATTTCTCCAGCCTTTTTGTACTTACTCAAAATATATGTGATAGGTACAGATCATACTTGTGATTTTTGGTTTTAGTTGTATCAGGGCAGGATAGATAAAAGGCAATTCCAGTGTACATTGTATGTGATTATCGTCTTCAGAGTAGTATAATAAGTGGTCTATCATCAGAGCATTTTATTGATAACTTAAATGCCTCTTGCGCTGTTTTTCAACCAAGGGAAGTTAGCCTTGTTTGCTAAAGGCTCTCTCAGGAGCTGCATGGGCTTGATGTGGTCTTTGGACAGTATATTTGATTCTCTGTGCACTATTCTGAAATGATCCATGTGTCCACAGTGTTTTGCCTTTTCCCCTTTGAATTTCTAATATCCTCAAAGAATAAGACACAAAGCATTTCCCTGCAATTAATATCTTGCTGGTCTGAATGTCTCTAACATAGTTAACAACCCATCTGGTCATAATCCTCAGAAGAGTCCCTGTGCCTCTGTCATGCAGAGATACTGCTGTTCTTTCCTATAGTCATTCTGCTGTGGTGTTCTTACTGATTCAAAAATAATGACCAAAGTCCATTTACTTACTCAATTTAGGTTTTATTGCATTTCCAGTAGAATACATAGCACATAAATCTTCTCCAAGTAAGCTTGAAACAGCAGTAAATGGCAGCTGAAAATCTCTCTGAAGTAGCACGGTGTTTGCAGGCTACAGGAGGCTTTGTCAAGTACGTGTGGCTACTGTTTTGTGGTCCTTCTAATTGAGTATAGAGAAGACAGAGCCATCTTTGCATCAAATTGCTAGAAAAAATGTGCCCTAAATGTTTCATTTAGAGAAGAAACCTATGAAAAATTACCTTAACAAAGCATATGGGTCTTTGATTCTGCACATATTCATGTCCGTTCTGCAGCTTCTGTCAACTTTGGCTGGAGAGAAAACCTCATGGGTTTGTTTGTTTTTTCGTGAGGTGAATGGAAAGAGCTTCGGTATCTGTTTTGTTTCAGAGGTTTTTACATCATCATTAGGGTAATGATAAGTCCTGCCATAGTGGCACTGTCCTTTGTTGATTGACTATTACAGCAACAGCCAAGAAAGAGGAAAGGGATGGAATGGGAGGGCAGTTCAGGGGAAGAAATAGGTGAACATGGGTCTGAGACCACAAAAAGGCATTTGAAAGGAGAAAACCATTGGTTAAATAAATGTATATGGGTTTTTTTGCTCTTAATTTACAAAGGAAATAAATAGAACATAAGTATGTAAAAATAATCCTATAGCTAAGCCTTTGCAGAAAGGCTGACTTCCCTCATACGGTTCTCTGAGACAGCAGAGAGGAGCCAGCTCTGACCCAAGAGCTGTCTCTGGTAACTCAGCTGATGAGACCTGTCCTACAAGCTTTGGAGTCATGCCTGTTTTAATGAAGCTCACGCAACTTCTAGATGTGGTCTAGCTCATCTCCTGCTGCCTCTCAGCACAGAGAAGGTTTGGAACATGCAGGTTGTGACCACTCAGTTGTAGTGGGATGTCCAGGAGACTGGGCATTGCTACACTGGCCACAGTGGAGCATCAGAGGTGGGATTCACCCTACCAGATCTGCACTGGAGTTACTTACACTGATTCTCAGCTTTGGGTGGGAAGAAAGGCACTTATCCTAAGGGTGAATCTCCTAATCTCCTGCTTTCCACTGACTGTACAGAGCACCAGGGGTGACTAGATCAGATGTAGATCTCCAGTTTTAGATGAAATGGATATTCCTGCAGTTTACTGACTACCCTGCCTGCAGAGTGGCACGAATGCTGATTCAGGAGGGCATTTAATGACGTGACAGTCCCTGGGAGAAAGACATTAACAAAGGGGAAAAAAAAAAGGAAGAGTTTAGCTATGTTAACTACAAGCAGAATCTTCCCAGGTAGTTCATTAAAATGAGAAGTATCAGACAAATGTTTTCCTGTAGGAGATAAAGACTTTCACTTGGCTGCTGAGTTCAAACCCATATTTCACCCGTAATTTGAAAAGCTACATATTTTTAAAATCTACTAGTTCTATGTGTACATTCTTGCACACGTACAACACACACATTCTTGTCCCCACAGCCTGTATCCTGCCTGTTGCTGCTGACCAGTGCATGCTCACAAGGTAGACGTGCCAAACCTGTGAGTTCAGGGCCTGCGGATGCAAAAGGGTTTTGTGTTTGTCTGTACAGATAGGTTATATGTGTTTACATCAAGGGACCAGTTAAGAGTCTGGCTTCCTGCTGTAGGAAACACAGAACAGGACTGTGTGTAGTGGAACAAAAGCAGCTCCAAGCCTGGAGAGCTTGTTTTTTCAATAGATGGGGCAGACGTGGTTTTGGTTTTTGCTGGAGTAAGCGGTCATGGTGTTGGATTGGACATGTCACACCAGTGCTGTGGCTTTATGCATAACAAATCTGTTCAAAATGTGCAGAATGATTTGGCGTGTGTAGGATGTTACCAGGGAGAGGGGGAAAACATCACAAAAGGGCTATGTTTTATTTTTTTTCTAACCCAATGATTCTTTTTGATCATTCTGATTGTGATTCAGGCCAGAAGAATCTGTGCAGACTTGGGAAAACTGTAACACAGCAATTCGGTAACACAAAGCCAAAAAGCCTGACCTTTGTGTGTTTCTGGACTCAAATATTTCAGGAGAAAGTAGACAAGAATGAAGAGAAAATTGCTGGGAGGGACCTCGTATGTTCTCTTCATGCATCTGTGTTATCTGGAGGTTCGTGCTGCAGACATCGTTGTCCAAGGGCAAAGTTGCTGTCCCTAGTCAGTCCCGACTGATCTTCTCCCCTTGCCCTGGGTTTACATCTTCACTCATGTAGTCATAACCTGAGCCAGTCCTGGCAAAATGATCCAGTTTATGGAAAATCATCCATTAAAAAAGCCATTAAGCAAACTGAGGTGTCCTGACTGAACTAGATAGGGGAGCTATTACAGCCCTGGCAGATTGGGGAGGAGGAGGCAGTCCTGGCTCAGCCTCAGCCAGCATTGATGTGTGTTGTCATCCTGGCTGTGCTGGTAGGCAAACACCTCACAGGCAGCACAGGAGGAAAATAGATCAGTTGGTTTGTACCCAGGCAAAAGCAAACCCTGAATTCAGAGTTCCATGCACCCTCCCAGGTCCTTCTGGAGCAGTGTTCAGTGTTGTACAGACTTCTGAGATCCTGTGCTTAGAGTTAGGGTGCAGTATTACTTTGTACCACCCTGAGTTGGCTGTCACTGCTTGAGATGAGCTATGTGTATGAGTCGTGCAGGGACATCGATCGGGAGAAGGGTTTTTGAGCAGTATGCTGGCTGCTGTTAGGAGGCAGTGTGAACATGCCTTGGAACTGGAGAGGCTTGGAAATGCAGTACCCTGAAAGGCTTACCTTTTCAGCAGGATCGAAACCTCTTCCTCTGACCCCATACATGCAAGCAAAGGAGATTGTGGTGTTGCTGAGATCTGCATGTTGTGTCAACAATACAGCATCAGGGTTTCCCTGCCTTGGGTGCTATAGGTAGGAGGGCATAAGAGAGCTCTGCACCTTCAGCATGGGTAAGTGGGCTGAACTAACACAGGTGGGATCCTGGAGTAAGAGAAGCGATTGTTAAATGTGGCAAGTGTGGGTTTGTTCTGCCAAGTCGCTGCTTGAAGGGAGAACAAAGGTAGGTGTTTGGCATGAAGTCCTCACACCCTCTCTGAGCTGAGGCAGGACTTGTGTTAGGTGCTAAGGTACTTCCATGCTCAGCATCCCAGAGAGCTGTTTTATGTAGAGGGAGAGCTGCTGATGGGTGGAATGGGTAGGTGATGTCATTTGGTAAAAGAAGACAGAAATAAAGGTTATTCTGGTGTGTAAATAAACTCTCTGTTCCCCCAGAGATTCAGTTACCAAGCATAACATTTCTGTGGGGGAAATAAAACAAAGATCTTTAGCTTAGAAACAAAGCACTGTAGTCTACTGATTTTTGGTGGTTGTATTTGTTTCTTACAGAAACCATCTTAGTGATGGTTGTGACAGATACAGACACTGCATGGCTCTATGTCAACGTGGTCCTATTCCGAAGTAATGCTGATTCTGCCCAGCTCTTGGGCAGACCTCTAAGCACTCTTTAGTTTTGTTCCCAGGAAACAATTGAGATGCCTGAGGCACACAGAGGTGGAGCATTCAGTTGCAGAGGTATATGGCACCTGCCTCAATAGCGTTAATGCATCAGTAGCCAGCCGTCACTCCCGCAGCAGGGCTGCTGCAGTCGTGTCTCTGGCTCCCCTACTTGCTTCCTTGCGTCACTGGAGCTCTTAATTTCATTTTGCAGGATTTGCAGAGTGCTAAATCTGGGCCCAGGAGTGTTATTTTTAGAGTCTTGAAAATAGGCTAATGTACCAAAATAGATTTTTCTCACAGTTTAATAAACCATTGATTGATTTGGGGAGGGAGGGGAGGATGGCAGTAAGACAGAAGGGTTTTTCATGTCATCTCCTTGGTCATATAAGGAGCAGAGGGTTCATCTATGGTGTTAGCATCCTCCCGGAGCTCCACGTATATTGTCCCATCCCATTCTTTCCCTTTGATCTATTTCCAAAACTCATCTTTCCTTGCCCACCCACTTTTCCTCCCTCCTGCCACCCACTGCCCTTTAGCACTGCCCCAGATGTCTTCTCCTGTGCCTGCTGCCTGCACTGTCAGCTGCACGCAGATTGTGTTTCCCCAGATCAATTTGAAGGAGCCGTTGAAGGAGATGCATTTCAGGAAAGTGCCTACTGTTCATGTCTCGGATTCTGCCAAGGTGGGTTTCGAGAGTTCACATTGCAACTAGGAGGCTCGTTCAAGGTCTAGAGCTGGGCAGATGCTGCAGACCGGCACTCCAGGGAAGTGTTTATCCTGGGCTTTGTGACCATGTCTGTCTCGTCCTGTTGGGAAGGATGACTTATCCAGGGCTGAAGTACTTGCACCGACTTTGAAATCATCATGGAGGCAGTCAGTACTGTGTTACCTGAGGTAGGTTGTGGGGCTGAGGTCAGCTGAGAGGTGATGAAAATGAGTTTAGTCCTCAAATCTGCACCAGAAAGGGAAGGGAAAGAGAAAGAGAAGGAAAAGGAAAGAAAAGAGAAAGGAAAGGAAAGAGAAAAGAGAGAAAGGAAAAGAAAACGGAAAAGGAAAGGGAAAGAGAAGGGAAAAGAAAGGAGGTGGGGTTTGAGGCAAGGGGACAGAAGCTGTCTGCCTTGAAGTGCTGTGCTTGCAGGATGCCCTGTGTTGAAGTGAGTGCAGGTTTGGGTTGCTAACCCTTTCCTCTGACCCTGGGGACTCCACGTTTCAGAGAGTGCGAGTGAGCAGATGGATTTTGTTAGACTTGGAAGAGCCAGTTTTTAAACTGAGAAAGCTTTCAACCTTGTCTTTACAGAGTGGTGTTGACATGGAGCTCTTTGTCTTTTATACTGCTTGCCTCTTCCCTCCTTCTCTCCCCCACATGCAATACAGTGTTTAAAGCCCATCTGAGCACTGACCACCTAGTTTGTCATACTGAATGCTTTCTATGTATCTTACCTCATATTTGTTTTGGCTTAAGAAATAACCCAGCCCCCCAAATGTTTACCGCTGGCCAAGCTCCTGCTGACATCTGCAGGAGAGCAGCGGGTCCAGCTGCTGACCGCAGTGATCCCAGCAGCAGCTGCTGCCCGCTGGGCGTATGGACCTTCTCAAAGACATCCTGATCCTGTCCTGAGTGTGGAGTGTGTTGTTACTAATGTCCTTCCAAGATAAAAGACCACAAAGATGACCACCACTTACAGAGTAATTAGCCAGTGAGACTCCGTCTCATTTGGCATAATCCAGATGTTATCCTGTTAATTTCAAGGCTGTTACTCAAGCGCAGAGTTGACACACAGAAGTTGAGAGCAGGTCTGCAACCCAGGCTTTTGCTGGGGAGGCTGTCAGTCAGGGCTTTGATGGGGTGTGTGATCTTCGGCCAACACAGCTGTGCTGAGAAGACCTCAGCATAGACTTCTGCTCGTTACACCAGCAAAACCTTGTTTTTACTGGTATTGCTGATGGGGGGGAAGAGAAGCTTTCCTGCAAGTTGCTGCTAGTGTGAGCTCTGTCAGTGGTGACCCCCCCTTTACCCATGCTGCGGACCCCAAGCCTCCCTGGTAAGAGCTGGCCTAAGCGGGTGCAGTGATGAGGTTCCTGTTGGGAAGCCAGGGCTGTACTTGCTTTCATTATCTTTTTTAAGAGTCTTTTGAATGCATTTTCTAAAATGTACATCTTGTTCTCAAGAAGACTTTGATCTTGTTAATCTTTTCATCTATGTGTCAGTCTGTTGTGTGAAAATGCTGGAACATGCTCTATTGTGGTGTGGGGTTTCTCTGGGGTTTGTTTTCATTCTTTTGCATAGTTTAGAGAATTTTTCTTCCCCAGTGCTCTCCCTCTGGCTTGAATCTACATGAAGGTTGACCACAGACGTGGCAGGTTTTGGAGTGCCACTTTAGGCCATGTCTTTGAATTTTCTTTGCAGGGATTTCCTGATAGAAAATTAAAACAATTATTTCTCTTTCTTCACATTACTATAAAGAAAGCATCTTGGGTGAGTTGCACATCCAGTTCTGAGCAGATATGAGCTCTCTCTGCCTGTCTCCACCAGGTGGGATGCAGGCCAGCTTTCAACCCAAAGTCTTGTGGTTGCTACATCATGAGGCAGAGTCTAGACTAACTAACCTGTTCCCTGTGTTACTAGGTTGTACAACGGGTGTGCTGCTGTGGTTGTGGTCATTTGGCGACTTCGAGGCATGGGCAATATGATTAAATCTGTCTGCATTTGGCCTCACAGACTTAGCCTTGATTGTGATCATTTACATATGCTCTTCTCCCCTAGTTCTTACCATAGGTTTAGACCTCAGGCTATGCTTTCATAGTTATAACTGTGCTTTCCTAAAATGTCCATCTGCTTGTGATAACCCTTGTGTAAATGCAGTCATATCTGTGAAACGTAATGTTCTGTGGTATAACTTCAAGAGAAAGAGGAGGAGTCAGTTGGGCACTCAAAATTGTACCTCCTATTCATGCCTGTCAAAAAACCACCTTTGTAACAAGTCACTGCTACTGAGCCAAATCAGGATTTTTGCAGTAGTTGGACCCTCATTGAAGACAGTGATGTGATCTTTCCTCAGTGTAAGCTAGGAATTAAGTAAGAGTTGGTAGCACAATGGTAATAGTTGATCACTGGGGAAAGGAACTGATCCCTTTGGTTCCATGTGTAACTGAGAGTTTGACTTGTAGTGATGGGCTGGTGAGGAAAAAGAGCATGGAAGGCAGCCATGTGGGAAGTGTGCCACCAAAGCACTGAGCCTGCTTTGAGCGGCATCTCCGACACAGACATCCTTGCTTTAAACACTTCTGCATGGCCCAGTGCTGTGCTTGAGGACTGCGTCGAGGTCTCTCACAAAACATGCTTTGTGTTGGCCTTTTGGAGGCTGAGACACCAGGTAATACCCCAAGATCTTTGAATATTTGTTGTCCTTGGTATTGTTGACCCGTTGCAGGTAAGTGCAGACTTCTTGCTTTATAAAAATATAATTAATTTCTTTTTCTACCTCTATGTTTTGCCTAGGTCCTGAGGGAGACAAATAAATTGGCTGAAATGGAAGAACCACCTTTGCTACCAGGGGAAACCATTAAAGACATGGGTATGTGAAGAGGAAATTTCTTGTTGTTTGCTAACCAAATAGAATATCCATAGAACAAAATATATTGGCAGTCATTGACATCAATGTCAGCAAATTACTAATGTTTTGAGAACCACAATCAGGTTGTTTTATTCATCAAGTTAATGCACATCACATGAGCCAAGGTAACTGTCTTCCCTTACCATGTAGCAATTACAAGGCAGTTCAATGTGTGTTAGCATGAGGGATGAGGTGGGTTGTATGGCTTTGCATTTGCTGCCTCCTGAGAAGACATGGATTGACTATTTCAAGTTGTTTTGCCACAGGGTAACTTCTTATGTTGACACAACACAATTGTGTGCCCAATCTCTGTCACAGACTAAAAGAGAGGATACAGTGCTGTGGCAGGGAACTTCCTATGATACAGGGATGGGTTTTTGTTGTTACTATTTTTCATCCAGCCATTCTGACATGCACCATGTTCGCTGATGCATTCCAATCTGAAAGTTTGAGTAAGGCCTCTAGATTAATTTTCTGTGGAAGATTTTGCATTCACTAGTTTACCATGTTACCTTCCTCTTAAAATGATATGGAATAGTGCAATATCAGTCCTAAAAATAAAAAAAATTAAAATACCTCACCAAAAAAATGCACCCAACAACAACAGGAAGAAAGGCAAAAGCCTGTCAACTCAATGCTCAGTCGTTTTCTCCACTCCTTTCCTAAGGATGCTGAACTTGTACTTCAGCCATGCACTGCAGACTGACACCTAACTCTGTCCACAGGCACAACTAGCTCTGACAGCAAGACTAGATTTTGGTTCCTGGGGAATAGTGTAAGAGATCAGAGTTACCAGTGCTTTATCTGTTGACAAATGATGTGATGAGCCATGCAAGTCTGAGACTGAGTGGCTTTTGGAGTTTCCCAGACAGCAGCTGCCTGGTCCAGCAAAAAGTCTAAGGCAGCAAAAAGTCTAAGGCAGCAAAAAGTAAAGATTTATTATTCATCAGAAATAATTATTTCCTGTTATAAGTGTCAAGAAAGGCAAATGTAATTGTCTTTGTATTTTACAGAGAAAGGAAGAAGTACTGTTTCAGCCAGCCCAGTAACCTAGAACAAGATTGGCCCTGTAAAAGACAGGAATTTCATAAGCAGGGGAATTAGTAAATCCCAGTTTCTAGTATCTTTCTCCCACATGGATTCTCTTATATCTACCAAAGACTGAGCTTATTAGGCTTTCCCTTGGTGGTAGCACTAATACAACCTCTCTGCTATACCTTGCATCCATTCTCACAAACAGTGAAGCGTTTCAATGCCTTGGAGATCCCTGTTTATCAGAGACTGCTGAAATCATACAGTGTGGCCATGTTAAGGTCAGATAAGCCATGTGTACTTGTGCAGTGTAATTAAGTAAAATTGTTTCCTTAAGAAACCAAGCTAATAAAATGCAAATTTCTTACCTGGAAAACATTTTTGTAGCACCTTTACTCAGAAATTCTGTTCTCTTTTGGATATAAATGCACGCTTTTATCAGTAGATTTTGTTGTGGGGCTTTTAAAAACATTTTGAACTTCCATTTTGAATAATGGGAACTCCAGGGGAAAATCCAGGCAGGCTGCCCTCACCCTTGTTATGCTTCATGAGTCTGCTTTTAAACCTCTGCAAACCAGTCTTTGAAAAGAAGTGATTAATAATCGGCCAATAATGAAACGCTTGGTTTAATTAGAACTGGCTAGAAGCATTTTGTGTTTCACTGTCCTTCGAACAAATGCATGTGAATTGAAATAATTGATGAATTGCTAGCACATATATAGTCATTTATTTTTAATAAAAAAATCTGTGCTATGTATTTTGCTCTGAATTAGTCTCTCCTGATGTTTTAAAGATGTTTCTCCATATCCAAATCTCGAGGCTCAGAGAAGACTATGCAAAAGCAGAGCTGATATTAGGATGATTTAGTTATATGAGTTGCCAGTGCCCTGGAGCAAGGCAGTCTCTCTTCCTGCCTCCCTTCCAGCTAAATCTCATGGGAGAAAGGTAGAAGAAATACAGGTCCCCATCCTGACACCCCTGTGTGCTTCCTGTGAGTGGTGGCTGCCACCTGGATGGCAGGCAAGTTGTCTTCCTGAATGTACACAGCTCTTGCAAATTGGATCCTATAGGGTTTGGAGGTTTGAGATTAAGATGGTCCAGGGAGTTCTTTCATGGATCTGGCATCTCCGGACAATGGGTCTTCTGAAAGGATCTTTGTGTGGCTGAGGGGTGTCATTACTTGTTGGTCATAGCATAAACCATTGCCACAGCACAGCCAGGCAACAGCTTCAGTGACAGAAAACATGATGGGCAGCAAGGAAGGGGAGGAGAACAACTTAAATGTTGGTGTTTTTAATTGATATAAACCAGAAGGGCAGTTAGGGGAGGTGTTTGCTGTGGAAAACCAGCAGCACCTCTTGCCTTTTGCTGGAACAAGTGAGAAACGTTTGAGGCCTTTTAAGAAGGGGACTGCTTTGAGTCACCGTCACTCAGGCTCAGAAATAATTGGATCGTTGCAGAGTAACTTGATCGCTGACTTCAGACTTAAAATCACCAGCAGTTGGGTGTTACACAGATTCGTGGCTGCTGTAGCTCTGCTGTTTTTTAGCACAAAGGCCTTCATCCCAGGACTGACTGTGTGCAGGGGTCTGCAGAAGGACCCAAACATCCTGAAAGCCAGTGTAGGAGAACTGCCTTCTCCTGTCTTTGGTGGCACAAACCAGCTTGTGGATGATCCTTAGCTTTTATGCAGATGGTTGTCAACTTCAAATGCCTGCATCCAGGCAAGGAATCATCTCATCTTCTTGTGCATGATATTCTCAGGTACTGGCAAAGCATTGCTCAGGAAGAGGGAACAGTTTGCAGCCAAATACTGGATTTTTCCAGGGGTAGAGGTAGGATTCTAGGTGATGATACTTGCCTGGAGTTCAGTTTATACCCAAACTCTTACCTTCTTCACAGAACTGAAACTTGAATGTTAGCTCTAGGCTAGAAGCCCAGGTTAAGCTTGTTTTCATTTAATGCTTTGAAAAGCAGAGCCTCCAAATATTGTTGCTGTCATAATTTTATTCTCATAAATTAACCATGAAATTAACTTCTTTTTTTCCCTTTTCTTAAAGCAAAGGATGTTACTTACATCTGCCCCTTCACTGGAGCAATCAGAGGAACCCTTACTGTTACCAATTATAGACTGTATTTTAAAAGCATGGAACGGGTAAGCTTTTGAAGCCATCTGCTTTTGCTGGCTATTCAATATTTAGACCTAGGTGTTCTTTGAGAGTAATTCTGTGGGAATCATAGCTATAAGTTTAGGAATATAGGCATAAGGGAGCAGGAGCTGGGGATTTTACCCCCTCCCCTTTTTAAACTCACAAATTTCAACTGTCTACAGGACCCTCCTTTTGTCCTAGATGCATCTTTAGGTGTAATCAACAGAGTGGAGAAAATTGGAGGTGCTTCCAGTCGTGGTGAGAATTCCTACGGGCTGGAGATTGTATGCAAGGTAAACTTCTCTCTGTGTCTTACAAGAGGGGAAGGGGAACATATATTTTAAGAGGTTTTCTCTGTAGGAAGTTCTGCAAAGCGTTTCAGTCAGTATAGTTTCACACACTTCAAAACCCATCTGATTTTAAAAGTAGTTTTCAGGGTTCTTCAGCTCAACTCATTGTAGACAAGATATGCCAGCCTGCTTGGCCTAGGATATGCAAAGCAGTTCTGTGCAATAACAGAGTGGTACAGATGCAGCTTATGCATCCTGAAATGTTCTGTCTCTGAGCCCAATTACCTAATCTCAGTTTTGTGAGGAAGCTAAGTCTTTAGCTGTTTATCTTACTCTGTGACTTGCTGTACCATCACCATATGCTTGAACTTGATAGCTGCTTTCCTGCTGGTGGCTTTTAAACTGTTTACTACAAGTATTTGAGGTGTAGGCTTGGCTGGAAAATCTTGGCATCTTAGAGATGCTTTATTTAGCTTCCGAATTTGATTTTGTAGATGATTATGGAAAGGAGGTCCTGGGTTACCACTCTTGATGGAAACTACTGCTGTGCAAAGTGGAGGAGTTCTCAGTTTCAGAACATTCTCTTGAGTGCTCAGAAATGGAAGCTTTAAAGGAAGATGGCATTGGTTGTTTTTCACCAAACTGGCTCTCTACATGCAGTAGCTGTGGAGGTACTTTGTAAGACAGTCCCTTCCAGCTGCCTACTGGCACAGCTCAGCATGAGAGCCCAGTAAGAGCTAGGTCTGTCTCACAGAGTCCTGCCAATCAAAGATAGCTTGTCCCTGGGCTCTCCCGCAGGCTTTCAGCGGATAGAGAATGTCATGTATGAAGACAGGCTGAGAAAGTTGGGGCTGTTCAGCCTGGAGAAGAGAAGGCTGCGTGGAGACCTCATAGCAGCCTTCCAGTATCTGAAGGGGGCCTACAAGGATGCTGGGGAGGGACTATTCGTCAGGGACTGTAGTGACAGGACAAGGGGTAACGGGTTCAAACTTAAACAGGGGAAGTTTAGACTGGATATAAGGAAGAGATTCTTTACTGTTAGGGTGGTGAGGCACTGGAATGGGTTGCCCAGGGAGGTTGTGAATGCTCCATCCTTGGCGGTGTTCAAGGCCAGGTCGGACAGAGTCTTGGGTGGCATGGTTTAGTGTGAGGTGTCCCTGCCCATGGCAGGGGGGTTGGAACTAGATGATCTTTCCAACCCTAACTATTCTATGATTCTTTGTGAAGGCAAGATACCGTGATCAGGTGCCTGTGTACTCCCTCTGCTCCTCTGCAGTTGTGGCAGGCTTTGTTAGAGTCTGCAGACAACCACTGAACCAAGCCCAGAACTGCAGTACAGCAGTGTTCAAATACCATATTAAATCAGTACCAGAAGGAGCATTGTGATGTGACCCTATTTTGAATGCTGGCTTTTGGATTTTCCTTGAAGTGGTTCAGAAACCTGCAATTTGATTTCCCTCTTTTTTCCCTAGGATATTCGAAACTTGCGATTTGCTCATAAGCCTGAAGGGAGAACAAGGCGGTCCATATTTGAGAACCTCATGAAATACGCTTTCCCAGTTTCAAATAATCTGGTAAGTATTTTCTTCTCAGTTTTTACCAAAAGACACAGATGTTCAGTGCCATCTACTTGGTACAGTGTTTGTGTGGGTGCATTTTTTTTGAAGGAGGAGAAATGCTGGGTTTAAAATCTGGTTTAGAATTGATTCTGTAGGAGTTTAGATCGTATATAAAACAGGAAAAATTACTACTGTGGGACTGGATTCCTTCATGCACGGCGAATGACTTTCTGATTCACCCTCGTAACACAGGGAAAATACTTAAAGCTCAGTGATATCCATCAAAGGTTTACAGCTAATGGTGTTTTCACTGCCTCAAATCTGGAATGCAGTTAGTCTGCTCTGTCACATTATAACATTGCAATTGTTGCTTTAAGTACTGGTTGAAAGGATCTGGTTCTTAATATGTAAAAGTATTCTTGCCCAAGTAGTCTTTTCTTTCTCTAATAATAAAGTCCTTTTGTCCATGAAGTTCTAGGTAATAGAAAAGCAAGATCAGATGTATAGAGGAAAGTATATTATTTTACTAATCGCTTGCTACAGGAAGTAAAAAAGCCCTAGAAGTCGTGAGTTACTATTTGAGATACCAGCCAGCCTGAAAATCGGCTCCGAGTGGGCTCTTAACGGTAAATTTTCTTTCTTTCAGCCACTTTTTGCATTTGAATACAAGGAGGTTTTCCCAGAAAATGGATGGAAGGTGTATGACCCCACTTGGGAGTACAGACGACAGGTGGGTATTGTGCCATGTCCTTCCTCATCTTCTCTGCTCTTCAGAAATGAGGGTCTGTTCAGTAATATAATTACAGGTCGCATGGAGCAGCGAATGGTCCTGCTGACAAATGTCATGCAGGCTGGGTTAGGACATTGTTCCCCACACTGCAGTGATTGATGGCAGCAGAACAGCTTTAGAGATGGTTGCATCCGCTAATGGAGATTACTCAGGCTGCAGAGAGCTGACTTTAGGCTTGGTAGAAAAAACTATTGCTCTGGCTTAGTCATGAGCCACTGCCAGCAGTGAGGAACCAGAGATGTGTTTTGTAGGTACAGGCATCCCATTGATAGAATTTCACACCTCAGCTCTTGCTTGTATGAGTTTCATTTCTCTCCAGTTTTTCCTGTTTCAAACAGGAAATTGGAAGGAAAAAAAAAATTAAATAAATACAGAATGTCTCCATTTTCTTGAGGAATCAGCATAGGGAGCAACCTAGAGAGTGTTGCCATTTACCATAGCTTAGAACAGACAGTTGCAGTGTGTCCAGAGTAGACTGGTGAAAGGTATTAATGAAGTGGCAGGCTGTCAATTAGGAATCCTGCCTCCCTGGTGGAAAAGGTGGGAGAATTTTGTTGTTTATAATGAAATCACTCTTGTTGTAAAATTCTCGAGTGGTAGAAACAGCACAATTTGCCCTGGACACAATAAACTTTTATCTCATCCAGACCTACCAGGATAAAATCAATTTTCCTTTGTAAAAGGAAGAAATTTTAAGCCTTGTAATTTAACGATTTATTTAGGCCTTTCCCACAAACAGAACAAAACCAGACCTTTGTCCTAGCCTAGTTGTTCATCTGTTTCCTGGCATCCAAAACCAAAGAAAAGGATTTATTTAATAGCTCTAGTCTTCTAAAAGCTGGGCATGCCTTCTAAATTGGTTATCTAGGCCTGTCATTAACAGATGGGGAGAGAGTGCTTCACTGTTGGGGGTGATTTGTTCCCTCCTGAAATAGCTGCCTAAGATAAATCCCTGGTTCTAGGCTTCTAATTGAAAATGAGACGTATTCATCGCAAAGTGTGTGTTTTGTGGCGAGATACCACAACCTAAAATCCTAGTAGAGACAAACTCTGATCATTTGTAATCAGTGACACACGTCGTATCTAAGGTCGACTTTGACTAATAAGACCAGATAATGCAGCAATTGCTGCTCTGTTAATAATTCACCTCTTTCTTGGTAGTTTTTTTAAGGAAAGATGTGTTTATAAAGAAGGATCTGCAGCCCAAGCTGTGTGGGCAAGATACTTCTGTATAGGGCTGATAACTTTGGAGTAAAGACTAAAGAATACCCGTGCTATCAAAATAATCTTCATTGTTTAGCCCAGCATTCACTCAGCCAAGCTTCAGTTAAAACAGACCATGTACAAAAGAGGTTATGACAATGCCTGGAAAGAAGGAAAGGTGACTCTTGAGAATTTGGAGGTAAATTAGTCCAATTTCTTAATCTTGGTATGTCTGATTTAGAATACAAGCTTTTCTGTCCACATTAGTTTTTATACTGGGATTTGCTGCGCCTTAAATTTGGCAGGAGTTTGGTTATGTGGTGAAAAGATATATAAATGTACATGCATGTGATTTGCAGCTCTTCATGGCCTTTCTGTAAAGAAAAATGATACTCAAGGTAGCACTGTTGTGTTTGAAGCATGTTTCAGTTGAGACACTGCTGCAGTGTGTCCTTTTGTTATGGCCTGCTTCTGTATCGTTTCTGGGTGGACAGGAAAAACTGCCTGACCGCCTTTATGTCAAGAAACCAGACTAATGTCCATCTCTTGAAGCCCCCCCTCATTTGCTTGCATTGGTAACTGCAAAAATGAATCCAAACCAAGATTTTTTTCAGCCATGGCCTATCTGAATTATACCCATGATGGGCCACAGCCATTACCATTCCAGATCACACAATCCATCTGTTCCAGTAGCTTATCTCCAAAAGTGACCAACACCAGCTGCTGAGGAAGAGGCAGACCATACTGCAGTAGATGTTTATGTTGTGATCTGGCCAGGAGGAGAATTTCATCCCTTTTGTTAGATTGATTTAGGTCCTGCAGCATGAAGCTTTATGTCCTCTCCAAAACTTTAAGGTATTTCAGGCTGTTTATTTAATTTCAGCATTTATAACTATGGATGTTCAACTTATCTCTGTGAATGTCTGAGCCTTTTTTCTTAATCCAGCCAGGTTCTGTTAAAGCAATAACAAATACTAAAGTAAATCAGGATTATGTCCTGAAATGGCAGCAGAGATTCGTTAAGAGTGAAGCACCACTGGCATCATCAGATCAGATAAAGGGGATTACCTGTCTCCGACTGTAAGAATTGTGACCAGAAACAGAGAAGCAAGACATATGCACTATCTGCAGGACCTTTTGGAATTGGTTTAAAAGCCATTAGAGAAGAGCTGGCCTAGGGCATAAACAGCCCAGCAGCATGGCCAGGCATTAGCTTGGTGTATCTTAGACTGGGTTGGTTTTTTCCCTGTGGGAGCAGAAACAGAGGGGAGCGGAGCAAAAGTAGAAGCCAAGAATGGTACCAAGCATCCAGAAAGGACTTTCAGGGCAGGATCCATTATAGGCTCTATGTCTGCAGTCATAGACATGGCAAGTTTGTGCATGGCATGATTTATTTGTTATAATTTCTATTTTCAGATTAATGTAAGTGTGTTGAGATGGCAGAGATTGTGGCAATTAGGAAGGATACTCAGTAAACCCCTGACTTCTCTGTTGGCATTCTTGGGAAGGTGGAAATATGTAACTTATTAAAACTCTGTGATTGTATAAAACCATGGGGAGTAATAAACAACCTGTGGAGAACAAAAGGAACTCAGAGAGGTTTGGGATTTATTCGGTAACTGGAATCGCATGTGGCAAATGAAATTTAAAACTGAAATTGCTCCCTGATTTTTATTACACGTGGGCTGGCAGAGTATAAAACAGAACTGCAAAGTGAATAAGACTCAGTTGAAACCAAAAGGCCTTGAGATGCCTTTGGAGTAACTTAAAGCTTTCATTTTCCTTAACAAGGTGGGGAGCATTTGGAAAATATTACAAGGGGTTGTGAAGCGGGAAATGTGTGATGTTCCCTTACAGAAGTTGTGCCCGTCTAATCTTGTGCTCTGGTTATATGTACGAGGGAGCCACAGTATAGGGCTGTGGTTGCTGCTTTCAGAGGAAACATATAGAAATTAATAACTCAGAAAAGGAGCTGACCTGTTTTGAGGTTAAAAGAAGTGCCCAGCATTAGTATACAAGCATGGAAAGGTGTAAAGCATGAGAACAGCATCCTACAGAGGATTGTTTGCTGTAACCTAGGGGAGTAAAATGACAACTATCTGTTAAATGTCCTGTGGTTTAACTGAGGTGCTGCTTATGCTCATTATGTCTCTACTGCAAAACAGATCACAGCTCTCTTGTGCTAAGTGAACACAGCCTGGGCCGAGTACATGGCAGAGGGACCAGCTTGGCTCTGGCAGCTGTATCCTGTGTCGTTGCAGGGACGTGCCTGAGCTAATGTGCTTGGCCTCTTGGCATCTCATGGCTCAAACCAGCTTTGAGAGGCACTGCTGGTGTGACTCAAGACCTTGCCTGCCTTGCATGCTGCAGCTCAGGGTGTGGCTAAGCTTAGAGTTGATCTACTGGATCCCAGAGATTTGACTGTGTGTAATTCCAGCAAGGATATTGGCTTTTTTCCTGTCAGTGAAAGATCCTCATGTGCTTAAGCTTAAACATGTACTTTGCAAGGTGATGGTTTCAGTGCCATGCTGGTGTGTCTTCAGCAGTTTTTCCCTGCAAATGAAGAAACTCTATCTTCTACAGCACGTATAGCTCAAGTGGTAAGTGAGAACAAGACACTAAAGTAAGGCATGAATGACCTTCCAGAGGGAAACCAAGTCTGGTTGCATGTGGAGGTGACACAAAGGCTGCATATCTCTGGTGAGATGATAGTTGTAAGGAGTGTTCCCAAGCACTGGGGCACCTTCATCGCAAGTTCCAGGCATAGCTTCATCCAGGCTATTACCATCCCTCGCTTGAGTGAGTGTGTGTGAGCATCTTTAGCCATGCACAAAGATACTCTTCCAGCAAAACATGTGCAGATTGAGAGTATGAAGCAGTTATTTACTGGCTAACACAAACATTTCATGATGTTGTTTTCCCTCTTGTAACCTCGAGCTCAGCGATCCCCATCTCAGCAATCCTTTTCCTCTATCTGCAGTTATACGTTTCTTGTCTTCCTATGGATTTGCACACAGCTCTTTCTTGTGGCTTTGCAGTGTCCTTGGCAGACTCAGCTTGTGGTTGTGCAGCTGGGCCATTGCAGAGCTGGGACCTGAAGAGGTCCTGGTGAAGCAGAGAAGAGGGAGCACTGTGAGCCCAGCTCACTTGTTCCCAAACAGGGGCACAGTTCAGAGACCAAGGATCACCAGTAGGCAGTTTGGACAAACTGCCCTGTTTGGAGAATAAATGAGTTTAATAGTGTGGATGTGAGATGTAGTCTCAAGTGAGAATGGTCACGGGCATATTTGATTTATAGACATGTTCACATTGCCTTCCTCCCTTTGCCCTCTGTCAGCAACCAAACACATAAATTCTCTTGACATCAGAGTCTAATAGAAGCACTAGTTCACCTGAAGAAGCAGACCTTGTGCACCAGGCTCCGGTCACTGATGTGGACATCCAGCAGCCACATTCCCTAGAAGCTTCAGGACTATCAGGACCTGCAGCTAGTGAGGCAATCCTGGATTCCTGCTGCAGGTGCTGGCAGGCAGCTCCCAGAGCCAGTTGTGAGCCTGCAGAGCCTTCTTGACTTGGAATAGAATTCTAACTGGGCCTTAGCTTTTCTAACCTGGTCCCTAGCTTCCCGGACAACATCCAACATGACAACATGACTTACATCAACAACAGTTTGGGTTGGGTTGCTGATAGACTTTTGGGTGCTTACGACTTACCAGGAAGCAGTGAAATGCATCTTGTATGAGGAAATACCGGTGTGCTTTATATCATGTTTAGCTTTTTCTATTGATTTCAGTTGGAGAAAGCACAAATCTGAAGGAACATGAATAAATGCAGAACCTACACTGCATCATGGCAAATATTCTGGGAAGATGCAAATCCAGCTTCTCTTCCAGCCCACTTGGCTTATTTCTGTTTGCTTCGAGTCCTTAGAGAGAGTCATGATCTGAATCCAATCCCTCTTTGGGTGGTGCTGTGATTCAAGGCTTCTGTGCCTGGGGAAAGCAGACATTCAAAGGAAATGTGAAGCTGACACAGCATATTTTCTTTCTTTCAGGGTGTCTTGGTTTAAACCAGGACAGAGGGCTTGTCATGGATTTTCTTATTGCAGAGGAAAGATTTCATGCAAGTTGTCAGAGTGGCAGCTGAAAGACTTATTGCTGGTTCTGGACCAAGCACTGTATGCTGAAGCCATTCTGCCCAGCACAGCGAGGAGGATGCTTTGCAGTGCCAGTGACTGCTTGATCTCTGTAAACAGTGGTAGAGGTGCAAGGTAGAATGAAAAGGAGCTTTACTTCCATGTAACTGCTTGTCAGCTCCCATTTTCCTTGCCACGAATGTGCTGACAGCAGTTTGAATTCAGATTTGGGGGAGGTGAAATCTCCAAGTGCTGCTGATGGATCTATTGCAATATAGCCGTGTGCTTACTAGGACAGGACTGAGAACAATTTAGTCATTTGCCATTAGTTCAGTTCCGGATAGTAATGAGTTTGATCACAGTTGATGGACAGCTAAGACCAAGGGTCTTGCTATTCCCTGGTGGACGGCAAAGCTGGTGGGCCAGGAGATTCCATGCTGGCTGGGCACCTCTGGGCATGTTTTATTTGTCAGTAAGCTTAGACTATGTATACACAATATTTGATGCCTGTTTCTGCCAGTTCTTTGGCTTCAGGCATAAATAGGGTTTTGGAGTACTCATGATTCTGGCAGCTCTGTTGATTTCCTTGTAGTAACATTTCCTTCCCAGGGAGGGCCCCAGAACCAGGGGTGGTTCACAAGCAAGGGTGTGTGCCTGGTATCAAACAGAAGGTCTGTCCTCTCCTCCCATTCCTAACCATGGCCTGTTTTGACAGCGTGACTCTCTGCTCTGACAGGGACTCAGCTGCAGCCTGTGTGGGTTCAACCATAATTACCACAGCTCTTTTGACTTGTGCTCCGTTTGTCATTTATTTCCTGTTGGAGCCATGACAGTGGCAGTCAGTGCCCCACCACCCTCCTGAAAATGAAGTACTGTTAATCAGAACAGAAGCATGTATTGTTTTAAGAGCTGATGTTCCTCTAAAACAGACTCTCTGCTTAGCAGTCTCGCCTGGTTCACTGTAGTAGATCTGTCTTTGCCACAGAGATGCTTTGTATTGGTGCTCACTCCTGCTGCAGCAAGTGTCTGTTTGAATCTCCCCTTGCAGGCATGCAGTAGCAGCCACACCGATTTGATCTGTTAACTCCCAGCGTCAGCCAGACTAAGTCTGCAGGTTGTCAGGATCATCCCCATTGTGCTGCAGGTGTTACCTGAAGCTTACCAGCTGGGAAGCTGTTGAGCTGCTTCCTCATCAGGGCACGCTGAGCTCAATCGTGTGTAGATTCCCTGCTCTCCCAGCCAAACTAGTACAACAGGAGCTTGGTCTGAGAGAAACATAGTCACACATCACTGTCCAGATCATGTACAATCACACAGCCAGGGACACACCATTGCTAGATTGATGGTGTTTTTAGGGGATTGCACAACTGCCAGAAACACTGAACAAGGCCAAAACAGATTGATTTAGTTGGGGTGTGTTTTACTGCCTGCTCTCCATTCTGTCTTTGCCCCCATCCTGTCTTGTAACTCCACTTTGCATCCCCAGTTTCCATTTACCACGTTTGAACTAAGTGAGGGGTGTTGGTCACCCATTCTGTCTCGCTCCTGGATCTCCTGTAAGCACCATGATGAGACCAGGAGGTATGTTAAGGATGCTCTCAGAAGGACGATAAGGACGATGTGTGTTGCCACATCTGTAGCCTTCACAGTTCTTTGCCATAGGTGAGCCTATCTGCAGTCTTCTGGTTTTCCTGAGTAAAATATGTACCTCTCTGAGAAGAGGCATGAAATGCAAGTCACCAAAATAATGCAAACCCAGGCTCCAGCCCTAAATGTCCTTCATTAACAAAAGTTGCCTTGAATTTCAGGTCTGGGGATTTGACAGTTCTGAGTGAGGTCTTAGAGCAGCTCATTGGCTAACCTGCTGTTGTTTCCTCTTTAGGGAATTCCCAATGAAAGCTGGAGGTTGACCAAGATTAATGAGCGCTATGAGCTGTGTGATACATACCCTGCCATTCTAGCTGTGCCTGTAAACATTCCTGATGAAGAATTAAAGAGAGTAGCATCCTTCAGATCAAGAGGACGCATACCAGTGAGTATGACAAAAGAAACCATTTTTATGTGGCTTCATTACATGCCTTTGGGCCATAAATAATACCAAGATCAGGCTGAGTGGATTCCAGGGAACAAGTAAATGGTCAATGGATAATAAAAGTGACAGCAACGTGTTTGAGGAGTTAGCAACATAATCTGCTGGAACTACTGTTGTGAAAGAGATGTAGACTAAACCAAAATGAGAAGATAAGATAACTTAGCACAACCCAGACTGAATCTCAGTTCAGTTCCTGGGAAACACAAAGCAGCCCTATTTAGCTGTTTACAATTGTCTGGCAGACTCTTGACTTTCAGGATAGAGGAATACTTAGTGATGCTTTTGATGAAAATGCTTATTAAATGAAATTAAGACAAAACACATTGTTATTGTGATCATTTCAGTGGTAATGGAAAATACACTGGTTTACTTCTCAAGTCTATAGAAAATTAAATCTGTTCCCAAAGTGCCTAACTTTACGTGGTGTAACATAAAGTAAGGCATAACCCAATGACTGCAGAGTGAGAAAGTGTGCTTGTGACTCAAGCAAGACAGCAGTCTGCATCATATTTAAAAGTGAGGCTTAAACTTATTCCTTCACCTCTTGTTTGTTCAAACTTTGTGAATGCCACTACAATGAATGAGTAAGGACAGAAGTGTTCTTTAATAGAATTCTGCCTTCTGGAAGCAGCTAATACATGGCATGATCTGAGAGCAAGCAATTACAGGTAAAACACTTCACTGGTTTAATGAATCCTGTTTTTCCTTCATTTCTTTCTCATTTGTTTTCAAAGGTATTGTCATGGATTCACCCAGAAAGTCAAGCAACGATCACTCGCTGTAGCCAGCCAATGGTGGGAGTGAGTGGCAAGCGAAGCAAGGAGGATGAAAAGTACCTTCAAGCCATCATGGATTCTAATGCTCAGTCCCATAAAATCTTCATATTTGATGCAAGGCCCAGTGTGAATGCTGTAGCCAATAAGGTCAGGTGCTTTTTCCTGTCTAAAGCAGGGAATGTAATAATTTAGAGCACATTTTCCACCACCATTTCAAATGATTGCTGAGGATCACAAAGGGTTTTCCACTGTAAAGAGAATCTTATGCAGTGATCTGACTTTAATACCTGCACTGGTATCTGTAATATATCTGTGTGGCCACTAAAGGCCCACTTGGGATTAATCTACAACAGGAAATGAGATTAGATTGGAAGGGGAAAGTCAAAGTAGTTCTGAGGTCAAACTGTAGAACCCTGGATCTTGCCTATCACTATTTTTCACTTCATGTGGTTGAAAGACTGCTTCCTCTTAACAGCACCAGCAGTCTGTCCCTGTTAACCCTGATGGGAGCAGGGGCTACTCAGCACTTCTGAGAATCAGGTGTCATGATCTTTAGTTTCAAAATATAAGATTTTGAAGTTATATTTCAATCTGGGGATCTTTAAAGTCTAGGGGTATTGCTGAGTTCTTCCTGTTGTTATAGAATCATAGAACAATTTGGGTTGGAATGGATCTTCGAAGGCTTCTAGTCTACCCCTCCTGCAATGAACAGGGACATCTTCAACTAGATCAGATTGCCCAGAACCACATCCAACCTGGCCTGGAATGTCTCCTGGAGTGAATCTTCTACCACGTCTCTGGGAAACCTGGTCCAGGGTTTCACCACCCTCACTGTAAAATATTTCTTCTCTCTTTTAGTTTAAAACCATTACCTGTTATCCTGTCCCTACAGGCCCTGCTAAAATGTGTGCCCCCATCTTTCTTATAAGCTCCCTTTAAGTACTGGAAGGCTACAATAAGGTCTCCCTGGAGCCTTCTCTTCTCCAGGCTCAATAACCCTAACTCTCTCAGCCTGTTTCCAGAGGTGCTCTGGACCTGCTCCAACAGGTCCATGTCTTTCCTGTGCAGAGGATGCCTGAGCCGGACACAGTATTCCATGTGGGGTCTCATGAGAGTGCAGCAGAGGGGGAGAATCACCTCCCTTGACCTGCTAGTCACACTCCTTTTGATGCAGCCCTGGATACAGTTTCTGGGCTGCAAGCACACGCTGCTGGGTCACGTCCAGCTTTTCATCCACCAATAGCCCCAAGTCCTTCTTGGCAGGGCTGCTCTCAATCCCTTCATCACCCAGCCTGTATTGGTACTGGGGTACTGCCCCAGCCAAGGGGCAGGATCTTGCACTTAGCCTTTTTGAGCCTTGTGGGCCCACTTCTCAAGCTTGTCCATGTCCCTCTGGATGGCATCCCTTCCATCAAGCCTATCAGCTGCACCTCTCAGCTTGGTTCATCTCCAAACATGTTTGATCCCACTGTCTGTCATTGATGAAGATATTAAACAGTACTGGTCGTGGCGTCTCCTGAGGGACGCCACTTGCCGCCGATTTCCATCTGGACGCTGAGCTTGTGGCCGCGACCCTCTGGGTGTGACCATCCAACCAATTCCTCATCCACCTAACCATCCATCCATCAAATCTGTATCTTTCCAATTCAGAGAGAAGAATGTTATTGGGGACCATGTTAAAGGCCTGACAGAAGTCCAACATCCATAGCTCTTCTGCTGTCCACTGATGCAGTCACTTCATCATAGAAGTCCTCTAAGTTGGTCAGGCAGGATGTGCCCATGGTGAAGCCATGCTGGCTGTCTCAAATCACCTCCCTGTCCTCCATGTGCATTAGAATAGCTCTTAGGAGGATCAGTTCCATGATCTTCCCAAGCACAGAGGTGAGGCAGACAGGTCGCTAGTCTCCAGGATGCTTTCTACCCTTTTTAAAATGCATATCTCATGCCATCACTCTAAGCCCTGTTTTAATGGCAGAACTGCTTTGTTGCACTAAAGCTGATGTTTTTCCTTATTTTTAAACTGTCTTTCCCTCTGCTTAGGAAAGGCAATTAGTGTGGGGGACATACTCCTCTGGAGCAGCATGGTAAATCTGTAAATGACAGAACAGCGACTCTAGTGAGCTAGCAGCTTGAATGGGCATAAATGATAATTACAGAGAAGAAGAAAGCTTGTAATGTGATATTCTTTGGTAAAAATTACAGCATTCATTAACTATTGTGGGAGAGAGACACAAAGTGTGTGCCTGTACACGTTTGTTCTCATTTGTAAGATAAATCCAGTGTTTTCTGCCTGCTTTAGATAGCACAATCACTGTGGTATTTTGTGAGCTGATGTTTGCTCAGGGCAAATGATGTGGATAAAGTATAACATACGGATTTGCTTAATGATTTGTATGTGGATTTTGTTCTGCAGGCTAAAGGAGGGGGCTATGAGAGTGAGGATGCCTATCAGAATGCAGAGTTAGTGTTCCTGGACATTCACAATATCCATGTTATGAGAGAGTCACTGAGGAAACTGAAGGAAATTGTGTATCCCAATATTGAGGAGACTCACTGGCTGTCTAATTTAGAGTCAACTCACTGGCTAGAGCATATCAAGGTACGCATCTCTGCATCCCCTGATGTGGCTCAGTATCTGCAAGTACCAGTCTGTTCATTGGGAAAGGTTATCCAGAGCCAGCTCCAGGGCTGGATTTTTCAATTCATGAGCAATTCGAAGACTTAAAACTTGTTTTCAATTTATAAACAACTAAACCCACAATTGCATGGAATGGGGAATCTTGGAAGAGATGGGAAGAGGGACAGGTGTGGGGGCTGAAATACTGAGAGATGGTGTTTTGGAAGTCAAGTGTGTTCCTGGTAGTATGTAACAGTGAAAGCTCTGATTCAGGCACAGGAGTCCCAGAGTTTCCAAGCTCTTGACTGGGGAATCCTTGACATCCTGGTGTTATTGATGGTCCAGACCAGTAAGTGCCGGGAGTTTGTGACCCATCAGCCTTTCAGGAGTCCAAGCAGAGTCAGGATGAGTGGGGCAAAATGCTTCAGCTTCTCTGGATGTTGGTTTTCAAATTAAGCTCTTTCTCTCCTATCAGTGTCCATTTTACATTGTCAACCTGCTAATGCAAACAAGGGGCAGATCTGCTTCTGGAGCAGTTTCGAAGCAATGGCCTTTTGTGTTCATGTCAGACACAGACTGCTCCTACGTTTAAATCCTGACCTCTTCAAGGACTGCGCTTAATGCAAAAGCTCTTCTAGAGCAGTGGCTGCACCACAGCTTAGATGTGTTGTCATCTGGCTGGAACAGCAGATGTGTTCACCAATTTGCTGTCCTAGTTATAAAGTAGTTGGAACTGATTTACCATTCTCCTTGAGGCAGGCAGAGCCCTTGGTTTGCCCTGTGTTGTCACTGGCCATTTTTCATCTACAGTCTCTGTTCCAAAGAGGTTTTGTAACTTCATTTTTCCCCTTGCCCTAGCTCATTCTCGCTGGAGCCCTTCGCATCGCTGACAAGGTGGAGTCAGGGAAGACATCTGTGGTTGTGCACTGCAGTGATGGCTGGGACCGGACCGCCCAGCTCACCTCTCTGTCTCTGCTCATGTTAGATGGCTACTACCGGACTATCAGGGGCTTTGAAGTGCTGGTGGAGAAGGAGTGGCTGAGCTTCGGCCACAGATTTCAGCTGGTGAGTCTCTAGCCCTGGGAAGGCACTGGGCAGAAGGTTATTGTCCACCTTGAAGGCTTTCAGAGGAGTTAGGCCTTTCCTGTGGGAAGCCCCCCAGCTGAACTCACAGAAAAAAGGTGAATGCTGCTGCTTTTGTTTTCTGCCTATAATTCCAGTGATCTCTCAACCTCCCTGGACACAGTATTGGTTAGATACAGGGACAGGTGGTATTAAATCTCTCGGGTGCCTCACTGACATGTGTTCCCATGCTTAACCTTAAACTAACAGGGTGCTTTGGGTTCAGGAGAGGTGTTTCTCCTGGGAGTTGGCAGAGACCACTGGGGTATTTTTTACCTCTTTTTCCAGTTCAGTCCATTTTCTCAGACTGCTTGGGCGCTGTCACCTAACAAATGCCTTGGTATTAAACAGAGTGGGGAATTTGGTTGTGGCCTTGACCTTATATTCTCTTCAGGTACCTTTTATTTTTGGGGAGGCTTTTAATTGTTTAGGTGAAAGATCAGCAGCTTGAGACTGGACCAAGAGTAGCTCATGGCTGTGTCTCTAGAGCTGGCAGAGAGCAGCTTTGTGGGTGTGTATGATGCAGCAGTTTGTTATGGTTTGTGTTGATGGGAACTGAGAGACTCCTTTTAGTAGAATCCTTTCAGTCTTTGTTCCTGTTGTGTTTTGCTGGTAGCTGTTCTCTTGTGGCTGTTAATATTGGCAATGGATAGAGCAAGGTCTGTTTACAGCACATGTGATGGTGGGTTGCATAGTCAGATGCTCTGAGGAAGGTGGGGAAACTGAGGCACTAAGTTTTGCTGCAGCAAAGCTGTTATCTGGTGTTTCAATGATGAGTATTTTAACTTCCCTGTTTATATGAGGAAGATAATGACAGTGATTTCCTTTGGGGAGGGGACAACCATATTACAGAAGTAGGGATTTCTGTTACTTATGTGTTCTTTGTACGGTACTTAGGGCTTCTGGATAATACACTGCCCCTCATGTACTGTGCTAGTTGTGAGGAATCCTGTGTTGGCCACACAGCATGGTGAGGGCTGGAGGCCTCCTTCTGGGGATACTTTCATCACTGCCTCTGCTGAGGTGGCGGGAGATGGGCTGGGTCAGTGTTTGTACAGCACTTGGAAGCTGCGAGGTGTTGTGTGACGGTTCCCGCCGCATGCCGTGCCTGTAGGTACTGCTCACATCTAGCACACTGTACTACCGCAGTAGCCAGGGCGACAGCTGCAGCTGAAGCAAGAAGCATTCCCATTTTTTTCCCCTTCTGAACTGTAGCTATTGACTGGAACCGGTGCCAGCACAGCATCTGGAGCCGCTAGTCAAACAACTCCTGTTTCCATTTAGCATGAAAATATCCCCATAAAGAAATTTCACTTCAAAGACGAAGGGAGTAGCTGTCCTTCACTCCTTTACACACTGATAGGGACAAAGCAAAACCAAGATTCATTTGAACCTTGTTAAAGCTGTTGGCAAAGGTGTGGGTGACTGAGAGGAGACCACAGCAGTTTCCCTGTGCGACTCAGTTCTCTATCCTGCTCTGTTTCAGCGAGTTGGCCATGGAGACAAGAATCACGCAGATGCAGATCGCTCTCCTGTCTTCCTCCAGTTCATCGACTGTGTCTGGCAGATGACAAGACAGGTAGGTTCTGGGTAGCACACATGTCCACAGAGCTGGTGTCTGGCCACAGGAGCAGTCAGCAAGCTGACCTGCACGGCATCTGTTTAGGGAAGAGCCTGAATGCACAAGGTCGCAGGCAGGCCACGATGTCAGCTTGCGTCAGATTTGTTACTTAGTGGGTGCTGCTTACCTGCATGCTGCTATAATAAATGTGAGCTTGTGAAAAGAAGGTTGCCCAGGGAAGCTGTGGCTGCCCCATCCCTGGCAGTGTTCCTGGCATCCCCCCCAGCCAGGCTGGACACGGGCTTGGAGCAACCTGCTCTAGTGGAAGGTGTCCCTGCCCACAGCAGGGGGATGGAACTGAATGAGCTTTAAAGGTCCCTTCCAATCCAAACCATTCCGTGATTTTAAGACTCATTGTGCTCTCCTTGGGTTGCTCCTGCAAGCAGGCATCCTGACCTGCATCTCTGAGGTCAGGATGTTGGCTGGGGCAGCCTGGGCAGAGCAGGGTGGTTTGTGAGGCCTCCTGCTCTCCTCGCCATTGCCCCAGCATGTCTTTGTGTTTCACTGCACGTGTTCTTATGGACACTTTGTGGAGCTTCAGTTCTGCATGGAACACCATCAGCAAACGCAGCTCCCACCCATACACCTGCTCCTCCCATTGACCCCTGTTGCAGGATGCATCCCTGCTGTCCCCTCTTGGGAAGGGCTGTGTTACACACACAGGTGATTTCCATTTGGCTCTGGGCAATATCCAGTTCTTTTTATGCATTATTTCACATGTGCTTCAGCCTTTTGCTCACAGTGTCACTGTATGGGCTGTCATGAGGGGCAGGCATAGCAGAGCAGGCTTCGACTTGAAGCAGCACTGAGTGTGTGTAAACACAACGGTCAAACCCTTCAGACCTCTGGCTTCTGCTCAAAATTCCTCTCTGCACGTGTAGAGCAGATTTCCAAGAGAGAAACTCTTGCTTCTGGGAGGAGCAAATATGATCCTGACTCTCCAGCCAGGCAGGGAACAGGGACAAATCCTGGTTTAGAAATCAAAAAGAGAGGACAACTCCTTACCACGAAGTGGGAGGAAATCGATTTGCAATTCCCTCTCTAAAATTCCAACCTAACTTTCTGGTTCTGTCTGTAGTTTCCCACAGCATTTGAGTTCAACGAGTACTTCCTGATAACCATCCTGGACCACCTGTACAGCTGCCTGTTTGGGACCTTCCTGTGCAGCAGTGAGCAGCAAAGAGTGAAGGAGGTAAGACAGCTTCTCGCCAAGGTGAAAGCCTGGTACTGTGATTGCTTTAGCAGGCCAGATGTTGCTAGAGAAGTTGTTTCAGTGCTCAGAGACAGCAGTAGCTGCAGGTCTGGGTAATGCCAAGCTCTCTTCTTAACAGCTAGGACACGGGGTATTTTCCTGTTTGCACAAAATGCTGTTGGAGACTTCACATTTTGGAGCAGTACCACTTCCCTCTGGACAGTCCTGCTGCTTTCAGCATGGCTTTCAGCTACTCACTGGTGGCTGAATAGCTCCTGGTGTCTGCTAGGCAGTTGGAAATGCAGTTTTTCGTTGAAGTTCAGTTTATTGTAACCTCCTCTGTGCAGACTGGTACTTTTCTGTCCTCCCTTTTCCTTGAAGTAGTGCCTTTAGGTTGCTTTCAACTACCAAGTGTGCGTTATCATTCTGCACACACAGGTTACAGCAAGTAACTGGTTCTTGCTGTGCTTGCGTTTTTCCAAGAGGGAGAGGACAGAGCTGCCAGTATTGGGAAGGACGTGCCTCTAGGTCCTGCCACAAGCCAGCTCTGCCCTGCAGTGTGATCCAGGTTTGTTTGCCAAGGGAGGACCGTATAGATGGGAACATTCAGACCCAGTCTGGAATCGAGAGGAAAAGTAGTGACCTGAAGATGAAGCATTTTGTCACCAAAAGGTTGGAGGCTAAGGTACACTGAGGACAGCGCTGCCTGGACCTGATGTGGTTGTATCTGATAGCCCATCGATTAAAAAGGAAAAACAGCTTAAAAAATACCCTGTTGTACTGTAATAGCATTGTACTGTAGTGAAATCAGGGTCCCTGTTTCCTCTAGAGTTCACAGTGCTGCAATAATTGTCATTTCCAGAGAAGAACCCCCCTGTGCTGTGTAGGTTTGGGTTTTTTTAAGGCCTCAGCCTACTGAAGTACTTAATCTAGAAAGCACTTCCACCCTGGTTTCACCGGGACTATTCACAGGCCTAATTATTCCACTAGATCAGGGCCTAAGTCAAATGTTTTCTTTATTTCTTTGCAATTAAATACTCGAGCAAGTCCCTCAGGAGCACTTTAAAGAGTGAAGTTTAACTAAAGCAGTGAGAGCTCAACACCAGCGTCCCGTTGCTGTGCCGATGGCAATTCCCGCTGCATGTTCCCGTGCCAGGGTGCGTGTGTGCCTCTGCCTGCCTCTGTGTGCTTTGCGTACAGTGACCACATCAAAAGAGTAGGGTTATTATTGAAGCTACAAAAAGGCAAGGGGCTCTGTATTAATGACGGGCAGATGTATATACATGCTGTTTAACTCTGTAGATAAACGCTGGGGTTTGTAGGGGAAATAAAGCCTCCTCCACCCCCTTCCCTTACAGAGCCTTCCAAAAAAGACTGTATCGCTTTGGTCTTACATCAACAGCCAACTGGAAGACTTTACTAACCCCTTGTACGTGAGCTACTCCAACCACGTCCTGTATCCCGTGGCCAGCATGCGCCACCTCGAGCTGTGGGTCGGCTACTACATCCGCTGGAACCCCAGGATGAAACCCCAGGTACATGTGTCTCCTCCCAGGATCGGTCTTTCATTTCCCTGTCTACTGGTACTAATGCTGTCGGTTTGGAGTTCAGCACCTTCGAAGCACAAGAATTAATGTAGGAACTTACAGTGGTGCTGCTTAAACCTAAACCCAAAAGCCGAAATGAATAGCCAGCAAATGAAACAGCAGCACTGACTGCTGCCTGGTGCGGGTGCTCAGCTGGAGGCTGCTGCCTCGTGAAATCTGCAGGAGCTGAAGATACGCAGCAGTTGGAAATGAATATGGGGAAATTATAGAAATCACAGCATGGTTTGGGTTGGAAGAGACCTCAAAGCTCACCCAGTTCCAACCCCTCTACCATGGGCAGGGACACCTTCCACTAGAGCAGGTTGCTCCAAGCCCCATCCAACCTGGCCTTGAACACTGCCAGGGATGGAGCAGCCACAGCTCCTCTGGGCAACCTGTGCCAGTGCCTCAGCACCCTCACAGGGAAGAACTTGTTCATATCTAATCTCAGTCTCCCTTCTTTCAGTTTAAAGCCATTTCCCTTGTCCTGTCCCTACATGCCCTTATAAAAAGCCCCTCTCCAGATTTCTTGTTGGCCCCTTCAGGCACTGGGAGCTGCTCTAAGGTCCCCCCAGAGCCTTCTCTTCTCCAGGCTGAACAAGCCCAGCTCTCTCACCCTCTCTCCATAGCAGAGGTGCTTCAGTCTCTGATCATCCTCGCTCAGCTGCACATTTTGTTGCAGGAACCTGTCCACAATCGCTACAAGGAGCTTCTTGCCAAGAGGGCCGAGCTGCAGAAGAAAGTGGAGGAGCTGCAGAGAGAGATCACCAACCGTTCCACCTCATCCTCGGAGAGAGCCGGCTCTCCCGCACAGTGTGTTGCTCCTGTACAGACAGTTGTATGATAGGGACTATTTGTGCCAAGTACCTTCCCCAGACCACAGGGGCAGCGTTTCTGAGCCCCTCTGGTTTCCAGTGTGGTGTCTGGGAGATGCCAACCTATTTATTTATTTCTCTCCAGGGTAATTTATTAGTACTGTAGCACTAGAGGAAGCTTAAGCAAAAAGAAACAAACAAGGCCCCCTATGCAATTAACCTCAGTGGCTAGATGATAATACAAGGTCATTGCACTTGCCACCTAAAAGAAACCTAGAGCTTGGTCTTTGTTCACTTATGTGGAAATCACTTTGAAGAGAGACTGTGCGCTAGGATGAAGTACAGTGGAGGAAGAACATCCACTCAGAAGTTTGGAAACTCTCCCCTTTGCTAAAAGGAAATAGCAGCTCTGACTCTATTGCAGCCTAGAAAACAGCCATGAAGTAAGGAACCCTCCAGTGTTAGTGCCTGCACAGCAGTGCTCATGAGAGCATTTGCCAACAGAGACAAGCAGTGACAGCCGCTGGAACATATCACCTTCTTGCTTTTCCCTTCAGTTTGAGCTGGACCATAGGAAGCCATGTAAATGATGCCTTATCTGAAGAAATGGCAGCTTCTACCAATAGGGCACGGTGGTAGAGGAGCAATCTACAGGACAAAGCTTACTTCCATCTCTGCAACGTAGAGTCTTGTTTATGGTTTACACTGGATGTGCAGGATGCAACTTCAGCCCCTCTCTGTCAGAGGGGGAGCAGAGCATGACTCCCCCAGGGTTTCTGCAGCTCCTCTGTTCTTCAGTGCCTCAGCCTCACAGGGGGAAGGTAGTGGAACACCGAGGGGCATGTGTGAGCTGCTGGGATCAGTCATTTCATTCCTCTTAAGCCGAATTAGTGCTTTTAATGCTTCTGTGGAGGATCACAGTGGCATACTTAAGGTGTTTCAGTGTTTTGTTAACTAAACTAATGGAAGCAACTGTGCATCAACCAAAGAAGCCTTTCTGCCTGCATTGCAACTGCTATTTATTCAGAACAAACAGCCAGTTTCTTAGCCCTAGGTTGAGGTCTCTTTCCTCATAGTGTACTTCAAGAGTTAGTGGCACCTGACTACACTTTTAAGTCCAGATTCATTTTTAATACATAAGTTTACTGTAGAGGTGGAGATAAACACCAAGTAGGTGAAACCATGCCTGCCCCATTGATCTTTCAAACAGGTGAGTACAAGGTTGTAGAAGATGTATCTGACAGCAAAGGGAGTTACGTATGTGTGAGGATCTTTACTCCAGCCTGATTCTCATCTCCAGGCTGAGGGGCATTGCTTGGTCTGGGTTCCTGCGTGGCTCTTTCATGACAGGATCCCACATTGTGCTCACCAGTTTAATACACCCATTACCATGTTGCTTCACTCAGCTTCTCTTCCACAACAGGAAGTATTTTCTGAGGGAGTACAAGAGCAGAGCAACTTACATTAAGAAAAAGCCACATTCCTTTGAAAGCAGAACAGTCATTCCCCTTCAGTCTCCATTGCCATCTGCTCTACTGCAATCAGTGTCTCAGTGCTTACAGAGAAATCCACAGCCACCTTCTGACAGGAGGAATCACAGGCTGTATGGATCACTGCACTTGTTATGGGGTGGCCTGGGATGTATGTTACTGTTCTATAGTGCAAAGAATCCACACAAGAGAGCTTCTGGAGGACTTGGATGTGTTGTAAGGGTATAGGGCAGGATCTGTTTGTATGTACAATCACTACATAAGATGGTTCAGAACATTATTCTGTATTAGCAAACTGACTGTGTGTGTATATTTTGTTTCTTAATGAAGGCTGTTTGGATTCCTTAACACTAATAAAAATGGATAAGTGGGTAAAGTTCCTGTGCTCTTGTTTTCAACTGTGTGGTTCTCCAAATGACATGGATGAATAAAATAGCACTGAAAATATAGTTTGTCAAATCCAGATCTCTCACTCTTCTGTAGATGCTCTTGCACAATGCTCATGAGCAAACTCAAATTCAGAACAACAGGAAAACAAAACTCAGCTTTGGACAAGTTTCTCTTCCGTGCAGACCAGTAGTAACAGAGACACAGTGCTCAGTATGACAAAAATAACAGTAAGTAATCAAACCATTTCTGCACTTCACAAGTGCATTTGCACAGTGACTGCTCTGTAAAACGATCCACATTTTTCTATGTAAGTAATTCACATTAAGTCCAAATTCATTGGGATGATTTGGGATCAGCTCAGTGCCTTGATGCTCTCAGCCCTGGTAGGTTTAATTCCAACTTGGGCATATGGAGTCCAAAATACCTCCAAAGCCCTCCATAAGTAAGGAGCTGCATGAGGGCAGCCTGAGGTCATGCTGAAGTTAGCCCATGTCTGAGCACTCTGATCCTGAGAGGTCCTTCCCAAGCAAAATTAGTGTAGTTTCAACCCTGGCTTTTTCAGCCCCTCCAGGGTGAACTGCTCTTCTCCAAATGGTTACTCCAGTGGCATGGAGCCCAAGTCTCTGACATAAATGAAGTTAAGGGGGGTGGCTCCAGGCCTGGTTAACAGCCGCCTTCTCCCTTCACAGCAAAAACCTTGTGTCATTAAAGCTCCACTCCCTCGTGTCTGCATTGACCCCGCACAGTTCCCAGGCTGTTCAGCTACAAGAAAAGATGGACAACTCTGACCCTCACCTTACCTGCAGCTTGGCAGCAGCTCATATTCACCACCCTGACCATACATCACAGAGCACACTGCATGGGGCACAGTGCTGCAGCAAACACTATGGTAGAGGGAAGTGCAGCGTTCCCACAACTCATTCAACAGGCAAGCTGGCTTTATTATCTGTCAAATGTATAAATGGGTAACCTGGGTCTTGTTACATTCCATTAATAGGAAATTCTTTAAATTATTAACATAATAAATAACATTCACTCAGCTGTGCAAGTCAGTGCAAAACTACTTGCACCACTACCAGAGCAGATAGCTCAAAGTACATAGTTCAGGTTAAAAGCAAGATGCCAGGGCTGAATGGCATGATTGAGGCACTTGCAGTTTAAAACACTTGTGGTTTATCTTGCTCCTTTACCACCCAAAGCTGTGAACAAGGAGACAGGATATTATCCCCTATCCTATAGCTTTAAAGAAGCATTCATGTAAAAAAAATTCTCTCTTCAGACTTGAAAAGGACTCAATCATTAAGTAAAATAGAGTTACTTTGCTCCTCTTCCGAGTACTCCGACATTCATTGCCATTAACGCTTACTAATGCAACACAGCAGAACATGAACTTAGGAAAGCTTTTAGAGTAGAGCTCCACAGAACACCTTCAGAAGAGTTTGCCTGTTCTCCCTTACACACTCAGAGTTTCAGTAACTCGGCATTTGAGGTGCCTGCAGAAAAGAGTTGGCAAAAGCCCTTAGGGCTCAAGGTCACAGCATCGTTTTCCAACAAGATGCATCTTGAGAAGCTTCTCACTGCACAGTCGGATCATAGCATGAAGTCACACCTGGCATTTCTCACACCCCAACCTACATAAATGTGCAGTGCTTGGTGTGCTGTAAGTGTAGGGACTGCTGGAACCACAGCATGAAGGGAACTGGTGGAGACCTACGGTTAGATTCAGTGGCTTGGTACCTTAAAAATGGACTGTGATTTAAGCTAGACCATGATACATACATCAAACTCAGGGATGGAGAGTTAAGGGTTTCAAAAGTGCACTTAGCATACAGTAGTCTCTTTTACACAGCAAGAAAGGCAGCTGCTTTATATCCAGAATGTGAGAAGGTTTGACAGAGAAGGCTCAAGAATCTCTCCTGCAGAACAGTCAGTAGTCCCAGCTGATATCATCTTTCTGTAGTGAAGTCTGTATGGTCTGCATGTCTCTCAGCAGCTGAAGGTTCTTCCGACTCTTCTCTCCAGGTTTCACTTTGATGGGACCAGCATTCTTGCCTTTTGTGGTTACTGTAGTTGTTACTTTAACCTCACTAACAGGGAACCTGTCTTTTCCTTGTTTAGCAGAAGTCTTTCTGGACTTGCATTCCCTCTTAAGTCTCTCAAGCTGAAAGAGAATCCCAAAGAAAAACATTAAGCAGTGACCTTGTTTCAGTTTATGTTGAGCAATTCTTCCAGACAGCTGCAATATCCCACTGCTTATCTCACCCAGCTCAGCAGATGGATGCTTCCAGTCACCCTGAGTCATGAGTACTTTATTTTCCTTACACAGCATTGCTATATTCCCATCTTTAGAACTGGGTTCAGCTCTGTGTCTCTGAACTCTAGGTTCTCTCTTTAAAAACAAGTTCATTATGGAGGAACATCTTTATTACGGATAATAGAAAAAGTTATATACAACAAAAAGTTGGTTTCTCACTGCTGCCATCCAGTGATTTTTAAAAACAAACAGAAAACAAGTTTTTCTACATACATACAAGTGATTTCAATAGCTAGTTACTATCAGAGATGTAGCTTTAAAAGAATATCCTAACTGCTGAGGTGGAGAGCTCGTATCCACACAGCACCAGGGATCACAACTTGTGACACTCAGTATTCAGCAGCAAAGACTGAACTGGCTGAAGCCTGAACAGGGAACTGGACAGTTTAAGGTACAGACATTCATGCTCTCAAACTGCAAAGTGGTGGCTCCTTGAGCTCTTCTCCTCAAGGAGTGGTACTCCCTTCTCCTAGGTTACAGCACGCAGCAACTTTCCTAAATCCCAGCTCCTAGACCTTTTACCAGTATTGAGTGAGGAGCCTCAGTCTATGCAGACCCATTACTGTCAGGAACTACTGCACATCTGTTTCTGTGCAACAGTTCCTCTGAAGATCCTGAGATCAAAGGTGAGTAATGCTTCTAACTGAAAACACTTCGCATATCCATTCTGGATGTCAGCAGCAGTGCTCCCAGTACATACTTTGTGTGTAATTTACATCAAGTGAGGGTGAATCTTGGTTCACATGAGCTTAACCAGATTACACACATGAGGTTAAGCTCTTTGGAAGAAATCACTAAAATGAATGAAAATTAGGGAAAATAAGGAATCAACAGGTTTTATGGCTTTGAATGAACAGGCCATGCTATTCAAAACATCCTGAAAGGAGCTTTGAGCAACCTGCTCTAGTGAAAGGTGTCCTTGCCCATGGCAGGGGGTTGGAACCAGATGATCTCTAAAGGTCCCTTCTAACCCAAACCATTCCATGATTCCATGAAACAGATCCTTCAGGTTTCATAAAGTGCAAACCAGGACATAAATAGGTCATTTACTCCAAGCAAAGGAGAACGGTTAAAACATTCAAGGGATGAGGGGAGTGTAAAATGCAATAAAGGAAGAGATGGGAAAGCTCTGCCCAGGACAGGATGAAGAGAGAGCACAAAGATGACACAGTAAGACAGAAAGATTACTTCTGCAGAAATACTGGGATGCAAAGATGGAAGTACACAGACTAACTTTGGGACATCAAAGCCAGAGCTAGGCATTGCTGCTCTACAGTCTTTATTTCTGCTTTATTCAACTGCTGCTAGATTAGGATACAACATAAAAATCCCCTCAAGACAGCAGCTCTGCAGAAGCACGAACACAGTCAAGAGCAACTCACCTGCAACCGGTGCCTCCGGACTTTGCTGATTTGGTCTGCCTTTGCTTCCATCTTTCCCACCAGTGCCTCAAGTTCCCTCTCCAGTTCTTCCCTCACTGCAGCAGTTGGGGCTTCCTGGACAAGCTTTGACAGCTGCTGGTGATCACTAGCATAGCATTCACACAGAACAAAGCTTGTATCAGATCCCCTTGGCTTCTAGTGCTTGTATCCCCAGTTCAGAAATAACACTTTAAAGACACTACAGCATCAGCAGCCAGCCACATTCAACATGCCATGGCCAACCAGTGACAACAGTTGTGTTGGTCAGTAGCATTATTACGGCAGCACATCCTGGTGGCAGGTTCCTGCAACAGGAAGTCTCAGCAACATAAGCAGCTTCAAGCTTCAAATCACACATTCAAAATGACCAAATAACTGCCTGAGGGCATGATCTCAGCACTCATTCGGTTACTATTCTGTGTAGCTGTATCCACTGCAGTTATGCAGTAGGCTAACAATTCATGTTCTGTTAACCAGGACAAGCAAAGCCACAAGTAAAGTATTGCATCAAGGGCACACACACTTCTCCCCTACCACTTATGAATTCAGTACTGCTACATATAAACACAAGTATGGAGTTCAGACCTCTCTTTAAGTGCAAGGAGAAACAACAGGCTCCACAGCCAGTAGAACAAAGGGATGATACGCCACAAACTTCCTAAAACTAACACCTTTCTCAGGCAGAACATTCCTACTTTAAAGCAAAAGGCAAAATACACAGCATCTACACTCATCATCTGCAACTGAGAATACGCCCAACTCACAAACTCATCTGTCCAAATTCATCTTGTAAAGTCAGCAACACTTCTGAGAGCTCTTCCTGGGATGAAGAGGAATCCTTTGGCAGGGATGACTTTCTGCTTTTGCTGGCAGGATGACCAGTACTGATGGGTTTTGCTAGTGGAGCATCATTTACCACTCGACTGTTACACAAAGCTTTCGTGTGCTGTTTCATCAGGTGTAGGACATGCTGCACGTTGGCACCAACTGAATGACTGGGACTGGTAGACTGGAAGGAAAAGTAAAAGAGACTCTTTTATACAGCACTGTCAGCAACTTACTTGATAAAACTGAGAACACTTAAAAACTGACTTTTTCTGCAGCCAATAATGCATTTTTTGTTTGACTGAATATGCACTAACAAGAACAGCTTGACGAGCAGCAGAGAGAACCCATTTTTGGAGGTGCCAGTTCAGCAAGTTTTTGATATTCAACAAGCCTTTTGAAGACAAACTGGAAGAAAAAAGTCACAGAACATTAAGCGATCTGACCACTGGGTGTCAGGAGTGCTCCAAACCAAAGCCACTTGAAGGAGCTGCAGCTCCTGAGCATTCCACTTAGGGATTACTCACCTTCCCAGCTACAAAAGGCACATCACCCAGACGCAGTCTGTAATGGGGCTGTGCAGTGAGGTGGCTTGCAAGAGAGCACTTCTGCAAAGAAAGGAGAAACGTTTTACAGATGACACCACAGCAAACTCATTTTCCCTTTGTTTTGTAACAAAAAAGGCAACTTACATCCTGATTGCATGCACACCCGCTTATGTAACTCCTCAGTAATTGCCCTTCTATCCCCCCACGTTACCTTCTCTGGCTGCTTTGTTTTCTTCCCAGGCTTTCTTGCTTTTGGAGAAAGTAATGGTGATGCTGCTTGAATCAGTCGCCTGTTGGTTTCCAGGCCTGTCTGAAGCTTAAGTGAGGGAGTAAGGGGAGTTACTGGAATGACATTACCAGATAATCAGAGACAGAATAAGCTGAGAATTGCAAAACAGTATTATCACAGGCTGTCTGTGATAATTAACACAGGCTCTCTGAACGCCAGGGCTGCAGGTTTCTAGGATGCTTTTGCAGCTCAAGGTCAATTAAAACAGACTGCTTCCTCTGGTAGCACTGCTCATCACTAATCCTAGTAAGTTAGAGAGTTCATCTTACTGCATTACTCCCATGCAGGCAAGTGCCAAAACATCAGCTTTGCTTTACACTTGACAAAGTATTAGGAAACTCAAGCCACCCAATCCTGCTCAGTTACTCCTGTGGCATATAGTTAATAGACTTATTCCTTCTATTAAATTTGACAGTTAAAAAACCCCCCAAAACAGAAAACAAAGAACCTCCCACCCAAAAAAAACCCACAAAACCAACAAAAAACAGCAAAAAAACCAGCAAAAAAAACCCCAACAAAAATAACAGCAAAAAAAAAAACCCACCCAAAACGTCCAAAACCAAACAAACCATCTATTGGAAAAGGTCAGGATTCTCACTGTCAGCAGTGAGCTCCATACACTTCACTTGCTGTTCCTTCCAAGGGGAAGCTATGGCATGGCTTTAGAAATCATCACCTACCTTCCAATACCCTAAGGAGGCCTACAAGAAGTCTGGAGATGGACTTTTTACAGGGACATGACAAGGGGGAATGGATTTACACTGAAAGAGGGGAGATTTAGACCAGATATTAGGAAGAAATTCTTCTCTGTGAGGGTGCTGAGGTGCTGGCACAGGGTGCCCAGAGAAGCTGTGGCTGCCCCATCCCTGGCAGTGTTCAAGGCCAGGTTGGACAGGGCTTGGAGCAACCTGCTCTAGTGGAAGGTGTCCTTGCCTGTGGCAGGGGGTTGGAACTGGATGAGCTTTAAGGTCCCTTCAACCCGAACTGTTCTATGACTCTAAGAATTTGAGACACCCTTCCCAGCCCCCTAAAACTCATGGCAAAGATTAATGCTAGACCCTAACATGGTTACTACATATTCTTCAGCATTCGATGAATATGCAATGAACAGAACTCTTCAAGGTTAGGAGAAGACCAGCATCCTTATGGGCTCATAACCAGTAGCATATTGCTTCTTTTATGCCTCCTTCTACAATATTTCTAGTTACAACTACAAACAAGGGAGCACACTTGTTGACCTTGATCTATTCAAAGCAGAGATACTCATATATCCCCAACCATGAATTATTCTGCATTTCTACTCCTCTTCCAACTAGCTTCTTTCAACTGAAGAACTCAAGCTTTAGTGCAGGGGTGCTGTTACAAAAAGGTTTCCAAAAGGCTCAAAGGACTTCAGAACACCCAGCACCTCAGACAGGAGGGAAAACACAAACAAACAGATAAACCCCAAACCAAGAAAGCTAACCCAAGGCTTTCAACATGCTGTCTATGGGAGGCCCTTTCAGCAAGTTAGTTGAAAAGCTGCTGGAAAGGAAGTGCTAATTACAGCACACACCAGTACAAAAGAGACTTCCTGCTGCTTACCTCAGCTGCTTTTTCCTGAACAAGCTTCCTCGCGTGTTCTTCCTCCTGAAGCTTCTGTTCCAGCTCCTTCATTTTTTTCTGGTCAAAGGTGAATAGAAATAATAGCGTTACTAATGAAACAATTCCTTTCCCCCCCTGAAGCCTACAGTACTAAGAGCTTGAGCAAAAGTACAAGTTCAACTTAATGACTTAAAGCCAAGTGAAGACGTCAGTATCAGAATGCTGGCTGACGTTTCATCTATATAGGTATAAATACAGCAGTCAAGTGCTTAGGCTTAAACCTCATTGATTTTTCTATTTTTACTTCCACAACTGGTATCTGAACACAAGTTGCAGCCTACAAGGGAGAGTAATACACACAAGGCTGGCTTTCTCTTCAGTTGCGAAGAAAAACCTAGAAAACAGGTTGTATTGTGTACATTATACTGGAAGATTTCATACTACAAAAGGGCTAAGAAAGGTCTATCAGGGATCATTATAAGCTGAGGGAAAGCTTTATTTAGACCACTAATGGTATTTTTGCTGATATCTATAACTTATGCTCTTAGAAGAAAGGAATTTTGGAACATCTAGCCATCTTCTAATAAAGAAGAAGGAGGAAACTTTCTATGATGCCCCTGAGATATCTTTAAGTAAAACTGAAGTGATTCCATCTTTTTACAGTAAAAAGATGTAAGAACTCTTTTGAAAGCCTCTTTCAAAGAGCTAAGGGAAAGGCACACACTTCTTTGTAACCCCTCCAGCAAGATGAAAACCTTGTTTAAATAGGATACACTTAAGCTCCCAATGTGAAAGTTATCAAATAACTTTCTGATTTTATACAACGGCATGAGAAAATGATCCAAAGCTCCAGGACATGAAACAACTTCCCTCCTCCTCCCCCAAAGACTGATCATTCACAGAGCCACTAATCAAAGTCAAGGCAGAGAAGCACACAACTCAAAGCAACAGCGTATTTGTACGCTTGTTTGTTAATAAACTCACTACACTGGGCTTGGTAAATACTTCAATTCTGCTTTACCTAAGCAGTAACTTCCAGATTCATGTAACCAGCTGTTACACAGAGGTGTCAAAAGGCAAAACCCTGGATAAAACATTGAGGACAGAGGCACTACATAAAGTAACCAACTTTTTCTGTTGAACAGAAGGAACACATTTGACTTCCCCCACCCTCCCTCCCAAATCAGATCTATTCCATGTAACTTAAAATCATCTTCTGTCCTCTACAGTACACAGGACAATGGTTGATTTTGATGTAGTGAATCTAATGAAGACCTTTAACCTGTTAGGCATGACAGGATTTATAAGACGGTAATACCGAAACAGATCTGTTTTAACTGAAGACTGACAAGAGGGACCTTTTACAAGGGCCTGTAGGGATACAAGGGGGAATGGCTTTAAACTGACAGAGGGGAGACTGAGCTTAGATTTTAAGACAGAAATTGTGGTTATCTGGTCACATATGAGAGCAAAGCTCAGATTGTGCTTTTAGGGAACAACCTTGTTCCCTTATTCCAACTTCAGACATAGACATGTTCAGATCTTCTCATTCAGCTATCCAGAGGCTGCACTGCAGAACTACAGCTGCAATATACACTAGAAACTGCTTCTGAGGCAAGTGCTCCAAGTGATACTTCACACGCTTCCTTTTCACTTCCTTGTCACAGGCAAACTGCTTGAAGGTAATACTTACACGGCCAGCGAGTGGCTCTGCAGAGATTAAATACTCTCCGTTAGACCCACATACAACTTATGCTCTGGCAAACTGCCTGAAATCACAGGCAGTTAAATCCTTGCTTGCTCACGTGCAGCCACCTCACTGCTTCCCATCCATTTCAGCACACCTGGTATAGAAATAGTCTCTCTTATCTATTTATTCCTTCAAATTCAACTTGGAAATGTTCCTGTGGTCTTGCCACCACTACAGCAGAGATCAAAGAGGCAACAGACACAACTGTTTTGAGTAGACAGTACAGTCACTCTTTTGGGATTACAAGGTAACACTCAGCATACGGATGCTGATATAGGAATATAGCCTGCAAGCACAAACCTGTCAATCAGAAAGTGCTCAAGACAGCAAAATGATCAAAGAAAATGACTTTTAGTCACAGCTAAACCCATATCTCAGTTCCTAGAATTGCTTCAAAATTGCATGAATACCAAATTCCACTAAAACAGATTTAACTGTAACAGCCACTAATTCCTAAAGTTATAAAAGAATCAAAGATATCTAGTTTGATCCAGAAAAAAAGTTGTTAGGCTGAAATGATTTTCACCAGCCAGGCACAAGATGACAAACCATCCAGCCCCACCAAACCCCAGCTACTACCAGTGAAAAAACTTGGCAAAAGCCCTTCAGAAAGGAATTCTGCTTTCTGAACCAGTTATTTCAACACTGACCCTGGAGGAACCCACTGCTACTTCCAGTGAACAAAACCCCAGAGACACTCATTTCTGGAAGAGTTTAGCCCAACTAAACAATGCAGGCACTTGTACTCCACAACTGCAGCTCACCACAATGGGGTGTCAAGATCTTAAACAGCTTGTTACAGCTGCCTGGGGTCAGGGACTTGCAAGAAATAGTTGTAGCATCTAAATGTCCTGCAGCAAACCAACTAGCTAAAGATTCACTGCCAAACATTTGGAAAAACACCATCTACTTCAGCATCTGACTTGTGTGCAGGGCAGCAAGCCTACAGTTTTGATACACCACTATCTAATCATGTACTATCTGCTCCTTTTGAGAGGCAGGGAAAAAACTTGTAGGTAGAAGCCTCTCCCTGGTTAAGCGCTCTGCAGTTCCCAGGCTTGTGAGTCTTGCAGTCTCTCTACAGCAGCAGAAAGAGGTGTATGGGCTAGACTTCAGAACCCAACACCACAGATGGTACACAGAAAGATGTACTGGGTTTGCCTGGCAAGGCTGGAGGTGGTGGAGGTGGGAAGGCCAAAGGAGTGGCTTCTGTGAGAAGCTTTCCCCATGTCCTATAGAGCCAATGCAGCTGGCTCCAAGACTTATCTGTCACTGGCCAAGGCTGAGTCCATCAGTGATGGTGGTAGCACCTCTAGGATAGCATAGTTAAGAAGGGGAAAAAGTCCCTGTGCAAGAGCATCAGTAGCCAGAGAGAGGAATGAGAATATGAGAGCAACAGCCCTACAGACACCGAGGTCAGTGCAGGAAGAAAAAAGGTGCTCCAGGCACCAGAGCAGAGATTCCCCTGCAGTCCATGGTGCACCCCATGGTGAGCCAGGCTGTGCCTCTGCAGCCCATAGAGGTCCATGGTGGAGCAGATCTCCACCTGCAGCCCAAGAAAAACCCCACACTGGAGCCTGGGAAGAGTGTAAAGAGTCTTCCCCTGAGGAAGAAGGCACAGCAGAGACAACGTGTGATTAACTGACCACAGCCCCCATTCCCCATCCTCCTGTGCTGCTGGGGGGGAAGAGTCAGAGAAAATTGGGTGTGAAGTTGAGCACATAAAAAAGGTGTTCTAAGATTTGGTTTTATTTCTCATTATCCTACTTTGACTTGATTGGCGATAAATTAATTTCCCTAAATTGAATCTGTTTTGCCCATGTCAGTAATTGCTGAGTGATATCTACACCTGTCCTTATCTCAACCCACAAGCCTGTTGTATTTTCTCTCCCCTGTCCAGCTGAGGGCAGTGACAGAGCAGTTTGGTGGGCACCTGATGTCCCTCCAGGGTCAACCCACTACAGAACAGTATGACCAAACACGGTCATGCTGAACTTATAAAAGCTACTGATTCACAGGGAATCCTGAGAAGGCAGACTGGTTCAAACCCATTGTCAGCCAGTGCGAGAGGCCTGGAAATGCCCAGCTCCGGAATTCTGGATACAAAGTAACTAGTAATAATAAAATAACTAGTAATAACTGTGTTTAAGAAGGAGGGCAAGTAGCTAAAACACAAACATAGCAAACCCCACAAGTCACATCAAAGCTGGGTCAGAGCAGACTATAACCACTAGCATTCACCAGCACGCCAGGCAACTCAGGAGTGGAGTTGGAATGCCTATAGTTCTACATGCCTCGACACCAACTAACCACAAAAGAGGAACATCAATAGATACCTTCAAGGGTCAAGAAAACTCCAACTCTTGTAGCATGCAGTGACCTAAAGCTTACCTGGCGATGCAGGTTTCCCTTAACTTCAAGTTTTCACAATTCAGCTTTAAAGAGATGTTTAGTTGCCATCTTTCTGTACAGCACAAAGGTTTGCTCAGCTGCGTCACTGACATATCACAGTATCACAGTATGTTAGAGATTGGAAGGGACCTCAAAAGATCATCTAGTCCAATCCCCCTGCCGGAGCAGGAACACCTAGATGAGGTTACACAGGAATGTGTCCAGGCAGGCCTTGAATGTCTCCAGAGAAGGAGACTCCACAACCTCCCTGGGCAGCCTGTTCCAGTGTTCCGTCACCCTCACTGAGAAGAAGTTTCTTCTCAAGTTTAAGTGGAACCTCTTGTGTTCCAGTTTGTACCCATTACCCCTTGTCCTATCATTGTTTGCCACTGAGAAGAGCCTGGCTCCATCCTCATGACACTCCCCCTTCATATATTTATATACACTAATAAGGTCACCCCGCAGTCTCCTCTTCTCCAAACTATAGAGACCCAGCTCCCTCAGCCTTTCCTCATAAGGGAGATGTTCCACTCCCTTAATCATCTTTGTCGCCCTGCGCTGGACTCTCTCCAGCAGGTCCCTGTCCTTCTTGAACTGAGGGGCCCAGAACTGGACACAATATTCCAGATGCGGTCTCACCAGGGCAGAGTAGAGGGGAAGGAGGACCTCTCTCGACCTACTGACCACCCCCCTTCTAATACACCCCAGGATGCCATTGGCCTTCTTGGCCACAAGGGCACATTGCTGGCTCATGGTCATCCTGCTGTCCACTAGGACCCCCAGGTCCCTCTCCCCTACACTACTCTCTAACAGGTCGTTCCCCAACCTATACTGGAACCTGGGGTTGTTCCTGCCCAGATGCAGGACTCTACACTTTCCCTTGTTATATTTCATCAAGTTACTCCATGCCCAACTCTCCAGCCTGTCCAGGTCCCACTGGATGGCAGCACAGCCTTCTGGCGTGTCAGCCACTCCTCCCAGCTTAGTGTCATCAGCAAACTTGCTGACAGTACACTCAATTCCCTCATCTAAATCATTGATGAATATATTAAATAATACTGGTCCCAATACTGACCCTTGAGGCACTCCACTAGATACAGGCCTCCAACTAGACTCCGCCCCATAGACTACAACTCTCTGGCTTCTGTCCTTCAGCCAGTTTGCAGTCCACCTCACTACCTGATCATCCAGACCACACTTCCTCAGTTTAGCTATGATGATGCTGTGGGAGACTGTGTCAAATGCTGAAGTCAAGGTAGACCACATCCACCGCTCTGCCATCATCCATCCACTGTGTTATTTCCTCATAAAAGGCTATGAGGTTGGTCAAGCATGACTTCCCCTCGGCAAAGCCATGCTGACTGCCCCTCATAACCCTCTTATCCTTGATATGCCTTAAGATGGCACCAAGGATAAGGTGTTCCATCACTTTCCCAGGGATGGAGGTGAGGCTGACTGGTCTATAGTTACCCAGGTCCTCCTTCTTGCCCTTTTTGAAGACTGGAGTGACATTTGCTTTCCTCCAGTCCTCAGACACCTCTCCCGTTTCCCAAGACTTGGTAAAGATGATGGAGAGTGGTCTAGCAATGACTTCCGCCAGTTCCCTCAGCACCCGCGGGTGCATCTGGACCCATGGATTGATGGATGTCCAGATTGCTCAGCTGGTCTCTAACCCATTCCTCATCGACTAAGATAAATAGCTTAGACATATAGCTAAGACATATAGCTATGAAGTGCTGGCTACAACAAACAAGCTCAATCTGATGTAGTATCCAATACAAATGACAGACCTCTGCTATGGACTGCATCTTAGTAAGCCTGCTGTACTCTTTTTCCAGCATATCCAGCTTTTCCAATTTAGACTGAACATGTGATTGATCAAGAAGCCGATCTCGCTCCAACGAACCCTTGAAGGGAGAAAAGGAAAACAATTATAAGCACAATAAACCAAAACCATCTGCAGTAAGCCTTGTGTCTGCAGCACAAAGGAAGCCCATAAACAGTCCGTAGGAACTGCTGCTTCCTCTGTGCAGTTTCAATGGTGCTACGATCAGCGAGCAAACTGCATCACTGGTCCACACATGTTGGGAAGCTGACACTCAACCAGATTCAGATGAGAGAACTCTGCAAAGCCTTTCCTCCCTCTGAACACAATGTGACAACACCTCCTCATTGCTCAGCCATTAGAGATAGCTTGCTTATGCTTTTTCCCCTTCAGTAAACATTTAATACTAAAACAGGACAGCCATAGAGGCCAACGAACAGATGATGCATGCTCCTATAAAACAAAATTCAAGCTCATTTTAGGTATAGGCCAACTCCCACAGTTACTGATAGTGGGAAATAGAAATTTTGCTATTATTTCCACAGAACCAAGATTTCAGCACCAGTTTAACAAAAGTAGTACAAGTAAAGAAAACTCCCATAGATTAGAAGAATGTAAACACAAAAGGGAGGTTTTCTCCCAGTGGCACATGTGTTTAACACTGAGAGATGAGGATGAGCTACTGTAGTAAGCCAATCATGCAGAAGCAAACAGAAGCAGAGCTGGATTCTGCCTTAGAGACAGGTGCATGGAAAATACCAGGGTCCTGATAAGACTGGAAAATTTAAAGTAGGGAGATTATCCACACCTAAGTATATAAAGGCCAGCTGAAAGAGACATCCACACTGATACTAAAATCACAGTAACTATGAAAAATCATGACATTACTTCACGATTTTTATAACTTAACCTTGAGCTATCTTGAAAACACACCTGCTTCTCCAAGAGATGCGACTTCTCATTTTCTGCATGCTGGATCATCTTCCTCATGTAGACTAGCTGTTTCTCTAGAAGGCTGCACCGAGACTCGGCAGCTGCCAGCTGAGAAGCCAGTTCTGAAGATAACAGAAGGCAGAAAAGTGAATCATGCACTGCCTGTTCCTGGGATTTTTTTTTCCCCTATTTTCAGAACAATTCCAAAACAAACAAAAGCACAACCTAAAGAAACTCACAGATGAAGCCTAATGAACTGCTGTATGCATGCAAATCCCTAAAACAAAGCATGCTTATTTCTTCATAACTCCATGTGTCATTGCCAAATAAAAGATGCTGAACAAAGTAAGTTAAAATACTTTTTATGCATTGAGAAACATCAAGTTTCACCCACATCTGTGTAAAGTTTGCAAACAACCTTGATTTTTCTTTGTCACTTCAGTCCTGTCATGCTCTTTGTGTTGCATCTGTTCACTCAGGACTTTTTTGTAGTCTGCTGTTTCCCTGCTGAGGTGTTTCACATTCTCCTCCGCCTGAAGCCGTTCCAACTCCAGCCGATGGATTTTTTCCTGGAGATTCCTCAGGGCAGAAAATATTGCTGTAATTGAACAAGCACCTTTTGTTAGAGGCCATTAAATCACTTCTTCAAGAGAACACTGAACTTGGAACCCTTTCATAAAAGCATGTTATGTAAGAAAGTCAGAACGTTCCTTACTATCATCCAAGACTCCTTCCAGGAATTGCTTCCCTTTAAACCAGAACTGATTTTAAAACTAGTCTCAAACTAATAGATGTCCTTGGTGCTCACCTTCATCTGATACATTTAGGACTTACCCATTTCCCAGAACAAGGCATGTAAATATTCTGTAGATTCAGTGCAGCTTCTGACATTATCAAAAGGAAATGAAAGGTCACAACTAAATAGCTAAAAAAGTGGCAGTTTTCTATACTGTCATTCCTATACAAATGCAAACTAGCACAACAAATACACAAACACAACGATCCCATGACCAAGCACAGGGCAGACTAAAGCTTAGCTATCAGAATAAACATTTTTACAGCCTAAGTGGCAGCTCTTTTTGGCTCTGTTTCTGCACTTGTGCTCCCCTCCTCCTCAAGACATGCATCTCTTTTGTGCTGAACAACTCCTCTTTCTGTTCCATTCCCTGCTTTATCAATTACCCAACAAAACCTTCATATATTCATCACCACAAAAAGAAAGGCAGTTGTAATAAAGCTGCCATCACCCTGCAATTAGACCATCTGCTGGTAATCTGATGTATTACATCTCTTAGCTGTATTGTTTAATTCTGCAAAGGAACCATAAAAAGTAAGGCCTTTCCCCTACATAGTTCTGGCAAAGTGAAACACAGGAACATCTGTATGGACAGCTCATATAGCTGACTAATCTGCAAGGTCACATTAGCTCACTTCTTTGTGCTTAAACCCACTTGAGAAAAGATATCACCTTTATCACACATGAGCACAAGAAAAGTTGGGAGTGTGTGTTCGTTTGAGCAACAGATTGAAAAAATAAAGGAAAAATAATTATCGGAATGAGTTTTCCAGAGTAAAAACTCATCCAATCTTGAAATGGAGAATAGCACCTTAGAGTATCACATCAATAGACTACCTGCTTTAAGGTACCTGCTAAGTAATAAATGGGTGACAGCAGTCAGGTAAGGGGAAAGATATTGGTAACTTGGCCCTGTTGGCAAAATCAGTCACCAGCTTTACCCTATTCTTTATCTATATTACTGTTATCAGGATTCAGCTGAAATAAGCATAGCTGAAACTATGAAAAGCTTTGTTGCTATTATACTTGGAGCTAAACCGAAATCTCTGTGTATTTACAGTAATGACTAACAAAATACAGCAAAGAAGCAATTCAAGCAATGGATAAAAGTTTAACCCAACAGCATACCAACTAACATTCAGTCATCCTTATTAAGAGTATTAAAAGCAAGTAATGCATGCTGAGACACACACACACACAACACAAAGAACCAAAATAAGAAGAAATTAGTATACTGAATATCAGGATTTTTCGATATGATTTTTTATTAGTGGGCACCTCATAGCAGCCTTCCAATATGTGAAGGGAGCCTATAAGGATGCTGGAGAGGGACCTTCATCAGGGCCTGTAGCGATAGGACAGGTTCAAGCTGAAACGGGAAGTTCAGGTTAGATATAAGGAAGAAGTTCTTTACTGTGAGAGTGGTGAGGCACTGGAATGGGTTGCCCAGGGAAGTTGTGCATGCTCCATCCCTGGCAGTGTTCAAGGCCAGGTTGGACAGAGCCTCAGGTGGCATGGTTTAGTGTGAGGCTTCCCTGTCCATGGCAAGGGGGTTGGAATTAGATGACCTTAAAGTCCTTTCCAACCCTAACCATTCTGTGATTCTTTCTCACATTTTTCCTTACAAGAAAAAAAACATCAAGTTTCTCACACCCTTCAGCCTGAATGCAACTCCAGACCCAAAAGCACTATTTTTGCAATGATCTTGAGCCAAACAGCTCACACCAAAGGATCAGTCCTGCTCTATCCTCCCAGCTTCCCATGCTGCCCCCATTCCTTACCCCAGGCAGCTTTGGAGGATGCCTCACTGCATGACAAGACAGTTCAGTCAAACTGCAGAAAACTAACCTAGAATGGTTTTGTTCATGTCAGGTCAGTCAAGACGAAGAGATGAACACCAGAAGCAGAATGGGAAAGAATGGAAAAGGAGAAGCCTAGAAAGAAGGAAGAAACAAGGAAGAGCAAGGGGGAATAAAATCACTTCCTTTTTTGGTGTTGTGAGCTGTCAGTTCTATACTGAATTCCCTTCTGTATCTCTTAAGCCTTTGCCGACACCATAAGTATTCTTGCTACACTCCTTGTCCATCACAAGCTTTCCCATTTCAACAGGGCCAAGCCTCTTCCTTTGCTCCAAACCATTATGGGGACTAATGTTTCCTTATGTCAAACTCCGCTGTGATCTCAGGAGAGGGAAGATGGAAGGAGAGGTAGGGCTGAAGAAGGGACAAAGAAACATGTCAGGACAGTTTCACAAACTACTTAGCCAACTTTACAGCTCTCTACTGAAGAAGAACACTTTTCTCCAGCTCCATGACCTTTTTCATTGGGTATTCTTCAAATAAGAAGTGTAAAGGACCTACAGAACAGGTGACCTGCACACCAGTGGGAAGTGATGAAAGGATAAAAGACGGCAGCCTTTGTAGGTATGGGCACACAGTATTTCACCACCTCATTTGGAAATAGCTAAGAAAACAACTTTTCTGAACTATTACCTCTGCTGTTGCTTTCAGGATATGGAATTACTGGTTTCCATGGGGAGCGCAGCAGATCTGAATTAATAAATGGCTTGTGTTTTGGGTATTCTATAAATGAAGTTGCAGAGAGCCCATCTGTGGCTGACACAGAGTTATGGGTTTCATGCAGATCATCCTGTAAAAGAAAACAAAGCTGTTACTCATCACATTTGTTTCTCTGTCACAACAACAAAAGAATGGAATCTGACCAGATGATGTGTAGAAGTATTGCTGCAGGGCACTAATACCTCAAAAGCTGCATTTCCTTCCCTACAGCCTTAGGCTGTGTCATTTTTACATCCAACTCCCCTCCACTAAAAATAGTATCAGAAGGAAAATGTATTTTCCATCCTATTTTCTGATTTCCACTTCTGTTTTCTACTTATACTGTCTTGCTTATTGTGAGAAGGTAATACACAGTCAGTTGGAAAATAGCTACCTCCTTAACTACAGGTTGCACTTACTGCACACAAGACACTGTACTAAGGTGGCCAAAGCTAATGAAGCACAGTCAGAACCACACCACATTTCTACATCCACCCATCCAGCTTAATAGCTCACTGCCTGTAGCTGGGGCAGAGGACACACTCTCTCCTCACCTCACCCTCCCAGCTGTATAGTTCCAACCTCTCTTTTCCACTGCCTTCAATTCACCTTTCCTATCCTTCCATGCATAGACTGAGGCTCACCAGCAGACACATCTGGATGACTTTATGCTATACCTGATTAGTGGTATCAGCATAAGAAAAGCAGCAGCAGACCACAGCCAGGAAGGTACCTCTGTCTCTGAGCAGCAATGTGCTGTTAGATCAGCTTGAGGCTGTGCTCAAAAACACAGCCATAAAGACCACGCATTACCCAGTGTCTACACCAAAAGCCCAAATATTTACCGTGTTTTGTATGTTCTACCAAGGCTCTTTTAAACAAAATGACCACAGCACTTCACATACTGCCTTTATGGTTGAATCCAAACCTGGCTACCTGGCCTAAGCTCTCTGATTTGTGTATATCAATTAAAGAAAATACGAATGCTTGTTTTTATCATGCAAGTAATTTCTCAAGAGTAATTTCTCTCAATGTACCCACCACTAAATATCTTGATCACAGGATTTGAAGGTAACCTAAGAGAGAAGTGAGCTAGAGGCAGATGCAATGCTCCTACAGCTTTCCACAATGCCTTCACGTTACTATGTCAACTGAGCACTTGCTGATCTTGGTGGGGTTTCCTTAAGCTTTCACAAACACAAATTATCGGGAGCATATTGTGACCTAAGTTAAAATACATAAATATTTATGTAAATATCTCATAGGAAATTAAACAACAGCCCCAAATGCATTATGAGGAAGAAAACTAATACAGCAGGAAGAATTAAGGAAATGTCTAAGTTATTTAAAGCCTACACAAAGCTGATTTCCTGTTATAAATTAAGTGATTCATTGTGGGCAAGAAAACTAGCACATGGAATAGTCTGAATGTGTCAATCACTGTTTCTAAGCACAGTTCTACAAATGCTTTTGGTTTGTGTTCATAACATTTTCCTACACAACATATTTTTGCTTTTCTTGGAATAACTGCATTTGCACAAGAACTTTTGCTACCACAGAAAGCCAATTAAAACACTAATCCCTAATTAAAGACATATTAATAACAATATTTTGAACAGGTTTTTGAACACACTGGTTTACGCTCAGCGGCCACATTGCTCTAATTAGAATATGTGGATTTAAAACCAAAGTGAAGCCTCTGATGTGTTAACATGAAGACCTAAACCTCACCCCTGCAAAAATACCATCAGTGTTACAAGGATGCTAGACTCTTCATCAGGGACTGTAGTGACAGAACAAGGTTTAAACTTAAACCAGGGGGAGCTCAGGTTAGATATAAGGAAGAAGTTCAATGAAGGTGGTGAGGCACTGGAACAGGTTGCTCAAATAAGGGGTAAATTGGTCCATCCCAGCAGTGTTCAAAGCCAGGTTGGACAGAGCCTTGGGTGACATGGTCTAGTGTGAGGCATCCTTGCCCGTGACAGGAGGGTCGGAACTGGATGATCTTAAGGTCCTTTCCAACCCAAACCATTCTATGATTCACTGTTGAATTGAAGAACACAGAATAAAAGACCAAATAACAACGTAAAAATGAACTGAGCAAAACAGTCCTTTGTGCAGCAGGCAACAGAGTAACAGAAGCAACATAAGCCTCAGCAATCCAAATGCCAGTACCTACTGATTCAAATATCAATATACTCTCTGCCATTGATTCAATCAAAGGTACCCCATGAAACAGAGAAAAGGGGAATCAGTTTGAAATGCAAGCAGGGCTGTCAGAATCACAGCTTTCCTCAGTGTCTTTATGTTTCACCTGTAAAATCCTGTCTGTCAATTAAAAATAACTACATAAGAAATCCAAACAACAGGAGATGTTTGTTTTTACCTGAGCATCAAGTTCCACAAAGCAAAACAAACACAGACTTTCCACTAGTTGCATGACTTCTAAATTTCACCCAGAGGCAGTGAACAGGCACCGATTTGGATAGTGTAATAGCTGTTATAGATACCTGCTTGACATAAATACTGCAAAAATTATGCTAAAATATTGTCTGTTTCATAGGCAATCATTCCTCACTTCAGTCTAAACAACCACTTGCTACCAGGTGTATTTCCCATGTAAGTAAAAGAGAGATTTATATTGTTTCACAAATAGTGACTTCTAAATAACCCCAGTGAAAAATCTGAGGAAGTTTATAGAACAGCATCAAGCAATCTCCCAGCACAGATCCCAGACTCAAACATCACACCAATTCCTTGTTCTTCTCCTTGATTTCTCTCCGATCATAAAGAATTATTTTAGTCTGTTTCTGCTCTTGGAAATTCTCATAGGAAGCATCATGCTGTGATGCTCAGGAAAATCCTGAAATGTAGTAAAACCAAACCACCATATGAAAACCACGGAACTCTCTATATTTGTTCTGAAACAGCTAGGCCATGTTTGCTAACTAATCACTCTTCCCTATACTCCCTATAGTCTTTCCTTCCTTAAGCCTCAGAATAGCAACCAAAGGAGCTCAGCAGTCCCACAGGAGTTAAGTGCACCAGTGCGCAGTTAACAGGAGTGAGCTGAGCACATTTAATCCTTACAGGTCTGAAGACGTGACCTTCCAAAATTCACTGCTGCTACCATTGGGTATCCCCTGCCTACTGAAGCATGCAGAAGGAAGCATTAAAAACCACAGAGCAGTAATAGCTTAACACGCCAGTAGCACACGGTGGCCTCACAGAGCTCCTGAGGACTAAACCACAGTGAGGGGGGAAAAAAACCTAATCTCGTATCATTGACATAATCAGCAGCTTGGGGCAGAGGGACACTTTGCAAACCAAACAACTTGTGCAGGTGGTAAAAATGACCCATGAGGATGCTGTTACCTTCTCTGATGCAACAAAGAAATACAGCATGGCATGGAAAAGCTATTCAGAAAACTTGATGTTTCAGTAAGGAGAAGGAAAATGATGAATTTGTTTTTCTAGCTATCATATACAATGATCAGTAAAAGTAACAATTATTTATAAACAGACTGTAGAGCCAACGAGGCAGAAAAGTGCAGGAAGCCTCTTGAGCAGTAAGCGCAGCAAGAAAGCACAAGGGCACCAAGTTGGCACCTTTGGCACTGGGAAAAAGGACTAAATTAGAGTGGGTGCCACTGCATGTTTTTATATGGGGGCTCAGAAAAGAAACAGAACACCTACAGGTAAAAAAAATGCTCGGTAATACCCTAAGTGACACACAGTAGTGCTCACACTCAGTTAAGAGAAATTAAAGAAGGGGGCAGAAACAGGGCAAAATTATGTAGGGACTGGGAAAAACACCCCAGAATAGCCAGGTATTCAGTTCAATGAGCATACATATCCAAGTATGCAGTTATTAAAACTTTAAATAGCCATTTTGGAGGCACAACCCCAGCAGCCTGCCCTTGTGGCTCAGTACTACGCTACTGCAGGGAGAGTGGGGAAGAAAGAACAACTCCTATCACCCAGAGGCCAACTTCAGTGCTGCCTGTGCCTCCCTGATACAGGCTGAGTCAGGAGTGGTCTAAATTTAAGTAATAACCCTAGTTAAAAGCAAACATCTAAAAGTAAACTTGGTCATTACATCTAATGGGGAAAAATGCTGGCACGATACAGTATTTTTTGTCAAGTTTCTTCTACAGCACATCAGATGTATTGAAGACAGCTATTTTCAAAGTTCAGAAAGTGTAAAGGTTGCTTTTTTCCCCTTTTCCCCATCACTTACAGTAAGTCTTCAGCAGAGCAATTTTGCTTTGTTTTGGTCCCTCACCCCCTCCCCAAATGTTTTAGTTACCAACTAAACAGCCTATATTCATCTCCTTAAGACCAAACCTAGCTTTCTGACATACTTCTCTGTGCACGCCAGAAAAAATACCTGTTTGGAAGGATACAGAAGTCCTCAAATTAATCTGTCCCCACACTCGCTGGCACAAGTGCAAATATGAGACCATACTGCAAAGGAAACAGCTTTCCAAAGCGAAAACACCAAGCTGGGTGCTCGCCATGCAGCTGGTGAGACCCCAAATCATAAGTCCTTATGAGACCATCATGCTGCACCCTAGTCACCATCTCTACTCCTCTAAATCATAGACACAGCTATTGACAAAACAAACCACATCAAACACAGCCAAGCCCCTGGCTCTTTGTAACACCAGCAGAGCCATGGGTCCTGCTCCTTCTCCATGCTCATCACTTTGAGACAAACGTGAATGAGGGAACTGGCCCCCATGTTATCTCCAAAGCTGCCAGGTGCCCCCACCGCCCCTATGGACACAGGTACACACCAGAATTACACCTCAGTTGAAGGCGAAGTTTTTATCTCACACATGGAAACAACCAGAGGCTACATCCCTACCAGCAATCCAGAAGGAAGCAAGGGCTGCTGTCCTAGCCCGACTGACCTGCAATGACACAATCAATTGTTGGAGCCTCACCTGGCTACGGAACAGGCGTTTTCAGCGTCATGACCCCAAATTATTTCCGAAAATAAACCGAATTACAACGTTTTATTCCCATCCGCTTACGAATATATTATCCAGACACTGGCACGGGGGCAATAAGAGGGAAAGCTTAAATAACAAAGAATCTTTAGCCTTTTGAGTCGCTTCTACAAAACACACGTGCATACACGATGGGCTTGTATGTGTATATATATATATACACACACACACACACACACACCCCCCCATCTCTCCTTTAAAGGAGACAGCAGCTCCCACCGCACTCCAGGGCGGCCAGGCCACGGCCCCACACCGCCCCTGCCCCGCGGCCGCACCACCCGCCCTTCCCCACACCGCGGCTGCCGGCGAGCCAGAGCGCGGCCGAAGGCCACGGGGCCGCAGCGCCGCAAGCCCCAGAGGGCCTCGGCACATTGCGGGATCCCCCACGCCACCTCCACGCCTCACCGTGCGCTGATGAGGCGCCGCCGCCATGTTGGCTATAGAACTAAGCCGGTGCCTGCCCCTTTAATGCGCGGCACAGTGCGGCGGCGACACCTCCCGCGCCAATCCGGTCCCATGTGACTGACAGCCCGGCCAGCCAATAGAAAGGAAGCAGCGGACGGCGTACATAGGCTCAAACTTGAGTGACACCTAGGATAACCAATAGGAAGAGAGGTGGGCGCTGCTCAACCAATCGCTTGCGTGGGGAGGCGGGAAATAGGAGGAGCGAGCGTCCGCGGGATTCGTGTGCGGCGCACCCCGCGCACGCGCGGGGTGTAGACGACGGAAGAGGATGATCTTTGTCAAAGTGAGCCCTCCCCCCCAATTTCAACCAATCGAAAAGCAGAAACCACCCGGAGCGGTCCAATCAGCACCGCGACCGCGAGGCTACCCAATCATCACCCAGCGCAGGGGCAGGGCGCCCGAGTTGGGATTGGCAGAAGGGGGGTCAGCGGGGGCGGCGATTGGGCGGCGAGTTTTGAAGGCAGGTTTGGCGCGAGGCGGTGATTGGCTGCCGCCGGAGCCCGAGCCCGGGGCGGAGAGAAGGGCGGGGGGCGCGGGGTGACGCCGCTGCCGACACAAGGGGGCCGCGGCGCGGGCTCGGCGCGGGGCCTAGGGCGGCGGCAGGGAGCTCCGCAGGCGCGGCGGCGGCGGGAGGGGACGGGCGGCGGCGGCGCCTCCCCGGCGGCCCAGGCGGCCGCTCCCGGCCCTCGCCCCGGCACCTCCCTCGTCCCCTCCCTCGGCCCGCCCGTGTCCGCCCCGCGGATGGCGGCGGCGGCGGCCGCCCCGGCTCTTTATGCCTGCACCAAGTGCAATCAGCGGTACCCGTTCGAGGAGCTCTCCCAGGGACAGCAGCTTTGCAAGGTGCTGGGAGGCGGGGGGGGGCTGGCGGCGGGGTCGGGGTCCCGCAAGCGGAGGAGCCGGGAGGAGGGTGTCGGCCCTGGCGCGGTGCGCGGGGCTCGGGGCAGGGCAGTAACGCGCTGTTCCATCCGCAGGAGTGCCGGATCGCCCACCCCATCGTGAAATGCACTTACTGCCGGTCCGAGTTCCAGCAGGAGAGGTACGGGAAGGGGCCCTGTGCGCGCCCGGCTCGGGTCCTGCCGCGGGCAGCGCCCGCAGGAGCGGCGGTTCCGCCCGGTGTGACCGGTAGTAACGGCGGAGATCACACCGGTGGCACCGCGGTGAGATAACCCGCCCGCTCGAACGGCGCGGCGCGGGCGTTTGCTGGTGTCTCGCTGCTCCCCGCAGCCCGTGTGTGAGCTGTGCGGTTACTGCATGGGGAAGAGTTTGGAGGAGCGTGTTTGTCGCTGACTTCAACATTGTGCAATTTTATCTCTAGCAAAACTAACACGATATGCAAGAAGTGTGCCCAGAACGTGAAGCAGTTTGGGACGGTGAGTAGGCTCTTGGTTCTAAATGACGGAATTAGCTTCACTCGTGTTTTAAGTTAAATAAAACGCTTTTGCAGTTAATCGTATTTTGTATTGGAAATATCGAAAAAGAAGGGTTGCCTTTCAACAAGGTGATGAAAATCACTGGCAGCTCCTGATTGCCTCCGTGGCTTAGGATCTGAAGGTCCTTTCGAACCCTAACTATTCTGTGATTCTGTAAGAAGTTCTTTACTGTAAGGGTGGTGAGGCACTGGAATGGGTTGCCCAGGGAAGTTGTGAATGCTCCATCCCTGGCAGTGTTCAAGGCCAGGTTGGACAGAGCCTTGGGTGGCATGGTTTAGTGTGAGGTGTCCCTGCCTATAGCTGGGGGTTGGAACTAGATGATCTTAAGGTCCTTTCCAATCCTAACTATTCTATGATTCTGTGCTTATGTGTAGCTTTATAGTCAATAATGACTGCAGCGTGCCTGTTCATAGCAAAACCAGTACTACTTTATGCATATAAAGTTATTCTTTATTCTCACAAACACACACTTGATGACAAAAAGGCTGTTAGCTGCCCCTGTTTTTAATGAGTAGTCAATATGAAAATCTAATAATACCACATACTTTATATTATGGAAGTCTTAAACATTTTAAATGCACATTAATTGCATTAAGCTATTAAGTAGAAAAGATTTTATGGGTGTTAGCTATATTCATGTTACTCTGCATTTTCCCATGTTGAATTTCAGCTGCAGTTATTATAAACCCCCTAATTTTTCAATATACGAACACACACATTGTATCAGAGTGCTCTGCAGATACCACTTCAGAGAAGGCACCAAGATAATCTTGTTGTGAAACAAATGCACACAACTTCTGTAGGCTTGACGTGAACCACATCAGATGAAATTCAGCTTATTTGGGAAACGTAACAGCTGTTGGGATGTCGTCAGGCACTTTGTGAATGTAAATGTAAACTGAACAAAGAGCATCATTCAAAAGATGAAAATGTGGCAAAATGAAGCGCAAGACTTGATCCAGCAGTGGGTTTTAGCAGTAGTTCATCAAAAACCAGAACAGCATTGAGCATAATTAACCATTTCTAACTTGTGAAGGCTGGCAGCAGTTTTCTTTTCCTGCAGCATATTAATCTAAGTGTATGATATGAAAGTTGATAACCTGAGCTGATGGCATCTGAAGTTGTTTAAGTGTGCTGCAGTACTGCTGGGATCATGGGACTAATCTTAGAGCAGTAGGGTTATCAACTCTGTGCGTAGCGCAGGGAAGAGGGATGTTATCAGAAACTTTCAGTCTCAAAAAAAAGGTTACTCTTCTTTTAAAGGTTTTTAAGCAGTTTCTTTAGATACTGTCCTGGTTCAGCAGTAGCAGTCATTTTTCTCCTTCTTAGTAGCTGGTGCAGTGCTGTGTTTTTTTGACTTTCTGCCTGGGAACAGCGCTGTAACACTGATGTTTTTAGTTACTACTCAAATGTTTACTCTGACCAAGGACTTTGTGAGTCTCATGCTCTGCCAGGGAGGAGGGGAAGCCGGGAGGAAGCAGAGACAGGACACCTGACCCAAACTAGCCAAAGAGGTATTCCATACCACAGCACGTCATGCCCAGGATGTAGAACTGAGGGCAGTTACTCAGAAGGGCTAGTTCGCTGCTCAGTCGGGCTGGGTATTGGTTGGCAGGTGGTGAGCGGTTGTATTTTCTTCCCTTGTTATTTCTCTTATCATTATTATTATTGGTGGCAGCAGTAGTGATTTGTGTTATACCTTAGTTACTGGACTGTTTTTATCTCAACCCATGGGAGTTACATTCTTTCGATTCTCCTCCCCATCCCTCCGGGAGCGGGGGGTGGGAAGGAAGAGGGGGAGTGAGCGAGCGGGCTGTGTGGGTCTGAGTTACTGACTACACTTAAACCACAACAGTAATGTAGTGAACCTGAGAAAATATCATCATATTAAAATAAAGAAGCAGGCGTAGAGGTGAGCAGTCCCATTGTATGTGTGTTTCATTGAATATGTTCCTGGGTTTTCATGGAAAGCTCAGGCTGATTTTAATCACTGAAGGAGTGATTCACTTTAATTCACTTTAGGGGAAAAGTTTAGTACTGAAGATAGAAATGGTAGTAAAAGATTCTTTAAGATAGGTTATATGAACCCATTGGTAGTTTAGAAGCATCATTGTGTAATTTGACACATTGTGTTCATTACAAAACTGTAAATGTGTATTAATTTCAATTCCACTTTCCTGCTTTCCAGCCCAAGCCTTGTCAGTATTGCAATATTATTGCAGCATTTATCGGCACAAAATGTCAGCGTTGCACCAACTCAGAGAAGAAGTACGGCCCACCTCAGACATGTGAACAGTGCAAACAGCAGTGTGCTTTTGATCGAAAAGAGGAAGGAAGAAGGAAGGTAGGCTTTGTTCCGTGGCTGTCAATGCTCAGTCTGACAACAGGCAACATTCCTCTTGCAGAAGAGAAAGATTAACTGGAATATATCTTAAGTTCACTAATATTAAAGTTGCTGTGCTTTGCAATATTTGAGTTAGGTTTCACAGCTTACTGAGCTAGCTAACTTTAAATTAAATCACTCAGCTTTAGAAATAAGGTTAAGCATATGCTGGCAGTTGTAGCTGGGCAAGGTCAAGCAGCTGAACAGTTCATAGTGCCTTTGGTACTGTTTTTTCATTTTCCCATTCGTTGGATCTTGTGTATGTCCATCACTTGAATCTGTCATTTTACCTCTTGTGGTGTGCCTGCCTTGCTCTGAAGTACAGCACCAGAGAGATAGACTGTTCTGAGCAGCCCTTTGTGTTCCCTCTTCTCAAATCGCTTTGGTGAGTGCCACTTTCGCATTCCAGAAGGTGCTGAGGAAATGACCTCAAAAGCCTCTTGCCTGAACCCAAGAATAATGCTGTTTTCACACAAGAGTTTACTTGGTACAAGTAAGACATTGGCTGGACATCCTGATTCTGCTTGGAATATGATGGGGTTGAGAGAGGGTACCTGGTGTCTAAACTAAAACTGATTTGTCCATATTGTCACTTCTGTGATATAGAGCAAGTCCAACATTTGCTAAGACTGCTTTCTCCTGTAGCTTTAAATGACAAAAAGAAATGGAATAAGACTCACTTTACTCAAAGGCAATGTGCTTATGTTGGAGAGAGGTGGTAGTGCCAAAGTTTCATACCAAAGAGGTGTCTGGATTTTTCACAGAGATAACAGATGAAGTGAAGCAAAGTTTTCTTGCATTTTTCTAGTGCAAGTACACTTAGAAAATAAAACCAAACAACCTGCTATGAATTATTTCCCAAAAGGTTGATGGAAAGTTGTTGTGTTGGCTCTGCACGCTGTCCTACAAGAGAGTGCTACAGAAGACAAAAGAACAGAGGAAGAGCCTAGGATCTTCACATTCCAACTCCTCATCCTCATCTCTTACTGAGAAAGACCAGCATCATTCAAAACACCATCACCACCACCATCATCGTCATAGCAGCAGTCATCACAAGTAAGTATTTCAGAAATTAAAGTAGCTCTTGGTAACTCTTTTGTGTTTTGCTAGTACCGAAATCAAACCAAAGGCAATAAGAAGGGTCGTTAAAACATGGTATCAAAAGCAGTAGGAGAACACTATTTCATGGTCTGTTAAAATGCTCATGTACTTATAGTTTGGGTGAAGGGAGGTCAGCAAAATGCAGAAATTCTTGATGATCATCAAACTACTCAATGTTAAAATCGATAGCAAGTCTAGAAAAAGAATCCACAGAATGGCCACAGAAACAAGTTATTTGGGGATAAACTTGGTTTTGAATTTAAGCAGTAACTGCTGTGTGGGAACTCCTGCTTGACATGCGTTTGCCATGGGTTACCAGTAGCTGCACAGAACAGCTGCTTAGCTCAGAATCCCCACCCTAACTTGCTTCAGGCTGATTTGTTTATTTAGTTGTAAATCCCAAAATTGATTTGGTTTTTATGCCAGTGCAATAGTAATCATGATTCTTATTTTCATGGGTGGGCTTATGGCAGTTTAGAACTCCTTCATTATTTTGTGTTGGATAGTTAATACTATGGGTGCAATGGCAATGACCCTGATCCCAGACACACAAATACAATGCTTCACTTTTCTAGTGCTTATAATTTTCCATCTTGACTGAAGCTTGCCTGACTAAGTGTAACTTAGACGCAAAATAAGCTGGAATGATACTGGAATTGAGGAGAAGAGAAATGCACATAGTTTCACTGAAGGAGAAAAGTAAGATTTGGTTTTTTTAAGAGTTTGAGGAAAAAAATTATTCTTGTCCTGCAGAGGGTTACTGTACTGTTCCTGTTCTTTCAAATCTCTGCTGCAAATTGAGTTACAATAGACTAATTTAGTGCATGTGGTAGAGATATAGTAAGGATTTAATAAACAAGTTAGCTCTTTACTACAGAATAGAGCTTCTTATGTACTCAAGAGTTATAAAAGTAAACATACCTCTCTACACAGTGTCCTTGGTTTCGCACCTTTCTTCCATAGGCTGTGAGTGGGTCCATCCTTCTGGTCCGATACATAGGACTCTTTTTTCCCGTCCATTTTGGTTATTAAGATGAGACAATAGAGACAACAAGGTAGAAATACAGATTCACTATTTCACTGAGTGCAATCTTCTGTATTCTACCATTCCTAAACAATGGTGTCTGTTAGTTGCTTTTGAAATTATTGAAAGCAAAAGCATGAGAAGCAGTTATTTTCAGGGATCCAAAACTTAACTTTGCTCTTAAGGCACCACAAAAGCATCACTTCAGACAGTGTTCATACGGCAGTATGAGAATCCCAGGAATGCTGCTTTACACCAGCTTGCTGGGTGAAAGAGTAGCAATATAAAGTTCACAAAAATTGGAGAGTACCAGCAGTAAGGTTTAGCTGTCAGTCTTGACGTCTGCCCCTTATGTTTTACAACAGGGTAAACATTTAGCCGAGAAGTACTTTTATAGCATCATGATAGAGTGGTCAGGAATGTGACTGATAATACAGCTGTCCAGCTGAAAATTCATAATGGGAGGATTTTACTGTGGACAGATAACCATTCACATAAACTTAGAAGTAATGGCATGTTTGGTCAGTTACCAAGTATATTTCGCATGTTTCAGAATCAGCAGTCTGAGTCCAGAACAAGATCAGGGACTATGGAAACAGAGGTAAATATGATATTTATTAATTTCCTTTGAATTCATCTTGTGGTTTTAATATAAAGGACTTTTTTCTTTTTTGCCTTGCATTTCTGGCTAATCTCTAGTACTCCAGCTAGGAGCATGAGTTAGTTATTTTACATGTACCAAATGCTGATGTTAGAGAGTTATATAGTATGAGGCTTTAGGTTTACATTTTGTTTGATTTCAGCCATAAATCCTCTGCAGCTATTCAGAATGAAACTCCAAAGAAAAAACCCAAACTGGAATCCAAGCCATCAAATGGAGATAGGTAAAGTTATATTTTTGTAAAGCTGAGCCATTTCAACCAAATAGAGCACTGATTTGTGGATTTGTGGCCAGTTACTTCCTTTTTTTTACTTTGGTCTGAAGAATGAGGGAGATGAAGCTATTGTCCAGACAGAGAGATTGCTGGGTGGCATCTGACTGCTGTCAGTCAAGTAAATGACATTATTAGCAGAAAACTGGCAGTTTTCCTGCTTTCAAGCTGTTGGGGCAAAATTAAATTAAGCTTATGTATGAGGCAACAGTTATCAACAAAACAGTATTCCCTGACATCGGTGTTTTGTCAACTAGATGCAGGGTTGAGCTGCTCCTTTAAGCTGACCTAATATGTAGAGAAGTTTTGAACCTTTATTTATGAGACTGAATCTTTATTCTGTCTCTGGCCAAACAGTTGTAATAAAAGTGGCTGCTGCGGTCAAAAGGTATTTGTCCACCTCAAAGCTAATACTTAATTATATTTCTGCAGGTGTATGTAATGTGTGCCATTAGTAAGGTAATTTGCCAGTTGCATCCATTTCTGTCAGGTACATACTTTTTTTGCATTGGTGATTAAGGATGTTTGTGGAATTATGCAATTTGAAATAAAAAAAATAGTGGGTTTTTTTTTCTGTTGATGTTGTAAGTAACTATTGCTTTTATTTTTAGTAGCTCTATAAATCAGTCAGCAGACAGTGGAGGAACTGACAACTTTGTCCTCATAAGTCAGCTGAAAGAAGAAGTAATGTCACTTAAACGTCTTCTGCAGCAAAGAGATCAGACTATTTTAGAGAAAGATAAAAAGGTAAAAGTTGCACCTGCTTAGGAAGAGCTTTATCTTTTTGTGTTCTGTTTTGTAGACTCCTAACAATGTCAAAATGGTGAGGTAAACCAAAAAGCAGATACCGTGTTTTCATATTTTGACTTCCAGATCTTACCATTTAAAGGACAAGTTTGGGACTTCTGTATCATTAGTGTATTTTAGCTCTAAGTCCAAAGGAATTCATCTTGCCTCTCTTCAGCCATCTAGAAGCTAGCTGTCTGGTTCACTGTTACACACATTGTGTGCCACAATGAATAAAATGCCAGACAGAGTTTTATATGTTTTTGCATGTTCTAAATTGAGTCACAGAAAAGATCCCAGATACCTACAGAGGCTGATGGGCACACAAGATGAGGAGGATTAAGAGTAGTAACCATTCTGAGTTTAGTATAACTTTTGTTTAGTTTTAAACTATAGCCATAAATAATGAGTTGGTTTCCAAATTTACATGTACAGTGTATGAAAATTAAGTGGTTTGATTTGAAAAAATTGGTAGCATATGTGTAGTGTAGGTTGCCAAATCTTTGTGGGTGGTCAGAGACTAGAAGAAAAGCTTGGATTAGGTGCCTGACAGTCAACAAAAGTTAAGCAAAGTTGTCAAGACCAAAGGGCTGCAGTGAAACTCATACAAGAGTTCACCCTTCGGACAACTTAATGACTAACAAGAAAAGAGAAACAGCTACAAGATACGTTACTTTGCTTTGCCTTTATTAGAGCTTATGTCTCTGCCGCCTGGTTAACTAGAAGTTTTTAAGACGCTCTGTAACGGTGGCTGTAGAATGACTGTTCAGGATTGAGTAAATTATGTAGTTTACTGTACTTTCAAGTAACATTTTGATTATAGGTACATGATGGCCTGTCAGAACAGTAGTGGTTAAGAAAGGCTTATTGATCCTGAAAAGAAAATGCTTCCACTTTTAAACCATAGTCCAGTATCCTCATTCTTTCACTTCAGTGTGTTGCATAAAGGACATTGAATGCTTGTTCATGTCTATCAGTGTTATAACATACCAGGCATTAGAAGTATTCACTATTTCAAGCCTTTAAGCAGTTAATGTGAAAGAGGTGAACAGTCTGTCATGGATTCTCTTCAAAGGACAGACATGAAGTCCCTGCCCCCTCTCTTATAAAGACAGTAGAAGATCACGAATCAGTAGGAAATTCTCTTATCTCTTTTTACATTTGATCTACTGGGCAAAGCTAACAAAAGGGTTAGGTAAGGAAATGTCACCTACTTCTGTGTAACCACTGCAGTAACTTGTTTTGTGCTGTTTGCATAGGGAGAGCATCTAATAATTTTAATATCCTCATTGCTAAAACTATTTATTTGACCTCAGAGTTATTTGAATTTAAAAGACTCCTTCAGGCATGAATTACTTGCTTCCAAAGTGTCACTCACTTTCTTCAGCTGCTGCAGGGAGAGAAAAGCTGTGCACATCATACTGTGTTTGCATAGCTGAAAAAATTACAACGAATGAAGACAGATTATTTTTTGACTGTGAGATAGTAAAAGGAATAAATGCCTGAGCCAGTTCTGTGGGTGGTTCCTGCTAAAATCTCTTCCCAAGATTTCTACAGGGACAGCATTTGAACTGTTTGGAGTGCTCTGAAAGAGGGACCTCTGAAGTATATAACATGGCAACAAAATCAGCTCTGTGCACCAGCTTTACAGACAGTCCTCATTCATCATGTTTTGTTATGAGTTGAGATCTAAGTCATGTCATACCAGTGCTCGTTATTTGCAGTCCTAGCTTTGTTTTGCTTTTGGGACAAGATGTTAGTGAGATACCAAGTCATTACCATGGGGCTCCGAGACTTGATCATTAGGAAGGGAGCACAGTTTGCTGCATGTTCATAGGTAGTGTGTTGCTCATCCAGCTGCATATTTTACTATGGCACAATGCTACCACTAGTTTTTGTTATATTTAGTTTGTGGTATGTGGTTTTGTACTGGATCCACTGGAATTTGCTATAGCTGCAAGTGCATGTGTTGAACAGCAGTCTGTGTACAACGAGGTATATATCCTTGTATTGGGATTCCTGCGCTTCGTTTATGACCATTTGACTGACAGTTCATTTGAATGCCTTGTTTCACTGCATGTGACTCGATGCATACTAACGTTGGTAATAGCAGTCTTGGAAGTCATTTTAGGAATGTATGCTCTCGTTTGTTATAGTGGGCTTCCTTGCTGGCAAAGAGGCTTCAATCCCAATAAAGCCAAATCAACCAGAGAGGTTCAAAATGAATCTGGGATGCTTTGAGGAACCAAGCTTTTTAAAGAAGTGGTTCTTAAAACTTCTGAGTCCTTACACAGCAAACCGTTAGTAGTTCCCTCAGCTGCATGTGTGTCCAGAAGAAGCATTCACCTGCCTGGACAGAAGCATATATCACAATTTAGAAATACCTGCCTTAATGTGTGTCATCTGGATCTCTGCCTGTCTCAGGAGGGACCCAGTAGCAGCAATACTGCACCATAGGCTCAGAATTAAATCATAAGTGAAGTCATTTTAATTACACATTTCTAATAACACAGTTGAATTCACTGTTGTGGATTGAGAGGCAGTGAAACTCTGGAATGTATACCTTGGTTTAGGACAAATTGTAGCATAAGAGAACACAAAGGAATCCTTCCTGTTGTCTTTGTATGGCAGATTTTTCATCTGTTACCATATCATATAACTGAAGATTGTGATGAGTATCTCACAGCTGAAAGAACAGCTAAGATTATAAATCATGTGTCTTGTATTTGATTTTTTATTTTTGTTGAGGATTATCCTTCATTAATCCTGACCAAAACAAGTTATAGAAGTGCAGTTGTTTTCTTCGTATGAAATAGACATACTTACTTTTCAAGCTACTTCTCAAGTGCTGAGCTGTCAGTACTACAATAGTAAATAAATACTGTGTTTCGTAAGACTACTTGAGGCTTCTGTAAAGATTGCACGGATTCATTTTGTACAGTAACAGTCCAAGGAATCTTCATAGAATTTGTGTTCTCAGTTGACAGAACTGAAGGCAGACTTCCAGTACCAGGAGTCTAACTTGAGGACAAAGATGAACAGCATGGAGAAAGCTCACAAGGAAACTGTGGAACAGTTGCAGGTGAGTGATTGCTTATCAGTACTTGAGAAATACTCAGGTGGAATTATGAGTTGAGGATATTCACTCACAGCAATGAAACAGTACCAGGTTCTCAAAGGGTCATTGCCACATTTATCTTCAAACGCATTATACAGCAGTTCTGCAGTCAACAGGCAGTCTCCATGCAGATTAAACTCACTGTAAGAATTGCTTTCTAACTTGTCTCAAAGCTTATGTTATTTTTTGTGTCTGTTCTCTGATATTTAATCAGTTCTCAGTGTGCTGTTGGTCTGATTGAAGGGCTCAGCATTAATGTGATTGACAGTTAAATGTCTCTTGTTAAAGCAAACTTTATCAGGAAGAAAGCCTGAATTAGTTGCCTTATAAATCACAGACTGAACAAGTGTTCAGTGCAATACCTCAGATGCTATATTTTGCAGTACAGGGAATGAGGTTATCTTTTGTGCTGAAGGTGGAATACACATATCAAAAAGCATATACAAGTCTTTCAAAAGTGGTTGTTACCTTCACTGAATATTCTCACATGCACATTTTGGGTATTTGTTTCATAAACACAATGGGAAATTAGTGCATGAAACAATCTGAGCTGTTTCAGTAATTCATAACACTTCTTTTATCTGCATTGCAGGCCAAAAACAGAGAACTGCTCAAACAGGTTGCAGCATTGTCAAAGGGTAAAAAGTTTGATAAAAGCGGGAGTATACTGACGTCTCCGTGAGGAACTGGTTATTCGTGGGGTTTGCTACTCAATGTACATTTGAGTAATTCTGTGAAGCCCTTAAAATCCTGTGTAGTGGAAAGAACTATTTTTGCACACCCGATGAGTTGGCATGTTTCCTACCTGTTTTTATAATTAATATGCAGCTTTTTTTAGTTACTGTTCAGAGGAAATCCTTCAACTGGCTTGAAGAATGTTTTTATTTTTTTGATATTGGAAACTTTTTGCCAGCAATAGTATGAAACGATTGTGTAGAGAACACAGCTGTGCTCTCTCTAAAAGGACAACATGCAATAACAAGCTAGGTGTACTTTTTACAAAGCAGCAACTTTGAAACTCCACTGATGTCAGCCAAAAGTTTCCGAATCTGCCCTGAGGCTGAACACTGGTTTCTGGCAACCGTTCTTTGACTTTGTATCAAAATACAGATTTAGGATGGAAATCATGGTGCTCTCAAGTGAAACTAAAAGAAAAAAGGCATATATGTAAGTGTAAATACAACTGTAACGGTTATATTCTTAGTTATAACAAGTAATTAGTGTTTTACATTCTTGTGATTGGGATTTACTGAAAGATTATCTATTGTACAGTAACAGAGGCAGTGTGGTTTTTGTAAGATTTACTGTAGATTTTTCTTGCAAGTGCCTTTCTCCAACTGTTTATTTATAGGAATGTTGGTATTTTGTACATAAGGTTTTTAAGTTTTAAAATCATGTTTAATAAATGTTTTATGTAAATATAAATGTGTGTACAGAGAAATCCGAAACAAAGATCAAAGTGGCTAGTGCAGTGCTTGAAGCAGTGATAAGAGCTAGCTAATTGATGGACAGTGAGTATTGGCTTTAGATAACCTTTGTAGCTTGTGTCTGTGAGGTGTAGAATTTTGTTAGTGCTGCTTGTGCCAAACACTTCCTGAATGAAATCAGACTGGTTTTTGCCACACTGGAGTTTAGTGAATTGTTGATATTATTTTCCCATTTGGCACAGCACTCATTTTAATTCCATAGCAGACATTGTACTCCCGGTGTTACATCCTTAATTAGTGATGCACACCCAGAATTTTAATTGATTCCCATTGTTTGATTCAGTGTACTTAGTTGTAACTCATGGTGATTCTTCTTAATGAATTGCAAGATTCTGATCCCCCCAGTAAAGATACACAATGAGAAAAGAGTAGCCAAAACTAATGGCCTTGAAGCTAAGGGAGTGAATGTGGTTTCAAAGGGTGGGTTGTTTTAATGTTGTGGGTAGATTTTGATTCTAAATTACATCAGTTTAAGTTTAGCTCTGCTCCTAATGGACATTAGTGATATTCAGAAATCTCTACTAAACATACTTTAATATACCCCGAGGCCTCTGTTCAGGAAGGCGATTTACAGATCGGCATTAAGCGAAGTAGACATCCGTAAGTAAAAGTTTAGTTCAGCTCTGGGTACTGACTGGTAGCAGGGTAACTGCTGATATTTCAATAAGCTTAATGGTGTAAAATAAGCTTTTAATTAAAGAACTAAAATCTAATGTTCCTTTGCTGTCCACCCATGTGCTGAACTATGAACACTTCTGCAGTAGTTAAAACGAGTACCAGCAGTGACAGACTACAGGGTGATTTGAGAAGAATCTTGTTTCATATGGTATACATGTACTTTTATACCCTAAAATTGACTTTGTATGTTTATAAATGCTCTTCTTTAAACTTGCTGAAATCCTCTTTGGTGATGATATTTGGGGGTTTTTAATATACAAATTAGACTTTCATTAATTCTGAATTGGTATTTGATCATTTTCCCAGTTGAATGGCAATCCATCTTTGGTGAAACTGGTTTTAAAAACCAGAATTGCTTAGCAAATGGAAATGCTTGAATTAAGATCACTTAATGATATCTGCTCAAGCTGCACAAAGGGTATTTTAAAGGAACAAACCGAATTCTCTATTAGAAGTAACTGACTTTATAAATCCCAGTCAGAAAAAATTTCAGGGGCTTTTCTTCCATAATCTCATTTTTAATGTGAATTTTTAAAAGCTGTAAACTTGCCAACTGAATCCCACTCCTGAAAATAGTGTCCTGGAGCTGTAGGTTATTGACATGATAAACTGATGTTCTTTAAATGTGGATCTGCGAGGAGATTGTTGTACTGTATTGTGCTTTTTAGCCTTTTTCCAGATGTTGATTAGCATTGACCAATAATGGCCATTTTGGCTCAAGTTATTTATGTATTTTAAGCCTGTGAATATTGCAGCCCCCTTTTAGATAGGATGTCTAAATACACGTTCTGCAGTGAAGCTTTTCAGCTGTCCACATGTATAGACTATTGAAATACTGTACTGGCACACATCTGACCGTTGACATTTTGTACCTTTTCTAAATCCAATGTTTCACAATAAAATCTTGTCAAAACATTACTCTGTCCTTTTAAAATTATTCAGAAATTCATATTTCATGTTAATCCTTTACACTCTCTCACTCACCAAAAACCTATGGCCAAAAAAAGGGCAGGATTTAATATTTGCATTTTAGTATTTAGATTTCTGGGAAGATTAAACACCTTGGGCTGTCTACAAATTGTCACAAATTAGAGCTTCAGATTAATTTTTCTCAAGAAAATAGGTTGGTTCTGTACAATTGTAATACATAGAAATATTTTCTTGTAGAGAAGAAAAAACCCTTAAGGTGAATGAAATCTAATGACATTTAATAAAGCCTTCGCAGGCTTTTTATGTTCTGATTAACATCAGCACTCATGTTTAAAAGTAGTACCTGAATTTCAGTCTTAGCCTGTTCACCATAAGGTTGTTCTTCCTCTATGTCTGTTGTGTGTAAGTTGGGTGATTGTTAGATTCAAAATACCATTGACAACTTCGGCATCCATTCGCTTTCTTGTGTCAGGAAGAGTTAGGTGCCTGCACCAACATGCGGATGGCTGTTGGTTACAGCATACCTCTGTGTGTTCTGAAATGGCAACTCTTCAAGGTAAAATGTAGCATTGCTTAAGGGATGGGGATTTTTTGGTTTAATGATCCTGGAGTCCAAATCTGAGAAATGAACATTAAAAACAGAGTGATTAAATCAAAATATAAAGATGTACAATGTAAAATCCATCTTAGAAGCAGTTGTGCTGTTTAGGCTTAGAAAAATAGGTAAAACTATAACTATACTGTATACGATTGCTACAGCTGGTAATGGTGCAAGTTCCAACATGTAACTTGAACTTTCTGTCTGTTCTTACACATTAAATTGTCCTTGAAGATGTGTCACTCACCAGCACATGGATGTTTTTCCTTGCTTTAACCCAAACAGAAAACAAGTTTGGATTGGCACGTTTACCTTGAAGAACGTTCATTACAGTATGCTGGCGCTGTGCTAACTGACCCGTGTGCTCTTGGCAATTCCTCTTCAGTATTTCTCCTCGTGGGTAAAAGCGGTTTGCATTTTGACTGAAAGGGGTTTAAGTACCACGGACACGTGTGCTAAAAGAGGCAGGCGCAAGTAGAGATTTGTTTGTAGAACATAGATTTTCCTTCTGCTGAGGCTTCCTGGCTCCTGGAGTACTTGGGTAAGTCCATTTATTTTTAATTGTCAACTGGAAAATAGGCATTCCAGCTTGCGAAGAAGGTTAAGGCTGAAAAGAAACCTGCATCATCTTCGCGTACAAAAGACAGTTTTAGAGGCGTAAGCAGCAGACTGCTTTTATAGTGGCTGGTTTTGATTGTGGAAGGCTTGCTGACAAACAAAAATGAATTGGACCAACAAATAGGTCAGAGTTGCTTTGAACCACATCTTACTGCAGGCTGCATCACAGGAATGTGCTATTAGGTATTAGAATTTGCATCCAAAGTCGGTATTTACCCTTAGGTAATACCCCTAGGGTATTTACCCTAGTCGGTAGTTGTACACTCCTCCCCTTATTTGCTCACTTACAGCAATTTACTTTGAACTGGATGCTGAAAACCTGAAGATGTTTTCCTTTTTTGAATCAACAGATAAATGTAGTTTGCTTTATTTCAATAAGAGATGTAGTATGTTCACAATTTGTCCTTTATCAGGTACATCAACTCATGTCTTTCCATTTTATGAAGAACTTGAAGGTCAGTTGCCTTTATAAATATTTCTTGGGAAACTTTGAATCCTTCTTGGACAACTCTTTGCGTAGTGGTTTGCTTTTTGCATATTCACATGTGTTAATTCCCCATTATATTTGTATGCTCCAGATTCCACTGCACCATAAATGATAGAAGTCTTTTCTGGAATGTTTTTGTCCAGCCATGGTCTGCTCTTGGGAATATTTTGTGAATATATTGATCAGAATTCAACTTATAAAAAATTCTTACCAATAAAACTGTATCGAACCAATTTGCTAACAGAAAAGCATCTTTTTCACGTAGAGATTATTCCTTTTGTTGGCTATGGATGTAAAGTGAGGCATTTTCCTTTTGAGGAGGAGAACCACACCGCTTAAATTAGTGTGTTTACATTAAAAAACTTAACAAAAGGAGAAGAGCTCTAAGTGTTACTTCCTAGAATAACTTAAATCACTGCTGAAAGTCTAATACATTAAGCTAGCTGAGTGCACTGAAGCAGTTTAGTAGCACTCATACATGTTGCAGTGCTATAGTTGCACACTGTTACCAAATGAAGCCTGGAGCAGTAATGTCAATCATTCCTTCAGGACCTACAAGAATTTGCTTGCTGATCACTCACCTGACTCCAGTGCAGCATTCATTACAGTTACCGTAGTGCAAGTTACCTTTATCATAGAATCGTAGAATCATTTAGGTTGGAAAGGACCTTAAGATCATCCAATTCCAACCCCTTGCCATGGGCAGGGAAACCTCACGCTAGGCCATGTTGCCCAAGGCTCTGTCCAACTCTCCTTGAACACTGCCAGGGATGGAGCATTCACAACTTCCTTGCAGTCCTGCCTGAGTTGCCTGCCCCTTTTTCCAAAGCTCATAAACTCTCCTCTGTTTCCTGAGTTCCAGCCAAAGCTCTGTTCAGCCAGGCCCATCTTATTCCCTGCAGGCTCATCTTTCGGCACGTGGGGATGGGCTGCTTCTCTGCCTTTAGATTTCTTTCTTGAAGAATGCCCGTCCTTCGTTGCCTCCTCTGCCCTTCAGGACTGCCTCTCAAGGGACTCTGTCAACCAGGTTCCCTAACAGGCCATAGTCTGCCCTTCAGCAGTCCGAGGTGACAGTTCTGCTGACCACTCTTCTTACTTCTCCAAAAATCAAAAGCTCTTCTATGATCACTGTGTTCAAGACGGCCTCCAACCATGTTATGAAGATACCATCCACACAAGTGGAGTGAGCACTCAATCATTCCTCATACTGGAAAGGCATGAGATTATCGTGGTAAAATAGCCCAAATTGCCTTGCAAGGTGCAGTTGAAACTGAATTCCTGCGTTCCTCAGTTGAAGATACTTCGTTCTTTCTCCTGTAATAAATCCGCTCCAGTTTTCAGGTGTGATCAGTACTCCATAGTGCTTTTTCCTTTTGTGTTGCACTAAAGGCAATGAAATGTCAAGATTTTAACACAAACGCACCTTTCTATCTTATCTTCTATCCACTAAAAATAATGGAACAAACCTCTTCCCTTACTTCCTATATGCTAAATTTAGTAAGAGAAAATAGGAATGGCTGCCTACATAAGTTTAACCACTAGATGCTGCTTAAACCACATGGTTTCTCAGCAGTCCATGTAAGTGCTCTCTGCACCTAATCCAGTATCCACAGTGGATAGCTCTTCCTGTTCAAATGCAACACTGATGCTAAAACGAGAATATTCTAAATCCTGAAATAGTTGAGCTTTGGAATGTATTTTAAGAAATCTAAAATCTATTTTGGAAAATTAAGCTTAGTGATATTAATCATGTTTAATATAGTTAAATATTAAAAATTATATATATTTAGAACTATATTTTTTTCTCTGATGGCTTTACCTTAAGAAAAAAGAATCCCGATTTTATATGTCAGGAGGCTGATCCAAGGAATAATGCAGCTTCAGTGCAGTCACACGAAAGGCATTGTTAGAGTTGAAAATGGACTCCATGAATCCCCAAGTAATGTGGAGTCTGAGTATTTTTGTCCTTCGAAGGAGCTGCTACCGTTTAGTTAGAGTCTTATTTAGTCACCATAGATGCGTAATACATCTGTAGCATTAGTTAGTTGACTCAGTATCTGAACCTTTGAAACCATTAAATGCAACTGATTGATTCCTAGTATGGATAGCAATAGAAAGGTGAGAAAAATATACTTTTTACTTGGAACAGTAAGGTTTAAAACTTCCTGTTTTCCTCATGCTTTGAGCCTGATGCACTTCTGATACAGATTGTTCTCAGTCTGATTCTGTCAGAAGTATTGAAATCCTGTGACTGTCCAGTGAAAGGGAGAGTTCTCATCAGCATTTAAAAATTCAGGCTCTTTTTAACAAGTCTTGGATCCACAAGGATGTGATTGTGGTAGAAGGGAAAAGTGTTTTCATTTGTATGCTACATAGTAATTTTGTGCATTGCGTTTGTATATCCTACAAGCAATCTTAAGGAGGAAGACCCAGGCAACAACAGGTCAGATGCTCAGTACAAGAGAGACATGGACATACAGGACAGGATCCAATGGAGTGCCACAAGGCTGGTGAAGGGACTGGAGCATGTCTCTTGTGAGGAGAGGCTGAGAGAGCTGGAACTGTTCAGCCTGGAGAAGAGAAGGCTCAGGAGGGATTTCATCAATGCCTTTAAATACCTGAAGGGAGGGTGTAAAGACGACAGATCCAGGCTCTTTTCAGTGGTGCTCAGTGCTAGGACCAGAGGTAATGGGCACAACCTGAAACACATGAGGTTCCCTCAGAACATCAGGAAGAGCATCACCCATCATGTGAGGGTGACCAAGTACTGGCATGGTTTGCCTTGGGAGGTGGTGAAGTCTCCATCCTTGGAGATACTGAAAAGCCATCTGGACATGGTCCTGGGCAACCAGCTCTAGGTGGCTCTGCTTCCTGCCAAGGCCTCTTCCAACCCCAACTATCCTGTGATTCTGAAACTTAAACAGGGCAAAGATAGTCTTCTTCACCTATTAAAATACAGCATTTTGTTATGAAAAAACAGGTAAGCAATGTTTCGAAGTTTTCAATTTTCCCCTCATTGTGTTCAATTCATGTGAATGGAATAGAAAAAGAACCCCAGTAGTTCCTGTAATAGCACAGTTCACCTGTTAGGCAGAGCGCTCTGCTAGTGACACATCTTAAATGATGTGGGTGATTGTTACATAATCCTCTAGATAGTTTGCTGAGCTTGTAGAGTAAATATTTTTGCATGAAGAAGCATTTCTACCAGCTATTCTGGGTAGCAAATTCCGAACACACAGAGCAGGGAGCAGTAACTTCCCATCTATTTCTTTCCCATTATTCTGTTGCCAGCATGATTTAATTCTTATACTATGCACAATCAGAAAAAGTCTGTTTGAAAATAGTGAAGTTCCCAAGAGTACTTATCTTGCTGCCCAAATCTTTCAAGCCCTTTTGCATTGTTTTCTATATCCATAATAACAGCATTCTAAATAAGTTTGGTATGAAGAGTGTGAGACATGAAGCATGTGTATAGTTTCGTGGTGTTTTCCGTTTATCTATAGTCTTTGTATGTAAAAGGTATGTCTTACCTTTTACTAAACATATATAGTTGAAGTAGAGCTGTATATCACACTCAGCGTGTATCCCTTGCTTTCAGTAAACCCCCAAGCTCTGTACTTTGAAACAACTTTTGTTTTCTTAGAAGAGATTTTGGATCCAGCCTTGCATATTAATTTAAACTTATTTTCCATGTGCATCAATATCATAAGTCACTTAGTCAGAAAAGCAGTGATTTGGAACTGTTGGGGTTTGTTATGTCTTTATACACAATATTATGATGTATTTATGGCCTATTTATTCAGTTTAAAAAGCACACTCAAAGTGTGCAGCAGTTCCTCACTTCTTTCCTTGTGTTGGGAGAATAGTCCTGCAGGTGAATGAGGAATGGAATTTCCCCTGTGTTTTGTTGCTGTGACAGGAGCAGATGCATTTTTTTTTCCCTGAGAAGTATCTTTGCAACAACTCACAGAACATTATTCCTGAGTTAAAATAGAGGCAAACAGAAATCAGAGCAAAAATCAGATAGCATCTTAATCCATTTATAATGCTGTCATACTGCACATTTTCAGTTGAGTAAACTAGGTGAGAGTGGAAATAAAAGAGAAGTAACGCAGGTCATTTTGAAAAGCAGTAAATAGAAATTTTATGGTGATTCAGAGTGCGCTCATAAACTTGGTTCTGCTGTCAAGATTGCCATCAGCTGGTAAACACATTTTATCTCCTACAAACAAAAAATGAGTATGTCTTACAAAATGGCAAACCAAAATGGTCTAGATTATAAAAACATCATTTATTTAGTCTAAAAATATCTCTGTTGCTTCAATAGAATGTGAAAGATTCTTTTTGGTAGTTGATACAAACCAACCTCTTGACAGATAAATTTTCCTTTTTAACCCCACTGGAAGGTTTTCTGTAGCTTAATTTCTGTTAAAGCTCACTAACATTGTAATCTCAGTTGCATTTTGTGGCAAAAAGTTCCATAAATTACTCAATTCTATCACAATTTCTGTGACGGTTCTTTCTTAGTTACCCCATTTATTGGCTTTAGAATGTAAAGACTGTAACTCTGCCCTCAGGGGTCAGCATCTTCAGAGATTCTCCTAGCATTTTTGTTCAATTAAATTACTTCATTGCTGATTAGCACCATTGACTTTTAGTCTTTGCAGTAAGATTTGTTCTTTCAGGGGTCAATAGGTTAGTCATTGTGCATATGAACATAAAAGGACCATCAGCTCCTTAATGACAAATAAAATTCCATATTCTTGACTCTTGTTTCAGTGCCACCTTTTTACCAATGGCAAAAATCCCTGGGTTTGGATGCTGGAGCTAGCGAAAGAGGTGTTCTGGTCCTTCATGTAGTGACTGTACTGTCCATCCCACCCATTGGGCTGGCTGAGGTGCAGCCCATGCCCACCTATGGTCATTCTCCAGGAGGCCAGCAGAGGTTGTACAGGTAAAGCCACCACATTTCACTACATGGTAGAGCGTAAGAGAGGGAGGATGAATAGGGATTCTGGACAGCAGTGATTCCCAACATAAGGTCTAGATCCCCGTGGCCATAACTAAGTAGTTTGAAGATAGCCTGCAAAATTATAGTGCCTTTGCCATGTTTCCAGCTATGCGTTTGTTAGTGAGTGCAATGCAGAGGGTGTACAAAGTCTTAACACACTGCCACATCCAGAAAATTTGGAAGTACTTCTTTAGGAAGAGCTCTGTTTTCTGAAACATGGGATAGGGAGTTAGAATTGGTGGGCACTCAATTGGGCACTTGTGAGCGTTTTCTTTCTTGGTCCTTTTGTCCCTTTGAAGGGTGTTAAAAGGTATGCTGTCAACCTAACAACAACCACTTACTGATGGACAGTCAGAAGGTGCAAGCTTTGAGGGAGCAAATATATGAGGCTCATTGGAGAAGGAAGAGGGAATGCAGATGGTAGGTGCCTGAATGGGAGAGCAGACCTTGTTCAAATTATGTTAGCTAGTTGAAGATCCAGTTGAGATGTTTTCAAAGATCAGTTTTATCAAAATAGACTAAACAACTCTAGCACGTCCCTAAGGCCATTCATACTGCCCAGTCGAGGCTTCCTTCAAGTTACCAGCATCTTCTAGTGAGCATTTGAGAGTAAAAAAGTGAATTATCACATTTTTCCTCTGGATGAGTCTATTTTGTATCCCTGTATATGGAGCTTAATTCCCTAACAGAGGAAGCCCAAATGCTCTCAGAGTAACTTTTCCAAGAGGTCTCTGTTTCACTTACTTCTTAGAGCTTTGCTGCACATGTAAATTCTGGCCGGAGTATGCTAATATATATTACCTCCTGTGCTCCTGCAGGAAATCCTTGTTTATTTTCTTTTTTCCAGTCTTTCAAGATGCAATTGCACTCATTGATGCCATTTCCAGGCTTAAAGGCAAAAGTCTGTGCCTTGTATCGACCCTACAATAAGGCTGCTGAGCAGACCTTAGAGGGGGAAGAAAGAAAAAAAGATAAGAAAGTAATGAGTAGCTCCAATTTACATAAATTATATACATAAAGAATATAAAACCATAATTAGATAATATGTATGTATGTATACATATATAAAATGTCTTATTACCTGTCTTTTCTCTCAATGCAAAGCTGATGGGATCAGTAGCATGGGTCCTAGTCATGCATTCTACCCTTTATAGACTTGCTTTCTCTTAAAATCAGGGTGGCTCTTTCCACTCAGCGCACCTCTGCCCAGGCAGTAGACATCAGTAAGATTGTTCTTTGGTTTGAAACCTAAACAGGTGGAATAGGGAATGGAAACTGGTTTGGTTTGGAAGTTTTGGGTTGTTTTTTTATAAATACCTCTTTTCCAAATAAAATCCTGTCATCCAATGCAAGGCCTCTGTTCCTCCCCATAGGTGGGAGGGACTGGGACCTGTTTCTTTCCCTCTCCTCTCCAACAAACCTCATGTTAATGACAGTTCCCACTCAACACTTCCACATCAATCCCTTGATAAGCCTCCTTCAGGACACCTCCTCAGTTAAGATGCAAAATGGTGAGTGCTGGGAGGGCTGATCTCCCAATGTGCAGGCAACTGCTCAGATAACAGTGAAAAATACACGTGAAGTGTATCAAAGAGAATTAATACACCTCAAGTTAATAGTTTACGATCAGCAGCAGTATTTGTTGAGCCCAACCCAATCTCAGAACTGTAGTATAGCAAGAAATAGATAAGGCAACCTCAAATGGAGCAGAAAAGGCAGGCTGACCACTCAAGCAAATGTAGTTAACAGATTCATTTACTATATGCCCCAAGCATGCTGTCTCATCGTCAACTCATAGCTTTGTTTTTAATGCAGCTTTCACTGGATGTAACTCACTGTTTTCCATTTGGTACCTTCCTGTTATCTCTGTAAACTCTTCATGACCATATTAAGTTCTTTCAATTCAAAAACAGAAGTGAGCAACCTTTTGTTGCTGATCTGCAGTTCCTGAATGTGATGCTGTGGTCCTAAATAACACAAATTCAGCATCACTGTATCAGCTAGTAGCTGAGCTTGGTACTTTAGAGCTTTTCTGCTTTCTGCTCTGGAATACAAAACATCATATGTGTTTTGCAGTAGTAGCATATTTCCAGCCATCTGTAATTGCCTCCTACTTGCATATGCTTAGTCACTGCATACAAACATACACCTTCTGCTGAACTTCAGAATTATGCTCCCCTCTAGTAAAACTCACTGTTTTTATGTCCTTATGGTATTCTACAAAGTGTCTTTTGACAGCATTAGAGCCCAATCATCCAGGTTTACCTCCCAGGAGGCCAGAGGAGATAGTTTAACCCAACTGTTATTACAACTACTTACTGTCTCATGTGATCCAGTGGCATTTTGATAGTTCTGCTGTCATCAGTTTTGCCAAGTAAATGAAAACCTGCTAATATGAAAAGAAATCAATGAACATTGCAGGACAGCACAATTTAATGACTCTTTTACTTTCCACAATCAGTTTTGTCAAATAGCGCAAGAAAGTTTAGTTGCTTTGTTAAGGATTTCATGATAAAGAGGAAATCTATTGCTGCTTGCTGCTCCTGTTTGAGCTCCATCCTGGCTTTGTGAGAAAGGTCCAGCTTGTTGCCAATATCCCAAAAGGGCTGGCAGGCTTCCTCAGGAGCACCCTGCACACCTTTAGAGGATGAATCATGGAATGATTTGGGTTGGAAGGGGCTTTCAAGCTCATTCAGTTCCACCCCTCTGCCACAGGCAAGGACACCTTCCACTAGAGCAGGTTGTTCCAAGCCCTGTCCAGCCTGGTCTTGAACATTGCCAGGGATGAGGCAGCCACAGCTTCTCTGGGCACCCTGTGCCAGTGCCTCAGCACCCTCACAGGGAAGAATTTCTGCCTAAGATCTAACCGAAATCCCGTTTTAAGTTTAAACCCATTACCCCTTGTCCTATCGTGACACTCCCTGTTGAAGTGTCCCTCTCTGGCATCCTTATAGGCCCCCTTCAGATACTGGAAGGCTGCTATGAGGTCTCCACGCAGCCTTCTCTTCTCCAGGCTGAACAGCCCCAACTTTCTGAGCCTGTCTCCATACGGGAAGTGCTCCAGTCCCCTGATCATCCTCGTGGCCTCCTCTGGACTTGTTCCAACAGCTCCATGTCCTTTTTATGTTGAAGACACCAGAACTGCACACAATACTCCAAGTGAGGTTTCAAGAAAGTGGAGCAGAGGGTCAGGATTACCTCTTTCAACCTGCTGGTCACACTTCCATGACAGTGTGCTACATCATACAGGTTGAGCTAAATTTTATGATTAAGATTACTCCCGTCAAATTGCAACCACTTCATAAAAGAGTATTTTAGAAGCCGGTTTATGCAACAGAAGGTTTTATCAATCAGACTACGTGGTCCTGGTGCTCAGAAACAAAGCATTCGTGTAATATTGTGGTTGGTGAGGCAGGCTGACTGCACCCCTGCATCAGAGCTGATGCCTGCATGAGGGAACCTCAGAGCATGCATGGCTAGGTGTGTTGAGAGAGCTCAGCCTCTCCATCAGTAAGTGCAAGTCTGTATCTGTTTGTTCTTTTGATGAAGCCATATTCCAAACTCTCTGTCCTTGCTCCAGTTCTCTATCCAGGCAAATAGCTCTGCCCTATGAAAATACATTAAGTAATGTGAGCTGGTCAAACACAAAAGTAATGGGGAACACAGAAGTACTTAGATGGCTCAATAGAGAATGTTGTAGTTAAGATCCAATTTGTATGTTGATATCTATGTGCTGTGATTTGATTAAAATACGAGCCTTTTAGAAAGAACAAGAGCAAAACGTCTTGTTGCTACACTGAGGCTGTAGAAATAATTCTTAAGATGATGAAGAATAAAGGCTTTTTATAAAACAACAATAAGATCAGCTGGCTAAAATAATGAGCTGCTCTGAGAAATTGTCAATAGACAAAGCAATCCTAAGGGAATAGAAGGCATGAAGAGAGGGATGAATGCCATGCAGGACAACACCAGAGGGAGATTCTGTTGCCCTTCACTAGGTTTGTATTCATGAACTGCACCACAATTTTTCTGCAGACACTAATGTCGTTTTTACTTTCAGATAGCGGGACTAGAAAAGTACATGGATAAGGTAGAGAGAACAGAAGATATTGGGAAAAAATCAGCGAATACACCTATTTTTGTAAAATACAGGCCCTTGAACTTGATGGATACATGGTGTAAGAAGCATAGGAAGGAAAACAAATAGATCTCAGTCTGTATCTGGCATTGCTCTCTTTTATTACAATGGGTGAAAACCATTCAACAAAGCAGGAGGAAAGCCTACAGCTTTGACATTTGATACCTGCAATGTATTTGGAGAAAAAAAAAGGATTTTCAAGGCTCAAGGTTAAATCAGATGAGTGTATTGATGAGCCTTAATTGCTGCTGATAATGGTAGGAAATTGGAGGGCTTTTAGGTATTTTTGTTACCTTAAAACCTAACTGAAAAACCCGCTGAATGCCAGATATTGGACACATACTTATTTTCTGTTGTATTAAATCTAAAAAAGGAAGATTTGAGCTTGATACTGCAATAGTTTTAGGAGAGATGGATTGCTTTTCCTGTTCCTCTGCCAACCTTCTCTGGACTTCACCTCTCCTTCTTTTAGTTTCCCTTCTACGGATGGGATTCTGGTTACTTTCTCCCATGCTCCCTTTGTCTTCCTTGCCTGCTCAGACTAGAGATGCCCTTTTTTCATGTTCTCCTTTTCCTTCTGGTTCTCTCCTATTTACTGTGGAGAATAAAAGGATGTGCATGTAGCATGTGTCAGCAACTTCATAGGAGTTAGGGGTATGGAAGGTTCCCCGCTGTCTTTTTCTACACACAGATTCCTCAGTGCTCCTCTGTCCTACAGCCTCTCTCCTGACCTTCCCACTGCCTCTCACCTTGGCTCTGGTTGACCTGAATGGTTAACAGAATGGGCCCATGGTTCTCTTTCCCAGTCTGATTTTCTTAAAAGGCATAGTTGGTCCATCTTTGCTTGTTTATTAGAGCCCTGAGTGATTGCAGTTTACTACAGGGAAGGCTAACATCATATCGTGGAGCCTATTGTACAGAGGTAAGATTTGCATATGCAGAAGATATTTCCTGATCTTATCGTCTGTGTATCTGTAAATGCTGGTATTACTGAAATTTGTCACCCTCTGGTGGTGATGTAAGAGTGGTTCAGGAATCTCATTCACGTGCCTTCACTTGATAAGGGAATGCCAACTTGCTTTTAAATCAGATATGTTTCTTTTATGCCAATCCTCTGTGATCTTCTTGAATTAGCTGGTATGTAACCTTCATTTGCCTATCATCATTGCATAACTGATCTGCAACACAGATATTATTTAACCTACGTATTGCAAGGAATAAGCTATGCTTTTGGGTCTTAAAATGGTATGTTGCTAGAAGCTCGTCGACAAGGTCAAAAGAAGAAGGCACCAACAGGTTCATCTTACAACTTTATAGAATCATAGAATCACAGAATGGTTTGCGTTGGAAGGGACCTTAAAGCTCATCCAGTTCCAACCCCTCTACCATGGGCAGGGACACCTTCCACTAGAGCAGGTTGCTCCAAGCCCCATCCAACCTGGCCTTGAACACTGCCAGGGATGGAGCAGCCACAGCTCCTCTGGGCACCCTGTGCCAGCGCCTCAGCACCCTCACAGGGAAGAGCTTCTTCATATCTAATCTCAGTCTCCCTTCAGTTTAAAGCCATTTCCCTTGTCCTGTCCCTACATGCCCTTATAAAAAGCCCCTCTCCAGATTTCTTGTTGGCCCCTTCAGGCACTGGGAGCTGCTCTAAGGTCCCCCCAGAGCATTCTCTTCTCCAGGCTGAACAAGCCCAACTCTCTCAGCCTGTATTCATATGAGAGGTGTTCCAGCCCTCCTGTAAAGGGTTTGTAATTTGCTTTTCTCCTTTGCACCATTTTACCATTCTTTGCAAAACAGTTACTTCCTTGCACATAAAAGTGTGCAGAGTTCATTTTTCTTGGGTATTAATGTTTTGAGTCTGCGCTATCAGTTTACATTATCTGTATCTACTCCAACACCACTAATGGCTCATAGTTTCCTGTGTTTCAGTGACTACTCTCAGGACTCTCTTTTTCCCAGATAAGCCAAAGATTTGTGTGTTTCTATGCCTCCTGGGCATTTGAAGCTGTTATGTACAGTCTGGAAAATTGGAGATTATTTTCATTTCAGAGACGGAGATAAAAGACAGGAAAATAATCCAAAACTTACTAAAATGTGCATGAAACCTCTGGCCCAGAAGCTCATCTGAAAAATCATAACAACCCTTGATTATCTCTGCCCTGTTTTTCTTGCCCCCAATACTGTCTTTGTCCTTGTAGTCATTACGGTAAGCACACTAGGCTAAATTCAGTTCATTGAGAGGAGCCATCATAAGGCTTTTCGCATTATTTATGTCCCACTTGAGTCTTCAAACCTAGCCTTTTCTACAGAGGTCAGTTTTACCCAGTGAGAGCTCATGTTTTGTCTCACTGTGTAACCATCAGTCTCTCACAAAGCCAGGTCCCTGTAACAATATTTATAAGCCTTTTCACATCCAACATAATAGTTTCCTTTCCAAGCAGTCCTGGGTTGTTGTTCCCCTGCTCCGTTAGCTGTATGCTGCTGAATAAGTTGCCTTAGTGTGCCTCAGATGCTTCATGCAACTGGCAGTTCTAAGGGTTGGCCTTCTAAGAAGGTTTGCTCCTAAGCCTTCTCCAGATGTTGCTCTCTTGCCTGGTAAGCATTTCTGCTTTGGCCTCTCAGTCGTTTGCTGTTCAAGTTTGGCAAATTAAGGTTCATGCTTCTTTGTAACTATTCCTTTTCCTTTTCAATGGTTCTCTAAAGGTTTCTAGTTTACATTCGATACAGAGCTCAACTTCTTCCCATATCTTGTGATTGTTTTTAATCATATTAATGTGTATGAAAGCTTACAGCAGTTTCTATTGCAGGACTTTGAGTCATGCATGTGTTTTCCAGTATTTAGTTTATTGTTCTTTTTTGTTTCCTGCTTTTCTTGAGCTGAAATCTGATCTTGAATCTTCCAAGATCTTTTCATCTGCAAGATAATAGATTTTGCAATTACTCATTAAATTACTAACATAATGCACTTACTGGAACTGTCTGGAAATTATGTTTTGCTAGTTGAGTATTTTCCTCATAGGTATCTGAAAGGTTATAATACGCTGATCTCATTTGTACCTGTTTAAATCCAGAAAGACTATGCTGAAGGCAGAGGAGACACCCTCTTGTTAAGTTCATATGTTTAGGATAAGAATCTGGGCCCACCTTGTCTTAATTTCTTGGAGAGAAAGAGGTCACTTCCCTGTACAGTGATGATTAATAGCTCATGCATCCCCAAACAGAAAACACATTTGAACAAAACCAGTCCTTGCTCTTGCTTTTACGTTTTTTAGAGGTGATGATTTGTCTCAAATTCATTTCTTTCTGGTAACACATATCTAACAGAGGAGACATAATAGCAGGAACTTTGTTACCATAAAACAGCATGATTAGACGCTGATATTTACTGAGCACTTTACTTGCATGTTAATGAATAGCTGACTTCCACTACAAGCCTACGCACCCTGAACTTTGTGTGGAAGGCATTGTTTGTTTCCCTGGAAAAGTACCTTGACATTAAAAGCTAATTTGCAGCTAATATTTTTGTTTCTGAAACTCATTATGGGAAGGCACAGGAGAATCTTCCAGTCATTCCTCATTGTTCTGTTATCTTAACACTCCAGGTTTCGTGGAACTGCAGTCCTCAGAGTGGTTTTACGTGTCTGTGCCTATCTTTTGTTTGGAAAACACTTCAAACACTGTTGTGACAATAACATTTCAGGCAAGGCTGGTAGGCTAAAGAATCAGTTTTGAATGATGGATAGAAAAACAGGCTTTGAAAATATATGTGTGTATAGAAATGGAGCAAAATGTCTATCCTCAGATGTTCACAAACAATGTAGAGATTCTTATGTTGAGGTGATAAGCTGTGGAACGGTCCAAAGACAGATTTCTCTCAGTCACTGCTAGTATGACAGTATATTTATATCAAGCCATGCTTATAGCAGGACAAATTGGAAGTGTTGCATGTGGTAAATTGGGTTTTTAGGTCTGTATTATTTCATTCTGTGTCACGGAAAGCTTCTCCTTTTTCTAGTATTGTACCTTTACTTCATCCATGCCTCTCCTCTTCTTATTGTGGCCATTCTTGCTGGTTTGCCAGTGACATCAGCTCTGACATGTCATTTATCCTCATCTCCCCCAAATCTCCTTTGCCTTTCAGTATTCTCTTTCTATTCACGTGGCCTCTGCCTGTTTTTCATGGATGTCCTTCCATACTTATGGGCTGATGGTGACAAGGCTGTGGGTAAGCCATGACTGGTAAAATAGTTCAATTTTCTATTTAAATTCACACCTCATTATGTTACTAAGACTGTGTGTTATCTGGAGCAGAGGTAGTCCTTACGTGATTTGAAGTTTGCTTTTCCTTTGTCAACCCTATGCTTCCTTGTATGTCTGTCTGTACTTTCTAGTGGGTCAGATCTCCGGAAGCAGCCACTGTGTAACATACAGGTCCCAGTTTAGCAAAGTACTTGACCATATGACTAACTTAAAGCATTTATTTAAGACATATGCTTATGTGCTTTGATGAATCCTTTGCCAAGAAATTTCTGTGTCTTGCTGGGAAAAAATACAATGATAATATGCCAAGAATCTGACTGTGAGGCAGCCATTAATGAATACACCGACATGGAATATTTGCTTTTCCGAATAAGCTTTTGCTATGCCTTTTCTTTTGTGCATGGAATTTCATAACGGGGACATTTAAGTGATGAATAGCTATGCAACTTAGTTATGCTAGCTAGTAATCATGTGAAAGACCTCTCTATTATTGCAAAGGGATAAACTGGAGAGAAAAAGAATCAAGAATGGAGCAATAATAAAGTAAGTGAGATGACTTTGCCTCTTTGATGGACCTCACTCCAGTACAGCCAGTGCCAAGCCAGTGTAACCAAGTATAATCTGAACAACATTTAGAAGTCTGCCGTCCAAGATGAATTAAGGTGTAGATATTTTTTCCAGCAAAGATTTTTGTAATTCCAGTATTTTGATCAGAAGAGAGCCTGTGAGACTGCAAAGAAAGAGAGAAATGGGATTTCATCTGCTCACTTATACAGGGAAAGAAAGGGAGATAAGATTTCCCTTTATTCCTTTGCATGGATTGCCTAAGAGGCTAAACTGATGGGAGTATTGTGCTCTTGATGGGAAGCTGGATCACAGCTTAGGCCCTGCTTCTGCTAAATTTACTTCTCATGAGTGGCCTTGATGATGCTTCATCCCTTGCTACTGTGAATCAGCCCACAGAACAAAGCTGGGTCTCTAATGGCTTTCAGGATGGACTGGCTGCTACTTGCTACCATCCCGGGACAAGGGAGAAGCAAGAATTAGTTGTGGCCCTGTGAAGACCCTCATGCCACAGATGTCCCAGGACCATTCCCATAGCTCAGACTGTGTGTTTCAGTGCTCTGCAGAGGAACGTAGTTATTTTTGTCCCTCACTGATCTTTACCCTAACAACCAACACTGTAAATGAATGGCACATGCAAAATGCTTATCCTAGGATTACATTCTCTCTAGTGCATGAGCAAGAAATCAATAGAAGGAAAGTAGTGCAGTGTCACTGAGAACGTTAATTTCCCTCAGAATAACAGGTTGAAACAGGAATGCCCTTGGCATACAAACTAAGGTAAGTATAAGCAAACCTTAGACGCAGGAGAAGAAAAAGAAGAAGAAACTATGTCATCATAACACAGGCTCCAAATCCCAGAAGATACTTTCTCAGGGAGAGTTTTCGATGGGGGTGGTTACCCAGAGCAATATGTAGTGGTGTGATAAGATTGGTGGCAGCACTTGGTAACCAGTTTATGATAGGCAATGCAATGAATCTGTTGGTGCCTGCAAACCCTAAGGGGAATCTGTAGGCAAAAAGTAAATCCACTGGATTTCTATATTTTATTACCTGGAAAGCATCACTTTCCCAAAAGTTCTTTAAATTAATTTGTTTTTTTTTTTTTTTTTTGAAAATGTGAGCGAATTGGGTGCAAAAGTTCTTGCAACAGAGAAATCTGCATGGCAGAATGAATGCTGGCAGAAGCAAGACTGGGCTGCATGGAAAGAAGGGTGGCCAGCAAGTGGAAGGACGTGATTCTGTCCCTCTACTCTGATATCATGAGACTCCAAATGTAGTACCATGTCCAGCTCTGGAGTCCTCAGTACAGGAAAGACATGGACCTGTTGGAGCAGATCCAGAGGAGGGTCACAAAGGTGATCAGGGAGCTGGAACACCTCTCCTGTGAAGACAGGAAAAATGCCCCATCCCTGGAAACATTCGAGGTCAGGCTGGACAGAGCTTTGAGCAACCTGATCCAGTTGAAGATATCCCTGCTCATTGCAGGGGGTTTGACTAGGTGACTTAAAAAGTCCCTTCCAACCCAAACCATTCTATGATTCTACTGTGATTCCCCAAGATGGAACCATTATTATGAGGAACATGACCTTTCTTCCAAAGAAAAAGTGTCTTGGGAGAACATCTACACTCATGCATGTGATGGCAGGAAGGCTAAGGTCAAGACATAAAAAAAGCCCACTGGAGATAATAGAAATGTGACTTTCATGGCCCAATTGCTCAACTTTGAGAAAAACTTTACTGACATTGTGTCCATTAGCACTGAGTGAAGAACAGTCGCAAAGTGTTGTCTTGACGGGCATGTCTGCTCTTTGCCCATCCTTCGATTTGACCAGCGATGTGTTCTCAAGTTCTAAGAATTCATATTCACCCTCTGATTTCTCATTTGCTGGATCAAGGAGTATATTTTCACTCTCCTATTATAAAATTTTATTGCAGGAAGAGTAGGGAGCAGGGTTTTCCTTCTCTGGAGATTGGTGATGATTTGATGCAGTGTTTCAGCTCAGGTATTTCGCGGTATCCCAGATGTCTGCTTTTGCTCATTTAGCTAATTGCCCAATGTTATGATTTGGGATCAGGAGTTTTCTCTCACCTCAGATTGGCAATGTCTGGGTGGAGAGGAGTTGCCTTCCCCTGTAGTATGGGTAGTGGTTGACTTTGTAGGGCTGGTCTAATTTTTATGTAACCACCCTTGCCTTTGGAGGGACATAGCATATTGATCATGCCACTCATTTTTCCTGCTGCCTCCCCATGGCCATTGTAGTGGCAGCTTTTGATCTTCCACTAGGACTGAAGTTTGTTGGAAGTTTGCAGCATGGGAGCACACAGTGTACATGATCGATGGGTCTATTGGGTCCAAGTGTGATTACACTGATGCAAGAGCCGTCACACAGCATTGAGCTCCGTAACTGGCTGTGTGGTTTATCCATCTACAGGCTACAAGAGAAACTCAGGCTGATGCCACGTATTCCTGAACTCCTCCATAGCTTCTGCTTGGCCGGAAAGACAGCAGCCCTGCGTGCCTTGCACAATCTCTGCTGTACAATGCTCACATAGAAAACAGGAGTGAGCAAAAGATTTCCTAGGGAAGAGATTTCTCTGAGAGATTTCTGAAGGAGAAAGATGAAGGTAAAGCCCTGGAGTCATGCCTTTACTGAAAAACAACCTTGAATGCTGATAGTAACTGTGTAAATCTACTTGAATGAGAGAACAGTGATGCATCTTTATTTTTCTCTCTTTTGAAACAGAACACTTAGGCATGAAAACCCATAATTTCCAAGTGAGTCACTGGAAAAGAGTAGATTTCAAAGGAACCACCACGAAGTTTGCAGCAGGTGAAAGCAGCTAAAAAGTGAGATAAGAGTGAGGCATTTCATGTTCATAACCCAGTCAGCAACTGCAGTCCAGTCAGCTCACGCACATATTGCATTCACGTGGGAGACCAGAAGATATGGTGGGGTATTATGGAATGAAAAAAACCCGGGAGCTTTTAGAACTGCACACGGACTCTACGTCTCTCAGCTCAGCATTTAATCTTTCCTTCAAAGATTTTTCTTCTTAAGAGCATGCTATTATTAACTGGCTTTGTCAAACCCTACGTTACTGGTCTACACAAATTGAAGCAAAAAATACATTGCATTTTTTGCAGTTTGGATCACTAACCGAATATGGAAAAGCGTGGGAGATTCTTCATCCTTGTGGTTTTGCATCAGATTTGCATATCTCATTAAAATAAATCATCTAACTACTCCAGTGAAGATTGATATGACAATCTATATAGGTAAAACCCTTGCCATGTGTTAGCCTGCAGCTCAGACTTGGGAGCTTTACCTTCCTTTTAAGTCCTGTATTCTCTAAAGCAGGACAAGATTCCTCAGCGTGTTTTGAATTGTCAAGCTGTGTGAGACTAGATCCAAATTTCTCTGAAATCAGCCTGAGCAATATCAATAACTACAGCATTCTAGGAAAGAGGTCCTTAAAGCATACATTGCTCAGGCTATTTCATCTTCTGTGTCTTTATAGAGGTAAGCGCATAATCAGTAACAAGTAATCTTATTCAGCTTTGTGTTGGCACCAGCTACATAAGTGTTTGAGAGAGTCACAGTCTCAGTGCCTACCTGTCAACAAGAGCAAGGGCTCTGGGAAGCTCTGCAAAACCCTTTAATGAAAGCCCTTTAAAGAAGCATCCTCAGCTTCTTGATTGCTATTGAAAGCTTAAGTGTACCCTTGTGACGGTTAGGCTGATTGCTGGGTTTTGGAGCATTTCATGTGAGCAGAATTAAAGAAGCACTTTGAAATCTCCAAACCAGAGCCAAATCACCCTGAGATGAGACAACTACACCAAGAATACATCTCCCGGTCACCAAAAAGGGCAGACTGGCTCTTACTTCCTTCTCCCTTGCTCCTGTCATCTGTGGTAGTGACCCTGCAAGGGGCGAAATCGGTTTGTTGATCCCTTCCCTAAAAAATCCACTGCTTTTTGCTGGATTTTTCTTTGTTTACCAAGCTGGGTTATCTCAGAGGGCTAGTACAAATGCCCACAGGAAAAAGATAGGACTGCGTGGTTGCATGCATGAGCTTGTGGAGCATATCAGTTATGCGAGAAAGAACTCGTGCTTGAAGGCTGCTCTTTTTGCAGCTATATTGATTAGTCTGATACAAGCTGATACCTCTCCCTACAAACTTGCCTGCCTTATCCTTAGACCATCACAGCTCCGATATTACCACTCAATAACGCATACAGTGATCCCTTTAGTCATTAAAGGAAAGCCCCAGGAGCCATCCTGGACAGAATAACCTCTGCAAAGACCTTTGCAAAGGCTGATTATTACGTAGAGTGGACAATAAAGGGAAATGAGGTTTGCGTTTGCTTATCCAAAAGGCCAGAGAGAGTTCATAGATTACTCTTTGCAAGATAAGCTAGACCTAATGTAAACACTCCTCACTGGAAAGTATCTGCTGTTTGTTTTCCTAACTCTAACCATGTGGCTAGCAAAAGCTGAATAAATGAAATGAAAGACAGGCATTTTAATAATAAAAACCCCAGTGTCTTTGAAAACTTGTATTCCTGGCCCCTGAAAGAAAGTTGGAATTATCTTTTCCCCTCACTACATGAAACAAGTGCTGATGTGGCTGCAAAGCTTTCTGGTAAGTAAAAACTGGTAAGGCTTCAAGCCCACCCTATCAGATATTCAACAGTCCATTAGAGCAGAGCAGGCTGCTCATTTTAGTTAAACCACTGCTCTTACGTCCTTTGCTTGGGCAATACTGATGTTATATCAGGTTTTCAATGAAATTAATGTTTGTCCAAGAGAGAACTGGAGGATTGGAGAGCGAGGCTGTAATGCCTTCCAATTCTGCTATAGAAAATTCCAAACAAAATCCTTAGTGAATATAAATTAGCAAAGCATAGCTCTTAAAAATCTCACCCACCACCCATCTGTATCCTTAGGCTCATAAATATTGAGGAAAAAAAACCCTATCCTCTCTGCCTAAACTGCTTACAGATTATTTCAAACCAACCTGTGATTAATTGTTTGTTCTTTACTGTCCTTTTCTAACGTGACTAATGATTTATATCACCAAAGTCTTGACTCTCCATGGTAAGTTTCTCAACTGTGCCTAGCTATTTCAGAGCTAAGAAAAGTGTGTTTTTTTGCAGTTAACCCTCTTAACTTTCCACCCCCAAGAATAAAACTTCAATTTCTATTTTTTCATCAAAGAATTTCATCATGTTGTAGAAGAGTTGGAAGCATGGCAGTGGGTGAAGGAAAGGAGACCTGTCCCCAGAATGAAAACAGAAGACCTGGCTGTTGGAGCTGGTCCGATGCCATGATACAGTGATGTTTGTGATAGCTGCCGTTTCTATGGCAATGGGGCAGCATGATTTACTGCAATAACAGTGAAAGCAAATGCAAAGCTTTTGCTTAACTTCAGTGCCATGAGCTATTTGTTGATACTGGGGAGGAGAGAGGGAGAAGTTCTTTGGCTTCTAGTTAAGCACATTACTAACGTGTCTTAGGGTTAAAGCGAAGTCAATAAGGCGGATCATAGTGTTCAACTCTCCTTCCTGTGCTCGCGGAGCTTGCACACACATGCAGACACAGCACTCGACTTTCCTGTGGTGCAGAGCATAGGAGATTTCTCTGTGCAGACTGCAATCCCTGCCCATAGTCAGTGGCAGCCAGGCTCAGGCTTCCTGCTGTGCTAAGGCTCTGGCTGGTGGCTGCATCTTGAAGGTTAGATGAGAAAGTAAGGTGAGTAAGGTGATCCCAAGCTCTTCTTGCCATGGCTTTGTCTGATTTGAGTGCTGGAGCGGGGAAGTCTTGGCCAAGGCGGTGGCTACCTCTGCTCCTTCAGTATCTTACATTCATCCCTTGCTCTTTACTGCTGAGTGCTTTCAAGGGCAGGAAGCTCAACTAGACAAGCCTCTCATCTACTCCACTAGGACTCATCAGGAATATGTCTTTATCAGTATATTAAGCTCAGTCTGATGCCAACTAGCACTGAGCAGCTTGGGTCCCTACCATCAGACTGCCTGATCTTCCATAACAGGGTGGCCCTATGTCATCATCCAGATCCTTACCCACCCTAGGGACAGATCCTGACCCCTGCCATGCAGGTCCATACATTGAAATGGAGTTACTGCTGCTCTGAATCAGTGTTATCCAAGTCACCCTTTATTGCCCCTTGTAAAATATATCTTATGTCTTAAGATGTTTGTTTTTTCTGTGTAAATAACATACTTTACATCAACAATAAATAGCATCGTTGAAATGACAGAAAGCTTTGGGGATAATTACAGGGAAGAAATTACCTGTTTACCTTCCTTCTACCTTGCAATTATGGGAGGGTGTTTGTTCTTCATTTAATCTGCACCAGTTCTTATTCCATAAGACCCTTCTGTGGTGTGTGCTGCTGGAGTGCATTTGTAAAACAAAATTAGCAAAGAGGACACAGATGTTGCTCTGCATTCTCTCTTTAGCCATACAAATTATAAACAATGTCCCTTTATATTAAGATACACTTTTCCATCTCATATTGGTTTTAGAGCTGATTCTTTCAATATGCTTTCTGTTTGGAGCAGCCTGTTCTTGTTTAAATATTCATACTACTGTACTTAATGTGAAAATAATGCTGCTTTCACATTCAGTGCACATATCTCAAATGCATATGTATATTGCTGAACTGATGTAAGGATGGAAAAAGTAATAACGTCATAGAGAGCCACAGAAATGAACAGCATATTTCTCACTAAAGGCTGCACAGACAGAGTCAGCAAGTGTACTTTGGCTTGTGTATAATAAGGTAGCAGGTAGCAGCCCCCAAAGCAAAAGTACCTTCATTGCTGCTACCTTATCTGAGCACGTTAACAGAAAGTCCAAGAGCTGATGGTGGCTGATGGAGGCTGAGTTGTCTTTTACTAAGACTCTATTGCAAGGAATTCTTTCCTACTGGAATACACAGTACTCAGAAAGCTCTAATGCAGGTTTCATAGCAAAGAAACTTTATCCTTTTTTTTCTGTCCAAGATCAAAAGCACTTATCCATATTTCTGGTATTGTTTTCTTTTACAACCCTGATGTGAAAGTATTCTGACTTCTTTCAAATTCAAACTTCTTTCTGACTTCTTTCATTTGACTTCTGTCAAGTTTTGATTTGGTTAACTGTGGTTGATCTGCTGATAAGAAGCCGTATCTAAGCTGAATGATTCCACCCTCACCCCTCCCAATCAATAACTGTGTCACATTGGGTTTAATTTGATACATGCTCTCACCAAATATGTATTGTAAGGACAAACTGTGTTAAGATCAATACTCTCAGCTTCTGAGTAGACAGCGACAGATAGCAACACAAGAACAGTGTGTGGGGGGGGGGGAAGGAGTGCTATAATTGCCCCGAACTGGAAGAAGTTTATCATGAAACTGTGAGCAGCTGTTGTTAAGACTCATTCTGAGCAGAAGAATGCACCTCCTGATGTTTCAGTTCATTCGAGACATTTCTGTGCCACATGGTGTCCATCACGCTGAATGCTTTCCCTATGGGCTGGGTAGCTAATAAGACAGAGGGAGCTTTATGTTGAACAGTGAGATGCCTTGAGTCAGCATGTCATATGCAATAAAAAACTACGGACTTGAGCGGTGGAAAAGAATTTAGGATACTACAGATTTGCTGATAAAAATTTTATCCAGCAGTGAGCATCATACAAAGAAATGAAATCGTCCTGCTTGATCATTTTCTTGTTGTTTTCATTTGGGGAACAGGATATTATTTGGGGCTTTGACGCATTCTGCAGTAGGACTTGAACTGGATTTTTAAGATTTTTGGGGGATTAAATTGCAGTTTGGGTGTTTCATGGGGCTTTTGGGTTTTTCTTGAAGTTTGATTTGAGAATGTTGCTGTGACTGCTGGGGTCATCTGGAGCTTTGTCAAACTAGAAACTTGTAAGAGGTATCAGTCTGTAACAGATCTTAAAACTGGGAGTCCAGTCTTGTGTATGGGAAACTGAAGAGACTGATTTAGAATAGCGCTGAGTAAACAATAATCCTGGTGGATTGTCATGGATTTAACTGTATCATCAGTGTGGAAGCTGATGCGACCAAAACATCAACAATCATGAATCACGTTGGAAAAAGCTCTAATTTTACCTTTCCACTTCTAAGTAGCATAGCTGGGTTGTAAAGTTTCAGAAAACACACTTTAAAGAGCATAACCTGAGAGTTTTCTACTTTATTATTGGAAATATGAGACTATTTTCCCTGCGCGCCCTTCGATTTCTCTCTAAGTTTGGCAAGATGAAGCATTTCCAGACCCAAAGCAACCATTTTGCAACCAACAGCTGCCTCTCCCTGGTCCAGCTGGCAAGCACCTTCACCTCTGTTTTTCTCTTTTTTCACTGCTGACATGTTTTGTCTCATATCTTTTCAAAACAATTAGCCATCAGACAGCAGTCCTTTCAGGCTGCGTTGGGGCTGAGCTGTGGTGGAAGGTCAGACCGTTTCCAATCATCCTCTTTGCCATACAGCTTTCCTTTAAAACAGCCCTCCAAAAATAATCCAAACTCAAAGGCAAGAGATTTGCAGCTGGCTTATATGAGGGAGTATTCATTAAGTGAGTGTGAGACAGTTTATGTAGCATTCTTCAGGAGTAGAGAGCAGGAGCTGGAAGAGGTCCAGTTGGTGCCTTGTGCATCTTGTCATGGCTTAGTCAATTCTTTCTCCTTCATCCTCATCCTGCCCCTCCTTTACTTCTATTTCATTTCAAGCTGTCAGCCCTATGTTCTCCTTCCTGCTTGCTGTCGTGCACACTTTACTTCAGCTGTCAACCTCAGGATGAGCTGTACTGTGCCTCAGAAGTGCCCATCATTCTACATCAGCTCTCAAGGAAGCTGAAATGGCTGACTCGTGTGCAAACATCTATCCTGCAGCCATTTGGAGACAGGGAAGAGATGGCACCAGCATCAGCACTCTGAGAGCTATGGATTCATAGAAAAGGGGATTGAAAGCAGTGGAATGGCACAGCCCTTGCAACCATTTCACCACAGCATAGCATGAAGTAGAACTCTCCTTATAAAGACCAGGCATTTGTCACTTGTTTAGAACAGTTTATAAAGGAACCAGCAGCTGAGCTCATTTCACTGTTCAGCTAAATGCCACTGCCAGTCTTTTTCATACCTCCTTATGTTTTTTGTATTGGGAGTTAACCACAAGTTACCCCAGGGTTTAAGATACAAATGTGGGACCTGAGAAACATGTTCAGGGTCTGCCTCTGCAGACTTTCTTCAAGCTTTTTGCAGGAGATAAGCTTTAAGGTCCTTAAGATTTTGTAATGTTTTGTTTAAGCAACTGGGATAAACCTGCAGTCCTACTGAGGCTTTGTCATTGACTTCAGCACAGATAGGATTTCGCTTTCCATCTATCTAAACCACAGCTGATCATCTGGAAAATAGGGGACTTTTCACTCCTATTTTGTCTCTTTAGATCATCAACTGTTCAAGGCATTTTCTTACAAAGTAAAACAAAAGCCTGCACTCAGCTCAGACCACAAGGCATCACATTATTATTAGTGCTACTCCTGACAGCCTGGCAAAGAGAACCCTTAACACCTAATGCAATGAAGCGGTGAGAAGAGGGAGGTATTTTGACTTGCTGGTTGCTTTGTATAACCAGGCTAAAACTTTAAAGTATGGAAGAATTGTTCCCTAAATGCTCATTTTGTTTATCAAGCCTATTGGAAGGACAAAAGCAAAATTCACTCTGTGTGTGAGGGCATACAGGCAGGCACACACGGACACACGTACCTTGGGAGTTGCAATACCATAAATGAAGCAATCTCCTGGACCTGAGCTCGGGATCCTCAGGGGAAATACTGACTCTGCTCTTTTCAATTTGCTGAGAAGAAACATTTCATTCTTGAGCCTGACTCAGTGAAAAGACTGATAGCAGCCGTACCAAAAAGCCTGCCTTTTGAATAAACACTGACTTGCTTATCCAAAAGGCAACAAAACCACCTTTGATTTGACAGATTCATCTGCAGTGTTGAGCAATGAGTTGAAAAATAACATTGCACAGACCTGTCAAGGCACCTCTACATGATCAAACTCAGCGTTACAAGAGCTGACAGCAGTCTATGGTGGAAAGTTACCCACTGACAAACTTTTTCAAACCAAGTCAGCTCCTGGTTTGTGTAATACAAGTGACAATTGTCACCCTGAGTCCTCTCTGAGAATGGCTAGTCTGTAAACCACTGGGAATGCTTCTGGAGCCTTTGCAGCTTTGATCTCCAAACAATGACAACCATGACCCTGGCTATGTGGCAACTGTAGTAAGAGGGGTCAAGATGTGCCAAGCACAGCCTCTCCATCCAGGGCAGAAGATGCTGGCTGGGGCTCCTGTGGGTGATGCTCAGCTCCCCACTGCAGTAACACCTGGTCTGGGATGAGGCCACTCTAACCACATCACGTGCACAGTGGAGGTGATTCAAGCAACACTTGACACTTACTTTTGACTTGTCCATTCTCTCCAGGGAGTTAAATGACCACCTCCCTCTGCTGCCCAAAATGGCAAGGATAGAAATGGAACAGCATCTGCAAGGTCCACTGCGGACCACATCTTTTCATACACCTAAGTGAAGCACTGCTGTTAATGTGCTGTAACTCACCTACATGGATGAGCCACTTGCTACTGCTCAGCAGAATAATGTTAACACAAGGCCCTTTCTGTGTGGAAGACAACTTTCTTCTGCAAGTAATAGAGGAGCCAACAAGGAGAGGTGCCATGCTTGACCTCGTGCTCACCAACAGGGAAGGGCTGGTTGGAAATGTGACGCTCCAGGGCAGCCTTGGTTGCAGCGATCACGAGATGGTTGAATTCAAGATCCTCAGGACTGTGAGAAGAGCGTGCAGCAAGCTCACTGCCCTGGACTTCAAGAGAGCAGACTTTGGCCTCTTCAGGAGCCTGCTTAGTAAGGTTCCATGGGATACAGCCCTAGAGGGCAGTGGGGCCCAAGACTGTTGGTTGTTATTCAAGGATCACCTGCTCCAAGCTCAGGAGTGTTGTATCCCAACTAGAAGGAAGTGCAGCAAGAGGGCCAGGAGACCTCCTTGGATGGATAAGGAAGTGCTGAGGAAAATTCAAAGGAAAAAAGAGGCTTATAGAAGGTGGAAGCAGGGACAGGCGGCCTGGGAAGAATACAGAGATGCTGTCCGGGAAGCTAGGGACCAGGTGAGGAAGGCTAAGGACCAGTTAGAATTAAACTTGGCTAGGGATGTTAAGGATAACAAGAAGGGATTCTATAGGTACGTAGTGAGTAAAAGACAGACTAGGGATAACGTGGGCCTCCTCCGGAAGATATCAGGAGAACTGGCTACCCTGGGTTTGGAAAAGGCTGAGGTTCTTAACGACTTCTTTGCCTCGGTCTTCACTGGCAAATGCTCTGACCGCACCACCCAAGACTTGGAAGGCGAACGCAGGGACTGTGAGAATGAGGACCCCAGGCCCACTGTAGGAAAGGATCTGGTTCGAGACCATCTTAAAAACCTGAACATACACAAGTCCATGGGACCTGACGACATCCATCCGCAGGTCCTGAAGGAGCTGGCGAATGAAGTTGCTAAGCCACTGGCCATCATATTTGAAAAATCATGGCAGTCAGGTGAAGTTCCCAACGACTGGAAGAAGGGAAATATAACCCCCATTTTCAAGAAGGGCAAAATGGGTGACCCGGGGAATTACAGACCAGTCAGTCTCACCTCTGTGCCTGGCAAAATCTTGGAGCAGATTCTCCTGGAAGGCATGCTAAGGCACATGAAAAACAAGGAGTTGGTTGGTGACAGCCAGAATGGCTTCACTAAGGGGAAATCCTGCCTGACCAATTTGGTGGCCTTCTATGATGGGGCTACGGAACTGATGGACAGGGGTAGAGCAGTTGATGTCATCTACCTGGACTTGTGCAAAGCCTTTGACACTGTCCCACATGACATCCTTGTCTCTAAATTGGAGAGACATCAATTTGATGGGTGGACCACTCGGTGGATAAAGAACTGGCTGCATGGCCGCACGCAAAGAGTTGTGGTCAATGGCTCCATGTCTGGCTGGAGACCGGTAACGAGTGGTGTCCCTCAGGGATCGGTGTTGGGACCGGTCTTGTTCAACATCTTTGTCAGTGACATGGACAGTGGGATTGAGTGCACCCTCAGCAAGTTTGCCGATGACACCAAGCTGTGTGGTTCGGTTGATACGCCGGAGGGAAGGGATGCCATCCAGAGGGACCTCGACACGCTTGTGAGGTGGGCTGATGCCAACTTTATGAAGTTTAACCATGCCAAGTGCAAGGTCCTACACCTGGGTCAGAGCAATCCCAGGCACAGGTACAGGTTGGGCAGAGAAGAGATTCAGAGCAGCCCTGCGGAGAAGGACTTGGGGGTGTTGGTTGATGAGAAAATGAACATGAGCCGGCTTCAGTGTGCGCTCGCAGCCCAGAAAGCCAACCGTGTCCTGGGCTGCATCAAAAGGAGCTTGACCAGCACGAAAAGGAGGTGATCCTGCCCCTCTACTCTGCTCTCGTGAGACCTCACTTGCAGTATTGTGTGCAGTTCTGGTGTCCTCAACATAAAAAGGACATGGAACTGTTGGAACAAGTCCAGAGGAGGCCACGAGGATGATCAGGGGACTGGAGCACCTCCCGTATGGAGACAGGCTGAGAAAGTTGGGGCTGTTCAGCCTGGAGAAGAGAAGGCTGCGTGGAGACCTCATAGCAGCCTTCCAGTATCTGAAGGGGACCTACAAGGAGGCTGGGGAGGGACTCTTCATTAGGGACTGCAGTGACAGGACAAGGGGTAATGGGTTCAAACTTAAAGAGGAGAAGTTTAGACTGGATCTAAGGAAGAAATTCTTTACTGTAAGGGTGGTGAGGCACTGGAATGGGTTGCCCAGGGAGGTTGTGAATGCTCCATCCCTGGTGGTGTTCAAGGCCAGGTTGGATGAGGCCTTGGGTGACATGGTTTAGTGTGAGGTGTCCCTGCCCATGGCAGGGGGGTTGGAACTAGATGATCTTAAGGGCCTTTCCAACCCTAACTATTCTATGATTCTGTAAAAAGTGTCTTGTCTAAGTCCTTAAACTATCAAGGTTACAACAACATTATCAATAAATGCACCTGTATTTCACCAAAACCATTTTATAAAAGTCTATTTCTCTTTATGTGAGATCCTCCCTGCAGTTCAAGAAAGGCAATACAAAGCAGACTCAGGAATAATGGGATACAGTCTCTGCAGAGAAGCTAAGGTGACTCTTTATATAACCTTTAAAACCTAAAGAAAAATGAGACACTTCTTTTGCCTCACGAAAACTGAAGCCCTGAAGACCTGGCTCCGAATATGGATGAAACACTTGAGAAGTGTGAATGTGTCTTAAATTGATCATGGCACACCAAGATAGGCTGTGCCTAAACAGTTTGCTGTCATGCTTCATATCAAGGCTCTGTGCACAGGTAGTTTATAGAGCCTTATCTGATGATTAATGTCTATTATAAACATGTATGGATATGTTAAATGTGTTACATGTGTTACAGATAGTATTATAGATAGGTTCAAGCCATTATTGCAGGTAACCTATTGATCTGCTGGTCTTTGTAAGAAAAGCCCTGTACCAGCTCATTAAAAGCGAACATAGCATGAAGGGTGACCCAGCTTGCCCTAGCATGGGGATGCTCTCATCGCAGATGTTTCAGATAAATTCTCTGTATCTGTCAGCATGTTCCATCACCTGCTCAACAGTCATCCTATTAGCGCTCACATAAACCCTTTCTGCTTGCCTACTGGGTTTTGATGGGTAGGATAAACTTCACTTGGCTTTATTTACTGTTATGTTCTGAAAATACTCCCACTATTAATATACAGTCTGCCATGTTCCAGACCCAGAAACCCCCAGCCACCTCTGGGCAAGGTGAAGCGGGTGCCTGGAGGATGCCTGTATCTATGCCCTCGCAGTGGCTGCAGGAAATGAAGAGGCTCAGCCTCACGAATAAATCTGAATCCAAAAGAAAAGTGAGATTTCAGAGACTCTCCACCTCCCAACAGTGCTGCTTGCCTGGATCACTGCTCAGTGTCAGCTCTCATTTGGAGATGCTCAGCTTTAACATTTCCCTCCCACATACAGGCAAGAAATACAGATATACATTGGGGTGCCTCTATCAGCTCTGGACATCACTTGGATGCTTAAAGCTTTAATGCTTCCGTAGGCATTTACCTTGAATGACTTATACATGAAGTATGAACAGAGACCATCACCAGAGCCAGCTCCCTCCCCATCAACCTGCTCCTCACTGGCCAGAGGACTCAATACAATATTTAGTCTGGGTTCCTCTTAAACACTGGTGGTCTTTCTCTTGGTGTCTATCTATAGTATCTCAGTGGTTATCATGTAAGCACAGTACAGTTCAAACTCTGAAGCTAGCCCTGCTTCAGACAGGAGGTGAGTCCAGAAGGTCTCCAGGAGTCCCTTCCAACCTACTTTTTACCTCTGATCGGTGACAAAACACCTATAGGCTGATTTAGTTGTAGAAACGATGCTGGTGCCAGACTGTGACCTGCACTGTAATGTCAAAGCAGAGCCCAGAGAAAAGCTAATCTGTGCTTCTGAAATTAGAATCAAGCTTCTGTTTTCTTAAGTCCCACATAATACCTTTTTGTTACAAAACCCCCAAGAGCACTGTCTGCCAAATCCTGCTGTGTAGGAGAATATCAGTATTATCACTGATAATAAAATCACAAAGACATGATGGGTAAGGAAATGCCCAACTTCCACTCAAGCACCGATTGTCATGGACTTATTCTGGATATGCAAATATATTTGAAATGACTCAGCTGGGTTTTCTGGCTATCTGCCTGACATACAATAAAATCTCACCATTTTATTTTCTTTATTTTTTAGCTATTTTTAATCAAAACTTGCAGAAAGAGGAATAACTACCACAGAAGTTAGGGAATCCATGGTGCATGCAAAAGCTTAAAAAAGAAATGTGTTTTTCAAAGTGCCCTATACATCCCAGATGTGGACTGTGTGAAAGAAGGGATAGAGTCAAACCAAACTTCACTTGCCCTGGATCATCCCTGGGAAACATCCGGCGGGGACTCACACATGTCTGTAGTAAGGTAGCACTGGCTCACATATCCTTGTTTGTCAAAGCTGCAGCAGGACGGCATGGGGAGATGCCATTTCTTCAAGATCTATAGATTAACAACCACACCTTGAAATACCATCCTCTCGTGAGCGAAGCAGCAAGTCAAGAGCCTGGAACATGTTTTCATGTGTGGTCAGTATGTAGCTCTGATTTATGAGCGAGTGCGGTGTTTTACACTGATTACAGATGCCTGTCTGGTTCAGACAGTGTGATCTCACTGCTGTTTAAGTGGAAGATGTTATGTTACACTGCTAGTAAGCAGGAAAACTATGGTAGAATACAAAGAGATCAGAAGAGAGAAGCTGTTCTCCATTGCAAAATCCAATCTGGCAGGCTTGTGGGATGTTAACTTTCTACCAGAGATGCACTTCCAACATTGTACTAAGCAAGGAGCCAGTGCTGCAGTCCCTATGGGCAGCAGTGGGCAAAGCAAACAGGCAGCTTGGCAGCGTTCCTTGAATGAGCACAAAAAGGCAGGTTGTAGAGTTGTTTTTGAACAAAGAGATAGTGAGAGATCTAAAACAGGAAAGCCAAGTCATGCAAAACAGTACAGTGTGTCCTGAAAATAAGTAAACATCGTTAAAATGATTTAATGAGGTTTATATATGCACATGCTACCTTCCTTTTGGTCACATGGTAACTGTATGGCTCCCATGTTCCTACAGGCAACTGGGCACTACTTTGTCATTTGCATCCATCCTTCTCATCCTTCTTCCTCTTCAGTTTCTAGACGGTGTGTATCTTACTCCCTCTCCCTTCAAAGAAGTCTCCATGAGGGCTTTCTGGCTCTACAGCAACTAGCGCAGAAGTAAGACGTGGTCTCAGAGTAGAGAAATGAGCTTTCATAGACTGCTCTAGCCGGTGACTGGAGCAAAACAATGAACAGTTAGCCTGCTAAAGATGTTCCCTAAGACGTGCTCAGCATGATAACACAAGGCTGGGAGCCAAAGGTGAGGTAATACAGTAATTACTTTACCAACACAACAGCTCAGCCAAAAGCAGGATGCAAAATGAAACACTTAAGAGTAACTTCAATGAACTTCAGATGGCTCTGATCAGGCCATGAAGATGTGTCTGCCCATTATTTCACTATACCTCCATCATGGTAGGTATAGTCTCATCAGTTCTCATCAGGGAGGCAGGTTTACTAAAGGCTCAGGAGAGTCACTTCAGCATTAGGAAGGGGAAATAGAAGCTGGTTCAGCTCCCATGTTAGTGTAAGTCTTTGTGTACCATACAGTGAAAGCCTCGGAAGCGCAGCAAAATGGTACCTGGACTGTGTCTTAGGGCTAATATTGCTGTGGCTTTACAAGGTTTGTTTTGGTTTTCCTTGTCCTCATATTTCTACAGGTGTGATGGAGAGAGTCACCACTTTGTAGTGGATTTGGCTGAGCTCCGCCAGGAGCAGGAGCTCTGTGCTCTTATGCACAGAGTTCATGTCCTCATGAGGTGAAGACTGTCATCCTCTGCTGACATAACATGAAGTAAATAGAATTGTGCCAACTGATGGCAACTGCAGATCTTACCCACAGCTTACAGCTAATCTTTGTGTTTGGAAAAATGGGGGCTAGGTGGACTGTGAGCCCTGCTTTGGATTTCTAATCCTTCTCCAGAAGATAATGTTCAACCTGGTGTGTAGTCTGTATCTTTAAATGTTATACATGAAAAGCCAGATGGAAAGAAAACAGAAATTAACTCATGCACCTGCACAAGGCTTTTGTTCAAATGCAGGATACGCCTCAGTTAGACATCACATATGCTTCTATATTATTCTTTGCCTCTTTCAGAGGAGGATAGTTCCATCCTCCTGCTGCTCCTCTACTCTTGTACCAAGCAGCTCATCTTTCAAGGCTTTGTAGAACCGGACTGGCTTTGCTTAGGGCATCATCACTCAAAATCCTCATTGCCAGTGTGACATTTGCAGGTATAATGTTACAATGCTGCTGTTCAAGTTTTCTCACTTAAATCCTCAGCAGTGTGGGAAGGGGAAAAGAATAAATGATTGAACACATTTCTGTGTTTGCTTTAGAGATGTTTTTGTCTTGAGGTGTGGGAGTTATTTTGTTCAGAACAAGTGGGCGCTGGAAAACGGTGCCAGCAGTTGGATTTCGAAAGATATCTGAGAAAGGCCAAAGGGCTCTTTGAGCAAGCTGGCAAGGAAGAGCTTAGTTGGTCATGGAAGCTGGAGAGAACCTGGCTAGGTTTTGGCTGTGCTGGCCGAAGGCAATGCAGAAGTTTGGATGGTCCATGGCAGAAGACAGAATCTGGATGAGGGTTTTAGGATAACAGGACAAAAGGGGAGCAGGAGGTGTCTGTATAGTGAAGGTTCTGCTTGCCTTTTCTCAGTGGGTAACAGCAGTGTCAAATCTTCCTTATGCTTAACACATCAGTTATGGGTTGGGTATTTGAAGGTGTCCATGGCCATCTGGTTCCCGATTCCCACCTACGTGGATGCTCACTTGTCACAAAGTGACCTTGAAAAATCTCATCCAACATGTGGAGACAAAACCAACCCACTCAGACTGCAGCTTCAATGCATGTGCAATGCCTGCTGGCACAAAGCTGGGACATAGCATGAAGGCTGACTCAGAAAGGAGATTACCACCTACTGCGCGACTTCACTGCTTCCAAGAGCAACCAGGTGTTTCTTGAGAGACTCCCATCCACCTGGACAAGGGTGAAGGGAAAAGAGAACAGGGAATATCACCAGGCAAATTGTCGAATGTCTATCACAAGGCTAATTGTCACAGGAATTGATCACTGTGACACACTGTGGGTAGGAACACCCCTGAAACACTGTCTTTTCAGATAAATCAGAGGAAAATTCAAAACAATACAGCAATGACAAGGAAGGGATTTATATATATATATTACATTACTTACAATGCAGCAGTGTTCAGTGGCTTTAGAGGCCTCATCTGGGCACTGAAGTGCAGAGTTACCCTATAGTTTACAATACACAAGGCAGACATTCGGGAAGATGAAGAGTAGGATTTGCAAATCACTTGAAAGTTATAGAGCAGAGCTTCCCTTTTTCAATGGGACATGTGTCCTTGGGTAATACAAGTGTTGTCTGAGCATCCTGACCTAAGGGATTTCTGCAGAGATGCATAAGTTATATGAGGGGATGGGTTTAGCCTTCCCCATCTCTCCCCATCCTCATTCAGAGCCTTATTCATTATATCTAGACAAGTCTTGTCCATGAAGTGTCAGTCACAGCCTTCTTGAAGGTCACCAGAAGTCTGTAGAAGTTTGCAAAGCGTGTCCTGTTTACGAAGTTCCCATCATTCTGAGGCCATCCAGGGGCTCACACCAAGACTCTTGCAACTCTGTAATTAGCCCTTGCTGGGAGCTGTGTTACAGCACTGCTGGTATCTTTTAAGGTTTGATGTGGGAGCAGTGCTTCTTCACCATGGTCCTTTCCCCTCACCTGGTAAACAGCCCTTCCCCATGTGCTGCTGAGCCCATGAAATGGGGCTGCAGTGAAAGCATGATGTGTTCACAGGGTTTGTCACCCACCTCTTGGTTGGGTGACTGGTACATGGGAAAGTGTCATATGCTAAGGCTGGAAAGACAATGAGACAGGAAAGCACCAGGGACCCTGTTGGGATGGGCTGAAGAAAACAGCCTGAATCCTCCATCAGCCCCAAGGGCTGTGGAGGCAGGGATGAGACCCTTCCTATGCAGTGATCCTGGTGTGCATCCTGAGCCCAGTGTTAATGCACAGCCCCTCCATGCACAGGCAATTTCAGCATTTCATCCTCTTCTCACCATTCCCAATAAGCAGTTGGCTTGCTTTGAAGGCTGATAGCCCACTCTGGTAGCACAGATCACACTGTCCCCAGGCTTTCATGTCCCACTTAATGAACATAGTGATATATGGAGGTACAGCTTGGCTCCAGAAAGGACAGCCTTGCTCCTTCAGTTAAGGTATTTCTTCTCATGGAATAAGAGGACCTGCATATGGGGATAATCAGCTCTCCACAGGGACAAGCCTTCCCTACCAAGAGGGGAAATTCACTCTTTAACATGGAAGTGGCCTCCAGTGAACTGCAGTGTGTATGACCAGAACCCAGACTATTTTCACTCGCTGATGCTTACAGTTTGAAGGGAAAAGCAGCCTCACACAGATGAACCTTCTGCCCTCAAGTTGTCTTGAGGAATTTCGTCAGACCTGTGGGAACAGGCTGGTTTCAGCACCGAGCACTGACCCCTCTCAAGAAACATGAGTTTGTGAGAGAGGATTTCAGAGGGAGCATTGGCGCAAAGGGAAGCTCATAGCGTCCTTTCCTCACAATGTCAGTACTTCTTTCATCTGTGCCGGTGCCTCATCCCTCCAGGGAAGGTTACACAAAGGGCACAGCCAGATTTTCACTTCAGGACTATCTAAAGGTGGAAGCCCTGAGCCAACACCAAGCATTTGCTGCAAATCTGGGGTTTGCAATTAGGACAAGTTGCCGTGCATTCAGCATCCTGCAGAGGAGATTTTGCAGACACATGCAAGGAAATTAGAGGGGATGGATGAAAGTTTTTAGTGTAAATAAAAGATTCAGAGTCTGAGGGATTTAAGCACTTAGAAGCTGCAAGAGGAGATCTTCCTTACCCTGTTCTGCTTCTCACTGCCTGCTGATTGCGTTCATTTGGGGCTGGTTCAGTAAATGAGAGCCATGAAGCACCAGTCCAGTGTCACCTGAGATGCCTGCAGCTCCCTGTCACACTGACACTTGACACCCATCTCAAGCTCTCTCAAATCAGCACAGATTTCAGAAAGCCACCATTAACCTGCCTCTGCTGCCTCCCTTTCCTGGTCCCATACACTCTTCTCCACCAGGCTATCAGGAACAAGCAGGGATAGGAGGTGGGAAAGCAGCAACTAAATAAAGGAGTGGAAATGCTGTTGTGTAGCATTTAATCTTCCTTATTTTCTCTTTAATTGGAAGCCTGAATGAAGCTGGGGTTTGCTTAGGGGATAGTTGAAACATCCATAGCTTGTAACACACATGACGCTCAGCTGAAAGGGCTCAGGTCTTCTAAGCAAGGAAGGTTTGGTTTTGGTATTTGTTGAATCATCATTAGGAACTAAAGACGTCTTCACAATACATTAAGCAAGCCAGTGTCTGTTCTGCACTGATTAGAAAGCATTAGAATGCAGAAATGGGAAAGTGTCATTAAATTATATGGTCTGGTAGAGAAGAGTTGACTGAGCTTTGGGCTCTGGGAAGTTTAGTGCTCAATGTCTCTGGCAGTGCGAGGTCTCACTCTGCTCACACATCCCTGTGTTGGATGGGAAGCCTCTATCTAATGCAGCCTGAACAGTTTCCTTTAAAGACATATGTTGTGTGTCTTGAACTGCTTCCTTGACATTAAAGCTCCAGGAGTGCAGGCTGCAAGGGACTTGATGGGTTAGCAAGCCTGGTTCCCTTCTACAGCCAAAACATCAAACACTGCCTACCATACCCAATGAGCATCTGGTTTTAAGCAGCTAGTCTCCTGCTCTTGCTGAATGACTCCTCCTGTGTTGGTGAACAGGCTAAACTCCACTGGTTTATATCCACTTGTTGTTGGGCTAATATTATCTCCAGCTTAAACAGTTTTTCTCCATCCAAGTTTTTTGTCCTGGTGATCTCATAGACAGCAATCTACCCATCAGGCTTCATTTACTGGGTCAAACATCTCCAGCTCTCTTCATGTATCAGGAGCACCTTGGTATAAGCAACTCCTGGCAACGACTAAGTTGCATTTCCCTGGGGCTGAGCTGGAAACGTTGCTGTGGACTTGCACAGGGGATCTTTGTCAGCACAGCTCCCTGCTCCATGCCCATGGTGAGAAATGAAGCCCTGTATCTTCTTTGCTCCCCACTGAGCACTCAGGGGCCAGGACCTTGGTACCCTGGGCTTCACCAAGGCCTTGCAGCTACCTGGTGAGTGCAAGCAGGCAGAGAGATGTTACCTTCGAACAGCTCATCCCATGGGGTGGCATGGGGAGGCAGGGGAACACACCAGCAAGGGTGGCAAGAGAAGGGCTGTGTCCCTGCTCCTCCTCCTCCTGGCTGCAGCATGCCCTGAGCCTCCCTGCAGTCACTTGCTGGGGTGAGTAGCTTGTCTCTGGCTTTGTGCTCTTCATCTGTGACCTCCCAAGGAGCTGGCAGTCTGGCATCAGTAAGGCACTCCAGATGGAAAAGTGTTTCAGGAAGGCTCTTGGTACACTGTTAATAGCTATGGATCTCCCTTGTGAAGACTCAACATTTCTGCTTCCTGGCTTTGCTGTCAAAACTGCAAAGAAGAAGTACCATTTCCATTTATTATCCCACTTTCATCTTCGTATATAATTCCCAGCTATGTTGAATCTGTCGCCAAAGTACATTTGCTGGCTAAGCAGGCATGGAATGAGCTGTGCAGTGTGAAAACAGCAGGTTCATGAGGGATGTGCTCTGACAGGATCTGTAAGGAAAGCAAACACAAAATGAGCCTGAATGAAGGTACAAGATCACAAGTAGGGCTATCCAGCACACCCCCATGAAGATGGCAATTGTAGCACAGGAGCTAAGGGACACCCATGCCCTTTAGAGCAGCAGCTAGAGATGAGATGGGGATGCCCTAGGGCATCTCAGATAGGTTTAGAAGCCTGTGTTCAGGCAAAGGAGTCCCTGACCTTCAGCAACTGGGAGGCTTGCTATCAAGATTACAAATAAACAGCCATACAGCAGAGGTGCCTGAAGGTGACGCTGAATCCCACCCTCAATGTCATAAACACATTTAGGACCTTATCCATAATCTGCCTCTAATATTTGCACAAGCATCCAGTGCTTCATGCTGGAAGCGCCTCCTGCCAAGCAGGAATATTCTCTGGTGTAACAGAAATTGTGTAATTGGTGTAAAAGCCCCAAGTGCTTGAATTTGGCATAGTTCTGGTATATTGATGTAACTACATATATTTGGCACGCAGTTGCATTTCAAGGAAGCGAAACAAATACGTGCTCGTCTACTGCAGCCTCTGTGTTTACCCAGCACTGAATCCAGCAGCGCAGCCAGACACTCACTCCTCTGCAGTGCTTCCTCTCCAAGCAGACAGCAGAGGAAGGCCGTGTTTGAGCTGCTCTACGACATGAGCTGTGACACGTCCTGGACCCCTGGTCTGCAGGGTCTGGGACTGATTGCAGCATCCATCTCTACTGGAGCTTCAAAACTCAGGTTTCCTTTGATGAAAATAAGCAGGGAGAAAGAGAGATTCTCACCTTGATATGATTTCAGAATAAAACTAGGGCAGGGACCCAGATCCAGGGGTTTAAGAGCATTCCTGCCTTCAAATCTAGCTTCTAACAGAAAAATGCCTCTAAACAAACATTTTGAGACTGGCACTTGCACTGCGCCTATACCCATGGGACCCACCGTATTCCCACTTGCATGCTAAGGGTGCTGCCTGGCTGCAGAATGGGCCTATCTTTCCTTCTTCTCACCCGCACGAGGAGCTGTGCTATCTAATGGCTTGGGAAATCTGATTTTTCCCTGCCTGGCATAACTCCTGGCCCACTGTATGGGCTTTGGTGAGCTAAATAGGTGCTCCAGTGCTCATTGTCTCACTCCAAAAGATAGGAAACAGTAGCCAACTTGTACATGGGGAACGGGCATTTAAGATGGAGCTTCCGCTGGAATGCAGACTCATGCTCAGTATATTGCTTGATTCATTCATACATGGGATTTTGGGATACATTTCTATGAGTGAGAAACTCAGATCACCACATCCAGTTCTGTAGTCCTCAGTCCTGACTGTGAATCTGTATCTTGCAAAAGGAGTGTTTGATCAAACAGCCCCTGTTGCAAACACTGAATATATCACATGTGCAAACAGACCCCAAGTCCAGACCTCGCAGCCAGTTGTTCAGATGCCTTTGGGGATCTGGGCCTAAGGGCTCATTCCAACCAGCTGAAGTCAATGGGACTATCCCTATATTTAAGTTTTTGCTGGATGACAGCCAAAGGCTCAGCATCTTGCAGAACTGGCTCTCATGATGCTGCATTCCTTAATAGCTGGGAAAGAGCGTAAAGCAATGTATAGCAGAAAGTGTCCATCCACATTAGCGGGAATTAATAACCACTTTTAAAGGTCTAATCTATGTAGAAACGCTTCTGCTCCACCATCAGCAACTTCCCGGCACAGGCTGGAATTTCCCACGGCTGACATGCCCTGAGCAAACAGAGGAGCTGAAACAAAGGGATGGATAATTAGCTTGGAGGGCAGGCGTTCCCGCGCCGCACAAGGCCACTGCCTTGTGCAGTGCAATGGGGCTCCATGGAGTGACCTGGAAAACAGAACCCAGCTTTACAAGTGCAGAGGGCGAGGGTTTGAGCTCTGCTGGTTTAATTTTAAGCAGCTCTGCCTGTGGCTTTACGGCTTCATGCAAAGGCGGGCAGACACACTGAAGTATGAAAGGAGTGTTATTAAAACACTCCATACATTATGTATGAACTCGAACTCTTCCTGACCTCCGGAGTGCTGGATCCACCCCAATCCATAAGTGGCTTGGGCCAAATTTTGTGCTGCTGCAGTAAGTAATTTGAATAGAATCACAAGCTGTTATTTTCAAGGCAGTATCCCCAGTTAAGAAAACTGCCACTTATTACAAAGATGCCTATCTCAGAAAAGTACCTGAATACTGTAGTTAGATGTAAACGGTTGTCTGCAGCTACAACTCCACTGCAAACCAAAGCACAGCCCCCTCCCAAGCAAGACATTAGCAATTTTTCACTAGAAAAAGTATATTTAGAATGGCAAGTGTATAATTGCAGTTAAAGCTGGCTGAAATATTCAGCATGAATACATGATTTGGCACATCAAGCTGTTTCTTGGACCGCAGGTTCTTTAACCTGATCCTGATTATTGCAAAAGGCTCATATTTAGCGTTGGATACTCTATGCATGAACAGGCTGAGCCACAAGGTTGCTTGCAGGGCCTTCAGCTCAGTTGTTTGCTTCTCCCAGCATGTGACAGGTCACCCAGCTCACACGTTGTTGCTTCTCTTCCCTGATTCTCAGCCTCACACATTTCATACATCTGAAATGTAATATTAAATATTCTGGTTCCTATGCAAAGTGTCTTCACTAATATGCAAATCACAATCTGATGGGAAGAAGGTGTTTAGAACCCTCCAAAGCCGATGGTCCCAAATTCCTCTCTTGCTGGTGTCTGTGGTTCCAATTCTACAGACCAGGAATGAGCAAAGTCAATGTTTCCTGCCCACTTTGCTTGGGGGTGGGAAAGGAATCAAACCTGAACCCCTCTCACCACCTCAAACCCTTGCCATAGGATTACTCTGCAGAGGAGGAACCAGCTCTCAACAAGGTTGTAGAGGCAGCTCCATCCAAAGAGATGTCAGTGTGGCTGGACTGGATGTCCCTTCTGCAGGCAAGTGGGCAGTTGTGAGCACACTAAAGCCGAGGTTTGCCTTTTCCCCACCAGCACTGTGTTGTGGACTCTTTGATGAGTCTCTTCAGCTTTAAATACTTCTTTGAAGGGCAGATATTTGTTGGATAGGGGCCTCAGAGAGTTAAAGAGGAGGCTAGGTGGGCTGGGATGGGTTTCATAGGTGGTTTTGGTGTATGCAAAACCTTCCCAGTGAGTCTGAAGCCCATCAGAGAAGTCATCAGTCAGTTCTGCCCCGGACCTTGTCCCCTGAAAGAGGGGCAGTGGCTACAGAAGCGAAAGAGAGAAACAATTGACTTGTGCTATTTGCAGACGATGAGAGGAATCCTCTACGAGAGTTCCAAAAATCCAATTAAATTGGAGGCATCTTTCATGTAGAAATATTCTTAATGTAAATTAAGGCTATTTGGCAAGTTCTGAGCTTCTACAATACTGATTGATTCTTTAATTTTATGGAGTGAACTAATAACATTTCAGAGCTGAAGCGTAAAAGGTAATTTTCTGGTTTGTGTGTTATGAAATGCAGCCTGCAAAAGCAAAATATAAAGTGTCTCTGGAAATAACCCTCGCAACTGCAATAATCGCTGGCAGTGGCTGCAATTCCCAGTAGCTGCCTGTACTCAGCTTTACATGAAATTGATTTGACTTTGCATTTACTTTTCGATCGGGGCTCAGGTGATTTGATTCAGGGCTCAAATTAAGAATGGGTTCCCATGTTAGGATGGAGCAATGTATCAGATGCCTAAGGGAGAAGAGCAGAAGGGAGCTGGGAAGCGCTTTGTTCAAACTTCTAATTATTTTACCTCATTCTCAGTCTGAGCAGCACAGTGATGAGTTTTCATGTGATCACATCAAACTTTCAGTGCACTTCTTCTTTTGCTCTAGCTCGCACACTGCTTACACAGCACTGAGCTTTTAGTTCCATGACACTCACAGATGTGAGCTCTGCTCCCCCCACTTTGGAGCTAGAAGCTGAAACAAGCAAATAATGCTCAAGTGCTCATCCCTTTGCCTGCAGACCCAGGGCCTGAAACACCATGGCAGCTCTCAGCTTCCATACTAACAGCACTTCATCCTTGCTTAAATGTGCCTGCACAATAGAAAGCCCTTTTCCTTCAACTTCCTAAGCTTCTACTGAGAAAAACACCTAAGTTTTGCTTATGCATTTCCAACGAATAATCCAGCTTTGTGTGACACCCACAAGCACGTTAGGTTTCTCTTTTGGGGGCTTTCCTCCCATAAGCCCCAGTGCTCATTGTCCTTGCAGCTTCATGGAACATAAAAGCTTTGGAAGACTCCAAAGGCACAAGGTAAGGGCTGTCCTCACCCTGCCTGTGGCTTTGTGGTGGAGCTTGATGGCAGGACACGGCTTGTCCTTGTGTCTGTTGTTGAGAGAACCGCACTCCTTTGGCACAGTTTGGGAACTTGCCTTTAGGAGGCAAAACACAAGCAAGGATGCAGAGGTCAGCTCTATGCAGGTGAGATCCAGACACCAGCCCAAAGAGTGGGCATCTTGCATGCATCCCCACTCCATTATGTGGGAAAAGAGACAAGCAAGCAGCTCCTCCTCTCTCTGCTTCCTGTGAGGAGAACAATGCTAGAGGAGAATAAGAAGATCTTAAGAGAGGACAAAGGCTGCCACCCCACCACAGACACCCCTGTACCCTGCACTGGGCAACAAAGACAGGGAATGGACCACATGGGCACTGCCTCTGTCAGAGGAACTTCTGAATGTGGCTCTTCCCTTGCTGCAGGTACAATTTCCCATTGACTTCGCAGCAGCATCCATCTCCCCCATGGGGAAGAAGGGTCTCTCTCTCTAAGGCTAAGCTGGACTTCTGCACCAGCCTCTCTGAGCTCTGCCCATCCTTTCATGAAGCAAGAACGAAGCAGAGCTAGGCAGAATATGATATACACAAGCCCTCCAAAGGCAGGAAGAGCTCTAATCATCAGAACTATTTTTGGAGGGATCTTTTAGCTTTCTCCCCCTTCACCCTGCTGAAGCTGGAGAACAGAGCCAAACACCCAGAGGGAAAAAAGAGGATAAAAGGATTTTTCGTCCTAAAGGGAGGAGGGACCATTATCAGAGTCACAGAAAGAAGATCAAAAAGAGCTACACAAAGCAGAGGGGCAGGCTCTTTCAGTCCAGAGGAATGAGTTGCGAGCCAGCAGAGTACCTTTATAACGCATTTTTAAGCCCCACACATCTGTTACATCCCACCAGCATAATACTGCACTGGCATGTCTTGTTAATGCATTAGAAATCAGAGCTGCACCTTCAGATTTTAGGGATCTGTGATAAACAGGGACAGGGAAAAACAGGGGGACTCAGTAGTTGTCCCAGATGTGGTGGCAAAACGATCTGAGCAAGAGACTGAGCCACCAGTGCCACCTTCCCTCTCTTCCCACCAGGACAGCACGGATGAGAAGCTCCATGCGAAATCTGCTCAGCTCTGATGCCCCTAACAGCTTATAGCTGCATGGTGCCTGTGTGCGTATGCAGTGCAAGGATGTCAGCCTTGCAATCAGTATGGTTTTCATCAGCAGAAACAAAGACATGTGAACAGCTACTGGCAAGCAGCCAGAACTTTCCCCCATCACATTTTTCACAGTCATTTTGCATATGACCTCAAGAAGACCTGTTTGTTTTGCCATAAAAGGCAAAGGGTCTAATTCTAGGCAGTTCAGTGCTGATGCTTCTAGTTTTGCAGGCAAGAAAGCTTCTGCCTGAAGGCATTAGCAGAGAAAAGGGAGTTATTGGTTATGTTCTGGTTTTTCACAGGATAAGAGAGGGAAAAAATTACACATAGACCCAATAAAGGAGCTGTGGTACTTAACACATCAGCACTTGTTAATAAGTGCTATCCAGGCTTAGATATTAGAAATGTGTGTGTTTGTGAGCATGGCTGGTGACAAGAGAAACACAGTATGATTTATTAGTGGTGACTGCGGCACAACTGACTGCTCTTTGCCACTGGAGAAAGCAAGAAATTATTCCAGACACAGTTCTTGCCACTTGACAAGCTTGGGAGCAACCAGAGGTATCCATTGCTCCTGAAACAATGATGCTTAATAGCTGACACACAGTTCAGGTCCAGTTAAATTCAGTAGACTAGATCTACAGGCCTCATCCTGCAGACAAGAGGGACTGGTCCTCAAAGGATCCCCTCTTCAGCCTGAAAGCAAGGATCCATGACATGCTTTTGGCAGCTCCATACTTGACCCACTAGGAGACATCTGCTTCATCTGGGTGTGTGGTTTTTTATCTTTCCCACTCTTTTCTGTTTACTTTACACTATTCAGAATGTGAGCTCTTTGAAGTTTGCATCTAGCGCAAGATGCATCTGTGAACTTCCACAAGAGAAGTAAAGCTTACAGTTCAGTGCCAAGTGTGAAGTCCCCTACAGGGAAGTTGACCCTGGTATTGTAAGACTTATTTTTGTAAAGATGCCATAGGCTACATCAGCAAAACGTTTGCTTACCCATGATGATGGATCAAACATCACCGAACTCTACAGATTATCTGCACAATGGGGAAAGTGTATTCCACTTTGTATTCACACAGTTGTCTTACACATGGGCTGGACAAGTAAAAAGTTTCCTGGGTTGGATTATTTGAAGAACTGTTCTTACACCATTGAGTTGTACTGGAAGACGAGCACCATAAAAGCAGAAGAAACCATATAGAGGGTTGTAAACAAGTCTTGAAAAGGGAGAAAGTGCAAGTGGGGAAGGCCAGTGTGCAACAGCTGGTGTTGAAAAGCAAGCATACAGCAGTCCAGCATATTGGAGTCATTGTCCAGGAAAAGTTTATCCTTGTGAAGGTATTTCCTCCTTCCAGTGCTAAGATCTTGATGGAGATGTTGTTGGGGATCTATCTTATACATGGGATCTTTGTTTTAACTGGCAAGGAGAGTGTGCTTTCATGGATTGCTATTATCTTGTGCAAGTCCTGTCTGTCCATCACATGTACTTGTTCTTTGTCGTTTGTATGAAGAAGCAGCTGCTTCTAAAATTTATTTAAGGGTACTTAGTTTTCACCTGGACTTAATGACTTTATGACACACCAACTGTCATAAAAGGTATTAAAATAGGTGAAAATAATTGTCCTGGTTCAGCAGTAGCAGTCATTTTTTCTCCTTCTTAGTAGCTGGTGCAGTGCTGTGGTTTTTTTGACTTTCGGCCTGGGAACAGCGCTGATAACACCGATGTTTTTAGTTACTTCTCAAATGTTTACTCTGGCCAAGGACTTTGTGAGTCTCATGCTCTGCCAGGGAGGAGGGGAAGCCGGGAGGAAGCAGAAACAGGACACCTGACCCAAACTAGCCAAAGAGGTATTCCATACCACAGCACGTCATGCCCTGGATGTAACTGAGAGTTCCCGGAAGGGCTGGCTCATGTCGGAGTGGGGGCAAGGTACCAGTCGGTGAGCGGTTGTATTCTCTTCCCTTGTTATTTCCTTTATCATTATTATTATTGGTGGTAGCAGTAGTGATTTGTGTTATACCTTAGTTATTAAACTGTTCTTATCTTAACCCGTGGGAGTTGCATTCTTTCAATTCTCCTTTCCATCCCATTAGACTGCGTGGTTCTAATTTACGGCCTGGGCTTAAACCACGACAATAATAATAGACAAAAATAAAATGGGTGAAAAGATAATACACTGACAAAACTGGAAACAGTGTTGCTAAGTCAAAAAGCACATTCTTTTAGCACCTTTAAAGAAATGTGGGGTTTTTAGATAATAACTTATGCAGAAAATTAACTCACCGAGAATTATGCTGGACAAACATTATTCTTCTGCTTTATTTTCTACTATAGCACATGCAATTTTAATTTTTTGATGTCTTTGAAATGATCAAGTTCCTGTAATACTCAATTTAACTTAATTTAACTCTGGAAAAGCTAAATGGAATAGCCTGGTTAAGACTGAATCAGTTGCCCTGACTTTAACTGAAGGGGAATAGGGGGCTACTGCTATAGGACTTTACCATGAGGAATTAAAGAAGTTTAATAAAAATTATGTCAATCAATTACTTACAAAAACTAGGCCTAGGGGTACCCAGTGAGATATTTAGGGATTTCGAAAGGTGACTCATAACTGTAGCTGCATAAATACAGCACATACTTCCACTTCCACCAAATACTTGATTCACCATACACTTCTAACAAAGAAGCTGCAGCGATAGAAACCCTGTAAGATACACAGTGAAAGGATAAAAACCAGTGAAATGTTAAGTCTTAAAAAATAATGGCAGATGAAAGGAAACTCACTGTTGAACAGGTGAATCTGAGAAAGATCCATTCCTCAGGGACATTTTGTCTCTGGTTTGAAGAAGAAATCAGATTGCTGGTAACATTTCCAGGTGACAGAACAGCAGTGGGAGAGGTGAGAAATGGACAGGACAATCTGGACAAAGACGATCCAAAGTTGACCTAAACTGTATGTAAGCTGGGCATAAACAAATGGGACATCCAAGAAAGTTGAAGGTGAGCTCATGTCTGAAGGTGGCCAACAGTTCAGTCGTACTTCGAATATGTGGTTGCCTTTCTGAGAAGCACAGACATGCACACAGACACAGAGAAATCTTGGCAGGGATGACCAGCTGATATCCTGCTTCCATGAGATGCCCAGCCAGCCCTCATTAGTGCTTGGCTGAAGAAGCAAAGGGGTCTCAGCTAAGATTAGGGAGGTTATGTTCCTTCTGTATCTGCAGACATCTGGTTATTCCTGGAACATCATGCCAGGTCTGGGGTCCTCCTTTCATCTTGTAACATTAGAAGTTGGAGAGAACTCAAAGAGCCACAGGCATGACTGAAGGTCTGGAAAACATGCCTCTAGGTAGGAGTCAAAGATGTTTGTCTATTTACCTGGAGTACAAGGAGGGACTTTTGTCACTGTTCATAAGACACTGCATAAGGAACAATAATTTTTCAGCAAAGAGGTTTTATATCCTCATAGGCATGTGTAACCCAAACACTTCAGACGTCTGACCTTGGCAATGGTTGTCATGTTAGCAGGTAACTGGAGCAGGGATTGCTAAGAGAGAAAGTCTGTTACTGATATTTTTATTTAAGAGAAACCCACATGTTCAGGGTAAGACCTCCCCTATGTCAGACACAAGGGTGAGATGACTTACACATCAGAAGTGCTTGTTTCCCAGTATGGAGTCTCAGGGACCAGGGACTGGTCCTGTCAATGTACCCACTCACAGAGCATTATGCTCAGCCAGCTCGTGCACCCTTTGGATGCTTGTTGGTGTTGTTGGGTGTAAGGCAACCTAGAGAGCTTGTCTGAGGGGTGAGCTGGAAGGACGTTTGGGGCCTTTCCCTGGTGCTGTTGTTAACACACTCAGAGCCCTTTGGAAGACTGTTTTAATCTCTCTGTGCTTCATTTTACCAAGTATCATCAGTCATTTTCAGCTCTGGAATGCAATTTGCTCTATGAGTGCAAAACACAAATCTGTCCATGGCTCTCCTTGCTCATTAGGGACTGCCGCCTTGCTGAAGCCAATTACAGCTCCATGGGCCTCTTAATGGGATTTCTTCTTTTTTTCCCCATTTCTTATTCTACTAATCTCTCAGCTAATTTGCTTGCAGGTGCTATAATGTGAATTCTGCTGCACAAGTCAGAGCTGGTGATAATGTGAGAGAGAATACCAAGGTTCCCACTGTGGGTTTCTTTATGTGGATGAGGTTTCCATCTCCATGCCATACACGCTCAGGTGCAGATTGCCACACTCAAGGAACTGCACAGGGTGACATAACTGACCCAGCCCTCACCCTCCATAAATCTTCTCCTGGAAAGAGAAAACCTGTGATTTTTCTGTAGCTGTACTCAGGGCACAGGTTCATCCACTTAAAGGCTGCTTTTCTGTCTTTCCCCAACCTCTCCATTGCTTCACTTCACTCCGTGCCCTCTGTGTTGGAATGAAACTGGTCCAGTCTCTCCTGGGTCAGCAGTCTGGGGCTGGCCAGGCTGGTTTGCTGTGACTGCTGAGGGAGGTGGCAGCTCGGCCAACACAGAGAAATGCCATGGGGATTTCAGTTGTGCTCCTTCACTTGTGCAAGCTGCAATTCACAAGACACAGTTTGGACAACTCAGCGAGGGTGGATTTCCACGCATGAAGCCAAGGGCACATCCTGATGTACAGGTCATTCTCATTGACACGTTTTAAGCCCCTGCTTCAAAACATGAGTACATTTGGGTTTTTTTTTCCTTAGAAAACAGCGACCAGAAATCTCTTTTTCTTCTCTAAGTCATTCTGGATGAAATTAACCCCTCCACACATGTGGAAATCAGCCCAGAACAGACATGCAGAACAGAAAGTCCAAACAGTTACACTTGAACCATTATATAAATAACTGCAAACAGGGATATGCAAGGCAAACATCGTAATAACAATGCCCAGAACAGCCAGATGATAGACAGGAACCCAGTAACCTCTTAAACACCAGAACAACTCTGCAGCTTGCTACAGCTGCACTGACTTATAGATCACAGTTATTCTAACCAATGAGGGAATTTTATTATATTGCATTATATTTTATTATATTATATTAATTCTATTAGTGATTGCTTGGCTGTTTAAAAGAACAAAGTCTCACAAGAGCCTCGGTCCCTTGCAGAGAGCGCCGTATGAAAATCTCCTGATAAATAACAGTTGTTGGGAGCAGTTGCTCAGCCCACGTGCTGCCCGGTACAGAAATGATCATCCACAGCAAGGTTTTAAGAAACCAGGAGAGCTCCTCAGAGAAAGCAGGAGGAGGGATGGAGGAGTGGGGGAAATGGCTTACGGAGGCTGGAAGCTTCTGCCAAGCATTGCTGTGCAACTGCTTGCCTGAGTCAAGTGGTTTTTCTCTTTGCAGCATCAGGACCTGAGCTGGTAACTTGAATATTAAAGTAGCACATCAGCACCTTCTAAATGGGTGCCTGAAAGCTCACAGGGCTCTGCCTGCCTGTGATTCTCCTTCCCAGCCATACCCACTCCATGCAGTTGTACCAGGTCATTTTAAGGGGGAGGCTCATCTGGAAAGCTGCTGCATATTTATAAGAAGACCATCTATTACACCAGTGCAGGATGGGATTGAAAACATATGGTCCCCCGAGACCGGCTGCTTCTGTTTTTAGGCCTCTTATGCCCTTCAGAAATGTCAAGATGGAGGAACAAAAATGTCAAGAAGCTGCAATGTGCTTACTCTAAAGGCCTCCTGTTGGTGATGTAGTTATGAAGCTGTTGGAAATTTGGTTCACACCGAGCACAAGAGACCAGGTTTTAAAGACCTCATTAACAGAGTGGTCTGCTAAAACCAATCCTCCTAATCTGCATCTTTGACACAGGTCACCATGCACCTTAGGAGAAAGTCCCCACTCCTGTAGTGCTGGTTTGATGCTATTTACTTGTAGGGGTCTCGAGGAATGTCGCTATGGCTTTGCTGCTGTGGCTGGAGAGCCAGGCATGCCAGGCTTTACCATGGTGGTGAGCTGCTGCGGCGGGTGGTGATGGTGCAGCTGGATGGGATGATCCAATGGGACTCATGTGTAGTCCTTAGTGTCTAAAATCTGATTCACGTGATCAAACAGAACAATGACCTGGCCCAAGCTGTGCCAAATTCTGGTTCACTTCACTAGTGAGCATGCAGCCACATGGACCAGTTATGGGCGACTCAAAAGTTCTCCTCATGTTTTACGTTTAGAGATTCAGCCAGAGCTTCCTTAAGGCTGATTGCTTCTCAAAAGCCACAATGTCAGCATCAGTGTAGTACATTAAAGACATAACAGGTCCCACAGACTATCTGGAGCCAAATCAGAGAGGGTCAGCTAAGCCCTGTTTCCTCCCTGGACTATAAACCCCACTCGCCTGCAGGACCAAGTGAGATATTGATCCTACATAGCATGTACTGACAGCCCACAGGAGCTGCCAGTGGAGCTGAATTGTCTCCAGTACAAGGTAGACTAAAACTACAGAGCTGCTTTTGGAACTGATTGCAAATACAACCTGATGCTGTCTCAGATGCAAAGTCCTGGCTGTGCTCCAGCAGCAGTGACTTGGCCACCAAGCTGGAGCTGAACCACATCAGAGCTCCTGATCTCTTCCCAGTTCCAGCTTTATGGAGATCAGAGCCCTCAAGTCATCATCTTTAAAATTCCCAGGCAATCCTCAGGGGAAGAGATATAGGGGTTGGGATCATGGTGTCCTCCCAGCTTGAGGAGGATGGGAACGTGCACCCAGGTGGCTGTGCTGGACTGCCTGTGCCATGGGAAAGTATGAGCATCTCTTTTCCTTGTCTATGGCCAATAACACAGTCCGACAGAAAGAAGAGGAAGAGGCTTCCAGCAGTAAGCTGGAACAGAGAGTGGAAATATTTCAGTCAAGCTTCTCAGGATTTTAAATAAATCAGACTTATCAAACATCATGGTTTCGTTGGTTTGGGTTTTCTGGTTTTGTTTTTTTATTCATTTTTGGCAAAAATTTCTGGCAAGGAGCACAAAGCTGTGACCATGTTGCAGTTCCTGCTATGAGCTGTACTAGAGGAAAAGGATGTGGGAGGTCTTGGAATAGAGAAGAGCTGGGGGAAACAGATATGCCCTGTTTCTGAGCCCAGAATCTGGGATGGGAGGTGGAAAAGTGGTTAAGTGTGGACAGATTATAGAGAGACAAAGTGTGGACCATTTCCAGAGTAGGGCTGAGAGAGAAGAGAAAGGATGAGACAAGACCCTTGAGCAGGGAGCTCAGCACCTCTACATGGTGGCAGGACGGGCTCAGCAGTTACCTCCCATCTGCAGCTTACACACGAGTTAAATTCTACTTCAGTTCATCATGAGGATAACAGCCCTGAGACAGGCACTTTCCCCAAGGGTAGCTCAGTTGCAGTGAGACGGATGTGGCCATGCAGGTCCCACTCCAGACTGTCTTATAAAGAGGCAGAAAGCATCACTTTGGAGCCCAGGGTATGTGATTCTACAGCAGGAGCAGCCCCATTGGAGGGGATGACAGGTTTGGGTCTGCCTGTAAGCCCCGGTGTGCAGCTCACATCACTCCCTTCTGCATGACCCTTCTAGCAGGCTGGAAGAGCATGCCGGAAGTCATATGGCAGAAGAGGGTAATAAGTGAACAGCAGTGTATGCAGAGCAGGGAGCAGAGGAAAAGGATGGATAGAAACATGATATTGAAGAGAAAACAGGAAGGACTGCAGGAGCAGAAAGGGATATCACAAGCTCCTAGGGAAGATTAGCGTATGAGCAATGGCACATAAGAATTCAACCAACCTACAGTTCTGCTTGCAGGAACAGTCTCTGCTGGTCTTTCACGTGTTTGTGTCTCTTCTCCCACCCTAGAACCAGTCTGCACATTTCCAGACGCGGAAATCCCTTCTGGTGGCTGTACATAGGGGTATTAAGCTTTATCTCCAGCATCCTGGGTTTCACCTAGTTCTTGGGGTAGGGAAAGAAAAGGAAGCGATGGAGGATAGATGGTAGTGGTTGAGACTGAAGAGACTTTTTCTGGTAATGAAGAATGACAAAGAAAGAGATGAAGAAAGAGGAGAAAGAAATTGTCTGAAATCCAGGCAACTCTTGGCCATTCTCAGACCCATATGAATCTCTGTGGGTGCTGGCTAGTATATAAATTCGGATATGAGAAATACCAATGAGAAGAGCAGTGACCGATATCCCTCTGTCCCATTTCCCAGGCAAGGGATGGAGCGTTTCCTGTGCCTATAAAGCAGTTTGATCTGGACCCACTGTGTTTGTGCACCAGCTTGGTTACCTCAGACAGTTAAGGCAGTAATTCGTCCTCCCATTGCAACTTCAGGCTGACCAGCAATCCCAGCCAGCTGTCATAAGGCTCCACTGGCACAGATTTCAGTGCACAAGGAAGAGAAGTTTGTTCTCTGACTTGGGGATAGCATAGTTTGGAGCAGAGGGTGAGGAGGTGGCAGGTTTTAATCTTTGCTTTGCTGTTGGTTTGTAGCCAGATGACCACTGTCCCTCTGAGAAACTCTCACTTTTCCACTCAATCCTCATCTGGGTGGGTTACATGGGGAGGAAGTCCACAGCAAATCATTCCAGGGTTAAAGTCTGAAAATCACTGTGGAGAAGTAGGAGCTTGCATTCCATCTTGGAAGAGCTGTTTGTTGTTGAGTGAGACATCATCCCAGGCACCCTCCACCCTTCATCCTCAAATGTAGGGGTAGCTCAACAACTGGCCTGGGGGCAAGACATGTTGCACAGGTCAATTATGGGGGAGCTGTAACCACCAGCTGTGGGTCTGCAGGCTGCTTATGCTTTTGTATACCTCCAACGGCAAGGAGGTTGCTGTCAGCCAGTGCTGGGGCACTGCTGATGCAGCTCCACACTCAAGCACTTCCCCTGGTGTTGAGCAGCTCAAAGAGGAACAGAAAGAAAAAGCCTTGCATGTAAATGTGGAGCAGGTCATCCCCAGGCAGCTCCAGCATGGCAGTTACAATGAGAGGGACTTGTTCAGGTCTTCTTCAGGTGGAGATAGACATACTCCTCCTGAAACAGGCTCATACTGCCTGTGGGGATGTCATCCCATGATCACGGTGGGTGTTAGGTTAGGGGATTTTACCTCAATGGAGGTAAAACCACCTGGGTGTATGAAACCCTTGGGAAAATATGACCTTTCTCTCTTAATTTCCCTTCTTGGTGTGCTGGAGATAACCGTGCTTATCTGCCTCTGTTGAACACGTTGAGATCTGCAGAAGAGAAGCACCGGGTGCGTGACTAACTTCAGCATCATCCTCACCATCCCTTTGCTGAACCCCAACAGGCTGAGGTTGCTGAGAGTCAACTTTGCACCATTTTAACTACCTGTGCAGGGGAGGGCCACAGCCGTTGCAGTCTCACTCAGATGTGGAGGTGCCACTAAACAGCTTTATCCCGGTGATACAAGCCATTCAATGAGGTTTTCAAAGCAAACTCCAGGCTACCAGCAGAAGTGGGTAAGAACCAAGCACAGACGTGACGATAGGGAGCAGTTAATATTTCACAGGCATGATCCACAGCCACGAAATGTGATCATGGCTGGGAAATGTGGGCTTGTATTTTTTTGTCTAAATTCAAAGGACAAGGCCAGAGCTCCAGCAGAACATGGGACCAGGGAGCTCTGTTTTAACTTTGCAGCAGAGCTCAAGCCTGCCTTTAATACTAATTAAATCTTTTGCTGTTGTACAAGGAAAAGTATCAGCTAAGAGACTGCCTTTGCCTCCAGAGCTTTTGATGTGGTTAATTTCTGGAAGGGAGAATTTGGGACTTGGATTTTGCAGTGCTTCACCCCACTATCCTGGCCCGGAATAAATACAAAAACCCATGCCAAGAAGTAACAACAAGAAAAACATTTTCTGTGGTTTTCTGCCACAAAGCTGAGATGGGGATAGATGGGTTGATTTGAGGCAGGTGATGAGTCTTCAGGGTGCAGGACAATGGAGGGAAGGGGAGTGAGTGTTGCCCTTGTTACCATACAGCAGATACCATTCAGAAAGAGGTACAAAGGTGCTGGTGCTGACACAGCAGAACGCTTTTGCAATACGCCTATTTAAATAAATTCATTTATTGGATGCAGTTCTGTTTACTTGGACTAAGAAGGAGACTGGAGGGAGGATAAAACTCAGAGCGAGAAGGAGTTAAAGCATTTAGAGGGCTAAAACCTGCACCACTGGGATAAAAGCAAACTTAGCCAGTGACTTCACTGCAACTCAGCAGTAAATCCAGAGTCACTGTTTTCTGTGGAGTGCAGATGTCTGAATGCCATCCCTGGATGGGAATAAAAGGAAATGCTGTTTACTGTGAACAAAACGCATTATGAACAAACTCCGACACACCCTAAACCAACTTTCTTTTGAAAGCAAGCAAGGGTTTCATTAAAAGCAAAATCTGTGAAAAGAGATTTACAGGATATGTGGGAACTTGCTTGAACAATTAAAAATTAATTACAGCAAGGGGGAGGATGTAGAAACGCATTATGTTAGGATGCCACTGCATGGCCCAGACAAATCTGTTCCTGAGATTGCAAATTCAGTCCCTTTCCTCCCCTTCCCTCCCTTATATCTGATTTGCCACTGGGCTTGCTGGGCACTGGAGCAGATGCCCTTCCACATTTGAAAATCACAGTGGTGAGTCAGTGGTGCAGCGCTCCCTGTTAAGGCTGTGTCCTCCCTGTCCCCCATTTGTGCTGCCACAGAGCAAGGGAGGAAAAAGGCTCGAATTGTTTTCTCTTAGGTTAGAAAAGATCTTAATACTTCCCAAGCTTGCAGCTTTACAGATATCAAGCAAAGCCACCAAAGAGATGGTGGAAGCATTGCAGAAATGGGCTGCTGGTGTCAGAGACCCAGGATGGGAGATTGGCCCCGCTCTGATCCCACCCATGTACACTGAACTCCTGCCTGCAAGAGGTCCTTAATCCAGGCACTCACTTCCCACCTTCTGCAGTGGTGGAGGGTGCTGGGAGAAGCCCTGTCCATCCCTCCAATGAACCAGTGCTCTGAGCAAGACCTTGTGAGGTGTCATGGGTGGCATAAGGACTGTCCCTGAGGGAGACACCAACCACCAGCTCTTTGCATCTCCTCTTAGGTCTCCCTTTAATTTTGGTCTGCTGGTGTTTTGGTTTGCTCTTCTTGGGGGTAGCTGTATAAGACCGTGGAGCAAAGGGGAAGCATGGCTCCTGATGCGATATGGAAGCAGGGGAAATGAGGCTTGCTTTTTGTGTATTTGCTTTGCGTGTGCTCTCTAAGGAGCACAAACCCAGCAGCAGAGACACCTTCAGGGCCTGCTGTGGCTGTGCTGAGTTGTCCCCATTTTGGGTAACTGGTGCATAGCACCCAGTACAAGCCCAGCTTGTATGTGAAATGCCCTTCAATTGTCTCCTACCCCATCCAGACAGTGACCTGCAGAAGGGAAGCAGCTTAGCAGCAAGAGCAGCAGCACATTGATGGATGGAGTCCAGACTGAGCTGTAGGTGTTGATGCTGTCCTTGCTCTTTTAGCTCCCCACATGAGGCTGCTGGAAATGCACAGATCTGGTTGTCCAATGCCTGCTGCTGGTGGTGGATGTGGCAGACGTGCAGCACTTCAGAAATGAAACCAGAAGGCAGCAGCAAGTGGCAGATAAGAGCAACTCCCTTCTCCCCACTGTCCTTTCTTTATTTTTCCATGAATTTGATTTGTTTTCATTTCTTCTTCTTTTTTTTTCTTGGTCATGTAAAAAAAATTGTGTGTCCCACACAAGTCCAGGACACCTTCCTTGTGCTTACCATTCTCAGACGGAAACACAATAAAAAACACTGAGAGCTGAAAACTGGTTTGATTCAAGCCCCTGACCTCCAGTTTCCTGAGAACAAGGAACTGCTTTGTGCCTGCTTATGTTTCAGTGGTCTTGCACCATTTTATCACGCCCAGAGAGCAACTCAGACATAAACCGGTGATGGAGGACTTGGTCTTCTGCCCTTCCTCCTCCTTAGCTCTGTTAAAACAGTTTTCAACCAATCTAGATACTTTCTGCTCTGTCTTCTTCTATTTTTTCTGGCCTTTATCATCTGCAATAGCATCACTATCACCAAGAGTGTTTCCAGCAATCATTGCAGTACGTGTCTGAGGCTCAGCAGATGTACAGTAGAGCTGCAAGGCTGCTCTCCTGCAGTTGCTTTCCCATCAATTTCCAGCCATTTAGCTTCCTCCAGCCCCAGAGCTGTTTATCCTTGCTGCGAGCTCCTCAGCGGGCTGATTCACCCCTTGGGTTGTGCCAGCTCGTGTGAGGGAGCCCTGTGCTCGCCAGCTGGCAGCCCCTCCAGAAGCAGATGAGCTGGCCCGGAGAAGGGCTGAGGTCAGGCTGGCTGGAAGAGCTGCTCAGTTACCATTCCTCCAGGGGTATTCTTCAGTCGTGGGGCTGGGCAAGAACTTGGAGCGGAATTAAAGAACCTCTGCAAGAAACCCAGGAGAGGAAGGGTGGTTTGATGGGAAAGTGCTAATTTTCAATCTGGGAGAGAGAAATTCAGTCCCTTCCAGCACCATTTAGCCCCTTAGTGCTTCATTTCTTCCTCTTCTGCAGAGATGATGCTCTCCTAGCAATTGAAGGTGGTGCTCGACTTGGTGTAGGGGCTGTCCAAGTCCACAGAGACAGCCTAGTGCTGGGCAAAGCCATGTGGGACAGGTCTGTCAAACCCAAGCCTTCTGCTGACTCCAGTTGCAAGATTCCTAGGGAACAGGCAGCAGTGGGACTGTTTCTTTTTACCTCTACACTCCTTTCCCCTGCCTTGTGTTCACACTCCAGTGCAGTTTGGTGACGGTCAGTGGTAGGGATGAAGCTGAGATCAAACACAACTCTTTAGGCAGATTTTCTTATTACTGTTATTACTTTTTCAGAGACAGAAGTCTTGCCTGGAAGGACCTACAGGTCAGTGAAAATCCCATTAGCCAACATGTAGCATACCCAGCTGTTCCACAAGACAGACACGAATTCAATCAAGTATTTTGATCCTGCCAAGGCAAGTGGGTGTGAATCCCTGAAGAAGTGGGTGAAGAGGAAATGGCCTTAAGTTGCAACAGGGGATGTTTAGATTGGATGTTAAGAAAGGGTTGTCAAGCATTGGAACAGGCTGCTGAAGGAAGTGGTTGAGTCACCATCCCTGGAAGTGTTTAAAAGATGTGTAGATGTGGCACTTTGGGACATGGCTTTGTGGTGGGCTTGGCAGTGCTGGGTTAATGGTTGGACTCAATGATCTTAAAAGTCTTTTCCAACCTGAATGGTTTTATGATTCAATGGCCCTGTGGAAGAGATGCCCTCACGCACCCCATGCAGAGGAGTCCCCCTTGCAGAGCTCTGATCCATGCTGTTAGCTTTCTCTACACCTCATAGAAACTCCTATCTGTGTAAGTCACTTTCCACACCTCTTGCTTTTTCCACTCACCCCATTCCTCAGCTGGGTAGCACCCAACACCCCTTTGCACAGTCTCTTCTGCACTTGGAGTAAAGCCGTCCTTTGGAGAGGACAGCAGAGATCACCTTTAAGGTCTTGGCTTTCATAGTTCAATGGCAAGAGTGACGGAGGCTGTATGAGGACTTGGAGGGAGGCAGCTTGTTTTTGTCCTCCAGCATACGTCTGTGTGGGAAGGAGAGCACTGATCCACAAACAATCTGCTCGCGGTTTTGTTTGCAGGCTGCGCCAGGGACTTCTGGCCCAAACTGTGTCTCCAAAGAGGCTGAGATAGGCACTGGGGCAAACTCTGCCATAATTTCCTTCCCAGTGCACAGGGGACAGCATTCAACCCATTGTCTGATCCGGATGGGGACTCCCACACTTCCCCATATATGCAGATTAACATGGCATCCCAAGTACTGCATCTCAAGTCCCGCACTGCATCCCAAGGCAGACTAAGCCTGGAGCCTCTAGCTGCCAGAGGAGCAGAGCTGGGAGGGATACCATGGGATGCACAAAGTTTAGTGGGTCCTTTCCCTCCTGGGGTCAGGGCATCGGTTGCTGGGAACAGAAACGTATGAGACATAAGGTGCACTCTGGATAGGGCTGGCAGAGCCACCTCCCGGGGGCTTAGCAGCATCGGTCAATGCCAACTGTCCTTACTCATGGAAAACACCCACTGGAGTCAAGGGAAGTTCATTGACTCAGTGAGTGGAACTGCTGCCAGGCCAATATTGTAACTGAGGGCCACGTCTGTGCACTTACAGTCAAGTTACCTCGAATTTCTTCTCTATGAGATGTCCATTTCATTTTAGATGGAGGCTCAGTGAAGTTCCCCTCTATCTCTTGCCAGGGAAGCCCGTCCTATTAAGAATGAGGCTAATGCACATGCGTGTGTAAACTGTGCAATCCCTTGTATGTAGGAAAAAGCACTTCATCTGCTTCTCTTTCTTCCCATTGGTCTTCCCTTGTTTTCTTCTTATCTGAACTCTTCAACCCTATCTCAAAACATCCCACTAGACAACTCTTATTGCTGTTAATACTAAAAGTCTATGTTGTAGAGACCTCCCTCTTTCCCTCAACTACATTACGTTTATTGTTTTTCCTCTAGTTCTTGCCATGCTGAGTCTGTGCCCAGGTTGACCATCAGGACATTCCATTGCTGACAACATTCAGTATGTAATTTGTGGCTGCCCCATCCCTGGCAGTGTTCAAGGCCAGGCTGGACGGAGCTTGGAGCAACCTGGTCTAGTGGAAGGTGTCCCTGTCCGTGGCAAAGGGGTTGGAATGAGATGATCTTTCAGGTCCCTTCCAACCCAAACCATTCTATGGTTCTGTGATTGCATGATTTCAGTGCTGTTCTCAAGGGATTTTTCACACTATTCCTGTTGGATTTGATGAGATTGTCCCTCAAGACCACCCCAAAAATGTTACTGCTGAGTTTATTTGGTCTAGATAAGAGAATTGTGGGTGGATCACAGCCTCACACTGAAGTGGAGGATGTACCAAAGTCTTTACCATGTCTGCAGAAGGCAGAAGACACATGCAATGACTGAATGAAATTACAGAGAAGTTTTAGTTTAGGCATTTCTAACAGTGAAGATGAGCCTGGTAATAGATTTCCTGGGGATGCTGAGCATTTTCCAGCATTAGAACTTTGCAAACAGGTTGGACAAAGCTCTATCAGCAATGGCTTGGGGGATGATCCTGCCCATGGGCAAGGCAATGCAGTAGTCAAACACCCAAGGTCCGTCCCAGCCTTTGTTGATTTTATCATACAGCTTGACTTGCACAGCATTGCCCTTAGAGCTTGCTGGAAGGTCTGTGGATGCTGAAAAGTCTTCTCTTCTGAGGCAGACCTCTCCAGCAGACTTAGGTAATAGGCTAGTAGCACAACAGAAAGTCTCCTGGCACTGCAAAACCACTGGTAACTGGGATAAATCATGTTATAACTGCTTTGTATGTGCTGAGTTCACTCCCAGTGACTGAGCATAGTGTGCGACTCTCAAATGCAAGTGATACTGGGAAAAAAAGTCTATTATTTCTTCACTTTCTTGTTTTTCCATGTAGCTGAATTGATGTTCTGCAGACTGCCCAGGGTCACCGTATGTGCTGTCCTGCAGATGCAACCAACGTGGTGCTAAGCATGTGCGGACCAAGGCTGTTTCTCATCACAGATGGTTTCACCTGAAAGGATAGCCCACAGACAGATCAGTGGGAAGGTGGGGGGTTCAGATGCCCGCGCTCGCTCTGGGCAGCTATTTCTGCCCGGTGCACCCTGTTGCTGCAGCTCCTTTGCTGGATGGCGATGCAAGCTTTCCAACATTGAGTAATAGCAGAATACATCTTATCTAGGGGATTGGTTGTGGTTAAAGATAATTCTCCTCAAGTATTCACACACGCTCTGCTGTGCAGCTGGGATGTTTGGAGAGGGTAAAAAGGAAAGCTCACAAACACGAATGAGTCAACATTTGTTTTTTGAATGTTAATGGATGTCTGTGGGGCAATGCTCCTGCTGTGTGCTCTGCAGCTCCTCGTCTGCTGAAGGAGTTCTCCTTTCCCTCGTTGCTATCATGAGCAGCAGCTCTGGGAAACCAGCTTGCCCTGATGGCCACCACCAAGGGCAATGAACTTCACTGATGGCATAGAGAAATCACAGGGAATATTGATTGCTGCAGGAATTTGGTACCTGAATAGCTTCAGGGACCAGACTGAGTGAAGTCGATGGTTTCAGTTTAGTGAAGACAGCACTGGAATAGTGCTGTTAATTGTGAAGCATTGCATCAGCAACCCTTGGAAAAGAATTAGCATCCTTATTGTTGGTGAAATAGTCAGAAAATGTATATGACCAGCTGAAGGCTCTGGAGATAAAAATACTTGATGTGGATGAATTTGATGTGGGAAACATCATTCCTGTATTTGTTCTTGGGACCCTGAGCTTTTGCAGTGCAGGAGGTTTTAGAGCTCTCCCTGACAAGCTGGAAACTAAAGAATTTGGCATGCAAAACCTGAGATCCTTATACATGCACTTGGCTCTTATAGCTATGACCTTAAGATCAGCATCTGCTATCACGAGTCTTGCCATGAAACCCGTAACTGTGACATGTAGGCAATGAAGTGTTCCTCAGCACAGGCATCTCCAGGCTGGCAAGACGCAGATTTCTACAGCCAGGCCTGTGATGACCTGTGGGCAGCATCACCTTGGGCTGCTGGACCCAGGGATGCGCCAACCTTTAAACCAGCTGACAACACAAACACTGCGGATGCTGATGGCTGGAGGTGGAATGCAATCAGACCCTTCAATTACATCTCAGTGATTTAATCAGCTCCCTACCAAATGCTAGCTGGGTGCCCCGTGGTACTACACAAACACAGTAATCACTCCTGTGTGCCATTTTGCAATAAAATATAACTTACCAGGATTAGATAATGCCATTTTGCTGTCAGCTGTCTGCAGCCCCTCGATAGGCACCCTCATAGGCAAGGTGCCTCCTTGACAGTGCTGTTGCTGCAGAACAAAACAGGTTCTGTTCTGGAGTATTAAGTAATTTCTTTCTTGTTTATGAGATTAGGAAGTGTTGGGAGCAGCTTTCTGGATAAAGCTCTGGTTGAACTGAGCCCTTATACACCAGAAGATCTGATTTGAAGGGGGGAGAAAAGGAACCATACAAATAGCCAACGCACAGAACTGAAACCAAGAGCTGACTGAGGCGGTTTTCACCGCGTGCAGCCCTGGAAACACAGATGTGTTTCAATGAGCGCAATCTGAGAGGCGATGAACTCATCTGGAAGCCTTGTTTGTTCCTTTCTGCTTCTCCACCCACTGGCCACCCCCAGGAAAACAGCGGCTGCCGCCGCTCCAGCTCTGCAAGTGCTCCTTCCTAAACACTCCCTTTCCTTTCTTGTTCTGTCTACAAGGACACAAGCCTTTTGGTTTCTGCCTGTGTCTCCAAGGCCAGAGGGATGGGAATGCTGAGGTGCCATAACCCCAGCCCACCTTAGCCACCCGCAGGAGACACCTAACACTGGTCCTTGCTTCGTGTGGTTGATGGAGAAAGGGGTAGATCTAGGTCCAGGAGCAAGGTCTTTCCCCTGCAGCCTGCAGCCACAGCTGAGCAGCACTTTGACAGGGAAGCAGGGAGAGATGGTGAAGGCAATGCACTCTCCTCCAGCAGCACAGGGATCGTATCTGCTGAAGTATCTTGGAAATCTTTTCTCCTCCATCAGATGCAGCTAGAGTGGACCAGTATTCTGGGGTTTATTTGATGTTGGGGAAGAAAAGGGCATAGATAGAGCCACAGGCAGCACAACGGCTTGTGCATCATTTCCTTAGGAAACCAGGCTAAAAATAAGAAGTGGAGTAAACATGAAGAAAAAAGTATGACACACTGGGGAAGTAAGGGCAGAATAGGAGAAGTACCTAAAATAAAAGCAATCTGGAAATAATAAGGGCAGAAGTGAAGAGATTCAGCACAGAAGGACTTCCATTTTCTTTCAACTGATGGAAATCTGGCGCTGCATAAGGAAGGTACCCGCGGCTGCACTTTGAGTGAGTACTGCATATGCAGCACACCGGTACTGTGAACCCAAGGGAGCTTGGATTGTCTTGGGCTCTGTATGAGGATGGAGGAACAATTACTTTACTTCTCTCACCCTACAGCTCATTCTTCCACTGCCAGTGCGGGGATGCCCAGTTCACCCTGTGAGAGGATGGAAAGCAGGGTTTGGTTTTACCACTGAAAGCATTTCATGCACACTGGCACCAAACAGAATAGATTTTCATTTTGATTTCCTTTTACTGGGTAAAATAGGCAAGATTCATCCCACTCACCAAGCCTGTCATCTGTTCACCACTCTTGTGTTACCTTCCCACAGGGTCAATGAGCCCTCTTGGTGCAGCCAGACACGTGAGGACCAAGTGGGTCAGAAAAAGGGGAAAAACATCTAAATGCTCCTACGGATTTATTCGTGACAATGGATTTCATTATTACATTATCTCCCTGACTACCCGCCCCCCTCCTCCACAGAACGGGTAATCACATCTCAGATCTCGGCAATAATCGCTCCGCCACACTGACAAACCCAGTAAAGAAGCAGCGTTTGTTGAGAGCTAAGAAAGCTTTGCAAACATTGCTGATTAGCTGGATCTCTCAGTGTGCGAATGGAGGGCGAGTTCAACTGGAGGTGATGGGGAAATAGCCCAGAGCAAAAAAGAAAAGGAAAAAAGGAAAATAAAAGATTAGTCATAATAATATGCCTTTCGTTGTTGTGCTCTTGTTTGTGACACAGTGTTTCTGCTTGTCTTGATGGGATTCACCAAGTGTAATCTTCATATTTGCATGAAGGACTTTGACTTTGCTTGTTTGAGACAGCAAATATTGCAGATGTGATGGAGGGTGATGGAGGCTCAAGGCTTGGCACAGGGCACACACTTCTCATGGGTGGCACTTCGCGTTGCCTTCATGTCCTCATGGAACACAACATACAATCATTGAATCATAGAATGGTTTGGGTTGGAAAGCACCTTAGGATCATCTAGTTCCAACCCCCCTGCCATGGCCAGGGACACCTCACACTAAACCGTGGCACCCAAGGCTCTGTCCAACCCGTCCTTGAACACCACCAGGGATGGAGCATTCACAACTTCCTTGGCCAACCCATTCTAGTGCCTCACCACCCTTACAGTAAAGAACCTCCTTATATCCAACCTAAACTTCCCCTATTTATGTTTGAACCCATTACCCCTTGTCCTATTGCTACAGTCCCTGATGAAACCGCTAACCTAACACCAGCAAACTGGTGCTTTCACAGAACAAACCCGAAAACTGCCTGTGCCCACATGCAGGTCTGGCAGAGCCATACTGCTGGTGCCTCAACTCACTGCTGTGCCTGGGGCCAAGCACTGACCCCGGCTCCACCAAAGAGCTTATGCCTAAGAAGCTTACATCCCCGTGCGATGCTGCACCAGGAGCAGAGGTTTAGGTTGAAAAGCTGGCACTGTGTGGGACCCAGGGACTTCTGAGCTTCGGTGGGGTCATTTTGTTGTCACTTTCCACCCAGAGGCTGTTATTTCTCAATCCCGTCTCTTGCACCCTGATTTTTTAGCACCTCTCTGCATCCCACTGATTCTTGCCCCCTTGCCCTCACTGCTGGTGCCTGGGACTTCCTGAGGTATCGTGTTCCATGCTGCAAGAAGAGCTAAAACTAGTAAATGTGGGCAGAGACCCCATCCACAGCTCTCTGGACCCAAACAGCTGATGTCTGGGAGGGGATTTAAGTTCTTGCATAAGCAACATAACTGTCTTTGGCCATGTGTCACCCTCTCCTGCCACCTCCTGCCATCTCATGCCACCTCCTCCAGACAGCCTTGCCTGCAGCACAGCAGACTTGCTTGTGCCCCATGCAGCACCTCCCCTTCTGTGTTCCTTTAAGCAAAGGAAAGAAAACAGGGGCAATTCCCAAGCTTATGGTAGTTGGGCACTTCATGATGCTGTGCACTTCATAAAACCCTTAGCTGGGCTATGGGGCAGTCTGTTTCTTGTGCATGGGGCATGTGCTGTTTGCTATGGGTACCTGTTCAAACCACAAATGCATCCTAAGGTGTATTTCACTGTAGGAATCCAATATAACTGAAGTAGGAAAGGCCTGATTTCCATCTGACCTCATAATAACTGTCCTTTCAGAAATAATGAAGAAAGGGCAGATTTCTTTCCCTGATGGACCACCTCAGTAAAACTGGCTTGCTTAGGGAGTATGTTGAGGACTAAGGGTTTATGATGAGATGCCACCCCTTCTTTTAATCAGATACATTTTCCAAAGAAAATTCATGTTTTCAGCTAAACAGAAACTTTCTGTTTAGGTGAAAATGCCTGCTTAACGCTCTTTTTTCCTTAAAAACGCAGTGCCTGCAAAATAAACAATTCTGATAAAAAGTCCAATGATTTCAATTTGGAAATGACAACTTGATCCATTAGGATTGTTTCACTTTGATTGCCGATTGGCTCTTGGTTTTCTCTATAAGCTGAGCTTCCAGTAAGCACTTTGAGTGTATGTTCTGGTACAGTGATAGGAAAATCCTTCATGTCCCCCAGGCGATGCAGCCCAAGGGAGGCAACTGAGAAGAGACTCAGAGCTTGAGGCATCCAATTTCACATGAACATAAGATGTTTCTGTTTTCATCCAGAAGTTCCACTCACCAAATAATTTTTTATTTTTCCCACTATTTTTCACTTCTCCTTAATATTTCCACTAAATGACTAAGTAATTCAGTGGAAATGAGCCTAATTAAATGACACCCAGGACATGTTACACTTCAACTATTCAGAAGCCCAAGCGGAATGAGATGTTGGTCTTGTTTTCTTACACCATCAACAGGTAGCACAGGAACAGCTCTGCAAGTTCAAACCAAAGGTTTAGTTGGTTCATTTCCAGTCATTATCTGGTGCTTCAAAGCAGAATCCATCTTTTTTGAACAGCAAAAGGTAGTGCTGGTTTACTCTAGGTAATGGTCGCTGTCTCTTCTTCACCAGTGTTTTGAGGATTAATCTGACTTGCTTGCCCTCTTCTGATTTTCTGCCTCAGGCTGTCACTATTAATGGTTATTAGGGGCAGCACAGGAGGATGGTTGGATCTCCCCCCTGCCTTGGCAATCCCAGACTGGTTTGGGTTGGAAGGGACCTTAAAGCTCATCCAGTTCCAACCCAAGCGCCATCCAACCTGGCCTTGAACACTGCCAGGGATGAGACATCCCTCAGGACCCACAGATGTGTCTCATCAGGTTCCATGTTCTTGTGCACATTCAGGTTCCTTACATGGTCGTGAACCTGATCTCCTACAGTTATCAGTGGCATCATTCATTATCTCACAGGTCAACAGGTTTCCAGACTCCTATTGGATAACTGAATGATATAAGAGGAAAGTTGCTGAACATGTGCTACCACTTTCCCAAATTATTCCCAGGCAGGGTGTGCTGTCCAAAGGCAGTAGAAGGGAAGGGGGCAATGTACCCAGTGAAGCAGCCCTTGAGCTGCTCTCTTTTAGCCTCCATTGAACATCTTAATTTCTGGGGCTTTAGGGAAGGTGCAGCTCCAATGCTAGGAGCTAGTGGGACTGAACTGATCCTCCTCAAGATGCTCACTCACAACCCCTCCAATTCTATGCACACTTCCACATGTGGTGGAGCACCCATATATGTAGAAAGCGATGATCCCACACAGCTGAGGGGTTCGTAAGAGCATTTTCAGGGGAGAACTATCAGCTACTTCCCCTGTACTCAGGCAGAGACTGAAATAGGGAAATAGAGAAGCAATCCTGCTCCTTCTGAAATAGTTGATATGGTCAAAATAGCTCCTTCTTCTGCCATGAGGAAGTTTATTTACATTTAGACAGTGGGAGGAGGCTGAGGGGAGAGCTGCTGTTCTGCTCCCATGGATGGGGGCAGGAAGCAGGTGAGGAGGGGAGTGATGAAGGATAGGTATAGCTGCCTTCCAGCTCATGCCAATGCACCAGCATTCCCTCTTTCAGGGGTCTGCCTTGTGAATGGGTGGATCACCAGCAAGAACGTGTGGCCGTTGGTGACACCCCTGCTTCCCAAACCTGGCTGGGTACCAGGCTGGGTGGTTAATGGTCCTCAGTGGCAAAGTGATGTAGGATCCAAGCACATTTGTTAGATCATTGGGTGACCCAAATCTCTCTGTTGTGCTCAGGATTGTCACAGGACCACCCTGTCTTGAAACATCAAATTAATTTGGGAGGGAACATCAAAAAGGGAGTTGCTTCCTCCGATGTGTTGAAGGTTTTGATGGTGCCATGGCTGCTGCTATTCAGCCAAGCAGAACTGTCACTTTTTCTGTGCTCCTCTGCAAGTATCCGTCCTCCACTGGTCTTGGCACATGCAATGACCCTCTGAGGATGGGCACACGCTCATTTTCCATACAGCACCCAGCATGAGAGGATCCATGCTGGTGACCAAAGGCTCTGGAAAAAATCACTCTCATCTGCTGCAGAATGGGGGTAACAAGAGTTTTATCTTAAGTCTTTTAAATATCATGCTGCCTGCAACAGTAAGAATGAAGAAGACCATGAATTCATCCTCTACTCCAAAAAATGTCCTTCTACACATCATATTCCCTTTTGAAGCAAATGGTCAGCAGCAATCAGATTTTTTACTGAAGCAGCAAAACTCCACACAAGGACAGAACACAATATCTGTGTTATTTACTCCAACATGAGTTATGATCTGCCTACTGCGTACAACTACTTCTGTGTTTACCATTGATGCAAATCAAAAGCCTGTATTGTCTTTTTGCTGACGTTGTGCTTCACTCACTCATTACATTGGATGCATTTATTCTTTTTTATACATGCGTGTATTTCAGTGTCACAAAAGAGCCCATTCTGGAGTGAAAGATCTGACACTGTTCGTGTCTGAGGGCTCTGTGCAGTCCTGCTCCTGTACTGTGCAGTAAGTGTATTTCAGTGGAAAATAAATGACTCCGTCACACCCATGAAATGGAAGTAGAAGGTCTGGGAGGTTCATTAGTCCACAGGCTTCTAAAAACACCTAATCCCTGACCATAGGCTGAAAACTGGGACAAGAGAGCAGCAGGACCTCAGCTGGAGGAGGAATTGTGGCAATAAACAAGGCTGAAGCAAAGCCCCATCTGAGACAGGGATCATGGCATGCTGAAGCCCCTGCACTGGCGGTCACCATGCTGTGGCTGAAGCAGATGCCATCACACACAAGACTTATTTGATCTGCTCCGCATCTCTGTATCCACCCAGGAGCTCCTGTGCAGCCTCAGGGAGGAGCAGAGAGGCAGTGGGATGTCACAGAGCAGATGGCAGTGATGCAGGGACAGGGTGGGAGGCTGAGCCCAGCAGCTTCTGCCCAGGCACAGGCCATTGGGAAAGCAGCCCTTGGGACATCTGTGTTGACAAGGTGGCACAACACACTGTTGCTTCAGCCAGCAAAGCCCTAAGGAAGAAATTTCCCAAGGCATGGTGGTGATGGGGCTGCCAAAGTCCCATTGGAAGTAAACTGATCCTTCAGGCACCAGGAGGTCTGTGGCAGCTTCTTGAGAAAGTTTTTCAGTAAGGAGGATTAATTTCCTAATTATGTAATTTTCTCTTACATGATTTCAGCAAGACTCTGGCCATGCACTCCAAGTGAAGGCAGGCTCATGCTTAGTACTGTTGATGTAAATCTGCGCTTTGGTTCCATATGCCCCAGCCTGCTGCTTCAAACCTCTTGTACCTTAAACAAGTTGAATGATGGAGCGTTTCACATGCAGCATGACTCACTCCTGTGGGTCCATCTCGGAGAAACCTCATCAGAGCAGTTCAGAGCACCCATAATGCTAAAGAGGAGAAGAAGCAGTGGGTTTACTCCCTCAAAGCATGTCATCTGTAGGTGCTTACCAGTTTAAACTACCCTGCAGACAGTCCTTTGAATTTACCATCCACGCAGCCCCCAGCACCATCCTTCTGGCTTTCTGCCACCCAGCTTCTATCTTAACAGTACAGAACACAGAAGTAATACTGCTTTTTTGCCCATATTTCATTTCAAATGGCCTAGAAATCCATCAAATGGCCTAAGCATCTCTCCACATTCTCATTAGAGCACAAAGAATATTTCTCACTGGTAACATCAATCAGTTTCCAATTGTCTGGTAACATTATAGTTGCAGGCAAAGATTTTTTGGAAACTATTAGAGAAATAAAGGCTACCAAGGATAGGTGGTGTTATGTGGATTTTTCAATTTTTACATGTAGATGGAAGAACAAATGCTACCAGCAATAGTGGCTTCTGGGTATTCCTGCCAGTGAGAGCCAGCAGGGGGTTTTTAATGACACAATGATTGAATCATCCAAAGGCAATGCTAATTTAGCCTTTTTCTTGCTAAATAATGGCAAAGAACGTAGTCCATAAATGCATCTTTGGGTAGAGTAAAAGGAAAAGAATAGTTTGAATTGCATGGGAAAGTAAATAAAAAAAGTAACAGAAAATATGCAATTTGGAAAGGCCAAATTAATTTCAAAGGGAACTGATGAAGTTTGCTAAAGGACTTGAACATCAACGAAACCTGAAATTTCTTTACATAAAAGGTGCAAGACAATTCACTAGAACACAGAAAATAGGTGTTGCAGAGAGAAAGGATAAAGGGGAAATTGCAAGAAAAAAGGTTGATATAGACCTTGCAGAGGTCATTAAAACAAATAAGCGAGTTCTTCAAATGAAAAGGCAATTGAAAGAAATGGACCCGTGTGCAAGGAATATTGAAGGTACAGAATGAAATTAATACTTTGCTGTAGTTTAGAAAAGGATGATGTTGAATACAGGAGGGAAAAAGGTAACACAGGAATGTGAGAACAGAAATGATCACACCTGATTAGAAAAAAAAAGCTTTTAAAACCTAGTAGGTACTTAAAATCTGTGGTGCATTCTCTATATCTAAAGGCAGGAAGAGCCAGCATCTGAAACTGCAGGGGCAGAGCAAAGGGCCTTTGTAAATTAGTCAAGCTGGGAGTAAAAGCAAATGGAGTACCTTCGCTCAAGAGGGGAAAGGAAAGTAATAGAGGCAGCTGCAATCTGCTTGTTTCACAGCTATAGCATTAGACAGGAAAATAAACTGCATGGAAAGAATCATTGAAAAAGGGTACATAGATGGAAAATGGATTAAAAAGCATTGGAATTTGTGAAAGTCGTGCCAGATGAACTCGATTATCTTCCTCTGATGCAACTATTTTCTGCACAGGGATCTGCAGTGGATCTACTATTTGGTACACTGCCACAAGAAAATTCTTTATTTAAACTGGGAAAAATGGGGATTAGGCAAAGAACAGAGAGCTGATGAAAGGGAAGGCAAAGGGGTGTCCTGTAAGATGCAACATCTGTGGGGAGGAAGGTCATTAGGAGGGCTCCTCATAGAGGTGCCTTTGAACTGTTCTTAACGAATATTTCATTAATAATGTCAATAAAGGCAAAGTGTTGATGAAATATCCCAATGTCACAATGTCAGAGGGGAGTGTCAGTAATAGGAAGAGATGAATATCATTCAGGAAGATTAAAATCACCATGAGAACAAGAGCAAGAGAGGCAGAAATGTGATTATACAGAATTCAAGGTCCTACACTCAGAGGAAAGAAAGATCTTGACAAACTTCTACATATTTCTTTAAATCAGATGAAAATTATACACTAGGAGAAAAACATGGGTGTGTTAGTCAACCGGAATAGGTCATAAACATAAGCCTAGGAACAAGAAAGGTAAGACTGCTAGGGCACTTCCAATGGGAAGGGAGAAGCATTAATGGTACCTGAAGAACAGTGTAGGCTTCTGGCAAGTCATGTTCAAGAAAATGAAATCAAATATGTGGAGGTGTAAAGGAAGACTTCTGGGAAGCAGAAGGGAATAAAGATCCATTTTCATGCTATGAGATCAAACACATAACCTTATCCAGCCCGACTAGCAGTACAAACTCTATAGATTCACTTGAGGTAAACATGAGACGGGAGCAAAAAGATCTATCCAATTTAAAGGAGAATGTTGGCCTAAGAACAAATGGGAATAGACTAACCACAGAGCTGGAAATGAGGTTTCTCCTCAGAGGCATGAAGTTTTGGAACAGCCTTCCAGGAGGAGGACTGAGTTCAAAAAACTGCTTTAAAGACGGAGTTAGTGCAGTTTCTGAAAGGGGTTGTATGGCACGGCTGCTTCTGATAGCGGGGGAAGGCAGGGGTTAGATCTGGTGAGCCACAAACCCTGCAATGCTACTGCAGAACTTGGTCATGCAGCAATTACAGCACTAACAGCTCTATTTCTGTCTGCCCCCACAGCAATGGGACAGAAGGGCAAAGAGCTTTACTGGGTGCTTGTGTCAACACAGTAAATGTGCTCCTCTGTGTTTCTCTGTCACCTCTGATCCTGAGTTGCAGGCTGATTTTCACTTCAGGTTTCTGTCAAAAAGTTCCTTGCAAGGTTTGATTCCCAGTAACTGCCAAAAAAAGTGTTGCGAAAACCATTGTCAAGAGCTGGGATCCTCCCCGAAATTCAGATTGCCAGAAATGTCACTGTAAGGGTGAGACAGAAGAAGTATAATTAGATGTAAGAAAGGATCACAAGCATTACTGATACAGATTTAGATAGGCAGGTAAATTACAACATAGGCATTTTACAACTGGAAGAGTCAATGCTGAGGGCTGGGGGGGCTTGTTCACAAGAAGTGATGGGGCCTTATGGGGGCTCTTGGCACAGCAGTCAAGAAAGAGCTCTGCTAGGTCAGCTCTGCTCACTTTAGGAGTACAATTTAAAGCACTGGTCGTGTGTAACAGCAAGGTTTGATTCAGATTAAAGACATGTAAGTGAAAACCATCTTAGTGACTACATCTTGTCAGCTGAACAGCTCTCCCCACCCTGTCTAGTTCATCATTTCAGTTATCTCTTGGCTTGAGAATCTGTTTGCTGCCCATGGAATCATAGAATCATAGAAGGGTCTGGGCTGGAAAGGACCTTAAGATCATCCAGTTCCCTGCCATGGGCAGGGACACCTCCCACTAGAGCAGGTTGCTCTAAGCCCTGTCCAACCTGGCCTTGAAAGGGATGGAGCATTCACCACCTCTTTAGGCAGCCTGTTCCAGAGTCTCACCAAGACCTGCTGAGATACCCAAGTTTAGCTGAGGCACCAGATGGTATCAGAAAACATGGGGAAGTTGAGACCTAATGGAAGACTGTTTCCTTCTGGAGTAGCTTGTAGTAGTTGGGCGGGATGGTTCTATCAGTTGTCTGTGTGTCGGCCACTGACTTGAATCCTCATCTCCACCAACTACAACAGGAGTTTAGAGACTTGCCTTGTGTATAGGCAACTTCTGCTAGAAGGTATGGGGAACTGGCTTCACCTAAATGCAGTTGTCCAATAATCTGGATCTGATGCCTATCCAAAATATCACTGTGCAGAGCACAGTAACACTGATACTTGCTCATGGGCTTTGAAGAGAGAAATAAAGCTTTTAAAAGTGCATATGGCAAAAACGTGACTTAGTTAAGAGGGTTAAGCCTGTTAAAAGATAGGTTTGGTAATATTCAGAGGTGGATTGAGCCCACAGATTAAAGAGGTTTAAATGCAAGCAGAAATCAAAATCATGATATTCCTAGCAGTCAGTTCTTACCATACTTAACTCAGTGGTCCCAGCTCTTGCTATTTTATCATGATTATCCCTGAATTCCAGTTTCACAAGTTCGAGCTCCAGTCTTGAGAATCGATTCCAGTCTAGGGAATAGGCTCCTGAGAATGCCAGCTTCTGTTTTTAACAGTTATGGAGGGAAAGCTTGAAAGTGTGACTTGAGCATATGCCAAAGATTTAGAAACAAAAAGTAAATAAAATGAATGCCAAATGCCCATTTTTATAAAAGTCCTGAACACTCTCTATTTTAAAGCTAATCTCTTGACTTTGGGGTCCTGGTTCATTATTCCTGAATGCCTGATACTGAGAATACTGATAACTCAGACACCCTTTCGAAAGGATTTGTGGAAATAGACTGAAAGACCTTCACTGTTCTGGAATAATTGGTCCCTGGGGAAAACCTGAGGAATGCTTATTCTCTGTGGAAAAGCTGGTAAATGGATAATGCTTGATCTCCTTCTTTCCAGATTAAACTAACAGAGGAGGGACAACAAAGAAGATGTGCCTGGACATGTGAGATAAAGAGTGCAAGTAAACAGGGCAGCTGCCTCTGGAGCAGCTCAGCATACTGATACCATGGAACTGGAGAGGCAGCACTGATGGTGAGTGGTCTCCCAAGGTAGTGGGTGCTGGAGAGAAGGTGTGTGGAGCTAGGATGCAGGCAGGAAGCCTTTGGCAATGGAGCACCCTTGACTTGTTTTACCTGCAAGCCTGGGCTGGACATGTTTAGAGGCGAGGTAAAGACCACCAGACATGTAGAAAGATGTGTTCCCATCATTCCCCACTTTCCCTTTCATTTGCCAGGCAACTCTGTGGATCTCGAGATGCTTATGAAGACCATGTGCCTCCAGAAGGGATTTCTGTCTCCAGCATGTTATCAATCACAAGAACTCCACAGACGCTGCACAAACCTCTGAAGTAAATTCTATTCCAGTGCATAAGATAGTGTGAGGACCTGTCATGGGCTGAAAGACATATTGACCTGTTGAGTCATTTGGAGTCACAGCACTTGGCCAAGGAATGGCCCCATCTCAGGGCTCCTTTTAAGCCTGATGCCCCTTGATGTAGCTTGTCCCTACCAGCCACTTTCTTCTGCTCTGAAAACCCACATACCAAATGCTGCTCGTCATCTCCCAGCCAGCTGCAGAGCATATGGAGCCACAGGGCAAGACAGAGGCTGCAGCAAATGCAAGAGACACAGTGAGGAGGGACACAACAACATGAGCCTTGCACTGAGCGCATGAGATCTCATGGGTCTGCTCACTGAAGGGTAGGAAGGTGGATGTTTGCTCCAGGCCTAATGCTGACTACTGCCACTGAAAATGGGGAGAGGCTCAGGAGCCCATCACTAACCCACACAAGCATCCTGGATTGCTTACCATGGATCAGATGGCGAAAAGGGCCTGGGTTTGTTGCTTGGAGCAGTCAAGTCACAGCACGTAGCAAAAAGCCTTCTCAGTATGTCTGTGCAGAAGACGAACCTGACACTTCAGAGTTTGTAGCTGAGCTCTAAATGGAAAACAGAGACTGGGGAAGGGGTTTTTTTTTCCACCTCTGGTTTTGTGGGAGAGAAAAAACTCTAAAATCTTGCTCAAAAGCAGTTTTGTGCCTGCAAACAGGGTTTATTTTTATGAGATTTATTTTTAATTTCATCCAGATGTTTATTTATAAAATAATTCAGGATTTATATCCAAACTGACATCAAAGAAACCTTCTGGGAGTAGCACTGTTAGTAGCAAAGGGGTTTAATGATCCACAAGGCGAGTGAATGGGTTTGAGCAGTGTCAGAGTGCCTTGGGGGAGCACATGCATGAATCCAATTAGGAACCCGTTCCAAGGTCACTCAGACACGGGAAAGATGCCTCCTTTGGGAGAAGGATGCCAACTATTATGCACAGTGTGATATGGGGTATTGCAGAGCACACATACTTTCCTAAAGACAGTACCAGGAGGACTTTTGCCTTGGAGAGTGCCACGTAAACTACCCACCATGTCAATTGCTTTGGGTCATTCTAATCCCAAGTCTTTCCCATGATGTTCTTAATTCCCTTTCATGCAACCTGTAAATCCCACCTCTCCTTGGAGGTAACATCTGCTGCTGTCCCCCAGTTTGAAGATAAATAGACAAATCCCATTATCCCTGTGCAAATTTAATGGGACAAGTACTGATGTGTCATGCTAGTGTCCATTCACTTCACCTCCACACAATGTGCAATGGTTTGCTTGCTGTTAGAGAAAAATGCTTAATTACACTGTTCAAACTTTGTGTTTTTCTATAATTGGTTTCTATCAAACAGTGTTACGTAGCCCTTTGTACCTCAGTGAGTTCTAGTTAGTCAATGTAAACTAAGTCTAAGTAGCATAACACGTCTACTCCAGTTTAACAACATACAGTGAAAAAAAACTATATCAAATTTATGCAGATTTGCTTGCAATTGCCTCTTTTATTGACATCAGATTGACTGAGTAAAAAGATGCACTCTGGTGCTTCAGTCAGAGGCTTCCATTGACTTGTGCCTCTGCAACTAAGACTTCATTTTTTGCTGAAAAATCACAGCTCAGCACTAAAGGTCATCTCTGTCCTTCAGAGCTGAGCTCCACAGTATGGAATAGGCATGTTACAGGAATGGACCACACTTAGCAAGGATGGGATCCTCCTTTCTGTGGGTTTTCGTCTGACCCCCTGCCGGCTCCAGGGCAGCTCCAAGCAGCTCTAGGTGGCATGGCCAAATGTGACAGCTTCCAGGATGTGTTCTTTCCTGCTGGGGGATGAGGATGTCCCCTGTACCATATCCCCACAGGCTTGGCTAAGGAGCTGGCTCTTGCTTGCTCATCTCGGCTGCATCAGTGCTGGCCAGACTGGATGGGTCTTTATAGATAACCCTCTCCTGCCTTCCTGACCCTGAACCCAAAGAGGGAAGAACATAGTTTGGGAGAACTTCCCACTTCTGAAATGGGGCTGCTGGCAGGCCTGTGTGCTGCAGTGCTGAGAGCAGCAGCAGGAAGTGTGGTTGCATGTGAAAACAAGCAGATTTGAAACAGTATTCACTCCAAGGGATTACACAAATAACACCCCAGTGACAATGGAGCTATTTACCCAGTTGACAGTATGAAGAAAGCATCTCCTTTTATCTACTTATGGTGGTTAGCGGGTTCGTCTCTCTGCAGCCTCTGTTGCTACTTGCTGCTTCCCTTGATGCTTCTCTCTGGTGCTTTTGTTCCAGCTCTCTTTAAAAAGCTGTTTATTTGAGGAGGGTGTAGACTTCATGCCAGAGAAGGGCAGCTGCAAAGGCGCACAATGAGCAGCCTCACAGATTCCTAAGCACATACATATTGGCTGCTAGGGACCTATGGGCCATTGAAAGCACTCTCCTTCAGCCCACCCCGACCCCATGAGCCTCCTGGTCAGCCTCCTGTGAGATGTGAGAGCAAAACTGAGGGTGCATCTTCCACGAAAGGCTGCACTATCTCCATGTCTTCAGGAGATAGGCTTGGCTTGCTTGCACACATCTATACTTGTCCCACATATGTCTCATATATTGCCCATGCTACCTCACCAAGGCAGGCTGTGTAACGGCATAGAAAAGATCATGGCAATGGTTTAGGCTTCAAAATTCATACTTGGAGGACCTCTGCACAGTTCATAGCTCTGTCACAAGCACCTTGTGATGGTGTTTATGGAGGAACTATCACGCTGTTCATGGCATCTGAGCTGCAAATAACCCTTACAAAAGCCGCCATACTAGAACAACTCCCTTGCTTCAGGAGTGGTACAAAGCAGATGGATCTCTCAGCCCTTAGAGTAAGTCATAAAAATGATTCCATCATATTTCCAAAATGTGGACACCATGGAACTGTGCAGACACTGTCTGCCCAATGTCAAAGGCCCACACCAGGTAAATAACACTGACAACTGACCAGTTGGTGTATCTCAGTTTGCACCTATACTCCCTGAACCGAACTGTCCTATACACAAATAAATAGCTAATTTGGTGTCCATGCTGCTCAAATGGGACCAGCAGCAAAGAAGGACGTTCATGATGTGATCCACTGCAACATTTGCCAATTCAAAGCCATTAAACCAGCCATAAGGCAGTAGAAATTTTGGGTCACTACAGGTCTGGGCAATACAAACAGTATTTATTAGAGTAAGTTTAAGCCATCTAAAAACTAAAGATCAAGGCTAGACTAGTAATTTTGGGTTCCTCTATAGACAATTTGTGGTTACCTTCAGACAGCAGCTTTGAGACATCTAAGTTGAATTGTCCTTTCAAGGTGCCTTTCTCCATTGCCTAGAGTGAAAGCCTAAAAGGCCAAACTGCTAATTTTTAAATAGCCAAAGGTAGATAAAACAAGTTCCAGGAACTTTAAGTAGTGTCTGGTAGAGCCCTATGAAAGGTAGAAAGTTCAACTGTCCACTCACTGAACCATACAGTCTCTCTTGTGCAGGTAATTTTGTCTGTCTGAGGTTGAAAATGACCTCTTTGCCATTGGCTTTTGTGTTGTAATCATCTTCCATTATCTTAAAAGACCTATTTCTGAGAGCTTTTTTATGCTTTATTGTTGATATTAATTGAAGCCAAAGGAAAAGAAAGAAATGGTTAGCGAGCACCAAAGTAAGAAAGGAAGGACACTGTGGTTGTTCCACCAAACCTATATGAAGTCAAGGCAGATTTTGCTGCCTTGTGTCTTCTGGTTCTTCTGTGCTGCTGAAAGGATTCATTGAGTGTTCTGTGACAAGTAATGACCTCCTCTCTCCCTCTCATTGGGCTAAGGACCTGAAGTCAGTTATAGGGTGTATTAGGGAGCTGTAAACGCAAAGAAGTGCTGCTCTTTCAACTACTAGAGACAAAAAACCTGGATCTTATGACTTCCTGTCAATAGAAAGGCACATGTGTTTTCTATCTGTTGATAAAGAACCCAGTGATACCGAGCTTTGCTTGTGGAATATCTGTATTTTTTAATGGACATATAAAACCTTTACTTCATGAACCAAGATTCATTTCACATTCAATATGTAATTCCACCAGTCTGCAAAGGCTTCTTCTGTGGCTCACTAAATGGTTCTTATGCATATTTTCAGTTCCAAAAGGCAGATCAAGAAATGAAAAATCTCTGCTCCCCAGCCCACTCTTCATCTCACCACTAGTAGTTAGGAGAGCAGTGGGTATGGAGGAGGAAAGAAGAGAGTTCCTGTGCGGTGTAGGGAAATGGAGCAGCAAACAGAATCCTCATACAGCTGAGCTGAAAAAACATGAGTGAAAAAGGAGGGAAAGAGTAGGACCCTGGCTGGATAGAGAAAGAAGAAAATCTCCATCCATAATGACGGAGAGACATGAGGTAGACAAAAGAAGCTAAGACCCACCATTTCCTTGCACACATCCAGAGTTACCTGCTAAAGACAACTGAGATGGCTGATGGAGACGAAGACAGGATATTTGGAAGCGAGCAGCTTAAAGAAATGTGAATAGATATGTACATTTGTCATTAACTGAAGTTGGAGCCAATGCTGGGGTAAAGTCATTACCAACTGGGATAAGAGATGGAGACTGATATGAGAAATCCATTCTCCAAATGGGAGTGACTGACCAAAAACAGTGATACGATGAGGATATGACTAATAATGTGACATGGGCCCAAACCACAGACATCAGGCCTGGATTCAGAGCTGGATCTCTCTCAGTGCAGTGGCAGTGAGAGCCAGCCCGTACAAGAGCAGGACTGAATCGTGAAGGCTGGATACAAACTTGGTGTTGAAGAGATTTGGGTTTGGCTTCTCATTACTGAAAGTGACATTTATTAGAATAAATGGTGGCTGAATCTCTAAAAGCTCAAGGCTGAAGCATGTTCCTGCCGCTTCTGTATTCAGCTGAATACCTGCATTGGAAGCACAGCTCCAGAAATCCCACAGGAAAAGAAAACTTTCAGTAAGAACCAGAAATATGCAGGAATCACAGCTTCTTTGACAGAAATGGTCTCTTTCGTCACGAATCCCGTCCAAAATCCCAATAGGCAAAGACAAGTGGATATGAGCAGAGACTCGTCTAACTGAAGTTCATCTCAGGGTCAGTGCCTAAAAGGGTGGAAGGGTGGAGGAAGAGGGACCTCGTTTTGGCGAAAGGTTTTATCCCTTAAAGCCTACCTTACATTGTGTATTTTCAGAGTCAGATAAGGGAAGAACATCCCCTATGGCTGCTTATATATATTGAGTTACAGCTCATTATGTGGAGGAGAGGAGCTGCTAGCCTACAGCAGTTTCAAGCTGTTCATACTTCAGTGATGAATGAATTAGGTGGTCTCTTCCTGTGCTTCATTAACCCTTAGAGGCATATGGTCATGAAGAAACAGGAGAGATTATTTACAGTAGACAGTAGATACAGTTTTAATTAGGGAAAGGTCCATACTGAGGCATCCCAACCAAGGTCTGAGTCTCCTCGAAGCTCAAAAGAAATTGAATAATCTGGAATTTCACTTTGAAAACAACCCCCTACAATCCATTGAATATCTCTAAAGCACAGCTGCCTTCTGCATAACCAGGCAGAGGTTGATTCATCTCATCGCTCATTACTTTTATTGCCAACTTCATAGGTTTTGATTGCACAATGCAAAAGTGATAACAACACTGCAGGGCAGCAGAATGACTCATCAGGCATTACTGCTCGCTGTCAGCAAAGGCTTTTCTATTTACCTAGGTGCTTGTGTTGCCTCCATCTCCCTGGTGTTTGAGTGCTTCCCAAACAAATAAACCTCCATCTCTGCCCGTGCTTCCTCTGCAGACCCAGCAGGAGTGTTAGGCTGCTGTGTGTGCCAAGGTGCTGAGACTTATATGCCAATAAGGGATAACCTGTCCCTGCCAGACCATTGCCAGCTGTGAGATGGAGACTGGGAATATGGTGCCCCAGCAGGGAGGTAAACAGGGAATTCAAGCAGTTGGTGACACTCACAAACATAAATAGCCTGTCTCCTTACTTATTTTCTTAGGACTAATAAAACTTGGTGTGCTCAAAGATTTCTTTCCTTGGCACAGATTTTGCAAGGGGAAACAGAGCCAAACTTAGCTCCCAGCTCACTGGACATGAGATATGCCTTCCATCTCATCCCAGGCAACAGCAGAGAAAGCAGTGTATTTTCAGGTTTTGTGTGAAGGTGTTCCCAGGAGATTGGATCTGCAGGAGAAAGTGAGGATAGCAGCAAACGGGATTACCCCCATGTCACCCTTTGGGAAACAGCTGCCTGCTGAATACTTAAAACAGGGACAAATTCTCTCTGGACTACCCCTCACAAATGTGCATATTCATCACCATCCCCTTGGGATGCTGGAGGACAGTAACACCATCGATCTGCACTCACAGAAGAGGACAGTTTCTCTTGAACGTGGGTCTAAGTGAACCTGACAGCCCAAAGAAAGTGTGGGTCTTGAATGCTCATCCCTTGCCCCTTAGCTTACAAGACCAACATGAAACCTAAACTGTAGTCTTCAAACAGCTTGGGACAGCGGATTGAAAACCCCACTGCAGTTGCATTCAAGCATGCACAACTGGACTTGAACCAGGGAATGGTTCATAGAGACTGATCCATCATTTTGTCCTGTTGAGGACTGACTCAACCCTGAGCTTTCCTACAGTCCCAGAAGCATTTGATACAGGGCTGACACTGCAGGCATCATCCTGTATTAGTAACATAGTCTTCTCCAATGGCCAGATCAGGGTCTGGGGCTACAGATCACACCCACCTCTAATGACATGATGGTCCAAAACTCCTGATAAGAGGAAAGACCTGCACACGCCACCAGGGCGGGTTCAGACAGCATGGGTGCTGACCTGCACCCTCTGTTCACCCTCCTGCAGATCTTCTGCATACAGGGACCACAATGGTTGCAGAATGTGGCCCACAGTGGGTTTGGAGTGGGACCAGAGACAACACAATTCCTGGAGAGCACTACACACCAGGGATGTCAGAGGGGCAGGGACAAGTGTTAGTTTAACATATTTAACTTGAACTTGTACTATTTTAAGATGCAAAACCTCCGAGAGGCTCCAAACTGCAGCTAAAAAGGACTTACTCTGCTATTTGAGTTTATTTCTTTATAAAAGGCAGATTTTATGCTTTATTTAAAAATACACAGTTTCTCTGAGTTGGCAAGATCTTCATAGCTATGTGGCAAGGATTAATATATCTGAGTTTCTAACTGGATTTTATACCTCCCAAGTATCTTTCCTGCCATTGCATAGGACCAGAACCATATGTGGCGACATCATATCTAGCTTTGTGATGGACTGGAGACATCTAATGAGACTGGTCTCAGCATGGGGTCTCCCCATTTGAGTCCTTGCAGAGGAAAGTGGACAACAAGAGCCAGTTGTGTTCAGGATCCCACAGGTCTGTGCAACGACCGGTGTCACCTAAGCCTACTGCTGCTGAGCCACAGGCGGTTTCCTTCCTACCACAGACATCAAAGTAGAATATAGCTTCTTAATTTGCAGTGAGAAGATGACACTGAGATGTTGGTGTCCTCTGCGGAGCAGCAATAGGCTACCCTAAATTATAAAGGGCAGGGAAGAACTGTTTTGGTTTGTTTTTATGGGAAAATGGAGTTTGAGGTTATGGGAATTCCATAAAGGACAATGTCTCACAGTAGTAAAAGATTATAAAACCGAATTACAGTTCAAACGAGTAAGTGTTACATTATGCACAGAGACACATTGACTGTAAGGCTTAACAATACACCAAAGCCGCCAACACTAGAGCAAGGCAAAGGGCCTCCTTTTAAAATTCAGTTTAATAGTGCCTGACACAGAATGAGTAATAATGTTAAGCAACAGAGAATGGACCATAAAACAGTGCTATATGCAATAGCTATTATCCTATGTGCTAATCTTTATATCACATTATTTCCTCAAATAATCAAAATATTGTGCCAACAGCCCCTTCATTCCAACTCATTATTTCTCTAGCTTGCTTCCTTCACAGGGAATAGGACTCACACTAACAATGCCCTCAGGGTCCATGAGCAAAGCTGCGCGCTCGGGGTACCCAGAACAGAGGAAATCTTTTTCTTGGTCCTTTTCTTCAGTTGTCTCTGTTTTTTTCCTTCATGCAATTACAAGGTAGTAGGAAAGATTTTCATGGAATAGAATAAAGAAATCCTTTACCATCACAAGTCTTCTGACTGCTCTTCTGGTTTATGCCTGTCACATGTTTATTCTTCTTGTTCTCACTTCTCACCAGTTGGGTTCTAATGTTTGCGCTCCTCTTGGTGCAGTCTCTGCTCTAACATTGTACAGCGTGTTCCTGCTGAGAGCTATCAGCTTTGGCTTTCTGCAAATAAAAAACCCTCTTGTCATTATTTTGTCACACTTTCAGCTTCTACTAAATAACTAATTCACAACAATAAACCTCCTGGTTGCCATTAGAGGCAGGCTGCCAAGCAGTTCAGATGCAATCTTGTGTTATGTTGTTTTTATAAAGGTTTCCCAAAACCCAGTGTGAATAGACTTGGGTTTTGTGACTTAAAGTAAAACATTTGCTTAATTTTACATTCAAAATGTTACTACCCAGAGTTGGAAATGTGAATGCAATGATTTGAGGCCCTCACGCCAGCACAAACTAACTTCTCGTGCAAGCTCATACACAAACCCAAATGTGGTATTCCATGTATTCTACATGGAATAATATATTATTTTATTATATTATTTATTAATATATTTATTAATATATTTATTATATTTATATTATTATATATATTTATATTATAATATATATTTTATATATTATATATTATAATATATATTATTATATTTAATATATTTATTAATATATTTATTATTAATTATTTATTAATATATTTATTATTATATATTATATTATAATATATATATTCCATGTATTCTACATGGAATAAGTTAAAATAAGTAAGCTCACCTTGTTCTTTCTTTGCATCTCCCTCTCTATCCATGTCTGTCCCCTACTATCTGCCCTTACATTTCAGTTCCTGGCACTGGATCTGGGTTTTTGGGGTGATTTATACAGCATTTAGCACAGTGGGAGAGGAAAGTAAACAGCAGTGAAGCTGCCATTTGAGATCACAAGGTGTATGTGCGTCTTCCCCGTGGCCCACATCGGGCCAAACGCATCATTTCTGCCACGCAGCAAACAAAGCCCTGGATGCTGATCAGACGTGAAGACCAGCTGTAATACTGATAAGGCAGAAGGAGGAGCGGGGCCCAGGGTGGGATCTGAGCAGCCTGACATCCCTGACAGGGCTGAAGGAACTGAAATGGCTTTGAGCGATGTCAGCAGCAGAGTACGAGATGCGTTATGGAAAACTTCATTTCAGTGGCCTCAGAGGGTACAAAACCACCCCTCACATTTTCCTACACTCTTGTTAATGAATTCCATAGTGACATGGTCCCACCAACCAACAGAGAATAGCTTTAGCAAGATTTTTCTTCCACTTGTATATTAACCAATTCATTGGCTCACTGATGCCTGTTCCATCCACCTAATGACACAACTCAATGGGTCTTTGCAAGATTTCATGCAATAAATGTGGCAGCCGTTAACTTTCCCTCCTGTTGGGCACTTGAGAAGATAAAAATCCTCTCTTTCTGCTGTAAATTTCTGCTATAAATCCACAGATGCAATTGCACACAATCCAATTTCAGGCTCCTGGGCCCACATCCATCCTTGTCCAACTATTCCTCTTGACTGAGCTGATTAGATTATAGGCAAGGCCAGGCTCTCTAAATGCAAGGTCATGTAGCTTAAATTAAATCTAAAGGAGCTACAATAATATATATAACAGAACTTAGACATCTTTACTATGAAAGAGGTGGGGAGAAGGTGCTCAGATGGCTCCACTCTGGCATCATTTGATCTTGAGAAAAGTGGCTTGATCCTCCTTTGGAAGTCCCTAGGGACCTGGTTCCTAGAAATGTTCATAATCTGATTGCTCCCAGAAGCCACATTTCTGGAACCATTTGATGTTCCTGCAGGTCCTGTGTAACCTATGGGTGACATGCTGTCCCCACCACTGCCTTTGAGCAGCCAAATGGGAGGAAATGGGACAGACGCCAGAACGAGCAATAATGTGCTGCCTCCCATAAGTCACACTACAACTTACTGTACACCATGTCTGGGCTGCAGAGTACAGGTTTGAAACCTATACTGTTTTAAAAGGCTTGTTGGCTTGGTGTACCATACAGTTATGTTATCCTACAAACAAAGCAGCTTGCGATTTTCTGGCTACTGTCTGCCTTTTTTTTCCTTCCTTTTAGAACAAATGGATGATGGAGTTACACAATATGTGACACACGCTGCTTATTTTCCAGGATCATAAAAGGCCCCTATTTCCCAACACACAGAGTGAACTGAACAAGCTTCTGTGCTCAGAGTTCCCTGCCTTGGTCTGGCCAGCCATCAACCCAAAAGCACTTCCTTACGAGTGCTTCTCCAGCTCCTCCTCATTGCCTTGTCTGCCCTCCTTACTGCTTTGTTTGCCCTCCTCACTACTGTTTCTGCTCCTCTCACCCCCCTGCATCCAGCTTTATCCAGCAAAGCATTTTCTCTTGGAGCCCATCAATATTGTCCCTGTTAACAAGCGTTAGAAATGAAAATCTGAGATTTCATTCATGGGAATTAGAATGAGAATAAAGTGACTTGGCTTGAACTGAAAGGTCGACCCACCGAAGCAATGAGAACAGGGCAAGAGTGGTATGGAAAGGGTAGCTAAGCTGCATTTTGCTAATCTGATCTAGCCACAGAGCCAGGAGAAGCAGCTCATCAAGCAGAACAAATGCTGAATGCTCATGCATTTCTGAAATGTACTGTCATCAGCTTACATCTCAAAACCTGAACCGTTCTGGGTATTTAACTGGAAGCAACTGAAATTCTAGAGCTGGATGTGAAATTCTGCTTTGAGGTAAGAACTGAGGCAGAACTAGAGCTGGCCTGCTGCACAAGGGGTAGAATATGAGCTATAAGTGCTTCATTGCTAAAACAAACTGCATTAGCACTGGTTCCTCAGCAGCCTCACCAGGCAGCCTGGCTGAGCCCTCATCACTGTGCTGCCTGTTTTGGACATCTGTTGTCGCTACTTAACTGCACAGAGCTACTCCAACTCATAGTTTGGGGGTGATCCAGCAGGTGAATGAGAGTTAAGTCCGGGGAATAAGCCAGGACCTTGTCTTTCTGAATCCGGCTTTTCCTCCAAGAGCCCAAGCACAGAGAAAGCTGCGTGGCCTTCAACAATGTGGGAAAGGTGAGCAGCAGCAGAGACGACAGAGTTAAAACAAGGCTCCTCTATCAAGTATTTGAGCTTAGGCAGAAAACATTTAAGCAAGTGTTACCAGATGGGAGATGGGATGCTACAGCAGGGCCTCATGGAGGTTGGGGTCATTGGTCTCCTGATGGTACCCCTGGGAAGCTGGCATTTCAGCAGCACGTGCAAGTCCAGAAGGTACAAATGCCCTGATGCTGGATTAGGGCTTTCCAAAGCAGAAAGGGTAAGGGCAAACACGGAATATGTAGGAGGGAAGCAAACACCAAATACAAGGAAAGAGCAAATGAAAAAGGATAAGAATGGAGGACGAGTGGCAGAGACCTGACACACACAGAAACATGGCAGGAAACTAACAAGAGACAGGGACCTTAAAGGCACCCTTAGAGGTGGCTTTGCTTCCCTTTCACCTGCACAAGTCTTTTGACCCCTGTGGGTCAAGCTCAAGGTTTAAAGTCACAAACCTTGCAGAGGAACATGCCTTGTCTTGAAGGGTTTTCCTTCAAACTCCAGTCAATCACACCCAACAAAAATACTGAGCAAAGGCCACAACTTAATTTGATTCAGTATAAAAGTCAGCCTGAATGAGAGCCCGGATGAAGCCAAGGAAACAGCACAAAACACACTGTTAAAAGGAGCAACAGATTCATCCCTAGTGGTTCATGCCCAAGGTGGCTATTTCTGTTATTATTTATACTCTTTATGGGATAAGATGAAGATGTTCATTCTGTCTTGGGAACAGCTGCTGGCTGCTGATGCCACATCTCACTACCACATCTTGCCAGCTTCAATCCCCACCACACAGATGCAACTTAAACCAGCATCAAAGTCTTCTCCTCAGACAAGCTCTGTATACCTGTGCAGATAGGTCCTGAATGGTCCCATTCAGGTTTTGGGAATGCTAAATGTTTATTGAAAACATGCCATTTATCATGCTTCAAACCCATTTATGTGACCCCTGGGAGCATTTGTTTGCAGCAGTTTGACTGCTGGCATCCATCTGAATGCAGTGCCACAGATGCCTCTGCTTAGGACTCCCTGGCTAATCTTTATGTCTATATAACACTGTGATGATGGTTCTGTCCATGAAATTGACCTTCATAGGAATTGCACTGAATAAAGAGTGGGTAGAAGGACCAGGTCCTTGAGATCTCATGGGGAATCCCAGCTGGGTCCCAGTGCAGCCTCGGGAGAGGACATCAAGCACCAAAGGAGGGTTTGCAGCCCCCAGGAGGGGCACAGACACGAGCTCCCCAAAGCAGATGCTGCTGAGGCCAAGGCTGGTTGAGCTTCCCAGCTACAGGGCCTTGGTAGCCACAGAGAACATGACTCAGCCTCCAGGAGGGGCTGATGGGTTGGGTGTGAAGAGCAGAGGTTGTATTCTATAGCAAACAAAAACCCCTAGATTTGAAGACATGTAATGAAGATGTAAATGCTCTGCCCTGGGACAGCGGAGAGTCAAAACAACCTGGTGGGAAGGGGCTGAGTCCCACCCTGAGGGTGCAGTTAGGGACAACAGCCCTGTTCATGGGATGTGAAAAGAAAACATGGCAACAACAGAGACAGGAAAACCACCCTGCAGCAGCCCAGAACAAAACCTCAGAGTCTGTGTTTGTGGTAGTGTGACCATCTAAACCAAGGAAAACAAAACAGACTCAATGGAGGGACACACAAAGTGTACATGTGCTTCCTCCCCCATGCACACCAGGGGCCAAGCACCAAAGGACTGAGCTCCCCATGCTCTCCGCACGCTGTGAAGGCTGCATGTGCCCATGTGGGTCTGGGCCATCCCCAGCTGCAATCCCACAGTCCCAGCACCCGCTGGGCAAAGGCATTGGGCATACACAGTGCCTATGGTTTGAAGAAATGCAGTTCAGCTCCCCCAAGGCTCTTCCCTACTGGGATCATCCTGATGGAAACAGCATCGGAAACATTTCTGTTTGTAGCCCCAAATCCCTTCATCATCTGCAAAACAAATAGTTTGGTCTCTTGTGCCAAACCTTCCCCCTTTTGTTGCAGCTCCTGTTTTTTCTGCCATGCCCCAGCACCCACTGATCTCAGTTCAGGTTAAAGCTGGTGGGAAATGACAAATCCTTTCCACATAAATCTTAACACTGGCTTGAGTTCGTTGAGAAACAGTGGTGATTTATGGGGGATTAGCAGATCAGAGTTGAGGAATGTAAAGAGGTTTAGGCTAACTAAGTGGAATGCTGAGAGCTGGGTCACGGAGAATTTGATGCAGGCTCAGGACTCTTAAATGGTGTGCAATAAAAAGTAGAAGAGGGAAGCGTGCGTTTCAAATGCCCCTTGCAGCACGGGAAGTTGTTTTCCTGTGCTACAATTTGGAGATAAAGCTTAGGCAGCCCTCTGCGTGATGCTGGTTCCTGGTTCCTGAAGGTTAGCATAAACAGAACAGTAAAGGTACATTTATTTATGGTGTATTTTTATTGATTGTAATTATACATTCCCAGCAGATGGAGGAATAGTAAGACAATAAAGTCAGAAGGCAAACAGAGCAAAGTCAGAAGGCAGTGAGTCCCCATGAAATGCTAAAGGCAATGCAGTCAAGAAAGGGCTAATGGGTCTTTTTTTATACAAGAAAAGAGTCAAAAATAGAACAAGTAGGAAAAACATCTTTTCTTTAGTCAGGATGCGGAAAGTGAGGAACAACCCCCTTGTGCCTTGCTTTGATTTTGTTTTCCTCATTTGCTTTGTGGTTCTTGTGAGTGTTGGGGTGCGCTGTACCGTAAGTAAGCACCTGACACTTCCTGAAGCTCAGGGCTTAATATCAAATCCCCAGGCTCATAAACCAGCAGCTCCTCACTGGGCTTGTCAACAGCTGCCTTCTGCTGTTGGCTCATCCCAAACTTCAAGGCACATCACCAGCCCCGCGCATCGCAGCCCGCACAGGAGCACAGCCCTGCCCTACCCCTGTGTGCGAGAAACAAGCAGTGAGTATCAGCCAGGCAATCAAACGCTGAGGTTCAGCAGGCCAGGTGAATAATTACACATAGGCCAGCACGAGTAAAATTATTTGGAATGACGCAAGTTGGTGCAGAATACTGCTCGTGTCAGAAGCCCTGACAGGGCCAGTGGTCTCACTGCAATTACCCATCTGAATTGCATTACGCAGGACTAGACCCTATTTATTGCATAACATTTATATATTTTGCTGCCCTGTATTAGAATAATCTACTTATCCAAGTAGTAATGAATATTTCTTATGTTTCTCAATAAAACTTCAGAGCGCTGCCAGACGGTTCTCTTCCTGAATTACCCCCTCTATTCAGTTCATAAGGCCAAAATTTCCTTTAATTTCACCAACTGCAAGACAAGAAGAAGAGCAATTAAATTCACCCGTATAAACTTTTTAATGTGGTTTTAGGGGATTCTTTAATGTTTGCATGCTACAGATAAGCCGCGCATCCACCCATCCACTTAATTACAGGCCTACTACCTCCAGTCACTCTGTTTTTTAATTGAATTTGCTGCCCAGTTAGAATCTGGAGGAGCCTTTGCCATAACATGCCTGCCACCTGCACCTTCTACCATCTTACCTATGAGCTCCCAAAATGAGCAGCTCTTTACCACTGTGAGACACTGTGAGGGGGTTTATTTTATAGCATTTCATCCTTTGTTCTCACGTAGAGGGCAAGAAATCACATCTCTGTATCCTGAGCTCCGAGCAGAGATGGATGCATAGGGGTTAAACGATTACCTGGCACCTCCATTAAATGCAATCCTTTTGAAAGTGGCCAGTGATTCTCACTTGACTTGCTTCTGCATAGAATTGTAGAATCATAGTATAGTTAGAGTTGGAAAGGACCTTAAGATAATTCAGTTCCAACCCCTCTGCCATGGACAGGGACACCTCACACTAAACCATGTCACCCAAGGCTCTGTCCAACCTGGCCTTGAACACCGCCAGGGATGGAGCATTCACAACTTCCCTGGGCAACCCATTCCAGTGCCTCACCACCCTCACAGTAAAGAACTTCCTTTTCTCTAACCGAAACTTCCCTGTTTAAGTTTGAACCCGTTACCCTTTGTCCTATCCCTGCAGTCCCCAGTGAAGAGTCCCAAGACTGTTTCAGAGAACCTGTGTCTCAAGGCCTGGGTGTGACCAAGGAGCTCTGGACATCTCAGCCTGGGCACCTTGTTCCTGATTCACAATCACCTGAAAACATGGAGTGAAACCAAGATAGGCATGGACGAGCTAAGCAAATAAACCTACCTTCCTATAAGAAGCCCACCATGCCCACCCAGGCACGGCAGCACTTCGCTTTCCAGCCCCTCTGATCATTAATTGCAAATAGTTCAGACAAACACCACTGGTCAGTGATATTTCAAGCCATCCTTCAGTGACAGAGCAATGTGTATTTGCATAATAATCTTCAAATCACCCATGGACTTGGACTGAACAAGGTTTCGTAAGTGGATGTTAACAAAAGCTTGAGCTTGGTGTAATGGGGTGAGATATTCATCGAGATGTGAACGTTAGTTGCTGCAGTGCAGCTATTTGTGTCAACTGAAAAAAAAACAACCATGGGGAGGGTATTGGAAAAGAAACATACCTAATTAACACATGGCCACTGTGTTCAGCTATTGGGTCACTGCAAGAACCACCAGGGATCACTTATCTGACCCCAAAGGTGGCAAAACCCATCTTGTTACAATGCAGGCCACTTCACCAAAAAGAATATTAACATTTGCATAAGTCATTAAAGAGTGATGTCCTTTCCAACCCTAAGTATTCTATGATGGGGCTGGAACACTGTGTCTTAAAGAAGCTGATGGACTCCCAGCAATGACACCCGTACAGAAAACTGCATTTCCACCAGCACCAGGAGAATTTCTGCCATTCGACACCAATATCAGCAGAGTCGCAGCAAAGATGACAAACTGGTCTCTGGCTATTTGGCTGCCACAGACCAGTGCCGTAAGGCAGCCACTAAGGGTTTTTGTTCCCCTCTGCATCAGCAGCTCTCAGGGCATGAATGCAAAACTGACTTAATGAAACGTAAAACCCACATGGGAAAATTCATATGGCTTAGTGCTTCAGACCTCGAGTCTGCACTGCCAGTGACACCTGTATAAACCTCGAAGCGGGCGTCACCGAAGCTTGTACTTGGCCTGTTGGGGCAGGGAGCAGTGCAGAAAGGATTAAGCACAGGACTGGATCCAGCAAGCAGTAACATAAACCTCAGTTTGGCCACAGAGTGGATGGGGTGAGAAGTGCTGCAAGCGGTATGACATGTCTTTATAACAAACCACAGCTGGTGTCACTGCTGGAACATGCAGAAGGGATGGGAGGAGGGTCGCTTATACCCTCGTGGACCCATGCTCCAGACAGAAACCACCTCACTCCTGGGGTCTGGGATGAGTGAAAAGACAGTTCTTCATAAGGTTTGGGCATGGTCCTGAAGGCACTGCAGCCCAGACTGAGCGAAGAGGCACTTTGCATTAGGAAAGACTCAAAGTAATAACAGAGCACAGGAAGAGCAGTCCTGACCCCAGCCCTGCTGTTGACTCTTGTCACCTCGTGGGATGTTTCCATCAAAAAGCTCATTTGGACAAGTGACATCAGGGACCAAAGCTGTCTGTGAGCCTGGCAATGGGTTGGCTTCCGTTTGCCAGAAACACTTTCACTTTCAGGCTTTCCCTACCATTGAGTGTGTTGTGTTTTGGTATTTCTCTCTTCTCATCCAGGCTGTGAAAGCAGCAGTGCTAATATCCCCTGTAGAGAGGGCATTGAGGCACACCTGAGCCAAGCCCAACACCTATGGAGGATTTATGCAAAGTCCCATAGGAAATAAATGGTGAGACACAGATAAGGACTTGGAGCAATACTGGGCAAGCCCTAGGTCAGTGTTGTAATGACCATTGCTGACTGCAATGACCAGCTCCATATGCTGACTCTGCTAACAGATACAATTGTTGCCAGGCTTAATTAATCAATAGCTGTAAAGGCCCTTGGATGGAAGTTTCTCTAGATGTAGATAGTCCCAAATTGATCCCGCACTTGCTCATCAAAGCAAGGACTATGGTAAGACAAGCGTGTTTGCACTGCACTTAATGAATATAGCTTCGGCTCTGACTTGGGATCAGGGTCCTACTGCAATGTAAATACAGAAGAGTAATGATTACCAGGAGAGTGGCTCTTGAAAGGCTCCATTCCTCACAGCAGAGATTTCTGACAGTCAGTGACTCAATGTTCTGTCTTTCATAACCATAATGACTCACAGCCCCAGGATGGAGAATGAGTGCAAGACAGCGAGTGCTATTGTTCCAGAGCCCATCAAAATAAGCAAGGTCATTTTCAACATTTAAAAGAAAATGAAAATCCATTGGATTAATTTTTTTGGGGGGAGGGGGGGAAGGGGGGAAATGCACAGGCAAAAGAAAAAGATAGATGAGTAAATCTTCAGAGATTAGAGTTCACAAACAGATTCAATCTTGAATTTTATAACCACAAGCAAGACAGAGCAGGAGCTTGACTTTGATACCGTTTGCTCAGCTATAAATCAAGATTAACCCCATGTGGATTTATGAGGGGTAAATCTGGCATAACACAAGAGAAGGATCAGGCTTTGAGTGCTAAGTGCATCTGGGTACCTTCTGTATTGCCTGACACTACGAGGATCAGAGAGACTGTTCCTCACCACTCTGTGGCCTTACAACTTAGAAACACATCTTAGGATAAGTAAATTATCTCTAAACATGTAGGAAGGATGGCTTAAACACAGGAGGTAACTAGCATCAGCTGCAGCACTCCCTGGAGTATGTCCCAAGCGACCCGCAGCTCCTCAAATCAGATGTCAAGGTTAGGCTTTGAGATGGCTGACGCGATGCAGCTTGGAATTTGTATTTAAAACTAATGCAGTGTTTTTACACTTAATGACATACCAGCTGTAGACGAGAAGCTGGAGTCTCTCACTGTCATCAATGGATGTACAGCCACAGACTTCTAGTTTATCCTAGCTGAGGAACACAGACACTGGCCTCCACCAGACCACAACCAGCTCAAGGGCTCGCCTGTTGTTACAAGGTCAATAAACAAGAGCACTATGCTCATTTCTGAACAAGGTGGGCTGTGATTTTTAATGCATTCCTAAAAAGGAAACCTGCTTGGCTAAGTGGTCTGATTTCCTAGAAGTGCTGAGTGCTCACCAGGAGGTCACTGGGTACTTGGTACACCTGAAAATCAGACCAGTCAAATGATGCCCTCAGAGAGAAAAGCCTCTTCAGTGGTGCCATTTATGGAGCTCTTGTCTGATGGTGAGATTTCTAAAGGTCAGCAGTAGCTCCCATGAATGTTTTTTACGCACGGATGGTACACCCCAATGAGTCTCACCCCTCTCTTGTGCAATGTCCCTGCGCACCATTTGGTTTCTGTCTTTCACATGGTAAGTTACACCACAAGGGGTAAGTGATCCATCTCAGGTGATTGACAACTGGACAACATTTCTGTCCTTCCTAAGAGGACACACAATACTCTCTCCCCATCAGAGATGCATTTTTGCCAGTGGCATCACCAGATCGGTTTCCTAGATCACAGGGAAGCTGTTCCTTCATGTTGGTGTCATGTGGCCTGACCCTGCTAGCCTTGCTCAAGCAAAATGCCACTGGTGGATACTCCACAGTGTTGGGGTTCATCAGAGGGAAGAGAATGCTTTGGAGCGAGGTGACAAGTGCCAAGGGGTGAATGCTGGCTTTATCTTTCCAGCCTGGCAGGAGAGAAAGCACAGCCCAGCATGCCCCAGAGGAGTTTGTGATCTATGAGAGGCAGCTCCCACCCAGACCCCAGCCACTGGAGAACTTCAACCTCCCGATTGTAAATGTAGCCTGGAGGGTCATCGATTAAGCAGGGTGCCTGTTAGTGTCCCCTGGCGCTGCATGTGGGACAATGAGCCCTACGCACCACCCTTGGGAAGAGGAAATAGCACCTATAAACTTTAAACAGGGAGAAGAATAAGGGGCAAGCGCGACATTAGATTCCTGGTGGTAGGCACTACCTGGGCAAATATTTGTAAAAGATAGCTCCGGCTCTTTGAACAAGGAGGGGAAGTGGAGGGGCAGGGACCTGCCCAAGGTCAGCCGGACAATCTGGGGCAGATCCAGAGACCTCTGGGTCCCAACCCAGCCCCCATGCTCTAAACAGGGCCATGTCTCCCCAAGAACCAACACCTTTGCAGCTTGTCTTGCCTGTGTTATGTTTTCTTTTTTCTTGGTGCTTGAGACTTGCTGGATGCTCTCCCGATTTCCTGAATCATGTTTCTAATTTCCTTTCACTGTAGCGAGCAGTACTCTTGCAGGCAGTTGCTTGAGTCACTGAGTCCAAAGCATCTGAGACCTAGGAATAATGTCAGCCTCCTAAACATTTAATCAGCACGTTTTCCCTCTCACCAATCAAAATGCCATAAAGCTGATATGGTCATTTGCTACAGACAGCCTCAGGGCCTTGATTACCACCAAGGACTGGCATACAAACAAGCATTTCATGAAGGCCAGAAATTTGCTTCTGTATAACATACGGACTAGGTCACTGGGATTTCTGGGGCATAGTGCTGTACCTGGAGTATAAAGAGTGGGGCACATCAATACCTGATGTACTATTGACTCAAGTTTCCCATTCTTCAGAAGAGTGAATGAAGCTAACTAATGTCTGGATGAAGGAGAAATGAAGCCACACTTATCCCATAGATAAGTTTGGTTGCAGGTCTAATATGACTTGACACAATGTCCGCTGAAAACTGTGGGATTTTACATGGACGTCTCTGGGCTTTGGACAGGCACATACTTCGGAAGGACCAAAATGGCACCAGCCTGATGTAGACATTTCAAAAGCCCACTGGGGAGGTTTTACTTCTGTTTTTTACAGTGTTTCCTTAGTGGGAACCAGGTGCTCCAGAAACAATACAGAAACCTCATAAAATCCCACATCAAGCCTTGCTTATCTAAACATGAAAACCAGCTCCTGCCCTGCAATGATTTCTGATCTACAATTACCTGAAGCCTGCAGATGATTTGCAAACTGCAACTCGGCTCTGCACACCAGCCACCCACTCCCACCTGCCCACTCCCTGGTATGCAGCAGCAACCATCAGCAGAGGGAGAGGAGAAGGAGAGCTCTGTTCTGCAGAGAGCAGCTCCCAGAAACTGCTGTTTTACTGTAAAAGTAATTGCTGCTTTGCACAATCCTCCTTGCCCCAGATTTCCCTTACAGTTCTCTTTTCTTCTACCTGACATGTAGAATATCAGCCATGCTGAGGCAGCTGATAATTGCATTCACGTTGCTTATACATAGCCTCACATCATCCTTGGGGTCTATTAAAGGCCTGGTGCACTCACTATGTCTCCTGCTTAACCCAAGGAGGCTCCTTGAGGTGCAGAGCATCTCCAGCTGCTTGCTGGGCTCCTTCCATGCCCACCAGCAAAGGAGGGCTGAGATAAGCTCCAGACCTCAGCCAAGCAGCAAACCACATCTCTTGAATCTGTGCTGGTGCTACCTGGGGCTGTTCAGGTGGCTTCACACACACAGTGCAGGCCCCCAGCACACTCTGCTACTGCAAACACAGCAGTGGTGATAAACAGCAGCGACAGTGTGGTGCAGTCAATGCGTTGGAGGGAAGAGATGCCATCCAGAGGGACCTTGACAAGCTTGAGATATGGGCTAGAGCAAACCTCATGAAGTTCAACAAGGCCAAGTGCAAGGTCCTGCACCTGGGTCGGAGCAAGCCCAAGCACAAATACAGGCTGGGCAGAGAGTGGATTCAGAGCAGCCCTGAGGAGAAGGACTTGGGGGTGTTGGTTGAAGAGAAGCTCAAGATGATCTGGCAGTGTGTGTTTGCAGCTCAGAAAGTCAGCCACATACTGGGCTGCATCAGAAGCAGCATGACCAGCAGGTCAAGGGAGGTGGTGGATGTGTCATCCCTGGAATCATTAAGGCCAGGCTGGATGTGGTTCTGGGCAACCTGATTTAGTTGAAGATGTCCCAGCTCATTGCAGGGGGGTTGGACGAGATAACTTTGTAGGTCTCTTCCAACCCAAACTATTCTATGATTCATTGCTGACAAGGTATCTGGGTGATCTGGTACAGACAGAATAGTAAATAATGAGATCATTGTACACAGCAATTAGGATCCATTCAAACAAAATATGGTTTCATAAAACCTGATTTGTATCTACTGGTACACGGAGCAAAGCTCAGATGATTTAGGGCCAGAGGTGAGGAGCATCTCCCCAAAGCACATAGCAAGAGAGGGTAAATGACCTTTGGATGTTTCAACAAGAGAATGACGACGACAACAAGGAAGGTGATTTTACCTCTTCCTATGGGTTTGATAAGTACCAAAAACTGTATTCAACTTAAATGTCAGCACTTTTAAAGGGCTTTGAAAACAATTGTAAACGTGGCAAAAACTTATACAAACAGTGTGAGGGTAAGGAGAAATTCTTGCAATGAGAGTTGTGAGTCTTGTGCTGCTCAGTTTATCAGGAAGAAAATTGAGAGGCAGCTCTGACTGGTGTGGGTAAGGACACTCACCAGGAGAAATGGGGGATCTCAGTTGGCTATGATGCTCAGCAGGAAAAGACATGAAAACCTGAAACCTCTGCCCAGATGAATGAAAAGGGAATTAAAATGCACAAGGAGGACTGTCGTGGTTTAAGCCCCGGCTGTAAATCAGAACCACGCAGTCTACTTCCCCCCCCACCGCCCCAGAGGGATGGAGAGGAGAATTGAAAGAATGTAACTCCCACGGGTTGAGATAAAAACAGTCCGGTAACTAAGGTATAACACAAATCACTACTGCTACCACCAATAATAATAATGATAAGAGAAATAACAAGGGAAGAGAATATGATACCGCTCGCCGGAAAAGAGAGCCCGACCGAAAAGAGGACGTGCCCTTCCAGGTAGCTCCCAGTTACATCCCCGGGCATGACGTGCTGTGGTATGGAATACCTCTTTGGCTAGTTTGGGTCAGGCGTCCTGTCCCTGCTTCCTCCCGGCCCCTCCTCCTCCCTGTCAGAGCATGAGACTCACAAAGTCCTTGGTCAGTCTAAACATCGGTGTTATCAGCTCTGTTCCCAGGCCGAAAGTCAAAAACACAGTGCTGCAACAGCTACTAAGAAGGAGAAAAAATGACTGCTACTGCTGAACCCAGGACAGGACTTCATCCAGATGTAAGTAACTGGCCTCAAAACGGAGGCAGTGAGGTGACTGCTCGGTGGCCTGGGACACACGACAGACCACACCATTTGAAAGAATGCTAGACAAGATTTAAGCTCAATTCGCTGACCTTCACCTCCAAACCCAACATCAGGGTTTGCTCCATGCAGTGACAGATGCTGCTGTGGTCTTCAGGAGGCAAGAAGGTGAAGAGTAGCGTCTGGATGGGGCCTGCAGAAGAGTATCCCCACATCAGAGACCCACAGCATCAGTCCTCCTGGTCTTGCAAAGGCAAACAGCAAACCCTGATAAACAATTAGCAATCAATGTCTGGGGTTTTATCCTTGCAAGACAATACTATATCAAGTAGTTGAAGTTGCTTACCTGGCAAGAGGTTGCACTTTGCATGCTATTGTGGAAAGGGGTCCTCAGCAGTGAGGGCAGAGGAGGGGTTTTCTTCTGCCTGCGATGGGTAGCACAGGACCCTGGCTTTTCCAGTGTGCCCTGTGCTGCTCTTCTGGATAATTTTCAGCACAGTCCCACAGTTCTGAACCTCTGAAGCAATTGCTGGGCAGAAATAAGCACATGAGCGTACATGGAGCTGTCAGTGTGACCTAAGTGGTACAAACAGGAACCCGGGGACCCTTTGCTGGAGAAAAACTAGCTACCTAAGCTGATCCTGACCCTGCATGTCAGATGGGAGTTATAACCCAAGGGCAAAAGCAGCACCAACAATAGCTTGGGGAGGTTTTCCGCCAATTAAGGAAAGATGCTGCTATGTTCACCTGTGTATAACTTCATACAATCAGCCTGGGAGATGTCCAGGCTATTGAACAAGAATCGCTTCCCATGTTTGCTGTGCAGTAAGATATCTGAAACAGCTAAATTGAGACTGATTCTTCCTGCCAGTGCAATCGAGCAAGGAAACCCCTGTTTGCCTGAAGCTGATGGCAACTGGCAGTGTATGTTTTGATATGGTGGATAACACCTAAAGAAGGATCTAAAGGTTGATAGGACTCAGAGCTCACAAGCTCAGAGCAGTGCAAGTAACACCCTTTCCGCTTCCCCCAAGCTGTCAGTGGGGACAGCAACTGCTTCCTCTCTCACACACATCAATTTCAGGGCTGCAGGTCCAAACTGCCAGCACCAAGTTAGAAACCAGGTCCCCTTGCTCCTGCTGAGGATGTCTTTTCCCCCACCCTGCTTCATCTGAGGGGCTCAGGAACTGGGCACGGTCAGCACGGACCCTCCACAGCACTTGGTTGGATTTCATCTTTGCAAGTCGGATGTTTGAGAAGAAATCGGTGTCACTGCTCAGTCCCCACTGGTAGCAGTAAGCCATCAAGTGTGAACCTGTGCAGGAATGAGACAAGTGCCTGAAGGACAAGTTAGTCCTGCTTCCCACAAGAACACAAGTTTCCTTCAGAGATTATCACACATGCATGCCAGTTAGGTCAACAAGTGGTAGCATCCATCAGAACTAATACAGCCAGCTTGGATAAGAAGGTTACATGGACATCCTATATCCTACCAACTCCCTTTTGCAGGCATTAAATCACCATATCTATCTTGGTATGTGGTTCCCTTCTCCTCTACCACTTGGCTTCAATTCCTCATGTCCACTCCAGAGTATGATCAGGGGGCAGCACAGATTTTGCTGTTGTAACTCACAGGAAGGTCACAGTATTAAACACAGGCAATATTGCAGACTGGATTCATATGTGTTTTCCTTTTGTGAGCCATCTGCAGACAGGGATGGCCTTCTCACTCTCTAAGCCCGGGAAGGGAACATAGGGCTGAATGACCACAAAATAGATTCAATATTTTTCCTTCAACCTAGTGGGATTTTTATCCAACTGAGATAATCTGCACTGGGACCTTGGATGATGTTGGCATTGGAGGTTTCTATTTGGTTTGCTTCTCAAGATCCTGTCACAAAGGGGCACAAAGCAGGGACAGATTTAGTGGATTGCCTTAGGAGATTTCAGCTTTCTTACAGATCACATCAGTGACATGGTCCTGTTTGCATCTTCCCTGCTTGCCTCCAGTTCCTCGACACAATCTGTTAGACTTAAGAAGCAAGACAGGAGCTGTGGTGAGCTACCAGGAAAACAGGAGATGGAAGACCATGGGGTGGTCTTGCACCTTTCCCAAGCAAAGTCCCACTCCACAAACCCTTCCTTGCCAAGTGACTCAATGTGGGGAGTTCTGTCACCCCATGGGTACAGAAACTCACCTCTTTCCTTCTCACCAGGGCTGTCTTCAGGCTGACCTGTGTACTTTACTGGTGTCTGGATTTCAGTGAAACAAGATCCTTGCACCCTGTGTCCTCATCAAATTAAAACCAGGGACAGAATGGGCTATAGGTAGATGCTGGAGAGAGGCAAGTCTGGCAACAGCACGGTGATTGCTGAAATGAAAGTGCTTGTTTCTTTCTTGTTCCATATTCACCATTCAGAACCATTATCTACCAAAGCAGAACTGGTAAAACGAATGTCCTTTCCAGTGTTGTCCTTGGCCCAGCTGCCTCTGTATTACCCACTACTCATGGCAAACAGACACGTCTCACTCTGACACTGTTGTGCGAAGAAAGGAGCAAGAGCCGGCTTGCATGGTGCCTTCTTTACCAGAGGGATTTGGGGTTTTGGAGGAGCACAAGGTGAAGGACAGCACACCAGCACGAGGCAAAGAGTCAGTTAGTGTAATCCACACATTTCCACAGCTGAATGGCTTCTGCCCTCAACTAAGGGGTGTGAGCTTGACCTTTCGTCTTGGTTTGTGCTGGTGGTCACAGCAGGCAGTTGCACCACAGAGCATGGACTGGACAGTCCGAAGCGGATGGTCAGGATGGTAACCACTCCTCAGGTGCCAGCATGTCTCCACCATGTTAGCTCATTCACCTGCTAGACTTGGGATATCCCTTTGGCAGATCAGGCAGTTGGTATAAACAAGCTGCCTGAGAGCGTTTAGAAATAAACTCTTCTCACAGTAGGTTCTTCCTAACAGGGTTTCTTACACCTCCATCTGAAGCAGCTGAAGTTGGGCCTTCAGTGTTCCTTTTTCTGTGCCAAGATCCTCAGGTGGGAGAGTCTCAGTATTCATGCAGATGATAAGAGTGGCTGTCCATGGGTGATGCTCATGACCTACAGCCCTTCCTCATCATAGCAACGACCTGGACTATGTTGAGCAAAGTGCCAAGTCAGTGACTGCTGCTTCTTGACTGCTGTCACCTCACCTCTGTCCTGAGGGGTTAGTAGAGAATGAAGGGGGAATGGAGGACCCAAGGACACTGTGGCCACGTAAGTCTGTAGGATGAGGCACTCACCCTGGCACCCTCAAGAAGATCAAAGGGAATCCCCCGAAGACCTCACTGTGCTTCCCCCCATGGCTGCTGGACCAGTCTGTGTTCATCCCACAGGGTGGAAGAACCAACCTCAAACCATACTTCAAGCATTCCACCACTTCCATAGTCCTAAAAGCAATAGCAACAGGTAAGCATCAAGCACCAAGCCCTTTGTGATGATTTAGCTAAAGGAATAGCAGACTTGTAATAGGATCTCTAACTGCAGTCTGCAAAAACATTGGCACTGCATGCTCAGATCTTCAGTTTATGTTCTCAGGTTGTCACAATATAATACACCCCTTCCTTTCAGGAGTGCAGAGATAAGCCCTGTTTGTGGGAGTTGTTATTCCTATTTAGCTTTGCATGCTGGTGATGCAGCCAAGAGGGAATGTGTAGGGCTGCAGGCAGTCTTAATTTCTTAAGCCAAACCTATAAAGTCAGACTTGGACCAGCAGTGTTTATATAGGGCAGCATGTGGTCCTTCTGCTCTGTTATGTGAGGTAGGCACCAAGGCTTCTCAGCTCTGTAGAGAGGAAATAGGAAATACTTTGAATGTATGCATCTTTACTTTCATTTCCTATATTTCTTGGATTATTATGTGTAGCCACAAACATTTGCATTTGTTACAGCCTGCTACTTCTAGCAGAGACCCAGGCTTTCAATGCACTCCAAAAGTTTCTTGAAGTAGGTTTTCTAATGGTTTTCTCTTCCTTAAAGTGAAATTTCAGCCCGTATCTGTAATAGCTTCACAGAACTGCATCCTACCTTCTGTCCATGCCTCATTCAGCCCCACAGCTGTAACACTAGGGCAAATACCCTGAGGTCAACACAGTTAATTACCTTTGGTGGAACTGGGATCAGTATCTGTCCTTCATGTGCACTCTCCACTCTCTGTTGAAGAATTCTTTATGGGCTGCCAGGGTCTCTTCGCTGGTGGGCTGGCTTTAAAACGTTTCGCTTCGTGGTAGTAAACTGCCTTTTCCACTGTTTCCTCTGGTAATATCTAGATTTTTGTAGGCCACCTTCATAGGTGGTCTAATTTATGCCAGATGCACACACTTGTTAATGTGTCCGTGATGATATATTAAAGCTCTATATTTAGAAATGCCTAATAGGGCATTTCAATAGTAAAGATTAGAAAGGAGAAAAAGTGAAATAAAGTTCTGTTCTATAAGTGCATGAGACACCAGTGAAAATCAACTGAAAAAGTTGGGTTTCAGTGACTGCTGAAACCAGCATCAGATCTAGGTGCAACAAACTAGTGGAAATTCACCCTGATAGTAAATAGCCTCAAGCACAGATGCCCACTTCAGTGCTGTAGCAGCTCAGAGAAGCTTTGAGATCCAGGCTCAACAAATCACTCCAGGTTTGGTTGTTGTATTCATCGGGATAACACCTCAGTAAACCTAGGGAAACAGAGCCATCCCATTTGAAGCATTCCAATTGTAATCTTAGAACTGCTTTCCAGATAAGCCATTGTTGACCACAAAAAAATACTGCAGTTGTTGAAAATACTCATCAGTCTTGAAAAGTCTGAGTCCTTTTGAGACAATGGACCAAATCTGGGCTTACCATCAGTAAGGAGAGAACTTGTGAATGCTGAATCATAGTCATAGAACCATAGAATCACACAATGGTTTGGGTTGAAGGGACCTTAAAGATCATCTTGTTACACTCCCCTGCCGCAGGCAGGGACACCTTCCACTAGAGCAGGCCTCTCCAAGCCCCGTCCAACCTGGCCTTGAACACTGCCAGGGATGGGGCAGCCACAGCTTCTCTGGGCACCCTGTGCCAGTGCCTCACCACCCTCATAGAGAAGAATTTCTGCCTAAGAGCTCATCTCAATCTCCCCTTTGTCAGTTCAAAGCCATTCCCCCTTGACCTGTCCCTACACGGCCTTGTAAAAAGTCCTTCTCAAGCTTTCTTGTAGCCCCTTTAGGCACTGGAAGCAGCTCTAAAGTCTCCCTGGAGCCTTCTCTTCTCCAGGCATCTCCTGATCTGTGATGTGATGAAGAACCAGTGCAGCGGAGTTTCAGAGACATCCAGCCGGTTCCCTTAAAGAACATAGAGCCTGAACACCAGAATCTAGGTAAGAATATCCCAGGGTTTGCAATACTTGAAATTCCGGAAAACTTGGCCAATTCATTCTTTCAGGAAATAAATCAACAGCCTTAAACTCACCCTTTTTTACTCCCTACTCCACCTCAGATGGGTAGCCTAGACATATTTGGAATTAAGCAAGTAACTGCTTTATAAGTAGGTCTTCTTGCCACTGCTCTTCAGTACTTGAACAAACCCATGAACTTAACTCAGGTTTCTCAGCTAAACTGAACAAAAGGATGAAAGCATCACCTGGCTGGCTGTGCAACAGGAACCCTCTGAGCTACGTTCCATGAGCTCTCAGCATATTCTTTCTCCTTAAAGTGGTCTTCGGCTGCCATAGGTTGCTGTAGCACTATATTAATTAACCCCAGATGGGAAATCTCAGTTTTTCCCCCCTTTCTTTCTTCCCTTCCCCACAAATTTTAACCAAGTCCAGACTCTGAGAGCCTCTGGCACCGTTCCTATAAGCCCACAGGATTCACAGTATTCAGAAGCTGCGGTAAACAGTCTGAGGATAGTGATGTTCACTGCTGATCCAGCGAGGATTCGCAATATAGCAGGAGCCTTATGACAAAACCATGTGAGCAGGAGCAGATGACTGTAACAGCACCTCATCGCTATACTGTTTTCTCACATTCGAGCCCTGATTTGTAAAATACCCAGTTACCCAGATGGCTCACAGAGCCAAAAATACTCACAATTTCAGGGTTTAAAACTTAACTATGAATTTTCTACATTGCTTTTACCTCCTTCTGTTCCCTGCATATTATATTCAATTTCACTAATAATGTATGTAGCTTTTATTCTTCCCTTCCTACCTCCTATCCTTTTAGTAATTCACTGTATATGCGGTGAGTGCTATTGTATTTTGAAACCAATGCTTTGTCAAATTGAGTTTGATATCACTCCCTCAACTTCAGTGATTTTGCCGTCTGTGAGCTTACATGGTGCAGGGAGGTAGTAGAATAATGTCAATATTTTGTGCTGTTTCGGTCCCCTGACTTCCGTAATCTATATATTATTCAAAGTACACTACCAAAGTGTTACCATGCCTCATGGCCTCCTGAAGACTGAGCATACGCCTGAAGTGCAACCCCTTTTGTGATGGTCTTCTTTGCACTTTATAGCATAGAGCTGTAAATTTAACAGGGCTGTGGACTAGCACTGATTTAATAATGATAACACTTCATGCTCTTAGAATGCTCTCCACTTCCAGAGGGCTGTTGAAGCAATCATTAACTCGGCATGGTGTCAAAGCAAAGCAAGTGGGTTGGTGTTTGCTGTGACTACCAAACAGAAGGAGAAGGCACAGCAGTGAGGCTGGGTGAGCTACAGCAGCACTCCCTGATCCTGCTCCTCCACGCAGGATCTGGTCCCGCTGCACTCCTGAGCTGAGCCATGCCTAAGCAGCAGTCCTTAGGAAGCAGGCAGGGCAAGCAGCTCCAGCAAAGCCCTGCAAGGATGAACCTCTCCATTGCCACCCAATGCCACTGGTCCTTGACTATGTCACTATGTCACTATGCCACTTATGTCTTCTATGTGTCCATCCTCCAGAAGACAAGGAAGGAGACTGTCCTCATTGAAAAGGAAAAGAAAAGTCACTGGACAGAGAAAAGATTCTTTCTGTCAGGATACTGGTATATAAGATACTATGACAAGATATAACTTGCTATCTTCTACGGATGAAATTATAGGCTGGGTTGATAAAGGCCACAGAGCTCATCTAAGAGATTCTCAGAAGGCATCAGAATTGCATATACATGGCTCTGTGTCTCAAACAGTGGGAAAACCAGCACAGCATGGCTGAACGTCGGTTAAACACCAGCAATGACAAGTTTCAAATGTAAAGGTAATCGAAAAAACATCCCCAAATAGGATCCCATGAGACCCCTTCTTGACCTTCTTTTATTTAACATTTTTGGTTATGACATGGAAAGAAAAGTTATTTAATAAAGTTGATAGCATAAATATAGGCATAATAGCAACTAATGAGGACAGCGCACCACTGACAGGGGTCAACAAACAACAAAGACAATTGATTTTACACACAACCTGGGGGATGTTGTGGAAAACTCACTAAGGCCACACATGGATAAACAAAAACTTGTAGCCAAAAGCAAATGAAACTGAAGTGATCGAATGAACATAGAACTGCTGGGTAGGAGTTCAGAGATCATGGCATCTGTGGTGTGATTGTCCAGCTTTGGTGAGAACACTTTAAGAGCAATTTCAAAACATTGGATACCAGACTAAAGCTCTGGGAACAACCAAAGGAAACACATTTGGAAGACTGAAAGAGTTCAGTCTTTTCAGCTACAGAAAAAGAGATTAAATGGTGCCTTGATGACACCATGTAAGTAGGGAGGAGTTCGAACAACAAAGGGTTCACTGCTCTCACAGACAAACCTACAACATGATCCAATTCTATAAGCTGTCATTTGACCTATTCAGAGTAGAAAGATGCATTTCAAAGGGTTAATCACCAGAACAACTCCCTGATTGCTAAGGAGAATTCTCTGTCAAAGGAAAATCTAAAATCAGGGCTCATGTTATTTTGTGAAAGTCATGCCCTTGTTCTGGCAGATTTGTGGCAGTCACAGCTTTATAGATTCTGGCTTCAGTGAGTGAGCGGGACTTGTGACAAGGCCTGTGTTACGCAGGACATCAGACACCTGATATGATTTCCAGGCTTCACAGTCTCAACTGAGAAACCCAGCAAATGACTGCTCTCCAGCTATGTGAGCGCTCGGGTTTGAAGGTGTATCCTGAACTGAAGCTAGCTCCCAGGGTAAGACTCGGCTGATAAGTAGTAAATCTCTTCCTTCTCAAAGCACTTAAATGCATGAAAAGTCAGAAATGCAGCAGATTGACTGCACTAGAGCTTTTTACAGTAAAGATCCATTTTAAAAGTGGGGTAAAATTCTTCTTTCACCATCTGAAAGTTAGCAGTGAGATTCAGTTGCAGAGACACCTTTATGAGGGTGTCTGCCACATTAAGATGTGTATGTGATCTAGGTGTCTAAGTTCCTCTGTACCCCATTGAGGCCTAGAGTCTCAATCCACATGGGCAGGTATCTGAGATGCCCCAGGGTACCCTGCCTATCCTCCAGCTGCTTCTCCAGAAGGTCTCAGATCTGCCTCCTATCTACCTGCCCTGCATGGATATCTTGATATTGCGAATCACCTCATATGGCACTGTATGTCATGTGTAGACCACCAAATCTTACCCCAGCCAACAGAGCCTAGAGACTGTTACCTTAAAGTAGGTATCTGTACGTGCCCACCTGAATCTCTCACTGATTGCACTGATTAGATCTTCCCTGATTACAGTGAGAGTTTGGACACTCAACTCATATGTAGTCAACATCTAAATGTAGGTGTCTGAATCTGCAGCTGCACCCCACCCTCGAGGCTTGGTTTGGTTTGGTTTGACTGCCCACCATGAATATCCTGAGCCACGTGATGTGTCCTTGACTACCCTGCCTGCCTTCCAACTATCATTCATTGGGATGCTCACGTCCACCAGCCTCATGCAGGTGTCTCACATGCCCTCAAAAGTCTCAAGCAGCACAAAATGCTGCTTTCGGGTAATCTAATCATGACTTAGCACTCACTGTAAGGTAGTTGTCTGTGGTCACTGGTGAAGAACAAGGTGTACATTCAGAAGGTGATCAATCCCATCTGTTCTAGGATTATTTGTTTCACAGCACACCAGCCTTGCAATGTGCTATTGGTTTAATCCAATCTTGGACATTACATGTAAACCCTTTTGTGCAACAGAATTTTGCTCACTTCCTATCCACTTCTTCTTGCCCAAGAGCCTGCCTCACATTGACAGAACAATTTCCTCTAGTCCAACAATCAGCTAAATCAGACAAATATGAGTTGACATTTGCAACTTTCTTTTTTTCCCCTTCAGCAGGATGGGAGTAAATTGCTGAGCACATAAAATGGCTCCAGGCATCTTATAAAGGGGGTATTAAAAAGGGAAACCATTCAACAGCAGGCGAGCATTTGGGGAAATATCCATTTCTGTGGTTAAGCCAAAGCCCACACTCAAAAGCAACAAGGTACAAGAAATAATCCTTCAGCAAAACAAAAGGGGAAAAGGAACCGTTTGGTGGGATGCTTTGTTTGGTGATGGGCCTTTGTGCAGAGCCTGCCCAGTGCTCCAGCTGCATCTAAGTTGCGCCCAGCATCAGCCTAACATGGGGAACCTTCTCCACATAGATACAGCCATGGCAATGTTGAGCTTGCCAAGGATCCAGCCCATCATTCACACTCCGCAGCCAGGCCTGGGCTGAGCGAGCTCACTGCTAAAGCCTTCCCTAGCTCATTTCAGAGCAGAGACATGCCCTATGCGTTCAGTGCTGGCCCTCACTGACGGAAATAAAGCTGAGAGCAGTTCCAAGGCCCTCCGCCAAGAGTTGTATCATTCAATTCTTTTTAATAGGAAATGTATGTCTGTCTTCATTTGCCCACTGGTGTCCAAGCTTTTAGAGCTCCTCACTTGGTTTGCAAGCCTCCTCTTCAACTTTAAAAATCAGGCATTCTCTAATAAAGGCAATCATTGATCATTCTGCAAGATCACTTGGCTCCAGAAGCCAGAGCTTCAAGACAGCAGATACCTCAAGGTTAGCAAGTGAAATACTGAGCTCCGCCTGCCAGGCACCCACTGGTGTCAATGTGGAGGAGGGATGAAGAGAAGAGGGCCCACAGTCCTAAACCTAGACATGGGCTCATGAGCAAACTGCAGATCTTCTGTCCTGTGTTACCTCCTGAGCTAATATGTTGAGCCTGCTTGACGTTAAACATCTCTGAAGATGCTCGCAGCCCCCCTTTAGAAATGGCAACATTTGCACTGGTTATTTTCTAAGCTATCATGTGAGTATCTGAAACACATGTATTTATGAAAGAGAAAGAGACAAATGGAATTTCCCTCCTGTCCAGTTGGTTGAGACTAGTTTCTCGTGATTAGCAGAACAAGGTCTTGATGAACTACAAAATGCAGCAATCGGGGCTCCGATAATCTCCATGCTGAAAGCAGCACACAAAGCTATAAATACAGGATGGGAAAAACCAGTGATCTCAGCAAGGCAACTGCCAGTAGGTGAGCTAATGAAGCAGACACAAAATTAACGTCAATCCTGCAGTCTCGTCTGAGCACTGGTAGAAATAGGAAAGGCCATTATCAGATTGACATCATCTCAGTCCTTGTAAGCACACTTTTACAGGAAAACAAGCCAGAAGGGTCTGCCAAGCTTAATGGCTCTTTGTTCAGGAGCCTTCTCGGCGTTTAGATAAACTGTCTTCTAAATTATGGAGGTTAAAAGTGAGTGGTTCTGCTAACACAGCTCTTACCAAGAGGCTTACAAGCATGTGCCTGGACTCCACTTGCAATGCACTCAACCAGCAGTGTAAGACACAGCATAAAGACTGATTAGAAGTTCTTCTCTGTGAGGGTGCTGAGGCCCTGGCACAGGTTGCCCAGAGGAGCTGTGGCTGCCCCAGCCCTGGCAGTGTTCAAGGCCAGGTTGGATGGGGCTTGGAGCAACTTGGTCTAGTGTGAGGTGTTCCTGCCTGTGGCAGGGGGTTGGAACTGGATGAGCTTTAAGGTCCCAAACCATTCTGTGATTCTACAGTTGGTACAAAGACTTGATGCCATGTGCCATGAATGGCAGGCCCACGTTTGGATCCAAAGTCTCTAAGTCTCTGGAAACTCATGGTTGAGACAATAACCAAAAAGTGCAAGGCACCCTAAAATGGGCCAATTCCACCTTGTGTCCTTCAACTTGGACATGCAAACTGCGCATCTTCCATCCAAAAAGAAAACTTCTCCAGCTACTCAGTTGGAGAGGGTAATATTAGCATCAAGCATTTCTTACAGACCCCTTTGTGTTAGGTTAAATTTTTGCTTCTGTAAGTTCAGCAGCACAGGACTAAAACCAAGAAAAAATACACAATTAATGGATATTTAACAACTCTAAAACTCATGTAAATTATGTTTTCTGCAGCAAAAAACATCATGACTTTAAGGTCTGCTCAATTTGTCAGTCAAAGAAGATGTCAGTGGTCCCTAAAAAAGGCTGAGAATTTATCATTTCCAGTCATATAAAATTCCCTTTTTCTATCCCACACAGTCACACAATAATTGGATCTCAACCTCATTTTTGGTCCAGGACCCAATATTGTGTAGCCTGCATTTCTATGGGTAATTATATGGGGTGTGTGGGTAAGGAATTTCCCAACAGGGGGAGGAAGGGAAGCAGTTCTGTGCAGGTTGGTCTCACTTCAAGGCCCACCGGCTGCTGGCAGCCTCAGGGAGGTTTTGGAGCAAGAGAAGCACCCTTAGGAGATGGATTAGCCTGCTGAGCACAGCAGAGGTGGTCAAAGGTGCACAATCCATCAGGATCACTGCCACGGATTCTGTGCGTATGTACGTGGGTATTTACGTGCGCGTGTAACGTAATACATCCCCATTGTTGGTTTAAAGGATCACTGCCATCTCGCCAAGTATTTCATGGTTTTTTATGGTCTGCTTAGCCTTGGATCGGCTGAATCACTGAAACGGACCAGGAAGTGCTGTCTAATAGATTGCAGGCCTCTGTGAAAAACCACTATCAGTGCTGCAGCAGCGCGCTGTGCATGTGTCAGAGAAGTGCACTGTCAGCAGGATAGCGCCTGGGCGTCTATCCACGTTTCCCTTACTTTTAAAAGAGCCGGTGACCTTCCAGAGGCCTTGATCGAAATGGGATGGATAAAAACTAGGTTAGGCATTGTAGTTCTCCGGGCTGCTCCTTTTGTTGTGCATAAAGTGGTCTGCATGTCCATTTGCGGGCATGCGGACAGGGTTTGAGCACTTCTTGGGCACTCGGTGTGAATTCATCCACACAGGCTGCTCCTGTGGTGCCAGAAGCAAACTGCACCTCGTGTGACCAGCTTCCAGAAGAGGATCCGTGAAGCTACAGAACAAACAAGTGACAAATGAAATGCAGCTTCAAAACTTAGTCCACAAACCCAGATTGCTTTCTCCATTAGGTTCCTGCTTTCTTTGCTCTCCTGCAGCCCCTTTGGGTGAAGGTATGGGCAGAATATGCCTGCCACAGTTTGGGTGTGTTTTGAGCCAATGTGCTTACACAAGATATAAAAAGCACTGGGTGCACAACGGGAAGAGGCAGGGAGGAGCAAAACAAGAAGTACACTGAGGAGATGCAAAGTAAGCTTATAAGGTACCCTGGATACGTGGCTTTCAGTGCTTCTTCCCAGCACTGGGAATTTGGTTAAGCAACAGCTGCCAAAACCTTGCTATCAGTATTACTGAGGGACAAGGCATGCCATGGGGGGGTGGAAAAGGGACCATGAAACACTCCTTTTGGGACTGAAGTCCCTCAGAAGCACTGGAAATCCTTATGCTGATTTTACTGGCCTTTGGATCGGGATTCCCGTCCACTGAGGAAGACAGAACAAAGGCTGCAGGATTGCTAATTGAGTTCAGTGTGATACACTGCTGTGCCAGAATGGACCAGCCCTACCAGGACTATGTGAGCTGCTCAAAGGGGCCCATGTATTTGTCCGAGTGGTAATGACTCAGGAGTCATTAGGGACCAGAAAGGCTGATTGCTATTAAAAATCCCGCACCCTGGCTGGGCATAGCAACTGGTTCTAGCTACCCTTGGTGAGTTAGGAGGTATCATACCTTAAATCTCTTGCTTCTTATTCCCATATCTTACATCTGGGATGTGTCTCGTGCCTGTTCTTATGGAGTCAGAGCCCTGCTTGTATTCCTGCCAGGGAAGGAGACACAACTGCCCCATCCTGCTATGGAAGCAGGTCTCTGACCTGCTGCTGAGCCTCTCAGATGTCTGGATGACCCAGCAGTGAAAACCCAAACCCCAGACCTGACTGCATCCTCCCTCCCTTGCTGCTTCCAGTGGCTTCCCCCCTGCCTGTGCCACATGCCAGGCACGGAAGGGATGTGTGACCTAACTGTGGGCCAGTGACAAGCTGGGACCACGTCACCCTGCAGTGCACCGCGTGCAGTGATCCTTGATCAAATCCTTGCACAGTTCCAGCACTGTGGCCTTCCCTCGATGCCTGGTATGGAGCAGCAACCCACACAGGGACCAGCAGCAGGGTCCCGCTGGTACCACTCTGAACACTTCATACACCCATCAATGGCTTCTGAGGTGTATGGACCCCTTAGTGGCTGCATGGAGGAATAGAAGCAGAAGGGAGGGTCTACAAATGGCTCAAAGTGATGTATTGTTGTCAAAACTGAAGAGATTTCTAGGCTTTTTAAGGAGGCAGGCCATGCTCAAACAGTGCCTGAGATAAGGGGTCCCCGGCTTTGGAGGATCTCAGTATACTGTTGACATACAGATGATAAATGCATTATTGAGAGCTTGCTAACAAAGCTGGAAGCACGGGAGCAGGCAGAGTCCTTTGCACACTGCACGGCTGATGCTGTACTTTCACCAGGAGGTCTCAAGGCCTTTCAGGATGATTATCCCCACTCATGGATGGGGAAACTGAGGCAGGACCAGTGGCAGCTCACAGCCATCCAGCAGGCTGGCAAGCACAAGGAGGGGGAGCAGTCAGATGCCACACTCAAGCCTTGCGCTAGGAGAAATGGTAGCAAAAACAGGCAAGCCTAATCTGTCCCATTCTAAAGGGAAAGCACTCCACCGGCTTTACTTCTGTGTCAAGCACTACAGATTAAACCAGATCTTCCTTGCTCACTGCATCCCAGCACAGAAAGGAACTATCCAGGAGTTGCTGGCAGGAACAGCATGAGCTGCCCAGGCTCTCTGAGGCACCAGGACTATCTGCAGCCACCCAGGGAAAAGCTCAATGTGCTACTGAAAGTAAATCATGCATCAGGGTACGGTGACATTCACATACAATGCTGCAAGGAAGGGTTATTTAAAAGCCGTGAGTCAGGCTGCAGGTATTGTACCATTCAGTATTGCTGGGTGCTCTTTAAAGCACTCTCTATAAGGATATGGCAGGAAGAAAATAAAGAGGGGAAGAACAGAAATGAAGCAAATCTTTCAGAGCAGGAGAGGATGAATCACAGGTTCCCAAGTTCTCTTTCCCATATATTGTCAAAGCCAGAGGTTCCTGTGCTGTGCATTTCAAATGAAATCTGAAATGGAAAATAATGTGAGATGGAAAATCCAACTTTCTAATTGCAAGCATATCTCAAGAACCATATGAAAATATCTCATCCCTCATTGGAGGCTGCTGCTACCAGCCTCTGCCCCTGCCTCACTCCTTCGCTCTTCCATCCTTCTCCAGGTGTCTGCTCCTCACTTTTCCATCCATCAGCTCCTGCAGTTCGCCTCTCCCAAACCTTAACCATCACTTGGACACACACTCCCCATTCTGCCCCTCTTGGGTGTTACCACCTCCTGCTACCCACCAGTGCTTGAACCCAGCTAGCACTAGCCTTCCCCAGTGGCAGGGTACTGGGCACACTGAGCAGCCCCTGTGACTCACTGTGTGCCTTTCCTCACATGGGCCCTGGGCCCTGCTACCCATCCCTTACAGGGGACACAAATATGATACTTCAGAGCACAGCAGGACATTATAATGTGAAAAAACACAAAGAAGAGATCAAGAGGTATTTTTGCCACTGCTTTCTGCAGGGCAGGGTTGGGAATGTCCAATTTGAGGTGGTTTAACTCTCTTTTCTTTGGATGTCCCTTTTGAGAGCGATGCCAGGGACCCCTCCATCCAGCAGAGTGTATTTCAGCTTCTGTCTGACGCAGAGGGTGCCACTGCTCTGTTTCAGCAGGAGGCTCTCAGAGGTAAGCTAGCCTTCCCTGACAGCGCGCTCGCCTTCCTCCCCCAAGCTCCCCCTCACCCCTGCCAAACTGGATGGACTGGATACCTTCCCAAGATACACCCCGGCTTTCAAAGTGCCGTTCTGCTGACATGGTTCAACTCACGTCTCCCTTCAGCTCCTCCACGTACAGTGACACAAACTCCAGCTGCCTCCCAGGAGAACGGGTTTCAAGGGGGCCCAAGGTGCTGCACAGCCTGGGAGGGCAGGCTCAGTGCCACCAGGAGCAGCCAGGAGGATGTTTATCCCCAGGGGACGAGCCCTCAGCAGAGCTGCGGGTCTGCGGTCCCCATGGGAAGCCTATTCAGTCTAGTAATCAATCGCGTTCCTCTTCTATACTCACAGTGGTTTAAGACACATCGTCATAAATTACTGTAGCAGCAAAGGTGGCCCAAATACTTTCAGTATGGGTTTGGTACCCTTCACTGGGAGAAGATGGTTGGTTTCTGTTGATGTAGGAACCAACTGACTCAAACTTAAACAGGAAGATCATGAGGAGCAAAGATGAGCTGATCCACACCATTCACCTCTCCTTCCACTGATGAAAGCCCATTTTGCCCTTATCCTTGGAAACCCTTGTCCCCTGCACACAAAGCTCCCCAAGGACAAGACAGCAGCATCAGGGTTTATGAGGCCTTGCACAGGATTTGGTTTCTGGACACCCAAAAATACAAGAGCAATTTTTGGTCACGCAGTCTCAGTATTAACTTACTCAGCTGGAGTGAAAAGAAATTGGGTCATATTTTGAGGATGTGTGTGCAAATAATAGCTCTCAAAATCCCATTTGTTTTTCTAGCTTTCACTTTATTTGATCTGTGATAGCCCAGCACCCAGACTGACCTCTAAAACAAACAAGTAGATGTACTTTTTCACCCAACACACAATTAAATTGTGATACGCGGTGGCATGAAATGTTGCGGAGGCCAATAATTTACACAAGTTCATAGAGGCCAGACCTACCGAGGGCTGCTGAAAGTAATGTTCTGGATATAACTTCCTGGCCAGCAAGATCTCAGACTGCCAACTGTGAGAAGATGCATCTCTTTATTGAACTCCTATTACTGACCAGATTGAGCCCAGACTGAGCTCGGTGGACTTTTGCTCTACAAAAGGATGGCTCTTCCTTCCATGCATGACCTCTCTGCCATGAACATAAAGCTTTTATTTCTCCAGCATATCTGGAGAGCCACACTTTGAGATCAGATGTTTGCTTGCTCTGGAGGGGTATTTGTTTGCTTGGGTTTTGGTTGGTTTTGTTTTGAAGAGTGATGCGGTTAAATAAAAAGAGGTGCAGGCTGGACTCTTGCATTATTCATCAGTTAGGCAATCCCAAACAAAAGCCAGGTTGGCATTAGTGGGAGTTTCATGTGCTACTTGTTCCTCAAGGAGATCTACTCCATCAGTGCTAATTGGTAGCCTCTACACCAGGAGTCCATGTCTCCATCTCCAACTTTCCCAGGGTATGATGACATGGAAGTCACTTGTGGCTGCTGCAGATTGCAGACACCATCCAGCCACCCACCTTCCCCATGGGCTCAAAGGGAAGACGCAGGAGTACCAAGGCAGCTAACCCATACCAGGTTGCAAGGAAAAGTAGAGGAAGGTGAGATGGATGAGTGACATCTGAATAGGAAATGGGATGCATTACATTGGGTTTTGTCTTCATGTACAGTGATCCACAGCAAGGCTTGCAGGGACATAGAGCTGATAACAATGGTTCAGTAGAGACCCTATGGAGCCAGAGATGTGCTCAGCTATTCCTGTGGTGTTGATGTGTGAGGTACCCATGGGCTGACTCATCCTCATGCTACTTTGGTGGATCCCCTTTTTTGTCAGGGCAGCACTGTCAGCACAAAACAAGGAATCACAGAGCAGTGATTTTGGGAGCCGTGGAGTGGCATTTCCACTAGAGTCAGCCTCTGTTTGCCATGGTCTTTGCTGTGAAGAACACATAAGGCTATGGCATGAATTGAACTTTTAAACCCAGGCCATTCAAGTGGGTTTGAAATTGGGATCTTCTTTACTTAATTAAAAATGAAAGGCTCTCTACAGGATCAAGCTGGCCTTTGATACAGTTAAAACTGCAAGGAGGGAGACAAACCAGGATCCTAGCTGGGGTTTGGAGATGTAGCTGCTTCACCTCAGTGGAGCACAAGTTGTTTACAAAACTGATGTTTACAATAGGAACAAAGCGCCCTCAGATAAAGCAAGAAAACCCCCTTTTACCTGTGGGGAGAACTGGTAACAAGATGCCTGAGCTAAAATCCCTAGTTCGGCAAGGCATTCCAAAATGAGTTATTTTGTGCTGCTTTCTGTTGATTTAAAGTGAGATGACACAGAGACAGATTAGCTAAAACCACAGACATTATAAATTGCAATTTGGCCTCCGAAGCTGAAATGCTTTGATCTGTGACTCAATTGGGGCCAAACTGAAGAGCTTTTAAAGAGGGGGAAACACATACAGGGGGATAAAGGCTTGGACATAAACATTTTCTCAAGTTACCGTAGCTGACCTGAATAAGTCTTCGCCATTATTTTCATCAGAGTTTAATCGGGTCCACCAGGAAAGGTGCATGGAAGCATCCACACATGGGTTTCTGAGACAAAACATGGGAGTGTCTAGTATGTTCATTAACCACAAGCCTAGAAAGCATTTCTTCTTTGCTGCCCAGTTTGGGGCTTATATTTGGTCTGGCTTTTCTGTGAGAAGTGTGGTAAGAGATTTTGGAGCTGATACAGAAGAAACTGGTTTGATTTGATTTTTTTTAAATAGAGTCAGAAAACCTAGAATTTGGCAGCTTTGAAAGTCCTTAACGGTTAAGAATATGCTTGAAGTTAGGTGTATGAGTCAGTGTGAGCAAAACTGTCCTGCTCTTTAGTGAAGAAGATTCCTCATCTCTCCCTCCCTCCCTCCCTTTGGAAAGGTTTCTGCTCCATGCAGCCCTCCCCACTCTACCCAACGGGTCATGGGGCAAAAACATGGCTCATTTTCCCAGCAACATGAGCTCCTCTCACTGCTCTTTATGCAGTCTGGAGGCCTTTTGCCACCTCTTACAATATTTACCTTTTAAAATTACATTTTTCTTTCACCTTGTGAGCAGTTCTCCTTTGTGCTCCCAACTCCCTTTACACACGTCCTCGCTACATCCCAATGTCGGAGGGAATCCGATGGAGCCTCTCTGGAGCACAGCAGAGAAGAGATGTCAGATTTGTTTTGCCAGGAGTTTGGCACAGGTAGTTTGAAGACAGAGGACTTTCCCACTTCCCAAAGCATAAGAAAAATGCACTTCCAGTTCTTCTCCCCTTGCCTCTGTTACTGCTCAGCGAGCATTAGCGCAGCAATGCGAAGAACCCCTCCACACCCATCAGTGCCCCTCTCTCCTCTTTTAAGGGTGCAGTCATACCTGGGGGGGGTTACACTGCTTTTCAGAGGCTGACCAGCACAGTGCTGTAAATTCTACCTTTCATCCCAAGAAATGTCCTTCCAGATGAGAAGAGAGCCCTGGACTTCCTGGGATTATCCTAGACTGGAGGCAGGACACTTCTGGTGGTGGCCTTTGGTCTAGTCTTGTGTCTGCCATGGCACTGACTGATTCGCTGCACACCATAACTCATTTGGTTGTTCGGCCTCAGCATCCCTTTGGTGAAGAATCAGTAGTCATTTATCCCAGGATAATTGCAGTGTTTAATGAGATAGCGGCCCTTGTTTGCTCTTCTTCCTGTACTTGCTCCTACTGAAGACAGATCCATCTCCAGAGTAGGAGGAGGAGGATTTAATGCAGTATTTGCACAGACCTGAGGGATGAAATGCTGATAGCAAAGTGTTTGGATGAGAGAGTAAAGATGACTTGGAGGAGTAAAGACTTTCAGAAAAGCTCGACTTGGAGAGGTCGATAACTTAGATACCAATCAACATACTGCTGAACCAAATGACGCTCTTTTGTGTGCAGTTCCACTCTTACCACTCATGTGCTTAAAATTAAGCATATGCTTAAAACTTTGCCAGATGAGGTCTTCAGAGCTCCATTAGTGCTGTATGTTTTTGCTCTAAATTCACTGTAATTGTTTCTCATTGAATAGATGCTCACTGAGTAAGATATGAAAAGAGCATGGGAACAAAGGGGCCCTCAATCTGAGACTTTGATCCACATATTATTCAAATACATAATGACTGCTTTGATTTATGGATTTATAATTCTATTGAGGCATTCTGGAGATTATCCAAAACATTCCAGTTCCAGTCGATGCTAGAGGGTGTTACCAGAGCCCCTGCCTGGAATTACAGGGATAAATTTTAGTTGCCTGCTTGCTGCTGAGATTACATCACAGATTGCAGGATAAGAGCAAGCTGCACAGCAATGCACTCACTTATATTTGGCGCTAAATTGCAAAGGCTTTTTTTTTTTTCCCTCTGTCACCTAAGAAAAGCATCTGAAAGTACAGACTCTCTTCTACCCGCAGTATATAGAGTTTTGGCAGTATAACAAGACAGCAGACTACATTGTGGGTGTGTTGAAAGAAGGAGCAGATGGTAGCTTGCTAGCACAAGGATTTAGCAATGCATTTAGAAAACAGATTATTTTGGAAGATGAGAAATTATGAAGTATGATTAGCCCCGTCCCCTCTACTCCCACTCCCCTCCCCAAACATATCCCCACAAAATGTTCCTTTGGCCATGCACCACAGGAGTGACTCAGCTCCGACACTCCATAAGACTACTGCAAGAATTCAAATAGGTGACAGCTGTGAAGAAAAAGATGCTCTGCTTTTCATTTGCACCAATACCAGCTTGGATCCTTAAAGCCATCTCACCTAACACAGCAGGGCCACCTTGTTGCTAGCAGAGAGATTACTAGTTAAAGGGACCTGGCCTGCAAGAGGGACTGTTCCTAGATGATGGGGACTCATCACCTATCTCAGGACCTGGTCTTGCTACCGCCACTCTTGTGGGTAGAGATGTTTCTCTGTTGGTTACTTGGATCTAGAATAAGGACTGAACTTCATACCTCCCTGGCTGTAAAATTTCCTTTCTCCCATTCATTGTATGTTGAGAGGTTCAGGTGTGAGATAGAGTGTGATGATTGCGCTGTGTGAGCAAGCAGAAAGAATAAGACTTTGTTAAGTGACAAATCTCTCAATGTGATCCATACAGTCTGGCTTCTGAGAGAGAAAGAGCAACATCAGAAATGGGGGGAACCTGTACTGGTAAACCCTAGAGAGCCTTATTTCAATGTAAGGAGTCCTCTCTTTAAAGGTGGTCTTACCATGGGGAGGAGAAAGGTGAAGGGCTTTCTACTGTGACTGGGTGAAACCCCTGACAGTAACAGGGACCTAATATGAATAGCAGCAGGGGAACCTCATGCCCTCCTTCCCTGTGGCATCTTGAGATTAGATACTGGCAAACCACAGAGACAATGCAGATCCTGCACAAAGGGTTTAATTTGGGTCCTTTCCAGTTCATCTTCTCAGAATCTCAAACTCTTGGGACACAAGGGTGAGAGTCACCAGTAGACCTGGGTCACTTTGAGTGTTTCAACTCATGTCACCCTAAATAATAGGTCTAAAATTGCATTCTGAAGGTGCCTGCTTCTTCCAACAACTGTATAAAGAGCCCAGAGTAATCAGCTCAGACATAGATTATTACTTTGTAGTATTGTATTAACTTATCTCACCCAGCTTAACTGTATGACCCAGTTAAGCTGGGTGAGATAAATGCCACCCAAAGATCCTGGTTAACTGCAAGAAATGCTCTGGTGGTAGGAAAACCAGACACCTGCAACCCAAAAAATAACTATAGTGTGTTACCTGTGCGTGAGAATAGCATCGAACATGGCTGTCCTTCAGCAGTACACCATGACTTAAAGCCATAAGGAGGCTGTACCTGCGAGTAGATTTGCTTTGGAGATGAAAATGTCTACTTGAGCATGAAATGTCACCAGGCTTAGTGTGTTATTTCACCAGCTGCACCATCAGATTAGTTCAAATCACTTCACAACTGAAATGAGTTCTTCAGTGCACTGACACTGGACATGGTCACTCCAGCAGTGTCCATCGGACTAGAGATGATGGAACTGAGAAGGCAAACAGCAGCTATGTCTCAGTGATTACCACCAGCTGAGTGTTCAGATCTCATTTTTCGGCTGGGAGAGGAGTGTAGGAAACCTGATCTTACACCATGCATCAACCACTACCTCAGTGTTTCAGAGGAGATGCACATACCTCCAGAAACCACCTATTTTCCATCCCTGCTAAGGCTGTGTCCTTTCGCTATCCAGGATCCCAGGAGAGGTTTCTTCTGGTTTTAGATAGAGTGGTAAGTCTGGATGGTCTTGATCTCACAGCAAAGCTGGGTGCCTACAATCAGGAAGGAATTGCTTTTTTGTGGATAGGGCTGATCTGATGGTGGAACAAATACAGTCCCATCTTCTGTTGTGGAATGTGGACTATAGGTACTCCTAAGATTATAGAATCATAGAATGGTTAGGGTTGGAAAGATCCTCAGGACCATCTAGTTCCAGATGTTGGAAGAACAGACTTTATCTTGCATCTGTGTCATCTGTGGTGTATGAAAGCTGCTGAAGAACTATCAGGTCCTTCACTTAGAGATGGTCAGCGCTGCTTTTGCAGGGCTGATTCTGCTTTGAAGGAGTCAATAAAATGGTTTTTGCTCAAGAAGTCATTGCTGAGTATTTGTAGTCCCGATCACTCTCATCTATAGCATTTTCTTTCGGGATTAGATTTTGGAGAGACAAATCTCAGAAGAATCAAGTGCCTTTGCTCTCCTTAGTCTCATTATAGCCCTGTGTAAAATGCAGAGGTGGCTTAGAAACCTCCTTCTGGAGACTTGAGGTCACCAGGGACATACTGCCATTGGGCTGACTGCTGGTTGCAGACTTCTCAATTAGCTGCTGCTTCTTCTTTTTCCCTGGAAACGCTGATGTGACACAAAGACACACACTTCGGGAATGGGATGATCCTGACAATGCTCTGACAGAAACCAGGAACATTTCCAGAGCAGCCCCACTTGCCAGGTGGGTTTCCAAACCCTCCTCGCTTCTTGTCGGCTCACACACAGCACCCCTGGCAGGATGCCCTGCTGAATCCCAGGAACAGGGACGGGGGGTACAGGAAGTTTCCGGAGCTTCCCTATACCGCATGGAAAGAGGCCAGCAAAGGTGTCTGAGTTGCAATGCTAAGAAAGCCACCCTCCCCGAGTCTTCTCTCATTGGGAATGCTTGTAAGCGGTTGACACACAAAACACCATCTCAAAGTTTTTTCAGATGATTTTTGGAACTTTACCATCTCAAAGTTTTGTTTGCTTTTGGAGCAGACTTTTCCCTCTTTTTTTTGGTCCCATCCGTGGAAGTGAGCATGGAATAAAATGCAGATCCATCTGTTCGAAACTACGGATTACCTCTGACTCCATCAATACAAAGATGTTGCTGCACTGCCTGAAAATGCTTCTAGTTGTAGCTGTGACATTTCCTTGGCAGCTTCATGCTTTCTCCCTGGAAGATCTCCATAAACGGCCCCACTCCCCACACATCCTCCCAAAGGGCTCTCAGCCATGGGGCAGAACAAGGTGTTAATCTGGTCAACCTCTCTTGTTCCTGGTGGCCACAAGGAAAAGCTATTCAGCAAGATGCAGCTCCTTCTTTTTTATCAAGTCCACAATGGTCAAAGGCATGTCACTGTTTCCTCTGGGCTGGAGGACGCAGATCAGGCTCTGTGTGGGACTGATGCACTCCCAAGGACAATCCAAAGGGAACCCCAGGCAGATGAGATGTGGAGTATTATGGCTGCCTGCAGACATGATGGAAGCCACGACAGCTCATTTGACTACAGGATTACACATTTCTGTAATATAGGGAAAATCTGCATTCAGGACTGACTTAGGCTCCCTGCTTGTCCCTTGGTGGTGTGATTGCAGCAATGACACACCAGCTTTGCAGAGCCTGGCCCTCCAGCCCATCTTTACCATCCTTTTCTCACCAGGCGACCAGGTGGCTGCAATGCCCAAGTGTGTTCAATGGGTGTTGCAGTCAGAGCCCTGTGAGAGCCTGACTGTTGCACAGACCCTATTGCTCATCCAGTTCCAACCCCCTGCCATGGACAGGGACACCTTCCACTAGAGCAGGTTCCTCCAAGCCCCGTCCAGCCTGGCCTTGAACACTGTCAGGGATGGGGCAGCCACAGCTCCTCTGGGCACCCTGTGCCAGTGCCTCAGCACCATAGCAGTAAAGAAATTCTTCCTAAAATCTGATCTAAATCTACCCTCTTTCATTACCTCTCCTCCTATCCCTATTTTCTCTTATATGAAGTCTCTCTCCAGATTTCTTGTAGCCCCCTTAGGCACTGCAGCTGCTCTAAGGTCTCCCTGGAGCCTTCTCTTCTCCAGGCTGAATAACCCCAGCTCTCTCAGCCTGTCTCCATAGCAGAGCTGTTCCAGCCCTTGGAGCATCTTTGTGGCCTCTTCTGGACTTGCTCCAACAGCTCCACGTCCTTCTTTAGTTTGGGACCCTAGAGCTGGACGCAGCACTGCAGGTGGGGTCTCACGAGAGCAGAGCAGAGGGTCAGAATCCCCCCCTTGACATGCTGCAGTGCCAGGCACTGCTCTCTTATGCTGCAGCTGCAAGCAGGGCCAGGAGCAGCGGGGAGCCCCTTGCTGGCACAGGGCTGGGCTGGCAGCTGATCGAAAGCACTTGGTTCCCTCTCTAAAGAAAGACTTGAAAGGCTCCACCATGGGGGAAGAAAAACACAGGAGCAGTGGTATGAGGAGCTGGCTGGAGGGACAGAGACAGGCTGCAAGCTGGGGCTTAGCAGCTGAAGCCTATTAAACAGGGAGATCCATCAATACCTCTTCGAATGGGAGAGAAAGATCAATCTTTCCTCTTTCCATGCTGCATGGTTTACCACTACCTCTGCTCCCTTGTATTCACTTCTTATAGCCAGGTGAATCTGGGAGAGCTGGACTGTGGGAGGCTGGATTTGGCCTAAGAAACTGGTGCTGGAGCAGGATCTTGCTGTGCAGTGCTGTCTGTGGCAAGGGTCCCCTCTCCATCCCAGTCTGGCCAGTTGGTATTCACCTGCCCCTGGCACAGGACTTGGTGCTGTGCAATGGACACATTGCTCCAGGCACAGGGGTGGGAAGTTAGTGACAGTCACACTGGTATAACTCCTCCTGTTAAACAACAGGGTGAGGTACAACACCTGGTTTTGACCAGAATCAAGAGAAAGAGCCGTCATTATGATTTATACCCACAGCTGAGGAGGTCGCTCTCCTGTTTCCCACAGTGAGCAACACTGGAAGATTCAGAAGATGGATCTAGCACCTCTTCAATAAGCAGATCTGGTCTCTCCCAGTTGGAGATTAGCTTCAACCCTGACATGTTGCTTCAGAAATGTTCCTATAAGCATCCTGTTAGGATCCTGTACTTGTCCACGGCTAAGCAGAAAGCCCACGAGTCTCGAGAGACTGGCCCCCAGCCATGGCCCATCCCCTGCCTACTTCATTTGGGAAGCTCAAAGGCACAGGCCAGCATTCTCCCATAGCCGCACCCCCCCCCCCCCCCCCAAAACGTGCAGTGCTCTAGACATGGTTTTTATTCAGAGTCATGGAAATAGTCCCCCCAGTCAGACAGGCACAGCTTTGTATTGTTAGGAGCTGGTTCCACTGGGGGATTTCTGAACTGAGATTGCCCAACTCCCGCTTGGCAGGGCCGGGTGCCAAGGTATTTGGGCACAAAATGGTCAAGTGAGGTTTCATTCTTTTCTCTTCTTGTTTTTTTGTAGGCAGACAATATTTTTATGCCCCGTCATGGCTGGGCAATCAAAACAGCAATTAGGTTGCATCAGCAGATGTGCTCGCTTTCAGGGACTGCCGGTCTCAGCGGCGCACAAGCTATGCTCCGTTTGGTACAAAGATCTTTTGATTTCCAAATAAAACTTGGACCTTTTAAAGTGCTTCATCAACCATCTGTAAGCTGAGCAGGGCATTTGCTTCTAGCACTCCCAGCCCAGAAAGCTGCAGCTGCTTATCCTGAGCAGCCCCAGTAGGTGAGCAGAAAATAGAGCCCCTGCATCTGCTTGGTGAGGGCAGGCAGAGCACAGCCTGTGCCATCGCTCACAGTGCTGAATCGGTTCAACAGAGCTTGTTTTGTTTCCATATCGGCACAAAACCAGCCCAGGTTTTGTTTCCAGGTCTGCCATGCCCGGCACAGCTCCACATCATTGCTCTTTCCCCCAGAGTTATATTTCCCCCCCAGTTAACTGGCCTGAAGTTAAGCAGCTCTCCTGAAAACCACATAATGTCCCTATGCGATCAGGGTTGGTGATGGTGCTGCAGGAGGAGTCATCTGCCATGAGCTCCCCATGTCAACAGAGAGAAAACAGAAACAGAGAGAAAACAGAGTAGAATTTTTCCCCATGTCAACAGAGAGAAAACAGAATAGACCATCTCCTAAGGGCTCCTGCCTCTGTAAGTGACTGGAGAAGATGAGCCACTGAAATGTGGCACTTCTTCACTTATAGATGATCAAAGCTAGGTGCCATGAATCCTGCCTTCTACCTATACATAGCATCTGCACCCAGCACTTCCTAAACATCCTGCATTCACCAAGCAGCAATGAAACTTGCTGGTACCTGTCACTTCGGAAAGTCAGGTCTCAGCCGTGCCTCAAGCTTCGCAGGAATTTCTGCAGGTTGGAGCAACTTGGGGATTAACTACAATAATACACATGAATTTCACTCAAATTAGCTGAGATGCAGCAAAGTGGATATATAGGTCTAGAAGAGAGATTTGTCTCCTGCCAGCTCAGGTCATCATGCATGCATTCTGGCATCAAGGGAGGGCAGGAACATCTACCTAGCGGCATGAGCACCATGGGTTACAGCACACCACCCTCGAATCACGCTGCAAGGAGACAATGCGGGGAAAGCTCAGGGCTCGGAAAGCACTTAAGAAAATGGGGCTCCATTTTTATTTGAGCTTCTTTGGTATTAATAGAGTATGAACAGATTTTGACACACTACTTCCTATGGCAAGAGCACAACCTGCTCATCTTTAGGTTGTCATTAGGCTGTCTGGAAGGAAAATGGTTTCACCTTTCCATATTAGGTCATAGAAATAATGTTTGAAGTTAAGATAAACCTCTTATTTTTTCACATTGCTCTTACTTCTGTTATATTCACTTTGCTTTTTTCTCTCCCCTAAGGTCTGCACATGCAGATGTGCACTGAGGATGGTCAGCTTGTAGGAAGCACACAATTCAATGGATGCTACTGAAACTGGCTCAGAAATGAATTCCACATCCAGGGTCTGCACCAAGGCAAGTGAAGATCACCTATAAGTCTGTTTCTGGCTTCAGAGGAATCCTACATATTTTGTGCATGTAAGGAAAAAGCCTCCCCCAAAAAAAACATAAAAAAGCCCCCAGCAAAAAAAGGAAGAGAAGCAAATTCTGAGCCTTCCAGCTTTGGCCCTGGCCCACCCGTTAGTGACTGTGTGTGGCAATGGCCAAAGCACCAGCTTCGTGGTGAATGTGGGAGGAGCCAGAGAAAGGGTTCATGAACGCTGAGAGGGCAGGGACTTTTCCACATGAAGTTATGAGGGCCCTGAGCTAGGGCTGATAGAGTGGCTGTGATGGATGAGCCTGGCACTGAGAGCCAAAGGGTTCCCTGGGGCTTTCCCTCCAATGTGTCCCTTGCGGGCAGATTTCATCAGATGCAATTTAAAAGATATCAAGCTCTTTGCTAACTTCATTTGTCTGTATAAATAACTGCTGCAGCTGACAAAGGGCTGTTCCAGGATCACAAAAGGCATGGGAGTTACTACTCAGAGCTGGAAACAGGAGGACAGGCTTGATACAGTAGTGTTATTTCTAGGTGAGCTGTCCAGGGCATCCTTTAAGCCTCTGCAGCACCCTGAATCCTCATCACTCCCACATGGCTGGGACACTCAAGCTGAGTGCAAAAGGTTGGCTGATGAACTTCCAGTCATTACATGGATGGAGGATTTTAGCTGTGCACCCCTTTCAATAGACAGGGGTTTGGTACTCAGTGCTACGCATCATATGTTCCTGCGCAATTTACGTCTATTAAAACCCTTATCAATCACCTTCACTTCACTAGCCTGTGTAACCTCCTTACCAAAGCAGGGCCACTAAGGCTAATGGCAGTAAGTGACTACAGAAACAGTCCACTGCACTGTGGCTCCTGGTTTCTCCTGCCTATACCAAGACAAGACTCTCACCAACACCAAGGTTTGTCTTCCTAGCCTGGACCCATGGCTGGAGAGTGACTACCAGTGGTAATCTCAAGGGTCTATGTTTATTGACCTAAGCACTGGGGGCTGACCTGCCCAGAGCCCTGGGGAGACTCAACCATTTCTCTCATGCTGTACAGAGCTGGGCATCAGGACACGGCCAGGGAACAACCCAGGAACCAAGGAGGGTCCCCAAACCATGCTGATTGCAGTACTAGGGAGGGCATGGCTACATGCACAGGACACATCACCTAGGCTAAGGGGGGAACCCAGAGGTCAGCATCAGATGCATGTAAACCCTGAAATACCAATATACCAATATACTGTAAGGCTCAGACTCACCCTGTATCACTTACAATTGCAGGAATTTGCAGTGATGCTTCAGATGTCAAATGGACTGATTTACCCTTTGGGAAGGTCCATCTCTTTGGGAAGCTCACTGCAAAGGGAGTATGGCACATCTATTGTCCTAACTTAAACACCTCTGCTCTGCACATAACTCAGGGGAGCTGAATAATGCCCAAGAGTTGTTTGTGAAACTGCACAAACATGCACTGAGTTCCTGGGAGGAAAATGTTTGTTCATTCCTTAATCCCTTATCTGGTGCGCTGCAAATGCTAAAAGAGGCCAAGGAATTTTGCTCAAGATTAGCGATGAACTAGGAACGGAGATTAGCTCTGTGTGCCAAACAGGGGCTCCTGATGCAGGGGCATTTTGAAACAGGTGGCAAAAGGAGGGTATGAACCACAAAGGAAGATGCAGTTTGCTTTTGAAAGAAAGCCTCAGCTTATATACATATATATATATATATATATAAGTTCAGTTTTGAAGTTGCCTGAGAGTCTTTCCTTTTTTCCTACCTCATTCTTACAAGAAGGACAAACGCAAGGGGTAAGCAGGGCAACTGCAGCACCCTCTAAATACTTTGTCAGCCCATTCATGTTCCTCTGCACTTCAGCAACTACAGCAGAAGTGACCAGATTTCTCCAAGAGCAGCTCACAGCACAGTGCTGCGTGTTGCACGTGTTCAGTAAAAGCTGCTACTGAACATCTTATTCCTTTGTGGGTTTTTCAAATGAGGTTTACACCCAAGGACCTGCTTTACATGCAACAACTAGGCAGAAACATCAGTAAAGACTTCTCATAACAGTGGCTGTTACAAAAGTACTATTTAGGCAAAATCTCCATCTCCCTTGTTGGATCCTATCCCTTTAAATGATGACTTTGCAGTATCACCAGGATGTCCTGTGCGATGCCTTTAGCTAAAGAGCATCTCTCCTGGCAAGGGATTTTTCTGCTGCTGTGCTTGCAGTACAACCTAACATAAGAGTACAGCCAAGTCAAATGGTTTCTGGAGTGCACTACTGCAGTAAGACAGATATAGAAATCCAGTTCTCAGCTGTGCCCATGACCTGCACCGTGACCTGCACCAAGTCACTTCATCTTCCTGTTTCCGCTCCAACCTTTTCCCATTTATCTCCATGACTTGTGAGCTGGGCAGATGAGTTTCATTGTGTTTGTACAATACAAGCTAAACCAGAGCTGTCAGCCTGATTTGTGCCTCTTGGCACTGCCAATGGTACCAGTCCTTAGGGATTTACTGCATGTCTGCATGGTCGGTGGCTCTCATGAAGGCTCCTTTCCTGGGATGATGCGCTGAATTAATCTTCCTTTCAAAAGGAAAGCACATATTTAGGCAAGCTTGAAAAGGCAGGCGCTAAGTTCATACTTGAGAATGGAAACAATGCAGAGGTGAGGTGGTGCTACTTTGGGTGTGCTAATCATTATTTTTAACACTTGGTTAAAACACGTGTTTTAACAGCAGCGTGGCAGCAGCACGGAAAGAGCACAAATGATATACCCACAACAGTAAAATTAGTAGAGAGTCAAAATGCTCCTGTTCCAAAGGCACTAGACAAGCAAACATCTAATTACTGTGTTTTAGCAGTATGGAAACACAGTTAATTTACCCAGGGTTGCATAATGCATCTGCATATTGTGTTTACAAAGGAAGATGCTGCCATTCAAAGGCCGTGGGGCTGTCGGTGGGGATTTTTCAGTGCGTTTATCAGCCCCACACCCCTCCTCCAAACAGTGCTGCTGAGCCAAAATCTGCCTGCTTCCTTTGCACTGTGCAGGGCAGTCCTCCAGGGAGCAAGAAAAGGGGCTGGCAAGGAGGAAACATGGACTTTCTATTTTGCAGTTGTTGATTCCATGGCTGGCTTGTTACAGCGTGTGATGGCCTGCTAGCCCGCCTCTAGAATGGGGATAATGAGTCATTATCCTGCCAATAACAATGCGTATCTTTATTTAATTCTCCTCCTGGCACTGTCTGCCAGCAGGTGATGGAGATGGCCTGTGTTGGGTGACAGCAAGCGACTGCCAAGCATCTGGTGTGCCCGGGTGTATGGATACACACCGGCTAGGCGACAGCAAAGGAAACCTCACCCATGGGCCTTTAGGGGAGGTGCTGGGCAGGGGATCACCACCCCAGGGAGCGGGACACAGTGTGCAGGGGCAGCCTCCCATTGCATTCACTTGCATGGAATTCAAAAGCAGGTTTATTGTATTGCCCCTCAAAAGGTAGGAGGCAAAATTACTCACCCGCAGGTTAGCCCAGGAGCCTGTGGCAAAGTCCAGCCTGCAGCTAGATTTGTGAAGGGAGACAGAGGAGGTGAGACCTTCCTCTGATCTCACCCATAAGATGCCCTGAGACTTCAGGGGGCAAAGCTTGCTGCTACCTTACAAGTAATTTGATAAGGCAAATCTTGAGGTGAGCAAGTGAAATCACTCACTTTGGTAGCTTTATGCTCGGATCCATCCTATCTTGTTAGTTCATGAGCATGAGTTTCCCAGTTTATCTGATCCTGGGGGTGCACAGATGCTGCTGTGCTGTGCTCCACCAAGGGTACCTGCTCCATCCCAGTGCTGCCTGTATCTTGGCATCAGATCTCACTGGGCTGGCGTGCCACGTACAAACCATTACATGCAATAACAAGTAAAGCACTGCTTGAACCTTAGCACAAAGAAGCTAAAAAACAAAAACAATAAATGCATTTTCCACAAGTGCAGAGACAGCAGCCTTTGAATGGGAATTGCTGATCGGCTTATGACTCAGCTGGCTGCTCGCAGAGCACTTCAGTACATGCTCAACTTGGGACAGCAGCTGGGGATCTGATGGATTTGTTAATTCCAAAGCCAAATGCATGCCGAAATGCGTGGCAAAGGGTGTGGGATATGGTCGAGGTCTGTAGCACTGGTAGAGCACAGGGACATGTTGCCCACATCCCTCCTCATGATGGGGTCACCCTGCTGCAGGCAGCCCCTCAGGATGATCTGGGGTGCACAGCGGTGGGTGAAGGGCACTCTGTGCTCGGTGTGGCGTGGGGTGCAACACGCAGGACTTGTGGGATGCCTTTCACCACCCGGGTCAAGCCCTGCTTGTTGCAGTGGGAGGAGGGAACCGGCCCAGGCGCCAAAATGTCTGTGACTCTGCTTAGATCATGCTTATAATGTTTTTCTGCGTACGGATCTACGTATATAGAAAGGAACCATTCATCTCAGCTGGGAGGACTGGCAGCCTTTGGAGTCACCCTGTCCACTGATAGCCAGGCACCTTGTTTTTCACCCAGTCTTTGATTTCTGCCTTCCTCCCCCCACCAGCACTGTTCCCAGGGCATCATCCTCATGAAACAGCCTTTTGTTCATAGGTGCCCGAAGCCAACGTGCCTCTTTGACTGGCTGCTTCGTTTCACGCCGACACCCTTAACTGCTGGTTTCATCTTCCTGGTAGCGATTGTCTCAGATGAAGTTTCAGTATCACTGTTTCTCATCTGCGGCTTCAGAGTTCCATTTTCACCAGCCAGAAGCCAAAACCCTTGCACTTGCCTGACCTCTGCAATTACCGGCAGGACTCTTGCTCCATGGCGCTGCAGCCTCTGGCCATGGGGAAACTTTAGATAAGTTTATCCCGTATGGATAAGCCACAGGGGACCCAGTGACAGCACATAGTTTGCTTTAAATGTCTGGCTCTTCCTGCAGTCTTATTCAGACTCACTGCTGAGGCCTCACTTGCTGTGAAGTAGTTTTGATTGCAGTGTCATTTGAATACTGCCTATGGTGGTAAAGGGCCTATCCTCACCTCTGGAGGGTCCACTTGTTTTCTACTGGTTTTTGCTTCTTAACCTAAAAGCCACTAGCCACTCTAGACTGCAAGTCTCCCATAGATCTTCCTGAGCAAGAGGCAAAGGACAGCTTTAAACACAACTATTTGGGGATTTCTCACCTCCAATGCAAAAGTTCATGCAAGTCTCTTGGAGCTGCTCAGGATATTCTGCCAGATGCACACCACCTTTGGTTTTCATTAACCATGAACATCCGTCTGACTTCAGCCAGCAGCTTTTAATAGCTCTGCAGCAAACCCCACACATTTGTCAACGCCTTCAGTGGTGTGAGAAGCCTACAGCATTGTATATCTACCATCCTCTTAAAAGGTGATGAGCAAAGAGTGTTAATACTTCCGCAGGAGATTTGAGTGGCAAAATGGCAAGTCCACCAAATGCCCATAATGCTGTTGCACCGAGTGGGTCTGGTTTTGATTTCAGCTACACATTTCGGCTGCAGCACATGGGAGTCTGGGCTGGAAACCCCCATTACATCATTGCTGCACTGTGGGTGTGATGAGGTCCAAATATGAACTGTGAAGACCATCAAATTACCCACAAGCCGGTACCTAGGTGCAGTGCCACAGGAAGCCTGGCATCAGATTAACCCCAAGCCCCCTGGAGACTCTGCAGCAATTAGGCTTGACATTTAAGATAACTGAGAGGCCCACGACCTGCCTGCCTTCCTAGAGGCTCTTCTCAGTCAGCTCTTTGTCCCCAAAGGGAAAGCTGCCTGACGGAGCAGCAGCACCCTGCAATGGGCTGGAGGCCCATGGTGCGGCTCTACTCAGGGCTGGAAGAGGGACAGACATCCAGACCAGCATCAGGGAAGCTAACTGCTCTGCTCATGGACCAGATGTGTCAGTACAAGCTCCAGGAAACACAAGCCTGAAGGTCTGGCACTGGCTATGGCCATGAAATGGCTTATCCAAAACAAGAAGTATTCTCCTCTTTCTATTCATTCCCCTCTCCCAGCTTTGGGGGATGGATGCAGCCATGGTACTGAGGGGGAGGGAAGGTCTGCTGCTCAGGTTTTCCCCTGTACTAACCAGTGGCAGCTAATTAGATGGCTAATGTCCCACCAGGCCCAGTATTTCTCCTAGGAAACCCTGCCTTGGCTAACCCCTTGAGCATGAACTGCAGGGAAGTGTTGAGAGTGGAAGAAAATGAGATCACGCTAAAGCTATCACACTGCCCTTCTTGGTGAGAAGAATAAAACGTATTCCCATCCGTCACTCAAACAACTGTGCATGATCTGTTGAGCTCTTCTCATTGCTGTCATTATCAAGAGCTCAGCAGCCATATCAGCCTTGTTGTCAGTTTGAGTATTTTCCTGATTTACTTTTTCTGCAGTTTATCAAGTGTAGACACTGCTCTTCGATAACTCCATGGATAACTGCTCTTTCTGGACTTCTATTTTCACCATTCAGCACCTTGCATAAGTGGATCTCAACGTACTTCAGGAAGCCTTGAAGGTGAGTATCAGTAGGCAGATGGGGTCTGATTCTGCAGTGCCTCGTGCTGTCCTTTGTAACTACACAAGGCTTAAAGACCTCCAAAGCAATTCTAGGTGTAGGAAAGGAGAATCCAGTCTCATGGAATTGCAAATCCTGGCTGTTTTTCATTATAAAGCTGGATGCCGGTGAGCAACATGTCTCTAGAGACCAACTCTCACACAAAACAAGACACAAGAGGTCTGTGGCAGCCCCAGAAAACAGCAGTCCCAGCTCACAGTGCCTTGTATAAAGAGTGAGCCACAGCACACCGAGCCAGCTTGGGTACCAGGCAGCTTGGGAAGATGATGGTATTTTTAGCACTGAGGATCTTCATTGCTGCCGCGATGCCTGCCCAGGACAGGTGCCTCCACAGCAGCCAACAGCACCCCTTCTTGTTTCTGAATAATCTCTCACATCCATCACCCCGTGGGCAAAAGGAAAACATGCTGCAGAAAGGACATGCCCCAATTAGGTTTTTTGCAAGACACCAACTATTTTGTCCAGTATTTTTCAGATTAAATGCCAACTTCTCTGCTTTAGGACAGATAGCTACAGGTCTGTGAACCCGAAGATATGATTTACTCACTGGTGCCCCTCTCTCCCACTGATAGCCAAACAAGCTGGTGATGCTTTAACAGCTGCCCTTGGGGCTCAGAACACAACTGACAAAATTACCTGGCACAGTTGCAAGTTGTTCACCACACTGACAAACAGTTACCAGTCACTTTCTTCTGCCTTCCCTAGCTTAATCATATTGCAGACACCACTTGCAAACCACATCCTTCTGTTGCAGGATGACTTGTCTCTACTGCTTGTGACACGTTTTCTGATTAGATGCATGAATGCCATGTTTATCATGGGGAGAAGTTGCTGCAGAGGTGTGGAGGATCCCCAGTCTGCACAAAGGATGCTTTGCCCACCAGCTGTGGGAGCTTACTCAAAGCACCAGGACCCCCTTAGCCTTTAACTAAGCACTATCCTTAACCAGTGATGGAATTCTTGGCTCACATGTTACTTGCATAGTAGCACATCACTGCTACTTCGCTCAAAGGGAATCTCACAATCCTGCCAGAGAAGTAAAGGGAGAAATTCACTTCTCATAAACTGACCGTGAAGAGACAAATTCTCTGCCTCCCAACAGGAACGTGCCTATGCATAGCCCCTGTGTTAACACAGATTACATATTGCAGAATGACACTGAGCATGGTTACCACCAGACATCTCTTCCTGAAATCCAATAGACATTGACATTTATATCCAGTCTTTGAGGTTTAGCATGCTTCAGCACAAATATACATTTATTAATACCGCAATACACTGGGTCTTATTGACTTTTATTGAGTCTCATTCCACTCACAGATACACTTTTTCCCCCGACTGTCATGCTTGAAATAAGTTAAGCCAAGAGTGAATGATCTTTCAACAGAATAAGTAATATGCTTAAGGCCACATTCAGCATTATTTTCCTTACCTCCCTTGACCAAAATGATATTTATAGAGAGGGTTACATTCTGCTCAGCAGTACATTAGTGTCAATGATATGTGACTCCAGTGATTGCAGCAGAGTGCCTCTGAACATATATTGACAAAACAGGGAGCGGGAATTTGGCCCAGCATTCTCAGAATAGGAGCACTGGGACTGCAGTTACGCCAAGGAAGAATTTGGCCTGTGCCGTTTCTGAAATGAGGGAGCCAAATAACACAAAAATGTAAACTGATCTATAGTCTGTTTATAAGAAAACCCTGATTTCCAGTGATTTAAAGAACCCAGCTAGAGAAAGGTTAAGTTTCAAGAGCAATACAACATGACTAGAAGCTATTTCTCCCTGTAAAAGGACATTTTCATAGAAAAGAGGAGGAATAAAATTCTAGAGACATGACCTTGCTGTGAAAACACAATCCTTCTATGTTTTCCATCTCAGATCATGCTCCTGTGCTGTACAAAGACATTGCTCTGCCTATTAAAGTTATTTCTCTGCTTCTGCTGTCCAGCATTCTCCTGAATCTTCATCAATAAAAGTACTTCAGTGGCGATAGTAAACAGTCAGGTCTGCATGCCTGCAGTTCAGTTATACCAGACAGATCTGAGAGGGAGCAGAGCAGGATGCGATGACCCTTGTTATTATTCATTTATGTGCCCAAACAGGAGTCAGGTTCTGCCATTTCCAGCTCAGGGGCTCCAGCCCTGAGGCTGTGACTGAAAAAGCTTCACCAGCAGAACAAGGTGCATTGCTTACAACCTGTTTTCCAGTTAGAATTAAACTTGGATACGGATGTGAAAGATAATAGGAAGGGATTCTATAGGTACATTGCAAATAAAAGACAGACTAGGGACAACATGGGCCCTCTCTGGAAGCTGTCAGGAGAACAGGCTACCCTGGATTTGGAGAAGGCTGAGGTTCTTAATGACTTCTTTGCCTCAGCCTTCACTGGCAAATGCTCCGAGCACACCACCTAAGTCTTGGAAGGCAGACGCAGGGACTGTGAGAATTAAGACCTTAGGCCCACTGTAGGAGAGGACCTGGTTTGAGATCATCTTAAGAAGGTGAACATTCACAAGTCCATGGGACCTGACAACATCCATCCGCAGGTCCTGAAGGAGCTGGCGAATGAAGTTGCTAAGCCACTGGCCATCATATTTGAAAAATCATGGCAGTCAGGTGAAGTTCCAGATGAGTGGAAAAAGGGAAATATAACCCTCATTTTCAAGAAGGGGAAAATGGATGACCCGGGGAATTACAGACCAGTCAGTCTCACCTCTGTGCCTGCAAACTCTTGGAGCAGACTCTCCTGGAAGGCATGCTAAGGCACATGAAAAACAAGGAGGTGGTTGGTGACAGCCAACATGGCTTCACTAAGGGGAAATCCTGCCAATTTGGTGGCTTTCTATGATGGGGCTACGGAACTGATGGACAGGGGCAGAGCAGTTGACATCATCTACCTGGACTTGTGCAAAGCATTTGACACTGTCCCACATGACATCCTTGTCTCTAAATTGGAGAGACATCAATTTGATGGGTGGACCACTCGGTGGACAAAGAACTGTCTGGATGACTGCACGCAAAGAGTTGTGGTCAATGGCTCGATGTCCGGCTGGAGACCGGTAATGAGTGGTGTCCCTCAGGGATCGGTGTTGGGACCGGTCTTGTTCAACATCTTTGTCGGTGACATGGACAGTGGGATTGAGTGCGCCCTCAGCAAGTTTGCCAATGACACCAAGCTGTGTGGTTCGGTTGATACACTGGAGGGAAGGGATGCCATCCAGAGGGACCTCGACACGCTTGTGAGGTGGGCTGATGCCAACCTGATGAAGTTTAACCATGCCAAGTGCAAGGTCCTACACCTGGGTCGGAGCAATCCCAGGCACAGCTACAGGTTGGGCAGAGAAGAGATTCAGAGCAGCTCTGCAGAGAAGGACTTGGGGGTGTTGGTTGATGAGAAAATGAACATGAGCCGGCTTCAGTGTGCGCTCGCAGCCCAGAAAGCCAACCGTGTCCTGGGCTGCATCAAAAGGAGCTTGACCAGCACGAAAAGGAGGTGATCCTGCCCCTCTACTCTGCTCTCGTGAGACCTCACTTGGAGTATTGTGTGCAGTTCTGGTGTCCTCAACATAAAAAGGACATGGAACTGTTGGAACAAGTCCAGAGGAGGGCCACGAGGATGATCAGGGACTGGAGCACCTCCTGCATGAAGACAGGCTGAGAAAGTTGGGGCTGTTCAGCCTGGAGAAGAGAAGGCTGCGTGGAGACCTCATAGCAGCCTTCCAGTGTCTGAAGGGGGCCTACAAGGATGCTGGGGAGGGACTCTTCATTAGGGACTGTAGTGATAGGACAAGGGGTAACGGGTTCAAACTTAAAGAGGAGAAGTTTAGATTGGATATAAGGAAGAAATTCTTTACTGAGAGGGTGGTGAGGCACTGGAATGGGTTGCCCAGGGAGGTTGTGAATGCTCCATCCTTGCTGGTGTTCAAGGCCAGGTTGGACAAAGCCTTGGGTGGCATGGTTTAGTGTGAGGTGTCCCTGCCCATGGCAGGGGGGTTGGAACTAGATGATCTTAAGGTCCTTTCCAACCCTAACTACTCCATGATCTTTTCTATGATCTTTTCAATTTTTCTCCTTCCAGACTCACCCTCCCTTTCCCCTCTCCAGAGATTATAAATAGAGCTTATGCCTGCTGCAAAGCCAGGCTGAAATAGTTCAGGGAGTCTTCAAAGGCAAATCTACATGCAGGAGTCATGCATTTCCATCTGGCGGCAGACAAACTGGCAGGCTAGAGGAGACAGGAGCAGAAAGGAGTTGGCTGATGTTGGCCCAGGGAAGCTGCTGCTCCTTTTCTCTTGCTCTGAAGCACCAGATGGCTGGGCCTATCCTGTGTGCTGTATTTTGGTATGTCACAGCGGGCACTGCCTGGCCACGCAGGAGGGAAGGAGACAGAAGTGCCAAGGTTAGTGGGTTGCAGGGCTTCGCACAGGCATGCTGTGCTGCTGGTTCAGTCAGCCAGCTCACCCTCAGGGGTCTTGCTTTAAGGCTAAATCTCAACATTTGGGACCTCTCCTGTCCAAGGATATTCCCAGCATCTGGATGGCAATCGATGAAATTAAAAACATGCCATGCAAACAAGCCTTCAGCACTTAGCTGATTTTGCTGGGGAAGATCCCATGTGCTAACTGCCTTCACTCACATGCCTAACTGCTTCTAAGTGTGGTACCTTCTGAGGAAATCCCATTTCACTAACACTCTGGTTTTTCAGGGTGTAACTGTCAGAAAAATAACGAAACAGGGTAAAACCATTTTTAAATCAAAAGAAGCCAAGTCTGTAACAGACGCAAATCTTTCAGCACTTCAGCTCTTCTTTGTCTAGAAACAAAGAATAAAACTCTGCTATAATTCAGCCTGATCTTCCAACATACTTACATTCATATCTCGGGGTCTTCAGTGGTAAATGGACCTAAATTATGTGTCATATCCCAAAAGCTGTTTAGTATTTGCTTTTTGTATTTGTATTTGAAAATAATGAAAGTTGTAACATTGCCAGTGAATACAGGAAGCTAATTTCACTGATCAGCTCCATCCTTAATGTGGCATCCTGCCGTACCATGTGTTTCATTTGCAAAATATGAACAGACAAGTTCTGCTGCTTGAGATATTTCAGGATTTTTCAGCCAAAGACATTTGTGTGCTTCTCACTGGCTGGGCACAGAACGGAGCCAAAGCAGTGCAAGAAAACAGGCAGCAAAACCCGGTTTCCAGTTCACCACCCCAGCCAGTAGGCATCTGGAGCCAGCCACCTCCTGCTTGCTCTCTCTGGGCTCCTTGGCTTTTGAACTCATGGTATGCAGAGAAGGACTCGAGGTGTTTTTACACAGCCTGACTTGCAGTGGTTGGGTTGTACTCTTCAGGGATGTGTGATGTAGCTGGGAGCCAAGGCACAAGCTCCCATGTCCCAGCCAAAGGTCAGCAGCATTCCTCTGTCTTCTGGAGGAAGTCTTGCTTCCTGGACCCAGACCCACAGCACTGCGGGACACCAACATCTCACAGGATGCCATAACCACAGCTCTGTTGCAGGCACCCATGTTTAGGAGAGGAATGAAACTTCAGGTGCATTCCTCACAGTGCCTCACATCATGGCTGTATGGCCACTGCGAAGACCCAGACTTGTCCCTGTTCCGCATGTACGACCCCAGGCATCCGTGTTCATCCCATGAGCTCCACCTCCAGCCCTGGAAGAGAGACGCATTTATGTCACCAAAGATAGTCCTGCTGCTGTTGTTAAATCTGCTAGGTATGGCTATCTTCAACACTAATTATGAATACATTGCAAGGGATTACTTGTAATTCTCCTTTTGCAGAGAGTAAGACCAAACCTTTGTCCTGCCTTTCAGATTCTTTTTCAATTAATGCATTTCCCTGCTGTATCACTCCCAGAAACTGTACAGGACAAAATACTTCCAAAGTTAACTTGAAGCGTAGCCTATTTTTTTCCAGATGATCCCTATTTCCAGGCTCGCAGCATTGGCCAGTGTGGTCTCAGAAGGCTGAAGTAAACAACATGTTGAAATATATTTAGCGAATTACCATGCAAACCACAGCAGAACATAAAGAGAGAGGACAAGAGATTTCTTGGTTGGGTAGTGATTTAATGCTTTTTTTGAGTTATTTAACTGTCAAAGAAATTAGATATTAAAAAGGCCTATTAGGTCAGCAAGCTCAGCTCCCCTGCGCCAGGCTGTAATTGTTTCTTATGATAAACATAATTTTGAGTGCTTTATCTAGTCAGGGTTTAAAGGCTGCAAATGAAAAGGCGTGTGACCCCACCCTGGAGGAAGAATTCCATAAACTATCACATCTCCCTGTCTCATGCAATTATCTGAACACTCATTTTGCAAATTAGGATGTGTAATCATAAGGATGGGAAGTCATTTTGGAGTGTCAAAGTGTGCGTAACATCACTCAGGGCACAAACTTTATCTGCTGCCCTTCCTTCCCCTAACAATGTAATATAAATCCTGTGTAAATGAGAGCAAAACAGTGCAACAAACACGATAATGAAAGCAGGGTTATCACTCATTTGATGTAATAGCAATGGGCTGGATTTTTGGCCTGGAGAAACCACATCTATTTTCCTATGTATCCATGTTTGGGATGGCTTTACTGAATGATTCATGAGCTCTTGAAACGTAAGGCATGTGGCAGGTGTCAATCACCTTGTCTAACCACGCACACAGCACTTTATTGTGGCAGTCGGACAGGGCGAGTGGGTACAGCTCCAGAGCCGGGTGCTCTGGCATGCCCTCCTTCCCCGCTCCTGGGCAAACCTTGGGGATCTTTTAATTTCATGCAGGATTTCTAGTCTTGCAGCAATCCTGTCAGAACTCTTGCGTGGCAGCTGCCCCCTCCTTTCCTCTCTCTGCGAGCGGCTGGAGGTCTATGAATCACAAACATATTCACTGCATAACAAGTTCGATTTTACAGCTCTTGATCTTGTCAGTCCAATATTTTCAGGAAGCATCAAGCTGTTGCATTAATGTATGAACAACAAAAGCACTGCACAATTTGTGCAGTAGGTGCACAGCTTGGGAAGCATCGTGTAGACCTACCAAGTGCTCCGGTAGTGCCTGTACAGTGTTTAGCACCTAGGCTGGCTTTCCCGGGACACAATGCAGAGTCAATACTGTACAGTTGATCTACAGAGCTACTTCTTATTGCAAGAACAATCATAGAATCATAGAATGGTTTGGGCTGGAAAGGACCTTAAGACAACTAGATCATGATGCCCAAGGCCCTGTCCAACCTGGTCTTGAACACTTCCAGGGATGGAGCATTCACAGCTTCCTTGGACAACTAGTGCCGTTGTCTCATGATCCTCATAATAAAGAACTTCTTCCTTATATCTTACCTGAATCTCCCTTGTTAAGTTTTAACCTATCACTCTGTGCTGTCTCATGGACTGGTTGTGCAGGGGACTGTTGTTGGGTGTAATGATTCTTTAGTATGGGGGTGATGAGGCACTGCCCCATCCCTGGTGGACACAGATGTAATTGTGTCTACATCTCAACCGTCTCTTCAGGAAATTCCAGGCAGAAATATTGGAGCCCCAGCAGGGGTTCAGAGCTGGTATCACACTGTTAAACCATGGCATAAGTGCTCATTCTGGGGGATGGAGCAGCTTGATGTTTCGATGAGCTATGGCTCTTAGTCAATCTGTTTGAATCATGTTAACTTGAAGGCTAACATGGCATAAGGGACTGGGAAAACTTTGGCCTTCTAGCAAAGGCTGTCACATCTCATCCACTCCTACAGCAAGGGCAGCAGTCCACACCTGGCTGCAATGTGCCTGCCAAAAATGCATCTGATGATTTCAGAAGGCAGAGAAATCCATACTTCCTTTGGAAGTTTGCTCCTGTCTTGTTTCATCATAGTGTTTGTTTTTTAAACTTTGCAAAAGTTATGATCATTGATGATAAAAATCTGTCTAAAGCCATACCACTTGTGCAACTCTATCTTGGCAGGTCAGTAATCTCTCTGGAAGGATGTGATGGTCTCAAGCCAGTATGCTCCGTGTCATCAAGAAAATAGAGGTCTCCACCTTTCCCACATATGGCAATGACTCGCAGACTCTCCAGGTGACCTCAACAGAGAGGACTGGTTGGGTTTATAGAACTGACAACCCTCTTCGAGTTTCCAAGCAGGTCAAGATGCTAGGCTGCTTGTAACTTGTTTACCTCTTGTTTCCAGGTTTCTCCTTTCCTGTACAACTCAGTAACTGGGCAAAACCTGAAAGAAATCCATAGCAGTGGATGACAGTGAGGTGCAGTTGGATCATAAAAGCTGTCAGACAATTGTGAAGGGAGCACTGAATGTTTTTTACAATATTTCTTCTGAGAAATCAGTTTACAAGAACTTCCAAGAATATGAATACATTCACCAAGAAGCCAGCTTGCACAAAGAGAGGCTTTTACTCTGCAGAACTTCTGCATATGTTTAACTCAAAATGAAACAAGTCTTATAATTTATACATTATACACTAATTACCTAATACTGGATAAGCACTGCATCTGGCCCTATTAGGTCAACTTCTGATCTCTATTAGGCATCAAAACTCTTTATAAAAAGAAAATGCAGCAAAAAAATCCAAACTTCAGAAAATATATTCAAGAGAATTCCTGTTGGGTGCAGGAAAGGATTACAGGCAACTTCCATTTGTGGTATTGTTTCCAAAAACAATGAAACACTTTCAAAGTTTATGCTGCTCTTGACATTTCTCAGCTACTAAAGCACTGAAAGGCAAGACTGGGAGCCACAAAGGTACTTAAGTGCTTATGGTTTAAGTGAGGGTTAGTCAACCAAATACTTCAAGCATCTGGGCATACACATCCCACCCCTTGCACAAGAGGTCTGTGGCAGAAGAGAGACCAGATATCAAATTTCTTCAATTTTCAGCTCCTGACAAGTCAGCCCAACTTCCACACTTGGGAAATGGGAAATTTTCCTAAGTTTAATGGGCTCTGCTAAAGTTATGAAATTGTCACTCAAGGCAAAAATCATTTCAGTGCAGAGAAATGGGACCCAACCCCATTTCTGAGGATGTCCAGTCATGTGCTCATGCCACTGTGGAAATAAAAATAAATTAATGGATGCAATTATTGAAATCTGAGTGTTTGCCAATTCCCAATGTTAAATATTAAGAATAGCTGAGTTGAAATCATTCTTCAACCTGTGTTTCAAACTTGCCTGCTACCATCCTCGCCAATGGATTTGAGTTTTGAAACACTTTGATTTTGAGCACTTTGACAGTAAATGACTCAAAGTGATGCTTCTTGCGCTGAAGAGTCAACTCTCCATTGCTTATGGCTGTAACTGATCCTCTTCTGCTTCTTTTAAAACTTCTCATTTCAGATAACATTATCACAGAGTTCAGCAAGAAATAAAAATCCATTTACATCATTTGTGTTGTTTACTTACATTTTTACATGTGGCACTTGGGCACATGGTTTAGTGGTGGACTTGGCAGTGCTGTGTTAATAGTTGGACTTGATAATCTTAAAGGTCTTTTTCCAACCTAAACAATTCTATGATTTTAGTATTACATTCAAATTAAGTGATGGAAACCAACTTGTTTGGCTCTCCTTTGTCACTCAATTTAAAAGCACCATGCTGCAGCACATGGGATTCAGACTTGGCACAGCAAATACCTACACTCAAGCAAACTGCTTTCTCACATTGGGATGCCATTTCTATGACACTGCTTGGAAAAAGAAACCCACTTCCATTTATTCCTCTCCAAGCATTTTGCATGGCTGCCTGTGACTGCAACATTTGGATGCATTCCACGCTGAATTGACTGGCAATAACAGAGTCCATAGAGCGCCTGTCTGTGGAAGGCAGCTCTGCCTGAGGAAGAGATCCCTTTGGAAACGGATGGAAGAGGAAGGATGGAGGAGGCTTTTGCTGTCATGGAAGGGGAAGGATGGAGGAGGATTTGCTGTGGATGGAAGGGGAAGAACAGCAGGGGATGTTTCTGTGGATGGGGTTCTACTTACAGTGGCAAAGTCTGATCAGAGGGGTTTTTCAGCAGTTCTCAATCGGATCTAGGTACAATCATATTCCTTTAAGAGATGTAAATCACTGATTGCATTGTGTCCTTTTTAGGCAGTCAGTTGACTAAATTACACAACGCTTCATTCTGCAGAAACAGAAAGTATTCCCAGGCAAAGCAGATGACAGTTCTCAAGCAGCTGATTTACAAGTGCATTGCCAGGAGAAACCTTGAAAACAATGCATGTAACATCCCAAATCTGCTTGGAAATTTCATAGGGCTATAGCATTGTTTCCATAATGAAATCAAATCCATCTATGCCATCATCTTTCAAGACAGGAATTATATAATGGTCGATATTTAATAAAGTTTTAAGTCAGTGGGACTACAAGTTAAAGCTCATTCAGACATATTTAAAACCTAAAGCTGAAGAGCACACAAACAAGGAAAACTTTGGCTACGCTATGATGTAAAGAAGAGGTTTATACCCCAGCTATCCCAGGCTGCAGATTATAGATTTGCCTCTGTCCTAATTACACACTCCATGTCCGTGCATTAGCATGGAGCCTAGAAAACCTGACTCATCATTTCTAACAATCCCGGCTTCCCGAGGCAAACACACACACACATGCGTGCTCCCAACGTTCCCCTAAAGCAAATACCTAATGCTGTTCTGCCTGGCAGCACAGCAGTCTTGTCCCTACATGTGCAAGCTGCCGCCTCGGAGCGGCCACTGCTGCACAGAGCAGCTCGGCCTCCACACAGACAGACCCCCGCCTCGGACTCCTTCCGCCACGGTTAACGGACCAGCGGCTGTAGGAAGGGTCACCGAGGGCCTGGCGGGCCCGCACTCAGCACACCGGTAACCCCGGGTCTGCATCCTTACACTTGGGCCTCCGGGGACCGCTCCGCGTCGGAGCGGCCCCGAGAAGAAGCGCGGTCACAACCAGAGCCGGCGGCGGACCACCAAACCCCGCGCGGGCCCGCTAGCCCGCCGCTCCCTCACAGCCCACCGCGCCGGAGGCGGGGCCTGCAGCGCCTCATTTGCATACTGCACACCCCATTGGTCAGCAGCAGGCACGCGGCCGGGGCGCGGCCCCGCCCCTCTCCCCAACGCTGCCCAGAGACGCGGCAGGCCCCGCCCCTCCGCGGCGGTGGCCACGCCCCTTCCCCCGCCCCAGTTCGGAGGCTGCCTGGAGATGGGAGCCGGGCAGAGCTCACCTCATTGGTCGACGGCCCGAAGCCTCTGTGATTGGTCCGCCGAGGCGGCGGGGGGCGTGGCGGCGGGCGCGGATTGGCGGAGCGCGCAGGGGTGTGCGCGGGGGGCAGCGGCCCGGAGCGGGGCGCTGGGGCCGCGGCTGGAGGATGGGGGCGGCCGGCGGCGCGGGCTGCTGAGCGGAGCGAAACGGAGCTGCCGCCTCCCCGCGTCCCGCCCGGCCTGCGCCGCGCTCCCCGGCACCATGAACCGCCTCGGCTCCGGCCCCGTGGGCAGCGCCACCGCCGCATCCGCCGCCGGCCAGTACCGGGTGTGCGGCATTTGCCGGAAGGTGCCGAGACAGGTACCGGAGCGGGGGGGGGGGGGGTGGTTCGCTGTGAGGCGGTGAGAGCTGAGGGCCTGCGAGAGACGAAGAAGGAAAGACTTGGAGCGGGGCGGTGAGACAGAGACTTGGCGGAGGGAGGGTTGCGAGGAGAAGTGGGCCATAGGGCAGCAGTGGGGCTGGGGGATGGAGAGGAGTGGGATGGGGGCTGTGGAGCAGTGGGGTGGGGGCTGTGGGGCACCCGCGGCAGTGTATGGGGCAGCCGGAGCAGTGTGTGGGGATCTGAGGGTCATTCTCTGAGGGGGGTGCCGGGGGTATAGGGTGTGGGGCAGGGGGGATGTGGCCCCAGCGGCCCCGGGGGGGTGCCAGGTCCCGCACCCCCATTCCCTTCCCACCGTGGGGGCAGGTGTCACCTGCCCCTGCACAGGGCTGCCCCCCCAACCCTCCGGAAGATTTAGGAGTGCTTGGCCTCCCCCATGGCTTGGGGGGGTTGAGTTGGGGCCCAGCCGCTCTTGGAAAGTTTATCCACGTACTTAATCGGCAGAATTCATCACTGCAATCCCCGTCCGGTCTTGGGGGAGGGGGGGGGGCCTTAAAGACATAGAAAATCAAAGCTTTAAAGAGATAGAAAAAGCCCCCCAAAGCCCCTACCCCCTCCCCAACCCGCTAACCGCTATCCCTGCAGTGTCCAGCCGCTCCTTTGCTGAACCCTGGGTGCTTCAGGAGAAGGCCAATCCCTTTACCACCTCCTCCCGACATCTGCTTAACGGGGAGCATGAGTTGAGGTGCTTTTTGTTTGTCCAGCGCAAATGAATTAAAATTGCTGAGCTGTGCAAACGCGCCGAGCCAGCCCGAGCGCCCGGGATGAACGCGGAGCCGTCCGGGGGTTTGGTTTAATTCAATCTCTTCCCCATACATTCAGCTCCAGGTTGGTTCTTAGCAAATGCTAGGAAAAGCCTATAAGTCAATGAGCTCAAATATTTGCGCTCTTTGTCCAAAAACTGTTTTTCTTCCTCTGTGGGTCAGGCCAAGTGCCAATCAAAGTTGTTTTTCAAGCCTCTCTTCCCTGCAGTAGGACTGCTTTTTTTTCCTTCTTCTTTTAAGGGTTTGGTTTTTTCGGAAAGGAGGTGTGTGTTTAGGAGAGGGGGGAGGAGAAACACGGAAAAATCATTCGGGGGGAGAAGCAGATCCTAAAAAATCGTGTTTTTCCAATATTTTAATGGCAACAAAATCTTATTAAATGTGCATGCTTGGTATGTGCAGTTATTTTTTCCATAAACTCCTGGATCATGTTACAGTTGATACTTGGTGCTCAGCTCTTAGCTCAGCTTGCGAGAAATGGAATGGATCAGAGAAGCCCACATCAGCAGAGTCTGATTTTTAACCGTTTCGTTGCAGGATCGAGTCCCTCCTTGGCTTTAGCTTGCTGCTGTTACTGCTTTAAGAAAAACAAGTACTTAAAAGAGAGAAGTTCTGCGGGGTTAAAGCCTCAAACAGCTTCAGACTTGACATATGTCTAAAGACATACAAATTAACCGGTGCCAAATATGTCTGTGGAGAAAGCGGGGAGGGAGCTTGCTTTGTTCTGCCAAATAATCAAAACGTTTTGTTGACAAATAAAGTGGTGCCTGGCAGCGCTTGCAGATCTAAAATTACATTTAAATCGTTGGATTTTTTTTGAAGCCATAGCCTCATCCTGCTGGTAGGACTTCTTTGTATACCTCGTTAATATCAGGGAGCGTGGAGGTGGGGGGGAGCAACAGCACAGCAGGGCTAGATGTTGCTTTTCTGGTAACAGGAAACTTGCCAGATTAGGTTTATTTTTTACTTTATTCTTTCTTTTTTTAATCATTTTGGGGGGTGGTGATGGTAAAACCGAAGTACCCGGTTGGGTCTCTTGGGGCAGGCAGCTCAGCGCTGTCCTGCTTTGTCTGTGGTTATTTCAACTACTTTCATTGCAAAACTGGGGAAAGAAAAAAAGAAACTGAGTGACAGCCCATGAAACCCACTTGAAATATGGGTGTTTTGTGGTTGTGCTAGGACATCGTTGCATCTGTGTCTTAGGCTGGACAATAAACACAAGTACAAAGCTTCTGACTACATCTGTAATTATTTAAAAGCTGGTGTAATAAAAATTACTGTAAATTTTAACCTTTTGCACTTCATTGGCAAGGATGCAAGTAGAAAACGGGAAAAAAAAAAGGCTTGGTGGAAGTGAGATGCAAATTTGACCTGAGCCCCAGAGTAATAATCTTCAGCTAAGTGCTGCCTCATCTGTTCTTTTGATGGTGTTGGGGTTTTTTTAATGCTCATGTGATAATATACTGGAAAAATGATTGGCCTTAAAACATGTTGAATCTCTTCTGCCCTCCTCAGTCTTAAGTCTTTACTTGAAGCCACTTGAACACTCACAGCTTAGGTAGTGCTGTTGTCAGAATTAGAAGGGAGAAAGGAAGCTTTCTACTCAGTGGGATGTAATGAAATAGCCCAGCAGGTTTTGGACTCTCATAGATGAAGGAAAGTTTCTCTTTCAACAGGGAAACAGGAAAATCTAGGTGCAATGCTTTAGGTTTCTGCTAATCTCAAATTAATCCAAGCTATGTTTTAATCTATGAAGTTCTATTAGGATAGCACTAGAAACTTGCTAAGGTTCCATGGGTTAAATTGGCCTATGAGGAAGGTTTTTCGTATTAAAAAGATACAATTTCCGGTTGGGTTTATTGTTATGAGACACTTTAAATAACCAGATCTACTTGCAGAACAATTGCTGCTAATCAGAAGTGCTTAGGCAGTCATAGATAGGACAGCTACATCATTATTTGATTTGGAAAAAAAAAGAAGACAAGCAGTAATAGGTGATGCTGATTTGGCTTTGGTGAGTGAGCTTGTTGAACAGGGAGCCGAGGCTAATGCTTTGACTCAGCTTAACATAAATGGAAGAATGAGCAAAACAAGATGAGTAGCTCTGGTTCGTGGGATTGATGGGCAGGCTTTGTAACAAAAGTGTGGCATATCAGTGGGAAAAGTGCTTAAAATGGTATACGAGTGCTGTAGCCAAGTCTTTCCTAGAAGTGGCTGAGACCTGCTGCCATTGCAGTAACCAGGACAGCATCCAGCTCTCATGTTTGAAAATGCACTGTCTAGGGGAGTCTCTGGGCAGGGAGCTGTGGGGTATAAATCTGGAGGGGGTCTGAAGCCTGATGGAAACCACAGGATCTCCTGCCTAAACAGAATCAATAGCCCTAGTAAGCAAGAAGAGAATATATAGGAAGGGCTCAGTGTTTCTTTGGACAAATAACTGCTTCAGGAAGGCTTTTAGGAATAAGCAAAAAGTCTTCAGGGGATGGAAAAATCCTGATATGTCAGGAAATGTAGGAACAGGGAGAGTTTGCCAACTGTTCAAGCTTAGCTGCAAATTGCAAAGCATGTGAAGTAAAAGGTTCTTTTACATGTACATACAAGTTGGTAGGATAGAAAAGAAAATGAGTATAAACATCCTGGTTCCAGGATTAAATATTTGGTTTGTGTTAGGTTGCAGTGAGGGAGATAGGTGGGCAATGAGAAAATAGGTGATGAGGGAGTGTCGTTTATGAGGATCTATTGCTGTTAGCAAGGTGGAAATGAACCCAGTTTAGCTGACCCTTCTGGCTTGAGCAAGTCTCTGTGCTGGAGTCCTGGATAAAGGTCTATGAAATCCAGGATATGTTCCCATTTCTCATAGACATACCCATTCAGGGTGATCCTGTGAGAGGGAAATAGCCATCAACATGATGGATAGAACTAATCAGTGCTCCTCACCACCCTGAGTTACTAAAGCAAATTTTGGTGGAAAAGCATACAGATATATGAATCATAAAATCACAGACTGGTTTGGATTGAAGGGACCTTAAAGCTCATCCAGTTCCAACCCCCTGCCATGGGCAGGGACACCTTCCACTAGACCAAGTTGCTCCAAGCCCTGTCCAACCTGGCCTTGAACACTGCCAGGGATGGGGCAACCACAGCTTCTCTGGGCACCCTGTGCCAGTGCCTCAGCACCCTCACAAAGAAGAATTTTAATGTAATATCTAATCTAAATTTCTCCTCTTCCAGTTTAAAGCCATTCTCCCTTGTCTTGTCACTACATGTCCTTGTAAAAAGCCCCTCTCCGGATTTCTTTTTGGCCCCTTTAAGCACTGGAAGCTGCTCTAAGGTCTCCCCAGAGCCTTCTCTTCACCAGGCTGAGCAAGCCCAACTCTCTCAGCCTGTCTCCAGAGCAGAGCTACTCCAGCCTCTGTTCATCCTTTTGGCCTTCTCTGGACTCGCTCCAACAGCTCCATGTCCCTCTTGCATTGTTGGCCTCAGAGCTGGATGTAGCACTGCAGGTGGGGTCTCACCAGAGAAAATTAGAGGGGGAGAATCAGCTCCTTCAAAGGTGAAAAAATATGTATGACATGATACCTCCAGAAGTAGGTCACACTGGTCTGATATACTACTCTTCTGTTGGTAAGACATCTGCTGGAGTGTCTTGCTCTGGAAGCTTTGTATGGACTAAAGCTAGACTTCATTAATTAAACATCTAACTTAATGTCAAAGGTTGAACTCCTTGCTGCACTAGCAAGTCAGTTCAAATTAAACTTTGGGATTTGCTAACACAAAATGTTGCAAATACAAAAAAAGTTTAAGAGTGGGTTTGAAAAGTATTTGGGCAAATTCATAACAGCAAAAATCAAGCAAGATCTGTCAATAGGAAAGAGCAACACTTTCCGGTATAGTGCCTGTATGCTTTCCTGGCTGTGACATGTCTGCTATTGTCTCCTGGCAGTGCAGGTTACTGGGCAATAGGGACCTTTGATATGACACATTTTGTCTATTTTCCTGTTCCTGATAACTATAGAGGAGCGACTGGGAACTGGTGAGAGTGGGGATGGTGGTGGGGCATGCTGAGAGCAGAAGTCAGTGTTGAGAGTGAGTTTTCAAAGGATCACTTGAAGCTAGTCTGGTTTAAAACTGTCCTAAATCACAATGAGAGTGTGACTGTTTCTAGAAGACATACACATAGCAGAAGGAGTAAATGTTGTTGGCTCAGGGAAAGAGAGGAACGTCTCACAGTTGGGAAACCTTGAGCGCTGGTGTAGTTAGAAGTGGAGTGAAATACAGTAGTATGAAATGTAAGAGTTATGGGCTTGGCTGTTTGTTACTCATAACTTTTAATAAGAGCAGCTCCTTGGAAGAGGTAAAAGGATGTCGGTGTGCAGGAGGACCGGCAGCTTATTTTCACCCTGCAGGGCAATGCTGGGGGGGAGGAGGGAAACCAGGAAGGAGAGACCCTAATTAAACAGGCTCAGAGGTGAGCTGGGAGAAAGGGAGTATTGATTTTGCGGGACTAGACTAAGAAGAGTTTGCTTTTTTAATCCAGCAGAAACAAAGGCTGAGAGGGGATATGATCCCTGTGTGTAAATACATCCGATGGTAAGAGCCAGCGGGGAGAAATTAGCTCAAGAGAAAATGGATATAAAATGATCATAAATACATTTAGGCTGGAAAATTGAAGTGTCCAGAGGTGTGAGGTTCTGGAAGAGCTTGTTCTAGTTCTGGTGCTGTCATAAAAAGAACTACTTTTAAGATAGAAAAATGGGCAAGTGGCATTAAATGATGCAGTGCTTACAATAGTACTAACCTGAGCTCAGGAGTTGAGGTCATACCCAAAAAAACCCCAAAAAAAGACACACTTTCATTCATTTTATTGTTCTGTGTGGGTGAGTAAGAAAATAACCCAAAAGTGAAGCAAAAATAGTCTAATGTCATGTCTCATAAGCCCGTGTAAGCTAAAATATGTGTCACCATGAGTCATGAAGGTGCATGGAGATGCTGTTACCTGTTCTGTAGAATAAAGAGGCCTTTCAAGGACATCTCAGCTATTTTGAGGAAAGTCAACCTGGTTCAATCTACTCTGAGCATAAGCAGATGAAAATTGCTGTGCCTTTGCTTGGAAAACACCCCAGGTTTTCCACAAGGCAACATCTTCTTATTTGTGAGTTGCATAGTGCAGTTGGGTTTGGAAATCCCAACCAATCTGACTGTCACAGAGAATCTTGTTTTGTAAAATGAAATTATGTCTCCATAGTTTGACCACTCTTAATAATAGTCTCTTCACACTGTACTTGTCTTAATTTACGGCTGCCTAGGTGGCTTTAAATCTCCGATGTGCCTCTTCCTGAAGGAGTTCTCAAAGTGATTTGCAAAGTCTGTCATGAAAACCCAACTGTGTTTGTATTGGTTCTAATTTTAGCAGCTTTCTGTTGTGTAAAACATGGTGTCTGCCTTCAGTGTTTGTGTCTTCCAGTCTCCTGGAGCACTACCATGGTGAATCCAGCTTGGGTTGTTCCTCCATTAACCCCACTTGCGCAGCTGGGGAAGAAAATGAGTATGAGGATCTGAAATCTAAAGCTATAAACCAAAAGCAACAAACCCAGCCTCTTAGGGCAGTTAAGACTGCCTATGGTTTCTGTCCTTCCCCATCTTCTAGAGTCCTGCAGAATATTGTATCTTTTCAGAGATAAAAAGCCTTTTGAAATAATTGTTCTCTCCCCATTCCCCATGTAATTATTGGCTTCGTTACCTGGAATCGGAAGTGTTATTGCTCTTTGCACGTGTGTGATGGTCTTGAGGGTTCCTGGGTTCTTCCACTTTCACCTTAAAAGCTAGTGTAAGATTTTTCCCTTGAACCTTTCTAGTCCTATGGGCTGCAAGTGAGAAGCAGAACTATTACATTTTCATTAGACCTATAATGAGTGGTGTGAGTGAAGCGAACCTCTGGTGAAGGATGCTGTTTTGCAACGGAAAGCTGCAGGATGAGGCCTCATAGGAACCACACTGGTTTAGAATGGTCACCTTTATTTTAAAAAACAAAAGCAAAAAGACAGTCTCCCCTGAATTACAGGCAGGGAGTGGAGGCAAGAAAGGAAAGAAAGTGGAGAGGAGGATTTTCTCCCAAAGAAACTTTGAGGTTTAGCTTTGGGAGTGGGTTCACCAAGCATGGAGGTTGTCCTCTGCTAAGACTGACTGCTGCAGGTAGGAGTGGTGCATTGCATTAGCTGAATCAGAGGCTGTGGTTTGGAGATGTGGACTCTGTGAGCATTTGCTTTAAATGTATGCGTGTTAGTTAATTAGTGCTTCAAATCTCACATCTCTCTAAATGGCGATGTTTTGAAACCTAAAAAAATAGAATATGGTTCGTTGAGCATCCTTGGTTTTTCTTCTCTCGCACATTGGCGAGGGAGCTGTTAATACTTGTTTGGTTATTTGAACCTTTTTATCTGACTAGGGAGATTCCAGCGAGAGAATATAGTGGTAAAATTCTCCCCTGGCTTTGTGTAGCTAAGGGAGTTGATCTGGAGATTTTATGATCATATATCTATTTCCAGGGCTGGAGAATAAGGAGGAATTGCAGTAGTTTGCTTGGCCAGGCTGAATATTGGCGTTTGTCTAAGTGGGTCAGGACAGACTGGGGGGAAAAGGGTTTTTTTCAATAGAAAAAGAAATTCAAATTATCAGGAGAGAGACCTCAGTTAATGAGAAATTGCACCTCATCAGCTTTGGAAAAACCTGTATGGAAATAATTTATGCTGTTTAATTTCTCTGTTCTTTGCAGGTGTTCCTGTTTGTATGCAGAGGTCCTTCCCATTGTTGTCTCTGCTTCCCAGCCTGGTAGTCTGTGTGCTTTAAGCAGAAGCTCTAGGGAGTGTAATGCAGGTGACTCGAATATCTTGTGAAATTCCATTACAGGGAGGTAGGGATATTCTGCACAAACAGTGTTTTTCTGTCTGTGTATCGACCAGTCAGTCCATTTAATGTGTTAGGGGTAGTTTAAGAAATTTTATGAGGTTCTTGGTATGCCACTCTGGGCAAACTGGGGTTATTAATGATAGGGAGGCCATGATCAAGGGGTATTAATTTGAAATGTTTTTCAACCACTGATTTCAAAATTTTATTATAGGATGATCTTAAAGGTTTTTTTTTTTTTTCAAACTAAAAGTTTCTATGATGCTTCTTACTTTTCAGACGTTGGATGACTATCAGTTGGAGCAAAATACCAATGTAGATAGTAGTTAATATTACATGTTTAGAATGCTATTTTGTTCTTGATATAGACTGCATCAACCATTAGTTTGTTCAAGTATCTTCGTTCTCACATCTTATTTAAATTGAAAATAAGGTGTTTTGAAGCAAGTGCTTTCTTCTTCTAGGGTATAGTGCTTGGGACGGCTGAACAGGGTGCAAGTGATGGTGTTCAGGGTAGGAGAGAGAAGTCGGTGCTCTTAATCTAGAAAGATGTCTTAAGTCTTTCCTGAATGTCCCTGGTTACTTGATTTAGAGTAGATAAACAAGCAGATACATCCTCCTGATTGAACAACTACTTTGTTCTTGTTAATGACTTTCATATTTCTCTCAAGGTACGCATCTTGTTTCGTTAGACCAACAAGGGCTATCTCATGGATTCTGAGCTAAGCCTAGTGAACTCGGTAACGGTGTGAGGCTAGCTGCAGTCCCCTTCCTCAGGGGATCAGGTGAATAATAATCATCATGAAGAGGAATATGAAGTATTCCTGGCTTCATGTGTTGTGGGTAGGCTAGAACTGAAGTGATAAGCCTGCGTCACACAAGAAGTTCCTATGAACTTGCTCCATATCGTGTGGTCAGTGTGTAGACCACCCCCTTGCTTGTGGTTTAAGTCTTCCCACATACACAAATGTTAGTTTACCATGTATGGAACCCAGGAGAAATTGCATTCTTGAGCATGTTGTGGAGCCATAGGTCTCTACTGTCTCTTCAAGTGCAGAAGACATTCGGAAGAAAAGCGAAAGGTGACTTTAAAATCATGTTTTCATCTATTCAGAATGAGCAATAAACTCATAAATACAACCAATATGTCACAAATGTGTATCTGTTTTAAAGCATGTTAGATTTTAATTTAGTTTTGACATGAAACTACAAAGAATTGTTAATTGTTTCAGAGTCATTTGATACTTTAAAGGATCCATTAAATTATTCCTTAGGGAGAATGGTTGCTGGTAATGTAACATTTTCACACAAAAAATAACATTAAATGTGACTTGGAGGTTATTTGGGCATGAAGAATTTGTGCTTCTGAGCAATTTCACATAGCCTCAGTAAAACAGAGTTCTGTTGATGATAGTGAAGAAGTACTAGCTGTCTTGGTGTAAGCCATTTGTAGAGCACTACAGAGCTGCTTACTCAAAATCATCTTTCATCTGTCAGGGGCTCTTCATTACTGCGTTGGATTTGATCTGGCTGATACCAACAAACAACTGAATGCCAGCATATGGTCTCTCCTCTGTATGAATTGTGCAGTTAAAAACTACTTAATAAGACAATATCTTAACAGCTTTGAACATAATTTAATAGCATGTGCTTGTAAATATGTTTAATATCTCCTGTTTCAGCATGTGGTGAAGGGAATGTAGTTGCATTATTGGCTAAATGTATCTGGAGGGGTTTGGGCCATATGGTTCTAAATCTGTTTTAATGTAATTATCCCTATTAACTGGAAAAATAAAAACTATTCCCTCTGAGCTGATTGACATTCTCCTCAGTAAAGCACCCTCGTTGCTGATTAGAGGTGTGGAAATAGTAATTTGTTCTAGCATTTGGAAACTTGATTAGACCTCTAGTGAAATGGAGCGCCTACACGCTGTCTAAATATTCTACCTGACACCAGTTGGATCTCATCCAGTGTGGAGGAACACTTGAAATGTTGCTTTACTACATTACGTTTTGTGTCTTGAAATCAGCTGTGCTGCCTGCATGCAAATACCCACTGGCTGCTCAGCGAGCAGAGTGAACCTTGGTCCTCCCTGGAAATCAGCTTCAGGATTTGGTTATTCCACTGAGCACTCATTGCCTGACTGCAATAACTAGCTTAGAGTTAGAAAATCAAGACAGTCATTTATGTGGAAGCACCCATACTCCTCACTCCATAATCTGGACTTTAGAGTGGCTTTGCACATGCATTCTACATAGTATGAAGTGTATATGAGGTAGAAGCATGCTGTTAAAGTTCACAAGTTGTCACTGGTTTTGTGTAGTAATAAGTTGATAACAATGCACTACAAATGAAAATTTAGAGCACCACATTTCTCTCCTTGTCATGAGCTTGTTCTTTCACTCCAAAGGCTAATTGAAACACCCAGTGGATGCCATGGCAGCTGGTTTAGCACCCATGTTCTAAATCCTCTTTAACTCAGTTGGAGCAGTTTTTGCTCAAGAGCACTACTGCTGGAAAACTCTGAATCAGGACTTTCTGTTAGCATCCTGCAGTAGAAACATCCTGCAGTGGAAACTTCCAGGCCCTAGTGGTAGGAAGTGAATTAAAACAACACTTGAGGTGCGTGATGCTCATTAGTCAACAGTTGGTTTTGCTGGTTAGCTTTTCCCTCTGAAACACAGAAGATAAGCTCTAAAGCAGTACTAGAATCCAATGTGGCCTTTTGTCTTCTTCCTCAGAGGATTTTTTATTCTGTTTCTTCACCATATTTGATAATTCTACATTTTGCAGTCACCACATTTAAACAAACAGTGGAAATGCTGAACCAGAAGAACTCTGACTAGTTTATCCTGTATTAACACTCAGGAGAAGTAAGAAATTTTCATCTTCTGTTCCTCCCAGAAAGCTCAAACAAACTGTTCAATAGGATTTGTGTTACTGGGAAGAGATTGGATGAGGCGGTAACATCAGGGCTCATGCAGGTAGAACCTGCTTTGAGATAGGTAACTTTTATGACAGTGGTTTAAGACTTGTCTTGCTTTAATGCTGGTGCTTCACAAGTAGTTAGAAGAAAAGGTGTGTTGGTTGAAAAGGTCAACTCTAACGTAATTAAAGGCTGAAGGAGCCTGCATCCGGCCTTGTAGTTCTTCAGGGGAGACGGAGCTGGGTGCTTGTTACACCTGAGCAGGACAAGTGGAAAGAGAACACTCTGCACGAGGGGAGGGTATGCTGGAGTTGTCTTTCACGCTTTGCTCAGAAGAGCAGACTGGGAGTGGAGGTGGAAGGAAGGTCTCCCACCGTGCCCCTGCTCTTTAGGTCACTCATGCAAAAGGTATTAGATAAAGCTGTAGTTACTTGACCTATTTATCCAACAGAAACTTGCAGTACAAGCAAAAGCAGTTTGACTATCCAGTGCTGCTGCTGTTTTGTATGGGACACTCCTTTGGGTTAAGCTGTGCCTCATGAATACTTCCAGGCAGCATCCAGCCATCCATCATGAGTAATTTGTCTTGTTTGAGGAGCTAGGTCTGCAGCGTTGGTTCTTGTTTCCCAGGAAAGTTGGGATACCCATTGAATGGTCTAACTTCTGTATGTGCAGAGCTAAGATGGGCACAGATAAAGGCTGTAAATGAGTCTCTTAGGAGCTGGGATTACTGTGATGCAAAGGTCTCAGTTTGGGTTTGTGACTTCATTCAGAGAAAGGACAAGTAGACTGGAGCAGCGGAAGGTCTCATTAGACAATGAACATAATCACTCTTCCATAACCACAGAAGTCCTTATTCAGGCAGGGTATAAACTGTATTTATTATTTCTGTAATACTCACTGCTGATTTTTTTGTGGAGTCATTAAGTCACTAAAAGGTAACTAGCAGTCCTCTTAGTAAAAGTGTAGGCATGAATCTAAAGAGACAGTAGTGCCTTCAGCTCCGAGGTTGGAGGTAAATCTGAAGTCCTGCCAGTCTGCTGGCCTGAATGGCTGAAGAGAACAGAAATAGCTGATCTGTCTCTAGACATGTCTATTCACATGCAATAAATCTTCTGTAACAGTTACGAGTCTTCATTTGATAAAATCAGCATCTCTTTTAAGCTCTCTCAGGAAAACACATTTGTACTGTAGGTCTTTGCTGCCACCAGCTCAGCCACATTAAGTCAGTGTGTTTTGGAGATTGTATCTCAGTCGTGACTCACTTTGGTAAGATGTAGTTTAAGAGGCAAAATGTTCTTAAAAAAGAGGAAAAAGAGGAAGAATCTGCCTCACTGCAAGTATTGTTATGGTTGTTCCAGCAAGTTGGTGCTTCCGAGATGAAGCCTTTCCTTCAGCAGTCTCTTGCCCAAACCTCTCCCAGTCTAATCAAACCGGTTAGCATGTCAGCTGCTTGCTCATTGTCAAGCAGTCTCCAGCCTTTGCAAACAAGACTCCTTGGAGGAATAATTTGCTCTAATTGGTGACTATTTTAGGATTTCCTATCAGGTGAAGGATCAAGTGAGCTCACCCGTGGTTTTCCATCTGTGGCCCTAGCACCCATAAGATTTCTCTGGACTTCTTTCAAGGAGACTCTGTATGGAAACTTATTTCAGTAAACTCAGAGGAATGGTGTAGATACCACCTCCTTCTGAAAAATGCTTTTAAAAGTCAACTAATCAAAAAAGGCTTAAACTCCTGGCTTAGACAGCAAGACGCTTGCTCTTGGAAATTGTACCTTTAGGCTAGAGGTAAAAGCGTGTTAGTCAGGGAGATTTTACCTTCTGTCTGGCACGTTATTTCTGTTTGAGTCATCGACCAAAGAAGAACAGTAAAAAAAGGTGCTTCTTTTAAAGCAGGAAGACATTGCTGCTTCTGGATGTCCACAGGGACTGTCCCTTTCCAGGCAGAGCTTTGAGAACAGCATCATCAGCATTCCTTACGTTCTTTGAACTGCAGTAAAGATGCTCAGTGGTCATCAATGATACATGAGCATTTGTCTTAGAAACTTGTGCCAAGGGGGCTTCTCATTTTTTAAAAAGCTTTTCCAATGGATTAATTTTTAAAATTTTAAGTTCCGTTTGCTGCAAACTAGAAACCTTGTATCAGTCTCTTGGTTTAGTATGTTTATGGCAGCTTGAATGTTCATGTGAGCAGCTGAGCTGAAGTTCTTCATGGTGAGGTGGCATAGCCAATGTCTGCTTATATTCTTTCAGGTAGGTACCATCAATCTAAGCAAACATCATCTGCCCATCAGGTAAGTAGGGAGGGTACATATTTATATTGTCTTCGTATTTTAACTCTTAAGAGTTTTTTTGGTCACCTTTTTCAGATCGAAAGTGATGTAACTTCTGATGAGGCACATTCAGAAAGGGAGAAAATAACGTTTCCTTTCTAAAAACAGTATTAGTAAATAATTAAAGTGTAATGAACTCCAGATTAGGAAGTAAATTATATGCTACCTAAATGATATGATAACGCCTGATTTGAACAGAGTGTAGGAATGTGCTCACTCAGGCACTAATGAGCTCCATGATGTGGGCTGCATCTTTTAGCCTGGATTAGCACAATGCTTGTTTCTGCAGTGGTCCAGTTTACATAAAACAGCTCCCTGACTGGGTGATGCCAGTTCCTATCTCTATTAGAAAATAGGGTTCTTTTTTTTAGCATTTATAGACTAAGTAGGATTCTTGAACCAATCTGCTGCAGATATATAGCAGCGATTGAGCAGGTATAGTGGGTCAGATTGCAGCTCAAGTGTCCTGGTCTCTTGACAGTGGCCAAGGGAAGGTATCTAAGGAAAAGGACTTAAAATGGAGCAAGTTCATCATGACACTTCCTCAGCACTGTCTCCCAGTCTTCAAGTATTTGCAACTTGAAAATGTTCTAAGATAGAGGTGTTATATTTAATATGTATACATTTAATAACTGTTATTGCATTCCCCTTCTATAAGCTCCAACAATTAACTTTTAAACACATGCCAGCTTCAGGTGTCCACGGCATCTTACTGCAGGGATTTGCTCAGCATAGTTTCACATTGTGGAAAAGGTTAAGTACCTCTGCTTGAGCTTGTCACCTGCTGGTTGGTTCCTAATCCTTTTATTGGAGGTGGTAAAAGCACACTATGCATGGACTGTGACAGCCAGGAGGCAATCAATTAAAATAGCTTGACATGCTTGTGACAGCAAGCTCAGCAGTTCAGAGCTGCTTTCCAAGACTCAAGCTACTGTGTTTCACAATCCTATGTGAAAAAGATGGCAGAAAGCTGGCTGGGGAAGCTCCAGTACTAAGTTGAGCACATTTCCCTTTCATCTGGGTGAGAGGATTTGATTTTCTGAATTTTGGCAAGTTACTTCCACAACTCTGAAGCTAGTTCCCGCACACGGATTTAAAATAACTGCTATGATCATTGTACATAAATGTGTGGCAAAAGCAGTTTGGAAACCTATGCTTCTGCCATCTGCTTGACTTTCTTATATCTTAGAATAGAATTTGTTTTTATATAGTACCCGGTTAGTGAAAGGTGCTTGGCAGCATGTTTCTGTAGCAGAGTGTTCTGGGACACTATTTATTTGCTCAATAGTAGTTTCTGTTGAGCTGAATACTCTGCAAGGACACAGACTTACCAAGAGGGAGTGTCAGCAGAGACGCGTGGTGAGTTTATTTCTAGAGTCTGGGGCTTCTGTGATTTTGCCTTTTCCTTGAGGTGCAGCAAAGAAGCACCTGTGATATGCTCCAGGTAACAAATGCTCCTGTGCAGCAGATGTGCTGCTTCTCTGCTATAATTCAGACTTTCCTCTTGAACATCCTGGTTCAGTGGTTTTCACCAGTTGGCTGATCAGGGGAGCAGGCAGAGAGCATCGCCTCCTGCATTTTAAGGGAAGGGCTACAAGAAGCGAGCATTGTAACCAGGCAGTGACATTGCACAGTGAAATATTTGGTGACAAGTGGTGGAAGTGCCTGGGAAGCAGGACTGTATGGTCTGAGATCTCATAGCCACAGATCAAACAGCTTTTCACATTGGAAAGTTCCTCAACCTTTGCCACCTGATATTAAACCCTATGGTGGGTTTCCATACTTTGCTAGTAAAACTTTTTCAGTGTTTAGTAGTTAGTAAATGAGTAGTGTTTGACGATAGTTATGAACATGGCTTGACTAACACAGCCAGCAAAATACCTTCAGTATTACTATACATATATATACAATATATGTATATTAATATAGTATATGTATATATACAATATACTATATACCAGGACACCAGTCCAGCCTTGTTGCCTCTGTCATGCAAGTAGTTGAAGCTGGGGAGGAAACAATTTTAGCGAGCTGGTGCAGAGGTCAGAGCCCAGCTTCCTCCCCTGCAACTGCTGTGGAATTGAGATGCTAATCAGAGGAGGATATTGTTATTATTTTTTCCATCAAAGTGCAAAAGTAGGACTCTGTGCCTGCTGTGACCAGATCTCTTCATGCTACTGTTCAGTCTGACCTTTCTAGCTTCATTATTTCAACTGGAAACTCAGCAGTGGCTGGATTAGCGTTTGTCTGGTCTCTCAAGCAGATTGTGCAGCTGAGCTCCATGCTCCCGCCTGACATAGGAACTGTTAACCAAGGACTTCTGTAAAACTCCTGTTAGCCAAGGACTTCTTTAAAGCTAGCTTTCAGTATGTCTAGAAGAGCAGCAGTTGTGCTAGCAGCTATGGTGCAGACGTGACTGTAAAAGTCTTACCCACGGTAAAAGTATAAACCTAAATGTTTTAAGGCATGCTGTGCCTGAATTGTGTCTCTCTCTGCTCTTTGTTATAATGAATATGACAGCAGTGCCAAGGAGGAGAGGTAAGAGAATGTGGCCTCAGTGCCAGTCCCTGGTTAAACAATTCTCCCAGTCTGCTTTTATAGTAACCTGCAGTTAAACGCATCTTCTTCCTATAAACTCTTGGTGATGATGATGTCTGCTGGAATACTGTAGCACTTGAGAATGTTCCAGCATGAATTGCAGTGGAGTCCGTTAAATATATTTATATTTAAATACTCCAAGAATATATTTTAAAGAAAATATATTCTTGGAGTATTTTGCTGTGTACTGCTCTTACATTAATCTAATATTTTGAACATTTACCATTTTGAAATACTTTAAAAAAGCCCCAGAACTAAGCCACTTTCTTCACAGTGAAGGATGCCATTATGCGTTTGCAGCATGCATGAATACCATTCAATTTTCCTTGTTTACAAGGCATGTATTTTCAGACAATACTTCTATTAAAAATTCTGTAGAGCATTCTTGGGAGGCAGTTCTGCCAGAGATACATGATGGATTTACATAACCCTAGGGGGTTTTCTCTCTTTTTTTGTGTGTGTTTTAATATCCACCAGATATGCCTGTCTGATTGGCAGTATGCCCAATAAATCAAATGTGTGTGCCTTTATGAATTGAAGTATTTAACCATTCAATTGCTGTATTGTAAAGAGGCTATGGTCTCAGTAGTTAATACAGGTATTAATTCAGGCCTGTCAAAGCAGCTGCTGGTTTTTCTGTACTTTCTGTCAGATGTTTGTTCTACCTGTTGGCAGTGGTTTGCTGCATGGACCAAATAAGGAAGTTGATACAGTCTCTCTGTAGGAGGATGAAGACCATATGTGTGACCACGGTTGCTGCCCTTCCCATGCTAAGCATGCCTCTGGGCACATGGGACCCTGCTGGCAGAGTGAAACCAGGCTTGGCAAGATGGGCTGTGCTTGGGCAGGATGAAGCAGCTCTCTGCATGGGAAGCTGCGGATTAAAGGATATGCTGTGCTGCTTCAGAGGCTCTTCATTAGCGAGCATTGCTGTCCTGGCTGATGAGGCGGATTAACTCAATGCAGTTTTGCCAATTTAGTGGCTAAAGGCTTATGTTCCCCAAACCAGATAATATAGGTCTGTCTCAGTATGTCAGACTTGGACTAAAGCTGAAGGTGGAAGTGGGCCAAGGTTTGGATAAAACAAGTCCCAGCTTAAACCACTGAAGTTTTCCACTGTAGCTTTTGCTCTTGATACCTGATGCTATTGAAATGTAGAAAACACTCTTCTTCCATGCTTTTGAAGGATTTTAAGTCATCTTGATGATCACAAGATCTCTTGTCCTGAGGGCACTTCTCGGGGACCACGCTAACTTCAGTGTTACTGTTGTGTGTGTGGAGAGGGAAGGAGGTGAGGTTCTCCATGGACTGAGGAGGGAAGCCTTGTTTCTCCCTTTTTCTTTTCCTGAAGGCTGAAGTAGCCCAGAAGACCTTTTGCTGTCTTTTTGGTGTCTTGCCTATCTTCACACCACTGTGTTTGACCTTGTTAGCCATGGATTCCTCTTAGTCTGTGGAGGAAAATGAGGCCTTTCCATGGCACAATTCACAACTGATCTCATCCTGAGTTAGACATCACCTTTCTTTTTCAGTTGTAACCAGGATCCAGCTGGCTAACTGATTTGCACATGTGTGCTTGGTCAGTTGAGTTTCACCCTCAGTATCTGATAAGAACTGGGACATAGAATCATAGAATAGTTGGGGTTGGAAAGGACCTTAAGATCATCTAGTTCCAACCTCCCTGCTGTGAGCAGGGACATGGAGAACTCAGATGTTGAGATTTGGCTTAAATTACATAGAAGTGATTCTCTAGTAATGAGGAAGTAGAAAAGTCACTGTTTGTCTCTCATCCTTTTCATGTTTTAATAATCAATGTCTAGGCTTGACTTAGCATCTGTAGTTGAGGAAAGGTCATCAAGATCTTCCCATTTTTCCAGTCAGAAGTCTCAGCTTTACTTTCTCAGTTAGATGTACTCTGCTTCAGTTACCTTAAGGTTAAGTGTCTTTTACTTGATATATTCAGGACTATTCTGACAAAAACACAAAACACGTTTCAGGCTTCTTGAATAAAGAAGATATCTTTCAAAGATCAAGGAACCGCTGCTGGACTTCTATTGCCTGGTCATCCATCTTGGCTGGGGTAGAAATTGCTGCCCTTTGGTTTCTAATTAGTGTGGATTGTGTTCTTAATAGCTGGTAGAGGGATTGGGAACTTGGGATAGGCTTCCTTTTATTGTGTGAAATCCAAAAGGGCTGTAACCTGTTACCAGAGTAAAAGCTCCCCATCAATTGTACTGTACTGGCTCTCTTCCCAGCTCCTTGCACCACTTCATCAGCTGTTAGGCACAAAGATGCCAGATTCTTCATGTTAAAAGTGACTGGTTTAAGTATTTTGAAATGCTGTTCCATAAAAAAGATTTCCTACTGTTTGACTTCCTCTGCTAATTTTCATCTTTATTGCTTAGTTTGCATCTTTGGAGTTGTACAGTCTGTGAGGAGGAAGAAACCATTGCAAAATCACTTGAAATACCCTTAACAAATGACTGTAGGCTAGGACTTTGCTTTGTGAACTCTTAACATTTTGACATTGTTTGTTCTGAGCATCTCTGTTGCTTCTGGACATAGGTCCTGGGTTTAATTATAAGAATGGGTCAGCCATGAAGTAACTGCACTGTCAGCAAATAAAGTGTTGCGCATCACTCCAGTTATTCCTTTTCACATTTTCTGTTTTGACCTTTGGCTTTTCTTTATGGAAATTGTTTCAAAAAACAGGACACCGAGTTCACCACCCAGTGACAGACTTGACTCAGGTTATTGCCAAAGAAGATAATGTACATTATAAGGAGATAGACCATGAATTTAAATAACAAAGATCCTTCAAGATGCTAGATGGTAGCAAAATTGCTTGTAGATTATAACATAAGAAACAGTGCAATGAATAAGAAATACATACTCATCCCCTTACCCCCCAAAAAAAATCCCTGTTTGTTTAGGAAAAAGAGGTTGTTCCTCAGAAGCAGCTAATTTTGGGATGCCTGTAGGCTTTATAAGTGATCCAGTGCTGTTTATTACCCTGATGTCTTTGTGGTGGTGGCAGGTTTAGTCCGAGTGGTGGCTCTGACCCCCTTTGTGGGTGTTGCCCATTCACTTGCAGCGCTCTGAGAGTTCACAGGGAAGCATTGCCATGGCCACAAAATTCCCTCTTGAGGTGCAAAATGTTTCTTCCCAGTGATTTACACACACACCCCCAAAGTCACAGCCTGACCACCTTGATACTGACTTCAGGATTAAGTAGTTTTTATGTGCCGCGTGTGTTGGAAGCTCCCATACAGAATCACAGAATCACAGAATCCCGAGGGTTGGAAGGGACCTCAAAAGATCATCCAGTCCAACCCCCCTGCAAGAGCAGGGTAACCTAGAGTACATCACACAGGAACTTGTCCAGCCGGGCCTTGAATATCTCCAACATAGGAGACTCCACAACCCCCCTGGGCAACCTCTTCCAGTGCTCTGTCACTCTCACAGTAAAGAAGTTTTTCCTGATGTTCACATGGAACCTCTTATGCTCCAGTTTACACCCATTACCCCTTGTCCTATCACTGGACATCACTGAGAAAAGCCTAGCTCCATCATCCTGACACTCACTCTTTACATATTTGTAAACATTGATGAGGTCACCCCTCAGTCTCCTCTTCTCCAAGCTAAAGAGACCCAGCTCCCTCAGCCTCTCCTCATAAGGGAGATGCTCCACTCCCTTCATCATCTTTGAGGCTCTGCACTGGACTCTCTCCAGCAGGTCCCTGTCCTTCTTGAACTGAGGGGCCCAGAAGTGGACACAATATTCCAGATGCAGCCTCACCAAGGCAGACACCCTCATCAGTGCAACCACTCGCATCTCTCCTGTGCTTTGTGTTCATGGATCCTGAGAAGCACTTCGTAAACCAGCTGTTCCGTCAGCCCCGCCAGCGAGCTGCTCTGTTCTCACATCCAACTGCCTCCTTTTACAGCTCACTAAAAATAGCCATTTCTTTAAAGCCTGAGGACGTGGTGACTCGTGATAGCAAAGAGGAAGAAGAGTTATTTCTTTTGCTGCAGGCTTTGGGAGGAAAGCCACCATGCTGTCCCAGCACCGGCTCATGATTGCTCCCGCTTGTGCTTCATAGCCAAGTGGCTCTGGCATCCCTTCCTTTGCTGCAGCAGCCCGGCAGCTATTTGGGATGCAGGTGCCATGTCCCAGTGCCCGCAGCCTCTTGGCTCTGCAGGGAGGGTGTGCGGTCAGTGCCACAGCTAAATATAAACCCCTGAGATGGCAAGTGGCAGCTTTTGGCTCTCTGGGTTTTGGGCAGAGCTCGCCCAAGGATGAAGGTGTTCCTTGCAAATTATAGACATGCGAATGGGAAATGGTTCTACTTCGTCACTGTTAACGTTCCTACGAAAGCTCCCGACACCATTGCAATTGCAGCTTCAGGACAGAAGGCAAATCACTGATGAAGTGTGCTCAGAGCTGATTCTTCATGGATTCCTGCAGCAGCTCTTCTGTGGTCTGCAAAGGTGTCATTTTGCTGTCCGTCACTGCAGTGTGCTACTGCAAAACCTGCTTCTAGGCTCTTGCTTGCCCTTTTCCCAGTAACCTGCTCAGTTTTCTCTGCTTATCTTTGAAGCTCTTCGTCATCTTTTTCCTTCCAAGGAAGCACCCCCCAAAAAGGCACTAGTCTTAATGTAAATGGAATTGGCTGCAAACCTTTTAAGGTAACTTGCTTATACTCCAACAATGTGTTTCTGGAGGAGTGTGAAGCAGAAGATGGCTGATAATCAGCATTTTAGTTGCTGAGCAACCTGTTTCTTGCTTCAGCCACTTAGCATAAGATCCAATTTCAAATAAGATATTTGGGACCCTGGCTGACTTGGTGGTAGTTAGTGCAACCTGCAAAGACTCGTTGGACAGGAAAACAAACCTGCTTTCTTGTGAAAGAAGCAGCTTTGCAAGAACTTTCTCCATAAAGGACCGTATATCTGCAATGTTACTTTCTAATTCCCATACATAGTTTTTCATATTTGGGTTCTTGGGTAAGCCTTAAATCACTGCTTTAGATAAAGCGTGCCCAGAAACAGTGGTTCTTATCTACAGCTCAACAAAGCCAACGTTATCATTCTTAATGCTTGCAAACTTCCCATGTTTTTATTAATAGCATCCTGAGAACTTGTGCAACCAGATGGCATTTGCTCTTTTTCTTCTGACAAGCTTGTTTTAACCAGTTTTAATAAAATAAAGGCTTTGGCATGAAGGCAAAATAACCTTTTGTGTTGATGGAAGGGAAGAGTATACACTTCTATAATGTAGAATAAAACAGCTCCCTGGAAGTGTGCTGTGATTAGACTCACTGACTTGAATTGCCATGTTTAGGACTTTGGGTGTTTGATTCTTGTTTTGGTGCTTTGCCTGTTTTTTCCAGGTTTGTATTTTTCAGAACTGCCACCACCCAAAAAGAGCTGGGTTTTGTCATTTTTGTAGTTTATTTAACACACCTCATTTTTCATGTCTGACTGGGCTTTCTGTCATCGTTCACAGGAATTGGAGGTACTTGCCTGTGTTCATCCACGCAAGTACCGTTTCCTTCTTTCCTTCTCAGCAGCAGCTTATCTGCACGGTCAATGGCAGTCACGTTGAATGGGGAAACAGCAGAATGGAGCCCAGCTCCTGCTAGAAGTGTATGCACTTTTTTGCCCTGATCTGGCTTTGAGGTTTTCTTTGCAGAGCCTGAAGCAGGGGGGTATAGGTCAGAGAGCAAGATGGGGAAGGCAGTGGTTCAGCTCTGGTTTGGACCTGTGCTCCAGCTAGAGCTGGCAGTCTGCAGCTGTCAAAGTTGCCTCACTCATGCAGGCTGCTTCTTCCAGGTTATTCAGTATGGAATGAAGATTTTAAACTTCATTAAACACATAAAATGCAACCTTAATAGTAATCTTGGAAAGCATTTCTTGTTTTTAATGTTGGCAGGAACGACTGGCTGCTGTCAGGGTTGTGTATTTCAAGCTAGAAGATGTCTTCCTCTGCCTTGTGTAGCTGTGTGAGGAAAGGGTTACATGTGCAGATACTGTTCTCTCTACATCCTGTCTTCTTACCTCAGACTGAGTGCATTTGAAACTTAAGAAGTATTTTATGGGATTTGGGGGCTGCGGCAGCAGGCAGCGATTGCAGTAAGCTGTCTTCTGGCTGCTGGGCTTCATGCAGTAGATCTGGTTTATTTCTGCATCTTTTAGCAGTTAATTATTACAAAGTCACAAATGTAATTGTCCTGCAAGAGTTTGCTTTGGAACATCTTTCCTGAATAATCACTGCTGATTTTTTGCATGTTTTTTCATAATCTAATTTAGAAAGGACAGGATGTTTTTAAAGATGAGGACAATAGTTACGCAGCTCCAATGGCTTCATTTTCCTGTGTGGACATCGGTGGCATGCTCCTTCTGGGACCAGCGCTGCTGTTCGTGCACATGGCAGTTAAGCTTAAGCCCCCCTCATAGAGGTATTTAAGGGCCATTTGTTATGGAAAACCTTGGACTTTTGCATTAGGGGCATGAAATATTTAGTATGCAAGTCCGATACTGCTGTTGATGGATAACTTATTAAGAGTCACGAGTGCTGCAGTGCAGTTAGGGACTTGAGAACGTGTGCAGCCATAGCTCCCAGACAGGTGGAATATAACGGTAAAGAGGAAAAGAAGACGAGAAGCAGCTGCTTTAAATTACCGCAAGGGAAATTCAGGTAGGACATTAGGAAAACTTTCTAACAATCCAAGGAGTTAGTCACTGAAATAAATGACCGAGGGAGATGGAAGAGCCTCTTTAAGAGGAGGTTGGATCAACATTGGTCAGGAATGATATGGAGAGTGCTGGTCCTGCCCCTGGTGAACCAGGGGAGCAGGCAATCTCCCCAGGCCCCCTTCACCTCTCAAGCACAAAATGAAAGCCTCCACAGTTTATCTTAGTTCAGTTTTTTACCACTAATAGATCAAAGAAGTCCTCTGGCCCTTGCTACGCTGTCAGCCTGTTCTGTACTAAATACATTGTTCTCACAGGGCATTTCATGACTTCTAGCTGGGGTTTGCACACCAAGACTTGTGCTGTGGGGGGGGTTCTGGTCTCAGCAGCTAAGCAAGGCAGCTGTTTCAGCAGGTTCCTAGGAGGAGTCTTTAATTTGGTCTTGGGGTTTGCACGGACTGTGATTTTCATGCCAATATCTGGCACGCAAGGTGGTTACACTCTTCTCAACACTGAGGATCTCGTTAGATGCTGATACAAATTCCTGAGTATACCTTTTTTCCCCTTCCACTTTCCAAACTTCCATTCAATCCAGTAAATGACTACTTTTAATATTGTGCCGAATGTTTTATTGCTGCTGCTCATGTATCTTCAAGCTGTCTGTAAACCAGTCAGGATTAGATTTCTGGGGTTTTTTGCCTTACCTTTACCAAAACTGGTGTGCAAAGTACAGAGGTTGCAAAATGGATCTAACCAACGTTGTGTGGTAGCTTCACCTCCTCAGCAGGCTGTAAAACACCCTGGTGGCCTGGGGAAGAGAACCAAATCGAGACCTTGAAGATCATATCTCATGAGATACAGTGAGTTAGTACGTTCTTCCTGACACTGACCCAATTATGTGACTGTTTTGCAGGAAAAAAGAGTACAAGTCTCCCCACCGCTGACAAGAGGACCAAGTGCCTTTATACCAGAGAACGAAGTAAGTTTGCGGTTTAGCTGGGCTGGGCAGGTGGCAACTTTTCAAATAGGAATACTGAAGGGCAGTTTTATGATCCTGCTTGTCCATGGTACTTGGATGAGCTCCTTTGCAAGCAAAAGTGATGGTTTCTCTGGAGCAGGCTCCAGTGGGTAAGAACCACCCTGTCCTTCCACACAAGTAGTGCCAGTTGACATCGTTTCAGTTGCCAGCACTCCTGGCATTGAGAGTGGCTCTGCTATTCTCATGGGGGATGTTCACTTCTCTTAATGCCAGGCTTAAGGGGAGGCCTATCCAGTATGCAGCAATATGATTATATAGCTCTCAGAGCTGTGTCTGACCTTCAGTTTGAGAGAACCTGAAAATATGGCTTAACTCAGACCAAAACTCTGGTTCTTGAGAGAATTTATGGTTGAAAGGTGCAGTTTGACTTCAAATGCAAGATTTCTGCCCACGATTTAATGTTCAGCTTAAGCCTTGGTTTGTAGCTTGCTGCAGTAAGTAGAAGATTTGCTATGGTGCTGTTCTCTGTGATCTCGGTCTTCACAGAATCTTACTTATTGATCAATTAATTATTTGCGATGGCCAGCTGTAAACCTAGGACCTTTTGTTTTGGTTTGAGCAGTTTCTAAAAGCAGATAATTCACATGCTAGAAGGGCCAAAAAGACATTTTGAATGATGGGATAGCTGCTGTTCTCCGAGTCCTTCTCCATTTATACACTGGCAAGTTTTGAGTTTAAAGAAAAACAGAGTGGAAAGGCTGGCAACAAGAAAACATACAGAAGCAAAAAGGAGAAGAGGTCAGAAAGAGTCTTTTAGACTTGGGAAGAGGGGAGCAGAATGAGTTCCAGCCAGCCAAACTTGTGAAGGGGGTTTCTCTCTTGTATGAAATAGGAGATGAAATGGAGAAGTCAAACTTCATAATAACTTAATTTTTTTCAAGAAGTCAATAATTATACAGAAAGTAGAAAAATAAGTGTAGTTAAAATGATAATGTATTATGAAAGAGTTGTTAATGAATTTATTTCATGGCTGATGCACCTGGTGAAGGCACTAGTCAAGGGTGCAGGAGGAATCACTGAGTAGCTCTCAGAAAGGAGTAACCGCAGTAATTACCCAGTACAAGGAGGGAACCTTCACTTGTATGGATAAAAACAGGTATTCAGTGTCACAAACAAATGTGAAATATTGTTTATTAAGCAAAGAAATACCTTTTTCCCCCATTCACTGGCATGAAATAGTACAGTGGAAAGGAAGGATGTAGTTAGAGATTAGTAACACACTGAATATCTCACAAATCTTTATAATAACACTGCTCGTGTCAAAGCCTGCTTTATTGTCATAATGGAAAGAATATGGACAGAGCAATAACAATCTAATTGTAAAGATTCCTGTTAAAGTACCATAAAGCTTTACAAGCTGAATAAAAAAACATGTTTGTAGATCCATGGATGGTAATAAATCCGGAGGAAGTATATACACAGCATGAAGAGGACAGTAATATAGGTGGAGATAAATCTCAGAAGCAATAATGCGGCATATTGCTATACCTAAATAGCAACAATGCAGTCCTACAGGATTATATTTCAATTTTGTCAGCAAAATTTCTTTTTCATAACTTGTACTGTTACAAGAAAGACTCCTGGCAAGCTGGAGAAGATTAGAAACCTTACCAGGGACACTAAAAGTATGATTTCCCCAAGAAACTATGAAATGAGACAAAGATCTCTTAAATACATGGGAGATACACTTGCTGAAGAAGAAGGAGGATTCCTTGGAGTGGAGCAAGGGATGTACAGTGGTGAGATAAAATGATCTCTCATGTGTGACTAAATTTCCAATGGTAAAAAAATTCTTAAGGAAAACTGAGAGGGAATCATTTTGGATACAGAACGAAGAAAAGCTGCCATAGGAAGAGCTAAATGATGGAGCTGCCTAAGTGCATAGCTGCTTCTTCCCTTTCTTTCTGGGCTCACAGATTAAACCAGGCAGCTAAAGTGGTGAGAAATGAAGAAGGTGGCATGTTTCTCATGTTTCTTTGTATGTAACTTCCATATAAGATTTAATGGGAAAATATTTGAGATACGGTCCATTCATCAGCCCATCATAAAGAAGGAAAATACATTGTAAGTAGAATATTTCAGCGAAAGCATTTTGTCTTCTTGGCTTTAGGCCCTTTGTTTCTTCATGTGCAGGAAACCAGCTGAAATGCCTCATCCCATGGTGTGTGCAATAGTAAGCTGGTTAGTTTAATACTGTGCTGTTTCAGAATCAATACTGGTTATTCTCTTCTTGTGCTTGTAACTTCAGTGGTGAACATGTTGAGGATGGCTGTTCTTGGTGATAAACACTGAGTAATAGCACTAATACTGTGTCAGGGCTTGCAGTGAAAGAGCTACTTACTCTTTTGCTGTTTCATTTCATCTCGTGCCCAAGGTTTGGATTGGTTGGAATAATTAAAGACCAGCTTTTGTTTAAAGAAAGCATTAAATTCCTATTCTAAATAATACTTGAATGTTATGGACAAATTAGCATTTGATCTCCTCTTCAATTATACAGGCGCAGAAGGGGTAGATTGCCAGGGCTGTTTCTGTAATTTGGTTACATAGCCCAGTTCCTCTCCATTAATTTTGAAATTGCTTTTAGGGCTGAATGCTGGGGTGGTGTGTGTCTGTACAGCCTGACTTCCATGAAGACTTGACTTTCCATTTAGCTCTTGCTTACTTCCAGCTCTCTGTACAGGTTTGGCGTTAAGCATCTGCAAGTTTAGCTGTTTTGGAAAGATCTACAGAAAATGCCTTTTGGGTTTTGTTGAAACATATTAAAATAACAGAAGTACAGTGTAGAGTGTTGTACAAGTAGCATCTCTGGGCATATTTGCATGCATGCAAGCGTGTATATTTACAAACATATATCTGGGTCTCTAGCATTGCCTTTAAGTTGGTACACAAGTAAACCTTTCATAGTGCAATATGTTCCTCTGCAGGTCTAAAACTAGAGAAAATCTCTTTCTCTGTTAAGTTCTTCCATCTTGTTTTCAAGGTTATGCAAGCAAATGGTTTGGATGAACGTACTAATCTTCTTGTGGAAGAATATTCTACGTCTGGTCGCCTGGACAACATCACACAGGTCATGAGCATCCATACTCAGTACCTGGAGTCTTTCCTGCGCAGCCAGTTCTACATGCTGCGCATGGATGGGCCCCTTCCTTTGCCCTACAGGCACTACATTGCTATAATGGTATGTACCAACTGGCTGTATATTTTCTTCTGTGACCTTGAATTGTGTATTTAAAAGAGAAGAAAAAAGGAAGACTTTAGAAGGGAGAGACTAGGGTGATATTTTGACAAGGGGCAAATTTGTGTAGTTGATTTTCATCAGAATAAAGCATGCCCAGCCAGAAGGTTTTCAATGAGAAGGGAGAATTTGCACTGTACGTTTCCCTGTTTCCCACAGTGATACACTTCTCACATGCCCACTATAGTGAGGTTTTACAGAGTGCAGTTAAAACTGTGTAACCTTATTTCTGGATATTTAACCCTCCATGCACAGCAGTAGGTTGAGATGCAGTGGACTTAAGTCACAGCAAATGCCAGATGGACACTGGGAAAACAGTTTTTACCATGAAGATGTAAACGGGGGCCAGGAGAGGTTGTGTGACCTCCAAGGATGGAGATGTTGTCTGGACAAGGCTCTGAGCAACTTGATCCAAGTCAGCCCTACTGTGAGCAAGGGCTTGGACCAGATCTCCTCTAGAGTTCTCTTCCAACCTAAATTAGATTCTGCAATTCAGAGTAATGTAATGAAATGTATCTTTATTGGAGAATCCTCCATATGTATAGAAATGCAATATAAGATATGGCACTTTGGAATGAAATTGTTTGGGGGGTTGTGTGTCTTCCACCTGCAGCAAAATCAGATTACACACTAATGTGCTGCACTTTTCCCTCTGTTTAACTGTTCCAGGCTGCTGCCAGACATCAGTGTTCCTACCTAATAAATATGCACGTGGATGAGTTTCTGAAGACTGGTGGGATTGCAGAGTGGTTGAACGGTTTGGAATACATTCCCCAAAGACTGAAAAACCTGAATGAAATAAACAAGCTCCTTGCACACCGGCCCTGGCTGATCACAAAAGAGCACATTCAGGTACCTGCCCTGTAACAGTGGTAAATGTCTGGTTATAAGAACTGCTCAGAACCAGGCAAGTGTCCAGTTAGGCTTCATTACCCTGAGTTAAAACATTCAGGGAAGTACTAGAGCATTGAATAAGACAATGAACTCTGTGTGACAAAGCCAGCAGCGTTTACTTTTTAGGAATAGCATTGGCTAAGGAAAAGAGGTGATATATGAGGTGTCTCTTTTTTTAACCGGTGTGAGTTTGTGTGCAAGAAGACTACGGTATTCTTGGAAGAAAGGAATTGATCCCTTTTTAGAAGTGTTTTCTAGGAAAGCTGAGGTCCGAAAGAAATCTTATATTTACACTTTTTTTATTCTCATTTCAGAAACTTGTCAAGACTGGGGAAAATAATTGGTCTCTTCCTGAACTGGTGCATGCTGTTGTCCTGTTGGCACATTATCATGCCTTGGCAAGTTTTGTATTTGGTAGTGGCATTAATCCAGAGAGAGATCCGGATACATCTAATGGAGTCAGACTTATAGCAGTCAACAACTTCTGTGTCTGTGATCTTGCCAATGACAACAACATAGAAAATGCATCCCTCACAAGTAGCAACTTTGGGGTTAGTGTTGCAAGAAGATTCTTTTGCTTGACCCTGTTTTGCATTAGAAAACTTTCTTCCATTCTTTCCTGTTTGAATTTCCGGGTAGTTTGAAAGTTTTTGTCTACTTTACCGGAATGCTTGAGTCTGGTAACTGTTTACATTCACTCCAGCAGTTTTCAGTGTCACTTATAAAAAACCACATTGTAACAGTGGATGATAGTCAGAGCAAGGGGATTTTGATAGTTAATCTCACAACCCACTGGGGAAGACTAAAACTTGGCTTTCAGCTGAAAGCTTAAAGCCCCAGTTTCTTCAGGTAGCATCACTGAGTGAAGCATTGTGTCATCCACATTCCAGACATGTGGAATGGAAAAAGAAATAGGGAAAAAAAAAGAAAAAGAAAAAAGCCCCAACAGAAATAGTAATAATCTTAATAATATTTGCAATAATAACAATGGTAATTTTTACTTCAAGGCCTACAGTCACAAAACAGGTCAAGTCTGAAACGCTTCTATGTAGGAAATGTCTGAAATAAAATGACTTAATTCTTCCTGCTGGTGTTCCAGTCTTGAATCAACCAATAGAGAACATTGATTGCTACCTAATTAACATAAATGTGGGATTTTTTTTCCTGAAAGTGGCTCTATGATGCTTTGAAGACATGTCCTCGAGTTAATGCTGGCTGAGTATTTGACCTCATTGCCTTTGATGGAAGATCAGCATTATGAGTAGAGTCACTAGACAGTAGAATGTGCACATGTGGGTACTCAGTTCACTTGCTGTATCTTACATTTCTAGGCTGTAACACATGCTAGCTCAAACCACAGGGGTGTCTTATTCCCTGTTTGTAGTGGACAAGGGGCTGCTGCTGACTGCACTGCTTGTTGAGCAGTGAGTAGCCTGCCAGGAAACAATTACAGCTATGGGCAGAAAAACAGAATCAAAAGGAAAAGATGGAAAAGAAAACCCAAACAACTTATGAGAAATCTGAATGATAAGTGCAGATCACAGAACCCAAAACCATTTACATGGTGGACTGTGTATTAGAAGCAACTGTGGTTTCCACATTCAAACACCACCTCTTCCACTGTTAATCCCACCACAGGAGATTACTGTGATAGGTTAGATTAACACTTCCCAGCTCTCTTCTCACTGTCCAAAAGCTGTGTGAAGCTGTTTGTCTGTGCTGTATGTGACAAAGTGCATTCTGGCTTGAATTTCTGTGTTTGCTGCTGCTATCTGTTTTTGAGAACGTTTGTTGTCAAGCATGAAATCTGAAGATGACACACGTTGTCTATCTTCTAATTTTGCAGAATGTCATGGTGTTTTTGCAGATTGCAGATTCTTTAAGTGAGCTGGAAGCCTTAATGGAAAGGATGAAGAGGCTACAAGAAGATAAAGAGGATGAAGAAGCCTCTCAGGAAGAAATGGCAACTCGCTTTGAAAAGGAGAAGAAGGAGAGTCTGCTAGTAATTAGTGGAGGTATTTGTGCTTTTCCAGTTCTGTTCTGCTTGTGCTTTGTACGAACTAAACACTTGAAGCCAGTTCAGTGACAACAACTTTCTCTGTCCATGTCTTCCTTCTGTCTTTGTCTAGTAGGAATGTAGTAAAGGTGGTCCTGTCACTTGCTTCATCTGCTTAAGGTTTCTTGATTGGCAAATAACACCACTGGTTTTGCTACTTGAAATTTAGCTTTTGTATATTAACAAAAAAAAAAGGCCTGCATGCTTCTCTAAAAAGCTGGGTGTAATTTTCTCTTTTTTTATATGCCCTGTATCTTCAAATTCATTCATTCATGTAGATATTCAGTAAATATTTCACAGGTTTAGGTTATACAGTGCTTAGAACTTCACTGACACTCATAAGTAGCCTTCAGATACAACATTTAGTTCAGGAAATGGACTGGGAGGAGACTCATCATCTTTACTATTTACTGCCCATCTGGAAACGACACTTCTGACTTGCCATTCTTAATGATGATACCACTGGCCTGTTCCACTGCCTGTTTTGTGTTAGAGATTCTTTGCGGGTATTTTATTCTTAAATGACGTTCAAAATTCTGAGCTGGAAGCTTCTTTTGCAGTATTCTTCATACAGTCTGAAGGCCTTCATCTCTTACACACCCTTCAATTAAATCTGCTTCCTGTAGACAGGAAGGTGGGTTTGTTTTTCCAAAGAAAGTATACAGAAGACAATCAGAATCTCCAGCCATTTCCTCATAGTATTGGCTACTTGCAGATGACGGCTTGTGTCTTTCTAAGAAGTGACCCATAAAATGCTTCACATGTTACTGACACTGTGAATTTAGATCTTGATAGCTTCAGACCAAATGTGTTTGAATGTATCTGGTTTTGTGCACTGAGCCCAAAAGGGAGAAAGACTGTATTGTGGATCGGCACAGAGATTGTTTTGTGGCTCTCAAAATCTCTGAAAGAGGATAAATACAACAATATCATGGCTGGATTTTAAGAAATGGACATTGTCTATTCTTGCTCTTTTTCTTTGGACAGATAATATCAACAGTGCAGATAAACAGACACCCATTGCAGTTTCATTATCAAATCAGGACTTTCATGAGTCTTTGCAACTTCAACTGTATACAGAAGAGGAGTTTGGGACAGAAGGGGCTTTTTGATGGGGTTGCTGATAGTTTTGTTGACTTTCCTCTTTGCCTTTTGCTGGTTTGAGTTAAGGAGTCTGTATGTGTTGGGCCTTTTCTTTCATGGAGGTCAGTCCTTGTCAGGGGAGAGGAGCATTTATGTGCAAGGTTTTTATTCTTCGCTGAGGATTTGCTGTAGCAGATGTTGTGTGAGCTTCCTCCTACACAGTTATGTTTTGATTGTTTAATGAGGCAAAGAGGAGATAAAGCACTTCTGCAATTCTTAGATTAACTGACTTTTCAAGGTGCTCACAGTGGACATATGGCAACTGTTCTGTCAGTGCATGTGGAAGTGAGCCAGGATTTTAACATCAGGGTCAAATGCAGTCAGCTATGCAGTAGTCAACTTCTGCAGAGGTAGTTACACAATCAAGCCACCTGTTTATTTGGGAGGGAAAGATTGATTCCTGATAGAGAACCTGCGCTTGCTTAGTGACATGGTTTGGAGCTCTTTGAAGATGCTTAGTTACTAAAGCTTCTGGCAGAATTTCAGCCTGATGTACTGTAGAGCTCTTTGCTTTCACATAATCTTCAACTGGTATTTACAAGTGAAGTGTTGCATTGCTTGCTGGTTGCTCATACTCCAAGTTATAGAACAGAGCTAGTGTAATTCTTGACATCTTACCTGCTCAGCGTAGCAATCCTGTTGTGAAGGGTATATTTTTTCTGTTTCTTATCCTAGCACAGTGACTTTACCAAAGGGATTCATCTTCCCAATTTAAGATACCTAGCCTCCCTCAGAAGTTAACACAGAGAAAAGCACACCTCCAGACAGAACTTAGCCCTCTCTTCCCCTTTTTTAGAAGTACATTGGATGTTTGGTGTAGACTGACATTTAGTTGGCTCGATGAAAGGGATGGATCCCATGCAAGCAGGTTGGGATTGAACTGTTTCTTTCCTTTGTACCACTCTCTTCCTTTGCACCACTCTCTTCCTTTGCACAACTAAAATTGTTCTCTAGCCCTGTAGTAGGGTGATAGCTGGAAGTCAGCACTAACTCTTGTGCTAGCCTAAAGCAAAGCATTTTGCTGTTTTATTCACAGCATTTGATGATGAAATAGTTTCTACAGATGTCTCCCGCTATATTGAAGATCCTGGATTTGGGTACAAAGACTTCGCAAGGCGAGGAGAAGATCATCTGCCAACATTCAGAGCTCAGGTACTATATCTTTACAGTACATTCACTGAAACAATGTTTGTATATCTCATGACAGGGCAAGTAGCATAAAGTGGTTGTAGTGAGGCATGTTTGTTGCATGCTCCTTTTCTTGTTCTGGTCCATTAAACAACTTCCATAAATCCACTTGAGATGAGCATTTCACTACTCAGTCAAGGGAATATTGAGCTTTCAGTCTTACTGCAATTATTACCACAATTAATGTTTGAAAACCATAAAGTATATCACTAAATCTGCCATAAAAGTGAAAGGTAGAAGAGAAAGAATTTCTTTCCTGTCCCTTCAGTTGTTGTAGAAAAAAATCCACTGGAAGAACTCTTTATTCCTGTCATTTAATCATTATCAAGTATTCTCTGTCCAATGGTTATCAATACCTAGATGTATATATGAGAGCAGTTTGGTGAGTATCATTCTCATATATGCTCCAAATCACTGGACTTTAAAGGTCAGGAAAGAAAAGGAGTTCCTAAATACAGTTACTGAAGTTTATGGCTATATTTGAATACATTTTTTTAGTGCTGTTGGACTTAAAAAAATACTCATTTTAACTGTACTTTTTCTTACATATTGGCATCTTTTTCCATTACCAGACTCGTAAACTTCATAATATATATAACAGGATCGACTTTCTAGGTGCTTCTGTTCCAGCTTATAAAGTAAATAAATCAGCAGTCTGGTAATAAATTGAAAGCAGTGGAAGAAATCTTAAACCAAATCAGAGCATTTCAATTAAAAACACAGTGGGTGCAGGGAAACTCCGTGGTCAGAAGATGTGTCTAAGAATGTAAAATGAAGAATCCATGATCACTCTCAGGGAATGTATTTAGCTATATAGCAGTCTCTGTTGATCTGGTTAATTTATTCTCTGGTCTTTATATGAGCCTGAAGTAGGTAGATACTGCCAAAAAGAATAAGGCAGAGTGAGTGCCTGTAAATCAGACATTCTGCTTAACTACTTTAAGAGCATCAGGCTTCCATGGAAAAAAAGCTCTACAGAAGTTTAAATTGGATCTAAAATATCTCTGCTCTTAAATAAACAGGACAGCTTCTGCCTTCGTTCAGAAGAGTCACCTTGGTAATTTAACTTTATTAGTAAGTCCTACGCTTAGGCAGTTATATGTATATACCCACAGCCTCCCAAAAGCTCTGCTATTAATGTTGTTCAGATTGCAGTAGCATCCCAAAACCTTGCAATAGATCTAATCCCTATTCTGATAAAACAAGACTGCCTTTATCTGTGTGGGTTTAAATTTAGTAATAGAAAAACACTGCAGAATGTCTTTAAACTGGGGTTTTTTTCCCTTTTTCATTGTTAGTATGGATCAACTGCTGTTAGTAAACAGCACTTTTCCCCTCATGGGGCTTCTGGCTTTCAGAGGCTTTTGTGATGCCCCAAGTGTCCTGGACACCTTTACAGGGCTGGTAGGTTCAACATACCTCCAATGAGCCTTACAGTCTTTTGGACTGGCAGCTGGAGACCAAATATGATGTGATACATTTCAGACATCACTGAATGCCTCTGTTAGGCAGTTGAATACTGTCCTACCTACTCTTCCCCGCTATCCTCATCAAAGGACCAGTCTCTAAAGCACCTGGGTGAGGACCCTTGCCCAACAGTAACATTTGAAACCAGCCAGACACAGGAAGGTTGTGGAGATGATGCCCTTGATTGTAAAGATAGCATCAGTTATTGAATGATTGAGCACTTGCCAAGGATGTGGGCAAACTAACATGTTCTGTGTAACCGCAGCATGGAAAGTGGTTGCACACTGCTCTGAAAAAAGGTCATTCTCCCTGCTGATGCTGGGCCATCACTCTGCAAAGATTTCCCATTCTTGATAAGAGCAGGCAAGCTTTTACCCTTGCAATCTGGGTGCTTGTCTAAGACCAAAGAGGCCTGGATTTTATTAGTTTGCTCAAGGATGGTTTAGCACTTTACTCAATGATTGTACATCCTGGCTGGAAGCAAATACTCCGTCTCTGCTCAGAGCAGCCTCCAAGAAGATCAAGTTTTTAAACTTACAGGCCCTCCAGCATAGAATGGCACTGGTTGGAGTGGCACAGCAGACAGTGGAAAATTGCCTCAGCATTTCAGGAGAAGTTTGGGTTTTTTCTTCTGTAGGGTCATGATATCCAGCTGAGGTGGGGTGTTGCGATTTGATATTCACTGCCAGCAAACCTGAGGGAATGGAGCAGGTGATATGGATGAAGGATTCAAAATGCAAATCTTCTGAAATGAATAAAGTTATAACTAGCAGACAACAAAACTATTGAGCTATAGAGAGGATCAGATAGGGATTTCATTTGTACATTTATGTATTTCCTTCTCTTTCTGCAGGATTATACTTGGGAAAATCATGGCTTTTCCCTTGTAAACAGGCTTTATTCTGATATTGGGCATCTCCTCGATGAGAAGTTTCGGATGGTATATAACCTCACGTATAACACTATGGCAACACATGAAGATGTTGATACAACTACGCTACGAAGAGCTTTATTTAACTATGTCCACTGTATGTATGGAATCAGGTATGGACAAAAATCCTGTGGCTTTAGGAGTACATTTTAAACTGTGTAAACAGAATGAAGACTGAATCCTGTGAAAAGCACGATTTTAGACTCCAGGTGTTAAAGTGGAGATAGTACCTGAGTCTGGAAGTAAGAGTGGTTTTGCTGACATATCAGTATAGCTTCCACTTCCAGTGGAGAAACTTATTTTGCATATGGATGGAAATTTGACAGAACTACCTTTCTGAAGCCAGCATGTATCCTTTGTTCAGGAAAGACAGCATCCTAGTACTAAGCCTTTGAGATCCTCTGTTAGCGGGGGGGGGGGGTTGTAGTGTGTATAATAAACGCTCCAATTCCCAAACATAAAAACATAATGCTGCAAAAGACCATGCTTTTAAAAACTTATGTCCAACAGACTGCTTGCCTGTGTTATTTAGGTATGATGACTATGATTATGGAGAAGTTAATCAGTTACTTGAACGCAGCCTGAAGGTTTACATAAAGACAGTGACCTGCTACCCAGAGAGAACTACCAAGCGCATGTACGATAGTTACTGGCGTCAGTTCAAGCACTCGGAGAAGGTACGGATTTCAAAGCCAAACTGGCTTCATGGAAACCCCCATGCTGTTTAAGAATTAAAGTATAGCGACACCTTAGCGTACAGTATCTGTCAAATAAGCTGGTTTTACCCAGAAAAAGACAATTGAGATTAATTCATTGAATGTTAGATACCAATTTTACAGAAATACTTCTTAGTGTACTGGAAATGCCAATTCTATTATTTTGAGTGATCTCTACATAAAATTGAACTGACTGCTGTGAAAGAGAACTGGATAAACTTGGGAATGCAGAAGCAGTCAACTATGCCAATACTTGGGATTTGGAGATCAAAAAGGACATTAACTCATATATAGAGTTAATCCTCATGGTGTTTTTCATCACTAAAAATGTCAACATGCCTTCACGTATCCAAGTTAAATGCTTCCTGACAAGAGTCAGTGCCTGCATGCCTGATAACCTATCTGTAATGTAAACCATTCCTTAGTCTGTGCTCCTATACAGCGATCACAGGTAAAGAAAGCAAAATATAATTCATAGAGAACTAATGCCATTAGGACACAAAAATGGTTTTATTGGGACTTCTGAGATGGAAGATTGCTCGAAGCAGCAGCTGGGGCTAGTTCCTTGCAGTCTTGTGGTGTGGTCTGGTATTGGCATATAGCACAGCTGTTTGCAGAGGAACTGGAATCCTGCAGCAGGGTACAGACAGAAAGGACGTAGTTTCTTGCAGTGATACTTTACTAAAGTCTATACATTTTAACCTAAATGAACAAATAATGATGCATTCAGAGGTGAACTAAATGGCTGATTTAATTTCTAACAGGTTCATGTCAATCTACTTCTAATGGAAGCTCGTATGCAAGCGGAACTTCTGTATGCCCTTCGTGCCATAACTCGTCACTTAACCTGAAGCATCCGCTGGGCAGGAGTAAAGGAGTTTTACTGAGTATGTAAAGACCTTTTGAAATAGATACACACCAGAAGCTGTTTGTGATGTAGCATCAGGTTATTCAATTCTCTAGTGTCAAAGTTTAGCCGTGCTTCTTGGCGGCTGTAATGTGCAATGACGTGTTTTATTTTCTTGATGCTTAACATTACTAATGATAACAAAAGTAACACTGAGGAGCACTACTCTGCATTGTTTCCGGCTGGATTTCTGCGCAGTGGTCAGGATCCTGAAACTGGTTTTGTTATATCAAATCCTAGCGCTTTGTTCTTTAAGCACCAGAGTGAAGTGCTTAGAGACTTCTTTTTCCAAGCAATCATTTTTCAGATTAGTGGAGTCCAGCAGGAGATGGGTTCTGCCTGTCCTGAGAACACACCACCACGTCATGACTTGTGACGGAGACATGCGGGCTGCGTTGCATCGAATTGCCCACTGGATTCTCCTGTGTCTCCTGGAGATGGCTTGCCAGTCACTGTCTTACTACAGCAATTGAAGTGATGCGAGATGTGGGTGTGAACATTGAGCACACTGTAATGTGAAATGAATCATGATAAATCCTACAGCATGCTACTGAAGTGCAAAATTCATCTGCTTTGTAGTGCCCCTTCCCAAGAGAAGAGGCCTCACAATTTCCCATTTCAGCCACACTTACTGTGTTTCAATCATGCATAATCTTGTTTTACTGACAGTCACCCTCAGTTGTCCGTACGATATCCATGTTCATCACACGTTGCAATTTGTTTAATTGGCACCTATAAAGTTAATATACAGGCTGACCAAAAACAGGGTGGTGGGTTTTTTTGCACTCGCTTCTTTCTCAATGTTCTACCTAAGGAAAGTAAAGGAAGGCTAACATATCTGTTCTTTCATATTGGATGTGTAGAAATTTATTTCCCATAACTTTTTCATAGCATGAAATTTTAATACTTAAAGAAGTTTCTATGCATTAGTGTGAGTGAACAAAAGAAAAGTGCAATATTTAAAAAGAAAGCAAGCTTTTTTCCCTCTCATGCCACTGCTAAAGTGTCCTTCTTATATAGCCATAAAGAAATTTTAAAACCAAATTTCTTTATTGTCTAAGGCCTAGCAGTTTTGTTTTAGCTTTTATGGCTTCAGACAACCTGATACTGAGATGCCAAAGCATCCCCAAAACAAAGCATTCTTGGACAACCAGTAATATTGGGGAAGGGAAGAAATAAGCTGCCAAAAATGTCACACACTTTTGTGCTGTTTTCTGTTGCTTTCAGCTAATTTCTAAGAGCACAAAATGTTGATATTTATAGCTTTATTTTGTATTGCATTTAATGAACCAGTGAAGTGCCTAAAGAGATGCTTAAACTTACCCAGTAGGATGCAAGTTGTCACTGCTTCAGCTTCCATCTGTTGGTTTGGGCTTTTCATATTTCTTTGAGGAGGGTGACCTTTATTTCTGTTGCATACATTCAAAACTAAGTGGACAGGTTTATTTTTAATGTGCCATTGGACTGTACAAGTTAATACCAGATTTTTTTCCTTTGGTGATTGCAGAACAGTTTAAAAATCTACTATCAGTAGTATTCTGACACTTTTCATTGACAAAATCATGGACCAGAATGCTCCTAAAGTCAGTTCTCTCTTTTCTTCCCTTTTCCTGAACCTTGTTGTGACTCCACATGTTGGTTTTTTTGCTTTATCTGTCTGTTCCAGATTGGAAGGCTAAATGATTGTACACTTTCCTGCACTTTCAGACTGCAGACTCTGCATGTGAAAACCTTTTGAGGAAGAAATCAGTAATTACGGGGTTTTTTTAATGTAACTTTGGCTGTTTAGCAAACTACCCAATAGAGAGCGTCAGAGAGAGCATTGGGTAAAGCATCACATTTATCTTGTCTAGCTAACTGCAAAGATTTCTCACAAGTATTGAGATGCTCATATATATGAACTTAGGTTAACTTCCTAAGTTGTTAAGGATCCTTTTTGCTCCCTCTTGTGAGTGTAGTTGCCATACCTAATGGCTTTTGTGCATGAAACAGTTCTGCTGAGAGAAGTTTTCATGCAATACTTTTAGTTTTCCTCAAGTGATGGGAACTGTACAGTACTACTTTAAATTCCTTTGCTGTGAGAAGTCAAGTAGTTCTCAAGAAGCACAGTTGAGCTCTGGAAAGGAGGTGAAACTTGATTTGGATAACTAATATGACGGCTTTGTTTCCCTTCAGAAAAGCAAAGACTCTTAGAGTAGATTGAGTTTTACATTTGGAAACATGAGTGCCTTTACTTCTTTCCTTATGATACATACTTGCCAGCTCAAATGCCTTCTGAGCAAAGTACACGAGCAGATTTGAAATACAGAAACCATCAGTGGATTGCTTCATGAAATTTGTAGTAAACCAGTGATTTCTTCTTTTTTTTAAGGTGCCATATCACATCACATATGGGCCTGCAAGACATTCCGCTATAGGAAATGTCATTGTACAACTAGTTTGCTATTTCTCTCTCTTTTTTTTTAATATTAAATGCAAACTTGAAACTTCTGGAAATGTTTTCCACGTGGCATTTTTTTTCCCAAGTATTGCATTTACAACGTAACAATTTATAGCCTAGTTTTTATACTCAAATTTATGATTTTGAATAGGTGTTTGTTCAGAATAGGTGTTTAAAGTCAGACAACTCTGCCATACACTTTATGCACACTTTAGGCTCACACTGTGCCAGATTTCAATGTGCAAGCGTTCTTGAATGTTTCTGCATTTTGAAAGCACTCGTGAATGTGAATCTTTACACTTTGTTTATTAATATTATCCTTATGAGTACCATAATCATTGCAAGTGTAGATATACTCGCCTTCCGTGTTCCTTTTTTGGAATTGGTATTTACCAGCATTAATGTTAGTCCACAAAATGCCAGCCATGACCAACATAAAAACAAGTGTACAGTCTCCTGTCTACAGAAGAGAAAGCTTGGTAGGCACAAATTAACCAGCTACACAGGGAATGCTCTTAAGTAGGAACAGAGGTTTTGAGCATGGACAGCTTCTTATTATTGCAGAATCATTTCAAACTCTGTGCTGGGACAGATACATTCTTGCTGAAATTGCTTTGGTTTTTCGCTAATGAAGAGAAATGGAAAAGATACCGATTGGAGAAAGCATTTGCATTTCCCAGAACACTCCACCTGCAGCTGAACATCAGAAGAGTGGCATCAGACAGGAATAGAAACCATTTTAAACTAGGGAACAGTTTGTGCAGATAGCTACTAAAGCCAGCGCTTTAGTACCCTGAGAGAATTTTGGTGAGCTGTAGATGGATTTATTTTCATCAAGACTGAACTGAAACATAAATTCCGTGTCTTAAAGCCTTCATTGCAATGAAAAGGACATACTTTCAGCTGTAAGAGTTAAAGAATTGCCACTTTCAGCTCTTCCTAGGTATTAAAAAACCTTAAGGACAGGAAAATCAGTGATTGTAAACAATTATAATTGTAAGTCTCTATAAATATAGAACAGATCAGAACAGAACAAAAAGGAAAACATTTTGCTTCTCTGTTGAGTGCAGAAAGTCAAAGCTCCAGATCCCTCAAAGTATTTTTGTTCGTAGTGATACTGATAGATATTTTCATGGGATTTGGAAAAAGCAGGAGTTGCCTAAATTTCAATGGGAATTTAAGCCCTTAGCAAAATCCTACAAGGTGCCCACTTGCATTTTTGAGTCAGGTTTTTAAAGATACTTCGTCACCTAAATCCAACAGAATAAAATCAGTTTCCATAGAGATTAAAGGAATAATGTGTAGCAGACCCACGTGATTCACAGCAATTGTTACTGAAATGGGTTGTTTTGGGGACTTAATATAGGCTTAGAGAAATCTTTCCCAAAGCAGTTAAACTGTAAGCTGCTGCTCTTGCAGAACAGGTTCTCGATGTTTCTCATGCATGTGTGTTTTCCATGAACATAGGCATGCATTTCAGGTTCATGTTCCAGAGTTTGTACTCCCTTTTAGAAGAGCTGGATTGGATTTAGAAGAGTTACTGGTGGTAGCAAGTGAGTACTTGGTAGCTTGTGCCCAGACTAAAAAGTTTTGGCCAAAAAGAAATACTCCAAATCTTGATTTCAAGTGTTCAGTTAATTTCCTTAGAGGTTTGGATCCTTCTCCCATAAATAAGGGGTGATGTTGCACAAAATAAAGGGAGAAAGGAGTGGATTCATTGTAAGTGAACCTTCCCGGAGCCAATCTGAATATAAAGCTGTAAGAGTTGGTTTGCTGCAAGTGGTCATTTGAAGAGCTGGACAAAAATGTCAATTTTCACTATATGAACTCCAGATTCATTCTCCCTAATGTCCCCCAGCACTGTGTTTGTCAGAAGAGATGCACCCAGCAGCTTTTCCACATTTGGGAATTGAGAATGTTTATCTCCAAATTAAACTGAATTTAGCATTCCATCCTTACTGCATAGATCACAGGTGTGGGAGATGGAGAGAACGCAGTAGCATGAGGAAACTTCAGGAGCATCTTGATCAGTGTTAATGCATCCCTCAGAGCACATTTCCTGGCATGTGGTCATGCTGCTGCTCCCACAACTTACATCAGGTCTCTCTTGCAGACATTTAATCCTTTTGCTGCTCAAAAGGGGCAAAAATTGTCATTTTCCAACCTGCCACCACCACCCTGTATCAGGTGCTTCCTTTCTTCCCAACTCACAACCCATCACAATCATGCAGGGGCAGCCTCCTAGCCTTAGCCTTGTAAGACAATGCTAGGTTCCTCTATTGCCATTTGAGTTCAGAGGGACTTTCTCATGTTCAGAAGCAGTCAATTGTTGTATTAGGTTATTTCTGGGCAGGAAAATTCCAAATCTGGTTCAAAAGGATGACAGTCAGTACTCGCTTACAGCATCTAGGTAGCGTTTGCCAGTAGCATGTTAGGTCCCATCTCTGGAGTTACAGTGATAATCCAGTGAATCCAGTAAGGAAATGCTTTCTTTGGCAAGACTCCCCATGCTTGAGCTGTTCAGCCATGCAGGTTTCTTTTGGGGACATCTAATGGGGGATTTGAGGTCCTCTTGTGACAGGCAGCTCCTTGGGTGCCCTGTAGCCGGCCTCTGGAACAAGTGGATTTGGGTTTTTCAGTTATCTATGGGATAAATCCAAATGGACTCCATGGAGGGGCTGCTGGAGACATAGGCAGGGTTGAGTGTTCCTACAGGTACTGAGTATCACCAGTGCTCGTGGAAAATAGAAACCTGGGTTCTACTTTTGTTCCCGACAGTGGTTAGAGGTGGTATTGAAGATGCCAGTTAATACACTGATGGCGGGGAGCAAGCCATGCTGTCAGCATCAGCAGGTACAGACCACAGGGGACACAACCAGTGCAGGAGGAGCTGACACGTTGGCCAGTTGGAGAAGCTTGACCAATGTGCCTGAGAGGTTCTTGTGCTTCTCTCTGCTTAGAGGAGATGGTAGGAGATGCCTCATTCTGAGGTGTCCAAAGGGCTTCTGTAGGACAAGAGCTGGGACCCTTTCCTTGCTCCACAGATGGAGCAGGGGAAGGGAACCATTCACTTCTGCCCAAGAAGAACGTGCTGCCGTTGAACTGCATCTTCTTGCCCTCACCAGATGGGTGAATCCCCAAGCGTTGTGTCTCCAGCTCGGGGCCCTGGGGTGCAGTGACAGCAGCAGGTCCAAGCACCCACAGTCCAGAACTCTTCCTCATTGCCCATTTCACGCTCATGTCGTGCCACCAGACCCAAAGCTCCTCCCTCCAGCCCAGCCGCCATGTGCCCGGGTGGCTGCAGGAGATACTGGCTTTTAGGGGGAAAACAATCCCAGTTAGGCTACAGCCCTTGGACTCGACAAGGCAACGCAGTCAGGAATCCTTTCATGACTGTGACCTGGAACTGGATATAAACTGTAGGTTATAAAAGAAACAGGAACTTTGTAAACTTGAAATCCCTCGGTTTTACCCTTTTCTCCTTTTGCTGGAAAGCCACACGATGAATGTATATGCTTTTCTCTTTCCATATCCAACCTAACTGAGAATCAGACTGCCAACTCCTTGTTTTGTATTAGCCTTTTTTCCTCTTTTTTTTTTAGAGAAAAACAACAAAAAAAAGAGTTTGTGAGCAATATATGTAGCATGCTGTGAACGTCTGTTTTGATCTTTATAGTTACTCTTTAATCCATCAGTATTAACACCAGTTCTTTTTCGTGTTCCCCTTGGTACTTCGTATGCGGTGTAAGCAGAAGCTGTGATCGGCTTTGCAGTCCTGTGCCGTGTTACTGTAACTCCTTGATTCTTTAGGAAGCACCTGACTGTGGGCCACCCTGGCGCAGGCAGCGTGCCCGGACACGACTGCCACTCTTCAAGTCTCTTGTACTATGTATAGTTTTAAGTAGAATAAGCTTTTTAACAGAATATTGATGCGGTTTATGAGTCACGCAGGCTGCAAGCGTCTGGTGTGTGAGAGTCTTTGTATTTATAGTTGTTGGGGTTTGGTTTATTTCTCGTTTTGTTGATGTTTTTTTTAATTCATAAAGTAGCAAACTTGATAAACATAGCCACTTTAAACTGCTCTTGCTAAACAGACCCTGCTGTAGATAAAATACCACTGTAGATACAGGGAGGTGCTCCAGCAGACCCTGGGTGAGCAGAGCCTCTCTTTGCATAAACCATGGTCCGAGCTGCGTGGCCGCCCTGTGTTTGGACACGTTTGGACCCAGATGTGGGGCAGGCTGAGATCTGGGGGTGTTTCATCCCCTGTGCCCATAAGCCCACCGCTGGCATGGTCTGCTCACTGTGCAGGAGGGGAACACGAGCCTTGCTGCCGTACGGAGGGATGGATGGACCAGCCGCTGCACCGAAAACATGGGCATGGCCTTTCTGCAGCCCAAAAGCTTCCGAGCCCCTCTAAGTGCAAGCATTAGCCCTTATTTGCTGTATGCAGACCCCGGCATGGTGGGATAAGGAGCGGCATCAGCTCCCCACGGGCAGCTGTGGCAGGGCAGTGCCCAAGGGGTTGGCATTTGATTGCATCTCCCCCCTCTGACATGGGGTAAGTTGTACCCAGCTTCTTGCCTCCCCTGCCACGGCCCCAGAGGTGTTTTGGGGTGCAGGCTTAAGGACAAAGCTCTGGTCCTGCTGCTCCATCCCACCCCCTGGAAGCGAGGTGGCTCCATGGGTACCACGGTCCCTCCAGGACGCCGCGGGCCTCCCGTTCCTGCCTGCGCTGAGCTCTGGAGACACGCTGCAGACCCCATACAGTCCTAGAGGGTTTGCTGCAAGGTGAGGCTGCTGCTAGGAGCTCCCTGTGGGTCTCCACAGCAGCTTTTACCAGTTACTTGTTCTGTTATCGCTGGTTGGGGTTTTCTTTGTTGGATTCCTTTCTGTTCCCAGAGGACGGGCTGACCTGGCGGGATGGATTTTCTCTTTGTGTGTGACTTGTGTTAGTTTTTAAGTTACCCGACTTGAATTTATATGAACAGATGCAGAAGGAACTCTTTTTTTTTTTTTTTTTTTTTTTTTTAATTTTTTTTTCTTTTTTTGGTGAGTTAAGAGACAAAAAAATGCATTTTTAAACAAAGGAATCGTGTATTAACATTTTAACAGCAATTCATAAATCTGCACTTTTTATGAGGTTTTGAAAAATCTATTTATAGGTACGGAACAATGGGGTTTGTTTAAAACTGTATCGCATTTATACTTGCTGAAATTACTTTCATTGTTATCAGTAGGAATTTCATTGGTTAAATAAAATGGATAAAACCTGTCTCCTCTTGGAGCTGTCATTTGGCACACGCTGGAGAACATGTCTCCGGAGCACAGCATCCTGTGGTTTGGGGTGAGATCCAGTCCTGGAAGCGTCCTTCCCCTCCATGCCCTTGTCCTGGATTCTGATATAGTGTAGAGATTGTTTGATCTGTACACAGATAGGTAATAGACAGTAATTCTGTTTAATCCGTGTGAACATAGGTCCTGGAAAATGGATAGCGCTTGCCTAAAGGCATCACCAGTTAGTGATGAGGAATGGGGTGATCACAGTGTTCACTCTTGATACGGGGCTGGTCACCTTCCCCTTGGAAATCTGATCTGGGAAAACCATACATGATGGGATGCACCAGGGGCTGCTCCCACTTCCAGGGGTGAGAGCCATAAAACCATGCAGGAAATGCAAAGGAGAGCAGAAATGTGTGCTGAGGGTGCTGGCTTGGGGCACTGCCAAGCTGATCTTGAAGCCAAAGTACCCCCAAGCGCCTGCAGTCCTGCCCTCTGCCCCATCCTGCCCCAGGGAAGGTGGCATAGGGCTGGGGATGACCAAGGGGTTTGTCCTGGGAATGATGCTCATCTCCCCTCCAAAGAGACAAAAGTAGCTTACATGAGCCGCAGACCTGGGGTGTTTTGGGTGTGTTACAGAATCCCAGACTGGTTTGGGTTGGAAGGGACCTTAAAGCTCATCCAGTTCCAACCCCCCTGCCATGGGCAGGGACACCTTCCACCAGAGCAGCTTGCTCCAAGCCCCTGTGTCCAACCTGGCCTTGAACACTGCCAGGGATGGGGCAGCCACAGCTTCTCTGGGCACCCTGTGCCAGTGCCTCAGCACCCTCAATGGGAAGAATTTCTGCCTAAGATCTAAGCTCAGTCTCCCCTCTGTCAGTTTAAAGCCATTCCCCTTATCCTGTCACTGCATGCCCTTGTAAAAAGTCCCTCCCCAGCACCAAGTGTGATCTCAGGTGAGCCCAGCCCTGAATTTGGTCCCTGCACCTTCCCCTACTGCATGGTCTGAGTGTGCAATGGGGGACCAGCACGGGTGGGGGGCAGCTGCACTCCCCAGGGACCATGGGTTTACCATACACCATCCTCCCCTCGCTACCTGGTTCCCAGAACGCCAAACGCACTCTGTGTGTTGGTGATAACTCCAGCACATTGTCCTCAGGCCTCTCTGGCTCTGCTCAAAACCCAGCCCATGGCCAGAGGAATGCAGAACCCAAAGGGCAGTGACAGACCAGGGACCATGTCACAGGGATGCTCCTGTGCCCACCTGGCTGCGGGATCCCCCTGCATCCCACAGGTGATCCCCATGGGATGTGGGAAAAGCCCACGCCCAGGTTGAGGGTGTGCAGCCCGGCGCTGCAGCCTGTCCCTGGGGAAACCTGGCTGGGCTGACCCTGGTGTGCTCCATGGCCAGCATCACCTGAGAGCGTGGCCATCCCCAGCCTCCTGGATGCTCCAGCAGGGTGGCTGCAGCAGTGATTGCCATAAGGGCAGGCCGGGTGCCCAGCCATGGCTGGAGCAAGCCTCACCTGTAAGGCTGGATATCAGCTTGTCCTGGGGTCTCCTTGGCCTCTTCCCAGCACCACCTCAGGCCATGGCACTGGGAAGAAGCAGAGACAAGCCCCAGACCCCATAGAGGGCCACGAGCAGATCTTCCTTACCAAGCGTTTGCATTAATGGCTGCTGAAGCGCACCCACCAGCACGAGGCTTGGTTTCAACTCCCTGTGCTACATCAGCTCAATGATAGACCATGTAGGAGCATCCAAACTGCCCCCAATAGCTTTTAATTGGACCATGACAGAGCAATCTGGTGGGACCCGTGGGCAGCACAGCAGAGGCTCTAAAGATCCAGTCTATAGATGTTATAAATAGCATCATGCTAATGGGCTCATGTAAATATCGTTCAGGTTTTGCAGGCTTTTTGGTGTGTGCAAGAAGATAATCACCGGATTTGTGTTTCCTGTGGAAGTAAACCCCCCCCCCCTGCACTCTCCGCTTGTGCTTTTTTGTCCTCAGGCTTTCTTCAGGCCCTTGAAGAAAACCTTGAGCATTTCCAACCTGCAGGAATGTGCTTTTGCAGAAGGGAAGCCCTCCTCCTGCTCCTGCCTGGGGCTCCTGGTGCAGTATCAACACAGCCAGGGAATAAAACGGTGCCAAAAAGCTGGATTTCAGTCAAAACTCGATTGTTTCAGCAGCCATGACCTGCAACACCCAGCGCTGACTTGCCCAGCAATGAGCTCCCCAGCAGTTTGCTGCTGCCGTGTGCGACCCCACAGAGCAGGGTTTAGCTCTGAACTGTTCTCCTCATGGGCTGGTGCCTCTTGCGATGCGCTGAGGGCACCAGGAGGAGCGCAGGGCTGGGAGGTGATGCTGCCTGAGCACACACCTTTAATCAGGGCTGCTGAATCACCTTGCTAATCCCTCCTGGGCAACCAGTGGGGAGATGGGGAGACTCCAGCAGAGGGTAACAGCCACCCGGAGCCGTGCCCTGGGGGAGCCTGACCCAGCTCCACCGTGCACATCAGGGCAAACACAGCTGGGGTGCAGCGTGCGGCTCGCAGGGCATTAAACTGCAGCTGCCATCTGCAGTACAGCAGAGTGATACAGGAATCACAGAATCCCAAGGGTTGGAAGGGACCTCAAAAGATCATCCAGTCCAACCCCCCTGCAAGAGCAGGGTAACCTAGAGTACATCACACAGGAACTTGTCCAGCCGGGCCTTGAATATCTCCAACGGAGACTCCACAACCCCCCTGGGCAACCTCTTCCAGTGCTCTGTCACTCTCACAGTAAAGAAGTTTTTCCTGATGTTCACATGGAACCTCTTATGCTCCAGTTTACACCCATTACCCCTTGTCCTATCACTGGACATCACTGAGAAAAGCCTAGCTCCATCATCCTGACACTCACCCTTTACATATGTGTAAACATTGATGAGGTCACCCCTCAGTCTCCTCCAAGGTAAAGAGACCCAGCTCCCTCAGCCTCTCCTCATAAGGGAGATGTTCCACTCCCTTAATCATCTTTGTCGCCCTGCGCTGGACTCTCTCCAGCAGGTCCCTGTCCTTCTTGAACTGAGGGGCCCAGAACTGGACACAATATTCCAGATGCGGTCTCACCAGGGCAGAGTAGAGGGGAAGGAGGACCTCTCTCGACCTACTGACCACCCCCCTTCTAATGCACCCCAGGATGCCATTGGCCTTCTTGGCCACAAGGGCACATTGCTGGCTCATGGTCATCCTCTCATCCACCAGGACCCCCAGGTCCCTTTCCCCTTCACTACTTTCCAGCAGGTCAGCCCCCAACCTGTACTGGTACATGGGGTTGTTCCTCCAGCTGGAAACGTTTCTATGAGATTGAAGCCAACCCCGAGGGGATTTTCCTTTCAGCTTTTCCTGCTGGAAGAGGAAAACAAAGTGAGGAAAGTGCTGTCTTTGCAAAAAGAAATCCAGGAGCAGAAGTGGCTCAGCTGAGGCATCGTTACCAGCTCTATTTGTAGACCTGAGTGCAAATCACCCCCATCACAGTGGTCCAGAACCTCAGCGCTGTGTCCCAGCAGTGCCAGCAGGAATGTGCTTGGTGCTGAGCACCTGCGTCTGCTCACAGCTGGGAATGGGATGGAGAAAGAGTGGGACTGGAATAAACTCATGGTAGGCATAAAGGACAGGTAGCAGGTTCCCAAACCTCCCTCTGACTGGGCCTGCAGGGATGATCTGTGTCATGTGGGGATGGACAAAACCATCCTCCATCCTTGGAGCCTGAGCGCCCGTTCCCTAGTCCTTAATGCCACCCAGCATCGGAGTTGTCACCCTTTCTCCTGGTGGGATGGTGAGCCTCAGGGATCACCTGCACCTCTCTGCATCAGCCCCTGGTATCATTGCTACCTGCATGGATGGACAAGAGACTGTGGGAAAGACCCCACCTGTACACTCACCTGGGTGAGCCACATCAATAGGTCTCCATAGGTGGGACAAGCACTCTCATCCACCAGCCCCAGTTAAGCTTCATTGACCCCAGCTTTAGGCATCCAGCTGAGGTGCCTGGGTGAAAGCCAAGTGAGATATTTGTACTGGATGGAGAGAGTCCAGTACTGCAGAGAAGGGATTTCACATTTATGCTTGGGGAGCATAAATCCAGATAGCGATGTCCCCCTGCGTCTATTGTGTCATCTCTCTGGAGCTGCTCCACTCATCTCAGCAGCTTGTTGGTGTCAGGACCAAGCAGAGACCATTTCTCAGCCTCTCTGTTCACCATTTACCTACAGGCCACTTAATTTCATAGAATCACAGAATGGTTTGGCTTGAAGGGACCTTTGAAGATCATCCAGTTCCAACCCTCTGCAATGAGCAGGGACACCTTCAACTAGATCTGATTGCCCAGAGCCCACCCAGCCTGGCCTTGGATGTTTCATGGGATGGGGCATCCATCACCTCTCTGGGCAGCCTGTGCCAGGCCTCACCACCCTCATTGTAAGAAACCTCTTCCTTACATCTAGTCTGAAACACCCCATCCATCCACTGCTCTTCTCCTGACAGTGATGAGCTCCCATTGTTCCTCTCCCGCCCATCACCATCATCCTGCACCCCTGCTGCAGCTCCTAGCTTTGGTCCATAACCATCTCCTACCAGCAGACACTGGGAGGCTTGGCAGGGCCCTCAGCATCACAGCAGTAACCACACGGTGACATCTGATCCAAATGTCCATTCTCCTCCATGTTAAATTGGTTTAAAACATCGAGTTATTAAGAAAGATGAGAAACCTGAAGCCACTGCTTCAGCTTAGTGGCTTCAACAGCTTTGCTGCTGGCTCAGTGGAAAACAGCTTTCTGTCTCCCAGGAAATGGGCACAGATCCAGCAGTTTTGGAAAGGAAACAGTTTATTTTCACCCTTACGAATGGAATGAAATGAGACACATGCTGAGATGGGCCATGGCTGTGAGGGCGCTCCTCTGAGATGGATACAGCCACATCCACATGCCAGGCCGGCTTCAGGCAGGAGAGGGTGCTGGATGTCCATGTCCAAACCTCTAACTCAGCCCCTGGGCTGCTCTTGGATGATTCTCTCCTTGTTCCAGCCTGGACCTGGAAAACCTTTTCCACTGGAAACAGCAGATTGCCACAGAAGGAGCCCTGTTTGATAAATCACCCTGTCCTGACGGGATAGACTTCCTTGGAGGAATTCCAGCCAGCTGTAACACTAGCACCGCTGGGAAGCCTGCAGCCTTTCTGCTTGGCTGGAAACAGCAGCTTTGTGGAAATCAATGGCAGATGCTACCCAGTGTGAGATCCATCTCCAAACCAAAGTAAATCCAACAGCATGGGAGGCTGTGCAACAAAGAGGAATGGTCCTATGCTGAACCCCACTTAGACACACATCACGCTCCCTGCTCCCAGGCAATCCTTCCTGCCCAGGCTGGATTATGATTTGTTAGATAAATCACACTGCTGTTTACTTTCCAGTACCTTTTCCATTTACTGGCACTGACTAAGCTGGAGAGATAACCTACGGCCAAGCATGGCTCAGGTCCCTGCCCTGCTGGAGCAGCTCCCTGGCTGGTAGGAGGGACGGAGCTGGAGATGGAGGTGAGCAGCTCCAAAGCCTGCAATGGGAGCAGAGCAGTGGCCCAGAGGACCTGAGCCCAGGCCTGTGACCAAGGGGCCGTGCTGCTGGGGTTGCTGTCATTGCTGCTCAGCCAAAGGGTGAATGCAGCAGAGATAAGGGACACCTCGAGGTGCTCACAGATCCCTCTGTCAAAGTATCTGGTGACCAGGTTGCTCAGAGCCCCGTCCAATGTGATCTTAATCACTGCCCTGATGGGACATCCACAGCTTCTCTGGGCAACCTGTGCCAGTGCCCCCCAGTTCCTGCAGACCTCCGAGGGACACTGGAACCAAAGAGAGGTACCTGCAAAATGCAGATGCCAACATCTGGTTTACTCATCGCAGGACCCCTATACTGTCCCTGGAGGAATGTGGCCACTTTTCTCCCTCTAAAGAAGTTGTGCTAAGACCGGCCAAGGGAACAGCATCACAAGAGGGAGTTTGTCCCCGTCAGCCACGAGCAATCATCCTGTTGGGATCTGATTTCTCTGTATCCACACCAGCCATCATGCTGCACCCCAGGTGCCACTCACCAAAGCAAAGCATCCCCTCTCCCCCTCTCTTCCAGCACACACAGAGCTACGTTCCCTGCCTGCAACCCCCCAGCTTTTACCCGCACACTCTGTAGCTTAATGAATTGACTCTTTCACAGCACCCTGAGAGGAAAGGTGTTTTAAAGCACAAAAGGGCCATTAATATCAGATGTCAAGCTATAACAAAGAACAACTGTGCCACTGGTGCTTTCCTGATTAGTCAGGGCACCGCAGGTTGCATTATCTTGTTTGCAGCGGTGACAGGAACTTGATAGCAGCCCCTCTTTGGAAAAGTAACTTTTATTTTGTGCAAGTCATTTGTTTCCAAGGACAGAGCAAAGCTCAGAAGCCATAAACCATGCCCAGATGCGAATAATCTCAAACAATGGTTAAGTTTGTAGCAGGATGTTGCTTGTTCTGCGATGATTGCTCAGTGCTTGAGGCACACTTCCCATTGCCCGCTCAGACATGCAGCACAGGATCACAATGCCCCGTGCAGGTTTGGAATCTGAGCATGTTTAGACAATGTTAGTGATACTGCTTCACATCAGCCCAAATCCCACGGTGCCACGGCCCCTTAGATCGCAAGGGCTGTCCACTGGTGGCCTGAAGACATGGTGGCAGCACCGGCTAGGCTGGGTAGCGATGGGGATGGGGATGCAGACCTGACGTGCGTCAGCTCTGCTACATCTCAGCCCATGAACTTCCATGTGACTGCGAGCAGGGGTGCACTGGAGACACTGGGATGTGGATCTGGGATGTGGAAGCTGCTGGGTTCAGGTATAGGGAAGCTGCTCTGGGTGCAGGACCCCTCAGAAGTGCATCACCAGCCGCTGCACAGCCAAGATGGGTCAGAGATAACACAGAAGGCGCAAGACAGGAAGCTGGGGGGGGCAGCCATCTCCTGCACAGTGCTTGGGCTGTGCTTGGGAGCTGCTGACACGACAAGTGCCTTCAGAGGCTGCTGGGGACACTGGGTCACCCCACCTTGGTGTCTCCTGAGCTGGCTACTTCCCTGCCTTGGTGGCTGCCATGTAGCCTGTGAGCAGTGCTGGGGTTGGGACAGTCTTGAAGGGGTGGAAGCCAGCTCCACATCTGGTTCTGCAGCAGGGAAGGCACGTGTGAGTAGGCAGAGATGCATCATTTGGTTTGGAGAGCATCCACAGGCTGCTGTCTGTGTGCTGGGAGGAGCAACCTGCACCTTGCCCCTTGCACCCAAAATGCCCAAACCAACAGCTCCAACATGAAGGAGGGACTTGTAAACACCACTGATCTCACCCAGCTATACCCATATTGGCACACGAAAGCTGCCTTTCCTTTCCAATACAGTCAAGCTTGCAGGAGGCTTTTCTCCACAACCTGTCCACGGTCCATGACAAGGAGTCATCCTCTCTCCCCACTCATACCATCGCCTCCCCACTTTATCCCCATTGTTGGCATCTCCATTGATGCCATTAGCATCACTGCTGAACAGAGTGCTTCCTGGTCAGGGTGTGCTGGTCTGGGACATGTACACACAGCTGGTTGTGTTGAACACAGCCCCCAAGCTAAGGAAACAACCCTCTGTCACCACCATGAACCAACCAAATCTTTACCCTCTAAATCTGTCTACCCCCAGCTCAGCCCTGCTGCAGGCAGCATGAGGCAGAGAGGCAAAGCTGCCCTGTTGAGTTAATTGGGCTTTCTTCAACCCAGGACTGGCCAACCCAGCACCGCAGGGTTCCCCATGGGGACAGCAGCACCAGCTTGCACACTCCTAGGACTCCCTATGGATGCTATGGCAGAGCAGGGGTCCAAAACCAACCTGGCACTGTAGGGAGGGACGGAGGAGCAGGTGAAGGGAAGGATCTGTGTATGTAGGACTCCCAGATGCCTCCTGGAGCCCAGCCAGAGCAAACACTGCTGAGACCAAGAGTCTCCCTCCTTCACCAAGAGATCCAGAGCCCTGGGGCAGGCAGCTCCCCTGTGCCCTCCTCCGGCAGCAGTGATGTCCCTGTGCCCCTCATCCCCTGATGGTCCCCTGCAGGCTCCTGTGATCCCCGGTGCCAGTGTTCCAGATGTGGGGGTCCTGGCTCACACCAGTGAGGAGAAGGGGTGAAGAGCAAGCAGAGAGGATGAGTAGCGCAGGAGAGGGGTTGGATCTCCTTCCAACATAAAGGTGCATGGGCTCACAGGTGGGTATTTACCAGTGCTGCAGCCCAGATCAGTCCACAGTCCCCATGGGGAGACAGAGGATGTGAAACTGCTTTTTTCCTTCTCCAGGTATCCAAAAACAGTTAAGGATGGGAAATGCCCAACAAAAGGCTGTTGCTGGGGCTCAGGGTGAGCTTGGCCACGCTGTTTCCTGCAGCTGCAACAGCCACACTGACCTCTCTTCCTCTCACAGGTGGCAAAGGCCTCTTCCATGAGAGCTGCCAAACCTCCAAGTGCAAGTGACTCACCGCAAGTGTCCTGTTCCCTCTGCCTTTCCTCTCTGGATGGCAGGAATACCTTCCTCGATGTCCCTCAGACCAGCTTCACTCCCAGCACAGCACCAAGAGATTTGGGGGTTGTTTACGCTGGAGAAAAGGAGACTCGGGGGGACCTTATTGCTCTCTACAACTATCTGAAAGGAGGTTGTAGTGAGGCGGGGGTCAGTCTCTTCTCCCAGGTAACCAGCTATAGGACAAAAGGAAATGGCCTCAAGCTGTGCCGGGGGGGGGGGGGGTTAGATTGCATATGGGAAAAAATTTCTTCACCGAGAGGGTGCTCAGGCATTGGAACAGGCTGCCCAGGGCAGCGGTGGAGTCAGCACCCCTGGAAGTGTTCAAAAACCATGTAGATGGGCCCCCTAGTGACATGGTTCAGTGTTGGACCTGTCAGTCCTGGGGTAAAGGCTGGACCTGATGATCTTAAAGGTCTTTTCCAACCCAGTTAATTCTGTGATTCTATTCTAAGGGGACCCCCTGCTCGGGGCTGGCTCCTGCCCTGCTCTGACTCTTCCTCCGGGTGGGGGCTATGAAAACACAAAATCACCTCATGTGAAAGCAGCAAAATCCCGCACAATCTCCCCATGCATCTCCTCTGCCATGTCCCCTTCCTACAAGGATATCCCTGCTGCCAGCCCAGGCTGGTGGGAAGGGCAGAGCTGCTTTCTTCTGCCCTAGAGGGACACTCAGGAGGATCATTTTCCCTAGCTCAGAAGGACACCTTGGTGATACCTGTCACCATCGCCATCATCTCATGCTGACCTCACACACCTACACACCACTGCATGCCTGAGGAGCCGGCAGCAACCAAGGGAGGCAGAGCAGGTGGCAACTGATCCAAGCCAAATGCATAATGCCAGGATGCTGCTGTTGGAGCTTATTCAGGGGCTCAGACCTTCAGGGAATGCCATGCCTTGAAGCTGCAGGGCTTAGACCCTCAGTGGTCTCCAGAGAGCTGGGGGAAGATGATCGTGATTATGCTAAGGGAAAATGTTTTCCCACCATGCAAAAGAAGAGGCAGCAGGTCTTTCCTCACAGCAAGATCCATGTGATTCCAGCTGTTTGGAAAGGCCTGAGGACTAAGAGATACACCCAGTCACATCCCCTCCACCAGTGGGATCCCAGTGCAGTGAGCAGTGCAACCAACAGCATGACCTTGCCCCCATCCTTCCCTGCTCATCACTGTTTCCCATCCCCAAATCCTTGCACCTTTCCCTCTTTTCTTTTCTCCAGGTCCTGGAAACCCCTCCATGACTAAAATCCTCACCACCACCTCCTCCCTAGCAGGGATGGGCTCTGCAGAGCTCAATGCCAGTGCATAGGGTTCAGTGTTATCAGAGCTGGAAAGAAATAACCTGGTAGCACATTTAGTGCACACCTCCCCGAGGAAGCATCTTGAGATCTGCAAATCACATGAAGTTTGTGGCCTGCACCAGTGAAACCAGAACACTTTACAGAGACAGAACTTGAGTTACAGTGGTGGTGGCCCTCAGCAACGTCACTTCAGCCTTCCCTGTTACTCCCCAGCGGTTCATTATTATTAATGTCACTACAATAAATACCAGAACAAAATGGACAGCGCTTGGCCACGAATCTTAAAGCATTGCCCCACTCCCTCCTTTACTCCATGTCTTTGCAGCCTTGGTTTCCATCCGTATCAGTCATCAGAGGAGGCTTTAGGGACAAAGCGTTTGACTATGTGACAAGCCAGGTAATAGAAGCCATGCAGAATGGTGGCTGTGGCATCAATGACCAGGGAGAAGGTGCCCCCGATCCCATTGGCCATGTCTTTGAGGACAGAGGGAATGGCACAGATGGAGTGGTAAGGGAAAGCAGCGAGGTGAAGGACAAACCCCACAGGGATGCGCAGGATCCGGTAGGTGAGGGACACCACATCTTCAACAATTTGCAGGAAGCCCATGAAGATGTTGACGATGACCCTCCCCACATCATAAGGGATGCTGATGAGCACCATGGTGATGTTTTTAAGGTAGGACACCACCCCGTTCCACAGGTTGCAGACTCCATCCAGAACTGTACCACCAACCCGCTTGATAACAAGCCACAGAAAATAGAACACATATTTCACCAGCTCCACAAGCACACAGATGAGGAGTTCCAGAAGTTTGATGAAAGGGGTAGCAATGATGCCAGCCACTTTCCTCACCAACCCGCTCTCCTTGGCATCCTGGCTGTCACTTGCTCTCACTTGCTCTCCAGAACGGACCTGACTGACAGCTTGCAGTATTGCTCTTGTTTTCTCCTGGCTTTGGTTGTCTTCCCCACAGCTGCCCTTGAACAAGTGAACTCCTGTTAGAAGCTTCTTCTCCAGCTCTCTTACTGTGAGGTCTGCCAAGCTGTTGTCATCATTCGTGTTTTTCACTATTCCCAGGGACCATCCCTCTGGAGCATCACAGCAGGCTGCCAGCCACAGTGTCTCTGGCACTGACAGCTTGCCTTTAACCCGGGCTCTGGAAGGAATTGCCCCTGCAAGGAGATACAGGTGATCCTTCTTGGAGCAGTGAGGGACCAGAGCTTGCTCCACTACCTTCCCAATGTCTCTGTGCCAGCTTTTGCTCACAGATGGGCTCAGAGGGACGGCGTTTGTGAGGGTGTAAGTGGCCATCTGGAAATCCTCTTCATTGAGCAGGCTGGGATTGAGCAGTCCTCTCTCATAGCCAGAGCCCACATAGTCTGAGGTCAGGGCTTGGTTTGCACCAAGGTTGGCCACAGTGCCAGCAATATCGGCTTCATGCACCATCTCCTGCAGGTCATTTTCTGGGTCATCTATCTGAAACAGCAGAGAGAAGAGTTACCGGGTGCAATTTGCCTACTTAGAAAGTGATGTGTAAAATGGACCTTTAAGTATATTTTCCATTATGACTGCTACTACATATTATGCCTTGGGCCACATCCTGCTCTCCCTCCTTACTTTCCCTGTGGCACTTCAGATGAGCACATGCTCTACTTAGCTGCCCTGGCAAACACATTAGTTTAAGCTGCAAGGGATCCTTGCAGCTCTGCAGCCTGGTCTGCAACACAGCCTCAGAAACCCATCAGCCACCACGCACCAAGCCTCTAACTTGTGCAAAGAGGTTTTTAAGACCAATAGATGCTTGGTTTAGGGCCTTGTTCTCACCTCCTATGGTGGTGGTACCTCGGGTTCATGTAAGCACCTATGGCACCTTAATTCAGTCCCTCTGAACCATTAAATTCAAACCATGAAGTAAAAAACCCATGGTTATCAGACACCTACCAAAGGCATTTACCTCTCACCACTGTGTAAGACGCCAGAATGAAGGCAGGCACCATGGCAGGTGACCTCAACTTCCCTGCCTTGAACACAGACACAGCAGAGAGCTCCCAGGGCTCTCTCAGGCAGGTCATTAGCAGTCTGAACCTCATCCTTAATGAATGCACAGCTCCTGGCATAACATGGGTGAGGACACCATCAGCGCAGGTCCTTGGTGCTACCAGCTCGTGTCTGCCATTCCCAAGCTTCGGAGCCACAGGTGGCAATTGCAGCAGCAGGAATTCTTCCTGGAGCCATGCACAGAGCCATGCTCAGGGAGGTAACACCCAGTGAGAGCAGGAGCACTAAATGCCAGGGCACACTCAGGTCTTTCCTGGGTGGTCAGGACACTGCTCCTTACTCACCCCTGTTGACACTGCCTGCAGCAGCGCTGGAGGTGTGCCAGATGATTGTCATTTTCCTCCCCAAATTAGAGGGTGAGTGTGTTGGTACAAGCTCGGGGGTGACAGACAGTCTCTGGCCTCAGAGCCTCCTGTAGTCTCTGTTTCAGAGGCTGTGGCCCTCAGCTGCCAGCACCGTGCTGGCCCAATTAAACCTGCACTCTTTGCTCCTGGCCTATAAACTGTTTACTGTGCTATATAATATGTACTTTGGAGACGTGTGGCAGATTGTTCATAGTCTACCTTGAACCACTCCCCAGTCATCCTTCCTCATCCCTTGGCCATCCTGCAGTGCACTTGGGCAGATGTCCAGCTGTGTCCTAACAACCTTACCCAGTGTTTGTATCCCCTTAGTGCCGCATTGCCTGCTCACAGCTCTGTGCCAGCCTGTGCTGAGAGTCAGTGTGACAGGCCCAGTGCCAGTGAGTGTCAGCAGCTATCCATCACTGAGCTCTGGCTGGCCTCCTGCATCAGCCAAACCCCTGCGGTCCTGGCCCAGGGCTCTCTCTGCACCAAGGCTGGTTACAGTGCCATTGCAGAGGGCTGCATTAACCCAACCTCCTGCTAAGGAGGTTTCTTGAAACGTCTGATGCTTATTGCTTCAGGACTGGAAGGATCACTGTGAGCCCTATGTGCTGATGCACAAGTCGTAGCTTTTTATAAATACACCACTTAAAAAGACTTATCCTGCTCTGCTTCTGCTTTATTCTGCTCCTCTTGCTCAGACATCCCAAACTCACAGGCTGCAACTGGCTGAGGAGGCCAGACAACGCGTTCCACAAAATCACTGTCCCTTCCTGCCCCCCCAGCTGCTTCTCCCGGTTCTGATGAGATGATGGTGTTGTGCCATGGGACAAGGGATGCACCTGCTGTGTTTAACCCTGCAGCACCATGAGGGGAGAGCAGGCAAAATGCAAGGCTGTGCCCTGGAACTGCCCTCCCTCCTATGGCACTTCCAAGCTTGACACCCTCACTCACACCCTCTCGCTCCCATAGCATTGCTGCCATACCACAAGGACACGTCAAGACAGGTCAGCCCTGCCCCGTGGCAGAGATTCCCAGCCTACAGGAAGCATATGGTATAAACTTAAATTTCTCTCTTTATGAGCTGATGCACGCAAACCTTGAGGTGCCTATCAGGAAAATATGTCTCTGGTTACCTGTTCAGCTGCAGGCTTTTGCACATACCATTGGGGTTGTTTAGGTGCAATTAAAAAAGAATATGATAAAAATGCCATTCATGTGTAAGGCTCTGACATCACCCAGTTGTGTTCATAATAACTCACATAATGGTTTGTAATAACTCCTGTGTAACTGAGGTTTTCATGCCTCCCCCAGCTCAGCCCCAGAGCCAAGCTGCCTTCAGCACCCCATCTAATCTGCATCGCAAGCTACCTTTCCTCACTGCTTCAAAAAGCTTTTGGGTTGTGTCACTGCCAAAGCACATCTTCATTCAGGGAGTCAGCCATGAGACCATCTGTCCAAACAACCTGGAACAGCCAAGGGCAAGATCCAAGCAGACAGGTAAACACCTCATTCACTGCATGGGATGTAGAAATGAATTATGTATCTGAGCACCTGTATGGATGTGAGCACCTAACTCATACATCAATGTGTTTCACAAAGTAGGGGTTGCAGTTCTCAGGCAGAGTATAAGAAGGATTTAAAGTATGGCAACACACAGTTATTAGGGCAGGCAGTTTCTATCAGGTTTGGTCACAGGACCAAGGCAGGACGCTGCTACCTCCCACCTTCCCTACACTAGTACTTAGGATCCCAGGTGAACTTCAGCACCCCACTGCCCTCACTACTGCCTCAGGCATGCTTACACCTTTGATTGCAGTGGAAATATTTCACCCAGCCTTAGTGTAGAACTCATTTCTCAGGGAGGAGGCACAGTGCCTCTTACACCAAGGTTTCTGTGGTAGGACATTCACATGGGTGGCTCTAGAAGTACCTGTTTGTCTTGACTGTCTACCAAGAAAGATGGCAAGAGCAGCTCAGAGGTAGCTATACCGTATATAGCTGGGCAATGTAAGTCCCACCTTGGTCATCTGGCTGGTGGTGGTCATCTGGCTGGTGGTAATCATCAACCAAACCAAAGCACGAAGTGATTCATGCAGCCCCTTATACATTAGGGCAGAAAAGGCAACTCCAGAGTTTTCCACCTCTCTCTAAAGCTGCAGAGCCAAACCCACAGGTTTTCAGGCAGCCAAAATGAGATGCGGTGAAAGCCACCTGAGGGACTTGCTCTCAACCCCTAGGAAACGTGTGGCAAAGCAGGTTTCCACACCTGAGCCTGGGAGAGTCCTGTGAGTACCCTGCTCATCAGCCTGCCCTTCCTGTCACTAATTGCTGAATTAATCGGCTGTTTCCAGCTGCCGATGGGCAGTGGGTGACACTGGCATTCCTCACCCTCCTCACCCAATTACTGCCTCAGTGCTACATTTGGCATTCGCTCCTCAGGCAGACATTCCTGAGGAGGCAGCACGCAGGGGGGTGAGACGGTGCCCTCACCACTGACATCACTACCCCAAAAACAGCATGTGACAATCCTGAGGGCCTCATCGAAGTGCTGAGAGTGGTTTACAGTGATTTCTCTCTGCTTGCTCTGTTTCTGCATCTCCGTGTGCATGCACATAGGTGTAAGCACAAAGGGTATTGGTTGGACTTGATGATCTTAAAGGTCTTTTCCAAGCTAGTTGATTCTGTGATCTCCTATCTTTATTGCCTGCAACCTCACGGCCTTAGCACCTCATCACCCCACACAAGGAGGAAAATGATCACGGCAGCCATTCTCCTGGGACAGGGGTAAGCTTTGACTCCCACAGCATCCAGCACCCGAGATCCCAACACACTGCTCTGATACTGCAACCACTCCTGCCCTGACAAAGTGCCCTCGGATGCTGCCAATCTTCCCTGAGCTCAGCAGATAGGGGTAACTTGAAGTTTGCTACAGAATTCCCCATGACCACTGCTGAAAAACAAGGAAAAAAGAAAGAAAAAAGAGAGGTGAAGTGTACCTGTTCTCTTAGGGCACTAGCAACTTTTTAAGGATTTCCCTGAAATATAACAGCTTGAAGGACTTGCTTAAACTTACCAGGTTTTGCCAAGGGGAGACAAAAACTACTGAGACTCTGGCAAAGTTAACTTTATACCGCACACTTCTGACTCCAGGTTAGGGCAACTCATTTCCCTACCGGAGTCTGCAGCACAAGGGACGCAACAAAAAGCTGCAGCATCAATTTGGTGAACTGCAGATGGATGTTTTATCCCTGTGCAGTGAAGCTAAAGAACTCTTATCAACACATAAATAACTCCTATCAACACAGAAAGAACTCTTATCAACACTGCAGTCACACTGGCAACAGAACAAACTTCCACTTGACACTGTGATGGTTAATCCTGCTGCCCACCAGCAGTGCTCCTGCCCGTGATGAGCTGGTGTCAAAGAGACTTTCCTCTTTCCTGGCATCGCATGTCACATGCAGCAGCCTCCCAGCTTTTATTGGAACTAAATGATCTTAAAGTCCTTTCCAACCCTAAGTATTCTATGGTTCTATGATTATAAGCCCTGTGGGACAAGGAACTATTTGTTTGCTCAGTTCCAAGCACAAAAATAAGTTCTGCTTGTGTTAAATTCCTATCAAAAGAAGTTAAACAAGCAGAGCTCCCGCCTCCTTTGCAAAATCCTCTCTTCAGCTTCACCCCAGAGGAAAATGTTCCCTAGGAAACATTTGCTTTACAGGGACGGAAAAGCTGACTTACCTGAGGTTCGACCAGCCAGCTCTCCTCCTCGCTTGGGGCTGGCTTTGTGTACTTAAAAGCTGAATAAAGAGGAATTTTGTCCTTAGTGCTGTAAAGGGTTGCAAAGCGCGGCTCTTTGTTGTACTGCTGACAGATTTTCACGTGGAACGGCTGTGTAAACCCTTCGGGTGGGACTTGTCCAGGGAAGAACACATTACACTCAGCAAAGCCAGCTTCATCCCTTCCGACCACTCTGCCCTGGGAAAAGCCTGGGAAAACCGAGATGCAAAGCAAAAACACAACTGGCGTCTTCATGGTGCACTCCCTGGAGCCGAGGGGAGCCCCGTCTGCCTCCGCTGGGTACGGCAAGGGACCTGTGCTCTGAGTCCATGCAGCAGCCAAGCCAGAGAGCGTCTGGAATCCGGGTGTAGCGTGCGAGGGAAACGAAACGCGCAACCACAGCCGATCCCTGCGGGGAGCCGGCGCGTTGTGAAACCGAACGTGCGCCGCGCTGCGTTGACACACGCCAAGGGCCCGCAGGAGGGAATGCCGAGCAACCTGGAATCATCGGGGCTCGTTGGGAAGAGGAGGAGGGCAGCGCATGGCGGCCGGGGCTGTGCTGGGCTCGGCGGGCGGGGTGTGCCGTGCTGCATTGCAGCACAGTCCCCGGCAGGGATTTTGGCTGACGCAGGCAGAAGCGCTCCCGGGGCTGCCAAGGGGGATGCTGCAAAGTCAGGCTTACCTCCTCCCGCAAGGTGTTAGCTGTCCGTCTTCACTGCGAGCCTGGACCAACGTGAGCGAGAGGAGGAAGAGAGGTGGCAGGATACTGGAACTGCTCCTTTTTGGGATGTCTGTCATCGGTATTGCTGCTGAGGTGCATGGGAAAGGTGTTCTCCTCCCGTCTCTACTGGAGGGCAGTATGTATGGGGCATCCAAAACCCCTGCGGTATCACCTCACCTGGGCAGATTGTCCCTTAAAAGAGATTAACGAAAGGTAGAAGGATGCAGATCCTTAGATCACACACCCCTGATGAACACCCACCTCTGAATATTTTGACCAAACCTATAGAAGTAAAGACAAAGAAAAAAGACTAAGAAAAGGAGAAGGAAAAGAAAAATCTACCTAAAGGAAATGAAACTGCTCCTCTGAGTTTATCACCATCTGCCCAGTGGCCAGCTGCCCATGATACCTCGGCTACGGCTGGGTAAAAGGCTGTATTCTTTCAGTGACAGGGAAAATCATAGAATAGTTATGGTTGGAAAGGACCTTAAGATCATCTAGTTCCAACCCCCCTGCCATGGGCAGGGACACCTCACACTAAACCATGTCACCCAAGGCTCTGTCCAACCTGGCCTTGAACAATGCAAGGGATGGAGCATTCACAGCTTCCCTGGGCAACCCATTCCAGTGCCTCACCACCATCTCAGTAAAGAATTTCTTCCTTAGATCCAATCTAAAATTCTCCTGTTTAGTTTTGTTTGAACCCATTACCCCTTGTCCTGTCACTGCAGTCCCTAATGAAGAGTCCCTCCCCAGCATCCTTGTAGGCCCCCTTCAGATACTGGAAGGCTGCTATGAGGTCTCCACGCAGCCTTCTCTTCTCCAGGCTGAACAGCCCCAACTTTCTCAGCCTGTCTCCATACAGGAGGTGCTCCAGTCCCTGATCATCCTCGTGGCCTCCTCTGGACTTGTTCCAACAGTTCCATGTCCTTTTTATGTTGAGGACACCAGAACTGCACACAATACTCCAAGTGAGGTCTCACGAGAGCAGAGTAGAGGCGCAGGATGACTTCATTCGACCTGCTGGTCACGGTCCATGAATGCTTTCAGAGTAGTGGGGATGGAGACCACAGAGCAGTCTCCTCAGTGTCAAGAAAATAAGCATTTTTCCACGCAAGAAGTTAGATGTGATCAGCTCTGCTGCCAACAACTTAAACATCCTGGTGCCGATAAGGAACGGGTCCCTTGTGATTTCCAACCAAAAATATGCAAGTGCTACCAACCCACCAGTGCTTTGCAAAGTAGGAGCAGTCCATACAGCAGATGATGAGATGGGACAGCACGTGGCTAAAGTGCCTGCCCAAGGTCAGAGAACAAGCATGTAAAAGCACTAAAAATAGACCGGACTCTAAGACTATCATTCCTCTATTCAATACTTAATACTTCTAGAAGTATTAAGGCATGGAAATACGTCAGCATCTCTTGATGTAGTGTAATCATCTGGGGGAGACAGGCAGGCTGGGGAGCAACAGGAAATGTATAAAGTGGGCTTGGTTTTGGTCCAGGCAGAAGCCTGGTCACCCAGCCCTGACACAAAGAGTCATGTTCAGGAAAGATGATGTAAATGAAAGCACAGCCTGACCTTAACACAGCAGCTCCAAAAGTTAAGCTTAAAATTTCATACTCCTGGATGGCAGAAGGCTCCTGGGAAATCAAGAGCAGAAGCCAAACCTCAGCTATGAGATGTTGTTTCCTATCCCAGGCTTGCAATTACCTGGGAAGCAGAAGAAAATATTTGCACGAGCATGGTGAACCCTGCTCCCCAGCTCACCCAGGCCTTTAAACACCGCACTCCAAGACTGGCGTGCATCACCCCAGGATAGGCATGATCCCAGCTCAACGAAAAGGCAGCATGAGGTTTCTCAGGATCGGTATAACAGTGACCGGCATGCTGACTTCCACCAGGAAACATTCTGCTTCTGTCCTGGACCTGTGCATCAACCTCCTGCCTCAAAGCAGCACATCTGTCTCTTTGGGTGCACACTCCCTAAGCTGTCTTCTGAACATCAAGGGGTTTTTACCTGCTTTTTGGGAACTCTGAGTATCTCTTTCCTTTAGGGCCGTGAGAGTGGGATCTGCCTCTTTAGCTCTGTATTTACCAGCAAACAGATAACCCTTGAGTGAGCCTGAAGAGCAAGAGCCTGGGGCTCTCGTCTCCCAGAAAGAGCATCAGTGTGAAAGCCAGTATGGAGTTCCACCCCTCCAATCCCAATCCCATTTTCTCTCCAAGTAAGGCCCCTGTCCAGTTTCTATTTAATTTAAGATAGCTGTTGTGACCCTTGAATGTGGAGTTGTATAATTTTTTATGTTGCTAACATCACTATTACTAAAGAGACTAGTGCCATCATCATGGTATGGCACTCATTGTGATGAGAAGACAAAGGCCAAAGGACTGTCCTTGCCTCAGGAAGATCACATTCTCAGCCAAGGGACCACTGACAGCCAAAAGAGCCAAACATAGTGGTCAGAGGTTTTGACAATTCAGTGCTCCAGTAGCTTATCTGCTACCACACACTTTTATAGGCATCACAATTGCCTATAGGCAGTGATAAGGAGTGATGCCTATAGGGACTGCTGCACAAGGGAGAATTAAGATCAGATCCAAACCAAGGACCCTAAGGCTGTTGATGGGAGCAGCAGGGCTCTGGCAAAATGGGATTGGAATTGGGCAGTGTGAGCTGGTGGCAGCAGCGTGGCCTTGCAGGAGCTGGGGCTGCCTGTCCAAACTCACTGAGGGGTAACACTGCACAAACCCAGCAGTGCAGGCAAGTCCCTGAGGTTTAACATGAGAGAGCCCAGGGAGGATGCAGAGGCAAGTGATGTGGTCAGAGGGATGTGAGAAGAGTGATATCCTAGCAGCAGAGAGTGTATGGGAAGACAGGAGAGGCTGTAGGCAATAGGCTGTATGGACACAGAGTTTGCAAGGAATACCGGAGATGAAGTGTGTCAGGGGAAAAAGAAATTAAAGGCAGATTGAAGAAAGGGAAGGGCAAGAAAAGAGGTTAGGATCCAAAAAATGCTGTTGAACAGGAGGGAAAGAAGAATACTGAGTAAAAATTAGAGTTGAGGAGGGTCTGAATTCCTTAAAAACTAGGGAAATAAGGGAAGATTAAGGAGGAAAATGAGTGGAAATAGGTGTGAGGAAACCCAGGAGGTGGATTATGATAGGTCAAGTGAGGAGATGAGAGCAAGCTGAGGAAATCTTTCTCCTTCGCTGGTAAGAAAATGAAGAGAAAACATTAGGGGGGGAAAGGGGGAAAGGAGAATGAAAGGAGGTTTTCATCCCTATTCATTGACCTGACATAATGACCAGTCCTCCTCTTCCCTAAGGGTCTCAAGCACCAATGTCTCAAAGAAAATAGTACCTCCCTGCAAAACAAACATGAGAAGCATGCCAGCATCCAAACCCTTTAGTTACAGAGAAGCTGCCGGGCTTGTTTGCCTGCTTTCCTAACACTGTGCCTCCAGCCCTGTCTGTTCACAGAGCTGACACTGGGTTTGCTACAAATAGCATATTTTTCTTGCCACATTCCTGACCCCTCTGGTCTGGTCTTTCAAAACATTCTTGATTCCAAATATTTTCCAGGCTGGATCTCCTGTCTCCTACCATGAACTCTGTCCAGGGCCCTGTTGCTTTCTGTATGTCACTGTCCCATTCGCCTGAGAAGGAAAAGAAGAGGAAAGTGTCTCCAAAAGCAACCAGCCCCACTGGAGAGACACCATTTGATTCAGTGGAGATACCAAGGATTGGGCTTGGAGCATGGCAGTGCCAGCGGACGTGCCATGGCATGTCAGAGAGCACATCAGCCTCCTCACTGTCTCATGGGGAAACAGCCTCTTATTAAAATTAGCTTAAAAACTCCCTCTGGGAAAGGAGCCCAGTGTTGAGCTGGGGAGAAAAGCAGGAGTGAAACGATTTTCCTGTTAAAACTAAGATATTCAAGGGATGGGGGGCAAAAAGACAATAAACTCTTTGAGGAAGAACTTAGCAACACGCTGTGGGGATTTTGATTCCCACCTTAAACCAAGTCTTGATGTCAATCTCTGCTGCATACTTGTTAGGTATTCAGACAGACAACTTCATGCCTTCCCCCTTGTGCTGGTGAGGAATGGCCCACCACCAACGGTGCTGCTTGGTGCTTGCTTCTGCTGAGATGCTCACAAGCAGGGGTGGGCAAGAGAGGGACCACTACCCATCCAAAATTGCCAGGGATGCTGATCTGGCTCCTCTGCTGCCTCACTTGCCTTTTCTTTTGGCCACTCTCGCAGCCACCAACCACAGCAGCCAGTGGATGCCTTGAAGTGGTGAAATCAGAAGAGAAAAAGATGTGGAAGTTTAAAGCATAAAATTATGGAGGAGGTTGTGTGTGGTGCCCATTCAGAGGAGAGGGTAACAATTGGGAATGGTGAAGCAGCTCTCTGGGTGATAACACCATTAGGAGAGGGACCAGTTCTGGATTTCTATTAAAACTTGCACAGAGCAAGTCCAAAACAGGGACCTTGTAAACTGTGAAGTACAAATGCACTGCATAAATACTGGATAAAATGAACAAATTCCAGAGCCCACATCCTTCAGCACTTTACCACAGCCTTCATGTTCAATGGATCTCTGTTAATCTTCAGGCTGTTAGAAACTAGCACAACCACAATCCCATGCTTGACAGGAGTAGGATAAATTTGGATTAGCAGTACAAGGAAACATTCTTAATAGTGCAAATGGTTAACTATCAAAACAAGCCATTTAGAGATGCACTAAAAGCTCCAACACTTTCATTCTTTAAATCAAGAAATGCTTTTTAACACAAAACCAACTACAATAAATGAATTGATGTAATGAAGTTGTTTTACAGCCTTTGTTTTACAGATTGTCAGTTGGTCAGAAACACAGCAGCTCTTTTCCACCTTAAATCTGTTTTGGACAGGCAAGTTATCCATTTGCATGCTTTTCTTCTAGGTATTATTACTGGCTTTTTATTATTTGTTAGATTTTGTGCTACGTGTAATGTGATCCAGTCAATGCTGAGAGCTCTCTGTGCTAGGTGCTGCCTAAAAACAAGGTGCAAGACAGCTCCTGACAGTCTGCATTGACAGGAGGCTGATGAGTGGGAGCAAAATTAGAGGTACAGACTTGCTAGGCTTGCATCACCTTTGAAGAGGGAATGTGCAAGCCGTAATCCTTGAGAAAGCTAAACCTGCTGGCAGAATCCAGAAGCTTTCATCAAGAGGCAAGATAGCAGCCGCACCCAGGACTGCATGTCTCCAGCACCACTGTGTTTTAGAACCAAGGAGTGGGAGCACTGAGATGTTCTCCATTAAGGGTTGATGGAGGTGGGGTTCCAGCTGCTTCAGGCTCTGATGCCATCTGTGCCACTCAGATCAGCAGTGGAGTTGCCCACACAGAGTCCAGTTATCCCAACAGACAAAGCAGAGACGTAGGCATCACAAGTGTGACTTGCACACCAGATGTGCTCTGTCTCTGCACCAGATGTAAAGTAAGCCCAGGATGTCTACAGCTGGTTAGACAAACCTTGGGCAGGACCTAACGTACTCGTGTCACAGCAGGGATTTAGCCCATGAAAATCAAGTGGGTTGGCTGTGTGAAGGACAAGCAAGCAGGTCTTTCTCCATGCTCGTTTCAGGCCTTTGCTACTGAAATACCTATTGTAACTGCTGCTAGGCGTTAACGTTGGATCATATTTTCCACATATGTTGTGTCTTGGCCACTGCTGCCTGGGGGAAGATTCAGATGTGAAAAACGCAAACACCACACCCAGGGTCCTGTCATTCCATGAGTACAGGGCACAGCTCCTGCCCTTAGAGTTCACAGAACAGCATCAGTGTATGACAGCCAGGACAAAGTGTTTCCTCTAAAAAACAAAAGCAGCAGTGCTTTTAGTCACACAAACTGACAGCAGGGTGGAAGGAAGTACTAGCCTTAAGTCAGTGCTTTAAATAAGCGGGTGGCTGGTTGGGACTGCAGGTTAGATTACAAAAACCCAAAGCCTTTAGAGAGCAGACCTGGAAGCCTCCTGATTTCAAGAACAGCTCAGAATAAGAGAAGAACTGGACTTTGCAGTGTCTCTGCTGCATAACTGCATGACTTGACTTGCCTGGGAGATGGTATGAGCTTGTCTGTGTCTGTGCAACACTTGTCATACACCAGGCTGGGGAGCAGCCAGTGCCCACACACATGGTTCACCAGGTGATATGCAGGGTGCACTCAGCATCAGTGCTGTAGTGTCTCACATCTAGATCTCCTTCCACGCAGTAAAACTCAAGACCTTGGCATAGGCGCTATGGCTCCCTAGAAATCATAGAAGCCAACACATTACACAGGGACCCTCATAAGCTAGACAGTCACTAAGGACAATACAAGGCTTTGGCACTGCTTTGCAAACAGAATGAAAAGCCTCAATATCCTCAAGACTTGTAACCATGAACCCTCTCCCGGCTGCAGGCACTCAAGGAGAGATAACTTTGTTCTCTTTCTCTTAAGCTTAGTATCAGCATCTGGGAGATCAGCATCTAAACTAAACCTTGAAGACCAGGTTCTAGTCTTACCTCCATCAGGACATAGGAGAGGTTTGGGGTCAACTGTCTCGCTTCCATATGAGTGCTTCAGTCCCTGTCCTGCTTGCTATTGGACTTCGCATAATCATCTATTCATGAAATCAGAAGGTGCAACACCTTCTGCCCTTCAGTTCTGTAGTGAAAGCGCAAGAGCCTTATGGTCCAGCCCATGCCATGACACGGTGCTCTCAATCACCTCTGTGCATCACCCAAGTGAAGCAGAACTGGAGGGCACCCCAGCTCTTTACCCTTCCTCCAGTACAAGGCAGTGCATAACCACTCCGTGTTTCTAACTGAACATCCTTTACCCCTGATGGGAAGTGCTTTGAAGTCTACCTAGGACAGATTATAGAGCTCATAGCTGGTGAAGACAGCAGGAGTTGGAGTTGGAGTAGGCAGGCTTGAAGGGGGGGACATATGAATAGTTCAGAAAGCACATTCATCACACGCCAAGCATTCCTGTGCAAGCCCTACCCCCACAGGCACCAGCTCCACCAGTGCTTCCCTCTACAGCTGCCCACTGAACTGTGGTGCTGCGGTGGGACTCCCCACCAGTGGGACACAGCATCTTGCACAGAACCAGGACTCTTCCCTCTAAATTTTACCTACAAGGACAACACAACAAAGTTGCTAAGGGCACAATAAAGTAGTACTGGACAGGAGTGATCAGGTCAAACTGCTTCTCTTGCGTGTTTCTGCAAGGACAGAAGACAGATGTGGCTCTTGCACCATGCTCATGAGAGACAACAAGCGGAGGAGAACAGGATAGGAGGGAGGAGAGTGCCAAGTTCGGTTTCAGTTACTAATCCTTGGCATCAATGATACATAAACAGGCAGAGTCTTGCCAAGACAAGGCATGTCTGCAGATGTGTTTGCAGCACACACCTTCTCATTGTGCCCCTAGTCTGCAGGGAAGCATGAAACACCCTGTCCAAAAGGCCTCCTGCTTCTGCAGGTAGGGCTTTTCTTACACCCACCGTAGCACTTCATGCTCAGCTGAAGGAACTGGCCACCATGAATTCTAAGACAATCAGCTCTGCTAATCAGGCTTTGATACTCCTAATCAGCACTAACTGCTTAAACCTCATCTGAACAACTCCTACCCCTCTGCCAAGACCCCAAAACAGAGATCAAAGCCCAGGAAGGGAACTTTTGCCTGGCTTATCTTATCAAGGAAGGGCTTCAGTCATGATCTTGCACAAGTCTGCTGCATCCCTAGTCTGTGTCCCACAGCTCAGATGTACAAAGACTCGGTGTACAACTCTAGCTCAAATAGAGGTGATGATTGTTCTCATAGTAAAATAATGCAGCAAAACCCTCTGGGCTTTGTAATACAGGAAATCAAATTTCATAACCTGCTCTCACATGGGATATTGTAGCTACAGATTGTAAAGCAAAAGCCTTTGGTCTATTATCTGTGGGTTTAGAAGGAAGGAAATGCACAGGACTTGGGGAAAGGGGTTACTTTTTCAATATCCCAAGGCTAGTGGCAGTGCTGAGAAGAAAATATCAGCTTCCTGAGTGCCAGCCCTCTCCATTGACACAGCCCCACATAAGCAAAAGCCTCCTTTGAGACCTTAGCAGTTAAAATACTGTGAATTTACAATTGAGAGCTAAGGGAAAATCAACGTTGTTGATCCCATTTGTGGGTCAAGAGTTCATTGTTTTCCAAGCTGATCTTTGTTTTCATCTGAATCAGAGTAAACTCGCTTCTGCCCACGTCTGAAAGAAACAATGCAAGTGGTTAAAACCCTTCTGTAGCCAGAATTGCCTCACTACTAGGCGAACCCTTTGTGCAATGTGTTACTGCAGTAACTGAAGCATAGCTAAGGATAACTAAGGGTTATCACAGTGGTTAGAAGAACTCACTGCTGAGTGATACCAGCTAGAATCCTCTTGGGTAGGAAAACGTGACATGTTCATATGGCATCTTTGGAGGAGGTAAGGACTGATCCTATGGCTGACCTTTACAATGAGTTTCAGGACTGCATTACTGAGATATTGCTGCAAAGGAACCTGAATTGTATTTTACCTTGGTTGGGATGACACATCATAGAATCAGAGAATGGTTTGAGTTAAAGATCATTCAGTTCCAACCCCCTGCCATGGCCAGAGTCATCTTTCACAAGACCAGGTTGCTCTAAGCCCCTTCCAACCTCGCCTTGAACACTACCAGGGATGGTGCATCCACAACTTCTCTGGAGAACCTGTGCCAGTGCCTCAGCACCCTCACAGTAAAGAAATTCTTACTAATAGCTAATCTAAATCTACCCCCTTTCAGTTTAAAGCCATCTAACTTAACCTCATCTCTGGAACAAAACTACTTAGTCTGTTTTACCTTCTTCTGCCTGCCTTGATAACACACTAATGAAATACGGGGCAGGATTTTCTGAGATTGCTCAAGACAAGTAAGTGAAATCACCTTCCAGAGGAAACAGTCATTGTCCACTGAACAGAGAAGGAGCTTTAAAGATTTGCCAAGACTAGGTACCTCACTTACCTGGAGCCCTGTGAAAGCAAGTCTCAAGTTAAGGGACAGTAGCCCATTAACTGGCTGGCCCAGGCAGAAAACACTGATAAAGAGCTAAAACTGAGAAACAATTTATAGAACAATATAGGTACCAGCCTGATGCTCTTGCATTATAGCCACAGCTGGCTCTTAAAGAGACGAGTGCATTTCCACTCCTTCTGCCTGACAAGCTCACTTGTGGAACACTTCACTGTTTCTTTGTTTCACGCACACACATAGAAGACAGTGGAAAAGCAAGAAGGTCCAGAGCCAGTGGGTGGACGCCAGCGGGTGGACAGCCAGCCCTTCCTTCTGCCTAACACCAGTTTTGCGAGCCTGGGCACTGTGCTATGAACTCCTCCCAGTGAGACTGAGTCATCATCAGCCAGCAGTAAGAAAAGGATAAATTTAGCTCTGCTATTAGCAGAAATGTTTGGCTAATAAATAAAACAGTGGGACATTTTTGTTTAACAGTGGATGCAACCGTAGACAGAGGTATGTCCTGGCTGCTCGCCTGCATGTAAATACTGCATGGCTAAAATTATTTGCTTTGTCCAATCTCAATTAAAGTCAACTCAATGGAAACAAGAGAGCTTCCATGGAGCTGAGCATGTGCCTAAGACTGAGAGGCCAGGAAGCATGAGCTGTGTGTGTCTCAGGGCGTCACTCTTTCCTCCAGCACACTCGCCCCATGTTCCCAAGTGCCTTTTGGTTGACATCATGTCTCACGTTGAAAGAGCACTGGGATCTCAGTGGAGAGCCCCGCATGGGGAAGCAGACACTGTAAACACAACATGCATTCAAGTACAGCATATTGGACCTGCAGCACTGGTCTAGCTTGTTTCACGACATCACAGTCTGCAGTGTGTGATAGAGGTTATCACTGCCCTGGGCAGAATCTGGATCAGGTCCTCATCCTGTGCCTTTTTTTGCAGTGAATTCTTGCAGACTCCCAGGATTTTCCCTCTATTGTGAACAAATAGATCACAAGGTCTCTCCCTTGCTGTAGAGCAGGAGCTCACACCCACTAAATCCACCCAGCACTGAAGGCACAACAGGAGACAGCAGCCATGGGGATGGAGCTGAGAAGCAGGAAGTTGGTGAACGTGCAGTGGGAGGTGGTAGGGAAGAGGTTAAAGACCAGGATAACTTTGTGAACACAGAGAAGCAGCAGCACAAGGTCTTTACTGACCCATGGCAGCAGGGAGGGTGTGACAGTGCTAAACAGCACAGGATAGCCTCACTGGAAAGCAGACCCTGCTGACTCACTGGCTGAGTCACAGCCTTACCCGGCCTCTCTTCTTTTCCCAATCAAGGAAACAGCACTTCCCACAAGCTTCTTTTAAGGCTACCGTTTGGATGCTGAGCATTCCTGCACCAAGCCTCCACTCTCAACAATCCCCTGTTGAGCCCTCCCATGTCCACAACCCGGCAGGAGGCACGATCCTTCAAAGTACATGATGTCCTTAGGGAAGAAATGTGCTGCAGCCTTTCCAAAGCAGAACGGGATTTACTGCGGGTCGGACCCGGATAGCAAAAGACAGGCTCCTTCAGGAAGGGAGGCAAGGGGAAAATTCCAGCCGGGAGATTTCCATTCTGGCACTGAATCTCTGCCCTGCTGGGTGACAGTGCTCATGGTCATAGTACCACGCTGCTTTGAAAGAGGAGACTGCATTGGATTTTAAGGGTGGGCAGAAAATAGCTCCAGAGTCCACAGTAAGAGACCCAAAAAATCAGGAAATGAAAATTGCCTCAACTAAATTCCCGTCTAGATTCAGAAACAATCAGTGGAAAGCAACAATTAAGAGAAATGTTAAAGATGGAAGAAAGGAGAACCAGATAACAAAGAGTATGCATGAGAAGTGTTAAATAACAGAAAACCACAGGAAATGGGGAAAAAATCCCTGCATTGGCAAGGCTAAGAGGGAGTTTTTAAAGTCCATGAGGAACATAAACAATCTTCATAGTGCTACAGGCCAAGAAGTAGAAAACATTAACAAGGTTCCAAACATGCACAAGATTTCTAGAGATGTTTCTGTTCTCTTTCAGGAGGTGATGACTTCTGCAGTCTTGCAGTAATCTCAGAGAAGGGCCAGCACTTCGTAGAGACCTGCCTCTGAGAGCACTGAGATAACCAAAGAATATTGGTCTCCCGGTGTGATCCACAAGCAGATGTAAAATTGCACCGAGAATATGTACAGGTACCATAAAGAATCTGGGACAGTAACCAAGCAGCCATGCCAGTGACACCAGCAAAGCATTTCTTTTCCAGACAGATGCCTTTAAGACAGTCAAACATGTTTATTTGTCTCAGCTCAAAGACTACATGGAATTCTTTAACTTGGAAAGCAACAACCCTGAGGATTCGGGAGTCACCACACCGGACTCAAGCACCCAGGGTAGTGGTGTGGGTAAAAAGGCCAATGTGATCCTCAGATAGATAAATAACCCTGTAGAAAGCTGGGGGAGGAAAGTGATTTTATCTCTTTAGTTCCTATTAGTGGAGCTGATGTTGAAATGGTTCTTATGGTTTTGATGTTATAAATTGGATAGAGAACAAGAAGCAACCTAGTCTAGTGGAAGGTGTCCCTGCTTGTGACAGGGGCTTGGAACTGGATGATATTTAAGGTCCCTTCCAACCTAAACCATTCCATGATTCTATGAAAAAGACCTCAAATAATTGATGGGAGGAAGGAGACAATTCTAAGACACTAGAAAAGCCCAGCCTGCTTACTTTATCCAAAGGCAGTTGCAAGTCTAGACTACAAAGTACAAATACCTGGAGAGAAAACAGGCTTTTAAAATTACCAGAGAAAGGCACAACAGGCACCCATGGCTGGGAATAAAGCCAACTGAAATTAAAACTAAGGTGCAGTTCTCAACTGTGAGGATAATTAGTCACTGGAGGAAATGATCAAGGGAAGTGGTGACTTCTGCATTTCATGTTTTCCATGCAGTACGCAATAGCTTTCTAAGGGCTTCCACAGCAGAGGAATAACTGAGGGTGCATCCTAGGTGTCAATTACTGTGTGCAAAGAGATCCAAGGCTTAGCAGGCCACAGGAAAAAAGATACCTTCAGCCTTGAGCTGTTTTGTGATTAGAGCAGCCATGGAACAGGGAAGACCTGGGTTTTGTCATTGTCTGGTTGTTTAGGTTGTCTGATGACATTTTAATGTATAACCATGGAATTCAGGAATTCCTGCTTGCCACCTGTACCATTGAACTTGACTGGTGCTCCCTTCTACATACATGCTCTCTTTCTCAATGTATCTTTAATTCCTTCCCTTACACTCAATTAGTCAGCTTCAAAAACGCAGGGAGAACATCCCTAAATATCAAAGCAGCCTACAGCTGCCTGACTGATGGGGCAATGATTCTCCACATGTGGAGCCAGTCCTGCTTGGGAAAGAGCTATAGGATGTGCCCCGGAGGGGCTGAGAGACTGACAGTGATATCCATAAGTGCTGGACATGCACTAAGAATAATTAATGCATGAAAACTTTCTAAGGACTTGAGCTGGGAGATAAACCTGTTATGCCATTGTGAAAGCATGATGCTGAACTTCCTAGTCCTAAACTACGTCCAGACAAGTTCAAAATTGGTAAAACTCTATGTTTAGAGGTCTTAAAACCCCAAAGTTGTGAGCCTGTGAAGGCTGGGCTCCTGTGCAACAAGCCTAAGTTTGGATATTCGGGAGTCTGGACTCAGGCACCTCTGTACCACCATCCTTCTTGAGTGCCTAAGTCTTCTAAGGAAACCAAACCCTTGAGCATAAATCACATCTGTAGCTATTTGTACTGCACATTGATACACACAAGTTGAGGTAAAGGGAAGCACCTTGGGGTTGTGGGGAACACTTCTGGCCAAAGACATTAAGCCATGCCTTTCCTATGGCTTAAGAAGAATTGTTGTATCTGTTCAGAGCAGAAACTGTGCCAGTTTTTTTGGATCTCATCTTTAATTAATCCTCCACACAGGGAATGCTTGCCATTAACTCAAACCCAAGAGCAGGAGAAGTCTCTTCAGTTCTTGAAGTCTTTAATCAAGACTTGATCCCTTCTGCCAGATTGATATTACAACTGAACAGTAGGCACTGCCTTCAGAACAGGTTACTGAGCAAATCATAGCATTCTGCTGCACCACGACGGTCAAATTAGCAGAACAGCTCCTCCTGGTTTCAAGCCCACAGGTTTATAATCTGTAACACCTACCATCACAGGACGCTGCGCTGATTTCAGCTGCTGTCATCTGTAGCCCAGTACTGGATTCCCGAGCTCCCACTGGAAAACCAGGCCCCTCTGTGAGTCTAAACTGCCTGTAGTGACAGAAAACGTAAACCCATTTCACATGGTGCAGGCTGAAGCTTGCAGATAACAGAATGCAGTGCCAGGGATACATGGTTACTGACAGGAGTTGCTCTTAGGAAAGGACACAATAATTATTGTTACTGTTTACCTGACTTCTGAGTGAAGCTTAACATTTATGACAAGTTGCATAAATAACCGGTTTCTTTGTATACCACTCCTTCCAGGTGCTTTCCTTGCTGGCTCGCTGATTCGAAGGGTGTAACTTACATGTTGCTGTAGCTCTCTGGATAGCAGCATCGTTGAGGACCTCTTGTGGGCTCTCCCCTAAACTGCATGCGGGATGAAAAGAGCACAGGAAAGCGTTTCCGTGCTGACTTGTAAACACATCAGAGCCTTTTACTTCACACGCCTTCGTGTGGATTCGCTTTATAATAAAGTGTGTCTAAAAGCAACATAAAATACGAGAGAGCTGCATCTTAAGAAGGCGAATCTAATCTCTAAGTGATGCTCATTCAAGCTTTGGCTTCTTTACAGCATCAACAGTGAAGATAGACCATGTAAAGTTCTTTGTAAGGGGATGGGAAGGAAGGAATGTGCTGACTGACAGCTGGGCTTAGTCTGACCTTGCTTACACATGTTGCTAGTCATGTGAGGCATTCCCTTCTCCGTCTGCCATTGTTCCTATCTTTCCCCGTCATCCCTACAAGGCATTGTCACAGGGTGCCCAGAGAAGCTGTGGCTGCCCCATCCCTAGCAGTGTTCGAGGCCCGGTTAGATGAGGCTTGGAGCAACCTGGTCTAGTGGAAGATGTCCCTGCTTGCAGCAGGGAATTGGGACTGGATGAGCTTTAAGGTCCCTTCCAACCCAATCCAGTCTGGGGTTCTCTGAGGGCGAGGAGAAAGAGGAGCAGCCTGCCACTGCTCCGCAGGCATCACCACCGCTTCAGGGCCCACTTCCGCCTCGGTAGCCATCATGGCGGACACACTCACCTCCCTCAAGTGACAGTCCGCCAGCCCTCTCTATGGTAAGTCCTCCTCCGGCGGCGGCTTCCTTACGTTATGTCCGGTCCCCGCGCGGTGCATTGTGGGTGCTTGGCGGAATGATGGTGGTGGCGTAGGGCCTGTCTGACGCGAGGTGGGAGAAGGTTGCTCTGTGAGTATTTGGGCAGGCGGCAGGCTGGCGAAGGGCAGGGTCCCTGAAGGGAAACAGGGCGGCTTTGGGGCACAGAGTGTTGGGGGCTGCGGCACGGTCGCGGGGCCGAGGCAGGACAGGGCCCCTGGGCGGACAAGGGGCAGCGTTTCTGAGTAGAGCCGGGAGGGTGACGGGGTCGGTCAGGGGGTGAAGGGGCCGCCGGCGGGCACTGGCTCTCGGCCTGGACTGCCCGTGAAGGCGGTCGGGAGGGTCTGGCTGTGGGCAGTTCAGCTCCAGGCCGAGCCCGGGCACTGTCTCTCGGGTGTTAACCTCGGCGTGGCCGGTCCTGTCTCAGTGTAGCGCTATCCAGGATTCTGCAGGGCTGCGTTTCTGAAACCCAGGAAGCTGTGTGACGGTCTCTGAGTGGTTTCAAGTCGAGTTCGGGTCCTTTAAAGCTGAGCTGAATGCAAACTGACTTATGGAAAACAGGGACAGTTTCCGGAGGATTTCTTAATGCTTCATGCAGTTATGCAGCCACACTGGATCTTACTCTTCACCTGAATTCATGGATCCCCTGGTTGCATCTAATTAACAGGGATAATTCTGAGAGCAAGTGGCTTTCTTGGATCGTGGGGCTGCAGAGCTAAAGTGTCTTGCTGAGCCGCAGCTGACTTGGACTGTGTCACTGAAAGATGTCAGTGAGCCAAGGCTGGGTACTGCCTCAGTGAGTTCAATGGTAGTAACTGTTCTGCCCAATGGGATGTCATTTTGAGCAACAAATTATTTTATCATTTTAACACTGAAGTCGTATTTTGTGATCTCATTGAAAGTGAAAAAAATCAACAATGCAAGCAGAGCATTAATAACTTTTATTTGTGTATCACAAAAGCATATGAAGCAATAGGATGTTTTCTTTGCATTTTGACGTTCGTTAGTATGTTCTTTTGTCATACATGCATACATCTGCAGATGTGTCTCTCTTGTGTCTTATCTTCAGTCTGTGGCTAATGGATGTGTGTATCTTGGTGAAGCAGGAATGAGCGTAGTTTCAGATAGTAGATTGAAGATGTCACTGGTTCATCATGTTGGGTTTTTTGGCATTGACTAAATAGCTTAAAACCCTCATCTTAACATCTTAAATACCTTAAAACTGAGGCCCTCAGTGACATGGTTTAGTGGTGGTCTTGGCAGTCCTGAGGTAATGGTTGGACTTGATGATCTTGAAGTTCTTTTCCAACCTGTTTGATTCTGTGGTTCTTGGCACAGTGGTTTGGGATTGCAGGGTCCCCAGCTCCTGAATGCAGTGCATGCTGAAGGGCTGTCTGTGTGGCTGAGGCTGATGGAGTCTGTTTCAGTCCTTTGCCACACAAGAATTGATAGTAACGATTTTGGATAGTGAATTTTTTTAGGACGTGCTGGTGGTATGTGAGTTCCTGCAGGTTCTGTATGGGAGCTGGTGAAAACTTCTGTGTTTGTCTGAGCTTTTTAAATTGCACTTGGCTTACCGAAGGGTAAAGCTTTGTGCTACCAGGAAGACATTGACACCAGCCCCGCAGAAGGTTTTGCTGGCCAGCTGGAGCTCTGTGCAGGTTGCTCCTGTGCTGCAGCACTAGTGAGAATGCTGTGCCTGGAACTACAGAGCTGAACAGAGGGCTGGAGCATTCAAGTTGCGTGATTTTCATCAGTATTTAGTTATCAACACCATCCTTGGCATGCTGTGCTGTATGTCAGCCTGCATTTCTTATTATGATACCTAGATATGGTTTGGGGAATAAATAAGGAGTCATTCCCAGGAGCCTGTTATTTTTGGCCGTCATATTTCAGGAGGGGAAAGAGTTTAGTTACAAGACTGTACTGCTGTCTTAAGGATAGGAGACCAGCTCCTGGACAGTTCTATTTACTTTGCAGACATAGCTTCATACTCTTGTTAGAGTCTGTGTATCATCTTTCAAGCATGTTGGGAAAGACTACTTTGAAAGTCTGCACAGATTCTGGCAATTCTGTCCATAAAAGCTCCTTAAATTTCAAGGATCATGAGCCAAGTGGTAGCTGATATTCTGTAGTGGGACTTGTCATTACTTCAGTAGTTCCAGGAACAGAGTAGCTCCCAGTGAAAGTCTTTCACTGTATGTTGTAGTAACACCTGGTTTTATCCCTTCATTCTGTAGTAGTTAAAATGACAACAGCAGCGAGGCCAACATTTGAACCTGCAAGAGGAGGAAGAGGAAAAGGTGAAGGAGACTTAAGTCAGCTATCCAAACAGTATTCCAGCAGAGACCTTCCTTCTCATACTAAAATCAAATACAGGTTAGTATTGGATTTTTTAGTCTTACAGCAAAACAGGCTGGGGATTTTCACAGTAGATGTTGATGTGCGTGAACAGACACTGGAGACTGTGTGACAATGCTGAGTGGACTGAAAGTGTAAGTCTTAGAAGCAGACTTAGGAGAGGTTTAATTTTAGTGGTATTTATTACTGCGTATGGACATGATGTTAGAAGAAGGTGAGCTTTGGACAGTAAGCATTTTGGGCAGTGGAGTAGAAAGAAAGTTGTCATTGGGACTGAGCCACAGAGGGCTCAGTGCAGAGCAGGATGGGATAAGAGGAGCAAAGCTGAGCATGTCTTTAAAGTAGGGTAAAGCCACATCATGTATTTGGCATGGACCACCTGGGAAGAGCATTAGAAGGAGACAGGGAAATCATGGAATAACACTTGGGCAATAGCACATGTTGGAAGAGCTGATGTTAAACACTGCAGGTGCTGGGAGAGGAAATGGATTTAATCAGTGAGAAAGATAGTGGGATACTAGGAATATTTTCCTCTCTTTGAAGTGCATAAATCTTTGTTATCCTTTTGAAAGATTAAGTGAAAACTGGAGTCAGTGTGATACGATGCCTAGAATTTAAATTGTGGCAGCCTAAAAATGTTCTTTTTATCTAACTGATGCTACTCTTGTCAGTGAAATTACTGCAAAGGTTTTATGTTTGCACTTTTTTGTCCAGATATTTACCCTTTCACCTCTTCCCTCCTGCCTGTTTGGTTTTTAGGAACATGTATGGATAAGGGAATTGGAGTGTTTTGGAGAATACCAAAATCAGCAGCATAAAAAGTGCTGTCACATGCATTTTGTTGTTATGGGAAACATTGCTGTGGATTTGTTCCTTTAAAAAAAAGTGAGGTTGGGGCATGGGTCTGTTGTTTGAATGAAGTGTGTGGGGACAAACATGTACAGGAATATACAATGTATGTTTTAACAAGTACTTCCCTGTATGTGAGAGAGATAGAGGGGCCATTAAGTGTCTTCTGGCCTTTCTCTCAAATACCTCATACAAAGTTGTCTTTGTTAAATTGCCAGGACTGCACTATTGCAAGAGAAGTTGTGTTTTAGTCCCACTCAAGTTCAGAGTTTGGGGGTATTTTTGAGCTATATCAAGGATTCCAAGTTCAGGTTTTTAATTACACAAGCAAATTAAATACTTCATCATAAAGACAGGCTGTGCGCACTATTTATTTATAATGGCTCATGCCTGTGTTTCTTCCTGGCACTCTTATTTCCAGCACTGGGTTCACAGAAAGGTGAAAGGAATTGCTGCTTGTTTTATTCATTATTTCTTTTCAAGATTTCCACAGAAAATTCAGTGCTTTCTAGGTGGAACTTTGTGTGACTCAAATATAAATAGTCTGTTGCTCTTGGCCAGTGTTTATTATAGAAAAGGGGGAGAAACATGTATTTGCAATATGTTTCACCAAAGCTAGTGTTTTGCCTGTTCTCCCAGCTCTTGTTTTTAATGGTCATGGGAGATTATCTGTCTCTCAGAGGGGAAAAGTTTATGAAAAGTGTGTTCTAGTCTTGGTCTTATCTGTAAGCTGTAGAGACTGGGTTTGTAGCAGCAACTTTGATAAAACAGTGAGGGAAGTTGACCATGATTCTCCTGGGTGTCTGCTGGGACACTGGTCTTGGACTGCTGGGGAATAGAAGATTTAGCCATAGCTACAAAAGGTAGATGTAGTCATCCTGCTTTTGTAGGAATTTATGTAGGGTCTTTTAATTTGAGAGCCTCTGGAAGCATCATGTGTGTGTGGCATGGCATGCCTGTGTGTGTAACGCATACAGAAAAGGAGACTGATGAAGAGAGAATAAACAAACATGTCTGCATGGTACCCAGTTCTTACTCTCTGTACATACCTGTTCACCTAAGGATTTATTGGCCTCCATGAAAAAATTGCTCCCAGCTGCAGACTGTCAACTTCAGCTTTTTTTCTCCCCTCTCATGTTGTTGTAGACAGGCCACTCAGGATGCTCCTGAGGAGGTGCGTAACCGGGATTTCAGAAGGGAGCTGGAGGAGAGAGAACGTGTTGCTGCAAGAGAGAAGAACAGAGACAGACAAACCAGAGGTAAAAACAAAGAAACAAGCATCCTAATATCTTTTTGTGGCATTGCTCTTCCACAAAACTTGGTAAGAAGTTTGCAGGTTGCAGACAGCATGTCATGAGAGTAAAATTTGGGGTATTGGTCTGATAGTTCAGAGCTGTTGACCTGAAAGGGAATGTCCGCTGGCATTCCTGCTGGCTTCATGCTATCAGAAGTCCAGGCCAGCAGTAGGAGAGCACAGGCCTTCCTGCAGGCCAGCTGATACAGTGTGAGTGTAATGAATTGGCAACAAATCTGGACAGCTAATAGAGTTCTCTTTTCTGTGCTTGGATAAGTGAGACAGGAAGGAGAGGGGGAATGACTCATCTTCTAATGTTACAGCACTAGTGTAACAATAAATCTGTTTTTTGAAGTGTGGAATTCTGTTCAGATAAGGTGAAGTGATAATTAAAATGAAAACCTGAGAGATTTGTTTTGGTAAATACTCATTTTTAATATTAAGCTTGAATTTACAGAATTTACGTACTTCAGGTTTAGGTGTGGGGTTATTGTGGGGCTTTCAAAATCACAGATGAAAGCAGATGTGGTTTGGACCATACTAGCCAACAGTAATACTCAATGGGAGCCTTCCAATTGGATATGTAGAATAAGGATATTTCTGCAGAGGTTTTTCTTGTGCTGTTCTTTCTTTGTGAAATAATAACTTCAGAAAACTTGTGGAGGCCTAGATGGAAGTTTGGGGATGTTTCTGCTTCCCTTGAGCAGAGGTGGGGAGGAATTGGGCATGGTGTTAAGATTAAGAAGTGAGGAAGAAGTAAGTGTAAGCTTGTATCTCTTTAAAGCAAGAGAGTCTGTGAAGATTTTTGCTTTCTGACATTTGATTCTGTTAAATTAAGTGACTTAGTCATTTTTTGTTGTTTTTTAAATGTCATAGAACACACAACATCATCGTCTTCTGTGTCTAAGAAGCCTCGGCTAGACCAGATTCCAGCAGCAAATCTTGATGCAGATGATCCCCTTACTGATGTATGTATCTTTTTTTGTCTTCTTTCCTTTTTTATTGTCTTGCATTCAGGATTTGCTGTTAATAGAAATGTATTTTTAGGTTTGCTAAAGATTTAAGCCAGATTCCAACAGATCTTTGTTGTAGGATTACTTTACTTTGGTGGAAGTCCAGAGTGGTTTGGAGGATTCTGATCCATAATCTAATGATATTCTTGGAAAGGACACAAAAATTAGGGAACTGAAAATACCATTTGAAGTATGGAGAATGGGAGGCTTTTTACACTTCAGTCAACTACTGGGTTAGTTAGAATTCCCCAAAGGTAGAACTGTTGAGATACACGGACTGTCTGCATGGGCAGTGGATTCTTGCTCCTGGCTCCTCTCCTCATGCTCATGTCTAAAAGTTAGGTCTGAGGTTTGACAGTGCAAGGGTTTTTTAATCCTCTTATATTTGGTCCCAGCAATATTGGACAGGATATTCAGGCACACTGTTATAATGACTTAAATTACAATGATTGGAGAGTGATTTGGGACAGCAGTGCTCTAGAATCTATTAGCTATTTAGCATTTGAATTATAAAAATTTTAACTGTAGTCATCCAAAAAGCACAAACATGTTTTTGTCTTGACTTTACTGTACAAGAGCAAATAAACCATTCGTATTGTGTTTGCTGCTGCTACAAGCACCCAAGTACTTCAGAAATCAGCCATTAGCAAATTGCAACCTTAGATGGGCAGACCGAGGCTATTGCTATTTAATGAAATGAACAAGCAGCTTCTTGTTCCCCTTTGTTGTTGTTAGGAAGATGATGAAGATGAGGAGTTGGAAGACAGTGATGATGATGACACTGCAGCTCTTCTGGCTGAACTGGAAAAAATCAAGAAAGAACGAGCTGAGGAACAGGCTCGAAAGGTAAAATCTCACCCATTAAAGAGCATCTGCTTTTTGCAAATTGGTGTTTGTTACAACTGGTGTGCCTTAGGTACTTGGGATGAGTGAGAACTGGTAAATAAAGTAAGTGTCCTTCAAAACTCTTCTCAAATATGATGCAGTTGTTCTATCTAATAATTGGTGTCAAGATTACTTTTTTCTTTAATGGACATCCTGTGGCTAGAGATTGTTCCCCCATGAACGGGATCAAATCCTACTCTGTTGGCTCCCCGACCTCCTTGGTGTAAGAGAGATTGTTGAGATGGAGTGCATAAGCAAAATCCCTGATGGTTGAATGGACTTCTAGGGACTGTTTGTGAGTCTGTGTTGCCAAGGTGATCAGGACTTAGGATGAACTGTACTGGCTCTAACATTGTATTACAGCAGAGTTTAGAGCCCAGGTGTTTCATCTGCAGTACTGAAATGCTCTGCTTCTGGTGGTGCAGCAGAAGTGGTGGGTATGTGCAAGATTCCCTCTTCCACTTTTAGTAGGCACTTTCATTTTCTGAATAGGGCTTAAATAGTTTTAGTGCTTTTGAAAAATGTTGCATGCTTCTGTTGGAGTAGTTTTGTATGTTTGGAACAGGCTGCCCAGGGCAGTGGTAGAAACACCATCCCTGAAAGTCTTCAAAAACCATGTAGATGAGGCCCTTAGTGATATGGTTTAGTGGTGGCCTTGGCAGTCCTGAGGTAGTGATTGGACTTGATGATCATAGAATCATAGAATCATAGAATAGTTAGGGTTGGAAAGGACCTTAAGATCATCTAGTTCCAACCCCCCTGGCATGGGCAGGGACACCCCACACTAAACCATGCCACCCAAGGCCTCATCCAACCTGGCCTTGAACACCGCCAAGGATGGAGCATTCACAACCTCCCTGGGCAACCCATTCCAGTGCCTCACCACCCTCTCAGTAAAGAATTTCTTCCTTAGATCCAATCTAAACTTCCCCTGTTTAAGTTTGAACCTGTTACCCCTTGTCCTGTCACTACAGTCCCTGATGAATAGTCCCTCCCCAGCATCCTTGTATATGATATTAAAACCCTTTCCAACCTCGTTGATTCTATGATTCTATGATGAGTTTAAAAAAACAAAACAAAAACTCCAAAGTGAACAAACACCCCCACATCCCCCAAACAAGCCACCTGTCATGTTTGTATAGGGTAATCTGAGATGGTTTCTACAGCATGCTAAATAAACATATTAAATGTTGATCAAGAGGCTAATCAAAGGGTACTGTGACAACTTTGATATCTGTGAACTATTTGTAACCTTTCCTCTAGATTAACACACAAACTTTTATAGTTTAATGGTTTTGAAGAATGTTCTCCAGTAGAGTGAGCTGGCAGTGAGCAGGGCATAGCATCTAGCAGAAACTAAGGGCAGGCAGCAGAGAATAGTGTTTTAACTGCTGTAGCAATGGAGTGCTTGCTTACTACAGGCTAATACAGAAATTTGCCTTTAGAATCAGCAGGGTCTGCAAAACTAGTGAGCTCTGTTCAGAGTGTGAAGCAATTTTGGAATAAAGTACTTTGGAAGGGTAAAAGCTTCTATACTGTGCTGCTTCAGTGCAGAAATGTTGCTGTAGAAGACTGTTGATACCCGATTCTCCATCTGGCTTGTGAGGGGGTCTTTTACATTGGAGTGTGTCTGAAAGCATCTCTCATCTCTTTACTGAGGCATTTGAAGTATGTCACATAGTACTTAAATGGTATTCTGCAATAATAACATGGTGAAAATGACTGAAAAACACTGGCAAGTTATTCCAGGTGTTCCTTTGTGAAATGTACTAACTTACAAATTAGGGGTGGCAATGTCTAGGAAAGACTTCTACTTCAGCTGTTCTGAACAGTGCATAAATTGAAAGCTTAGATCGGTAAGGGGTTTTTACTTTGTCTGGTAGTTGTAATTGCACATCTGGATTAAAGAGCATAACTTGTCACATTTCACTATAGAAAACTTGCATTATAAAAAGAATGGCAGTAAATTGCTGCGCAGACCAAGTGCATGCTTCTCTGTTCCTGTGGAGAGCGCAGGAATGTTACCATCTCTAGGATGTTTTGTCACTAGAGGGTGCTAAAAGCTATGAAGTATTTAATGTAGCGCTTGGTTTATTTTGCTGTCTCTTAGCTGGTATTGTTTTTTACCTTCATGGATGTTCTACTTCCCCCAGATGCAGGGTTTTTCATGTCCAATGCTATGTGCATACTGAATACACACACACTTATCTGAAACTAATGTTTGTTTTTTCCTAAAAAAATAGTGTTAGTTACTTACTTGCAGTAGTGCACACTATTGCACACTCATTGTATGTTCTGTTCATCCTGAGACTGGTTGGTGGCAAATAGGCTCTCTTAAAAATTGACATCTTGAGTAAATAGTGATTGCTCTGCAGGTACTTGGGATTTTATTTTCTTGTGGATTTTTGAGAGTAGGAAGCTAAGACAATGTTGATGGCTAAAGTAAAAACCAAGGTGGGGTGCTGTCTTGGAAAGAGTCTTTAGGAGCACAAGTCTCCTTAGAAATGATCATGTATGTGTATTGGCTTTAGTGGTGCAATCTGCTTAGATTATGCCTTGTTTTCCATGGCTTTGAAATAAGGTGTTATTAGCAAAGCATTTTATAGCCATCCTATAAAAATCCTTTTTCCCTTCAGATATGTGGGTTTTTTTCATGTTGTTTATGTTTTGCAAACCATAATTTAAACCCAGTTTTGTAAGTAACCCTATATTAGTCATGCAGCTGACTTCAGGAGAACATCTCATGTGAAGTCTTAATTGTGTAGTTGCTGTTAGTCCTAATCCATGTAAAGGGATGGTTTATATGCTGAAACTCTACTGCCCATAGTAGACAGAGTTGGACAGCAAAGCGAAACTGCAGGGTGAGTGCCTGTTCACTCATCATTCTCAAATCTCTTTGTTATACAGACAGATTAACGTGTCTCTGCATCTTCTTGGAACATGCCAGGGTTGTAACAAGATGAAGTGGGTAAAATATAGTAATATATCCCAAATTTGTGTAAAATGCAGTTTTTTCCCTGATCCGTTATTTTGATTTATTAAAATGCTGTTCCAGTAATATCTGAGACTTCTTTTAAAGTAAACTGTATCTTTCTTACCTGTTTTCCATCATCACTTTGGTGTCCAGTATTTAAGTTGCTGTGAAAGGAAGATTCCTTTTCAAATGCATCTCTGGTGAGACAGCAGTTAAAAGATGAGAAACTGCTTTTCTTCAGCTCATCATGCCCTCTGTTAATTTCGCTTCTGTGGTAATACCAATTTCCATAAAAATCCTCTAAACCTAATTTTGACAAGTATTAGAATTAAGAAGGTCTGACTTCCTTCAGGATGATAACTTCCCTGTAATCTGTGTCACAAATAGTTTGTCAACGAAATAAGCAAGTCCTGTCAAGGCTTGTTAACATCTCAAAATGCTTAAATTCCCTTGAATTGTGTAGAAACATTAAATAAATGCAACACATGTTTTTAAAACCTGATTGAGTTGGTGAGTCTTCCTGACTTTTCTCCAGCTCTCCACAGTTTTAATCTCTCAGGTTGTTTCTAGTAGACACTAAGGTGACCAGAACATTTTAGAGTTGAAAGCCATTTCCGTCCCAATTCTGAGTCTGCTAAAACTCTACAAGCACAGGTCCGCTGTGTGTGCATGTGAAGTATCCATGGATGGGTTTCATGGATAACATTTCAATATTCCAAATCCAGCATTACAGTGCTCTTGATTTTCAGTTTTTGAGCACTTCCTTAAAAGGTAAATGTAAATAATTGAAGCCAAACCTTAAACCAGTGAGCAGCTGAATGTGCAGTTCAAGCAAAGCTATTTTAACATCCAGTCATTTTATGCTTATCTGAGAACAGACTGAAAGTTGTTGGCTTGGGTTTAACAGTTTTATTTCAGTAAGTGTTTATCAATCGCAGAACCATAGAATAGTTTGGGTTGGAAAGGACCTTAAGATCATCTAGTTCCAACCCCCCCGCCATGGGCAGGGACACTTCACTCTAGAGATGTCATCCAAGGCTCTGTCCAACCTGGCCTTGAGCACTGCCAGGGAGGGGGCATTTATCACTTCTTTGGGCGATCTGTTCCAGTGCCTCACCACTCTCTATAACTGAATACATCACTTTACCAATGGCCAAAACAGATCTTAGCTGTGTCCTGTGTTTTAGCCATGTCGCAGACTTCACATAAAACATTAGAAGATGAATTTTGATAGACATTAACCCTTTCACTTAAATTTTAAGGGTCTCAATGATTAAAATTGATGATGAAAAAATAATTTCAGTAAAGAGGCAAAAGCAGGTATGCAAAAAGAGGCAAAAGCAGAATATGTTTCTTCACTAAATGTTAGAGACATGCTCACAATACTTTTTCTTTCCAAAATCTGATCAGAATGTCCCCTCTCTTGTGAGCAAAATGACAACAAATCTGTATATAGACACCACAGTTGGGATTACTCTGTGCTCTTGAGATTTCAATCAGTTATGTGAATCGCTGTATTACATAGTTAGGAATTTGCATTGGATTAAATAACTGGGGTGAAAGTTGCTTCATTCCCTGCTGCTAAAGGCAGTGCTGTCATAGTTTGTCTCTCACAAATTAGCATTTAGATAAGGTTATGTGATTAATTTTTTTTTTCAGCCTTCAATGAAATGTGGGTATTTCAGGTTTTCATTGAGCTACTTCACATCCCTAAAAAGCGAGTAGGATAACTACAATACAACAGAGCCATTTCAGGAATTTCAGCACTTTCTGTAAAAGTAATCTTGCTCTGTGCTAAGGCTAGGAGCTATACTAAAAAAAAATAACCATGGTAACAGTAATGTTTCTTTTTCCTTTGTGGTCAGAAACAAATATGCCAAGGGACTGTTATTCTTACAGCAAGATAAAGAATAATTGTTTAGTTAAGGTTAATACAGTTTTGTTCTCCTTTTTTCTTCCCCCAGCTGTGATGCCACATGGTGAGTTCAGTTGTACAATGAAGGCTTGCTGTGAGATCCATTCACAGGGCAGCGTCTCCATCTGCTTTCTGGGGGTATGGGACTCTCTGCCAGTCCAGTCTCATTCCCCACACCATAATATTATTCTTCTGTTGCCTCTGCCTCTAGCACAGTGGTTACAACATGGTTGACATCCAGTTCATCTCTGTAGGTAGCTGGTGCAACATGCTGCCATTGAAAAGCACAGCCCTGCTCTCTGTAGGGAAGGAATCACCTAGAGCAGGATTTTTGTGAACTTGGCTTAGGAAAAGAGTTGGTTACCTCTTGCTGAACAGACAGGCAAAGAGGCATTACTTTAGAAAGGGTGAAGTGAATACAAGTATTATTTTTCCCCTTAGGCTTTTCTTGTGTTGTGGGTTTGTTGTAGCCATAGTGTTTCAGCTTAATAAGCCTTTGTTCCACCAAATAAAAGAACAATGTAGGCTTTGGAGCAACCAGAGCCTCTTATTCTGTGAACAGCTGCACTTGATGCTGCCTCAGAGGTGTGAAGCTCAGACAGCTATGAAGGTTATGTCTGGTCTGTTAGATTTGATACAAGCCATGCTCCATCGCCTGGAGCTTTCAGCAGGACGGGCAGTGGAAGATTTATGTGGAAAGTTGTGGAACATAATGAAAACCTCTTTTGGCTGGAGATGAGGGATTCTGCAGCTCTGGCCAAGATGCGTTACTTAGCTTAAGTGTAAATGTCAGTTTTACACCACGCCTCATATTTCCTCTATGTCATGCCTCTGAGATACAAAACTTAGTAAATTACCTTGTTTAAAATCTTGGATACCTTCTTTGGGAGTTTTAGTGAAGCCAAATAATACAAAAAGTCTTCAAGACTAATCTTCAGAATTAGTCTTCTTCCTAAAACTTGTAGCAAATACGTTGAAATATCATCCAACCTGGAACAGCTCCGTCATAGAGTGGTTTGGGTTGGAAGGGACCTTAAAGATCCTCTAGTTCCAACCTCCCTGCTATAGGCAGGGACTTTGAATGCCTGAATTCCACAGATGAATTATCATGCATGCCGGATCTTTTTAATGTGCCTAAACCTGGCGCTGCCTTACTCAACAGAGCTGTTCCCTGTTTGCTTTCAGACTTTCATCTGTTGATCTTTAATGACAAAGGTAAACTTACGCAGTTTGTTACTACTTCTACTTGTCCTGCCTCTACGTGTCTGAAAGACAGCAGAGTTCTGGTTTTGAGTAGAGCTGAGAAGCAGCAAAGGATCACACCAAGTGCCACGGGCTCTGCAGCATCTTGTACTGTGAATATGGAAAATCAGTGTTTGAAAATAAGACTGATGGATGTTTTCTGTACCTGTTGTCACTATACAAGAACATTTGACAGCTTCTGCTTGCATTATGTTCATAATTGGGTTTAGTAATGTAATAGGTGCAAAAGTAAAATGTAATAATGTGAAATTCCCAAGATTGCCCCTACCACTTCTTTTAATTATAGTGCAATTTTTGCTGCCCTCCAGTCCTCTGGAATTGTGGTTAACTTGAGTCAGTGTAGCTTTTTGCTAGCAATTAGCAGTTTTGGACTGAACTTAGTTGAGCTTGAAGTGCCAAGTTGTTTGGGTCGATGTACAAGTTCCATATCCCAGGTTCCGTGGCGGTACAGGGGAGGTGCAGTCAGTAGAGCCTAGAGCATGGTTGGTGTCCTGTTGTGTGTATTTCAGTGTGAGCAGAAAAGCCATCTTGACTCCTTACTGTGTTCTCTAGATCTCTCTGAACCGTATTGTATAGATCTCCCTGAGATGTGAGCTCAGCTGCCTGCAAACAAATGCAGATGTCTACTTGTAGGTGTCTTAATCTGGAGCTAAATTCTACTCTTAGTCTTATACTACTTGTAGTGTAATGCTTCTTAAAACTGTTATTTCAGTTTTTATTTCCCTTTTTTGTTATTTTTTTTTACTTTCTATCACCACATTTCATCACTTTGGTTTGATAATGCTTTTTTTTTGTTACCAGAAAGTGAACTATGTCAGGCTAATTGAGCCTGAAGGATATTGCATGGGTTATGTAAAGCAGATAAAAGAGAGGGACTAGTTTGGAAGCAGCAGGAGTATGACTTGGGGGTGTTGGTTGATGGAAGGCTGGACATGACCTGACAGTGTTTGCTTGCAGCCTAGAAACTATGTCCTGGGCTGCATCAGGAGTGTGACCAGTAAGACAAGGGAAGGGATTCTGCCTCTACTCTGCTCTTGTGTCAATCCCCTGCAATGCTGCATCTAGCTCTGGGGCTCTTAAATAGTCTTATGACTTCCACTGCTCAATGTCACCTTAGATTTCTCAGTGTTCTTTTTAATTGATCCCTAGGGAAGTTGTAGTTGTAAAACCCAAGCAGATTGCTGAAGATAAAGAAGTTTCAGCATACTGTAAAGTTTCTTCCACCTGATGACTGCTGTATAATGTACTTCCTCTTCTCTTGAGGATAAAGAAAAGGTTTTAATCTGTATACAGTTTTTAATATAAAAAAATATGTAAATGGTAAAGCTGGAATTGAACTGAATATTTGGTGGAACATCAGAGGTAAGCAGAGCAGATAGGAATGTTGCTAGATTGACACTTTATTAGCCATGTTAAGCTCTTTAGGGTATCTCTGCTTCTATCCTTATTTTACTCGTATGTAAGTGTCAAAGGCCCTGAGAAGTCTTGAGTTAAGAATTAAAACTCTGTCTGTGTGAGTGTTCATGGCTAAATAATGTTTCTTTCTACCAACTAGATGAGAAGAATGGCTTAGAAAAATAATACATCAATTTCTGGTTCACAGGAACAAGAGCAAAAGGCTGAAGAAGAAAGAATTCGGATGGAGAACATCCTGAGTGGTAACCCACTGCTGAACCTTACTGGCCCAGCACAGCCTCAAACAAACTTCAAAGTGAAAAGGAGGTACTGTGCACCCAGTACTGTGACACCCATCCCCTTGCTCCCTCTGGATACTCTTGAGTCAGAAAATGTTATCACTGCTGTTGGATTTTGTTTCCTTCCTCAGACCTTGTCACAGCGATGTAATATAGGATCAGGATACTGATGCATATGGTGATTGTCTTCCGCATTTCTCTGAACAAATTGTCCTGCTCCTTTGGTTTAAAAAAGAGGGAAAGAGAGATTGAGAATTGTGTTTGTCTGACTTTGTGCAGACAAACAGGACTAAAGTAACAGGACCAGAGTTCCTAAAATAATTTGATGTTGTGCTTCCCTTTAAAATCTGGCTGCTTTGGGAGCTTTTATTTATTTCTTGTAGTGTAACTAGAATTAGTGATTAGCAGTCGTTTTCTCAATACAGTTCTCGTTTGCAGATATTCCAATGACTGTTGTGTTTATCAAAAATAGGGCCATTATATTAAAGGGGTTTTTTTCTGCTCTGCTCAGATGGTCTTTATTTTCTGTAAGATCAAATAACCTTTAAGCGATATTCGTCTCGCTTCTAACTCAGGAGCATGTAGGAGATGGCTTGGATTAGAAAAATAGATCTATAGATAGATCTAGTGACTACTTGTTCTGTGTACATTTAAATAGGAGGGCCAAGCTTCATTTATGTATTTCTGTAAGTTGCACCTCATCTTCATCCAATCTTACTGAAGTTCCAAACTTTTCTTTTCAGATGGGATGATGATGTTGTCTTCAAGAATTGTGCCAAGGGTTTGGATGAATCCAAAAAGGACAAAAGATTCGTGAATGATACTCTGCGATCAGAATTCCACAAGAAATTCATGGAAAAATACATCAAGTAGTACAGTTTTATGTGCAGTGGTACTGAAGGACTTGGAAGATCATGGATGTTCCCTCCCTTTCCCTCAGAATTCAAGGCTGAATACTTGGTCATGAATTCCCATATACTTTTCCAAGATCATCATCAGCTTCATAATTCATAATTGCTGTGTATTGAGTTTTTATTCCTGCAGTATGTCTTCCTTTTCAGTTCTAATTAAATCAGTTTGCGTTTCATGAATGTTTTTCTGTTCACATTACTTTTTACTATCTGGCAGGTCAATGGTAGAGAAAAGCTGGTTTGCAATAAGTACGTCCAATTGCTTAAATTGCTTTCCAAAGGAACCTGTATTTATAGTGATGGTGGTTTGTAACTTAAGCTACTTATGTAAACATTAGTAATATCAAAGGTGGGGAGTGGCTGAGTATGATAAGCAGTGTGAACTGAAGAGAGTTATACTTCCTGCAGCAAATTGGACTTCTTTGAATAGCTTCTTAGAAACTTAGTTAATAATCATCCTTTTTAGTTTCTTTTACTGTCAACCAAGTTACAGTTTGGGGGGGGTAGCTCCAGGTTCTTAGCAGTCCTGCTTTCTGGGCTTTCCTGGCTCAGCACTTGTGGAGCAGCACCAGGTAATGCTCAGGGGAGGATTGAGCAGGGGATGCTCTGTGGAACCATTGCAGTTTTCCTCCTTAACTGACCCCTGCATTGCTGGGTCCCTCTGCCACAGCCATGTGGCTGCATGGTTCAGTGTGGTTCATTACGAAGTGTTGTCAGAAACTTTGAAAACAAGTGCTTTTATTAAAGGAGTGATCTCCTCAAGATACCCAAGTAGACTTTGTTTGCTTCTTGAATGTCCATTTTAACACTTGATAAGACAGTATAAAATATGAATGAAAAATATCTTGGTTGTAAAGGGATTTTTTGTTTCTTCTTTTCTATCATCTTGGTTAAACTTGAAATCATGGCCAAGTGATGCACTGGGTATGAACCTAATGTTTGCAAAATGTGGTAGTTTTCTCTCTACCCAGAAGGCTGCAGCAGCAGAACTCAGATGTGTTTATGTAAAATTCTTGCCCTTTTCCTTGTCTATGTTATGCTCAGTCCTGTTCATTCTCACAGACACGATTTCATAGTCATATTATTAGTTTCAAGTTCTTAATTTGAAAATATATCTGGTTTTCTTTTGAAGAGGGTTAATGTAGAGCACAGTGTTTGATTTTTTTTTTTTGTTTTTCTTGGGCATGCCTCTGGTATCCTTTAACAGCTTTCATTACCGTTAGCTATGTTTTCCATGCTTTCATCAGTCAGTGTATTAGTGCCAGCAGCTAATACCCGTATTTAATTGGAAGCAAGATTTTCAGTGTGCTTAAGGTAATGTGAGCTTCTACAGCTACTAGAGGCAATATGTGTTTGTTTGTTCACAGAAACACAGAGTGTGTTCAGCCTGTGGAAGAGAAGGCTCAGGAGAGACCTTATGACAGTCTTCCAGTACCTAAAGGGGCTGACAAGAAAGCTGGAGAGGGCCTTTTTACAATGATGTGTATTAATAGGACAAGGGGGAATGGCTTTTAACTGAAAGAAGGGAGATTGAGATTACATCTTAGGCAGAAGCTCTCCCCTGTGAGGGTGCTGAGGCCCTGGCACAGGGTGCCCAGAGGAGCTGTGGCTGCCCCATCCCTGACAGTGTTCAAGGCCAGGTTGGACGGGGCTTGACACAACCTAGTATAGTGGAAGGTGTCCCTGTCTGTGGCAGGTGATTGGATCTGGATGAGCTTTAAGGTCCCTTCCAACACAAACCAGTCTGGGATTCTTTTTCAAACTAGCATATGATTCTTGGAAGCAGAAAAAGAGGTTTTAATTCTGTCTTTATTTTAAAGCTACTAAAATCTTTATATGTAGGCAGCTTATTTAGAAGGGGAAAGAAGCAAAGAGCTGTGCTTGTCAGGGTCTGGCAGTGGAGAAGCCAGCCACTGCTTCAGGTCTGACCAGCAGTATGGTTGTCACAGCAACAACAAAAATTACACTGCTCTTGCAGTATTACAAGATGTATGCTTGCTTTGGCACAGTGATTACAATTGGAGAGGGGGAGATATAGCCGAAAGGCCAGTTGAATGCATTCGTGGAAATCACAAGTGCATAATGCCATCATCTGTGTACTCTTAAGTAAACAAACTCTTCTTAGAGAAAATAATACTTCTAAGAATTCAGATGGCTGGGGTTGGATGAGGTCTTCCTTGGACATGCAGGCAGTTGTTCTTAACACCTGCAGAACACCCCTTCCTTAACCTCGCATAAGGCATGGGTGTCCTCAGTCATTCTTCCCAATAGTTCTCTGCCTTTCTGATTCTGGAGCAAGAGCCATAGGGACCTTATAGCTCCGGGCTGGAGCTTTATTTCAGGCTTTTTGTGGCATTGTTGTTCAGCTCAACCATAGAATTTGCAGATCTTATCTCTGACCTCCCTCTAAAGCTTTTGTATGTGAGCCTCCTGCAGTGTAAGCTGACCCACAGCCTGAGGACTCAGCGGTACACTAACACAATGTGATAATTAAGGCATCTCAAACCTTATCTCTTGGTGGGTTTTGCATCATTAACTGCTGAATTCCCTTCACCAATACTGGAAAGCTAAAGCGCCCTGTGCTTGTCAGGGAAGAACGCTGTGCTTTCAATACTGCTGCTGTATTGATGTTCCATTTTCTATCATGCCTCTTGGAAAAGCCAAACACATCACTTGTTCATGTAAAGGTGCAGTGTGACACTGAGTTCTTGAAGAAAATCAGCATCTGATGATCTGCACCTCAGCTCCCAGCATAGGTTTTTATCCAGGAACCTCTGCTGAGTGTGACAAACAGGTCTGAACAAAGGCAGTGGAGCTGGGAAGGCAGCTGTCCTGGGAGGTGAAGTGAAGGAAACATTGGGCACTTCAAGGAATGCGGTATTTTACAGTTCTAGTGATCGGGATTGATTAATCCTATGGCTTTTGTAAGCTACACAACATGATGCTTTGTAGTATCATTCAGTGGTGATGAACACCTGAACTACTGTAACCAGTGGCTTGAAGCAAAGCCATTTGCTTCATAAGCAGTTTCCCCATGTTTATAATTCTTCTCAGTGTAGCACTGGAAATGAAACCCAGGATCTATTTTCCACAGGGGTTAAGTTAAACTTCTAAGTTGTTTGGTTTTTTAAGCCTTCTCTTCAAAACTTTTACTTGGAATATGTTTTATAATTTTAAAGGGATTAATAGTGTGAGGAATAAAGCTTAATGATAGCCCTGCAGCTGGAAATAACTGTGCTGTCTGTATACAAGGTTCTGAAGTGTTTAGCATCTATTCATCTTCATCAAGTAGGTGGCTGAGTATTAAAGACTTCATATGCTTCTGTTATTAAAAAAGCACCTTTTTAGTAAGTTCCAGTCCCCTGTTAGCTTGAGCTCTGTTTGAAATAAACCGTGCGGCAGAGGTGATCTGATGCTTGGCCTGTTCACATTTCAATGCCTCATGGGCAGCCCAGGCAGTGCCTGCTGTGATGACAGCTTGGTGTCTCCTCTCAGCCATGCCCAATGAGTTCTCTGCTTCTTCCTACAACTACAAATACCTCAAAGTCTCTCATGCTGGAGGTGAGATCTGAGCACAAGGTCAAACCATGACATGGATGTGGGATGTTGCCTTAAAGTGCTTCACTTCAAAGGGAAGGATGGAGGATTCAAGCCTTGAAGGGATGTGCTGATGCTTCAGAAAGTGCTTATGGCTAAAGTGATTACTTATATCTGCAGTCAGGGCTGGCTGGGGACTGAAGCCTTAATTCTCTTCCAAGGAAAGTCAGAATCGCATGGAGAGCTTCTCTGATTTGCTTGCTTTCTCTGTGCTTAGTGCTCTGTAGTACTGATTCAGGACGGAATCACAGAAATGGTTCTGTACACAGACGTTCTCCTTCCATCTGCTCTCAGCTTTTAGAATGAAATGTACTTGTTGGTCAAGAACAAAACTTCTGCCAAATGTTGTCTTGCTCATTTGGTAGAAAAAATTTGGGATGCTTTTTCCAAAGAAATAAAGCCTTACGTTTGTTGTAAGTTTGGCTGCTTTCTCCCGATGCAGACTGGCATATCGTCATGGTTAGTGATAAAAGCAGACGCAGCCTCATTGCCGTGCTTTATGTCTCCAAGATATGGTTCAATCAGAGTGCAGATAGGCATGTTTGGAAAAGTCCTGTTTCCTAAAGAAGGCTCCTTTAAGTTCTCTTTTTGAATGGGGGATGAGCACACAGAACAACAATGTTGTCGTAGGTGTCCAGGTCACTCATTTAAAATAAATGAAAGAAAACCAGCACTGAATTCTTCAATCACTGTTCTTCAGTCACCAACTTCAAAAACCAGCTTTCCCCAGTAAAACCTACCCCTGCTAGCGATATATGGATTCATCACATTTCCTGCTGCAGGGCTTGTTCTGGGCAGTGCAGCAGAGGCAGGCTGTGAATGTTGTTAGTATAGATGACACTTCACTGGAAAATCCGTCTGGTTTAATACTTTCAGGGCTGATTCCATGTCAGTTGGAGGCACGGGTAAGCTGATGGTAACAACAAAGCATCACGTTTTCTGAGAGCTTTAGGAATTATCCATAGGTGTAGAAATCTATAGCAACAGTTTTATGCCCACCTCCTCTTTTAATTTAAGCTTGCTTTGCAAACACCAGCTTTTAAAAACGATGTCTATTTTTCAGTGCAGGCAGTGAGAGGAATACTTTTAGACAATTCCAGACTCAGAATTTCTAAAAAAAGGCAAATTAAAGCCCTTCTGCATGTAATACCCCTTTCTGCCATTTGTTCCAATAGAGAATCATAGAACAGCTTGGATTGGAAAGGGCCTTCAAAGCTCATCTAGTTCAACCCTTCTGCAATGAGAAGGGGCATCTTCAGCTAGATCAGGTTGCTCAGAACCACATCCAGCCTGGCCTTGAATGACTCCAGGGATGACCCATCTACAAGCGAGATGGACTTAGGTAGGTGTTAGAGCAGGGGATGGTGATCAGGACTCTGGGGAGTATTTATAGCCACTAACCCAGGATGGTGGCCTGGTTTTCATTCCCCCTGTTGGACTTACGCTGCAGAACTTGGTCTATTGGTGGACTCAGGCATGAAGCTAAGGGGTGAAGTAATGATTTCCACTCTACTCTGAGATGGGAGGAAAGCAGGGTTTGGGTTTGGGTTCTGCTGCAGTTATGTGGATTTGCAGGAGCAGCTCAGGAAGTAAACCCTTCCAGGACCCGAGCAGAGAGCAGGGTGCTGCCACACCAGCTCTGCCTTGCTCCATTCCTGCTGAAGGGGGTGCACCTTTACCCCTGCAGTGCTGAACCATGGGGACCAAGGCAAGGACCCACCTTAGAACATCTGGTAGCCCCAGTGCTCACAACAGAGATGCAGGAGGTCTGAATTAATAGTACTTGAGGCGAAGGATGGAGGGAGGACTGCTCAGTGTTGGTCCCTTGGTAAGTTCATGGCTCATGCACTGGGTCCCTCAGTCTGGAGGCTATCAGCCACCCATGGTTCTTCAGCAGGACCTGGGCACTGATGTCTTCTGCCAGTCTGGTGAAGCACTGAAGAGAGATGAAGAAAATACAGTCCCAGGTGCAGAAAGGCACATGTTGGTATAGACAACGGCTGTGCTGCACTCAGGTGGCGGGCAGTGGTCTCATCAGGGATGCAGCCACCCTCTGGGACATGCCTGGGTTGGCACTAACCCATCCGGACCTCTGCCTTCCAGGTCAAACCCCGCAGGAGGACAGAGCTCGGGACATAGTGTTGTCTGTGAGCTGCCCATAGCTCAGCTGCAGAGCACAAGAGCGTGGCTGGATCTAGGTTGGGAACAGGGAGCTAGGACCTTTGGCGTTAAGATTTTATTAAAATTAAGCAGTTTTGGTCAATTAGCAGTGATCTGCCTCAGAAACAATTTTAATTCTAATAGAAAGTCACTAGCAACTGCTGATTGCAGATGGGAGTGTTTATGGATAAAGCCTTTCCTTTCCATACTGCTGTGTCTGCCTGGCTGGCTGCTCTTTGGCATTTGTTGCTTTGGAGTGGGTTTGTTATTTCATTTCATCCTTTTCTTCCTCAATAGTTACTCCTTGCCAAGAATATCAAACCTGAGAACTGGGGCGAGTGTGTAGCAAGGAAACAGAGATGCCATGAGGAGCCTTGGTACAGGGGAATGAGAGGAGGGACTTGGACCTGGAGGGTGTTTGAACTGTGCTCAGCTGCAGATGGACACAGAGCGGAGCTAGCAGATGCAGGAAGTTAAAGGAAAAGATAATACTAAATGGTGAAATTTAGAGGAAAGATGGGGAGATCAGAATGTGATGGATGAAGGGGAAAAATGAGCAGAGTAACACAGGCAGAGAGAAGCTCTTCCCACTCCTATAGTCAAGGAGGTGGTAACTCACTGACTATGACCAGATGCAATCTGCTCTCACAGACAATCAGGACTTGTTTCAGCTGCCACAAAGGATGGGTTTCAGAGTCTTAGCACACATCGTTGCTCTTTTGACAATCAGTTCAGCGACCTGCCAACAGGTTTTCCAAAGCATCCAGCACCTCCAGGAAAATGCTGACCAACATCTGAAACTGCAGTGAGTGAAGGAGTGTCTGAAAGGGAGCTGGGAGCCTTTGAAGATCCAATTTCTACCCCAGAATGCTCGAAAACCAGTGCTCTGAGACATCAGTCCTATGACTGGCATGGCTCTGGTTCTATCCCAGCGTCACACCGCTGGCTGCAGCGGAGTTATGCTTGGTCCTCGCTGCTGTAAATGGGAGAGCAAGACCAAGATGTTTCTGAATACTTGGAATTCTTTTTTTAGCAAAGTGTGTGTTCTAAGTGGAAATAACAATAAACCAAAGCCCTTTCTGGAATATCCTGGACATCCAGACTCAGCCGCCTCTTTTCCCACTGAGTGCATGGAGTCTGGTGGGAAGAGCCATCCCCACCAGCCACACGGACAGTAATAACTGAGCATCTGAGAGCTGCACATCAGAGGTGGCAGGTTGGGCTCTGGAGAGATGGGTCGATGCTGTATGGCTTCATTATGGGACTAATCCAGCGGCTGCTGCTCCGAAGGAAAGGGTTTTGTCAGCATGTTGGAAACTCCCCACAAGTTCTCTTTGCTGATGCAGCGGAAACAGCGGGGACAGCAGGGACGTGGTGGGGCCAGCACTGGGTCTCCAGCTAAACCAGCTTCTGCCAGCAGAGGAGTGCATCCAATGTGTTCTCCTTATGGATTTTACTCCTCTTCTTGCCCCTGTAATGCCTGACTTTAAAGAAAGGCAAAGCTGGTCCCCACTGTGTGCACATACAAGGTCACCCCTTCTCCTCAATGCCAGGCACATGGAAGGAGCCCGATGCTCATGAAAATGTCCCAATGTTTTATTATCTTGCTTTGAAGCACCCAGATCCCAAAGCCAAGCCTTGGGCTCACTCCAGCCTTTAATGCTACCCCAGCACAACGTGGGGATCACAGTGAAGACAAAACAAGCTCATTTGCCCATCAGTGATCTCTCTTGCAGTGGCCTCTTTGTTGTTACAGCACAAGGGGCTCTTCCACGTTACAGGCTACAAGATACAGTGCGATGGGTTAAGGCAAGGCCAGAGATCCCAAGAGGAACAAAAGAAGATAAGCTCCCTTTATATATACTGTACGTTTTCTGTTCATGCATTATTGACTCATCTCTGCCGAGCAGTGTTTATCTGGCACAGCACAACTCTCATTTAGCAACAAAGGACAGCATCATTTTTCTGTGCCTTGTTTAAACGGTATCATCTTTTGCTTGTGTTCTCCTTCTAAAATGCTTGAGCAAGCAGCCCACAAGCAACCAAGGCAAGGCGACAGCACCCTGCTCCCTGCCATGTGCCTCCAGCTATGAAGTTTGAGGGGAAATGAAACATTGAGCCAAGTAAACCATTTCAACTCTCTGATTCAGAAGGGTCAAAGAAAACCCATCCCCAGGAGATAAAGTAGGAGCTTTCAGCTTCTATTGCTGGCTGGTGTTTGTGACATGCTGGGTCATGGTAACACAGACGAATACTTTAACAACATTTAGAGTGATCTGTTTACACAGAAATGGTGTTTTACATCAAGGTCACTCCTATTGTCAGGATCTTCTCCAGGAACAGAACCCTCTTTCTTTGGAAAACCAGAAGAAAAGCTGTTATTTTTATAAGGGTGACCAGTTCTAGTACTCTTCTCAGCGCTGGAGTGGCTGAGGGTGAAGGGGCAGCAGGGCAACAACTGCCCCATCGCATTAGCCCATGCCCAGTGTTAAACCTTCCCATTACCTCCCTGTGCCAAAGGAATGATCTTTTCCTGACTCATTTCCCCTCCTTGCTTCCCTTTGATCACACTCTGGAGCCGAGCACCCCTCCCCGTGCCAGCCAAGCCGAAGGGAAGATTTGCTTTGTTGGCTTTCGGAAACAATGAGCTTTGTTGGGAGGTGGAGGGACTCCTGGCAGCCCCAGCATCCCACCAGGAATCACCGTGTTTCTGCCAGAGGCAGCTCTCTCCCTGCTCAGACCCCATCCCATGCCAAAGTCCCTCCTTGCCCGTAGGGGATGGCTCCATTCCAGCTCCAGGACCTCCGTCCATCTGTGTTGGGATGGTCTGGCTCAGCATCGCTGATGGGGAGGCACAGTCTTCCTCCCATGCAGCAGTGGCCATAGTTTACATGTGGGTCCAACCTTGAGGACCTTAATTCAGTGTACAGAGTTACCTTCTACATCTGGTATTGAGGTGTCGTTGGTCCCCCGGGCTGTGCCTTTTGTGTGACACCAAGGGGTTATGTGGCTGAGAGTGAGAATGAGGGTCCCAAACCTGGGACCTCTCCAGGGCTCTCCAGCTCCTCTGTATGGATTGTTTTATGTCTCTGTGGATGAAAAGTGAAGGGGTTGTGATTTATCCACAAGCTGACCCCCACTCCAGCTCCCCGGGCAGCTGGGAAAGTGCTTTGGGCCAGTCTCAAGGACAGCAAGTAAACCCACTGGAGTGGTGGGCTTGTTTCCTGAGGCATGTTGGTGTAGTGGAAAACAAAGGTGTACTTCCACAGGGACCACATGGATTTAAGGGTCTGGCTCTGAGCACCTCCATCCCTGGGGATGGCAGGCAGCTCCTTTTCATAGTGCTGCATGGGTAGGTCCCTTTGCCTTGGGGAATTGGCCCATGGTCCTTGGGTGGATTTTTGCTGTAAAATGTTACATATCGTGATGCATTTGCACCTCCCTTTTCAGTTCTGCTCTGCCAGACAGCAGGTCACATTGCAGTGTTGCCTATAGCAACATCTGGTTGAAAATGAGAGAGCTGAGACAGTTAAGTTTGCTGGTGGATATGTGTCATGGTTTAAACCCAGCCACGCAGCTCGTTCACTCACTCCCCCCACTCCTGGAGGGATGTGGAGGAGAATCGAAAGAATGTAACTCCCACGGGTTGAGATAAGAACAGTCCAGTAACTAAGGTATAACACAAATCACTACTGCTGCCACCAATAATAATAATAATAATGATAAGAGAAATAACAAGGGAAGAGAATACAACACCTCACCACCCGTCGACTGATACCTCACCCCCACCCAGCAGTGAAGCAGCCCTTCCTGGCAACTCTCAGTTACATCCAGGGCATGACGTGCTGTGGTATGGAATACCTCTTTGGCTAGTTTGGGTCAGGTGTCCTGTCTCTGCTTCCTCCCAGCTTCCCCTCCTCCCTGGCAGAGCATGAGACTCACAAAGTCCTTGGTCAGGGTAAACATTTGAGCAGTAACTGAAAACATCGGTGTTATCAGCACTGTTCCCAGGCTGAAAGTCAAAAAAACACAGCACTGCACCAGCTACTAAGAAGGAGAAAAATGACTGCTACTGCTGAACCAGGACAGTATGTAAGAATGGTTGATGTTAGACTCATAGAATCGTAGAATAGTTAGGGTTGGAAAGGACCTTAAGATCATCCAGTTCCAACCCCCCTGCCATGGGCAGGGACACCCCACACTAAGCCATGTCACCCAAGGCCTCATCCAACCTGGCCTTGAACACCACCAAGGATGGAGCATTCACAGCTTCCTTGAGCAACATGTTCCAGTGCCTCACCACCCTTACAGTAAAGAACTTCTTTATATCTAACCTGAACTTCTTCTGTATAAGTTTAAACCCATTACCCCTTGTCCTAGCACTACAGTCCCTAATGAAGAAATCATTGTTATTACTCCCACTATTATTTATAGCTCTGTGGGCCTTGCAGCAGCTCTTTTTGGATAGGCATGCAGCAATGTGTAATTCAAAAGAAGCATCACCCAAATGGCACCTCCTCAAGCCTCAGGGCACAGAAGCCCAGGGCAAAGGGACCAAGGTCTCAGCAGATTAAATCCTCTCCTCTTGCTTAAACAACTGCTTTTCTTGGCAGGGATCTGGTGGGAAGAGGCCTACAGCATCAGCAGGGAACCCTTTCTCCTGGAGAATATGTATGTGTCAGTGTGTCCAGGGCAGTTGGACATGGAGCATGACACTGATGCTCAGGGTGTGCTATGTGCTGCTGGGTCTCCAAGGGCTCTGCTGCTTGGTGAGCTTCCTCTCACCATAGAATCATAGAATCAATAGTTAGGGTTGGAAAGGACATTAAGACCATCTAGTTCCATTTAATGACTATCACTGCACAAAGTGCAAGGCAAAGGGTTTTGGCAGAAAGTGTCTTTGGGTGGGCTGAGCTGTGCAGCAGTGACTCACGGCTTTGGATGCCTTGGTTTCTGGGTGGCCCTTTTGGAGTCATTTCACTGTACTCTTGGTTTCCATTGCTATTCCCTGTATCGGGGAGCTCATCAAAGCCTGTGGCTCAGTGCCCCAGGTGGATGTGGGAGAGGTGCCTTCTTGTGGGCTCTGCATCCAGGCCACAGTGAGCTGGCAAATCACAATTAACATTTAGTTTGTTTCAGAAGAAGTTATTTTTTGAGGGGGAACAACCAACTTGGGGGCGGACTTTGGCCTCAGAAGCTTTAATTTCTGACCATTTTCCTATTGACCTTTAAACAATTCACTTTGCTCTCTGAGGCTGAGGTTACTCATGACTAAAAGAATGATGTGGCTCACACATGGCTCTCCCTCTCCCTTCCTGAGTGCTCGGCAAGCTCAGTCTTCCCAAGGTGGGGTCAGAAGTCATTGCACCAATCCACAGCTTTGGGGTTTCTGGTTTGCAGCACTTTCTGCCCTCATGGTGCCATTTGGGTGATGCTGCTTTTGATCCCCGTTTTGCCCAAATGCCTTCCCTTCTGGAAGGAGTCCGGGAAAGCACCCAAAACTTCAGGGTACCATCTCCTTCTCCGCTGCCCTGGGACCTGTGGAGCTGTCCACTCAGGGAGGGTGGAAAAGGGAACCCCAAGGTGTCATTGTTCAGAACATTCTTGCTTCAAAGTAGGGAGGAAAAAGCAATTGCTTTTAAACAGCCTCTTGGTGGTTTCCATCCATTCAGGGCTGGTTTCCATCACGTCAGCTCCCTGCTGCGGATCCACTCTCGGTTATTCACTGCCGGGTCCCCTCTTGAGCCTGGGGATGTTCTGGCCAGCATGGTCCCAGGAGGGTGTCAGGGTACTTATAGCTGGAAACACTGGGAGAAAATGTGCTTGGATGGTGTTTCCTCTAAAAGCAGCAAATCCCAGAGGTTCTTCCTGACCCTTCCTACTGGAAACGGGATGAAAGTGCACACTTAAATGAAATCACAGTTGCTGCAGCAGGAGATGCTCCTGAGCCTCTCCACTGGGGAGCAACAGCAGAGAAGCAGCTCCTGCTACCAGGACTTCCTGGAGTGAGCTGAGCACCACATGGTCCAAGCATGGTGCCTCCCCAGCATCATTGCCACAGCTCAGGCAGCTCAGCCATGTGAGCAGCACAGCAGAACTCAGGGTCCGGTATGGTGCCAGGAGGTAGTTGGGCTGTGCTTCAAGCTCTCAGTTGTGATCTCAAATCTCATGTGCAACTTGGCTCAGCATCTGCAGGCTTCCTGCTGTGTAATGTACAGATGGGAGAATAAACTGGGGACATGCAGATGTTCTGCTGATGGGGACAGATCCATCCCTGAAGGAGATTACCCCTGACCCTTCGGCACAGCTTGGAATGGGAAATGGAACACTGAAGGAAATGACCCTGCAGCTGCAAGACCCCATCCCAAGGGCAATCTGGTAGTTCAGCATCTTTCTAACATTCCGTCAGCATATTCTGACAGAGGGCAAGAACATCCATCCAGCCCCTGTCCTGCAAGCTGGAATCTGAGCCACTGCATTCTCCTTGCATTTGGTATGCTCTGCACTGTTTCACTCAGCCTGGGACCCATCCCAGTTCAGACTCATTTCCCCACAGTGTGGATGTGCTGTGTTTCCCCCTCTTTGCGGATGTCTCCTCCAAAACCAGGGGACTGCCATTAAGTGGTACTTGCGTCTTCCCGGACCCCATTGTGCTGATGGCTCATCATCTTTGGCATGCCTTTTGCTGGGGGACATTGCCATTATCGATGAATTCAGGCTTTTTGTCCTATTAAATTTAATCCCATTTCCACTATTCCACTCCACAGGGTTGTTCAGCTCCTCCAAAATGACATTTGGGGTTTTTTTGGTGAATATTATTACACATTTATGTTACAGCAAATTCATTCATGTATTATTCGTTGTGCCACTGGCATTGCCACAAATACCAAATGATCCCCAGCACTGATCCTTGAGGATCACCAGGAGCCTGAGAAACCCTTACTGAGACAGAGCACTGGTATCTCCCTTAGTTCATTAGCTGCCCATCTCACAGCTGCCTCCCACCAGATATAATTTCACATGGAACACAATAACAGAAAGTGCTGGAGTCCAGCAAAATATGCCTGAATGCCTTTCCTTTGCCTAGAAAATCAGTGGTCCAGGAAGGCTTGAGGAATTCTCTAGCAAGAATCCTATTTGGCAGAACTACTGTGGACGAGCGGAGCTGCGCTCACCCAGGGCATCTTTCTTAAATCACTGTTTCCCAGCACCGCTTCTAAACTGCCATAGGTTAGTTTCAAATACTTGCTGCTGAACTTACAATTTCATGGCTGTTTCTTCCCTGACTCTGGGGTGGAGCTGGTGCAGTTTCCATGCACCCAGCTCTTTGAGATCCTTTTCCCCTTTAGATGTGGTCATTTCTATATGATGTCCATTCATCCATCTTCAGTCTGGCCTGAGATTCAGCATCCTCTCTCTTCCCGAAGCCTGACACCAAACTTAGTGTGTTCAGACTCCCTGGTCCCACCCTGGGCACGCAGAAGCTACATTTCTTTCTTCTTCTCTCATTTATGACTCAGGAACCTTTTGCTGGTTGCTTTAATTTCCTTTGCAAGATCTAACACAGCTCAACTTTGGCAATTCCCACGTTCCCCTGCACTGCCTGACCTTTAACATAAACCTCTCTTTGCTGGTTAATCCCTTTTTCCATCCATTGCAGGCTTGTGGTTATCCCTAATATTCTTTCTATGGTAATTCTTCTTCCAGTTAAGGCTCCGGCCTTTCCCCTGAGAGGTTTCCTCTCTTGCCTGGGATTGCATTTCAGATTGTTGTACATTCAGTTCATTTTCCTGAATAATTCCCTTAAGTTCTCAAAATTCCCCCTCTGAAAAATTTAGCAGCAAACAACTTCTTTTTAATTTAAATTGAAATACAACGAGGGCATTTGATCCAAGATACTTTTGTAGACAATTTCCTTTATAATGTCCTTACTTCTTATCAAAGCCAAGCAAAAAACCTCCCATCTGATGGATTAATACTTCAGCAATGAAACCAGACTGATGTGTCCATGAGTAGCTGCATCTCACCATTACCAGCAGTGTGACTGGAAGTTAAGCTCATCATTAAAGACACCACTCCCATGCTTACAGTGTCAGCTCTATGACAACAGCACAGAAATCCCTGTCCATTTCCACCCTGACCCTAAATGATCTAGAGGAAAGTGCCAGCACTACCCTTGTATGGCCTTTTGATGCGCTTTCCGCTCATCTTCTGGTCCCCTTTGCCTCTTCATTGGTGCCATCTTGTGAAGTTTTGTAATCCTCCTGATCCACAGGAACTGGAATGTTTGAGGAGCTTTGAGGCTTATGGGTCTTAGAAGGCTGCATTCTTTGGGGCCTAGGTACAAATAGGATGTCAAACAGCTACTCCACTGCTGCAGCAGGTTAGTATTGATGGTAGTTTAGGAGGAACTCTATCAACCTCTCCCCAGTGTTTTTCAGCACCATGGTTGCAAAGCTCATTAAAAGACATCACGAACCATTTCATCCTCTTTTCCATTTGTTGCTTTAATACCACACAAGGACCCAGCCCTGCTCCTTCTCTTCTGTTTGCTTCCTGGAGATAAGATCAAGTCCTTCACATCTCTGTCTCCTGTCCTGAAACTTGGAGGAACATGTTCTGCCTTTACTGCACTGGGGCTGATTCCTCTGACCTGCTTCCCAAACACATGGTTCTCTTCACAGCTAAGGGACACACAGCTATCTAACAGACCAAACAAACATTGACATGACTGAGAACCATTTGCATCACTGGAAGGAAAGGTTTAGAAGAGACTGGAGGGGTTTAACAGAGATGTTTCATCAATATGAGGGGGAACAGCTGCAAGGCTCACCCCGTAATGCCCCACACTGCCCAGCAAACCATGCACGGTCATCTGTGTCCCTTCCAGTTCTCCCTTTCTATGACGGTCTGCTAAGGGAAACCTTCAACGCATACAGCATCCAATAGGATAGTCCCTGCAAATGCATTTGGTGATGGGTGGGCTCCAGTGTGCTTCCCTGCTGGCCTCACAGGCTGGCACAGGGACACATGGAGCTGGTAGGTGAGGAAGAGACTGCCGAGGGGATTCCCAGGCACTGCTCAGTGCCAGAGCAGCTCTGCAGCTGCTGTCCCCTTCCACGCTATGCTCCTGAGGGTCATGATAACACAGCAGTGCCAAGGGGCTCTGGGACCCCAGGGCAGGTCACACAATGTGACACCAGAGCTGCTCCCAGGGCAGGCTCTAAATTCCCTTCTAAACGTGAGTCCTTGTGTTGAAAAAGGTCTCTTCAGCGCTCCAAGTGCATTTTTCACATGGGAAAAGCCTTGCCGCTGGTGAAGGATCCAAGGAGAAAGCCGCTGGGTGCCGGCTGCCAAGTGCTAGGGAATGTTTGCTCTAACGAGGTGTATGACATTCCTCTCTACGACCGAAATGAGCCCGGTCTCTGGTAGCTGGTTTGGATCTGAAAGATCAGCTGGATGATGGGGTGAGGACTTACACACCTACAGGCTATGTAATAACATGAAGAGTTCTCAAGAGCAGCCCAGTTCCCACGAGCACATCATCCCGTTTTCTCCATGCAAACTCAAAGCCTTGGCCTTGGGTCAAGGTTTTTACCTGGAAACGCCTAAGTTTGAGCTGCCCTGGCTGCAGCCCATAGTCACAGGGGCAAAACAGTCTTCTCCTAGCATGGACATGCAGCACACTCTAGAGTCATATTCTTCATCTTCTAACCCTTATTTTGCCACATGTGGAGAATGGTTTTCTTATTCTTACTGTTTCCTCACTAATTTTCTTATTTCCTTTGGTGAACGGAATTTCTTATTATTCTTATTCTTACACCAATTTTTATTGTTTTTATTTTCTTCTTATTATTCCAATTCCTATTCTGTTATTCCTATTCCTATCATAGAACAGTTTGGGTTGGAAGTGACCATTAAAGGTTATCTAGTCCAACCCTCCTGCAATGTGCAGGAACATTTTCAACTAGACCTGGTTGCTCCTGTTCTTATTCCTGTTCTTAGACTCAGTCTTAGTTTTATTGCTCTTATCATAGATGCGTAGACTCATAGAATCACAGAATGGTTTGGGTTGGAAGGGACCTTAAAACTCATCCAGTTCCAATCACCTGCCACAGGCAGAGACACCTTCCTCTAGACCATGTTGCTCCAAGCCCTGTCCAGCCTGGCCTTGAACACTGTTAGGGATGGGGCAGCCACAGCTTCCATAGCAACCTCTTGGTCTATCTCTTCCTCTACTACTGGTATTACTGTAATTACTGTATCACTGTTGGTACTAACATCATCATCGCCATTACAGGCCGAGCGATCCTTTGGACCGCAATCTGACTGTGCTGCATGCTACACAAGAAGTCCATGACTCTCATCCTGGAGCCTTCCCAGTTTAAGTGCCAGGGAAGAGCAGGCAGGACAGGGCAGGGGCGAGTGGCCCCAGCACACGGTCAGACCCTCACTGCCCAGGACCTGGCACAGGGTAGCTGGAGATGAGCACTGGGACCTGCTGGTGGTGTCTGGGGACAGGGCTGGGAGCACAGCCGCAGCCGGGGTCAGGTGAGGCTGCGGGGCCCCGCACGCAGGAGCTGGGTAACACGATAAGGAGCTCGTGGTATCCCAACATAAAGGCTCATCCAGCTAAAAAAAGCCCTGCGGTGGGGGTGAGGCATTATTAACACCTAAGTGAGAGGGATCTTACTCCTGCGCCGCATTTAGGCTCCAGGAACTTGGACAACGATTTCACTTTAAAAGCAGAGGCGCACCAAGCTGATGCACAGCTAATAATAACAACAACAATAATAATACTATTTACAGCTTGAGACAGTGCTTTTGGGCCCCACTGTGCAAGGCACTGTACAAACACCCAAATGAGGGCAACCCCTTCCAGCTGTTCAGTCTTAAAACCAAACAGGGAACCATGGGGAAATGGTGGCACACGAGGACCTGGGCTTTTCCTGCCTGGTTTTGGGTGGAGTCAGGAGAAGAGGTGGGAGACAAGAGGGTGAGAGGGGTGGAGCAGAGGCAGGGTGTGAGGATGAGCCCGCATCAGCACGGGTGAGCAGGGTGCGGGATGAGGACTTGTTCTGCAGAGGAGCAGGGCATGGAAGGGGAATATGTCCCTGCAGGAACACAGGGCACGGGTGGGGATGCTTCCCTCCAGAGGAACAAGGCATGGATGGAGACGTGTCCCTGTGGAAGAACAGGGCATGGGTGGGGACAGCCCAGGGCGGCCCCTTCTGCTTACCCCATTCCCCACCGGGTTCTGCTGCCCCAGCACTGTGCCCATCCCAGACATGGGTTTGTGCAGGTGGTGGCTTTGGCTCTCTAACCCACTTCAACCCCAAACCCAATGGGGGTCAAACCCACACAACACACGTGAGCTCCCTGTGGGTGTGAGGTGAGCCATGTCCCCATCTGCAGGCTCTTCTCCAGCCCCTGTGGGTTCTCCATCCCTGCATCCTGCTTCACCAGTGGCAAGGAGAGGTCAGTGGCTTCCCACTGCACCTGGATGATGGGATAGGCTGATCCTGCTCCTTTGATAGTCCTGGGGTTCGGGTGCTCCATGTTCCCCATGGAGGCACCAGGTCTTAGCACTGCTTTGATGGGTTTGGGACATAGACAGCATCAGAGCAAAGTCATGGTGGCCACTGGTCCTCCAGTGAGAGCAGAAAAGCACTGGATTTGGTGCTTGGCCTACTTGCTGCTGGGTGTGCTCTGAACTCGGGTGGAATTCACCCCCTGAGCACCAACTCTTTTGTGTGTACCAAATCACAATGCGATTGTAAGAGTGAGCCTGCCAGAAAGGGGCTTCTTAAAACTGAGTGGACCTCCACCTTCTCACACCCTGCAACACCATTCTCTCTCTCACAGCTTCTTCCCAGTGGGACTTCCCCTGCCCGAGTTGATCAAGTACCAAGCTGGGGCCTGCAGAGGGATGTTGGCTGCTGCCATGGTCCTGCATCCTCACCCTGAGCCCAGCTGTCCTATGGGAAGCTTCACATGCTTGAAGGGTCACTGCTGCTCACCCTGCTTCTGCTCCCAGGGCAGGTAGGCACTGGGGGAGGCTGTGAACAGGAGTGAAAGAGGCACTGAGCAGGCAGGGAAGTCACCATGATCACAGAATGGTTTGGGTTGGAAGGGACCTTAAAGCTCATCCAGTTCCAACCCCCTGCCACGGGCAGGGACACCTCACACCAGACTGGGCACAACACCCTCGGGTAGGGGCACTGCCATCCTCCAGCTTTTAGGCTGCTGATAGCTCTGCCACTGCCCCTTCAAGTGGTACCCGGGAAAACACAAGCTCCCATCCAGCCATGGGTTCTCAGCCCCCTATAAGATATGGGGGCAATGTGGACCTGGGTCTCGTCTCTCATCACTGCCCTATTTCACATCAAAGTGAGGGTGCTGGCAGGAGACCGAGGTGCGGGCTGCAGCGAGGCCATGCAGGGTTACTGTGGAAAATATGCACACTGATATTTTATTCATGTGAAGCTGAAGTGGTTGGTATGAAATCAAACAGCTTGTGGTGTTTCATACCTCGAGTCAATGAATTCCTGTGCCTTTTATAGCTCAGGAATGCCGGGCACTCGCGGTTGGTTTTACAGGGCTGTGAAGGCCTGGATGGACATTAATCACTGCAGGGACAATGACAGCTGCTGTGTTTTACCCAGCCCTCAGCCAGGTATTGCACTGCTGCACATTGCACCCTGTTCTCCCTCTTTGCTTTGGGCTGCAGAGAGGGGGGTTATTACCTTGTGGAACCACTGGGTCCACTGGTTTTAGTTACTGGGATTCAAGGGGTGAGTCCATGCCCAGCACATGGCCTTAGGGACATCCCTGCACTGTGCTGCCCCCCTCCAAGGCTGACATTTGAACAGCATTCCTGCACCATGGGAGCAAGGAAGACTGCTTCCTGAATTTCTAATGTCTCTGTAATAAGAGCTACAGACCTGTAAGGAGATGGGATTGGGGTCTTTCAAATGCTCACCGCTGCAGGCTGATGGCCAGCACAGACCCACCAGGTAGCACCAACCCACTCCCTGCTGTCTTCGTGAGCAGCTCATCCACCACAGGGTACCCAAAACCTGGCTAAGGGTGGTGTAGGAGCAGAGCAGGATGCTCAGACCCACACTGCCTTGTTGGGTTGCATCCAGACCCCAGACTGGGGATCCTGAATGTAAGCAGACCCCTGGCAGCATCCTTCCTGCTGGTGATGATGCCTGCACTTCGTACGTTTCACTGCAGCGTGCCTCAAATCCAGCCCCAAGAAGTATTTAATGATGTGAGAAATCACAGCTTTTCCCCAAGAATGCCGTTTCAAATCACTGCCGTCTGTACATTTGCTGCACCCCGACACAGGGAGGAGAGAACCCTGGATGTGTAACAAACCAAAGCAGAAGAGACATCGCAGCTGTATAGTGCACTGAATCCAAGTTAATTGGACTGAAAAGGTCCAGTCGTTTTGGGTGGGACTGGACTTGTGATTTTGGAATGCTTCTAAATAGCAATTTTGTTGATATTGTTAGCTCTTCTGAGCACTCTCCCTACATGTGGCAAGCGAGGGGACCACTGCCCAGTGTTGGGAACACGGAATAATTGGGGATTTTAACATTTAAACAAATGGACTCTCAATTGCATGTTTTTGTCTGAGGTCAATATGCAAAATGTACGTAACCTGGAGACAGCTTTACAGGGATGCTCTCGTTGGCTGAGGAGCCATGCTGAAGACACAACCCAAAACTGGGATAAACCTCCTCCTTGTTATACCTGAACACACCTGGCCATGAAGCTTTTCCCACCCCAGCACTGGTTTGGCCTCTATTAGTTTCTTTTCTCCATGGCATTCAAAAACCAAGCTAAGCCCCCGATTTTCCTGTCAAATCTTGCCCGTTGAAAAGCCACAATCTCAGCAATCACCAGATTTTTGCTCTTGGTAGTAAAGAGCCAGGACACAACAAACACTTCAGCTGCCATTGAAGATGGGAGTATTCAGATGGCTCTGCTCGCACAGGGAACACGAGGCGCTGCCATGTGGGTGAAGCAAACCGCTGCTCGAGTTACTGCAGAGCCCCTGCATCTTCACTGACACAGTCCTGCCCTGGGCAGGCTGGGTCTTTAACATGTGTGAGGATATGGGGAGAGGAGGCTGTGACAAGCAGAGGAGAACCCATAGGGGAGAGATGCCCTTAATGGCTTTCATGCCTTTCATGCCTGCAGCTCCCTGGGACCTGGTTCAGGAATTTCCTAACAGACACTTTGAAGAGCATGTGAGAGCCTGCTGAGCAAACCTCCCTTACTCAGAGCCACACACTTGGGTAACTTTTGCTTCCCTCCCCCGTTTATTCCAGCTGCATAAGCAAACATAGAGCAGTATTTCCACAGGAGCATTCCCCCTGCCTGCCCAACGGCTTGAAATGGGATCTGATCTTTACTTCTTACTAAGGACGTTATAGCAATTCAGGAATATCCAGATCTACGAGGTATTTGGGTATCTCACTCACACTGATCCAACCTGCCACATAAAGAAGGCCCAGACCCTCCAGAACAAAAATAAGTCAACGGGAGCGCTATACAGAAGTGCCTCATTAAGTCTGCACCCTCATTTCCTTCGGTGAAGATGATCTTGTTAAAATCCTGCTCTTCTTGCTTGGCAAAGCTCTCAGTTTGACCCCCTGCTTCGCAGACCCACAGATTTCATGCCCACATACACCTACTGGTGGCACATGCTGTGGGCCTTTCATGAATGGCTATGAAAAACAGCAATGAGGCAACCTTAAAGCTATAGAATCAGAATGGTTTGGGTTGGAAAGGACATTAAGATCATCCAGTTCCAGGTGGCAGGGACACCTCTCACTAAACCATGTCACCCAAGACTCCATCCAGCCTGGCCTTGAACACCGCCAGGGATGGAGCATTCACAGCTTCCTTGGGCAACCCATTCCAGTGCCTCACCACCTTCCCAGTGAAGAATCCTGAGGTACCACTTCTTAGTTTTAGCACATGGTGTGCAAAGCTTCAACTGTTTAAGAAGTCCTTTCTTCTTTAGGACTCGATATACTCACACTGGAAAAGTGTGAAAATAAACATGTTTATACATTTATTATATACAATATTAAGGCACAAGTTTAAACAGCAAAGAATAAGAAATCTTTGGCTGACCAACAATATCAATATTTGCTGGGGGTGACACATAACGTTCCTCACTTCCCCCTTTATGTACAAGTAACCCTCCAGCTGTACAACACTGTACACCCACTTCTCTATACAACCAACAACAACAAAAATGACAGTATTTTACAACTAGTTACCAACGTCACCTGGAATGGCTACAGCACAGTTTCCCAAAACACAAACCAGTTCCAACAGCGGGGAAAAGCAGCACAAAGGGAGTTGTGCCGCTCTGCTGAGAGGGGCTGACACATGGCAGGATTACTCCATGCAGGTCCTGCTACTGCTCGGGCTGAGGGGAGACCCACTGGTCCTCCAGACATTCCCTCCAGGAAAACTAACATCTCTTGAGTTCAACATGATAAAGGAGAATGAACCTTTGGGTTTATTTGAGCCGTTGCCTACACCAGGATTTGACTACACCATGGTCTCCAATCAACAGCTGCCTGTAGGTGACCATGAATCTAGGGGCAGCATCAATTGTAGACACACCTTTGGATAGCAGGAACTGGAGGTTTCCATGAGGAGGAGGAGGAGGAGGAGTGCTGTACTACAGCTGACTTGGAAAAGCTGAGCTGAATCACTACCAAACATAATTGAAAGCCACATCATGCATGCTGATTCCACACTGTTTCTGCGGGATGCCAAGCTGTCTGCCTGCACACAACCTGTTAAACAGTTTCATCAAAAGAAATAATTCAGCTGGTAATAGAATGCTTAAGGACCTCCAAGCACCTCGGTATCCTTATTGCCTGGGGAAACATGATGAAATGAAATGAAATATTCATCACTGTATTCCCTTGCTTTTGCTTCCTCCTGTCCTCCTACCACAGACATTTGAGGAAGGGCCATAGAGGTGGGTCAGCACTGATGCCACTCATGGGCCTGGCTTTTATGCAAACACAACGTTTAAATTAAGTTTAGAGAAAAACACAAATCCAATATACCCATTTTACACGGCATATATTAAGCTGCATAACGTCTTCCAAGGGTTTTACACATTTGGTTTCACAATGCAAAGCTGCTAATACTCAAAACGCACAGCTCACTTGCCCGCACAACCTGCCTACCACTACTTTAACAAGTGCAAAAATCAGGAAGAGGGAGACACTGACACATCTAATTCTATGTACACACAAAAGTAAGTGCATAGATGTAACATAGCAATTGGTTTTGAAATACAAAAGGCATCAGCCAGGCAGTGTTGAGTGCATGGCTCTGAAGGCTTTGAGGACTTCAGTTTTCAGTGAAAGCAGAGTTTAAAGTGCCTGGTGTTTTCACAATCGAGGGCTCTGATTTAATACCTAACAAGAAGGGGTGGCCTTGAGTTAGCCCTGAGCACACAGTTACTTCCAGCACCCATCACTCTTCCACTCTTGGCAGCTTCACACAAAATCCCATCACCCTTTTTTCCAAAGACAGGGTCTTCTCAGTGTCATTACAGTGCACCGAGAGGTTCAGGAACTGCAAAGCCAATACAAAAACACCTTACAGAGGAAAACTTCCCTATTGGCATGTGCAATGCACGAAGCAAATGGCATGCCACAAATAACACAGCTGGGGAGTTGGCTCTGTCTTACAGAGTCACTACCTCTTACAGGAATCAGGGACTGAGCTGAAAATGACCAGTGTTCCTCCTGGGTAAAACAAGGTGCAAAGAAACTGCAGCTCAGCACAGAAAACAGAGGATGCTCATGCACTGCTTTGCAGTTAAACCCTTCCTGGCCTGATCCTACACCCCTGAATGCCCAGCCCCATGTCAGCTTGAACTGCAGGTTTGTATTCTCAAGGAAGGTGGGATTTGGCTGTAGGCATTGAGAATAAGGTAAAAGCCCATTCTTACCATGAACACACTGATTCTTCCATTTCTGCGAACCAGTGCATGGTAAGAGGCATCTTCACAAGCAAACCCAGCTTAACTCCACTGAAAACACACATCCCTCTGACTGCAACACACAGCCCTTCGGGGAGCTGCTAGGATCCTTCCCCGATCTTCCCTCCTGGGGCCTTCCCATGGGTTGCTTCAGCAGGGCCCTCCTCCCCCTTCTACATTCATCCTCCATGGGAATTCCAGCCAACGACTGCTCCTACCAAAACCAGAATTCTGAGCAAGCTCTGGGATTGCAAGACACGAATATTTGCACTGTAAATGCAGCTCCAAGAGCAACACTTGTCCAGCCAGGAAAGAGGCACCTGACCTGCCTGCCCAGGAAAACCACACCACTTCAAACAAATACTCACAAGAGCCTCCCGTGTACACCTAAGGACCAATTATTCACAGAGATTAAGCAGCAAATACTTTTGGGAAGTTAACTGATACTGAGGAAGATGCAAGGTTCTCCTGGGTTATTCACAAACTCCCTCTTGGCCTCTAAAGAGCCTGGATTTCACTCCCTGTCCCAGCTGCAGAGAGGCAGGAAAACAGAGCAGCAGTGTGCACCCAGTCTGTAACTTCGCTACCCTCTCTTTACACCAGAAAATGCAGTTTCCTTTTCCCTCAATGATCCCCTTCTCATGCCATTTTCCATCTTCAATGCCCCTTTCTGCTCAGAAAACCCCATATGTTCATTTCATCGCTCCTCTTCAGCGCTCTTGACTCCTCGCCTGGTCCAAAGTCTCAACATACCAGACTCAAGCTTTGTTTTGGGCACAAACTTTCTGTTTCTTTCTTCAAACTCTCAGGGTTAGTTCTTAAGGGTTGCACAACAAGGACCATCTCGGACCTGGCTGTATGCACACAAATCCCCAGAGACGCCGTCCTCTGCTCAGATGAGGACTTCCATCATGTCTGTATCTGGAAACTCGGGCTTGTGGAGCAAGCTGCTCACTCTGCCTTTGCTGTCGGGCAGTTTCCCGTGGCTGGAGTTCTCTGCAATGGGAAACAAGGGAAAGTTGGTTTCCAGCTCAAATTCAACAGCAAAATGTTTGAAGCAAATATAAACACTTTTTTTTTTGGGGGGGTGATGGTGGGGCACTTCTTAACTGCATGTCCTACATACTGAAAGCTACATTGGACGAGGAGGCTGAGAAAACGTACTGCTCAATTCTCTGCACAATGACAGTAACTGTGTTGGTGTGCACAGACCCCAAGGGCAGGCACAAAGATGCTATTTAAGAGATACAGATCAAAGCAGCTCTTTAGCTGTGGCCCTAGAGAGAAAGAGGCATTTGTCAAAGGCTTACATCACTTTACCAAGTTACCCACTTGCCAACTGATCCATGGTAGCTCTCCACATGTATATTCCTATTCTGCGTCATTCTACTGCTACTCTGCATCAAAATTTAGGATGCTTTAAACACCATGAAGTCAGTACACAAATAATCAGATAGTTGGTTTAATCTAAAATGTATTGATTTGCCAGTGGGATGGGATAAGAGAATGTGTATGGCGAATTATCACAATGGATGATAGATGTTGTTATGTGTTTATCTTCATCACCATAGTTCTTGACAGTCAAATTCAGGGAGAAGAAGGACTCTAATTTCTTATAAACAGGAAAAGCTTGTTTCAGAGTACCTGGAAATAAATTCCAATCCAGATTGCCCAAAACACAGCAATCCGGAGTTTCAATTAATTCAGCCCTATTAATAACACGTGGCACATTTTTAGAGGGAAGGCTTGTTTTTGAGATGAGAGGAATATATAGGAAATGGGCTTTTTCAAAATACTATGTATAAAATAAATGTCTCCCCTGCTGGGGTGCAAACCAACAGCTTCCACCTTTCAAATAATAATTAGAATTGTATTTCTTTAATCCCTCCTTTCTGAATCTCCACTTCTTCCTTACTATTTCCCTCCAGGTTTTCTTTAAAATCAATTAGGAAGAAAATGGTGCTTTCACTAACCGCGTTTAGATTGAAAACAAGAGAAGGGTCTGAGTACATGAGCAAGTGTGGAGTATTTTCAAGGAGTGATACTGTACTTTTATCTTTGGCAGCAGGAATAATTACATTGATTGGAAACTCTGCCTGCCACAGGTGAGTGGAGCTTTACAGGAGCATGAAGCTCTGCAAAGCCAGACCAGGCAGCCTTGGAAAGCCTTCTCCCTAGGATTTTAGCTTCCCTGAAGAAACCCCCCCACCACCTCACAAACTGTAAGGTATCACCCCCCTCCATCAATGCTGGGTGTCTCTAGGGGTCTGATGACAACCCTGGGTGTGGATGCTGGCATTTCACACTGGGATCCAGCAGATCTTACCCAGTTTCTCACCAGTCCCCCGTGTCCCCGGAGGCCGTGGGGCCGGGCTGTGTGATGGGGTGGTACCCAGCCGCCCACGGCCAGGGAAGGAGGCAGTGGCAGGCCAGAAGAGCTCGGCGCTTTTGTCCGTCTGGGTGCTGCTGTCTTTGCTGCCTGTCTTCGCATGGGAGGCCGCCGGTGCTGGGATGGGCATGCAGGACAAGGAGGGCAGTGGAGGAGGCAGTGAGGGGCCTGATGGATGGTCATGGTGCTCCTTCCCCAAGAGCAGCCCTAAAAACACACGGAGGTCAGTCACATCGCAGCTCAAACTTAAGTGCTGTCATCCCCATCCCACCCCAGAGCTATAAGGCACTGATCTGGTTATACCTTCAGGCCTTTAGCTTGGCTTAGCTTCTCCCCTTGATGCTGCCTGTTGCTCTCCTGTCAGCCACATGATTTTTCCCCCTCAAAACAGCCTCCTGAAAGCAGCCGCCTGTTCCTGCATCCTCTCTGCACACCCATCCCAGTGGTACTGACCCCTAGCACAGCCTCGCATGTCTCTATATCCCCACCCTAAGTGGCCTCAAACCACAAGCAGTTCTACTCATTTTCCCATTTAGCAGCCACTTCACATCATGCACTCGTACCCAAAGGGATGCTCACCCTCTTGATTAACCAGGCTTTCTTCATAGCTCAAATTTGTTATTTACTCCCACAAAGCTGCAAACATCATCTGGTTATGTCTGGGAGGATTTCCCCCAACTATGGCCTTCTATAATCAGTGCAGAATGATTTAATAGGATCAAAATACAATTAAGATAAAATGCCAGGTTAAAAATTACTTATTTTTTACTTCAGCACAAGGGCACACATTCTGCCCATGGAAAGTGCTCTGGAAATCAGCTGTCAGGGCAATGTGTGCCATGGCCAAGTCACTTTTGCTTAGCTCGAGCAGAAGGATTAGGAAGAAGTGATGAATGAGGCAAATCTTAACCAAACCCTGAGCTCACCTATGCTTCCCTTCCAGATCTTCTCTTCCTTCTTCTCCTCAGCTATCTGGTTGCTGGTGAGCGAGGTCTGGCGTGAATGCACACCCGTAGCAGCAGCAATGGAGGGGACGGACCGAGCCGGTCGTAGGCTGGCACTGTCGGCTTTCCCAAGGTCCTTCCGTGACCGTTGCTGAAGGACTTTGATCATGGCATCCTTCTCAATTATTTTGGCATGGAGATTCTTTATTCTGGCAAAACAGGAATGCTCTGCTTACAGGAATGGAAGAAGCGTTTCTATGGGCAGGTGTCCCCACCCTGGGGCAGCAGGATGGGTCTCTGGGTACGTGCTCTCTGGTTTTGAGTGACTCAGACAAGGCAGCCCCCACCAACTCTTCTGAGGATAACCACGCACTTTGAAACAGGCAGCGTTCCTAGCTACTAAGCCAAAACTGAGAACTCTTCTGCAAGGTTAACTGAACCCATCTATTGCTGTGGCTTTACCAATCCAGCAGGAGCAATGAGGGCAGTATCCTGACCAGGCAGCAGATTGCTTCCTCCACCAGAATACAAACACAAAGGCAATTTCCACCCCCTAAGACATCAGGGTCAAATCTCATACAGACCCCAAAAGCACTCAAATCACAAAAGAACAGGATTATCTGAGACTTTCCTCCAGCAATGATTAAAACCGAATCATACCAAAAGAATATTAACCATATTATACAGAAATATAACTGTACGTGTACAATATGACACCCAGATAATTATAGCTTGACTGTGACAATACACAGTCCAATGCAGCTGCATTTTGTGAAGCTCAAATGCCTGGAAACACCTGGAAAACCTACACATCCAAGGGAGACAGTGAGTAACTTGATGTCAGCATTAGTTTTCATCATCAGCTGTCTAATTTGCAATGAAAACACAAGATCCTGATCTATCATTAATGAAGCCAGTGGTAAAACTCTATTCCTTCCCTGGAAGCAGGATTAGCTTGCATCTGTGAGTGGAAAACAAACCCCAAACCCAGTAAAGGCAATCACTGATATTTTCCACAAGCAGCAGAAGCAGACTGGGTTTTTTGTACAAATGTCAGTGTTTTTGTGGGGAAGCCAACACTGACGAGCAGATTTTGGGTAGTTTTTCAGTAAAATCCTAGAGGAAAGCGCAACCTTTCTGAAGGGATTTTTGCTCATCAAAAAGCCATTTTTCACCAGGAAAAAAGTCTGGATTAAAAATACTGCCCAGACCTAAACCTCATTGAACAACACGGCCACATGTCCACTTGTGTGCTGAAAAAGGAAAAGCACCTGCAACAATGAACGCTACTCTTGCTGACTGCCTGTGCCCAAACCAGTTTATTTTACACCTTCTACTACTTGTAAATGCATCTTTTTTAGTGGTGCTCGTGGTGCTGCATTTGGCAGGCTTGTTCCTAAATGCCAATGCAAGCATCACACAACTTGGATGTGGGATACTTGGTGCATCTAGGAGGAGGAATAAGCAGGCAAGGAGTGAAGAGCGAGGCAAAGGCAAGCCCTTGCGTTGCTGATTCTGTAGGAGTGCGATTACAACGTCGGCTTTTACAACCAGACACGCTTGTTTCCAGAGAGGGATTGTCACCAAGATTAAACAAGTGTTCAGCTTCCTCGCGTGCCAACCTACTTTTAACGGTGGAACAGCCTCTGTTTTGTAACAAGGTCATTTTTGGCACAGGGAAGGTTTAACAGGGAGGTAGGGAGGACGTTATCTAATGACAGCAATGCTTCAACCCGTGTTTTAATGCTGAAGAGCACAACTAAGTCAAGCTAAGCCCATCCTTTCCAGGCATGCGTGAAGGAAAAGAAGGGCATCCTGGTTTATTTGAACCCAGCCCAAACACACAACAGGCAGGTACGGCAGAACAGCCCCTTACGTGTACTCCATGTCCTGGCAGCGCCGGTTGGCTTGCACGGTCTCCTCCTCCTCCTGCCAGCCCCGCACCTCCAGTGCACTCTCACCATAGCTGCCATTGCGTGAGTGGCTTGGGGCTGAGGTGTCCCTGAAACAGCAGTTCAACACGGTGAGAGTTGGGTTCCTGAGGCTGTGAGATGGACACTTGCAGAGAAAACCCCAAACCTACACTCGAAGAGCAAGCTAGCAATGGGTGCCTGTCAACAGGATGGGTCATTTTGGCATTGGGTCATCTTGCTGCGGGCTACTCTCAGCTTGGGTTTAGTCATTAATGCCATTAATTAACTGGGCTGATAGAACAGAGCATGCTGAAATAGGGGGCTATCCCCAACGAGGCTAACAACCAGCCTGAAGGACAGGCTCAGACACCAGAGGGACTCACTGGGGAAATGGTCCCAAATCAACAAGATTACATTGCAACCAAGAAACAAAACTGTACACTGTAAAAGGTGAGAAGTAGCACAGGAACTGCTGCCTAGACTGGAGTGCAAAAGAAAAGGATCATCCCCAGTCACACACTTAACGGTGTTTCAAAGGGAAATCTCATTTTAGGATGTTTTCAAGGGATTTGGCTTCTAAGAAACTGGGGCAAGAGTTATGTCGTCATCCTCATCAGTGGAAAGCCTCACTGCAGTGCCTTGTGTACTTTCAGGCACCACATTTTGACATAAACCGAAGACAGACCAGACAAATGCTGTGTGAATGTGAAGGGCCTTACACCAAGGCAAGTGAGGAAAGGCTGAAGGAGGTAGGTTAGTTCAGGCCAGGGAAAACACAACAGGAGATCTGTCTTTCAATATTTACAAGGTTGTTATAGTGTCAACAGCGATCTGTTGTTCATCGTCTATGTGTGGGAAGGACAAGAATCAGTTGAAGTAGTCTGCAGTAAAGAAGCTTAGCTTAGCTATCAGGAGAACCTTTTTATTTTGAAGCTTTATGAAGTGGTAAAAGACAGGACTTTAGTAAAACTACGTTAAAACCCCATCTTGCAGACTGTGGGATGGATGCAACCATACACCAACAGTCTCTGCTCACTCCAGTGGTGCGGTGGAGGAGTTGCTTTCCCTATGCTGTATACATTTGGCAGCCCGAGGCGTTGCTGTTTAGTCCAGTGCTTGAAGCCGGTGCCTTGATTTGATGAACTTTTGGACCTGGTCAGAAGGGTAAATCCTGCCTTAACCAACTACTGTATCTCACTGGCATGACACTACAGAGAGGTGCATTAACCCTGGCAGCCTGACTCAGCAGGGAAAGGCAAGCAAAATCCAGCACTAAGAAAACACTCATTCCTTATTATTCCCCCACATTTTGTGTGGTGAAGGGCTGCCTGCTTACAGCAAGGCCATCTTACCTCTCCGTTGTAGCAGTGGCCGCGGCATTCATGGCGAAGTGCCTGATCGTACTCTCCTCCAGGTACTTCTGCTCCCACTTGGTCATGTCTGCTTCCAGGGCCAGGATCCTCTCCTCCTTTTCCCGCACCAGCTCCATCAGGGCTGGGGCATTGTGCTCCGGGAGGCTGCTCACCTGGTAGCTGCCCTGCCTCTGCCAGTGGAAACAGACAGATCCTTACCCTATGTCACGTACAGGAGCTGCTGACCCTTTCATTCCCGCTTCCCTGGAGCATGCAAAGACATCCCATGTCTTTTGACAAGGGCAGGTGGAACTCTCAGGCTAAACCCCTTAGGTTGTAGGAGGACATGCAGGCTGACCACGTGCGCAACGCCTGCACATGCTTCTTCAGACCATGTTGAAAGAAGCAGGGATTTGGTTGCTCCCTGGATGTGCAGGGATTTCACAGGATACCCCAAGCCAAGGGAAAAGACAGGAAAAAAAGCTGCTAGGGAAAAGAAGCAATGAAGCTGTCGAAGATACTCTTCTTGCCGGGACTTCATCACATGGCTGGGCAGTGCTCAGTATGGCCAGGCAGTTATTACCTGAGGGCTTAAATATAAAAGCAGAAGAAACTGTGACATGTAACCTAGCTACATGTAACCTATGTAAAACAGCAGCTGGGAAAACACTCCAGACATGGATTTATGCCTGTCCCTTCTGGCACATTAGCTCTCTCTGCAGCAGGTAAGTTTCCAAACAGAGGGGCAGAAGATCCCCAGGCACTGCAGGGTGGCTCCCATGGGATGCTGACAAGCAGCAATAGGTGTTTAACCCTTTCCATCTATGCTGCAAGGGAAACAATTACTCAGAGCAGGATCTACCCTACCCATTACAGTCACTTAATTAAAGCACTTAAGTGCCATAGGTAGCTGTCCCAGGCTCCTCTCACTGCTAGTGAAGAGTGGAGGAAGATGGAGATCCAGTCCTTGACTCAGCAGAGGTTGACTGGGATGAGTACACACTGAGGGCAGAGGCACAAAGCTCTGGGAGAACTCAGCAGAAGTAAATGTGGGTTTTTTCCAATAAAGAATGCAAGATACTTGTTACTCTCCACAGTGCACAGTGCTGTGTTAAAGGGCAAACACGTGCCATCACACTGCAGTGAGCACTGCAACATTTCCATTCTCCAAATCACATTTCCTCCTTCTAGACATCTATCTCCTGCTTATGGCAAACTGGAGACACCAGGGGAGGGCTGCGCCTTTGCCTTTGGTGCAGTAATGACGCGTTTGGAAGCTGCTTTCTGGAAACGCAATATGGAACAGCCCTTAGGAACTACAGCTGCGGCTGCTCCTGCAAAAACACTGTCAAATCTCTGGCAGGAAGGCAATATTTTGGAAGCACGGTCCTGGTCTGTAAATGGCATCTTGGGACATCACTGGTGCCTGTCATCTTCTGAGTCAAAACTGCTGCCAGCCCTGCATGCTCAGTTGGTTTTGGTCCTAGCTTGTGCGTCAGTGATAATGAAGATTTGCCATTTGGACTCGGTTACCAACAAGTCAGGAACAGAAGAAATTCTGGCTGTCTCCTTGTGTGCTGCGTCCCTTCAGCTGACTCCAGTAAAAAGGGAAAAATAAGCTCTTTTTTTTCCTCTGTGATGAGAAAATGTTTCAGGAGATACAATGAGAGAATATATATTACATATATATATTATATATAATCTGAGTTATCAGGAGATAAGTCAGAGAAGACAACCCTGAAGTAAAAAGTTGGAGCATTCTGATTGCAGCATAATGGCTGATAAACCAAAAGGTATAAATGATAACAGGAAAAAATACCCCAAAGTTTGTCTCAAAGCTGAGGTGAGACAAGTTAAGAGTATTGTTCTTCTTAAAACTTGCTAGAAGGAACTGGAGCAGGCATTTGAGAGCTATGGCAACCCCAAATGAAATTGCTAATCCCCGTGCCAAAAGATGTATTTTAAAAAGGAGGAATCTGTAAACTACAGAGGAATTTTCTACCCAGACGAGCAGATACAGAACTGTCAAGACAAGGACTTCAGTAACAGTCCATCCCATCCTACCTAATATATCGATTTGTCCCTATATTCCAGCCCAGAGAACAAAACTTTTCCTAGTTCCTAGTTCTACTTTTACCTTCACTTGAATTACAGTTGTATTCTTCTCAAATGTCTTTCCATTTGCACCAGCATCAGCATGTTATCCTCCATGTAATCTCTTTGTTAAACTGGAAGAGAGCAGGCTACGGGGCAACTGAGAAGGGCTACCCGAAGAAGACAGGCACAGCAAGCCCACAGTGGCAAGAAAGACTTTATACATCAGCAAGGAAAAGCCAATATGGATGGGAAAGGTCTCTAGGGAGCTGTTGGAAGGGTGCTGGGGGATCTGCCCTGCCTCAGGGCTGCTGGAGAGAAGGGGATGCTCTCCGGTCTGGCCACCTCATGACCCTGCAAACCACTGATACTGCCTTTAGAGCTATATCCCAGTTGCACCCTGCCCGCAGGAGCAGCCCTTCTGCCTTGTGGTAGCACAAGCTCTGTGTAACAGCTGCTTTGGTCTCCACTAATGGCTCATAAATAAGGAAGGGTACTGTAGCAGATGCATGCATTGACAGAGGTACAAGAGCATCACGTTTTGCTTATGTCGGTGTTTTTTTCCCCAAACGGTGGTTTGATGCACTTAGTACATCTGCTCACTCTCCTCCGGAGCCTATGGTCTTGTATCTGGCATTCAGTGTGGCTGCAGCCTGGAAATCATCCTCCCTGCAACCTCCTTATGCCTTTTTTTATCCCCTTTTCACAGATGACTGGACTTTGGGACTTGGGGATGGAGGAGGAATAATGAAGGAGTAACTGCGCATAAAATACAAGCATAACACTACCGCTCTAAGGGCACAGGGCTGCCCAAAAGGAAAAGAGGACATACACAGAAATGCAAATGAACACTTCTAGCCCATTTTGGGCTGTGCTGGTATTTAAACAATTTATTGTCTGAAGATGACACTGCTTGTCTCCACATCTGTCATGGGCAGATGTTTCTGTGAACCAGCTTTGTCCAGAATAAATGCAGTCCAAGCTCCTGCACCCACGAAATCCTGCACCATCCCACCTTGCTTTTTCAGTGAAAAAGGTGGGCTAAATCTCATCCAGTTCCACCCTTGCTGCCATGGGCAGGGACACCTTCCACTAGAGCAGGTTGCTCCAAGCCCCTGTGTCCAACCTGGCCTTGAACACTGCCAGAGATGGGGCAGCCACAACCCATCCAAAGGAAAGGAAGCCCAATGACCTGAACCCCAAAGCAAAGTGGCACCAGGCAGGGCTGCAAATGACTGTCCCTCTTTAAAAGCCATACCAAAGGCCCCACGTAGACCACCCCATCCTCACCTGCTGCATCCTCAGCGAGTCCAGCTCCCGCTCCAGGCGTGTGCGCAGCCGCCGCTCCATCTGCTCCCTCTTCTCGCAGGCTGCCTGCAGCTGCGTCAGTGCCTGCTGCAGCTTCTCCACCTTCTCCACATAGGCCTGCTTCCTGCGCAGCTGCAGCGGGGCACAGGGCATAGAATCAATCACAGAGCAGTTAGGGTTGGAAAGGACCTTGAGATGATTCAGTTTCAACCCCCCTGCCATGGGCAGGGACACCTCACACTAAACCATGTCACCCAAGGCTCTGTCCAACCTGGCCTTGAACACCGCCAAGGATGGAGCATTCACAACCTCCCTGGGCAACCCATTCCAGTGCCTCACCACCCTCTCAGGAAAGAATTTCTTCCTTAGATCCAATCTAAACTTCCCCTGTTTAAGTTTGAACCCGTTACCCCTTGTCCTGTCACTACAGTCCCTAATGAAGAGTCCATCCCCAGCATCCTTGTAGGGTCAGTAGTGTTGGGGCTCTGGGGGCACCCTGGGCTGCTGGGCACACTTGTAGGGAAGCACTGGGCTTGAGCATGGCTGTGGCACTCTGAGAGCTTCTCTAGGGAAGGATTGGTGCCCCTTTGGTGGGCAGGGAAGGGCACAGCAAGCATTGCTGGGGCAGCTCCACTGCTCTCGAAGGGAGCTGCCAAGATCTCCCACCACTGGGAATCATTAGCCATTAAACCCCCTGGCCATTTATCCACCATCGTGTTGGTGGATACTCTTTGGGCAAGTATACAGGCTGGCCTCATCTAAGATTGGGTTTTATTGACCGGTGACACTGTCCGCACTCAGAGTCTCTTTTTCCCAACCCTGCCTATCTGTTCAACAAGAACAGTGCCAGCAGCCAGAAGCATTCCACCTGCTCTAAACTGCTCCCAGGCATGGCCATGCCAGTGTACAGATGTGCTGGAAGCTAAAGCCAGGCCCTCCTTAGGTATACAGTGCAATTACTGCAGGGCTAAACGTGACACAAGGATTTTGCAATACAGGGGTATTGCTCAAGCATCACACCCCAAAAGGAATTTGCAAGTGGACTGCAGATATTCAAGGGGCTTAGCATCTATCCCCACTTCTTCTGGCCTCCTGCCATGCCACCAGGCACTCAGTGACACCATAGGGTGTTGTGATTGGGGTTCATGGCAGGAGCTGGCATGCTTGAGGGCTCTTGGGAAGAGGAAGCTGCAGATGCTGGACATGCTGGGCACTGGGATGGGCAGCAAAGCCTGTGGTGAAACTGGACCCCCAGCCAAAATCTGGCACTGAGAAGGGACGAGCTCACAGGGGCCAGGCACACCTTGGTGTCCATGAGCCACCCTCATCCCTGGTGAGCATGGACACTGACCCCAAAACTTGCCCATGGGGCTGCGGCAGTGGGGTCTGCCTGCTCACCCCATGGGCCACAATCCCAGCCTCAGGAAGCCCAGCTTCCCTCTTCTCCCCCAGCCTTTCATTGTGAATTTTCTCTTCACAAGCATGAACAAATTTACCTTTCTAAAGATACCTGCCTTGTAGTGGAAAAAGCAACAGCGCACACAAACTGAAGCTGCAAACCCCAAAAGACCTCAATGAACCCCCAAAGACTCCAAAACATTCCAGACTTAATGCCCTGACTCAGAAAGGGAGGGTGAATGGGTTTGAATGCTGGATCACACAGACTTTGCAAGCCTCTGCTAGACCCCATCTGCAGCCTGAGGATTAATGAGGGATGCTCAAGGTCACTGCCATGATCACTAAGATGCTCTTTAGGACTCCTAGTCTCCCTCAGGAGGCAGAAAACCACATTAAACCCCAATCAACACTGGGGACATAGGTAAATAAGGGAGGCTGGAGATGTGCTGTGAGCTGGCAAGGTGAGGGTGAACAGGATATCCTCGTGCCTAACTCTTTCTTAAGTATTTAAATCACTATTAAAATTAACTGCAATGTGGGACATAGGAGCTATAGCCACAAAAGGTATGTGTTTAAATACCTTGCGATGTAGTGAGAAGTTTGCTGCCTTCTTCCTGGGTGCATGGAGCAAATAAACACTAGCACTGGGCACCCCTGGCTGTGAGGTTCCCCTTCACCCAGAACTCCCACGCTACGAAGTTGCTTGGGTTTTAGTTTTCCACTTCTGTGATGCTGGGATCACTGAATCCAATGATAATAAACCCACTGTTTCTTGAAAATCCTTTTCTGCCACCCTAAACCCATCCACATCGCAGGTGAAGTGAAACATGGGCTTGTTCACAGCAAAAGCAAAGCTTGGTCTAAACAAACCTCCTCAAGCAGAGCCAACAACTGGCAGCATGACCTCCCTGGCCCCGCTGTAATCCAGTCTAACGCTTATGGCTCCCAGGGCTTTCCATGAAAATTAATGAGATTATAATCCCCACTCGTCTCTGGCAGCAGCACGAGGGTTGCATTCCTCGGGAGCTCACAGCTTGGCAAGACAGACACAGTGGTGGCTTCCTGCCGAATGTGCTATTTTGGCAGTAGGAAGGTGCCTGTCCCACCTCCCAGCTCCACCAGTGCAGATCGGAGAGGGGAAAGCGGCTCCCCTGGGGTCCCTCCTCATCTGCTCCCCCACATCCTGCCAGATGCTGCAGGGTCCATCTGTACCGCAGCAGCCAGAATGTGCCCTTGCAGCAGCACTCTAAGCCCCAGGGTTCCCACACATGCGTGTGCAGGTGAGGCGATGCATATGTGTCCACTGCCTCAGCAATGACTTTAGTTGGAGATATGCAAGAAGACAGTTCCCACATTCATAAATGTATAGGCAGGTTCTTGAGCCAATTCTGACTTTTCTATTCTGCCTATAGAGTCATAAGCAAAAAATTCACCTACACAGTTAAAAAACGAAGTACAAACTGTTGTCATTTAAATTAATGGGCTTGTCAGTGCAGTATGCATCCATAAGGGAGGTGGACTGCAATCAGAAATACATGATACCAAGCTCCACTGCCTCACAGACACAGACTCAAATGTATAAAAGCTGGATGCACCTGGAGAGGTACCAATCCATCCTCCCGCTGCAAGGTAGGATCAACTCTATCTAAAACCTGGCACATGTCTGTATAATCTGTTTACAAAACCCTCCAGGGGTACAGACTCCACAACCCCCCTGCAAACCACTTCACGGCTTATTTTCCTTTACTGCCAGAAAACTTTTACCCTAATGCCTAATCTGGCTTTCTCTTATGCAATTTAAGTAAATTACTTCTTGTTCTGTTTCCAAATTGTGATCTACCAGAGCAAGAAGTGTTTAATGAAACAATTCATATATTCACAAGATCAGCAAACTTGCCTGAACACTGCCCTAGTCCCAGGGATTAGGAAAATAAAGATGAAAGAAGAGCTCAGGCTAAAAGGGGATGATCCAAGCAAATGAATCTGAGTAAAGAGTGGGTCTCAGAAAAATATCTGTGCTAGGAACATAACTCCAGTTTGAGCAATGAATGTCTATGCTATAGATCTGAGATTTGAGTTAAAGACTGTAAGATATGGAGAACCCACTATCTCTCTAAGTAGGTTGTTTCAGTGTTAATTACTAACTCTTTATTTCTGGCCTGATTTGCTCAGCTTCAACCCCCAAACACTGCATCTCATTATTTCTTCTTACGTTAAAGAGCAACACCTAATCTGGCTGACAGCAATCCCTTCTTCATGTTCATGCGCATGGCCTGGAGCTCAGCCACCTCTTCATTTTCATCGTTCACAGCACAGAACAGCTTCTGGGCCCCAAATAAATTCTACAACTGCTTTCTGAACCCTCTCCAGTTATTCAGTCTTCCATCCAAAGTGTGGACCAGACAGATAATTCCAGCAGCACTCTCCCGGATGACGCATGGTGATAATACCACCTACATGGTTTTGAATTAAATTCTACTAGCAGGCACTGGGGATAATGCAGATTCACACTATCTTTTGTCAATTCAACATAGGAGCTGCTGTTTATTTCTCAAGCCTTGATTTAAAAAGCTTTAAAACTTAATTACATTCTGGTTGTAGAAGAAATCTGGGTGGATTTACAAAGCAGTGCATGATGTAGAGCTCTGGTAATAATAAAAATAATAACAGTCATTTTCGTTTGAGTGATTTTGTGTTTCCTTCAAATTATAGCAAAAATTCCTGATTTAAGATGAAAGGCCAAAGCTTCAACATCATCTGCTGTATATGTGTCAAACTGAGCTCCAGAAACACAGGAGACTGTTAGAAAGGTGCTCTGATTTAGTGATGAAACAGGCCGAAAACAAAGGAAAGGGAGCACAGGAGCTTGGGCACATGTCAGCAGCCACTCACCCGAGCTGCATGATACTGCCTTGAGGAATTAGAATGTGACAGCTGGCATAAAATTAATCTGAGCTCCCCGTAGAATGAAAAACCAGTTAAACCCTACCAGGTCCACATGGGTTTGCAGGCTGAGGGCTCTGACAGACACCCTTTGGCAAACACCATTGCATCGCCTCCATATGTTGTCACCTCTGAGATCTATCATGCCCCAGGCAGGAGGTTACCACCTTTGTAACATCCACCGTGGCCCAGGCAGTAGCTTAGCAGCTCTCAAGAGGGGAACCCTTGCCCTCTCCTCAACTCCACCAGTCCACAATCCAAGACCCTAGCTCCAATCCCCAGCACATTTCTGTTGGATGATGAGACTAAAAACTGGCAGCTGCAAAGCTCTCAGAGCCCTAAAGCTGCAAATGTATTTAGTACAGCCCAGCAGGAACAGGGAGGCTTCTTATACCACCTGCCTGGAAATCTGCTTCTATTCATCTGCTGCCTTCACCAGTGTGTATTCAGTGTTACTGACAGTCTGTGGAGCAGCCAGCAGCTAAGTGTATTTCTTCCCATCCCCTGTGTGATGCTGGGACTGTAGAAGCAGGTGTTGCCACCTAAAACATTCCTTTATTCAGCCACTTTGTAATGAAATGCAAATAGAAAACCTTGGGTTGCCTTTCAGGCAAACAGTGTCGAGTGAACTACGTACAGATTAAAGGTACGCTAGCTCCTGCAGCAACCCCAAGGGGACTGCCCCAAATACAATGGGATGGTGAGCAGGCTTTAGTCTAACTAACAAAGGAGCAGTTGAACTTAATGTGATCCTCTGCGTGCTGCTGAGTGTATCCACTGGAGGGAATGGAGTTCTTAAAATGTTTCTCAATGTGAAGTCAGAATGGTCAGGAACAAAACAGCACTGCCTTCAGCACTTACACACACACATATATATACATAAAGTGAGAGAGAGAATACCTTAAATCTTCCAGATTCTGAGTAACCATTAGTTATCCTAACAGGGGGTCTCACATGCTGGATACCCTGATAGTACACATTCAGATACCACTGAGGTCAATTCACATTTCATCTTCTCAAGACAATAAACTGCACTTAAGTTACTTCCAGGTATTTTGGAAAATACCTGCTCCTCACAAGACCCCTTGTGCCCCTGCACCCAGTGGGCTCCTGTGATTCACCCCCAGACCAGCTCTGGGAGGGTGCAGGTGGGAAATGTGGCACTGAAAGGGAACAGACCTGCTCAAGATCATGCCAGCAGCCTGTGCCAGAGCCTGAACCTCTACCCAGCCTGCTAGGATAGAGTTCACCAATGGCCCTCCCCTCCCCAGTGACCTGCCCACTCAGATAGTAAAGATCATGTTTCTTTTATCACCCATAAAACATACTCTCTCTTTGTTGGTCCCATGGACAGAGATTTTAGGTCCAAAAAGGCCTGTTTTAATAGTCAGAATGCATAGACTTTCATCTAGTTATTAAACCCACACCTCCTGATTGAAGGTCCTTAAAGAACACAATAAATGGAGACTTGGAGACCTCCAGTAATAAAGAACTGACAACATCGCTGTTAGTTATAATTCAAACAGAGCATTATTTCCACTTGGAATCCGTCTAGCTTCAGCTTTCAGCTACTACACATTGTTCTGCATTTGTCTGTCAGTTTGAAGAGCTCTCTGTTCCCAGGATTTCTGTTCCTATCTGAATACCTGTTTTCACTATCGGGCTTGTATGATCACCACTTAAAGACCTCTTGAAAGGTCTGCACTTCTTGGGTCTCATGGAATTATAGGGTGTTTTCAGCTCCCAAATAAAACCTATAGCTCTTTGTGCCTCTAAATCCTGAACAGTCTGATTTCAAACCACTGTTTAGAGGAGAAGTTACTGAGCCCTGTGCTGCTGTGCACATCTCAAAAGCCCCCTGGCATTATCTGGGGATAAATGGGATGCACCAACACCACGTGTTTGTGTTGCAGTCCCATTCAGTGAGTAGTCAGCTTTTTATTTGATATGTCTATTAAATCTTACCATTACCTCAGCCACCAACTACTTGACTTTGGTGCTGCTCCTGGCTCTGCTCTGAAAGCATCTATGGTTGTGGTCCCCTTTGGTTGCTTGTTTGGCTCAGCACTGTATAACTATGCATTTTCTCTGTAAAAAGGCCAGTGAAAGGGGAGCGGGAAGACCTGCCACACCATGGCTGGGAGGGATTTAGAACTTGGATAGAGGAAGCTCTAACCATGAGCTACCACTGTCCTCAGAGCAGAGGGATGCTGCCCATGCCTCACCTCCTCTTCCAGTTTGATGACCTTGGCTTGTGCGTTGTTGAGGGCCTGGTCGAGGATCTCGATGTGCCTCCGCTGGTCCTCATTGGCAGAGCGCACAGCTGCCAGCTCCATCTCCAGCTTCTCCTTCTCCTTCAAGTGCTCTTTGTCTGGAAGGAAGACATGAACAGGAGCCATTCCAGCAGGAGCTCACAAGCTGGGCCATGCACCAGAGATAAGCTGTCACCTCCATAGAAAAGCAAGATTTGTGTTAAGCAGCAGCAACTGGGGACATTACAACATAGAACTGAGACACCATGGGCAAGGAGTTTCTGCTATCAAGGCTCAGTCCCTCAATGCCAGCCTTAAGTGAGCACCAGCAGCAGAGATGAATGGCAGCCTGGGCTGCATCTGAACTAACAGAGCTTGTGGATCTGAGCACGGTCTCATAAAGCAGTTCTGCTGAACTACCAGCACGTTCCCCAGCTAAACCATGGCTTGCACCAGACACTCCTTTCCCATACAACACCCTGCCTGCAAACAACCTACATCAAGGACTTCTATACCTGTCAGTTCAGATGTTGTTGCCCTTCTCTAGGAAAGAAAGCTCAGCCCCATGGACGTGAGCTGTGCTGTTCATGGTCTGTTTTATTTGCAAAGACGGATATCACAAGAGATGTGAAAAAGCCAAAAACTAAACACAGATCTGTGCTGGACAGCCTGAAAATGGGAACAGGGGAAAGCAATAAGGAAGAATAAGATTGGAGGCATCTGAACAAGCCATGCAGAGGAAAGGAGGCTGTGGGAGGCATTTCAGCCCTGCAGGGGTCCTGGGTGACTCTCCAGTCCAGCATGACCTAAGGGTCCAGTGATCAGTGCTCCCCTCCTCTTAAGTGCCTTAATGCACCAGAAGTGAGGCTAAAACACGTAGATTACCCCTGTGCAGGAAAATCATCCCTTTTTGGGTAAGATTTAAGACGATGTTATAAAAAGACCTGGCTAAATTCAGTCAGCTTTGCTCACATCTTTTGCTTCAGCAATGAATTGCAGGCCCACCACTGACGCTGCTGGCAAGCTGCCTGCGGAATGCTTGGCTCCATCTACCTCTGCCCTGACAGTGCTGAGAAGCCATTTCAGGGAACATGAGCACCGCACACCAGTCACTGGATCCCTGATGCTGAACCATGAACAGTTAATGACTGGAGCGAGCAGGGATGGAGGCTTCACTCAGTGAAACCTCAGATTTCAAAATCTGGCCTTTATTCTGAATGACAACAGAAATAGACCATTTGGGAGGGAAATTTCCTCCAGAAATAATCTGGCATCAGTTAAACCTTGTTTTGGTTTTTAGCATTTTAAACACAGCATCACAGAATTTATTATTTTTTAACTGAAGTGAAAAGCTGCTCTCAAAACACTGAAATGTGGAAAACCTGCCCCTATTATCCAGCCTGTCCCAACCAAGTGTGGCCACTCAAGCTGGAAGCTCTACCATCCACCTCCCCACGAGGAGGGTCAGGAAACGTCACGTGGCCAAAGCCAGCCCATATCAGACCTGGAGTACCCACAGAAGGGCCTTACTCTTCCTTAATTACAGGCAGGATGAGAACAGGTTTAATTTACACACTATTGGTAGGCGCCTGCATCAAGGTGAGACCCACAGCAGCTGAGCCATGGGGAGCAACACACAAGCAGACAAGGTGAGCCCAAACCCACCCAGCCATCTTCCCATTTATCCTAAAAGGAGGAATTCAGCACCTCACAAAAAGAAAACGTGGCGGCAACACTGGCACATTTGCTTCTGCAAAGCCCTGTGATTGCTGCACACACCATGCCACCGACTGCCACCATGAGCCATTTTGGGATGATGTAGCCTTACATCTTCCCACGTTGGCAAGGGATTCTATATTGAACATGCAGACCTCTTCCTTCAACACAAGTACATCTAATTCCATCAGACTGAACAGAAGGAACATTAGAACCTACAGTATGAAAGCGAAAATCTGGGCAAATTATCAAGCAGCTATTTCAATGGATGGCAAAGACGTGGGAAGATGAATGCTATTTCAGCACTGTGGCACTCCACCACCTCATGTTGGGACCACACTGCATTTTCCACCCTCCCCTCAAAGGAGGACAAGATGATGCTGTACACAGAATAACCACTGAACCCAATAGAAAGCTGGCAAGAAAAAATCACTCTCAACACTTCCCCCTGTCAGCTTCTCCCTGCCAAATGCTGGAGACACAGTTTTATAACTACTTCCCTATAGGGTGTTAATTTGTAGTAAAGAAGGACTTTGTCGGATATACCTTCAATTCTCTTAAAATACATCCAAGGTACCCTTAAAGTCTAAAAATACTGTTTTACAGTGCTACCCTTGCATACACCTTCTGCTTTTTTTACCTAAGAGACTCCAGCTAATCTCTGTTTCCATTTTCTGGTGGGTCACTGAAGCATCCTATTACAGAACAGTTCCCAAAAGGCCTCTTTGCTGCAATTTACAGTTGTAAACTCACGGCTTTCCAATCACTGCCTCTGTTGTACCTCAACACACTGAGGACATTACACCTATACTCTGGCTGAAGAAAAAGAAGAGAAAGGCAAGAGCCTGCTTCCGTGCTTCACAAACAGCATTTTTGAGTTGTCAAGCTGAGTAGGTACATCAACAGTAGACCCGTTTCAACCCGGCTTTGAAGAAGAAACATCAGACAGAAAGACAGAGTCGATCTGTGCCACCTCTTCCCCCCACTCAGATATAACCCCCAGCTTTTCACACATTATATCTAAGTGTCAACTTATCTGACCAATTTAATGCCCACCTCAATACATCCGTAGCTGCTCTTCTCCTTGCTATGATATTGCAGAGGGGTAACAGATGTATTTTAAATACACGTCTTGTTTCTACAGAATGACTACTGCTGGAGGAGGAAAATACATCAAATTATGGCAGTGGGAGCCTAATTTGGCTACTAGAGATTTGCTGGGAAAGAAGACTGGCTCCTATACCATGTCCATCGTGGTGTTTCCAACAATTTCTCTTACGTACGTTCTCTTATGCATTTCTCTTATTGCCTTTCCCAGTGGTGGCTCTCTCCTCACAACTGCTAATGCCACAGACACTCACCTTCTTGAATGAAACTTGTGGGACTCATTTAGCCTCTCATCAGTCTTATAACTCCTGACATGGCAAGTGTGCGGAGGAGCTCTGCCATTCGCTCCATGGGTGTGTATGTCACAGCTGCTGCTGGTCACCTTTGGATTCATGAGCATGGGCACACCAGAATCACCTCTTCTGCTCATCCAGCTCAAGCCAGGACCTGGCCAACTCCAGTGGCCTGATCTTCCCAAGAGGATGCTGGGACAGTGAGGATGAAGAGTGGGACAGGCCCTTTGTGCCCTGCCACTCTGCCCAGAGAGCCCAGAAACGAGGACAGGACCTTGTTGCCTGCTCCCAAGACTTTTCAGCGGCTGGTTCCCACCCATAAGAATAACCTAAATAAATGCATAAATAGAGCCCATTCACTCCATGCAGCCAGCCAAGAGAAGGTTTCCCACAGCTTTACTGAATTCTTTGCCCATTAAACAGGGCCAGGTTGCCGGACATTGCCATTTCCCTGCAGAGGAGCAGCAAAGCCACTGTCCGTCCATCTCTCCCTCTGCCTGAGCCTTGCTGCAGCCCCTGCAGCTGTGATTTGATGCTGACTAAGCTGAGCCTGGAGCAGCAGCAATGCAGAACTGGGAAATGAAACATTTCTTTCCATCCCCACTGGCAGGTCTCCATGAGAAGAAAAAAAGAAAGCAGATACCAATGCCAAAAGAGCTCATTGCAGTCTTCTCCTCCTGCAGTTTCGCTCATAAATGGCATGCTTCCCACAGCCCTCTGGAGTTTGGGCCACACCAGCACCAAGAAAAGGCTGAGAAGCTGCAGGAGGTCGTGCTTGAGTCCCTGAGTCCATTTTCTCACATGATGGCTAATGGGGATTCCACACTGCAATTAATAATTATGATTATAATGTACTTAACAAATGGTTTGGGGTCCAGGGTTACTTGTGGTCACCAACCCAAGCAGGAATGCAGAAAGGTTTGGTGCTCTGTTGTCAGAGGAAGTCACTGAATCTCCATTGTAGCCGGTGACTGCTTTCCTTACCCTATGAAGTATTGTGGGTAGCTTGAACTGGTCTGATTTACATCTTGGGCATTCCATTTGCATGTCATGAAGTACAAGTCAGGATAATTTGACCTTCATGTGTTGCAAACTGAAATCAGATTTCCCATGCCCTTTCCCTTTGGAGGGCAAGGGGAAGTCAAATACCCATTTTTCTATGTGACACTTCAGGATGCTGCTCCATGTGCTGGTGCCCTTGGCTCTGGGTACACGGGGGCAGCAGCTTCCCCTTCCCCGTGTGCACCTCATGGGCAAGGAGCTCTGTATCACTTGCCCCTGCAACTTCTGCCTCTGCCCTGATTCTTTCCTGTGTTCATACCGAATGACTCTTAGTCTGCCCAAAATCCCACCCTCAAAATCAGCTACTGTGAGTGTTTTCTTTGGCTGGATTCATTCAATGAGGATATTACTTTGCCTGGGATACCTGGGACAGAGATACGTGCACAAGTGCGAGTCACATCCACTGAGCACTCCCAGGAAGCACGAGGCTCTACCAACACACTGCCAAAACTGTCTTTATGTCCCCACTAATGGATGTAGAGCCCCATGGATGTGCACAGACCCCAATCTTCCCTTGAAGGAACCCCTGCTCTGACAGCGTCTCTAAGTCCCAGAAAGACACACAAAATTCTCAGACTGTACCATAAGCTTTCTCTCTGCCCTATGCCCTTGAAACCATCTTCAGTCTTCCTGCCTCTCGCCTTCCACAGCTCTTAGCCTCCTCCTGCCTGGCTCTTCTCTCATCTGTATGGGCCCATACGCCTTCTTTGGTTGCAGCTTCATGTCTTTCCTTAAAAGAACCTTTTCCACTCACAAACCATCACATAATTAGGATGAAACTAATAGGCTGTTAGGTCTCTCCTACACCAATACAACAGCAGCATTTTTCTTAGGGACTTAATACTTTGAGGCATGCAGCCTGGCTTTACCTGTTATTATTACAAAGAATTAGAGCTTTTGTCACCTCTGGTCTCCACCTCAGTAATGGAGAGCTCTGCAAGGAACTAAGAAACGATCCCTGCACATCCTGCCTTGTCAGACTTCTTTTACAGGATTTTTATCCCTATTACTGGAGTGTTACCACAGTATTAATTCTCCAGTATTTCCAAGAAGGAGCATTAAAAAGCTTCAAGAGCTTTATCTTTCCTTCTTTATCTCATCATGGGACTGGCTTAAAAATTATAACTGCTAGGAACCCACCGATGTTGGAGTCTTTTTTCTAACTTAGGTCATGGATGTTAAAGGCCATGTTTTCAGGTTCTTTTCCATAAATACAGGGAATATAAATCTCAGTTTGCTTTCCTAATGATTCGTATTTACTAATCTGACTTAATAAGCTACTGCCCTTAGGAAAAACACAAACATGAGGTTCATGACAAAACTGCAGCAGCTGATGGGAGTGCACAGAGGCACCATTTTTCTTCTTCTTCTAAAAATGACTATTTCAGTCTCAGTAGCCAAGTGTACACATGGCAGCTAAACCAAGCTGCACCCCTTCTGCTCTAAGTTTTCTGCCTAAGCACCTCATCAAAAGATGTGAGGAGGGTACAGACTGTGCTTGCAAACCTCCAGGCTGGCAGTGAAGTGCAGCCCTGGTCATGGCCTGCCCCTGGACAAGACTCATGAACAATCTCAGTGTACAAATCATAGAGTCATGGAATGGTTTAGGTTAGAAGGGACCTTAAAGCTCATCCAGCTCCAACCCCTGCCACAGGCAGGGACACCTTCCACTAGACCAGGTTGCTCCAAGCCCCATTCAACCCAGCCTTGAACACTGCCAGGGATGGGGCAGCCACAGCTTCTCTGGGCACCCTGTGCCAGCGCCTCAGCACCCTCACAGGGAAGAATTTCTGCCTAATGTCTAATCTAAATCTACCCTTTTTCAGCTTAAAACCATTCCCCCTTGTCCTGTCACTACCTGCCCTTGTGAAAAGCCCCTCTCCAGATTTCTTGTCAGCCCCTTTAGGTATTGGATGCTGTCAGCATCAGAGGATTTCCAAGCAAAACCTTTTATGGGCTCTCAGAGGGGTGTTTTAGGCGGGTAGCTTGATATCGAGGTCATTACTCTGCATGCCCCAGCCCAAAGAACATGACTGAAGAGGACCTGCCTTACATGTGCCCATTTTTCTATTCTTGGAAGCAATCTGCATTGCATTAGTAACATTTAGCTCTTTGGCCTAGTCAGGAGACACTCCAAGCATCCAGACCATCTTATGTGATAGGATCCAAAAGCTATATTTGTTTGTAAGCTGTGAATTGATAGCAGCAACATACTGAGAGCTCAGCACAACTTCTCATTGCTAGATATTTATCAGTAGAAACACAGAGCATGTTTATGCACTGGAAAATGACTCAAATAACTGAGCCCATCCTGGGGATTTAACTCTCCCTTGTAGCTATCAGTTTATGGGAACACACAGGAAGTCTCTATATGAAGACAGCAGACCCCAGTCTGCAGTTCGCACTGTGCAACTTATCCTGTTTGAAGTCTTCCCAAGGATGACAACACCTACATAGCAATGCCGTTTTCTTAACCGATCATCCCCTTGGATTCGCAACAGCATCTACATGCCCTTGTGGCAACTGCTAATATGGCAAAGCTAACACGGGCATGGAAAAGATCATTAGATTCTCTTCTGGTTTGTGCACACATGTACCAAACGATCAGTGAAGTTGCTGTGTTGGCATCAAGGAGATGGTTCTCCTGCATTTGGAGGAGCTGGTGGACATTGCAGTGAGGCACACGGATTAGTATCAAACACTAATGGAGGTGGCCAGTTCCCCATTTAAGGATCTGCAGTTACAGCTCATCTTTCAAGTAAGCTCTTGGTGCAATAAATAAAACAGAAGGATTAGATGTACACACCATTCAGCTTCAATGGGATTTCAGCCCACAAGGTACTGCACAAGCCCTTCTGGAAGCATGCTGAAGATGCTCAGGATACAAGAGAAGCCACACACTCAGGCAGCATCCAGCTGCTTTGATTTTGGATTGGATGATCACATGGAGCCATCAGCACACAGCAGGGAAATGCTGCAGCACTGTGCCCAGGAATTATGGGAGCCTAAAATCTGTTGAGGATGGATGCTTTTGTTGTAAAATCTTTGCCCTTTCAGTCCTTTGTGAAAAGGATGGTCCAGCTCTGCTCTCCCTCCTGTTAGTCAAACCATGGCACTGACAACAAGTCAACAGAGGTTCTCTGGGCTTTGCCCAGCCAAGCAAAGAACCTGGCTTCCCTAAAAACCACGTATCCCTGGAGATGATCCCTGCAAGCAACACTTCACCATTTCAGATGAATATTTATCAAAAATAAGCTGTGCTTCCATTAACTCCCACTGCCTGCTTCTGGTGCTCAGGGAGAGAAAACAAACAGCCTAAACAATCCAGTCTGAAGCTTAAATAAGAGTATGTGATGAATTAGCCGACTAAAACCAAGCCGTAAGGACAGTAATAACTAACAGCAAAGTATTCACCTCCACTCCAGCATGCATATACATCTATGCAACTTCAAAACAGATTAGCACAGTACTCACTTTGAGTGACATAAAGGCCCTCTGTTGACTTATCCTCATGCCCATCGAAGTCTCTGCTGGCCAGCTGCCTATTGGCTGTCTCCAGTCGTTCTGCAGAAAACAGGAAATACTTTAAGTACAAATATATGTATATAAAATTGTAGGCCAACCAAGGAAATAAGACGCATGCCAGCAGAGCAGTATAAATAGACTCTCTGAAGGAGGACACTAAGACGGAGGCTGACACATACATAAAAGATGAGGCCTTTGACCTCTTCCATGAAGCTGTGCCATTCAGATCTACAGAAAGCAGAGGAAAAGCCTCTGCCATGCCCAGGCAGTTCATTCCTCACAATGTCCACAATGCACAAGGCGTTTGCAATCTGAATTACCCAGCACTGCAAGGGGACAGTGGAGTGCTGCCCCTGGTGCAGTAAGATGCCCTAGGGGAAGGCAGCCCCCAGCCCAGTGACACCAACCCTTGGGGATGCCTTGGGAAAGGAGCAGTTTTCTGCAGTGAGGAACAGCTTTCCTTAGGAAGGTCCTGCCTTTAAGTGTCTCCCTCCTCCAAAGACCATGCACCACTGCAAAAAGCATGAGCCAGCTTGCAGAAGGCATCTCACTGCATAAAGAGGTATCAAAGTACCCCCATCAGGTACCTGGCCAGGCAATAGCTACCCAACATACCCCCCATCTGCCTTTTGGAAATGATATACCCTCAATTTTATGGTTTTAATACAAAAAAGAGATACTCTTTGATACTTGCTACTGGTTCACGAAGGCACTGATTTATGGGTTGTACAGTACTGCTCTATATCATGATTTGCTCTTCAGCTTGTTAGAGCTGAATGAGACTTCAGGTCTGGTGGCCTTGCTGTCAAATCAGTATCTGCAAGTGCAAAATGCAAAGGCAGCCTCGGAAGCTCACTCATATTTTGCCAGAAGGTTTCCTTGCCTCTGGGAGGGTGACAGCAGTTTTGTGTTATGCCACTGAACAGGGCCTGATTTCTCCAGACGTTTATCTAAAACATATGTGAAGCTACTCCTCGAAAGCTCTGGAGGTTGTGAAAAGTGAAACACCATGTCAACAGTGGGGAAAAACCACACAAGCAAGAGCAACGTACCACGGAGATCCCTGTTGAAGTCATGAAGTCTCCTAATTTCTCCTTCAAGCTTGTTTCTCATCGCTTTGTCCAGAGACTCCCTCTTAGTGGTGGTCTTGACCAAGCCCTCATAAGCTTCTGAAATCCTCTGAATCTCTATTTCAAACTGAAAACAGAGAGAGCTCCTGTTAAAGCCCAGCAGGAACGTGTCCCATCCCATTGTTTGCCCATCATGTTTCAATGAGGGTCGGGGCGATGCTCATGCTGAGTGTCACACCAGCCACCAGTTCTACAATGACCGATCTCCCCAGTGGAGGATGGCAGAAAGCCCTGGCAGTGCTGGAGGTTCCTGCCCTCCGGCACTGTGGGGCAGCTCACCATGCCACAGCATCCCAGGGGCTCTCTGCTGGTGGCTCCCAAAAGAGCTTGGAGTGGGCCGGACCTGATGTAACTGCTCATTTGCCTTCACTCTGTGACTGAGGTGAGTGCTTTAGCACCATCCAAGAGGAGAAATGAAGAAAATGGTGCATTTGTGGGGGATGTATTCTTTCCTAGAAAGGGCTGTAGAAGGCAAGATTTGTTATTCTGCCAGATCCCGGATCCAAAACTTAGCTCTGGGTGCCATCAGAAGTGTTCCAGTCTCAACTCTGACCTCATGTCAGCTTTAAACTGTTCTGGTTCACTCCCTTCTGTCGTTGACTGCAGACTGCTCTATACAAGAAGAAACTCTATAACAGATCAAAGAAATCTTCTGTGTTTTCAGTTTTCTTATCTTCATCTCATTGAAGTCCAGCAAACTGCAGGCAGGGCATGCAGAGGAAGTCCTTAGTAGTGGACCTGCATCTTAAGACCTGAGCCCAAAAGACTGACAGGAGGACAGTCCCCAGCAGAGTTTTGCTGTTCAGGTCAATCCAAACAACTCTTTTAATAAGCCAATGTCATGTTAAGTGTTACCTTTTTACAGGAATGATCAATGCCAACGTGAGAATCTGCTCCTGCATGCCTGGCCCTTGTGTTCATGGAGGAAAGCTTGATAATATGCACAGGCTGGCAAACTATGAGATGAATATAGCCTCCCACATACCTTTCTAAATGTGGTGCTTTTTTAGCCTCTTGAATCATGGGTGGGATGGATTCGTGATTTGTTAAGCCAAGGTGCAAGCCCACCTCCACTGCAAGTCCATCTCCAGGGCTCACTAAGCTTTAGGTGTAATTTGCCAGCTGCAGCACTTGCAGAACACAAGCTCCAGGGATGCTGGAGCTGTCACCCATTGCCTGTGTAGGAACCTGCAGCCAGGCTTCAGCAGCCTGGACCTGCACTTCCCATGGTGATAATTCTCCACAGCTCCAACGGGATGACCTGTTGACCAGCCATATCCCATGCTGTGACACTCCTTCCTGGGTGAACTACAAACTTAGTCAGATTATTCTGACTTTCCATTTAAGTTTCTCTAAAGCAGGAGCTCCAGGAAGCCCCGTTACACTTTCCCTAACTAGGAAAGCAGGTCCTTCTTTCCCACTCTGCTGAATCATGGCCAGACACCAAGTGTACTTCCACCACAAGAACAGCGCACTTGGAGGAATGCTGCATGAATCCAAAGCTGTTTGAAATTCACACTAAGCCTTACTGTGGCTCAGAAAGAGTCAATGAGTTTTCTCTTTCCTCATAGGCTGGCAATGCAAGCTTGCACAAAGCCTCATCAAGAAGTCTGACCTTCTTTCACAGTTCTGGGCCCCACCATTTAAGAAGGATGTGAAGGTCCTTGAATGCATCCAGAGGAGGGTAACAAATGGAATTCCCTGTGAGGAGCAGCTAAGAACTTAGGGTTCGTCTGGTTTGGAGAGATGAGGCTGAGGGGCAACCTCATTGATCTCTACAGCTTCCTGAGAAGGGGAAGTGGAAAGGGAGATGCCGATCTCTGCTTCCTGGTACCAAGTGACAGAACACGTGGGAATGGTTTAAAGCTGTGCCAGGGGAGGTTTAGACTGGACATTAGGAAACATTTCTTTATTGAGAGGGTGGTCAAACACTGGACAGGCTTCCTAGAGAGGTGGTTGATGCCCCAAGCCTGTCAGTGTTTAAGAGGCATTTGGACAATGCTCTTGATAACACACTTTAACTTTTGGTCAGCCCTGAATCGGTCAGGCAATTGAACTGGATGATCACTGTAGGTCCCTTCCAACTGCAATAGCCTAGTCCATGACTATGACCTACAATCAAAAATCAGTCTCATGTGAATTTTCCCGAACAGCAGTGATGTTGATTAGTGACTCCAGTAACAGCACTTGATTCTGTTACAGCTTCTTCTTTAGATCAGTGTGACCTCCACTAGCAGAAGGTTTCTCTTCCTGTAAATAGTTAGAGGCTATAGCCAGCCCCTGTGAGGAGGCACCATCACACTACTCTCCTTGACCATTTAAGCAGGAGATTCTTTCTCCTTGAAAGGAAAGTTTGGCTTAGCACAAGTAATTTTTAAAGCACTTTCCTGAATCCTCAAGTACGTGATCCCAACCAGAAACCACTGTTCCGAGTTGGGTGCCCTGACACCCTCTGGTTTCCATACCTCCCATTCCTGGGTGAGCCACTACCTGCAGGAGAAGATGCCTGCTCCAGAGTGCTCTTACCACAGTGAAGGAGATTTGCCAGCACACAGGGGGGTTTCCACAGCCCAACAGTCCTGCCCAATGCTGCTGGTTACCACATGGGCTCTGCCCTGCCTGTTATCTGCTGTTATTTCCCAAAACACATCACCACACAAGCCTCCCGCAGCCCCGCAGGCAGAGCTGCAGCAGGAAGACAAAGAAGCTCAGTCAGTGCTGAACAAAACTGCAGGAGAGCAGAATGGCCGTAAATTGTGCTGGTGTTTCTCAGCAGCTCTGGGATTTCCCTCCCCTGCTTCTCTGTAGGGGAAAAAACAGTTCAGCCTCTTCTCTGCCTGGGAGCTCCTAGAGCCGATCCACTTGAACAACCCACACACACAGCATGGGGAAGATGAGCCAGCCCAGCCTGGCAATTACACTTCAGCAAGGTAATACCCTCCAACAGAAAAACAGCAGCAAAGAAAGAGAAATTAATGCTTTGCTTTTGCAAAAAAAGCTCAAAATTAACTGTGCACAAGGCCCCCGGAATCGTTTTCAGTAAGAAAAGCAGACAGCTCATCAAAGAGCATAGGGATGAATCACCACCTTGTACCTAGTGCAAAAAGTCTGTTCAGACACAGCTGAGAATGTGACAACCCTCAGGGCTGATGTGTTCACCCAAACACCCTGAGTGCCCTCCACATCAAGCTGATTCCCTACTTTCTTCTATTCTGTAATGAATGAAAGCGATGGAAGGCCCTACCTAGAATAAACTTGCCACACACAGGCAAACAAGAAGAACTCCTCATGACCCTTCCCACTTCCAACAAGTGGGAAGAATTTTCACACCCAAAGCATGTAATTTAACTCAGTGTCACATTTTCAGAGGTGACATTCAGCTGAAACTGTGGGAACAGAGGAGGACCTGCCCTGGCCTGTGATCAAACACATTAAAACCAGCATGGGAGGGATACTGTGTGTTAAGGCTTTGGTTGAGGATGTTTTCCTGAAGAAAGAATGCACTTGAGCATGGGTTTCACTTCAATACTCCGCTTACACTCCCCCAAAGTCAATGGGACTCGAGTCCACACTGTTGACTGAAGTGAGATTTCAGCCCATGCTTGAATACCTTTCTGTTGGTGTCTGATGCAATTGACTCATGGGGCATCCAAGATAAAGAGAGAGCCCTTTCCCAGAGCATAAAAGGAAATTGGAACAGTTTTAGGGCATTGCACTCAAATACCTTTAACTGAACAACGCAGCTTTTGTAAAGTTAGTAGCTGGAATATTTCTTGTTGCCCACAAACGCCACAGGGAAGCCGGTGCTAACATCTCTGCAGACATCTTCACTAGCAGTTAATGTGGCTGCAAACATCGAGATCCCAAGGAAATTTAGGAAGTTCTGTGAATAAACTCAAGTCATCTGGTTGCAGAGGAAGGGGCTGAAAAGACGACAGCAGCTACCAAACAACAGGTCTTTGTACTAACTCGGGTAAATGGCCTCTCAGAGCTGCCTCTTGTCTATTAAGGGTGTCTCCAAGAGCACCCTCATCTCACATGGCACAAAACCCCAGAGCTCCTATTTAGACTCCTAAACTCGGAGAGAAAAGTCCTGCAGCCTAGGCCCATGTGTGTATAAGCAGTGGAAAGACATAAATGAAATGGCAGTGTAAGATCCTAAATAACTTATGTGGTCTGTGCCCTTGGGACCCAAAGCCAGTGGATCTGGAGAGCCTCTCTGCTTTGCCTTCAGCAAGGTCTCGGTTTTAAGCAACTTTTACTTCATTTGATTTGACTCTTTATCTTGTCTTGTGTGCTGCCTCGGGTGACATCCGCCTTCTCCACTGCAAACGCCAGCTTGCGTACAGAAAACATCTCTTGGCAGGATCTCTTTGGAGAAGGGTGTTCAGCTAAATCTTTACCAAGTGGTTCTTTCAATGCTTTTTTAACCAGCGTGTTCAAAGCTGGGTATCTAACATCAGCCCTTGGGAACCCATAGAGCAGCCACTGAAAGCCTCTGAGACAATCAAGTTAACCCATTTCCAAACAACGGGCAACCCAACTGATGGCTGCTGCACTTCCAAAGAGCCTGGAGCACCACATGAGTGTACTGCAGTGACAAGACCGCTCAGGACAGATGTGGCCATGCTCTTCAAATACTTCTCACCGGCAGCTCTACCCTCTGTGTAGATGGTGCAGGAGCATCCTCTGCCCACAGGAGACTTCCAGGGAAAGCTCTGGGAAGGCTAGCATGGGAGGATGGAGGTGGAAAGTCCCCAACTACGAAATGGGTTTTCCCATTTCATGCTAAACGCAGGAAAGCCCAGAGGCCGTAGCACACAGCATTACACTTCTGGAAGACCACCATGGAGAGGCAACGGTTAGAGACAGAGGCTGGTGCATCACCACTGGAGTGACGTGACGATGAAGAACAGCTTGGGACACCCAAATGCAGAAGCACCAAGGCAGTTGCCTGCCCAGGCCCCATCCCCACCTCTCACATACCTTCTGCAGCTTGTCTGCCTTCTCGTAGTACCCCTCCAGCTCCTGCCGCAGCACGTGGTTCTCCTCGGACAGCATCTCTACCATCTGCTGCGCCCGCTCCACGATGGCGAAGGCATCGGGTGTTAGCTGCTGGCCCGGTGGCGTCGGTGCCTGGGCAGGAGCCTGCAATGGGGGCAAGGTACCCGGGAGCAGGGGGCCGGTGGCAGCAGTGGCTTGTGAGGACATGGGGCTGTGCTGCTGGGCCGGCGGCGGCGGGAAGGGCGGCTGGCATTGTCGGCTGTGGGGAAGCACACATGGGGGAGGCGTTAGAGCCACGCGCACCTCGAAACGCGCGCAGGAGCGGTCACCCGATGACTGCTCGGTTTATTCACAGTTGTGAGCGTGCGGTTGTGATTCCGGTCCTCAGTCACTCCTGAACACCAACAATCACAGCAGGCAGCGGGTAAATTGTCTCCTCGCCTGCTCTTGACAGTGATGTATACATCTCGCACGAAGGGATAAAGGAAGCATTGACTGGAAAGCGGCGTTTTTGCCTAGGTGAGCAGCTAATATTTCAGCAGGCAGCCAGCCCCTCCCTGCCCCCCCTTGCCACAAACCCCACCGCTGAGCAGCACAAGCCGGCGGGCTCGAAGGAAACACAAGGGATGCATTACTCACCCTTGGAACACTGCTCCCTGCCTGGAGCGAGACCGGCTGATGGGTTGAACTGGGAGGTGAAAGGAAGTGATGTGAGCGAAGCAGCATCCCCGAGCGGCTTCAGCAAGTGCCAAAGGGAAGGGCTGCTGCGGAGCTGCTGGAGGCACAGCCCCAGTCAGTCACAGCGAGCCACGAAAGGCATCTTCTAGCGCGAGACCTCATTGTGTCACTCCCCGACTAACAGCATCCATCACCCAGGCTCATGCTGGGGAAGGATAAGAAGTGAATGGGCAGAAGATCTGCTTGCGGGCTAGGCTTTGTGATGGTGCCGGCTCTTTAGTCCACCCAGTCACAATTTGCAGTGGCTGGAGGATAACCCAGGAGGACGTCCTAGCAGTGAGGATAAGCCTGTGGCTGTGAGCTCAAGAAAGGAGACAGCCCCTGTTTCACAAGGGGTCAATTCCAGCAGGGAACAGTCCATCTCCATCCCTCCATCCAACACATACGCATCTTCAGAGACTGGGCCAGGGTGAGCAGCCCCACGCAGAGCCCCGCTGTGCACAGGCTGAGCCGCTCCTCATCCCAGATGCCAAAGCTGTGGAATTTCTACACCACCCTTGTCCAACAGCCTCAACCCAGACCATGTGGCATGTCTGTGCCAGAATCCATCCTGGCTGGAAAATAAGCTGGCTGCTGGATCCCACCTGAAGTCCACAATCGAGCGCCCTCCGAAAGCTGTACTTTAGCTTAACCACAAGGTGTAGATACTGCTGCCTTTATTTCTGTACCTTTCACGAGGCAGGAGATCTATCAAACAGATGGATTTACCCCATTCGGCCTCAAAGACCCATGAATGCTATCTTTTACACAGAAGATTTTGTGCTATATAAATACACAATAAATAGGACGACCATTTTCTTCAGCACCTACATGGCTTCTCAAAGCGGGAGGGCTCAAAAACTCTTCAGCATTGGCCTAATTCTATTGCAATAACCTGTCACTGCCTTCAGCTGCAGCACAAGATGAAAAGTGCAGACAATTTTAAGCCTTGCTCCAAAAGCAACCAGCCCTTCCTTAGACCAAACCCATGTTTCTTAGCAGCACCTGGTGATCAGAGCCCATGTGGGCCAATAAGTCCAACGAGCCTGTGCCCCACCATCGGCACAGCTCCCACACCATCCCCACAGTGCCCCTTTCCTTCTGGTGCTCCAGTGTGTAAATCCCAGTAAGGAATTCCACACCTATCACGGGACTGGAATATTTCTTTGCTCAAAAATCTAAACAATAAAGAACATCAGAAAGGAGGGAGGTCACGCAAAAGATGCTCCACAAGCACATGCAAATGCAGCCAGCACCTCGTCAGTGCTGCTGACAGCCACTCTGCACTTGTGCATTTGACCACAGCAATCTATTCAGCTGCAAGTTTGTTTGTCTTCACCAAAATACAGGCCATGGCTGACTTCCTGCAGGTAAAAGCCCTGTCTGGGCACAGTTACACCACTACAAAGACACAGATTTGCTAGAGGTACAGGTTTTCTCACTTCTTTATTGGAATAGCTTAAAGCAATGTAATTAAATTGATCTCTGAATCTAAATCAGTAGAGATACAGCAATTTTTCTTTATTATTATCTTTGGTCATAAATGCACCCTTTAAATGCTTGCAGGCTCTCCTGACACTGTTCATTTGGGAAATCTCTACCTCCCATCAGTTTAACCTTTTCACACACCCTTCAGTCTGTCTAGCTTCACCCTACAGACCGAGAAAAGATCCCTGTGATCTCCATTTTCTTGACCTGCAAACCACTTTTTGAGCTACTAAAGATTTACACCTTGTAGCAGCAGCCAGGCACCAGAGTCTCAATGGCGAGGGCAACAGGAGAGATTCTCCAAAGCGTTTTCCAGCTTGGAAAACTGAACAGGCACAATCCACATTATGCCTTTGAACCATGGCTGTTCAACATAATGAGCATGTTTCTGACTCCCCTTTTCCTTGTTTGATCTGTCCCAGTTCAATTCTGACTTAGCCAACTGCAGAATCTCTGGGTGTATACGCAATAAAGTCAGCACAGCAATTCACATTAGCAAATCAACATTATAGAAGCAGGAGAGTTACACCATCAGCTTAGTTCACATCCAACCTCTCGTGTAAAGCTCCCAAGAAATGAAGCGATCAGGATTATCCTGAGCTCCTTTGGGCTTAGTAAAGAATGACATTCTCAAAATGCTTCTACTGTATTTTAAATGTTGATCTTGCTCTGCATTAGAGCAGGTTAAAATCTTCCAGCAAACACGTTTTCATCAAAAATCATCCTTCTCAGAAGCATGACTATTAGGAGTTTTGGACACTTTATCTACATTTCTGTTATAAACAGACTTCTTTTGTTGATGTTATTTTAAAAGTAGGGCACCTATATACTTCTGCAAGGCAATGTCAAGAAGAAATAAAGTAAGGAAACCAGGTTTTTGAATAGCGAGCACCAGGCAGGCAGTGAGCCTTTCAAGGGCTACCATGCTAGGGCTACCAGACTGCACTCTCTCTTTTCAGTGTTGTATAGCTTCTGATACATATAACACCCACTATATATAGCTTGCAATACAGTGCAATACAGGAAAATACTTGACCATGGATATCACTTTCATGAGAAATCCCTCAGAATTCAGCAAGGCCACCCAAGCCTCAAAGTTTAGGCACGGTCTTAATACACCTCTTATACTGGAGCCCCTGGTAGCAAGGATGGCTGGGCAAGGATGACTCGATTTCTGGAGATACAGGAGTTCTGGAGGAATTTGTAGCTGTATGTAGGAATAAGACACCTTATATAAATAAAGAAGAGCTACTGCTCAATAAAGCAGGGCAGTATTAGGAAGTAATAAAACAAAAATGCCCGTAAATGTTCTGGAAAGGAAAGTCCACCTCTGCCCTGCTATAGGTACAATGCAGCTCTCCTCTATGTAAGGAGAGAGAGCAGCCAGTGGAGGAAGGACTTTGTTTCCTACATACCATGGCATCTACATTTATAATTAAAATGCCCTCCTCTAACCTATTTAGCTCATCTTTCTCTGAATGCTCTGCCTTCTTTTGCCTCTAAGGCAGCATGGCCTACTATCTCTTAAAAGACTCTCCCTCAAGGGATACACGTTTACACATTCACCATGGATGCTCTAGTCTAGCTAGTCAGTGAAGAGAAAGAGGTGTTCCTGGGGTGCAGCTCTCTGAAGCTGCCTTAGACTTTTAAATTACAATGAGAGCAAAACATGCATGAAAGATGCTAATCCTGACCACTGACTGGGAGCCTTGGCTCTGCACACTAACCTCAGACCCAGGGGTCTACCTGACTTCAGCTGTGATTTCTGCAGTCATGAAGACGACTTCAAATGCTACTCTTTGTAGCTGTGAATAACACAGAGGAATCAGTGTTGTCACCGTGAAGGAAAAAGACAGGATACTGGGAAAGCCAGCAAGCCCAGCCTGATGGCCACGGTGCAAGGAAACACAGTTATAGGCCCATTGTTAAATGCTGATACAGCCAGAAATGGAAGAAGACTTTCCATAGCCAAGACATAGCCCTCATGGTATCCTCTGCCTTACAGAATCACAGTTGTAGCACCTTGTAAACACAAAGGTATGTTTCAAAACCGTTTTGGACACTTGGACTCGCATCTCCAAACAAAATTATCATCTGAAGAGACACACACTGTATTAAACATATCCTGCGCAGTTAAGAGACAGGATATAGTATCTCTTCTCAGGGATCCACACTCAGAACAGAGTGCTTTCTCTTTCACTTATTTGAATGAAAGGCAGATCGGACCAAAAGGAGAGGACACAAAGCTCTTCTGCAGGGCTGCCAGCATCCTCATCAGCTGGAAGCACAGCCTCCTACCCACACTCATGGTTTGGGGCTATCTTCACAGAGAAACGCCAGCAGAAGGCAGCTTGGGTGTGACATCCCGGGCCTTGGCCATGCTGCCAGCACAACCGCCTGGGTGTCTCAGGGAGGAAAAGGAGCTCCTTGTAGTCCCCTTAGTGGCCACAGACATGTGGCTGAACAACTGAATGTCATCAGGTTGTCTGAAAACAGCGGTAATGTGTGCATGGGGTCAATGCACAAATAACCAGAGAAGCCACAGGCTATTCCGGCAGTTAAACACAGGCTTCTGCATCCAGGCAGGGTGGGATTTAATGAGGCACATAAAAAACTGGGGTATCTCTAAAAACAGCCCAGCTTTATGATTCAATTGCAAGCCATCATTTAAAATGCCTGGATTAAATCAGAATTAAAAGCTGCCTGCATGACTGATTTCTGCATGTAGCCATGAATGAAGTCCCCTCAACAAGCAGCGGTGTTTCCAGTTCAAGGCTTCATCTGCATTATATGCTTTTCATTAACATTATCAGATGATAATTTTGCCTTGTAAATCTTGATGTAATCACCTCCCAAGAAGCTGGGCCAAGTCTTGCCAGCACTAACAGAAAGAAATCATTGTGGATAAAAGACATCAGGACCTGACAAGGGCCAATGGAAGCAATGAAGACAATTCATCGCATTGAGTGATCTGGATTACTGTTTAAGCAGGGCACAGAGAAACAATATGGAATTGAGCAGGTTCAAATTCATCCACCCAGGAATAAATATAGCAATTTAATACTGTAGCAATAAGCTACAGCAAAACGGTGGAAAATCCTCCTCTGGGCTGTGACTACCCTAGCATGCCCAACAGGATAACAAGCTGGATGGGGTGCCAATGTCTGAAATGGCAAGTGTAATTAGCTACACAAATGAGGAACACTGAGTCGCACTGCAGAGGTGATGTTATATCTGATTAACTTCTGGTGCTGCAGTGGTGTCCGAGTCAGCTTTCCACAGTGAAAAAAGGGGTTTTGACAACAGTGAAACAGTTACGGGGCTCTAGGCTCTGTACGTAAAGTGCATTAGAGGACTGATAGCACAGGGCTCCTCACTGTATCTGACAAAGACATTGCAAAATCCCAACTGGTAACTAGAAAATACAGACTGAAACGAAGATGCAGAACTGTGCCAGAGATGGCAATTAGCTAGTGGAACAAGCCTGCAAAGGGCTGTGATGGATTCTGCAAAGGGCTGTGATGGATTCTTCAGAGTGCTATAATCTCCAGGACTGAAGGTTCACAAAATGGAATTAATTCAGGGCATTGGGCAACAGATTAAATTAGATTATTTCCAAGCCCTTTTACCTGATAAACTGTGACTCTCTGAACAGGCACCTAAGGAAAGTTAGCAAAGACACCATTCAGGAATAGCTGCACATCTAGGAAAGGAAAGGTTTTCTATTACACTTGGCCAACTTGAAGCATTCAGAAACTGTGAGTCAGGGCCCCAAGCATCACGCAACTGACTTAAAAATACTGGCATTTTAAACCAGGAACAAATAGTGGTTCCTTTTTATTTGCCTTCTGGTTTTTATGCCTTTTAAGCTGCAGGGTTCAAGCTGCGCTCTGCAGTCATGATGTCCACAAAGCAGAGGTCACCAAATCCAATTTATATAAATGCTGCAGCATACGACTCTAGGGGGTCTTCAGGACAATACCAAATCTCTTGAGATTTACAGTAAAGTTGTGAGGTCTCCCCATGGTGATTATAAAGGCAACATTCCCTTTAAAACCAGCCACAAGCAAAATAAAAAGCCAAGTGAAAAAAGCAAGGTAAGCAGCAGCTGCAGTCATCCCATCTCCTCCAACAGCTCCCTGCAAGCATTTCTGGTTCCAGCCACATCTCCCTCATCACAGAAGGAGGGGAATGGGGTGTTAGTGACCTTATAGATCTATCCCAACCCTGGTATCTGTGGGTGCTTCCTCTGGATCTATGCAGCTCTGTGCTTCTCTCTTTCTTAGAAGGCAGAATCCTTTTGCATAGTCCCTGTCCAGAGGATGCCAGGATGGGAATGATCCCATCCTTGAGAAAGATATGGCCAGTATAGAAGGAAGGAGATACTGGGATATATAAGATTTCCATTGGCAAAGCTCTGCTTCCACCAGTTTCTTTCCCAGGCTCTCCTGAGGAGATGAAAGCTGGAATTTCTCACCTTGCTTGCTCCTCTAACAGAACAAACAGCCTCTCTAAACCCTACTCTTCCATTAACCTCATGAAATCAGGCAGTCCCCTACCTCAACCTCTCTTATCAAGGTCCTCCATCCAATCCAGAGGGCTGACCGTGAGCCTCCCCAGAGTGCAGGTAAGGGGCAAGCAGCAAGCAAGAGCAGAGGCACAGGCAGGTTTGCACCTGGGGCAACCCAGCAGTGTAACACAGCCCCGGCTCTTCTTCAGCAGTGCTCAGACAAGTTCTCTAGCAGAGATGGGGCTGACGTCCATCGGGAGGCAATCTGCTTCCATAGAGAGGAATATGTGGGGCAGACAACATTTTGCTGCATTTTATAACCATTCCAGACCATGCCCATTCTGTGACACAGCCCAAAATGGGCACAAGGATGTGCAGGGGCACAGCTGCAGAGAAACAGCAAGCGATGAGCACATGAACCAGCGGATTTCTCCCCACAGCTGCTAGGGTGATCCAGCAGAGCCTTGGGGTAAGGCTGGCCCATGCTGCTGGCATGGAAACCTGCACTGAAATCAAGGCATTTCTCAGCATTAACCTTGCTGAACAGGCACTTGAGGAAGGTTTCCGAAGTAGCCCCAAAGGGTTTCCCACTTGACAGCAGTGCCACTCCTCATTAGCTGAAGTACTGAATGCAGCACCCACGACCACTCACTTACATGGGCTCAGCAGAAGAGACTGTGGGTATTGAATCAGCATTTTCCAAGCATGACAAAAAGCCCCGAACCAGCTCCTTTTCTGTTGGGGATGAATCTCCCCAGTGCCAGAGATGTTTGTCAGCACCGCGAACGGCTGCGGGAAAGCATGGCCCCTGTTGTCGAGTCTATACAGCTGTTTCTTAGCAGAAACAGAGATTTGTGCTGAGCTCTTAAAAATGCCATTTTCCTCTGAAAAAGCTGCATAAACTCCGCACAGTGGAAGGCTGGCAATGAAAACACACGTGCAGCTGGAGGAAGGCCAGCGGTGCTCAGTATGGGCCCTGCGCTTGTGACAACCGCCTTGCAACATCCACCAAATCCACGCTCTGAGTGCATGCAACTGAAGTCAACACCAACAAAACCTTTGGGGATTTTGGGGTCGGTAATGACCTCATCATAGAATCACAGAATGGTTTGGGTTGGAAAGGACTTTAAGATCATCTAGTTCCAACCCCCTGCCATGGGCAGGGACACCTCTCACTAGACCATATCTCCCAAGGCTCTGTCCAACCTGGCAGCTTGCAATATGAAAGCCACTCACATTCACATCAGACAACTCCAGCCTTCCCAATCCAGCAAAACAGGCCAAAGAGACAGCAATGAGACAGAGACACTCTTGCATTTAGGTACAGCAAGGAAAAGGGAGCCCTCACTGCCTGGACTCACCACCCTGCCTGGGCACTGAGCAGGACCTGCACCGCTCGCAGGGATCAGTGCATAGCAAGTGAACACTCTGGATTATTCTTAATGCGCTTGGAATAAACCCATGCTCATGGGGAGGCCTGGCACAAGGGGCACAGTACCATGAAAGCCCCCATGAGCAATGCTGGGAAGGTTTAAGTAGGACATTAGCAGCGTGTTGTGCTTTATACAGCCCTCCTGGAGGTGCAGATGCCTCCATCACCCGTCCCATGCTGGCCCAGCCATGGGGTGTGATGTTCCCACCACGTGCCTAAGACTGAAGCCCACAGGGGCCATGGTTCATGAGACCAAATCCCTGCAGAAGCTCCTCTGGCATGGGCAGGATCTGACCCCTTACCCTTGACAATGGCCATTACCTGCTGATTCCATACTCCGGGGGTGGCTGGTACCGGACCAGGGCCACCTCTGCGCGGGCAGAGGGCTGCGGGGCAGCAAAGGAAGCCTTGAGGACATCCTGCGCCGGCTGCTCGCCATAGAACATCCCATGCTCCTGTGTCTTGCTGCCTGGAGCAGCTGCCTTGCCTTTGTAGGGGTACTCGGGCGGCGGGCCCCGTGGGTCCGTAGCCTTGCTGGGCTGTGGGGCTGCCTTGAAGCCTTTCGTGCCGCCCGGTGCGGGGGGATGCTGCTTGGCACCATTCCTCTCCAGCGAGAGCTGCATGATCCTCTCGCTCAGCGAGCGTACGTGGCCCTGCTTCAGCTCCTTCAGTGCCTCATCCTTATGCGCCTGCCCGCTGTTGGCTCTGTTCACCGTCGGCCTCCCCTCCGTCCTGGACTTCTGGCTGGATGTGCCATAAAACCCCGGAGCGGCCGCAGCGGCCGTCGGCGCCTGTCCTCGGAAGAACTGAGACTGAGCCTTGGCTTCCTCGTAGGTGGGGAGCTCCTCGGTGCCATGCGGGGGCTGCGGGGCTCGGGGCTGCTTCTCCATCGCAGCACCGTCCCCTTGGTGCTCCTGCCCCTGCGGTTCCTGCCGCCCCGACGGCTGGACCATTGGCGGCTCTTCGGGAGCGAGGTTCTCTGCGGAAGAGAGAGTGCTGGCAGTGCTGTTGGAGGGGCCGGCGCTGCCCGTCGCCTGGTGCTGTATGGCCAGCAGGTTCATGTTCTCGCTGGGGTTGCCATACCTCAGCCGCTCCTGGATCAGGCGCTGCAGGACCGTGCCGGCTGCCACCTCGTCCGCCCCTCGCATCTCCGCCTCTGGGACCCGGCGGAAGCTGGGTGGGCGCAGGGTGCAGAGGGCCTCCTCGGCTGGGCAGGGAGAGACAGAGGTGGCCATTAGCTTTGCTGACCAGCAGGCTGGAGCTCCTACACCCCACAGCTGTGACCCTGTGCCCAGGATGCACCCCAGGGACACTGCCCTGCCAGGGTCTCCCTGCAGTAGAGGGAACGTGGCTGGAAGCCAACAAAGGAGGCAGGGCACCACTCTCTGCTCATCCTCCCACCCCAGATCATCCTTAATTTCTTGCATTGACCCCTAAAAACATATTCCCAGCCCTTCCCTCTATAATACTCCATGTGCCCAATACCCACAGCACCAAATACCCTCCCAAGTCAATGGAGTGACAGGCAATGTCATAAGGAAATTTGGTCTTTTTTAAAATATAAATGGAATGGAAGAGAGAATAGAATAGAATGGAATGGAATGGAACAGAACGGAATGGATGACACTAGACTAGACAAGAACAGAACAGAATAATAAGAACAGAACATTTCCATTGGAAAGGACTTGCAACAATCATCTAGTCCAACCGCCTGAACAAAACTTAAAGCACATTGCTAAGGACATTGCCAAAATGCCTCTTAAGCACTGACAGGCTTGGGGCATCAATCACCTCTCTAGGAAGCCTGTGTTTAACCTTCCCCCTGGAGATGCCTTGCATTGCTTACGGCAGCAGCCTGTATGGCAATACCACACAGGAGGCTGCATTTTTGATGGGCAAAATCAGATGAGTCAAATCCCCTCCTAAGTGCCTTCCACAAGAAGAAAATGCAGAAGGTGTTGTAGAAAAGCTATGAAATGACACTGAAAATAAAAAGGTCCTAAAAGTGGAATTAAAGAATTTTCGGTGCTCTGGCGTCTTCCCCTAAAAGTGCTATTGCCCTTCTGGCCAATAACGCTATTTCTAAGGGAGTCACCATTGTGATTTTGCTGGGTGAGTACAAGGAGGGTGTTACAGTCATAGATTTCACACCAGCACTTTAAAAAGCCAGATTAGTTACACCATCCTAACACCCTACTGAAGTCACTCTTCAGAGGCAATGGCACCACTTTTGCACCCTATAAAAGTGGAGAATGCCTAGAGCTAAGCACCTAATGGCATATAACCATGGCTGGGAGGTTGGAATCTCTTCCTCCTGGAGCTCTCCTCTCACAACCATCCCAAAAGTGGTGTAAGACATCTGTCTGAAGGGGGTCTGAGTCCAGAGGGGTGTTCCTGAAAGGCCCCAGTGTGGACAAAAGGGAGAATAAGCCCAGAGCTCTGCACAGAGTCCTCCATGCCCCTAGGCAACGAGGAGATGCTGTTTTCAGTTCAGACTTTGAGGTCATTCTTGGCAACCTTCTCTCTCCTGCCATTTCCAGTTCTCAGAGGGGTTTGTCAGAAGGACTTACATTTGGGTTTTGGCGTTTGAAAGTAGCTAAAAAGCAAACTTTCTCTTGAGGTCTGGTATTTCCCTGAGATTTCATCAGTTACTGCACATGCTGTGGGATAACTTATATACAACCCGGATACCAGAGGGGAAGAAAAGCTTTTGACTCTTAACTATTAGAATAGGTCATTTCCACGCTGGGATTGAAGCCTGGCCACCAGCATTCAGAGGGTCTGTCAGCTCCCCAGGCTGCTGCAAACACACACATCTCCATCTACCTGTCTGCACCACAGCCAACTGTCCATCTACTTTATACATCCCTGCAGTTACAGCAAACTCTTACTGCTTTACTCATGTTATCACAGCATACAGAACCCCCCCCAAATTGGGCATTTTTGCAGACCTGCAATAGAAGTCTCCCTAACATACCAGTAAGCTCACAGACTAGGTTGTAAATCTGAGAAGAGTGGATAAAGCCAGCATCACACCATCAAGGCAGCTCTTGGTCATACATCAGAAGGATTTCCATCCCTGTGCTAGTCATCTGTCAGCATCCTTACATTTGGGAGATGTACTTTAGTTACCTATTATGAGGTCCAAAAAGGACTGACCAGAATGAGCTCTCCACAGGTTGCCTGTGGTCCTGCTCCATCAGCAAAAAAGCTATGGACCTCGGTCCAGCCGCACAATGAAGAGCAGCCTTGTCCTGAAGGACAAGCGGCAATGCTGCATCCTCCACAAGCACAAGTGACAAATGATGGTGGGTCATAACACTCAAGTCCAAGGTAACTCCCCTTTGACTCCACTGAGGATGAGAAGGTGGCCTTCAATTCTGTAAATATGATTTGTAAATAGTCTAAACTGCTCAATTTACTTCCAGGGAAAAACATGGAAGCGAATGTGGTGGGTTTGTATGGAAGTGTGGCCACACACTTACCAGCTTTTTCTTTGGCACTGATCGCTTCAGCTGTTAGAGGAGAAACTTCATGCCTGCCAGCAAACAATTGGTGATCCTGGTAAAGAAAGCCAGTGTCTTCCAGTACCTGGACTGGGCTGGTAGGCTTGTAACAAACAGATGTGGAGCCTGTAAGAAAGAAGAACGGGATGTCAGTAAAGAATGACGAAGTGTAAAGCCATGACTTATGACAGAAGTCCATAAAACAGTGTTCTTGAGCATGGCTAGGTGCCCTGCTGAGGCCACTGAGCAAACCACCTCTTGTCCTCACCACCCAAATAACACCTTAACTCTGAGGAGCAAGAGGCAGCCACTAAATCACAAGTGCTGCTTCACACACCAACCTTCAAGGTCCCCAGTCCAGGTACAAAGAGAGGCTTATAAGAGCTATAAGTGGGAAGTGACAAACTCATAAATCAAAGCATGGCACCAGGAGATGAAGTCAACAGAGACAGCATAAAACTAAAAGAGGGAGTGGGTAAACAGAAGAAAAGAATAGGTGAAGACCCCATTCCATCCATGAGTGCTTAAGTCTGGGAATTCTTCACAACAAAATCTGCTCATGAATAATAGTTCAGCAATACAGAAAATTGCTGAGACTTAAAATACAGCCAATGCTATCAAGGGAGAGAGTTTATAAATCACTTTGTCCAGATGTTCTTAATACGGTGAGAAGAGGATGTAGCTGGAGGGCCATGGGAATGAGTCTGGCAGACAGACTGAACAGGAGCTGCACACCCAAGCTCCGGCATCAGCAGCCGGACCAGTCCCTGTGCTGGTTTTGGCTGGGGTAGAGTTAATTTTCTTCACAGTAGCTGGTATGGGAATGGTTTGGATTTGTGCTGGAAACAGTGCTGATAACACAGGGATGTTTTAGTTACTGCTGAGCAGCGCTTACACAGAGCCAAGGCCTTTTCTGCTCCTCACACCACCCCATCAGTGAGGAGGCTGGAGGTGCACAAGTCGTTCGGAGGGGACACAGCCAACTGACCAAAGGGTATTCCATGGAATATGGCATCGCGCTCATCATTGGCTTGACCCCACAATTCAAGGAAGACAGACAGACTGGACAGCCTCCAAATGAGGGCAACAAAGATGACCAAAGGACAGCAGAACTTGCCCTGTGAGGAAAGGCTGAAAAGAGTTAGGTCTTCTCTCCCCGGATAAGAGAAGGCTGGAGAAGGGTGACCTCATCACAGTGTTTCAGTATTGCAGCTACAAAAGAGGACAGAGGCTCTCTCTTGGAGAAGTGCACTCAGTTTGGCTTGAGTAGAGTTAATTTTCTTCACAGTAGCTGGTACGGGAATGTTTTGGATTTGTGCTGGAAACAGTGCTGATAACACAGGGATGTTTTAGTTACTGCTGAGCAGCGCTTACACAGAGCCAAGGCCTTCTCTGCTCCTCACACCACCCCATCAGTGAGTGGGCTGGGGTGCGCACAAGGAGCTGCTGGGAGCGGACACAATCAGGACCGCTGATCTCAACTGACAAAAGCGATATCCCACACCTTATGGCATCATGCTCAGCATATAAACCTAAGGGAAGAAGAAGGAAGAGGGGGACATTCCCTGGGACATTGCCCAGGGAAGCTGTGAATGCTCCATCCCTGGTGGTGTTCAAGGCCAGGTTGGATGAGGCCTTGGGTGGCATGGTTTAGTGTGAGGTGTCCCTGCCCATGGCAGGGTGTTGGAACTAGATGACCTTAAGGTCCTTTCCAACCCTAACTGTTCTATGATTCTATGATTCAGACTGATGATGTTTGTCTTCCCAAGTAGCTGTTATGTGTGATGGAGCCCTGCTTTCCTGGAGATGGCTGAATACCTGCTTGTGACGGCAAGTGGTGAATGAATTCCTTGTTCTGCTTTGTTTAAATGCACAGCTTTTGCTTTACCTGTTAAACTGCCTTTATCTCAACCCGTGAGTTTTCTCACTCTTCTGATTCTCTCCCCCATCCCACTGGGGATGGAGTGAGTGAGCAGCTGGGTAGGGCTTAGTTGCCAGCTGGGGTTAAACCACAGTAAGATGAGGGTCAGTGGGTATGAGCTGCACTAAGAGAGGTCTTATCTTAACATAAGGGGTTTTTTTTTACAGTGAAAACAATCATTCACTGGAGCAGCATCCCCAGGGACATGGTAGAGGCCCCATCACTGGAAGTTTTCCAGATGCAGTTGGACAGCGTGTGAGATAACCTCATCTAGGCTCCTCTTCCCACAGAAGGTCAGACCAGCTCATTTGCAGAGGCCCCTTCCAACCTGGGCTGTTCTTTGACTCTCTGATTTTCCAGTTCCTACTCATTTTTCTGAGCATGACCTCATTTTTGCAAAGAGAAGGCTGTCTGAGACCCAAACCTTGGAGGTGAGCATCTCCTGGCCCCAAGTACCCTGGTACAGCAGGGACATGGCAGAATCACTCTCCACTTACACCACCAGCTGCCATAGGTTTTAGACTAAGGGAATGGCCATCGACCTCCAGCACCAGCCACTGCCAAGGGACTTGCTTGAGCAGGAGAGCAAGGGCTCGAAGTGGCATCAATGTGACATCCTTCAGTCCTAGCAGGGCATCCGTCCATCCTGGTGGGGCAGGAAGCTCACAGGGACCTGCAGCACCCTGCTCTGCAGGAAAAACCATCTGCCACGGATGACTTGGACTTAATAACCCAACTGCTTGGTTTGCACTTGGCTAACTGCATGCTTACTGGCATATATTACACAGGGAAGCCTGCTCTCCTTACGTACAGATCATCACTAACCACACACCCCTGCATGGAGCAGGGCAGCAGGAGAGCAGGATCCAGCCTCTCTTCTCTACAGGCATGAAGATACTATTCCCCTCTGTGTCCAGAGGAGAGGAAATAGGTATTTCTGTGAAATGTTAACGAATTCACCACTTTACCATTCTTATTATGCATGAATGTGTACGGCACTTATCTACATTTAGAGAGCAAGAGGGAAAGATTGCTCACTTGAGTAGAGCTAAGCTGAGTATGTTTGTAAAACTGATCATGGCAGCCTGGTCTGGAGTTCTCACCTAACCACTTGTCTTGGGTTGCCATGGCAAAGCAATGACCTACTAAAATCAGGACTGGTAAATGCTGACATCTGCCAAACTGCTCAGCTTCTGATGTCTGTTATGTCAGAGTCGAAATCAAGCAGCTCTGATCCAGGCAGAAACCACTGCCCTTTGCTGTACCCACATTGAGGTAACATCATAAAATGATGTAATGATGGTTTATGATGTTAAAATGATGTAATGGTATTTTATGTTCATTCACATTAGGTTTTAATAAAACGTCAGCTGTAACTGGTACCAAAAGCCAGTTTATGTGTAAAACAGATAACAGTTGCCGAAAGATCAGTGGTTGGCACAAGGCCACAATCCAGATCATGGGCAATAACGCACCACTTGAAAGCTTAGTGAAGCCTCACGAGCCATTTGGAGCAAGGCAGAGGCCTCTTTTTCTTCCCCCATGCTGTCACTGGAGCCTCCCAAATCTCAGCTCTCCTTTCCAGAGACAAAGGTTTCGCTACACCCAGCTCTCCTGAGGTGTAAGTCTGATGCTCAGGCATTTGCTCCTTTGTCAAACCTTCCCATTCTTCTACAACACTGACCAAAAAAGCAATTTCATTGTTATAACTGAAACCCAGTGTGCCAGGATACAGCCCTGTCAATAGACACCACTTCTTCAACTGCCACATAAACGTGTACATGAGGCCCTTAGTGACATGTGGTTGTACTTCGTCATTTTAAAGGTGTTTTCCAACCTAGTTGATTGCATGATTCTATGGTTTAACGGTGGACTTGGCAGTCCTGGGGTAAAGGTTGGACTTGATGATTTTGAAGGTCTTTTCCAGCCTAAATGATTCTATTCTATGGTTCTGTAACTGGTGTCTCTCACAGCCAAACCTGTAAGACACAACCACATCTGGCCCAGTTCAGTCCTTACTTAACTGGACAGCTTCTCCAGGCCTTCATTTCTGCATCTCCATCAACTCTCCCACATCTAAGTGACTGTCTGACACTAATCCATTTGTTTTCCTTTTCTTTTAATTCTAAATAAACATGCATTACACCCTGCAGAAGCAGACGTGTTATCCTGGAGGGCTGCTGCACAGCCCTGCAATTCATCAGAGCTATTTCAGTGAATCATTTGCTAAGATTAACACCAGACAGTCAGCAAGGACCCACAGACAGAGGAGCAACGCTTAAATATTTCCTGTTTCTGATGTGGTTTCAGTCTGGTTTTGAAAAGGATCTAAAGCAAAACCTCATAGGAAGCCCATTGCTGTGACATTACAGGAAAGCCATGTTTTCAGAGCAGTAACAGCGTTCCCAAGAAGCAAATTTCCTCCTCACCAAAACAATCGGAAAAGATGTTTTTCTGACAGCCAAACCATACTATCACTCCAAACTTCAGTGAAACACCATGAAATGCGTGTTGTGCAAAGACAGTTTGCTGCTATTTAGAGGCAACACCTCAAGACAGCGCTGGAGTGATGAGTTTCTGCACCACACTCTGCTGCCCACCTGGGTACCGCTCTGGGCACAGCCTGTCCTGCCAGCTCATAGAGCTCCTTCTCTGCCACCCAAAACCCAAACAAAACCACAGTGCTGTCCTTCAAAAGATCCTCTTTCAATTTGTACCCTCCTGAGTGGTTTGAAAGAGATGAAGGGTTCCAAACACCATTTGGAGCAATCACCTGAAATCAAATATTAAGTAAAGCAGCTTTACGCTTTCCTATAAACTCTGCCACAGTTCATAAGGGAGGTCCAAGAATGACAGAACAAAAAAGACATCATTTCCAAGCCCACATCTGTCCTCCTGTCTCACAGCCAAGCCAGAAAGGAGTGTAAAAACCTTATTCCACATTTAAAATGTCCTCCCTGCCCTGTCACTGCAAACAAATCTCAGGTCAACAAGGAAGGACCTTAAGGTCCTTTCCAACCCTAACTATTCTATGATTCTCTAATTATTTAAAAGACATCGCAAAAGGACAGTCAAAATGCTCCAGGGTCCCAGAGGCTACCCAATGGCTGTGCCATGAATCCCTCATGGTGACCCATCAGTCTCTCCCATGGGTCACAGGAACCCTCCATCAAGGCTGGATGCCCCTCCTGTGCATCCCAGCATGTGAACAGTACTTTCCTTTCTAAGCATCAGCCCAGTTTTGACAGGAGGCATTGCTGTACCCCAGCCACACAGCCATGCCACTCTCCCAAGGCTGGGAGGAAGATCTGAATTTGATTTGGCTCACAAAAAGATAACTCATGCATCCCGCTTCTTAGTTTAGGTACAGAAAGCAGAGACAGCACTTTCAACAGCATCACAAAGGATGCTCTCGGTACCTCCAGCAGTGGTGGGATTCCTCCGCAGCCCCAGCTCTGATGAGGTGCAAGGGCTCAGGCAGACGTTGATTGTTCCCCATCAGCATCTCCCCAGTCGATGCACAGATTTTCTAGGTCACTTGTGGGGTGGCTGACCCATGCTCACACCCCATCATTCTGCTTGGGAACCTCGCATCTGCTGCCAGGGCTCCCGAGCCCCATGAGGACTGAACAAGCATCGCTGGTATTTTCACAGGAGCAGAGCAACATCTTGCAGGACAGAAATCCAACCCACATAATGCACAGCAGATGTGAGCCACCAGCACCTCTCGTTTCCCACATGAAAGCTGAAGATCTACCACATCTGAGCCAAAAGAAGCCTCACCCCTCTGCCTGGCCGGATTCACCAACCCAACCCCCCCCTTCACAGCTCGATGCTCTGAGGAAAGAAATCCTCATCCCACTGTTACCTCCAGGATCCACGTTGTGCTATTCCCGTGCTCGAGAAGAGTTCCCGGAGTCTCCCATCCTGGGTATTGTCATTTCACTCTCCAAAGAGCGCCTCGTCCAAGAAAGCACTAGCAAGACTAATGAGGAAAGGCGATGGAGGCAGCCAAACCCCATCTCTCCCAAGGAATCACGCTAACACATCCAAATGTAACTGCCTACAAGGATGAGCACTTTCCTTGAAACTTCAGCCTCATGCACTGATTTTCATATACGCTTCCCCTCAGCAAAAAACAAAGCGGACAAGCACAAAAGCTACGAGCAGCGCAGCTCCCAAGCCTGGCATGAGATCAGATGGATACAGGGAAGAGCAGAGCCAAGTCTGCCTGCTCGGGAGATCCCCCATGGATGCCCACACTTCCCGCCTTCCCTATGGAAATCGGTGCAGGCGTGTGGGGGCAAACAGTGCCCATCACAGCTCTTTCATCTTGGACGCTTACAGGTTTTATAGCATTAGAATAATCCACTGGGATTTTCCCCCATCCCAGGCTCACCCCTGGAGGAGAGGCAGGATGCGGGCAGAGTATTTCCATCCAGTTACCTGGGCATTAACCCCATGGAGGAAGGGATGCACATTCCTGAAGCAGCTCCACTCGGCTTTGTACAAATATGTGCATTTTTAAAGCCTCTCTCTATTGTAAGCTATAAATTCACCTCTGCAGCTATAGCACTGACTATACAACATGCAGCCAGCCTAAATGTATTCAAATTGAATCAATAATTGAAATTTCTCCTTTGATCACAGCACCAGTGGCACAGTGATGACTCGTGTCAGTGCTGCTACTCTGAGATGAAAGGGTAAAAGTGTTGTTCAGAGCTGAAAGTAAGGGAAGAAACTCTCGGTAGAAGAGTGAAATACAAAGGCTGACATGGAGTTAGCGAACAGACGTTACTGGTGCAGCCGCGCTGCTTGTCAGCACGGCGAACAGTCTGCAGGCATTTTCACTATGCCATAAATTCCCATTTCCAAGCCATAAAGAACTCCAAGATAAAAACTCATCATGCACATTCGTAGGGGAGGGTGTTTTTTTTCCACTGGGGGAGAGGGAAACCATAAATCAAGCAGCTACAACACAGAGACAAGACACTCGCAAAGCAGGGGTTTACGCTATGATTAACTTTGCTGTACTTAGTGCCATTAAAAACGATTACGTTACAGAAGAGCACTGGCATGATCCATGTTGCTTGGATATTTAAGCCCTTCCATTAATTAACCAGAAGTGAAACAGGACCCACGGCTGTGGATCATTCAGTCTGGTTCCTCATTACTTTGAGCAACCATATTATAAAACTCCCTCTTGAACAGACAGCATCTGGAGATGTGGGGTTTTCACCCCATTTGAGGGAGGTTTCGGGATCCTCTTCCTCACATGGACATAAACGCTCTCCTCGGTTCCCACTCGCAGCCACTGACATCGCTCTTTATCCATCTATTTTTTTTTGCCAGTGGTGTCCTTTAGGTTAAATAGCTTTCACCCTGAGTCATTCCCACAAACTTGCAGCGTACAAAGGAGCCTGGGATAAGGACAGAACAAAAATAGTACAAAGACTGTACAGTGCTCTCTAAGTGAAAATGCAGGCATTGAGCTCTATCATATGGACCTTCAGAGTTCTACAGTTTTCCCATTTCTAACACAGGCGACAAACCATAGGCTAAGGATGCACCATTCTTCATTTGATCCGTGCAAAGAACTGCTCATGATAACCCCACACTAAGCAGAGCCTTTGCATTATTCCCAAGTGTCACGTATGAAAGAAAAAGAAATTAAACCTTCTTCCCACCAGAATGTACATTCCAATTATGAGCCTTCTGTTATTAAATCATTACACGCAGTTTATATTCAGCCACTTTGAAAATGCAGAAATTTAATAAAGGTATTATACACAGAAGTGCTAACAAGATGATTGCCTTTAGCTCCTGCTCCCAGACAGCTGAGATCAGATTTAGAACAAGGAAAATCACCGTAACAGCCCATTGGAGTCATCGCCACAGAAATGGCTCAAACCCAGTGCATGTCACAGGCATGGGGACACATCCCATGGGACAGGCCATGTCACTGGCAGGGCCCCCTGCCCACCCCAGGTAGTTGTCCCAGTGGGGAGTCCCACCAGGAAGTGTCTCACCACCTCCGTGGGAAGCAGGAGCCCAGACCAGGTCCTAGGGGGGGGACTCTGGTGCCTCCTGCCCTCCAGGCACCACAGGGGACCCATGTGTCATCCCCCAGCCTGGCTGGGGCCCCACAGGAATACCTGCTCACAACAGACACATTGAGGAGGGAGGGCAGAGGGATAACAGCTTCTCATAGAATCATGGAATGGTTTGGGTTGGAAGGGACCTTAAAGCTCATTCAGTTCAAACCCCTGCCATGGGGACAACTTCCACTAGAGCAGGTTGCTCCAAGCCCCATCCAACCTGGCCTTGAACACTGCCAGGGATGGGGCAGCCACAGCTTCTCTGGGCACCCTGTGCCAGTGCCTCAGCACCCTCACAGGGAAGAATTTCTTCCTTACATCTAATCTAAATCTCCCCTCTTTAAGCTTGAAGCCATTACCTTTACATTTACCCTTACCCTACGTTCACTTTACATTACCATTACATTTTTTAATTACTTCAGTTGGTTTAAGTCTTAAACAGAGACTGAATTTCACTAAAAGCATTTCAGTTCATTAAATTATTCATTAAATTAAATTAATAAAATAATGTCATTATTTTCCAGCCTGAGCCTTGACCCCTGGAGTTACTGCTGGTATTTGCGCTCACCAATTTGGGCACAGCAGATAATCCCAAGTATTGCTCAGTTACTTAATCCCATGCTGTTTTCCTGAGATGTGGCACCCCCCACAGATCACCTGCTCCTCGAAAGGCACTGAATGACCCATTACAATTTCAAGATAAGGTACAGACATGCATGGCAAAAAGCATAGCCAGGGCCATGGAGAGCCAGCAAGTGCTGTAAAACCCGCTGCCACACACGGGATACACGTTACTGCAAGGCAAAACACTGTTCTCACAGGAGCTGGTCCAAATCTAGAGGGATTACACCAGCTTTTCCACATTTACTCCAGATTAAACCCACAGCAGCATCCCACCTACTGAAGAAGTCACTTAAACAACCAGAAAAGATCAAACACGGTTCCTAAATGCAGTATTTCCACAGAAAAGTTGCCCTGACAATTTTCTTTAGAGAGGTGATGTTATTACTGTTATTTTCTATGTATTGCCATCTATTTCTGCTTCTGCCCTGAGCAGAAGGCAGGCTGTTCCATTTAAAAATTCAGGACACAAATGGGAACCAGATTACATCTATCCCAAAGCTGCCAAAAAGCAATTGCTGTATGAAACCAAAAATCCTCCTGGGAGTTTTCCCAAATCCACAAAATATTCCCGAGCACTAAAGTTTCCACAGGGACTATTACATTAGCAGATAGTCTCTGTGTGAAAAACCGAGCACGCAGCCATCTCCTAATGGTTTCCAGGACACGGAGGCTGCACAAGGCACGTATTCTCCACCTTAGCACCAAATAACATTTCACAGAAACATAGAGTGGTTTGGATCGGAAGGGACCTTAAAGTTCATCCAGTTCCAACCCCCTGCCATGGGCAGGGACACCTCACACTAGAGCAGGTTGCTCAAAACCCCATCCAACCTGGCCTTGAACACTGCCAGGGATGGGGCAGCCACAGCTTCTCTGGGCAACCTGTGCCAGAGCCTCAGCACCCTCACAGGGAAGAACTGGTTCCAGACCTGGCCTTTACAGTATCAGTATTAAAACCAAATGGCACTGGGGACATCAGGCTTTTGTTTCCCAAGGCAAAGCTGCAGTGGTCAGCAGCAACATCTCCACTTTGTCCTGAAACCTCCATGCACATCCCAAGAGTCCAGCTGAGCCCGATCCCCAGGCAGCCCTGCACACGTCCCTCTGGGGCTGCTGCTGGGGTCCCTAAAAGCCCTCCTCAGGGTCTCTTCACTGGAGAAATGCAGTGCCCTTAGCTCTGTGCCAGCGCTTCCTTGCAGAGGAGCTCTTACGAGAAGCACAGGGGCTGTATCCATGCATCAGTCCCTCTATCCAGGATAATGATGTGCAGAGTTTGATCCAGATCCAGGAACTGCTCCTATGCCTGTCCACAACATCACAGGTGTGTGGAAATGGAAATCCATGACCCTGCGGGCATGGGGGCTTCAGTGGGAAAGCACGCGCTTGCTCAGGTCAAATCTGCCCTCCTTCAACCTGAGTGCTTCCCAGAGAAAAGGGAAAGCAAAGCTCCCCCTGCTAAACACTGCCAGAGAGCAAACGACAGCAAAGGACAGCAGGGCAGAAGAGGAGGAGAAGAATGGACATGCAGGTGATGGGGGAGCTCCCACCAGCCCCTCCGCAGTCTGTGGAATATGGGGGTCCAATCCCAGCAATGTTGGTGTGGGCACATCCCTCCCGAGGTAACAACCTAAAACCAGGCCCGTGAATCCATCCCCTTGCACCCCTACACCAGATGTGGATGAGGAAGGCTGAGGATGAGGAAGGGTGGGCAGGATGTGGCCCCTCCACGCAACCCCAGCGCAGGTTTTGTTATAAGCTCTCACCCACCCAACATCTCCAGCCCCCTCTCTCAGGTATTTCTTGATACTTGGGTATTTATAAGACCCTTTTAAGAGCTTTTCTAGCCATTAGCAATGGCTATATATATATATGTGTATATATATATAAACTAAAAGTCTGTATTTTTAATATACACACACATAAATAAAATGTATGCAGTTATATATAAAATATATATGTGTATTTAATATTTATATAAAATATATTTCATATATAATATAGTCATATATATAATAATATGTAAATGCATTAAAATACGTAAGCATATCTACATATATTTGTTACATCTCTACATATATGTAAAACATAAATAGATCTAAAATACATACATGAATACATCTCTCCGTGCACACCTGCGAGCAGGACGGGCGCTGCCAGCTAGCTGTGCACAGGGGAAATGAGGGGTCCTCGTCTGCACGGCCACCCCTCTCTCTGAACGCTTTTCAGGCTTGTTTCCATCTAAACCACAAAACACCAGCGCAGTGGATGCCCGAGAAGGGCCTCGCAGGAGCCTCAGCCAGGATCCCGGTCTGACCACAGCTGCTCAGCGCTGCCGGGACATTCAACAGCACCAGGAAAGAGGAAAATAATCCCTTTTTCCATCGAAAAAGGAACAAGCTCAGGCAGCGACGTTCCTGTGCTTAACTCAATCACAGAACCTGGCAGCAGGATTCGGAGGAGACTCACGCGGGGTTTTCCTCCTGTTTCAAGGCTGTTTTTCGCCCTTAAGCAGGAGTTTATCTTTGTTCTCCCTGCAGGGGCAGGGAGGTTAAACACAAAAGTTCCCTCTCACCATCCCCCTACAACAACAACAACAACAACGTGAGAAAACGCTCCCCGCCGCGGGCGGCCCCTCCCGCTGGCTCTGCCCCCAACCCGGTCCCGATCCCGGTCCCGCTCCCGGTCGCCGGCTGGCTGGGGCGGGCTGGCTGCCGCCGTCACCCGCGGGGGACAACGGGGAACCGCCGGGGACGCTGCGATCGCCGCTGCGGAAACACAACCGCCCGCCGCGCGTCCAGCCGGGAACGTTCCGTTCCCGCTGCGCTCCCGGCCGGTGGCTCCGCTCTCCCGCGGGACAGGCGGCGGCTGCCCCCCGACCCTCAACGCCTCGAAACGAACGGCGAACCCCCCCCACCTCACCGGTAGCGGCTCCGGTACCCGCCCGAGGCGGAGGAAACACGCTCAAGTACTCGAGAGGCTCCGAGAAACACGGAGTGGCGGGGAGGGATGGGCCAGGGCGGGCTGCCTGGCCCTAACGGAACACCGGGCGGGGGAACGGGGACAGCCCCGCTCCCGCACCGGGTGGGGTTTGCCCCGGGGGCAGCGAGTCCGGGAGCCTGTCCAGCCCTCCTCGCATCCTCCCTGGAGCGCGGTACCGAGGGAGCGGTGGGACTCCGGGGCGCAGCGAGCCCAACCCGGCACGCCGCACCGCGCCCGCTCCACTCACAGCCGAGTCTGAGAAGAGACAGCTCCAGCGGCACTCCCGTTCACAGCGGCACACACGTGGACAAAGACGCAGGCACTCACAGGGGTGCGCACAGGCACATGTGTGCACACACATAGGCACATGTACGCACGGACACACCGCACAGCCCACTCACCACTCTTACCTCCGGCTCCGCGCCCCGGCAGCACCGCGGCCATCCGCGCCGATACGCGCCGGCCGCCGAGGGCGGGGCGGGGCCAGGCGGCAGGGAGGAGCCAATCGCAGGAGGCGGACCGGGGGTGTGGCTAGGGGCGGGGCCAAGAGGCCTTGGAGGCCACGGCGGTCCTAGCGCCGACCAGACAGAGCCCAGCGTGACCCCCCACACATTGAGGCTGTGGGGCTGGAAAGCCCGGAGGGATCCCGAGCCCCCCAGGCTGGGCCTCGGGCTCTGATGGAGCTTCACCGAGAGGACGGTGAGGCATTGGAACAGGCTGCCCAGGGAAGTGGTGGAATAACCACCATCCATGGAAGTGTCCAAAACCCCTATGGTGGTTATTCCACCGTAGGTGAGTCCCTAAGGGACATGGTTCAGTGATGGACTTGAGGTAACGTTTGGACTTGATGATCTTAAAGGTCTTTTCCAAGGCAGTTGGCTCTATGATTCTCAGGCCCAAACAGAGCCACCGAAGACAGTGGGATGCTCCCAGGGTGAGCCTGTGTGGCAGCACAGCTTTCCCACCTCATGCTTGGGGATGCTTGGGACTTAAGTCTCATCCTAGGTACCAACACAGGCTCCCTGAATAACACTCCACGCTTCACACAGTTGACAGACCCAAGCCCATGCATCAACCGCAGGCATCTTTCCCTTCTCCAGGGCTGCAGCAGCCTCCCCTGCGCCTGGAGGAGCTGGGAGCTCCCTCTTCGGGGAGTAATGGGGCTCCCCCATTCCTAAACACAGCTCCACATTCCTAATCACATTTTCATATGAGCAGTGGATGTACATACCCCTTGACATCAAGGGATTCCAACTGATGCCCAACGTGAGTGCTGCGGTAACAGGAACACAGGACATTGGTCACCTTGAGGTTTCATTGCGGCTCAGCACACCAGATCCATGGGATGTTTTCATCAGGGCTGGAGCGAGCCACTGCTTTGCCTCCCCAGCCCACCTCAGCCCCACTGCCAAGGGTCCAGCACAGGGGACATGGTAGGGGAGCTGCTTGGGTGTTTGCACTGCATTCCATTAGCATCCTTGCTGCCATGTGGGCACCGACTGGGTTGAGCAGCTGCTCTGCACCCTCTTCCCAGCACTGCCCCACAGGGCAGACCTCATTCCAGATGGCCAGCACCACCAGGATGCTGCTTGGGTTTCCCCATCTCATTGCTCCAACCTCCTTCAGTTCAGCAAGCTGCCGGTGGTGCCAGGACTGTCCATTCAATTTGTACTCATTTCTCCCAGCTCTTAACACATGGACAAGATTTTCAGCTCCCAAAGGGACTTTGGTGGCTTCAGCCCCCTAAATACTGTGCCAGAGGGATAAAAGCAGGTAGAAATGCAGGGCTGAAGAGGAACCCACCCAATGCCATACCAATGCCACCGCAGCCCTGTAAAGAGACACAGCAGGACTGGAGCTGACTCCCTGTAGCTCCAGGCAGTGGGAGCATGCTGAAGATCACAGCAGTCTGAAGCATTGTGGTTTTGAATTGCAAAACTCAGCTTTGCTTGGAGTTTGGGTTTTGTTTAAGTGCAAGATACAGGGAAACTATAGGATACAGGAAATGAGCAAAGGAGGGAAAAATATTGGTGGTGAAATGAGATTCCTCAGTTCTCACATCTGCCTATCTACCACGGCAGCAGTTACACCAGAACTCTCCAGCTACCTGGAAGGAGGATGGAGCTAGGAGGAAACGGCCTCAAGCTGCACCAGAGGAGGTTTAGATTGGGTATGGGGAGAAATTTGTTCACTGAAAGGATTGTCAGGCACTGGAACAGGCTGCCCAGGGAAGTGGTGGAATCACGGTCCCTGGAAGTGTTCAAAACCTGTGTTGATGAGGCCCTCAGTGACATGGTTCAGCGGTGGAGTTGGGTCCTGGAGTAACAGCTGGACTTGATCCTGCAGGTCTTTTCCAACCTAGTTGATTCTATTATTCTAACTGTTTCCATGTGAGCTGAGCATCCTCAGGGATGCTCTTCCCTACATGTTGGCATGCAAAACGAGGTGCCCGCTAGGTACTGTCCCTCTGGGTGTCTCTGAAGCTTTGAAACTGAAGCAGCTATCAGCTGTCTCCCTGCTGTCACCTAATTCAGGCTCAAGCAGCAGAGCAGAGAATCGCAAATACGCTGCTTGAAGGGGATGTGAGGGGAGCCAATCACATCCCTGATATCCTCAGGGGGAAAATAACAGTGGAGCGCTAAGAGAGGGATGTTCAGTTCTCTTGTTTCCTGCAGGTGCCCTGAGTATCCTGGAGCAAGTTAAGCCTAAGGAGTTTGAATGCCTAAATCCTCTGCAAAGTCATGGGACACCTTGAACATAGATAGATAGATAGATAGATAGATAGATAGATAGATAGATAGATAGACAGACAGATAGACAGACACCTTGGTCCCCTGGAGGAACCAGCCTTTGGTTTTTCAGGTTGTGTACCTGCTCTCTCTTATCTCCCTCAGTGATAAAGGTCGGCTTTGCTGATAGACACAGGAGAACCATAGACCTGCTCAGCTGTAAATGAAGGTGTAATTTCTCCCTTGGCTTGTTAGTGCCTGTTCACAGCAGTGGATGGAGTTGGATGAAGACACTGTTTGCTGAGCCTTGCTCCAAATGGCAATTCAAGCTCTACTTTTTCTCATGCTCCAGCTTTACCATTTGGTTGGGCAAAATGGGGTGCACTATTCTGGTTACTGTGCTGCACAGTCCATGTCACAGGGAACTGGGTGCAATGTGGCTGTACTGCCCTTGGCCAAGCAGATACAGCCTGTCTGAGACTTCATTTTACTTCTCATTCTGGCCCCACAGTCTACACTTCCCTTTTACCTGTTGCTGTGTGAATGATCAGTGATGCTTTCAGCTCTAGCGGAATAAATACATCAAGAAAAAGGATTATCTGCTGTCTTGTCTTTCAGTAGCATTGCAAGAACCCCATGAACCATCCTGTTACATATCCAAGGAAAAGAGCCCTTTTTTCTGCTGCGGTACAAGTGTGATTTCTCTTTTCCCCCCATTATTCATTTTCTGTTCCATGTTTCCACAAAGCTTTCAAAACCTTTTTCTTGTTCAACTCCATTTTTGTTTGAGAAACTAAATGGCCATGAAGGGTGGCAGGTTGAGGAAGGAGTTCTCTGAACCCTCTGTAGTCCAATACATCTGATAACCACTGGGGAGCTGTGTCTGCCCAGGAGGGCAAGACAGCTGCTGCTCAAGCTTACCCCTTTGCAGCTCCACTATTTTTATGGATTTTCATATGTATTTATTTATTTATATTTCAAAATAAAATGTTTCCCCAATTAGGAATAGCTCCACTATTGTTATATTTTTATCTTTTATATTTCTATTTTTCTCTATATTTTGTATTTTTATATTAATTAATTCATTGATTAATAAATTAATGCTTTTCCTACAATGAACTTGAGGAAGGTAGTAAGTCCATCCTTCCACCCCTTTTGATTCTAACCCTGCTCAGCCAGGCCCCAGTGCTGTCAGGTTATCACAGCAGAGCTGACAGTGCCATCTCACTTCACTGCCTCTCTTCTGCTCCTCCCTGGTAACTAGGGAGACCCAGGAGACACACACACACCATTCACAGCCTGGAAGCACGTCTGTTATACCCTCAAAATAAAACCTCTCATGGATTTTCCAAGCATTTCGGCGAGCTACATGGGAAGGGAGAAGCATTTCCCAGTGCCTCCTGGGCTCAGCCATTAGCAAACCCTTGGTTCACTCAGCATCCCTACGCTATCTCAAACCCCTGGGGAGCTCTGAGCGGTTCCTACCACCAAACCCAGAGCTGGACCACCGAGGCCCTGCAGAAGGGACATGGCCATCCCAAGCCACAAGCAACACGCAGGTATTGACACACATTGCATGTGCAGCCATGCATGTAATCCCACAGATTCCCAGTGCTGCAAGTGAATAACTCATTGTCCTGCTCTTCCTGACTCTGCAGCAATCCCAAATGCCTGCGTGCAGTTTCACTTCTTGCTGGAGCTGCTGCTTTTGACAATGGCCAATGGGCATCTGGAGAGTTTCAGGCCCGTTAACACCACCACTGGGGATGGCACAAAATATCACCATAGGATGTTGAGACCACAGCAAGAAGCTGAATCAAGGATCAGAATACACGGTGTAGAAAGCCTCACCCAGGTAACTTTAGTAAATAACAACCACAAAGCCTTTGATATAGATGCCGGAGAGGGACTGTAGTGATAGGACAAGGGGTGATGGGTTTAAACTTAAACAGGGGGAGTTCAGGTTAGATATAAGGAAGAAGTTCTTTACTGTGAGGGTGGTGAGGCACTGGCACAGGGTGCTTAAAGAAGTGGTAAATGCTCCATCCCTGGCAGTGTTCAAGGCCAGGTTGGATGGGGCTTGGAGCAACTTGCTCTAGTGGAAGGTGTCCCTGCCTATGGCAGGGGGTTGGAACTATGTGTTCTTAAGGTCCTTTCCAACCCAAACCATTCCATGATTCTAAGCCCTTACTGTTAACTCATGCGGAGATAATCTTACTTCTTGATAGTCACAGGCTTTACCTGCACCACAGAGACCCTTCTACCCACCCTCAGCATCCCAGAAGCATCTCTAACTCCTGAGCAGAGGCAAATCCCCTTGGAGCCCCGGAGCAGCTCTTTCCAAACCACATCTGCAGAAGGTTTCTAAGTAATCTTGCTACCAGGCAGCCAGTGAGCTCAGCAGTTCTGGGAGCCCCAGAGACACCCATCCTCCTAAATTAATAGCCTTTGCTAAGGTTTCCGCAATGACAACTGTACATATTTATTGGGTCTCCTCTGATACACACTTAACAGGCAGCGTTGTATCTGGAGGCAGCAGGAAAACTCTCCCTGCACATCTGTTTTTCCAGTGCTGCCAAAGAGCTTTCATTTTTCTCTAATAACTTGACCTGTTTGGTTTCTGGCAGAAGACGGCCAAGCAGAGCACTCGCTCCCTTGGATGCGCTCCAGTACGGGATGAGGTCAGGACAACAAAGAAAAAGAAACAGCTGGATGGCTACAAAGCAGTGGGAACAAACAGGGCAGGGACCAGGGCTTTTTCTTTCCTTCCCTTTTCATTTATCCAATGGGATTTCATTCCTGGGCGTATTTATTCCCCAGGCAGTTGGTATCACAAAAGCCGTGTTTCCTGCACGCCTCCTCCCGACCGTACCCAGGGTGCACGTATAAATAGCACAGCCAGCTAATCCCTCCTCTGCTCGGCTGTCAGGAAATGTGAGGCACAGGTCCTAGGGGTTTCCACTGAGAGGCTGCAGCTCCTACACAAGCATTTCCATCTTGATTTTGGCAGGGTGGGTTTTGTACCCCCACTTCCATTTAATTTTTCCATTTCACCACATTCCCATTGCTCTTTCCAAGACTTTCTGGGCTGGGGGCTTCACCTTGCATTTTTCAATCCGTCTTCTTCCTTTTTTTCCCCTGATATTCAGCTAAATCATCTTAAAGCAGCAAGGAGAAGAATTGCCAGTGGGGAGGGAAGGAGGTGGAAAAGAGGGGAGGGATGAGGGAATGGAAGACAGGGAGAAGACATGCCAAGTACAGGAGAGACAGAGAAGCAGTCTGCACATGTTCCCCTGTAGGGAGAGTTTCTCTCTCCCTGACCTCACTTTCTCCATGGCCAGAATTCCACCTCCGGACTTGCCAAGGAGACAATGCAGCATTCCTCTGCTGGGCCACAAAGCAAGTGTGAAATGTTCTGTTTTAATCATTTACAGAACAAAAGGAACACAACAGTCACCATCTGATTCATATCTGCTGAAATCCCACAGCCGGAGCTGTGGGAGAGGAAACACAGATGAAGAAAGTAAAGGAAGAGGAGGTGTAGGTTCGGTTTGGGTTTCTTTCTTCTAGTCACTGCAGACCTAAAGAAAGACAAGAAGAACCATGCTGGCCTATACAAAAGTTTAAGAGCTCCTGGTGTCCTCTGACACAGCCTTTGGAACGTGTCTGCAGAGAAAATACAAGGAACACTACAAATGCTGTTTCCTCTGACAGGTGATTCCGTTTCCCTTCCTGAGCCAGAGGCTGTAGCTCCATCACCAGGTTTGAGAGCCTTTCATAGACGTCTCTTCCATGATGTTTTCTAATCCCATTTTCAGCCCATTCACACTTTTGGCACGCTGGACGTTTTGTGGTAGCGAGTTGTACAGTGTAACTGCGCTGTGTGAAGACACTGCCTTTGGGCTGTGATAAGCCCTTCCTTACTTCACAGAATCTCAGACTGGTTGAGGTCAGAAGTGGCCTCTGGAGCCATCTCATCCAACCACCTAGGGCTGGTTGTCCAGGACCATGTCCAGATGGCTTCTGAGTACCTCCAAGGACAGAGACTTTACCACCCCCCAAGGCAAAATGTGCCAGTGCTTGGTAACCCACACAGTGAAAAAGTGCTTCCTGATGTTCAGAGGGAACTCCCTGTGTTTCAGGTTGTACTTCTGGTACTAGCACTGGGCACCACTGAAAAGAGCCTGTATCCAAGCCCTTTTCACCCTCCCTTCAGGTATTTACTGATGAGATCCCCCAGAGCCTTCTCTTCTCAACACTGATAAAGCCCATCTCTCCCAGCCTTTTCTCACAGGATTGATTCTCCAGTCCCTTTATCATCCTTGTGGCCTTTCATTGGAGTATCTCGAGTATGTTCATGTCTCTCTTGCACCTATCTACTCCTATGCCATTCATCATTCTTGTACTTTTACTGTATCCTCCTTCAAGCATCTCTTCCACATCCTTGAACTGTAGTTTACTGTGTCTGCTCTGTCCCTCAGTCACCTTTGCCTCCCTTGCCTGGTACTTCTCCAGGGACTCTCAGAAACCTGTGAGCCCTGTGCTGACTTATACAGCAGCAGACCACAGAGAGGTTTCCAAAGGCTGGGCATGGCAGGCAGAGCACCAATCTTTACAACAAGGACAGAAAGAAGAGTCAGGAGGTGATTTCCCAGCCATTGTTAATTCCATCCTTGGAAACACTGAAACGACAAAAGACTTTGCAAACATGTAGAAAAGGAGGATATGAGTAACAACCAGCGCAGACTCAGTAAGAACAGAGCTGGTCAGGCTCATCTATTCTTCTGTAACAAGCCTTGTAGATGAGGGGGGGATGCAGATGCCATATATGTTGGCATATAAGTAAGACTTGTGATAACTGGGTCATATCACTATAAGCAAGAGAGGGACACTCTCTTGGGATGATGGATGCATGAAGATCAAAACGTTTCTTGGAGGTTAGTTACTCATGGCATGAGACAACACAAAACAACCTCTTGTAAATCTGGTACTGATCAGCATTTCCATGAATGACTCAAAATCCAAGCACAGATTCTTATGTTTGCAGTAGCCAGCAGGCTGGGACAAGCTGCCAGAAAGCCGGACACAGGACTAGAGGTCAAGGAAGACTTGATGAGCAGGAAAAAATGGATGTGATCCTCCAGTGGGATCCTCCTCCCAGTGTCCCCACATAGGACAAGAAACTCCCCGTTTGAGCCATGGAAGCCATGTGTACGGACCAAGCTCCATTTCAGCCATGTGTAATTGGCTTAAATTGCAGGAATTTAATTAGACACTGAGAAAACCCTTCCAGTGCACTGAAGCCTGGGAAAGCTGCTGGAACAGGCTGGTCCTCCACATGGGGTGATGGGTGAAAGGAGGCACAAGCCCTGCCTTGAGGCAGGAAGGAGGCATATTAAACTCTTGAAGTTCCGCTCAGACCTGCCTTTCTGTGGCTTCGATGATGATTTTGTTATGGTATTGGTGTTTTGTCTCAGGATGTTGTTATTATAATGCTGCTTTATTCCCAGCTCCTTTAGTAATAACTCCCGCTGTTCAGGTGGCTGGTTTGACCAGGGCTGTGTGGTTTTGGCCTGGTATTCTCAGGCGCTGGTTACACAATCACTGCAACACAGCATAAACCCAAGCTGTTACCGGGATTGTCTTGTCCTCTCCCCCTCCAACACGTGCTTGCTGTTACCCCCTCACTGCCTGGCACCACAAACCACACAGCTGTGCATGGCTCAGGTTAGGAGACTGATTCAGCTGAAAACTCACCAGCCAGGACGGAGGCAAGGAGAGATTGGTTTTCCATTGCTTGTTCTGCTATCTCCCATCCTTTGTCTGTCTTGTCTACCTTGGAAGGAGCAATCAACGTCTTGGAAAGCAGAGTGGAAATGTAAGGTGATACAAGCACTGGTTTGAATAACTGTTCCAGACTGAGCGATGTCTAATACTGCTGTGCAGAGGAAAGCAGTGTCCGAGTTGCTCCTGCTTCCCCTTGAGTGGGAGTGGGGCTGTGCATAAGCCCTAGGAGATGCCAACCACCACCTCAGGAGGCAACGGATCACACTGGATGGCACAGATTATTTCCCCATTAAGATGAGGAGGATGCCAGCAGCCTGTTGCCCCATGTTTCAGCCCTGATTCCTGCCCCTCCAGGGTCCAGCCCCTTGACCAGGGGTCACCAAGAGCTTTATTTTGCCCATCTAAACCATCTGTCCAGTAGCTAAGGCGTTTGCTGCTCAGCTAAAACCAAACAAATCTTGTTGTTTGGGAGAGGGAACTTGTTCTTTGTCACTGAATACATTTGCTGACTTGTGGGGGGGGTTGCCAAAAGTCATAAGAATTGAGCACGTGTCACTGAGGGAAGGTGCCCTTTAAGGGACAAGATGATGAAGATCAAGAAGAAAGGGAGCTGGTGGAAACCATGTCACAGAAAATGCACTTTAAAGTTACTTGACTTGATTTAACTGCAATCTGGTAATGAATGAGGCAGCCAAGGGAAGGCTTTTGGCTTTATTCCTACTCCCTGTTAGACACTCCTCAGGGTGGACGCATATCAGAGTAGTCTCTATCCTGACACCAAGTGGAGAGAGCTCACAAGGACTCCTTTAAAATACAATCAAGTGTAAGACACTACCTGCGAGGACAGCTGCCCTCCCTGCCACCCCTTCCAGCACCAGCGAGGCATTGTACAGTTTATAAGTGTCATTGTATTTACAGGAATGACTTCAAGAACCCAGCTCTTGGCAGCAGAGTTTTACAGCAGAGAGAGTTGCACTTGATAGAAATCATCATTTTGGGCTCCTGCAGCTTTCTCTTCTTACCCCAAGTTTCCAGCAGTGCCCTATGCGGTGAACAGGCTGGGGGGTGCACACAGGCAACCCTTACTGGGGACAAGCCCTCATCAGAGAATCACAGGCTGGTTGAGGTTGGCAGGGACCTCTGGAGGCCATCTGCTCCAACCCCCCTGCTACAGCAAGGCCACCTACAGCTGGTTGCCCACAGCCATGTCCAGATGGCTTTTGAATATTTCCAAGGATGGAGAAGTCATTGCCCTGAAAGTGAAGAAAGAGAAGGGCTCCGTTTCCTTGGAAAGAAGAGCTGGTGTTTGGTCATGTAAGGTGATGGGCACCAGTGTGCTGGAGCAGCCTCACCACGCTGTCAAGAGCAAGGCAGGGTGCCTTGTATCTCTCCCAACACATCTAATCCACACTTCCCAGCATGCTCCTTCTCCAGCTTTCACCCATTTTCCCAGGAGAGGCTGGGGGCTTGATTTCCCCCTTCCCTGCACATCACATCTCCAGGTCTAGGTGGCCAGAAGGCTTCCTGCAGAGGCTTTCAACCATGCAGTTCATCCTCACTCCCTCCTTACCTTGCGCACCTCTAACTCATCCTGAGATAACCATTGTTTTAGACCTTGGTCCTGGGATTATGGGAAGTTCGCCACCAGATAGGGTTTCCCCATGGATTCAGCCTCTGAAGCCTTCAGCTTCCCATGCCCATTTGAGGTTGTTTTCTCCCTAGGTGTCTTCATTCTTGCTTTACACACCTCTACTTCTGCCTCCCATGGGTTAAAAAATACCCTCATCATCTGTGACACCAGAAAGTCACAGAAGCTCCAGTGCTAGCCACGGGCTAAGCATAACCCCCCCCAGCATCATTATCTGAGAGCGCTTTGCACCAGAAAGGTGACAGCTTCTTTCCCAAAGGAAAGAAAACCTGCATCAATTTAACAGAGAGGCACTAAACACGTCCAGCATTGAGCTGCCCCATTCCTCTGATGGATGGCATTCAAAAGCAACACAGAAAGAAGGCACCAGTGGTGACAAATCTATGCAGCTGAAAGCATTCAGTGGCTGCCCTGTGTTTTAAGCCATCTCCTAGTTACTCTACATCGTCAAAAAAGAAGAGGAAAATGTGCTGTGCATGGACTTACCCAGCTGATCCAGAGCAAAGAGGGCTGGGGCACCTTCGGAGAGCTCATTGTCTGAGGGAAGAAGAAAGATCAGCTGTAGAGGAGATGCGGAGAGCTGGGGTGCCAACAGTTTAAATCAAACTGCAGAAAAGCCCCTTCTCAGCCCGCTTCCAGTTCGCCCCTGACAGCCTCCATATGCGTATTGTGGGCATTTTTAATCCAGCTGTTATTGGAAAGAACCTGGAATCAGCTCAGGATGGAGACATGCCTTTTCCAGCATCAGCGAAGGGGCTCTGCTGCCCCGTCTCTGCCCACACTGGGATCCTCAGCCGTGCTCCACTCTGTGGCTATGCCACAGCTCTCCACTCCCTTTTCCTGGCTCGCCCAGTGCTCAGAGCATGGCCAGCAGCATCCTGCCTGCAGCGAAGCTTTTCAGCACGCCACAGTCCCCTCCAACAACAGCAGCTGGAGGAGGTCTAACCTGGGATCTTTCAGAGGCTGAATGGGCGCTGCATTCACCTGATAACATTGCTGTAACTCAGTGCTTGTGACAGGCTGGACCACGGGCTCTAGAAACCCCTGAGCTAGTGGCTTCTTTCACCGAAAGCTTGAGGGAGGTTATTTTGGATCCCAAGAACCAATCCCACCATGAGCCCATCCGTTCTTATCTGCTCCCAGCTGCAGAACACAGCACACATGGATTCCTCGCTGCCAGAAAGAAACACAGCTGCATAAGAGAATGTGGCCAAGTGTTAAATGTCATTTGATCCTTCTAATTGGTGGGGATTCCATTGTTTTCAATCATTTCTTGCAATGTCAAAATGATGCTAAACTGCAAAAACTCAATTTTAAAAAAGAAATTGCAGAGGGTAGGGGTTTTTCTGTTGGTTTTGGGGGTTTTGGTGGTTGTTTTCTTTCTCCTTTCAGGTTCATGGCATTTGGTCAGTACAATGGGTTAGACTAAAAAACCTTTTCGTCTGGGATCCATGGCCTGTTCTTAGAGGGCTCAAGGAGGATGTTTAAGAAGGGCAGACGCACGACACCCTACAGTAATCCATACCTGTGACATTTCTAAGAGATCTTTACCCCCACTATGAAATGCTGTTCGGTCCATCAGTTAGAAGAAGATGTGAGACACTAGTTTAGGATAGCAGTGGGCTGTATACAGAACCAAAAGCCAACATATATCCACATTTAACTCTGCCCTGCCCTGCTTTGCAGACCCAAGCACAGTGGGATCCTGAATTTGACCTCTACAGCTATAAACAGTAACACAGATCATGCACACAGTGAAGGTTTAAGAAAGATAACAGAAGCAGAAATTGTCCTATTGGGGAAAAGGGATGGACTGCAGCAAGCACCCCTGTGCTGGTCCTTGGAGCCACCCTGAGCTGGATACCTGCAGAAGCAGCCGATGCTATCCAGTGGTGCATGGCTGGGGAGACTGAACCCAGAGCTGCTGGCTTCAATAGCATAAACCTACTTATCTAATCCAGCTTGCACGGAAAAGGAGGCGATGCCGCATCCCAGACTGTCCCTTTCCCCTTCCCCAGGCATCCAGGCTATCGGCGGGAAGTTGAGGGAAACAGATGGAGATAAGCAAAGCATTTTACCAAAGCAAAATGTTTCCGTTCCCAAGGTGCTGTCATCCAGAAGGCTCTGGGTTTACTTTGGTGTTAGTCTGAGACACAGCATGTCCCAGCTAAAGAAGGAGCTTTGCCCAAGGGGGGACAGTTTGTACTGGGACAGGGTGCTCCAGTGACAAAGATGAGCAGGGAGCAGATGCGGCTGCTTCTGCCCGATGTTTGAGTGGGGGATAAAAAGCAAATTACAGCAACTGGGTGGAAATTGGGTAGAGATTTACTGATAGAGGAAACAGACCTGCTGGCTCTTTCCTATTTTATCTGCCCTGAGTGCTTTGCTGAGACTGGCAATTTATGTGCAGCGACAGACCCAGCCGTGGATTGGGAGGTCATGCTAAGGTGGGCTGAAAGCTTGTGTGGTCCTGCACAAGGAGCCCCAGCCAGGACATCCCTGAGCCCTCCTGTCCCTGCTGAGACATTGTGTTTCCCTGGAGCCATCCTAAATTGTGCCGCACAACCAGGATTGAAGAGATAAGGGAATATTTTACCAGCTCTGCTCCTAACTCCTCCTTCTGCAGAGTCCTGCTTGTGGAGAATGAGGGTGGTCACATCCAGCACAAGGGGAATATCAACTTGCCAAAAGGTTGGTGTTCAGGTTTGTTGGTTTGGGTGGGTTTTTCTGGCGTATCCCATTCCAGAGAAGGAAGACAAGCCACAGAGCAGGCAGCAGTCCCAGTGTGCCAGCAAGATACTGCAGTTTGGGTCAGACCTTTCCCACCTTCATACTAGACATAGCACAGTGAATGGCAGCGGCACATCAGGAAGGCTCCCAGGATGCTCACTGGGTAGATTAAAAACCAGCAATGATGTCCTACCTCCTTTCACACTGGCAAAGGGATGGATCCCACCACAAGACAACCAGTTGGTTTCATCCAGCTTCCAGTTTTCACCAGGGTCCATCTCTGACTGGCAGCATCAAAGATCTGCTCACAATGCCTCCTGCCGCTCTCTCTGGGGAATAACCAGAAGATACTCTGAGTGCTGTCATGGTCCACACCATGGCCAGCTGCTGAGCAGCTTACCCCAGCAGGGGAAAATGTCTGTCAATGTTGCAGGGAAAAGGGAAAAGGAACAAAAAACTGAGGGAAAATGCCCAGATAGAGAACTATAGGACCAAGGAGTAGCTGGCTCTGCCAACCCTCAACTTAGCACATCCACAAGGCTCCCTGCCATGTCAAAAAGCCACCAATGTTTAGACCTCTCCCATTTTTTGTTTTCAGCCTGACCAATGTTTAGTTGTTTTTTGCACCAAGAGGAGCGTGACCAGCAGGTCGAAGGAGGTGATCCTGCCCCTCTACTCTGCTCTCGTGAGACCTCACTTGCAGTATTGTGTGCAGTTCTGGTGTCCTCAACATAAAAAGGACATGGAACTGTTGGAACAAGTCCAGAGGAGGGCCACGAGGATGATCAGGGGACTGGAGCACCTCCCGTATGGAGACAGGCTGAGAAAGTTGGGGCTGTTCAGCCTGGAGAAGAGAAGGCTGCGTGGAGACCTCATAGCAGCCTTCCAGTATCTGAAGGGGGCCTACAAGGAGGCTGGGGAGGGACTATTCATCAGGGACTGTAGTGACAGGACAAGGGGTAACGGGTTCAAACTTAAACAGGGGAAGTTTAGATTGGATCTAAGGAAGAAATTCTTTACTGAGAGGGTGGTGAGGCACTGGAATGGGTTGCCCAGGAAGGTTGTGAATGCTCCATCCCTGGCGGTGTTCAAGGCCAGGTTGGATGAGGCCTTGGGTGCCATGGTTTAGTGTGGGGTGTCCCTGCCCATGGCAGGGGGGTTGGAACTGGATGATCTTAAGGTCCTTTCCAACCATTAACTATTCTATACTATGATTCTATGATTCTATATTTGCAGGTATGGGATTTTATTTCCGAGTGGGGTGATGTACCATGAGGACATCCATCGGGATGTGTGCCTTGGCTCTGTGTGCCCAATCTGACCACTTTGGAGTTCTGGCTGGTGAGGGCAGCAGACTGCAGTGCTGGCCCTTGTTCCTGCATCCCAGCCCTTCCATGGACAGGAGTTAGAGGCTGAGAGTGATCAGTTACACATTACAGTCCAATGCTACCACTGGCTGCTTGGCTCTTGTAGATGCCCCAGCCCTGGAGCAGTGGCTGTGAGCTATCGGGAAATGATGGAGATTATCGACCAGTTAAAGCCAGAGCTCCAAACCCCCAAAAGTCCCTTTCTGGTGTAGAAATGGAATTATTTCCTTTTCAGCCATTCAGTGCTACCTACAGGTTTGTTGCAGCTGGGAATCCATGGAGATAAGTGGGGACATTTTCATTCCCAGACCCCTTGGACCTGTGCATCCCTGATGAGGCGGGCACACAGGGGCGTTTCATTCATCCCTGAATTTTCAGGATTACATGGATTTGGAAGGGAATAGAGTCCTTCCAGCGTCAACAACTTCTAATTTACCAAGGAAGCACACAACTTGTGGGATGCAACAAAAAGTTACCGCAGGGCTTTTTTGCCTCTGTGGGAGGATGCTGAAGAGGAGGTGACAATGGGAACTTTCCCTAGTGCTGTCTGAGGTAAATGCCCAAAGGGCACCAATGGAGTTCTCTGAGAACCCCCACCCTGGCAGCTGTGTATCACTATTCAACCACTGATATTCATCACCATCATTTATAGGAATTTGTTGTAATCTAATGGCACCAGGATGCCAATTCTGGGATATCCTGGGAGGAATGGGCAGGTAGTGATGGGGGGACACCATCACACCAAAACCATTTCCTGAGGGAGCCAGGAAAAGAAAGAGATGAATGGGCCCTGTCTCCACAGGGAAGCAAAGCATAGCCAAGCTACACCACTGCACTCTGCAAGCACTGATACCTCTCATCCAGTGTCCCATGAGGGGAAGATGCTGGAGATGGGGGGGACTGTGGGAAGGGGCATCAGCCTCATATTAGTATATTCGGAAGCTGCCATGTGAGGAAAGGCTGAGAGAGCTGGGTTTGTCCAGCTGAGAGAAAAAAAGGCTCAGGGGAGACCTTATCACCGTGTTCCAGTATTTAAAGGGTGGCTACAAAGAAGACAGAGACTCCCTTTTTACAAGGAGTCACGCAGAAAAGACAAGGGGTGATGGACAGAAGTTACTCCTGGGGAGATTCCAACTGGACGAGGGAAGTTTTTCCCATTGCAAACAACCAGCCATTGGAATAATCTCCCCAAGGAAGTGCTGGACTCCCCAGCATTGAACACCTAAGATTCAGCTGGACAAAGTTCTGGGCCCTCTAGTGTGGGTCATGCTTTGACTAGAAAGGTTGGACCAGATAATCCTTGAGGTACCTTCCAACCTCGTATTCCATGATTCTATATCATGTATTCTATTGGCACAGCACAACCTAAGCCCCTGCCCCAGCTGGGTCTCACCAGGGTGAATCATGGCTGTGCTGGTGCTTCCCTGGCTGGCCAGGACTGCAAGAGGTCCTTTCTCATGGTCTCTTGCTCAACACCGTAATGAAGCAGAATCACACACTAGTGTGTATGCACTTGCTCAGCAGCAAACAGGACAGCTCACTGCTGCACGCAGGCAGAGCTTGCCTGGAGGCTTCTGGTGTAGCAAATTCACCTCCAGTGCAATTCAGAGGTACTGTGGCTCTGGGTGAGTTTGGGTTGGGCATAATTAGGTTGAGCTGAAAGAGGAGAAAAGAGCTCTGTGAAAAGCTGCAAGGCTCCCTTTTGACATTTAAAAAGTAAAACTTTTTTAGTTGTTCTTGCAAATGACTTTTTGGGGTTGGAAGTGACCCAGTTTGCTTTTTCTTCTCTTTTTTCTTCCTTTAGTTATGGAAAGCACTGAATAATCCCAAACCAGAATGTCTCGTGCAATGCTTATGAAAAGAAATCAGAGAAGAAAAGAAACATTCTCCTTTAGGGAGTGACCCAAAACAGAAAGCATTTGCAATTTGTCCATGCAGCCATTGAAATGAAAACCCTGTTATTTGCACAGCTCCACTGCTGAAAGGCGTCTCGTCAATGTGTACTGCTGGCGATTTCTTCTTTCTACCTGCCAAGGGACAGGTTTGTCTGTGAGTTCAGGAAAAGTATAAGAGAAAGAACAAAAAGAGCACTTTATCAGCGTAGCATGGAAGATAAAATGGCTTTTCCATATTCACATATTCCTCTGAAAGAGCTAAAATGCAAAGCTGTGGGCCTCAGCTCTTTGCCCCTCTGCTCAGAATCAAATAGACGTGAAATGGTATAAACACAAGTCCTGAGCACCCATCACACAGAAGGTTAATTACAAATGTCAGACTTCTGACTTTACTGACACGTAAGGTCCGACTGATGTTAGAGAAAGCAAAGGCCAAAATTTATTGGGGACAATAATACCAGCAATGAGAAACACCTAAAAGCTCATAAACCTCACTCATCACTGTAGCTTTGGGGCATCCATCCCTTCCCTTCACAGCAGAGACTGGCGGTGTCAGGTCATCATGGCCAGCATCACAGGATCAGGGATGGATCTGTGGTCCCTGTCTCACCACAGAGTATCCGTAGTGCCCACACTCCACTGTGGCCCCCCAGAAGGATGGGATGGGAGGGAAAGGGAGTATGAACATGGACCAGGGCTGCATTAACACTCATGCAACAGACTTCTTGCTAAAATGTAAAGGTGAAGAAAGAGGCATTGCTGCTTAGCCTGGTGTCTTGCGAGGGCTGGGATTATGCTCCAGCTGCTTGAAGTGCTCATCCTTGCTGCAGTCAACACCTATTACCTCCATCTTATAAGAAAACAAATCTAATGTCAGGTATTTCACAGTGTCTGCAGTCAGATCCTGGGTTCAGGCTTCACTTGGGACAGGGGGAGCTCATTTACACACCTACAGCTTCCAGCAGACCTCTAAGGAAAAACAAGGTAAGACCTGACTCACATTCATACTATATGTTAGATGGAATCATAGAATAGTCAGGGTTGGAAAGGACCTTAAGATCATCTAGTTCCAACCCCCCTGCCATGGGCAGGGACACCTCACACTAAACCATGTCACCCAAGGCCTCATCCAACCTGGCCTTGAACACTGCCAGGGATGGAGCATTCACAACCTCCCTGGGCAACCCATTCCAGTGCCTCACCACCCTAACAGTAAATAACTTCCTCCTTATATCTAACCTGAACTTCCCCTGTTTAGGTTTAAACCCATCAGCCTTTGTTCTAAAGCTACAACACATATAACATATCCTGATGCAACATAAAAAAACAAGAGGGGCTGAATGAGTTAAGACCCTGTCCACTTCACAGCTCTCACTATACCTCAGTAACACTCACACAGATCACAAACCACTGCCCATTTTTGGCCTAACTTGCAAATCTTTCCCAGACTGCAGAATAAAGTAGTTTAATATTGGAATGTCCATGGCAGCAATATTTTACTACCCCTCTAATCTGCAAGAAGGGGCTGTCAGAGGACACGACAACCTGACACACAGCCTCTCTGGGCACTCAGCAGCTGCACAGGGATGTTTGGGGGTTTTTATACCATAAAGTGCAGAATTCACACAGCCAGAACAGCAGGAAAACACAAGTCAATGACCTGAGACTAACCCAGACAGACAAGAGATTAAAGCGTCAAACCCTAAATGCTCCAGCATGCAGGGGCTTGACCTGGAGGACAGGAAGAAGCTGGCAGCGCTTGCCCAAGCACTGCCTTCAGAATCAGTTCCATCCACGTGGCACACTGAAACCTGGTGCTGCTGAGCAGAGATGGAGAAGTTGTATGAAGGATATACAGGAGAAGGTAGATGCTGTACGAAGGATCTCTCATTTCTCTGAGCTATGCTATCTCTTTGCATACAGTTCAGCTTCAGAGATGTAGCTGCATCCAGCTGCTTGAATGGAGTAAAAATCAGTGGCATCTTGCAGAAGACACAGACTCAGTAATTTCTTCTCTCCTCCATGAGGAATGAAGGAGAGCAGTTTCATAAGGTGCTCAGTCCAATCTGACCTGAGCATTGCTAACTCTGGTGAACACCTAAGGCTGGTGACAATCACAGAGCAACTTGCTGGTCTGAGTCCCCAGAGCAAGACACAGGAGCAATTTGCACTCAATGATTTGCTTGTTTAGATGAAAAATCTCTCCAGCCCCTTGTAGCACCTAAGAAGAGCTCATGTGTGAGCCCTTCTGAGCAGGATCTGGCCCAGGGGAGCATGGCATTGTGGAGTGCACACAGCAGGCTCCTGGGCAGTAGAACAGCCCCATGCCGCATCATCACAGAGCTTGATGACCAGGCCACATCAGATCACTGCAGAGCCACCACTAACATGTCACAGCCCCATGCAAAGGGGGAGAGAGCACCAGCAGGGACTGGGCCAAGAGAGAGGGCTACGCAACGGCTGAGGTGGTCACCAGCCATGGGAGGTCTGATGGATGGAGTAGGAGGGGGGACACTGAGGAGAGTGGGGCTGGGTGTCAGTTGGGACAGGGAAGAGAAATCTGTTTCTGCTCACGTTGCAAACCCCATAGGGGCTAGTAGCTAGTGTGTTTTCCAGCAAGAGAGAGCACTGACCCTAACCACTGCCTCTGAGCAATTAGTGAGATTTGGGATGGATGCTCACCGCGTCAAAGGGATGAGGTAAGCAGCTGAGACAGGACTGAGGCTGAGGCAAGAAACAAGGACTGAAGAAGGGAGCTTAGTCCAGCTGGGGAAGAGAGGAAGCTCAGGCAGAAGGGAGATGGTCTCAGGCAGCGGTCTTGCAGCAGACATATATATATGATTAAGCGCTACAAGACAGATCCCTTTCCCTGGGATGTTTCCCAGTGCGTGCAGAAATACTGGGACAGCAACACAGACTTCCTCTCATCAGGCATGAGCTCAGAATGTCCATCCTGGTGCTCACCAAAATGGCACATATACGTTACATATATATGTGTGTGTGTGTGTGTATATATATGTGTGTATGTATATATATGTTATGGTGCCTGTTCCAGCCCAGTGCTCACCAGAAGGGTGTATCCATCCTTATGGTGTCTGCACTGTAACCCAGATTCTTCCTACTCCAAACAAGTCCAGAGGAGTTAAAGCATCCCCTGACCCTCAGTTTTGCCCAGAGCAAAACCTTTATGTGTCAAAGAGGCCACGTATGCCAAGTGTGGGAGCAGTGCCAAGGTGAAGCCACATCTCCTGGGCAAGCACCGGCTGCTCCTGGGCAGGTACGGATGCTCTGCGAAGGCATCACCTTTCAGCACCAGCCTCTCAGTAGCTGTTCATCTGCCCAAGGGCAATGCAAGCGGGGATGAGAAGGCCTGACCCAGCCTTGTGGAGCTGAGCAGGGCAGGATGAGGCCTTGGAGGGGAGCATCACAAATCTGTGTAACTGGGAGCACGATAGCCACAGAAAAGAGCACAAGGTAATAAAGTGCTTCCCCCATACTGCAGAGCTCAGCCTGACTGCTGCCTTTAATCACCCACTGCTGTTCTTTACTCCCTTAATTAGCCCAGAAGGTGACTAATGAGCTATTTGTTAATGCCATCAATCAAAAAGCTCTGTTTGTAGCTGGTCTGAAAGAGGTGTTTTTAAAAGCAGCGAGTTGCAGCCAACTGGCATAGAGCACAATCACAAGTTAATTACATGATCTCATGGCAGTTATCTTGAACTAATACATCATTAATCTGATCTTACGACAGCTAAAGGAGAGCCCGGAGCCAAGAAGCACTTGAAGGCTTCACAGTCCCCAGGACAAGAGCTCTTTCTATAAGAGCTGTGGGTTTAAACACAGCAGGCACATGTCAGGACAAGCTGCAAGTTGTATCGCTCCCCTTACCCCGATGAACAAAACCACTCAGGAGCCAGGGAACACACAACCTCCTTCAAAGGGAGCCTCCCCCAACGTGTGGCACCATCCCCCTGCCTCTGTGCAGGGCTGTGAAGGGGGCCAGAGCAGGAAGGGGCTTGGGGGCAGGCTTCCAGCATTGCTCAGGGACCCTAAGGCATTTCTGTAAGCCCTCCGTATGAGAAAGCCCTTTTGAAGGACCTGTTCCAGCCTGGTCACAGGGGAGACATTGGCAGGTGGGTAGTTCCGGGTCACCCCTACTGATGGGAGCAGACACTAGAACCTCTTCTATATCCTCTATATTCCCTTGGATATAAAGGTAGGAGGCAAATACATCGCTATTTACATGCTGTGATTTCACTTGAACAGTTCATCCCTAGCTAGGGACACACATCTACACAGATACACAGCAACCAGAGCAAAAGCTTGAGCAGCTTTGCAAATACTAGCTTCACTTTCAGCCGAGCTCTTAGACTCTTGCTCCTAAGCAAAGGTAGCCCCAAAATGGTCCCAAAGGAGCACACAAGCCTGTACCAGCCATCCCACAGGCACATAAGGATGCCAGGAGCCACCTTGCAGCACTCTGGGACTGCTGCTCTGATGACAAGGTAGAGCAAATACTGGGTACGTATGTCGACCCAGATGTGAGGTGGGTTTAAGATCTGTAAGATCCTCTAAGTTTCCATATGGAATAAAATTTCTCTCTCACACTTCTCTGGTTTCCTTCCAAAACCAGCAAAGGGAATTGCAATTCAATGATTCAAATGTTAAACAACTCGAAGCAAAGCCTGTGCCTCCTTTTGTGTCTTTTGCAGAGCTGTCTGTGCTGAACTAGCAGTACCAAAAGCCACTGCACCTCATTTCTGCAGTTATCCCCATAGGTGACTAGCTGCCACATTATTTTAGCCATAGCAATCACTTACCTGTTTAAGAGAGGATCATTTCTCTGTGCTTTTCCTCTCAGAATACAGGACTGCCTTTTTTTTGCATTCCTAGTAGAAAATGATCTTTTCCCAGCTTCACTGCGGACAAGATCATTGAAAACCCAGTAAAACAGAAGTGATAAATCTTACCTGACAAAACACCTGTGATTTCTGTGGTTACAAAAAGCGCCCGTGCATCGGTGCTGCAAGACCAGAGCCTTCTGGAGGAACTGTTCATCCTCCGCTGGGTAAGGGCTCCACGAAACTATGCAGACATTGCCTGGACTTGCTTTGGTTTGGGTAGGGAATTCAGCTGCTCTTTTGTGTTCAAAGAGCTTCAAAACGCTCTACACCACCTATCAGCGGTGTGGTTCCTGCAGGTATGCGAGGTATGCGGTTGTCTCCCTGAGTCACCTAATTATCTTCGGGAAAGTAACCTGCGGAAGCACAGCAGAGGGAAGAAAACCCAACCGGCCATGCAAAGGCCTTGATGGTCAGCAGTAGTGCTGCAGGGAGATCACCTCGAACAGAGGCTGTGCTAATTCCTATGTCCCAAATGTCAAAGCTAATGGAGAAGCGGGGCTGCCTGCTTTCGTTCCTGCCTTCCTTCCGCAGCAGCAGGAGCAGAGAGTGTTGAGGAGAAGAAGCAGCACGGTCTCAAAAGCAGCCACAGCACTGGAAGAGCTGATCTGGAGCTTGGTGCATTGCACAGGTTATGGGGTGGCCTCTGGCCAGGAGGAAAGGTAGGGTGAAACAGTCCCTGACGGCTGCTGTTAATGGGGGCTGAGTCACCGGTGATACGGGCTGAAACAGTGATGTGATGCGGCAGTGTCTGGGCTAGTTACATCTTGATAAGGATGGTGGGTGTCTTCCTGGGGTTTCCCTTGTGTCAGAAGCACCTGGGGAAAAGTGACACCAGGGAAGGGATTTCTGCCATGATCAAACACCACCTCAGGCAGTCTCAGCAGAGGAATGGACCTCACGGGAGAATAGGAAACCATGTAGCTGAGCTGCTCAGAGAAACCCCTTGTGCCAAGTGTAAGGAAGGAGGGGAGGCTGAGAATGGAGAGCAAACAGTGAAGGGGGCCTTGATTACATTGTCTTCTCACAAGGCTTACCATGGAGCGCATGGCTCCAGCCGACGTTCACACCCTGCAATGTCTTCTCAGTTGCCAGTTTTCCCAGATGACTTATAACAAGGACATCTCAGAAGCAAAGCTCCGATTCATGTATGACAGCAGCAAGCTCACTTGAGCGTAGGCAGTCCACGCACCTGAGGCAGACGTGAACAGAGCTTGGCTTTTGCTGTCTCTCAAAGGACCGGCTCCATCCATCATCTCTCTTGGCAGCTTACAGTACTCAGGAAGTGATTTCAAAATCATGAGCTCAGCTGTGAAGGACTTCCAGCCACCAGGTTAGACAGAAAACCTCATACCTGGGAGGAAAACAGCCCCCATTCCCAGAAATAGGGGCTTTCCCACTGTCATGTGCACTGAATGATGAAGAGAAATGTGCTGTGCAGCCTTTGAGCCAAATCTGATCCATGGCTTTTGCTCTTTCTTTTTTGCTAGTTTTATCACCCCACCAATGCTTTGGCCAGCACTGCCTGGTGCCTCCAACAGTGTGTGGCTGTGCCTGGCACCTTTGTGTGGCATGAGCAGGTTGGGATGATGCCAGGCATGAGGCCAGGCTACCTGGTTATTTAGGAAGCCAGCAGGTCCAGGAGCAGCACACATCAGCTGGGGAGCAGAGACCCTCAAAGGCTCCGTGTTCCCATACCTCCTCCTCCAGAGGCACATCTCAGCTCTGGCCACAAAGCAGAAAGCATCTGAGCTCTTACCAGGAGGTGTTTTGGGGACTGCCAGCAGCCAATGTGTAGGGCAGTTGAAAAGTTCAGGCTGTGCCACTACCTGTGTGCAGGTGAGGAGCTGAGAGGAGCCCTGGCTGTGCTGGCACGGCCCAAGCCCATCCTCACATCCAGGCTCACCCACCAGAGCTGTGTAGCAGCGGGAGCAGCTCTGGTAGGGCTGAAGCTCTCTCACCAAGCCCCTGAGGTGCTGGATGCACCCTTGAGGATGGGGATGCCCCATCTGCAGAGGGCAGACACCTGGAGAAACCACTTCCTGTGGACAGAAGTCAACCGATGGATGGATGTGCAGTGGAAGCCTTGGATTAAGCTTGGGTTTTTTTAACCAAATCCTACACAGCAGGCTTGTAATTGCAGCAGCACCGAGTAGTGATGGCTTTTCCAGGCCTGCTGACATGGGGCACCTCTAACCCTTCTCCAGCACATCCATGCAGGGCCATGGCACAAACAGCCTGGTGAGCCAAAACTGCCTTCAGAAAGGTGAGCAGCCGGTGCCACGTAATCCACAGCACTCCACAGCTCCTGCCCTGAGTCATGAGCTCCCCAGCAGACCTACTGCCAGCGGCACCCATCTGCCTTGGACACACATGGAGCAGCCGGCTGCAGCCCAAGCCTGGGGTGAGATGAGGCAAGGCAGTGATGAGCAGTCATTGCTCAGTGGTGTGTCTGCTGCAGAAGGGTTTACACACAAAGCTGGTGTCTCTCATCTCTTCCTACTCCATGCTCGGTGTCACCAGCCTCTGGTACCTTATCCAGTCCCACCATCTGAGCTGTGCACCAAGGCGCCCATGGCAAAACTCCCATTCCTCTCAGCTCGTCCTGCTCACCAGTTCTGAACTGGTGGGGAAACGTCTTCACAGTGAGGCCTGTCTTCTGCTAAACATCCGCCCAGCTGCAATCACTGCACCCTCAAAAGAGCAGGGTGAATGGAGAGAGAGTGACACCAGGTAACGGGATGACAAAGGCCCACAGTGATCCCATTGTGGCTGGCAAATTGTGTCTGAGAACAGACCCCTTTTCCTAGGAAAACCTTTCTGGGATTTCCAGCTCAGGGAGGAGGTTGAGTGGGAGCTGGTCCATGTCCTAGCACTGGTGGGGTGCTGCACTGCTGCCTTTGAGCAGCAGAGGAGCCTTATGGCTGAGGGCTGTTTTGTCTGCTGTCCCCATGCCCTGGGTACTGCCCCACGCACATCGTGCTCTGCCATGCAGTAACATCGCTGGGTTACCCATGCCAAGCAAGGGAGAGGAGGGAAGAGTGGCTGGTGGGAGGAAGGAGATAAGTCCTGGGCTAGCCGTAGGCAGTCTTAGCTCACCAGTGGAGCGGGCAGATGAGCAGCAACTCTTGGGCTACTCAGCAATGGGAAAGTCAGAGCAGAGCTCTGTCTCACTGAGACCTGATGAACACCACAGCCACAATCATCACAGTTTTCTCCCTGGTGAAAGACAAGAGGAGGCTGAGGAAGCTCCTTCTGCTCAAAACCCCAAGCGCACTATTTCATCAAATTGAGGCTCCAGCAAGCTCTCTGCAGATGGGAAACACTTCAGCTTTTTGTTGAAGCTGCAGTGAGACATAAAATATTTACAGCTCTCTTCAGAGGAAGCTGCTTTGGGGGATGTCATTCTGTGCTAAACAAAATAGAGCTCTGCAGGGAAGTATAAGGAGGGAATCCAATCCGCCTGTCATCAAATGACAGGAGCAGAAAAGGAGTTGGCAAGGTGGTGGTGACTGCGGGAGGAGTTACATGGCAAAACCAGACCTCAGTATTGCCTTGGCCTTCCCTCCTTATCCAGCTGCATACAGGGGATATGGCATCCCACACCTGGCCTGGCTTCTAACCCTCGAATCCTCCTGGCTTCTAACCTTCTAATCCTCCTTCAGTTCAGGATTAACCCAGCACCTTTGCTCACCCATGGATGGCTTCAACCTTCCCTAGTCCCGTATTTCCCCATCCAAGGGCAAGCCCGTGCTTGCTCCCAGCTCCTCCAGCACATGGTGTGCCTCTCCCCGGCAGCAGGAGCCAGGCCAATGCAACCAGCTCCACCAGGGAAAGGCACTATGCTCTGGAGGTGATGCTGAAGGCCTCCCGGGTCCCACATGAACACCTACAGGACCTTGTGGCACACTTGTTGGCATGCACACAGACGATGCTCATTGATGCTTTCGCAGAGCTGAAAGACTCAAGTCTTGCTTGGGTAGGTTGGGATGTTTAAAAAGCAGACCAAGTGGGACCTACAAGATAACAGTGAACCGCAAGCTTGCTCTCATCTACCACATTAAAACAGAGTGTGAAAGTTCTGCTGTGGTGGGGGGGAGGAGAAAAGAGACAAACTCCATCCTCCTTTCTCCAAGAGAAATAAGTCTCCTTATCCCCAGGAGTCCAGTGTTGATTTGTGAGGGTGTGATCTGTGCGTCCAGGGTCAGTGGTGGCACAGACACCCAGTGTCTTGCTGCTGGGATCAAATTAATGCAGCCGTCAGCAGCCATCAGCCACTTTCTCATGATTTTCTCCTGCCCACCCTTCCCTGCCCACCGTGCAGTGGGATGCTGCGGTCACCTCCTGCCCACCGTGCAGTGGGATGCTGCGGTCACCTCCTGCCCACCGTGCAGTGGGATGCTGCGATCACCTCCTGCCCACCGTGCAGTGGGATGCTGCGGTCACCTCCTGCCCACCGTGCAGTGGGATGCTGCGGTCACCTCCTGCCCACCATGGAGTGGGATGCTGCGGTCACCTCCTGCCCACCATGCAGTGGGATGCTGCGGTCACCTCCTGCCCACCATGCAGTGGGATGCTGCGGTCACCTCCTGCCCACCATGCAGTGGGATGCTGCGGTCACCTCCTGCCCACCATGCAGTGGGATGCTGCGGTCACCTCCTGCTCACATCCTCTGCAGGTCTCTCCTATAATTGCAGGAGGACCTGGAAGCACCCAGGGCTCAGCCCTGCCTGATGCAGGGTCCCTTCTGCCTGCAGGGGCTGCTCACAGGGCGTGAGGGTGGCACAGTTATAAATCCCCCACCATCAATTACACTTAACAAGGGTTTGGCCACCAGTCTCATAATCGCATGGTAGAAGGGGAGTCCCTGTCACCAAGGCCCTGCCTCACTCTCTTCAGTTCTTGTGAAAATCAAGAGAAGACCTTGGTTTTGCTCCACACCAGAGCAAACCCAAAACCTGAAGCTTCTAAATACCTCATAAAAGAGAAATGCCACTTCCCAGCCAGGTCTACTTGCTGCTTATGGAACAAAACTGTCTTCACCATGAAAATACCAGCATTGCAGTGGCATTTGCTCCAGCTGAAATGTGAAGCATGCCAGCTCCTCTTCTCCTTTCACATTTGTGCTTGAGGGTTCTTTAGACTTACATTTTGCAGCAATAAGAGGGTTTTGATTTGTGGATGTTATTTAAACTCTCAGCAAGGAACCAAAGTAACAATTACCCACTCCATAGTCAGGTGATTCACGAGACACTGACGAACACAGGGATGCCGTATAACCGGTATGAGCTATTGGTGAGGAACAACCATAAAGAACATCTGCTCATGTCAATTATGGAAGAACAGCTTCTAACAGGAGGTGTCCAGCTGCATCCTGGAGACTAAGGCACCAGGTGACTGAATCATCCCTTGAGGTAAATCACAGCAGATTACTTTCACACACACATTACTGAAAAATTCATCAGCCATCTGAGGCTGCAGTGCAGCACTTCCCGAATGGAAACAGCTCCAGGTGTGGGGCAAAGAGAGACCTCCTCAGATCAGCAACATTCTTGTCCCTGTTGACTTCAAGAGATGATGGACCAGACCCCCCAGTTGCCGCAAAGTGAGGGGATGGGGATAGTTCTATCCTTTTACTGTATGATCCACAATCACTGCCCTATACTTCTTAATAGCCAAGAAGACACCTCCTTTAATGCTGACACGTTTGTGATGCTGCCAGTAAACTAGAAAACCTTCCCGTGGCTTTACCAGGCAGTTCACCACAACAGTCGATCCTACCCACACTGGTCACTGCGATTCTCTAATCAGATATACCATAGATGTGAACTCTCAGAGGGTTGTTGATGGAGGGTTTTGCTACCACTCATGACTGCAGAATAAGCTTTAAATCCTGTTAAATACATTATTTTTTGCCTGACTTTCTCTTCTCCAAGGAGAGCAACTTCTCTCAAGCCTTTTTCTATTATTGGTGCAACCCACATGCTGAAAGTGTGAAGGAGGCTCCTTCTTCCAGGGCATGGAGCAATCTCACGGCTCTTCCTCAAAAGACAATGTGACAGAGGCTGCCCTTTCCCTTTTCCCTCCTTCCGGTAGGTACTTACCTCAAGCTCCCCCCACCAAAATGATGGCACTCCTCGATTCCCTTCATATCTCAGCCCCTTCCTTCCCTACCGAGCAGGCAGGGTCCTCTGCAAAACCAACTTTCTACTGCCCTATATAGTGACCCACACTGGATATACAACTTGGGTTGTCTGCAAAACCAAGAATTAAGCTTGCCTCCAAGAACTGTCATGAAAGATAGATACAACATTTCATCCATGTCCTGTATGGGAACTGAAGGAGACCAAATCCACCCCTTCCCCCCTGTGAGCAAGCTCTAACAGCTCATTCTTGGCTGGCTGTGGCTTGGTCTGTGCCAGTGGGGTTTCCACTGCTAGATCTTCCCAAGGCCCTGGAGCCTCCACAGTTTTCCAAAGGGTTGTCATATATGAAAGCAGTGGCCAGGACACACGGCGGCCCCAGGGCTGCCCCTTGTCCATGGAAGACCCTCGTCCACCCGACACTTGCACACAAAGAGGGTCAGCAGCGGCTCCTGTGGCCCCTGTGCCCACCCCGCTGCCTCCCAGTTAACAGGGAAACCAATATTTCCCTGGAAAATATCAACTTTAGGGTTTTTTTTTTTTTCCTTGTTTTGGGAATGCACCACTTTCAACAAAGCTTCTGCCAGGAAAAGTTTCTGGGGTTGGAATTTTTCATCCATGTGTGGAAAAGCCACCAGCAGGGCAACAGTGGAACCTTAGATGGCCTGTTTCAAATGTGGATCTCAGAACTGAGCTTCCCACATCCTTAGCCCTTTTGTTATAATCTTGGCTTCTAACTCTTTTTGTAACAAGGTCAATAAATCAAAGAATATAAAGATGAGGTTTGGTCCTACTGAAAAGTTGAGGAAAAAGGACAAACCCACAAAAGTGATTTTTCCCAGTCACAGCTCAGGCTGCTTTACTCCCAGGGAATGTTTGCCATGATGTTGCATGTTCTGAGTCATGACTGCACCATCAATGCTGTTGCTGCTCTGTGCCACTTGGCTCTGGGAGATGAGAAGGGCTGCAGGCTTCAGCCTACAGCCAGATTGAGATGCGGAGGAGATGGTTGTCCTGTGCTAGCTGAGCTCAAGCCTTCTGCCCACCCACGTCCTGCCCAGGCAGCAAATGACAATGCCTCACTGAAACACCTTCTTGTTGAAACTCCCATTCCCTCCAGCTCGTCCTGCTCACCAGTTCTGAACTGATGGGGAAAGATCTTCACACTGGGGCCTGTCCTCTGCTAAACATCTGCCCAGCTGCAATCACTGCACCCCTCAAAAGAGCAGGGTGAATGGAGAGGGAGGGTGACACCAGGCAATGAGATGAGAAACCCACTGTGGCTGGCAAATTGTGCCTGAGAACAGACACTTTTTCCTAGGAAAACCTCTCTGGGCTTTCCAGCTCAGGGAGGAGGCTGGGTGGGAGCTTGTCCTTGTCCTGAGCACTGGTGGGGTGCTGCACTGCTGCCTCTCTGGGCAGGAATTGAAGAAAGCTGGCTGAGGGCTGCCACCCTTCCAGTATGTTTGTGAAATGAGCCCTTTGTTTCCCTTGTTTTCCTTTAACAGCACCCACAGTGGAAACAGTCACCTCCAGCCCCAGCAACGTTCTGTTTTGAACAGAACTTTCTCTTCTTCCCTTTTCAGTTTTAATGACAACAACAACAACAACAAAAACAGTAACATCCATTTAAATCCACACCGGAGCAGGTTTTCTTTCCTTCCCCAGTTCAGCAGCCAAAGCAAACAGCTATCCCCAAGCCTGCTCTCCGCTCACCACTGGATCAATAATAACACCCTCTGTTTCCAGCTTACCTTGAGAGGTCTTTCCTTACTCTGTTGGCTGTATCCAGCTCTCCTGATGTGAGTTTGCCGAGCCCCAGCGTTTCCTTCCCCCCCAGCGCTGGTGCTGCTCCATCCATGTGCAGAGTGACAGCTCAGGGGTCTGCATTATGAATCAGGGGCATTGCTTGAGACAGGAGTTATTCCTGGCTCTTGTTGGTGTGTGTGGATAGAGGACTCGGTGCAGCGAGCTAACATGAGCCTTTGACATCACTGGTTAAATTTAGGGGATTAACACGGCCGTAAAATGGTCTGGAGGAAAGCTACTGCAGGGCCGACAGGAGAGAGACAGCATCATGCAACCAGCTCCCACCCAGGCACAGGCAGGGGATGGAGCCAGGGTTTCTGCACCAGCCCCACTGCTCTGCAGTGTCACCCCTGCAGAAGTAAACCCGCAGCAAGGTGTGTTGTTCTTTGCTGTGGCACAAAAGCAGATGTGCTCCCCGGGCATGCCTGTAGCAGGGCTAAGGGAACCCCTCCTGAAATCACACACCCCCATGGAGCCACTGGTCCTGCTCTGCTGGACGAGGTGGGAGCTTGTGGGGTGACAGAGGTGCCCCTCACATGGTGGTAATGTGGGAGAGGAGGTGATGATGAGCAAGTCCCAGCCCACAGACTCCCCCAACAGCCTTCTCCATGTCCCTTCCCCAAGGATGCTGCAGCTCTCACTGACCAGCCCAGCCCCAAAGGAGCACACCTCCAAAGAAAAGACAAGGGAAACAGTCCCAAAAGAGGCAGCGCCCACAAAAAGATGAAGAGAAAACTCTAAAATCCAAGAGGAGTCTCTGAGCCCCAACCCTGCTGTTTGTAGAGGTGGGTGAAAGCTGTAGCTGTGTAATTGCAATTCAGGTTGGTTTGGCAACCTCAGTCCTTATAGGAGATGGCTTCTGCAGCTGATGGTGTCTGTCATGAACACTTGATTTTCTCTTGATTTTCATTGATTCTTGCAAAACCCTCTCTAACCTTTCTGTGAAGAACATTCCACAAAGTTATTGCATAATACCTTTGAACTTTCACAAACCTTCAGTATGGAGATCATGGGATACCCACATTCGACATGACCAGAAGCAGCTCTCTGTTTCTGAGCACACCACCTTGCACAAGCAGCTGCCTTGTTTTGCTGCCGTTGTGTGGCACCTGCATAATGGAGAATTGAACATTTCAGGTGTGACGAAAGGGCCATTGTTGTGGTTTAGGGCCATTTGTTTGCTTTCCTGAAGGAGTAGCTCTGCAGCCACCAAACAGGCAGTGAAACAGCAGGCATGGGAAGAAACATTCCAAGCCAGACCATGAGAAACAGGATAACCCTTAATTACTTTCTCAGTAGTTGTCTGTAGCCCATGCTAATCCCAAAAGGCAGTGGAGCCAAGCAGGCTGGTGGCCCTCAAATCCAGCCGATTGTTTCTGACATTAATGATGCCTAAGAGTACTGTAATGCAATCTGGCCAACAAGTTGTAGAGCTTATTATTAGTACAGTGATATTTTCTTCAGCTCTTAATCAAATTTATTGGATGCACGGAAGGCTGCTGAATGCATTGCCAGATTTCTCTGTCTGGAGTCAAATCATCACCATAGCTTCATTCTATGGAGCTCCTGTGTGCCTAAGGGATGTGGGAGTCTCAGACACAGGGTGTTTCCTCCACAGGTGAGCCCAGACAGGCCCTTATCAGCAGTGTGCAGGGAATAACGTGCTCACTACATCGGGGGGTGATGTTCCTCAAAAAGCAGGAATAGCTGTGATTGCAACATTTTTCTTTTGACAGAAAAGCCCCTGTTCCCGTCTTGGGATGCTGACACCTGACATCTTCAAGGACCAGGTACCAACACCTCCGTTTCCTTTCTATTGTTGCTACTTGTGTATGTAGACACTAATTTATCCATTCCACAACCACCTTTCACAGTGAATCCTGCCTCAGGTTTTCAGTCTGTGACTGAAGTTTGACTCTGCAGCTAAGGAGCAAGATGCGGTGTTGTTCTCAATCAGTCATTCTCCTGCCCTCTTTTGTTCCTCCTTTGACTGATGTGCTCTCTTTGATGCCGCTCACACTCAGGGACACATTGCAAGCGCCTTCATCTTCTCACCTTCCGCTGCAGTCACTGAAGGTCGTCAGCCGTTTCCACTGGTGCAATTACCTCTGCAGAAGAGGAACTGATTCAACCTCACAGTTTTCATGTTGAAGTGCTTGAGCATAATGAGCTTGATGGTGATTAGCATGGATCCGAGCACTTGTAGTGAAGAAACATGGAGGTTATTTACATAAAACATACTCATTATGTTATACGACAACCAGAAGATAACTAGAGCAGAGCTCCTGGGTTACTTTACTCATATTCCAGTTCCCCATTGGACTTACAATACTCCATTGCTGCCTGCCACAAGGAATCACATCATGAGATTGTGCTAAACCAATCAAGGTATATCTCACAGATTGTTTCATCCTCTATATCCTTCTTTTTTCCTATTAGAAGGATGCTCTCACCTTCTGATGGTTGAAGACATTCTTCTCATTTCCAATCTAAATACATTCATGGGCAGTGTATATCCCTTTGTTCCTAAGCCTATGTTCTGTTCTAGTTTAAATAGTTCAGACTCATCCCCTTTTCTAAGCCAGGTATCTATTTTTAGGACAGCAGTTCTAACCTGTATATACAGCACTGAGCTGTATGTACATTCTGGCTGGTATAATACTGACCCCCTAAAACTGACATGCAAACACACATCTGCTTGATTTTATTCTAGCATGTAGGCCTATTAAAATTAAACAGACTACTCAGAAATAAATGAAGCATAACCTTGCAGGAAAATCGGTTGTGTAATTAATTTCAACTGTGTGTATTCTGCACCTAGAAAGTCTGTGCGGCTTTTCGGAACGATCACAATATGTATTTTCTGTCAATAGAAACATACGTCCTTTAATTTGTCATCTGTCAGTATGAAATTACAGAGCTCTGTGACAAAATAATGCAGTTACTTAGGTTTAAAAGATGTTACAAGCACATCTAAAGCTGTAGCACTGTCTCAATAATCTTGTGTTAAGAGTAATACAAAAGCACAAACCCAAAACCTTTCAACCAGCAAAACTCTTCATCCAGCAAGATGTAGAAGAGGGCAAAGAATACAGAGCTTTAGCAATGACAGTTCCTTACTCCTCTGTATGCAGCGCTTTATCATTTCTGATTGCTATATATGGATTTTTCATTCAATTTAATAACAAAAAGCTTTGTTACTAAATTGGAAATTAATATTATTAAATAGGAAACCTTTGGCCAAGTTAACAGCACATCACCCATAAAAGTAGAGCATACACCATTTTTACCTACACATGGGTTAGTGTGTAGCTAACAAAAAAGCATTTAATGAGTGATAAATGCAACTGACACCTCCCACCAGCTTCACCTACGCAGTACCTGGGCACAAAACTAAATCGTGCCACACATCAATGAACTTTCAATACAGAAATACCCATTTCAGATAAAACTCTTTTCACTTTTACCTACATAAATACTTAACTCTAAAGTGCACAAGCACAGATTCAGCCTGTAGTAACTGGCAATATGAATTATACACGGTGCAGCACGTCAGCTTCTCCTCCCACTGACCAACACAGTGCTTTCAGTGGAGGAAAGTAGTGGCTTGTGCAACCACCCTGAGCTCTTTGCTCTTCTAATCCCTATGATGGAGTATAAGGTGAGCTCTTTCCACGTCAGTCCATTTGAATTCTCTGTGTGTGTATATATGTACACACAAATACACATACCTGCAGCGCGACACAGCCAGTTCCCATGTAGACACCTCAGCTCAGGTGTCAGCCCTGTGAAGCTCCATCCAACACTGTGCAAACAGCCCAATCAAACAGCGTTCGAAATCCCATTCTCAGAGGCCACCCTGGGAGTCCCACACCTGCTTCTGCCCAAGATCAGAGAACCTGTGAGGTTTTATTTGTTTGGCGGGTGTGTAAGTCAGCTTTGGGGCATCCTCCCCTGCACTTCTGTCCAGTGTTTTCAGCAGCACACATGCAACTACTAAATGAGTGCCAGGCTCTCCACCTGCTGTCAAACCCCTGCATTTCTAGCTCATACAATAGTTTCTGTACTCCCAAAAGCCCTTTTTTCCTTATTTTTAAGCAGTTTTTGTTAGCAGTGACCTGCATTAACAGAAGGCAGGGAACATTTCCATAGGATGATTCAGCCAACCAGCCTACCAGCTCTCCTAAGCCAGATGATTCTCCAGAGGTGCCTGTTCTTCTCCAACGATGACACAGAAAGCTTAAAGCAACTGCTTCAGGCTTGGATATCCAATTTCTGAATGTCTTAAAGAGCAGAGATGATTCCTACCCAAAATGTATTTACAACTGCAGACTACTGTCAAAGCTTTCTGATCCAGAAACGGTACATGGATGGGACTGGCTTCACCTGATTTAAACTGTAGAATTCATCTCACATGAATGGAGGTGCCTCCTTTCAGGATGAGATGAATCACACCGAATTCCTGACTTGGGATGGGCTGATTCACGCTCAAAAGCTGCATCTCTGTCTCACTTCACTGACACTGGCACTCATATGGCCAGTTTAGATGAGCCAGAGATGGTAGAAGAAGAACACTGCAATCTCTGTGCTTCAGGAGGGCTGGAGATGGGGCACCTGCAGTCAGCTTTGGGTTATATTTCTTGTGTTTTAAAGCTGGGATCTTCTAAATTCTTTCAGATTCTTAAACTTCAGGTAGAGTTCCATCCCGTGCCCACTGACACATTTCCAAAGCTAAATTTGGCATGATCAAGACATTCCCATGCCTGCTAGGTGAAGCATGCTGATGAGCTATGAGGGTTTTTCCTAGGAAGAGATGTTGTTCTGCAAACTTTGTTTTCTCCTGGCATTTTAGGGGTTTTCCCTTTGGGTATTTCCAGTTTGCTTTTACTGCTGGTGTATTCAGTCACACTGACGTGTTGGTGAGCAGACGGATGCTCCCTGCAGTAACTGCGTCTGCACAATGGAGCATCTGGCTCCAGAGAGAAACGCTTCCCTACAGACTGGTGTGAGAGAAAAAAGATGCTCGTTTGCCTGCATTAAACTAAAACATCACATTTCAGTTGAGTCACCCACAAACCTCTAAAGAAGCAAGCAGGAGGCTGTGGCTATTCTCTAGAGCGCAATTAGCAGGGGATTTTAATAAACCTGAACTCATCTGCTGATGGATCAGGTGGACGACAGCATTTCTTTCCACAGCATAGCTGTGTCTATCTCTTACACGCACAGGTGTATTTTTTCTCCTTTCCCCATTCTCCAGTTTTTTTCCTTGCACTTTGCAGTGATTTCAGTTTCAGGTCAGAGACACTTCACGTTTTCTGAGCTTCAGAATTGACTTTTTCTTTACAGCTCCATGACCGCAGGGACAGCACCAGCTTTTCCTGCCACTTCACTTGGAGCTTCGTGTGTGCTCAGGTGAGCACTTTGGAGCTTCACTCCAGTGATGAGTGGCACCCCTCGGAGGTCTGTGCTTTTTAACATCTTTGTCAGCAACATGGACAGGGGGGTTGATTGCGCCCTCAGCAAGTTTGGTGATGACACGAGAGCTTATAAAGCAAAGCAGGCAGCTGAAATCAGTGTGACGAGGGAGACAGGCCGATCATGCAGGAATTGTGCTGAACATGAAGAATAATATTGTGTTAATGTAATATTCATTGCTCTCTGGAGAATCTGAGATGCAAACATGAAGAAATCGGCCTGAATTCCTCCATTCTGCTGCTCGATAGAGATGAACAATTCCTACTGAGCAGAAATGGGCAGGAAGAAAATATGTCTTTATTAAGTGTCTGTACACTTGCTGCTTTTGGAAGTAGAAAGCATTTTACCTTAAGCGCTCATATGTGCAAAGAAAACATGAGCAGGAAGCCAACACGGCATGTTTTAACACAAAATGAAATATGACCTTTTAAGGAACCTTTAGCTTGTGAAGAGTAAATGTTAGATCTATATATAATTCAAAGTATATTGGCTAAATTAGGCACTGGATTCAAAACTGTTCTGAAGAAAACAATCCTCACATCCTTGTCTTTGAAAAAACCCCACTTTTGGAATATTACTGTTATTAACCAATTTACTGCACGGGAACCTGCTGTTGAAAGCAGAGTGGCTGACATCCCTGTGCATGGCATGGATGCTGCTCCAACATGTGCTTAAGGGTTTGATCCAGGCAGGAGTGAGGGTCCTTAGAAGTCAGTTGGTGCTGAACACATCTCTTGTGCTGGGAGTCCAAAGGCAGAGTCTGGAGCTCTGTATGTGCCTTCAGGCCATGGATAAAATGCAAAGTGAGGTATTGCAAGGTGACATTCATCTCCTGGTCCTCAGCACCTCTGTAGGTTAGCCATTTGTTGTAAAAGGAGGTGCTTTGAGTAAAAATGTGAAGTGTTGGATACTGATGCTTGAAGATCCCATGGCTTTGATTCACAAACTATTATGCTGCAACATTACCGGGGAATGAAAACATTGAGTCAAACCCACTTTTATCCTGTTAAAACTCCCACTCACTCTTATTTTGAAATCAATTTACCTGTTTCAAAAGGAATTCCTTTGAAAATAATTTGAAAGGAAAGCACACGAGTGCAAGTATCACCTTCGCGTGGAGTGTACGTGTTTAATAGCTTCATCACATTCATTTAAGGAACTTCTGATGCAACTGGGGATGGCAAGGTACTAAGAGCTGAAACAAGTTTGGATATTAAGAGATCTCTTACTGACATATTAATGATGACAGGTGTCCTTGGCCTTGTCAGTTCTACCCACCCTCAAATAAATAAACTCATGCAATCTTTTTGCTTTCATTCCTTGAAGATGATTTCCAGAGTGTTTGCTTAACTGCTGAAGAGCCTGTCAGCTGTTCACATGCCCGTATTCAAACTCATAGTCACAGATAGCTCAGTTCTCCTATAACCACCCTGTGGGCAAGAGCTGGGGAAAGAGCTTGCCCCAGCATGTGGATGAAACACAGGCAGATTGTTCAATACAGGAAACAGCAGAGGTGGACAAATACTGGATGCCAGCACCAGCCAAACCATCTATAAATGAAATTACCAGCTTGTTAGCCTCCTAACATTTGAAATATAAACAGGACATCCACAAAATGCTGCCATTTGAAAGGCCTGACACGATCTTTTTAGACTCATCACTTGAACAGCAATGCTTATAGTACATATAATTCAGGAGGGTTTAGTGCCATGTTTGCAAGGCCAAATGCTGTGCTTTTAATGTGGAAACAGTTTGGACAGAAATTCACCGTTGTCCCGCAAGGCTGGACTGGAAATGTGCAACCTCCCTGCACAACAAGGTTTAGTCCTAGTTCATCATTGCAAACTATGGCTTCGGTGCCAGCTCTGCACTGCAGCCACTGCCTGAGCACAGTCTCCCTTCAAGTAACTGTGGTGGGGAGACAGAGGGAACATAATGACCCTCTTGAGTTGTACAAACCAAGCCCAGAGCAAGGCCTGGAGCATTTCCTCTGTTTCCAGCCCATGTGTCAGCGTGTTTCAATGCGCTCATCTGTTCCTACGCTGCACTGCATCAACATCAGGGTTCATTTTCCAAACCATCTGTGCCAGTGCCTGTTTCCTTACCAAGGCTACATCGGTATCGAGATTAACAGCAGAATGAGCTCAGGAAAAGGATCAATATTATATATTAGTTCATTTTATGTATCAAAAATACTTCTATGATGCAAAAACCTTCATTTATTAAAGAACTCTTTGAAATCTCTTGCAAACAGACAGTAAAATAAACCCTGTAAATGGAGAAGTGACCTTGAAAAGAACACGGAAGTTAAATACGTGTGCCTGCAGAGTAAGACATGCTCTATTTATGCCCCACGTCTTAGAGCATTAGTGAAGCATTTGCCCCTGGACACCAGAATATGGATTTAAATATAATTCCTGATGCTTTTTCCACTGGGCACACAAGGTCCTAATTCAGAGAACAGATTGTTCCTCATTTTAAATATGAACCCAAATATTTTCCCTTCTTTAATGCAAGAGAGAATTGGAGCAAGGCTGCATTGGCAGCCTGGAGATTCCAGTGAGATTTCTGAAAATCAGCTTCATGGAGTGAGGTTATTCCCATCACAAGACAGAGCAGTCGGTCAGAGAGCTCCAGGCTTGGCTCCCTATGGCTGCTCCATCCCCACCTTCATGGGCATGGGGCCCTCACAAGCCAACCAGACCCTGTGAAAGGAGCATTTGAGACAAGTAAATGCACATTTATTATCTGCATCATTGCTTCTTTTCCCTTTTTCTCTGTAAGAGACAAGCCCTAAGGGAACACCATTCCTGTTACATGGTGCTGTCATAGATTCCCCATTGCCAATGGGGAAGGGCCACCCAAGGTCGTGTTCTGCATGCTCAGCCAGAGGCTTGATTTTACTATGAAAAACTCTATTTTCGGGAACGTGATAGATGACGGAAGGAAAGCCAATTTTTCACAGTTTTGGACAAAACATACATAAATCTCCTATAAATATATACATAAAGCTCCTTAAAAGTCAGCTGAGGAGCAGGCATGACACCTTTGGGACTCTTCTTTCCACCAGCACAATAACTGGATGTTCTCTGAGGCTTCTGCTTCTCCCTTCCTGAGCCCTTTCTCATCCCACTCATGCTGGTGGGTGATCCGTCACCCGTGCTGCCTGCTTCTGCCCACACAAGGGTCCTGCCTTCCTCATCCCCAGAGCAGGGCTGGCAGCAAAGCACCATCCTGTTGTGGTTCCTGCTGTGATGTGCTGGTGAGATGATGTGGAGTGACGTCTGCCTCTGACTGCCTGCTGTTCTGCCTGCTGAGGTGCCTGCAGTGATGCCTGCTGTGCTGCGTGCTGGGGTAGTGCCTGGTGGGATGCCTGCTGTGAAGTTTTCTGTATTTAGCCATATTCTAAGACAAGAGACCAAGGATTTAAATATTTGGGGTTTTTTCTTTCACCAGAGTGCATGTGTGTGTGTGTGCAGATATGCAAATATATTTAAATGTTTGGGTTTGCAGGCTTTTGTCTTGTTCCAGAAGGAATGGTCCCAGATGGCCCGGGCACCAAAGCCATGCTTCCAGTCAGCCTTCACCAAGGTTTTCATCCTCCTCTGAACCCTAACAGAGGAAGAGAAATGCACCCCATACACCTGAGGACCTCCAGGCAGCTCCAGCAAGGGAAGGGCTTCCCTGTGCCCAGTGCCAACCTGGGCAGAGCATCATATCCCATCCCATCCCATCCCATCGCACCCCATCCCATCCCCTCCCATCCCATGCTTCAAATGAAATCTCCTATTTACCAGGAACTGCATGGAGAAAATTGCATCTTATTCAGCTCCCCAGAGGCTTCCCTGGACCCCTTGGGTATCAGGAAGGAGGTTCTGTGCAGGCAGCACTGCTCATGCCTGCTGAACCAGTGCCACAGGAAGTGGGGAAGCATTTTGTGCTCATGGACATGAAATTCCTTAGGTGCAGGGGCTGCAAGGGCAGGAATCTAAGGAATGCATGAACATTAAAAAAAACCTAAGGAATTTCATGTTCATGTTCATGCATTGCTGTGCAATGGTCACAGTGTCACTCACACCAAGTGCCTCTATCTCTGCTGTGAGCTCCACATTCACGTCCCCTGCCTCCTGACTCACAGCTCAGACACCTCTATGAGATGTGTGGCAACCCTCTTCTTTATATTCTAAGGAAGTCTTTCTTCTCCAGGACACTTTCAATTCTGGTTTCAAACGTTATGAAATATCCAAATGCAGACTTCTTTCGTGTATGATTTCAGAATATATTACCTGTTCCAATACCAATTTAATAGAGTTTCTTGGCCATTAAGGTTCTTACTACATTTCACTCTAAAAATGTGTTGGCAGCAATACGGAACTGCTGTGAGAAACTGTGGAATACTATTTATATGGATTACTTTAAGAGAAATTCTACAGTTGTATTTTCCCTTTCCAGGTGGGACATGTATTAGGCATTACCTTTAAAATCTAACACTACACGGGTGAAATTGGTCTATATGCAACACCTTCTATTTTTAATAAGCTGTGATCATCCTAAAGCAATAAAAAAGTTAACATGGATTGCTATGCACCCTTTGCAATGTAACTAATGACTCTGTCAGCAAGTTCCATATTGGAATTTCAATATAGATGTGTAATTTTAAAAACATAAGAACTTCTATAAAGTAGTTAGGGCAAGGCAAGTTTTAATAAATGAATAAATGCTAAAAATAGGCATGCACGTCTTCATTCAGACCAGGTATATTGCTTGGTTTTGAATTTAATGTGTTCACAAATGGTTACAGAAACTATTATGGCTCAAGAATCATAGAATCATAGAATGGTTTGGGTTGGAAAAGACCTTAAGGTCATCTGGTTCTGACCCCCATAGTGAGGAAAAAGCTTCTCCTTACGCCCATCCAAACCTCTCATATTTCAGCTTGTGCCCATTGCCTTGTCCTCCTGCCCTGCACCACCATGCACAGCCTGGCTCCAGCTCCTCTATGCCCTCCCTGTAGGTACTTGGGGCTGCTCTTAGTTCCCCCCAAAGCCACACACTTTTGGGCAGGAGCAAAGCCCCATGCTGTATAACCAGCTCACCAGGTGTGTCTCTACCTCCTGCTCTTCAGTGAGAATATGGCCATGGCTGGAGGTAATCTGGGCATCCACAGGCTGTCCTCTCTCATCTTACCCATCTCCTGACGTCTGGGTCAGCTGTGAGTGTTACCAGTAAGGACTTTGCCATATTCCAGTTCAGTGATGATCTGATTCATTTGAGGCAGTCCAAGTCCAAATTAAACCTCAGACTGCCCTAATAAGGAAGGCAGACATGGCAATAATAGCAGCACTGTTAGCAAAGCCTTACCTCATGATGCTGGAATTAGGGTGGGCCACCAACCCCATTACCCAGCCTTCCGTGTTGATGGGGTCTTTACTGGCATCAGTCACCAGGAGTGATGTGAACTGTGAAACAACACCTTTAAATTTGAAGTGATTTAGTGCTAAACTGGTTTGGATGAGCTGCTAACGCATTATTTCATGCTAGACGCTGTGTTTTTTATAATGCCTGATGCGACTTCCTGCATCTTGCACAATTCCTAAGTGCTGTTGGACGCTTTGAATAAAATGGTTGGGTTTATGGCCATAATCAAGGGGGGAATCTGACCTGTACTGGAGTTAGCCTGTGACATCCCCAAGAATGGAAGTCAAACCAAACGGGCAGATTTCAATAGCGAGGCCAATAATGGGTGATGGATCACTTGAAATCAAATGGTGCAATTCAGTTATGCTCATGTTTGGACAAACCTTTTTCTAATAATTAAGATGGAGAGAAACAGTAGAAAAAGCCAGATTCACTGCTGATGTGTCAATAACATAGAGGCAAACATTTTCTATTACTAATAAACTAACAAAATGTATTGTCTAATTAACTGCCTACTTGTCTAACTAAGCATCTGCTTATTTTTGAAGACCAAGAAACATTTTGATGTGTGGCTAATCCACCCTCAAATGACCAATTAGAAAACAAGATAGGATTGATTTTTGATCTATTGATGGATGGGAAAAGCCAATTAGTTCTGTAGTGTTCTCTCATGTCAGCTACTCCATGTGACCCAGCTGAAACACCCGCAGTCAGCCCCTTTTGCCTTCAGGCTCTGCAGTGCCAAAGCACCAGCGGGACACACAGTGACCCAAGGGGACAGGCACCTTGCACTGGTTCTGCACCAGGGTCAGGTCTACCTCTTAAAGCCTCCTCCATCACTTGGTAGCTCCTCATGTTTCTGGGACATACATGAAGAAAAGGCTGACACATTTCCAGCATCCAGTTTGCAGAGGAAGAGGTTGTCTGTGGCTTGGTCTTCCTACTTGTACAGGAGGACAGCGCCTCTGGTCAGCTAGTCCTGGGGGTAACACTCCCTGCTCTCTGCTCTGGCCTCTGGCACTTACTCTTTACATTGATTGTCTCAGAAGCCTTCAGTTTTGCTATTCAAGGAGAATTATAATTAGACCCATATATAAATCTCACAGCACCCACATCCCTCTCCAGGGATGGTGGTGAGGTGGTGGTGCAGTGCTCCACTTCTGCACATCATCTCATGCTTGAGGTTTTTCCACGTTTTTAAGCACATACAGTTTATCCCATGAAACTAGATGAATTTATGAAGTCTGACTGACCTGGTTGTCCAGCAAATGTCTTTTTTATACAAGATGACAGTTGGAAAATGAGAACTGTATAACAAGGCTGAAGATATCTGCCTAAATGGACTGTGCTGAATAAACTGGTGACAAATCCTGCCAGGATCAAATAAGCCAAAGCACTGGAATGAGACCCCCATGATGGCAACAGTTCTAGGCCAGGGAGCAAATGCAGCATGGTTTTAGCCATGCTGTGGGGAAGAAATAAAGCAAATTTACTCCATTAGAAGTGTAGCAGAACACGGTGCTCCCATAGCTGCCACCCCTGCACCTACTGCGCTTCCACCCCATTCCCTCCACAGCCTCTCAACATCTACCCCAAATGTTACATAACTAACAAATATGCCTTATATAGCTTTCAATCAGCTGCTCCAAACACCAGTCACAGCCCAGCCATGGGAGCACAGCCTGCAGTGCAGGCTGCAAGGGCAGAACACAGCCCCTTCTCCCCTGCAGCCACCCCAGTACCAGTATCCACACTGACTGCTTTAAGGTGTTTGATCTCTGCGCTATCAACACTCACTTCCTTCCCTATCTCCCCTCCCTAAGGGCCAGATGTCAGGCTGCATTTTCTTCACATGCAGTACAGATGGGTGCCTGAGTAAAGAAAGGCAGTAACCCCAGCTGTGCAGCAGCATCCACGTGCTGCTGCCTTCCCCTGGGAATGCCACCCAGAACTCAGCACTTGTAGTCTGAGCAAAGACATGTGCAGTAAACACATCCAGCCCTGTTGGATGTGTTTGCAGATGTCAGTTTGCTGCTCATCTTCTGAGATGAGGACCAGTCATCAGTGTGATACCACATCTATCAAGCATAATACTTGGAAACCTCTCAGCTTGTTGTTTTCTTGTTTGGTTGGTGTTGTGTGATGTTTGGTTGGTTGGTTTTTGTTATTTTGTTGGGTTTTTTATAACTGATTTTGGGGGGTTTCTCATTCTTAAAAGGAATAAATTGCTTCCAGAATGAGTCTATAAATGATGCTGTAGCAATACCTGCACACTGTAGCATGCCAAACAGCAGCTTCTTGAGGTGGCAGCAGTCACTTGGGCTACTCCGTCCCTAGAAACTGAGACACACATCCCTTGTTCAAACATGGACCTGTGGGAGCAAGTCCCCAGGAGGGCCACAAAGATCATCAGAGGTCCAAAGCATCTCTGTTATGAGGACAGGCTGCACCTTACAAGCTGTATTTAACTTTGTCTTAAGATGTGTAATTCATCCCTATTATGCCACAGAGAGTTTGGGCTGAACTGCAGGTCAGATCACCATAACTGAACCCTTTGTTGCCCATCCATATAACAGCTCTACCTGCCCACATGTGCATGGTCCAGCTGGACACCTGGGGCTGCAGGAATGCTGATTTGAGTGATGCTGTTTCACAGCTCAGACCAGTGAAGGGCACATACAGACATTGCACTGCTTCAGCAGGCAGGCATGTATTAGGCTGCAGCACCTGCTTCTGACTTAACAGCATCTCTAGCCCAGCAGTGAGTGCCCCAAACAGCTTAAAACCTAACACGACTCTGGACTTGTGAAGTCCTGGGGAAGACACATGAAGAGGAAGGAACGCCCCATACCGGTGAGGCTACTGCTTGGGGCATGAAGACACTGTCACCTGCAGATACCGTCACCCACAGATACCATCACCCGCAGATACTGTCACCCTTGTTTTGTCATTCAAAATGTGCCATTATGAAAACGCAGTTCAACAGCTGTGGTGGGGAGGAAGCATCTTCGGAGAGGAAATCTAAAGGAAGAGAAGGCTAAAGGAAGAGAAGGTCCCTTTTTCCATCAGTGTGGGCTGGGGCTGCTGCTCGCTCAGTGGCAAGCACACAGGAAGCAAACCCATCACTGGAGAGAGAATCAGGCTGAGAGAAGAAGCTGCCTTCAGTTGTCATCCATAGATTTCGTGGTCTTTTTCTTTCATTTTAAAAGCATGTGAAAGGTCTTTGCATGCTGCTGGATGAAAAAGGCACATGAATGCAAGTACTGACTATTACCTGTGATAAAGTACGGAGACCAACAAACCCTGATAAGCAAACATTGATGCACTTGATCAAGAGGAAACCTGGCATCATGCCCTGAAGACCTGCAGCTCCAGCAGCTGAGAGAGGGAGATGATGTCCTTGTTTTCAGCATTTAATCACTTGCACGAGCAAACAGCAGCAGGGGGGTGGTAAGTGGCAATCTCTCTTCCTTTGTAACTGAGACATGGACAGAGCCGGTCTTTCTCCAGTAGCAGACTTTTCTCCCTGGGGGTTGAAAGCCACAAACACTTGATGGGCAGTTCTAGACAATGGATTCACACAGGAATATGCAATTTATGGTGGAAGTTCCATTTGTGAACTTACTATCTCCTCTTCTATTGAGATATCTCAGCTGTGAGAGCTTGTTCACCCAGAAAACTGGCACATGAGCTGCATGGCCCGATCTCCAATACAAACAAGCCTCTGTTTCTGCAGAAGCATTTTATTTGCTTTGAAAGACAAGAATACAAGTACACACTGACACGACTGAGAAACTGCTATCAAATCAGCACACTTTGGCTTACAAACAACCTGCTTGCATTTCACACTATTACTTCAGAAGAACAACCCAATCCTAGCTGACTGGATTGGGTGGCGTTTGCCAACATGACACGAGCCCTCCAAAGACAAAGCATTCTTAGGATGTTGCTGCTGTACCAGCGAGTCCCTTGAGAGTGCAGAACAAGCAGTAGGAGGTAACCAGGAATCACAGTGCTGTAACACCATCTAGGGGACCTACTCATGTCTTGGCTCATGAGAGGCATGTGCAGCTGGGAGCACAGCACTAGGTGAGAAAGGCACCTCTTAAATACTGTTTCAGTCCCTCATCCCCACTTTCTTGCCTTTTCCATACAGTGGGTTTGTCACACAGCTCTTAAACTCTCCTGGTTTTACCTGCACTACATCACTCTCACCATTTGAGTTTTCATCCCATTTTACAATGTATTGCACTACTCTAGCATTCATTTTCCCTGCCTGTTGCCACCAATAAGTAGTGATTATATATAAACCTACGTATGTGCTACTCAAACTCGAATACTTTACGAGGGATTAGACTCGTTAAACACAATTGAAATAACAACTATTTTTAAAAGCCAGTAAGCCCATGAATGCAGAACAATTTGCTACAAGAAAAAGTAAAATCAAACCTGGCTTTGGTAAACGAATGTTCAGTTTCTGTTCACAACAAGGTTAGCAATGAGGAGCACAGTGCATCTCCCTCTGTTTGTCCCAGACTTTACCAAGTGCGGATGCAGCCAAAGTCCTCATTTTGTACAGTGCAAGGGCACTCTGGGTGTCACCATTTCTGAAAAAGGCAGAATCCCAGACTGGTTTGGGTTAGAAAGGACCTTAAAGCTCATTCAGTTCCAACCCCTGCCACAGGCAGGGACACCTTCCACTAGAGCAGGTTGCTCCAAGCCCCGTCCAACCTGGCCTTGAACACTGCCAGGGATGGGGCAGCCACAGCTTCTCTGGGCAACCTGTGCCAGCGCCTCACCACCCTCACAGGGAAGAGCTTCTTCCTTACATCCAGTCTAAACCTACCTTCTTTCAGTTTACTGCCACTGCCTCTTCTCCTGTGGCTACAGGCCTTGGTAAAAAGTCTTTCTCCATCTTTTTCACAAACCCCCTTCAAGCATTGAAAAGTTCCCCAAAGCCTTCTCTTCTCCAGGACGAACAAGCCCAGCTCTCTGAGCCTGTCTCCATAGCAGAGGTGCCCCAGCCCTCAGGGCATCTTTGTGCCCTCCTCTGGACTCCCTCCAACAGCTCCACATCCCTCTTGTGTTGGGTGCCCCAGAGCTGAATGCAGGACTGCAGGGGGGGGGATGCACACGAGTGGAGTAGAGGGGTTAGGATCACCTCCCTTGTCCTACTGGTCACACTCCGTTTGATGCAGCCCAGGATCCAGTTGATTTCTGAGCTGCAAGAACACATCGCTGGGTCATGTCCAGGTTTTAAGCCACCAGTACCCCTAAGTCCTTCCCAGTAGGGGTGCTCTCAACCCCTTCATCACCCAGCCTGTGTGCACAGAATTGCCTGCTTTATTTTTGTCATGTCTTATGGCAACAGACATGCTCGTGGTGGGAACCTGGTACGTGTAAGACTCCAAGTGCATGTACAGCCGGGCAGTGCCACCTTCTGTTTTACCACAAACAGAAGCTGTAGATAAAGAATTAACTCCTGCCTGTTGTGAAGAGGTGCAATATGATATTGCCATGTACCAGATGGGGATTTCCCTTGTTATCAGCTACAATCTGAACGCTTGACAGGCAGCTCTGTAGCTGTTGGCAGGTGACCATTCAGCAACTGCCAACAAGCAAGGTGAACGTAGCATAAAACTCCAGTATTTCCTTGATATTTTACATTGTGTTGGAGACAAGGCCGTGCTTCCTCAGAAAAAGACCTGTCAGGTAGCAACAGTTGCTTAATGATTCCTGTATTTAGCTCCAAAGCATAGAAAATGACTCACTTGCAGGCACTGGAAGGACTCTGAGCTGTATCTTCTGGCAGTGTGTGCCCACTTCACACTATCCCTGTGTTTACAGGCACTTGTTGATGTGACAGAAGCAAAAGTTCAATTCACCTTCTGTCAGCATTATACAGACAAGGAACTCCACCAAAACCTCGTATATGTCTGTATTCTGGTGATATAAGTAAATATATCTTTTTAGCCAGCTTTATTTTATACCCCTGTGAGGAGTATGAGGGAACAGACACAGCTGTGATCTATTTTTTCAGTGTAAGTTAGAGGAGACTTTTCTGAAATGAAAGGGATATTTCAGTACTAAAATAGTATTGAAACTACCTCCTTTTTGGTGTTAAACTGGGGAAGCTGAGGCATATCTAAGTATGCTATCTTGATGCAGTCACTACCATATACAGTTCGTTCTATGAACAAACTCAATTTCTGTTTAATTTGATTCAAAGGACATTAGTCCTAATATGGGCAAAAGTTAAAATACACCATAACTGATTTTCTGATCCCAGTGTGACAAGCGCAGGTAGCACACATTCATTAAAATGTCATTTCTACCCATTTTTTGTGCTTGTGGAGAAGCTTAAGAACAGACACATATTTGTTCTTGCTGCAGGCACTTGTTTCGGATCACATTGTTGAGAGAAAAGAAGCCGAGCAAGCAGCTTGTGCCATAACAGCCCTGCTGCAGCACAGCAGCATCTTTGGAGTAAAAATACTACTTTGCATTTTGGCAGCATCCTACAGCAAATCTCTCACATAGCAGGGGATTACACCAGGCAATAGCCCTCAGGAAGCGCAATGCCATAATCCCCCAAATAGGGCAGGCGCAGAGGGGCCATCCCATCCAAATAGCTCCCACCGAAAAGTCAGCAATGGGAAACAGCCTGAGGTGCTTCCTTACAAGATCGCAGTTCAGCCTACGGTGATTCTTAGAGAGATCTTTCTGCACAGACGTAAACCAAAAAGTCCTTCAGCTAATCGCTGATGGTAGCAATGGGCTTTACATTTTCCTCCTGCACAATACTGATATGAAACAAATCACAGGATTTCTAAAAAGCACCAAATAATTTGAGCAGATTTAAAACCTATTGCCATAGACAAACAAACAGATGTTCCTAGTGCTGAGAAGAAGACAAGCTGGAGAAAAGGAAGGAGAGCCACAGTGAGAGAGGGAGTACAATGCTGCGCCCACCAATGGCAATAGAAAGTAACAGCATTTCTTAAGCACTGCCTTCAGACCTTCCCTACAGACCTCTTTCTCTTCCCTTTCTTCCCTGTGCTGGTATAAAAGAAGGGGATAAACAGCAGCAACTGTCTACTTTTAAGTAACAAAGAGGTTGCTGATAGGCTAAGAATGTCAGGGTGCCTGATGAAGTGCTTGGTGTTTGCCAGGGAGAGGTGGGTGATGCACATGTGCATCCAAGTAATCCTGGTACCTTGTTCTTAATTCTGAGCAATTCAGGAGGCCACTGACACAACTCACAGCTGTGAGGTTTTGTTCTTTTTAATTATATTTAAACTCGTATTTACATTTTTTAATTTAAAAAACACAAATAATTTTTAATCCAAAAAATTGAAAGCCTTTTCTACTGTGTTTTTAGCATGATTTCACCCTGGTTAGATTTACTAATCCCTTGAATCAAAAGACTTGCAAGTGCCTCCTTAGGAAGTGAAGCCAAGGAGATGGAGCACGCAAAGAAATTGGGATGTCAAAAACCAGACATCTCAAAATACTCTCTTGGCAGAGGAAAACTCCTACACAAGTTCTGAGCAGGCCCTCAGAGATAATGACTACCTACGACGAGGGATGAGCACTCTGCACAAGGCTGCTTTTGTGTTTCCAAGTGTGATTTAGAGCTTCAGCCTTACGAGCCACCCACAGCAAAACCGGTGAGGTCCCCTCCTTCCCACTACTAAATCCAAATGTTGGGTAATGCAAATAAAAACCCCCATTGTTCTACCTGTTTTATGGTCTCTGTCATCTGATATTGCCTTTCTGGTATTTATTTCTCAATCCTGAAGCTTGCAGTGAGCCTTCCTCCCCCTCTCTGGCAGCGTGAATGCGATCTGTCCTGCAGTGTGGAAAAAGTGCATGGAGAAAATGGAAATACGGAGAAAAGCCTAAAATTATTCATTCTTCATGTGTCCAGTGGGACTGATGGAGTTTTGATGCAGCTAGTAGTGCAGTCTGCTGGTTTTTCTGGTTTTGACAGTGAATAGTGGATCTGAAGGCTAATTATAGTTAACTGCTTTTCATTTGGCCAGCACAGTATGCAGCATCAGAATGTAAAATCAGTCCTACTAAACTTGCCCCAATCAGCTTAATGACTAGTGTGAAATTATGATCTATTAATTCTTTTATCAAAAAGGTAAAAGATAAATCATTTTACAAAAAATTCCACAATAATTTACATAACAAAAGAATAAACAATAATGAATTATTTCATTAACCCAAAATACACTATTTTACAAAATAAAAACATTTTTACACACATTGAAATTATTTTATTTACAGCATTCTGTGCCTTACATTCATAAATACCAATACCTTTGGTCAGAAAATAATATATTACACCAGTCTTGTCATATGTTTTAATAACATCACCATTATGACAATGTTAGAAAGGAAGCAGAGAACAAGATGGAGAACAGGAGAGCTGATCCCTGCCCTAACGAGCCTCTAATGTTGTTTAGCACTAATTTGTTTAGGCAGAGAAGGGTGGTTGGCTGCAAGCTCACGTTTTTGAGTCTCGTTTGATGCTTCCCTGAGGTCACCCTGGAGGAAACTCCTTCCTCAGGCTGTGGAGCCACTGGTCCAGCACATCTGCAGTGACCTTGCCAGATGCTGTTAAACCACCCATGAAACAACAACTAACAGCTGGCCACATCTGTACTGTTCAGTGTGTGCCCCTCTGCCAGCACCATCCCAGCACGTTTCACCTCGTGATTCCCCCATGTGAGCTCCTGCAGGATGCAGCCTTGCTGCGGTCTCCTGCCTCATGCACCCTCTGAACCAGGTCCATCACACCCCAGAGGGATGCTGATGCTGCAGGCACCTCACCTCTGTGGTGGATCCCTGCTGTGAATGCAGCCCGGAGGGATGGAAACAAGCCCTCCAAGTAACTTCAGCTCAGTTCAGCACAAGGGGTCAGAAGAACAGGGGTTGAGAAATGCTTGGGGAGTTGGAAAGGATCACCATTGGCAAGAAGATGGGCAGGGAGAGCCCTGGTTCCTGCAGACAAGAGCTGCCAGAGCACCCACCTCAGGAAGCCACAACTCTGGAGACCTTTGGATGGATTGCTCTATCACTTACACACTTTTTGCCCTCTCCAGATCATATTTTATTATATAAAATAAACTAACCTTGTGTTAGTTTCAGCATAAGAGATCTGATGCCTCCTGGTTTACAAACAGCTTGTTCTAACCAAGCATAAATGTGAAACTGTATTAAGGAAAAGCAGTACAACAAAAACAGTTACAAAAGACACCTGCATCTGAGATGGGCATTTTAGGCTCCTTTTATAGTCACTGGGCAGAAACAGGCCATGATTCATCTCATCCTAAAAATAACTGGCTAGAGGCATGGATAAGTTATGCTAAAGGCTTAGATATATCCATCCTCCATATACATTACTATGCAGCACAGACAAGACACAGCATTCATTGGATATTCAGTACAGTCATTTCCTTCAAGAGGTACAATAAAAGAGAGTATCCCCCAAATTAATATGTTTTGCAGTTAGAGGAATGTAGAGTGGGCCTTTTCCTAATGTCAGCGTCTAATACAAAGGAGGGAATTAGAACTGTCATTTTTACATATTAGCACCATCCTAATTCATATTGTTCTCATTTTACCTGTCTGGATCTGGCTTCTGCTGTAGCAGGGAGAAGCAGGGGAGCAGGGCTGGGTCTGCTGTCACCTTCTGCTAATCTAGGTGAGCATAGATTCCATCCTCCTGTCTGGACTTCACTCTCTAGCTGTAGATACAGGACACTAAGGAAACGACGTGCAAGAAGAACATCAAAGCCCAGCTTTACCTTGCTCTTCATTGAAAGCTTTAATGTCCCAAAGTCAAGACTGTAAAAGCAGTCACATGAAATAGACAACAAAACAGATGCTCGATACACAGTGCTTCAGCTAAACCATCAAGATCATTAAGGGGAAATCAATAAAGAGAGGAAAAAAGATAGAACCTCTCCACCTGCCTGACCTCACCTATGTACAGACATTAATTACTACCTCAGGATGCAAATTTGTTGCACTTTCCCTTCTGCACTTGCAAAAGCTTGCTGAACCTAATGCCCTTACCTAATCCCACCCCCTCCTTGTACCCAAGACATTATGGGCTTTATTATAGGTAGCAATATCAAGCATGCTGCTACCTGCAGCCTCGTGACTGCCTCCATAGGCTCCTGTGGATGCACTTGTAGGCACACAAGACGCCAGACTGGACCACAGGAATGTGTAGCATCATTGTGCTGCATGAAACCCCAGATCCCATGCTCTATAATAACAGTGTGCAGGTTAGAGGGCTGAGTGAGCTGTTTTCTACTGAATCCAGAATGCCTGAAATCAGATCTCTGAGTTGTCTTGGTACAGTTACGGGATGGAACATGCTCAACAGCATCTCTGGCAGGTGCCAGCAGAGTGGATTCTGTAATCCGACACTGGAATTCAGTTCCTTACCTCCTGAAACCAGAGTTGCTCAAATCTGAGACATCCACAGCCTGCCATTATGCTCATCTCTGCCACTGAACTTTAAGGACAACTGAACAAGCTGAGTTCGGTAATGAAAGGCTGCTGTTATAACACATTTTCTTTCTTATTTTAGGTTTCAGGAAGCCTGGATGGGTTCCTGTTTGACACATGCAATCATTATGTTTTAATGGAGGTGAGACACAGGCAGCGCTAGATGAGTCCTTCATTCTTTATGTAACTCTTAATGCACAGTTATCATGAAGAGCTTCAGAATACAAGATATCAGCTTGCCCTGGTTATAGGATAGAGTTAATGTTATTCCTAGTAGCTGGTACAGTGCTGTGTCTTGGATTTAGGATGAGAATAATGTTGATAACACAGGGATGTTCTAGTTACTTCTGAGCAGCGCTTACACAAAGCCATGACCTTTTCTGCTCCTCACACCACCCCACCAGCGAGTGGGCTGCGGGTGCACATGGAGCTTGGAGGGGGCACAGCCAGAACACCTGACCCTGACTGACCAAAGGGATGCTCCATACCATATGGTGTCATGCTGAGCATTCTTGTATCATTATTATTATTATTGTATCTATATTATTATCATTATTATTATTTCCCTTCCTGTCCTGTCCCATTAAACTGTCATTATCTCAGCCCATGAGGTTTACCTTTTTTCTGATTCTCTTCCCCCATCACACAGCTGTGTGGGGTTCAGCTGCCTGCTGGGCACAGCTACACTGTTAGAGAACTGATGAACAAGTGAAGTGCAGTGATTGATACCCACAGAGGAAATGAACCACATTGTTTGGCTTTTAACAAGAGCCACTCAGTTTTGAAGAGCCTGCACACTCCAGCTGTCCTCACTGATGTGACAGAGCAATTTGGGTGCTAGTCCACAAGCAAAGTGTTTCCCAAACAAAGGAAATCAATATTTCTATGTATCCATCCATGGGCATACATCCTATTTAGAGTAAAACACTCATGCAGTTAACTGCATATATGGCTGTCTCCATTTAGGAGCACAGCAATTTAATTACACCAAAAACACTGGAGGTTAGATGAAGATCTGGAAAAAACAAAACCCAGCTGTCAAACCTTTTGATCTCCGTCTCTTTGGGTGTGTTCTAAGGAAAACAGGTTTTCAGTGAGCAACAATCTGATTATTTGTTCCTTGTCTGACTCCAGGAAGGGCACTGGAACAAAGGATCCAGTGTTCAGGTGAGCCCTGGTCTCAGATGAGAGCCTGGCAATGTCTCGGTGCAGCAAGGACTGAGGTAACAACCTACCTCATCTCTGGAAAGGAACCAGACGCAAAAGTGACAGTTTATCCATGTCCCTGACTGATGGGATTTGGCTGCCACCTGTAATAGAAGTACATAACAAACCAGAAGTATTACGATAGCCTGACTTGCTTGTGGAGAAAGAGGAGTGTTGGGTGTACCTGGGCATTTGTCCAAACATGCCTTTTTCTATGTAGGCTTTGTCTCCGTTATCTGTGTTTATCTTACATTAGGACTGGATCACAGTAACAGAAGGTAATACACAGGCAAGCCAGAAAACTGATCTCAGATAAGTACTATGGTATGAAAACCAGGTCAACTGAGATCCCGGGTGGTCTCCAACCTTTTCCCAAGCTGACTCCATAGGTCTGAATTTCACTTCTGTAATTGAATTGCCAGTGTGTCTTTGACCCCTCTGTTCTAGGAGACACCGACCGTTTCAAGTCATGGATAAAATCCAAGGTGCTGATTTCAATCCAATACGTCTTTGGGACTTGGTATGAGCTACCAAAGAGCCTGTGAGTCTTCCTGTTTAATGCCGTCTTATTTAAGTAGTAGTAGTAACTTTTGAGCTAGAAGGCCACCCTTCCTATAAAAGAAGGACATTTCTAGCTATGTACATGAATTACTCTTCAGGGCACTTTGATCTCTAAAGCTGGGCTGAGGATTAAGGAAAGTTGTTATTTACTTTGTCAGGCTTCTTCTTTTCACTTTAACCCATTACTTTGAGGTTTTACCCTGGATACTCATCTATGGGAGAGCAAATTGATTCTTTATCAAACTTTGAAAAGAATAGAAGCAGCATCTTAAGAGATCAATAAAATCACTTAATTTCACAGTATCACAGTATGTTAGAGATTGGAAAGGACCTCAAAAGATCATCTAGTCCAATCCCCCTGCCGGAGCAGGAATACCTAGATAAGGTTACATAGGAATGTGTCCAGGCGGGTTTTGAATGTCTCCAGAGAAGGAGACTCCACAACCCCCCTGGGCAGCCTGTTCCAGTGTTCCGTCACCCTCACTGAGAAGAAGTTTCTTCTCAAGTTTAAGTAGAACCTCTTGTGTTCCAGTTTGTACCCATTACCCCTTGTCCTATCATTGTTTGCCACTGAGAAGAGCCTGGCTCCATCCTCGTGACACTCCCCCTTTATATATTTATATACACTAATAAGGTCCCCCTGCAGTCTCCTCCTCTCCAAACTATAGAGACCCAGCTCCCTCAGCCTTTCCTCATAAGGGAGATGCTCCACTCCCTTAATCATCTTAGTTGCCCTGCAAACATTTCACCCAAAATACATAGTAGCCTGGCCAAGAATGTGTGATGATGGCTCCCATCAGCACTGAGCAGCTCGCTGCATCACTGCTTGCTCCAAGAAGCAATGGTCCACTGCTCAGATCCACCTCATCTTCCCCATGGTCACCAAGATCATACGTACTTTGCTGTGTGCTGACACAAACACATTCTCCATTGCCAGAGCGTGTCCCTGGGTGGCAAATGAAACATAGCAGATGATGAGCAGAGCATCAGGTCATTGAAAACGTTGGTGCATCCCCTGAAAATCAGAACATGATAAGACATGACCAACTGACACCTCTTCATGATGCAGCGTGTGTCTAAGTGATGAGGAATAGAAGCCTGGGACTACGGGCTTCTCTGGCACTTTGAGCTTTTTTGGTTTATTAGTTTGAAGGAAAATTCCCTAAAATTCTGCTAAGAACCTATGCTGACGTGTTACTTCTGTTAAGAATCAGCTTGAGGTATTGAAAGAAAAGCTGCCTTTTAGCTTACTTTACAGCCCAGAGTCTCACAGTATTGTATTTGTGATGTTAAGTACTTTGATTACATTTTTCATTTGGTTCAAAGTTTACCCAAAATACCTTGTCCTCTGTACGTCATCCCACCAGAAAACAGCAGAACAAGTGGTTTTACTATTTGCATCCTGCAGTACCCGTTTCTTGACACAGCCAAGGTTCTTCTATTGCAGACCCATCTGAAATGCCATCCATGAGGTCATGCTCACTGCAAACAATGGCACACAAGGCAGTATTATTTCCTGCAGACTCCGTTCTGTTTGTGCTGTTACTTGTGAGATTGCACAGATCAAAGGGATGCAAAGAACTGGGAGTATCTAAACATATTACTGCATAATACAATGTAAACTGTGGGCATGGAAAGAACAGTTTGACCTTAATTCACTTTCTGATGCTTTCAGAACAAACAGCACGTCAGTGTGGTCCCTCTAGTTAGTTAGACTTGGAGCAGTTCTATTGCTGTGTCCACCGAGATGATTTCTGTGGCCCTTAGTGACATGGTTTAGCAGTGGATGTGGCATGGTTGGCCTCAATGATCTTGAAGGTCTTTTCCAACTTGGTTGCTTCTATGATTCTTCTGCAGCATCCCCGTGTAGAATGCCTGTCCCTACACCCTCACGGCTTTAAGGAAATGAATTCCTGTTATCATCAACAACAAGCACATAGCACGAGTTGCCTTTTGAGGAGACAATGAAATATCTAGAGAAATATCTAGAATATGGTCCTAAGAGCCAAGGTCAGGAAAGATGCCATGACTGGTCACAGGACTTTGAAACCCCTCAGGTAGCTCTCCCATGTTTTATATCAGACTTTGTGGAGGCTGAAGCATAGACAACTTTCTGTGGCACTTTCACTAAAGCCATACATTCTTTTAGCTTAATGCTAAGTTTTCATCACATACACCAAGTAACCTGAGATGTAACTGAACTTATTTTCTTTTAGTAGAATAGAGAAATACCTGGAAAATCAGATGATTGACAGCCCTGGAAATTAAATAGACTGCCTCACTGGTGTTTCTTATCCTGCTCCAGTAAAACCAGACAGATAAGATGCCAGCAGCAAAACAAATGGATACTTTTCCTTTGATCCAGCAGTAGCTTTTCAGAAGGATCAATATAGAAGGCTTTAATGTGCTCTAAACACTGCCTCCTGAAAGTAGCCTAAGATAAATGAGGTCACTCCTGAGCAAGTAGACAGGAGATGGCCTAAATGATAGAGTCTTTCTGAGGTATTTCATGCCTCATAAACGATGTATCTAGAGATACCCATGCTAATTTGTAGGTTTGGTTTGTGGGGCCAAGATATGATCTGCCATTGTATTCACCACTTTTCTGTGCACAGCCAGCATACCCACAAGTAACTGCTGAAGTATACAGACAGGCTGCAAGATGTAGGAGCATAGGGATGCCCAGGAGGAGCAGGCATCTCACAGAGCTGAACAGTACAGTCAGGTCCATCTCTGCATCCCCTAGGTAGATGTGAGCATGAGATCTAAGCCATCAGCACTTCCACACAGAGCTCACTGCACCCTCTGGGCCTTATGCATCTGCAACAGGAAAGTGATTATATCAGATTATAACAGTCCAGATACCTTTGCAGTTAAGCAGAATCAAGCAGGTGAATAAGTTATGGGAAGGGGCACAAGATGAGGGAGTGCTCTGAAGCAGTCAAGAGTCAAACCTAAACTCATGGAGATGCAGGTGTTCAGAAAAAAGGAACTGAGAACTCTCCATCTCCATTCCTGCCACTGTCACATTATACAGTATATTATGGGAATATTATAGAGCAAATATGCAGAGTTTCTTCAATCTGCCATTTAGGTACACCTGCCTTCTAGAAGCGCCTCTACTCTTTGTGTGTGATTAGCTTTGGTTAAGGCAAGGAGATACACTATTCAGCTTTTCATCTCACTTTCCTTCTGTTTCCAGCCACTTGATAACTCCTCAGCCTGGCTATCCACAATCCCAAAAGGACACCAACACAGAAGGGTACATATTCCGTTGAGTATCCCAACCTGCCAGACCAGACTAACCTGCCCAAGCAGCTGAGCTGGTAAGAGAGCAAGATGTGGAAGATGGCCCACAGCAGAATTGTTAACAGGTAAGTGCACAGGGAGACACATCAATCATCAGAGCAATACGAAGAGATAGAACATTTCAAACTGCATGAAGTCTATCTAAATGCCTAAATAGCACATCTAGCTGCCCCACAGCCAGCAGACACTGCTTAAAGAGTCTATATCTTAGCCAGCTAGAGAGGTTTGACAGTTGTTGAGAGCTTATAGAGTTGAAAGACCATTGGCTATACAAAAAGGTTGGTTAAACTCCCTTCTGCCCTAGAGGCATATTGGGAAGAGGATTTTTCCCACAGTATGTCACAAGCCAGTAAGCAGTGCAATGAAAGAAGCCTGTGCCTTGTGCATCTATAAAAGGGAGGAGCAAGATTCATCTTTCTTCTGAAACACTTGAGATGAGCCTTAACTTGCTGTTCCATGCCCTCACGGTCCTACTGATGATACCCAATCTCATGGCTGAGAGGATCACACATCTTGCTTGCATGCTCAGGGTAAAATTACTCCCAGATGTGAGATCCACAAGGAATTTCCCCCCAGCCCCTGACCTGGTCAGGTCACCAGGGCTGCTAGTCAGCTTCCCAGGCTCCTGCAAGCTTTTCATATAACACATTTCTTTTACAGCCTTGGTGATGTCCTTGCTTTGTCCTGCTCTCTTCCAGCTGCTGCATATGGGAAAACGCTTATGGGGCTTTTCCAGCTTGTTTCTGCAGGTTCGAGGCATGGGAACATTCTGATGCCATGGAAAAGTCTGCGCCTGTGACCAAAAGGGTCTCCTCTTGTGTTTCATTGTGAAGTTCTTTGCATTCCTCAAATTCTTTAGGCAATGGGGTACTTCAGCAACTTAAAGAAAAATACCTTTGGTGGTGACACTTGTCTTCTCCATCTCACACATGGAGTCAAACCCAGGTCTGCCACTCATTCATGCTACCTGCAGTGATGGTGCCCTTGCGGGCTGCTCCAGGATGACCTAAGCCAGTGGTCCAGAAGGGATCAAAACTGTCCCAAGCTTCAGCATCTGCCTATGCACTGTGTGGATAGAAACACGGACCAGAATCCTCCCACTACCCTGTCTACCTGTCCTGGTGCTGCCCCCCAGCAGAGAACAGGCACAGGGTACATCTGTGGAGCCCTGTACAGCGTTGCTTGCACGGGCTGGACAGGATTGAATGGGGTAAGAAGACAGAGTATTGTGGTGTGCGTTAGACTTTGGACCACTCCTGACAAACACCAGTTGTTAATGGTGCCCCAGTATTGTTTCTCAGTGATCTGCAACCCACCGTGAAGCAGAGCTGTAAGAACATGGGTCCTTCCCACTCCTTGTCTGTGAGCAGGAGGCCAGATTTCCTCTCCTCTGCATCAGCAGGTGCAGCAAAAAAATCTGTTTACTAAGAACTCACCAGCTCCTGTGGATTATTCCTCACTTCATTAATTTCCTAATTACGAGAAACAGAAATGATTGCACTGTAATGACAAACTACAACGCAACTTCAGGCAGAGAGTCTGAAGGGAAAATTAAATACCAAAGGAATGGTAAGTTCTATAAACCCAGTTATTTCTTTAGTGTGGCTTTCTGAAGACATAAGTTATCAGTACATAATGTTCCAAGCATGAAATGAAGCACCTCAGGAGGTAAAGGTGGGCATGCTGGTTTTCCTTCACTTGAGAGCCTGACCTTGTATCTCTAGTTACTCATTAACTCCAAAGCAGAAAGATACCTCTGACAGGAGAGGTTACTCACAAAGGGACTGCTCCAATCAGTGAAGTTCCAGGAACTGTCTTTCCCGCTAGCTTTACTATGGAGATAGAACAAAAGAAACAAAATAGACTCTTTGGGGAGTTTTTTCATATTCATTGTGCTTTCCAAGTGAACATTTCAGTTGCTATCCCTGCCCTGGCTGCCTTCTCCTTTTCTGATACTATTGATGTGAATTGACACCTTTCTTCTGCTGCTGGTGTGCAACCTGCATCTTCCTCTGCTGAGCATGGCCAGCCTTGTCTTCTGCTAGCCATCATTACAAGATATAATGGGTATTTGATTGAGAGCTGAATATTCAGCACAAGGACAAGAATAAAGACATAATTTGTAGGATTGTGTTAATACCAGGGACTCAGCTAAACACTCACTTTTCAAATTCTGGACAAAACACGAATTTTAGTGGTTAATTTTATCCATTACTAAAGGCAGGTAAAAGCTGAGTGAAACCCCATTAACAATGACAGCAGTGTCAAAACTCCTACTGATGTTAAGTGTCAGTGATCCCAGATAAACTAGTAATTTCCTAGGTGTGAAAAAGGGCTGAAACTGGCCTGTGCCTTCCCTTGCCTTCAGTCATCTTTCTTCCTAAGGTTTAAGAAGGCTGTATGTTGGAAAGCATGATTAGGAAGATCTCACTTCCTCCTTCCCTTTCCCTTCATTAACCTGCTCCACACCTAAGCTCTCTCCTGAGTTCTCATGCTGGCTGTCATAGATCTTCACCCTCCTCCAGCACTAACAGCATCATCCAGAATGAGGATAAGAAAGGGACAGAAGACTGCAAGAGAAGAGACAGAGTAGCTGGTGGTAACCTTGTTCTCTTTCAGTCATGCAGGGGCAGAGGTAGAAACAACAGCTAAACCCAGGATGCACGCAGCTGACTGCAGCAGTGTATGCCTGGAGTATCTCTGCAAAACAGATGTGCTCTTGTAAAAGCGAGGATGAGTCCCAGAGGACCCGCATTGAAGCCTGTAGAAACCAAGTCCCAATGCTTCAGACCAGCCCTATACTCACAAGTAACTTGTCCACAGCTATGGCAGACACTTCCACAACAAAAACCTTCTGGTTCTTAGCTCAGGGCTATAAATCCACAAACTTCCTTTTCCCAGCTACACCAGTGAAATGCATTTTTTAAACTCTTGTCATTATTATGAAGTACTTTTGTAAAATGGCAGAATACATTTAACACCTGCATTTAACAATACAATCTGGGTTTGACACAGTGGCAGCACAACGGAATAAAATGCTACTCTGAAGAAGGGTAATTCAGGCTCTAGCTTGTCTCCAAAGGTTCAGAGGTGCACAAAACATTCCTCATCACAGCTACTGTAACAGACAGGGTGGTGAACCTATGGGGTTTTTTCACTAAAGCCATGATGTGTAAAGCCTGACGGTGCTTTATCAGAGCCTGAGCCCAGCACAAATTCTGCTCTGATTAACATTAACTCATTTTTTCACTGCACACACACACTGAATGAAGTCTTTGTGTTCATATTCCACCTCTGGGTTCTATCATTGTGAGATAATATAGCAGTGGGAATCTTCTGGGATACCTGATAAAATAATCTTCAGCAATAAATACAAAACTCACAGCATAAAGTCTCAGCTTTAAAATCTGATGAGATGTTTCACTGCAGGATGGGGTCTCAGACAAAGTATTACTATAAAACATTCTTCTCTATTTTGTCTTCAGCCTCTACTTGCATCTATCCCAGGACTACTGCAAATATGACCAAAATTCTCAGCAAACATCCATATATTCACTTTTCCCTTCTTAGCTCTGCTTCTCCAAAGTGAGAAGTTCTTCTCTCCAAAGCGGAAAGCCATCAGAGCCACTGGGCTGTGCATGTTTGAGGAGCAACACGTGAATGACAGGGAGGGGAAACCAGCAATAAGCCAAGCAAAATGTAGGTTTGGGACTGGAAAGGAAATAAACACGTCCAGAGCTCTGCCTAAATCTCAGGAGGCTACTCGTACTCAGAAACAGATGGAAGCATGAGCACAGGCATGACTCTGAACCTATGTTCTCTCATTTTACATGGGACTGGAGTCAGTATTTCCAAGAAAGTTCTCTTTGTTCACAGTTAAGAATTAAAAATTACAATCCATGCTTTCCTGCAATTGCAATACTTCTTCTCTTTTTTTTTTTTAGTTTGGTATCATTTTTCCATTTTAAATCCAACTTCGTCTTTAGGACAATTACTTTTATGTATCTCATGTAGCCCTGTTGTGCTTGCTTCAACAAATCGATCGGCTTTAATACTGCACTAAGTTATTTGGCAGCACTACAAATGCACCAAATCTGATTACATTCACGATCTGATAATCTGTGCTTTCCATTTGCAATCATGTTTCTGCCTTCTGCTCATAAACAACACGGCCAATTTCCAGCCATAGGCACTCCTGTGATGAGGGTCTCAGAGCCAGAATATCCCGCAGCGTGGGCATTGATAGTGCTCTGTTTCTTCCTGGACTGAGCTTCTCGTTATCCAAAATAGCTACAGCATCTTTCACACTAGTGGCAATTTGAGGAAGCAAATGCAAAATTGTCTCCCATAATGCATGCAACCAACCTGTGGGCTGATTATCTTCAGAAGATGGTTTAATAAATAGAGAGAACCTCAAATTTCAAATTTTGGACCATCTTTTGATAGTTATTAAAAAGATATTATTAAAATATTGAGCATTATAGAAATAAAGCTCAATTTTAACCCTGCTTGCAAATTTTAAACCCATGCAGTCATCATTCCAAGGACCTAAAATCACTGAAGGACTTTAGAGAAGTATTTACTCCTTAAGGGAAAAATTTTCCAATCCAAAAGGACTCACAACTTCCGGATGCTTCCTGAACACATTGAGCACCTTACCACGAGCAGTGCAAAACCCCTGCAGCTCTCAAAGCACCCCTGAAAAACAGGCATTGTTTTCTCCTCTCACATATTCTTTGGGGTGAGAGTCTCAGGAATAACTGCCACTGTGCCAAATTTAGGCTTAAGGAATTAGCTCAAGATCATAAAGCAAAACAGCTGCAGAATGCAGAATAGACATAGGTACTCTGGCCCTAAGTACTGTTTTTAAACTGACCATACAGAAGAAAATACACAATTATACAAATCATAATTGTTAAACCAAGTTGGCTACAGGCAACACCAAAGTTACTCAAATAATTACTTTTTTTTCTGATTACAAATAGGATTTTATATTTGAATCCCGATTTATCTTTAGTTAAACACCACCTAAATCCATGTTAACTCACTGTGTTCTCATCAACAGGTTTTAGACTGAGTCAGCTCTATGCTCCCTAAACAGAGCTGTTTACACTCTTAAAGCAAGTACATTTTGTATGACTGTTGGAAAGAGTTGTGCAAGTGAGTTCAGCCAGGTGTAACTCACTTTTTAAGGTCACCAAACAAGCTTGAACAAATGGCACCCAGTGACTGGCACCAGTTTCCCATATCCGGAGTTCAACCACATCTGGAAAAACAGAAAAAGCTGTTCCCCCATTCAAGCATGCGTAAGCAAGCAGTCAGGTTAAGCTCTGCTTACAAAAGTTAAACGCGATGGGGATACAACATCAACCACCTGAGGGGGGGCGGGGAAGAGAGGACTGTAGCACTTACCCAACCCATAACATGCAGAGGAGGCCCTTAGTGACATGATTTAGTGGTGAACTTGTCAGTCCTGGGGTAAAGCTTGGGCTTGATGATCTTAAAGGTCTTCTCCAACCTACCTGCTTCTATGATTCTATGATCCTGGCTGGGCAGGAAATCTCAGGACTGCCCCTCTACACTGCTCTCGTGAGACCTCACTTGCAGTATTGTGTGCAGTTCTGGTGTCCTCAACATAAAAAGGACATGGAACTGTTGGAACAAGTCCAGAGGAGGCCACGAGGATGATCAGGGGACTGGAGCACCTCCTGTATGGAGACAGGCTGAGAAAGTTGGGGCTGTTCAGCCTGGAGAAGAGAAGGCTGCGTGGAGACCTCATAGCAGCCTTCCAGTACCTGAAGGGGGCCTACAAGGAGGCTGGGGAGGGACTCTTCATTAGGGACTGCAGTGACAGGACAAGGGGTAACGGGTTCAAACTTAAACAGGGGAAGTTTAGATTGGATCTAAGGAAGAAATTCTTTACTGAGAGGGTGGTGAGGCACTGGAATGGGTTGCCCAGGGAAGTTGTGAATGCTCCATCCTTGGTGATGTTCAAGGCCAGGTTGGATGAGGCCTTGGGTGACATGGTTTAGTGTGAGGTGTCCCTGCCCATGGCAGGGGGGTTGGAACTAGATGATCTTAAGGTCCTTCCAACCCTAACTAATTCTATTCTATTCTATTCTATTCTATTCTCAGTACTATGCACCAAGCAGTGCAGAGATGAGTAAAGAAAGAGGTAAGCAATCATCCATGCTGCAAGTGGTGTTAACTAAAGCTTAGCAAAAACCCTTGGGCCCTACCTGCTGAACATCAATATAAACAAAATCTCAATTCCATTATGAAATTTAAGGATGGCAAAAATAAATCCAGCCACAGTCAGATTCTCTGTAGGTCAAGAGAAAGTTTGGTTTTGGGTTTGGTTTGAAATGACGTTTTTCCAGCACACATCCAACTTCAATAAATGCTCCTTTTCATAAGGAAAATAACTCAGCGCAGCCTCTCCTATGAAAATATTTTTCTCCTGGCACAACCAGGTTTCATTCCTAACCTCAGATGGTCTCGCTACTTTGAGAACAATCAGCCACTTCTACTGATCAAACAAACATGAAAAGGAATTCATTCTCTTTCAAAAGCAAGTTTCTACAGCTTTGGCAACACAGAAAATGAAATAAGGTCATTTTGAGCTGCTTCCTTGAATTTTATTGAGTGTCAATCTAATTAATACAAACTTACTTCATTCTATGAAGAGACATGACAGTATAAAATTCCCTGAGATACAATATGTAACTTAAAGGATCATGTGATTCTCTATTCCACTTACACCACAATCAAAAAGGAATACTATTTCTTCTCCTTATAAAAACCAGAAGGTGATCATCTTCCTTTCTCTCCCTCCACCCCAGTACTTTAAGGCATAGACCACACACCCCCCTTCAGAATGTGTTCAGAAAGACTTTTTTACTTAAAATATAAAATAACTTTGCTTAATTTTTACAGAAGGATTATATATGTCACCTTCAATATCTTGGGGAGCCTGGTACCTTATCTACAATCCAGTTTGCTCAGGCAAACTTTTTATTCGTCACTGTACATGAGCAATATAAAATGAATGACAAAAGCCAGTCCTTAGCTTATGAGTAACTATTAGCCAGTGGAGTGGATGAGCCAGAAACCAAATCAGATTTATAGAGATGCTGTATTACCGACTTAAGCAGCTGCAAGGGCTGAATTTCCGCCCAAATCTAAAGAGATAAATGTGCAAAGCTCACACAAGGATGATGAAACAAGAAAAGGTTTCTTCTCTCCCAGCACGAGTGCTCTGCAATAATTATTACAGGACTGCAGTCTTCATTATACAGTTCCTGAAATTACTCAATGCAGCACATGCAAATACAGCACAGCTGTGATCACCTTATTCAAACATGATGCTTTAATTATTGCATAGCTCTTTCCTGAATTTTACAAACCTCGAGTTCATCAGAGATTTCAAATGGTTTTCTTAGAGAGGACAAGGCAAAAAGTATGGGTTGTGATCTCTGGAAATTCCCATGCTCCTGGAGCTTGCTGTCCTGCCTGAGGCATTACTAATGATTACACAGAACTGTGTGCCTGGAAACTTTCAGAAAATGCTTAAAGAATTAGTATTGGAAAAATGCACTAGTTTCAGTAGGCTGGTGCAAAGTAGTGCAATCTTCAGTATCAGCTCGCTTTTAAAACCTGGTTTTCGCATACATTTATGTGAACTGCCCATGGCAGGGGGTTGGAACTAGATAATTACAAGGTCCTTTCCAACCCAAACCATTCTATAATTCTATAAACTGTGATAAAAACTGAACAGAGTATCAAGGGAAATCAAAGGCAGACAGATTCTCTCATCCTGACACTCAGCTATTACTGTTAACACTATAGTTAAATCACATTTTTTATATTATCAGAACCAATTTTATGGGAGTAGTAACCACTGGTAGAGAAAGAGATGAGCATGCAATGAAGAATATGCTTCTGCTTTAATCACATAAGACCTGTTCAAGTGAACATGCAGCACCAGGGACCACCCCTGCTACACTCCACATCACGCTGACTGTGTTACCTCCTTTCCCAATCAAATTTCTACAGTGAATCTGGCATTAACAACAGAAAGGTTCACAAAGTACTATCAGCCATCCTTCCTTCCACAAAAGCAGACTGAATAAACATAGAAGCCAGCAAGATCTGATCTGGTAAATCTGTGCAAATTATAATGAACTTCATTATTATTAGTGGGCTTGGGGCTTTGATAGGTTTGGGGTTTTTTTTCTTTTCAATAATCCTTGGTTCCATGCTTACCTAATCAAGGGGAACATCTAATTTAAAATAAATTACAGTAAACTGCTATCTCATAAAAGCACCTACCCAACATCCCTTCCTGCTTAAGGCGAATCTAATCCTGTTCTAACTTGAATATGACTCACAAATGCCAGTAAACTCACCTGTTCTGATGCCCACCTTGTATTTGCAACCAAGCTGCTTCTTTTCCTACCTGTTCTGTGCCCATGACAGAGACAGTGAAGTCTCTGGACTTTTGTGGGCTATCATTTTTTGTCACCAAACATCACAGCTGCAATGGGCAGGGAGGGCTAAGCTTCCTGAAGATCTGTAATGGCAAATGAAGTTTCTGGATTTCATCAAGCAAGATTACATGTAACCAAAAAGTAACCATACACCTACTACCAGGAAGACTCCAGCAAAATGTCAGTCTGAAAGGGAATAATCACCGTAAATGTTCCCTGTAGGCATTGAGAGAAGAAAGTTTTGCCTAAGGAACCTATTTATTAATTAAAAAACTGAGTCAGAAAAAAACCTCAAAACCAAACAAAAACAAGTAGTGAATTGTGCCCTTTGGATATTCTTTCCTCCCACAATCTGTATTATAACAACAGTCTAGATATTATTTTCTACAGTAATTTTCTTTTCAAAAGGCAGCGATTTGGGACTGGAGGATTTTGGGCAGGGTTTGGTAACTATTATTGTACAAACACCAAAGCAGCACTCTGATTATTCTGTCACCTGGCAGAACTGCTACAAACGTGTGCCATCAACCAAAACACTCGCTACACACCAGGACTGTCTACTGATACTGGAGAAATAAGTTAGCCTTTCTGTACACATACTCAATATAGTAATAAAACTCCCATGGTTCTGAGCCTTTCCCTGCTTTTTCCTACATGGCAGTAATTTTGCAGGGAAAAACATGCAGATTCCTGTAAACATTTTCTAATTCCTGAATAAAGGAAGGGTTGGAAATGCTCCGACTCTTTCTACAGTCTGTCCTTTCCTATACTTAAGGTTCTCCACTTTCATACAGGATAAACGTGCCTATGTTTTGGGTAGGCGGTGGAAGAAACACTCTACACCATCTGAGCTGTTTGTTCCACTCAGATCCACCCTCGCCATGCACTTTTTCCTAAATGAAATTATTATTTGGCTCAAAGCATTATTAGTTGGCTGCTGCAATTTCAAACATTGCTAAAAAGTGCTACTGTATCGTTACATTCAACACTTGTGGCTCAGAATTTGTCTGCAAATAGCTTTCATGTGCATAACGTGCCTCACTGGTTTAAAATATTCACTTTTGTCCTTGGAATACAGAAGGCCAGCGCTGGTCACGTATCCTCTGCAAGCAGAAGAAATGGTCCAGGAAGCTGTCATAGCCGACAAAATTGGTTGCAGATGTACAGCTGAAGAACTTGGCACCAGTCAGTTATGTCAAGCTGCGCACAAATGCAAAGGCTTCAGCTCTGTACGACTTCTGGAGATTCAGCTTTGCTCTTGAAGAATCATCTTGCCCAATGTTTCTTTGTCTTCCCATAATTTTGCACTTTAATAAAGATCTTCCTTTTGTAGGCTTTTCACAGCTTGTTTACCTGTACGCTTCTCTTGCTGATGACAACTTCTGTGCACTACCTCACCTAACAATCTCTGAAACCCATCCTTCCCTATGCCTTGGTGCAGCCCACTGCCAGCATAGGCTGCCCAGGCAAACCTCATCCTCCAGGAACATCAGCTTTCAAACCAGCTGGCCAGGTTTCGGACAGTCTTGATTTGATTCCCGGCTGCCCTCACGGCCTTGCAAACCTTGCAGAGATGCTCATCCCAGAACGAGGTGACGTGGACTTCATACTTCTTCCTCCAGGCAAAATACTTCCTGTAGTTGGGTTTGCTTTTATCAAGGAACTTCAGGTAGGTGGCCAGCAGCCGGGGGCTGGGGAAGTCTTCGACGTGGATAAAGGAGTCGCGGGGGATGAAGCGCTCGTAGTTGGCTCTGCGGGGTCCGAGGACGACGGGCACGGCGCTGGCGGCAAAGGCGTTTCTCCAGAGCTTCTCAGTGATGTAGTCGGTGTGCTGGGAGTTCTCGAAGGCCAGGTAGAACTTGTAGGCTGAGACGGTCTCCACCACGCCGCCCTCGGCCAGCGCCAGCCCCCGTGCCCCATACACATCGATGGCGAGGTACTCCTTCAGCTGGCGGTAGTAGCGCACCCGGGCGTGCTCCTCGTTCCAGTTGCTGATGACCCAGGCCACCAGCCGCGTCTTGCGGGGCAGGACGAAGGGCCGGGGCGCCGGCGGGGTGTAGAGGTACCCATAGGGCACGAAGACATCCGAGTCCCGCCGGTAGGACATGGTCCAGTTGAAGAGACCGGCCAGACCCCGCAGGCCAGGCGAGTGCGACGGCGACTCGAAGTTCATCCACACCCAGAGCTGCCGTGGCGGCCGCGGTGGCGGCCCTCGGGGGAGCCCCTCTGCGCCGTGCAGCGCCAGGTCGCGGTGATGGAAGAGCACCGCCTGCGCCTCGGCGTAGCTGCTGCGGTCGGCGCTGAAGCGGCAGCCCGTGATGTTGTAGCGCCGGCGGCAGTCGGCCATGCGCCGCGGGCGGCCGAAGGGCTCCCACCACAGCAGCACGTTCACCTCGCCGCCGGCCTGCGTTCCTCCCGCCGCCTGAGGCGGCCCCGGCTCTGGCAGGGGAGCGTAAAGGGCGAGCGCGGTGGCAGCGCCCAGCACACCGGCCGCCAGCGCCCATCGCCGCCCGCGCCACCGCCGCGGGCAGCTGGGCTGGCCGGCGGGGCGGCGGCGCGGGGCCGGCTCCATGCAGGCCCCCCGCTGCCGCCGCTCTGCCCTTCGCGGCCGCCGCGGGGCAGGGATGGGGCCCGGCAGCGCATGCTGCGTCTGGAGCTGCTGCCACCGCCGCCTCTCCGCGCCCACCCCTTGCCCCGGCGGCGGGGAGGTGCCGCAGCCGGTGCCACCGCCCCTCCCGGCCGTGCCGGGCCGTCCTCCGCGGGCGGCCTCATCCCCGCCGCCTCCCGCCCTCCGCCGCGGCCCGCCCCGGGTGCCGCCCTGTCCCGCCCGCGGGGGACGGCGGCCCCCAGGGCCCTGTGGAGCCGCACCCCGCACCGTGCGGCAGTGCCGCCGTGGCAGCCCCGGCGATCGCGGAGGTGCCCGTGGGCCGCTGCGGGCCATGGAGACCCGGCGGTCACTGAGGTGATGATGGTCACTGCCTTGCTCCACGGCCCGAGCGTTGCTCAGCCCCGTTTTGGGGCTGCAGAGGGAATTTGTGTCCTGCACTCGGGCAGAGCCCAGCCCAGCATTAGAAGAAGGGGTCGGGGATGGTGCACAGGGGGCTTCAGTGAGCTGTGGTGGGTTGACCCTGGGTGGACTCCAGGTGCCCGCCAAAGCTGCTCTGTCACTGCCCTCCTCAGCTGCAGAAAGAGCAAGCAATGTGGACCAGAGAACACCCGTGCACTAGGATAGGCTGGAAACATCCTGGCTGATAAAAAGCCATGAATGAACCGAGATGAATGTGAGCTCTCCTCGAAAGTAAAGCAAGTCACCTGCTGGGCAAGATGTCCATCAGACAGATAAGTAATTATTCCCCCCCACTGGTGGAGCAGCTCCTGGAATACTGTCTCCAGTTCAGTTTCCCAGTTCAAGAAGGATGTTGAGAACATGGTCCAGTGGAAGGCTACTGAGATTATGACAGACCCTAGAGCATACAAGCTAAGAGGAGAGGTTGAGGGAGGTAGTTTTGTTTAGCCATGTGAACAGGAGGTGATGGGATGATTTAATGGGAGCCAGCAACTACCGGAGGGTGAGTTATGAAACTAATGGAGCCACTACAAGAAACAACCACCACAAATTCTGAGTTGCAAGGTTCAAGGTTAGACATTAGGAAAAGCTTCTTCTCCAAGAGGGTGGCACAGCACTGGGACAGGCTGCCAGAGGTGGTGTGGAGTCAATATCCTTGAATATTTTCAACACCTTGGTTCTAGCCCAGCCAGCACCTTGGTGAGCACCTTGTTCAGTGCTGGTAATGATGCTCCTCTGAGCTGGAGGGTAGATTAGTGATCCCCAGGGATCGCTTACAAGCAATGATGTGTGCTGGAGCAGGGGCAGTAAGACACCAACTATAACCACAGCTGTTGGCATTTCTTATGTTTTACGAGTGCTTAATGCACAGACAACAGAAGCCTGCAAGTGCTTTTATGTACAATTAATAAATTTATGGAAGCACACAACCTAGTTACTAACCTAACATCAACATCATACACGACTGTTGTTTATTTTTCAGGGGTAAACAGGCTTGAATCACTTTTTTCACTAATACAGAGATAAGTCACAGGGCCTTGACCTATGTGGGTATGTAAAAGCTTTGCTGCAATCCAAATGGTCAGCAAGAATTTACGGCTGGTGTAACTTTGCTGCCTGTATGAGAGGACCATGGATCTCTGCTGTTGGATATGAAAATGTGCAGTGTCAGAGCTAGAAGCTCTCCACATCTTTCCAAACAGTCTCTGAACTGTGCGAATCAATGATCTCTTAGTTCACTGAAGCAAATGACCTGGCAGAAAAAAGTTCCGAGCCTATCTAATACACTCTTACACAGCAGCTCTGTGAAACAGAGCTGAAAAATATGATTTTCTGGTAACCGTCTGGTTTTGTAGGTTCTTTCTTCTTGCTGAACTCCAAATTTATCAAACTTACTCTGTACTCAAGTTCTACAAGCCAAGATGTCAACCCTGCTTTCTAATTTACCATTGTCTGCAAAATAGTGCCATAGCCAACAGTAGCAAAAAAACCTCTTAGTGCAATGAACAGCACTTCTTGACACTTGTCTTGGCAAATAACAGTGATTTCAGTAAAAAATGGGAATCTGGGAAAATTATTTTGCCAGTGTAGAAAACTGCAAACAAATGTAGAAGCTAAGGGAGAGTCAAATCCTTTGAGGCCACGATCTGCACCAAGATTCAATCCAGGGCCCATCCAACACAGTGAACATTACCTAAAATGAGCACAATCCTTAGTCTGCCTTAATTAAAGAGTCAAAGTTGTCCAAATGCTCTCCTGTTAGTAATTTTGTTTATTTAGACATTTTTCCAGATAATGTGAGAAATTTGGCACCCATGAAAGTCAGTGGAAGAACTCAAGTGACTTCTGTGGAATTCTGATTCACTCAATAAATTTGATCGTATCAGCTGCAATGGCAGTTCTGATTTTCCTTCAGGAACTTACATTTCAGCACTGATAGATGACTTTGGAGGAATCTTTGGCCAAGTTTTCATTTCCATTTCTTGAAGATTTAATGCTAAGCTATTCCAGTTCCAGAGCTGAGCCAATTACATGGATGATTCCAGGCCTGATCCTATGTATGCTGAAGTCAACAGAAACGTTTGCATTAATTCAGGGTCTGTGAAACATCTCAGGACAACTCAACATGGAAGTCTTTATAAGCCAAGTGGTGACAAATTTGGAAAAAAAGAATATATATGCTTTCCTTTTGAAGGATTAATAGCAGGGGTTGGCTAGTTCTGCTTTGTTTGCAGTCTCACAGTGAAACTTCGGTGTTGCATGTTCAGCCGCACTGCAGTGGCCTCTCTTTTAGGGTTATTGTCATATGGGAACAAACGTGCTTAATTATTTAGCACACGATCAGAACAAGGCTTTCTGTATTCATCAACACACCATCAGCTAACGCATTACATTGCACATTAAACAAAGCTACTACTGAAAGCCACAGTAAGTTGTGATGGTATATACAGCATGGAAACCCAGTACTGTAACATTTCCTATGTGTTTTATTAATGGCAAATAAGAGATCATTTCAAGATGAGAGGACAGAAGCCCAAAATGTTCCCAGTAACACTGTCACCATAAGTTCATTTTCATGTTACACCTGCTTTTGCAGAGACTAAATACGTTTTTACATTTTCATGTTGTGTATAGTCCGCTAGTTCAAAAGCTTTTATAGAATTTATATCTAGAACATGATGAAACCTATTCTTATATTCTATAATTTTTACAAATTACAGATCCAATTGTTTTGCTATTGCTATCTGCCTTCAAAATCCTCACAATGTGGGAGATGATAGCACAACAATAACAGCAATGTTAGATATTCATCATAGTCCCTATAGAAAGTAATGATAGGTGTGCCTTCCTCTAAGTCCAGCAGCCTCCCAGAAATGTTGGTGTAGTAAACTTAAAAGCAAGAGGTGATGTGTTGCTGTAGAGTGATGAATACAGGGAGTGACCTCACCGTCAGGACCAAGGTTAGAAGTGAGGTGTTCTCAGACCTGCGTGTGGGTGACAAGTTTCTTTCTCCTTTTTAATTCTTATTTGTCTCCTAGGGAAGAAATACCAGCCTGGCAGTAACCACATCACCTCCAGTTTGCCTGATTTTTGCTGTAAGACACAACACGTTCATGGCACCATCACCATCTGCTACTCTGCACTGGTGATGCTTTGTCAAGTAGTTTTGTTCACTCTGACTCAAGAAAAACTCCAAAAAGTACAAGGTGGTGAAGGCTCAGTAGCATTATCAGATGCCTGCAGACATTCCAGAGGGAACACACCTGGTTTTGTCCGCTCTGGAGGTAAGCCAGCCCAGGAGATAGCTCTGTGGACTAAGAACCACACAGACTCCTTGGTACTGTACACACAAACTGGGGAACTGTGGTTTAACTGCTCTGTGGAAACCTCAGTAAGCTCCAATGGTGCTTATAGCCAGAGATTTAAAATAAAATGCTGGCCGTTATTACTGAATCTGTTGCAAAATAGAAAATATTTGGATTATTTGAAGGTTAAATGTTTGCTGTTTCTAACAGCAGTAAATGTTTTCTCCTAGAACTTCCCAGCTGGCTTCCTCTTCTACTCTGACTCACTCTGTTTTGTCACACTTGAGAAGTATTACAGCCTAAAAACGTCTTTGATATTATTTGTCAACTCTCTTGCAAACACAGTTTAAAAGGTACTGCAAGATGTGGCTGTTTTTTCAGCCACAGCTATCAAGCAAGGCATTCTGTCAAGAGAAACCTTGCGGAGTTTTTTATCCGAAGAAAATGTGATCAGCTTCAAAGAGTAGGAGGATGCTGTCTGGTAGCAAAATGACACTAAGAATCACTTTGAAATTTCTGCTTCATAAATAGTCCCTATGGTTTCAATGCAAGTTTTTACCTAGAAGGAACCCAAATCTTGTATGAAAAAGAGTTATAAAAGTTCTGTCCTGTATAAACTGCACACTGTATTTTAGCATAAGGTTTAACTGCCTATAATTTATTATTAATTACCTGGTGTTTCATATTCGGGTTTGTGATCTTTCTGCTTGGAAGTTTAAAATTCTGATATATGACCAGAGAGAAAAGATTCAGTTGAAAGTTGAGGCCTACCACATTAGAGGACCAGCTTCTGGACACACAAGCCCACGTCACTGCACATGCAGCAAATGTGATGTTAAAATACTCTGCCTGGCTACAGTTCCACTTCTGACTGTGAGCAGAATTGGATTAAAAGTATGTAAAGCTGACATTTCCAGGTCCAGGCACAGTCATGAATAAATGTGCTGTGCATGCTATGGATGAAGTATCCTGTCCCAGAACGCTCTTCGACCTTCCACTGCAGTACACATCTCTGTTGTTCACCAGTGTGGACTAGAGCCAATACCAGAGGAGAAAACTCTTCCACCAAAACCACACGATCCTCAGACACAGAATTTGGCTCTGTGGAGGTTTGTTAGCAGTTATAATGAATTTCAATCTTCCTTGGTTCTTACTGAGCACCAGAACGCATCTTACACAGCAACAGTGGCAGTGCAACCAGCACTTTCATTTTACCCACTGGGCACCCTCCAGGCCAGAGGGCAAAGGTTTATAGTAAAACTTTTCTTCAAACATTTTTGAGGCTCAAGCATGAAGGTGACACTTCAGTACAGGAGAAAAGACTAGTTCTAGTTTGAAGTAAATCTCAACCACATATAGCCTAGTTATGGGGCTCTCGATACCAATTGCTTTAATAACTTGACGCCCTCCTATTGTGCTTCATTGCTTGATAGATGTAGCTTTTGAAAGATGTCAGTGTTTGAACACTGTTATTACTGCATGGAAGCAATGGGAACATTTGTCTTTCAAAACAGAAAAGTTCAGTTTGGAAACGAAAGAGTATAAAAAAAAACCTAAGAGAAAAGGGTAGCTGAACATTTAGATAGTAAAAAGTTGCTATGATAAAATGTGAGCACAGTTAAATTACCTAACCCCCCATTTAATGAAATATTATATTATAAATACCATAGTAATATTAATAACATTAATATACTATTAGACAATGGTATTATATTTAAACAAATCACTTTGGTTTATTCAAAGATGAGACACACAAAGGGTCACAAACATGAATGTATCAGACTAGCTGAGAATTGCCCCAAGCCTTGTAACTGAAACAAAATATTCAGTAGAAAAGACTTAAAAGACATTTCTCCATTGTACAAAGCTGCACAAAAAGGAAGAGGGAGCAAAGGAGCAAACAACATTCACAAATCTGCCTTTGTTGCAGCAAAACTGAGCTAGTGCAGGAAGCCAGGAAAGACCCAGAAAGTCTTTTCATCAGGAAAAATTGAAAACAAGATCATGAAAAATAAACCAGAAACTAAGAATGAGAAAGCAAGGAGCACAAGTGAGATGCAACAAGCATAATCAAAGCCTCTATCTGAAAACCCAGTCTTTTTCACACATTCCTGTGTGATTCATGATAAATTTGCATCTGCAAAGTGAGGATAATGCTTTCAAAAGCAGCTATTCCTGCAGTGCCTCAGGTGCAATTATCTGTGTTTTTCCAAGTCAAATGGAAATGATGAAAGAGTTGGCCTGGAGCCAACTAAGGGTTAGGGGATGTTTTTTTCCTTCTCACTTATACAAAAATAAACCCAAACTTTTCTTGTCAGAGAAGAGTTCCAGGCAATGAAAAACATCCCATTTCATTCACAGATAACTGGTAAAAAAACAAAACAAAGGGAAACAAAGCTCAGCTTCACAAAATTGTCACTGACACTCCTCCCTTCTAACAATATTCAGTGTGGTTTAGATACCTCCTTAGGATCTGAGAGCCTCTGAAGCAAATCCCACCTCCACCTCTTAGGATTGCACCTTAGGAAAGATGTGAATTATCAGTCTGAAGTAGAACTGGGAATAAGGAGCTCTTCAACTCTATTTTTAAGTTCTCCATCAATCCTAGTTATTTTTTTCATTGTACAATTCCCTCTTTCAAAAAGACAGCAGCACTTGTTTATCCCACAAACATGCTGGAGGGATGTCTGGGAAGAATTCTGACAATGGAAACCATAGGGTATTGCTAAGCATGAAAAACTGATCATTATGGCCAAACTGATAGTAACATGAGGTCAGGAAAAATCCTGCCTACCAACCTGGTTCACCACGTCCCTCTCACTTCTGATAGTTCTCCTCCCCAGGCTGGCCCGGCAAAGATCACTATTAGGTATTTCTCACGTTGTCACAGCACTTACGAAACAATCATGGATCCTTCTAGATATGGGACAAAAAGAACTTTTTCCCCATTTGTTGAGGTGAATCTTATCTCTTTCGATTTGCTCTTAATACTCAAAGAGGGGACATCCCACCATCATAAAAGCCAACCCCCCATTTTCAGCACCAGCTGTGCAAATAGTTGACCTACAGGATCCATCCTTTCCTCCAGCCATACCCCCTCACCAGTAGGATTGAGAAGAAACCCCTGGGCACCTACGTCCTTGACTTGCTCTACAGCAATGCAGTCATGCTTGATACGCTCCATGTGTCCCCTAGCATTATGTGGAAGAGCAACAGGGAGTAAAAGTCATTCCACTCAAGACTCAGCATGCTTTCTACATGGTCCCAGATCTCCATCCCCCCAACAAACCTCCCCAGGCAGCACACTAGGGTAGGAAATGGGAGCTTCCCTCTCCCACAGCAGGGAGTCTCCATCTACCATCTCTCTTCACTTCCTCCTGCATGGAGCTTCCCTCTCCCAAAGCAGGGGGTCTCCAACTACCATCCCTCTTCACTTCATTCTGCACGTCCTTCTGTGCCAGCTCAGACTTTTTGCTGAAGAGAGCTTCCAACCTCTCATCTGCTGCCAGAGCACTGAAGCTATTCTGTAGCTGCAGATGTCACACCTCCCTCTGATACCTCCTCCAGTCATTCACAGCCTTTCAAAGCTACCTTTTGTTCTGGTTTTATGCAGTACCCAGGAAGACCCACATCTGTTTCCTATGTGCTTTGATAAACCAAACCAATGATTGTTTGGTATTACTTCACTGTACCATTGACTAAGAGTGAGAGTTAAGTGACAGGTTATTTCAGGTCCCATGCTGCCTCTGTGGTTCTTCAACACTATGGTAACTCCTACATACATAGACACATATAGAGAGGTTTATTTATGTTAAACTTGTATTAAATCAAGCTAGATATCAAATCACAAACTCTTGGCTTCCAAACTGCTCAGTTTAATGAATGGACTCAGCATAAGGTATTTTAAGGCATCTCTTCAATGACATTACAATTTCTGCTGGAACTTACAATCACTTTGCAACAGAGAAGCCAATGAAAACTTTGAGTTTTACAGCAGTAAGAACATTTTGTTGGGACATCTTCATCACTGGCTGAAATATGGATGACATTTGGCCACTACAACATCAGATTAAAACAGTGTGAAGACATGAATGAAACAACAACAACAAAGAGAAAATACCTCCTTTTCCAAGCAGAACTTTCTTCAAAATCTTAAAAATAGAGATCTACACTTCCAAAGGCAGCTAGTCATTTTGATGTTTGATCTGACACACAGGCTCAGGTCTCCACAGCACTAAAGTTCAGTAATCTGTAAAAAACCAAGATCTGCTCTAAGAATGGATGAGACACCACACAGTGAGCCCCTCATCCACTACTCACTTTTAGGGAAAGGCAGTAAAAGGGAGAAGCAAAAATCAACACATTAACTTCAATAAATTCAGCAACATAGGTATATATATTTTATTCATTTTTTAACTCTTTCGCTCTTCTACTTATTTCTCCTACATCTTTTTCCTTCATTTCTTACAGTTTCTATCTCTGTGGTGCTGAACTGTGTTATCCTCTCTCCAGTTCCCTTCAGGAATTCCTAACTTGCTATTATATGTCTCCTTTTTCATTCCCTGTGTCTGTCTGTGCTTCTTCCTTTTCATGTTTTTGATGCCTTTCCTTCTGGCACTAATCACTGTAGGCTCATCTCTCCAGAAACCACTCTTGCCCATTTATATAGCCTATACCTACTCCATCTCCCAGTTAGTATCTTACCATCTTATTCCTTACACAGAAGAGGGTATGTGAATGGAAATGGTCTGATGAGTTTAGGAGCTGAAGCCAGATTGCTCCCTGATTTTCTCCTGTCTTGTATCTTTTCTGCCTCCCTTTCTCTCATGATACCTGTCTATTCTGCTGCAGAACACGCAGTACAGCAGTGAGACAAGCACCACTTGTCTCTAGCAGCAGTCACTGGGAATAAAGGGACATTTAAATTCACAAAGGAACACCAACAGATCCCATACATTTCAGCACCTAAATCAATTTGAATAAACTGCTTTGGTTTAAAGTTGTTCTTTCTCCAGGGAATTTAACAAAGTGGTGGAGATCAGGATCTTTGAAAACTCCACGTGCTGCCACCAGAAGCCTCGGGTACATAAGTTTTAAAATCATGTCAACATCTCACAACTCTGAGGCATTCTTTAGTTCTATTTTCTGTGGTGTGGCTAAAATTTTCTTTGTTTAAGTACATACCAGAAGTGACTGCAGTTCACACCTGGCACTGATTAAGCCTGCTCTGTAACCAAACTATTCCTGCAAGTAGTAACTATACAGTAAAGGCAGCATGGCAGAAGGCTGTGCTGGTAAAACACTTCTTGTACTAGCAGTAACTTAATTCATGCTGCTGTTGTAACTAAGATGCACTATCCCCAGAGTTCACAAGACCAAGGTAGGGAGAAGGAGGTGCTAGTCTTGCAGCTAGCTGTATGTTTAAACAACTATCCCCTGAGAACATAGGAAGAAGCTTAATTTAATGGCAAAATATGCTGGTTCATATATTCTGCAAGCTCATGGCAGTAATGATATTCTCTTACCAAGCTAATGAGCTCTGTTTCCTTAGCACTGGAAGCTTTCACCTTCCACTACAAAGTCAATACATTACACTAAAAGAGAGAAGGCAGGCACACTGAGACTGCTAAAATCTGCCAGCTCCACAAAAGCCACACTCCACAGACTGTAAAAAAAGAAATAGATGCTCCAGAGCACCAGCTGACCATTGCAGGCAAATGATAGAATGCTTGAAATGGTGCCTAGAACAACCTCTTTTCAGTAGTGTGTTGGAGAAGGGCTTTTCCAAACATTTGAATTCATTAAGGTTGGACATTAGGAAAGGCGCGTTAGGTTCATTATGTACATGAAACCAACACTTACCACCTACCAGTAGGAAACAAGTGATTATTCTAGACATTTATAAAACGTTTCAGAATATGAATGTGGCTCAACACCCAGCACTCCTAAACGTGTTTCTTAAGCAAAGACTGTTAGCTACTTACTAAACGAAGAGGTGGGTTAGCTCTGCAGAAAGGTGCCCAGAGGTGATTACTATAACACCATATAACTGCAGTCCTGTGAGACGTCTATGAATTACAAAATAATACTACCCTGCAATTTTAAATTAAGGTGTTATAGAGAAAGTTTCTTATTGTTGACTCTTACTTTTCATTCCTGTATGTCTTGAGTAGAATTGAGGCTGTAAAAGTAAACTGTTTCTGTTCTGTGGCACTGGATTCAGGCTTCCAATGGTGAAATTCTTTTTCACATTCCAAATTCCTTCCAGAGCCTCTGTTAATAATTTGTCACAATAATAATGTTATAACTGATTACTTCAACTTGTTCTAGAATTAATGTAGCTTTTGGACTATATAGTAATGAGAAGCAGTTAAGCAGAACACTATAATCTTCCTCCACAGTTAATGAAAAGAGATTGACAATTCCAGAGAGCAATTCATATTGCTGAAGGTATATGATGCTCTCTACTGTCTGTAGAACAGCTTAAGACTACTAAACTCCCAACTGAAGCAGGATGCAGCTGATCGATAAGAAAAAGCAGTAATACCATTGATGCATCCAGTATGATTTACTGGTCAAACTGGAATACGAAATGCCCTCATCAAAAGATAGGGGAACAACAACAAAACAACCACCCACTTCCCCAGAGAAACCTAACAAAACCCCCTCAAGACAAACCCAACACCACTAAAATGAAACAGAAAAGCTAATTTATTTTGTGGAAAGGTTACAATTCACTAACCATCTAATTTGTGTAAAACAATAAACTTACTAATGATCTAAGCTGTGTAAATAAGTAACCATCCAACCTGACATCTGCTGTTTATCCGAGCCCAGGCCACTTTGGTACCATCTCTAATTCTCCAGATGCATATAGATTAAAAGGAATTTGCTGAACAATCTGTACACCAGCATCTAATTGATCTTATTATACATAGTATTGTTATGCTGTGCATATAATATTATGCCATAAATACCATTTATATACTGAGCTTGTTATACATTCAGATCATATATTCCTGTTATGAGTATTTTTCTATGGCGTTTCTATATTATCTTTAGTACTTTAAGCCTTTGTAACATCCATGAGAACATATATGGTAAAATCCAGCTACGCCATTTGCTGGTAAGGAGTATTACCTGCCACTGGATGTTTAACATAGCATGCTTCTTTCTGAATATAAAGCTCTTCTTCAAGTAGTTCTTTAACTCTCCTAGATGGCTCAACATACACAGATTTCTTACCTGTTAGCAAAATGTATTACAAAAGAACCGGTTATTGTAAATCCCCTGAATGCTGACATGCTTTGTTGAATGCCATTTTTTGCTGCTTTACTTCTGTCTTTAATACACTTTTAAAACAAGTTGTTTACAAAATGCACGGCCCTGCTCCCTGACATGAAGCAGTACAGGGTGGTGGCAGGTAGAACTAGCAGCGGGTGAGGTGGATCTCCCGGGCAGGGCCAAGGCCACCCCAGGGAGACACGGCCACTGTGCCTGCCCATGGCGAGCAGCCCAAAGCACTGCCAAGCACAGAGGTCTTCATGGAGATGTCCTGCTGAAAGAGATCTCCATTACAGAGGGACTAGGGCTCCTCATGCCTGCAGGGCACTGCTGTGGCCGGGTGCACGGTGCCCGGGGAGGCGAGGGACCACCGCACAAGGTGCCCACGGGGGACCAGTGGGGAGCTGCGGGAGTAAAGGCTCGGTTCCCCCGCAGGGACAAGCCGGGGATGCGGGGGGAAGGCCGCGACGGACGGACGGACGGACGGTAGGGGAGGCGAGCCCCGCCGCCGGGGCCCCGCCGCGCTCACACGCCTGCCCGCCTCCCTCCGCCTGGCCGCGGACATCGCTGCCCGCGGACATCGCTGCCCGCCTCCTCGGCCGCCGCCGGCAGTTCCCTGGTCGCCGCCCTCATGGCCGTTGCCGCGCCGGGGCAGAGAGAAGGCGGGCGGACCGGCTCCAGCCTATCTACGGCCTGAAACAAGCGCGGCTGGAGCGCACGGTGGAGCCCCGCCCGCTGGGGCGGTGCCGCTCACCGCCATGTTGGGGCTGGGTCTCAGCCGGGGCGGGCTTGTCTGGGGGACGGAGCCAGCTCTCTGGAGCATCCTGGCGCTGAGGATCGGTTCTCTGTTTCCCGTCATAGGGGGACTGTTTCATCCCCTCCACAGGCGGTTAACAACCGGGGTGGCCAGTCGCCATCCCCAGGGAACAGCAGGCCCGCTGGGGGCACAGGGTGCAGCATCCGAAGCTCCTCGGTTGAGTCAGTCAGAGTCAGCGTGCTCAGAAGTGGGCACAGGCATGACAAACACTTTGTATCCGTGTGGGGGTCACCACGGGCCTGCATTCTAAAGCGGTGTCTTGTCCTCACCTGAGGCAATGGTGGATTGATGGAAATAAAGACTGTATAGCCCAGTTTAACTGGGAGGAGGATGTAGATCTACTCAAAAGTACTAGCTTGGTTCTAATAACACTTTTCACAAAATGAAAGCGTTATTAAACAGCTTGGGATACTGTTTATAAGACTGAAGTAGATTTGACTCCTTGTTTTGCAGCTGTTCTGAGAAAGAAAAGCAGCTGGCCCTCAGTCAACCGGTACTGCTGCCACAGAGAAGCTGTCCTGCTCGCTGGGCTGGAATCTTGGCCCTGCAGTGGCTTCCTTGAAACCAAGACTTTGCGCACAGTAGTGGGAGTTTATGAGATATAAACCAAGTCCTAAGAAACAAACCCACCCCCCAGCCCATTACCTTGAGTTTGGTTAAGTTACAGCAGCCAAATTAGTCAGAACTTCTGGAAGCCCAACTCAGATGTGAACGCCTTGGATGAGAAATACAAGCCATTAGAAAGTTAGTGTCAAATAAGAAAATAGTCTGGAAATTGAGGAATTCTGGGGGAAAATATCAGTAAGGTTTTTAAATATTTATAAATATTTGAGCTGGGATGAGGGAATCTCTTTGGGGATTCGAAAGTGGAGGAGAGGGGTGGTCATGAGGAGGGGAGATTGTGAGGGGAGAGCAGGGGCGGCCATGAAAGATCATGAGGGGAGAGGTGGGGCAGGCATGAGGTATGAGGGGAGATCATAAGGGGACAGGAGAGGCGGCCATGAGGGATGAGGGGAGACTGTGAGGGGAGAGCAGGGGCGGCCATGAGGGAAGATCATGAGGGGAGAGGTGGGGCAATTGTGAGTGGAGATCATGACAGGATGGAAGGGGCGGCCATGAGGGGAATTCGTAAAGGGAGAGGTGGGGCATTCGTTAAAGGCTATGAGGGGAAATTGTGAGGGTGCAGGAGGGGCGGCCATAGAATCATAGAATAGTTAGGGTTGGAAAGGACCTTAAGATCATCCAGTTCCAACCCCCCTGCCATGGCCAGGGACACCCCACACTAAACCATGTCACCCAAGGCCTCATCCAACCTGGCCTTGAACACCGCCAGGGATGGAGCATTCACAACCTCCCTGGGCAACCCATTCCAGTGCCTCACCACCCTCTCAGTAAAGAATTTCTTCCTTAGATCCAATCTAAACTTCCCCTGTTTAAGTTTGAACCCGCTACCCCTTGTCCTGTCACTACAGTCCCTGATGAATAGTCCCTCCCCAGCATCCTTATAGGCCCCCTTCAGATACTGGAAGGCTGCTATGAGGTCTCCACGCAGCCTTCTCTTCTCCAGGTTGAACAGCCCCAACTTTCTCAGCCTGTCTCCATACGGGAGGTGCTCCAGTCCCCTGATCATCCTCGTGGCCTCCTCTGGACTTGTTCCAACAGTTCCATGTCCTTTTTATGTTGAGGACACCAGAACTGCACACAATGCTCCAAGTGAGGTCTCACGAGAGCAGAGTAGAGGGGCAGGATCACCTCCTTTGACCTGCTGGTCACGCTCCTCTTGATGCAGCCCAGGATATGGTTGGCTTTCTGGGCTGCGAGCGCACACTGAAGCCGGCTCATGTTCATTTTCTCATTGACCAACACCCCCAAGTCCTTCTCTGCAGGGCTGCTCTGAATCTCTTCTCTGCCCAACCTGTAGCTGTGCCTGGGATTGCTCCGACCCAGGTGTAGGACCTTGCACTTGGCATGGTTAAACTTCATCAGGTTGGCATCAGCCCACCTCACAAGCGTGTCGAGGTCCCTCTGGATGGCATCCCTTCCCTCCGGCGTATCAACCGAACCACACAGCTTGGTGTCATCGGCAAACTTGCTGAGGGCGCACTCAATCCCACTGTCCATGTCACCGACAAAGATGTTGAACAAGACCGGTCCCAACACTGATCCCTGAGGGACACCACTCGTTACCGGTCTCCAGCCGGACATCGAGCCATTGACCACAACTCTTTGCGTGCAGCCATCCAGCCAGTTCTTTATCCACTGAGTGGTCCACCCATCAAATTGATGTCTCTCCAATTTAGAGACAAGGATGTTGTGTGGGACAGTTTCCATGAGGGGAAACTGTGAGGGGTGAAGTGGGGCATTCGTGAAGGGACAAGAAGGGTGGTTGTGAGAGCACAGGACAGGCGACCATGAGATGTGATGAGATGTGATGGGAGAGCAGGGGCAGCCATGAGGAAGGATCACGAGAGGAGAGGTGGCCATGAGAGAAGAGCATGAGGTGAGAGCAGGAGTAGCCATGGGCTGTGAGGGGTGGCCCTGAGGGGAGATCTTGAGAGGAGAGGAGGGATGGCCATGAGGGTTACAGGCAGCAGCTATATAGTGTGGGGCCACTGAGGAAGCAGATGAGGGGTGGCTGTGACTGCAGATCATCAGTGGCAGGCATGAAGGGAGATCACTTTGCCCTTAGTGACATGGTTTAGGGGTGGGCTTTGACAGTCCTGGGGTAAAGGCTGGGCTCCATGATCTTAAAGGTATTTTCCAACATAGCTGATTCTATGAAATATGTCCTGCAGTAAATTAGCTGTAAGCAGTCAGACACAACAGTATGTTGGCTGTTTATCTGTACAAAGCTGATTTGTTCTAATTAATGGCATAATCATGACATTGAAACTTCTTAATCTAATTCACAAACAAAAAATAAACAGGATCTTTATAGAAAGTCACTTCCTTGGAAAGTACCAAGAAAAAAAACCCAACACAATTCCTTTGTCATTCTATGATTAATGATTTTGATTTATGAACAGGCAGTTGCATTGATAATTGTGCTTTCAGTTAAAAATATGACAACAAACTCCTTAGGATTAATTATTTTATTTTATACGAAGCCTTACACCAAGATCACCGAATGTTTTGTGTATCACCCAAATAAGTTACATTCATTCTGAGCTTTCATGCAGGTCTAAAAAAGTTAGATTTCTCAAAAAAATAATTTTCAAGTTGAGCTGTCCCAAACTCTGCATTACCAAGCCAGAATTCTTTCACATCAAACAAATATTCCAGTTTCCTCTCCTGCTTTAATAGTACAGACCAATTACAAAGGCCCCTCCCAATATGCACTAATTAAATGGAAACTCACTGGAATTACCAAGACTTTCTGAATTCCTTGAGTGACAGTAGAAATGCTTCCAAGTATGAGTGAAACCACTGAGCAGACCTGCAAGAAGTGACATTTTGCCTGAGAAGAATACTAAAGTATGCTAAATGAAAACCTCTTTGCAAAGGGACAGACCACCAGGGATGAGCATGCAGGACACAAACAGAAGGCAGCAAACATCCCATTTTCACAAGCGTCACCACAACTTTTAAGGGCACACAGCATTTATGCAGTCTTCTACTATTTCAAAAAGGTAGTGATATATATCAGTCCTCCTGGCAATGTCAAGAGCTGTTTCATCCAAGTTGTTCTTCAGGTCTGGCTTCACATAGCGATTCATCAGCAGGAGTTGAAGGGTTTCCCTGCTATTCTTGTTTCCTGCAGCAATATGCAATGGTGTCAGCAAGCCATTTGTCTGGGCGTTGATGTCCGCACCCTGCTGAAGTAAGAACGCGGCCACACTGGTGTTGTTCCACTTACAGGCACTGTGCAGGGGTGTCCAGCCGTCCACTGTCTGTGCATGAACGTCTGCCCCTTGGGCCACTAGCTCATAAGCCATGTCCAGGTGCCCGCTGTAGGCAGCGCGATGGAGAGGAGTGTACTGGTCTTCATCACGAGCATTGACTGGAGCCAGCTTTTCCGTAAGGAGCCTCTTCACTGTGCTCAGCTGTTTGAAGAAAACAGGCAAATTAGTATGAAACTCTGCCAGCAAGATGCACAGCTTTTACTGTGCCAAAGTTTTACAGAAAAGCAATTTCTGTCAGTCTCAAAAAGTCTTAAAGTGCAATGAGAAGGCTCTGGGGAGACCTGAGAGCAGTCTTCCAATGCCTAAAGGGGATATAAGAAATCTGGAGAGGGACTTTTTACAAGCAGGTAGTGACAGGACGAGGGAGAACGGCTTTTAGCTGAAAGAAGGTAGATTTAGATTAGCTATTAGGAAGAAATTCTTCAGTGAAGGTGGTAACACTGGCACATGTTGCCCAGAGAAGCTGTGGCTGCCCTATCCCCCCTGGCAGTGTTCAAGGCCAGGTTGGATGGCGCTTGGAGCAACCTGCTCTAGTAGATGTCCCTGCCCATGACAGGGGTTTGGAACTGGATGAGCTTTAAGGTCCCTTCCAACCCAAAACGTTCTATGGCTTTATGTTAAGAAATTTTAAAATTAAACCAGTTATTGTTGCTGGGTTTTTGTTATTTTGTTGTTGTTGTTTTTAAAGAAATACAACATGAGCATTAGTTGTGATGCCTTAAGAGTACCTTCAACTTACACCTTCTCCCCATTTACTCTGAGGACATAAGTACCTCCACAGAAATGTAGATGGAGCTTGTGTGCATGTAAGAAAGACACTGAGTAAAAATAAATGTACATAAAGGCATAATAACCTAGCAGGAATCTTGGGCATTTCTCCCTCACTCCCAAGAATAAAAAGCTTTATTTTCCATAAAAATATAGGAAAACAGTCACCCATTATGTCCATATGGATTTCAGAAACTAAAAGTTCAGAGACATCCTCTCCACCCCAGCAGAAGGCTGACTTGCCATGAAGAGCCTGGCATGCTTTCAGTTTATAGAAGCTTAAGAAAAGTGCTACTGCTTTCACTCTGAACAGCAGTCAAAGCTTTTGCTCCCAAAGCTTTTGATCCAGACATACTTTATCATGTGGGGGCTACAAAGGGAGATGTTTTACATAGAGTGGCTTGCAAAACTGGATCTAAATAGTTCAAAGGGATAAAGGAAAGTGTAGGTGCATTTTTGTTTGTGGATGAAACTGCAAATATACTCAAAATAACATTCTTGTCAGGGGTTCATATGAACCGAGTAAATGCCTTACCCGATTGTTTTCAGCTGCCCAGAGCAGCAACTTCTCTGGATGTTTTTCCATCTTTTTTTCCTGCATTTCGTACCATTCCTCACTTCTTTCTTGCTCATCGTCGTCATCATCTGACTGTCCTGACCAACAGCTCTGAGTTCCTACAGGAATCAAATGCCTGTGTGTCTCCAGCAGCTCGAGCTGGTTAAAATTCTCCATAAAGGCTTCGAACTCATCACTGTCATCGTCATCATCATCTTCGATTTGTCTCTCTTTGTTCATTTTCACTTAGTTTCTGTAAGCAGCCGACATCCAGCGGTATTTGTAACAACTCCTCCTGTTATCCCAGCGCTGGCTGTCGATTCGAACACCTGATGGACGATGCAGAGATGAGCAACGCCACGACCAGCAAAGCTCGGGAGCAGGATCAGTTCCTCTGCTCGCCCGCATCCAGGCCAGAGAACGCCACCACCTCACCGACAGACGACCCCACATTCAGACACACTCCGGTCACTCCAAACTCATACACAAAAGTGGGGAGCACAGGCCAGGCTTCACAGCGGGCTTCCGCTCCTCCCGCCCAGCTGCCTTCACTGCCCTCCCGGCCCCGCCGCGGGGGCCAGGCCACCCCAGAAGAGCCTCAACGCCCAACCCTGCGTCCACCATAAGCCCTCTCCGAGGCTGGGGCCGAGGACGGCCCCCCGTGACCCAAGCCCCGCACACGCCACACGTATCTCCCATCTCCCATCCACACTCGCCCCCCTCCCGGCCCTGCTTAGCTTCGATCGCAAACCACCGCATGAGCGAACGAACCTGCGGCCTCCTCCGCCAGAGCGCTCCGGGGGCGGGGCCACCCGCCGGGGCGGGGCCACTCTCACCCGCCGCCAGCCCCACGAATTCTTCCGGGCCGTGGCGGCTGGCGGCCTGGCCGCCACCGGACGTGACACACCGCCAGCTGGTTTCGGGATTGGCCTTCGCGGCGGCGGCGCGGGACAGGAGGTAGGTAGATGTGCGCTTCGAGCGGCGCGCCATAGAAACGGTGCTCGGCAGCAGATGGCTGTGCTAGGCCCGGAGGTGAGGGATGGGCCAGGTCGGGTCCCATGCTTGGGGGTTGCGGGTATCCCCCTCTGAGCAGGGCAGCGTCCCGCTGCTCTTCGTGCACTGGTTTCTGCCCAGTGCTCCTGGGCCGCCGTCGCTACCTGCGTCGATGCCGAACCCGATGGCGGTCGTGCTCGAACCGGTGCCCGCCCCCCCTGCCCCTTGCCCAGTCACGGCTTTGCGGCCGTTCTCGGGAAGTTGCCCTTTCCTTGCATGTTTCCGGGCGGCCTTGCTCCTGGGGGGCGGTGTGAGGAGCAGTGCTCCGTGACTGGGTGGCCGGTGTGAGAGGGCTGTCGGCGCTCCAGGGGTACCATGTGTCTTGCGCGGTAGGGGACAGCTAAACCAAGCAGGGGCCTCCTTTACCTTGAGTTCTTTTGCAACGGTAATTCCCAGTCAAAGACTGGGTAACTGATCGCTCAGCTCATCATGCCCTGCCTTTTTGTCTCTTAGGCGCTTTCTAGCATCTGTGAAGATGGAAGCTTGCTGTCTGACCTGACTTACTAAGCGTTGTCCTGAGCCTTTTCGTGAAGAGTCTTGGTGCAAAGATGAGTACCATCAACTCACAGTAAGCTCCTGTTGTCTGCAGCTCTGACATATAAAATAGAAAGTTTTCTGTATATTTGGAATGAGATTTGTGTTTTCATCCAGGTCCTTATGGTCATCATACTTGCTTTCATATGAAGGTAGATTGCTAGTGCAGAGAGGAACTGAATGTTTGTTCACCGAGTCTTTTTAAGGGCAGAAAACATGCAAAGGATTCCTTAGGCTTTGTTAGACACTTCAGAGAGATGGTTGCAGCCGTTTGTTAAAGGGGGGTGATTGGCATAACTGAATCTGGTTGATTTGGTGAAGCCGTTTGTTAAAGTGGGGTGATTGGGATAACTGAATCTGGTTGATTTGGTGAAGCCGTTTGTTAAAGTGAGGTGATTGGGATAACTGAATCTGGTTGATTTGGTGAAGTGCTGTTTGCAATGAAAGTGGTGAAAGGTTTTGAGAATATTACAGGACTGTTATTTTGATAGAGTTTTATCAAAAATCTGTGTATTTCATGATTTTGAGTAGAGCAACTTCTCTTACTAATGTCTGGGTTGAAATTCATAAGTATATTGCATTCTAACACAAATTTTCTTGTCTTACTCAGGGATGATGAAGATACCTTTAAAATACTTATTGCTACTGATATTCATCTTGGCTATATGGAGAAGGACCCAGTGCGTGGAAATGACACGTTTGTGACTTTTAATGAAATTCTGGACCATGCTCAAAAAAATGAAGTGAGTACTATTTTGATAGTGAGGCAGTGGAAAGCATGTTCCAATCTGCCAAAAGCTATAAAGCTTCGTCGTGGTGTGTGATCCTTAGTAATAGTTTGGTAATTTAATTTGCTATTGATTGCAACCAGTTACGTTTCTGTTGTAGTAAAAGGAATGCCTATTCCTCTATGAGAGCTTTCTTAATGAATTATAACCCTGGTTGCATGAATGGTGTTTTCAGATTGTCCTGGGGAATGCCAGTGACCAGGAGTGCCACCAGTAGGGTGGGCAAACAAGGTGTGATGCAGCAGTTTGTGCAGCAGTTCATGCAGGAAGGGGCTGAAGCTCTGCAGCTTGACCAGGGGGTGGTGGTGTCCACCTAGCAGAAAGCCATGGACTCTCCAAGCTCTGCACCCACCATGACTGATGCAGCTGCACAGACAGAGCTCTGGTGGGAACATGCTGCCACCCAGGTGTATGGCTGCAGGCTGTGCCCTGCTCTTGTGCCAGTGTGGGATGGCAGTAGTGAGCAGAGCTGTTGAGGGTGTGCCCATGGAGAGGAACCCATCTGCTTAGGGACAGAGCTCTGGGATGAGCTGAGTTAGGGTGAGGAGTATCAGAGAGTGTGAGAATGAGGCAGACTGCTGGAATCACACCGTGGCCTGCCCTGAGACAGGCCGGACAGGCAGACAGGACACATGACATGGAGGATTCCCTGTCCTCTTTCCTCCTGGCTGAACATAGTGAATTAAGGGATAGGGGCAATAGCAACATAGAATCATAGAACAGTTAGGGTTGGAAAGGACCTTAAAGTCATCTAGTTCCAACCCTCCTGCCATGGGCAGGGACACCTCACACTAAACCATGTCACCCATGTACATGCACAGCCGATGCATCTCTTGTGCCTACCCCACCTTCCTGAATGCTCTTCCACAATAGGCGTGAGGCTCTGCAAGTGAAACACAACAGTAATGAGGACAATGTTCATCTGGCTTGGAGGTGTCACCTAGGTTAAGCTGGCTTTCACCCTGCATCAAAACTGCTTCCATAAAGAAAAAAAGATGGGTCATTGTCACAGGAGGCTTCCTCCTGATACGAACAGAAGTCCCAATGTGCTTACTGGACCCAGTTCTTGGGAAAGTGAAGAAAAGGAGTGCTTAGGGGAGACCTTACCACTCTCTACAAATACCTGAAAGGGGTTTATAGTGAGGTGTCAGTCTCTCCTTTCAAGTAACAAATGATAGAACAAGAGGAAGTGATCTCAAGTTGCACCAGGAGAGGTTTAGGTTAGATATTAGGAAGAATTTCTTGACTGAAAGGGTTGTCAGGCATTGGAGCAGGCTCTCCAGGGGAGTCTCTATCTCTGGAGGCATTTAAAAAACAGATGTAGCACCTAGGAATGGACTTGACAGTGTTAGGGTAATGGTTGGACTTGATAATCTTAAAGCTCTTTCCAACCTAAATGATTCTGTGGTTCTATTTTTAAAGATTCAGTGTTTCTGAGTTAAATTATTTGTAATTTTGATGACAATGGATTTTGTTTGTTTGTTTTCTAATTTTTCTTCAAAAGCTAAATATATATGCAGTCACTGCAACTAGTACCTTCTCAAAGTAATGTGGCAAGTCCAGAGGAGGGCCTTGAGGATGATAAGGGGGCTTGAGCACCTACCATAGGAAGACAGGCTGACAAAGTTGGGCTGTTCAGCCTGGAGAAGAAACGGCTGCGTGGAGACCTCATAGCAGCCTTCCAGTGTCTGAAAGGGGGCCTACAAGGATGCTGGGGATGGACTCTTCATTGGGGACTGTAGTGATAGGACAAGGGGTAATGGGTTAAAACTTAAACGGGAAGTTTAGATTAGATATGAGGAAGAAGTTCTTTACTGTGAGGGTGGTGAGGCACTGGAATGGGTTGTACGAGGAAGTTATGAATGCTCTATCCCTGACAATGTTCAAGGCCAGGTTGGATGGAGTCTTAGGTGGCGTGGTTTAGTGTGAGGTGTTCCTGTCCGTGAGAAGGGGGTTTGAACTAGATGATCTTAAGGTCTTTTCCAACCCTTACTATTCTAGGGTTAGCTACTGATTTCTTCCCACTAGGTACCACAGCAACGGAAAGATAATGCATGTCTTCATGCCTGTCAAAGCAAATGTTCAGGAGCCAATCCAGAGACCTTTATTAAAACACTTCACTGGTTTTTGGTTTTGTTTTTAGTACTGTCAGTTGTTTTCTCCTGTAGCTCTTCATAAATGCATCTCTTTGGGTTTTGTTTTGATGTAATGAATAATTTCAGTTAATGTTCGTTTCATGAGGAAATGAAATACCATGTCTGTGTCTACCACCTTCTTCTACCTAAAAGTCCAGATATGAGGAGATACGTGGAACTTATGAAAAAATGATTTAAACTACTTGCTTAGAAGTCTTTCAAGGCAATACAAAATGTTGTATTAAAATAATAAAGCTTTTTGTTACATACAGGTGGACTTTGTTTTATTAGGTGGGGACCTTTTCCATGACAACAAACCTTCCAGGAAAACAGTACACGCTTGTTTGGAGTCACTGAGAAAATACTGCATGGGAGATCGTCCTGTTCAATTTGAAATACTGAGTGATCAGGCAGTTAATTTTTATAATAGCATGTAAGTATCTTCGGTAAACTTTGTGAGGTTTGGTTTGCATCCCTAATGAACATGTTGTGTTTTTTGTGATTTAAATCATCTGTGGCTGGAACCGTGACATTTTAGGAGTGTTTGTTTGAAACAGTGCAGTTTTAAACAGACTTCACCTATCATCTTCTGTAATCTAAATCTATAAAGGAGCAGACACCATTTTTTGAGAAGCCTGTGAGCGTGTTTTGACATCGGATACATTTATGTAGTGTATCATTTCTGTCCTGCAAGTGCCGTGCAAGTAAACCAATTTCCGTGAATCACTGTGGTAAATCAGCAGAGTTCTTTGTGTGTAAACACGGGTTGCAGAGCCCAGTCTGCTGCTCTTGCATGTACCACACTGCATGTTGTACAATTTTTTCACAGGCTTGCTCTAAATAGCATCTTTTATTACCCTGTTCCCAGTGGGAAGTGCTGTTCCAGGCCATGAGTAAGAATGTTCTTATGCTGTGCAGCTGAAACTTATTCATAGCCACTTAGTGCTTATTTGTGCTGCTGTTGCGATGTATTTGAGATGACGTTTGTTTGAAGAGAATATTGGGAGCTGTCCCCAAATTTGCAGATGGAGTTTAAGTTTGTTTGTTGTTTTTCTTATATTTTTTTTTTCCTTGTGCAGGTTTCCATGGGTGAATTATCAGGATGAAAATCTCAACATTTCTATTCCAGTGTTTAGTATTCATGGCAATCATGATGATCCCACAGGGGTAATTATCATCATAATTTGTACTCTACTGTTATATTGCAAAAAAAATATTCTAGAAATAGAGACGTCAAAAAACACTGTTCTTGGAGAACCACCTGATTTTAGTAATTTGCTCCACTCTTCAGATAAATACTATGTTGTCACGAATTAACAGAATTGCTAAAGATATGCAAGTCAAGTATGACATGAAAAAAGAGAATGGAAAGAGGTTAAGGGAACCATATGAATTCCATCCCTGGCAGTGTTCAAGGCCAGGCTGGATGGGGCTTGGAGCAGCCTGGTCTAGTAGAAGGTGTCCCTGCCTGTGGCAGGGGCTTGGAACTGCAGGAGCTGTAGTTGTTTGGAATTTTTTGTTTTGTTTGTTTTTATGAATGATTTAATGTTTAATTTCAAGTTGTTCAAATGCAGTGAGACTTTTAAGGAAAAGGGATTTGCTTCTCTATCTGTGAGTACTAAAAAAAAAGCCAATATATGTGGTGGGGTTTTCAACTGCAGAAGTTGCTTAAGGAAAGATATTCTCTCTCCCTTTTGAGACTGTTTCATTTAGACTTTGAAGACTAAGTGTTCTGTTCAAAGCTTTTATACTGTTTCTTGATATTTTCTGCAGGCAGATGCACTGTGTGCTCTGGATATTTTAAGCTGTGCAGGATTGCTGAATCACTTTGGACGTTCAGCTTCCGTGGAGAAAATAGATATTAGTCCCATTTTGCTCCGTAAGGGTAGAACAAAAATTGCTCTGTATGGCTTGGGTAAGTATCAGCCTGCCAGACTGTGGCCAGGTTGTTCACGTATCTCTGGAGTTCAGTAGGTCTAAATTAGGTTGGAAAAAACATACAGCATTGCAACAAGCATGAAGGTCTAAGTAACACTAAATGAAAACATATCAGCTCTGTGACAGTGCTAGGGTTCTCCTCCTGCTGCATTGGCACTGGTTGACAGGTTTTTCCTTCTTTGTGTTTGTCATTGGTTGGTTTTTTTTGTTGTTTTTTTTTTTTAATAATTTAAATCATTCGATAACGTTATTTCTGTATTTCTATTGGTCTTAAATGACAACTGCTTAAGTTAGCCAGAGATAGTGCATGTGTATTGAGTCAGGCAGTCACACTTTTACGCTCTCACTGTTGTGTTAGTCTTACTTCCTCCCGCTTAAGTAAAGCGTAAAAGTAAAACTCCGCTTTAAGTAAAGCACTGTGTGTTCACCTGCCAGTTTGGTTATATTTAAAAACATAAACTGCCTGAGCTCTAAAAGTTTGCTGGATGTTCTAAGGGTTAGTAGTGGGAGTGCTAATACCAAAGTATAAAGGTTTCCAAAAGCATTTGAATTTTAGTATCCAAAATCATTACTGAGAAATGCAGCAGCTTTCTAAAGCACAGGTGTTGCTGCATGAAAATGTTTGAGATGTTTCTTTGAGTTTATGCCAGGATTATATATACCCTCTTGACTTTCTCTGGTTTAGAGAGCACTTGTTCTCATTCAACGCATGTAAAACTCCATATGGTATTTTATTGATATGCATCATCAACCCTGGGTATGGATGGTTTGTTTGGGGTTTTTTCTTTGTTAAAAACATCAAGGAAATAATCAGTCACACACAGTTCAGAAGTACTGCTGTGTGGGAAAGCACAGACTTTGCATAATTCATTAGCTGTTTGGTAGAGAATTTCAAAGTATGCTTAAGAAGTCTATCTCTACTCAGTATTATGTGGTTTTAGACTCCACTGTACAACCAAGTATACTTCTTACTCTGTCAACAAGAAACAAAACACCTCTTGTATGATTTTTTTTTTCTGTCCATAGTCAGTTGTTCACCACAGAATGCTGGCGAGATGTCTCAAACCAGATGTAGGTAATGAAACTGCTTTTAGCAGTTGTTTAAAGATAGATTTTTATGTTAAAATGTCTTATGTTTAGAAGTCTATCTAGTAAAATAGCCAAGTTATACTTTTATCTATTTAGATTCATAATTAGACTCATGGTCATGAAAATGAAGATCTGATCTTGGTACAAAGTTGTGTTCTTTATGCTCTTTTTAATTGAGCTGCTAATAAAAATGCTATCAAATAGTTAGTTTACCACAAAAAGATGATTTAGTGTTTTGTTTTGTCCACTCCAGGGGCTATTCCAGATGAGAGGTTGTATCGTATGTTTGTTAATAAACAAATAACCATGCTGAGACCGAAGGAAGATGAAGATAGTTGGTTTAACTTGTTTGTGATTCATCAAAATAGGTAACAATATTGAATGAATGAGGGTGACTTCTGAACTTACTGTGTTACTTCATTAAACTGCCTTGAAAAGGATAGGTGAGGAAGCCAGGTGTACTAGTTGCTGGTTTTTGTGAGTAGCTTGTTTCTTTGGATTTTCCCAAATGCAGGAATTGTTTTACAGCTCTTTAGAAAAGAACTGTAAAGCAAAAGTGTTGGAATAAATGAATTTAAGAATTTTGGGATTTTGGGAAATCTCTTCCCAAACTTTTATGGTTAGGGGCAGTGGAAGGTTTGTAGTGTAATATGTATATAATAAAGTCTTGTCTTAGAGCTGAGAGTGTTAACTTCATATTGTGTTTTCTGTCCTTGTTTGGACTATGATTTGAGGACTGCTGTATCTTCCCTTACACTGCTAGACTTTACAGTTTGAATCCAGGATAGGTGGCATGTGTTCTTTCTGCCTGCACACTTCCAGCAGTGGTAGTAGGAACAGGTAGTTATTTTCCAAATCCATTCTTACAGTTCAAGGAGTGCATTCCTCATGGGAGAGTAGCAGAGAGGCAGGAATAAACAAATACAGCTCAGATAACCCTGAGTACTCATCTCTGTCCAGTAGGCTAAAGGAGCTCACTATTCTTTCATCTCCTCTGCCTTCTGGAAAGAGATGGGAGGGGTGGTGTTTCCCATATCTGTTTAATTCAGTGTTTTTCTACCCCACCATTAAAAATGCTGTGAGGTGCTATAAAAGCATTTGTAGGGAAAAATAACCCTAAAGCCTTGCAAGTCAAGTAAGAAAAAAAGAGAGATCTGAATAAAAGGGAGGAGAAAAGAATGAGCACTCTAAGTTTAACTAAACACTTTAAACAATTATTTAAGGAATAAATGTGAAGAGTAGCTGATGTGACATGTACTTCAGGTGTTTTTCCTGGAGTTTCTATATCACTTTAAATCTCCATGAGTTTGTCTCCTCCTTGGCTCCCCTCTTGCTCACTTGCTGCACATTCTAATTATTTTTCTCTTTTCTTGAACAGGAGCAAACATGGAGCTACCAACTACATCCCAGAGCAGTTTTTAGATGACTTTATTGATCTTGTTGTGTGGGGTCATGAACACGAGTGCAAAATAGCTCCATGCCAAAATGAACAACAGCATTTCTATGTTTCTCAGCCAGGAAGTTCAGTGGTCACATCTCTGTCCCCTGGAGAAGCTGTGAAGAAGTATGTGATGTTTTCTTGTTCTTATTTATCCCTTGCCTTACGTCTGTGATGTGTTTGAAAAAGGAAAAATACTTCTATTAAGTATGAAAGGATTTGTGTTAGAATGTAAATTAGTTCAGAGTGTGATAGAACAAATTAAGTAGATAGAATCAGTGCCTAGAATAACTTTTGCTTTATTTAGGATTAAGCCTAACATCTGAAGCAAATGGAATTTACCTGAGGAGTTGCACCCTGATAAATTGGCATACAAGGAACTGTGTTCATGTGCTGTGTATGGAGCAAGGACAATTAAATATAATAGAACTGAAGTCTGGCAGGGCCAACCCTGAAATACAGATTCAGGAATTTCCTATAGCTTTTAAACTTTTGTCCCTGAAAGGTAAACATAAATTGGAGCCAGATTTTTAATCCATAGATCTCTGAAGTTAATCTTGTAGGAAGTTACTTTTCTCCTTCCTTTCTCCTTCTAGACACATTGGCTTGCTGCATGTTAGAGGGAAAAAAATGAAAATGCAGAAGATTGCTCTGGAGACAGTGCGGACTTTCTACATGGAGGATATTGTTCTAGCTGATCATCCAGATCTCTTTAATCCTGATAATCCTAAAGTAACTCAAGCAATACAAGCATTCTGCATGGAAAAGGTAACTTGTAGTGCTAACAGTATATGGACAACAGTGTATGGACAGGGAATGGAATCTGACTGGTTTTGAGACAAAGATGAGGAATCTTGTGTCTTTCTCAAATTTACTGGAAAAGAACTTAGGCCATGTTTCCACAGGAAGCTAATTCCATGCCATTCACTGAAGGCTTGCCTTCCAGATTCCTTGGCTGGGATGACTTATCGAAATAGGCTATAATTGCTTTATGGGCCTCCATATCATTTTTGTATGAAAACTCCCACATAAGAGTGGGGCACTGTTGGATGTGCACTTTGGAATCAGTATAAATACATGCACCTAAACCCTGGCAGCTGGGCTGTGCAGCCTGAAGGGGCAGAAGTAATGAAGCAGGTTTATTAATTGATATTGGTTCTTAGGTATAAGTCTCTTTCTGCTTTTCCCTGGAACTAGAAATCTAACAAAGCATAATGCTTATAAAGTAAAACACTGAGTGGTCAGTGATGTAGGTACTGCTGGACTACACTATAGCTGAAAAATAAGCTTTTTATTATGACTCTTTCCATTAATTCTTACGGGGTTTGGTTGAATCCAGCTGTGGATTGTTCAGGAATGAGAGCACATCCTATAGCACTTAATTTTTATAGCTCACCCCTGCAGCTGTGAATGTATTTTAAGGTATAGTTGAAGGATTCGTACATCTGTAAGAGAACAAAGTGTAACTGAAGTTTTAACTCTGTTTCACAGGTTGAGATAATGCTAGACAATGCAGAACGAGAGCGCCTGGGCAATCCACGCCAGCCAGGGAAGCCTCTCATACGATTACGTGTAAGGAATTGTTCACTCTGGGTTGCTTTGGTTTGAAAGGTCACTGAGCTTCAAAGCAAAGTCATGCTCTAGCATAAGCACATAATATATTAAATGTCTTACTGTGTACAGGCAAATATAAACCATCTTCATACCATGATTCCATTTACCTGTGGTACAACAAGTATTCCATGGTAAAGGATGAGACTGGTCATGCCAGTATGTCACTACTGGTCTGAGCATTAGACTGCTGGTATAATTTATGGAAACCTTCCTGAAGGTTTCCATAAATGAAACTAATTATTATTGTTATTATCCATAAACTATTCTGCATTCTATGGTAAAGCGTTAATTTTAGTTTGGCTTATTTTTCACTTTTCCTTTGAAGGGTAACAAACCCATCTTCATACAATCATAAAATGGTTTGTGTTGGAAAGGACTTCAAAGATCATCTAGTTCTAACCCCCTGATCATGGCCAGGGACACCTGTGTGGCTTCTCTCTTTCTGTTAATTTCATATCTAAATTTTTCCTTTTCTCTCTTAGGTAGATTATGCAGGTGGCTTTGAACCATTCAATGTCCATCGTTTTAGCCAGAAGTACATGGATAGGGTGGCTAACCCAAAAGACATCATACACTTCTTCAGGCATCGTGAACAGAAAGAGAAAAATGGTAATTATAAAGAAAGTGTTCTGGGTTCAGCAGTAGCAGTCATTTTTATCCTTAGTAGCTGGTGCAGTGATTTGGACTTTCAGCATGGGAACAGCACTGATAACACCGATGTTTTTAGTTCTTGCTAAGTCATGTTTACTCTGACCAAGGATTTTCTCAGTCTTATGCCCTGCCAGGGAGGAGGGGAAGCTGGGAGGAAGCAGAGACAGAACACCTGACCCAAACTTTCCAAAGGGGTATTCCATACCACAACATTTCGTGCCCAGTATGTAAACTGGGGGGACTTACTTTGAAGGCCCAGATAGCTGCTTGGATCGGGCTGGGTAATGGTTGGCAGGTGGTGAGCAATTGTATTCTCTCCCCTTGTTATTTCCTTTATCATTATTATTGGTGGTAGCAGAAGTAGTTTCGTATTACACCTTGGTTACTGGGCTGTGCTTATCTCAACCCATGGGAGTTACATTCTTTTGATTCTCCTCCCCATCCCTTCGGGACGGAGGGGAGAAGGAGGGAGTGAGTGAGCAGCTGCATGGTTCTTAGTTACCGGCTGGGCTTAAACCACAACAGGTAGGGATCATTGGCTTGCTTAGGTTTTCATTCTTACATTATTTTGTAACCCAGCACTTGCAAAGGCTTGGTGTCTACCATCTAGTGTGTTACAGGAGGAGTAAAGATGCCGAATCTCATTTAAGAGTATATATTGCACAGGTATTTCTGCTCTATTTCTGAGTTTGTCTAAAATTCTCATATTTAGCACAGCATCTTCTGACAGCTATTTATAAATAATTGTTTGGCCTCAGACCATACTGTATTGCTTATGGTAACATACATAGGCTCCTGCCACATTGAGTTACTCCATGATTCTATGGTAATTACCATGAAAGGTGTTACACACCTAAGACCTCTCAGAATGAGGAGTGTTGGGTGTGGACACACTGCAGGAAGAGAAAGGAGTGTTGTGCGTTTCCCCCTTTTGTTTTGTCTTTTATTTCGTTGCTGTAGTCATTAATTTGTTTATTCCTAAAATAGTCATGGAGAGGGTGGGCTTGATAGTTGTTTGTATATCGAGAAAAAAACACGTCTGAATGTAGGACAGCATTTCGTCTGCCCTATTTAATTACATGTCTGAGATGCTCTTGGCTTGTCTGTTCCAGGTATGGCTCTATTCAAACATTTGTGCAAAACAAATAATAGCTGTTACTGTTGCAGCATTCCTTACTGCCTAGAATTTTTCGTAAATGGATAATAGATGTTGCCCAAATACTGGATTTGTAATAGTTGCTAATGAAGATGCAGCTTGCACAAGAACAGACTGTGCTAAAGAACTGTTAATATTTCACATTAGCACATTATAAGTACTCCAATTCCATTGACAATTTTTACATACATGGTCATTTTTACGGAGTTCAAAACATGTTTCATGAATAAAAAATGCTTTTAGTGATTTTTTTTTTTTTTTAATTTATTGATCTTGTTTTGCTTTGGTTTATTTAGTAGTTGTGTAATCTCATTAACATCTCAGAATACAGCATAGATACTGCTGTCATCACATTTCATCAATACATGTTAACTTTCCTACTGCACGTGCATCTCTGCTTCAGGAAGAGAATGTGAAAATATCATGGTTCTAGCATTGTTTTATTAGATATCCTCTACTACAAGGGAGATGGTTAATAAAGCAGTCAGAATTTTCAGTACATGTGTTCATAATGCTGTGGTTCAGTACAGGTGATGTTAAGACTTCATGAGTTCAGAAGTTGTTACTGTTCCTTTTAGAACCACAGAATGGTTTGGGTTGGAAGGGACCTTAGGGAATATACCGTTCCAGCTCCCTGCCATGGGCAGAGACACCTCCCGCTAGAGCAGGTTGCTCCAAGCCCCATCCAACCTGGCCTTGTGCACTGCCAGGGATGGGGCAGCCGCAGTTTCTCTGGACAACCTGCGCCATTGTCTCACTACCCTCACAGTGAAGAATTTCTTCCTAATATCTAATCTAAATCTCCCCTCTTTCAGTTTAAAGCCTTTCCCCCTTGTCCTGTCACTGAAAACACCCTTGTCAAAAGTCCCTCTCCAGATTTCTTGTCAGCCCCTTTAGGTACTTGAAGCTGCTCTAAGGTTTTCTCTCCAGAGCCTTCTCCAGGCTGAGCAAGCCCAGTTCTCTCAGCGTGTCTCCATAGCAGAGGTGCCCCAGCCCTCTGATCATCTTCGTGCCCTCCTCTGAACTCACTCCAATAGCTTCATGTCCTTCTTATGTTGGGGACCTCAGAGCTGAATGCAGGAGAGCAGGTGGGGTCTCACAAGAGCAGAGTAGAGGAGCAAAGTCGACCTGCTGGTCACACCCTTTTTGATGCAGCTCAGGACATGATTGGTTTCTGGGCTGCAAGTGCATGCTGCTGGGTCATGTTGAGATTCTCATCAAGCTGCTTTTTGTTGTAGCTGCTTATGTAACAAAGCAATGGTTTGTGTTTGTGTATGGCAGATGTCTGGGAGCAATCTGTAGTCAATTCAGATTACTTTGCATGGTTTGTGGTAATCTCCCTTGATTACCCCTTTATTTTCTGTCATTCCTACCTTGCTGCCTGAGAATGGGAGACAGCCATAATGAGCTACGAGCATTTTCCACTAAAAATCAGTCAGTGTGCTTTGCAGGAAAACTTCTTCCCTGGTAACAGAGTCGTGTATGAAAAAAGCCTTGTGCTTTATGGGTCCTTTGATTTTCTTCCATTTGTGAACTTCTAGAGTACAGTTACAGTAACCTTCAGGACATAGTGTTAAATTGATCATTCCAGACATTTGGGAATTAGAAGAACACTTTGTATCTGCTAGTGGTAGAGTTGTCTTGTACAGTTATTGCATCTGGTCACCTGTGTTTCCAAATAGACTCCGCAGTTAGTACAAAAATCCTTTATGTATAAAAGGGACCACAGTTCTTGAGGCCTATATTAATCTTTTTTTCCCATTCCTGTCACTGGGATGATAAAAGCTACAGATGTGGGTGACAGTGCCACTGTGCTTTTCTATTCTAGACAATGATCTTAATTTTGAGAATCTGATTGGCAGACCTGCTTCTGAGGGGATGACACTGAGGGTGGAAGACCTTGTGAAGCAGTATTTTCAGACAGCGGAGAAGGTATCTGTCTACCTTTTCTGATTTGCCTTTTAATGAAATATAATCTTTTTATTCTTTTTTTTTCTTTCTTAATGGAAATGGTGTGCCATGAAAAGACTGACATTCACCAAGAAGTGGATTTATATCATATGTGAGTTCCTGTATGAAGTATTTGTCTTGGGTTAACAACTGTTGTGTATGTAGGTTGTATGTGGACACATGCTGGTTTGAGAACATTATGATAATGCTTCATGCGAACTTGGCAGTGTCTGCCCTGTACTAAATGATGTGTTATGTTCTTACAGGAGGGAAATAGGAGGCAGCATACTGTGATATGAGTGAGAAGCTACCTGAATTTTCTATAGGGTCAATGCGAGATTATACCATTTACTATTACCAGCTGACTTGGAGTAACCTGTTACTTTGCAATGTATTTCAGACATGGTTCAATTCTATACTTTATTTAAAGCAGAGAGAGAAAGAAGAGAGCTCCCTCCAGTAGTTTGCTGTCTCCTCACCCTTCCATTAAACCCAGTTTATTTCCCTTTCCAATACCAGGACAGTAACATCTCAGAGGTAAAAAAAAATAATGAAAACTAGTGAGTCAGATGCCCAAATGTTTTATCTAGATCATAGAATGGTTTGAGTTGGAAAGGACCTTAAGATCATCTAGTTTCAACACACCTGCCATGGACAGGGACACCTCACACTAGACCATGTTGCCCAAGGCTCTGTCCAACGTGGCCTTGAACCACTGCCAGGGATGGAGCTTTTACCACTTCTCTGGGCAATCTGTTCCAGTGCCTCACCACCCTCACAGTAAAGAACTTCTTCCTTATATCTAACCTGAACTTCCTCTGTTTAAGTTTGAATCCATTATCCCTTGTCCTATTGATCAAGCATAGCATTCAGAAGCCGTTAGAGCAAGGATTCCTGAGGTAAAGATAATACCCCAAATTACATCATCTTGCCAAAAATACTGTATTGGGAAAGCAGGTGGAGAAGAGAATGGCTGCAAAACAGCACCAGTAGCATCTACTACTTTTACTAATTAATGTCCATAGTAATAGAGTATCTTGATGAATGTCATTTTACTTGATGGACGCATGAGAACTATTGATACTTACAGGATTGCAATTCAATAGGGTGGACTTCTGCATAATAGCTCTTAATGCTTTATAACAATGATCTGTTCTGTAACTGCCATTTTTTAATATCAGGATTTTACAGTAAAATTTAGCATCTGCAATAATTCAGGGCTTGTTTTTAATAGCATTTTATCTCTGTACAGGTTAATCTTTAGTTAAAAAAGGAAGGGGAGCCAATAAAGAGTACAGATTACCTTCTCTCAGCAGCACATTTCAGACAAATTGTTTTAGAAATTATTAGCACTTTAGCTTCTTTACTGTTCCTGAAACCTTTTTCTTTGAGTCTTGAAAATACTCTTAAGTAGGTATAGCATGTTACTAGCAAGAGGATTGTAACTGTATTATACAAAGTAATGTGTTTGCTTATTGCTGTACTTTTCTCTGAAGTCTTCAGTGCATGTTACTGTTTTTGGAACCATTTTAATATAACGTTTATGTGAAACAGCAGGAATATTGCTGGTGTTCTTTGGCAGATGCTTCTTAACAAAATGTTTTCTCCCGATTTAAAAGAAAGTACAGCTTTCGCTTCTAACTGAAAGAGGAATGGGAGAAGCAGTGCAGGAGTTTGTGGACAAAGAGGAAAAAGATGCCATAGAAGAATTGGTGAAATTTCAGCTGGAAAAAACACAGAGATTTCTTAAGGAGCGGCGCACTGCTGCAGAGGAAGAGAAAATAGATGAGGAGGTAATATTGTCTTAATGTTAATCTCTTAAGAGAGGTCAAGACAGAAAGCAAAATAAACGGTGTTCAAACCTGGTTTAGTAGATTTCCCTGTGTGAGGAGCATGTGCAGTGACTTGCCTCTAGTAGTTTTCTGGAGTTAGTAAATATGGTGATGGAGTTTCAGATACATAGTGTAAAAGCTTGTGTTGAAAAGTACACAGGTATGCTTTTACTGATTCCCACTTTATATGCACATGCATATGTAGAAAAGATCTGTCACTCTACGTAGATCTCTATGTATATCTGTTGTGAGGAAGATGGTAGATATGCTGTCTTAGGTTTTTCATATTGGTTCAGGGAAGAGTACAAGAACAGGGCAAACATAAAGGAAACCTATCTTTCAGGTGCTCTACTAGCTTCTAACTTCTTGAAGCTCAGGGTCTCCCAGAGACAAACCTGATTTATGTGTATCAAGTAATCTTTAAGAGACTTCTCTACTTGTTGAGCTTCCACATGAGCCCATGTGTTCAGTTGTAATATTCAAGCATTGTGTGACAAGTTGTTAACTGTGCACTGTGTAAAGAATAATTTGGTGTGGGGAGGAAGGTTGCATCTACCTGTTTTCTTGTTGATTGATTGCTTTAATTCATGAGGGGTTGAAAGAGACCGTAAACTATCAGTACCTGCAGGCTTTCTGTGCCTTTTGAGGGGAGTGTGTTTGTCTTTTGGACTAATATTTTCTTACTATCCACCCATTATATCTTCTTCCATACTTGTCAAGTTGAGCTTTCTTAGGTGTACATGTATTGCAACGTTTGTCTCTTCTCAGAGTCATTGTTCTCTGTCTTGCTTCTTCATCTGTACACCTTGTCCGCTTATTCATATTTCACTGTTCCCTGTTGTCAAATCCCAGTTACTTCTCTTGAACACAGAATCTCCTACTTTTCATCATATCCTAAGCTTTTTTTTCCCCAGTGATGTGGCTCCAGTAATTCATAGAATGTGAGATTCTTAAGAATAGCGTGAAAAGGCTCTAAATAAACTGTACAGTTATTTTTGTGCTCTTCTTCCCCTCTGAAATGAGTTTGATGTAACAACTTGGTGCTCATTAAGACTTCTCACTGTGTTTTGAGTATTGTGTGAAATGAACTGTTATTTTGATGGGAACTCTTTTTTTTATTCAGGTGAGAAAATTCAGGGAGAGTAGAAAAAAGAATGCTGAAGAAGAGGATGAGGAAGTTCGTGAGGTAACTCCTTTGAATTTTGAACACAGAATGAGGATTAGAATAGAATGGTGATTTCTGCATACAAATGAAGTCTTTTAACAATACTTCATCATTGTCCTTGCTAAAAAGTGCCTGTCTGCCTAGGGAAGATTAGTAAGTCTTTCTAAAATCTTCCTTGATATCACGTGTGCCTAAGCTTTTGAGATCTCTTTTGTGCAATTTGTGAATGTGAATGTTGACTTGTTCTTGCTTTAAACTGAGGTGAGACCAAACAGATGGTCTTGAGAGATCTGGCAGCTTGAACTGTTTGTGATCCCATCACCAGTGAACATGGGGATGGGCTGTACTGAGTGATATTACTGGGACAAATTGGTTCTGTTGGTAAGTCTTTAGGTATTATTGTCCTCATCAACAATCTGGGAGTCTTAGATCTTCCAGAAATTGATACCTAGATTGCATATGTCTTTCCAAAGAGATTTGCCACCCGATAGCACTGCTGCTCTTTTGTCTTTGCAAGCTGTGTGACTGTAATAAGATTTTGAGGAAAAAGTACAGTTGGGGTGAGATTCGGTTCTCATGGTCTGAGATATCTTCACATGAACTAGTCTTAAGAATGCACTGTTGTCAATGAGATCAGGTCTCCTCTGAGCATATGTACATAGCTGACATAGGATGACAATCTATCATATGAACTAGCTCCACTCTGTTGTCAGAGCTACTTTGTATGTACATATCTAAAGTAGAGTAAATCCTGTTCCTGCCTTTTGACAAACTGCCTTGCCTTCCATAACACTGCATTTGGGTCTTCTAAGCCTCAGTGGTTTAGAACTATGTATCACAACTAGGATTTAACAATGGTGCATTTCATCATTTAAGAGCCTTTCTCCTACAGCACTTACTGTTCCATTTCAGGCAATGACCAGGGCTAGAGCCCACAGATCTGAGGATGCAGTTCTTGTTGCAGCCTCCAGTGATGAAGAAGCCATGGATACCGGGATGAAAGGCAGTGGTGATTCAGATGATGGCTTTCCTGCAACACTGACCCGAGGAAGGGGTCGAGCAAGAGGCAGGGCAAGAGGTGCCAGAGGGCAAAATCCAACAGCAAGAGGTTCATCTCAAAGGAGGAGAGGTAAGAAAAGCTTCGCATTCTTTGTACTGCAGTTATTGACTCTTTTTTTCTTTTTTTTTTTTCTTTAAAAGGCTACTCTTTTCTGAATCTTCAATCCAGTGGAAATCTGGTGCTTGAGGACTCCTGGGGAAAGAAAATCATTCTCAAATATTTTTATTATCATCTTACATAGAGTTGGCTGCCTTACAAAGCTGAATTTATCACTTTTTCATGGGGTGGTTCAAATAAAAATGTCTTGCTTCCTGCTTCCCAGCTATAGAAACATAATAGACTCTTAAAAGGTTCATTATTGGGAAGGTGTGTGCAGTGAAGTGCATGGCTAAACCTTTGTTACTGCTATAGGTTTATCAGTATAGAGAGAAGGTGTAGATTGTCTCTAATGCAATTTACAAGAGACTTCATTGTTTCTAGGGACTGAGGAAATGGGGAGTGTTTCCTAAGCAAAAAGCATTAAATAGCTACTTGGCTTTGTGTGATTGTGCACTTTACAGTGGTAGCAGTACTTCTATTAGATTTGTACTTCCATTATAGTTGTACTTCCATTATATATAAAGAAAAGATGGGATCTTGCAATAACGTACTCTTTTGAGTTGTCTCAGTAATACTCCCAAAGGTCTAAGAGCAAGATGAGTTGAAACAAAGGCAGTTATCTTGGGACTGATTTGGTTAGTGCCTTCAAACAAGTTCTGTGAGAATGTGCTGCAGCACTGGTGTGATCACATCAGAGCAGGGGCATATGTGTGAAGAGACTGTCTGTGGAGCAATGGACACTTGACTTGGAGCAGCTCTTCTGCGTGTAAGGAGGGCTTTGGTTTGAGGAAGAAAGTGAAGGGGTAATATAGACAATATAGGTTTTTAAGTGACTTGCCACTCAGTTATGATAAGCTAAAGGGAAAAATAAAATAACCACTGAACAGATTTGCGTATTGGTTATTATCCCTACAGGAAGCAGTGGCCGAGAGTCAGCTACTAGGAGCAGAACCTACAAGCCTCTATCTGTGCCTGCCAAGAATATGTCTATTATGGATGGTAGGACTTTGATTTGTCTGTTGCTGTAATCTGCTTTCTCAAATTGTAATGAAGGTGTTTGTTTAATGATGAAGTGCCTAAATTGCCTTTATTTCTATTAGTCAAATTCAGCTGTTAGAGGTTCTTTTGGTTCTAATGAAATAGGAACAGTGATGAGAGAAAGACTAATGGAGGGGAAGATCAGAATAGTGATATCTTGCTACCATGGGGTAAAATGAAATGTGTCAGGAACTTCTGTCTAGACATGGAAATAGGGAACATCTTACTGTGTGCAGAGCCTTAAGGAATAAGCATAGAAGAATGCAACTTAATAATATCTATTATATGTAGAATATTCCTCAGTGGATACTAAGTTTAAACTTGGCTGATGTTTACACGTTTGTGGGCTTTAATGCAAATCCATTTAGTCTTATGTTGTAGCAAATTTTAGGAATGCTGGATTTTACTAGGGAAGAGAAACTTACCTGTGATTTAAACCACGTATGTGAGAGTAGCCCTTCCTTGCTCTAGAGGAGAGGCTCTGAGGAAACAGCACAGGTAATCTTGAGTAATAAAGAAAAAAATACTGTTCACAAATCTATACATGAGACTCCACAAACTTCCCAAAAGTAGAGTGAACTTTAAATTAATCAGCAGATTACTTAGATTTGAAATTGAACAGCAAATTACCTAAAATACTGCAGATAAATCAATGTTAGCAAATGCCTAAATTGTTAGACATACAGGAATATCAGTTACAGTAATATTTTTCTCCTCTTAACTAAAGTTACTGAAGGTTTTTCAGCTGGACTGGGAAGCTGCACAGTAGTGGTAGATCCCTGGGATGTCGTGCTCTAGCAAAGGCTTAATTTATGTTTTGGGTTGGATTTGTGGGGGTTTACTTGTTTGTTTTACAGGTTGTTTTGTAGAGGAAATGCCTGCTAAGCAGATTTTAAATAAAACATCAGCAAGTAATTGTGTGAGCACTTTAAAAATATTACATTTGTTTTATTCTAGCCTTTGGGTCTTTGAAACCAGATCCGTTGAATTCATCTAAATCTTACTCGGAGGTAAGAGTTCACCTTTGCATAAGTGCAATTGTGCTGTCTTTTGATTTGAATAATAAATATATGGTCAAAATATTAGCCTTAAACCAGGAGACATTCCCAAACTGTAAGTTCCAGGAGCAAGTTTCTGCATGTTCAGTTGTAGACCTTTTGCACCCTTTCTTGCTATCGTGTTTGTCTGAGAAAAACAATGACCAGGGGGTTTTTATTTGTGACCATAGCCTACGATACCGACTGTAGTTACATGAGTATTTTGGTGAATTCTGCAAGATCAGTGATCTGAAGAGCAAAACTTTTACTGTATTTGTGCATCATACAGTTCTAGCCTGGAGCCCTATCATACATATATATATGCATATATATTATAACAAAGTGGGAATATAGTTGGAAAACCCCCAAAGGTTCTATGCTGTAATGCTATGCATTCTATCACTGTAAGAATAAATTCTGTGAAAAAGCTTTATAAATGGTATTTCTTTTCCAGGATATTATAGATGATGACTCCGATGTAGAAGTACTTTCTACTGCTTCTTCTTCTAAAGTCAGTCTAAGGTAGGTATGTTTACTTCATGATCACTATCATAACTGATATATCTCTGATTGGCAGTCATCAGAGTCCATGGATCTGATCCACTATCTGGAAAACCAGATTTTTTAAGACAGTCATATCACTATTTAGAGAATTTATATTCTTTTATTATTATTATTTATTTTTTAATTGTTTTTTTTTAACTATTAATGTGGTAGATCTTTCTCTAACAATAAATTGGTCTGCTGCTTGGGGTAAGCTAGGTCAGAGCTTTAGAGTTTGGGAATTTGAATTGTTCTACTTATGTTACTTCTCTTCATTCTTAATCTCTGTATTGATGGTCCAAATCTAAGGTGAAGGGCAATTTACTGGAATATCTGGTAATTAAGAACATGCTGATGCCTTTTCTTTTTTTTGTATGTTTCAAGGTTGTCGTCTACACCTTCACTTGGTAAAAGAGGTTCACAAAGCCAAACATCTAGAGGAGTTGATTTCGAGTCAGATGAGGTATGGTAAAAGGGGTGTCTTTTTACCTTTATTTCATGTAAGTTCCTATAACTTACTGTTCTACAGCTACTTAAATAAAGCATTTCAGAGGAAAAATAGTTTTGGTTTTTTTGTTGGGATTTTTTTTTTTCCTCACTAACAGGGCTAGATTATTGCAACCAGCTTTACTTAGAATTTGTACAGAATCCTCAAATACAAGGCTAGAAGGGATCTCAGGAAAATATCCAGTTCTTTTTCCCTTCAGTTCTTAATCAGTTCATTGTCATTCCTGACATGTGTGGAATAGGTTATTTTGCCTGTGGAAGAAAGTAATTGTAATCTCTCCTAGTGCTTTGCTATGTCCTTTTATTTGTTTATTTTTTTCTTATAAAAAGGATATATTTTTTATATATATATAGGGGTTTTGCACTTTTAAATATCTGATGGCCTTTAAATCCATAGATAATCTCTTTCATATCACAACCAGTAAATCCAGGTCTGTCAGAAAACATGGAGTAATATGACCAGACTTTCTAGTTTAATCTAAAAGTGATTGTATTTTCTATGGTTCTGAATACATCTAGTTTTAGTAACATATATCTGTTTACAAATTGCAGGATGAATTTGATCCATTCCAAAGCACTGCAACATCAAGAAGAAAATAAGTAATTTCTGGTTTGCTATACAGGAGAGACCATGAAAGACAGTGAAGAGGATGGAAAGCAGTTTGCAAGGCGTTCTTTTTATGACATTTCTCTGTAAATGCCTTCAGTTTTCACTTCTATGAAACGTTTTTGGTTTTGTTCTGTTTTGATTTTTTCCAGTGGCACCAAATTTGGTGTAATTTGGGTTTTGCACTGCTTAATGCATTAGACACGAGTGTCTGGTAATCTGAAGTACTGCCTGAAGCTGCAAGTTCTTTCTAAAACTTCTAAAAGGCTGTTTTGGTTTTGGGGTGATAATGTAAATAACAATTATATCTTTTCTATAGAACTCTATCTCTTGAACTTGAATTTTGCAGAGGAGTAAGTTTGTAGTAGTACACAAGTATGGATATGGGCATGGACTTTGTCAGCGCAAGAGAACTTGTACTTATTTGCAGTTTTCTATGGATAGAGTTGTAAACTCTGGAGAGTTAACAGTTTGACCCAAAAATACAGTTTTCAGTATTGAAGCTGGAAGATATTTTAATACTTTCAGTTCTATGAGGAAAAAGAAGCCCACTGTTGCACTGTTACTGAATGTCATAGTATATGGGAATAAATGCTGCTTTGGAATTAAAGAAGCATCAAAGGGTACTCTGTCTGTGATTATAGCCCGTTACAGTGCTTCATTTTTTAGTGTTTCTGGGTGACTTATATTCCTCTTACACCTTTGTTTTCACCAGGCCTGTTTTCTAGTTATTTTGTTAAGGGTGCTATTGCAAGGATGGCTTTGACTTTTTGATGACCTGAGTTCATGAGCCATATGCTTTTATTTCAAACATTTTCTAAATACTTTCCACTTTATAAATTACCTCATTTCATAAATACCTTTTACAGAAGTACCAGATACAGTTACCAAATCCTGACATTCTGATGCAGCTGCTTCCTTTGCTGCCAGTGAGTGCTGGGAATGGTGGAGTAAGGGTGAAATTAGTAGGTACTGAACTGACAAATCCATTACAGCCTGTTCATACTGGGATATGTTTAAATACATACAGAAGCAGAATGGTGGTGTGAGAGCACACAGATGACATGGGAGAGACATGACCCAGGGACCTTCCAGTAGGTTTTTTTTTTCCCATGACCCTTTGGGGGTTTTTGAGGTCAGCCTGCAATCTGTATGGTGGGACCCTACCTCCTCTGTATCACAAGACATTGAGCCTAGCTCCCAGGAGCATGGGCTTGGGCTGCACGGGAGGAGATTCCCATCCTCTCCCCAACAGCCTGGCTGAGGAGGTGAGGTCACCTACTCTCCTGGAATGCACCTGGTCTTCAAAGGCAGTGGTGGCCAGGGTACCTTGCTAGAAACGAGAATCAGATTAGGGGGAGTAAATACACAGAACTAATGTGTTTTGACAGTATATAGATTACAGTACAGGAGGGCAGGATCTGATAGATGTGGAAGAGTAAGAAATGGAGTTTGAGTGTCAGAGGACGGAATACCTCAGGTCAGTAGCCCTGAAAGGAAAGGGGCCTGGGAGCTGCTGGAGCAGCCCAGTGAGAAGAGACATGTGCCTCTGCTCACTCTGTTCTCATACCGAACCTGCACCAGAACACTGCCTTATCCCACTTCCTGCCATTTTTCCCAGCCTTTATGTTACATTGTGAGACTCTTTTTCCTGGCAGCATCAAATCAGGGGCATCCTCACTTGTCAACTGCTTCCAAGCTGGACACAGATTTCTTCCCTCTGAAAGGTCACAGTTGACTGCTACCTTACCAGTTCCAGCAGGTTCTGAGATGGACCAAATGCCAAAAGAACTTAAATTGGACAATTTTGTGGAAGAAATAGATGCTGGCAGCAGTTTGCAGAGGAGGGCTGTGGGCTGGCTGTACTGAGGAAAAAGTAGCCTGAGTGGGTCACTGGGGGAGTCACAAGCATCTTCTGGAAGTGTTATTTTCACCAGTGAGTGGCCAGCTTTTAATACAAGCTTTTCAGATAATGGTCTTTTAATTGATAGTTATATAAAGCCTCTTACGTAAAAACCTGCCCTGCCTGGGGTTAGTTGACACCACACAAGCAGATCTGTCCCCAGCAGACAGGCAGCACCTTATACGTGTAGGCATGAAGAAACATGTCTTTCTGTGCTGTGTGGGATTTGGTCTCCTGATGCTGATTTTAGGTTTCCTGCTGTGTTTTGGGGGGAAGGCACAGGGAACGCTGCTGTCACAGTTGGAGTGACACACCTTACTCATAAGCAAGAAGTAACAGTATGTTTACTGGTTTAAAACAGTGATTTAACAGTCTGTCCGTGAATGCGACAGTGGTTTAACAAGACTCAGTGACAAGATGCACTTGAGCATTTACTGCATAGAGGACAGGGTCAAACAAAACTATCAGTCATGAGGTTCAGAAAGGACCCTCTTGTGTTCTAAACTCAGAGAGGAGTCTAGGTGCAGCTGGATCCAGACTTAGTCCCAAATGGGGTCAGTGTTTTATGTGTAAAGGATTGAGTGCACCCTCAGCAAGTTTGCCGATGACACCAAGCTGTGTGGTACGGTTGATACGCCGGAGTGAAGGGATGCCATCCAGAGGGACCTCGACACGCTTGTGAGGTGGGCTGATGCCAACCTGATGAAGTTTAACCATGCCAAGTGCAAGGTCCTACACCTGGGTCGGAGCAATCCCAGGCACAGCTACAGGTTGGGCAGAGAAGAGATTCAGAGCAGCCCTGCAGAGAAGGACTTGGGGGTGTTGGTCGATGAAAAAATGAACATGAGCCGGCTTCAGTGTGCGCTCGCAGCCCAGAAAGCCAACCGTATCCTGGGCTGCATCAAAAGGAGCATGACCAGCAGGTCGAAGGAGGTGATCCTGCCCCTCTACTCTGCTCTCGTGAGACCTCACTTGGAGTATTGTGTGCAGTTGTGGTGTCCTCAACATAAAAAGGACATGGAACTGTTGGAACAAGTCCAGAGGAGGCCATGAGGATGATCAGGGACTGGAGCACCTCCCGTATGGAGACAGGCTGAGAAAGTTGGGGCTGTTCAGCCTGGAGAAGAGAAGGCTGCGTGGAGACCTCATAGCAGCCTTCCAGTATCTGAAGGGGGCCTACAAGGATGCTGGGGAGGGACTATTCATCAGGGACTGTAGTGACAGGACAAGGGGTAATGGGTTCAAACTTAAACAGGGGAAGTTTAGATTGGATCTAAGGAAGAAATTCTTTACTGAGAGGGTGGTGAGGCACTGGAATGGGTTGCCCAGGGAGGTTGTGAATGCTCCATCCTTGGCGGTGTTCAAGGCCAGGTTGGATGAGGCCTTGGGTGCCATGGTTTAGTGTGAGGTGTCCCTGCCCATGGCAGGGGGGTTGGAACTGGATGATCTTAAGGTCCTTTCCAACCCTAACTATTCTATGATTCTATGATTCTATATGCACACAATCAATCCCTTACATCACTTAGCTAAGATTTCAGAGTTTAGCAAGTTAACCATTTACCAGTTAGCCCTTGGCTATTGTATTGTTATCTGTCTCCCCCCAGTCCATGTTGATCTAGATGAAGATATCATCGCCAGATGCAACATTAGGACCCTGACTGATTGCCACTTGAGCAGGGTTATGGGAAGTGAAGGTGAGGTTGGGGGTAGCACACTGTCACAGCCTGCTGCCCTCTCCTCAGTCTTGTTCAATATACAACCTGTTTCTTTGGATCCTGGACTCACTGGGCTGGGACATCCCATCCTCTATATCATATAATCACCTATTTGTAGCTGCCTGTGTATTTCTATAAACACTAGAAAGCAGAGTTTCACATCAAACTTTTATTCCCTTGGCCAAGAGGAAATCTCTTCAAAGGGAAAGTCTTAAGTATTTCTCCATCTCTCTGAGAGGAAAAAGGTCTTTGGAAAAATAAGTAAGCTGGCTTGTTACTCACAGTTCATCTGTTGCCCCTTATTCTATGCTAGTTAGTGAGTGTCATGCTGTGAAATAAGCTGCAGCCTGCCTGCCAGACCTTTAAAACTGAGCTTAAATTGGAAGTGTGTCCTGGAAGACAGCAGAGCTGCCACACACACTGCTGGCTTATAAGCAGCACGGAATTTGCGTGAGCTGGGCTGCCGGTAGAGAAAAAGGATGCTGACAATTGATTTGCCTTTCTCTCTGATGTGCTTATCTTGGAGTAGCGCTTGGGGGAGTGTGGCTGCATGGAAAAGCAGCACGTCAGAGCACAAATAATGTCATGCAGCCCAATGGCTGCACAAGATCCCAGCTCAGAGCTCGCCTTGGGCTATAAAGCTGGCTGAAGGAGCAAAAGTAGCAGCAAGCCTAGCGGGAGAGAATCCAGAACATCCTGCTCCTGATGCGGAGCGCGCCTGGGCTGAGCGAGGGAGGACAGCTCTGCCGGCACACAGGCGAGCTCTGCTGTCTTGCAAATGAGCTATTTCCAATTCGGAGGAGCAGAGCGGCGTTTCAGAGATGTTGTCCTGTTTCGTCTGGCTCTGCCTCCCCGACCTGGTTAACACCTTTGTAACCCCAGGAAAGTTGCCCCTCAACAAGAGCCTGGAGAAGACTTTTGTGATCCAGAACATCTCGGGTTTCTTTTCCTGGGATAACGACAGCCTGGCTGAGTGGCAGAGCTTTGTGGGCAGGAGCCGGTATGGAGCAGAGTCGCAGAGCATCACTGTGAAAGCCCTGCTTGTCGCGGCATACTCTGTCATCATTGTCTTCTCCCTCTTCGGCAATGTCCTGGTCTGTCACGTTGTCGTCAAGACCAAGCGGATGCGCTCCGCCACCAGCTTGTTCATTGTGAACCTGGCTGTAGCCGATATCATGATCACGCTCCTCAACACACCTTTTACACTGGTAAGACTGGGGCAGAGATGCCATAAAGGCATCACAGGTACTTGGTGGCCTTTTATTCTTTATGCTACTGTAGGCAGTACTGTTCTGTCCAGTTCAAATTAAAGTGATTGGAGTTACGCTTGGAAAACTCCACCTGTCTTTTTCTTCTCTAATTCCTGTTATCTAGTTGAAGTTCTGAGATTATCCATTTGCTAAAAGTGGCCCTGATAGTACCTGAACAGTAATAACTTCGCAGTGATTACTGAGTACTTGATAGTATCTGGTCTTATTTCCCCTTCCCTTCTCTGAAGTATTTCCAAGGTAATACAATGAACCTCTTGGAAAAAAATAAAAGATTAGTTTTACAAGTTGTGTTGAAAAGCTTTGCTTTGAAGTAAGGTAAGATGTATAGGTCAGCCCTATTCTGTAAGTAGAAATGAGAAATGTATTGATTCAATAGTTAGGCTGCAGGACACACTGGATAAAACAGAACAAACGTCGTTCGTACTGTGCTGCAGTATTGTCCTGGAGGATACTGCTGGGCCACTGAGCAGCCCTGAACTCTTCAGGGTTCAGAAGTCAGAAAATGGTATGATTATATAAAGAACCTGCAGTTTTACAAAATACATTTTCCGTAGCACAAAGAATGATGTGCGAGGGGTGTCTCAGATGCCTATAAGCACGTGGGGGTGTGTGTGTATGAGTGCACAAAGCTAATGGTGTTCTGGTTTTAGGCTCGTTTTGTGAACAGTACCTGGATATTCGGAAAGGGGATGTGCCACATCAGTAGGTTTGCGCAGTACTGCTCCCTCCATGTCTCTGCATTGACCCTCACAGCCATTGCCGTGGACAGGCACCAGGTGAGAGCTCTGGAGCAGACAGAAGAAAGCATGGGAGAGCATATTTAAAATGAGAAAGGATTTCCATGTCCTTTCCTTCTCGGCTCCCAGATTAATCTAAGATGCTTGAGGAGCTCACAGGTTGGGAAGCAGTTCTTGCAGTCAAATAGAACAGTTTCAAGCCTGCAGCAAGGTGGGAGATGGGAGTTGTCCGTCACTTTGCAATCATTTCCAGCTATCTTTTCTGCAGTAGATAGTCCAGTAGGTCTCAAATGAGAAGAAAGTCCAAGAGCCTGACAGGAATTCATGTGGGCAGCTCTCTTCTGGGGTGGTTTGTCCAGCACCATGGATGCAGGGACATCCCAGACAGCTTCCACAGTTCTGCCTCCCTTTACACTAAGATACCCTGAACACCAAAGAGCTGACTGTTGCACACTGGTCTTTGTCACAGGCAGAGCTGTGGCTTGCTCTTGATAACGGGCTCAAAAGTGGGGTGAGTCAGGCATTATTGGTTTGGAGGCATTCAACAACCACACAAAAGAGTTGACATTTTCTGTTACAAAGCTTCTCATTTCCAGGATATGCACTGGCTGTCAGAAGCATCCCCAGCCAGGTCTGGTTAAAATGTGTGTGAGACTCCCTGGTACCCAGTTTTTCCCACCTAGACACAAATACTGAAATGTGAGGGCAGGACTGGGATGTGGCTTTACCCATTTCCATGTAGAAAAATTCAGGCTTTCATGTAGAGCTTGTAATCAATGGGAAGTGGGTGAAGACTGTACTGCTGGCATGCTGCATTTCCACATGAAGTAATAGATTTAAGGCCAGAAGATCATATGAAAAATTGATGTAATTATTTCCTGAAATATCATAAGACTGAATACGGGTTTATTTTGCACAGGTTATAATGCACCCACTGAAACCTCGCATATCTACTGCAAAAGGTGTTATTTACATCTCTGTAATCTGGATCATGGCAACTTGTTTTTCTCTACCACATGCTATCTACCAAAAACTCTTTACCTTTGAGTACAGGTAAGGATGTGCTTTGCTTTCTTCCACAGTCTCCCAAGAGGTGAAACTGTCAGTGGTTGTACCTCGGCATCTTCCACTGAAAGCCCTGAGCTTATGCTGAGGTCAGCCAAATATCTAGTCAGTAATTTTCATCAGATGCCTTTACAATGGCTTATGTCCTGTCTTTGTTTCTATTTTTAATCATGTTGTCTTTATTCTTTCACACAAATCACATGAAATAAGCAAGGAAGTTAGAGGATCTCGCCTGCACCCTTTATGTCTATACACTGATGTTTTACACAGTGTACCAATCTGACCAGAAATAGGGGAAAAAACTAAAACCTGACAGCTTTTAATCTGCTCATCAGCTCTGGGAAAGTGCAATAACCTGCCTCAGCTTCTTGCTCCAAAAATGCTGTCACAAGCATTGGTATTTGGAAAGTGCTTTAATGAGAAGAGGTCCTCATAAGTGCAGAGACTGATTTTCTGTTTGCCAAAGGACAGAAAATAAAAACCTGCTTCTGTGCATCTGGAAATTTTGTAATTGGTGGAATTCATAAAATAATTATAAGGTCATGAATGCCCATGAGAAATTATCACCACATTGCTCACAGGCTGCTCCATGGCTCAAATCCTGGACAGCAGAGCTTGGTTTATCTGTGACACGTGAATAAACAAAGGGTCTGCCTCCAGGCTTTATGGCAGGAGCCTTCTCCTACCCTCGTCCTTGTTTCTGATGTACTCTTCTCACAGTGTCAGGCTATACGTGCTCTTACCCCTGTTCGGTGTCTCCACTTGCAGTGAGGAGGTTACCCGATGCCTGTGCCTGCCGGATTTCCCTGAGCCTGCTGACCTCTTTTGGAAGTACCTCGACTTAACAACCTTCATTCTGCTCTACGTCCTGCCCCTTCTGATCATCTCTGCTGCCTACGTGACAGTGGCTAAGAAGCTCTGGCTGCGCAATGTCATTGGTGACGTCACCACTGAGCAGTACTTTGCCCTTCGCAAGAAGAATAAGAAGACCATAAAGATGCTGATGCTTGTTGTCATCCTCTTCGCAGTCTGCTGGTTCCCCTTGAATTGCTATGTTCTCCTCCTCTCCAGCCAGACCATCCACACCAACAACGCCCTGTACTTTGCCTTTCACTGGTTCGCAATGAGCAGCACCTGCTACAACCCTTTCATCTACTGCTGGCTCAATGACAGCTTCCGATCAGAACTCAAAGCTTTGCTCAGCATGTGCAGAAAGCCTCCCAGGCCTGCAGAACAGAGGCTTCCCTCCACAGCCCCATCCTACCGACTGGCTTGGCCAGAAAACAGCAACTTCAAGAGGTTGCAGTCCTCCCGTGTCCTTTCGGCAGCTTCCAACATCCAGTCAGGAAAGACAGACTTCTCTGCAGTTGAGCCGATTGTAGCTGTGAGTTAAACGGTGAGCCTGCACAGCACATAGATATGGCTAGAGCTGAAATGGTGGGAAGATGTGGAGCCCTGGCCTACTTAGGGAGTGTGCAACCACAGGTGATAAAACTAAAGAGGAGGTTCTGATAGTATGGCAGAGCTGCATGTTTCATGCAGGCTGATGATCATGGTGTGAAACCCCTAAAGGAGAGAAAACAAACTTTTCCCAGGAAGGAACTCTCTTTGTTAAGTTGACTTTAGATTGGCTTGCAGGATGGGATTCTCTACACGTATGTCACTGTTATCTGTGTGACTAAGCCTTTTTACCACTGGGGCTGTGTGTGTGTTTTGCTGGTCCTTAAACTCTAAAGCAACAGTCTAGTCACATCAGTCCTTCCTCCTCCTTTTCTAAGCCTCTTCATAGCAACATGGAAGTGGTCAAGATGTAGACCTTTATGTTGCTGGCTTAGATCCATGCAACTGGTGTCATGGTTTAACCAGGACAGCTGAGTAGGAAGATATCCCTTCTGAACTGGGATCTGAAAAGTCATGATCTGCTTAGAATGAATGAACAGGTGTATTTCATAAATCCATGTTTTTGTGAAGATACCCTCAGAGAAGTGGAAAGTAAGGTAGACATTGCTAAATAGAGGAATTTCTTACATCACAGGAACTTTTTCTAAGGTAAAGTTGAAGAAAACCGGATGCATAAGTAGATGGAGAACACCAACCTGTTAGCTCAGCATCTGCCATCAGTGCTGTATCATACAGAATTCAGAGAGCTTTTCTTCAAATAGAGAACTAAGTCCCAAAAAGTCACTTTGGAGAATGCTGGACATACCATCCACAGTTAGACAACATGTAGTTAAACACTAAGTTTGGACTATGATCAGAGCACCTTTACGTTATCGTCAAATGGCAGCTAAAGGATCCCACATTTTGACTTTTAAATTTGCCTTTGAATGTTGTTCTTTTATCATGTAAATACCCAGGTATTTCTCAGATCAGTTGTTTGGGATATTTCATCCCAGGTAAGATGTTCACGTCTGTGGAATTAGTTCATAAATGAACTGCTTTGGGAGAACAGATAATATCTCTGATAGCAAGTAATAAAAGTGGAACATTTCTCTGTAAGATATCCTCTGGTGATTGCACAATTTTGATGCATTTAGAGACAAGTGAGACATGTCCTTCTTGCGGTGGCAAAGAAAATTCATGTGACTGCAGCTGTCTGGAGTAGTTTGCAGAACTTAATGTTCTTAGCAGGAAAAGATTTTGAATAACAAAACAACACAAAGAAAGGGCATTTCAGAAGCTGTACCTTTTATTGCACAGGAGAGCAATAACTCTCCTTGTGCTTTGGAAATTAGCTTGAATGCCACACCAGTGTGCCTCGTTCCATATTCAGCTTGAAGCAGCCAGCTGTGAAGCGAGAAAAATGTTCTTTTTATAAATGGAAAAGAGGAAAAAGAAAACGAGTTTTTCCCAATGTCTTAGGATAAGCTTACATTTCTGAAATAATTTTATGCTTGTGCAGGTCTTTCACAGCTGAGTAAAAAGACTGAAATGACCACCTTGCCTTGCAGCTCGCCTGCCCTTTCACAAGGTGTTACCAGTGTCTCACTTCAAATCCAGTGCTGGTTTACTACCCTTTATCAAGGCTTCATCAGTTGCAGTATTTGTGTCACTGATACGCAGATGCTGCTTTGACCCCATAAGGAAAGTCCCACTTCCTCCCATAACCTTTGCAACACATCAGCCCTGAAGTGATCAGGCAGTTGGACAGATGTAGGTCCCTTCTAATCTATTCTACTAGAGATCCCAAACACGCAGAGCCTGTGCTCTGTGCCCCAGTCCAGTGACAGCAGATCTCAACTCTCTAGCAGCAAATAAACCTTCAGGAATGCTGAATACCTAAAAATCTAATACTATGCACTTAAAAGAGGGAAGTGGTGATGGGATGGTTTGAGAGCCACAGTAACCTGGGACATATTCTGAACCCATTCAGAGTAAATCAGACCCATTCCCTGATTTCAGTTGCACAAGATCTGACCTATATGTTCTGTATAAGGAGATATATAAGATAACATGCCAAAGCATATGAAAGAAGCAGGGACCTCAGCCTATTTTTGCTGTACAAGAGAGAGGGGTCAGGTAGTCTTGAAAAACCCTCTGCATGAGAGTTTGGTAAGCTAGCATTTCTCAGTGGACATTATCCCTTCATTTTTCCCTTTGCATCTTCCTTCTTTGTAATCACACAGTTCCAATTTAAATTCAGAGTCCCTCATAACCCCTTGTAGTCATCCTTATCACTTTTTAATTACTTCAACATTAAAACATTTCCCTAGGAGAGGAAAAACGCATGTGTGCACATATGGGTAAGAGATAAAGCAACAAACTGGATGCTACATTTGCTTTCCTTAGTCAAAAGAAAAATGCTTTGGGTTTACATGTGGTTTCTAGCAGCAAGCGTTCACCCACTGGTAGCAAAGAGGAGGGAGAAGAGTGCTGAGTAGGAAACTGAGAAGGGAGGAAGCATGTGGTGACAGCAGGAGGAAGAAGAGACTCAGAGAGAAGACACAAAGGGAGCGGATAGCATGAGGAAAGGAGGTACAGGAAGCCAATGATATCATCTTCCCACCTTAATTTCATCACAGGTTTTGTAAACGTTGAACTAAACCATTTTGAAAGCTGCACATTTGATGTTTTGTATTCATTAATAAATCATTTACTGAGATTTCTGGAATGGCTTTACTCAGCTTAAGATAGTAATGAACAGAAGAGCTTCCCTGTCTAAGGCAAAAGGAGAAGAGAGCAGATCAAGAGACCCAAAAGCATCTTTGCTTCACTCAGGGAAACAAATGGTCAACATTATGGCTGCATTTACCTATAGAGTCACCTGGCTTTGGGAATTAAAAACTTTGCCTACTCAAGTTTTATGGTTTTATTTAAGAGTCTCCCCTTCAGGACATGCAATGTTTCAAATCTTCATATGGCATCCAGTATTTTGCAGGATTCTTTCTCTGTTTGGTCACAAATGGTTGAGAGGAAGTCTGCCTGGAAATCTACTTCTGAAAGTTCGATTTTGCTAGCAGCTTGACCTTCTGCTCTGATCCTTCAGAGCATCTCCATTCCTGTGCATGGCCACACATCTCTTGTGGCTTCTGCCAGGCCAGTACTGCCATGGCTCTGTCCTGTCAGCATCACCTGCCAGCTGGGCCACTCTCCTCAGGAAACTAAAGCAAGGCATCTTCAAAGCATGATTCTGCTGTTGTCGGTCTTACCAAAAGGAAGTGGGGAAAAAAATTCCTTTTCATTTTGAATTCATCTTTCTCTGTTTAATGCTTTACCTTTTTCTGCCGTGTCCTTTTTTTCTTCTTTTCCTGTGTGTCTGTAGCTTAGAAGACTCAAGAACAAATACTTCAGTTGTGATTATTCTGCTTGCCGTCTGATGATGGCTCAGTTGTGTTAGATGTTCAAAGTTTCTTTCTTGCCCATAAATCATTGATTTCAGAGCATTTTCAGAGCTTTGTCTGAATGGGTTCTTTGATTTGTGATATCATCGCCAGGCACAGGCAGGAGTTTGCACTCTGCAGTCCCTCAGGCACAAGACATCAGGCACTGAAGGGCCTAAAACTTCAGAAGCAAACAGTTTTGCTGTTGGAGAGGGACCTGCTGACACAACAGCTCGTGCATCAGCCATCATCCCACCATTCTGGGGACTCCTGGAAAATCACTGTGACAGGTGCAGGTACTGGGAGCTCCATCTGAGAGAGCTTTTGGTGTGACAGAGGTTGCAGGTTGATGATCAATTGGAGCTGATGGACAGACTGACAGCAGAGGTGAGCCTCATGAGAGGTGACGCTCTGTCTACCCAACGCTTTAACACGGCTTTGCAAAACAGAGCCATTTGGACTGGGCCATATATTACATTAGTGAATGTTTTTTTCCCTTTCAGTGAATGTTTTCAAGGACATACTTATGTTACAGGTAAGATGTTTATGAAGCTAAAGGTAACATCTTAAGATTCTCCATCTTTGGGTGCAGTTACCATCCTTCGAACAGCTACGTATGTAGAACACTGCTGTAACTCCAATGCCCTCAAAGGCTCACATGCCCAATCAAATGCTCCAGGTGAGTTTGAGCAGGGGTTCTGCAGTTACAGCTCTGGATCCTGCACCCCTGCACTGGGTGGAAAACCCTCCTCCTGCAGCCTCTCCCCAATCCTAGGCACAGAGGGGGTGTAAGAAGTGCTGAAGCCTGTAATTTCATTACAGAGAACAGGGGAGATGGACCTGGTACAAAGAAAAGAAGAGGCAGGTTGGACAGTGAGCCTTAACAGCCTGTGCAGGGTCGAACTCGTGGCCAGTGCCCAGCAGAGGTACAAGTTTTAGAGACAACAGGACAGAAGCGTGCAGGAGAAGGATACGGTTAAAGCACTAGAAATAGTGTCCTTGAAAACTGTATGAAATACAGTGTGCTACGTAGCGCGTGCCATGGCACAGGGCAATGGCTGATGAGCATTTCCTAACTGGCTATTTTTCATTTTCTGCAGATGTGATTTGGGATTCTGAAGAGCCATTTTGCATTCGCTGCAGTCAGTGAGGGGTGTGCTCTGAGCACACACAGAGCAGTATGACACAAATTCACATCCTGGGCAGTTTAAACTGGGCGTCCAGGCACCATGGGTATTTCTATATTATACTACAGCTCTGCTGCAGACCAGGGAGTCCTTTTAAAATGTGAATGCAGCCACTGGAGCATAAACTGCAATCAGAGGCCACCTCGAAGAGTGTGAAGGGATGGTCTGAATGATGATAAAACGAGATACACGTGCTCAATGGAGATTATCTTCTTTCGTTTTCCCTTATGTGTGTGTTTGCCTGATGCAGCTGGGCTTTTTGCTACCTTTGGAGTTCTGGTCTTGTGCAGTGCTTTGGAACAGTCGGTTTAGTAGCTAGCCTTAGAAGTATAGATCTGCAAGAACAAGCCAAGGGGGGGCCTTTGGTGTGAGAAGGGACTGGTTGCTCTGGAGCATGGTAAGGATCATGCTGCTGGGAGGGGTTTCTTTCCCATCTGGGAATATAATGAATCAGAGGTAAAAGTGAGGCATTATGGAAAGGGTTATTTTGTTCCAACTCTCCCCACTCCCACTCTCATGCCCACAAACTCAGAAGCACCAAGACCCGTGTGTTTGTGTCCAGCCAGGCTGACTCCTATGTGACGAGAGCCCAAGGGATGCTGGCTACTGACTCTTCCTTATGCCTCTTGGGCTCCTTTTTGTTGGCAGCAATGAACTAGATTTTGTACGGGTGTTTTATACTCTTAGAGTCAACAGTTATTATTGTTATATTTTCCCTCAAAATCTTGGCTGCTTCTGCTTCCATAAATCTCAGCCAAGGCCTGCTGGGTTTTTTTACCTCTCCTTTTCAGTGTCTTTATAGATACAGACTGTCCTCCTGTTGGGGTGAAGAAAGAGCAATGGTGCAGATGATGTGCTATGACCTTGTGGGCATCCTCCTGTCATCACACCACAGGTCTGCTTACAGCTTTACCCTGGGGTAGTGCATTCCCCAGCGCTCACCAGTTTGACTGCTACCGGTCACATCCTTGTTATGAGTGCAGGTCATTCCTTTAAACCTGGCTCAGGTGTTTCCTCCGGAGGATTCACACACATGCCCCTGCAGCAGAACACAGCACTGCCGTGTCTACTGGATAGCAAAGAGTGTGCGGGCAGTGAGCAGGTGCTGCTTGCAGGATAGAATACAAAGCCTGAGCTCAGGGGCTTGGTGGAACAATGAATTGCACTTAGGAAATGCATCATCTGGCATATGAATAAGGGAACTCAAGTAAGGTCACATAGATGAAGTTAATACTGGCATCTCCAAAACCTTGAGTGGTTGCCTCTGCAGCTTTCATGATTTGAAGAGTACTGGTTTTCTATTCAAAAGTGAAAATATTTGTATTGACAATACTGGTTCCTTATTTTTCTGTTGCCTTGGAAAATATTGTAACAGGCCTATGAAAATGAACATCCAAGTTCTAGAAAATAATGAACGTTTGGTGTTTCTAACAATGTTCCTAGTGGCTTATTTATTTTCTCCATGTAGAATTAAGCAGACCTTGAAGGGAACAAAGACTATGCCAGGTTGTAATCAGCAGCTTGTGCTATTCTGAATAGCATTCAGGGGAGAACAAATCCTTGAAGCCTTTCTTGCACTTGTTGATGTCAGATGAGGTTTTTAACTTCCATCTTTCATTCACTCCCTCTTTCTCTTCCTCCAGGCTCTTGCCCCTAGGCCTGTGGTCCATGGCATCACTACTGGCATTGTGACACTTTCTAGACCAGTGCTGTGAAGATAAAAGGTAGTCTTAGCCCAGGGCTTTGCAGCTCTGCAAGTAGAGCCTTTTCTAAGCATTTAAGTTCAATCATCACTTTTGCAAATGAACTAGTTGAGCTTTAAGGCCCATTCCAACCCAGACTGTTCTGTAATACTGTGATTCTACTTTCTGCACTGAAAAGTGATGCTGAAAACAGAACATTTTAGGTAAATCCTGCCCCACCTCAAGTGGAACAGGAGGGCCATCTCCTGTGCCTTACACCTGGTATTCCTCCTGTGGTAGTCCAAAGAGATGGGGGGGATTTAGATAGGGGAGTTGGGAGGTTTTATTTCTAAAGTATCACAGATAACTTGTTGAGTTTAAATCTCCTCCTAATGCTCAGCTGACTATTCACCACTTAGTTTCTCCCTCCTAAGTGTAGGTGTTATTTTACATTTGTCTTTATATAATTTCACCTATCTGAGTTCAGGCCACCTCTCAAATGACTTGTTCTCTATAGGCCACCGGTTCAGTACTGAACAGAGGCAAGCGTGCAGGGCCCCATTCACAGTGTCGTCCCAATTAAACCCTTCCATTCAAACCTTCTCCAGACTCTTCATCATAGTATTTAGCATGCAATAGTTGACTATTAGTTAATGATATTAATAGTTAACATCATAGTATTTAACTAGCAGCAGCCACATGGGAAACAGGCCAGTTCTCTGTCACTCTCAGAGTCTTTAGCAGTAAAGCACGAGCTGCCACTGCCATCAGACATAGTTGTGCTCAGCAGGAAGACTCGACAACTTTCTTTATTCCACTACATGGGGGTTTTCATGACAGAGGAATTTATGCTGCAGACTGAAAAAAAAGGCCAGGGCCAGCTCCTTAGTGGACATAAACAGAGGTTTTCTCTTCACACGTGCTTTGCTATGCCTGCCATAAGTAGCAGTAAGCCATGTCAGAGACTGCCTCATCCAATGGAAAGCAACTCACAGCTGAAGCATTGTACCTGCATCCATTAGAGGGGTATTTCACGGAGTACAGGCAAAACTGACAGCGCATAGCACAGTCAAAGCCTCCTGCTATACAATAGGTAAAAGTAAGCCAAGATTCCTTGAAGCATGCTGAGATCATGACCCAAGGAAAAGATGACAGATTTCTTCTGCACACAAGAAATAGACCTCAGATTTGGCTGGTATTGTCTCTGGTTACCCCTTCTCCTGTCAGCATGAGATGAATACATTCTCCTCTTAGTTGGTGGGGTTGAGAAGAGGGATACTAAAAATAAAGCAATTTCAGGAACTTGAATGCCATTCTCTCACAGGCATTTTCCAAGTGTACCAGGCACCGTCTCCAAACTAACTTCACTTCCACTTCTTCTGGGGAAAATAGTGTGAGGTTCCAGAGATTTCAAAATCACAGTTCTCTGATAAATATAAATCTCCTCCTAATGTCCTTGATGACTGTATTTAACTGGACACTACTAGTTAAGTACTAGCTAATACAAACGTGATTTTTCTTTCTCTGGAGCTCAAAGTGCTTAACAGAGGTTGGTACCATTGTACACATTTTGGTGCCACAAAGAGAGAGCAGTTACTCACTGCATCATTCAGTTACCGAGTTTTCAACATTTGCATATTGAATGTGAAACTTCAAGGTGTTTTTTGATGCATTTTGGGTAGACCATAATCAAAACAGCCTGGCTATGTGCTGCATAGAAGCCATCAGTGGACCGCAGTGCAGTACCCTAACATCTTTGCCAGCTACAGACTTATCTGCTCTGTGAAATCCGAGACTCTTCAGGGTGCAGGCTACATTTGTGCAGTGAAGCTGCTGATCTGAGAGCTCACGCTGAGCTCAACAACAGTTGGATAAAGCTGCACAGCTTTCGAACATGGGTAGGTTCATCCACACAGTGCTGAGCTGTGTAGACTTAGAGCTGAGTCTCAGCTCTGCTTTCTGTACTTGTGTGCTGTAAGCACAGCCATCACAGGGCCATGGGCCAGGTATTCTCACTAAAATTAGACCTCCAAGGACGTAAAAAGAAGCAAAGATCAGCTACTGTAAAGTGTCAGGTAGCAGAAAAGTGTTTCAGGAGCCTCAGGGATGTCTTGACATCCCTGACCTAGAAAATGGATATGGACCCAGAGGCAGAGCTGTAGCATAGCAGTTTCCCAAGAGGCTGAGAGTATCTATTATTCATGACAGCCTTGTTCACAGATCTCTTGGATGCTGGTGGGAGAGAGCAGCCTGTGCTGCTGCTGTTGATGCAGTCTGATGGCCTTGTGTTGAAGCCACCAGGTTGTGACTGCCTGCCCACAGAGGCTCCTGCATGATGCAGCAGCTCTCAAAGGTTTGGCCAAAGGAGCTTCGTGCCTCTGTGTCTGGTGCATGGCTGGGTGATTTGCACTCTTATTCCTCATCTTCCTTATACCATCAAAAGGGATGAGGATGGGATTCTCCCCTGCTTTCCCCATTGCACAGCCCAGCAGAAGGGTAACGTCTGCTCCTTCCCCAGGTCAACACTGTAGGCTGGGCAGCAGATTTTGGCTGTCATTAGAGAAACAGAAAGAGGGGAATTCTTTGGCCTGTCCTTTCTACTTCTGGGAACCGTGTCTCCAGCAGCCTGGCTTGAAGGGATTTCTGTGAGCCACCGTGAGTCACAATGGAGTCAGACCTCCTACCCTTTATGCTCAAAGCCTCTCAATGATACTTGGAAAGGGATGAATCCAGTCATCACCGCAATATCCTGACCAGAAATAAAATTGACTTTATCTTCAAAATAATTGCATGGAGATCTCCACCTCCTTCAGATCAGTCTCTGAGTCACATCTTATATAGCAAGCATGGCTTTTTAGGACACGGCAGGTGTTCCCATACAACTAAATAACTGAAAGTCTACAAGTGATTCCTGTCTTTAAGGTGTCAACTCACTTGTTTCCATAGTGTGTAGCTCTATCTAGAGCAGACCAGCTATGTCATGGTACACAGTCCTTGACTCTGAGCTCCTAAGGTCACAGGAATATGGGGATATTTAAACGTAACTACATTTTTGGGGATGTTTTTCAGTTGAAAGCACTCTAATGTGATGGGTTTGCCAGACGCTACCAGAATAGTTTTTTATAACATAAAGCTAAGGACATGTATTGGATGTCCTAAAGCCACCAGTGTCTCTGAAGGTGCAAACTGGCTGGGATACATTGGAGGGATTTCTAGGGTGGTGGGAACCAGATCAGTATGGTCTCTTCCCTTCTGCCTTTTGGAAGTGCTCTTGAAGTCAACCATTCCCAGAAGCTTGCCTGGAATTTGTCTTGGAAGAAGTCCGAGACAAGGCTCAGGAATGAGCTAACATTTGAACAAAGAGGAGAGCAGGGACCAAACTCTTCAGCGGGGTCCCTGGCACTCCTGTTTGGCAGTGCAAACACGTTCCTAGGTGCCAAACAGACAAGTAGCCTTTGGGTCTGTTTCTCATCCTGTATCTCAGACTCCCAGCACAGAGGAGTTGTTCTGAACTGTGCAGCATCACTTAATCCTCTCATCCAAATTTAGAACAAGTAAGAGGGGAAATGCAAACAAAAAGAAACCCGTTCTTTTGTTGCTTGTTGAGGGATTTTCAATTTTTAAGTTTGCAAGAGCCAAAGCCATTAAAAATGTAGCATGAACACGGTGAGCTCAGGCAATTTTCATCCCCGGACTGATGGCCATTCAAATGCCTCCAAAAGCACCTACCACTTCCCCTGGACTATGTGGGGAAGCAAGGCTCTGATTTCAGAGGAGTAATCCAGCAGGGACATGTGTTGGGTGGGAATTCATCCATAGGCAAGGAATTCTGTTTGCATGAAGGTGTTTGGTTAATCTCAATGATATAAAGAGTCTGTAAACAGGCGAGGCAACCCACATCCAGAAATCTGAAGAAACAAGAGAGGACGCAAACTTTACTACTTAAAAAGCAAATCAAGTGTTATAATGTGAGTTCTGTGTTACAGCCCTTCAGGGGAGGGCTGATAACATGAAAAGGTTTTGAAGCAAGTGAATGTGTGAATATTATAGAATCATAGAATCATAGAACAGTTAGGGTTGGAAAGGACCTTGAGATCATCCAGTTCCAATCCCCCTGCCATGGGCAGGGACACCTCACACTAAACCATGGCACCCAAGGCCTCATCCAACCTGGCCTTGAACACCACCAAGGGTGGAGCATTCACAACCTCCCTGGGCAACCCATTCCAGTGCCTCACCACCCTCTCAGTAAAGAATTTCTACCTTATATCCAATCTGAACTTTCCTGTTTAAGTTTGAACCCGTTACCCCTTGTCCTGTCACTACAGTCCCTGATGAAGAGTCCCTCCCCAGCATCCTTATAGGCCCCCTTCAGATACTGGAAGGCTGCTATGAGGTCTCCACGCAGCCTTCTCTTCTCCAGGCTGAACAGCCCCAACTTTCTCAGCCTGTCTTCATACGGGAGGTGCTCCAGTCCCCTGATCATCCTCGTGGCCTCCTCTGGACTTGTTCCAACAGTTCCATGTCCTTTTTATGTTCAGCTGCTCCTAAATGACAGACAATTGCACTACATTACCTGGGGGGTTTTTTACCTGCCTGTAAGCTGTCAGTCCCTCCCCTGCTGTGCCGGATGTCCCAGCCAACCTCCCAGTCAACCTGAGTGAGGTTGTTGTCACTCAGACAAGAAGAGCTGAAGTCAAGCAGTCACTGATGGTTGGTTCCGCCTGATCTGCGGACTCAGGCTGTCTCCTGCTTGTTGTTTTTGTTCATGGCTCTTTTCAGGTTGTAGTGGAATAATTAAGATGAGCTTCTAGTGGCATCCTGCTGTCTCTGGCCTGCTGTCACTTCAAATACGTCGTTTGTGAGCTGCAAGGTCATATGAAGCCCCCAGAAGAAAACTCTGAGGAGTTTGTCTGCACTATCTTCAGCAAACTTGCTACCAGCAGTGCTCCAGCAACCTCCACCTCTTGCTTTGCAGTTACACTCTCTGAGAACCAGGAGAAGGCACTCTTCCCTACCCCCTGAGGTGCTCAGTGCTGAATCAAAGCACTGTCAGATCATGGTTGCCTTATTATTGGCTTCTCTGAGCAGTCTTGATAGCACAGAGATGATGGCTGAAGCTTGGGAAGCTGTTGTGGTCTGGAAGGACATCAGTGGCCATCTACCACTCAGCCTTCTGCAACAAGCTTTGGGAGAGGAGAAGGTGTAATGGGGAGGAAGAGGAGGAGGAACGGAACAGCTTGACATTTCAGTGAAGGTATTTCAGGACGTCTCATACCTTGTCTTTGAATTCAAAACTGATCTGTGCTCAAACCCTAAGGAGCATAGTGCTGTAGCTCAGGACAGCTACCTTGGTTGCAATGCCATATAGCCTCCCTGGCACACCTTTCACGTTTCCTTTCTCCCCACCTTTTGATGCAGTTCTAAAGACACAGATATTTCATTCAGAGTATGGGAGCAGCACTCCTTCCCTTGAATGGAAGAAGCCCATTTTTGTGGCAGTTCACTGTCTGGTGTGTGAAGAGGAAGAGGTGAGAACTGCTGATGTGGGCAGCAGCTCTGAGATGTCAAGAGTTCGTCTGTCTTTGTATGTAATAACAGCATGTGAGCAAATGTGCTTTAGCAGAAAGTGGTTGGTCTAAGGAAGTAGCTAAAGCTGGAAAACGGTTGCTGCTGCTGTGGGAGTATCAAAACCCTGTGGGTGTTAATGTGCCTGGATTCCAGCTTTTCATCACTCCTATGAGCCAAGGCAGGGCCTGGAAACTCATGCTGAGATGCAGCTCAATCCCAGGATATGAAAGCAGGGGTTTATTCTCTCTCCCCTAGAGAAAGGCTTTTCCTCCAGTGGAAGGAGGGAAATCTCTGTCTTCGGGAAGTTGTCTCTGGAGGATGCTGTGTATGGAAGAGGAACTTCAGTCTGAGCAAAAGAACTTGTCCCGTTCTTTGTGGCTCAGACAGACTGCTGTGACTGTGGCAGTTGTTCTGAGGAGCCCTGAAGAGTTAATAAATGAAAACAAGAGTACCAGTGAAACAGAGTTCCTCTCCAAGTAGTGATGAAATCCTTATTGTTTTCAGAGAAGGCTGGCACTTCAGTGTGAGCATCCACAGGACTTCAAGCTAAAAGAGCACTGCAAGGCTCTGATTTCTCACTATATTTCCCTGCTGGCTAGAATGAAGTACAAACAATCTTTTTAATTTCAGCTTTAATTTAACAGTCTTTGGAAACAGGTGGATCCTCCATAAAATTGCATTGACATATTCAGTAGCAGTGCTGCAGAAATGTTGACTTTGAATTATTAGGAATTCCTGCTGAGGGCGTTCCAGTGAGTTTTAATTAAACCTCCGCAAAGAAAGAACCCATTTCTCAGCTGGGAACATCTGAGCTAGCAGATTGGTGTTGGGTGGGCTTAGTAAAGGTGTCAGAGACTCTCACTGGTGGAAAGTATCTGCAATATCTGAATAGCGTGTTCTAGGACACTAAAGCATGAGGAAAGGGTCACCTCAGCTGATTTTCTTGGTGCTGCTGATTTGAATTGGTAGAAACAGAGTTAATTTTAGTTCAGGCCAGCGAGGAGTTAACTGGTCTGAAAACACCAAAGGAAATAGTTCTTTGCGTGACATTTAATCAAGCTGTGGAGTTCCTTGCTTTTAGGAATTATGGGTCTTGAAAGTTTTCATGGTTTCCCAAAGCAAGTGGAGAAATTTCTGGAAGTAAAACCTACCAGCAAGTATCATATATAAAGGTTTAATAATAGTGGTGACACTATTGTGGGAAAGCATGGCTATATGCTTGGCCATTAGCTACTGCTGCTTCAGCTATACCTACTATTGTCCCCTAAGTAGCTACTGTTGACCGCTCTGAAAGACAAGACACCGGCATAGATGGATTTTCAACCTGTCTGTCCTTAGTATATCTTCTGTAGTCCTGTTTGCTGGAACATGGGCTGCAAGAACTGTGGTTGGTAAAAGTACTCATGAGACTCCTCTGGAAGTAGTTTCTATCTGAGGGTCCCATTGCATCTGGAAATGGCTCAGTTAAGGTCATGTTGTTCCACAACAATGTGCGGGGTTTGTGGACAAAAGGGTCTTTCGTGGTGAATGAAAAGCAGTTTTTAATGTTTTTAATGCAGATATTTACTTTGTGCTGGCTGCACTACTGAACAACAGCATCTTCATGTTTTATTCTACGTTAGGCCATTTGATAGACCGGAGCTTTTCCTAACTGCACACATGTAGGACATTCTGCCACCACAAAAGCTCTGTCTTCTCTGCCCCAGTGTTGTCCTTTCCAGGGCACTTCTGCTGCCTCAGCCATCACCCTACTGAATTCCACCAGGATTTTGCTTTATTCATCACTTAGATGACCCTACCCCATCACCCTCTGAGGCAAAAAGTCTCCTGAGCGGGCCATTGACCAAACAGGCTACATAAGGTCTCCCGACAGATCATTCTTTACTATCTTTTTACAAACCAAGAAGTGGTTTTGGTGTGTTCATATGGCAGGTCCCTCCTGTAGTGTTTCTTGGTACTGAGCAGGAAGCTGTGCTCCTTTGTTTCCTCATCTCCCTGGTACCACCAATAAAAACCCCACAAATCCTGGACCCTTTCAAACCTCTTGAGTACAAAGAGTACTCCTGAAGCACAGCCTAATTCTTTGGTGCACTTCACAGTCAGTGTGAGGGTTACCTTGTACTCCTAGTATGCTCTTTAACTCTTAGTCCAGGAGTAAACATCAGGCACATCAGTAAGAGCCTTACTGGAGGCATTAAGCACAACACAGACACTGGAAGTAATTACTGTTGAGTTGTTTCATCTGCTCTTGTCCTGTTTGTACTGATCCAGGTCTCGGGGCAATGTCACAGCAGCATGAAAACACCTGCGTAGTGATGACAGGCACCTACTGAGGTGAATATAGTCTAAACTTCATTAAAGTGGAATTGCAAACTTCCTTAAGAAGACAGAACACTTCACCTACCTTTTTAAATACAACAACTGCTTTGATTCGTAGGTTAGAAACAAGGCTGCTCCTGTGAGCCTTTGAAAGCAAGTCTACAGTACAACCTTGGTGCAGAAAAAATGTAAAGTCCAAACTATTCCTCATTTCCTTCGGTACCTTAGCAGATATTGCATTTTATATACCAGAAGCCATTCAATGGAGACGTCTGCTTTTTATACAGTGCAGAATTTTCTTTAGCATCATTAGACTATGCGATATATGGTTCCTTTGGATTCCTTACACAGATTTACACAATTCAGGTTTTGAAGCCTGAGGAGTACAAGTAGGGCAGAGAAGGAATCATATCATAAGTGTGGAAGTTTTCCTACCTCTGTGGGAAGATCACTGGGGAGGAAGGAGAAATTAGAGAAAACTGGGGCCTAACAGAAGTCGTAGAACTAAGGAAACCTTTTCAGTGTGAAATACAGTTGGTACCTCCATGCATGGATGCTACTACACCATGGTTCCCCAAGCTGAATGGGTTAAGTCAAATCACCCTCTGCTACAGTGGGCTGTGCAGTAGGGTCCCCACAACGGGACACAGACAGGCTGGTTGGACACAAGGGTCTTCCCTGGGATACTGACATGCTGATCAAATATAAAGGGTTTGAGGAACCCCCCTTTTAACATGACACACCTCCACCTTCAGAAAACCACTCATGACCTGATCTTTATCTTCACATTCTCGAAAAGCAGCCAGGACATCTTTTGCTTGCAGGGTCATTAAATGGAGTTCTAGGTTTGGGAGCAGTGTCACTAAAATCTAAGTAGAACTGAGCTGGGCAGATGCAGAAACACATCTTAAACCACCAAGATATAGACTCAAACATGCTGAGACTGTGGTCTATTTATAGACAGTAACTCACACACTGGATAGTCTATTTATTATGTGCTGATGTTTTCTCAACAGTTTTTAAAGGCTGAATAGATTTTGAACCAATTCATGGTGCTCTGATGATTTTATGAGAGCAAAAATAAAAAGAAAACATTATAACTGTCCAAAAAGCTTGCTCAGGGTTTAGCATCAGACCACAGATATTGCACTATGGGTTTCTGAATGGCAACTTGAAACTGTTCTTGGAACCTTCAGTCACGCTGCTGTAGTTCACAAAATTGACTTTATTTAAATAACCAGGAAGAATAGATGCATATTTTATTGAGCGCTTTACAAGACAACAAGAGATTCACTGCAGCAAGTCATATCTTTAAATACAAAAAGGGAATTAGTAAAAAGGTTCATATCCAACAGGAAAGATGAACACGTTGCCTTCAGGAATTTCGAGGTTTAGAGACTGAGAACTCTATTTACATCAAACCCCTCTAACACATCCACATCACAAACCCCTAGTATTGCACTATAGCTCCTTGTTCAAAACACACAGTGCACAACATGCATCTGCATTACCCACACATAAAGTACCATCAGCATCACAACACAGCCAGGCAGAAACAATCTGGTAAAGGTCAGAAGGGTTGAAGCTTTGCTGGGAGAAGTATGGCAGTAAAATTGAGCCCTTTGGACCACCAGTGTCCAACACAAGCCCTGTTTCTTGCTGTAATGCAACAGACAACAGGACTGCAGCTCTGCTACTGTCCTATGCAGAGGTAGTGTAATACTATGGCTTTTAAGGCTCTCTTTTAAGTAAGGCTTGTCTTAGCTGAAAGCCATGTAATAACTGAAGAGTTCTTGTAATACTCACTGAAGCTATGGTATGACAGCACTTTGGGATCTGCCAAATCCAAGTAGGTACACTACCTCTTTGAAATCTGCTGCAGCACATAAACACTTCTGTGCAGAGACGGTAGCACAAATTACTTCTTTTCCCCCCTCATCCTCAGCTATATGGAGGATGTTGACAGTTGAGAACACAACAGTGGGTGACACAGATGAACCAGAAAATGGAACTCCTACCTAGCTATAAAAGAGGTGCTACTGTGTCTAAAAAGACAAGTCTGAAGAGGTGGCAGGCAAAACATTACATGGACAATACAGAACCCCCATCCCCACTTTTGTATCCAAACTTCAAGACAAAGCTCATTTTAATGTTCATTGAAGGTAGAGATCCAGGGCAGGGGGAAGACATTCAAACTGAATGCTGCTCTCCCAAAACTGTCCAACAGCAAACCAGGGCAGTTTTCCAGTGCTTCCCTTCCTATCGCTTCTTCCAATCCACTTCAGCATCTTAATTAAAATCAAGTCACAGGATGTGTGGGGAGAACAACCTTTTGTCATATTTACATCTACCTCATTTTGGCTCTGCTGAGGCACTCGGGTGCTACTGTAATAAAAATTACTGTCTTCTCAAGTGGGGTTTGGAAAACAGCACAACCAATATTGCATTTGATACTAAAAACACACGGAAACAAATTCCACAGGTACAAACGCTACAAAACTTCTACAAACCATCACAAAATGGAACCAACTTCACTGATCTTCAGTCTGAACTCCAAGGTGGATTTTTTTTAGCCACTAAGACCAAAATAATGGAGAAATAGAAATTAAACATTTAGCTTAAGTATCATTACATTTTGTGAAAATTAAAGCGTTAAGACGTCAGCCATTTATGAATCCATAAAAAATTCAAAATCACCAACATTTACAGTGCCCCCTTATACTAAGCCTCGCTGTAGTTTCTTTCCTATCAGAGCCAAGTAATTAGTCCCACGCATCACTTGAGCTAACCAAGACATCCGACTGAACTGAGCTATGTCTGTTTTTCCTGTGAGGACAGAGCCAGTACCAGAGGCCAGCCACCACCTGGTACAGGTTAACCATAGTCATTAAAAACCAACAAAGAAACCCCTTTTCCAGGGCAGGGAGCCCCAAGATGCTTCACTTACACCCCAGAACTGAGATGGCCGCTCCCAGCAGAGCAACACTTCAGAATGCACAATGGCCATCTCACGTTGTTACCTACAGGGTTATGTTTCCCCGTTCTCTTACAGTATAGTACTAGGTCTTTGCTGCTGCCAGCTTTGATTGCATTCAATGCACGTGACTTGTTTCTCATGATAGACATTTCTTGTTCTTGTTGTGTGTTTCGTGGTTGGTTTCTTTCAATAAACAGTGAAAATCCACACCATGCTTTTTCAGGTGCATGATTGCTGATTATTACACAAGCAGTCTGTAAACCAGTTTGGCCTCTGTGGAATTGTGAGGCCATGGAGACGGCTGCATCCAAAGAGCAGCACCTTGTGTCCAGCACAGCGGAGGTGGAGCAGAAGCCCTCCTGCAGCACGATGCTCCTGCCTGCTACGGCGGGGAAGTGTCAGCATGAAGAGTCTAAAAGTCTTTGGCGAAGCTTTTTACCTTCTCTGGGACTGGTGTTTGCACTTGCATCATGATCTGCCAAAACTAGAGAGAAAGTGAACCTTTAGAAGGGAAAGGGCCATCAAACCACTCAACATATCCTCATTTACAAAGGAACTACCAGCAGGACAGTGCTGTGAGCACTGGTTTGTTAACACAGTTACTAATTAAACCATGCTGATGCCAATAATGACAGAAGAAAAGACAATGAGCCACAGGCAAATGTATGCTGATAGGTGATGAAGTCTGCAGCTGTACGCAGGCAGGAAGAGAGAGCTGCACCAGCCGGAGCTGGTCATGAAATAGCAGCTTCTTTCTGCAATGCATTTTAGAAGAGCTTCAAATATGAGTTTGCCCTGCTCGGAAGGAAAACAAGTTTCTGAATTGTTTTTGTGAGATGAAAACAGTCTCAGAAGTTCTGCTTTCAGGTAGAAATGAGTCAGATTTTCTATGAGCTTTTTCAGCTCCTTGAGCAGAGATGTCCACTTTAAGCTCTTAAAACCTCCTACCAAAACCCACCCATCTGTCATTTCAAAAAGGGTCATATTCAGAATGAAAACCACTTTCTGTCAGTTCCTCCAAATTGCTGTACTAAAGCTTGTTGCCAGAAGTGTTTCTTCTGGCTTGAAAATAATCCTGCTTGCTTGTCCTGAATTCCCTGGTTTTATAAATTGCCTTCTCCTCCAAACACCTACCAGAGCTGCTTGTATGCAGCTACAAAGTATGGAGGAAGAGTAGCCCTCTGGGTGCTGCTGCTGCTTCCTTTTATAAAGCACAAGGCATAGCTTTTGAAGAGAAAGTAGATTTAATTGTTTCTTGTCTTGGAAGCAGTTCCTTAACTTGCCCTCGGCACTCTGCTCACCTACTCAGGTCAGCTGCTGGATGTTTTAAAGCATCTTTTGGTGGCATGGTTTAGTGTGAGGTGTCCCTGCCCATGGCAGGGCGGTTGGAACTGAATGATCTTAAGGTCCTTTCCAACCCTAACTGTTCTATGATTCTTTGACCTTCAGCGAGTGACAGACGTGAAGAGGCAGCCCACAGAGTCAAAGCTAGTTCGTTCAGGGGATGTAGCACTGGTATTCTGCTGCCTCTGTGGGGACAGCCACAACAGCGCCCATACTCACATCAAATGGGAAGAAGGCTCTACCATTCCCTTATGCCTCTCCCTGGATATCTGGCTTCTCTAATTCTGCACTTGGGGGAACTGGAATCACATTTAAGGTGTGCCACATTTTTAGCAGGGAATATAAGACTACATCTCATATAGAGATTGCTCAGAGCCGATCACGTCTGGGAACTGGTAAGAATATTCAGAGAACACCAACCCAGACTGACTCAGACCATTGTGGCAAAAGCAATTCACAGTCAGTTTTTGTAAGAAGGAACAGGAGTATGTTCACTGGCCACAGTCACACTTCCTTTCCTTTGCCACTTTCTGTTCCTCCCTCAGCGGCGTTTCTGTGCATCAGCCTTATTTTACATCCAGCTGAGATTTCTGCCAAAGCTTGAATGAAAAGCAGAAGCAGCAGTTACTACTCTTTTGAGCTAATCTCTGAAAAACAAATGTCCTGAAACTACGAGTTTTACCACTGGAGCTTCTTCAAGTGCAACCTACTGTGACCAATGTAGAGTTCTTCTACCATGCAGGTGATCTCAAGGAGTTCAAGTTCAGACAGCGAAGCCTTTACTGCTAGAGCAGAGATCGCAGCAAGGACCACCTACTTAACAGACACTTCAGCATCTAGCCTGTGCCACTGCCCTGCAACACCCCAATCTTCTGGCACACACATGAAGTTGTAGCAGTTATACTGCAGACAACACAGCAAGGTCTAAGCGGGTCCATTTTCTCACAGAATATATTAAAGTGGTTTAGGCAGGAATACCCATCTAGATGAAACCTGCTTTGTTTTGCATGATTGAATATTTGCTTTACTGGATTCCTTATCCAGCAGGCTTGGATGTGGTGCTTTTGTGGTGTTTCTTTCCTTGGTTTTTCTTTTTGAAGGAACAGCAGGGCACCTTACCTTGTAGTTCTGTTGCATTTTTTTCCAGCTCTCCTGTAGCTGTTTCCTCAGGCTTCTCCAACACGGCTGTTCCTGGCTTCCCATCCAGGGTATCTGTCTTAATAGTGCCAAGGTTTACCAAAAGTTGCATGACATCAAACTTCTCCGAAACTGCAATGTTCTCCAGCACTTTGAGGCATTTAAATGATTTAAGTTCGCTCACGTTCTCCTCGAGAAAGAGGAGGTAAAGGCTTAAGTCATCGAAACACTTTGACTTCAGCTTCAGAACATCGAAAGTTGGCAGGATTTCATACACTTTGAGAATGCCCGAATTCCACCTCCACGGAACAAACATTGCATACACTACCAGTGGCATCACTAGAAGGTAGATTATCAGGTTAATATAGCTGAGTACCTTGAAGATACCGACAGCAATAAGCTTGCACTGAACCACTTCTGGAACAGTTGTGTCATTCTTTAAGATCCCAGTTTTGATAGTGCAGAGGAACTCATCACTCAAAGAGGACAGGCTAATGTAATAGCCCAGGTAGAGGCATGAAACGAAGATAATTACTAGCGTGAGTAAACGGCAGATAATGTATTTAATTATTAAGCATTTGGAATTCTTCTTTGTTTTCAGGTACTGCTCCACAATTGGGTATTTAAAGTGGCTTTCGGATATTTCCCACAAACTGAAAGACAGAGGAAGAAAAAAAAACCCTCAAATCACACAGATCAGATGCTGCAGCATTCACCTACCTCAAATTTCCAAGAAACCTGGTACTCTGAAACAGATACATGATTGGAATACTTCTTACGGGGGTACATTAAGGGTAATTTTACTGAAGTCAATAGAAAAATAACAGAAGAGCAGATAAATGACACTGAATACAGAAAAGTAGCACTCTAATACAGAAAAACAACACTCAAAGAAAGGACAATTAAGAGACAAAGGAGCTCAAACACTGGAAAATGGGAAAAAAATACTGCCTTGAAGCAAAAAAATGTTTTTGTTCTTTTCCAATACAAAAGAGGTATAAAAGCAAAGCCATGAGGCAAAGCAGAATTCCCAAGCACTTGCTTGATAATAGCATGATGGAAGGCTTATTAATTGTCACAACATAACTCCACATTTTAAAGAACAGACCTAAGTCCCCATTGCACTGGTTGTGCCTCCGCTTTGTATTGCTTTGCACATGCAAAGAGAAACGGGTACCCTGACCTAGGACGAAGCAGCAACTGAATCTGGTTAGAACTGTGCACGAGTCTGATAAGAGAGGGGGGTTTTGCTTTGGTTGGGTTTGGTTTGGGGGCTTTATATTTTGAAGCCTTGCAGACCTAGATCAGAAAGGACAGGAGATGACAATAACAGGCTTTGCTCACAGCATGCCAGCAACTGTCAGGATCACTGACAACTGAGGACTGCAGCCATCCCCATTTTCTTCTGCTGTGATGGGTAAAACTAATTAACACCTACTACAGCTGAAGAAACCAGGACATGATCTGAAGAGCTCATCAAATACTGTCTTTGAAAACAGAAAGTTGCAAGTTCCAGCTCAAACCAAACAGTGATTTCAGATGTCTTCTTTTTGTAACCAAGATTAAAAGGGTGTCAGGTCACCATTCAAGCCTTTGCAATAAATTTCTAAGTGAGTGCAAGTGTCACATCTGTTAAAAGCTTAAAGAAAAGAGGAAAGAAAGCCAAGCCCCAGCACCTTACCTCTGTGTTAAGTTCTCATTAACAGCTGGAACCAAGTCAGCAGGGTCCCTGGGGTCTCCGCTGAGGATGCTATTAGCAGCTTTGATTGCCCTGTTATAGGCTTTGTCAAGTTCTTCCATAATGAATTTCAGGTCTGAAGAAAGGTGAGGTGCTGCGGTGAAGCGCCAGAACAAACATGGGAGATACAGCAGGATAGCGACGAGCAGAAGGATGTATGGGAAGAACTGAAGGGAGGAAAAAACATCAGATTAGGCTCAATCTGGATGTAAAAGAAGTCATTCAGTCACCATCATTCCCTGTAAGTCTATTAAATTCCCTACAATTTTATTTAAATGCTTTTATTAAAACCCACTTTTGTGGTTATTTGGGATATACAGGGAAGCAAAATCTCTTTTCAGAGAGCTCCGGTAACCTTGCTGCTGCTTAGAGCTTTGCTGAAAACTGAAAATGGCAGAATAAAGTTACCATGGTCCTGATAACATTTTCATTGTATATTGAGAACTGCACTGCTGGAGCCTGCAATTGAGAGGCAGCATTAACCTAAGGAACAACAAGCAGCAAAGGCAGCTGTCAGAGAGGCTGATGGAAAGAAGAGGACAGCATCACACAACTCTGCCCTCCAGGCACATCACCACTGTTCATAGCAATTAAAATGCTCCAGACATCAGCAGCATCTCTCCTGCTCTCCATTAGCTGCCAGCAGGTTAATGAACAGGCCCTTTACAGTGCTGCATCTGCCTGCAAACACAGATGTTTGTTTGTTCAGAGCGCATGACAGACAGTGACTGTAAAGGATGCAAATGCTGTTGCATTATTTAAGTGTATTTAAATATTTCTAGGTAACTCCGAAGTGGAACCAACACACAACATCAGAATGGTCTGCTGCTAATGCAGCACTGAGTCCCCATTGCTTCGGAAAGGGGTTGAAACAGGTATAAAAGACAACAACTTGACGTCTTTCCATCTTTCTTCTAGTCACCAACAAGTAGGAGCTTTTCACCATGAGATTTAATCTCTAATTCCCTCCAGCTGCTGGACAGATGGTGTTTTATTTTCTATCTGCTGTGATGTTATATTCAAGCAGTACATTCATACATAACATTACCCTTACAGAGACATGATGTAAGATTTAGTTAGACAAGCAGTTACTTAACAAACTATACTGCAAACTTGGCTAATCTCTGATTTATGCCATTCCACTCTTGATAAGCAGATTTAACTCAAACCCAGCATCAGTTCCTGAGGAATTTTAAATCAGTTATGGTGAATAAATTTGAGACAGATTTAAGGCATCTTAAGTGCTACAGCCATGCACACATGCACATACATTGGAAAAGCCAGTGGAGAATTCTAGAGGAAACTTGGACTGAAGTGGAGCAGCTCCACTTACATATGTAAATATTTAACAAGACGAGAATCTGGACCTCAGATTAATAGGTACCTTGTGTTTGCATTGATCAAGAGAGATTAAAGTTCTGTATGAGTAAAATAATTTGATGTTATTGAACATTTTATCAAGGAAAGCTACTTTTAATATCGCCTACCATTAAAGCAAAATCCTATGTTACTATTAATATTAGGAATGCATAAGACGTATCAGCACCTAAATAAAACCTGACTTGTTAAAGGTACTGCATCAGCAACTGTATTTATAATATGAACCATCATTCTGGATATGCATGTTCTCTCCATAGGAGTCAGACTGGAAATTTGTGACACACAGTAAGACAAAGCCCTGAAAAGCTCAAAATAGCCACAGAAAACGGAGGATGCTGTATTTAAAGGTCAGCTTTCCCTTGCAACCCCTATCAATTTGTACTTTAACTGTTTCTGCTCAGTAGCAACATAACTGAACTTGGAAAAAAAATCGCTGCTTCAGTCTCTAGGTAAGCCCCCGAGAAAGAACACTTCAAGAAAGGCTCACTTCTAAAACTGAAACAGAAGCCCTGCAGGGATGGGGTAACCCAGTAACAAAGGTTGTGCCAAGCAGTGTTCACTGTAATTATACCGTACGTCCCACTAGAGGTAGCTATTTCTCACCAGCAAGGAGCAAGCATGAATCCTTTACTGCTATATCGTAGGCTGTGGTCTGTCCCCTCTCACCTCACATGCCAGAGGGACTCATGGGATTCTTGCTGACATCTGGAATTGCAGGGCACTGCTGATCCACCCAGCACTCCCACTGAACCCATACTGTCATCTGCACCACTAAACCATGCTCGCTAATGGATTATCTGTGGTCACCACCAGGAATTTCTTCCCTCCGGAGCTCTGCTCTCACTAACGCCTCTCTTCCCTCTTTGCACACAGCAGATAACCTCAGACCGCTCGCTTTTTCCCAGGTCTATCCTTCCCAAATGAGATGTAAAGCTCTGGCATGTCCAATTTGTTTTTGTAGGCATCTTGTCAACTCAAACCCAACTAACAGCTCAAGATTCTGCCTTTCATATGGAAGGGCATATGGTGGATAATGCCACTAGGTCTCACAGGTCTATGCCCTGGAAGTCTTGGTCTACCCAAAGCTTTATGGTTTCATGTCCAAGCTCTTTCAGTCCTCTAAATTCAGTATTACGTATAAGTAGAAATAGAAATAATCCATCTACAAACACAGCTTAAACTTATCTAAGCTCCTCTAAGCTGCTGGAACACCTCTTCCATACCCTTAACAAATGCCAGCCTGTATAAGATTGCTGCAAAGCCTGTTTGTCTTTACTTACGTTTGTGTCACACACCTTTTAGCACCTGGTGCCAGCTGGAGAAAGAATAAATAAAGAAACATCTGATTTAGTAAGGAGCAACTAAAGCTTCTTACGTTGCTTTATACCACTTGGATTTACTACTCCCTCTATCGGAATTTTACAGGCATCAAGGGATTTATGAATTCCCTTTCTGACTCCCAAAACCAGAAAAGCAACCAGCAGTATCCAATTAATCCTTATGACCTCTTTACCCTGAGGCCTACAAGATGTGCAGCAAGAGACTAGACAGTTGACACACTTAAGTCACAGACCAAAACCTCCATTGTCCCAGTCCCTACCTCTTCCTTTATACCTAGAAAAAGACTCTGTGGGCGCATACTGCACTTGTGTAGTCATTGGCATCAGTCCTGTTGCTCCGGCCCAGACCTCCTCCAATGCCCCCCAATGTCTGCCTTGTTACAGACTGTTGTGTGTAATGCCTTCTTCCCTTTCTCTTCCTCCTCTCACCAGCTCCTTCACCACTGCCTCTTCTCCTAGTAGCATCACACCACTGTGACAAAGGCAGATTTGCCACATGTTTACTGGGCTCTCATCACTCCCACAGCTGTAGCTTATGGCAGCATGAGAAAACACTATGCAGCTCTTTTCTGAATGGTCTCAAAACCAGAGCAGCAGTGTGACTATTAGACCAGCTCATTTTGTTTGGAAACAAAAGCCCGTGTTTGTTAGCCCTTCCACAGCACTTGCTGCATGACTACATCCTTATCGGATTCTGGCTGGTTTAAAAATGAAAGATATGTGTGTTCTGTTTGTTAACAGCAGGCTTAGATCACCAGCAAATTGCTTTGAACCATCAAAATTTAAGGCCTTGGACCGACAGGCAGAAGTGAAAATGCAGAGTCATCTGGCACGAGTCCTAGGCTTCAGACCAACAGATCAGGATTATCCAACTCATCTGACTACATTTTACAGTCACGCATAATGACTTCAACTTTTAAGAGGAGGACTCTCTGATACTCATACACAGATGAGCATGTGCCATATGTCTTTTATGGTTTATGCATTTAGATGAAGGCACCAAATACACAAGGAGGATATGCTACTTCAGTTTTGGATAGTCTGTAGTATTTAAGTTGAATGTGAAGTGTCACTGACCTCGAGAACGCCATAGAAAGATATTTGCCTAAAAGTAAAACTCAGTTTTTCCTTTACTATCCAGTTACCAAGTTCCTTTTCAATGGCAAGCTCACAATGTTGGATGTAAGACAGTATGAGATTGTGCAACTGAGGAACGATCCTCTGAAAGAGATTAGAACAAGTACGTTAGAATACATACAATATCCTATGGCTCAAAATGCTCCTTTCTGAACTTCATTAGTGAAAGTGCATTGAGGGCTACAACGCTGTGCTCCAACCTGTCCTGAGTCTTCCTTTCCTCCCAGCTGCAAGGAGAAAGGGGCAAAAGCCCACTGAATTTGGCACTCGAACACAGAGTAGCAGAGCTTCAGCTAGGCTAATCCAAGTTTCTGGAAGGTACTAGGCATAGGCACTGTGTGATTAATATTCAGCATGAGACAGACAAAACGAGTAGCACATGCACCAGGGACTCAAAATAGGGTCCCCTGTATGTTTTCTGCTAAGAACTGCTGAGCTCCTTAAAGCTAAAGGTGCTGGGAACAGGTTCCTCTGATCTCCTTGTCCCTTAGTCTGATGGCACACTGGGTGGGACAGCAAGCTCCCGAGGAAGCAGAGCAATAGGAAGCCAAGAGATCAACTGCCCCTCATTTTATACTGCTGCAGGTCATTTCACTTGACAAACCTTTGGGCTCTGCATGCATTACTGGCTATACCCTCGCTCCTCCTGAAAGCCAAGAGTATCTCATACCTCAGCAAGATACATCTGATAACACCAGAAACCCCCGAAACCTGTGTTAAACCAGTTTACTGGTGAGGCACTGAAATTCAAGCCTTATCTGAGCAGAAATCTGTGCAGAGAAGGATTCCTGCCTCCAGCCTAAAGATATTTGTGCTCAGTGTCACTGCTTTTCAACAAGAAACCAAAACAGGAGAATTAGTGCCTCTCTATCTCACAGCTGTACTCTGAGAGGAACATATCCCACAGAGCAGTCAAAGACAAAAAGAGGACCAGATCTGATGCTGGCTGTTGGGCAGCCTGTGCCACAACACTCCATCAAGCCCTGCAATAGAGAAAGCATGATCTTTCTGGACAGTGAGAGCTCAGGAAACAGGATCTCCAGTAGTGTTATGATGCAGAGCCCTGATCCCCCATCTCAGCACAGCACATTGTTTCCAGTCATGTTTTCTGCACTTGCAAAAGCAGCCATAAAGGTTATCATCAAAGCAAATACTTTATGCACATCGAAACACACTTCATAGATGTGTGCTGTTTCCTCACATCACTGACCATAAACAGGTTGAGCAAATTTAAGTCAATAAATACTATGAATGGAGAAGAAAAATCACCTGCAGCCTGAACCCTAGAAACATCTTACCTATTTAACACATGGAACTCTTCTAAAGTCATGACCATTTATTCATCATTCATCAGTCATGACCATGGGCAGGGGGGCTGGAACTAGATGATCTTAAGGTTCTTTCCAACCCTAACTATTCTGTGATTCTGTGATTTATGCATCAGCTCCTCTCACGAAGATCATCTAGACAAACTCAATGTATATTTTCCCAAACAACTCTGTCTTCCCAGAATTATCTACATTCAGATAAATATTCAGAAAGACACGAACCATCTTCACTACATTGCAGTACACGCTCACAGCCTTTCACAGATAAAGGCACATACAATGCTAACATTACAAATATTACAAGTGAATTTCTAATACTCTCATGACATGTTTTTTTTCAGCTTTGATTGGGAAGCCAGGGAAATAAGCTTTGAAGACCTCAGTCCATTTAATTTGTTAGAAATCAGCTAACTGTTCAATCAGAACGTATGCATGCGTATAGAAGAAGGGTTTGAGTAATCTGTTTGCATAAGCACGTAAGACAGTGGAATCATGAAGCTGTCTTTTACAGATGCACTAGCATCACACTTTCCTGAAGGTGAAAGGAAAAGTAAGAATAAACCACAAAACAGTCTATATGTAACAACCCCAGCTTCAACTGCACTAAGATAACAGTAAATACACAGCAAATAAGTTCAGAGGGCATTTAAAAAACTTATTTATAAGCTCAAATATGCTTTCATCACCCAAAGAACATATAGCTACTAAGAGCGGTGTGACACAAAAGGCGTTTTCAAGGACCTAATCTACAGAAAGCTTGCCAAGGTCTGGATAAAGGTGGCTGACAGATGAGAACCACTTTAGTGGCATCTAGAAAATAATAGTTTTCTAACCTTCAGTCCTTATTTCCCCATGGCAAATACTGTTAAAGTGCCTGCAAGCATTCTGATTTCTAACATACCTAATAGTGGTGAAACAGTAACTTAAAGTCCAACAGCACAAAGCTGTTAAGCTGCATAGGTCTGAATTACAGCCTTGAGAAAATGCCCTGGCATGCAGTACTCCACAAAGAAGGAAGCACTGAACTGTTTTCACTCGCTTCAGATGAAAATATTTCTCATTAAAATACAAGATCTTGGTGAGGTGTCTGCTCCTTCACTTTCACATTTCTATTTGCCACCGGAAAGAGCCTAAGCAAAGGCACCAGCCCCCAAACAGGCTAATGTCAGCAATGACATGTTTCCAGAAGCAAAGGAATTAAGCTCCCTCTGGATATGACCTCATTCCTATTTGAGTCAATGGGAGATGTTTCACTGGTGTTCAGGGCAGAAACACGAGCTATAAATGACTCATCATTCTGGTTGAGATACAGTCAGAATCTCAAGTGGATCTCAAACAGATCTCAAACCATACATGACCATTTTACCCCACCTGTTACTTACTTTCTGTTTTGATGCAGCTTAAAAGCTGTATTTCTCCAGTTTCAATTAGTAAGACTAATGCGACTGAAGTAGCTCTAATGCTACACTCTAAGAATGGTTTACAAATGCATCTGCATTCAGGTTTCCTTGATCTGCCAGCCCCTAATCCCTCCAGGATGGGCTTTCGAAGTGAAACATGAGGAATCCTCAGCAAACTAAGTTGTTTAAATCACAAACAGTGAGTAACAAGAACCAGATAACAACTGTGATTATAGCCATACCATCAACATAATGGAGAACCCCACAGGCAAGGCAGGAGTGGGTGTATTTACAGACAAGCAATTCAAAGACAGCCCACATGCTAAATCTTACTTCTGTTACAAACAGTGAGTATTGTCAACAAGGTAAGTTTCACGTCATGCATACAAAGGCTTCAGACCCACTCTTTGTATGCAATGCTTTGAGCAGGTCCTGCAGCGCTTGCCCGGGCACTTTTACAAAGATCTGAGCCCGACAATTGGTCTCTCCTGGCTGGGCCATGTGCGAAGACCTCTTCTTTCACTCAGTGCCCAACTACCCCTCAGCTTGCTTGGTTGCTATCGTGTCTGGTGGCTATCAAGAGCCAGTAGGTGATGCTCACTGTTCTTCTGCTTGTGTTTGCATAAACTTCTCTGTGCACTATGTATGGATTAAAAAGGTAGCACAGTGCAGTCTTCTCCTCCATTAGACTGCAAGGAGTGGGACTGCCCTCTAACGATGGACAAAAGCTTGTTTCACTCCACTTAATGATCGATCTAAGTTTTATCAAAGCAAGCTGTCAGGTGGAGCATTCATCTTTGGAGACAAAAAGCAAACTATGTGCACAGAAGGAGCGAACACATGGCTCTTCCAGCCACATCACCACTGTCTGCCCCTCTTCACCACTCATTTTCAGAAATCAGTATCTCTATTCTGACACTTCAGGTACACACAAGAAACTTCTTGCGGGAATTAAGCCTTAATGTAAAACCTCAGAAGAAATGATTACATATCGGCTTCCTCACTGATGAAGAGGAGGAAGCCTTAGCATTAAACTAAGAATACAGACAAGGACACGCCATAGTCTCTTCTTTCCACTTATTTACCTGTAGATAGTCTGTTTCTACCAGGAAACAGACTTGTTTGTTTCAGCAATTGTGTACTCGGAAATTGAGTACCCAACTCATTTTGCTTTCTGCTAAGGATTGTCCAGTGTGAAGTTATTCCAGGATCACTGGACATCTCAGAACTCCTGTCCTCCTAGGAGAGAGGCCCTGGGCACCCTCTAGGAGTGCACTGGAGTCAGGTAAGCCAGAAGGTGGTAGCATGCTCCTCCTCTCCACTCTAAAACAAGCTTCCAAACTGATAAATTCAAGTGCTGGGAGAGATCTCCCAGAGCAGAAGGTACAGCGGGTAAAGGTGCCCAAGCTTCAGGGATTGTCCAGAACTGAAGTATTCATTTTACTGATGAAGAATACAGTGCAAACTTGTACTCTGAAATACGAAAGAAATGGGAAGGTTTCAAGTTTTCTGTAATGCAGCCTGGTTTTGATAATCCTTCAAAGCAACCACACGCCTAGAACAAAAGCAGGGCAAGTTGCTGCAAGCTGGCTTCTTCACCAAAGAGCTCAGGGTCCTACTTTCTCTCTATACTATACTGAGTACTGTCCTAGGACACAAACCTTTCACAGCACTTCTGACAGCACAGACAGTGTGCCAGAAGGAAATCCATTCATTTCAATCAGAAACTGGGGCCTACAACCTCATTCCCCCCCAGACTGTAATATAATGCCTCTGTGGTTTTTTTTATGGAGCCTTCCAGCATGCTGATGCAGTGAGATGGTAAATGAGTCAGAGTATTGGAAAGAACCTGAGATGCTTTGCACTGCCGCCCAGAAAGCAGAAAAAAAGCTTTAGGTGCTGTCTTAATTAAAACTGGGCCTAATTATCCCCCTGTCCCTGTATGTGCATCCCTGTCCTTGCACTGCAGAGGCAAGCCTCCTCTCACCCAAGCTTAGGAAGGTTCCCTTTTCTCATCAACATCACTGTGCTCCCACAAATGTGCTCTGCCGAAATCTGCAGAGCAACGAGCTTGTGCATCCCTTTACAGTGCAAGGTTGGGGAGACAACCCCAGTCCTGTCTTCCTGCAGGAGTTATCAGCCCCATGGCAGCCTCCCAGCAGCAGGCTGCTACCCGCCCTGCAGGCAAACAACAGCCAAACACCTTCAGATACCACAGTGGGAACCAAACATCAGTGTTAGTAGCTGTAACACTGCTCTTGCATGGAAGTTGATGAACAGTCAGTAGAAGGATATTAATTAATACTGGCCACCAAACACCATCTGCAGATCCCAGTGCCCGACTCAAAAGGGTAAGTGGCTAAGCATGGATTTAGGAGGTTAAGATGAGGCACCCAGCCTCTGACTCAGCTGCTCAGACATGCTTCTTGCAGCCAGTCTGCAGGGTATTTACAAGGAAACATCACACACCATTAAGCTATCATGGAGGAACTGTGGGAAGAAGGGCCCTGCATTAATTCCTGAGATTTGCTAGTCAGCAAATTAACATGGGTTGCATAATAAAGTATGACTGCTTAAGCTATTAGTCATGGCCAGCAAATGAGGAGACTTCAGCCACCAGCAGGTGACTAGGGCATAAAAATCAAGATAAAGAGATGGGGTAACAAGAACCCATTCATTCGACAGAAAGGGGCAGCAACGTATTGAGGTTTGCAAGTGGAATTTCCACCCATGCATTGTGACATGTCCCAGCAGCTTCGACTGGCCTCTGCAGAAGATCTGGCTGAAGTGGAGCACTGGAGGAGGCTAGATACCAACAGACTGGCTTTAATATTCATGAAACACAAGACCATTGGGTCAAGGCTGTGAGTGGAGCTAACTGGAGAAGGTAGTAGTGAATCCTTACAGTTAGTGATTTGAGTCAGGAAATGAATTGGATACAGTCGTGAATAGTCTTTCAGCAGAGCTGACTGGATAATAAAAGCTGAGGTACAGGATACAAGAGCAAAACCCAGAAATACAGGTGCTGCAGGTCCCAGGCTTCAGATCCCTCTAACTTCTGCTCTGCTCCCAGGTGCCAGAGGGAGCAGGTAATAAAAGGGCTGGGGAAGGCAGGCACATCACCTCACATCTGCAGAGCTCCAACAGCATTTCTTACTCTGGCACCAGCACTGCCCAAGCAGGGTGATGCTGCCTTTCACATTGAGTTGGCATGGTACTTACTCAGTTTGTAACTCCTGCTAAAGATCAGCTTTGAGCTCACTCAAGTATCTTGGTATCTATTGCACTTTTGACCCATAAAATAAGTCTCTTACTGTGCATTCAGTATGATGCTGCTTCACCTGGAGCAGGTAAAGCAGCCAGAGCTCATGGTTTGCAAGGGAACAGCCTGAGGAAGAGTACACTGAAGACAGGGGTTAAACCTGCTGGTACCAGTGATGAATTTCATCTCTCCCAAAATTTCTCTCTGCCATGAGTTTCTCTGAATGAACTGGCCAAGCATAACACAATAAAAATACAGTATGTTTTTACTACCCTCTTTTCCTAAATAAGCTTTTGATATAGCATTAGGGCGGTTGTTTTGTCCTTTCTCCTGGTTTTAAGGTAGTTCCTGGCTAAAGCCAGGTGAGGAACTCAGCTCCAGGGCAACAGAGCAACACTAACATTACTCTTGTGTCAAATAACTGGTGACCCTTTATTTAAAAGCAGAAAATACCTCCTCTAGTACTACCCTCTTTGGAAGTAAGGGAAAGAGAACATTCCCTCTAAAAACAGAGTCAAGTCAAAGCCAAGGACTATAGCAGAGCAGAGGAGCAAGTGAGGCAAAGGCAGGTTTCTAAGCAGGGACAACTTTTCCAGGAGAAGGAGACCTGTACGTACTTTATGCAGCCACAGAGGGATGTTTTCTGAGTTGTTCTGGGATGGTTGCTTCTGCTGCACAGCTGCCCAGCAGTAGGAGTCTACATAAGCAGCCTGCCGCCAGGAGAAGGAGCTGGGTGCAAAGCAGCTTATCTGAGCACCTGGGAAAACAAAGCAGAAGTTAGCACAACCTCAGAAGGTTAAAAAATGACAAAAAAGAAATCAGATTTAGGAAGAAAAGCTCACACTGGAGATTTCATGGTAGGCAAAGCTAGTACCTTAAGTGATGGAATGAAACACAGCAGCTGTGTAGGGAGGAGATTCAGCAAGTTCCCATGGCACCCAATGGGTTAAACACCCGTAGGGCCTCTGATGTCTCCTAAGGTTTGAGACTGCATATTAGAAGCACTTGTCTTTTAGATCTGTTTTCATAAATTTGGGGGAGAATGTGACCTCCAAGGCCTGGCTCACTTGCACTTGACTCAGGTGCACCAAAGAGGAACCAGCAGATATAAAGTGTCACCAGATAAGGCTGGTTTCCCAAGGCAACCATCGCACACCATCATGCCACTGTATTTCCCAAATGCACAACCTGCAGCTTCCACATTTATTGAAACAAGACCTCAAGCACCACTCTCAGAGCCTGGCAGTCCCTGCAGTGATGCAAGAGCAAGTCTGGCTCAGGCTGCTGCCACTTCTTCTGCCTCTGAGGCTCTGCATGAGTTTTGAGGGGTTCAGGTTATCCATGCCAAACAAGGATTCCCTTGTAACTTCTGGCAGAGCAGTAGTGGCTCCAGACACCTCCAAAGGGCACCAGACCCTTCCTCACCAGCACAGTGATATGCCGTGCCCAGGATCAGGCACACCACCACCACCATCATCGTCATCATCATCATCACCATCATCCCCACTCATTCCCAGTGCCTCTCCAGCTGCTTGGGAGCTTCAAATTAAGATCAGGGCACTAATTCGACAGCAAGAGCAGCTAGTAAGGGTGGTGAGGCACTGGAATGGGTTGCCCAGGGAGGTTGTGAATGCTCCATACCTGGCAGTGTTCAAGGCCAGGTTGGACAGAGCCTTGGGTGACATGGTTTAATGTGAGGTGTCCCTTCCCATGGCAAGGGGGGTTGGAACTGGATGATCTTAAGGTCCTTTCGAACCCAAACCATTTTATGATTCTATGATTCTACTTAGTCAGCCTCAGCCTTAAGGACAAACTCTGTGTCTTCCCACAGCATATCTCAATGAGGAAGAGTGGTTATTGGATATGGGAGTATCAGTGGCTCCTCCGATAAAGCTGGTAAAAGGATGAGGGTTCTGATTTTCTTAATGAAGCTTTGACAGTGAAAGCAAAAACACTCCACACATTTCCAGCAGGCTTTCATAAATGTTGAAACAGGATAAGCATTTCACCAACTGATTACACAAAGTGGGCTGGCTCTTCCATGAACATCCCTCTTCCAAGACCAACCTCAAACACTTCCTCCAACACACCATCAGTATTGAAAGACCAACAGGAGGGAGTATTGCTCCTTTTTTTCCCCTTAATATAGTCATCAAAGTTAGTGCTGGTGGCATTGTTGTGTGCTTTATGGGAATTTCATGTAAGATTGTCTCATTCATTGGGCTTTTTTGCTAGTTTAGCTCTTAGAGAGTAAGAAGTTAACGGGAGCTGACTGCATTCGCCTTGTAACTTGTACAGCCTCTTTACAATGTTGTATAGTCAAGGAGCATTATGAATTAAAGCCTTTCCTTATGAGTCACTATTATAATTATTTCTAAGGCTGCATTATCATAAGGACATGGTCTGATCTGTCACAAGCCTCCTTTATGGAAAACAAGTTACTGTTTATCAGAGCAGAGCTCATGTGATTTAGCCTAGTTGGCACCGGACAAGCACTTGCCCTCTCCCAAAGCTTTGGGAGTTTTTGCTTTCCAAAGGATTTCCATTAGCTGTGGAAGCTCAAGAAATAATATACTGCAGACAAAGGGGGAAAAAAAGAGAAGCAGGGGAGTTGGAACTGAATGATCTGAAGGTCCTTTCCAACCCAAACCATTCTATGAGTCTATGATAATTGGAGTGTCTGTTCTCCACTGGGGACCATTCATGCCCTGTTCTCACCACTTCAACCTCCTGCTGCTGGCTGTGCCCGGTGTGAAGCAGCAAACAAGCGGCCCTTTCAAAGGGTGAGTAATGAGTGTCCAGAAAGATGCTTTATCTTATTCATGTCTGTGTATCTGCAACAAGAAACACATTCCATGTGTTCATTCCCATTTGCGGGTGGGAAACCACTGAAAATGATGGTGTGTCTAAATTGGTGAGGAAAAAGGCAGCCAGCCTCCTTCTCCAAAGAGCTGTGTGTACAGCTGCAGACTAGAATAGCTACAGGGATGCCAGTGCTCAGCAGAGCAGTGAACCTCGCTCTTCTCATCCCCAGGGTTTCAGCAGGAACACTGGAAACCTTTGGCAACTTGGCTTGGGAGCCAAGCAGATAGAGCTCGACACCAAGCAGAAGCTGGGGACACTCTGGTTACCGCACTGGCTTTTAATTAACTTATTGCAGTCCTGGTTGTAAACACTTGTCAGAGTAAAATTACAACTTTGCATTAACAGTGGTAACATTAAGACAGAGAGTTTGTTTATTGTGCATAATGTAGGCAGAAAACAGAACATTAAATGCCTCCAAAAATGGTCACAATTTCCTATCTCTTTCCTTCCTTCCTTCTCCCCTCCAAAGGAGTAATAGCAATAAATCTATAAAGATGATTTACTTTATGTTGGGCTGTTCTGGAGGAAGAGAAAAACTGCAGTTTGTGTTAGAGAAGAAATCGGGAAAAGGGCCAAACCCCACTCACAGAACCACTGTGCACACACACATGCTCAGGGATAGTTTATGAAAGGCATTTAATAGCCCTCCGCTATCAAAGGAACAGCCTCCTGGTGACATGAAACCATTCCCTGTTCTACCCTCCCACAGGTAATAGAAGGGAGAAAAGAAAAGCAGCAGCTAGGCCCATAACAGCAACAGGGAGATAAAACACCCAGTGAAAAGGATGAGGGGTAACAAACGACTGCAATCGTTAAGCAGTTGCCACAACAGTCTTCACTCAAGTTACCATTACACTTGGCAACACACTATTTTTGTAAGCATTGGAGAGGCCGTGATGGGATTTGATTTATACTTCTGCAAGTAAATGAAGATTAAAAAATGCCACTTCTATGGTGGCCCTAAAGAGAGACCACCCAAAAGAGCTGCAGGCACTTAAGGCAGCAAGAGGTGTGCAGCCATGTGTGATGTCACCTTACAAGTGTGCTGAGATTATCAGATGGAGCTGGTCGCTGAAGGCAGGAATTACTTGCAGGCATGTAACAGAGAGCAGAGTATGAGCCTGAGTCACCGCAGCCAGCAGGCAGCAAGGCCGAGCTGTCACCCCACCCAGCCATGGCATGTCTTCATGGGTGCTCTGCCAGCAAGAACCAGCCATTTCCTCCGTGTCTGCACCAGGAGAACCCTTTCCTTCTGCAGCTGGCTCCTCTGCAGCACTGTGAAAGCCAGCATGGGTTACAGTACAGGTCCTGGCCCTGGTAACATCTTTTCAGTCCCTTTGCCTAAGTCTTGCAAGCTCATTTGGGAAGGATCTGTCATAAGGTGTCTGATGATGTACCAGTCCCAGCTGGGACTTCTCAGAGTTGAGATGCAAGCAGTGGGCCTACTCCAGCTCACAGTATCACAGTATGTTAGAGATTGGAAGGGACCTCAAAAGATCATCTAGTCCAATCCCCCTGCCGGAGCAGGAACACCTAGATAAGGTTACACAGGAATGTGTCCAGGCGGGTTTTGAATGTCTCCAGAGAAGGAGACTCCACAACCCCCCTGGGCAGCCTGTTCCAGTGTTCTGTCACCCTCACTGAGAAGAAGTTTCTTCTCAAGTTTAAGTGAAACCTCTTGTGTTCCAGTTTGTACCCATTACCCCTTGTCCTATCATTGTTTGCCATTGAGAAGAGCCTGGCTCCATCCTCATGACACTCCCCCTTTATATATTTATATACACTAATAAGGTCCCCCCGCAGTCTCCTCTTCTCCAAACTATAGAGACCCAGCTCCCTCAGCCTTTCCTCATAAGGGAGATGCTCCACTCCCTTAATCATCTTAGTTGCCCTGCGCTGGACTCTCTCCAGCAGGTCCCTGTCCTTCTTGAACTGAGGGGCCCAGAACTGGACACAATATTCCAGATGTGGTCTCACCAGGGCAGAGTAGAGGGGAAGGAGGACCTCTCTCGACCTACTGACCACCCCCCTTCTAATACACCCCAGGATGCCATTGGCCTTCTTGGCCACAAGGGCACAGTGTTGGCTCATGGTCATCCTGCCATCCACTAGGACCCCCAGGTCCCTCTCCCCTACACTACTCTCTAACAGGTCGTTCCCCAACCTATACTGGAACCTGGGGTTGTTCCTGCCCAGATGCAGGACTCTACACTTTCCCTTGTTATATTTCATCAAGTTACTCCATGCCCAACTCTCCAGCCTGTCCAGGTCTCGCTGGATGGCAGCACAGCCTTCTGGCGTGTCAGCCACTCCTCCCAGCTTAGTGTCATCAGTGAACTTGCTGACAGTACACTCAATTCCCTCATCTAAATCATTGATGAATATATTAAATAATACTGGTCCCAGTACTGACCCTTGAGGCACTCCACTAGATACAGGCCTCCAACTGGACTCCGCCCCATAGACTACAACTCTCTGGCTTCTCTCCTTCAGCCAGTTCGCAGTCCATCTCACTACCTGATCATCCAGACCACACTTCCTCAGTTTAGCTATGAGGATGCTGTGGGAGACTGTGTCAAATGCTGAAGTCAAGGTAGACCACATCCACCGCTCTGCCATCATCCATCCACAATGTTATTTCCTCATAAAAGGCTATGAGGTTGGTCAAGCATGACTTCCCCTTGGTAAAGCCATGTTGACTGCCCCTCATAACCCTCTTATCCTTGACATGCCTTAAGATGGCATCAAGGATAAGGTGTTCCATCACTTTTCCAGGGATGGAGGTGAGGCTGACCGGTCTATAGTTACCCGGGTCCTCCTTCTTGCCCTTTTTGAAGACTGGAGTGACATTTGCTTTCCTCCAGTCCTCAGGCACCTCTCCCGTTTCCCAAGACTTGGTAAAGATGATGGAGAGTGGTCTAGCAATGACTTCCGCCAGTTCCCTCAGCACCCGCGGGTGCATCTGGACCCATGGATTTATGGATGTCCAGATTGCTCAACTGGTCTCTAACCCATTCCTCATGGACTAAGGCAAACCGCTCCAGTGACCTGACTTCATCTGAGGTCTCAGGAGTACAGGGCTCTTCAGGACTGCCTCCGGCAGAGTAGACTGAGACAAAGAAGGCATTCAATAACTCTGCCATCTCTGTATCTTCTGTCACCAGGGCACCCATCCCATTCACCAGTGGGCCTACCTTGCCTCTGGTGTTAGTTTTATCAGCTATGTATTTGAAAAAGCTCTTTCTGTTGTCCTTGACCCCTCTGGCCAGATTTAATTCTAAGGAGGCCTTAGCCATCCTAGCTGCCTTCCTACATCCTCTAGCAGCAGCCTTATATTCCTCCCGAGTGGCCAGCCCCTCCTTCCATGACCTATAAACTCTCCTCTTCCACTTGAGCATACCCAGCAGTTCCTTATTTAGCCACGCAGGTCTCCTGGCCCTCTTCCTTGACTTCCTACGTGTCGGGATGCTCTGCTCTTGAGCTTGGAATAAGCAATTCTTGAATGTCAACCAACTATCTTGGGCCCCTTTACCTTCAAGCAGCCTTGCCCATGGGATTTCCCCTAGCAATTGCTTGAAAAGGCCAAAGTTTGCCCTGCTGAAGTCCAGGGTTGCAATTCTACTTGCTATTGTACTGGCCCTACCACACAAGATCCTGAATTCCACCATCTCGTGGTCGCTGCAACCAAGGCAGCCCTCAACCTTTACTGATTCGACCAGACCCTCTTTGTTAGTGAGGATGAGATCCAGCAGCGCTCCTCTCCTGGTTGGCTCATCCACCATTTGCATGAGGAAGTTATCACCCATACACTGGAGGAACCTCCTGGACTGTGGCTGGGTTGCTGAGTAGTCCTTCCAGCAAACATCAGGGAAATTAAAATCCCCCACGACGACCAGGGCCTGTGACTGTGAGGCCGCTCTCAGCTGCCTGTAGAAGGCCTCGTCAACTTCCTCACCCTGATCTGGTGGCCTGTAACAGACACCCACAAGCTCCTTTTGCCTAAATGAAGGGGGAAATTCTGCTATCGATGCTAAATGAGCAGGATACAGTCACTTCTGTGATTCCTGATGCCTGTATAGATGCTTTACAAAAAGAAACTTACCCACGAAAAGAAACTCTCAGAATCCCAAGAGAAATTTCAGATCTGAAGGAGAGTTTCTGTTCAGTGCCCGACTGCTTTGCTGGGCTGCAGAGGGCTCAGCATCTTCTACCTGCATCCCTTGCCAAACAGAGCAAACCCAGCAAGCCGGACTGGTTTCCTTCCCAGTGGCTCAACACCCCCTTCTGTTCTAAGCATCTAATTAAGAAACTCCAACTAACACAGAGTACTTCCAAGAATCAATGTTAATCATACGCTGGAATACTTTTCCTGAACCTGGATCAGGTTGTAGTTGACAGCATTAAACCTTCACTAAGTAATGATTTGATTTCTAATACACTGCAATCACTGGGAAAAGATTTGCAGAAGCTTGGATGAACAGCTAGCCACTAATTACTACCACAATTTCCCACAAGGCAAAATGAACCAGCCATGATAACCAAACACCTGATGTTATCTAGCAAGAATTACACACTTTAGCAGCCACTAAAGTAAACCCCACAAACAAGAAAATCAAGGGACACACTCACAATGCACAGACGGCCAGGCACCATCCTACACACATCCTCCATCCCAACGTCAAAACCATTTCAAAATATGAGAGAAAATGACCAACACATGCCAAAAATAAGCAGACGTATGTGTAGGGTACACACAAGTATTAAGAGCAGACCAGAAGGAATGATTTTATTAGATTTATTGATGCTTCTCATGGACCAAAGGGGCAGGTTGGGTGAAAGAGAACAGACACTATGTTTAAGAAGGAAATATGGAGAGACACAAATGGGTGCACTTGGGAAAAGAACCTGTTCCCTGAGCTTCGCTTTGGCAATGGAGCAGTAGCAGAATGTAAAGCTCAGTTGATGGAGTGTTTAAGTGGAGGGGGTCAGAGGAGCCAACAAGTATCTTTCCCTCTCCATAAGGCTGCAAGTTATCCCTCAGAGAAGTCTCAAAATCATGTAGTGGGGAAAGACCTGGGTGTTTATCAAGCATTGCCTTCAGAGCAATAGGTTTTCTGATTCCTTGCCCTCAGAGATAGGTTTTTTGATTCAGGGGAAAAAACTTGAGCATGAAATTCCCACCACTGAAATTTAAGAAAAACAAACAAAAAATTCCCTTCCTCTGAAGGAGAAACAGAACAGTGGCAATGACCATCTGGCTCCACTGCCAACATTGGTGGTACCCCAAGTCACAGGCAATACCAGAGGGCCATGATGCTTTCCAAACGAATTCAAGTAGCAAAAGCAGCTTATCATCACTTCCATTGGAAATACATCCTGGCTCTGTAGAAGTTAAACAGAAAAGAGTTTCCTCACCAACAGCTGCACACGTTCAGCCAAAGATAATTCAGACTTGACATTAAAGTAAATGTTTTTACAAGCTTGTTCTGGCATCCAGGCAGGCCTGTCCCTAATGCTGGTGACTTCTGCTCTTTACTGAGCACTCCTTATATGCCAAAGAGCAGCACATGCTGTGCTGCTGTTCTCTGCACCTCTGATGGAAGATGCTTTGGAGTTCAGTTTGTCTGGAAGCTCCAGACTGATGCTACTCACACAGTTGTTAACTCAATCCTGTCATTAATGCCCCAGGCTTCAGAGCATCCTGCTAAACTAAACACAAGGGGTGCAAATGCCAACTGTTAGCATACAGCCTGCTTCAGCAGCACTCCGAGATGTTTTGCAAGCTCTCAGCCAGCAGCTGCCACAGTAATAGTCTTTGGCCTAATTGCACCCAAATTCACTTTAGCTCCCAGTTCTCACAGGAGTCACAAGATAGGACTATTACCCAAAAGCCTCCCCAGCAACTTGTGAACGTGAAGGGAGAGGGACACCAGCAGGAAGGGCCAGCAAGGAGGTAGCAGGGGGGAGAAGGAGCCTAATGCAAGAGTTAGGACTATTTTTCTGTGTATTTTTGTGTATTTTTGTGATTTAGTCTCACAATTGGGTTGCTTTTGGGTTTTTCCTTCCTATACATTTGATTCTTGTGATTGTTTGAGAAAGCTGATTAACCTGTATAGTGACACAGGCTCAGCTGGACATGCAATAAGGGATGCTGCACATAGGCACTGCTGCGCCCATGGCACCCACCAAATCTGTTGGGATGCAGCACCCAGAGTTACCATTAACAACCCTCACCCTGTGCTTTTTGCTGGCCAAAGCACCTTAAACCCCACAGGCAGCCAACTGGGGGGATGGGACCGAAATCAAACAAATGATGGGAAAAAAGCTTCCCAGAAACTGGGTGGAAATTGAGAGGGGCAAGCAAGGATTGTCACCACTGAGAAAGCCCAAAGTGGTCAATGGGGACATTAACCTCATGGTGTGTAGAGTATAGGGCAAGACTCCGCTCTCCCACTTTTGAGTACTCTCCAACATGATAAGATGCCTCAAAGAACATCAGAGGGAAATAAAACTTTGTAGTGCAGCAGATGTTCATTTTGATTCATGCTGGTGCTGTGGGTTGGACCACAGCCAGGTACTTGCCAACCCTGCCACAGCTGACAAGCCATCAGCACTACCCAAGCCTTCATGCTGATTACACCCAGGTTTCTTCGGTGTCTTTACACAACATATGATGGTTTCTGAGTCCTGGGAAGGCTTCCAAGGGGTTTTCTTATATTTTAAACAGAGATGCTAAACCACGAGGATTATTCATACCAGCTATGTATGAGCCATGCACAGCCAACACTCAAACTGAACATGTAGTAAGAACTGGTGGTGGCCAACACAAGATTCCCTTTTCTTCCCCTGTCTAGCTCTCTCCTTGCTTCCTCATCACCCTTCCCAGCCATCCCCTCTCATGTGAAGCTGTAGGGAACGTGGCCAGCACAGGCTGCTTATGCAGAAGGTCAAACAACACTGTTTGGTGACAAGCAGCTGCTGGGCTTAAGCACATCTGAGCAATTCCCAATTGCTTTCTTACAGGAAAAGATGCAAACAGAATCATAGAATCACAGAATGGTTTGGGTTGGAAAGGACCTTAAGATCATCCAGTTCCACTCCCCCTGCCATGGGCAGGGACACCCCACACTAAACCATGTCACCCAAGGCCTCATCCAACCTGGCCTTGAACACTGCCAAGGATGGAGCATTCACAACCTCCCTGGGCAACCCATTCCAGTGCCTCACCACCCTCTCAGTAAAGAATTTCTTCCTTAGATCCAATCTAAACTTCCCCTGTTTAAGTTTGAACCTGTTCGCCCTTGTCCTATCACTACAGTCCCTAATGAAGAGTCCCTCCCCAGCATCCTTACAGCCCCTCTTCAGATACTGGAAGGCTGCTATGAGGTCTCCACGCACCCTTCTCTTCTCCAGGCTGAACAGCCCCAACTTTCTCAGCCAAATATTTGATGCCAAGTGGACAGCTCTCACATCTGCTTTTCTTTTGGCTGCAGCCCAAGCCAGCCATTAATATTTTTCCCAGAACTAACGTGGAAACAAGCCTCTGCCAAAATTATGCAGCTTGTTTCAATTTCCTCTCTGCTCAACTGAATGCACCTGCTTAGGGTTGCAGTATCCTGCTACAGGCAGTGCCTTGGTAATAAAGATCTCTGTTTTCAGCTAAGTTGTTGACAGTAAGAAAGCACATCCCACAATATACACACACAGAGCTTAAAAACTGGAATCTCAATCCTGGCTCAAAGCTGCCTTATTAAAACCATTTTTACAAAGACATGTAGTGACAGGAAAAAGGGGAATGGCTTCAGGTTGAAAGAGGGTAAGATTAGATATCAGGCAGAAATTCTTCCCTGTGAGGGTGCTGAGGCACTGGCACAGGGTGCCCAGAGAAGCTGTGGCTGCCCCATCCCTGGCAGTGTTCAAGGCCAGGTTGGACGGGGCTTGGAGCAACCTGCTCTAGTGGAAGGTGTCCCTGCCTGTGGCAGGGGTTGGAACTGGATGAGCTTTAAGGTCCTTTTGAACCCAAACCATTCTGTGATTTTCTGGTTCTTTGAAAATCAGAGTCATAGAAAAATGACACAGATAAAATGATATTAATTTGTGGCTCATCCATTACTGAAGATGCCCTTATCTATTTTTATTTTTTCCTTTATAAGAGGGATTGGTGATTTAGCCACATTTCTGTGGTTTCTATTACCACACTAACTGATCATCTGTAGTATATTCACCCTAAGGACTGCCAAATAATATAAGGAAATAATACCATATAAATAGCTAATATTATATAAATTTCTTATATATATTATATATTCCTTATATATATATCTTATATATTCCTTATATATAAATATAAGGAAATAATGCCATATAAATAAAAAAGCCATAAATAACATAAAGAATACAAGCATACACAACCCAACCCTATTGTTATTTCCAAGTTCCCAGCATAAAAATTACATAAAATTACACATAATTATATAGAATTGTATAAAACAAGCTCTAGCTGTAAAGAGGTAACAGGCGCAGGCTTTCAAGCAGCAAAGCTTTCCAGGGCTGACAGAAAACAGCTCAACCACAGCTAAACACTGCCAGAACCAGCTTAAAATCATGACAGACCTGGGGGGGGGGGGGTGTGCTACCTGGAGGAGGCCTATAGGGATGCTGGAGAGGGACTCTTCATTAGGGACTGTAGTGATAGGATAAGGGGTAACGGGTTCAAACTTAAACAAGGGAAGTTCAGGTTAGATATAAGGAAGAAATTCTTCACTGTAAGGGTGACGAGGCAGCTGAACAGGCTGCCCAAGGAAGTTGTGAATGCTCCATCCCTGGCAGCGTCCAAGGCCAGGCTGGGTAGAATGACATGGTTTTGTGGGAGGTTTGGAACTAGATGATCTTAAGGTCCTTTCCAACCCAAAACCATTCTGTGATTCTATGGTGCTGGCACCCCAGGACTTTGGCAGTGCTTGCTGGTTGGGTTTTCCTTGCCTCCAGCAAAGAAATCCTCTGTGATACCCAACTGGAATCCCATTTATTTCCCAAAACTTCTGTCAAAATTAGAAGTTACTTGGTGGTTTCAGAAAACCTCCATGGCCTTTTTAAACATCTTAACCATTCTGCACAATTAACAGCAACCACATGTAGGAGGAAAACTGCAGTTATCTGACACAGCACCATAACAAAACAGGAAAGCAAGTGGGAAGGGAAGGTGGCAGCTTGAGGTGCCAGGAGAATTTTAGGTGGGAAGAATGCAATTATCCCAACAGAAATAGGATCTGAACATCCATTTTTGGAAAGGGTGTTCAATTTTTGTACCTGGAGACAGAAATATGTCCATGTGTTCGCTGCTTTCACAACCCCTTCAGATTCTGAGTTGCTCTTCTTCAGACCTAAAATTGACCCTACCATTTTCTCTCAGTTTAGCACTCCTGAGCTTTCTCAAAGTGCAATTACATCAGGAAGCATTCGAAACCAACCCTTGCTTTCTATTTTATCACTGGCTGAACACTAGTGCTCACAGAACCAGGTATATCCAGACTCCAAGAACCTCTCTATCCCCAAAAAAGCCTTAGTGGAAGCAGCTTTGGGATCTCCCATAAGCAGCCAGCCTGCATGGACTGTGTGTGAAATAGGCGACAGCCGTTAATAGCAGCACAGCTGATATAGTATCACTTTCTGTATGGAAACCACGTGGTGCAGTTTCACTCATGCCGTGGGCCTGGTATATTTCCTTACTTTCATATTTACCTTTCAAATGGAAGAGCTCTGTTTTAAACCCTTCTAAAGGGCTCCCAGGGTTATAAGCAAAATAAAGCACGTGCAAGATGTAGTACACATTTTAATTCTTGCTTTATGAATCTACTGCAGTTCACAGATTCAATTTGAATTAGTTTGATATGGAAATGTCTTACATATAGCATGCACTGAGGCCCAAATGTTTGATTAGTGAAGATGAGAACTTTACTCATCTGAAAGAAAGGCCCACTTCACCAAACTCTGCAATCCAACTGCATTTCGGAGCTTTACATAAGGAAGGAAAATGAAATAAATGCTTCTGTAGAGTCCATTAAAGAGAGCTTGATACACAGGCACTGTTTTAACCTGGATGCAGCTCTTTTAGAGGAGAAGTAGGAGAAAGAACTATGGGGCCCATATACCAGCTAGTACAAGGAAATGCAAACCTCTTTCATTACTTTAATGCTTGAAGAGGAAGAAAAGTGCAGATATCAGTAGCAGATCTAAAACTAAAAGCAGCAGGTTAGATTACAGAAATAATGCTTTATCTATCCTGTCTCTGACTGACCAGAGACTAGGATCTAGTCTTGACATTCCCAGTCTGGTTGTCTTTGACTCCTCTGCATGGCTATTGCAGGCCACAGTGATTTGGGTCATACTCACATCTGTTGTGATAGGTGTGTAGCTAGATGTAAATACAGCAGTTTGGGGCATTTCAGCTCTTAAGCAGTCTAGTATCTAGTTAATGCTATACATGATGGTTTTGCACAGATTTATCACTAATTCACAGTCCCATTCCAGCTTCCACTCTCTTGACATTAGCTTGGCTCAAACCTATAGATAATGTATCTCAGATATACAACCCTGAATGCCAACAAACAGGTGCGTGCAGTAAATCAAACAATATCTGAAAGGGTGGAAGTCCTAGGATTCACCTCTGTATCAAAATGGTCAGTTCTGCTTATTCACCTTCAAAATCTTCTTTCATATAATGCTATTTAAATGCTGAGCTATTCTTATAAACAAATAGATTTTGTAAGTGAGCACCCAAAAGAAGACTCCAGGGAGACCTTATGGTCGCCTTTCAGTACTTAAAAGGGTCCTGTAAGAAAAATGGGGAGAGAGAGACTCTTTAGCAGGGCCTGTTGTGATAGGAGGAGGGGTGATGGTTTTTAACTAGAAGAGGGGAGATTCAGGTTGGATGTGAGGAAGAAATTGTTTACAATGAGGATGGTAACACACTGGCACAGGTTGCCCAGCACGGTGGCGGATGCATCATCCCTGGAGACATTCAAGGCCAGGCTGGATGTGATTCTGAGCAACCTGATCGAGTTGATCATCTAGATGTCTCTGCTCATTGCAGGGGGATTGGACTAAGTGACCTCGAAGGTCCCTTCCAACCCAAACTATTCTATGATTCTAAGTTACGAGTGCTTGACCTTTGGATTTAAAATCTCCTCATCACACTCAGGGAAGCGCTGGCTACCTGGCTGCTGCACAAGCACTTCTGTAACTTGGGGATGGGGGAAAGATAGGAAAATAATGACGAAAGTTGTCCCTTCTCCCGCAGAGCACAGCTTCATCTGCCGGTGTTGAGCTGGAACAGCGGCAGAAGCACAGCGGAGCAGGTGAAAGCCTCGGAGAGCGCTCCCAGTGCTCACCCTGCCCCGGACCCGAGGAGCAACCTCGGCCCACAGCGGAGCTCTCCGCATTCCAAACACCGAGGTCCGAGATCGCTTCTCCTTGGCACCCGTCCCTGACAGCTGCTGAATGACGGCGAGATCCTGCAGCACCACAGCTTAGGGGCAGACCCAGGGCACAGCACTGCTCGGCACGGCTCGGGAGGCCGCTCACACCCCAGGCTGAGCAGCGCTGGGGAACAAAGGGCGGCCCGGCTCCATCGCTCCCCGCACAGCACCGCCGCGGGAGCCTTACTCAGAAGGGAATCCCAGCGGTAAAGGAATGTGCCAAGGAGGAGGCGGGCATGGGAAGGGCGGGAAAACCCATCCGGGATGCGTAGGTACCGGGAAGAGGTTGAGGTGCCGGACGCTCTCCAGGAGGGCTGCTCTGCCCATGGCCCACTCCCCACGGCCTAAAGCCGCCCTGTACCCTACCCATGGCGGGAAGCGCCCCCGGCAGCCCCCCCCCCACCCCCGGAGCGCTGCTCCGCTCCCCGCCCCGCCGAACCCTTTGTCCGCCACGGAGGAGCTGTCGGGGAGGCCGGTTACCGATGGAGATCTCCTGGGCGAAGGCGAGGGAGATGAGGAGCAGCGGCAGCCCCACGGCGATGCAGGTGACGATCTTATCCAGCGCCAGCTCCAGCCGCAGCCCTTTGTACCGCGTCTCCGGCGGCTCCTTCAGCAAGAAGTCGGAGAAGACGTACTCGGTGGCGATGTGCGCGATGGCCATGGTGGCGGGCACGGCACGGGTCGGCTCGGCCCGGCACGGCCATGCACGGCCCGGCACGCTTCGGCTCCGCCCGGCGCGGCTCGCCTTGGTTCGGCTCCGCCCCGCCCGGCGGAGGGGCTGTACCACGGGGCTGGGCCTCAGCGCCTGGACCGGAGCGGGATGGAGGAGCCGAGGGGCGTTGAGCACCCTGTGTCCCAATGGATGGGGGCTTCTCGCACTGCACTTTGCGCCCGCCGCATCCTGCCCTCCCGCTGGGCACTGCTGGGAAGAGCCAGGCTCCGTCTACACTGCATTCCCTCGGCAGGTCCCCAGTGCGGCTAGCCTCTTCTCCAGGCTCCGGCACCCCCAGGGAACCCCTCCCTCTGACAGATGCTCCAAGCCCTCACCCTACCTAGCACCATGTGCTGCCGCATGTTCCTCACCCAGAATGTTCGCTCACCACTGCCACATCTGTAGCTGATTTTTATGGAATACCTTCACCTTTGATAACCCTTCATTCTTTTGCCCCCTTTACATTTTTCCAGTTGTTTTCTGAACCTCTGTAGGCTTGGAGCATCCTCATCCCCCTCGCAGCAGGATTTGGCTTCCCACCCCAAAAAGTGCCACCTCCTGTGCTCTGCTTTTGATCTAGCACTCCCTGGCTCATGCTGTCTCTACCAAAGGGGACAAATTGTTCACATCTCCAATCAACTTTCCCTTTAGAAAATCACATTCTATCTGCTTTCAATTGTCATTTCTATTTTTCCAAGCCATAATCCAAGGAAATAATTCCTCTTATGGAAACTGTTCTGCAACCCTGGTTCCCTTCCTTCTTTCTGTGCTGTTCTTGGGTTTCTCCTGGATGAGGCCAGGGGTTGAGCTCCAGACATTTATATAATGGTGCTCCAGACATTTATATAACGGTTTTGTTCTTAATTCCTACTGATTCCTAGTATTCAGTTGTCTTTCTGCTCACTAAAAAGCACTGGGGCTAACGCTGTCATTAAAGTATTTGAAATAAATCCCCATTTCTGAGGTGCTTCGGCAGTTTGATGCAGAAGGCCAGGGTGGCTTCTTTCCGCAAGTACTACTGCAAATGTACCAGTACTAACTTTAACCTTTTTTTTGACTCATTTTTCATGCTACATGTACTTGTGATTGTCACTCATCTTGGTCGCCCATTTTCACACCACTTACAGAAAATGGTGAAGAGCAACAGTCCTTGCAGCACCCCATGAGTGCAGCACCAACATGAAATCTGACTGCTATTTCCTGGCTTTTAACCAGGTATTTAACCCCCATGGACCCTTCCTGTCATCCGAAGGTGATTTAATTTCCTTAAGAAGCTTTTACTAAGGACTTTCTCAAATGCCCTATGTCTTGGTTGTTGGAGAGGGACTCTTCATCAGGGACTGTAGCAATAGGACAAGGGGTAATGGTTTTAAACTTAAACTGGTGAAGTTGAGATCAGATGTAAGGAAGAAGTTCTTTACTTTGAGGGTGGTGAGGCACTGGAACAAGTTGTCCAAAGAAGTGGTAAATGCTCCATCCCTGGCAGTGTTCAAGGCCAGGTTGAACAGAGGCTTGGGTAATGTGGTCTAGTGGAATGTGTCCCTGCCCATGGCAGGGGGGTTGGAACTGGATGATCTTAAGGTCCTTTCCAACCCAAACCATTCTATGATTCTATGAAACGTGAGCAAGCTACTTTCATCCAGGTTTCTTACCTATACCTTGAATCCTTCAAAACCCTCACTGAGGCACAATTTTCTATAAGAAAATTGAAAGTATCATCTCTTTCATGATCTGTTTTGTTCCTCTGACCACTTTCCTGTTCCTTTTTTGGGAATGGTTTCATCCAGCTTGCGTTGTGTGGGTGTCAGAGCTGCTTATTCCTCTGGAAAGTTTTTAAAGGTTGATCTTGCATTGGTCATCTTCCATTTGGTGCTAGGACAGTTCCCAACTGCGACCCAAGTTCCCCATCCAGATGTTTCATACTTGAGGGCCTACATTACTCTGCGGAGAACTGTCTGCCCTGATAACCTGTTTGGTTTGTTCTTTCGATGCTTTACTCTGTTCCTGCCAGTGCTTCAGCCTCACACAGATGCTGTCCCTCAATGCAGGTGTCGGGCATTGCTACACACCTTGCATTGGCACAGCATTGCCACACAGCATTGCCAGGCAAAGCAATGGTGAACTCAATGCCTTATGTTTTCCTGATACTTCAGACTCTGTGGCAGGCTGTGTCGCCTGGACAAGCAGCAGCGATGTCCCAAGGCCCTGAAGACCTTTGGACTCTTCATTCTTGTTTCACAGCCACCACCCAGCTGAGAACATGTCAGATGAAGTGAGTTGTGCCAGCAGGTTCATACAAATGACCGTGTTTTTATCATCATTGGACTCACTTCGACTGCTGGCTCCTATAGTCAACAGTTACTTATGGTTCTGTTTCTAAGAAGTTAGATGCATTAGCTACTCTAAAAGAAAAGTACCAAATAATTTCCTTTATTAACAGTGTATGTTTAAGTGAAAGGCCTTAATTTTGTATGTCTACAGAGAACAAATGTTCTGCACAGACAAACAGTGCTTTTGCACAGAACAGGAGATCTCGTTTTTAATGCTTACAAAACAAAAAGATGAAAGGGCTTAGAGTACCTGTTTTTGTCAGCGGAAAGGGAAGATTTAGAGGAGTCTGGAAGTGTTTATTGCTATGGTGTACTCCTGTTTGGGCTCAGTCCTGCAGTTCTACCTCACGTGTGTGCCCTCAAATGACTGGGGAAAACAAAGAATCAAGAAATAACTGAGAAACGTCCATAAAACCTCAACATTTTGGTAACGGGACATCAATCCAGGACACCACTGAGCTGCAATGAGAGTGGTGGCCAGTAAAGTTTCCTACATTTGAACAATACTTTAAAATACTGAAGTGGAAAAATAGAATAACCCACCCCCCAGCAACTTGAACTTCCATTCTGAATCAAATTTGGATAAACAGTTTCACAGATGTGTTTGTTCTGGAGTTCCTCTGCAAGAGCTGTAGCAGGCAAGGATGAGCACTATCTAACTAAAAATGAGCTATAAACATTCAAGTATCACTAAACATGGCCTGGTTTTGCCTGTCTTCCTCACAAAGCGCAAAGGTCAGCCTCCGATGGCTTCATTGCAGGTAGGGAGTGGAGCTACTCAATGCAAAGAAGAGGTGCAGAATCAGGACCACAATGAGCAGCAATTACAAAGTCAGCTACTTTCTCAGGGGTTTCTTAGGGCTAGATCTTTAAAGACATTAACAAAAGCTGTTAGAAACTAACAGCAGGAGCATTGCTGAACTGCATCGGGTGTGAAAATACATTGGTTGGTCCCTAAATGCCTTTAAAAATCTGTCCGCAGTGCACAGTTTCCTTCTTTAAGAGGGGAAATAAAGGAGAATCACTTAAATCTCATTGAATTCATTGAGCCAGACTTCAGAAAACTGCTGGCCCTTCTGGATTAAAGCCGTGCCTGCTCTGTCAGAAGCCAGCACACTTAAAACAGTCCCTGGTGGTATTTATTCCCTAGTGTGAACCCCATGTTTCTGCACAGAGCACATGGATCCTGTGCTGCCAGAGCCTGATTCCCGTGGAATTCCTGTGCAGCTGACGTGGATGCCATGAGTCGTGCTGCTCTGCTTGGTTGCCAAATCTGATCTTGGGCAAAGCTCAGCTGAGCTCCAGAGGAGTGGAATGGTGATAGGTAGTACGTGGGTCTTGGAGCTGAACCCTCATATTCACTCTTAAGAGCACTGGTGACAGGGTAGGACTATCAACATGTGTCTTGCTCCAGTGTTATTAGCAGCATGTCATGAAATCCAGTGTGGCTCTGGGAGTGATGCTAAAAGCTGGGATTTACAGGGAATCTGTTAGAAATGGACTTTTGTCATGCAGAGCTGTGTAACGGATCCTGCTTCCTTGGCGGCTGATGAGGCAGAAGGCAGTTAATGCTGTTGACAGCAGAATAAGTCCAATGAAGAAAAAGGCTGCGAGGATCAGGCTGGTTTCTCCAGGACTCAAAGTTTTGCCAAAAAAATTGCCCCCTTTGCTGTCATGATCTGCTAAAAGAGAAGTATTTGATGAGAAACCTATGAAAAGAGAAATATTTCATGAGAAACATGAATCTGAAAAGTCTGAAATGACATTTAAAGAAATCCTTACCTTCGGCAGTGGTGCTGTTTTTTGCAGTAGATGCATCATATGCTCTGGTTGTGAGTTCTGCTGAAGGAGCCTTCCTCTCTGTGCAGGGAGAGGAAGCATTGTTAAGTTGAAAACATTAATAAATAGTTTGTTCTCATCTGTAAAAGTGGTGCTGGTTTTATTTAATTATTTCTGCCTTGGTGATCTGTACAGAAATCGTGATTAGATCAGCACAGCTATTGCTCTGGGCAGCTCCATGGGCAATGTCTCCCTTCTCTACAGGCATCTCTGTCACTTCACTACTTACTGTAGTGATAGGACAAGGGGTGATGGCTTTAAAATGAAAGAGGGTAGATATAGATTAAAGAAAGAAGTTCTTCCCTGTGAAGGTGATGAGGCGCTGGCACACATTGCCCAGAGAAGCTGTGGCTGTCCCATCCTTGGCAGTATTCAAGGTCAGGTTGGGTGAGGTCTGTAGCAACCTGGCCTAGTGTGAGGTGTCTCTGCCCATGGCAGGGGCTTGGAACTGGATGAGCTTTAAGGTCCTTTCCTACCCAAACCATTCCATGACTCTGTGTTTCAGTTCTGCATTTGCTTATTCATTTGAAGTTTCACAGCCTGCCTGAATATGTGGTATAGAACAAATTTGCCTTATCCAAGGGAGGAATATTTTGGCTGCATTTAGCATTACATTTGTTATCCTGCTGCTATAGGGTTACAGCTACAAGTTGTGCCAGCTGGCACTGTTGCAGTCCCTGCAGAGGAGTGTAGCAGGCACAGGGGACTCCCAGGCAGAAGATGCTGGATCCAGATGTTTAATGAAGTTATGTGGTGTAGAGAGGCTCACAAAGCACTTTTGGCTTCACTCAGAAGTGGTGGAAGGGACGAGCACCACTCAAAAATTTGCTAACTTCTCTGAGTCAAAAAATCTCCTATTTCTTGGACAGGATGAAAAATCATGTTTTGGAGCATCTTTATCCCAGCTGATCTCTGTCCATGCAGGAAGGAACTCAAACAGCTCTGGGAGAAAGCAGTTATTGCAGGGAGGAACCAACCTCATGCCAGCCTGCAGGCCCTCCCACAATCCACATGGCAGCAGGGCAGAAAAATTGCTTTGCAGTTGTTTTCTGCACCAGCTGTGGATGACTAAGCAGGCTGACACTGCCTTAGAAGGGGTGCTCCACTTAGGAGTGAAGCACCAACTGTTTGTAAGCAAGTTGCAGAGTGCAGCAAAGATTTTGCCATGTCATTAGGGGTGTTTGTCCTGTCCCTAGATGATGTTAACTGACTACAGCAGGGTAGTAGGGTGCAGCAGTGACATTAGCTCTCATCTCTTCCCTGCCCTCTGTAAGATCTGCTGCGATACCACCTCTGAGTTGTGGAACTGTTGGAACAAGTCTAGAGGAGGGCCATGAGGATGATCAGGGGACTGGAGCACCTCCCGTATGGAGACAGGCTGAGAAAGTTGGGGCTGTTCAGCCTGGAGAAGAGAAGGCTGCGTGGAGACCCCATAGCAGCCTTCCAGTATCTGAAGGGGGCCTATAAGGATGCTGGGGAGGGACTATTCATCAGGGACTGTAGTGACAGGACAAGGGGTAACGGGTTCAAACTTAAACAGGGGAAGTTTAGACTGGATCTAAGGAAGAAATTCTTTACTGAGAGGGTGGTGAGGCACTGGAATGGGTTGCCCAGGGAGGTTGTGAATGCTCCATCCCTGGTGGTGTTCAAGGCCAGGTTGGATGAGGCCTTGGGTGACATGGTTTAGTGTGAGGTGTCCCTGCCCATGGCAGGGGGGTTGGAACTAGATGATCTTAAGGTCCTTTCCAACCCTAACTGTTCTATGATTCTATGTTTCTGGTACTACACCTGATTTATTGATGGTGTAGGTTGTCTCCATGCCAGCGTGGATGTGGTCGGCTACATGGCAGTGCAGAAGCCACGTTCCAGGGTTTTCTGCTACGAGATCAATTGTCTGGAAAGTCCCAGGAAAAAGGTCGTATACGTCTCCTCTGTGGTCCTTATCTGTCTGTGGCAAGGCAAATCCAGTATCGTGAGAGTCATGCCTCATATACCTTACACAGGCACTGAAATATTCCAGATAGACTTTCAGCTCCTCAAGGCAGATCAAATGCTTCTTGTTACACATTTCTAGTGAGCCTGATCGGGGGAACCTGAGGTCTGTGGACACCTCTTATTTTTAATAATATTTATTACTAATTATTATAATTATATTACTTTTATATAATTAAGAGGAGACCCCTCCTGAGGACTTTGGGTGCTGGTTGAGCCCAGGTATTTCTTTGAAAGATAGTGGTTTTTAGATAGAACTGACAGTGACAAGCTGTCACAACATTAAACTGTCTCTAAGCAGGCATAACTGATTCTCCCCTGTATCTTCCCTTATACCAATAGGCATGTACCTATTTCAACACACTGAACCATGTCCTCTAGCAGTGACATTTATTACTGTTTCATAACAGGCTTACAGTAACAGAAGCTTCGCAAGGATCTCATTCATTTTGCATTTTCTTCACATGCAAAACTCCCACAGACCTCAGCATCAGCCCAGGGCTCTGCACCCATGCTGCAAAACCAGGCTAGAACCTGGACTTCTTTTGCAGAAATTTCCCATCCTACTCTAAAGGTTTTGCTTTGATTAATTTTACCAACCTTGAAGATGAAGGTCTGTGCATGGAAGTGAACCGTATGTATATCCACTTCATCGCCCATTCCTATCAAATACCAGTTTGTCCTATCACCTTCGTTCATTGTTAGACCCAGAAGACTGTTATAAATCTTCCCATTGATGGCTGGAAGAATGACAATATAGGACTGGTTAATAACTGGCCATGGTATGGTGATGATAACCTGCACTTCAGTACCCTTCGCACTTTCTCTCTGGGGCGATGGGGTACCCAGGCAGAGAGGGGACAAGCATGTGTGACCATGGCAGGGAGACAGTCACAGTTTTTGTTCCAGTTTCCAGATCTAACTGCACAGCAACAACTATTTTACTGTCTTGAAAAGTACTGGGTATGGTTTTCTGTTAGTTGAGGTTAAACTCCTGAGCAAACAGGATTCATGTTGAGAATCTACATGGAAAAAGAGGGAAGAGTTGTTGCCTACGATAGGTACCAACTGTAGATTAAGAAATTTGCTTGCCAGGGCTGTTCCTGCCCCTGTCCAATCTGTTCTGCTTGGCTTCTGTGCTGGTTGCTGCTACAGACACAGCTCTAAAATGTCATCCTTATGCTCCTACAGAGCAAGCCTGCAAGGGTCACAGCTCCCAAGGGACAAGGGAAGTCTGGAAGGGCAGCCTCTTCCTAAGAGTATAAGATTAAAATATTGTATGTATATTTTATATATAAAAATATAATATATTATTATAAATATAGAAATTATTATATATAATATATATTATATAACATGACTGTCTTGTTAGAAAAATATCTTATCTGGGCCCTATGAAATCTTTTTATTTCCAAAAAGCTGCAGTTTCTGAAGTTGTGATGTGGTTGGGCAAGTACAGGCTAAGTCAAGCATCTTCCTAAAAGGGTTGTGAAAAAGAAACCTATGTCCTTTGGCTGCTGCCACCATGTCCTACATACCATGCTTGCTGTTGCCTTCTACAAAGTTCTTAGTGGCATTAAAATCATCAGGACTCTTATGAAGGTATGTTTCAATATTGTCTTTCAAATACCAGGATTCATTTTCATCAAACACCATAAACAGAAGAGTAAATTCACGATCAATGTCTTTCCTTAGACCTCTTTCATCTAGAACACCTTTTCTGCAAACTACAAGAGGCCCAATCAGACCACTGTATGTGTCCTGAAATAAAATAAAGACATGCGTTATAGAGTTCCACTTCATCCAGTTATGAAATAGACACAAATTAACTACAGATTGAATAAAGATGAAATCCCATTTTCATATCAGATGAGAAAAAATAATTTCTTACTCTGATTAGCGATATCTTTCTCTACATGTCCCTAAATTAATGTACCAAAGCAATGTTTTGCCTTCACCCAACATTCCTTCAGCTATTCTTTAAAGAGGGAATCACATTGCATTGATGTGTGCCTGGGGATTTCCATGGATTAAATTACCCAGGCATGTGCAACTGCTATCAAAGAGGACAAAGCATCCAGCTCTGTAAATCATTCCTCTAGCATGTGGTCCTCGCATAAATGTGAAGTAGGATCCTTTCAGAAACATTATTCAAGGTAGGGTGCTTTAACCAAAGGAATGTAATCTTTAATGACCATTTCTTGGTTACCTTTACAAAATTCACTGTTGAATAATAAACCCAAGTAATACAGTTTGGATCTGTTTTACCAGGGCCAGATCGTTCTGGGACATTCCATCTGTAGGTGTTTATTTCTCCTGAAACAGAGAGAACAATTTTACCAAGAGCAGCTGGATATAAGAAGCTTTGTATGTATGTATGTATGTATGTAACTGAGATCTGCTAGCTGCCTCAGCAAGACATGATCTGAATCAAAACTATCTATGGAAGCATGCAGCAATGAGATATGGATGTGATGCTGCCTTCCAGGAGGTTACTGTGGTTCCACTGGTGTAAAGGAAGTCAGATATCCCAAGAAAAGGAGATGTGCAAATGATTCTGTCAACAGTGGCACCCCACAGAGGGAAATCTGGAGACAGGAGTCATTATCTTTCCCTTTGGGCAAAATCTGTAGCAGATCAGTGATCTTGGATGCTGGCGCTGAAGTTCAGTTGAAGATGCTGGAGCCAAGCTCCAGCAGGTGTTTGTTGGACCTGCTCAGCTAAAAAGGGCACAAAGATGTGGCAGTTGCCACTGGGATTTTGAAGATAGTGCTGCAGCAGCATATCAGATCTGGGCCAAGAGAGGAGAGCTGAGTACGTGCCAACCAGCTGACTGGGAGAAACAGAGGGGTCCTTTCCTCTTCCAGCTAAGCCCCTGCTCTCCGTCAAATACCAGAGAATCACTGTCCCTTCCCAAAAGCCATCACCCCTGCCACGTCCTCCCTGAGCAGAGGTTCCCTGGCCTCCGATTTAGAAAACTTCGGAACAATCTGGTGGGGAAATGATCTATTTGGGTTTTCTACACTGAACACAAACACGTCTATGATTGGATGAACTGCCTGTGCAGTGTTTCCCTGCTCTGTTTTTTTGCTGGTACTGCAGGGAAGAAAAGGAGACCAAGATGCGGTCAGTGCCTTGCCCTTTCAAGTGGTGTAGAAATGTTGAACCAGGCAGCCTCTGGTACTTGTCTTCCAGGGTGAAGAAAGTCTTCCAGGGTGAAAAAAGCCAAGAACAGATGGGCATATGCTATGAGTCAAGGGAAAACAAAGAAATCATAGGACTCTTAACTATGGTTTTAGCACAGGCACAACCCAACAGCTGCCAACAGGTCAAAGGAGAATTTTCAAGCTTAAATGGTTGTGAAGTGACTGAGCCTGGTTTTGTGTCACTGAGCCTGTTTTGATGGGTCATGCAATAGTGGGGTTTATTGTACAGCAATAACTACAAAAAAAGAAATGGTGATGCTATTATTGTACTATATGAGGTGAGTCTCATGGAAGTGTTGCAATATCATTTAATCTTACAGGACAAGCATCTTCTGTTTATTACAGCATTGGTTTGTAGACTCTGGAGATTAGAAAGGCCTTCAAGAGACAACACTACACTAATAGGATAGAAAACACTAACAAGAAACCCTCAGTCTCAGAGATATTCATGCAGTGGAGACATACACCAACGAAGAGTTTGTCCTCCACCTGTATCTAACCTGCATGTCACCACCCCTTTTCAGAGGGAATGAAGTGAGAAGATATCTTGCCTGTGGTCCTTTAGCATTTCCTTGCTTTTTACTCCTCACTTAAGGACATTTGGACACTGCAGATGGAAAGATCTCCACTCTGCTTAAAACCTGAGACACTTCAGGTGGCATCAAAGACCTGTCTTTGAAGTTCAAATGAAGCATAACCCCTGAAAGGACTGATAAACAAGAGGAAAATTGATGTTTTCTCCCTTTTTGCTGCTGGTAAATGGAGAAATGGATGAGGAGAGCACAAAGCTGTGGCAGCTGAGAGCTGTTTTGGCTGCTATGGATCTGCTCTCTGCATCTCTACCATGCCACCCACAATATGTCTAGGGGCTGGAAGTGCTCTTGGGAGCACAAATTAGCAGGAGATAAATCTGGCTGATGACTGCTTCAGGATTTAATGGAACAAGATAGGCTCTGGGAAGCTTGGGGTGAGCAGTCCAGCCTGGCCTAGGGAGACAGTGAGGGTTTCTAGATGACAGTGGTGGGTTCAGGAATTGCTCTTGTTTTGAGGGACTTGATTTCTGTGTTAACTGCGGCTTTCAAACTCCTAAGGAAAAGTCTGTCCTTATATCTTGCTGAAGAGTCCTTTCCTTTGGCTTACTGTCAAACGCATCCACCTTCCCTCAAACTAACTTATGCCAAGGATGCTCCCATGTGGACATAGGAAACATGACAGTACCGTTCGCAGCGTTATACCTCAACTGTCAATAAAACATTGACAGCATCATGGGGCACATAATAAAACAAGGGAATCATATAAATCAGCTCCTTCTCTTTTCTTTCTCCCCCCCATATATTAACCATAGATATTGGCAGGTGTTGGCTCATTAATTTGTGGGTGATTGTACTCTATCGATACAGCTGGTTACAGGAAAGAAATTTCAGCTTGCGAAGAGGCTCGGTAAATCAGAGCTTCTTTTCATTTAGTTTCACACTGAAGCTCACAAATACTAACAAAAAATATTGTGGGAGTGATGGAAAGTAAGGGTACACTTTGGCTTGACTATAATGCCTGGGCTTGAGTCTGACTGCCTACTACAATGTAAAACCCAACATAAAAATTGAAGAACAGATATTTTAAGAGGAATTTTTCTATATGAAAGATTTCAATGCAGTGAGAACTATTTTCCACTATTTTTCTCACCAGAAGCTGAGGTGTATTTGGACTTTCAATATTTTCCAAAGAATTTTAATTCACATGACAGCTACACTTTGCATTTTATGCATCAGCTCTGAATGCAAATGCTGATCCTGTGTAGACCAAGAGAGAGGGAGAGTTCATATTGCCAACTGTAACTCTACCACTGAGCTTCTCAGTTTTTGAAACACTTAAAGTGTCAGTCTGGAGGCAAATGCAGCTCTGGTTTACACTTCTCTTGCCATGATTATGGACCTCCCTCTGCCTTTTTTTGGAGGTTGCCCAATGATATTACATTCCTGCTTCTGCCTCTAATAGGAACAAAGGTACCTTCTCTGCCTGAACATGACCCACATATATAACAACACAGAATCATATCTGAATAAAAGCTAGTGTATTATGTCTGGAAGAACATACAGGTATGCATATGCATGAGAGAGGGATTATCATTCATGTGTTGAAAGCCTTTTATATACAGCCTTTGTAGCTCAAAAGGGAAAAAAAGAGCAGCCTTACCAGGCAGTGTAATTGGTGTCTCAGGTTGCTCTTCACAACCCACCTCTTCTATTCCATGTGCGGTTATCGAATAAGGCCTGCTGGCTTTGTTCTTAAACACAACCAGTACAGAGTCACCAACCTCAGCATGGAGTAACGGCCCTAAATTAAACCAGAAGATGCCAGTGATTAATGCTTTGTTTCTGAATGTAACAAACTGACTTATCCCTAGCTTTCCTATCCCTAGGAAAGAAGCCAAGGTCTTTCCCAAAACCCTCGCATTCTTCTGTTCTTTCAGCAGAGCCATCAAAACCTGGTTGTTGTTCCAGCTGATGAGAAGCTCCAGATATATATAAATAATCTTTTCTTCTTTCTGATCAGTGAGAAGAATTGTTCACTCTGGAGTCAGGTCTTTGGACACCTTGTTTTTAAGGAAAACTCTTGTGCATGGTTTTTGTATCTTTCAAAATTATATTTCTCAAGCTGGTAACAGCTTTTTTCATTAAAAAAAAAAAAAAAGGAAAAAAGAAAATCACAACAAAATTATGTTTCTACTTTCGTACCCCAAAAAAAGGAAATGCCCAATACACTCCGAGAGAGTGTTGGTTACTTTATGACCATTGCTGCCCACTTCCCACCCCATAAAAAATATGAGCTGATGGTTATTTTATGACATGCGTAAAATTTTGCCTTGCTCAATTTCAGATACAAATCCAGCTCCTTAATAATGACTTAATCTGCGTACAAGAGTTGTGAAGTTAAGGTGTATCCTGGAATTGCCATTCTGGCATCCTCCCTCTTAGTACTCCTTAGGAAACTCTTTATTCATGCTTAAGAATGAAATCTCTGATTTGGAAAGAATCTTTACGCTCAGCAATTATACAAACTGAGTGTAAAATCACCGATAACCTGGATAGGCATCAGTGTTCCTTGTTTCCCATGTTAACAAAGCTGGAAAAACTTAGTTTTTGGAAAGCAATCCTGTCATGTATCAGGCTCGGTCTGTGAGCCTAAGAGCTACTTGCCCAGGATTTCCAAGTGTTCCTCCTCCTCCGTCCTCACTTTGCGCTGTGTGAAGTTGCCATTTGTGTACTCCCTGTAAACCACCTTCTTGTATTTTGAACCAATCTGATCTTCTGCTTGATTCAAGAAAATGTGCCCATAGCTGCAAAATTAGAAGTCAAAAATTAAACCCATTAAGCCTTACATATTTAAAGGCTGGTAACTGTTGTGTTCCTCACAATAGATTTGAGGAGAATTTATGGCTTGATCCAGTGTGCTGATTGATGTGAAAACCTGGGTGCTGCAAGAGATTTTAAACAGCAAATAATAACAGTGATAATCCTTACTAAATACACACCCTCTTCAAACAGGTAAAGCTGAGGACACATTGCACTCACCACAAACTTTTGGGAACACAAATCCTTCACCAGAGCTTTCAGAGCAGAGATGAATTTCAAGCCAAGAGTGGGTTTGGCAACTGTCTCCAGCTGCATTCTCTGCTCCAATAAAAGATACTGCCTGTCCCTGCAAACTGTAATCCTCTTATCACAATGGCTGCTTTCACTATCTTGGCTATTAGTCAGCCACAGGAAGATGACAACCGAAGCCTAACCTTGCAAAAGCAAATGCCATCATCTAAGAGTGGGCTGCTTTCCCCTGCCTCGTGCTGGTATGCACTGCGCAGGGCTGGATGCTTTCCCAGCGTGAAGATAAAGTGGGAAAGGTATTTTCCCACCTGGCAGAAGGTGCTTTTTTGTGCCCTCCAGGTCTGAGCGGTCACCCACAGTTTGTTGTTGCTCCGATGGGATCCCGGAGGGCTGATTTGCCAGCAGAGGACACTCGCCACCAGCTGTGGAGGAGAGCGCTCACCCTTTTCTGAGAGCAGCTCTGTCTCCTGGCGGCTCATCTCCAAGGTGCCTCTGGCAAAGGAGCGGTGAAGTTGGCTCACAACGTACTAAATAAAGGCATAAAATGCCCCAAGAACACTGCTTACTGTACTAAGTGCTTACTGTAGTAATTTACTGTGTGTGCAACAATAGCCTTTGACAGTACTGGAGTGAATGTTTTCTTTAAGCATACTTCATCACCTGCAACTCTTATATATTCCACCACTCACCATACTCTTCCTCTTCACAGGGTGCAGTTTCCCAGCCACTTTCCTAAGGTTTATTTTTGAAATACGCTCTTTGTTCCTTTTTGTTTCCGCCAAAGTTGCCTCAGAGACCTCCCTATGCAATATGACCTGGAACGCTTATCTTCTGCACATGCTTTTTATTCCTTAGCACAGTCTAATGTAGAGATGATTCACCTGCAGTAGCTACTATGTTCTGACTCCTCCAGGGGAGCCAGGGGCTACCACACTGCAGTGAAGCAGATTCAGCGTCTCCCTAATGCATGTGAAGTTCTTGCAGGGGCTCGTGTCTGGGATGTGTACCTGGGTTTCTTCCCTATGAAAACCAGAGCACTGGGATGGGGAGACTGAAGAGAGTGAGGGAGAGGAGGGGCTTGGGTGGCATCATTGTAAGGCTGAGCCAGAGCTGGAACACACAGATGGATTTAGGTGCTTGGAAGCTTTCTTGGCTCTGACAGCATTACAAGACACTCTGAGACGAAAACATTTGAAAATGTTGCCTATGAACTAGTCTAGTCTGAGAGTTTGTCACTTTACAAATACATTTGCTTTTACTTTATTTAGCAAAGACTGCCTCCTAACAAGTACGAAGCTGGCTTCATGAATGGACACTTCCAAGTTTCCTCTCCATTATGAGTTTACCCCATGCCCACAAACAATTTTTGCTTTGAGTACCTTTCCTCATTGCTGCTGATGTTGTAAATATTCGGTACCGAGCTCTTGTTTGAAGCATAGTCCCACTCCACCTCCTCCGCAGCAATGTAGTAGAGCCTTATGGTTCCCCTCTGCTGCCGGGCTCGAGTGCTGTTACGGCAGCTGCTGACCTCGTAGAGGTGTTTCATCCCACCAACAAAGTGATCAAAAGTCCTGCAAACCACTTTGAATGTGCCTGGAAAGGAAAGCACATGAGAGTTAGGTGATTTAAAATACTTCAAAAAGCAGCTTGGCATTAGTTCCTGTGCGCTGTACGTCTCTGATCTGTTCTCAGGCAAACCTAATCTGTGATGCTGTATGGAAAGTCAAGCATGGGAATGCTTATATAGAATCATAGAATTGTTTATGTTGGAAAAGGCTTTTAAGATCATCAAGTCCAACTGTTAACCCAGCACTTTCAAGTCTACCATTAAACTATGTCCCTAAGTGCCACATCTACACGTCTTCTGAATGCCTCCAGGGATGGTGACTCAACCACTCCTCTGGGCAGTCTGTGCCAATGCCTGAAAACCCTTTTGATGAATAAATTGTTCCTAATATCCAACCTAAATCTCTCCTGGTGCAATTTGAGGCTTTTTCATGTCATCGTGTTACTTGTTGCTTGGGAGAAAAGACTGACATTTGCCTCCCTATGACCTCCTTTCAGATAAAGTCCCCCTGAGCCTTGTCTTCCCGGGACTAAACACCCCAAGTTCCCTCAGCCATTCCCCATCACACTTGTGCTCTAGAACCTTCACCAGCTTCACTGCTCTTCACTGGCCCAGCTCCAGCACCTCAGTGTCTCTCTTGTAGTGAGGGGCCCAGAACTGAACACAGGATTTGAAGTGCGGCCTCACCAGTGCCCAGTACAGGGGGACAATCGCTGGCCCTGGCCCTGGCCCTGCTCTTTCTGATACCAGCCAGGGTGCCATTGGCCTTCTTTATGCTTCTAGGGCAAAAGTGATGGAAAAGGTAAAATAATGCGCAGTTAGAGAAAATCACACGTTGATGATTGTCAAGATCTGATAATTCTCAATTTGGTTTACTGTCTATAGAAGGCTACCTGGCAAAATGTAAAAAATCTCCTAGAATCGTAGAATCATAGAATAGTTAGGGTTGGAAAGGACCTTAAGATCATCTAGTTCCAACCCCCCTGCCATGGGCAGGGACACCTCACACTAAACCATGCCACCCAAGGCTCTGTCCAACCTGGCCTTGAACACCACCAGGGATGGAGCATTCACAACTTCCTTGGGCAACCCATTCCAGTGCCTCACCACCCTCACAGTAAAGAATTTCTTCCTTAGATCCAATCTAAACTTCCCCTGTTTAAGTTTGAACCCGTTCCCCCTTGTCCTGTCACTACAGTCCCTGATGAAGAGTCCCTCCCCAGCATCCTTGTAGCCCCCTTCAGATACTGGAAGGCTGCTATGAGGTCTCCACGCAGCCTTCTCTTCTCCAGGCTGAACAGCCCCAACTTCCTCAGCCTATCTTCATGTGGGAGGTGCTCCAGTCCCCTGATCAGAATATATTGTTAGTGGGAGTTCTGCAGTGCAGTTACTTTACAGATAGGGGAAATATATGGGATATGCACAAGAAAAAGACACCAGTGCCAGACATCTAACCTGGCATGTGCATAATACAGATATTTCCATCAAGTGCTCTGGCCAAAGATGGTCCTTGGCACAACCTTGCACAACAGTGATAACTTTTGATTAAAACAGAGTTGCACTAATGAAAAGAAAAGTAACATTGCACTCTTTATCATGAGATCATGGTCCCTCTGAGTTTGAAAGCATCACTGGATTATACATAAGAATTACAAGTCTTTTTAATGTATATGTTTCTGGAGAAGCTCCTAAAGAATATTATTGAAAAACTATCATTGAGGTCCTAAAATGGCTTAAATCCTTATCTACACAGCAGTGAATTTTATCTTTGCTAAAAAAGCCTGTTTCAAGAGTTATGGAAATTCTATGAACTTCTCATTAAGTGTCTCTCTACCTCCTGCTCTGCCTATCCCAAGGTCATCAAAGCCGTCACTCTTCAATGCACACAGATATTGGATCTATATCGCCTTCTCAGAAAAGCAGCCCAGCCTACGCTAGGTCCCCATGGTCTCCATGCTTTCAGGCTCCCTTGTGCAAAGCAGAGCATCTCACTGACTGTTATTTTGACTGCCTGGTTTCTGCATGTGCCACACCACCAAGCTAAGCTCATGAACGTACCCACACGGTCCGGCTGCATCAGCGCTGTCCATGATAAATGAGGAAACAAGGCCAGCCCGTCCCTCGTCGTCCCTCTCAGGTCAATGGTGTTTCCTTGAAACTGAACCCCGTGCATGTCGTAGTGACTGCCTAGCCCGATGAGGTGCCAGGAGACCTTGTCGTCCTTGCACATGGTCAGGCCTGGCAGGTTGCCGAACAAGTAGCCATTGACAGCTGGAAGAGAAGGAAAAAGCCTGGTTGGCAGGTCTATGGAAACTCATCACAAAGCCTCCTACCACCTGCCTGGCAAGAAACTCACAGTGCCATAGAATCAACCAGGTTGGAAAAGACTTTTAAGGTCAAGTCCAACCATTACCCCAGCACTGCAAAGACCACCACTAAACCATGTCACTGAGGGCCTCCTCTGCATGGTTTTTGAACACTTCCAGGGATGGTGATGCACTTCATGACTCAGCAAGTCACAGCATTAATTCAAAGAGCATTTTGTGAAGCAGAGGTAGCACTAGATGACACCAAAATAATCTTGTAATGCTATTCCTATAAACTCTGAACTTCTACCTGTTTATTTTTTAGCCTGTAAAACCTTATAATAGCCCTTTGCAGTGATGTAGCACTTCTCATGCAAGCTTTTGGGGACGCCTCACACACACACAGTGAAGTATATAAATGAGATACCTCCTTTCAGCCTGGAGAATGTATAACCAAATCATTAAGGCCATGGAGTAGGCCATAAAGAGTCCACATTATAAATTCAGTTCTGATGGAACCTTTTTATGTGATTTTGACCTTTTATTTCCACTTTTACTTTCAAAATGTACCTCTTTCTTTCACGAGAAAGGCTAAACTCCCTAATCCTCAAATGCTCTCTGTGATCATTGGGTAAAAGATATTATGGCAGAACAGAACTTCAGTATAAGATATTGCCTAATGATAGAAGAATAAAATAGATGGGTCTGGAAAGCCCAGAGGTTCTCTAACAATACATACTCTCAGTGCTCTTCAGAAATCTAAAGCAAAGAGAGGTTACGTGGTTTGTTGAAAATAACTTGGAGGAGGTCCATCCTGGAGTCAGATACTTACATTCACAAGTGATGTTGTAAAACACTATTGACCATTCACCTTTTTCAGAGGTGGTCAGTACCCAAGTGGGAGCTGCAGAGCAGAGCAGGTGGATCGTCATTGTCCAAGTCATTGCCAAGGCCAGCAGTGAAATTCAAAGCACCAGTGAACACTGGCCTCTTCTGCAATTGATGCCTGACGCTGGCATTACTCCTTGTTATAGACTCAAGTGTTGTATTTAAAAGCTACACTCTTCCCTTTCTCCAGGCATAGCTGGTAAGTGAATGCATTCATTGCTAATGTGACTGGGGTTTCAGGATGCACTCCAAGGGCATCAGGAGCTGGCCATAAGCTGACTGACGGCTTTCCACCTCATCCCCAGTGCACCGCAGTTGGCTGTGAATAAACCTGCCAATTCATCTTCTTAATATGACTGAATAAAAGGTATCATTAACAGATATTAGATATTTCATACCATGCATTTTGTTGGATTCCTTGAAATCTTCATCATTTTCATCTACTTTTGAAGGGTCTCCAGTAAATGCTTCGATATTCTTGTGCAGATACCAGCTGTCATTCTCATCGAAGATTGAAAAGAGGAGGTAAAATTCTCTGTCTACTCCTTTCTGTAGCCAAGAAGGAAGCCAAGCCATTAAAAATCGATCTGTGCAGAATTACCCAGGCAATTCTTTTTTTAGCAAAACTTTCTTTCCCCCAAAAAATTGCAGCCATTTTCTCACTATGTCCTTATAGAGACAGGGATTGGCACTCTTCCATATACCAAAAGGATAAATAAAGTGTCCATTACTTACGTAGGGTGAAAAGATACATTTGTTGCCAATCAGTGCATAGAAAAGATGGAAAACCTAAGGATGAGCCAGAATACTGGGGAATTATGGTTTCCTCCTCCTAACCATCCCGTTAGGTCAGCTTTTACCCTGGGAATGCCATTTGTTTAATTTCTTAAAACTGAGCTGGGCAAATTGGCCCATATGGGACCCCCCCACTCCAGTGCACCACCCTGCTGTTAGGGGCAATCAGATGTCCACGTTCGGCACCTGTGTCCCGTCGGGATTCAGTGTATTCTTCCGACAGACCAGCAAAGGCCCCACAAGCCCAGAGTTGGTGTCCTTGACGGCATCAGTTGCTGAGTAATACAGATAGGTCAGGCATGGGGGGTCACTCTCTGTTGGACCTCCATTTTCAGGCACCCTCCATTTGTATGTGAAGGTTTCACCTGGCTTAACATGGGCTCCTGGCTTCATGTAGCCTGCGGAGAGAAAATAGAGAAGGTTTTGTCTTCCTGAGTACAAGTGTTAGCTGGGAGTCAGACACAGCTGCTGATTTATGTGGACCAGCTCCCCATTGCAGCCACAGCTTGGGCACCATCCCTTACTCTGGGCATTTATGCCTTGGGGACACCTCACCTGAGTCCTGTGCCATGGCGACAACCAAGCCCATTTAGCCATAGAGCCAGTTTAGCTGCTTCACTCAGACACCTTCTAATGCTATCTGGCTTGCTCTAATGTTTGCAGCTTACTTGCCCTATCATGAGGTTCATCTGTGGCACAAACACAGACGCTGGCTTTTCATTAAGCACCAGCAAAGCAACTACATCAGTGATCAGAGCTGCAACTGTGGCTCTTTAGAAATTCAAACCCAATCTGATCCTGGTAATTGTTTCTGATTTTGTAGCAACGCACAGGAACCTCTGTCAAAGTCTTCCCAGGGTGGTTGCTGTTGCTTTTTTTGGAAGCTACTGTTAAAGGATTTGGGCCATTGTCTGCTGCCATGCACAGGGTGGATTTAGCATCACTCATGTAGTTTAGCCACTGTAAAAGAATGCTGGCATCCACTCAAAGAGGGCTTACAAAAGGGACTTGAAGGGAGAATTGGGAAAAGGGGTCGGCCCTGCACCCTGTGTAGAAAAAAAGAGCCAAGTCACCTTTCTGGTCTTTGCTATGAGGAAGATCAAGTCGGGAATTTTGTTTAATGCTTAAGCATCCATTGAATAGATTTTCCCCAACACAGTCAGATATGTCTGGCAGCAGCATCAGCATTTACCAATCTAATACTGCTCTCTAATACCCCGAAAGAATCCTCTAGAAAATGTAAACAGTAATGAAAATAGCAGTATTATATATGAACACATACTATTTGCTGAAAAGCACAATAGAAAGAAGAGTACTGCTTCTGTCATATCTGATATTACTGGATTCGTCCTGCAACAGTGTTCAATATGGAAGAGTATTTCCTGAGACCACTATAAGAAAAAGATGCCTGCAAACATTTGTAGATGTCAGTAGGTACATTTATGCGCAGTATTTCACATGAAGAAGATGTACTCAGTCAATGCACAGCCTCTGAAAAATTATTGACCTTCAGTGTAAACCTACAGCCCTTGTAGGATCTCTACATGTATATAATAGATATGATGGAAATACAGCACACAAGGGTTTCAAGGGGAGAAGAAGGGGCAGAAGATTGTTGATGCGTCTGGAGTCAGGTTCCTCCCTACAATACCAAAGATGTGCAGCGCACACTGCTACTGAACTGTAGGATTTGGTTTGAATTTGCTCCACCCCGAAGCGTGCAGTGCTGATGGGTGCTGTTTAACACTGGGGAGTGTTAAATGAAAGCAAGACAGGACTGCAAGGAGACGGAAGCCGCGCTTCCACCAGGGAGCTACATCTGACGCAGATGGCATTAGGACATGTGCAGGTAACTTCAAGGCTGAACTCAAACCAATTTCGTGATGCATTGGGGCCTGCTGGCAAATTTGTTGTGTTGCAAGGTCAGCAAGTGGAGACAACAGAATTTAATAAAGCCTTTTGTATTGATTTTATTGTATGATGTTATGAGTTTTACATGTTGACCTAATTATCTTAGCATAGTTCTCAGAGAGGAATTATGTCCTATGAGTTTCTTTCTGATGTGTTGTAGTAGAAACAAAGCAATTAGGCAAGAGACCTACCTTTCTTTTCAGTGCTACAAATGCAGCAAAAACTTTTTCGGAGACCACAGTATTATCTTTGTAGCACTATGGATGGGATTCAGCTCACTCGACTTGAGCTGTCTTAGTCTCTCACCCAAACTTTAGGCTTCTTTTGTAGTTGATGGAGACAGAATGCATCTCCAGAGGGTGACCTGCATGTTCAAAGTAAATGGGACTTCACCCCTCTAAAGGGTTTGTTTCTGACTAAAAATGGTGCCTACCAATTAAATGTGACATTTAACATTTAGATGCAGATCTTGTTCTTGTACAAAATGAAAGGAAGCCTTGGGTGAATGCTCCATTTGAGTGTTTACATATTTACGAGGATTAATAAGGATTATCGTTGCTTCACATTCCAAGCCAATCAGATAAAAGCTGCCTCCGACACTGACTATCCTGACAGTGAAGCGAGGGCAATGCCCAGCCTGGATTAGAGAATCATGAGTATAGCAACCCAGACCATGTGGATGGCCGTATTCAAAGACCCAGCAGGTGCATTGTGCCAGATCTTTGGCTTCCTGATTCTGGAGCATGTCCAGAAGAGATCCACTGAATGCACTTGAGAGAGATTAGAATTAATATCAATTGGATTCTGCCTGTGACTTTTGCTTAACATGGACCTCATCGAGTTTTAGAGGCCTTTACAGTACATGTCCAGGAGGAAGAACCAGCACATTGGCAGACTGGGGAGTCCCATGGGTTGTGACATGTACGGTAGATACACATTAATCAAATCATCCCTTCTGTGCTCATCCACATAAAGGGCAAACCTGCAGAGCAACAGAAGATCTTTATATTCAGGTATTCTGGATGTGACGATAGAGCTGTACAGTCAAAACTTACCATCTATGTATGGAGCTCCTTCTGACAGCTTGCTGAAGCTTACACCATGGGCCATAATGCTATAGCTTCTTCTGGCTTTGTTGACAAAAGTAACCAGCACTGTATCTCCCACTTCAGCTTTTATAACAGGGCCTTAAAAGATGAGAGTGAGAGAAAGTGTTAGTAGAGCTACCCTCTTATATATTTCCATCTAAACAAGACAGAGAGATTGCCAGCTGCATGCATAAAATTCCCCTCTGGATTCAAGTGGATCTGCATTCAAACCTGACATAATGGCAGGAAGGGAAAATATTCACTATACCAAGTATTCCCAGGTGCTTCATGTCCTCTGACCAAATCTTCTTACTGAATGTTGCATCAGTATATTCCACATAGTGAACTTTCCAGTATTGCCCTCCTATTCTGTCGGTCCCTTGAGTGAAATATATTGAAGATTCACTGTGGAATTAACAAATCAGATTGGTTAAATAATTGGAGGTTCAGGCAGAAGCCTTAATTTCAAATGAAGTTATAAGTCCAGACACAAGAGAAATGACCCCCCCAAGTTGCTAGTTTGCATACACTTCTCTAGCAGACAAAGGGAGATATTACTGATCTGAATTACAATTATAAACTAGTTAACAAATGGACGTTCATTGTACGTTAGGCTTTCATGTGTTTAGCCCCATTTACTTAGGAAGATGTCTATGTCAACTTACCCTTAACTACCTTAGGGCAACACCTGTGCCATTAACTGCATACAGTGTGTCTCTAATCCTTATTATCAAAAGAGATCCTGTAATACAAATCATCTTCATCAGTAGTAAAAGGGGGGGAGATCTGCCATTATGGCACCTCTGAGATACACCCAAGTGCAAGTGTGAAAGCTGCCTGAGGAGTTCCATTAACTCTGTTGAACTTTGAGTACCTCACAAAGGTACAAAGGGCTCACTTTCTCCATGGACTTAATGGATCAAGATAAGTGCTTCCAGAAGGCAACTCCAAGCACTGCAGTTACGAATCTAACTTCCTGGCAAGGTTGTTGAAATACAGTCCTCCCTGCCCCTTTCAATTAAAGTTAATAACAGTGCAGGACCTAACCCTGGTGAATCACTGGGGAAGTCTCACCCTGACTCCTGAAATTAAAGCGCATCAGGAGAGGACTAGAAAGCTTACCTGCCAGTGGCGTTCAAACCCTGCCCAGTGAATTTATCATAACCGTCAGGTCCATAATTCCAGAGCACTTCTTCAGCAGCGATATAATATCTCCTCTTGTGACTGGGTGGTGAGGGCCGAGACAGGTTTTTCTGGCAGATCTGAACATCGTACAGTGCCTCCATGCCACCTGCGAGGAGAAAGAGTCTGGAGACAGTCCTTGGCCAGCTGCAGAGTCAGCAATCTCATGGATAAAAATGCACATTCAAAACTCTTTAGAAGCTGCATGGATTGGAAACAAATACTAGGGAAAATTGCTAATTTTAAAGACATCCTCTACCTGGGAAGATGCTAGCACCATTCTCTTGCAAGGTGGTACTTTATGCCACAGGTAAACCCACTGACATCAATGACACTCATTAGTGGGCTTATTTACTCAATTCTTTAATCTGGGTAAGGATGGTAGAATGATTTTGGGGGTGAGAGTGCCTCCTGAAGTGTGCAAAATGGCATCATCTTCCCTTGACTTTCACTGCAATAGAGGCTGGTTATTACCAGACTGGAGAGATTTGTTGGTTGCCAGAATCAAGTCTGTTTTGCCTGATGCAAATCCCACTGAAATCAATGTTCAAGTTCTTAGATATAAAAATTCTTCCAATTCATCTCTGATATAATAATTCTACATTATACATATACTGCTGTCATAAGACCTAGCTTTTGGTATGTGCTTTTGGGCTATCACACCACATAAATACCACATCATCATCAAATTCCTTCATGTGAAGGTTTCTGAAAACCCTGCCCATTTTTGTCTGATTTCTGTAAAGAAAAAAGCTATGAAGCGTTCAGTTGGCATGATTTTAGCTTATGTGGGGTTTATGTGGCGTGGCTTCTATTTTATTTTTATGTGTTTCTTTATGTTTTTCTTATTTACAACAAAAAGTGATGATGAAGGCTCCTCTCATCGCTCACAGAAAGCATGGCGTCAGCACTGGGTCTAGCAAGCCTTCCTCATATGAATTGCACAGCTAAGTTATTCATACTAGCTGAAGATTTGGCCCAACATGTGTAATCTCCACTGGTGACTAAACTCATATTCATGATGTTTATCTGGTGAAATAGTTCCAAAGTGCTCAGTTAGTCACAAAAAAAAGGTGTGAAATCCTGCTTCCTCTGGAAACATCTCTCAGTTTTCTTTTCCAAGCATAAAAAAGGCTGGAACTTCTGGAAGGATGAGAGGGATCTATAGCAGCATACCTCGCAAGTGCTCGTTAACCTGGCACGTTATCAGCCACCTCCCCGGGTTCCCAGGAGTCATCTCCGCTGTGATGAACGTTGCTGGGAACAGACCAATGACATCTGCCCTCTGGTCTCTGCTGGTGAACGTGTGGCCATAGAAATATGCAGCGTGGATATCTATCTCGCTTCCCATGCCAAACAAGTGCCAGGACACGGAAGTGTCAGCGCACATCTCCAAGACGGGGAGATTGCCATAAATATAACCATTAATAGCTAGAAACAAAAGTATGAGACTTTATGAGAAATGAAAGAGAAGTGCCAAGTGCCTCTGACTCAATTTTAAGGGTGATCCTTTCCTGGCCCAGAAAAGGAACTGTCTGAATACCCACAAGGCCCTCACAGGCTCCTTGATGAAGAGTACCATTTTGAACATGCAGCTTACAGCTCTGCATGATCAAAGGACCCAAATTCTCTGGTTGGGTCTGTGAAAAGCTTCCTGGGTGGTATCAAGATTGGCAAAGGCCAAGTCATCACCAAAAAGGCCTGATAAAGAAGTTAACTTGTTCTGCAGCTATTTAACATGTCTGTAATCTATTTCCTCTTATTCTGAGTCATAAATATGCCATTATGTGCCAGGCTTAAGCAATTTGGATTTGAAAATTACAATATCAGTCAAATCAGTCTAGTCAGCTGTCTCTTCCTCAGCTTCCACGCCTGATAGTGTATCAGGACACTAGGAGAATAAGACTCATATTTTGCATAATGTTTTAGCTCCTAGGCTCCATGAAACAACCAAAATACAGAGAAATATATGGATTTAACTTCTTACACCGGATCTCCAAATGGCACAACATACTATAGGCCAATGGATATCTAGATCACAGGACTGGTTGTACCAGCCAGCTCACCATCAATAAGGCCATTTGAGAACATGGAGTCATAGAATCATTGAATAGTTAGGGTTGGAAAGGACCTTAAGATCATCTAGTTCCACTCCCCCTGCCATGGGCAGGGACACCTCACACTAAACCGTGTCACCCAAGGCTCTGTCCAACCTGGCCTTGAACACCGCCAGGGATGGAGCATTCACAACCTCCCTGGGCAACCCATTCCAGTGCCTGACCTCTTCCAACACACACATCTCCAAGTGCTCTGCGGCTTGCTTTTCTCTTTTCACAGCTGGTCAAACAGTCACCAAATGGCTTAAATCTGTTGCCCAAGAGAAAATGCTAAACAAATGGTAGAGCTGGGCGTGAAAGCCAAATCCCCTTTCTGCAAACCAGTGTGTTGTGCTGTATTTATGAAGATGCTTTTTATCAACACTGCTTCCACATCCTGACCCCATTCCTTGCTGATACAGGTAAAGGACATCACAAGGGACAGAAAGTCCTACTGAAATGAAAAAAGCCTGGTCTCTGCTGTAGGTCACCATTTGCTCAAGAGCCCTGCTCACCATGCATTCGGTTGCTGGTCTGAAAATCTTCATCCTCTTTGTCAACTGTGGCTGGTTCTAAGCAGAACGTGTTTATATTCTCATCAAGGTACCAGCTGAAGTTTTCATCTACAATGCTAAACATCAGGGCAAAAGCGTTAACAGCACCAGTCCCTTCTATTGAGGTCTCATCTGCAGTTCCTAAATTGCAAACGAAAAGGAAAGTGATAAAAAAAGCCTTGGAGGGGATTGAATTTAAAAGTGACAATAACTTTGGAGCACTTGAGGAAAGACAGTGTTCTGCCCATGATCTATAGGCACCTGATTTTGAATCTCACCTAATTTTGCCCCTCCTCCAAAAGACTTTGAACAGATGAGAGCCTTCAGAAGGTAGTTCATCTTGTCTAAGTTGAGCTGATATTTCAGGATCATTTTAATTTGACATAAGCATAAGTACCTGCCAATATTTGTAGTCCTATTTCCCCCATCTATGGACCACTGCACCCAACCTTGCTCTTTAGTCAGTGTTAACAGCTCTGTGTCTACACAATAAGACAGGTCATGGGCCTGGTAGAGCCAGAAACCAGTGACTTTTTATTTTGACCAGGAATTGAGGAGAGACAAGTTCTGTTGCAGTTCTGCTGCATTGAAGTGACTGCTGAACCATACTCTCAGAATGGCCATTCAAATGTGGCTCACCCTCCAACCTGAGACTATAGGAGTGGCGATACTGAGCAGTTTACTAATACTCGTTGACAGGCTTAGACTACATCCAATCACCCAGTCTACCTCTAAACACAAGGAAACCTTTGCATCCCCTGTCTCCTACTGAAGGGAGACCCAGAGCCTTGCTGTCAGTCCTGTAAAGGAGCCACACACTACCACTGGACAGAGGACTATAGCAGTAGCATCATGCAGATATCCACCTTGATAAATGCAAGACCAAACATGCAGATAACCTAGCCTTTCAGGCTAGGACTGTTCTGAATGTGCTATCTCCTGGCTTCATGTATTATTGCATAGTTATTGGCTCAGTTTCATATATTCAGGCAGTTCTGTAGAATTCAGAGGTTCTCTGGGAGAATGTTAGTCTGAGACACTTTAATTGTGTGAGTTAAGCTGGAGAACAGGCCTATTCTTCCCACATTGAAGAATTTATCTTTTCCATGTGCAAAACCTTCACTTATATGTTCTGTATATAAAGTCAGGGCTGATTTTGTACTGTGGGAAGTACTGAAAAAAGGCAGCAGAGATAGAGGGGAGAGAGCGGGTACATGGTCCCTGATGGCTCCAGCACAGAATCAGCAGGCTATAAAGGACATGAGACAGGTTGTCACCTCAGCAGTTCAGCGTGCATCCCTGTATGGCTATGATAAACAACTTGTGAGCAAAAATAGATAAATAATCTGTGTGGAGGAAAAATGACGAAGAACATTGGGATTTCAAATATGTAAATGCCAATGCCAAAGTCACCCGCCCAGCCCTATTTTCATTTCCTGGGCAATGAGTCCTTTGCTTGTCCTGAAATGATCTCAGTTTGGGATCATTTATTTTTTGTCTTGGCCATGACTGGCTGGCCACAGAGCATGCTGCAGTCCCTCCACCAGCTGCGGCAAATCTCTTATGAAGCCTAAAGGGAGCAGGAAGGGGGTTGTCCCAGAGCTACAATACCTACCCTGGGATGCTCCTGGAATGGCCCAGCTATTCCTTGCCCCTTTTTATGGGCTATGTAGGGATAGACTCTAGACCATCAGGTTTATACCTGTAAGCAAAAATGACTGTTAAGATGCCAAGCTTGGCAGAGGGGCTTGCTTTGTCACTGTTTCTAGCTCAGTACCTTTTTTACAAACCAGCAGTGGCCCAATTAAACCAGATGCAATATCTCTTGGTGTGTCAATGTGAGAATGGTAAATCCAAGTCAAGCAGTTTGAGTCTGCCAAAGTTGGGGAATAATCTTTCCTTACTGGCCATGTGTACGTGTAATTTCCACCGGGAACAACAAAGTCGTCCTCTTTGCTTTTACCACCGGTTCCATCAGGGTAAAGTGCTCCTAATACATTAAAAGGAAAAAAAAGAAGCTTTTAGGGGCCCCCCCTTAACTGTTTTCCTTAAATAAATGTGTAATTTCTTCTATTTTATCACAGATTTATAAAATAATAACAGCACTCACAAACAGAAACACTGAGAAATTGTGAAAAAGTCGGAAGTTCTGGTAATATCAAAAAAATGATGAGAATTCAAATCTATCATTTATCAGCAGACAAAATGTTAAAAATACATTAACAGTCTCTTATTTTTTTTCTAATTTTGTTCTTTACTCTCACTGGTCATCTACACCTTTTGTCGGCTAACACTGTGCATCTTCTCACAGTGTCTAAGGTTAAACGACGATCTAAGAGGACCACCAAGAGATCTTCCCTGAGGCTGGACATACAGGAAACTGATGAGAGTAATGAATGTAAGCAAATTCGTACAGTGCTCTAACCGAAATAGACATGCATAGGTTTGAGAATCTGAAAATTCAAATATGCCTGTTGTAGCCCTACTGGGAGGAAAATATTTACTTGCAAGAACTCCATCTATTCAAACAGGCGAAAAGTAGAAGGAAGGAGGAAAGGTGCTTTGGTGACTTACAATTCAAGAAAAAAGACCCACCTAACCTGTTCCTGTACTGGGTTTATCCCAGGCGTCGAGGGTTTGTGGTAAAAAGTTTTAAGGGACGAGGCTGTTCCTGGTTTTAGTCATCAGCTGCAATTACTGATGAGTTTATGAGAGGGTGATCTAAAGTCCTCTGATGTCAATGGGCAGAACAATAAACACTTGGAAAGACTTTTAGCTGCGATATTAGCTACTCCAGGGGAAAAGGAGAGGAAAAGGCAAACAAGCTTTTACCTTCAGAGTCCTTGTCATAGAAGACCCCATGTGGATGCACAGAGTATGGGCGGGAGCCAAAGTTTTTTAGGTGGACGATAAAAACATCCTCTTCTTCTGCCTTCAGGACTGGCCCAAGGAACCCCAGCCATGCTGCTTTGGGGATCTCCTGGGAGTAAGTGTCATCTGTGAATTGCCTAAAAACAGCCTTTTTGTACACACGTCCTATCCGGTTGGCTCCTCTTGTCGCATACACACTTGCAAACCTAGTGTGGGAAGGGAAAATAATTTAGAGACCAAAAAACTCCTTTAAGAGCTGATCAAATAACTGGTGCTTGCAGTGTACATAAGTAGTCCCCTGGGCTGTATGACATTGCTGGTGGAATAGAAGCTGAGGCATAAACCTGGACAGTGTTAGCAGGGTCCAAACCCCTTTCTGTGCAGTAACACTCATCCTACTTGCAGGTCAGGTCTTTAGCGTGGTTGCTACAAGTCCTCACTTGAGGACCAGCCACTCAGGCCTTTCAATACAGTTTTAGCAGATTCTCCCTCTTTTAAAGGTTTGAAACGTCACATCTGAAAGCATGACTGTTCAGAAGGAAAAGAAAACCAAATAAGAGCAATTATAATCAACTATGTTGACACTCCAGAGGAGTGGCAGGAAATATTTTGCATTAAATACATCATCTCTACATTCCAGAGCCTGTTTATAGCATCTCCAAGTGATGTAGAACCCACCATAAGGTCAGTGGTTGACATATTATAGCTATTAAATACCTGCTCCCTTCAAATCCTGAATTGCATTTGTAGCCTAATATCATCTGGCTCCACACTTCAACCTCTGGTTCCCATCAAGCCCTCTTTCAGATCAAAGAAACCACATACCATCAGGAACTTCTTTTCTATGCAGGCACTTGCATAAGTTTTAATTAATTGACTAAATTACTTTCTACCCTTCTTCTGCACAAACCAAGTACACTGACATTCTCATGCCACAAATCTTCCCTGAAGCTCTTTTCTGAAATTCTTCCATTATTTCTCCATATCTTTTGAAGTCTGAACACAAGAACCTCACACAATAGGCCAATATTCCAACTAAAGGCAAAGGTGCTCCCAGTTAATATTTCTTACACAGATGGAAATTAGTTTTTCCGTTTTATCTATAATAACATCATACTGGAAAGCCATGCTCATCACTTCTGTTATGATAGAAAATCTGTTTTTACTTCTCTCCACATAACAGCTGACAAATATGATACACGTTCTTCATCACTAAGTATCCCACACAAAGAAGGTGGAAACGAATCCCTTTGCTACACAGCCAGCCATGGACTGTAAGACAAATTTCACCATAGTTGGCTGCTCCATGAGTTTTTGAATCCTCTGAAGACTGTTTGAGCTTTCATGCTTCCAAATAAGCTTATAAAAAAGCTGAGCTAAATTTTCCTGAAGTATCACTCGCAGAAATACAGCGATTTTGTGTTTATAGTGAGTTTTTCTGACTGGCCAATTCACCTGCTTGAACCCGTTTTATTTAGGTGCTTTTGTGCAATGCCAGCAACCTCAGTGTTGGATGTCACATGAGTTGAAAGGTGTGATTTACTATAGTTTCTTCACCATAAGATCCACTGTTCCCCCTTTGCAAGCCACCTCTGTGTGACACCACAACTCACATCATTCCCCATCTGTGGTCATTACAATTCTGTGACCACTGTTGAAACCAGTCCCTGAAGTGATCCAGATAGAAAAGCCTCCAAAAAGAATGTTTTTTCATTGAATAATGTGCTTTATAGCAAAACAAGACCTATTTTGGCACAAATGAAAACACTGCCAATGATACTGCTGTAGCAGGATAAGTTGGCTAGGATGGAGAGCAAAGAACAGAAGCTTCTCAGTGTGCTTCTTCATAGAATAATGTATGTCAGATGAATACACTCAAAAAGTGTGGTTAAAGAATGAGTTACCAAAAAATCTGGATTTTCAGTGAATTAGAAGGTCTGTGGTAACCGTCTGCATGCATAGTAAGACCTGGCAAATCACACCATGCTCACTGAGAGAAGATACCTTCCAATGCCTAGGGGAAAGAGCTGCTACAAGAGTACTACCACAGAGTAGTAGGTGGAGTCAGTAGCAGTGCACTGCACATGCACATGCTTCCTTACCTCATGGCAATGCATTCATGTGGCTATGCCCTAATTCGAATTAGGAGTTAATTTTTAAAATGTTTTAAAAGAAATTTTCCCTAGAAAAAAAAATATTTTTTTTTTTTCCCGGAAAGTACTGATTTTCAGGAGATATTTTTCAGCAGAATTTTTCCCATTTCATCAGCCACCAAGTATTGTAAATGAGGTGCTGCAGTGGCACCTTTCCCCATGCAGTGGCATGCTTTCTTCATGATGACAGTGCCCTTATGCCCTTGGCTTTCTGGCCAGACAACATTGCACACTCTTGCAGTACTTCACACCCCTGGGATACAGCCTGCCCTGCAGGAGAGCTGTACCACTCAAAAATGCGCTTCTTGATCAGGTTTTGTCAAATGCTTGACATGAGCCTAACGCCTTTAAAGGCATTGATTTGGGATTCCAAAATCCAGTTAGGTTTTGAGGTTCAAGGAATAACCCTGAAAAAACCCTGCAGTTTTAGGCACCAGGGACTTTCTCATTGCCTAAAGCCATGCCGTAGCATCTCAGTTGTCTAGACCTGTGCCTGTCTCCTACTCAAAGCCAGCTAGGAGCCAGGAAAAGAAGTCTTTTTAGTGCCAGCTTTCTGAAAGGAAGCCCATTTAAACCCTCCACCCATTCAGAGCTGCAGAATCCACTGTCAGAGCAATGGGTATCAGCTGCAGCCAGTCCCAAAGTAGGTGATGCTCTTCTGTGCAGGGCATCAAGCAATGCAAGTCATGGAATCAGAAATGGATCACAGCATGAAACGAACAACTTGGCCTCTTGGCCCTGGTTAATTATGGGTTTTGTTTCATCATTGTCCAAAAGAAAGCAACCAATGAACTCTGAGAGAGAAATCATACATGTCACTGGTGCCTTTACCATTGTATTACAGACTCAGGATCTTTCAGAATTTCCATTCCTTCTAGATCCACACTCTCCAAAGGACAGAAGAGTTTCCTACTCAAAATGTCCTGATGTTTGCTAGTTTCTTGGGGTGCAGAGACTTCAGTCTCACTGCTCCTTCTGTCTAGGAGGGGTAGACCCCAGTTTTTCTGTCTATACAGACATGTATTTTTGGCACGTCCTTTTGGTTACCCTCAGTACCCAGTAACAGAGCAGATTGGTTGTTGTGAGTCTTACTCTAGGTGTCCAGACTGCCCAGTTTCAGCCATGAGGACTTTTGGGTGCCCACCGTAGCCTTGCAAGTAGCTGATAGCTCTTTGCCTCTTTACAAATGTTGTTGTGCTGCACTTTGTAGTGCTTTAAGTCCTTTGCAGAAAGATTCCCCACATTAGAGCTAATGGTATCAGCCTTAGGAGCTCATAGAATCATAAAATAGTTTGGGTTGGAAGGGGCTTTCTAAGCTCATCTAGCCCAATCCCCTTGCAGTGAGGAAGGACATCTTCAGCTAGATCAGGTTGCCCAGAAACACATCCAGCCTAGTCTTGAATGTCTCCAGGGATGGGGCATCCACCAACTCTCTGGGTAACCTGTGCTACTGTTTTATCACCCTCATTGTAAAGAATTTCTTCCTCACATCCAGCCTGAATCTCACCTCTTTAAGTTTAAAACCATCACCCCTTGTCCTGTCACAGCAGATCCTGATAAAAAGTCTCTCCCTATTTTCCTTATAGGCCCCTTTTAAGAACTGAAAGACTTCAATAAGGTCTCCCCAGAGCCTTCTCTTCTCCAGGATGAACACCACCAACTCTCTCACCTTTCCTTATAGCAGAGGTGCTCTAGCCCCCTGATCATCTTTGTGGCTCTCCTCTGGACCCTCACCAACAGGTCCATGTCTTTCCTGTATTGAGGACTCCAGAGCTGGACACATCACTCCAGATAGGGTCTCACCAGAGCAGGGTTGAAAGGATGCATGGATACGAGTGACCTCTCCTCTGCACTCCCAGATGCCTGGACCATGAGCATATGGCTACACTGTGGGGCTGTTATGCCTCCCCAGCATCACAGTGCAGCCAGAGATGTGTCCAAGGGAGCTGGCACAGGCTCAGTGCCACGATCCCTGCTGCTCCATCAGTGGATCACAGAGCTATTCCCCCCATCCCTCTTCTGTTTTTCAGTGAGAGCTTCTCAGTGCTCCATAAAGTTTCTGATGCCAGTGCCATTCATATCTGTGCATCATCCAAACCCTGCAGATGGATCCCTTAGACCATCTCCACAGTCCCCTGGAGATTTTCTGGGCTTCAGGATAGTGTTCTACTGACCTTTCCTCTCCTGTCTTTGACAACAGTTCTCAAGCACCATTCCCTGTCTTCTTCTGATGTCTGCTTCATTGGGAAACACTTCATATGCTCAGTCACTGAGTTAAACATGCCCTTCAACTGCATCCCTTGTTTCATTCTTTCCCATTCACTGATTTCCCAATATGTTACTGCAGTAGTGGTTTCTCCAAATGCTGTAATGGTTAAACACATCCAGTTCTCTGAGTCTGCCTTTGTCTCTTTCATCCAGTGGTCACAATGCAACTATTCTACTGGTCACCCCTTGTCAAAACATCTTTTGTCTGTCGTTTCTCTCTTTTCACAAGAAGACAAACCTTCTCTCTGCTTCTCCATTCTCCCCTGCTCACTTCAAACTGCTTCATCCTCCTGATGGCTTTGTGATATTTCTGCCTGAACCTCTTCCATCTTTTTGGTCTTGTGCGGTTGTAAGAGCTGCTCTCTTAAATCTTGACTATCTCCCTCCAACTCAGTTGTCAGCCTGCACTTCATGTACAGAAAGTTGTAATGATCAGCCAGTCAGATCAGGAAAAGGGAATCGTCTGGAGCTGGACCCATGCAAGCTTCCTAAATTCCCTCCATCTCCTCCAGTCAAGCCAGTATTGAGGTTGCATAAAGAGTTATACAGGCTGTGAATCATGGCATAAAAAATCTTGTTCAGACTAAGAAAGCCATGCAAATCCTGCCTTTTATTTCTGTGCCTGATCTCATTTTTTCAGTTGACCATTCTCAGCAGTTCTTAAGCTCCAAGAAAGGTTGGCAATACACGAGTGGGACAAAGGGTTATTAATAGGGAATTAACTCTAATTCCTTAAAATAAGTATGAACATAATTACAGACATTCATGTCCCTGCAATGATGAGCATAGGACTCTTCCAAATAAGAGAAAGAGTAAAACAAGGGTGTCATGTAGATTCTACTTCCCATCAAGACTGGACATGCAGATAATCTGCCATCTCAGGATAAGACCATGAGCTAAGAGTAATTTATACACATATTTCTTTTATCACACAGGAAAACTATTTTGCCAACATTTCAACCATGTTTATGCTACCTTTGATCTTAAGAAACACAGCTGCAACCTAACAGAGGTTACTTTTTCAAGAGGTGCTTACATGAGTACTATGTAGTAACTACATGAGTAGTTGTAGAAACTACTGTAGTAGTATGCAGTAAGGAATGGAGCGCTACACAATATGCATGGCCAAACTCCTCAGTAGACTGGAGCCAGATCTCTCACCGGTATCATTTTTAAGCCTGTTGAATTTGTTTGCCACTGTATCACCATGAAAAGTACTTCAAATAACTACCAGATGTGGAGTCCCAAACTTTCTGCTGCAGTTAACGTGCCCAATAGTCACTGTATGCTCCTGGGTGCAACTGTAGGCAAATGCAAACTCTCTTTAATTACCATTGTTCCACTAACATGCTGTAGATTTTACACAGACAGCCATTTAAAGAGCTATCTTTATGGGTTTGTTCCCTAAAATCTGTTAGTGGTGAAACCTTCCTTACTCTCTACCCTCTTCGCATAGAATCATAGTTTGGTTTGGAAAGGACCTTAAGGTCATCTAGTTCCAAACCCCCTGCCATGGGCAGACACATACTTTATGGCTGGGTTTATATCAGGGTTTTTTTCCTGAAATCTTCCTATTTTTTCCGGTGGCTGGAGTAAGCCAGGACTGTGTCCATGACTCCTGTGATGGCCAATGTCCGTGCTAGAGGAATGGCTAGTGGAGGGGAACCAATGGTGTCAACTCACATTTGTAGATGCTGCCCTGACCACAGAGCATCAAACAGCAAAGTTGTCTGTCCTTGAAAAAAAGAGACACGATGTCCTCAGAAGGTGTTTTAGGCCTTTTCTGACCCACATGAGCCACGGAAGATGCCAATCAAACCCATAAAACCTTAGACAAAGCTCTGAGGTGTCACCAGTTAAGTATGGCTATAATGGTTTCTCTCCCAGAATAAACTTCTACTTCCCCTGAAGTCAATAACAAAACTCAGGCTTCATTAGAGCCGAGATTTTACCTTGAATTTCCTTTTGATGTTGACCCTTCCCACAATGCTCATCTCTGCTGATGCAATTGGGTCATTTGGCCGCGTGATGACATGGCCATTAGTTTAGCACCTGTGACGACAGTGTTACTGTCATTTATCTGGGTGGGATCTCCTTATAGGCAAATTGCATAAATTGTGTTTGATGCTGTGGTAACAAAAATCACCCGTTACTGTTGGTGGGTGCAAGACCTGGCCTGGATAAATACAGCATCAGTGGCCTAAAGAAAAGGGATGAACTGTTATATCAAGCAAAAATCTACCACCAGCAGAGTAAGATTTAAATGTCTGTCATATAAACTAGAACCAAATTGATTAAAGGGATTATCAATCAAACTGTAATCCTGAGGGCTGAGCCGCAGCAGGGAGGGAAAAACAGCCATATGTCAAACCACAACACCCAAGTGTATTTTTCTCTTGAAAGGCCATTGCCTATGTGACCATTAAAAGGAGTAGGCGTCTGAGCTCACCCTCCTACTGCAGTAATATTCATGTCCCAGCCTACCAAATCTCACTGAGGTCTGCAGCAGGTCCAGCAGCATTGACAGCAGCTTGCACCCTGTGTGTCCAGTCCACCATGCTTTAATGATGTCAGCTCTTTCATCAGTTCTATCAGGTGCGAGGGCACGCTGAACACCTTCCCAGTTCACCTGGACTCGGTGGCCATAATTTAGATCTGTGATTTCCAAAGTCCTGTGTGCTTCAGAACATTTCAGCTTAATCTTTGAAGGAAGAACTGAGACTGAAATGCTCTGGTTTCATTCATAACACTCCAAATTACGAGTGGTAGTGGAACAGCTGGAGGCTTCCAGTAGACAAGACAATTGGCAGAGGTGAACAGACTCATTACTCTCTTTACATAAGAGACACTGATGCCCAGCAAGATACTAACTCTGTGCAAGGAGTAGGCTGGCCCTTGAGCACTGCAGCAACACCAGGCCTAATAAAAATTAGCATCCAAGCAGAATATTTGTGTTAACAAAGGGCTGCATTAATCAGCTCTGACAAGAGGAAGCCTTTTCAGCTCACACCCAGGGAGGTGCTGAAGCAGCTCTACAGCTCCTGGCTCTGGAGGCAGCTCACTCAGCACCAGCACAGCGGGAACAGAGGAGTGTAGCTGTGCCTGGTACCAAAATCAGCTCACCTGATTTCCAGCCCCATATCTCAGCTACTGAAGTCTCCTTTCTGCTAACAACTAACAAGTTGAGGAAGATATTATTGACTTTGGCACAGCAACATTGAAAATCACCTCTTAAACCTCACTATCTGATCCAGGTAACGTAACACTTTCCATTACACACTTGCTAATTCAGCATTTTTATTAAGTAGTGAAGAATAAGTGGTTTTGATTATATCTTTGTGGACCAGCTGGAATCAAAAGGAGCGTTCCTTTATGTGTATGAGCTGACTCTTTTAAAGATAAACAGTTTGTCTGCAACCTCTTTATCTTCACTTCCCTATCAATATAACTGGGATAGGGCCCCATCAGATGGGGGCTTGTGAGAATGCATCACAAGGTGAGAAGTGCTAGGTTCAGCGAATATGAGCGTGGCTGCTTGCAGAGCACAGCTGGCTCAAAATGCATTCCTGTCCATACCTAGGTACAGGATTCTACCCTAGGATCCTTCAGTTTATTTATGGAACTACGTTTTTTATAATATCCATACAAACCAATTAATTTGCTGAAAAATAACCCATTAGTATAATGCTTTAAATTTACTTTAGAGGTTATCCTAAAGAGCTAAATAGTCAAAATAGCTATTACCAGTTCACTATTTAGTCCACATGTTTATTCAGACACGCTATTATTCCAGAATATAGCACTTTATTCTGGCTCAGCTCGATACAGTTTGGAAATGGACTAAACTAGTTACAAGAATCACTTTATTGTTCTGCACTTACAGAGCTCATTGCAAACAGCTCCCCAGCTTTGAATATAGAGTCTACCTTAAAATCATCTGTGGGTAAACTCTTTGGAATTAACATTCAGTAATCACTACATTACAGTGATGACTGAAGACATAAACTATCTTCCCTCCCTGTCATGCCCTGTAAAAGGCACCACATTTATGTCACGGACTTTAAAGTAAATGTGCCACTTGATGTTCGGGGGCACAGACTGCAGACAAGCTTTAAAGTACAATTTACAGAACAGATTCCAATCTCTCTATGGTATTGGGGTGGGTTTACAAGCTGCTGCTCTTCACTTAAAGCTGAACTATGTCTGATGAGAGGTCTTCCCTCTCACTAGCTCAGTGAGAAACTTCCCTAAACTTTCCTCTGTTTAGGGAATGGAAAAATTTATCCTCTGCTAAAAAGAGTAGGGAAGTGATAAATCCAAATGTTTAACACAACTGAAGAACAACCTTTCCAGCTTGTTTTCATAGGCTGGGAACAATTATTAGCCTGAATTCTACCTATAAATGTAGCACCTATTGACTCGGATGCTATCTGGGACATCTACTTGTTAAAACCATAAGCATAAATGTGTGTTGAAAAATAAAACTCTTTCTTGCCTCCCACTTGTGGCAAAATAATCTCCTTTATGAAGTCCAACTGGGAATGATTCTGAAATTACTGTTCACCAGAGAAAAGTCTGGGATTTCCTGAAAAATGAGAAAGGACATTTCCACTTCTAATTCCCGGGACACAGCATCCAGCTCCCAGTGTGCCTCCAGACGTGGTATGGACACTAGGATCTCCTCACTTGCTCACAGCTCCCACCCCAACCCCAAGCTAGGCACAGAGGAAGGACCCCCAAACTGTCTCTTGTATGTCAAAGTTTCAGTGAATTAAAAATACTCCCATATATGTTTGAAGCCCATGCTGTAGAGCGGCACCAAGGATCTGTGCCATCCCCATTCAATGTCCAGGCCAGCTCTCCTGGTGTGTGAGGGACACGTTGCCAACTCCAGCAGTGCAAGCACAAGAACAGACGCCTGTTTTCCACTGGCCAAGGCACAATTTATCACTGTGCTTACCTGTACACTCCTGTTTCAGCGCAGCTGATTGCTTGGACTTCGGTATGACCATTTACCCTTCTACGTTTAAGCACCTAGTTAAATAGATTCCCTAAATGGAAGTCTCCATACATATATGGACATCTACTTGTATCTCATTCATAGGTACCATACTTATCTGAATTTTACAGTGTTAATACCAAGTCCCACAGCTTGTGTTGTCTCACAGGGAGAAAACCTAAAACCTTTCGCCACTTGAACAGACTTCTATGTCTTACTGCAAAAAGCTGTGCTTGATTATGGCAAAGTTGCAATTTGCCGGTGGACAGCAAGTCCCAAAAACATCTGCATCTCCATAAAGCACACAGAGCCCATTATCTAATACTTTTTTGACAAATATCAGTTCCTTAACACCACTTTCAAATACACAAGATCACCTAGTTTGATCTACCATGATGGAAGAGAAGTCAGCCAGTCTACTCTGGCCTTGAAGCTGAAATCTCGCCTATGGCAACATCATCTGAAGAAAACCAAGAAAAGTGCCATATTTAGACCTTTACAGCAACATTAACCACATCGGTCAATTCTCTTTGGAGCTCTCAATACATCTTCAATTTATCAGGGCCCCCAGTGACTTACTTGTCCTGTAAGAGGTTTTCTCCTGTGATCAGATTTTTCCCGGACGGCGCATAGTCCCAGTACTCTTCCACAATCCCGAGGTAATAAGTTCTGGTCTTTGCTTCCACCACTGCAAACAGGCAGAGGAACCCCAGAACACAAAGGCAGCCACCATGCTGGGCGGGAGGCATTTGTAGTTGTGATTGCAAGGCTGGCAGCGGGCAGGGAGCAGCAGGATGCACCAGAGAGCTCACCCCTCCCTCCCAGCTCTCAACAAGTTATAAATAAGGAATGGACAGAGCAAAGCTCCTCCTTTTCAGCAGGTTACGACTGGGATAGGTAGAGAGCCCAGCTATGCAGAGCAGGGCTAGGGAGGAGGTTGCTGTCATGGCAGGACCTTTGCCAATCCTTTGGTGAATACATAAATTGCTCACTTACCTGTCAGGCTAGAGCTAGTTGGTGTTTTTTGGAAGTTTGGATGCTTTTTTGTCATTCTCGTCTCAGACCAGGTGGTGTGGCATGCTAGGGCGGGAATTTGGTTTGGTTGGGGTTTTTTTTGTGTGTTTTTGCCTTTCCTGTCAAATCCCTTTTTTTAATTTTTATTTAACTCTTTTACTACAGCTGAGATTTCTAAAGTTAGCATCTTGCTGCCTTCATCGGGCTTTTTTCAATGACATAACATTAGCATAACAATGACATAACAATCCAGCATTATCAGAGAGAAAGAATTTGCCAGTACCTCTCCAAGGAAGATTTTTCTGACCCGTTTATTAACATCATAAGTGATCTGAACATATTCAGTTTTCAAGTGCCCAAAATGAGGCCCCTCTTTTCAAACATTTCTGGAAATTAGAGCCCTTGCAAAGTCTTTTCATTTGGACACTTAAGAATTGAGCACACAAAGATCACCCTTTTATTAACCTTGGTAATTAATGTGCCCACGTAGCTCTCTAGAAAATCAGTCCCTCCCTTTATGGCTTAACTGCCTCAAAGATGACATTTCTATTACCGTTTTGGCAAAGTTAAGTGTAAATGTTTAAGAGTATGACCTGAAAGGGTAATCTAAACTGCTTAGGAAACATCCCCAAAGAAATCACCCAGGTGGCAAGACACTTTGCAAAATCATACTGCACTCTTACTGATTTTTAACTGGCTGAAGACATAAGAAGTTGCAGTTCTGGAGCACAACATTACTCTTGAGACTCGTTGCGAGCTTCAACAGTTGTGAAATTCCCCTTTCAGCTCCAGAACAGTCTGACCTCTTCCTGTTGAAACTAATGGTTACTCATGGCTAGGGATGTAAGAGGCTTCACAAATGAATTTGGTAGCCACAGTTTTAATGTTGTCAGTGAAGACCTCAGTGATGTGAATGTGGTTTTATGTAGCAGTTGCATGAGGTTCACCCTCTAACAAGCGACAGCAGCAACTACATGTACAATCAGGTGTGCTGAATGCCTCTTTCCATCACTGTGTGCAGGTGTCTCTGAAGTCACACAGCAAGTAACTCAAAAAGCAGGTGAGGTTCACAGCAGCTCTACTTCCAGCTACCTGAACTATGGTAGATCTCATCTAAACTAAGGGACGAGGCAGACAGACACAAAGAAGCTTTTGGTTTCTTTAGACTATGCTTTGCATCTCTTTAGCTACAAGGACTGAAAGCCCAGTATACATGCGTAAGGATACAGTCAGACAATTGCAAACGGTCAGCTTAACATAGCTGCAAAGCAAGAGTCCCTCAACTGTAAGCTTCTATCTGTACATACCATTGTTTATTATCTCAAGCCAGATAACTGATTGTCCTGGTTTAGCAGTAGCAGTCATTTTTTCTACTGGTGCAGTGCTGTGTTTTGACTTTCGACCTGGGAATAATACTGATAAAGCCGATGTTTTCAGTTGTGGGTCAGAATGTTTACTCTGACCGAGGACTTTGTGAGTCTCATGCTCCACCAGGGAGGAGGAGAAGCCAGGAGGAAGCAGGGACAGGACACCTGACCCAAACTAGCAAAAGAGGTATTCCATACCACAGCACGTCATGCCCAGGAGGTAGAACTGAGAGTTCCCGGAAGGGCTGGATCATGGCGGGGTGGGGGTGAGGTACTGGTTGGTGAGCGGTTGTATTCTCTTCCCTTGTTATTTCCTTTATCATTATTACTATTAGTGGTAGCAGCAGTGATTTATGTTATACCTTAGTTATTAAACTGTTCTTATCTCAACCCGTGGGAGCTGCATTCTTTTGATTCTCCTCCCCGTCCCTCCAGAAGCAGAGGGAAGAAAGGGGGGGGGGGGGGAAGTGGACTTCGTGGTTCTGATTTACGGCCTGGGCTTAAACCACGACAGTTCTTTTTGGCGCCCAACGTGGGGCAGGAAGGGTTGAGATAACAACAGATCAGACTGAGGCACAATGCTGATTTATGGGCTCTCAAAGTTGTTCTTTTTGATACCACAGTTTCTGTATGTTGTAGCTTGCTTGGAGCCGGTATTTGCTGTGTTAGTGTTTATCAAGTGTGGGCCTTGGGCTAAGGTTCTTGTTTCATTGTACTTTATGGTAATGGCTTGTAATACGGGCGGGCTCCGGCAGCAGGGCGGGATGGACGTGGCCGTGGACTTGTACCTGCCCGTCCCGCTGCTCTTCACCGTCCTGGCCCTCGTCCTCGCCTCCGTCTTTGTGAGGCTGCGGGGAGCTGAGGGGGAGCGGCCCCGGGAGTCGGCGGCGGCCGAAGCGGCCCGGGAGAGCGTCCCCGGGAACCAAGCGGCGGCGGGAGCGGGGCCGGAGGCCGGGAAGGAGGCGGCTGCCGAGGAGGGGAAGGAGGCGGCGGAGGAGCCGAGCCCCACGGCCGAGCCCAGCCCCGAGGCGGCCGAGAGCATTCCCTGGCAGCAGCCCGCCGAGCCCCATGAGCCTGAGCCCCAGGAGGATGCAGGAGACCCCGCAGCATTTCCCAGCAAGGCAGAGGAGGAAGATCTGGACTCGGAAAAAGAGAAGCTGGTGGTGAGAAAGCCTTCAAGCACAGCAGCTACACCAGCCCCAGTGACAAGTACAGCAGCATCATTTGAGAGTTTTGAAGGTTTTGAATGGCCTTTGGGTACCCTTGGGACCTGCCTGCTGATTGTGATGGGGATCACCATGTTGGCACACACACAGAGTGTGTTCTACCCACGACCATTTTGTCTGATCCCGAGAGTTAAGCAGAGTCAGGTTGGGGTCTTGTCTGGGTTTAGACAATACAGGGGGATAGAGAGGTTTTCCCCAAGGCTGGACAGTCATGAGTGTCACGGTGTGTGGGACAGTATGGGCGAGTATCTAATCCACTGGGCCCCTCCAGTGCTTTGGAAGCGTCGGAGATGGAAGGCAGCTGTGTGGAGTCCCCGACAACAAGTTGCAGAAACTGCTGCAGGGGAGGGTGAATTATTTTGAGCCTGATGAGCCCATCCATCAGGGCAGAGATGCAACATAGAGATGGACTCATGATCGAGGGGTGGACTTTGCAATGGGCCTCTCCTGCTCTGAAAGACTGTTACAAGAGATGGAGCCCACCATCATGGACCGAATGGACTCAGCAGCTTTATAGGGATTGGTCTGTGCACTAAGATAAGAGTGCACTGAGATGAGAGTGAGGGTATATTGAAAGTGTGGGATCTGAGCATGACGTGAATGGTATGGAATAAGGGGTGGATACTGTCCTGGTTTAGCAGTAGCAGTCATTTTTTCTACTGGTGCAGTGCTGTGTTTTGACTTTCGACCTGGGAATAATACTGATAAAGCCGATGTTTTCAGTTGTGGGTCAGAATGTTTACTCTGACCGAGGACTTTGTGAGTCTCATGCTCCGCCAGGGAGGAGGAGAAGCCAGGAGGAAGCAGGGACAGGACACCTGACCCAAACTAGCAAAAGAGGTATTCCATACCACAGCACGTCATGCCTAGGAGGTAGAACTGAGAGTTCCCGGAAGGGCTGGATCATGGCGGGGTGGGGGTGAGGTACTGGTCGGTGAGCGGTTGTATTCTCTTCCTTGTTATTTCCTTTATCATTATTACTATTAGTGGTAGCAGTAGTGATTTGTGTTATACCTTAGTTATTAAACTGTTCTTATCTCAACCCATGGGAGCTGCATTCTTTTGATTCTCCTCCCCGTCCCTCCAGAAGCAGAGGGAAGAAAGGGGGGGGGGGGGGGAAGTGGACTTCGTGGTTCTGATTTACGGCCTGGGCTTAAACCACGACACTGATGAACATTAACAAGGAGAAGTGATAGGACAATACAGATGTACAGAGATCCTGATCCTAAGAAGCAGCACCCACAGACTTCCTGATAACCTTGCTTATCTCTTTGTATTTCTGCTGCAAACCACATGCTGCCCAGCATCTCAGCCTCTCATGTCTATTTATACTTTCTTCCAAAATACTGATATTTAAGTATCATCTTTCTTTTCCATTGCTTTGTTGTGCCATTTGGTTACTCAAACGATGCCGATACTAAAAGTACTGTGATTCTAAAGGGCATAATTAGAAAGCAAAAAGGAAGACTATGACTGCAGGACAGGCAGAGGTTCTGCCAGCCAGTGGCACAGCTATCGAACATGAAACTGTGGTGGGACCGATGGACCAGGTGGTGGGCTATGAAGCTGTGGAGAAGCCAAGGTGACACTTGGAGGTTAACAGGACCTCACTGTGACCTTTGCATGGGGCCTGGGACCCTTCAGCCTCCTGCAGCCATCTGTCCTGAGCCCAGGTGAGCTACAGACTTCATCTCCTGTCACTCAAGAACCTGAGTTTACAGAACCGGGTGCCTGTTATGCAAATATTCATTGTCATAAAGTAGTAAGGATTTTGTATTTGAATAGGAAATATGCTTATTTAGCGGGTAGCATGCACTTTGACTGAAATTGTATGGAGTTCAGTTACTTAAATCAACCATTTGCATAGCAGTATTGATATTTAAAGACCAGGTACAGGGCCAGTTTCATCCAGACAGTTTTTCTATGACCTTCTGCCTGTTTGCTTTTTTATAACTAAAGAATTCTGCTATATGTTAAATACAAATAGATATATATGTGGACTTATATAGCTTAAGTGCATCAAGCTAATGGGGAATAGGAAGGAGGAGTGTCCAGTTCTGAGCTGGCACCTGACTACATTATAGTCCTAGTTTTTCTATTGCTTCTCTTGTGCCCAGGATTGGATCCGGGTTGCTTTCTTGCTGGAATAACAATTCCAAATTCAAATATGAAGTTAATTTCTTTTTCTATTGCTGTGGAAATTATTTGTGTAACAGGAATAACGTGTGGGCATTAGCACCCTAGTACTCTATATCAGCAACGTGTTGTAAGTCTGGTAAACGCCTTAGCTTGGCTTCAGCATTTACTAGATCTGGCAACTTATATACCCTTTGCATCCACACATTAACACTTAATTACCTTGTCACATCATTAAACCCAGGCACATTTACATTCCTGAGAGGTGCTGTGGGCATGACTCAGAAAAAGATGAAAGAAAGCTGTTTTGCCTCTGCATCAGGAAAATTTCTGGGAAGCTCCCGTCCAGCAGTGAGGTAATGGGATTAAGTCTGTCACTTTGTTCAGGACCCTGTCAGAAAAAAGGTTACATACTGGCTCCTCTGAGGCTTTCTGTCCCTCTGAAGGCTAAAATTAATACGTGGTTGGGTTTTGAAGTTGTGTAATGAGGAGCAATGTTCATAGGTCTGAAAGGTGAACATCTTGAGTACCTGTTTGTGAATGAACCCTGAAACATCACCAGTGGAGCTTTTTTTTAAGCACATCAGAAATTATGGCAATAATTATCTTAAGTCAATCCACTAAACCCAGACTTGAGCCAGCTAATGTTAGTCAGTTAACTAGAATACTTGAGTTAACCTTGTGTTGGTCATAAGGTCAGTGAAGAGAGATGTTGGATGCGCTGATCTTCTGCAGTTCCTTGAAATTAGGTGACATGAATTCACAGATGAGCACTTTATTCAGGCTGCCTACTACTGAAACCCAGCTTATGTTCTCCATTGAGCAGGCCATGAGTTGATGTTCAAGACTGACTACGCTGTTCCCTCTGCTTCTTCTTGATAGCAGCAGTGTTCCCATTCATAGACACTCCTTCCTGGTCTCTGCTATGTTGGTTTGTGTGTTCACTGCAATCCAGGTTGGGCAATTAGTCTGCCTGTTTCCAGCATAAGGTTACCCTTAGCTGGTATTGCCACCAATATGGAGCTCTGTCTGTAGTGACCATCCTAAGGTGACAAAGAGTGTCTGTGGTAAATCTGGGAACTGAGTTACACTCTCATAAGTTTCACACCAGTCTTTTAACCAAGCCATAGTCTTCATTCATCAGTTTCCCAACATTCTTCAGCCACAAACACATATTAAAGACAAAAGCCTCACAGTACATCTCTGAAAAACTATTTCTATTACACTTTCTAATAATTTTCTGTGTTGCAGCAGTAGTGAGCAGAAAGTAAACCTCCTGTTATAGTCTTGGACAGTCACACAAGGTGTACCTGAACTACTTTGGTCTTTTGAGTTCACACTGGTAGGTTGGAAATCTCAAAAAACAGGTGCTCTCCAAGGCATCCACCACTTCTATCTGCAATTCTGGATAGGACTTTGATGAGAAAGGTTTCCTCGGCATACACAGCACTTCCCAGGAGCAGTCCAAGTCTGAGCGCTGAAACTGTTGGAGATGGAAAGACAAAAAAGCTGCTGTAATGCCAAGAATAACAAGACTCTGCAGTCAGTGAGGATACTGAAGAGCAACTGTAGCCCGTATTAAAGGTTGCCCAGTGTGGAACTGACTCACATCTGCCCAGAAGTCTTTGTGGCAGGATGGAGACTGAACCCAGCCCTCCAGATTCCCACATTGGAGCCCACATGGCTCCCCACCACTGCCTTCCAGCCATTTGGGATCAATGCATTGACCCAGCTCAAGGCCACAATTGGGCATTTACCACAATGGTTGTCTGGAGATCATTAGAGGAGAACAATTTTCTCTGCACATCTCTGTGCAGACACTCTACTTGCAGAACAGCTGCTTTGATACATGACCACTTGTGGACAAACCTTAAGCCAAGGTGTGAAATGGAATGTAAAATGCTATAACAGAAGCAGCCCACAGGTCCTTTCTTTTCCTTCACTGGTTTGAGCCAAAATCCTATACGCCATACCAACACAAAGGACAATACTGTAGCTGAATTCGGACTTCAGAGAAAGTAATTATATATTGGAAAATAAAGACACTTAAATTCAAAGATTGTAAATAACGAGAAGGAAGGCATTTAACAGTGTACTGAAAGGAGCTGCAAGTTTGAAGAGATTATACTAAATTGCCAAATAGGCTGGGCAAGTGAAATGTGTTCAGCCACAAAAGCCATTAAAGCAAAGCTAAAAAAGGGAAGTTTTGATCCTAATTAAGAGAAGCTTCTTGCGTGTGGTAACTCATCTGCACTGCTAAAACAAGGCTAATACCTCAACAGAACTTCAAGGTACATTATTTATGGGTTTCAGTGTTGCTGCCCATTGTAGTTCCTAACAAACTTGAAAGAGCTTAACATTACATCATCTCTATGGGGCAGAATGTGTTCATTAACCCTATTATGCAAATAAGGAAAGAGGAAGGTTAGGTAATGTCCAAGTGCTCTCACAGTAAGGCAGCCTGGTCTCCTGGCTCTTCATCCAGCACTGAAAGCATGGTGACAGCCCTCCTACCCCATCACGTCCCTTCTGAGCATGAAGGTGGTAGAGACCATGGTCTCTTTGGACTTCCACTTTGTGGGAGGGATGCTGTGATCCAGTTGCATGGCAAAACCCTTTTGCAACCACTTTTGATGCCTTCTAGCTGGAAGGCCAGTGTTAAGGTCCACCGCAGCTCTACGCTGAACCGCTCCACTGCCGGCCCAGCCTCCTCCAGCCACTCTATGGGCATCATGGGATCCTCTTCCATCATGTTTCGCAGCACTGACCTACTTACTCTAGAGGAAATGTGGCCTTTTTGTTTTCCTCCTATGAGATCATTGCCCCATTTTCTCTATGGGTCAATAGGGGAGTTGTGCTAAGAAATCCCAACACTGGAAAACTAACCAGGACTATACAAGCAGGTAGCAGAAGGGAAGGTATAGAGCATTGCAGGAAGATAAGAAAGAAGTGATGTGATTGCATCTGCACAAATGGCTTTCAAAGAGCTGCAAACTCACCTCTGCCAGGCAAGCCATTCCCAAGAGAGTTATAAACTTGCAAATGCCCTGCAGGCATGTGGCACTTTGCTTGGGGTCTGCTGATTAAATGGGTGTTCTGTGCAGTGCAGGAGATAACAGAAGTTACTTGCTGTCTAGACCACTTCCGTCCAGTTTCTCTGCCTGAAAAGCAGAAAGTGGGGAAAATGTCATGACCTTGTGGAAGCCTGGATGATTGCCTACAGTGAAATGGTGTGATTTATGGGATCTGCAGATGACTGCCAACACTTCCAGTGTCTTTCATCTGCGTCTATGAAGCTTTGCAATAAAGAGCAGCCCTACAGCTCTTAAGTGACTCTGTTGCTTCCTAGTTGAGAAAGCCTATGTTACAACCAGAGTGCCATTCCTGGAATGGAAAACTTTCAGGTCTGGTATAAAGAAGGAAAATAATTTCTACAGAATTAAAAATTCCATAGTCTATGAAAAAACTCTCTCCCTTCTATCAACCCATTTATCATTTTAAGAGCTTGCTGTGGTCTTCCAAAACATAATAGGAGTTCATTTTATCATTCTGGGTTAGTAGTGAGTCATATATAGTCCCTAGCCCAGCTTTTGTCCAGTCTCTCCTTTCCACTGCTAAGTACCAACCTGGGAAATGCAAAGCGTCTTTGGTTTAACAGGGACATGCAGGAGACAAGATAACTGTAAGACCTCAGGGATTAGTCAGGGCTCTTAGCATCTTTCTTTACAAGTAATGGCTTGTGAACACTGTGGCAGGGATCCAGTTTGGTAAACCCACACCATCGTGCAACACTCAGACGCAGGTTCCCCCTCAAAAGGGTTATGAAGTGAAAGGCAGAATAATGCAAATGTAGCTGCACCACCCTTGGGTGTTTCTGCACTGAAGCCCACTTACATTTCTGAACCCAGGACAGTCACCCTGGCTTTGCCTGGTCACAGTGATGCCAACACGGGATCAGCAGAACCTCCCAGGCCAAGTTAGTAGTTTGAATGGGAGACTTCATGAATCACAGCGCCTGAAATGCTTCCTCCAACTCCTGCAGGATTCGGGGCAGATCACACAGGTCCACAGTCTGTATGTTTTGGAAGTAAAAAGCAGACATCACTTGGGCACCTGAGAAAACAGCCTGAGCCTCAGAAGTGCTGAGCAACCTCCAGTGGAAGAAACATGATTTCAGCTGACTAACTGTAAGCACTCAGCCTTGCTTCTCCTCATGTGTGCTCATCTGCAAAGTGGGGATCATTATACCTGACTCCCTCTCCAGGTATTTGGAAGCTCATTTAGCTAATGCTTGTCAAGCATTTCAACATCTTCAGATGAAAGGAGGCGCAGATAGGCAAAGCATTGCTATTACTATGTATTATTTCTATTGTGCAAGTAGACATGAAAGCAGTAAGGGTGATGATTACTTGCTTCCTTTACAAGTGGCAAGACACAGTGCAAATACACAGACAGGGACCCACCCTGCCCTGCAGTGATCCTAATCTTACCAGCCAGATAAACCAGACAAAGAGTGAGGAAAGGAGCACAAACCCAGAGAAAAGCAAAGCATGCAGTCACTTCCCACACACAGGTTTGGGTTTATTTTTGCAACAGCTCCTTTTTAAAAGCACCCTGGTAGACAAAACCCACAACATCACTGTTCTGGGGTGTTTAAAAATCACAACTCAGGCTCTCAAAATAAGGAGGAGTTTCTTACCAAAGATAGTAAATATTGATTCTCCATATTTATCCCGATTTTCGAGCAGATCAAGCTTTTTCTCTGCAGCCACAAGGACTGAAAATGTTTCACTCATTGATAAAAAGCCAAAATTCTCAAAGAACAAGTTGAAGTATTTGGGTACATGAGACAAATTCCCAGCAGTAGCAGGTTGCTGTCAATCAGCTGCTCAGCAGGAAGATGAGCATGGGCTTGGTGGCAGCTCATCCCTCTCCACTCCCAGGCACCCAGTGAGTGTCTCACAATTAGTTTTCATTCTCCCCAGGGTGCCAGGGGCTGGGTGCACACCACAAAGAAGTTTACATTCAGTGATGAGATGCTCTGCAGTAATTTGTTCCTTTATCTAGTGCATGGCTAGACAGGCAGATGGATAGAGGAGTAAGAAAACCAAGTGGCTCCCAGCCAGATGCTGAAGCAGCTCACGTGTGGCTGCAGAAGAGCTGGTGCTGACTCAGTGGAAAGGGTGTGAAGCATAACCATGGCCAGCAGTGTAGCGGGACTGGGGTGCTCTGGGGTGAGATGTGCCCATCTGAGCGCATCTTCACCACAACTCACATCTTCAGAGTGTGAAGGTTCATGGGGGCTGATCCAGGGCCAGGGAGTGCCAGGCTAGCAGTCAGGCACCTGCATCCCTCACCTCCTCCAGGGACAGTTTCAGCCCCATCAGTGAAGGGAGGTTGTAGCTGGATCTGCAACATCCTGGGTGAATCCAGCAGCCACTGACCCTTCCTCTGGCTGCTGTATGAAACCTTGACTTTCTTGTTTCCTTTTTCCCCAAGGAAAAGCATGCAGTTCATTTAACATCATCTAGTGAACATCAACTGTATTTTTGTGGGTGAGCTTACCGTGGGATGAGGATGCCTGACACAAGCTACCACCAGACACAAGTCTTTCGTCCTTGCTCCCTCTAATGGCCACAGACATCATGTTTCACTGCCTCGTTGTGCTGTCGGCAGGGTGCGAGACAGGCACAAAGCCCCAGCGTTGCACAGGATGAGATGTGCCTGCCGGAGGAGGCCTTCCAGGTTGTTATTTATTTGATGTGTGTGGTCCCATCTCTCACCTCGCTCTTTTACAATCCTGTCTCCACCCGGTATCTTCCCTCTTAACACTTCCCTGTGTTCTTGTTTTTCTTTCCAGCCTCTGGAGACCTGTTGTCGTTGCAGAGTTAATGCACGTCCTGCCCTTAGTTCAGTTTATGCCCACACCCTGACATACAGAATGGATTACACCACCGAGGAATGGCAGCAGTGTGTGCTGGACTGTTTGTTGTCTTTTTAAGTGTAGTTTCTTGATGTCTTCCTCATAAAAGATGTGGAGGAGCTGTGGACTCAAGCCAGTTCTGCTACAGGAACCAGGGACCAAACTCTGCTGCAAATGTGACCACAGTGCTCAATGCAAAGGTCTGAACACACCAGTGCTGTGCTGCTGTCCTCTCTAGTGGATCACAGTCCTTCAAAGAGCCACACAACTTCCAGAGGTCATCTGGTCCAACGCCCCTTCTCTAGGAAGGCCACTTACCCAGGACCAGTCCCCTTATGGCTTTTGAGTATTTGCAAGGATGGACATGATATATCTCCAAGGATGGAGACAGGCAGTTCACACCTTTTCAGAAAGGACCTTTTGGTATCTTATTTTAGACAACAAAGATATCTGCAGCCCACCCTCCTCAACATCCTCTCACACTCAAAAAAGCCTTGACAGTGCCTCCTAGAGGACATAGGATCAGAAAAGTATGAACAGTTTGAAGATGGAGATGGCTTCATTTCTGGGAAAATTTGGTGATGTGTTTATCTGTGATATTGCACAGACAATCCTTTTCAGAAACCCAGGCAGTGCTAAGACATTTCCAAAGGCACTTCCCACACTGGGAAATATTGCCCTAATTGCCTTGGATCCTTCTGCTACACAACACTTGGAGATTTAAAACCCTATTCTGTCCCACAGTGGGCCCAAACTAACAACTTCAGCGTCAACCAGGGGATGGATTGCCCTTTCTTCAACCAGCCATCATCAGCTGGTAAAAAACATTAGGATCTGAGGACCAGACGTATTTTCAAAGGCTTATCCAATTTTTCCCATGTATCGGTTTCTCTGATACAGGCAAAGTAAGTAGGAAGTACTTTTAGTAGCAAGCAATAATTCTGGCTACAAACCTGGCCTCATGTACATGTTTGGAACGCGACAGCTACGCACATATAACCAGTATTGATGTTCCTTTTGTTCTTCTGGCACAAATCCATCTGGGGCTGGTTAATGAGAGGACAGTGCGCCCTGCAATAACAAAACACAATGATTGCTTCTAACCTCTCAGCTCTTGCCCTCCTCTCTCATTCTAGTGGGAGTTGCTGCTCCAGGTGCCTCAGCCTTGCACAGGAGTTTTAAATCTCTCACAGGATATCTGATGAAGCCACACATCTCCCAGTCTGACCAAAACCACCACCCTGGAACACAGAAACCTTCCCTTCTGACAGTGTCAAACAGCTCTAACAAATACAATGAGCCGTTTTTGATGAAATCTCTGGGTTTCAGGGTATTTCCAGCAAATACTGAAGGCTTCCTGAGAGACTTCAGGGCAGGTTAGGACGGGAGGATAGAAGAGGTGTGCACTAGAAGAAGTAACAGTTCTTCCTTTTGGTCAGATGCACAAGGACGTTTTCTGGTGGGTACTGTTGTTAGCTCCTAATTCACCTGCCCCCTGAGCACATACTTGGACAAACCCCAGTGACAAAACACAGGGATGAGAAATGCCTTTCAGCCAAAACCAGACAGAAGTGTTGCACGAAACCAGCAAAATGAAAGCACAAACCTCTAATTATTTTAATATTGGATAGTGACAGTGTTCTGTGTTGGGAACACAAACAACCTTTGGCCACAGGTCATGGTTCACTGACATCTTTGAAAACAGTGGGGCTGGCACAGTGCTGTCCCTGGACAAAACACTCAGTTAATGAAATAAAATGAGCTTTGCAATAAATCAGGTGGACATACATACACACAAGCAATGGATAATACTTTGCTGGATGGGCAGAGCTCACCAGGTGTTATTTCAGCACCATTCCCCCTCATGTCAGAAGGTGATTTTGCAGAGCATTGGCTGTGTAGCCTTGGGATAGAATCATAGAATAGTTAGGGTTGGAAAGGGCCGTAAGATCATGTAGTTCCAACCCCCTTGCCATGGACAAGGACATCTCGCAATAAACCGGGATGCCTCAGGCTCACAGAGTCATTGGTAACCACGGGGTTTATTCCCCAAGGGATGTCTCCTGGTAGTGTCGCTAGTGTCCCCAGAGACAATGAAGTGTGTGCTGCCATAGAAGGGGAAACCTGTGCTCAGCAGGATGCCATCTCAGGGAGGAGATAGGGGGTCTATATATCTAGGAGACAGGGCTATACATCAAAAGGAGAGAAAAGGGAAAAGAAAGAAGGAAAAATAATTGGAAAAATAGGTAAAATTGAAGAGAAGAAAAGATCCATGTATGTGACATTTAAGTTATGAAGTGCATGTCAGCACTGTGTACTAGGGCCATCCGTGTGAGATGGTACCATGCAGTGAATATATTCGTAAATGAAGTCCAGTACAACTTCCATTCCAACTCTTCAGACTCATATATAGTCTTAATACAGGTGCCATAACCTGCACCGCTCAATTATTCAGTGTTATTTTTTATACCTGTCTCTGATCTGAGTCAAGTCATCTTCCTGGGAGCTCTTGCCTTACAATCAGCTCTCTGTTGGCTGGCATTGTAAGGGTCTGCAACACTCTGGATAAAGGAAAACCTGAATAACACTGATGCTACCATTGCCACCTTGATGTTTGTACCATAACAGGGCATCTGCTCACTCCTGGATACACGTAGGCATGTTAACCTGGGTACCTGTTGCAGGGAGAGCCAGCTGGGGCTTCAAGGCAGGTTGTCTGCAATGCTCATGAACCTTCTCAGAGCCAGCCCATCTCAGAAAAAGCCTCCTAAGAGCAGATTGCTTCATGATTCTTTCTTAAGAGAATCACCCTCCCTTTCTCTCAGCTGAAGAAAACATCAACAGCAAAGAGTCACAGGAAACAGCAGCAAGAGGTAATTCGTGTCATGGTGCCAACATGGAATACATTAAATTGAGTGGAGTGTCACTGAGCATTTGGTGTACAGTTTTGACTTCAGAGGAACCACTTAAGATTTATACTAGAATAAATGAGAGCAGAGCTGCCTGGCTCCTTTTACACAGCACATCAAAAGGGCATTTTCTTGTTAGTGCACTGCAGCTGCGCTCCAAATGCGGCAGATCAATTAATAGAGTAAGTGGGCAGGTAGATATGCCCTTCAGAAACCTGCACGGTGCTCTAATTCTTCAGTTTCTAACTCACATATTGCACTACCAAGGGAAGTTGTAGGGCTGGAATAGTTTTCATTTCTAGCACAATGAACATGATTTTTCACATATTTCTACTCTCAGTACCTGTGCTACTATGTGCAACTGGAAAATTAATAAAGAGTTTATGGCTACAAGGATAGAGATGAAAGGAGGACCAGAACAGATGTACAGTAAGTCAATATAATCAGGAGGCATTGACCAGTGGAACACAAAATGCTTTCATTGCCTTCGAAGTCAATATTGCAGAGGGAAAAATAGATGTACACAATCACATACACTCAGCTTAGCCACTGAACAGTTCACAGACAAAATTCAGGGTTTCTAAGTGTTTTGGAGCTTGAGTGGTTTTTTTGGTTTGGGGCGTTCTGGGTTTTTTTTTTTCCATTTCTTTAGGATTTATCTATCACTTCAGGGAAACAGGTGGTTGTCAGGCCCTGGGATTTTAATACAGACTTCCATTTTGCTCTTCTTTCTCGCATTCTTTCTGTACCTCACAATAAGCAGCTTCTAATTCAGACCTCATCAAAGACTGGATATAGACCCTACTCAGTAATGAGCAATTCTAAACATATTCTTGAAGCAGTAAGAAAATTGTGTTTAACACTAATACTAACACTAATGAAGTGTCCATTTCTCTCACTAGGAATAAATGCAACCTGGGATTACATCTACCTCATGGACATCCTAAGTCATGTATACATGGCTATACAACCAATCTTTTGTAGTGACATTAAAGACTGAAAATGTGACATGGCAAGGTGGAGAGTGGAATATTTTGTGTCTTTGCATTCACTCACATGCCCCTTTCATTAATGTTTTTGTGGTCAAGTCATCCTTTCTTCTGGATTTTGAAAACAAGGCAACAGCAGGTGCCTTCCAGAGGGGAGTGTTTATGCTTTCAGTTTAAGACAGGGATCTGAGCATATTCCCAGCATGACTTGGGCAGAATCTAACCTACCAACTAACAGATATGATTATATGGTTTTGTGTTTGAACATATTTCAATGGTTATTATTATCAACATTTTCTACAAACGAAAGACCCCTTTTCCTCAGTAGGAGACAACACCCAGTTTAATTTTGATGTTTCTTCATACTCTTCATTGTGTTTTTAATTTCTTGGCCCATCCTTAGTGCCTCTTCTACCTCTCTCTTCTTCTCTGCTAGAGTGAGTCTTCATTTCCCTTCCATCCTCCTACTCTCTCCTCCTTGGAGCTGTGTTTTTCTTTCCTTGCTTCCTCCCTTGGTCACACCTCTCCCTTCTCTCCAGCCATTCTGCCCTTCTCTCTCTTTTTTCCACTGTCTTACCAAGAATTTTCTTTCCCTCCCTTCCTCCCCACTCTCCGCACTCAGCGCTCCCATGCTTTGCAGCAAACTCAGTGCTGAACTCTAACAGCCACAACCCCATTGTGCAGAAGATGATGCCACACCAAAGGCTTTTCCATGCCACCACCTCGTGTTTCAACCCCTTGCACCACCGCCATCTCCTGCCTTTCCTCTTCTGCCAAACTGCATGGCTGAAATGATTGCAGCAGTAAAAAGGTCTCTGCTGCTCCAAGCTGTGTGTCCTGGGGGGCCAAGGCATTGACCACTGGAACACTGCCTGAAAGTAATCGATAGCACTGGGTGGCACGCCAACCTCCCGCTGGCCAACCAGGGGTAACGTGGGGTATTTCCTAATTCTCTGAAGAGCAACAGCTATTTGTTTAAAAGAGGCCATCACTCGAAAACATCGCTGTGCCTCCCTCAGACTGCCACTCTCCAAGAGAGAAGAGCTGGAAAGCCTGAAGCCAGCTGCTGGGAACTGGAGCTTGGAGGCCAACTTAGACCTGTGTAGAAGGTAAGCAAAGATATTTATATGCTTCCCTCAGCATTAAAAAGCGAATCTTCCTAAAACTCTAGTTGAAAGTTAGAAGCTTTCTCTAGCCACCTTGCTTAACGAAGCTGTAGAAAGTGCTCTTTTTTTGCTGAATTAATAAAGTGTATTGAGTGCTTGTGGCAATCCAGAGTGTTTTCCTAAGCTGTAATAACAGTCGGATCCTCTGATGTGCATAGGTAGTAAAGCAGCATTGATTGTGGTGGTAGAGGCTCTTACTAGGTCTGGTGATTGATGTTTAGTTAAGTTCTCCTTGCAGTTTGAAGTGGTATTGGGATAGGTCAGAGAGAATGGGCTGTTAACCCCTGTTCTTCCAGCCAAAGCAGCGTCATGTTGCTTTGTACCGGGCGAGAACCAAGCCCTCTGGCTATGTATGAAAGATGCAGAAGAGAGTTTATAACTCACCTACAAGACTTAGCTTTTATAGAAGGAGGCCAGGCTGTGCCTGTGCTTGTTTGCTTCTCTCTGGGGAGGGGAAATAGGTGAGATTAGGCAAGCACATGGAAAAGCAAAGCTGGAATGAGACAGGAAAGCAAACAGGCAAAAGCCAGTGTAAAAAATTAACAAATGCATTGGGTACCTGAGAGGAAGATGGGTGAAATATCCAATATTCTTTCCCTTTCCCCTCCACTCCTTCCCTGCTTCATGTTTCCATTGCACATTGTTGGTCTGCTTAGATTATTATCTGTTTGAGCTGGGGCTTTTTCCAGTGGCTTGCAAAATGCCCTACCCAGTTTTGAGCACTATAAACAATAGGTAATGACCATAAATCAAGAAGCATCTCTGTTAAAAATGTTCCCTTCTGGAACAGTTTCACACCAGTTAACTTGCTTTAAAGCTGGATTAAAAAGCATGATGCGACTGTAAAGTGCTCAGAAAAAAAAGCTATCTAAGCACAGTGCTGTTATTAAACCTGCAGCAGCAGACAACAATGCAAATTTATTACTATAGAAGAGCAAACTCAAGTCTCTGGCAGTCTCAGCTACCTTACAACAATATATGGCATCCCGTAAAGTCTTTCTGCTTTCCCTCTGAGTTACAGAGGTCTGAGGACAATGGTCTGCCTTCATGACTTACCACACCTCCTGCTGTCTTTGTTCTGTCAATGAAGCTGGTTTCAGCCTGCCTCTGGCTTTCTCAAATGTCTTCATGCTGTCTTTCACCTGGGCTTTTTTGCTTGGGAACCCAACCTTGATTGACTCCTATACTCCCAACCTGCTTAATACCTTTTCAACACCAACTTCTGTCACAAAACTTTCAGGATTAGGCAATGCACATGACTAAATTGAGGGATATTTCGCTGTTTGCTGCCTTTGTTATTACAAAAACTGCTTGCATGTGGCAAGCATAGCATTTGTGCGTGCATGGCTGCATGTGTATGTGTGTAACACATGTTCTGAAATGGTGTGTGTCCAGATCATCTTCCTTCTCTTATATTTTGTATCTTGTGCATGGGAGACCAAAGCCTCTGTCATAAACTGTCAGCTTTCTATGAGGACAGAAACACACAGATTGATATTTGGCATTTTTATGTATTTGAAAGCCTTGAGCTGGAGTGATGTTTTTACTATGATAAAGCATCATGAAGAAGTTGTGATCAGTTTGTGCCATGAAGTTAGTGGCAGTCTAAAAGTTCAATGATCTCTTACCCAGAAGTCTGAAATTTCCAACCTGACATGAAGAAATAGCTGCTGATCCATTTTTGTGCTCATCAGCCTTTTCTCTTTGGCTGTAGGTCACAGTGTAGGTGCAGTATGAGCTGAGGTTGCTCACTTTGGTGAAGAGGGCTCTAATAGCAGCCTACAACAAACTTGTAAGGGAGTGACAGAGGTGATGGAGTGGTGGAAGAGCATGGGAGCAACAGCCATGTTTACAGCTTGGAAGATTCAGATTGGACATAAGGAAAGACTTTTTCACCAGGAGGCTGAGGCAGCTCTGCGACAGATCACCCAGAGGGGTGTTATTAGCTCCATCTTTGGGGGGGTTCAAAGGTCAGTGACACAAAGCCATGGCTGGCGCAGTGACCTAGTGTTGGGAGTAGTGCTGCTTTCAGCCGGAGATAGGACTGGAGGCCTCTTCCAACGATTTATTATTTATGTTGATTCTTGATTTTAAAAGAACCTTACTGCTGTGAAATAATAACCTGCTGTTTTATACGTTATGGGAGATCTCTGAAAATGAGTTGGGATGGCTTCGTGACTTGCTCTTAGCAAATAGGATTGGACATGTTTCCAGTTTTTCAGATATTTGAGGGTGGGTGCCAAACAGTCATATAACCAACAGTCTTATCTATCCTTATGTGCAGAGTAAGCATGTCATAGAAAACAGTAATGAAAGTTTCTGCAGGTCTTGCTGACAGTGTATTTTTGACTGAAATAGAGAAAATGCAGCTGGTGGGGCCCTGGCAAGGCTCCTCGTGCTGCTCCAGCACCAAGGCAGGTTGAATGGTTTTATGGCATTCCTGGCAGTCTTCTGCTTTTCCAGACCTTCAGTGCAGGAGATGACATCAAATCAGCTTCCCAAGGCAGTGGTCCTAGACAACCTGGTGCATCCACCTCTCCTTCCACCCTTAGCCCCATCATGAAGTCTGCTAGCCAGGGTATCAGTTTGTGCATCCATGGTTTTGTTACTGAGTCTCCCAGTTGTCCATTAAAACTAAAACAAAACTCTCTGTTCATTTCATACCAACACATGTTTAGTCCTGGCAAATTTGAATAAATTCAATTAAACATTCCAGTTTTTAATAATTCCACTTTAAATAAAGTCTCTGAAGGGAACAGGCTCTGTAGAACAGGATTATCTGTGCCTTAACTGGAACATTTCTTGCTTGAAAACTGACCCTTCTTTCATGAAAGAAGAAAACTGCTGAAACCCCGTGCTCCCTGTGCTGCAGTAACCCAAACCTCTCTGCATCTTTCCTCAGCAGAGAGCTACCATGTGCACAGGGAAGTGTTCGAAGTGCATTGGGATCACCCTGTTCCCACTGGCAGCCTGTGCCATAGTCTGCAACATCCTCCTGTACTTCCCCAATGGACAAGTTCTGCAGCTCAGTGAGATAACTGATCTGGTCTGGTTTTTCCATGGCATTCTGGGAGCTGGGATACTGGTAAGAGAGAATTGTTGCTGCTGTTTCTTATGGGTTTGGTTTGGGGTTTGTTTAAATCCAGGGGTAAGTATAACACAAAAAAAAAGTCATGGAAACATGTTTTGCATAAACATGTGGCCAGCTTAACTGGGAAGTTGGGTACAGGACTCACAAAGTTCGTTCAAAACTGAAAAAGTCCCTAATCACAGGGATATGAGGTATTCCTGAAACAAATATGAAGACTCCAAGGCAGGAGGAAACAATAGGACTTACTTCTCGCTGTGGAGAAGGGTGACATGGGTGTTCATCCTCCATGAGTCAAAGCAAAACTGAGGTCCTAAGCTCAGCTGGATGCGGGGAGTTTTAACTATTGTCTGCACCCCGAATTACTCTTCTAACTGATTCGGTGCTCACTTAACTCACAAGAAAACCATTAAGGGCAAAATTGAAGCATGTTTCAGTAGGTGTTTTTTAGAGACCCAGTCAACACAACAAATGTGGAGCTGCAAACGTCCTAAATCCCAAATGCCTCCCATGATCCCACACACCCACTTAACTCCTTTCGGGTTTGATCTGGTTTGTTTGTGCTCTTCTGTACCCAGTTCTCCATCCCACCACTTAGGAAAGTTGGCTTTTATGTGAATATCCATAACTAAAAGGGAACATGTTTGGGAATGCTGACCTTTCCAGTTCATTAGAAAGCCTGCTCCCTTTATGCTCTCCCAATGACCCACCCAAGTGCAGATAAAAAGCTGAACGAGTAACATGCCTGTGACAAGCACTGGCTGTTACGCAGCCCAGGCAGATGGCACACTGGCACAGAGCTGGCTACCTGCACATCAAATAAAATGAGTGTTTCAGAATAATTAGCTTAGAAAAAAGGAAATCTCATTCACAGCCAGGCCATGATGCAGCTGCCACTTAAGTCTATGTAAAAGCTACAGTGGTTGTGGTTCAGAGTCATATTTCCCAAAGCAGAAACAGGGTATAAATCGTTCTTCACCAGCAGCTTGCCTACTTCATCTTCCAGCTACCACTTGGGCCTATTACTCATGCTGAGCTTGAACGTAAGCATGAGTTTGTGAAGGAAGCCTAAAGCAACAAGTGGAACTACAGGAGACACCTGTGGAAAATTCATATCACTGCAAGCCCAGGAGTCATTGGCGTTCAATGAAAGGAAAGGCAGATGTTAGGCATGACAGCATCACAGGCTCATTGAAAACATGCCTTCTTTAAAGGCTTTCTCACAGACTTGCCTGTGGCCAGCACTGCATACATCAAAAATGAGAACAGCAAGTGAGAGGGGAGGAGGAAAAATTTGCATGTGCATTGATCTTCAGAACACAGCATGAGGAGTAATTATTGATCCACAAACAATGCTGTTGAGTGTGCGTGTTTCCCAGAAAACAGCATGACAAATGCCCACAGGTGAAGAGAATGGGAAAGAAAGCATTACTGTCAGCTCCATTTTCAGGTGGTGGAAGCATGGGAAAATGAAGGTTAGCTTTCAGGCCTCCTAGGGAGCTAAGCCAGGCTCCATGACTGGAGCCTGGTCTGTATCCTGACTCCATAGTTTGGACAGAGCAGGCTGCAATGTGTTCCCCCATGCACCCAGCTTCTCCCCAGAGGAAACTCAGAAAGTCATGAACGGGTTGTCCAGCCTTGGAGGATCTCCCTGTAACCGGGACACAGGCTCCAGAGCCAGGGCTGTGGAGGAAACTTCATAAGAGCCTGACGTGGCTCTATGAGTGAGCAAACCTGCCTCCACCTGGGAGCTCATCTGTAGGCTGATAGAGCCTATATGATCAGCTCACTTTTGGCCGAGTAGCCAGCCCCACCCTTTCCTCCTCCTCTGCTGCTTCCCTAATGGAGATTTATATGACGTGAAAACCTCTCCATTTCCTTATTTCAAAAGCTTAGGGTGGAAAGACTGGCTCTGTGTGCCATAGGAACACTTTTCCTAATGGAAGCCAGTGTGCAACGCTGGAAAATGCCTGACTGAGCAACGGCTCATGCATAGCCCTCATTTTACTCACAGCCAAATCTAACGAATTCTCATTCCCATGTCAAAAGGCAGGTATTTATAATCAGGCTTCTAAGAAAACCCTTCATCCTGAGCCAGGCTAATAGATGATACAAAGCTGTTCACAGCCTAGATGGGAAACTTCCAACAGAGAAAGATAGCCCTGGAGGACAGGGAGTGTTGTTTTGATGGGCAGAGGTATTAGCTCTCCTGAATGGCAGGCAGCAGCATGCTGGGGCTGAGGCTGCCTTGGGGACCACCTCTGGTTATTTTGGAGCTCATTTCTTTCCAGGAAGAGGAGAGTCTTTTTAACCTCAATGCTCTACATCTGCAGGTCTCCAGCTGTGGTCCAGGTGCCGCTGCAGGTGCTGGAGGCTGCCCCTGTGGTGTGTATAAAAGGCAACAGAGAGTAAATCCTTTGAAACATACTATGGGGTCTGCAAATCTAAGCACGTTTCATGGCACTGTCCTACACAGTCTAATAATGATAGTCAGTACATGTATAAATTCCCTTGTCTTCATTCACCATGGACATTGTGTTCTCCCTGCCCTACATGGGACAACATCTGTCCAATATCTACTCAGGCTGCTTGTACAGCTTTCAGCTTATTTGTTCATTTGTTTGGCTGCTTCTTCTTCCATTAAATTTATAGGCACCATTTCCTACTTTCTCAAATACACATTGTCTTGCGTTGCTCTTTGAAATGCTTACACAAGCAGGGGTGGGCAGAGGCAAGGCAGCAGGAATGCTCTGGCTGCACAGCACAGCTAGACCCACAAAAGCTTTCTTGCCCTCTAGCTATCAAACTAAATGCAGCTTTTCCTATCTCCAGAGTGCTTCTCTAAGGTGACATTATATCCTGAGACACAGATGGTTACTGACTTCATTATATCAGTCCAGCTCCACCTGATAATTACCATGGAGAAAGTTCATGTTAACTGGGAGTTCCCTGTTTGGAGAAGTCCATTCTGTAGGTTTTCCAGAAGCTTAGCACAAAGATCCAAAGCCAGATGTGTTTCGGGAAGTTTAAGACTGATTTCCCAATTGTAATGCAGAGCAGGATGCTCAGAAGACTTAAGCTGGCATAGTTCTTACTTCACTGATGCATCTTTTCCAAACAGAAATTCCATTTTCCCAAAACTGACACATTTATTCTTAAAAAAACCCAACAAAACCCTGCTGAAAAGGAGCATAGATTCAGCAATCAGAATCACTGTACCAGAAACTTGCCAGCCAGCTCTAGCTGTAAGTTAGAGTTTCTCTTCAGCAAGCACCAATGCCTAAGCAAGTGTAGCTCACAGAGAAGAGGCAGAAGGAGGTTTGCGTTTGAGGAACATGATGCTCCAGCTCCTAGGCTTTAAAACTCATCCCAGCAGAAGTACTGCACATCAATTCAGCTTGTTCTTTTCTCACAGGTTATTTTACCAGCATTCATGATGCTGGGAGCAGGAGGAGCAGGATGTTGCGCTAACAGATGTGGGGTAAGTGGATATTTAAGTGTTGAAATGGCACTATGGGGTTTGTGCAATAGCTCTTAAATGACTGCTCAGCAGGTGGAAATGTACAATGACAAACCATAGCACCACCATCAACAGCCTTGTCAGGGAAATGCAGAAGAGGATCTTGATCTACAGCGTCCCTGGGCTGGAGCTGAGAGCTCAGTTAGCCAACAAGAATGTTATGATAGCCACTGATAGGAAGGGTAGTGTACTCAGCTGAGGCAGATGCTGGAGCATTTATGCACAATGCTGAGGGCAGAGGGGTACAAAGCTTCCCTACTTCATCCCACATAAAGTAAAATCTGGCTCCAGCTTCCTTCTGCTCAAGACAACCCTAAAGATTGAGACAGCTGCCTGTTCTTTCTGCTTCCAATTGATCCTATTTCCCAATACCCTTCCATGGCAATTTGTTTTTCCACAGGTGCATCCCTGCTTACCGGGTGCATCCCTGCTTACCTCTGTAGGGGCAGATAGGTCCGCTGCTTTGCAGGCCCATGCTAAAAGCCCGAGTTGCTGTGGCTGGCACTAAGGAGCCCGCTTTGCTTCCTGCAGCTCTGACCTGCAGCACACATTTTTCCAAGCATTATGCACATAAAAGGTGCAAATGCAATTTGGGCTCTCTGCCATCAGGAGAAAAGCTAGAGAGACTTTTTCCCTTGATAATTAAGAATATTAGAAAGCAACATGTCATGCACAGGCATTGTGAGACCTCACTTGGAGTATTGTGTGCAGTTCTGGTGTCCTCAACATAAAAAGGACATGGAACTGTTGGAACAAGTGCAGAGGAGGGCCACGAGGATGATCAGGGGACTGGAGCACCTCCCGTATGGAGACAGGCTGAGAAAGTTGGGGCTGTTCAGCCTGGAGAAGAGAAGGCTGCGTGGAGACCTCATAGCAGCCTTCCAGTATCTGAAGGGGGCCTACAAGGATGCTGGGGAGGGACTCTTCATCAGGGACTGTAGTGACAGGACAAGGGGTAATGGGTTCAAACTTAAACAGGGGAAGTTTAGATTGGATCTAAGGAAGAAATTCTTTACTGAGAGGGTGGTGAGGCACTGGAATGGGTTGCCCAGGGAGGTTGTGAATGCTCCATCCTTGGCGGTGTTCAAGGCCAGGTTGGATGAGGCCTTGGGTGTCATGGTTTAGTGTGGGGTGTCCCTGCCCATGGCAGGGGGGTTGGAACTAGATGATCTTAAGGTCCTTTCCAACCCTAACTATTCTATGATTCTATGATCCCCATTAATCCTTGTGTCCTGGGCATAGACTTCTGTGTGGTTATCATTATTAGCAAAAATAATTTGATTTAGAAATGTTATTTTTAGTCTGCAGCCTTCCCAGAAGCAGCCTGGAATGAGAGATTCCATACAACAAAGCATGTCTCTTCTGTACTCTCCAATTAATATTTAGTTTCATCCATAAGAAGACCTTTACCTCTTCAAGATGTTTTACTTAAGTAATTCATTATTCATAATGACAGATTAATATTTTTCATTCATATCAACAAGTACATCCCAAGGGACATGCCCTTGCATTGATTTTACACAATGTCACATGCACAAAAATGATGCTAACAACACCCAAGTCAGCAGTTGCAGAGCTGGGGTTGAGTCTAGGCACCCTGAACCGAGAGCCTGAGACAGCTGCTTCTCCTCATTCTGAGTGAGGTAGAAAGCGGTGGTGAAAACAGGCATAACGTGGTGAAAACAGCCATAATGTGGATGAATGTGGTAAGTCAGGAGGGAATCCAGCTGAACTGGGCTCAGTTTGCACGGCGTCTCATTTCTCTCTTCTCCATCCTTCATCCTAGCACTAAATATTACAGAGCCAGGAGTCAAACATCCCTGGACTGGCTGGGTTCACTCCTCCAGCCCACTAATGCAGGTGGTAGCACCGCGCTGTCCAGCAGCCTGCATCCACGAAACACCCATTCTCCTCCATTCCCCTCCACCACCTTTTCACTGTCTAAGCCATTCCTGGAAGCAGCACACAGATACCAAGTATTCTGTCTGCACTTTCCCATCACTGATGGGTTACTTACAAGCTCTTCCTTATTTGCTGTTATAGAGGAATACAATAGACATTGTTGAGAAGGTAGTTTGATTATTAGATGGGGCTTTGAGCAACCTGGTCTAGTGGAAGGTGTCCCTACCCATGGAAGAGGGGTTGGAACTAGATGATGTTTAAGGTCCTTTCCAACCCAAACCATTCTGTGATTCTATAATTCTATGATTCTATGATTCTGTGATTCTATGATTATGTGCTACGATATTTGTATAAAGATAGTTAGCTGATGGCCAGGTGATGAAACTACTCAAGGGCAAAGTCTCTATTATTCAATAATAGGGTAGTACTACTAGAGAATAGGCTTAGTGGGGACAGTGTATCTTTGAAAATGCTGCCTTCTGGGACTGTGGGAATTGCCCACCTCTTTGAGATGGAAAGGGGTGAAGCTTTACATTTCACCCTGTTTTAAACAGAATGTGGCTCAAAGTAGAGATGAGATGGGGACATGAGCAAAGAGCTAGTGGCTATGAATGGTATTAAAAACAATAGTTTCCCCTGCACAGCTCCTGGGGATGGGTGATTTTCAGACATCCAAAAAGAGGTGAGTGTTGCAGAGAAATCTGAAGGCCAATGATGTGCTTCTTCAGGAGAAGAAACCTCAGGAAACTTTGCTTTGAGGATAGTGGGAAGAAGCGTAAACGCCCACAGCAGGGTTGCTCAGATGCCCTGACTATAGGCTGTATACCCAAGGCAGGGTTTGTATGGTGTGAGTCACCAGGCTTTTGGTGGTGTGTCCACCAGCTTCCACCTATTGTCAGGGAACTAACCCACACTGGAGCTACTCAGGAGCCTCTGTAATCCAAAGGTTTGTTTGGCCACTGTTCTGCTTTGGGAACCTTAGGTATTAAATGATTATTTATACTGAATACTCAGCATTGTTTTTCATAGGGGCAAAAAAACCCTCTTGAGAACTAATACTGGTCAAAATTATTATTCAATCAGAACATTACCATTTTCCTCAGGATAGGGACTCAATCCTATTATATTTTGCACAATTCCTGGTTTAATAGCTTCAGACTTCATCAAGGCCTTTACCTTCTGCTGAAGTATCAACAATAGTAATAATAATTGCTATATTTCTCATCCTTTTTATTCTCTTTATTGAATTCTCCAGTTCCTGATGACTATGTGCTGCATTGAGTAAGTTTTTTCATTAATCCATTTCAAATTGTTGCCTGCAAACATACCTAGATGGCTTCTTGTCCTTGCATAATACAAGTAATGACTTTGCAAAGTTCACAGATTTACAAAGCTTCCATGTCTTACCATGAACACATCTGAAAGCATCCACTAACTGGCACAATATGGAAAAAAGGCCCCTCAAAATGCAGCTTCTGCCATTGCATCTGCAAACATACTCCAATATTTGACTTTAAGCTTTCCTTTAGAGTTACTGGTAGAACAAGAATAGCCATAGCAGCTTTGCAGACAAAGAAACTTAAATAAACAACGATATCTGGATAACCAGACGGAATGTTAATTCCACAAAAAAACCCAAAACAGGTGAAAGAAGAGAGAAAGAAACAGAGAAGAAATGTGCATGAAACCAGAACCAGGGCAATAAAGAGCAGCATAAGCTGGAACAGGAGGAACTTGGTAACTTCACCAAAAACAGCTGATGCAAATGCTCAAAAATAAACGCTAAAAGTCCCCCTCAGCTCGCCAGGAAAATGCTGAAAGGTTGAGATGATGAAACAGTTAATAAAATTCTTGTATTTCCACAGATTATGGGGCAACCCTTCAGAAAAGTCTACAAAATGGTAGATATAATGGGGAAATACAACTGCAGGTCTAGAAAATGCTGAGGAAATCTAACAGCTACAGCAGCTTCAAACAGTAAAGTCCTTGTCTATGTGACCGCATGCACAGTAAGGGAAATAGATGAGATGAAGTTAGTCATACAGCCAACAGATTTCAGATGAGAGAATCGTGTGTCAGAGAAGAGTCATCAAAGATAGCACTGACAAGTACTACTAGTACTAATCACTGTCATAAAGCATAGTAATAGCAAATGACCATTTGACTTTTGCTATCATAATTACCTTTCGGATGCCCCATACTGCTATGCTGTGCTAAAACTAGTCTTTAGCATAATTAAGATCCTTCAATCAAGAATGCACAGTTGAAATAAATGAGAAAACAGAGGAGAAGGTTCAAAAAAAGAAAGTTCAGCACAGGCAGCAGTTTCAGACAGAGTATCAGTCACTCACTTTCACTGCAAGGAATGGCTGGTGATCTTATTATGAGAGACAGTGCATCAGCTACAACCCAGGCACTGCTCTGGTCCAGGACAATATACTGAATTACCTACATTTGCTGACAATGAAGCCCTGCTAAGAGGCAACTCAGCCAGCATACTGATAAAGACAAAAAGAGCATCCACCTTTGCAAAAAAAAGACTGAGTTATTAATCAGTAATGATTAAATAAATCTCGTGAGAAATCACAGCAACTTCTAACTCAGGGATTGCTTTAAAGGCAAAACAACACACAAGCAACACTCAAAAATGAGTCAACTCACACACCAGCAGCATACAACGTTTTACAGAAAGCAGTCATCAGCTGGCAAGTTGGAAACTGCATGCACAAACATTCATGTTTGCTTGAACATGTTTAGGCAGTGAATTCAAGACTATGTCGCAAATCTATAACATGGATGGTGGATATTTCCATCTAACTCTCTAGTGCAGAGCTCTGTGGGGCTGCTGTCAGTACGAGAATGTTTCTACCTTCCTTGTGGGCTTTAAATTCCACTGGTATTTGCTGGCAATAGGGAAATATGAGGCCTGTGGTATTTGGCTTCAAACCCAAGTCATGGATGGGAGTGTTTCCCCTGTGCTTCCTCAGCTGTGCCTCTGCCCTGACTCCGAGGCAGTCTCACTTCCTTACCCCAGTCCAAGCCTCCCCTTGGCTCTGTCAGTCTCCTCCAGAGTTTATCCTCTCTTTTCCTTCTTGGCAGAGTTGTGAACAATCACAAGCAGTGACTTTCAACAAGACTAGTGGGAAGCCTGTCCCAGATACATCACCAGTAGCACCCTCCTGATATTCTTGTTGCTATATGCAAACATCAATGAGGTACAATCTATTCATTAACAGAAAACTACCCCAAAACTGAGTAAAGGTGGTGTTTCCATGGGAGTGGCCAATGTAAAAAGTATAAGTGAATTACATATAATTCGAAGTCACTGATGGTTGCCACATGCAGCACAATTAGGTTTCTCAACACGAGCAGTGGTAACCACATGTCAGGCTGTTGCAAAACTTAAAGAAGTAGCAATAAAAGCCACTTTTTTTTGCATTCCTCATCAATTAGCAAAACCACTAATGTATCTTCTGTCGCTTTCATACCTGGTTCAGTAGCTGCTTGCTAGTTTCTGTTGGTATGAGAGCTGAGAAAGGTGCTCTTGGTCAAGAGATGGAAGTGTCAAAGCACATGATATGGATGACATCAAGCCAGTACTGGCTTATTACTGGCTTTTTGAAAGATGTCCCACCAGGTTTTTCTGAATTGATGGGTCAAATATAGATCTCTGGACAAGTAAAGCTCTGGCTTACCCACTTTTCAAAGAAAAGCAAATACAGTTTGAAATCCTTTCACATGTAAGGATAGCTACACAGTCCGATAGTCAGCTGATTTTTATTCCCACAAATATCATGCTGTTGCTATGGCTTTTGGCATACAATAAGAAACAGATAAAGATAATTCCTTCCCAGTCAGTGTAAGCTTTCCATGCTGCTGAAGCCTCTGTGCATGTGATGCTGATGGTCTTTTCTCTTTCAGATGTTGCTATCAGTGGTCCTGGCTGTGCTGGGATTTGCCGGAGGAACATATTGTGTGGTCATCTCCTCACTGGGGCTGATGGGGGGCCCTCTGTGTGACACAGGGGATGGAGAATATCTCTATCCTTTCAGGAACAACACTCTGGAGTGAGTATGACTCCCTAACCTTAATTCCTCCAACTTTGCCTTCCCTAACTTTCCCCTCATCTTTCTATATAAAATTAGGACTTTTCCAAAGTGAACTGATGGTCTCCCCTGTCTACATCTAAATTCACATTCCTCTGAGTACCATGTTGCAGCTGGTCAGTTCTTTGACCAAGGAATCATTTCTGGGAAAACTGCTTGAGTTTCTTTTGTTGTGCTTGCCGGCAGCCCCTTGAGCAAGTTGCACCAGGCTTTCAAAAGGCTGCTGAGCTGTGACTCACATTGGAGTCAAAAGGAAATGTTTGATAACTATATCTGCTAAATCATCATGAAATGAGTCTACTCTAACAACTTCTGAAAAGCAAAACAAAAATCTTCTCTGAATCATTAAGTTAACCTTGGCAGCCATGTTCTTCAAGACAGAGGTAGAGGTGATGGATAGACGGGGCTGAGATAGCACAGCAGAAAATGGAGAATATGGAGACATGTTTTAAAATCCTTATGATCCTTTCCCTTTAGTTACTGACACTGCCACGAAACGAAAGGAAGATTCTTGTGCATGCAACAAAGTACAGATGTGTCTCACTTCCCTAGTCATCAATTGCACCTCTGCAAAGGGAATTCTGAAGAGAATCATCAGCTTTCACCAATTATAGTAGAATTTGAGACTCACTTTTTTCAATCAAGTTCAGAAAGTGTAATGCCAGAAAACACAGAAAGCATTCTCAAATTTGTGTTTTCTAATACGTTGCCAATTATTTTTCTCTATCACAGAGGCAATTATTTATTCAATCAGACAACATGGAGCATTTGCAAAGAACCTGAAAACATCATCCTTTGGAATATCATCCTTTTCTCTATTCTCCTGGCCATTGGTGCGATTGAAGCTATTCTTTGTTTTATTCAAGTTGTCAATGGACTCGCTGGCTTCATATGTGGCACATGCATGAGGAAAAGAAAGGTTGGTATGCAGGAAAAGATATCAGAGTGCTTTATGTTCTTACCACTTTTCTTTTTCAGGCTCTGATAATGGTACATGAGCAGAGAGATCAGCACAGCCCCTGAATGAGCTCCTCCAGGGAGCTGAGGCAGTACAGATGCACTTGCACACTGTCTCTCCATCACACTGTAGTCAGAGGTAGCCCAGTCAAACAAAACAGCAGAGCAGTGTGATCTGTTGACATGCTTAGTTGCGTGGTTGTGTCCCCATTCAAGAAGCCTTTTTGATGAAGGGTAATGACTTCTGGCTTCTGAGAGAGGGATGAGAAGTAGAGGGGTTTATAATTGGCCAACAGTAGTAAAAATGTCATTTTAGAAAATGGAAGGAAACTGAAGTTTCAGTTATCACCATTGCTTTCTTTTCACTATTTATTTTCACTGTACAAGATGCTTGCAGTAAGTCTGATATCCCCCTGGAATATTAATTAATTATCTTTCATTCATTGCCTTTCAGACAAATATTTCTGGAATGTGAATGACCTACAGGACAAGCACTGAGCTGCCGATTCACATACAATAAGGATAGTGCACTGTGATGTATTTATAAGGGAGCAACAAAGAAAACCTAAAATGTCAGGAGTTTCCTGGGGGAAAATGATTTTTTCATAAAGAAGTCAGGGTGGAAAAGGTCTGGATCACTTAGATCTGAGACTGCAGCTTTTCATCTCTCTAAATATATCTACTAGATCTCAGTAGGTATTGGCAAAAACACCAATCTGTCTGGTCCTGACTGCCAGCCATACTTGCACATAAAACACAACAGTCCCCATATAAATCTCACCATTTGCCCCTTGTGTATATGGGAAACTGAACCATTGTTAATGTACACATTCATCAGCTTCACCAAGCAGGAGCTCTCTTGCTGAATGCAAATAACCTCCCGTCCCCGAAAAATCCCACCATGAGCTCCTGTCTGTTGCTATCAACTTGCTAACTGGGCACTTCCAGATTTAAATAAGGATGTGCATGGAATGTATTGGGTGGCATATGTGACACCACAGAGGCAGGCAGTTGAAGCACAGTTTTCAGCCACTCTGGAGCTAAATCCCCTTGTGCCCATTCAGTAGCTTGTTGTCATGCTTGACAAAGTCAGTGCACTTCTAAATCAGTTCTTCAGAAGCATCTAAGAGATGTGGTATTTGAGTCTATATAGACAATAGGGGTTGCAGCAAGAGTTTAGAAATGTCTGGTTTCATGAAACAGTGGAGAACCTCACCACCCGTTTTGCCCACAGGAGACTGCATAGGAATTTCACTGATTTCCACAAAGGTCTGTAGGGCTGTTCTAGAATAGATCACATGGACAAAGCAATTAACTGGTAAAGATAAACTTTAAATCGATAAAGGTAGTAATTATGTGCAGCTTGGTAGCAAATAAGAGACACAATCTGAAAGGCAATAAATTGCATCAGTCTTGGTGTTACAGCAACAGTAATCCCAACCGGGAACTGCGTAATTCGCCATCACCACTCAAGATAAAGCCCTTGATGCTAAAGTCCATGACCAGCAAATTTCAGAAGCCCCATCATTTCAGTGACTTCCTCAAAGGTTTATTCCTGGACATGCCACTGACTTCCCTGAGTCAGCCAAAGTGAAAGATAATCTTTATCCATCCTGAATGCATGTACACAGTTGTGAAAATCTGAATATATTTAAAGCACTTGGAGTCCATTTTTCACAGAGAAACACAGATGTTTTCTCAGTCAAAAGTTCACATTTCTGCATTGTAGCATAGGAGCAAGTTATTTGAGCGCAGTTAATGCAGACACACGTGGTTGTGCTGTCCTCTAACGCAGCACACAAAATGCTTTGTATTAGTGTCCACTTTACATAAAATGGGGCAGAAAATGTCAGCTGCGCTAGATGAGGAGCACAAGTATACTGCCTTGGAGCATCACTTCACCCCTAAAGCAGGAAATTTGACCTATAAAACTTAAAAGTACCTTTTGTAAAAGAAAAAGATGCGTAAGACTTGTCAAAGTTTGCAGTCATAGCTAGGAGCATCCAAACCTGCCAGGTGGCTTAAATAGCTCATGCCCATTGTCAGCAGTGAAGCCTGGGCAGTGCTATGATATAAAGCAGACATCAAAATAAAGCCAACTGATTCAACCAGGAAAAGACTCAAGGAGGCAGCTAGAAGCAAGGATATTCATCATGCAGTCAGGCGCAGACAGACTCCTTCATCAGCAGAGGTGCTCTATGAGCTCCTCATGATCCCTAAACACCAGCTTTGCCCTCATCCTTTAGTCTTGCCTCCCTGACTCTCATCTAAATGATAGAGCCAGTTTGAGCTGTGCCAGCACTGGGAGAGGAAGCGGTACCCAATGGCACACGCCACCTCCAGCGTGGAAAAGTACATGCATTGTACTGCTGCCATCTGCTTGCTCCAAGCTGTTCTGCCCTGGGGATGTTCAGTGCCATGTCTGCATGCTTACAGGGACACCTCTGTCCTGCCAACTGTGCGATCACTGGCCTCTCTGTTATATGTAAATATTAAATATTGTCATTCTGAAGTGATTTTTCAGTCTCGATTTGTGTGACCTAAAGGACTTCAAACTAGCTCCAGTAGGAAGAGACATGGAACAATACAGAAAACAGAGTTAAAGTATCTAGCTTGAACCACCAAAAAGCAGTCTTTTCTGGGACAGGCATCAAGCTACGTAGTCCATGGAGACAGCCAGCCTTCCGCCAGCCCACACTGAAAGAGATGACTGAGGCAGGTGGGAGGCATTGCCTTTCTGGGCAAGATTGGAACTAGATCTGCGGGTTGGAACTAGATGATCTTAAGGTGCTTTCCAACACTTACCATTCTATGATTCTACGAAGATCCAGTTGTCTACCCTAGACAGCAGCATTTGGTGCCATTTGAAATATAGCAAACCATCCAGGTGCAATGTGGTACATGTCCCCTGTCATACCTGAGAGCCACTTGCAGATGTCTAGAGACCCAAGTATCTCAGGTGGAGCTACCAACACAGGGGTGTGAGTGACCAAGGCAAATGCCTCTCTTGGAAGCTAAAAATTCACTTAGTCAAGATGCCTAAAGGTGGCTAAAATTTGGTGAAATCTTCCTGGGTTTTGATCGCCTTATTCACCTTTTGCATGAGTCAAAGGCTGACTGCCCAGAAGTATCACAAAAGCCTTCTCTGGGAGCTGGCCAGCACATTACAACAGGGGCAGCTGCTCACATCAAGCACTGCAGGGAGACCAGCAAACCCAGCCTTTTCTGGGCTTGGCTTCAGAAGAAAATGGCTACATAATACTACTACTAATAAATTCAATTTGGACAGAGTTGGGTGGAATAAAGATAACATGTTTCAGAATTGGGGTTACTACAGGTTTTAAGGGTGTTTGTTGGTGGTGTTGGGTTTGGGTTTGGTTTGGGTTTATTTCCAAAATGGAATTATTTCAGGGAAATCTCCTAAAAAAGGAAGAGGCATTTTGTCTCTGAAATGTTTCATGTATTGTACACATGAAGAATTTAGTAAAACTAAGGAACTCATAATATACTTCTATATCTATCTTTAATCATCTTCCTTCCTCCCTCCCTCCCTCCCTCCCTCCCTCCCTCCCTCCCTCCCTTCCTTCCTTCCTTCCTTCCTTCCTTCCTTCCTTCCTTCCTTCCTTCCTTCCTTCCTTCCTTCCTTCCTTCCTTCCTTTTCCTCCCTCCCTCCCTCCCTTTTCTCCCTCCCTTTTCTCCCTCCCTCCCTCCCTTTCCTCCCTCCCTCCCTTTCCTCCTTTCACTTTCTTTCTTTCTCTCTTTCTGTCTACTTATCAGTCTGTCTTCTCTATATCTACCAATCTTAAATAACTACTGGTCAGAAACTCACACAGGCATAATAATTTACATTGATTACTCTGCAGTATCACCACACAGGTTCTCACAGGAGGAGTAAAAATGTGCTACTTTCCAATCAAATGATCCCTCTATCTTCTGCATTTGAAACTCACGTAGATCAGCCACCTGCAAATTCGTGTTGGTTGAAAGAGAAAAAATTGTGCCTCGGTTTAGCTTGGGATAGGAATAAAATTTTAGACCAAGAACATCATCTGAGAAACTGCAAATGTTTGGAGACCAATTGCCCAGTGTTTCAGCTTCCAGGATCAAGGACATGATTCAAATAGCTGGGTTGGAAACCACAGACCTGTTCATACCATCTCATTTCAAGAGGAACTGTCAGATCATTTTGATGCAAATAGCTCAGATGCCTCAGGCCCAGTGCTGAGTTTTTCTTGGCACAAAGAGCAAAGCAAACCAGTGAGAGGTTGGTCCCTGCATACCTCCCTGTACCACGGCCTCTGCTCTACTGCCCCAGCTTCAGCCCTGCGTCTCTCCTCCCTGGGAGCTCCTCACAGGTAACCACTTCTTTGCAACCAACTTAAAAAGCAAAGGAAATGAAAAAAAACCCAGAAGTTTGCAGATTCTCGAAGTATTTTATTTCATTTCCTACAGAGCACCAGATCTTTGGACTTGTCCCTTTCCAGAGGAGTGACAGGGGACAGCCACCCTTCAGAAAGACCCTTCCTTGTGGCACTTCTCATGCCCATGGGGCTCAAAGGACCAGCTAAAGTTCATCATCAATAATGTAGCACATTCAACCCAGAAAAGCAGGGCTATAGCTTTATCCTAGGCGCAGATGCCACTGTTTTGTCCATCTTTATTTCTTCCTGTGGGTTAGCTTCAAAGCTGAGTAGCCGTAAGTGTAGATCTCACTACAGTGTAGATCTCACTACCGTGTAGATCATTCCCACCATAGACAGAAAACATCCCTAGCACACAGCACTCCTCCTTTCTTCCAGGCACTCCTCTGTTTTTATCAACCATCTCTCACAGTTTGCTCCATCAAGATCAAGTGATAAGGAGAGAGAAAGAGCACATCTGAGAATCCCCCAAGTAGACACTCAGAGCCATTGGAGATACACCAGAATATCCTAGCTGCTACTCCAGAAGGGCACGTGTCTCCCACAGGGTCTCTGTAACGTCTGCTTGACCATGTGGACAACTCAGAAGCTTTAGAGCATCTCAGGTGGCATCAGCCATCTCTGTGTGAGCATCCAAATCAAGCCCTGAAATGCCTACTGGGTATAGTGACACTGCTCCTAAAAGCAGCCCTGAGTCCAGCAGGCTGAGATCTGCCCTCACTCTGTCCTGCCTCACAGGACCTAAAACAGGTCAGTGAATCACCTAAAATTGCATATTTGTCCCCATGGGTTACGCAGGGAGCTTGAAGTGAGCAGCACAGCAGCTGGCACCCAAAGCTGCAGCCGTCCATCATGAGCAGGGAGGTGAAGCCTCCTCAAGCATCTCTCCCTTAGTGAGACTTCTTTGTTTGTAAAATAGATGTGTTAGCTGAGAGTCCTCTAATGGCAAAAAAGCACAAGAGTTTCAGTGAAGAATTGATCTTGGTATCATCTCGTGCTTTTACAGTCCTTCCATGCACTGTATTCCATCATCCAGCTTCAGATGAACTACCTTACACATAGTTATCTCTAAGTCTCCTTTGTCCCATTACATGTTTTCAGTTGCATTTTGCCTCGCCACATCTTCCCTCCATCCCTCTGGGTTTTTAAATGAAGTTTCTCTGCAGGTTTTCATGCCTGGTCTGTTTTTCAAGAGATGATAAAAAGCAGTCAGTCCAGACATCCTCTGCAGATATCAAAGAACGAATTCAAGTCTTGCTTTGGACATGCTGAATTCGGTTGACCCCTACATGAAGGATGCAATGCTAGGTATTTCATCCCAGGATTGCCTGGCTGCAGAGAGGGCTCACACTTGACTGTGTGCACCTTCAGTTAAAAGTTTTTGGAACATCCAATTCAGAGCAAGGAAGGCAACCCAGAGAGAGCAGTGGTTCTGTTGCCACCAACAGCTGCAGTTTCTGTGACTCTGTAGTGGGTACATTTAAGATTAGAGTGTTACAAATCACCCACCAGAAAATGTGCCTTTATAGTGCACAGTGCCCCTTTTTGTACATAAATAGTTGAGTCAAAGTTTAAACCCCTTACTCAATTAAAACAGCATTTCATTATAAATATAAAGGAATATTCCTCCTAAGGCAGGAGAAATCATCATCTGAATGTCAACCTTTTCATCTTTTTTCACATTTTTTTAAACACTTCCATAGAGTGTTCCCACCAGATCACTGCCTATTGTACCCAAACCCTTATTTTCCCCTGGACAGAGATGTCACAGAAAACACGGAGTTCCTGCACTTGTCCCCCCATCTTCCCACAGCCATCGTCCATGTGCCTGTGTGTTCATTCCTACCATGTCCTGCCCATAGCACACGCGTAACCTGTGCCACTGTCATTTCCATGCACAGCTAGCTCTGGCTGTCTGCAGGAGATGGCACACTGCAGAAAACCTTCCTAAACATTTGGGCTTTCAAACTCCTGCTCAGCGTACATGTGTGAAGAAGAAATCTGTGATTTCCATGTAAAAGGAGCTACACGAGTGTCCAAGATAGCCAAACAAGTGCCCTAAGTTAGGAAGTTTTACATTGAATTGGTGATGAAGAATCATAGATGGGCAAATGAAGAAGATTCATAGAGCAACTGAGAAGATATCAGTATGACAACTCTATACTAAATGTAATCAGTTTAATTCCTTAATACATAGCTGATTTTTTCTTAGAATTACATATGTTTAAAGGGAGCTTCACAAAGTAGCTTTAAAAAGTCTGTATCTTTCCTGTAGCTATATTGCGGAGTCTAACACCGCCTTGCTTTCCTGCCTGTTTTCCAGCAGTGAAATGATAATGCACTTGCTTTGAATGTCAGCCTGAGGCTCCTTCAATTGCTGTATTAAATATTCTTTTACTGTTTCCTAGGTTTATTTTGAAGACTGTTGTAGGTTTAGTTCAGTCAACTTTAAACAGAAAAAGTCTTAGCCCTGTCTTCTGTGTTACCCTTGGGTCTAGAACCTAAAGACGAATTATTTTCATATCACTGCATATCAGACAAAACATAACATTTCCCCTCCTTTAAGCCAAGCTAGTATTACCCATCACATCATTGCTCCATTGCTTTTATCAACACTAATTCCTACCCTCTTAATCTCTGCTCCCCTGAAAAAGAAGATTGGTTATCTTCTGAAGAAGGGGGAAGACTAAAGAATTGCCAGTAGTATCCTCCAAAACAGACTCTGCATCCAGTTCACAGGACTTTTGGCGTGTGGCATTTTGTACTGCCTCTTTCCTCACAAAATACAGCAAACTAATAAATAGCAGTTTCTCTACAAGGCAACACTATTTATTCTGATTTGTTTTCTATATTTTTCTGTGGACTTGATCATAGAATATTATCATCAAGCCATTATTCCTTTCTATGCTCTAAATTAAGCGACAGAAAATGGCTCTAAATATACCCGGCTTAGTATCTTTGAGTGTGTTTTTTATGTTAACTTTAGCTACTGGAATTTGGGCTTCTTGGAAAAATAGAAAGGATCAGCAGAACAGAAACCCAACCGAAATGGCCATAGTTGGAGGCAGGAATATAAATGTTTTCATTGGATTGTTTACTGCAACAGGTAAGTTTTCTTAAAAGACCTTCAAAAAGCCTTCTTAAAAGACATGCATCTGTTAGATCTGGGGGACTTTGCTTTCAAAGCAGGTGAACTCCTTTAATGTCAGGGCAGATTTTACCTAAGTGTGGCTTTAAAGGAGCATGGGTTCATGAATCATTTTGGGATGAATTCTTCTAAACCTCTTCACACTGAACAGAACTTAATGTTTATGTAGATTCTTTTAAATTAAAGAGATTAATTTAAGAGTTAAGAGTTAAAGAGTTTAATTTAATAGACTGGAAAATATGACACTTTTCATTAAGGAGGGCTGTGGTCTTAATCTTAACCAGTTTTTGTTATCCACGTAACAGAATAATTTTACTCTTGGAACAATCCAGTTCTGTGTGGAATAAATTGCAGCACTGGGCTGTCTTCTAAAGGGAAAATGTTTCCCCACTAACTGCTGACCTCCGCTTTCCTTTTCTCTCCTTGCTGCCTGGCATCATCTGAAATTAGCTTCTCTGACCCACTCTTTGTGAAGGTTTTCCTGAGTGGTATTTGCATAGCTAAAGCACTTAAGCCTTGTTACAGGTTTGGATTCTGGCTGCAATGTCTGCTTGCATCCTTTTTCCTAATGTCTATTTTCTTAGGCTGTGTAAGTGATGTTCGTTAAGGGTGGTCTTTCAGTCTTGACAATATAACAGAGGCAATTCTGCTGGCTCTAGCAAAAGTCTTGCACTGAGAAAAATGAAATTAGTATATTCAAATTGCCTCGAAATGTTGAAACACTCAGCTTTTCCATGCACTCATTGATATTCACTCTTAAACCTGGGAAATTATTTAGGCTGAGATTCCAATACTGTTACATGTACTCAGCAGCACATCTCACTATGGGAGAGAACTCTGTAAAGAAAATAGAAGTGTGATTAAATATTTGTGTTATGAAAAGGTTTACAAGTTCTCAAAATATTCTACAAGACAATTGAGAATATGTATTGCAATTCTTACTTTTCCATCTTCCGTGTTTACAGCCACCTGGGTTGGAGGAGCCTATATCAATGGCACAGCTGAGATTGTCTACCTGCCTTCAAAAGGACTATTGTGGGTTCAGGCACCCATGGGATTTGCCTTGTCCCTTGTTATTGGTAAATAATTTACATAATCAGGACACAAAAGCTTTAAAAGAAATAATCATATGAGTATATGAAGATGTGTAACAGAGTACAGAGCACATTCTAAAGGTGATTTCGTTTCTTCAGTATCCCATAGATCCAGAATAAGCATTTATAATGCTGTCCTCTAAACTGAAACATAAGAAATTAGTGTAGCTTGGAGCTAGTGTAGAGTTTTGCCTGCTTGGAACAATTTATAGGACGAAAATCTTACCTGAGAACTTTAGAAGCATGTGGCTATGTGCATATTGCTGTATTATCATGGTCTTTTATTCATATTCGCTATTGAGGGTATTGGTATAATTTTATTTTTTCTTCATAATATTTGTGTGATTAAACTGTCTTGATTTTTCCACTAAAATGCATTCTTCTAAGTAGTCTCATCTCAGGATGAATTCGTAGTGCATCCAGCATATCCCTCTTTGCAACCAGTCACTATTTGGTTGAAACTAAGCTAGGTTTGCAGTGTGCTATACCTAAGTCACCATATCTAACTCCAAGAATTAATGGACTCACGCTGAGGTTCAGTTGTCTTGCCAAAACCACAGTTTCTTTCACTGAGTTATACCATAACTCTCTAGGGACACAGGATGATTAAAGCAAGAACTGTGCAGACCTTGCACAGGAATTTCTGAAAGAACAATAACCTTTATACTCAAGTCAGAGAAAAGAGTCCAACTGATGTGAATATGAATCAGGCTTGGAAATAAACTGCCAGCATTTCTTATGTATGTGAGTAATTCTTACTAATGAAATTGAAGAGTGCAGGTCTGATCCTGCAATCTTTGCTCAGGTCAGCAGTGCCCAGACAAGCAGTCCTGTTGGCTTCAGGGTTAGGCACAATACGTATTCTTTGGTTTTAATGAGACAGCTGTACATCTGAAGTCTAATATTTAGATGAAGGAGGGTGGGACTCAGCTCAACACGCAGATTAAAACAATATTGTTCTGGGAAGAGACAATGAAGCCACCAAAATGAAAATATAACCAGGAAAGGAACGTATATCAACAGGTTGCACCACATGGTCAAGGGCAAATGTTTGCCTCTTTTTTAGCCAAATAGGAGCCTTCAGTGTCTCATTCTGTCTACTGACATGTTGGGATTGAAGCATTTCAGAAAACATTGTGTCTTAGGTTGGTAGGTCATTGGAGATGGAGAGGAGAGTATATGTAGGTGTCCTCTAAGCTGAATTCCAGTCACACAGGTATCTTACGCCATTTGGGGTTCCCTAGAAGTGCTATCTGGCCTTCTGGAAATACGTACATCTGCCAAAAGGGGAGAGTCACATCTGTCAGCTGTAGGCAGATGCCCTTAAGAATCTAGGACCTCTCAGGTGGATGAAAGCCCACATTTAGGCAAGTAAATTGAGGTCCTCGTGTCTGGTTGTCTCTAGGGTCTGTTATGTACAAATACCACACTTGCTATACAGGTCTGATAACCAAATACCACAGTATTCTTACTTATTTTCCTGGAATATAATACATGCAAAATTCCACCAAAATGTCATTACTTCTGACAGGTGGCTTCTTCTTCATAAATCCAATGAGATCCAAGAATTATGTGACAGTGATGGATCCCCTTCAAGAAACTTATGGGAATGTGATGGGAAGCTTACTCTTTATTCCACCACTTCTAGGAGAGGTGTTCTGGTTTGCAGCTATCCTGGCGTCCCTGGGTAAATACTTATTTTGATGTCATACTTGTTAAAGACATGAGGCACAACTATCAGAGTATAAAAGACATTTGGGAATTGTGTTGGACTAAGCTGTGGAAAGTTGTGTTTCATGTTTCCTTTTGTGAGAGGAACACAAGCATTTCTCATTTGGGGAAAATACGGTTTTAGGGTTAAAACAAGTTATAATATAATAGAGAGGTCTGGTAACATGAGTAAGTACCCTCCTCTTGCCTGTGGGAGAGCAGATGCAAAAGGGTGAAATGCCTTGCAAAGGCCATACTGTAAGGTAGCAGAAAAGCAGAAAGGGAACATGGGCTCTCCTGAGTCGTCACTCTGCCCACTCCCTGTAGACCATGCACTACTAATTCGGCGTGGTGTGCTGGCATCAAGGGGATAGATTATCCTTATTTATTCTGCATTCTACACATATGAAATTGGTCTTAAAATACCTTACCACTGTCCTTGTCTGCAGGAGCAACAATGAGGGTCATCTTGAATATCAGCAGCTCTTTGGCCATCATCGTCTCAGCCTGCACTGTCATACTCTATACTCTACTGGGAGGCCTCTACTCTGTTGCATACACAGATGTCATCCAGCTGGTTTTCATTACCCTCAGCCTGGCAAGTCCTGTGCATTCCTTTGTAACCATTTTCCTAACTAAGGCAAAGAAAACCTGCTCTTCTTTTCAGTATGTCTCAGGCCAAAATAAACTCCAATACTGGTCCTTGCCCTACAGTTCCTCTTCAGGAGAACAAGTCTCCTGAAACATCTTACAGTCCTTACGCATTTCAGGCAGTGCTCAAACAAGCTATTGGCCCTGTTGGGTGGACGTGGCTGCTCACAAGTAAGTTCTGCAGAACCTGTTCAAAGTGATCTTGGCTGGGAAGGAAAGGGATCTGTCTATGGAAGGTACCAACTGACCTGAATTATAGTCTCATGTTCTTGATGACGCCATGAACCAGAAACATGTAGATTTTAAGTAAGAAAGGAGGAGAAAGGAAAATTCTTAATCTGGGTTTAATCTTATGTAATTTTATGTTCTACATTTACCTTGATTTCATTATCTAAATACAGTGTCCAAGAACAGGGGAAATGGCCAACTGTTTCCTTTTCTTTTCTAGTGGGTCTGTATCCCCTTTGCCCTGATGAACTCTGCAACAGAAAGTATTTATTACACTGCAACTCATCAGTCTCACCAAGACCCTTGGATTGGCAAGGTAGAAAAACAGTACCTTGGAAGGTGGCTGGATGACTTCTTCTACCTGGTATGGAGCATTTCTTGGGAAGGTGGTTGGGAGAAGAGATTGTTCTGGGTCTTTCTGCCTGGAAAACTTGTTCTTCCAGCCAGGAGCCCTACATTGCACAGCTGGCAGATGCAGGTTGATGTATAAAACCTCCCTGCCACACACTGAATGGACTGGGAAGATCCAGGGCTCAGGGAAGGGAAGTAGCAGTAGGGACACTCCTTTACCCACAGGAAGTAATGTACCTCTTGAGTAAGACCATCCAAGCAGCTAGTTCCACTCCTGTCACCTAAATGAGGCATTTCCTACCTTTTGAGAGGTTGGTCTTGCAGCCTTATAGTGTGCTTTTAACATAATTATGTAAAATCCACTCTATTTGAAACAAAAAAAAAAACTAAAATGACATGACTGCAGATCATCGGCCGGCATGGTGTCATTGGCTCCACTGCACAACTCACATTTTGAGCTACCAGTATAGCCAAGACTACAGGGGGGTTGTTATGCTCTTGCTAGGCTGGCAATAGGGACACACAGGAGCTTGAGCTTGTTTGGTGAGGACAGAATCTTCAGATTTTCTCTGATGAAATTCATCTGGCAAGAAAGTGAAAATGTTGATTTTATTTTATTTTATTTGATATTAGATTATATTGCAGCTGAGTGTGGGGAAGATTTCTGCAAAAGCTGCATTCCTGAAAACCTTCTCTTTTCCTTCCCCTGTGCCTGTTTCACTATGCCAAGCAATATGGTTTCTACTTTTCTCAGTCTGCCAAAGCAATAACATGTTTTGGTCAATATTTCACATCCAGCGCAATGAAAACAAAGGAAACAGAGACCCTCAACCATCAGAAATATCATCCTCAGTAGCTAAACCTAGGCAATGTTTATGCATTTGAAATAAGAGTTTTATAACAGTAAATATTATCATCCACCTGAATGGATGGATGATGCCGTACAACAATCAGCAGCCTGGCGGGGTACCACTGGTAACATCTGAATGTTTCAGGTGCTTGGGAGCATCCCATGGCAAACTTACTTCCAAAGAGTGCTCTCCGCTGCCTCACCAGGACAGGCGAGGCTCATCTCCTACCTCTCTGGACTTGGATGCTTTTCAATGGCCATTCCCTCTGTGATCATTGGTGCAGTTGCAGCATCAACAGGTAAAACTAATTGTTTGTCTCTGGGTAAAACTAATTGTTTGTCTCTGAATAATGAATATGTTTTTGTCAAAGCTGAGTGGAACAGGATCCAAAGAAGTCCTGACTTCACATTAACTAGTCTTGTGTACCTAGAAGTGTAACCCTGGTCACCAAGCTAGATGGTCTGTACCAGCAATGTGATGCCCTCTGAGGTTCAGTGCATAACTACTCAGAGACATTTAAGCAGCCCCAAGACCTGTTTAAAGCTATTTCATTACAATGAAATGGCTTTTCAGGGACACTTGTGTTGAGGAAAGATGAAAGCAGACCCTCTAAATCCCTGTAAAATCCTATTTTCCGAGAAACCTCATGCTTGCTTCTGTTAATGCCTTCTGCATGTAAGATCTGGCAATATTACTACAGACTGTTAATAAGGTTCTGAAGAAAACCTGCTTGAAGGAATCAAGAAGTTCATTCTGGTGAACTCATGGCACTCACTCAGGGGATCAGTCCTGTGTTAGCTGGGAGCAAGGGTTAAAGAGTAGCTAGGTCACCGAATATATAAAGAAATCATTTGAAATCAGTAATTCACTGTCACTAAGGGCATCAGAGCAAAACTCCCTTCTCCCCATGAGCAGGGTCTAGCACGTTGACATTCAACTGTGTAAAGACACAAAGCAAGGCTATTTCTATGGATGCTACTGGGGAAAAGGAAAATCTTCAATCTAATGACAGCTGCAGCATGTTAAGGGGAATCACAAGAGATCATAAGAGAATCCAAAATATTGATCCAAGTCCTAAAAATGCCAAGTGGATCTCAGCCCTTAGCCCTGCAGTGACCGGTCCCTGTGGAAAGACAGCAGAAATGTCCATGAAGGATTTGTTGTGTTTTCCTTGTTGCGTTTTAAAGACTGGAACCAGACAAGCTATGGTCTTCCGAGCCCACTTGAGAGAGGGGAATCAGCGATGGTACTGCCACTTGTTTTACACTATCTCTGCCCAGCATACATCTCCATCGTGGGTTTGGGAGCCATCGCTGCGGCTGCAATGTCTTCTGCAGATTCGGCTCTTCTCTCTGCCGGCTCCATGTTTGCTCACAATATCTACAGGAAAATCCTGAGGAAAGAGGTATTTGGTTACAGCATTTGATAGCTTTGGTGTCAGGAATGGTGCCTGGTTACAAGACTGTTTCAAATCCAGTCTGTGTGGTCTGCAATTAGAGGTGTCTGTCCTTCAGCTGTTGAAATGACTTCTGGAGCCAGCACTTCAGGCATAGGTCATGGGTGTTCATATCCATGGTAGGGATACAAATACCCACACTGGTGAGCTTTGCTCTTTATAAAATGACTGTTATAAAGTTTGGACTAGGATATTTATGGAGACTGAATAAAAACGTGATTCTTGAAATTACAAAGGGCAGCTCCATCTGCCGGGGTGCCTGCCTTGGGCAGCTGCTGATGGCAAACACTATCTGAAAGCAGTGATGGCTTGGTGAGAGCCAGCCCAGAGCAGTGCTGGTTACCCCACCATTAAGCCATGTCTGTAATATTACAATCTCTGTTTTACAGGCTACAGACAAAGAGGTCTTATGGGCCATGAGGATCTCCATGCTGGTGTTTGGGGCTGGTGCTGCAGGTCTGGCTTTTTACTCCAGCTCTGTTTATGACCTCTGGTTCCTCAGCGGGGAGCTGGTGTATGCCCTGCTCTTCCCCCAGCTCTGCTGTGCCCTCTTCGCTGCCAGCACCAACACTTATGGCTCTGCTGCTGGCTTCTTGTTTGGGCTCCTCCTGAGGCTGCTGGCAGGGGAGCCTGCCCTGAGCATCCCCCCCATCATCTGCTACCCAGCCTGCTGCCTGGTGGAAGGGACCTACACTCAGCTCTTCCCCTTTAAAACATTCACCATGCTTCTCACCCTGGGGATGATCATGGCTGTTTCATACCTGGCTACAGTCTTGTTTCAGAGGAACCTCCTTCCCCGCAGGTGGGATGTTTGCAATATCATGGGGGGAGCCAGCACCCTCATCCCCCTGCAGCAGATGGAGAAACAGATGGGTTCACCAGTGGTTGCACGAGAAAAGAATTGGGCTTAAATGTGGGCCCTCGTTTGAAAGGACACAGTGCATTCAGCAATCATATGGCACAAACAGCGTCGCTTTTCTGTTTGATTTCTACAGCAATGAAATATTTAAAGTCCTCACAGAGTAATAAAGATGCACTCTGTGCAAGCAGAATGTGTGAGCTTGAAGTCTGCAGTGATTAAAGGTTTGGGTGACGGAGTATGATCTTGTGGTGGTGATCACGGGGCACCCCAGGCCCCAGCAGTGCTTGCTTTGGCGTACCCCTGGTTCCCCACCTGAAAGCAGGACTGTAAATCCAAACATTTATGGCATTCTCTAGTCACATACTTCTCTCACCACAAAGGAAACAAATTAATGTTTAATAGATTGGGGATTCTTGATTAAAAAACAGTTGAGCAAACCTGTTCCCATTACAACAGCTAGAGTTTTAGCATAATTATCCTTGGGAAGTGCATGAGGCCTATAAAAACACAGATTACTGAATGCAATGCAACCGCCACAGCAGTCCAGCAGTAATATCAGTTCTGCATCATTCCTTGTGTGCTTTACAAAGCTTTCCTTGATACCACAAAAGCTTTTGCATACACTTCTCCCCAGCCATGGTCTCAGGTCACACAGCCAGTGTGCTGCCACGCGGCTGAGGAGAGGACATCCCCTCTCATATGACCTGGTAGGGTGAAAGTAGATGAGCAAGATGAAGGAACAGCTCTTAATTACTGGATAAGAAAGATTTACATAGCCACCACTCTTAAAAACTCAACCGGTTGCAAAAATGGAGGTGCCAGAGAGACTCCTGAATGAGTTTCCTCTAAAACACCTGGTTAAATCACTTGTGTGAAGGTGTTACCCAAGCACAGCTATGTGATGGCGTGGGACACAAACAGACTGGGGTGTGAGAACTCAGAGGACTGTGATGACAGAAAGGTGCTGGAAACAGATCCTGACCTTGCTGCAGGGACTCGAAATCCTGAGAGCAAGATCCCAAAAGATTGAAGCCCCCAGGTCTGTACAGAAAAGCCCCTGACACCTTGTCTGCTTAAATTCTCAATGGGTCAGAAGAAAAGCAACCCAGCTAACTAGTGAGTTTGGCTTCTAGCCTGAAGTCTGACGGACCAAGACCATCCTATAGTGGGATGGGTCATTAAGATGGGAGCTGAAACAAAGATTCAGAAGGAAGATAGAATCATAGAATAGTTAGAGTTGGAAAGGACCTTAAGATCATCAAGTTCCAACCCGCCTCCCATGGACAGGAACACCTCACACTAAACGATGTCACCTAAGACTCCATCCAACCTGGCCTTGAACACCACCAGGGATGGAGAATTCACAACTTCCTTGGGTAACTCATTCCAGTGCCTCACCACCCTTACAATGAAGAATTTCTTCCTTACATCCAATCTAAACTTCCCCTGTTTAAGTTTGAACCCGTTACCCCTTGTCCTATCACTCCAGTCCCTAATGAAGAGTCCCTCTCCAGCATCCTTGTAGGCCCCCTTCAGATACTGGAAGGCTGCTATGAGGTCTCCACGCAGCCTTCTCTTCTCCAGGCTGAACAGCCCCAACTTTCTCAGCCTGTCTTCATATGGGAGGTGCTCCCGTATTCAGTAATGGCTCATAGGTCGCTGCTGTTTTAAACATTGGCTCACCAGGGGTCAGTTGCAATCTTTCCGAAGAGCAGGAACTGTGCTCTAGGCAGCCCCTCACCACAAAACCTTTACAAAGTGGTTGTGGAAGTTGCTGTGCATGGAAATAGCTGGCACTGTTGGAGGGAGGATGATTGCTGACGTATCCAAAATGCCCCACACCAGAGCAACCTTGACAGCCAACTTAGCTGCTGAGAGTGAAAACAATCTGCTGCTTGGTGAATTGCTTCCAGCACGTGCTGAACACTGACTGTGTATGCACAAGGTGAGAAACTCCGCCAGTGTCACCATGCATGGCCACAGCAAGCTCAGTGAGGAACCACAAGTCACTCTGAACTGTACCAAGGCAGCCCTAAGCTCTAGATATGGTTTGATGACTCTGCTACCCAAAGGGACCATCCATCTTCTCTAAAGTACCCATCCTCAACAAGGTGGGCATTCTGATGCTCATCAGGAAAATATCACACAACTTTATGCTTTGCCCTAGTGTTAGTAAACACCTGGGCACACTTAACCTCCTATGCACAGCAGTCCTGTTGATATGCTTTGTTAAAGCAAGACCAGAAATTCTTTCCTGTATCTCTAGAGTATTCTAGAGTTATGAAATGCTAATTATAACATGTGTCTAGAAAAGGGGGAAAAAATGTTTTGAAAATTAAAAGCATTACCATTAACTATGGCCCTGGGCAGTCACCCACTCAAGCCTTTCACACCCCAGTGATTTTAGTGGGAGCATGTGAGGTCGTGCTTAACTAAGGGAGACATGAAAGCTATCATTACCGTAGCACCAGAAGCATACGCCCCTGCAGGATTTAGAGATGACCTAGTTTGGGGACCTGGAGGGCCCTCTATGAGGACCAGACTAAAGCTGACATACTGCACTTGCACAAGAGCACAGACGTGCTGCATGGCCCAGATGAGAGTGAAACTCTGACGTCCTCATGTCAAGGTCAGCATCCCACTCATTGACTATCCCACTCATCGACCATCCCACTCATTGATCATCCCATCCAACAGCTCTGAAAAGCAAATAACAACATCTGAAGACATCTTTTCCCCACACCACCATGCTGTTTCCCTGAAGACTCCCAAAGTTTGACATTAAAGCCCTTCCATGCTCACACACTTGGCCTGTCGGGCATAGATCCACAGCTTCCTAAGACAGCACTCTGGTGTAGGACCCTGCTGAAAAGCATCACCATCATGTCACCACCAAGCATCACCACAGAAAACTCCGTGCGACTTCAAATAGGAAAGTCTTCGTGTTCCAGCGGGTATCTGGCATACTCAGCAGAGACACTTGCCCTTACAAAGCTTCTCTGCATTTCATACCACTAACACACACTCTGCTTTGCGTGGAGAGATGAAAATAGCAAAGGCACAATTACTGTAACTCTCCTGAACGTTTACCATTTTCCATCCTTATATGACTCCCTCCTCAGAACATCCCTCAGCAAGCTCAAAAAGAAAACATTCATCAAGGTCAGACAAAGTTTTGAAAGCAATTAGCTGCAAGTAAAATAAATAGAAAAGCAATTCTAGCCTATACTTAATGACAAAATGTCTCGTTGTTCCAGTCCAGCACACCCAAAGTCCTTGAGGTGTTGCCAGCATGGAGGATAATGACCCAGCTCCCACGAAATCATTCCTCTTACAGGTTACTGCTTCCAGTTCAGTATTCCTTTCTTTTCCTTGCCCCCTCTTCATAAAGAATTCACTTACTGGATGGCCCCAGTTTACCTCTGCACTTGTGGATTTACCTCCTTTGCCCCTTGCAGGTGTCCATGGCAATGACTCTGTACCGTTCCAGTTGTCATTAACTTTTTCTCAGCCTAGACAGCTGCTACCTGTTTCTGGCATTTTTGAGGTTAATAATACCCTATCTGTCATGTCTAATTACAAACAAAAGAAAAGGCCAGCAATTTGGGAAGCATTTGGTTTGCAGTGAGTTCTCGGCATCTTCGGGTGCCTGGTTTACACAGATGAGAAACAATAGGAACATAAGAACTTGAAGAGAAATCTGCATCTCTTTCCCTTTCCACTTATGCTCATTTTTAGGATTTCCTAAGTGTGTCCTCACTGGAATAACACCTGGAGTCCAGCAGGAAAGCAAAGAAACACTTGCAGGTTTGCCAGACATTTCTAGCACTGGCAGGAAATATTTCCACATGTGCTATGGGCTGCATGGGGCCAGGATGATCCTTTCATTGTTTCCATGCAAATTTCATGTTCTCTGGTTTTACCCCACATGCTGCACACCAGTCTTCCCTTGCAGTTCTCAGACTTCACTACCACCTCTGCTGGAGAATGCATCAGCCCAGCTAGCAGAGCCTTTTGTCTTCTGATAACTTCCCACTGACTTTTGAGCTCCTATTGCAAGGGAATATTTGGATGGCATTAATCCCTCAGAGTAGGACATTTGCAAACCCAGGAAAAAAGCCAGCTTGCTTTGCTGATCCTTAGAACTTTGAGGCAATCCATCCTCTCCAGGGATGGGAAGGCTGCTGCACAGCACTGCAATTAGGGGCCAGGATCAGTTCTGTGGCTGGAATTTGAATTGACCATAATAATCCAAAGAAGGATAATAATGTGAACTGGAGTAACATTTCCATTATCAGACACAAAAGTATGAACATCACAAATGATGTATAGCCAGACTTTTCCTTAAGTTTGCTGGGAAATGTCTGTCTTCACCATTAAACCTCAAGAACGGACGGTGTTTTGTTTCAGTTCTTTGGCCAAATGATTGTTTTGTGGGTTTTGATTGTTTTGTTTTCATGTTTGCTTGTTTGTTTAATCTTTTGCCAGGTCTCTTGATGTTATATATGATCTGCCTTGGCAGAGGTGTCCCTTTTCCTCCTCCCCTCCTCAGTTTCTCTCCACCAGCTATCATACTTGACCCTTGCTGCACAAGTTAGACTTTGCAAATCTACCTTAGGCAACTCATCTGACACACTCATGCTTCCTTTTCTCATTACCTCAAAGAGGGACATCTTAATTAACTCCAGGAAGGACTTTGAGATCTTTGGAAGAATGCTTTGTTATACATAACACTCTTTTTGCATGAGTTGAGAACTTCTCGTAGCTGAAGGGCAGTTTTCCTGCTCAGTTTAATTCACAGCCCTGGCCCGGTGGAGGTTGTTTGTCTTTGCTTTCTCAAGGCTTTTGACACTGCCTCTAACAAAATCCTCACGGACAAACTGAAGAAGTGCAAGTGGACAGTGAAGTAGAGTGAAAAGGGACGGAAATGCAGGCTCAGGGGATGTGATACGCAGCCCAGGGTCCAGCTGGATACCAATCGCTAGTGGTGTACCCCAGGGTTTGACCACTAGTGTTTCACATCTTCACTGGTGGCCTCGGTGTTGAGGCACAACACACAGTGAGTTTGCAGATAATACAAAACAAGGAGTGTCTGATACAGTGGATGGATGTGCTGCCATCCACATGAACCCAGATAGGCTGGAAAAGTGGGCTGACAAGAACCTCATGAAGTTCAGCAAAGGAGGCTGAAGGCTGGACGCTGAGCCAGCAATGTGTCCCTGAGAGAAATAACACCAACAGCCTCCTGGGCTGCAACAGGCAGAGCATGGCCAGCAGAGTGAGGGAGGTGATCCTTACCATCTGCTTAGCCCTGGTTAGAGAGAGTCCAGTGAAGAACCATAAAGATTATTAAGGGTTTGGAGCATCTGTCATAAAATGAGAGTCTGAGGGAGCTGGGACTGTCCAGCCTGAAGAAGAAAAGGCTCAGGAGGATCTTATCAATCATAGAGTGGTTAGGGTTGGAACCTGAAAGGTGAGGGGAAGACAGACCCTGACTCTTGTCAATGGTGCCCAGTGAGAGGACAAGAGGTGATGGGCACAAACTGAAACACAGGATAATCATAAGAAAAGTCTTTTTCACTATAAGTGTGGTCATGCATTGAAACAGGTCACTCAGAGAGGTTGTGCAGTTGCCATCCTTAGAGATATTCAAAGCCAGCTGGACACAGGTCAGAGCGACCCACTTTTACTGACCCTGCTGTGAGCAGGGGGTTGGACTAAACAGTTTCCAGAGGAGCCTTTCCACCTCAGCCACTGTGTGACTTTGTGACCCTGAAGGAACGCAATGACACTCACAGTATGATCTAGAGGATAAATGCCTTCAGTAGCAACATCCTTTTGGAAGGCTGGACTGGGGCTTCTTTCGGATAGGTTTTCACCTCAGTCCTTGGTAATAATGAGCAATTTTCGTTTTAAAGTTACCATAAAACTATGCCCTTTTTTTATTGCCATATCGTGGTCTGTGTGACAGAAAATTGTCCATGATAACAGAAGTCCAGCTGAGCTAAATCTAGTCCAGCCTCAGTCCTCTGGAGTGATCTGAAATGAACCATCTCCAGAATAGCACCTGAGTTTTGCTTTTGAAGATCCAAGTAATGCACTGGCATTCCTGCAAAGTGGACAGTCAATGGCCCTGGGCCTGGACTGAAGTGAGAGGATAAAATATTTGCAGTAACAGACTTAAAGCAGCAAACACCAGCATCTTGGCAGCACTCTGCTGACTCCTGGGCTGGCAGGATCATTGAGGTACCCTGAAGCTTCCATCGTCTTGGTTTTCCTTGACATTTTTAGACTTCATCTCCTGTGGAGATCTGAGATGTATCAGACAGGAATCTGATTAAGAACCAAGAACAATACAGAATCAATGCATGTGCATTAGGTGTATTAACAGCTGGCTTACTGACAGGTCCTGAAATGTAATTACTAGTAGGAAATTATCAACCAGTATCTGAATCTCTAATGAGGCTGATTTTTGACATCATGCTATTGAACTGCACTTATCAGTGACTGGGTAGGCAATGAGGAGCAGTCTGCAGAGTGTGCTCAGCTGGTCAAATGAGATGCACTTCAATACAAGCTAATGGACAATCTAACACAGATCTCTATAGACAGAGCAGGTGAATCACAGACTAAAAGCAACTGTTGGCTGTGCTGTCCTGAAAGGAAGCCCGGAGTGATGTTATGCATTATAGAGTTGAAATTTAGATGAGATGAATCATGCCCTGAGTATGTTTCTGCTGTTTTGATAATGTCTCCTTTCTCTCACAGGCTGGGCTTATGACTATCCAGCAGTGTCGTGGTGTAAGTTAAAGTTAAAACTAGACAAACTCAGACTACAAATGAGGCTCAGCATTTTGAATGTAAGGTCCATTAAGTGTTAGAACAATTTGCCAAGGACTGAGGTGAATCCTTCATCACTGAATATGCTAAACTGGAAGTTTTCTTCTGTTTTAAGCAGATTATTTGGACTGCATCACTCTAAATATCCCTCTGGTAGGAATGTCAGGCAAGGAGCTTGCCCCTGGGTAAAACTGGAGGGCCTCCTGGTCTTCCAATCACGTTTAGAGAAAGTGCTAAAATGCTAAGACAATGTAAGATTCCTTTTGCTTACACGTTGCAGGCTTGCTATGTCCTGTGGGATGTGCCTTATTGGGCAGCATTCTTCACAAGACGTTTTAGGGACAAATGTCATCGAACTCCCCATTCAGACACCCAAACTGCAGAGGTTTCGAATACTTACTCTCTAGCACCACCTAAGTGCAGCCCTAAGTAATACAAATCAGTGCTTCCCTTTAGGAGCACACCTCTCCATGGGACCTGAACAGGGCTCTCCCTGTGCCACCAGGAATGTCCGCACCGGGAGATGCAGACTGTCACCGAGCACCATCGTTTGCCACTTGTCAGTCCGACATACACCTCCCAAAGCGGTCTTTGGTCCTGGCAAGGCACCCACAGCCTGGCCCAGGTCATCGTGCACTAGGTGCCTCTGTTAAAGTTGTTGGGAGGTCCGCTGTCAGTGATGGTGCTGAAGGACCTCCTCCACCAGCCACTTACTCACACTGCACTCCTGCAAATTGCAGGCAAAACTAAATGAGGTTTCCATCTCTGATATGTTTGGAGCTTTTCCTAAGTCCTCCACACACAAAGGGTAAGGTGGGGAGTGGGGCCAAGGCTACAGTTACTGTTGTGACATCTGTGATGCTTCAGGTGGAAACCATCCATTGTTCATGTGCAAGGGTCTGGGTTGTGAGTGCCCTGAGTTACCCGTAGTTGTTTCCATGGGAGACACCATAATTGCTCCACCATTGCTCAATCACGGTTGTTACTTGGAAGGCAACACAGCTGACATGTTTCAGCAGTCATTCTGCAGGGCTGGATGGGCTTGACTTGATTTACTTCAGTGCTGCGTATTCCCAGCTGCCCTGCAGGCACCATGTCCATACATGGGATCCAACAGGGGCAGTGATGCTGCCCACAGCAAGGAGCACCCAGCCTGGCTCTGGGGAGAGACCCTGTGGGCAGCCCCTGCTCAGCCCTTCTGCAAACCCAGAGTGAGCCTAAATCTGTGGTAGCAAAAGAGGGTTCTGGATTCAGCAGCTCAAGTAGACCGTGTGAGGACACGGCTGTGCTGACAGGGCAGGTCAGAGTAAATTGTTTGTACCAAATTCACACCAAATGAAATGGAGAGATGCACAGGTGATCCACATAAAAAGAGCTGTTGAGACTAAAGTGTAGATATTTAAATGGTCCATTTCAGCTAGACCAGCTTAATCATGTGTAATTATTGCTTTGCTTGATTATTACTCATGCTTAATTCTACTTAAGTTCTCACCTTAAATATCACTAACATATCACTACTCCTGCCCCTTAGGACAGTGACTGCACTGGAGAAGGGAGACAGGCTGCAGTGTCTGGGGCATCCCAACATTTGAGATGGCAAAAGCTTGTGCTACTGTGGTAATGGAGAGGACAGAACTGAAACTCAAGGGAAAAAAGGGAAGACACCATTTGTATTTGCCCCTTTCTGAGGTTGTTTTCATTCTGCTCAGGGTGGATAGATGTGTCGATTGCTGAATTATGCAATTGAAATTATTCACACTGCTATGATCAACAGTGAAATGTACCATGGGTCAGCAAAGTAGGATTAGTGTACCTTGGAAAGTGGTCAGATGATCCTTACATGTGATAAAAGCTCTTATATTTTCTTTGTATGATGTAACGCTAACCAAGCCCTTTTCTAGACAATAACTTTGGACACTGATGTGAGGTGAAGGGTTATAAATCTCCTGGTGTCCTGGTGCAACTGGAACATAAATATTTTGATTTAATCAGAAGTGTGTTATTATTTTGCTGTTATTTTTGCTGCAACACATAGTTCAAGGGCATCATCTGCAGGCAGGTGCATTGAGTATGATGAACTGGACACAAAGGGAGGAAGGAAGACAGCGCGAGACAAACGCTAATCAAGAGCTCAATGACTTGCAATGGTCATATGAATTGTCCTGCTACCATAGTAGTGCAAGCTTGCAGCCACTGTCCCTGTGCTGACTGTGCTCTGTGCTGTTGTCACTCCATCTGGAAGGGATAAAGGCCACCTCAGAGACTCAAGAAAACAACTAATTCTTTTGCTCTGCTTTGCCACAAGTTCCCTAGAAAGAAACAACTTTGTGTTTTTTTTCCCATTGGAAGAAAACAGGGGTACTGCACCCTCTGTAAATACAGGAGGATGTAACATTTTGGGAGACTTTTAATGCCGTGTAGCAAAAGCCTGTGTCCTTTCTGACACTGAGTGGGGACAGCCAGGTGATTGCATTCACCCACGAGGCATTCAGTACCTGTCTCCCTTCTACTGAGCATCTCTGCATCCTCAGATGCACATTTCTGCATCATCACTTCATCCTAACCCCCAAACCCACAGACCAAAACCACAGACTCAGGCAGTCTAGATAGTTAGAAAGTGAAGGAATGCTGACAGACCCGGACAAGCCATGGTCTCTCCTCTTACTCTCCTCAAATTGATTGATTTGGAATAAGAGAAGGGATTTTTCCACTGTGCCTCTGACAAAAAGAAATAAAGGGCAAAAAGAAACCACTGACAAAGTGTGGGTTTGGCCAGGTTCTATTTCAGGTGCTGCAAAAGACTTGGATGGAAGGATTGTTTTTATACTGAAGCCTCCAAGTGAATGTTCTTCTCACTTCCAGAAGACCACATAAGGTAAGCCTGGACCACCAACCTCATGTGAAAGAGCGAGGTCCAGCCGGATGTTACCCGTTTTCTTCAATCCCTGTGCACATTTCTGTTGCCCGCAGCCCTCTCCTGCTCTCTGCCTGCTGTTTACCAGCTGTTTGCCAGCTCACTGCATCAACCAGAAGCATCTCAAGGTTGTGGTGAGCAGCCCCTGCAGCCCTCTGAGCCTGCAGATGCAAGTACCTCCAGTCCCTGTTAATGTTCCTTTGCTGAATAGACTCCCGTGGTTTCTCACAGGGTGAAATTACCTCTAAAGGTCTATTGCAGGTCTGGAATCTCTGTGAATCTTTAACTCTGGTGGTTTTCATCTTCTCTTCAATGAAAGACAAGGTCAAGCATCTTGCTGAGTCCAAAAAGACATCAAAGGAAAAGGGCAAGGGGGAAAAAAAAGCAAGCCCTCTGTGCAAAGCATTTCAGAGTACTCATGCAGCATATTAGAGAGCAAAAGGAGCTTTCTGGCTCCTATCTGGCTGTTGTTGCAATTGTTAATGTGGTTTTGTTCCATTATTAATGAAACAAGAAAGAGAAATCAGGCCTTCCAGACAAACTTGAGAGACTCTCAGACAGCAAAGAGAAGGGAGAGAAAGAAAACAAAACAATAGAAATAAGCAAAAGGAAGGGAAACTTAATATACAGAGAAAGCAGCAATAAAAACCTGCAGATGTTTATAGCAGTGTAGGGATGGTGAATCAAATCTTTTACAAAGCTCGTAAATCATTCCCAGAGTCTACTACTTTAAGGGCACTTTGTAATTAAGCAAGGAAAAACTGATTTTGTACAGCCTGCACTACATTGCTTGATAAACTCATGTTTCCTAGAGCTGCTGTTTGACAAGGAGAGAAAACTAAAAACAGGAAGCAGCAGTAATGGATGAAATGTCTATAACCCTGAGCTGTGTTATCATTAGCTTCATCTGAATGTGGTTGGACAGGATTTCAATAACAAGCTTTGTTAGGAGCATACATCACGAATACGCCAAGGCAAGGAATCTCAGGGTTAACACTCCAGTCTGGCTTTCCTGTTAAGTTACCCTGAGTTAGCTTTCACATCAGCATCCCTGCAGAAGAGCCCCTTTGCTCCCACCTGACAGAAACAACTGTGCTGCTAAAGCCTCACACCAAGTGCCGCAGCTTAGGGTCCACCACCAGCAGCATCCTCTTCAAACCTCATCCCAACAGCAGGAGACATCTGTGGAAGCTCATCCCTCGTTGCATGTGGGGTGCTGGGAGGCAGGCAGGTGCTGGGAGTACACAGAGGGGCCAAGCATAATGGTTAGATTTGGGTAGACTGGCTGCTGGTCAACAATACAGCTAGCATCAGTACTGTGTGTAGTCAAGTGATCCACTCTGCAGCCACATGTTGGTGGGGCTGCACCCCATGGTCCTCAACACCAGCCCCTATGGTGCTGCTCACCACAGCCGCTCCCCTGCAGGCTGATAGCAAGAAGCCTGCCCCTAAAATCCCCCCTGCTGCTCCACTGCCTGCCAAGGAGCTCCCATCCAGCCCAAAGCACTCACCCAGTGCTGTCCATTTCATACCTGAGCACGTTCCTGCTCCAGAGACACATCCTCCCTTGTAGAAGGATGTTTGCAGCAGAGCAGGAGAAAGCTTTGCTTGCAATGGGCTGTCAGGGAGAGAGGAACCAGCTCCTCTCAGATAAATAGGGTTTATAAAAATCTGATTAAATGCTTTCCTAATACTGGGCATTTTGTCATTTGTGTCACTACCTCTTGAGGTGCAGTGTACCTATAAAATAAAACAATCCTCTGGTCATTTTACAATCTTCCCCTTAAAGAGATGGAATCTGAAAGTTCTTTGCTGTTAATTATTGATGCTGAAAACAAATATTCATTTCTTATTCCAGGACTGATCATTTGACCTATACTGCAAAGCCAAAACAGTCAATATTTGGGAAGAGCTTCAGATTTGGATTTCAATTTCATGACTAACATCTGTCTTTCCAATAGGGTGGATTAAATCAGTGCAACCAGTGTGATGTATCTGAAATCACTCAAAGCTCAATTCATTTTATAAGAGCATATACCCCCTATGTTGTGCTGCCAAAACAGCTCACTGGGCCAAGAGCTCTAAAATAACCTAAATAGAAGTTAAAAGAAATTTAAAAGGAAAAAACATTAAGTCACAGCACAGTAACACCTTTAATGCTTTGAGGAATAAAACTGTCATGAAGTGATGGGATCAGGAAGAAACTTTCCCAGTGGAGATCTCTCCCAGGGACAGGGCTGCACTGCTTTTTCCTGTAATCTCATGTTCTTAAGGGACACCCAGGCACAGGGCTGGCCTGATACAGCAGAGGGGATTTGGCAAAGCACAGGAGCAGATCAGATAGATGGAGTGGAAGGAAAGCACTTCATAGGTGGCCCCTGCAGACTCTCCTGCTGTCTCTGCCTCTGATTCCCCTTGCTGAAGCTTCAAGAGATGCGCCATAAGTCAGAGAAGCTGGAGATTTTATTGCACCCTGAATAAAAGATGGGCCCTGGTGTCCAAGCAGACCTCACCCTCTCTTGCCAAGGCCTGACCCAAGTCCTAGAAGTCCCCTCTAAGGTGAGAACGTAGGAAGCTCTAATGTCAAGCAGAGATTTTGGCCTGGCTGCACATGATGGTGACACACTTCTGAAGCCCCAGTGTTGAGCCCCTCTTCTGCTGGGTCCCCTGCCCAGGGCCATGCTTCGGCCACCCAGAACCCCCATGGGACCCCCCGTCATCCTCACAGACAGGCAGCACAGAGGGAAACCTGCACCATTCCATGCAGGGCTCTGGCAGACCCCATCCATCCCTCCTCACGTGGGTCATTGCCCTCTCCTCTCACCCACCCACCCAGAGCAGCCTGTACTGACCAGCGCACCAAGGTGTCTCCTTTATCCGTACTCTACTAAAGAGAACTTGAGGAGCGGGAAATGGGAGGAAGAAGAGCATGGAAGATCTGCAGAAGGGCCACCCCAGTGTGTAGCCCTCTCCCAGTCAGGGGGGTGGCTCTCCTGGGGTGCATATGGCTTCTGGGCAATAGCATTCACTCCTGAGCAAGGGTGGATTCTGAGGATGGATACTCAGGATCAGGGCACTCATATGTTTTCTAATCACATTTCCCCCTCACTCACGCTGTCCTGTGCCTTCCTGAAATCAGGACAGGCCTTTTTGGACACCTTCTCTGGAAGACGATTGAAGGGAGAGAGGAGCACTCAGTGCTTGTGCTGGGTATGGTGGGATGGAGATCAGGCTCATTTTCATGAGGGATGGACCCTGAGGCCACAGAGCTGCTGCCCAGCGCAGCCATCTCGCCCGCAGCATCACCAGACTCCCCGGGGCAATGAAGTCATTTCTAACATCCTGAAGGGACATTTCCCTCGCGGGTGCGTGTTTCCTTGGCAATCACACACAAAAGGGCATCCTCGGCCGAGTGCCCCAGCGCTGGGCTCGTCCCCCGCGGCCGCCCATCACCGCTCATTTCCTGGCTGGGCGATGGCAGGCGGCCGGGCAGCGCTTTCCCTTCCTCAGCCAATTGCATCTTCAATCCGTATCGGAGGATCGCGGGGTGTGAGGCGTGGGAGAGCCCGGCCGGTGCGGCAGGCGCAGGGGGGGGAGCCGGGAGCAGGAGAGGGAGGAAGAGGAGGGAAAGGAGCGAGGAAGAGGCCTGGGGCGGGCAGCCCTCGGGGTCGGGCCGCGCTGGCCGGCCCAGCCGCTTAAATGCAACCCCTGGGGCACCGGCTTCTGTCTGATGAGACCGCTCCAGGGCTGCCGGGGACGGGGCATCGTCGTGGGGACCGTCACCCTCTGCCTGGCCGCCGGGTGGGCTCTGCAGAGTAAGTGTCCGTCTCCGTTCCTTCTCCCCTCCGCTTCCTCCCCGGCCCTTCCCTCCTCCTCCTCTTCCTCCTCCTCTCCGCACTACCGCCGGCTCAGCCCCAGCGCTGGCGCGGGGCGGTGCAGAGCCCAGAGAGGGCTCTTCCCAACCCTGCCGGGAGCGTCTGGGAATATCTACCGGGAAAGGGGACGGGGACGAGGTACGGGTGTCAGGCTGGCAACGCTGCTCTCCTCATGCTGGAAGTGGTCGGGGAAGCGGGACGAGATCCCGAGCAGCCGCCACCCCTTCCCGGTTTCCCAAGAGCGGAGGGGATAAGGAATGGAGGAGGCAGCACGTCCCGATTGACCAGCCCGAAGGGCTTCGGTTGGCTCTGGAAAGGTGGCAGGGAGGTGGATTTCAACCCTGCACCCCCAGGGGCAGAGCGTGGCCGGGGCAGCTCCCAGCGAGGTCCATGGGAAGACCAGGCTGGGCAGTGCCACCGGTGGGTCTGGTTTGACACCGCGTCCTCTTCATCATCAAGGTGACACAGTAGCAGGACACCAAAAGGTGGAGGAACAGAGCTCAATTTTAGCGCTGTTCCCCCATGCTCGGGCTCCTGCACAAAGCTGCCGGCCCTCCCCACCCGCCCCCGGCAGGCACACGGAGCCGCGCTTCCCACTCTTTCCACTCTTCCCGCTCCGGCTCCGGGCCAGGCCGATGCTCTGGAGCGCAGGAGCAGCGTGCAGGGGCTCCAAACTCACCGCTTCTCCTCGGTGCGTGTTTTACCGGCTGAAAAGGGGCTGGTTGCGCAAGCCAGGGCGCTGCCGGGGGGATGTTTGCTCTCCAGGCTGTGCAGCTCGGTTTGGATCAGACCGGTTCAGGTGATCCGGGCAGACTGTGTATTAAAACCGTTTTAGAACGGTTAGATATTGCACTGCCTTGTTTGGCTTCGTGAGCTAGACAGGGATGGAAGGATTTCTATTTGTGTCTTTTTTTTGCTTTTACCTTGCAATCACCTATCCAGAACAAATCCTTGCCTTTATCAAAACATAAAAGGGTCGCTGTGGTGAGCCACTCAGCTCCTGGCTGGTCAGAAACAGTGCAAAAGGCCTCCAAACAAACACATGGAGCAGAAAACAATTAGATCAGTTTGCAGTGATTACCAGAAGTTCCCATCTGTTCTGTTTCTGTGGCTGGCACAAGCCCTTTTTCAGGGCTCTGGTAAGTCTCTCCTGCACACAGGCTGAGCCGCAGCTTAGCTGAGGATGCTCTGGGCTTCCTGGAAGGCATCGTGTCCCTGCAAGAGGCCTGGCCAGCATGAGCACAAGATGCCCATGAAGGGCAAATCCCAGGAGTGTTATCTTGGAAAGAGCCTAGGTCCTCTACAGTTACAAAAATAAGAGTGGCTATAGCTTTAGGCTGGTCCCATAGGTGAGGACCTGGGAATCAGACTGGCTTCTGCAGCTTCCCTGCCTCACCTTGACAAACAGAGCTTCTGACTTCTGCTACAGATCCCAAATAGAATGAAGTCAGCTTGTAGTTCATGTATCCATCTCTCCTCACTTGTGGTTGGTTTGCGGTTTTGGCGGGGGGGGGGGGGGGGGGGCTTATTTTTGGATAAGATTTTTAAAGACAATTTCTTTCCATTTGAAATTCTTCTTTCATTGCCTTTTTAACCATTCTTTTCCCTGAAGACTCCGCAGAACCTCCAGGACCATCCCCAGGGGTCCCTTCAGCACAGCTGACATTCTCATCCTCCCTCTCCACTGGGTCTCAGACATTTGCATTACTTTCCCACTTCTGCTCTTGCCATCATGCAGTCCCCACAGCACAAGAGGAGAGTGAGTGAGCTGCTCCAAGACAACCCAGGAAAAGGCATTCAGCTTGCTCTGTGCTTTATCTGCCTTCTGTCTGGTTTGATTTCTGCATGTAGATAACAGGATTTCAGTCTCTAGCCAAGTGTCTCAAACAAGCCACTATTTATTTAAATATATATATATTAGTGCCAATTGGAACTCAAATGTTTGGTGTGATACTGAGTTTCACGGAGAAATACCCCCACAGAAGCAGAAAGTATTGCAGTTACACATTAATCTAAATGGTCAGTTGAGTTTCATAGTGTTATGAAACGTTCCATAATCACATCAGTAAGAGCTAGAGGAGAATAAAATATTCTTTCAAGTGCATTTCTGTCTGGAAATCATCCGGAACATGAAGTCCCTGACTTCACATGAAATGGGCACCTTTGATTGCATGTGGTTCATCTGCACTGGCATGTAACTGGCTGTCTTTATGAAGGCTGGTGATTAAACTTCACATTTAAATGCAGGATTTTAAAGGAAAGCCAGTTACTGATAAATACAAAAGCATTGCTCAATTTTCAATGTTATGTTCCCTTACCCAAAAAGATTCTTCCAAACTGTCTCTGCTTGGGTATCCAAACACTGGAATACATACAATTACCTGTCCTATAAAATGGAAAAGTTTCTTATGATTATCACTGATTAAAATCTGTATTTAGTCTTTAATTTAAGTGTGTCTCTTCCTTTTATGATCAGCAGAAAGGAAATATGTAAAGCATAATCCATCCTCTCTTAAAACGGCCACCAAGATAGGTAGGTTCCATCCTGCACTGGACGATTGGTGCAGCATCATCTCCATATTCATTACCCTGTTTTCTCTTTCAGCTCCTGGAGGGGTATCGTTAGTTGTCCCACAACCCAACATCAACGCAACAGTGGCACAGAACATCCTCCTCTCAGTTGAATACTCTTGCAGAGGTGTTGCCACCATTGAGTGGAAGCATGTGTCAACCTGGGGCACCACCAAAATTGTTGAGTGGAAAAGTGGGAATTACGTCAACATATCCACAGCCTACAAGGACAGAGTGACGACTTTTGAGAATGGCTCTATACAGCTCCTGAATGTTGGCATGAGAGATGCTGGCTACTATTTTATCACTGTAACAGAGGAGCATGGAACCAGCACCTACGGCACCATCATAGTTAACGTTTACGGTACAAACTAGATGGGAGTTCTGGGCTTTACCCCGTGTTTAAACATGAATCTGCTCATAATCAATTTAATAATATGACCTTTTTTCTCTCCTCCCTGCAGAGATTATCTATGAAGATTTACATTTTGTAGCAGTTCTCTTTGCATTTCTTGCTGCTGTATCTGCCATTTTGGTCTGCTTCATGTGGCTGTGTAATAAATCTCTGCATCTATTTCAGAAGAAGATGACACACAAACTAACAGGTATCTCTCTAACAATACAGTCAAGGTATATGGCTTTGAAGTCTGAATTTTGAGGCCAAAGTTCACTTGTGATTTGAGCCATAAAGGTTCTAAGCAGGGACACTGAGAAACAAGCCTGGAAGGGCTCAGCTCAGTTACCCTGCTCAATTCTTTACTAGCTGAGGTGACTGAATTTAGTTGTTTAGGTATTTAGTTGCAGAACAATCCACTGGATACCCACCTTATACATTTTACATCAGAAACTATAAAACACTTCCCAACATTGCTAACTGCGAAATTTAGGGAGAAAAGGCCAGAGCTGCAATAACCCCCCATCACAGAGGAGGAGACAAAGTCAAGAGTGTCAGTAGTGCTCTCAGGGTCTGCACTGAAGGGTATCTCCTAGGCCCTTCAGAGTGGCCCCGCCTCACTTCATGGAGGACTGCACCCATCCCTCTGCTCTCAAACCACCCCTTTCATCTGTCCTCACATTTGATCCAGTTGTGGACTCCAATGAACACTGACTAATATCAAACCCAGACTCTTAATGCATGCCAAAGACACCCATCATGAAAAGCAGATCAAGGGAACACCACGGTTGCACAGAAAGGAAGATTCACATATTAGGAAGACATTTCCAAGCCACAAGCTGGGATATTTGGCCCAGGCAGCAAGACCAGGTGCCAAGCTACAGGCCTGGGCTCAAGCTTTGGGCTCATCTTTGGAACATGGGGTTTCTTTTACCACTTCAAAACATTTCAGGCATTCACCTCCTTTCTTTGTAAGTGCAGATCCATTAGTGGTTTCTTGCCCTATAGGTAAAAGGTCTGTATTTCTTCTCTAAGTGCTGTTTAAGCTGTTACATTACAACAAGCAGCCTAAGCATCAGTATTTTACAAGACCAGTGCAGGTACTCAAGAGTCTTAAGCTTCATGACTTTGTGTCAACTCTGCAAAGCCTGGTATGAGAAGAGATGAATTCGACTCAAGCTGTCTCTTCCTTTCTGCTGCTCACCCACAGATGTTAGGGCTGCTGCTGTTTTCACAGTGCACACACTGCTCACAAGCTTCTGTAGCTACTGAAACTTTTGCTATCGTGCCAGAATACACCAGCTCTGGTTTGGATAAAGCCTCTTCCTTCAGTTGAAGCCAATCTTCCTACAGAGCCCAATCAAACACAGTTACTTGGCAGAGTTCAGGAAAACCACAGCTCTGGAGACTTGCTCTGTCATCTCCCAGAACACGATCTGAAGCAGGGACCCAACGTCTGCCCCAGTTTCACCTTATCAGAGCCCTCCTTTCAGAAGTCATGAAGAGAGGTATAAGGACTTTTCATAGTGCCTTTAGTCTTGTATCAGAAGAAACCAGTGTCACTGTGAGGGACTCTAAATGTTTTGAAATGGTATATTTAAAACCTAATTGCAGACAAGTAAGCTTGAGCTAATATTAAAAAGTTCAAAATGTCTCAGCTATTAACATGGCGTTGTTAATTTTGGAACGCTGGCCTTCCAATGCATTTGCCAATCAATAATAATATCCTTTTCTTTGCAGCAAGTACAACTGAAGAGATTGAATTGGAAACCATCGAGTGTTAGCCAAGGACTGCCTCATAGCAAAAATAACAATTCTACCTCAGGAAAAAGCACTAGCAAAGAAAGGGAGAAGAAACCCTAAAGGTAACATGTTTGTGACTGCTGTAGAAACATCCTGACTTGCAAACTCATTAGACTTTAAACCAGCAGTGTCTGACGGAGCTGTTTTGACCTGTAAGGTTTTCGGCTCTGCTAACCAAGGTCAAAGTAAGGAAGAATATGCTTTCATGCTGAGCAAGAACACATTTTTGTGGCTCACTCATAAAATCTACAGCCTCTACCACTCTTAAAACCAACCTACTAAGCCTCCAAGAGCAACCCAGAAAGGAAATGATCATAGTCTTGAACGACACCTGTATTTTGGCTACAGCAAGTCTCCTATTACAGACAGAGCAGCCATTAGCATCCCTCAACGTAACAAATTTAATGTCTAATTACAGTATCATATTAAAAAATTAATTGCAAGGACTGAATCCTGTTTATTGTGCCTCTGCTGCTAGTTTTGGGCATACGGAATTTCCTGAATGAACAAAACCCCCAATTCTTCACAAGACAAAACTGCCTTTGAAACAATGCCAAGCTGGTCAAAGTTCCCCACTTACGTTTCCCAGTGTTTGCACTGCTCCAGGATATTAACACACATTTTATGACATGACTATAGAAAGTTGTTAAACAAGGAGCCACGCACAGGCACTGAAGAGGACGCTGCCTACAGTGATTAGAGGGGTCAGAGGAAATGCTGACACATCACATGCGAGGGGTGGCAAAACACGAAGCAGTTTCATTGTGAAAGATGTCAAGTCCTTTGCAAACTTACTGTCAAATACTCCATCTGGGAAGAAAAATGATACAGCATTACAGATTTGTTATTTACAAATAGAGTTCTGAAGGTGCTCTTGTTGAGAAGCCGCCTTTGCTTTCCTATGTTGTAAGAAAACATGAAGTGATTGAACTATTGTCTTCTTGAAGCTGCATATTGCACTTATATTCTCCACCTGCAGACCTGCTGGGTGGAATAACATTTGGTTTTGTGAGTGAGAAAGCACTGACCTGACCGAGCTTCAAATTATCCTGGTTTGCTTTTGTAATGAGAAGAATTTTGCAGGGTGAAATAAACCTCGAAAACATAAGAGACCACAGACTAGTCTGATTGCCAATGGCTTCTTGAGCCAGACTGCTGCTACTGCCTCTCACGCTTCAGCTCACGACAAACCTTTCACAGGGCAGGCTGATAGAGCTTCCCCTCTAGGCAGGGACTATAATGCAGAAGTACTAAGGGTTAGATATGGGAAGCCAGAGAATTTCTCACGGAGTGAATAATGATGGAGGAAGGCACCAAGCAGGCTTTTTCCAAAGCACTCTGTACACAATACCTTCAAAAAGTCATCCCTGGATTAACTGGCCTTTCGTAGTACAAAGGGCCTCTCACTCACTCATAAACTCAGGTACCAGATTCAGCTGGTTGCTGCTTCCTGCATCCTTCCTGTTTGAGAGCAGGTCACAAAAGGTGGGAAATCAAAGAATAGAAGGCTACAGCACAGCCTGACAAAGTAGCAGTTTGCTCTAATTCCTCACTTTAAGTATGTGCTACTGATCTTCTGTATCTTTGAACTAAGATTTGACAACACAAAAGAAGTTGCAAGTGCATCTGTTTCAATCCCTAAGCTTGAAGTACTTGTGAAATATCCATATAGCATATGGAAAACATTAGTATTTTTTCTGTTTATCTACATTTTAAATCACTAAGTGTTAGCACTTGAATATGAAGTTATTCATTAAGCTGAGGATATAGCAGGTGCTTTTCTAGACTTATTTAGAAAGCATGCAAAGTACAGCTTACATGTAACATCACTACTATCTACTAATGCTGACTTGAATACCGTACTTGCCAAAGGCAAAGTCAGGAAATGCATACAGACATGAATGACCATCTGAATGCATTGCTGGAATTGGAGAGGTCACTTTTAAACTCCAAAATTTGAAAGCTGGGATCAAAGTAGGAAATAACCATTTAAAAATCTTCAACTGAAGATGCACTGTAACAGCAGCAAGAGGTTTCCCACTAGCACTGTTGTTCTACCTCTCTCAGCTTAGCTAAGGATACAACTTCAGATGCCCACCCTTGGCTACTGACGCTGGTGCCAGCCTCAATTTTAGGTAGTAATACCCTAGATGAACAACAGGCATTTAAGTTCATTCAGTGAGGGCATACAGTACAGTTGCCTGTGTACTCCTTTCCTATAGACAATTCCTCACCCATAGATTTTACCCAGAATTTAGCATGCTTACTATGTAGGTAGGATCACTTATAAAATACTCCCATTTTCTGAAACTGATGTCTGTCAATATGCATTATTAATGTCAGCAATATTTAACATACAGACCACGAGGCTAAGCTGTCTGTAGCAGTTTCTTGCTGCACTGGAGGTAACTGAAGTATTGAAAGTCTTAGGCCAAGCTGTTAAAGTGGAAGTTTAGAAACTAATAGCTATTCTTACTTCACTTGTAAACTCCATGCAGAACAGCAGCAAATTGAATATTTAGAGCATCCCAAATGATCAAAGGGAGTAAGGCATTTTGTTTTTACATGTTAATTAAAGAGATGTCAAAGTTGCTCTGACAAGATTGCTTTGGCAATCAATTTCAAAGGTCTTAATCAGCCACTAATGCCTTCATTTCATGTTCAAAGATGCACTACCCAGCATTTCAAGACTGACCCTCTGTTAGAAGCCTAATCAGTCCATTTTCCATTCCAAAACTGTGCATTCAACACTAAAACACAGACTCTCCAGGTCCCTAATAGTTCTTTATTATTTATTTATTTTTCATCTAGGCCTGGAAACCCTGACGAATGTCTTCACTGTTAATGTTCAGTGCTTGTACTTCAGCAACACAAGTCCTCTTGCATCCATTGCTTCTTTTCAGGAGTCAAATCCTGCAAGCATGAGATCCTAATAGCCCCAAAGTGATCCTATTGCTTGGTAATGAAGAGCTTGTTTGAAGAGAAGGCTATCACTATATGCAGACCTGTCAATTAGCTTAAGAACAGTGAAGTGCAAAGACACATTGAAGTTTCAAACACTCATCTTCTAATTATTAGTAAGAGAAGATTTGTTGTGTTGCTGAGTCCAAACAGCCTCATATAATCAGATGCATCAGGCTGCTGGCTGAACTGTTCATCAAAGAACCCCCTCTCCACCTGTAATCATAGGCTAGTCAAGCAATATGAGACCTGGCATCACGGGGGTTGTGTGAGAGATTCACCCATCTTTCAAGACAATAAACAGAGTATTTTCAACCAGCACTTTTTCATTTTCTATAAGATCTCTTGAGAAACTCATCAAAACCTGGGAGGAAAACTCTTTCTCATAGCTCAGTCACACAGAAGCAAGTACTTCAAGGAACTGAAATAACAAGATGCTCCACAGCGGCAGACACCAACGGTAGCACAATAGCTGCTTAGGAGACACACTGAGCAGCAGCTTGCCACAAGCAGTTGCTTAATATATTATTTCCTACTACTACTCCTTATTGCTCAAGAATACAGCAAAATAACAACTGTCACAAAGCATGATGCTCAATGCAAACACGTTCTATGGGTGAAATGTTCTCTCGTATATATATTTGCCCATACTTTGTAATGCATAATATGGACGTAAGTCTGAACCACTTCATACAGACAGGTTTCAGAAAGATCTTTAGCAATTAATCATCAAAAAAGAGCTTTGTGCAATACCTTACTAGAAGCTTCAAGAAGGATACAAGCACAACCAAGAGAGACAAAATGGGACTACTTTTATTTTCAAAGAACTCAAAAGAGCTGATCTTCAGGATATCAGTGTTTCCCTGGATGACAATAAATGACAGTGCATGAAAAAACCCAAACAAGCAAACAAACCAATCTGTGGGGATGCAAGGTCTACTGCATGAGTCACCTGCTTCTATCTGGACATGAATTTAGAAACGTCACCCCCAAACTCAAATTGTCAGTGTCTTGCAAGCAGAGTAAGACTCTTTCTTCTACATACCTGCAAAAAACAAGGACAGAAAACACAAGCAAAGTAACCAACAACCACACAGGCTCACCTGTAGCCATCAGAAAGCAAAGATGTTTGCCATAAGCTGCAGCTTCGTAGCACTCTCAAGAATTGCCACCAAATATATCTCTCAAAAAAGAAATTGATCACCCAGAAGCCACATCCATGTTCAAACTCTAGCTCAAGAATGTCACCCAGTGAAGACAGTTCCTTAAGCTTTCTTTAGCCTTAATTCTTGACAAGGGAGCTCTGTTTCTCCTCTGCTGACCCCCTTCTTATCAAACAAGTCCATCAGCTTCCCCCCCAGACAGCCATTCCCTGTGGTCTCACAGCCGCTAAAAGGCTTTGCCATAGCACAATTCCATTCTAGTAATTTTCATCTCTCAGTAATACTTACAAAGATCTATTGAGAAAAGTAGGAGCATGAGAGGGAAGGGAATGACTCTGAGCAGACACCTCTCATATAGCAAATAACTACTAAATTGATTTAATAAAAGAAAAATACATCAGTGACTCAGCTCTGCTACTTTAGATACAGCAATCTGCAAAGAAACAGCTGAAAGGAACTTTCCCAGAAGTTTATTTTAGATGTTATTGAAAAAAGTTTTATTAGAAACAGTACAATGAACAGATCTGTACAGGAAATACATTTGGGTTTGCTTTCTTGCATTGTGTTATAGCTCCCATTTCCCTATGCTGCTCAGCAGTGATTGTATGCAGCTCAGTGATGATTCCAAGCCGCAGCAGAGGCAGATGTACTATTAACACGGAGTTAGGGCAGCCATGAGGAGTTCCATTTTATAGACAAAGTTCCGCCCTTCCATTTTATTCCATTGTACTTCCTTGAAGGGCCCTCGAAGATGATTCCACTTGTTGTCCTGCAGCACATCGCCTTTGGGAAGATCCTTGCACTGACTCCGTGGAAACTGAACCATAACTTTGCTGCCGCTTTCTGGGCCATTACGCACTGTAATGAGCAGAGATTGTATGAGCACTTTTATACTGTAAGATTCCTCATATTAAATATCCTTCCTCATGTATGTTATACATTACTCCTACTCAATTCCAAATATGCTGAAAGCAAGTAAGGGAAATTACCTTTTAATTATCATTAATGTTTTCTCTTTGAATTTTCTCCTTCTGGTCTCCCATTTCTACATGATTTTGTTGCTTTAGCACTGCATGTTCTGGTTAGAGCGCACCAGAGAAACATTTGACACACACTCCCCCCCTCCCTCAGTTTACAAATGCTTTATTTTTCCCTAATGATGCTAGGAAGGGCAAAGGGCTTTTTGGCCAATCTTACCTTGGATGTATTCCCACCATTCTGTTGAAAACCATGATCAAAAAGGTATTGTTTCTAGTGGATTTACATCAAATGGGCAGCAATGGAGTCACTCAGGACAGCTGTTGCTTTTAATCACAAAAATCCGCAAGACTGGTGTAGGGTGGTGGAGTTCTCTTGGCTTGGATGGGTTTTTGTGCTGTGATGTTGGGCGGTGGTGTGTGTCTGTGTTTGTGTTTTAAATAAGCAGTTAGGGAGATAACACTTAGCTCTTCCCTCACTTACTAAGCCAACCTTCTACAAAGAGATGACTATCAGGCTGATTGAACATAATTTCTCCTTCATAAATCAATGGTGATTACTCCCCATCATTATCATCACCTTTTCCTTAATAGTTTGTAAACTGCTTACAGGACTGGCTTTTGCCTCATCTCCCCAGGAATTGCAGTGAGGCTGACCAGACCAGTTCCCAGATTCTCCTTCTTGAACACAGGATGTGACACCTGTCTTCTTCCAGTCCTTGGAAATCATTCCTGATCACTATGACCTTTCAAAGGTCATCAAGAATGGCCTTACAGTGACATAAGTCGGCTCCCTCAGCCCTCATGGATACATCCCACCTGGTCCCATGAACTTGTGTATGTCCTCTTTGCTCCAAAATTTCCCATTGGTCTCAGGGACCTGGAATTCCTGAAGGCCAGTCTTAAGACGAAAGCAAAGAAGGCATTGTATACCTTGGTCTTCTCCATGTCCTGTGCCACCACGTCCTCTCTCCATTTACCAGCAGGCCCATATTTCTTCTAGTCTTCCTTTTGCTGCAGACCTACCTTTAAAGTTCTTGTTGCCCTCTAAGTCCCCCACCAGATTCAACTCCAGATGGGCTTTAGCCTTCCTATCCCCATCAATGCATGTTTGGACAGCCTATCTTCCAGATCAACTGGTCCTGCTTATAATCACTTGTAGCTTCCTCTTTATGCCATGAGTTTAGTCATAAGCTCCCCGTTCACACACACAGATCTTTGGTCACCTTTGCACAACTTCCTGCACAAAGAAATGACCATTCTTGAACTTGAAAGATGTGATACTTAGGAAAAAAAAAACAACCAACTCTCTTGGACCCCTTTTCTCTCCATCCCATAGGACGGCATTCCATAGGATTCTTCCAAGAAGACCCCTGGAGAGACCAAAATTTGTTCTCATTAAGTCCACAGTTGTGATGGTGTAGTTTGCCTTGTTCCCTTCTCTCACGACCTTGATGGTTTCTGTAATCCGGTTTTTCAATGCTAATTCTAGGAAACAGTTTCAAGCCTTTGTAAACTAAATCAAATTTATATTACATGGCTTACTGAGCAAAGTATTGATTCTATTTAGGTGTCAACTGCATACACAAAAGAGATTGTTTCTAGAATATTTTGCTATAAATTGACATTATTCAATGAAATTCTAGAGACTCTCTCAGAAAGAGACATACAAACCCTGTAGAATTCACTTAATGTTAAGATTTTCCATACATTTGTAAGAGAAGACACTACCTGAAATGGCATAGTCTCCATTTGGTGATGCTACAGTTATTGCTGATGCATTGCCAATGCTCTCCACTGGCCCCAGACCAACGTGATTACTGAAACTCAGCACATGCCATCCCATAACTTTCGCAAGTTGCTGAACTGCATGGACTTGGTGCTGTGACATCTGAAAGGTAACAAGAGGTTCATCTTCTGGTCAGTATTTGCACACCACAGAAATAATTGCTTCCTGGTTTTACCAAACTTCTTCCGCACACAGAGAAGACCACTGTATTAAGTACACTACGCAGTTAGATGAACCTTTCACAGCTATATGGGCTTCTGCAATTTATTTAAGTATTGCTTTCAAGTTACAAAAGCCTTTATTTAGGTCTCAAGAACTAATTCAAGTGATACAAACAAGGCTTGGAAATAATTCTTTCTTTGAATGGAAATGAGACTTCTGCTGGAAAAATATATAAGATCTGTGAGATTATGCTAACAGCACACTGGGAAAGAAAAGTTGTGGTTCTCAGGTGCATGATTATCCCCACTAATGCTCAAGTGCAAGCACTGAGCTTTAACAGCTTAGAAGTTAAATGCTAACGTTTTTCTGTATCATGACTTAACGCTTGTAACAAAGAAATAGCTAGCACTGTTCAGCAGTTCTCTGTGAACAAGTCTGAAAACACTTGACCAAAAAGATACCTTCAGCAGAATCTGTTTCAACTTGTTTTCTGTGTCGAGGAGTTTCACTAACTGCAACAGTCCAACCACTGTTATTAAAGACCTGTACTTGGACTATTTATAATGCATAGTAGGGACACTGTCACTTCTGACTAAAACCAGCACCTTGCTCTAAGCAATTAAGAAAACACAGTTCATTCAAATATCAGCTGATTTAGTAATGGCTGATGCAAAGTGAACATTAACAAGACAGTGTTGAAACCGCAGTAATTGTGGGCTCATTAAGATCTCTAGACAGGTCTTGGTTGCAGTAAGTTTCACATATTGAGTACCTTCTTGTCTGCTATGACTCTCACTGACTTGTTCTGAAGTAAGCAAAAATCCTAGCGTTCCCATAATGAATAGCATAAAGAAATGTATTTTAAATGGGAGGAGAAAAATTATTATTACTACTGACCTTAGTAAAACCTGGCACTGTATTTTAGCTACAGTTGCTAAAGACTCTATACAAACATACTGAAAAATTCAGTCACTCACCTTCCTACTTCCACTATCTTTAACTAAAGTTTTTCTACAGAGATAAAGGTAAGATTCTAACTTCTTCTGTTTCCTGAACATTACAAGAAGGGAAAAGAATGTATATGAATCTACCTGAGATAAAAGGAAATCCTGCAGTTCCTGCTCTTGATGGGATAGTGTAATAACTCTTCCATCTCTATGCACAACTCTGATTTGTTCAACTCCAATGTTCAGCTGTAGTTGAATGGATCTTTGAAGACAAGATGCACATTTGTTCAAAATGCATTACATTTCATCAAGAAAACAGGAAACTAAGAGCACAGAACTCCCAACAACTCTTAAGATGAGGATAGTACAAAGCCTATGGAATAAGACTGCAACTCCAAACGTTTCAATTTCACCCCTCATGACAGCTCCCTCTACTGCAGGGAACATCTTCTGTGGTGTGTTCCCAGACCTGGCCCACTGCTTGCTCATGTCAAGGAACCTCCTGAGGTGCCTCACAGCTCCTGCCTGGCACTGTGCCCAAGTTTCCTTGCAGAGGGGCAGAGGAAAATGGTGTGTACCTGGGGCTTGTTCTAATCTACAGCCAAGACTTGGGCAGCACAGACACTCTGGAAGTAAGACTGCAAATCACACCAATGACCACAGTCTGCTCCACAGTGAGGACACAGCCAGAAAGGACTGTAGAAAAGTAGAAAAAACAGCTGGGTCAAAGTAGAAAAGCTCAAAGTAGAAAAAGTCCAAAAACCAGCTGCATCATCCACTGTGAACACATTGGATCATTCACTGCTGGTCAGCATGCAGACATTCATTTCTGGCATATGAAATCTCTTATTTTGAAGACACGGTGTGTAACTAAGGGGATGAATTACATAAGTTCCACATTTCAGTACCTATGCAATGGAGCTAGGACTGAGCATTGACTAGCCATCCATGACCAGACTGCAAGCTCAGAGTCCAGCACATACAAAGATACTGTATATTCATCTATCTCTATCCAAAGCACACACACCCCCCTTAAACAGCCAGTTTCACATTCAATTCCTTCTTTGAAAGGGAAATATGCTGCTTAACAACTTAAGTTTCTTCATTAAAGTTTAAAATGGGTGAAGATATTCTTAGGGTGGCTGTTCCCCCACAACTCAAAACCAAACATGCACACACAAATAAGGGGCTCCTACTTGTATGCCTGAAGATAATCTAAAGCTGTAAAACCCAACCTGAATACACTCTGACACTGCTGCATGCTTCTACAACTAGAAAGACACAGGCACTTTCACACATACTTGCATATTTGTTCGTATCCTTGAGAAGTTATAAGAACTTTAACACTGGATTCATAAACATCATTTATATTGGACCAGTGGGCCTGAATCTGGGGATCCTCAATACGACTGGCCAAACTGTCTATGGTTCGAGCAGTTCTGGAAGATAAAGACATAATCATGTACAGTAATCTAGACAGCCTGAGCTCTTATCTTGATTAAAGGAAGTGAGGAAGTTATTAGTCTGTTAGGTTTTCTTTTGGTGGCACATCAAAAAGATAAAAAGGGAAATTTAATAAACCATGTGAAACAAAGTTCTATTTCAGCACCACTGGTGCTAATGGAGCACCTGTTTTTACTTGATACGTCACATACACTCTGCAGCAGTACTGAAGTGGTATTACTTAGAATGAGCTACTGCACAGAAAAGAATACTAAAAAAGACTTATGCAGCTTCAGAAAAGTAGGGACAATTATCAGCAGCCTACGTCAGAGCTGTCACATAGATCTCTAAGAAACCCCATTTCTTTTCTTTTTTACTAGCCAACTGCTTATTGCTCATATTTCCTGATGTGTTATTGGTTCTCAGTACTTAAAAATAGACTATTTTAACAGTGAAGGAAGTAGCTGCTAGTTCTAAGAACACTGAAAAAAGATCAATTGTATTCTACATAATGGTACATTTAATTGTAACAGGAACAGCTTGTGACCTACCTGCGTCTCAGAAAGATGTGCTTTGCCTGCTTTATTATCTTTTCCAGAAGGCCTTCATTCGACTGTAAAGAACTGATATCATTTTTATCAAAAGCCTGGGGTCCTGCAAGTCTCATTCTCTTATGACCAAAAGGCGCACTAGCTGGATGTGGCATCACTGTTGAGCTCAGGGTTTGCTTGTGACACTGCAACAAACAAAAAACGTTATAAAAGGAAGTGCCCAAATGATGTATCTGCAAGAAGTAATATACATACTATAATATGCTGCTTCACATCAGGTGTTTTACATACACATACTTTCCAAAAGTGCAGCTTTTTTACTTTATAAATTTGACAGCACTTTAAAGCAACATTCCACTCATACTTTGCCTCCCCTGTTTATGCAGCTCTTTCAAACCCTATGGAAAGTGATTTTTAAAAACATGTGCTAGCTAACAAAGATTTGCTAGTATGGCAGTAGCTCCTACTAGTAAGTCTGCCTCATACGCATCTCTGGAGACAGACAGGGTGGTCAAACGAAAATAAAGGAAGTATTTTAGAAATAAAAAGGGGTACAAAAAAATTAACATCTGGTTCCAAGTTAAGAAAGGAAACTCACAGAGATGGGCACTGGGCTCAGGAATCCCAGTTCAGTGCTTAAGACACTGGACTATTCCACATGACTGCATGACTTGTGCCTCTAAGGAGATGAACGCTCTCTGGAACATGGTTTCACAATTGCATCTAAGATTAAGGTTAAGAGAAGGCTGTGTGGAGACCTCATAGCAGCCTTCCAGTATCTGAGGGGGGCCTACGAGGATGGACTATTCATCAGGGACTGTAGTGACAGTACAAGGGGTAATGGATTAAAACTTAAACAGGGGAAGTTTAGATTGGACATAAGGAAGAAATTCTTTGCTGTGAGGGTCGTGAGGCACTGGAATGGGTTGCCCAGGGAGGTTGTGAGTGCTCCATCCTTGGCGGTGTTCAAGGCCAGGTTGGATGAGGCCTTGGGTGGCATGGTTTAGTGTGAGGTGTCCCTGCCCATAGCAGGGGGGTTGGAACTAGATGATCTTAAGGTCCTTCTCAACCCTAACTATTCTATGATTATGCTCCTTTCCTGAACAGATGCAAGCTCAACCTCCTACCCCACATCCTTCTGAATCTAAGACACTGAAGCAGAGAAGTGGACCTCAAAAGAAGCAAAGTTACTATAGTAATTGATTGTTCTTCCTTCATGGAAGTATGGGCTGAACAGATGCTCACTTAAAGTACTCGACAAGCACTAATTAGAAACAAAGGAAAAAGGGAAACTGATGAGCTGTACTGGAAAAACCTTGCACAGCTTTTCTGGAAGGAACACCAGGCCTGAGTTTAAGTAAGGAACCAGCATTGCATGAAAGCATTAACTGGAACTCCGTAACTACCTCTACGCACTAGAACTGAACAGAATGCTGCCTCACAGCAATGGATAGAAAGCGACTGGCCTCTACTGGCACCCTGATGTTATAACAGTGCTGCATGCCATGTAGAAGACTACAAAAGCACAAAACCTCTTCAGTACCTCACCATAAATGCATTACCTCTCTGATAAGCTGATGTAAATTATGTTCCAGAACATAAAGATGATCATCAGGATTCTGTTTCTCAGAAGTAGACTTTTGTGACTTTTTGTCATTGGAAGAGTGACACAGAGAAATAGACAACTGTAAACCTGTACAAAGCAGATTAAATAACACAAAACAAATAAGGACACAGACAATTTTCAAGGAGGCTACTGAGAACTGCTTTTCTTCATGTATTATAATCAGTATTTCTACAACCAGTATTCACCATAATCAGAAAATCAAAGAATGATGTTGGAGAGCACAGTAACAAAGGCAAGTAAGACTTGCCACTGACTGAAGTGTTGACAGGGCAACTATTAACTACTAGATATGTTTCACATCAATTTCTATGACTCAATCCCAAAGAAAAAGGAGAGTCTTCAGGACCCCATTCCTTCCCCAAAGAATGAACGATTTACCATCCTATAAATTTGAGGCAATCCAGAAACATATTCTTCCCATGATATCATCAGTTGTGCACCCCTTGTAAGAACAGAGGATTCACCAGCCAACTCTAAGCCACCTTCATGCGGTTTACATTATCCTCACTGAAAAGTATCGGCCCCTCTTCTTTTGAAGACCCATTAACTCAAGTCTTAAATTACATCTGCACCCAGTCCAGCAGCACTGATTTCTGCACAGCTCCAAACTGCAATGTGCACACGTTGTGGTTTAAATCCAGCACCACACAGCTGCCTGCTCACCCCCTCCTTGTAATACAGTTGACAGCTTTTAAGTGCTACTGACAAAAACCAATCACAAAGTAAAACAATTCAAACTCCATACAATAAAATGTGAGTAAATTACAAACAGAAGTGCATTAATTGGATGTTTGTATAATTAGCAACCAAAACTCCAATTCTCGGAAATTCTGGTTTTTCAAAACTTTTGAAAAACAGGGTTCCTTTTTTAAGTTGTCGTTAAGAGCAGAGTGTTTAAAAAGGTCTCATCAATCAGAATTTCAGTTCATGTTTAAGCAAATAATAGGTTAAGAAGTCTCACAAAGTTTCCTACCTGGGAAAGGCTGGGAGATGATCTGATTTTTCACAACAATGTGAGGAATCTGGGATTTAATTTGAACAGCTTCTCGTGAGAGCTGGGCAAAGATTTCCTTACACAAAAGAACATTTTGTGCAGCCTCCAACTTTGTCTGCCAGTGGGGAGAGCCTGAAAAATATAAACCAATGTTTGTAGAAGGAAAGGGTAAGAAAAAGCTACCTTTTTGTTCAGATACCAGACACTTCAGTAGCTATGAGTAACTGCTAAGGTAAGGCAGTCAGTAGCTTCTGTCCAAATGGAGCAGAAAAATGCATTAGTGTCACCTTACATATATGTATACTGTAAATTGCAGCTCCCAACTGGAACTGCCCATTACATTTCCAGACCTTTTGTGAACTCTGCTTAAGTTGCAATTTACTTTCAATGATACTTCTAGCTTTATTAAATTCACCCTACAGTGAACCACCAAATAACGGTAAGGGCATGTACGTGATTTCATAGGAGTTATAGGGCCCAAATTCTTGGAAGATTCTGGTCTGGGTAAGCACATTACTCTATGCTGTACCCTCAATACCATATGAAACATCTATATAGTACAGCATCCTGTCTATGGTCAAGACAGCACAAGTATCTGTGTCACAGACCATTGTGAAATAAAACCCTGTCAGTTCTTTTTAATCCTAAAAAGGATGAAATTTGAATCCAAAACCCGTACAGCTTTCAATAAGGGTACATAGCAAATGACTCAATCCTCACCTGCCAGGTGAGGTATTGGTAACGAGTGCACATAATGCCAGCAGAGTTTCAGATCCAGAGAAAACAAATGAGGCACAGAAACAAATTCTACGTTTTGGCCAAAGTTAAGAGTGAATAATCAGACATTCAGTTCTGTTGAACTAATGGGATGTAACTGACTGAAACACAATACCTTGGTTTGCTTTTGGTTTTGTGCTCTAACTTCCAATGTCTAACAAGAGGTGCTCCAGAATACTTAAAATACAATCCTAGTAATTTTGTTTCAGCTATATGCTAAGATTTTCAAATAAACACCATACACAAACCCATTTCTTGAGAACATGTTCAAAAAACAACATACAGCTAGTTATACCTGGTTTCGGTTTTAGCATGGGTCTTTTAAAGAGGTTGACTGTCCCAAGGTCACCAATGTCTGGAGCTTGTTTCTGAATAGAAACCTGGGTGAAAAGAGAACGTTATTTGATGTTTGTTCTTTGTTGCAAGTACAAAAATACCAAAACAAAATCCACACTACATTATTAAAGTCTCTCTGGCAAACCTTGATATAAGCTGATCCCTCTAAATCACTTGGAATTTGAACATCCAAAGGACAGTAATCCTCAGGTATCTTTTTATCCAGGTCAATGTCAGTGTTCTTTATCACCTCAAATGTGCCATGATGAAGGAAAAGCGAACCTAAGAAGGAAAGACAAGAACACACATACTCTGTATAAAGCATTTTCTGCAAATAATGAAGCTCATACCTCTGTTTTGGAAGACTATGTATTTTCTAAGTCTCCAAAACTCCATAGTTGTGCTTCAGAGGCATGGATTCAATGGATGGAGCACTTGGTGGATAAAGAATTAGCTGGACAGTCACACTCCAAAAGAGTTACGGTCAATGGCTTGATGTTCAAGTGGAGACCAGTGACAAGTGGCATTCTGCATAGCTTGGTATTGGGACCAGTGCTGTTTAACATCTTTGTTGTTAACATGGACAGTGGGATTGAGTGTGCCCTCAGCAAGTCTGCCAATGACACCAAGCTGTGTGGTTCAGTTGATACACGGTAGGGAAGGAATGCCATCCAGAGGGACCTCGACACGCTTGTTAGGCGGGCAGATGCCAACCTCATGAAGTTCAACCAAGCCAAGTGCAAGGTCCTACACCTGGGTCCCCACAATCCCAAACACAAATACAGGCTGGGCAGAGAACAGACTGAGAGCAGCCCTAAGGAGAAGGACTTGGTAGTGTTGGCTGATGAGAAGCTCAACATGAGATGGCAGCGTGCACTTGCAGTCAAGAAAGACAACCACATGGTGGGCTGCATCATGACCAGCAGGTCGAGGGAGGTGATTCTACCTCTCTACTCAGTTCATGAAATCCTACCAAAATAAGAAGGACGTGAACCTGCTGAAGCAAGTCCAGAAGAAGTCACAAAGATGCTCAGAAGGCTGGAGCAGCTCTGCTAAGAAGACAGGCTCAGAGAGCTCGGCTTGTTCAGCCTGGAGAAAAGGCGGCTCTGGGGAGACCTTAGAGCAGCTTCCAGTGCCTAAAAAGGACTACAAGAAAGCTGGACTTTTCACAAGGGCCAAAGGGATAGGACAGGATAATATATATATAATAATAATATATAATAATATATATAATACAGAGTTTCTGTAAAGCAATCTTTACTAGAAAGCTACACAGCCTTTGAAATCACTTTCTATCCAGATGACACAAAATTTTTCTTGATAATAAAACAAGTTTCCTCCTCTTACAATCTTGTCTCATGATTATAATAAACTTATGTTAAATTATGTTATTTATTATTACGGATATTCAATCTGGTTTTCCAGTTAAAAAAATCCAGAAAGTATAAATATCCATTCTCGAGAAAAACAAAAGACCCTTCTGCTTGTTCTGCTTGTTTACCTGCACTTCTGTAGCTCAGATCACCAAGAATTTTGTCTCCTACTTTCCTCAGCTTCCAGTGTTGTCTCAGTCTCAGCAGTTCAGAGTTGAAGTCTCTTTGTCGCTTATTTTCCTGGTTCTCTGCTACTGATTTGGATAATCTTTCTGCGCCTTTCAAGAGGATTTGAGCTGCTCCAGCTAAGGACTTCTTTTTTGAAATCAACTGTAGAAACTGAGGATTCTAGTAACAGAAAAAAAGAAAGAATAAGCCACTTGCACCTTACATCTCAAAAAACTATTGTCAGTGAAAGCTCATTGACACTGATGTCTTAGCAGCCTTCCAGGATCTGAAGGGGGCCTACCAGAATACCGGAGAGGGACTCTTCCTCAAGGACTATTGTAATAGGACAAGAGGTAATGGGTTCAAACTTCTGACAAGGGAGGCTTCGGTTAGATGTAAGGAAGAAGTTCTTTACTGTGAGAGTGGTGAGCCACTGGAACAGATTGCCCAAGGAAGCTGCGGATGCTCCATCCCTGGCAGTGCTCAAGGCAGGCTGGACAGTCTTCCGTGACATGATCTAGTGTGAGGTGTCCCTACACATGGCAGAGAGCTGGAACTGGATGCTCTTTAAGGTCCTTTCCAACACAAACCATTCTATGATCCTGTGACTAATAACTTCTTTTGATGGATGTTCAGTAACTTATTTATGATTACTTTCACACCCGCATTATACACCCATAAGTCACATTTGGACTTACAGTTTCAGCAAAGACGGCTTTGAAATCAGCCTCACCTCCCATTCAGCCTCATCCTCACCCATACAGCACTGTGCCAGCACAACACAGCGCCCATTCGACTAAACCGTGTGTGCATCATACATGAAAAAATACCCTCTGAAATAAAACCTTCAGCATCAAGCCATACAAGCTATACAACTAGGTACAACATACCTGTTTTGGAGGAAGGGGATCTTGCACAACTGGATCTAGAGTCATGAATTTTTTATCCTTCACAATGCTCAGCACATCATACAACACACACATCTCAGTCAAGGCGCTTCTCAAGTTGTTCCTCACCGAATCCCAAGGCCAGAGGGATGGCTGAAACTTCACCAACCCTGAAAGCAGAACAGAACGACACAAAAGACTTTAAAAACATACAGTGCAAGGCTTGTTCTTACACCACAGAGAGATCATAATGAGATGAAATACAACTTTACAGCACAATACCCGCATCTACCCTTTTCCACTCTACCACAGTGATTTGCTGGGACTCGGCCACGAATACCGCGATCCACGGCCAATCGCGGGCACCCACGGGAAGACGCCAGGCCCAAGCACCAGTGGGCTGCAGGCCAGGCATCAGCCACAGCCCGGTGGGAGAGCTCAGGCCGCAGGCCGACTGACTGGGAGCCTTGGGCCCGTCGCCCCTCACCTTCCTCATCCTCCGCCTCGCCAGGCTCGGCCCAGGCGCGGCCCGCCGAACCCGGCTCGTCCTCCTCGGAGCCAGAGCCCTGGCTGAAGTCGATGCGCTGCGCCAGGCGCGCCAGGTTCTGGGACATGGAGAGCGGCTGGAGGTAGGTCTCGCTGCCATCCAGCCCCACCTCCTGCACCTGCTTCTCGCACGCCGACTCGATACTGATGCGCACGGCCGGCACGCCCGCCATCTTGCTGCGACCTCCGACCGCGGGGCAGGCGCGACCCCCGCGCTGACTACGGGTGCCGAGCGGGGGCGGGGCCGATGAGGGGGCGGGGGCAGCGCCGGGCGGGCTCGGCTCTCTCCGGAGGGCGCTCGGGAGAAGACGGCGCCGCACCCGGGGGCACGGTCGCTATGAGCACCGGCACCCGTGGAGCTGCCCCGCTCTGCTGATACTCATTAGCACGGAGCAGTACAAGAGCGGCCGCCTTCACTCCCTGCTCCAGACCCACTCTTAACAGGTCTGCGTCCTTCTTGGGGCCATTAACAGTCCTAACTGCCCTGACAGATACACCCCAAATTTCTCTCTTTCACAAAATGAGGAAGTCATCTCTTTACTGCTGCCATATTTATTCTTGACTCTGATAATTGTACATAATTAAAAGCGTTAAAAAAAAAATAAAATCAGCATTTGTATTTTAGAAAGATTCAATTGATCCGATTGTCACCACAGCTTCAGTCTCTCCCGATGAGGTGGGTCTCCTGGGGCCTGTCGATGCGGAAGAGCAGCTCGGCAGGCAGGAAGTACCCCAGGTACTGCACGCTGTCGGGGCTGGTGTCCTCATGGTAGTGCCCTCCTTCCCCGTGGTGGCTGAAGCAGTGGGTGTGCTCCACACGCAGGTCGAAGCCCTGTCACCACAGAAAGGCCCGTGAACACATATCCATGTGAACAGTATTCGAAAGTCCTGGGATGGCCTCTCCTAGGTGCAGATTTCCACAGCGCTCAGAGCCTGCTCCAATTATTAAGCACTGAAAATCTGCAAGATGCTTGTGAAACTAATGAGACAAAAGAAGAGGAGCTGTACAAAGCCTTACCATAGGACATCAAAGACTTTAGAAACCCTGACAGCACCCAACTTTTGGTGTCAAATCTTGCAGAAATTACTTTTTTCATCACAGAATGGTTTGGGTTGGAAAGGACCTTAAAGCTCATCCAGTTCCAGCCCTCTGCCACAGACAAGGACACCTTCCACTAGCGCAGGTTGCTCCAAGCCCCATCCAACCCGGCCTTGAACACTGCCAGGGATGGGGCAGCCACAGCTTCTTTGGGCAACCTGTGCCAGTGCCTCAGCACCCTCACAGGAAAAAATTTCTTCCTGATGTCTAATCTAAATCTACCCTCTGTCAGTTTAAAGCCATTCCCCTTTGCCCTATCCCCACCTGCCCGTGTAAAATACTGCTCTCCAGCTGTCCTGTAGGTTCACTTTAGCTATTGGAAGACTGCTCTAAGGTCTCCCCTCAGCCTTCTCTTCTCCAGGCTGAAAAACCCCAGATCTCTCAGCCTGTCTTCATAGAAGTGCTCCAGCTGTCTAGTCCATTTTCATGGCTCTGCCCAGTGATAGAAATGATAAGCTTCCATTTCATTACACCACCTCTCTTATATATATACAATGTGTATACAATATATACGCAACATATACACACTCTTGTTCTTAAAAGGAAAAATCACATTCAAGACAAAATTCATTACAAGTCTCAGTTTACACTCAGAAATGAGAAAGACTCACTGGATCTCTGGAAACTATTACTGGCTGACAAATCAGTGGAGCCTTCATTTCAAAGAATTTGAGCCAGTTGTTCACGTCTTCATCAGTATTCAGAGGACAGGCAGAAAATTCTGGAGGCTACAGCAAAATAAAAGGTTTGTAAGTGAAAGGAAAGATACCTTTTCTCTAACAACTTTCCCTCACTTTTCCCCTTTCCACAATTCTGCTTGCATTTGTTCTTATAGAATCACAGAATGGTTTGGGCTGGAAAAGACCTTAAGATCATCTAGTTCTAATCCCCCTTCCGTGCTCAAGGATGCCTCCCACTAGACCATGTTGCCCAAGGCTCTGCCCAACCTGGCCTTGGAACACTGCCAGGGATGGAGCATTTATCACTTCTTTGGGCAACCTGTTCCAGTGCCTCACCACCCTCACAGTAAAGAACTTCTTCCTTATATCTAATACTCCCCCTGTTTAAGTTTAAGCCCATTACCCCTTGTCCTATTGCTACAGTCCCTGATTCTTGACTAAAAGCAGCTCAGCAGTGGCTGTTACTGTGTTTCTGCTAGAAATAGAAGTGACCAGAATATTGTTTCTTTCATTGCACAGAACTACTGAAGTGAGGATTCTCCTCCTGGTACATTTTAAAAGCTTGGTTACTTGATAAAAAAAAAAGTCTATTGCTTCTTATAAGTACAATTTCATGTATTTAATTTCAGTTCATTTTTTACAGTAGTTCTGCAGTTCTTTAGGTGCCCACAGATTTCAAAAGAAAAGATGATAGTATTAAGACCGAGTAATACTTTTGCAACATCAACTCCTTACTTTAATGCACTGCTTATCCTAACAGTTTATGCATCCATTTAAAAATAGAAAGAAAAAGTCAAGGCACTAAGATGTTATACGCTGATTTACACATCTGTTTTCTAATGGATAAGGAATGTTATCTGAATTGAGAACAACATACCATAATGTGAATCTTGGCTTTCCCCTTCTGAATGATAAATGTACCACCCATCCCAACTGGCTTTTCTCCATACTGTTTCTCTAAAATTTGTCTCAGACAAGACACAAAGTTCAGTTCCCCAGTTCTTCCGTTGGCTTTCACTTCAATGACCTGGAAAATAAAGTTAATTTGTCACTGCTGTCTCATGCTGCAACAGTCTGCAAAGGTCTGTGAAAGCTGCTCTGAAGTTCTTTCAAGCTTATAAACCAAGAGGACTTGTTGAGAATGTGTTTCCCTGCAAGTGCTGCTCTACTTGCATCCTTCCAGCACCTGACCAACTCTCCTTCCTGTCTGTTCAATGCTAGCTTTGCCTGTGTTTGAGTAAATGACTTACTGCCCAGCACCCTTACATGAGACAATGATACAAGCAACTCCTTTCTGTCCACCAGCTGATTTCCACTCTGTTCTCAAGAGTTATAAAGAAACTTTTGGGAACAGGGAACACTGCTCGGTTTCCATGCAGCTGTCAGGTTTCTGACTCTGCTCAAACCTCTTTGCACTAGCTGTGTTGAGGAAAGCACTTCTCCAACAAACTAGACAAGTGCATTGTACAACCATTATCTTAAATCACTGCTACATTGGACTGGATTTGGATCGATGATTTATGATGGAAGAGTTCAGTAAAACAATACTTATAAAAATTCCAAACTCCTCTCTCTCTCCACCAATTCTTCCTCTTGTTCACTGACATCAGTTCCTTGTATTTGGATACTCATTTTATGAAATTACTACTTTATTATTATCACAGACAACCAATAGGAGAACATTGAATTGTGAGTTTCCCTTCAGCCACAAAGCTCCACAAGCAAAGTCACCTTTGATCCAAGTACACACCTTACCAGGTTGGCCTTCACTGGCATAAAGGTTGGCCAAGAGCCCAAACTCACAGTCAGTGTATTTACTGCTGTACTTCTCAAGCAGGCACCCTTTATCTGCAGGATTTATCTGAGCAAAATAGCTCCCATTTACAGCAGGCTTTTTTTCACTCTTAGTTTGAACAATAGGGATAAGCTGAAAAAAAAAAAAAAAGACCATGTAAGTGTAAGTCAATAAGAACATGTAAAGAGTCAGCCAAATGAACAGAACTCACATAAATGCAATTTAAGCTTTGGACCATGATCCCAAGAAATAATATCCTTTGTCACCTAGATCTGTCTCTGAGAATGGGGTCTGTACAGGTAAGAAAACTGCACTAATATTGTAATATAATTGAAAACTCCAGAAAACAGTCTTACCTTTTCTGGACAGTTACATTTAAAGTTATGTGAAGATTAACAGTACTGGTAAAGAAAGGAAGAAGTCTAACAATTGAGATGTGAGGCCTGCACGCAAGCACTGGAATTCTACATAGTACTTTCTAAGTGTACAGTAACAGCCACTATTATAATGGCCCAAATTTAATGCTGAGATGGACTATCCCATCCACCAATAAATGCATCACAAGGAGATGGCAAGACCAGAGGTTTATGTTTGGAAAGACTCTGACAGCAGGAGTTTTTGTCTCCCACCTCTCCTGCAGCTGACTGTTTTGTTTGTGGCATCTTTAAAATTTACAAGGTAGAACAAAGCCATCCAAGAGGGCAAAAACCAGGGAGTATTTCAAAGGCATTTACCAGCAACTTTGACAAAGCACTTCTAAATCTTGTCTTTAAATCCTCTGGTCAGGTCTTTGTCAATCAGTTTCAAAAAACCACATTTCTTGCACTCTTCACAGCAATCCCATGCTTCTGGGGAATTAGAAGTTAAAAATTAAGCTTTATTATCTCAATAGCATGCATCTCATTGGGTGGCCTTCATCTGAATTCCTGCTAATGTGTTTTATGTGCTTTTGGCATGAATGGTGTTTATTAAATGTTTTGTTGTAAATGGGAAACGTCCATCATGGTATTTTACTATTATGATACTTCCATTAATTCATTGAGAACCATCACACTCATTTACTGACCTCAGCATTTATTCCAAGAATCTTAAATGAAGTAGCTCCAGCTCCAAGAATGAAAGCTCCAGGCAGCTCTATGTCCTTTGCAACTGTATTTAGATCATAAACCTGCAAAAGAGAAACACTCCTTTGATTTTGGTGCGGTGTTCTGATTAGGAATTGTCATTCTGTTCACTGTAACCTCTGGATGCATTTAATTCACAAGGCACTCATTAGTTTTTTGGATAATTAGGTTGAACAACACAACATTTGGTAGTAACAAATCAGGTACATGTCCATTTGTTTTCTGGAAAGGTGGAGTCTGCCTGTATGTTCCCCTGCCATTTCACCCGAAACCTGAACTATTGTTTTTATTGGAATTCGTATTTGTGTAAAATAAGTCAAATGGAAGGAAATATCATAGAGAGACAGATGGGGTGAGGTCTCAGAAAGGAGGCATGATATTTTTAGAAAAGGACAGTAATGCCAATCCAATGTTGGCCTGAAAATGTAAACACAGCCAGTTTTTAGAGGGAATCTTGGCTGTGACTTGAGATCACAGCCATGCAGCAAACCACATATAAACATGCAGACAAGCCTCTTGTTTAGTAGCTCCTTCCATGGCTGCTATCACAGGTGGTATGTTTCCAAAACTCTCTTGTATTTGAGGGCAGGAGAAGATGAACCACCAACCATTTTTGCTACTTTTGCTACGATGTGTAAGATTTCGTGACAGAGTCTATGTTTAACACACGTCAGAATCAATCTCATAAACCATTGAAAGTAAGTCTTATTGTATTCATTAGACCTTAGTTTTGTTTATATTTCAACAAAATATTGCTTTTCTTTTGACAAATGTATTAAACCCCACAGCCACAGGAAAAACTCACTTTTTCTTTCTGTGCAACAGGTATGAGGTAAGGAACACCTCCCACATCTGCTATCCTAGGTTTTCCGCAGATTCCTGGAAAGATACAGCCAGATAGCTTTGTAAAAATACTTTTCCTAATAATCTTAAATGAGTGCGCAGTCTAACCCACCAAAGAACTGCTTCCTCAAGCTTCCAAAACCTTTTGAGAACACTATTTCCATAGCTTACGTACATAAAGTGTTACACTAAGGCCGGGTTGGACAGAGCCTTGGGTGACACATTTTAGTGTGAGATGCCCTGCAGAGGGTTGGAACTTGATGATCTTAAGGTCCTTTCCAACCCTAACTATTCTAGGATTCTATGATTCTATGACATTAAGTCATAAAATGCTTCACAGTAGGATTCAATTTAATACCTGTTATTAATGTTCTGTTAAGCACAAAAACTTTATTACAGTGGGCAACAACTTCTATTCACCAGTTCTCCATTAAGACGTCCTCACCACACAATGGATATCCCCACTGACACTCCACTTGCAAAATTCCAGCAAAGCTGGATGTCCAGCTTTCGGGACAATTCATCCCACTTATTTGGACGTGTATTTTAAGAAGTGATGAATCACCTTCTGGAGGTGTTTCTTTCAATACATTGATGACAGAGGGAACTCAGATGAGTAGCACAGCTGACATGTCTGTCTTCCAGGCAGCTAATGTCAGAGAAGATGAACACCACTCAGAATAAGATGGTTTTACTTCACTAGCATAGGTGAATGTCAGGAATTTAAAAATGCCTGGAAGTGTAACTCCTTAGATTCAGACAGTGATTGGCATGGACCTAAAGAATTTCTCCATCTGGAGGATAACAACTTAATTTCAAAACCTTTTCAGTACACTAAATAAAGCTTATGAAATCAGTGAGTATTGCAATCATAGGTTAAGAAAATTACAACAAGTACTTGGTAATGCCTTGTCCTTGTTCATACATAACTAGGAATCAAATCCAGAAATAAAATGTAGCTCTCCTCTCATGCATATTCTTTATCTGAAAAACAATTTAAGCTTTCCCAACATCTTTAGAAGATCAAAACCAAGTAGGATCAGGTAGAAAGAACTGGAGAAGTCTTCATGGAAGACAGGAATGCGTGGTTACCTTTGGCAGGAAAGTTGAAGGGTTCCTGAGTCAGATCAGGGCAGTCTACAACAGACACTTGAGCATCAGCAAAGTTTTCTTTGAGCCCTTTTTGCAAAACTATAATAAAGAATAATGGCAAAGTTATTGACAATGAAAAATTACCAAGAGTTTGACAAGTTGCTGACAATAATAAATACACTTGTTTAGAGATTATTTCAGCAAGATACATTAAAGGACTTATACTGACCCTAAGTAACTCCACTAAGTGTTACTGTCCGTAGGCACTTGTTGCCTGAATCAAAGCTTCGAGAAGAGCAAAAGCTTGTAGAGATAATTGTGTAGCTACCACACTAATTCATTTTAAGAATTTTAAAGACCTTTTAATTGAAATACAATGACTGACTACTCCCAGTAGCACTAGGAACAACACAGTGTGAAGTAACACGGGTAAACTTAAACCACATTCAACAGTGGTTTTGCTTCACAGGAGCAAACAGTTGTAACCACAGTCAAATATCATGCAAGAGCAAAGGAGGCAGTAAGTTTTAGCTGAAGTGACAATCAGTTCTTTAAATATACTAACTAGACTGTTTGCAGTAGCTTGATTATAACCTCAAGTTGTCTCTGCTGTCAGGAAACTTTTGCCATCACAGGTCTGTCACATTTACATTCATGTGGAGATTTTTCTGGCAGGTGCCACTGTCTGGACAAGACAGATAATGAATGGTGCTGATGATAATGAACAGCTTCAAATCTGAACTTCTGGTTTTGCTTCATATCAATGTTTTTAAGGCTCAGAACCTGCAAAGTCACTCAAGCAACAGGGAGGATTCTGACTTAGACAAGTGCACTCTTTGGAAACAACTTCCAAACCTTAATTGAGTGTGGGAATGCCTTCACATCCACTGCTTCAAATATCGTGTCAACAGGTCTGAGTTCTTTCATGCCTGGGGGTCTGCTTTGACAGATGTCTCGAACTAAGGAACAGAAAATCCAGTCTGTTGTCTCAAATCAGGCAGTTCCTTGTTTAGTCAGGACTCTCCTGTGATTTTTTTTTCTCTAATCAGGATTTCAGCCACACTTTACTTCTTGGGAGCAGATTTACCAAGCTGTTGACCACAAGGGTCAGTAGAAGGTACTTGGCAGGTCTCTCAAATATACCTCACTACCTTCTGGCAAATGGAAAAGGACAATAAAAGGGCACTCACTCCTCAAATGCTCCTCAAGAGCGGGACAGCAGCAAAATTCACAGCTTACAGGAGGTCCTCGGGACAAACTCAGGGAAAAAAAGGAAAATTCTACTTTGTGACTCATTTTTTTCCTCTACTGTTTTAAGCTGTTCTACTGCAAGTACCTGCTGTTCTCTGCAGACCCCACAGGTCTATAGCAACCCTGGCCTATTGGCACAGCCTGATTGCTGGTGGGTGGGAAAAGCACTGAGAACCACCCAGGGTACTGCTGGACCTACAATTCCCATAAAGCATGGAAATGTTAAACTGACATGGAGTTGGGAGAGTGGCACACTGAACTTGAGGACCAATCCTGAAAGAAACAAATCCTTTTGTACATCTGCTGCAGGAGACAGACTTACAGAGGAACAATGACTTTCTACTAGGGCAAGGAAAGAAGTTCATGGGCAGGTGGGTTGGACCAAGTCACCTCCAGAGATCTCTTCCAATCTCAACCATTCTGTTCTTCTGAGCACACTTTGAGGTGGTTTTGGAAAGAAAAACTGAACAAAATGTTTCCTGCAGCCCGACTCTAAGGCAATCTACAAGAGAGGAGTCAACTAGGTTCAAGCAAGAGGACCTGATGTGCTATACTGCATCTTGTCAGCTGTGTTTTGGGTAGTCCTGAAAAAGAAATACAGGAGGGTAGAGGAGGGCAGATGATCCCACGCATGTAAATGAGTTCAGTCTGTAACTGTTAAACTTTCCCAAAGCTGTAAATACACAGACAGTTTTACAGGGTTTGAAAGGTTGTTTGTGTGCTTGAATATCATTTGGGTCTTGGGGAGAAGTCAATGCTTGCTTTAAGGAAATAATAGTATATACAAATATAGTGCTTTTTACATCGCAGTATGTAAGAGCAGGAACATTCTGCATGTACTCGCTGTGGAGAGGTTTTGATAAGATAAGTTTGAAGAGTACATTAAATGTTGGCTGAAAGTTACACACTGCATGACTTACCCCCCGCAAGCTCCTCCAGACTTGGAACATGAAAAGCAAACCTTTCGACTTTGGCCATTTCCTAATGGGTGCTGATTTCTTCAGGAAACTAATTACAATCTACCACACTGCAGGAGCAGCTGATCTGCAACAAGGATAATAGTTTAATGATTAAAACAGGCTGTTTTCAATGTTACCTATTTTTCAATTTCACACAAGAATAGACAACAGTAGAAATGTAGTTCTGCCATCAAAGCAAAGACTAACAGCTTCAATATTAATGTTAATTTTCTTACATGCTTTGGAAGAAGAGGTGTCTGTCAGCTCTATAGCTGTCCCAGAGCATTACACATGCTAGCCCTCAAGCTTACAAGTGGGTGTAGGCAAAACACACCTTATATTGAATCCAGTTCACAAAGACAGGTCAGATTCATCTTGTGTCCTTCGCAAGCCTAGAGCTAGAGTGGTTTTGAAATAAAACTGGGCCTTTCTGGCACATTGGCTGCCTCCTCAGGTCTTCCCTAAGTTAATAGTTACTTTTCCAGCACTGGCTATAGTGAACTTTCAACCTTAGCTGTGCCATGGTCTGAAATTGATTCTAGGCATGTGTTTCCCCCTTCAGAAGGGAACAGGCTAGTAGCAAAATAGAAAACAACAGCACCAAGACCTGCAGTATCAGGTTGTGTATGGCTACAGAGCCTTTAACAAAAAGTTTTGTTTGATTATAACTTTAGGAACCTATTTACAAATGAACTATATTACAGTCAGCCTGGCAGCAGCAAAGTCAGCTAGTAGGGCCAACCACTAGCTTAGGGCAGAACAGCTGATTATACACTACCTATAAACCAGCCACAGCAATCATTAACTCCTCAGGTACACGCTTGCTGCGCACAACGGAAAAATAAAATGGGTCCCACTTATCCAGATCTCAGGCCCTGGAGGAAAAAGCCAAAACCCCAATTACAAACCCAGATCTGACAGAGATTTTCTTAGAAAGGGTTGTGATATGAGATAGCTGTTCCTGTATGCTTTTAGTTTCTATTATTAAAGAAATCCTAGTTAGGTTAGACATAAGGAAGCAGCTCTTTATTGTAAGGGTGGTGAGGCACTGGAATGGGTTGCCCAAGGAAGTTGTGAATGCTCCATCCCTGGCGGTGTTCAAGGCCAGGTTGGACAGAGCCTTGGGTGGCATGGTTTAGTGTGGGGTGTCCCTGCCCATGGCAGGGGGTTTGAACTAGATGATCTTAAGGTCCTTTCCAACCCTAACTATTCTATGATTCTATGTTACGACTGTCAAAAATCATAACTGTCCTTACACCACTGGCCTCTCAAGTCTGCATAAAGGAAAAAAACCCTGCTGAAAAAAAGAAATGGAGGTGGGAGATCAGAGCAGTCACTTACGTTGAGTCTTTAAGCACTAAGTTCAGCCACCCCAGTTACTGCTGTAGCAAGCAGCAGAGAAAGACAGAAACACAACTATCTGTGTATAGTAATTCTCATCTTAGCTGGTCTTATCCCTCTCCACAGGTCCCACCCTTCTCTGGCTGTGAAGGGGAAAGTAACAGGCTGGATTGATGCCTCTTGTAGAAGCCTGCCATAAGATGGAGTGAACCCTACTGCAAGACTTGAAGCGTGCACACAAGAACGAGAGCAATTAGTTAGAGAAAGGAGGTGACAAGATAACTGGTTGAAAAAGTCTGAAACAGATCAAGAAAACAGGCTAGAACTGCTGTGGTATAAGAGGCAGAGGCAAGACTTTGACATAGTTCACATAGGTAGGCTCAAATACAACAACACCTAGACCATCATCTGCTGTTTAAAGGATAGCAGTCAGTTCACCACAATCAAGAAAGGAGGGAAAGACTATAGGAAAAGCTTGAAGTACCGTAATAAACCTGATCTGATTGCTAGACATTAGTCCTTACTGGGAAGGACACAGAACAGAAGTGCAGCCACCCAAGCAAGCATTCACAAGGGAGTTTGTGGTGTGGGAGACAGAGAACCTGAAAGGAGACAACAATTATGATCCATCTTGGAGGAGTGGAGCGACATTGAATTACTACAGAAGACTTTCAAAGACAGAGCATAAATGGTAAAAGGACAGTAAGATTATTAGATCTGGGATGGTGCAACAAGAATGGAGAGGACAGGCATCTAAAAAGACTTTAAAAGTCTGTCTTTTTGAGGAAGAAGACATCAAAGAGTAGTTAAGGGCTGGGAGAGTGCAGATGAAATGGGAACCATATTAAGGCGGGAAAGGGTATCAAAACCTGAATTAAAACTAGTTTGGAGGGTAGAAGCCGGAAAGGAGGAGTTATGTTCAGGCTGGAGATGAGTCAAAATGGGAAGGGAAACAACGAAGAGAGGAAAACTGGAAAATGACAGTCAGTGAGAGAAGACAAATTTAGCGATGCCACCAAGAGCAAAACACGCACAGACGCAGCCGCAGAGTTTGTGTTCCTCAACTGGGGCGATGGGAGGAGATCCCGTTCACGGCAGGATAGCCGGGGCATCAGCTCAAGCGGCTGGGATCTGGGGAAGGGCAAGAATAGGCGAGACCGCGGTCCTTCGGGAGGGCGCCAAGGCAGCCAGGGGCAGCACGGAGCGCTGGAGCGAGGGAACGCAGCAGTAAGGGGAGGCAGACCCGGGCAGCGGTCCCGCACCGACCGGGAAGCGGGGGAACTGAAGGAAAGCCCGGACCCCCCTGGACCAGGCGGGGAGCGGCTGAAGGGGAAGATGGCCAGAGCCGCCCCACACCGCTCGAGTCTGCAAAAGCACTGCCCGAGGATCCCCAGCTCCGCACCCGGCCGCACGTACCTGCCCCGCCGCCCGAGCTGCTCCCTGCCTCTGCCCGCCCCGAGCGGAGAGCGCCCGCCCTGCCACCCCCAGCATGGTGGCGCCCTCTCTCCATTCCCTTCCTCCCGCCAGCCCGCGCGGCTCTCGCGAGGTTCCCGGCGCTATTTAAGCTCCCGGGCGCCCCTTTCGCGCCCTTTGTGGCGGAGGTACGCGAGGTGAGGGTGTGGGTAAGGAGTTTGTCCGTCATCCGCCGCCATCCGCGGCGCTGGGGCGATGGGAGCGGGCAGAACGGGTGATACGGGTGAGGGTGAAGAGTGGTATTAAGTCGTGCCCGCTTGTCGACCTCTTCGTTTGTGGGGCCGGGCCGGGTGCGGCCTTCCCCGGCAGGGGTACTCTCGGGAGCGGGCAGTGTGGGGATGGTGCGGGGTGAGGATGTCCGAGCCCTGTGGTAACCCAGCGGGTGCTCCCGGACAGAGTGCCTGCCATGGTGCCGGCCTCAGCGTGCCGAGGGCAGTCGCGGTGGGCGAGGTGGGGGGAAGCGAGCTGTGTGTTAACCTGATGTAGTGGAGAAGTGATCGTTGCTCTTTTGAGAGGTGTTTGGAATACTCAGGCAGTTATATATTGTGCTTCTTTACTAAGGGACTGTGTGGTGCCAGATGTTAAGAACAGAGCTGTAGTAGAGGCGGTGGATGATACTGAGCTGCTGACTGTAAGTACTGATACGGCCTCGCATCAGAACTAGCCACAGTCTGGGTAGCTAGAGTGCTGTTGCTGCTTGTATACCTTCTTTGATGTTAGGCTGTTACATTACTCAGTGTTGTGTTTGTCAGGCTTTGGGTGAACCAGTGCTATCAGTTGTCTGCAGTTTGTTTAGCTAGGAAAAGACCTTTAAGATCTTGTTAACTACTGCCATGCACAAACAGCACTACCAAGTCCACCACTGAACCATGGCCTTCAATGCCCCACCTACGTGTCTTAAATACTTCTAGGGTGGTGAATCCATCAATTCCCTGGGCAGCCTGTGCCCGTGACAGCCCTTTCAGTGAAGAAATTTTTCCCAGTATCCAAACTTAACCTCCCCTGGTGCAGCTCGAGGCATTGCCTCTTGTCCTATTGCTTGTTGTTTGGCAGAAGAGACGGGAGTGCAGCTTGCTACAACCTCCTTTCAGGTAGCTGAAGAGAGCAATAAGAGCTCTCCTGAGCCTCCTTTTCTCCAGGCTAAACAACCGCAGTTCCATCAGCTGCTCCTCGTAAGACTTGTGTTCCACTCTTGGCCACTTTTGATGCCCTTCATGGGACGTGCTGCAGCAACTTGGTATCCCTCTTGTAATGAGGGGCCTAGAACTGAACATTCTAGGTGCAGCCTCACCAGTGCTGAGTAGAAGGGGACAATCTTTGCCCTGGGCCCTGTTGGCAACTATCTGATACAGGCCAGGATGCTTTTGGCCTTCTTGACCACCTGGGCACAAGCTGGCTGATGTTCAGCTGCTGTTGACAAGCACCCCAGGTCCTTTCCTACCAAGCAGCTTTTCAGCCACTATAGCATTGCATGGATTGCCATGTCCCAAGTGCAGGACCCAACACTGAGCCTTGTTAAACCTTATACAATTGGCCTTGGCCCATTGATCCAGCCTTTCCAGATCCCTCTGCAGAGTCTTCCTACCCTCCAGTGGATCAGCACTCCCACCCAACTTGATGTTGGCTGCAGATTTACTGGTGCACTTATGAGGGTGCACTAAATCCCCTTATCCAAATAATTGATAAAAATATTAAGCTGAAGGGGCCCCAGTACTGAGCCCTGGGGAGCGCCACTGTGACCAGCTGCCAGCTGGGTTTAACTCCATTCACCACCACTCTTTGGGCTCAGCCATCCAGCCGAGTCTTTAACCAGGGAAGAGTGTACCCATCCAAGTTGTAGGCAGCTAGTTTCTGCAGGAGAATGTTGTGGGAATGCTATTCTTTAATGCCTTGAATTGTTTTTTAGGGCAAACAGAAACATGACTGATACAGATGGATCCCAGGCTTCTGGCTCTGATTACCCTGATGCCCAAGAGCTAATCAGCAGTTGGCAGGAAGAACGTCATAAAATACATGCATGTGAAACAAATACACAGGTGGAGTGTTCAAGGCAAAGGAATGCTTCTTCTGATGAATCTTCAGATGAGCTTAACATACGTAAATTGTCAGCTGCTTCACCTGAGGTTTTACTGGACAGCAGTGATTCAGAAATGTGAGGTTTTATCTCTAGTTTAGAATTTTTCATGTGAAGAACCTGTGTCATGTATCACAAAAGTATACATTGTATTGAAACTAAGTATTTTTTCTTGCTCTCAGTGATGTCTCTGTTGCTGGTGGCAGTGGCTACCATCCCAAATGTTCCACTGCCCCTGCAAAACGAAAAAGGAAATCTGAGTCTTCAAGGCAACAAGCTGAAGCTGTTGCAGGAGTGCCTGACAATGAAAGCTCCTCAGATTCTTCTCTGTCCCCTCAAAGCCCACCAAAACCATCAGAAACTCCAAACAGGCCCAAGTCAAAATTCAATTTGAAAGCCATTTTTGACTATCACTTCAGGGGGAAAAAGTTTAAGGCTGCTGCACGCCGAAAATACATGGATGGTGCAGAGAAGAAGAGGAAGAAGACAAAGTATGTGAGCACACAGATGCCTGTGGGGAGGCCACCACTGACTGCCTCACCTCAGGAGCGAAAGAGAAGGCTTCTAGACAGAGGTGTTCAATTCCCTTTTTTTGAAAAATACTATGGGAAGAAAGATATTCCCCTGAAGATGGCTCTTGGCTATGAGGTGAGTCCTCTTATTTCGTGGGATAGGTGTATTATTTCTTTATTTAGTCTAAAAGTAGCAAGTTTAAATTTGCAGTCGTAGAGCCATAGAATGGTTTGGGTTGGAAAGGACCTTAAGATCATGTAGTTCCACGCCCCTGCCATGGGCAGGGACACCTTCCACTAGACCAGGTTGCCCAGTAGTGGTGTTTTTAAGATCTCAACTGATGTGTTTGTTATTTTTTTCTTCAGCAAGCAGCTCTAAAGGGATATTTCCGGTACATTGAAATGCTTAAATATGAAGAACATCTTAAGAAAGCCTTAAAAGCTCTTCAGGCTAGTGAAGACTTGGAAAGAGAATGTCTGATGGAACGGAAACACAAATACTTGGATGATGAAGGCCCCATTTCCCCTATTCAGGAGACAAAGTAAGTTTGGTTTTATATTTTTAGGTGGTGTAAGACTTCTGGGTTTTTATACTTTAATATAGATGCATGACACTTCAGCTCAGCCCCTCCTCACTGTTGGTCTACCTGGTGTTCACTAGTGTGGGGAGGGCATCAGTTTGCTTTTAGTTGACGCATCTCCAGAACAGCATCCTGAAGCTAACTCTGTCCTAGCCAAGCCAGTACAACCCACTACTTAGCACAGTTGAGGAATTCAGGAGGTAGTACAGTTGCTTGCCGTAGCATATGATGTTGGGACAGTTATAGGAGGTATATCAAATTCAGTTCCTACTATCCTGTCCTTTATCATGGAATCAGCTAGGTTGGAAAAGACCTTTAAGATAATCAAGTCCAACCATTACCCCAGCACTGCCAAGGCCACTGCTAAACTGTGTCACTGAGGGCTTCATCTACGTGTTTTTTGAATATTTTGGGGATGATGATTCCATCACTAGCCTGGGCAGCCTGTTCAAATGCCTGATCACCCTTTTGATGAAGAAATATTTCCTAATATCCAATCTAAACCTCCCCTGGCGCAACTTGCGGTTGTTTCCTTTTGTTCTACTGCTGTTGTGAGAAGAGACCAACCCCCACCTCACTACAATCTCCAGAAGTAGCAAAGTTCTGTAGAATAAATGCAAGTGAGCTCATTCGGACACTGAATTCTTTATATGAGATGAGTGCTAGTGAACCAGTCCTTCCTGTGCCACTTGTTGAAACAATTGTGCAAAATTATTTTATCTCTATGTTGAGAGAAACTTGTGCATGATAGTGGAATTTAATCTTGTTTCATGGCAGTATGGAGATATCATTAAGATATTAAGAAATATCATAATAATATCATTAAGAAAGCTGTGTAGTGTTGTTAGCTGGGTACCATCCCCTTGTTTTCCTGATTGTATTTTGCTTGTTTTCTGGCTTGTTGACATCCTAGCCTGTTTGCCAGTGCAGGCCTAAATATCTCTATACTACTGCTGATGTCTGCCACTTAATCTTTATTCTGCTGCTAAGCACTGCTGCTGTCCTGCCAGTGCTGTTTGTGAGGCTGCAATTCTGCTGTCAGAAACTGTCATTTGAAACCAATCTTACGTAGAAGTAGTAGTATTGTACACTGATAAGCTGTAGCACTGCCGTACGTATTAAGAGGTTTCTCTTAATAGAGGGGTTGTAGTAGGAAAATAGTTGACAGATTTTTAGACTACTATTAAAGTCCAGAGCTTGATTTGAATTTTTATTTCAGTGATAATGATGACAGCTTGAATTCTGATAATCAAGAAGACCATGATGTCAGAGTAGTGGTGAGTAAATATTCCTTCATTTCAGAAACTGTCTAACCTTCTTTTTCTTCAGAGGTTAAAGAACTAGTAAATGATGCTTTAAGTACTTAAATCTTGATCTTAGATCCTTGATCTTAGATCCAGAGTTAACTGTGTGAAACCTGTGAATCTTGATCGGTAATCTGTAAGGAAATTGCATTGAGAGCCCACACTCTAACCTCTTTGAAATAATGCTGGAATGCGTAGGAAATCCAGAATTCTCTGAAGAGTTCTTAAAGTTTGCAAAGTTACTGCCAAAATCTTATCTTTTAAGCATCTCGGAACTAGACTTCTGATTCCTTCTGTCTTCTGTGTTCCTAGGAGAACAGCTCTTTTATTCTAAGCAGCAAAATTCCCAGTAAGAAAAAATCAAAGTCAGAAAAGAAACATGCAAAATTAACGGAAGTGATTGAAGTAGAGGAGGAATATGACGGCTGCTGAGAACTTCGGGCTTCTGCAGGTTCACCTTGGTGAACAGGCAAATGAGATTGCAGTGACCTCTCAACCTAGTCACATTCAGTTTAAGGTAAGTATATTAAGGTTGTGTCTTGAGACAGTTACAAAACAAATAAAAGCTTAGCAAAAGCCAGGTTATAAGTGTCTTCTGTGCTGTCCTGTGTCAAGTGTGTGATATCTTTGCCTCAGTGGCTGCTAATCGTGCTGAAATGCTTCTGCAGCTCAGATTCTGTTAACCAGTGATTCACAGGACTTGTGCACATGCAGCCCAAAGAAGTGGTAAATGCTCCATCCCTGGCAGTATTCAAGGCCAGGTTGGACAGAGCCTTTGGTTACACGGTTTAGGGTGAGGTGTCCCTGCCCATAGCATGGGGGTTTGGAACTAGGTCATCTTAAGGTCCTTTCCAACCCAAACCATTCTATGATTCTGTGAAAAGAAGTCCCAGATACTGTACACAGCAGCAGCACAGTGTGGAAAAGTACATTCAGAAATCACGTAGATGAGGCTTTCAGTGACATGGTTCAGTGGTGGTCTTGGCAGTGCTGGAGTAATGGTTGGACTTGATGATTTTAAAGGTCTTTTCCACCCTAGTTGATTCTATGGTTCTATGTTTACATGCACACATACATCTACTCAAGTTACAAGGGGCAGTTTGGACCCTTTCATAGCTGACTTGTGGTACTTAAGATTATTTTTTCTGTCTTGAGCAAATGCAGGATATGCTGTGAAATACAAGAGCTAAGTCAAGGTTGAAGATGAAGCTTTGTGCAGATCAAGTGCCAACAGTAAAAGTGCAAAGTGGTTAGTCAACTGAGACAAAAGTTTCTTGGAGAAGATGGTTGATGCGTTCAAGTGATGATAAAATGGACTCGTATGATTGAGATTGTCTGTTTTATGTGGAATAACTTCTCAGAAAACTTGTGTGCTCCTGAATCTAATCCAATAATCTGGAATTAGAAGTTACCTTAAAATACCTGTAGCAGCACAGTGAATCTTGGATTAGAAGATTCTTCCCTCTCCCTCCTCTGTCCTGAATGAGTTCTGATGTGAACATGACTAAGCACAAGATGAAAACTCTTTCTAAAATGACTGTACTTAACAAGCATTGCCCCAGTTGCACATAACTCTCCTAGGGGTGTTTTAAACAGTTGGGAACATGACTAGTGAATGTTTAGTAATGTCTGAGGATGGCTGACTTGATGACAAGGCTGTCTTCGTAGCAGTGTCAATAAAAAAGTGTTTAAGAAGTTTACTTTTGAATCAACAAGATTTAAAAAGCAAAGCTGATCTGCGTCACTCTTAGTAACAAATCATTGTTGGCAGTAAGGCTGGTCAGCAGTTAAAAACAGTCTGTGCCAAACAGGGATGTTGTCAGAAAAAGGCTTAATATCTGCTTGTTTAATTTCCTTCAAAACACAGTTGACAGTGGGAGGAAATTTACAGTAGGTGCTCAGGATGATTATTAGAGCAGGTCAAGTTGCATTCCCTGTGTGCTTCAGTTAAGGTCCCAGATCTTTGTAAATAAAGTTGGGAGTTTTCCATTTGCAGCTTAGTAGCTCCAGGGAGTAAGACTGTAAAAACTACTCTTCAGTTGTTGGAAGATGACATTTAATACTGGTCCAAAATTAATGGCTAAATGTAACTCTTTTAGGGATCTACCTGAGAGATACTCTGGCTTGAAAGACTCATCCTGGATCTAGGAGTGGGGTTCTTGCAGGGTAAGGTGTAGCAAGGTGTTATGTGGGGTCCTGCTCATTCTGCAGTTCATGTGATGAATTTTTCTGTTCAACTGCTGAGTGACTCACAAATGAACTAAATTTCAATTCTGATTAGAACTGGATAAATCACATGAAAATCAGGCTTGTCACAACTGTTACATTGCTTGCTGAAACTTAGCCTTTGGCTTTAGGAATCTCACTTGCTTGACTGTATCTGATAGTTTATATTCCTTTGCTTTTCTTCTAGTTCATGGTGCTTTTGGAAGAGGAAATGCCACTTGTTTTTCCTAATGTAAAAGGTAAGCTGTTAACTGGTTAACAGGGGGACAGCAGAGAGAAGATCTTAGTCTTGCGTTCGACACTGTCCCACATGACATCCTTGTCTCTAAGTTGGAGAGACATCAATTTGATGGGTGGACCACTCGGTGGATAAAGAACTGGCTGGATGGCCGCACGCAAAGAGTTGTGGTCAATGGCTCGATGTCCGGCTGGAGACCGGTAACGAGTGGTGTCTCTCAGGGATCAGTGTTGGGACCGATCTTGTTCAACATCTTTGTCGGTGACATGGACAGTGGGATTGAGTGCACCCTCAGCAAGTTTGCCGATGACACCAAGCTGTGTGGTTCGGTTGATACGCCGGAGGGAAGGGATGCCATCCAGAGGGACCTCGACACGCTTGTGAGGTGGGCTGATGCCAACCTGATGAAGTTTAACCATGCCAAGTGCAAGGTCCTACACCTGGGTCGAAGCTATCCCAGGCACGGCTCCAGGTTGGGCAGAGAAGAGATTCAGAGCAGCCCTGCAGAGAAGGACTTGGGGGTGTTGGTCGATGAGAAAATGAACATGTTGGTCCAAACTGCATCTGTGTCTCAAAATAGAAGAGATGGTAGTGGAAGGTGACAGTTACTAATGGTCACTGTGTAGGAAACTGAGACATAGCTTCAATTGTAGTTTCAAAAGTAGTGGAAAACTAAAAGCTGCTGCATTCAATCTGTTCCAGCACGTGTTCAGTTTTTGTCTGTTGCTGTAGACAAAAGCCTGGAACCTAGTGCTTAGAAAAAACCCTTCTTTTGCAACCCACAGCTGATGAACATATTGGTTGTGTTACATATATGAAGGGACAATATTTGCATGTGTTCAAACAGCAATTCTTTCAAATACTGATGAACCTAGGGCATGGGTTCCATGTCACAGATCTGCAGAAGTGTAGTGCAGTTACATCTGTTTCTTTCCAGGCTTTGCAGATTGAGCACAGCAGCTTTTGAGTGCTTCAGTTCTTACATCTGGTTTCTGATGTACAGCTCTGTTACTTGACTGGACTCCTGTGGAGCACATTGATGAAAGAGGTTAGTTTTGTATTTCTGCTGAACTTCAGCATAAGGGTATCAGATTTCTTCAGGCAAGTACTATTTCCATAGCGAGTAACCAGACTGACTTGTGCACTGGATGGTATCTGCACCCAGCAGTGTCTTCCTGGTGGGATGTTCAAAAAGCAGTGCTACAGTATTTCAGCAGCTGGCATCGTTGGTTTCCATGCTGATGTGCTGGTTAAACTTGGTATTTCTGTTGAAACAAGTACATTAAAAGTTTCATATTGGAAAGCTTGTCAAATGCTACATTGAAAAAAATATTGTGGGATTAAAGTATAGTTAAATCAATGATGTTATTTCAAAATATTTCTTCTTAAAAGGGCATTCCTGTGATGTCTGGAACACAGTGGAAAGCATCTACTTGAGGGGTAAGTACTGAGGAAATAGTTGTTTTTTCCTAGGTGGAGGTAGTTGGATGAGGATCATAAAAGCTCAAGTCTTAGGTTTTGGTTGCCTTTTTACAAGGAAGCAGGATTTGATTTTGAAACACAAATTCCAAGCACCAGATGGCAGTTAAGTGACAAGTTTCTGCTGAAGTTAACTGGCTGGGCTTCCAGACCAGAAGCTGTTCTGCAGCCATTGTGAAGAGTTGTTATGCCACATTATTCAACAAATAGACACAACTCACTGTGTGTCTGAATTGAAAAATGTGGCTAGAAAAGAAACAGGTTGTGCTTTCCTCACTGTATAGTTAATTGCAGTGGTGACAATGAGACCTGTAACAGGTTCACTTAGTGGGACAGCTATGCAAATGTAGTTGAAAATGCAGCTACTGCAGAATCCCAAGGATGAGCTTGTTTAGATTCTGCATCCTGCCTACTAGAGGAAGTAGAATTAGCAGGTGGGGGAAGAACACTTGCAGTGCTGCATTCTTGTAGATGGTTTGTTAGAGCATATTTGTAAGCTTTAAAATGTGATGTCATAGGGATTTCCTTTGTCAGGTATCTCCCTTAGCTGTACCTCCGTGCCATAACCAGTTTCTCACATAGTGGATAGATGCTGTTGGCAGTTGTGTGACAGTCTGGGCGATGGCTCTGATTTCAATAACCCACTTTGTTTTGGCATTAGCATTCAGACAGTGTAACTGGACCACAGTCTCTCTGCTTCATACTGGGAGGAAGTTCAGGTTAGATATTAGGAAGAAGTTCTTTACTGTGCGGGTGGTGAGGCAGTGGAACAGGCAGCCCAAAGAAGTGGTGAATGCTCCATCCCTGGTGGTGTTCAAGGCCAGGCTGGACAGAGCCTTGGACAACATGGTTTAGGGTGAGGCGTCCCTGGCCATGGCAGGGGGTTGGAACTTGATGATCTTAAGGTCCTTTCCCACCCAAACCATTCTGTGATTCTATGATAGATATACTTCATTCAGTATTTTACTAACTTACTAAGACTTACACTTCGAACTGTTACTCAGATGCCACAATTTACTTTTTAGGGAGTCCACCTGATAGTCCAGTCTGAAGCAGCATCTAGGTAAGTTGGTGGACAGATTGCTTTTTAACCCTTGCCTGTTGCAGTTTAGCTGGCTATAGCTTGGTGAGCCTGTAAAATTGCTGTTTTCTTCTTAGTTGAGAAGATGCTGTTGCTTTAGAAAACATCAGTTTCTCTCCCCCTAAACTTGAGAATGCCATGAGAAAACTTGTTGTGATGATTGGCAAAATGTTCAACTGCTCTGAAGAGAGTGAGTGAGAATGGCCTTTCTGAACAAACCCACAAGTGTCCTTTTCATAGCACTTATTCTGGGCATCTTGAATATTTAACATGCAGTGTTTTGTATGAGCAAAGATGGTGACTATGTGTCTTTATTTAAAATAAACAGAAATGAAGAAGTGCTGTCAGGTGAAATAGGAGAATACTCAGACGTTAAGCGTGATTCCGCATAGTGGCTATCAGGAATGCTTGTGATGGTTAGAACCACTTGAGTACCAAGCCCTGCTCTAGGTTTTGCTGGCTTGTGTGCACGCATATGTCAGTTTGTGACCTGATCTTGCCTTTACAGATGGTGTGATTAGAGAAGATGACAGAAGAAACGCAGGATGCCATTTCATGGGAATCTGAAGGCTCTTCTGGAATTGGTTAGTATGACGTGAGGTTCTGAGTATTCCTTAATGGTGAAAGGGCTCTGGTTTTTAGTGGTGGGAGGTCTGTGTGACTTTTGGGGGGTTTCAGGGACTTGTTTCTACACTGTTGCTGTGTTGTAATGTAGCATGTACTCTGTTTAGAATTGATTTTAACTTTGATTTGTCCAAAATCATTCATAGAAATGTCTCAGTCAAAAAGGAGCTGATCAGCTTGACTTCTTACACTGATAGTTTTGTTTCTACAAGCAAGTTATGCTTAGCAGGAATGTTAGAGGATTCTGTTTGAATACAATTTTGTAGTTCATTCCCTTTGTTTGCCTTTCAGGTAACATTAACTTTTAATGCTATGAAGGAGTTACGCTAATAAAGGGGGAAGATGAAATATCACCCTCTTTCTTTCCCCAGATGTCTCGATACCAGTTAAAAAGACAATAGGTTCTGTATGAGATGACAGTCTATCTGCTTGATTTTTACCTGTTGCTTTAGTTTAGGGTACCAGAAGTGCTGAGGTCTATCCCGATAGAATCTTTTCTGTAGGTTCGTGTCGTTGGAAATGCCTCACAGAATAAACTTGTGGTTTCGCTTTACCCATTGAACTACCTGTTAGTTCTGTGGGATAAAACTGCAAGACAGATGTTAATGTAGCATCCAGAGAGCTGTAATAACACATCATGTTCTCCTTTAGGTACTGACTTGTGTTTTGATACAAATAGCAAAGATGATTCAAGCGGAAAAGCTTGGTAAGAGTCAAGAGATGGTGGGTTTTGGGAGTTGAGGTGTAATTAACATGGGGTTTTTGTGCAGGTACCTGATTGCTAACACTTCTTGTGGTTTCAGTTTTCTGGGTGGCTTATTCCCCCTTCCATTATGAAAGCATGAGAATTGTTTTGGTGGCTGTAGGTAAAGAGGCAGCACTATGGCATCTCTCTTGAACTTCAGGTAACTTCATAAACATGGTGTGTTCTCCTGCATTTAGAATCACAGATTCAACTTGGTTGGGAAAGACCTTTAAGATCAAGTCCAACCATTACCCCAGGACTACCAAGACCACCACTAAACCATATCTCTGAGATATGACTAAGATATCAAGAGATGCGTGATAGTTTCATACTGAGCAGCAATACTTGGGTTATATTTTTAAGCTAGGGGTTTAGAGTTTAATTTCTGAGCAGCTCAGCCAGTTTACTGTATGCAGTTAAAATTTCTGGCTTCTGGTCTGTAAAGTGGAGTGTTTAAAGGAAACCAAGCAAAGTACTTTAAAAGAAATATAAATCCTTCACAGTAAGAAGGATTCTAATAAATTCCATGCCAAAAATGTGGAAGAATTCTGAAGTTGCTGTTTCCATTAGGTGAAATCCACGGTGTGTTTTCCCTCAGGGTTGCATGGCAACTACATCAGTGTAGTCTGTCAGTAGGCACTAACTGGTGCATACAAGCTTTACTGTTACACGAGCAGCTGTGGATGAAAAAGCACTGTGGGTGTTGCACTGAATGGTATCTGCACCCAGCAGCATTCTCTGCTGGGATGTTCAAAGATCAGTGCTACAGGAGGTCAGCATTGGCATCATTGGTTTTCATTCTGCTGTGTTTGTTAAACCTGGTATTATTGCTGATACAGTTTTTGTCCTGCTCTGGGATTTGAGTATACTCACTTTCTAGTTGCATGTTCAGCATGAGAACTGGATACCTGTTTCTGGAACTCGGAAAGTGCATTCTGTCTGTTCTTTCTAACAGGTGCTTTAGGATACAGAGTGAAGTGGGTGTTGCTGTGTTGAAGGGATGAGCTGCAGAAGATAACCTGTGTGACAGGTAAGCACTAAGATACCAGTCAGTTCAGATGCTTTCATGCTACTTCACAGTTTGTGTGCTAACTTGTGTGACTCCGAACATGGAAACCTCAGTAAACTATTCTTGAGAAGTGTGGAAGTGATTGTCTCGTAGTAGAGAGAACTGGGCAGTTGTCAGCCCAGATTTTGGCAGTATTGAGCAGGCTGCTTATCTGCAAGTCACTGCGTGTGCCTGTATACTTTAAATGGATGTCACAGTTGTGCAGCAGTTTGTACTGATTTCTGAATTAGATTGCTGTTGGTTGTGAGGAGTTCCTCTGGACGTGGAGTTTTTAAGAGGTTGGATAGGGCTTGGAGTAACCTGCTGTAGTGGAAGGTTCCCTGCTTGTGGCAGGAGATTGGAACTGGATGAGCTTTAAGGTTCCTTCCAACCCAAACCATCCTGTGATTTTTAGGCTTGTTGGTACACAACTTGGCTTATATATTGGCAGGACTGATTTGCCCTAATAGGAAGGGATGGGCAGCTGGAATATTGATGTAAGCCCCAGATTTAGGTTATCACCAACCTAACAGCAGTGAGGAGAAGATCTGGTCATTACCAAGGCTGCTGGGATGTTGCTGTTTCTGGTGAGCTGTGGACATGACCATAAAGCAAAGCCATCAGACTCCTGAACTGCCACATCATGTGGCACTAAGTCTGCTGGGAATAAAGCTTTTCTGTAGGTCACAGACGTGCTGCTCCCCCCCTGCTGCTAAAAACAAGTTCTTGCTGAGGTGCATGTGTGTGGCTGTATCCTTGGGCACCTCCAACACTGAAGCTACAGAGAAGCAAAAGCTCTAGTTAGAAAGGTTGTAACTTGGGCTCCAGAAACTGCTGTTGAGAGGATGGTTGTTGTGCACACAGGAGTGAAAAAGCTTCTCCATGCAATTTACACCCAACTTGTGAACTCTTCACTAACCAAATCTGACTCCTTAACCCATAGTGTCTGCATGTGGGAGGCCTGAGGAACCCTGAGTTGCCATCAGAGTGAGTCTGAAGGTGAGTGCTTAGCAGAGTGGCTGGTGCTACAGAGAAACTCGAGGTCACTTCAAAGAGGGTTTGCATGGCTGAGAAACCAGCAGCTCTTAACGCGGTGACCGCACATTGAAATCCTCTGCAGGATGCCATGGACACGTGGTGTGTGCTATGGTCTATTTATGAGGAGATAAACCTGATGTAGTTGGGGCTTTTGGAGTAAAAAAGGATGTTTATCTACTGCCCTTGGGGTTTTTGAGATGTTGATGTAGGAAGAGGCTGATCAGTTTAATGCTGAAACCAGTTCACTTCCACAGCCTGGAAAACTGAAGAACACATTGATCCAGTTGTGGCATGAGCAGTCTTGTAACTTCTTTGCTGTTTATGTGTCCTTGGAAGGACAGTGAAGCTGGTGAAGGGTCTGGAGCACAATCTTATTAGGAGCAGCTGAGGGAACTGGGGTTGTTCAGCCTGGAGAGAAGGAGGCTCAGGGGAGATTTTATTGCTCTCTACAGCTACTTGAAAGGAGGATGGAGAGATGCAGGTGCTGGTCTTTTCTCCCAAATACCAAGGGATAGAAAGAGAGGAAATGGCCTCAAATTGTGCCAGGGGAGGTTTAGATTAGATTTAGATACTAGAAAAAAAATCCTTTCCCAAGAAGGTTGTCAAGCATTGGAACAGACTGCCCAGGGCAGTTCTGGAGCCACCATCCCTGGTGAGGTATTTAAAGGATGTGTAGATGTGGTGTATAGGGACATGGTTTAGTGGTGGATTTGGCAGTGCTGGGTGAAAGCTTGGACTCAGTGAGCTAAAAGTGCTAACAGATGTTTTTTCTCTCTCAGGTCCTGGTGATGTTGCTCCAAGTCTGCTGCAAAGAGCTGCATGGCTCTTCTAAAAACAAAGAACCTTACACCCAGAGTGTTTCTTGCAGTAATTTATTATTAACCACTCAGCCTAACTCCCCTCACTGCTTTGGAGACTGAAGTAGTGTGCAGTGTTTGGAAACTGGTTGAGAAGCACAGGAGCCTTTGTCTTTACCCTCTGTCACAACTTGTCTGCATTGCCCTTGTGTAAGATGTGAAGCTGCCAGCTTGCTGTTGCAGAAGACCCAACTAAGAGTTATAACTCAAGTTTTAATTTGGGTGGAAAAGGCTTTATCAGCTGTTTTCTCTCAGTTATGTCCTGAACCTCGGGAGAGAATGTGCAGAATATCAGAATGTTTAAATAAAATCAATGCCAGAGAGCTGCAGCCTGGGATTAGTTCCTGTTGCTCTGGTGTAAGCACATGGGAGTGTGTGAATAAATCATGACAGCTGATCCCCTGGCAAGTGTAGGCTCAACCTCTTCCCTGAGGATGGAGCAAGAGTATTTTTGCATGAAAGCCTGAGCAGCCCTTGCAGAACCATTACAGCCAAAATGAGACTATTAATTGTGCTGCTAATCGTTGTGTTGCAAGCCTCCACCGCTCCTCACCATGGAATGACAAGCTGATTTTGGTTTTTGCTCTTAAATTGCTTCAGCAACTGCAGTACAAGCAACTGTACCAGGGACTGAAAAGCTCAGTGAAAACAAGGCTGAAGTGTAGTTGATGGCTTATCAAAAATAAGCTCAAACTGTTTGGTATTTTAAATATGAAGTGGCCCTGCTCTTCCACCTGGTTGTGGCCACATAGCAGGAGTTGAGCTTTGCATTTGTCCTCATGATGTAATTCCTTGGCTCTGAATCAGGAGCTTGGGAAATGTGGATAGAAAGATGGAATTTGGAAGTAGTAACAGGGTAAAGGGTTTATTTTCTTCCCTCCATGTGCTTTAAGATACACCTCTTGACTGCAGGAGCTCACGTCCTCATCTTAAATCACATAGTGCAGAGAACAGATAAATGTTAAACTTCACAGAGGAAATGTCTTTCATCCTGAGGTGTCAAGTCGTCTTAAAAAGCTTTATTAGAAAATGTTTTATACATGTATATTAAAAGAGTTAGTATGATCTGTCTTTAAAATACAAATGCCCATCCAGTGTCCATCTGCTCAATCTGAGACAAACCACAATTACAGCAATAGTTGGTCTGCTGCTGTAGTGATCTTGGGAAAAGTGAGTTTGTTTACTCACAGTCTTCCTACAGCTTAAAGCTGAGGATTCCTCATGGCTCCACAATGAACTTAATGTAAGTGCAGTACTTTGTTGGTTCCTAGACTGTACCAGGACAGTTGTGTGAAGTGTTCAGCCAGTCATGGTGCTTTCCCAGCCTTCTTGGCTCGTAGTTTTTCCAGCATCTTCTGCAAATAAAAACAAACTGTCATACTACTGTAGTGTAGCTTGAGTGACAGGACTAAAACATGTAACCTGGACATCAGTAACAGCAGGGCAGTGAGTCCAGCTACTGCTCCAAAACTCCTACATGTCAGGGGGAAGGTGTGCTTATTGCTCTTCTTTCCTGTTAATGACAGGATCTGTAAAACAATGCAAGGACAGCACTGATGTGTTTCCCCACAGAGAAGTTGAGGTGGTCAGTGCCAGAGGCAGGATATGGGTCTGGAGCCTCAGGAGCAGCCTCAGCCTGTTGGGACTGTAAAGCATTTCCTTCCATCTGTGTAAGGCTCAGCAAGGGGACAGTCAAGTCGCCAGAAAACCAACCTGAGGCTGGTCACAGTGCTGACAGGGAAATTCTGAACTGGGATATCCCTTAAAATCCAAACTGGTTTGATGATCACTGTTTCAGCTGTATTCACACCACACCTATGTCAGATTACTCTGAGTAGAAGCCTGGTGAAATGAGAACTGACCAGGTGGGACAGTGTTGTACAAACTGTATTACCTTTTGAAACTCTTTAGCCTTTTCTCTGTTCTTAGCATAAGTTTCTTGCCTTGTTTTTTCTTCCTTTCTCATTTTTACTTCTGCAAGTTGATCATAAAGTCTGCACAAACAGTAGGGAAAAAATTGGTTTGTCAGAAGCAAGTGGCAAAGCTGCAGTAAGTTAACATTTTTAAAGGTTTATATTGTCTCAGTTGCTAGAAATTAAGAAAGGAAATTCTGACTTCACTCTCCCATAATCCAGAGTCACATCAAATTCCTTTTTGGCTACTCCTAACCCCCAGTTCAGGGATGCAGTTGCTGCACATTGCCCTTAGTGCCAAGGTGCAATTGTGACCTTGGCTTCAGCTTTAATCTAGTTCTACATGAGCTGCCTCAGCAGGACAGAGGAAGCAGGTTTCTTACAGCCAGCACTGTGAGAGGGTTTCCCAGCAGGAAAACACACTCAGCCTTTCTCCCAGTTCTGTGTTACACAGCACTGGGAGATCACAAACTGCTCTGAGTGGTAACCTTCACAACACGCAGATGAACTGCTGAGTTTTAATCCACACTTCTTCCACTTGTGTTCATACCCTGAAGTACGCTGGTGCATTCCAGTTTCTCCAGACTTCCTGTCCCCTGGAGAAGACACTTCTACTTTTTTCAGCTGACTGGCAACTGCACCTTTTCTTCCTAACAAAGAAAAAAGACAAATTTACACCTTTAGTCCAGTTAATACAAAAGCTGAGAGGTTTTCCAAGGGTTTTAAAGGACATTACAAAGAAGATAAGCCAGCAGAATGCAGGATGGACCTGATGGAGGTGATGTGTTAAAAATAAATCCTCACAGTCTCCCTCATGGGGCTGCTGCCTGCACTTCAAGCCACCAGCTGTGCTTCCCATCAGCTGCCTTCCAGCTCCCCATTTTCACAGATGCATCATAGAATCAACCAGGTTCGAGAAGATCTTCAAGACCAACCATTACCCTAGGACTTCCAGGACTATCACCTCATATTACTAAGGGCCTCATATACATGGATTTTGAACACTTCCAGGGATGGTGACCCCACCACTTCCCTGGGCAGCCTGTTCCAATGCTTGACAACCCTTTCAGTGAAGAAATTTTTCTTGATCTCCAGTCTAAACCTCCCCGGTGCAACTTGAGGCATAACCTCTCCTCCCATCACTTGTTACCTGGGAGAAGAGACTTGCACCCAAACCTCGCTACATCCTCCTTGTAGAGAGTGATAAGGTCCCCACTGATTTTCCTCCTTTTCTCCAGACGAAACCCCCCTGCAATTCCCTCAGCCATTCTTCAGCAGACTTGTGCTCCAGCCCCTTCACCAGCTTTGTTGCCCATCAGTTCCCTTAACGTGGTTGCTCTTTGATAAACGACTGTGATTTGCAGAGACATGACTACAGACATGCAGACAGAAGGTGCAAATAGGATGAAGACCCATAAGGGCCTCTGTGACACTGAGGAGGTGGCCAGGCAGTGGGGAAAAAGCTCCCCACATCCCTGAGAAGACAAACTAAAGAATAGCCCAGTCTGCAGTAGTAAAGATGCAACAACTGTGAAATTTTGCTGTTCTTCGATGCAAAACAGCACCTGAAAGGATATCCAATGATGCTTTTGTCCCCAGATAAACCTACCAGAGATAGGAGAAGACTCCTTTTGCCTGCTTAACTTCTCAGACTTTCCTCTTTGAGACCGCCTGGCTTCTGGTTTCTCATTTGCTCTCTCTTTAGTTTTTATTCCTTCTACTCTTTTCAGGGATTTCTGGATGAAGTTCTGCTTCCGTTTTAAGAAAGATTCTTGCAGGCTTCCGGGTGTAGCCACAAACTCCAACACCATCACTGTGAGAGGAAGTGAACAGGCTGAATATTCCTCACTTGTAGCCATGAGCAGTATCACCTCTAGCAAGTCAGCAACACCTCTAGCAAGTTGTGCAAGTTAATGTATTTCTCCTAAAATGCTGAACATGACTATTTTGGTAAATCACACTCAGAGAGTGACATTGTGAGTGATGAGCAGCAGTTCAGGCCTATGGAATCTAATAACGAAGTGGTTCTGCCAGGAAAACTCGGACAAATAAAAGCATCTTGATGCCTCAAAACATAATCAAGGACCTAAGAAGTCCTTGACACAGTTAAGTTCTGTCAATTCCTGTCTTTCATGTTACTACTGTTCATCTGGGACAAAACACACTTCAGTGTTTTACTGATGTCCCATGCTATCATCAGAATAGTTAAAAACAGACATTCTTTGCCGACGGAGCTTGGGACTGGAAGGAAATCAAAACCAAGTAACAAAATAGGATAGTAACGACAACACACAACAGAATTTTTCAAAATTAAGTCGTTATAACACAAAAAAACCCCAGCGTATTGTAGGTGTAAGACACATTAAACCTGACGCAAACATACTACAGCCCAAGCCTGAGCAGCGAGAAGCACATGCCTAAGTAAAAGATGCTTCTTCACATTTTCTAAAGGAGAGGTGTATATAATTAACAATTTTAATAATATAAAGACCTTGTCTATCTCAACTTCAGTATAGTATAGTACAGTGAAGTATATATTCAGTACACTGAATATACTTCACTGTATTCAGTATATTGCATTCAGCTCTGGAGCCCCCAACACAAGAAGGATGTGGACCTGCTCAAGAGTCCAGAGGAAGCCATGACGATGCTCAGAGGGCTGGAGCACCTCTCCTGTGGAGACAGGCTGAGAGAGTTGGGCTTGTCCAGCCTAGAGAAGAGAAGGCTCTGGGGAGACCTTGAGCAGTGCCTAAAGGGGCCTGCAAGAAATCTGGAGAGGGACTTTTTACAAGGGCGTGTAGTGACAGGACAAGGGGCAATGGGTTTAAACTGAAAGAGGGTACATTTACATTAGATATGAGGAAGAAATTCTTCCCTGTGAGGGTGCTGAGGCACTGGCACAGGTTGCCCAGAGAAGCTGTGGCTGCCCCATCCCTGGCAGTGTTCAAGGCCAGGTTGGACGGGGCTTGGAGCAAGCTGCTGTAGTGGAAGGTGTCCCTGCCTGTGGCAGGGGGGTTCGAACTGGATCATCTTAAGGTCCCTTCCAACCCAAACCAGTCTGTGATTCTACGATTGACACTTACCTGCAGTCTGACGTGATGGGAGGTGAGAGTCATTGGGACTCTGAGCTTTGGAAGAACTGTCAGGCCTTGCAAACACCGAATAATCTGCATCTGGAACTAGTGGTAGAAATTCTCTCTCCTGTTTCAGAAGGAATCGGTGATGGAAATGCTTAAAATACGCAGCAAATTTGAGTGAAGTGGCAGTGCTGTCCCAGTAGCACAGACCCAATGCAGATAAAAGAGGTACTCTTTTGCCTTGATAGCAGATGCAAGAACACCAGAAAGGGATCCTGGTGGTAAGCATTCAAAAGCTACTTTCTAGAAAACATTTTAAAACTTAAAAGAATCCATTAAAGATCCTTTGCCCACCAGATTTCACCTGCTGGTTCTTAACACAGGGCTGTGTAATTCCATCCCAAGGGATGTGTTTTTCTTCCCTGTGGTTCTTCCCACTACTACACTGCTCTGTCTGTTTGCCCCATTCGCAGCTGAAGGTGATGCCTACTACCCAAACACAGCCTCCAGCCACTCACCTCCACCTTGCCCACACTTTGGTTACTTTACAGACCCATCCCTGAGCACCTTTAGGACAATGGGTAACGGGTTCAAACTTACACAGGGGAAGTTTAGATTGGATCTAAGGAAGAAGTTCTTTACTGTTAGGGTGGTGAGACACTGGAATGGGTTGCCCAGGGAAGTTGTGAGTGCTCATCCTTGGTGGTGTTCAAGGCCAGGTTGGATGAAGCCTTGGGTGACATGGTTTAGTGTGGGGTGTCCCTGCCCATGGCAGGGGGGGTTGAACTAGATGATCTTAAGGTCCTTTCCAACCCTAACTATTCTATGATTCCATGATTCTATGATCTTTTCTAGATGCCTCACACAACTGAAACGTGGTTTCATCTAACAGACAGAGATGACTTGGGTCTACGTTACTGCTTCAGCACCCAAACTACTCTCATTACAAACCAGTCCCACTATGATTCACTGCCTTTGCTTTACATAAGCACAAGCATGCCATAGGCACATGAAGCATGGCAGGATGATGAGCTGACCATGTTTTCCCCATAGACCTCAAACTGCTGTGTGGGCCTGGTTAGCTCCATCCACAAGGGAAGGGATTTGTCCTTTTTTAACCTGTTTAGTTTGTAGTTTTGTCCCACCTTCTCCTCTCATTCAAGTCTTCAACTAGTGGGATACAAGTTAGTCTTGCCAGCAAGACAGTTTCATTTCTCAGCAGAAGTCTTCCCAAACTCTAACTACACCGATATGACAAAGTAGTGATTTTAAGGAATAGCCCAAATTTAAGATCTATTAGATCTGTGTGGAGAACAGCATCAAACAAAGATGATCCAAGCAATTACTAAGCACAGATAACCCTAACATCGCTTTGCAACAGTGGATTAACTGCTACAGTGGGGCCTCTCCTTATTAGGATTAAGCCTAAGTTAAAATCATAATTACATTAGATAATAAAGACTCACCTCAGTAAAAACATGAAATTCAGACTGATCCACAGAAGCTGGGCTGCTTATTTTATCCTCCTTAATCTTCCCTTGGTTACTGTGTTCAATGTCTGATTCTGCAATACTGATGTCATTTGAGCTTATCAGAGTGAGCTCAGGCTCTTCCATAATACCACACCCTGACTCAGTCTCCTAGAAAACAAATTACACATCAGTGTAACAAAAAAGGACATAAAATCACTATTCCCAGCAACAGCAACAGCTGTTATCTTGTCAGAAAGAGGTGGCTCATTCAATGTGTAGAATGAAGAAAATCTGCCCCCAAGCAGGAAGTGAAAGGCAGAGAGCACTTTGCCTGAGGTTTTGACATGTGCAAACCCTGGAAACCAAGTCCAATGCAAAGTATGTTGCAGACCAGTGTGAAAAAACCCTAAACAAATAACCCAAAGGACAAGAAAATCTCCCCCTCTCCTCCACTCACCTCCAGTTTAAATTACTCAGCTCTAGGGCAAACTTTCTATCTTCTTTTAAAGCTACATCAAAGCTGTTTCCTTAAGTTTGCTTATGCTTTGATTATTTACCTCCTTCAGGCTTCTAAATGGGGGTAGGGGCAGCTCAGTGAGGTACCTGTGCCATGCAATGCAGATACACATGCTGTACCTACAGGTGCTAGGAGAGGGAGATGCAATAGAGATGAGGCTCCCACAACAATCATGAGACCTGCAGCTCACTTTAGGTACTGCTGATTATTTCACTGCCATGATCTGAAAGCACTAGTAGGACAGAAGTCCAGGAAACACATGGGTCTTAAACTAGAAACATAAAATCCACATTTGTCAAGCTTTCAAACATTAAAGGTCTAAAATAACTTGGTGCAACAACACACACAGAAAAAAGCTAACAATGAAGCCTGCACAAATTACTCGTTTTGAAAATCTGTTCTACCTACCCAGACTGGAATACAGCATGAGCTTCTGGGCACAGAACGAGAGTGCTTCTCATGTCTTTTTAGGAGAGAACTACTCTGTTGTACAACAGCCTGGAAATGGACGTCTGAGTCTTCCAAGTTGGTTTCTCTGGGAATCCTCAAAGATGGTTCATCTGGAAAGCTTCCATCTCGCTTCTCTGTACTTCTGTTGCACTGAGAATCCAGCTCCACAGCTTCATGTAAATGAACTGATCTTTCAGGAAGCTTAACAAACTTCTTATCCAATATCTCCACAGGTGATTTTTCAGAAGACATGGTCTCTTTTAGTAAGTGCTGAGGGGAAGTGTCATCCACTGTACCTCGTGTGGTATCTAGCTGATAAAATTCTTGCTCTTCCAGTGGATTCAGGCTTTCATTTTGCAGATCCTCCATTGAACACTGGAGATCAATAGATTCCATATTTCTTGCCAGCTCTTTGTATTCTCTGGCAGGTGAAATACACTTCTCATTGCCCTGCTTTCTCATTCCAGGAGTTCGGTCAGAACATCTCTGTAACACAGCACTAAGGTCCCCTGGCTCATTGGTGTTCTGACAGTGACTGCTCAGAGTAGATTCTAATGGCAATGGGTGAAAAGATTCCTGAGATCCTGTTACAAAAATTATCAAGAGTCAAAATTCTGGCCAACACAACAGAATTTCCACGACAAAAAAGTGGAAATTCAAAAAGTCCCTCCCTAGTGTGGCTTTTCAGTAATGTATAACAAGAAGTATAGTAAATAGAAGAAACATTTTGTTTGAAACCAGTCTGCTTGTTTCCTCAAACATAACACTGTTAACATTACATAAAGTGATTCCTTCACTGTACACAAAGCAATTTCAAGAAACAATACTTTCTGCTGCTTCTTAGAATATGTTTAAGCTACAGTGAAGAATTTCTTCCTAATGAGAGTGGTGAGGCACTGGCACAGGTTGCCCAAAGAAGCTGTGGCTGCCCTATCCCCTGGCAGTGTTCAAGGCCAGGTTGGATGGGGCTTGGGGCAACCTGCTCTAGCAGAAGGTGTCCCTGCCTGTGACAGGGGTTGGAACTGGATGAGCTTTAAGGTCCCTTCCAACCCAAACCATTCCATGAATCTGATTCTGTTTTTAGGGACAGACTTTGTGATGGTGCTGACGTAACTACATTGAAAGTCAATGGATTTTACAATTTATTGTCTGTAAATGGAAGTCCTTTGAGTCTTTTTCTGCCTCCAACAGAGTCTAAAACAGGAAGAAAACAAACCAAAACACCTTTACTTGGGCAGAAACTCTTCAGAGTTTCTACTCTGAAAACATCCAAATTGTAACCATGACTGCTGTTCCTACAAGTTACAAGACTGTACCCTAAATTACCTTTCCCTTAGGATCTGCGCATACAAACCCCAGATACTATTTCTATTCCAGAAGAGGCCTGAAAAGAGGAAGACCAGGTATCAGCATTTTTCGTTATTGAGGAGGCATTTCAGCAGTACAGCATATGCCAAACAAACAACAGGATTGTTTCACAGAATCATAGAGTGGTTTGGGCTGGAAAGGACCTTAAGATCCTCCAGTTCCAACCCCCCTGCCACAGGCAGGGACACCTTCCACTACAGCAGGTTGCTCCAAGCCCTGTCCAACCTGGCCTTGAACACTGCCAGGGATGGGGCAGCCCCAGCTTCGCTGGGCACCCTGTGCCAGCGCCTCAGCACCTTCACAGTCAAGAACTTCTTTACATGTATTCATTTCTGACCCAAGTTTGATTACATTGGTTGCACACACACACCAGCACCATCCTAGCAATAAGCTTTTTACACACACAGGAATACACCACATGAACCTTTAACAATTTCCTTTAAGGATTTTTTTTTGTGTTCTTTGACACATTCAGAATACCTAGTTCTACATATATAAATAATATTGTCTCCTGATAATAGCTGTTCACAGGGAGCGAGGAATTAACACTGCAACATCAGCCATCAAGAAACAATTCTCCTAGTGATAGACTTAGGTATCAACCTACCTTGAACTGACAACCCAAAACGGTTTTGACTTGCTTAGCCTGTTGCCTATGTTATTTTCCACCCTGTTTTAAAGCACAACAATAATTGGTTTGGGATTATAAAACCACTTAAGGGATGGGGAGATAGTGCAGTTAAATTGAAAGCACAAAGATTGTTTGTATAAGCAATTTAGAAATAGAATGTTTTGAAGTTCTAAATGTTTTGTTCTGAAAAGAGCTTCAAAAATATTAAGATTACTGCTAGCTGCATTTGGAATTTTAGATTGGTTCTTATCTCTAGCACACATAAACTGAACTTGAATTCAACATGAAAAAGTATTTTTCCTGTTACGAGCTGCAGTTAATGTTGCTGTAAAATCATAAACTTTTAATCTACTAAATTAATTACTACATTGTAATCTAAAAGTTATTTCCTTCCTTTCTTCCCCCTTTTATTTTGTAGATAGTTAAAGCAACTGCATAATCAGACCACGTATCGATCACAGTGTGCCATACATAATGACTCCTTGTGTGATTTAAGGGTGGAGAAGGAAATGCAGTGGTTTCTTGAAGGATGCAATGGATCAAAGACAAATGAGTCAGGTGAGAGATTTTAACACATATGCCTCAAAATTTTAATCAATTTTTGGAACTTCCTTAATTTCCTCAAACTTGAACAGTGATGGATATGCATGAATAAATATTTGGAAAAGTACTTGAACTGACAATTTCAGCCACAGTTGATATTTCTTCACTAATATCATAATTACTGCACAAGTAATAAGTAACACAATATCCATTACAGTGACTTGCATATGCAGGTCTGCTTTTGTATTAAAGTCACAACTACTGAGGAAATAAAACTTCACGAGATTTAGGAGTTCTGCCCATTAAAGGTAGTGGAGAAGACAGTGTATGAGAGGAGCAGCACAGTTAAGACATTTCAAAGCAGGACTGACAGACAAGCGAAGAGTTCCTTCCCAGTTTCAACACAGCAAACCCACCTCGAGGGCTGCTGTCTACATATACTGGCAACAGGCTGGTTCTGAAAGCACTGATCCGACTGTGCTGCACATACCTGGAGTAAGGTTTTCTTCAACAGACTGCTCTTCTGGTGTAACGTTGTTTGGCTTGTTTGTTTCCAGACTAGAAGGCAGACTGCTTCTTTGTCTAGTCAAACTGGAGTTTCCCACTTCCAGAGATGTAGAAGTGTCTTTACTTTGAGTTGAAAATTTTGAAGTCTAGTGGCAGGAAAACAAAAACAATCTTAGAATCATAGAACAGTTAGGGTTGGAAAGGACCTTAAGATCATCTAGTTCCAACCCCCTTGCCATGGGCAGGGACACCTCACACTAAAACATGTCACCCAAGGCTCTGTCCAGCCTGGCTCTGAACACCGCCAGGGATGGAGCATTTACAACTTCCCTGGGCCACCCATTCCAGTGCCTCACCACCCTAACATTAAAGAACTTCTTCCTTATATCCAATCGAAACTTCTCCTCTTTAAGTTTGAACCCACTACCCCTTGTCCTGTCACTACAGTCCCTGATGAAGAGTCCCTCCCCAGCATCCTTGTAGGCCCCCTTCAGATACTGGAAGGCTGCTATGAGGTCTCCACGCAGCCTTCTCTTCTCCAGGCTGAACAGCCCCAACTTTCTCAGCCTCTCTTCACACGGGAGGTGCTCCAGTCCCCTGATCATCCTCGTGGCCCTCCTCTGCACTTGTTCCAACAGTTCCATGTCCTTTCTATGTTGAGGACACCAGAACTGCACACAATGCTCCAAGTGAGGTCTCACGAGAGCAGAGTAAAGGGGGCAGGATCACCTCCTTCGACCTGCTGGTCACGCTCCTCTTGATGCAGCCCAGGATACAGTTGGCTTTCTGGGCTGCGAGCGCACACTGAAGCCGGCTCATGTTCATTTTCTCATCGACCAACACCCCCAAGTCCTTCTCTGCAGGGCTGCTCTGAATCTCTTCTCTGCCCAACCTGGAGCTGTGCCTGGGATTGCTTCGACCCAGGTGTAGGACCTTGCACTTGGCATGGTTAAACTTCATAAGGTTGGCATCAGCCCACCTCACAAGCATGTCGAGGTCCCTCTGGATGGCATCCCTTCCCTCCAGCGTATCAACCGAACCACACAGCTTGGTGTCATTGGCAAACTTGCTGAGGACACACTCAATCCCACTGTCCATGTCACCGACCAAGATGTTGAACAAGACCGGTCCCAACACCGATCCCTGAGGGACACCACTCGTTACTGGTCTCCAGCCGGACATTGAGCCATTGACCACAACTCTTTGCGTGCGGCCATGCAGCCAGTTCTTTATCCACCAAGTGGTCCACCCATCAAATTGATGTCTCTCCAATTTAGAGACAAGGATGTTGTGTGGGGACAGTGTCGAATGCTTTGCACAAGTCAAGGTAGATGATGTCAACTGCTCTGCCCCTGTCCATCAGCTCCGTGGCCCCATCATAGAAGGCCACCAAATTGGTCAGGCAGGATTTCCCCTTAGTGAAGCCATGCTGGCTGTCATCAACCAACTCCTTGTTTTTCATGTGCCTTAGCATGCCTTCCAGGAGAATCTGCTCTAAGATTTTGCCACGCACAGAGGTGAGACTGACTGGTCTGTAATTCCCCGGGTCATCCATTTTTCCTTTCTTAAAAATGGGGGTTATATTTCCCTTTTTCCAGTCATCGGGAACTTCACCTGACTGCCATGATTTTTCAAATATGATGGCCAGTGGCTTAGCAACTTCATTCGCCAGCTCCTTCAGGAGCCGCGGATGGATTTCATCAGGTCCCATGGACTTGTGAATGTTCAGGTTCTTGAGACGGTCTCAAACCAGATCGTCTCCTACAGTGGGCCTAAGGTCTTCATTCTCACAGTCCCTGCGTCTGCCTTCCAAGACTTGGGTGGTGTGGTCAGAGCTTTTGCCATTGAAGACAGAGGCAAAGAAGTTATTAAGAACCTCAGCCTTCTCCAAATCCTGGGTAGCCAGTTCTCCCGATAGCTTCCGGAGGAGGCCTACATTGTCCCTAGTCTGTCTTTTATCCACTACATACCTATAGAATCCTTTCCTGCTATCCTTAACATCCCTAGCCAAGTTTAATTCTAAGTGGGCCTTAGCTTTCCTCACGTGGTCCCTAGCTTCCCGGACAACATCCCTGTGTTCTTCCCAGGCCACCTGTCCTTGCTTTCACCTTTTATAAACCTCTTTTTTCCTTTGAATTTTCCTCAGCAAAAAAAAAGAATTTTCCTCCTTATCCATCCAAGGAGGTCTCCTGGCCCTCTTGCTGCACTTCCTTCTAGTTGGGATGCAACACTCCTGAGCTTGTAGCAGGTGATCCTTGAATAAGAACCAACAGTTTTGGGCCCCCCTGTCCTCTAGGGCTGTATCCCATGGAACCTTACTAAGCAGGCTCCTGAAGAGGCCAAAGTCTGCTCTCTCGAAGTCCAGGGGAGTGAGCTTGCTGCACGCTCTTCTCACTGTCCCGAGGATCTCAAACTCGACCATCTCATGATTGCTGTAACCAAGGCTGCCCTGGAGCACCACATTTCCAACCAGCCCTTCCCTGTTGGTGAGCACGAGGTCAAGCATGGCACCTCTCCTTATCGGCTCCTCTATTACTTGCAGGAGGAAGCTGTCTTCCACACAATCAAGGAACCTCCTGGATTGTTTGTGCTGGGCCGTACTGTCCCTCCAACAGATATCAGGGTGGTTGAAGTCTCCCATAAGAACAAGGGCCTGCAAGCGTGAAGCTGTTCCTATCTGTCTAACTGAATTTTGACTTAAGATTCAGTTTCTCAGAAACATGAAAGATGAAAAGCTAAAGGTAGTATTTGATTTTGGGATCACATTTCTGCTACAACCAGCAAAAACGCTTTTGGCTCTACATGTACTAAAAATCAGTTGCGTTTCTTCTAAACAGAAGACAGTACAGGGGTTATACATTTAAATCCCACATAAATCTTAAGCTCAAGTATTTCCTCCACACAGATTTTCTGTAGTACCTTGCTAAATTCTCTACTGTCTTGTGAAATTCTGCGCTGAGAGCAGAATGATGAAGTATCAAAGTCAAGACTTGGTTCCAGAGGCTGAAAGAACTGGTGATGGAAGTTTGGAAGAGGTCTCTCCATTTCAGGAAAATCAAGTTCAGCTGTTAGAGCTGTAAGAAAAGACGTCGTTATAAAAACAAACACACCCTAGCACCCCAACACCCCTCTCAAAAAAAGCTCATGGATACATCACACCTTGCTTCTATATGCAACAAGTAAAGCATGTATAGTTCTGCAGGTACACAAATAAGCTTGTAGAAAAAAATAAACCTTTACAGCACCCAATTGTTTCACTCTGATAAAACACAGGTACAAAGCAGCAGAAAAGTGCTGCACTGACGCAATTTGTTTTTAAATGAAAAGCTGAAGCCTGTAAGCTTTCTGTTAAGCACTTGTGAGACTGCAGCAGAAGCACTATAGGCTTCCCAGTACAAAACCCACAGTGACAGAGGAGCAAGTCCAGTGAGGAGCCACAAGGATGATTTAAGAAATGAAGGATGAAGCAAATGATGTGCAAAGAGAAACTGAAAGACTGAGTTTGTTCAATCTTAAGAAAAGGATTTGGGGTGTAGGGGAAAGGGCAGAGAAATTTCTGTTGTCTTATACAGTATAGAGAAGATGCAGCCAGGCTCTTCAAGATACTCAGTGAATGAAAGAGAGAAAATGGACACAAAATGGAACACAGGAAATTCTGGCTGGAAGAGAGGGAATTGAGAGGAGGGAGAGAAGAAAGTTGTTAAAATATTGCCCAGGATGTGTAAGAATCTCTGTCCCCAGAGATACACAGAACTTGCCTGGGCAAGGCAGTAAGCAACCTGATCTCAGCTTGCTCTGCTGTGAGCAGGAAGAACTTGGACCATGTAACCAGAAGTCCTTGCTGGTCTAGATTAATCTATCATTTTATGATTCTAGGTATTCAAACATTCCAGGAAGAAGCAGTTCACATTCAAATACTAGCATTACCTTCATGATAACCAAGAAAGATGTTCTTATTTTCATGAAACATCACATTGTTCTAGAGAGCACAGAACTCCCACCTGTCTGATAATCAGTTTCATCAATTCTGTGACCCTACGTGAATAATAAAGTATTAGATATCATTGTCTCTACCTTCCTGAAAGGAAAGTTGTGCATAAACAAATGGTAGGATTGCCAGAGATAACAAACAGCCTGGCCATGGTAGCAGGAAGCTGCACAGAACTATGATCAGACACTTGACCAGACTACCCTTTATTTTTTTCCCCCACCATTACACTATATGGACATAAAGCAAAACACAGAGAACAGCGAAGCAGCAAAGTTGGCGCACGTAGAATCCTTGCTGAATTTAAAATTTAAGTAGAATATAAATGCTACAGACTAACATGTAACATTGGGTAAACTACTATACGAGGAGAGCACAGCACAAAAATGCTTTAAAATGGTGAATACCTTGGAAACGTGTATTGTCCTCTAAGCAGGAGCTCAAGTCTCCAGTAGATTTCTCCAAGATCTGATTTTCTCTGTAGGGGTACATCTCTCCTTCAGGCAGCTGAGTTCCAGATGCCCCAGACAAATTCTCTTGCCTATGCCGCAAGGTAAAAGGCAGTGAGGGCTTCCAAGGGCGCCTTGCTGTTTCTCTCAAAACCCCACCTTCTGTGCTATCAGAAGACAATCCTGAAACAGTAAGCTAGATGTTCATGGTTTGCATATAAACCACTTACATGAAGTCATCTGAAAAGGCATTGCTTAATATCCTGAAATACTCCTATCCTGAAATACTGAAATAAGCTCCTAAGGAGCTCCGGGGTTTTGTTTCTTTAACTGTCTCCTGTCAATGTTGCCATAAACCTTACCACAGATTTCTACAAATTTAAGTTGACACTATCTATTTAGATAGTTATCTAGTTAGGTAGTAGTCAGCACAGCTTAGCACTTTCAGGCTATGCAGACTTAGGAAGTACTGAAACAGAAAAATCTGAAAAGAATTAATACAGAGGTTTCATGCTAACCAGCATATTCTTACCTCCTACTGCATATAGATATGATATATAATGTGATCTTGACCATCACTATGGCATCATGTAGCAGTTTTATTCATGCTTAAATAGAAATTGCCTAATACTAACACAAGAAATCAGAGCAAATTAAGGCAATCAAAATGGTGCTCCTGGTTAGAGCACCCACCTCTCTTTGCCTCTGTGCTTACAGAAAAATTGCTCAAAGCTCTCAGGAAAGGTCATTGCTAAGCACTGAGTGGAGGGTGAAGACACAGCCAGACTTCATGCTCAAAAACTCATTCATACAACTGAGTACGAAACCTTCGGTATTTTTCTTCCATAACTAAACAACAACAGAAAAAAAAAATCTACAAACAAATGATCTCGGGATTTGCTTTACCTTTCTTACGTCAATAAAGCCCAGATTTGTCACCCAAGTCACGAAGTTTAATACTCAAAATAACACCAGTTTAGAACATGAGGGTTAAGATGAGCTGCTAAAATCTCAGGCTGTAAAAATTGTACTCTTTGATGTATAAACATGGAATAGAGGAGCAACTATGTACATATTATAATGGAATTGGTTTTAATGTTATGACTAACAAGACGAAGAGGCAGACTGCAAGCAAAGGAGGATGTGCACACGTATTTCCCAGAAAACTATTACAAGTTAATATGGCATTCAAACAACATTTTCACAAATAAGTTATGAAGAATTCCTACTGTGACAAGCAGATATTGGAACAGTTCTCTCAACAGCAAGACAACACTCACAGCTCTGTGCTACTGACATATTGATTAGAAAACTTTCATCAGTGTATCATTTGGGGATCGGGTTGTTTTAAAACCTTGCCACTTAAAACCTGCTGGTGTTACAGCTGCTTCATGAAACCCCAAATATCCTTTGCCAGAGCAGATGTTGTAAGGTTATTATAAAAGTGAAAAAATCATGAGCACATAATGGAACCTTCTGGTTACACTCAACTGTGAGAAGTATTAATCATTCTTAAGTGAAGCTTCATATTAGCTTATTTCAGAAGAACTTATACCCAGTGAGTTAGAGCCATTCTGCTGTAAAATAAAGACAACGCTTACATTTCCTTTAAGAAGAACAAAAGCCAAACGCTTACCAGGGTCAACAGAGGTTACATCCAACACTTCACTAGTCAGAAAGCTTCCAGTGGAAATAGTCGAAGATAAGTCACAGGGTATTTCTTGCATCAATGCCTCTGAACCTAAGTTTGTGGATCCTACTTTAGAAAGTGCTTCCTAGGATGAACAAACACATCTATTACCATGAGTTCAGATGTCCATAATTAAAGCTTTTAAATCAAGTATTCTATCCTGAGCTCAGTTCAAGTGTAGAAGCCCTCATGTTCTGCACAGTCAGGCAAATACAGGTTCATCATTGCTCAGTACAAACCATTCACACCCCATGTCACAGACACATCACTCCCCAACAGTGCCCTCCCCTCAACACACACACTTGCGCACACATACACACACACACACACACACAAGGTTATAAAGCCTCTCAGAACTACATACAAATCATGACACCTGGAAGATTGGTTTATCTTCTGGTGGTCAGATTTGGCTATTTCTCATCACAGACCTACTTCAGTAGAATAGTAGGTCTCAGAGGGACACATATGCAATACATGGAAAAACTCAAGAGCTTTACATGTACTTGCAATACTGAGCCTTCTGCATGCAGGAGATTCACTTAAAATATAATTCTAAGAAAGTAAACTAAAAATATACAAAACATCCTAGAACATTCTCTTCTTTAATTCTGAGGTAAGCTCTACAAAGTCACAGAACAGAGAATGAGGGTTAGATGTGAATAATTCTTCCCAAACTCTGAACTAAAATGTGCACTGAGAAAACAAAAGACAAAAATCTAAGCAACCCTTCCCCTGCATTTTTCATTATGTACCACCTTATATATTTACCACACACACATAAACCATGTACATTTAAAAGTAATTTCATATATACACAGCATTTTTTAATACGATTTTTATCTCCTGACAAAACAATGGGATCCTTGGTGAGGGAAGAGCAGGGGATATCATTGGTGTTGATTTTGGCAAAGCTTTTGACACTGTCTCTCACAACACTCTTTTATCCCAGTTTGGATGTCACAATCTGGATGGATGGATGGTCAGGCTCAGAGAACAGTGATTAAAGCATTACACTACACCTGGAGGTGGGGAACAGAGTACGACAGGGCTCTGTCCTAGGACCTGTCCTCTTTAACATCTTTGGACATGACCCAGAGGACACCATGCTTTTATCACGTTTGCAGATAACACCAAGTTGGGAGGACCATCTGACACGCTAACTGGCAGGGATGACATCTAGAAGGACTTCATGAGCCTGGCCCTGCAGGAATGTTTTGAAACTCAGTGAGAGCAATGCAAAGTCCAGCATCCGGGAAGGAAGAACCACACACATCAGGCCAAACTTGGGCCTGCCTGGGGATCAGCCCTTGAAATAGGACCCAGGAGTCTTGGCAGACAGCAAGCTGAACATAAACCCATGGAGTGCCCTGGCAGCAAAGAGGGTAACAGCATCCTGTGCTGTAGGAACAGGAGTACAGTGGGTGGTAGATCCAATGCAGTGATTATATCTCTTCACTTGGTGCTTTGTTATTCTGTCTGCCTCTAGAATACTGCACCCAGTCTTATCTCCCCAATATGAGACACAGATTTAGCCACAAAGTAGGAAGTAAGTTATGTTATATGATTATTTTGATATGACTGACCGTATTATCAAGTCTGAACGATGGTCCAGAATGTTCTGTAGCTCCCTCTCCAACTTCAGCAGCAGGAACTGGTGAATCTTGAGCCACCTGAGAATCCTGGGACTGGTCTGAACACAAATGTAATAGAAGCAATAAGGAATGGTAAGTACCTTTAGAGTTCATAGTTGGCAATTTTAATTTGAGCACCAGATGGCAGCAATACTCTACGGCCGCTGTCCTCACTATCGGCACTGATTTTGCTCATCCTTACCACTTTCTTCTCACTTACAACATACTTCCTGCTCCACTGTACTACCAATTAAATCGGCAACCAGTGGCTCCTTGACCAGACTTCCTAAAATTTCTAACAAGCATGACTGCTCACTGCAGAGCACACAGGAAGAGCTAGAAACTCATGCTTTGGCTTTGCAGTATGAAACGTGGCTTTGGTAGTGTTACTGCAATCATTTAACTGGGCTGGAGGGGATCTTTTTGCCTTTACCATTACAGTGATTACAAAGAAAAACAGACATTCTAAGTACATCAGAAACAATGAACTATAGCGTGGCCAGCGTTCAAGGCCAAGTCAGACAGGGCTTGGAGCAACTTGGTCTAGTGGAAGGTGTTGCTGCCCATGGCAGGGGGTTGGAACTGGATGAGCTTTAAGGTCCTTTCCAACCCAAACCATTCTATGATCCTATGACTAGTACCATGGATCTCAATCACATTTGCCATAATGCTCTTACTTTTATGCGCAAGATCAGTATCTCTGTGCAAAGGAAGCACCGTATCAGCACGAGAAAAATGCAATAGTTGAAAAATCGAGTTGTTCCATTTTTCCTACTATACACAAAAAGGGGGGCAAGTTTTCCTCTGAGACAACACCAGTAGTATCTACATGATGTGATACTTACATATCTCGGCAAATATGAAACATTTTGAAACTCATTTGGGGTAGGTGAGAGGGGGAAATCTAGAGTTTCCTATAGCTACTATCATCTAGTAGACTTCTAGAAGAAAGTACAAGACATGAAAGGAAATATATCTAAAATATATTTGGATTAAAAGAGAAGTTAACTTATTCTTAACTCATTTACTATGTTAGAACATTGAATGCTGAAGAAATCCTCAAACAGCTTCTTTTCCCCTCAAGCTCACAATTGTTCTAAAAAGCTCTAGCAGGCTTGATCCTGATAATTTCTGGGCAGTAACCACACAGAGCTGTTGGCAATAGAATTTGCAAATTATATGAAGACTGGAAGAATGGTAAAGAAACACAGTAGCACTGCAGCATTAAGAAACATCCCAACCTCCTGCAAAGCTGTATCTGTTGAACACTGTGCCAGCACAGATAGAATTATAAATCTAAGAGCACAGAACGCTTAGACTGTGCTCTTAGATTTGTAAGACTAAGACTATAATCTTCAGGTGCACAGGAAAGAATTCTTAAGCTTTGAGTAGAACCAGGTAGCTACAAGCTCCTGGCTGGATGCAGCAGTCGTGACTGAGCCTATTATACACTGCAGGTCTGCTCCTCCTCTTTGGAGCAGGATACAGGAGACAGAGGATCTGAAAATGAGCAAGGTCTTGAAGAAAATTCCTTGAATCAGCATGAAAACTGCAATCATATCCCCACCTGGTATTTAAATATCTCCATAGGAGAAAAGCCACACAGTACAAAAGATTTCTAAACTCAAAGTAATAACAAGAAGCAGCAGCTAGAAATGGCTGTCAGATGTTTCTTTTATAGTTGATAATAAACTTAAATGCTGGAACAAGCTTCCAATGAATCCTCCATTTCCTGATACCTTTCCATCAAGATTAGATATATTTCTGACAGAAAAGATATTCTTTTCTAAAGGATATCAGCATGACAGGTAGTAATTTAGGATACATATGAGATGAGTTTCAGTCCTCTCCTGTATATAAATTCTATGGAGAGCCACGCAACGAGTGTTTCATTACTATACTGTAATAACCTGCATTGTTCATGTGATGTTAATATAAGGGATGAACAGTAGCAACTGCATGCTCTAAACCAAACTATTTAATTAAAAACACAACATGCTCGTATCTCATGACTTTATTACATTACTATCCTTAAAAGCTGTATTTAGTGACTCATAAAGTTTGTCAATCTTCTCCCTCCAAAATAACAGTGCAAGGCTATTGTTCCTCCCAGCTTCCTGACATCCACATGGGGCTTTCATGTTTTAACCTCCTGGCCACCACACTGTGACAAAGGATTTGTATTTAAGAATTGAGCCTGTAATAGCCAGAACGCATTTCTTTTCCCAACAGGAATCGCAATAAAATAGCAGCAATTATTTTAGGGTGCAATTTGAAAGAGACTGAACAAACCACTCAGTGAAGACAACATAAAAACAGGGATTAGTCCAAATCCGACCATGTAGGCAAACAAAAAGATACAGTTTGCACATTTGGTGATGGGTAAGACAGTCTGTCAAAATAACGAACTACGGACAAATATTTGGGATTACTAAAAATGAATTGAAATCTTGGGTTAGGTTGGATCACAAAAAATAATGATGCTTGGAATAACATCTGTATAGGGCAGCAATACATGGAGATAATCACATCTGGAACATGGCTGAACAGCACCATTAGAGATGAATAAAGAGAGACAAGCCTGCTAATATGTAATGAAGGAGAACTGTGGAAGAGATGTATATCTCAAATCTTGTCACTATTTTCAGGCTGAATTTCTAAGGGAATCTCAGGTTTATGCTATCAAACTGCCTCTCTCATCTGTAGGGTTATTCTGCAATTCCGTATTAACAGTTTGCATTCTAGTAGCCTGTTTTAACCAAATAGCATTGGGAGGAAAAAATGCCAGCGTTCAAAGTTCGAATCTCATCTTTTCACACATCAGTGACATGGTAAGGGAGATCAGTCAGAATGGTGGCCTCACTGGTGGCACTGAGCTGCAGCATCGCTTTAGCACTGGTTACCACTCAATGCTGAGCATAGGGCTTCATCCTCCCCTAACCAGCAGCAGCCTGGTTTCAGCAGAATGTTTCAGCAGAACCTGAAACATTCACAAAACACTTACTAACGAAACCATCTTTTTTCTTTCGATAACCAAAATAACTTGATTTAATTTACAGAATCAGACTAACTTTGTCCCATACGGACACAGCCTATCCTCAAAGGTGTGACCCTCAGGAGGAAGACACACATGGCTTTCCACAGCAGTCTGCTCCCTATGCATGCACAGGATTCTGCTGGTAAGGGCAGAGCAACCGAGTAATACAAAAGAAGTCTCTTAACAGGCAGCTCTACAAAGCACATGCCTTGGATGAGAAACTGCTGACTAGCAATAAAATTTACTGCTGCATGGTCTTTTGTTACTAGAATAGTAATGGATCACAAAAAAAGGATAAGAACTCAATCATTCTGAGACACATGCTTATCACACCCATGCTTAAAACACCCTTTTTTGTACTTAAAATTGGAACAGTATTTAAATAGCACTACCTGGTTTTTAACAAGTCAAGTCATATGCTACAAATAAATAGCAATAAAACTAGCAGTGTAGAATGACATTCACAAAATTCCTTGAAGAAAGAGGATTTCCTCACCTGAATTGTGTGAACTTTCAGCAGTCATCAGCAGCACCTCTGGTAATAATCTACTGTGCCCTGGACTTCCATTGGAGATTTGTTCCTCAGGGTTTGTTATGCTCGAAGGTAACCTCCTGCCTTCTTTGTAACATTTCACATATGAAAACTCCCCAGTGGTCGAAATGGGAGAAGATTCTCCACCAACAGAATCTGTTTTATCTGAATTTAAAACATTTGTAATCAGTTTAGGTATAGAAATGCAGTGGTTTGCATTGTGTGAGGAATATTCAGATGCACATCCTATCCTACAGAAATAACCTGCTGAATCTGTACCATGCTTCATTTTAACAGCCATACCAGGTCAGTACAAACCTCTGCATTACAGCCTATGGATTATACAGGTTGAAAAATTACACGTCACAGATTTCCCAAAAATAATTCCTAGCTCAACTACAATATTTCATTTTAAAAATATTCAAACAGATTTTTCCACATTGCAAACACACCAAAACTTTGAGTGTTTTTCCCAGATCCAGAGGCAATAGAACTCCTCTGCTCTGGCTTCATTTCTCCCCAACTTGCCCTACACAATGGCTCTTTTTTGCCACTCAATCCAATAAAAAACTCCAGTTCAGCTTCTAACACCTTCCGTAAGAATAAAAAAATCACCTGTGGATCATCACAGGATTATCCAGAAAATGAGTATTCCCTCTAGAACTCCACTGGATGTATTTCAGAAAACTTTTTGGGGAGGTATTTTGATTTTAATCCTTTTTTTAATTAATGTGTATAACACTAAGCCAAGTGCTTTTGAGAATATTCTTCAATCAAAACCTTCACCAACAAAACTTGTCTAATCAAGATACCAAATTGCTCCAACAAGAATTAATGTGTAGAAAGTGATGCTGACCAGCATTAATTACTTTGCTTTAATTAAAAAAGCCCCCGTATCAGCTGTTCCATTATTTTACTCCAGATGAATGGCAGCCTGACAGGCCTGTAATTACTTGCATTGTTCTGCTTTGCCCTTTTCAAAACACTGGCACAATATTAAAACTTCTGTAAAATATGCATTAAATTTTAGCTATAAAGAGACTTAAATTCAAATGCTTACATTTAGAAAGCATCAGTTTGTTGTAGCTATTTAATTAATGGGCCTTACAGAGAATTAGAAGTGTTGCACGCAGACTTACAAAACAACAATTACCTTGTGTAGTTCCTCCCCAAAACTTTTACAAAGAGTGGTTTTGGTCTGGAATGGAAAAAAAAACCCTAAAAAGTTGGTCTAAAAATTTCTGTAGAAACTTGATACTAACTCCTTCAAAAGATTTCACACTCACTTTCATAGTACGCTCAAAAGCTAAACCTTGTGATGGGCCATCAACTCTGATGGTTCTCTGCCCAATTATTGTACAGTTGTCTATTAACACACCTTGCACAACAGAGAAATCAAGAGGAAACTTCAGTCATGGAATTACATTGAATTTCCTGTTCTTGGCAAAATTTTGTCGTATGTTTCTCTAGCCAGACATTAATAGAATGAGCTCTTCTCAGCTATAACTCACTTTGCTACTATAAAAATTATACCTTAAAACAAGGCAACAGTAACAGCTAATATTTCATAATTAATCATCTCAATTACTCCTCAGAAAACAGCCTCCAAGCTTTACTTCTCAGGAACAGCATCATTTATTATATATTTTTATATCCATATATATGTTTTACCGGCAAAAGAAATGCTGCAACTCTTCGGTGTGTCTACTTCTGGTATAACACTAAGTTCATGTGGTTCCAAAACAAGCCCTAACTTGACTTTTGCCACAGGTGGTTTGGAAGATCTCCATTTCTGTTCTTTAAATAGGACTTTCTCAGACTGTTCTGTAAAACAAAGTTTTGCAAGTTGCAATAATGCACAGATCTCAAGTTAACTTGGGGAGATGGCAGAGAACTCCATCTCAACTGCAAAATGAGAAATATTATAATGAGAAATACTATTCAGCCTTACCAGTCTGCTCAGCTGGACCCATGTACTGTGAAATCATTTCACTTCCATGAAATTTACTCCCGCCACAATTCTCTTGCTGGTAGCTTTCTGACACTTGGAAAAAGTCAGTCCTATCAATCCAGTCAGGTTTTTGTGCCTCTGTCATTTCTTCACTTGCACGGCTATGCCTCACCTTAGAAAGGTAGGAAGAGGAAGCAACTGTATATAAAGACCATATTTATACTTATTTATCAAGCCAACATTTTCTTATATGTGCATTCCATGAAGGACAATACTGAGCACTTTGAGAAGTACTTCAAGTATGCAAGACACTGGATGGACTGCTTAGCTTACACAAATGTTTGGACATACAGGTATTTTATTTAGCTCTACAAATCTCATCTGCTAAAACATAATTATGTACATTTTCAAGGTCTCTGTTAGATTAGAGCTGAATATTTTGCATTTTTAAGAGGAAAAATTCCTGAAAAATTTGCTTTTAGTTTCTTTCAGCTCCTGAATTCAGGAATTTTAGCTGCTTGGAGGCTGTAAAAGCAATGGACAGGGACTCTGGGGAGCAGCCATTTTTCTAAGATGGCTTCTGTTTAAACCCCCTCCCCCCAAAAAAAAAATAATCAAGCCCAACCCAGAATTAAAACAGGAAGGGAACAAAAGAAGCTTCTCTAGAACTAAAAATATATTTGTATTTTTCTTCTGTTACCCAGAAACAAGCAAGATTACACGTCAAGAGTGCAGCTGCCAAACCACATTCCTAACAGGTACACATGAAAAGAGAAACTTTAAAAAAGGATCTATTCAAAATGTTGCCGGTATCCTTTGAGTTATTATTAAGTATTTTTAATACACGGCTGAGGAAAACTCTACCTGCAGATACTTCAGACAACATAACCATTTCAACAGGCATTATGTTCAGAGACCAAGCATAGTTCATACTCTTTCTGTTAGACTGAACAGAATGGTGCTCTTGGGGCTCGCAGAAGAGAACTACTGATTGCAAATTGCAAGTCCTAATTAAAATTTTCATTATGGTAAATCACCTAAAACTGTCAACACTCCATGGGGTACTTTGCTAATTGGTAGCATTCACAGGTTTGATCACCTACTGGATGATTCGCCATGCAAAACATTCATAAAGCTCACCTGCTTGTTCAGTAATTCTTTCAATGCCTCTTGCTGTCTCTGCATCTGTTCCTTCAGTTTATCTTGCTTCTGTAAAAGTAGTTGTTCTTGTAGTTTCTGTCTAGAAAGAAGAGCTTCTCTTTGTGCATCTAGCTGCTCTTGCAATTCTTGCAAATACTTCTGCTGAGCTTGGATGCTTTCTGATGAGGCCAAGACTCTGTCCCTTAAATTCAGGATACCACAATAATTTAACAAAGATGCATCTCCTGGTTTTGATACCAAGAATTCCCCAACACCCTGGGCTTTAGATTTCTCATGAGATACAGTCACGGGTTCAGAAAGATTGAGGGATTGTTCAAAGCTTGTTCTGATGGTGCTCTTTGCATATCCCTGCTGATATGCCAAAGAATCAACTGGGGCTGCCTGAACTACATGAGATTCTTCTCTAGCTTTTGTCTCTGTTTGATGGTGAGATAACTCTCTGGAGTGCACCACTTCTGAAGGTTCAGAGGAGTCTTCTGCAGGCAATATGAATCTAACATGTTGTACTTGCGCTTCCGGTTGTGTTCTCACTGCAGGGACATCTTTCATGACTAACCCTGATGGTGACTGGAACTGAGGTGGTTCTCTGACATGACAGCTGGAGGTTTCCAACATTCCCACTCCTTCCTGTGAAGGACGGCCACAAGGCAAGTGACAGTCTCCATGCTTCAATTTCAATGCTTCTGAAAACTGCACGTGTCTGCCAGTGCAAATGTTATGCATTTGCTCTTCATGTTGCTGTGAAGATGAGTTTTCTGACATACACAATGGTCCTGAAAACACAGGTAGCAATCGTGCATGCTCTTGTGCATGAACTTGTTCAGGTGACTGGCACTGTGTGGGTTGTAGTCCTTGCCTCTGTAGAAGTGCTTCTGGGACAGGCTTCAAATTAATTGATTTTGTGTTCACAGACCTTGGAGGTGCTGCAGCAGACAAGTGTCTCTGTTTCAGTTTATTCTGATACTCCTGTAGATGCTTTCTACCTTCTTTGATGGTCTGTCTGTGCAGCCTGAACAGAACAAAACCACAAATCTTTCTAGAGTGGTGTAAAGATAAACAGCAATTTCAATAATCAAAGCAATTCATATTATTTTAAAACAGGCAACTCAGACTTCCATTTCCTAAAGAAATGTACCTATTCTGCTGTAGAAGGCGTTGTTGGTAATTACGGATCATCTGTAAATGGCTGTCTTCTCCAGGACTCCTGGGTTCTGACACTGTAGTGTTTCCAGCCTAATCAAAATAAAACAATTTTAATTGCACTTATACAAATAACTCACAGAAAACTATTAAAGCAACAACCTTCAGCTGTATGTTCTTTCTCCTAAGTTTATAGAAGTCACTTTGTACAGCCCTTTGATGTCTGTGAGCTTTCAGCCTGAGGCAATAAGGCTAAAGCAGTTTCTGGAACAGATGGCCTTCAGCTACAGTCTCTCTTGGCAAGTGTAGCGTGCACCATCAAAGTCAATGGTGCTTACAGCAGCTTAGCTCAAAGATATAAATGTACCCAGCAGTAAACTCGGAGCAATGATCCAACAGAGCTGCATTTTCAAGGCAATCAGATCCTTAGATGAGTAGAGGTTGTGCATATGATTCAAGATTTTAAAAAATTATTACTTTCCTTAAACATCCTCAATCAATTCATCTCCTTTAAGTAGCTGCTTGAGATTTAGACAGGCAAAACCACAGAGGTGAGGTCTTTTTGTCGTCCTCTCCATGCCCCCATTTTTTTTTCCCTTCTTGGAAAAGGATACATGCACATGCATTGATATTATATGACTCTAAGCACATTTTACTAACAGGTATTTTAAACAGACATGCTGCCTTTGGGACTATGCAAAGACAATCCAATATTGGAAGTCCAGCAATACAAGCTTCTACAGCAAACAAAAGGAAGCTTTTATATGTATGAACCTCTGATTCATAGCCTAAGAAATAAAAACTGATTTTCCTGATTGCTGTGATTTAAAGCCGGCAAATGGCTCTTGATTTTTAGAATAAGGATAATTAAAAAGCTACACACAATTTTCTATCATTCTTCACCTCATGTTCCACTTTGTTCTGCTGCTCTGGAGAAGGAACACTGTGGCTTTGTACCAGCTGACCTTGCTCTTCCTCCTCTTTTTTTTTCTTAGCTTTCTCCACACAGGTTTGTATTTGGATCTTAAGAAGATCGGCCTCCAAACGTGCTCTCTCTTCTTCAATTTGTTGAAGCAAGGCCAGCTGTTCCTGTTTCTGTTTCTCTATTTGCTCATTCTATTGAGAAGAAAAATGAGGATCAATCTGCAGGATGAAGTGACAATGAAATAAAAGACTGCTCACACACAAACACCATACACAAAACTTGGTTCCAACTACAGCAGAAATCCTCCTGCTTGTGAAAGGCATTTCAGAATTGTCAGAGGCCTTTAAAAGTAGTTCCAAAGTTTACCAGAATAATTTTGTTTTACTGGCTAGACATTTCTAATAGTCCCTGAATCCATTTACCATCACACTATTATCTGTTCTCAAATTAACAGAATGGGTAAGATCAGAATCTAACTATTCAAGGTACATTATAATTTTCCAGAGACTGCAAAAGAAGCCTTTTTCTTACAGTGAATTCAAAATCTACTTTGCATTTTATAGAGCTTTTCATCAAGAGTTCACCACATTTAAATGTTAATTCAAACCTTCCAAAACTCCTGAAATAGCTAATGTAGAACCACTTTCAGAGCACTCCATAAACCTCTGAAGTGGTTTGTTTATTTTTATTCTCTTCCCATGTACCTGTCAGCTACAAACCACTTAGACCCATGTGTTGCAACAGCAAATGTACTTTGAGAATGGAAACGAGGAAAAATGTCCAAGTACTGGCAAAGATGAAGTGGACAACAGCCTTTAATGAGCCAGTCTGAATGGGGATGTCAGGAAGAGCAAGCAGAGAAAAAGCCAGAGCTGAGAAGAGTTAATGTGAACACAGCACTATATAACCCTGGGCAGATGCAAAGTGGGAGAAAACATAAAAGAAAGTAACCACACTTTCATAGAGGATCTCCTGCCTTTTTTTAACCCTCCCCTAAAACAATACTACTTTGTCAAATTTGTATTTCCTGAATATCTGAACTTCAACTCTACACTTTGAGGCTGCACCAAGACCTGAATTTCAACTTTCCTTTTCTTTTGTCAATAGATAAACCACCACAGCAGAGCCCATAGGTCTCTAAGGATACAGCAAAACCTGTAAATATCATGAAAGACATACTGAAATGACATATACATAATAACACACAAAGTTATTATTTTCTCAATAGACGTAGAGACACAAGATTCTGGGTTTCTTGCAATTAACTAGGAAAATGCAGAAACAAAAAACACCTCAAACCCCAACAATAAACCATAGAAAATACTCAAGGCTTGTAAATTTCTCCTGTCACGCCAAGCACAGTCCCACAGACCTTCTTATGTTATCACAGTGTTCATAAAGTTTTCACAGAGTTGTATACTATTGACTACATCCTCCTAGAAGCAAAGATATAAACTTACAACTGGGATTCAAACTTAATCAGTGTGGCATCCCTTGCCTATAGCACTTGTTAGATAGTAAGAAACTGTTTCTTTTCTCTTTATTCTAAATTCCAGCTTTGTCATTTAAAAATGGTTAATACATAGAAGATAAGTACAGAAAATGTTACAGTAAAAGTTTTAAGTGCCACAAGCATGTGAAAAGGGTCTATAGCTGCTGTACAGCCCGAAGCATTTTTAGACTTCTGGAAATCACTATTTTTACACCATAACTGAGATAGGAGTGAGTATGCATGCACTTACCCACTTTTGTCTCTCTTGCATTCTGATTTTAGCTGCTTGCTCTTGAGGATGGATTAGAACTGAATTTTCAGCTGCAACTGTCTTACCCAACGTTTTCACGGAGTCTAAAATACACATTATTTAACTGTAATTGCAATCTTCCAGCTCTTTTTGCTCCTACACAACAAATTTTGCTGCAAGTATGTATTACATACCTCTGGCTTCACAAACTATATTTTTCTGTTGCTCATAGTTCAGTTCTGAATCGCACAATGGTCTCTCTTCACTAGCAATTGTGCCTGATTCAATAGTCTCAACTTCACTTTGAGTATCTTTTTCACTTTTTGATGTCCACTCTTTTTGGCTTCTAATCTTGTTCAGCAATTTCTTTAAGGCAAGTTTTGACTGAAGTTGGTGAGGTTTTGCTTCTTCATGATCTATAAAGAATATATACTGTTGAAAGTTTTGGGTAATGCGCATCTTTACATCATAAAAACAACAAACCTCTTTTTTTTTTTTTTGTTTTTAATTGCTTGCACAGTTGGACAAATAGCTTCATATTACGAAGTTCAAAAGCTTAACAGTATTTTCTCTTACCTGCAAGAGAGAAGCAGTACTTTGTCTTTGCATGCTACAATAGGAGGGCTAAGCTAGTTACACTGTTCCACAGCCAGACCACCAAACGTACTGTTGCAGAAATAAGTAGTACCATTCCCCTGCCACTGCCCACCTAGATGTTGCTGCGCTCTCCTTTGTATTGGCACAATGCAACACCAAGAAATGGCCTGTGCCACCAAAGGAATGTGGTAGAAACACTTGGCCAAGCAGCAAAGTTCACCAACACGTTTCATGTTCACATCGTGTTACCCTGTACAGTTCATGCACACACATACTCGCTGCAGCCTACTCACAACATGGAGCAACCCGATCACAAACCTGGACATAAAAGACATACAATAAGCTGACTTGCATACAAAATCAAACTTTAACCTTGAAATATTTCAAAACACAAAATGAAAACTGTTGAAGTTCCCATACCAGCATCATCCAATGATTTACACTAATTATACAGGAATAATTCTGGCTAACAATGTAGTTCTTACAATTAAAAAGTTATTCTCAGTATACCAATAAACTGAAGAATATTAGAAAAACAAGTCAATTTTTAAATTCATAATCATTAAAGCATCTGTGATAAACATCATAAACCACTGAATACTAAAATACTTCACAACCTTCAAGGAATGTACTACAGACATTTTAGTTAATACTAAAGTTAATTTATTTGATATATTAAAACTAAGTATCCTTTCTTCTACTATAAAACCAGAAGTTTAAGTTAAATCTAAAGTTTAAAGGGTTTACCTTCTGAGTCACTGGGGACCTTCTCTTCTGGCTGAGTGTCACCAGCAGATTCTGGTTGAGTGTCACAAGCTGATTCTTGCTCCAGAGAGATATCAAGGTCATTATCTTGAGATCTATCAGAAGGGGCTGGCAGAGGTTGTGGTTCAAACTGCAAAATGAGGTCTTCTTTCATTTCTAATGAAAAGATCACAACATAAAACAACCAAATGGAATAAAATGCCAACAACATTGCAAATCCTTAGAAGTTCAAATAACAATTAGCTTCTTTCACAACAAGTTTAGTTATCTTTTTTTTTTTCCAAAATAGAAGAGTCAAGATTGTTTAGATCATTAGTTATCCATTAATTCACAAATTCTACAGATTTTTTCATCAGAATATACTATGTATTTCAAAATTAAGGTGTTTGTGATAAAAGGATCATCTTTACACAGAAAGCAGCACACAGGAACAATTACACACAGGAGGATCCCAATAACTTTGTCAGGGAAAAGATACACCCTGTCCTGGCTGCTCACAAGGCTATTGCAGCATGGTCTGGGTATGAAATCCTAAAAGATTAGTTAACAGGAGTTCTCCCATGATCTGAGGGGGTTACTGCCTATAAGGGGTGTGGGACACATGGGAAGATGATCTTGAGCTTATATGGTTATCATAAATATTTAGGGGAGGAACGAAAGGCAGGGAAAGGATCGAGTTAGCTTGGGGAGGAACAAGTGTGAGGAAAAATATCAGAATACAGGAATAAAAGGGCCCAGTCAGTACATATGTATGTCCCTGCACTGTGCCTGAAAGTCTGTGTCATCTTCTCATTAAATCCATTTCTAGCTGTATTCCAGAGTGAGAAGTCCTCTATTTTGTATGCATGTGTGCATATGGGTATATAAGGGCTTGCGTGGCCAGCTGGGTGTATGTGTACTGAAAGCCTGTTTGTGTGTGTGCCTACTGTGAATACACACACAGCCTTGCTACCAGCTGGGAACCAGCCAGCCTGGGATCTGGCAGCCACAGCAGCCTCTCCTTCACTAGGCTACTGGATTCAGCAGCTTCCAACAGATTACTTACTCCTGTCTTCACTATACATATCTTCAAATGCAAACTCCAACTCTCTCTGCCATTCTTCTTTTATTTCCATACGTTTGTATGGAGGCACAAAAAGCTGAGGTGGCATCTGCGCTACAATCTGTCTTCTGCGCATCCGATCCATGTTCTGCATTTGCTCAAGTTCTTTCAGTAGCCTTTCCCTGTCCTTCAAATATAAAGGATAACAAACTTTTACTGTTCACATTCAGACAACCATACGTCAGGACTGATAAAACACTTCTGCTTGGTTACTATGAAGTTAGTTTACTCCTTAATTTAAAATTATCTTTATTCTAGGGAGAAGGTACTTCCTCGGAAGAAGGCTGTATCTGACCTTTAAACACACACATCAAGTAAAAAGCAGGAAGCTTTAGCTGTCTCTAGCCTCCAAAAATACTTGGGAAGGTAACACAACAATACAACAAATTTCAAAGCATACCTCTGAGTACGAAGACCTTTCCCAGCAGTTCAGCTTTTACTTCTTAAAGGAAACAGTTTCAGTAATTCCAGACTTCTACACTAATAGAACATCAATCTAAGTAAAACAAACTTTGAAAAGCTTTCCAAAAATAAACCCCAACTGTTACCTTCTTAATAATAAACTAATTTTTTCCCCAAAAAGCACAGAATAACCAACTCCAACTAAAGCTTATGTGGAAAAGTAGAACTCATCATCTATTAAAAAAAGTTTAACTTGATTATTACCAACTGGCTAAGGGCAGTCAAACATGAAAATAACAATAATTAAAGCATATTCTTTCATTCTGCCTCTTTCCAGACAGTCAAACTAGGCAGAGTTTGATGGTGTTTTCAATACATCCTGAGAACTCCATTTAGCCCATCAATTTGCCTCTTGTAATTGTAACTCCTCTACTAATCACCTACATACAGTTTACTTAACACTGGTCATTCTGACATTAAAAACATGCACAACTACTTCACCTACCTGAGCCAAATGGACCTTCTTCAAGGCGTGACTCCCTCGGACATGTGCCTTTTCAAGCTGCTCTCTTCTCTCCCTTTCTGTCTCCTTATGCAGTTCCTCCAAACGTTTTCCTTCTTCTTCAGCAGCTGACCGAGCATCTGGCTGGCAGTCAATCAACAGTTTAGTGCATGAAGTTCTTTGTAATAGTTTTAAAGCATATGTAACAATAAATAAGGGAATAATCCTGCAGCAAAAGCACTTTAAAAGAGACATAGAATGCCATATGAAAACCCTGGAAAATTTATAGTTCTTGGTTGCAAGCAGGACCAAACTAGCTTTTAGCCTTTGGAAAAAATATGTGTATTTACACAAGTGTAGGTGTCAAAGTGCTCTAGTTTCAAGTTGTACTAAGGACAATCATCTGTATGATCTGTTATAACACAGTGGCTATTTTTCCTACATTACAAGGTAAAAATCAATAAAATGGTTCATATTACAGATTGACTACTTCTATCCTCATGGATTTGTTTTAAACAAGGTGGGGAGGGAGCAGGAATCCAGAAGCATTTAAATTCCCTTCTGGGAAACCAGAAGCATCTGAAATGTTTTAAATAAGAAAAACCTTACTAACACATGACAATTAAATTTACTTAAGTAAGAAAAAAAGTCATTGCACATAAATATGGCCACAAAAATTAATGTTTTAGATTTTTCCATGACAAAGCTGCGCAAACTACAGTGCCTCTTCTTACTTTGTGTCTAGTCCTTCAAATATTAGGAAAACCTAAAACTGCATGAATGCACTTAAGAAAATACTCACAAAACCAAATTTATTGAGAGTGCTGATGCAGAACAGGCACTCAGACTGTGGTCTCACACTAACAGTAAGCCAAACTGTTGTTTGGTTCACTTTTAAATAGTATTGCCTTAATTCAAAAATCACTTCTAAAAGCTAAGCTCTTGCTCCATCTCTTGCTTTTCCAGCTCCTCCCCTTCTTCTGATCTAACTTTGGCCTTTGTTTGTGTCTATTGTAAACTTCAGCAAACTTTCCCATTTGGCATTGTTATTTTTCCCCAGTTAGACTTCTGCCAGTTTGGCAAGCCAAAACCACTGATTGCATGAACAGATGAACACAAATACTATGCAAAACTGGGAGTACATAGCTAAAAAGAGAGAAAAAGCAGGGCTACTGTAACTATTAATTTAGCATAAGCCACAAAGCAGATTTGGGTGTCCAATGTCATGACAGTCTGGTGAACTTACCTCCTTAGAGATCTGTTCATGTGGGATTGTCATGCAATGACAATCAGTCACAAGTGACTGAGCACACAAAAGGTCTTACAAAGTTTCCCCATCTCAGATTCTGATCAGTAAGTTTTGACATGGGTGCTTTATACAAGGTCACATTTTTCAACCTGTTCTAGAAGACTGAGTTGCTGATATCCAGACACTGTGTGCAATATCAAGAAAGATCTACGGAAGGATGTATCACAAATACTTGGAGTTAATCACCTGCTCTCCATCCTCTTCTCTGTCCACATAAGGTTCAGAAATATGGTGACGTGTAACAGAAAAGTTGTCAGCACTATAGGGCTTCACTGCAGGAGCCTTTTTCACTTCAAAATTCTAGGACGAAAAGTACAAGTACAGCTGCATCAGAGAACAGTATCACTAGCAAAGCAACTGAACAGAACATAAATGATCTGTAGCCTTAAACCAGTATTAAAAGAAAGCCACTCCCCCAAATTCTTTCCTGAATTCTCTTCTGAAAATACCTGTGTTTAAAATTTTACATACATTTAATAACTAATAAAAGACATCAGCACAAGGCAGATCCAGAGGGCTTAATAACTGAGAGCATCTAACTGCCTAATGCAAGCTCCTCCACAAAAACTGACAGTCAAGAGCTCTACCTTAATGTTTCAAAATCATTACCTTACTTTAAAAGCACTTGTGTTTGATGCACTAATACAAAGCCCACTTACAACAGCTGTCACACTCACCTCAAAGCAGGGCAACCACAGACCCACAATATAATTATACCTAACAGCAAAATAACACTTCTCAAATACTGACTTTCTTCACAAAACTCAGAACTATTCTGTCCAATTTATTATTTGACCAGAGAAAAGAGCATTTTCCATAACTTCACTGAAAAGTATCTATTCAGATAATATAAGGTTTTGTTGTTTTGGCTTTGTTTGTTTGCTTTTTAAAGTTTTGGGTACACAACCACATTCCAACTCTTGTGCTAAAGAGTTTGAACACTGAGCAACCAGACCTTCCCTCTTCTTTGGCTCAGCCTGAAGTTCTCTGGTAAGGTAGCTAGGTTAGGAAGCAGTATTATGTAGGAGCTCCCTTTGTGCTTCTGACATCTCAATTTATTTTCTCTCAGCTTCCTCCTCCCTAGATTTCTCCTTAAAAAGCATTCTTACGTTAACTAAACCAGCAAGCTTCACAGCCTGAGAGGCTTGAAGCCAACATGACTGTAAAGAAATGCACACATACAAAGAGCAGCATTAAGTCTCAGGAATCAAACTTCTTTCTATGCAAGATGAGGCATTGCAAATTTTAGCATTGATTATCTCTTGTTATTTTAGAAAGACTTTAGAGAGTCAAGTCTTTAAATTAAGAATTCTATGACATGCAACTAAGTTTTAGCCTTACCAACAGAACATCAATAGCTTATTTTATGGTTATAAAGCAAATGCATGTAATTCTAGTAGGAAAGAAAAAAAGATATGTACAAATAAAAGCAAACCATACAGATTTTAACTTTCATTTGTACAAAATGCTACTTAAAAATTGCTTTCTTAATTAATATATCGTAGTAAATTAACATAAATGCTTGTAGATACTAATTTCAGCTCTGATAACAGACAAGTCCCCTAACTAAACCTCATTAGCCAGACTACCAACTGCTTGACCTACACTGTGTTATTTTCGGAACGTGTAATTAAACCTTAGTCTTCAGAACTATTAAATAAAATGTGAAACTAACAAATCACTAATTAATAACTACAATCACATCTCCAGAATTCTATTCAAGAGCTGCGAAGATGCAAGAATTACACTGGAGGCTGAAAAAATAGTACTTGTAACATTATGACACCTCATGGCGGAACTACTGCACTTAAGAAGTCACACATACTTCCATCAAGAGGTTTGTAAGCATCCCCCCTCCAAGAAAAGTAAATCTTTCTATACTAAAATCTGGCAAAACTGGAGCAGCAATGTCTCATGAAATGAAGAATATGAATACTTACAAAGAGTACAGTAACATTTTGGGGTTGCATTTCCAATATATAATGTTATAGATCATAAAAAAAATTAAGTTCATAAAAAGTCTGTGACACTTGCCAAGAAATCGGTGTTTACAGTTTAACTTCAATTAAGTAACTTAACAGTTGGGCTAACTAAATAAGGCCTCTATTCCTAAAAGCCGTTCTTCTGAGAATGAAACTTATGGCAAGATATCTAGAGGAAAAAACTTCTTTTGTAAAGTAACAATAATTGCAGTATATTAAGAAAATGTTCCTTATGTTGTAAGTAACAACACTGTCTGAGCTCCATTTTATGAAATTTTATTCAATTGTTATTGCAACAGAGCATCAGATTATGATTGTAACTATGTTTAATAACCTCTTTATGCAAATTGATTCAAGAAAATAAGCATGCTTATGTAGATGACCTTGTAATTTGCTGTAATTCATAGGATTTAAAGTTAAGCAATTCAAATTCAGTGCCTTTTGAGTCATACATTTGCAAGACAAAGCCCCAGATTTCCCCCCCTCTCCCTTAAAATTGACAGTTAACATCTTTTGTTTTCTCTCTATATATAGAACTGGGAATAAGCCACAGCTCTAATCATCTCTGATCTTTCAATTACTTCGCATTTACCCCATGCAGTACATGACACCCAGTTACTCCTTCAAGAAAATAACTTTATTCTTCATCCTCTGCCCTTCTACCAACATATACCTATGACAAAAGGATTAAAATCCTTACAGATATGAAAACTAGGAAAAAGGCTCCAAGTCAGCTAGTCTTTACATGGATCACATTGACTACTGTGCTACATTTAAACAAAGCAATCTTTCCTCAACAAAAATACAACATATCTGCAGAATTGTTGATTCAATTTGCCATTATCGAAGCATGAATTCATTAAAAGCAAGCCTGGGTATTGTAGAAAATTCAGCTGTTTGCAAACTCTCTTAAAACCAGCTAAAATCATGTTTGCTGAGAAGGTGAGTAAACAACATGTGTTCACGGGTGGAAATGCATTACATTGTAGACTTCCAGGAAAGGAAGTTATGATTGTGCAATACTTTGTCCTGGGTTCAGCTATAACAGTTATTTTCCTCCTTCATAGTAGCTGGTGCAGTGCTGGTTTTGTCTGAGAACAAGGCTGATAACACACCAGTGTTTTAGTTGTTGCTAACTAACATTTACCCCAACCAAGGACTTTTCAGTCTCATGCTCTGACAGTGAAGCAGGGCACAAGAAGCTGGGAGCAAGCAGAGACAGGACACCTGACCCAAACTAGCCAGGTACTGACCCAGACCTGTCATCTAACACAATCACAAATGCACCAGAACCTGGAGAAACCTGAACAAAGTCTTCTTGATTGCCCTGGTCAAAAAATAGACTGAGAAGGAAATTCTACATTTTAAAATTGAAAGAGAGATGCATTACTGAGGTTATTAGATGAAAAGCATTACATAGTACTGTGTCTTTTTAGCTGTTACATCATCTAGAATATTGAGGTGATGTGTCCATGCTGGGAAAGATCACTGTAGAGTTTAGCACTACTGTGGCTATTAAATAAAAATGAAATCATGATAAAGTTTAAATGAAGTATTAACCACAAAAATAGGATCTCAGAAGACAAGAAATAAAAATCCACACATAATAAGAGAAGAGAACTAAACCAATACCAAAGCTTGGTAGCAAGAAGTCTACTAATGTAGTTTCTCGCTACTTGTGTGGTGAGGGACGGAAGCACTAGTTCCCTCCGAACTAGGGCTGAGACATAGAGCATTCAAGGAATGCGGGTCAACAACGATTTATTGCGCAGTTAGAATTCCTTATATTTGCCACCCAAGCACCTCCCCAGAGTCAGCTGGTTCCTGTCCCTCCTAGCAGCTTCCCGTCCATGCATCAATCCCTACACTAATACACATAAGTCAGTAATTTTCTTGGGTTTTGCTGAACCACTCTCATATGTATGCAAATAGCAATTCTGGATATCGAAGCAATAAATAATCATTACATTCTATGGTATCCTGAAATTGTGATTACTATGGAATCATGGATACATACCTCAAGAGGATGTGGTGGAGGAGGTGGCAGGCTTGCAATTTTGGCTGCTCTTTGTCTTTCTACTTCCAGAGCATGTTTACGTGCATTTGTTCGTCTTGGGGAGGAAAAAAATCAGAACACATATATCCCCACCCAAAAAGAAAGAGAAGAAAAGACAGAAGGAAAATAATTCAAGCAACAATGACAGCAAATGACTGTGCAAAAAATGACTGTGCAAATAAAAGGCAAACCTAAAAATAAACAGATTCAGATGTACTTGAATGTTTGGGAGATAGGAACAGGCAAGCACATTGGAAAGTCAACAGAACTTGTGCTGAAAGGCAGCACTGGAAAATTAATCTATTGCAGCAATGAAAAAATGTTAATACACACAAGCTTCTAAAGAAAAAAGATATATCCCTGCCTTTCACTGTGGTTTTCAGGAAGCACTGCAGCACTTCAACATACTTTAATTACTCAAGTGTGGACAAAATTAAGTATTTAATCAATAGGTCTCAGCTCTTACTCAAGCGCAACTGTCCACAAGACTACACAGTTCATTTTTCATGCCAGCCCAAGTTTGGTCCAATCTGTTTAAACCCAAGCAAACTAAAAGACCCTAACCCTCCCAAAACCACCAAACATGCTAAGAAGGAAGACCATGACAAATGCGCTAAGTCCTTTTTTCAGGTAGGTAACTCTCCATCAGGTATTGGCCTGAGAATGTTGCATTTTGTATGTCACTGAATACCTGTCAGCCAACAATCTCGACTGAAAACAGCAATAGAAAAATGAAAGGCCCCTGTTCCTTGAGAGCCTGCAAGGCCAGCTTGTTCTTAAAACTAGTTCTTATCAAAATCCACAAGCTTTGGCCACCAGCATGAATTCTCTAACCCATACAATTTCAAGATTCAAAAAGCTCAATGCAAGAAGCACTTCTGCCTTTCACCTTGGGACATTGTAAAATGCACTCTGTGCTTAATGAAACCAGGGAGTTACTGCATACCGGGCTTGCTCACGAAGTAAGTTTTCTTTTTGGTACTTCTGTTCTTTCAAGGCTTCCCTATGCCTCTTCTCTGCTCGTTGTCTCCTTTCCTCTGCTTTTTTTGCCAGAGCTTCTAAGTCAGGTTCCTTAACAATAAAATATCACAAGCACTTAATACAGGGTTTTACTCCTCAAACTACCAGCGTGGTATTTCAAATTAAGTTCTGCTGTAAGAATCACAAGCTCAAAATCACTTTCTACAGTACTAGAGCAAAAATAACCTAAATAATAGCTTTTCCTTCTCTGCTATCTTCATTCTCTTTTCTACCACCAACAGCAGCAAATTTACCACATTCCTCAGACAATGTAACAAAATATTAATGTGGAAACCTCAGCTTTTCTCTGCATCTCTGGTGAAGATGGTAATATAAATATACTTATCCATTTTAGCAAATGTTGTACAAGAGAAAACATGTTACTACCTTTCAGTCATAAACTACAACAACCGTGTCTCAACAGAAACATTTATGATTAGTTCTCTATGCCATTGGTACCACAGTTTTCCACAAACTCATCCCTCCTAGCATCAGAAAGGAGTTTTCAAAACTCCTTTTTTAGGACTCCTTTTTTTTGTTTTTTAGAGACACTGGAGTATGGAAAGGTATAATGCTATTTGACCTGGGTTAAAAGCTCAACTAATTCAACAAGTAAGCTAGCCTGCAAAATCCATGCAAGAAATCTGTGGCACTGATTTCTATAAATCTGGTTCAGCATCAGATCTGTGGAAAATTTCTACCTAACAACCTCAATGATCTCTCAAAGACAGCCTACACAAGTTACAGGATTTTTAAGGAAGTGTAAATACGTTATAGGTGCAGAATTAAGAAGTGAACCAGTTGACAGCAAAGGCCTCGTAAGCCCTTACCAAGACTTTCCAAGTCACTTGAGAAATGAAGAAAAAAGCCTGTATTTTCCTAAGCACAGAAAAGACACTGTTACATGGTAGAGAAAAAAGTTATTATATGGCTGACATACTTGAGACAATGATTCACCATGTGCAATTTAGTCAAGTACAAATATACACTATCATATATGTATACAATCTAACATAAATAACTTGAAGAGTTTGCATAGCAAAAGCCTCAGCAAATGGGCCTGCCAGACCATTTAAATCTTGGTCTTACGGAATGATACCTGCAAAAAAGAACATAAAGATTTCCAAGAAGCTTCCATTCTTAAAGCTGCTGGTTTGGGTATTAGGGCCGTAAGATAAAGAATATAAAAACCTGCAATCTTGGTATTTCTAGAGCATCCAGAATTTCTCTGACAAGACTATTAAGCTGTTTCACTTACATTTTCCTTGGCTTGTCGGTGACCCTCACCAATTGCCCTTAGGCTTGATAAATAAAATTCTTCTAAGGCTTTCATCTTTTCATCCTGCGCTTTCTGCCACTCAGCTCTCAGTGCCTCTTCTAACTGATGCAGTTGTTCTTCTCTCCTCTGCTTTACCTTCTGTCTTATCTGCAAGGCGATATACTTCTGTTGCTCTCTAACCTGCAGAAACAGCATTTATTTTGTCAATCAACTTACTTTTTACTGCAGGTCTTTCCACAATATACTCTATCCTCTTTTCAGCTTTCCATCTCATCTATTATTCTATTGACAATCTGTTCAGAAAGTACTGTTACCTTTTCCCAAACTCTGTATGTTAAATAATAAATTTAATTGTAGTTAAATGTCTCACTCAAAGTCCAAAGGCAACATACAACTGATAAATAAAATGCAAAAACTGCTTGAAATATCCTTCTCCCCAAAAACACAACACAATAATTTTTTAAGATTTCTATTACAATGCAACATATAAAAAAGCCCAAGAGGGTGAAAAATTAGTACATAGTAAACATCTTTAAGATGTATCTTTTGAGGACATGAAAGACCTGAACAGCTTGTGTGGGATAAGGCAGAGGAAGGCTAAGAAAAGAGTAAGAGAAATGGAGAAATAGCCCTGTGGTGCAACAGCAGGACAGCAGAACAGAAACAGTAGGAAGATGAGATGAACAGGCATGTTCTTCAGAACATTAAAGTACTCTGCTCAGACATCCTAAAAGGAGCTATACCTAAAGCATTTTGAGCTATGACATATTGCAGCAATTCAGTTCATCTAGAGGAAAGCTCTGAAGTTCCATATTAACAGCTGTTGTCTTATTGCTTCTGTGTGATCACTGTGAAAACTCCTGGAACACTGTAGAAGGTGACACACAAGTGACACACCAGCAGAAGAGAGACAACTGCATGTTCACAGCCAAATAAAAATGGTGGATACTGGGAAGCTAGTAGGGAAGAAGAAATTCTGGAACATTTGTTCCAGCAAATCTAACAAATGGACATTTCATGAGCAAAATATGCACTTAGTAGTAAATAAACATGAGAAAAACAAAAGTTACTGACAAACTAAATAGAAATCTAATATACAATATTGGGGGTGGGACTAGTGGAAGAGTGCCTGGAAAGCTGTCACAGAGGAAAAGTTCTTGAGGATGTTGGCCACCTGTGTGCCCAGGAAGCTAAGAAGGCCAATGGCATCCTGGCCTGCATCAGCACTAGCACAGCCAGGAGGGCCAGGGCAATGATTGTCTCCCTGTACTGGGCACTGGTGAGGCTGCACCTTGAATCCTATGTTCAGTTCTGGGAACCTCACATTGAGGTGCTGGAGTGTGTTCAGAGAAGGGCAACAAAGCTGGTGAAGAGTCTGGAGCAGAAGGGTGATGAGGAGCAGCTGAGGAAACAGGTTGCTCAGCCTGGAGAAAAGCAGGCTCAGGGGAGCTCTTACTGCTCTCTTACAACTACCTGAAAGGAGGCTGTAGTGAGGTGAGTGCTGGTCTCTTATCCCAAGTAACAAGTGATAGGACAAGAAGCAATGGCCTCAGGCAGTGCCATGGGAGGTTTAGACTGGAGATCAGAAAAAGTTTCTTCACTGAAACGGTTATCAAGCATTGGAACAGGCTGCCCAGGGAAGCACTGGTGTTACCATCCCTGGAGGTATTTAAAAGACATACAGATGTAGCACTTAGGAAAACGGTTTAGTGGTGGACTTAGCAGTACTGGGTTAACAGTTGGACTGCATGATCTTAAAGGTTTTTTCCAAGCTAAATGATTCTATGATTCTAGAATATTACAACCATGAGATTTAGTTTACATGAAATAAAATATTCAGTTCCTTTTCCTAAATTATTTGTTACACCACTAAATAAAATAACACGCAAAACCACAGACACACCTGCTGCAGCCTCAGCTTTCTTCTCCTTTCATATTCTTCTTTCAGCAGCATGGTTTCTTCATTAGGACTAAGCCTCAATTGCCCAACTTTCGCAACTTTCCTCTTCATTTTTGGAAACGCTGAATAATCAGCTTCTGAGAGAACAACATGAAGACCAAAAATTGTGCATGAATTATATAGGTAAACCAGGTAAAAAAAAAAAAAACCAAACCAACACTGCCATCATCTTACAAACCTATCACAGCCTCTAAGAGCATGAGCTACAACTGTTCAAGTCTGTTTCAAATATACTCAAGGACATTGGCACTGTCTTTGTCAACAGTCACAAACATACTGCTTTTGATTATTATGCTATATAGCAAACTGCAACAGCTTTACATTCTCATTCTACACTGTGGACCTGACAGGTAAAACTGCAAAGTGAATACTGAACATCATCCAACATGTGGGAAGATTAAACAAAACAAGAAAAAAACCCAACAAAAAGCTATCACACAGGAAAGCAAGGTGGGCACGTAGGTGTTTCGTACTGAAATGTTCTCATAGCAATTTCAAGATACTGTGTTTGTTGACGTTTTTGACTGCAGTCCAAGGTTTTCTACCTTGAAGATGTGAAACTCCAACAGTCTGCATGCCAAGCATTTCACTAGAACACTAAAAACCGTAACTGAAGTTTTCTTAAGCAACCTTTTCAAACATTGTTTCCTTGTAAATTTTGCTGTGGAACCAGGATCTACTGGTTCAAGGAGAAAGAAAAAATACTTTCTCAGTCTGATAAGCAGCCTAGTTCAAATTTTCTCCCTTCCCTCAAGAATCTATTTGATGTTTAAATATGCATTCCCTGAAAATACTCTCCCAAAACAAACCAGCAAAACTTTCAAAAGCCACTGTTCAGTTCTGAAAATCAAAAGCTTATGAACAAAACTGAACAATCCACGTAACACTAAGAATTTAACCAACATGTTACACTTGGAAAGAGTTCTCTTCAGTAAATAAATTTAAACAAACAAATCCCACAAACACATTCTAAAGAAATCAGGTCAGTTGTAAAACCAAAATAATTATCACCGACTAGTTTGGGTTGGAAGAGACTTTAAAGCTCACCCAGTTCCAACCCCCTGCCATGGGCAGGGACACCTTCCACTAGAGCAGGTTGCTCCAAGCCCCATCCAACCCGGCCTTGAACACTGCCAGGGATGGGGCAGCTACAGCTTCTCTGGGCAACCTGTGCCAGCGTCTCAGCACCCTCACAGTGAAGAACTTCTTCCTCGTATCTAACATGAATCTACCCTCTTTCAGTTTAAAGCCATTCCCTCTTGTCCTGTCACTACATGTCCTTGTAAAAAGCCCCTCTCCAGATACCCTTCCAATACCCTTTAGGTATTAGAAGCTGTCCTAAGGTCTCCTCAGTGCCTTCTCTTCTCCAGGCCGAACAAGCCCAGCGCTCTCAGCATGTCTCCACAGGAGAAGTGCTCCAGCCCTCGGAGCATCTTCTAATTATCCACAAGATACTTTCAGTAAAGGGTTATTAAGCCAATGAATCCCAAGTTCATTACAGGATAAACAGGGATAGAAGATTATATTTCCTGCTGGCTTTCCCTTATTCAGGTCATTAGGTAAGAAAACAGAAGCTTATCAATACACACAGTTAAGGAGCAAATGACCACCTCCCTCCCCCCTCCCATAACGAAAGAAAAAATTAAGAGGATGAACAATACAAACTCTAGATCTAACACTTAAAGGATAAAACCAAAAGCAGATAACGCGAACGCCACAGTAAAGCAGCCAACATTTGCCCAGATTCAGTTGCAGCACAAAGCCATCAGTAAACTCACAACAGGTGAAACTAAGTCAGCCTTTCCCGGAACCTAGAGAAGTTCGTGAGCACCATTAACACCTCTCACATTCCTGCCCAGATCAGCTCCCCAGAGCCGGGAAAGGCAGCCCCCGCCGGGGCTCAGCCCTCAGGCACCCGCCTCAGTGGCGATGACCGGGACGGAGCCCCCACGCCCAGCAGCTCTGCCCTGGAGGCCCGATCTCTGGGGAACCGCCGCGGGGCCACGGCTGCTGGACCAGATCGAGCTGAGGAGGACTATGCGGACAGAAGGGAAGGCACGGCCTCACCTAGCCCCGGGAGCGGGGGAAGGGACGGCAAGAGAGCAACCCCACCGCGCGGCTGCCAGCACCTACCCGCGCGCCTCACGGCCGCCACCAACGACCGCCTCCTGCCGCTACCTCACCTTCAGCAACCAATAGCTACAGGCGCAGCGGGAAACTAAGAGTCGCGGCGGAATCAGCCTCCACACATGCGCAGTGCTACCCTCGCCGCTCCGCCACCAGTCCCAGCGCGTCAGAGCAGCGCGCATGCGCATGGGCCGTGCTTTCCTGCCTCTCAAGGCGGCCGAGCCCCGCCCCTACCCTCTGGTGACCAATGGAAACAGGGGAAAGATGCCATAGGTGACCAATGGGAACTGGGGAAAGCGGCCACAGCCGGAAGCTTGCGGCTATAAAAGGGGCTCTGGGAGGACCTGGAAGGCCGCAGCTGTTTTCTGGCCAGATTTCGTCGGTTGGTTAGCCCCTTTGTAAGGGCTAATTTAAATAGGGTTAATGTTTTGCACACTTAATCGGGATTTGCTATATGTGCTTAAAGGGGCTTATCACTGTCAGTTTCTCACCACTGCATCCGCAGCCCTCCTCAGTCAGGGTTTCTAAGTGCCAAAGCTTCTGTGGGAGGGCTCTGGGCTAAACTGCACATGGTGAGGGAGCAGAATAAAGCTCAACGCTTTTACGTCACTAGTTCTACCTCTATGCAACTTCGTATTCAACCTCTTCTGGATGCACTCTATGAGTAGGAGTAAATTTAGATAAATGAGCGTATCTGTGCTGCTGCCTCAGCCTTGTAACCAGTGCTGATCTTTCTTTTATAAACCTCTTTTTTTAACTAACGTCTGCAACAATACTTGTCTGCTTCTTTGCTTTGTCCTCGTGTTTTAGTTTTCTTTCTAAACAGGACCAGACATTCTTTCTAAATGTGCCAGACCTGCAGCAGCTGGGGTTTGAATGTGGGGTCATGGTATCTTGGATTCACGAGGAACATAATGCTGAGCAAAAACTTGTTATGTTCATGTGGGGAGAAGCAATTCTGCGGTTATGGATGAAGCAACAGAGGCTGTGATAGATGGTTTCTTTGTATTGAGTATGTTCCCATTTGCTGCTGAAAAATGGAAGAAATACTTAGAACGTGTCAGGTACAAAGGAGATGAGCGGTTGTCTTAAGCAGAAATGGGAGTGCAAAGTATAGCTACTTTCTAAAGCAGTTTCTTCTAGAAAAGGGGAAAAATAACTTTATACTAGGAGCTAACTGCTGTAGTAACCCCCTATGTTGTGCCCCAAGGGGCCAAAACCAGGAAGGCTGAGATCACTTGGTAAGACTTGGTGATATGGTGTATGTGGATGCACCAAATGATAATGAAATACGCTGAAAAAACACAGAACTGCAAAATGAAAGACATAAGCGCAGGAAGAAGAGGCAACAGCAGCTGAATGGGGTTTCTTCCCTGCCTTCCACATTTTCATACTAAACTGCTGTCTTATTCACAGACTCCTCCTGTCTGTCAAGTGCTTGCAACTTGCTGGTACCAAGTTAATACCGGATTGTACGTTAAAGACACCCAGATGTTTCACAGTATGCATACTGCATAAATTAAACTTGAGCACTGCACTTCCAAATGGGTTTTCCAGTCCCTTTATTGGATTTTTTTGTCCTTCAGCATTTTCATTATGGCAGTGCTCTCCACAAGAACATCTCTTCTAAATAGCTTTATCCTGCAGGTCAACAGGTAAAAACAAACCTTAAGACAGTTTATTAAGAGAGTAATTGAGATTACAGATTTTTAGAATCCTCTACTTATAAAATGTGAAATAGGTCAAATATATGCTCTTCAATTATACTATTGAAAAAAGGGATGTTATGAAACCTACATGTGCTGGGTAAGAATTTTTTTTAAGGGTGTTTACTGGTCAATGTATTGCAGAATTACTTCTGCTACCACTTAATTTACATATACTGAAAAAAAAAGGGGATTTAGTAAACAGTCATTTTAATACTGGAATGTTTTCTACTTCTTACTACACCTGTTTGAATTACAGTGCCACAGGCTTGCATTAATTCTTTCCCCTTGTGAAGTAGATGGTGTTCCTTTGATAAAAGGTGAATAGCGATGCTGCAGTATCAGTGCATCTAGCCAGGCATATATAAAACCGGAGATAATGGCTCCCCTGTGCTTCAGTTCATAGTCACATTTCTCCTGGGGGACAAGAATGATACATGGAGGAGTTATCTACAAATTCCCAAGATAGCTGGGGGAAATCTGAATTTCTTTTCAGGAACAGAACACTTCCCATACATAAAAAATGTCTTGCAGTGTGAATCTATGTGAAAACCTAGATTTAAAAGAAATCATTTTCGTTTTCATGGGTTTGAAGTTGCCAAGGGCTTGTATGACTGTGAAGCCTGCTGCTGAGGTGGCCTGCAGTGCAAAAATCACAGTACCAGCCTTCTGCTGTCCCAAGAAATGGCTTTTCAGAGTAGGACTGTCCGTACTCCCCTAACACAGAAGATGTTTATTCCATCAGCTGATGAACTACTAGCAGGAGGTGTTGGCACAGGCAGGTTACCTTCGTGTGCTTTGTGGGAACGTTTAGTCTGAATGTAAGATTAGCAAGACTGGAGTTGCCTTTGTGTGCCCTGAGAGAAAAGATTCCCTGTCTCACAGGCAGGCCGAGTAGACCAGCATATATACAACCTGTACCTCTTCGTGCCACACAGGAGCACTTGCTTCTTTCTTCATTAGAAATTCACTCATGTCTCTCAGTCTCACAAGGGAAGAATAACCTTGCAGGCTTTTCTGCATCTTCAGCAGGGAAGTGCTGGTTTCATAGGTTTCCTGAGATCCCGTAATGGAACAGTGCAACCACCAGACAGCTGACCCTTGTGCAGGACTTGGCACCCTGTGTGAATTAAGTATTCTCCTTGAAAACCTCTGAAAGGAGAGCTTTAAAGAAAGTGTCATGTTCAGATGCTAAACTCCCACCCCAAGTCCTCTTAACACCTCATCAGACAGTAATGCAGTTTTCAGTTTCTTGTCTCCTTCTTGCTGATCACTGACGTATTGGAATGAAATGACAGCTTCTCTCAGTTTGAACAGGTCTTTCTCTGCATTCTGTATATTCCTCCATGTCACACACCACATTATCGCATCTTTCCCTGTGGTTCATTTTGGTTTGGTCTGTGATTACTTCTCCCATGCTGTTTTATCTCTTTCAGCACCTGACACCCCATGTCTAATTATTATGACCACTGGGAACTAACAGGATGTGGTTTTACAAAGGTTTGTAATCCTCCAGTTCATACAGTCTCAAAGCTGCAAAGTGCTTTTGTTAAATAGTTTGCATTAAGCACAGTTTTTATGTGTAAGCTTTGCAAACATGTATGGAGTTTCCTAACAAGGAAAAAGGGCTAAGCTTTACTTTTGAGACTGACTAATCTACTATGGTCAGCCCATGTGAGCACAACCTATAATAGTCTCTGCCTGAGAATGATTTGAAGATAAATTTTCTTGACGGATGTGGAAGGGTAGCTTTGTTATTATACTCTGTGTCATGTAATAGAAATCTATGCCTTCCAGTACCAAAGCGACTGTATCCACAGCTGTGCCTGGACAAATTCTCAATGTACAGATTCTATTTGAAAAAAAGATGTTACAGTTAAACAAGAAAAATTAAATAAAATACAAGGCATGAAAGGTAAGGAGCTGGTAAAAGGATAATTACATGTAATTAAATGAAATACAAAATCACTGTTGTGGAAAGACAAAGAAATAGCTGTAAATTCAGATCCGGTTTAAGATATAAATGGTGGTGTCCTACAGAAAAAAATTGCATGCTTTCTTATTGCATTGGTCCAGAAGCTGTTATTAGGGAGCCAAGACCAACCTCAAGCAATGCCCATTCTCTGTAAGGAATGCCCCTGGGACTCCACTCAGCGTCCTTAACCCAGCTTTGTGGCTGGATCTCTGGAAAACAACCAGCCTTGGGATTGAGCAGCACCAAGTGCTTAACAACTTCTTATTCATGCATGAACCATGGTGCTGCATAGGGTAATTTTAAAATGGGCTCTCAAACTCTCAAACAAATGAACTCCCAATGCTTAAAACTAACAGAACTGAGCTGGGTTTGGGGTTTTACAAACAAATGGAGCCCTGCATAGCTGTAGTGCTGCATGTCTTCTGAACCACTCTGCCTATTTACCTATTGATGCCAGTGTACGCACAATTCTACAACACAAACTTGGGGTGTGTACATTCATTTACTAGAATTCTTGTTCAGCCTTGGAGCCATACATAGAACTTTCTCCAATTGTTATAATATGCACAGTAACTATGTGCACAGATAGGCTAATTATTCTCAGTCCAGTGAATTTACAGCTGACCTTTGCCAGCTTCTCTGAGCTACTGTGCCGTATCTCCTTTGGCTAACCTTGCTTCGTTTCTTCTTGTAATATCTACTTTTATTCAATTTCAGAAACTATACTGAGCATTACTTGCTTTATTGCAGGTAGTTTCAGGCAGAACACAGACTTTTCTGGTGGATTTTCTGGTATTTCCTTTCAATAACAGATTCTTCTCCAGCAAGGTCTCTCAAATGGCTTAATATTTCACCATGTAGAAAAAGACCTCCTTATGTGATTAAAAATGCCTTTTTAGTTTAGTCCTACATTAGTAGTAAGCATCATATTTTCAGCATGTGGTACAAATGAAACTGGGAGAAAATGATTGGTTTTCCCGATTTTAAAATCATTACCTTTTCACCCATCTGAATTGTCCTGTTTTGTATTTGCCTCCTCTTGATTGCTCATGTTTATTACATTGTGTACAGGAGGTGCTGGGGTTTCACAAGCTTCAGTTTTCCTCACATGTACATCCAAATGCTGTGTTACAAGCATTAAATCAATGTAAGAACATCCTGAAGAATAGCTTAGGGCTTTAAGTCTACAGATTGTCACGGAAGAGGTTAAAGGTTCTGGATGAAATCATAAAGAAGTAAATGGTCAGGTCCTGCCAACTGAATGACTGATTCAATCATAGAATCTCAGAATCCCTTTTGATGTCTTAATAGTTATTTGTACATAGAATCATAGAATAGTTAGGGTTGGAAGGGACCTTAAAGATCTTCTCATTCTAGCCCTCCAAAAGACCAGGTTGCTCAAAGCCCCATTGAACTTGGACTTGAAATAAAGCAACTAAAAATGTGTGCTAGGTCCTTCCTTACTGCTTCTGCTGTCTCTCTGATGACTTCTACAGTGGGTGACTGTCCTGGTTTAGCAGTAGCAGTCATTTTTTCTACTGGTGCAGTGCTGTGTTTTGACTTTTGACCTGGGAATAATACTGATAAAGCCGATGTTTTCAGTTGTGGGTCAGAATGTTTACCCTGACCAAGGACTTTGTGAGTCTCATGCTCTGCCAGGGAGGAGGAGAAGCCAGGAGGAATCAGGGACAGGACGCCTGACCCAAACTAGCCAAAGAGGTATTCCATACCACAGCATGTCATGCCCAGGATGTAGAACTGAGAGTCCCCGGAAGGGCTGGATCATGGCAGGGTGGGGGCAAGGTACCAGTTGGTGAGCGGTTGTATTCTCTTCCTTGTTATTTCCTTTATCATTATTACTATTAGTGGTAGCAGTAGTGATTTGTGTTATACCTTAGTTATTAAACTGTTCTTATCTCAACCCGTGGGAGTTGCATTCTTTCGATTCTCCTCCCTGTCCCTCCAGAAGCGGGGGGAAGAAAGGTGGGGGGGGAAGTGGACTGCGTGGTTCTGATTTACGGCCTGGGCTTAAACCACGACAGTGACATACAGGGTAAGATCCAGAATGCAGGTCTCCTTTCAGGAAAGCACATGTCATTATCCTTGGATATCTGTTAGAATATCTGCATATTGTTTATGAAATACCAGCAAAATGTCCCTAGTGTAAAAAGAGTGGATCCTGGTTTGATCAAGACCTCCACAGTGTAAATCAAACAGACTGTATGATCAGACCTGTGATATACCCCATTACACTTCTACCACAAATTAGCTTTGATGTTTTCTTTAGGAGAAAGAAACTGATTAGATAGACGGAGTCATTAAAAAGCTTTATGGAGGAAATGTTTCCAAAAGAACCTTACAAAAAGAACGAATGGTGAAGAAATTTTACAGGAATGAGACTGAATTTGCACCAAGAGGAGGAACTCGGAAAAGCTCCAAAGTGAACAACTGTGTTTAGAAGAAAGCAGTGAACATGGAGCAGTGATATACTGGTTCTTACTGCTCCCATTTTACTGTTTTTAACAGAAATCAGTCTACAGACATGGAGACATTTTCTGACAGAATTTTACTAAGTATTATAGAAACCAAGGAGGGGTGAAAAAACCAAAGGGTCTTTAGTGATGAGGAAAGAGGTAAACTGAAGTCTGAGAGAAGAGAATGGAAGGGAAGCTGATCAATGACTTGGTGCTAGTTTGGTAAACTGCAGTCTGAGTTTCAGGTTTTCGCAAGGTCATAGATTTTTGTGCTTGAGATCTTGGCTTAGTCTCTTTGTGACTGATCTGATAAATGGAACTAAGTCCCAGTTCCTGATCCTGAAAAGCCTTGCTAAGCTACTAAAGTCTAGAGGAAGTTAGTTAGCGTTTTTTACTCCTAAGGATCCATGAGCCTCTAGACTTGCTGGCTTTCCATGCTCAAGTTGCTCTATTGTTGACAGGACTGAATGGTTCAGAATCTAAACCTGAGTAAAATTCAGGAATTACATTTTTTTTTAATACAAGTCAACATCCAGTGTACTCAAAGTACATCCAACACATCAGCTGCACAGGGGAATGACCAAAACACGCTACTACTTTCTTTTGTGATGGGAGAGAAGAGGCACTTGGAGACCAGCCCGACAGTCATCTGCTCACTCTCTCTATGGTGAAATGAGTAATGAATTATGTTTCACGCAGCGGCATGACTTAAGAGGAAGAGGCAGATGATCCCATCTTCCTAGAAAGACTTACACCTGCGGGTCAAATCTGACCCTTTGCTTCAGGTATTAAAGTAATACTGAAGTCAGTAAAGGGGACAGCAGACATTGTGAAGGAAGACACGAACATCATTTGCCCCAGTAACGTCCTTGGTAGTGCAGAACCATTTTTTTCCCACTGGCTTGATAAAATTGCCTCCATCTGCTTCCTTGGGTGATCAATGCTCATCTGGAATTTTATCACTGTCCTTTGTTGGGGATAATTTCATTGTTTCACATTTATAGAGGCAAGGTAATAGCCTCAGATTTACATAGAGCTAATTTCTTTCTTTGTGAGTGGGTTCTACAGGATGTGAGCAATTAAGCTTCTGTGGGAGGATACAGGAAACATGATTAATGGATCAAAGAGACACCAGCTAAGGGAAATGGGTATAATACCAAGGGAGATAATACTCCATTTCATAATAGTTATGCAAATACACCAAATGTTGGAGAATTCAATTAATATTTGACAAATGGTTTTGCTGTGATGCAGAGTAAACACATACTGGGGACAAAATAAAGCTCTACTGCACATTATCTGTTAGCTTCCTCTCACGCAGGCTGGGGTGGCTGGTCAGGCATCTCATTCCACTGCAGGTGGCAGAGAACAGCTAGAAACGAATCACTGCCAGACAGTGGTATTGTTGGGATGAAAAAGACTGACCAAGGTTGAATTCTATGCACGCAAGACCAGTCAGCACTTGCCAGAGTGCTCAGGTCTATTGCTCAGTCCTCTGCTAAATGTTACATTTTATTCCGTGTGAATGAAAAGTGGTTGAAGAATAAAGGAGACAGAATTAGACAAGGTTTATGTGTTTGAAATTCTTTTTCATTTCTTTTCTTATCTGTAAAAGCAACAGTAGTAGAAAAAGTAATAATTAAGAGCAGAATGCCTGAGCTAGTGGAAGACACTCAAAAACCCTGAGCCTCAGTTGCCCAAATATAAATTGATGTTAATACTAATCAGGTATAAAGGCAATGACTCTTTCAGATATTGTAGTGATGGAATTGTACAAGTCTCTAGGTTTACTGAAAATGTATGTTTCTTGTTTGTTTGCTAGCTTTCATATTAGATATGGTATTTTAATCTCTATTCTAATACTCTGTTCCCCTACTAAACATTTAATATGAGGTTTTGTTCTGAGAAATCCTGATCCAGAGAAGGGAGGCATTTGAAGCAGCATATTGAAGAGTTTCTGACCATACAGCCTGGGCCTAATGAAATAGGGCAAGAGTTACAGAGCTGAAGTTTTAAGTATGAAACGCAGGTTTGTCCTTCAGTTGCAACTGTGCTATAGCTGGGTATCAGGGCTGTTCCTGTATGCACACCCATTGCTCTTCAATCATGAAATCCCTAGGAGCTCCCCAGCCAGTCATCTGTCTCTATGATTTAGACAGATTTGAAACAACGGACTGACATGAGACAAGGTGATTGACTGGACTTCTAGCAACCTTCACAGTTAAAATCGGGCTTTCACAGCAGCTCTCCCAGTAGGTATTTTGGACATTCCTAGAGATTTCCCCAGACAGCTCCTGCTGTCCCTAAATCAATTTATATGCCTACATGTGTTGATTGACATTCTGAGTGGAAAGTGTGGTCAAGAGGCTCCCTTACATGGTTCTTGCTGCAGAACTGACCAAACTTTACATAGACATTTGTACACAGGTAGTAGAAACTGTTCTTACATATACAAAACAAGTCACATAGGATCTTTGTAATACTTATGACAGTTAGGAAATGTTTTGTATGGAGTTTAAGATCCCCTATAGGAATGGATCCTATACGTGCTGGAGCACCACTGGCCAGTTAAATTATCTAAGAATTGAGCAAAACAGTGGTTTAAGAAGCTGGATCCCATGATCCAGTTAAGGTGCTCTTGCAAGGACTCCTTGCAATGGTCACTCCATTGCCATCTCAACAACCATCCATCATGTTTGAGAGATCTAATTCTCCACACAAGCATTACCCTGTGCCAAGGTCTCAAGAAACTATTTCTTTTTAGCCAACACAGTGTGCAAACACATCCTGGGCTGTTAGGACATTCCATGCCTTGCAGCCAGGAGGAGTTCTAGGGACATTCCTTCAGTGCCTAGAGACAATAAGTTGGGATGATGCAACCACAAATGACTAAGTAAGCTATAAACTTATATCACACAAGGACTGTATTTTTTCAGTGTAAAGCACGGCAGCCAAGTTACCCTATTTAAATGTGATATTACTGTTGCTTTTTCAGTGCTGTTGCTTAGTGGTCAAAGCAGTTACCCAGGGCAGTGGAGGTTTGGGGTTGAGCCTTAGCCTGAAAATGTCCTAAGGCTAGGAAAGTCTCTCTGAGGCACATCCTGTCCTATCTGGGCTGCTGTGCACCCAGGAATGAGACTGGAAGGAAAGCAGACAGGGCAATGCCAGGCTCTGGAGGAAAGGTGGAGGGACCTGGAAGTCAGGCAAAGACTGAATTCTTCTTGCCTGATCTCTGAACTATCAATACATTTTACATTAGGTAATCATGAGATGAACATTCAAAGCTAATGAGGGAGTTGAGACACCAAGTTAGGCTTGTCCTTCAGCCATTACATTCCTCTAGAAAGAATGAGCCCTGCTCGATTAGGCCATTACAGTGGGGATAAGGCTCTGTGCTATGTATCCTGGGTGGGCAGATGCTCCAAAGTCCAGGAAAAGAGAAGTGATCAGACATGTTACTCTCAGGATTTCATACTGGCCAGCCACCAAGCCCTTGTGTGGCATTCTTGGCTACCCTGGGAAGTGTCTGATTCTTTCCTTTGAGAACATGGACCTTATATATGTAGTTTCAGTTCTTTGATTCACCCTGCTGAGACCAGGCTTTGTGATGCCTGCAAGTGCATGAACAGGCACTCTGGATCTCATCTTTCAGCATTTAAGTGTGCATTTTCCCTTTGCTTTTCAACATGAGCCTTATTTCCCACTTGCAAGGCATGTGCTCGTTCATTTTGATTCACTGCAGTAAAGTTACAAAATCTTAGGAAAATCCTCATCTCTTCTATTAAGCCATGTATTTAAATCAGAGCTAGTAAGTGTTAATAAACATTGGTATTTTCCAGAGTTTATGATTTCTTTTACCAAGCAATTTTGCTGTGATCTTGAGTTGTTGCCTATAATAGATGACTTCCTTGTTGTCAGGGCTGAGTCTATCTCAAAATGTATTAATCTAACCCACATGTACACTTCAGTTAAATGTATCTTGGCAGACATCCACCACTGGAATCAGTGTATCCTTCTAATTGGACATAAAATTCATAGGTTTATAATATGATTCTTTGCTGTACAGCGTGTCCAATTAGATTTAATGAGCTCAGTTTCAGGACAAGTGGGCCAAAACACTGCTACTGCTGATTTACAGAAGCTACAGAAAAAGTTACTTTATTGATTTCCTTCCTAAATCAAAACTTCCGAAGAAATATTGTTGCTTCTTTTCCTTTTAGCACGTGAATATACAAAAGCCTTATTTTGGAACTAAAATATTTCCCCAGTGTGTAATTTCCAGTGATGGTTGTAATATCACGGGTAATATTTATGGGTTAAAACTTAAACAGGGGAAGTTTAGATTGGATCTAAGGAAGAAGTTCTTTACTGTGAGGGTGGTGAGGCACTGGAATGGGTTGCCCAAGGAAGTTGTGAATGCTCCATCCCTGGTGGTGTTCAAGGCCAGGTTGGACAGAGCCTTGTGTGACATGGTTTAGTGTGAGGTGTCCCTGCCCATGGCAGGGGGGTTGGAACTGGATGATCTTAAGGTCCTTTCCAACCCTAACTATTCTATGATTCTATGATCTTTGTTTTTTCTTGCAAATGCTTTGGCAACAAAGATAAGTCTAGCACATTCTTATATCATGTTAAGAAAACCAAGGTAAGTAGCATGATGACTGAGGAGCCAGCAGCAATGTAGCTATCATAGCGTGAATTGAACAAGCCAGCTGGAAATGCCATGTAAATACTTGGCAGCTGGTGCCTAAGCTACTCCAGCAACACTGCCAGCTCAAGAGTTCAGTGTAAAAACATTCTTGGTTAATACAGAGCTGGTTTAGCATGTTTTTCTCTGGAACACAGTCATGCTGGCTAGGAGAGAAGGAAGCTTTAACCATGTACTAGACCTTGCAAGCTGCACAAACCTGAGCTGGTCCACAATGGAAAGCTGTGTACTGCAGATGTAATTCAAGAGAACATAGCTGACCCCCCGGAAAGATTAGAGCAAGGAGAACAACACAGAGGAAGGATTTCATTTGGCCTCCTCATCACTGCAGCACTAGCAGAAGGGATAAAAAAGCAAACTGGTAAGTTGTCAGTTGGAGGCACAATGCAAAATGTGTTGAAACACAGTTGAGAAGAGTGGTATTTGGGGAAAAAAAGGAAGATCCAAACATGAGACAGTCTTTCACAAGGAAGGGTTCTGTAATAAGCTGAAGCTATTTTATGTGGTATCCTTCTGTTTTCTATCTTCCATCTAATGTCAGTGGATGGCTGATGGAAGCTGGTAGGCCAAGGTTCTCTTTCCAACTGCAAGAGCAGGTATGGGAGCAGCTGGAAATGGCAGCCCCACTCCCACCCTCTTCTTCCCTGTGCTCAGCTGCATGGCTTCCTTCTACCCTGTCACCTGCTGATACATTTAGGCGAGGCACTTTTCGTACTGGGATCACTTTCACAGCTGCAAAATGGGAATAACGAACCCATTTTGGAAAAACACATTGAGAACTATCACCATATGCCCCAGAACAGGAGTGGAAATATTGTTATTGCAGTTTTACTGGCCTCTATTTGCTTTGTGACAGTGTCCCACGCCATGATCACTTCATAAATTGCTAGTTCTGAGTTACTAAGGATTAAACAGTTACATTCCTGTTTGCTTAGACATGTATTAAGGTTTTCCTGCCCTGCTATCCTTCCTACTTCTTACAGAGACGTTTCTCATTTATATACAGAAATAATGAGACAGAAAAATGTTAAAAGGATTGCTTGAAAGCTGCACATCACTTCTGCCAATAGTTATTTATCTGTCCACCATTTTTTCTCTCAGGGTACATATAACAACAAATTACTTGGCAGAATCAAAGCCATTCATTTTATATTTGCAATGCTCCCTTTTGACCTGTCCGTAAACAAGCAGCACAGTGGAGGACATATGCACATTTTACACTTAGTAATCTTTCGGTGTTAATTTATTTACATGCATCTGGTTGCTTTCCTAATAGAACAGACCAGGCTTCCTTACCTAATGAAAGTAGTAATGGGAAAATTGTTTGAGATGTAATAAAAGCCAATATATTGTGATGTGTCTTTGGCAGAGTGTGTTAAGCATGAGTACCTTGTGTGTTAACTGTTTCTTTCACCTGCACAGAACAAAGTTTGGACTAACAAGAACAATACATTAACATTCTACAGAGTGAAGTCAAACATTAACTAAATATCCTTGCCAGATTCCCCCGAGAAAGAAGCAGCTCATTAACTTCTTTTACAGATGAGGAAACAACATCGGATTAGCATTGAAACTCCACTGGCATCTGTGGAGTTACTCCAGATTTACAGCAGACAAAATAAGACTAATATTAGTCCTCAAAAGAATAAGCCGTTTGCTCCTGCTTATCCAGTCACAAACCCGCACACTCAGGATTAGAAACTGAAGACATCCTCATTTCCTTTGCTGTTACAATAAGACTGTCTACTGAAATAGCATCTCTAAACCTTTAGCTAGGGTAATGTAAAAAAAATCCCCACACCACCACAGAAGCTTACATTGTTCTCCCACTGGTGTCTAGAAATAATTGCCCTGTCTAGAAAGGTCTGCATCCGATGGAAATAAATGAATGAGAATAAATTATTTTTATGAACTTCAACTTGTCCAGAAATGTGAATGTTTTTCTCGGTAAAATTTTATAGCAGAAAAGAATAATGGGCTTCCAGAGACTGCCAATGAGCAAAGAATGTGAGTTAAAAGCCTTTTTATATGCAAATACTTCATTATGTTTGGGGGTTTTCTTCTCCTTTTTTCCTCATTTTTTTTGGAAAGCAAAAGCACAATGGGACATCAGTTATTTCCATTTACATATGAATACCCAGAATTCAATTTCCACTTACAGTTATTCCAAAGTCCTGGTGGTTCCTGTCAGCATTTGAGGTCTGGAGTAAAGTGGGATTCTGCTGACTTCTCAAGTCAGAGTGCTCTGCAGAAATGAGGGGTCTACACTATTGCTGCAAAACCAGAAAATCTTTTGCAAGGTTCGTGTTCATTCGCAGGTAAGTGCAACAGCAACATTCCTGAAGCAGGATGACTTGAAAACACAAATACAACTATCATGTGTTGAATCCATTATAAAATGCTTAACTGTCAGTTATAATATACTCACTGCAAGTCTGGGAACTAGAGCTGAAATTTGGCCTTACACAGAGGATCAGTATGAAGCTTTCTGTATAAGCCCCACTGAAAATAAGGTTGAAGTCCCAGTCAGTAACTCCTTGCTCCGAGTGGCCCTTATGTATCAGCCAGTGTTCCCTTCCATGGCTGAACAGTATGCTAAGAATTCAAACTCCTTGAAATCAGGTGAGAAGGTAACTGTAACTAAATCTTGAGTATTCCAGGTGAAATAATATCAGATCTGCTGACTGAAAAACTGCTTTCTGGGTCTGAGACCAACATGGAGGCCAAAACCTATGAGCCAATTCAGTGATATCACTGACACTGCAAGTTCATACAGCCTCTGGTCTGCTGAAATTAGAACTAATATTCCAATAGGATTTAACAGGCTTCTGAAGATATAAAATACTTTAGTGTTTAAAATCTGAAAATCTAAATAGAAATAAAACATTTACTTCTTCCCAAATTGTTATTCACATGCAACACCTTCCAAAGCTGAGTGTATAAGAAAACCAGTTATGCAAGACCTATTTTGAGCCAGAAAATTAAATCCGTTCAGATGTTAGCAGATCTCTGGAGATTGTAGTCCATTTCCAAAAATGTGCAGAGACAAGAATGAGAGGTTGAGAAAACCCTACTAATCCCCAAAATCAAAGGCAGCATTTTAGAAACTACAGCGATGCCTCAGAGATGCCTCTTTCCTAATACAGTTTATCATCAGGTGGGATTTTTCTCTGTCTCATATGGCAGCACTTGAATGTGTGAGAGATGCTGGCAAGTCTAACAGCTTTTGTGTGGGAAACTTTGCCTTTGTGAACAGTAATAACAACCTTTCTGTACAATAAATTAGAAAACCTATGGATTTCCTGGTTCTTGAACTGTAGTACAAAACAGCCCTGAAGGTGAATTGTTTCACTGGCCGATGTTTCATTATTTAAGGCATATTCACCTTCATTTTTAATTATCTGCACTAGTAAAACACAAAGGGGGTTAGATGCTAAAAGCAGAGATACCGAGAATGAGATACATTCTCCTTAGGGAAAATCTATAACTTGCATATGGATCTTCTGTCCTTCTCTGCCTTCTCCCCGACACCGGTCACAGAGTCACAGGGTGACAGTGTTCTTTTTCAGGGTTGGTGTACCACCAGACCCACAGCATGAATAACTTACCCAGGGGTTACATTCACCCACATTTAAAGCACTCAGCCTCTTGTTGAGCTTGCTTCCAAGCAGAGGCTTGTCATAATATAAAGTGACAAGTCAATCCGGGATATGGCAGGATCAGGCCCATTCTCAACCGAGATACAGGCTTCTGATTCCTTCAGAATTGCACTCTCTTAGTTGCATTTGCAGCTCTCAAAAGCACAGAGGAAAATGGATGCTGTCAAGCTGAGCTTACACCCAGGATTTACTTCACAAGTTCCTTACAAAACAGAATGTGAAGTGCTGTAAGAGTAGTTTGTGCAAGTATTGTAGTAGCAGCTAAATGAATGTGCACAGCGTTACCACCGCAAATATGGCCCAAATCTCCTATACCTCACAATTCAAAACCAAAATTATATTGACAACAAAAGATGGCCAGGAGCCTGAAACACTTCCAGGATAAAGTAATGCTCCCACTTCAGAAATAAGAATCCTCACAGGTCCCCTCTCTTCAGAGAGTCTTGTGGCTGCTGTGCTCTTCCACAGACCTTCCTTTCCTTTGGACGTGGACAGACCAAAAAGGTGCTCCCACTCCTTCTGTAGTCAATAGGAACAGCTCCAGTTGACTTCAGTCACATTGGTTCAGGCCCTTAATCTCCCTAAATGTATTTCCATTTGAACAAGCAGCAGACATTGATATTACCAGGGAAAAAGGGTGACATGAATCTATTTCCAAACAAAAGAGATACATGGGCCAGTTGGAGTTACAGCACATTTATTTTCTTTAAAGTTAATGAGTAGCATGATCCAATAATAATTGTATCTTATGCTTTTCATAAAGCTCTTAAGGCATTTCATAATCAATTAACAGCTCAAGCACGTCATCATTACAGGACATTTTGCAATAATCCATTAGGAATTAATGTAGAGTGAGCTTTCCATCATCACTAAACAAACTGCTACACAGCTAGGATCCACGCCAAGCAGACAGGCTCTGAATTTTCTAGTGCAGATTATATGTTCCTGCAAGCAGATCACCAGGACTTTGCATTTACCTCCTCCCCACCACCTGCAGGTTTCTTTATGTTCAGCCATTTCTCTGTACTCTGGTGACATAAATAAAATCCTGTGTTTCTGTGCTGCATTACCTTTAATTCAGGTATTCAGGACAAGATGGATCACAGCAAAGGCAATATGGAGTAGTTACACTCCTGGATTGAAAATCAATCCCTAGAATGACTTCATGCATTTCTGAAACCTTTCTTAACAGCTCTGTGAGGAAGACTCCCAACTAAACTTTTCTTGCCTCCTCTTAAATCACACACACCCGGTCACAGAATGGTTTGGGTTGGAAGGGACCTTTAAAGTCATTTAGTCCAGTCCTGCAGGTTGCAAGGGGTTTCCACCACCCACATACCCTTGGACTTCCACAGAAATTGTGACAATAGGGATTTTAAACCCCAATCTAAAATCTTGCTACTCCTCCGGTTTTTTTCCTGTTAATAATTCCAGACATATCCCTGCCTCCTCAGATCAAACACAGCAAAGAGGGAGAGAGCACCTGTGTAGGTTTCTCCAAGCTGTTTTCAGACCTGGTTAATTAAGTGCCTGGCTCTCACACGTATTTTAAGGCAGCAGTAATGCTATCAGGCTCCTTAGATTCCAGAGATAACGTGTGGATCTAAACTCCAAGCTTGCACCTAAACAGCTCCCTCGCCTGGCAATAGCAGGCTATTCCCTCTCCACTAAGGTATTTGTGGCTTTCCACGCTCATCTGCCCAGCAACAGTTTGTTGCTTCCTATCTGCAGCAACAGTTTAATGTAAGCATCTTGCCCTGAGATCAGCAGCAGCAACGTACGGTATGATTTACAAGGGGGGAAAAAAAAGCTGCTTCTTCAAAGATTAAAACTCCTTTAGATGTCTGACATTGGGCCCCCACACTGACAGCATCACACAGGATGTAACTTTTAAGCTGCTTAAGCGAGACATGTTTTTGTTTTACAAAGACAGCACACAGTCTATTATTAATCTTTTGCATGAGAGACATGGCAGTTTCCCCACTGTTATGCCAGACAATATGGTTTGATTGCTTCTGCCTCCTGTCAAGTCTCCAACTGGAAATGTGTAATATGAAATGAAGTGCAGCAAAACAGATAAGGATGTGCTGAGGTAGTTAAAACAGGCCCGGAGTAATTAAGGATTGGTATCCATCCTAGAAACAAAATAAGCCCACAGTTTGGATGGTTTGATTAATATTGCAGGATTGTAAGGCTGCCGATGACACACACTCTGTATACAAAGTGGAAGGAGAAAAATCATCTTAAAATGGGAAAGTTTAACACTAAATGGTGTGCACTGGGAACATTTATTTCAATGTTTTCAGGAAAGATTCTCCTCTGAGCAGAAACAGGAATAGAAAATGGTTCTTGCAGCAGTTCTAGCAGCAAGTTATATAGCAGGAGGCCACTCTGATCCTTTTGCTAACATGTACTGCCTTGTTATTACGTGCTTAGACCTGTGGCAAACGTAGCAGTAATGAAGGAGACTGAATGCCAGTGCCCTAAAAAGCTAGCAGCAACTGACTACATAAAACATGAGGAATTCCTCCTGTGTGAGCCACATATTTTTACACAAAGCCAAGAGCTCCTTCTTTCCCTGCACCAAAAACATGATGAAGTACTGTCTAGGAGAGCAGTGCTGAACCATGAATTGCTCTTATTAATGCTATATCAGCCAACTTCAAAAACAACCCTCTTTGCTCCCAAGGTACCAGAATCCATGCAGTGGAGTGAAACTTACTGCTGGGTATCTGATCCATAACTCCTGATCTTTTGAATCCCTTTTAGAGATTACATTTGCCCTCCATACCCTCCATCCTTACTGTGGCCAGCTGCAATTTCTTCACTGTCAAAGAGAGTCATTAATTCCTGAGCCTTTAATTCTGTATTTACAAAGCAGTGAATCCTTTCCTTGGGAGAAGAAATACAGTTCATGCATGACTTGAACCCATAGCTGTGGAGTGTACATGGGAAAGGGTGGAAGTACAGATTCCCACTGGCTCCGAATGAGATATATAACCAATCAGGGAAATAAAATTTCCTTCAAAAAGATAAAGGAAAAAATGAATGAAACAATTCTCTCCAAAACATACATTGTTTCTTTCTTTTCCCTCCTGCTAATCGTGCCTCATCTTGTACGGAATCATCATCTCTCTCTCAGATGAGGGAGATATTCATGCAGTGTAGTCTTGCTCAAACTGGGAATATTCCTACTTCATTTCCCCAAGTGAATGTATCCATTGAACCAACTCGTCAACTGGAAATTGCTGTGCGTGAGCCAACCACAGCTTTCTGTATTGTCAACTGAAGGATGCACATTGCTGACAAGCTCGACAAAACAGGCCATTTCACAGTTGTGAGCTGCAGTGATTGAGCCGATGTAGACTTCCAGCAGCACGCTTGCCTAAAGAGCCACTCCTTCACATTCCCCTCGCAGCACAGCATGCATTAAGGATGCTTCACCCTCATTCCTTCTGTGTGGAAAGAAAAGATATTGCAGCGATCACTTCTAAATAATGATTAACACCAAAGTAAAGCATGTTAATATCAGCAGTGGTCCTGTGCCTAGTGTTCTGCTAGGAGGCTGCTTAGCTTATGTTCATGGCTAAGCTCTGCTGGGCCTGCTGGATGCTTCTGATAAGTGTTTTATCTAACAGCTCACTGATAAGGATCTGAGTTTGAATGCAGCCCAGGACACAAGTGCCCCAGCTGCTTCTTTTGCCTTAAGGGTTTGAGCTTGTTTTCTAGTGAAAGTGCCATAATGTCCAAGTTACAGAGCACTCTGAATGTCTCTCTTAACCACCTTTGCTGACATTGTTCCACTCTGCATAGAATAATTAATATCCACAGGGACCTGAGAGAATATGGCTTGTGTCTTAAGGTAGGAACCTGGAGAGGGGATGGGGGTTCTTCTCTGATCTCCAGGGAGTAATGAGCCTTAATTTACTAAGTACGTGATTGAAAATTTCAGATGAATGCTAGACAGGCAATGCACAATGACACAGACTTAGATTTGGTCATAACACAACTCAGAGGTGAACTGCTGTGATAAAGGACCATCCTTACCACCTGCTTCTCCAGTGTCAATCACAATTGGATTCTGGTGCCTTATGAAGTGACTTCAAACTGTGCTCAGTGCAACACTCCAGGTTAATCTACAATTTTATAGGATCAAATCATATGCAGCCACACAGCTGTAGCGCAGTGGAGTAACTTCCTGTAACTACAACTAGAGAAGAATCAGGCAGCTACATGCTCCTTGGATGCACAGAGGGTTTGTTCAATCATTTACGTCAGTTCCCATTATACTGCTGGGCAATGTCAGGATATAGCAATCTTCAGTAGGTCTCTAAGATGAAGTGAAGCCTATTTCCAGTTGTTCTGAGGATTTTTAAAATGATCTGACACATAACACTTAGCAAAAATGATTGATTCAATCTTCAGAAAGAAGATTCCCATTGATTTCATCGGATCACAAAAGTTACTCATTCCAAACCACCAGTCTTCACCTTTAAGTCAGTGATAAACTAGATCAGTCGCAGTTTTTAATCTAAATAATTTTCTTTGGAAATCACTATTTCTATAGAAGTGGAGGTTTATGCAAAGTTATCTATTTCTATTAAGAAATAGTGAAAATCTTCCTCTTTCAGTATTCTTCAAATAAGAAATGTTTAACTTTAATAGTGTTCACCATTTAGTTGCAGAGCTCATACAAAAGAAATCTAAACTGAAACAAAATATTGGAGCAGGTAAGGTACTCATGTCAAATTAATTCATTTTTAATTAACAATTTAACAGAGAAAATTCTCATCCCATTCACCTCCCTGCCCTTCAAAAAAAGGAGAAGAAGCGTTTGTCCCACTTGGAATGGAAAACTTCTGATCCATTGGGATGAGAAAAGCTTATTTTAAGATTTTCCCAGCCTGAAAAGAATATTTCCCAGCCAACCCTACCCAATAGAATACTGCGTCTCAGAGCTGTAAACACAGCTTGCTGATCTGGCATCTGTTTTTTGTTTACAGTGATGGTACGATATCTGTATAGGTAAGCCAGGTTTTCCATTACAACAGTGTGTACTTCTACATTTCCAGCTTGTGGTGGCTCTTGAAAACACAAGGCAAAGAGAATACAGAAAGAAAACCTTACAGCAAAAAAAAAAAAGAGAAGACTCTCAAGAGCCAGAATTAGGTAATGCATAGAGTAGCTGAGCTTGTTCAAGTAGGTAATTGTATTAGTATTGACTCAGTGTAACCATCTCTCTTTCATAAATGAATGCTTTGCATGACTGGTTTTCTCTGAGTATAAATGCACTGGATTTTTTCTTGTTATTGAATTTGATAGAAAAAAACCCCACAACTACATAGATGGAAGCAAAGAGAACTAATCCCTAATATTTTATATGAGAGGAAACATACAAATCAGTGAGTCCAAATGTAACTAGAGATTACTGGAATTGCTAGGGTGCATAATCACACTTATCTCTACCAGAAAAAGATCCGAAACCAGAACTTGGAATCTGAAGCCATCAGGAACGTACTGTTTCAAATACCTACCACCTCCAACTGTGAGCTTCTGTGTGGGTCCAGTTTTGAAACAGAATTTTATGCCCACCTCATCACTGTGAGATTGCGCCTCTAGTCACTGCGAGATTGCGCTTCTAGTCACTGCTCGTGCTGAGTAGCACCTACTCAAGCACGTTATACTGAAGGAGCAGAGGATAAGAGTATCTCCCCCCTTCACTTCTTGCAATACTGCAAAAAAAGTGCAATATATATCTTTTCATTATAAATCTAAAACCTTGGGGGAAAGAAAAGAAAGTTTATGGACTTGGCCTTTGGGATCTACAGGACTGAACTGATAAGAACATCCAGAGATACAGTATTAGATATTATATCCACGGATACAAGTGGAGAAGGACTTTGGAATTGAGCCCAGAAAGAACTGCTGATACAAGACAGAGTTTCTCACACTTCTCCTGAAATCTCAAAGTCTGGTATTAATAAATGAAAAGGGGTTTAGGCTGGGAGTAAACTTGCACAATTTTATAAGGGACAGGTCTTTACCACGTAGTTCAATTTCTGTGACCATATAACTCTCAGGCTCTGCCCAAGCTTTTCAGAAGTGTGGTAGCTGGAAAGGTCTTTATTGTTCAGTTACAAATCTCTTTTCAGTAGCAGGTAAACAGGAACCAAACTTTTTATCATGTTATGTATGGAAACATCTTATAGTGACATAATCTGTGATATTACTGGATCCATCGGACATACAGCCAGAATCCTCTACACAAACCTGAGTGTAATCCCCTAATCATCTTAAGTCCTGAGAGATGAGATTTAATTACAGACATTGGCCTAATACAGAGCTGCAAGTACTATGAGCAGTGCAAGGACTATGGACACAATTCTGCTTACTATACCATGACCCATGAAGAAAGGAAACGCTTCACAGATTCATAGTTCCTGAGACTCAAAGGAACTGCAATGTCTCCAGCCCATAACCTCAGCACAGGCTGCAAATTTCTTCCATGATTAATGTGTATTTTGTAAAAAAAGATATTAAGTCCTACTTTAAGCCTTTTAATTTATACTGATGTACACTGCCTTGTTAAGGCACCCACTGCTTAATTATTCTCACAGACTGCACTGTATTTCAAGGTTGACTCTATCCCACTCTGACTTAAAGCTTTTGGATTTTGCAGTGTCATCAAATGTGAAGACCCATCACAAAGAATTATAGTGACATCTATGTCAAAAAAGCACAGGACCCATCTCTGCTGAACATGCAAAGCTCAAAGAGGTCTAATACTGCTGTGTGATTTTCTAATGTCACCTGGGGATACCTACGCTCCCTTTAATTCCACTATTTTGCTTCCCCAGTCACAATAAGGTGATCATCAGGGAAACAGAAGGAAGCAGAAGGCACTTTTATGTGCCAGAAAGAATAAAGAACATGCTGTAAATAATATCTATGTGCCAAATGCTACTGACTCTTTCAACAGATCATTGAGCAGTAACAGCTCTGGTATGGAATTAGGCTGACTGTTTAGAGAAAAGTCCATAACTGAATCAGCCATTTGGATATCTGGCTGTTATGATTTAGGCAAATTATAGAAGAGCTCCCAGCATCAGTATCTTTATACTCCTAAGGGAGGCAAATTATCTGCTGAAAGTCATGGAACTGCACATGAACTTTGAGAACTAAAAGCTTTTTACACTTCAAGTTTCTCCAAAACATTTTGTCCTCTAACACTGAAGATAGCATCAACAGCAACAGAAGTTGATGGCTGGTGTGAGAATCTTAAAGGAAGTGACAGTAAGTGTTTGCCAGTTAAGTATATTTTTATGTCAAGAATAAAAAATAGAAAATGTCAAACTATACCTAAAAGTAACTACAAATGTGCAAGCTAATGGAATTAATTTGCATTTGATTCTTTAAAAGTCTCAGCTCTTCCTGTAAGTAGTCCACTTCCTTCAATTCCTAAAAGATCAATAGGACTTGAAAGCATTTCGTAACTTGCAGGAAGTTGCTCAGCACTACACCATGGTGTTTATAGTGAGATTTTGAAGGTCTGGCTGGTATGACAGGTTCTTCAGAGAGAAAGGCATCTTGAAGCAAAGAAAATCTTTTCTCAAGTGTACATCTTCAGGGACTCACTGTAAGTCACGTAACTATTAATATATTTATGTTGATTGAATGTTAAAATGTTATACGTAGACATCAACTTTCAGAACAGTTGTGATTTAGAGAGCTGCAGGTGTGGCTTTTGTAAATCCCATATAGTTCACTGCCAAAAGAGGAGACAGCATGAAAAATTATAAGCAGATATATTAAAGCACTTATATCAATAGCGGGTATTGAAAAAACCTTTGTCAATGTCCATGACTTATCTTTCCACTTCTGTAAAACATGGTGCAGATGTAACTGTCTAATCTGACTTTTAGTCACAATATTTAGCTACGTGAAAGATAAAGTATAATGTAACACTATAGATACATCTTCTTTCAGTCTTTCTCAGCTTTGGAACTGTGAGCCTTTGAAAGCAGATGACATACTCAATTATTATCAAGTAAATTTTTTATCTGTCATTTGATCACTTGTGACAGCAAATGAAATGTAGAAAGACTAAACATGCACTACAGAATTAGCCTGAAAAATGTAAGAGTTATTGTAGTGTATCCAACATACCAAATGTAAATTATCTGCCAGTTTTGAATAACGTTTTTATGCTTTTCAGATAAGATCAGCCAAAGTTCTGGTGACAGCATACTTCTATAATACCTTTCAGAATATCACACATTGCTTCCTGCTGAAAGAGGAATTCTGAAGTCCAAGAGTCCTGCTGTGCCATGGAGCTCTAGGGAAAAAGGATAGGATCTTGGTGTGTTTCAGTCTTAGCTTCAAATGTTCATAGACCAGAATGTTTCCTTTTGTAAATCAATGTAATTTCCCTGACAATACCAGCAGATGAATCCAGTCTTTTGTTTTCTATCACAATTCACATATTCTTCTAAAAGCTATTTTAGATTCTACCCTGACCGAACAGTTTCGACTGTAAAACTGCTACCCAGAGTTCATGAAAAAATTGTTCTGCAGAATGGTGACAGTGCAAACCACTTCTGTTACCTTGACAATAGGGACTGGCTTTCTGTTTGAAGGACTTATCCCATAGTTTGTAAAGTCAGAAGAAAGCACTGTCATCACTTACTCTGATTTTCTGTATATATAGAGGTCATCACGATTTCTGGGCTCAATTCTTGTATGAATTTTTTAAGGAAAGCATCCTGTCTCAATTTAGACATTACCAGTATTGACACATTAAAAGTCATACCAGGTGTATATTACTCCACTGATTTATTTACTTGCATGTTTTAAATCCCATTCTTAGGGTGACTGTTGAGCTTTAATGTTAACCTGGGAGCCTGAAAAGTCTGTTCCTGAAATGTTGGTCCCCACACAGGTACTTCCACTTCACAGCTGATTCACTCCTGAAAGCATCTCTTTCATGCACTTGTTCTACCACTGTTAGATTGAGCTCTGAAGATCTCCTCTCCAGAAGACAAAGAGAACTATAGTCTCTGGGACATCTATCATGAAGTCATCTCTGAGAATTGAGATTAAGAGTCTCATTTTTCTGACACTACCAAACTACTTTCAGATAGTAATAACTAATGTTCACTTGTGTCCTGAGGTAGCTGCTGAGCTAGAAAAGAAGGCATTCGTTATCCATCACCTCAGGTACTATTGTTACCAGGACAAAAAAGTTCTGGGCCTTATCTTTCAGTACTGAAATTACTCAGAGTTTGTCTTTGACTTCACTGGCAACAGAGAAGTCTCGTAAGATGAGTTTATCTCACCCTGCTTTAAATGTCTAACTCTGATTTACTTTTTATGTACTTTTTATAGTCAGTAAAAGATAAATAGTCACTTCTATGGCACATCCCTCCCATCCAGAACTTGACAGCTGAATGTTACCTAGCTTCAACATTTCAGATAACTATATGGGATATTTCCATGTTAAATCTCTCCATTTAACATGACAGAAAGATGACTGTAATGATGTGATTCAGGGGAGGTCACACAGGAGTACGACATGAACAGAGCATAAGGGAAACAAGAGCCTAGAGTAAATCTGAAAGTGTGGAACCAAAAAGAAATCAAAAGCACAGGAGTTCACAGCAAACCCCAGAGGTGGAACTGCACACAGGTGGGAAGTATTTGCTGTATGAGTGCTGTGGCTCCAACACCCTTTGGAGAAAAAGAGGTCCAGAACTGCTGGAGTCTGTGAAAAATCACGAATCCAAAGAGCCTTGGCAAGCAACATTTGTTTCTTACTATAAGGAAATATTTTGACAGTTGGGAATGATACTGTCTGGCAGGTTTTACCACTGCAGGTTCTTATGGAAGGAAAAATTCTCCAGGGAAAGGCCCTTGTAGCATATACCTATTGGCACCCATACAATTACATTGTATACTTGAACTTGTAACTCCTCCCACAGTTGCTGCACTTCAATTACTGTTTACGTGTGATGTTTCATCTTTCTCTCCGAACACACACATGTGAAAACATCTGTATTCATTAAAAGACCAAGCTGCTACCATCACAAAAGTAGGATATATCAAAAGGAAAAAATACTGAATTCCGTAATAGCATTTCCTATCCTTTTGCAGTACCACATAAAAACCCCTATAAATTCTGGGCAGGTTTAAGGGAAGATTACTGCACAACCTGATAGCTCAACCTGAAAAGACTTCTTTTCTAGATTACAAATAACATAATAAAGATTATAATATAATCCTGGCAGCAGATTTTACATCTACATCCAAAGGATGTGCAGGATTATTAAAGAACAGTGCAATGTCTTAAAATGTGAACCAAACCTTTTTACTGAGCTGCACTGCAGACTCCACTGCTGCAATCAATACTCCAAACAGCCCTATTTTTCTTGGACAAAACCCCTACACATATCTGACATTTGAGGAAGCCAGGTGAAGAAATCAATATCTAAACAAAAATGCACTTAATAATATCTCCTCTGGACAGATGCAGATTGGAAAATCCTACACAGTCCACATATTGCCTTCTGCTTAAAGCTTAGAAATGAAGCTGTGTTTCCTAAATGGCAATGTCCTGCTGTGAGAGCATTGCCGAAGCTGGAGTGAATACAGTAGCAATTAACAGTATGCCAGCCCGTGTGAGATGATCTATTGCTCAAATTTAAGTTTAGGTATAGTTTTTTGTTGAAGCACTTCAGCATAAATACATAATAACAAAAAATGTATGTACTTTATAAGTGTAGCAGCTTTACTGGAATATATAGCAGAGTCACACATTCACTTTAACCTTACATTTCCTGGGCTGCTTTTTCATACCTTGAGTCAGCCCAAGGAGGAATTTAATATACACACATACTTTATCTTACCTTGATGCCTTTAAGCAGTGACCATTATTGGACATTTCTCGTGGCCTTGCAGGTGATCATTAAACATATGTAACAGCCCTACTATATAGACACTAAACGAGTATAGATAGCTCTAATGCCAAAAAATGTCTATCTTCAAAGGTGCATTTGTGCACAGAATGGCTGCTGTACTTAAAGGTGCTTCTTTACTTGACATTACTTCATAAAGCCCTTTGAGATAATCACAGAGTGAGAGATGGTTTAGAACAACACAGTTTTATTTCTTCTCCGCTTTAGCCCTAAGCGGTTCAGCGTTATTTGAACATCAGCAACAGCACCTCTTTACGACTTCAAAGTCAGATCCTAACCTCAAACTGGCAGTGCACCTCGAGATTAAAAATCTGCCTGGTGCTGTAAGAAATGGATGCTTTCAGCAGAAAGAATAGCAATGGGAGGTAACAACACAACAGTCTAATATTGCTCAATTAGAAGGCACATTAAGGTTACACTAAGGTGCTTGACACGAACGCTCTTACAGGAAACACTTTAAGAAAGGTGTGAGGAAAAAGATGATACCATTAAGCTTGGGAAGAGTTTTGTAGCTGTTATTAACCTGGAGGAAGGGTGAGACTCCTCCCAGCTGATCTTTATAGTGAAAACCTCCACATCAGGCACTCTGCAATGTCAAAGCTCAGGTAATGTCTTTTATTTGCAAAACATGCAATCCTGAACAGAAGGAACTGCAGATAGATGTCTGAGGTGTTTCCTACCTAAACAGCTACTGCCTGTTTAGGAACACAGCAAGAGGTCTCTTAATACGAAAGAAGAGCATCTCTGTGGTGGAATCAGCCTAAACCATGGAAACCGGGAAGCAGCTACAGGTGCTTTGAGGTCCTGCTGCCACAGAGATAACAGCAGCTCGGGCTGGGTGTGATGGGCTTCCTCAGCAAATTCAGCCCTCCCGCTGTCCCCAAGAGGAGGACACTGCTTTCTGTTTTTGTTTGAGGCCCATTATAGCAGAGTTTGATCAACTCAACAAATGCTTCCATCCTACTGATACACAAGAAAGCAACTGCTGTTGCGATTTCACCTAAAAGGGGCTACAAGAAAGCTGGGGAGTGACTTTTTACGAAGACATGTAGGAATAGGACAAGGGGGAATGGCTTTAAACTGAAAGAGGAGAGATTTAGATCAGACCTAAGGAAGAAATTCTTCACTATGAGAGTGGTGAGGCACTGGCACAGGGTGCCCAGAGAAGCTGTAGCTGCCCCATCCCTGGCAGTGTTCAAGGCCAGGTTGGACGGGGCTTGGAGCAACCTGCTCTAGTGGAAGGTGTCCCTGCCCATAGCAGGGGGTTGGAACGAGATGATCTTTAAGGTCCCTTCGACCCAGACCAGTCTGGGATTCTATGTGGGCACTCACCAGTAAAGGCAACACGGCACGGCTCGGAGTAACGCGTTCCCGCATGAGATCCGCCCTCGGGCTCCCCCTACTCCCCACTGCTGCACTCCCGTCCCGCACAGCCGGCGAGGCCCGGGTTGTGACTCACTCACCTCCCACCCACCGGTGCCTCCAGGCAGGCGAGGAGCGGCGGCTGCGGCTCATCCCTGCGCTTCCCGCCGCGCTCCACCACAGGAGGCAGCGGCAGCGCAGCCGCGGCGAGGCCCGGGGGCAGCGAGTCCCTCGGCGTGCGGCAGAGGGCGCCCCGCGTTCCGCTCAGCGCGGGGCCGGGAGGAGCCTCCGGCGCGGCCGGGGCGGGCTGGAGCTGCCACGTCTCCTGCGCCGAGCGGCGGGGCAGCCGGCCCGCGCCTCGGCTCCACGTGTGGCTGAGCGGGGAAGTTGCCGGCGGCCAGCTCGGGCTCTGCCCGTCCCTCCGGTGAGCGCAACTCCAAGTACGGGCGCTTGGCGGCCCTCTGTCCTGAGGCAGGGCGGCGGGGCGCGGGCGGCGCGCTGCAGGGAGCGCTGAGGAGGAGCCGCGGGCCGAGCCCAGCCCGCGGTGTGCCCAGGGGAGCAGCGGGCTCGGCTCCCGGGCGGGCCAACTTCCTGCGGAGTTCGGCTCCGAGCGCTCCTCGCCGGGGCGGCGGCCGCGGGTGAACCGGAAAGTTTGCAAAGCCGGTACGCGGCGGCGGGGAGCCGGGGGGCGAGCGCGGGGAGCCGCCGCCTCAGCGTGTGTGGTGAGGGTGGGGGGGGGGCGGTTCACAGGGCGCCTCTCGCCTCCGAGCCCTGACACCGATCGCTCCGGACACGGACCCCACGAGTGCCGGTCCCGCTGCCCGGGGGGAGCTCAGGTGAGCCGGTGGCGGAGCGGAGCCGAGCCGCGGCGGGGTTGGGGGGTGTGAGCTGCCGCCCCTGGGAAGCGGTGCTGAGCGCGGACACAGCGAGGGCAGGAGCTCCTGAGGAGACTCGGGGAAGACTTCAAGGTTTTGATTTGGTTTTCCGTCTTAATTTCGGTTCACCCATCGCGAGTACCAGGGAACGACCGAGACTTCTCTTTAAGCAACCGGTTGAGGGGGGGGGGGAACCACAGGAAAGCGTTAAAATGAAAAAGGAACATGCTGATTTTCTCAGGAAAGCGGGAAAAAAGAGAATATCTTTTAAAAGTGAAGATGTGACTTTTCTCTCTTATTTTAACCACTGTGCCTTAATTTATGTGTGTTTTGTCCGCACAGACATGAGTTCGGTTCATAGTTCTTTGGTTCTCATCGCTGGTTACCTATAAGAGATTGGTTTGTTTTCTGTTGTTTCGAAACCGGTTATGGTTCAAACCATCTTTTAAAGCAGCAGGAATTGGATGTTCTCAGTCACAGAGATTTCCATTCCAAGGTCCCAATCCTGCCTGAGGTTTGTATGGTGTGGGTTTGCAGTACCACCCTGTGCTGGGACCTGCGGGGGATCCGTGTTCCTCTCAGTTGTGAAGATTTGATTGTCAGTTATCTTTAGCTTTGTTAAGGAATTTCCTCCTTTAAATGAACTAGAAGCCTTGCAGGAATTCCCTGATGCCCTGTTAAAAAAAGTGAGATGAGTTTCTCATTAGTACATTTTTAATGACTTTCCCCCCCTCTGTCTTAACCGCCTTTAAGTGACCTATTTATAACATAGAGACCTCCTAGACTGAAGTTAAGAAGAAAGCTGGTTTTAGACTGTTCCCAACCTCTGTAGGTAGAATTTTCACAGATCTTTGTCAGGTAAATGAGCTGCTCCTTGTCACAGCAATGTTAGCTGCTGCTTTCCCTCGTGCTTTGCAGGCAATGTGGAAGGGACATACCTATCGACTGGAATTTTGTGTGCAGCTGTCAAATACCCCTTATTGCATGGCAAACTCTAGGAATTGCCAGTTCTTTAGTGCTTCTTCCACTGTGGACTTGCGTAGGATTCTTATTCTGCTCTTCAGGAGGGTTTTGTCAGAGCTGTTTGTGACAAATGCAGAATGATACAGAACAGCACTGGCAGACATACAAAGGTAAAGAAGCCATTTACAGAGCTGGGCATCTTCGGGTGCTGCCAGAGTGGACATGGGAAAGCCCTCCTTCTCATGGATCCTTAGCACGCTTAATACCCATCAGGGATGTGGTTGGTGTTCACGGGTCGATGGGACTGCGCTGTGCAAGACATAAGATCATTTGGCAGTGGCCGCATGCCCACACCTCCTGTCTGTGGAGCACCACCTGAGCTTTAAAATTACACCAGAGCATCAGACTTGAGTGGACAGTGCCCTGTGTGAGGCGACAACCCTGAGTCATGTTCCCCAGCTGATGGCTGTTTCCTTGCTGCTTGTTTGGAGGTGTGTGCAGTAACAGCGAGGAGTGGACTGTGTTCCCACCAGTTGCTGCTTTATCTGTGTGCTAGCAAAATGATCTTTTACTTTATTATTATCTAATCGTGTTTTTCCATGCATTAAATAGACAGTGAAATGCTTTTACATATATATGATATACATGATGATTAGGTGATAGGAGTTGGCTTATGAAACAGTAGATGGACTATACCCTATATCTTTTGGCCATGGCACTTAATGTGTAATGTAATGCAGCTTCCGTGTTTTTGTTACAAATGTCCCCCATCCACCATCTTTCTCCTTTGCCTGTTACTTTGAAGCCTAGCAAGACTTGTCCTGATGGGGTGTACGCTACCAGAAGGAGTGGTAGAGAGGTGCTGGAAGAATTTCCTCATGAAGAGTCCCAGGAGACCTACCCTGGTTCAGCAGGTAGCACTGCTGTCATGGGGACTGCACTCAGACACATTGATCCTTTACAGTGACATCGGGGTTTGAGGGAACTGAGCACCAATTCGCTGTGCTGAATCGGGCTGGGTTTTGCTTTGACTGTTACAGCTGTATCCCAGCTGCTCCCAAAGCCATTTGAGCCCTTCCAGAATGGATCTGGCATCTCTTGATTCAACTATTTTGGTCTAGGTGCTGCAGAATAAAACTATCTGTCTTTGTACTCTGTCATGCACTGCAAGATGCACCTATGGGCAGGTTGTTGTTCAGTAGCATCCCAGTCTGGATCTCTCTATTTTTGGACCGATTATGGAACTCCTGTCACACTTAGAGAAAGGTCCCGAGAGGAGATCTTGGCTGTTACCTTCTCTGGAGATCCCCTAGGGTTGGTTGCTGTACAGGGCCACCAGCGCAAAGGCAGAGCTGCTCTGTAAGACCACAAGTTCTGTAACCAGTGGCATGTTTTTTTCCACAAGGTAAGTGATCCTGAGGGGCCTCCATGGTTGTGCTCTTCTTTTGCTGCCTTTTTGGGTTTGTTCCTTTAAATTACTGCAGTATGAACTTTCCAGTAAGGGCTCAGTAAAGCTGAGAAGTTACCTTCCTTTCTGCCCATTATGGGAAAGAGTTATGTTGACAGATGAGGGCTCTGTGAGGATTTGCGGAGCTCTTAATCCTGTTTGTGGCTAATAGGCCATGCTAATGTGGAAGGCCATCCCTTTCAGTATATAAAGGTCTTAACTGCTTGCTACCTTAGGGAAATGTGCTGTTAAAATGTTGTAATTGTCTTAGCACTAGTGGCAGGCCTTGAGGTTGTTGATGTAATGCAACAGTGAAGGCCTCTCCTCCCTACCTTTTTCTTTTCTTGAGAAAGAGATTTTTGCTTGTTAAAACAAACCCTAAAGTAATTGCTGTAGGCAACAGAAGAAGCAGGCTTTGTATGTTGGATGTGGCAAACAGCCAGAGATCAGGTATTTGTGAGCCCTTTAGGCACATCTGTATCATGAAGGGATGAGAATGTGTGGTAATATTCTCTTTGTTGTCTTTTGCCTTAACAGTGGTTTAGTTTTGGGTTTGGTTTTTTTTTTGTCTTCTCCATCCTGCTTTGTTTGAGTTCTTGTATGCTGAGTTTAGTTGCAAAGAAGCGAGTCACTTCATCATAGAATCACAGACTGGTTTGAGTTGGAAAGGACCTTAAAGCTCATCTCGTTCCAACCCCCTGCCACAGGCAGGGACACCTTCCACTAGAGTAGGCTGCTCCAAGCTCCCTCCAACCTGGATAGGGCAGTCACAGATTCTCTGGGCACCCAGTGCCAGTGGCTCAGCACCTTCGCAGTAAAGAACTTCATCCTAATGTCCAATGTAAATCTACATTCATTAAGTTTAAAGCCAGTGCCCTATGTTCTATTGCTACATGCCCTTGTAAAAAGTTTCTCTCCAAATTTATCTCTTTAAAATGCAAGTTCTGTGCTTTTAGATGTCTGTGTGCCTCAAAGTTTCTGACCGTTTTTGTCATTAGAAATCTCACAGGAATTCCTTAATGTGTAGGGCATGCCCCAATCAAATTATTCTCTATTAAAGTTCTGAAAGTATAAGCATAATGTTAAGTGTATTAACAACTTGACTAGACAGAGAAGTCTGTGCCATCAGTATGCTCCTCAAAACTTAATCTAACTAAACAGTATGCAGTGACATGACTTCCCCTGCAGTTTCATAGGAGTGTAGAAAAATTCCACTTTCCACCCTGTGTCATTAATGTATGCTGTTTAGCAGCTGCTTAATTGAAGATAGGGGCTACATTCTTGGGATCAAAGGAGTTTCATTGTGTAGTTTGCTGGTGAGATTCTTTGGGGCTAAAAAGCCTCTGAGCAAAGGAACTGCTTGTCTTCCTGTTTGCTAGTATGCAGTATTAATGGCATGTGTGAAATAGGGACCTTTGTTCCATGTTAACCAAGCGTTTGGTGGAGGACATTGATAAAACCAGGAAATGAAGCTGGGTTTGTAGATGGAAGATGGAGGGTGATTTGTGATGCTGACTTGGAGTATGCAAGACACTTGATTTTTGGGTTTTTCTTGAGCAGAGGTTGCTAACAGTGCAAAAATACTTGTATTTTCACTTCTTTATTGAGTACTGTCTATAAGAGCTGCAAGGGAAGACTTGCTGTGACCACGTGTATTCTCTGATGGACTTTTATGAATGAGCCCAATGTGAGCCAAAATGAGACACAATAATAGCGAAAAGTCAGCAAAAGTGTCAGTCTTGAGGAATGCTTTTTCTTCTTTACATAGCTGGTAACGGTAATGCTGGGCTTTTGCAGGTCCTTTGCCAGGTGTCTGTGGACTTCCTAAGGTAAGGAGATTTAGAAAAGGAGCCTGACTGCATGCTTGGTGGGTTCTGCTCCACTCAGGTGGGTATTGAGCTCTTGCATTATGGCAGAAGGGCAGAGGGACAAGTGTACAAGGTGTTGTGAAGTGGCCAGATGTGCGTAGCAGGAATGCTATAACTCATTATTGGACTCACCACCAGCTGCGTATCAGGCTAGAGCATGAACTCGTTGGTGCCTTAAGCCTTCGTGCCACCTAGCCTCTTACTGCTCCCTTTCATGAGTCTTATTTTGTCTTGTTTGGATTGCACATGTGTTCATTAGACTTCTCCTAATGATCCTTTTCCTTGCACTATAGTGATCTGTATTTTTCTTTCCTATTTACTCCCAGCTGTTCTTTGTCAATTGGTCTGATTTTATTTCTTTAAATTGCATCATTAGATTGTATTCCTTCTGTGCATCCCCCCATGTTGTTTACATTTGTTCTTCCTTTATCCATCTTCTTCTATTTTTCCCCTTTTAACTCTTATCCTTAGAGGAACCCAGTTTACTCTTGGAGACCAGCCCTTTCTTATTGATTGCCAGCTGCTTTTATTGAAGCTCATTTGCATTCTCTGCTCTTATTGTGCCAGACAGAGGACTAGTGATTTTGAGTAAAGCTCTTTCCCCAAAGGCTTTGCTCAGAAATTGTTTCTGTATTTCACAAAAAGAGTGGGAAATAAAGAGCTGCATCAGTGCAAAAGCTGCTTCTGCCTAAGCCAATGTGTTTGCAGCTTTGTCACTTGAAGAGTAGAACTGTGGCCTGCCCTGCTGCAGGCACAAACGACTTCTCCAGGCTGAAATGAGCTGGTGAGGGGAGTGCAGAATGATGTGGCCTCCTATTTACTTATGTGGGCACCCCTGAGACTCTGGCAGTAACAAACCCAATCCGTTTTGATTGGGACTGTATTGTCTTGGTACTTCTGTTTACAAGCACTTGTGTAGCTGTGATTTATTGTATTTTTTCTATTTTCTTTTGGCCATAGGCAGCTCTAAAAGCGTGTAGTATGTGTAAAGATACACTGTGCTTAAGGAGTTGAGGAGCTGTGGCTGTGTAATAGTAAACTTGGAAAAAAAATGGAATCTGAGCAGATGCCTGGCTGGGCTTTCGTGCTCAAAGTACTACCTGCCTTCAGATAGAGTCTTTGATAAGGGTCCTTGAGCCTTATTACTTGCTAAATATAAAAGCCTTTTATTCAGGCCATGTTGATTTGGGCTCTGTATCATGCTAGAGGTATGGATAATCATGATTTGGATGTACCGAACCTCAGACAGTGGATCCATCTCAGTCTGCTTTCTGTTTATAAATCGGTCTCTGCTTTTTTACCCAGTGTCAGTTTGGTTTTGTTTGACACCTTGGCTTTGTGTGTGTATTTGGAAAGAAGTTCTCTGACCACAGTACAGTGCTTAGCATCAGGTCTGGAGAGGAGGTGTGCTGCATAAATCTGTTACTAAAACTCACTGACGCCTCTAAAATGTTTTGTTCCTAGAGTGGCTGCTTACTGGTAGTTAGATGTCCGTAGTGTCTTGCACTTTATATAGCATTGTTGTGTCATAAAAGATCTTGTGCTTGACTGACACCCAACTAGAAGGATAACAGAAAGAAGGAGCTGTTCAGTGAAGCTGCAGCGTACAGCTTTTAGTTACAGAAGTACCTCTGCAAACATAGCTTAGGTACATAGCTGTCATGATACAAATAAGATTCAAGATCCCAGAGCTTCTATTAGACCTTACTGGTGCCAGTATAAAATGTGGCTCTGAGCCTCAAGCTGTGCCACAAAAAGGCTCAGGGAATTCTCCTGTAATTGTTCGGTTTTGCTTAGAAACTAATACATCTACTGTGCTGGCTGGGTCTCACCATCAGCCCAGCATATGCACCATCATGGTGCAGCCTACTTTGAGTGGGAGTTAAACTCTAGCATAGTTTAGGACAGGAACTGAAGGATAAACATTTGTCTTATGTGCAGAAGAGCTCAAGTTTATTGAATTCCTAACTGTGTAAAGGAGTGTAGTTACACTGCTGTGAGGCGTTTGAAGGCTTGGAGACCTGGAGTTCCTTGTGGTGAGGGACATGGCATGGGGGAAAGGGCTGCATGTTAACTTCTTGTCTAATTGTTAGGGTTTGATACTGTTATTCAGAAGTCTTGATGCTGATTCTTGTTGCTGAATTGAGGTTATTTCAGCCTGCAGAGCAAGCCATAGCCAGTTTCCCTCCATTGTTTAAGTCTTTCCCACAGTGGTAAGAGAAATATTTAACAGAATGGGAAACAGTGCCTGGCAAAGTAAGATTTGCTCTGAAATCTTATAGCCTGAACTGTTTTTAAGTCTTTTATATTTCTGCAAGTTGAAGCTGACTTACTTTTACTTCTTTCTGCTGATAGTAGAATTATAACAGAATTATCTATGATTCTGTGATTCTATGATTCTGTAATTTATTTAGCATGTTAACTCATTGTACAGTAACTTCCAACAAACATGCTCTGGGTTGTTGGGGTTTTTTTAATGACATTATAAATTGGGGAACAGAAACAGACCTATTTGTATACAATTGTCTTACTGCTTTTTCCATGTCTTCCAGCTATAGCAGTGCCTTCCTGAGTGGGAGAAAGTGAGACCTTTCTGTTCTGTATCCAAAGCGAACAAAATGCAGAAGCCAAATTGATTCTCACTCCTACTGTTGACTTTTCAAATCCTTGCCTTTGTTAATAACAGGATGGGTTATTACTATTGAACATGATGATTTTTATTATTTTTAAAGAAAGTTATTAAATTCAGTGTGTGCTTAAGGGAAGTTCCCAAAACCCAAAGAAACCTATAGGAATAAATCTTAGGAGCACTAATGTTCAAATTGGTCTGTGCATCTTAACACTGATCTCCTTCTGGACTAATTATGCCTTTCCTAACACAGATAGGGAGTAGCTATACAGTGCCTTGCAGCTGACCTGCACTTCTCTGCCCACACTCTCAAATAATTAGACAGGAGTTGGAGCTTCTCTCTAAGCCTTCTGGCGTTGTTATTTCAACACCGTGCTCAATTTAAAATGCAGCACTGAGGGGCCGGCCTGTTTTAGTTCAGGTACAGCACCAGTCTAACTAATCACTGCAGCTTCTGAACTGGAGTTGGTTTGCATCTGATCCTCTGGACAGGAGTGAGGAAGGTTGGGTCTGCCCGTGGTGTACCACCCTGTCATGCCCCATGACTGGTTCTGGTAAATCAATGCAGGTGGCAATTGGCTTAGCTGTTTTCTCATGTTCCTTTCCTCATTCATAGAATCACAGAATGGTTTGGGTTGGAAAGGACCTTAAGATCATCCAGTTCCAACCACCTGCCATGGGCAGACACATCTCACACTAGACCATGTTGCTCAAAGCTGTGTCCAGCCTGGCCTTGAATACTGCTAGGGATGGGACAGCCACAGCTTCTCTGGGCAACCTGTGCCAGTGCCTCAGCACCCTCTGTATATGTTCCTGGGATGTCCAGCTGCCATGGGGAGGCTAGTCTCAGCTGCCTGTTGTGACTCTGAAAAGCGTCTGTGGGGTCTCTGTGTGTGGGGGGTGGTGGGTTTGTTTTTAGTGGGGGGGAGGGGAGTTGCAATTTAGTTGGTTGGTTTGGGGGGGTTTGGGACATTCAGAAGAAGGTACCTGTGCACTTGGTGTTTTAACGTCTGATACCTGGATGTGTTTTCTTGGCAAAGATTGGTTTTCCAATGCCTGTCATAAGAGTGAAAGGAACCCCTAAAGCTCTTCTACTTAATGCACCTCCTTGACCTTTTCAATCACGGAGCTTTTGCAAGGATATGAACCTGGATGTTTTACATATCCCATGTTGCTGAACTAAATGACAGTTTTGGCACTGTGAGAGCTACAAGCTTTGATGATAAATGCATTGTTTTTTTTTCCTCTGGCTAACTTTAAACTCTCTGCTGGGCACTCCTGAAAGAGAAACTCAGTGTGAAGAGAGGTCTTCTGACAGTTTTGGCCTTAGCAACCCTTAGAAGCACAGGAAAGGGAGAATGAAAGGAAAGAGCCGCTGTGTGCAGAGTCTGAAGAATTAACATCAGTCTTTTTTTCATATAATGTAAGGAAAGAGGTGACTGGAGGAAGAAATCTTCCCTGTGGTACAAGCAGGGAAGCACAGACCATATTCGAAAGCCAGATAAGGCCCCACAAGCAGCAGCAGCATATTACACTGCAGAAGCTTTCTGGGCTGTGATCGGTGTTCTGAAATATAGTTTAAGAAACAGCCAACAAAATAGGTTTTCCAGGGATTGAAAAGACTTCCAGTTAGTGATTCCTCCTCATCTCCGAGCTTCAAATGTGTTTGATAATCCCTACACCTGTGATTCAGAAGTATTTTTCAGCTTAACCTTATTTTAATTAGAAAGAGGCATCATGGCAAGATATTTCACATTGCGTTTGTGCTGAATAACATATACTATCTGGATAGCTGACTGACAACTTTGCTATATGGCATTTAGTCACTGCTGGGTTTTGTGCCAAATGTTAGTTGTTGCTGGGGTTTTTTTTTGTGTGTGAAATGAAGGGGTATGAGTTTTTCTCTGAATATTTTCATTCTGTGAATGTTTCTGTTCATTGTGTGAAAATAATATGATGCTGTGTTACTAAACCCAAGGAAAATCTAGGTTGCAGGCATATCTCGCAGTGTCATTGTCTTTTGTTTTCTCCCTGTAAGATTTACAGTAGATGCTGAAGGTTTCTTAAGCTTGAGGAGGGATATGGTTGCTTCCCAAAATAAATACTATTTATGAAAGTTCATTTCAAGTTAACTCCAGGAGAGTGAATGTGCAAGGAGGTGGGGACAGAATGTTTTCTTTGGAACATACCTTTGCTAAGTGTATTTTTAAAGGTTGTTAAACTGTTTACTGCCTAGGAAACCGAGGAAGTCAAAGAGAGGAGTTGATTATGGACCTATCTGTTACTTCAGTGCTGTGGCGTTTCTATGACTTCCATCTCCTACACACTTACAAGCTCTGCAGGAAAGGGATATGCAACTTGTGTTGAAAACTTTGAGGTTTCCTGTTTCTCTGAGTTTTCTGCCTGGGCCACTTCACTTTTACTTCACATTTTCATGGCCCTGGAAAATCTATGGCCTCCCCTGTTCCTGACCACCCTGGATAGCGATCTCTTCCCTCCAGACTGACAATACCAGCAATCTCGCAGCGTCAGCTATGTGCAAATCCCTTTGAATTTGGCTGTCAGTTGTATTTCTTGTGAATAAAGTGTTGCTGTTACAGAATTCCAGGGAGCCCTGCATATGAACGTATCAATTATGTGTCAACACAACAGCATCTGTCGTTGAAATTGGGTATCATTTATTTGGCATCAGCATAGCAGAGATTTGGCTGACAGCCAGTGTAAAATATTCCACCAGAAACTGCTGCAACAGGAGCTATCTCTGAATTAATTCTCTGAAATTCAGGTGCTCTAACACCATCTTCTAATTCTTAAGACATGAGGGACCTTATGCAAACCCCTTTCGGGTTCCACGTTCTTGTCTACTTTTATTTCTATTTCATGTCCAATTTGTTGTTGTTCCTGCTCTCCAAAGAGATACAGGCAACATTCTGGGATGTATACATCCTGTAATTTAATATCCTTTTTTGGCTTCTCATTTCCTATTCCAACACTTGTTTACATAAAAAATTCCAGATGAATACAGTCAGTGATGGCTTCTGTGGGGAAACTTTGCTTAACTGCGAAAGAGGTAATGCTTTCAGAATAGGAGAGTAAGAAATTGTACCCCTTCTCTCAGGAAAGATATGTAGTTATTTGTTTGGGGGGCTATTTTTCCCTGTTTTTCCTTGATTAACTTGGTCTCTCCAATCTTCTTGCTTTTTCTTAAACCTTATCTAAGTAAGTTTCACATTTCCAGAGATGTGAGTGAGTCAAAACAGTGATTTCGGAAAGTCAGGAAACACTGCGTCCCTAGGATTTGTCACAGGTATAGTTGCCATGGTTCAGTAAGTGTTTTGGAGTACTTGTGGGAAATCGAAACTCGGATCACTTTGCTTTTTGAATGATCCTAATCAGACTTGAAGGAGGTAAAGGAGTAACTTCTGTTCAATGGTACAGCTTGTAGTAGTCAGCGGGTTGATTCTGGTACCTTTTTAAAACTGGAAACAGGAAGATCAGAGTTGGAAAGCATAAAATATGGTAGGAAGTCTGGAATATCCAAATGTTTTCCTCGTGTCTCTTCACTGGGCTCCAAACATTCCCTGTCCCTTCATCAAATTAGTTTTTCACTTGCATGCTAAAGGAGCTCCTTTCTAGGAAAGCATTAAGAACAATACAGTGATAAAAGTAGTTGGGAGAAAATGTGCACTGGAAGAAAAGCTTGTAGGATAAAGATGAAATGGGTTTTTTTAAGGTTTTTGGTTATGTTGTTGGGGTTTTTTTTCCCCTGAGGTTTGAAGTCTTGTGAAGTTGAGTTTCTCTTGGCGGGGGGGGAGAGAACAGTGAAAGGGAGGGAGGTCTGTCATATTGTCGGCGTTGTAAATGGGTTGGTTTCTGTTCGGGTAGAAAAGAAATAATACATTTGGATTAACTCTTAACTTCATCCTCTCAAAAGAAATCACATACTTGGAGTCAAGTAATGAAACCTCTTCAGGAAAATCAATGCTACCTTTATTTAAGCTCCGGTTATTCAAGAGGTCAGCTTTGTCACTGCCCTAGCATAGCTTGAGTTTAATGATTAACCTCTTAGTGACTGCTGATGTAACTTCTGGCTTTCCATCTGGTACTTTATATAAGCATAAGCCAAGATGATAACAGAATGCTGTAGTAGAGCAGAATGTGCTATTTGGGGAAAAAAATCTCTTTCCAAATCCTGTATGCAGTATGCATCAAACACAGTGAAACGGAGAGAAGCCCATTAAGAAATCCGATTAGCTGTCTGCTCTCTAGGTGAGTTAAATCTCTGTCCAGTGTGGTGATCCGTGCTGTCTGACTGGGGGCTTATCTAGTAATAGTGCTGTCACCTTTTCTAGAGGTGCCTTCGCTTGTAGCTCAGCCTGGCATGTGTATTCATTTCAGCCACGTGTAACACTGAGTGTCAAAGTGATACCCTGTAGTAAGTTCTAAAATCCTCTTCAGTGCTGAACCTGGGTCTTGTTCTGTTGTGTTGCCCTTCCATTCAGCAGATCCCCTTGTGAGATCTGAAAGTGTCGTGTAAGCAGTAGCATACAAGAAGAGGGAGAGTCTGCTTTGTGTGAAAGCTGCCCTGAGAAGTGCAGCGTTAGGGTCGAGGTTCAAGGCAAAGGACTGTTAGGTACTAGTCAGTGAGCTTGCTCCAGCCATAACCAGCTCTCTAATTTACTGCAGGTTAAGAAGAAATCTGTAGAATTTTTGGGAGGGAAATATGAACAAAATGCTTTAACGTAACAGCCTGTAAGGTCTAAATTGTTTTCCTGATAAAATGGAGAATGTTGAAGAAGGGCAATTTGCGGCTGCGTGGAGACCTCATAGCAGCCTTTCAGTATCTGAAGAGAGCCTATAAGGATGCTGGGGACAGACTATTCATTAGGAACTGCAGTGATAGGTCAAGGGGTAATGGGTTCAAACTTAAACAGGGGAAGTTTAGATTAGCTATAAGGAAGATGTTCTTTACTGTAAGGGTGGTGAGGCACTGGAATGGGTTGCCCAAGGGAGTTGTGAATGCTCCACCTCTGGCAGTGTTCAAGGCCAGGTTGGGCAGAGCCTTGGGTGACATGGTTTAGTGTGAGGTGTCCCTGCCCATGGCAGGGGGGTTGGAACTGGATGATCCTTAAGGTCCTTTCCAACCCTAACTATTCTATGATTAATATCTGTAAAATGCAGATCTGCTGTCTGCTGCAAATCCATAGATATTTGTGTCCATGGACAGACCTGGGTGAAACCTGTGGAGCACTGTAATAGCAACTGAAACAAGTAGCCAGATGGGAGCTGAACTTCCCATCAGCTCTTGCAACATGTACATAGTCCTGTATCTTTTGAAGGTACCTTCTACTGATAGTGTTGCTTCCCATCAGTGTTTGTTCATCTTTCATCTTTCATTTGAACAGGTGAATTTTAACTGTAGGTGTCCTGATGGTTGTTTTTTAAGTGGTTTGTACTTTTTGCACTTTGGTTCCATCAACTTACCGTGATCTTAAGCCAGAGCTTTCTGCCTTGTTTTGTTTTTCATTCTAAACTTGCTATTCTGAAGTACATTAATACTGTATCATTTCTGTCTAAGGTTTATAAACAATTTTGACCTGTTGCTACCATCCCACTTTAGTGTGCTCTCAAGGAAAGCGAGCTGCTGCATACGGTGCAGTACCCAAGATAAAAGGCTGTGCTTCTCCTTTTCCCCTTTGAAAACCTTCTTTGTGATTGTAGTTCTAGTTTTAAGGCTCGGCTAATTGAGGAGGGGAATAAATCTCACCTCACTGTTGGACAGAGGGGTAAGCAATGGTTGATGGCCTGTACATAAGAGAAATAAGTAGATCTAAGTATCTTCTGTTATCTCTAGCCCTCTGTAGGCAGGATGGTTCTCAGCATCCTGCTGGAGGTGGTGCATGCTGTCCTCGCCTCCAAATGCACAGAATGTGCTTGTTTATTCTCTTGTGTTTTGGAAAGCCCATGCTCAAGGGTATGGGTGCATTACACTTGGCTTTATTTAGAATATTCAGGCTCTGGACCGATTAAGGCTCTACACTAAGGGGCTCTGTTAAATCACTGCCTGTTTTTCTGTCCAGATACTCAGTTTATTTGCCTCTCTCTCTGTGTTGAACCTCTGTCCCTTTTGTCAGTGTCCCTGCTTCCTTCCAGTTCAAATTAGTGACAGTTTTTGAGGAAAATAACAATTTCTTTTTCCTTTATGCCTGCACCATAAATTCAAAGGACAAAATGCACCTTTTCACTCTTGGGAGTGAAGTGCTATTTTATAGTACTGTCAGATTAAATATTGGGGTCGCTGAATCTACTTCTGGCACTGCAGCTCTTGTATTGAGGAACAGCCTGTTTGGAGCAGTGTTTGCAAAACCAGTTCAGTACATCTCGCTGTTACTAAGTCAGTACTGCAACCTTATGTAAGCCAGTCTCCATCCACTTAACTCCAGGACAACTTGGATGATTAATATTTATATAAAAGCTTTCATGTTTCCACAGTGAAATTGTCTCGCTCTCAAAAGAAAAGGTGGCTTTTTCCCTGTTGACTCGGTGTGAAAAAGCTTGCAAAGGCTTTCAGCAGCACTGCATCCGAGACAGGCATCAGCAGAAAAACTGAGCTTGTCTTTCATTTGGTATTTCATTTTGTGCAATTGCTTACTCTGAGAGGAATAAAACATTTACATGTATATTAACCAGTGTTTGCCAGCTCTTGGAGTAAAGCCAGTTCTCTCAGGGCCAAACAAACGCTCTGAGTGAATGAGTAATAATCTGCTATTGTCACTCCTAATTTATGGATGAGTAGATAGAGTAATGTTTGCCATTTTAAGATGTCCTGTTTGCATGAAAGACTGAAAATCACAATTAGCTATCGGCCTGGGGTATCTATAGCATGTCTGCCCATAGCTGATGTACTCAATGTAGCTGTTGCAAAAGTTCAAAACCTCCCTGCATGATAAGAAATAATTGTGGAAGAGGATGAGAACTCATGAAGGTTACAGATGTTTTGGGACAGAGGCTGAAAAGATAGATGGTATCTCCTTTTTTAAATGGCATGCAAGTCCCTGTATCTCTCTTGTTTTCTGACCAAATCTGTATCATCATCTCTCTCACGTTAATAGAAAGTTAAAATCTATGAATTCCCAAGGTAATGGCTGTATTGAGCTTTTGTTGTTGACAGATAAGTAAGAGGAGGATATGATACTGCATGCCTTGCAATGATGTTTGCCTATGATTCTGAGCCTTTAAATTTGCTTGGTTTTTCAGTGAAAGTGATTAAAACCAGTTTCAAAGCTATTTTATGTATTTCTGACCATGCTTTTCTCATCTTGGCAAGGTTGGGCTGAATAATAACAGCAACAAGACTTCCTTTTCTTCAGAAAGATGCCCATTTTGAATGGGAGCACTGAAAATCTTACCCTTGCAAAGCCCATGTTAAACACTGCAGAGGCAAATAGCATAGCATCCCTCTGGAGTAGGAGTTTGAGGCATCAAGAGTCACTCTTGAGATGAAATTGACTCAGAATGTCCTGTGAATTCTTCCATGAGCTCTCCTGGCTGGTTGTGGAGGAGTGTGCTACATCACACCTAAATACATAGATGGGAGATGGATGAGCAGTATAAACCTCACTTGGCAGCCACTAAGAGTAAATAAACACAGTGCAGAGGTGAGACTGATCGTTGCTGTCTGTCTGCTCTGATGGATTGACTCTTCCATCCACTTATTCCAGTCTTTATTTCACTTCATGCAGCTTTTCTTCCATGCACTGGTTTATCTTTCCTTTTGTTCTGCTTCTTTTCTTGCACACTGAGGGGGCTTTCCTGCTCTTTTTGGGTTTCATCATCTCGCTCACCTACTTGCACTGCACCACAATTTATGTATGTTTTTCTCCCCCCCCACTGCGTTAAACTTCCCATCTGTGGTGGTGTTAAATGAAATAACAGCAAGAGCAATTGGTGTGGATGTTGTAGGTACCAGGAGCCTACAGCCCTGGGTGCAGCCATTAATATTCTGTCAGTAAGCTGTGAAGGACAAGCTCTGAAGAGATGCCTAAGGACATGATTCCTCAGTCCCTCTGAAAGGTCAGACATGGGGCTTCTGTACTGTGCAGCCTTAGCTGTCACTTAGTGTTCACAGGCACTTTGATGAGATTAAAAACTAATATAACCCCCTTTGGAGAGAAGGTCAGGTAATACGTGATCCAAACCCTGTGCCTACTGTGTCATGGGCAGGCGCCTTTACACACCCTTTCCTTGCACACCCACAGTTCTCAAACCATCCGTGGGCCCCAATGCTGCCTTGACTGACACTGTTATGGATTCAGGGTACAACTTGAAGTGGTTTGATTGTTGAGTGCTTGCTGTTTCGTTGGCATAAGGGATCTACTGAGTATTCCAGCACATGTACTATTGAATGTGGCTGATGAAACAATGAAGCAAAATGAGCCCTGTTTTAAAGAGCTGGTCAGCATCATCTTAATAAAAATGGAGGTGGGGGAAAAAACAACTGCACCACAAAACCAATGACAAAAAAACCCCAAAGATAGAAAATATAAACCTCAAAGATGTAAAAACCCCTCCAACCAACCCACAGAACAGCTTGGGGCAGTGCTTCTTGCAATTGCTCTAAAGTATGAAACTATTAATATTAATCTGAATTAATCTCTACAAAGTAAGAAAGATACCTGCGTAGATCTCAGCAGCAGCAGGTGCTTTTGCAGTATTATAAATAGAAAGCAATACAAATTGAGGTGCTTATTAAATCTGCCTTTATGATGCTTTGAAGAATTGCAGTGGAACAGAGAAGAGAAATTACCAGAGGCTCTGGGTTAGAAGGGTGACGCAAATAACTGTGCTGCCAAAGGAGAGGGAACAGGAATCAGAGTAAGTGATAGACTTGCTCAGAACATCATATCTATCAGAGATCTGTCTCTAGCATGGAGAGTTTTGGCAAGAGCTTTGGAGGGATGTGACTGACCAAGGGAGGGCTGAAGTCTTTTGGTCAGTTTTCATACAGTATTGAATTACAATATATTTTCCAGCAGGTTGCACTGTCATGCTTTCTAGCACTTGCGTTTCCTCAAGTTTTTCCTTGTTTTCCTTTCCCCTTCCCCCACTGACAAAAACTGCAGGAAGCATCCATGTTTGGGAGATGGACTCGGTCAGAGTTTTTTCTGCCCGGTTGGCTAAGGGCCTGGTGAGGCTCCTCCGTGGCATCTCAGCATTGTCTGGAATCCTTGGAACACTGTAGGACCTCCGCAGAGAGGAGCTGATCTGAGCAGCGAACAAAGCTTCAAGTAAACCAGAGCAGAGCAGGAGGCTCAACTGGCAGAGAGACTATTAAAAATGAACTAGAATCTGCTGTGTTCTTTTCTTTGAGATCCTCAAATTGATGTAATTTGGCAGGGAGCACACCAGGAAATCGTAATGTGGCAAAACGGGTGCTCTGGGGAGCAGTGTGTTGCCCTGTGTGCCAAAAATTGGTGAAGTTTGAATGTAGAGAAGCACAGGCATGCTTGCTGGTGGAGAGGAGCTCTGCAGGGGCACTCCTGGCCCTTCTTGTCTCAGTCTCTTGCACACAAACAGTGAGGGTTTCTGGGTTAGAAATAGAGATAACACACCTGCACATGGAGAACAAGTAAAGTCATTGTCACAGAGTGAAGGGGGGAAGGGAATCACAGAATCCCAAGGGTTGGAAGGGACCTCAAAAGATCATCTAGTCCAACCCCCCTGCAAGAGCAGGGTAACCTAGAGTACATCACACAGGAACTTGTCCAGCCGGGCCTTGAATATCTCCAACGGAGGAGACTCCACAACCCCCCTGGGCAACCTCTTCCAGTGCTCTGCCACTCTCACAGTAAAGAAGTTTTTCCTGATGTTCACATGGAACCTCTTATGCTCCAGTTTACACCCATTACCCCTTGTCCTATCACTGGACATCACTGAGAAAAGCCTAGCTCCATCATCCTGACACTCACCCTTTACATATTTGTAAACATTGATGAGGTCACCCCTCAGTCTCCTCCAAGGTAAAGAGACCCAGCTCCCTCAGCCTCTCTTCATAAGGGAGATGCTCCACTCCCTTAATCCTCTTTGTGGCTCTGCGCTGGACTCTTTCAAGCAATTCCCTGTCCTTCTTGAACTGAGGGGCCCAGAACTGGACACAATATTCCAGATGTGGTCTCACCAGGGCAGAGTAGAGGGGAAGGAGAACCTCTCTTGACCTACTGACCACACCCTTCCTAATGCACCCCAGGATGCCATTGGCCTTCTTGGCCACAAGGGCACATTGCTGGCTCATGGTCATCCTCCCATCCACCAGGACCCCCAGGTCCCTTTCCCCTTCACTACTTTCCAGCAGGTCAGCCCCCAACCTGTACCGGTACATGGGGTTGTTCCTCCCCAGATGCAAGACTCTACACTTGCCCTTGTTGAATTTCATCAAGTTTCTCCCTGCCCAACTCTCCAGCCTGTCCAGGTCTCGCTGGATGGCAGCACAGCCTTCTGGCGTGTCAGCCACTCCTCCCAGCTTAGTGTCATCAGCAAACTTGCTGACGGTACACTCAGTTCCCTCATCCAGGTCATTGATGAAAATATTAAGCAGCACTGGTCCCAGCACTGACCCCTGAGGGACTTCACCAGTCACAGACCTCCAGCTAGATTCTGCCCCATTGACCACAACTCTCTGCCTTCTTCCTTTCAACCAGTTCTTGATCCACCTCACTACCTGATCATCAAGCCCACACTTCCTTAGATTATCTATGAGGATGCTGTGGGAGACAGTATCAAATGCCTTACTGAAATCAAGAAAAAACACATCTACCACTCTACCATCATCCATCCACCTAGTTACTTTCTCATAGAAGGCTATAAGGTTGGTCAAACATGACTTCCCCTTGGTAAAACCATGTTGGCTACTCTTAATGACCCTCTAATCCTTGATATGTCTAGAGATGGTGTCAAGAATAAGTTGTTCCATCACCTTTCCAGGGATGGAGGTAAGGCTGACTGGTCTGTAATTACTCGGGTCCTCCTTCTTGCCCTTCTTATAGACTGGCGTGACATTTGCCATCCTCCAGTCCTCAGGCACCTCTTCTGTTTCCCACGACTTAATAAAGATGATGGAGAGTGGCCTAGCAATGACCTCCGCCAGCTCCCTCAGCACCCGTGGGTGTATTCCATCTGGACCCATCGATTTATAGATGTCCAGATTGCTTAACTGATCCCTAACCCAATCCTCATCTACCAAAGCAAACTCCTCCTTTATCCTAACTCCTTCTGGGGCCCCCGGGGAGAGTCTGCAGGAGTAAAGACAGAGGCAAAGAAGGCATTCAGCACCTCTGCCTTCTGTGTGTGGACCAACGGGACACCTGGCATCCATGCCCGCATTTCCCTGGCACTGCGTGTGTGGGCTTACGGGAGCTCAAGTGGCTTGTATGCCATACTGAGCACTTAATGTATTCCATCTGTGGTTAGGAATTCAGTTGCATCCATATCATAGAGTCACAGAATCATTTGGGTTGAAGGGACCTTAAAGCTTATACAGTTCCAACCCCTGCCGTGGGCAGGAATACCTTCCACTAGAGCAGGTTGCTCCAAGGCCCATCTAACCTGTCGTTTTGAACACTGCCAGGGCTAGGGCAGCCACAGCTTCTCTGGGCAGCTAAAAAAGACAACTGAGGCAGTGCTTGAGCATGATTACCCTTGGAATAGTTTGGATCTGTTCAGCAGAGAATGATGCTGATATCTTGCGCTAAGCATATTGGGGTCAATGCACGATTGTGTATCATTGGTGACTGAGAGCACTGTGCATATAGCAGATTGCTTTAGAAACAACCCGAGTGGAAAGGGAGGCTGTGCAGGAGGAATAAATGAGAAGGGAGAACATGAATACTGTTATGGAGGGGGACGTAATGTTTTTGTCTTGGTAAGTGCTTCAAGAGAAGGTCACTTGCACTTTATGGTGGTTGAACTATGGTATTGATCTGTAGCTGTTTGCTGAATGTTGTAGAGGAACTTCTGAGACATCCTTCTCTGTCTACCTGAGCTTCCTCATAATGGACTTTGTTACACACAAGTCTCCATAGCATTTGCTTTTGCTTCTGAGCTTTGAGCCGGTGTAAAGTGCAGTAGGATTGTAAATAGGAGCACAATAAATAGCAAGAACCACTGTTGGAGAACTGATTGAGCAAAACAGGCTGTGTTTAGGAGGTGCTTTTGCTGGGAAACTCTTTGGTTAGACTGTGCAAAACTTTCTGTCTCTGTAATTTTATTAAGTCTTAATTAAACTTTCTGCATTTAAATGAGTTTACATTAATGTCACACTGTTTTATGTGTATATTGACAGGCACTAACAGGGATTTGATCAGCCTAATCCAGCTATATGTAATTATGTGCTTTCTCCTTAAACAATTGCTAACAGAGCCTATCTATCATGGCAGGAAACCTGCGGCTTTATTATAAAGTGGGATTGTTTAGTGAAGTGTAATGAGACCTCAGGTTTTGGCTGGGGAGTAAACGGAATGAGACTTTAATGAGCCCCGCCATAGGAAGAGAAACCTTCCCACCCATCCTGTGTAGCAAGGCCCAGTTCTTATCTTCCCCCCAAGAAAAGGTGTCCTGATTGCATTGTTGTCACACTCATATTAGCATGTTTCTGTACTTTGACAGGAATTTGGGAAAGGTGCAGATTTCGGGCTGCCGGAGGGAGAGCTGGAGCTTAAACCTGCAGTGCTGTTGTAATGTAATGTGATGTGGAGGGGTGTGTTTCATTCACTCGTAACTTGATTATCCAGATCAAACGAGTGTCTAGAAGGCAACAGAGTTGGGAATAAAATCTGCCAAATGGCAGCACTGCATAAGCTGTAAAACGCCTTCCCTGTTTGGAAAACAAGTAAGGAAGGGAGTAACACAGGCACCCACTCCAGCGATTGCGTTTGGGTTGATTTCTGTGTGATTTAGTTCCTCTCCAGCGTCCTCCCCTGGCACGTGTACAAGCAGGAAGAGGCAGGCGTGGTGCCAGCAGGCTTTCCTCAGCCTCCTACTGGAAACCAGCCTTGCCAAGAAGAGAAGCTGGAAAAACCAGATCTTCAGACCAGCCCTGAAGGGCGTGCGTTTGAGATCTGAACCCCTCACTCAGTGTGCTCTGGTGTTGCATCCAGCTTGCTTTCAATCCGTGAATACCTCCCAGTTACTTCATAAAATAAAATGGGAGGTGACACTGTTGGTGCAGTGCTCTCCATTTTCCCCTACAGGGCTGCCTCAGGAGGGTTTCAGGACTCCAGGTACATGTCCGTCTTGCTTTTCTCCTATGGCAGATAGTTCTGTCTTGAAGTGGAAGAGCGAGATTTCACTTTGTGCCTTCTGAAGAAACAAACTGTTTCACAAATAGTTTGAGTCCAGCATCATCAGAGTCTCTGTTGGTCAGGAAGTACACACGTTGTTCCTAGATGTTGCCCTAGTATCTTGGAAGCTGTTCTTTTAGCTGTTTTGTGTGGGTCAGTCCTATGTACACCGTTCTCTTCTTGCTGCATGCATGCACTCCAGGATCACCCGTTGCCTTTGTGGGTTCTGTGGGTTTAGATTTAATGACCCATTCTTGCTGTGGGTATGGATTTTACTGCCAGCCAAGCTTTAGCCTGGCCTGAATTTTCAGTGCCAGAGTTTTAATGACGGTAGAATTATAATGAAGAGCAGTGACAGTCCCTCAGCTCTTCTGTTTGCATTCTGTAACATCAAGCTTCAGACCTGCTGGTGTTCTGCTGGGTGCGTGTCTAAGGGATCTGTTTCAAACACGTTGATAGTGATGCTGTACCGATAGTTTGAATGGGAGAATTAAACGACCAGACCCCACAGTGGATCATAGGGACAGTGTTTCCCATCCAGGTCATTGTCAGCTCGGATGATGAGCGCTGGTGATAGTTCAGCTCATGGTGTGGGTTAGCAGCCACAGTCCAGGTCTCGGGGGCTCACGACCTGAACGCAGCAGCACTGAGAACAGAAGTGTTATTTTCACATCGGTTTCCTATTGCTGCACCTTCTTGTAGATGCCTAACGCTTGAGGTTGGTGTGGGAAAGCAGCAAATACATTCTGAGGGGCTCTGACACAAGCAACTCCTTCATTTTTATTTATTTATTTAGCATAGCTATTTAGAAACAAACTGAATTTCCATAAATGCAGTGGGAAGAGGGATGGTTTGTATCCAAAGGATGCAAAAGGATGTGCCTCAGGAGCACCCGAGAAAATCGCTTTTTAAGAAAACAGCTGCGCGAATGCATAGTATCAGGTCATACCCTAGGTGTTGTAGTTTACTGCGTTTACATATAAGATCCTCAGTAGGCTGTATGGATGGGGAATGGCAAGCTCTTCTTTTCTGGCCTCCAATAAGAACTGAATCCATGCAGTGACAGGAATTAGGTGTTTTTTTTCCTTGTGTTTATAATAAACATTTGCCCTGTTTCTTCACTGGACTGCCTGTTTGGACAAGTTGGCTTGATGCTGGTTCTTCACCTACGAAGAGGAATATGGGTTATTTATATACCTGTGTGTGGAGCAGAAGGATTTGCTTTTAATTTACTTCCTTTTAATTGCGTTCTGCTGGGTTTCTTTGCTGCATTCAGGGCAGATAGCATTGCGCTGCAGTGCTCTATGTGCCAAAAACACTGTCACCTCACCTCTGTTTATCAATGCCTTCCCAGCTGCAGGGATCCGTGGCTTTTTGTTTCTAACACAGATTACTCGCTCTATCCGAGTCCTCAGCATTGTGAAAACTGCCCTGAAGTAGCTTTGTGCTGTGGTGGCCTTGCTCTCTCTGACTTTCTGGCAGCATTCAGTGCTGCCTTTCATTTTCCAAGTGCTCCGAGTAGTTTGGAGACTTTCATAAGCCACATTTCCAGTAAATGTGATGTTGCAGTAATGATGGGTCAATTCAGATTCAGGTCTGTAATTGGAGGAAGAAAGCCACCACCCCTCACTACAAAATAATGCTGAACTGACTTCAAACAGAATCTTAATAGTCCTGTATTGTTGTGTGTGTAATTAAAAGCTTTTACCCTCGAAAGCAGGGTTGTTTTGATTTGCTGATCATAATTCCTTGCTACAGTCAAATAGACTGAGGTAAATTTTCGTGATAATAAGAATTGGCCTCATGCTGTAACGTGAAAATCCATTTTTCACAGAGCGAGACATTTTTTCTTAATGCTTTTCTTCATTTTTAGCACACTGAAATCAGGACAGTGTCACTGAAAGAGAAGATCTCAAGTTTAGCATCTCTTCAGGCTTTACCTTTAGCTCTGCACTGGTTCCTCTGTGCAACTTGGGTTGAAAGGGAACAAACTGGGTGATCCAGAGCATGGGACAGTGCAGAACCTGGAATTAGGTGTGTGGCTGTTCCGGCAGAGCCCTCATGTGCTCAGGTTGTTTCATTAGGGGGTGGCTTGTACAAAGGCTGTTTCCTTTTTGAGCACGTGATAATCATTTCCCCTTGTTAGCGGTGGCACAGAGCTGTGCTTTGGGACCAAAAGGAATCATCCTGCAGTTGGAATATTCACTTTGTCACGAGGCCACTTTTGTGTTGCTGAAAGTGGGTTGGCTGGGGAGGTTTGAGGGGAGGGAGGAGGATGTGGCTGGGATTAAAGCGTTCTGTTAATCCTCTGGGCAGGCGTGCTCTTTAGGGTTCAGCTCTCTTAGTCAAATTGGCAAATCCCTGCTGTATCCATCTTTGTCACCCACACAAGTGATTAGCCAGAGCATTTTGCTCCTTTAGAGCCTGTCAAATAATGAAGATTTAACTATCATTTTACATTTAGTGTTTAAAACAGAGTGTAGCAATTGTGCTTGAATGGGATTGAAATAATGCTGGACAACCACTGCTGCAGTTGCATTAAAACTCTTACAATCAAGCTTTCCAAAGCAAAATCTCCCTCTTTGGAGCCAGGTTTGTGTCTGACACAAACACAGGAGCAGGTTTAGCTTCTGTCTCAGTGCAGGAGTTGGGTGCAAACTGGTCTAAGTGCTCCTTGCAAATCATACGCAGGTAGCAGACACCCAAGAGGGTGAAGATGTTCTTTAGAGAGGGCATAAGGATTGTTACTCCACACTCTTAGACCTGCCAAAACTGAAACACCAGTTTAAAAACAAGGACAGAGCTGGACATGGGTGGATGGATGGATGGATGGATGGATGGATGGATGAAGGCTGCATACGGAACTGAGGTCTCTGGAGATTCCAGCAAGAGCTTTGTACACAAGTATTCCTCTTGTGTAAATCTGTCCCAACCTTCTACTGAAATACTCCTTAAAAAGTCCCATTTAGCTGCATTTCTACGCTGGCCAAATCACCTTAGAAATTGGTGACCTTGCTGATGCTGCTCTAGCAATGGCCAGACCTTAAAGCTGCAGGAAGGAAAATTCCACGTCCAGATGTGGTATTTCACCTCAAGGTAAAATCAGTTCTGGAGTAATGATAAAAAAATATGGGGTAGCCTCAAACAAGTCTTGTCCTTTATTAAGGAGTACCGAGGGTTTGTGTAACAGTGTTTCAGTTCAGTCATTTATTACAAAAGCCCCAAACATCTGCATGGTTTCAAAGGTAGGAAATAACCTGTATCTGTCGTTTAGACCTCGCTTTAATTAAGGGTAGGAGTAAGAATGATCCTACTTCAGTCAGTGTGGTGTGCCTGGCTTGTGTCTGGTCTGCTGGGAACGTCCAAGCAGAGCACCCTGTGCCCATGGCCCGGGGCTTGGGCAGCACTGCAGGGAACAGTCCTGCTTCACTGGTGGGAAGCGTGGTCCTTAACCACCAGGCCAGGGAGTGCTCCTGTTGCAAGGACTGTTCAGCATGGAGTGGTGGTTCCTGCTAACGAGGCTTCCTTCTGCCCCTGGGGTCCCCACCTCCGCCTCTTTCCATCTCTTGGCTGCAGTTCCCTGAAGCAATCAGCCCAGCAGCAAAACAGGTAAAAGCCGATAAGCTTGTTCGTTTTAGTTCTTGACTGATGCTGGGGTGTGCTGGTGATTGGGAACTGCTGGGTTTGGGGCTGTTTAACACTCAGATAATCTGATAATTGTTGCTGCTTTGGTGTCTTGTGTCCTTTCTCGCTGCTGTTGGCAGACAGTTTGAATACAGCCTGTCCTGATTGCTGCTTTGTTGTTTGGGTTTATTTTTAATGTCTCAGTAACATCCATGGCCCCAGGGGGTAAAACTTAAATGATAAAAATTAATTCTTGTCAGATTCATTGTTTGAATTTCGAGATGTTTTGCTGTTGCAGAAATGTTACAGTGTCAGCAGCAGGATCATGAGGCCAGCTAAATCCAAATTGCCTTGCAAACTCTTGTAATTCGGGATTTGGAGGAAAATTATTCAGTTTAACACCGCTAATTTGTGCTGGAAGGCTGGTGATAATAAGTTCTTTAGACGTCTAGGCGTACGAGTACACTAAGTGCAGATAAATGAAATCATCTGTGCATGTGTTGCATGTAGAAGGAGATGCAGAATTACAATACTTTATAGCAGATTGCCATTAATTCTGGTTGGGAGATGGTTGATGTGTTCTGAATGGTATCAATCCCCCAAGTTTCACTGCAGCCTTTTGGTACAAAATGATCCCTGCTTAACCATAGCTGACTTGCTTTAAGATGATGGCAAGTGCCTCAGCATTGGTATGAGTGACTTCAGCAAGTCCACTGATTGATGCTTTTAGGTTTTGAGGTTAGCTCTGCAAAAGCAGTTCAGAAGTGACTTAACCCAGAAGGTAGAATGGAGAGCGCTTATATGTATAGGAATCAATGTGGATGATGGGCGAGGAGGGATATCATTGCTGTAGATGTCAAGGCAGGGTACTAAATTTGTGAATTTTTATTATGTTGAAGAATGATGTGTTTAGGTTTGTCTTCAGTAGATGGAACTTCTTAGTGATTTGCTCTGCTTGAAACCTCAGCCTTTCAGTGTCAAGATGGAGCACTGCAGTGTCAGAGAAGAAGAAAGAGTTAGGCTCTGCAAAGCGACTGCTTCAAACATGTATCAAGTCAACACTCTATTTTCTTGACCATTGGGATGGTTTCTTTCTAGCCAGCAGGTTCCTGCTTGGGGAGGGGGAAGGAACTTTGCTATAGTGAACTTAATAATAATCTCATCACACCAGGCAATTCTATTACCAAATTTTAAATTGCAAAATTCATAGAAGGAAGGTGAAGTTCCAGTCTCTGGTTAGTGCCTGGCTCCTGTCATGCTGTTGTAGACTACAGATATTCCACTTCTGCTGGAGTCTCTTAAACTCTTCTGTTGCTATTCCTACAAGTACCCCAGTGAAGGGAATTGCTGATTTTCCTAGTGTGATAATTTCCAGCCTTGGCAGATACTTGGCCCAGGCTGAGCTGTTAAGAGAAATGGGAATCAGCCTTAGTAGGATGTGTGCGGTCTGCGGCAGTGAGCCCTCTCCTGTTCTGGGAGACTGGGAGTGGGAAGCTTGTGTTTGAGGAGCAAAGGTGAGTTTCCATTTCTTCTGCAGTGTGAGTTGGCTGGTCACTAAGGTTAGAGTGTGCACAACATTGAAGGACCTGCAGGATATTGCTTTCTTATTGCCCTTCTGATACCAGTTTGCTCGAAGATGTTTTAAATGGACATTGCTGACTAGCCTAATGACACCCATCCCAGTGCTATAGTATTTCCTTCTCTTCACTTGAGTTCAGCCTTCTCAGGGCACAGGCAGGGTGATTGCTGGCCGAAGGAGGACACAGCTCAGTAACATGAGATAATTTATGCTCATGGGCCATGCACACCACAGGGCCTGAGACCCTGTGTAACCCTCGCTCTGGCCTGGTGTACTTCATGGATCTGTTTCTCCCTTTCCACTATCAGTAGTTACTTGCCTTCCAGCGGAGTCCATGGGTGGCTGGTAAGAGCCTTGGCAGCAGAAGGGGATACCTGTGGCACTCTTACTCTGCCTGCACAGCATGGGCTGTAGGATTTAGTCTTGTGTAACTGAGCACCAGATTTTAAGTGCTGTTTCATACCCACATGAACACGGCAGCATGTACAACATCCCAGACCTTTCCTGTGTGGAAGCGCTGTCTCTTGCAGTGATTGTCTAATCCTGGCAGGAGCCCCCGGGCTCCTACCGGCAGCAGGAGCCTGGCAGCAGCTTGCAGAGATTCACTGCTTCCATTTCATGGTTCAGTTAAGATGAACCCTAAGGCTCATCTCTGTGAAAACGAGGGGCCAGTTTCTGTGCAAGTCCTTCTCTGCCAGTAGCAAAGCCAAGTCACCCAATCTACTGGAAATGTACTTGGAGATTGATGCCAGGTCCCCAAACTGGAGAGCATCAGCTCACAGCTCAAGTGGTGCTGACATTTGCAGGAAGGCTTTCTCTTCTAAGCCATCAGATGTTAGCTAGTGTATGTAATTAACTTGGTATAATTTTGCTTCAGAATGAAATACTCATTCAAAAGAGACTTAAAACCACACTGATGTTTTTAATGTCTAGGTAGCTAGTGATGCTGTGTGGAGCAAGGCATACATTATTGTTGGAGAGATTAGTTTTCATGGCAACCCTGTTCGTTACTGTGGCACACGGAAGTTCCAAAGGCTTTTACTGTCCATCACTTCTTGAGTCTTGTGAGAAATCTGAATACAAACCCGCCTGACGTACATTAACAGTGGAGACAGAAAACATTAGGAAAACACTGCAGCCGAAATGCTCTGGTTGTCTGATTACCCAAAGGGCAAACATCAAACTTTAATTTTGCACAGTCATTTTTTTCTAGAGTTTGAAACTAAAGCTCATGACCAAGCAGGAGGAGAGGGCATGGAAAGGGAAGGGGTAAAACAGATTTCTTTTGCCCCTGAGGAGATTCAAGAGTTAGCTATTGGAAGTGATAAGCAACAAAACCAAACCAAAAGCCCACAGCTCACAGAAGGTGGAATACCAAAAAGGCTCTGCCCTGAATTGGTGAGAATTGAGGATTTGCTGAGGAGAAACAGTTATGAAAGTTTAGAAAGGAAGTGGTCCCATTTGACTGAAGGATGGAATGGGTGGTGTGTGTAGTTACTCCATCCAGTTCCCATTTACCTCCCCCTTATGAAGTCCACTGACCACTTCTGGTCTCTCTAAATCTGTTCTGTGTTTTAAATTTAACACTGCAGCTGGCATTGTTTCTTCTTTTGCAGGCGGTAGATTTAGATTAGATATTAGGAAGAAATTCTTTAGAAGATTTACCAAGTGGAGCTGCAAATGGCTTTAATAAATAATAGAATCCCAGACTGGTTTGGGTTGGAAGGGACCTTAAAGTTCTTCCAGTTCTATCCCCCTGCCATGGGCAGGGACACCTTCCACTAGAGCAGGTTGCTCCAAGCCCCTGTGTCCAACCTGGCCTTGAACACTGCCAGGGATGGGGCAGCCACAGCTTCTCTGGGCACGCTGTGCCAGTGCCTCAGCACCCTCATAATGAAGAATTTCTTCCTAAAATCTAATGTAAATGTCCCTTCTCTCAGCTTAAAGCCATTCCCCTTGTCCTGTCACTACCTGCCCTTGTAAAAAGTCCCTCTCCAGATTTCCTGTTGGCCGCTTTAGGCACTGGAAGCTTCTCTGAGGCTTCCCTGGAGCTTTCTCCAGCTCTCTCAGCCTGTCTCTATAGCAGAGGTGCTGCAGCCTTTGGCACATCTTTATGGAATCTAACTGGAATGCATGTAGATCTTGTTCAAAAGAATTGTTTTCTTTCCTTCTCTTGCAGTTTCTTGGGCAGCCAACCCCTTGAAGGAGTAGGAATTCTTCAACCTCTTGTTTCAAAAGACTGTGGACTGTTTCCTGCTGTGCAACTCCCTTCTCTCTCCCATTTCAACAAACAAAAGATCCTAAGAGGAGGATGAGGCAGCTGAGAGGAAAACCCAAAAAAGAGACCTCCAAAGATAAAAAGGAGAGGAAACAGGCAATGCAGGAGGCCCGGCAACAGATCACCACCGTCGTGCTGCCCACACTGGCGATTGTAGTACTGCTGATCGTTGTGTTCGTGTATGTAGCCACTCGCCCAAACACGACAGAGTGATGCAGCTCCTCACACTCCCAGCCTTGGGGTTTTAACTGTTTTATTAAGAGCCAGAAGGAACCCTCTGCCGCTCCCTTAGTACTTCACAGAGGAACTTGTCAACTTCTCACTGTTTCTCTCATAGGGTCCCGTGGAGTCTCTTTAGGAATGTAACATAAAACGTATTTGTGAGCGTGCCGGTACGTTTTATGGTCAGTTCATGTGCCTTTCAGACTTTTAAAATGGTGTTTTTCTGAAATCCATTGGAAGCTCTATATTGTAAAAGGAAATTGGGCTCTGCTATAGATTTGTATAAAATCAGCTTTCAGCTTTTATCACTGTTATGGATAATGTTGCTCCCATGAGCTCCTGGATGTCTGTTTCAGAACTTCCAAAGAAGTGCATTTCTTCTTTGTACTTACTGTCATATGAAGTGCTTTGATTCAGAAAGGAGATATTTATTTTTTGAATAAAAGAGAGATGTCTTGGAATCTTCAAATTATTTTGCAAAGAATGTGACTTACTGTGAAAGCTGACATTGTGTAGTGATTTTTTTCATTAAACACACTAGAGTTCACCCAAAAAGAGTTCCTTTTGCTGTAAGATGCCACCACATCGATTGAATTCTTCAGGATCTGCCAAAAGGAATCTTACAAAGGTTGGAAATGGAGGTTTCTATCAGTTTATGGCAAAGTAACTAACAATGAGTGATGTGAACACAGTTGTTTATCTGAATGTTAAATATTTAAATCTGTGTGAGTGGCAATAAAAGATGATTTTGGATACAACCCTTGATTTGATTTGATTTATTTTAAAGGAAGGAAAAGTAACAGTGGTAGAACTTAAGTCTGCTGTGTTTGCTGCAGTGAGCTGCTGTCCGGTGACATTCCCCTCTCTTCCTCACTCCAAGGAGGCTGTGAGCAGAGCTTGGGTAGTTTTATTCTAGGAGATCAAGCTTTAAGTGCTTCCAGAATCCCATATTCCTCTACAGCCCTTTCTCATCCAAATATTTTAAGGCACTTGGTAAGCATTTACCTTCAGCAGACTTGAGGGAGGGAATCCGAGAACCCTTGGCTGCTGCTTAAATACAAGCCAAGGAAGGAAGAATGGGATGCTGCAGTGCACTGGAGCACAACAGGGGATGTTTCTGTGCCAAAAGGGGAAGACCTCTTGAATCATCCTTGTAGGTGCTACCTTTTGGCACGGGGATGACCCCAGCCCCTCACATGTGTGCTAGTGACAGCCCTGCTTTGCTGCTGCGTTATCCTGGGTATTGGTCCTGTGTGGAGTGATGCTGCCACCCGAAGCATGATCTAGACTAGATGGCCCAGCACTTTGTCCAGCTGAATCTTAGAAATGTCCGACACTGGGGAATCCACTAACTCTCCGGGGATATTATTCCAATGGCTGGTTGTTCTCAATGTGAACATTTTTCCTGTTGTTTCCAGTTGGAATCTCCCCAGGTGTAACTTGTGCCCGTCACCTCTTGTCTTTTTCATGTGACTCCTTGTAAAAAGAGAGTCTCTGTCTGCCTTGTAGCTGCCCTTTAAATACTGGAACATGGTGATAAGGTCTCCCTGAGTCTTCTTTTCTCTAGGCTGAACAAACCCAGCTCTCTCAGCCTTTCTTCACATGGCTTCCCAATCACAGGATTTTCTCTGTGGCCCTTCTCTGGACCCTTTCCAGGCTGTCCACATCTATTTTGTGTATCAGGGACCAAATCTGAACACAGTATTCAAGGTCTGGCCTGACCAGCGTTAAGTATAGCAGGACAATGACATCTTAACCTGCTGCTGATGCCCTTGTTGGTGTCACCAGCACCCTGTTTGCTTTCTTTGCTGCAGCTGCACACTGGTCACTTCTCAAGCTTGGTGTAAAAACACTCTAGGCAAGCAACATGTAGTTCCCTGCAGTGGACTTTGCCCTGAGGCATCAAGTGGGTGAGTCTGGCCAGCTCTGAACTAACCCAGTTCAGAACAAGACACACACCTGGTGATGCTGGGATGTGCTCACCAAACCATGCTCTGCTGCTGGAAAGTATTTGTGCTTTGGTACAGGAGCCACTTCCTTCAGCTGGAGAGATCTGAAACGATGCAGCTGTAACAGTAATTGCTCAGTCTGTGCCATTTTCCAGCTGCTCCTGTTCTCCCGGCACCAGATCCTTTCTGTCCTATTTTAATTTTATCCTCACTCCGGAATAAAATGACATGGATCTCCGGTCATTTGCCTGTTTCTGAAGGGAGGTGTTGAATAAAGCTATGCCTGAGGATGTGAGCAGATGTGTGTGTGGTTTAGTTAGGTACTCGTGTTCTGCAGCGTGCTTGCTACCTTGACTGTCTAGAAGAGAAGCAAAGTTCCTGCTAATCTCTTCTGTAGGTTTGTCTTTATCATCTTCCTCTTTGTACATTCTTTACCAGGGTTTTCCTGGCCCTGCTCATTCCATGGTACTGTCCGACAGCTCTGTCGTAGTCCCTGCGATTTCCCATCTCAGAGCAGCAGGTGTATTTCAGCCCCTTCCACCTCAGGGCTGTTTTATCAGCACAAGCAATAATTTGCCTTTGGAAAGCCTGTTCAGAGCCCTGAGGCATTTCCTCCCCCCTTCATTTTCTGCAGGAGCCCAGTCTGTGACACATAAGAGCAATTAACTGGCTGGTAACAACTGAAGAGGTAGAAGGTCAGCTGGGTTAGGTAGTATTTAAGATTACTTCTCTAATGAGATGTTTCATTTCTGCTGCCTTCTCTTCTGCACTCCCTTTCTCTCTTGTCATCTGTGAATTCCTCAGGTCACAATAATAATCTTCTCTGAGCCAAATGTTTATTAATATGAACTATAGCTTAATGCTAATAAGAGACACTGTTGATTTCAATCCCTGAAATGTGCAATTTTACTGGGTGCTAATTGAGAGGAAAACTGTTGCACATTTGGAATTGTTCCTTATGGAGAAGCCAAATTGATTTCACAGTTTGATGCTTCAAATAAAAAAGAGGAATGTATTTTTCTCTAGTAAACAATGAAGTTGCATTCTGACATTTTCAACCAAATTCCCTTTTGCTGGTGCTGGATGTGAGAATACACGTTTGGAGAAGTGGGGGGGAAGCCTCTGTAGACAGGAGCTGTCAAAAATCTCTGGGAAGTAATGGGCAAGTAAATTAATGGCAGTTGCCCAAATGTCAGCTCCTGTGAACCTTCGCAGCCCAAGGTGTAAGTGTGTCTCTGGTTTTTAACAGTGTGTATTACTCCAGCTGTCAGTTGCCTTCAAAACTGTTTTGGACATAGGATTTCAAACTTTTCCCCAGCACACAGCAGCTCGTGGGCAAAATGGAATGATTTATTACAGGCATTTTACCAGAAAACTCATGCTGAGAGACTTCTTCCGCAGTGTCTGTGGTACCTTTTGCTTTCCGTAAGTGCTCATTATCAGGTCAAGTCATTAAAACTTGCCATTGACTTCTGGTAAATCAAGTTATAGAAGCAATTTTTTTACACCCCATTTTTCAAAGCATAAATCAAATCTGAGTCATATACTTGAAGATCATGGTTTGAATCGAGTTTTGTAAATGTCTTCTAAGTGCTAAGAAAACGGTGGAATTGTGTCAAGTATCCTTGCCGTGGGTATCCTTGCCCATTGGTGTCATCCATGGCCCCACTCCCCAAAGCCAAGCAAGAGAAGCCAGCACCAGTGCCCATGGTCTGAAGGAAGAACAGCACATATTTTCAGAGCTCAGAGAAATTTGCTCTTGGTCTTCTGCTTCAATCCATCTACAAGAAAATATTTATTCACATCCTGATGTTCAGAAAATGGTGCTTTTAAATACAGGCAGCAGAGAAAACGCACTGTTCTTCCTCCAGACTGTATATGTTCAGTGCCTGGATAGTACATGCACAGGCCTGGATGCTCCCATAGCTCTGGAAGGTGTGAACTGGAACCTGCACTTGGATTCTCTGGATTGAATCTGCACCACAGAGATATTTCTTACCTGGAGAAGTTTCTTCCCAAGGCAGGTGGTTCCAGTTCACATGCCACACACCAGCAAGCTAAATCCTGCCATGCATGTCCCAGTCAAGTATCCCCATCATTGCTAGAGGTGGAGCTGCCAGCTGCTGTTGTCTTCTCTGCACCATCTTTATTTGGCTGAAAAGTTTTAACCAGAACTTTTCTTGTTACGGAGCTTCCATGGAATGCTGAGAACTGGGACTTCATAGAATCCCAGACTTCATAGAAGCCCAGACTGGCTCACCCAGTTCCAACCCCCTGCCACGGGCAGGGACACCTTCCACTAGACCAGGTTGCTCCAAGCCCCATCTAACCTGGCCTTGAACACTGCCAGGGATGGGGCAGCCACAGCTTCTCTGGGCACCCTGTGCCAGTGTCTCAGCACTCTCATAGTGAAGAATTATTTCCTAATGTCTAATGTAAATCTCCGCTCAGCTTAAAGCCACTTTCCCCTTGTCCTGTCACTACCTGCATTTGTCAAAATTCCCTTTCCAGCTTTCTTGTATCCCCATTCAGGTATTGAAGACTCTTATAAGTCTCCCTGGAGACTTCTGGAGGATTTCTTGCTCCATCTGGGATTGTACAAGGATTCACTTCAAGTAAAGTAAATCCTACAGCTGTTGCAGAAATCCAGTGAGAGCTTGGTTTAGGACTGTTCTTTGCATTCAAACATGTTCTCTTAAGGTAACTGGACAAACATTCTCAATAGATCTGTTTTAAAGCCACTAGCAGTTTGCTGCAAAGTAGATTAGAGGAACAATCCGATGGCTTTGTTGGTTCAGGGACACCGCAGTGCGGTGTATCGGTGTCCAGGGGTATTGCTCAATCCACTAGCAGTAATTTAGATGCAGTACATTAAATTACAGCCTATTTATGGATTTGAGGGGGCCCATGTGATTAAATAGTAACTCTGACACAGTGAACTTTGAGATCTGAACCCTGCAGTGAGTTAAAAACAAAGGAGTTCCCGCATTGTTTTGGCCAATTCAAATGAGCTCTGCTATGACACATCTTGCACCGAGTGTTTTCTCAACAGACTGCGGTGTCTGAGAAGAAAAAAAACTTCCCTAGCAGAAGGCTGAAGGTGTAAAATCTAGTGGATAGCTATGTTGCATAGAATTACATGGGAAATTGTGGTCGGGAATGATGTAATTGGCTGTTGTAGGTTGTAAAGCCACCGTCTGTATAAGGCCAAGGACCTTCTGGCCATGCCCTCAGCCTCCTTCCAGCTCTTTGGTCTCTGGGAGCCGCTGGGCAGAAAGTGATGGGACAGAACAGAACACATATCGGCACACACCTGAGCTGGATGCGTAAATAAAACTATGATGACTCACTGACATTCCATAGATGTAAAATCACCCAGGGCTCCTCCCATTAGACAGTGTCTGGGGACGACTTCTTTCTCATTCACAGTGGTGGTGTTTAGTCTACTTTTGAATTGTTAAGTGGTGGTGGGCTTGTTCCTGTGCACTGCCATGCCACTGTGAAACCAGGAATTATAACCAGTTACACTGTGATAAAGCCAGAACAGTGGGATTGGAGGGTTTAGGTGCTTTGCGTGAAATTTAGCTCCTAAATTTCCCACACAAAAAGGAAGAGAGTACAAAATGGTAGGAAGAAAGTGCTCTAAATACCCAGCGTTTATGTGAGCCTCTTTCAAAAGGTTCTGTTCAGTTACTGGCAGCCCCGTCAGAGTAAGTCTGGGGAAGTGAATTGGCAGCAACAGTTTGGTAGCTCCTATACCACCAAGTATTTCAGTATCATACCTCAATGAAACATAGTTGGCAGCTGTGTGAACATGACCTCTGGTTTTCCTTCAGCCAGAAAAGCTGGTGGCAGCCTGAATCGTTGTTCTTTTTATTTAAAACAAAGCCTTCAACTGGGAGCCAAAACCATCCTTTCTGGTAAAGCTTTGAAAAATCATAAAAGAAGTCCAGCAGCTCACAAGAATTTTTCATTGCTTGGCTCTTTACAAAGCAGAATAGTGATTTTCTGTATGTTTTGGGTAATCTGTAGCTCTTGAACATTGCACCTTGTCCTGTCAAATGATTGTACAATTAATAATTCATTTTTATTGGTGATTTTAGACATTTATAGCCTTGGACCCTCCTGGTTATTCTTTTTTGTACAATATTCACACATTTCCCACCCCTCTTCATAAGATACATCATTCTTGGTCTTTATTATTTCTGCTGTCCATCATTTTTTCAAAAGTTTTTCGAATAGCTCGAAATGCGGTACATGTTGTACAAACTATTTTTGCCACATTGACATCAGGAATATGTATGTGCCTTCAGAAACCTCTCAGCAGTTCAATCACATTTCTACCTTTCAATACAATGGAAGTATTCAGAACCAGCGGTGTGGCTCCAGCTGTGGTCTGGCAATTGACTCGTTTAATTTGGGGATTGTCAGATGAGCAACTTCTCCTGGTATTGGCTAGCAAGGAGAAGGGCACTTTGATCCATACTGTCTTGGCATATTTGTGGCATAGTATGTTCTGAGCAGGACATAAGAGTAAACTCAGGTTGGAGAGAGCTTTGAGCATCCTGGTCTAGTGGAAGGTATCCTGGCCCTTGGCAGGGGGTTGGAAATGGGTGAGCTTTAAGGTCGTTTCCAACCCAAACTATTCCATGATTCTATGACAAGGCAGGCTGAAACTAACTGTTATTTAATTAGCCAAAGATAGTAGTTTGGTGAGATGTCACAAGGATTTAGAAAAAATTCTTACTCATTTTTTGATCATTTCATACATTCATTCTGTATCATCACACAGACCCGTGTCATGAGATGTATCCTCAGGCCTGGACTGGACTCAGACCTGTTGGTTCTTTGAAGATCAGGAGCACACTGTCTTGTATTTTTAAACGGTGCAGTTGCGACAGAATCTGGCCAACTGCTAATATCCCATATTTTTTTTCTCTTGCCTCTCTGAAAGACAACACTTTGACATCTTTTTGCTTCTACAGATCTTTCCCAGCTTAAAATTTAGCTTCATTTTCCAGAAGTTCGTAAATTTCTTCATTAGTTCTTTTGAGACGCCCAGCTGGATCTCCCCTTAAGTTGAGGACACATATATATTTAGTTTGTTCAGATGTCTTCCCATCATCTTTTCATTCAGTCCTCGTTCCTCCAGCTGAGTCTAGCAATTTTCCTGAATTTTCCTCTAAAAGGTTCTTTGATGTTCTCATTTGCATTACTCATTTTATTGCAAACTGAGCCAAACCCGTATTTAAAATCTTGGTATTTTGTGTGAGTGTGATGTAGTGTATTTTGTCTTAATGGAAACAGAGCTTCCAAAACCAATTCACATTTTTTGCTATGATCTTGAATATTAATGAGACTTCTTTTACTCACAAACTGGAGCTATTTGACAGTCTGGTATTATTTTTATCCATATTTTTCCAGGAAGTTGCCAACAGTCTATGCTGGGAGGCAGTTCTTCAGTATCTCGTTCACTGAAATTGGTGCTTCATCCACACCGTCTGTAATTTCTGTTTCACTTGCACAGCAACAGAGTTCAGGATGAATTGCAAATAAAAGGAATCTCAACATTATGCAGTTTTTTGGCACATTGAACTCAGTTAACTCTGCTCAGTTTTGCAATGTTTTCCTGTGTTGTAGAGAACTATAAAGACTTTAGCCCCTTACCTAAGACTGACCACAAATTGTCTAAAGTATTTCTCCCTGTTCCAATGTATTTAAACAAGAAGCCAACAAAGCATCAAAACACTGTTACAAGAGTTTTTCACCAAAAAGTGAAACATCAAAAGTGTTTTTCAAGATAGGATTAAAAAATTATGCAGAATTACTGTAAAGCATGGAAAGCACCTGAGATCATGCTCTGTCCCGGGTGAAGACTATAGGTCTGGTAAAAGGGGCAATATGGGTGCCTTCAAAATACGTGCTTTGTCTATTCATGTTCCTCTCACAGACCTGCATGGCTTAGAGGTAAGAAAGAAAGAACTTGAACTTCTCATTTCAGGAGTCCCAAGGGCTGTTTCTATAGCCAAGAATAACTAGAGCATAGATAAGCTCTTTATGCCAGGAGCTATGACATGGCTAAAGGCCCCTGTTATTCTTGTTCTGTGCAATCTAGAGAATTTCTTTTGGCTGATTGTATTTTCAAGAGAATAATTCCACTTATATATATATTCCACTCTGTATATCACAGAATTCAAAGTATCTTACTTAATTCACAGTGCTGCACCAGGGTAACTGTGGCACATAATTTAACTATGCAAAACCAACCTGTATATTTTAGAATATGTTTAGAGTACAGTATTTTGTAATGTAGTTGAGTTACAATATACCTAAATCCTAAAATTATTATCTCACTTGAAACCTTGGTGTTAAAAATACATGCTGTTGGCAATGGGCCTAAATATATTAAGCAGCTCGTTCCAGATTTTAGTTCTAGGAAACTCATGGGTGATTACTTGGTTTTATTTCCTTAATTTTGTGACTGGCTTAAGTGTGTCTGCTTTGCTGTAACCTGGTATATTTTTGGAGGGTATTTTCAGATTGTCTTTGCAGTTCTTCAAGGTGCAAATTTAAACGTTCTTCAAACTCTCTTGTGTGCTTCTCTTCCTCTTGAAGGAACTTTTCTGCTGTTGCAAGAAAGGACATCTCAGGGGAGGACTGAGCAATGAATAGAAAATGATGGTTAGTAAAAAGCAGATAGTACTACAACGTGTTTGCATTATCAAGTTTATAGATCTGAAAACCATTTCAACCTAGAGCAGCTAATAATTCTAAAACACTTTATAGCTCTCCAAGAGAGCATGTATTTAGTCATATATTTTTAAAGGCATAATGCGAACACGATGTTTGAATACCTGTGATATCCACAACATTAGGATGTAGACTTGACATTAAAAACTTAAAAATCCCATTAGACAGAATTAAGCTGCTTCAGAACCTCCAGAATCTTTGAATCAGCTACAGGTTATGTTAGTCACTTGTGTAATTTAGACCAGGACAGAGGACAATAATCTGTTTCTTGGGATTACAGTATTGGATATGGCTGATTGCCTCCTATAATATTAGCTCTCTCTTCCCGTGATGTGCTGCTTTCTGAGGAAAGGAGGAAAACCTATGTTCATTTCAGTGCCATCAACTTCAGACCCTGACATTCTGGAGAGTGTACTAAATTTTATTCTCTGCAAGTAGTTCACTAAAAAATCTTCTTTCCATTTAATGAGCATTTAGTAGACTGAGACATAAACCATACTGAAATTGGTCTTAAAATGGTTGTCACAGGATGCAGAGTTGTATAAAGCAAAGGACATGAGTGAGTTTTTGATGGAACAAGTTCTAAATTTTTAAGCAGCAATTTTTCTTAGTTCTTTTGCTAATACTTATGATGCATTCATTGGAATGTGTTTATCAAAAGAAATGTGAAGCAATTTTTCTTTGCCTAAAGACATTATGCTTGTTTAAATAAATTCAGTGTTTGTTTGTATAGGGAAGTAGTTTTATGACATGAATTTTTAAGTTGACTGAGAAAAAAACTTAGTATAGGAGCTGTAACACTCAGTGAGAGAGATCATTTTCTGTCTTTATATGATCATATATTGAGAAAGGTGTTTGACATTATCTTAATTAAACCATATGTAAAATAGTTTTAATAACGGAGTTGTAAGTCTAGAATCTCTAGTTTTGTTCCTCCTAGAATTTAAAAAGGAGAGTTTCTCTGTCAGCACATCAAATAAGAATGGCTTCGAATGGTTTATATATTCAAATGTTTTGTGGAAAGGCCAGTTCTATGATGTCTGTACATTTTTATTCTAAGCTGCAGTCCATCAGAATGGGCCATTCCCTATTTCCACAGCAACTAGAGGCAGATTTGGTCTTTGCTTTCAGCCAAGTTTAAAACTGCCCTTTAGCAGTTTTTGCAGGCCAAAAGATACTAACTAGATAAATTCTTTAAAGCAATATTCTCTCCACACTCTTTGCAGCAGACCTTGAGATAAAATGTAGAGATTTCCTATAAGAAACTCCTTTTCTTTTCAAAGGAGAGCAAGTAAGTGATAGGTGGAAATAAATTCTGAATGAAGTACTATCCTTCTAGAGTGAGGCAGACTTTCTGATGTATAGGGCTCCTAAAATGAAATTCACAGATAAAGCAGAATCTTCCTTTTCTCAGTCCCTCCAAATATTTAACAGGACAGGGAAGAAACAGTGATTTAATCTGCCACATATAAAGAACCCAAAGCTATTAGATCACTCTGTGCCACAACACTATTGTATCAGTCCCTGCATTAGCAGTGATTAGAATGAATGTTAATCTTCTAATGTTTGAGAAACTCTGGAGGGAGATCACCTGCCTTCTGGTTTTCCTTATAGACACATGCATGATGGCCCAGTCATAAATCATCAATGTTTTCACATGAAGAGTTGTTGCTGACAGTTTGAGTGCCATGGCTACATGAACATCGATTCTTTCATGGGCTGGATCACAAACCTATCCTTGCAACATTTGGATTCAACGATACAGGTGGCACTACTACTATGAAGTATTGAAGAAGGCCTTTGTATTATGAAGAAGACACTGGATTTGGAGGCTTTACTTAGGGAATCACCATGTGTTTCATTTACTGAATACCAGCTCTGAAATTACTGATTCAGCACTGTGCAAATAAAATACTTCCAGTGAGACGCATGAGAAACTGGGAAAATGTGAATCTGAAATACAAATATAATAGGTGGCGTCAAGAGAAAAAAAAGTTATGTTGGGCTTTTCCATATGGACAGCAAATTTACATGAGTGTGAGTCTTCAGAAATGTTGCATCAAGTTATGAGAGATTCTCAAAGATTCATTATAACACTGTTTACAATTGCTGACTTATCATTAGAAACACGTTGACTTGATGACCAAGCTATCTTCCTAAAAAGCTAGTGTCCTTTGCTTTAACTGGGGCTTACTTTGATGTGTTTTTTCTTCAGATACACTGTAAACTCCAAACGAGACATTTCTGAATTTCCTCAGAGATCAGAGAAGAATGTTCATCACTTAGAATAAGCAGATCATGGTTCCCTACAGCTCCTTACCCGAGGGTCAGACATCTGATTACCGTTTCAGATAGGTCCCTAATGCAATGGGTTTTATGCACTTTGAGAGTAGGTTGTATCTGAACAGGTCTAAAAGGCAACATTTCTTGTTAGCAATTAAACTTTGCTTTCCAAGCCTCTGGTCTGTTCTTTCACTGTGTTCTTTATTGTCTTTACTTTTGATGCCTGAGGAATTAAAACTAAAGAAACTCCTTTAATCCATGTCTCAGCTGAGATTCATGGTCCCTAGGTTTGAACTTCTTTTCCTCAGATAACACTTCTTTATGTCTTTTGGTTTTCTGACTGGAGCTGAATAGAAATTGGTTCATTGGTAAGCTTTCAACCTAAATTGTTTGGGGAGTTAGGCAACAAGGACTCTATGTCTTCATTTCTACAGACTCAGCTGATCCCATATTTCTTTGCTGTACACCAAGAATAGTAATCACCTTTTTGCCTCATGATTTGCTGGAAATGAAGGAGTGCACTTGACAGAGATGTGTATTTCCATGTTTGAAATATGTGCTAAATATGTCTTCTCCTTAAGCAAGAACTACCCAAAGTGCCTATGAATTACCTCTGGATTGCTGGGGAGAGGCACTACAGGAAGCTAGGTCTATTCTCTCTCACAGACTGCCTAATTAATTTGCTTAATCTCTTTCTTTCCCCATGAGTTGTTTCAGCATTCTTGGATGCACCTTCAGCGGGGGCAGCAACAGAGCTTTAACATTTGGGATATTACAACATTTAGCGGTCAAATCATGAGTGGTCAAATCCCAGAGTGTTAAAGTCTCCTGATGTTTAGCCCCTTCTGCTTTCCAGGAAAGTTCTTGTAACACCAAGAGTAGAAATTGGTCTGGCTAATTTTAGTCTTGCTGTGACTACATTTGAGGGCTTTGGTGAGCAGTTTTCTCCAACCCTACACTGCAATACATCCTAGGTAGCAGATATAGATGCCTGTCTTCAACATGCTTCTGCTCATATATGAAAAATAAAAATCGAGATGCCTAGGAAATTGCCAAGAAACACAGGAAGGCTTTCAGAGGGCCTAGCAACCTCATCAGCTAAGTAATCACAATAGCTAAGAGTAGGGGCATGGACCACACCATGCCTCAGGGTAGGATCAAGACTGTCAAAATCAGTCCTAATAGTGTCCAGTGTCAGAATTTCCACAACTTTCCATTGCAATCTACTTATCAAGCAGTTTTCCATACTTAATATTACAAAGTTTCCTAATGTCTCATTTAATTTTTACTTGCTACAGCTTAAGTCTTTCTTGTCTATCCAAGCCCCGGAAGCAAGAACAGACGATGTCTGTCCACCATATGAAGAGAAACATGAGAAGGTATTTGTGACTAAAAGTTAAAGCTCTAGATTAAGAAGCACAGTGTACACAACTGCTTGCTGAAATGGAGAAATTGTGTAGAAACTCAGTATTCTGAAGCTGCAAATAATCTTTTTGGGTATCTATCATCTATCTATCTATCTATCTATCTATCTATCTATCTATCTATCTATCTATCATCTATCTATCTATCTATCTATCTATCATCCATCTATCTGTCTATCTATCTATCTATCTATTTTCTGAAGCAGGATATTGGACTGTTCTATGGAATAGCCTTCCCAGAAACTGGGAATAGATCAGGCAACCATTTTCTGAAGTTGCTAATTTCAGAGGGAGAGCACAGCTCGAAGTACTATTCAGAGAAAAAGTATTTCCGTAGATTTGGAAAGCCTTAAACCGAGAAGTATGGAGGTTATGTGAATTCCCACTGAATCCCAGCTCAGCTTTCTAGTTCAAGGTAGGAGTGACTTTCTCCTATGTATATGTATATGTATATGTATATGTATATGTATATGTATATACAGATATGCATATATGTAATATATGTATATACATATATGCATATGTAACCTCTAAGTAAGAATGTGAAAGGACAGAGATTCCAGTGGAACATTTACTAAGGTTGTCTGAAGATTCATTACTGAGAGGAGAGATATTAGTCTCTGAGTAAAGCCCTAGAGGCTATTTTCTCTCTTCCCTAGATACTGACAGAGTAATTTTGGTAGGTATCAGGACATCACCTGCAATGCTGATGCTACAGTTGGTGCTACAAATATTCTCCATAAAAATATAACATCTTTAGACATTTTGAACATACTGGAGATTTCACTTAGGTGAAACACCAGTCCTGAAAATTCTGTCAGAGAACTCTGTTTACAACGTATTGTATGTTTTTTTACTCTTTCTCCTTGATGCAATGGCTTCTCATTTGAACACAGAACTCCAGAGTAATAGACTTGAGTATTCTCTGCACTAATGCTGTGGTATCCAATGTCAGTCTGAGTAATTTCTTCATTCTGGGGATCTTCTGGGCTTGTACTTGCTTCAGTGTCACTGATTTGGACTTAGACTCAGTATGAGAAATATACCTTGCTTAATAATTTCATTTTGTACTTTGCCACACAGGAGCTGGAAAGTGTTTTCCTTTAAATCTAGTCTTGGCACCAACCCTGTCCTGAGTGCCAGATGGGAAACAGTTCCCCTGCAGATTGCAGAAGTGTCTCAGAATGGATGTTTTACCTGGGTTGGCTGGAAATAGAAGCTCTGGGGTCTGTAGTCTGTAGTCTCTGTCTGACACTTCTGACAGAAGAGAGGAGGAGACCTGGTATTTATCAAATTCTGCTGAAAAAGTCCAAACAATTATTGTCATGATTAATAATTTAAAGAGAAAAACTCTCAAGCCATAAGGCTCAGCCACACACCTGCAGTTCAGGACCTGCTGGGTACAAAGATGCATATATCACAGCTGGACAGAGAGATGGCTACGGTCTATTCCTACTGATTTAGAGAAAACTCCAGGAACTCGCCAACAAAGTTTTAGGTTGACAAGTGGGTATTCTTTATTGTGGCGCTGGAAGACACGGGGGATAGCTCCTCCAAGCGTGTCTTTCCCAGGTATCAACCAGGCTGTGCTTATATTGTCCTTGAGTGTACATATTCTTTAGATTACATACATTACATCATACTTTTTAGAGAATGCCTCCTGTATGCATACAAAAATGTGGTAGTGGACTTTTGAACCCCCGGTGGTTATTTCTTCATCATTTTGTTTTAGGATCGTTGTCGTATCAGTAACCACCAGGTGGTTCTGGCAAAGCTTATCTTAGTAATTTCCTTTTCTCTATAGTGGCTAACAAAGCCTAACGTTCTTGAGGTTACTTATTTACAACCCTATTCTTCAATCAACCCCATTCTTCAATCAACCCCATTCTTCAATACGAATCTGTTAGTTCCATTACTTAATGATGGTGTGGTTGTATGGTTTGAGGTCTGGAAAACAAGTGCTAGATTTTCTAGCGGAAAACCATAGTGGCCTTTAGTGGAGGCCTCAGGAAGAATACAAGATACTAAGGAAGAGGATAAAGCTCAAATTTAAAGATAGATCTAAAGTCAAAGAATTATGGAAAGTTTTTCCTAAGAAGTTGCCCCAGGTAAAGGGAGATTTATCCCACTTGTCATGGAACTTGGTAACCTTCAGCCTTTGAAGACTGAAAGGCAGAATGCTGCACTATTACTCTTTCATTTCAAAAAAAGAGAAAGATTGCAGCAGTTATCGTTTCTGTTCCTTTTCAAATACAATAGCTAACACATAGAAAATAGTTGCTGCAATTCCTCTAATTTCATCTGTCAGTGGAATGCTGTAGAAACTTGATTTGTCAAACAGCACTTAAGACAGTAAGTTTGCTGGCATTATGGAAATACACTTAAAGCAGAGTGCCCTTACAAAAGTCAGTATGAAGGAGTGCCCCAATATAGAAGACAGTAAGCTAAAATGTAGAAATCTCTCTCACAGTCACATAATGGCAGGTAATTATCACCATCGTTATTAGAACAAAGGTATGGCCCAGCAGGGGATGTTTAATTTCCAGAAAAAACTGCTTTATGTGTTAAGGTATTTCCATTTTTGCTGGGCTGGCATTGTATATGTACTAATGACAACAGGGGTGATCTAGTTTTTGGCTCCTCCAGGGCTGCGGTTGGTCAACAGATGGATTTGTGTTACAGGAAAATAGTTACTTACTGATAATTTAATTTCTTCTGCACTGTAAGCAGGGCTCAGTAAACTGCCTCTTCTGCCCTCTTCAGGAAAGGTCCCACTGAAGCCCAAAGGATACTTATCATTTTTCGAAACAGTGATACTGCCTTGGCCATATAAAGCAGGACTATGGTTTCTGTGGTATCCTGTGAACGTAGCAGTCTGTTGACATTCCATTTCCCATGCATCTTTCTTTTGAGAAGTTCTAGAAGAGAAAAACAAATCAAAGTATGAAAACCAGTTGTAACTCTGAGCTATCACAGCAAAGCCAAGCATGATTTTACTTTTGTTTGTTTGTGCAATTTTGATTACTTACCTGTGCAAACTGCTTCATGCAGATCAAAAACTATCAAGCTGCAGCAATTTTGCAGCTTTCTGACTAAGTTGCCGTAAACATCTGAGTGTGCATTCTCTGTCTGCCTCGGCTATGACTTAAATCACACAAATTTAAACCTATTCACTGGAGGTGAAGTTGAATAGCCTTGCCATATAATTATGGCAGGAGAAGAGCTAAACCACAGACCTGCTTCAGGTATTGAAAATACCAATATTCCTTAAGTATTTGTTGGCCATCCTTTGCCAAAGGATATCATCCTGTTAGTTTTCCAGTGGGAGAAGCTAAATAAGCAGTCTTCAGCCAGGTCTTCACAACCTAGATTATAGTCTGATAGGAACTAGAGTGAATTTAGCCAACAAATAGAGGAAATGAAATATGAATGTGAGATGAGAAACAAAACCTGTTATTAGTGGTTGAATAATTAGTCAATTTTGATCTAATATAACTTTAAACATATGTTCAAATAGGTAGGATTTTGCTGAATAACAAAATGGTACAGGTATCTTTGATCCTGCATTTTTACTGCAATACTAATTTTGCCACTGATTTAATGATAACATATAGAACAAAAGAAAGCTATTTTCTTCTCATTCAAAATATCTTCTTGTCCTGATAGTTAACTGAACAATTCTGAAACCATATTGACAAGAGCAGCTTACCCACATGCCTGCTTGATTAGACTAATTTTCAGTTGCATCTTTCCTTGTATTTATTATTATGTATTTACTTCAGCCTGAAGAAGAGAAAGCTGCGTGGAGACCTCATAGCAGCCTTCCAGTATCTGAAGGGGGGCTATAGGGATGCTGGGGACAGACTATTCATCAGGGACTGTACTGTACTGTAGGACAAGAGGTAATGGGTTAAAACTTAAATGGGAAGTTTAGATTAGATCCAAGGAAGAAGTTCTTTACTGTAAGGGTGGTGAGGCACTGGAATGGGTTGCCCAGGGAAGTTGTGAATGCTCCATCCCTGGTGGTGTTCAAGGCCAGGCTGGACTGAATCTTGGGTGACATGGTTTTAGTGTCCGAGGTGTTACAGGAGAGGTGTCCCTGCCCGTGGCAGAGGGGTTGGAACTAGATGATCTAAGGACCTTTCCAACTCTAACTATTCTATGATCCTATGATTATACAGCAAAACATGCAAAAAAAAATTATACATTTCTGTTACAATATTTCTGACTGAGGTAAAAATTTCCATTGTACTGAGGCCTGTGCTTATGATAAAATTGGAATTTCAGTCTTGGGAGGTAATGACTATACTTAAACATGATAGCTGTTTGAAAAGATTCCATCATTGCAATATCCTAAAACACTTCACTAATTCAAAATGCAGTTATAAAAGCTTTTAAAGACAAGTTCTCTGACACTAAAGTATAATTATAAATATTCAAGACTATGCATTGCTGTTCAGATCCAAGGAAAACAACTCTTTTTTTATAATAAAGAAGAATAATTTGCCAAGCACAGGGAAAGGACAGCATTTCCTGCAGAAAGAGCACACCATGATTTTCTAATCTTAATTTCAATATTTGGTGTTGGGAGAGGGTGGCTGTGGAGTCTTAATGAACCCTGCTTGTATTTAATCCCTTGTGCTGGTTTTGGCTGAGGTAAAGTTAATTTTCTTCACAGTAGCTGGTATGGGAATGTTTTGGATTTGTGCTGGAAACAGTGCTGATAACACAGGGATGTTTTAGTTACTGCTGAGCAGCGCTTACACAGAGCCAAGGCCTTTTCTGCTCCTCACACCACCCCATCAGTGAGTGGGCTGGGAGTGCTAACTGCGGCTGACCCAATGGATATTCCAGTCCATATGGTGTCATCCTCAGTCTATAAACTAGGGGGAAAGCTGGCTGGAGGCCACTGCCTGGGAACTGGCTGGTTGGTGGGTGGTGAACAACTGCACTGTGCATCACCTGGTTTGTATATTCTGATTGTATTATTATTGTTGTTGTTATTGTTGTTACTATTATTATAACCATCATTATCATTGTTATCATCCCTTCCTTTTCTGTAACCATTAAACTCTATCTCCACCCACAAATTTTACTTTTTTTTTTTCCAATTCTCTCTCCATCCCACTGCAGGAAGGGAAGGAGAGTGAGGAGAGCCTGTGTGGTGTTCAGCTGCCTGCCAGGTTAAACCCTGACAGCCTTAAGCATGAAACTGAGCACTCCATCAACAGACTGTGCAGAACGACTCAGAGAACTAATGAAGAACGTATTTTTCTCTGGCTTTAAAAGAGGTAGTGATTAAGATACTCTGAATGCTACAGGAAAGCAAATTATAAGCATGATTCTGTAATATTATTATTATTGTATTATTATTATACGTTCTAAAATAAAACTCTCTGAGAACATTCACCCAGCCTTCCAGTTTTCTAACCAGTTAAAATGTTTACTTTCATGGGGGCAGAGTTTCCTCCTTTCATTCATTCTCTTCTTTAAATAAACACACTCTGCTCTTTGGCCACAGATGATTCTTTAATTCCCCCCCCCCTTTCAAATTCAATTCCATCTATTGTTTGGATGAAGGGCTCAGAAGATAGATGGTATGAATAATAAAATCACAAATATTTTTTTCATCTTGTGTTCTGACCTTTTTGGAAGTAATTTTCTCTGTAAACCCACAGTAAAGTCTGTGATCTGTGTTCTTTTTTATTTTCCCCCAGAACTCCTTCTCTGTGTATTTCATAACAGTTATTACTGTTATGCTATAGCTTGCTTCACTAAGACCAGAATTTTCTGACTCAGGTGCCTACAGTTCTGGTGGCTTTTAGATAGCAAAATCAGATACCTGCCAAAAAAGGACTGACTTTTTAAAGGAACTTCATTCCTACTGTAATCCATAGCATTGCTGGGGCTGTTTGCTATCGTGGAAAAACATGACACCTACATTTAGGTGCTTTGATATGGATACTGTGCCTTCACTTCAGGCAGACTTCACAGTTGGGTTTTAAATATCTGCCAGTTTAGTGCAATATAATATGTAAGAACAGAGTTCTTCTTTGAATGCAAATGTAAAGGTAGGTAAATATCTGCAATTTTTCCAAACTGTCCATTTGTTAATACTGGCAATGCAAATACACTATAACTGCAGTTGAAAACTTATGCTTTCAGTGGGTTTATTGTCAGAGAGTATTGAACATATCCACATACTTCACAAAAATAATATCACTGTGGACATGGTGACATATGGGAAAAGAAGTGAAAGAACAATGTCCTTATAAAGGGAGTTTATATGGACAGGATCGATTTTTCCAGACTCATATATAAAATCAGCCTGGTCTTTTTGTGATCAATGACTTTAGTGGTGCAAAACAAATTCCTTACACAGCTTGTGCTGGTTGTCGTACCGGGTCTTGAGAAAGAAAACAACAGATCTTCAGTGACCAGAATGTCTTCAGAATTTGTTGCTTTTCCCTCGCAAGTGTAACTGCTGGCTTGGTTTGTAAAAATGGTTAAAAAGTATTTTCCTAAGAGACTGTTTTCACTGCTTCCAGTTTATCTACTGCAACACCCCATCCAGGGTGAGCATGACGAAGAGTCTGTGAACTCCAAAAGGTAGTGAAAACTTCCTTGAGACACATAGTTCACTGTCAAGAGAGATCCTTTAAGTGATTCCTAGCTACCTTAGTAGACATTCAGTCCTAGCCTTTACCCCTCACTTTTGCCACGTGATGAAAGAGCACTTTGGCTTGACCAGTTACCTGGTTTGTGTGTATTTTTGTGGTAAATAAGTAGCCTTTCATTGGGAACTCACATGCATGTTTTAATTTTGGCAGAAACGGGCTAAATAAATCAGCTTCATCAGAGAAAGCCCTCTTCAACCGTGCCAAACTTTAAATGAACTGCATGTGGCTGAGGTCTAAATAAAGGATTGGAATCTTGAGGGCGGGGAAAGCTTCTGTGAATGGCAATCAGAAGTAAGTCAACTACCATATATGAGAACAGTAGTTACTTAAAGTGGTTGTAGGTAGGATGTGACTACAGGCTTTTTTAGGTAATAGATGCCACTCCTGCATATCTTACTCTGTAATATTTAGAAATTCCCTGCATACTGAATGAAAGCAGAAATCAGGGCTCTTTCTAAACTGCCAATAAAACCTCCTGCAATTTCATGTGTTTTCTCTAGAGGTCTCCTATCTAACTAATGCCAGTGCCCATGCCTTGCAGTCTAGTACTGGTTGGGAGACATGACTGAAAAACACTATAGAATATAGCTGGTTGAAGACTTCACTTTTTGTAGTTGTGCAAACCTTCCTAGGTTTCTGAATGCAAATAGGAAAAACGAAAAGTAAAGCTTCTGAAAATGACTCTGTAAAACACAAACACCCCCCTTGCACAAACACCATGTTTTCTACTTCTTTTATTCTATAAAAAACAGTGGTTTTGTTCTTTATTCAGTGCCATAATTACCATGGAAACAGAACTGGAAATTAAAACAGAAATAACATGGTTTATGCTCACAATAAAATAAAATATACCCTAGAGTTTGACTCAACCAACATAAATTGCCTGAATTATCTGCACACATTTGATTGTTGAAAATTTAATTTTAGTTTTCTGAGAAAATCTTGAGGTAGTTCCTGTTTGGGAACAGAGAACTGACAGTACAGAGAGGGCTCAGTCTTAAAGAGACTGGCTGGCTGATGTGTGTGTACACTACATGTGGAATTTGTGTATGTATTGATTTAGCTAAATAACTTTTCATTTAGTGAATCAATCACAAGTTTCAGATCTTGAAAACCAGGCTCAATGGATCTGTTTCACCAAATTCATTAGAATCATAATTTAAATTGTGTTCAGTTATGTGGTTGAGGTTTCTGTTGTTAGAAAGGTCCTCTCTCCCAGGTTTCTCCCTCCCAGTTTTGGTTTAATGTTGGTCTTCAATAGCTAAGTAATTAGAATCCTGCAAATTACCTGCATAGTTCTATTGTCTCAAACACTTACATTCTCATGAATGAAATTTCACAGTTCCTCATGTACAGCAAGTTTAATTCCTGAGAAAATCTGTCTTTCTCTCTATTAAAGAGAGTGGAAGCATGAGCAAAAAAGGTACTCACCAATTTTTGTTGAAATTATGAGACCTAGTGGTGCAGAATACTCTGTAACTTGGTTTGTAAATATTTGTTTCAGCAAAACCTTCAATATCAGGCTTCCTAGGGAGGTGGTGGAATCACCATCCCTAGATGTGTTCAAGGTCTTCAGTGACATGATTTAGTGGTGGACTTCTCAGTCCTGGGGTAAAGGTTGGATTTGGTGATCTTAAAGGTCTTGTCCAACTTAGTTGATTCTATGATTCTATCATTTGAAACTTAGGAAAACAACCATACCTGCCATTTCCATATATATATGTGTATTATGCATATGCATATATATGTACATGGACACATACTATATATATATATATGATTTGTATACACCTGAATACTACCTACAACACTAAACTATATATTTAACAAAATATTCCAAAGGAAGTTTTAAGCAAGAATGTAGCTACATATAATGAGCTTTCTACTTTGCAGCAAGAAAATGACTTCAAATTTTGCCAATGACTGAATGTATGAGCTTGAAATAACCTGTGTAATTTTGGCTTCAACTGATCCACATTAGTGTTACCATGTAAGTTCTTTTTACAAATGATCAAAATATTTAGCTTCTTATTAATTTTTACTCTCGTATACTGTGAAATATTGTTTAGCATGGAGCTTAATTTTCTTTTTATTACTGCAATGCCATGATTATAACATGTTTGAAGGTAATTCGGTGCTTCACTGAATACAGGGAAATAAGAAGGAAGTCATCACTACAATGTTTTCTGTAGCCTGAGTACTCTTGTCTCATTATTTTTCCCTAACAAGGAGTTTATTGTAGTAATTATTTATTCAGGGCACCTGAAATTATGTTTCATTTAAAAATCAGGTCACTCAAGAACACCAAAACTAGACAAGGCATTAAAATACATTTAATGAAACTTCCAACAAATGAAACTGGTGGGACAGAGAGGTTTTCAGCAGCTGCTGTAGTTCAAACTGCTTTTTAAGATAACCTCCTGTGGAGCAGTTTACCTCTCATGTTGGTTTTTATATTCTTTCCTTGTCTTGTTTTTATTTGGCAGTAAAAATGCATCCTGTCCTGTTTTGCAAAACCTGGAACTAAGAATAACTTATGCAGCACATAAAAAGTTTTTAAAGTCATTTCATGTGAAAAACATTTAAAAAATTATCAAATATGTCTAGGACTTCATTTATTGTCACATTCAGTCAGCCACCTAGAAAAATGTAGGGAATTCTTACAAATATACTAACTAGGTCTGATGTTTATGTTGGTGGGAGCTCTGAATGAGCAGAATCAGGAGAAAAGCTTAACAGTTCAGCCCAGTTAGATGCTTCCAAAAAACTTACAGGAAGATTCATGTATATGTACAATTTAAATATTACCTCTCTTCCTTTTCTTTCTTCTTTGAGTGGGTTTGGTAGCTGTGCTCTGTTTCTCCATATGTACCCATGTGACCCAGCAGTGATGTTTCTGTGTCATTTTGAAGCTTAACAAGACTACTTTGTAATCTTACATTCTCATGTTCCAGTTTGTGAATGGAAGATGTGAAATTTCCATGTTGTTTGTTACATAAATCTATACTCTGTGCAAGAAGATAAAGCCATCATTATATAGTTATCTTTTCCACAACAAATGGATGTTAGTATTTTTAACAAGCAAACACAAAACAATGTTCTATGCTAAAGAAAGACCTAGCTACTATATATAATCCTGCAGCACTTAGAGGAAACCAAGAGAATTGCCTCCGGAAAAAAAACCCACTGTCAATAAATGGAAAAGAGTGGATAACAGCCTCTATAACACAATAAAACAAATTAAAGTTTCTCAACTAACATGCATCCAAAATATTATTATTGTAAATTCATCACTTGCTTTGTAAAACTTATGACATAAAAGAAACCATAACAGCTATAGCTGCAGACTGTATTGCTCCCTCCAGTAGCAATCCCACAAGAAATAATAATAAAAAATTATCGAAGTTCATTACTTTACTAGATACAGGGTATGTCTACAGGCACAATTTAATATCTGTGTCAAGATACAGTCACCTTCAGCTTCGGAAGCAGTAAAGTAAAGCCACATTAGCACAGTGCTCTCTGTGTTACTAAACCATGCTTCTCAGTTGAGTTAGTCCACATGGTATACAAGTCATAATACTGAAAGTGTAAGCAACATGTGCTCTGCAACTAGGGCTTAAAGAGGCCCATCCACTAAGGTATAAAGAAGGGAAGATGGAGATTAGCTCTGGAAGTTGACTAGCCAGGATACTGCATTCCTTTTTTGTCCTGTCACTTTTTGTATAAAGCCTACGCTGCACACCAGAGCTAGCTAATTTGGAACTACTTCTCTGCAGAATACTGCATTGCATTGTGTTTGTATATCTGCAATAGCAGCATAGTGTCATAAACAGAAAAATCTCAAACGATTTCATAGAACCATTGAATAGTGTGGGTTGGAAAGGACCTTAAAGATCATCTATTCCAACATCTCTGCCACAAGCAGGGACACCTTCCACTAGACCAGGTTGCTTCAAGACCCGTTCACCTTGAACACTGCCAGGGATGGGGCAGCCACAGCTTCTCTGGGAAACCTGTGCCAATGTCTCACCATCTTCACAAAAAAACCACAACCAAACAAAACCCTTTCTTATGAACAATCTAAATATCCCCTCTTTCAGTTTAAGACCCTTGCCCCTTCTCCTGTTACTACAAGCCCTGGTGAGAAGTCTTTCTCCATTTTTTTTACAAGCTCTGATTAAGTACTGAAAGGTTGCTCTCCATAGGAGAGATGGTCGAGTCCTCTGATTATTTTTGTGGCCTCCTCTGGACTTGCTCCAACAGGTCCATGTCCAGATTATACACAAAATACTAAAATCCAAAACATTCTATTAAGTTTTGCTTTCATGTATTTCTAGATTTACCTTATTCTTTTGGAAGTTGGTAACTCATGAGTATTAATGATTTGGATCTTAGTATACTGTTAGCACAACTGAAAGCTTGTCTATTCCTTGCACTATCTGGTCTAATGTTATCTTTTCCTGTAACCCTTGGCCTCGCTTAGCTAATTTTAGGGGAAAGTTATAAGCCAAGCTGTCATGGAAATGCCAGAAAGTAAAAGGAAATCCAGTGTTTATTGCAAGAATGGCAGACAGGGGCTCAGCTGTGTCTCCAAAGTGAAGTGGCAGAACAGAGGAAGGACAGCACTAAGTCACACTACCACTACTAGCTCTCAAGTCAGCAGTACAGTTATAACAGCATGAACCCCAAAACTGAGCTGGCACAGCCACATTGCTTTTGAAATCTAAACAAGTAACCCTGCCTGGTGATGCATTACACTACACTGACTTAAGCTAGCGTTACTTTGAGGAGTCTGTGTAGTACTCTGCTGTACTATGCAAACACATCTCTAAAAATCTCTCCAGTTCCTGCAGTCTTAGAATGAAATACCTCACAATCTTTAATGTTTAGATTTTCCCAATACATTAGTAAAGTAAGAAAGACTTGTTAAGTCCATAAATGTATTGATATGTAGTGACCTTGGTATATCTACTGACTGGATTTTACCGTTCAAATTTAACAGACGTGGTATCTACAAGGATTCTTTTCAGACAGTTCTTCTCAATCTTTGTGAAGAATACCATCACAGAGAAGAGCTAGACATGCATACACATATCCATCCATGTTTCCACAATAATGTCATATATACACATACATATATCCATAATAGTGTACATGTATGTATAGGTAATACATCACCGATAGATGTATATGCTATTTTAAGGGTGTGGAAAAATGTGGCATTCTTTCATACATTTGTCAGTCTACAGTAAGGCAATTAACAGGCTACAAATCCCCCAAAGATGTATTTACAGCAGTATTTGCAAGCAACATTGCAGTGTTTTTTCTAGTGATAGATAAAATAACTGCAGATGTTCCGTAAGCAGAAGACATTTTGAAGCTTTGTGTGGAAGGCAGCATATGTAATATTTATTGTACCCACAAAAACTACAGTACTACATGATATTAAGGCACACTTTTTATGAATTAAACTTTAAAAATCCCCTGTTTGAAGAAAAATAAATGCTGAACTCCAAAAATAAGCTGGCTGGGGGCAAAATACATCTGGTTTTTACACTATTGTTTAAACATCATATGAAGAAACTGGTAATATAGTAAAACCAGGACATATCTTCATATCTGTGAGAATGATGACTGTTTAAAAATACATATTTTCTGAAATAAGTGATGTAACTTACAATAAATAAGCTCCAAGAAACTGTTTATTGTCTAGACAGTTACTGAAAAATTTACCTTCTCCTTTACTACAGTTAAGGTCAAAATTATTCCTAGCTATACTCACCTTCAGGCTGAGTTAAATCCTCTTGGTGTTGATTATGTCTCACACCTTATTTCTATTAATTTATTTTACTTAGGTCAGAAATCTCTAAATCTGCCATGATCTCAATCTGCATTTACAGTAAATGTAAGTAATTGTTCTGTGTATTGCATAGATTAAAAAAAATACCATGCAACTTTTACACACCTGGTTTTCCACCATCTCTTTTAGATGTGTGTTTTCAGAGCTCATAACTTCGTATTGGGAATCCAGGAACTAGGAAAAGATTAAACTCTCTGTTAAATACAAGAATATTACTGTTAACTTTAAATAACACTGAGTATAGATATATATGTTTAATTTTACAGAACATACATAATTATGAAACTAAATACAATGTTTTTTAAATACAGCAATACTAAAGCAGAAAGAACTCTTCAACCACCTATAAAAGATACACAGATGCAATGCTTCTGATTTTATTTACCTTTTTTCACTCAGGAAAATATGGGAGTTCCCTTGCATTAGGAGATACAAAGAGAGTTAGATTTTGCAGGCCACTGAAACTGGATGAAATCTTAGTCATGGAGCCTAGAAATGACATCCACTCTTTTAGTGCTATGGTAGAGAATATAGGCTGGTAAAGCCACAAAATAGGAGATGTCTCGTTTTCCCAAGCACTAACTTTCCTATTGTCAAAAATGAAGTATTACATTAAATACAACTTTCAATATGCAGTGACCTTCTCAAAAAACAGAGATCCCCAGAAAGCTATAAATATGAAGGTTCTTTTTGTTTACAAAACTAAGTAATGAAGGTAACATATTTGTTTTTAATAGTAAAAATTGACATTAAAACACTGGTATCTTACAGTTTTCAGCTTTCAAATTATCAGAATTTTCTAAGCAGATACGTAACATTCTTCAAAAAGCTTTAAAAAAACCCTGAAAAAGTGTTCTAGATACTTTAACAAACAGTTCTAATGATAAGGTGCATATAATAACAACAAACTTGAAGTTTTCAAGATCTTTTGCATGATAAAATGATAACTACAGTCAATAGTCAGAATGAATTGCAATTTAGATGTACAGTTGACATTTGCCAGTGCATTCTTGTTCCAGTATCAATTTGGCTGCTCTGCTTTGTAATTCACAGATATTACAGCACTGCTGACAAAAACTACAGCAAGAAATGTAATGTCTTTTTTCACAGATAATGTATGTCATTATCAATAGTGTGTAGTAAAATGATCTACACTGGTTTTGCCTGCTTACATACCTGTTTTGCTAACAATTTGTCTTTTATCTCCAACTCCATTTTTAACTGTCTTTCCAAAAGACTAGCTTTCTCCATGATAGTTGCTATAGTGATCTCCCGATGAAGCTCTTCTGTCAGGTCAGAGATTTCTGTCTTCATTCTTTCCTTCTCAGAGTGATGGGACTGCTCCTCTCGATGAACATGGTTTCTTATCTGGAGCAAAATGTTTCAAGAAGAGAAAATGTTATGCAGTATATATGATTGCATCACTTGCTACCTATCAGTGACTATTTTGCTGTTGCTTCCAAGGTATCAACTCTTCTAACTGAACCAGAGATTTTTGACATTGCATAATAAAATGTCTTCATGAATCACGGCATACAGCTTTATTTATTTTTAGGGTTTTTTTTTTTCCAACCCTTCTGTTGTGCTTTCATTTACCTATTCAGTATTAGAAATGAACAAAATACAAGACATTTAAATTGAAATTTTAAAAGAATGTACTAAAAATAATGCTAAAAATTGGTATTTATGGCAAAGACTATCCAAGGAAATATCCATTCAATATACCTAAGTCTGATTTAGTTATACTGCTCCTAAGTTAATTTAGGTTTGAAATAAGTTTAATGCAGCCTAAATTAACTTAGGGCAATATAAATAAATCAATCTAGAGACTCTTTGATGAGAACCTATGTTAGAAATAAGGAGCATATACAGTAAATCACTTTATGAGAATTTTTCCTACCATTACATATAAAATTTAAGGTCAAACTTTCTGCACTGCATCCTGTGCACAGTTCTCCAAAGAATCAGCACAAAAGTTGTTCTCATATCTTTTACTATAACCAACAATTCAGCACTGATTGATAGATTTTTTTTATTATGTAACAAACAAAACTGCGTAACCCAGCAAACAACCTTTCAACCCTATTTTAATAATTCCTTGCAGGACTGTACATGATCAGTAACAGATGGCATTTCATTTTTATTTCTGCACACTACACAGAAATACTAGAACTGTAAACAAATAGATGGAGATGCAAAAAAACCCTTAGAGTTAGATTATGCCTATCATGCCAAAATTGCTGCATCCGAGTCAGCTGCATGCAATTAGAGATATTCCTGCTTCGAGTGCTACTGAGCAAAACCACAACATGCCTGAAGAGGAGTTCTGAGCACCCTCTACTCACAAAGTGTTTTGGCCTGCCAAGCCATATGCCAGTCCACAGTGCTATGCCACCACTGCTTGCACACAGCACTTGAGAAATGTGCAATGCAATGCGATATGTAGTTCAAACTAAAGAGTGCTGCGTAGATTGTGCTGCAGGTGACTGACTAAGACTGGCCTTGTGTAGCTATCTGTCCTATTGACTTGTAGCAGTTGATCTGTTGACATATCTTACATCTGAGACCACCTACAAACTACTACTTACCTCCTAAAGCCTATTAATTACTTTTAGCCTTAGACGGTTTATTATTTGCATGGTATTACTCGAATCACAGTGATGCTTGAGCACGGTCTCCTCCCTCACTTCAGTGAAGTAGCTAGCTCTGCACAGAATCAGAATGTCAATTTTACAGCTATACACCTACCTCCAGAAATGCAACCATATATGAAAACTTTCTCATGTATGAAAACCTAATGCTCTCCTAAAACCACAATTTATCTCCTGCTCTCTTCTACATATGATCATACCCATGGTCAGTACTTTTCTCTCTTCTAAAAATCCTATATTGCAATTAAGATCTGGAGATACTTAATGATATGAAATACCTCATTTAGCTCTTCTTGCTGGCGTTCTTGACTTTGTGCCAATAGTAATAACTTGGTGTTTTTATTTTCTAGTTGCTCAGTAAGTTGTACACAAAATGGCTGATGCCTTTAAGAAATAAACAAAACATGAAACAAACAGAACATTCAATAACCTTTACCTTACAGCATCCTCTTTACAGTGTAAAACCGTGGAAGAGCTGTGTGCTGATGAAAAAATAGAACAATCAAAGATTTGGCCTAAACCAGGTTGGATCTTGTGAGATTTCTAGAGATTAAGGACAATGCGAGTGCATGTAGAAAGAATCCTGAAATCTCTTGCAGACTGGTATTTCCTATAACCTCAAATAGCTGAAGTAGATTAGATAAACCATAAAAAGATGAATGTTTTACTCAAGGGAGGTTAGAGAGAATCTTAATTACACTATTTCCAAAGTGATTTAATGCTGGGAAAATGGAAAAAGCTTGTAAATATATAAACAGAAATAGATTAAATGCATTGATTTGTAAAGATCTAGGCAGCATTAAAGCCTTTTTACAGAGCCTGCATCTATTGCTGCTGTCTTGTTGTATATAATTGCCAATGAAAATGTTTATTCTAATATTGTTTAGAATCCAACATTTGAATCCAGAGTATCTTAAAACAGCTTTAATTTATATCAAATGTAAAAATAAAAGTTATTAGCTCAGAAGTACTTAATTTATATATTGTCTTCAACATACATTTCCTGCATATCTTTATACTCTCTGATTTTCTGTAGTTCTGTATGCATCTGTTGGCATTCCAGTTGTATCCTTCCCCAGAGAGCATCCCGTGACTGCAGCTCATTCCTCATTTCTGAAAAGCCTGCCTCCATGTTCTAAACAAACAAGCAAATACATAAATAGTTAAATAAATTTAGATGGCTCAAAAAGGTGTGTGTTAACACACCAGTTTCAATACCTGTATAATTTGGACAAAAGGACATATATGGTTTTGTTATAAGTTTTATTTCTGAAAGAGACACTGTTTTCATGTCAGTTCTCTTCTCCAGAAATGTAATCTAAAAATCAGATGCTGAATATTCTTTAGCTCTTGCAATGTTCCATGCATCTGCCTCTGAAACCATCATAGGAAACATCATTCAGAAGTTCTTTGTGCACCTAAAATACATAGTTTGCTTGTTTCAGCAGGTTCTCCACCCTAGAACATGCTTCACATGCAAGAATAAGTGCCACAAGTAACTTCCATTTTCTGTTTTCCTAACAGCATTTCCAAATTTATAAGCTTGAAAACTACAAGGCTATAGGAAGGCAGGATTACATGCATGTCTTTATTAAAGACTGCCTGGAAGCTCGGAGCAGATCCATCTAGACATCTGTACTTAGCCAAGGTGTATGCTCAATCATCTTCAAAACTAGTTCTATCTGCATGGAGTCATTGCTTATTTAAATGAACATCACAAAATTATTGAACTATCACAAAAAGATTCTTCTTAGGGACTCCACAAACCTTACCTCTATTTTGCCATTAATTTCTGACTGATAGACAACCTGAAGATCTGTTACATTCGGCATCACAAACTCTGGATTTCCCAAATATACTGAGAACATACTCAAGAACTTGGAAATATAACCCACAAATAACAAAAGTAGCAATAATAATCAGATTCTTGCAATAATAATATTCAGAGAATACTTATTTCCTCTCACCCAAGATCCAAAAGCATCTTCCAGATTAAAAGAATGGATTTTCCAAAGATGTTGATCCTTTGCCTTTAAAACCATTACATTAAACCCATTAGTATTTTTCATAGTTTCTTCATTTTATATGAAGACTGTTTCCATGTTTAAAAGCAAAAATAAAGTCTTCAAACTTTCATAAGACATCTGGAATCCAGAAATGACACTGCAAGCAAGGAACTTCAAAGGTTTGTTTTCCTTAGAGCCTTATATGAGAATGACCTTCCTTCCAAGAAGCCTGTGGTTTTTCTTCAGCTAAAAGGGCTGCTGCAGACAGATACGAAGTGCTTTTGCTGCATATATAGGTTCATTCATTTTATCCTTTGTTAATATAAGGCTGAGAGAGCTTTTTTAAACTCTGAAATGCAAATCTGGGCATATTCATGTGAAATAAAGCTTAATGAACTGTTAAAATTCTCTGCAAGACTTGCTTATGATCATCTTCATGACTTCAACATTCAAGAAATAGCCACAATTATTTTATAATATATGAATTTGGGGGAGGGTTATCCCCTTGACTTCATTCTGGGGTGGATAAGAAGGATGAATGCTGCACAATTGTGTGGTAGAAGCCATATCTGACTGCAGTCATCATACAGATTTACATAAATGGTATTTTCTTCTGTGAATAGTAATAATAGCAGGAACAACAACGGCCACAGCAGCAGCCACGATAATAATTGAAACAGAACTTCAGGTCAAGAGTTTCACACATCACTGCAAAAAAAAAATCATTTAGATATGTACCACTTACTATTTTAGGGAATATCTCTTGCATCTAGTTAAATCACCAAAAAGAAAAGTAATTTTGAACCAGAAAACCTTAGGTTTTGTTTAGAGAATATTTAATGAAACACAAGTTTTTAAAGAGTCTGTTTCAATCTGAAAAATTTTTTCAAATCCTCTCTTTTCTTCCCATGTTTGATATCAAAAGGAAGTCTCAAAAATTTCCTCATCAAGTCCTGTTCTAATGCTACTCAAAGCTGTTTGTGGTGGATTGACCCTGGCCAGACTCCAGATGCCCAACAAAGCTCTATCACTGCCCTCCTCAGCTAGACAGGGAAGAGAAAATATACCAAAAGGCTTGTGGGTTGAGATAAGGGCAGGGAGAGATCATTCAGCAATTGCTGACATGGGCAAAACAGATTCAACTCAGGGAAATTAATTTAATTTATCACTAATCAAATCAGAGTGGGTAATAAGAAATAAAACCAAATCTTAGAACACCTTCCCCCCACCCCTCCCTTCCTTCCGTGCTCAGCTTCACTCCTGATTTCTCCACTGCCTCCTCCAGAGCAGCACAGGGGGATGGGGAATGGGAGTTACGGTCAATTCATCACACACTGTCTCCGCTGCTCCTTCCTTCTCATGAGGATATATGGAAGATATATGAGGCACAATACTAGGCTTGCTGCCATTGCCATCAGCCTTCTCCCTACCTAGATTCCCATTTACCTCCCTTCTTTACCCACATCAGGTCCAGCTATTTCCATCCTCCACGTAGGACTCCTTCACATAAACCTGCTTACTTCTTCTGGCTGACAACAGGCCTTGTGCTTCCTGCTTTCTCACACAGACATTGCTAAAAATATATTTTGTCTCAGCTACACCTTTTCACCATACCTTGAATTTACCTCAGTGTTTTCCGTCTGCAGCTATTTGCAAATGTGGCTTTTCTAACACAGCAGCATTCCACGCTACCAGCACAGTTATTCTGCAACTTTCTGCCCTTTAGCTGACAATGTTATGTACATCTATCTCCACTTCTACTTAGAATATCTTCAGTGCTTCCTACAGCTCCTGTATTCTATTCACATGATTCCAAAAATCCTTTCTCTGCTGTACAGCATTTATTCATCTGCTCCGATTGCCATAATTTCTTCCACTTTGTATTCTAATCCTACCACTTTTGATGGTAGACTTTCTAACAGGCCCCAAACCAGAGATTTTTGGTTGCATACTGATAACTTGTGTACTAATGTGAAGATGAAATGTATAAACATCACGTGAGCTAAACTTGGCTGTTCAGACAACACCTGAAATTAACCTCCACCACATATATGTTAATTCGCATGAAGTATATTGCGTATGCAGTTATAACTCTGCAAGTTTGTCTATAAACAGAAATAGATTATCCTTCTCCAGAAAGAGTTGAAGTTACTATAGGCCACTCAATATTTTACTGGACCTTAAAGTGCTTCAATAAATAAGCAAAAGTGTAATTTACATTTGTTACCAGAAAAAAATATCAACGAGAATCTCATTCCTGATCTATTTTAAACATAGCTAATAAAAAAGTCTGTAAAGATCTTGTATTATCTCGGGCTTGTCAGAACTCACATATCAAGACCAAAAGAAGAGGCACAAACGGATGTCTTCAGACGTCAGTGCTATGTTGAAAAATGATAAACTAGGGATAAGATAAAAGCTGAGGGTTCTTTACATGGTTGGCAACTTAAAAATTCATTGACTGAAAAATCTTCTCTCAATAATAATGAAGTGTACCACACACGTTTCTATATACTTATTTACTAGCTATGTGGCAGGCACAGTGCACAACAAGGTATAAATCAGATAAAGAGATTTCATAGAAGTCATTTAGGCACAAGAAACTAAGTGAACTAGGCTGAGTTTTTGTAGATGCTAGGGATATAGGAAAGTTACAAAACCCCTAGATAAACAGACAAGAATAAAATATAGCACTACGTATCAAACATATTTCTGTTTTCTTTTTAAGTGCCACTAAAAAAATGTACTGTTCACAGCTCATTCTGTGTTCCTGCAAACTATATACCTCATGTACAGATCTTTTATAAAGGCATCTCAGTACAACTTTTTAAAGTATATTCCTAAGTAACCAATTAACCAACAGTCATCAGGGGAAAAAAGAAAACCCATCACTACCTGGCACTGGTTTTGGTACATTTTTAGATCCTCTCGAAGTTTCAGATTTTCCTCTTCTAGTTTCTTCTTTTTTATTGCTATTTCATTCACAGTTGCCTTCAGTTTTTCAATCATCAACTCATCCGTTTCACTTTTGGGCTGGTCACAGGTAATTACCTCTTCTTGTTCATGTTTCTTATTGCTTATTTGAAATTGATAATTCTGGGTCTGCTTCTATAGAACAAGAAAATCTTTGAAATGAAATTCAGTAATTCTATGTAAATTGCTAAGACCAAACCACTCCTATTTAAAACATAAAGCTATTTCCATCTTCACTAGAATCTGCTTAGAAAAAATGGCACAATTGAAACAGCTTGGATTACTTCTCTAAAGGATTCTTCCTTTATTTAGACTCATGTTCCTTGTCCTCAGTTAAAAAAATGTTTCAGAGACTTTGAAGGGCACAGAATTTTTTCAAGGATATTTCTCTTCTGCTGTGTATTTCCCTAGTACTTAATGTTAATTAGCCTCAAATGTGGAAAAGGTGATTCTGATGACCTACACAAGGCAGTTACCTATAAAAAATAATTTGAGAGAAACGTCCTCCTTTGATTCATTGAACTCAGTAGGAGTTGTGTGTGTGTGCACCTCAGGATAGATATTAACCTTTGACTAGAGGCTAGCATTACGTAGTTCATGTATAAAGAGCTCAGTTACTACAGGAACTGCACTTTGATGCCATTATCCTTAAACTTGGGGAAGATTCATCTGCATGTTCTGCAGAGTCCCACACTCCATTCAGTTTCGTGTACTAATTAAAATCCTAAGACAAAACCTTCAGAAAACTGGTATTGCCAGGATTTGTGAACTCACAGGCCTCGTGAAGAATCATAATTACTATGGTAACTGGGTTTGCTGTTTAAAAACTTATCCACATAGATCCCTCTACTGGGACATTAACAAGCACCAGTGATTTTTCAGAAGACTAAGAATTCACCAAAAAAAGACAACAAAATATAACCTGGAAACCATATTTCATATGCAGAGATCAAGTGAGCAAGAAAATGTGTATTAAAAATAAATAGGGTTACAAATGCCGTATGTCATTGACAAGGACTGCAAAAAGACGTGGTTTAGACAATTTTTGATGTAATTGATTATGTTCCCATAATTTGTGTTGGCTGAACACCCAAGCAGAACTGGCCACTGGCTGCGTATCAAATGAAAACCAAAAGAAATTTGCAGGTAAGTTTCACTTCTATAGTTGACAAATTAAGGTCCCCTTGACATGAAGTTATGGAGTCTGGCATACTAAAATGTTAAAACATCCTGTGAAAAATATAGTGCACTCCAGACTCCAGCTGGAAATGAAAGACCTCAGAAAAGAGGAATTTCAGACAAAGATACAGGACCAGTTAATGCTTTCAGGACCGTTAAGGGGTAACAGTCCATCAGACTTCCGTTTAATAAAGTAGTCAGTATTATGTTACAGTTGTGAAGAAAACTGTTTTCAAAGAAAGTTCACTGACATCAGTGAAAGCCTCAACAGAAAAATGTGGATGAGCACTGTGAATACTGTACTTTGACTTGTCTACCTAAATAATCAACATGCATCCCTCTGGTTTGGTCTAGTCAAAGTCTTGCTCCTTTAACACATTTGTAAGGAAGTTAGAGATACAATATAATGATTTCAGCATTGAAAACCAAACCTTAACTGCCATCCTTGGAAACATTAAGATTCTCTTAGGAATTGTTAAGAAAGTGTTTCACTAGATTAAGATCCAATGATCTTGGTAACAGTGGAAAAGAGGTTTACCAGTCAGCAATGTAATTGGCTTCCCCTTAGTTAATTTTCGAGCTGTCTTGTGGCCCAGTTCACTTGTAAGTTATTTTCTAATATTATTTTAGAGCAGGATAGGTCATCAAGACATCATTAAATCAATTTTCTGTTCTTCATTGGAATGAATTAAAAAAATAAAAACATGCTAGATCAATAAATTGTCTAAAATAAGTACTAGAAAATTGGCAAGTATAAAAGAATCAGGAAGTCAGGCAAGAACTGAATGCTAACTTCAAATTGAAAAGTATGATAAAAAAGGGGATAAATGATCTAAAAAACAACTTCAAGTTGTGATTTTGAAGTAGCATATAGAAACTATTTTTTGCATAAATGCATAAATGATATTAATACATAGTTATGACCATAAAAAGAAAAAGAGCTTTCTTAGATTTGAGAGAACTTTGTATTTGAGTCAAGCTAGTAATGGCATGCACTTCTTATTTGGTAAGATACTTTTCAATAACTTGTCATCACTATTAACTGCATATTAGTAAATAGCATAAAAGGTAAAATTATCCCCAAACTATATTTGAAAAGGAAAAATTAACATGCCTTATCTACAGGCCTGCCTTGCCTAAAGCAATGTATTCACTACCAATATATCCATGTATTGTGGCAATTCTCTATAAGCTTAGTGGTGTTCAGATTTTTTTAGATTAAGATAAAATAACCATAGCTGAGCTAACAGATCATTTTCCTCCTAAAGCAGGAAGATAAGAATTTTACCTGAAATAAATTACATTTCTTGGACAATAATTTTTGTTGAGCATCTAAATAATCAAGATAATTTTGGCAGATTGTCCCCGTCTTATCCCATTCTCTTGATTTCGCCTTAAATTCCTGGAAGACAGCAAAACAAGGCTGGTAAATACAAGGCGAAAATCTTGATGTAAATAACTTTGCAATTTGTATAGTTCTAAGAAAAATCCAGTTGTTTAATTAACACATAATCTTTCCACAATTTTGGAAAGGAATAAAAAAGAACAATGATATAAACCAGCCATCCAGTCATCCTCACCAGAAAAAAAGTTAAGTATTGTTAATCTGAAAAAAAAAAAAAAAGGTGTTAATAATTGTATAAAAATAATAAAATATTTTAAATGACTTCCAGCGCTGTAGATCTTGGAGTTATGACTATAATACACCCACTTTAGTGGAGAGCAGTTCCTGTGACTTTAAAGCTATATCAGTGTCAAGTAGAGTAATCAGCAGGAGCTTACACCTTTAATGTACGGGTTATTTTACCAAATTGCACAGCAGCTACTGTGAATAAGTTTTACTTCTTGCTCTCTTTACATTTGTTGCTTCTAGTTCCAAGTTCACCTAGCTTAAGAAAAACTTGATAAAGAAATTCTATCATATCAGATTTTTTTAATACTGAGTTTGTATTTGCATTTATATTCCTGTTTACAGTGTTTGAATTTGCTCTTAAATTGTACCAGATCTTGTATGTTCACAAATAGACTTTAAAGACAGTATCCTACAAAACACATAGAACTCCAGTTGCTAGAGCTGTTGTTCTTTTATTTTGAAGAATTAACCAAATTAACAGTATACTGTTTTATACAGTGAAAACTGTAATACTTATAATGTAATACTTATAAGAACTTCCTTTTCCAGAATAGAAATGTTGATTCCAAAATGATAGATCATTTTTTACAATTGTCCTATACTGGTGTATTTCCCAAATTAAAAAGATAAGATTTTATGTGCTAAATCGATGTGCTAAAGCAGAATCGATTGCTTTCCAACATGCAGGGGACACCACCTGGAGTACTCAGTTCAACTCTGAAGACCCAACACAAGAGGGATGTGGACCTGCTCAAGTGAGTCCAGAGGAGGCCACAAAGATGCTCTGAGGGCTGGAGCACCTGTGCTATGAAGACAGGCTGAGAGCGCTGGGGTCGTTCACCCTCAAGTAGAGAAGGCTCTGGGGAGACCTTAGAGCAGCTCCCAGTGCCTAAAGGGGACCTATAAGAAATCTGGAGAGGGATTTTTTACAAGGGCATGTAGGGATAAGACAAGAATGGCTTTAATCTGAGAGAGGGGAGATTTAGATTAGATTGTAGGAAGAAATTCTTCACTACAAGGGTGGTGAGGCCCTGGCACAGATTGCCCAGAGAAGCTGTGGCTGCCTCATCCCTGGCGGTGTTCAAGGTCAGATTGCACAGGGCTTGAAGCAATCTGGTCTAGTGGACAGTGTCCCATGGCAGGGGGATTGGAAATAGATGATTTTGAAGTCCCTTCCAACCCAAACCAACTTATGGTTCTATGATATATTAATACAAATCCTCTCTTACAGCTTTCTTCATATCTGCTTTGGCATTTTAAACCAATAAACATCGTCCCTTTTTACAAGATGTGATACAAATGGAGTTTCAGACTCCTTAATGAGGACTGCTGGTTCAAGGCCTTACTAAAGCGCTGCTGAGCTTAGTAGATTTTCAACATGGTAATTATTTTCTGAATACTAGAATTTGCTCAATATATTCCAAGCACACATTTTTCATACTGCATAATTAATCAAATTACTGCATTGTGTTACATTATTTTCACATCTTAATCTTGACAAAGGTTATTCTCAAATTAGCTGGATAAGATAGCTTCACAGTAGTGATATATTTAGTCAATGATAGATGTATAACCCATTTATTATTCTTATAGTAGCAGATGCTGGCAGCTGTGCTACAGTCCAAAGTGTAGTAGCTCTTCTGATGGTAAGGACTCTTCCATGTGAAAGAGACAGCAACATTATGTAAAACTAGAGTGTGTCTAGGATGTGTCCCGTTGTGTAGGCAAAGTCACCTGAAGATTGCAGAGGTTAGTCCTGTATCTTATGGAAAACGTAGAAGACAGGCAAGTATGCTCAAGTCCTTACCTTCTGGGGTACTCTCAATTCCTTCATCCCCCAGCCTGTACTGAGGTGTGTGTTATAAACAGTTTTCCAGTACTAAGTCCTGTATTATCTATCCCTACATGGTTGAGGTTGTCCTGAGATCAATAAAATTTGAATTAATGGTAGGAATTACATGACTGTATCCTGCATATGTAAAAGATCTCATGCCTCAAGAGATTATATTATCCACTACAGGATAATATAATCCAGGATAATATATCCAGTAATCAGGAAAAAATAAAATCAATTTATAATTACACTTATGAAGAAAATTATCTATATTAAGTCATATAACTATTAAAAAACCTAATAAAACTTGGATAAAAGAGCAAAACCTGAATATTAATTATGCACCTTTTCTTGCCAGAGCAAGCAAATGATATAATTTTTGTACAATTATCGGGAAATTGAAGTTTACAACTGTAAGCCACAAATTAGTTCTAAAGGCACATTAAGATTAGAGTATAATAACAAAGTATTCTTACCTGCAGTTTCTTGTATATATTGCTCAGTTCAGATGGTGTCTCTATCCTTTCCTCACATTTTTTTCTACTTTCAACCTTTTTTTGTTTTAACTGATGTAACCGTAGCTTTTCATAGCTATGTGTCAACTTTGAAAGCTAAAAATGAAAGCAGAGTTGAACATGCAGAACCTATCAAAGATGACCACGTAGCCAAAGTTTTCCTTAAACTATAATTCCCAACTGCAGCTTCAGCATTCCAAATATTTAATCAGTGTAACAAAGAGTCAATCAATAAAGTTAATTTATTAAAGATGAACAAGAGTAAGCTTTTGTATGAATGTTAACTAACTGTTCACATGGGTTAATCTGACAGCAACTTATTTCTTCTGAAGTCCTTTATGGCACTGTTACCCACAGTGTCATTTCCTCCACTATGTCTATATGGAATGTTCCATACTTGTTTACTGCCATCTTGTGTTGACATTTTAAAAGGGTGCTTCACTATCCAGAATGAAGGATTAGCATTAATGCATTTTAAACTTGAATGTTTTTTATCACGAACATAGTTGAAATGTTATATGTGTGATGATTGCATTCTTCTGGAATCAGTAAGCGCCAAAGAGTGTCTATGGGAATTAGACACTAAGTTCTGCCTATGGATCTTACCATGGAAGTATGCCTTGGGAGTCAGAGGCAAAGGAGTCAGGGGCAGAGGAGTCAGAGGCAGAGAAGGGAGGGGACCAGTAGAAGTACCAGTCTCTTCAGAAGGTATCAGATTCTTCAGAAAAAAACAGCCAGTCTTATCAACAGTGAGCTCTACTGCACAAGCAAAGGGACTGTGGCCATTAACAGGCTTGACACAACAAACTGATATTTACTGGTAGAGATGTGTACATCTGGGTTTGAAAGAAAAAAATGAGAAAATCAAGGATATTGACAAAAGAAGCACTAAAGATATGGTCTTGATGGATGCTGAGTGAAAGAACTTTGTGAAGAATGTTGAGTTCTTTTCAAAGCTGACAACTATGAACACCGATCATGTTGTTACGTTCTTTTAAATTCAGGTATATATGGCTTACAAATTCTGGCTGTAACATAAACTTATTTGACTAAGCAAATAAAATCCATAAAATCTCATGGTTTTGTTAACTGCCCAAGTGAACTACTGTCTGGAAAAGAAATTACTTCCAAGGAAGTAATTGGAAATGGAATTGAATCCTATTAAATGGACCAGGAATGAGCACTTGAGATCTGTGCAGATAACAGAGATGGCCAGAGTAGTCCAGAAAAGATACAGAACAGAAACTGGAGTTTAAAAATCATCTGGAAACTTCCTAGAGACATTTGAGATCATTTCGGGAACTCATACTGTGGAACAGCAAAAAAGAATTGAAAAGATGACTAGAAGACAGATTGCCCTGGACTACAAAGTTTCATGAAATAGGAAGGCTGGAATAGAGTTAATTTTCTTCCTAGTAGCTGGTGCAGTGCTGTGTTTTGGATTTAGTCTGAGAATAATGCTGATAACACTCCGATGTTTTAGTTGTTACTAGGTAGTGCTTAACTCTAAACCAAGGACTTTTCGGTCTCTCATGCTATGCCAGTGAGGCGGAGCACAAGAAGCCATGAGGGAACAGAGACAGGACACCTGACCCAAACTAGCCAAAGATATATTCCATACCACAGCACGTCATACCGAGTATATAAACTAGAGGGAAGTTACCCAGAAGGGACTGATCGCTGCTCGGATCAGGCTAGGTATCAGTCAGCAGGTAGTGAGCAATTGCATTGTGCATCCCTTGGGTTTCATGAATTTTATTCCTCTTCCTTGCTTTCTCCTATTATTGTTATTATGATTTCTATTATTATTATTATATATTAATTTATTTCAATATTAAACTGTTCTTATATCAACTCATGGATTTTCCCTTCTTGCAATTGTCTTCCCTGTCCATCTGGTGTGTGGGGTGGGGAGGAATGAGTGAGCAGCTGCATGGTGCTGAGTTACCAGCTGGGTTTAATCCATGATACCACAACAGGAGGTCCAGGGACAGATTTGCCCAACTTCGAATTTCTGAATGTAAGTCCAATAACATGTGCTTACAGAGTTGAGATACCATCTTCAAAACAGAATCAAAAGTCTTGCAGAGAAGTTGCCTATATTTGAAATTGACCTTGCCAGAGAACACAGTTAAGATAACATATTTAAAATGGGTCAGAGTATCCAGGTTCAAGCAACATGGAACTAATTGACTTTGGAAGAAATATATTCTTTTTCAAATAACAGGAGTTTTGCTCTTGAATATTATGGAATATGTGAACTGCCTGGGAAGAGCGAACTCACATGAAGTTATTATACTATTTGTGTGAAAAGGTAAGGAAATACAGGATCCAACACTTCAGTAAACCAGTCCAAAAAGGAACAGAATATCCAAAATGAGAATATATAATTATTTTAATATTAAATTAAAGAAAGTAGGATTTTTTACACATTATTGTCTGGATGTTATCATGACCAGTAACTAGACGAAACCCCAAGAATCCTTCAATTTAACGCTAGATATTTGATTTAAAAATTACATCCAAGTTGTTCTTTTTGCATACAGCACAAGTGAGTTCTGGCATTTTAGTGAGCTCTGGGGTAGAAGACTTTATCTAAGTTTAGTAGCCATCCAAGCCTGAGTTACACTGCATTAGAAAAGCTGCCTTCAAAAGCTTAGTCATTTCAGTTATCTGAAATTCTTGTCATAAACTGACATGAATTATATTCTAGGGGTGCCTATTTCCTTGATACTAAAGGAAGCCTGAGCTAGCTCAGATGTAGCCATCTAGCTTTTAAATGTCCAAGTGGGGCAATTAGTTGCCAAAGTGCTTAGAGCAAGAATGGATTCTTATTCTTTTGCTGAAGGATTTCTGTCATTTTCAAAAGGAGAATAACTACCAAGCATTAATATTGAAAAAATTATGGAGAAAAGTAATGAAGATAAACCTCTGAAGTTTTTGCTATTTAATTATGAAAGTGTTGTACATTCGAATAAGTGCAGCAGTGCGCCCTAAGAGCTTCAGGTTATATATCAGGAATTATTTCCCCAATATAAGAAAAACACAGATTTTTCTGCATTCAAGAGACACACAATCAATTCAGTGGGAATGTTGGTTATTAAACAGCTGCTTTTATCAGGAGCAAGGTTAAAAAGCACAGAGGACCAGAGAAGCAGGAGTATAACGGAGAAATTTGTTCTGAATAGACTATCATTCTGAGAGTGAGAAAAAGAGATTCTATTTCTACTAAAATTAGGAAGGAACAAAAATTGGGAAGGATTTTAAGAATACATCTGCAGAGAAAAATACAATGTTACTGGTAAATACTAACACACCAGTTTGTGCAAAACTAAATTGTAGCTTTTAAGATTATACAGCAGAGAAAGAGGTCTAACTTTCAAATGAGGGTAAGAACCAAAAGAGACAAAGGAAATTCGGTATTGTCAGGGAAGCTTGAAACTTTAGTATGAGTTTGTGCAGCTCAGAGTCAGAGAAACTGAAGTCATTCTACTGTAGACACCACAGCACTGTAACTTCAGAAAGAAACTGAATGAGGAGACATGGCAAAAGCTGGAGGAGGAGAGCAGAATAGACCCACTGTCTGTCACAGGAATTTTTCTGGAATGCATTGGAATTGTTTTGACAGGCAAGTTTTCTGTTCATCACATAGGGAATCTAGTCAGGCCTCCTAACTTAGGCACTTTTCCAGATGGGTATTTCATGAAGAAATACGGTATGGTGAAAGTAGACGAATGGGAATTGGCCCCTTTCGAAAGATATCGGGAGAACTGGCTACCCTGGATTTGGAGAAGGCTGAGGTTCTTAATGACTTCTTTGCCTCGGTCTTCAATGGCAAAGTCTCTGACCACACCACCCAAGTCTTGGAAGGCGAACGCAGGGACTGTGAGAATGAAGACCCCAGGCCCACTGTAGGAGAGGATCTGGTTCAAGACCATCTTAAAAACCTAAACATACGCAAGTCCATGGGACCTGACGAAATCCATCCATGGGTCCTGAAGGAGCTGGCGAATGAAGTTGCTAAGCCACTGGCCATCATATTTGAAAAATCATGGCAGTCAGGTGAAGTTCCCGATGACTGTGTGACATGGTTTAGTGTGGGGTGTCCCTGCCCATGGCAGGGGGGTTGGAACTGGATGATCTTAAGGTCCTTTCCAACCCTAACTATTCTATGATTCTATGATTCTATGACTGGAAAAAGGGAAATATAACCCCCATTTTCAAGAAGGGGAAAACGGATGACCCGGGGAATTACAGACCAGTCAGTCTCACCTCTGTGCCTGGCAAAATCTTGGAGCAGATTCTCCTGGAAGAAGTGCTAAGGCACATGAAAAACAAGGAGGTGCTTGGTGAGAGCCAGCATGGCTTCACTAAGGGGAAATCCTGCCTGACCAATTTGGTGGCCTTCTATGATGGGGCTACGAAACTGATGGACAGGGGCAGAGCAGTTGACGTCATTTACCTGGACTTGTACAAAGCGTTCAACACTGTCCCCACATGACATCCTTGTCTCTAAACTGGAGAGACATCAATTTGATGGGTGGACCACTTGGTGGATAAAGAACTGGCTGGATGGCCGCACGCAAAGAGTTGTGGTCAATGGCTCCATGTCCGGCTGGAGACCGGTAATGAGTGGTATCCCTCAGGGACTGGTGGTGGGACAGGTCTTGTTCAACATCTTTGTTGGTGACATGGACAGTGGCATTGAGTGCACCCTCAGCAAGTTTGCTGATGACACCAAGCTGTGTGGTTTGGTTGATACGCCGGAGGGAAGGGATGCCATCCAGAGGGACCTCGACATGCTTGTGAGGTGGGCTGATGCCAACCTCATGACCTTATGAAGTTTAACCATGCCAAGTGCAAGGTCCTACACCTGGGTCAGAGCAATCCCAGGCGCAGCTACAGGTTGGGCAGAGAAGAGATTCAGAGCAGCCCTGCAGAGAAGGACTTGGGGGTGTTGGTCGATGAAAAAATGAACATGAGCTGGCTTCAGTGTGCGCTCGCAGCCCAGAAAGCCAACTGTATCCTGGGCTGCATCAAGAAAAGCATGACCAGCAGGTCGAAGGAGGTGATCCTGCCCCTCTACTCTGCTCTCGTGGGACCTCACTTGGAGTATTGTGTGCAGTTCTGGTGTCCTCAACATAAAAAGGACATGGAACTGTTGGAACAAGTCTGGAGGAGGGCCATGAGGATTATCAGGGGACTGGAGCACCTCCCGTATGGAGGCAGGCTGAGAAAGTTGGGGCTGTTCAGCCTGGAGAAGAGAAGGCTGCGTGGAGACCCCATAGCAGCCTTCCAGTATCTGAAGGGGGCCTACAAGGATGCTGGGGCTGGACTCTTCATCAGGGACTGTAGTGACAGGACAAGGGGTAACGGGTTCAAACTTAAACAGAGGAAGTTTAGATTAGATATAAGGAAGAAATTCTTTACTGTTAAGGTAGTGAGGCACTGGATTGAGTTGGTCAGGGAGGTTGTGAATGCTCCATCCCTGGTGGTGTTCAAGGCCAGGTTGGATGAGGCCTTGGGTGACATGGTTTAGTGTGAGGTGTCCCTGCCCATGGCAGGGGGGTTGGAACTAGATGATCTTAAGGTCCTTTCCAAACCTAACTATTCTATGATTCTATGAAAATAAAATGCAAATAGCATCAGTGCAGGAACTTCTTGCAAAATAAACAGACTGACTAATAGAAAGAGGAATGTTTGGACACATAGATTAGGAAAGTGATGCTTATTCTTACGAGCTAGAAATACAAACTTGTTACATAAAGATAAAAGAAGAAGCAACCAGGAAATTCGAAGAAAGGTTAGGTGGTCTGAGTGGTGAGTAAAATGAAGAAGCCTGGCAAGAAGTATAACCAGGTTTACAGAGAGAAGCTTGTGGGTTAGGAGGTAAAAGATTGTTAGAAAAAAACCACAGAGAAAATAAATAGTACTGACCCAAGGTAAAAAAAAAAAAACAGAGAGAAAACAGACTGTACTGACCCAAGGAAAGGACTTACAGGTAATGAACAACTTCACAACAGTTTGAAAGTTTCAGTTTCAAAAAGTTCCCTTTCAGTGAAGTTCTGAGCAATAACAGGTAACATAAACCCATTTTTAGCATATGATAAATAGAACTTGAATGAAAAATATTTCAGCAATGTGAAAAAGGATGAGAAAAGAGATCTCCTGTATTTTGAAGGATAGTTCTACATTGCTAAAAGTACTTTACAACTGCCATGTAAAAATTCACCTTTTTTCATTGTATGCTGTTTATTTTCCCAGTGATCATGCTAAGATACTGTTTCTTTTCCTGTAATTTGTGTCAATTATAAAATAGCTTTTATTTCTAGGTACTTTGCAAAATGATTTAAAAAAGTGTTAATTATATAACAACCAAAGTATTTACTGCTTACACACAGAGCTGTTTGCCAAACAGATTTCCATATATAAAAAAAAAAAAAAAGAGAACATGAACTTAAAAGTAAGCTATACATTTATTCATTTCATGGATTTGGGTGGTAAGTGTTATCACCTCTAAATGAATATAATGGTATCCAATTTATGCAATCCGATGATTCCATGGTGTTTGGGAATTTTTAATTTTAGCACTAAATCCCTGGTGGGAGAATCTAGTGAAGGAAACAGTAGAATAGCAGGAAAAACAAAAAAACCAATGCAGAATTGTGTATGTTAACTTGTTAAAATCTGCAAAACAGAATAGGCTAAAGTTTTCTAAGAATTTAGATTCATGATTAAAGTGGAAAATAATGAAGAAACAAAAATACAGACACAGGGCAAACACAGCCAAATACAATCATAAAATCATAGAATGGTTTGAGTTAGAAGGGGCATTTAATGATTGTCTACTCCAAGTCCCCTGCAACAGGCTTCCACTAGACTGCAACACTTTCCACTAGACCAGCTTGCTCCAAGCCCTGTCCAACCTAGCCTTGAACACTGCCAGGGGATGGAGCAGCCACAGCTTCTCTGGGCAACCTGTGACAGTGCCACAGCACACTCATTTAAAAAAAATAAATATTATTCCTTATGTACAATCTAAATCTCCCATCTTCCAGTTTAAAAACCTTTATCCTTCTGTTACTACAGGCCCTGGTAAAAAGTCTCTCTCCATCTTTCTTATAAGCCCTCATTAAGTACTGAAAAGCTGCAATAACGTCTTCCCAAAGCCTTCTCTTCTCCAGGCTAAACAGCCCCAACTCTTTCAGCCTTTCACCATAGGAGAAATGCTCCAGTCCCCTGATCATCTCTGTGGCCCTCCTCTGGACCTGCTCTAACATGTCTTTCCTGCGCTATGGACCCCAGAGCTAAACACAACACTCCAGGTGGGGTCTCATAAGCGTGGAATAGAGGGGGAGAATCATCTCCCTTGACCTGCTGTCCATTTATCTTTTGATGCAGCTCAGAATATGGTTGCCTTTCTGGGCTGCAAGTGCTCTCTGAAATAAATAAAGCCAAACCAAATTCCCAGCATTAATAATCCAAGTTACTCTAGTTTTGATACTACGTTCCCTTACGGACAGCTATCAGACCACTTCAATAATCCCTGTAAATCAGGCAGACTAAACCCAGAAAAACTTGTGGCAAAGACATGAGGAGAGCAGTTTAAGTCTAAATATTCCTAATGTGTATCAGAATCTTATTGACCTGAATCTAATTATGTATTTTATTCATTCACCAAGGTTTTGGTTTATTAGTCCAAAGTCAGGACATCAAGTATCTGTCTTTATAACAGATGTTGCAATCACATCAAAATCCATCAAAAGAATTTGGACATGTCACTACAGAAATCATACTGGAGCCTGGTAAGAAGCTGAAGTCATTATCATTTCTATAACATGATTCAGCTTTCCCAAATCCATAAAGGTACATCTATACCATTAGGCATTAGGTTCTTTATAGTGCAATCATAAAATAATGAAATTGACAGTTTTCTTACCTCCCATTTCAGTGCTTGAAGCTGAATTTCATAATTCTGAGCCATTTCATATTTAGTTTTCTGTAAGTCTTCCAGTTTCTGTTGAAGTAGTCTCACCTACAGTTACAATAAGCATTCAAACTCACCTTTTATGAAGTGTTCCAAAGTATGTAATTTTCTGATTAGTAATTTGAAACTTTGAAAGCAGGCGTGTGCTTAAAAGATAGATGCTAGAAGTATATATTCATTAAGTAACTTAATAATAAAACTGGATACCACGAACCCAGGTTGTGTCAAAATCAAGTTAGGGATTTTATAGTAAAAAGTCTAACTGTATGCTTATGCTATGACTTAATGATAATACTGTATGAGTCTGTCTTGAAAGACCATTTAATGCAGTTTTTCTGACCCAAATTTATGAAGGAACTGCTGTGCTCCATTAAGCAAGTTTTGCTTGAATGGCTTATACAACCCTATTAATTACTTTCAACTAGTTATGTCCAAATTATTGGGAGATACAGTAGTCTCATTTCAGCTCCCTAAGTACAGTGCCATTTGAGATATCTTGAGTTACCTGAGTTGCACAGAGATCTGAGAAATATGACAAAGAGCATACATGACATCTATATTTTTCAGGTGGGAGCAGCAAAGATAGGTAGAATATGCAAAAATATTTCAGGTAACATCTCTGTACAGGCAAATAAATTGATGCTTTAAGGACTGGATTAGCTGAATTATTCTCTTGGCTCCTCTGGCTGCAGTGACTAAGGTCAAGTTCCTAATTGCTCATTAGGGAGAGTTATTTCATTTTCAAAATTCCCTCTGGCAATTCAGACACTTAGCTCACACAATGATGCCCAACTGTAAACACCTAACTTCAGATGTCTTGAACTAGAACTGAATGTTGTGCTAGGATTTACTGATGCTTCTAAATGAATATTCAGCAGACAAGAAGAGATGTCATCCAGAGGGACCTCGACACGCTTGTGAGGTGGGCTTATGCCAGCCTGATGAAGTTTAACCATGCCAAGTGCAAGGTCCTACACCTGGGTCGGAGCAATCCCAGGCACAGCTACAGGTTGGGCAGAGAAGAGATTCAGAGCAGCCCTGCAGAGAAGGACTTGGGGGTGTTGGTTGATGAGAAAATGAACATGAGCCGGCTTCAGTGTGCGCTCGCAGCCCAGAAAGCCAACTGTATCCTGGGCTGCATCAAGAGAAGCGCGACCAGCAGGTCAAAGGAGGTGATCCTGCCCCTTTACTCTGCTCTTGTGAGACCTCACTTGGAGTATTGTGTGCAGTTCTGGTGTCCTCATCATAAAAAGGACATGGAACTGTTGGAACAAGTCCAGAGGAGGGCCACGGGGATGATCAGGGGAGTGGAGCACCTCCTGTATGGAGACAGGCTGAGAAAGTTGGGGCTGTTCAGCCTGGAGAAGAGAAGGCTGCGTGGAGACCTCATAGCAGCCTTCCAGTATCTGAAGGGGGCCTACAAGGATGCTGGGGAGGGACTCTTCATTAGGGACTGTAGTGACAGGACAGGGGTAACGGGTTAAAACTTAAAGAGGGGAAGGTTAGAGTGGATATAAGGAAGAAATTCTTTACTGAGAGGATGGTGAGGCACTGGAATGGGTTGCCCAGGGAGTTTGTGAATGCTCCATCCTTGGCGGTGTTCAAGGCCAGGTTGGATGAGGCCTTGGGTGACATGGTTTAGTGTGGGGTGTCCCTGCCCATGGCAGGGGGGTTGGAACTAGATGATCTTAAGGTCCTTTCCAACCCTAACTATTCTATGATTCTATGATTCTAAGACTCTGAAGTACGGGAAACATCAGGTACACTGGGGCTTTCAGTTTGATAAGCAAGTCTAAGTGGTGATACAATTTGAATCTTCACTTTTAATAATTAAATTATCATACACAGACAGTATATCAAGTAAAATAATAAAAATCAGGTATAAACAGGAAACACAAAAATGTAATTTTCTGAAACTTTTTGAACTGTACATTTCTATTTAAAACTTTTGATGAAACTAGAAGTGTTGGCACTTAGAAAAACCATCACATTATCTTTTTACAGGTAAATTGAGGATATTCAGTTTAGTCTTTAGGGAAACAGAAGGAATATGAGACTTTCAATGACATTTTTACAATCACTTTTTGGAACAGAGGCACACTTTAAGGCATAACACTAAGGATAATTAGTGACCTTTAGAAGGTGTTTGGTATTTTTACATGCTAGAACAAACACGTCTTCTTATAGAGCATTTAGAGCATACTATTAACGAACCACCAGAATAAATACTTTCTTTATAGAATGTGATATTCTTAAATACCTCTTGACCTTTTTGATCCAGTTCACTTTGGGCACTTGCTAATTCTTGATTCTGGATATCCATCTTTGCTTCTAAAGCTTTCATCTTCCTTTCCCATTCCACTTTCTTGCTGTTTACCACAATATCAATTTGATGCACTAGTTCTGGAAGATCATTTTCACATGCAGAAGTTCTAATAATGTTAAAAAAAGAGATTTATTTTTTCAAATAAAGAATAAGGGAGAAAACAATTTTTTAGTTACATTGCTAAGATTTCATTTTAATTCTAGTGGAAATAACTACTTTTCAATATCAGGAAGAAAGAAATGGGAACGTTAAATGATGCCTTCAAATGCAGGTAGAATCTCACTTCACCCATCTTAATCTTGCCTGAAGTCAAAATCAGAGTATTTAGCATATTCTGAACTATTTGTCTAGCTTAACTGCTGTTTGATATCCTTTTACTCCTTCAGGGATGAACTGTATAGTAAGCATAAGTTGAGTTGAAAGTATCCAGGCCCACCCCTCAATGGACAAGGGCAGGAGAAGCTGAATATTAAGTTGCTACTGGGCACAGGACTTCCCAATAAGAGTACATAAGGATGAAAGCAGTTTGTTATTAAACAGCCAGCTTTAAAGCAAAGCACAATTCTTAATTGCTAGTTCAACTTTACACTGTTTTCCCATTTGTGTGTGGAAAATGGACTTACATAACAAGGTGATTTGTATAATAATAGTAAGGTTTTATTCTACTACAAAGCACAGAAGTGCATTTTGAAAAAGAACTTCTCTTTGGGGGACTGTGTGGTGGTTTTCATAGAGATTTGTATAATATCTGCAACATATACATTTTATCTTTTTTCCGAAGTTCTGAGGTTAAATTTGGAACACATCCCCTGCGTTACAACTTCATTATCAATAACAGGCAGTGTCTTACTCTGTTGCTTTTGGAATATGATGTGTCCTAAGTAGCAGAATAATGATGTATGATGAATTTATGCTATATTAGAAACTGCCTTTGTCTGGACAGTGTGAAGCAATGTTTAAATCAGCTGATGTATACCATCTAGCACATATATACGGAGTATCTGAACTTTAGTATGGAGATTTCTTTATTCTAAATTCATTTCATACCAACTTTGTATCTGATGATGAATAAAAAAAAAATTGAAATAAGAAAGATACAGATTACAGAAAATTTGGTTCTGGATGCTTTTTTATGCAAGAGATTGTATAATTCTTTCTACTCTCTAGAACATTTTATTTGTAGAAAATGACAATTTCACATCAAAATGACACAGTCTTTCTGGGGTATATGACATTTCTTTACTGAAGGTTATTGCCCAGTTAAGATCAATTGTTTTATGAGCTGGTAGCTTGTCTTAACCTGTACATTTACAGCTGGCATTTTACATTTGCAATTATTTATTTAAAAGTCAGACTCTTTCTAGAACTCACAGATCTCTTCATCTTCCAGGGAAAAATTCCAGTTTGATTTTTTTATTTTTATGTCATAATTGAAAATGTTTATTGAAATGTTCCTGGACATTTTATTTTCCTAATTTACTGCTTCTTATTAATTATTGTTATTCAAAGATCACCTGCTCCGAGCTCAGGAGTGTTGCATCCCAACTAGAAGGAAGTGCAGCAAGAGGGCCAGGAGACCTCCTTGGATGGATAAGGAGCTGCTGAGGAAAATTTGAAGGAAAAAAGAGGCTTATAGAAGGTGGAAGCAGGGACAGGTGGCCTGGGAAGAATACAGGGATGCTGTCCGGGAAGCTAGGGACCAGGTGAGGAAGGCTAAGGCCCAGTTAGAATTGAACTTGGCTAGGGATGTTAAGGATAATAGGAAGGGATTCTATAGGTACGTAGCGAGTAAAAGACAGACTAGGAACAACGTAGGCCCCCTCCGGAAGCTATTGGGAGAACTGGCTACCCTGGATTTGGAGAAGGCTGAGGTTCTTAATGACTTCTTTGCCTCGGTCTTCAATGGCAAAGTCTCTGACCGCACCACCCAAGTCTTGGAAGGCGAACGCAGGGACTGTGAGAATGAGGACCCTAGGCCCACTGTAGGAGAGGATCTGGTTCGAGACCATCTTAAAAACCTAAACGTACACAAGTCCATGGGACCTGACGAAATCCATCCACGGGTCCTGAAGGAGCTGGCGAATGAAGTTGCTAAGCCACTGGCCATCATATTTGAAAAATCATGGCAGTCAGGTGAAGTTCCCGATGACTGGAAAAAGGGAAATAAAACCCCCATTTTCAAGAAGGGGAAAATGGATGACCCGGGGAATTACAGACCAGTCAGTCTCACCTCTGTGCCTGGAAAACTCATGGAGCAGATTCTCCTGGAAGGCATGCTAAGGCACATGAAAAACAAGGAGGTGGTTGGTGAAAGCCAGCATGGCTTCACTAAGGGGAAATCCTGCCTGACCAATTTGGTGGCCTTCTATGATGGGGCTACGAAACTGACGGACAGGGGCAGAGCAGTTGACGTCATCTACCTGGACTTGTGCAAAGCCTTTGACACTGTCCCACATGGCATCCTTGTCTCTAAACTGGAGAGACATCAATTTGATGGGTGGACCACTTGGTGGATAAAGAACTGGCTGGATGGCCGCACGCAAAGAGTTGTGGTCAAGGGCTCCATGTCCGGCTGGAGACCAGTAACGAGTGGTGTCCCTCAGGGATCAGTGTTGGGACAGGTCTTGTTCAACATCTTTGTTGGTGACATGGACAGTGGCATTGAGTGCGCCCTCAGCAAGTTTGCCGATGACACCAAGCTGTGTGGTTCGGTTGATACGCCGGAGGGAAGGGATGCCATCCAGAGGGACCTCGACACGCTTGTGAGGTGGGCTGATGCCAACCTTATGAAGTTTAACCATGCCAAGTGCAAGGTCCTACACCTGGGTCAGAGCAATCCCAGGCGCAGCTACAGGTTGGGCAGAGAAGAGATTCAGAGCAGCCCTGCAGAGAAGGACTTGGAGGTGTTGGTCGATGAAAAATGAACATGAGCCAGCAGTGTGCGCTCGCAGCCCAGAAAGCCAACTGTGATTAATTACACATCACCAAACCCAAGCTGTTATTTCTCAGTCACTGAAGACTTTAATTTAATCTCAGTTTACTTAGACTGAGATACTAATTCTATATCAGAATTAGTTCAGACAACGTTTGTGATAAAAGTCTTTAGCAGACTTACTACTGTATCACTTGCTTTGTGTCATTTATCAACTTAATTTGGTTTTGCAAAAGTCATACACAGAACGTTGGCTGTAGATAATTTTATACTAAGCACGTATCTCACTGGAGCAAAAGAAAACCTTTCCCTGACTGTTTTTAACCAGTGAATTAATGTGTTGAGTTTTAAACTTTTGAGGGGTAGCATATCTTTCATTTCACTTTCTGTAAACATTTAGTTCCCACACAATTGTTTTACAATCTCTTACCTGCACATCCTGTTCTCACGAGTTAACTGTTGATAAACTTTTCATCTTCTTTCTCATTTCTTTTTTAGAGCTTTTCTAATACCTTTGTCCTTATCTGTTCTAGTTTTAATTGCTTTACTTTTTTTTCTAAGTAAGAGGTTCTATTTATGTTACCTTAATATACAGCTTTATTAATGTCTGTAGAAGACACACTTTTATCTTATCTTTATCACATATTCTTTAGTCATTGCAACCACATCTTGGCCATGAAAAAGAGTATTCCTCTTTAAAATCTTAAAATTACTCTTATCAATGGCATGATCTGATCTTTGTGCAAATTTCTGCATATTTCCCTTTGCAGCTATTTAGAGGTTAGTGTATCCAATTTACTGCCATATCTAAATGAAGGTACAAATATAATCAGTGTTGTTTCTCCACTGTCAACTCTCTCACATTACCTCAACCAGTTACACTGTTAGTAAACTGTCAGTGGTACATCAGCTTTATCTCAACTTTTTGCACTTGTCATAGTGTGTTCACAGAATCACAGGGTCATTAGGGTTGAAAGGGATCTTTGGAGATCATCCAGTCCAACCCCCCTGCCAAGGCAGGGCCACCTAGAGCAGGTTACGCAGCATTCATTGTACAACTGAAGTTTAATCTACATTTCTATTTCCTGACAATGTTGCATAATTTTCAAGTCTCTTCTTACTTTTTTTTTGTTTTGTTTTGATTAGAAGCCTGTATTGAATTCCCCGTTGATAAAGCCAACAATTATATTATTTCATAAATTTATTAACTATCCCTCCTAATAGCTAAACTGATGCAAAAAAAAAAAAAATGCATTGTAACCTATTAGTTTTCATGGTAATAAATTTAACCTTCTGTAACATGAGTTTCTTCACTTAAAATAGTCTCAGGATGCTGTGACATATAATATTACTTATCTCACTGGCATTTTCCCCCAAGGTAAAAGTGATGGCCACTGGTTATAATTGAATTGGTTCTTTCATTTATAAAAACTTAAATGCTATGTATTCTCTTGACTGCTGACGGTACACACCTGTGTATGCCTCTGTGTGCACATAAAGTGCCTTTCTGATCGCTAATCAGTTTGCAGCCATTCTAATACCTCTATGGCACAATGGTTCATTAAAATGAGCATAGTTATTTCCTTAAAATGAGCATAGCTATTATTTTATGAAATAACTGCCATAGAGACAGTCACACAGAGACAAAAGACCATGCAGCATGTGAATAATGAAGCAGGAACCTAGGAAAGGGTTAATGATAAAAAGCACAGCAGTGTGCCTGTATCTGCTGCATCCTAGGAAGTGTTGGAGAGGCTTTCAGTACCCAAAATTAGCACAGAATGTAATTTTGTGTCATGAACATTGCAATCTTGCATATGTTTTTGGGGGACAAAAGAGAATGTGCCAAGCAATTAGGAGCTCTACTTTAGCAGAACTGCACTTAACCAAACACAGAGCCAAGTGCTCAGAGGCAATATCCCTCTTGCTAGTGAGCCTTCAACTGCTGAGTGGGCTGCCAGCACAGTGCTGAAGAACACATAAGCCACCTAAAGTGATCCTCACTTTAAGTGACTATGCAAACCAAGACTTCATGTAAGCGGGTGCTTTTACTCTTGGTAGTTGATGCCACCATCTGTGTGAATGCTAGCATGAAAATGCTTCCTTTCTTTTCTGGTAATGTTTCGTATTGCGGCAGTGAAGCCAGCTCTCCAAATGTCTGCCCTTCTTGTGCCCATGTTGAAATCCCCTGTCTGTAGGTTGTGCTCTGGGTCAAGCACTGGTCCCACACACCCTGTGTTTCATACCCTGCATGCTCAACTTCTGACTGCACTACACGAAAAAAAGAGTTCCTTAACATGGATAGGTGTCTATTGAATATATATTTTTTGTTCTTAAGTGGTGCATGTTGCTTGTTTTGATAATTGTTACAGTAAAATGGAGCAGATTTGTTAGATTTACAATATTATAATTAAAACTCAACATGATCTTCTATCGTAAAATTCTTTAAAACTTTTTTATCAACAAAGCCTTAAAACTTCACCATTATGCTAAGCTTGGAAAGGCTTTTTAAATGCAAATATAAATCTTAATATCTTTTTAATGTTAAAACTGTTAGCAATGCCATCTTAAAAATTTAATATGAGTCACAGAATGATAACCAAAGTGCAAGCAAGTATTACACTGTGATGTATGGATCACAAAACAAAAATGCCCCCCCTTCGAGGGCCTGAAACTCATCTCAAAATAGCATTAATGATGCAGTAAGCTTTGATTCCCTCTGGCTGGAATATTAAATGGGATTTTGAAAACAGAAGATGAAGTGACAACGCATCAGGACTACCTTTTATACGATATTGCGCTAAGGATGTACCCTTCCCGCCTCATGTAATGTCAGGTGGCAACACTTTGATGAACCACTAGCAAGGACTCAGCTATGTGATTTTAGCCATCAGAAACAGGCACCTTATTACATGTCACATGTATCACCTAAAGATGGTTATGCAAGTGCAAATGCAACTTCTAGCGTGGATCATCGGGTTACCCATTCAGATACCCTTTCAGATGTCATGGCTGACATTTTTCCCTCTTCAGTTTCACCAGTCTCCTTCAGATCATTCTGAAGAAAGCAAGTCCTGCAGCTGTGGCTAGAAAATTTTCTCTCAACAGCTCTTGCATGCTTGTTAAACACAGAACCACCAACATATAAAAGGGAGTGTTGAAGGAAAAATCCCTTCCGAAATAGCTTCTCAGTGTATCTTCAACTTCTTTCTTTAATTCCTTACTTAGATCCTGTAGGTACAGCTCCAGCTGAAAAAGGAAAGCTGTACCCAAAGCTGTAGATTACTGCTGTTGTTCTACTACCAGAACCCCTCTGTATTGTGCTTGTGGTATTACAAACAGATCTGCATAAGAATGTCTTTGGTAATTATCCCCACCTACTAGCATAGAGATACTACTAGCTGCTGTAATTATTATTAATTACAGGCAGGGGGCTTGGAACTAGATGATCTTAAGGTCCCTTCCAGCCCAAACCATTCTATGATTCTATGATCACTGGATGTGGAAAGTGGAAAATATGGAAAACTGATATATTTTGTTTAATATATCATCAGGTAAACAAACACACAAAGGAACAAGTATTCCCATAAAGTGAAGAAGTATGCTTATGGTTTTTACTCATATGCATTCAGCATTCCCACTTCGCTGAAGGCATACACCAAATGGATTCTTCATACATTAATGACTTGTACTTAAACAAGTGGCAGCTCTTTTTTGCTTAGCTGCATTTACTTTGAAACAGCTCAAAACACTTAAAGATATCTCCATTTTAAAGTGTCGTAGTCAAGCTCTTAGACTTGTTTTATTCTCTCTCCATATTAGTGAAAATAGAAATTATTAATATTCTGCTGTCATTAATGACTGTTTATCTTGATGTAAAATCTAAATGCTTCCGAATTTCAACAACCCAAAATCCAGATAACAAGTTTTGCCATCTCTGAGCCTTTATCACAAACGATTTTGCACTAGTTAGGCCTTTCTAGCTCGATTTATGTCCTTTTCTTTGGAGTTCTCCACAGATCTCTGTTTTTCTGATTGTTTCTCAATAGACATAGAAAGATTATTATTGTCCATACACTTCAGAATAAAGTTGTAATTTAGAAGCTGACATTTTAAGAAATGTTTGATTCATGCTCTCAGTCTTTCTCTCATGTCTTCCTCCCTTATTACTCGGGTTTGCTGACAAATAGGAAAATATGTATGGCTATATTTAGGCTAAACAAGCAAAACTTATGCAGAACAACATTAACAAAGGTTTCCATCTTACATAGTTCATTCACTTGCTTTTGATCCTTAACCCAGCTTCTAGACCAATATTGATTCATTTTATGTTCTTTAAACTTGCTTTAAAAATAGGAAATATATAAACCTCTTGTGATACAATAGTCCTTTAGAATCTTCTATCCCAAAATTCCATTACATGAATTAAACCAAATTTATTTAATAATTTTCAGCCATACAGAATCACACACAGCTGTGGATGGATAATTTGTGACTTACGAGTTCTTGCAGCTGGGATGTAATTGTCATGATTTCCACCAGCATTATTCAACCACCTTCCCAAATTGTAAAGCTATCTGCATTATCTCTGGAATACTCTCAGCATAAACTGAAATGAGTATCTCCTGCCATTAGATGTGTATTTCAAACTACTCTTCCAGGTTTGTTTTATAGTTCATGGAAATAAATAGCTACTGAGAGTTGCTGGTTTATGATGGGACAAATCACTTTCTAGATTCACCTGCAATAACCTGAAATTTCCCATGTGTCAGTTACAACAAAGACAAGACAGAATCTGGACTCCTGAAATTGGCTTCTGATGTGTTAAAATAGTACCCAAAGAACAGTGATATTTTGATTATTTTTAAAATTCAAGTTTTTATATGACTGTATTTACCAATCATATCACTAACAAAAGGAATTCCCCTTAGAGCCATAAAAAGGGACACATTGTTCAGAATATAATATTTTCCTGCAGCAATTTTTTCCTATCTTGAGAAGTGCACACATTGTTCTTCAGTACAACAGAACACACTTTCAAATCCTATTAAAACTTTCTTGGTCCAGAATAAGATGTGATAGAACATGTATTTCTGCTAGTTTATGAAATACTTTACTCTTAATATGTGTCATATTGTCATATTACTTTGGACTGCTTCTTGGTAATAATGATAGATTAAACTATTTTATATGAAAAATGGGTAATAAGTTTATTCACAAATTAGAATAGGTAAATATTTTATTTATATGGGGAAGTACTTTTTATATTGTTGTGTTCCTTGATCAGTCTGAATGGGATGAAGTCTTATATCAAATCTCACCCATTTTTACACTTCTTTAGAAAGATCTTGTGCTGTACTGATGTTTTTTTAGATAGCACTAAAATAAGTAAACTTGGATTATGTCAAAAGCAATGATCATGGTGTGATGCAAAATGCACCTAATAATTAGGAAGAACTTCTGTGGTTCTTACCTGTGCAAAATAAGACTAGGGCTTTAGCAATCAATAGCCTTGTTTTTAAGGATTTTGAATGTTTTAAGAGCTGTGATCTGGAAGTTTGTGCTGCTGTGGCCCAGCAACTTCAACTATTTTTTAAAACTGTTTCAAATGCCATTTCTTAACATCTTAATAAAACCCCACATAACTTCCATTTTCCCCCTTTTGTTCAGATATGAAGATTTAAAAAAAAATAAATAACAGTCAGTAGATTATTGCCTAAAGCAATAAGGTTTGCTGTCTTAATTATCACTAATCTCTTTAGTTTGCATAGAAAGCAGCAGAAGAAATTGAAAAATAATCATGTTTGCTTCTAAAATCAGTAATATTTTATGTTTCACTTTTTTAATAAACTCTCATAACTCAATCTCATTGTATATTCAACTCCCAGACACTAAGCCATTACTTACTTAGTGACAGCTTGCTCCTGAAACGCTTCTAAGTCCTGCTCCATGTTATTCTTCATTGTTTAAACCTGCCGAAATAACAAAATTTACATAATTCAGATTCTTAAATGCATGCATTTACACAGCCAAATAGTGCATACTGGGTAGTTCTATGCTTTCCTTTCAGTTTCTGTGATTCTTCCACTGCAAACAACAGGGGAATGTAGCTCTAGTTACAGGCTGGAATGGGCAAGATGAAAAATCTTCCAAAGTTAGTTCAGCTCAGTGTCAGCAGCTCTTGCACTCAGTGCAGCACTGAGATGCTAGAGGTGATGCTAGCTTGAGGATAACCCTGGATTTCTATCCAGGGAAGTCTGCTTTGGGTCATTCTCCGTTGTATGATGTCAGTGATTTGCCAAGACACATTGCAACACATAAACGCAAATATGTCATTGATCTATGGCTGCATTCACCAACACACCCCAATTAACCTATACCCAGGCTATAGTTGCTCTCCAACACAATTTTGCACTCCTATTGATGATTCACTCCCTTGATCAGCAGACGCAACACTGAGATACACAAGTACCTTGGCCAGTCCAGTTCTGTGGGGCCAGCTGTACATAAGGACGTGGGGCAAGCCTGGCATGCAAGAACAGGAACCAGACACATTAAAGCCCTAATTCCTCGTCGTGGTTAGCAGAGAGGCTCCCAAAGGCATGGATACTAGTACGGACGGATGTGTGGACTCTGCCACATGGCACTGCAGCCTTGGCTCCAAAGGGCACCAGCACTGGAGGTGACATTGCCACAGGGCAGCCATGGCTCTAACAGGGACCAGCACCGGAGGTGACACTGCCACAGGATCACCACCCTCGGCTCCAAAGAGCACAGGAACTGGAGCAGCCCTGGCCGTGCCGGGCACCTGAGGAAACCGGGCCACTCATGCCACGTCCCGGACCCCGCGGCTGCCCCTCCCCTGTCGTTACCTGCCGCGCTCTCCTCGTCGCTCTTTTCGCCCTCGGTGTCACTACGGCCGCGGGATGGGCTCCGCAGCCCGGTCTCCCCCTCTGCCCCATCCCGCCCCAGCTCCCGCCTATGGCCGCCCCGGGCTGCCGCTCCCAGGGGCCGTTGTGGACCGTGCCGGGCGGCTTCTCCCGTCGCCGCGGTAACGCGAAGGGCGGCAGGGCGAGGCGGGAAGGCGGCGGATGGCCAGGGCGGGACGGAACGGCCACGGCGCAAGGCAGGCGTCGGGGCAGGGTCGGTCACCGGCTCCGGATGGGTGCTGGAAAGGCGGCGGGGGCTGCCGGGGGGCTATGAGGAAGGCGGCGGGGGTGGGGAAGGGCCCGGCGGGCTCAGGAGGGACAGGGTGGTGGATGCTCGCTGCGGAGGGAAGGAGGGTGCGAGAGGACACTGCGGGGCCGCAGGGAGCTGCCGCGGGCACCTCCGTGTCACACGTGTCCTCTGCAGGGCGCTGCGTCCATCCAGTACTCAGCCGCTCATGGATTTGAAGGAAGCTGGAGTGAATTTCACCTCAGGAAGTAGCACCCAGGGTAAAGAACATGTAGTTTGCTTTAACATTAAGTGAGGATTTGCTTTAGCATTAAGCAAGGGTTGCCCAAGAAAGTTGTGAATGCTCCATCCCTGGCAGTGTTCAAGGCCAGGTTGGACAGAGCCTTGGGTGACATGGTTTAGTGTGAGGTGTCCTGCCCATGGCAGGGGGGTTGAAACTGGATGATCTTAAGATCCTTTCCAACCTTAACTATTCTATGATTCTAAGTCCAGAGGAGGCCATGAGGATGATCAGGGGGCTGGAGTACTTCCTGTGTGAAAACAGACTAAGAAAGTTGGGGCTGTTCAGCCTGGAGAAGAGAAGGCTGCGTGGAGACCTCATAGCAGCCTTCCAGTGTCTGAAGGGAGCCTACAAGGATGCTGGGGATGGACTCTTCATCAGGGACTGTAGTGACAGGACAAGGGGTAACGGGTTCAAACTTAAACAGGGGAAGTTTAGATTGGATCTAAGGAAGAAATTCTTTCCTGAGAGGGTGGTGAGGCACTGGAATGGGTTGCCCAAGGAAGTTGTGAATGCTCCATCCCTGGTGGTGTTCAAGGCCAGGTTGGATGAGGCCTTGGGTGACATGGCTTAGTGTGAGGTGTCCCTGCTCATGGCAGGGGGGTTGGAACGATGATTTTAAGGTCGTTTCCAACCCTAACTATTCTATGATTCTATGATTTTAAAATGGCTTCAAATACTGTCCGGATTATTGTGCAAATGACCTAGCTTTGGATGACACTTCTCTTTACACTTTTGTTGGCTTCAGTCTGTCTCACTCAACAATAGAACACTTTTAAGAATCACGGTTATTTCAACTTTTATACAGTAATAATTTGTGCTTCCAAACTTACGGTTTATAGGTGTCTTCAAACTCCAGGGATCTTTTTTCTGCCAGGACAGTACAATTCATGGTTTTTTTTCACAATATTGCATGTGGCATTTTTGAGAGCTGCTAGTCTATTTATGCACACTAAACTTCATGCTTTTGGTTTGTTTTGCTTGGACTGTTTACTTTATTAGCCAAGTGAACTGCATTTTTAATACCAGTTCTAAGGCATAATCTATTTCATTTGGTTCCTACCTGCTGTGCTGAGGCAGATGGTTTTCATGTCAGCAGAAATCCTGTTTCAAGCTATGAATTATGAAAAAAGTATATTTTTTTAAATGAAAGAGTAAAATAAAATTAAATGCAGAGTTTCAGGAAAGCTCCTGGTAAAGTTTGCTTACTGTAGAAAATAATTGAAAATTTTCCCTTGTTGTTTTCTTAAACATCACTAAAATTGATTTTATTTTTGCTTTACACTTTATTTTCGTGGCTTTATTTCATTTCAGGGATATCCCAGGGATGCTTCATATCTTTCCGTGTCAGGAGCAGCTGCAGGGTGAGGGCAGGCGAGCCCTGAGCTGATGGGTAATGGTGAAGTGTCGGGCAGCGCTCTCACCAGCACAGTGCAGTCCCGCAGCACCTAGCCAGAGACAGGGATGGTGACCAGTGTCCATCACAGCCCGTGGTGATGGGCAGGACTGAGGTGACTCTGGAAGGCAAGCCAGCAAAAGTAGAGTGAGGTGCAGTGGTGAACACAGGCACAGCTACAGCATTGCTCAGATGGGGCCCAGGGGAACGCCCCCGAGCTGAAATGCTGCTCCTGACCTGAGGGCATCTCACGCGCAGCATCTTGCTGCTCTTTCTTTTAGCAGCACTGACCCCAGGTTATGGCTACACAATGTCAGAGCTGATTTTGAGGCTATTAGGGAAGAGGGAAGGAAGTTGCAGGACTTGTTTGCTGCACTCAGAGGCCTGAAAACGTTTTCTGCATTACATTTCTTTAATTACACTTTTCTTCATTATTTACTTACTATAATAGAAATAATGTAAAGAAATCTCACTGAAACATTTGATTTTTGATAACCTGAAGTGTTCCAAGTAAAATTTCTTCTACTCTACTATTTTAAGCTATTAAAAAAATGAAATTTAGGTTGTATTATCTTAAATACTTAAGTTTATGTTGATTTGAAGTATTATGCACTAGAGATAATTTTTAATGTAACTGCCAGCAGATTTTCATTTGCTTATCTGCAGCAAGTGAGGTGAACTTTTCAGCCATATTCCCAGTGCATATATTTTAATTTCTTTCCTGTCTCATTGTCTCTCAGTGGTAATCAGTTATTCAGAAATGCAACTTCCATGTGTCAGGCCCAAATAGAAATGGGAGAGGTGGGCAGCTTAAAAAAAATACAGAAAAAATTGCATATCAACATTTCCAAAGCTTTTTAGAAGAACATATCCACTGCCATTAGCCAGAGGTGTGCTTCTAATGCCCTGATGTGTCTTTAAATACCTCATTCGCTCTATTAAAAAAAAATGCCATATCAAAATGTTGACATTTTCTATTTGCTTTTGCGCATCCACATCATCTCTTGACTAGAACTTGTTTTATGAGATGCAAAACCTTTATTTGTTGGCCTTAAAGAACATGCTTTACAAATTATGATAGCCAGCAAAATCCCAGGAAAATACTGCAAAGTCAGCTTATATATCAAAATTAATGGAAAGCTATAAGCACATTTCTGCAGAAAAAAAGGAGGTAGATCAGGGCAGGGACACAACAGAGTATGACCAAATGTCAAACGAGGCAAAGTGCAACACTGATATTCATATAAAAACAAGAGGAATTAGTTAGGAAGATGCCTTGCAGAGGAATCTAGATAGATTGAAGCATTGGGCTATAATGAATGGGATGGAATTTAAGAAGTTGAAATGCTGGATTCTGCGCCTAGGATGGAGTAACAGTGAGCATGAGTATAAACTGGGGGAGGAGTGGCTGGAGAGCAGCCCTGCAGAAAGGGATCTGGGAGTGCTGATTGACAGCAGGTTCAGTGCGAGTCAGCAATGTGCCCTGGTAACCAAGAGGGCAAAATGTATCCTGGGGTGCATCAAACACAGCATAGCCAGCCAGCCAAAAGAGGTGATTATCTGAAGTCTTCCAGATGTGTTATTTTTGTAGTGTAAAATGTAATGGTAGGTAAAAGTTAAGGCATTTGTGTATTTAAATACAGTTTTTATTTAGAGGATATGTTCATACCTTACCTTGCAATCTTGGATGACTGATTTGATTGAATATTTTGTTGAAGTAGGCTCAGTGTAGCTCTCATAAGAAATACAATCATTCCTTCAGCATAGAAATCACATGGGTTTAATGGTATTTATGTGATGGATTCGTAGAAGCTCTACGTTAGTTTAATAATTGCATTCTGTATGTTAGTTTGAATGTTTATGAACATAGCAACTTAATTTACAGAAGCTCTGTTGGAAGTGACAGACAGAAAGGAAAGGGAATAGCTCAGCATAAACCATCCATCAACAAATATGCAGAAGTCACTGAGAGACAATAAAGCCTACCAAAAATCCCTAAGAAATAAGCAATAACAGAAGAATGACATTTCAAAAAGAACCTTTGCAAGAGGGATTTCTGTTTCTGAAAATTAGGCATGCATAAAATCTGCCTGAGGATTCTGAAGGTGCCTAACTAATTTACTGGCAGGAGGTGATAAATCCTGACATAATACAGACATAGAGGCAGAGAGATGTTTCTAAATGTTTTGTTTCTAGTTTAAACTAAAAACTACTCTTTTCATAAGCAGCTTATGAAATCACTGAAGGGAAGAAGAGAAAGAGCTTGGATTTAATTGTATTTGCCAGGTAAACCGATTGCTAAGTCATACTGTAGGCTGGGACCTTGCCTAAAAGTGGAGAATTGTAAGCATTTATCCTGTGATAGGAAACGTGAAAATTAAGAGTATTGCTCTGAGAAAATGCAGAAAGGGGATAAAGGTGCCATTAGGTCTGTTTCTATGACAATTACAAGTTAATCTTTCTGTGTCAGTCTTTAATGATGCCAAAAATTAATCATATAATCAGGATCATTTAGGTTGGAAAAGACTTTTAAGATTGTTGAGTCCAACTAACGCTGCCAAGTCCACCACTAAACCACATCCCTAAGTGCCACATCTACATGTCTTTTAATACCTCCAGGGACAGTGACTTGTGTCCCTGGGCAGCCTGTTCCAGTGCTTGACAACCCTTATGGTGAAGACATTTTTCCTAGAACCCAACATAAAACTCCCTTGGCACAACTTGAGGCCATTTCCTCTTATCCATCTCATCACTTGTTACCTGGGAGAAGAGACCAGCACCCACCTCACTACAACCTCCTGTCAGGTAGCTGTAGAGAGCGGTAAGATCTCCCTGAGCATTCTCTTCTCCAGACTAAGCACCCTCAGTTCCCTCAGCTGCTCCTCATCACACTTGTGCTCCAGGCCCTTCACCAGCTCCGTTGTCCTTCCCTGGACCCATTCTGGCACCTCAGTGTCTCTCTTGCAGTGAGGGGCCCAGAACTGAACACAGGATTTGAGGTGCAGCCTCACCAGTGCCCGGTACAGGGGGGCAATCACTGCCCTGGTCCTGCTGGCCACACTAGTGGTGATACAAACCAGGATGCCATTGGCCTTCTTGGCTGCCTGGGCACAAACTCTGTCAATCAGCATGCTCAGGTCCTTTTCCACTGAGCAGCTTTCCAGCCAACTCTTCTCCAAGCCGGCAGCATTGCTGGGGTTGTTGTGATCCAGGTGCAGGACACAGCACTGAGTCTTGTTGAATCTCATCTAGATAATATATGCATAAAAGAAAAATCTCTTTTTTAAAGTTTTCTGCTGACATTTTCTGGAAACTCATAATAATGCTTAGCATTATAAAACATCTTTTAGAATGGCATAGTCTTTCCTTTGTAGTTATTGTACTGCAGCACAAAAATTCTACTTTATGGTTTAGCAGTATGGGAATGGTTTCTACTGCTAGGCAATATTTCTTGGTTATCTTGTTTTTACTTATAAAATAAAGTAGCTGCTTTTCTGTGATCATGTCTGCAATTAAAAAGAAAAAACTGTTAAACTTCATATTCTGCATTTCATCTGTTTCTGTATATCGTGCCACAAGTTGCTGTACTTGCTGTATTATGCCACACTGACATAAGGATTTATTAAAAATCCTTCTAGTTAAAAATAGGCAAGATAGAGAAACATATAAGCTCTCTTAAGCATATATTTGAGTTTGTACTGTCTGAAGGGGTGACAGGAAACAAATTGTGCATTTTGTTTCATGTTACATTTTAATTAGTGTTTATCTCGATCGTTTTAGTATTCAATGGCATTTCAAATGTGATAAGGATTGTAGAAGCTGCTTTTGGCCACATTTGAGTTTGACAGCTGAAAGGTGGATAATTGGAACTTTTGTGATCTTGCATAGACTCAAGATTTACTTTTTGACTCAAGCACATTAAGTGAATATTCTGTTGAAATAACTTGTAGAGAAATAATTAACAGTGCTGACATTTAAGTTGTCATTCAGGGTTTCAGAGTTAGCACTTGGGGGGACGACGTGGGAGTTCACATTACTCGCTTGCATAAGAATGTATTCATATAGAATGCAACACTATATTGGTTATATTTAGATGGTATTTTCAGGTTATGCTTTGATGATCATCTACTCTGCCGTAATTAATTTTATTTATTTTATCTTTGGGTTCATCATTTAGTTTTCTAGTGATCTGAATACTGTTATTTTTAGAATTGGGGTACAGTGGTAGAACAATTAAAATGTATTGCTACGGTGCCTTCTACTGAAGTTCATTTAGAGGCCTGAGCTATTTGACTTGTTCTGCAAGGAGAAGCCCTCCTTTGACTTGGCTGTAGGAGGGTATTTGGTCAGTCAGATTAGGGACTCAGAGACAGGCAGATTGGATATTGGCTATGCCACTGTCTTGCTTTTCTCCAGAAACAGAAAAGTGCTTTTGAACAATCTCACATCTAAACTCAACCTTCTGACCTCAAGAGTCCTCATTCTATTTAGAGTGCAAATAACAGTAACACAGCATTTGCTTACTTTCTTTGCCCTCTGCAGGCTCTTCATTATTTACATGCTCAAGGTTGAGTTTGGGCTGAGCAAATACTGCACCTACTTGAACCTCAAGTTTGTGTAACAATTGTTAATACCCAGTGATGAAACTGGCTAGTATGAGTACTTCAGATACAGAACAGCAACAGCAGTCATGAAAACTTTACTTCAACTTACTGAAAAAACATCAAGCAAGGCTTTCCTATAAAATCTGAGATAACAGGAATACAGTACATTTTCTAAAAGCTGGAAATGAGGGTTGGAGTGCTCTCCCACTCTTCAGCAGAGGAACCACGAGCCTGTTCTGGTTTTGGCTGGGATAGAGTTAAGTTTCGTTCTAGAAGATCTTTAATCTTTGACTTTCCCTCCCAAGCTGGACAACACCACTTCATAATACGACGTTACAACTTTATTGAAGGCATCACTAATTATTACATTGTGAGCATTATGCTGTTACTCAAAAGACTAACTAGTCAGATACGAGCCACAGTCAATGTAGCTTTTATTGAGAGTAGCTGGTCAAATTAGAGGGGAAAATGTCAAGTACCCATGGGGAAACATGCAGACATACAGGTGTGCAAACATACACAAACACAAATGTGCACTCTGAACCTTACACTTGTTCTGGGTGATTGACTGGCCAGGAAAAAAGATTCTTGGAGAGATATGGCTCTTGAAACACCCAATCTCTCAGCTCAGTTGGTGTGACAAGAAAAGTGCTGCAGCTGACTCTGACCTCTGCCTTTTCATAGCTTCGGGGTTGCTTGGCCAAGTTGCTGCTGGATGTTTCTGGGGCATTGGGCAGAGTTCTCCTCAAAACAGCTGCTCTGGCTGACCTCCCTGCCTGAACTTGGCTGAGCCCTCTTGGTTTGGGGGCTGTGTTTTTCCTCACTAGTACATTCAAACCTGCTGCTTTATGCTACTTGCTGGTTCCAGTCTGACCTCGACCAGATCTCAAGGTAAAGCAATGAAGATACCAACAGAAAAGACAGTGTATATCCAGGGAATGGTTTTCTGATGCTACTGATAGCAAAGGTTGATTTTACCTGGACGTTGTCAAATTTTATGTTTTTCTTGTGAATAACTGGCCATAGTTTGAGCCAGTTTTTCAGTAGCATGAGAAGGAACATCACTGTTGAATTTCAAGAACTCCAACCTCTGATTAGTCACCTTTTCCATTGCCCTTCCGATGAATCATAGAATCATAGAATAGTTAGGGTTGGAAAGGACCTTGAGATCATCTAGTTCCAATGCCCCTGCCATGGGCAGGGACACCCCACACTAAACCATATCACCCAATGCCTCATCCAACCTGGCCTTGAACACCACCAAGGATGGAGCATTCACAACCTCCCTGGGCAACCCATTCCAGTGCCTCACCACCCTCTCAGTAAAGAATTTCTTCCTTAGATCCAATCTAAACTTCCCCTGTTTAAGTTTGAACCCGTTACCCCTTGTCCTGTCACTGCAGTCCCTGATGAAGAGTCCCTCCCCAGCATCCTTGTAGGCCCCCTTCAGATACTGGAAGGCTGCTATGAGGTCTCCACGCAGCCTTCTCTTCTCCAGGCTGAACAGCCCCAACTTTCTCAGCCTGTCTCCATACGGGAGGTGCTCCAGTCCCCTGATCATCCTCGTGGCCTCCTCTGGACTTGTTCCAACAGTTCCATGTCCTTTTTATGTTGAGGACACATTGAAACAGCAATTAGATCTGGTTTTCTTCTGTGTGCCTACTATAGGAACTGATACAATTACTGTAAAGTGGTGACAAGAAAGCAGAAAAGAAATCAGCCCTGGTTTTATTTGTATCTCTGGCCTTTGAGAAGAGGGATTAATTTTCTGCTTCCTTCTTTACTTCTGAAACCCAGGGCTTGAGAAAAAAGATGGTCCTGTAACAGCCCTCACAGACGTCAGCATGGTGTGTCAAAAACACCAGGAAGGACTAGGTAGATGAAAGAATAAGGGGAAGGGAAGCAGACAGGGTGGATACAGAACACACATGTGAAAGGGAGGTGAGAGAACAGTACTTTGCTGTCAAGTAAGATGAATGAGATTCTGCCCGTACAGACCAAAATCACCTTTGTATATTTGGGGCTGTTTGGGATGCTAGTTACTAGCTATACACACACTGGTGATGGGCAAAGGAGCATTCAATGGACAAATTGCATCCATAATACAACATTTATGGCATTTGGTCCAGTTTCATGATGTACCTGTGTTGTGTAATTGTCGAGTCCATCATGCATAGAAGCGCACTGCCTTTCATGGCTCCATTGGTGCTGGAGCAGTGAAGGTCAGATGAAACAGGACTGAACAAATATCAGATGGAGAATCAATCCTCCTTTCAAACTTTTGCAACAGGTGTGAAGGAGAAAGCCTGAATGGTGAATATAGCTCTATTTCCAGAACTTCATTAGGTACTGTTGTTACATTCCATTAAAACCAGATGTACAGTGGACATAGGTCTGCAGAGAAGACCTTAGTTTAGTAAGGACTTAATTGGTTCCTAAATAACTAAATAACATCATTATTTAGTAACATGAAAGCTACCATGGAATTATTTTATAGTGATCCTTTCACAGTCTTGCATATTCTTTCTCTGCTCTAAAACAATTCTAGTTCTGTATCAATATCTTCCATATCAATTCTTCACAACAATTCCATACATTCTTCTTTCGGAACATTCAGATAAAAAATTGGCTTGACTAGAAATGCTGTATTCCTCTACCATCTTCTACCATCCCAGGAAAGGCTCCATGTTTGTTCCCTTTCTGGTGCCACTTACTTTTCAAATCCACCCGTAGGGTAATTAAGTTATTGACTTTCAGGGTTGCCTAAACATACACTGTAAACACAGGGGTTTGCATATGACACCAGTGTCCTTGTATAATCTTTTGTTCTAACAAGTTTTGTATTCCTGACTAATATCTGATTGCTGTAATCTATAATTGAGTGAATATACTTTTACTTATGAATAGCTGATTGATGACCGAAGATCCTTTGGGACAAAGGCAGCTACATACATATAAGGTGATATTATTATTTTCCATCTTATCAGAAAAAGTCCACAGCTGGGGAGATATTAAAGCAATATTTTCAGCTCTCCACATTCCCAGTAGTTTAAATAGAAAACCCAACTAAAAATAGCTTTCTCCCCTCGATTCCTATTATTATGAAGAACATCCTGCATTACTTCTCTCAAGGCCATAATGATCTTTAAATGCCAATTCTAATGATATTCATATCCAGGCTAGATTTTATTGACTGAAACAGTGGCTGTCTTCTGGAGATTTTCTTTGACAGGCAGATAGAGCTCACTGGGTAAGTATTTTTCGGGTCTTTATCCAAGATTTTCTTTTACTTAGTTTCACTTCTCCCACCCCAAAAATTCCTTTTGCTACATAATGTATAGATCAGTGAGATGGGATCAGCTACACCTATTTTTCTGCAATTTTCCTGACGCATTTTGTGCTTCATGCCAAAACCATACACTTAAGTCAGTGGAACTTAATTCAGTAGGATAACTGATTACCCAGTGTCAGAGGATGCTTGAAAGCAGTCAGTCTGTGTGGAGTTTAGGACTTCTTACATATGGTTACTGCAGAAAAAGAAACTATGATGGCCAAATGTATAGAGTCATGACCTTTAGCAAATAGAGAAGGAGGGTGATTCTGTGAACTCGTGAGTTCTGGACTTAACTCTGAACTTTGTCATAGGCTTCATATGTTTTTCAGCAAACCATTTGGATTAATTTCCAGATACGGAAAATAGATGCAATTAATTATATTCTCATTTGTCTATCTATCCTTTATCTTTGGCTGTTGCAGCAATGACCATTCCTTATTTATTGTACATGCAATATTTAGGAAACAGAGCCTTGGCTTGGTTAGCAAGGTCCCATTACATGCAATAATTCTCTTGGCTGGGATTCAATAACTCAGTGGCCATGACATTAATTATTCATGTACATTCTTCATTCACAGATTGTTCTTCTTACTCACTTCAGCAAAATTAGTTTAATGAAATTTCATCTTGCATGATAAGGAAAGATAAATCTAAGCCAAACTAACATTTCTGTTAATAGGCTGTAATGAAAAGGCATTCTGCATTCTCATCCTGTTTTCCAGTGCAGTTCAATGCATATCATTGATCATTTTACAAAATGACTGTTAGAGGTGTTTTGAAACCAGAAGGATTGCATTCAGATTAGCAGAATCAGTGGGATACTGGAATTTCATATATGGCTTTTAAACATTTCCACATCTAGAAATTAGGTTTTTAATATGCTTTTCAATTTATCTATTTAAATAATATTTATTTGCTTAGAAACATTGTGAATGTCTCCTTTGCAGTTTACCATCTTTGTGCTAAAAAGCAGAGAGTTTTGACCATATAAGATTAAGCTACTTTGATGGTTCTTGTTATACAGTGTAAAGGGTTTTTCCCACAGAGTTTTCTGCTGGATAAAATCCACAGATCAAAGCATCAACTGACATGCTGATAAAGACTTTTTTTGTGTTCTCTTTGCATTCTTTCAAACCTTGGCAAAAAAGCTTGCTTTCTTTTGAGGTATTGAATTCTTTATCAGTGCATAGAGAGTAACTATATTTGCAAATTTACAGAGTGCTTTCCAAAAGGATTCACTTCATTGCTCTCCTTTCCTTAAGTTTTGGGAAGTGAATGTGACTCCCAAGCCACATGGTTAGTCATCTGTTACTGCCACATGGAGCCAAATCTGCAAACATTTCTATTCCTGCCTCCTGTATCTTTTCAGGTTCTAGTAGGTTATTTTTAAATAGTTATAAAACTTGACATGTGTTGTTGTGCAAATGGTGGACTTGGAGATATCTTCTATCACTTTTAGCGTGTACTCAAGCTTAGAATTCCGCATCCTTCTCGCTGCCTGGAAAGCCGTTTATTGTTGGTATATCTTTGGTATATGGGTAGTTTGGTAAGTTATAGTGTGCACAGTTGGTGTAGCACAGAGTGAAGTAGCCTAAGGTGAAATCTTTGAACCAGTAAGAGAATTTTACTCAACTGTATTTGAAAAAGGGAATCACTAGTCAAATGCTAATACATTATTTCCTTATTAAGCAGTTCCTTGTTACAGCTATCTTTTTATTATCTTTCATTTAGCACATATTAACCCCCATACTATTACCTTCAGTAAAGACATTGCCTGTTGCTACTAAAGGTTTTACCCAGGCCTTATCACCCTTTGTATCTCAATAATGCCTTGCAGTGAGATACATGAAATAATTTTGTAGCTGTTTAACTTATACAGGGCCAAACATAGATTTAAAAGCTATTCTGTAGTTCTTTGGAGCCAACTGTGTGACCATTTTTTATTTCAGTCAAGCCAGGTTCAATTGCATTATTTGTATTCCATTAAATGTATTTTTTATAGCAGTAGGTTCAGGGTGCCAAGTGGTGTTCTAGACACTTTCACAAGTTACTGTCTAACTGTCTAGCAGCTGCTTCATAGTAGTTCAGCATTTTTGTGGTCTTGATATGCAACAAATGGGAATAAATTTGAGTTGGTTTAGCCCTCAATTAAGGAAGTTTCTGGTGAGAGATTTCTCCCATAGGAATTTTATAATTTAAGAGACAAGTCGTAAAAAGTTTGTGTTGGAAGGGATCTTTAAAATCTACTTAATCCACACACCCCCTGCAATGAGTAGGGACATTTTCAGTTAGATGACAATGAAGAATAGACAAAAGAGGGAAAAAAGAGATTGCAGGGATATTGCATGTATATTCCATGATTTTTCCACTGGCTTTTTGAACCCAAGATAAATGACGTGTAGGAAGTAAAGAATAACACAGACAAACTGTGTACAACATTTTCACTTCCATTATATCAATTTTGTCATATATGTATTTCATAAAAATGGATTTCTTAAGGTACCTATATCTTTAAAACTACTTTTAACATAAATATCTCGATGTCATGTAAGCATGCAACAGACTCTCAATACCTGGTTAAAAGTACTACTTCTTTCCTACAATTCTAGGTCAAATGAAGTTAATCAAAGCCTCAAGACCACGAAGGTCTATGTAGTAATTGTCTACAGCTGAAATTTCTGACTTCGTCTCTTGACAGTCCATGAGAAGAGACAGGCATTTGTAGGCCCAATTCATGTCTTCCTAATGTATGTATCTAAAATGAGGTTGATGAGACTTGCCTTCAGAGTTCCTATTTCTCTCCAATAATTGTAAAAGGAAGTTAGGATGCCTAGTTCACATAGAAAACTGTATATTATATGTCTAAAGCTAAGTGAACTGAGTCTTAAACTCAGACAACACTTTTCACATCAATGCGATACTTCCCACCATCTAAAGTAATTAGAATAGCAGCAAATACTGCACAGGCAGTTTGAATATAGAGCCCTACTACTTAATGTGACATTCCTTTCTTTAAAAATGCTGCTGCTAATGAAATGATACAGGGAAGCTTGTCAAAACAATGTCTCAGGAAGTGAAAAATGTGATTTAATAGAATTTTGATTCCTTGACTTGCTGTCTTTTTTCTTTTAAATACTGCTTTTTGAATACGGGTTTGAATGCAGGGGAACAGGAAGTGGTAAGTACATAATCCCATCTTGAAAAGTGACCTTGTGACATTTCTAAGGGTAAGTTTTTCAAATATTGGTTTTTTTGGTTTAACTGTAGAGGACTGTAGCCTCTCACAGGAACTCCAAAGCCAGTTGATTATTGAAAGTTTATTTCTACATAGTTTATTTTGAGATCTAAGACTTTATAATATAAATATATATTATAATATAAAGGGTGTTTCTACACAGCAGACAAGGAGAAGTTTCCCCACTTCTAAGGTTCTTTTTAGGTGCTTTACACATAACTAATTCTGATTAAGATACTAGTGCAGTTGGGGTTGTGTGACTGTTCAGGTATTTTTACATTCTGTCATTTTCACACTCTTTTCTGATGCTTTTGGAAATTATTGCTAGTTAGATGTGGAGTGTTTGGCAAACTTGGTATTGGTTGCTTTGGATATTATAGATCATATTCAGACATGAGCGTTTCCAGAATACCATTTATCCTTAGAGAACAGTGGTTTATGAGTGGGACAGTGAGCTCTCTCTGTTGAACGTTTTTGTTCATTCTGAGGCATGCATGCTCATTAAGTAAAAAGTAACTTTAAGGTTTTTATCCATGATAATTCACTTTGGAAGCTGAAGGTTTTATTCTTATTTTTATAATTTTGGAATACTTCTAATAAAAGTAAATATTGAAACAAACCCATCAGAGTTCTACAGTTCATTGCTCTCTGTATGTCTTTACTTGTGGATTTTCAATAACAACTGTGCTGCTAGGGTCCATAAGTCATGCTTTTTCTGTAGTATTATTGGCAGATCTTTTGCCAAGGTTGCAGTCATGCCAGTAATTAGTTGCTTAGATAATTCTGTCCAAATCCTTAGGTTCTTTTTCTAAAATTCATAACTTAATTGACTGTATTATTCTAACATTGAACAGTCATTACCTTTTCAATATTATGAATTAGCTTTTACTTCTGGCACAAAATTAATATGAGTCCATGCTGCTTTCTCAGATGTTTATTCCTCTGTGACTGCACTGCTTATTGAAATCTAAGGAGCTTTGTGTCATTTTTTTCTTGAAGCTCTGTAACTACCAATAATGCAATAATATGCACCACTAATTTCTTTCTCATCTGGACATGTTCCTCTGCCCCTGATTATTTTCCTCTATGTTTGATATATGCTAGCAGGTATCTCCATTACCTTATGGTGTCTATGGTACCATATATCAGCGTTTAGGCACCTAAACCCTACCTCTTTTTTCCTGCTTGGCCTCATCAGACAGAACCAACTGATTTTCCCTCTTTTGGAAATAGGATAAAAAAATCACATTGGCCTTCTTTATTTTGGCCTCTGCAGCTCCATGGTTTACCTAGATGTTCCAGCATGCTATGGCTCCCTTGAAGCTCATGAACCAGTCTTCCATTTCTTTTCCTTTTCCATCCAGACTATGCCTTATAACACCCTTTCCTTGAGGCAAGAGTGTTAGAAGAGAAAGCTGTGCCGCTCTAGTCTGCTCTCATGAGATCTCACTTGGAGCACTGTGTGCAGTTCTGGTGTCCTCAACATAAGAAGGACATGGAACTGTTGGAGTAAATCCAGAGGAGGCCACAAGGATGATACAGGACGTGAAGCACCTCCTGTGTGAAGACAGGCTCAGAAAGTTGGGGCTGTTCAGCCTGGAGAAGAGAAGCTACATGGAGACCTCAGAGCAGCTTTCCAGTATCTGAAAGGGGCCTATGTGGATGCCAGAGAGGGACTGTAGTGATAAGACAAGGGATAATGGGTTTAAAGAGGAGAAGTTTAGATTAGATATAAGGAAGAAGTTCTTTACTGTGAGGGTGGTGAGGCACTGGGATGGGTTGCCCAAAGAAGTGGTAAATGCTCCATCCCTGGCAGTGTTCCAGGCCAGGCTGAACAGAGCCTTGGGAGACATGGTCTAGTGTGAGGCATCCCTGCCCATGGCAGGGGGTTGGAACTAGATGATCTTAAGGTCCTTTCTAACCCAAACCATTCAGTGATTCTATGATTCTAATTGTCTTAGATATGTGTTATTTTTTGATATTTTTACTGAAACTTATTTTAACACAGAAAGTCTGTGATTAACTGACATCAATTTTATTTCTACTATTTGTTTCATCTATCTCTTTTTCACCTTGTCCCCTCCATGCTATACTTACTTGCACTGTAGTGACTCCTACAGGATACACACAGGACCTGAAGCCTCATTAATAGACATTATACAGAGATCCCTGCTTTAAAACTTAAACCAAGAAGCAGTGAAAACAGAATCAGAAGGCATGGACTTTATTGCTTGTTCAAAATTCAGAATTCCTTTTACTTTGCTTATTTATGGCAAATATCACAGGAGATATGCTATGTTAAAAATGTATACTTCAGCAGAGTGTTCAACCTGACCTTCATTTGGCAGTTCTCTTAGATATGTTTCACTTCAATAATAATACTTTTTGTAAGCTTTGAAGTTTCCTCAGGCTTCCTTAAATGAGAAAGTAGGCTTTTAAAACAAAACAGATTTTTTATTTCCTTTGATTTAACAGTCTGTTATCTTTCCTTGCAAGAATATGTTCTAGTGTGATTCAAGATGACTGAAACTCATAATTCTACAGAGGATTTTGGTTTCCAGAGCTACAGAGTGTTTCTGTAGAAACATTGTGCTTTTATTTCAGTCTTTTGTGACACTAGGTTTTCCGTAAGACCAAATTGCTACTTTATTTCCTGAGAATGAGGCATTCAGCAAGTTTTACTATGTCTTAATTCATGAATGCTGTCACTTTTGGAGAAATTAGTTGATTTTTCATTGCTCTTCTATCATAGAATCACAGATCATTTAGGTTGGAAAGGACTCTTTAGATCATCAAGTCCAATTCTCCTGCTCAAGCAGAGTGAGTGAGAGTAGATGGAGTTTAATATTTTTTAATTTGTGCCCATTATCTCTTGTCTTCTCAGCCTCTGTAAGGCACTACTCTAAGGAGTTCAGCTTCATCCCCTCCAACCACGCATTTATAAACATTGATGAGATCACCCTGAGCCATCACTTCCACAGGCTGAACAGTCCCATCTTTCTCAGCCTTTCCTTGTATGAAAAAGGTTCCAGTCCCTTAACTGTCTTTGTGGCCCTGCTCTGAACTCAATCCGGTAAGTTCAATTCTGTCTTGTATTGGGGAGTACTGGACTCAGTAATCCAGATGTGGTCTCACCAGCCTTGAGTAGACCGTCAACCTGATGGCAGCATTCTTCCTAATTGCAGCTTTTGAACTTTTTTGCCATGATAGTCAATTTCCTGGCTTATGGTCAGCATTGTTATCCACCAGGACACCCAGGTCTTGTCTGCCAAGCTGCTTTTCAGTCAGTCAGCCCTCAGCATGGAATGTTGCCTGGAGTTATTCCTTCCCAGAGGCAGAACTTTGCATTTCCCTCTTCTGAACTTCATGAGATTACTGCCATCTGATGTCTCCAGCCTCCCCTGGTTCATGTCAATGATAGCACATCAATCTGGTCTATTAGCCACTCCTCCCAGTTTTGTGTTATTTGTGAACTTGTTGAAGGTGCACTCTGTCCCATCATCCAGGTCATTAATGAAGAGGCCCGAGTATCGCCTCCTGGAGCACACCTCTAATGACTTGCTTCCAATTGGACTTTTTGCAGCTGATCGCAACCCTCTGGACCTAGCTGTTCAGCCAGTTTTCAATCCACCTTGCTGTTCAGTTACCTAACCTGTACTTTGTCGGGTTGTCGATAAGGATGTCATGGAGACAGTCAGTGTCAAAAGTCTTAATTAAGTTGAGTTAAACAACATCCACTCCTTTCAGTTTCAGTCCCAGTCAATTTCTGGTCCTTCATGGGTTTGGAAATGTTTTAGAAGATTATTTGCTCCGTTGCCTTCTGAGGGACTGAAGTGAGCCTGGCTGGCCTATAGTTCCCTGCATCTTTCTCCTTGCCATTCATGAAGGTAGAGTGGCAATTGCTCTCTTACAGTCTTTAGAAACCTCTTCCAGCTGCCACAACCTTTCAGAGATAATCAAAAGTGGCTTGCAGTGACATCAGCCAGCTCCCTCAGCACTTGTGGACTTCTGCATGTCCAGTTTGTTTTAAGTGCTGTCTCACCTGGTCCTCTTCCTCTGAAGGTATGTCTTTATCTCATCTCAGATTTTCCCTCTGGTCTCAGAGGTCTGGTATTCCTGAAGGCCAGGCTTAATAGTAAAGACTGAGGTAAAAGGAGACATTAATAACCTCATCCTTCTTTATGTCATTTGTTAACAGTTCTTCTGCCCCATTCAGTGGCGGGTCCATATTTTCCCTATTATGCTGCTAACATACTTGTGGAAACCTTTCTTGTTGCCCTTCACATACCTCACCAAATTCAGCTCCAGACTGGCCTTCATTATCCTAACCCAACCCTGATTCCACCTCTTATATACTTCTTTTTATGCCTAAAGTTCAGTTAGGAGCTCCTTCCCTACCTCTTCAGGCCTCCTGCCACCTTTCATTGATCTCCAGCTTGTAGGGATGGATCTTTCTTGAGCTTGGACATGGTAATACCTGAATATCAACCAGCTCACTGGACCCCTCTTCTCTCCAGGGCTATACCCCATGGGATGAGGCCCATTCTCACATTTTTGTGTTCAATGGCTGCCACATTTTTACTACATTTTGAAGCTTTTGATTATAGTTTGTTGTCTCCTATTTCTGATGGCAGAAATTCTATGTACAAAAACACTGACTGATACAATGATTACAGAATTTTAGAGGTATTTTAAAATCATCACAGTTTATTTAATGCTATTGCTATTATTCTCCTGTTTTCACTGCCAGAAGTATTAACATGAACATTCCCTAAAACTGCTTGTTTACATTACACTGACAGTCTTCTGACTCTTCATATCACATTGAAGGGCCCAACTGGAGAAAGCATTAAGAAACACAATATGCAGAGCTGTATTTGAGCTGGAACCTGGCTTTACCAAACTGTGTGCCTGTTTTATGTCTGATTCCTTTATCTTTCAGGAATCAGAGAGCCAAATGTTGGACTTTGGCAGTAATGTTGTGAGATATTTCCTGCACACAACCTTGTGGTGAGGAAGTTTTAGTAAAAAAACCCCCAAATTTGCAAAACTGGTCTTACCATTTTAAAGTCCAGAGGACCTCTGACAGGTTGTGATTTCTGTCACTTTTACTGGAGCTTGGTCAAGCTACTGTGTGTAGAAGAATTCAAGATTAATGTGACCAGAGGAGAAAATAGACAGTTGTAGTCTGGTGAGAAGAGGACATACTCTGATGAGAAGAAAGGAGTTTTGCATCCTGGTCCTTGTTGCCTGTCTTCATGTATTTTATGTGACTTAAAGACTAAATGACTTCCAAAAACCTTCTTATCATTGGATTATAGAGCTTGGAATATAAATATACCCAACAGAAAGAAGAGACAATCTAATGGTACAGTGCAGTCTGAATAGGTGGGTTAGATAAAGGCTTGAAAGAAAATTACAGCTAATTAGTATCATGGTTACATGGTGCCTGCTGGTTTTAGCTCCTGTTTCATCCACTTCTGTATCAACTTTTTTATTAATAAAAAGGCTGTCTGAATTTCTTCATGTTACTTGAGGAAGGTGGAAAAAGGGAAAGGTAAATGTGTTTGAACGTGTGGGGAATATTCCTTCATTACAAGTCATTAGTCTCTCTAGTCTATATTGCCACCCAGCTGTGATCAAAGAAACTAAGATACTACAGGCCTTGAATATTTTGCTTCTGTTCAAGAAACAGATTACAGGGTATTCTTTATTTGCAGTAGGAGAGAGTGTAAACAGACTAAACACAAAGATGGAACCAGGGTATTTGTAGCATTAGTAGTCACAGTTTGAACTTGTAAAGAAAGAGAATTCTGTCAAGGGAGCCCAGGGATCTGTGGGGATCCTTATCCTGTAGGACATTGTATTTGAACATGACAGCTGTCTTTTGCTGCCTGTGGTAGCTCCTCTTTTCTCCCCTTTCCTTTGAAACATCTAAGCTCAAGCCCATAACCTTAGTATGCATTTACCTTTTCCTTTCACTGAGTCCAAAAAACCATCAAAATATCCAAGTACTTTATTCACTTTATAGTGGACCAAACTGTGTATCAGTACATCAGATCTCTGTTCAGCACTGAAGTAGGACCGAAAGGAAAAAATAAACATATTGAGCACATGATGAAATGCATAACAATCACTGTACAAATAAGAGAGCTTGGATAAAGTTTCCAGGTTTATGAACATACGTGCTTAGAGGGCACAGAGAAAAAACATCATTACCCATACTTGATGAGTAGATAAAGTAAGGAATACAAAATAAAGACAATTATGTGTCCATGTTTCACTTACTTTTTCTCCTCTCACTTTTTTAGTTTTGTTGAAGCTACAAAGATTTTTCCACATTTGCAGGACAGAAATTGCCCTGCCACACAGGTACCTCTATAAAGGTAGCCAAATTACGGATGTGTATTTCCTACCTTGCTAGGTGCATTATTTTGTCATGCCATTGAACCAACTATTTTCCATTATGATAAACCTAAAAGAATAATACAGTCCTTGTGACATCCAATTCCATTAATTTAAACACCAGTGTTAGTGGCTCATCTTTGCACAGCTTCTTGCAGATCAGCTGCACTCTTCAATCGAGTGGTTTTTTTCTATTTGCTCTTTCTGGCTCTCTTTATCCACACCTCATGCTAAGTTTGTTGTATGGCAAGCTGATTTCCATTTCCAAATCAACTGCATATTGACACTGAGATTAGTAGCTCTTGTGTTGTGATATGCCAGGATCTCTAGCACAGGAAAATGAGTCACAGTGGTTCAGAATGTGTCCAATGCAATATAAAGAGTAATTTGTCAAGGAGTTGCAAAGTTTGAAAGTGGATGCAAATGGTAACATAGCTGAATTTTCCAGAGGAACACTGACTCTTTTTATTTACATTTGTGGTAATTGCATCTAAAAAATCATTTATATACTGCGGGAAATATGTGCGGTAGATTTCTAGATCACATGATTTTGAGTCTTTCTCAAGTTTAATTTCTTAAAGGCAGAACACAAGTTTATAATTAACAAAGGGTTGAAATTAATCTTTCTGTTTCTGGTGATCTGCTTTTCAATGTCAACTTTAGAGCATTGTGCCCTCATCAGACCAAACGCATCTCTGTCAAGGACTGAAAGTCAGAAAAGTAGACAAAATAGAATGGTTACAGTTGTGTGAATTCAGAAGTGCAACATACAGGAACCATGCTGAGTGTTTCATAGCACTTTCTGGACACATAAGATTGATAAAAGTTCTTTCACTCGTACTTTTGTGAGTGCTGCACAGCAAAAGGCATTCCATTCCTTTACTGGCACTGATAAATGGGTTGAATTATTAGGACTGAAGACATCAGAAACAGAAAGAACTTGGCATGATTATCAAATCAATCTGCAGCAAGTTTTAGGACAAATAACAGTGTGGCCTTTCAAATATGCCAAAGTAAACAGCTTGCATTAGAGGCAGCAAGGAGACAATAAAAGGTTGCATCCATACAGTGCCATTTGAGGTTCCTTTTCAGAATATTAGTTTTCGGAATATTACCGCCTTTCAAGCATTATGACCATACTCACAATTCGGAGGTGAATTGTGAATGTACCAGAAGGCAGATGATACTGCATATAAAAAGAAATGTGAAATCCTGAAAAGGAGTAAAGCCAGTGAAGTTTTATTTCATCAGGGATTTTAGGGATTGTTTGTGCCCTTAAGGAGATCACAGTATCCAAATACTAAGGAACTGGGAGTGCACGGACATCTGGTAATTAAAATGGGTAGAAGGAATCCAGAAATGTGTTGGAGGCTGTGTGTCTGCTTTGCTGTAAGCCCTCCTGCCTGCAGAAGAGAGAGAGGAGTCACACATTCCCTTTGCTCCAGGATGCACTGCCTTTTCCAGACTGGCTTGTTCATATCTTGGAGAAGAGAGCATCTTGTTTGTAATTGCATATACTGAGCAGTTCATCTACCTGTCACTAGAATGACATTCGTTGCCTGTTTTCCCTCTGTAACAAATTTGGCACAGAATATTTCCCATATTAGTTCACATTTCCTCTCATTTATTTGTCATATCCACAGTTTCCCCCCCTTTTTTTTGTCTTGAGAATAGGTTCAATTATTTGCTATGTATTGCTGGAGTGTGTAACAAGATGAAGCGCTGCAGTGTTTCTGCAGTACAACTAATGAGCAATAATCATGCTGGTAATAATAGAAAGACTGGTTTGTTTAATAAATTTAAAAGGGAACTGGTACAGCTGACCTAGAGAGGAGTGAATGCTGCCTGGCATTTTCCAGGGAGATGTTAATCATGCTGTCTTCCCAGAAAAAGTACGCAAAATAAGAAAATAATAACAATAAAAAAGAACTACAGACTAGCTATGCCCTTGAGGCAGGCAGGATATATAGCTCCTACTGTGAAAAGGTACAGGAGGCCAGAGTGCACAGAGATGTTAAATGGCTATTAGATATTAGAGGCTGTCACAACAACGAGCTGTTGTGGGCACCTCAATACCAAAAAGAGGTTGTGAAGAATTCAGAAATGAAATAGCTAACACCATTATGTCCTTAAGGATATAAATTTTTTTGCAAAAATATCACAGAGCTAGCTCACTTCTCTTGTTTGATTTGTTACATTTTCTTCTGCAAAGAAATATATGGATCCAATTTAATAACAATGGTGTTTTGTTGAATACTTTTTATTTAAGCAAGGTTAAGACATTTGAGATCTATCTGCTTAAGTATCTTAAGTGGACCTCTGAGAAGCAGTGCAGAGATGCCTAGGTGAGCACTCAGTGAAAGCCACTGATCTAATAATACAACTTTATACAACTACTTACGTTAATATCAGCAGAAGCGAAGCAGAAGTGGAAAAAACCTACTGCATGTATTCTGCTACATGGACAAAAAGCATTCATTGGGGCAACCAGGATCTGTTCTATTCTGCAGTTATCTGAAAGGCTTAATGTGTAGGGTGAAGCAGAAGTGTTCAGTGTCAGCAAGACACATAAGGCACAGGGAGGTGATTTGAGACAGCCAGCATGGTTTCATCAACGGCAAATCTTGCCTGACTCAGTGGCTTCTGAGTTTCAGTGAATTGGGTGCTCTGGAAGCTTGATCTGATCAGATACTATTATGAAACACCAATTTTGCATGTTAAAATTGAGACAAAGGGCAAATGACAAGAGAAGTGGAAATGCCACACCTGATGGACATTGCCATGGTTAGAAAGGAAATGCCATCTTGTGAATAGAAACGAAGACTGATTTAATCTGCTTTAATGATAGTTCCTTTTTTGTTCCATGATCTCAAGAAAATTACTGAGTCTTGTCGTTCCATTTTCTTGTGTTTTAAATAGGTTACACTAATACTTTGCTACCTTGTTGGATTGTTGTGAGGATAATTAAAGTTTCTCAAGCACTTTGATACCTCTGGGTAAAAGGAGTAAATAAATGTAACTACATGATTTTTCTAGGTTAGATTGAGGAGTTGCATGTGGCAGGAGTTTTGGTGGTTGGCATAATGAGCCCTTTACATCAAAGTCTTGTAATGCAGCTGGTTATGTGAAACTTATGACTGAGTGTATAAATTAGATCTTAATGCCTTAAAAGAGACTGGATTAGTGTTGTTCAAGAAGAGACTGATTAATTTTCTTTTTTTAATTGAATAGGAATGATGGGATAATTCCTCTAGGATGCGGGAACTTCTGCATTCTGGATTCATTATAATGAAATATACACTTGAAGGGTATGGAAAAAGCAGCTGTAAACCATCAGTTAATTTCTACTTTTCTGCCTTCTCGATCTTTTCACTTTCTACCAATCAAAGAATCTAAGCAGTTATTCAGATCTACAGTTGAATGCCATATTTTTTGTTACCAATCATGTTAAAAAAGCCCTCTATGAAGTCCTCTTTTTCCCTAACACACAATCAGTGGTAGGGATCATGACGGACAGCTCAAAGGGCTGTTATAAAAACATATCAAATTGTGTTTACTAATATCCAACCTAAATAATCCTTCCTGAGGCTTAATCCTGTGACTTTTCATCCTGTCCGTCACAGTTATGCAGAACAAGTAGGTCCTTTCGTGGTTTTGGTGCTATTTCATATAAAAGAATGCAAACATTTTCTCTTTTGTTTGATTTAGGCTAAACAATCTTGATTCTTCCAACTTCTTATGGCAGGCCATATTTTCTGAGTCTCTTACCATTACTATTTCTCTGTTTCTGAGTGTTTCTGCTAACCTGACTCCTTTGGGAGTACTGACTGGGGTTCCAGTCTTTTCTGAGAACAGTATGTATCTCAGGAGGGGGATAAAGGGACTGTCAGCAACATGAGAAAAATTGTCTCACAAACCAAATTCGACTTTCAACCCCCAAATTACACTGATTAACATAGAATAAATGAGAATATAATCATATAATGATATAATGAGAATATAAAAAGACCCCCAGTGATGCAAGTATAGACTTTTTCTATCCTTAATAGTAGCTCAGTGCTGCTAAATCCTAATATTTCCAATAAGTATGATTTTGGATTAAAAAACCCTACAGATTTAATTGATCTTTTTGTTAGCTGTTTGGCACGCTGTTTTCTCTTTAGCTCTAGGGATTAGAAACTTAATTTGGCTTCCAATGAAGCCTGGAATTGCTACATTATTACTGTATCCAAAGAATCTGGAACTACAAGAGAAGCACTAAAAAATTATAAGAAAATAATCAAATTTAGAAAATTGGTAACATTCTTTTTCTAAAGAATATAAATCTGGTATTCTATTTGTATATAAGTATATTTCTGTATAATTGCTGGTAATCTACAGGAACACAACTTAAAATAGCTTTCTCCCATACAGTTTAAAATAGCAATTATTTCTTTGTCTTTTTTATTTCATTCAAAATCTTAACTTTCCCACTTGCTTTCAGGCTGCTGTATTTGAAGTTGAAATAGCCTATATATAAAATGCAGGAAACGAGACGAAACATGAAGAATGTTCATTTCTTTGTGCAGATTCCCCTGCATATGTAATTTCACATGTCAGAAATATAACTTCCATAGGGTAGTTTTCCAGCTGTACAAGATCTAAACCAGTGACGGAGAATTGAGATTGCTTTTTGGAGTATTATTTATTTACTATTAATCTGTTTATGATTCAGAAAGATTTGTTCCAAAGTCTATTAAAATAAGTGGCAGACTTCCACAGGCTTTGGATCCAGCCTTAAATAGCTAATAACACGGATGTATTTTCACTTGAAAGCAGAAGTTTGGCATAGTATTTTTTGTTTCTCATATGGGCGAAGCTGTTGACTGAGATCTGCAGTTTGCCTAAGCCAGTTCAATTTTAACAGAAAAATTAAATTTGGGACTTACAGCTCCTCCAAGACTGGTTTGTTTCTGTTGTTCAGCACTGGCAAAAACCTCGCTTGATTTACAATCTAGGAATTTTCAGTAAAATACCAAGATTTTACTGTGCTCATTTGAAGGCAGAATTTGGCCCAATATCCTAAAGTTTATTTATGTGTGTTTTCAAAGACCAGTTTCCGTTCAGGTATGAAAACCCAGACCTACTTCTTTTTTTAAATAACTTTGAGGCTCTAAAGCACAACCTTAGAACATCAATAATTCTCACAATATGTAGAGACTATAAACAACTCTAATCTAGGGAGCATTGTCCTCTGCTGCAGAGTTATTTGCCACAGAAGCAATAATAATTTCACAAATGTTTGTTTTCAATATACAGAAGCACAATGTATATTGTGCAAATGTACTTCTGTACATTTTATGTTACTTCTCTGTTAAAAAGCGTATTTGAAATGAGTGGAATTAGATTTCTATAGGACTTTCTGAAGATCCTGTTGAGTACCCTACCTGCAATTTGCACATCTAAAACCCCTGAAAATCTTGCAGCATGGCATCAAACAAATATAATAACTCTAGTGAGCTGTGAGATGTCTACTGAGATGTATAATAACATCTGTTCATTCGCAGCTTGCTGAAAAAGCAAATTTTGCACCTGTGAAAATAGTTCTGAGAACTGGGATGAGAATTTAATACCCCAGACATTTGAATGGAGCTGAAAATCTCAACATTTAGCTGCAGATACACTTCAGGGATCTAGAGGGCTCCTGTTCCACAATATGTTGCTTGGGGGCCTGTAAGAGTCTGATAGTTTTGGGGTTGGAGGTCCAACAAGCTTTCTTGTCTGGGACAAGATGAAGCTCTTAAGAACCTGAAGGTAGAGGTAATGACTCAAATGTATTCTCTTTCATTACTCAGCCAGCAATTTTCTGAAGAAACAGTGAATTTAGCTGTCATGTTTAATCCTCTGTAGTCACAGAGCTCAAAAGGTGAGGAATCTGAAGCTTTTTTTTGTCTCTTGGTGGTTGCTGAGGAAGCAGGCAAGCTGGCAGGAAACCAGGCAAGTAACCATCAAAAAAGTAATCTGAATAAAAGATGCCAGTGCAACAATTTATTACAGAAAATTACTGACCAGATCTGGTGTCATTTACAGATTCTTGGTATGAATGAAAAGCACAATCAAAAATAATCTGCCTCTACTGATGTATAAAGATCTTAGGCAGTAGAAATTTAGTTACTCTAATTTGGTCATGAAAGAGAACAAAGACTACACAGAAATAATACTTCTTGTCCATCTCATCTTGCTGTTCAAGGTATTATACTTATGTGATGATGAAGAAAACCATGTTCTGCTGTTCTCCAAGCATAGAGTGTGGTAACTCTGAAAGCTGAAATGGAAGAATAGGAAAAACCTAAGACTCTCCCAAGTCAAATGTCTTCAAGGTGTTTGGTAATGTTTCAAGATACTTGAATTATCTTCATGGTGTTCAAGCAGTGTGTAATTGAAATTATTTGCAGTTATGTTTAAACACTTTGAAAAGATCACACATCAATAAGTTTCTTGGCAATATATGATATTACAAACAAGTGGTACTTGGAAGCCAGGGCAAGGAGCTTGTCAAAACAATATAGGGAAACAGGTGAATTAATAACTTAATCTGAGCAAGCCATGCTAATCCCTAATTTAATGTTTAGAAGTCCTGGGACTGATCTTCTTTTATGTGTCTGAATTTTGGCACATACTAGAAAAACAGTCTTCTGTACCTACTTAAGAGATAATTATGTATTGACATGTATGGACATGTATTTTTAACATGGGAGGCATTGCCCTTCATTGTTGATAGAGCCACAAGAGACTTACATGTGTATATTAGACTGGTAAGGTTACATGAAATTCATTCTATCTTTACATGTGTATATTAGACTGGTAAGGTTACATGAAATTCATTCTATCTTTAAGAAAGAATGACTTATAACAAGATCATAGTTGGGTTTCAAGTTATGAATATATTTCATTACAGGCTCTTGAACAAATAGTAGGCCTGTTTTCTCGAAGTTGCGTGTACTTATATATATATATACACACACACACACAATTACTTTAAAATCACCTTAAACTGATTTGCAAGCAACGAGTAATTGGGGAGCTTCTCTTCTCTAAGGCTACGTACTGATCTTCATTTCTCCAGTGTGGACAAATGTTTTAAATGAGCCTCATGTCATATAAGTTGAACCGGCAGATGTTAAACATAGCTCCAGTTATCAAAGAAACACGTAGATGTCAGTGAGTGACCAGCTTCTAGGTGTGTTTCTCCAAAGACCTGTCCATCAAAGTGCTTTGGTATTATCAGGAAATAATGTCTGAAGTTTATGACACAGGTACATTTCCATCTGTCCTCCAAACTGAGGGGGGCATGTGTGTCTATCCATGTGCCATTTCATAATAAGCTGAAGTTTAGAACCATAAATCATTCTGTTGCTGTGGTAGTGACAGGTGCAGAATAACAGATGCAGTCTCCAATATATTAGGAGAATGCCATGATTTATTTGCGTTAAGGCGGTCTGGGGTTAGCAATCTGCTTGAAAGTAGATAACCATATGGTGCATGGCTGCTAAATGAGAATATTTTCCTGTAATAATGTACTGTATTAAAATGCAAGCTCCAATATTTAGCCTTGGGAAGCATCTCTTGACACCTATGTCAGCTCCTTGGGATGCCTGAAGACTACATTATGTGAGCTGAAGTGCAGAATGTCACTAATTTTGTGACAGCAAGCTTGGCAACTGGGTGCAAGTGTCCAACCGGGTGAAGTGTTTAAGCATTTTTTCTGCTGGCCTCTAAGTTAGGCATAGAATCATAGAATCAACTAGACTGGAAAAGATCTTTAAGATCATCAAGTCCAACCACTACCCCAGGACTGTGAAGACCACTGTTAAACCATATCACTGAAGGCCTCATCTATACAGTTTTTGAACACTTTCAAACACAGCCAGTTTCCAACCCAGCGAAGAATCCACTTATCCAGACCATGAGCAGCCAATTTCTCCAGAGCACTGTGGGAGACAGTGTCAAATGCTTAAGTCCAAATAGACAATGTCCACAGCCTTTCCCTTATCAACCAGGCAGGTCACTTTGTCATAGAGATCAGGTTGGTCAAGCAGGATTTGCCCTTCATGAACCCATGCTGACTGGGCCTGATTCCTCCGTTTTCCCACATGTGCTTTATAATCTCATTTAGGATCATCTGCTTCATGACATTCTCTGGCACTGAGCTCAGTCTGACAGGCCTGTAGTTTCCAGGGTCTTCCTTCCTGCCCTTTTTGCAGCAAGGCATCACATTATCCAACCTTCCATCCCCTGGGACCTGCCCACTAGACCAGGACTGCTGATAGATGATGGAGAGTGGCTTAGCCAGCTTCTCTACCAGCTCCTTCAGCTTTCTTGGGTGTAATCCATCTGGCCCCCTAGACTTGTGTACACCTACATGGAGCGGGAGGTCGCTAACCATTTCTTCCTGAATTATGAGGACTTCAGCCAGCTCCCCATCTCTGCCATCCAACTCAGGGAACTGAGTACCCTGGTGTGATTATTAAAGACTGAGGCAAAGGCAGCATTAAGTACCTCAGCCTTTTCCTCATCCTCAGTCACGAGGTTTCCCCTAGTATCCTGTAGAGGATGAAGGTTCTCCTTGGCCCTCCTTTTATTGCTAACAGATTTGTAAAAGTATTTTTTATTATCTTTTATGACAGCTCACTTCTGAAGCCTGCTGGGCTACCGCATCCTTTCCACTCACCCTGCCCGCAGAGAGCTGCCCTCTCCTGGGCAAGGCCTGGCAAAGACTTGGGGCTCCCTTGGTGGCTCCTGCTGTTCAGGATCAAGACTCTTGGACGCTGTGTTTTCCCCATACTCTGGTGCTGAAGGCGTCCTCTCTGGAGCTACTCACGTCAGCATGAACCTAACAGCCTAGCTGGATGAAAGGAAGTTTTCTGATGAAGCATTAACTGTTGTACTTCTCAGTTGTTACCAAAGATGACGATGAGGAACATATGGGCAAAGGCAGGACAGCTCTGTGATTAAGAGTATAGAAATAAATCTTAGAGGTGCACACAAAAACGTCAGAGAGATTGATGAGTTCAGGTCAGGGACAGGCTGTCATCTCCATTACAGAGACATCTGTAAAGAGACCTGAGAATACACAGAGTTATTGGTCTAATAGCAGTACTTCCAACACAGAGCTCAAGTCAGGGGAAGCATGAAAATGCAGTGGCATTATTAAAGCATGGTTAAAAGTGTTATTTATGTAACTGCAGGCCCATTACTCTGATCTCAAAGGTATGAGAGGTTTAAGAACACATTGTGAGAGTACAGCCAGGGGTGGTGGTTACTGGAGGAGCTGGAAGAGATGGCTGGAGGCCTCAGGCAGAGCTGCTCAGGGCAATTAAGGCCTGTTAGTGCCCTCAGGGCCCTGATGTATTTTGATGGAAAAAGAAACAGGAGACAATGAAAAAAATGAAGAATGAGATAAATTGCAGCTTGGGTTTGCTGAATGTGTAGTGCATTTAAATAGCCTGACATCCTTCTTTGCTAATGCATTTTCTAGACAAAAGAAATGCCATCAATGTTATCTGTCTGGGCTACCATGCCATATGGGGAATTGGAGAAGATGCAAATTAGTGGAAGAAATTTCAGGTGAATAAGGAATTAGTTAGAGGAGAGACAGCAGTAGGTGCTTTTGAAGGGGAATGTACTGTGTGGAGGAAAGTCAGGAGTGCAGTTCCTCAAGGAGTAGCCTAGTAACTGATTTCTTAGATATTTTCACATTATGTTAGGATTAAATGTCAAAACATGCTGACAAGAATTGCTTATGGCATTGTGTTATGGGAACTGATTAATATAGAAGAGGTTCAGGCTATCTCACAATAAATAAATAGATGATCTTTAAATTCGAAGTAGTGGAAATGGGAAAGAAATTCAACAGCATAAAATGTCAAACTATGAATTTAAGAATAGTAGAATGAATTTCTGCAATCACCCAAGAGGACATCTCTTGAGAACAGCTGGAAAGAATGGTTTCAGCAGGCTACTTTTTCACAAAAAGATTGTAAGCAATCAAAGAAATGCAACTACAAAACTGTATGTGTAATGCTAGGATGTTGCAGTTACAGTATGCTTAATAGATAAGCAGATACCAGCTAAAAATGCCATTGTGCATAGTAGAATCTTAACAGCTGGATGGACTGCTCTTCAAGGAATCTGTCTCCCTCTCAACTGCAGCAGGAAACTAGATGTCTGAATTAGACTCTTACTTCTTAGATGGGTAAAACAGGTAAAATAAGTCACACTTGTAATGAGCTGTGAATCCAGAATGTTCCATTTGTACTGAGTGTATAAAAGCACATCAGTAGAACTTGACCAGGTAGGTATCTTTTTATTTGTCTCCAAGCAGCTTCCCTCCTGTCACCAGGTTCCTATATTTGATGACATGAAATAAGCTGACCTCTAATTTTAGGACCTATTTGTTCATAAAGATTTAATTGTCAACAGGCTGGATCTAACAAAAAATGCTCATACTTATCTAAATCCCTTCTCATCTCCAAAGTCAAAGTACTTTGCAGATAACAATAAGAACCTGGTTTAAATGCTCTCTTTACTACAGATAAAGAAACTAAGACACAGGAGTGTAATAACTTGCCAAAACCACAGAAAAGGAGATCGCACAGATAGGGATAGACCCGGCAGTCTTCAGTCTTTGTACACCTCCTTGTCTACTGGTGCATGCTGCCTCCCACCGACAGGCAATAAAACAGGTTTAAGGGATGACCAGGAGCACTTCTGACACGGTAACTATCCAGTAGGTATTCCAGGCTGTTAAATGAAAGTAAGAGAGGACCGGTTTTTGAAGGGAGAAATGTTTGGCTCATTTTGTGGATGACAGTTTTTAAATGCAAAAAGAACAGACAAGCAGAAGAAAGACCTTTTAGGCTTATTAGACATTAATTCAGATGAAATAGTTATAAATTCAGATGAAATTGTTGCAAACCTGAAAGTGGAAACCCTGGGCATCCTAGGCACCAGCAATAAATCACTAAAGTGACTGATTACCCAGCTGTTTTATCCAGCAACGGATGTTTTATAGAGTGTATCTGGATATGACTGATGATATGAAGAACTGAGGGATATCAGCCCTGGTGGGAATGGCCATTTTCAAGGAAAGACTGAAAAACCTACAAATTTAACAAAGGGGAAAAGAGAAAAGGGAAAAGGAAATGGGAAAGGAAAAAAGGAAGATGAAAAGAGATATAAGAAAGGAAATAGGAAAAGAGAAAAGCGAACCTTTCATGGCAGCTTAGCTGGGAGGTGAAGCAGTGGTGGTGCTGGTGGTAGTGAGCATTGCCAGACAGTCTTGCCCCCCAGTGCATCTGGTGATGCCCCCCAGATATTCTTCCTACAGTAGCTATACGGTTTTACCTTGATGCACTTCACCTCTTTATTAGTCACCCTTACTCGTTGCGCTAATCATACTGCTCAGAGCACAAGCATTGCCCATGCTAACTGGCCCCTTAGCTTTTTCCTAAGATAATGCTTCTTGGGAACCTAAAACCCTGCTATCTCCTATTAGGAGCTACTAGGCACTACATGCTCCCTAACACGATGTTGTACACGAAAATCCCCAAAACAAAGGGTGAAGAGGGAAAGACAAAAAGGGTGGTTCACACAGTGGTAGCAAGCGCTTCTTGTGAGCAATCCAATGCAAAAGCCATGGCTGTGGTCCGGAGCAGGGAGTACAAAGCTGGGAGGATCACCGCATTTTGGATAAGGGTGTACAAATCTCTGCCCCAGTATCCTGGAGGCATGAAGGTGCACAGCTGAACAGGAAAGCGACTGTCAGACTGCAGTGTTGCAAGCAGCAGAGATACAAATAGAAAGCACTGCACAAAATTGTAGACTCCTCTGATCGGGGCTGCAGCAGAGCAATAAAACTCCTCTGACCCTCCAAGTGATTTCTGCATGCTTTCCCTAACACTGATGCTTGACAGAGGACTTCCCAACAACCTCTCCTCTCTCCTCCTGTCACCCTTCCCATCTATCTTGGCTTTTGGAAAACCATTCCTTCTCCTACATCCTCCCTAAGAGGCACTTGTATTTTGCTCCCTACCTCGTGGAAGATCTTTTCATGTTACTATGTGCTCAAAGCTGTATGTCTAGGGAATTGTTTCATTTGAAGATGGTCTTGCCTTCTCTGTCTTGTGGTGGGAGTAAAACCAGGGCTCACATTCTGTACTCACTGTTGCTGTTTATGTCCTGACAGAGCTGTGAGAGCCACAGGATTTATGTGAAATCCAGAGTTTATAAAGCAGGATTTGGTAAAAATAAAAGAACCATGACCTAGTCATATTCCCCCTTTTATCAAGAGCTAATAGCAGCAGAGCTGCAATTCTGTGCACGTATCCCAAGTTCACAGCTTCCAAGTAGGTCATCCAGAGGGTAGCAACAACTCACAAAGTCTCTGGCATATGATTACAAACTCTTCTAAGATGTACAAGTGGTCAGGTAGAGAAGAAGAACATTGTCCTTTTAATACTTCAGAAAACATAAAGAAGATCATGGTATGAATGACAAGCAGTTGGCTTTGCACAGGTGTTGCCTGGTATTCATGGATTCAGAGTTTAAGGCCAGAAAGAAGTCTTAAATCATTTTTATTGACTCACTGCCTTTTGGAGGTTAATATGTTTCACCCAGAGAAGTGAGCAATTTCTTCTTTCAGGCTACAATGAATGCCATTGAAATACCTTTGCCCTCTATAGTTTCAGGTGCTGCTAAAGCTATTTTTCTTGCACTAAGTTTCTCAGAGATCCTTCTGTTTATAATTCTTACAGGAAACTAAAAGCGATAGTGAAATATCTTTGACCTTCTGATCCTTCGGCCAGCTGGGCTTTTTTCCAGCTCTCACAAATGATCCATCTTCTCTTGTTAGGACTATTTCTTTAATACAGATTTCTCCCATTGCACTAACACAGTGTTCATTAAATTTCCGTTATTGTTTTTAATTAGACCACAGGAATGTGCTACTGGCTTTGACTTCACATACAATGGGATTCTACATTTGAATCTCAGGGGCATCCCATTAGCCATCATCATTTTGGATTGGCTTAATTGTGGTCACCTTCGGGGACAGAATATAAAAGTGATCATCAAATATTCTTCTGTCTCCAGTCAAGCTGAGTAATGAGGGACTCCTTTGCTGTCCATTTATTTTACAGTTACTGCTGACCCCAGATGGCTCTTTCATTGCTGCATAGCAATGCGCAAAGTGCCTGGCTTTGGAGAGGGTCCAGTTTCTCTGAAATAATGATGAGCAGCAGAGAATTAGCATTCACTGTCTAAGTCATCTTCTTTCCTTTCAACATCTCTGCTAATGATTGTCGTCCTCCTGTGTTCCTGTGCCATGTGAACCTGGATTTTTTTCTGTCTTGCAGCGTTCTCACAATCCTCACATTAATAAGACTACTTACTCGATGATAAGGACATTTTTTAGGATTCAGCTTACTTTGTATCCTAGGAGAACACAAATTCCTATATGCACCTTTGTTACGCAAGACTTTTGATATTAGTTACAGAGGACTCTGTACAGAAAAATGAGTAAGACAGGCATGATTCAAGTTAGGATACTATGATCTACATAGGGGTAAAACTGGTTGCATGACTGGGCTTGAAGGGTCAATTTTAATGGGTCAAACTCTACCTTGGAGGCCATTAACAAGTGGGATGCTGCATGGGTCTGCCCTGGGACCTGTCCCATGTAGCACCTTACCAACAATCTGGAGGAATCGACAGAGTGCTGTCTTATTAAATCTGCAGAGGCCACCAAACTGTGGTGAAATGGTGAAGGAAAACATATTTAAAGAGAAATATGGTGCAGAAGGACATAATTGAGGCTCTTTTGAAACTCTGAAATATGCTCAATGAGAGAGAAACAGGCAAATGAGATATAACGAGATAGGTATATATGAGATATACCTATATATGATGAGATATAAGGAGATAATAAGGGTGAGATATATATATAATGAGATAGGTGTGTTCGTGTGTGTACAAGGGCATGCACATGTGTGTTTGTTTATGTATATACACATATGAGTAAAACTTAGATGGATTCGTCAGCCCTACCATGGTACTTGTGAGCTACCTGGTGCCCAAGGCTACAACGAAGCAACCAGTGACCTCAATGCCTGTTAATACTTACTGATATTCAAATCTCCAAAGTATTTGATAGTAGCTTAACAAAAAGATACTTTCAAAAAGGTGGATCTCACCGTATGCAAAGCCTTACTTCATATTTTAGATGAATTAAGGAGTGAATGCTCTATCGTTAGGTGATCTGAGAACTCTCTCATGTGTGGTACCCAGCCAGAAGTAAATGAATGTTATTAAAATTGCAAGACAAGCACTAAAAAATGAAACACTGCATAATCCCAGGTCAGACTTCTTGTCCAGCTGCATTATTACATAGTTTTTAATTATCACACCCATTATCAAATTCTTTTTCTTTCTCTGCAGGACCTCTTTTATCATCAGCTTTTCCCTCATCCCACCTTTTGGTGGATGACGTCCATTCTTTATTGCTGTAAAACTTTAAAAACTTGCTCTGAAAACCAAAAATATTAATTTTCTTTTAAGATTTTTTTGTGGCTTTCCTTACAGCTTCATTCCATCCAGTCATTTCAGAATATCCAGGTGTGCACCTACTGCCACAAAATCCTTTAGGGTAGAGGGCAGCTAGTCTCATTTTATAGAATGGCAACTGAGGAACAGAGGTGAAACAAGGAACCTTCATCTGATGAAACAAGGGACCCAGGTGGGACTTTCTGAACACTCACCTTGAAGGCACTGCTGCATCTGTATGACCCTCCACTTCAGAGTAAACTATCAGGGTCAGCTTCCTAGTTGCTGCTCCCCCACCTGACTTACTTTTGACCTCTTCTTTAGTGGATCCCAGCCTTACTACAGCATGTCCACTTGAAGTGGCTGGCACTGCAGCAGGGTAGAGGCAAAGTGCTGCAGGGCAGGGCAGTGATGGGCTTCCTTCATCTTGAAGCCACCCTTCCTTGAGGCCACCAGCTGCCCCTCTGCGTAAATATTGGGCAGCCCAGGGCCTATTGAGCTCTTCTGCATGGCAGCAGGCTGCATGCCAGGATCTTCGTTCGAGTAAGGACACCTCTCAAGGTTACTCCTCAAGGTTGAGAGATTTCTTGTCATAGCAGATTCTCAGTAAGTGATTAATAGCAGGATAAACTTTGAAATCTTAGCTAAGTGATGTAAGAGATGGATAGTGCACATATAATCCTTTAGACATAAACCACTGACTAAGTCTGGGACTAAGTCTGGATCCAGCTGCACCTAGACTCCTCTCTGAGGAGTTCAGAAAGCAAGGGGGCCCTTTCTGAACCTCATGACCCAACTGGAGGGTCTCCTTGACAGTCTCTGACCCTGTCCTCTATGCAGTAATATCCAAGTGCACCATTGAATCTTGTTAAACTACTGTCACATTCACGGACAAACTTTATTAAATCGCTGGTTTACATCAGCAAACATAGTGCTACTTCTCTCTTAAGAGGGAAGTGCACCACTCCATCTGCAACACCCCTTCCCTTGCACCTTCCCTCTAACAGTGGCCACCTTTCTTCTTTCTTTACGCCTACCTGCCTCTTACTATTCCTCTAACAGGAGGAATAATTGCCCCATCCCTGGAGACATTCAAGGCCAGGCTGGATGTGGTTCTGTGCAACTTGATCTAGTTGAAGGTGTTCCTGCTTATTGCACGGGGTTTGGACTAGGTGACCTTTGAAGGTCCCTTCCAACCAAAACTATTCTAAGATTCTATGATTCTATAACAGTAGCGTCTTTCTGTGGCATAAATGTTTATGGCTTCATGTCATTCTCCACTGTTTTTCTCCAGCCTGATTTTCCTTACTTTTTTTCCCTTCCTTTATACAGCATCATGCACTGAGCTGAAGAGCTGTGCCCGAGTACTTCAGCAGTGTGTTTTGTGTCTCACTGGGTACATTTCTAAGTAAGTGTTTTGTAGCTGTAATCAGGGCCACAAATTTAACTGAGCTCAGTAGTTCTCATTATGACACTTCAGGCCCTGATTAATATTTAATTAACTGGTCCTTAAGCAGTGAGCCATTATATAATGTCTCTTTTGCAAACTTACCCTGCTTCTTGGTGTGATTCCTATAATCTATTGTGAACTCTGTCACACCCTTTACTATCACTACCTTTACTATCAAGGACAATAAGCTCCCAATTATAGCATTGCACCATTTCAGTAACAAAATCAGCAGCTGTTGACAGAGAAAATAGTATTTTGACAATATTGAACATTTGCAGTTTTTAATGCAGCTGGGAATCAGAAGAAGGTACCAACTGTATTTTTGTTTCCTCTACAAACTTCTAGCAAATGATGTATGAACCAAAGCTTGAAAACCTCTTTCAATTTTATAATTACAGCGTTACTGTCTCTTTTAAGTGTCTTTGGGAAGACACTTAATATGATTCCAAAAGTGGCAAAAAACCAAATGTGTTCTGGGCTGCATCAAAAGGAGCGTGACCAGCAGGTCGAAGGAGATGATCCTGCCCCTCTACTCTGCTCTCGTGATACCTCACTTGGAGTATTGTGTGCAATTCTGGTGTCCTCATCATAAAAAGGACATGGAACTGTTGGAACAAGTCCAGAGGAGGGCCACGAGGATGATCAGGGGACTGGAGCACCTCCCGTATGGAGACAGGCTGAGAAAGTTGGGGCTGTTCAGCCTGGAGAAGTGAAGGCCGCGTGGAGACCTCATAGCAGCCTTCCAGTATCTGAAGGGGGCCTACAAGGATGCTGGGGAGGGACTCTTCATCAAGGACTGTAGTGACAGAATAGGGAGGAATGGGTTCAAACCGAAACAAGGGAAGTTCAGGTTAGGTATAAAAAAGAAATTCTTTACTGAGAGGGTGGTGAGGCACTGGAATGGGTTGCCCAAGGCAGTTGTGAATGCTCCATCCCTGGTGCTGTTCAAGGCCAGGTTGGACAGAGCCTTGGGTGACATGGTTTAGTGTGGGGTGTCCCTGCCCATGGCAGGGGGCTGGAACTGGATGATCTTAAGGTCCTTACTGTCCCTAACTATTCTGCAATTCTATGATTCTGAAAATTATTATAATTTTGTTAACAATTAATGAAAAAGCTGTTACAAGTGTTACAAAACCAGACATTTCCCCTCCTTAGCTTGATTCTTCCTGCAGTGCTCCATGCACTGGCTGTTCGACTCCACTGACAGCGAGTTCCACATGGTGCTTATGTATCACAGAACAGATTTTCAAGTAGTTTTTCAAGGCTACATATTCAAGTGAGACCAACAGCTGTCACATTACCATGATGCTTAAGAACCCAACTAAAAGACTGAGGCTTCAAAAAAAAGTTTAATCAGTTTAATTTTCTCTCTGCTCCTTTTAGAACAGAAAGCAGAATAATGCTGCCAGCTCTTTCTGTAAAGGATGCAATGAAATCAGCATTGAGAGGGGAGAGCTGGGTTTGAGGAATAGCTTCACCCCCCATGCTGTGCTAAATGTTAATGCAGAATGAAGGGAAATATAAAGCATTGCTGTTTGATGAGCTCAAAGCTGTGGAGTTAACATCTAAGTGAAGTTATGTTGTTTTTTCCCCTTTCTACTTCTTTTCTTTTGCTTTAAGAACTTAGCAGGTTGCCTTCTGCTTATTTATTGACCCTGCTGTTTTCAACAGATCTGAATCCCTGTGTAAGACAAGAAGAAATAAAGTAGACTGGTATGGCACAGTAAACTTTGATAGAACAAGATATCACCATCTTACCAATAGGGAAATAAAACAGATAATGTCCGTGTTGTTTAAGCGTCTCAGAAGGGCAGCTGCTCAATTTCCAAAAGGAGCTGAGAAGAGCATTGAAGACATCAAATGTGACATTTTTAATAGGGTTTGTGCCACTGAAACACAGCTGCGCTCAACAGGCAGAGTGGCCAAGCTTGGGTCTCATTAATTCTGTTTCCTTGCGTTATTTGCACTGACGCACTTCAGAACAGGTGAATGGGTCAGACCAAGGGCCTCTCTCACTCAGTATCCTTCCAGAAGTATATCTGCAGGGAGCAGAGAAAGCAGACAATAAGCATTTGCCAAAATATTCTCCTAGCTTCCACAGTCTACAGCTCGGGGACTTCCTGAGCCAGAGATGAAGTCTGTGTTTTTAGTCATCCCTTAACATTTCTTTTCCATAAACTCATCCCTTCAGCCCATGTAATTTTTAGTTCCCATCATACTCAGTACTAAGGAATTCTACAGTTAAACTATCTTTTTTTTCCCTTTTTTTAAACTTCTATCTGCCACCTACATTTGATATTTCTTAGCTCTTGTACTGGGAGAAGCAGGTAACAACCGAGTCCTGTTCACCATCTCTATTTACTGGTCATTTTGCTGGTACTACTATCAAACAACTTTTTTCCCAGGATGAAGCATAATATGAGACAGATCCAGTACGTAGATGCGGACCATTTTGTTTTCTAAGGGTTAGTAACTTTGTCCAAACTGGACACTTCAATTAAGCAAACTGTGAGGTCATGCTGAATATAACAAATAGTTAAGACTGCAAAACAGGAGGATAAACTGTAAACATGTTAAAACATTTAATTCTGACATTTTCAGGATGAAGTATTTTGTATTGCTGAAATGTTTGTTTTGACATTACCTACCTGAAACCTACAAAGTTCTGAATTCTTAAATGCCTTCTAAACAAGACCTCTTTCCTAAACAAGAAAGTGGAGTGCAAGGCCTACAAAAAGACCAAATATTCAAAAAGACAACCAAATTAAATACTTCATTTAAAATTAAGTAAAAGATTTCCACTTAAACCAAAATTATCCATCCCAGATTACTTTGTAGAAACATTTGAATAGAAATGTTGTTCTGTTTTGACTCAGACCAAATTACTGCTGTGATTTTTCAGTATGGCTGTGGAACAAAGACATCCGTTATGTTCCCAGCCCTACTTACAGGGCTCTGAGTGGCTTCTTTTTCCCCAGTATTTTTGGTCTTTATTTTCAATTGTCATTCTGTTACTTAGTTGTACACATTTGTGTAATAGAAGGCAAGTACATGCTGATTCTATATTATTAATGCAGAAAGATGTGGCAAGACTTTGGCTTGTTTAACCTTCCAAGCCAAAGGTTAGCAAGAAATGTAGCTGCTTCCTATAAATGCATCAGGACAGACATGCCAAGGGAAGGACAAAATATTCACTGAGTGAACATGATCTAAACTGAAAGACAAAATTGAGAAAATATCCCAAACCACTTCATGTGAAACAATTCAGTTATGAAATCAGTAAACTTCTAAGAAGCAAACTCATAGAGTCTAAAGGGAACAGAAAAGAGTATGTTTAGGATGGAATCTGATCTGTGTATGAAAGACTTGTATGATAGTAGCCTGAGATAAAAAGCAGAACTTCCTGGCTGTTTTGTGCCTTACACACACAATTTATGGAAGTATAAGGGTCCAGTTCTCTCATTTGCTACAAATCCACATTAAATGTGTCAAAGGATCACTGCCATGCATCATTTCAATACCAGCATGGGTGAATATTTTGCTGAAATGTGTCTGTGTGCTTCACTGAATCCTTGACGGATGAATCCTGGGTGAACATGAACCGTAAAGGCTGTAGTCGCATTCCTAGAATGTTGAGCTTTGCAATATGAATTGTCAATACTCAGCTGAAAGCAAACTACCTCTTAGTGGGCAACATTAATCCTGAACTTCTGGAATCATACTTTGGTCTGCAGATGGGGTTTCCTAAGTTGGTTTAGGAAAAAAACCCTAGAAGCTGCCTTTGCTTCCCAGAAGAAACCTGCTGTCAGAGAGACAGGCTGTTGCCTAGAGCTGTTGTTGTAGGAGACAATACCTGAACACTGATTTAACATCTTGGGGTGCTTGGGTGGTCACTGTTGTTGGTGATGTGATTTGTGCTGACAGGTTGGCCACCCTTGTGCCTGGTGTCAAAAGGGAGAGGGGGTTGCTCCTGTGTGAGAAGCAGTTAATGCCCGTTTGCTGCTTTCCTTGCATTCATCGGATGATGTCTAGAAAAGATTTTTACAACATTTTCAGTCTTTGAAAACATGTCCCATCCTTAGCAATGGCTACATGCAATACATACTAGCATAGTCAAGGCAGAAATTATTATACTAATTTGTTTTTCAGCATATTTTCTTACATCTGTGGGGTGAATCTAACTCTAAATGTTGTAGCACACAGAAGCCAGCCAGGTAACTTTCTATGTACTGTGAATGGAACAAAGAGAAGTCGCCCTATGCCCTCAAAGATGGTGTACCAGAAATGTGTGTGAGGTACCAGTGGGGTATCAGAAGGGGAGCACTGGTAGTCTAAATGCACACTGCTGCAAAGCAGCTCAGCTCCAACAGTGGTGATGGGAAGGTGTCACTTGGATCAGCCTATACTTGTACTGTTTATTCAGGTTGGTGGGACATGTGAGCTCACTTCCCACCAGACTGAGGCCTGCCCATTGCCATGGGCTGGTCTGGCCATCCCTAGGCTGTGGCTGACCCCAGTTCCTGTCCCTTTCCCTGCTGTGGTCTTCTGGCAGGGCAGTGTGGGACATCACCATGTTGGGAAGGGCCATTGCCTTCACCATCATCCTTGACCCCCATGTCTCCAGTCCTTGCCCCACCACTGCCTAACACTCTGGAGGAACACATCAATCTAGAAGATATACAGATAGATATATGGAATGTATATGTATATGAGTAAGAAAGAAATGACTCTGCTGACTCAAAAACTGCAATGAGGATGCTCATTTCCCAAAAAGAATGGCCTTGCATGACTATTCACCACTTGCCCTGAGGCACAGACCTCACTGCAACACTTTGGAGGAGCTGGCTTTGCCATCAGCCACTAAGGGCAAGCTGCAGGCTATGCTCTGCTGTGAATTGTCCATCCCCATGGCCTCCGGGCAATAATTGAGGCATTAATACACCAGCACCCCCGAGTTTATGATATGGGGTCTAGTGTTTGTGCTGGTTTCCACTTGATGGCAGCAGAGCCCACAGCAACGAGGCGCAGGCAGGTCTGTGAGCAGTTTTCTGTTCATTGTTGATGAGCAGCGGCAGGCAATGAGCACTCATAGCAAAAAGCTGGCTCTTAAGAATAATATTGAGTATACTTTGGATTGTGAATGTAGTGACGATGGATTCCTCCTGCCTGCTTCCCAGTCTGAGGGGCACAAATACAGTGCCTTTTGTAGGAGATGAAATCCACCACTGAAACTATGTTTGAAACCAGATTTACTCCAGCTGAAGTCCGTCTTCCTAAAAAAACCCCTCAGTAGCTTGGAAAAATATTTCAGATTTCAGGTTTGTTTTGTCTGCTTTCAGTACAAATGGTTTGTTCTGAATTCCTGAGTGCTGTGCAAATAGGGAGCAGCCAGAAATCCATCACTTCCGAGGCTGAGCAAGTTTTTGCCATCGACCGTACAATTGTTTTCAGGGAAGTGTCTGCAGAAGAAACTAGATTAGAAGAACTTCAGAGAATAAACAGAGAAGCACAGAAAGGACATATAGGTACTGAAAGAACATTTTCGGCAAGACAATCAGCTGCTCTGCAGGCAAGTCAGTGTTTTAATTAGGTCTGAATTTGCAGATGTTTAGGTGATTCTTAACATGTAATGTGCAGATGATCTGCACCTAATCTATACCTAATGTGCAGATGATGAGGTGTTTCCTAAGAGCCTAATTAGCTTTAGGGGAAAGCTTTCTTTACTGTGAAGCAGAGGTGCTGTAATTTAGCTCTATGTCCAGCTCAGGACCCACACATATCACCTGGCAGCTGCTTAATTCACCTTGGTGTTGGTTGAAGTATATCGGTACATTGCAAGGTGAGGAATGGAGGCTGCTCTTCTTGTTCTTGTCTTTGTTCAAAGGTTACATTAACAGAAATACTATATGTATTTTTCAAATCACATCAGAAACCAGTATAAAAACAAGACCTAAACTCATTCTCATAGTCCTTCAAATGTTTGCCATCGCTATTATTATTATTTCTGTCAGGATAAATAGTTTTTAAAAGACTTATTCCTTGTTGTAAAGTTATGTACTCTGTAAACTGAAGGAAACAACCAATATGTCAGCTGCATTGGACACCTCTTTCACAGGTTCTGGTGGCATGTTCAGCCTGGTGCTTGGCAAGCAGGGCAGAAAACTTGTAATGGAGAAAATCAGAAGTTCTCAGAAAGCCCATTTACCACTTTCCCTGAGAAGTCAGTTTTGACAAAGTTTGCTATTTGTGAAGTTAGACACAATATGTCACTCCACCATCTTGTGTCCCTTTGAAAGCACATAACAACCAAATCCATGATAAAAAATTGGAGAAGTAAACAGATGGGCATCTAATCGCTTGTTCAATCTTAGCTCTTTATTGCAGGAAATCTGGCGTTTCACATACTGCAGGGGCCACAGGGGTTAGCAGGAATAGCAGTGATATACAAGACTGTGCATTACTGATTTTCAGGTTCTTCATCTGTTTTTCATGAGAAAGACTCAGGGAAATTAAGTAAGACCCTGTAAGTGAACGTCTCACTCCACCTTTTCCTTTTGTTTGGGTTTCTTCCTGCTTCAAGCCCTCCATTGGACTAACTCCATGGAGACTTTGCGAGCTTATGGGACATGAAGTGGGACAGCAGTCAAAGGAGCTGCCAGAGGCACTGGTCTGAGGCCCACAGAAGGATGCTCACTTTCTTTCACTGAACCTTTTTAAAGTTACTGCTTCCAATGATGTTTTTGTACTTCTTTAATTTACTGAAGCATTTATTTGTGGTTTGGTGTTTTCTGCACTCTACAGGTATCTCTTGCACTAGTCGGCGTTAACTCTGAATTGCTTATTCACTTCTTCGAGACAGGGTTATGAATAGTGGTGTCTGTGTGAGAAAATCTGTCCATCACCTACATTGACACACACTGGTTTTTGGCCTAAAAAGATTCTATGACTGCAGTGCATGACAAAATTTCTAATTCCATGAATCCTGATTTGTTTTCATCTTTGGTCAATGTGGGAAATGTGTAACAAGGCCCTTACACACCTGTCGCAGCCAGGAATGTCAAAGTTTTAAACCTGCCTAGGTCTTTAGATGCTGCTTATGGAGGGTTTATTAAAGGGTTAATACATTATTAATCATTACACATCTATTACAGTTGTAAATCAAGCACAGGTACATCAAAAGTGTTTATAACCTGTGGTCATGGACAAGCTGTTCCCCCGCCGGCGTCACACAAAAAAATCTATATTGGCTGAAATAACCATTTATTAGGACATTTATTACACATGCAGTAGCGTTTACAGCCCTCCTTTGCAGGCAACTTTGATTAAGATTGAGTTTTAAATTCTGAACTTTCTTGGTAATGATTTCTGTGAAACTTCTCAGGAGGTTGACACAGTCGGTGTGAGCACTAGATCCCAGAATGGGGTGGTCATCAGGCAGCTGTTGTTGGTTGTACAGCAACTGAGTTTCCCAGCAAACACACAACACCATTGCAGTGAGATGAGCAGATCTAAAGGAAAGTTGGTGGCACGTTCCAAAGAGTAATAACTGGAAAAAGCATTATTTTTCCCTTTGCTCTATTGCCAGAGTGGTTTGTTATGTATAAATAATTTAATGCTGCTGACAATAGTAAACTGTTGCTCTTACCTAAATATTTATTGCTTCTTAGTGAATATCAATCTATTGTTGTACATTTAATTACACATTAAGGCATTTAGTGTTTTCCTCGGTGTCATTTGATTGTTAATCAAGTCAAAACAATTACATAATAAAACTTTCCTTTGTCACGTAGTATAGTCTGCTTTAAACATGTTTCTCCTTATATAACATTATCATCTTTAATTTAATTAGATCCTTTCATATCTTCATTTGGGCATCTATTTTATCTTTGATATTAATTATATGGTAACAGCCAGTGGCATGGAGAGATTTCTGTTACTCTTACTCACAAAGGTTTGAAATTGTGGCATGAACTGGAAAGTGATCTGCAAAGGCATTTAGGTTAAATGCTACTTTTCTAATAGATAAAGAAAGCTAATATTAAAACCCAAAAAACCATACAGCTTTTTTTCCGCATTAAATCCTCAGGTCTTTTGACACACACACCCCCCACACCCCCCCATGGTTCTTTATGTGCTTGACATTGGTGAAAATATATAAAGAGATTTGGAGATTTATTTTTTGTTCTAATTCAGCAGAGAAATAAAGAAGCTCAGGAACTGTGACAGGATTTTCTGGATCAGTGGGTCCAGGTTCTCATGGTACAGAAAGCCACCACACATCATTCTTTTTGTTACTGGCAAAACTTAAAACCAGTTTTCCTTCCCTTATAAATCCTCCTTGAATCTTTTCCCAACCTCAGTCAGGGTTGAAAAACATTCTTCCAATCTGAAGAGTAAAACTTATTTATAACCAGTTATAACTACATGTTCTTTCTTTGGCTTAAATATTTCTTCTCCTTGCTGTTTATCTTCTAGGGCAGCTCTGTCTCAGCTCTTGTTTTGATACACTAAGCTCTAGCTCTGAGCTTTTCTCCCAAAAGAGGTTTTCTCTTCCTTTGACTGAAATAACCATCCTTCAAAGTACTTGTTTCAGCTCAATTTATCCTTCTAGGCCTGGGGTATATGGAGCTCTACATACCCCAGGCCTAGGGTATGTAGAGCTGAGGGTTTCAGATCAGAGCTCACTGTTGTTTCTGCAGTGTCATTACCACCTTTCTTTTCTCTCTGCCTGTTTCATCTAACACTAAAGGAGAACGACACTGGGAGAGCAAAACCTGCCAAGTGGAGTTTACCTGTGACAAGGCAAAGGCAAGGACTCTTGACACGACCTTCTTCACGAATCCACATGAGATGGATGGGGGCTCCTCCACTGAGAGAAGAGTAATTCTGCTCACAGAGACCCTTTCTAATGACAAGTCATCTTTTGGAGATAGATTTTCCCACCTTGTTTTCTGAAGAAGGTAATGCAGAGTGCCACAATTGGTGTATTTTACCTGGGAAATGAGTTTCAGATATTGTCAGCTTCTTTTGAGACCTCCAGTAGTGGCTGGGCCACTTGCATTTTGCTTTCTCTCTGACTCTGTTTTGGCAGTGTCCCAGGTATTCCTTGGGGAATGACACATCCTTGCCCACAGGGAAGCGTAAAGCCTAATGAGAATGGAGAATGACAATGCTTTGCACAACTCAGCATCTTCTCTCATCTCTGTGCCACATGCAGAAGTAAAGATGCTCCAGGTATTAGCTGGTAAGATGAGCTGCTCTTACAATCACTGCAACCACTCCCAGAGATCATGATACAGCCTGATGCTTACCTAACATCTGTATAAAATACTGTAAAAATTCTTAATCTACCTCTAGTGTTTTGTACAGCTTAGTGACTTAATAAGAAAGGGTTTTAAGGAACTGCTCTTGTGGGGTTAAAAGAATTAAAAAGTGTATGAAAAGATGTAATCTCAAGCTCTCAGTCAGTTGCAGGCTCTGCTGCTTGAACAGCTCTAGGATAAAATGCCAATAGACTTTCTACCTCCTCAGTTGCTTGGTGTGACCTGTAAATGGGTGGTAAGTCAGCAATAGAAACACCACTGCCTGATGCATAGGAAAATCCAGACTTTGTATCTCTAGTTATCTCAGGGAGTGACTGCTGCAATAGAACAAGGCAAATTGAGGGTTATTCTGAATAATGGCAACTGCTAGTTCTTCTCCCAGGGCTTTGTTAGGCTTTTTGTCTCACAGACGAGCAGGATCCAGGCCCTGCTGTCTTACTAAATCACATATTTCAAACCTTTCAAAACGTTACACATGACAATCAGCCATTCAGACCCACCCAGCAAGGCAAGCCCTGTATTTTTAAGTTTTCTTTGCCAAGTATGTAATTTTCTTGTCAGACTGAGTCTTCTTCATGCGCACACACAGAAATCTCCTACTGTAGCCTTGCTTTTCTGGAAAGGATTACTTTTATTTTCTTTTTAGGAATAGCCTAAGTAGCCCAAACACTTGTTTTATCACTTACTTATTGCTATGCGGGAGGATCTTCCTCCTGCAGGTGTTCTGTAAGTTTTGGTACTAACTAGAGAGCACACCTCAAATGTGTCCTCAGGCTGTGAAGAGGGCTGAAGACCTACATCTCATTACCATCCAGACTGGTGAAGTCACATTTACACAATTAAATGAGCGGGATCCTTCACTCCCAGACCAAATTCCAAAAGCTGAAGTTGTCCATCTGCTTCCACACTGCCTTGCACTTGGGCATTGGTCTCCCCTGGATGCCATTTGCTGCCCCTATAGCCCTTCAATGAAGTTACTGTTCTCTATATTCACATTTTGGGGTGTCTGTAATATTGTAAGAGCTGATTCTGTCTTAGCATGAAATGGCAGGTACACATTGCCAGGCCTAACACATGGCACAAGGACACTTGGGGGGTGTTTGGTGTTTCTGCAATAGCTCTGGACGAACCAGGCAAAAAGTAGTGTAGTCTCACCCACACTGTGTTTTGGGAGCTGTGCTGGGAGTGAGCTCAACCCTGGATCGCACTTGGGTATTGCCTTGCAGCAAGCTAGCTGGGATATTTCCAAATGTTTATTTGGAATTAGCTCCATAATCGGAACCACATTGTTGAAATCTTCAAGCTCCAGGAAAATAATGAAAATAAGGTTCCAAAAAAACACCTCAGCACTTGAAATGCACCCAAAAATATCTGACCATATATTTATGGAAGCTATTCTGAGAGTCTGGTCTTGTCTAAGAAGACATGCAAGTACAAAGCTTTTAAAACACACATTGGGTATAGGCACCCAGCGTGACCACCCTTACATCCAAATATTTATTTTATGAGAATTCCAAACCTCCAGTCCTCAAATCACATCATCATCTATTTACTTCTTGTTATTCCAGACACTGGTTACCAACAACTAGAAAATGGCTATTGATCCTCTCAGAGTCAGGTCCCACCATATTCTAATGGAAACCGATTTTAAAACCGCCATTAATTTTGCTAATTAATTGGGTGACTTCAGCTGAGATTGAAATTGATATTTCTAATTTTATTAGTTCCAGCCTTAAAATGAAGTTTCCTCAACAGTTTTATTAGGAAAACAAATGAGGGAAGGAGGACTGTGATAATTAAAGAGACACAGTCACTGTGTATCAGATGAGTCGTCGTCATCTTCTTAGTTCTAACTTGACAACACATTTTCATCTGGAAATATTGCACCTATCTTTGTTGCATTCATATTCTACTAATTAGTCCTGCAAGCTTTGCCTGGTCCAGGTGAACTTGCACAGAGAAGTATAACTTTGTCTATTTCCTTTCATATTGCAAATTCCTGAAACCATTTCTCAGCCTTCACTGAACTTCTGAAAACCTCCTGAAATGAAGATTTGGTCACCAGGATTCTTTGTTTCCTCAGAAAGGAGCATTACAACTTACCACACACTTGTCTACCTTGCCCCCAAGAAAAGGGTTCAGTTCACACATCCCTGGCTGGCAACCCAGTCATTGGCTTGGGCGGGTTACTTAGTCTGTAGTCAGGGTTTGGATAACAAAGCAGTAGGAAGGATGAGGATGGATGTTCTCATGTGCATTTGCATGTTTGATGTACAATGAAGCAGGCTGAAGCCTTTCTCTTGTCCTCTGTCGAAGACAGAAAACTGACTCTCAAATATTCCCTGCCTGGTTCTTTTCACTTTGATCCTAACACGATGCTTTACTCCACAAGGCTGCGGGATGTGGCATGTTCTGGCATGGAGCATGTGCTAACCCTGCAGATTAACTCCAGGAGGTCTCCAGCAGCCCTTCTCTGACATCATGTAGAATTCATCAGTAGCACTTGGACTCTTGTCTCAGCTTTGGCTCTACCAGCTCCCACCATATGAAAGGAGCTGAGCCTTCTGGGCATGAGACTTCTCAGCTGTGTTAATTAAACCCTACCAGCTAACCTATGTCAATATAATTTCTTTATACCCCATTCGAAATATAGTCAATAAATAGTTGGCAGGAAAAGATCTTTCTTTCTTCCTGAAGGGGGTCAATTAGAGAAATAATTTGAGCATTGCCCCCAAGAAAAGCTGGGAAGAAAATGACATTGCCACTGCTGGCAGATTTCCACCCTTCAGCTGTATTAACTGTGTGTGGGCTTTTGTCAATAGGGCTTTATTTTTGTCCAGTTTTTCCTTATAGATATCGGAATTCTTTGCAGCCTGTTAGGCTACTATTCAGATATATTTAGAAACACAATTAATGATCCTACTGCTCCATTCCTCTGTCCCCAGGGGAACTACATTGAAATTCTTTCAGGTTTAGGCCTGTGCAGCAAAATAATATGGCTTATCACATGAGGAAAACTGTGCAAATAAACAGAAAGTAAAATATAGTCAGCAGGAACTGCTTTCTTCTTGGGTACAGACAGACAGAAGATTATGTTGTAATAAATGCATCACTATCCAAAAATGCAGCAAGAACCAAACAGAACTAAAATGCAAGAGCAATGCATGAGAACTTGCTTTCCATTCCATGTGAATCTGGAAGACTGTATTTTTTAAATAATTTCTGTCCAGTTAGCTTCTCACCTAACTTTTAAGGAATATTTGGACTATTTCTGACTTACAGGGAGTTTTCAAACATAATACTGAGGGCTGAATAGCACAGCACAGCTTCACTCCTCTGCCATCAGTACTCTCTGACTTGTCTCCTATGCCTCCTTCAAGTCCAGGCTACATCCCAGTACAGAGGTGAGAGCCTAGGTTATCAAGACCTATATACTGCAGACCTTCTGCTGGTGGAAGACCAGTTCACTGAGCACTAAATAAGACAATCAGTCATAAACACAGGATTTATTTGGCTCATTTAATTTTGAATGATGGTTCCCACTGTTGAGAGTAGAACTGGATGTTTTCTCTTCCATCTCTAGGAAGTGTGTGATAGACCCATCAGAGAAGTATTTTGAATTGAAACTAGATTCTTTAACATTCTTTTGTTGTTTAACCTCCCCCTCCCTTTTCCTTAAAGAAAAATAAGGCATTTTTTTCAGCACACTTAAGTATGAAATTGAAGAGGTGCTGTTATATTACTGTGGATAATGTTGCTGTATCCATTTCTGTTGATTTCATTGATTTAAGGGATCAGTTCCTTTCATTGATTTATTTGATTTGATTGATCCTCAGAAAGGCTGAGGATCCTCTTAGATTCCTTTAGCTGAAGATCCTTAAATTGTTGTACAATGCTTCCCTGCTCTCCCATATAGAGGAACATTTTCTTCATAACTGAAGTTTTCTAAAGCTTTTTTTTGGTAAGAAGAGACTGTATTACCCTTAAAAGTGGTGTCTGATAGTCACAGTCCATTTCTTTCTCTTTTCCCAACAGTTTAATGAAAACTCTAGGAGCTGGAGCAAGCCACGCGACCTGCCAAGGTCTGATATTCTTTATCTGTAAAAAACCCCCCTATCAAACTACCTCTGGAGGGTGTTGGGGGACTCAGCCTTTCAAGTGGCTGTGAGATGCCTGGGGCTGTTGCCAAGTGTCACGTACCCACCTGCTGTTCCATGAGTTCTGTGTTCTGATTTACCTGTCCTCTGCATTCAGTATAATGCTAATCAAAGAAATACAGTCTCAGATGTAGATTTTCCATTTCTCTGACTCTCCTCACTTAGCAGAGTGGGGCATTCCTCCAGGAGGAATCAGCAGAAGAAACCTTACCAGTTTACAACCGACTTCAATGAGCTTGCAGATGGTATTAAATCTGTCTGTCCCATGTTTGCAGGCAGCCCAAATGTCCCGCTGAGTCCCCTGTCCTCTAGTCTATAAAAAAAGAGAACTGTGGAAAAACCAGGAACATCTTTTATTGACTTGGGAATGGTTTTGCTGGAGTTCACCACCTGCATCACATTAGCACTTTGGGATAAACTTCCCTTGACATCTGTGCTAGCATGCTGACTGGTGACAGAATAGAGCCATGGGCAATCCTGTCTTTGCTGTCACCAAGCAGCACCACAGAGCAATCGTGTTAGCAGCTGTTTTCCTCCATGAGACATTTGCCATTTTGCTCTACTTTGTATGGTTTAAATCCTATAATGGTAGCCATTACAGTATTTGATGAGGACTGTTCCTTAACCACAAACTCCTCAAGGAGCAGAACATTACCAAGCAGCCACAGCAGCTAAGACCAAACAGTCCTATTTATTGTTTGGTTATGTCTTCACCTTGCAGGGATTAAACCCATTAGGGTATCGTTGTTCAGTCATAGCCATGACTGAACATTAATACAAGCAATAAGTAACCATAAAAAAACCCCTTATCTTTAAATAGATGCAAACATGTTTTTTAAGCAAACATCAGTCATGCAAATGCCATTGGAACCTCCAACTGATTTTCTTCCAGAAAAGTATCCAAACACACATGCTTTAGAAGCACTATTGGCTTATATTAAAACATGTGTTGTTACTATCCTGTCCTTCTGTATCTAAACAGTATTTAGTCATGTGCCGTATGTCTAGGAATACTTATGCTTTTATCTATCTGCTTAGAAATGCCCTAATATTTTGTGGCCAGCAATGTACTGGAAGAGATAAAGACACTTTTATTGATTGTTAAATGGCAAACTAACCAAGTCTTACAAGCCCAAGAATGGCCATAACTATTGGCATATTTACCTCTATTACTGACATCTCATTGTTGAATAGAAACTAATTCCAAGATCAGTGAAGGCCAGAAAATTTGGGTTTTTTTTTTCTGAATTGCTCAAAATGACCTGATTGAATATGTATGGATATCTTTTCTGGGATCTTTCTGTATGATGGGAGAGAATATTTAGAAGGGATACAGCTAACTAGTGCTGTTAGTTACCTACACATATCTACTGCTCTGACTGTCCTAACTTTGAGATGGAGCAGCTCAAGATGTAGAGATGTACAGTTGCTATACACAGGCATTCTTTGCAGAATATGTGTATGTCTGACACAGGCTTTTTAAAGCAGAAGAAAGGCACTGAGAAGGGCATGCACATAGTTCTTCACACACTGCGTATCAACTCTATGATTGCCACAACATCATTGCAAGGAGCACAGATGAGAGCTGTGTTCTGATACAAAGTTCTACCTTTATGGATAAAAGTCTGAATCTCTGTAATACACCAAAGGCAACTGATTCAGATCTACAGAGAATTCAATAATCATTTTGCAGCATAAATTCGAATGGTGTTATATGTCTTTTCCTTCTCAAAGGCTTGTTTACACAGACTTGTGCTTTAACACGTCTGGTGTTTATGTAGAAATCTTGAGTTCACTTAAACTTGCTTTCCAGAGCTTGACTGGAAGCTGTGAAGATGTTGGGCCAGAGCTGAGGAACTGCTTCCCTGTTCTGATTCCCTGCATAATGCTACACAAATATGAAAAATAGCTGATGCTCCTTTCTGAGCAGAAACATCAGTTCATGATGCTGAGTTCACATAAAAATCACTTATGGAAACCATGCTTTTATACAGAATATATTTCACTGTATCACCCAAACTCTGGATCACTTGAAATGCTACCAAGTCTCAGCTTCTCGAGTGTTCCAAGATATCTGCTTTCTTCTCAGTCTGCTGATCTCTAGCTTTAACATCTAATGGTGGCTTGTTTTTTGTTTTCCTGTATTTATTCAAAGTGGAACTTAAATATATGAAGGTGTATCTGCTTCCCAAACTCCCCACAGTGGTCTTATAAGTATCTCACTATTCACGCCTGAGAAGTAGTCTCCTGTGTCAAAACCACCAGCGATTCCCAAGAGTGTGATGTGAATTAATTGAATATGCAACCAAGACAAAGATAATAGACAGAAAACCTTTACTGAAATAAAAGGAGTTAAAATGTCTTTGTAGCTAATTGCTTAGAGGTAGTTAGAGTGTGTTAGAATGTAATACAGTGTAACATACCGATATATTTCCTCCTTCTCAGTGGAAATAGCATTGCTTGTCTGTATTTACACTAAAATTCACATCAGCACAAACCATTATCATCACTGAAGAATCATGTACCATTTACACAGGCTTCAACACGTAACAAGTTGTATGGTTTGGATATAGAATCATAGAATAGTTAGGGTTGGCAAAGACCTTAGGATCATCCAGTTCCAACCACCCTGTCATGGGAAGGGACACCTCTCACTAAACCATGCCACCCAAGGCTCTGTCCAACCTGGCCTTGAACACTGCCAGGGATGGAACATTCACAACTTCCCTGGGCAACCCATTCCAGTGCCTCACCACCCTAACAGTAAAGAACTTCTTCCTTATATCCAATCTAAACTTCCCCTATTTAAGTTTGAACCCATTACCCTTTGTCCTATCACTACAGTCCCTAATGAAGAGTCCATCCCCAACATCCCTATAGCCCACATAAACGCAGTGGGCTTGCCGTGTGCTGGATAGCTGTATGCTATCTCTGTGTAGACATCACAATAAAGACCCTCATTTGCTGAAATCTGCAAGGACCTTTTTTATTTTCCAGTCCATCTCAAAACAAAACTACTACCAGAGATAGAGACAGCTGGGGCTTTGCTGCCAGTAATGCTTCAAACTATCTCAATCACAGCACCAGTCACACCATGCCCACCACTATAGCACAGTGTCTAGAGGAACTCAGTTTCCAGCAGAACAGCTGATTTCAGTGGAAAAGAAAAGTATACCATGGTGACTGTTAACATGCTTTGAATTTTTTCCCCCGACAACCTAGATCTGGCTTTTGACTGCTACAGAGGTTATGGGTTTGCGCACACATCGTTCATTAGTAGAAACTGGTTTCAAGGATCTTTGGGCTGTATGGATGTTTTGTTTGAGGACTCTGCCTGAAGTATCATTTATTAAACAAATTTGGTTGGCATTTATGATGATAGTATGTTGTTTTTCCAAACTTGCTCAACTGCACTTCTGCCTTGGATCAGCTATGTTAATACTTATTCCAACGGGATCTCATTAGTTGCAAAGCAGGAAATTACTGCTAAATTAACTGGCTCAAAGTATTAGTTCTTCACATATGTACGCATAGAACTATTGATAAAAATTGTTGGGGTTAAGTAAGTATAAGATCCTTCATTAATGAAGTGATACATTCACATTAGTACTGTAGTCTTTTGGATATGTCACTATTTAAGGCCTGACGCTAAACTTACTGAAGCTATAGGAAAATTCCCATTATCTTTGGCAGACTTTGGATCAGATTGCTTATTGTGAAGGTCCTTTAGATTACATTAGATGTGAAAGAGAGTAGGGTTGCAAAAGACAGTAAGGTTCAGTTTTATCCATTTGTAAGGCTGCCTTTTAACTTTCAAAGACAGATCAAGTAAGATTTGCAAAGTAAAAAAAAAAAGGCTGATTTTGGAATAAAATTTAACTTGGTGACTTCTTAGGGAGTTTCAGACATTTCAGCATTATCATTTCAGTGCTTTCTTGCCAGTACTTCTTTTCAGGCCGATTGTACTTCAGGTAGTACTTTTAAGATCAGGATACTTGGTGCATTTAAGGGCAAGCAGATAGAGGACTCTACAGTTGTCCAACTTTCTGTGCATTCACTTATTATCACTCAATATTAATTATTTACACATCTATACTACACTGGTCACTCCTGTAATTCTCTAGGTAAAACCCATGCTTTTCTTTATACATGGTCTTTATTAGGTATTCAACTAAACCAGGACTGGTTAAAAATGATGGACACTTTCTCAGAGTTATCACTTAGATCTCTTTGGAACTAACTGAACCAAATGAAACAGTTGGCTTCATAAAGGAAATGCTTCCCTATATCACTATTCCATAAAGATCCAGAACCAGAATACTATTTCTTATGGAAGAGTACACACTGCCAGGGGATTTCTTGTCTTTAATTTAAAGAATAGCAAGACAAATAAATTAAATCTTCATTTAAATTGTACTATTTCCTTGCATTCTCAGGAGAGAGGAGGGGGTTTACACACAACTGCTACAAACACTGGGAGCACTTTTGGATTCTGCAAGCTGCTTATTTCAGCAGAAAAATATGTTCTGATCTCTGCAAACCATGGTGAAGGGAAGCTGCCTACAGAAGCTCACCAAGCTCCAGAGCTTACAGATGTAGGAGGACCTTATTTAAACTTTCAGTCTACCTCTTTCATTTCCCAGCCAATATGTAGCTGAAGGCAATGTCCGTAGTACCATGCTAAATGCCTTCTTTGGCATGGGAACTGACTTTCAAACTCTTTTTTCCCTCCAAAATAGAGCAACCATTTAACATGTGCATGGCCTGTGCCAAGTCCTAAATTATACCTGGGAGTTGTTTAGGAACCTTTGAACACTAAAATGCCCCAGGCTCTATCCTAACAATTAAGCAGTATAAACAATCACCTGCTTGTGTCTTAAGACTGTGCCCTGCCATTGTTTAATTTACTGTTACTACTAATAGGAGTATCTGCTGGTAATACAAAGTATCTCAGATTCTATCAGTTCTGAGCCATTCTTAGGTGCTGAATATAATTCAGAAATAGATAGGCCTTATATTGGAATAAACACCAAAGGAAGTATTTCCTATTTAAGAACTAATTGTATTTAAATTTTAGCTCTATATGTCAGCATGTTCTCACACAGGATAAATCCCTGCTTTGTATTCTGCTTGCTATACTCCTCAACAGGGTGAATGATTAGTATTCATAGATGTCCAATAAAAGTTATATTCATTTGGGCAGTTACCCAGCTGAACCAAGGCAGCCAGAACAACACTCCTAGCTATCCAGACCCACTCTAGACCCTGTTATTTCCTAACAGCATCTCTGCTTTGCCCTCCCTTTCCCACCTACAGCACTTTCTCCCAAATGCTGGATGCTGTTTCTAGCTGCAGGCCTTCCTGTGAACATGCGGTTGCTTTTGGGAGCAGTGAGGATCTGGGGTTGGCCGTTTGACATCCTTCCTGCTACCTCCCTGCCCCAGCTCTGGCAGTGTGATCCACACTCAGGCCTGACTTCACCTGGTTTGGTTCTCAGATCAGATGCTGCAGCTACACTCTGCCCGCTTGGGAGATGACTTGTGCAAAACAGAGGGAGATCACCTTGTAGATGAAGAGAAGGAATTCCATATTCACTGGAGGTTTTCAAGATGCGACCGGACACAGCACTAAATAATCTCATGTAGGCTCCCCTTCCCATGGAAAGTTAATGATCTTTTGTCTCTTCCAGCCTGGACAGTTCTATGGTTCTGTGGTTGTTGCATAACGTGAAGTCAAGAGTCTGTGCATGCCTTTGGGATTTTATTGTTGTTCTTTCAGTCTCTTAGTTTTTGCTTAGAGGCCACTGTTCTGGCAGGAGTTTTCCACACAAGAGTTTAACCTTTCACTTTGAGATGAAAAGTAAGCTTTCTGTTTTAATAGTGAGAGATTTGTGAGCATGGATTCCTTACAGGGCTCAAAAAAGATGGAATAGAAGAACTCCACATTCAGATTTCTGTTTTTAATCTCCTAACACTAAAGCTCCTGTAGAGACTTTGAAGGAACCAACAATATTTGAGTGACTGGAGTTACTGATACATGGTGAAGTAGAAAACTCTGAGGCTGTGGGCTATTGGCTTACGTTATTCTAGCACAGACAAGGTTCTTGTTCAGTCCATTCATTTCAAAAAAAAACCTGAATAAAATACTTGGTGTATGGAGATAGCCACTAGATGGGAGGCAAGAGCTGGTTAGGAGCTAGGATCATCAGTTGGAGCGCACTTAGGGAGCTCTCATCAGCTGCACTGCCAGCTGTGACATGTCACACTGGAAATGCACACTGGTACATCTAGGACCACTTTTATAAGTGTACACAAGCAGGTTATTGACTGAACTGGAAACTTTTAATATGAATTGGTTGTGGTGGTGCTGCATTGTTAAGGGAATGGGATATTTTAAGAATAACTCAATTCTCTGCCCCTAAATAGCTTTGCCGTAGGAAAATCTACGCTGTCATCTGCGGCACTGATGCAAAGGAACATCTTACATTATCTCATTTACATGAGGTCTATTAAAAATACAGCTGCCAAAGGCTTTTATGGGGCAGGAACGGTATTAGCCTATGTGTTAAGAGGGTGGAATTCTTGTGATATCACAGACTTTCTGTGTAGCTTTAGGCCAGATGCTTTTTTTTTCCTCCGTGTTCTTCCTTGTCTTCTTTTCTTCTTTCTTCTTATTTAAGTGGCATATAATGGAACTTTCTTTCTTCTTCAGTAGAAATAAATCCTACAGACTGTGCTATCATAACAGTACAATATAGAAATGTCTGAGCAATTCGTGAATATGTTTTTTTTTAAGAAGAAAAGTCTGAATATTGTCACAGTTTTGTGTGGCTCTTTATATTGAACTTCAGCCAAGATAAGAGAAAGCTGGTCCAGCCTGTTGCCTAAAGCTATTTGTAAAGACTGACCAAAATAAAAAGATGAAGAAATGTAATAATTTGAAACAGAAAGACATATTAATCTCAGCCAAAAGGGGTGTGAATTGAATAACCAGTGGACTAAGTGCTCATGTAAGACATTCAGAGTAACAGATTAATAAAATAAGAAAAAGGGTGGGTTAGCATCCTTGGCCTAACCACTGTGACCCTACTGCTCATTGCTCTTCGTTATCTGCTGCTGCCTGAATTCAGACAGGTGTGTCTGCATCTCCAAAAGGAGTAATTGTCTGGTCTGACCCTCAAGCTCCAACCTCTAATAATGCTGTAGAGGTGAGAACTTGATTAATGGTATACAGAGATGCCCAAGGAAGCCGCTATCTCTGCAGTACCTGTGATGCCCAGGAAGGGTGAAGCAGCCACTGTGCTGCTAACACAGGAGCATTAATCTACATTGAAAAGCCTTCAGTGTCCTCATTATAGAGTCTTAAAACCCTCATGGAGGACTAAATAGCATTTAAAGCCCAGGTACTCTTTGTCTAGGCATGAAGCTAGCCTTTCTGCTCTCCCTCTATGTTCCTAAGCCAGCTTTACTTTGCAGTGAAAAGAGGATCTGGCCAGCATAATTTCTTATCCCTGCAATATTTGGTCTCCTCCTCTGCTTCTGCCTCTCCTTTTCTATGTTAATAGACTTTCATCAGCACAATCTTACTTCTGGCTAAAATGTGACAAACTACTGCATAACTAGAAAACACATATATAAATGGACCTGGCTCATTTGCTTCTCTCCCCTCCATTCCCCAAGAAACTACAGCCTTTTTCATGAAAAACAAAAAAGTGTTGTGCTGAAGAGTGGAACAGTTTACTCACTTTCATTTGTGAAATGCTGTTGAACTGCTACTAATTACAGTTCTATAGTGTACATAGGGGCAGTTGACCCACACTGGATGAACTGAGCAGAAATCACATCCATACTGCCTGTAAAAGCTCCCACTGATGGGCTGCCAGAACCAGCAGCTGGCATATGTCAACAGCCAATATTTTTTTCGTTCCATCTTAGTTTGTCTGAACAGGACAAAGTAAACATAACTATGTCCTATTTTCACTAGTGGTTACCACTATGCAGCGAGCCATGACTGAAAAAAGACCTTACAAACACTTTGACTAGGAGTGTTAGGGAGAACTGGTCTCAGGAGATTCTGACCTCTGTTGTGTCCATTGGCTGCACAAGAGATGGTTAATCTGTAACTCCTGGTATGATTCTCAACATTTCTTTACCAGGAATGAAGCATCTTGCACAACAAGCACCTTCTTCCTCTCTCCACCTTGCCCATGCTTTGTTCTTGTTCCAGCTACAGACAGAGGAGACTCTGCAACTTCTTGGCTCCTTCAGGAATCATCCGCTTACTGACCCTCTCTTCAATGCATCTATACCAGTGAACAAAATCTAGACTAGTAACCAAAACAGGGCAGGGTCTTCTTTCCTGAGCATGAGGTACATAAAACTAATGGACCTAACAGAACACAGCCCATATAGCTAAAGTCCATCACCCTCCAAAATGGACTAGCTACATGCAATTTCCTTGTTGGGAATGATTTGCGTGCAAGCTGTGTCTGAGAAAGTGCAAGCTCAGCTCAGAGCCAACCAGGTTTTTCATTAGAATTTAATATAGATAATCATGGAACAGTGGTTGTACCCACCATCTAGTAAGCTTACTGGTACAGGCAGTCCAAACGGCTTCATAATAGGGCATGCAGCCCACCCACAAACCAGGACTGGCACACATGCTATCACCTTTAAAATTCTGAAGTCATGATCGCCACTTTGTAACCAATAGCAGTCATCATCAAAATATTCCCATTGAGAACACAAAATAGTGATGTAAATTGGTGATTCTTCCAAAGATATGTCTTTTTTTTTTATTTCTAGTTGGTATGGAATCCTTCAACGCAAACCAATAAAGGCAGAGACCTTACTTACAGCAATGGCTTCCACCAAGAAGCGGACCTTTTGACTCAGTCCCTCTTTGTAGTGTCACCTTTGCATAACTGTTATATGTTTTGTTGCTGCTGACATAAATCTTATCTCAGAACCTAAGTTGAGAAAGTAAGAGAAAGAAATAAGGAAAGGGTTACTAAAAATAAAAAAGGGATTAAGATAACAGTGTAGTTTATTTTAATGTTAATTACAGCACTGTAGCTGTAAATGGGTACCAGTACTGCACCAATCAGCTTTCCATTCTATTGTCAGAAGTCCAGAGCTAAAAGTATAATGTTCAGCATTAAATGCACACAAATTATTATTATTTACTTCTGTCTAAACATACAGCACTTGCAAAAGATGGATATAGTCATTATTTTGAAAATTCCTGTGTGAAGTAAAGAAGAGAATGAACTTCTCCATTGAAAAGGAGGTGTTCACTGTGTTGATAAATACAATTCCAGGCAAGTAATCCAGAAAAAGACAAAGGTTGTCAGTGCATCCTTTTGTTCCACTAAATGCTCTCTTTCTGGGGTTTGGGATACAGAGTTTTATGCAACTGACAATTCAAAAGCAAACACTGTAGTCCACAAAGAAGGAGATCTTTAAGGAGAAAAATGTTTTTTTGTCAGGATGTAGTATGATTTGTTTGTAATTACAGTGCAGCAGTACTGCTCTGTGAATGGAAGACACCACTTCATTGTGCTTATACAGAAAACCAAATGATGGCTGCTCATTTGTGGCACTGACATTTCACAAATCAAATGGGCTGGCTATGAAATTACATGGGGGAAGCTTCTGGCATCTTCTTATAGAAACCACCCCTGCAGCCTCTCCTACTACCAAAAACTTGCCATATAAAGCCAACACATCCAGTTTCATTCATCCTATCCTGATACCATTTCTTACATACCTGGGATGCAGTACTGGTTGTGGCTGGGATAGAGTTGATTTTCTCACCCATGCTGGGGCAGTCTGTCCTGCAGGCTGCACCCTGTGGGAAGGGTCCATACTGGAGCAGCTAATAGAGGAGGTAGGAGTCAGGAGTGAAGTTGAGCCCAGGTGGCATGGTTTAAGCCCAGGCCGTAAATTAGAACCACGCAGTCTACTTCCTCCTCCATGCTTTCTTCCCCCTGCTCCTGGAGGGATGGGGAAGAGAAACGAAACAATGAAACTCCCACAGGTTGAGATAAGAACAGTCCAGTAACTAAGGTATAACACAAACCACTACTGCTACCACCAATAATAATGATAAGAGAAATAACAAGGGAAGAGAATACAACACCTCACCACCCGCCGACCAATAACTCACCCCACCCTCCAGTGAGCTAGCCCTTCCAGGTAACTCCCAGTTACATCCAGGGCATGACGTGCTGTGGTATGGAATACCTCTTTGGCTAGTTTGGGTCAGGTGTCCTGTCTCTGCTTCCTCCTGGCTTCACCTGCCACCTGGCAGAGCATGAGACTCACAAAGTCCTTGGTCAGAGGAAACATTCTGACCAGCAACTAAAAACATTGGTGTTATCAGCGCTGTTCCCAGGCTGAAAGTCAAAACCACAGCACTGCACCAGCTACTAAGGAGAAAAAATGACTGCTACTGCTGAACCCAGGACACCAGGAACAAGGGAGGGGTGGGAGGAAGGTGTTTTTAAGATTTGTTCTTATTTCTCATTATCCTGCTTTGTTTAATTGGCAATAAATTAAATTCATTTCCCCAAGCTGAGTCTGTTTTGCCTATGATGGTAACTGGTGAGTGATCTCCCTCAGCCCATGAGCCTTTCAACAGCTTCTAAATGCTTCCTGAGTATCAGCAGCTGACCAGAGATTCTAAGATGAATGCCAGGTGGCACACTCCTTAGTTTTCACAAAGCATTAAATAAATCTAAGAGCAGATGAAAAAGAGCTGCATTCCCATGTTCACTGAAGAAATCAGTACCAGTGCAGGTACTTGTAATATGGAGCAATAGCAAATTTCAGAGTAATAAACAGATCCTGGGGATATCCTATGAATGTACTTACTCCCATGTTCAGCTGTCTGATGACCACAGGTTTCCTAATATCCAGTACTTTCTGGCTCTTTCCAGGAGGTGCTATTTTTCAGTTGTTTGATTTGATCTGTTTTTTCCTCAGAACCAATGATCTATGCAACTATTGCTTAATTCCCATAATTAACATTTCCTGCAGCTTAAAAAGAAATATTCTCAATATCATCTTTTAATCCCTAACTAGCCATGGTTTTACAGTGCCCTACAACTACTTTTACTTCAGGAAGCTCAGTAAGGCAGATAATCCTCCCTCCTTTCACACTCCTCTTTGAATGCTACTTCACAGGAATACCAGGGCTCTGAAAGCCTTGCAGCTGGTGGAGGGAGAATCCCCCAGGATGCATGAAAGGAGTCCCTGCAGTGCATGCCGCGATGTGGATTTGCACTTGCTTTGAGATGTAGTTCTCTGGAGGTTTTTCACAAATTAGAGCAGACTCTGGCACAAACTTAAACAGGGGAAGTTTAGATTGGATATAAGGAAGAAATTCTTTACTGAGAGGGTGGTGAGGCACTGGAATGGGTTGCCCAGGGAGGTTGTGAATGCTCCATCCTTGGCGGTGTTTAAGGCCAGGTTGGATGAGGCCTTGGGTGGCATGGTTTAGTGTGAGGTGTCCCTGCCCATGGCAGGGGGGTTGGAACTAGATCTTAAGGTCCTTTCCAACCCTAACTATTCTATGATTCTAATGCTTTGGGCTGTAAGCTGTGCTAGTTCCCAAGCTGACGTGAATCACAGGAGTGGGAGGGTGGCTCATAGCATTAGGGCTCTGCTGGTGGCCGTGTCTTTTTGTGATGTTACAGCCATGAGCATCAAAAGAGACCTGGGCTGATGTATTATATTTAGCTGTGGAAACGATGAATGGTAGAATTCCCTTTTAAAATGGGAGGGATTTTTCTTGCACTCCCGACAATTCTTTTCCCTTAAATTCTGTCACCTATTTTCTGTCTTTGTGTGTATACTAAATGCCCTGGAAGCGTTGTACAAGGACACGCAGGCTCTTTGAAGGCGCAGAGCCCACTGGAATAGTGTTGGGAGACTGCGGAGCCAGGGTTTGTGCTTTCTTGTCCACAGTGCTTTTTGGGAGCTGACTTGAAGAGGACTGTCCCCTGACAGTGTCAGGACATAGTCTTGGAGAAAGCCAGTTAGAGGACTAAAACAGGGTCACAAAGTACAAACTCCATGATCTTAAGGTCCTTTCTAACCCTAACCATTCTATGATTCTATTACTGAATACTCTAGTACAAGACAAAACTGACCATAAGCTGGAGACAGTTATCAAGACCTGTAGTGTATCTGGTCATATGCACACCTTTAGACACCTAGCTAATTTCACAAGCATAAAGGTAGGTCCATGCAGATGCTTAGAGTAAATGGAGTGTTGCATTTCTAGGACAGCCTCAGAATTTCAGCACTGTTTTTCAGACTATAGTACTGTGAAGTTAGCAGGATTATAAGGAAAAGCATTGAAAATCTGAAACACTGCCCAAAATTATCATAATGATCTTTAGTACAACTTGTTAAGTCTGTCATCCACTGCATCTGTTTCTATTTAAATATTTAAGATAAATAAGACCTGACAAATCTGCACATTTGCGATATATTCCCAAGTGATTTACTGAAGTGATGCTGTATGTCAACTTTGAACTGTACTGAAAGGAAGTTGACACTGGCAGCCCACCAGATTAAACAACAAAACTGAGCCTTGTTATTGGCAACACTTGACTGGTTTGTCCCAGTATATACGGATCAATATGCAAATGTAGATCCTTTATTTTCATTAAGTGACAGATAAAATATTGTACTTTAGCCACGTGAAAATGATTCATGCTGGGAAAATTCCTGGCGGCTTTCTCCATGTTTCTGATATTTGAATATTTCTATTTGAAGTATGAAACACCAGCAGCACTTCTGACAGCTGCAGCATCTTCTGCAATCATATTTATTCTTCATCAAAGTCAACACACACCAGGCTTTTAACATTTTGTTACTCAGCAGCTGTGTTTTACAGATTCCAGTGGGGACCATCTAATATTTCTGGGTTCATTACCTCTGTAGCAATCAAAGTTGTGAACAGCAGTTTTGGAGTTTGAAGCATAGCTGTTGAACTCAGTGGTTGTTTCATGATCTGTGTTCTTAATCGCTGACGGTGACAACACGACTGTCAACTCCACACACCTCATAAACACCCCCAGGCACAAGCATATGCTGGAAAGCAGCTTGGCAAAAAGGGACCTGGGGTCCTGATGGACACCAAGTAGAATATGAGCCAGCAATGGGCCCTTGTCACAAAGGAGTTCAATGGAATCCTGGGCTGCACTAAGCAAAGTATTGGCACCATGTCAAAGGAGGTGATCAGTCCTTCTCCGCTCAGCACTGGTGGGGCCATGCCTGGAGTACTGTGTTAAGTTTCAGGCTCCCCAGTACAAAAGAGGCATGGGCATACTGGAGAGAGTCCAATGAGCAGCCACAAGGACAACGTAGGGACTAGAGCATCTTCCCTATGAGAAAAGGCTGAAAGAACTGCAACTGTTCAGCCTGAGGAAGAGAAAGCTCAGAGGGATCACATCAACGTCTATAAATACCTGAAAGGAGGATGCATAGAAGACAGGATATTTGTACCAAGAAAAAGCAAAAATTGGAATCCTTGGAAACGGCCCATTATAGATCAGAGCACTGAACATAAGGACTTTGTGTGAAACAAATTGGAAAGAGGTAAGGAGAGACATACATGTTTCCATGTCAGTGATGAAATCACAGGAGCTATTGCTTTTTGATACACAGATGAGCAAAATGCTGTCCAGGATCTAATGAAATGTGGATGCCATATTCATATTCAAGGTGATTTCTAAATGTGCTCTTAAATATAAACCAGTGATATAAACCTTGGAGGAATGCCAATCACCTGCCAATCAGGCAGGATTACAGTCTACAGACAGATGGTAACATAATTGAGTTCTACCAATGGCTTATTAAAACATCACACATAGTAATCACCTGGCAAGAAAAAAAAAACCTGAGTAAAAGTTAAATACAAACCGTTATAAAAAGCAGAAGTAAAAAGCAGTCAGATGTAGGCAGAAGGGTTTTTAGAGTCCTGTATTGCTGCAGTTCTGGTGTCCTCATATGAACATAGGAGATCTAGGAAACACAGAGGAAGGGACAAGAATAATAAAAAGTATGGAATGGCTTCTCTGTGAGGGGAGATTAAATAGACTGGGACTCTTCAAGCTGGAAAAGAGATAGGAGAGAATGACAGTGATCTGTAAAACCAAGAATGACTTGGAGAACTTAAGTGCAACAATTATTGTTAGATTACAAAACTAGGGGTTAAATATCAAGTAGTAGGCTCAAAGGCACACTTTTTTGCACAATGCATAATTAAAGTTCAGGACTCACTGCCATGGGTTGGTCTGGAAGCCAAATAGAAAGTATTGCAAAAAAAAAAATAAGATTCCATAAAGAAATGGAAGAAAAGTCCCTCAAGACTTGAGCTAAAGAACTAAAGATAGCTAAAGATGTCAGCCTGAAAGCTAGCTGACATCTGTGTGGTGGGCCTGTGTGTTTCCTGTATTTTTTTTTTCCTTAAACAAGTGTGGAAAATTAGCCATGGATTAAACTGAGGTTTAGCCAGACCAAGCAGAGCAGCTACTCTAATAAGGAGCTAATAATCAATTCTCTACTTGATTTAAGTAGAGAAAAAAAAAAAAAAATCCTGAAAACAGCCCCTATAGATTTCAGGCTTAGCTTTTTATAAAAAAAACAAATAAAAATGGATGAAGTGGGTATTGTATTGCATCTGGCCTTGTTCTGAACCAACATGAGTCGAATCCATGATTTCTAAGAGGCAACTTGTATATGCTGTTCAGAAGATGAAGCCTTGCGTAAACAAGCATTTGGTGACTACAATATTCACATCATAAAGTAGTTTTGCATTGATGGATGGATGACTAGGATTTGACCAGATGTTTCGATTAAAGTAAATCCTTCTGTTTTTACCAAAGAGGAACAAAATGCATATTACAAAATCACAAATATCCATCACATTATGGTAGCTCCTATGTTTTTTGAATATTCTGGTCACCACTGGTTACTTAGATACTTGATATAATTTTTTGGAGCCTATCAGAAAAACCTCTCTAAACACATAATAAACATCCTCCTGGATGAAGAATCTTTGATGTCAACAGCAGCATATAGTAGAAACAAATCATTTTCCATTGGGTAGGATGTAAAACACAGATGTGTTTTATATCCTGAATGTCTTTTCAACACCTCTACGGGATTTACTGTGAGCCAAGTCTGGAGATGTAATGCCAAGGGAGAAGGAATGAATACTCTTAACTGAATAAACATTCTGAATATACATTAATGATCTGATAAATTTTTCTCAGCAAACTTTGGCATGGTTAGAAACAATGAAGAATAAAGTATATCCAAGATTATAAAGAAAAGACATATACACCGTGTAAAGTCTTGATGCAAGCATTGTAATTAGTGACTCAGTTCCTTAAATCAGTGACCTCCAGTCACAGACTGCTGACTGAGAACCCTTTTCCAAGACAAATTTGAGGAAGCCAAGCAGTAGCTCAATCACATGGCTCATTCTTTTTAATTGAAGTTTGGAGGACTGTGGTATCTGGAAATACATGTTGCCAATTGAAAATGCGTATCTTCCCCATTGGAACTTATTAATTGTAGATAAATGAAGGAATGATGCATGTCTGAAGTTGGCTGAAGCTTCTGAGGGGCTCAGAAGATTCCCACATTTCTCCTGTGTAGAGAAAAGCCAAATAATTTATCATACATTTTCATTGCAAACCCCCCCCAAATGTTCTGTTTAAGGAAACCAACAGCTGGAAACTTTATGTCAAATCAGCTATAGATGTACGCAGAACCTTGACAAGTTTTGATGAATGATTCTGAGAGTAACCAGCATGAAAAGTAAGTTAAAGGGTGGGTATCAGGTTAGTGGAAGATGAGTCTCCAAGTGTTCAAAATTAACAAGAGACTACACTAGCTGGAAGAAGGTTCTATCAAAGGGTGATCCATTCGGGTTAAACAGTGTAACTTCAGTTGAAAATCCTTCAGAGCATTATGTCTTTCTTCAATATAGGACACCTAGGACAACACTCCATCCCTTCTCCCCATGCCCCTGCAACCAGCCCTATATTATGGTCTTCAGATAATGAAAATTAAAGTTCATGGAGTTATAAAAGCTTTTACTATACAAGTCTAAATCTTAATTTCAGAGGTAAGGTTTAGAGAGTAAGGATTCTGAATATCACTTCAGAGTAACCTTGAGCTCTGATTACAGCTTTGATTACAGAGTATGGCTAAAATCTGTTTTAGCACCTTGTACAATTGACTTCCAGAGATATAAACCAAAAAAATATTTAAGGAATTACAGGAAATACTGCTTTATTTTAATATGAATAGAAGCATTTACTTACAAACAGAGGATTTCTAAACTGCTGCTTTGCATTGTTTCACATTGTCTGCATTTCCCCAACATTTAGTTTGCTTATTGGTGAAGCTGTTAATATTCTTATCTACAAGAGTGCATGGAGAAGATGCGGTGTTCCTGTAGAATCTACAAGAAGTGGAACATCAGTTTCAGGAAGTGAGTAATTTGCTATCAAATGATTAGTTACAGGTAACATTTGATAACTGTTAATAACTCTTCTTGTTCTGACCGTTGATCCATCATTAACTATGATTCTCACAAATGTCTGATTGGACAGAAGAGGAAAATTTTTGTCGGTGAGAGCAATCAGCCATTGGAATAATCTCTCCAGGGAAGAAGTGGTGGATTCTCAGCACTGGATGCTGTTAAGATTCAGCTGGACAGGGTGCTGGGACATCTAGCATAGATCATGCTTTGCCTAGAATGGTTGGACCAGATGATCCTTGAGGTCACTTCCCACCTGGTATTCTATGATTAATCATTTCTTGTTTCACATAGGTATAATAATTTGAGCTTGTTGAAGCCAATTGGCTTTCAGGAGGCCAAACTGCAAATCTCTTGAGAAACTGAGCTGTCAAGCACTGCTGAACTCTTAACTTCTACCCTTGTTTTCAGCCTTCCGTTATTAATCATGGCTGTACACTTGCAGTGCCCTGTCCAAAGCCAGGGTCCCCAGCCTTACAGAGGGCAGCAGATGCTGGCAAAGCTTTATGGGGCCATCTGACCTGGAACCAGAGCAGACTCAAGCAGCAACACTAATTCCCATAATGCAGCCTGTGCTGATCCAAAAGCAGCTGCTCCTGAATGGCTCTGAAGGGGAAAAAAATACAGATACAAGTTATTTTCTAGTGCTGGAAGGCAAATACAAATTACCCATAATTTGTGCTTCATAACCAAATGAGCTATTGCACATGGCAAGGGACCAGCTGCATGTGTTACCTCAGACCTGCTGCTCTCTCCCAGGGGTGATCATGACCCACGGATGGGAAGCTATCCACAGGGACTTGGACAGGCTCTAGAGGTGGGGCCATGTGAACCTGATGAGGTTCAATGGGGCCAAGTGCAGGGTCCTGCAGCTAGGTTGGGGCAACCCCTGTTATCAATACAGGCTGGGGGATGAGGGGATTGAGAGTAGCCCTGAGGAGAAGGATTTGGAGGTACTGGTGGATGAAAGATTGGACATGAGCTGGCAGTGTGCGCTCGCAGCCCAGAAAGCCAACTGTATCTTGGGCTGCATCAAAAGGAGCGTGACCAGCAGGCCGAAGGAGGTGATCCTGCCCCTCTACTCTGCTCTCATGAGACCTCACTTGGAATGCCACATCCAGCTCTGGAGTCCTCAGTATACAAAACATATGGACCTGTTGGATAGGGTCAAGAGGAGGGACACAAAAATGATCAGGGGGATGGAGCATCTCTCCTATGAGGAAAGGTGAGAAAATTCGGGTTGTTCAGCCTGGAGAAGACTCCAGGGAGACCTTCTTGTGGCCTTTCAGTTCTTAAAAGGGGCCTGTAAGAAAGATGGGGAGAGACTTTTTACCAAAGCCTGTTGTGATAGGACAAGAGGTGATGGTTTTAAACTAAAAGAGGGGAGATTCATGCTGGATGTGAGGAAAAAGGTAAAATGAGAGGAGTAAAACACTGACTTGGTTGTGGAGTGGTTGCCCCAAGAGGTGGTGGATGCTCCACCCCTGGAGACATTCAAGGCCAGGCTGGCTGTGGTTCTGGGCAACCTGATCTAGCTGAAGATGTCCTTCCTCACTGCAAGGGGATTGGACTAGATGAGCTTAGAAGGTCCCTTCCAACCTAAACTGTTCCATGATTCTATGATTCTCTGAGGGTGGCTGGAGCTGGGCAGGAACCATGCACTACCACTGCAGCACGGCCGCGCCAGGAGGCACCCAAGAAGCAGAGGGAAGCCCTCCGAGAGTGAGACCTGAAGGTGGGAGGAGGAGAACCTCCAGCAGTGGAAACCACTGGAAGGTGGCTGCGGAGCCCCGCACCAGCAGGGATAGGTTTTGCCATGCACAGGATCAGATCTGGGACTGCCGAGGGCACACACTTGAAGCGCCACACAACGCGTGACCAGCAACATCTGCCAGACCGGGCTTGTCTTTCCCGCTGCTATCTATGGTTTGCACCCGCGGGTCCCAGCCCATCGGGCGGGACGCATGCGCAGCGCCTCGCCGGCCGGCTCCACCTTGGCGGAAGGGCGAGCGGAGAGCCGGTGAGGAGATGGACGGCGCCGGCCGGGAGGAGCTGGGTGAGGCGTGCGGGGCGGCGGGAGCGGCCGAGGGGCTGCGGGGTGGCGGCACGCCGCGGAGCGGAGAGGAGGGGGCGTGAGTGTGAAGAGCGGCTGTCTAACTTTATACCCCTCCCCTTCAGGCGGAATGGTTCGGCCCACGGGGGATGCGCTGCCGTGCTCAGCGCATCGAGGCGGGCGGGATGAACCATCCCACCTGGGGGAGGGGTGGGCGCTGTTCCGCCGCTTCCCCGCGTCAGGCGGCGTTGGCTGTCGAGGCTTTCCCAGCGCAAAGCAGCGCAGCGGGAACGGGGAGGCGGGTGGCGAGGACTGGGAGCCTGGAGCCGGGCCAGCGGCATCTGCGTCCGGCGAGGCTGAGGGGAGCGGAGCGCGGCGCAGGGCCTGCGGGGCCTCGTCTCTCTCCGCGGGCCCCTCAGAGGGGGATACCCAGCTAGGGCTCGCCGCAGCGGGGCTTAGGGCGAGCAGCGGCCCGGCTTAGCCGGAACCTGCCGCTCGGGGGGGCTGCTGAAGGCGTTAGTAGCGCCTGGCTGGACCCTGATTTCTTTGGGAAGTCGCGGTCTTGCATATAAGTCAGTGGAAACGCTTTTTGTGTGCATTGTTAGATGATGCTGTTATTTTTGGTGAAGGGTTTTGGTTTATTTGGGCTTTTTTGGGGCTATGTGTGTTGATATTTTAGCTGTATTTATTGCAGATTAGTCTTCGGAGCTTTAAATCTTGAGTGCGGGAAGGCACATATTACGTTCGTCCCCTAATTTGTCTATCCGTAGATGACGAGAGAATTGGTAACGTACTCGTAAAGCATAGGTGATGCTGGGCTGGGCAGACTGAAAATCTCATCTGAAAGTGATGTTCCACTGTAATCCAAAGAATTCATGCTGTCCGGTGGTAGTGCTGGGAAGCAGGAGGTGTGCCTCAGACTGTATTGTCCCAGAGGCTCATGCATTTTACAGTGAGATGTTGCCACCTTCTGACACAGGTGGCAGATAGAAATCTTAGGCTTTGCTTGCTAAATTTCAGAGATCTGTCAGTTTCTCTGTCAGAACCCTTAGAATCAGAGTATTTCATGACGTTAATGGTTTCTAAATGAAGATCAACACCTGGTAAAAAGCTTCTGAAATCTTACATGTTTTGGTCCTGTTGAATACTCAATAAAACTTGAGTCTTACCAATGTGTTGTCATTTGGAAGTGTATTAATCATGTAGAAATTTGTAGCTTGTTCCCCACAGGATAGTGGATTATTTAAGACTGACATCTTCCCAAATAAATGATCTGTGGGCTGGTATAAAAGAGCTCCACTGAGAGTGTGTAATAAACTATGGAGAGCTGTGTATGCTTTGGTTAATAACTCAAGTGCCTCGTTTCATTAGGCGTCTGGATTTGACAGGTAGGATGCAAAAGCAAACAGTTCTTCCTGCTTATGAAGTGGCATTATTGACTTTCAACATTTGTTTGGAAACAGCTGTTCTCAGGATTAATAAATTCCACCATAAAGCATGATAAATCTACTCTGTTAAGTTACAGCCTGTAATGGAGAGAAATAAATGACACACAATATGTGTTTTCCAAAGAAAAAATGAAGAGTGATTCAGATAACTGCATAAAGCATAACTTTAAAGTTGTTGGAAAAATAAACACAATAAAAGCTAATGCTAACTTCTGCTAGCCTGAAAATGTAATTATTGTATTTTATAGGAATTGTTAAACCAGAGGAGTTTTCCTTTTTAATTCTGGAAAGTACATTTTAGTTTGAGAGGGTTTCTCTGTTTATTCTTGTCTCTCTTGTATTCAGTAGGAGTTGTGGAAAATAAAAAGGGAGCTGGGTTGTGTGTGGTTGAGTGGGATTCTCTGTTAGCTCCCTCTTGAACTAGAGAAATTGACAGAAGTGTATCGATCTGGACCAGCATGGCCTTAGCACTGCCATTCGCAGTCACTTCTTGTGGATCTCTAAGTTCTTCCATGGTTGTGGAAGCACGTGAGTAATGTGGCAGATGCTGCCAGATCCATGTGTGCTTCACGGACAACGCTGTACTTTGCAGTTTGATGCCTTCTGGAGAAATGCTGGAGGCTATTTATAGGATGAAGAGTGTAGGAACAGAGATTTCTTTGTGGTTGAGGGAGTAACTGAGCATTACAGGGCAAGCTGTTTACTAACCAGTTGCAGATTCAGAAAATAGTGACAAGGTTTTCTTTGTAACTGTGTTTTTCTTGAGAGCCCTGATTCAGAATGCTGGATTGAAAAGCCTCTCCACAGTGTTAGGATGATAAATTGCATGCAGTTGGTGGGGACACCAGGCTTCTTCTGTTACCACAGTTGTGGTTGCCATCTGGTATCAGTGTGTTTTCTGTGTTACACTGTGATGGTGTCTCCTTGACTGTGTCTGCTATGCAAAGTCTTGGTCACTGAACTTGTCCTGTAAGAGCAGTCACAGGCTTGGTTAGGTGGCAGATGGACTGGATATGCCCTCTGGATCGTGGATATGGATTGCAGTCTGTAGCCTGTGAGAAAATACCAGCATAAGCCCACATTTTAGGCTAGTGTAAAGATTCTGTGGTTCTGATTTTTAAACAGCAGTCAAAACAGCTGCTTATTGAATTGAATCTTCATCCCTATTACAGAGGCACTGGGTCACCCTCTACTTAATAAACACATTTCACAGGACTGTGAGTTGTGTGCTGTGTTTCTGGCCCTGTTAGCATGGTTTTGTGTAGAAGCTGACTAACCAGTTTGCATGATGCTTTTTGCCAAGCATTTGATGTGTATGTGAAGTGGTACTTCAAGACCTGTGTGATTCTTCTACCCATAAATGAGGAAAAGAGTTGATGTAAACAACAATAAGCTACATCCTGTACCCCAAATCTTCTTATGCTTATATGTCAAATCCAGTTCTTTCTGTTTGACAACACTGACTTCAAAACCCTCAAGGAAAAAATAAACCCAATAGATCATATTGCCAAGGTGGATTAGAAAAGGGGTTTTAGATGGAATTTGTCTGGGAAGGTGACCTTCTCCAAAGGAACAATAGAAGATTGCATTTTGGCTTTATTTTAATATTTCCTTAGCCTTTAACTTGCTCTGTGGCCCTAGCAAACTGCTTCATCCTCTTGTCACTGTTTCTCCCATAAAATGAAAATGATGGAGATAAGTTTTGTTTCATGTAGACCTAGAAGGTTCAGTTAATTTTGAAAGTGTTAATTGCTTGAACAGTATAGAAAACTTAACTGAAATTCTGAGTGAAACTTCAGTTCCTTGCAGAGCTTTTGAACCAAAGGATTGCTGGAGTGTGTTATGAAAGGTTTAGGATTAAGTACATTTGGTAGCGGTTCGAAGGTTTCTTTGGCAGTATGTGCATGAATGTTGGCAAGATGCTGGCAAATTCTAGGAGGCAGAGAAATACACTTGAAGATACTGAACTGGAAATACTGATCATAAGAATTTAAACACTACAGTAATCATCATCTCAGTATGTAAGTAGTAGTTGAGTAGTGATTGAAAGTCATCAGAGGTCTTTGGGGGTATGATGTTGACATTTATGCGTGGTTATAGTGTGATGTGTAGCTGTAATGAAGCAGTGATTTACCTCTCCAGTGGGTTAAGGGATCAGGTTAATGTTGCAGAGGTAATTCTGGAAGAAGTTGAAATGCACTTTATGTTGCCTTCCTTGTAGTACTTGCAGAGCTCTTTGGCATCCTTCTTACATGGGCATTCGCAGAAGAAAGCAGAAACGATGAGGGCTATTTAAATAACTGTTAAAGACAATTGGAAGCCAGCATTTGATCTGAAAAGATTTTTGTGGTGGCACAAGGAGAAAGAAATTCACATTAGCTGAAGGAAAGGCAGGGCTGAAGATTGGCTGGTACTCTGGCTAAGTGCAAACGAAAGGGTGTGCAGAAGTGAATTCCTCCATTCTTAGTTGTGCTGAATAAAGTTGATGCAAAATTTTTAGTGGATCATGTGACTTGAGGACTGAATTGGGTCATTAATAGTGTGTGGTGTCTGGAAGCAGTCTGGACCGCTTGGTGGACATGGACCTAAGGTAGGCTGGGGTGTGCTCTGTGCCATGTGCTCCGTGAAGCAGCAGGCAGCCTTTGCCTCAGGCATCGTATGCATATCCTGTTTTTGTAGCTGCACATTTAAACTGCACATACCGGACCTCTCTAGAAGGAATCAAAGTGAATGTATGTATCCCGTGCTCGTTTTCAGGCAGTGACCGTGGACTTCCCAGAACAGTTAATTTCAGGTTAGGTCCCAGCATGCAGGGCACCTGCTCGTCTACTGAAGATGAGTATGCATCTGCCTTACGGGGCAGAAAAAGCTCAAGCCGCCTTGCCTAGTGGGCTCTAGGCTTCAAGTTTGCATCCATGAAATGTGGATGTTTCACAAATCTGGATGTCACTGCGAATGTGGACTGTGCCATAAGGATGTATGTAGTCTTGGTATTCCAACAGTGGAGATCTGTTCTCAAATGCTCAGAAAGTTGCATGATCCAAACCTTATATTGCGTCCCAATACCATTACTGTTAAGGGATTCACACGTTTTAGGCCAAAGCTGTGTACCAGTCATGGGATAAAAGGATAATAATGGGGAAAAGAGGGAATTCAAAAGTGTTTTTGTGGGTAGAATAGAGACCAAACAGCAGTATTTGAGGGGGAAACCTGTAGCTAGTGCTTTGAATCCTGTTTTTAAGAAAAGAGTTTCTTTGTTTCCAGACATATGCTCAGACAAATGTTTCCATAATCACTGAGTTGGAATAAATGCCTCTTGTCTAGTAAAAAGGCCACTCCTGGAAGATAATTAAGTCTTTGACTGTGCTCCAGTTGTTGCTGCTGTGCTACCACCTCAGAGAAAAGCTGGTGTCAGTGGTCTTGGGGCTTTGGAAGGTCTGGCTGTATTTCTGAGATGCGTCAGATGAACTTAATTCCTTTTTTATTTTAAGGATACCAATTTGATAAGCATTTTAGAAGTTTTAGAAGTACAGCAGTATGGTAAACTAATAGCAATAAAATCAGTTACATACTGCAAGTACTGTGCAATGAAGGTTGGCAGAGATTGTATCTATAAAAAGAAATGTATGCAAATGTTTGTTTCAATTGAATGCAGCTTTAAAACATTCTTTAGTGGAACATTTGGGGTAAATTACCTTCTTTCTGTGTGGTCAAACAGACCCATTTTCAACATTTAAGTAAGGTGAATTTTCCCCTTCTCTCAGGAACAGCTGGTGCTATGTTCTTCGCATAAGGAAATTCCCTGTAAAATCAGTGTTTTGACACTTAACAGCTTTACACTTCAGTGTTGTCTGGCTGCTTTTGCTTAGCTGGGTTTGAAAGAAGCACATTTAAAGAAATGCCTAAGATCCTGCCACTCTGTTAACTTTTATTGACATTCAGGTCTTTATTCAAATCCACCAGTAGACCAATGATACTAGAGAGGTTACCCTGATGTGTACTGAAAGCGGAATGTGGTAACTGATGAACAGCAGAAAGTGGTTCAGTTCTTGCATGTAGTGACTACAGAACAGCAGCTACTCCTTTCAAATAGGAGGTTCCATGCTACCGGAACTCAAGTTTTGTGTGAGATGTGTTGCCTTGCACTTTGAGCCACTTTGTAAATAAACTTTAATGTGGTTTTCCAAATAAATTGTTTTTATAATACATTGCTTTTCTGCCATAATCAGTGATAGCTTTCATCTGGGAGTATGAAATTAGGCTGTTCTGTTGCATAAGTGACAGTAATAAAAGAGCAGAATGGTGTGGGAAAGCAGATACTAAAAGATATGTAACTTATACCTCCCCAGGACCAGAAATAAACATTCAAGCCACCATAATATAGGTATTTAGACACCATTTTTTCCCTTGAAAGGATAGTCAGGTGCTTTACCCCAGTGGCTCAAGTTAAAAAGCGGGGGTGGTTAAATTCACTGTCTCCTTTTTTTTTTGGGTTGAGGTGATTCCATAGTAAGGAAAACTTTGCAGTGAAAAAGGACAACTGTGCTTGAAGCATTCAAAAGGTGGAATAAGAAAAAAATGCCAAGAGCACCTGCTTGCAGTTGTTTTTCTCAGTTGTGAGGCTGTGGTTCAGAGAACTCCATTCCAATTTTTGGCAGTTTTATGGGTCTTCCTGCATCTTGTCAACAAATCTGGAGGTGGCAGACTGCCTGGAGAAAGGTTCAAGTACAGCACAACATGTACCAAAAGACATAAGGAGAACTTACAAAGAAGATTTTATGGACCTTTGTACTGTATGCATTAAAAAATGAGTAGTTATGAGGCGGAGAAGAAATGTCATGTCATGGAGGCAAATGCATAAAGGTGAGACAATCAAGCCCAGAGTATTTGTATGTTTTTTTGACGTGGAGATAATTTAGTGGATCCAGCAGAGGAGGAAAAGATTAAAAAGCAGAACACGTCGTAAAAGTTGTGTATGCTTGATGGTCAGTTGTATGGGAAGGCATTTAAGTGAAAGCTCAAGAAATGTGCCATTGCAAAAATGCAAGGCCAGTGAAGGTTAGTGTATGCAACTCATGCATAGCAATAGTTTTTGCTCATGGAGAGGAACTTTTCCTTCCTGTGTTCTGCAGTGTGTGACTGGAAATGCAATCTCCTTGTGGAAATTTTAGAAAAGGACTATTACGATACTGCTGTTAGCTTAGGAAATGGTGAAACATTGCACCATAGAGATCTTCCTCTGCTCAGCTTTCATGAGAGCCCACCTGGAGTACTGCATTCAGCTCTGAAAGCACAAGAAAGACGTGAACCCATTGGAGCAAGCCCAGAGGAGGCCACAAAAATGCTTTGAGGGCTGCAGCAGCTCTTCTATGGAGACAGGCTGAGAGAGCTGGGCTTGTTCAGCCTGGAAAAGTCTCCAGGGAGACATTATTGCAGCCTTCCAGTGCCTAAAGAAGGCTTGTAAGAAAGCTGAAGAGAGACTTTTCACCAGGGCCTGTGGTGCCTGTAGAAGGAGCAAGGTTTTTAAACTGAAATAGAGTAGATTTAGATTGGACATGAGAAAATCTTTTAATATGAGGGTGGTGAGACACTGGCACAGGCTGCCCAGAGACGCTGTGGCTGCCCCATCCCTGGCTGTTAAAGGCCAGGTTGGATGGGACTTGGAGCAACCTGCTCTAGTGGAAGGTGTCCCTGCCATGGCAGGGGGTTGGAACTGGATGAGCTTTAAGGTCCCTTCCAACCCAAACCATTCTGTGATTCTATGATTGCTGAATGATACTGTGGTAGGCAAGTGTAAGAAATAATCTTTTTGTTCTTGGCAGGATTCATTTTACTTAACTGTAGTAATTTAAAAATAAGTAGTTATAGTTTAATCAACATTAAACTGGTGCAGTTTTGCAAAGGCAGTTTTGTTCACTGCTGGCTGCTTCCTGTTGCTTGGCGCTGTTACTTGGCTGGATGGTGGAATTGCATTTGTTGACTGTGGTGGCAGTTTTTGCTGCTTAAAAAGGTTAATGTAATTTCAGGTTTCAAAGCATGCACCATAATTGCTTCATCTTGGTTCTCTTGCCAGTAACTGGAGAGCTCCTCTGCAGTACCTGTCTTACCTACCCATTTTAGGATGGGGTGACTGTCGAGAGTACCCTTGTTCACCACTGACAGGGGTAAACTAAATGCTTAGTTTTGCAGGAGCTAATGGAGGGTAAGATCTCATCCTTTGGTAGCAATGGATGACTTTTCTAGTTTGGTTTTCTTATATTAGCTTGCAAAAGGATCAAAAGCATTGACATTATGATGGTGAAGTTGTTTTTCATGATGAAAAAATAATATTTGGCCATAATAATAATGAGATGGTGTGCTGCTTGAAAGAGAGACAGCCCTGTGCAAACTTGGGCTGTGCATATCTATCTGCCTAAATCAGCTTTATAGTTAGGAATACATGCAGACCTTGTGGCATGGGAACTTTGAGTCCTCTTTTACTTCTAAACTATAAGCTTGTTTCTAGTGCTAATGTAATGTTAACTCTGTTGTACAGACATGGAAGTAATGAAGCCTTTAATTGATGAACAAAACTCAGATGGCCTCTCCGATGAAGAGCATGAAAGTGCTACCCTGCCAGTTGAGAAGCATTACCAGCTTGGTGATGGAGGAGGCATTACGTATGTATTACTCTTAAGTATTGGCTTGTTAAAATTTGTTCCTTTCAATTTGTTTCTCATAAGTAGTTTACTGAACTCTTAAGGGGCTTTCTTGCACCCGTGGTAAAATTTTGTAGTAATACATTGGGAGTTTGCATAGTTCTGCAAAAAAGCAGCCTCTTTTGAGTAGGTTCTGTGCTTTTTGTAAGCTAACAATGTACTGGCTGTAAAATATTCCAGGGTGCTGATTTGTAAAGTGATTGGGTCACTCAGAACCTAAGCACTGTTTAAAAAAGGTTTTGATTGATGTTTTTGTAAAGAAGCTTAAGATGACTTTGGAAATAATCAGTTTCTTAAGGCTTCATTAGAAGAACCTGTGAAGCTTTTACTTTCTTTTGATAGAGCTTTGGCTGTCAGACTTGTGATTTGCAGGTCAGAATGTTGCTGATTCTAAAACAGAAGTGGTGAAACTTGTTAATTTTTACTCTGAGGCGAAAGGACAGTAAAATTGCACAGAAGATAACATTTCACAAGCTGGAGGGAGGAACTGAAGGTCAGACTTGTATGTTCTGTTTGAGGGAGCTCACATGTAAAGAGGAATAAGAACATTATTTGAGTATGCCGGGCATCATTTAAAGTAGCTGGACCACCTTAAAGCAGTTGAAGCTCAGAATTTATCCTTTTATTAATAAGTGACAGAGGGTATGGTTTTGTTTTTTCTGTTTCCTCCTCCCTCCCCCAATTTCAATGTACTTCTGACATGACTCTATTTTTATCCTCAGGTTTACACAAACACTGACACACCTCCTCAAGGGAAACATTGGAACTGGGCTTCTTGGTCTTCCACTTGCTATAAAAAATGCTGGCATTGTGGTAAGGATTCAATTATTAGGACAAGTTATCTGGGAAGATCTGCAGATGTGTGTCTGAGCCTGAAAAACTGAAATCTCAATACTTTGTGTTGAGATTTTATCACTGTCAACTTCAAGAGAATTGTGTTCTATTTTTAACTCTTTAGACTGGTGAATTTAGTACTGAAGACTGAGGATTTTGTTTTTAAAGTTGCTACTTCACCCTGAAGACCGTTGTATTTTTGCTTAGCTGAAGTGTTTTTCTAGTGAAAACAAAACTTTGTTAGAAGAAAAGGAAGACTTTGATGCACTCAGACTCACAGGAGTTTTTATTCTGGGGTTGTGTTATCTTTGTACAGACTTCTCTACATCTGATCTCTGTGTACAGATCACATTTAACAGGCATCAGCTTGTTAAATCAATCTTGTGTTTCTGCAGAAGCAGGGTATAGCACAGCTTGTTTATACTGGGTAACAAACAGTGCATTTCCTAAGCCAGGCTAAATTTAATCAAGTGACGTTTTCACCTTACAACTACATAATCCTATAATTCTTTCTTACTGGATGTTCACTTTAGGAATGAAAGTTACATGTGAGAAGCAAGTATCTTCTGTGAAAGCTCAAAGGTCAAACTGCTACTCAAACAAATTGTTCAATTTTCAAATTATCTCTAACTTATATCTGTAATAGTAGAAATTATCAAGGGTTTGGTTGGTTTTTATGCTATACATCAAGTCTACTAATGCAAGGGAAAGTGTTATTGCCACTTTGAAGTGATTCAAACCACTGTTTTGGATTGTGCAGTATATACAGTGTTTTCTCTTAACAGATTTTTTTGGCTCATATCTTAGTGAGGCTTTTAGAGGATGAAGCTATTCACACCCGTTTTGTATTTGTGCTTTATTGCCCCTTAGTAGCCTTCTTTCAAGTAACGAGCTAGAAGTAAGGAGTGCTGTAAAACATCAGCAGTGAATCCTCATCTGAGGGGGGGGAATCTAGTTACATAAAATTTTTAATTCTTAATTTATTTGCTACCATGTAAACGTTTTTGCAGGTAAAGATTTTCTCCCAGCATATTTTAATGAAAAATCCTGTTTATTTCCTGTCTTCTCCTTTTTTTTTTTTCCATACCAGATTGGACCAGTCAGCCTTGTGTTCATAGGAGTGATATCTGTTCATTGTATGCACATCTTGGTACGTTGCAGCCACTGTCTATGTCAGAGGTAAATGTGGAGCTGTTCATTCTGTTGCTGAATTTGAGTATTATGAGTATTATGTTTTTCTTTCTTCTCTTCTATTTCCGATTGTTGGCCTATAGAATGTCCTGATGCTGTTGCAGTTTCTTTTCTTCAGTTCAGAATCTTGAACTTGCAAGAAGCAACACTCAATTTTGGATTGTGCAGCTATAAATGATAGCTATGCTTTAATATATTGAAAAAATGTTTGTTCTCTGCTCATACACAAAATAAAGTTGGTTTCCTATCTTTACTGGCACATAATCAGGTCTTTCTCATTACAGTTTTAATTGCTTGGTTTCAGTCCGTTAGTCCTTCTTTATCCACATAGCTTTCTTCATAGCTTCTGAATCTTCATAGCTTTGAAAAGTGTCCAGTTTATAAATAGCCAGTTTATAAGTATTTCATAGGGATAAAAGATTAACTATTAACAATAGTTCTTAGTCTATCTTTCAAGATTATTTGTGAGCTCTTTGTCTTTGGATTGTGATAACTTGATTGTTTGAAATTCTAGCCCAGAAAGAATGTGTTAAAATGATGCAGATAAACACTAGATGCGCTTCCAAGTGAGATTTACAACACTGGGGTGGGGGGAAAGCAGCTTATGAAGTTTGACTGATTCTTTTGATTGATAGTGACTTACTAAACGTTTTTATCTGTCAGATGTTAAACAGGAGAAAGTGCAATGGAGGTTTTGAACTGAAAAGAATCGCAAAACTGTCCCTATAGCGAAAAAACTACCTTTTTTTTAAGATGATATTGTCCTGTGAAGGGGTCCCGTCATTCCTGAGTTCTTTACTTTTTCCTCTGTAGTTTTAATGGCCTTTGAAGATGTATGTAAAACTGAGATCACTGAAACAACTGCAATGTCCAGGAAAATCTGTTGAATCCTTTTGAAGCTCTTTGTGACTTTTAGATTTGAGATTAATTTCTTAAACTGATATAAGAATCTGATTTTGGATTAATGTATCAAGAAACTTGTTTTGTAAGAAACTGTTGCATTAGGGGGAAGCAACATTGTGGTTCACATGCTTGTGGAGTGCTGAATAGTCCTTCCCGAGGGAAAGAAGCCCAAACCATACCTCTAAAGTTCAGCAGCCGTAGAATGGTGCCACAGGTGATTACTTATGATCCTGAGAGGCCACCAGCTTTTTCAAGGTAGGGATCTAAGCCCTCATAGTTTCTAGTAACTCAGGTTTTTCTTCAATCTTTTTGATTTCAGGATGAAAAAGTCCTCACTGGGGTATAGTGACACAGTTAGTTATGCCATGGAAGTGGGGCCCCTGACTGCTCTTCAGAAACGAGCTTCTTGGGGACGGTAAGTTTGCGTTAGAATTTAGTTTAATAAATTCTTTATTAAGCATTCAGTGGCTATCCTTGGAATGGTTAGGAGATCTCCTTTTTACGAAGGTGTTGCCTGCTTTAACAGTGTGTTCTGTATGCTTGAAATACTTCGATGCAGAGTTATTTGTTATTTCCTGCAGCCAGCTAGTAGAGGAGATGTGAGAGTATTGGGGAGTGTCTCTCTCTGTTAAGCATTTCAATTCTCACATCTATGAGAGCTGTGAAGAAAAGAATTTGGTAATATAGGAAGAGATGTGGTATAATCAGAAGTGCATTCTGTATTGTGTGATGTAATGAAGTAATTTAAGTTATCATTCTCTTTTATTGTAAACACATTTCTCTGCATCAGAGTTCACTCTGCTTAAAGCAAGTCGACACTGCCAATGTTAATTACTTCAATATATTTATTCTGAAAGGAAGCAAAGCAATTATTTGATTTATGTTTAAATGTAACTTGCAAATAATGGAGAAATATGCACTATATTTTGCGATAATGACATGCAGCTACTTTAAAGTGGCAATGACAATAAAAGTTTCTTTCCCTTGCATTAGTAGTCTTGATGTGCAATGTAAAAGGAACCTGCATTGCAGTGCTCATGAGATTAATGTGGCATTTGAATCTAGTGTATTGACTAGTGTAAAAGGAGCAGTAATTGCCTATTAGGTAGAAATGAGCTTATTGTTTGCATCCTAAGTATAATGTATGTTTGTTTTTTCTTCCTCAGGTATATTGTCGACTTTTTCCTAGTGATAACACAGCTGGGATTTTGTAGCGTTTATGTTGTGTTCTTGGCAGAAAATGTGAAACAAGTGAGTAATGTTACCCTGCCTCTGATATTTTTCTTTTTCTTTGTTTTTTTCAGCCAGGCCTTCTGCTGACTTAGTTTTTTTCCCTGTGACCTTATGTCACTGGAATCTTTCTTTGGTTCTTGTTTAGACCATTCCTTTGTCTAGAATGGTCTTGTCTGGCACAGAGTCCATTGGATGTAAACCAGTCCTGATTTTTGTTCTTCAAAACACCTGACATTGAAATTTCTGCAGCCTCCTCAGCAGTCAGTTCCAATGCTTTCCTATCTGTTAGAAAGCTGATTCTTTGTAGAAGCTTAAAATTTCTTACTGGCATTGTAAGTCCTTTATTTTATATTCTAGCTATAAGTAGTTTATTCTTCTCTGTTTGTGGGGCAGTTATTACATAGGGGATAGTGTGTTTTTTCCCTCCCCTTGTAGATGAATATTTATGTTGTGTTTAAAAAGTATTCCAGGTTCTACAGATAGAGATGAGGTTAATTTGTGTATTTGGAAGCTGGATACTCTGTAATTTGTGTCTTAGTAGAGGGAAAAAATCAACCACAACTGTAAAAACCTGAAGTCCTTCTGTCACAATCTATCTCAATACCTAAAAATCCTGTTTTACATCTGACGTCCTTTTGCTGGCCTTCTGAAGTGGAGATTTATGTTGCATCCTTTGTAATGTAAGTTTGAGCCTTTCCTATCAAAAAAGTACCTGATCAGCCAGTTTTTATGTATGTATTTTGACCTTAAGCAAAAGATGGGACTGAATGCTTACTCGCTATGGCTTTTGTAGATTTTAGGAAAAAACAACCCATGAAACCTTTTCAGGAACTTGTTGCTGCTTTCTTGAAGAAGAGTTGAAAGATCTTACAGGAAAGCAACCACTGCAAGAGCAGTAGCTGCAGAGACCCATGGCATGTAACCTGTGAATGAATTAAAGCCATCAGCAATTCAGAAGTTCCCCTTCCAATATTCCAAGTGTATTTGATTTAGGTTGCCCTGTGCTCTCTCTTCCGGGAGGGACAAGTCTGTGGAGTCTTCCTGGCAACTCTCTGTTGCAGAAGTCTGTCCTGTAGAGGGCACCAGAGAAAACAAGTTGGTGCTGCTTAAAATCTCTATTTGGAGTAGTGGAGGAGGATAAGGAAGGTGGACAGAGGGAACTGGGGCGGGGGGGAGGGAGGCAGGTGTGAAGAGCTGAGATAAAGGAACAGCATAATAAAAAGTTACTGCTACAGCTTCTTGACCAATAGCTCTGTGTTGTGGTTTAAGCCCAACTGACAACCCAGAACCATGCAGCTGCTTGCTCAGCTCCTGGATGGATGGGGAGGAGAATCGAAAGAATGTAACTCCCATGGGTTGAGATAAGAACAGTCCAGTAACTAAGGTATAACACAAATCACTACTGCTACCACCAATAATAATAATGGTAAGGAAAATAAGAAGGGAAGAGAATAAACCGCTCACCACCCACTGACCGATACCGAGCCCCACCTGAGCAGTGATCTAGCCCTTCCGGGTAGCTGCCCCCAGTTTCTATAGTGGGCATGACATGGTGTGGTATGGAATACCTCTTAGGTTAGTCTGGATCAGGTGTCCTGTCTCTGCTTCCTCCCAGCTTCCCTTCTTCCCTGGCAGAGCGTGAGACTCAGAAAGTCCTTGGTCAGAGTAAACATTACTTAGCAACAACTAAAAACATTGATGTTATCAGTGCTGTTCCCAGGCTGAAAGTCAAAACCACAGCACTGCACCAGCTACTAAGAAGGAGAAAAATGACTGCAACTGCTGAACCCAGGACGCTCTGCATTATGCTCTGTACTTTTCCGATCATGCTTGCATGTTAGTGTGTGCAAATTAAGTCCACTGGAACTCATGGGAATTTCCACTGAGATTTTTTCTTTGATAGTCTTAGTTAAACCTAGTGCCAACCCAAATTTGGTAATCTCTGCCTTCATTTTATTTGCTGTTTTTGAGAATTAAAATGTGACAAAGCATTTTAAAATGGTTCTGGCACATGAATGGAATATTCATCAGCCCAGGTTACTTTGAGGTGAATATTTCATTAGACACAGTGGTGCATGTGAGTCTAAATTCTTATTTCTTGAATTCTATGCAGTGTTTGATGTATCCTTCTCACTTACGGATATGCGGTATAGCTTCTGGTGCTGAATCTTTTCTCATTACTGTCTCGGGGATTATAACAATGTTGGCTGCATTACACCAGTGTTTTCCAGACACTTTGTGCTACAAGACCCTATTTCCAGTTATATCAAATTTCAAATGAAGCTTTTCCTAAGGAATGTTTTCCAAAGAAACTTAGGTTGGTAGGGAGAGTTCTGGTTAACTCTGGAATAAGAGCCTTATAGGTGAAGGTGTCTACAACTGGAGAGGAAGGGTGAAACTGGAAAAAAGAGCTTGGCTGCAGCAAGACTGAAGCAGGAACACATTGCGGTAGGAGGGATAGGAAAAAGAATCTGTGCTCCAAAGAGCATGGTCCCCTTTCATGTCATAGTTTGCTCTTCTGACTTGAGCAACAGAAGACTTTAAGTTGACTCTTGGCATTTCTCAACTTGCTCTTGAATATTTGCTGAGTTCTCTGGAAAAGTGTCCTTTTTTTTCATTGTTTACTGTTGGAGCTGAAAAATGAAAACATGTTGCTGCTGTGTGGGAGCACTTTATTAGATCTTTAGTACTTCAAAGAGGACCCATCGGTGGGATGCTAAAGAATGGAATTTTGACTTTTTCCTAGGTTTTGTAAAAGGGAAAAAAAACCTCCTCAAACTTAGGAAATAAAACAACGTGTGTTCAAAATATTGTAAGGTTGAGCACTGAATAATAATGAAATACTGCACAGTCTTTATCTTTCTGATAACATACTGGTTTTGTGCCAGCTCTGTCACTGAGTATTGTACTGGGTGTTGCTCTGAGTTGAATAAATAAAGGAATTAGGAGGAACCAATGAGTTCAATGATTACTGTTTTGATCCCACTAAAAAGTCCATGGACTGTATGACAGAAAGGGAAGGTTTAGGGATACAGGCAAGGAAACAGTGGTCTTAGTTGAAGAGACTAAGGAAAGGGAATTATTTGTGGCTTCTGAGATAGTTCAGTTGAACTGAATTTTCTGCAGTCACTAGTTGTGCATTAGACATGTTTTAAGTGCCTGACATAAGGAGTCTGATAACCAGATTTGCATGAGTGTTTGATCTTTCTGGATATAGCTGAAGTTGATGAATGCTGTGCTTGGGCTGTGTGAATGAGACATTTGATGAAGCACTCCTGTTTCAGATATGACACTATCATGTAAGTTAGTGCCTTTGCAGTCACTGTGCCTAGTGACTTCAGCAGCTGTGTGCTTCCTTTCTAAAAGCATGATGGTATTTCCTCATGTGGTTTAGGGAAATGTTTGTGGAGCTCACAGATACATCCATGATAAGCACAGAAAAAAATGCAGATAATGTGTGCTCAGGTTGGAAGCTGAACAGTGTTCACTGGGCTCTGTGACATATGCAGAATATTCTGTATGTCTTTTTCAAGAGTAGATCCAGTGGATGGGTAAGTAAAAAGATTTGACTAAGTTGGCTGATATTCCAATGATACTTCAGGTTATGTTGCTTTGTTTAGGAAAAAGACATGTCTGCTGGTCTTGGCCCAGCATGACTGCCATATGCAGTGATGCATGAGTGGAGAGCAGCAGGAAATTGAAAATGAATGTGGTCCAGAATAGGAATCTGAGATAATATTAATTCTAATGTTTGGGAGATGAAGTTGGATAGGCAGTGAGTCATAGTCCCTTGTAACACAACCAGCAGGAAACATGCACTGAGCTAAACAGCATATGAGAAAGAATACAAAAAAGTCCTCCTACTGCTTTGTATTTTGTTACTTGTTAGAACAGTTTTAAGTGATATCTGATTAATTAAAAAAAAAAATCTAATAAAACACTTTCAAGGTGATGGTAATGTTGGCTTGCACTTCAACAGAGCAGTATGGCGTTTACTGTCAAGTCTCCTACAGCCAATTGCTCCACTCTAAGAGGGAGAATAATGATCCTTACTTTTTATAATTTTAGCATTTTACTTCAGCTTTCTTCCACCTGTCAATCACTCTTGTCTGTTTTAGCTCTTCTGCAATGTTAACCTTTCATGGATTCATAGAGTGGTTTGGGTTGGAAGGGACCTTAAAGCTCATCCAGTTCCAGTCCCCTGCTACAGGCAGGGACACCTTCCATTAGAGCCGGTTGCTCCAAGCCCCTTCCAACCTGGCCTTGAGCACTGCCAGGGATGGGGCAGGTTCAGGATTTCATCTTTTTTCTTTCTTTGCACCTCGAGCAGCAGGATCTGATGGAGGCTCCTCAAAGTCATGATATTTCTGAGAATCCAGTTAGTATTTTAAAAATGTATTTTAGAACCTGAACTGTATCCCGCTGCTGTTATTCCTTTTCCTTAACAGAATAATGTAATTTGTTTTCTAATAGCTCGTCATCCGGCTACAGTTATTTGCATAAATTGAATGCATGGTAGGTTGAATATTTATTGTAGCTGAGGTTTTCAGTGGGACTTACATGCTGAAATCACATTGTATTTCTTAGAAACCCGCTTACACGTCCGTGTGTGCAGAGCGGCTCTGGCTGCCTGTCAGTGCCGGCAAGCAAGTAAACACATGAGGCTGTTGTTAAGGTGAAAGGCTGTTAAAGTGTATTTCTGTGTATTTTTTTATTTCTGTATTTCTATTTTAAGTATGGTGGGAAAGCAGGAAACTTCTGCAGAGAGTTTTATTTCATGTGGCAAGAGGGAAGTAATTTGGTTAATTGTTTGACATGTTGCTTGGGGAAGTGGAGTTATTGTAGCTGTGTGAATTCACTGGAATTCAGGTCTAAGTGTGTTTAGCTCTTTGTAGCTTTCTTATTGAAAACTAACAGAAGGTAAATGTCTTGTGACACTTAAGGTTCTTGCAAGGTGGAAACAGTCAGTGTTTCCGTGATGTCTGGTGTCCTCTGTTTTCATTTAAAGTGAGATTTCTGGAAAACGTGGTTGCAGAATTGCATCTTTTATCTTTCCCTTTTTCATAATGAAAAGAAATCTATGCAGTGCTTTTTGTTACAGATGACAGAATTTCAAGTTAATTCTGTCTTCCTGAGTTTGTGGATTGCTTGAGACAATGAAAGTAAAGTCAATTGTGTGTTTTTATGTATTTTTCTTCTAGACTTGTAAAATCTGAGTTTTGGCAAACGTGCCAACTTGAATGACTTGATTTACATACAGTTGGTTTTCCATTATCAACTAAGGTGCTTTGCCTCATGAAAGTCTCAAAGTGCCAATGATCCCTTGATTGCCAACTGTATCTCCAGCTTGTCCTTCTTTCTCCACTTTGGCTGCTGTTCTTGGCCCAGTGTGACTGCCATGTGCAGTGATGTGCTAGCAGAGTGACCGTATACTTAGTGCTAGCACTGTTTGATAACATAGAATCACAGAAATCAGGTTGGAAGGTACCTCAAGGATCGTATGGTCTGCTTGCTTTCTTAGCAAAGCATGACCTAGACTAGATGTCTCAGCATCCTGTGTAGCCAGATCTTGAGAGTGTTTAACATCAGGGAGGCCACCACTTCCCTGGGGAGATAATTCCAATGGATAATTGTTCTCTTTGTGAAAAATTTTCCTCTTGTGTCCATTTGGAATCCTCATACCTTTTTTTTAATTTGTACAGGTCCATGAAGGATTCTTGGAAAACAAGACAGCTCCCATAAATGTCAGTGCCACCAGCACTGTGAAAAGGAGTACTGATTTACGAATATACATGCTGTGTTTCCTGCCATTCTTGATCCTCCTGGTCTTTATTCGTGACCTGAGGAGCCTGTCCATGCTTTCACTGCTTGCCAATCTATCCATGGCTGTCAGCCTGGTGATCATTTACCAGTATATTGTTAGAGTGAGTATAAAAACATTTATTGTCTTTTGTTTTCAGTGTGGCAGATTGTACTTATTGCATGTGGCAGTTGGTCTCCGATAGATACAATACTGACTGACAATTTCTGAAAGGTGGAATTATCTTGTATTTAATTTGAGGAGGTGCCCTACTACTTGACATGCTTTAAGCACAGAGTTCTACAGTACTTTTGAAAGACAGGATAATATTGTTGCACTTTAGAAAAAATATGTATTGTAACAAATTGGACTCCTTAGGGGGAAAGAATATGTGGATTTTTATGGGCTGCACACAGAACTGTCAAGGTTTTAATCTGTGGTCAATCTTTCTGTTGCAACAGAAGAACAATTTCAATAGCAATGTTTATTTCTAGTATTTCTCCAGTACAGTCAGAAAAAAAATTAAGACTTACCCTTTAGGAATGCATTTTGCAGACTTCCATCTCCTGGGAAGTTGAATATTGCTGCATATTCTGGATTGCTGCTGTTTTTCGTATTTGGAGGCATTTCAGAATGGAACAAATTAAACCAATGGTTGGAAAAAAAAATCACATGTAAAAACCTCTGCCTTTTTATTTCTTAGGATTTTTGAAAAGTGGTAAGATGCTGTTGCATGCACAGTGTAGATAAGTGCTGAGTGACAGTATTGCTTGAGAAAGCTATCACATGAGTGTTATGAGATGAGTGGGAAGCAGAGGATTAATTACTCTGGAATTAATTGGTCTGCAGAAACTCAGCTTGTATTAAAAAGATTTTCTTTTGCTGTTGCTTATGGTTATGAGAATAACTGTGCAGTATGAAAGCGATATACTATGAGAAGTTCGCAGAAGATTAAGCTTGAGGTGTGAGCTTTCCCTTTTGTTTTAATTGATGTTCACTCATATACACTAGCGTGATACTTTAAACGCATGATTTCTAGTGTCACTAGTATGAACATAGATTAAATGTATGTGCAAGTGTCTGTGTGGGTTGGAAGGCAGCTATAAATGCGTATAAAGGACTGAGTCTGGGATTGTAAATAGCCATGTGTGGACCACTCAGCATGCGCTGAGTTTTCTTTCCTATAGGGTAATGCTTCAATCAAAATTGTAGAATCAGATAATGCACTTTACATAACACTGTTTTGCATTGTTTTCTTCAGGATATAATAGATCCACAAAAACTGCCTCCTGTGGTTGGCTGGAAGAAATACCCACTGTTTTTTGGGACTGCAATATTTGCTTTTGAAGGAATCGGTGTGGTAAGTGCTTTTTACTGACTCTTCAGAATACCTCAGTCTATGTTAGATGATGGGATACAGGCAGTTTACACCTGCTGTTTTTTTGTTGTTTTTGTTGAAGCACTGATATGAAAAGTGTTGATTTATCTTATCAAATCTGGCAAAAGTTGAGGACATAACATCCCCGTCACGGGGGAGTTTGGTGAATACTGATTGCTACTTGGACATTTGGCACCTTCCCAAATTACAAGAATGCCTTTAATTCCAAACAGATTGAGACAATAGTGTAATCATAACTAGTATCATCATATACTAGATAATAATACAATACCCAGATAATAATATGATGATACTATAATTACAGTGATTCAGCAGCTCAGTTTTAGGTGATGAGAGTGTAAAAACAGAAGCTTATTTAGCATCCTTCTTTTCCTTTGGGATCACAGAAGACAAAGTGATTTATTAGAAATGCATTATTCTTCCTGCTTCAAACTTGTCTGTAAGTATGACTTGACAGAGATGGAGATGATGAGAAAAAGAATAGAAATCTTTTCCAATTCATGTCCTTCTGTCAATGAACCTCAGTTCCTCATCGTTTCCTGAAAGATGTGAATTAAATAGATTCATCACTCTGAAAGCTTGTTTTTTGAAAATAGATAATTTTCAATCTCTGCTGTTTCTAAGGGCTTCTGCTTACATCTCACGCTAGCAAAGTTTGCAAGTTAGTTGGCATTTGTTTCACATGTCATGTTTTAAAAAATAGCTGAAGGGGCCTCTGGGAATGGTAGGTCATACTGTCTTTGAACTGTTAGGAAATTATTGTATACACTTTATTTGTTACTTATACAATTACACGCTTCAGCAAGTGTTACTGTATGATTAAAACCCAAATAAACAGCCCTTTCCTGCCCCTCCAAAACAAAACAAAACAAAAAACCAAACTCAAACCAACCCCAAACCAGCATGCAGTTAATCTGAAATGATGGTCTGTCACTGACGTAACACAGAAGAGTTTTCAAATCATAGAATCATAGAATAGTTAGGGTTGGAAAGGACCTTGAGATCATCTAGTTCCAACCCCCCTGCCATGGGCAGGGACAAAATCGCTTTGTTTTTCTGGAATTACCAGCTCTGACTTAAACCAGAATATTTTACCTTGGTGCTGTAATATCACTGCCAGAAGAGCTGAATAGGAAAACCCTTTAACTCTTATTATGTTGCAATAGTGTGTTTTCACACACAGGATATTTGGACCTAGTGACTGTGAGTCTGTTTCTCAAACTGTTCTTGGCTTGTTTTCAAACTGTGAACTGACTGATGCAGCGGTTTAGCTATCATATATCCGAGTGTATCCAGACATCTTTCCTTTTGTTATCTCGAAGTTCTATTATAGAAAATCATAAATTTTCCTCATTTTGATTGATGCCTACAGGACTTGGGCAAAAATCCCGTGTGCAGTGAATGAGGCAGATTGGACTATACTAAGCTTGTTTGCCTTAAATTGTATAGTCCATCTGGGACTGACTACACTTGCTATATGTGGGCAGATGCAAGTCATGTATCATAGATCTGATACATATCCCAGTTGTATCAGATGTGCTTATAGCACGCAGGTGTGGATTTGTAGCCAGGAAATCCCAAATGAGGGTCCTCTGAGCCTCAGGAAAGCATGGAAGGCTTATTCATCGTGGTAGTTAATTACGTTATAGGTAGGGAATTGATTTATAGTAATTATTTTCTGGCACATTAGAACCCATGTTGGAGGGGGATCTAATCCTACTACAGCAATAATAGCATTGACTTCCAATGTAAACCTTTAAAGAACTGCTTAATATTTCTTCCTTATATGCAGGAGGGTATTCATATGTCTCTGCGTGTCCAAAATATCCCTGAGAAGCAGAGTGTTTGCTGTGCATTCTTATGCTGTAGTTGTGTGCATCAGAGGGAAGATTTGACAAAAAAAAAATTGATTTTATGGATCTGAATAATCAGAACTGAGCAAAGTTGTTGAAGCATGAAGTAAAAAAGATGAGCGAAGCGAAGAGAGGCAAACACTGCTGCCACTTCACATAGTTAATATTTCATACAATTCTCTGATTGATTTAATAACTAGTTATTACAGCTCAGTAACTTACCATCGTAGACTGAGCTGTGTTCTCTCTGTATGCATGTTTGTGACCTCTTGTAAGTGTGAAGTGAAACAAGATTAGTTTAAAATTCTTCCACTGAGATGTAAGCAAATGTGTTTTAACCCACCTTACAATGGACTGAGAATACTTGCATAGTCAGTTGCTGTTGTGTATCTGATGTGTGATAACTTGTTACCCTGTGTCTTGTTTATTGTCATTCTTATATCCGTGTGGTTGAATTGTCTGGTAAGGAAAAAACCCTTACCATTTGGTTATATTGGCTCCTTAGTCTGCTCTCTGCCTTCAGGGACTCAAGATGGATTTACCTAATCTTAGTATTTTTGTTAGAGACTTGATTCTAGATTTTATTCTGGGATGTCTTGCAAATGCTACTATTAATGTGAAGCTATCTGGACATCACATTATAAACAGAAGCCTTGCAGTTTTAATTTGATCAGAAAAGTTGATTATGGTTGTTACATTTTATGCAGTAAGTTGGCTTTAAATAGTTATGAAGCCTCATTTTTCCATGTCCTTGATTCCAAACATACATTATGCTAATTCTCATCTGAGAGCTGCCAGATTACTGAACGTAGGAACAGGGACAGCAAATGAAATTCTGAGGTTTTTGAGCTGGTTAAATCATCTTAAACAGAATCTGACGAGAGAAGAAAAATGCCCTAGATGTGGTTTTTCTTCCACAATTGTTCTGTGTAAAATGGTCTTTCCTGCTAGGAATATTTAATGGTCAATTCAAGAAGAGCAGTAAATGATCTACAAGGCACAGTATAAAACAGTGCACCTTAGCCACAGCAGTTGGGAGGATTTATTTTCAAAGACATGTAGTTGCTTTTGTTTTTTATTAACAGGGGAGTGGCTAATGTGGACAGAAAATAATTGTCAGTTCATAATCCGATGTTCAGTATGGAAATGTGTTTTGTCTGGTTTCTTTGAACCAAATAATAGACTGCAGGGGAAATACTCTTTTTCATCCCATTGTTCCAAAAAGTTTTTTATATATTGATTTTTCTGGTTCTTTTGGTTTAGCACTTGTCCTTATTTAAAGTGTGACTGTAGTTCTTCAGTAACTATTAAAATGAGTGAGACTAATTAAATGGAGGAGTCAAAAGTCCTGTTCACTATGGGGAATGTCATTCAGGAAGGTGCAGTGATTCGGCAGGTTCCTAGTAGGGTTTTCTTCTTGATCTTGATTGAGCATATTTCTCTTTTAGATGCTGAGTGTACAAACATGGGTTTTGGTTAAAATCCGTCATTAGTTTAGAACTGATTAGCTCTCCCTGTGTAATAAGAAAATCAGCAGTATGGGAATAATTTGGAGTATCGTTGCTTTGACATAATTACGATGATGAATTGATGATATTAATATGATGAATTAAGCTGTTCTTACCTGCCTGCGAGATCAATCTAAACTTTTATTTGATGGCAGATTTGGACAATTTTGTTACTTTGCTAAAGCCCAGACAGGTTGCTCATTTATTGCTACAACTGCTACAGCAGAAATAAGGTTAATGCATGCTAAATGTTAATGCTAATGTTAATGCATACTCAACTGTGTACTTGTACCAGGATTAAAAAGTGCTGCAGTCTGTTGCTTGTGCTGTTCATCTCTTTGCTCCCTATTTGTCTGTAAAAATGGTGTCACTGCTTATTGATATGCGGTACCTGCTGCAAATTGTGGATGCCTTGGCAGCCAGGTGGTGATCATCACTATGTGCTAACAGGAGGAGTTGGCAGCAAGGAGTACCCTATGATCCCTTAATATTGAGTGAGCAAATCTGAGAGCTCCGTACTGTCAATCTGGTGGTTATCAGTCAGTGTTGAGAGCTGGTTTGGGATTTCAGCACTTGTAAGTTAAGATTTCAAGACCATCATGGTGACTTTGTGAAAGTTATATTGACTAGTGGCATCAATAAAGTTTGTGGAACAGTAGTAGCAACAGAAATGTAGGTAATAGCTTTGCATGATGTTATGCTTGTATAATAACAGTTACACTTAATGAATGTTTTGTGGTGAAAGTCTGGTTGGCTTTTTTCTTAGAAGTATAAAAACCAAATCCAAATGTGGAAACAATATTTTAATATAAGCATCAGAAGGATGAAGGATGAAATAGGTTCGTAACATTCTAAAACAGAAAGATACTTTTTCTTCTCTATTACATACAAATGTTGTAAGTGAAGTGCAGTTTGTACAATTGAGTATGTTTGCGGGCTTTTTTCCTGTTAAGTGCTGCAGACTGATTAGTGAAGAGAAATTGTTTCTTTTTAATATTAATTTCGGGTTTGCAAAATAAGGCTTCTGATATTTTAGACTATGACTTAAAGATGTCTATTCAAACTGCTTTTGAACTAGGATATCGCAGCTTTGCAGTAGAAGGTGAGGTGGTATTTGTATACGGAAAGACAGGCTCTGGAATCACATTAGGCAGCAGCTAACCAATTCCAGGGGATTTAGAAAAGAGAACATTAAGTGGATTATAATTTTAAAACATCGTTGTTTGGATTTTGAAAGTGATGCAGATGAGGCTGTGAGGGCTGTGCCTTTGAGATAAAAGCCTCTCACTATCAAAAATTCTTCTGCCCAGATTAGTATTATCCTTTAAAAAAAAATAATGAAACCCAATGGTGTTCTTCTGTTGCTTTAAGACCAGACTAGATTTGTCAGAAGCAGACATTTAACAGGTAAGATGACATCATCTAAATGTACTTGGGCTGTCTCTAGACAGCGGTGCGCCAGTTTCATTGGTGCTCCTTTGAGATGGCACAAAGGCTTGTACCCTCACAATATGAAAGATAGGAGTTCTCAGAGGATGTTTGTGCATTTGGACAAGCAAGGGTAGGTGACTGGATTTAATGACTGTGGAGATGACCTACTCTTAAATGTACATGGTAAATGTGAACCTTAAATGTTGTGTCAGTAAGAGGCAGGTAGGAAGAATCTGAGAAGATTGTTTTTTGGAGTGATTGGAGTTGCTCAGCAGATTTCAGAAGGTGGTGTTCCGTAAGGAGAACTTGGCTTCTGGATTTATTTCTTTTGTAGAAACCTTTTATTACAAAAATTGATCGACAGTCACCATTTGGCTTGCATCTTTCCGTGAGTAATAATAGCCACCCATTTATTTGCAGTCATGAGGGATCTGTTAAGGAAAATTAGACTGTTTGTTGTACTTGTGCAAAGTAGCGATGTTCTGTATCTTCCTCAAGAGAGTGAGCTTTAAAAATGTATCTAAAAGTGATGGAATAAGAGCTTGTTGCTCAAAACAATATGTGAGACTCTTTTCTGTACAATGAAAGAGTATCTATCAAGGACAGGAAAACAAAATATAGCAATGTAATAATAATATATATTATGATCCTTATTTTACTTGGAGAAACCATACTTTTTCTTTAGACAGTTCCCTAGTATGCTGCAGGGCTGTAGGTCCACCTTTCAGTGAACAGATTAATTCGTTAGTGACTTCTGCAGACAAGAAAGAATGGGCCAGGCTAGGGCTACATTGTTTTGCTGAGGATTCAATCTTCTGCCTTTGGGGGTTAGGTAGTAGAATTTATGTTTACATACCTTGAATTCCATCCTTTGGTACCAGTTTCCTCAGCTTTTTTGCTTTGAATGAACAAACTTTATTTTGTTGCAGGAGGACATGATTCTAGAGGGATATATTTTTTTTCTGAGTAAATATTGATAAATATTTTGGTTTTAATTTTCCAAAGTTCTTGCATTGTCTGTAGCTAAACATCTGTCTAGGTCTCTCCTACATGAAATACTTACTTTAAAAGTGTAAGAGATGGAGGATTGCTTCTTTTTTGCCATTTTAGTGATATTTCCTGGAAAACGGAAAGATGACCATCTATATGCAAACATTAAGCATGTCTGCTTTTAAGTTATCCATTACAAGATTAGTATTTAGTGGCCATGACAATTAAATCAGTTTATTTGATTATCTGCAGGATGAAATCTCCTGTGGGATTTTTTTTGATCCAGTAGTATAAAATGTACAGTAGAGATTTCTGCTTAGAAGCAGACAGCCCTCTTTAGCTTAATTGTAGGAAGGGAGTGTAGCAGGATAGTCAAGGCAAGGAATGAGGAGACAGTGGTGGTACTGGGGGATGTTTAGACCTACTTCATGCAGCTTGGAATGAAAGGGAGGATACTTTGCCTAATGGATGATAGTAGATTAGCCAGGCTATTTCAAAGATGCAATTATACTTCTTTGTCAGTAAATTATGGGTATGTTTGAGTTAATTTGGTGGATGAAAAAAAGATGGATTATGCCTGTTTTGGAAATTAAGAAATCAAATGTACATAGTTACTGAAGGGATCAAGTATGAAGATTCAAGGTAGTGACATGTGCCAGTGTCTCAGAAACAACAGGAAGATCTCTCTGAAGTAGGTGGCAGAGAAAAAAGATGTAGAATTTATTCAGTTGAGGAGAGAGAAAAATGATGGAAAAAAAGGAATTATGAAAAGGATCAGTATTGTCTAAAATATCTGATTTTATAGGTGTTTAGGGCTGTGACGTGACTAGTGTGAACTGTGGGAGAAAGAGCATGAAGGAATAAAAGCATGGAAGTTGGAAGCAGGGAAAAGACCCATTAAAAAAAAAATCTTTGAAACTGAAGCTTATCTTATGTTTCTCTCCCCTCCAGCGTTCTGCCCTTGGTGACCTTGCTGGGGAGAGAAAACTATTCCCCAGAGTTTTCCCTGACCATAGTATTCCCCATCACTAGGTTATGCAGTGGTCGTATACGTGGCAATAGGTTATAGGTCTGGAGAGTGTGGGAGTCACTGGACTAGATTAATGTTACTGCCTGTTACAGCAGAAATTGTCATTTGAACAAGTATAGAACAACACTGGAGCCTTAGTGTGAGATACTGAATTGATGCAGCATCCCTTTGGAGAGAAGATGTCATAATGTACTGGACAGAGAGAGAATCAGACGTGTGAGGTTGTTTTCTGTCAAACCTATTCAGTCATCTAGGTAGGGTGTTAACCATTTCAGAAAACCTTTTAAAAGTAGTGAAGAGTGAAATTAATTTCTGGCTTCAGAAGGACAAGAAAGCCTGTTCAGCTTCAGTGTTCCAAAAAAGAAGCAATAAGACCAAAACTCAAAAGCATTAATGAAAAGAACCTCATGTTTTTGGCATTCACCTAAATGTTAGGTTTTCTGAAGTTGTTGCAACAGGGACAAGAGAGAAATGTGGAGTGAAAATCTAACCAGCAGCTGCCCAACAGTGACATAGTGTCAGAAAAAGCACTGGCTCATGTTGTACCTCCTTTCAGCCTCTGCCTCCTTATGAATACTTCAAGGATCTTTTGGATCCTGATGGAAATTAACAGCTTAAGGAGTAGGGAGTTTGTGTAATATATGTGTAATTGGTTGTTATTGGCTTCATGTTAATCCTGTGAGGTACAGAACTTTTCAGCTTGTCTGAAATACATGATAGTGGATGCCATATAAAACCCGGCTCAAGGTCTTTGCATAATTTCTTTGGGGATTAGTTCTGCCAAGAGAAGCATCTCCTGTGGTGACAAAAGCTGGCTCAAAAGCCTACTGCTGCTCAGAGAGAGTCCTTGAACCTGGGAAGACTCGCTGCTGGATCTGGGAAGGGATACTGTTGCCTGGTCTGAGTTATGTGGGAAAGGCTGCATGAACATCCTCATCTGTTCTGGAGGCAGATCTAGTACTGATACTAACTCAAGGATAAGCAGGCTACTGATAGCACTATTTCTTTTAGCATATCTTTTCCTTAAATTTACTATAAATGAAGCCTGTAATGTTCAAGTGAGGGTGTTGGTGCAGGAACATGTGTTTAGATGTAGTATGTTTTGTTTTGACCTGCTCATTAGTGTGCATGAAGTGACTTAGAATCATAGAGTAGTTTGAGTTGAAAGGGACCTTCAAAAGTCATCTAGTCCAACTCTCCCTGCAATGAGCAGGGACATCTTCAACTAGATCAGGTTGCTTAGAATGACATCCAGCATCACTGAGTTTAATGACTGAGCTTGATTTAATGGATAGTTAAAAAGCGAGGGTGAGTATGCGCAAGAGAATTGTCCTAAAATGTTTTTTAATGGTTTTTTAATTAAGTCTTTGTTTTCGTGGTAAAACATGGGCCTCCAGACTGACTGGGTTTAAATGCAAAAGATAAAAATTAGTAGTACTGGCAAAAATAATAATAATAAAAAAATATATTCAAATGCTTCCTCTGGACACAACCACATTGAACGTAATATGCATCACTTGGCCTTCGTTTTCCTTTATGAACTAAGTTTCGGATAGATAATTGTATGATAATGTTGTCTGCCTGCAAAAAGAAGTTTGTTAAAATGTAAGAGGATTAAGAACTAAAAAATAAAATATAAAGAGCTATTAAGGATAGAATAGAACAGTAGTTGTAGGCTGCCTGTGAGGAACTATTGAGTATCTGAGATGAGTGATTTCTCCTGGATGAGATCACAGAATCAGAGACTGGTTTGGGTTGGAAGGGACCTTAAAGCTCATTCAGTTCCAACCCCCTGCCATGGGCAGGGACACCTTCCACTAGACCAGGTTGCTCCAAGCCCATCCAACCTGGCCTTGAAACACTTCCAGGGATGGGGCAGCCACAGCTTCTCTGGGCAGCCTGATAGGGAGGTATTAGTAGTATTTTCCCTAGATAAAGTATTTCTTGTCTAGGAGCATTCTTGTCTAGAAGCATCCACATACTTTCAGTTTGTGTTTCAATGAAGATGTAAGAGGATCTGTTATGCTGATAAAATTCAAGTTGGGAAGAGCAGTTTATTTCTTGGTTTTCTTGTGTTGCCTGGAAATTTTTTCTTGGTAGATAAAAACTTAAGTTTTTAAGTGTTTTCAAGAACTTACTAAGGGTATTTTTTTGTATGCCATATAGTGCATGTAAAAGGCAGTCTCTCCAGCAAACTGCATGCAAAAATGGTTATAATGCTTGTGTATTCATATTGAAATGATGGCAAGCCCAGCAAGGTCACTTGGCTATAATTCAGGAGCAGAGCACCCAACGCTACATTTATTAAAAAGCAGTGCTTAGTGTGCGTTGCCCTGTTTCTGTCAGAAGAATGGAAAAGTGTGTGGGTCTGTATTCTGGTAGTCACGGACTCCAGCCTTGCTGCTGGGAGAGCTGAGGCTGACTGTTGAGCATGAGGTTGTGTGTCAACCATGTGAATGGTAGGTTTATCTGTGATGGAGACTGACAGTGCAGACATGCCTAATGAAAATTGAATTACCCTTGGATTCTGAACTATTCTGTTGCTAAATACTGATGTTACTTATTGCCTATATATTTTAATCTGGACACCATAAGTTTCTCTATTAGTTTTTTCTAACCTATAAATACTGCTGTATGTTCTCACAACATTGCTATTTTCCATCCAAGATGGGTGCTTTTCAATAACTGAACATTTCTATAGGCTACATAAACCATTGTAATCTTCCAGGCTGTAAAACATTATTGTAGAATAATCTTACTTATTAATAAAATCATCTACATTTTGGAAATCTGCTTTGAAAGGGGCGAGAAAAGTAGTTTTACTGTAGGTAATTGATATAATTGATTTCTCTCTCTATTTCCAGGTGCTTCCATTAGAAAACAGAATGAAGGACACTACACGTTTCCCACAGGCATTAAACATTGGCATGGGAATAGTCATGACCTTGTATATCTCACTGGCCACTCTGGGGTATCTGCGCTTTGGGGATGAAATCAAAGGCAGCATAACTTTAAACCTGCCACAAGACATATGGTAAGTGCATACATGACTTAAAACCAGTAATTTGGAAGGCAAAAACCTTGTAAAGGTTGTTGCATGCTTCAGTGCTGTCATGCTTATAACTGATATGTGCTCCAACTCTTTTAAAAGTGTACTATATATACTATCTTTGTGCCTTCACAGTTGAGCTATGATCCTAGCCAGCAATTGCTTGCATATTAAAAGGAATTGCATATAGAAACAGGTGAATGATCTTCATAGTAAAGTATTCCATCTCTAGAAGGAGCTAGTACCAGGTGTATTGAAGGAGAGAATATGTATTTGCAACCAGCCATATTGCAGTTCTGAAGCCAGCTAGTTTTATCTTAGATATCCTGGTATTATAGTGGCCTTCTTTAGTGGAATCACTGAGTTTAGCAGATAAACTCCTGGAATAGAAGACAACAAAAACTGAATAGATTTGTAGTTCACATGCAAGTCCATGAAGAATGTATAATAATGGCTTCCTATCAGGAAAATGAAGCTTATGCTTTTCCCAGGAAAGTGATGGAATCACTGTCCCTGGAAGTGTTCAAAAAAATGTGTAAACAGGGCCCTTAGTGCTATGGTTTAGTGGTGGACTTGGCAGTCCTGGGGTAAAGGTTGGACTTGATGACCGTAAAGGTCTTTTCCAACTTAGTTGATTCTATGATTCTATGCCATGTCTCAGACATATTATAGTTTTTATTTAGCTTTTTTTTAATGATATGAGAACCCCACATGCCACATGCTGAAGAATCACTGAAGACTATTTCAGCTGGTACATTGTTAGTTCTGTATCTATCTATGGATGGGTATATACTGTAACTATTAATTTAAATATAACTTAATGGTTTTAGTACTTTTATGTCTGGCCTAAAATTAGGTATATCAGCAGTGCACAAGTGTGAAAGCTGAAAAGTATTTCAATGCTTTCATTCTGATGAAGTAATGTCTTCCACGTTACATGCTTGCATCTTGCTGTTGATGCCTCTTGTGGTAGCATTGTGAAGTATTCACTCAAATAATGTGAATCAAAACCTGCTTTGCTGAACTGAATGATGACTAGTGCTTGTGGTTGATATGATTAGTGAAAAGTTTGTTTTAAATGGTAGATCTAGGTTTATTTGTGCCTTAAGAGAAGTGCTTTTAGAAAAGGATTTAGAGGAATGTGGAATAAGGTGAGGTTGCTACTCACTGTTGCTTTTTATTGTGCTCATGCAAGCAACAGAATGAACTTTATTCTGCTGTAATAATCTGCTTTATTCTGCAGCTCTGCTGTCTAACTGGGCTGTTCAGATATAAGATTCCAAATAGCTCTTGGCTACAGGGCAGATGTGATGATAAGATGATGTTTATCCTCGTGGCTTTACAGGCCTAATGCAAAGAAAGAGATTATAGAGATGGAAACTGATGCTCTGTAGGTGGGGAATTGGCATTTTAAGTTTAATAACCTCAGAGCTACTCAGAGCACATATGTAGAGATAACCAAGTAATCTTTTTTTGTCTTACCCTGGATAGTTCCCCAGAGCACCAAACAAAATTAGGAGGAAAAGCACCTCAGTGGTATGCCGATGGGTTGTGATGTATGATGCTATTGCAGTGCAGTACTATGGGTCTCCCTGGTAGAGTACTGATGAGCAAATGTGTGCAATTAACTGTGCTAGGAAAACAGGTTTCCAGTGAACCATATGACAATATTTTGTTACTTCATCCTCACATAAAAAGCCAGGAAGTGGGTGGATTTAGAGAAATGGAAGTAATGGACAAGTTTTAATAAGAAAGTGGTCATTCTGTCCTGGGTTCAGCGGTAGCAGTCATTTTTCTCCTTCTTAGTGCAGTGCTTTTCTCCTTCTCAGTAGCTGGTGCAGTGCTGTGGTTTTGACTTTCAGCCTGGGAACAGCGCTGATAACACCAATGTTTTTAGTTGTTGCTAAGTAATGTTTACTCTGACCAAGGACTTTCTGAGTCTCATGCTCTGCCAGGGAGGAGGGGAAGCTGGGAGGAAGCAGAGACAGGACACCTGACCCAAACTAGCCAAAGAGGTATTCCATACCACAGCACGTCATGCCCACTATATAAACTGGGGGCAGCTCCCCAGAAGGGCTAGGTCACTGCTCGGTCGGGCTGGGTATCGGTTGGCGGATGGTGAGCAGTTGTATTCTCTTCCCTTCTTATTTCCTTTATCATTATTATTATTGGTGGTAGCAGTAGTGATTTGTGTTATACCTTAGTTACTGGGCTGTTCTTATCTCAACCTGTGAAAGTTACATTCTTTTGGTTCTCCTCCCCATCCCTCCGGGGGGGGGGGGGGGGTAGGAAGTGGGCGGAGTGAGTGAGCAGCTGCATGGTTCTGAGTTGCTGGCTGGGCTTAAACCTTGACACATGCCAAAAAGCCTGCAATGTAGCTAAGCAGTGAGATTGGCTTACGTGTTTAATTCCAGCTGGACAATCCCTGTCTTAAAAATAAGCCTTTCCCACGAAAGAAAATTTAAATCCTGTGACTTTCAGTTGTATTTGATGTTCTTGCATATGAATTGACCAGAAGGCATGCGCAAGCCCTAAACCAGTTAAGTCCTTCAGTTTAATTTAAATAGAGGACTTCTCATAGTCTTAAAAGCATTCTGCTAGCTTGGAGCTTTCTGAGAAGATACTTGTTGCAGTTCTAGTTTAGATTGTCTTTTGGAGTGCAAATTGTCACTCAATATATTAATTAGAATATGTTGAAAAGATTAGTTTTCAGCTTGTTTTTGCTGATCACAGGGGCATGTAGTGAGAGGACAAGGGGGAATGGCTTTAAACTGTAGGAAGGCAGACTTAGATTAGATGTTCAGAAGTTCTTCACTGCGGGGATGGTGAGGGGCACAGGTTGCCCAGAGCAGCTGGGCACCATCCCTGGAAATTTTCAAAGCTGGGTTGGATGGGGTTTGGGGCAACCTGCTCTAATGGAAGGTATCCCTGCATGTGGCAGGGGGTTGGAACTGGATAGTCTTTCAGGTCCTTTCCAACCTAAACCATTCTGTGATTCTATATATGGGTTATTTTCCAACATACATAGAGAGGCAAGATGCACAATTTAGGCTGCCAACCGTTGCAGGCATTTTTCTTAAAATGCTTTCCTTATTCTGTGGCTGAGCCTCACAGATGCTTTTATTATATCTCTTACTGGGGTACAGTTTATATGAGGGTAGATGTGAACTTTTTTCCTTGATTTCTTTTGTCTTCACCTTTGATATGACACTGTCCTGGGTTCAGCAGTAGCAGTCATTTTTCCTCCTTCTTAGTAGCTGTTGCAGCACTGTGTTTTTGACTTTCAGCCTGGGAACAGAGCTGATAACACCGATGTTTAGACTGAGCAAGGACTTTGTGAGTCTCATGCTCTGCCAGGGAGGAGGAGAAGCTGGGAGGAAGCAGGGACAGGACACCTGACCCAAACTAGCCAAAGAGGTATTCCATACCACAGCACGTCATGCCCAGGAGGTAGAACTGAGAGTTCCCGGAAGGGCTGGATCACTGCGGGGTGGGGGCGAGGTACCAGTTGGTGAGCGGTTGTATTCTCTTCCCTTGTTATTTTCCTTTATCATTATTACTATTAGTGGTAGCAGTAGTGATTTGTGTTATACCTTAGTTAGTAAACTGTTCTTATCTCAACCCGTGGGAGTTGCATTCTTTTGATTCTCCTCCCCGTCCCTCCAGAAGTGGAGGAAAGAAAGGTGGGGGGGGGGAAGTGGACTGCGTGGTTCTGATTTATGGCCTGGGCTTAAACCACGACAGACACTTTTTTCTGATAAATAATCATAATCTTTTCCTTTACTCCAAGATTGGGTTTTCTGATTCTGCACAGATCTGAAAAAACCCTGTAAAGATTAAAGCTGGATGATCTGAAGTCACTTAATATTTTTGGAACCATAATGAGTATTTTAAACCAATTTAGACAGAAAGAAGTTAAATGTAATGGAGCTTTATACTGTTATAAAGAAACTGTCCACTCTCTTTTCTGAGCAGTATGCATTTTCTGAACATTTTTATGGATAATCGGATGATATACAGGGTGCAATACCCCTAGAATGGAAAGAGATTAATGAGAATAGAAACACTTACCTCTTCTTAAAATGCAGCTTTTGCCTTTTACCAGTCTCTGTAGAGATGATTCTGCTTTTTATGTAACTGTGTTCTTAAAGTGGTGCAAGAGAGCAGCTTGGCTGTCTGGCACTGAATTTAAAACCATCCTAAGGTAGCTTTGCAAGAAAATAGTATCTTAAAAAGTAAATCTCAATCCCTAAAATGTTTGTCTTGTTACAGCAGCTCTAGTTCTGTATGGTAGGGAAGACGTTCCTGCATCAGAATGAGCTCTCTTCTATATTCTTTCTCCAATTTCTTTATATCCTGCCAATCCACCTGTTTGGCACAATTTGCACCTTGGTACTCCTTTGTATAGCTATAAACCCTATGAAATACTCTGACATGGCACAGTAATTTAGTGGTGTCCTGTACCTAGCGGTTTTGAAGAGGGGAGTGTAGACAGCAAAAGCAAATTTGGCTGTGGGTGATTTCTAGCTGTACCCCAGGTACTCCTTCCAATTTTAACAAATAGAGTTTACTGAGATGCACTCTTCCCAGTGTGAAAAATCTTTTTAGGAACACTTTGTGAACATATGGAATTTTGGAGGATATTGACATTGGTATTTAAAATGTCCACTAGTTACTGCCACTATGAAATGTGTACAGATTTTGATATGAATTTGGAAATTTCCCAAAGAACTCTGGCTGTTTAACATGTTCAAGTTTATTTATTTATGATTGCGTTAGTTTTTTTTTTGGTCCCTATTTTGTTGGTCAGCCTGTCTTCTGCAATTTCATATATTCAAGTGAATATATCCATATTAGAACTTGCAAGCAGGTAATGTTATCTTCTTGTTTGCTGGAAGGAAAAATATATATTTATATATATGTGTATAGCCTAAATACCATTAGCAAGCTTATTGTTTAGTGAAGTGTTCACAGCTTACATGAACGTATGTAAATGTTTTCAACAGGTTGTATCAATCTGTAAAAATTCTGTACTCCTTTGGGATTTTTGTGACCTATTCGATTCAGTACTACGTCCCTGCGGAGATTCTCATTCCAGCTGTCACCTCCAAAGTGAAGCAGAAGTGGCAGTTACTCACTGAACTTGTGGTGAGAGCGCTATTGGTCTGCTCAACCTGTAAGTATGTGCAGAACATACATAAAATGTTTGCTATTACACGTTGTTGGGGCCCGCTTGTTTAAATAAGTACATGTTTGGTTATTTATTTTTCTGGAGGCTAGTAAACCTGAAGTTTTGTTTCAATGATTTGGTGTTTTGACTTTCACAAATGAATGAATCTAACCTTGTATTTATATTTTGATCTCACTTTCTTTAGTAGGTGTGACCAGTTATTTGACAACCATCTCTTTTGCCAATAATACTCTAAAGCTGACACTTGAACATAGTTTTCTTAAAATGAAAGGTTTTAAATAATAGTCACACATTGCTGTTTCGTGTCAGCATTTCTCTATGCAGTACATGCTGCTCGTGGAGAAATCTTTTTTCTGCTTTGTTGGTCTCCGGATTAAGCCTAAGGCATCCTGCTCTGTACCCATAAAATACACTCACAAACATGGATGCCTGGTCACAGTGCTCAAGGAAGGCCACTTATTTTAGGTGCTAATGCTCCAAAGTAGCTTAGTATTTCTGCCGTCACTGCCTGTTACTCATATTGTTTTTCTTGCTTGTCCCTTACTCTTCCCATCCCTCCTGCTGTGTCCCAGCCTTTCTCACAGCTAGTCTAGATGTCATAAATACTAGTAGGAGACAGTAGTGTGCACTGAACAGTGAGCATGGTCTCAACTAGTAATTGATATTCCTGAACTGAGGAGGAAGTTTAGGTTTGCCTTTACAGCTTTCATCTAAGGTGCTGAGCAACATAGGAATCCTAGTTGTCAATTCAGTCTTTTTTTAGAGTGTTTTCTACAAATTGCATGCATCCACTATCTGTAATACTTTTTCACCAGCAGTTGTGTAAGCTCCCATGCTTACGCTCGTCTTCTGTTTGTCATTTTTCAATGAAGCACTTGTTTTGAGCAGAATTGATTTAAATAATGCTTCGCTTTAACTGAGTGCAGAACATGGTTCCTAACAGGATTCAGAAAGTGTTTCTTTAATAGAAAGAAAAAAACCCAAATCTTTTAAGTTTTAAAAATGAAATGGTTTTGGTATCAGTGACAAAATCTGTTGCAATGTCTGGACATTGCTTGAAACTAATTGTCTGAAAAGGGACACTTCAGCTGTGTTGCTAATAATGTGTTAGCTTTTTGAGAGAAGAGTTGAAAAGTCAGTTATTACTATTTTGGGGGGCTTTTGTGTTACTCAAAAACTAGGTCATTGTTGTATCATTGTATTGTATTGGAAACTTTGCTGAGGAAAAGCATATCTGGAATGTTTTTTGTTTGTTTGTTTTTCTGGGGGCATGTTTGGTCTGTTAGGCTTATTTTAGGTAAGGACTTGACAAATGAGGACTTGCAGGAGGATGATCACAAGGTCAGTCTTGGCTCACTGAGCCATTCCCAAGGAAGCAATATCCAGGAGAATCCAGTTCTGTTTCAGGAGGATCCAAATTCAGAATCATTTTATTCCAGGATAAATCCAGTTCTCTTGTATCATGGTCTCACGCCATGATCACAAGACTGCCACGAGTCATCATGAGACTGCCAGGTCTTGCTTCCTCTTCCCTAGCTCCCAGTGCTGCTACTCTTCCTCTAGGTTAGCAGAATTCCTGTCTTTTTGTCACACTTCTTCCTTTGTAACCTTTGCTAGACCCTCTGTCTTTGCTGGATTGAGATCAGATGCCACATTTTTGTTCTTCTGCACAATTCAGCTCTATTTCTGTTCACCTCTATTGCTGTGAAGTACCGTTTTTCACTCTACCAGTTCCTGCCCATGATCTTGCTAATTGCATCCTCCTTGCCCTTTCAGCTCTACCTCCAGTTTTGCTACTTGTTGGAAAAGCTACTCAAATCTTGTTCTGTGTTTATCCACTGTTTATCTAGTATCCAGAAACCTTTTGGGTTTGATCGTTTCTACATTTAGTTTATTTTTTCATCTTTATTTGTATGCCTTCCCCTTTATTTTATGCTTTATTTTTATTGTTGACATAATCATTGTAATATCAGACAAGGTGCCAGAAGATTTTTAGTATGAATGCATGGAATGAGTCTTTATTATTATGTGACAAATAATGAATTCAACACAACATATTCCAGATCTGAAGTCTAAGTGGTATGGCTAAGAGAACTGTGATTATGGGGTTTATGTTTCTTTTAATTACCCCTATTTGCTAGCTACAGACTGTATTTCTTATTGGAATGTGGAGGCAAAGTGATTCCAAATACTTGCTGCAAAGTGCATCGCTGAGAATACGGGAAGAGCTTAATTTTAAGACCTGGTGCTTAGATGTATAGACTAGGCTAAAAGAATTTACTATTCAGTTCAGTTTAAAAGGATACATTCTAAAAGTGTATAGAGCTTGATACAAAATTTTGATCTTATTTCAAGGTTGACATCAAGAAATTATGTGTTTTGTGGAAATGCCCAGTAGCGTTAATATGCAGCTCAGAGACCTGCATGAGTTTTACTGCAGAAGCACATATTCTAGATTGGCCACTGCTGGGAAAAGAGGGTAATAATTTGAGATATCATTGTTTAATTTAAAGCCCTGTCTGTACAGTGAAGTAATTTTTAATATATATTTTCTTTTTAATAAATTCAATCCAAAATAACATTTAATAAGCCAGAAGAGAATGATAAGGCAGCTGGCTGAGGCTAAGGAAAGGTTAAAGTATCATAAATGAAAACTAATATAAATCATGTTTGTGGCTCTATTGAGCTTGATATCTTAGATCTTAATTCTCACTGAGCTTTGTAGCAAATAAACTGTGGAGTAGTGATAAATTAACCTGCCTCCTGAGGGTACAACTGTCTGATGTGGTATTATGAAGAACTGTGAATCGCTTGGCAACGTTAACATTTGTTCAGTGGAAGAAAAGGGACCAGAACCCTTTGTGTTTTGGGTCGTGCTGGGCATCTTTCCGTGAGTCAGTGTTTTAGAAATGGCTTCCTCCTTCCAGCTCTTTTCTAATTGCTAGAAGGAGTTGCCATCCCATGTAACTCCAGTTTTGTCCACTTCAAAGTGGAGAAAAGGCTTGAAGTGTCAGGCACATCCATGTTGATTATAAAGATGAATCTAGTGTCTTACTACCCTTGCTGTTTTGTTTGTTTATTTCAAAATGTTCCTTTTTCTGTGTTGCATTTACAAAGTTTCAGCTTCTAGCTACTATGATTGCTTTAGCTTTTGTCTGCTAGGCTTAAGGATCCTTTCTTACCACATTTTTTGTTCCACATGTTAATGCAAGCAGGCAGTAATTAATTTACAGTTGGTGTACTTTCTGTTAAACTACATAGACTGAGTGTAGGAGGCATTTTCTGATACTTGTTTAAGATAATCTTTTTTTATGCAGAGTGTAAAAGAATACTAACACACGTACATTCCCTTTCACATCTGCCAAAACTGAAACAGTTTTCAGTACAAACCAATAACTTCTCTTTCTTTACTTACATTCTTTCGTATTTATGACCAGGTTACTGCTTTTGGCTGTACTATCAGCCTCATGTTCACCTGGGTAGCTGCTATGGTTCTCAAGACGGTCAATCAAAGTCTTTTGCTCTAGATGAGGCGGAGCACTGAGTTAATGCACATCTCCCATAAACGTGGGTGAGAACTGTGCATCCCACCAGGTTCTCAGCAGGGAATGAGCCACTGCCTTATGCATGTAATTTTCCAGTTTTAATCTCAAATAATACCAGTTGTAAACACTTCTTAATTACTCATTGGTGCAAACAGCTTTTGTTGAACATCTGTTGGTGACAGTTGCTGAAAAGTATCATGTACGATTACTTATTTGTAGGACGAAAACTAATTACTCCTAAGTTCAAATGTGTTATTACTTGCTGAAAATATTATCCTATCAGTCAGACTTACTGGTAACTTTTAATTTGGCCTTATTGTAGCTCTGCTGTATTGTTTAACATCTACATCAAATCTGTTTTGTCCTGTCAGATGTTCCAGACTTGTTTGATGCTGCCCTGGAGCCATGTAGATTAAATATGGCATCTCCACTCTGATACATTCCAAAACGAAAATTCTTTGGTGAAGGCCTATTATACAGCTCAATTGTATGAGATATTAGGGAAGAATAATAATGCTCTGTTTTAAAAAATAGTATTTGTTTATTCTGATTTTGTTCCTTTTGTTTATGAGTCATTTAATAGTCTATACTGTGGAATATGAATAAGATTATACATGGCTTGTTTGCATGTCTTCAACTCTAGCTGTCTCCCTTAGCTTTTAATGAGTGAGTTAATAAAGGCCATGCACTGTGACAGACTTCCAGGGTCTTCCTGGCAAGTGGATCTGTGTATTTATTTCTTTTGCATGTGTAGCCTCAATCATCTCTGATTCTTTATAGACACTCTATTTACCATAACTACTTCTCATGTCCTTTAAGACTCAACCATATTTATCATGCTTGGGATTTTGAGACTGTAGATTTTCTACTGAATATATACTTCATTTAGGGCATAATATGGATAGAGCTTATTTAACAAACTGCAAATCATTGCTCGCTTACCCTTCAGATCTTGTCTGGAAATGGAATAATTTCCAAGGTTATTTTTCTTTACACTAGCTTTTAAATGCACTGTAAACATAAATGTGTTTTCAGAATTTCTGCAGGTAAACTGAAAGGTAAGAGTTAAGATGGAAAAACTGAAGTCGGCTGTGTTCTTTCGTTATAAAGTGCTCAATTTTAAACATTTAGGATACGATTCTTCAGAATACTTGGCATTATGTAATATAATCCAGGTCTTCATGTGGGTTCAAGGCAAATTCTGTTGCCATTAGGTGCATCTGGAAGTATGCTTCTGCAGTCTCCTCACTTCTGCAGTCTCCTTGCTTTTCCCTTAGAGTGCTTTTGTTGTGTTTGGTATGTAAGGCTCACATACAGCTTATCATCTGATGCATACATGCAACACTTATTCTTGTATGAATTAAGAATAAGTTTAAACTCACAGGTGGAGGATGGTGTGTAATGGTCTAGTTAGGTCCTAATGAGCCTCGTAACATTTACTGGTACTCTCATGCTGTCAGTTACAGAGATCCTACAGTGTTTTATGTATCAGTTTCTTTAATTCAGTCATAAAGCATAAAGTTGTCATAAAGAAATTCAGTCACAAAGCACAAGTCTCTCAACCAGTTTTAACTATTGGAAGATTACGTATCTTGGAATGCAATTTGTCTTGCATCTCTCTATGTATGTTTACATCTAAATTAGTTGTACCAGCTCCCCCTACCATGAGATGAATTTTAATCAATATAGTTAGTGGAGTGTAAGGGCTGCCTTGCTTTCTGAATAAGAATTTTGTATTTGCTTAGGTGAATTGTACCCAAAATTTAATTTACGATGTTGAATAGATCTTTGCCTAATATAATGGAACCTACACAATGAGCTTGTCTCTAGGCACCCAGATTTAGGTGAGAAGAATTCAATTCTCTTTTTTTGATATTTGTGTAGATTTCCTCCATGGCAAGAACTGAAGTAGCTTATTTCTATATTCCTGTTTTTCTTTATTAACTTTATTCACCTGAGAGTCCTGAAGGAAGTTAGCACTAAAATGCAAAGCTGTGTGTGAGCTAATATTACAAGCAGCCCCTGTGCCATGGGACTGGCAGGCTGTCAATATAATTTTGGTGTATTTAAAGAAACAAAAAAAGGTCTAGTGGGGATGGAGCTGGGAATCAGACCTTGTGGAGAGCAGAATGCCATGGCAATGGTGAGGAGCTGTTGGAGAAGTTTGCAAAGAGGAGAAGCTTGCAAATAGCAGATGAAATTCATTTTAGATACATTGTTAGGTTAAGAAAAAAAGAGGGAAAAAGAATTTAAGTTGTTCTTACAATAGTGCTGGGCTTGGAAGTACCCAGTAAACCTTGGGAAGGGATCTTGGAGTCAAGAGGTTTCTGAAACCGTCAGCTCAGTATCCACCGGCAGCCAAAAGGCCAATGCAGTTTTCAGAGAACAAGATGCTGGGCATCATTTTGCTGCCATAGAAAACTGCTTCCCACAGCTTTAAGTATTGGTGCATTTCTGATCTCTGTATTTTGACAAGGAGGTACTGGGGTGAAAGAGAGTACTGGTGAAAAAGCAAGTGTTCTCTGACTTTAGCTCAGGTTCAGCTCTGTGGGATTCAGCTTCTTATTAATACATGTTGGTAAATAGATCTCTCTTTAAAGGGCATTTCTTGGCAACAAAAAAAATCTGATGGTACAATGCAAAAGTAAATAACACAGTAGCTGTTTTATCATGTTACTATTACAATGTTTATTGGCAATTACTGCAGGGATAAGAAGATATCTTACTTTTGTTTACTTTTCATTCTTTGCATTAGTGGGGTTTTTTTTTATATTTGGTAGGTGGTTGAACCCCAAGGAAGAGATCAGCATAGATAATAAATGGTCTGTTATGCATAACTTTGAGCGCTCTATTTTTGCAATGAGAGAGCTGGAATGACAGTAATGACAATAAAAATAAACACAGAGATTATCGTGAGCAATTGTTTTAGCTCAGACACTGTCATTCTGTATAACATAAAATTACAGGGGGTAAGCACAATAGATATAATTGCTATGATTAAATAGGAACAAAGGGCTTGATAGAAAAGCAAGAATTCATTATTACTGATTTGGTTACCAAAGTGCAGGGTAGCATTTTAAATTCACTAAAGATGATCAGTCTTCAAGTTCTTTGTAACAAAGGACTGTATATAATAAAAAAACAGCATGATAGGTTTTCTCAAAAGGGTCTCGGGTCCTGTGGTTCTTGGTGCTGCAACTTGAATGTAAAAGCCATGAACCTGACAGGATTCATGGAGCAAGTTCAGATCAATTCACAATGGTGAGTATTGTCCACCTTACTTGCCAGGATATAGAATCACAGAATGGTTTGGGTTGGAAGGGACCTTACAGATCACATAGTTCCAGCCCCCTGCCATGGGCAGGGACACCTGCTTTTGTTTTGGTGATTTATAGTCTACAGTGTAAAGACTAAGACTATAAATCACAAAAATAACAGGTGGTATCAAAAGCATGCATAATAACTAAAATTATAGTTAAACTTTTTCCCTAACTGGTGTATGTTGGCAGAGCAGCATTTCATGCACTAAATTATCAAAGCAATTTCAGTAATGTCTTTCTTCTACCTTCAGACCACTTTTCTTTGAGCTGCTTAAAACATCTATAGTATTTACACTAATAAATTTAAACAAAGCTGCTTGCTGAGATGCTAAGAGCAATATTTTTATCTGATACTGGAGAATTTAGAGGGCACATGTATTCATGTATATATATGTATAAAGAAAAAAAATAAAGTTAGGCTATAGGGAGAAAAAACGTGACATATTTTGAGTCATGGAAAAAACAACATAATTTCCCTCATAATTTAGAACTGAGTTTCTTACACAACAGCTTTTTAAAATTACTCAACTGGGTAATTGTTTATGTAATTCTAGTTCCCTTAATTTTGTAACAACCTTTTTCATCAATATAGAACTGTAAGGGAGCAAAGTATCATACAAAGGAGCAGTGTTCTGAAAAGATGCTGGTAATTTTATTTGCTTTCCAATCGTGGGTGCTGGTATTGACTTGCAGCACCACTGCAGAGTGCAGCAGGGTAGGTGATGTTTTGCCTGAACTTGAACTCTGAAGAGGAGATACGATGAAAAAGCTGAAAACAGTCTGTTGGGGATTTGGGAATTTCTGGAGTTCAGGCAGGGAAGGAATGATTTACAAGGAAAAGTTATACACAGAGAAATGGGGCCAAACAGTTGAATAGTATTTCCTGGAGAAATGTTGCCTCCAGGCATCGGGGAGTGTTGATGGTGCAGGGAATGTTTCTTTCTGATCCCAGTGAACTGTCTTCCCTTGAAATCAACTGACATTTACACAGATAAGAGACTTAAAGCAGTTTAATATAAACGTTAGTATGTTATGTGCTAGGCTGGTCAATGCGTAGCTGATTATCTCAGGTGGATTTAGCTTCTTTTTTCACAAGTTCAAATCTTTTGTTATTCTGAACAAAAATGATTTTTTTTCCCTTTTATGCTTCTACATTCCAAAATATAATTACATTATCTGCTGTGTTCATTTGGAGACTAAGAAACAAATTGCACAATCTGTTTCAATGTGGTACTTGTGCTTTTGGGGACAAACAAATTTGGACCTTACGTTTTGCTATTAGGTATCTCATTTAAAAGGGTAGGCTTCAGGGTCTGAGCTTTCTATAAGTGGGAAGCAAACATTCTACAGTAATGTAAAATGATAGTTAAATGTCTGTGTTCACTTGCTGTTTTCAAATAGCTTGTTTTACAGATACAGACAATAGCTTCTTATCCTTCTAGGAGGCAGCAGAGGAATCAAACCTAAGCAAATGTTTCCTTTTAATAGGCTTTTGAATTGATTTTTCAGCTTCTTGTGTTGGGAATGTGATTAGATTTCATGTACTAGAATTCCTTTCCAAAATGTGAAGCGCAGAGGTTAATCTGAGGAACCTTTTTTTTATTTTATCTTTTTTCTTCCAACTTTCTGTGATTTCGCACATTTCTTTCAGGCCTTATGTTATCAGAACTAGGAAGTCCCATCCATTCCAGGTTGTTCATATGGTATTTATGCTGGTTTTCCACTTTCATTCTGAAACGTCAAGTGCTGTAGTAATGTTGTATTGAAAACATTCCATGTATTTCTAGTGAGTAACTCCCAACTTGTTAAAAAATACATGAGAAGCACCTGGACCTGGGCAAGTCTTGTTTGACTCCCAGCCTCATTGTCCTCAGCATACTGTCTGCATCTCCTGTCTCTTTAGTGCAGGACTTTGCTCCTTCCTGAAGTTTGTCTGTAGGTGGTTGGGTGCTCCTACAGTCCAGGACACATGAGAATATCTTTTAAAAATGGTGAGAAGATCAGTTGTTTGGAAAAAGTGTATTTCAGTATTAAATTCAGAGTTCTCTTAAAGATGGTGCCTTTATAGTACAGAAGTGAAGGCAGAAAACCCAGTCATAACGGGGCTACACAGCACAGTGCTGGCAGTGGCAGAGGTGCTGCAATATCTGAATTAAGTCTTGTTTAATTACCCTGTATTTATACTGAAATGCTGTATAATCAGATAGTAATTATGTCTCACAGATTGAATCGCATTTATCTTTCCATTGCATTCCAGTGTTCTTTGTGTGTAAGAAAGCTGAAAACTAATGTAAATGTAGGGTTACTCTGTTCCATAAATGCTGATGCTTATCAATAGATAGTAAAAAACCTTAAAATAGATAAATGAAAATTTAAATTACTTGTTTAGTAAAAATAGTTTTCCTAGCTATTGGCCTCATTCCAAGCCAAGGAACTGAATTAAGGGCTTCGGACCAAGCCTTCGCTTGAGTTTTTCATAGATCCTGAGGCATAAGATGAGTGAATAAATCTAGGAGCTGTAGCAGTTTCCTAAGGAGGAATGGGAAAAGGTGAATCTTTATTTTAGACAAGAGGAAGATTTTCATTGTTATGAAGTGCATGTGAGGTGGTATGTCAGAAAGAAAAATATCTAACAGCTACTGTAAGTACAGGTGTGGAAGTGGACAAGTGCAAATGGCAAAATGCTGTTGATCTGAATTAATTTATCTGAAGCTTCTCCTGAAACTATCAGTGGTTTAGCTTTGTAAACCAACACACTCTGTTAGGACTGAAGTTCTGTGATGAGCAATGTTTATTGTGATACAGTAGCAGAGCACACAATGATATATACAGTTGGCTCACATCTCAATTAGGATTTCTTTTTTTACACTCAAGATTTTGCTATGGGCTAAGACAGAAAACATTTTACACAGGTGCAAGGATTTATTAATCATGTCTAGTTAATATTTTATGAGTGTAATTAAAATACAGTGCAGTTGTTATTAGTCTTGTTCTAATGATACTAACAGCATAGTCCAAATGAATTATTATAGAAAAGCTGTACACAATGTAAAATTGCCCTAAACAGTGTAGGGTTACTCAGTACATAACTTGAGTGTTTGATAGATGATTAACATATATTGCAGTCACAGAACTAAGCTAGAACAAGTTAGGCAGAAGTCGATTTGATGGCTAGAGAATTGCTGCCACAGTTAAAACAAGGTAAAAGTAAGTTAGGCTAACACAAGTCAAGAGACTCTGCACTGTTATGTACGTGCAAAACCTGTGGACTTTTTCTGGTCATAGCAAAATCATATTTAATGCCTTACATGTTTAATTATATTTAAAAATATTTAACTGCATGCAAAACCGTTGAAAATATTTACTTTAAATGTGTCAGAGATTTTAAAGGCTAAATACTTCTGTTTATTCACAACACAATTCTCTACCATCTTTTTGTACCAACAGAATCTTCTCTTTGCTTGCATGAGAAACCTTCCCCTTGTCATTTCCTGCGTTGTAATATGAGAATATGGGAGAACATTTTACAATATTCAATTGGGATACTATATATTCATAGAGGAACTGAGCATTACATTCCACTGTTGGAAACCAGTTAGTTTTGATGCTTCATTGGTGTTAAATCTCTGTTTTGTTTTAGGTTTTTTCATTTGTTTTTTTTTTATCATGTGGACAGTTATTTCTGGTTTTCCTACTTTACATCCATAGCATCTTTCTTCTTTGAAGTAGCAATGCTAGTGTGTATGTTTTTGTCTAGTGGAGATGTAAAACATGGTACTTATACTGTCTTCATTGTACCTTATCTGCTCTTTAGGGGATGGCCACTGAGCTGGTGATGCATATACATACTGGGAAAATTAGATGTTCCTTTGTTGCCAATGTGCCAATGTTCTTGCCACCTACTTACTTGTCCAAATGCTGTCAAGAGTTATACTAATTGTTATGTACTTTGGAGTTCTAGAGAACTGGTGCCATTTAGCACATGTGACTCATTACAACTACTCTAGTTTTGCCTGATGTTCTTACAGTGCAGTTAATCCACCCTCCCCCTTTTGCTAGTTGAATGGTTCAGGCTCTTAGAGACAAAGGGAGACTCTAAGGTCATTTACAGATAATCTCTATATTGAAATATTTAGACATGGGATAAAAGCCATGATTCCAACATGTTCAATTCACTCAGTTTATTTTATAAGTATACAAAAATCAGGTTAGAGAAAACATGCTGCCATTAAACCTTCATTAACACTATAATGTCACACTGAAAAAGGCAAATGCTTATAGTACTGAGTTAATGCCAAGTTCTTCTTCTGCTCTTCAGTTTAGACTTTATGAAGCAGACCTTTATTTAGTCTGTCTTACTTTGTGTTCAGTATTACCATTAAATTACTCCTGCTTTTCTACCTTGTCCATGCAGTGCCCCTTTCCAGACATTCTTTCCTATATGGGGGAAAAAAAGCCCTGAGGTAGATAGCACTTGTATGTGAGCAGTTCCATTATACAGGTAAATGACAAAATAATCTTCCAGAACATGAAAGCAATTTTAACATCACAGAACAGCAGTGGTAGGAAGGCACTGAATGAGACTGTCAGCCCTGGTCCTCTGCTGAGATCAGATCCAGTGAAAGCAGGCTGCTCTGGGCCCTGTCCAGGTAGCTTTTATAAATACCTCCAAGAAAAGAGATGGCACAGCCCCATGAGTGACCTGTGCTGGTGTTTGACCTCCCTGACAGTGAAGATGTTTTTTATCATGTTCAAAAAGAAGTTCTTGTATTTCAGCTTCTGTCTGCTGTCTTTTGTCTGGGCATTACATGTAACTGTGAAGGCTCTTACTCGGTATTCTTTACTTTTACATTTATAAGAGCAAGTAGTGACAGGACAAGGGGAAATGGCTTTAAACTCGAATACGGTAGATTTAGGTTAGATATTAGGAAGAAATTCTTCACATGAGGATGGTGAAGTTATTTAAAGCTAGTGTGAGCAGAAAACACCTGAGTGTGATGGCGGGATCTGTCGGTATAGATAACTTACTGAAGTTGAAAATGGGGTGTGTGATTTTAGTTTTTTCCTGAAACAAGTGGTGGGAAAATGAAAAATGTGGTAAAATGTATGTGGGGTTATATTTTAAACAAGTCCAGCAACTAGAAAATGAACATTTACCAAAATACTCTCAAATAAAAGTTAGGAATAATGATTTTTGTCTTGCTAGTGGTGTTGTCCAGCCTTTTTTCTGTTGCTTAAATACATTTACATAGAATGGATGATACCAAACATTCATAGGCAATAAGTTTTTTGCATGATGCTGGTAGTGTGAATACTGAAAAATTGAAACAATTTCTATCTGGAAAAGTTGTCATTATTTAAAAAATGTCAAGCATATTCAGTATGTAGCATGCAGGTTTGTGTTCAAGTCTGGTCTTGAATTGTGTTACCCTCTACAATTCCTTAGTTTTTCTGTGAAGCTTTGAAATCAAGAAATCATGAAATCAAGGTTGCCTGTACAGTCTTAATTCTTTGTGTTGTCTAAAGAGCATATTACATTCTATATATAGAAATATATACATTTATAATGGCATGCCTATTCTTTATGCCTACATACTCATCTGGTTGCCAGAAATTTGTGAAAAGCATTTATATTAAACTTTTAAAGTAAGATCTCCCACTCTCATAAAGAGACCATTTGGGCAGTGGAATCAACAGTGCTAATTCTTCCGTATTATGCTTTTCAAGACCAGGGCCTTAAAAGTGCATCTGTACAATAAGGATGCAGAACACAGTCCTTCCTTTATTTTGGACTCCTGCAGTTTAGTCTCTTCATCTGTCCCTGGTGCAGCTAACACAAGTAGCTGTGTCTTCTACTACAGTATTTCACATTTATCAAAATATGTTTTACTGAATGGGATGGATACTTTAACCCAAATCAAAATCACAAAAGTCTTTTGGAGTAAGATGCAATATTCTTTCATTTTAAGAAGTGGCTTATGAACCAAAATAAATAGGTTTGTCAAGCTTTAGTTTTACTTGTCCAGTTTTGTCTGGCTTTTAGTCATTGAATTTTTGAAACCCTGTCTTCCACAAAATCTAGCTGCATTTCTACATTTCTTATAGTAATCACATCAGTTTTCAAATTGTTCCTATCATCTGTTTTTCCTTCTGATCTGCATGCTAATAAACTCTGTTGTTCCAGTCTTCACCACCTCTGCTTTAGCATTCAAGTTTCAACTTCATTAATGCTGAATGAGATGTTAAAGTGCCTTTATGTACCTATTCACTTCTTGGCAGCATATAATTCAATTCTGTAGAATTGGGAAAATATAACTTAAAATTTTATCTCCATAAGCAGTCCAGATCTAAAAATTTCAAATATTAAAAGCACTTACATTTGTGGAAGTTTAAGTGCTTATGGGTTTTTCCTAATGTTTTTCTATTGCTGTCTTAGAGTATTCCAAAACCCTAAGGATTTATTTTTGTTCTTCTAGTGTCAGTCTGCGTCTGTCATTCAGACACTTGTCTTGAACTATCCTTGTGTTAATACATTTAAGTCACTTTAAATTTCAGTTCATCTATAGGAAGCAATTTATGATTTGATGAGGTGCTTAAGTGGTATTTAGCTGTGACTGTATGAAAACAGTCTGATGTTCAGATTTGCACAGCTGATACTTTTATGCCAATAAGATCTATTTCATTAGCTTGTCTTATGCAGCTGTAGGTGATCGGGCTGTGAGGAAAGCAGTCTGCTTATTTAGATACCATAATGTAGAGATACAATACTGGGGAGATTTCATATTGACTATTTTTGAGGTTGTGAGTTTGAAAATCTGGCCACAGCAAATCTGTAGGATGAAATCATGTTGCACTGATACCAGTCTCTGCAGTTCAGTATATGTGTGGGCCAACTGTGAAGCAATTATTTTAGTCCGATTTCTTCAAAAGTCCCGTGCTTTTCTTTTTTTGTTAGCAGAACTGAGTGAGATCAGCCATAAATAGTCCAGACTGAACAAGAATGTGGTGAGGTAACATGAAACTAGTTAAAATTTAGAGTATTTAATATCCAGTACCGTAAAGCATTTATGTAATTCTAGAACATCCATAGAATGTAACATGCATATACAATTATGAAGGGCTGTGGCCTTTAAATTTATTTGCATTATTTTTATTGCCAAGGATGGAGCATTCACAGCTTCCTTGAGCAACCCATTCCAGTTGAGCAACCCATTCCAGTGCCTCACCACCCTCTCAGTAAAGAATTTCTTCCTTAGATCCAATCTAAACTTCCCCTGTTTAAGTTTGAACCCGTTACCCCTTGTCCTGTCACTACAGTTCCTGATGAAGAGTCCCTCCCCAGCATCCTTGTAGGCCCCCTTCAGATACTGGAAGGCTGCTATGAGGTCTCCATGCAGCCTTCTCTTCTCCAGGCTGAACAGCCCCAACTTTCTCAGCCTGTCTTCATACGGGAGGTGCTCCAGTCCCCTGATCATCCTCGTGGCCCTCCTCTGGACTTGCTCCAAACTTCTATGTCCTGGGACACCAGGGCTGTACTCAGTGTTCCAAGAGGGGTCTCGTGAGAGCAGAGTAGAGGAACAGAGGAGCTAGATGATCTTAAGGTCCTCCCTAACTAACCACTCTATAGTTATAGAACCATATCTATTCTGTGACATAGGTGAGCATGGGTATTTAATAAAAAGTCATAAAGCTTTCAGAATTTCTGAATATGTACCTGTCAAGAAAACAGATTGTATCTCATTCCTTATGTGCAGAAAGCAGATCTCTATTGGACATTTGTGATAGTGTTATGTATATTAGCACTTGTGCCTAAGCAAACTTCTTTTAGGATAATTATTAAACTAAATAATTACTTGAGTTGAAATTCAGTTTAGTCAACGAAGGAACAGAAAAGGCAGGATAAGTCTCAATTTAGGGAATTTAGTGATCTCAAAGTGATTACTGAATATTTCATTAAATTTTAGAAGAAAATCAAGCAACTTCCTTGGGCTTTGCATTGGTAACAGTTATTCTTTTCTGTCTTTGACATGGTAGAAGCTTGAATAATGGCCAGAACATCCAAGTTCTACCATACTGGTTTTACCTAGAGCTACTGTGCCACCACTTCTGATGTACGAAGTGTGCTTATTTGGATAGTGTGTGATTGTCACAATACTGTGGCTGCTGCATCACACATTGCATAGTTAAGACATAACTAAGCAGAGCTGTGATGTTGATTACAGCTTGTCAAGCATTTCAGGCAGCTCTATCCTGAACTAAAGTAGGTATTTTCTAAAAGTATGGGTCTCCAACACCAGCACTAAATTTCAGAATTTTCTGTTTTATACCATTTTAAACTCTAATATTACACAGGAAAATATTTTTATGAAATTGATTTTTGTTTTCTTGAATGGAGAAAAGAAATTGTTTTGGGTCCTTTTCAACATCATTTCTGGAAGATTTCATTTTTAGTGTACGATTTCATGGGCAGTTGAACAATAATGTAGAGTAGGGCATGTTTTTATTTCTGACACTATCATACAAGTCTAGCAAAATATAAAACCACTTAGCATTGAAGTAGGCAGCTAGTTTTATCCTTATGTGTAACTATTGCATCTTATATTTAGCTTTTTGTTTGATTATAAATTGTGAGGGCAGGGACTTTTATATAGTAAGTATAAAACAGCTTGTAAAAACTAGTGGGATTCTGTATCAATTTTATTTTATGATAGGATAAAAATAAAATTACCTCTTCCTTGCAGTCTTGCCATCCTTCTCTATTGATGTCTATTTACAAGAAGTCTGTGCTGAATTCAAAAGTGAGATTCTCATTCATCTGAAGGCATGAGAAATTTTCTGGAAGGAAAGAAAGCTGTATGAAATAAAATTGATAGTGCTTTTATCTGGCATTCAGCACAGTGAACTCCTGCCATAGTGATATTATAGATGTCCAAATGTTAATCATCACAGTGTCTTAACCGTATTGCATTCATTATCACTGATATTCTCTTTCTTTTAGAATCATTATTTTCTCTTCTCTTTCACCTCCTTATATCTCCCTTTTTTTTAACTGCAGCTAATTAAGAGCTTCATTAAGAAAAGCATTAGTGTGGCAATCAGCTGGTACACTTGTTTTCAACTACTCACACTGATGCAGCTCTGTAACTGACGCTCAGTATATTGAACTGAGAGTGACAAGTCTGCCAGTCATTAAAGTGTTGTCTAGATCAAAAACTGAATTATGATTTTCATTACCAACATTGAGAAAATATCAGCAGAAAACCATTTAAGCTGCATGGAAGCCAGTTTACAGCAAAAGAACAAATGAGTCCATTGCTTAGGTGGGTGACCCCTCTGTTTTAGAGCACTAAATAAGGAAGTCTACTTTTTCAAGCTGTCTTGTTAAAGCAAACATACATTGCTGGTGTTTCTGTTTATTTATATTTCTTTGCATGGGTGAAAATGAAGCCTGAAGAATTTACTTGGTAAAGTCACAGGAATTTCAGATGTAAGAATTCTGCCTAGGGCATCTTTATGCTATCTCAGTGTTGCACTGCTGAATTGATCTGTGTTCCCTTACAAAGGAACACAGTATTCCCTTACAAGCTTGGGTTAAGGAAAAGGAAGCCCAGCTTTCATACTTCTCCCTCCTTGGGATTTATCACAAATTATTCTCTCTTTCTTACAAAGTTGTGTCTGTATCTTTAGTGGCATCCTGTCAGCCTGGAGTGACATGAGTGTTTAATCAAATGATCTTACCTGTGGCTCTGGCTTCAAAGAAAGATGGGATAGCCAATGAATTCCTTAATTTTTCTCTTTGCAGACAGGACATTTAATTAGCCAGTAGAGACATGCAGGCTAATTAGTAAGTTGGAAGATGCTGAACATTGTCCTCTCCTGCTGAGAAGCTAGCTCAGTAAAGGTAAAGGTTCTAGTTAAGGAGTAGTTCAACTTAGGGCAAAAGTGAGTACAAAAATATTCATCACCACCAGCTGAGCAGTATTTGCTCAAATAAAGTCCCCTGAATAATTGACAATGAAGTCTATCAAGTTCTTAGTGGGGAGACTCATATGATGTTACTTAATATAATTTTGGGAGTCATGCAGATACAATTCTCAGTTGTTTTCAGATACATGCTATTAAATAAGACCTATGAAGCGTGCTATTAAGCGTTCCCTCGAATGAATATAACTGGGGAGCAAAGAAATTTTATGAGGAAAGGAAAATGAAAGTTATTGTCAAAACATTGAAAGTATTTGTTTCCCTTCAGGAAAGAATGTAAAATATGAAGCAAAATGCTAAGAGATGCTGTTACCAGTCTTTGCAACTTACATACAGAAGCCATTTCTCCTTCAGAGTATTGCTTTCTAACTGAAACCACAAAACAATACAAAAAGAAAATCATAACCCAAAAACAGTGTATGGAATTTAATTTCTCTTGGATATGCTGTCCTAACAATAAGTTTGTAGAAGAAAATGGTCTAACTAGTAAAACTAACTGATTGGGATAATGTTTCATGCAGTGAAACGCACATGTTTTAATGTCTTAGTCACAAATGCGGCATGTGGAAAGGTTTGACCTCTGAGCAAGAAGGAAATGACTCGGCTAAAGATACCTGGGTACATCTTATGTTTACAAATTATTGGCATTTTGGTTTAATTTTCTAGTGCTAATTATTTTTCCTGCCTATAAGTAGACCAATACAATACTCAACTGTGGCTCTAGTAGAGGCAAACTGTGGTCGAGTGAATTCCCTGCTATGGATTCTTTCCATGCAGAGAGTTCAACAGAGAATTGACACACACTTCCTTAGGTTACTTGTGTGTGGCACTCTGGTTATCACTCAACTGGCAAGGGGCATTTAGGTAAGTTTTTACTCAAATTTAAGAGTGGCAGGGATTAGAAGTGATTGCATTCCTTTAGTAGCACTACTTGGTGGAGAGCAAACTCTGCTTTCCAGGGAAGGTATGGGATGTGCAGTCAGCATCTCTGATTGACTGCGGTCTTGTGAGAGCTCATATGAATATGAGTGAAAACCGTTCTTACCCACCTGTATTGCTTGGTTAGTGTGAGAGAACATTTACAATTTGAAAAGCAAAATAACCATATTTAATATATACTGAGTGAAAAAAAAATTGGAAATAGATTGGAAGTCTCTTAAAATGAGCCCCAGCAAGACATCTGCTGCCTAGGGTGTGTTGCAACTGGCAGGAGGTCCTGAATGCACACTTCTAATTAGAAAAGCCCTTTATTTTCAAAATAGTTTCCTAATTTATAGATGGGGAAAAACATTTTCCCTCATGCATAGATACATTGTTCTGCGGAGAGCCAAATGTGCAAAGTTTTTCTTTCAAGATGCTAGAAATGATATGGAGATTGCAAGTAAGCCTTTTGAAGATTGCAAAGGATAAAGGTAGTGAAAGCAACATTCCTTGAAAATATTTGAGAGCTTTTTCTCTGTGTGTTGAAAACAATTAGCAATAAAGAAAATACTTAGGGCCATCAAAGGATAACTTTTCTGCCAGTGTGTATGCTGGCATCCTACTGCTTTTTTCTTTTAGATTAAAGTGATACATTGCTTTGCTTGAAGTTGTTTCTTAAAAAGTTACTTCATAGCTGGAATTAGTCACTCCAGGCATTTTCTTTGCTAGTGCTTCACGTAGCATAAAAGCTAAAATGCAAATGATGGCTTAGTGTTATTTATGATTAGTGGTTTGATAACCTGATCCTTACAATTACAGAATTATAGAATCCCAGGTTAGAAAGAGCCTTAAGGATTATCTGGTCCAACCTTTCTAGGCAAAACATGACCTGGACTAGATGGCCCAGCACATTATCCAGCCAAATCTTAACAATGTCCAATGTTGGGGAATGCCCCGCTTCCTGGGGAAATTATTCCAATGGCTGATTGTCTCATTGTGAAAAATCCTCCTCTTCTGTCCAACCATAATCTCCCTGGGAGTACCTTGTGCCCATGACCACTTTTGTTTTCCATGTGACTCCTTGTATAAAAAGACTGTCTTTCTTGTAGTCACCCTTTAAATACTGGAACATGGTGATAAGTTCTCCCCTGAGCCGCCTTTTCTCTAGTCTGAACAGGCCCATGTCTCTCAGCCTTTCCTCACACACAGCTTCCCAACCCTTAAATCATCCCTGTGGCTTTTCTCTGGACCCTCTTCAGCCTGTCCACATCCTTTCTGTGTATCAGAGTCCAAAAGCTGAACACATTACTCCACGTGACAAGTGCTGAGCAGAGTGGGATAGGCTTTCAAACAACAGGCTTTCAAATGTCTGTCTTGTTTGATAAAAGAATAGAAAGGAATTGCTGGGTAATAACAGCTTGTGGTGTCTTCTGACTGCCATTAGTCAAAGTTAGCAATTTTTAAACTTTTATTCTGTTTTGTTTCCTCTACCTTTACCATGTATAATGGGCAGCAAAGTTATACAGATGGACCCGTATGAGAATTAAGTCATTTGTGACTTCATTGTAATGACTTCACCAGCCTGCTGCAGAGTTAGGACTTTAAAGATCACTTGTCATAATAAAGGTACACAGTCTTAAAATATCAGAGCAAAATTAAGAAATCATGTGTACCGTATTAAATAAATCACAGTGTTACATTTTCACATTTCTATTTGATTTTCTTTTTATGTGGTTTTCCTTTCCCTGCCTTGTTGAAATACTGCAACTCACTCTGAAGAGGAAGATGCTTATAAATGGCTGAATGATCTGCTCATGTGGATATACTAACTAAATTCATGCCATAAGTGTAAGGATTGGATAAGACCTTGTCATTTACTCTTCTTCCTTATTATAGGACTTTCTTTACACTATATTCTCAAGTGCTTTGTCTCATTGAAAAAGAATCACTTACCATGAGAGTGTATGATATCTTGTGATAACAAAAGGAAGGGATAAAATCTGAGCAATCCTTAGTACAGAAAGAGTTCTTAGTTTCATTTGTAATAGATCCTTCAAGGTCTTTGTGATAGGGTATCATAGATATCCTATCTCATTGAGATCAAGTCTGAAGGAGCAATCATCTTCAATGTGTGCCTAATCTGTCCATATTCAGTGCAATTCAGTACATGTTCTTGTGCTCCACTTTCTTGCTTTTCATCCAGTAACTGAAATTAAGTACTGTTTTTATGATTAACTATAATCAACATTCTATATTTTATGCAAATTACATAAAATATATTCTACTTATTTACATTACTTATTTTAGTAAATATTTTAATAATGAAGTATAATTAACCAATAAACATTCTGGGTGATTCAGTCTATGGGGTACACACCAAACTTTCATTTACACAGATATGGAGTATTACCACTGAGGTATTGATACTTGTTGGTGGGGCTGAGCAGAATTTTGACCTCCTGTGTTTTCTGACCATGTTAACAGTCCTCCATAGTGCTCTGCAGTGTTCAGCCATGCCTAACCTATAAAATACGATTTTCTCTGACATGCTGTTTACATTCAAGATTGATCTAACCATCAGTTTTTGTTTATTCCCAAAAGCAAGTCAATACTGATCTACCTTACCATAAGCCACTTAAATCCACTTCTATGATTTTTCATCCTTTTTCTTTACTTATGTTGGAAAATCCTCTTAGTCCATCCTGATACAGTTTTATATTACCCTTCTCCTGTGAGTATTGTCTTAATTCCTTCTTCTTGTTTCTTTCATGACTTTTCTTTAAAGGAAAAGTACTGAGGGAAAACTCTTCCCCATCTGATCTAGGAAGCGCAGTATCACCTTTTCTACTCGACAAAACTTGTGGCAGTTTTGTGCTCTTAAAAATTCACTTCTTTTCTAAATTGATTCTTATACTGACAATGGGTAGATCAATATTCTGACTCCATGGTTATAATAGCATCCTTAAATCAATATTCACAAGATCTTGGCAAGGAATTAACTGCTCCTTCGATTTAAGTTGAGAGTAAAGCAGTGCTCCAACGTCCAAACCAGTGTGAAGGGAACAAACCCAGTGCAAGATCTTTCCTATACATAAACCATGAAGTTAATTTTTGTTTGACCATAGACAGCAAATGTACATAATTTCACTGGACGAGGCTGTCCAAGGTTGTTGTGAATGCTCCATCCCTGGCAGTGTTCAAGGCCAGGTTGGACAGGGCTTTGAGCAGCCTGGTCTAGTGGCAGGTGTCCATGCCCATGGTGGGGGTTGAACATAAGGTTGATCATAACATCCTTTCCAACCCAAACCATTCTATGATTTCCACAAGAATATTCCACTAAATTTTAATTAGTAATTTTTATCGAAGTATGGAGATGGTATTATGTACTGTGAAGATGTTTTTGTTGGCTTTATTAGTTGATCTAATGATGATGGCTAATTTTGGGCTTACCAGAAGTAAAATAAATATTAGCAATGATGTGACAATGAAATTTACTTACTGCTATTAGAAAATGACAAGTGTTCACTGTCATGTGAAAACGACATATTATTTGAGAGGTCCATTTGTTAGAAGAGAACGATGGATATATAATTGCTGGCAATCAAAATAGTTTTATGTAAAATCAATAAATCTGATTATTTTCTGTGGGATTACTGGATTAAAAATGATTCATAAAGACACATGTAAATCTAGTATTTTTTACTAAATATGACAGTAAGCCCCAGCCTGCAGCGAACACACCTCTCCCTGACCTGATTCTGGGAGAGGTCGGTGCTTCTGACACATGGTGCTCCTGAATTTCCCTGTTCTGAGCTGCAGGCATCTATGCACTTGGTAGTTGAGTTTCTGTACATGATGAACTTTACTTTGCAAGGTGAAATGCCAACAAATTAAGATTAAAAACATCTGGAGATGACTGCAATTTTTGATGGATTTGGACTGCAGGCCATAATTCAGTGCTTAACCTCCCTAAGGTTGGCAGCGCAGGGAGCTGAACCTCAATTAGCTTCTGCACGTGGCTCTCTCCGGGAAGCCAAGGCACTTGGCAGCTTGTTTTTTCAATATCATCAATCAACACAGCAGGCTTTAACTAACTTGTGCCTGTGACACCAGCTGTTGCAAACATTACTTTGAAAATGGATTGGTCATCCACTGCAGTGGGATTCTTATCTCTTTATGGGCAATATTTTTTAATTCACTTTTGATACATTGCAGTAAATTCACAAGTTATTTATTAGCATGTCAGTAGTATAATAGAACAAGCCATATGCAATAAGTACTGATCATAACAAAGCCCTCTGCCTTTTTACAGCCCCAAATAAGGAGACCAATTCAGATACTTCAATACAACCCCAAGCATTTGCTTTTTATGAAAAGCTTTTAAGATTGTGTGAAATCAGAGTGTGGCTTCCTATCTGGAAGGGGCTAAAATTTCACTGGGGACTAAAGTATTTGGTTTGTAGGGTGCTTAGCACTGCTATTATTTGCATAATATGGTACATCATCTGAAATAAGCAAGAATTAATATATTTTTAAGCCATTTTACTTCAGAAATAACCCCTCCTGTGAATTATCACTTTTAAAATACTAATTTTAATCCAGCTTTGAATTGTGATTAATGATCAATGATTTAAATTAATTTGGACTTAAATAGGATGTTGGCTCACTTTCAACACTGTCACTTTGTGCTATAGGGACACTTTTGTGAGACATTAGTATTGTAGTGAGCGCATTATCACTTTCTAGCCTTAAAGGACATCATTCATGTCATCTTAAGTGATCATTTCATGTTTTTATCAGTTATAGGGAACTTTTACTTTTCCCTACTAGCTGTTGGATTTTTACCAGCCTTCAGGCTGACTCATTAACCACTATTCTTTTGTCTAGTGAGTTTTTTACCCATCTGGTTTCCCTCCATCCAGATACAAGAATATTGTGGCAGGCAATGTTAAAGACCTTTATAAAGTTAAGGTAAATGACATCTGTTGCTCTCCCCTCTTCCATAAATCAAGTCATTGTACCGGTATCCATCAATCAGTCATTGGTCAAGTATGATTTATCATACAGAAATTCATTTTCTGTTCCCAGACACTCTTTCTCAAAAACGTGCTCCAAGATTATTTGCTCTATGATTTTTTTTCAAGGGCAAAAGTGAATCTGACTTGGCTGTATTTCCCTGGGTTATACTTTTGGCCTTTCTTGACACTTACTTTCCCCCAGTCACCAGGGATCTCCGCCAGTCTCCATGACCTTTCAAAGACAGTATAGAGTTGTGTGAGAAGGACATTGGCCAGTTCTCTTAGAATCATAGATTAGTTAGAGTTGGAAAGGACCTTAAGATCTAGTTTCAACCCCCCTGCCATGGGCAGGGACACCTCACACTAGACCATGTCTTCCAAGGCTCTGTCCAACCTGGCCTTGAACACTGCTGGGGATGGAGCATTTATGACTTTTTTGGGCAACCGCTTCCGGTGCCTCACCACCCTTACAGTAAAGAACTTCTTCCTTACATCTAACCTGAACTTCCCCTGTTTAAGTTTAAACCCATTCCCCCTTGTCTTTAATGCTTTTGGATACAACCCATCATGTCCTGTATACCTTTATGGTTGAATTCTCTCAAGTAATCCCTGATTCAGTCCTCATCATAGAATCATAGAATAGTTAGGGTTGGAAAGGACCTTAAGATCATCAAGTTCCAACCCCCCTGCCATGGGCAGGGACACCTCACACTAAACCATGTCACCCAAGGCCTCATCCAACCTGGCCTTGAACACCACCAAGGATGGAGCATTCACAACCTCCCTGGCCAACCCATTCCAGTGCCTCACCACCCTCTCAGTAAAGAATTTCTTCCTTAGATCCAATCTAAACTTCCCCTGTTTAAGTTTGAACCCATTACCCCTTGTCCTGTCACTACAGTCCCTGATGAAGAGTCCCTCCCCAGCATCCTCTGATGCTGTAGTTCTTGTTAAACATTTTCACTGATCACAGGGGCTGGGAGAATAACTGAGGCAAAGGCAACCCTGTTGTTTCCTCACTTTAGGTAGTAATCAAAGGTATATAATGAATCTTTTATTTTCAAGGATGAGGGCAAGACAAACTTCTTTATATAAAATTATTTTGACTTATTGTTGCCTGGGTCTTGCTTTTGCTATGAGGCAACACATTAATCATGGATCACTGCCTATTTTCCTGTGACACAGCTTGATATATGTAACACATCCAAGAGAAAGGCTGGGGAGTCTGGTGTGATGATGGTGAGTGGAGGGAAATAGGACTTTCTAGCAGCATTGGAAGCAGCATGGCCAGCTCTTCAAGACTTAGCCACTGCTCTCTACTCTTCACCTCTGCTCCCTGCAGCAAAACCAGTAAACATTAGATTTTGCTTGCACTGTTGGGAGCCCTTTAGCTGTCTCAGAATTGTAATTCATTTTAAGAGACTGAGAACAAGAGGACAGAAGTTCAATTTCAGACTCATTTCTGGTGGGTCCGTAGAAATAGGTGGCTGAAGGAAAGTGATTGGTAATGGGAATGGTGTCAGTACTGTCAAGGTGTAGGATCATCCGTTTGGAACTCAGTATTAGTGAATTTGGCTGCATGCTTTATATTTGTTTGTTGAATCTAGCTGCATCTAGCAATTATTTACATTATTTCACTGAAGTATGTCTGAAGAGGTTTGTATGATAAAGTAGCAGTAGCAAAGTGCAAACATATTTACTGTAGAGACAAATAAATACATTTCAGGTGTAACAGCCTAACCAAATGTCATTTCTGAGCCCATGGATTGTAGTTAATTAAATGGTGAAAGACATTTGCATATAATCCAGCATGTGCTGTGCCAGACACCTTGTGCTTGCTGGTTTTATGAAGATCGCTTGGTGTTGCAGCTCATGCCTGCAGCATGAAGAGGTTCCTTAGTGTTTCGCTGCCTGCTTTGCATTGTATGTTGCCATCCAAAAGGGATGTTACTTCCGTTAAATTGCTGTTTATTCTGATGCCATTCTTTATGTATCTTTCTGCATAAGGAATAAAAAGAATGTAACTATAAAACCTTTTGTAAACAGCTTTGAAATCTGATGCAAAGCACTGTAAAAAGTGAATTTACTTACATATATTTAAAAACCTGATATGGAGGGTTCTAGGGAAGGGATGGATCTGCCCTTTCCTTGCACAGGTCATTACGGCTCTGCTGTGTGTTGAGCCAGTGACCTGGATTACTTCTCATTGTAAAGGGTAAAGATGTTTCAGATAAAGAAACCATCTTCTGTGTGAGTGTAGTCTTCCCTAGTAACATTGGACAAAGCAGTCGTGGCAGCGTGAGGACAAATGATGTGAAGTACTTTCTATCTCTGCATAGTGTATGCTGCAGGAAGATAATGATAAAAGAGTTTTTCATTCCAAAGGGAATAAAGCCAAGCCATATGGTGTGTGTGGTTGTCTTGTGGGCAAGCTGTATCTCTTTATCTCTCACCTGTGAAAGTAGAACTTGTCACCTCATAGTATAAATGCAGTTTATCTTCTGCTTTGTTCCTTTTTCTCCTTAGTTTTGGTTTGGAGATTGAGCTGTATTTAAAAGCATGCTTTTTCAGAAATTCAGTTAAGAAAAGGGGTTTTTTAACAGTTTTAAATCTGCAGCCATCTCTTATACTTCAGAAGAACACATTCAACATGTTCATTAGCTGAGGGTTTTACCAGACATTGCAAATATGCTTCTGCTGCACTTTTAAGTTACTTATGGACTGTGCATTCCTGTGCAAGTATCAAGCACGCTTGCCAGTCAGTCTGGTCTGAATGCTCATCCTGTATTTTTTAAGCATTCACAGTGCCTGAATTTATGACTTCAATGAAATTGTGGCTGCAAAAGTTACAGAGGTAGGTACTTTGTGACTTTTATTAACTTTGGCATAATTCCTTTCTCATTTTATTCAGCTTTGTCCTAGTTAATGCATAAACGTGTGGCATTTCCAGTCTTTAAATGTCATATTCATGCAGTGGAAGAAATTCTTTGCTTGGTATTGAGTAGGTTCCGTCGTAACAGTGGGATATAAGACTTATCTTACCTATTTTTGAGTGTTGGGTGTTCCTAAGGTTTCCTGAAGGACACCTCTTTCTCTACCCAAGCTTCCTTTGGTCACAAGATGCCTATGATGTATCTGTAGAATCACAAAGTGTTAATAAGCTATAGTCAAGACAAGTATATAGGGCACACCACTTGTAGCTGGAAAAATAGTGAATGATAAAACCTTTTAAACAGCCTGAACCACTAGATGATGTGTTTGTCATTGTCTTGTTTTTCATGAGGATGTTGAATCTGAAGCCACCATTGTTATTCTTGTGTTTCAGGTGCTGTAGCGGTTTTGATCCCTCGCCTAGACCTGGTGATTTCTTTTGTTGGAGCTGTCAGCAGCAGCACTCTGGCACTGATTCTGCCACCTCTGGTTGAAATCCTCACTTTCTACAAGGAAAACTTAAGTTTATGGACGGTATTTAAAGACATTTTTATAGCTGTCATTGGAGTTGTTGGATTTTTAACAGGGACATATGTGACAGTTGAAGAAATCATTTATCCTGCATCCACAGTTCTAGCTAATGCAACAGAGAGCATCGCTGCAGATATAAATGTTACAAACATGGCGGCTGGTTTGCAGTAATAACCAAGCACTGTGAACTTTATTCCTTAACAAGAAATCCTAGATGGATGGCAGACCTATGTATGAGACAAATTCCAATGGATTTTAAATGAATTTTTGAAAAATAGCATGCAGCCTTTTTTTACTCTGTTGCTTGTTGTTTCCTTCATTCCTTCCCATCTGCTACCTGAATTAACTCCTTTGTTCTCAGCCTCTGCTCATGTAGTGAAAAACTGAATTGATGTCAGGATTTAAAGTATATACATGAAAATAGGAAGGAAACGTGATTTTAGGTTATTTGCAAGAAAAGAAAGATTCTTTTAATAAAGAAGTCAGGATTCCTTCTTTGTCAGAAAAGATGGAAATCAGCCCATTCATCGTATCCAGGCAGCAAGTCTAGGCATTACTGCTTTCACTCCAGCTCTGTTGTAAGGATTGGAGTGGGAGCTTGGTATTGCATAGACCTTCTCTTGCTGCCTCTGATGGTGAATTGCACCCCAGTGAACCAGAGGCACTGCAGTTGTAAAAAAGAGCAGCTATGTTTTTCATTGCCATTCTAGGGACTTAAATGTTTACTGTGGAGAAGTTTTTAGGTAGTTGCAGTTGCCTGGGTCTGGTTCCTGGGAGTCATTATGTCTGGAATCAGTGTACTGTGCAGAATGACCGTGACTCTTGTTCAGTCTTTTGACATTGGCTCCAAGGGGGGGTTTTCAAGCAATTGGAAGGACCAAGCCATCTGTGGCTAGTGTAGCAGGCTACTGCTATTGGTGGGTTACATGACAGTAAGCATAAAGTCATTTTTTTCATGCTGACCATCTTAATGTCCAAGCTGAAGAATGAACAAGACTGTAAGGTAAGGTTTAGAGGTAAAGGATGGATCTTTTATTAGGCTAAAAGCTAGCTAGTTAGGAGTGTTCTTGCCACCTTATGTGATCTGTTACTGTATGTTCCTGTACCATGGGATGTTCAGCATGCCCAGACCCCTGCTCCAGGGAAATGGCAACTGTGATGCTCAGTAGAGCCACGAAGGTCTGGCTGTCCAGAGCAGCTTAAAGATCCACAATGTTAATTTCTGCGTGAGAAAGGAAAATATGAGACAATACTTTCTAGAATGGAGCTTTTGCCATACTTTCTTACATATAAGGTATGAGTTATTTGTGAAAGAGCTTATGATTCCACAGCACTGTGAGCTAGGGAGGCACCAGGGATGTCTGTTTTGAAGCCCTTACTTCAAGCACGCCACGTGCCTGCAGGTTATCTGAAGTGACTCAGGACTTACTTTCAACTACTGGTGCTCTGTGGAGAAGTACAGTTATAAGACCTAGGGTATACGTGTGAAAATACAATATTTTTTAGAAAGTGATTATATATCCCTTTGGATTTTGAATGAAAAGTTGCAGGATGTTGTTTCTCAGAGCAATATTACTTTCACGATGCAAAAACATTCAGCGCCACAAATGATAAGCAGTTTATTTTTGTACATTAGATAACTGCTGTCCTGACCATTTTTTACACCATTTCTTGAGCCTTGATTTCAGCTATACGAATGCATGAAATACTGTGTGGATTATTTTATCTGTTACTAGAAGTCTGTAGACTGCCTTTCTATAGACTGCCTATCCATATTTCTATTGGAACATATAGTCATTATTTTTGCATTCTTACATTCTGCCTTAAATAGGATCTAACATGGCCATTACTGATTTGTGCTTCCTTTGTCTGTTTTGGAAGGACAAAAAGAACAAGTTGATGAGCCAGTAACTGAGTTGAAATGAGATTTGTTCACCAAGTCTGCAATGCCAAGTTCTCAACTGGAATCCTGACTTTTCAGGGTTCATGTTTGGGTTTTGGGCTTATACTTCATAGATGACTTCAACTCAAATGATAAAGCTATATTTCTGGTCTTGTTTTCTAAAAACACTATATTTTGTACTATAACAGAACTGTATTTATCATACTTATTCCTGTTATAAAGAAATTTCTTTTTTTAAGGAATATTTTTAATGCTAACATTCCCCCCAAGAAATATGGTATGCCAAAACCTTTCTACTGTATTCTTACAAATTAAGAAAGAAATATGTGTTACATTTTCCCTGCCTTCAGTATACTCCTCAGAAATACTGAACCACATTACAGTGCTAGAGTAATATACTGCTTTATACATCTATATATTTTCCCTTCAGAATGTTTCCCCAGTTATCTACCATGTGGTGACTGTATTTCAGCACTTTCATCTCCATTTTGATGAGGGTATTTCTGACAAAGATTTGTTTTAACATGTAGTTCAAACTGCCTTTGTTTGTTCAAGCAAATAGATACAGTAATGCTCTTATTTTCATTGTAGCATGGACAAAGTTAAATACTTGGCAGGCACTTTAAAGGGGTGAGTCTCTGCAGATATGATGCTACAGAATAAACTTTTCATATGAAAGTACCACAGAGGAGCAAACACAGGTAGCTAGAGAAGCTAAAGGTAGCCTCAGCTTTTCATCTTAAAGTTTTTTTAGTCTTTAAACTGTTTTAAAAGACATTGAATCTAAGTGTTTCCATCTGTTTCATAATGAATCTGTTGTTTACCTAAACCATACATTACATGCTGATCATAGAATGTATTTCTGTGCATATTTTACTTGACGTTTAAATACTTCTACATGGAACATTTTTAGTAGGTCTGGTAAGATTAAAATGCAGGTCATTTTTTCTTGTTACTTTTGCATCTTTCCACCCATGTATGTTTGGAGAATAAAGGACTGTCATGTCCGTTCATACCATCTGCTCTGCATCGATTGTGTCCTACTGAGCAGCTCTGAGAAGGTGTTTCTGCCAGGATGCAGACCTTGACCACTCAGAGTTAGGTGGTGATTTTTGGCCAGTGCAAGTGACAGGGTACTATTAATGAAGCTTTGCTGAACTGGGTATGTACAGCCTAAATAGGCAGCCTTGGTACCTAGGTGAATGCAGCATATCATTCTGTAAGTCAGGCAACTTGTTGAGAAGCTTGCTAGGTTTGAGGAATCCAGTCTTTGCCATCAAACTGTGGATAACCTGGCTCAAATACAAACCCTTACACATCTTACTGCTGTGTCTGACCAGGGTGCAGCCTGTCAAGGAGCAGATCTTCAAACCAGTGCATTGCCGCTGACTGACCAGGTATGAAGTAGTGTGTCTGTGCAGTGGGTCAGTGTTGTCATGTCTAGCAATGTTGTATCTTTTGAATCTTTAAAATGTTTATTAATATATTTTGCACAACGTCAATTTTCTCCTGCAGTGTAGGACTTCTGTTACTTTAACACTCATACAGTGCATTTGCATGGCCTGCTCTTTCAGACAGAAAGAGTCAGGAATCAGAGTATCTTGCTTTGGATGAGATTAAAATGTCATGTAGTAAAAAACTACTAAGTCTGAATAATAAGAGAGTTCCTGTGAAACATTGCCAAAGATTTAAAAGATGAAATTCTGACAGAAACCTCTTCTGTATAATAAGAGTGTTCATTCAGCTTTTAAAGTACTGTAATATAAATTGCAAGTTAAGACGCAGGGAGTGAAACTGAGAGATTTAATAGGTATGGTTTACATGAATATATATATATAAGATGGAAATGTACTTCAGCACAAGCTAAATTAAACTGAAAAATGTATGTGATTGGCTTATGTTCCTGACAAGGAACAGACAGCTATTATATTTATATACTGTACATATTTTACAATATAATATTGTTAACAGTTTTAATGTAATTTAATCATTAGCTGCACTATAAGTAACTGGATCATTTTCTTGTCTGTAACTGTTGATACTCAAATATTGGGCAAGTAAGAGGGGGGTTTGCCTAATGTTCTGTAACTTAAATCTTCTGTATCAATAAAGATTACAGTAATATTACCCTGCTAACTCACTGTTATCCTGCCTGTCACTGCTACTACATCACTAGAAGAAATAGCTGTCTTAATGCAGAATCCACCTTTGAAATTATCCAAGGAATGGCAAGTGAGTGCCTTGAGGCGGTCAGACAAGATCAAGAGCTGTCTTTTCATTGATAATGAATCTCATTTCAGTGTCGCATAGGCACTCCTGAAAAATCCCACCTCCACCCCAAGGTTTTTCATGAGGGCACAGGTAAAGTCAGGCTTCTGCATCTTTTTAGAGGTGCTTTAGTAAGTGAGTTAATGTCTAAATGTGTGACGGGAGCCGCAGGCTGAGGGCCCCTGTGGAACAAGTGGGAAGTGTATTTTGGGATTGCACATGACTTGTATAGGCATTTAGAGCAGGAGTCTAAGGTGGGAAGGGAAAGGATCAAAGTGTTTTGGGAAAAATGGAGTTCTATGATTGCATTAATGTAGACATAAAAGGGGCCAGTTAAATCATGTGTGAGCCGGGGATGATCAGTAGAGGTGTCTCTCTGTCCATGTCCCATGCCTGACCAGTGCAGTCTGTCCTGTTTTCTGACTGAACTCCATTTATAACTGTTTTCTTCAGTGTCAGCAGCTGGAGACTGAATGTCTAAAACCAGAAGCTGGAGAGTTTGATATTGTGTCTCTCTATATATGTACATGTGTGTATATGTGCATATATGTGTATATTTATATTTTTTCCACTAACAGCCTTTCATCCTGATCAGCTGGAGAACGGAAATGGATCAGGCCATTGGTGCTGTTTGTGAGAGCACTGTGATTCCAGTGTGTGTTCATCTTTGTTGCTGGCCATGTGCATTTGTTTCTGTGTAGTGCATGTATGTGTACACATACATATGTGTGCTTACTGGGAATTTGTATTGTGGGTTGGATTGCTCAGGTTTGGCCTTTCTCTGATTTTGCAGTCGCAAGTGCCCAGCACACCTTTTCTTTAGACAACAACTTCCTTAGTGTTTTTTAAACAGCTCAATAGTTCTTTAAATTTGTGGATGTGGAATTTTGTGAAGTGCTTTTCATGGCTTCTGTAGATAATTTATGCTGGGCAATCTTTGACCCCTAGCCTTGATGGATTGATTTGAGAGTGAACTCAAAACTACTGAAGCAAGTGAAGTCTTTTCGGTTCTGTTCTAACATATGCACTCAGAAACAAAGTTTTATTTTGGATGCAGTCCCATCTGTATCTGCCCGGACCCACATAGGGAGAATTGATTCTGTATCTTAGTTTTCAGCAGCTTTCCCAAATGGTATTGTAAACACCGCAGAACTCAACTGTATCTTTGATGTATCTATTCCTCTAAATGTTGAGATAAAAATGCCATTGGAAAGTTCGGGGTTTTTTCCTTTTTTTGGACGACTGTCATACCCAAAGCTATTGCTTTGCAGAGCTGAATATTTTTTGTTGTTGTTGTTTTCAGCTGCCAGCCTTGAGAAACCAAAGCCCAGTGCTCTATTTTTCATGCTTCATCATGGTTAATAAAATCCCTGGCAGTGTCCAAGGCCAGGTTGGACAGAGCTTTAAGCAACCTGGTCTAATAGAGGTCCCTGCTCAACGCATCTGCCTCCTGACTGATGGTTTTGTCTCAGGTTTCTTTATTAATTGGAGGATTCAGGATTTGCCACCTTTATTTAGCCCAGCTGTTATCAGAATTTATAACCAGCCCATACCAGTTGCAGCAAGCAAGTAGCAGCCTTCTAATTCAAAGAGTTCAAAAGCTCAGCTTTGGACATTCATCCCCCAACACGTACTAACGCCTACTTATCTGCTGCCTCTCTGCATTCACAATTTAAGCTATTTTTGCCTTCAACACAGGCACTAAATGTCCTGCCAAGTCCTACAAAGTTGCTCAAGGCACTGGGTAGAAAATCTCATCTCCTATCATGGCCTGGAATAACCTGAGACTCTAGTAGAAAGTTTGGCTTAGAGGGCCTGAAGCTCTTCATTAGAGGACTTCATGAAAGAAGGTGCCCTGGGGTCTGATTCTCCAGTTACCAAAGTCAAAGACTTGGCCAGAGTGGGCTGTGGCTCTCATGTGGAAAACCCACCACTTGGGCTGGGGAGGTTGGAGGAGAACAAGAACAACATGGGCCATGTCTCAGCTGAAATGCAGCTGCAGAAGCTGAGATGAAGATCCAGGCTGGAAGCTGGAAAGCCTTTCTGGATGCAGTCCAAGTGCATCAGGACATCCTCCCATGGAGATCGTACTGATCTGCTGTTGAGAAAATCCCACAGCAACAAGCAGTGACCCCAGCTCCTTCTCTAAGACCTTTACAGGCTCTTTCTGGACTCCCCACCTTCCTCATCTATTTTTTGCAGCCTCAGACTACTGCTGTGTCTTTCTTCATTCACTAAAATCTGCATCAGACAGTCAAGCTCTTGTTCTTCCTGAGACTTCCCCCCCTGTTCAGCTTACAGCTTCTGTTTCCATCAGCTTCCACCAGCTGAGCTGATGATCTTTCCTCTTTAAAAATGCATTCATTTTACTTCTGTTACATGCCTCGCCAGTTCCTGTTTACAGCTTCTGTGATTTTGTCCTGTAAATGTTGGCATTTTCTTGTTTTGGAGGCAATGCTGCAGTTTGTCAGGAGCTTGTCAGACATTTTAATAATGGTCCTGGGCCTCTCCATTGGAGATGTTTTATTCATAGTATGGAGCTTTTTTCCTTTATTATACTCAAAGTGCTACATTTCTTAGTTAAAATACAGCAGGACAACCCTTTTTCTGTGTCCTGAATTATAACACTTCTAATTTTTGATACAGAACAGGGCAGTGAATCCTGGGACTGCTGGAGGCCGGACTGGCATCGTGATTTTCCAACCGCAGTCATTGTTCAACTTAAAGAGAAATGATCCCTTACAGGCATTACAATGCCAATAAAATTTATTATTTCAAGTGCAGTGTATTTCTTCTGGGGCTTAGACAGATGAAATGTGCCGTTTGTCCTGCAGTGAGGTGAACTACCCAATGGCAGGAAGCAAGACTGGCTTGCATGGACTCTTCTCCTTCAAACTATGTAGCTTCTGTTTTCGCAGTGGTTGTTCACTGCTGTATTTCAGACTTTACTGTCACATCTCTGCCTTTGTAAGAGAAATAGTTTCTTTATTTTGGTTGAGACTGTACAGTTTACCTCTCCTCCGTGCTATGTTAGAGTTAGTTGAGGTGGAAAGGCAAGAGAAGTAGTAATGTTCAGTTAAGAAAATAGGAATCAAAAGATTGAAAGATACAAAGCCATCATGGTATTCTGAAATCAAACAGAAAATGGTAAAGCTCTTACTAGCACTGAATACAAGGTGCTGGGCTTGATAGGCAAATATAGCAAATAAATCCATTTCCCTCCTCTAAGGTCTTCAGTGTTCTCACTTACAAACAGCTTTAATTCACTGTGAATTGTCCTGAAACACCTCTAAAACATATTCCCAGTGTTATTTGAGGAAATAAGTAAGATTTGTATCAGCTTCAGCAAGGATTTTGCTCACCATTAAGCAGGTGAGAATAACTGTTACCTTTCTTTCTGGTTTCTTTTTTTCCTCTTTCCCTTCTTCTTTGCTACCAAAGGAAGGCACATCAAGATCAGGAATGCAATGTATTCCTATGAAAAGAACAAAACTAGAGGGGCAATTAACCCAGAACTGTCTGAATTACAGGCTCTGTTTTGCAATGTCTCAAGTCAGGCATGCAAGTGAGATTCCCCAGGTCTGGTAGTTACTTTTCAGAACCTTGGTTTATATTCACACATTTGTACTTGAGAAGGGAGCATCCATCAGATAATTATGGCAGATGTTCAATGCTCTGTATACATAAATGTGGGTGTGGGTGGCTCCCTTCAGGCAATGTTTGGTGCAAGATACAGATATTTATTGCTTTTTGCCTTCCCCATACAATACATCCTCCCGTGTAAAACAGTATTTTCATCTCATGTTCAATTACCTCCATCAAACTTTCGCAGGCAACATAATTTACTGTTTGCTTCATCGATGTAATGAAGCAATGTTACTGCTGTGTTTTACAAAATAGCTACCTCCTATTTATTTGTATCTTCCTTTTTAACAGAAAGTTAGAATATCATAGAAACTTTTGGTAAGACTCCTCTTCATTTTTCCTGAACTCCATTAGGGATATAGAGTCATGCTGCCATTAGCTCTCTGGAGGATTCATAACTAGCAAAGGATAATGTGCATCTAAAGCCTCTATGCAGCTTTGATGATTTCATCTGCAAGTGTAGCTTCACTCCTCATATGCTTAGTTCATGAGTAAGCACTGCTTTCTGCAGCCATGTGAGGAGCTCCTGGCTTAACTATAGTTCAAAATATTTCGGGATGTTTCAACTTGTGCTGCAAAAGTGGTGCAGTGCAGCACAAGGGGCTCCAAGCACAGCCGTTGGCATATATTGGACAAGCACCTGCAGATCTTGGCCTGTCCTTTTCTCTTTCTTTCTCACTGATGTACGAAACATCCTCCGTGTTCCTGCAGCAGCAGCTGGTGGGATTGCTCAGGTTTAGGATGGTAACTCCATGCTCAGGGCTAGTTTGATGATCTTATTGTTGTGTATCTGAATGTAGGTTGAAAGCAGAAACAGAAGATACATACGACATCTGGCTTGGAAATATATGTACCCCTGCTTTGTCTAGTTTAGTCGTAAATATCCAGAAGATGGAAGTTTGGAAGCTTTTATCCATCCCAATACCTCTCTGTCAGCAGATCCTGATTAAGGCTGGTTGAATTGTTCATTGAGAACACATTTCTCTTTTGAGCTGACCCTTCTTGTCTTGTCGATCTCCTGCCACCTCACTGAACACTGCTGTTAGCATCTGGCTTTTAAATGATGTCTTTAATTGGAGACTGATAAAGGTAAATGTATTCAAACTTTCCTGTAATAAATGCATTACCTACAGCTCACAAACCTGAGCATTCTTTTTTTAACTTTTCTATTAAATCAGGTTTTACTGGACCTGTAACACCTATAGACACAAAACAAATATCTACAAGGCATAATGCAGTTTGGGATAATGACAGGCTGCTGAACAGCCTCTCAGGCAATGTAAGGAAAAACCTGCATAATGTATTTTCCAACATGCTGTGTTAATGCACACAAAACACACTTCTGCTTTGCTGGTTTCACTTTATACTTTGCAGAGTTTGACTGCATTTGCAAAAAAACCATGAAAAGTTATGTAGCTTAGGAGTATGAGTAAGCAACTAAGACCTCTCCTTTTGCTCACTACTGGATAATTCAACTGTTGGAGCAGAAATGTATGTTTATTAATAAAACATATAACAGTTTTGTAAGCCTAGGCAAAAAGGATTGGTTTCCTTCTCAGTTTGGCTAGAGGCTGAAATAAGAAAAGGAGCAGCTGTGAAAGTGTAAAGGCAACAATATTCACACGTTCATGTAGCTTAAAGATGAAAAAGGTATCCAGAGATCACCAGACCCAGGCCTGGTGCATTGCAGACTGTTGCTTGACATCCAGAAATCTCAGTTCTTACACAGAAAGGCATCAGGTCATCATGCAAGAATGACAATGTATCTCATTCAATGCAAATACATCAAGCAGCTTAAAATCCAACATTTCCTTTGGCATTTTGCTCAAGAGTTTAGTCGCCCTCTTTGTTAGAATTTTGTTTGTAGTTTCTCTTTTATATTTGTTTCCTTTTTGCTTCCAGACCTCTTTTAAAATGATTTTTTTTATTCCTCACCAGATTAAAGCCCCATTCAGGACTTAGAACACTGTATTTTCTCCCATAAAGGCCCTCCAAAATCTGAATGAGATGATTTATTGACTATCTGTCCTGGGTTCAGCAGTAGCAGTCATTTTTCTCCTTCTTAGTAGCTGTTGCAGCACTGTGTTTTTGACTTTCAGCCTGGAAACAGAGCTGATAACACCGATGTTTAGACTGACCAAGGACTTTGTGAGTCTCATGCTCTGCCAGGGAGGAGGAGAAGCTGGGAGGAAGCAGGGACAGGACACCTGACCCAAACTAGCCAAAGAGATATTCCATACCACAGCACGTCATGCCCAGGAGGTAGAACTGAGAGTTCCCGGAAGGGCTGGATCACTGCGGGGTGGGGGCGACGTACCGGTCGGTGAGCGGTTGTATTCTCTTTGCTTGTTATTTCCTTTATTGTTATTATTATTGGTGGTAGCAGTAGTGATTTGTGTTATACCTTAGTTATTAAACTGTTCTTATCTCAACCCGTGGGAGTTGCATTCTTTCGATTCTCCTCCCCGTCCCTCCAGGAGAGGAGGGAAGAAAGGTGGGGGGGAGGGAAGTAGACTGCATGGTTCTGATTTACAGCCTGGGCTTAAACCACGACACTATCTTTGAAAACAGATTGAGCTATTGACAGTAACCTTTTGTGATCTTTTATTTCTGTAGTCTTTCACAATAGGCCTGCAGTGTGTGCTCACATCAAGCTATGTGTCCATGATAGCTCTTGCAGATTTTACTGTTTCCACTCAGTGCATAACTCATTTATTTCTCTTTCACAGGCATGTGAATTTGCACTTGTTTCCGTTAAATCATTTCCTCAATGCCAGCTTGCTCTGAATGATGCCTTCTCTCTTACTAATATCCACTCGGCTGTTTTTTCCATCATCAACTACATCTGCTGTTTTTTCCGTCATGCACTACAAAACGTATCTGCAGTGATTTTATCTTTGCGTCTAGTTCATTGATTAAACCTGCATTTTGTTTTCAGACTCAAGTCCTAGCTTCGGTCTCTAATCTTTGTGCCTTGCTATGTCACTTACATATTGCAGAGAAAATCCTCTGCGACCATTCCTCATGGAGGTGTGAAACAATCACACCTGAATTATCAACTTGATTTTCTCTTTGATGGATAAATACATCAAGCTTTTGTTCTCTCTCGACAAAGTAGATTGTGTATGGACTGCACTATTTCCTCCCTGGTGACATTTCTTCAGGAAAATTTGAGGTTTTTTAGCCTGCCATGCCAAGACAATGAATTATTGAGTTGTATAAATAGATCTTTACCTGTTACATCACCTTTCACTGACCTCGACGCATTCTGGCCAATTCACCAGTCTGGGAAAAGGCATAGCCACCACCATTGAAATTTTGTCAAAGATACTCATTGAAGTTTTGTCACAACTGTGACTCTGAGGAAGGCATTCAATGAACCCGATGTGACTGTCATCTGCTCTGATTATCGTGCTTGCCCATGGAGTGTGCTGCTCCAGCAGCAGCCCTCCCAAACCCTTGCAAGCAACCACAGCTTGCACCAACTTTTGCCCCTTCAGTTTCTAGGAGATGGATGGGGAGTTCTGCTAAAGGAGGGAAGGAAACAAGAGGCTGTAAGCATCATTAAACACAGATCTGTGTGATATCAGGCTTCATTAGATTTATTCTTCATGCAGGAACCTGTTTACATAGTCAACGCCAACTGCGATAACTGGTGGGATGAGGTGGGTTAAGTTAGTTTACTCAGTGTTTTTTATTGTTCTCAGGCCTCACTCCAGAATCCGTTTGCATTTATAGTCTTTCATCTGGAAAGAAAGGGAACAGCTAGGCTATAAAATAGAAAAATGTATTTGCAGAGAACAAAACGAAAGACTAAAAGAACCTTGGGCAGATGTATGTGGCGCTGCATTGTTTTTAACTTGGTTTTGAAAAGAAAAGGACTACCTCTGTTGATAATACCCCTTCAACACGATCTTTGATCTTATTGCCACAAAACCAGAAGACAAATGTGGAGAAACTTAAGAGAGAATTCTCTGGGCTATAGATGTGAAGTAAAAATAATTGGTTTATGGCATTAGTTTCACACAGGCAGAACATAACTTTGATGGGCTTTCTTCTACTGATTGATGTAAAGTCCAGAAATCATTTCTACGAGAGTGGTGATGTTTGCAGCACAAAGTGCTGGAGAACCTTTGAAATATTCCCCTTGATGGGAATGCCAAAGACCAGCAGGTCTCGAAGGCTTATTGTTACCTCATTATGGAGCAGTCTTCATGTTAATTGACTGGTTTAATGAGAATTAGGCTTGTTTTTCAGGTGATACATGGAAATAGGGCATATTCCATGGAACAGCTTGATGTCAGGAAGTATCAACTCAGAGACCCTGAGACATAATTAAGTCAGGTTTCTATTGCATAAAACTGATCTTTCTCATGTTCCTCATTTCAGTGATTTCCTCTGGGACAACAACCCATCCTGAGTCTGTGAACGACAAAGTGTAGAAGAATGGAAAATGGTATTTTATGTGCTAGCACAAGTATTATAACCACAGCTGAAGTGTAATGATTTTCAATAGTGTAAGGGAAAGGAGGAAGAGATAGATTATATCTATGGAGCTGTCTACCTGTGTGTGCTTCATTAGCACAGTATCTGAGACCTTAACTTGCAATAACATATTTTTCCTCATAATACGCTTCCAATACAGTGAAACTATGTTTGTATTTCATGTACAGGGGGAAAGAAAGGAAAGTTAGTATTTTTACAGATTTGCTAGTACTTGTATGTGTCTAACAAAGGTGTCAATACACTTGCAAATGAGATCCAAGATGTCTCAAAACGAGTAGTCAAAACCCAGAACAAGAAAAAGTCAGTATGTTCCTATGGAAAATACTTTTTAAGGTCAATATCCAGAACTTCTTGGCTATGAAGAAGAGGAAGAAAGTTTGATAAAATACCTAGTGGAAAGCTAGCATAAAGTTAGTTACATTTATGGAGGTATTCCAGCCTAATAGAGAGAAAGATTTGGTCCTCAGAAGTGTGAGTTAAAAATTAGTGTGTTCATAAAGAATAAATCTTGCCAGATTTTTTTTTTTTTCCACAGAATTAGTAGAAGAGTCATTGAAAGCAAAGCAATTGATTTAGCATATTGTGCTATTGGATTATAGCACATTAGAGCTATATTTCCTTAAACAGCATGAAATACAGTATCTGACAAACTCACACTCAGAAAGAATTCAGATAAGCCTGAATATGAGCTCTCCTGGGACTGAAAATGGCATGAAAAACATAAGGTTAGGACTAAGGGCAATACTTTTGGCAAAGTGAAATGGTAAACCAAAGGTCTTTGTAATTTCTGTTTTCAAGTCATTTCTTCAGTAATGATGCAGAAGGAAGAGAATAATGTGTGTTAATGCAATTACATATCCTACACTGAGTGGAGCTGGCTGAAGACAGAGATGTTAGAGAAGGGAATGAGAGGAGATGTAAAACTAGGGACGTATTGTGGAAGAGGAGGAAAGGAAGAAAACAACAATGAAAACAAAGTACTGAATGTTAAAGATTGCTAAATTCTACAGGGGCTGTTGGATCTGGGTCATTCTGAGAGCCAGGCCATGCCCAAACACAGTTTTTACCTAGGAGGAAGGCAAGATTTAGAGAAAACCCAACCTATATTACCCTAAAATGAGAGTATTTGGGTCCATGCTCTTCTGTGTTGAATTGCAGCCTACCCTGGTAGAAAAGTAGCTTTCAAATCTGCCCTCCAAGGAATTGCTGCCCGAGTGAGTGACTTCTGTTGCATGTAAGCTATTAAACAGCTTAGACTGTTAAAGAGTTTAGGCATTAGATTCATAGCACAGAAGTCTGTATCCTAAATTCTTGTGGGTATAGCACTTCAAACATCCTTAGTGTGGCTCTGGTAAAGAGAGGAAGACGAGATATAAGAGCTGCATTTCAAATTGTTGTGGGTCTGAAAGTGACTCCTACTTCTTAGTGTCTTAACAAGTCTGGTTTGGTACTTCTGAAGTGCTTCTCGTAGATGAGGACTCTGGCTTCTGTGCAGGCTTTCTCTATGACCTTGAGTCCAAGCCGGATGTGCAGAGACTGATCTGGGGTGTTCCTGCAGCACTGAGTACCTCCGGCCCTGGGATGAGTTCACAGATCTGAGGGAGATTGCAAAGCAGAGGAGAAAAATGTGCTGGTAATCCCACTTATAACCTGAATATTAGGTTTCTTGAATGTACTGCTGTATCTCACGGAATCTGAACATATCCTGTGATGTCTCTGGGTCTAGGCAGCTATCAGCCTTTTAAATGTGGATAATAGATCATTTGCTTCCTTTCAGGAAAGTAAGGGCAGTATTTGCATTCCCAACTTTTTATGTGATAGCTTTGTGAGAAAAACACTTATTCAGACAGGAGGGATTTTTCATTAACAACAACTGGTGCTGGCAAAACCCCATTTTATAATGGATAAACTATTCCATGGAGGAAGAAAGAAGACGGGGGAAAAAAAAAGGAATACAAATCACATTGGCTAAGCTGTAGTATCTGAATCAAATTGCTTTTTTTGTATTAGCCTGCCCAATTTCCTCATCAGTCTCACAGATTTGTAGGCAGCATTGGTTTTGTCCCAGATCTTCTCTGATCTTCTCTTACATTTATTTGCAGGTATCACATTAATGCATGAAGGGAATGATTTCATTTTGTACTCGCAGAGTGAAAAAAAAAAAAAAAAAAAGGATTAACAGAGCTGTAATTTCCTCTGCAGCCTTTTATAAGGAGAAATTCTTCAGGAATAGGCAGATTTAAAGAGCATAAACTGTTTCTCCCTCTAGCAAAATGTCTGCATCACTGATGAAAGGGCCCTTCTCTTCTGCACAGCTAATGAACTGGCAGCAGTACAAGCTTCTCTAGTCACCCTGTGTAGAGGCCATTGATTCATGCCTAATACTCTGGTCCTCGTATATACCTGTCAGGAGAGGAGCAGCCTCCAGGAACAGTCACTGTTTCCTTTCCTGAAGTTTTAATTGTTCGCAGTCTGCTTTCTCACATTAGGTTAAGTTCCTTCATCTTCAAGAGATGGCATTTGCAGTCAGTCAGCCAGACGCTGGGGCTAATTCCGAGCTTCATTTCCCCTGCAGGTGATACATGGGGATGGGAAACCATCCACTGGGGACATCCTCCTGCTGCAGGGGAGCAAGAATGATCAGCCCATGTACACTCTGCAGCAGGCAGGTGGTACCTTGGCTTTGTTACTAGGTTGCGCTCCTTTATGCTGCTCCCTAAGGGAATAAGGGAAGGAGAAGCTTAGAGCAAATTATCACAGAATATTTTATTTGCTCATTTCAGCTAGAGCTGAGTCATACTGGGTATGACACCAGATGTGAATCAATCACCCCCTGAAAAGAGATGTCAAAAAAAGTGTTGCAAAATCCTTCCCACCCTTCCACATACAGCTCTGATTTAGATCCGTGGTGGCAATAGTTTTGAATAAGGGCTTTTTTTTTGGTGTGAAGAAGGTTACATGAATCTGTTTATTTGACCAAATCCAGGTGCTTCATCCTTCCTTTTATTAACAGTCTTTTTGAGCTACCAAGAAATTGCATTAAGTTTTCAGACTCTCCTTCAGCTTTTCCAATTTTGTGGTCCAGTGGAATAGTTTGTCTCACTGTTATAAATTATCTTGCACTGAACTCCAATCTTTCTGTGAAATTTGCATCCCTCCAGCATTGCTCAGTTGCCAGACTTACCTCCTTTCTCTGGCCCAATTCCTTTAGAGGCAATCAATTTAATCCTTGAATAGTTTGCCCAGATGATTTCATCCTTCCAGCTCCTGGGCATCTTTCTCTGAAGCTTCTCTGTTGGTGATGTGTGCTGCATGTCAGTCGACGTTGCAGGTTCAGGGGTACCAGTCTTCCATAGAGTTCATGACTGCATCTTAGACAGCAAGTGTTGTCTTCATTCATGCAAGCTCAAGCCAGGCTTAAGTTCAAACTGTCCACAGGACTTGCACAAAACCAAAGCAACAGGTTTCATTTTGTTTACAGAATGGCTTTCCACACATATAGCTTCATATTTCTATGAGTGAATCACTGGGGATGGAGGAGAAAAAGAGCCAAAATGCTTTTTTTTCCTTGAGTCATTTTAAAAACTCTGGGGTATTTCATCAAGGAGCATTAGTGAGTTTCTGTGCTCTGCAGCAGTGCTTTTGAATATGAACCCACTGTCAGTAGTTAAATGAATAGTGCTCTCAAGCTGAATATTTCAAAAGGAGATTTAAAGGAGGAATTGGTCTAGAGCCAGAAGCAGAGCAGAACAAATGAAAAGAGCCACTGGCTAAAAACTCAGCACAAGGCCTACGAGTGGGTAGCATTGTGGGTAGCACTTAACATGGTGACATTTATACTGCAGTAGCATTTGAAGCCTGTAGTCAAAGGAAAGGCTCCTTTAGACAAGCCCTTGAGTATGTGAACAGCTAAGTGTCTGACAAATGCTGAGAGGCTGATAGAAGAAAACAAAGCCACCCTTTCCCCCAGCATTCACTAACATCACCTAATTATTGCCTGATGTTGGACAAATTGCACTGTCTTTGCTTTCAATCTTGCCTGCTATTTCTGTTGCAGGTTGGGTTGTTGGTGGTTGCAGGTTCATTGGAGAGGCCTGGGAGTGCTTGGCAAGCAGCTGTACACAGGGGGACAGAAGCTAGCTCTGCCATGGGTCACCCCTGCTTAAGCATTGCTATCAAGACTGTCAGTGATGGTGAGGTGGACAGCTTTGGTGATCCCATCCTCCAACAACCCGTAGTGAATGGACAAGAAATGTACTGATTGTCCTGACTGAAAAAGGCTTATAGGTAAAATATCTTGGGTGAGGCATGGCTGCAACCTAGAGATGGAGTACTCAGAGGAAAACACCGTTTCCCTAGCCAGTGTGCTGAGCACAGGTAGAATAAAACAGCTTCATGATCATTTGGGTGACATGGTTTGGTGTGAGGTGTCCCTGCCTATGGCAGAGGGGGTGGAACTAGATGATCTTAAGGTCCTTTCCAACCCTAGCTGTTCTATGATTCTGTAATTCTATGATTCTATGATTTAATAGTAATATTTTTAAACATATTTTTCTGGTAGGGAGAATATTCTTATCAAGCCCCCAGTGCTTTTAGTGCTGGTGTTGCATGACCTACCATTAACTGAAAAAGAATGTTGCGCACCCTTCCATCCTAGGTTAAGTATTGTGCAAGCTCCAGGACAATCTCTCTGCATCTGGATAGATTCTTATTCTTCATTCTTTTTCTTTCTTCTTCAAATTACAACTGTTGTCAGAGATCATTTTGTTTTCATCTAAAGGCATCAAATAAACCCAAAGTGTGACTCTCAAATGATGTGGATTGGTGTGATTTAGTGAAGTTAGTGTGCAAATTTAAACTCACTGTCCCTAAATTTTTAGCTTTTATTGTGCAGAATTTTCTTCCCTGTAAAAACACTGTGCAGTGACCAGCACAGCCTTCATTGCCATTCCAGTCAGTAATAATAAGAGTTTAACATCGTTATTTTATTGGCCTCTGGTATCTTATGGTTTTTTATGTCTTCAAGATGCAGTCGTGTCTCCTAGACAATTCAGACTTCCAAACCATATGGCACTACACTCATGGTGAAGTGATTATCGGAATATTTTTACTGGTCTTCGGATAGGAAACCTTGCTGCTGTCATCATCTTACGTTACATTCTAAGAAATCTTCTGGTAAATTATTCTATTTCAAACAAATGAATCCATGATAAAAAATTATTTTAGCTGTGCCTAACATTGAAATCAAGGACACATTAAAAAGATAATTAAACAAAACAGCAATTATCCATCTGACTGTGCTGGTTTTATGGTTCATCAGTCCTGACATGAGCTTCACTGTCTTGAAACATCTCAGATCTGGCTTAGGCATTCTCAGAGATCTTTCTGTTTTCAGATAAATATCTGGAGTGAACAGGAGAAATCACTGCCACAGTGGAGCTTGTAGTACTGGCTGTATGGAAGTCTGTACAAATGAGATGTCTCTGTGTCCTTCCACTGTGATTAGCTGAAATGGTGTCCCAGAGAATCTGCACCATCTTCAGCATCTTCAGGCTGTCCTTGGGACAGGAACTGAGCTCACTTGTAGAGGCCAAACACAAGTAGAAATGAGCTGTAATTGTGTACTGTGAATTAGGACTCATAAGAAGTGATTGAGTGCATTCCTACTCACCTTTTGAGCCCCAAAGACCTTTTTGTAGGATATTTGACATAGGAGGTTTTACCCATAGAAGAACTAAGGCTGTAGCCGCCAATCCAGTTTGCAGTGGCATCCTGAGATGCTGAAACCCACTGGTTTCAGCAAGGTCAGACATGCTGGTTTGCCGTTAGATGCCAGTGTACACAATGCTGACTGCTGTATTCTTCCATCACTAGTCTGCTTTTGTGCTGTGTTTTCTCCACTTTGATGCTTCCTTTTTGCTCTGTCTCCTCCTTTTTCCCAGCAGGGCTTATATTCACCTGCCCCTGCAAAAGTTACAGAGATACTCAAGCTCTCAAAACCTCAAAAGTCTCTAATAAATTTTTATTTCTTTGCATATTGTATACATAATTAAATATGATGGTACAGATAATAATTTAATTACATCTTATTAAATTGATTTGCCATGTAAACCTGAATGATAACGTAATGCATATTAAATAGGAAAGAATATTTGCTTTCCAGAATTTTAAGGGGCATTTCAGGGCAAACAAAAAAAAATCCAAGCACACAGAAGGGGGCAACACATCTTAGTTTCTCTTATGGGCGATGCAGATGTCTGGGCTTAAGCTGTCACCTTGGGCCCTCTAAGTGACAGATAAGTAAAAGACGTTTTTAAATCAGGATTCCTCTTTACTGCTTTAAAGATCTCTTCATCAGCTGTGAAGGTGATCTGCTTAAACACAGGCACCTGCAGTTTCAGGTGATCCTTCATTCCACTCCAAACTTCTCAAGTCAGATGTGTCATTGATGAAAAGAAACCTGGCTGGAAAGATGGTACTGGATGGAAAGATGGCATTTGATTCTCTTGCCTATCCCAATTTTTTATTATTACACAATGACTTTTTAAAAGACTTTTTCTTCCAGTCACAAATACAAGGCTTTGAGGCTGTTTCCACTCTCCTCCTGCCTGTCAGAGGACTCATCTGTGTCTCATGAGTGGGATACATGAACTGCTAGTGATGACTTAGCCCATGGACAGATCCATGGACAAAGATCAGAAGAATGGCTTTCTGGTGGTGTATATGACTGCCTGCCCCAAAGCCAAGTGACATTTGAATGGAAATCCTCTTTATATCATCACTGAGATTTAAATGAGGGTCATTGTCTTGCTGGCCTACAGGAGACTAGAAGTGATGGTTATTTTCTTTAGCCACACTAAGTGTATGTATGACTGTCTATAACACATACACAAATCATATGTACCATTAGGGAAGAGGCAATATGAATGTTTAATTCACTGATCATTTCTTCCTAGAAATCTGGGTCCAGATACCACTGCTCCGCAGACATGGCAAAGGATGTATTATAAAATACTCCTGTCTGCTTAGCATGGTGACAGTACACCTGGGATTTATACTTAAAGAGGAGATCAGGAATATGATTCAGTGATTAGAAAAATTAATTTTAATGGGACTTAATAGTTCTGAGAATCTCCAGGAATGCTGAGGCAAAAGCTGAGTGTCAGCGCTATCCTGCAGTGAAGAGGACGTAATGGAAAACTGGGCATTAATTCCCTCATTCCATTGAAGTTACTGGGCAACTGCCAGTGCTGTCATAAAAGTAATAAAACGGGTAAGCAACTGAAGTAAATTTGTAATTGTGTTCTCTTTAGGCAGGCACTTTGATTTATGTCACTTTTTTCAATAGCATTGTCAAAAATGGTCCTGCAATGTCTTTCATTTAAGGATGATGAACCCAGTGTCACAGAATCACAGAATCCCAAGGGTTGGAAGGGACCTCAAAAGATCATCTAGTCCAACCCCCCTGCAAGAGCAGGGTAACCTAGAGTACATCACACAGGAACTTGTCCAGCCGGGCCTTGAATATCTCCAACGGAGGAGACTCCACAACCCCCCTGGGCAACCTGTTCCAATGCTCTGTCACTCTCACAGTAAAGAAGTTTTTCCTGATGTTCACATCGAACCTCTTATGCTCCAGTTTACACCCATTACCCCTTGTCCTGTCACTGGACATCACTGAGAAAAGCCTAGCTCCATCATCCTGACACTCACCCTTTACATATTTGTAAACATTGGTGAGGTCACACCTCAGTCTCTTCTCCAAGCTAAAGAGACCCAGCTCCCTCAGCCTCTCCTCATATGTATGTCCTTTTCCTCTCTAAATTCTCTCCTGCATTGAAATCAACATAATTTTATTTACATTCCTCTGCCTTTTTTGTCTTAAAATTTCGGTCACCGACTTAGTCCATTGGTGGATGTTATTGTACATCAAGGCCAAGGAGATATTCTGTTTTAAAAAGCAACATACAAAATCATTAACCTACTTACCTTCTTGTTGGAGCTTGAGCATTCGCATATCTTCATTGCACATTCAGACAACGATAAGTTTCACAAAGAGAAGCTTAACAATGGCGTGTTGCCAAACTTGTTGTTAGGCAAAGTACAGGAACAAAATGGACAAGCCAAGTAATCATCCTCGAACACACTGGTCCCAAAGAGGGCTATGCATCTTCCAAAAGTAATTTGGAAATGTTTCCTATTGTGTATTTCAATAGAAAAAGCAAAAAATATTTTTTAATTTACTTTCCACAAATGAAAGTCTTAAAATATTGAAAAGTGCTCTGAATGCCATGTGCTCAGGATGTGCCCTGTGTAGAGTGATAACACAGGAAACTTCTTGCAGAAGGTTCTAAAATCTTACACATTAACCCAAAATCAGTGGAGCTGCCTTTTCAGAAATGGTTTGTTTTGATGTTTGTTTTTTGCTTGGGTTGGGTTTTGTCTCCCCAGAATGTGTTATTGTGTCAAAAAAATTCCAATTAAATAATAATGGAGAGATCACAGAAGTAACAAGAAAATTGGCACACACCCCAGTGTGGGCAGGAGAATAGGGATTTGGTTTACCAACCAGCCAGCCCATCACTGTGTTCTGCAAGGGCTTAGGAGGTAACTCATTGTTTCCATAAAAGTCCAGATATTTTTGCTGCAAATCTCAGCTGTGGAAAATCTGCACTAAAGTTCCATAATGTTCTATTGCTATGCTCCTGGAAAACAGATAACTCTTCTACACTGACTCCTCTTGATAGGTAAGGCTGGCTCACTGCTTGGTACACATGGTGATGGGCCAAACTTTGTCTCTGCAGCCTTCTTAAGTGTTCTTGACTCTCCCTGTTTGTATAAAACTGCACCATTGATTAATGATTGCATTCATCTTTCCTCCCTTCCAAGCACTCTAAAACTCTGATGCACTCATCAATTGTGCTGATTTTGCTGTGTCTCTTTTGTCATTCTGAGCTTATTCCACATATTTATGGCATTCTGATCACAGTTTCATGTAGTTTTCACTCTGCAGAATACAGATTTATGTGTATAAATGTACCCCTTGCTTTCTTCCCATGCTCATTACTTACTTGTAGTCAGGGCAAAAGCAATCTGTAGTTATTCTAACAGAGAAATAGCTCTTAAGTGTGAAATTTCAGCTGTTAACAGCCACAGCATGGGTTGATAGGAGCCCTGAGGAGAAAAACTTTGAGGTGTTGGTTGACAGAAAGCTCAACACATGCACTTGCAGTTATTCATATACCTGCAGGGGGTATGCACTTGCAGCCCAGACAGCCAACCGTATGCTCGCTGCACCAGAAGAATCATGGCCAGCGAGCCAAGGGAGGTGATTCTGCCCTCCTGCTCTGCTCTCATGTGAAACCACCTTCAGAGCTATGTCCAGGTCTAAGGCACCCAACATAAGAAGGATGTGGACCTGCTGGAGTAAGTCCAGAGGAGGCCATGAAGATGCTCTCTACTCTGCTCTCGTGAGACCTCACTTGGAGTATTGTGTACAGTTCTGGTGTCCTCAACATAAAAAGGACATGGAACTGTTGGAACAAGTCCAGAGGAGGGCCACGAGGATGATCAGGGGACTGGAGCACCTCCCGTATGGAGACAGGCTGAGAAAGTTGGGGCTGTTCAGCCTGGAGAAGTGAAGGCTGCGTGGAGACCTCATAGCAGCCTTCCAGTATCTGAAGGGGGCCTACAAGGATGCTGGGGAGGGACTCTTCATTAGGGACTGTAGTGACAGGACAAGGGGTAACGGGTTCAAACTTAAACAGGGGAAGTTTAGATTGGATTTAAGGAAAAAATTCTTTCCTGAGAGGGTGGTGAGGCACTGGAATGGGTTGCCCAGGGAGGTTGTGAATGCTCCATCCTTGGCGGTGTTCAAGGCCAGGTTGGATGAGGCCTTGCGTGACATGGTTTAGTGTGGGGTGTCCCTGCCCATGGAAGGGTGGTTGGAACTAGATGATCTTAAGGTCCTTTCCAACCCTAACTATTCTATGATTCTATGATTCTATGCTCTGAGGGCGGGAGCACCTCCGCTGTGGAGACAGGGTGAGAGCTGAGCTTTTTCAGCCTGGAGAAGAGAAGACTCTGGGGAGACCTTAGAGCAGCTCCCAGTGCCTGAAGGGGCCACAGGAAATCTGGAGAGGGGCTTTGAACAAGGACATGTAGTGATGGGACAAGGGGGAATGGCTTTAAACTGACTGAAGTGAGACTTAGATTAGAAGTTCTTCCCTGTGAGGGTGCTGAGGCACTGGCACAGGGTGCCCAGAGAAGCTGTGGCTGCCGCATCCCTGGCAGTGTTCAGGGTCAGAATGGATGGGGCTTGGGGCAACCTGCTCTAGTGGAAGGTGTCCTTGTCTGTGGCTGGGCGTTGGAATTGGATGAGCTTTAAGGTCCCTTCCAACCCAAACCATTCTGTTACTCTATATGATAACCCTAAGCATTACCAAACGCGCTTGGGTACAACTATACAGAGTATTATACCCACATGAATAGTAGTACTAATTCTGTAGTTCTTACCAGGTAAATAAAACATAAGGAGGACAAAAATATAATAAAATGGAGCAAAGGGATGAAGTGACAGGTCATACAGCGGAGATGGTATCAGCATGGGCAACAATTTCCAGAAGCTGTGGTTCCTGCTGTGCTCTGCTGTCTGCAACTGACCCTTCCTGCTTCAATTCCTTCAATATCACAGACATCCATCTGTTATGTGTAGTGTCCCTTTTCTACATAGAAAGTGTGTCACAAGTGCAGGAGAGCATGCTTACTTGATAATTGGCTAAGCTTAATGTTGAGTTTAGGTGAATACAGCTTAACTTTTGTTACTGAAAGGTGTTTTTCATTTATTTGGTTGGCTTTTTTTAGTGATCTTGCAGGTTTGAAATAGGCCTGTATTTTAATAGTAATCCCAAGGAAATTTGGGTCAACATGTGGTGTGACCAGGTACGAGAGCAAAACATGGTCTGTCTTCAGTGGCTTAAGGGAAGGAAAGAATTTGGTGCCTATTGCTCAGATTGGCACTTATAAGATAAGAAACTTTGCCAGTAACATACATTTGGCCAGAGGATACAACCGTTCCTCAGAACACGGTGAATTAGTCTCACAGTTCCCTTCTGCGCAGTTAGTGCAAGCTTTTATTATGTTTATTTTACAAAATACAGTGAAACACACAGAGTTAACTTACTGCTCCAAGACCATTCAAATCAGCGGCAGAAGTGGAAAATGCATTGCCCTTGCCTAACATCAGGCACCAATGGGCCTCGCTGGTTCTGACCAGCCTCACATGTGCTCCCCCACCATCCGCCCATGGGTGCAGGACCCCATTTCAGCTCAGCCTAGGGCTCTCTGTTTGTGCTAGAGCTGCATTGTAAGTGGTGGTCTCCAGCTCTGCTGTTCTGGATGGGCCACTTTGACTCACACTGCAGACTTGTCTCCAGCCCCAGCTCCTGAATGGGCACCTGTGTTGTAGCCTTGTCTCCAGCCCTGTCTCTGGCCCCATTTTGTTTCACTCCTGACTTGGCTCCCTGGATGACTCCAGCCTTGATTTATTGCTTGACATGTTTGGGGCTATCAAAGGACCCTGTTACCAGTCCCAACTGTCTGCCATGTTCAGGTCCCTCAGGACTGTACCTGGTCAGAGAGGGCATCACCTGTTCTGAGTTTACCCTCAGCTCTTGGCTTCCCTTCAGCAGCAGCTGGTCCTCCGGGCACCCAGATGCCTAAATCCCATTTTTTCTCATCTCTTTCCATTGTACCATGCTGCTAGAATAGAACTATTTTGAAAGAGTTTTGTATATGGAGTGGGAAATAATTATACATGTGAAAATAATGGATTTGCTAAAGCAGTACAGGTTTGCATTATGTTCTTGTTTTTCTTAAACTGCCTATTTCTTCTGTGGTAGAAAACTTGTTATTTTATTTAAGATATCCATTCATTGTTTTTAAGGTTTTACATCCAGATAGCCTATAAAAGTAACCAAGGGAGCCAGTATCACCACAGTTATTGAAGATGGGATGTTGACTGTAGAATCAGTATCTTCCAGATGAGTATCTCTCCTACAGTCTTATGCTGGAGGACACTTCAGGTAGCTTGCCTGATACAGATGTTGTTTGGTATCGTGAAGACCAAACTGAGTTTGCCCCGTCACTCAAGCAAAGGTACTGCCCTCCAAAGTATATTCTGTTGCAGTGTCCTTGCACAGAGGTTTCATTTGGTAGTGCTGGATGAAGAGTTGTATGTGGACCTAGGAAGACCAGGCATAATATCCATGAAGCGCTTTAGCCTGAAAGAGATTTAGCACAGGGCAAACAGTTATTTTAACAGAGAAATGGCTCTTAAGTGTGAAAATTCAGCATTGAACAGGCACAACAATGCTTTGTGTGTGGCAAAGACATTGTCCTAGCGCTGTGAATGTTTATTTTAGTGTGAAAAGAGAGCAATTCCTATCATATTTGAGAAAACAACCCCTGGGCAAAAAGAGGTCACTGCTTAGTCTATGGAAAGGGGAAGAGAGTTGGAAGCTGGACAACAAATGAATTTGACTGGGAAATGTTTAATTTTTTTCCAGGAAAGCTTTAGCTTCAAACGCATCAGAAAACTGAATTTTAATGTCAGTTTTCTTTGAAATGTTTTAGCTTTTCATTAAAGAGAAGAAGTATTTTGTCAGAATAGTGATTCCATTTCTGAAGGCATTTTCTGCTGGGGAGACCGACTGAGATTGCAAGACTGGCTTTATACAGTTCTTGTGTTTGTTCTTTGACAAAACAAAGCCTCTGGTGAACACAAAGGAAATTTTTGCTGTGATAAGAAATAGATTTACTTGTAAATAAGAAAAGAATGTGCAACTCATGGTATTTTTCTGAATCTCTCCTATTTTCACAGATGTGGAGGAATAGCTGTAAAAGCAAAAAATTCCTGGATGCACAAAGAGGATGGAAGTATTTATGCTTACAGGTGAACTACAAGAATCCTCTCCATCAGCAAACACATGCCTTGCCCATTGCAGGACGGAAAACCTGAGATTTGGAGTGATTTTAGAGCATGAGTGTGACAGGAATCCTGTTGAAAACAAAGGGAATACCAAGAATAGAACCATCTAGAGGTGTCTTGTCTAAAGTAGGAAGGAATAAACCCAATGACTTCTGATTTTGCTGCCTTGAGATCCTATGTTCTCTTTCTTGTAATGTGCTCCTGTGAAACCTGAGCAATGGTTTTAGAAAAGCAATCCAGTGCAGGGCAGAACTGTATTATTTTTTACTGTATTATTTATTAATATACCCACATATAAAGTAAGAGCATTCTCTATTGAGAAGGCCTGAAATGTCTCTTTTCCAGAAAAAAAAGCCCTCAAGATATTTTAAAAGGACATAAAACAAGAGCAGTAAGGCTCTTTAGGAGAAGTTTTATAGGTCTATAACTACACACACTTCAAGGCCGTAAAGGGAACAAGGCCTTGTTGATATGCATGGAATAGCTATAGAAAATATGCTCACTTGTGCCTTATTACGTAATTATATGCTATATAAATTATTGATGAACCATGATGACACACAAGAGAATATAAAAAAAGAGAGTATTATGGGAAACCATTGCTTCAAAACAGCCGTCTCCTTCTACAGATGAGCTGATGTTTTCATCTCCTAAAAGGAAGATAAATGATGTAGGAATGAGAGAAGGAGCAGACAACCAAAAGCAATGCAATTAGGATTTTTCTGCTGTGTTTTTTAAAGCATAAAATTGCCATGGATAGTGCTGCTTGGGGCAGAAAAGTGCACTTTTGAAACTCAGTCTCAATGAGAGGATATTTTGCAGTTGAAGGTGGTGTGTTTCAGTTGAGGTTCTACAGACAGTAACAAGGACCAATATGACCCACTTATTTACATCTTAAATCAGCCTCATCAACCCAGTTTAAATGAGTATAAAAGCATTCTGTTAATTTAAGATAATTAAAAAAAAAAAAAAGCATTCTGTTAATTTGAAGAGATATATGTGTTCATAGTGAATTAATGAGCATGGAGTGGTTACAGTGACAAATCCAAGATGAATCATAAAGTCAGACTGATCTGCCCAAGAGAAATAGAGACACTCCTTTTAAGTCATTAAAACAAACAAACAGTAATAATTCTGCTATAGAGATCTATGACTTTTATCCACAGAAGATGAAAATTGTGGTAGAAGAACCACCAGTTTCCACAACTCCATTGTTATAATTGAAAGGACCTTGATTTATTATGATGATGTTGAATTCAAATTCTGGTCTTTCCAGCAGTGAGACCTGTACCCATCTGAAATAGTGTGTGCCGAGAGGTAACTCAGCACAGCAGCCCCTTCTGCACCAGCTCAGATGTTTCACTTCTAGTTGCCTGTTTAACATTGCTGGATCCAAAACCTCTTAGAAAACTTCAGCCTGAGAAAAGTCTCAGGTGTAGCAGTCTTTCACCTGAACTTGTTTTTTTTTCCTGTCCTTTTGCTGAAAGTCATTTGATTTCTGAGAATCACAAAACGCCAGGTTGAAAGGGATCTCAGGGATCACCTGGCCCAACCTTTCTTGGCAAAGCATGACCTAGACTGGATGTCCCAGCTCCCTGTCCAGCCGAATCTTAATAGTGTCCAATGTTGGGGAATGCACCACTTCCCTGAGGAGATTATTCCAATGGCTGATTGCTTTCATTGTGAAAAAAATTCCTCTTGTGTCCAGTTGGAATCTCCCCAGGAATAACTTGTGCCCATTGCCCTTTGTCTTTTCTGCATGACTCCTTATATAAGGCAGTCTCTGTCTTCTTTGTAGCCAGTGTTTAAATACTGGAACATGGTGATAAGGTCTCCCCTGACCCTTCTTTCCTCCAGGCTGAACAAGCCTAACTCTCTCAGCCTTTCCTCATACAGCAGCTTCCCAGTCCTTGGATCATCCACGTGGCTCTTCTCTGGATCCTCTAGAGCCTGTCCACATCCTTTTTGTATAGCAGGGACCAACGTGGATCACAGTATTCCAGGTGTGGCCTGAAGCACTGAGTATGTGTTGGATAATTTGGTTGGATAATTTTACAGTGGTAATTGCTTGGATAATTAACAGTGAGTTGGATAATGACATCTTTATCATCTTTACCTTTATCTTCTTTATTTTATCTTTACCTTTACCTTTATGATTATCTTTATCTTCATCTTTATGATTATCTCCATCTTCATCATCTTTATCTTATCATTATCTTTATCAAGGATGGGCAAGAAAGCATAATTAGTTATGGTCACTTGCACTCAGATAACTGTCATCAGAAAGGATTTGCTAACACGTATCTTGCTGCCCTCTGTAGGAAACAATCAGAATTGTCCATTTGTTATCAATGGACCCTGACATTAATAGTCAAGAGATTCAGATCACAATATTAATTTTTTGCTTTTTTCATTTTTCATAGGAAACTTTTCAATTATTTTTAATTATTTTTTCAAAATAGGAATTTTTTCAATTTTTCATAGGAAAAAATTTTTGATGTATCTTTTTCATAAGGAAACAAAATGAAACATTTAGTTTCATATTTCTTTAGGCCAAAATATCCTTCTAATGGCTGAATACATCAATAAAGTAAAATGTTTCAGAAGTGTTGACTTTTGAATCAGTTACTGACATTGGAGTGCATTTCTCTTGGTATTTCATACCAGGAGTTTCGTTTATTTACCTCTGGGTATAGAACTCCAGAGACTCATAGATAATGTGTTGATTTATTCTGACTAACTATCAAATTTATCAAAGGCAGTGGGGATATTCTGGTAGTAGCCCAGGGAATATGGTCAGGGGTGGCAATGAAGACTGATGAGCAGCTTATACATGGCAATAGCTGAAGCAAAACTGTTACTAAAGTTAAAAAGACCCCTAACAATGATTTATGTGTGTCCTATGAAACCAACAGTCAATATTGTGAGTTTCAAAATACGTTGTTTTGATGGAGTGCCTCAAAATAAGAAGTCAGCATTTCCAAATTAGTTTAGTGAAAATAAAAACCAAAGCAAACCAGCAAAACAGAGAACAGCTTTGTCCTGTTCTTTGTCTTGTTCTATATAAAACCAAAAGTGGAAACGACAGAATTTCCCTAAACTGCTCAGATCTTTGGTTTACCGCTGTCTGTAACAGATGCTGACCATACACACTGCAGGGCACAGACTTTCAGCACTAAAAGCATGGGGATCTACCCCTCAGCTAACAAACACCTTTGAGTACTTACTGTGCTTGCTGTGGCCATCTGTCACTGATACCCCAAATATTCTTTTCTTTCAGGCATTTTGTTTTAATCCCATCTTTTTCTAAAAGGAGGACCCATCTTCTGCTTTTGTTCTCTCCATAGAGAGAAATGGACAGAGTACACGATACAATAAAAAGCAGAGGGTCCTTCTAAATGACAGATTCTTGTATGACTGCACGTTTACAAATAGTTGTTGGCTCTATTAAAATTGTCAGATTGCTGACATTATGTTAGGTTTGGAACCAAAATGCTCAATTCCGTGGGTTTTACCTTGTTTCCTATCACTGCTTATTGTGGCAGGCTTCTGTTTTGGAGGGGTAACAGAAAGTTTCTTCCCTTTTTTGTCAGCTTTTTGCTTTACTCTTTTTTCTTCAAAACACTTAAAAAAGTCCAAGTCCCCCAGCTCAGATTTTGAAATGAGCTTACTTGGAATCAAATATGGTTGGGATCACTGCCTCTGCTAAGGAGACTGAGGAAGATGGGATCTGGTAATACCATGTAGGGATTTTTCCTTTGGAGCTCCTATCATGGGACATGTCAGCAAGCTGGTAACCACTGTTTTACAGGGATTCTAGTGCTGTGCTGTGCTTGTTTATAAAGGCAGTAAAATCAAGTTTCTTGCAATAATAGTTCGAAAAGTATTATGACAGAAGTAGTTGTGTTTGTAAGATTATCAGATCCTAAAGCTGGTGGCATTTCTGCTCACTCTCCTTTATTCTTATCTCAAAATCATACTTGAATAAATTGTTTGCTATCAAAGACAAAAGTTCAGTGCCAGAAAGGAAAAATTAAAAAGTTAAATGAAAATATCAGCATTTATCTATTGATGTTCTAACTCCCCCTCTCCTTTTTTTACAGTCTGTGATTTCGGAGAAAGAAAGGATGATTCATGTTCTTCAGAGTGGTTGGCAATATGAGCACCTTGGAGTGCCTGATATTCAAATCCCAAGGACAAGACAAGAAAGAGTGAGTAATTCAGTGGTGTTTCATCTTGTTCTCAATGCTCACATCCCCCAGGATGGCAGCAGTGCTGAGTAGCCAGAGGGTTTCATGGCTCATTCAGCTGGAGAACAAAGACTAGCAGAGATGAAAGCGAGACAATAGCGGCTTTTTCCACATGTATGTCATAGGGAAGATGAATTATCCTACGGAGATTTTCAGGGATGGTAGGGGTGCAAAGGCTCCAAGATCTCAGTTGTGAAAGGGCAGGCAGTGGAGGCAACACTCCGACTGGAGTCTGATCTCAAGGGTGCAGGACTGAATGAGGGCAGAGCCTTAGATTCTGGATTTGTGAGGCTACAGGCAGCAAGCCTGGCTTTCTGACAGTGTGACAATGATGAACTCTCAGCAACACCATGAAGGCTTTCAGTCACCAGAGGGTAAAATAGTGACCTGTTCTTGATTAAAAAGAGCTGAGGAATTACACAGTATCAGCTCATGAATGACCTCCTGGATGAAATGGGTGGCCTTTTCCATAGGTGATTTCATACTAAATACTTTGGTAGCATTTAAAATATTTCTTACTCTTGTAGGAGTAATGCTATTGCATTATTTCATGCCATGAATAATAAAAGCATCCCTTGAGGATGATAAAATCAATTTGAGGGCTGTTTCTTTCTGCTCTGTGTGCACAATTTTCCCTGACCTTATTGCTTGCAAAAGAGCATTGCTGTTAATTAATTCACTGATAGTTTGATAATGTCATGGTGGTGTTTCTGCACTTGACAATGCAGCATCAATTTACACAGTCGTATTCTTGGGAAAAACTGACAGAGAACTGCCTTCCTGGCCTGTGGCTTCTGCCTCCCCACATAGCAGGAGGTGGTGAGATTTTCTCTGCATTCTGGGTAGTATGCTAATTTGGCTTTTCTCCTGTTCACATTTTAATTAGTATTTTGGTAAAAATAACATCAGCTTTGCATCATCAATGAATTTTTGCAGTGTCTTTGTGCTGTCAGTTTTTATAATGTAATGGGGTAATGGTTGGACTTGATGATCTTAAAGGTCTTTTCCAACCTAGTTGATTCTATGTGGCAAAAGCTTTCAAATGTAGTGCAAGTCCTATGTGAACAAATAAGGTTGATATTTCTCAGCTTCCAACCCAATGAAGGAAGGAAGAATGAACCTTTTTCAATCTGTATTATGGAGATTTCTTTTTGGTGTTTTAACCTTCAAATTATTTACTTTCCAAAGGGCTTTCAGAGGAGAAGGCAGAGAATTTGATTCTTTGTCACTTTTCAGAATGTATTCAGATTGGAAACTTTTGAAAGGAGGCAGATATTTTTTCCCTATGTCATTTACACAGTGTAGTCCAATTGACTTTTGTCTAACTTGTTCTGATTTAGCTCTGTGAATAGGTATTAACAGTCTAGCAAACTCATGTACCTACTGAGTAACTCTGCATTGTGTATAGCAATTTCAGATTGTGTATAGCTCTTCTGTAGCGATTCATTTGAACTGTTAGTGTTAGTATCATTAGAACTGCACTGATAACAGCTGCATTGTATTTTACTTATAAAATAACCCCAAGTGTACTGAGGGAACTGGTGGAAGTGCTCACTAAGCCCATCAGAGAGCCTGAGTCTGGCTGATGAGGTGCCCCACAGCTTCACTGCCCAATGCACAAGAAGCCATGTGTGATTGTCAGCATCAGTATAACTGCTACCAAGGAGAGGCAACAATCTTCACTTCTGTAGTATTGTCCATTTCTTTCCTCTCTTCTGTTTTTCATTTTAGGACGCTGTTCTTTCCTCAATCCGTGATCAACACAACACCACAAATCAATGTGGGTCAACAACTGTAAAGCAGTGTAGGAGCTGCTGCAGTTTTAATAACTTTAAGGTGAAAGTCAGTCACAAAGTGCAGACTAACAAGTTCTGGAGTGTCAGCTCTGCAAAAGGTTTTACTAGAGGTCTCAGTAGATGAGAATACAGGTTTAGGTGAAGGCTCTTGAGTAGAAAGTCTGAAGATGAATAAAACTCAGCACACAACAATTGATTTATTGTAGCAAGAGTTTATTTTGACTGCTCGTTTGCTGACTTTGCCTTTAGCTGCCTAATGGGATTTTCTTGGTAAGAGATAAAAATTAAGGGAAATAACTCACTCTTAATGAGCTACATGTAATTGCAGAAATAAGTGGATTGCGATGAGATGACTTCTTATTAGAGAAGTACAGAATTCACATTTCATTCTTCTTGACAGATTAGGAGACTGAAGTCAATCCAAAATAGCTCTTAGGTGCCTAAACTTTCACTGACTTCACTGAATGTGTGGGAGAGCAGAAATTAGATGACAAACACTTATTCAGCTACTGATCTAACGGTTTAAAGGAATTATTTCACTTCTTGTTTGGACAAAGTACGTTCATACCAACTCTCCCATTATGGCCCTCACCACACTGCCAGAAGCAGCTCCTAAGTAAGAATATGCTTATTCTTAAAACAAAGAGACAAATCCAGATTAAGGCTTGGAACTTTGTTGCAAAGCAATGATGCGACAAACCATGCTTTCTTGTGGCAGAGAAAGCCTTGTGCTCTGCACTCTTCAGGTAATCCAGATGTGCTTCACAGCCCTGATGTTTCTGGGGTGCATTTGGTTCCCCAGCCAGCCCCTCCTTATTACCAGAGGAATTTAACCCCTTGCCTGCCCTGTGGCTACGTCCTTACTTGCTGCCAGGCTGGATGCTCAGGAAAAGCCTGCTGTTGTCAGAGTAACTTGCCTTTGGGAGACCCACGGTAACAAAAACCAGGAGGCATAGTGGAGGGGCTGCCTTGGTAGGTTCAGATGGTTCCCAGGGTGTAGGAGGACTCCCATTTTTAAAGCATAGATATGGGGGAGCAAAGTTCAGGGTGCAAAAGTGAGTAATCACATAATGGCTCAGGGTTTTTTTCTCCAGGGTGCTGGATAACTCGCTATGAGGTTGAATTAGGGTCAGATCAATACCCTGCACTAACCCTGACCTCCAGCTTTCTTGAGCAATACATGGGCTGCTCAGAACCATCCAAGTGCTGGTGAGCCATAGGAAATCTAACAACCAACATGGATAGCTAGAAACACAATTTATTTGTAAAAACACATGAATTTGACAAGCAATGAGTTTTTGCCCTGAAAAGCCAACATGTATCCCATGGGATGATTTAGATGCCGAATCCCTACGCTTTGCCAATAAAGGAGTTATTAAGATGGAAATGACAGACAAAACATTTGGGGTTTGTTTTCAGAAATTGTAACCCCAGACTGAGGAAAAACCTTTCAGCTTCCCATCAAGAAAGGTTGTGTTGTATATGTGTAAACTGGGCTAGAATTAGCTTGTACGATAAGCTGTAAAAATAGATTTTAGATAAGGAAAAAATATTAAAGGATAAATTATAGGTTTCTTCATATACGGCATTTACTTCCCATGCTGCCATAATCACTGAAATATGAAAACAGAGAGAATAGTAATTTTTAAGAGAGTTTGCATTGAAAATACAACTTTTATTTTAATCACTGACCCACTTCAGATATAAACAACATCGAAACTCTTGTTTCCTAAAACGCAGCTAGTTTTATACTTAAAATAGAAAAGAACATTGGAACAAATGCATATATATAATAAAGAGGAATAAATAAGAGTAGAAAAAAGTGCTGCTGCTGTACTGTCAGGACATAGCTATAGAAATTTCGCAGGTACTTATTACTGCATTTTACATTCTGTTGGAATGAGATAGTTTTGAAATGCTAATAATGCTCAGATAATAAAACTGAGTAGGGTTCCCGCATTAATGAAGTTGGTGATAATCTTCCCTTCACTCTGATGCATTGCAAAGTTTATCCACCTTCCCAGAACAAATCACTGGAAATAACACCGCATTTGACATTGGTTCATTTTCAGCATGGCCACCACTCTGGAGTGTGCAGTTAGGGGAGCAAAGAATAGGGAAGGGATATGGAGTGTATAGGGCATTGGGAATTTCAGAAGAAACATCTATAAAGCAAGAATTTGTTGCTAGTGTGTTTGAAATCTGGTTTCTATCTGAAGTCTATCTAATCTGAAGCCTAATCCAAGGATCAATGATAGTCCAAATCTTATTATTACAGGAAAAAGAACATTTCAATGCAGAAAAAGCTTCAATAATAATAATGATTGGAATGCAGTTAAAATTATTATTCTCACTCTGCTTAGTTTCTAGACCTTTTCTGCCTCACCCTTCCCCTGGTTTCATTTTGGTTGTGGTGGCAAAGGGGGAATTTTGGCCAGCTGTCAGCATTCAGAGTAATTTGCTGGAGGATTAGGATGTGCATGGTGGCAGTTTCCCACATTTCAGAACCCACATGGAGTCATGTTTATGTGTTTGCTAACACACTTTTATACCTCACCCTTTCTTCGTTACTCTGCAACTCCACGTTACGTCTGAATTTACTATATATGGTGCATTTTACATGTGTTTGTTAGAAATACTTATCTTTGTTACCCCTAAGGACAATTCTGTCTAGTTGCAGATTGCCAAATTTGGGCAGCTTGTACAGGTCAAGGAAAGCTCAGAGGGACCAAGCCATACCAGCCTTCTCCCTAGGCCTTCAAAGCTAAGTACAAAGGCTGCGGCTTCTTAGTGACAACGACAATATTATACTACGCTATAGGTTTACATGGTAATAACCTGCCTGTTTTCTGCAGTCCGTTCCTCTTGTGCAACACCCAGTCATTGAATTATGGCTGTTTGAAGGCATAACTCACCCACTCTCTTAGTATCCACTAATTTTCTATTTTCTATTTTCTATTAAAAACCCCTTAATATTTGAAATAATTCCAGAGAAGAAGAAGAAATTTAATTTTGTCAGAGCTAATTTGTCTTAAACCTGCCTTTCTCTTTGTTCTTCAGATCTCCCAAATTAACTGTGTGCTCCATATGTTCAGTGATGGCTTAAAGGACCAACTGGGTAAAAAGAAAGAAAGTGAATTGACCAGATTTTTCTTACACTGCAAACTCCATGAGAAAGAACCATTTCTTCTTAAATACCTGTAAGAGGCCAAGCATGTGAATGTATTCATGTGACTGGAATCTCATCCAAATTACCTGGCAGAGGACCACTGATAAATCAGATTAGACAGGTAAACACACTGTTCCTGTCATTTTTAATTAAATTAGCTTTCAACAATCCTATTTTTCTCTGCTGAAGATATCCCAAGGTGTTCAGTGTGAGTCACTCCATCTCAAACAAGTACCCAAATAAGAGGGAAGGCAAAATGCAGTTGAAGGGGAGCATGGCTCGCAACAGGCCTGAGAGTATTTAGTGGATTTTATGTGATTATTCCTGGTGAATATAAGTTACATTAAGAGACAAGATGTACCTAGCAGTTAAGGAGTCATTGAAGATGTACTGTATTCAACAACCTATGTCCTGAGACCAAGCATCTCCCAATGCTTGTGCATCCGAAAAAGACCCAGAATGGAAGGATTCCAGGATGCACAGTTATAATGGTTGGATAATTCAAAAACAGAGGAGGGTACATGAATAAAGAAGGGGGCTAGAATCACTCAGGGGCTGACACACAAGAACAGATACTTCATTGGTATTCAAGTTATGAAAGAAACTAAACAGCAATCTTGTTTTTGTCTACAGCAAAGAAAAATATCAGGCCTGATTTTGCTGTCTTTATTAGCTTGATAGTCTGTGAAGCAACAAGATGAACTGTTAGACATCGAATATAAAAAGATTGTATGACTAGTCATTTTTGCTACATGCTAAACATGAAACCTCATATGTTATTCCCACTAGCCAATGACTATGCTGCGATTTTGACAGCAATATGTTCTTGTCCATCTGAATGCTTTGAAGTCATGGTGATGATTCAGTGTGCTAATACTCAGGTGTAAAGCACTGTGGGACACTTCAGGTGTTTATCTAGTTGCAACCAGCCAATTAATCACAGCAGGATTCCACAATGTGCCCTACAGAAATCATCAGGAAGCATTAAAAGTAACTGGGGGATTTCGCTTGTTATTTCAATTAGGAGGCTTAATTCTGAATGCTGGTGGGATACTGTCACACATGGCATTTGCAAAGATGTGCTTTAGACTGGCTGACATGAACTACATGCTAGATCGAATGGAATTGCCTACTATGTGGATAATTATAGCAGCACTCATTACGGCATTCAGTGTAACATGACTGTATTTGGGCCACACTTCAGCTCAGGCAGGGTCTCTCTAGGGAACACAGAAGTAACAGCTGTTACAGTGAGGTGTGTTTCTCCACTCTACTTGCTATTCAAATCTCCACCAGCGATTCTATTAGAGCTACTGGAACAACTTCTACTGGTGTAACTGGTGAAGGATTAATCCATGGAAGGAAATGAGGCTTTGGTCTTGCCTCTTTTCCAGACTTTTGGGAAGCTAGCACTCAAACCCCATACCTCATTTTAGGGCACAGAAAAATACTTCCCAGTTTCAAGGTTAGCTCCTGCTAATTACCAAATGTTAGTTGCTCCTTGATGGTAAGTTATTAAGGAATATTTTATAACCAACCAGTGGCCTGGCTCATTTTCTCAGAGTCTGTGGGGGTCCTTGCATTTGACCATGATGGACTTCTATGGCATAATTTGAAAATTAAGCATGAAATATGTTGGCAATTTAAACTTAGAAAAAGTGGTCAAACACATTTTTTTCCACTAATGGGATTTGGCCGTTAGGCATGAAAGTAATCAGGATTTTATATCTTTCCTTTATAGTATTATAGTATACACAACAGCCTTTTAGCTGAAAAATATAAATGCAGATGTTAGGTATTAGCATTTCCCTAAAGAGTTATTTTCTCTCCTTGCAGTTTTCTTCCACTGCCTTCCACTTTTTCTCCTAATGGAGAGACAAAGAAATGCAAAATCATTCATTAAAATGTTTTGGGTTTTCTTTTTCCTTCAGAAAACATTATTTTTTCCCTTGGTACTGAGTACTGAACAGTCCCCTTCTGCTTGTAGTAGGTGGCACAGAGTTTTTGCCTTTAAAAGCTAGTGACTGATGTAAGAGCTCAGCAGGTATTTCAGTACCAAGCGAGTAGCAGGTTTTTCAGACAGGCTGGGAATCTGGGGTGCTGATCTCCCTTGAAAATGTTACTTTAATGTTTCCATAAAAACATTTATAGCATTGATGGAAGCTGAGGGCTTTTTTTGTGCCCTGGCCAATTGCTACGATTGAACCCTTGAAAAATCAGTCTCTGAATTGCCTGTTTTAGAACCTGCCCAAACCAATAGGAATTTTATCTCTGTTATTGATTTATTTAAAGTTAACTTAATGAGTATAACTCTGATGTTCAAAGGTGGTTATTGATTAGCTAATGGTTTGATAGAAATTAAGCAGTGGATTGAAGAAAACAGAAATACATTTAACTACTAATGGTCACTGGATTAGGGTTTGGCTCACCATGGGAGACTTCCAGTCTACCTCCTGTTCCAAAGCCTGCTCTTAGTTTAGGGGAAACAGGAGCAGATTACCTCCAAAGTCCCTTCCCTCCAAGGAGAAGACACAGTCTACTGGGAACCAACAGTGTATCAGTTCTGTTATTTTTATCTGAGTAGCATTCTTGATTACTGACCAAGCCATTATACCACCTACTTCTTCAGATTTCCTCAAAAGGAGGAAATTCCAAGCTAACTGCAATGTTATGATTTTGATACTAGAGGCTCAAGTCTCGTGGGTACAGGTCAGGTTGTTTCTCAAGATGAGTATGCCAAGCCTTGTTATGCTGCTGTTCTGGTAAGAGCAGCATAATGAGGCTTGGCATAACAAGTTCAATTCACATGAACTGCTTGTGATGAGCTAACCATGGGTGGCTGCCAGGTGCCCACCAAGCTACTCTATCACTGCCCTCCTCAGCAAGACACGTGGAGAAAATACAATGAAAAAGCTCATCTGTCAAGATAAGGACAGGAAGATAACTTACCTATTACTGTCACGGGCAAAACAGACTTGACTTGGAGAAATTAGTTTATTGCAAGTTAACAACAGAGTAAGATAATGAGAAATAAGAAAAAAAGCTTAAAATACCTTCCCTCACCCCTCCCTTCTTCATAGGCTCAACTTCGCTCCTGATTTCTCTACCTTCACCCCCTGAGTGGCATAGGAGGATGGGGAACAGGATTGAGGGCAGTTCATCACATGTAATCTCTGCTATCCCTCCCTTTTCACGCTCTTCCTCTGCCCCAGCGTGGGGTCCTTCCCACAGGACACAGTCCTCTATGAACTTCTCCAGTGTGAGTCCTTTCCACAGGCTGCAGTTCTTCATGAGCTGCTCCAGCGTGGGTCCCTTCCATAGGGTGCAGTCCTTCAGGAACCGACTTCATGCATGAGCCATTTGGCCGCAAGGCTGCTCTGAATCACTTCGCTGCCCAACTTGTAACCATGCCTGTGACTGTCCCAGCTAAGGTGTAAGACCTTGCACTTTGCTTTGTTGAACTTCATGAGGTTCACATACATATGAGAAATACATATATATATATGTAGGTATCTGAAGGCAGGGTGTCAAGGGAATGTGGCCAGACTCTTCTTAGTGGTGTAAGGCAATAGGATGAGGGGCAATGGACTCTCTTGTAAGCCATAAGAAGTGCACCTGAACATGAGCAAGACCATCTTTACTGTGAGGGTGACTGAGCTTTGGAATAGGTTGTCCAAAGAGGTTGTGGAGTCTCCTTCCCCAGAGATATTCAAGAACTGTCTGGACACAAACCTGAGTGATGTGCTGTAGGTGACCCTGCTTGAGCAAGGAGGTTGGATTAGATGATCACTAGTGGTCCATTCCAGCCTCAACCATTCTGTGATCCTGTGGTTTAATGCTCAAATATTTATTTCAAAGCAATGGTGATGATTTTGCTCAGAGGAAAGAAGAATATGTGGCTGAAGTGACTGCATGAGGAAGGCTGCTTTAATGATAATGACTAACATTAATTTTTTAGAGTTTTGAGCTTACACTCTTAATTATGTTTTGACTCAGTTTCTTATACTAGGTTTGGAGACAGCCTGGGACTTGGTCAAATGGGTGCTGTGTTTGTCAATATCGAATACTTGCAAACACGTGCATTTTATAGCCTGTATTTAACTTATAAGCAATATTGGTGTCAGTCAGGTGTAGAACCCCATAAAGCCACGTGTTAGTTTGGTCTTTATTTCTCTCCTGCTAATCTCTATCTCCTGTTAATATACTTGCTTCAATAATTGATGTTAGTACTGCTTGTGATGCCTTTCACATAATGATCTCCAAGCTTGCTAAGGACATTAATTGATAAACCACATTCAGTGGTAATTATATAAAGCAATAAATTGTGTTTACATTATTCATGTGGATTAAGTAAGGCACAGAGAGGTTAAGCCATTTCACCCATCAAAACAGCAGTGATACTAGGAATAAAACCTGGCAATCCTGATTTTCCTCATCCCAACTGCATGTGATGTTCACTCTCAGTCACTAAACAACCCATGATATCCCAGTGTAACAATCCCACTCTTCATTAATGTGATGAGATGAACTGATTTTGACACTGTCAGGCTGGTTGAAAGATTATATAAGGGAAATATATTGTTATTCCTTTTCAGACAGAATAATGAAATCACAGAATGGTTGAGGTTGGAAAGGACTGAGATCCAATTGCCTAGCACCTTGTATAGACATTTTTTAATATCTCCAAAGAGATATTGATCAGTTGGGGCCAAACGTCCCTGCTGTGTCCCCTCCCAATTCTTTGTGCACCCCCAGCCTCCTCTGGTGGGGTTGTGTGAGGAGCAGAAATAGACCCTGGTTCTGTGTAAGCGCTGCTCAGCAGCAGCTACAACATCTCTGTGTTACCAACACTGTTTCCAGCACAGGTTGAAAACATAGCCTAGTAGTAGCTACTATGAAGAAAATTAACTCTATCCCAGCTAAAACCAGCACACTTGTGAAGATTTGCTAACTAAACTGATATAAATATACCAAGTACAAATTGATAGCTGTCCTATGCCCTAACACAGGAGAAATACTCCATCAAAGACACTGCTCTCTGCAGTTTCTCTCTTCTTTGAGCAGGATGACTGTCATCTAAGATTCCTGTTCTGAATTGATTTCCATTACTATCCTTTTTTGTCTTTCTAGACAAAGCTATCTACTTCTCTGGGTACTTAAAATGACACAATATGCTTATGAGTGTGGGCTCTATCAACCTAGCCATATAATTTCACATCAAAGTGGATGGTCAGAATTTAGCCATGCTGGAGATCTAATCCTAATTTGACATTTAAATGAAACTTGAGGTCATTGAGACCATATTATCTGAAACCAAATAGCAGAAAAATCATCGAGATCTCTGTGAAGTGATGTTGATAAATTATAATGGCCCTGCAGTGAGTTCAAGCATCTTTTAATGGGGACTTAACATCCCACAGTAATTGCACGCTTATGAAACAGAAATTACAGTGGCTGTCTTGCAGGAGAGTGATGACAGCTGTTTTTCATCTCATGTTGTAGAATAAAATGAGCATTTCCAAAGTACGTTCTGTCAGTCATAGCCAGACAGTTTAGACTAACATTCTATTTCATTGCTAATTTTTGTGTTTTCATGATATTGGAGAAAAAAGGGTTGATTTTAAAGGCAGAACATGCTGAACCCTATTATAATATATATATATAGTACTACAGAAAAAAAAAACGTTTTAAAGTTTTATTTTTGTGTGATTTTATACCATGGTGAAATAATTCTATTGGAACAAAAGAAAATCTAATTCCTATGTGCATATCCCTTCTGTGAAGGCAGGTTTTAGTTAGCAGCCACAAATAAGCCCCTGTTGACAGTGTGCAGAAGGAAATGCTCTGTACAGTCCAGCTCCTTCCCAGGTTTGCAGCTGTGTGAGGTGGTTGCTGGGCTGGAGCTGCTGTCCTTAGGTACCTCCCGCCACCCCTGACTGGGATACTCTGATTAATTTCTGAGTTCTCCAGTTCAGCTGCAGGGCTCAGCTAAAGCCTGGATCACTCACCTGGTACCCCCACGCCTGTGGATGGAGCCTTGAGTCTCCTCCATCTGGCTGAGAAATGGCTCATGAATCTTTCAGTAGAAGGTAAATGTGCACAGCAGTGAGCCTGGTGTTCAGCAGGGAGGCCAGGGTCACTTACCAGCTGTCTTCTGCCTACAGAAACAGCATGCTTGATTAATTTTCCAGGTTTTAACTTATGGTCTCTGTACTCTTGACAAGTCTCAGTATGTGGACGTGGCTTTCATGCTTTACAAATATTCCACAATTTAGATATCCTAATGTCTTTCTATTTAATTCTTCCATCAATAGTTCTAATAGTTTCAATCCTATTTTGCTTGTCTGATGCACTAGTCCTGAAGGCATTTGTCTGTGTGCTTTTCATGCATGTTAAACACTTCCAGGCTTGAAGCCTGTAACCTTTTTACCCCTTTTTAGACAAAACCCATGCAGGTGCAGAGCCCCATGGTGTTGGATGCTCTGCAATACCAAAACCAAGCTGTGATTCCAGACATTGAACTTCTGAGATTCACACTAGGGAAGAAGAGAGATGAATTGCACTACCCTGTCTGGTTTGGGGGCCTCTGATGCACAACAGGTATCAACAAATAAAAGAGCACAGTGAAGGACCATTAACATGGAGATGAGTATGACTTCTGAGGACTGCATGCGTTTAGCCTGGTGTAAAGGAAGCTAGGGGCTGGTTTAGTTGCAGTTTTTAACTCTCTTAAGGAGAGTTGTGGAGAATATACAGCCAATATTTCCTCAGAGGTGTGCAGTGCAAGGACAGGAGGCAATGGACAGAAGTTGTGACAAGGGGAACTTTGAATCAGTAGAAGGAAAAAAGCCTTCACCATGATGGTTGTGCAGCACTAGGGTGAGTGCTCAGAGAGGCTGAGGTACCTCCATCTTTGGAAACATTCAAAACTACTTGTCAAGGCCCTGATAAGTTGAGTCTAGTCCTTCTTAGAGCTGGGGTGAGTCCAGATGAGCACCAGAGGTCCCTTCTAACCTCAGTATTCCTAACATCCTGTGACAAATTCCATCTTTCGCAGGAATTACTGGAAGTGTCACTAACACTGGAATTAGTAAAAGAAGTGGAAGTAACAGTGTACACTGGAAGTGACCCTGGAAGTATCACTGCCAATGAGGTACCTCAGAGTTCTGGCAGGAATGCAAAAAAAGGATTACACCCCACAAATAAATGGAAACCACTCATTGCCAAAGGGGAGCTGGAAGATGCTACACCAGTATTGAGTTTGGAGGACCACTGAAAGAAATTACTTACTTGCTGGATGCTTAATGGAAAACAATTTGCAACCAGAAAGAGGTAGAGTATTACATATACTACAAGTCCATTAACCACTTGGTTTTCATATATACCTGTGGGTGCTATCAAAATGCAGGCGCGTGTATTAGGTCTCTGCTACACAAAAGAATAAAACTACAAGTTTTGTACCACAGGTTGCTGGCTGCTGGTTCTTCTCTTTCTAATGGGAATATCCTGGAGAAACCACCTCCTGTAATTGTAGTCAGCTCCTGAGTGACTGCTGTTAATTTGCCAGTTTGTTGTCAGTAATTAAATTGCTTATTCTTGGACAAGAGCTCAGTATAGCCAGGAATCACCCTCCGGCGAGGCTGCATGTGGGCTTCTACCATCTACAATGAGGAATAAAGACGTGAGGAATAAATACTATTATATTACAAATAAGAAGGTTCCTCACAGCCACAAGAATGTACCTTTAAGTTATGCCTGTACTTGTGATTAATTGCATGGAGATTAAAGTTGCTAAATAATGGAAAACAGATAATTTGTACTGCAGGTGATCTAGTGCTCCCAATAGGTGTTGCTTGAAACATTAACCTTACTAAGGTATTTTTTAGACCAACAGAAATGAAGACAGAAAAGAAGCAGACTTTGCATAATCCTCTTCATTTAGACTCTAGCTTCTTGATATAATGAAGTTGGAGTGTTACCTACTGAAGTGTAGCACCTTCCTGCAACAGAGATGTCAACTGCTAGGAATATTAAGCTGGAATTGTTAATTGGAATTGATTTTGACTAGCAACAAAGTAGAAAGCGAAAGTAAGATAGTAACAAAGTCATGGTCTTAGCACACTGTAGTGGTAAAGATTTGGCTATTGAAGTATAAGTTTACCAAATTCTACTAGAATATAGTACCATGGAATCTTTAAATATATCGTTTAACAAATATAATTTGGAAAAAGCTTGTGAAGTCAAAATACAGCATATATAAAATAAGTCATAAAAGGCATTTCAAAAGGGATTTCCTTTGGAAGTTTCCCTAGGGTCAAGTGGATCAGTGTCACCACACTGTAGCTTAAGAAGATACACGAGGCTGTAAACATGGATGCAAGCCAAAGTTTGCTTTGTTTTATCACTCTTTGGTATTGGCATGGGAGGCAGTAGCTTTGATTTTGGAAATAAAAAGGATATTAACTTGTCTTTCTTCCTGTTTAGTAGATCTAGGATCCTGTAATAATTTGAAGGAACTGTTGGCAAAGTAACTATTACTTAACAGATACTTTCTAGTCTGTTAAAAACAGATGCAGGAAGGAATAGAAACAGAAAGTGTGTGAAATAAAAGAAGTCCAGCTTTTCTTCACTGGGGCTTCTCCAGAGCTCTTCACTGTTATTGTCTGTCAGTTATCTGGCCATTGTTCAGTCTAATAAAGAGAGAAGAGATACACATAAAATTAAGGGGATACAGCAACAGAAGTGCTTACACTTGATTAGTCAGGCTTTACAATTGAGGAGCTGTGTGGTTTTCAGTCCTTGCCTGGTAATCCAATGATGGTAATGAACCAGTGCCCTGTGTTGAACCTCAACCAACTAAAGCTGTCAGCAGTGCCCAGTTACTGGTCTGAGATCACTTCACATTCTGTGTCGACAGATGGGATATGAGATCTCTGTTGAAACATGTAAGGACTGTGGATTTCATGGCATGATATTAGAGTTGTAACAGGCAAAAGCAAGAAGCCAAGTGTAGTACTTTTAGGGGAAAAAAAGCTGGAATTCATTAAGAACTTTAACTGGTCACTTATGGCAAATGGCTTTTTACTGAGGAGTTTAGGAAATGCAAACTGTGAAAAATTAGGGCCAAGAAAATCTTTGTTTGAGGGAGTTGCATGGCAGATATGCTGACATACAGTAGTTACTTCACTTCTTAGGAAGTTTATAGAGGTCATGATTATTTGTGTTAACATGTTCTCATTCTTTACTAGACTTGGTTTTGATTAGTAGTAAAATTTAAGATTAAGGGTACTAATGATGAAGCTGCAGAAAACCAGTAATAAATGCTAATATAAATAAAGTATAATACAGCCAATAAGAACTGAGACCTAACTATAAATATGCCAATATGCCTGAGACCTGATTAGAGTAAGAAACACTTAGAAAAGAAAAATGCAAGCTGAAATATAACTGAAAGTTGCTGATGCACATGCAGACCACCGGCAAAGGAATGGTTCTGCTCAGTCATGTGAGCCCTGCTAATGATACTACAGTGACTCAAAATGACTGAGAGATACTGGAAGAAAAAGTGAAGGACTGGGGACTCCATCTGTCCCTCCAGTGAAGGGACACCAGTGAAGGGACAAAATACATCCACATAAAGATGTACCTGGTAGACAAATGTATGGCTGAGCAGATGGTGCTGTCAGAAGGGCTTTCACTGATTTACCCAAGAATATTTCATGAGTCATTCATGGAGTGATGAGAGTCCAATACACAAAAAAGTGGAAGAGAAACTGAAGATTGCTTTGCAAATATATTGAGGAGAGTTTTAATCCAGGGCCAAGACTAGCATGGGATAGTGAACTACAAATAAGTATAAACAATGCTGACTTGGACAAAAATGAAGAAACTAGAGGAGTTATTTACTCATTACAGGGTTTAGGAGTAACAAAGAGGGTCATAGCAGAGGCTGACAAACATTTTAGGTTTCTATATATGACAAAAAACAAGGGGAATACATCTGTGAACATGAAATTATTCACGCATTTTATCAAAATGTGATCTAATTTATCAACAGACTCGGAGAGACAATTCACGTAATTGGCATATTAATCTAAAACGATATAGTGTGTTCGTGAAGAAAAGGAAGTGTTCCTTGCATATCAGCTATGTAGAAAGTTAACTCTATCCCAGCCAAACCAGCACAGTGAGAGTCCTGATAGCTCTATTTCATAGAATCATAGAATAGTTAGGGTTGGAAATGACCTTAAGATCATCTAGTTCCAACCCGCTGCCATGGGCAGGGACACCTCACACTAAACCATGTCACCCAAGGCTCTGTCCAACCTGGCCTTGAGCACCGCCAGGATGGAGCATTCACTATTTCCTTGGGCAACCCATTCCAGTGCCTCACCACTCTTACAGTAAAGAACTTCTTCCTCATATCCAATCTAAACTTCCCCTGTTTACATTTTAACCCATTACCCCTTGTGCTATCACTACAGTCCCTAATGAAGAGTTCCTCTCCAGCATCCTTGCAGGCCCCCTTCTGATACTGGATGTTAGAGGCTAATACAAATAACCACTCACTCCTTCCTGTCTTGGCAAGGGGCTGATTTAGAATAGTAGTCTGTATTGTACTCCAAGCAATCTCCTACATAGCCATTAGCTTTGCACTATATTGAAGTTATCTGACGAAAAGATTATTTGACATTTTCTTTCATTAAAAAGTAATTCATTGCCATTAAAAATGACTTCATTTCACCATTTATGAGGGTGACTATTGTCAGGTGTGGATGATTTTCTGGCAAAGAACGGCCACATACCCAGATCAGCAAGTGCCTACGTGGAGTTCGACATGAACCAAGGTGCAACTAAAGGTGAAGGAGGATGGGAGTGAGGTGCTGGGAGTAACAATCCCAGCAAGATAAGAAGGAGCTGGAATTTACTGAGTTGCTAAATTGTGGACTGTGGGCAAGCTTTGAAGGTCAGGTTCTCACACCTGTGCTTAACCAATTATATATTAGCTGTTAAGGGCCTGAAAGATATGTATCCAGTCACAATGGGCTATTGTAAACAACTTTAAGCAATAGTATATAGAGAGTTAGTTTTTTATAATAAATGGCTTTTGTCTGATCACATTGATCTCCGACTGAGTCCTTTCCATGACAGTCAGAAGCCTTCACATTTGATAAACATCTTGCTGAGAGTTGCCGGTTGAGCTATTTTTCTCTAGACTCACTAAGATAAACAGACTCATTTTTAAGAATCCATTTTCTTTAGGGACCTTCTTTCCACAGGTTAGTATTTGGTGTTAGATACATTGTGCTTCTAGTAATGAAAAAAATACTGATTTACTTACACTGCTGTACTTCAGAAAAGGAGAATGAAAATGCAGTGGTTTACTAGAAACAGCAAGCAGAGTTTTACAGCGCAAAATTAGTTGGAAGACCTTAGTATAAAGAAGTGGAAGCTCCAGAATAAAGGCTGAGGCAAACCCCTGTTTGCTGTCAAGGAAGATGCCTCTTGCAAAGCAAAGCAGACACTTGAATTCTGTGCACTTGGAGCAATATAACTGGAGAAGACAAACATGCTCTTCTTGGGGATTAGGTAAGGCTTTAGGCCTTGCTGATAAACTTCGCAAGCTCCTAAATGTGCTGTCTTTGCTATGTAATATGGTTTTAGAATTGAGACTCTTAAATTTGCCACATTCTAAATAAAAAGAGCAGGGTGGAACAAGAAGGTTAATTCACCATTTCATGACTCTTTACATAGGTACATAAATTATTTCTGTTTGTGTCTGGTCATTTCAGATGAAACTACCATTTGTTAATCTCTTGCTTTAACAGGGATTTCCATTGTTGGGCCATGCTTACACAACAATTTAAAGTAAACTAAAACTAAATTGTATTGTTCTGCATAGATGAAGATTAAGAATGCTTGATCTTATGCTCAACTCACATGATTTCCATACAGTGATTACTACTCCTGCTCCTCTGCCTCTAAAACAGACAGGGTCATTTCTTTGTGGAACTTGCTGCCTGCACAGCCAAAAAATTATGCTGTTTGAGGGAAAAAAGGGATAGAAAGGAGCAGAAGAAAGTCTCCAATTTGCATTTCTACATCCCTAAAGAAGGCTTGGGACAAGCAGCTAACAGTGGGTTCCTTACGTTAGCTTTTTGCATGCATGAGGTAATGTAATACATTGGATGTGGAATCAAGAGAATTTCTGAACATTCAGCTAAATCTTTACCTTGATGAATGTATGGAAAAGCAAATCTCCAGCACGTCTTAAAAGATTATTCCAGAAGGTGATATTTGAATTTTCAGATAAGTGACCAAGATACTCCTAAATTTATCATGCCATATCTCAGGCTCCTTCAGCTGTTATACTGGATTTTCCTTCCTTATTCACCAGCGGCATGCTTTTGCATGCCCTGATTCATCCCCTTCCTTCACACCTTTTTAAAGTGCCAGTGGCTTAACTGTCCCAAATGATGATCCGAGGGAGTTAGGCTAAATGGTCCCAGTGATACTTCCAATCTGCCAACTGGAAGGATACAGATAAGTTGAGATTTGGCCTAACTTCAGAGTTCTCTTGAGTTGAAATTAAAATACATTGCAAAAAAGAGGATACAGAAAAGGAAATGGAAAATCACTCATTCATTGAATTCTCAATCATCTCTGGTGTATAAAAGTACCCATGAAGGAATTGTTTTTTATCAGTCTTGGTTAAATGAAGCACATACTCTAATTAGAATATTAAGCAAAGTTATAATGATGAAAGGTCAAAGTAATCAAGAACTACCGCTACTCACAGTGTAAGCTACTCACCCTTGCACAAAGAGCTGGCTCTGCCAGCCGTCCTCCTTCCCTGCCCATGATAAGGAAATTAAGCAATTGTTTTGAACGGAAGTAAGAGCAAGTGACATATTACAGCTAACGAAGACACTGATTTAACACTTGCCTCCAGGGAGAAATGAGCGGAATGCAAAGATTCTTTTAGTTTTTATTTTAGATTTATTTCCCTGTAAAACTTCACAATCTTATTCACAGTGAATAGACCCTGGCTTTGTCAACTGCAGCAGGCTGAGTTGGGCTGGCAGAGTCCAATCCTTGGGGTAAAAAGGGCTTTTGGTTTCAGCACAGGATAAAAGAGTAAGGCACTGATGCAAAATGCTGCCTTAGGAATCCCAGTACTGACACCCCACCTGTGGCCTGTAGACTGACTACATGGTGGCAAGCACTGAAATATACTGGAGTCTCCATCCTCGGAGATATTTAAAGCCTGACTTGCTCTTCTGAGCAACCTGAGGTCCTTTCCCATGTCTGACATGCTGTGATTCTGTGATATGTTTGGTGCCAAGTGGAGATGTTGGTATAGCTGAGACCTTTTCTAGAGGCAGTGGGGAAAGGGAAGATGTGCGAATTCTTACTCCTTGATTTGCTTTTGTCTTGAACGTGGTCTTTATTTATATCGAACCAATTTCAACATCTTTCAGGTCATAGAAGATTCCCCCTGACAAAAGGGGGTGCAACCAGCACCTCAGCATCTCAAATGGTAGCCTACAGCTTCGGTAACCCATGTTCACTTCATAGGTTTGCAACATCTCTGTGCTACCTTGAGCAAAATGCTAGCTTTTTCCTGAACCTTGGTTCCCTTTTATGATAGGAGGATTATAACCTTATTTTTCTTCCACCTGCTGTCAGCCTTTAGACGCTAGTTTTGAGGTCAGATGGTGCTGTGTCTGAGCACAGCAGGGTTCCAGTCACTGGCCTCTGAGTAACACAAGTCATGAGTTAATTAAAAACGGAAGGCTGTGCAGTTCTGTAAGTGTACAACACTTGCAGTGTGGCCTTGGCTAATCTGGAAGTACTGGGGATGCTTTCTCCTGTACAAAGGAACCAGGACTCCTCTGTTCCAATCTTTATTTCTGTCTGACTTTCATAAACTGCTTACTTCCCAGTGCCTTAGCTTTTGAAAGTGGATACAGTATTTTGTAGCTTTGCCTTTTCAGCACAATGCCATTACTGAGGAGTAAATGTGCAAGGTAGAGCAGAACTCTTGCTCCATAGCTATTAGGCAAAAAGCTGCGATAGACTGAAGCTTATACAGAGTGAGCTTATACAACCAGAAAAGATCTTTAATATATGTACCTAAAGGAATGAAAGTTATTAAGTTTTCTTCATTGTTTGCTACATGATTTGACCACTGCAGGAAATGCCTGCTGTGCATTTGCAACCAGATTTTCAAAGTTCAAGGATGGAATTTTCAGAAACACTTCCTCAGCTTGCTTCAGCTGCAGGAAGGGGAGTTTTCCATTGGCTGTAGATACTGGAAGGCTGCTGTGAGGTCTCCACACAGCCTTCTCTTCTCTTCTCCAGGTTGAACAGCCCCAACTTTCTCAGCCTTTCTTCATACAGGAGGTGCTTGAGCCCCCTGATCATCCTTGTGGCCTCCTCTGGGCTTGTTCAACAGCTGCATGTCCTTTTTATGCGTAGGACACCAGAACTGCACACAATACTCCAAGTGGGATCTCACAAGAGCAGAGTAGAATCTTTTATGTTCACCTGCTTCTGCACTCTACTACCCTCAGGCAGTGGTGCCTGGTTGGAAGACAGGTTGCCACCAAGCCCAAGCATTCCAGTCTGCCTGGAAGGCACCCGAAAGGATATTGGTTCTTTCTGCTGCAATTCCAAACTCCAATTCTCCTTCTTCAAGTTCCTACTCCTGAAGAAAAGGCTAAAAGCAGATTGTCTTATGTGATTTAAAACCACATTAGTTGCCTATATACAAGGAAAGAATCTCCCATGTTGTCTGCCACCAGAGGTCACATGTGTGAGACCTTTATAGAGCTTCGCTTGCCTCATTCTTCATTGAGCTACTGATTCTGACTCTGAATCTTTGATCTGCCAGCATAAATGCTCGTAGAACTGCTGTCTAATCCAATTAGACATGATCTACCTTCTCATTAACAGTTTAAAGTAGATCTCATGTAGTCCTAATTTTATTGAATGAATTCTGCTAGGAAGCAATTAACTGGACAGTTATGCCAATGGATGTCAAAGGAAATGATCAGCCGTTGAGTATAGAAGAGATTCAGAGCAGCCCTGCAGAGAAGGACTTGGGGGTGTTGGTCGATGAAAAAATGAACATGAGCCGGCTTCAGTGTGCGCTCGCAGCCCAGAAAGCCAACTGTATCCTGGGCTGCATCAAAAGGAAAGTGACCAGCAGGTCAAAGGAGGTGATCCTGCCCCTCTACTCTGCTCTTGTGAGACCTCACTTGGAGTATTGTGTGCAGTTCTGGTGTCCTCAACATAAAAAGGACATGGAACTGTTGGAACAAGTCCAGAGGGGGCCACGGGGATGATCAGGGGACTGGAGCACCTCCTGTATGGAGACAGGCTGAGAAAGTTGGGGCTGTTCAGCCTGGAGAAGAGAAGGCTGCATGGAGACCTCATAGCAGCCTTCCAGTGTCTGAAGGGGGCCTACAAGGATGCTGGGGAGGGACTCTTCATCAGGGACTGTAGTGACAGGACAAGGGGTAACGGGTTCAAACTTAAACAAGGGAAGTTTAGATTGGATCTAAGGAAGAAATTCTTTCCTGAGAGGGTGGTGAGGCACTGGAATGGGTTGCCCAGGGAGGTTGTGAATGCTCCATCCTTGGCGGTGTTCAAGGCCAGGTTGGATGAGGCCTTGGGTGCCATGGTTTAGTGTAAGGTGTCCCTGCCCATGGCAGGGGGGTTGGAACTTGATGATCTTAAGGTCGTTTCCAACCCTAACTATTCTATTTTCCCATAGGCCACAGACAGAAACATTTTCATCAGTCAGCCAGACAGGATGTGTGACACTAATTTCACAGTATTTTTTATACACGTAATATATATACCTTTAGGGGAAAGAATCTACTATTGAATGTACAGCAAGGTTTCAAATTAACTTTGATCTATAAATAACCAAAAAGTCAGGACTGAGTCACTGCTGGGATTTAATCTAACCTAACAGGTAATTTAAATCGAGAACATGAGCGATATAAACCTCACGTCTATCTTTAAGATAATTCCTTTTTTGATAAGAGTGGAGGTATTTCCCTCGGTTATTTTGGGAACTGTTCTGTCTTATTCCTTGGAGAGCTGACATTTTATTGAATTATGTGTCAAGTCCTCCACAGTTCAGCTTTATCCACCACTGACACCTGAGTTGAATTTATTGAGCTTTTAGACTGTGTTATGTTTCTCAGTCTTGGGAATTGTTTCTTTCTTGGATGTGATTTTTCAGCCTGAGGTCTCTGCATCACTGGAGACTACAGACTTCTACATGGTCTGCAAAAGCAAGTCAATTCCCGATTAACTGAATTGATTTTCTAGGGGTCCATGATTTCGTTGGAAAACATTGTAGAGGTTTGAGGGGTTTTTGTAAGAAAAGACCTGCTTTAGATGACATTAGACATAATTATTATTGTCAATTATTTTCCATTTTTTTTAATTTGAATTAATTTGAATTAATTTCTTTAATCACTTTAAGTCATTCACTTATTAAAGGTAACTGCTCTACTGATAGGTGTTTGTACTAAAGATGCTTGTGTGAAATGAAGCTGACAAAGTACTCATTATTTGAACTGCTTTATCCAAGGAAAGTGGTGATGGAGAAAGTTGAAAACACCAGTTCAAACAGGCCCTTAGTTTTGAGGAATGTAGATACTACATTCAAAACTAATTGGTACATGGCCTGTAGAGTTTCCAATCGCTTTCCAAATCTCCACAGCCCACCACAATACAGCAATGTAAATGTGAAGTTTTCTTTGGTGTCAGTCTTTTAGTATTGATGTTGCAAAGCTACATTAATGTTTCTAATTATTGAAAGTCATTCTTGCATTATTCATATTGCAAAGCTTTAAAATCCTAAACATTTCCATTGATTTTTGCATGTCAGCTGCCTACATGATTTAGCTTGCTTCCCTGCTAGGTTCCCTGCAGAAAACCCTCTCCATTTTGGGGTCAAGCAGCCCCTCTGAGTCGGTCAAGGAGAAGCAACAGGGAGAGCTGTCTGCCTTTTCACACACAGTATGATTCAGGTCTGTGTAGGAGTGTCTCTAAATGCTGTGTAGAAGGCTCTAGCCCCCATCCTGATGACATAATACAGGTTTTAACTTACCGACTGTGGATGTGCTGTATTTGTTTCCAAACGAATAGTGAACAGACTTCAGATGCTATAAATAATCTATGTAGTTAGTTAAGCCCAAATAGCTGTAAATAAAGAGGACCTTTCTGAATTAGTGAGTAAATAATAACTGCTCAAAGACTTTTTGCCCCAGCAGACCTCAATTACAACTGTGCAGTATGTCAGAAAACATTTAATTACCTTCCACAGGGTTCTGTAATTCTGCTTATAATGACTACACCTCCCTATTACTCCTGTGGGAAAACCACCCCTTTGATGAGTTTTTGGTTTGGTTTTGCTGCTGGTTTTGATTAAAGGAAACAAACAATTCAAGGAGGGGTCTTGCTGCCTGTCCATCAGTCCTTCTTGCCCACCAGGAAATATGCTGTTAACTCCTTGTTTTCCAAATGACCAACCTATGCAAGGGCTTTTAAATGATCTGAAATTCCGTAGGGTTTGTCCAGAAGACTGCACATTTCCCACAGGTTATTTGTCATATGTGCCTTAGAATACATCCTCATTGCCTCCTGTGTAGAGTATTTAACCTGAAAGGAAACCCAGTTGCCTTCATGAAATTGATATATCATTTAGCCTGTGAAGTACCCTCAGTTTAGGATTAAAAATCAGTATATGTGTCCATGACTTGAAAACCTGAAAATAAGGATGAAAAAAGAAATAGGTATGATCTTGTTACTGTTTGCTTATGGTGGATTTATCTTAACATGATTCTAGAATTATTTCCCTGTAGTTTTTACTTATCTGTGGAGGAAGACTGTACCTGATATTTCATATGCAGTACATTAAGAACCTGTTAAAAGGAAGGAGCATTGGTGAAATCAAGCTAAACCCAGTGAACCTACTCTCTGTATCTTGAGGACTTGAGTCTAGAAAGTTATCATGAAGCTTACAAATGTGGCTTTACGGCAACTAGGAGGTGCCATTAGGAAATTTGTAGGAACCCATATACCCATATGTGCTTGGTGGCTTAATATGCCTGATAAGTGGCTTAAATGACTAGCAAAAAGACATTAGCATGACTGTCTTATATGCAGGAATCAGGAAAATCTAAACCCATATTGTTTTAGTTCATGGATGCCCCAGAATCCAGTTGTTTGGATGAAGTACATGTAGTAAGCATAACCACTGTGTCCTTGTAGCTGATCCCTGAATATAGGGAGAAACGAAAAGTATAGGTAGATACTCTATACATTCCTGTTTCTTCCTGCTCCAGAAAAACAGAGTTGAACCTTTGTGGATGCACTGAGTGAAGGAAATAGTAAAAAACAGACAGAATTGGCAGCTGATCCTTTTTTGTGTTGTCTTTCAGCTCCTGAAGATTTTTACTCAATTCCACTCTGGTCAAGAGACCTGCTTCTCATTTTACCACGACATGAACTCCCAGGATGGTTTTACGTGTCTTTTATGTATTTAGAACATATACTTGTGGCAGAAGAGATGCCCTATTGTAGCCATGTATGATTATTGCTACCTGTGTCAGTGACAATAGATAATGGTCCGTGGTGAAACACACAAAAATAGAAAAGTACTGTTTGGCACGGGTTGTGGGAACATAACCTTGAAAATAGGGGAGTTAACACTGCTGTTAGCAAAAGGGAGTCTTATACCAGTAAACCTCTGTTCACATGCTGGCCACGTGTGCGCTGATGTTGCAAATGGTAATTTTCCACTCCAGCCCTAGGCAGGATATAAAGACCTGTGCAGGGATGGATGGGTGAGAAGGGCAGATGTGCATCTTGACCCAGGGATGCCCTGACGACACACTGCCTACCACCCCTCCGGCTGGGCAAGATGTTCCATCTCCTTCTCCTGCTCAGGGGTATTCCATGTAACCAGCGGTTGGTATGTATGTAACCTGCTTCGCATTAATATGTGTATATTTGCTTTGCACTAATAACTCAATAAATAGACTAGAGCATTTGCTTGTTTACATTGTGTTTGGTGTCCAGTCTTTGTACATGAGAATCCTATGAACCTGGAACACTACCCTCCTGAAAAATGAAATCTGTGGTGTGGAGGCTCCTACATCAAAATGCAGCAATCACTTTTACCATTGGCAGTTCGGGCGTGAGTCTAGAAAATGTACATCTATGTCTTGTGTAAATACCTAAATTGTATCTATAGGTTGCTGCTATTTATGCAGCATGGAGTGAAGCTTCTAGTTTGTTTTGTGGCCGCATGGGGCATTTAAATGGCCTTTTCCAAGTGCCTTTCTCTACTTCATTGTAGCTAATCAGTGAACAACTCAGCAGTGACCACTGGTGTATTTTTGTCTGCTGAAACCATTGACTTTCTCTTTTCTCCACATAACTACAGAGAATCCTTTTTGTATAATCTAGAAGAAATGTCATTTTAACGTTAAAACCTCCATTGTGAAGTCTGGAAACCGCGCAGCAGTTTAGAAGTCTGAAATTTAGAAAATAACACATTAACATTTAAATGAAGTGTTAAAATCACAGACTGCTGCTAAAGTTCAAAGCTGAGGATGTGATTTGTTTACAAAGGGCAGTTGCATCTTCAAAGAGAGAATCCTGGGCTTTTGAAACTCATAAAGTAAATCTTGCCACCTATGCCAATCCAGTAAATATAAATGAAAAGGGCCATGATGAAGAATTACAGGGGCCTCATAACATGCAATGATTACCTGGAATGAGAGCATCTGAAAAAGATCTCTTGGGTTTAGTTTACTCCTTCTTTCAAAATAACCTAATGTAATGCTCAGGTGCCCAGAGTACCCTCAGTCGAATCTGAAACACTTGTCTTTGCATGAAGAAATAGCCATTATCCTTCCAGCAGCTAAAGTCTCTGGAGAACCATAGGAAATGCTTCAGCCCTTATTGCTGTCATATAGCAGAGAAGAAAGATGAACATTACGAACAGTATTTTATCCTGCTTTCCTAAAGATCACTTGGGTCCCTGCTTTTTTCCTGGGGCTTCACGCTGCAGGTGAGATCTATCAGCACGTCTAAAGGCAAAAGAAGACATGCAATGAGATGATAAAATCCCTGCTTTTCAAGTGTTTTCTTTTAAGACAATTTAAAAAATAGGTTTTCTTCCTTTAAAAACTGTGTTACAACTTATCCAATTAACCCTATGAAGACACTGCTTAAATGCAACAAAGTGAGCTGTCAGCCACTTGGAAAGAAAGAATGTGTTAACTACTTATGGCCAAATGAAAGAAGACTGTGCTTACCTTCCAAAAGTAGACACACCTTTTATAATACAGAACTCCTAAGGAAATAATACATTTCTTAATACAAAAGGCCCTATAGAGTTTAAGACACATATTATTAATACCTATGCCATTTTTTAAAATATACATAGGCAATGATGTTTGGGGAAGAATAAAAGAAACTTCTTTTTTTACCTTCATGACTCCAAATGTGCTTTTGATAAGAGATAAAATAGGGTAAAATGTCATTCGTGTTACAGAACTGTTTATCCCTTTATCCCATTTCTGCCAATGTAAGTGATCATTTTATCCTAAATTTTGGAAAATAGGTTTAAAGAGTAGACTAGGAAATTTCAAGTAAAATTTTCCCTTTATGGGACAAATTGAAGACCTAAGATCAGACTTTCCAACACAGCTATGTCTCAGTTTCTTGAATGCATCCCTCCTAAAGGCTCATAGTGGTTTTGCAACTGGATAAATAACAGTTTAATCCCACCCTGCTGAGTCTTTTATGACATAACCCTACAGAGCTTTTATGTTTATGTATGGTATTATTTGTCCACATGTATGTGTAGCTGATATTTATTAGCTATCCTTATGTGTATGCTGCCACCATATCAAACTCCACAGCAGCTCTGCAAGCTGGGTCTTCCTTCACTCACACATATGGGCCTTATAGGACTAGTGGGAATCACAGATCTCAAGAAGATTCAGGTTCCTTTGAATCATGAGAAACAAGGAACCATACATTATGGAGCTGCCATTCTCTCTTCAGCTGCTTCAGCACAACCCGTAAATGCTGAGGGTATGGAGTGCTCTTGGGGTTTTAGTGGTGGCAGAGCCCAGGACCTCAGCGGAGCAAATCTAGGAAGCCAGAATTGAAAGCTGTCAGAAGTGCTGGCTTCTTGTCCTTCCCTTGGTCATGAGGAGGCCTTGTCTAAGCTAGGAATACTAATACTTGTAAGACATCAGGCCAATATTCTCTACTTTGAGTTTTCCATGGAGCCAAGAAAAATACTGCATGTTTTAGCTTTGTGTTATTAAACCATAAGGCATTCCATTCAAACTACTTATAAAAAAAATCATCAAGGGGGAAAAAAAGGAAACAAAATACTCCCATTTTATTCCGATTGTTTCTAACATGTGTCACATACAAGTTTACTGCAAAATCCTTTTCTGGTTCCATGAAAATGAGCATGAGGGAGAATCCTCAGGCTGCAAAGAACATGGGATAAAAGCTAACAAAGCCTCGGGCTTCTGGGGTGGAGTGAGGAGGATACAGGACTAAATACATCAGTAGCACAACAAATTCTTTCAAATAACACCGTTTTTGATTCAAAGGTTTCAGTTCAATCCATGCAATTTCTTTTTCCATGGGAAAAGTTAAGAATGATGGCATGAGCTGTTCAACAAGCAAGTGTATCTTTTGGAGCAATAGCTGGAGAATGAGGTGGAGCATAAAATTCCAGGCTCTGTATACTTTTCCCCAAAGAAATGGTACTTGAGGCCTCCTAATTCCTTGCCTGTAATGAATTTGAAAGATGGTCTGTATACATGGGACACTGTCACGTTGGGTTTTGGTTTTGTTTTTCTTTTTAATTGCTCTTCACACAAACAAAACTGGAAAAAAAATCTCCATATGCAGAATGTGCTTTAATACAGATGAGTTGAATGCCATAAAGATATGTGATATACAGCAGAAAGGCCTGTTAGAGCCATTGTACTCACTTTTTGCATTTCCAGCTGAAAACTAAGCATTGTAACCAGTGGCTCAAGTGTATCCAGAACAATTACCACAGTAACATTTTTATAGCTCATGTATGCTAATTATATAATATACACTTAAATACTAAATATCTGCTTGAAATTTAGCAGCAGAACAGTCTTTCATGGTGTTGCAATGACACCCAATTTAAGATTAGTGCCACTTCAAGGCAAAGGGGAAAAAAACCCATAAAATCTTTTGATGCACTATGTTTAATGATGTAATGTTGCTTGATATTCCTATTTCCTGCTGTGCTATTGTCCAACACCCTAGACTAAGACTAATTAACCCTTTCAGGAATCTAGCCTGTAGAACACAATATTTGCATTGATTCCAATGAGAGCAATTAAAGCATGACAAAAAGGCTGCAGTTTGTTAAAGCCCAAATTAGGGTTTGCTATTTGAAAAGCATTGGGATCACCAGTGCTTACACTCTTAAACTGTTATATTTACAATAAATACATGCAAACAAGTGGTTTGCTATGAGGTTTTTCTCCTAAGGACAAAACCTCACTGTTCATTAGTTTGCAATTAAAAAAACACAGCTGGCATCAACAGACCTCACTTATCACTGCTTATAATATCAGTTGTTATGCTTTTAGCTGGTTTTATCACGACCGTAGGTAAAAGGAAACCTCAGTAAGTTGACAGATGAGTAAAATTAGTTGGTTTGTATTTCAGACATGAAATACGATTTTAAAAATTCTATTGCTGTCAACAACTCTTCTTTGTTCTCCCAAAGAATGATTCTTCATATAGCAGTTTCAAGGCTTTATTCTGCAGCCATTGAACTATTTGGAGTTTTGCCTGCTTAATGACATGAGATTAACTTGTTCTTGTGAGAAGATACCAACAATATTCCATAGGACATTTCCAACTATCCCCAAAGACTAAAGCCCTCAGGCGGAGCACAGAAGTCTCTACAGCTAATGAATGTGACAATTCTACCTCTGTGACCAAGTCTGGCGGACCACACAGCAGGTCATGTTCTTTGTGGTTTCCACCTCTGACTCCAGATGTTAAATTCAGAGTAGACACTTTTTGACAATGCATTTAGTGCAGTTCTTACCCCAGAGTAAAATTATGCCACAAAAATATTTATAAAAACAGAGTTTTAGAAAACGTTTTTAGTCATTTTGTTTCTCTCTACAGCGGGAGGTGTTACTAACAAGGTGATGATCAGGAATCAGTTAAGTGTTCTACAACTGACATCCACAGCAGTCTCATTGTATGCTCATTATAACTTGAGTCAAAATATTGATTATTATCATTATTATAGATCAGGTGTGCAGGATCCAGTTAAAATAGCAGCGTGTCGATAGATGACTGAAAGGAGTCTTCCACATTTTCCATTAAATTTGTAAATACCTTTAAATGCAAGAAATTCTTCAGATAACCAAAATTGTGTTACATACACATTAAGAATTATATACAATCTTCCATAGCTGTTTATTCATTGCAAAATTCCCAGGCTTGTGCAGTTCTTTAAAAATATAATTGGGAAATAATAGTAATAATTTTTATCTAAATGTGTTCTTAAGCTTTTTTTTTTTTTTAGTCAGGGCTCTACTGTAAAAACAATTCTAGATGAGATTTATTTCTTTAATAAACACAAAATACAACACTTTTTAATCAAAATAACTTTACAGGCTTGAAAATGCTCCAGATTTTCTGGAAACAGACTTTGTCCTGAGGCCCTAGATTTACCTGTCTTTCTTCCTCCTCCTTCTTAAAGTGTCTTTATTTGATATGCTGGTATAAATACTTTTATATAACGGAAATAATAATTTACTCAAAGATGCATAAATCTACACAGAGCTGATATGTTGCTCCTGAATATACTTTCAAATCATGTTATAACTGTATCAAATATTAATATGTAGGTTCCATCTTAATGATTGCTACTTTTAGCTACAATACTATTATTGTCTACCACCAGCTTAAAGTCGTCTCATCTCTTTCTTATTTGTAGTCACAAAGTTTTCAGTTTTCATCAGGCTAATACTCTATAAGCCCTAGGGTACTGAACTTCTGAGTCTATCAGAAATTATCTGAAGAACAAGAAAGAAGCTTAGAAGAATTATCACGTTTGTTACTTTTCTGTGCTTTACATAGACTTCTGGCAAGCAAATAAAACATTAAAAATACTTTGGTTCTTCATTTTTCTATAAGTGTAGCAACATAAGGGTGATGTTTCATACGTCCTTATGACTTCAGGAACAGTATATTGGCTGAACGAATTAACACTACTACAGAAATACTTTCCATAATAGCCAGGTCAGGAAACCTAAACTGGAATGTAATATTGACCTGAATTTCTCCATTTCCTGTTTTAGTACCTGACATGGATTTATCAGAAGCCCATCTGCTTTCCCATGAACAGGACTAGTAAGAATAATGTGCATTTCAGGTATAATTCTAAAATAACTTCACTGACTGTGTATTTACACAGAGATCCCTAATCTGATTTAGAGATAATACAAACCACACTGTGTAAATTACTATGATGCTGTGGGGTATAGCCCAGATTGGAATCTGCTCTATATGCTTACTATTACAATGTGTTACCAGAAAAAGAATAAATTTACTTTGAATTTGAACTGAGTTTGAAAAGAAAATGGGAAACCATTGCTGTGGTTTAAGCCCATCCAGCAACTAAGCACTGACTTCCCCTCAGCCCTGCCCCAACGGGATGGGGAGGAGAATATGCCTGTTTCAGATTCAAATTAACCATTTCCTAGAATGCCATGGATTAGAGTGGAAATTTAGAAAATACGTTGTGTGCAAACACCTACACTGAAGACATTCCCAATAAGGCAAGGCAAATCCCTGTCTAGCTATCCAAAGTGAGATGTTTGAACGAGCAATCAAAGCTCCTTCTAAAGCCAATGAAAGGAGATTAGCACCTCCACAAGGCTATTCATTTAATCCCTGGATGTGTGTTTATCATCACAGGAAGGAAACATATGCCCATTCTAAGGATCCTTGAAGGTTATCTTAGATTAGACAACAACCATGGATTTTAAGATTAGATGTAGACATGTAAAGTGAGTATCTCATCTACCATTATAGTCAAAAAGCTTTCTTTTTTTGGTTTAGCATAATTTCAGATGATCTAGGATATCTTGCCTGGTGACTAGTTGCTACTCCAGATAATTACAGGTCATATTTGCCATAATTTCGAGCCAGTTGCAAATGCGTAAAGTGTGCATCAAATGACATTGCATGTATACATTGATGTAAATAAATGGAGCACAATGAAAATTCAATCCTCTCTAAAGGAAGAATATTGTGTGAAGTAAATATGTAAGAAATCAACCATTTGTATTATATTATCTACCATAAAATCGACCACAGAAGGTGAACAACATAAATACACTGTATTCCCAATCTCAGTGTTTGTAAGTATGAAAAACCTGTGAGAAAAGGGTCTAATGCTAATTGCTTTTACACAAATATGCTTTTCAATTTACAAGTTTGATTCAGAGATACTGGTACTGCCACCAGTACATGCACAGAAATGTGGTGTTTGGCTTATGTGTGGAGAACAGATTGTATCTATCTGCTTCATCCTCTTTGTTCAGATACAGGAGGGTGGAAAATATCACTCCACAGCCTTGACGAGCTGCTGTGCCATAAACAAGTATCTGATGTTTTATAAAGAATGTAAAAGTCCCACTGAAGTAAAAAAATGACTCATTCATATGTCTGGGAGTAGGATTCAGCTCCCAGAAGTCAAACGGCTTGTGTTCACCTGCTCCTTTAATTCTGAAGTACATTTTAAATTGATATTTTATACAAATCATGAGTTCAGAGCAATGTGCTTTATCAAGAAGGCAGTATTCCAACCACAAAGTGCCATCCAAATGGAAAGCCCCAAAAAGTTACCAAGAATGACCAGAACATAACTATATTCTTGGGTTTCTCCATGACAAAATCTTGCATTGACTATTACACGTTTACAAGGTTTCAGTTTTCACATGGTCATTGTTGTTTAAAGCAGGAGAAGGTTTGCTCTTCTGACCATCAGTTCCTCCTTTGGATGTGTCCTGGAAGAAAAGCTTTGGCATCCACAGTGACATTAAAATTTTTTTGTATTCATTCCGAAAATTCTGGTTAAGGAGTCCATATATTATTGCATTAAGGCAACTGTTAAAATAGGCCATGAAGTAGCTTATAATGAATAACCATTCAGGAACTTTTGGTGCCATTTCCATAGGATCAATGGCTACAGCCAGTCCAATGAAGTTTAGAGGTGCCCAGCAAAAGGCAAAAATCACAAAAACCACAAACATGGTAAGAAAGTTTCTGAAGTCACTTGGCTTCAGTCTTGGCTTTGTTTCTGACTTGACTCGTCTTCTAACTTGAAGCACTAAAACCCAGATTCGAAGGTAGCAGAAGCTCACAATGGTGATAGGGACGATGAAGTGTATTACCACGACAGCTATGGTATAGTAGGAGCTTGCAGTCTGAACAAATGTACATGAATAGATGCGTGGGTCATACTTTAAAGAGCCAAGAAAAAAATTCGGCACAATTGCAATTATTGTTAATACCCAGATTAAGGAGACATACAGCATCGTGTTCCAACAGCTGTACACTTTGTCATAGGCAAAACTATGACATATATAGCAATATCGGTTTATTGCAATTGCAGTGATGTTGAAAATAGAGCCTATTACACTCAGTCCCATCACAAAGCCACTCACTTTACAGTGAATTTCACCCAACGTCCATCCATTGTGGAAAATAGCAAAGAGCACCAGTGGGTATGGATACAAGGCCACCACCAGATCAGCCAAAGCTAGGCTCACCACAAATGCATTACCTGGGGGAGACAAAAAATACAGAGATGTAAGTCTGAAAGCAAGCATGGTTGTGAATGAGAAGAAAATGCGATATTTTATTTCAGGTAGTTGCAATGCTAAATCATTGAAGATGTCAGCAAGCAACAGGTACATAGAACTAATAGGTCTCTATGGAAAGTAATTTTACAGTTCAGCTTAGAACACCCCATAAATGTCCGCAGCAATATGATGTTTCAAATCTGTCGGTGACCTAATTATAGCCTTCTTTCTATTTTAATCTTTAATAAACATAACCGCCAGCAAGCCATTGTATAGGCACGTGTTGATGCTTCGGTGTAGCTAACTCCACAGCTGGATTGAATAAGAGGGAAAAGAAAACAAGCCTAAATTGTACCAGGTAGGCAAGCCATTATGCCTTTTTAACCTGGAATGCTAACAGGCTTGACAAGGGAAAGATATACAAAGATTAGGTGTATAGGGATTACAAGGATGTGTTGTTTTATGTATATTCTAAATTGCTACACAATAGTCTATATTATAGATATTTTCTGTATGAATGGCCTACCCGTATTGCAGTTATTTTCCCACTGGACTGACTAAAGAAGGGCGAATTGCCTTCACTACCCTCTGTAGAAAGGCATATTTAATTATACAAAGGAAAAATGCATTCATGCAAGAGGAAGTATTTGAATAGATGGAAGGAGCCTTTAGATCCTTTGCAGTTGACGACATGTAAAGAAACTTTAGTGGCATGGTGGAGACTTATTGTCTCTCTTTAAACAGAGTCCTTTTCATCAGTTTGCAATTTCTGGGTATTGTACCTATGGATACTTTAATAAAATTGTAGGATTGTCAACTATATTCCTGAAACATTAAATGTGAAATCACGCTATAGGAACTTCCCAGGAGACAGAAAATAGAGGTGCCAACACTAGATTCTTAGCATTTAGTTAGTGTAAAACACACTTCTGGTTTCTTTACTCATTTTTTTTTGCTTGAAATCCTTCACAGCATCAACGGATGTGCAAAATACCCGAGTAGCATCTAAAATCATGCATGGAACATCATTATTTTCTGAAAAGAGCAGTTAGATCCTCAGTTCTACAAATTTTGAGCTTTCTAGTCCTCATCTAGGAAAGCAGTTCCCATGTAAGTACAGATATAGTGCTGTGGATAAAGACACCATTAGCTGGGAGCCATAAAACAATCAACCATGTATGATTTAACTCGTCAAAAAAATGACCCAAGTTCACTGGTATACTGTTGGCCCCTCCTGCTCTGCATCTGTAGCTTGGTTAAACTGAATTAAGGAATGGGGAGCTCACCTTCTCCCATTCATTTTAGGGGAAGACCATGCTTATCAGTGCTTGCACAACAGCTAGTGAACCTCAGGAACCTCACCAGGAAGTGTGATTATCCATCTGTAGGTACAGAAACATGGCTTATCTCAAGAGCTGTGTACAACTTATTTTAGACAGTTCCTTATTATATATTTAGCAGCCAGTCTCACTCTTGTAATACTTTAAAGGTCACACAAGTATTTCCATAGCTACAGTTTACCGATACAGTACTGAACGTAAGGCAATTCCATGTTATTTGTCTCAGAAGCAGGATGTAAACCAATAGTACTATGCTGGGTTTTGTGCCCTCCCAGGCCACAGTCACTCCCTGGTTTAGGGTTGAAGGGGTCTATTTGAGTATGTTGTTAGAGCTACACAAAGAGATATTTCTTTCTGGCTTTGTATGCCCTGTACTGAATACAGTTCAGGAATGTCATGATGTTGTGAAAAAAGTAAACGTAATTTTCAGATGCAAAACCACGTATTCTCTACTCAGGATTTCTAAGGCATTAGAAAAGTGTCTCCAGTTTGGGGCTTTGCACTTCAAGACAGCAGTAAACTTTGGTTAAACGTAATCTAGAGCAAAGCAAATATCTACCAGTTTCATGATCTGTGGGGAAAGATTGAACAAATTAGGAAGACGATTGAAGGTAGCATTCAGCTTTTTCAATCATATTTGGAAATTTACTGTAAATGCATTTAGCAAAAGGATTTCAAAATTTTGAGTGTAATTTAGTACTTCTTGAAAATTCCAGCTGCAGTGAACAAAGACAGCAATGAACTTGTCAAAACCATAAAATACCATTTTGCAACAGAAGAAGAATGGTGCAATATCTATAAAGGCCTCAAGGGATTTGTAACTTTTATGGCTTTTTCCAGGGTTGCATGTTCACATTGTGCACTGCAAAGTAAGGTCAAATGTTTTTTCTTTCTACATGGCTGACTGCAGAATGAAGTATTATATTACTGCAATGAATAATCTACAAAAGTAGAGAGAAACTTTTCTAATTCATATAAAATACATAAACAACATTTTAAGAAATAAAAGGTCTTTGATGTCTTTTAAGTGCTTGGAGAAAGGAAATGTTCCTAGATACACCTTAGACATGGCATTTGGAGTGGCTATAATTACATCCATAAGATAACCAAAGAGGCAACTTTTTATTGTCTGTGACAGAATAGAAACTACAGAACACTCATCTAGTTGGAATTATCATCATTATTTCCATAATTTACCTGATGGAATTTGTTCCTTGGTTTTGGTTTCATCAGATCGAGATTATATTAATTTATAAGAAACAAATTTTCTTACTGAAATGAAAAGACCCCTTAATTACAAGTAGTAGCTACTAAAAGCAAGATATCTAGCCAGGAACTCAAAAAGATGCACAACTACACTGTTTTAAACATTGATAGCTGGATGCTTGAAAGAGAAAGTCCTGATATTGACTTTGGACGCAACAGAACTAGATCATTATTTCATGAAGCATTTTTGAACATCAGTTTGGTTACCCCAGTTAATAGAAAAAAGGGAACTTTCACACATTTTACATTTCACCTAATTTTGATATGACTTAATACTGTGCAATTTTAATCACAGAACAATCTTTTTGGTAAGTTCAGGACTTCTAAAGGATAAGCATCTGCCATCTTAAAAGACCATTGACTTCTAATATTTCTACCAAACCCAGAACTAATTGCAATCACCAACCATTTTTTAAAGGTTTGGCTTCTTTCTTTGGTTTCAAAACAGATAAAATGATTAATTATATATAATGGTGTTTTATTTTTTCATTAGGTGGTGTTTTGGTTAGTACACGTTAGTTTAACAAGTTATTATACATTTATATAGGCATCGCTCTCTTAGTTCTATTTTCTTCTGGCTAAAGTCATGCTTGTCCTTGTGTACTCTTCTGCATGCATTACTCTTGCTTTCTTTAGCATACAAAGGCCTAGCTTCAAGACAGAGAAAATTATTTCTACTCAGCCTATTTTGCAGACTGTTGCATTTTATCTGCCTGCTCCTCCGCTATAAAGTGCTGGTAGATATTTCTAAATAGCAAGGACTGATGACTCAGAATAGTTATTTTATTCTTCCATTTCTATATCCTAGCCTTAAGGGAAACCGTAAGGAGTTACACTTGCAGATGTCTTAGTTCATTATGTCTTCAGTTGGAATATAAATGGTAAAGCTCTTTCTTTAGGCTTAAGGCTTAAAACTCATCTAAAAATCATTACTGTTTATGATTAAATAGCCTTTTATACTGACTCAGAATTATAAGAACTAGAGTTTTCTATCGTATCATTCTCACAACTACCTGTAGATATCTGTATGAAAGGAGGAGAAGCAACATCTTGACTTTAATGAATTAAGTATCCTGAGAGTCTGTAAAATGAAGACAATCATTCCTCAGCACAGTTCACAGTAATAGACATCCTCAAGAACTGCCTCAAGGACAGACTGTCTGTACACACTAGGCATTTCTTTAGTGCTGGCTCACACTTCAGTCCTCTGCCAGACTCCTATAGACCCTGTACTCAAAAGGAATTTAAAAAAGAGAGTTCTGGAAGGCTTCTGATAGCTTTTGTATTGTGTTTGATGTATAAAGACAAAATCTGGGCTTAGCTTTAGACAGCCTTATAGTCAAAGACACAAGATATCTCTTCAGAGATGCATGGTGTCATCCATTCTGTAAGGTACTTTTATGTAAATACTAAACATACAAAATACTTTTTTTTCTCTAGTTTTTCAAATGTTCACAAAATACACAAGAAGGGTCTAATCTTCTATTTCTTTCCTGCAAATCATTAAAGGAAGTAAAAAAAAGGTTTACAGTCACAATCATAATTCCAGATTTCTGTAAGCGATATGCAGCTTGCATCCAACATGCTCCTTCAGGTGTGACATCACCTCTCTCTAATAAAGGTAACCTTGATCCTGACACTAGGCTTGGTATGGAAGATGCTGGCATCAGGCAAGCAGGCAGAACTAAGGACTGGTCAGGTTTTTGTCTCTCTTTCTACAGTAGGTCAGTGAATATGGCTCAAATGGCATGCAGGAAGACATTAGCTGCTCCTGGTGAAAGGCTGATGCTTTGTACTTCCTCAATATTAATTTTCATCCCAGTTTTTACTTCTTTGGTTAGTATTTTTTTATGGCATTTAAGCTCTTGTACTTCTTGATTTTTTGCTTAAATAGGTAACTTTTAAAACTGTTTAAAATCACCTGTGTCAACTCTTTCCCCTCACAATCCATCAGAAAAACTAAAACCTGCTAGCTCAATTCAGATGAAAATCCATTCATTTCAGAAGGAATGAAGCCATCAGAAATAGACACCAGCAGCAGGTGGAGCAGAGAATTGAGTCTTTCACACGCTGACACCTGAATTCCCTGTGATACAAGCCAAGACCTAGGGTAATCTGGTTTACCGAGACACGATAATCTACTATAATGTTCAACAATGTGTTACTAACAGAAGGTTTAACATAATGCTTCAAACAAGTGCCAGATGGGTTTGTGTTTTCTTTGAATATGACAATTTAAAAGTGGTGATATGCTCTTTTGTAGTTATGTTTCATGATTTCAGATATTAGTAGGATATACTGCAGACACTGATGTAATGGAAAGAGACAGGCAATATGTTTTCACTGCAACTGCAGCATTTTAGAAACTCTAGTAAAAAATAAAACAGACAATGAGCCAAGGCTGGTCTTCAATCTATGGAATGTTTTGGTTATTTTTTTTTTTAGGAAATGTATGTTCTGTGACACTGAATATATTGGTGAGTATATTTATCCTATGGTACGTATAAGGACAATTCTCTGTCATCAGTGAGAGTAGAATCATAGAATCATTTATGTTAGAAAGGACCTTTAAGATCAAATACAACCATTAACCTAACACTGCCAAGCCCACCCGTAAACCGTGTCCCTAAGCACTACATCTACACATCTTTCAAATACCTCCAGGAAGGGTGATTTCACCCCTTCCATGGGCAACCTGTTCTAATGCCTTACCACTCTTTCAGGGAAGGAAATTTTCCTAATCTCCAATCTAAACTTCCCCTGGTGCATTTCCTCTTGTCCTATCACTTGGTACTTGGGGGAATAGACCAGCACTCACCTCACTACGATGCCCTTTCAGGCAGCAGTACAGAGTGATAGGGTCTCCCCTGAGCCTCTTTTTTTCTAGTTTAAACAACCCCAGTTCCCTCAAAGAGACCTGGTTTCCAAAGTCTCCAGATCCCTCTGCAGAGCCTTCCTACCTTCCCACCCAATCTGGTGTCATCTGCAAGCTTACTGAGTGAGGGTGCACTTGATCCCCTCATTCAGATCATTGATAAAGATATGAAACAAAAATGGCCCCAGTACTGAGCGTCTGTGAACATCACTCGTGACCGGCCACCAGCTGGATTTAACTCCATTCACCACCACAGTTTGGGTGCAGACATCCAGCCAGTTTTTTACCCAGTGAAGAGTGCACCCATCTAAGCCATGAGCAGCCAGTTTCTCCTGGAGAATGCTGTCGGAAATGTGTCAAAGGCTTTACTAAAGTCTGGGTAAACAGCATCCACAGCCTTTTCCTCATCCACTAAGTGGGTCACCTTGTCATATAAGATTGCATTAGTCAAGCAGCACCTGCCTTTCATAAATCCAAGCTGACTAGACCTGATCATCTGGTTGCTCTGTATGGGCCAAGTAATGGCACTCAAGACAATCTGCTCCATAACCTTCCCCAGCACTGAGATCAGAATGACATGCCTGTAGCTCCCTAGATCCTCCTTCCAGCCCTTCTTGTAAATGGGCATCACATTTGCCAACCTCCAGTTAACTGGGACATCCCTGATTAGCCAGGACTGATGATCTGTAATGGAAAGTGGCTGGGTGAGCACTTCCACGAGCTCCCTCAACACCCTTGTATGGATCCCATCTAGTCTCATAGTCTTATCTGTATTTAAGTGATGTAGGAAGTCACTGACCATTTCCCCTTGGACAATGGGAGCTTCATTCTGCTCCCAGAATCCTTGGATTCTACCTTCCAGCTCAGGGACTGGGTACTTAGACAACAACTGGTCTTACTATTCAAGACTGAGGCAAAGAAGGCATTAAGTACCCCAGCCTTTTTCCTTATCTTTTCTTACTATGTTTTCCCTGCATCCAATAAAGGATAGAGATTCTTCTCAGCCCTCCTTTTGTTGCCAATGCATTTATAGAAACTTTTTAAATTGTCTTTTACAGCAGTAGCCAGATTAATTTCTAGTTGGTCCTTGGCCCTTGTACTTTTCTCCCTGCATATCCTAAAGACATCCTTGTAGTCCTCCTGAGTGGCCTGCCGTTTCTTCCAAAGGGCCTTTTTCTTTCATGTTCCACCCAAATTTCTCTGTTCAACCAGGCCTGTCTTCTTCCCCGCTGGCTTGTTTTCTGGTTCATGGGGACAGCCTGCTCCTGCATCTTCAAGAGTTCTTCTTGAAGTAAGTCCAGCCTTCCTGGAATCCTTTGCCTATCAGGACTGTTCTATATGCAGAGCAGAAGGGAAGTATTTACCATTGCAGTTATCCTTGTATTGTGCAGCTTTGGGAGAGCTTTCTGTTCAGAAATAATCCAGGCCTAGATACTGTGAAAGTTAGATTCCGGTGTTTTCACTGAACAGTCTGGAATCCAGACTAAATACAGGTTAAACCTTAGCCATCCACCTTTTGGATGAAAGCATTATGCTTTTATGTAGAAGATGAGAATGAGAAGAGGAATTTTTCATTTTGAGATGAAATAAAGCAAACACCCCATTGTGGGGTAGCTTATTGGAAGATGCTGTGTACACCCCTTTTTCAAGCTGTGCTACAACGCAAAGAATGCAGGATTCACAGAAACAGAAGCTCAACATGCAAAAAGTAGCTTGAGATTGTGGCTTAGTGACTTACAGACTGCTAAGACTCAGCTAAGCTGGTGCTGAGTTGATTGCAGGAGCTTAATTTTAGGCTTATGAGCCATAGCTCACAGATGTCAACATAGTCTTGCTGAAAAGAGGCACGTAAGATGCACTTATTATGATTATTATGTTTTTGAGATCATGCTTGGCAGCTAGGTATGAATATAACCCAGTAAACAAAGCCTCTGGTTTTAGTATGCGCTCAGGCTTCTCTGGTTAAATATGGGAGCTTTGGTGCTTGCTGTGAGTTTGCTGCCATGAGTTTTATGCTAGCCTGCAGGAGCAAAAACGTTGTTTTAGCGCTGTACTGTTAAAAACTTGGTGAAGGCTTGAGGTTTGTAACCCCTTCATCTATGACTTCTCTCCTGTGGCTACTTCTGGTGCGGACAGTGGTGACTCTCTATTGCCACCTAGTGCTCCAGTCACAACTGAGACAATACATCACACCGACCCGCAGGGCAGAAGGCAAAAGCAAGTGGTTGGTTCTTCCAGAGCAAAAGCCTGATCACTAATCAGATAGTACGTTTATGGGATTCTTAATACTTTTCTAAGCTTCTAATACTTTTTGAGATTAAAGGAACTCTCCTGGTACTGGGTGCTTTCAGAGAGAAAAGAGGAAGCAGAAGAGGCGAGACAGGCTCTTCTGGAGCAATCTGGAGGATTCACCACCAGTGATTTGAACACTTCCGGGGTAGAAGAGCCTTTCTTGGGTAAAGCACTTGATCTTTTGTCTCCCATGGTCCCAAGACAGTGCCCTACTCACCAGCCCTGCTGCTCTTCTGGGGTTAGCGTGCTTGTCTCTTTCTAGGTTATGTTCAAGCATTTCACCCTAGAACCAGAACACACAGGTTATCACTTACATTGTAGAGTGCTCTTCATCAGTTTGTTTCAAAATAAAAATAAACAAAAAAAAAAATCCTTCTCATGATTTAATAGGTGGGAACTGAGATAGATGGGTGCAGGGACTCGCTCAAGACAGAGTAGGAAGAACACTCCAGGTTCATGAACCTTGCTCTTCTCTATTAGGTAATACAATCTTTATTAGGCACACTGGAGAAAACTATAGTGCCTGTCCGGCTCACTGCTCCAAAATGACACCATAGTGTCATTCTGGTAGTGGGGGATGGAGCCAATAAAAGAGATAGAGCTATTAAACGAAGCCAGTCAAAGTCAAAGCAAACAAAAGGGGGTAGTTGCTGCAAAAGGTAGTAAACAGATCTTACAGATACAAGAAATTTACCTGTAATTCAAGGGAAGGCTGGAAAAGTACTTGAAATAGACATCAGTTGAAGGTTACTAAAAAGACATACTAATTTCAGGGAATAATCTGAGCTGGAAGGAATCACAAGTTGAGAGGATGTAGAAATATCACACAGGGTTGCTCTGTTCTCTTTTTTTCCCTGAGTGCCTGCTTACATCTACAGCTACAGACAGAGGATGAGGCTATCTAAGTCCTTGGTCCCTACCAATATAACTGCTTTTGTGATGAGGACAGTTGGCTTCAGTGACACCATTCAGAAGCATAGCTCCTTCTTGGGCTCTCCATTGTGGTAATCTGAGTGGTACAATGAGACACTCTTCTTGCCAACACCTCCTCTACACAGCCAGCCCAGTTTTGCTGATAAAATGTTTGAGGGGACAATAACCTTGTTCTGTATGTCCAACTGAGCTGCTTTTTGCAGCAGGCTCATGGGTGAAGTTCCCTTACACCAGTGTCTTCGCATGAAATCAGGGTAGCCTAGGATGGCATAAAGCGCCTCATGTTCAGAGAATGTCTCTGTTAAGACTGCTATTGCTTTTCGTGCAGGGAATGAAGCCAAGACATATACTGTGAATGCCTACCACTGTGGGCATCAGTGATGGCCCAGCTACAAACCTCCAGTTGCTGAGCGCAGTCACTAAATAACAACAAAAAGACTCATTTTTTTCACTAATTCATAAGAGAAGTTAGGTTTCCTGTATCTGTCAGTATATATCAGCTTAATTTTCTTCACTTGAAGTAATCACACTTGTCGATTGCTTCAACCAAGAAAGAATAGGGCACCTACATGAACAACTGCAACTGTGAAAATTCATTTACTGCAGATAAAGGGGCTAATATGAAAAGCTGCAAAACAGAACAGGTTCAGTCTAGTCAGATCTTATAAATAGCTAGGCAACCTGTTATTGCCAATAACATATTTCTTTTTCAATCTCCCAACACTATATTACATTTCATAGAAAATAAAGGTAAAATATGTAGCATTTTGTAGGATGTTATTTTGTTAAAAAAACCCAACAAAACCCCAACAATAACAACAACAACAAAAAAAACACCCAACAACCTAAAACTTGGTTCAGATCAACTATAAAAGACTGGAGTGTGGAAGCAAAAAAGTAAGGAGAGTTCACTGCTAAAATCTCTGGACAAAACTTTACTGTGTCCTGACAGATATTAACTTATGTTGGGTGAAAAGCTAGCTCATCTTCTATTACCATCACTATTACTTTCTATCACCTTCATCTTTGCTACTGTCTTTAGCCTGAATTTGTGTCAAAGGAAATTATGTTGGATTTTTTCCTCTCTTAGAGCAACAAAACAATGTTTGGGTCCTTAGAATAACTTATCTTCTGCCTTCTTTCAGAAAGCAGGACAGGAAACTGAAGAATGAAAATAACTTAATGCAAACAAAAAACCATGTTCTGTTTTGTAAGCTTTTCTGTTTGTTTTGGTTTTGTTTCATATTCACCAGGAGATCAGTTAAATTAAAACTAATAAAAAACCCTAAAACACAAAGAAGTGAACTAAAAAAAAAAAAAAACCCAACCAAAATACTCAAGAGCAAACAACAAACCACAGAACAGAAAAAAGTTTTATTTTGAAATGTAAGGCTCAAGATATTACAGAAGATACTAAAAATATCCAGCAGATATATCAAGTGAATAAAATTGGGACTATTGCAGACTATGGGACATACTCAGGGCCAGCTAGCCCAGAGATCTGATTAGCTATGACAAGATGCATCTTGTAGCTTTGCCCTGTACAAAATAAGGCATTTAAACAGAGCATTTTGAGCAGTACAAATGTTGGGATCTCCTCTTATGGAAATGCAGACACACAGGTCATAATTTCCACAGTGATTTATTCAACTGCTCTGTGGGACTCCGGATGAAGGACTCTCAGCATGTGACAGCTACACAACCAGAAACAAGTACATGTAAAGCATGTACATGCAAACCAGTTACAGATGTAAAAAGAAATCAAATCTAAGCCCCTTATTGCTGCTATGTACTCTTAGGGGTTCCTGTGTTCAACTCCCAAATATAGTAGAAGATCCTAAGACAGTCTAGGAGTTCTATAAAATTGGATCTGATGCACTGCAGTAAATATAGTATATGGGAACATCTAATACGGGGAACACTTACATTGACAAGTTCCTAATGCTTCTAACATTCTTTGGAGTCCCTTCATTATGATGTTCTTTTCGCTTCTCTTGTTTTCTCTTTCACAAAGGAAGAAAACAGACGATACTTGATGAAAATGGCCATTATAACCTTTCAGCGAGGAAGAGTCTTACCCTTTTTTTTCTGAGCTTTTGGAAAGCCTTATCACCATACATACATAAGGAGATGAATGTCTTTAGAAGCTGTTGTCAGTCTGTGCCATCTGCTTCTTTTGGAAACAAGGTCTTAATGCAAAGCACACTGACATGATTCATCTTATAATGAAGCTCACAGGTTTGTAAACAGCATGTAAACAGATAAGTAAATAAAATGCTTTTCTAGGAAGCAATTGTGTATTTTCTTCTGAACTACTGGCTGGTTTGTGTTTCAGCTCACTACAGACAGTGTGTAATCATCATTTCCTGAATTAAGGTATTTTCTGAGAGCCAGTAAAAGCCTTGCAAAATGACTAGACAAAAACCTCTTTTCTGTCTGGGCCTGTGAGTCCAGCATTGTGATGTCCTGTGATGTCCAGCACTGAAAGTAGACTCTCAGTTGTGTAGTTAATGTTTCATGCCTGGGACCATAACCATGGTCATGGTGAGATAGTCAAAGGAAGGGTGGTAGGCATAGATGTAACCAGTATAATCACAGGATCATTTATGTTGGAATTTATCTCTAGAGATCATCTAGTCTAACCCTCCTGTTTGTTCAAAGAGAGGTCAACTACAGCAGGTTTTCAGGGTCATGTCCACAGAAGTTTTGACTGTCTCCAGCCCTGGAGACTCAACAGCCTCTCTGGGTGATCTGTTCTAATAAGAGATGGGTATACAAGATGTTTATTAGGGAATAGGGGGAAGATGCTGTTGATTTTACAACAGATGAGGGCTTTACTTGATCTAGTAAACAGCAGAAGGTATATAAGATTGTACCTGCTGCTATGCAGGTAGAGAAAAGATGTGGCCGTAAACAGTAAGACAGAGGGTTTTTTTGATCAGAAGAGAAGGTCCCAGTGCAGATTAGAGTAGGTGAGGCTTTGTTTTATTTATGTTTGTGTCTTCAGATTCCTTGTGGCAGCAGAATCTGAACAGTCATTGACTGGACATAATGGTCTGAGCCAAAACCAGAAACTGGACCAACAGACATTTACAGACCTGGGGGGCAGAGGTTAGAGTGTGGTGACGGCTGTACAAAAAGAGGGAAGAGGCACCACATCCTAGCTAAAACAATGTTAGAAACTAACTGGCTTTAGCAAGGCCAGAATTTTCCTCCTTATCCAGATACTCAGATACTAGCTTCAGCTTGCTGTTACTCAGGTTGCAGAATCCTTTTCCACATGCTGCTTTGATGATCTTTGAGAACTGTGATCTGCAACCAGCCATTCAGAATAACTCCTTGTGGAAGTACTAGCTGCAACCCAAAGGAGCAATCTGGTAGTCCGTGATCCAGAAAGAGCAGTGGGTGACTTCCTTCTGCATGAAGTACCTAGTCACATCTCTTTTACTGTATAAATAGACCACCAAACTGGGTCTAAAACCAATGTCAGTTTTACTAAATCAGGATCAAATGGAAATCACTTTTGTATATATTACATGAGAATGTTCTTTCTGAAGGTCATGTACTTCGCTATTTTGTTTGCTGTTCGTAAGCAGCCCAGGTATTCTTTCTCCATATTTAACCAGGAAGCTGACCATGTAGCACGTTTTACAATCTCTATGGTCCTAGCCTACCAGGTGTTTCATGAGCGTGAGAAAGAGGATTACATTGTTTTGAGATTATCAAAATAAAGGCATAATTACAGGATCTCAAATTAGCTCGTTTTTGACAAGGCTGCAAGCCTGTTTCACTGCAAGGTTGCATTGCTAGCTCATGATCAGCTACTTGTCTGCCAGGACTCCTAAATCTTTTTCTGCCAAGCTGTTTTCCAGCTGCATGTACCCCAGCATATATTGGTGCCTGGAGTTGTTCCTCCCCAGGTACAAGACTTAGAATCATAGAATCGTAGAATAGTTGGGGTTGGAAAGGACCTCAAGGTCATCTAGTTCCAACTCCCCACACTTCCCTTTGTTGAACTTCATGAGGTTCTGTCCTGGGTTCAGCAGCAGCAGTCAGTTTTTCTCCTTCTTAGTAGCTGTTGCAGCACTGTGTTTTTGACTTTCAGCCTGGGAACAGATCTGATAACACCGATGTTTAGACTGACCAAGGACTTTGTGAGTCTCATGCTCTGCCAGGGAAGAGGAGAAGCCGGCAGGAAGCAGGGACAGGACACCTGACCCAAACTAGCCAAAGAAGTATTCCATACCACAGCACGTCATGCCCAGGATGTAGAACTGAGAGTTCCGGGAAGGGCTGGATCACTGCAGGGTGGGGGTGAGGTACTGGTTGGTGAGCGGTTGTATTCTCTTGCTTGTTATTTCCTTTATCATTATTACTATTAGTGGTAGCAGTAGTGATTTGTGTTATACCTTAGTTATTAAACTGTTCTTATCTCAACCCATGGGAGTTGCGTTCTTTTGATTCTCCTCCCCGTCCCTCCAGAAGCGGAGGGAAGAAAGGTGTGTGGGGGGGGAAGTGGACTGCGTGGTTCTGATTTACGGCCTGGGCTTAAACCACGACAGGTTCCTATCAGATCATTTCTGTAGCCTGGCCATATCCTTCTGAAGGGCAACACGTTCTGATGCATTAGCCACTCAGTTTGTATCTTCTGTGAACTTGCTGAGGGTACGCTCTGCTGCATCATTTGTGCAGTGAAACAGTATTGGACCCAGTAGTGACCTCTGAGACTCACTATTAGTGGCTTGCCCTCCTACTGGACTTTGCACCACTGGTCACAAGTCCCCAGTCCCAGTCATTCAGCCAGTTTTCAATCTACCTCACTTTCCACTTATCTAACCCCTACTTTGTCATGTGGATGTTAGAGGAGATAGTGTCAAAAGCTTTACTAAAGTCAAAGTAAACAACATCCAGTGTTCTCCCATCATGCTAGTCATGTCAGTGTAGAAGGCTATTGTGTTGGTTCAGCATGATTTTCCATCTGTAAATCCATGCTGATTACTACCACTCACTTTTGTGTCTTCCATGTTTTTGAAAATGGTTTCCAGGGTTACTTACTCCATCAACTCTTCACTACCTTATTAATGAATCAGAAGTAGTACCTTCTTGTAACAGCCTGCAATGTTTTTAGACTGCTTGTTCTCCAACCATTAATTAAGTCAAACTTTGCTTAGGTTATGATATAATTAATCCAAAAGGCAATAACCAAGAATAAGACACTAATTGGAAATCAGTCACATATTTTCATAGGCTGAGGCTACCCACAGGCTTATGATACTTTCTTGAAAATAAATTATATACATAGCTGCATCTCTTATGGTACATATCTCCCAGTCCTTCCTTTGCAGATGATTTTTATTTATATTTCATGAGTGAAGCACTGATGATCTGAAAGACCATAGCATTTTACTCAGAACAGAATGCAAGATCAGCTTTGGTGAAGCTTTGAATAATGTAGTTAGCTGATTCAGTGTAGCTACCAGTTGGTTACCTGGTTAGTCACCCGGTTTAGTGTAGCTACCAATGAAGTTACCAATTTTATCCAAGAGTTAGCTACATTTTAATAGTGTAGCTAGCTGGTTCCTGTAGGAAAGCTCCGGGAAAGTTCATCTCTACTTTGGAATGTATACAAACATTCTTTGTGTGAAGCGATTCACATCTTTTTGTGAATTCTAACTCTGTAGAAAATGGAATTCAGCAATTTTGAACATAGGTGTAAAGTGGGGGCTGTTTCTGAACAGCTTGATGCCCAGAAGATCCTTGGTTTATGAACACTTTGGGAAATCTGTTATTTTTATTCCATGCTTATGTAGAAGTAATGGTGTGCTGACTCCTCCTGCATATCTCTGTATTCAGTATGGTGGGTAACACCCACCACTCTTGGCAGCTCTTGGATGCGTGAAGAATGCAGTCCTTGAGCCTGAATTCAGAACTGTCAACAGTTTCAATGAATGAGGGCTAAAAATGCCCTCAGCAACAAATGGCTTCCCTTCAGAGCAGAGCAGTAGCAGTAACTGTGTAGCTTAATAACATAATAAGGAAACAGACGAATTTTATGTGAGAGGCTAAAAGGAGTGACCATTTATTTTAAAGGACAACATGGAGGGAAATACAAAGGTGTGTTAAAGTTGCATGTCATTTTGCATTTGCAAACCAGAAGGTTTGGCTGAGTGAAGATGGAAATTCCACCTAAGGTGCTTTGTGAAACTTCCTCTGTAACAATCCTAAAATTACACTCTGTGCATTCCAGTGAGTAACGCCTCATGTCAAATGAGTTGGCTTGAATGCATGGTCTTTTGAACATAGATTCCCAGGAGTCTTAAGAACCATAAGCTGTACTTTACAGAAAGAAGGGATGGAATAGCTCCCAGTTGGCATGTAGTCACTATGCCACCTGCATGTCTTTGTTTGCCTTAGAGCAGTTTTAATATAACGTCGTTCTACTTGTCAGTAGAAAAGCTGAATAGAGTTGTCTACTTCTAAGTATATCTTTAAAAAGTCCTAAAGACTATAACACTGATGAACTTCACCATGGGTGGATCTGCACAGCATGACTAGCTTGAACAGACATTTTTTAAAAAGATATTTAATATATTTAAATATATTTTAAATAATATTCAGTAAGCAGATAATTTTTACTTGAATAAAAAGTAGGAAGTAAAAATACTTAGATTGATTGGATTACATATATTCATAGGTGATAGCCATCTGACATAAGGTCCTTTTCCCTATTTGAACTCAAATGAAATCCAGGGAGGTACTTGGAAAAATTGCACTGGCTTTAGAATGAGAGGACATTGAGAATTTCAGGCAGGATTTGAGCAAATCTTAGAGTTGTGAGGATGCCATTTATAGATCCCTGCCTTTTTTGCAGTGATGTATTTTACAATTCAATGATATTTCCAACTTACAATTAGTTAACATAATTATGTTTACAAGGTTGATGTACTGAGCAGATATTTTTCCTGTTAGTCAGATTGCTGGCTCTAGTGGCTCTTTGTGATATTTTCTGACTACAGTTACTGCCCTTGTTGTGCAAATATGGCAAGCTAAATCAACAGATGGACACATGTTGATCTATAGCAGAAAGATGACAATGTTTGTAGAAGTGTCATGTTATATTATAATCTTCATAGAGGTATTTAACTATTGAAAATGAGCCAAGTCCATAATAAGCTGCTGAACAATCGGTAACTGTGTAAGAAGGGTTATGTTTTATCTTCAGACACAATTTAAGCAGCATTTATTAAACAGTGTAATCAAATACCTCTATAATTAATATGTAATTTTAAAAGAATCATAGCAATCAAGATCCTAGTCATATGATGAATATGTTTAGGCTGTTGTTATCCGTTGTCATGTCAATACATGACTGTCCCACATGCAGCTGAAATGTCAGGAAAAAGCTGGCTCTGTGATATAGCTCAGTTCTTATCAGTATTGAGACTGAAAATAAACCAGAACATTCCAAAGCACTTACTGTTGTTAACAATGGCAATGAAGTTGCACACAGAACAATTTAGACACATTTCTGTTGGCTTTTGCTGTCAGGAAATCTGTTTCTTGCCCATATCAAGGTGGGAGTTTAAAAACTAGAACAACTAGAACAACCACTCAGATTGATTTCCAGGTAGATGAGAACTACCAGAGCATTTCTTCCTTTCAGCAAGGGAAAAAAAATGATTTTGTTTCATCAGCTCAGGATAACATAGATGTTTTCATATACATTCTTGGGAAAAGGCAAAGTACTTGACAGTCTATATCAAGGTACCAATATGTGCTTATGAAGGATAACTTCTGAGAAGCTAAAATCTGGAGCATAAGTGAAGATACTGGAACTCGGAATAGATCTGAATTGGAGTAGGAGTAGAATTTACTCCTAGAAGCAAAGAACAGCTTATCACTGATTCAATGAGATGAATGTAGTCTCCTATAACATCCTCAATAGAATGGTTCAAGCCATCTGGTGAATATACATCTGCTAAAATAGTTTTTAAAAATAATCTTTTAAAATGAACAGTCCTGTGAGTAGATCCAGTCTCTTAGCTCTTTGCCTGATTGTGAATCCTTGAATCAAGAATAGAACTCAAGAAAGGTCCACTCAAGAATAGAACTTTCCTGCAGAGAGGTTAGGCCTCATGCACTCAGTGTGTCTTGCAAAATAAATGCCAGTCCAGAGTCCAGGAGAGAGCTGGCAGCAAAGGGAATGCTGCTAAGAAAACATTAGAATTGCCATGGTACAGCTGCTAAAAGGTCCTTCTAATTTCCTGTATCGGGGGGTACATTTGCTTTGGTTATTTCAGGGAGATGAAAGGAAACTTATTCGTACTCTAAGACGGAAAAAAAGGAGCTACGTAACTGTGTTAGTCTTGAATATGAAGAGCCTGGGTACGGTGTTGCGGGCAAAGCATCACACTAATACCATGCTTTGGTTTTCCTTTTGGATAGATAGGACTTGTGCCAAATGCAATACACAACGTAAACATACCCTTGAATTCTTCCATTACAGGTTCAAGGAACCTTTATACTTCTCCAGTCCTACTAAATGCTTATCATTCTATTTTCTCTCAAGATAAGCACAACCTACGTAAGTTGTCTATTTAACAACTTAACATTATACTCTAAAAGAAAAGGTTCTTGGAGTTGATCTTGGTGACATACTTCCTATTTGCTTGTCAATATACTGATCACTTCTTCTATAGGATAGAAGAAAATTAAAATTTAGAGCTATCATTCAATATGGTATTGCCAGGTACTTCAAAGGAGGAACGTTATAGGTACCCTATTAACTGTAGAATAACCTGCTTCAGATTACCATTTTATCCTAATCCTTAGTTACTAGAGTTTGTTTTACATCTGCCACTAATACATTCCGTACTTTCTCCAGTTTTGATAGCATTAATCATTCTGACTGTGAACACACTAAATATTCACAGAAGAGCCAGTAGTTCTTTAAATTTACCAAATTCCTGACTTCCACAATTTATTTAGTGTTTGAGAAAAAGAGACCTCCATTTTAGCATTCTCCATCTCCAGATTATGCTGAACATCTCCTTCGTATCATGTCATGATTCTTTAGAAGGTGAGAAAATGGGTAACTCTAGTCTACCTTCTCTAACACTCTCCATTATCTTATATACAGTACCATATAAAGCCATTTCTTGTTGCTTTTGAAGAAACTATTTATCTCCCCAGGATTCTGTGTGGTACAGATTGATACAGAAGTTATTCTATTTTCCTTTATGATGTTTCTGTACTCCTAAATTCTTCCTTAAATCCCATTAGGCTGATAATTTCCTTACAAACTTTCTACTTCCAAAATGTTTCAGAATTCAGTATTCTTTAGATTTCTTCTCATCTAGAACATTCTTAGGTCTCTGATTTTCACTTTTTCCAAACTTGTTTGTAAGGTTTACTTCCTTTTGCTGAAGGATACTTCCTTTGGTAATTTCCCTGATTTGCAAATAATAGTGGCTTTTCACTTTACTCTTTTATTTTTGGAATTATTGAGAGGTTAACAAAGTTTAAAGTTATTATTCTATAAGTAACTTTGAAGATTTGTTTTCTTGGCTGGTTACTTGGTTTGAACCAAGTCACACAGCAAAGAGGATGGAATTAGTGATGAACTTATTCTGTCTTCTCTCCAAGAAGAGAAGTGTAATTAGAAGTATGAGATGAGTCATGGGCACATGACTGAATAATTCTGGAAGTTATATAGAAAGACTTGAAGTATTGATCATTTGGAGATATTCTCTGAGAAGACGTTTCATATCCTTCATGGACAGACTTCACCTAAGCATATGGGATACCAGCTTGCAATCCAAGCTGGCAGAATGAATAAAAAGAACTTGAAATTGAGAGATGGGAAAAGAGTCTGTGGAAGAACCATTACATTTCTTAATTTAACACCAAGGGCAGGGGGAATTTTGGCTTCAGGAAGGTAGTGGCAACAAATATGGAAAATAGGAGCTCAATGACTGGGGAGTTCAACTGCAGTAGTAATAAAAAATAGCCATAGTCAGAAATAGAACACCAGGAACCTATGCAACAAAATAGGGGATCTGAAATCAATGAGAAATTAAAACCAAACTTCATGGAAATAATACTTGTTATAATGGGATTGCACCAGCGATCAGAGAAGATAAATATTAGCTGAAAGATGCATAATCTTCATAAAAAAATACTATGATATCCTCATAATCTAGTAAAAGCCAAAATTACTTTGGGAGAAGAGTTTTCATAGAATCATAGAATAGTTAGGGTTGGAAACGACCTTGAGATCATCAAGTTCCAACCCCCCTGCCATGGGCAGGGACACCCCACACTAAACCATGTCCCCCTAAGGCTCTGCCCAACCTGGCCTTGAACACCGCCAGGGAACAAGCATTCACAACCTCCCTGGGCAACCCATTCCAGTGCCTCACCAACCTCTCAGTAAAGAATTTCTTCCTTAGATCCAATCTAAACTTCCCCTGTTTAAGTTTGAACCCGTTACCCCTTGTCCTGTCACTACAGTCCCTGATGAACAGTCCCTCCCCAGCATCCTTGTAGGCCCCCTTCAGATACTGGAAGGCTGCTAGGAGGTCTCCATGCAGCCTTCTCTTCTCCAGGCTGAACAGCCCCAACTTTCTCAGCCTGTCTCCATATGGGAGGTGCTCCAGTCCCCTGATCATCCCCGTGGCCCTCCTCTGGACTTGTTCCAACAGTTCCATGTCCTTTTTATGTTGAGGACAGCAGAACTGCACACAATACTCCAAGTGAGGTCTCACAAGAGCAGAGTAGAGGGGCAGGATCATCTCCTTCCACCTGCTGGTCACGCTCCTTTTGATGCAGCCCAGGATACAGTTGGCTTTCTGGGCTGCGAGCGCACACTGAAGCAGGCTCACGTTAAGTTTCTCATCGATCAACACCCCCAAGTCCTTTTCCGCAGGGCTGCTCTGAATCTCTTCTCTGCCCAACCTGTAGCTGTGCCAAAGACACATTGTTTAAAGACAATGTTATGTTCAGGCTTGTATATAGAAACCTGCAGTAAGATATTATCTCTGTTTTAACAGGGAAATACTAATGGAAACAATTTAATGATGGGACATTGTAGCTCCTTACATGCAAAGGAGATTATAAAGACACTAATGGCTGTTGAGTTCTGGACATATATCCAGTAGATTTCTCAATACAGACTCTATTTGTCAACATACCCTGGCTTTGTTTTGACAAAGAACAGAGACATTCCTGAAGAGACTGTCATAGAAAATAAGGATGTACTGAAAGCAGATGATACTATTTAATTTAAATTAAATGGAAGAATAAACAAACCAGACATAATTTAGAAGAGGTTTTGAACACTTTGATAAATAAAAGAAGCTAATTAGGAAAGTTAAATGAACTGTATTGAGGAGCTTAGGGACTTAAATGAGGAATAAGCTTGGCATTTCTTCATATTAAAGATAGAAAAATATTCTCTGGAACTTACATCCAAAGAGAGGGACAAGAAAACCTCAAAAAAACAAAGTTCCTGATCTAACCAGAGAAAAAGTTGTCTTGGCAAGGATACCGGTGGCAAGAAATGAGGCTACAAGGAACCAGGAGAGATATGTCCACAAAAGAAAACTTCTAGAAAAAAGAAAACTGAATAAAGGGGGAAGTGACAAAACCCCTAAACTTCATTGGCTTTGCAAAGACTTCTAAAATTAACCAAATGCCTTTTAACCACATTAGCAAAATTAAAAAGGAATGAGGAGTTACTGGGGAAGGAGCAATCTGAAATCAGCTTAAAATGGCTGCTGGTCTTAAGAAAGATTTTGCTACAGTTTTTAATAAGGACAATAATGTTGGGGACAAAGCAGGCTGGCAAGTGAGAAACTGACATATCTGCAATAACTTAAAAGGACCTGTAAAAAGGTCTCTGGTTCTCTAGTCCTCACTGCCAGTAGGGATGTGCTAATTTCTCTTAGGCTGTGTGGCACAGAGCTTGGCTCCCACATGCAGAGTTTTGCCATGACTCACCTGCAGTTTTGGTGCTCTCACACTTTACTACTCATTCCTTCATTCTTGCTATGGCGCTGGCACAACTGCTGTTTCTTTTCGCATGAATGGTGCTAGCAATAAATCAGAAAAATAATTAGTCAGGGAGTAATGACAAAACTAAAAAAGTGTTGCCACCTCTGGAAGATTAATTTCCCTACCATAGAGTATGCGCTTCGGATTGTATTTAAGGTGGCAAATCAGCTGCAAAGGGAAAATGTATTGAGAAATCTTCTGGCTTCTTAATTGTAGAGACAAGGCCACAGAAAAAAAATTGGAAGAAAATTAAAATTAAAGATGCAGGTAAAGACAAATGGAATAAAATTCAATGTAAGCTTATACAAAGTGCCTGTACCAAGTAATCTGATCATCTTTATTAAATAAAAGCTGGACTCGGATGTTCTGTACTTGGGAGGTTGCTCTAAACTGATCCAGCCTTGGAAGCACATATGCTAGGATACCACACACGATCTGTTGCACCACTGTCTGGATGATGATGACAGAAAATTTTTGGACCAAAGGGAGATAACCTACATTGAACTAATTCTGTCTGGTTCAGAAGTATTATGTCACAAAACACAAAGAGAACTAATGAAATTTTGTGATAATGCAAAGTTGAGAGCCCGCACTGATATGGGGAAATGTCAAGATCTATTTTTCCTTAAGGACTAAAAGAGCAGAAGGTGGATAGTGTATAACAGCATGAGGGGTGAGGTCAGGTACTGAAAGAATAACAATTGTGTGGACTGAAAAGACAAGAAAAAGAAGAGCTGCAGTAGCAAATGACTGCACCAAGAGAAGTCATCTACATGATTCTATCTCACTAAAAGAAAATGTGGCTTCCACATATAACAAGTCTATTTTGTCCATCCAGGGAAAGACAGAACAGAATTGAATATTATTTTTCTTGAAGTTATTGGTGTTACTTCACCTGCATTACTATGAACAGTTCAGTTTTCTCTTGTCCAAGAGAGATTAATTCAGCTGGGATAATTCAGCTGGGATCTAACTGAAAGGCCTAAAACAAGCAGGGAAATTATGAGCCTTGTTAATAACAGGGAACTAAAAGCATTTGGCTTGTTCACCATGGAAAAACAAAGGTTGAGAGATAAATATGTGTTGATTCTTCATTAATATATCACAAGAGTTCTTACCAGATAGATAAATGATCCATCCAAGTTAAATGACAATTATAGGCCTACAAATAAAAATATCAACTATACATTAGCAACAAAGAAGTATGAAGTTCAAATAAAAAAATGTTTGAACCACATTATTATTACAAAAGTATAGGAGAGCTTTATTTTAAGTGAAGTTCAATAAACTTCTGTGAATGTTGAAGTAATGTTCCCATGTTCCACTTCTTAATACTAAGCAGCTTCAAGGCTCAATCCTGAACATGAGAGAGAACATGAAGGCCAAACACACAGTCCCAGGGCTGAGAATTCCACAGATCCAGGGTTCAAGAAGTCAGAAGTACAAAAGCTGAAACCATAACAGTGGGATCTCATGCTCTGCTCCTCAAAATATATTCTTGTCAGCACCACTACTGATACTAAAAGACAATTACACTGAGTGGTTTCCAGACCCAGGAAACATATGGAACATTTCAGTTGTATCAGTAATGATTTTTCTTTTTCTCTCAGTCTTATTTGGATCAATAGGATCAGTTGGCTGCGAGGTGGAGGAAAATACGTACACTTAAAAATGCAAGTTGACATGTTACTAGAAGAATGACATAATTCTGACTTTATATGTTGACTTCTTCTCACCCAAACATAGGTGACTACGTTGAGGTAGTCCCTCTTGATTCTCTTTGGTTTTAGTGAAGAGGAATAAACACTTTCATGGGTTGAATCATGTCATCCTAACGTAGGTGTCAAAAGTAAGTTAGATTAACTACTCCCTGAAAATGCTTATTTTTCTCAATTGATTATAAAGGGAGCCCAAGGGAAAACGCTCAGAAACAGCTATCTCCCCTGTAGAGTTCTAAGAGATGAATTCCACCTCAGGAGACAGCTGTCATCTATCCCAGTGGAGAGGAATAAAGGAGAAAAAGAGAACTGATGTGGCCAAGGAGATGAAGAATAAGTGAAACCAGGGTATAGCAATGGAGAAAACATACCATTAGCTATATTACAGAGATGTGGAGTAAAGGTTATGGGAAGGGAAATAGCATGGAAAAAGACTACTAGACTTGGTTATATTGCCCAACATGTTTAGTTAGGAAACAGACAAATGCTTTGTTACAATTCTATGTGCAGGAATGTTTTATGTTGTACAGATGTACATACAAGAAGTATTGCCCATCTCTATAGCCACGCTCAAATTAGATAGAAGCAAACATACAAACACAGCCATGTTCTTACTGGTAAAACAGAAAACAACCAAAACCATGAATTTTGATATAATTTGTGTTGCAACAGCACATTGCCAATGGAAATCAGGGTCTCATCCTGCTGTGTTAGCTGTTACACATAGAAAGGAAAATAGTGGATAGAGTGAAAAGTGTTGATGCAATGCATTAAAAAGATCACTTTCAGCATTCTTTGGCAGTGCACAAAGGTTAACATTAAACCTTCTGACTAAAGTTAAAGGACCTCAAGTCCTCACTGGTCTTTAAAATCATATTGAGTTAACGTGACTAATTCTCACCTGTCACCTGATTTTATGCTGGCTTTAAGGCAAATGAAATACAAATAGTTTCCTTTATCTCCCACTTGTGGGAGATGCCCCACCTTCTGAAATGCGTCCTACCTAGTTCTTACCCCAGCCCATAATGTTATGCTTATAGCTATGGCTATATAAATGTATCCTGAAAAATCCTAAAAGCATCTAGTGGTTTTGATTGACTTGATGCACCTTCAGGATACTTGATCATCCGGTAGTGGTTGTTGAGTACATGTAAACTTCAGAACTTCAAAAGTTTAGCACTTTAAAAGCTGTCTTCAACTGGGCATACTCATTTGAAGACATCCAAAATCAATAGTTGCTTTTGAAAATTCATACCACATTTGACATTTCAAATAGAAAGACAGGCTAATTTATTTTATCATTTAGATATATAAAGTTTTATTTAATTTTATACTGTGTTGGACAAAGTTACATCCCAGAATAGAAATTTTGAAGTCATTAATTTCTGTAAATGGAATCATTTTTAGAAATCAGAAAATTGCTCAGTCTCTCACAGAAAGACTGGGTGCAGTTGTGCAAGAAGACAAGCATGTTGATTCATACCAATTAGGCTATGCATTACTTGGAAGAACCTTCACAAATCTTCCCCTCCCCCTCCAAAAACAAATTTAGATGTGGGAAAGAGGCTTCTATATGCTATGAAACAATCCCTCCATCGGAAGGCTGGCAAAATTCCCACTGTTTGAGGAATGAATGAGCAATCTTTAAAAGCACTAATCTTACCAATTTGCCATTTCTCTTCTGCTGGGCTTAATAGTTACCAGCATAAAGGCTAATGGGTTATTTTATTTCACTCCGTTCTTGTGCCTCTCATTATATAACAGCATTAAAATAGATTTACTTCTGATCGTGCTTTAATTTTAAGGAGAGTGATGCATAATTACATTGTTTGCAATTATCAGATTTCTCTGTAAAGCTTAGCTCAGAATAGTGTTGATAAATCCTGGAAACATGCAAAGCCCTGTTTTGCTTTCTTAAGGGAAAATTATTGTTTGTACTAGAGAAGTGGGCAGAGCTCCTTAATTTATTCCTCGTACACCTGTGGCTTATTTGAAGTCCCAAACTCTCATCCAAGAAAATCTCTCATTAGCTTCTTCAAGGAGAACTGACTGCTCATGGTGCTATAGCTCTTCCTTTTTAATTTGGTCATCTAGACCTTGTCACAACCATTCCACTAGCTTCATCTTGTTCCTCTTTGACACCCCTTATTACAAGTCTAGCTCTTTTCATGCTATAGTTCCTCACTATTTCACTTTCTACCACATCCACTTCTCCTATGAGTACAAACACGTTGTTTCGGGTTTGCTCAGAAAAGAATCCCTGTAAGTCCACCTCCCTGTCCATCCTCTTTATCCTTATCAGCCTTATCAGAGGCTAAGGGCTCCCAAATGCTACCTTGGCTCCCCACCACCTCCCTATTCCCTCCTTCACTCCACCCACATCAGTTTGCATTTCTCTTCCACTCTGCTCCCTTCTTATGAAAAATACTTCTGTGGACATTTACCAAACTACCCTTTCAAGCTTCAACCCCAAGAGTCATCTCTCCCTGATGCAAAACTAAGAAATGGCAATTTAAATAGTATTTAAGTTTAGGAAGATTATTCAGAAGGAACTCCCTGCTATTCTTCACGGTCCTCATCAAAGATGAATAGATCCTAGGGTCAGTGACAGCACATTAAGAATGTTCCTAGCAGGAGATCAATTAATAGATATTTCAATTAGGCAAGACCACCACGTGTTATTTCAACAGCCTTAGGACGCCACAGAGCAGTTTGATCGGCATCTTGAAACATTCACTTTGAGGCACTACTCCTCCAGTCCAAACTCTCCCCTCTGCTGCCGTTTGAACCAAGGAAACGGCTCAGATAAGAGCCCCACTCCGCCTCCCTTTCTTCCTGGACGGAATTTGGTTCCTCAGGCTGATCGCGCTCTCCAGCGACAACCGGTTCCCTTGGCGCTCGCCTCCGAAGCCCAGGAGCGAATTCCTCCGGGAACCCGCCTTTCCCCTACCGGGGGGCTCTGGTAACCCACATGGGTCCCGAGAGTCGGAGGTCCCCCCTCCTCCCGCTGTGCCAAGCGGAGCTGAGGGCTCCGGCTCCCGGATGTGCCGCCTTCCCCAGCTCGAACCGAGAAAGGCTTTACCGACCCGTGTAGGGCTCTGCTGCTCTCGTTAGCGCCTTGGTCCCTCGAATGTGCAGCCCAGGCACAAGTCAGAGGACTGTGCCTCTCACCGCTCCTTCCCCGTTTCTCCCCAAATCCCACTTGCAACTGCCCTCAAGCTGGTAGCTGCCCCGTGGGGTGCGATCGCTCACCCCCACGGATTTGTGACCCGCCGGCATCCCTGGCGTGCAGTGAGGCGTGTAATGACTAGGGAGAGGAAGTCCCATCCCTTTATCACAGTATCACAGTATGTTAGAGATTGGAAGGGACCTCAAAAGATCATCTAGTCCAATCCCCCTGCCAGAGCAGGAACACCTAGATAAGGTTACAAAATATATTATAAAATATATTATAAACTGCTTCTGTTCTTAAGTATGATTTAATTTAAAACAAGGGCGAACAAGTGCCTTCTACTAACTGCCAGTTAGCTGGAGCTAGTCACTGCGCGGGAAACACGAAACCCTGCGCTCTTTAAGCGACACACGCACACACACACAGAAAACCCAACCCAAAACAAACGAACAAGAATCACCCGGGAAAATAAAGTTCTCCCCCGTCTCCTCTGGGGAGGAAGCAGCCCCCTGCCTTCGGATGCGGAGCTGTGCCGGTACGACTCGGAGCCCGCTGGCTTCAAGCTCAGGGGACGTTGTGTCTCGGACTATTCTCATCTCTCAGCAAAGTTTATTACCCCGACCTGCTTGCGCATCGCAAAACGCTGGCGTTCAGGAAACGAAGCAGCAGCAGCTTCGGGAACTGTTTGGTGCTATGAGAACCTTAGTAGATACACCACTATTTCGGAGACAGCACATTACACTGCAGCCGTATCCAGCACCAGCCGAGCGCGGGGACGCGGGCAGCACCCGCCGAGCTCCGTGCATTAGATAAGAGTCAGCGGCATCAGCGGGACGGAGCGAGGGGGGAAAGCATCCCACGCGACGGGACAGCCGGGAAACGGAGCACAGGATGGCCGGGAGGCAGATCCGAGAAAGTGGTGCTGAATACAGGGTTTTGTAGCTTGACGCATGTGTAACCAGCCCATCAAAGATGAGAAGGTAAAGCAAATAAGTTTAGCAACTAAAAAACGCAGAGCCACATTACAGCACACAAATAAAAACTAAAGACACGGTTCAAGGGAAACACCCCCTTTATTTGCTGCTTTCTGGTTGAAGGATATTCGGTGAGGAGTAAAGACAATTTTGTGAAAGACTACCGTAAACTCCGATGAACAGCGGGCTGCGCCACTTTCCCACACAATCACAGCATCCTCAGAAGTATCTTAAGTAAGTTTTAAAGTTCCTTCTTTCTTCCTCCAACCGCGCTCTTTGCCTCCGGGACTTCAATCGGATTGCACAGATTCCCCTCATCAGTAGCTCCACAGAGACTCCCGGTGGCTCGTTAAGAGCCATTAGCGACCTGCACTCCCCATTCAGAGCTGGGGCAGGGCAAAAGGGCAGCGTGCTAGGAAGTACCTTAAGTGCTGAGCGCTCGGAGGGCCCGCACCCACAGCGGAGCACTCTCTGGTCGGGAAGGCCTCCTGAAGCAGGGCTCAGGATGCTCTTTACCACTCAGGTGACGGACTCGAGCCCTTCCTTACCTGCGTTCCGGAGCTTGCGGTTCTTGAAGACGGAGACGATGACTAGCAGGTTGCCCAAGATGTCCACCACGGTGGTGAAGATCAGCACACTGGAGAGCGCCGTCACCACCCAGGCTGGCCGCGGGGCTCCCCCCGCCGCCTCCTCCTCCTCCCGCTCCGCCAGGCCGAAGCGGGCTCTCCCGCCCGGGTCGCAGCAGTTCCTCAGGGACCCATTCTCCAGCATCGCCGCTTCCCGCTCCCGGCGCGGCCGCCCCGCTGACTGGGCGCGCGGTGAGGCGGGAACGCTTTTAACAGCCGCGCCGAGCGCGCTGCCCCACCCGCTCCCCCGCGGGGCTGTGGGCGGGGCTAGCGCTGCGGCCCCTCCCACCGCAGGCGGTATGGGAGAGCCCAGGGGCGCGCACTTCGCCTTGGCTCCGCCTCCTGGGTGGCCGGTGTCTGTTGGCGGGAGCGGCGCCCCTCACGGTGAGGTGGGGCCTGGCCGGCGGGAGGTGCTGAGGGCCGGACCACGGGCAACGGAGTCCGCAGTGCTGTGTGATCCCCGGTGGCAGCGGGAGAGCCGCGAAGAGCGGCGAAAGGCCGGGCAGTGGGAGCGGCGGCGGGGTCCCTCTCTTTCAGTGCTGCTCCTGGTAGCTTTCCGCCTCCCTTCCCGCCTGTGGCCCGCTGTGGGCGTCCAAAGGGGTTCTTCTGATTCATTTCTGCCTTTAGTCCGTGCGATAGACACAAAAGGTTTAAAGGTCTCACACTTACATTGCCGTGGTCTTGTGCTTGGCGATTGAACAAAACGTTCTGTAAGATCCAGACTAAGGACAACGCCTCCAGGGAGATAACTGGAAAAGTCACAGACAGGGCACGCTCCAAACGGATGTCAGCTTTGAAAACGTGTATTTCAGAGGTTTCTCCTTTCCAGCTGCAGGAGTATCGATGGACTTCTCTCTGGAATTAAGTTTGAGACACACAGCTTCATTTGGGGATCACAAAGTGACAGATCCCATGTGCTCATTTGCATTAGATAAATCAGATGCATGCGACAAAGGACAGACCCTGCATGTCTGCATACCTGGCTTCCAGCCTGGCTTCCATAGTTCCGGTTGCTGCTGGCAGCGTACTGGTGGGTTCACATAGCAAGTGCTGACAATTAGGGCTGCTCACAGCAGACACAACTTAAGGGATTTGTGTCCTACTCCCCATTGTTTTCAGGCCAGCCAGGCCACACTGGGTCGTTGTCCTGCTTCCAGGTTTTGCCCCCACTTCTGAGAGTGATGCAAGAGCAACATCCTACAGAAGAGGTTGCTGTGTACCTGTATTCTCTGTCTTTGTGGCTGTTCAGCACACACACAAGTGTGCCTCGTGGTTATCCAAGAATTGAATCTTGGAATAGCGTGCCTTGTTGAGTTAATTTACAAGAATGGGCAAGTTTCTGTCTTTTCTAGTAGTAGATAGTTTGTTATAGGACACTGATTCTTTGAGACTTTCCTCTACACAATTGTGCATTGATGTAATCAAAATGCTACATATTATTGTATTTACTTCTTTTTCCAAATTAGAAATAGTTTATTGTTGTTCAATTTAAATGTATTCCTAATAAATTTCAGATACACTGAAGTAGTCCTGGTTGGAACTAACATAAAAGTGTGTATGTGGTTTTTTGCACCAGTCTTATTTACACTCATTAAAAAAAATAATCATACCTCAGATGCTTTTGATTAATGTAGGCAATATGTAAGGCATCATGATCCTTTTCAAACTACAGATGGAGTTCTCATGGCTTCATGGCTTGAACGAAAGAAGGACTTCTGAGAATTGTCACTCCTGAATACTTAATATACACAGTTAATAAAACAGTAAATAAACTCCTGCCAATATTATGGCTGTTCTGCCATCAGAAAATAATAATTGCACACTTGACAGAATAGGCTCATTCTTGATGGAAGCAAAAGTTACTTGATTTTGCTTCTTTCTCCAGAAATTTAAAAGGGAGTTTATCCAAGGAAATGCCTATTTTCTGTATCATCAGTGCAAAGAAGGATTTTTCTCCAGTGAATAATAATCTACCTTTAAGAAGAGTGTTTGCGTTACAGTGTCGTCCTTTACCTACCTCTGCTCCAATTTTCCTTTTCAGAAAGTTGGTATCCCCACTGCCCATTATCTATGTACTACTCTTGTCTTATTGCCATGTTATGGAAAACTTACAGATATTATCATTTATTTTCATGCCTCAGGCTCTCTGGGCATCTTTCTAGAGTCTATATAAGTGCTTTTAAGAGAAATGTACCATTTTGCTGTCTGTTATTACTACAGGATTTATTGTCTTTAACTGTTTGTCAAAAGCTTAAGCTGTCCCTGAGCATGAATTTGACTTTTTAAGTTAGGCTTTGATCCTGGCATTCTTGAAGTTTGCAGTTCATCCACGCAAGAGGAACACCATATATTTTCCCTGCCACACACAATTGTTACATGTCATCACTCGTTTTGTTTTATAACTCCCAAAAGTGTGCCAAGTGAGCTAGAGAAAAATTGGAAAGCTATGGCCTGAATTTGGCCTGAAGTGTGTGAGCCTGCTAGAAAATGTGAAATACAGTCAGTGTTGCTGGCTTTGGAAGACTGTCTTTGGAAGCAGACTGTCTTTTGTGGCTGCACTGGCACTTGTCAGTGGGAAAACAAGTAGGTAGGGATTAGAATGGTAGACTTATGCCTCAGCAACGTGTAAAGAGCAGGGTCTTCAACTGGTCCAAATTCCCACTCTTCATTCATGTATCAGTAACATATGTCTGAATTACTATTTAGTGTTATCTATTTAAGCATAAGTTATAAATGTTAATCTTTAAATAATCTGTAGATCTTCTTATTCAGGTTTTTAATAGCCTTATTTCAAATTAAGTGAATTCTCTTTGAACATAAAATGCGTGTTTAAGCCTATTGCTTGTGACAATTAATATGAAATAATTCATTGTTGCAGAAAACACTCCGCCTGAAAGAAAGGGTATATTCTTCACAGTTGGATTACTAAGACCTTTATATATTTAAGTTTGGGGAAATTTTATTCTGTTTCTAGGAAAAGTAACTGTTCTGTGTTTCTTTTTGAAAGCAGTCTAAGTTTTCTATATTTGTATTGCAGGATAAGACCAGGAATTCCTGGATGGTGGAACAAATATTCCATTCATCGCTCTGTTGCCAACGGCTGTACTGTCTTGTTTGCCTTTCTTTTATTTAACTTTCATTCTGAAGACAAATGGCTGCTTCCTACAGATACATTCATGTGCTTTGTTTTCTGTGTTTCACTGATTTGATTTTCTGAAGGGACTCATCTTTAATTGATCACAGGTCAAAAATTTTCATGAGCTTGAATGACATTTCAGGACACAGGCTCCTATTGGTGAAATCTCTTGAATTTGGGATATTACAGTAGATCAAAAGAAGAAATTCTGTCTCTTCTCTGTTTGTTATGCCAGTACACATTGCTACAAGAACCACATATTTCTACAAGACCAAAGAGCAATTTGGTGACTAAGAGCTAAATTGTAGAGTCTCCAAATCATGTTCCTATTTTTAACCGTCAGTGTGAGGTGCCTGTTTTCACAGTGTGCACCATGGCAGAGTCTGGAGTTTGGACTTCCATACCACTTCCTTTCCTACCCAATTTTGATTTTATTTTTTAGATAGCTGTCTATATTTTTGAGTCAACTTGAACCCAACCACTGCTCAAATGAAAGCCTGTTCGGCTATCCAGTGCTGTCATGAGCCTGTACAGAAAAGTGTATCTCCTCTAATCAAGAAGAGTCTGTCTTATCTATAGGAACAGAAGTTTAAATTAGCAACTTTTTCTGGTCTGTTTTTCGTTCTTTCCCATGAACTGTTAATATTTTTAAGTAAACACCAAAGCCTTAGTGTGGGAAGGATTATTTTGCCAATACTTTTTCCAACCATTTTTTCTGCTGGTAATTGCCCATAAAACGAGATCTGTCATTCTATTCTCAATAATTTTTTGGTATTTCAGTAACATTGAATTTTCATGGTACGTAACAGAATCCTTTTGCTGAGAACTGTCAATAAAAAAAAAAAATCACCTGGTTTTGAAACTTCAATTTAAATGAATTGGGAAAAACAAAGATGGGGAGCAGGAAGGGATTTAGGTTGGGTATGTCTCAACCTCAGAGAGAGGTATCTACTTCCAAAGGAAGTACTGTCATCACTGGATGGCTGTGGAAGGTAGGTGGAGTAGATAACCTTGTGTATGTCTTTCTGCTGAAACTGAAGAGGATCTTCGATGACTAGCTTAAAGCAGATACTTCAATGTTAGTGATTAAAGGGGACTCTCACTTGGTGAAAATAACTCTAAGGGGTTGTAGCAGGGTTAAAACTACACCTCATTCTCCTGATTTGGATACAGTGTCAACATTTCAAAGCCAACTTATCTTTAAACAGGTTCACCTATTCCACCTTTCCTATTCTTTAGTGTAGGAAGATATATGTATATATGTACTTTGTTTACTATACACACACACACACACACACACACACACACACACACACTTTCTGTGTATACTTTTATACAAGCTACTTGTTGCTATTTTGCTCCTGGGACTGTTCTGCCAATTTGAGTCACAGTTTTCTAACATATAAGTGGTAGGCAGGAATGAAAGAAACAGATTTTCATTCATGACCCAAACTAACATTTGAACTTACATTTTTCAGGGATGAAAGGCTAATTCCATAATCATAATTTTTAAGGTGGAAAACAGAGCCAGCAGAAAATTGTTTTATACTATTAAAGGGAGCTGCCACAATCCCTTTTTCATGTAGCATTAATGTAGCTGTTACCTCTGTCCTTCAGCTTGTTTTCTCAAGCAGGTGCTAGTTTTGTCGCAGCCAAAAGGCCAAGATGGGCTGGGGAGGGAGCATTGAACTGGCAATCTGGAGGTTCTGAAGTCCCAGTGGTGACTGTCCCATGGATTTGCCACCACACTGGGGCTAACTAACTTAATTTCTTTGTCACTTTAAAGTGAGATAAAGGAAACTGTTACGTACTTCTTGGGAGAGAATTGAGAGTTAGTTAGTTAGTAATTTAAAACATATTGAATTTTGCTGTGGAGCTTATTGTCTTTTGTTTAAATTAATGCAAAGCTGTCCTGGATGACCTAAGCTGCATGGAAAACAGCCTGTAGTTCTCTGCCAATACCAGCCATAACAGATGGTCTACTTCACAGGGTTAACCATGAGTTCAACATGAGCTGAAATTTGGAATCAAGGTATAATTGGCTTTAGTGAATCAAATGAGTTCACAAATTAAATACAACTTTTTTTATAAAGGAAGGGGTCAAGTTTCTTTATTCACCACCAGTTTCCACCAGTGTTATCCCAAACAGTATGAACTGCACTGTCTTGAGCTCTGTCACAGTGTTAAAATATCAGCTGAGACATGAGGTGTCACTTGAGATCGGTCAGGTGCCAGTCACAACATGCACAAGAGACAGAGTTACAGCTGCCTTTTTCCCAGAGGAGCAGAAGTCTGGTTCTGTCTCTTCTAGCCAGCTCCTGATTTTCACAAAGCTTCTAGAATAACCTCAAAGCTTGAGGCCAGGCGATGACTCAAATTTGGTGGAATTTAATAGAAGTTTAAAATTGTTGGGAGAAACTAACAGGACAGATGTGTTAATAGAAGGCCTGATTATCTTCAGTCCCATTTGGTGACAGGTTGAGAAAGTTGGGGCTGTTCAGCCTGGAGAAAGAAGGCTGCGTGGAGACCTCATAGCAGCCTTCCAGTATCTGAAGGAGGCCTATAAGGATGCTGGGGCTGGACTCTTCATCAGGAACTGTGGTGACAGGACAAGGGGTAACGGGTTCAAACTTAAACAGGGGAAGTTTAGATTGGATCTAAGGAAGAAATTCTTTACTGAGAGGGTGGTGAGGCACTGGAATGGGTTGCCCAGGGAGGTTGTGAATGCTCCATCCTTGGCGGTGTTCAAGGCCAGGTTGGATGAGGCCTTGGGTGACATGGTTTAGTGTGGGGTGCCGCTGCCCATGGCAGGGGGGTTGGAACTAGATGATCTCAAGGTCCTTTCCAACCCTAACTATTCTATGATTCTATGATTTCCATAGGAACCCTAGGTTAAGTGACCCATTTCTTAGGGCGTTTCAATCTAAAACTACCTGGTGTTGTATCCACTTGGTTCTTGTATGCCAAGGAAAAAAGGACTGGAACTGGAGCTAGAAAGCAATGGACTCATGGGACTAAAAAGCTAGTCAGACTTGGTGATTGCTTGATTAGAATAGGTAATTTTCTGATAACCATCATCATGTGAACCACATCATGTGCTTGGATTTGTTTTTCCACTGTTACCTGTGATTCAGAAACAGCAGTCTGGCCTTTTCACTTTGATAACTAACGAGTACCAGCGAGTCAACAATGGTTGAGGGTGCAGTGCCATTTGGTGGCAATGTAAGGTGGATTATGTCTCTCAGGGGTGATAGACAGAACAGTAGGTCATGGTGTAAACTGGAACTTCTTGTCTGGATCCATTACCTTGCCTGAATAACACAAGCTGATCCCCTGAATTATCAGACACCCTGAGTATAGCTGCTGTTTGGGGGTAATGCATTTAGAGCGACATATCTCTCTTCAGTGATAGTCAACATGAATTCTAAACACCACTCCGATTAGTGTAAGAGTGTTTAAGACAGAAACATCATTGTAGTACCAGAAGTGGTGTAGTGCTCTTGTGATGGTCTTCATTCCATATGAGTTTCATCTATTAAACTCTTTGAGGTGAGGTGTGTTTTTATGGGTATTAAATCAACCACTGCACTAGACTTTTCTACTTAATGTTGAAATCATGCATCTAGTTTGGGATTTTAGTTTACTGTCAGTTTCAGAAAGGGTTCAAAAGAATCTTCAACTACTTTTTCATCTGTTGTGCCGTAATAATCATGCTTTTCTTCTGGCACTCTCCTAGCACAAAGGATAAAATCATATCAGCTGACAAAGTTATATTTATGGTAAATGTTAACTATTCACGCATAGACTAGAATTCATTAACTGGACAAAATGCCTGGAGGTATACTTGTGGGAATGGTTCAGGATTGTTTTTTAACTCAGTATGATTATTAACTCAAACATTAAGAAATTAAACGCTGCCAGACTTTGTTTTGCTGGCACAGAGGAAGTGACTGAAAGCAGAATGCCAAGTGGAGAATTCAGGAAGCAATTTCGAACACACTGTGGTGGCACTATGTTTAAAACTGACACAGAGAAAAGAAGTCAGCTTATCTAGTTACACGCTGTTGCATGCATTTGCTCTTTCAGTCTTGCACTTGGACTTCAGTTTTGCCTTGAAAAATACATCCCAACAGCAATGGCCAGGCTGAGTGGCAGAAAATGAGCAAAGAAGAACTACCATTTGATCTCAGAGAAGTGATGTAAATGTGAGCAAAGTGCTGTTTCTGTCTTCAGCAGGTTTCTGACCTGCTTCTTCCCTGTCGGTGAGGTCAACAGTGGGCTGCCAGAGGGGATGTGTGTTGGGGAGTGCAACCGATGATAAATGGAATGTTTTCACACATTAATATTTATGCGGCATTCCCACAAATGGCAAAGGAAGGTTCATTTTAGATTAAATTGTATTTCTGTGAATACAAATCTGAAAAGGTGTTGTGGGACTTCAGTGGAATAACTGATATAAAAAAGTGAGGGTTTTGTCTCATCAGGAGTCAAGGGAGTTTTATCATATTAAATCTATACGTTTTCATGAGTGGCTGAAGACACATTTATTCCTCCATCAGTTTCACAGCCTACTGCAGACAGGCACTGGTTACTGTGCTATTAATTATTAAATGATACTGTATACCTCTAATGGGCTTGAACCATCACCAGAAATGTTTTAGCTTCATTTTTGACCATGCTAATAAGTCTCACCTGCCTTATAGCATGCTAAAACTTTAATGTTTTACTTTCTGATTATGCTAGAAGCTGCAAAACTTATTTTGGTAACATAATGGTAGGATATATACCGTTTTGATCTGTATTACCTTTTCAAGTGCCATTATACCTATCCATTAAGTGCTTACAATGGATGAGCTGAAAACATGACTGTCAGAATAATAAAGAGGTGCCATATTTCTGTGTCTCAGTGACTCAGCAGCAGCCTCTGCTGAATTCACAAAAAAATTTGGATTTTTCGTCCTGCAAACTCATTTTCATCTCTGATAGTCAACTGGGCTCTTGACTGCTCAAAGGTCACCATCCCTAATAAAGAAAACGCTTTGAAATGAACACCACCATGCTGCATTCTTTTCATTATCTATAGAATTGCTCTGAGAGCATCCTATCTATCTTCTCTGTGAAGATATTTCTGAATGGATTGTGAGACTTTGACCAGCAAGGACAAATCTCACCTTGATTTTCAGAACCCCTGCTGGAAAATAGGATTTGCAGTTAAAAACCCCTGTAGTTTTAAAATTCAGAGCTAAGCAAATTGATACTGCAGGCAGTGAAAGAGTAAATTCAGAACTCCAATCACCTTGCAGGTTTCTGTAATACTTCAGTTGGTTTAACACTGGTTCTAATCCAGAAAATAAGTATTTACATTTGAATATGCTTTAGTTCGACCATGTGGCTGAATACCTCAGCAAGAGGTAAGTGGAAATCTTGGTAGTGATGTGAATCCTTCAGAGTGAAGACATGAGCTCCAATGAGCAATTTTTTGCTCTAAATGAGCAAATTCATGAGGCTGTTTAATGACACACTCCAAATTGCATATCCTGGATTGCTCTTTTGTATGCATTTGAGTACGCTAAAAGGGTGATTTGTTTTAAATAAGCAAATTACCTTTAGGCAGGAGATCAGTATTGTTAATGGCAGAATTTATGCAATTCGTCTACATAATCACACACGTTTTCCCAGACTGATGCACTTACATGCAGTCTGTTTAATAAAGCACGTCCCCTATCTCCTAGCTGCAGAGATTATACAGTAGCTGGATCAGAAGATAAATGTTTCTTCTAAGGCTTCTTTTCCTTTCAACAAAATGGTTAGGAGGATGGACACTGAAGGCTTTCAGTCAACCATAAGCTTAGGTGCATCTTTACCAGAGTTACTGGACTTGTTAAGCTTTTTGAAGATAGTGTACAGATTCCATTAGAGTGACAGCAACAATATCCTACAGTTGTGGTTGACAGACCTTTAGATCAGAGGACACCTCAGACTTTGTGAGCTCCCAGCATTGTAGCATACTGCAGGTCCATAAACTACTGTTTGATATAGTTTTGCAGACTTCCTTAGACTACACACTGCAGCTTCAAGTGTTTCAAAAAATTGTACTGCAATATGTTGTCGAGAGAGGTTGTGGAGTCCAAGCATGGGTTTTCATAGAAGTTTTCAAGAGTCAAATGTATAAAGGTCTGAATAACCAGGTCTGATCTTGTACCTGACCTTGCTGTGAGCAGGAGGTTGGTGTAGAAACTTCTTGAGGTCCCTTTCAACCTGAATTATTCTGTGATTTTATGAGGCTCTCATATATTTATGTTTAATCCTCTCAGACGTAATTCTTGGCTTTTTTGTTCTAGCCCATGGCTACTTTCCCTGCAGCTTTCGTACTTTCAAGTACTAAAATGCACCCACAATTAGTGCATTGCAGAACCAGGACAGCAACAAGCATAAAACCCCAAACATATAATATGATAGTTACATGCTGTTCCACATTTCTCCTAGGTTTTCCAGATTTCAAAGATGTATTTGATAGCCAGAAACAAACTCAAAATCTTCAAAAAGAAGAAAATGTTTCATTAGAATTTTGCTTTTAATCCAGAAGAGTTGAGTGTGGGTCTCTGTTCATTAGCACACCAGAAACAATGCAGCTTTATTAGAAAAGGAAGATCTTTTGCCCAGTAAGTGTTCTGCCATCTCAAAACCATGGCGGGAACAACTCTGCAGAGCTGGAAAGTGATTTATTAGATATTTTCTTGTCTGGCCTTGGTTACATTTTAAACATGCTAGAGATGTGTTTTAGATGGCTGATGTCTTATTGTGATAACAAAGCTAGTTTTAATTTTAAAAGAGAAGGTCAATCTGAGCCTTTGCTTGCTACCTGTATTATGCATTTGCACCATAGAAGCAGTGAAAAAAAGGAACAGTGGAGAGATACACGACTGATACTGCAGGAATGACTGAGGTACACAGTGTTTCATTTGAGTCAATGCAGAAAATGTGATGTCAACTATCATCAGGTACTTAATTTTAATGACAATGTAGAGGTGCAGAGCAAGATAGAGCAAGAAAGCATCAAAGACATTTAGATAAGTTAGATTCAACTTGTTCATAATTACTGAAATTCACTCTGAAGTCATTAAAGAACTTAACCATTAAAAGTTGCGTGCAAGAATTTCTGTAGGTGAGGACATAAGAGCAGACTGCATGGAGCAAAATTTGAAATCAACAAGATTAAATTCAATAGAGGCGGTTGTGGTGAATGAACATTAGGAAGAGGAGATCAAACACAGAAGTATAAAAATAGTAACTCAGCTGAAGAGCTACAGAAAAAGGATTTAGGGGTGCAATAGGTCAGAAACAAACAAACATATGAGAGAAATTGAGACACAGTGCAATGTTTTTTCCTGAAATGCAAGAAATTCTGCATTAACAGAAGAGGAAGTGATAAGATGGATATTTTTTCAGTCTATTAAGAACTTAGCTAAGCTAAGCCTTACTGAGATACTGCGTACAGCCTAAGCATCATATCTTAAGTAAAATGTAGATAAATTCTGATTGCTCTCAGAGCTCTGTCCAAGAATAATCAAGGATTAGATAACATGACATCAGAGGAAGGTCTAAACAGATTGAATATGTTAGTCAAGAAAAGAAAACATGAGAGAAAATATGAAGACAGAATTCTGGTTGTAACAAGTTGCTATAAAATAGACAATGAGCACTTGTTCTCCACATTCACAATGATCAGGGGAGACAGGAAGCAGAAATCTGTTGTATTACAATGAAGAAAATTCAGTTCATGTTCTAAGAAATGCTTTTAACTGAAGGTTGGACATAGATATTTGTGTGGAGATAATGAAAAATCTAGATTAGGAAAGGCAAACCAAGCTCAGGAAGAGGCTTAAGGTTTTCTACCAGAGATCCAGGTTCTATGAACAAGTCAAGTTTGCACCCTAAAGCAGAATTCGTGCAGGCTCTTGAGTATAAATCAAAGAAAGTCTTAACTCATTCATGTCCTCCCACAGACAGGCCTGCAAAATACGCAATTAATTATTCATGTGCCTGTCAATGCTGATGTTAAAGAGAGTGACTGTGATGCTGTGTGACATGTGGGGTCTGATATGGAGCAGAATGAGCATTAAACCTTGAACGTACAACAAATAGAAATGCAGAATGCAGGATAACACATCACTTCAGCTGAAAATGGAAATATTTTAACATCTCTAGTACTCTCTTCTGCATTGTAATTGTGTTCTCCTTTTGTTCCATTTGCAGTTCACATTAGAAGTCAGCCTGAGTAGGAAGGGATAAAGGTGGAGTAACAGGAAAGGAAACTGTTGAAGAAGTTGACATTATATTTAGGGCTGCACTTGATGGCAATGTGTGTGCCTGTGAAGGCAGGAAGAACTATAAAGCTATTACAGGGTCCTTTAGTTTGAAATGATACTTTCTGTCAAATTGTCACCCATCCTTACCCCTTATGCCTGCCTATGATTGCCATTAGGGGTGCAATATTGCTATCAAGGAGGTTTACGTGACAAAAGATGCCCAGGTTTATTGAGTAAAGAAGGGATCTAAGAGCAAAGGAAGAGACAGGCTCTCTATTCGCCAAAGTTAGCTGGTTTTGGTAATATCAGAACAGCAGGTGTTGGAAAAGATAATTAAGGCATGAAGTTTACAGTGTTGTGAAATACTATGTAAGGATGGAAAACTGTGTTAGCAAAACACCTCTGATGTTCAGTGGGGAGCAGCTCCATGCCAGAATAATCTTCAGAAGTGTGAAATATGATGTATAAGTAAATCTAATGGATAAAATACCCATTAGCTCAAACTTTGTTTACATGAGGAAGACTGACATCCCTGTGAGTCAGGTTTGAGGATCTCATATGCAGAAAGGATGCAGTTATTTTTGAAGAATTGCCAAGGTTTATGGAATCTTGTGTCTGATATATTCAAAGGAAAATTTCCTCCAGAGTTGAAGCTGGTTTCTGTGTCTATAAATGTGTGTATGTGTATGTGTATGAGTACATTTTCTTTCATGAGTAGACTGCATTAAGAACAGTTGTAAAGAGCAGATGAGTGTATCATTTAAAATCTCTTTACATTAAAAAAAAGAAAAATTGTGATGTATCTTTATGCACCACAGAACTCAGTTCTTCCATCAACCAAATAATGATATCATATCAGTGAATTCATTAAATAATTTATGCTGCTAAAGGAAATAATATGTTTAAAACAAAGCTTTTTCTTTTTTTTTTTTTTCATTTTGCTCTTAAAACAGATGCATCAACACAATTTTTCTTGGATTATTTCTTTAGGAATAGGGTGAGAAATTCTAAGAAGGAGTCTTCATTATCTTGTGAAGATGAGGCCTTGTGATTTCAGTGTAAGTTTAGAACAAACTAGAGAGTCCGTATGTCCCAAAGTCTGTCTAGTGCTGTCAACACGCCTGAATGCCCATGCATCCAGAATGGATGACCAGAAAATCTGAGGTCAGCATGATTTATCTCTTCCCTTAAGGATAAGTTTATGGACTCATAGTTAAGCTGAGGAGCAGAATGATTCTTCAGTTTCATTTCATTCTTCTTTATTTTCTACCTGCTTAACCTAAGTACAGGTAACTGGTGCCAGGCTGTACATAGAGACCAAGCCAGAAGGGATTTCTGTTAATTCACTTTTGCTCATGCTAATTCTTTGATGCCTTGAGTAGTTGTTCTTTCAGAATATCTGCAAGTTGATATGGAATATTTATGAATGCTTGCAGAAGTCATCTTGCTCATTGTAATTATGCTAATGCTAAAAGGCTGAAAGAAGCAGATTCATTTGCGGTATCACTACTATGCTGATTAAAGTCAGTCCAGTACTATTCCAAAGGAGACTGCAACTTCTTTGCCATCCCATTGTCTTGAAAAGGCTATCAGTATTACACTGTGTCTGTCGAGCACTGACAGTGTTTAGTGTTAAGACATGAAATATAGTTCCTCCTGCTAGAAATTAAAATTCTAAAGGAATCTGGTATGCAATGCGCAAATCACTATGAAACACCAAAATAAAAATGATCACAATTTTCTATTATGCATTTCCATAGCTTTTATTGACCATTTTGTTAAAGGTAGTATGGATAAATGTAATGAAACTAGGATAAAGCTTAAGAGAACTGTGTAATTCCATTTATCTACAATTGTGTAAGTTCATTCTTTAGCATAACAGGTGTCTTTTGCATTGAAAACAATGTGTCAGAGAAACCTAGGGCTGATTCATCTGATTGAGGGTGATATTTTCAGCTATTGAACTACATGTTCACATTCCCATTAACTGTAAATGAGTGGAGTAGGCATTTCTTTGGTGAAATTCCTTTTTTTGCTAAAACAGATATTTAACATAACGCAAATGAACCACATCTCAAGAGAGGCTTTCGCCATAGACATCAACAGTTGTGGTGGTCCTTGATGGCCTGCTCATGATCTCTGATTGCTTGCTCCAGTCGGGTGCTAGAAGAGGTATCCTGACATAGGATACCTTAAAAAAATAGAAGCACGGACCTTCAAAGAACAGATAAATGGGAAAGCTGTGTAGTAGGCTGGCTTTTTAATAATGATTTCATACCAGATCTTGCTAAAATTAATGATACATATATAACTGCTTTCAAACTGTTGTGCAGGTACTATAAATGAAGCCCAGAACAGCAGATTTCTGATAGGACAGAAATACAGGGTGAAGAACATTTTGCCTAGTTTGACATCTACCCTTGAAAAATCAGTTTCTCTCTTTAAAAGAAGCCTAATCCCACTAGCTGTAAAGTTAGGCGAGATGAGTATGGCTCAAAGAGTGCTAAGAGATTATTGCAAACTTGTAAGACCTGTGTGACTGCAAAGATTAAACTCAAGTTAGATAAGGCATGGAGCAGAATAGGTGAGAAAGGCAGCATTTGGCCGAGCTGATCAGAGAAGCAAACGTGCTGTGTGTGAAAAAAATGCATCTACCTGTGATAGCTCTGCCCAGTGCTCTAACTGCAGCTCATCTGTGATCAGAGGGCAAAACAGCCACCACCAAGGAGGCTTCTTTTCACTTCGTTCTTACTGCTGTTTCTTTCTGGAAAGGTATTACACCAGACATATCTTGCTTCCATATAAACAGCACTTCCCCACACACACACACACATAATACAGCATGTGACAAATATCACTCTCCACTATTTTTTTTTTTTTAAAAGAAAACAGCGACACAACTCTGCATGGTTCGGCTCTTTCCCATTGTAAAGAACTGTTCTGGTTTCGGCTGGGGAAGAGTTAATTTTCTTCCTAGTAGCTGGTACAGTGCTGGATTTTGGCTTTAGTCTGGGAACAATGATGATAACACACCGATGTTTTAGTTGTTGCTCAGTATCACTTACCCCAATCAAGGACTTTTCAGTCTCTCATGCTCTGCCAGTGAGGAGGGGCACAAGAAGCTGGGAGGAAGCAGAGACAGGACACCTGACCCAAACTAGCCAAAGGGGTATTCCATACCTCAGCACATCATGTCCAGTGTATAAACTGGGGGAAGTCACCCTGAAGGGACTGATCACTGCTTGGGTTGGGCTGGGTATTGGTCAGCAGGTGGTGAGCAATTGTATTGGGCATCACTTAAGTGTTTTTTTTCTTGGGTTTTATTCCTCTTCCTCTTTTCCCTATTATTATTATTACTATTACTATTATTATTATTACTACTACTACTATTATTATTATATTTCCTTTATTTCAATTATTAAACTGTTCTTATCTCAACCTGCGGGTTTCACCTTTTTCTGATTCTCCTTCCCATCCCACTGGAGCAAAGGCAGGGGAGAGCGAGCAGCCGTGTGGTGCTTAGTTGCTGGCTGGGGTTAAATCCTGACAAGACCACAGCCACAGTCTCAACCTTAGAGTATCTTTGTCAGACTGATGGCACATGGTCTTGCATTCAGGCATGATCATACATGGAGCCTGTTTGTAGCTCTCATGTCTCTCCAGAGTTTATTAGGGGTTTTGCTGATGTACCCTGTGAACTTAGGATAGAAGTTTTAAAAAAGATTGTGGCCAGTGTCCAGACATTGCTCAGTACATATGCATGGGTATATATACATATATACATATACATATAGGAGCACAGGACTGGGGTCATCAAACCAAATCTCACCCTCTGTAACTGAGGTCAACCATGTAACGTGTGTCAAACACACAAGATCCCACATGCCCTCTGGTCCACACTATTCCTCTGTGCAAAAAATCAATGCAAACAATTTGCAAACAATTTGCAAAAATCCTTTAGCAGGCCAAATGGCCAGAAATAATGCAGTATGTCCAGGATGGTTCACCAGAGCAAGAGTGGTTTATCAGTATGTACCTGGCACAAATCAGTAAGCATTTTCACCACGGTCCATGTGATTTTGGCAGCTAGGGCCCCAGTAACATTTATTCCTTGAAATGATGATGAGAAACATCCTCACATGACATACTGGGTTTATCACAAGTAGAACTGAACTGAAGTCCGTCCTGTCAAATTATAATTATAATTCAAGCTATGTGGAAGATGAAAAATTATTTTCTTTGATGACTTGCTAATTAACTTAGCTAACAGATATGTACTGCAGTGAAGAGGGTGTCTGACTGGCAGTTTATTCTTGAAAACCAGAAATGTTTCTGTCATTTTTCTTTTCTATTTTTCTTTTCATAGCTTTTAGTAGAAATGAGGTTTATAGTCAGAACAGCAACTAAACAATGCAGTTTGCAGCAGCTAGTGAATAAAGTTCATGTAATGTCTTCGCCATTGTATAATGACTCATAGAGGTGCTAATGATGAGTGAGACACGACTCAAGATCTCTAGCTCACTGAGCTCATGTATTTCCCATTCTCTTCTTCAGAGTGTCATCAAGAGTGTGAGCATGTACCACAGTCACCACTGCTCATTACAGTGAGTGTCACTGCTTCTTATTATACCATATAATGGGCCTGAGTGTAATCTCATTGTCTCCTCTAAACACCTACTAGTTTTCCTTTCTTTTGCTTTAAACATCATTGACTGTTCTAGGCCATCCTACAGTTTTCTGAAATTGGCTGATCTCATCCATGGCATGTGGGTACACCAAGCTTGGTAAAGTACAGATCAGAGTTAAGACAAAACTGTGAAGGATTCGGTTTGAAATTAAGTTCTTTAAATTAGGATGTCTGCACAGGGATGTCTATTTGTGAACTATGTGAATTACTTAAAAATCTTACCTTAGGTCTCCCTTAGGATATTTTAAAATATCCTAATGATATTTGCGTAAATGTATTGCTTAAAATCAAGGAAATTGAGTGGATATTTACTAGGCTAGTCACTGGAGTTGTTTTTAATGTTGATTTAATTAGGCTTTCTAAGTGCTTCAAGGTCTTGGTAACATTTTTGTTACTATATCCCAGCAAACAAAACTAATATTCAAGCTCCAGAAACTGCAAGAAAGCCATAAATAAAGAACAGCAATGAACCAAATGGAATCTTCAGAGACTGGCACATATTTTAATGCCAATTTGAAAATCACTGTTTCTTAAATTATAATTAATCACAATTAGCATTTTTCTCCAAAAAAGTGTTGGAAGGGATTTGCTGAAAGGATTTGCCAAAGCGATATGAGAGGAGATTACTTTTAGCATTTAATCCACCAACATAACCTAAAATGGCAATTATCATCTAGCATATAAATAACACTTATCTGATGAACTATGTGTTGGTACTTGGTGTGCTTTTCTAGACCCTTCAGCATTATCAAAATCTATAGTGTTGCAGAGGTTTTAAAGGCATTTAGCACTCAGCATTCAAAACAGCAGAAGCTGCCATTAACACATAATAACACTAAGAACTATGAGATGATTCCACTTGTTTAATTTTTATTATCTCAGTAGGAATGTTAGATCTTCTGTTGGCAATCTGTTGCAGCTTAATTGACTTCTAACATATACCAGCTGGTGGTCTGCCCACTATTTTGGGTTTGTAGTGCTTAGGATTAGAATATTCATATCTCAGTCCTAGACAACTTGAATAAACAAAAATTATGACATAGCTTTACAATCTAGAATCATAGAATGGTTTCAGCTGGAAAGGACCTTAAGATCATCTAGTTCCAACCCCTTTGCCAAGGGCAGCGACACCTCGCACTAAACCATGTCACCCAAGACTCCATCCAACCTGGCCTTGAACACCGCCAGGGATGGAGCATTCACAACTTCCTTGAGCAACTCATTCCAGTGCCTCACTACCCTTACAGTAAAGAACTTCATCCTTATATCCAGTCTAAACTTCTCCTGTTTGAGTCTGAGCCCATTACCCCTTGTCCTATCACTACAGTCCCTAATGAAGAGTCTTCTGGTTTTAATAAGACCTAGCTCTTGGACTCATCAGGATTGACTCCGAAATGAAATTAAGGTGAAACTTAAATAAAGTGTTCAGATTCAAGCTCTTTTCAGTTCTAGGTCTCTTTTCCATGCTGTATTTTGCCAAAATCTTTCATCTAATGAAAGGATTTTTTGAGGAAGCTGTATGTGTCAATGGATTGAGGGCCTCACTAAATTCACCAGCATACTTTAACACCAAAAGGTAACCAGGAGTTGTCTTCTCTGGACTCTAATAAGAGGAGCTGAAAGATGCTTCTCAGGCGCAGCATTTAATCAGTTATGAGATCATTAAAGAAACAGAAATGTTCTATGTTGAATCATGCAGTCAGCTGAGAGTAGGATGCATAAAAAGTGGGGGTTGGAACTGTATGATCTTAAGGTCCCTAACTGTTCTATGATTCTATATCTTCTTTAGCAATCTCCATAGGAGAAAATTAGCAATGTAGTAATGACAAAATTTAAAATAAAGATTGAAAGGAGCTTTGGAAAAAAATGGACCTGGTGCAGAACTTTTATAAATTTGAGGTGTGCTAAGGCACAGATGTTTCGTATTAGCTCATTAAACTGACATATAGCTGTTGCCTCTTTTTGAACCTGCAGGTCCATAGAAAATTATATTAACCAGCTTTCATAATTGACAAGTGAACATCTTTTTCATAAACTGTCTTTCAAATTAAATATAAAAAGAATTGGCCTGGCTTATAAAAATGCTAAATTCAATAAGCGTTTTTTCCCATCGGTTGCTTTTAAGCAGACCTCCAGTTATGAGTAATACTGCTAGGCTGATTCTTTACTTCTGTGATTCTATCAGTGTCAGGCATTATCAACTTACACAAGTGCAGCTCAGACTGCCAGATGTTTCAAAAGTGGTTTCTAAATGGTGGGTCTTTTATTTATGTGTGTTTCCTTTCCCTTTATATGACATAGGTACTGGATTTGCTCTACTCCATTTCTTAGGAAAAATCGGTTCAGAGAAGACAGGCTTGGTATAATTTCTGTTGTGAGCTCCATCAGGCCTTGCCCACTCAAATTCGTTATTTAATGTATTCTTTCTGCATTCTAGCCCACATTCTTCTCCCTTTGTTGAAATTCATATGAATCATTAGTAAGCATTTTTCCCCAAACAAAAATCTAAGAAGCTTCTGAATACTTCAGCCTTCTCTCATCATCTGTTATTTTCTCTGCAAATAATAATAGGTTTTACTAGGCCTATGGTCTCCTTTATTTTTGGTATTTCACACATTTGTAAGAGCCTTTTGTTATTACTTTTACATAACCCACTAAGTGAAGCTGATTTTTTCTGGGTTTTTTTGAGGGGGTTTGTTTTGGCTTTTTTTGATTTATAATTTTATATAAGCTTATGGCATTCTTTATCCCTTGCCATAGTCATGCTCTCTAGTCACCACTTGGTGTGATTCTGTATTGATTTTCAAGTCCTTAAAGACCTGTAATGCAATCACAACAATCTCTATATTTTTCATCTTCAGTACAATGGTTTTCTATGGTATATCTATTTCAGTAACTTTCAGAACTTCTGCTGTCAGAAGTGGATTATCCCACGGAATTGTACCTCATAGCTCTGTGAGTCTGACACAGACTGAAGTTGCTTGTTGACTGCAAGAAAACATGACAGCAGCAAAAGAATCACAAAATTATTCTGGTTGGGAGGAACCTCAGGTGACCACTAGTCTACCCCTTGCCTAGAGCAGGGTCAGGTAACGTATCAGACAAAGTTATTTAAGTTTTCCTGGTTTTTTTCTGGTTGGATCTTGAAAAACCTTCAGGGATAGATATTCCTTTAACCTTTATTGACCACCATTTCCAGTACCTGACTGTCCAGATGTTGAAGAAGTTCTTACAGTATCCAGTTGGAACCTTTCCTCTTACAGTTTATGACCATAGTTTCTTGTCCTCACTCCATACACAGCTGTGAAAAGCCTGGCTTCATCTTGAAAACCTACTCACAGGTACTGGAAGGCTGCTGCTAGGCTGCCATGAAACTGTTTCTTATCCATCTGGAACAAGCTCAGCTTCCTCAACCTCTCCTTACAGGTCAAGTGCTTTATCTCCTCCTGCCCATTTTAGTGACCCTATGCTGGAGTTCATTCAGTTTATCTACATTTCTGTTTAGAGACCTGACAGCTTCCCTGAGCATCTTTTCCCCTCAGTGCTGTCTCCCATGGGATCCCATCTCCCACCTTTCCAGACAGACTGAAGTCCAGGATCTGTATTCAGCTCTTTGCCTTCCTCAGTCCCCTCAAGCCCTTGAAACCCATTATTTCATAGAATCATGGAATCATAGAATAGTTAGAGTTGGAAAGGACCTTAAGATCATCTAGTTCCAAACCACCTGCCATAGGCAGGGACGCCTCACCTGGGCCGTGTCGCCCAAGGCTCTGTCCAGCCTGGCCTTGAACACTGCCAGGGACGGAGCATTTACCACTTCTTTGGGCAACCTGTTCCAGTGCCTCACCAAAGCTGTTCCAGTGCCTCATTGTCACTATAGCCAGGATTATCAATGGGTATCACATCCCCAGCCAATTCTTCCTTGATAGTGAATAGCGGATCAAGTTGCTCATCATCCTGGTTGACACATCCAGAGACCTGGCACCCTTCAGAAATGTGGATTTCTTGCATTCCATTTCATTACTTTTCCAGCAAATGTCAAGGAGATGAATGTTCCCATTAAGAAAAATGGGATCTGTAATCCAGAGACTCCTTCAGTTAGTTTCATATTTCTTCCATGGGTGTAATGATACTGGCACAAAACATTTATCTTTGTCATATTAGTGACAAGTATCACTAAAAGCTACAACAACCCTTCATTTACAATAAGGCATATTACAGTTTATATACTCTTTATATATCAGCATTGTTGGCCTAAGTGTGTAAAAACAATGTTAAAACATTCTAGCTCATCTAAATGCTCATATCATTTTGTTATGCTTAAATAAAGGCATGCATTTACATCTTCACTTCATCATCTTACTACAACTGGAAAATACATCAATGTGTGAAAGATACATGATATTACTTAAGCAATATTTACAATATTTATAATTTTGGGGAAATTTAAACAAATGTATGTGTTAAGAAAAATACACAACCGCCTGATAGAACTGCATCTGTTTAATTTGTTAAATAACTTAAATGAGCCACATCTCAAAGGTTAAAAATGTATTTGGTAATAGCATAGATTAGAAGAGACCTGGGTTACTTAGAAAAGATCTTGTTCAGCGTCCGTCTCTGAACATTCTCCTCACTGTTTCCCTTCTCTCCGTGGGTAACAGCAATGCCACTTTTGACAGGGTAACATATGGCCATTCTGCAGAATTCCTGGAAGGAGATATCCAGAAAGATGACTAAGTATGGGCTTTCCCAGCTGCTCCTGTTTGAAACTGTAAAAAGGGACAGCACCACACAGTGCCATTTGTCAGTGCAAATGTACAAGTGCATGAGCCAATGCAGCTAAATTGGAGAGCTCACACACAGAAGCTGTCCTTCTCTAGTTACTTGTCCTCTATAAATACCCCATGTCAAGTTAATCTTACCACAAGCAGTCTTTTGCTTGATGAAAGTCAAAGTCATGATGCAATCACAGGATTGTGGGATAATTCGGGATGGAAGGGAGCTCGGGAACACTATTTTGTGCACTGATGCCCCATGGGAGCAAATGACCTTTGGGAACACTGCTGCCCCTTCTGCTGTCAGTGCAAGGGGCGTTTCTGTGACCAGGCATTCTCCAACAGAGCAGACACCAACACGCAGCACTGAACAACACATTACAAAGCAATTAAGTCTGCACACCTCGGCTGATAGAATTGCCTCAGCTGGGAAGGTACTAAGAAATTACACTGATGAACACAGACTAAAAATTTGTCAGGAGCAAGAAGAACTGAAGCAGGACTTGCGTTTCTGCATTTATTTTGTCAGCATAGTAACTGTGTACTCAAAATCAAAAGAAATAAAATGCTCTTTTGCTGCTTTATTTCAAGATTCCGGCATATCTTCTAGGAGATTACTGATGTCCTGAACAGAAGTGGGGTGACAATATGCTATTTGTTACTGTGTTAGCTTTAAGATTCTATTTGGATAATTAAATTGTCAACAGCTTAAGTGTTGCCACATTAAACTTGCCTGGTTAAAACAGCCGTTAGATTGCTACAACCCTTTACTGTTACCTGTGTCAACCTAATGTTAACACACTTAAAAACACAGCCGCCAACAAACCTGATTTCAACAGTGCACCTCAGGAACTGGCTGGTCTATGGACCATATATCATCTGAGTGCTGAAACCATAAAGAGGGGACCTCAGTGTGGTAGTGAATTCTCTGGATTTCTCCCTGAAGCTAAGAAGAAATACCAGTGACCTACAATTGGGCTTATGAAACCTAGGAAATAGAGCCAAACCACATAAGTTTGGGTCCACCACAGATATGTTGCCTGTTTGTATGGTATCACATGTTCAGAATCTCTGCTAGTTAACATTGCCTGAAGAACTGAAAAGAAGGTATCCAGGTAATTTTCACTTTGCATGGTATTTCTGTCCATACTTCTAAAATTATGTACTTATCACATAAGACTGTGTGATGGTCCTCTACTTTTTCTTCTTTTACTAAGTCATAAAGCACTGCTGGCGTCTTGTTCTGCACATTAGCATACCTTTTTGCAATGGGAATAGTAAACCATGGATTACACCTCCCCATTCTAGTGACAAACTTTGTACTGATTTGGTACTCACACTTGTACTCACTAAACAACATGGAATGAAGCCTGAGAAATTGCTGTATTTAGAGCCTGGGTGATCCTTCTTCTAAAATTGTCTTTTAAAGAAGAAGAGATAAATTACACTTTAGAAATGCCCATTTTCCCCAGAAAACTGAAAATTTGTTCACTGAGAGTTTAGCTCGTCTGTAGACTGGAAGCATAAACAGTGAACTTGGTCTCAGTGCTTCAAAATGAGCTATTCAGCTAAAAGCGTGATGTCATGACACACGGAACAATAGCGTATTTTAGATTGCAGAAGACCTCTGGAGATCACCTAGTCTGACCCAGCAATCACTGCAGGGCTGAGTTCACAGTTAAATGAGGTTGTTAAAAGCTTTGTCGATAATTCAGTTTTTCTCATCTTCCCTTGCTTTTCCAGATTTTCTTGTGGATTAAGACATGGAAGCAAAGTCCCAGGAACTGCAGACACCAAACCTGCTTCCACTTCTCTCAGCACAAGTTGCAGAAGAGTAATGTCAGTGCTTAGTCAGGATGAATGAATCACAGCTTGTTTTAAGATCACTTATTGGGGATTATCTGTCTACCTTTCTCCATAATATTTGCATCAACTAAACTGCAAAGGTTTGGAGAGGTCAGAGCACTGTTGTCTCATATCCAGCTGCAGGCAGAAAGATTTTGGAAGAGCAAAGGGTAACTATCACTTTCCTGTAAAAGCCTGAAGAATAAAAATATATCCATAGGCCCCATCAGAAGCTGAAATCAGGGAGAAAGAAGGAATTTTACAAAGGAGAAAGTACCACTGCAGAATGGCAGCAAATAAAAGAGTAACCCCAAAACAATTCTGAGAAGCACAAGCTTCACAGGAGCAGTTACTGCAAACAGTAGGAAAAGAATATAGGAGCAGTAAAACAGACTCACAAAGGCAGCATCATACCCAGCTGCAGCTCCATAAAAACATTTAGCTGAAGACACACATGTTGGCCTGGGAAATTATATCATTTCCAGACAGCGTTAAGTTTCAGCATGAAAACATGAGGTACCCCTTCCTCAATGAGAGCATTTGAGAACTTCACTGCCTGGCAGGAAAGCAGCACCACAAAACTGCTGAGGATAAGAGTGTCATGCTGTCTTAAGGAGTTACATCCACACCATGGGTACCACTTTGAGGAAACTTTCCAAAACCAGTATCTATGAGAGCTACATTATTGCAATTCAAATGCATCCAGGATTGGAGGGAACTGGAAAGGCATTTTATGCAATCTCTGATCTTCCTTCAGAGCTGCTCCAAATGTAGGGGTTGGGAACACCCAAAGATGGAGCCATGACTTCTCGCAAAGTTTAATTGATGCAAAATGCCATTAATGACTGAAGAAACAAGGAGAAACAATGAGAAACTGCAGCAAAACCCACCCAGAAAAGCAACCTGAGGTGAGCCATGTCCTCTGCTACCTAGTAAATATTAGGTTAAGAATGCCTCAAATATGTCTGTATGTAAGGTATTTTAAGCAATAATGGGTGTCCCTGCCCATGGCAAGGGTTTGGAACTAGATGATCTTAAGGTCCTTTCCAACCCTAACTATTCTATGATTATATGATTCTATGATTACAAATTAATATTGAGGTTATGGAGCCATTCATTTGTGTGAACCCTCTTCTCTCTTGTATAAGCAATTCAGATTATATGTAATAGACCAGAGTTCACCTCAGTCAAGATATAGCTAATTGTTTTAGTCAAGATATAGCTATCTCTTTTCTGTGACTTGTTCAGAAACAGTAGAACAGGGCCTTGTGTGACTTTTTTCATGTGCTATAGCACATTGCCCGCTGCACTGCAAGGTCATTGAGTTCTGCCAAAAGATTGAAGGCCTCAAATCAAAAGCACATTGCCAGATTTCAGCAACATATGATTAATTTATCCCAGCAGAGCCACTTGATATCCAGTATTTGTTGACGGAATGGTTAGTAGCACTGGGAGAAATACCTGCAGCATGTTTAACATGCTCAAAGTCTTTCTCAAATCAGAGTTTGAAGATAAAAGTGGTGAGAAATAACCTACCGCTGAGTGGACTGGTGCCCTTAGCAAAATGCTGAGGTACATGTGTTTGCTGCTTAAAATAGCATCTGAATGACATCCACCCTGGACTCCTGCCTTGTTTCCCTCCAGTTTCCCATTTCTCCAGTTGTTGTAGGCAATTCAGAGTTGTCTTTGCAACTTCAAGGTATTGTGGAAGGGCAGCAAATGCATGAAGAACTTTACCAGAGATTTACACATCATCTTACCTTTACTTTGCATAATTAAAAAATTCATAATAGAAAATAATGACAGTTCGAAGAAAGCTCATTCAACTCTTTCATGAAATTTTCATTAAAATAGAAATAAATATAAGAATAAGTAAGTCTCTGGCTAGAAGCCATTGTCCAGTTGACCATAAGCATTCATTTACATACAGCTTTATAAGCTATATAAGCTAGCTGTGTATGTATATTCTACATATGAAATTTGGTATATTCTTTGTGTTGAATCTACGTACACCATTCTCCCAAAGTTTACTATTTGGAGAAGTAAAGACTGAGTGTTAAAAAGTGCATCATGTCCTTGGATCTTGCTCTCCTCCTTCCTCCATTATTATTTTGGGACATCTTACCCTCTTTGTTCCTCCACTTGTTTTTGGGCAAGCAACTTCTTTTATGACTCTGTGGAGGGGTATGACATAAATGGAGGTCCTGTTGCAAAGAAATAGAGTGAAAACAAGTCTGACTAATCCAAGCCAAATAAAATTAAATAGACATTCTACAATACAAAAATACTTCCTGAGCACTAAGACACATTCAGGAGATGAGATTGTATAAGGAAAATCATATATAGCTCTGGAAAAAGTTCACAAAAAGAAAAAGTGCTGTTTGCAGTCATTTTTTATTTGTTCTAACATGGCCAGGTACCAGATCCAAATGTCACTGTGAAATTCCAGATTATGGAATAGAGGCAGTTTGTATATATCCCCTCCAAGAAAGTGTAGGACATTTATAAGGCCCAGCGAAAGAAAAGCAGAGATATAGCATACACCAAAAAGAATAGTATATGTTCCTAAACAAATAGATCTAGCTTTAATATGTACACATATTAACTCCAGGACTAAAGAGTAGCTTAGTCATGTTTCACCTTCCTATGAGCAGAATAACAATTTCTCCTAAATTCCGGGATTCTTATGTATAATACATGTAAAACTTTACATATTTACATGTAAAACTTATATTTACATGTAAAACTAATACATGTTTAATTTAATTACATGTAAAACTAATACATGTACATATTTACATGTAAACCTAATACATGTTCCAGAAAAGTAGCTAAAACCAGTGATTATATTGTCAGAAATAAAGGTTTAAGAGAAATAGGTGCCAGTACATATTCATTCTGATGGAAAATATCCAAAATCTACTGTACAACTGCTATAACAATAGCCAGTTTAAAAGCAAGGCGTCAGTGGCTTATGATTCATCTGTGTCCTTTGAGAGGTCAGAGTGTGTGGGACAGAGCTGTCTGTGGATTTCATTTCTTCTTGGCAGGAATGGAGCCACAGGACATGATCAGCTGATACAACATTACAAATAATCTCCCAGACTTCATTAGCAATTACTTACTACAAAGAGATAATGTCAGAATAGATGAAAACCCACTGAAACCTGGAAGAGGCAGATCATCAATGTTGGCACAAAAATATCATTGTAACTTTTGGTATATTTCATTAGTATCACAGCATTTTCAAAAGGAAGCATGCCAATGAATAGCTGGACTACAACACAGACTTTATGGCTCTGTTGATATGCCTATGTAGAAAAGATATGCCAACAAAGTCAAAAAGTGACGATGAGCATTTAACACTTGGTCTAGAAGTGTTTATACAGCCAAAATGTGGTCTAATTTAACTTAAATGTAAGGCATAATTTACACATTTCTTTGGTAAGTGTGAGAACACGATTAATGCTGTCAACTCTGTGATCAAATACCCTTCAAAACCTTTTGGTGTCAAAGACTGATTTTGTTAATGATCTTCCTCAGTGTCACTTTACTGAGTTCACTAAGTCTGTCTGGAATCCCCCATGTGAACACAACATATTTATACTCTCTCCTGGTTGTTTTCTTGCCTTGTGCTTAGAGTGCAAACTCTTCTGGTCTGTCTAGGCAGGACCCATCTGACCAAGTGTCTGCATTGCAGATATTCATCCTGAGTTAGCCACCCTGCTTTACCTCCATAGTCAATATTGAGGCACTTCTAGGGCATGATTCAGATCCAGATCCAGAAGCCTAAGCTATTACACAGTATTAAATGTTAGTTATCATGGTTATACCTTATTCCTAAGAAATTTATTCTTATTTTAATACTTGAAGCATCGGGTCATTATTCCTTTCAGATAGAGGCAGTATTGATTCATGTCTATGGTGTCTCAGGTTTCTGCTGACCACAGACAGCAAAACTTTCTGCTTATAACTATAAAGGAGTTAGGCAGAGATTCCAGCTCTCCCTATTCTCAGATCAGCTCATTCTTAATTCGACTGTGTTCTCTTCTTCCTTCCAAAAAGGACCCTTTTCCAATTAAAATTTTGACTAATTGCAGCATTATTACTGCAAGCCAAATATCCCCCTTCAAGCTTAATCTAAAAATACCATACAGTCTGTATGAAACCATATGATTGCAGTCTGACTAGATAATGCACGGACCCATCTTTGTGTGTGTCTGGACACTCAGACCTTCTAATGTGAGCATCGTAGGTCAAAGGAGGTGATTCTGCTCTGGTGACACCCCACCTGCTGTGTCCAGCCCTGGGGCCCCCAACATAAGAAGGACCTGTTGAAGCAAGCCCAGAGGAGGCCACAAAGATGATCAGGGAGCCAGAGCACCTCTGCTCTGAAGACAGTCTGAAAGAGTTGGGGTTGTTCAGCCTGGAGAAGAGAAGGCTCTGAGGAGACCTAAGAGCAGCTTCCAGTACCTAAAGGGGGTTTATAAGAAAGATGGAGGCAGATTTTTTAGCAGGGCCTGTTGCAATAGGAGAAGGAAAAACAATTTGAAACTAAAAAAGGATAGATTCAGACTAGATATAAGGAAGACATTTGTCACAATGAGGGTGGTGCAACACTGGCACAAGTTGCCTAGAGAAGTGGTGATGCCCCATTCCTGGAAACCTTCAAGGGCAGGCTGGATAGAGCTTTGAGCAACCTGGTCTAGTTGAAATGTCCCAGTGTGCTCATGGCAGGTGGTTGGGCTAGATGACTTTTAAAAGTTCCTACTAACCCAAATCATTCTATGACTATGAATGTGGAAAGTTTTGTCTCTGTTGAATGAAAAACCAATTTTCAGGCTGTATGAGTCTTCCTGTGGTGATTTTTTATCTCTTTCTCTTTCTTGTCATACCCAGGCAGAAAAAGAGCTACAAGATATCAAAAGGAGATTGCCTGGGAACCAGGCTAAGAAAATTGTCATGTCATTTTAACAATATCAGGAAACAACAAGAGTCTTGCAGCAGAAGATGACGGAAGTGCAATTAGGAAGGAAAGTATTTAATCTTCCCATTATATCAAATTTTCATGTCCTATTTCCTCCTTTAATTTAAGGGACTGAACCATGATGTGATAAATGTAGAGAATCTTTCAGCAAAGAATCTTACTGAATAGTGTTCTGAGTGAAGAAAAAACCCTGGTTATACTTCACATCCACAAAAACCTGGAAAAATGTTCTCCAGCTGCGTGCTGTGATTGCATGGGAAGTATTACCCAACTGATCACAAGTCATAGTAGTGGGTTAGGATAGGGAAGTGTGACTGCACACTTCCACAAGTCAGCTCGCCAGGACCTGGTGATTTCAAGAAATGGGAAATTGGAAACAGAAGACTGGATCTGATCTATCCCTAGACACATTCAACCCCAAGAAATGGATTCCAGTGATGTCGGTACATTACAGATATTTGTAGGTGTCTCATCCTATGATGACTCTTGAACAGTGAACTTACCAAATACAAGCTGCTTAGGTTAATTGCATTCTTCAGCTGCTCATGGGGCTGCACTCATGGTACCACTACAGGAATACTTCTGATGTGCTAATGAATCATAGAACCATAGAATCATAGGTTGGAAAAGACCTTAAGATTGTCTAGTTCCAACCCCCCTGCCATGGGCAGGGACACCTCACACTAAACCATGTCACCCAAGGCTCTGTCCAGCCTGGCCTTGAACACCGCCAGGGAACAAGCATTCACAACCTCCCTGGGCAACCCATTCCAGTGCCTCACCACTCTGATAGTAATGAACTTCTTTGTTATATCCAATCTAAACTTCCCCTGTTTAAGTTTGAACCCGTTACCCCTTGTCCTGTCACTACAATCCCCAATGAAGAGTCCCTCTTCAGCCTCCTTATAGGCCTGCTTCAGATACTGGAAGGCTGCAATGAGGTCTCCACGCAGCCTTCTCTTCTCCAGGCTGAACAGCCCCAACTTTCTCAGCCTGTCTTCATATGGGAGGTGCTCCAGTCCCCTGATCATCCTCGTGGCCTCCTCTGGACTTGTTCCAACAGTTCCATGTCCTTTTTATGTTGAGGACAGCAGAACTGCACACAATACTCCAAGTGAGGTTTCAAGAGTGTTTCCCACAGTGCCACTGATAAGGGCAACTATTACTATCTTCATTTGTACGTGCGGAAGTGCAACACTGAAATTAAGTAGGACACAGGCCCAGAGGCAGAGATCTAAATGTATGTGTCTAGAGACAAGTTATGAGTCTGAGCTCCCACAGCAATTCAAGAAGCTCAAAAAGCAGAGAAGCTCACCCTACTGCAGGCATCACTAAATTCTTCTGTAGCTTACATTCACTGTACTGTTCATTCAGTGATTATTATTATTAGTTCATTCACTGGTTATAATGAGAATTTATGTGATTAAAATTATTCAGTTATTTCCAAGCAGGTTTCTAGGGAAACCTGGAATTATCTTTGACCTCCAGCTGCTTTGCCAGCAGTACATGGGTCCTATATGCCAATTCTGTGCAAATGTGTCAAGACTGTGCTTGACAAGACTCATACCTGGGGGCAGAAGGATCAGGCCTAATAGAAACAGATGGGGTATGTTATTTGGGGTTTGGTTTCTGTTTCAAACAGCCTGAAGATAAATCACTGCAAACTGATGTATCGATTTATAGGAGGAGCCTCCACTTAGTGTTAGGAATCAGTTTAGCTTCCTAAACATCAACAGCTAGTAGAATTTGAGATGCTGTAAAATCTTCTGACTAACTGTTGCCTTTTCCAGGTCCTGTGCCAGCCTTCATGGTTGCACAGGTGCCCTGTCACATCCTAAATTACATTAGATATCTCTGTGTGGGCAATTGAATGAAGTGTTCCTTGTTGACTAAGACACTGGTTTGTCTTTTGTGTTGATAAGCATTTCAGCAACCGCATATTGTGTTTGCTTATGTCCAGATCCCTGAGGTTCTGCTGCACTCTGCATGCTCATTAAATACAGTTTCATTTTTCTACTCTAAATATTAAATAATAACTCACTGGAATTGATAATAGTGTTAAGCAGAGGCATTTCAATTGGAAGCCACAACCCTGCATATTCTTTTGGCTTTCTCTGGCTGTTGCATTTATGCATAAGTGAGCCGGCCAAGCAGAACAAAAGTAACTTCTTCCTACTTGTGAAATGTCAATGTGATATCGTGGGCATGGGGTATTGGAATCCCAGGAGAACCTAAGTGCTGTGAGTAACCTTATTCTCTCCAGAAGTAGAGCTGCACCCGTTGGCTAGATGTGTATGACACACTTTCCACAGGCCTTACGTACGTGCTTACATTGTTGATGGGGCAAAAATGACTCATTATTGTGTGGGTTGGCTATCATCTCAGCTGAGCCTTCTAACTTCAATGCAGCTACTTAATTCACTCTGACAAGTCCATATCTATCTTTTATATAATATTTTATAATGCCCTAAGGTTAAAGTTCTGCTCCTCTTGCTTTACCTTCTTTTACAGAACATTCAAAAAATGAACTAAACCAGCTGGAACTAAATGTCATTTAGGTGAATGTACTGTACAGTAACATTTTCTTTCTTTGCTGACAAACAAACTCTGTAACAAACGAAATAAGAAACTCTGTCAATATCAGAAAACCTGAATTGCTTGTTAGGGAATATAAAGCTGGTAAAATGTCATTTTCTGAGTGGGTGGCAGGTGCTTTCATTACTGGCTAGAGAAGTCACTGTGCCTATGTATGTATGTGAAACAACCAAAGCCAATGGCCACTGTTCTGTGGTGCACGGTTGCCCTTACATTAAGGAGTACTATAGCTAGAAAGAGTGCTAATGCTTAGAGTTAGAGAGCAAACAAGTAGATTATGGTTTTAAAATTAAATATTGTTTATTAATATGACACTGTTCAGGAGCTGGATGAAAGAAGTAACTAGAAATGTTGTTTATCAGGAGCTCTTCCAATTTGTATTGCTCTGTTGCTCAACCAGCAGGAGAAAGCTGATTATCAGAGAGGTTTCATGACTACTCTCTTGATACTGAATTATGGGAAACACTAAATTCCACAGATGGAACATTATGAAAATAATAACCAGTGAAGGATAAGGATTCCGGATGCCCAGGCTCTCGAGATACTGTTCATCTATCTAACTTTACCCATCTTGGTCTTGAGTGCCTCGTTCAGGCTAGTCATCTAGTCACCTATTATCCATGGGAAAGAGAGTGGCTCATGTGGTAACTCACAGTTGATTAATCTCTACTTAGACGTCTCTTTCAGAATTGAATGAACCCCTCTTACTAGGTTAGTCTAAGACTTAGCTTTTAGACAACCAACGTTAGAGGAGACTAATCCCATCCTTAGGTTTCATTTGGAGAGGGCAGGTACTGGCCTTTTTCCTATGTTTGTGCAATGACTGGTCACCAGTTTTGGCAAGCAGGCCATGGTTTATGATGGAATTTCTCAAGTGCTATTGAACCCCACTTGTTTTTCTAAAAATCTCACTAATTTCACTGGATATTGCTGTATTTCAGTTCTTTTGGCTGATATTTAGTGGTGTCTAGCCCAAAATGAGGATGTAGATAGATGATCCGAAAGATGAAAGAATAGAAATTGTTTTAGGAACTGAAATAATGAAGATGCCTATATGTTATTCGCTGCAACATAGATAGATAGATAGATAGATAGATAGGTAGATAATCATAGAATCATAGAATAGTTATGGTTGAGAAGGACCTTAAGATCAGCTAGTTCCAACGCCTGTGCTATGGGCAGGGACACCCCACACTAAACCATGCCACCCAAGGCTCTGTCCAACCTGGCCTTGAACACCGCCAGGGATGGAGCATTCACAACCTCCCTGGGCAACCCATTCCAGTGCCTCACCACCCTCACAGTCAAGAATTTCTTCCTTATATTCAATCTAAACTTCCCCTGTTTAAGTTTGAACCCATTACCCCTTGTCCTATCACTACAGTCCCTAGTGAAGAGCTCTCAAAATCATGCACTGCAGGCTGTTTTATCAGGACAATCTTATGAAATTCAGAGAGTTATTTATTTAATATTTTGCTATTTTTAAATTTAATTAAAACTTTTTCTAGTGCTCATCTGTAGTGCACTTACTTAGTCTATACAAGAGTGACTTAAGTTGCAGGGAAAGTGCCAATAATTACAGCTAGGCACATCACATTGTGGGGAAAGTAGATAGTGGTAGAACCTGAACTAAGATTCATGACTTCATAAAATACAGGATTTATATGATACATACTGTAGGAATGAGGCCTGAGGCCTTGAAAGAAGTGATGAAGGGAGTAATGAACTGCAAGATCCTGATACAGGTGATGAAAGCCAGATGGCCTGCATCAGCAGGGTGGACAAGGGAGTGATGCTAATGTGCCATAGTTCTGCTCTGTTCTTAGGTCCCACGGATGCAGTGCCTGGCCAGTCCTAGTCAGGGCTCTCTTTATCTCTCATTTACACGTCTAAATGCACCACAGTGGGAAAGTGGCTCCTCCTCACACCGCCTGTGATGGCAGTCAATGATTTTACTACAGTTTCACCTCCACTTCTCTAAAAGTATAAATCGGGCATTTTAACTTCTTCATGAAGGAGGGTGAGAATACAACCCCACATCTGGGACAATGGGCCTGCTCCTCTCTCCTCCCCAGATCAGGGGTGCCTTTTTGGTAAGATCTGTGCCTCCAGCTATGTTGGGTGATACTCAGGTGAAACTAACTTTAATTAATTGCGACTTGGTTTATTTTGGTTTTCCATATGAGCTCAAGTAATTGTTGCCAAGCTTTTGAATTTTAGTGCTAATGCAGTTAGCGGGTTTATCAATGAATCTGTGTTTCTGTTGCTTCAATAAATCACGCTATTCATTAATCTGCAATAGTGATTGAACATAATCACTTATAGTGCCAAATTCGTTTGAAATCAGAAATTAAGTCCAGACATCCCCAGTCCCTCTGATCTCTGAGGACCAGCTGCAATGCAAGGAGGTTTATTTTTTGCCACATTTCTATACTTTTAATGCAACACATACATCAAGATACATCTAGAAAGACACTCTTATTGGTATAAAATTTCCAAAACAATCTTGGCTATCTGCATGCATCACAACAACATCTCACAAAACAGAGGTACTGTAGCTGAGTGGATGTCACTGCAAATGCATTTCCCCAGTAGAAGCTTCTGCTGCATCATCTTACATGCAGTATATTGAAACAAATGGAAAACAAGGACCTTCCCAGTCACAATCTGTGTTTTATAAAGGCATGTAGTGAAAGATGACTTAACCGTCCACACCACACCTGCTGCTGTGTTTTCAGGTGAGGTATAAAGAAAGGCAAGAAAACATTCAAACAAACACAGTCTTTCGAAGCTCAAATATATTCAAATGTACAAAATCTGGAAGAGTAGTTTGGGACAACTTACACCTTCACGTAACCTAAGGAGGAGACCGGGAGTTTGCTGAATTGAATGCTTGACAAGAAACTGAAGTTGTAAAGCCAGCTCTGTCATCCCTTATATGAGTGTGGGATGTGTGGGAACTTGGAGCATAACTGGCTTTCGGCAAGTTGCAGTGTGGCTCTCTCCAAGCGCTCTGCTGGGAAGCTGTCCAGGGGATATTGACTTGTGGTTTTCTGGATCCAGGAAATAGTACTGTCAAGTCCTGGGGGGTAAAACTAATCCTTATTTAATTAAGAATTTTGATTAGCTGAGTTTGGGTAAACAGGATGGTAAAGTAACGAAAATATCTTGAAAGCAGCATATTGGAACTGAGAGGCATATCCCTGTCCAGCCACTCATCAGTAAAGATACATCTTTTGTCTCCCTGCCCTTGCAGCTGCTGGGGATAAAAATGCAGCCTCCTGGCTGGGGAGGGATCAGTGTGAGCAGAGGTAGGGGGAGATTTTGGTAGCATTCATGAAAGGCTTCTGTCAGCAGTGTTTTATAGCATTAACTGTGCTACCAATTGAATTAGAACTAAAGATGAACTTTCGTACTGGCTCTGCTTGGGATGGAGCTAATTTTCTTCATAGCAGCCTGCAGGCAATTTGTTTTGGATTTGTGACCAAATCAGTGTTGATAACAGGGTTTTATCTGTTGATGAACAGTGTTTGCACAGTGTCAAGGCCTTTTCTTTTTTCCACTGTCCTCTTCCCAGTGAGTGGGCTGGTGGTGGGCAAATGGTTGGGAGGGAACACAACAAGGAAGCTGACCCCAACTGACCAAAGGGATATTCCACACCGTATGATATCATGCTTGGCTATAAAAGCACACAGAAAGACAGAGAAATGGCGGATGCCTGTGATTATGGCATTTGTCTTCAGAGGTAACCATCGCACACAGTGGAACTCTGCTTTCTGGAAGTGGCTGAACATTTTCCTGCTGCTGGAAAGTAGTGAATGAATTCCTTGGTTTGCTTTGCTTGTATGTGCCACTTTGCCTTACTTATTAAACTCTTTATCACTACCCACAAGTTTTTGTTGCTTTTGCCTTTTTGATTCTCCCATCCCAGTGAGGGGGATTAAGTGGGCGTTTGGGTGGGGGTTCACCTTCTAGCTGGGGTCAGCCCCCCACAGCCTTGCAATGAGACCCTCACAACAAGTTCTTCCCCCACCTCTCCCTTCAGATCTTCAGCATTCAATGTTTTTCCCCTTTAACTTATGCAAAAAATGCTCAAGAAATACTCAAAAATGGGTCAAAGTAAGAAACATGTAAGTATGCAGTTGCATACTTCTTTCATGTGCACAACTGTGAGGACACATGCAAAGGAGTCACTCAGAAATGAAGACTTGTATCTCTTGAGTGGGTTGCTTATTGGATTCTGAAACAATCATTTTCCAAATGTTATTTAGTTTGAGTGATGTAACTGCTCTGTTTGTGTGACTGACCTCCTGCAACGCTATGCCAAAGGCTGTCCTCAGGCATAGCCATTCAAGTGTTGATTTCAGTGTGATTACACAGACATGGCTGCAGAGAGAAGCTCACCTCAGTGATGTACCTTCCTCTACTTCACAATCACCCACTGTTTAGGTCCTATTTTTGCTATCATAGCTTGCTTATGCTTGCATAATTAATGTGACAGTGTATGAGTGATTCTGTTTTCCAGCCTGCAAAAAGGCACATTGTCCTGAGCACATGCCAGGTCATACTGGGAGAGCTTCCTTCTAAACTTGTTCCTTTGCTTCCTCATTCATTAGTTTATCAGAATCCTCTTTGTATTTTACCTGATAAAATTGTATTACTATTTTGCTCTATAACAGTGTAAAAAGAATTGATTTAGAGTAGCAATGATGGAGGAATGTTTAGGTCACTATCAAAGCTCTCTGTCAAAATTAAAGGTGGATTTTTTAAGAGCTTAGTGTTGAGATTCTGCTGTCAATACTGTTACTCTGTATTTCAAATGCAGGTGAGACCATGATGGTGGAAGCAGACCCTCAAACTTTGCTAGCTCATTTTCTTAATTATCCTCACTGTTAAAAGGCTGCGTGGAGACCTCATTGCAGCCTTCCAGTATCTGAAGGGGGCCTACAGGGATGCTGGGGAGGGACTGTTCATCAGGGACTGTAGTGACAGGACAAGGGGTAATGGGTTCAAACTTAAACAGGGGAAGTTTAGATTGGATCTAAGGAAGAAATTCTTTCCTGAGAGGGTGGTGAGGCACTGGAATGGGTTGCCCAGGGAGGTTGTGAATGCTCCATCCTTGGCGGTGTTCAAGGCCAGGTTAGGCAGATCCTTAGGGGGACATGGTTTAGTGTGGTGTGTCCCTGCCCATGGCAGGGGGGTTGGAACTGGATGATCTTAAGGTCCTTTCCAACCCTAACTATTCTATGATTCTATAAGTTGCCATCCCATTTCTAGTCAGAATATACCTGTCTTCAGCTTCCAGCTGTTGGATTCCATCAGAGGCATGAATTTATTCCAGCAAGGTTATCTGATCAGGCACCTTGTCAACTGAGGGGAAAGGGGAAGCCAGAAACCAAAATATACAGAGACACAGATCTGACAAAGCAAACACGAAGATAATAACAAGAAACAAACCTTGCCAGTCATGCTAATTGATGGGCTACCAGGAAAGTACAGGCAGCACTTCCAGGAAGATTAACCTTGACTTTGCAACTGTAAACCAGGAGAGACTGCAGACGCCGGGCTGGGAGGGGTACAGGAATTCATAGGATAAATAAGTCCCTGCTCCAAGAAACGCATTGATTCTTAAGGAGAGTGACATTGGCCTCACTCCAAGAAGATGCATTCATTCATGTGGAGGGCTGAATAGGCTTCAGCCTATTCATTTGTATAGAGCTGCCAAACAATAGGATTTCATGCTCCTTTGTGGTATGCGCTGCACAAAACCCAGGAAAAAGGAGGTTGGGAGTGTGAAACAAGCAGCATAGCTGGGGAGCAAAGTGAATTTCAAAGGTGTTTGAAAGACCTTTGCAGTCCAGTTTACTGTCATCAGTTATTGTTATCACAGTACGCCACCACTCTCAAGACTATGTCTCTTTGTCTTTCTTTTTCCTCTTGATGCCTCCTTAGATCATACCAATGCAGTCTCATTTTCCGCTCCCCTCCATTCTTCCTGCAGTCAATTTTCCATGTGAGGTACCATGCCATTGTATTTTTCATCTCTTTCCCATCTTCCCTTTTCAAAGCTTTCTGACTGAGTAAGGATCCTATTCCAGAAACCTCTTTTTTTTTATCTTGGCAAACTACGAAATTCTTCCCTCCTTGATACATAATGTGTGCAATCATTATACACAGCCATCACCTCAAAACGTCATTTCAGAATACACCTGAATGGTTTAGTGCACAGTCTGCAAATGAAGGACCAATTTTATAAATACCTTGATCTTTTCAGCCTTTATCTGTCACACCGTATGTCCTCAGCAACTTTAATGACCTGTTGGAGGCAGAAGACAGAAGGATAAAAAACAACAGTGCAGTGATATGTTTGATAGATAGACAATTCAAAGCCCATTTCGTCTGAGGCCATACATTAGCATCCAACATCCACCTCATAACTCATGAGACACAATTTAAGTGATGGATACTTTTATCTTGATCTTCATGGCTAGAGTTACTATGTACCCAGTTATGCAAAATAGCAGAAATCAGTGTTGTCAGGAAGCCAGTTAATAGCATCTTGGTGTATTCATATGCTGGGACATAAAGTGCAGCAGGCTGAAGGCTATTTTAATAAACTACTAGCACATTGTACCTACACAAGCTCAGCTGCTTCAGCCCTGACAGTTTGCTTCAGCAGGTATCAGGGGCAGAAGAGTATTGATAATGGCAACTCTGACTGTATGCATCAAAGCAACCAGCACCAGCCTCGAGGCCTTTCTGCCTGACAGGAACAATGTGATCCTCTGTATAGGGGGATCTTAAAGGCGAGATGTAATTTTGTTGCTTTGTCATCAAATCACTTCAATCAGGTTTATGGGGGTTTTGGTGGGCTTCCTGCCTGCAGGATTCCTCAAGAGCACTCACCTTTGCCGCTGTATGGGCAAGTTAGGGCTTCTACAAACCTAGCTGAATACTGAAGAAATCAGATGCTGACTTTCAGTTAAAGTCACTGTAGGTGAGAACAAAGACACCTTGTTCTCAGAAAATGAACTGAGAACTATATGAGAGTGTTGGAAGGAAGGAGATGGAAAAAAAAGGAGAAAAATAACAACTCTGTCAGGTTTGTTGTTCAAAAAAGACTTGATGGTTTGAGTCAATTCAATCTGCCTGAAATCAGGATATTTATTCTTAGTAAAAAAATCTTTGTTAGATACTTAATCTAGGTGTCTACCATTTCACTTTTCACAGGACCACTGGGGCTGGACATGTCACTTTTAGGAAGTAACCATAAGATGAGAAGAAACCTGTCATTGGAAGACAATAACTTCAAGATAAGGTTAAGAATTTGCTCTGGTCAGGGTTAGGAAGACAAATCTTACAAGATAAGCATCAGGTGGCAAATATTGTCTGTGTTTCTCCTGTGCTATGCTTAGCACTTGTGGATAATAGGTGGCAAAACTCCAAACTGCTCCAACATTCACGTCAACAAATGAAGCATAGGCATCCAGTGCATGACCCAGATGAACTAGGTCTCCAAGGATAATGCTCAGAGCTAGTTACTGGCTCTTACCCTCAGCCTCCCCTCAACAAGGAATGCACCTCTCTCTTCTTCCCGATCATCATGGGTTAAAACTACTCCTTTCTGTGGATTTGCATGGTCATAAAACTGTGCCTGCATTCAGAAATTTGAAATAATCCAGATCATAAAACATTACAATTCTGAGAGAAGTCTTTTTCAAACCCAAGATCTCTTCACAGAAGCAGGAATTAATGCGTGGGGATGGGCTGGGGGTGGGAACCACCTAAACTAGGTGTAATAAATTGAACAGGCTTTTTTCTGTGTTCTCAGTCTTATTCCTTTGACTGAGACCTTGCCAGAACGTGCAGCTGGCTCTCTGTAAGAACAAGTGCTGTTTAAGAAGCTGAGATGAAGTATTTGCATGGGGTGGGGAGCAGGCAAAGAATTATAAGTAGCTGATCTCTGTTTACTATCCACATTATATAGCCGGGTGTATAAAAGCAGCAGAAAGACAAGTTCCTATCCCTGAAGAGGAATTTGGAAGACAAAGACCAAAGTAATATGGGAGCTACATTTCATATGGCTGTGATTCTTTTGCCTGAATAGGTGTTTAGGGACACATCAGTCACACAGACTATTCTGCTTGTCTTCCAGCTGCCCACCTAGAATAGCATGGGTCTTATGCATGGCTTATGCCATATTTATGTTGGTACAGATATGCTATAGCATCTTCATACCCTGTAGCATCTCAAATGGACAAAAAATAAGATATGAGTCATTCTTGGATGCATCAAAAGAAGTGTGGTCAGGAGGTTGAGCGAGGTGATTCTTGCCCCCTATTCTGCTCTTGTAAGACCTCACCTGCAGCACTGCATTCAGCTCTGAGGTCTCTAGCACAAGCATGGAGTGGGTCGAGAGGAGGGCCACAAAAATGATCAGAGGGTTGGAGCACCTCTGCTATGAAGACAGGCTGAGAGAGTTGGGGTTGTTCAGCCTGGAGTAGAGAAGGCACATTCATTCCATTGCACCTAATTCCAGACCCTAATGCTGCCTTTAGTCCAAATCCTCTTTTTTTTTTTTTTTTTTTTTTTTGTGGGGGGGGAAGTGTTTTAACCATAATTTATGTCTTGAAAGAGTTATGAACACTGTAAAAGGAAAATACAAATTTGAGACCAGAGGAAGGGACATGACTATGAATGGAGTGATGCTTTCTGTGGTGTACATGATGTGGTTTCAGTCTCACTTTGGCAGATCCCATCCTACACATGACACAATTCAGCTGCCCCTCTATTCAATGCAATTACTTTTGGAACTGCTCCAGCAGGAAAACCAGCAAGCAGTTGCATCAGCAATGTGTGTGGGTCATTAAGTTGTGTCTCAAAGGCAAGAATCAGTGACTACAGAAGAAACTTCATATCTTCTATACCCATGGAGAAAAATCTGTATGAAATTTCTTTAGATGAGCTCAGAATCTGGAAATCCTTTATCCTGAAAATGGACTTAAATGGCTGTTGCCAGTGTGTTTAAGAATAAGGGTTATGGATGATCTGGTGGAAAGGGGGAATCAGCTTGTATTTTACAATGAGAAAAAACTCTTCATTCGCTGTCTCAAGGCCAGTAGTCCAGGCCCTAGTGCAAACCCTTGTACCTCTCAGTGCTGTGTCACACAGGCATTTTACTGCTATTCATTACATGTAAATGTTTCTTTGTCCCAACACAAACTTGCAGCTGTCAACACAGCCAGCACTAACTACCAGGAAATGATCTGTCTGAGAAAGAAATGTTGCAAGCTATCAAGTCCCCACAATGTGCTAAAACATCCGTAGAGGCAGACTGCCAGGAGTTTATTATAAACTATGGACCATATGTTCTCTTGGCTTCCATTGGTTTGAACAAGGAAATGTGTCATCAAATAATCCCAAAGGGAAGGGAAGGGAGAATGAACTTTGCAGAAGGAGAATCATGATACTTCACTGGGATGGTACCCCAACATCTGCTTTCCTGAAGAGTGTGAAGGCTAAAAAGACCAATAGGGATATAAAAACGGGGTTGTTACTAGAGTGTGGATAGGAATAAACTTGGCAAGAACTCCACCATATGGCAGCCTCAGGAGATGGGATAGATGCCTGAGAAAAACCTTCTGTCACTGATGTCGGTGTGAGAAACAATAACCTTCTAATGTATCTATCTCTTTTGGCTGTAGTCAAGATAGGTATGTCAAGACTCAAGGCGAAGCAGAGAGGTAACCCCACCATCCAGTCTTGCTGACCATGCTGTTGAACTAGCTCCACACATAATGCAGTGTAGACATGATTGGTATAGAATAAGAACTGAGTCTGGTAAGACAGATCACATAGGAAGGAAACTGAAATGAAGCTACATCAGTCTTTACCAACCCAAACTGGTAACATTTCTTTCTAGGCTCATGTTTTTCTATGCTGATACCAGACAGTGCAGGTAACGCTGCTTTTTCCACTCCTGACTCCTGCTATTGCAAAACACTGAACTGCATGGGCTACAGCATATTTTTCTCTATTTACCTGACTGTTGATGTCACTAGTACTCAGAATGATTGTTACAGTTCAGTGCAAAGCCCTTCAGACCTTGAAAATATATTGACAAGCAGGCACCCAGAGTGAATCAGCAATGCCTGAGGTGAGGAGACCAATCAGCCCACTGGAAACAGATTGCAGGGCATGGTAGGTACCTTCAAACATATGTTTCTTACAAGCCAAGATTAGGGGAGAAGCTGAGTTTGTTCTTGCGAAGTATGAGGTTGGCCAATTGATGACCTTTAAAGGTCCCTTCAACCCAAACTACTTCATTATTCTATGATTCTATGTGAATCTCAGCTTTGTTCTTAGCTGCTCTGTATGATTGTGCTCCAAGAACAGTTTTGGCTGACTGTACAAAGGAAGCAGTTCCAGCAGCACCTCTACCCTCTGGGGGGATACTGACAGAACTGAAACTGGTTCTTTCTTCACTAAATATCTTTCAATCCGTTGGCTGTCTTGAGGGGCTGGGCATTTTCTGTTTGCTTCTTAAGGTTAGTGAGCATTGCAGAAATTCTTATGTAGAGGATTACATATATGAAAGGTTCTTAAATATGAAGGAGAGAAGTTCTCTCCTAGAAAAAAAAACAGTTTCTATGAATTTTGGTATAATATACATATTAGGGTTTATACAAACTATGGCTGTCAGCACTTACACGTCCTTCACATTTAGCAGGGCCTGTTGTGACAAGACAAGGGATAAGGGTTTTAAACTAAAAGGGGAGATTCAGACTGGATGTGAAGAAAAAATTCTTTACAATGAGGGTGGTAAAATACTGGTACCATGATGTGATCAGGACTTCCCTTGTCCTTTGGAACATACACAGAATGTATGGATATAGTGACATGCCACACCGGAAAGTAGCATGTATGGCTTATAGTCAGTTGTTATCTGAGTTTATAAGGTTCCTGTTCAATTTTCTCAGTTCATAAACATAAAAAAAACACATAGATGCTATGTGGGGACAGTCCAACATGATGCTTTTATTTCAGCATTAAATGCCGTAAGTTCTGTATCTCCCAACTGGGACACAAGCACAACTATGCTGAGGAATTCCTTCCTGTGTCTTCACTCCCACTATACTCTGGCTGTGAAGAATGTGCTACTTCTTCATTTTTCTGAATTGGAACTAATAGAACTGACGTGGTGCAGCTGTGGGAGTGACTCAGCAGAATGTCTTTGCATCTTCATGCACATGACATCCTGTGACAAAAAAATCTCACATTTTCAAGGTAAAAAGTGTCTTAGTTTCATTATTTTCTTCTTCAAAATTATTTTGAAGGGGAAACAGTAAAACTGAGATTCCACTCCAACAATCTGTCAAGATGGCAAACACGAGAATTAAATTGATAATGTGTTATACTTCAGATTTTATTGTATTCATAATTCTTCTCATGCTTTCCAGGCAGAATTTAGGAGTATCTAAAGCAAAGCTTACAATGTGAAACATACGGCAGATGAAGTGATGCTGATATCAATGGGGACAAATGAGAAGGGAAATATTTTGCTAACAAGCACATTTTACCTCAGGATTAAGGAATAAACTTGGAATTTGGTAGCTAGAAGAGAAATATGATAGAAATCCTTCAGGATTTGAGTATCTGACTACTAAAAGTCCAAGGTGAATGCACGGTTATTTTCTTTTAATAGAAAAAAAAATAGTAATGTGGGTCAATTAGTGGCTTGTAGTACCTGCTGTTGTTTCCAGCATGCAGATTGCATATGAGAGAACCCTTGAATTGAAAACACATCTTGTGAAAGGTGAAAAACTGTCTCTGTGTATCCTCACAGTGAAAGCCAAGGGTAGGCCGAAGTAAAAGCATTTGCTTTGTGTGGGAAGAAACTTAGGCCAGTGATACAGAGTTACCTCCCACACTTTGGCTGGTATGTGTCACACTTTGAAAAGGGTATTAAACATTAGATGAGACAACAGAGAAACATTCAGTCAGCTGGTATTTTGTTCTGCTCTGTCTACACCCATCTGAATGCCATCCCAGCATTTCCCTCTCAGCAGAATTCTAAGTTTGTTGAATCTTCCACTCATCCAGTGGAAGCTCCTGCACATCCTCGTGTTTTCTGGGTGATGCCTGGATCACTCTGGTAGTGTCCTGTGAGTCGACTGCCCTCCCCATCCCACCAGCTTCCCTCCAATGCCTGACCTCCACCTTACCATGGACAGCTGGTGTGCGATGTGTATGCCAAGATCTTGTGATTGCAAACTTTACCTTAGTCTGCTGGTGAATTCAACCTTGAAACCGAAGTGTGATGTGTAAGGTGGAGAGAGTAAGGACACATGAACAGAGCCCTTGGGTGACATAGCCTTGGGTGACATGGTTTAGTGTGAGGTGTCCCTGCCCATGGCAGGAGGGCTGGAACTGGATGATCTTAAGGTCCTTTCCAACCCAAACCATTCTATGATTCTATGATGCTATGATTCTATGACATAAGACATGCTCTGCCTATGTCTAGACCTACATTCTGGCTTCTCAATGCATCTCAAGCAGCATCAGTGAGAGATGCTGATTAGGGAGAACATGTGTGCCTGGCATGTGCAGTCAGTTATTTAAGAGTAATCATCAAGATTCTTCATCTCGTTGTGAAGTCCAAAGCTGAAAATTACAACAAGCTATTTCTTTTCTCAGAAAAACAAACTGTATCCCATACCACAGGAAGAAAATGCACCCCCACACCCTCCTTGCTTCTGAAATGACTAATTCTGTAAGCCTACAGCAGAGTACTGACCACGCTATATGGTTTCCTTTTTCTGGTTTTGGCTGGTCTTTTGGTTATTAAGAGAAAAGCAACAAAGAGAAATCTAAGCTCTCCAAAAGCAAATACTACTGGGGAAAAACTCACTTATGGTAGTGTAACTGAAAAAAATATTTGGACATATCCACCTATTTCTCCCAGTCTTATCTTTTCTCTACAACCAGCCTCCCACTTTTCTGTGTCGTTTATCCTCTCTCTCCTCCTGCAAGGTTTTCCTTAAATAATGTCTTCCCTCAAGGCTTTGTTATGCATCTTTTCCAAGAACATTTTTATGTTTGAATTCCTCTGGTGCAGTATACTTTTCTAAACAAGGTACCACGTTCGTCAGGATACAGGTCCTGTCTCTTGTTGTGAAGAAGTGGAGAAATTTATAACACTTTAGGAATTATTTACAAGTTTAAGCTTTCTGCTTCATTTTTTTTCTTCCATAAAACCACTTTTTGTTCTCATTAGCATGTCATAGTTATAAACAGTTATTGTACCTTCTGATTACACTTGCACAGCAGCACTTCCAAGCCAGGGATCTCAAAAGAGTTCTGCAGTCCTGTACTCCCCCATTTAAGAGACAGATAGAGTTTATTATTGCCTTCAGACAGACACTAAACTTTAGTGGTTTGCTCAAGATTTGCCAACAGCTGAGATAAAACCTAACCCAAACATCCACCACTTATTTTTCTATGAGCAATATTCAGTAAGATTCAGCTCATCTCACACTAGTAATCGCATGATTGGAACATGGCTTTTGCTGTTGAGTGCAGTGAGATGCTGTCATGGACTGAAGCCTAATATTTCTATCATTAAAGTCAGGTCTCCGATGAATTGCAGTGCTGGTTGCAATGTCATCAGTGAAACCTGGGAAGTTTATTAAGACAGAAAGAAAAATAGGAAAGGATAAGGAACTGGTCCTGCGTATCTATATTATTGAAGTGGTCGAAGGCACAGGACTGATGCCGCACTGCTAGTGTGTTCACAGTCTGTTCTGGGCCTGTGCTCTCTGACATACTGCCCAAGTGCCGTAGGGTCACAGCACATGGCATGAACCATTCTAAAACCACCTGAGCATGACTGCTTCAGTTTTGCACTGACTGCACAGCCCTGTCCTGCACAGCCCTCCAACAGTGCCCCAAAGGCTTCCTTTGCAACACAAACCCTGGGCTTCCCACTGTGAAAACAGCTTCCTACAGGACCAAGACCCGCAGCCTTACATCGTCTGTGGATCTGAACTTGGAGAAAACCTACATGAACAGGTAGGTAACAATTACCTGTTTAAGTAACAAATAGTAAGTACCAATTATGGTAACAATTAAGTAACAATTATGGTAAAAAAAAGTAACAATTATGGTTGAAGGCCTACAAGGGAGACATCACATTGAACCCAGAAGAGACTCAGGGCCTGAGGCTGTGCAGCGTTTCTCTCTGGCCTCATGGCAAGATAGTCCCTCAGCAAGATGCTCACTGGCTTCAGTTTAATATAGCAAGGAGGCCACGAAGATGATCAGAGGCTGGAGAGCCTCTCCTGTGGAGACAGGCTGAGAGAGCTGGGCTTGTTCAGCCTGGAGAAGAGAAGGCTCCGGGACGAACTTACAGCAGCTTCCAGTGCCTAAAGGGGCCTACAAGAAATCTGGAAAGGGGCTTTTTACAAGGGCATGTAGTGGTAGGAAAAGGGGTAATGGCTTTAAACTGACAGAAGGTAGATTTAGATTAGATATTAGGAAAAGTTTTTCACTAAGAAGGTGGTGAGATGTTGGAACAGGTTACCCAGAGAAGATGTTGGAAGGGTTGCCCCATCTCTGGAAGTGTTCAAGGCCAAGTTAGGTGGGACTTTGAACAGCCTGATCTAGTGGAAAGTGCCCCTGCTCATGGGCATTTGGAACTGGATGATCTTTAAAGTCCCTTCTAACCTAAACCATTCATGATTCTATGGTTCTATGATGAAGATGCATTCTATGTTACAGTCCAGAGTATATAAGCAAGGCACAGAATTTCCTGCACTGTTTCATATGTCCTGAACATAGCATCTCTTCAGAGGACCATGTGAAAACATGTTTGACTCAGCTCTGCTCTGCACCAAAGCTGCTGAAAATGATCAATGTTTAACTCCCCCAGACAGTAAAACTAAGGATATGAGAAGAAAAACATTCTCACAGTTTTAGAATGGTAATGTGCTATTTAATTTGAAATACTGTATTTTCATGCTTTCTGAGTTTTTCCTACAATTTAAAACATATTTTCAGCCTGTGCAAAAGTTATATGGATACTCAACCAGGAGTTGAACACTCAAGAGTCTGAACCGGCATCGTTCCAGCTGAGCGAGTGGCATTATAGCTATTAAATTCAAGTATAAATCTAGCCCAATAAACAAAAAAACACCAAGCATCAAATTGTGAAATTATGTGGACTGGTAACTCATTAAACAACATTCCATATTGTTAGGCCAGCACCAGTTGTAATGCAAATGAAATTGCAGAGTTCTTTAGAAATCACATTAATGAATGAAGGATGTTGTTATCTCACACATGGATGATAATTCCATGGCAAGGGAAAATTACACATCCTCTCCCTCTGCCTCTCACTGCCAGCTAATCACTCACAGCGGAGGACACTGAGGATTCCCATGCGCTGGAGTGCCGCCAGCAGCAGGATAATGCAGATGAACTGTAATGGAAGGACAGGATTTGGGAAATTTCAGGAGGATTTCCATTCTCAGCAAAATGTCAGCACTCACTGAAATTCTCTCTCTAATGAGCCAAATGCTGATTGCTGCCATTGCCAGAGCAGCACAATGTTGTCCAGGCCCTTCCTTTGCTTCACATGGGATACTAAGTGAAAGACAGGCTTGATAGATTGTTAACATATTTGCTGTCCAGGCAGGTCAAATATTAATTAACCTCATGCTCATCGCTGCAACTTGGAGAGCTGACTCGGTATCTACCATACAGCTACAGTTTGATCTGGTAACTACCATGCAGGGGAGGTGATAAAAGTTTGCAGAGCATCCCAGGAAAGGAAGGAGACAGGCTGAATAGGCACCTCTTTGAATAGGGTGGACCCAGCTGTAGGAAGCATCCTGCATACAGGGATTGCTGTGGGCAGAGGGGCAATCTAGGACAGACAGGGCAGACTTCAACACCGGCCCTGGCTTTGCAGTGTCAGCCAGCCCTCATGTGCAGCTCCAGCCTTGCCTAATGGATGATTATAATTACTTCTTTCAGAGTTTCATTACTGCCATGGCAGCAATCCCATAGCAGTTTTTCCTTCTTTTTCTGGAAAGGCTGGAATTGACAGCTTGTTTTCTGCAGGGCTGCTTCTCTCTGGCAGAGGCTTGAAGATCCCCCATGCCTTGGTACCATCCTTGATACAGCACTTATAAACTGGGGGAGAGGGGGGGGGGGCAACTTCCCCTCCAGGCAAAGCTGCTTTCTCTGTCCTCTTTTGCGTGTAAGATTTCTGTGCTTTTAAGGATGAGCTGATGGCAACTTTTGTTTGTGGAACAACTGGAGGCACTAAGAACATATTTCCCTCCAGCTCCAAGCACATTTCAGCCTTTAAAGTCGATGGTATTTTACAGAATGAGGGAGGGGAATTTTGCAGCCCCATCCCGGGTTGGCAAACCTGATGCTCCTTTATCATTTGAATGCCTGTTGAAAAACTGCTTGGCTGCCCTGCCTGTGGGATTAGGATTGGGAGATATCACTCTCTAGGGAGGCAAAAGCTGTGGAACAAAGGGCTTTTCCTACAGCTCTCCACAGGTCACTGTCTCAGTAACAGTGGCTTGGCTGATTATATTATAATAATATAAAAGCAATTATATCTATGAAGAGGCATTGAACATTGAGCTCTAGTACTGATCAACTTCAAAACTAGATACTCAAGCTAAATCTGGTCAAATTTTACCAAGAACATAGTGAGAGGCAAGCTCAGTTAACATGTATAAATGTCAGTTAATCAACCAGCAGGCAGTTAATGTTATATGTGATATTTCTGTTATAAAACATACCATGTAAATGTAAAACATTGAAGAGCACTGGAGTGATTCTGGCACTGAATATTTCATGGTTTCTAACAGGAAGAGCTGCCTCTCTTTTAAAATCTGTGTACAGGACTCAATGGGCATGTTAAACATCTCTGTGAATGCTCCATGGTGTGAGGTACAGGGCAACAAGGCCATTGCACACTCCTCATGCTAGAAAAGACAAGTGTTATCCCACAGCTGGAAAGGCTGCAGCTATATCTGGTCAAAGTACTTGGCTCTTTAGGCAGATATTCCTCCTCTGCCCTATGTTAGAAGATGCTTGCAAGGTTTCATGGAAAATTCCAGTATTCTGCTGGCTTTCTCTTGCTGAATGTTTCTGCAAAGAAAGGGACTGTGTGCAGCAGGGTCCTGTTTTCCTTTGGCTTGGACAGCCCCTTGCTTTGCTGTCCCAGTCTCTTCGGGTGCTTGGTGGACTGAAGATAGACACTATGCTTTTAACTAATAAACATTCTTTCATGGTGACATGCTGGTGCTCACGCTGGCCAAAAAAGAAGAGAAGGAAAACATGAGACTTGTTGCACTTTCATTCCCCATGTCTCAATATGGATTATAATTACTTCCTTAGTGCACAAAGCTTCTCTTGATTTGTTTAACTTCACTTTTATTTTCTGAGGAGTTAACAAAATAAACAACAGATTCAATAACAAACCTTCCCTCTCCCAGCTGTTGAAATGATCTGGCAGTCTGGAAGAGCAGCAGTGGAACAGATTAATCTATTACAAACTGATTTTCATCATACATACATAGGGTCCGGACTCTGTGATCAAGGATTCTCCTGATGCACAGAAGTTTAGACACAGAGTTAGAGGCTGACAGTATAAATTGCACTTGAGGAGACCAAACGTTGATCAAGCCTGCAAACTGACTCTCTGGACCTGAGGCCCCTATGTTTGGTCTGGATTCTTTATTACCTGCAAAAACTTTCTTAAAGAATCAAAAACAACTCTTGGATTGGTCCATGGTGGCTATTCAGTCACCATCTCCAAACACATCACATATTGTCATTCATTGACTGTTTGAAAAGCAATGTGTGTGAGTAGAGAATATTTGTCAGTAAAGCAGCAAGTGGATTTTCCAATCTTTCTTCGCGACCGCAGGTAGCTAGTATATCTGGTATGCCTCATAATAAGAACTGCATATTTCTTCATTTTCTCTGTGTAATGCATGTATTTTCTGTAATGTTTGAAACACAGAATCACAGAATCATAGAATAGTTAGGGTTGGAAAGGACTTTAAGATCATCTAGTTCCAACCCCCCACATGACAGTGATCAAAATGTGTTTAAAACAACAAAGCAAATTTAGGTCACATGAGCTTACGTGAATGTTTAACACATGGCCCTGTACCAGGTAAAAGCAAGAGTGTCGCGCTGCAGAAAGCACCTCAGCATGTTTCATGCTATTAGGGAAGGAGCCGTACCCAGCCACAGAGAATCAGCAGGACGCCGGCCCTCACTTTACATCGGTTCCAGTGAAGAGCAATACTAATGTTCTGAGGCCACCTACTGTTTACTTTTAAAATCTACATATTAATGGATAGGGTACCGTCCAAGAGAGCAGCCGTTCCTTAATGGCCAAAAAGTATTCCTGATGGTCCTTAAGGAAGTCAAGATACATCACAAACAGAAATTTCTCTACTTTGCCATTGCTTTGTGACTATAATAATCCCCAGTTTGTTAATATAATTTTTCATGGAAAATAATTATTACCATCTTGATAATTTTTTACTTCATTAACATCTTTTGGAATCTCTGCAAGAATACCATCATAAGTGCCAGATCCTCCCAGAGCTTCCACTTTCAAGTACTCAGGAGGAGTTTAGATGAACAGAGTGAAATCGTAGCTCCACTGACTCACAAGCAATTATTCGCCTTTGTACCAACAGAGCTAAGTTAGTTTTTTTTTCTCTCAGTTCATCATAACTGGAATTTGCTGACTCCATGCTGTTAAACCCATCTGCTGCCTCAATCTTGGGCTTTGAGCACAATGAATAAAAGGGAGAAAGGAACTAAAAAAGGAGGAAGAGAATCAGAAGCTGTTACCCACAGTATGTCTTATGCTGAAAGCCTCAAGCTGAGCCTCTGGAGGTCAACCACTGCAGCACAAATGGAACAAAAGCTGAAGCTCCAGGCAGGACAATCTTCTGCCTATTACTAATAGCATATTTATATGTATATATAAATATGCATATGTATATAAATATATATATGTAAATATATGTATATATATCCTATATATATTTATATATACTAATACTACTGATTATTAATACTAATTCAGTTGACTCTTACACAGTGACTTTCTTCCATTTACACATTTGTTAAGCATTCTCAGCTGCTATTTGGGCATGGGCTCCCAGTTCTTGTGACACAGGCTCCAGGTTTCTTCCCCTTAAACAGGGTCAGTTGGATGCTCAGCCTTCCTCTTTCAGTTTCATCTAGCAAGCAATGGGACACTGAAGTCTACTAACACCAGTCCCTCTCACCAGCACCAGCTTATAAAGTCTTCAGTGAATCAATAAATTGATCAATCAATCAATTATCAATCAGTTAAGACATCTTTTTTGTCCATTTTACTCCACTAAAGCACTCTTCTGCCTAAACCACACTCTTTAGAAACCTGTAGAAATCTGTTTTCCCAAAGTTGCCTCTCCTCAATCTGCTCTACCTCATTCACAAGCTGTACCTTGACTGATAGCAGGTCTTGCGTAGAACCTTTGCTGCTGGGTACAGCCTACAAATCCTAAGAGAGAAGTTATGTAGCATGTTCCACAGAGCTGCAATCACCCATCTCCAAGCAAGATGAAAACAAATTGAGGCAGATGTGTTGTCATATTCTTTTTAACATACATAAAGTAATATAGATATAGAAGATAGTAATTTAAAAACTTACTGTAATGAGTAACCGTGAGAAAGTCACTTTTAGGGACTGAAAATCTTAAGTTCTATACTGATTTCCTCACTGACTGTTAAGCAACACCTTAATATGATGATGTAAGAGGCAGTGGTTAACGAGTGGCTGGTTACTTTGATATATGCACTCCCTTTCCTCACCATCACTGCAAAATTATTAGAAGCAGCTTGCCTTGAATTATTTTTCCCTTTTAGGTAAAAACTGTTACTTTTTTTTCCCCCCAAATCAGCCCTGAGGGTTTACAGGATGATGCTGAATTCAGAAAGGAATGGCATCTCAAACATGAATGACTGGTATTATTAAGTGTAAACCCATTGTGGTAGTTTAAGCCATTAAATTGCTTTATCCAGTCTCTGAACTCACTGCAGGGTGTCAAACTGAAGATCAACCTAGTCACCACAAACAAGAATGTACAGACAGAATGATCAGGACTGCTTAGTATCCTTAACTCATCCAAGCTGTGTTTTGGTGCAGCCAATAGCAAAGTTACACATGTAAAAGCAAGAACAAGCTGGTTGCACCAGACAGAGAATACACGAAATGGGACAGTAACTCATAAGGAGCAGTGGTTGGAAAAGTGTTTTACAGACTGCTTGAACAAACAGATGTGATGTTACAAAGAACTAGCATCATGTCTGAATCTATAATCAGGTCAATAATTAGTAGACATATTTAGACTGCATTTTTCCATTGCTTATTTGGAATACATTAACTCAGCAGTGGAGTATTGCATCCCTTCAGGATTGCTTCTTAAAATCTGTAGGTGATCAATAAAGAGCCACAGAAATATGTGAGGGCTGAAGGAAATTCTTCTTTGGGACCAAATTAATGAGCTCAGTATGTTTAGCTTGTTAAAACATAACCTGACAAATTTCTTGTTTCCAATCTATAAGACCATCACAGAGGAATACTGAGCTTTAAAGAATTAGAGAGAAAGTAATAAGAAGAATCAATGCCAGAAGATGGAAATGATCTTTGGCAAATTAAGTATTTGACAGAACTTCTTATACTGGAAGTGATTAATAAAAGGAAAAACCCAGCAAAAGGAACAAACCAGCAAGGGAAGGAATGGGCTCTCTGTTCCCTGGTATCTTCATATTTGGACAAGATGTCAGTCTGGAAATTTTCTTTAGTTTAGCATAAGGCTTGCCCATAGAATCATAGAACAGTTAGGGTTGGAAAGGACCTTAAGATCATCTAGTTCCAAGCCCCCTGCCATGGGCAGGGACACCTCACACTAAACCATGTCACACAAGGCCTCATCCAACCTGGCCTTGAACACTGCCAAGGATGGAGCATTCACAACCTCCCTGGGCAACCCATTCCAGTGCCTCACCACCCTCTCAGTAAAGAATTTCTTCCTTAGATCCAATCTAAACTTCCCCCGTTTAAGTTTGAACCCATTACCCCTTGTCCTGTCACTACAGTCCCTGATGAATAGTCCCTCCCCAGCATCCTTGTAGGCCCCTTGCATACCTGGGTGAAATACAGTGGCCTGTGTTATGCAGGGCTTAGTGAATCACTGAGGATTTTGCCTTATACCCCTAGAATTGTGTCTTCTCTTGCCTCCACCTGCAGCTTGCCTGCATGAACACTGAGTATAGGAAACCTGAGCAATTCAGACCAGTCATCATTATTCATCTTGTCCACAGGCCCTTTCCTTGAGCACAGGCTGCAGTGATCTATTTGAACATCAGGACGCAGCTAACAGACAAGATCTCTCTTACCTTACACTCATTTGGCATACACTTGTTACAAAGGAGCTGTGCATATTACATGTTGGCATTACAAGGTGCTGTGCTGTCACATGTTACAAAGGTGCTGTGCAAGCACTGTTGCAAACCTGAAAGGAAGCAAAATTGTAGTGGATGCACATTTCTTTACTGCTGTCCTTCATCCTCATTACACTGAAAAATTTAAACTCAACCATTTCATGATCGCTGTGGTCAAGATATCCACCTACCATCACATCCCCTAGGAGTCCTTCTCTATTCACAAATAGGAAGTCTAGGAAGGCATCTTTCCTAGTTGGCTGAGTACTTCTGACAAGAAGTTACCTCCTGCGATCTTCAAGAATTTCCAAGACCTGCTTATCACAGCAGCATGATATTCCCAGCTGATGTCTGAGAAGTTAAAATCTCCAATAAGGACAAAGGCTACTAATCCAGAATTTTCTCCTGTCTGCCTATAGAATAGCTCATCTATAGTTACATCCTTGATGCGTGATCAGAAGTAGACACCCACTGCCACATCTCCTTATTTTTCTATCCCCCTAATGCTTTTCCCAGAAGCTCTCAACCACATCATCACTAACTGTAAGGTCTGTGCAATCAAACTTCTCCCTTATGTATAATGCTACACCTTCTACTTTGTCTGCCTTATCTATCCTTCCTGAACAGGTAGCCCTCCATCCCAGCATTCCAGTCTTGGGGCTGGAGAGGACTTCCTCTCTTTTCTAGGGGGAGGAGAATTTCCCATGTTTTTCCCATGGTTTTGTTCATCTATTAGCTCCAGAAGAAAGTAGAGTGAACGTTGCATCAATACATGCATTTAAACGCTTACACTAGCATAATACAAATTACATGTGCATACAGCCACATATTTTAAGTTCCTCTGTGACAGAAGGTCCAAATAAACCGCAAAACACACAGTTTTATTAACAGCCAAAATTTCATGACAAGCCATGTATAGATCATAAAGTTCTTTAATTGTCAGTTTCATGCCTTGAAAACCAACTGGTGACTCATGGATGTTGTCAAATCATGCAAAGTTTGCAAGACAGCTAGTCTTCTACCTGGAATTGTGCAAAGCCTTTGACACTGTCCCACATGACATCCTTGTCTCTAAATTGGAGAGACATCAATTTGATGGGTGGACCACTCGGTGGATAAAGAACTGGCTGGATGGCCGCACGCAAAGAGTTGTGGTCAATGGCTCGATGTCCGGCTGCACACCGGTAAAGAGTGGTGTCTCTCAGGGATCAGTGTTGGGACCGATCTTGTTCAACATCTTTGTCGGTGACATGGACAGTGGGATTGAGTGCACCCTCAGCAAGTTTGCCGATGACACCAAGCTGTGTAGTTCGGTTGATACGCCGGAGGGAAGGGATGCCATCCAGAGGGACCTCAACACGCTTGTGAGGTGGGCTGATGCCAACCTGATGAAGTTTAACCATGCCAAGTGCAAGGTCCTACACCTGGGTCGGAGCAACCCCAGGCACAGCTACAGGTTGGGCAGAGAAGAGATTCAGAGCAGCCCTGCAGAGAAGGACTTGGGGGTGTTGGTCAATGGGAAAGTGAACATGAGCCGGCTTCAGTGTGTGCTCGCAGCCCAGAAAGCCAACTGTATCCTGGGTTGCATCAAGAGGAGCGTGACCAGCAGGTGGAAGGAGGTGATCCTGCCCTCTACTCTGCTCTCGTGAGACCTCACTTGGAGTATTGTGTGCAGTTCTGCTGTCCTCAACATAAAAAGGACATGGAACTGTTGGAACAAGTCCAGAGGAGGGCCACGAGGATGATCAGGGGACTGGAGCACCTCCTGTATGAAGACAGGCTGAGAAAGTTGGGGCTGTTCAGCCTGGAGAAGAGAAGGCTGCATGGAGACCTCATAGCAGCCTTCCAGTATCTGAAGGGGGCCTACAAGGATGCTGGGGAGGGATTGTTCATCAGGGCCTGTAGTGACAGGACAAGGGGGAACGGGTTCAAACTTAAACAGGGGAAGTTTAGATTGGATCTAAGGAAGAAATTCTTTACTGAGAGGGTGGTGAGGCACTGGAATGGGTTGCCCAGGGAGGTTGTGAATGCTCCATCCTTGGCGGTGTTCAAGGCCAGGTTGGATGAGGCCTTGGGTGGCATGGTTTAGTGTGGGGTGTCCCTGCCCCTGGCAGGGGGGTTGGAACTGGATGATCTCAAGGTCCTTTCCAACCCTAACTATTCTATGATTCTATGATTCTACTCAGTGATTTCCATTTTTAATTCTGCAGCAGTCTGCCTATGAAGTCTTTTTATCAGTTGCTGATATAGGAACAATTGATGTTAATGAGAAATAACTCGCGTACTTAATTCTCCCCAGTCATACACAATAGCACAACCAACAATCAGGCTGACATTTGCTTCAACCCATTTCCAAACTTTTTGCCTATGATAATTACATCTAGAGAACAAACCTGCTACCCATGTACAGTATGTGTGCTATTTTACTCAAGTCATTGCCAAACTAAGGGGGAAAAAACGCTATCAATCTAGCTTAGTTGTCAATTTACCATGCCCTTGTTTATTTTGTCAGCAGTTTAGTCTCTACTACAGTTAGTCTACAGTTAAAAATAAACTTTTAATGCCAGTTCTTCCACAAGGAGGAATACTGAAAAGAAATTTCACTTTTTTTTCAATCAGTTTGCTTCTTTTTGGAACATTTTCTAGGAAGCATTCATACACAGTGTGTCTGTATACACACACTGTGACCTTTCAGTATAAAAAGTGAACTTATAAGAAAGATGGAGAGGGACATTTTAGCAGGGCCTGCAGTGACAGGATAAAGGGAATAGGTTTTAAATTGAAAGGGAATGGATTTAGATTGGACATAAGGAAGACATTTTTTACGATGAGGGTGATGAGGCTACCCAAAGGAGCTGTGGATATTCCATCCCTGCCAGTTTTCAAGGCCAGGTTGGACAGGGCTTGGAGCTACCTGGTCTAGTGGAAGGTGTCCCTGCCAATGGCAAGGGGTTGGAACTACATGGTCTCTAAGGTCCCTTCCAACCCAAACGCCTCTATGATTCTGTGACAGTCCATGATCCTGTGTATGAATAAACTAATCAAAACTACTTGCCAAGGGAATTGGTTGGGTCACCATCCCTGGAGATACTTAAAGGATATGTAGATATGGCACTTAGGGCCACGGTTTAGTGGTGGACCTAGCCATGTCAGGTTTATGCTTGGACTTGATGATTTTAAAGGTCTTTTCCAACCTAAATAATTCTGTGAATTTATGAATGCAGAATAAAAAGACAACAAGGCATTATTATTCTCTAAGAAAAGGGCACTGTCTGTAAATGTGGGAGTGGTTAGGTGCAACATTTATATTCATGACTCCCACTAGTTTTATTGGAAATTTATTTCAGCTTGAAAGTTGTGTTCTTATTCGCAGAATGTAATAAAGTTCCTTTTCAGGTGAGTTGACCAATTTGTATTCTGTGGTGATCATTACAGCAATTTTCTGCCCACTGCTGGTATTTTAACAGAGTAGGCCAAAACTGCTACCAATTGCATCCTGTGCAACCCCTTTGACTTCAGTAAGATTGCAAGGACTATAAATTAGTGTAAAAATTGGTCCAACCTTTGTAGTCTTCTTTTGGAAACATATAACACACGCACTGGTAGAAGAAAAAAAGCATGTATTTGATGGAAGAACAATCACCTGGACTCCTTAATAGCAGTATGAATACAATAAGTCACTTGAAAAATCAGTGTCCTTGGATTTTCTTGCACAGTTGAAAGTGTCATTTAAAGTGGCATGATTCATAACTACTCAAGTCCTGTACTTCTGTAGTTTTACAAAGAGCATTTATACATTAACTTGGAATAAGGGATGCTAAAAATGAATAAGTGCTGCTTAGGGTTATTTTTATTAGAATAGATCACATTAATTAGCCCTGATATGCAGGGGAGGAGAAGTTTCTCTTGAATGCTCCACTCTGTAGTGCATTATTAATTCTCTCATTCATTCCTTTTTAGCTCATTAGCTTTTAAAGGTTACAGTTTAATGCTGAGGTGAAGCTAGAAGTATCTGTTCACTTTTCCATCCGTTTCAAGCCATCTCACAATCATTGTCATGATTAATTCATATTGTCATGGTACCCACTCCAGGGCTGGGGTGCTATTGCCACAGTTTGTGGTGATGAGAAAAAATGAACCTTTGAAGAGAGATTTCTTTCTGTGCCATTTTAGGACTTTTCAGGGTTAAAGTAAATTAAAAAAATTATTAAAACTCATGTAACTTTCACTTTCTAAATGCAAGCAGAGTATTGGGGAGAAGTATGCAGTGGTGAGATTATGGCATATGATGACTGGTGTCTGGAAAGAGAACTGAACACTGGGAGATTTTTCCTCCAGATAGAGCATTGCACTTTGTAACCTACAACTAAACACTGTCTTTGCATGCTGACTTGTAGCCAAAGAGTTAAAGTTTAACAGCTAAACTTTTCTTGGGTAAAAGTTGGAAAAAATATGTAGTAGCAGCCTCATAGAAGGTAATAAGCCCCACTGAAAATGTATTGTGGGTACTAAAGGGGAAAACAAATATCATAGAATCACGGAATCAACTGGGTTGGAAAAGACCTTTAAGATCATCAAGTCCAACCATTACCCCAGGATTGCCAAGACCATCACTAAACCATATCACCTCATCTACATGCTTTTGAACACTTCCAGGGATGGTGATTCCACTGCTGCCCTGGGCAGCCTGTTCCAATGCCTGACCACCCTCTCAGTGAAGTAATTCCGAATATCCAATCTAAACCTCCTCTGTTGCAGCTTGAGGCTGTTACCTCTTGTCTTATCACTTCTTACTTGGGGGAAGAGACCACTCACCTCCTTGTTCCATCTTCCTGTCAGGCAGCTATAGAGAGTGATAAAGTCCCCCTGAGCCTTTTCTTCTCCAGACTACACAACCTTGGTTCCCTCAGCCATTCCTCATCACACTTGTGCTCCAGGCAGTCTCACCTTGTGAGATGGAGGAGCCCGACTTTTCATTCCTTTCCTCTGGCAGCTGGTTATTATAGCACCAGGGCTTGGTTCACCAGGACCTTGAACCTTGTCCAGTGCTTTAGTGAACAAAAATGCATTAAAATTATAGTTTTAAATTAAGTTGTTACGTGAACACCTAACTAAAGGAAGAACCAGTCTGCGAACATCTTCATTGTCCAAATGCTGATATTTTATATGGAGATCTTCATATCACAGTGCCATATTGTCTATGCAAAACACATGTTAGCAGATAGAACCTGCACCAAGAAACTGCATCTACTCTTTGTAGGCAGCAGACTCAAAAAAGATTATTAGAATACAAATACAAATATTGGGGACTTGCATACACAATAGCAGATATCCCTTAAGGAACTTTGAGCTGTTACCTTCATTTTGCAGGATACCCCTTTGATTAAGGAATCACTAGGCTCACACTTTCGGAAGAGATCTCCCATATGAGATTGTACATTTTGTGGCCTGAGGCTGTAAGCAATTTTTTTATGCTATTCTTTTGTTATACACCACGCAGTGAATGTCATAGAGCTCTTCCCAACTGACATACAATTTCTTATGCATAATTACCTACCTGTAATACTCCCTATGTCAAAGAAGACTGTTAGATACACTGCAGAAAGTGGCTCCCTCCACCACTGTGCTAAGGATTAGAAGTACCAGGAACTGTTTTTTTTTTAAGGAGACAGCTGAAATATGTGAATTTTCTGAGAGCACTGTGGCCCTGTGTTTATTTGCTAAGAGTGTACTGCTGAAAGGATTATACAGGATAAGGAAATATTTCCAGGCAGGTAAGGTTTCTCCCACAGAGTGAAAAACACATGACTCACTTCATGCTAATCACACAGTATTTTTGTAGCAGTACATGATGGCAATTTCTTCAGTTCTTGTCAGTAATTTACCTTCCTAATGATGTGAAGGTGTTGAAAGGGAACCAAGAATCAATAGATGTTGAAAGTCATTGAAATCTGAAATGTGAACCTAATGATGAATCTCTTCAGCTTTACACTTTCTGCCATGCTCTCCCCACCCACTCAAATCCCTTTTAGAAACCTCCAATTATTTTAATCCCTCCTTAACAGAGTTCTCAGAAGGGCTTCTCTGCCACATCTACCTTGCTCACAAGGCACAACACAAAGTATGGCTCTGCCCCTGATAATGTGTGGTGAGACACCACACTCAATGTAGGGGATAGACACCATAATGCCCTGTGCAGCACAGCAACCTTTTTCCCATCAGGACATACACTGTAGAATCATAGAATCATAGAATAGTTAGGGTTGGAAAGAACCTGAAGATCATCAAGTTCCAACCCCCCTGCCATGGGCAGGAACACCTCACACTAAACCATGGCACCCAAGGCCTCATCCAACCTGGCCTTGAACACCGCCAAGGATGGAGCATTCACAACCTCCCTGGGCAACCCATTCCAGTGCCTCACCACCCTCTCAGGAAAGAATTTCTTCCTTAGATCCAACCTAAACTTCCCCTGTTTAAGTTTGAACCCGTTCCCCCTTGTCCTGTCACTACAGTCCCTGATGAACAGTCCCTCCCCAGCATCCTTGTAGGCCCCCTTCAGATACTGGAAGGCTGCTATGAGGTCTCCACGCAGCCTTCTCTTCTCCAGGCTGAACAGCCCCAACTTTCTCAGCCTGTCTCCATACAGGAGGTGCTCCAGTCCCCTGATCATCCTCGTGGCCTCCTCTGGACTTGTTCCAACAGTTCCATGTCCTTTTTATGTTGAGGACACCAGAACTGCACACAATACTCCAAGTGAGGTCTCACGAGAGCAGAATAGAGGGGCAGGATCACCTCCTTCCACCTGCTGGTCACGCTCCTCTTGATGCAGCCCAGGATACAGTTGGCTTTCTGGGCTGCGAGCGCACACTGAAGCCGACTCATGTTTATTTTCTCATTGACCAACACCCCCAAGTCCTTCTCTGCAGGGCTGCTCTGAATCTCTTCTCTGCCCAGCTTGCAACTGTGGCTGGGATTGCTCCGACCCAGGTGTAGGACCTTGCACTTGGCATGGTTAAACTTCATCAGGTTGGCATCAGCCCACCTCACAAGCGTGTCGAGGTCCCTCTGGATGGCATCCCTTCCCTCCGGCGTATCAACCGAACCACACAGCTTGGTGTCATCGGCAAACTTGCTGAGGGCGCACTCAATCCCACTGTCCATGTCACCAACAAAGATGTTGAACAAGACCGGTCCCAACACCCATCCCTGAGGGACACCACTTGTTACCGGTCTCCAGCCGGACATGGAGCCATTGACCACAACTCTTTGCGTGTGGCCATGCAGCCAGTTCCTTATCCACCAAGTGGTCCACCCATCAAATTGATGTCTCTCCAATTTAGAGACAAGGATGTCATGTGGGACAGTGTCAAACGCTTTGCACAAGTCCAGGTAGATGATGTCAACTGCTCTGCCCCTGTCCATCAGTTCCATAGCCCCATCATAGAAGGCACCAAATTGGTCAGGCAGGATTTCCCCTTAGTGAAGCCATGCTGGCTGTCACCAAGCACCTCCTTGTTTTTCATGTGCCTTAGCATGCCTTCCAGGAGAATCTGCTCCAAGAGTTTGCCAGGCACAGAGGTGAGACTGACTGGTCTGTAATTCCCCGGGTCACCCATTTTGCCCTTCTTGAAAATGGGGGTTTTATTTCCCTTTTTCCAGTCGTCGGGAACTTCACCTGACTGCCATGATTTTTCAAATATGATGGCCAGTGGCTTAGCAACTTCATTCGCCAGCTCCTTCAGGACCCATGAATGGATTTCGTCAGGTCCCATGGACTTGTGTACGTTTAGGTTCTTAAGATGGTCTCGAACCAGATCCTGTCTTACAGTGGGCCTAGGGTCCTCATTCTCACAGTCCCTGTGTTTGCCTTCCAAGTCTTGGGTGGTGTGGTCAGAGACTTTGCCAGTGAAGACCGAGGCAAAGAAGTCATTAAGAACCTCAGCCTTCTCCAAATCCTGGGTAGCCAGTTCTCCTGATATCTTCTGAAGGGGGCCTACGTTGTCCCTAGTCTGTCTTTTACTCGCTACGTACCTATAGAATCCCTTCCTATTATCCTTAACATCCCTAGCCAAGTTCAATTCTAACTGGGCCTTAGCTTTCCTCACCTGGTCCCTAGCTTCCCGGACAACATCCCTGTATTCTTCCCAGGCCGCCTGTCCTTGCTTCCACCTTCTATAAGCCTCTTTTTTCCTTTGAATTTTCCTGAGCAGCTCCTTATCCATCCAAGGAGGTCTCCTGGCCCTCCTGCTGCACTTCCTTCTAGTTGGGATGCAACACTCCTGAGCTTGGAGCAGGTGATCCTTGAGTAACAACCAAGAGTCTTGGGCCCCCCTGCCCTCTAGGGCTGTGTCCCATGGAACCTTACTAAGCAGGCTCCTGAAGAGGCCAAAGTCTGCTCTCTTGAAGTCCAGGGCAGTGAGCTTGCTGCACGCTCTTCTCACTGTCCCGAGGATCTCGAATTCGGCAATCTTGTGGTCACTGCAACCAAGGCTGCCCTGGAGCATCACATTTCCAACCAGCCCTTCCCTGTTGGTGAGCACGAAGTCAAGCATGGCACCTCTCCTTGTCGGCTCCTCTGTTACTTGCAGAAGAAAGTTGTCTTCCACACAATCGAGGAACCTCCTGGATTGCTTGTGCTGGGCCATACCTTCACTCCAGCAGATGTCAGGGTGGTTGAAGTCTCCCATGAAAACAAGGGCTTGTGAGCATGAGGCTGTTCCTATCTGCCTATAGAGCACTTCATCCACAGATTTCTCTTGATCAGGCGGTCTGTAACAGATCCCCACAATAATGTCCCCCATCGCTGCTCTCCCTTTAACCTTGACCCACAAACTCTCTGTCGACTGCTCACCCGTCCCCAGACAGAGTTCCATACTCTGTACATGCCTCACATTGTACTGTTGGGGAAAAGAGATTATTTCAGTCTTGCTGAAAGCTGTGGAAAGTTATAAAACTTTACATGTTTAGAAGAAGTTGGGGGAGAAGATCTGCTGCTTTTCTGGTCTACACCTTTCATTCCTCTTCATGTCTTCACAACAGCGTTGCCGCCAGTAAGCACCCTCTTTTCCATGCCCAGGTTTTTGTTTTTATTTCTAATAAGAAAAAAATCTTATAAAATACCTTATCTCCTGTTTCCTGATCGCAAACATCATGTCTGAAGTCCAGTCCACTGCCATATTGCACAAGTTGTCATAAAATCTGCTCTCGATCCCTTTTCCCAAAAAATAATTGAAAGCTTCATAATGGTTCCTTTGGAGAGCTGATTTGGCTCCTGAGTCTGACTGTACCTGTGGTTTATCTCCTGGAAGCACAGTGGCCTTGGGTGCTGTATCAAATCAGATCAATATCCCTATTGACAGAAACAAACCTGTAAGTATTGACGTGGTTCTGTTGCTGGAGGCTTTCCGTAGAATTCTATGAGCTGTACCTATTCATTGTGATCCTTTCTCTTCAGCTACTGCTGTTTCAGCTTCATGGATCAGTCTTGAGCAGAGCTATGTTTCCATCAGGCATAACAGCTGACTTCTGCCAAAAAGCAGGAGTCTCGCTTCTCCCTCCTGGCCACGTTTCTGATGCTTATCTTCTGCTAGCCGTTTCTGGAGCTCCTTAACTTTTAATCACCCAGTAAACATGGTGGATATTCTTTTGCTACAGTAGCAAGCCAGGTGGATCGCAGTGTACTCCAGTGAGCACACAGCCATTGTGCTCTCTTACAAGAGTGAGTGCATAGTTTGTAGCAGAGGAGGTGAAGCAAGGCTTGCCTTATTTGATGGATGTGATTGAATTAGCTTAGACGTCTGCTAAACATCTTGCAAGCGTACTATGACTTATCAACAGGAGCACCTTATTACATGACTTTGAGTCCACTACCTGGAGATAGATGGTAGTCAGGATGCGTTTCTGGACACATCCTTATTAGTAAATGGAATACAATGCAGAGATACAGAGCAATGGATTTGCTACTCCATGCCTGGCAACAGCACAACCTTTCTTCCAGCATGCTGTGTGAACACCAGGGTACCTTGCTTCCTTAGAGTGACAGTGCATCTGTTCGCAAAGCAGCTAGCTTCAAAGAACACAGCTGAAGAAGGAACTAGCTCCTACATATACACAAATATATGAGGTCTGAACAAATCCTCCAAGCTGAGAAGGCTGAGGTCCCACTCCTACTACAGATATGGCCTCTAGGAAGCTGTCAGTGTAGTATGATAATGACTTGCCAGCTCAAGTTCAGAAACAGGTCTGAATGGTCCCTCCCAGCTCAGTAGTTCAAGCACTGCGTCACCCAAAATACCTGTCTTGCTTCCAGTAATGAAACATTCCACAGACCTCAGCTTTGGGGTTAGCACTCAGCCATGGAGTTGGAGCTCTCTGTGCCTATGACATAGGTGGTCTGAGTCATGTGACCATCATGGACTGTTAGGTGACACTTGGAAAAGGAAACATTACACCTATTACAATGTTCCAGGGAACAAATTGTTTATTAATTTATATATGACTTTGTTAGCACGATTCTTGAACAATAATTATTCTCTTTGTATGAAGATATTTTTTGTCTCTTTGCTGTAATAAAAGTTTCAGTGAATTTCACACTGGCCTATTAGAAATAAAAAGTTTCCAGCCTCCAGAAATTAAAAGTTCAGCAGGTTCATTTGAGAAATGCAGTGTGCGACATCCTAGGAAAACAGTAATTGTGTATCCATTAAGTTACCACTGTTACTGCCTAAAATAAATGGAAAACCACTATTTTACTTATAAGTTAAACCAGTGCAGTTCTGTACCAATGGCTAGCTCAAGACAGATAAAAAAGGAGGTTGATGCAACAATGACACGCAGGCCATGTGTCTCTGAACTCTCTTCCAGATCAGAAAGCCTCTTCATTCTGAATGTTCTCTTACTCTCTTCCTGGAAATATCAGCTTAGTTTCTGAGTCAGCCAAGACCACATAGGTTGATTTAATCACCAAACCCAATGCATCTCACTGACAATTTCCTCAGCACTGAAGGAGGCCAGAACCTCCATCAGACCAATTACTGCAGCCCCAGCTGCAAAATCTGGAAGGTGAGAGCTCATCTCACAATCAGCAATATCTGGATGGTTCTCTTCGTTGCACAAAAAATAAACCACTTATCTGCAATTCATACAACCTAGTGTTTATAATGTAATTTGAGATGTAGCTGCTACAGCAAAACCTTGCATTTCCATGGCATTGGCATGAATTCCTCCCTGTCCATCTGCCCCCAGATCAGTAATCTGGTTCTTTTGTTTTGTTTTTGGTTTGGTTTGGTTTTTGAAAGGAAATGTATTGCTGAATTAAAATAAACACTGCTGAATTAAATGATGTACTATTTACCTGGAGGGCTAAATTCACATAACATGTTTCTTCCAAGATATATCTTTGCTGTGTGAAACAGGCATTCTTTCTATTTCCCAGCATATTGTCCCTGAGTCTTCTTCACAGTCATGTCCTCCTTATCTTGATTTAAAAAAGAGGTTGAAATAACCCTACAGAAAGAAACTCTGCATTTGGAATAGACTTATGGAAATTCCTGGGTCATACAGATGACTAGATATTTAAGAGTTTTGGCTCATCTTGCTTTTGAACTGTGGCTTATTAGAGTTAATTGATGAGCAATCTGACAAAGAATGAAGCAAGAAAATCCCTCCCTCTCGCTAAAGCTTTTTAGTTTTTATTCATTTATCTTCTGTTATATGGAAGATTCATCAGAGATATGTACTCTGAATCAAGGTTGATGTGAATCATCGCAGTAGCGTGGTAGTAGTAGAAGTGGAAACAGAATAGTGGAGGAGAAGACCTGAGAAACTGGAGCAGAAAGGAAACCTTCCTGAGGAACCTCAAGTTGTCCAGAAATGCTTCCAGCTGGAGACGTGACTGGCAAGAGGTTTGTCCATTCATGAATGCAAACAGACCTTCTGGAAAGCAAAACATGCGAAAGGGAGCCATTTTTATTTTAATATTAGTGGGTTGGACTCACGAGATTTAATAGCTATATTTAAGTGAGGAACAGTATGACAGCTAGACAGTCATACCTATTTAAAGAATACTGTGTTCAGAGAAATAACAGTGCACTTGAAAGATAACAGCTTGATAGGAGAAGCTGAAAGAAAGAGGGGAACTCCTGTATCATTTATAACATATTTGACAATGTGGAGAGGAATACACAGTTTTGGATGCTTTTCAGAATCTGAGTCCAGATGGGGTATCAGGGACATAAAAAGAGAAACAGAACTACTAAAGCTACTTTTTTAAGCTGAGGCAAAGCAATCAGAATTTGTCAGGCAGCAAAAAATAGCTGCTCAGGAAGAAAACTGATTAATAGTGAATATCTGAAGAGGGCCTAAAAGGATGCTGGAGAGGGACTTTTCGTTAGGGATTGTAGCAATAGAACAAGGGGTAATAGATTTTAACTTTAAACAGGGGAAGTTCAGGCTAGATATAAGTTTTTTACTTTAGATAGAAGAAGTTTCTCACTGTGAGGGTGGTGAGGCACTGGAACAGGTTGCCCAAAGAAGTGGTAAAATCTCCATCCCTGGCAGTGTTCAAGGCCAAGTCAGATAGAGCTTTGGATGACATGGTTTAGTGTGAGGCATTCTGCTCAAGGCAGGGAGTGTGAGCTCGATGATCTTAAGGTCCTTTCCAGTCCGAACTATTCTATGATTCTATGTATAGTGGACTGCAAGATCAGCAAGATCCTACAGAATGTGCAAAGGAAAAACAAACTCACATATTCTAGGAAAGGATTTGAAAGATAGAACTTGGGTAGATTTGCAAGGAGAAGCATGATAAGCAAAGTGAGAGTTTATTTTGAGGAGAGCCAGCACACCTCTGAAAAGCAATTATTTTTCAAGAAAGAAAAGAATGTACTTAAAGAAAAGGATCCCCAGTCTACTTGGAGAATCAGAAACCTTTGTGAGAGCTGTTCAAGATACATCAAGGTGCATCCAGTGTATAGATAATACTTTAAGGACAAAAGAAACTCTCTAAGTAGGCTACTGGGGCTAAACTCTGTTGGGCATTGTGCAGAGAAAATTGCATCTGTTGGGACAAAGAGGTAAACCTCAGATCTTACAATGGGAAATCATTCTTTGTGATTGAAAGTCTCTTAGCTATTAAAAAAATAAACAGAAATAGTAAAAGGCCAAAATTTGCAGATCTTTCTGCAAACAGATTACCTGCCGTTGAGTGGGAACACAGCCCACACCAGGGTTAGGAACAGTCTCACCCTGAGGTGCCTGCAGTGGACACATCTATACCTGAGTGAGCACACTGGGTCCCCTTCAGTCAAACAGAGAGGATTGCCTGAAAATAATTTCTTCTTTCTCAATAGACTTTACCTTAAATATTTAGGGCTCATTCCTCTAACAAGCCCCAAACAGGGTAAGGAGACATCAGGTATCCCTTTGTTCCTTCATGTGGCTGCCTGTAACTGTATTCTATAGAGATGGGAGAATCTAACTGCTAAGAAGCTGCTGTTTCTGCGTCAAAAATGTTTCAACATAAAAAAAAACCCAACAAACCCAAAATAATTGCTACCTTTAAATTTGAATGATAATTGAGAATCTAAATTTTCTTTGTGAACAGAAATTATTTTGAGTATTCTCAGTCATCTCGAGTATTTTAGGCACATTTTAGTCCAAATTTTAATTTTAATTCATTAATTTTAATTCATTTAATTCATTAAATTCATTATGAATTTAAATTCATAATTTAAATAATGAAGTTTGTGGCTCAAATTAAACCTCTAAAGGAAAAGCTATTTTTGCCTGACGAAAACCAAATCCAACAACATTAAAATTAGATGTTTAGACAGCTTACATTGTCTAGACCTTCTCCTACAAGAAAAAACAAGTTTAGCTTCACTAAATGGGCACATTGATAAAAATACATTAATTTTCTGGCAATTCTTTTTTATTTTCATAAACAAAGTATTATGTATTTAATCTGACATTGACCATCTCAACTGTCTTGGTAGAGAGTTTGGAGTGATGTTAACCAGAGAAAGACCTGGCTAGCCTAACTTCCTTATCAGTGTTTTAGGAATAAACAACTGGATATTTTGGCTCAATCCCAGTAAGAAAGACTGCAAAATCATTCAAACTTATGATAAAATCTTTATTGTATGTCAGCACAGCATCCTGTCCGAAGGAGTTTTACTCTCAGCTGGGGTCTTGAAGCAGAACTCTGATAATAAAAGATAATAAGTAACTGGAAAGGAAGGAAAGCAGAAATGCAAACTTTGGGCCATGGGATCTCTCTCTTGCTCTGTTACACTGATGGAGGTGATTATCTGATTGGACACAGGAAATTTTTTCACTATGAGAACAACCAGCCACTGGAATAATGGCTCCAGGGAGGTAGTGATTCCCCAACACTGGCCACTTTTAAGATTCATCTGGGCAGGATGCTGGGACTTCTAGTCCGAGCCGTGCTTTTGCCAAGAAAGGTTGGACCAGATGATCCTTGTGGTCCCTTCCAGCCTGGTATTCTATGATTCTATGATCTGCCATGTATATTTTCAGGGAATAAAATGTGAAAGTATTCAGATGAAGAAATACAAATCATAAAATTTAAGTAAGTCTTGTATCATCTTGTGTTGGATACCAACTTTTTCCAGAACACATAGATGCCTTGGGAACTTCAAAGGGAGAGCCAGTGTGTTTTAAATAGAAACACTTTAATCTCAAAAGTGTCTTTTCAAAGTCCAAAATGTTCATGAAACACTTTAACTTGTTTTGAAAGTGTCGTGTTTTTTCCAAGGGGTTCATCAGAAGAATGATGATGAATTCTACCTGTATATTTTCCCTCTAGTACAACAGATCTAATCCTCAGTAGCTGTGCCAGGTTAGGTAAGTTGCAAGTGAATTGGTGCAAATGTTGAGCACTCACAACTGCTCAAGGCTAAGCAGCCACATGAGAATAACTTATCTGCATGAGAAAATTATCTGCATAAAGATGTTTACTTGGGAGTAAGTATTCAAGCATGAAATAGCTACTGTCCTTTACCTTCATAACATATATTAATCTGACTTAACTGCTAGATGCAAAAGGACACACTATAAAATTTTCAATTTCCAGCCAAATGTTGAACAGAGGATGGAGGCACAGTAAAGGCTTTAGTGAGAAAAGCAAAGCTTTCCCTTAAACTGAGCTGCTCCATCAGGTACATCCTCTGGCTTGTCCTTAGCTCAAACGTGCTGGTGAGTAAACTCAAAATCCCTGCAGAGCCTCACCTCTGGTTTTTGTCCCTGGCCAAAAAAGGAGGCTTTGAACCTCCTATTGGTCTGGGCAACAATATCACTCCTTTTCTGAAGTACGTGCTATAGTCTAAGAGTAGAGCTTCAAAGCATTTTTCCCATCATCAGGGTCCCAAGAAAAGTGTTTTTTTCCTTGCTTTGTTTTAATCCCAAACCAAAGCATATTACAGACCCTTCTGATCCTTTTATAGCTCTGTTGCCACAACAGGGGGATGGGAAACTGTGATGCTCAAGTGGCTACACCATGAGTGAGAGCAGGTTCGAAATTCGTAGGAACACTCATTTTAACATCTAAAACCTTTTAAATCTTTTTACCTCTTTGGTCAAGGAATTCTGTGTTCCCAAGACTGCAGGTTCTGCTGCTGCACATGGTTCATTGCTTTTTAGCCCAAGAAATGAAAATGGCCCCATTAGTAGAAAGTTATATTAATTTTATTAGATTGTTATTCAAGAACATTGGAAAATATTGATGTCTTTATATGGTTCTGATTTTTAAGATGCTTTTTATTTTATCTAACAAGGATCATTAACACTAATAGAACAGTTCTGTTTTCTTGCGCATTGTAAAACAAGTCATAATATTTCAGGCATATTACAGAGAGCACATTAAAATGAAAGACCTCACCTTTAAAAACTCACAGTATCCTCATTGTAATTCATGTCCAAATTGTGATAATTTTACTTACAATAAATATGAATTGAATATATTATTCTGAAAGCTGCACCATTAAAAAGAATCATAGAATCATAGAATAATGGAGCAGCTTACGTAGTAATATACTGCTTGCCAGGAGTAGGGATACCTGCGTTGGTCCCTGTATGTTGGTGATAAAATAAAACGGAAATACTAATGTAGGCTTATGCTAAAATAAAATATGCCATCAGACATCATGCTTCATGGGAAATAAGGCTGCTTTCTGCTCCTCCAGACTGCTGTTATCCTTACCTTGTGGGACTAGCACATCTGTCCTCATCTTTTCTTGCATTAACCAAAGAGGTCACACTGTTCATCTGAGCAGGAACAGTAGAAGTCAGCCTGGTATTTAGGGCTAGGAAGGGGTCTGAACAGAGATAACTGGACACTTTATGAGGAGAAACATCCTGCTCTATGCACATGTGTCACTTCTGCGCACGAATAAAAGAACCATAATTGCCAGCACTTTATATAATGGACTGTTTTCCATTCTGTCTTCAGCTTCAGAGACATTATTTTTCCTAAAGCTGCAATGATGTGACAAGCCTTTGGGCTCAGGTGAGACTGAAGTGGTCCAGGGGCCAAGTTCTCCAGGGAGAGTATTGTCTCTCTCCATTTGCCCTTTTCAAGCATGCAGAATTCATATGCATATTATTGCTGTCCCTTCATTGCCTCCCAACCACCAGCTTCTTCTCATGCTGCCTTGAATTTCATGGTAAACCTGAGATGCCTTCAACAGGTTACAAAGGAAAAAAGAGACTTATAAAAAGTGGAAGCAAGGACAGGCGGCCTGGGAAGAATACAGGGAAGTTGTCCGGGAAGCTAGGGACCAGGTGAGGAAAGCTAAGGCCCAGTTAGAATTGAACTTGGCTAGGGATGTTAAGGATAATAGGAAGGGATTCTATAGGTACGTAGCGAGTAAAAGACAGACTAGGGACAACGTAGGCCCCCTTCAGAAGATATCAGGAGAACTGGCTACCCAGGATTTGGAGAAGGCTGAGGTTCTTAATGACTTCTTTGCCTCGGTCTTCACTGGCAAAGTCTCTGACCACACCACCCAAGACTTGGAAGGCAAACACAGGGACTGTGAGAATGAGGACCCTAGGCCCACTGTAAGACAGGATCTGGTTCGAGACCATCTTAAGAACCTAAACGTATACAAGTCCATGGGACCTGACGAAATCCATCCACAGTTCCTGAAGGAGCTGGCGAATGAAGTTGCTAAGCCACTGGCCATCATATTTGAAAAATCATGGCAGTCAGGTGAAGTTCCCGACGACTGGAAAAAGGGAAATAAAACCCCCATTTTCAAGAAGGGCAAAATGGGTGACCCGGGGAATTACAGACCAGTCAGTCTCACCTCTGTGCCTGGCAAACTCTTGGAGCAGATTCTCCTGGAAGGCATGCTAAGGCACATGAAAAGCAAGGAGGTGGTTGGTGACAGCCAGCATGGCTTCACTAAGGGGAAATCCTGCCTGACCAATTTGGTGGCCTTCTATGATGGGGCTACGAAACTGATGGACAGGGGCAGAGCAGTTGACGTCATCTGTCTGGACTTGTGCAAAGCGTTCGACACTGTCCCACATGACATCCTTGTCTCTAAATTGGAGAGACATCAATTTGATGGGTGGACCACTTGGTGGATAAAGAACTGGCTGCATGGCCGCACGCAAAGAGTTGTGGTCAATGGCTCCATGTCCGGCTGGAGACTGGTAATGAGTGGTGTCCCTCAGGGATGGGTGTTGGGACCGGTCTTGTTCAACATCTTTGTCGGTGACATGGACAATGGGATTGAGTGCGCCCTCAGCAAGTTTGCCGATGACACCAAGGTGTGTAGTTCAGTTGATACGCTGGAGGGAAGGGATGCCATCCAGAGGGACCTCGACACGCTTGTGAGGTGGGCTGATGCCAACCTGATGAAGTTTAACCATGCCAAGTGCAAGGTCCTACACCTGGGTTGAAGCAATCCCAGGCACAGCTACAGGTTGGGCAGAGAAGAGATTCAGAGCAGCCCTGCAGAGAAGGGCTTGGGGGTGTTGGTTGATGAGAAAATGAACATGAGCCGGCTTCAGTGTGCGCTCGCAGCCCAGAAAGCCAACCGTATCCTGGGCTGCATCAAAAGGAGCTTGACCAGCAGGTGGAAGGAGGTGATCCTGCCCCTCTACTCTGCTCTCGTGAGACCTCACTTGGAGTATTGTGTGCAGTTCTGGTGTCCTCAACGTAAAAAGGACATGGAACTGTTGGAACAAGTCCAGAGGAGGGCCACGAGGATGATCAGGGGACTGGAGCACCTCCTGTATGGAGACAGGCTGAGAAAGTTGGGGCTGTTCAGCCTGGAGAAGAGAAGGCTGCGTGGAGACCTTATAGCAGCCTTCCAGTATCTGAAGGGGGCCTACAAGGATGCTGGGGAGGGACTCTTCATTAGGGACTGTAGTGACAGGACAAGGGGTAACGGGTTCAAACTTAAACAGGGGAAGTTTAGATTGGATCTAAGGAAGAAATTCTTTACTGAGAGGGTGGTGAGGCACTGGAATGGGTTGCCCAGGGAGGTTGTGAATGCTCCATCCCTGGCGGTGTTCAAGGCCAGGTTGGATGAGGCCTTGGGTGACATGGTTTTGCGTGAGGTGTCTCTGCCCTTGGCAGGAGGGTTGGAACTTGATGATCTTCAGGTCCTTTCCAACCCTAACTATTCTATGATTCTATGATTCTAAGTTCCTGTACAGGCTCCCATGTGATCAGCAGCAGACCCAAATGTCCTTTGGCTGGAGAAGACTTTGCTTTAGTTAACACCCAAGGAATATAGGCTTTTTCAAACTGTACCCCAGGAACATGTGGAGAGATCTGTGGGTGACTCCACCTTCAGAAATACCAGCAGCAGGAGGCTAAAGAGAAACATGGATTTGGGAAAATCATTGAATCATATTATCATAGAATGGTTTGGGTTGGAAAGGACCTTAAAGATCATCCAGTTCCAAACCCCCTGCATGGGCAAGGACGCTGCAGGTTGTGCAAGGCCTCATCTAACCTGGCCTTGAACACTGCCAGTGATGGAGTATTCAGTATTAGAACAGGCAACCTCTGCTACGGGAAGAACGGTCAGAAAGGGATTGCATTGAGAAATCTGAGCTCATACCTGCTAGCTAATAGCTGATACTGTTGGCCCTTACTGTAGTTGAGGTCAAAACCACAGCCTGAATGACCAAGGGAATTATTAAAAGGGCTTTCTCCCCTGTTTTGATATCTCTGTTTAATTCGACAGTAGAGTTTTAAACCCTAGTTACTTATTGCTCATCCCCAGCTTCCCCCTCTCCTTGTTCAATGCAAGTGCCTCACTCAAGTAGTCCCTCTATGCCCAGCCAGTGTGGAAGCGCAGCACCCGATGCTGTGTGTAATGTGGGAGGGGGTCAGCACAAATGCCCTTCTCAGCAGCGGAGATGCTGTCAGGAGCTCCTCTAATAACACACCTGATATTTCAGTGTAGGTGTGGGCACAGTTGGCTCTTTGCCTGTAAGTGAGTGGGTTTTCATCCACAATCGGGAGGTGACTTGACCTTTGATGAAGAGATCTGAGCTCTGTGCTTGACAGCGGGACACAGGATGACACACATGCTATTTTTATTCTGTGCTATGCTTTGGTTTCTTTCTTCCACGGGTACATAAAAGAAGAGGAACTCATGGATTTGACTGACATGCTTGGTAATTGTTTTCAACCAGAGCTCACCAATATAGATGTGTATTAAAAAACAAACAAAACCCTCCCTCTAGCCCTTACTGGTAAGCACACCTCCATGTCTGCCTTGTCCCCACTGTCCCCATTGTCAAGTGCCAGTGATGCTGGGGTGCTGGAAGTCTATGCAAGAGCAGGCATTAGACCCCAGCTTTCTTTTGTCATGGGTTCACAGCTTCCAGATACTGCTAACAGGTTCCTACAGTTTGCATCAGTTTTCTTGTAGGCGCTGGAAACAAAAGGAGCTGCTTCATGCTGAGCATTGTTGATAAATTCAGCACACTTACTAGCATTGTGATAAGTATTGCTCTTGGTTGAAACAATCAAACACACAAACAGAAACCTGCTTGGTGGTTTTCAAATCCAGCTGGTTGTTTTCGGCAGAGAGCTCAGAAAAAGGCAGGACATGCAGTGGAATGGATACTAGAAGGGGTTTTGGGAAGTCCGTGTCAGACTCATTATTATGACACTACCCATTCATGTTTGCTCAGACTATTCTCGTAAAGGTTGCAGTGATGGAGATCCACGGCTTCATTCTTCTACTGAATATTTCCGTTATATCTAACTCAAAATCTTTTGCAAACTCTAAATCCATGGGACTTGCTCAGAACACAAGCTTTCTATCTTTGTTTGAGCAGATGTTGATGGAAAATAGGTATGTTATTGTGAAGCAGAACACAAATATACAAATTAAAATACAAAGCCTGAAGAACAGAGCACCAGGTATGGTAGGAGCAAACATTGCTACCTTGATGTTTTCCAGGTCATGGGCTCTGTTTCTTTAGTAAAAACGACCGCTTTCTGCATTTGTCTGGTTACTCTGTGGAGCAGGCAACACACCAATGACTTATTCATATGTTTTCAGATGTAGTATGTTTAAACAATGCCTTTCAAACAAGTCTTGGCAATCTTTTAGCAGTTTAGTTGTGGAGGAGACAAAATTCATTGTGTGCACACTTCTAACATTATGTTGAGTCTTCTTTCACTACATACGGTACATTCTTCCATTAAATGCTTTCTGAAAGTTTTTTGTCTCTCTCAGTCACTTCCTTACAGAGAGATGCACCTGAGATGGATGTGCATGTACCACTTAAGAGAAGAAATGACAATTTTGTCTGCTGGTAGAGACAGTATCACTTTTTGAGGGGTCAGAATCATAGAATCACAGACTGGTTTGGGTTGGAAGGGATCTTAAAGATCATCTAGTTCCAACTCCCCTGTCATGGACAGGGACACCTTCCACTAGATCAGGCTGCTCGAAGCCCCATCAAACTTGTCCTTTAACACAATGGCATTTAAGTGATTCAGTTCAGCTGCGACTATATATTGCTGTACAGAAAAAGTCCTAGTTCTACATCTATCAGTCAATAAGTAGCTGTAAGCCACCTCTTTGTGTCTGAACCCTGAATAATATATATCTCCACACATGTATTGCTCTTCCTTCCCTTCTCCTTTCAGTGAGTGCTCAGAAGCATATTGAAGGAGGGTGAGGTAACCCAAGAGTCTCCTTTATGAACTTTTCATAAACAGCTTGAAAATGAAAGATTCTGGTTTTGCTTTTAAAGTAAGTTGATCCACTGGTGCAAACTCTTTAAGCATTCTTTTATTTTCGAATAGTGTGCTGCCAAGAGAAAAAGAAATGAAGTGCATCCCTGCCTCCAGATACTTGCAGCATTTAATGAGTCATCTACTTAAATGTCAAAGCAGATGCTTGAAATCAGACTGTACTTGCATGCGGATGGGTGGCCTTGTAGCAATCACCAATAGCACAGGGACTTAATAGAGTAGTTGCAGAGCCTAAAATCCCTTTCCTTTTGCACAAATAGCCAGACACCCTTGAGTAAAGTTCCCATTTTGTGTCTTTTTTGTCTCTGGATCTATCCTTTTCTTTCTTTCAATATGAAACTCAATGGACCTGTTTCAGACCCACCTTCCTGTGCATCTGCCACTAGTTCAGCAGCCTGATGCCACAAGTCCATGGGACCTGACAACATCCATCCACAGTTCCTGAAGGAGCTGGCGAATGAAGTTGCTAAGCCACTGGCCATCATATTTGAAAAATCATGGCAGTCAGGTGAAGTTCTGACGACTGGAAAAAGGGAAATAAAACCCCCATTTTCAAGAAGGGCAAAATGGGTGACCCGGGGAATTACAGACCAGTCAGTCTCACCTCTGTGCCTGGCAAACTCTTGGAGCAGATTCTCCTGGAAGGCATGCTAAGGCACATGAAAAACAAGGAGGTGCTTGGTGACAGGCAGCATGGCTTCACTAAGGGGAAATCCTGCCTGACCAATTTGGTGGCCTTCTATGATGGGGCTACAGAACTGATGGACAGGGGCAGAGCAGTTGACGTCATTTACCTGGACTTGTGCAAAGCGTTCGACACTGTCCCACATGACATCCTTGTCTCTAAACTGGAGATACATCAATTTGATGGGTGGACCACTCGGTGGATAAAGAACTGGCTGCATGGCCGCACGCAAAGAGTTGTGGTCAATGGCTCGATGTCCGGCTGGAGACCGGTAACGAGTGGTGTCCCTCAGGGATGGGTGTTGGGACCGGTCTTGTTCAACATCTTTGTTGGTGACATGGACAGTGGGATTGAGTGCACCCTCAGCAAGTTTGCCGATGACACCAAGGTGTGTAGTTCAGTTGATACGCTGGAGGGAAGGGATGCCATCCAGAGGGACCTCAACACGCTTGTGAGGTGGGCTGATGCCAACCTGATGAAGTTTAACCATGCCAAGTGCAAGGTCCTACACCTGGGTTGGAACAATCCGAGGCACAGCTACAGGTTGGGCAGAGAAGAGATTCAGAGCAGCCCTGCAGAGAAGCACTTGGGGGTGTTGGTTGATGAGAAAATGAACGTGAGTCGGCTTCAGTGTGCGCTCGCAGCCCAGAAAGCCAACTGTATCCTGGGCTGCATCAAGAGGAGCGAAGAGGTCGAAGGAGGTGATCCTGCCCCTCTACTCTGCTCTCATGATACCTCACTTGCAGTATTGTGTGCAGTTCTGGTGTCCTCAACATAAAAAGGACATGGAACTGCTGGAACAAGTCCAGAGGGGGCCACGAGGATGATCAGGGACTGGAGCACCTCCCGTATGGAGACAGGCTGAGAAAGTTGGGGCTGTTCAGCCTGGAGAAGAGAAGGCTGCGTGGAGACCTCATAGCAGCCTTCCACTATCTGAAGGGGGCCTACAAGGATGCTGGGGAGGGACTGTTCATCAGGGACTGCAGTGACAGGACAAGGGGGAACGGGTTCAAACTTAAACAGGGGAAGTTGAGATTGGATCTAAGGAAGAAATTCTTTACTGAGAGGGTGGTGAGGCACTGGAATGGGTTGCCCAGGGAGGTTGTGAATGCTCCATCCCTGGTGGTGTTCAAGGCCAGGTTGGATGAGGCCTTGTGTGACATGGTTTAGTGTGGGGTGTCCCTGCCCATGGCAGGGGCGTTGGAACTAGATGATCTCAAGGTTCTTTCCAACCCTAACTATTCTATGATTCTATGTTTCCTTTCTTCTCTCAAAAAGAGATCCCTTCTCTTTGCAGAAGTGCACAAGTACTCTATGCTCAGCCTCAAGAGAGAGCTGGAACAGGTTCAGTCAGCTGCTACTGCTAATTTTCTACAGCACCCCGATTGTCTCTTTTCTTCATTTCCTCTCTTCATGACTTCATTATACTGTTTCTGCAAAGAAACAAGGAGGATGGATTGGACCCATCATATGCTGGCTGTTCTTACCTTGTGTAGTTGGATGTGGACCAAAGGTCTTCACACAGCCTCTGAATTGTACTTTTTCAGAGTCTGTAAACCAGAGCAGAATCCAAAGCACCACATGACCCATGTAGAAAGTAATATTTTAGTGTGATGTGCAGAACAACTACAGTGTTCCTTGCCCTTCACCGACGCCGCCTTTCCACATAGGTGCTAAACATTTTTCACATTTATTCACATTGCCACAGAATATGATGCATACTTCTGCATGACCCATAAAATTGAAAATGGGCTTTCTGTGAAGTTTGAAGAATGCACGTGAAATGGATCTAAAATATTCTGGAGACAGCTCTACATACTTTAATGATGCTTTCTCTGGCTATCTTGCTCACTGCTGGAGTCATGTGAATCAGAAGGCTTATCAGGTGGTAAGCCTGGTCACATTAACGAATCAGGGGACTGACTCATAGGAGGTAAACCTGGAGGTGAAACTCTGGTGTTGGACTAGTATGGGAGACTAGGGAACAAGGAAGAAATTTCACAAAATTCAGTCTAGAATAAATTGGTCCACACTAACATCACCATCATCATCATCAAAACGAACCCCCTAAACTGGGAAAAAGAATTGAAAGGACAATGATATATGAAATAGCGGGTGCAGTTTATCTAACCTAAATGAAGATGTCTAAAACAAGTAAGGGGTTTTGTGTCCTAAAAGTGCTCATTTCTCTCTTTTGAGTTTAGAGGGGAATTTGACAGTGGCTAGTTCAGATGCTGATATACCTCTGGAGGGTATTTAAACTGGAGATAATATAGATTACATGAATCCCACCCCTAAAGTCTTGTTATTTATGTATTTGAAACTGGTCACCCAATGTTAAGTAACCTTGAATACATTTTTCAGAAAACTTTGATTACAGACCCAGTTTAAGACACTGGACCAATCTATTGTTTGAGAACAGTTGGCTGGTGACCAAAGGGAAGAACTGTGTTGAGCATGTTCTCCATCTGAAGAACTGAGTGTGCTCTTCAATCATGCTCATTGCCAGTATGTTGTATCAGGCAGGTTGGAGATGAAAGACTGAGAAATGCTAACATGAGGCTGTTTGTAACCCAGCTAACATCATCTCAACCCAATGGTACAGTGAAAATTACTATTTCATTTTAAACATGGGGCAGTAAAATGTGGTCTTCTGCAGACTAACGAAGCCAGCTCTGTTTCATAGAAGACATCACAGATCCATGCCATGCCAATAAGATCCAGTATACAGAAAACTGAAGAGGGTGAGGATGGGGAAATATATTTTGCACAACAGTATATCCTCAGCAGCCCCAGGCAGTAGAGAACCCTAATGAGAGGTGTATGGATGGAAAATCAGCTTCAGTGAAAAATGATTCCTTTTTCTATATTGAACTTACCACCAAAAAGTTGTAAGTGTATAGCTTACATCGAAACTCCTCAATGATCTGGCAGCTCTTACAGCTGCACTTGAACCTGTCTAATCAGGGAAAGCTGTAATTTATTCTGGGAGCATGTCAGCCAGGTCAAGTCATACTCAGGGACTGCACAGAATGTGTGAACTTCAGATGAACCTGTCCCAAGAACGTGGTGGCAGATGAAGTCAACAATGGAAATGAATGTAAGTGAACATCAATACAATTTTACAGTGCCTAATATAATATTCAGATCAGCAAGACAGTTAACTCAAAATCTTGAAAACACTAATTGAACAGAGTATATCAGCTACAAGTTCAAAAAGCATGGCTCAAAAACAGACCTGTGATTCCAACTGTGATAGGGCCATTAATCTTGTGCAAGACAAATGTCATCTGACAGAAGGCTACCTGAAGTCACATAACTTTGCTAAAACAAAACCCAGGTAATTATTGAAGAGATATTGATAAAAACTAGGTCAATACTGACAATCTCACATTGCAAAGAGTACTGGGTTTTGTGTTCCATAGCATATCCAATTATGAACATAAGAACGTAGGATAACACTAACAACACGCATGTCTTGCCTACAATGGTGACTAGCACAAGATGCTTAGTGAAAGAATGTAAGAAATAGGACAACTCCCAGTATGCAGTGATACTACTGGAGAAGTCATTAATTTAGGCATTAGTCATTAGCCATTTCATTAAAATTCATTAATAGCCATCGAGGGATCTATGAAACATTTGCTTTTTCAGCTTCATATGATTTTGTTCTTATTTTAATCTCCATTTATATTTTGGACTTCATAACTACTTAAGCAAAGAGTTTCACAAGTTAACTATATGTTAAAAAAAAAAAAAATACTACTTTCAGTTTGTTTCAAAATCACTGCTAAACTTCATGGGTCCCTCTAATTCTTTATATGCAGTAGGAACCATAGTAAATGATTGTTTTCTAGGAATGTTCTCTGTACAGTGTTCAATATTTCAAGGGTTTATAGATCTTTATCATAAAACATTTTGCTATTTCTTTCTAAGATGAAATATCTTAATATACATTTTCTTCCTGTATGGCAGAATACCATTATTGCTAATCTTTTCTGCACCTTCTGCAATTCAGATAAGTCCTGTGTGAGATGGAAGACCAGAACAATACACAAAATTGAAGATAAGGGCTCTTTATGGATTTAGATAGAAGCATATGTTTACCTGAATTTTCAATTGCTTTCCTAATAATTCCTGATAAGAACTGGTTTTGAACAATTTCTAAGCACTACGTTGATATTTTGAGAGAAAACCTCATTTTCACAATAACTGCTCACAATGACTCCTAGATTCTTTTTTCCTGAATAAAAATACACCATTAGAACTCATTATCCACATAGTTAGAGCTATTTTTTTGTAATTTGCAGTACCTGGCATTTATTGACGTAAAATTTAATCTGACATTTTATCATAGTTACCAAGAACTGCGATAACCTTCTGCAACTGTTTGCAGTCAGCTTTGATTTTGACTATCCTGAACAACTTTGCAGCACTTGCACACTTTGGTACACCACTTTTCTGAATAATTTGTGAATACGTCAAAGAGTTCAAGTTGATTTGTGAGAGATTATTTCAAACAACCAAATCAGTGCTAACTTTTCTCTAATACTATTCTCTGTCATAGGTTCCAGTTATTTGTTTAGTGCAGTGGTCGTCTTACTGGTCTGTATTTACTGAGAGCTATTTATAAAATTCATCATCACAGTTGCTGACTTCCATTCCCCTGGTATTGTTATCAACTAAACCAATAAGTTTATCAGAAGTGCAGCAAATTTGTAACTGTTTGAACTCTTGGGGAAATTCTAGGAAATTCAGATATCAATTCACAATGGGACAGTCCTGGACCACCAGCAAATGTGTTCACCTTTAGCAGAAGTACAATTTCACTTACTAACCATATCTAGGGCCATGAGAAATCACTTAAAAAACCTAAGTTGTTTTAAAGCCCCAATTAAACGAGTGGTTTTACCCCCTGATTCTATTTGTATGCTTTCAATAGAGTGGCACAAGGCAACTTCAGTTTTAATCCATGTTTGTCTTACTACTTTGTTTATATTACACCAAGAAGCAAAAGCCAAAGCTTTCCAAACTCTCTGTGATCAAATGTTTTCATGATGGAAGAATATAACCCAGGAGGATGAAATGAACTACCAGATGCATCAGAGACAACAAAAGTGACACCAGTATTTGTACAGCAGTGTTGCCTCTGTACAGATAATATAACTTTACTGAGGGTTACAAAATGTCCAAACCACATCCAGCTAAGTACATCTTCAGAGTTGAACATACTTAAGGCCAAGACTACTAGTGGGAAGTGTCATACATGCTGTTGTGTTGTTGCTTTTCCCTGGGTAATCTGTATTGCCACTGAGGGTTGCTTTTCTTTTCCTCTGCACCACACATCCCTGCTTCCAGGAATTATCCCTCTTTTGCAGATGCTGGACAGAGGTTATATCTTTTTGGCAACACTTATACTCTGGTGGCAACAGCCAGAGATCACTGTGCATTAGCCTCATGTGGACTTCAGAACTGGAGTAGGTATCCACGCACCGGTGTTTACATAGGTGCTCCAAGTCCTCACACAGGTCTGAGTCCAGATGGATCTTAAACCTGAGTTATTACAGCCTCTTCTACAGCCTTACATACCTAGGCAAAGCCTCAGGCAATAAAATCTCTGAATGGACTCAAGTTTTACTCCCTTAATTCATTATTTTTTTTTTCCTCTAGTGTATTAAATTTTGTAACAATAGGTTTGGGTTTTTTTTTTTTTTCTTTTGGAAAGAAAAAACTCAGAACTTGATTTTTGGCTTTTGAGGGTGATTTTTCAGCACTGGAATCTGTCCCCAGCTTAGCTACAGACTTTTAGCATAACCCAGCTCCTGAATTGCTGTTGTAAATAGATTGATTTGGTTCACAGAGAGTTAAGTATTTCCACACTGAGCTAAATCCTTATTATCCCTTTACTGTAAGTACTTCATTTATTTTGGGAGACAATGGTACTTAGCAAAAGGGCATCAAAATTATTGCAATATTAATAAAGATGCATCACAACAGTTGTGGAATAAACTATTAGGCTTTAAATCAGAGAAGTAATTACAGGCCTATTATCCAATATGGCTACAGCTGCTCTGTGTATTTATACACACAATTGCTTTCACATATGCACCAGGAGGATTACAATGAAATAAAACCCATCAAAGAAAGTACTTATTCAGGGAGTGAGAGTAAAAGCAAAGATTTCCTTTCCATACCAAGAAAAATGAAACCAAGCAGCTGTTCAGTTATTTTGGATTCTTGCTCTTGGTTGACAATGATTAAAGATGTTAAGATCACCAAAATTATGTGTCAAGATAATAAATGAGATTTTCTTTGCGATCAGCATCTGTCATCAGAATTTCTATTCCTCTCATCAGCATTTGACTACTTATCAGGAATTCCTCCTTCCAACAGAGATTGCATTCTATTTGTTGTTTCATGTCAATCTCTCCCTCTCTCACCGAATATTGATATATTTTTCATCATAAAACTGGAAATCCAAGGACGGAAATGAGAAAATGATCAGTAATAGAGGATCTCACTATTTGTCCATTTTAACTGAGGAAAATTTGCCCAAGCAGGCAAAATGTTCATAGGATTTTAGGAAATAACTACCAATACGGCCATGAAGTCCATGTTGCTCTAGCAGCCAATTTCCTGCAATTCTGTTGTGGCCATGCACAAACATTTTTACCAGTTTTCTCTCTCTACTATGATATTCAATTGCATTCTAGCCTAGTTCACAAGTTAAGCTTTCAAATGCTGCTTATTTACTGCTCACACTGCACTTTGGTTCAGGTCAGTTTCTGTGGGCACAGGAGGATGTTACAGACGCTCTAATCTGCTTTCAGAGAAAGTTTTAACAAAAGAAACTGACTTCTTTGAGGAGTGAAGTTTTTATGTTAGAGTCAGGAATTGGAGAGGGCAAAAGATGAAAAGAGCCTGTATGTCTAGAGGCAGTTTCATCATCAGCCCACTGAAGAGTTATCTAGCTATTGCTTGCGCTGCATCCGGAGGATGGAGGCATCACCACTCTGTGCTTTGGGACGCGATGCAACATATACGTCTGGAATAACAAACCATGCAATCTCCTTAGGCAGAAAGAGCACAGGGAAGAGGAATGCCTCTGCTTTTCACAGCCACCTCAGGCTCCTGACAGCACCAACTTATTATGTTCAGAGCAGTGGCTCCCAGGTAATTTGCTTCTCTCTATGGCTAGATGATCAAAGTATCCTAGATGTGAAAATAGCTTGTAGGACAAAAGCAGGTGTTGTGGGATCATGCCATGACAGAAAGTCATGCTAAAACTGACACCATGAGCCCAGTCTGAAGACAAGAAGAACCCCTTTGGCACAAGCAACAGAAACCATGGCAACAGGTGGTGTTTTTTTGTCTTAGCAGAGGTTTTTCGTTAAGGGGAGAACTACACAGATGGAGAGGACGTGGGAGGGTATAAGGATGTCAAGGAAAGGGCATATACAAGCAGTTCGCTGGTGAGCCACCTTGCATTTGTGCATTGAGCCCACATCAATGCCAACATCACTACCCTGGTTTGTACATAACAGCTCCCACTGCTATGAATCAGCCAGGTCATGGCCAGAATCTCCAACCAGCCAAAACATTGCAGAGTAAAACAGCTCCTCTAACATGACTATTGTTTCCTCCTTGAACCTTATTTTAGTTAAAGCTGCCTTTTCATACGTAGCTTCAATGTGGTTTCCCTGGGCTGTTCTCTGCCTTCATCTCATCCTACTTCTTTGTTTATATATTCTTCTGCTTCTTCATCCAAACAAGAAAGCAAAGGTTAGAAAGAGGATAACAAATGAAACAGGGACTGATGCAAAGTCCAGCCTTTCAGGAGAAAAGGAATAAGAATACTGAGCAACAACAGACAGACACAAGTAACCACCAAAGCACAGAGATGTCTTAGTGTTGGATTGTACTGATGGCTTCTGCCTTGCTGCTTCCCTGGCTCCAGAGACTTGCTGTTTGCCTGTCAGTTTGCTCAGTGCTCCAGGCAGGAGGTCAGGACAATATGACAGCTCAATGATTTGCACCTTTCCTCACAGACAAGGGAAGAAGATGTAAGAGTACTGTTTCTCCATCTTCAGCCTTTGATAGGATTCAAAGACATGAGGGAGAATTCAGAAGGGCTCTAAATCAACAGGGAGAAGGATGCTTTTGATTGCCACTGAGGCAGCTAACCAACAGAACAGCATTTCGTGGAAGACATTGTTTGGACTGGAAAACTTTGAGATGAGTAAGCTAATGTATATTATTTTAGTGTTGCCTAACACATACTAGGTACTTGACTACACTTTCTGAAGAGTTTTACATAACTTTTCCAGTTGTGCATACTTCACAACTGGAAAGGGGTGTTAGCAACATGCTGAAAGACAGTTAAAAGGTCAGCTGAGAGATACTGACTTGGTTACAGTCAATTATAGAGACATAAACTAAAATACACAGCTTGGATTTTTTTAAGTTTCTCAGGATGATTATGGAACCAGGATGAGTAACCTGCATTATTTATCTGCAAGCCTTCAAGTGCTTATCAACACATAAATGGGTGGCTCCTCTTAGAATCATAGAATCATAGAACAGTTAGGGTTGGAAAGAACCTTGAGATCATCTAGTTCCAACCCCCCTGCCATGGGCAGGGACACCTCACACTAAACCATGTCACCCAAGGCCTCATCCAACCTGGCCTTGAACACCGCCAAGGATGGAGCATTCACAACCTCCCTGGGCAACCCATTCCAGTGCCTCACCACCCTCTCAGTAAAGAATTTCTTCCTTAGATCCAATCTCAACTTCCCCTGTTTAAGTTTGAACCCGCTACCCCTTGTCCTGTCACTACAGGCCCTGATGAAGAGTCCCTCCCCAGCATCCTTGTAGGCCCCCTTCAGATACTGGAAGGCTGCTATGAGGTCTCCACGCAGCCTTCTCTTCTCCAGGCTGAACAGCCCCAACTTTCTCAGCCTGTCTCCATACGGGAGGTGCTCCAGTCCCTGATCATCCTCGTGGCCCCCTCTGGACTTGTTCCAACAGTTCCAAGTCCTTTTTATGTTGAGGACACCAGAACTGCACACAATACTGCAAGTGAGGTATCATGAGAGCAGAGTAGAGGGGCAGGATCACCTCCTTCGACCTCTTCGCTCCTCTTGATGCAGCCCAGGATACGGTTGGCTTTCTGGGCTGCGAGCGCACACTGAAGCTGGCTCATGTTCATTTTCTCATCGACCAACACCCCCAAGTCCTTCTCTGCAGGGCTGCTCTGAGTCTCTTCTCTGCCCAACCTGTAGCTGCGCCTGGGATTGCTCCGACCCAGGTGTAGGACCTTGCACTTGGCATGGTTAAACTTCATCAGGTTGGCATCAGCCCACCTCACAAGCGTGTTGAGGTCCCTCTGGATGGCATCCCTTCCCTCCAGCGTTTCAACTGAACCACACAGCTTCGTGTCATCAGCAAACTTGCTGAGGGCGCACTCAATCCCACTGTCCATGTCACCGACCAAGATGTTGAACAAGACTGGTCCCAACACCCATCCCTGAGGGACACCACTCGTTACTGGTCTCCAGCCGGACATCAAGCCATTGACCACAACTCTTTGCGTGCGGCCATCCAGCCAGTTCTTTATCCACCGAGTGGTCCACCCATCAAATTGATGTCTCTCCAATTTAGAGACAAGGATGTCGTGTGGGGACAGTGTCGAATGCTTTGCACAAGTCCAGATAGATGACGTCAACTGCTCTGCCCCTGTCCATCAGTTTCGTAGCCCCATCATAGAAGGCACTAAATTGGTCAGGCAGGATTTCCCCTTAGTGAAGCCATGCTGGCTGTCACCAACCACCTCCTTGTTTTTCATGTGCCTTAGCATGCCTTCCAGGAGAATCTGCTCCAAGAGTTTGCCAGGCACAGAGGTGAGACTGACTGGTCTGTAATTTCCCGGGTCACCCATTTTGCCCTTCTTGCAAATGGGGGTTTTATTTCCCTTTTTCCAGTCGTCGGGAACTTCACCTGACTGCCATGATTTTTCAAATATGATGGCCAGTGGCTTAGCAACTTCATTTGCCAGCTCCTTCAGGACCCATGGATGGATTTCGTCAGGTCCCATGGACTTGTGTATGTTCAGGTTCTTAAGATGGTCTCGAACCAGATCCTCTCCTACAGTGGGCCTAGGGTCCTCATTCTCACAGTCCCTGCGTTCGCCTTCCAAGTCTTGGGTGGTGTGGTCAGAGACTTTGCCAGTGAAGACCGAGGCAAAGAAGTCATTAAGAACCTCAGCCTTCTCCAAATCCTGGGTAGCCAGTTCTCCTGATAGCTTCCGAAGGGGGCCTACGTTGTCCCTAGTCTGTCTTTTACTCGCTACGTACCTGTAGAATCCCTTCCTATTATCCTTAACATCCCTAGCCAAGTGCAATTCTAACTGGGCCTTAGCCTTCCTCACCTGGTCCCTAGCTTCCCGGACAACATCCCTGTATTCTTCCCAGGCCGCCTGTCCCTGCTTCCACCTTCTATAAGCCTCTTTTTTCCTTTGAATTTTCCTGAGCAGCTCCTTATCCATCCAAGGAGGTCTCCTGGCCCTCTTGCTGCACTTCCTTCTAGTTGGGATGCAACACTCCTGAGCTCGGAGCAGGCGATCCTTGAATAACAACCAAGAGTCTTGGGCCCCCCTGCCCTCTAGGGCTGTGTCCCATGGAACCTTACTAAGCAGGCTCCTGAAGAGGCCAAAGTCTGCTCTCTTGAAGTCCAGGGCAGTGAGCTTTCTGCACGCTCTTCTCACTGTCCCGAGGATCTCGAATTCGGCAATCTTGTGGTCACTGCAACCAAGGCTGCCCTGGAGCATCACATTTCTAACCAGCCCTTCCCTGTTGGTGAGCACGAAGTCAAGCATGGCACCTCTCCTTGTCGGCTCCTCTATTACTTGCAGAAGGAATTTGTCTTCCACACAATCGAGGAACCTCCTGGATTGCTTGTGCCGGGCCATACCTTCACTCCAACAGATGTCAGGGTGGTTGAAGTCTCCCATGAAAACAAGGGCCTGTGAGCTTGAGGCTGTTCCTATCTGCCTATAGAGCACTTCATCCACAGATTCCTCTTGATCAGGTGATCTGTAACAGATCCCCACAATAATGTCCCCCATCGCTGCTCTCCCTTTAACCTTGACCCACAAACTCTCTGTTGACTGCTCACCCGTCCCCACACAGAGTTCCATACTCTCCAGCCTATCCCTAACATAAATAGCAACTCCCCCTCCCCGCCTGCCAGGCGTGTCTTTTCTAAAGAGCCTGTAACCTTCCATTCCAACACTCCAGTCGTAGGAGCCATCCCACCATGTTTCTGTGATGCCTACTATATCATACTCCCGTAGTCGTGCACACATCTCTAATTCCTCTTGTTTGCTCCCCATGCTACGGGTGTTTGTACAGAGGCATCTGAGCCGAGCTCCAAATGAAGCCGGCTCATTGGCTGGAGAGGCTGGAATATCTCTGCATCGCTCCGAGCATTTATTGTAGGTGCTGGCAACTGACTGGATGTGTTGGGATGGAACGATGCTCCCCTCCCCCAACACATCTAGTTTAAAGAAACCTTGACCAGCCTGGCAAGCCTCCTACCGAAACCTCTCTTCCTCTTCTTTGTCAGATCAGCTCTACCAGCCCCCAGTAGACCTGGCCTGCTAACTTGGGTCCTGTATTCAAAACACCCAAACCCCTGACTATGGCACCATCCTTTTAACCATTTATTAATCTGGCCAATCCTCCTAGCTTTTTGAAGGTCTCCCCTGTATCCTGGAGAATTGATGAAAAGACTATCTGAGCTCCAGAGCCCCTAACCACCTCTCCCAGGGCTCTGTAGTCCTTCTTTATGTTCTCCAGGCTACTGCTATCAACATCACTAGCACCCACATGGATCACCAAAAGTGGGTAATAGTCCGTGGGTCTCACTAGAGCAGGCAGCCTCTCTGCAACATCCCTGATCCGTGCCCCAGGTAGGCAACACACCTCCCTCGAGACCGGGTCAGGCCGACAGATGAGTGCCTCTGTCCCTTTCCAAGTAGAGTTCCCTACCACTATGACCCGTCTCTTTTTCCTGGCAGCACCAGTAGTGATCTTCTTTACCGGCGCACCAGCCGGTTGTTTCTGGTGCAAGCGCCCTTCCTTCTTATCACCCTGCAGAACAGCAAAGCGGTTCTGGGTGGGGACAACAGCTTTAGGAGGAAGCCCCTTGTTTTTAATTGTCCTCTTCCTCCAAATCCTGAAAGCCCACATTGACGCTGAGCTTTTAAAGAGGTCATAACCTTGAAATTCAGTGACCTGACTTGATTCATCCCTATGCAGAACTCGATTACTGGCTTCTGCTGTTGAGGCCCACTAGACTGTAGCAGTGTCTTTATGAGCGCTTACATAGCAGTTAGCACAATACTTCTGTGAGAGGCAGCAGGAACACCCAACAACAGTTTTCATTATGACAAATCCCAAGATGTCATTGTCATATCACTTCAACACATTCTGATTTAAGGACCTAGCTGAAAGCTACTATGCTGTTGTCTTCTGTGCTGCCAAGAGCGTAGACATTATCTTTCCTCATCTATATGTGTATGGGAATATGCTGGAGCCCTTTTTGTTATCAAAACCATTCAGAGTTTGAGTTTCTAGTGAGTGCTTTTGACAATTTGAAGTTTTTCTCTTTTATTTAGTTCCTGTAAGCAATGAGTAATTCTCCTTAGCATGATAAACTCTACTGACCTCTAAAAGTCATCTCCTGTGAAGAAACCACGTCAAAGCAGTGATCTAACGTCAAAATCATCTCTGGCTCAAGAAACCAGAGCAAACAAGACAGAGAAAAAAGAAGAGAAAGAAAAAAACACCTTCCTTGGCAATTTGGAAGACAATTTCTTTCTTCCTACAGAGCGCATGATGAGTAATTTCTTTGTAAATGCTAAATCCCCTCAGAAAGTGTTTCCGAGTGATATAGTTAAAGTTTTAATCTTTCAATATTGCACCCAATATAATGAAACATGCCTGGATTAAAAATACAGCTTAAGACAGAAAAAAAGCAGGTGGTGAAGGAAGAATGAAATATTGCAAACGATGAATTAGTGCTCATAAATAACCCCCTTCTCCCTCAAGAGTTACCAGCAAAGTTCAGCACTGCTGCACCTCATATGCTCAGCTGCAGACGTTGGCCAAGCAGGGCAGGATGCTGCGGTGGTGTTCACAATGCAGACATGGCCCACGGGCTTCTCCAAACAGGGTTTGCTCAGCACCAAAGGGAATTTTATCTCAGACTTTTCATTTCCTATCTATGTGAATGAATGTTTGTTTTTAATAATAGAAGTGATCAATTCTGACCATATTGACTGGCTTTGTGTTTACCACAGACCAAACAACTTTACCAGGGGTACTGTCAGTTTTGCAACTTTTACCTGAAACACTGGTCATTGATTTATAGTTGGATGAAAATTGCTGAAAATAGAGTTAACGTGAGTTATGGGAATTGTAGAGAAGAAGGAAGCAGAGAGATGACTGTGGCCTTCTTAGTTACCATGCACCTGCTTTCTTATGGTAAAAAGAAGAAAATACCAGGATCTCAGAGGGGAAGGAGCCAGAGGCGTTGCCACGGATTGGCCCTGCAGCCAAAGACAGTGTCTGCATGGAGGGGAGTAAGAGAGTAGGAAATGAAACGAGGGCATTCTAATGGGGATAAATTTCGAGGTTTCAGTGGCATGGAGGTTCAGGAGTGATCTGTGTGGAAGGAGGTAAGGGTTAGGGTTTGCCCTGTGCTGGTAACAGCCGATCCCTTTCAGCTTTGAAGATGATGTGAACAACTGATCAGGTGTTAAAACCTCATGCTCAAACATATTTAAGGAAAAGTGCCAGTTGTAAGGACTAAGGCACATGGGAAGAGACACAAAAGGAAACCTGTGGAAGATGTTGTTGGGGCATGACTGCAGATGGTCTTGGAAAAAAGTGCTGAGGAACTGTGGCAGTAGGCTGCCCACACAAGGGCAGGGACACTCCTGCAGCTTGTGAAAGAGGTGTTTCCCTAGTTTTTTTGTTGAACTGGCTATGTTTTCCTCTCCTTTTTAACCTTGTTACCCAAATCAATAATCGGAAGATCTTGTTAACTAACAATGAATTAAATTAAATAGAATTCCCTAAGCAGAGACGGCTTCAAAAATAACAGCCTCATTAGCATCATCAGCTGGAGCAAGGCAGCTCTCCACTTTCTCTGGATTCCCATTTGGGGAGTGCTGCAACCACACCTACCTATGTGCAGCACAAGAGACAGGCGGGCAGAGGCTGTAGCACAGTGGTGAACCATGCTTTGAAGAGGGTGACCAAGTTGCAGTACCCAGCATTCAAGCTGAACAGGCCTTTGGGTACTTTTGAAGGTGAATGATTATGTTCCCCTTAATTTGTTTCTGTTTGCTATTACTTGCAAGTCACTTTTTCATTAAATGGCTCCAATTTATCACTGAACAACAATAATGATCAAAAGAATTAAACTAGCCTTACCTGTGGCCTGGGAAACAATTATGCCATTTTCCAAAATGAAAGGGCTATATAGCACAAAGCCCAGCACTGAACAGTATTACAGTGCTGTATTTTCCTGTGGTCTTGCAGCACTGCTGTCCTCCTGGAGCCTCTGTCTATGGCTCTGCTGTGTTCTGAAGAAGACCTCCATCTCTGGTCTCATGTCCTCTTGTCATTCCAGCAGTTGCCCAATTTAGCTAATAGGAGATGATTATGGAAATTGTAAGAGGATGGCCAGTAGCTTTTAACATAAAAAAGGTGTGCTTTGTTGGTTGCCTCCAGACCTTCTGTTCTTTGAATTAGACTCTCCACAGCTTAAGATCTTGTATTCTCACTCAGGACTTCTTGATCCAGGATCTCCACTGTTTCATATTTGAATAGTAACATCAGCTCTCTGAGTACATAAGCACACCACTTCTTGCTGTTACACTAGTTTAGGTCTGTGTAGACCCTTTACTCACAGGTGGAGGAAATACAGCTCTTTCCTGCTCTGGAAACATGAGATTTATGTAATGAATGTCTGTCCAGGAACCCATACTACTTGGTTAACAACTGTAGGCCAGTGGAGAAAGCAACATTCCTAAACACTTCCAGGTTTTTAAGAGAGGGAGAGAGGAAAAATTGACTAACCCTGAATGCTGAGCAGGTCCCGCCTCACCAGCTGTATTGATGTACAGCTTGAGTACTGCTGGTTACAACAGGCTATGTGTGGATTCAAACAACAGCAGACAGAAAACCAGCATGCATTAGCAAAACTTCAAAATGGAAATCAGGCCTTAATCGAAGCATTGTCTTCTTGCTTTAGGAATACAGAGCATTGTCTTCTTGCTTTAGGAATAACTTTTGGTTTTGTTTGTTTTGGGTTTTTCTTCATAGAGTAACATGGTTTTGAGTTTGCATTAATTAGCATTATGAAAAGTGAACAGTAAGCAGAAATAATACAAGGTAATTTTCCCTGAGGATCTATTAAATAAGATTTATGTTTCCAGTAATGCATGAAAGGCAAATAGTATACATGGCAAAGAAGGAATTTCAGTAGAATAGGAAACATACTTTATTTCTTGGCGCAGAAATAGACAGAACCACAGAACAGAGTAAGTTGAGTCCTTTAAATTCTTCCCATATGTCATATATTCCAGCCCCTGACCCTCTCGATGGCTCTCTTCTGACCTATCTCCAGTTTACTAATCTCTTTGTTTTGTAGCAGTAAATATACTTAAAACAATTGCATTACAAAATTCCCAATAGAAAATTATGCACTGGGGATGGAATCCATAGGACCCAAACAGAAGTTCATGGCTGAGATTATCCTCTGGAATCCTTAAAGGTCACTGAAGACAAATCATCTCTTCTCAGATGGTGTCCTTCTAAAGTAGATATTAACAATAGGTTAGATGACTTTGCATCCTAGATCCCTTCACTGAATATGAAGAAGCTAAGAGTGACTACCTTAGATGGAGGAACTATCACTGTGGATATCTGAGGGTAGATGTCAGGAATCATTCCCCCATGACTGCATTTGGTCTTTACTGGGAAGGAAGCACAAGGCACAGTTTTGCACTGAAAGCCCCACAGGCAGCAGCCCCAGTACTCCAGGTATTAATCTTTGACCACAAGATGTACAGAAAGAGCTAACCCTGCTTTGCTCTAAGTGGGATGGAGAATGGCAGGAACTTCGTCTCCTTGCAACCTCTCAACTCACACCTAACTTCAAATAGCATATTTATGTTTTCCTAACAGATAATTTCCAGGAGAAACCCTTCCTCCTGCTATTTAAGCAGTGGTAATGTCCCAGCTGCTGGGTTACAAGCATCACATTCTCAGGGAGACCCTGTGAAGTTACTAAAGACAACAGGAGTGGACTTAAAACCAGCACATCAGCTTTTATGTGTTTCAACGCTGAATTACTTGTGCTGCGTGTATTTAATTTTCTAAGTTATTTCAAGTAAAATAAATCCCTTAAAGTGACTCAGGGGAAAAAAAATCCTCTCCACAGTTTCTTCTTTATTTGCCATATAAATGACATTGCAAACCCTCCCACCTGCTCGGTAGGTTGCAGCAGGCAGCTGCTTTCTCTCTTTTCCCAGTTTACAGCAACAGTTTTCTCTTGGGAGTGATTCATGACATGTCTGAGCAAGCCAAGAACTAGCCAAGTGGGACATCTGGAATTAGGCTCTGTGCGGCTGGTTCTTTGTACCTTCCTTCTTCCCTAGGCAATAGCTTCAGAGTAGCTGTGTCCACAGAGATCAGTGGATTTACCCTGAGCTTGTAAAGCACATTTGATGGAGGTGCCTTTGGCTGTCCTTTGCTCTAGTTGGAGCTCGAGTTAGGTGTACTGTAGAAAGTTATTCCAAAGATGCTGGAAGCTAAAAGTCATATCAAGCTTGCAGTGGACTTACAATTCACATGCCTTTGAGCTAAGGTTGTGAATGCTCCATCCTTGGTGGTGTTCAAGGCCAGGTTGGATGAGGCCTTGGGTGGCATGGTTTAGTGTGGGGTGTCCCTGCCCATGGCAGGGGGGTTGGAACTTGATGATCTTAAGGTCCTTTCCAACCCTAACTACTCTATGATTCTATGATTCTAACTGGCTTGCTTTTGATCGTCCTTGGCCATACACCTATAAGCAACATGGCAGCTGCCATGGTGACACTAGGGTTTTCCCTGCCAGGACTGGTCATCACATCTTTATGTGTCTGGCTCATTGAGTCCTATAAGGAGCCCTACTAGATGACTTCTTCTCCACCCCGTAACCAGAGGAGTGCGAGTTTCATATGCTGGAAGGAAGAAATTTAGGTAGTCTCTGGAAGCCTAGAAAAGCAAGTTTAACTGGAGACATGAACTAAATATACGTATAGAAAGACCCTTGGTACTGCTGGGGAGAACACACATCTGAAAGAGTTAAACTAAGAGCAGAAGAACTCGATGTTCACCTGCAGCTACATTTTCCTTGCCTCCTCTCCTATGAAACCATGCATGTTCCCCTCTGCAGACAGGAGCCCTTCCTTCAGCAGGCTGACATGCCTTCCAGAAAAGGCTTTCTTCCTTGCAGTATATGACTGCAGGCTGAAAACAGGTAGGGGGGTTCTAAATTGCTTTCTTTGAACTTGAGAGAAAGTCACAGTCATTGCACTGATTTTTTACTCCCACTGCATGATAACAGTGGAGGGAGGCAGGAGGAAAAGTGGAAGCAGGAAAGGTGTTACCAGCAGGGAAAGGTCTTTCTTTGATCTGAGAATGGAGATGCTCAGAAAGTTTGCAGATAGGAAGGACTGTCTCCTCTTCACATGCAGCAGGCTGATCCCTAGGATACTGCAGGAGTCTTCCAAGGTTTTCAGAAGGGCTGGAAATGCCACAGCCAGGTACCTAACTCTGATTTTCACATTGTTTTGCATTACAGATGTTCTGTGCAATTAAAGAAATAGCTTCTGTATAAATAACTCCAGGTCCACTGAAATCACTGGAGCTGTCATTTTAGTATCTGCTCCGCCTCATTTTTTTCTCATTAGATGTTTGGAGGTGGTTTCCACTGTGCTGGGCAGGATACACTGCAAGTTTACACAACCTGTTACTATAATACATTGGCCCAAGAGACAACCAGTGGTGGTGGTTCCATTTCGAGAAGTCACTTGCATTTGTTTTGACCTGTTTGCCATCTCAATTCTCATCTTTTCCATCTTAAAAGACAAGCTGATATTATTCCCTACCTTTAGTTTTGGATATGAAACAGAGGCAAGCATTTTAAGTCATTTATTCTTGAATGTTATCCAAACTACTCTAACTTCCTAGTATAATGCTCTGCTGTGTCTCACTGTAACACTGAGCCTCACTGAACTGCTATTCTCCTTCTGCTGCCACAAATATTACCCTAGGATTGTGTCAAAGTCGACTGGGGAAGGTGGAAAAGAGGAGCACCTCTATGATCGCGGAATATAGAAACAGAAAATTACACAGGAAACTGGCCAATGTAAGGGACTCATTCATTCTAGGAAAACCCCTTAGTATTCTTAAGGAAAGAAAGACTTCTGATGTTGATATTTTGCCTTTCTATAGCTAACACTTTTGTTTCAAGAATGTCGAGAAAGGGTGCTGGTGCCCCAGCTGGCAGGTTGGTTCAAACACTGCTATGAGTCCTACACATTTTAATGGGATACTATGCTGCAGGCAGCATCCCTCCTCTGCAACAGCATGAAGTGTGCTTCCGGCTGCATCATGGCAGGGTGTTCAAAGAGCTCTGGAAGGAACATCTCTCCTTCCTCTCACATTGCAGCTAGGCACGTTTCAGTCCAGCCCAGCTGGGGCAGCTTGGGCTGTGGAGCTGAACAGACCTGAGGAAGGAGAAGTAAATGGGATATCCCTGAATGCAACCCCCTGAGCAGGCTGAGCATTATGCCTAGCACAATGACAGCCCTTCCCTGGGGCAGTGCTTACACTTGAATTTGTCCCAGCTGGTCCCAATCAACAATGCTGAAGGATAGAGATGCCCATGGTAGGAGGCAAATCTTCCCTGCAACACTGTAGAGCAGGCTGCTGCTTTATGCACCCATCCCTTGTACCCCCACTAAACAGCTGGGTTGTCCCCGTCAATGGAGCTCACTGCCTATGGCTACACGATGTGATGACGCCTTCTGCACCACTTGAGTATGTGGATTTAAGTAGGCAACTTCCTTAGCATATACACACCAGGTAAGCACCTCTTGGTAAGAGAGCTCTGCGGTGTGAGTAGAGGCCCCTATGGAGGAATTGTCATGTAATACTGAAATTAATTTGAAGAGTCCCAAAAAGTAGCATTTTCTGCAGTCCTGTCCATAGGGAGGCAATGACATGCTACATTCCTTGCAGAACTGATGTATCTCATCTTGTTTGCTCCTTTGGAAGTAGGAGAAAAATCAAGAAATAGTCAACACAGCTGGGCTTTTCTTTTTGTTTACTTGGAAAACTTGTTTTAACCATCAACTTTAGCAAATTTTGGCAGTTACAAACCTGTACACTTTTTTTTTTGTTGTTTTGTTTTTATAGCAAAAGAACACAAGACAATACTGCCAACAGCAATTATGAAGGAACAATTAGTTTCTGAATGAAGGAATATACCCACTCAAAGTGATTAACCTTCCCTTTTGCATAAGGTTGATTTTGTTGTCATTGGAGAAATGACATCTCTTAATACCTACTTGAAATGGCATAAAAATCATATCTCCATCTTTTTTGTGCAAAACACATTCATTTAAAAAAAGTCAATAAAAACCATCTTCTTAAAAGCAGAAAAAAGTTAAACAGAAAGAGCTGAACCCAAAGGAAAGTTACAGTACAGTTTGAAATCATTAAAAAGTTTTAAAATCTAAAACCCTTTGTTTTTTCTTTTTATTTTTTTTTTGCTGTTACTTTAAAAGTTTAAACCAATTTTGATGACTCTTTAGAATTACATCAAACAAACAAACAAAAAGAAATTAAAGCGACCTGATTGGCATCAAATATCTACAAAAGCCTGGTAATTTGAAACCATTATATACATTATTTTATAAACTTCTTTTTAAACACCAAAACATACATCTTTTACAAACCAGCCTGCTTGCAACAGGTAAAATTTACAAGACAATCTTTTCCGATACAGTGCTTTAAAGAGAACTGCTTTCACTCCTAAACATCTTTGTCACCTCCTGAAAAGCGGCAGTATGGGCTCCTTGCATTGTTAAGTAATAGCGATTCAGGTATTCCTATGACAGAAGAATGTTACAGTTCTGAGGGCTCCAATCTCTTTCCATAATACAGTTCAAGTGCACTCTTAACATTGGTGAAGATTACATATGGCCTTTTGTGTAACACAACATACTTGCAATTATTGCTTTTCATTATTACATAAAGAAATGAAGTTAATTTCATTTCCTCCCCATCCACCCATCCCTTGGATGATGCAGTTAATTTACTAACTGAATGGCCCCTCTGATAATGGAGATGTCAAATGTCAAGTTTATGAAACACAGGCTAAAAGCCATGGATAATGGGCAACAGTCTAAATTTCTAAGGCTCACATCACAGTTTGGTGTATTGAGAGGAACAGAGATGCAAACAGGCAAAAAGCACGGTTTTACTGCATGATAAATGATGGTAAACCATCAGAAAATGAACCTGAAGTTGTAGCTCTCTTGCTGGAAACCTATGAAATGTGCATTATTAATTGATTAATATCTCCAAAAACAATACCAACGAAGCACATAGGTACTTCAAATGGGTTTAAAATAGCTGTTTATCTCCATTATTAAGGATGCTATCTTTTCAAACGAAGCTTGGCAGAACTGGCCCAGGGCACCTTCAACTCACTCTCCCATGACTACAATTATTATCAGCTGTAAGAATACACAATAGCATCCATTTAGCCTTTTCAAGCAGGAGTTCGATGAGGAGTAAAGCTTAAGCATTTGTCCTGTCCAGCCCACATTTCTCTTTACAACTGAATTTATATTGAGCCATCAGCAACAATTTTTATGTCATATTCTCATGCTTCCCACCTGCCTGGCTCACAGAGACAACAGGCTGCTGCCTCCCCCTTAATCAGCATCTCAGTGGCATACATTTTTTCACTGCATCTACTCTGAGTTTCTGACTGGAGAGGGTAGCAATACATCAAGGCTAGCACTACTTCAGACTAGACTGCAGCATTTAGACATGGGGAGAAAACAATTCCGAGGACCAAAATTTAACCTGTCTGTGGGACATACAGAGGGAGAAAGCCCACTTGAGAGATGAAGCACACAACTTTCTGACTTCAGGAAAACAGTGGTACTCAGAAGCCTTTGACTCCTTACAGCCTTTTACTGAAGCTGTAGGTTAAAGAAACCCATGGGACAATTGAGGATCAAAGATGTCACTGAGCTTTAGGAAAAATAGCTTGACTGCCTGGAATGGCAGTACTGCAATGAATCTCTGCGTTTCAGCATCCTCCTGGTTGCCTTCTTACGCTGCATCCTATAGGAGGGTCCTAGAGGAAGGCAACTTTGTGATGGTCTTCTAGTGGGGTTGTCCATCTGCCTCCATGGTAGGGAAGTGATTCTGCAGCTCCTTGGTGTCACCTTTGGCCCTCTGCCCTGCTATAAGATACTGGCTTAGGACAGCAATCACATCCAGTATCTAGGGTTTTGTGTTCTGGTTTGTGTTTTTTTTTAACCTTTTTTTAGGATGTTTATAATACAAAGTCAAAAATTAACATATTTAATAACATAAGCCTAATTTTTCCTTTTGCACAAGGCTACTTAATGTGGTATTTGCAGCATAAATTATGTTGTCAGTCACTTCAAGGCTCTTTCCACTGCCCAAGTTATCCAAAAGGCTGTCAAATGTGCATGACATTCTCAACCTGATCACAACACAGAAAACAAGCACCCTCAGACTCATACACCCCTGTTGAAGTTAGTGATTTCTGATACAAACATGTATTTGCATTTTAACAGGTTGCTTATTTCTTTTGTTTCTTTACAGAAAACAAAGACTGTCTTGATCCTAAGAGTTATAATTCACTGATACTCGAAAGTACTTTATTAAGTCAATGAAACCTCTCCTACAGACGATTCCGAAAGGAAATACTGTGTAGTGGAGCCATCTACAGGAATGTGAACTGAAATACAGACACAGGATAAGCAGATATGAGGGGAAGCTCTAACCGAACCAGGGACCAGGCAATGATAGCAGCAGCGATATAAAAATCATCATAGGCAGAAAAAGAAATATATATTGGATGGATTAAAATGAACAATAATTCTTACATTAGGTTATGAATGTGTTGTTATCTTCCAGGTTAGATGATTATGACCTGTCCACGTTGAGCAGTAATTAAAAAGAAAATAAAATGGTCTGGATTAACAAGAGACATTTTAATATGACAACTTTACTCCTTAAGATGTGCATTTGAGACCTTGAGATCTGCATTTGGATCTTATCATTATCAAAAATAGCCAGAACAGAACCAGAAAGGCCACAGAAGTACCAATATTCACAGAGGGTCATCTGCTTGAATATGGATTAGGCCCATTTGATTTGGAGGGGAGGAGATACTGAGGTATAGAAATCATGAGGGGGTCAGAGAAGGCTGAATGATCCTTGGCACCCTCCCAACAGCACTTTAATAAGTAGGCGTTCTGTGAAATGAAATGGCAACAACATCAAAACAGAAAAAGTACTATAGATCGTATTTATGCATATTTTACTAGTAAAACTCACTACCAACAAGATATTATCGAGACAACAAGCTTGGTGAGAAACACTGATTTTTCTTTTGTATGGCAATTGCCAGGTTGCCATGGTGTTCTTCCTCATGACGTTTTTGATATGTCCCAGTAAAGTTTTGATATAGGTGTCTCAGGCTTACTCAAGAATTTTCACTACAGAAAACAGATGACAGGTACACTTCCAAACTAGCTGGGGGCTCGAATAGAACTAATTGCACAATGGATAAAAATGCCTCACATCAAAAGTGAGCAAGAGGGAACCTCATGTAAACTGAAGCCCGATGCTGAGAGAGCATTACATTCTCAGAAAGTCATTCCAGCTTTAAAAGTGCAGCTAAATTTACAGCTTTGTTTTTCAAACTCAGGTGTTCCTACTCTTGAAGAGATATCAATCTAATTGCATCTGCTTCCCTGCAACATAGACTTCGTGAACAATGCAAGTCATCCTCTATCTGTGCCTCTAGGCTTGCCAAACCATTTCATGGCTTATTGGCAAATCCCTCAGTTCCTTGCAATCACAATGTAAATTTCCATATTTTTTCCTTCTTGAAAACACAGGGATAGTATCATGGAAAAGGAGTCAAAACGTACCATGAGCACATTCAGAATATATCACTGTTACAGAAGCGTGTTTACTTTGAGAAGACTGAGTGACGTTCATAAATTCAATGGACAGGAACTATTTGCAGACAAGTACTTGACAATACTTGTATGTGCAGTACATTCTTTCTAGAAGTTCACTCAATTTATTCATGTACCTGTACAATGAGCTGTTTTTTAGTGAAGAATTGCTGCAAGATCCCTATCTGCAGTGATCTTTCACAGCTACATGAGCTATTGGAGGGAATCAGCAACATACTGTACCTACTCCGAGAACTTTAGAAATCCTGTTTTATTAAAAGTGTTACAAGCTGCAGTCATTTAAATTACATTCTATTAATAATTTCTTTCTGTTGGGGGCAATTTGTGAATAAACACTTGCTGTATGTCAACGAATGGCCCACACTAATTTTGGGTGAAACTCAAGTCAGTTAAGCACATGCCCTGGAATACAACGCTGAAACAACCTAGTTAAGATGTCTGACCAAGAGACAGAGCCTGGAAAGCAGCAGAGGAATGAATCTATTTATCTATAACAACGATTTATGCATTCAATAGCTTTTCAGAATGACTGAATTATGCCATGGAGGGAATGGATGAAACCCCAGCAGCAATGCAGACTGCAGGCCCACATTCACTGTATAAGATACACAGATGCTGTAAAATGCAGCGGTAAAAACATTTTCATAGCACCGAGCAACAGGTATGTATATTCTGCTTTAATACATTGAGTGAAACCCCCAAATTTCCATATTGCACTTGGCTGCTCAGGCCAAATTAGTGTGAAAGGCCATTTATTCCAATCAGATTGCATAAAAGCACACAGATGCCATGGGTTTCCTCATCGCACCACAATATTCTGAAGTCTGCAAACAACTTTTTGAAGTCCTCAAATCCTACGAAATCACACATCCAGCAGAAAATCTAGGGCCAGATCTTTGGCTGCAGCCCATCTGTGCAGTTCCACCAACAGTCAGTCAGTTTACAGCAACTGAGAACTCATCCCATAGACTAAGGATGAACATTTGTCAAATGACATTATGCTGACGATTTGAGGTTACAGCAGCATTATATGCAACTTAATTGCAACTAATTTCACTGCAATAATTGTAGCATGATGACTGTTGTTAAATAGGTGATTGCCCAAGCAGGGAATTCCAAGGAAGTCAGAAGCGTTCTGTAGGTAGTTGGGTTTCCTGGTGTTTCCAGATATATGTTCACGTTGCATACCGAAGTCAAGGGAGGCTGTGCAAACACAGCTGGGGCAAAATTGGGCCACCACTGAGCCAAAATCTGACATTTCTAGAACTCCTCATGGGTGAAGTTATGCACATGCACCTGACATCAGGTTTTAAAAAGCGGCAAACAAAACAGGCCAATTTGGAGAAAATATATGTTGTATATATGTTGCTCTATATGCATACAAAGTAGAATGAAATGCTATTATGTAACAAAGAAAACTATAGGTAGATATTTATGGACAAATGACTGGTCGCTTGTCTTTGATAGGTTAATTTGTAAGTGATGCTTTTTCAGCCATCTGACGTGTTGTACACAGCAGCCTTAGCCATCAATCGCTTTCACTCTTTCGTTGACACAAAATGTCATGAACCAGGGTATCTTGGAATAATCCATACCAGTTCCTTAATACTGTGGGGAGTTCATAACACTGTAACACTTTTAATAATACAATACAAAATAAAGATACAAATAATCAAACTTTAGGGGGAGAGAAAAATTATTTAGCAATTATTGTTTCCCCCTGCCTCAAAAGTGGAGTTTTACTCTTGGTAATAAATAGAAGGTACATATTCTCCAGATTGTCTGTAACAATTTCGTGATGTATAGTATTTAGCACAATTGGTCTCTTCCGTGTCTGCACATACAGTATCATTTCTGAACAAGTTAATAATGGATTATACTGTATTTCTGCCTTGCCCAATATATATAGATACACCTTCAGCAAAATTTCTTCTCAATATTTATACTATTAATTGGACCAAATGGCAAAAAGAAAAACCCCAACAAAAACCCCAAACAAACGAAGAAGAGGAGGAAGAAGAAGGGAGCTTCCTTTACACTTGTGTCTGATGCTGGGTCTCCACAAATGGAATGTGAACATTTTCTAGGTTGAGTTCCTCCACGCTTTCATAGTCACTCATGGCTACTTCAGAGTCATCAAAGACGCCGCTGGCTGAGACATCAGAGGAGGAGGCATCTAGAGAGTTGTGCAAGGATAAGGGCATCTTACCTGCACTAACGTTTTCTGTGTTCTGGCTTGGGCCAACAGCAAAAGTACTAAATTCATTCCCAGTTTGAGACCCTGTGGTGTCCGTCTCGTTGGGGAACTGGTGAGGAGGGAGGTATTGGCTAGGGTGGAAGTGGGGCCGTCGCCTGCAGTCGAGGCTCAGTGTACTTGCCATTGAGACTGGCTGTGAGGGCGGGAGGGTTTCATATTGATCTGGATAATCCCCTGGAAGAGGAGGTGGTAACTGGTCCTGGCTTAAAAACTCCTCTTCGTGGGGCGGAGGATAGTCGCTGTCAATGTCATAGCCACCAAGGTAGTAATCTGTTTCCAGTTCTCTGGTACTGCCGTGATGAGCTGAGCCTCCATCTGCTGTCTCAAAATTGGGCACTTCCTCAATGTCGGACAAGCGAGCACTTGGCATCCAGTCAGAGGTATCCCAGTGATACGCTGCAGCATGAAACAGAACCACAGCACTCTGTTAGGATGGCACCACTAATGAGAATGAAGCGTCCTGCATGCACTCGCCTCAGTCCTCACAGCACGTTCAAATCACAGCATGCCCCACAGGCCATCACCACAGGTCAGCCATGCTCTAACTGGAAGGGCAGGGCAGGAGAAGTTGTATTATGATACTAATGCAAACAAGCAAAGAAATAAAGCATGGCCACTCTCAGGCACTGTGCTCTTTAGGATGCTACTGGGTTGTATTAGAAACTATGAGTCCAAGAAATCAAAATGACAAAAAATCTCAGACTTCATGCTTTTCACAGTTAATTGAAAAACCCCCTAAGTGCAGTCAACATGCTTATGGTATCACACCTAGTCTTCTCCCTTTCCACCTCCAATGACTTCATTTAAGAAAAGAAAGTGCGCAAGCAAATAATGTGATTGACTGAAAACTGGATCCTGAAATAAAAAAAAGTGGCTGGCCATTTTCATGCAGCATTTGAACCCAGCAGAATTCAAACAAAAAAGGATGCATAACACAGTTAAAGAAAACACCAGATCGAGTCAGTGCCTTGCCCAGCCCAGCCCAGTCCAACAGGCAGAAAGTGTCTCAGAAAAATCACCTCTGTTGTAGTTCTGTCCTTGATCCATAACAGACACTGTCAGATACAAAGTGAAAGGTAAAAACTGGTAACTTGGAGCTTGTTACCAGCACTGTATAACACGTGAAAACACAAAACTCTGCATGCATACTTCTAAAGTACAGCTGCCTTAGTGTCATTTTAATAGGATCTTTAATTGTCCTTTATTTTAGCATACAAGATAAGCTTGCCCAGTCAAATGCAGACATATATAAAGAAATTATTATGTCATGTCTATTATATCCCTTTTCTACCATAACTTAATTATTTACCCTCACTGAACAGATACGGAATTATACTAGAGCTGGAATTCTTAATACGTAAAGGGCTATCCACCATCTCTACGGTTTATAATTGCAAAGTACATTTCTCTCTCACTTGTTCACTTTGAAACAGAAAAATAAGAATCTACCATTCTCAGGGCCGGTTCAAACAAATCTGGGCCCACCTGGGCTCAGATACCATGGTGATGGGCACGGTATAAGAACCTGAATAGAATAGAATACAAAGCCATTTAATGGGGCTGTCAGCTGCAATGCCCCACAACCCCATACCCACCTCCCACCTGCACTGCCATGCTAGCTGGTGGGGAGGGAGGCATTCCAGTATGGAGAGGGTGCAGCGGTGGGGGAGAGAGCAAGGAAAGAGGTTTTATGTGAGACAAGAGCGGGGAATAAGCTGCAGCATTTTCTAGATGAGATGCTCTTGTTCAGCCACATGTTACTGGGCTTCATGCAAGAAATCACTGGGCAAGGTCTCTGGAGATAAATAAAAAGGCCAGACGAATGGGCCTTTATGGCATTACAGCACGTAACCTCTGGGGCTCAGCCATAGATGAGGGCAGAGAAGACTGTTCTCCAGGCCTCCATCTACTAACACCACTCTTGCCCTTGCTTATCACCACATGGCACATGTGGTGATGATGATTTCTTCATTAGCTCGTTAGACAGACAGTAGCTTTCTACCCACTCTGAGTTAGGCTGGGGTGAGGAGGGTTGGGGCTACTGCTGGTTTAGCAGCAGTGTCTGAACCGGCCCTAACCACTCTTCTCCTTCAGTTCTTTCTTTGTAAAGCAGATTTTGCTGTCTTTTGGTCAGTAATGACACTGCACCCAAGATGCGTCAGGTCCCTCTGAGCTGTGTGGATTCAGGATCCAGGAGAACCTCGCTAACTTGCTGACTCGCACAACCCCTGGCAGCTCCCTTAGGACCAAGCCTCATTCTGCCCATCATGCACTGGGATCTTCTGCTTTCACCAGCTCCACTGCAGGTTTCTAAGTCACATATAGGGAACTGGGAAGTGGGCAAAGCATTTTCAGTGACAGCCTCTTGAAACTGCTGCCAGACTGGCTTTTTCTGCCCTGTAAAGCATGGTGGGGAGCCAATGTGTTTGCTTAAGCTTTCCTTTAGGAAGGCAAGGCCATTTACTGTGTCTATAGTTCCTTTTCAAGGTTATTTCCTTAGCTTTGAGTGGGACTTTATTTTTGAATTAACCTTGGCTAGTATTGCATTGTAGTAGATAATGAAAAGAATGTCACTCTTACTCTTCAGGAAATCAGTAAATACACTACAGACAAATACTCAGGAGCCACCACTTGGCAGGAGTAAAAGTGCTTTTCAAAGTTACCGTGATATTGGCTCAAGAAAAAAATCAGTCATTTCACAGAATAATCTACTTGATCATATTTAAGCATTATGCAGACTGGATTAGATGAAGTCTGCAAAACTTGTCTTAAAATCTGCTGAAGACAAATACAATTTTGGACTTGTGGATAACTTGAGTTGATGTTGAGTTGGCATTTTCCCATTTATAAATAAATGAAAGTAATGTTTACCTACAATACATCGCATTTCCTCAGCGCTTTATGGAAGAGGAAAATAGGTCAGTGGCAGAGCTGAGTGTTGGGTCCCTGGATGGCCATGCTGTATTTAATGGGCACGTCAACACCAGGGTAAGGTAGCAGCAGCGGGCTGCCTTGCTACATGACATTCATGGAGATGTGTCTACAACTCTTCTATTTGCCAGTGCTATGTGCGAGAAACCAGCCACTCGTTACCACCACTTTTCCATGTGGGCCTTTTGGAATGCCTAACCCAGCTCTACTACTGCCTGGGATACTTTACAACCTTTCTGTATCTTCTGTTTCACACTCTCTGCAGCCAGGATAATCTCAATGATTTGACTCCATCATCAACATAATTCTTTTCTCTGAAAGCAATGAGAATAAGCAAGCAGGAATGTTGACTTGAACATAAGAGGATGAAGGCCTTGACACCTTTTCTACCACCTCAAATTACCCACAGATAGTTTGTGGTACATCCCTCTGGTGTTTTGGTGTTTGGTGGTGAACATGCTGATCTGCAAAACCCAATCCTTGCCACAGGTTTGCTGGTCAGTGTAGATTAGTGAGGTTCTGCTGGAATGTTTCACAATGAAAACAGGAAGCATTGTTGCATAACAAGAAAGAAAAAAGTTTAAATACCTTCATTTTCTATAGTGTCAACTACATTGTTGACAAGCTGTATGACAGTCACTATGGAAGCTTTCAGGGGAGGGAAAGCAGAAAACAAAGGGAGGGGAAGGACAGCTTCAGGTTAGTATTTAAAACACACATCATATGTTACCACAATAAATTCTCTCAAACAGAACTGACATTGGAAAAAAAAAAGGCTGCTGACCAGTGCATGATTTATGTGGTGCCTTGCAGGACATTTCATTTCAGATAATCCCATACGTTTTCACAGTGGTGATAAATTCCATACCAGCATCTCCAGAAAGGCACAAGGGATGATGTGTATCACCTCATAAATTCAAGAGGACTGGCCAGCTGATTCAATTAACCAAAGCAGTATCTTGTCTACCTGACACTAATTTCTAATTCATTCTGGCTTAAAGGTCTCCAGAGACTGTACCATGCGCTCCAAGGATCATTATCTTTTAGGCCATCACACCATCTAAAATGGCGCTAAGCTCAGCCTATTTCCTAAGAGGCACGTTTTACTTATTTACTGCTTGTGCTGTGCCATGTAATACCTCTGGGACATTAAGCAGTACTGTTATAATTAGGAGGACACATCCATGCAGGTTTGGTTCAAATTTTACTCTGTTTGACAGATCATTTTCACAAATGCAGGTGTTTTATTAAAATATACTTTTCCCTTAAAATAATTAATACAGACTGTGCAATTGTTTAACATGGGGTCCAACAGGCCTAGAATGTGTGTCCTCTAGATCATCTGCATTTTGCATCACCTAACACCCCTGCCCTTCCCCAGAGGGAAAGCTCTGGTTCAGCGGGTACTGGATCCATGCCTTTTCCTTTGTCTTTAAGTATGAGAAAACCAATTGCTTTGGAGCAGGCTAAGAAAGGGATCAGAAATGTTGCTCAACACATACTTTTTTTTGTTTCACACAGCCAATAGACTTAGAGGTCACAAGAAACAACAGTAATAGTGCCATTCAAATATACGTTGAATATTTTGACATCTTTGTTAAATCTGGGGCATGGGATCAAGGATCTCATCCAATTTCCTCAGTCCTTGTGAAGGCTTGGCAAAACCAGCCTTGATAAAACAACGAAACCATGTTCTATCTAGGGCCATGTTGAGCATGTTTATGTCATTGACAGCACTGGTAATTGTACAGGGGAGGACTGTATAAGCCAATGCATAATAAACATTATGGAAAAATAAGTGACTCCATGTAATTAGCTGCTCTATGGCTGGGAAAAGAGGTGGAGGGCAGCTGTAAACTCTAAGAGGAGAACTGAAAGTGAAAAATAGGAGGTCAAAAATCAGGGCCAGCAGAGTCTCTACTGCAACTAAGGACTGGCTCTGTTGGGAGTTCATGGAAGGGAGGGAAACTTTACCCCAGGCAAGCTCTCCCCCAGCTCAGTGCAGGGCAATAGCCAAATACAGCATTGCCCAGGGGTAAAAACTGCTGTCATTGACGGGATTTCCCTGGCCTTCCCAGCACAACCATCCACTGGCCCAAAGTGAAACAGTAACTTAAAAATATACCTTTGTCACATCTCCCCCCCTTCAAAACAGCTTATCACAGAAACCGGTAACTTGCCTTTGAAGTGACTTCTCAAAATATTATTGCTGAAAGTGGACAACTCTTTTTTTTCATTTTTTTTGTATTTGTGACTAGTAAAAATTTTGCTTTTTGATCACAAAAAAGTGGTTAAATACTCTCAGCAAGCCTAGGGGAGCAGAGTAATTTTAATGCAGTAGAAATAAGATGTCACCCAAGGCTCTGTGGAGCCTGGCCTTGAACACTGCTGGGGATGGAGCATTCACAACTTCCTTGGGCAACCCATTCCAGTGCCTCACCACCCTCACAGTAAAGAACTTCTTCCTTATATCTAACCTGAACTTCCCCTGTTTAAGTTTAAACCCATTACCCCTTGTCCTAATTTTAGGCTCTTTCACTGCAAACCTTCCCTGCTGCTGCAAGAAAACCAGAGATGCAGACTTGCATTAACCTCAAATGACTCAGATAATTTAAGTTTCTTCCCTTATTCCCCCTGAAGATATGGATTTGTTTAGAGCCTGAACTAGAACTGTTATCTCTAAAGGCTGCATTTTAAATGCAGCTTTCACAGAAAATGAGCAGGCACAGAAGGTCCAATCTACCTTTAGTGGGTACTGTGTCAGCAATTTAAATGGGGGCAGGATCAGATGCTTGAAAAGCCTAGTTAGAATTTGGGAGACATAAAAAGTAACCACGTACAATAAAAGACCAGCTGGATAATTATTCTAAAGGTAATGTATATTAGAATATACATTATTATAATATAAATATATATTATTAAAATAATAATTGTAAAAACTACTCTAAAAATCACTAAAGGCTTTGTTTTGAGTGTAGGGGTAAAAAAGCACTGAGAAGCTTGACAAAAATACTCATGATGTGTCAGGCACAGCTGAACCAAAAGGAACTGGAAGTACATTTTGCTTCAAGTGCTTTTTCCAACATTTAGGAGTACCTAGGGAAGAGCTGCATGACATGACCGAGGAACTGAGTCTCCAGACAGTTCATTAACTGGCAACCGAAGAAACTAAATACAATTTCTTTGTGCTAATCTTTTTCTGTGTATCTGAATGAGGCTTCCCTGACATCCATCATCCCTTCCTGGCAGAAACATCTTGCCTTTTCTCAGACCCAGTGCTCAACATACATGGGCTGCAGGAACAAAAGTTTGCTCTGACTTTGCAGGCCTCTTTTAGGCTGTGCATGGCTCTGCTCATGTCACCCACTGAGATAATGATGTAGGACATGAAGAGCAGGCAACGAACATGCACTGAGCAGGGCTTTAATGGTGCTCTATTATTTGCTGAGCTGTGATTGCCAGGGAAAGGCCAAGCCACCAGGAACTGGCTCATCTGTTCATTGTTGCTGCTGAGCACCAGCAGAGATTTGTGGGGATCATGAATGAAACCTGGCAAACGGCACAGACAGTCCCTTCAATTTGACTGATGAAACATGAAAGTCATCCTCTTCCAAGAGGCAAAATGATAGAAATTCTACAGTTTCACTTGCAACCTAGTAGTCAACTTATATCTGGGCAATGTGACTCTGCTGCATCATACCTCTAAGTCACTGTAAAGTTTTTAACTGATACAACTCCAAGCATCAAGATTTTAATTACATTCTTACAATTCAGAACTTGGACACAAAGTAAAGACCCAGGACTTTCTAATTTCTAGCATCATTAAAAGGTTTCTAGATGTCACCTAAATGTTTTTAATAATATTAGAGAGCTGAATGGCTTTTTCCTGAGCATAATGAACATAAACCCATTTCTTACCATTATCATCACCGGAATCAGACTGGAAGGAGCTGAGGGACTGTACTTCAGAGTTGCTGCCTTTATTACTTCCTGCAAAACAGGTCACTTCTTCAGCGTCATCAACCCCTTTACCTTCATTGACAGCAAAAACAAAGCAAAATGGTACTCTCTAGGTATGCACATTTGTCTATTTACACCACAAAGCCATTTAAAACTTGCCAACAAGTAGCCTTCTATATTTTGTCTGAATAAAATGATTTTCTTCAGACAGAGGAAATGACCTATTCAGCAGACAAGGGGATGAAGATACCTAGACTCCTGAGGTGTTTGAAGTCCAAAGAGTCTTTCAAGTGGCTGATACCACAGTAATCAAGGAAGAAACATCTGTACTCAGTATTGCCTTTTTAGATGACATGTAGGAAAGAAAACATGTAGGAAAGGTAACAAAAAATGTGGTATAAACATCTTATACAAGATAGTACAGTTACATTTACCTTTACTGTTCATTTCCTAAGTTTAGAGCCTCACTGAAGGCTTATTCAATGCTCAGTAAAGTTATTGTGCATCTTATTATTCATATCAGTGGCCCTTAGATCAGATTTTAATGGCTCCACCACTGACATAAAATAGATTATGCTTCAATTTACATTGCTTTTCATCAGGGACATTCAGTCCTGACAGCTGTACACTTTAGACATGTAACTGCAGCGCATGGTATAAATTCTCACGTAATTAAACACACATGAATAAACACATTCAGCTGCACATTATATGAGTGATAATAAGGAACACAAAAAGTTATCCTCCATAGTAATCACTGAGATAGATACCTGAAGCTAATTATAAATGAACAAGCTCTGGTGCTGCAAACACATAAAGGCAGCTCTCCATCTGCTCGCTATAGATATTTCTACCCAGCATGGGGCACCTCCATACAGTAAGGGCTGATTTGCTCCTGCTGAGAAGCAGGGCATGTAGTAGGTGGAGTGAGTGCTGCAGTAATGAAGCTGCACTGCTTCCCACTCCTTGATAGCACAGGTCCATCTTCGTGGCACGGCCTCATGCTGTGCAGAAATTCATACAGACACCAGCAGCGTCTGTGGCAGAAACAGGAGAATACAGAACAGAGCATGTATGGCGGACAGCATGCTGATGCTTTTAATCAGCAAAACTATATTTAATAATTAAAAAGATCAAGCACAACACAACTTTGACATACAGCCCAAAGACATGAAAAATAAGTCCTGTTTTTCACTAGCAGACCTAAGCCAGTGTGCTGCCATAGATAAAAATGTGCAGGCCAGGGCATAGGCACGGGGCAGTGCCAGATTCCTCTCTCTGTTCCTCAGTTCCTACAGCTTAAAACTACAGGACTGAAAGTTTCTGGATGATGTAGTTGTATTTGACAGTTTTGGTTCAAGATGAGTTGCAATGGGGTTGAAGATGCATTAAAAAAACTACTAAAAGATAAAATATCTTAACCACCACAATATGCTAAAGCAAACATCTGCCAGTCCATATGACATATTCTGACTTGCAAGAATAGGTGATGTAGGGCTGTAACTCTGTCCCAGCAAACTGGCATTTCCTGCTATGACAGAATATGTGAAGTTTGCTGCATCTCAGCAACCTGTTGTGGAATGGAGGGGGCACTGTGTGAAGAAATCAGGTGAGAAACCATCAGAGCACAAATGGGGTAAGCGTGGGGATCAGAAATTTTGTGATCACTCTCATACTGAATGCAAATAGGAATGCAATGGACTGAAACGATCCTACAAGTACTACATGATTTCCTGATTCATTTCATAGACACTGGAAGTAGAGAATATTAGTTCATTTGTCCCTGTTGCAAAACAGGATTGCATCTTGCAGAAGGTTTAAATGTTTTAACTCCCTCGGGACATAAACTGCCCAAACATAGCAGAGTTTATACCTGAGAATTCTGCCCCAAATTACTGTTTTTCTAATAGAAAGATGATTACATCACTTGAAGAATTAACACTCGGAGCACTTACTCATATGTGCTTTCTGAACAAGGGGAATAAATGCATTTAGTCATCCGTAATGCATAGAAGTAGAGATCTTGTATACTTAGTTAATTATAGCCTTTCAAAATTAAGCCAAATCACTTCTTGGAGAAATGTAACAATTGCAAATGGATTAAGTTGGAGCATTAAGAGTACCTGTGCCACTGTACCTGCTGCACCCTGAAGGCAACCCTTACTTATGGCAAGGAAGAGCAAGACGAGCCACACAGCGGTACTTACTTTCCATCCCGGTATCCCATGTGCTCTTCCTGATGGAATCACAGTCGGAGCGACAGGGGGACACAGCGGGCAAGTTCGGAGCTACGCTGCACACCACCACCCCGCGCCTGGCTGTCAGGATTCGAGGGGACTCGGGATGAAACGTCGTCATCTCCTGGTGCTCCACACCAAGCCCATCCACTATCTTATCCAGGTTATTCCGTGAGTCACTCTGGAAGCACGGGGTATAGGCCATTGGCCTCACTGGGACCTGCGGAGGCCCAACCTCTTGGTAGATATTTCGGCTGTCTCCACTGTTCCTGATGTTCTTGAACTGGACGCCATTGCTCTTGTTGAGCAGGGCGGCTGTAGCCGGGTCCTGTACCAGAGTGATGTTGTTGCGGGAATAGTTCTTCCTGAAAACTTTCTTGCGAAAAATGATGAAGAGGATGATCAACACGAAAATGACAAACAGGACCCCGGCTATTCCTATCAGCTCCTCCTTGCCAACATAAGAATGCCCAGCTTGTATATTGGGAACCACCACAGGGCGAAGACCACAGTATTGCCCCACATAGCCAGGGGTGCAGTTACACAGAAATGAACCAAACATGTTGACACAGGAGCCACCATTTTCACATTCTTCTCTTTCACACTCATTGATGTCTTCTTCGCACCTTAAAAGAAAAGGAGAGTTTGGAATTAGGAGAACACCTAGGAAAAAGCCCAGGTTGTACATGATGACTTACCTTGTCAAAGTGGTATCACTTTGATGGTGCTTGGCAAATGATCTTAATATTATCATATAATTTAATAGTATTTATTTTTTTCTACAGCATTTCCGTTGCTTTTCAAGATGATAAAATGGAAACATCAAGAAGGAAGTAACATTTTTAAAGCATCTGATAGGAACAAGCTCCCTGGCCCTAATCAGGCTTACTGAATGCAACAAAGAATCTCAGACTTTTTATATTGTTTTTGGATGATCCCATGGGATTCGGTACAAAATATTAGGAGGATTCAAGGAGAAAATAGTTGAGAAAAAATCAGAGTACTTATTTAAGAGGAAGATACACTGACTGTGTAAAGTTATTTAGGCCTGGAGAAAAAAATGAGCAAATATTAGACAACCAGGGGGAAAAAAGAACAGGAACCTGAAAAAGAGGAGAACTGGAAAGAAGAAAGGGTGATAAAACAAGGCAGAACAGAAAGTATAAACAGCAGACAAACTAGATGAGAAACAAGCATGTTGATGGGCAGGTCAGAGGATTTTCTGTTTCTACAAATATATGATCAAGGCTGGGATGTTTAAAATAAACATGAAGAAATGAATGCAATGAATTAGGCTTTTATGTTAGCACTAAAGTGATTAAATGACCCATTTAAAATACTCCCCCGAAACATTACACAGCAGTAATGTTTTGATCAAATGCTCAAAAAGCCTCTAACACTTACGTGTGTATATCTCAGTGAAAACTGTCTGGAGATAACATCCTGAAACAATAATTTAGGAAGCCGGGTTCAGAAATGCATTTCTGAACACGCGAGCCTCATGGATTTCTCAGCTGTCATTAGCTTAGACTTGAAATAAGCACTAAGCCTTGGGTTATTCTTGTGCTAGGTGAATCATAGCTTTTTGTTACAGGATGTGTGATCAAAAAGCCCATCACTGAATTGAAAAGCTCCCATTGCCCTCCTGGGGAGGGTCACTTACGTTACTCCTGTCAAGCCATTTTTGCAGTTGCAGATGAAAGCGTTGCCAATGGGATCGCATGAGCCTCCGTTCCGGCAGGGGTTTGGGAAGCAGGCTGTGATCTCTGACTCACAATTCCTTCCTGTAAACTGGGAGAGGCAGTTGCACTGGTAGCCTGGGAGGTGAGGGACACAGAGAAATAAATGAGAAGCCTACCACTGTATCTGTCTAGGAGCAAGGGGATCCATTTGGATACTTTACTCAAAAAAAACATGCTGTACTTTCAGGGAAGGCAGTATTTATACTCATTCTGGTATGTCTGTGTGGTCCACACTAATGCCAATTGCAAGTTCATTTATCTGGGATGTCTGGACAATTGGACCTCATGCCTACAACCAGGGACCAGAGGAATTGCTTCAGCCCAGACCATCCCAAATGTTACAACCCAGGTAAGAACAAATGTCACCCAGGAACAACTCTGGTTAAAAGAGTTATTCTAGATCAAGAATGCATCTCCCAGTGTTTCTGAAAATACAGAACATCTTTGCTGATAGTGGCAGCCCACTCTCCTTCTGGGGCTTCTCCAAACTAAAATACATCAGCGGAGAGCTTTTCCACATCTGCTTTTCACAAGGACAAAACAGTAGGGATGTGACAGTGATAAAACACTTGATGGGAAAGTGATAAACCACTTTCATGAAGCATATCATGCAGGCATGAACTATAAACTTCATAATACCAGCAGACCTGAGCAATGCCAGCCCTAATCAGAGCTGCTTATGTGCAGTGTGTGCTATTAAAATACTGATTAATCACTGGCTGCAATACATCAGACATAACTCCACTGAAGTGGAAGGGGACCCTATAGGGGATCAAAGTCCTACTTCCATGTTTCTTGCCAACAGAAAAGCAACATCAGAGTAAAAAACAATTCTTTAACTCATCAATTCTCTCTGCCAAGTATCAATGACAAATACCTCTCTCCCCCTCTTTTTTTACTCTCCTTGTGATTTTGTGTGGCACAATGCCATTAATAAAAACTTTATTTAAGGTCAAAAAGAAATCCTGTGAGGTAGTGAACTGGGTATCAAGACCTGACCGCTTTTTCACCCCAAAAGAGCAAGGAACATGTAGGCTGTGAAAGCCATGAGATAGCTAACGTAGTCCCTGGGATGGAAGGACTCCTAGATTAGAGCTGTTGAACTAGCAAAATTATCCTGGACATCTGTAAAAACCTCTGACTGATTTTTAAAAGAAACTACTTACACAACCCAAATGTCCTAAACAGATGTTTAGGCAAGGTTCAAGTTCCAGTGATGGGGTTCACATAGTTACTGAATACAGCATATTAAGCAACTGGAGCAAGGAATCTTCCTGCCATTAATCCTGCTGGAAGTTAGAACTGAAATGGTTGAATGCAACTCAGTTCAGTGTCAAAATTATTGGAGATCAAGCTGATGTAGTTGAAATACCATCCCAGTGGCGAGCCTTTTAAACTTATTTTTAAAAACTTTCTGTATCTATGCATCTGAAAAAAACAAGCCACTGTTGTAAGAACAAGGCAGGGATTTCCAGAACAGTTGGAAGGAGAAGAATTTAATGGAAACAATATGGGAAAGCCCAGTGGAGGCAAGAAGCAAAAGCAATTCTGCGTTGACTCCCACATCTTTTATGTCCTATGCATTTCAGTGTGCCTTGTTCTGTTACTTTAATTGAATTGTTTCATGAGGATGGGCTTTTGAGAATAAACTTGGAATCAGATTTGCTGGTGTATTCAGTCAAGAGTCCAATCCTATTTAATTGAAGATAAATGAAATAGATACTCAAATATCATGCTGTTTTGCTGTCTGCTACAAGAAAGGAGATAGAAGCACTGTTGTTTTCAAGGCTGCAGGGTTAAGAAGAGAAATGGGGATACTTAGAAAGCACGTTTGGTCAGGATCAGAAGATGGGATTATGTTTTGGTCACTCACACAATGCAAACAACTTCCTGGACCTGCAGATATCTGGGTCTGAAGAAATACAGAACTGCTACTGTAGGTAGAAATCACAGCATGAATAAATAAGGCTGTTTCAGTGCTTCATTTTATGACTGAACAGTGACATCTATAGTCCAAAAATTTACAGTAATGTTTCATATATATATTTATGGTTTCGATGAATTTAAGTGAGGTGAAAATGTTCAAGTATAAAACATTTTATTCATAAACAAATCTGTTCCCTTATATAATAGCAGAATAGGTATGTTCTATTTGTTATCTGATGTTTTAAACCTTCATCATTTTAAAGGGATTCTAGAAGCCAACTTTCCGTACCTAAGTTGCTAGCTGCCAGTCATTTGTAAGACAAAGCCTTTGAGTTGCATTCTTTTCACGTCTTGTATTTGTTTCAGCTGATTGATTCCTGGGTTCTCACTCTGTAACATATTCTGTTACATTTATTACTGCAGAAAAGCTGAGAAATATTGATTTGTTAAAAAGAAATTAAAAACCTTTTACCACCAAGTAGAAAAGGAACATGGATTTATTCATTATTATTATTGCCCAATGATTTTATTAAAGATGGACTAACTTCAATTAACATTTTATACTAAGAGGAGATGAAACTGAATGCTTCAAATGGGTTAGAGATCAATTGGGCAATGTATGAACAAGACCAAAATGAAAAGTGTGCTTTTGATAGCCTACATTTTTGATGGAATTTGATCTGATGATGGTGGAACACAGATATTACAAGACCAAAGTATTCAGTGTAGACTCTAAGACTATGGATCAAAGTTAGAAATAAAAAAGGCAACAAACAAAGGCAGCATTACATTACAATATTTATCACTGACTTTTCCTATCATTGGAAGCACTGCCATACACCTGCCAACTCCGAGCCTCTGGCAAAAGACAGAACTTCCCAGTGACACACACGCTCAGAGCTGCAGAGCATTCACCCAGGAGGTCTCCAACACAGCAAAGCATATGTCGAAATTCATCGAGTAGGGATGTGGAGAGCTGATATGATGGCTCAGTACACAGCTTACATCAACTGAGCCAGCAGACTTGCCAGACCTTTTATGCTTCTCCAAACCTCTCGGCAGAGACTGCAGTTTTGCCCGCTACTGCACATTGTAGCTACATGGCCACGGATTAAGCACAATCGTAAAGAAAGCCCTTCTGGTCAGGAGTGCATTTTGGGTCCCGCAAACAACTTTTAATTTAATTACACTTTTAATATCCTGCTTATGTATCATGCATTTCTTTGCACCCATTTAGCACAAGAATAACAAGCACACTTCCACATCTGAGGACAAAGAGCTCTGTTCTCTCAGCAGGGAATGAAAAAACCCTTTCAAGCACCCTAGGGCTTGCTCCTGTTCACCATGGAGGTACTGGATGTCTTGGAAATTCATCAATATTTAAGATCAATACAGTCCACCTGAGCTCCCTCCAAGAGACATGAATATTTCATTTTGCTAGTAATGCTGATCAAAATGTTGATCTGGCCAAAGCAGCAAATTTTGTGATATCATCATTGCATTTCTTCAGAGGGAACCAGTAGAAAAAGATAGAAAGTGTGGTAAACACACCTGCAGTGGTGCTGGGGTGGGACCACAACACCCTCAGCATGTGCCACAATAGCCTGTACCAACAGCTGACCTGAGAGCAACAACAAGCTATGGGCAATGGTATAGCCCTTTTAGGCTCTACATATATTAGCAAGCCCTGCAGAGCAACAGCAGTGGGTCTGTGGAGCAAAATAGCTGGTGCTGAGGACACAGCACCCCCAGTGCACCCATTTTAGAGCTTCGGGATCATGTTAGCTGGTCCCCTGGTGTCCATCTTCCAGCTCAACACTGTCCAGAAAGAAACCTCGCCCTGACCTGACCTCTCCACAGTGGGAACCAAAGCACAGTGCAAGGAGATGATCAGAAGACTCACATCAAAGCTCATTTGTGATCTAAAACATTAAGTAGACATAGTCCTCTCCTGCTTAGACTTGGGCTTTCTGATTGTTTTATAAGGCTTCTCTCATGCTTCTCCACTAATTAGAGTCTGCTCTATGGAGCTGAGTCTCACCTCTCTTTGAATCCAACAACTTCTCTTCCAGCCTTGTTGGCATGTCCCTGTTCAGAGCTAAAGGGACTTTCCAGCTCAGACCTTACTGAAGAGCAACATGCTGTAAGCAAGGACACTACACAGGCTTCCTGCCTATACCTATGTTTACTTGGCACTTAATAAGCAGAGACAGTGGCAAAAGGCAGGCATGGTGCCATCAGCAGATGGAATGCTGTTATGCAGCGAACGCCTCTGTTGGTAGCATTCCCAGCCTGAGCATCTGAATGTCTGTCTATCCTCAGGTTTACTTGGCTTTATTAAAGAGGATGCTCCAAACTGCTGCCAATTCTTTTTTTGAACATGTGTATGCTCCTGTTTGTATCTATCACATGCAAGAGAAGCTGGCTTTTATCTGTTATGTGCTTTGGCCTCTCATTTTATCTCCCCTTGTAGCTTCTTTCCCTGCTGTGTGCCTAGACCTGACAAACTCGATGTCCAGAAAGAAGCCTGGCCTTGGGCCTGCTCACAGCAATGGCAAGTTAACTGATGTGAAGAGCTGAAGGTGAAAAGGACCTCTTCCAGCATTTGTATTTTGGTATGTTTATAGACATACCAGGCCTTCAAGAACTGTGTGATCTTCAGCCACACATATTCCTGCCACTTCAGATTGAACTCATTCGTCTTCAAGCAGATGACTGCCTCTTGCCACTAGTTGGTATGAAAATGAACCTCAGTCTTCATTAAACAGGTGCTTTCTACGAAAAGGATTGGCATGAATGTGCTTTGAAAGCGGGAATTTAAATCCAGATGTCTAAAAGCATAGCTATTAAAAAGATTAAACCACTCCAAATTTCTAAAAAGCTTTTAAAAATTAACTGATGTGCATGTGGTGTTCTCACATTACAGCATGCTGGTTTATTTGTGTGTGTGAGAAAGCGAGACCAAGAACATAAATAAGACCAGGTCAGTTCATGACTATTAATACACCTATTTTTCCCTGATATCATTCTTATGAACCACTTAATACTCAAAATCACCTCTGTGTCAATGTTGCCGACACGCTTTAAACCACGTATTGAATCTGCCATCTAAGTGCCACATTGTGTTTTCTCCTCAGTTTAGATTTTAATTCTGTTCATTAAAAAAAAGGAAAAAAAGAAAAAAAAAAGGGAAAAATGGGGGAGGGAAAGCAATGTCTTTCTGTCCTCACACTTTGCCCACAGTCCTTGACTCAGTATTTCTGCTCAAATAAAATTGCCTACTCATATAAGCTATTTACTTCAATCAAAGCCAGATGTATATAGGACTGATCAAATTAAAAGGAAGCAACTATACTTACAATTGCAGGCTTTACAAGCATGAGGTTTCTCTCTGTGGTTGAAAACCTTGGCTCAGTGTTTGCATTTGATTACAGTAAAGCCTTCTATTGCTGTGATTGCTCATGTTGTTATTCATGCAGATAAACATACATTTACCACTGGCAGACATGGTAACGCCACTCTATTATTAAGATTGTGTGACATTTCCCATTTTAAGACCTCTTATTCAGCAGCTTATAGCTTAACCACACTTTAAACACTTGGTTGAATTTTCTTGGGACAGTTCAGTCCAAAGAGCCAAGCTGTTTCTGAGAGTCACGCTGTTTGTCAGGTCTCAAAATGCTAACAGCTCTCTTTAAAAATAGCTTTACTGACCCGTACTTATGGGTAGGTCTCCAAAAGTCTGGAAAAATGTGGCCTGTATGTCAGGGCTGTGGTTTCCAGAGTCTCTCAAGAAAATTGTCCTAAAGCCCTACGTAGCTCCTTCTGTCAGACCTAGTGAGTGCTTGTCTCCCTTTCCCAGCCTTTTTAAGGATGCATGGGATCTCCCCATGGGGTCCCTGGACACACAGTACCTCTCTTTAACTGTTGACAACTCTGGGCATACACTGCTGCCACAGAGCTGGATTCTGTCCCGTGAGAACACATGAGTGCATGCCATGGGCGTCCAGAAACCATATTTTGAAAGCAAGGAGTTTTTTCTGTGCTCTTGTGATTTCTCAGAGCATCTAAGTTATCCATGCTTTCCTACAGGCTGAGATCCTCAGACCAGGTTGGACAGGGCTTTGAGCAACATGGTCTAGAGGAAAGCACCTTGTCTGTGGCAGGGCATTGGAACTGGATGAGCTTTAAGGTCCCTTCCAACCCAAACCAGTCTGGGATTCTATGACTGGTTTTGTCCTCTTGTTCAATAGGCAGAGGTCAGACAGAGTCAGCATTACTAGCTCTGTGCCAACTCTCTTTTTGAGACACCACCTTTGCAATCAGTCCTGAGCTCTATGCAGCCCATGCACAGCACTGTTCCTGAGACAGGTTACTTTGAAGATGCTCTGGATTTACCCATAGGAAACCTAACAGCACGAGCATGGACACATTCCTAGTGCTTATAAAGCATCGCTTTAGCAATTCTCCAAACAGAGTTGTAATATTGCCCTATTCCCATAACCACAGGATGAAGTGGAAGGTAATGAGAAGCAGCTTTCTATTAATGGTGAACCGGGCAGTAGGCACTTCTACTGAACGGAAGAACTCACAACAGGAATGCTACTATGGATCAATTTATGCAAATTACATGTAAATTAGATATGGCCCCTCTGATTTCTGGCATGTAGCCAGCAACTCTTTCATATTATAATGTTGAGTAGCCTTTGTTTGACTGTTTTCTTTTAAAGTCAGCTATAAATCTGATCTTTCTTTTTCTCTTAATTTTCTTATAAAGCACAGTAGGGTTTCTGTAAGAACAGGATGTTAACAGTATATGAAATCTGCTCAGTTAAATTCGAATTAGAGGCTTTATTTATTAAAATAAATCCTGTCAATATGCCAAATACTTTCTGTTTAGGAAGAGGAAACTTTATTCTCCAGAAACTTTAACAGGAGGATAATATCATGGAAGATATTAGTCAAGAGATTCTGATGCTACTGAATAGGACAAGGGGTAATGGGCTTAAACTTAAAGAGGGGAAGTTCAGGTTAGATATAAGGAAGAAGTTCTTCACTGTGAAGGTCGTGAGGCACTGGAACAGGGTGCCCAAAGAAGTGGTGAACACTCCATCCCTGGCAGGTTGGACAGAGCTTTGGGTGACAGTGACATGGTCTTAGTGTGAGGTGTCCCTGCCCATGGCAGGGGGGGTGGAACTGGATGATCTTAAGGTCCTTTCCAACCATTCTATGATTTTATGATTCTGTGAATGCCTGGGATTAGGAAAAGGACCTCTGCACAGTACATTTTTGAATGCTTCTCCCCAGAAAAAGAAAAAAGCTGCCATTTTCTTTCTTCAGGTAAAAAATGAAGTGTTATTACTTTTTTTTAATATGTTAAATGAAAGTCAGCTGCCAACGTCTCCGTCAGCGAATACAGTGGCTGATGATTCTTAAATGCACGTTGCAATTTGTGGCTTCGCAACTAACATGTGCAATGCTGTTGGGCTCTCACCTCTATGGAATTTAATTATGTGGCCTTTTTGTACACAGAGGACACCAACAACGGCATCGCTTTGCTGGTGGAAAGAAAAATGCCCATGCCTTGTCCTTGTGGGCTGGGCTGCAGAACCACCAGCGTACAGTCAGGGCCCATTGCCCTGGAATTATGGCTTTATAACAATCCTTTATTTACATATACTGCTGAGGCAGTAAAAACAACAGACAGATTTTTAGCAGCAGGCAGCTGAAACATCCCTGCAGGGCACGTGCCCCTCGCCGAGGCAGGAAAACAGGCAACTTGAATCAGTTCCGTGCCTGCTTTCCAGCAGCGAATTATGTTGACATGAAAATGGTGCGTGCCATTCCAGTACTAAAATGGGTCCAATCTTCAGCACCGCCTGTTTCTCCCCAACCCCGCATCTCCCCTCAGTTTGAATTGGTATGTACGTGGCACTAGGAAAGAAAGAATTACTGTAAAGCCTTTAGTTAGAAAGGTTTCAATTTACTCATCACGAGATTGCTGAGCAATACTGTAAATAGACTGAAATAAAATCAATAGAAAGAGCTGTTCTCATGCTTCCTAGGATGCTAGGCGAATGGTTAACCTCATTTATTAAGTATGGAGTCTGAATCAAAGCCATGTTGCATTCATGCACATACTACAGCTGTATTTCCTAGGGATTTAAATAATCTTGCTTAGCAATTCTCTCAGTGGCTGCAGCATCTTTCTGCCTCAGAAGGATTTACTTTTGCCCTTGCTATGTATCACTCTCTTCTTAACTTCCTTTGGTAAATGAAGACCCTCAAGGACACACACAAACAGCAACATTTGTCCTTGTGCTGCACATCAAATCCTGGCTTGCCAGTGCTGTGCTTCATTCCTCCCAACTGTCCTCCCATCTCTATCCACCCACAGCAAAGCTGATAGCATTCCTGATGCACCATTTGCCTTGGTATGGGAGAAGATGTGGCTGGATGAAAGCCAAGGATCCAGAGGAGATGCTAGCTGTGATAGCTCAGCATCAGAAAATCCACACTGTCAGGGTTTACCCTACAAGGGCAGGGTTATCCAAATGAGAAACTTCTGCCTGTCAGTTTTGCTCAGATCTCACTGGATTTCAGCCTGGAAAACGAAACTGTTCTCAAGTTTTAGGAAGTTCCTAAAGTTCAGAAAAATCTATGGGAGGAAGGAGGGTCAGAAAGAAAACATGAGAACAACACCTAAAGCAAATAATAACTATGGGTAGAAGGGAACTGCAAGAACACATTAAAGCAGAAAGCCTTGGGACAGTGGCTAAATGTTCCCCATAAAAAAAGTTTAGTGGGAACTTCCCTAGGGAGCTATGACCAAAACCATTGACAGCGAGTGGATGGAAAGCTCTGAACTTGCAGAACACTTCTCTGCTGAGCATCCTCCTTTTCAGAGGAATTTTTGGTCTATCAGAAAAGGTGAGCAATGCTGCTTGCTAATAAAATACAGAGAACTGGAAGGGAAACTTGTACACTGAAGAGACAGAACAGCCCTAGAGGGAATCACTCACAGTTATGGCATTTGCTTTTTTCCTGCTAAGATGCTGACTGTTATTACAGTCTGGTAACTTGTGCACTGCATTACTGGGTAGTAAGTCACTCATACCAAATCACACAAGCCACTGTATAACCACTGGGTAGGAAACTCCAACACGAGCACAGTTTAAATCAATGCCCTTATAAACTCTGGATAATATTACTTAGACCTTGAAGCACTCAGGCCTCTGAGGAGGCTGTAAAATACACTTCTAGGGGGGGTTTATAATGGGGCTGACTCGCTATTTTCCATGTAGACACGTAATCAAATTACTCACTCACAAAAGGACCTAGGTGTTTGTGGACAGCTCAGTAATTATTTGTGACAGCTTCAGAAACAGAGAAAGGCAACAGTGCCATTGCATCTGTGATGGATGTTTGAAATCACCATCTTTGTGTACAGCCTTCGGTGCTGTAAATGGATCCTGAAAAATCCAAGTGAGCATTACAGTAATTTTAATTCTATTGGTTTCTATAGAAATAGGATTATCCTAACAGCCAATAAATCAATTTCCTCCTGGAACACTAATGCAATAAGAAGGGGCGCCATTCCACTGTTATTTATAGAGCAAACAGCTTTTACACAATTTGCAATACCTATCAGAGTTTTATGGACTTCATGAGATTTTTTCAACCATGTTGCGGCATAAAACCGTCTCCGGTAATAAATTATAGAGGAAAACAGGGAGTGTGGGGGGGAAAATCCATAAAGTAATGCAAAACATTTACCACCAGATGGCACGCTGGTACAGGTGCCGCCGTTCTGGCAGGGATGCCTCTCGCAAGCATCAGGATATAGGACGCAGCCAAGCTTTAACTCGGTCAGGCCAACCACTTCTGCGAAGCTGCTGCGCTTGTTTTGCAGCGGCAGCTCGTTGTTATTGAGGACAACGGAATCCAGGCAGCCCTGAAAGCCGCTCAAGACCTGCGTCGTTCTCTTGTCAGTGAGGCTGCGGACGTTATCCACTTGGACCTGGGCGCCGAAGTAGATGGAGCTATCCGTGCTGAGAGTCTGGAAGTAGAGGGGGGCTTTGCGGCGCTCCACGTAGCTGTCGTCCAGGGACAAGCTTGTGAAATTGCGGTTCAGCTCCAGGAAGACCGAATGCCAGCTTCCATCATTAACGGCCCTGCCAGAAATTCCCAGGATTCCCGGGCCACTTCCGCAGTCCAGCTGGAACCACAGTTTGCCATCGACAGTCTGTGGGGGGAGAAACAGAAATCAAAGTGCTTCAGGCACTCAGCCGTCCAGTAATATGCTGGCACGGAGAATGTGGGCTTCTAGACAGTCTCTACACAGTGTTAAAGCTGCTCTCCTACATGACACTGAAATAGCAAAAAGCTGTGCCTTTATCATCAGAAAAAAACCCTGATGATATCAGCTTAGAATTTACCTAAAGCTGCTAAAGCAGGCAAACTGAAAATATAGAAAACATAGAAATCCAGCACACAGGCAAGGACTGGGATAACGATATGTCTCACTGAACTGGGCATGAACTGCAAGACCCATGTTCAGCTCTTGGTTCTGCTGCTGAGCAGCTGCGTCTCTCTGAGCAAGTCCCGTCAGACACCCGTGTGCTGTGATTCTCCTCCTGGCGGTTGATGCTACCAAAAGACAAGGAACCACATCAGGGTGTTTGAGAAAGGCTTGTAGCAAAGTCAGCAGCCACCGTTTTCAGCTGGGGACGTTGGGTGCTCTGCTCGTGCACACATCCTGTGCCTCTGTGACCTTTTGGAGCACCTTAGTGAGGAACAGATTTGCCCCTAAGATTAGTAAGTCCAGTTTCATTAAGTACAACAGTAAGATTCTGCGTGGCCTGAACTCAGATATTTTCCTAGTGTGCTATATTTCATGCTCTGTGTGTATCTCACAGATGATATAAGATGGTTGTACTTTTCTTTCTTGCCTCATATTTATGCTGGGTTGATGGCTTTAGGGATGATGTTAGGATTTCTCATGCTCCCTCCTGTCCCTCACCCATCTGTAGTCTTCATAAAGGGAAAATCTGTGTTAGCCTGCTGGGACAGGCAAAGTACAGAGTGAGGGAATAGGTATGAAGTGCTGCTTTCCTGATTAGCAGTTTTCTCAAAGATTTTAGGTTCTCTAACAGATGGCAGATAAGTTTAAAATGGCTGACAAGGCTGGAAATAATTTCTTATGACACATTAATTGGATTCAAGCTCTCCAAAAGCTCTTGCAATTATTTTACCTTTATGTCATGCTCTAGGAAGTATTTATTTCTGCAAACCCCATCTCGAGACAGTTCTGTCCCATTACTTATCCCCCTGAAAAGTTCAGGGGCTGTGTCCTTTTTAATCCCTCCCTGCAGCACACATTGTACACAACCCTACTGCTCTCCCCGAGCAGGGCAGAGTTGCCATAGCTGTCAATGCAAGAACCCCTCCACTGGGCTTTGGCGGCCTGCTAAACTTGCATGGCTAATGCAAATGTGAGAAGGCTGCATTGTGTCCATTTCTCTTTGGCCTTTTTTGACCACTTCTGGCATGAATAGCCATTTGAAACTGTGTTAGCTAGAGACATCCCTTGGCATGTCTCTGAAATGATGTTCAACTTGAAGGTAAATGTTAATCTACAGAAGCAGACTGTGCTGTTGTGTCATTATTCGCATTTTACTGTCCTTGCAGGTTCATAAAACTACCTGGAGAAAGGTTAAGGGTAAAATCTTGACTTCTGATGATCTCTGGACTTCCTTCTCCACTTCCTTCTCCTTTCCAAGCCTCAGTCTCTTGACTGGCTATAACCTCAAGCCAAGTCACACTGAGCATGAGGGGTGTAAGCCACACTGCTCTGCAATCACTTGGATCGGGGGACACAGAGATGCCAAGCATGTGATAAGGTCCTTATAAATGCCAGCTACCTACTTACTACACATGGCATAAGGGGTGTTAGAGGGATATACACGAAGCCAGAAGAGCAACAATTAGCCCCTGCTATGGACAGCTGGCTATTTACAAGTCTTTGACCTGTAGGATGCAATGAAACTGGGAAGAAATTAAATCTATGGTTGTAATCCTACATGTTAGAGGGATGGATGTTGCTTGGTACTGCTAGAGCTCAATCAAAAATGGCTAATGGATGTATAGGAATATAACTCTGGCTTATTTTTCATTTGAAAATCTTCTCTTACAAGACCCAAATTGTTTACCCTCAGCTGTAAACTGTTTCTGTAGATTGAAATTGGGCTATTGAAGCATCGGCTCAGGAGGAATCTCGGTAAACAAGATGTCCTGACAAATTGAGCTGGTTTCTCTCCAGAGATGGAGCAGTAGTTTCTTTTCTCCCTGTGCAACAAAACAGTCCACAAACCTTGAAGATGCTGCTCAGAAAGTGTGGTTTGGCTCAGCAGGAATACAAATCATTATTCTAGAAAAATACATGCCAACATATAACACTTTGAAAAGCAGCCATCATCAGATAAGCAGTTAACTTGCTTCTTACTCAAAAGGCTTTTTCCTATAGAAACTACTGTACTGATTGTGTATAATATACATATACCTCCCCTAAGAGTGCTTATACCCTGAAGGACCTACTGCTGCATGTGTGTTACCCTTACTCACAGAACATGCTTTTCCAATTATCTTTATAAATACAACACTGCATATGAGAACCTGGGATAAATATTACACCATTTGCATGGGAAATGACGATCTAAAAGATTTGCCATCAAAATATGTTTTATCCATCTTTCTCACCCACTTTTATTTCTTTTTACCAGCAGATGATCTGCAATACACAGTAAATACATATTGTCTGAAAGGCTTTGCTTCCTTCCTTTTATTAAAAAAGCACTAGTAACCCCCACCTCAGGCTGGAGTTAAAGATTGAAAGGATGGTCTGACGCTTACAGTACTAGCCTAAGATGTGATAGATATGCATAGGAATCCACACTCTGCAGCACTCTTCCTCTGAGATCTCAAACAAGTCATTAGTTTCAGGTCTCCATCAATAAAAGAAGGATAACGTCATTTCCCTACCTCAAATCACTGCTTTATGGACACATACATTAAAGACTGTGACATGCCCAGATACCCCTAGCAATGGGACCATAAAAGTACTTTCATTAATCAGATGGTCAAAGGCCTCGCGGCAATGGGGCAGGGAGGAAATATTTGCCCCTGATGGCCCCGTGCCTCTAGGAGGAAGAGGAAGGGCAGGAAATGCTGACAAGAAGACGGTACTGCAAAGGGCTGCTGTCCTTCCTCCTTAGCAGCAAGCCTGGCTGGGCAGGGAGAAGAAGGTTCCTCCACTCAACAGGTCAAAACAATGTTTCTTTTCCTAAAGAAGGAGAATTCAACCTTGGATCCTTGATTAATCCCGGGTGTCCCTGTCATTACTCATAACTGCTTTGATGTCAGGGACACTGTTCAATCCTCAGAGGGGGCTCTTCGACTATAGCCTGGACGTTGGTACCAAGAAACGCTGAACATCAAGTTAAACTCTTACTAAATGATGTACATTTGAGCAAATAGTATAGAATTCCAATGAATGGTCAATGTCCAGACTCAGCAGTTATCTGGACAATAACCTCAGTGAGATGACTGGTTTGATTGAGGACTGGTAGCATCAGACTCCTAGTTCAGGACTGAACATGTGGCACTGCTTTTTTCTCCGTCTATGTGATGCAACGCAGCAGAGAGGTTGAGTCACTCCATCGCACAGCAGAGAGATGCAAACTCTGCAACCCTTCACCAATGCAGCCAGACACTTTCTGCACCAAGATGAAAGCGCAGAGATGCTGCTTCATCCTAGTGGAGCAGAAAATTCCCACCAAGCTTCCACCTCTCAGAGCTTTCTGGGCTACACTGTCTCTCATTGTAACTACTGGGACAGTGAGGTCAATGCATACCTAAGCATGTATGCTCTTACAGACACAAAGTTCCTCACCTGCAGAGAAGTACAAAGAACGGAGAAGGCTCCAAAAGCTGATGCAATCTGTTACATTTCAACAGTTTCTATTCAATGAGAAAAATTGAGCCAAATACATATTGTAAATTATATTAGAATATTAGCCTGGCTAAGATGTTTGGCCAGCATCCATATTTGTGTATCAACACAGGTAATAAAATGATGAAATGGTCCTTCTGAGACCACCTTTGGCTCACACAGTCCATCTGCAGTCCCACACCATGGATACAGCATGCTGCCTACTAATCTATCTGGGGAAATATTTCGTTAGCCGAATTACGTTTCAGGTTCGTTTATGTAAAACGGTGTATTTAATTAAAATATTACTCATTTCAACTCCAGCTGTAACTGGGATCATATCCAAGCTTCAGTCTTACCCAGCATAAGCCATGCAGCAGTAATGCATTAAAATGTATGATATACACTTAACTAAACCATGCAAAGTTTCATGTTAACTGCCTGGACAGAGGAACATATGCTTGCTTTTTACCATTTAACAGCTACATTTCTGGTATGATGGAAAAGTCTTTCTTTACCTATTTTTAATCCTCTACATTTCAAAAATCATAGAATCATAGAATAGTTAGGGTTGGAAAGGACCTTAAGATCACCTAGTTCCAACCCCCCAGCCATGGGCAGGGACACCTCACACTAAATCAAAGTAAAATCTCCACTATATTCCTTGAAAAAGAAATGAAATTAATTAAGGAATTCTCTTCTGCAATAGCTTTGTAATGCTTTGAGTTGTTAAATCTTACTTTTCCCAGATAGATGCTATACAGGAAAAAGGAAATGGTGATAATGTTTTTTGACATACCTAATCTTTTCAAATAGAAAAAAAGGCCATCAACCTGAATCTCATTTTGCTTAAATTGTCTTAAAAGCAAGAGCAAGCAACAAAAAAAATGGCCAACCTCTTAAAATCAATGGAAGAGTTGCTTTATTTGAAACAGCTGAATAAATAACACCCTTATTATATTGTATCACTACAGTGTGGCTAGTACACTTTCAGTGAAGTAGTAGACGAGTGGTTCGCTCTGTGGAATTGATTATTCATCCAAGGAGGACATCGTGTTATGACTACGAAATATTTCCATCCCTGGAGTTATCACAAATGTATGAGCTCCCAAAATTAAGCTGGTCGCTTAAAACACCGAAAACCATATTGCAGCATTAATTTTTAAATAGACTGCAATGGGAGAGACTTGCTTCAAAGAAATCAATGCCAAAATATGTCCCAATAGTGGTGGTGTTTTCTGCCTGTCCTCCTATGGGTTCAGGCTATACGGTGGGTCTAAATTTCTTCCACCTTTGCCTTTGTTTGATGCTCAGTGATGATACTTGGCCCTGTGCTGCTAATCCAGAAGATACTTAAGTATGTGCTTAAAATTAAGGTATATGAGTAGTTCCAACTGCCTTCAAATACAGGAAGTTAAGCAAGTGATTAAGTGCTTTGCTGGAGTGATGCCAGAGTGCTCAAAAGAGCACAGGATCCTATCCTTTATCCTGTATTTGGAAAGCTTCTCCTCATGTTTAATTTAATTGAAAGCAATGCTCAAACGATAACAACTTCACATTTATAGGCCTCTAAGTAATCTATTTAATGGCCTCAATTCCAAGTGCCTCCTTATCTCACAACATACGTACCTGGTTAAAAAAATAAAAAGCCCTACTTCTGGTTTACAAATGAGAAAACACATGCTCAGAAACCCTAAGTGGAACTTGCTTGAAAACATCTGAGTTAGGGATACCTGAAGTACAGTTCATGAATCAGCTGCCATCCCTAAAGAGACCTGCTATGGCCACCTATATCTCTTGAGCATAATGCCATTCATCTGCCATAGAGCACTTTTGTGAGACTGTAGTCTGATAATTTTCTGCTAAATGACCTTCACAAACAAAACTCTAGCAATTCCTGACCTTTTAAGTGATGTCATTTCTTCAAAAAAGCATGATGAATGTAATGATTTACTTTTCTTTAAGTAGAAGCCAAGGGCCAGACTTAGGGAAAGGACATACCCATTGCAACAGGAAATCCTGCCCTAACTAACAGCCAAGTGTGAGGCTCAGGGAGGGAATTCCCTGTGTCTTTCCTTGCTCAACGCATGCGAGAAAACGGAGGCTTTGCATCCATTCACCACACTGGACCTCATTCGTTGGACACGTGAGTCTGAAGCTCTCTACTAAGTGCCTCTTGAGATGGGTTCAGAGCTGGAAATCCTTTGGAGCTAGGAAACAAAACAGCACGACCTGGAGGTTGGCCTTTGAGATCTGAGCAGAGTTGCCACAAGTCTTGTCACTGCTCCTTCAAGTATTATTTTTAGCTACTAGAATCTTTCAAAGCAAAATGGTTAAGATTCTGTGAAGCGCTGACTGAAAACATGTAACCCCTACCCCAAAACTCAAAACTCAACCCAGGTGACTGCAATGAGGAGCTCTTTTACTTAAAGTATTTTTTGAATAGCATGTTTTTTTCTCTTTTGGCAGTAAAATTTACCAGCTTCAAATGGAGTTTTCCACCCAGCAGCCAGTGACCTGACTTGCTGTACTTCTTAATCATGATAGTTTTATACACTAAACTCTACCAAAATAAATTCTATCATCATTCTAACTCCATTTCAGTCTGCCTCTGGATCAACTCCTATTGTTTTCAAGTGGCACCTTCCAGCAGGGCCATTTGTATTTTTTCCAAACTGAAGCTTTTGAAAACTTCAGAATTGCAGACATTCCCTACTGATATATGGTAAGAGCAACCATGATGAAGACTTCGAAGGCCTTCAAACCTGCAGTTTTGTTTTGGGTTTTTTGAACAACGAAAGTATACTGAAAAGTTCAAACTGTGCATTTCTATGTGCTTCAAAGCACAGCTTAATCGTCTTGTACAGATCTGAACAACACTGAGTGTCCCCGGTGAATGACAATACTCTTGCTCATGAAATATTTCAGTCTAACAGCTATAAAATTATTTCTTGCCCATTAATAACTCATCTAGCCATTTTAACATTATTTAATCGTTCAGCCAAAAGAAGTCTGAAGATTGCAAATGCAGACACAAAAGGCTCTGTGCCATTTCTCCCACTGCTGAATTATAGGATATGGCTGAGTTACAAAAGTCAATGTCTTCATTTTGTACCTTAGAGGCTCTTGCAGAAATACTATATATCCAGGCTCTTGGATGAGCCTCACACTCCCTTTCCATCCGGCAGATATTTACCATTCCACAGAAATCCAACAAAGAACAAACATGCATGGAGAGCTTATCAATGAAATATTGATTAGGTATCAATCTCCAGCTACTCCATGCCTCTCTCAACAAATAATCTTAATTCACAGTGTGTGGAAATCATCACATTCAGTAGGAGACACATTCTAAGCAGTCTGATAACAGTGAGGGTATATCCTGTAACCACGGGCACAGACACAGGGGAAGAACAGCTATCTCAGCAGGCATCATTTTGAATATATGGTTAAGTGGACCTATAGTCAGTGGACCACTGGTCTAGTAGAATGTGTCCCTGCCCGCTGCAAGAAAGTTGCAATGAGATGATCTGTAAGGTCTCTTACAACCCAAACCATATGGATTCTATGATTCTGGGATTCTATGATTCTATGATACAAATGGCCAAATCTTAGATCTCCTGCAGACTGGCTCCTGCATGAAGACAAACATCATGTTTCTATAATGAACAGCACCCAATGGATCATTTTCCAAATAAAGTACTACTAAAAATCTGCTTTTTTGATTGTTGTTGCTGCCATTGTTGAAATCATTCATTTTCCCTGTTAGCATGAAACAGATTAGGGTTCATTTTCTCATCTACAGCTGAAATGAGAACAGCATTCCCCAAATTAACAACCAGCAGAATATACATAATCAAGAAAAACAACTGAGGGAAAAAAAAAGTTATTTTAATTACCTTCAGAATTATACAGGGATTCGCTCTGGTGTACATTATAATTCCATTGCTTTGCAGGGTTCGCAGACGGAGAGCCAACTTGAATTCCTCTTTCTTGCTATTTTCAGAAACCCGGTATTTAATGTAGCTATTCCCAGCAAAGCTAAGGGAAGTGTGGCCTGAAATAACCATTTTCAAAAGACACACGTTCTTTTATCGACATATGAAATAATTCCTCAGCTGTTAAGTTAATTGCAGAATTTATGGCGCTAATGAAAACGTCTAGGAAGAAATAAATAAAACCCAACCGTGATGGGAAAAAAGCTGGCACCTACTACAAAAACATATTGTACCTTTTGAAGAAATATTTTGTCATGGGACGGAGGAAAGTTCTGTTTCTCCATACTTATAAAAAGAGAGGTTTCTCCAAGTGTTCAGCACCTTTAACACCCATGGAGGCATCTATTCGCCTCATAACAGAGGGAGTCAGACAACCCATATGTCTACATCAGGCAGTTGACTTAAGGGTATGAAGTTAGGTGTGGGCCAGGACCGCAGTTATACAGCTCAGTATCTGCTGTGTTTTCATCAGGAAAATAGCACATGTCCTCTGTCATGCAGCCAAGGATTCACTGAAGTCAACAGAAAGCTCCATTTCACTGGCTTTCGACCATATTCCAGGAATCGCACAGCTGCAGAGGACTAAAACATCCTCAAACTTTCTTTTGGGGGTGGTATAATGTTTTCATTAATGAAGATTGGAATTTCAGTAATCTAAATAGTAAGAAGAATAGTTAATTATAGAGCTTTGCCCATGGCAGGAAAACATCTGGCATACCACTCTCTAGGAAAAGTCCTGTTTTCTCAGCAGCCTGTTTTATTGATCTGCGGTTCAACCAAGTCAGTGGGAATTTCCTAATGGAAAATGGAGCACTGTCTTCGTACAACCCCACAAAGACAAGTATTTCACAGGGCTTATAAACAGATACACCAAGTGCCAGTGCTGAGAAAGGTTAAGTAGTGCATCTTCTGTTGACTTCAGTGGCATCTCTACCTACAAAATGATAACGGCAGCACTTTGTTGTTCAAGTATATCCCCCTTTACTGCTGTAACAGGCACCTGAACATTCGCCAAGCTTCCCTGGTGGGCACTGACAGATGAAGGGTCTCCGGTTAGCTTCATACCCCACACACTGCATGTCCCCTGGGCACGGCTTCTCCAGACAGGGATCGTTAGACCCTGGGCAGAGTCCTCCTGCAAAAAGTTAAAATACTGTCAGGGATACACAGTGTAAAGCACGATTTGCAGCAATACAAGAGCAATGAAAGACATTTATTGATCTCACACTTCAGTACAAGCAAAGAATGGCTTAATAATAATAACAAAAAACCACCCCAATTTTCACAGAAAAGACATACTTCGAATAAGTATGTAGCAAAACTGATACAGTTCTTCTTCAAAGGCTGCCCTAAACCCCATGGCAACATACTATAAAAAACAACTGTTATGAGCAGTAAGTGTCTTCTAATTGGTGGTGTGGCTTTTGGGCCATTCATTTTCTCACAAAGCCTCCTGGGTGGGGATTTAGAGATATGAGGAAAAAAAAATTACTTGAAGCTATGTACTCCTTTTGCCGCAGGACATCTATGAGAAGCAAATTTAAGGAGGTAACGCTCCCTAGGAGACAGGAAAAAGGCATTCCTGAGCTACAGAATGAGAAGTGGGGCTGTTCATCCTCATACTGCACAGGACACACTACCAGCCTGATCGTACAGCTTAGGCAAACTTGCCCTGTTCCCATGTTCCTCCTGACATTTCTGAGGTCTCACATCCTATTTTGCATCTTGCCCAGGCTGCCAAAACCTATCTTCCCTTCTCTGTGTGTGACTGCACAAGTCCTGCTGTATCTGGAATTGCATATATCCAGGGAAAAAAAAAAAAGAAACAAGTGGATGACTTGCTCTGGATGCTAAGAACTGAAAGTGAACAAATTCTGAAAATCAAGAATAAGTTGACTGTATTCCTTGGCATTACCTAATTGAAGAAAGAAGCAGCTCAATATTCTAAATAGGCAGTTGCAATTTATAATTATAAATAAGGTAAACCATCTGTCCTTTTGTATTTAGGAATTAGCAGAATTTGGGTAAAATTATTTTGAATGCCCGTGTCAATTCTTTCCTAAAAATCTTTTATTACTATGGAATCTAATTTTGCCCAAGAATAGGTGAATCAGAACTACTACTAACTTCTGTAAGTAGAATGAAGTAATCTGAAGGGATAGATGAATACTGAGTTTTAAATATTCTTAAAATATTTGCATGGCACAATTACATTAAGGTTCTTCAAAACCTCCTAAATTCTAAACATCTATCAAGCTGAGTATGTTAAGGGCTTACTTTAAAGTTTGTCAGTATCAAAGGAACTTCTTGCATTCCATAGGGTTTGGCTATAACTTCTATATAACTTCTAAAAGTGTCTAAATTAATATGTTCTGAGAGCTCTAATCTGAAAAGATCTGCAAACACTGATATGTAATGCAAAAAACAATACAACTATTGCAGCTTCATATATGAATTTTCAGGAATAGATGAGTTCCATAACAGTCAGCCTTTTTTTGGTTGCAATAAGGAACTTGGTCTATGTCGGGCCATCTTGTTGGACATCTGTGTGCAGCTGCTATGACAGTAGCCTTTAAGTGCAGGAAAGAAGGTATTCCTGCCCTTGCTTCTGTTGATTTGCAGCCAGAGCTTGGACAGTGAATGCCAGTTGCTGGGAATGGACAGGCATCTCTTGTTTTGCTTATCAAATTCATTTACTTAATACATGCAGGTGATGATTTTAACAATGAAAAGTCAGCACCTTTCTACCCATCACTTTCTGAATATTGGCAGTACTTGTTTATTGCAGGACCCTTACAGTATTCAAAACTACTTTATGTTTTGAGCATATGTATTTTATTTACAATTTATAAAGGAGGAAATCAACCTGTCACAGAGTATACCTCCGAAAGTAATGAAAGAAAGAATCTTATTGCTCTCACACTTTCGTACAAGCCAAGCAGACTCATAGCAAGCATAGCTGAAATTACCTGGCACTGTATTTTCTGGAAAAAGAAAAATTACTACTTTAGGTTTCAAAGTGGACATGGGCTGACTACAAATATGGCAATGACTGTAAATGTCTTGCTTGATGTACAGCACAGTCAATTTAATCTTTAACATCCTCGCCTCCTTTGTCAAACATTTGTTTGAGAGGTCTATGCAGTAAACGATTTACAGTACTGCCTGTAGCACTCTTAGAAAATGATGCATGGCAATCTTTATTAATCACTTTAGTAGGAAGCATTAACAGGAGTAACAGCTGCAATATGCAGTCACACTTTGAGCCTTACAGAATCAAGAAACAAATGTCATTTAATAGGATTCTGCACCGCAGAACTATATTCCATTTAAATGTAAGATCAGCAGAATTTAACCAAGAATATGATGTTTTCTTTAGTTTGGTGGGGTTTTTTTTAAACAGCCTCCCCTCCCAACATTCTTTGGAATTCAGTGGCAAGTAACATTTATGAAATTGTAACAGATGGTTAAATATCCTATAGGCTGTATTTTCTATTTGGTTTTAACTATTTTAATTTACTGTCATGTGACAAATACACATCATTCTGCTGTATGCAGAGTACAAATCTGAACACACTTCAGCCTTTTCTGAGGCTGTAATTCAAGTGAGCCTCTGCATAGCTGACAGACAAGTTATTGGACGAAAGTCCCACCATTCATTAGTGTGCAGCAGAAAGGGACACTGAGATTTCCAAATGTGGCTCCACAAATTTTCACATCCCCTAACCTATGCCTGTATCTTCGACATTCAGCAAAAAAAGCAGCAGCTTACTTTGTTATCCATCTCTGCCAGCTTTTTTAGCTGATTCTAACTCTTATTTGCACTTCAGAGTTATCCCTCCACAGTCAAAAAAATATATGGAAAGGATCTAACATATTTAGTGCATCTGTGGAGACAGATACACTACAGAACTGCTTATTCGGGCAGACCAAGAAAAGTTCTTTTGGTAAACTACAAGCAAATCAACTTTTTATTCATCCTGCTGCAGCAGGATTTCATAGCTGTCATAGACTCTTTTAAATATTCAGACTTGGGAGAAGAAATGCTTTATGCCTGCCTGCATGGCTGTAAGTGCAGAATCTGCATTATTGCCTTGCCTAAGCTAACACACATTTTCAGGCTGATTTCACAACTACGTGGAGCAAAATTGTGAAATTGTTCAAGGTTACGTTGCCCACATCAAAGATTGATAGCCTGAGTTTAAATGCAATTATCCTAATGTCGCATTTCCACTCTGAAGAGCAGTCTATTTACCATCCAACAAGAGATTCAAGAAACATAGATTTGAATTGATATTTTTCTTCTTCTGCAGGCAAATCCAGGCAATCCGTGGCGTTCCCTTGAAACTCACAGTATTAATAAAGCTGTTCTCTACCAGGTATCACAGAGACACGCGAGGTAGCATCAATCAGTGCATGGCAAGAAAAGGTGGAATAGACTCACTTGATTGTGACAGATCATCGTCTGTTTAATTCTCTAAAAGAAGGTAGAAGTATTACAATTTTCCTACGAGTATACTGAGGAAGAAAACACTTTTCCCTTGCAAGAAATGAGACATTTCATTCCTGTTCCTCCAAAGAAGGATCGCTTACAGGACTACAAATATATTTTGAAAATGGGTGCTTCAAGAATTGTAACTTGAACCTTGTGATACTCGGTGTTCTTCTCTAGGCCCATTCTCCTGAATCTGTATGAATACTTAACAAAGAGTCTGTTTCTCTTGCTTGCAGAAGCAAGCTTCAAAGATGACTCCTCAAGGCCAGTGTCCCAGAAAACACGAAAAGCAAACTCCAAACTGTTAATTTTAAACAATCTAATACCTAATTTAGTGGGGAGGGAAGACTGTCAACTCATGAGCTGCAATTTGGAGCCTGGTGACCAGGTATTGTAAGCAATGATTACTGTATACATATCAGTGCAGATACCACAAACTTATTTCTGCACAGGTCAGTCATAGGCTTCAGTTAGCTGAAGTGTTCCTGAAAAACTCTGTCACACAGCATGTCCTAGGGAATTAGGTTCTCTCCCAGTTTTAGAACTGAGACATTTGACCTCTTCCACCCATTCCTTGATCATAGCTTCCCTTGAGACCATTAAGCGATAGACAGCAATTCCCTCTCGCCCTGACTGTACTGTCATGCCCTCACTTCACGCTTCAGTTCTCCCATGTTTTATACGAGATTGTGCACAGGCCTTAAAATGAGTGATATTCTAAGGGAGAAACATCTCTCCTTACACATGTGCAGTGTTAAAAGGACTATAGCCAAATCAGATCAGTCAGATTTATCTGCAGATCTTTGGTCCCAAGCACAGGCACTTTTGTCTTCAGTTTTCCTGACCACTTTGCCAGCACAATTTAAGGCTTAGGATGTGTCTGCTTCCTGAAAATGTGAAAAGCAGTGTTGTACACATAAGAATTGGGTTCCTGATGTGCAATCCTGAAAAGCACCCGGGACTCTTTAAGAGGCAGAGTGCAGTTTGTGCCCTGTGGAGCTGAAGACACAAACCACCTCTGAAGATTAGGTCCTGTATCAATAGCAGATCATCGCAATCAGTGATGACACATGACAATGTTTTGTCAGAACATTCACAAAATGCTCGAAGTGGTTCCATAAAAGTTGGAATTACCTGGTTTCATGAGAAACTGGTCCAAGACTGCTATTCACTTGATTAAATAACATGGATGTGAGTGTCTGCACTTTCGCTGAACACTTCTGGGTCTATTAGAAAAATTCTTTCAAACTATTAAGCCAGAACCATGTTAAACATTTGAAATGGAATTCATCTCATCTAACTTTAGGGCATGATTCATCCGACTGATTTTAGACATCTAGGGAGAGATGTATCACATCATTAAAAATACCTCATTCTTTCCACTGTCTGCAAATGGGGCCTGGAGTGACCAGCTCAGATGTAAATATATACTCACATTTGTCAAGATGATTTCCATCCAGCCCTCTCCTATAAACTTATTAATGTAACCTCACTTTTGTAAGATTATAACGTCGAACAACACTACATCAAAGTAGCTCTGACAAGACCTGCTTCTTCCCTTCATCTTTGCCTTAAAGCAAAAGAATTTACATCATGAAAAAAATAAAAATATGGAACAGATTTTTGCTTCTAAAAATCGAAAATGTCATGAGAACTATTTGTTATGAATACATTTCTTCCAGTCCTCCTACCTTTATTTTCCACAGGCACTGAGAGATGTCGTGGCAATTGCATAGCCGCTATAGCCACACTGAAACAAACCCCAGTTTGTTACAGCATTTTTCATACACACACAAGCAGATGAGCCAGAAATTGGAGAAACTCCGTTATTGTAAAACTCTTCAGTTCAATTTTACCGATTTTAAAGACTTAGATAGATGCACCTGAACTTTAGAACTTATCTGTCCAGACCTGAGCTGCTGAACCTCCCAAGTTCACTCACTGCCTGCTTTTACAGGCTGCCTGCATTTTCACATTAGATAACTCTGTTTGCTCACAAAGGTAATCTAGGTAAGTTATGCACAGCTGGCATGCATAAATTGTGCATATCTGTGACATCTGCCAGTGGGAAAAACACTCCAAGTATGATACATATTTCAAGAATGAGTGAATTAGTTCAAACTCAAGCTTTCTGGGTCATAATTGAATCAGATCTCTGGAAAACATCTGCAATATTTAATGGCTTTCTCATGCAAGCCATGAATATTTACTGGACATGAAACTACTCTAGTAACAAAGGAAGTATAATACTTTCATTGTATTCATAATATACTGCTAATGTTGTCTTGTTAAACAAGCCCAAATACATTTATGCTGGTATTTTGTGCACCTTTTTTCTTAGGTACTGTATTTATCCGCATGTGCAAGAACTACTGATCAAAGATTCACATTTTTCTAACTTTTAGTGGGCCTAGTCTTTAGCCTTCATGAAAGCAAAACTATACACACGTAATCTAATTAACATACCCTCAGAAGTCTGCTTTACGTCCTATGTGATAAAACACAGCGTGTGACTGTGTGTTTACCTAAATACCAAAACATTTCTTGTGGCTTCTTTAATTAAAAACAGTAGAAGAGGCTGAAGCATTAACTAATGCAGAGAAAGGCAAAACATGGAGTTTTTTACTTCCCACCAAGATCTCTTAGCTCCATGTAAGTAACAGGCATCAAGGCTTACACCTCTTCAGTAGCTACACCAATCAGCACCTCTGGACACATTTTTATTACAGGCTGGATGATGGATTGGAGATGCACAACCCCACCCTGCGTCCTGTGGATCACCCATGGGAAATCAGCACATAGTGGCTCAAACGGGAGCTGTGGGAACCCTTCCAGCTTTCCAGCTGGACCAGGACAAGCTGCCTGTTGCAACTGTTCCCATACAGCAGTCTTGAAGGCCATGATAAATAGTCCAGAGGCCAGGGATCACAGGCCGTCTGTAGAAGCTCACTGCCTTTCCGGCAGCCTACAATGTGTTTTGAGGATTGGCTGGTACATGACAGGCAAATTTGGAAATCACTGTCCCAGCTGAACTGTTGTGCTTCCAGTGCAAACTTGCTGTGCAGGGAAGGAAAAGGGAGAGAGCTGCTGGATCAGAACTGTACAGCATTGCAAAGTCCTTTTTTTTTGAGTTAAGATAAGGGATTATGTGGCAGATCCACTGTTAGTATCCAAAGGGAATAATACATCATTATTGACTTTAATAAGTAGTGAAATGAAATTATAAACAGTGAAAATTTTGGCTGCCAAAAGCCCATTTCTGACAGCAAGGGCTATCACTATCCCCATGGAGATAAAGATTTGTGATTTCTTGGTACGAAAATGAGACAAAGCTATGACTTGGGGAATACGAAAATATTTTGCAGACAATGCTCCTGCACTGGCCCCTGAACTCATTTGAAAGATAGTGCAGCACTGTCTCTTTAAGCTTGTGAAAATCCTTTATTTCAGAACCTTTCAGGTGTCACTTATTGTTATAATACACCTGTTTGAAACTTACAATGCTGTTACTTTAAAATGGACCAGTCTGTTCCTGAATGTACATGAAAATACCTCGGATACAGAAACCTGATACTTCTATAGGACTGAACATCTATGGCAGTATAGGTAGGACACCAAGTCCTGCCGACTGCTGCAAAAACAAAGGTTGGTTACTGAGAGACATGGCTGTGGCATTCTTGTGCTGCTCTGTGTGTGTGTGCATATGCTCATGTGAGCTTCAGATGAGGGAGACTTAGATGTATTGATTTTACAGAAGCTTTTTTCTCTGCTCTTAAATGAAGTGGAATGCGGAGCAAATAGCCTGGCAAACAAAAGAAACAGAACTATTATTGTAACTGCCTGAGGTTTTAAACTCCAAGTGCGGAATCATAAGGAAGATTGGCTTTTGAGTCTATTTGTCATACATGCCCATGTGAAATCTCTGCCAAAATGTGGAGCAGCCTGAAACTCACCCTGTCACCTACTATAGCATTAATGGTCAGGGCTTTCCACCTGCACTGGTCAGGTCGGCGGTTCTTTTCCTTGGATACTGCTGGTGCATTGCTGCAGACCAGGATGTTCTGCTATGGTCACACTCCAAGCTTTATTCCAGTGGTGGCATCAACCGGGTGGGAAACCACTTCTCTTCCTCTCCCCTCCCTTTCTCTCCCTTCCCCTAAAGTTGGTTGATGTCTCTGATTACAGAGCCTCTAGCAAGGAGGTCTTTGTTGTAAAAGGCCAAAGTTCATCAACTTCCATTTACATCAGTAAACGCGAACAATTCTTCCTGAGCCTGAGAAATCAATTCCCCCAATACATCAGCCAGTCATGCTTTAACGGACTGAATTGAAATGCCCCTTCTAATCTGCATCAGAGGAATAAAACGGATCCTATCGCATAATGTGCGAAGATGGGAGGGGAAGAGGGAGAGGTACTCACCATTGCACATGCAGCGCACATTCCTGTAAAAGCGGGGGCACACAAAACTAATTCGTGCCGTGCTATAGGCCATCAGGGAATGTGAATCAATAGACAGACTTTGCTCGCAGTGTTGCTCCTGACAATCCAGTCCAGAGCAATTCTTCTCCAAGATAGCAGAAATACGAATCACATTTTCCAAGTGTCTCCTTGCATTGGTAAGCTTCTGAATCAAATAGGCAGGCTTATAGAAACCACCGTTGTGCATCTGAACTGCAAACAGCATGTCAAGCTGATTGCTGCCTGCCACCGGCTGAATACTGATGATGTGTAGGCTGTCTTGTTTCTGGGAGAGCACTGCATTTCGCAAAGTACGCCTGAACCCGTGCATGTGAAGGCCCACAAAGTCTTCCGGGGAAACGTTATCAAAACGGATGGTGACTGTGTTCTGCAGCATTTCTTGTAGCAATTGCTCAACATGGACCACAACATCAATGGGGACCTGGAACCGGCCATCACTGACAGAGACGTTCAGAACATACTTGCCGTTATCGAGCCCTCCAAGGGCAATGATCTTCCCATCATGGCTGTTGACCTTGAACAAACTTTTCTGCTCTGATTTTAGCGTATACGTGAGGACATCGTACACATCCTGATCTGTGGCATGAATTTTCCCAATGACTCCCCCAGGAAAATCATCTTCCATGGTGACAATGAAAATCTCCAGTGGAATGGCAGTTGGTTTATGAATGCTCTCTTCAATGACCCTCACCTGAACATAGGTGTTGGAAACCTGCTGAGGCTTCCCAGAGTCCTTTGCCTAATGTAATTTAGGAAAGAAAACACAAAACAAACAAACAATAAACCACACATTTAACACACCCAGCAACCATAACTTCCTGCTATACATATCTTCACAGCATCAGTAATTCTGAAGACAGCTCAAAAGAACTTCTCAAACACATTTGAAAAATAAGTATGTAAAGAAAAATCTCAGTCGTTTCTAGCAGCTGAACTTACAAATTCTTTGGGGAAGCACAGATATCTCATCTAAGTGGATTGGAGAGAGAAATGTGTCAGCAGAATGTCTCATTACTTAAACTGAAATGTTCCCAGGATCCCACAGCTATCACCTGTCGTCTTCACAACAGAGAATATACCAATAGTGTGGTATATTCTGCACCAAACGGAGTCTGAGCTTGCTTCTACCCTGGAAAAGAGACTTAAGCCCAGTGAAATACCAGCATCAGTTTGTGCATTGATTTGGTGTGCTCCTGCCTAACTTGTGTGGATGTGAGTTCAGAGATTTTCTACAGTGCTCTGTACTGCTTTACGTGAAGCGGTCAAGAAACATGCTTGAAATAAATGAAATTTATCACCCTCCAAAAACTAAATAGGGTGCTTGTGCTGTTACTAATGATAAAATACAAGAGCAGCACTGCACTTGGACAGATGACTGTATGACCCAGAGCATGTATGATAGCATCATCTGAACTTTTTTATAGAGAATAAAAGAGCAAGTATGACAGAAAAATGCAAGGCCTTCTTGACAGAAAGGTGTGCAAACTTGAATCAGTACCCTTTCCTGCACTAAGGAACATGCTTCATTGTAGTCACTATTAAGATATACTGCTCCACACATTTACTTGCTCTAGAGAAGAAAAGAACACTAAACTACCACTGGGCTGAAATGCAGCACGCAGTCAAAGATCTTTGCATTTGGACATGGGGAGGAAAATTTACAAGCTGAATGACGAAACAAAAGCAGGATGGCATCAGTAATAAGGACATTACTAGGAAAGGATTAGTAACTCTAAGACATGCTAAAATTCATTCATATTAACTCCTAAAAGGGCTGGCTGAAGTCCTTTAAAAATAATTTTATGTATATGCGGACACACACACACACACACACAGAGATTACTTCCCATTCCACTTCCAATTTAAACATTACTTTTTAATAAACCTAAGACAGAGAAGGATGAGAAGGTGAGATGGAGAAGGAGAAGGCAGCACTCTGGCACATATGAATGGAAAGAAACATTTCAGTGGTCTATACACAACAGGAAACTATAAATTACATTTTCACTGCAGAAATCCCTAAAGAAAATAATATTGGGAATTAGGCTTCCGGAATCTAACAGCATGGTTTTCTGAACATGATGGCGCATCTCAAATGTTGTGATCTAATATTTCATTTATATGACATACTTGCATCTATATAGATAAAGGATGCTGCTTAAATTTAATTCTCATGTCAAATTTTGGCTGTACTGGAACTTTGGTTAGTAAGTTGCCCTGAAAGAAGGATATTTCGGGATGAAGGCACGGTAAGAATGAAAGGTGAGGGCTGTATTTTCCTACAAGGCTCAAAAAAATAGGTTTCAGGAATATTAAATGGCAAACTTGTAAAACTCACTTTAATGTCAACTGTTAATTAGTGTCAGAGCTTATAGCTTTTGAATTGTAACTATCTGAGGATGTTGCTGGGATTAAATGCTGTTAATGCAAAGGAGCAGACAGGCTGTGTTTACAGAAATCAAATCCAGCAAAGCAAGTGGAGGAAGCCTGCATTTCAGACTTAGCTTATAGGACCATGTCCCGTTTCAATAAAGAGGTGTTTTTTCATTCCCTAGACTTGCTTATTTAATGAACCCTAGTACATTTTCTCTGGCAGGCCTGAGAAACGTGGACAAATTACTTTTGGATTTACAGTTTTCTGTAATCAAAACTACCCTGGTTACCAAGTTCCCCAACGACTCTAAAGGTAAGTTTGAGCTGGACTTCTACTGCATATCTTATTTTCACATTCTTTAAAAGCTAAGTTGACCCTGCAAATGTGATTTCATGAGTTCTTGGTAGGCATCCAAAAATTTATGATTAAATTTATGACTTAAAAGCAGAAGTGATTTTCCTTCCTAGAACAATATTTTGCTGTCACTTGTTCTGTGGTGTATTTATAAGTATGTAATGCATTTTTGCTTATTTTCCTCACTTAGCTACAGAAAAAAAAAAGATGAAAATCTTAAATCATAATGGCTGCTGCTCAGTAAATTCATTTCATGTGGAGGAAATTGGAAAGGTGGCTGGCTGCCTATTTATATTTATATGAAATTAGGTTTAAGGACATCAAAGGAAATATACCATATTGTGTTCTTGTAAACTGGAATGCATGTTATTTACTCATAGAATACAGTCAATTAAAACCAACCCATACAGGCAGTGTACAGATGAACTACCACTATGAGGGTTTTTCTTTCTACGCAGATGCAATAACCAAGCCGTACCTGTACACAGAGCACATATTCAGTTGCCACCATGTGCTTGAAGATGACTGCAGATCTTAAGACACCATGGGGGTCCAGCGTAAACTCCTCCTCTTCATTGCCAGTGAGGATGGTGAAGGTAAAAGGGGGGCCATTGTGAAAAGAGTCTTTGTCTGTCACTACCAGCTGCAAAATGCTTGTGCCCACTGGTTTATTTTCCTTTACACATATACACAGTGTATAAAGAAAAGGATTAAAATGATACATATATCACAATCATAAAATAACATGTTTCACTAGCAAGAATATTCAACTAAATGCTCTCTGCTCAATATGGCAGTTCACAAGAAGCATTTATTTGACACCTCTTGTGCCACATGGATGGGCAGCAGAGACATCTCCAGGGACAGATGAGCTCTGCCTGATACTGTGTCTGATCACGACTGACTAACCATTTAGTCTCACACCCTGAAGCAAGGTGCAAAAAGTGCAAACTCATCCCAGTTCAGACTTTTTGAGGCCAGAGTACCTGGCATAACAAGGATGAATGGCAAAATGCGTGACTGTTAAGAAGCCTCAGAAGACAGAAATTCACCAAAGACTTAAGAAAGATGTGTTTATACTTTCCTTTAGATAAGGTCACTCAATACATCTTTTGCAGATAAATCATCAAAAGCTACTTAACTGAAACCAAATGTTTTTGTATTTTGAAATTCAGGGAAGTTTCTTATGTGCAGGATAAACTTACTTGAATTACAGCGGTATAGTTAGCTGGAGTAAATACAGGGCCATTATCATTCACATCGGAAATGTCCACGTTGACCGTCACAGATGAAGACAAAGGAGGGGTGCCGCTGTCTCTTGCCTGGACAACTAATGAATAACCAGATATCTGCAAAAAGGTGAAAACACTAAATCATTGTGAAAGCAGTCCTAAATTTTAACTTGGGTTCTTTACATCCAGTGCACCACCTATGACAATCTAAGTAAAGCTGTTTGGCCTCATTACCTTCCCTGCCCTTAGTATAACATTATCCTGTTCATTGCTCTGGTGTCCCAACTTCTGTTTTATAAGGCTATCAATAAACAAAACAACTTTATGGTATTAAAATGACTGTATCAGATGATGCATTACTGAAGCGAAGAGGCAGATAAAAAATAAATAATGGATAATATCCAAACTCAGCCATTACTACTGTAGCTAAAATTTTCATGTCTCCTAGGTGTCAGCTGGGATACGTGACCTGATTCTATTTATCTTGTGGTTGGTTTCCAGGTTATTATATAAATTGCTTATTAGAGCCAACCTCAGTTTCACACACAGTGTTTCTAACATCGCCATGGAGAACCAAGAAAAGTTCACAGGCAGTTGGCTTAAACACACACTGGAAAACATTTGGGACTACTAAGGGCAACAGCGCCTGTAGCAACAGGCTGTTATAAACCATTCAGTAGAAGACAAGGACTTGTTTGCAACAGACTTAAACTCCTCAGCATGGTGTGGGCAGTTCAGTGCATCACCCTTGGGCCCTCCACACACATATGTGCCTGTGCGTGAGGTGTGAGCATATGTGACAATTTGCCAAAGCTCCGTCTATGCACAGCTTATGGATGACAATTTGATTTTATGAACTGCATCCTTATGTTGGACTCCTTAGGTCTTCAACTGCTTCTTACTGTATATTGCTCCCGTTCCACAGGGGTTGCTGCTGACACGTCTGCCCGTGAATACTTCTATGGGGGAGCAAGCAAAGGGCAAAACGTGTGCCAGATAAAACACCCAGCTCCAGCCTTGCCATGCAGGGCTGGTAAGGGGAAAAAGCACATCCCTGCAGAGGAGGACGGTGTAATGCTCAAGTGTGAGGAAATCCAAAGCCATTAGACAAATAAAAGCCATTTGGGTAGGAGGCCAAGTATATGAAACAAGGGGGCTCTTCTGGGATGTGGGACCGACCTAAAGAAAAAAGAAACATTTTTTTTTTTTTTTTTTTGGGAATTGTAAGAAGAAATGCTGTGATTTGGTGGAGGCAAAGTGATAGAGCAGGGAGGAAGAATCCTGAACTATGGAAAGTCGAGAAACTGAGGCAGACAATATTCTTCCCCCTTACCCCCAACTTTGGAGCAGTAATTTCTACTGCTAGCTAAGACTGACAGTTTTGTGGGATCTTTCCCGTGTGTGTTTGCTTTCATTTCAGTGTATCCCAGAAAGGTAGATGGCAAAAAGTCGTGGTTTCTATGTCATTACAGCTTTGGAAATGAGTTTCCTTAAACCGCTGAAACCTGGGAGTCAGCACTGCCTTTGGGGATCTACAGCAGATGGAGCATCATGTATCATTTTCCCTGAAGGGGTCAGAAACACCTGTGTCTAGGAAATGTGCCAAGGAAGCACAGAAAAAGGTAATATTTTATTTTAAACGAGGGAAACTTTGGAAAATGCAGATTTAACAGAGTTGGCATTAAACATGCACACACTGGTGAGGGTAAACGTGTGTGTCTGAATGCTTGTTGTACATGAATGCATGTTGTACATGAGTGCACTTCAGAAACTAAATAAAATCATATTAAGAAATAAAGTCTGCACCATTTAAGAGGAATATATCAGAGCAATGTAACATATACAGCCATTGTTACTTCCCTGTCCTTGTCAGTCTATGGTAAAGTCATTCTCCAACCAAACCCTGAGAATTTAATTCTGCCTTTGTGATAATACAGAAAAGATATTTGCCACTGTATTAAACAGTAGCCCTGCTTCCAGTAGAGAGCTTTTCCAGCTGAGCCCACATTCTGAAGACAGCAATCAGCTTTCCCACTTTAATGGATGCACTGGTCAGAGGCAGGAGGCATAGATGTTGCAGGACTTCTGAAGCCACATAACACTCATGCCCTGCTAGTAGCACAGGCGATTGTGTTTGGGTTTTTTTCCCCAAAAGCTGCTAATTGCTAGCTATGGCAAAACGGTGATAAATCACCCTGAATGAATAATCCAGAGAGCAAACAAAGCAGCAGAATCTGTTTAATGAAGCACTCCTTCACTTTTGGTACAGCCTGGCCACTTCATAACATCACCTCCCCAGTGACATGTTTTGCAGAGCGCTAATTAATGGCTGAGGTCTCAGCTCGGTGCTTGGTGTATGTTCCAGTGTGTATTGTCCAACAATCTGGAGTATGTTGTAATCACTGCATTGCACACACTTCTGCATGTGTGTGCTTGCACGCAACAGGAGAGAGGAGGCAGCTCATTAACACAGCAATAGCGGCCTGTGGCAACACAGGAGAAATCCAGGGTTGCTTTTTTACCCCAGTCTGGCCTCTCCCGCTGTGTTGGTGCAGGACGGGAATGTTTGCAGAGCTTGGAGATAGGGTCAGGATAGGGTTGGGGTGGGTAAGAAGTGGAACAACCCTGTCCTGGGCTGCATCAAAAGAAGCGTGATTAGCAGGCTGAAGGAGGTGATCCTGCCCCTCTACACTGCTCTCGTGAGACCCTACCTGCAGTATTGTGTACAGTTCTGGTGTCCTCAATGTAAGAAGGACATGGAGCTGTTGGAGCAAGTCCAGGAGGCTATGAGGATGATCAGGGGCTGGAGCACTTCCCATATGAAGACAGGCTGAGAAAGCTGGGGCTGTTTAGCATGGAGAAGAGAAGCTGCGTGGAGAAGGGGGCTTACGAGGATGCTGGAGAGGGACTCTTCATCAGCGACTGTAGTGACAGGACAAGGGGCGACGGGTTCAAACTTCAACAGGGGAAGTTTAGGTTAGATATAAGGAAGAAGTTCTTTACTGTGAGAGTGGTGAGGCATAGGCACAGGTTGCCCAGAGAAGTTGTGGCTGCCCCATCCCTGGCAGTATTCAAAGCCAGGTTGGACTGGGTGTTGAACAGCCTGGTGTAGTGTGAGGTGTTCCTGCCCATGGCAGGGGGGTTGGAACTGGATGATCTTAGGTCCTTTCCAAGCCAAATCATTCCATGATTCTAACATTAGAAAGACCTGTTGGAGCATCTTAGCCTGATCACTGCAGAGTATACAAGACCCTTCTTCAAAACAAGCTAGCAGCAGAGTTGAGATCAATACACATCTGTAAGTCATTGCAAGTTAAGAAGTCCTGCATGTCTTACCCTTTCTCTGTCCAATTTCTTTTTAACCTTCACGAGTCCCAAAACAGGATCAACCGAAAATTCATTGTCTCGATCCCCATTCACGATGGAAAAATGAATCTGGCCATTGGATGGGCTATCCAGATCTTCTGCTATCAACTTTATTGAGAAAAGAGTGAAAATTAGAAAAAGTAATATTAGGCAATCTATATGATACATTAATTACTTAACACCCCCAAAAATAAGACTTTGCATTCCATCAGAGTAGTTACAACTGAACTGCTACCTCTACAGCATCAGGACAAGCATCAAGCCAATCAGTTTTTAACACAAGGCTCCCCTTGGGCCTTTTCAAAATCCGAGCCTTAAAAAATAGACAATATTGTAATCTTAATATTCTGTTTATCACTTTCTTTTTGGATCCCAAAGTTCCAAGATGTGAGGTTTGTTTGTATTGTGAGGTTTGGGTATAGCACGCTGCATGCCAGACTATGCAAATACTATGCATTTCACTGAAAAGTTGAATTTTCCCTTTCCATTAAAATCCACTTGTTTCTAGATGACTCATGAAATGCAATTCCTTAAATATACCATTACTCTTTGACAGCATCTTGGGGTTAAAAAGAGACAGTTGGTACTACTACTACTTTATTTTGGGAGAAAACTGGTAGCAGCCTGGAAAGCAGTAACAGATGCAGAGTATTGGCTAGAGAACAGTTAGGGTGATTCAAGATGCAGTAGTTACCATTAGTAACCAGTGCAGCAGTATTTTATTAAAGGTCAAGACTTTTATCCCAAGTAACAAGTGATAGGACAACAGGTAACGGCCTCAAGTTGTGCCAAGGGGGATTTAGATTAGATATTAGGAAAAATTTCCTCACTGAAAGGGTGCTCAGGCATTGGAACAGGCTGCCCAGGGAAGTGGTGGAGTCACCGTCCCTGGAAGTGTTCAAAAACGCCCTTAGTGACATGGTTTGACTTGGCAGTCCTGGGGTAAAGGTTGGACCTGTTGATATTAAAGGTCTTTTCCAACCTATTTGATGCTATGATTCTGTGTGGCAGAGGCCTTCGTCCCACCTAAGGGCTGGCCACAGCCTCACTCACCGTTATCACTGATTCGCCAATGGCGGCGTCCTCACTGATGACAGCGCTGTAGACAGCCTGGCTGAATTTTGGTGCATTGTCATTGACATCTGTCACATTCACGTTCACAGTGGTCACAGCACTCAGGGCTGGAGTACCTCCATCTTTTGCTTCCACTACTAAGTAGAAATCCTTACACGTTTCATAATCCAAAGCATCCAAAATGGAAATCACTCCTTTGAAGCAAGGGAGGGAATGTCAACAGCCAGAGATAAACAAATAGTGTTATGGACTAAGGAATTTGTAGTAAACAGTACACCATGCTATTTATCACCATGGCACACATACAACACTAACTGTAACGCTGCCCAACCTAGTAAAAATATTTGGTCAGGTTTCTACCTCTGTTGCTTGATTAAAGAATGATGCCAATTGCACTTGGGTTGCCTCTGCAGGAAGGACCTTCACAAGGCATGAAGCAATGAATGGTTTCTCATGAAAATAGCTTTCACTGTATGAGTATTATCGATGGAGAAGTGGGGGCCAAATCCACCCACTTAACTGGGCTCATGCACAGAGTTGTGGGAGAATTGGATACCAACTCTGGAAATCAGCCTTGGCGAGTCAACAGAAATTCACTCCCATGTAATTAACTTCTCACAAATTAAATACAAATAAATGGGGTATGAATACCTTTGAGGAATCAGTTGTCTATCATTTATGTGATTAAACACGGACATCCCCACTCAGCTAGGTTTCTAAAGTTTGGGTTCCCTCACTACACAATCACAAGTAAGATTCTCTGTAACTTGACCTACTCCACACACCTATAGCCCCTGTAGGATAGAAATGATTTTTTGCAAGCCCTCTACTTGTTTCCCATGTAACCTTAACAAGAAGAGAGAAGTGGGCTGTGTACAGATAATCAGTGATGCCTTGAAGGAGGTAGTACTGGGCATGGCAGAGAAGACTTAAATGGAAATGCTTAACCCTGGCAAGCTAAATCTTTTCTGATACAGATCCATCAGGCTCAGGGGTGTAGGTGGCTTAAAGGTCAGTTAGTCCAACTGCTGCCCAACACAGGTCAGCTAAACGTAATCATTCTTGAATGTACTCATATCTAATGCTCCCATAAACCTCCAATGATATCAGTTTCCTAACCTGCTTAGGAAATGCACTTCAGTACTTAATAATCATTTCAGTTAGGAATTTTTCCCTATCATTTAACTGAAATAATCCAAATGCAATTTAAGCCCATTCACAACTTCTCATGAGTGTGCACGGAGAATAGTTCATTCTGCTCCTCTTCATAGGTACTTTTTACAGGCTTGAATACTAACAGCATGTTTTTGCTTTTCTAGCTTAAATAGCCTCAACTCTTTCAGTCTTTCCTGGTAAGTCACATTTTACATACCTCGGATCATTCTTAATCTTGTCTGGGCTCTCTCCAAATGAATCCTACCTTTCAGCATGACTTGCTGGAAGCAGAAGCCCTGAAGAGAAGCTTCCAAGTGGCTAGCAGAGAGTTCCCACTGTTAAATGGTGTGAAAGGCATTATTTTTCAAGCCCTGATCAGGCATGCTACATCAGCACCCGGCTGTCTGGAAACTGAGCTCCTGCCTCTAAACTGATAATAATGGAGCTGTCACACATTAATGAATAATAAATAGGGTTTTTTTCTCTCTGTGTGATTAAGCTTCATTATGGTTTTTTATTGATTTATCTCCTTGGCTTCAGTGTTAAATGTGAAGTTAAGTATCGCTGTCTAGGCATATTTATGTTTAAATTTTGTTAGCACTAATCAACATTATGAAGATAACAGACAACACACAATTATGTTAAGTCCCTTACATGTAAGGCAGTGGCCTCTGCAGAGTGGAGAGAGATTTTTGCACACACTAATAGAAATGACACAACACATCATTTTGAGATTTTGCAGGTTACTGGTTATTACAGCTGCAGTCAAACAAGTGATACCTCCAGCTTCCAAAATCCAGATTCATACTGGCCATCCTGAATGTTATGAAAGTAAGGGGATCCACTACAGGAAGCACAGAAGGATCATAGTTTACTGTTGATGGACTAAAACCTCAATAGGGATAAAGAATATATCCCACTAAGGAATTTCAAAGGAAATTGGAGAAGAATTGGAGCCATTTTCACCAAATAAGGTAGCTTTTCTTAGTATTTCTTCATAAGAAGCATCAGTATGTTTTTAAAATTTGTGATGTACAATCAAATAAACCCAAACCCCTAACCATAGCTGAAGCCAACTGTCAGACAACACAAATCAGAAGCAACATAAGTCATTGTAGTTGCATAAATAGCAATCATATGTTAGGACTGCCAGCTAAACACGTTAGGTCCTGATAGCCCTGCTCTGATGCTTGCTAAGGTTGAGGCAATTGAGGCTGTACTCAGCTGGTAAGAGGGTAAATATTGCAAGTGTTCATAATGGTGAAGGTTACACAGTTTGGTTAATGGGTTGTCACATCTACATTGACTTCAACAGACATACTAATGGAGAAAAGTATTCTCCACTCGAGCTGGGGCAGCTGAGTGTGACTGCAATTTACATCACCCTCCAACCTAAAATTGGTTTTTAACTGTGCAACTAATTCCACATTGACAAGCTCTGAGTCTGTTGTTAGAAATGTTTTGACCCAAGAGCTTTCCCCGAAGCATTCACACTTTTTGATGCTTTTATTTTGCATTACAAGCAAGAACCACCTTACTAACCTGTTTTTGAGTTAATCCTGAACTTCCCTTTCTCATTTCCTGATCTGATGAGATAGGCAATCTCAGCATTAGTACCAATGTCTTGGCTTGTAGCAAAAACAGAAAGGACTTCAGTGCCAGGTGAGGTGTCTTCAGGTACTGTAACAAGATAATCTCTTCTTTCAAACACAGGGGGGTTGTCATTAATGTCTAGCACTGTAATGGTAACGGTGGCAAATGAGGACAAGGTCAGCACAATGCTCTGATCTGAGGCCTTCACACTGATGTTATAGGAAGACTGAAGTTCTCTATCAAGTGGATGCTCCAAAATAATGATCCCTGATGACTGGTCAACTGAGAAGTAGCCATCTGCGGAGTCTGCCAGGGAATAGGTAACTTTTCTGTTCACACCTGAAAGAAAAGCATATGAAAATGATAAAGTGAAGAAAAGAAGAACCTCTTCCAATCCAACAGAAACTCTAAGCAAAATCTGCTATCGCACTGATCATTTCCAGTGGGGTGGAGCACAGGGAGGCAGGTGTGCCTATAGGTACAGTATCTCTGAAAGTCTGGGAGACCAGGACCTGCTCTTCCAAATCCCTTGCTCTTGTCAAATCCCTGAGGATAAGTTAAGTCCCTTCCCTCATCATGATATTTTTTTTTTGGAAAATCACTTTGCAGAACTGTTGTGTAATGAAACTTGAAAGCAGAATCCAGATATGGTCCTTGCCCGAGGAAGCCTACAATTGAATTAGATGAGAAAGGCAGAGTGCTGAAATTGGAAAAGTCTCAGAGCACATCTTGAAGGAACAGAAATGTACATAAGGGAAAAATAAACCCATAAAAATACATCAGGTGGCACATAATGTACTTTCTACCACTGCTGCCTTGATTCTACTGTTGAGCAGAAAAATATTATCATAAGACAATATCTGTTAGACAAAATCTGCATCAAAGAACTCCTGCCAGAATATGGACATTTCAGAAAGGAAAGTTCCTCACTCCCCCAGTTTGAGAGGAAAAATTGAGTTTTATGAAAGATGCCCTGTGTTTTTCAAATCCTGTCTGGATTGCCCAATATATAACACCTATCCACGCAGTTGCTGAATATGCAGCTCTATGCTAAGGTTGTTGTCAGTAATAAGGCTTGAGGGGAAGGTACTGACTTGGTTGCTTGCTGACTACAGTGGGATAGCCTTTTCAAATCTAATTAAAACTGAACACAGATACGAGCTAATTCAGCTCCCTGGATGCCACTTGATTTTGTGATTTGGTCCTAGGTGCTTCACTAAGAGATTATAACTAAAACACAAAGGTCCACCAAAATGAAGAGTCTCTGTTTTTAACATCTCCCACTTGAGCATTTGCTGCCCTTTTTGTCTGAGAACCAACTTTACAAGCCTGACACTAATCAGAAGAGCAAGAGCTACCAAGCCCTGCTAGGCATATTTTGTTAATTTAGAATTTGTGGCAGTGTTATTCTGCTTTCCAGCAGCAAAGCATTGTAGAAATATCTGATCAAAAGCAGCACAAATCACAGCTGTTTTCTGCTTGATGTAGCAGGAGTAGAGTATCCACACAAGGGGGAGCTGGGAGACTCTTTCTTCAATCACATGTACATAAAAGCTAGAACAACTACAAAGTTCCAGACCGTACTTGCAGAGCATTTGGAATTACTATTTGGCCCCTTTAGGGAAGAACGTTTTTATGCACTGCTTGAGACACCAGAGTGTATTGCATACATTCAAGTGTCTTTAAATAAGGAAAATTTTAAATGGCAATATTGTAATGAACCAGGTGTTTTGCTTTATCTTTATCACAGCAAAACCTCTCTATTCACCATGGCATCTCAAATGTCAAAACCACAGAGGCCATCTTTCAGTAAAAGCAGGGTAAGCAGCTGAGGAAGTGACTCCTGTCCTACAAACAAGGAATTGAGCTCAGCCCATGAACTAGTCAGAGACTCTTTCATGTGTTGAAACACCTAGACTCTGAATACAGCCTGGTGGAGACCGCACTCACCTCTTCATTTAATCTCTCTATAAGCTTTCAAATGCTCTGTTAGATGACAATCAACCAAACTGACAAAAGTGACGAAGGAGTAAAACCTTGGTAAGTGGAAGGTTTTGAGTGACTAAATGTCTGGAGGTGCGTCTACTTTTCCAACAGGGGAACATCTTCTGCTAGAAATCCTCCTGAAACTTCCATTTATGAAAAGTGACACATCTGACAAGAACAATTAATGAGCTAGTAATTAGAACTGATCTCTAGCGATGCTGGAAAATGGGATATTGCCTGATTCAGAGCATGCAGTTGATCGCTCAACCTACATGAGTTTTAACTGTAAAGCTATTTAGTATTCTGTACTGGGCTCTCTTGATGTTTGCCAGCTTCTACACAGGATTAAATACTTCTCTGAGACAGGGACTTTAACACATACCTCCTTCACATATGTGTCTGTGACTGCAGAAGAGCCTTTGGGCTCTCTGGGTTCTAGTCTGGCACAAACATCCTATTTGATACTCACTACAGCTTACCTGGGCACAAGACCAAATATTTAGATCCCACAATCTTTAAAGGCATAAATTGCTAGAAAGGAGACGGCCTACTCATGACTTGTGTTTTGAAACACCCAAAAACTTCAATAAGAGTATCTTGCAATGGAGAGTGGGCAAAGACAAAATTTGGCGCATGTTACACCATATAGGGTGCATTTACACAGAGGATGCAATAACTCTGGTGATTGCAATCTGACTGATCTATAATCTGACCACTCTCCTTGTATTCCGCTTCCTAAAGTGATGTCCATCAATTAACAAAATATTAATTTTTTTATAAGTGATTGCTAATGATCATAAAGTGGGGACAGTTCAGAAAGAAATTGTGGTGTTTTAGTTTCTATCATCTCTAATAGAAGGGCAGAAAAGGAGAAAACTAGTCTGGTTTGATGACAAAACCAGTCTTATTTTTCCCATGGGACCTGGAGGAAATGCTCTTACAGGTGAAAATGTCATTTTATGCAAGGAGAGACAGAAGATCAGGGTAGAGGACCTGAGCTGAGACACAGATACCAGCCCTTGGTGGCTTTCAGCCTGAATGCAGCAGCAGAAGAGAAGGAGAAATACAGAAGCAGATCTCAGCTGCCTGCTGAACTTCTCCCACAGTGTTTTGTGGGGCTGGAGTTTAACTCTTGCTTCCTGGGAGGAAAATTAAACCACTGAAAAGGTGTGGCAAAAACAGCACTTTGAAGAAAGTGTTGTTATATCAATAGCTGTTTCCACTCAGCTTCCCGACCTGAGGCTGAAGACGAAATAGGCATGGGGCAAAGTTGAAGTAGGAAGTTATTTCTACAGAAATCCAAAATGCTTTAGTCCAGGGGCTAGCATATGATGAGGGAGAAGCGTCCACCAGTGCGTGCCAAAGGCATTCCTGGAGGCAATGGTAGATTCTGCTGTGATTAAAAAGGAGAGGATTTCTGTTGAAAGGAAACAACTGCTTCAACACCATGGTTTCTGCCCTGGCAAAGAGAGCAATCCTCCCACATCGCTTGCCCACAGCTGCTCGGGGATTAATGTTTGCAAACTGCATTGTATCTATTCACTTATCCACTTAAACTCCTCAGATTTCTAAGGTGCCAATCACAAACAAGCTATTTGAACATGGAAAGCTTTGCAGGAATTATTATTACTATAAGAGGATTGCAGTACATTTTTTAAATAAAGGAATAAGCAAGCACATTTTCTATTCGGACTTGTATTAGCATATGATAGAATATTGCCCTTTGCCAAATCTCTGGTGTGAAGAGCTTGTACAACATACAGCCGTGTAGTACCTCAAATGCCATCCTTCAAACAGGGGCTTTTCTTGTTTTCTTCTGTAATAAAACAAAGGGGCATGCACTGAATGTCACATACTGATATATTCTATGCCATTGCTTCTTTAAATAGCACTAGAGAAATAAAATAACTTCTCTTTATAATTCTGGAGTACAAAATTTCTCCTTATCTAACTCACAGAATCATTCAGGTTGGAAAGGAGCTTTAAGATTATCAAGTCCAACCATCAACCTAGCACTGCCAAGTCCACCACTAAACCATGTCCCTAAGTGCCACCTCTACATGTCTTTTAAATACCCCCTGGGATGGTGACTCCACCACTTCCCTGGGCAGCCCATTCCAATGCTTGACAACCCTTACAGTGAAGAAAGATTAACTGATATCCAATCTAAACCTCCCCTGGCACAGCCTGAGGCCATTTCCTCTTGTCCTATCACTTATTACATGGGAGAAGAGACCAACACCCACCTCTCTCCATCCTCCTTTCAGGTAGTTGTAGAGAGTGATAAGGACCCCCCCCCCCGTCTTTTCTTCAGGCTGAACGACCCCAGTTCCCTCAGCTGTTCCTCATCACATTTGTGCTCCAGACCCTTCACCAGCTTCGTTGCCCTTCTCTGGACCTGCTCCAGCACCTCAATATCCTTCTTGAAGGGCCCAAAACTAAACACAGTATTTGAAATGAAGTCGGATGAAAACTGGAGTCACAACACAGTTTGATCCAAACCGACACCAATTAAAAGGCTGTGGTCACTACATGCTGGCTGCATCACACACAAACTGCAATTTACACATATCGAAGACCATACATAGTGTGTCTCTCCTTTCTCTTTTTATCTGCATCCCTTAACTAATGATTTACTAGAGGATAGACTTATATTGGGTATTAGGAAGAAATTCTTCCCTGTGAGAGTGGTGAGGCGCTGGCACAGGGTGCCCAGAGAAGCTGTGGCTGCCCCATCCCTGGTAGTGTTCAAGGCCAGGTTGGATGAGGCTTGGAGCAACCTCGTCTAGTGGAAGATGTCCCCGCCTGTGGCATGGGGTTGGAACTGGATGAGCTTTAAGGTTGCTTCCAACCCAAACCATTGTGTGATTCTATGATTTAATGTGTTTCCCCAAATATAGTTAGCCCACTCCTCTGTGTTTATCTCTGGAAAACGATGCTTAACTTTGACATCTGCTCATTTTCATTTTGAAAACCTACAGAAAGAAAAAAAATGGCAAGCATTAAAAATAAGCAACCAAGAAATAAACTAGAAAGCTGTCCAGAGAGAAAGCTGTGAAAAAAGCTATTTATCGATTTAGCAGTGATTTGCAAGCCTGGTATCTGATTACTGTGCTTCCTCTTGCCTCTGTCTTTCATGGTAAGACTCCTGACACTAGCGTGTACCTATGGCACTTCCTGATTACCCAAATGTTAACCACACCAATTGCTGGGAGTTAAAAAGCTTCATTAACAGGATTTATTCACAACTTCATTAAGAGAAAACAAGACGAAAGATGAATACGAAACAAGATTTTATAATACTCCATCATCTTGAAATGAAACAGAAATATCTTGCCAGAAGTACCTTGCTGAACTGTAGAAAAATATATAGCCCGATAGGGAAAGACACGTCAAGTGATTTTTACAGCTTAAAGCAGAATAGCTGGCCAAGTTCAACCCACAACACTGCTACCAAGACAGGCTTTCACTGCTGTGCCCCCTTTTCTGCTGGGACACTACAGCCTTAACCCCAAAGGCTCACACCACTGCCCCAGCAGAGTCATGTACCATGGGATGAAAGCAGGGGCACAGAGGACAGAGATGAAGATAACCAACCCCTTACTGAAGGGAAATGCTAGATAGAAATGGCAGGTGTAAGCTTTTAGTGGTGTGATCACTTCCACGGGTGTCTAAACTCCTGCTTTTCATTTCAGCTGGGTCAGGTGTTGTCTTTTTTGGTAGGAAGATGACATCTGGATAGTTGGCTCACTCCCCCTTGCTCTTCTAGGAGAGATTTACATAGAGTCATAGAATAGTTAGGGTTGGAAAGGACCTTAAGATCATCTAGTTCCAACCCCCCTGCCATGGGCAGGGACACCTCACACTAAACCATGTCACCCAAGGCTTTGTCCAACCTGGCCTTGAACACCGCCAGGGATGGAGCATTCACAACCTCCCTGGGCAACCCATTCCAGTGCCTCACCACCCTCTCAGTAAAGAATTTCTTCCTTAGATCCAATCTAAACTTCCCCTGTTTAAGTTTTAACTGATTACCCCTTGTCCTGTCACTACAGTCCCTGATGAACAGTCCCTCCCCAGCATCCTTGTAGGCCCCCTTCAGATACTGGAAGGCTGCTATGAGGTCTCCATGCAGCCTTCTCTTCTCCAGGCTGAACAGCCCCAACTTTCTCAGCCTGTCTTCATACGGGAGGTGCTCCAGTCCCCTGATCATCCTCGTGGCCTCCTCTGGACTTGTTCCAACAGTTCCATGTCCTTTTTATGTTGAGGACACCAGAACTGCACACAATACTCCAAGTGAGGTCTCACGAGAGCAGAGTAGAGGGGCAAGATCACCTCCTTCGACCTGCTGGCGCTTGGTGACAGCCAGCATGGCTTCACTAAGGGGAAATCCTGCCTGAAAATTTTGGTGGCCTCCTATGATAGGGTTAAGGAACTGATGGACAGGGGCAGAGCAGTTGACGTCATCTGTCTGGACTTGTGCAAAGCGTTCGACACTGTCCCACATGACATCCTTGTCTCTAAACTGGAGAGACATCAATTTGATGGGTGGACCACTCGGTGGATAAAGAACTGGCTGGATGGCCGCACGCAAAGAGTTGTGGTCAATGGCTCGATGTCCGGCTGGACACCGGTAACGAGTGGTGTCCCTCAGGGATCAGTGTTGGGACCGGTCTTGTTCAACATCTTTGTCGGTGACATGGACAGTGGGATTGAGTGCGCCCTCAGCAAGTTTGCCGATGACACCAAGCTGTGTGGTTCGGTTGATAACGCTGGAGGGAAGGGATGCCATCCAGAGGGACCTCGACACGCTTGTGAGGTGGGCTGATGCCAACCTTATGAAGTTTAACCATGCCAAGTGCAAGGTCCTACACCTAGGTCGGAGCAATCCCAGGCACAGCTACAGGTTGGGCAGAGAAGAGATTCAGAGCAGCCCTGCAGAGAAGGACTTGGGGGTGTTAGTGGATGTACATAGCACAGGGTACTGGCTTACATGAGTGGACTTGAATATTTGTTTCCATCAGGGCCCCTGAGTGATCCACTTTCTTGTGCTGATCAGGCATAAGCTTGATTATTTTTCTGCAGTGAGAAAGGCCACTCTGAGTACACCTGATCTAGGTTTACACACTGCAGCTGAAAACATTGGTAATGTATCCTAAATCAATGGAATGAACATACACACACACATATATATATAATAAAGCATGTATGTATGTATGCATATAAATACACACACACATATATATGTATGTTTCAGTGATCCAGTTTAAATACAGGGCTTATTCAGCCAACAGAATCCAAGAGGTACAATTCTCCTTGTCTAGTTCTCTGTCTCCATATTGTTAACAATGTCTTGGAAATCTCAAAAAATAAAGAAATGAATAGAAATGTCAGAGTATAATGACAGCAGGAATCTTGCGAGGTCATCTAACTTATCGCTGCACAAAGAAAGGATGGATGCAATTTATCCCCAAACACAGGCCTATCCTTTGATTGTGAACTTGTGTAACCTCTTTGGATAACACACTCCAGTGCCTCATTTTTCTTACAACTACAAATCTTGTTCTAACTTTTTGTTGAGACTGAATAAGAATAATAAAAGCCAAGGAGAGAAAAAGAACATAGGCTGACTTCCTTCCTCAGAGCTACTTGTCTGACATCTGAAGACTGTTATACTTTATCATCTCAGTTCTCTTTTCCTGGCATCCCCTCTCAACTGTTTAAGCATTTCCTGGTAGCACACGTTTTACAGACCTGTGATCTTTCTTTAAACCTCCATGTAGCTCATATCTTCCTGGAAGTGCTGTACCCAAAACCTGACACAGCCTTTCAGCTCAGGTTTTGCCAACACCAAGTAAACAGAAAGAACTACTTCTGTTTTCCAGCATTACTCCTGTTTACTCATCTCATTCAAATATTTGACTTTTCACACTGCTATGAAAGTGTAAACACACATTCAGGCTGTGGTTCACCATAATACAGCTGCTTCTCTGCAGTTCTGCTGTCCAGCCAGTCATTACCCAAACAACACTGATGCTCTTGGTTATTCCTGGCTAAACACAGGATTTCACATTTATCTTGATGACCTCAATTTATTTTTCCATACCACTTTTCTTACTTTTCCATTGTTAAATCCCACAACTTCAACTTTGACACTATCCAGGGTACTTGCAGCCCCATATTCTGCTTTCTGACATGTAGCAATACAGATCTTATGCATACCGAACCATCCAGGAATGAAAATAAAAGCAATGCTGCACCCAATACCTTTCTTAACTTATCCCTCCAGCGTAACGGTCATTACAGACTCACCTGACAACAGTTTCATGCAGCCCATGTTTCCCTAGCTTGTTTATAAAAATAGCATGTGGTACAATATCAAAAACCTCACTAAACCTAAGCCATACCACCTGTATTTCTTTCTGTATGTCCTCTTTGCATGTTGCAGAAGGAAATGAGACTGGGCTGATGACTTCTGCTTGCTAAACTTGCTGAACACAGACTCTTAGTCATCTTGATACACATATACACATTATTTCAATGCAAGTTGAGTGGCTAAGTTCCCCTGACTAACCATATGAAGCTTTAAAAATCTGGCCATTTCACATATCCTACAAGAGGGTCATATAGACTGACTACTAACAGGATTAGGTCTCCTGAGTGCCAAGGCATGGGAAGCAAAATAAGCAACATGAAGCAGGGCTTGTTTAGGCAGAAACCTAAGCTTTCTATCACAATCCCCAAACACCTTGTTTGTTTACGTCCTAACACCAGGTAAGTCTAAGACCCCACAGAGCCTATTAAATTTTATTTGGCAATTTTTCAGGGGCCCAATGTGCTGTTTCTCTGCATTCCTAGAAGTGCTTTTGCCTTTATTAAGAAGGCAAAAGCTAGGTTTTCTCCTGAACAACTCACTGGGTGAACCTGTACCTCAGGAGTCCTCAGGACTACTGACCAGCCCACTGGGGAAAGTGGGGCATTGCCCTCTCACTCTTTGTATGGAACAGAAGTCTAATGGTAAGGACACATTTCCAAGGAGGAGAAGTACAACGGTACATTGCCGTAGACTATTAATTGAATAAGTCCTGGGGGACTTATCCACCAGGCTACGGAGCAACATAGCAATGCTCACTCCTGTCTTCTGTAGAAAAAGGAATTAATAATTCAGATCTTTCATATCCTGCATTAGCAATCTAACCCCTGGACTATTTTAAAAGTCACTCAGGCAGAGACATATGTAAAGATATAGGAAGCTCCATGTATGTTTTAAAGAGAATGAGCCATCCTATGCAAAGTATCTTGCAAATACTTATTTTAGAAGAACTCAGACAATATCCAGAAATAACCTAGCCAATGCATCATTGCCAAAGTTATCTGCCTATTAGCTGCTGGGTTTCAGTAAATCTTCCATGCTATCATCTTTGTTACTCTTTTTATTCATGTTTCGAACCCTGTTTTCTTCTTTTTCAGATCTTGAATGCCTCAGAAGTTTCTAAATCCATTTTAAGGGACCTGCCCAGCATAAATAAACATGCTAAGTAGAGGTTTGCTGTATATTGGTTTTGCCAGCAAATGCTAAAATCAATATCTACTTCACCATTTCTATTATTCTGTTACTTGCCATTATACATAATTCAGAGAACTGCTCCTTAATCAAGCTGTGACTATCTTGCTTTCCTCTCTGACACTTCAACAACCTCACTTGGCCCACCACTGAAGTCGGTACTCATTACTTCCATGCACAGGTTCTTGAAAGCAGTGACTCACTGGATGACCTAATGGAGTAATTTTCTTCTGAACTGTGCTTACCAGCACTTTGATGCCACTTTCTACAAACAGCGATAAACCCTGGAGAACGACGCATGTTCCTCAGCCATTATTTCTGACAGATATTTAATTTTTATGGTTTTAACAGTTTCTTCATTTTTCCTACTGACACAAGGAGAGGACAACAAGAAGATACAATATGCTTGCTTAACCACCCTCCTGGAGATAGGTACAATCCAGACTGGATTGACTGGAACTTGAAGAAGTTATATTACCATCCTTCCCTAGAAAAGACATCTCTTATTTCCTGAGCACCTGCTCATGAAAAGGGTTTGATTTTAGGAATTTTTTGATAAACCAAGTCTTTATGGAAAGATCAAAATCACTGAGGTCAAACCTCACAGGGCAAATATCAGTTTTATCACAGATGCCTTTGAAATCCAAGATAAAAATTTCCATCAGAAGATGAAGGAAAATAGTGCTCCTTCCCCACATTTGCCAGGTTCCCCAGCTGCTCACCAGGCCAATGATGTCCCACAGTTTGCTCCCCTGTCCTTCTCTGGAGGAGTTAGGGAGCCAATATCTGCTAGTGAGAAGGATAAACAGCTCCTCCAGAAGGCCTGAGCCCCTTTCACTGCGTGAGTAATTAGCTCCCCACACCAAGAACCAGACTGATTAGAGGCTTGATTGATTTAAACTCTCCCCATTAAACACAAATGCACTAATCAGATGATTGCAGAATCCTTCTCATAAATCTTGGTCCAAATAATATTTAACTCTATGCAACTCTTTAGTAAACACAACCAAATTTCAACCACAACTGACCTGTAGAACCTGGCTGTATAAACTTACCTGTAGGAGAGTCTCAAGTCTTATCTTGGCTCCCTGACTTAAGCTTTTAACACCCATTGTTTTCCCTCACACCACCTACCTACCCAAGCTTCAGACACAGAGAGCAAAAAATAGAAAACCATGGTCACCATTCAAATACCGCCACCCCCAAACTAGTTAAATAGGTTTTTTTTTAACTGGCAAATAAACCTCTCACACTGTTCTCACTGCGCTGTGAGCCTACAGCAGAAGCTGGGAAGCTTCAATTCTGGGCATCCTTGCATAAAAGTGACAAAATGCTTTGACAAAATTAACACACTGCTTATTTTTCTAGGTTGCATTATCAATGCTATTAAATCTGCTATTAGATATGGTAGAATATTTCCCCAAACTAAATCTTGTCTGACAGTGATTCTTCCCTGAATTATGTCCAGCTTGGGAAAAACTGACAGCCAGAGAGGGCATCAAGTGTGGGTTTTCTGCCTGTCTGCACCGCTCTGCCAGTCACCAGGTCACGGTGAGGATGTTATGTTTTTGCCTGTATCCATAGCGTAGGTCTCTGGTTATTCAGAGGGCCCCTGTAGTGCCCCCACTGCACAGCACTCAGGGGATATATCCAAAAGCCATCCAGACGCAGTCCTAGACAACCTGCTGTAGGTAGCCCTGATTGAACAGGGTTGTTGGACCTTTCAGGGGTCCTGTCCAGTCTCAACCATTCTGTGACTGTGTGAACCCTGCAGCATCGCACCTCTATATCCACAAGCCCAGGAGACACGTTTCTAGGAAGGCCATCCAAACTGCATCACCTCTGCCTTGTCACCACGCATAGCACTGTGGTCCTTACCTTCAGCCCACAGTGAGGGCCCTTCCTGACTCATTTGCTATTTGTACAATCTGCAGAAATGGGGCAGTGGAACACATCATCCCTGTTAGGAAGTGGACTGTGAACCGTAACAGATACAAGGCATGGACAAAACAATGTCAAAGTACAGGGCAGCTGGCAAAGCAGGATGTCTTGGCTGGGCAAGGGAGTGGGTGCAGGCCTTTGTTGTTTGGGGTGTGCTGCTATTCAAGGGAGAATCAGATCAGTCTCTGAGAAACTCCTACATGTGGCTTGCCAAACATATCCTGTGCACCAGCTGGCTCCTTGCAGGCTGCACATCACCACAACTCCTCTGCAATGTACTTCTATGGGTCCAGGGCTGGAGAAGCGGCGAGAGAATGAGGGATAGCTGGGGACAGAGGCGTGAGGTCTGTGCACAACAGGGAACTCTTTGCAACCAAATAATGGCCACTCCTACCAGTATGTGTCTTCTTACATGCCTGTGTTTTCCTGCACATTGGCTGCATGTAATGCACGTAATGTAATGTAACTACATTGTACTCCAAGACAACCTAGTCCATCTATACCGGTTGGTTGTGCAGAAAATGGGGGAAGGACCTGCACATGTAGGTACTAGCCGTGGCTTTAACTACAGGATAATGCAGAGCCTGGAAGGCAGCCTCTCAGCAGCAGGCAAGAGAGAGCTGGCTGACAAGGTTGTCCCTTCTTTGAGCAAAATTAGAAATCTATATTCATCATAAACCCAGAAAAAATCAATAGGTCAGTGAAGTCACTAAACTGACGGCAAATGTGGATAGTGTAGAACTGCCAGTGCCCCAGTGGTGATGAAGAGGACTGCAGAAGGACAGGTGACGCACTGTTCATATTTAGTGCAGTGAATGCTCCTGCCTTTTGTAGACTACACCATCAATCATCATGGAATCAGGCCTGAGTATGGAGGTCATTCACAAGGCAAAGCTGGAAGTAAGTCAGCATTTAACCATCACTTAAAGTGCTGCTGAGCTTGGACTATGTTGTCATTCTTTCTTGTATTCTGTGAGCGAGGCCACAACACTGTGCAAGCAGAAAGCATGAGCAGCACTGGAAATGAATATGCACCTGCAGCTCAGCTTTGGGCTCCAGGTTTATTTTGAAGTTTATAAATTTTTTTAATGCCATGCTATCCACAAAGCCCCATGTAGGTTTTCTCAGTGCTGCTGCTCTAGCACAACCCTAATTCTTTCGAAAGGGGCTGATGTTGTAGTTTTCTGATGGGTTTGCTCAGATAATTACACCTCAGCATTCACTCAAACTCTTCTCACGCCTTAATTTGAAAAGGATGGAGCAATTTGGCACTTTGATTTGAAGACAGTGGGAGGTGGAAAATCCTGTGAACTTCTCTAAAAAACTGTAAACCCAGCAATTTCCTTATATTTCTTAGTTTGTACATTACCAATCCTGGTGATGAACTAGCAGGAAATACTATCTTGTGGAAATATTAAGAATTCTAGGAAGCAGGGTGGGAGAAAGAACAGGTTCCCCAGAGGAGCTGTGGCTGCCTCATCCCTGGCAGTGCTCAAGGCCAGGTTGGATGGGGCTTGGAGCAACCTGGTCTAGTGGAAATTGTCCCTGCCCATGGCATGGGGTTGGAACTGAATGAGCTTTAAGGTCCCTTCCAGCCCAAACCATTCTATGATTCTGTTTGCTTTATATTAAAGTTACTAATACATATATTAACACAGGGACGTACATATATTCTCTCTCCTTCATGTGATCATTTAATGTGAGATACCTAACTACATGGAGAGGTTATGTAAAATGATCTTGTGTGCTACTACAGTTAAAGCCATTTCCTTCTGCTGAATACTGTGAAGAAGAATCACATCTCCCCTTCAGTGTCTCCATCTGGCACAGCTAGTTTCTAAGCATGTATCCAAATTACAAAGATATAAAACACCAATTTATGTTCCAGTCCTGAAATTTCCCAGGATGTTATGAGTTCAGGAATTTTAAGAGATATCAAAACCACAAGGCAGATATAACACTATTCTCCTGTTAACTAGAAATGGTCTTAATTATCCAACAGCACCTGACCACAAAATTTTCAGTTTTATGCTTAAATTGTGTTTAGTTACAGACAACAAACTGACCTCTCAAGTTTTATCTCAATGTCTTCTATACATACTCTTAACCTTACAGTACATGGCTCTTTAAAGTCCAAAGCAGAAGAATGGGAAGATTCTAAGACTGATAGCAAGATTTCTCATGAATGTTAAAAATTGATTTGTGTGATGATTACTAGCTCCACTGATGTTTTCAGGATAATGCTCCACAAAACCTTACAGGAATATCATAGCCCATTGGGAATATGAATAATACATTTTTCTCCCTGATCGGAACATTACACTACCTGAACTCATTCAATGTGCAGCAATGGGGAATCAGCGGTTTTACTATGGACTAACAAACAGAACAACAATGAATATAAAATCCATATTTAGAGACCACAGTCACTTTCATATGATACAATGTCTTGTTTGATTTTCAGGTCTAATCATCAAGGAAGTCCAGAGCTCCTTCCCATTCATCACACACATCCCTTTAACTTATTTAGTTCCAGAAGGAAGATGTAGCCATTAGCTCATGTTATTTTAATCCTTTTTTTATTATTATTTTTTTCATTGTTAACCGTATCATTATGTACAGCTGGCAGCAAGAACTTTTACTGACAACTTTTTATTCTAATTCTATCTCCCTTCTCACCTTGAATGTCATCTCACCTATGAGGAAAATGATAATTAAGGCAACAGCAGAAAACAACAACACTGGGTCTTCACACTGTTCAGTAGTTTACTACCACTAATTGGCTTTTCACTGCAGGACAGTATCATAATTTTAAATTTGATTTTTCAACCAAGGCACTTAATCCAGCTTTTCATAGGTACATTGATGAATGCTTGCTGCTCCTTTACTGATACCTGCATATTTACATTATCAGCCTTAGTAACACCTGAGACATCCTGCATGCATTGTACTTAAAAAAAAAAGATTTTAATATGAAATATCTTTTCATTCAGTGAAGTTATTTTATGAAAAGTTATTCAGGCCACAGCTTCTACAAACCATCTCCAAAACCACATGAAGAAAAAATAAACTAAGGTATTTATTTATTTCAACTGAAGTGAATGTGCTAAAAAAACCCACCTGATATTCAGTGGGTTTTATCAGTGTTATGCAAAAAAAAATCCCCCTTTAAATATTTATAATTGGGCCCAGATTTCAAGGTTAAGGTCCTCAATAATAAACTATCACACTTTAAAAGAATGCACAGTTAAATAACCGGAACATTTATAACGTACATTCACAGTGTACAACAATAGTTTTAAGCTAAGTTAACCAGCTGGAACAAATGGGAGTGATAGCGGTTATAAGACTCTAGAAAAGCTGTGATTAATCAGATATAGGTACCTATGGCACGTAACTATATTAGTTACATAAACAGACGCATGGGTGTTCAAAATCATGGCTCAAGAAAAGAGATCAGACCACTGGAGGAAAAATGTTGGAATTTACCCCAAAACTATAATTTATCCCTAATCATAGCTATCACCCATCAAGACAATAAGACTACGTGCTTGTGTGGCAGCTATGATTCTTTTCAGTTTGCAATACCACTATGTCAAGCTCAGCCACGAGCATTTAGAATTAAAGAAATACAAGACAGAAAAATGGGAAGGATGCAGAAGTAAAAGGAGGAAAGGAAAGGTAGCAATAAAAAATATGAACTGTATTGCAATTCCATCAACCACAGAGTTTTCCTGAGCATTAATTATTGTTCACAGTGTTACTGACTTACCAACATCAGGATCCGTGGCTTGGACTCTTGTTAACAAAGCTTTAGTGGCTGTATTCTCATAGACACATGCGGTGTAGTGATCAGATGAAAACACTGGTGGGTTATCATTAACATCTTCCAAAATAAGATGGATTTCTGATTGGCAAAACCTGCCACCACCATCTGTGGCTCGGGCAACCAAGTTGTATGCAGCGATTTTCTCTCGGTCGAGAGGGGCCAAGGATTTCAACTCACCTAAAATTAATTAAAAGCAGCAGCATCATTACTACTGTAGCAGCATTGCTAATTCTAGATAATGTGAGTATCTCAAAAATACATATTTCACAAGAGTAAAAAAGAAAAAAATAATCAACCTTGCTTATTCCAATGAATGGATAAAAATCTCACAGCAGTGTCACTTCTCACTCTCTTTACTCAAGTGAGCTGCCAATATGAGCGCATGGATGACAATGGTGGCTTTTGAAAGCCTGCACCTTCACCCGTATGAACACCACCATGTTTTTCCAAGACTGTCTTTCAATTACTCTAGAGTCCTAGGCACAGAAACATCCTGAATCTGGTGATGGCAGCCATAATGAACTCTGAAGTTTTCTGATGCTACTGTTCAAAAATAACATCAACACCCCTCCTCTTTTCCCCACAAAGCAATATCCAACCAGCTCTGAATTCCTATAGGTACCTCTAGCATCTCATTTGAAACAAACTTCTTATTCTCATACAGAGACAGGTATTGCAAAAAACATTAATAGCAACAAAAATCCATCTTATTCAGACAGTGAGAGCTTTACCCCTGATCCATTCTCCACTGTAGAGATAACTGCCAGACTTTGCCATATCAGCAAGCAGCCAGTATGAGTCCGAAGATAAGTTTTGGATTAATTTTGTAAAAGGTATAATTTGCAGTTAAATACAAAATTTGTTCTTGAGGAAGGCAATACTTCCCCTTCCACACACTGCACACATCTCCAAACACCTCCTTTTTCATCAGTAACACTACAGAAATAGCAGGTCGTGCCTCCTGCTAGTCAGGCGGAGGAGGCATTGCACAGAGAAGGACTTAGTCTATCATTATGGAAAACAAATTCCTAAGAATAACAGGGGTGGGATTTGTATTCAGAGGAAAATGATTTTATTTAGCTTTGCTCCATAACAACCATAAAATCTAGATCTTAGTTGAGATCAGTAAATTTTTCCAGACCAAATGCCAAATGTGCAAGAACTGTGCCCACAAATTCATTACAGACATCCTTTCTCCCTAGAAATATGTGTATAAAATGAATGTCTTTTTTTACAGGGTCTAAATACCAATATGTATGGACCGAGGTGGAGAAGTGAAGCCTAAAGTTGAAGGAGGAGCATGTCAGCATCTTCCCCTCTTTTGTACTATAAATATTCTAGGACACGCACATGGAGGACAGAGACATGATTCAAGACAGCCAGCATGGCTTCATCGATGGCAAATCTTGCCTGAGCAACATAGTGGCCTTCTATGATGGAGTGACTACGTCAGTGGACAAGGGAAAAGCTACAGATGTCATCTATATAGACCCCCAAAACATTCTTCTCTTTAAATTGTAGAGCTACAGATTTGATGTGTGGACTGTTCAGTGGATGAGGAATTAGACGTGTGGTCACAATCAGAGTACTGGTCAACAGTTCCATGTCCACATGGAGATCAGTGATGAGTGGTGTCCCTCAGGGGTCCATATCTGGATCAATACTTTTTAATATTTTCATCAATGACAGAGTCATTGTGATTGAGGGCACTCTGAGCAAATTTGGAGACATCAAGCTGAATGGTACAGTTGACATGCCTGAGGGACAGAATGCCATCCGAAAGGACATGGACAAGCTCGAGACTGGGTCCACGTGAACCTCATGAAGTTCAACAAGGCCAAGTGCAAGGTCCTGTACCTGGGTTGGGGAAAACCCTAGTACCAATACAGGCTGTGGGATGAGCAGCCCTAACAAGAAGAACTTGGTAGCACTGGTGGATGAAAAGCTGGACATGAGCTGGCAATGCGGAACACGACTCTAGTTAAGGAAACTAGCACCCACTGATTTTGAGGGATTAAGAGGACTATTCAAAAACGTTCAATTGTGTTCTTACCATTTTCTGGATCTAATAAAAATTTATTGTTCCCAGGACCATAGAGAGAATAGCGAATTTCACCGTTGGACCCAATGTCAGCATCTTTAGCACTGATTTTAAGAATGACTTTGTTTGATGGAATGTCTTCAGGAAACAGTGCTGTGTATGCAACCTAGAGACAGAAACAAATGTAAGCCATGCTGTAACAGTATTTTATAGTCTTTGCACAACCTTTATTTAAGCTCTCCATAGTTCGTATTTCCACACAGGAAACAATTTTTCTTTACATAACCCTTTCCTAGAAATTCAAATTACTGTGAAGCTCTGAGGTGTTGAAGCCAATGCCAAATTATGACTACTGAAAGGGCTCGTCTTAGGTGTTAAATGCAGTCTTGCTTTCTGTCTTCCATATGTTTTATCAACATCCATGAAATGGAAACTTTAGTGAGTGTGCTACCAAAGGGAACAGTTTTTATCACCTCACCCAGCAGCGTTTGAGGGAGATACAGTCTGTGATTCCCCAGAGTGGTGCTTAAAGTGAAAGTTATCTATCAGTGATAATGTAGTGATGGGAATTATATGAGGATATATACACACACACATATATATATAAGATACTGTGAGCAGTACTGTTAGCGGTTTCATAGTGACTCTTTCACACAGACCTTTCTATTGCAGTAATACCAGTTCCTTTCACAGAATAAGCTGTGGTCAGGCCACATTGCATACATACTGACAATGTGAGAGCAAACTATATTCTCGCTTTTCCACTGGGTCTTTGGCATCTGCCAGGTTTAGGAAGGCTGGACTTAAACTAGATTGTAGACATTTCCACAGTGGTTGTGAAGGGAAAGCACATCTCTTCTGCAGGGGAAGAGTGGCTACCCAGTGCCACTTCTCAATGCTTCATTTTTGACTAAAGCCAGCTAAGGCCACTGCAGACAAGACTCTTTTGCTAGCTTTATTAGACCATTATATTTGAGTCTTGGCTTTACAGGACTGCTTTATCTTGCAGCTCACTCTGGGTTCTTCAACTAAGACCTTAAGGATGAAAATGGGCATCACCTGTGAATACCTGTAAACAGCAGGGACACCCATAGGGAAACTATCACTTTCAATGCAGTGTTTGGCTGCCATAGGTATTGCCCACTCACCTGTTCACAAACTGGACTGTTATCATTAACGTCAGTGACGGTCACTTCCACAGCAGCCTGGGTTACAAAGAGACCATCCGTGGCGGTGATGTTCAGGTAATAAACATCTTGCTCTTCTCGATCTAGGGGCCTCTTAACATAAACCTTCCACTCATTCTGAACCAGTCCCAGAGCAAACTTCCCTTTGGGATTACCTCCTGCAATGAGATAGGCAACAGGGAATGGGTTGGGTGTCCCATCAGAGCTCCCACCTACTTTAAACATCACAGAGATCCTGAAGTAAGCAGCTGTGATTTGTTTTACAGTGATCGGTGCTTTCAAACTTGCAGGCTCAGGAATCTGTAATAAGATTACGCTCCCTGTGTTTATTGCCCCCTGAATGCCTCGTATGAAAGTGAACCAATAACTTTCAGTGGAAAGAAAATCCATTTAGCAGAGCTGAAGATGATCTCTTGTTTAGTTTTCCGTCAGGGCAATCAAATTCAAACTGTGAATAATCAATAGTCCTCTCAGGCTGGTACAATTGTCTTTCCACTTAGTCTCGGGAGAGGATGTAATACACCGTAGCTCTTGTTACCAAGACAATTTCATTAGCTGTTGATTATGCAATCAAGGACTGGAAGTGGGTTCTATTAAGGAATCCTCTAATGAAAGCTTTATCATACAGCTGTGCTGTTCTGCTCATTAAAATTCTAGTTTTAAAAAAAGTTTACACGACACAGGAAGACACATTAGTATTAAATAGTTCTAACAAGAGGTCATTTGAGGAGCACTTGGAAGATAAGCAGTAGAATTAGATCAAATGTATCTGAGAGTGAAAGCTGGTGAAAGGAGTGCAGGAGATGAAGCAGGACAGCTTTATATTGTGCTGTAACACTGACACTGAACCTGGCAATGCTGCTTTTCCACATTATTAAATTGCCTGGTGAAAAAAGCAGGTTGGAACTGGGTAAGCTTTGGTCCACATAATCCGAAGGAAACAAGGAAGCAAGGACATGTTTATATGCAGAAGGGTACAATAAACAAGGCAGACAGTTAATGTTTCTAATAATTCACTCTTTCATCTGAAATGCTATAGTCCCCTGCCTGATCCATGAAGAAATCACCTTCAATAATCTTTCCCTGAACCCAGTCTCAACCCCCTGTGAGAGCAAACAGCAAAATCTTTTAAACCAACGTTTAATGTGGCTTAACCCCATTAGGCAGCTAAGCCCCACATGGCGCTTGCTCATTTCCCCTTCCAGAGAGAAGGGGGAGAGAATTGGAACGGAAATATTGTGGAAAGTTGTGGGTTGAGATAAAGTTGGTTTCATGGGTAAAGCAAAAGCCGTGTGTGTAAGCAAAGCAAACCAAGAAATTCAAGGCAGGTGTTCAGCCATCTCCAGGAAAGCAGGGCTCCATCACGTGCAACAGTTACTTGGGAAAACAAAATGCCCTCACTCTGAAAGTCCCTCCCTTCCTTCTTCCCCTGCTTTTATTGCTGCCCACGATGTCATACAATATGTGATATCCCTTTGGTTAGTTGCGGTCAGTTGTCCTGGCTGTACCCACTCCCAACTCCTTGTGCACCCCCAACCTACTCACAGTAAAGGCCTTGACTGTGCGTAAGCGCTGCTCAGCAATAGCTAAAACATCCCTGCAGAATTAATGCTGTTTTGGTTGCAAACCCAAAACACTGCCCCATGCCAGCTGCTATGAAGGAAATTAGTTCTACCCCAGCCACAGCCGGTAAAGCCAACTACCCAGTATTCTGTGCTCAGCATCCCAGCATCTAACATTACCTTGGTCTGTAAAAACATATTTGCACATTTAATTATTTAGAGCACTACAGTCATAGCAAACTACTATGCTATAGAAACTGTGGAGAGTAAAACATCACACTGCTCCACTGGGTGAACTTTCATTCCAGCTAACCCCATTTCCAGCTCTTTCCCCAATTTATTAAGCTCTCTTATGCTCTCCCACGCAGAAATGCAATCTGAGAATTACTTTCCATGTTTCTCATGTTTAAAAATGGTATAAAAATATTAAGGGAATGCTTATTTTTTCTTGTAACAAGATCAAGAATGTAAGGCATGCTAGTGTACTTTTGCTTAAAAACTTGTTCAGGGTTCTGACATGTCATAGGATCTATCCAAGCTCAATGGAAAGACCAGGTTCTTAAACCTTCTTCTCTAGTACTTGTGTTGAATGTTTGAATAAATAAGCATTTAAAAATAAATCCAAAGCTGGATTTATTTGAGCTTCCTCTGCTGTCAAGTGATTAGGTGTCACTGTTGTTGCTTTTGCTGTCACAATTCTGTCAGTTCCCAGGGACCTTCTAACCAAAAAAGGCAGAAAAGATCTGAACTTGAAACTGATCTTAAAAACCAAGCAAGAAAGTCTAATTCTTTCTACATCAAAAAGCAGAAACGAGGTCACGGGCTAATCTATGCCTTCTTCACTAGCTACCACTGACAAGACGCACTATTTTCTATTAATGTGAAAACTAAGTCAGTTGAGACAGGCTGTGCAAATTTTTCTTGCAAAGTGTCACCATTTGTGCTATCTGTAGCTGTGTGAAAAAAGCACATTGTGATTAGTAAGTTTCCGGAAAGTGTTCAGATATGCATTCTAATTATAAAAGACCCTCTAATCATACCAAGCATAAAACTGGTATCTTAAACATAGTTTTATTTACTGATCACAAAACCGAGCAGATCTGAGTTTTCCCATTGATTTCTATGACATTCTGCAAGAATCTTCAGAGGACTCAGTTAAACCTGGTTTAGTCTGTTGTGTGATAGAAACATACATTTCTCCTACAGAGGGTTTCACATTGTGTCGATGTGTACTACAGGACAGATCTGAATACGGTCCTATCTGAATACAGGGCAGTGAGAATCTGTCCACTGACTTGAATCTTAATGTGACTTCAAAGAAGGTAGAGCCCTTCTGACTGATATTAAATTCTCTCTATTCAGTTCAACAACCGTATAAAAAAGCTTAACTCTCTTTTATGAAAGGCTGTAATCTTGTCATAGTGAGTTTAATGTTGTAAACCATTAATATAAATGGCCTTAAACATTCTTATTTAGCTTCGTGATACCAATCAGTGCTTTCCCGCATATTAGTCCTTTTGCAAAAGGAAATGATTAACTGTCATGAATAACTATGAAGCAATACACTCAAGGTATGGATATCCCATTGCTAAGAAAAGTGGAAAGGTAAAATCTAATTAAAATCAGCTGGTGGCTTTTATAGCTGGCAGTAACACTAGCTTGGAGCAATTTTAAAATCACCGTTGCTTTGTTGTTGTTGGAATGGCTTTTAAATCACACATAGGAATTTGGGGAATGTGTATAAAAAAAGGGTCTTTGGGATCTCTTCTTCCAGCCTTTTACTCCACTAGAAAAGGATCAATCTGAATGACCAATAAACCTGTGCAATAAGCAGCAAATGTGTAACTGTTTTACCTGCATGCGTTATTCATTAGTGCTACCTCTCTATTTTTTTGCTTCTCAGGACTGGCTGTATACTTTGTCGATGAAAGATGTGGAAGTTGTACTATAAAGTGTAACAGAAATAAGGAGATGTAAACACTAAAATAGCATCATGGAAATAGTCTTAAAAAACCCAGAAAGGCAAAAAAAATCCACGCTGTGGCACAGGGAACCATTTTCTAGCACTTATACATATGTCTTGACGCAGACCTCATTCTGCAGTGATTAATTAACTTTTTCACTAATATATGTAAGCAGATTCAGTTTCCTAGGGGCGTTCTAATTAATTAGTTTTTCGCTCTGAATAATGTAGCTTTTCTAAATGGAAACCTCCTGACTCCATGTATTAATGGATTCTTTAAAATCTTCTGGCAGTTTTCTTATGCTCTGCTTTGAATGTCACAACAGTGAAGTGCTGGCTACAAAAAAATAACACTCCAGTAACTTTTTAGAAAGGCTTTGAGGCTAAAAGAATCAGCATTATCTTTTATCTTTTGTTACTTCAAGTCTACATAATGCTCGCCCTCCCTCCCTAGTCAGCAAATAGTACAAAGCCAAATCAAGCTCAAGTTTAAGTAAAGAAAGAAAACAGCCAGATACAAATGAAATGCAGAGACACACTGATCCAAAATAAACAAATCCTGACACACATCATTACTAAAGCACACACAGAGGGAATTATAACAGCTAAAAGGGAACTGAAAACTAGAAGCCAACAGTATCAGTTTTCACTGCAATGTCCCGATCTGGGACAGTGAACTGAATATTTACTAACTTATTCATTTAGTTTCTCTCTTACATTTATGCATTTATTTAAGTACTTTTAATTCCCAATTTGCATTACATAAACCCAATAGGTTTATCCACCACTCCCAGTTTCAGATGTTGCATGTTTACTGAGCTGCTGAAAGGATAAACCCAATGCTCTAAGCTCTACTATCGTAAAATTGCAGACATTATTCTTCAGCCTACACCACAAGTCCTCCCCAAACACTGAAACATCCATTTCTCCAAAACTCCAGGATTTCAAATATAAAATAAACAAAAGCATTGCTTTATTCATACAGGACAATCAACCCTGCAAAAAACCCTACTATGTACAATACCAGTTCTTTCTTCCAAAACACACTATCATCTCCATTGTATTCAGCTGAATCAAGCTTAAACACTATTGTCTGTACCTAGATTTATGTGCCTGATAGAGCCTAATTAACATCACTGAGGAATACAAAATACTTTATGGTACCAAAGTCTTAGCAATTGACATTCTTCTGATGGCTTTTCCTAGTTTACCACTGTTTAAGCACAGTAATATGTGGCTGGGTCTAGACTGGCTGAATATCCCAGCAAAACATCAGCAGAGTCCTGGTTTTAGCCAATATGCCCCAAATGATATAGGCAATGACCTCAAATGAGCCTTCAGAAGAAAACTACTGTGCTCCCTAAGTGCATTTGTGTCATCTGCACTTCCTATTGATTTTCTATTAAGATTTATATATAACGCTTTTGCTTTGCGAACATCTGCAGCTGCTATCAAACTACAAATAATAAAGGGTAAGTGCAAATTTCTCCCCCACCACCTATCAAATGCAGATAAAGGTGGATTTGAAAATGGTGACTACTTGACAATAATCATGGAAACCAACCCTAACCTGAGATAAAACCAGAATGTATTTATCCACCAAAATATATCTACATCTTTCCAAAGTTAATCAGAAGACTGAAATAAATGTATTTCTCAAAAGAATGCAAAGGACTCTTCAGTGATTATGTCTGACCCAGAATGTTTCTTTCTTTCATTTCTTAAATGATGACTTTTTCCATCTATTGTCTGGGTGCTACTTTTCTCCAGGTGCATTTGCACAAAGCTCTTTTTTTTATGTATCCACCATGAGAATGATGTCATTCTCGTAATTTATTTTCTTCTCCCTTTTTGTCAGTGTCCTGGTTTTCTTCTGCGTTTATTTATTATATTCACAGAAATTTCTATGGCACAAAATGCCTCCAGAAAGCCACAGCACTTGAATAATCATCTCCCTAATCTGATTCCATGAAATATTTCAGAGCAGTTTGTGAGCTCAGCTTCAGGTAAAGTGTGAATAGACTATTTCGTTAGTGAAACTATACTTTAATATGTTTTGACATTTTAATCAAAAGATCCTAATTTCTCCTTGTGTCCCCAAATTCAAAGGATATATTCAAAGACAGTGGAATGTCTGAGCTCACACACTTTAGCAGTTGTACAGAAGGTATCAGAGAAAGTTTTGGGCTTTAACATCTAATGTTTTCAGAAACTAAAATACCAGCAAAATACCTGACATATTTTGAACAGTGATAGAAATTAAGGTACACAACAATCTATCATTATTGAGACATGTGATAGTTATTATTCAAAAGTCCAGCTTTTGCTAAATTAACAGCTCAGGGATGTGAAGAAAACATGATTATGTAAATAAAAGCACAATTCATTGTAAGAGATGATTGAAAGACTTCAGAACACAGAGAAGAATATTACCTTCAGCTAATGATCATGGTACACCTTGTTACGAACATCAAGGGTTTGCATTTCCTATAGTACTTTCTATTCTGGGATCCCCAAACTCCTTCAAATACTAAGAAACCTCTAGGATGAGGCATTGGCAGCTAATGCACCTTGCCTAAAGCCTTCAAATCCTGTGCTTTATCCACAAGACTATTTTTGTCTCTACTTCTAGTATCCTACAACACATCACACTATAAGCATATTGTCTTTGTAAACCTTTAAACTGATCCTAGACTTTCAAGTAAACAGTCAAAATGAATTTCTAGTTGCTTTGAAATGATGCTGCTTCTGATGTGTAACACAGGCAACCTATTGCTAACTGGAATATCAGACCTCTCCCTGCACACCATCTCACAGCTATTTCCAATCTGATAGCTAACAACGGGGTAGAAGCCTTGTTTTCTAGAGCTAAATACATAAACTGTCATCCTATTAGTTAAGTCATTTTTGCCCCTAGTCTACTTCCTACATGCAGTCTTGTGTAATTCTAATTCCATCCAGTCAAAAAAATGTGAATTTGTCCAATAAACTTGTTATTACTAGGCTGTTAATAGTAGCTCTTGGATTGTGCAGGTAGAAGGGAGTGACAAAACTGTTCCCTAGTAAAATCTATTGGACAATGCAAACTGTAGGTAGAAAAATAACTGCAGCACCCCAGCACTCATAACGTACACAAAAGACAGTCTGAGTCTAGGAGAAAAGGATGATAATAAATATAGCACAATAGGAAAGAACAATGTTCCCACACTTTGAAAAATATGTTAGTCATGTAATCAAAATTGTTTTGTGCATGGCACAATGCATGGCAGCTGACCATCTTTCTAAAGTGGGTCACTATTTCCATGGCTAAAAATCTGTGCGGATAAGAAATGACATTCCCTGGCCCCACTCCTTCCAATGTAAAATTCATTTCTCTCCCTCCCCTCCCAATAATGGTATTTTGGTTGAAACATGACAGTTTCTAAGCTGACACATCAATTATGATGGGTTGATGGGTCACACTACATTGCACTGCAGCAAATCATGAATCATTAATCTTGGAAAATAGAGCATAACATAGACACACACTCACGCCCCTTCCCTCTTTTTAGCCTTGCAAGTTGCTGCACATTCTGTCCAAATTAAAAATAGATAAATAAATGAAATACAACAGAGAGATATGCAATTCTATGATTTACAGTGATAATTTAGCTGAAACACTGGTAAATGTTCACCTAAAACTGGACACAGGCACAGTTCTTCAGTAAAGCTTGTTTTGGGAAGAAAGCATGCAGGTGGGTTCTTACCTGTAATATGGTAGCTAACCTGACGGTTGACATCAGATGTGTCTTCATCCCAGGTGCTAAGAACAGCCACAACTTCCCCTGGAGGGTCACTCTCCTTCACTGACCCTCTGTACACATCGTGCTCAAAGATGGGTGCGTTATCATTTATATCTGTCACAGTAACTGAGACCAAGGTGGTTGATGACAAAGATAAAGCTTCGCCCAGATCTGAGGCCACCACAGCAAAGGTGAAAGCAGGATCCTTTTCATGGTCCAGATCCTTCAATGTGCTGATCCAGCCACTATTGCTATCAATGGTGAATGCTTCTGTGATCTTCTCCAGCGATTCCACTGCAAGCGTATAGGTGACCTGCCCATTGGCACTTGAGTCTGCATCAGCAGCTTTAACTTGCATGAGTTTTGTTCCTATAGGCATCCCTTCCATTATTATAGCATCATAGCTAGCAGTTTCAAACATGGGCTTGTTGTCATTTACATCCAATACCTTAACCTCTACATCCACAGTCAACACGATGTCTACTCTGTCTAATTGAATGGTGGCTGCAACTTTGAAGTGAAAAGCAGGATTTGCCTCGTGGTCAAGTCTTTTATCCAATTTTATGAGCCCTGTGTCCTGTTCTATGATGAAAACCCCGTCTCTGTTGTTTTCAGTCAGCTCACCATTAACAGTGCTATACAAAGCACCCTGATTAGGCACCACATGCAGAATGTCAACGGTACTACCTATGAGGGTGTCTTCTGCTATGGTAAAAGAATACTGGGGTTGAGAAAAAGAAGGCAAAATAGTTTCTGGGGGTAAAACATGGATGTAGACAGGAATGAGGGAATGCTTTACAGGAATGCCACCATCAACTGCTTTGACAAAGAACGACAGAACTGTGTTTTTCAGCTGGTTAAAGCTACCCTTGGTGACCATCCATCCATTATCTGGATCTATTTCAAGCAGATCAGCTACTGAAACAGAGGCTTCACTATACAGAGAATAGGTAATTCTGGAATTTGCTCCATCATCTGGATCTACTGCTTGCACTTGGGTCACCAAGTGACCTTTCCCAACATCTGCTTTGACACTTGCTCTGTATTCGACCGTCATAAATTGAGGAGCATTGTCATTCTCATCCACTACTATGACTCTCACAGTACAAAATGTAGTCCTGCCACCTCCATCGAGGGCTCTCAAAAATATACCAATATCACTTTCCAGGGGGTTTTCTCGGTCTAACCTCTCAGTTGTCATAATCTGTCCATTGCTATCAACTAAAAATCGGTCCTTGGCAAAGTCGTTTATTATGGAGTAGCTTATCTGGCCATATACACCTGAGTCCCCATCTGTTGCCTTCACATGGATTACCTTAGTTCCAGGAGCAGCATTTTCTCTAACCTCAGCAACATAAACACTCTGTGAAAAGACAGGACTGTAGAGGTTGGCCCCTAGGATCTGTATGTGCACCTGAGCTGTGCTAGTGAACAGCCCATCCGACACAGAGACATTTAAACTGTACATGGGCTCCATTCTCTGTTTGCGATGGTTGGAGAGGGTAATAATGCCACTCCTGCTGTCCATAATAAAACTGGTCCGATCATTTCCTGATAGGATGCTGTACTCCAGTCTGTCAAAATCAGAGCTGTCAGCATCAGAGGCTTGGACGCAAGTCACAAAATGACCCCGAGGTGCCAGTTCACTCACATACGATTCATATATTAACTGGTTAAAAACTGGAGGGTTGTCATTCATATCTGTTATTGAGATACTAACAAGGACCTCACTGCTTAGTGGTGGGAACCCATTATCAGTTGCCCGGACTTTCAAGGTGCACTGCTGTACGAGTTCATGATCCAGCATGCGGGCTGTCAGAATTAGGCCACTGCTGCTGTCGATATGGAAATAATCTGTGCTGTTAAAGGTGTCCTGGACTATCTGATACTGCACAATCTTGTTATTGTCAGAGTCAGCATCAATAGCAACAACTTGCAGTACAGGAGTCCCAATCAAAGACGCTTCAGACAAAGTAGCATTATAAGCTGTTTGATCAAAAACTGGAGGATTATCGTTGACATCATTAATGATCAAGTCCACAGTGACCTCAGCTCGAGCACCAGTGAGGGCATCACTGGCTCGCACCATCAGCTTGAAGAGAGAATTTATTTCATAGTCCAGTGGGCTGATGACACTCAGAACTCCAGTATCAAAGTCGATATTAAACTGGTTGTAGGGATCTCCATCGACAATGATATAAATTATACCCTGGCCTTCTGGACTGGTTGCATTTATGCTTAAAATTGGTGTGTGCATTTCTACATCTTCATTCACAGAAGCTGTATAGAAAGGCTTGTCAAATACAGGCATTGCTTTGTTCACAATAGTAATGGGGAGCTCTACCGAAGCAGACAACGATGGGTTACCTCCATCTTTTGCAAGAATGACAACCACATACTCTATGTTAGACAAATCAGAATTGAAGGCTTCTTTTAAAGTGACACTACCAGATTCTCTATCAATTTCAAAATGTCCATAGTCTTCCTTCAGAAGATAAGACACCTCACCATTTTCACCCTTATCTTTATCAATAGCTGTCACTCTATATATCATGGTACCAGGCTCAGCATCGACTTGCACAGCAGCGTAGTATGGAAGCCCTATGAACACTGGGGCATTGTCATTTATGTCCTCAATGTAAACCCTCACGACCACTCGAGCGACACGAAGGTGATCCAGCTCACGGCTTGCTTCCACCACCAGCTCATACAGCTCTTGTTCCTCTCGGTCAAAGGGGATGCCAGCTGTCTGAATGACTCCTGAAGTGGACTTTATTCTAAACTTGTTGCCGGGGTTTAATATACTGTATTTCAAAGGCTCATTGAGGCGGTTACCAACAGCATTCACCACAGCGACCTTTGTGATATTGGTGCTGTTTTCTGAGATAGAAGTGGAATAAAAATTCTGCGTGAAATGTAGCCCACTATCCATGGCTTCTTTGACCATTATTGTCACCATAGCAGTGCTGTAAAATTTCCCATCAGATACTCTTACTATTAGCATATAATGGTCTTTGGAGAGGCTATTGTTTCTGATGGTGAGTACCCCTGTGGTTGAATCAATTAAAAAATGTTCCATATTGCCTTCAATTAGGCTGTATGTTAGTTCAGGAGGGATCTCTGAATCTGGGTCTGTAGCCTTGACTTTGAGAACCTCAACACCAACATACGTGGGCAGAAGCAAGACTGTCTCAAATACAGCCTGGCTGAAGACTGGTGGGTTGTCATTAACATCAGTTACCTCAATGGTCACTTCAACTGGGCTCTCTGCTGTAAGTTGGGGATTCCCACTGTCTCTGACATGCACGTGGAAGTGGAAGTGGGCTATTGTTTCATGATCTAAATTTGCAATTGTTCTGATTGCACCTGTGCTGGAATCTACAGTGAAATACTTTTTTGCAGTAGATTCAACAATCTGGTAGACAAGCAAAGCATTCTGGTTGCCATCAGCATCAGTGGCACGTATTACAAGGGGACTGTTACTTGCACTCCGGACTATGCTATTCACAGGAGCAGCTTCACTTATGCTGCCCGAATACTGAGAGAAGAGAAAAACCGGTGGGTTATCATTTTCATCCACAATCTGAATGTTCACAGTGGCATTTGATGCCATGCCTGCCATATTTGTTGCCTGTATGATGAGCTGATAGAAAGAAGCACGTTCATAATCAAGGGCCTTTTGACTGGTGATCACTCCGGAATATGGGTTTATAGTGAAGACTCCATCCACATTCCCATCTTTAACCTCATAAACTAACGTGGACTGACTGATTGCAGAAAGAGAGATGACAGAAGTACCAATATCCACATTTTCATTAACCTCTGCTTGGTATTCTTTGAGAGTGAACTTGGGGTGGGAATTATCTGCCATCGTCACAGATATTCGCACTATTGCTGTTGCAGATAGTGGTGGAGAACCTTGATCAGCCACTTTGACTGACAAAACAAACTGTCCCATTGTGGTTAAGTCTGGCTCCTTCAGTAGCGTGATGATCCCTAAAACTGGTTCAATCTTGAATGTGTTTCCTGTATTTCCTAAAACACAAATATTGGAAGCAAATTAGAAATGCAATACGATGTACTTGATGGCATTTTAAACAAGGAGCAATTAGCTGCAATTTGTCAAAGGCAGTTATTGAAAAAAAAGGACAACAAAAGCCCAACACAAAATAATTCTAAAGGCCCTTCCAGCCTTCTTTTCTGAAAATCAAATAACTCAGCACATGGTATAGGTGTTTAAAACTTCAGAATCTCAGGTGCTGCTATCTGTATCATGATTCTGAATATCAACATCTGAGCAGCTGCTGCCTGTACATTTCTCCTACTGAAGTGGGAAAAAACACTCCTAAATTATGGGAATTAGTCAAATACATGTACACCTAAGGCAAAGAAACTAGATCAGAGGCTAACAAGCCAATTACATGACAAATGGTTAACAACTCAGGCTCTTAATTGAAATGGATATTAAGCAACTGTAGAGAGGATTACAGTAGTTCAAGACTCAAAGAACTGAATATAAGAAGGTTAAAGTGGCATTTAGAAAAATAAACCAGAGCAAATAGCATAGAAAAGAGATTCAAGTATCTTGTGGCACAAAGGTTTATCATACGATCTCTGAGGAGGATGAATGAGATTTAGCAGAAAATGTCATGTGTTTGTTATAACATGAAAGCAGGGATATCATTAAGTTCATAAAGGTGAAAACAGTGAGTCTGGATCATGGACCTTGTTTGGGGTTTTTTTTTCTTTACAGTCTTCTTGCCAACCTCTTTTTCAGCAAGACAGATTCAAAACTTTTGATATGTATCCTTATCCTGAAATTAGAGATCACCTTTATTAGGCAATCTGTATTTTGCTAGTTCCTTGTGTGCCTGCATAACATATACGATGCTGCATGTGTCTATGGCATGTATAAGCATACAGACTCTTTCTCTGAATTTGATTCTAAATACAATCAGCATGTACTGAGTTACAGTGATTCCAACAATTATGTGTTCTTGCTACTGTAGTTTACATTTTAAAATCTAGAATTGCTTCCAATCTAGAGTCAAGCATCTATCCATGACCTGGAGAGAAATATGTCTCAGGTAACTGTGGATAAACAAGAGATTTCTTTTAATGGTAATTGTTACAGGCGCTGTGCTCTGTACATACCAACTGTGACAATAGTAACTGGAATAGCAAATACATGGAAACCTAAATGCAAACTATTTTTAAGATTTAATTCAGTATATGTTGTAAATTCTGGGGCTTGGAGGCTAATTTAAGCTACATACTACTGTATGTAGTTCAGTATATGACTGGTAATGCTTTTCTATTTATAGCCATCCTTTCATATCAGTAAAGTTTACTAACTAAAACAAAGATTGTGCTATTCACTGAGGAGCTGAGACTCTGCCAGAGCTACAACCTCACAGTATCTGTCACATTTACAGACACTGCAAATGTTGCTGCAGTTATTTTGTCAGTGTGTGCTAATGCAAATGATTTTTAGCCATTGAATGCCTCATGTAAGGCCAGAGCTGGTTCTTCTTTAGGAATTTCTTCTGAAATTACACAAAGGCTACTTTCTTCACCAACTTTTCCCTTCACATGTAAGGTGATGTAAGCAATTCCCCTGAATAAAAGGCCTGTGTACAATCTGAATGCTGCAGTTAAAATCAGTATCCTCAACTGCAGGTTTTATGGATCATAGAAACTACAGCAGCAGAAGACTGAATTTTGATGAATCTGGGATTGGAATACATGTGGATAATGAGACTGGGGGAATGAGTGGCTCACAGTAAATGGAAGTTTGTAGCCTGACACTGCAGGGAGAGCTCATGATGAAACAGAAACAGCCTGTAATGGAAGAGAGAGCCTCTAGAAAACAGAAAAAAATGTAGATTAAAAAGGACTATCTAATAGCTAAAGCATCCTTTCTAATCATCATATTTTGTGCGTGCATCAAGTATGATTCTATTAACAGTGTACAGGAGCCATACTTCCAGCATGTCAGTCTGCTCTTTACATTGTGGTGGCACCTATAGGTAATTGGGTTGGAGCCCGTAATAGTAATAAGGTGTCAAGAAAAAGCCAGTAACAGTCTTGAAAAGCATTCCACCAGGAACCTGATCTGATCTGCTCTCAATCTGTTCCATAAGGCACAGTGTTGTCCTGCCGAGTCACGTGTAAAATTTTCCCTGATCTAAGTTAAAGGCCACTGGAGAATACTGAGAAATAACTGGTAAGACCAAATGCAGTGCATAAGGGAAACACTTGTTTTGCAGTGCTAAGGTCTTTACAGGACCACAAGGCTGTAAGTTAAGTTCAACACTTTCAGATGTAAAAGACTTCACCTCCTGGTGTGCTTAAGGGACTCTACTTCCACAGTACAGGATAATGACAAAAAATTTCTTTAGGTCATCTGTTAGATTCTATATATATTATATCTGTTTAACTTCAGGTGTAAGCTCGAAATATAGGAAGTTAAATCAATATGAGATGGTGCAGATATTCTTGTTTTATTACTTATTTTTTGTCATTTAGCCTGTTTGTAATTGACTTAAGCCATCCTACTGACAAGTCTTTAAAATAATATAGGGATAAATAATGATACTGTAGGACAAGAGCCTAATGCTGGGAAAAGCTTGTGATCTGATTAATATGGAGACAATCTACAGCATATGAGACTGCAGGTTTGTTAACAAAGGTTACAAATTTCTACTTCCTTCTCTCTTTTCCAGACACCTCTTTTGTACATATGTTAATGATTTATCTCAGAGATAACTCTTAACTTCAGATCCATACATGCCAGAGAAAGTTGCACTCATTTGCATGTGTGGCAGAGATAATGCAAATTTCTCATGGCCGTGCTGTTGCACTTGCAGGGGAAAGCTTTTCAGTACAGATTATGTGCTGAATGTAAATACCCAGAGCTTAACAACAAAAGCAAGTTTAAGCTGGTGTCACCATGCCCTCCCTTAATTTCAAGACACCTTATTCCATTAAAATGCTATGGCTGTTCCGATAGAAGTTTTTAGCATAGGCCTGGCCTTAATCTCTGTGTTCCTCTGATCTGAATATTGGCAAAGATACCAGGACATACCAGCTGTGGTGGCATTTAATTATGGAGGATCCACTGTGTACTAGACTGAAGCCAGCAACCTGAGAAGAAGTCACTGCTGTAGCTTTCAATAACTATCATCTGTGATGGTTCTGAAGCAATGACTTAGCGGTAAAAGGCTCTGTAGCCATCTAGTGAATGTGAATGAGATTCTATTCTGGTGAGGTTTGGGTACAGTAGCTTCAAAATAAAAAATAGCCAACAGGAAGATTTCTCCTTTTCCCAGCTGCACAGTCTCATTTTCAGCCTCTGTTCTAACCTGCTTCAATCGTGTAGATAAGCTCTGCATTTTCTCCTTTGTCTTTGTCCAAAGCTGTGACCTGCAAGACTGCTGATCCAACTGCTGCTGATTCAAACACTGAGGCTTCATACAACGGGCTGGTGAAGTATGGACTATGGTCATTTGAGTCTTCCACATTTATGATGACTCTGGCCAGGTTTCTTCTGTAAGGGAATTCTTGATCTCGGACCTGTAGAACAAACGAGTAAGACACTTGATATTCATCTAGTGAAAATTCATAAATATTTTTTTAATACATGCTAAATGGTCATGCCTTTGCCCTGCCATTCCTTGCTTTATAGCAGAGAAAAATAAACCTTGCTCATTGTTCCTTCTTTCAAAGAGCTACAAACAATTCTATCCACTGTGATCAGTTGTGTGTCAGTCCAGTGCCTGTAGCTGACAACAGATTTATTCATCATTATATATGTACATACCTTTTTGAAGATGAGGATACTACTAGTAAACAGAGTAGGAATTACCTTAAGAAGTGCTGAGTACTCCCAACAGAGGCATCATTTATCACACCCCTCTCAACCCAATGCAAAATATCTCAGCACTGCTACATCGATAATCTTGCCAACACAATTCCCAGAAGTTTGGGTGTTCTTAAATAGAGCAAATAACCTACTGTATCAGGTGGAGAGCAAACCCAAGCACCAGAAAATGACCTCTGCCATCCATTTCTCTCTCTGATTCAGTTAATATTTATTTCTTAGACTCCTTGCCAAAGGACCTGCTACCTTCAAGCCAAGTCCCCTACTCAGTTGCTGCTCACTGGATCTCACAGCAGCTGTCTTGATTTCTAGGGTCCCAGACCAAAGATGGCCCTGTACCTAACACGTAACGAGCTATTCCTAAAAAAGATCTCCTCTGCAGGTGTCTTAAAGTGATTAAATAGTGGACTACAATGTTTAATGTAACACAGATTCTTTTTTTTTATTACCCTCCAGTCTATAATACACAATCTTCACTTGCAAATACACAGATTTATGTCCTGTAATTTGTCCAGACTGAGCACAAAAATGGTATTTTTTTTTTTTTCTGCATACCCAAACATTTGGAAATGTAGATGAAAGCTATTTTGCATATCAAGAGTTTATGTACTGAAATAAGTCCATAAAAGTAAACTACGAACAACACTTCTTTCCAGAAAGGCTGTACCACTCTCTATGGCCAGAAAGCAGTTATCTCCCTGTGAGTAACTTCTCAAATAACTTTCAGCATCACCTGAGAAACTCTGAAAATTACCTTGAGTGAGAGCACCAGATGCCAAGAGATTAAATAATTTCCTGCCTGCTCTCCCTTGAGACACCAAATCACATCATATTCCATACAATGAGGTCACAGTAAATTTCCCAAAAAACTCAAATTAAAAATGTAAAATAAATACACAGCGGGGCAGGAAAGATGAAATTAATGACTACTTACTGCACTAAGAGTCCTTTGCTTGTGCAAAGACATAAAGCATGGATGCACCTGAAGCAGCAGTGATTGTGTCTGGGCTAAGTGAATATTGCATTCTTACCATGATGTTAAGGATGTGCTTATCTTGAGCTTCGTGGTCTAATCTCTCAGCAGTATAGAGCACCCCAGTGCTGGGATCGATTCTGAATTTTCTCATGCTGACTGTATCGATGCTGCTGTGAATAGTGTAGCTCAACTTATGCTTTTCATCTCTGTCTATAGCTTCAATTTGCAGAATTTCAGTATCAGGGAGGATGTCCTCTGAAATGGTGACATCGTAACTTGGGTGAGAGAATTCTGGGCCATTATCATTGTTATCCAACACTTTTATAAGAACCTACAGTTAATAAAAGAAAAACAGTTGAAGTTATTAAAGGCTAGTCAGAGTACTGAATAGGCACCTAGAGAAATGTAATTTACTTTAGATGGCTGATGATGTTATGCTGCTGTAGAGTGAGACTGAGAAACATAATTTAAGTGCTTACTGTTCAGATCAAAAGAAATAGGAAGGATACAACTTTGGAGGCAAAACGTTTCTAATTATAAGACCTCCTCAGACTCTGATGAAGTCCATATTTTCAGTATCTGTAAATTGGAAAACATTCCTACAGGAATGTTATAGGGAAGGTTTTCTCATACATTGTAACTGCTCTAGTCTAGCAGACTTCTAGAGCTATTACGGGATTTCCTTTTCCCTTCACTATTAATAAGGCCATAAAAGAAACCTTTTAATGTTACTTAAATCTGCTTTTTATACAATCAAGATTTGGTTAAATCCTGATTGCTTGCTGCCCAGTATGTTGTGTTTGGACGTACTAGCAATGCCAAGTCGTGCTAGCAGGGGACACTTCAGGTTATGTTGTGTTATGAACATTGACACTTGATGAGGCAAGAGCAGGAAACATGCCCTCACAACCATGTAAGCCCACCCCACACAGATCAATACATACCACCAAGTACAGGCAATCTCAGGGCACTGGTGAGTGGGAAGGATTATTTTTATGGTTTCATCCTTGCTCTTCCTTTGCCAGTGATGGCTGTCTTTATTGCCAACTAATTCACCTTCCCCTTGAACATCTATTTGCCTCCTTTCTGTTGCAATTTAACAGTAGAACTTCTGCTAAAAATGTGAACGAATGAACAGTACCATTTGCTTCTATAAACCCTCAGTATTTATCCTTAAAGAAATTTGGAGAGGAGAAGACAGCAAGGATGCTGTTGTGACTGCCAATATTACACCCATTTCGATACACCACAATCTGACCCAGGTAACTAATAAGAATCCCTGTTTTCCAATCTTTGCCTTTCAAAACTTATGTGACTATGCAATATTATGTGTGTGTGGCTCTGATCAGGCTTTGTGTTTTTCACCACTGGAGGAGTCACTCCCTGGAGAAAATTTGCCTTCCAGACTTTTTATGCTATGGATTACTTTGGGCAGCATGGCAGCAAACCCCTTGACAAACTACATCATAGGTAATGCAAGGAGTTGCCTCTTTTTCAGTACTGGAAACAAAAAGTATCTTTTGTAGAATAAGCCTGTGAAAGCACACACATTATTCTATAGTGAATGAAATGGAACAATCTTTTTATTCAAAGACTTTGAAATGAGTAATATTCCAATGAATGACACTGGAAAGGCCATGCGCAGGACTGTTAGAATCATAGAATCATAGAATAGTTAGGGTTGGAAAGGACTCTTCTCTCAGCTGAGGAGACTTGACCCATCTGCCGCGGTATTTTCATTGTTTTTCTATAAAGTACTTGGTTCTTTTTTAACCAACTATTTTATGACTTTGCGTGATCAAGCCCTGTTCACCCATACTTTCTTAAAAGAAGAAAAATGCAGTTATACTTTTACTGTAATATTGCACAAACAGATGTTGGCCTCAGAGAGAAATGAAACTTTAGATTTCCATGATATGTGGAAGTGTTTGCAGAACACATTACCAGAAGGAACATGAGCAATTCTTAGCAGCAGTTGTAATGATCTAGCCTGGGAACTGTTTAAAAGCTGAAATAAAATGCTCTCTAAGTTAAATGGCGGAGGACTTCAACTGTGCATTCCATATGATTTAATTTTCACCAGATTATGGTACACCACAGTGAAGCAGGGCAAAGCCTGCTTCAAGTTATGCTTCAAACTTGGACAGATAGCAATAAAACTGGGAGGAAATATACATTGCTGAACCTGTAATAATGAAGAATAGTTACATAGCTTTTTATATTTTTGTTGTTGCTATACAATATATCAAGGCATGATTCTGATCTGACTGAGGAGAAAAAAAGCACCATGGAAAAATATGTGAAGAAATGAGTTGTAATATATGAAAGCAAGCCTGAGGAAAAAATGAAAGATTTCAACTCTACTCTAGTGGGACACAGAGCCAGTGCTGAACCACATTTGTTGGTATAAGGAAGATACACTGAAGCAATATGAGTTGCGGATAATCTGATTACCAGTTTTGATACCCTTAGTCCTTGCCATGTACTATTATAACATGGCTGGATTATTTTACTGCTTGTTAACACAGACAACACTACAACTTATTTTACTTTTCGTTAGTGGCCTAAAACTTTGTCATGTATCACTTTAGATAGTCTAATAGAAATAAAAACTTTTCAAATGGATTCAATTGAAAATACCCAGTGTGCTTGACTCTGTTGATTCTGCTAGTACAGCACAAACTACCTTGAATACACAAGCTGACGTGTGAAGGACAGGCTTGCTCTGTGAATTTAACATTGCTGTGTGCAGGCTCAAGCTATTCTGTAAGAAAACATAAAATATACAGACGCACACCAGTGTGACTTAAAGGTTCTCTACAGTGGTGACATGCTGCTTGTTTGCACGGTGTGTGATTACCCCAGTGCTGGGGTTCACTTCCCATTATATTTAATGCGTTTTGGGATCACTGGCAAATTGGGAAAGCAGCAGAGGGCATAAAGGTTTATCCACAGCAAAGTTTGCACCGTGACTGTGCAAGCCACAGCTCCATGATTTATGCCTTCACTAGACTGCAAAAAATCAGTAAAGTGGGTCTGGATCAGCATCAGAGACCAAGGGTAAGCCATGGGACTATGGAAACTATAGTGTGGATTCGCAAAGCAGCATTTCCTGCCACTGAAAAAAGGATACCTAATGCCCTGAGACACACTCATAGACATGGATGATTTGGTGCTTGGGAAGTGGAAGGCATGGAGAAGGGAAGGGATAACAAAATTGAGGTCCTCACGCACTGTGCTTTTCAGACTTAGAGGGAACTACACACTTAAAATTGCTTTGATAGTTTCCAGAAAAGAACTTCTTTACCCCCCTTTTTTAATTTCTTTCACTTCATATTTACTGCAAAACTCTTCAAGTGCCTGTTTAAGTGGCAAGCATCCTCCCCAGAGATGACAGTATTTTAATGATTTGTCAAGTGATCCACATTGAAATACACATTATTTATTACAGACTCTGCATTTCAACAGCCACTTCCATCTGGAGACGGAAAGCGGTGGGTTAGAGATGCTAATGAATAAAGAGGTCATTATTGATTCACAATTTCTTCTATTACAGCAGTTAAGCGTATTTCTGATTTTTGTCATCTGTCCCTCAAAATCCCTGAGAGTCAACTGCAATTTTAACATTATGGTCTCTCTTTTAACAGAGGGGGGTGGATTTTCCTTGCAAGAAAAGAAAGTTAGATTATATACTGATTATATGGAGCTCAGCTAAACCCAGAAGCTATGGAAAAGGAGAAAATGGAACTCTTCTGTGTTTTTAAAAATTTAACTGTCTTGGGAGCTACTTGAAACAAAATCAGGTAAAATAAAATGAAACTTGAATGCCATTTAAAATACATACTAGTCCTTCAATCCTTACAACATTTTTGAGGAGTAAATGACTATTATTATCCCCATCCTTTGCTCAGAAAAACAGTCCCTTTCAGCAAGGTTAAATCACTTACCAAAGCCACAGGAGAAGTACAGTGGCAAAGCCGGGGAAGATGTTTTAGGTTTATTTTTGAGCCACCCCTCTTTTATTAGATCACTTTAAAATGCCACCTTCCTATGCAGATTTCCTGCTCCAGATGATTTCTAGTAAGGTGTTACTTAAAAAGAGGGGGGCAACTTTTTCCCTTTGATGACAGACAAATGTCATGCTGACACAAACACCAGGCTCACAGAAAACCTGATCCTACAAACGTATGTAAAATAGAGTAAGCCAAATGCCACCAGATCATTAATATGAGGAAAGTTACTCAAATTCATTTAACGGCTGCCAAACTTAAGCATAAAATCTTGGTACTCCTGGCAAATTTCCCACTGACTTCAAAAGGGCCAGCACTCTGCTTCTTGACGCCTTAAGCTTTAGCCAGCCTGTAGCATGTCTTTGACCCAAAATGAAGTGCTATTGTATTGAAACAACTCAAAGACTCACAGTGTATTTGTAATTTAATACTTTCTTCACATTTATTTCCAAAGGGAAGATACGGCAGGAATGAGCTGTGTTGCATAAATAACCCTTATTACTGTGTAGGTGTCTGGGGTGTTAAGCTGTGACAATGTCCATTGTGTAAAATCACAGACAGGCTTTAAAAGTTTTCCAACACATCTCCAGAAGGTGATGAATGGGAATGTTTACCATTTGTTTGCTGCTAAGTAGGGATTCCTCTTTGCTGAGGACTGTGCAAGGTTACTGACTAAACAACTTTTTATAGACAAACATTAGCTGTAAGTATTTTTTCCACACTCATAAAGCAAACACGCAGTAAAGCAGTCTCTGACTGGTTATCCTTGAAAGCGCGTATCTTTTCCCGCGTGTCGCAGGCTTCAGAAAGGCAGCCTTGCCTCCTTCTGCTCCCATTGTGCAGAGCCTAATTTGTAGTCTGAACAAGCGCCTCCCTGTAAAAGATTTGCTTCTCCCTGCTCACTTCCTATTTCCCACAGTTAAAGGAAATTTTAAATAAAGGATTCACGGGCCTCCAAGCTTACAAATTAGGCAAAGTAACACTCAGAGCATTAGCAAAGACTTTGCATTCAAAATGGTAAGTGAAAGGCCTAGAGAAATACAATCAAATCAAAGCAGGACAAAACCTAATGCAGGAAGTCTCTCCAAAGCTGTTTTTAATGTTGCCCATCACAAATACCTTTGGTTTAGGCACTAACTTATTTGAGTGAAAACTGGATAAACGCCAGAACTGCTTGAGAGACGTTTGAAGCTGGAAGAATCTGCTTGGCTAATTGCTTGGTCTGGGCACAGTGTTGTAGTACAACGTATTAAGAGCTTGAATTGCTGAAACTTAGGTTACGCTTTTGTACAGATTTTGAAAACCTATTTTGATTTAATATTGCTTTCAATAGCGTTACCACACAGCTTTATTTGCTACTTCCTGATAAGTTTTGCTCGCTTCCAAACCCCAACCTTACCATAAAAATGCAAACAGTTTCCCTATCCACCTCAGTGGCCTGTTATTTATACTTTACCATGCCCCTTGTGTTACATTAAAATGGAGGAAAAAGTCTCCTTTTCACAGACAAGGCAGTGCTGAGATTGCTGTATGGGACAGAAAAAGAATCAAGGATTGGGTTGGTTCTAGTTTGGAGGAAACGTTCAACTGAGCAAACCTGAAAATTGAATTTAAATCCCATGTATTTCGATCATCCTAGAATAATCCACGGCCCAGAACCTATTCTGGCAGGCTCTAATGTCTTTTCTACATTTTGGCCATGGTCCTTTAAGAAGAGCTCTTTACCGTTCATTTAAAAGAACCACCTGGGGTGATCTATCTGCTCCTTTTTGTTAAGAAACAATCTCATAAGGAAAAGGTGTTCTTTAAAAGTTGAGATCAAGCTTGGTATACTGAAGCTCGCAGCTAAAGGTCAATCCTTGAGCAGAAGAATAAATGAAAGCCCACAAGACAGACAGAAAAGGAGCAATGAGCAGTAACTTCTCCAGTCTGCTCTTCCAGCCTGGCTGACTCCAGCTGAAGGTACTACAAGTGACACGTATTGATCAACAAAACCTCAGAGGGAACCGTATGTTCCTCTCCGAGTGTTCACTCTACCAGGAAATAGTGAGATGACTTTGCAGTATGTGAAACTGAGGCACCTTTTGCCTTCTAGCTTGGAAATATCAGCCTTCATGTTTTAAAGCACCTTTTTTATTGCAGTTAGGATGATGAGAAAGAAGGAGAAAATAAACAAGAAGAAAACCTGTCTTTTTCATATAATACCATGACTCCAGGAGTCTGTTCTTAAAAAATTAATTATCTGCTAGTACAACATTCCCAATGGAAGTGAAAAATTATCATCATGTAGATGATTGCTCCTCACTGTACCCTACTTCTGTGGGTATTTTTGCTAAACTCAATAGTATGCACTACAAAGAAATAAGTCCTACTCCTATGTTGTGCTTGCATGTAAAGGATCTGAGTTGTTCAGTAAAAAAAGGAGGCTCTGGGATAAACCTGACTCATGTTTAAGAGAACCTCTTGCATTACATAAAGTTAGTCAAAATTGTGTCACGAGTAGGTATTTAGCTGCCTTTATACTGACTTCTCGCTGGGAGAGTCCTTTTTATGTTCAAACAAGGGCAAAAGACCCTTTCTCAGACTGAAGAGAGGTGGTGGTGGTGGCGAAGAGCAGGGTTCCAACCCTAACTATTCTAGGATTCTATACGCAGAAGCCCTGTCCACTCCCCAAGGCCAACAGCTTGCCTGGCAGCTGTGGGAATCGTGTTTCATAGGGATTTAGAGTCAATGTACGCCTTTAATAAATTACTGCGTGGCCTTAGGCAATCACGAGTTAAGCTAAGAGAAAAAACTAAAGCTCTCCCTGGTTAAGTCAGGAGACAGCTTTCCTAGGAGCTTCATACTCATCCTCCAAATACATAAATCAAAGGAGTTAATATTTCTTTATCTTTTGCCCCCTTCATCCCTCCCCATCATGGCTGGGGCTCCACAAGATGGGCAGCATGGTGAGTGGCAGCATCTCAACAAGTCCTAGTGCTTTGGTTCTCACTTTGGAGATTCCTTTTTGAACCCCTGATCATGCCCAAACCAAACAGGCTTTCAGTTACAAAGGAATTGTGTTGTTTTATTTGTTTTAAATATTTGTGATGCTCTTTTCACCACTAATACAACAGATGTAACTTTTACATCACAATGATTTCCTTCCTCTCACGATAGGCTACTGAACCACGTGCATAGTAAGGCACGAAGGAAGTGAGCAGTTTATCAGAGTTTGAGGCGTGCAGAAACATTGCTGATGAAACTTCTGCAAGTCTGTGCCAGGGATCCTGTTACCAAAGCAAAAAATCTTTGGCATTTTTATGCTATATTTTACTACCTCCAACTGTGTAATAGACAAAAGCCCAGGAAGGAATAAAGGGAAACAGGTGGGACGGAATAAAAACAAGACTGTTCCATTTGGCATGGCGATGATCAGCTGTTTCATAATAAACCATCGCACTTTGAAGGAGGCTTTATATAATTTTATTGTTATGCACAGGGATGAATTTATACATTTGCTTTCGACTCACTTCCTCTTCTACCGTATCTTCTTGCAGTGATAGTTAAAAATGCAGGTGATACTATGTGTATGAGACACAATACTTACAATGCATTTTATCGAAAGAGAAAGTCTACTGAGAGCCATCAGAACATGCTTTTTTGACTCTATGACATATTTTACTTAACCTATCAGTTTGATTTTTTAATCACTGTTCTAAAAGGGAATAAAATTAATAAGGTAACCAAAGGCTCCAAATAGCATCAAAAATACAGTATGAAAGTTCTGTAAAAGGGAGAGATAATTAGGCAGGCCATACTTCTGGTAGCTTTGAGATAATGATCACTTTTGAAATCTCCGTTGGGAAGACCAAAAAGAAACACATTCTCAGATGTTTTCTGGACCACAATTAAAAACTTGAACAGTATCCACGAGGAAAGAGGGTCTGTACCAACCAATGTGAACCTAATGCAATCTTAAATTACTATCTTACATTTTTAAATAGGTCACATCACAGTTACAGGGAATGCTTATGCTTCTTTTAGAATGCAACAGCTTTACTGAAATGTGTTTTTACCATATGTTTTAATTAAAAATGTAGGGTTTTCATCAAAATAGGCTTTGAAGACTGTCATGGGGGTCAATTTATTAAATCAAAAGCAGCAAAAACAATAAACATAATATCCACAAGAAGAAAATTTACTTGTAGCTGTCATGTTTGAAATACTCTGTGCTTTTTAGTATTTGTTTGGCTGAAATGTTTGCAATAAAGAAAAATGTGTTAGGGATTCAACACCACATTTCTGAAATGTGGACTGAGAGTGCCACCGAGATTAAAAACCAAAGCAAAACAAAAGAACTACTCAAGGGCTGAAGAAAATGCCTTATGGAAAGGGAACATGAAGAGGTCAATCATTCTCCTTCGCTTGGCTTCCAGAAGACAGGGAGGTGATTTGACTATTCTGAGTAAGTGCCTTCCTGGACAGCAAATACTGGTTTTTAAAGAGCTATTTAATTGAGTGGAGAAAATCATAACAGGCAATATAGGCAGATATAATCAAGTTAAAAATACGGGATGTTTTTTGCAGAGGTGCAATTAATTACTGAAACTAACAGGGAAAATAGCATATTTCCTACCACCTAACTTACTATAAACTGATGTTTTCTTATCAGTAATGGATTATCAGGAGAAATTATCAGATAGGGATACTCAGGAATTCAGGGATTAGGGATAAACAGGAATTCAGACTGAGAAAGCACTCAATGACTTAACAGTCTTGTAGGAAAGCTTCTGTTGTGACTCACTGAGTACAGATTTACACCTGAGCCATTTGAGCTAAAAGGCAAAGTAAAACAGAAGCATCTGCATGTGCATGGATGTATGCAAGTATAAAAAAAGGCTTTCCCTCTGTATTATAAAGAAGCAAATAACATCACAGACCTATATTTTTCTCATTTCCTCTATAAACCCCATTTAATCTGGGATTTGAGGCTGCACACAGGTGTCCTCTACCAGTATGCGTTTTTCCCTATGTGTCAAGTATCATCTAGGCTATAGGCACACTTTACATTTGGGCACTAATGAAGAGGCAGGATTCCAGGCCCTAGCTAACTCCACCTCATACTGAAGGATTTTGCTCTTGGGAGTCTCCTTTGTGCCACCTGGATCGCACAGTCCCGATCCCTTGAGTCAGGACCAGACTGGTTCCCACTGAACAGATAGCGAGGCTCCACATCAGGGTCTCTTCTGACAATGATGTGTCAGAGCCAGCATTATCCCAGCTCTTCACATTTATCTGACCTGACTTTTTAATTGCTCAAAGGCACTGAGGCTGATAAGCAAGCCTAATTTTACAGGGTTCACAGGGGCTGTTCCCCTGAAGACAATGTAATTGCAAGCAGTGATACTAAAAGGAGAGATCCTCTGAATTTTAAGTTTTGCCTCAGAACAATTTCTTCTCTGAACAATTGATCCTGTGTCCCACATTTGGGTCTTGGGAGGATAAGAGGTATAAACTCCATTTAATACAATCAATAGCAATATTCCCCAACCCCACAGAAGCACTATTGTATTTTGGACCATTATGAGGTGGTACAATTGTCAAAATCTAAGCTTTACGGTCTGTGACAGGGACTCCTTCAGCTGGAGAAAGGCAAATCACTTTCGCATGAGCACAAAGAGGACAAAAGGAGAAATAACACTTTGAAACCTTCAACATCAATTCTTCACAACCAGATGGAAAGGCTTTGAAAAATATCCCTTCCATTAGTTAACAGTGGCCTCAAAGGATGAAGTTTTATTTCAATGGCAAAATTACGATTTTTTATAGCATATACGTTCCACTAACAAATCAAAAACTTGCCAAGAAAGGAATGTGATATTCTACCTGAGTCGTGGCAATGTTTGTTCCATCGGTGACTTCCACAGTCATATTATATATTGACCTCTGCTCTGCATCCAAGGGCTTTGCAATGACAATAGTGCCCACTCCCTTCTCCGCGTCGAAAGAACTATCGTAATTCCCTCCTAATTGTTGCACAAAAATACAATTAAATTAGCCATCTCTGGAAAATGTCCATTGAAAATTTCCTAGAAGTGGGCATATCTCTTTCCTGGCATCCATCTTAACGGCTTGCCTTAGCATACACAGTACATCTAGTGATACTTCTTTGTTCATAACTCATTTATATTTCAAAGCACAGTTTGTATATTGGAAAGCAGATATCATTAAAATGCACTGCAAGAAAAAAAAAAGTCTAGCAGTATATTTAAGTGAACCATAACTGAGCCTATAAAAAGAATCAAATGGCTATAAGCCCATAAGATGTGTGCCCTTGTAGCTTGGATAATGAACAAGCACAATTATCTTGTTGTACAAAAATCATTTTAAGAGGATTTAATTCTGCAACTTTTCTTTTCAGGCAATTCTCATGGATGCTTGTGGGTACAAATACCATCAAGTGAATCTTTAAAAACCACAATTATAATCAATTAAGAAAAAAAATTGCAAATAGAGATTTGTCATGTTAATTTCAAGGACAATGATAATTACTGGCGGCAAAGGTCAAATTCTACTACTCTTTTAGGAATTATTCAAACAGATCCGACAGGATACACATCCTAAATTCCATTAAAAAAACCCTCATAAAGCACTGTTCTGAAACTAATATCCCCTTATCCTATCACATGCTGAACGATGCAGCAGTGGGAAAACCCCCCTGAGTCTCAGGTGAAAAAAAAAACAAAAACAAAAGGAAAAAGAAAAAAAAAGTCTACTAAAAGTAAAAGAAAGCCATAAATAATTTGAGATTAAAGGGTTACCGGATTTCTCAGCTACAGCTATAGTTTATAAATTACAACCGCTTCTTACGTTCGAAAGTAAAGCACACACTCCCTGCTGCTAAGCTGCTTCCTACTCACTCCTCTATAAAGTGGAATTTATTCTGAATTGAGTTTGCAATTTTTGGAGGCTGGCGACAGGGAGAGGTGGAACACAACACTGCTGACAAACAAACTTAAGATATATTCAGCACACAGCAATGCAATGGCACTAGCTACGGACTCTAGCTAGAACTGGGCTCTAGTTAGAACAGTCCTATAAAGAGGAAAAAGGCTTTCAAACTCCACTGGTTATAAAACTGGTGGAACAGCTGCTCTCAAGACCTCTTGAAATTAGATCCACAGGTAGAAAAACACCCATTCCATTGATTTAGCTCATGTGTAATATAATATATATATATATTTGAAGGGGTGGTGTATTATCCAAAAATGGCTCTCCTTTTAGGGCTGGGGACAGAGAAGCAAATTGTATTCCTTGCTCTACCATCGTCTTGCATCTGCGTGGTTTGCTGACCAACGATAGGCATTATTCTCAGAAACAGCCATGCATCTAGTGAGAGGAAAAAGGTTTTGGTATTCCAAGAAATTGAAGGTTAGGAGGAATCACAGTGAAATCACAGCCCCTGAATTTCTTGATGTGAAGAAACCCTCATTTCTCTCTACCTCTTGAATAAGCTATTGCAAAGAAAGGGTAAGCTAGAAGAAGCACTGTTCTATCTGCCTTGGAGTCCATTCAGGGATGGGGAGAAGAAAGAAAGAATAAGAGCGCAGGTGACCTACACCAAGGAAAAGCAGAACTGGTGAAATTCTGCCCACTGAAATGATCCAAATATAGTTGTTTCTGATTTGCAATCAGATTTCCCTACGCTGAATATATATACAGCTGTTAGCGTAATAGATGCAGCTGTGGTTTTCCAGGAAGACACTGGATCTGCTGTGAGTTATAGTGGATAGAAGCATTGCTTATTCCCTAACCTCATTCTGTAAGCTCAAACTGCATAGGTTTCTCAATTGAGATATATGTATGTATTTAACAGGATTTGACACTAGGAAAATAAAAGCATAACTGTCCTTGACATTTAAGTAATAGCAAGGTATTTACAATTTGATCATATCTTCAGTGATTCCTTTATTTATTTAAAAGTTAGGCTGGAAGAAAAAGATACCATCTCCAAATTAATGTTTTAAATTGATTTACTTCAGAAAACTCATACCATGAAAACCAACTGAAAAAAAGCTTTCTTTGAAGAGAAGAGATGGAGATTCGTGCAAGGAAGTTCTCTGCTGGAATGAAGCTTAGCCTTGGGACAGCTGGCACTTGACAAGGAATGTTTCATACTGATAACCATGAAAACAAAATGAAAGTCTGTACTTCAAGATGCTTAATAACCATCTTAATGAGCAATCAAAAATTACATGCTATCAACTGGCATACACTTCCAAAGAAACCCTGACCTTAAAACTTCCAAGAAGTTGCATGGAAGGATTAACAATAAATGTTTTAACTGCCCTTTCTCTTAGAGCTGTGTTTGCAGGGTACTATGTAGTGTATTGCAAATATTCTGAGTTCTTCAAGCCTTTTTCATTAAGTGAGATATGTTCTCCCTTTAAAATAAGAACTGAACGTGCCATATGAGACTTTTTATATGTTATTCACATCTTCCAAAATGGTTTAGTGACAAACAAATAAATCTTGGTTACCAGACATCCCAATCTAGCCTACACCTGTAACTAACCAGGCAACGCACTTCATTGTACATTCATTTTCTATTAAACAAGGCAGAAACTGCATCAGACACTGAGAAAGAGATGGATCAGAGAACATCCTGCTGTGAGATTTGTGATTATAATGTTTTTTGGAGTGAAATCCTGATTTATTCCTGATTCAGTCTGGTACATTTCAACAGACCATGTACAGATGAAGAACCATTCAGACAGCTGAATGTCTGGGAATACTGCCCGAGATACTGGGTTCTGCCTCTCACCTGGAGAACTATAAGCAGTCTGGAAATACTTTGTACTGTTCCTCAGCCTTCAAATACCCTCAAAACAGGTCCTCATATGCTGAATGCTTCTGAAGATGCACTTAAGCACTGAAGAATAATTAATGAATTAGGTATAAACTCTAAGAGTCTTATAAACATGTTGTGTCTATGCAAGGCCTACTATGAAGCACCCAGAGAAGCACCCAAAGCACCTTTTATCTTTGAAAGGTGGGTGTTGGAGGGACACAGCGGGAGAGAGAACATTCTTGTGTGAAAACAAACAGGATTCTTCTCTTAAATACTCCTGCAGCTGAACTACTCTGGGAACTCCTTGTGAAGCGAGCTCATCTGCAGTGCTGTAAGCTCCCACGCTACCAGTTCTACCAATGTTTCTATGGCCATTTAACATTTTCTTTGATCACAATCTTAGGATGAAAGAGGTCTAAGGATGATGAAATTTTGTTCAGCTGCTCAGTTTTATTAATGTGAATCCTTATTACTTATTCCATTTTCCAACATATGGCACACGCTTTCCTTTTTATTGTCTGCTAAAACCTGCTTTCAGATATAAGATATGTAGAAGCTGTCTTTGCTAATGTCCTTGCAATTGCATTAGGAAAGAAATATTTCAAATGAACCTAATACACTGTGAGTTCCTCAGGCACTTTGGGAAAATCAACAACAAAGAAGGCAAGATGATAGAATTGGCAGGTTGGCTAGATGGGTTGCCCTGATAAAGCATTTTACCATGAATGACCTCAGAGAGATGTGAATTAACTGTTGTTTGTAATACCATTGCAGGCTAAAATGTGACGCCGATACATCTTCAATACAGATTAAATACTTCCTTTAAATTACTCCGATTAAACTGAAGCACTTAGAGTGGGATCTCATGAAGGGTCCAGGTCTACCTGCAATGCCATGTTTGTATTATGATGTTGGGATGATATAAATTCATAAACCCATTCAATTTTTCTCTCAGATTGACTTTTAATATTCCCAAGGACACCCAGAACAGATAGTTATCTCTACGCTTTGGACACCTAAAGTTAAATGAGATGACTTCCACCCTTACTTTCTTGAGATTGATCTTAATACTCCTGCCTAAGCCCTGGAAACATTATATTTCTACATCAGGATTTCTTTTTATGTTATCTGAAAGCATGTTATAGCTTGCATAGGATTTTTCAATGTAACTTTAGCCAATTCCAGCTGATACCAAACAGGATGGCTATAAAATAGCCCCTGATACAGAAGATCTTATTAGTTGGCCCTCACTATAGCTTTGTGAGACGTTTCTAGCACAGCCCTGATTTTCAATTTAACATATGTTATAGTATGATCAAGAAGGAGAACTCAGGAAAGTGAACCAAGGCACCTCTGAGCCAACAGCCCATAGATTGTGTTCTTAGCATTAAGTAGCATTGGTTACATTTTCTGGCTGAACTGAAAGTGTTACATTCATTCTTAACTTGTTTCATAGCTTTACAGTCTATGAACACACTTTTCTCTTGACAAAAGTCCTGAATGCTTTGGGAAAAAAAAAAAATTTCTTCTTTATAGAAAAAAGATATATATATATAAAAAAAAAAAAAGACACCGACCCTTGGAATCATGGGATTATAGAATGGTTTAGGTTGGAAAGAACCTTAAGATCATCCAGTTCCAATCCCCCTGCCATGGGCAGGGATGCCTCACACTAGACCATGTTGCCCAAGGCTCTGTCAAACCTGGTCTTGAACACTGCCAGGGATGGAGCATTCACAACTTCCTTGGGCAGCCTGTTTCAGTGCCTCACCATCCTCACAGTAAAGAACTTCTTCCTTAGATCCAATCTAAACTTCCCCCGTTTAAGTGCGAACCCGTTACCCCTTGTCCTATCACTACAGTCCCTAATGAAGAGTCCCTCCCTAGCACCTTTAACAGGAGAGGATCTCCTGATGTAAAGCTTAACACTCACTTTGCTTAATGGCAAGGAAAACTTCCTGAACTGTTAGAAGGGGTTTCTACATGTCAGCTGGAGAATTTGCCTAAAGCAAGATACATTGCAGGTCTTGCAGAATCCGGGCTCTCCATCTCTGTCCCTTTTCAATTTCAGTGTTGGTTTGGGGGTTTTCTGTTTATTCATTGTTGGGTTTTTTTGTTGGTTTTGTTTCATTTGGTTTTGTTTAGTTGTGTTTTTTTTTTCTGGTTGTGCTGTTTTGTTTTGTTTGGGTTTCTTCTCCCCAAACATATTCTGCTTGTGTTTTGACTTATGCATTTGCCGCAAGCAATGATTTTTTTGTGTTTTTCCTAGATGGGGATCCTTTCTGGGAAGCTGCTGAGCTTCTCTATGTTCCCTATTAGCTGCTGATGCAGTTTAAGATGGGATTATGCTGCTGTGAGAACAGATATTCTCCTCTGGGAAGAAAATGTGTCAGCAAATTTGGAGGACTTGTAGGTGAACGAGTCCCATGAGAAGGCCCTTCCCCCTCTTTTCCATTGGAACAATCAAGTGGGATTGGACACACATCTCAGAAATATCTGGAGAATGAGACTTGTTCAGTCTTAGATGCAAAGACGGATCATGCTGAACTCTGGAAGACATTCCCAAATCAAATACAGCTAAAACCTGGCAAGAGTCTTCCTTCAGTGGTAGACAGCAAAGAGCTGTTCAAACTTAATAAAGCCAAGATAGACTGAGATCCTCTCACAAGTCTCAATTGGCCTACCATGCTATGATGGATGAGTAGAGAAGAAGAGAAATACATGAGATGATCCAATTTAGAGAATGGTCCTCTAAAACACATTTTCTCACAGCAGAAAAGATTCTTACTTGTCTTGTCCCAAAGTAAACTAACAACACCAAGGACAGTGATGATAAATGAGGCCAATTGCTACAAGTCTCACATTGCTGACAGCAGAGAATCACAGGAAATGAGGAAAAGAAATTCACCCTAAAACTCCAAGATGAGTTTTCAGGATTTTCAGGAAAAGAAGCAAAGCCAAAATTTCAGGGTTTTCTGTTTTCAAAAAAGATGAAATAAACTTAGTGACTGCCTCAAGAAATACAAATTCAGCTACAGACTTTTGTTAATCATAACATAGTAAATATTAGTAATACGACATGCAAATATTTATTCATTTATTTACTACATCATGCTATGAAAAAGTAGTAACACAGACTGAATTTTCAGATAAAACTGTTGAAAGGGAGTCAAAGCTTTGGGTTTGCTGCTAAGAAGCTGAAAGTAAGGGCATAAAAAGCAGAAAAAAATCAGAAAGGTATTTCAGATAGTTCTCAGAGAACGTAATTCAAAGGAAGGCAGAGAGCTACATGTTTTTGACATTAATGAATACTTGTAGCACTGTGATTTCAATGGACAATTAATTAAAATTAATAGATAGTAAAAGTATTGCCATTTAAACACCCTTGATAAAATGTTCTGATATGCTTTTAAGGTTTGGCTGCTATTATAAAGGCATAGGCTGGGGGAAGAAGGAAAGATAGAGGGAGGCCTGTTTGGAGAATCAGAGAGATGTTGTGCAACATGCTACTTATGCAAAAACTAGCACCATGCAGCTTAGCTCTAGTGTCAAAGTACTCATCACACCATTCCCACCAGTAACAAAGAAAAGAGACAGTGAGGGCTCAATTTACCTGGGAGTAATAAAGATCTCTGACTTGTTTTGGATTTACCTTTGAAAATTAGTTACTCATAAATGACTGAATAAATTTAACACAACTGAAACCACCTACGTTCATGTCTTTCACATTGTGAGATCTGCATGAACTTAGAATCATGCTGAATGCAGTCTGAAAACAGAAACCAGGTATGACATCTCAAACGCTCCCAATTAAACAAAAAGGTAAGCATCCTGTTCCTCTCTAGCCCATGGAGGGAAGATGATCTTCCTGTCTGCAAGGCACCTTCCTCTCTTGGTGCTCAATAACTGAAGAACTTACACAGTTATTTAAAGGGCATATAATTTACGTGCAAATTAGATGCTGAAGTTAGGCATACAGAATACTTCATAGCCAAACTACATCCTCCCTCAGTCCTTTTTTTTTAGCTGGGAGAAAGTGCATGTTATGCATTAAAACAGGGGTCCTCTGAAATTCCAATGTCCATTTAGTTTGAAAAGGTCATAAACATAAAGGTCAAGCTGCAAACTATATTAAACCATGCCTCTACATAAGCCTTCAGGGCTTTTGTTGACATATTGTGAACTGTGCAAGCAGGTCCAAAATCACAAAACACCAGATGGAGCAGGATCAGTCCTAGGTTTTACAGCAGCACACAAACCATCTCTTGCATCAGCAGCTCCATACAGTTTTCCATACATGACAACTAACTTCTACTAATAAGCCATGTGTTTCACTGGGCTTTTCAGCATTAGACCTCAGTGTTCCCCAGAAGGAAAATATCAGCATCTTTTTCCACATGATGATATTGAGGAACAAGGAGAAAAAGTGTTTTTTCATACTGACATTGACTAATGGCAGCAAAGATAATCTAAATATACAGTGCTGTGTCAATATACTTCTTGGGGTGCACCTTGTACGCAGAGTGTCTGGAACGACAGGATCTTCCGTATGCCCTGGATTGTTGGTTATTCCTATTGCAGAAACAGGTGCTGTTGTTAGTGCTATTATTTATAACAGCAGTAATATTTAATGACAAGATTCATATGGTAACAGTACTGAACTGGATGGTCAGGGTCATGGATTTCTCATTAAGTCTAGGGAAGCTCTGTCTCTATGACCCCCTGCAGTGATGCAGCATCTTGCAGCAGCAGGAGCTACAGCCTATAGCAAAACCACTAGAGTTATTGAAATAGCAAAGCTCTTCTAAACCATTTGAACTATTTCACCCACAAAGGTCACAATAAATGACAAATTAAAGTATCATCTCAGTTTGGTAGGTGAAAAGGAAATATTATTATAAGGTGTTGCTTGATTGCAAGCGACTCTAATAATGTAAAAGAATGCAGCAGAAGAGTGGGGGCTTCTCTTTATGCTTAACCAGGCAGCATTTTAATGAGAGTTGGTGAATTCACCAAGGAAAGGACTGAAAAGCCGCAAAAGGCAGAGGAGTCCAGCAAAAAGTTCAAATGCAAAAAAAGTGTCAAAAACATCAATAAAGGTGGATTTCTCCTGGGAGGAAAGTTAGGGTCAGTGAGGAAGACAAAGGGAATGTAAACATTAGCTAATAAATTGCATGTAGCATACCGAAAAAAAAAAGGGAATGGGAGGAAAACTGTAGGAAACATATGCTGTCCTTCCCCAGGGGCTAGCAGGAACCCTAGAACATGATAATAGCTTTGGGTTTAATTTTAATGCGGTTGGCATATTGGAAACCGTGCTACACATTCAAAGAGGAAGTGTTGCTGTCCCTGTCTGTCATCTGCACAGACTAGCAATAAAAGGCGGATGAAAATGACTCTGACAGACCCTTTCTCTTGTGGTCCTTGCCCTTCCGGTTGGCTAAACCCACCCGCAAATAGCTATGCTGAAATGAGAGCCAAGCTCAATCCCGGTAAATAAAGACTGCTGATGCACCCTTTCCACTAAGTCTGTGGCAAAGGCTTTTTGTTTCTGTAAAATCTTTCATACAGTATTTGCTTTATAACCCTTCATTTAAATAACACCTCTTTGTGCAGACACTGTTTTACATCCAGAGGTATACAAGCATTATGTAGAAGTATTTTCAAGTATTAAGTAGCACAATAACTTTGCAGGGTCCTTGTGCTGCTGGGGAAAGTCTCATTTTGGAGATGTTAAATGAGTTATTTTAATGACATAACTGAATCAAAAGCAGAAGTGGGAAATAGATTCTTACAAACATTGACTGTTTCTTCACTGCAAACCACGTCAGACCCTCAGCTCCCTATCTTTTTAGCAGCTACATCCCTACTGGCAGTTCCCTGTGATTTTAAGACTTCTAAGGCTTCTCCTCTTTGCTAAGGATATTTCTCACTCCCTATTTTTATAAGCAATTTTACGTAAGGCAATTTTGTGGTTGAGATCTCACATCAAAACACATTTCTCTTTTTCAGCTTGCATTCAAGACAAACTTTTGGTGGCTCCATTTGTAACCCATATGTTGATGCATCCCATTCTGTTTCACAGTTAAATGCATGGCACTGGACTGTGAAAAGTTTGAATTAATTATTTGTGATAAACTGTGGAAAATCCGTGAATAAAATGATAATAATTGGACACAAATACGGTAAAAGCTGTCATAGAAAGAAACGCAGCACATCCATGTGTCACATCGCATCCTGTCACAGGCACTTATGAAAGATGTAATATAAATTGTCTCAAAGAACTTGCAAAAATAAAAGGCAGCCTGGATAGTTGTATTTTAGCAAATGTGTTTGCACTAAGGGTACCTTCTGTTGAACAGTTCTGCCCACAAGCTGTCTGTAGAATATAGAACATCTCTCGAGCATGCTTGCCACCTTGAAGCAGGGCAGTCGGAAGCAGAAAAAAAAGAACAGAATGCAGAAAAAAAGGTGAAGAAAGAGAGAAATGAGGGACAGCAAGTCTAAGTACCATAAATACATTTAGAAATGAGATTAGCAAAGTATGACAATAGAATTTAAATGACAGACAACATTAAGATTGCAGTAAATAACATAGTATGAAAAAAAACAATTCAGCCATACAGCGCTCTTTTTTCAGCTTAGCTAAGGAGTCATAACAGAAGCAGGAGTATTATTATTATTGTTATCGCTATATTAAAACAGCATTTTCATCTCAGCATTACAAAAGTGGGTTTAATTTGGGGCAGGGGGCACAGTTCATGGTTAGTTTTCTTGCTCTCAAAACCATACATCCATATGCTTTGCTTCCTCACCCCACTTGCTCCCAACTTACCGACAATATCAAACCAGAGAGGAATGTTAGATGGTTGTACAGAGACCACCCCGACGATTTCTGTCACTTTATCACTTTCCATGACGGTGAAGTTGTAAAAGGGTTCATCAAAAGTCAGAGGCACAGGTGAAGGTGCAGGCTTCTTTATCCACTCAATATGGAGGCGTGCAGTTGAGGATTTCTGGGGTCGGCCATTGTCCACTGCTTTTATCTGGCAGGTACAAAGAAAAGAGGACTCTGAGTGAGCATCCCAGTTGGGCAGTTCAGACCTAATTCTATTGCACGAACATGACATCTTGGAGAATGGCCTTTGAAATGCTGTATGTAAAATCCATGGAAAAAAGATAAGCACTTATTTCACAGTTCTCTCTTTTTTTTCCATTACACTTTGACTTTTCATTGAAAACACTGATTTTAAACTGAAATGCTTTGTTTTAGGCCAGGATGCCTCCTACTAGCCTATCTAGTGGGAGGTGTCTCTGCCCATGGCAGGAAGGTTGGAACTAAATGATCTTAAGGTCCTTTCCAACCCAAATCTCTCTGTGATTCTATGAACCTATGACCATGTCACTCAAGACCCTGTCCAACCTGGCCTTGAACACTGCCAGGGATGGAGCATTTACCACTCCTTTGGGCAGCCTGCTCCAGCGCCTCACCACCCTCACAGTATCACAGTATCACAGTATGCTAGAGATTGGAAGGGACCTCAAAAGATCATCTAGTCCAATCCCCCTGCCAGAGCAGGAACACCTAGATGAGGTTACACAGGAATGTGTCCAGGCAGGTTTTGAATGTCTCCAGAGAAGGAGACTCCACAACCCCCCTGGGCAGCCTGTTCCAGTGTTCTGTCACCCTCACTGAGAAGAAGTTTCTTCTCAAGTTTAAGTGGAACCTCTTGTGTTCCAGTTTGTACCCATTACCCCTTGTCCTATCATTGTTTGCCACTGAGAAGAGCCTGGCTCCATCCTCATGACACTCCCCCTTTATATATTTATATACACTAATAAGGTCATCCCTCAGTCTCCTCTTCTCCAACTATATTCAACAGCAACCCTGTTGCCTCCATTCTTGTTTGAATGTCTCAGCAATATAGGTATGTTTTATGTTAATCTTTTCCTGGTAATTTAGCTGTTGTTAGCCATATCTGCATGGAAAACCAAGCTAGCCCTCCAGTGAACATTTCTCTCTTGTCTAACTCTGTGCTGTTAGGTTTATTTTTTTGGGCCTTTTTCTGTTTGGTTGTGGGGTTTTGTTTGTTTGTTTGGGGGGGTTTAACTCTATTATTGAGACAAACACAAAGCTGTAAAGAACTTCTTCCTTATATCTAATCTGAATTTGCCCTGCTCAAGTTTAAACCGTGATGGTGTAAGGCCTCCTGGAAATGCAATTCAAAACTACTCCACAAAGATCCTCCTCTCCAGAACCAGCTTCCTCTTTTGACTTCATCTTCCACTCAGTTCCCTCTTGCAGCAAAGCTGGGAGCTTTATAAGGACCCTGTGGGATGCCATGCACTTGCAAAACATGCTCAGCCAGACCATATTTGATTGCTTTTAAATGGCATCTGTATTGCGGATAAGACTGGTATTCCTTACATTGCCTTCTTCAGGATCGTTAATTGAGTTAAATCAGTTTCAGATCATTTCCCCTATTCTCCAAAACAAATATGATTTAATTCTTTGCCATATTTCTTTTCCTTGCTTTCTCCTCTCTGTTGTGTTCATTAAGAGCTGCCCTGCTTGGTGCAAATTCTTTTCATTATAATGTCCTCTAGAGGGATGGACAGACTTCAGGTTTGGTACGCTTCGTGGTTTTAACACAGCAAAGACAAGATGAGCAGCAATAAACAACAGGCTTAAGGAAAGGAAGAATATAGGTTACAATATCAGTGCTTTGGTGAATCACATCGATGTCAAAGGGTTTTTCTTTTAAAACTGAAAGAAATGTTTCTGGCTACATAGGACCACTGGTGTAAATGTGCTGTTACTATGTCTGTTAAAAATGGGGAATATTTTCCTGGCATTTCTTTCTCTAGAAATGTGCTTTGTGGGTTTGGTGCAAACAGTTGCCACCCTGCTCTGCTCAAGGTGGGCAGGGTTTTAACTACAATTTGTTGGCTTATTGCTGTAGATGAAGAGTGCATATTCAGGTCTCTTATTGCATTACATCAACACCACCATTTTGTATTCTTTCTTTCTTTGACCTTGTCTATGTGGTTTGAGTTCTGGCAGAAGTATTTTGACAGATTTCTTTCAACTGAAATTGCTGTCATACTTACACTCTTAATGTGGTGAGAAGGGTACTACAACATGGACTACACAGTACTCCTCTTCCCTGAGGCCACTTAACTTGGATAAAGATACAAGAAAGAAATTGTTTCCCCATGAGGACATGCAACTGTGGCCACAAAAAAGGTGAATAACCATTCATAGCTGTATCTACCCAGTTTAACATGATAACAACTTTGTGAGCAGGCAAGCCCTTGGTCTTCATTTCTGTGTATTTAAGGGAACAACTTACACCAACAGTTTGCAAGTTGACTGAACAGTCTGATAATAGTTCACTACATGAACGCTCATTCAGACTCAAGTTTTTGGCAGGAGTCATATGTCAATACCAGACTTCTTAATATAGTCAGACCCTAGATATAGGTCATACATTGAACACAGTCATGTATCGCTCTTTATACTGGAGGGCCTATTTCTGAAGAAAAGTCAGATCATGGGTTTGTACATCAATGAACAGGCACTTACAGTTAAGATGTCGTAACTCCCTGCTGTGAACTGCTTTCTGGAGGAAACCATCCCTGTTTTGGGATCAATAAAAAATTTCCCATCGTCATTTCCGTCCACGATGCTGTATGAGATTTCTGCATTAGGGCCTTCATCTTTGTCAAAAGCAAAAGCTCTGTAGATTGGCTCCCCTCTTTTCTTACGATCCCTCTCTGGCAGTTTGATCTGATAGACTTTCTCCGGAAACTGAGGTTTGTTATCATTCTCATCCAGAACCTGGACCACCACCCAAACAGAGGACTGCTTGGGAGAAGTGCCCCCATCTGAGACGGTTACCTGAAAAACAGCAGCAGTAGAGGTTATTCCGAATGGGTACAGTGGGACTTCATCAATTGGAAAAAACCCATAAAATGTAAAGAAACATCTTTCCCTTCCCAAACCTAACTTGGAGTTTACAAAATCTGCGCACACAAGACACGCTCACTATGAACATGCTCAGTGCCTAACTCAAATATTCCCACAAGGGTAAATATAGGAATCCGGAAGATATTTTACTTCTGAGATGAACTTGGAATAGGAAACCACCAACAGATGAGAAATCTATTTCTGAAAACATAAAATCCTTTAATCTCAAGTTCTTCAAGTTTACCTCAGAAAACTGGAATTAACCCATTAAGCAGGATCCCTGCTTTTCTGCAAACATATATTAACGTTTCTTCAGTCAAGCAATGAATTTGAAAGACGCATTTTTTCTTCAATCTTGAGAGAATCTGTCACTTTTTTCCCATTAATTACTTAGACTTTCTTAAACAACAAAAGGATTTCTGTCAGTTCTTCTCATTCATTACCTGAGATGTGACAGCTCATTAATTCTAAGACTGTTTTATATGATTCTAAGGGGCACTGAGAGGCAGGTTAGCAAAAAATTTCTGCTGCATTAAGTGTACTGTAATGCCAAAACCACATGAGAAATAAAATCTTTGAGACAAAAGTTAATTAGTAATTTAGCTGCAACTTAAAAAGAACTACTAATAATTTTCAGTCTGAAACACTGATCCAAGTTCAACAAGAGATTTAATAATATGCCTTCAAAATGCAATCAACATGTTTCCAACTTCTCCCTCAATATTTCGATTGCATTTATTAAAGAAAAAGAAATAAGGCAGAAAGTTATTTCTGTTTGCATGAAAGAAGTTCAAATTTCACTTTCAGCTACATATGCTAACATGCCAATTCCCACAGTAGCAATTTCTGATGATAGTGAGCCAAGATATTGCATCCTCTTCCCTGCTCATACCAATCATTACACATCAACTGCTTTGCTGGGTAAGTCGTCGATGCTTCATTTTCCTTAAGTGTTTCTGTGTTCCCTTAAAATCACGCAGCCCTGATGTCCAATCCTCAGGCAAACCAGAAGTTTTCTGGGAATAATGTCCCTTGCTTTTGTCCCCTCCTTTCAAAAAGAAGTCTAAACTTAGCGTAACCCCAGTGAAGTACTGAGATCAGCAGAAAACCTACAACATTTTCTGTGATAAAGGTAAAAGACCTTTTCAATTTCCTGCATTTAGCTACACTTTTAAAAACTGATGCAGTGGGGATTAAGGGAAAAGACTGACACCCTTAGGGAGTGAAACCCCTTGTTTACAGAAAAATCTGTGGTAGGGCACTACATAGTGGCAATGTAAAATCCCCCAAATTAGCCCATAACTCATTTGGAGAGTGGAGCCTTGTCCTCCCATAGCAACCCCAGGCCTCTCTTGCTCCTAAGACCGTTACCAGGGTTAGCAATTAGCACTTGGGATTGCCACTTCCTGATGGGGATAACTGTGTGCTGGGAGCTGGATGGGGATGGACCATCCCCCTCCTGCAAAGCCACCAATGCGCCATCTTCCAGTTACCATTGAAGCAGCTCATTGCCAGTGCTTAGCCATCCAGTTCCCATTCCCCACACTTCCCAAACTAGCATTTACTGAAAGGCTGCACACATGAATGGGAATCTGCCTTTCCTTTCAGAGTGACACCACTGGGGACCTCAACCTCTCCACTGCTCCAGAACTTCAGAGCTTCCATAGCAAACAAAAAAGCTAATTCTGCCAATTCTCCTATTGCAGGCTGTCAGCAATAAATACCTTTTGTCCCACTTAGAGGCTGATCGCTCCTATATCTGTTCTACTCTGGTGCAACTGGCCAAGCTCTCGGCAAGAGCACAGGTTAATAAAGAAAAATCTTCAATATCTTTGCTGACTCCACAGATACAATAATCAATGGTGCCAAGCAGTACAGGCTTTAGTAGAAACAGAGACACACTTACTAAACACTGATCAAAAATGCCAACAAAATGCTGTTTTGGGGGTTAATGTTTCTAATGCATAGAAAATACCAGCAAGATTCTGGACGCATGTTTCCTGAACAGAACATCACTCAATTTTTTATTTTTTAGGAAAAGATGTTTTCTTCAACCTTTTAGCATTAAAAAAAAAAGAGGGAGGGAGATAAAAAGCTTACAAACAACAATAATAAAATCTCTGAAAACCACAGTGGCAATTATGCTAAAATCTCACTTCAGAGACTGCTCAAGAAGCGAAGCCATCCTCCTCTCTTACCACTACACAGTCTCACAGTTTGTTAGGTTACTGCTAAAATCCTGCCTAAAACAGTGTTGTGGCACATTAGTTAGCATTTGTTTGTTTTTGTAAGCCCAAACCTGTGGGAAATCCATTCAATAACAGAAAAGTTGCACTGAAAGTATTTGCTGACAGCTAATTGAAAATAGCGATGGCTGTAATGCGAAATGCCAGCTAATTAGAAGAAATGAACACAGAAGGCCTGAAGTTAGTCAATTCTACTCTATCTAAAACTTTATGTCCCCAGAGAGCAAAATGTTATGTACGAACTAAGCCTTTTTCTCTGGGTGACACTCAAAACTTTTCAAAGTGACAGGCTCCAGCTCCGCTCGAAAAGCTCCAAGCGCCACACACGGGAGCTGAAGCATGAGTTAAAGCTCCCTCTTTGCAAGCATGTACATTAATTAATTAACCTGCCTTCACACCAGCAATGCGGTTATTTCCCTAACTGTAAATCCGCGCCCTTGCTGACCCCTCTTTTCTGCTCCATCTGCCTGACCGTAGCCTGGCTTTTCAGCTTCCCGCTACAAACAGGGTAAAAGATGCAAAAATTTCCTTTGTCCCTACAGAAAAACATTAAAACTGCTCCTCAACACATTAAAACAAAATAACAAATTGCTGGCAGTCCAAAATTGCTCCCAGACCAAAACTGGGAGGACCAAAGAGGTCATCCAGCACACTGCTCTGCAAATAGCATCTCCATCAGGATACCGTATCACACCAGCACTTAGGGGCCCCTCTAACTAGGGCAGTTTTGATTCAAATATTAACACAGTTCTCAGCAAAATCCTTAAACAGCTAGAAATTACAGTGAAAAGTAACCAGGGAGGGGAGGGAGGCTGGGACGTTTGTACCACAAAGATACACAAGCTAATTCACAGCTGGTATCTCTGGAAATGTGAAAAGCAGATGTGCAAGGCACAGGAGATCTTGCTAGGAGAGAAGCTGTAACTCAGGACCAGTGAGGTTCTTTTGTTTAAAAACCTGCAGATGGCATGGGAAAAAAGCAAACAAAGGAAGGTGATACAGATGAATGACAGACTATCTCAATATATGCTTGTCAAGATGTGCATCAAAAACCCAACAAGATGTGAATCTTTCCGTAATCATGATGGGGAAATGGTGAGGATCAGAGTTAAAACCTTCCTAACAGAGATGAGGAATGGCTGCTTGATCAGCATGCGCTTTCCTAAATGCTGAACACCTCCTCCAGTCTATGTGTTGAGTCTGGTATCCACACAGTGCGGGTCCAGACATGCTGCTTCTGGCCCATGCACAACCTGAGATAGGCCAGCCAGCTGCTATCCCTTGTGTCCTTCTGGTTAGGGACTGATGCTCATCCTGAGCCAACACAGCCTAAGCAGAAGATATGACCTCTCAAGGCTGGGATACAGTCATGAAAGCAGCTGAATTTTGACTCTCTGACCAACCATACAAAGGCTTGGTCCTTTGATCAGGGGTAGAATATCTTACAAGGAATGTGATGGCATGTTTAGTAGTGTCTGAGGGCAATCAGACAGCAAGAATAATAGAATTTTATATACAACTTCCATGGTGAAATCCTAAGCATCACTGCTGTTCTATCACAACTTACAGACAGTTCCACTACAGTTTTCTTCATAAAATGGGCACTTTCTGCCAGGAATCTGCATTTATCCTTTGGCTTTAATGTTTATGACTTTATGGAACCATGTCAACCAATACACATACAGGTACTGGTTACCTGGAAACTTCTTTGCTGGAGTAACAATATTTACATATCCCTTACAATGGTTCCTTCAGCTGGATGGACCAGGACAAGGACTCCTGAAATTCCCTTTACTTACATCAGACACATATTTTTGGAGAAAACCACACAAAAATATCTCCTTCTCCAGGGTATAAAAAGTTCAGTACAATAACAGAACTTTCAAAATCCAAGTAAGGCAATTTCCATTTCTTCTGCAGGATCTGCTTCAACAGGTTTGACCTATAGACATTAACGCTACCTTTCCTACAGGATTGAGGAAATATTCTTTCATATTCATGTTTATTTTCAAGTCCACAGAGCAACTAAAAAAGGAATTCCACAGCAGTGGTCCTTCTCAGTGAAAACCAAGGTTAGCTTTAACTGTTACCATTCAGCAGCCAGAATATTAGATGTGAAAATGTCTTCTCTTTATGACCATGGAGAAGGTAGGAAAGAGATGTCTAGGGTGAAAATCTTGGCTAAAAGACAATACCAGTCTAGCAGAACTCAACACTGGTGACATAAATCATTTTGCCTTGAGTCAGTCACTCCTAAGAATTGGACTGTGAAACTTAATTGGAGGAGGTTTAGCTCTTCTTTCAGAATGCAAATGCAACTGTGAGGACCACCCTCCCGAATTAAAAGTCCAATATTGTGTCTCATTAACAAAAGCTCATGACTTCCAAGGTAATTATTAACTCAGCTGGAGAGAGTAGCTAGCGGGGATCTTACTTCAACAAGTATAACAAGACAATCAGCAGGTGTTTAATGCAAGTTATCAAGCCTTAAGAAGAATGCGAATCTTCTTCCATATCATTCCCTGGCAGAAGGAAGTACTCAGCCTACTCAATTTTAAGTTAAGAGGCACTGCCACGTTACTGTCATTAGCATTGCTAAATGCTGAAGATGTCATATTTGCTTGCTTATTTTAATTCGTGTGGTATCTGCTGAAAGCAAAAAGAGTGAGCTGAGATGCCTGCGTCTCATCTGAAGATTGTGCATAAATCAGGCTTTCAGGTAAAAGTCTTTCCCTTCCCTCAACCACAAATATCAATTTTGCTTCAGAAAACTTTAGAAAAGATAATCTGGTTGAGTTATTGAAGACAGAAAAACGATCAGAGGGAGCCTGAGAGCTGAGACATACCCCTGCTGTTAGTGACTGATGGGTTTGTTTCTTCTGCCAATGCGCAAACGAGCCACAATACCTATTGTAAGAGTCTCTGGAATTCAGGCCAAGTAAGAGAAATAAAAGATTATAAAGGAGAGCTCATTAAGGGATAAATGGAACTTTAAAGTCAAATACACTGAATTACTATCTTTGCCTACTTCAGAGAGATACTGAATTCACAGCTGAATTCTTACAAGGAAATATTTTTCTGAAATGCATGATGTTACTGAACTACGTCTTGGATTGTTGTCACAAACTGAAGGCAGCATAGCTCAAAGATATACAGAATAGGAGAGGAAAATAAAAGGTTTTTCTTTTCTCAACACAAATACTGAGCTGTAGCAAACTAGGTGACTTTTCTTTCTAATCCTTTATTTGGCACCTGTGGAAAAGAAGTGGGCAGATGTTTATTTCACTTATCCTAATAGAATGTAGCATTGTCCCAAAAGACAAATTACTTAAACACTTCTTGTAGGAAAGAGTGCCAATCATATCAGTATGACCATCTTTCCTTATTTCCTTTACAATGTGCTAAACTGAGAAATCTTGTTTTCAATCATAAAAACATTAATCCATCCACTCTGGCCAGCTATGAGAAATAAATAATTTAGAGTACATTTTAAATACAGATTATTACTGACACAAACACTCTAGGTGGCTGATTAGGAAAGTCAATGGCTTCCAGCCACATTCAAACTAGAAAGCAGTGCATAATGGTCTGTTATATCATTTGAGAATTAACGATGACATCAGGTAATTTCAGTGCTGTGTTGCCAAAAGACAGGAAGGAAGGAAGGAAGGGAGGCTTTTTCATTTGGAGTTAAGTGCTCCCTGCAGTATCTACAAACCTAAATATTAGAAGAGTGTACTGGAGAAAGTCTTAGAGGCTTCAAATCTTAGCTTTTGTCAGACTCAAAGTACTGAGACCAGTGGATGGTAATCAAATGATCTGGCAGAATGAAATACCAGAAAGAGTGACTTAAAAGCCCAGAAATATTACTACTACTGCTACTACTACTACTTCTGCTACTACATTTATACTGTGTCATACTTTATTCTACAAACTTTTTGAAAATTGAAACAGTAAACAGGAATGAGAAACTCTGAAAAGCAGCCTAAGACTTGTATTTTAGCTTTAGTAGCAATACAAGGAAGAATCTGCGCAACTCATGACAGTGACACTCTAAAAGAAAAAAAAAAAGTAATTTTCCGTGGGCATTGCTTTGAAAGTTCATTGCAGTTTGGAGATCCAGGCAGCCTTTGTGCATCGGGCTGTATTTATAGTGTTCTATAATGGATAGATGCTAAGGTAAGTGCAGAATCAACCATTACTCTATTAAATTCCCAGGACACCAGAGCAGCCTGTCCTATGTTAAAAGAACCTCCTTTAGGCAACGTCAGAAAGTATCTCCCCCTTCTTTTCACTTACTAAAAATAAAACTACAGTCCTCAGGAATGTCAAGCTCCTGTAAGTTTACTTTTGACAAACTTTTTTCTGGTGGTGTTCAAGGCCAGGTTGGACAGAGCCTTGGGTGGCATGGTTTGGTGTGAGGTGTCCCTGCCCATGGTGGGGGGGTGGAACTTGATGATCTTAAGGTCCTTTCAAACCCTAACTGTTCTATGATTCTATGAAACCGTAGATAAAACTTTGCTCAGAAGTGACTCTAAGCTGATCACTTTATAGAAGGCCAAAAGTTCCCCCTACTTCCAGCGGTGGGGTTAGACACAGAAAATCTTAACCTGTAATGCCCAACAGTAGTGTCTAATCACTTATGATTCAGCAGGAAACATCTGGTAAGAGATAGCATTGCACAGCTAGGACTTTTCATGAGCTTCTAGGTGATAACACCAAGTAGTGCTTGAAACTACACAGATCATATCCCATGTTGAACAGTTTGCAAATGGAAAGTTTGAGATGATCATAAGAGGAACATCAACCTCAGTCTCCAAACAACAACCATAAAGGTATTTTGAGTACATTAAGAACTTCCTTTCTTTTCTCATAAGGCTACAATAATTAATATGCTACCCCAGCAGAATGAAATGAATGAAAATTTGAAAAGCAGAAGAATATACTCCAAATAGTCCTCTGATAATATCTGGACTCAAGGAACCAAAGACATTTACTCACCTTCAGACTGACACCTTACAAACAAGATAAAGATTGGTAGGCAAGTGCTTAAAATAATTTTTACAGGCGTATGAAGCCTCTTTAGGAACAATCTGTTACTAAACAGAATTATAAGTATCCTCATAGCCTCTGAATGCGGAAGAAGATTAAAGTTCTGTATTGATCTTCACTGTAAACTTTGAAGGTGTTTAGCTCCTGCTGATAGCGAAGATTACAATCAGAGAGTTTTGTGAATAGAAAATGAGTAGTCAAATCTGAGAATATTTCACTTCAAGCAGCTTTAAATAACATAATGCTTGCAAATTAACATATTTATACAGTTTAATGTTGGTAGTAATCTCCATGTCAATTGTGATTCCATTCATACCTGGATATCTATTTTAGCCATTTGTGGATTTTGCTTTCTTGTGATAAGAAACACCTGTGATCAAATATTGATAAGTTCCCCTCTACCAGATTCACCACTGCAGATAATGCCCTTCTACAAAATTTTATCTCGGCACTCAGGAAACAGAATAGCTCTCAGGTTTTGTGCTTCAAAAGAGGTGTGCTTCAACTTCTAAGCTCACTGCACTGCTCTTTTCTCAAATATTCAATTACCCTTTTATTTTTATCCACAAAAGTCACTTTATTCTCATTTTCAGTATAAGCAGGAACTGCACCTTCTTCATTTTCCTCAAAATGATGAAGATTGTTACATGTCCCTAACACTTCCCTTCTCATAATTAGACCAGTCAATATGTGTAATCATGTGAGAAAAACATTCTGGCTATTAATAAAGACATAAGATCTTATCCATGCTTCCAAGATCTTTCCCTAATATTAAGAATCTATTTTATGCTTTAATTAACAACAGAAATGCCGTGTTCAAAAATATATGCTGATATATTGCCAAAATTTAATCAAGCTATAGTACTAGTCACAGTGGAGTTAATTAATCAAGCAGCAAAGCGATATATACTTTACATCCTTGCTTTGGTGTGCAGCTGTATCAGTTTGTAGTGTAGTATAGGTCCCCAGATATTCAAACTGATGTGAAATAAAGGCACAGCAACTCTTTTCGTTCTCAAATTGCGTGCAGGTGATTTCCTGTGTGTGGCAATAGCCCTCCATCTATTTTGCAGTAAGTCAGCAGCTCTGCCTCATGCTAATGTGGTATGTGGTGTTGCACTTCCTCCGAGAAAAGACAATGTACAAAGGAGCTTGCTCTGCTTTGCCCTTTGGAATACTATGTCATGCAGTTTCTATTACAATAGAGCAATAACTTGAACTAAAACTACCAGTCTGCAAAGTAAATACCGTCTTCTCTCCTAAACTATAATATTAAAACTTATTTTGAAACAATTTTTCATAGAAACACAGAATCATAGAATGGGTTGGAAGGGACCTTAAAGCTCATCCAGTTCCAACCCCCTGCCATGGCCAGGGACACCTTCCACTAGAGCAGGCTGCTCCAAGCCCCGTCCAACCTGACACTGAACACTGGCAGGGAGATGGAACTATCTGGACTCCAAATTTTTGTCATGATGACAGCCCCTGCCTTTTGATGTTGGATGAAACACCCTTAGGTGAGGCTCTGTGATGGTCAGGTTCGAAACTATATTGTTATTACTTAAGAGGTGGCCAAATGAATTCCCCAATTAACCAATGAGACCAAAGATATACGCTGTAATTCCTGAAAGTTCTTTACTTTATATGAAGCAGAACCAAGTATTTTTAAAAGAAAGATAACACTTTTTTTTTATGCTCTAACAAATAGCACTTGGTTGTGTTAACAGAGGATGACACCACCTTGTCTTCAGCAGAAAGGCGGATTAAGAGACACCCAGCCCCATCTCCAGCTCCTCCTCCAGCCATTTGTTCTTCCCCTGTCATCAGTTTGCAGCCACCTTCACCCGCCAATAAACTGTTTGTGCATCTGTGCTACAAACAGGGCTACTGAAATAATCAGGGCTTAAGATGAAGTGCCGAAAGAGAACAAAATCCCCCAAGAGATAGATGGTCAATGCTTGATGGTGGTGGAAGAGCAAAACGTAGAGTGGCTTGCCAGGTCCCCAAGTCAGGGTGGGGGTCACTGAAGGGAAATGAATTGCGTAACTACAGTTTTGGTGATGCATTCTGCAATTTCATTATAGATGGTAAATTACTCTACACATCCCCCTCCCCCCAAAAAAACGCCCTACCATAGAATCCATCACTCACCAACAAGCCTTTGATCAGTACCAGAGCAGGCAAAGCCAGAACTCAAGGTAAAAGATTTTGTGGCCCATCAATAAATCCTGAAAATATCAGATTTCCCTCTTACACATTTTTTTTCCCACAATATGCAAGATGAATGCTCTGCATCCACACACACATGTAAAATGTTTCAAAGACAGCTTTATAGCTGATAGCCTGATGAGTAGCCTCCGACCTTTAAATGCAATTTCATTTTTTCAGGGTAAAAATGAAGCTCCTACAGTTTTACGTTCAAAATAAAGCTTAACAATTAAAAACCCGATTAACAAAAAATTGACTTCCTAGCCAGGTAGAAAGTACATAAAGTAAGGCCTTTAAGGGGTACAGGCTGTTCCCAACTTTCAATCCCGTAGAGATAATCTAAATTTGCAAAAAGCAAGAATGAATATTTTAGGCCTCAGAATTGTATGTGGCTTTAGTGAACAGTCACTAAACAGGAAGACTGCTGTGATCATTTTCATTAGTCTGAAGGGACAAAATGAAGACACGATTTTTTTTTGTGATATTCAAGTTATTTGATAGAAGTTTCTCTGGTTAGCAATGAGGTGCAAAGTGAAGTTTTATACTCATGCTTGTTTGAATAAAGTAACTTTTGGAGTCAGATGAGGACTACATCTTAAGATATCATATGAAGTAGCATAAAAAATACTCAGAAATTCAGTATAGAAAATAAGTAAAATAAGGTAAAGTAGATAAGAATGAATAAGGAAGTTGGTTTGGGGGCTCTTCCCAAGGCGTTTTTTTAAATGACAGTACCATTCTGGTTTTGTCAGACCAGGTTAAACGAAATCACATCAATAATTGCTTTGATTTTAGCAATAAAAAATTCTGCTTGACTTCTTGATGCCTACTTCACAACTTTCTGTGACAAATTAATTTTAGACAGATAATAGGCATCAATTGGGCCATATTTAATCACAGTTTCATCTAATAGGCAACACAGACAAGCCTTATTATCTCAATCTCCACTTGTCTTCGATTCTAAGTGTCCTATAAATATCTACTATCCAGTTTACAGTGACACAGGGTCAATTTTACAAGCTGGTAGAGAATCAGCATGGGATTATACACAGGCAAAAAATGGAGATTGCGATTTTGAGGCAAAACTCATATTCTTGGACTATCTTTTAACTTTTTCAAAACTCCGTTTTCAGCTTTGAAAACAGCTTAGAAAATAGGCTTAGGTATTATATGCCATGCAAAAGCTGTGAAACTGAAATTCAGATAACTGTTCTAAAGATAAACGATGAGAGCCATCAGCCCCTTCCCTGATGGGTGCATTAGGACTCTGTTTCATCAGACACAGTAAAATCCTCGGTCTTTTTTTTTCACTAGACAAGACTGACACAGCCAAGTGAGCGTTCAGGGACCACTTCACTTTAAGCCTGTTTTTCACTTAGTTTACTTCTCTTTTCTGCTCTGTTGAACCTATATAAGTCTCCAGAAACACCTGAATAGCCTCTGCATTCCCATCCACACCATGGGTGGTGGGTTACATCCGTGCTGCATGGATAGATGCACACAGGGAAAGTCTAAAGGCAAGTGTTTCCCTGCTGAACTGAGCTCATGTTGTCTGAGCAGCCAAAGAATTACAGATATCTTCTTGGTGAAGGACCTGGCCAACTGTGAAACCCTGTGACTTGGAAATCAATGGAGATTTTCCCATTGATTTTGGTGAGAGCAGGGCTGCACCTAGAACTCGACAACTTCATTTTGGTAGATTTTATTTCTCATTCAGCTTTTGCCAACCCCTGGGCTTGAGTGAGATTCACAGAAGGGTTGGAAAGGACCTTAAAATCATCTGGTTTCACTCCCCTGCCCATGGGTAGGGATGCCTCACACTAGACCAGGTTGTTCAAAGCCCCATCCAACCTGGCCTCCAACACTGCCAGGGATGGAGCATTTACAACTTCTCTGGGAAACCTGTTCCAGCCTCACCACCCTCACAGTAAAGAACTTTTTCCTTATATCTAACCTAAATTTCCCCTGTTTAAGTTTGAACCCATTGCCCGTTGTTCTATCACTGCAGTTCCTAACGAAGAGATGAGTGCAATAACAAGAACCTGAAAGCTGTAAGTCTTTACTAAAGGGTAGAGAAGATTTTCACCACTGCAGCACCACCACCGCTATGTCCATTATAAGTGACTAGGAAGAATCTTATTAATACCCAGGGAAGAGTGAGATTTTGATGTTAACTTTAAAGAAATACCAATTTCCTGAGCAATTCTTTCCTTTAATGTAATTGTTTCCCCATTGTTTAGTCTGTTACAGATAGAGCCAGTGATCTTGCGAACAGTGATGTATACAAATAATTTTCAGAATGTGCCAAGACCTTACAGTGTGTACAGGAGCAAGGTCATTCGGGGGTAACAATACAACAGGAAATGCTGTCCCAAAAAATTAATTTCCCTGAGTAACAGAACACATTAAAAATGTTCAGGTTATTAATATTAATTAATCAATTAAGACTATTATAAGTAATTAATCGTGCAGTGCCTGGAGTCCTGGAAAGGGATTTTTATGTGTCTGAATAATAAGAAGATGACATTCTGCTCCTGCAGTGCAGGTATGACTTTAAAAGATCGCAACTATATTCTGCCCAGTGCTGGGGTCCCCAGTACAGGAGGGACATGGCGCTCCTGGAGCAAGTCCCGCGAAGGGGTACTACAGTGATTTAGGGTATGGAGCATCTCTCCTATAAGGAAAGGCAAATTAACCCTGCAGGATCAGAACGAGGTACTGAAAACATAGCCCACAACTCCTAGTAGGGTAATTTGCTCTGTCAAGAAGCAGGATAAATGACTGCCTCATGCTGAGCACTGTGCTGCAGCAGCAAGGATTTCTTTTTGTGAGCTCAGCAGCTCACAGGAAGCTGGGCATCCTATCACCAGTGTGATCCATCACCAGCCAGCCTCCCAGTGCTGCAGAAAAAAACAGATCTTCTGAACAATTCAGACTTCTTTTCATTAAAAAAGCCACAGCTTTCAATTGATACTTTCACACTGAGGGACGCGTATTATTAAGTATTAAATGCCTGAAGAGAAGGCATTTAAACCCAATGTTATTTTACTCTCTAAAATGCGGTTCCCTAGCTGTGGTGCTACAGTTAACACTGCACTCAGGAGGCATCAAGTGCTTTGCAACAAGAATAGTGAAAGATCCTTAACTGTGCGTATACATGTTAAATGCCAATGAAAAAAAAGAGACAAAACCTGGGCTACAGTATTCAATTTAATCCCACAAACATATGGTCAAAGCTACACAGAGAGAGTTTGTGCAGATCCACCTGAACAACACAGTTTTGGTGAGGAGGATACGGACTATATGAGAGTGAACCTCACATGTCAGCTCATCTTTCTATTCCTTCTGGTATACATTATGGTCTTCTTTTGACATGGAGCTGATGTACTTGACTCACTGACTTCTGCATCTCCCTCAGTCAACAGAGGCCAGGCCATTTTGGCACACTTTGACAAACCACACAATAAAGCATCACCTCTGCTTAGCTAAAACGTGCAGTCCAAAACAACTTTCTAGAAATATTTTGAGTGTTCTTTAAACTGTGGCAATGTAAAACCACGTTTAAATTTTTCCATGGGTTTTTTCAATTAAGCCTTTAAAACTGCTGTTTGGCCCTGAGGGTTAAGAACACATTTTTATTTATACAACACCTTAAAAATTATCTGGAAGGACAGTGGAAGGAAACAAGACTCACAGGGAAAAGCAAATATGTTTGAGGATATGACAGAAAGTATTAAGCTATTTGTTGGTATCTGTATTAAGGATACAAGCTGGTCCTCAGAGAAGTCGAAGCCATGAATTGACAGACTGCTATTAGTAATATTTGTATTTTTTACTTTCCTAGACAATGTGAGAAAAAAATAATTCATTATTTTGGTTCTGTCTTTTTGCTCCTAATTACTGATGTTAATCCTGGCTCTTGAGTATTTAGAATATCCCTTGCCAAAGAAAGTACTTTTTGCCAAAACATAAAATGAACTGCTATGATAACATTTTCAGTGTCTCCATATCACGGGAGATTAGCTAACAGCACTATTACATTTCAGAATGAGGAGATTAATCTGTTTCCTGACAACTGAAATTTGTTTGCCTGGGATAAGAAAATTATTGCTTTTGAGGGCAGATTTCATAGCACTTGATGCTTCAAGGCCTTTGCACTTTTCTGTTTAAATCATATCTTCATAAAAAGCAAAAGAATTGTTTGGTCTCTGATTATTATCAAGCTGAAGTCTGATAAGAAAAGCATTAGGATTCCTATGTTCCATGATAATATATTTAGGGAGGAAAAAGGTGTCAAATCTGCTTATTAAGCTGATTCTCAACCTGATTAGAGGTTTTCTTATCTCTAGGTGTCTAGTAAACACTTTAATTTGTGTCATATTATAAATTATGCTGAATACTCCAACCTGATTTCAGCTCATTTCACACAATGATGCACTTTTGCCATAACAAATTATATTTAAAATAAAAAAATGAACAGTGTTTTCAGACTACCATGTTTTTGCATGACATTTTCCTACCCTCTCCGGTATGTCTTTTTTGCTCAAGCTGAATGTTGAAGGATTACGTGGCAGAGGGACAGGGTGGCAATCTGCGAGTATGACAGAGGGAAAATATATAATACTGAAACACATTACAGGCTTTGGTGAGAAGACTGTAAGGAATGCAATGAGACTCAAGGAAAATGTGTATTCAAGGTGTATTCAAGGTGCACACCAAGTGCATGGACTGGGGTATTTTGGGAAATGAAGAGTTTTCAGCACATCACCAATACTGGAAATTATGAGACCCTGGATAACAAAAGCATTAACAAGATGGAGACAAAACCAATCAACCAAAAAATAATCAGAAGAACACTGATAAAACCCAATGATGTTACTCTAGACAGACAGCATGATTTAAGAGAGTAGACCTCAAGAATAAGCATGATCTTCACCATGATGGAGGAAAGAGACCAGTAGGGAAGATAGTAAAATCAAACAGAACTTGTGAAAGGAAAGAATTGTTCCAGTTTTTCCAATGTGGAGAGGTAGCATGTAAACCAAAGGCCTTGGGTGGCATGGTTTAGTGTGGGGTGTCCCTGCCCATGGCAGGGGGGTTGGAACTAGATGATCTTAAGGTGCTTTCCAACCCTAACTATTCTATGATTCTATGATTCTATGACCTAGGAAAGGGACTGTTTAAACTGTGGGTGTTCTGGTAACCATCTCCAGTTAAGACTCCGTGGACACTGCGAGAGCCTGTGATCAAAAGCCGTATTTCAAACCAAACCAAAGTCTACTCAAGTAAAAGGAATTGGAGATTTAGTGTTGGGATCCCTACATGATGTATTGCAGGGTGGCTGGATTTAGTGTCTATAAATGATGGCTGTGCAAATATCCCCAAATTAACTTTTTTTAGAGATAACAAGCATGAATTCCCAAGAGCCGAGTACAGATCACCCTGGAGGAAAGGACATACGAATGCAAAACTTGTTTAAGGGCATGTTTCTAAATGATGGATTAATTAAAAGGCACACTAGGATTTCCTATGACCACACAAGATTTCAGTACAGATGCAATGCATTCCTAACTGAGAAAGAAGATGCTCCCCTGCCTTAAATGCAACACTCAGCTTGGTCTTAGCTAGGAAGGCAAGAAACAGACACCTCCACAAAATGTGTGTGTGTGCATGTGTGTGCTCAAACACTTACAGACATAAATTAACAGTCTGGCAGCTGATGGGTATTGCAAATGCTACAGAAAACATGATATAGCACTAAAGCAGACATGCTTCAGATAACACAAAGGCTCTGTACATCTAAAATAGATTCAAATCATGTGAAAGATTTCCTGCTGCTTCTGCAGAAGATTAAAACATTGGTACATTCATAAAACAAATGGGAAGATTTAGCAAAGCAGCATGTCCTTCACAATGACTCTTTGTCTCACCAAGCACGGAGCCTGGCAAAAGAGACACCCTGAAAGGGTATATCCAACCAATTTAAGCCTGGTAGGTGGGCTCCAGCCCATAAAAAAGAGAGCTACAGATCTCAAGAAACATACAATGAACTAAAAACCTGTTAACCCTGAGCTAATCTGCGAGCTAATCCCCCAGTGAGAAAGCAACATTAGACCAAATTCCTAAATCCTGACTTGAAAAGAAGAACTTGGTATAGACTAACCACAGAATTTGTCTACACAAGATTAGCATGAGGAGGTTAATAAAATGAGAAGACCATTAATATATCCCTCTCTGTTTCAACAGCATTTAACACTTGGGTGCGGACCTAATTTTCAAACCACACAATAATGTTTGGTGTCTTAATAATACATTCCCATCCCATTTGCATTGATCTAATGCTCTGCCACCTCATAGTTCTGCAAACAGAATTTTTAAATATTTATATTTTAAATTTTTAAAGATTTATATTTGTATTTTAAATCGTTTTTCTCTCATGTGTTCACTCACCCTTTTCCAGACATACCTGGAATAATGCATCTATGGGCGCTGATATCTAATTCTCTTGTCCTGGGGCTTATCAGAGATAACTTTTGAATGCTCCATCCCTGGCAGTGTTCAAGGCCAGGTTGGACAGAGCCTTGGGTGACATGGTTTAGTGTGAGGTGTCCCTGCCCATGGCAGGGGGGTTAGAACTAGATGATCTTAAGGTCCTTTCCAAGCCTAACTCTTCCATGATTCTATGATTCTAACTTCAAGAAAATCACTGCTACTAAAGCCAGGCTAAACATACCACTCAGGGTAAGCAAAGGAACTCAACTAGCCCCCAGGATAATAAATAAGACTTTGCCCTCTTCACAGTGGCATCACGTATGTCTTAACATAATGCTAGTTACCCAAAAGGGCAATTTCTTGCACTATTTGACTTCACAACTGCATGATGCTAAATCCAGTGAGATTTTAATTAGGTTCAGAGGGTCTAGGAAATGTTGATACACCTATAGGCTCCCAGAAGATAGTCAGGACCATGCAGGTTGGCAACCAGTAGGCCGTATTTATTTCCCGGCACAATCCCACCTTCTCTGTTACCCCTTTAGAAGTGGCAGAAAACATCTTATAAGACAGCACACTAAGCCTATACACTTCATATCTCCTTCCATGCTTGCAAGCAATGAGGTGCTTAAAGACCTGCCGCTAGACTGCTGTGAGTCCACAAGGAAAATCCTAAAAGAGGCATTTGATGCCCACCATGAAAAAAGCTGACAGCACTGTGCTTTATGGATTTTCATTTCTTCATTTCATGACCCATCAGTTCAGGTCAGTGATTCATGAAATCTGTAAAACAAGCTCCCTCCCCTCTGCAAACTCCAGCTATATGCAAATCATTCCTTAACTAAGGCAAAGCTCTAGGCAATCAGAGATGTGACTTTTCTAATGTGACACAGCTACCATGGTAGACAGCAGTGTGTGAACCAAAGCCCCAGCCATGGACGACTTTGATCTTGCCATGCATGCTCTTCAAAACACAAACCTGCAAAATCATCTGTATCTTTATAGTGTGCCAACTTTTCATCTAAATGGATAATAGGCTCGTGATATCAATTGCTCCCTGCTCATTTCTAGCAGACTCACTATCTGGTGAAGCATGATTTTGTTGAAAATATACTTAGGGCTGCATTCCACTGTAGATGGTGAATCTGTCATTGTATGTATCGATGAACTGGGAAAATCAATTCTCTTCCATGAGCTAACGGATGACTAAAGAATAAATGAGCTGTGCTTTTTTATTGTAATACCCAAATAAATTAGCAGAAGCCTATAATATGTCTATAAAAGGTCTATAAACTCTTTGATTAATTTCTACAGTTGTCAAGCGTTCATAACAAAACCTTAAAAGTTTTGTGTATTGAGTTACAAAGAATTTTGGTATAGGAAGTTCATTAAACATAGAAAAGAGGACTGCTTTTCTTCATTGCTATTGGTATCCTGAATCAATAGAACGGATTAACCAAACAAGTGTGAGATTTTTAATGCTGGACCAAAATCCTGAAATGCAAGAACTTCCATACAGTACCAGATTAGCTGGCTGCCTTAAGCACGCTCCAAAAGAGGCCCGGATAACTTGGATACAAGTGATCGACTAATTGAGCTGTCACTAGTGTGTTTATCCTTGATATCATATTTATGTCAGCATGTGCAAAACATTTTTAAGTTAAACAATCTAATCTTGAAAGATTTAAAAGAATTAGATGAATTGTACCTAAAAAAATAAAGGCTGAAATCAGCCATAAGCACAAGGCAAAAAGCAAAAAAAGGCATCTTCAGGCTTGATTAAAGTCCACAAATTTTGTGGAAATGTCATAGATGTTCTAGCCTCTCAAGGCTCAGTTGGTATTTCACTGAATATATGAAATGAGCTGAGGGCCACTGCTACTATTTGATATATATGGACCCATTCCTGCTCTTTGCCTTTGGTATAAATTATGTCATCAGAGTTGTGTGTATATTTCCCATTGGCTACCTGAATTTAAAATGGAACATTAACAAATTTAAATACCCAAGTATTTTTTTTTAAATTCAAGCTCATTTTGCCGTATTATTATTTTTTCTTATGAAGATCTTTTTCTTAATACGAAAACAAAATTAAAATTCCACATGCATGAAGGAAAATGTTATTAAACTCAGTTTTCCCAATGCTTAGGCTTTGTTGTTTGTGTTACTTCTCAAGTCCCTAGCTAAATTAAAGGGACATCTGGGAGCTATTGAGATTTGCAGTAATCAAAGAAGAGTGAATAATCCGTAAAAATGCCATGCTTTAATTATTTTGCAGTTTACAATTCCTGTTCATATCTCTTGCACTGAGGCCACTCAGTTAACAACTGACTGAACCAGTAATATTTCCAGGGATGCATTTGATAATTCTTCAACTCATTGGATCACATTAGTTAGAGACAATAGTTAAAGAAGGAGACCACTTATCACTGCAGACAGATGAACCACACTAGGACTATTCCCATATTTTGCTGTGTAAGACTTTCTGCCTGAATACACATGAGAAGCAGTGTGCAATGTCATATGCAAATCTGGCTCTGAAAGAGGGTTTTAACCTCCTGTCAACCCCTGCCTTTGGAAAGTTGTTGGCTGCTTCTGAAAATACAAACTTGATGCAGTCCCATGTGTCTCTAGGAAGATGGTGCAGATTAACAACTCCTGAAGAACACAGGGCACAAGATGGAAATCTGCAGCATGGAATGAGCGAACTCCGCATGTTCCTTCTACACTGGGAACTCAGGTCTCTGCTAGATCCACCACCACACTGGCCTATCCCGAAGGCAGCTTCACCCTTTGCTGATAAACCCATGAAGAGGTGGCACAAGATAAACATGGGTCTGATTTTTTTTAGAACTGTTTATTTTCTTCCCTTTCTTTTCTTTCTTCCTTTTCTTCTTTTCCCCCAACTTTGAAGTTGACATTCAAGGTCAATGTGTCACCATTCAAAGCTGACATAATGATACAGGTTTCATTGTCTTCTTAGAAAGTTGCATCTACATATGTACTGTTTGACTAAGAATCCTTTCAAGTGTTTTTGAAGTAATAAATAGTAGTCCTTCTATTTCCAGCAAGCACAGCCAGTAATAATTTTCAAGTTCAAGCTGGAAATAAGAGACTTTTTACCTCTTTCTTTAATTTCCCTTGCATCATCTGATAGGCTTCAATGTTTAAAAGGGAAAGGCATGTGCCTTTGGAGCCATTTAAACCTCAGACAAAATGTTCAATCAGACACACTGCCTCATTTTTACCCCATCACCAGCATGTCACCGAGAAAAAATACAGCTTTCTCTGCCAAATGTGGGCAATGCTAAAGATCCATGAAACAAATGCTTACACAGATTTGTAATCGAGGGTTTAAGCAATCAGTGTTCTGTAGAGCAGTATCCAGCTACATAAACCCAATGAACTTCATCTTTTGTACTTCTCCTGTAAAAATACACGAGTATATTGCCACACGGATGCCAATATGCTTCAGAAAACGCTGCAGTTTCTACAAAGGACCCCTGACTTCAGGCATCCCCAATGGCAAAAGGCTACAACCTCACTAAATAGGCTCAGAAGCAAAACAAGATTAAATCTGCTAAGTTCTTGTATGGGAGATGCAGCAGGAATAGAGGATGGCAGAGAACACAGCGCCAGTCCAATGCTGAACCATCAGTGTGGTGTTTGTGGGAAGAACTGAGAGGCAGCGCTATTTTAAAATGCCACTTTTTGAGATTTAAAACCCACTCTTCCTTGCAAACTCTGGCCGTAAATTTCCAGCAGCAATTTCCCCTGTGATATTCCAGACCAGATTCCAAATGATAGTCCCTCCATCAGAACTCCCCTCACAATTACAATTTCACATTAAATGAGTTGGAAATCTGAATTCTTTTTAGAAGGCTACAATTACAGCAGATTATTATGCTTCCCTCTAATTACTGCATATAAATACACACCATGTAACACACTTTATTGTACCCTGTTAGTGTACTTACAGTAAATAGAAACCAATACTTCACTCAGCCCATGTATTTTGACACATCGAATTTAGCAATCTATCTTCATTACAACCCCTTGCACTGTTACTGACATCCTTCTCAGAGCTACACTCCAGCATCACAGCAGGAAGATTGATGAGGCTTGTATATAGTGATTCGCAGGCACTTGAGAGGCACTGCTACTATTCTGATAACACTAAGTTGGCTAAAAATTAGCTGCACTAAGCCAACACTCTGCTCCCACTTCTCCTCCTCAATAATTATGGTACATGACTCGGACCTTGAAAGGCTGAGGCTGCTGTAACGGTATTTTTAAACCTATTGTCTTCAGTTGCTTTGTCACTCTTGAAGAGATTTAAAGTTCTGAACATGCTTACTAACACCTATTTTTATTCTTTAGAAAGGCTTTGAATGGACAAGATTTTCACCATGACAAATGTTAAAAGATTACTTCTGAATAAATCCACAGTGGTAAATTTAAACAGTTTGGAGGAACAGAGAGACACTAAGGATGCAATTTTCAAAACTGGCTAAATAACTTAAAAGCCTGCATCACGTGTGCTCATCAAGGAGAAACTAAATAGCCTCAGCACTTTAGAAGCATCAACTTGCTATATACTGTTATCAAGAGGATGAAAAGGTCATCTCTCACTCAGGTAATTTATCCCTGCAATCATAAAGTTTCAACGACTCCTGCTAGAATTGCACACTGAAGCCTGTAGTCGTTTTGGCTCTTTCTTTTGCTAAACACAGGTCTTGCCCAAGCAATTCCCAGCCAACTGAACTCCCCAGCAGTAGAAGTGTTTTGCAGAGGCTTTCCGTGATGGAGGCATAAGGAACCCAGCATCCGTAACAGCATATTCAGAAACCACTCAGGGGTAGAAAGCATGTGCTCAGATCCACCCTCCAGGCTGAATGCGCAAGTCAATGAACCGCAGCCCGAGTTCAACAGTCCTCTCCCATTAAACTATACATGTATACAGGAAAGCAGACCAGGAATTATTCATATTCTGGACATCTCATGATCAGCTGACACAATGCAAGGATGCAGATCCTGCACAAAGTGGCTTAATTTCTACATTTGTTACTAGACATTCATCACTCCAGCAGCTGTTGCATAAAATCACATAGCAAAATCACTAGCATTTGTGAAGCTGTCAGACCAGGAGTTGGAGGCATCTACAAAAGACGTGGGCAGAACAAACCAGACAGACTATTTTCTGTGCTTTTTCTATAGCTCAAACTCTACTAATATTCTCCACTTCTAGCTTAAGTAAATTAGCATAATACCATTGCAGATAGAATCAAGTGCTAACACAAAAATTATTAGAAGACAACACACATGCAGAAAAGGAAGGAAGAAAAGAAGGAAAGGAGAGGGTCATATGTCCAATTATTGAAGGAGAATAAAGACAGATCACCCGAAACCTGCAACTGCACCTCATGGAAATGCATCACTATTGTCATTTACTTGCAAAGCAAGCAGGTAACTCTCAGAATTACATTTCTTGCCTCAGATAGGCATTTAAATTCTTCATCCCAACTACAGAATCTTTAAGAAAGTCTGTGAAATAAAGCAATTTGGCTTTAAAAAAATAAAGCAAATTTGGCTTGCTTCGTGTGAGAAAGCAACTTAATCAAGCGGTCATTTCCTCCCGTTTCAGGCAGAACCATTCCATTAGTAAGAATCCACTAAAGTAAGAGACCATCCTGTATAAAATTCAAGACCATCCAATTTAAACCCAAGCAGAAAAAATTCCACCCGATAGAAGGAACTGAATAAAACCTGCAGCCATACAAGACATTACAAATGTGCCAAAAAGCCCCTGAAACCCAACCAAATTAAGCTTTCAACTTGAGAGCTGAAAAAAAATAGCACTGAAAGTGCCACAATCAATGAAAAATCTGGGAGCCAAAATACTTTTTTTTTAATTCTTCTCCCCTCAAAAACCCCCAAACAACCCCAACCCTCCCCAAACAACATCCCCAAAACAAACAAACAAAATCTCCATTATTTTAAAAGGGTGTCTTGCTCATGCATCTTTTAACTCAGGGTCTTGACACGTTTCTGCACTCACATTGGGACATACTTTTTGGTTAATCCTGTGGCATGGAGTATTAAAAAAGTCATGTGGACACCTGTCCATACATCCAAATAAGATAAATAAAGGAGGATGGAGAAGAGATGCACAGCTGACCTGGGCTTAGTACTTCCTTTACAACAGACTTCTTGTGTACTTACAAGGTGAGTCACTTAGATTCACCCTTCCTAAGCATGGCAGCCTTAAAAATCAATATCCAGTCCCCTCTGGTAATTAATGTTTTCTCCAATATGGACAGGGACAGGCATCTCCTAAAGAGCCACCCTAAGCCATTACCAGATGAGGTGGAGATCTGCATGAGCATTGGCACTACACACAATTACAATGACTAACATCTGCTGTCATATTTCACCTTGTTTCCCTAACGATTTCTGAGAAAGAGATGGAAATACTGTTACTAACGGAATTTGCTCAGTAAGTATTGGCTGCTATGGGTATAACGTCCCTGTCAAATTCTGGTAGGAAAAAGACAGGCTTATTAAAAGTAATTAAAAATTTGTATCTAGGAAGGGTCTGTCGGTGCCTCAAACACGCACTGGGCAAAGGGGAGAAAGGGCTGCCAGGTCAAGCACTACTCAGAGTTTTTCAAAGGGAGACAAGTTTGCTCTCTTTTATACCAGACAAACTACTGGAAAAAGGGTATGAAACGAAGCCAGAAGGGAAATACTGTACTATTGGGAGACCATAGTTGTCTTGGCAATTAAGTCCTCTCCAGGGGGTTAATTACACAGAGAGAGAGACAGGCATTTTAGAAAACATTTTCTGAGTGTGCCACAAGAACAAGCACAGCTAGGCCAGCCTGGCTTCAGATCCCCAGCAGCCTATCTGCTCTGATCCCCAGGAACGCGCCTCCCAAGAGGCAGTGATTCATCAGCACCTCAAAGAGCTGATTTGGCCACTGGGGCCATGTCCCCACCAGAGCCCCATTCCCTTTCCCACACACCATTCCCAGGGTTCTTTTACAACAGTGCGGTCCTTTCCATGCTTCCCCAGGACACCTGCTCAGGTGTTTCTCTTCTCTGTAGCCTGCCCTTCACTTCACTCCCCATTCACAAGCCTTGGTGCATCCTATGATACCAACTTCCCTCTAGTGCATCTTGAGTCCTCATAATCTTGCAGATGGTTATTTTCTCAAAAGAGATATAATTCAGGGGAAGAAATATTTTAACTTGTATTGATGACTAAAACCTAATTCCTATAAGTGATAGGTTTTTTATTTTTGCTGTTAATAGTAACACTTCCCCATCTGTATGGGAATCCTCTGGCAAATGTGGATTTGGCGTGGTCTCTGAGGCAAACACGTAACTGGAAAAGATACTTACAGATCTAAGATTCTCATGAATAGATACATTTAAAAATCAATGCCAATTTCATTCAGTTTGTGATCTTCTCTGACAGTATAAACTGTAAAGCTTGCAGTTTTTGGAACACATGATTACTTTACTAACTTTCCAACTTAATAAATCTTAGAAAAGAGAAAATCCTTTTATTTCTCTCCATTTATTTATGGCCTGGAATGTGCAAGAATCTGCAGTGAATTATCAAGAAAAAGCCCAACAAACTTGTAGAGTAATAAATTAAACCTTGTCTCATGTTCTGCACTATCTAAAACAAGTTGGGATTTCTAACAAATAAAATAACCATAGAATATGTAAAAGTGTATCTAACTACATTTTGTTGCTAGATATTGATTACATTGGGAACTCTTTTGTCCAGATGCTTTTTTACTTGCATGGATTTGAAGAGAATTTCCTAAAATACATAGTAGGAGTGGTTATGTGGGACAATATGGTTCTTTCTCACTTGTACCCACACGAAACAAGAATTCCTTATTTCACAAATTCCTTCTTTCACAAGAGAACATAGTCAAGGATCTTCTATACCCAAAGAAAAAAAGCATAGCACAATGTACAGCAATGTGAAAGAAAATGCAAGTAGTAAACCCAGTAGTTTACAAGCATACCACTCCACATCCAACGTATGTGAGCTACTTATAAAGAGAAACATTTACCTAAGCGCCAGAGAATGGTTTAGGCACTCTTTTCAGAGGGCAACTTTTAACTTGAAAATTGTCATTGATAGTCCAAATAAGTGGAAGATGAGAAATTATTCATGAATTCTGATGATGCAGTGAATGTGAGCAACATCAAAGTTTGCGTTCATGCAGAAGAATAGCGTGTATGTTAGATCTGAGATGCAAAACTGAAGGTAAACGTGTTTAATCTGAGAGAGTGAAAATCTTGGCAGGGTTGTGGTGATTCCACCACTTAAAAAAAATTTAAAATTGCTCTGGATATTCTAAACTTCTGCCACAATAGAATATTGTGTGACAAAACAGAATTTAAGGGCTACAATAAAAGGTTTAACTGAAGCAGACAAAAGGTGGAAAACAAGAGTCGTGCATATTTGGTCAATTTTTTCCTGTGCTTGAGAATTGCAAAATGTATTATTTCTTCTGTATAACCAGGCAATTTCCATCTTTGTGCAAGTCATATATTGAGAGAATGGAGAATACTACTTCCGTGGAACATAAAGGAGTGATTTTAAACCACAAAAATCAGTTAACCTTTTAACATATATTTCCCACTTAATCTTACCTCCAAAAAATGCTCTGCTTGCTGTTCCCGATCCAATTTTCTTGATGTGGTTGTAATCAGACCTGCGAAAAAAGGATGATGTTTGATTGTCAATATCCATTGAAAAATACATGTTTCTATCGACCAGAAGTAAATTCATTTTTTTAACACTCAAAGGGAAAAAATCTATTTGAAGCTGTGTCAGACACAGATGTCTTGACATCTGTCAAGCATGTTGTTTCTCAGTCTAGCTATTATGAATTTCTGACTAACTATGGATCTTTAAAGAAAAATGCTGTGAGAAAAGTAACTGAAAAGCAGTAGCTCCGTACCTACAGTTAACATGCTACATTTAAAAACTTCCTAAAGAATCACTATTTGTCTTGTGATTAAGTGCTTCAATGAGTCATTTGCATTTGACTGAAACCCTTCCATAAAAAAAAACCTCATTAAAGATTTCAGAGTTCTCAAACAATTAATGGGATAAGATGCTGATTACTTCCATGCCAAGAATACTTGACAAAGGAGGTTATTTCTCTAATAACTACTTGTATACATAATGATTTCCAAATGTAATCATTCTAACGCATTAAAGGTTTTGTATGACAATTTCATCAATTTGTTCCAAGCTCAAATTGAGCCTTTAAAATAAAGTACCCTTTTACATAAGGATGAGCAAGATATCTTTATTTTTTTTAAGTAATGTACTTTCACAAATTATTAAAGTCTTGTGAGATTTGTACCAAGGAAAGAAAATGAAACACTTACAAAGTTCTCTCCAGGAAAGCAACGCACATCTTTGATGAACACAGCTTAGGGTTTTTTTTTGCTCTCACTAGAGATTTAAAGGGCAGATTTGAGTTTCCTCTCATACAAAACTTTTCTTTGGATCGGAAAATGCAACACGTGCTTGTTTTGTCATAAATTCTGATGAGCATAAAGGGACCAACTTTTCCTATAGATAAAGCTGGGTTTGCAGAGACTGCCAGTGAACAAAGCCGTTCTCAACAATTTCTTGTCTCTAAGATTACCAAGAAAGACAAGAAAAGAAGTACTCCCTAGGTTACCTAATATACTTATTTAATCAGACCAGCCAAGTATCTACATAAAAATCCATGATGACCATAAATTCTCAAAAAAACCCCACATCAGCAACATCTTACAACTACATAACACCTCTAGTGCCAGAAAGCTTCTACAGATACAGCTTCTCTTACACTGTCACCTTCTCCTTGGAGGCATTACTTTTTATCTATTTTGGTGAGAAGGACTGGAAAGTAACAGGATGAAATGAACAAAGGGAAGTCTACTCTGCTTCCAATATATCAGACTTGTTACAAGATCAACTAGACCACGGAAGTGACACCCACGGGGATGCCTCATACTAGGCCATGTCGCTCAAGGCTCTGTTCAACCTGGCTGTTATCACTGAAGGGTTTTTTTTCTTTGCCTTTTTTCAATGAAGAGCCTTTTGGACCACAATAATGGTCAGAGTGCCTTCAGACTTGAATTTCCTTCTAGAAGAGGTATATGAGCACGTCTTTATGATAAAACTGTCTATATTTTAAGCATAGCAGTTCTGAACAGATTTAGCATGCAGACTTAACAGTCAGTCCTAAAGGGCAGCTAACCAGACCATCACCATCAGTTCTGCAGATCAGATCCTTCAGTATGGTGCTAGCACAATTAGCTGATTTTGCTTTAAAGGCAGCTCTACATACAAGTACCAGTTCTGGGCAGTTTCATTACTTTTTTACAACACTCTCTATAAATAATTGGTCATTTGTGTGCAGTCATGGGGCCTCTAGTTTCCAGTTGTGTTCTCTGAGGAGCTCTCCCATCTGACACTCATGGTGGCTTCACTGCAGTCTCCTGGCTGGATGTGTATCTGGTCCTTTCAGATTATAAAACCGTATTTCAAGGAATTCTGTTTAAGATCAATCACCAAAACTGAAAACAAAATAATATTACATTCCAGTTATGTCTAAGACTACCCACAGCTTTAGCACTCCAGTCTCAAAGAAATTAATTTCATGGGGTTTATGAAAACCATGCTGTCTCTCCCTCCTGTATTCAGTACTCTATGCCATAGATACACAATAATAGTAATATTTAGCAGGATGTAGAAATTTATTTTTGAGATATTGGGGCAACTGAGAGAAACTTGGCTTTGCACAAGAGAATATATCCCAGTTTTAGTTTTTCCCTAACTGAATTAACTTGTCATACTCTGTTATGGTGTAAAGGCTTTATCTAAAGGAAACAAAGAGAAAAATAAACCCAAAGAAATGATGCTAGGCTGCCCTGCTGTTTATGATATAAAATCACAAGGGGACAGTGACAAAAAATGACCCTTTCTTTCTTCCTATCTTCAGTATGTGCTGCAGCTTTTCTAAACACAGCCATCTGGACAACTATCCAAAGCCAGTTGGGAAATACAGCACAGATTTATCACAACATAGTCAAAACCACCAACAGGCTTCAAAAGTCACAGCACACCTCTCACATGGCTTCTCTCAAATTTCCAGGGAAAAAAAAAACATGGTCCTGTTAAAGAGGAGGAGATATTCATAACTGTGATGATTCTTAAAGAGTCATGACAGTGAAGAGGAAAACTGAACTCAATAGAAGTTATTTACAATAAAACCATCAGCTCACAAGCAAGGCTATGTGATTCTATTCCCAGCATTTCATATTTTACTTTGAGTTTCTGAATTAAAGCATCTCTCCGTGCATCCTGGCACATCTGTTCCTTAGGATATATGAAAGAACTGTTTTGTGAAACTCTGGAAACATTGCTTGAGGTAACTGTATGTTCTTATATAACTTGCTTTCCTGTAATACCTATCACTTTTGCTGTCAGAGAACTCTTCCCACCCTGAAAAATGAACAATTACTGTTTTCTTCCCATTACAGAGCTTGGAAATGCTGGAAGGTGAATAAGCTCACCCTGCACAACATGTCCCATTGTATCACAGGATACGGTGACAAGTCCCAGCTGATATGGACTGACGAACATACTTCCAGCACCACACTGTACACTGGATAGAATTTTCATTGTCTCCTGCATCATTCCCCTCTAAAAAGAAACTCAGCATGTGGACAGAGAAGAAATGGCAACATCCTTCACCCCATCACCTTATAGTCTGTATGAGAGAACCAGAGATGTGAGGTGGGCAACAAGGCAGACCTGCCCTACAGCTTAGGTGCAGTTACAGTGATACGGAAGAAAGAACAGGACCAACACAAGGAAATATTGACATTTTAACGAATACATCAGCCTATACAATCTTCAGCTGATGCCTCATCTTGGAAACAAATCACCAGTTATTAAGGCTGAGACATGTGATCAAGACATTTGACCAACATTTAGCACTGATGCTTGGGACAACGCTTTTAGCACATCAAAATGCAAAGTGAAAAAAAGGAAAAGTTCAGTGAAAGAGATCAAAACCCATCTGAGTTACTTCCCATTTGCAACGAGTGAACCACGCAGTTACTAGTGTGTAAATGAAGAAACAACTTATTAGCAAATGGTAACTCGATCATAGGTCTTATGTCTTAGAATTAGTGCCAGGTATGTGTGTGGATGCATGTGGATCATCCTTCGTGATTGAAGATGACATAATACTTATGAATTCAACAGTACAACTAATGCTTTATAATAATTCTTCTGGGTAGAAAACTACATGTTTATTAATAATAAAGCCAGCAAACCTGAAAAAGAGAGCAGCAGTTTGTTGGTTCTATTGCTTTACCTAAGATAGGCTTTGCTATTTAGAAGTGGCATAATGTTCTGTCTCAAGCTGAGTCTTTTGTGATATAATGTATTTTCTTTTTAACAGTAGTTCTGCTTGGATGCTTAAACTTTTGGCTATGCTAAATGTCTTTATCTGAGGAATACCCGAAAGTATACATCACGCTCTGAAGACATCCAGGTAATAGGCTCAACCTAATGCAATTCCACTGCAATCAAAGAAACTCTGTAAATTTATGCTAGGAATCTCTCTCAAATGAATGTAATCTTTGCATTCTTATTTTTAGTCAAGAATACATGAAAAAAACACAGAAAATTATTAATTTATTTAACAAACAAACAAGGCAAACAAGTTTATATTCAAATATAATTTGAGGCCAACAGCTTTCATTTTAAAAAGTTCAGTAACTATATTTCCATTTGCATATCCAAATTATTCCTTCCCAAGGAGGCTGTGATATTGCCACGTAATCTCACCAGAGCTCCAATATTTAATTTGAATTCTGACATTTTTGCCAATCTTTATCAGAGTTTGTTTTGTATGCTACTGGAAATATAAATATATTTAATAAGATGGCCTAAAGCTAATAGAGATACTAATGTTTCTGGCTACTTTTATTACTAGGTTGCCAAGAAATACAGGATAAGATGCAAACAAGGTTAGAAGTGCAGAGAAGTAAAAGCAAATGGCGACATTTCAAATCTTAGGTGAATTTGATGCTGATCAAAGTGGAGGTGATAACCAAAGATAAGGGGAAATAACGCCAAAACTACACTAGCCCAGATTGTCATCTGGGGATCATGTACTACTGGAAAACACTGCTTTAGAATTTCCATAAATTATCACTAGTCATCCAGAGTAGAGCATGCACATAAACCTTAATTTATATGCTGGGAAGTTAAGCATGCATTTGTTTTCTTAACACTTTCTGTTCTGGAAAACTCAAGGCATTCGCTACCTCTGTTCTTGCAGTCAGAAACGCTGACAGCACCTGGACAAATGCAAACCTGCCTGCTAACTCTGCCTTCAGTGCTTTAATTAGAGCAGTCAATTGCCAATTAGGATTTTCCACCTCAATAACCCATGCTTGGCCTTCAGTTAGCTCTCGTTTCACAGAAGGGTTCTCATGCAAATAAAACCTCTGTGTCTGTGTGTACTTAAGTTGATAGACCATGCTATACAAATACCTACATATATACTGTATATACAGTCTAATATTTGAGTATGTGTATGTCCGAATGTGACCTTTTACATAGACTCAATAAGTAGAATATTAAAAATTATCCCCAAATACACATATTTCCAGAGGTATATTTAGCTCTAAGGTTTACTGATATTCCTTCTTTCAACATATATACATTATATCAAACATTTGTGTGAGAAACAAATTAAGTCATGGACTTTGAGAGCCGCAGAAAAAAATAATTCACCAAGGGCTGTTAAATGCTATGGCTAGTAGCCTTTTATGGCTATTAAAGGCTATGGCTAAAGAAATCTCTAAGCACTGGATAGCTTGAACACTAGCACACAGAGGGAAACGTTGCAGTGGGTTTGCTGCTTCTGACCGTTGCTCTCTATGCATCCAGAACAGCCCACGGCTGTAGGTGAGACAGCGAACTAAACTGACCTTTGGCTTAGAAGAAATTCACATATTTTTCAATATTATGGCACTTAGTGACCAAAAATCAGTTTGCCACAGGCTATTTTCTAACACAGATTGAATTTGCCTAATATGGCTATGAAGCCAAGGAGAGTTCAATAGCCTTCTCCTTATGAAATTAAATTATTTTCATTCAACCTGTGGATGGATAACCTTACCTAACATACCGCTTAAAAGATAACAGAATCTGGTATGGAGAGACAGTAAATTTTACTGCTGTCTCTTGGAGTGCTGCAAATTTTATGGTATAAAGAATAAATTTTTTAAAAAATTAAATTTTAAAGAACTCTTTTATTAATTCCTCATTTCCAAACTTTGTTTAGATGAAATACGAAGAGAGTATATGACAGGTAACGAGCAGGCTAAAGTAAAAGAAGCCGAATACCCTTCTCTGTTCTAAGCCGAAGGCTGAGTGTCTTCACAGAGGTAGGAAGGTGAATAAGAAAGCAACGTCCTCCCCTTCCCCAGCAAAAGACTAAAAGGGTTCAATTTACTGCCTGTTTTACTTTCCATTATTAAATCATCTTTTTTTTTCCCTGATATGCATATTCATAAACCTCATTTCATTAAACATTACATGTGTAGGATGAGTTAGAGAATGTATTGCCTGGCTGAAGATCATAGTGGTATATATACCCTCTCCACTCGCAGAACAGCCAGGCAGGATAGGGCCATATATTACAGAGCTTGTACATAACTCCCATCCAGACATGGTCTGGGTGGAGTAACCAAGGTCTTGTTCCAAAGCTTTCTAGTCCCTAGTTGCTGAGAGAAACTTTTCTCCTCATTAAGATACTTGTCCTCATCTTCAAAGAAAATACTTTGAGATAGAAGCAAGAATGTAAAATTCAAGAGCTTTCTCTGCAAAGTTTTTGTGCCCCAGGAGATGCTCTGAACATCCTGCAACACTGATGTTATCCTGTCACAGTCCAAAGTGGATATGCTTCCCAATCTGACTTTGTCAAGGATACTTTAAGGAACAAGGATACGGAAAGAAAACCACATGAAGATATCAAAGGAAATGTTCTGTACAGTTACTCTTGAAAGATCTGCTTAGGGACAAAAATGCCTTGGGATTGTTTGCTGAAAATACAGGCCTTTAAACCCAACATATTAAACAGACAAAAGGAATAAGTAAAACAAACACTGCTTTTCCAAAAATGTTCCATAAATTCAGTGGCTGGTTATACACACTGCTTGTTCACCAGAGCCCCAAGGCTCAATCTGCAGAAATCCATAAGGGAATGTATGGGTTTACAGATGAGTTTACTAGAAATCTCAAATATTTATTAACAGTACACACAATGGTGTGTACACACAGCATTTCCATGTATATATTAAACACAGAAAAGAGCACATATCCACTGAGAAATACAGCCATCAGCTGTCAACTGTCCCACTACTCTTTGACAGCAAATTTAGGACTTTACATAGAAAAAAAAGGGCAGCCACAATAAATAGCATTAGGATTTCCACCATATATTCAGGCAAGTAAAACTATCGTGTATTCCTAACCATAGAAATGTTGAAATGAATAGCTATAACCAGGGTAATTTTATTACCCACAGGCAGTGAGAGGCGTTGTAAACACTCTAACAGCACATTCATCTCCTGCAATAAATTAGGGATCAACAAAACGAAATTGAATTTCAAAGATAAATGATAGAAAACAATGGACGTTTTACTTGGAGATGTAAACAAACATAGCATTTTATATAATTGCACATGTAAACCTCTAATTTAGAAGGACTGTATTCTGATCTAAATGAATGATACTTCATTGAACAAGAAGGAGAACCCACCAGGCAAGCCTGTGCAATTACGTGGAGGGCTGCTGCTTTATTGTTTTTCCTGAGGTGACAATGAAAGTGAAACAACCTCTTTGAAACAAGGTAGGTATAAAAATTGATTGCTTTTAAAAACAGTTACGTTTTCTAATGTGTGGTTACGTCTGGGAAAAAAAAAAACAACAAAGGAGAAGCTGAAGCAAACCCTTTTTCTTCCTCTTTGGTTGTCCCTTCTGTCTCTTCTTAAGAGTTCCCTCAGCTTATTGCTGAAAATATCAAAACTCTGCACAAAATGCACAGTAAACATTTGCTTCGATGAAGAATCTGGATTATGTTTTCCTTTAAAGGCAGATCCTGGCTTTTTTTGTTCCTAGAATCTGTTTAGAATGACAATATGGTGATCCAGTCTGTTCAGCGCAACAGAGGACTCGGAGGGACTCCCTTTTGTCCCTTCAAAACTCAGCCAGCACAGTCCTCGGCAACTGTAGGCAAAGCCACCACTCTCCTAAGTGTTCTCCATTTTAAAAGTAGCCAGTTTTTCTGTTCCCACATTCCTCCTGGAAGGCTGTTTGGGAACATGATTGCACAGCTGAAAGCCCTGGTTTCCAGACAGACTGCATTTATGAGCAATTTGCACCTTCATTTTGGTCAACTAAACAGGCCAAGCTCCACCGGCTTCCTCTTGCCCTCATTCCTCCTAAGCCTGATGGATGTAGGCTGAACAGTGCGCTCCAGATAACATCTACATAGCCCTGCTAAAACAGCCTAACTACTGCTTTGAGTGGATGCATGTATAGCATAGAGTCTCAATCTTGTTATTAGTCCTCAAACGTACCATTTTGTGTACTCTGCTAATGAATTTCTACTCTTCAAACCCCCAGGGATGCTTTCTTTCCCCCCCCCCTCAACTTCTCCTGTTTGGGTGACACTTGCCTACCTCTGGATCAGAGTAAAATCCCACTTTTGAAGCCAGCATCATTGAAGAAACCACCAAACAAAATAATTTGCCTTGCCAATACTTGAACTAATCTGTTAACGTGTGCCCTTCAGCATGCAAATTCCTCTTTCAACACTCATAATTTTTATTTCCTCTTTAGCCAAACCCATATGCACATATCAATTCAAATATTAATCTCTTTGTTCTCATACCTCATAAATTCTGCAGTGCAACCGTATCAAATGCATTTCTGAAGTCCAAGTAGATGACATACAGAGCATTTCTTAGAACATCATTTATCTTATCAGCGACATCAAGATAGGCTGAGACAATTTGCTTCTGGTAAATCCATGAGCACTTTCATCCCATTTCTATTTATTTCCATGTTTTTAATTATACTGTCCTTCTTCAAAATATGTTTGAAAGCCTTGCAGATGACAGAGGTCAGATAAATAGTTCTGTGACTGCAAGGCTTATTTCTTCACCCTATTTGTTATCTCCCAGTTGTATGGTTCAAATCCCAGATTTAATAACGTCCCTTAATAATTACTGGCTAGGAGTTTAGTTTAATGTGGCAGTTCTTTCACATTTCTGGAGTGGAGATTATCATAGTTATTCTTACTTGCTGTGGGAGTGATGGTTTGGTCAGGAAGAAGCCAAATCCCAAATAGTTGTGGACAGCAGGGTGAAGTCTATAAACCTGCCTGCATCAAACCACAGCCACCACCTGACTGCAGTCACTTTGGACCATAAAACTGCTCAAAACTGCAGCTCCCCAAAGCAAACTGCAGCTCCCCAAAGCCTACCCTAAAACACAATTCCTCAGGGATAGAGTGTAAATATTAATAAAAATGAAAAGATTAATAAAGTCCAAGTGCCCAAGCTGCACTGGCTCCTCTAGCAGCACTGATGGACAACTTCGCTGTGGTGTCATTGTAGCCTGAGTCATCTCTTAGGGCTGTGATGCTCTGAAACAACTGAGCAAAAGCCCTGGAGGGACTGTCATGCAGCGGCTTAGCTCTCTTCAAACTCTTCACATGGAAGTTCATAGTTTTTGGGATAAGAATGTTTTCAAGTTCAAATCCTTTATCTATGCTCAAATAAATATTTAAGAATAGAAATAGCGTTCATATCTTCTTTTGTCTTCTTCTGCAGCACCGCCTAAAAACCTAACTGCTAATATGATGCCTCAGCACAGATTTTAACATCCCCCTGCATCGCCTTCATTTTCAGCAGAAATTATAGAATTCTATTTGGGTTATAATTAGCATATAATTACTACTGGCAGGAATAGCTATAAATACATGTAACTAGTGGCTAGCTTAGTAACCAGCACACATAATCATTATACAATTTTCTTTAATTTTTTCTGTGCACAAAGGCCTCATAATTCTGCACAAGTGACAACTGATCCTAACTAGGCTGTGCTTATAATTTATGCTAATTCATTTCACTGTTTGCAAGAAAGAGGACTTACATAATAGCATCCGTGGTGGGGGTAGGTGCTGCCACTTTTAGTGGAAAGGGCCTATGCAAATACTCTGCACAGTGGGCCTGAATACATCATGGACTGCTGTTCAATCTCCTTCTCCAACATGTTATGACAAAGGAAGGGAAATATAATAACAAAAATCTCTCCGATGTATGCTTTTGTACAACATATATATAGGTCACAGCACGATGAAGTCCTGGTGTTTTCCTTTCTTAGTTGTGGAAGGAGGTGTGGAGGGTGCGCAGGGCACAGCTGTCGGTTATTCCTCCTGATCTAGACACCCTCATTACCTTTTAAAGAGAAGTGATTTTGCATTTTTCCACACCCATACCCTCAATCCAAGGGCTGTTCTTGACAATAGAAGAACAACGCTGGCTTTTCTCCCGACTGCTCTCAAAAGAAAGGCATTGATCCCTCATTACCAGCAATTGTCTCCAGCTCAGCAAAGCCACAGTGCTGAGAGAGTGGCTCCTTGTGCCGACTGCAGATTCCCCAGGTCGACTCAAACTCATCTTCATCTCTAATAAAAAGAATGATTCATCAGCGAGGTGACCTTCCTGATACAGAGGCAGAATGCAGGGCTGTGGAAAGAAGCCTCATAGAAAAGATATATGGCCGTGTTTCTTGACATGCATCTCACAGATAGACCTTAGCACTGCCAAAATGCACTGCCCTTCCCAAGGGGTCTCCTGCCTAAGAAATAGCACTGAGACACCTCTGCTTGCTTTCCAGCTCACCATCTGTCCTGCTCTGTAACCTTAAATGAGACATTTTCTGTCTCCATGATTCCATTTTCCTCCTATAAAACTGGGGCAATTGATACCATTCTTTGCAAAGTGCCTTGTGATCTACAAAGGAAAAAATGATTTGTGCAGGAGTGAGATATTGTTATTAACTAACAATCTCATAAAGCTCAGCCATAACAGCGCTAAGCATTGTCCAAAATTTATTGTTAAGTAAGTAAAAAAATAAATTCTTTAAAGACTGGAATGAATTCCTTTGCTTTCCAGGGTTTTCTGCTTTCTTTTTCTCACTTCTCTATGCAGGGATTTATTTAAATTGTTATCAGTGGATAAAACACATTATTAGCTCTGACCCCCCAACTTCAGTGGCTCAGCATGTAACAAACAGCAAAAATGCACACTAAAACTGGAACAAGAGCAGTAGCTGCTTTTCTCTGCAAAGCTAGTCCAGTACCTCAGCCTTGCCAAACAGCTATCAAAGCAAAGAGGCATGAGTGGGGCCTGGGTACCAGTAACGGAGCAGAATCAGTTATCTGCAAAGAGCTTGCTCTTGTTTTGACACAAAGTGAGAGATGGGATCCTCATGCTGAGCTCTTTCCACATACACAGGCAGAGGGAGTAGAGGAAAAGCAAGACCTCCCATGTTCAGTTGGGGGTCTCAGCAGCATCCTGAGTACTTTACCTGGTGGCTGCTTTTAAACAATGACACTGATTGATTTATAACTAACTCCTAGAGTGACTGAAGGAGAACCTGAAGGGACTGGGATAACAACATAGAGATGACTGAGGAACAAGGAAACGCGGACTGGGGAGGACGTTAACATGCATCAATCCCAGCAAAGAAGAGGAGACTGAAAGCAGGGCATGTTACGCAAGCCTTTGCCATGCAGAGCAGCAAGGGCAAGCTATCACCTAATAAATGAGGATGGAGTAATGCTACTACATGGACTGCTTTTGGAACACAAGATGTATCCAGAGTCTGTGACAAGCTGCTGCTGGAAGTATTGCAGTGTAGGGACAACCACCACTTGTGTTTTACTTTCTCCTGCCTGAAGATAGCCCTGCTGTTTTGCTCCATCACTGCTTATACACGTCTCCTTTATATTTTGTATCTTTTCCTTTCAACTCTCGATAAGTGCACAAGTCCTCATATTCCACTCTTTTATCCTCTGAAGGTCCCAGATAATGGATGCTCACCTAGCTGATAGATGGATGTGTGTGTCTTGATCCAGGCCTGACCTGTTCTTCTCTCCTGGTCACACAAATGGGGCTCTGAGGTCCTCTCAGACCTGTATGGCCTAACTGTGAGGCTAAGGAGCAACCAAAACTACTCCTCTATTCCTTCCTTAGTCCTCTCAATTGAGTAAATCAAGTCTCCTTAGCTGCTTTCCTCTTGTACTAGGAATGGAAACTTACATGAACAAAAGCACCAAAAGAATCATAGAATAGTTAGGGTTGGAAAGGACCTTAAGATCATCTAGTTCCAATCCCCCTGCCATGGGCAGGGACACCTCACACTAAACCATGTCACCCAAGGCCTCATCCAACCTGGCCTTGAACACTGCCAGGGAGGGAGCATTCACAACCTCCCTGGGCAACCCATTCCAGTGCCTCACCACCCTCTCAGTAAAGAATTTCTTCCTTAGATCCAATCTAAACTTCCCCTGTTTAAGTTTGAACCCGTTACCCCTTGTCCTATCACTACAGTCCCTGATGAATAGTCCCTCCCCAGCATCCTTGTAGGCCCCCTTCAGATACTGGAAGGCTGCTATGAGGTCTCCACGCAGCCTTCTCTTCTCCAGGCTGAACAGCCCCAACTTTCTCAGCCTGTCTCCATACGGGAGGTGCTCCAGTCCCTGATCATCCTCGTGGCCTCCTCTGGACTTGTTCCAACAGTTCCATGTCCTTTCTATGTTGAGGACACCAGAACTGCACACAATGCTCCAAGTGAGGTCTCATGAGAGCAGAGTAGAGAGGCAGGATCACCTCCTCTGACCTGCTGGTCACGCTCCTTTTGATGCAGCCCAGGATACGGTTGGCTTTCTGGGCTGTGAGTGCACACTGCCGGCTCATGTTCATTTTTTCATCAACCAAGAAACAACAGTCAGGTTTAAAAGAATAGTCTATATTGATAAACTGAGATGACTGACAGCAGTCAAAGCAGGTGAACTCTGGGGAATGTGCTGTTTGCATTTGAGCAGTATGCTCTGATAAGGTCCCAGCATTGATGACTTGTCAACAGAAGTCCTGTGATCAGGAACAGGAGGAAGGCAACAAAGTTAAAGCACGTCACATATACTACCACCCTAAGGGAAAGACAAATGACAGCTCTAAAGATATCCCGTATGAAGAAAGTGATCAGTGATTTACAGAGACAGAAGTAAGCAAGACTGTGATGCAAAGATAACTGTTATTCCTAAATGTTTTAAAAGACCTGTCCAAACCTCAGTTCCTTGACAGTCCAGAACAACCCAAGAGACACAGTGAGAATCTGAGCTCCCCATGAGTCACCCAGAACACAGCACGTGGATACACATGCCATGGTGTGTACAGTATGAGAGTGTGAGTAGGTAAAACCAACTCACTGAGAAAGTTAAATAGAAAAATGCCCTTCTCTCTTCACATGGTCTCACACTGAGTTTTTTTACACTTAACTGTGACACTCTTATTTCAGTTAGTTTTAATCTAAATGACCTCTCAATAAAATGGATGCCACGTTTAACTATCCTGCTGACCACAAGCTGAGGAGAACTATGAGGATAATACACACACCCATTGTGAAACCTATTCTGTGCTAACCTATCATGACTCAAAAGCTGGTTGTTATTGCACTACTGGATACAAAGGATCTGAAGCAGAGTGGGATCCTTGGTGTACTCATTTGCATCTCATTACCCAGCATGCTCTTCCTCCTCAGAGCTATTTTCATAATGGCATTGTTGTCCGAGCCCTGGGAACAAGTGGAAAGATTTGGTGACTTTGGATGCATGCAGTTCTTTTCTACTTGCTTTGCTCCCCGTTTATAATGAAAGGCTTTGCAAAGTGGTGAAAATGAATCAATTTTCCATTTTTTAAGGCTGCATGGGTGGGGTTTTCTTTTCAGCAGTTTAAGCTATCAGGAGCAAATCTTGAATAACAAATAAGATTACAGAAATGTGAGCCTAATGCTCCTCTCTACAAGGTGCTCAAGCATGAAGGTTTTGATCAGAGAGGAAAAAATGAGATTGAACTTCCTTCTGACTTAAGTTTCGTTTGTACAAAGAACCTATCCCAGCAAAATGTGATTGCAAGCTCATTATTCACTGAAGGGCAAATATCTTCAATCGCAATCCAGTCAGATCAGCAGCTTTCTCTGTGTGCTACAAACCTCAACGAAGAGAACTGAACATACTGGCTTCTGTCATTGTCTACATCTAAGACTGTGATGATTTCACCCTGTTCAATTCATCTCAAAAGCTGTAGCTTTCAATTAAAAGTATAAGTTGTCAGCCAGAATAAGTGTCTATCATTTGAGCCAGAGCAGTTTTGGTTTCTGGCAGTTTTACTGCATCAAAAGGTTGATTTACAGATCAGTTACAATTTTTTTCTATTCATGTACTAAAGGGAATAAAACTGCCTAAGACACAGGACTGAAAACAACACTAAGTTACTTCAGTTTCCCATAGGTTTTGATATGTTTTATCAAGTTGGAAATAAAACTTAATTCTTCAGTGGCTTTACAGCTTTCAACAGCCCCTTAAAAATAACACTAAAAAAATAAAATCCAGGAAAATCTAAGAACCTCAACATCATGTTATTTAACAACACCTAGCATACAAAGGTTACACTGCACTTCATAAATGTCAACGAATTCAGCACCAAAAGCCTGTGTGAGGTATGAGGTTAACTTCTCCATGGGTTAAATAGATTTCTCCCATTTTACACATGGGGAAACTTGCGTATGAAACTACATGTTAAAGACTGGTGCAAACCAAAGCAGAAGCACATTTGAAACTCTTATCTTCAGTCTCCCAGGTTTGTGTTTTAAGAATGTGAGCAATTTTGAGATTACTTTGTGCGATAAAAAATGGGCAAGTGTAGGTAAAAAATAAAGTACAAATAACATGACGGAAGTCTCTGTAAAAGGAAAAACCACGAGTTTCTGGGTTTTTAAGGCTACCAGAGTAAGGTAACTAAGCTAAGGTACTCAGCACCTTCTCAAAACTTGCACAGCATTTGCTCCTTGCGCTTCATGTGGCAAGAGCTGAGTGGCATTTCACAGCAGGATCCTGGGATGATGCTTGTGTTTGTGCTGTAGAACCATTGATGAATCAATTAAGCATTCTTACCCAGATTATCTATTTTACTAGCCGTACTGTTTTTACAGCAATAGCACAGCTCTAGGTCTAGAAACTGGTCCAGCAGGACACAAAAAGACCATATCATACCTGCAGTATGTACCTGGAATGTGCTTGGTGAAATTAAAACAACCCAGAGATAAAAGGCAAATGGATTAGGTATCTAGAACATTTTAAAATGGAGGAAATCACTGTCAGCTTCTGAAAAGCTCAACTCTACCCCCAGCACACTGTACTGAGTGCAGAGCCAGTGTGTTGGGGTATCATAGAGACATAGAACTGGGAGCAGAGACTGGAGCCTGTTTGGCAGGTGGGATGGAGTCCATTTGAGCCAGGACAGGCACAGATCTAACCTCATGAACACAAAACACAGTTTTCAAAAGGGCTATACTATCTGTTAACAGCAACACACAGGAGTGGAGCACCTGTACAGTCCTGATAGCTACTACACAGAGTGGTGATGCTGGTGCAAAACCAGGGATGCACAGAGAGCTGCAGCAGCAGTTTCTCTTCCAGAGGCAATGCCTCTACGAGCAGGCAGAAATTAATCAAAGCAGCAATAGCGCAAACTAACAAAACAATGAACACCAGTTAATTAAAAAGTGAAATGAGCAACAGTTCATTAAATGTTCACTAAGACACCCTATGCCCCAAAATGATTTTGCTTTGTCAGTTAAAGGAAGGGAGACAAAGAAGCAAGTTTAAATGCATTTTTAGTAAGCAGATTTCTCCAGGGCTCAGTAAGGATTCCCCCAGCCACACCACCAAAACCCCTCTCAAGGCCAAGGGTTAGCACAGGTGCAGTGGACCATGGACCAAAATAAGATGCTGGCTAATGAGTGCAGGTAAAACTCACTGCACTCAGCTGCATTCTACCTTCTACAGTCAAAGGAGAGAAGCAGGCACTTTTTAAGCATGACTTACATATTTTACTTTAAATATCCAAGATAAGAGGAGATAAAACCATCCTATGATTCTATGCAAATGCAGTTTAGGGATGTCTCTCTCCAATCACTATAAAGACACTTTACAAAACTAGCTCAGGTGGAGGTAACTACAATTTGATAAGGGGAGTCCCAGCCTCTGTGTCCTAATATATAAAAGCCAGCAGGCAGGTGGGGGATGCAGAATGGGGTTGTTTCTCATTTCAGGTCCTTCTAGGCATGGGGCTGTCACTATGGCTATATGGAATACGTTACAGAAGCACCAGAAGGCTGTGAAACAGCTCTGAATTCCTTACTTGAGGCTACATCACTCTCTTTTCTATCACTGATATTTCTCCAGGATCCTCTGCTGGCTCCTTTCCATGTCTCTGTGTAGGGAGGGACTGGTTCTGTCCCATAGCTCAGATGGTTCCTTCATCCTCTGGCCACCAGAGTTCAAGGAGGGAGATAGCACCCGTGACCCCCATTTCTGCCACCGAGATAAATTCAACTTTCCACTCAATTTTTATTTCTAGGTCAAGACAAGAAATGATAGATTAAAACGAAAAATAGCTGAGTATTCATTCTGGAAGCGGCTGCAGTGTTTCACTTCCCGCCTGCCGGACCCCAGACAGCCTCCAACTCTGCCAGGTATTGATTTTTGTACCAAAACGTTTACACTGGCACAGCCCCCAGTGAGTGCAATTATATGGGTATAAAGGTGCTTTATACTAGCATAGATTATGAGATAAACACGCTCATTTATACTGCTGCAACTGCATTCACTTCAGGGTATTTGTACCGCTTTAATGATACCAGTGCAGTTAAAGCAATACAACTTGTGTCTACAGACAAGACCTCAGCCTAATGATAATTAACACAGACATTTTCAGCCACCCTGAGCAGCTGAGGTTTATGTTAGAAATAGCAACTGACCCATAACAATTTGCAACAGCATCAGAAACCTCTATAAAACAGCTCCACCCTCAATTGCTTTTGCCACATTTGCAGGAAGGATGTTTATTATGCCCCTTTTAGCAGGAGGCCCCAAGAGCTAGAAGTTGCTTGTGGCCACTTTTCTCTCCTGTCTGGACAGCAAAACAAAAAAAATAATCAATTCAGCCACTGACATTTTGCTGTGAAAGAGCTAAGCCAGCACAAAAACGCTGGTAAAAGTGCCGGTTAACCCTGTGCTACCCTTATTGTTCTGCATTCACCAGCTCCAAGCGCCTGAGCGGCCCATGGAGCGCAGGAGAAGGGGCTTTGCCATCTGTTGCTAGGGCTGACATCACCCCTGTTTACTCAAGCATTGCTTCTCAGGGCTGTGTTTGCATCATTAATCAGTGTTGGCCCTGTGCTGGCCCATTCAGTAGGGCCTTGGCTGTCAGCTCTCGAGCACCTCAATGCAAAAGAGACCTGCCAAAGTGCTTGGCCTCGCTTGGAGAGAGGTTTGGATATACATCAAGATTGCTTTGGACCGAGTATTTGTCAACTCTTCCTGGGAGAGAAACTGCCCTGCATGGTACGTAACTCGACAAAGGGAGAATAAACAACACCTCCCTCTTCCATAATCATCCTCCATGGGTTAAACTTAACTCTAAACCACAGAAAACCAGATAGTGCTTTCTGCTGAGACTGGATTTGCCAAGAGGCTGCTGAACCCATCAGTGCGATAACGGATTCACATTTTGCTTAGCTTTGTATTCCTGGTCTCTTTATCCATTTTCTCCAAATAATACTCAGAACAATCTCATGGGAAACTGCAAGAAATTCCTGGCCCAGAAACAAGAAAAAAAGAGGTTTAATATAAAAAATGGGCTTCCAATGCAGACAGGCAGGAATGCTGCCCTTGGACAGGCAGGGAACTGAGGCACAGAAGAGCTCAGTGACCTTTTGTGCATAGATATGCACAAGCAAGGGAAGACCAAAGCACTATATACAAATACTGCAACACCACAGACACCAACTGGGCATGAAGCTCATTTCCAGCTATCTTCTGTTTTCCAAAATGGTCATGTATCATTAGGACTAACAAAGGGCATGTCATGTTTAAAATATATATGGCATAAATATGAAAACACGTAAAAAACCTGACATATATATTGAAGAGGTTTCCAGAAGCATGCAAAATTTTCATTTGGAGTTGTGTTTCTTCCTTAGGAATGAAGACAGCAACACAAATACAAGTTTCCTTTCTAACAAGCAGACCTGTAATTGAAATACCTTCAAATGTGAAACATCAGATGGGACTCATCTTGAGACTAAGACACCTGAATTTAGTGTCTGCTTGTGATGCAGAGCTCATCAGTACGTGTTCAACTCGTATACATTACACCTAGGGCTCTGGGAACTTCTCTTGCCTCCCAGCCACTGCACTGGAAAGATGTGGCTCTCCTGCAGGTCCTGTGGATGCCTGAAGTATCCCAGGGCTTCTCATTTCGCAGTCCATGCCCATATCTGGAATGCTTTTTTCCCAGTTTAAGGGAGAAAAAGGAAATGTTACTTTGCCTGCACGTTCCTGCAATATGATGATGGGGACAAACCACTGAAGAACAGTTTAGATTCCTACTCTCCCTGACCTTAATTTCATGTTCACGTTATATGGCCTGTTTTCCAGACCCTACCTGACATCAAGTTGTGCTAATTAATACCTTCTTACACTGCTCAGCACCAACGATAGCCTTCCTCCCAAGTGTTCTTGACAAAACTGGGCATCCAATGAAGTGCTTTTCTCACTGAATCTCAGCTTTCCAACATTTGTGGGTTTTTTTAATGAAAAAACCCAGACCTCTTCATTACAGTGTTTTTAATTTCCATGTTTTTTCTCTAAAATTAGGAGTTTAGATTTGAGGATCCCACTGTGCTGGCTAAGAGTTTCTCTTCATGACTTGATGTAACCCAAGTTCCCACAGCCCGCATATCCCAGAATCCCAACAGGACAAAACCTGTTGCTCAGAGGAAGCTGTCTGGGTTGCCCAGCCCAGAGGACTAGGAGCTGTAGGAAAGGCACTGGGTGCGACTCCTATTCCCAAAGGACCAAAGAAATCATTGAAGGGAGAAAAATACTCATGCTCTCCTGTGCTTTGTAAGTGATGTATAACTTTGGAATGCCACCAACTGAAAATCCACACTGTAAGAAGGGTTTCTTAGCAGATACATATAAGGTTTTTGTAGTACTGTCATTCCCTGACTGTGCAATATGCTCAATCTGGAAGGACTAAGGAGCTATAGTTAGGCCCCAACTAGCCCCTGAATGAGCAGGTGCCCAGGGCTGCAAGCAGATATATGTTTTCCTGCCCTTCTCAACACATAGCCAACACCAGCATCAGTGCCTGACTGGGAATTGCTCACTTTTTCCCTGCTCTGCTACCCCAAGCGAGGAGGCAAAGAGCTGGCTTCGGACAGGGGTCTGCAAGATGGATCAGCCACAGGAGATACTGTGTCTCTCTGCTTGCACTGCCCCTTCCACAGTAATGATACCACCAGAATACACAGCCTTAAATGAAGCCGTTTGATAGCTCTATATTAACGCATCTTCTAAGAGGGAAAGAAAAAACATCTTTTGCGGTAAAATTATGAGAGCTACACCATGGCAGCCCCATGCTGTCACAGGACAGGAATAGGATTAGTATTTCAACTGATACGATGCCAGGCACCACAGAGGGTGAAAAACTTGTCTAGTTTTGGCTAAGTGAGTCCGGGTGCCCTGTCTAAGCCTGTAACCCAGGTTTCTGCTGCAAGAGGCACAGGAGGGGCTACTCTGCAGACCAGACCGTCACCCTCTCCACTACCTACAGATGAGTCTGCATGTCTCACCTAGCACAGATGCCTAACACTGAAAAGGTGACTTTAAGTAAGATTAATCCCATTCTTCATGGCCAGCACCACCACAAAAACTCTGCACTTGCTGCTTCTTGCTCTTCTCCCCTCTCTCCCCGTGCTCATTCAGATATATTCAATAGGTTCCTGGGCAGCAGCACACTGGTATTCAGAAGCCTTGGTTTCTTTTGGCAATTTAGTCCCAAGGTTTAGCTGTTTATACAGGAAGATTTAATGAGTACAGCTAGTTGTGTGAAAACACAAGCATCTGTGGTTGCGATTATGGCTAAATTCAGCCTGCAACCTCAGCTGTCAATAGTTTATTATCTTTCAAAAATTACAATAAAATTAAATCACATCCCCTAATTATAAAGGGACTATTTTGAGAAGCCTGAAAAAGGTGACCTGGCACCTTTCGGGCAGGAGCGCGGGTGCTGTGTGACCTTCCCATCACCCGAAGCATAATGAAGCAGAAATAATTGGGAAATTCCCTCCGATGTCACCTCTCAGACTGTGCTTGCCGCTTCTCAAGGCTGTCATCGTGTTGTCGCCTGCTTGCAGTAATCGCTGCTGGCACAGGACCTGCTCCTACCACGCTGCATTATTAGCAAGCTGTCAGACACCGGCGACGCAGAGCCCGAGTGCCAACACTGAGAGTTATAGGGGTAATAATGTTGTTTGTTAGGTAAAAATAACTGAACTTTTAGAGTGGGGAGAAAAAAAAACCCAACAAAAACAACACAACACAAAACTCCAGTCTCTGGTTGAATGCTATTTTTTTTTTCTTTCCCCATGCTGAGCTCAGGAACGGACTAATGTGGTGGATACAAGCTGATGTTTTTAAAGCAGTAATTTACTTGCAGAGTTCTTTCTGCAAGCCTACAAGGGTTGCCGGGGGGATTACCTGCTATGTATTAATTGCTTTTTATAGGCTGCATAGTGCCTGTAAGCCAAGCTCTGAGTAAGGAGTTGAACACAACCTGCACCCCAAGGAGAGGAGCTCCAGGAGGGGCACATATCCCCAAGCCCCTGTTATCCCCATGCTTCCTTATTGCATCCCAGAGGCAGATGCTTCCCTCTGGCATCACCCACTACAGACCCAGGACAGTAAAACAGCTTAGCACAGCTCCCTCTGTCCTGGCTCCATGGAGAGTCCAAAGGCAGGAGGAGAAGCTGCCCGCATGGTTCCCATCCAACTGCTCCCAGCACAGGGACAGAGAAGTGAGCAGCGACCCCCTGCATGCCTGGCCGTGTATTCTGAGCAGCCGGCAAAGGAGGGGGGGGGGTTCGCACTCTCCTGTAAAAAATACCCATCACGAGTCAAAGTCCAGCTGTCAAACAGTTCATTCCTTTATACCATCTTCCCCTGCATAAGGAACAGCCTCTCAGTTCAGTTTTCAACCTAACACCTCATTCAAATCTCTCCTGGAGCCCATAAAAAAAAATCTGCGAAAGGCAGTAAATACTTCAAGAAGAACAACTTCAAGTTACTTCCCTCTTGCAAACTTCTCAGCATATCCTTTCCTTTGCTTCTCCTATTTCTGCTGTAAAGCCAGGATACAGGAATACCATCAATTCGCAGCAACGATGAGTGTTTGAGTATTACAAAGGCAACAGAATAATAAAGCAATTTACAAGTAAGTTGAAGCACTTAACAGCTGACCTCCTCTTTGTGCCAATGAAATCAATAGCCAACGTTTCCCCTCCTACAACAACTGTAGCTTAGGAGTTTGGTTACTGTACCTCACTGCCCAGTGCCTGCATCTGTGTATGCATACAGAGTGCAGGGCACGTAGCATGGGATGGCGTCTTTCCAAAGGATATGTGCTATATTAAATGGAAATAAAATATGACCATATATTTTCTATCCTGTCCAAATGACCCAATATAAGATTCATTTACAGACAGGACTTAGGAAACTGGACAAAATCTGTGACACTTCCATCACCAACTGAGAAATGTATTTCTGGAACATCTATTTCTTGCTAAACACTTGAGTTGAAAGAGGCATTTTAGCCATCACCATTGTCTAAACTGGCACTTAGAAGAAACAGTTTCACACATGGCTATCCTGATATTGAAGACCTATTTTACTGTAATGAGCAAAGGCTGGGTAACCGCTGGACCCATAAGAAACAAATGATAATTCTTCTTCCCAAAACATCTCTGAGAAGGAAGACAGTGAGCAGTATACTGGATTTGGGTCAGCCAAACTTTGAGTTTTGGCCTTGTCATATCAGTTCACTAGCTACTTGGCAAAGGAACAAAGGATCAGTCACACACATCCATTTGGATAAATCTCATCATGTTTCCTAGCACAGGTGTAACTCTTGATGTGCTGGTGAGGTTTCTACCTTCAGAAATCAGAGCCAAAGGCCAGGAGGAGTAATCACCAGTAACCAGGGCTTGCATCTGCTGTGTGGCACAGGGCTCCATTCTTTTTCACATCCATGCAAAGTCCACACAAACATCTAGAACAAATTATTGCTAGAAACTAGAAAAGCCACTGCCTTGAATGGAAGCAGAGTATTGGCATGTTGGCAGTATCTCGCTCTGAGCCAGCTTGCCAAGCAAACAAATCTGCACCTAAAGGAAATGTAGGCAATTGAAGTTAAGGCTCAGCACAACAATTTGTGTCATTATGCTCTTAGGCATAAGGGACAAAGCCATATTGCAATAACTATTTTTAATGTTGCAGAAGTAATAACTTGGGGTGCTACAAATGGAGCTACCTTAAAGAAATCAGACTTTTAGAAGGCTGAAAAAACAGATTCTTCTGAAATCACATTCCTGTTCATTACTTCATTTTGAGCACCCCTAAGATGAAGTAACTATTCCATAATCAACTGTTTTCATAATCAGTCTGAATCTAACTAATGACTTTAAAGTAAAGATAGATAATACTGGTGTGTTTAAATTTGGCACAGAGGCAGAACTCTTAGGAGTCAGTCCCATGTGCTAAATTCCTCTTTCCGTCCTGAGGTCAGGTACAGCTTTTACCAGATACAGTGTCCCTCCCATTAACTGCTGAATGTAAGTTTGTGCTTTTTGTCTGATGCTTTGCAACCACATAGTGACATCTTTGGCTACACACCTCTGGCTCACAGAGATATTATATGTATATACATACATATTACGAATGCAATAACCGAGTTCTGAGGCTACAACCTGTAAAGGTCTTGCAGGGAATATATTTGGCTTCTCTACTGAAAAAATTTGGGACGAAAACAAGGAGAAGCCACAGGGATAGTCGCCTCTCCACGCATGAGGCAGCTGAGGCATCAGATAAGACTTCTCTGACTCTTCTATTAGGGAAATTCTATAAGCATCTGTACCTGATACACTTGTCAGAACATGATGGGTCCAGTTAAGCCAGTGATGCGGCTGACAACTGCATCAGTTTCTCCTTTGCTTGAGTAGCTCCAAGGAGTAATCAAAGCTGCTGTCAACTAGAAACCGTCATTTAAATTTGGGGATCAAGCATATCTTTTCTCAGTAGCTTCACAGGCACCCTCTTCAGTGCCTGTTTGCAAATGAGATGATTTTTTCTCAGCGTAAGTTTATGCGATATCTACACTTCTGCTTACCCATCTGGTCTTATGTGATAATTCTTGGGGATCTTTTGTTCTCCTTATTCCTAATGCACTCTTTGCTTTTTCAGTTAAGCTGAGGAATAGCTCAATTTATTCTGCCCTCAAAAATGAGTATTACAGAAATCTACTTCTTCCTCTGAAGATGCTAAGCTATCCTTTTAATAGACAAGAATTACAAAGGTCATGAAAAATCCCTACATCATTAACATATCTTCTCATATATACAGCATATAGCAGTCAAATTAGGAGATGAATGTCTCATTTTGACAATATCAGGTTTTAGTGGACAATAGCTCTGTGTCCCATTAATCTCTTTTTCTACTAAAGGCTGGGCTATCAAGAGGAGTTACCAAAAGTCCATCCCCAGCTCTGGGGAAACAGCTTTTCGTATCTGTGGCTACAATGCAGTTTACACTGAGGACTGGAGCAGCATATAAAAAAGCACTATTATCTACCAACACTTTTAACACACGAAGGCAGTTCTTCATTGCAATATGACATACACAGTGGACTAACAGGAAGGATTTACACAAATCCCCTGAGCTTTCATAACTCCACATCTTGTTTTTCAGTCTTTGCACAGAATATTGTCTGTCACACACACACACAAGGATGTAAAAAAATGGATAACCTGAAGCTACATGGGCCAAGTTTCTTTGATTTCTCAGGAGGACTTAAAATAATTGATGCTTACACTCATGAAAGTGAGTATCTGCCATGGCTAGACAACGTAGATAGCTCATGGAAAGAAACCTTGGGGATCTCAGTTCAAAGTTATTATATTTGCATCTGCCTGGACAGTCAAGAAGAGGTGGAGAGAAGCAAAAGGGCAAACTGGTGCAGATAACAGGCTGATTTATAGCTGCTCTGCAGATCCTTCCTGAGGCAAACCTTTTTGCAACTCTATAAGGGCAGAGCCACTGAGCTCTGAAAAGGTCAACCCATCTTTCCAAAGGGGACAGAACTAGGGGTTAGGAGACCCTACTCTCTTCCTTTCTCTGAAGATATATTAATCCCCCACATAATGCAGAATATACTGCAGGTAATCTGTCTTGATTCAGGTCTAAAACATAAGATGAAAGTTTGAGAAAAGCTGTAGCCGTGTCAGCATATGTCAAGATTGGACTCTGGGGCACTAAATGCAAATAGTAAATTTAGTAACAAAACCAATGGAAAGGTGATTGGGCAAAACAAAATATTTCCAAATTGTTAGGTTTTGTAGGGAAACTCTTCAGTAAGATCTACAATATGACAAAGTAACTGAAGACAACAGTCATGCTCTAATTCTGTGCTAGCTTAACTCCGCTGACTGTTTTGTGATCACTTTCTATTCATGCTATTGTAACTTGGATGAGAATTAGACCAAGCATCCTAATGAAAATTTAATTAATCATTCAGCACAAGCCCTCAATAACATATTTAAAGCTGCAGCAAGCGGAAGCAAGTACATAGAGTAACCAGTTGGGAATGCTCTAAAGCTGAAACAAAGACACGTTGAGTCAAGCCTGTTTGTGATAGACTGGAGCAGCACCAAAGAATACATCACTGACACAGAAAATTACCAAACATTTATAAATAATACAGTATGCTCAAACCTATCACACTGCAAACAAAACAGATCAGCAAGCTATCAAGCAGCTGATGAGAGAGGAAGACACAAAGTCAGCCTGCAGTCAGCCAAATGATGACAACTGGTGTCAGCAACAGGGCAGGTGAACCAGGGTTTTAACAAGGGCTGTAACAAGGGGAGCTGCAATGGTGCGAGCTGCCTTCATGGCCCTGACTGTTCTTATAATGATTTTATGATTCATTCTATGATTCTATAACCACACTAAGCTTCAGCTCCTGCAGCTACAGCTACGGCTTCCCCCATCAAGGTAGAGGGAGAGGGTTAGGGAGAAGAAAAGAAAAGTCTGGTGCCAGAGATTAACTCCAGCACCAAAGTGGAAGTGACATTGTAAGTAAGCTTCATGGATAAAAGACAAATGCAGTCAAGAAATCCTAAGTAAATGTTACTAAAAGGCTCGGTGAATGGATACGTCTATTATGAGAAGCATTATAATTACTCTTGAAGTCTGAATGTCACTCAGAGAGTTTAGCAAGACAAAGAAGTAGCAAATTATATCTGCAAGGAGATTCTTTTCCCAAACCATCATTGAATGGTAGTGCTAGATAATAGGTCATAATGCTACAGTTTAGTGCTCCTGTCAGACAGAAATGTAGGTAAACTAGTATTGCTTTATTTACAGGATTTGACTGCCAGGGTTGGTGCTCCTGTCAGACAGAAATGTAGGTAAACTAGCGTTTTATTTACAGGATTTGACTGCCAGGGTCACATCACATCAAATCAAAATTGGTAATGAAACTTAATGGATTCTGGCTATATTAATTAAACATAGATGTAAAATCCACTTCCTTTCTCTTGTTGACATCCAAACGCCGCCGGCAGACTGATACTCACTTCACAACATGCCCTTAGTGAACTTTTTTTCTGAGGCAAGATCCTCCTGCCTGATAAAAGCCCTCAATTGCTTTTATTAGGTAATTTTGACAAAATTTAACAGAGGGGTACTGTCTCAATTATACTAATTTGATATAATTCGTTATGCATTTCAGGAAAAACAGCAACTGTAGATGGATGAGATGCAGCCAGTTCAAGAAGGTGCTGGTGGATCTATCCTTGATGACAGGTAGATGTCTCAGTACTGGTAGACACCAGCAGGGATGGCCAGCTCTGAGCTCCTGGCTCTGCCTGAGGGATGAATCAAAAACCTATGTGCTACCCCCTCAGACAACAGCCAACTCAAGGCACGTGTGTTGAAACACACAGAAAGCTCCTTCTTCCTCCTATGGGCACTGCACCACAGCAAACCAAAATATCTATAAGGTACTGGCTCTGAGAGAAAGCTTAAACTGGATCACCAGTCTAGGAGTTCATTCATGGAGAATCTCACCTTGCAAATCCTCCAGGTTTATGTTGGCTAGTTATACGTTGGCTAGTTTAATCCAATTGTGGTTCAGCAAGAAACACCAAAGCTGCCTTAACAGAATAACCACAACGAGCATCCCTTCACAGTCAGTGAAGCCAGGCTGCAGAAATGCTAAATTTTTGGAGTTCCACATTTACACAGTATCACAGTATGTTAGAGATTGGAAGGGACCTCAAAAGATCATCTAGTCCAATCCCCCTGCCAGAGCAGGAACACCTAGATAAGGTTACACAGGAATGTGTCCAGGCGGGTTTTGAATGTCTCCAGAGAAGGAGACTCCACAACCTCCCTGGGCAGCCTGTTCCAGTGTTCTGTCACCCTCACTGAGAAGAAGTTTCTTCTCAAGTTTAAGTGGAACCTCTTGTGTTCCAGTTTATACCCATTACCCCTTGTCTTATCATTGTTTGCCATTGAGAAGAGCCTGGCTCCATCCTCATGACACTCCCCCTTTATATATTTATACACACTAATAAGGTCACCCCTCAGTCTCCTCTTCTCCAAACTATAGAGACCCAGCTCTCTCAGCCTTTCCTCATAAGGGAGATGCTCCACTCCCTTAATCATCTTTGTCGCCCTGCGCTGGACTCTCTCCAGCAGGTCCCTGTCCTTCTTGAACTGAGGGGCCCAGAACTGGACACAATATTCCAGATGCGGTCTCACCAGGGCAGAGTAGAGGGGAAGGAGGACCTCTCTCGACCTACTGACCACCCCCCTTCTAATACACCCTAGGATGCCATTGGCCTTCTTGGCCACAAGGGCACAGTGTTGGCTCATGGTCATCCTGCCATCCACTAGGACCCCCAGGTCCCTCTCCCCTACACTGCTCTCTAACAGGTCGTTCCCCAACCTATATTGGAACCTGGGGTTGTTCAGGGTTGGTCTTGCAGGGAGGCTTCTTTTCCCAGGAGCAACTCTTTCTTATCTCACTTTCAGATTCACTGCAGTATTCCAGGCAAACCCTGGTAACTGTTTTCTCGCTGCCACGACTTACTGCACCACGGCAGAGGCAGCGGCCGCACGCCCAGCGCTGGCGCAGCCCCAGGAGAACAGCAGCAGCCTGCACCCCGCGCCGCGCCCAATTTGGTTGAGTGATCATTTCACACACAGAAACCCAAAACTGAGCCACATTTTCTGCAGCCTGGAGGAAGTTAATGCAGATCTGATTACACCGAGGTGGAAGCAGGCACTGGATGCTCAGAGTTAGAACAACCACAGGAAGAATCGGACAACAAAAGGGAAGGTTTTGCCACACAGTCTGAATGCTCCTTCCCAGCACCAGCACTAGCTGAGGCACACAGCATGCACTTTGATCACCCTTGCATACCGCAGGTCCATCCATCTCACACACACAACACTACTTCCAAGGCTAATCCTATGCAATTTCCTACAGACAGTTACAAAACTCAAACAAGATAATTCCACAATAATCCACAAAGCAATTTTAGTAGTAAAACACTGTTATTTTTTTTCCTGACAGTCTGCATTAGGAAGTAAACTTACTTGTGGCTCCTATTGCACAGCTTAACCTTTTGGATGCCACACGCGGTGACAGAGATGCATCTAGTCTAGGTTTGAGAAGTCACACACTTCTATGCTGTAAAACTGTTGTTTTCCCTGGTCACATCCTCTAGCTACAGACTCTTGGTGACTTCCAGGGGCTGGCTCTCTGGTTTGTGCTCATGCTTTATGAAAATGTTGTCACACAAAAGTGAAGTGAGCAGGATTGGACAGCCAGAAGATCTGGGTCATGGGGAGAGTAGATGGTTGTCATGTGAAAACACTGAGATTACACACGTAATTTTAGGACATTCAGTGGCATTTACTTAAGGAACACTGTCTTCTTCAAATCTGGTGTCTGTGAAAAGAAATGATGATGGGACTGTATCCTGGGCTGCATCAAAAGGAGCGTGACCAGCAGGTCGAAGGAGGTGATCCTGTCCCTCTACTCTGCTCTCATGAGACCTCACTTGCAGTATTGTGTGCAGTTCTGGTGTCCTCAACATAAAAAGGACATGGAACTGTTGGAACAAGTCCAGAGGAGGCCATGAGGATGATCAGGGACTGGAGCACCTCCCGTATGGAGACAGGCTGAGAAAGTTGGGGCTGTTCAGCCTGGAGAAGAGAAGGCTGCGTGGAGACCTCATAGCAGCCTTCCAGTATCTGAAGGGGGCCTACAAGGATGCTGGGGAGGGACTCTTCATCAGGGACTGTAGTGACAGGACAAGGGGTAACGGGTTCAAACTTAAACAGGGGAAGTTTAGATTGGATATAAGGAGGAAGTTCTTTACTATGAGGGTGGTGAGGCACTGGAATGGGCTGTCCAAGGAAGTTGTGAATGCTCCATCCTTGGCAGTGTTCAAGGCCAGGCTACATGGTTTAGTGTGAGGTGTCCCTGCCCATGGCAGGGGGGTTGGAACTTGATGATCTTAAGGTCCTTTCCAACCCTAACTATTCTATGATTCTATGACAAGTGACAGGGGCTGTGAGGACTGGCAGAGCATGATGCCATGGGCAGCGCAGGTTCACCCTTCTCTATATGGAACTGGGAGGCTGATGGCTGTACAAGGTGTATGCATCTGGACACCAGGACTGCATGGGGTATGATGGGGCAGATAGGTAAAGCCTTACACAAGCTGAATGAGGTTCTCAGCATCTACACAGGCCAGGCTTTCCAAGACAAAAAATCATGGAGATATGGAAAAGACATGAAAAATAAAGGGCATACATATACAACACCCCTGCTCACACTGCATTTCCATACTTTGCCCTTTCAAAACAGGACGTTCACACAGGCCTGAGTCTGCTTTGAGATTCAGTGCACTGTTAAATGAGATTATATGATAATAACAAAACAGATGTTAGAGCACAGGAGATGGTTGATACTAAACTTTGAAACTAACAAGAACACACTTGAAAAGAAAATCCTACCTGTTGCACAAAGAGAAGTAAAGGCACCTGGTATCAAAACACTTTTTATCCAAGATTCAATGTCAGGAGAACTTGTTATTTTAAACACGGAACTCTTGTCAGATTTCAAGTTTTGGATTGACAACGTTTAGTTCTGGTAAATCACTCAGACTTGACCATGTTCAAAACCTCTCTAAGGCTCTAAGCCAGTCTTGATCCCCATGCTTTAAAGGGCCCAACTAACCCTTTCCACATCTGCTGCTGCAGCCTCTTCTGCAGCTCAGCACCTCTCTGGTTCTGGCAGAGACGACCAAGATCCTGCTGGGACATTCCTGCTGCTCAAGCTCATGCAGCTTCTCAGCAGAGGGGCATGGAGACCTGTCCCTGGACCAGAGATGGTACTAAACTTGTAACACCACAGTGCTAACACATCACTTTAACAAGACCACAGTTATTCATGTTGGAGTTAAAACCACAGTCAGATTGAGACGGCAGGCTTTAATCCTTGGACAAGGCATCAGAATTAGTTCCTCTATTGCTGTGAAGCAGCTTAGAGACTTTACAACTACTTCACCAACTGATAAACCCACTTCACTTTACTCATAAATGACTTGTGAACCCAAATGCTGGAAAAAGATGATGGAACAATTTAGATTAAAACCCTGCAATCAAACTCAGTTTAAAACACTTACCAGTTTGTAGTGCAAGCGGTTAAACTCTAGGCTGTTTTCCTGCTCTCCTAGTGTTAGCCAATGTCTTTAAGAGTAGGATAAAAACCCAAACCCGGCAACAAACAAAAAGCATTTACAGGTTACTCCTTAACCATGGCTAGATGTATTGCATCATAAAATGTCAACATCAAAACAATATAGAAAAAATAATTACAGACAGTGTTAATGTTGTAAGCTGATAAGGACCAGATGGTCTTTTGTATTTATGGTTTGCCTCGTGCATACAAATGCTTTTGGGATCTAATTAGCCTTCTACAAAACTCAAACTGGGTAATTACTATCATTATCCCCTTTTCAAATAAATCTGAAGTCTAAACTGCAATTAAGTTTTTTATCTTACAATTCATATCCACGCATTTTAAGAATTGTTCTCTGCTATCTTTTCACAAATCTTCCTCCAGTGATTGACATAAATAAAATGAAAGAGCTTAAAGTAATTAAAAAAGGGATGATTTTGTGCAAAAAACAGTTTTCAGTTAGCAGAGTTAAAGCATTTCTGAGAACCAGTGCACTCATGGTGAACAGGCTGCTGGTCTCCTGAGCATTTGACTCTACCCGCTTCATGGCTGTTGAATGTCCCATATTCCTAAAACAAAGAATGAGGCACAACTGGCTGAGCTGCTGACAAATGTGTGTATGGAGATATATAACTTTTCCTGTGCATATAATGATCATCTTTTATACGACACAAAGTGGCAGTATCTAATTAACTTTTGACTTAGGCAACACACAGGCTGATGATGGGCTACAAAAGGGCAGTGGTGCAAGTAATAAGCAAGAATGTCACTTTTATTGGTTTCTTGCCCTCAGGACAGCTAATCACATGACAAAAGGTAGCATGCCACATAAAAGTATGACAGTATAATAATGCATGCCACTGAATTCGTTTAATGGAGAATTAATAAAAATCTGTCCCAAAATAGATAGCAGATGAGATTATAATATTATAAACTAATCTTCTTCCACCCCCACCCCCAACAAACCATTATAGGTTACAGAACTGCTATTTCCCCTTGCAAGAAAGAAAGTAATGAGCTAAAAGCTGATGCTAAAATCCCCCCACTTTTGGGAACTAAGGGAGGACATATCAGGTGGCCAAGTTTTGACGTAAATTACTATTTTCCAGCTGAAATGTTTTCCTTTTACTCTACTGTTTCTGTGAAGTTCATAAATAAATGGAGTATCAAAATCAGTTTTAAAATTAGAGTGAAAGCTCTTATGGTTCAACCCTGATTGGCTTTCTGATAATAATACCAGTGGTTTCTCTAGACAAACTTCTGCAAACACGACCTTCCTCTTGCAAACTGCTTGAACTCGGAAAACATTTAAATTTGACTGCCCTGTGAACAAAGGTTTAAGCACTGCACCTCAAATATTTCAGATATAGGACCACATGATAATTCAGGCTCGGAGGCACCTCGGGAAGTCCACTTTGTTGCATTCGCCACAGGGCTGCTCATCATCTTGGAAGTTAAATATGTGCTTCTGTGCAAATAAGATTCACAATTTCAATATTTATTAAACTTTTTCTTTTTTACAGCTCCAAACTTTGAAGTATTGAACTCAGAGGATAAACACAGGCTCCTATGCTGATATGGAGAGATTCCCAATACCCCTGGCCCAGATACCTAAATTCCCATCACTGATCACATTTCTAGGCCCATATCTGTTGTGTGATGGGGAAGCAGTTTCACACTTGTTTGAATCTTGATGTGACTAAAATCAGGCACCCATCTGTCTATCACCATTTAGCCGCGGCAGTGTTGGGTAAGTGTGGTTAGAGCTGGCCTAACCATCCGGACAAGGACAGGTGAGCATGGCCATCTTACCTCTCCCACCTCCTTATCCAGAGATTAATTCCTCCTGCTAAAATATGTGAGATTGGAATTCAGTTCTTCTTCCTCCTGCCTGATAAGGACCAGAGATCTGAATCCAGGCCTAAAAGAGTACTGCGGACACTTGACAGGAGTTTTCTGAGACATCCTCTCCTACTGCATCCCTTTCATTAGGGAAAAATACTTATAGGAGCAGGGGCAGAAGAAGAGATTTCTCTTTTCCCAGTTGACTGCCTCTACCACCTGGCTCCTGAGTCACTGTAACACTTTGTGGCCTAATTCTGTAATGATTTCCACGACAACAGAGCTATTTGCCATTTGAATATTGTGGAGTCTGGGGGAAAAAAATCTTTAAAGATAATAATACAAGGAAATATCACAGATAATAATAAAAGCAGAAGAAAAAATGGTAAAACCAGCTGCTACCCAAGAAGCAATCATCATCTTTGACTTCAGCAGGGATTTTTCTCTGTGTTTGCAGGCTCGTAACAGAAACTGCTTATGTGCTTTTCTACCACAGTGAGATAAATGCATGCTTTCCTAATCTTCAGTTAAGAAGACAAAAAAAAACCATGACAAAATAAAACATTTTTGAGAGACCTTCCTCTTTCCCTAAATGATACATCTGTAAAGCAGACAGGCTGTGCCTTGGAATGGCCTATTTCTTGTTACTGATTACAGAGTTGGAGAAACACAGCATAATTCAGGTTGGAAGGGACATGTGGAGGACATATAGCTCAATTCATCACTAAAATCAGGGTCAAAAGATCAAGCGGCTCAAGGACTGGTTGAATATTGAGTATCTCTATAGATGAAAACTCCATCACCTCTCTGGGGGCCTGTTCCAGTGTCTGATCATCCTCACAGTGAAAAAGTCCTTTTCTAATATATATCTGGAATTTCCTGTATTGCAACCTGTAAGCATGGTGTGACAGGGACACAGGCTGCAGATGTCTAAGGGTAGGTGAGGTGAATGCTATCCCGACTGTGCTTACACAGGTAAACTACAAATAATACTCCTCCCTGACTGTCATGACTTTCAAATAGCACATGCCCAGCAGTTCCAGGATCTATAATCTGAAAGACCAACAAAGTCTTCTGGTACCTTGACAGTGAAAATAAACAAAATCAAGACAGGATTGTGCTGTGGTTCATTTTTCTATTCCCCTGCCCCTTCCCCTCCAGTTCTTCCAGTCTCATCCTTATGTTTAGAGTGCTACACCACAGTCCCACTCTTCTTTTGGCCATGGGAGCCACTAAAAAAAAGACAGGTGGTGAGAAAGAGGACTACAGTCCTGTAAGTGGCTTGCCAGACTTCTGCTTGGGCAACGCATGAGTGGCAGGCATCTACCACACTGTTCCTGTCCATTCCTGTTCTCTGATGAGAGGATGGGACTAGCTGGCTGATTGCTCCATGGGAATCTGTAAATCTGGACTTCCTCTTCATGCTTTCCTGCCAACCTGTTATGTTGATGGAGTGATGACTATTCATCAATGGAGGGAGATGAGTCAGACAATCTGGAGATCAAATCAGAAAACAACTCTTATTCTATGGTGATGGAACACGAAGACCAAGCGGGAGAGGGCTTACTGTGTAAAAGCAATACATCCTTGGTGGTGTGATGTGCTTATGGAGTCAAGTCTTAAGTGGAAGGCCGGCCCACAGCCAAAAGAGCCATTTTAAGGCAGGACATGTCTCCAGAGCCAAAAAGCTAGGAAAGGTGAGCCAGCAGCAGGCATAATCAAAGGCTTAGGATCTTTTCTTTCTCCCTCAGCTTCTTTGGGAGGTGCTCAGATCTGCAGGAGTTATCAGTATTATCAGTATTATCCAGTATTATTAGATCTGCAGGAGTTATCAATTTCCAGGGAGAGCCTGGAAAACTCATTTTGGTAGGAAATGCAAATAGATCAGAAACTAGGCACAGTTTCCACCTGGAGTTGGAAAGATGGGTAATTCATGGTTAACACTTCTGGACCAGAATGAAGACTTAGCAGTGCAGTTGCATCATTCATGAGGGTAGTTCCGCGAAATGAAGTGACACCTCCAGATCCATCAATATGAAGGACAAGTCTACCAGTACAGAGGAACAATATTCAGTGCAAGGCTACAAAGCCATGCTCGTGTCAGCCAATCTGTCACTCTGAAACCATGCTCTGGCCTTGGATTTCACTACAAGTTTGCACCCACTGAAGCTACTGCATGCATCTCAGTCCTCTGCTCACCTCCCAAAATGCTCTTTCCTGTCGAAAAGGTGGACAATACACAGATAGCTCAATTCCCACAGACATGGGAGTCCAACACATAAACCTCTTGTCAAGAGACTTCAAGAGACCCACAATGTTGACCAAAGGAGGGTTTGAATCAGCTAGAAGATTCCTTATTTATAGAAGCCCATTGGTGCTTGGTAGAAGCACATCAGGTCTTAATCAAAGCTAACCTATGCCCAACTTCAAGTGTGAGTTGGGCTAGATAACCTCCAGGGGTCCCAATCTAAACCTTCCATTATTCTGTAGATAAGAATATATAAATTACCGAAACAAGCAAACAAACAAACAAAAGAAGAGACCAAAGGAATAGAAAGGAACTCATTCATAGACATATGCAGGATGTGAATGCTCTCTTGAATAACAGCAGACAAGGAGAGCAGTAACTATGCAGTATCATCCATGCCCCCTTTGCATGGTGTACTTAAAGCATCTTCATACGCACATGACAGACAGATACACTAAGGAAAACAGTCTTGGCACTTGTGTACTGGAGGTGTGTGGAGGTCTGCAGTGCAGTGCGCATACAGACAGGCACTCTAAGGATAACTATATTTCATTCCCCAGCATAAAACTCAATTGTCCCAATAACGGCATGGCTTGCAGCCAACAGCACTGGTGTGTTTTGCTCCGAACAGCAATTGAGTTGACAGTTCATTTTTTCACTAGGGGTTGAAATATCAAATTTGATCAGATATTAGTACTGATGCTGCTGCATTTTGCCAGCTTGCCAGTTTTTCTGGATGACAGGCAGATTTGTGATCACAGCACCATGACTGAGAGCCACAGCTGTGGCAGGAGATTGCCTTGGTCATGGGTTCAGAAACTTGTGCTGCAGAATATAATATAGCGCAAGAGTGAGAAAATGGGTCAAACAGACAGGAGTCAGACCCATGAGTGACAAGTAACTGAATCCATAGTCACTGAAAACACTGTGGTCTGTGATGTTTTTGCTGCAATTTCCCAATCAAACTCCTGCCCCCTCTGGACTTTGGATGATTTTCTAATAAGAGGGAAACACAACACGGATAAGGAATGTTACAACTTGTGTCTTTTCTGTAGCTCTGTTAAACTTGAGCTGGTGATTACATTTGAACCTTTCCAGTCATTGGTTTTCAGATTATTTTTGTCCCAGGTTTTTATTCAGGGAAACACATCATGCATATGGTTTAGTCTCCTTGTTTTCAAGAATATGCTTAGCTTTAGGAGTGTGCTTAAATGCCTTCTCAAACTGCTTTGTGAAATGTGCCTTAATGCAGGCTGGCAGAACCACTTAGCCATGTAGCAGCTCACCCAAAAAGTTCTTACTACCCAGATGGCTCATTACACCTCTCTCTTGCAATCTCTGCTGGATGCCAAATGGTTCCTAAGTGAAGCTTAAGGAGTGGTACTTGACCTTCTAATGCCATGTACAGTTAATCTTGCTTGGGAAGCCATCCTTCTTCCCCTTTATAAAAGCCAAGCAATCACACTCGCCTTATGCAATGGTGGTGAAGGAAGTAACTCAGAGTAAAAGCTTCATGATCTAAAAAGGATGCAAGCAGGTAGGGAGTTCCTAAATATGTACATCTTGTCAATGCTTCCTGGACCGTGAAATGCAGCTTTGCCCATCAGAAGTTACACCTGCTGACACACTGCAAACCTTAGAGGGTCCCTGTTCCCAAAGAACTGAGAGTTAAGTGAACACATTATGTGTGCCTGTCATTCTTCCCCAATAACATTTTCTTTCTTAGCCAATTTAAACCTTCTTTTGACAGAGAGAGAGTATTCCCTATCCAAGTTCCTATGAATCTGATGAAAACAAGCAGCCAAGTAGAGGATGGAGGCCCACATTACTGCCTCCCTGTGCTCAAGCTGTAGCACGACTTCAGCTGACTTAGTGGTGATCAGAGAAAAAAATCTTTTAGTAAAATCCCCCATTCTTCATAATTATAACTCAGTATCATTGCTCCGAAGCAGCACGCCTTCCTTACAAACTGCTGTCAGGTATTGAGACTAGTCCATGTATGTCAATTTTGGGGGTAATAGCAAGGAATATCAATAGGTTAGCTGCATGTGCACAGAAACAGCAGGACCAATTACATTCTTTTATGGTATAAAACCATTAACCACTCCATTTTCAGCCCAGCAGATGAACAGTGTAATTGCACCCAACTGATACCAATAAATGAGGAGAACCACCTCCCTCAGTTGTAGATTTCCTCTGTACCTACCCTTTTTTGAGGAAACCTCTTCCAACAAGCAAGTTCCCAGACGATGCTTTCAGGCTTATACCGCTTTTTGGACTGGAAATGTATTTAATCCTCCAAGCTGGGAAAGGGGCCCTTAGGCAAACCCCCAGCATGTGCTCTTGATTCTGGTATAGAGCTGAGCCAGCAGGTCTTCCAGGTACTTAAGGACTCTCTATGTTTTGTCACAGCGCTCCACTCATTTCAATACAGAAGGGTACTAAGATGCAGTGTGCAATACTCTCCCCAACCCCAAAATGTTGGCACCCACAGCCTAACAAATTAAGCAGGTGCAAGCAGAATCTTAAACTGAATTTAAACAGGCAAAATGTGCACAAAATCCTGTTTACTTCTTCTACCAACACAAGCCATTAACATTTTCCTGTTGGTCTCATTGCTTTCATAAGGGATGAAGTTAATGCATGCCCTACTGGCTCCTGTAGTTCTTAAGGAAAAAACTAGGTTTGCATTCCAAATAATGATAAATCCACAAACATTTGCCCCAAGAGATCTCTTTGGAGGAGCGATGATGACACAATTATTACAAATAATCTCGCTTCATTTGCCAAGCTGATTTGCTTCAGAGAAATGACTGAGAGATAAACTCAGTAGAGTTTCCATGGGACTTTATGCTACAGAGAACACAGGGAGAGCAAGCCGTGCATCAAACAGAGCACACTGCTAATCCAAAACTGCTGGTGCTGGTTTCCCAGCAGTTTAAAGCATGGCTGCTTCTTAACAAATTAGAAATGACAAATTTAGCGCAAGTTCAAAGGGAATACAGCACTGATACAGGAGCCAGAGCACTACATAAGCTCATGTACTAATATCATTGCTTTGGTTCAGTCAACGCTTCTTATATACAGCGTATCCCACTTCATCATTTCTGTTCTAAGCAATGGGTCCCTCACTCCTCAACACAGGATATTTGATGTTATGTGGCTCCGTCCATTTCTCCTGGCTTTTCCATTCACATGCCAATCAACCACGAGTCTAGTTACTCCAATTTCCCCTGAAAATCAAAATCAGTGCTAAGGTCAGAGCTCTGGCAGGCAGAAATCAGCTCTGCTTCAGTGAAATCTCTAGTCAACCCAAGCTGTAATAGAGCAGATCGACTGTACAGCTCTGTTCAGAAGGGGTGCATCTCTAATCCTGCTCTTCACTCAGCCCATACCCCATTCCAACTGTTACAAGCTTGACAGCATCTGCTACCACCAGTCTGAGAGCAGTTTTATTTCTCTTCTCCAGTGAGACTCCAGTTCTGTATTTTATGTCCATCTACACTCTGTCAACAATTGTCTGTGTTTCAGTACTGGACCTGGAATGCGAACTGGAAGGACAAGGTTGCCTGTGTCTCTTTCCCTCCCTCCAGAATGTCCCTTTTGCAGACTGGCTATACAAAGGAAGCAACAAGCTTTGAGTTGAAGCCAAAAGGCAAAAAAAAAAAAGGACTAGGAATAGAGAAACCGCTCCAAATGTTTTCCACTAAAAATGCCTGGCAATATGCAATCAAGTCTAGAACAGCAAAGTAACACTGTGTACTTCAAGCATGAAGGAATAATGTGGAAAGACTTTCAATGGGGAATTGTCTAAGACAGAACCAGGGACTGCCAAAGAACTCAGGTTCCTAATGGTCCTACTGCTTCATGACAGCAAATAAGCATCTGTATTCCATTATATTATACTGTAATAGGTATGCAATAACTTGTAGGCAATAGATCTTCGTATTTGCAAGGACTCTAAACATGAGTGTATACAATCATGGGTACCAAGAGCATGTTGTCTGCACTCCAGCTTCAGAAGTTTCCAATCTGTTATAATACTACATAATACATGTCAATATATCCATGGAAAAGGGCCATCACACTTTATTACCCATCCTTTTCCATTGCCAGTCTCTTTTGGAGCCATGTTGCTTTGAGCATTTGTGTTTCACCGTGCCTTCATTTCCATCAAGACACCCATAACACATATTGCAGTCTGTTGCAGGCTTCTTTGTGCCCTGAGGGGAGAGAGGGGTGCGAGCTGCTCAATTCCAAATCCTCTCATAAACATGATGCAGCCTCAGAAGCTGAGCCCCTGCTGCCAGCGGCAGTCAATGGGAAAGCTACTGCACACCAAGCACCATTGGGTGGTAATGAAATCCTGCATGTAACACTGGTGAAGGATCTACTGTCCAGATTTAGCACAGGGAGAGCCACTGACCTGGGACACAGCTTGATGGCTGAGATGCTTCCCAGGAAGGCAGGAGACCCATGCTAGAGACCTTACAAGTGCAGAGGCGAACCAAACCTGGCTTTTCCCTTTAGGAATATGTGTTAAGGCATCAGTAAATCATTCTGCAGAGGGGTAATACTGTCATCTCCTTCTTGCAACTCACTTTTTGTTGTAAATCAGTTCTTCCCACACTCACCTTCCTGTAATCCTGAGAAAGGCAGGACTCAAACTACCCCACACGGCCAGAAGCCCTATGGCCCAGCCAGAGCCCTGTTGGTAAATGCTGGTGCTTGTCCCATATCTCAAGTTTTACAGTAATAAGTAGCTGCATGAGCTATGCCCAGCTCCAAATCTTGTTAGGCTTTTCCTGGTCTTGAACATGTTTCAGCTTGTTTTTTGCTGTACCTGCAAAAGTCAAGAAATTTTTGCTGTGCTTGCCGCTTGCTCTACAATCAGATTTCTACTGTCTAGTATGCCCAGCTGTGAAGCGAAATTACCCTGTGATTATTTGCCTTGTTGACTGCCTTGTGGTTTGGAGCTTGTTTTAGTTGCATCAATACCTAATTTACTTTAACTTCAGTTCTGCTTAGCTTTGTGGAATAACTGATTCTTTCCTTCCCCCAAGATCAGGGTTTATGCAGAGCAGAATTAGCAAAAGTAAGCAACTGGGGTACAACTAACCCAGGGAATCAACAGGAAAGTGCAACCTATGAAGTATATCGTGAGGCTGAACCACAGAGAAAAAGTAATTTTGAGTGAACCAAAAACTCAGGAGAAGGAAATCCCCATCATCAACATCATACTCCTCTTGTAAACAGCACACAGCCCTGACAACTCAACCTACTACTGCATTGAAGGATGGAAATACAACATCAGAGGAAAGGACAGATACTTGTGCACATAGTTTTACTGTACTAATAATAATCCTTTACAGAGATTTGATGATCTAGATTCTTGTTAAAACTGGTCTAATAATAAGCAGTTGCTGCAATTTGAATAAACTGGAAATACATTAATTAGAAGTAAATTTTGATTCTTACATTACTGTATCAGATGTGTTCTTTTGGTTGCCTATATTCTGTGTGGAATCTGGAATTCTGTATGTAGAAATATACATGCATTTATACACACTCTGTGATTTATGGGAGACTTTTATTGCACAGCAGTGCAGCTGTGGGAACTATCACAAGGTTGATTCATGAATTTAAAGTAAATCAACAAGGCAACTACTGGAAGATCTGTACACTGCTAGATCAGCAGTAGATAAAGTGCATAAAATACCTGTGGAAGTGATCCTCTGAATCACAGAGCTAATACACTTGGGTTTTAAGTGGTCTATCAGGAATTAAAGTTTTTCCATTAGTCAAAAATATTTATCTACAATTTGTGTTGCCAAGATCACTTCTTCTTAGGAAAGATGATACAGGACAAAACAGGAAAGCTGTGAAAAAGGTCCCTGTCAGTTCAGGGTTGTTCAGAATAGTGGCAAAGCTCTGAATACCTAACCAAAACAGTATCTTTTTTCTTTATGTTACTCATAAGAGTCACTACCAAAAGGTATGCTAGTCAGAGGAAAACTCTTATTGAAGATTTTCACTGCTGACCCCTTCAATGCTCTTAATTTTTAGTGTCACATCAATCTCACTCTCAATGTAACTATTATCATCAAGCAAAGATGATCACTCTTTATAATCAGTCGAAAGAGACTTCTGAGGGTTGCCAGCAAAGAGCAGTTAAGTGAAAACTTGCCCAATTAACAGATTATTTTCCTTTCTTTCCAAAGACGTAAAGTTATAAAATCTCCTTTAAAAATAGATTAAGGTGAAAAGAAGTCTTTGTGATTATGTGACAAATTTCATTTGAGAAGAGGTCAATGAATGCATTCTCAATTCATTATTAGACTGCAGCAGAGCACCGGATGGTCAGGCCCCAGCTCTTGCCACAATCATCTACCACAAGGTAAAATCAAGTCTTTCATTTCCCCTGTTGTTTCATGTTGCACAGAAGGCAACGCAACAACAGTAAAATCCTCTGCATATTTGTTCTTGGCCACCTCTTGCCCTGGTGAGTGATTACTAAAAATACTATGGAGATACTCTGTTGAAGGATTTATTCAGGCTTGCAAAGAGCGTCCCTTTACTGATGCTTTAATCACCCATTAGTAGACATGCCTGCTGCTATTAACTCACTGCAGGTTTATCTAAAGTGAATAAAGACCATCAGCTTGCTTCTGCTTTAGAAAATGTAATAGGAATGAGCAGCACGGGACTGGCTGTGCTAAACAGTAGCTCTGCTTTTATGAGGATAACCGTGTCATGGGTTAGACAGAAAGCAGCAGGCATTCCTGGTTTGTAGGGACTGGACAAATTGCTTCAAAATGCTTCAAGGTTAAAGATCTTTTAAAATACATTCCTGCCAAGCTCAAGACATAGCATGTCTTTTACCTTGTACTGAAGGTAATTACAGAGCAATACCAAAGTCATGATCTATGCAGACATAATGGTGAGCTTAAATCCTAAACCACTGGGGGTCATTTAACAATGGTTTTATTACAGCTGGTTTTATTACACTTTCTGTCTTTGTGCATTGTCTGATTACTACTTTGTACATATCCTGGTCACTATTACAAATGTGTTTTCAAGCACACATCTGACTTCCTGCTTCCAGTCCTATATCATCTCTTTTCACAGATTCTTCCCCACGGACTGATTAACAACACAGAGAAATCTAATACTCCATATAGCTGCTAAACAATATGCAATCAGCATCTTCATCTTTAAATTTATGATAGCCAACTAGTGCCCTGAGAAACTCCTGTCTCTGCCACCTTCATTTTAACAGGGATGAGTACCAGATGTTCCTGAAGAAGTTACAAAAAGCCATCAGACTATGTACCCTGTGCACTGTGGAAGTTTCTTCATACCTCCTTGACAATTAACGGTTGGATCTGAAGCATGAGGGTCTATAATTCTTGGGTTTTTTTCTCTTTATCTTTCCTAGTACAACTGTGGATATTCTCACTAGCTGCTTTCCTATCAAGTTCCATAACTTGAGGCCACAGGCAGCACAGGTTCATTATCTTGCATTACTTTTAATTCTGATTGTTCAGTGCTTGAAAAAATGAACAGTAAAAAACTTCTAAATGCCTTAATGACAGGAGATTCTCTAAGGGTGCTTCTAAAGGGAAATAAAGCCACCTTCTTCACAAGGAATAAAGTATCAGTGGTGGAATAAAGCTTACCATGACCACTGATTGTTCCTTACAAGCCATACACATGCTTTTATGTTCTAAACATTTGTTCCATGGATACAGCTTTTCATCCTACATCTTTGCTGAAGATATTTCAAAATCATTTAAATCCCTAACAGCTTTAGTTTCTTCTTTTTCTATTTTTACAAGCAAAGCATCAATTTAAGTCCACATAACAGACCAAACAGATTTTGCATTAAAAATATGTGACTTGAACACAAAAACAAAGAGCCTTTTGTCAAGCTCACTCTACAAACTGATGAGTATATTGTACCTAACTGTGATGAAACATTTAATACTACAGGCTATTTGCAGTTCACATATAAAAAGCCACTGACAACTCTGAGGAAACTGTGAAAAACACACTAAAGAATTCTGCTGACGAACTACATTTTCAAAGGGAACAGTCACTCTTCTATTTTCCGAACCAACACAGCATTAAGAAACTGCTTATTGTGACTCTGACAATACCCTCCCGTGGTTTTATGCTCACCTGCCTTTATGAGCCGTGTGCTTGTGACTGTACAATCCCAAGTACTACACTGGGAACAAAGAGCCACAGATGTCTGTGCGAGAAGCAGCAGAACATTTGGTGCAGACAAGGTCTACAAAGACTGTTTTTTCAGAAGCTTATGCCAAGAAGAGTAGCCTTATTTCATATAAATCCAAACACAAAGGTTTCCCTCAGTGTTGTACCTCCAAATTAAAGGACACATATGATATTGGAGAGGAAGCTGAAAATGACAGAGGCAGAAAGGAAGGACTCAGGATGCACGAAAGAAGAAAACTGTCCCCTTAGTAGCCAAAGCGAAGAGGCACAGCCAACATATTTTAGAAGAGCAGGGCTAGAAAGGTAGCGCAAATGAGATGCAGGGCTGAATGGCCAAGGATTGCACCCAACGATGGTTCAACAGATGCACAGGGTAGGAGCCCTCTAAAAGCAGGCACATACAGTGAAGATCTCTACAGCTTGCTTGTCTAATTTACAGTCAATGAGGAATATCCTTCCTCCTCACATAGATGCCTGAATTTGGTCTTTGTTTTCAGTGAGTATTTAGGGAATTCTGGGGAAAAAGCTCAAGCACGAACATCTGTATTACTGCTTTCAAAAACTAGGTGACATAGAGTCTAATAAGCCTTAAATGGCTCAGCAAGGTAGCTCTTTGAAAACAGATACCTGTGAAGCTGTTGAAAGCAAAGTTTGTAAATTTGGAAAGTCTGTTTCCAACTAAGACCAGTTTTTAGGAAATGGCAGTGAATTCTAAAATTTAAGACTTCTCATAATATCTTCACAGTGGTACTTACAATTGCAGGTTCTTACTAAATAAAACTCCAGGATTCATCGGAATGCTTATGTAAATCAGGACAACATAAAATAAAACTTTAATGTGATAAATCAAAATTAATCCAAGTACTAACACTTCATGCATACAACCAGCTGCTAAGAGCATGACTTATCACAAGCCGTGATCACGATAGGCAGATTTATCACTTTAGCTGTTATTGACCTGGACATGCAGCCTGGATATAATGATGTGAGTACTGGTAATCTGTCAGCACCTTCAAACCGTTGATCTGATTTACCCTGTCACATGCCCCATTCCATCTCAGTTAAAACCCATGGCCATGAATGCAGTCGTAACAAACTTGTCATCCATAAGTACTTGAGAGCTCTACAGAAATGGTGCATCAAACCTTCTCTTGAGCCCAAAGTAATTTAATATCTGAACCAAGACCATGGGCAGATGTAGACAGAGGTAACATCTGGAAAGCGGCAGGGATGAAAGTTTGTGTCCCCACAGGACCTAGATGAAAACTGAGGCTTGCAGTGGAGACAATCAGGTAGAAGACTACAAACTGACCCAGAATCTTTACAAAATGGGCAAAGACTGCAGCAAGACATCATGGGGTGTGCAGGCCTCCAAGCTATGAGCTTCCTGCGCAGCAACAGGGATTTCTCAACAGCAGGTCAAAGTGCTTTACTCTTACCCCAGCCTCTGATATGGCTTTGTGCTCTCTCGAGTAATGCAAACCATACACTGAGGACAGGAAACCTATCATCTGGGGCCGGACATCCCATGCAGGGTTTTAGTGACACTTAAAATACCCTACTTTTTCAGGAAAAAAAGGATATAAATACAATTGGCATTTCATCATCCTACTTGTGTAGTAGTACCTGTGTAGGACATCTCTTTTTACTCAGCTTAGTTCAGGTATTGCCTCAGTCATCCCAAAATATCATTACTGAATTCCTCTTTGCAAGCAAAAAGCCTTCTACCTACATCACGGTTTAGGGTTTGATTTGCACATCGTCTTATGCTGCTGAGCCTGGACATATATATACACATGCACACACATAAGTATAGCTTTTATCTCATCAATGGAAAGTCATCACTGCCTTTTAAAATACACCTTACCATGTTGCTCTTTTTAACAGGCATTTCATTGTTTGGGCACCCACATCCAGGGTGAACAGAATGTTCATAACCCACTAATCAACAAATTTAATAAACTAATATTGAAGACAAGACCAGAAGGACTTAAAGTTTTGTCCATCTCACAGCCCCAAAGATGGATCCACAATACCTAAGCCCATCACAGCAGATATTCTCTTTACTACTCTAACTACTAAAGATATTCTCTACTACTCCTGAGGGTGTTTCGCGGCATCTCATGTTTCCTCACTGCAAAGCTTAACTATTCTTCTGGTTAAAAAGTTCCCCTGGCAGTTTAGCCTAGATCTCTCTCATTACCATGACACTTACTGAGAAAATGAGCCTGGCTTTTTCTTTTGATCACAAGTCCAGTGAAAGGGTGTCATTTAAAACCTAATGTAAGAAAATCCCTTGGAAGCCTCCAGCCTGAATATCAAGTAAAGAAGAAGAACAGGAGTGATATGAGCTGTTCAGGCAGCGTGCGCTTACAGGCAAGGCAGCAGCATCACCATCTGGAAGGAGATGAATTTAGCTAATGTACCAGTTGCCACCAAAGGAGGAGTGAGAAATGCCTTTGGCAGATAGGCAACATAATGAGAGGAGCGCGGAGACAATACACACTGCCCAGTTCACAAGAAGCACAAAGTCAAATGAGCTTCCAAGCCCAGAGAGCAGAATAAATCTACCCTGACAGTAAGAGTAGTTTCACATGGTTTGTATTTTATCTATTAACTATAGTTTAGATAGAAAACCCAACCACTTTAAAATTCACCTCCCTCCTGGCAGAGGCCATCTGCTCTGGTGGAGGACTTCTGCTCTACTCTGCCCAAGCAAAGCTGGAGCAGACGTGCCATCAGTGAGACGGGCTGTTGGATCAGGGGGATCAGGCCAGCAGGCACACGTGTGCTTGAGGATCTGCCCATCAGTTTGTGAGGAGCCCAGAGCAAAAGGAGTATGAAAGGCTGATAATTGCCTCGGGAACAGATTGGGCTCCTGTCGAAGAGGAATTTAGCACTTATCTGCAAGCACCGCCTGGTCAGATGGTGCTTCTTCGCACTGCAGCTCTCTGCATGTGGCCACGCAGCTACTGCTCACAGTGTCCTCCTAGTATCTGTTCTCCTTCTTGAAACTGCTGTAACAGCTCCAGGGATCCTGAAAGAAGGGAACGGGAGACCACTGCGCACAGTTGGACATGGCACACCCTACAGTGGACCTTAGGGGAGATGGCTGTGGATACGCCTCCAGGGCCACTGCAGGCGCATGGTGCTCTGCGGAGAGACTCACGGCATCAGTGACGATTGCAAAACAAACCAGGGAGAGAGCAGTGTCTCAGTGCATTTGGCTGCTAGATTTAACAGTGATGGCTTGGCTCTACATGCTGTCGTTTGAGCCTTTCTGGAGGTTCATGCTGACAGGGCAATGCAGCCAAGTTTCCAACGTGTCAGCTTCAGTACTCTGCAGTGTCATTGCTGGTGGTGAGAGGCCAGGCTCTGAGAGGTGCTGAACAGGGTTAGCAGATCAATTAATGTCACCTTTCACCACTGATGAATGGTGTTGAGAGTTGTGGTGAGAGGAGAGCCTCTAAGAGAGTCATCAGGGCTCTGGCAGCCACTCATTGATGGGTTTAGCAGTAAAAATGTCTGGGAATTGAGGCTGAGGGTAGGATGTGAATCGTCAAAAAAAGTCATTCTTGCTGTATTGCTCACCCCTCACCCTCCTTTTGTACCATCAAACCTTTCCAAAGTCATGGCTACACAGGCCCCTACACCAAGCACCCATGATACTTAGACAGGAATGCATATATTTTATCTGCAGGATAACCTGTGTAATTTATCCCAGTGTAGAAATGAAGTTGTGACAAGGCCGCTTGGCCACTGTGGAGGTATGGAGGATCACTGCTGCTTATCTTGCAAACGAGCAGTGCAGAGAGGATGTCACACCAACAACTTTACAGCAAAGCAACCACTGTATGACAGCTGTCTCTGAGGAGAAATAGAGAAATACATCCAGCTTTGTGCCAGTGGAAATGGCCCTGGAGCCTCCTTCATACTCCTGACAATGCAGTGGGGGTTTGCAGCATCTTCTCCCCTGTGTACTGGTGAACTGCCCCAGTCACAGCCCCATGGAGCTCCAAGCCAAGCAGCAACACCTCTTATTGCTCATCTGATAACACATTTCCTATCCCAGTCACTTCCCTACTCTTGCCAGGGTAGTGTCTGTCAAGGAGCCCATTCCAGTCCTCGAGATCTAACTATAACAGTGCCCTTAAAATATTTTTGTGGTATTGAATAGCTGTAGATATCAGCAGCCCACACTCTGCGCTCTGCTGAAAAATGGCTTTGCACTTCACCAATATCTAATGCCAGAGTTATTTTTAAGACACATTTGTTTCTTGCTGCAAGAAAAGACCAAAACCTCACCAGTTAATGCCTCCTCAGGGCTCACGAGCCAAACTGATTATCACTATGTGCATGTGCCTGAAATTGCTACGTTTTATTAAAGCTGGCATGTCGCATCCAAAAGGAACTGTAGCAAGCAGCCTGCCTCATGGATGATATTACGGTGGAATCATAACTGCAAGTGTCACAAGTATTATAAATGAGATAAACCTCTGTTTATAGAAAATACAATCATTATCACCCTGACATGCTCGATTAGTATCCAAAAAGTAATGGTTGAGTATGTCAAAATATAGCCTTGCACATTCTACATTTTAGGTGACACTTTACATCTGTACCGTTAACCACTGGTGGTATTACCCTCCTGTGACCTGTACTGTCATGGTGTCCTGAGCTCGACTGGACCCAGTGGGTGCTCTGAGAGCAGAGGTGAAATACAGCAGTGCCCAGAAGTGTACCACTAACACTGTGAAGGGTTACAACAATGCCCCATGCCTATGGTACTGCTTAGCAGCTACCAGCTAGACCTCAGGGGTCATGTCTTCTGGTAGATTTATGCTGGTGTCTAAGAGAATGAAAACCTGGCAAAACGGCCTTGGTCACAATATCTCAAGATCCCTCTGCTTTGCACTCTTCAACCTTTTGACCATCATGCAGCTTTTCCAATAAGTCACAAATTCACTGCACTTGCTTCTGTATGTTCTTTCCCCTTGTCATTACTCATCCTTATGTCACCTGAAAGAGCTTCATCATCTTTAAGATGTCTATCTTGCTGCCAAGGTTGGTGCTGATCAATGGATTAAAATAAAATAAAATATCAGGGGTACACTCAGCCACAGAGACAAAGACACAAATCAGATGATCATGGGATAAGTCAGGCTATAAAAAATCACTGTGTGGTGGAAATATTCTTGATTTATACCAGCAACCATGTCCTTCCCATCAAACCCTTTTTCAGAAAGCAGAGATAACCGATTTGAGAAATGAAGAGCATAAAACTCCCTTTCAAATGTTGCCACAGTATTTCTTTAATATAGAGGTTTGGGTGTATTTAGAGACATCTTCCAGAGCAACACTTTGTATTTAAGCAGGGATCTCCAGAGGGTGTTCATTCCGAAAGTGAGTATAGTGTTACAATAGCAGGTACTCGTAATTCACAACAGCAACTGAACATGATCTTTCTCAGTATTGCCAGCTGTAGAAAAGCAGCACTCCAGAAATACACCTCGAGTAAGTAAGTACTCAGGCCTAGACTCTGAGTTGCTCTGCACCACTGAAGACACTGAAAATGGGGTATTTATCATTGAAAGCCTAACTGAAGAGCATGTTGTATTCATTTCACAACAGCATGACTGCAGACTGCTGGGCTCTGTGGCAAGTCAGGCTTAAACTGCTTATTCATTTAGGACATGGAAAGCTGATGCCAGTGTTCTTGGCTTGTTACTTTGTGGTTAAAAGGGCTCTGAAAGCCTGAGACCTTTGTCTGAAAATAATGTATTTGGCATTAGTTTCAATAATGAACACTTAGAATTAATTTTCTTATTTCTTTCAACTCTTAAAGAAATTGCTTAATGCAGGTGTAACATTAAGCAATGCAAAGCAACACCATTTATGACAGAAGGAGGAATTATAAACAGACCTTAAAAACCCCGAAAGCCACAAACAAAGTGATACAGAAATCTCAAGTAGTGCCCCAGTGAATATGCTATTCAGGATGAGAGTTGACTTGCAGAGGTATTTTTGTCTCTGAATACCCAGACAGACACAATAGGATATTCAAATGCACTAAACCAGAAATGGCAATCAAGTGTCTAAGACTGCGTCTGTAAGCACTGAAGTAACACCTTGGAAAATGCGGCTTTTAGGCTTTCCTGAGGTTCTTACTCACTATCTCTTTAGTTGAGCATAGCACTGGGCTGCAAAAGAGAAACCTGTCCTGGGGAAGTATCACCAGTTTTCAAATGAATACCCTGCCCTGACCACAAGGCAGCTTGGTGGTCACTGTAACAGTGACAACACTTTCCAATAATTATGGTACTATAGATGGTAAGTAGACTGCCAAATATTCATGTTCTGATTTAAATCATTTTCAGTATGAATCTCTACTGGTATTGCCCGCTGCATGAAACAACTGTGTATTGTTACCCGAATCATGCCAACGAAAGGAACCAGATACGTGATTTCAGTGTTCCCACACATCTGGGAAAGAGATTTAAAGCACATTAAAAAACAAAGGACTAAACGATGTATCAGCTGGAGAGGAGAGACTGAAAAACCATGCAGCTGTTTATACATTCAAGTAATATCAAATGTCTGCTACAGAGGAAATATCTTTCCATGCGGTAAGGCTGACCCAGCCTTTGCAATGCAGGTCCCTAGAAGGTGAATCGACCTCAGCGGTGCTGGATAGCTGAGGTTTCAGCTCTTGCAATGGTCATTTACAGGCTGCTCAGCACTGATGAAAACTGAAGCTTGCAGCCTGGTGTCCACAGACAGATAGAAGGGTCTACCAGTGGGATTACAGGTTTCCTCATCATCTTTTGTACAAATAAATAAGCCTCTAATCCCAAACCTCTGCCCAAGAAGAGTTTTTACTATGAAAAGGGAGAAATGTCAAAGAATTTCTGACATCCACTTAGGACTTTTGCTTATGAAGCAGTTCCAACAGAAAGCCTTCAACAGCGATACGGCATCAAACTCGGAAAGCAACAACTGAGACCTGCTGTTGTCCATGAATGCCAGGTAACAGTTCCTGTGCAATCCAGGGACAATCAGTCAACATAACACCTAAGCACAGCTTTCAAAGCTGGGGTTTTAATACTGCTCTCAGCATAAAGCCATGGATCAGCAGCTTTGCTCAACAGACTACTTGAATTTTTAATCACTCTCTTGAATTCAGACATCAGAGCAGGCAACTAAGTTTGACACAGTAAATAATCTGAATATGAGCTATGTAATTGCTTCTGACTACATAGAAAAAGCTTGGATAAAATTGAGATGGGTATCAGAGACATTTGAATAATGTTGTATTAAAGCAAGTAAAGCTCATAAGCAACAGAAAACACAATGCTGGGGAAAAGCAAAATGTGCAATGGTGTCAGGAGGAACCTCTTCACCAGAGAGCTCACCAAGTTCCGTTTGATTCAGAAGCCATTACCCTGCATCTGTATGTTAACGAAGCAGCTGTTCCACTGCTAATTGCTGCTCCGACAAATTGCTTTTTTCCAATTAAGATTTTATTATCAGATTTATCATTACAAACCAAAATAGATGCATTTTGGTTTTAGAAAGAAAACAGAATAGTGCAATTACTCACCAGACTTCCAGACGGGCATAAATCAGGATCTGTAATTCCAAGGTTTTACAAGTTCTTTAGAAGCTGAGCAGACACCTAGATACATGTGTCTTCTGTGAATGTCTGCCTCCACAAGGATGCCAGATTAGCATTTTTAAATTGGGCTGCCTGGCTAAAATCCAGGTGTTTCAAGCCTTATCTAGACTTCTAGGTAAATGGCTTGATTTTTAGAAATGCTGATTAGCTACAAGCCCATTTCAGTTTGGTCTTATACATTTGATGCCACAAAGTAAATTAATCTTAAAGTAATAGTTACAGGTTTTTTAAACATTCTACTATAAAGCTGCCTATCAAAGTGGTAACTAAACTTTCAAATACAGACTTTTAAAGCTGAACTCAGCACTACTTTCGAAATATGAGGTCTGACGAGCCTCTTAATAAGTGTTCATCTCAAAGTTCCTGCAATGGTCCACCACAGCTGGAAGTACACCTCCTTGCTCACTATTTCTAAACTTACAGGAAGGAAATGCACACTGTGTTGACCACAGGATAAGTGTGGTCTCCTTGGATGGAAGATGAAGGCTTCACAAGCCTTTGTCCAGTGTTGCACCAAGACACCAGTTCATGCAGGTACTTCCACAGAAGACCTCCTGTGCTGGATAAGAACACACTCAAATTTACTGCATTGGAGGAAAATGTACAAGGATATTGGGGACCTTGGGGGGGTTGTGAACAAAAAATAAGTAAGGAGGAGACTAAAGCATTAGGCAGCAAAAATTAAGACTTTGGAAGCATCATAGACTTGGATGTGATTTTGGGAGTATAATGTTTCTAAGACACTGTCTGGAAGAGTGATCCCAAGCTTTCTGATCTTTAGTTGTGTACTGCATGCATCTTTCAAAATACTGCTACCAGGCCCTAAGGCTGTGTCTTCAATGGACTGGATGGATATCATTAGTATCCACTGTAGTGGTCTCAGAAGCAGAGAACATTTCTAAGACATCTAGTTTTTCTATTTTTTCTAGGAAGAAACTCTGCTTTATAAACATCTCCCAGCTTGCACAGATTGCATAGAAAGTTCATATTAATTGTTTCTGCTATAGTTTTCTTTATGAACATAGAACACATCTCATATTTCTTAATTTCAAAACACTCTAAAGTTCTCTAAAAAGATTCCACTGGCTTTTTAGACAGCTGGAAATAATGGACAGCACATTTATAACTGGAAAAAATAACTACTTTAAATGCAAGCAGGGCAATAACCATCCATCTATCAAGAATCAGCTTAGAGAAATGGATTACAGAGAAGAGCCAATTTAGTTAATCAGGTTGGACTTTGTAATACTTGTGTGTTCCATAAATAATATTCTAACAGGAGCTTTACTGTTGGAGACCACTTTGAGCAAATGGTGAAAATGAGTCTGTCCTTTGTCAGGAAGCATCAAATGAAACGACACACTGATGGCTATCTCTGCCCTTCAAAGTAAACTATTAGAAAATCAGTCTCATTAAAGATGACCTGCATCAGCCCCAGCGAGAACCTAGCAGCTTCAAAATCATATACTGGCTGTCCAAATAGCAAGGCTAAAAGGGGTAAGTCATAAAGATGCAAATGTGGTTATTTTCGCTACTTAAAAAAAGAAAAAAACCCCACACTAAAACTTTCAAGGTCTTAGAGTCAATGACTTGGGAATACAACATTCACCAAGGAACTTTGCTGAAGACTGTGAGGGATACGATTGAGGGGTTATGTAAGAACAGCATGCCTGGGTCTTTTATGTATTTATTTTTCACCAAAATTGCCTGTAATACATCACATTGAGGTTTAGAGTGGCAAGGCCAACAACCTTCTAGAGACTCTCCAAAGTAAGTTTTCCTGATTAGGCAAACTGCTTGATTCCCTAGGAACATTCTCTTGAGCTACCCTTAGGAAACCTACCCCAAATGTAGTACTAGTGGTAAGTTAAAGTGATGAATTCATTTATAGAAAGGAATCTAGAAAACTTAGAAACAACATATGGTCCTGACACCTTCAAGCTCCACATATCCTTCAGGAGGAACTAAGCCTATTATGATGATCAGAAACTCAATGTCTTTCAATGTGATGTGCACTGCCAAAGAGGTATTCTCCTGATGGATACCTACTACTGCGTTGAAGGCTGTAGGCAATTAGTAAACAGCACATCATGTAAGACAAAATTCTGCCTAAAGTGATTTGGCAAATTTCTGCTGTTACAGAAAGTGGTAATGGAGTGTAATGGCCACATATATCAGATGGGATCTCAGTCATTAAGATCTCATCCAGGAGAAGAAAACACAATAAAATGGCTAGTTTTTAATTCACATAACAGGAATAGATAAACACTGAGGTGATTCCGCCAAGATTTACATCTGTGGTTCCAGGAAATCAAGGTATTTTTGGCTTGATGCTTAAGGTTAACAATCAATCATATCTGGCTATTCACGTATCATCCATTTTTCATCCTGAAGTATTCTATAGCCCTTAAAAAATAATATACAATAACGATCTCTACTCATTGGACCATTCATTTCTGTTCTTCATGCTTTAAGAGCTCCTACCACATGCAACAAAGAGGTAATAGGCAGAGGCAACTTGTCTTAAAGCCAGCACAGCTCATTTTCTGCCACTATGACCATTAAATAAACATACAGCCATCCAACCTCTTCTACCAGCAAGTAAACAAAAGTCTGTCTGGCTGTCTGGTTCCTGTAGTGTGCTTTTGCTTGCTCAAACTGCAGGCCATAATCTAAATGGAGACACACTGAGATTAGGCTTAAATAAAAAGACAATCCTTGATGAAAGAGCAGGATGAACACATCCTTGTGCACTGTTCTTGTGTGTCTGAATATTAGCCACTAACATGGAAAAATGACAGCTACTCTGACGGATCTATTATGGAGGCAACTGAGGTTGCATGCAAAGTCAATGCTGTAAGATTAAAACTTCCAACAATAAAAAAAGATTAGGCAGAAAATAATCTCTTCCATGCAGTTGGTTCCTATTTCACAAACCATGACTTTTGTGAACTCTGGAGCTAGCCACAGGGACTGCTAAATATCCACAGATAGAAGCAATGAGGATGTATGTGTTTTACAATAAGCAATGAGCCTTGCATTCAAAAGTATGTACAGTTTTAATTCAAGTAACCCATATTCTGCCCTTCATTAATTTCCTCTCAGTTTCCCTGCTTAGCTGGGTATTATTTCCCCTATATAATTTTTAAGACAATAACAGTCTTATTCGAAAGAATAGAGTGGTTCACTGGGAGTAATCTAGTATTATGCTTCTAACAATGTCCAATGCTGGATGCTTCCTGCAGAGGTGCAATATAGCTGGCTGCGGAAGCCTAATCTCCATTGGGGAAAATAGCCTTTTCAACTTTATCAAAGCATAGAATTATTTTCCCTTCCTCCCTAAAGCATAAAACCTTTATCTTATCATTTTTATCCTACTGAGTGTAACAGTGACTGCAACACTCAAAATATATACAAGACTTTTGGTTTTTTGCCTTTTTTTTCCCCCATAGTTCTACTCTAAATCACCAGAATTTCTGAGCACAACTCTGGGAAATTCTGGTACTATCACCCCCGCCTCAATGAAGCTGAAATCATTAAGAACCTATGAGTAATCCATGCCTTTTAAGCCATACTCTGTCACTGGGGGTGGTGAGGCGCTTGCACAGGTTGCCCAGAGAAGCTGTGGCTGCTCCATCCCTGGCAGTGTTCAAGGCCAGGTTGGATGCGGCTTGGAGCAATCTGCTCTAGTGGAAGGTGTCCCTGACACCTGCAGAAGCATTGGACCTCAATGAGCCTTAAGGTCTTTTCCAACTGAAACCATTCTGTGCTTCAAATCTCCTGACATAAGAAGAAGGGCTGCTGGTATTTAATAGTTTGATTTGGAAAAGCAAGCGACTGAGGCTCAGCCTCGACTAAGAGACACTGTTAGTTAAAAATATATCAAAATCGTGGGACAGTGACTTTTTTTCCCCTGTTATGCTCAAATTATAAGAGGCAAAGTTCTAAATTCCACTGAAAATAGAAATTACCTAGAAAACTGCCTTGAAAACAGTTTGACATTTAATTCTACAGCAAAGAGGACAGACAGGAAATCACCTCTCCCCCAAATTCTGTTGCATCAGTGAAACAGCCAGTAAACCTGTTCCTATTAATGCAACTTCGCATCCAAAGCAACTTTCCTGAAAGTCAGCAGGATTTTTATTATCAAGTTCGTTAGGAAAAGCTCAACCTGAACAGCCGTCTTGTTATTAATAGCTACAACCATGAGTTAAGGGAAATAAGGACTTTTCTATAAAAAATAAAACCGTATTCACACTAAACAGAATGCACGAGCTCAGTGCATCTCCAGAAATGCTGGTTAGCACTTCTGAACTGATTACCCATAGACATCTCCACTGGAAAATGGACCTGGGAAGACACACTGTTTCAGCAGGCTCCAAGGTCAATGGAGATGTGTCTTTGCCTGTCCTACATGTGCTTATGCCATAAGCAGCTTGAAAGCTCTGACACAGAATGGCTTTAGTAATCTTTTAAAATTATCCAGAAAAATCATCTTCAGCAGCAAAAAATAATCCATCCAAGGAGACACATCATGATTTTTTTTTTTTATATCTACAAGAGAGAAAAAAAGAAAGAAAGAAGAAAGCCAAGTAAACAGCAGAAGGCCTGAAGGCCTTCACTCCAGTTTTTAACGCAACTGAAAGACAATTCATCTCCTCATTTTAAATACATCAGGAAGAATTTGCCAAGTCTGGCCTATTTGGTGCTGTATTAATTCTGGCTGATCTTGGATGAAGCTGGCCTTTCTATCTCTTCCTAATTCCACTGCGGAGTTAGTACCTGAGATTCTTCTGCTGGCTCAGCATGTGAGAAGGATGGAGGAACTGAAAATCTCCATGTGCTGCTTCCCTCTGATACAGCAAAGCAATTCCTGGCCATCCCTGCACTTACTCTTGAACCTGATAGCTGCTCTTCCGAGAACAAACCAAATGCCTCACCTAATCCAACCCTTCACTACAATATGAAATCTCCTAAGAGCACACACAGAACCCTCAGATGCAATAGTTGTCTGATGACAATTTTGAGAAAATAAATTATTTCAACTATTATAAAAATGTCCTTTTTTTGAAGTGAAAGTGCTGTGTAGTATGAGACCCAACAAATCCTGCTCACAGATGCCTAGGAAGACCACAGTAAAAGCTCTCCTTTGCCAAGGCACCTTCCTCCACCACGGCCAGATTTGTGATTCATGAGATAGTGAACCATTGACTTCAGTGCCCAAATGCTACCTACAAATCTGTTCTGGAGAAGGTGCATAGGAGTTCTTGCAGTCTCATTAGCTTCTGAGAGATTGATTTCCCTTACTTATGCTTCCTTGCATGACAAATTGTTCTTGATGCAGAGCCTGATGGAAACATGAATCGCCCCAGTGCAGATTCTCTTTATTAAGGATGTATGAGAGGATACACGAGTTGTTTAGCTGAAGGAGAATGACTCAATCCCTTCTGACATTAATATAAAAATCCTTTAAAGTGTAGGTCAGTCACTTGGCTTATTTAGGGACACTGGCAGCATAATATTGGTTCTTTAAGCTGCAAGTCTTCGATTTTCCTTTCTTTTTTTCCCCTTAAAAAAGAAGAAAAAAGCCCTTTTCTTAAGGAAACTCCACTTACTACTCAGTAGGCATGGATCCTGCTAAAATGCTTTTTTCACAACCGAACTCCAGCCGTCCTATGAAACTGCCCCACATAATTACAGTACGTAATGAGATTATAACCTTCTGAACGTCCTTAACCCCAGGAGTGCCATTACTGCTCTTTGATAGGTTTGAAACAGAAGTACAAAGAGGGGAGGACAGTGCATTTTACATTTCACTTTCCATTACACATCACCAAATTTACTTATCAGAAGAATTATGTTCCAAAAAGAAAAAAAATAACCTTGGATGTCTGACTGAACAAAATCCATGCATTTTCCACCTCTTTAAAGTCAGAGAGCTTCTCATGTTCACTCTTTCAAGCTTTAGGCAACTGATATTAAAAAAGCCCGAAGATTTCATTATGATCTCTTGTATTTTCAGTAGTGGTTTGATGGAGATTAACCTCTAGGTTACAGTGAAAGCTCTCTTGTCTTCTGTTTGCAATGAGGACGAGAGCTCTCCAGCTGTGTTAAGATTATTCCCTTAAAAGAAACTGAAAAGGTAGCACTGAACTTTTATCACATGAAGTCAGACCACATCACACTAAGTCATGCTAAACCATGAGACAGCCAGCCAGCCATAAGAAAGGTGGGACAATCAAACAAATGCTGCAGTTTACAGATTTAGCACTGAACAACCGTGTGCATTCTCCTACTCTGCTGTAAATGCAAAAGCAAGCATGAAAACTTTACCCGCATAGTGATTTTTGTATTGGGCTGAGTCAAGAGCATTTGACGTCCATCCCAATGCTCTGCTGGTGAGTGTAATTCATTAACCACAGTGGCTTTACTATTTAGATCTGTCGATATCCTCCTCCTCCAAGTGCTGGGAAGAGATGTGGAGGAAGGCAGCATGGCAGCAAGGAAGGACAAGTAAAACAAAAGACATTTCAGACTAAAAAAGAAAATCAATATGTAGGTTGAGTGAAGAGGCCAAAGGAAACAGTAATTAGATAACCTGTGATACAAATGAACTTTGTTTAAGCAGGGGGAGACAAAAACATCCTTGAGTAACTAGTGAAGGCAAGAGGACACCGAAATTTAATTGTGGTTTACTAAAGGCAGTTCTGTCATTCTGGGAGAGAAAATAATGTCTCTGGACTTGGATTTCCAGTCTTCAAACTGTGCAAAATGATATAAATAGAAATGACTTAAATCACCCATTTTAATCACGATTTAAATCAGCAAGCAGGAAACATTCATTTAAATAATCAATTCTAATCTCGTTTTGCAGCTGTACTTTTTAGTTATTCCCCTCAAATAAGTTTCAGTCCAGTGGTTGGTAATCATTAAAACACACTGAATTGTAACTAAACTGTAACTATATGTTAAATTGGAAATGTTTCTCTAACCAGGATCGTACATTAAATCTGCACCACTTTAAAGCAGTTCCACGCTTTGCTATGCTGGATTTGTGATTTTGGTTTTTTTAATTTGCTAGATTTCTTTTGTTACATCAGGTTATGTTTTATTCCTCTATCAAATTGCACAAAGAGGATAACTAGACTTTGATTACAAAGTCCATAAACAGTATTTTAAAATCCTGTAGTACTTACTATGAAATGATAGATTAAGTATAGAGAAAAACCAAACTGACTTACTAAACGAATGAAATGCTAGTCAGGGACTGAACCGCTGGTTCCTAGTTAATGTCTCTCTGAAAACTGAAGATTTTGGGAATCTCGGTCTGTGCCTCTCAAATCTAGTCTGACATCATCACATGAAGTCTAACTTCTTGACTTTTGGACTCCAGGCCTGTTTTAGCCGAACAGGACACAACCTGAACTACCAGAAACCAAACCAAACCAAAAAACCCATCTGAAAAGATGCTCTGGTTTCAGCTGTAACAGTTATTTTTCTTCCTAGTAGCTGGTGCAGTGCTGTGCTTTGGCTGTAGTCTGGCGACAATGCTGACAACACACCGATGTTTTAGTTGCTGCTCAGCAGTGCTTACCCTGATCAAGGACTTTTCAGTCTCATGCTCTGCCAGTGAGGATGGGTACAAGAAGCTGGAAGTAAGCAGAGACAGGACACATGATCCAAACTAACCAAAGAGGTACTCCATACCACAGCACATCATGTCTAGTATATAAACTGAGGGGAGTCACCCAGAAGGGACCGATTACTGCTCAGGTCACGCTGGGTATCAGTTGGTGAGTGGTGAGCAATTGTATTGTGCATCACTTGGGCTTTTGGTTTTTGGTTTGTTCCTTTTTTTTCCCCTTGGGGGGTTAGAGTTTATTCCTTCTTCTCTCTACATATACATTTCCTTCCTTCATTGTTGTTATTATTACTTTATTGTTATTGCTACTACTACTACTATTACTATTATTATTGCTATTATTGCGTTATTCTCGTATTTCACTTTTATTTCAATTATTCAACTGACCTTAACTCAACCCATGGGTTTTTTACACTTTCTTCTGATTCTCCTCCCCATCCCACTGTGGAGTATGGGGGAAGCAAGCAAGTGGCTGCACGGTATTTAGTTGCTGGCTGAGCTTAAACCACGACAAAAGAAAACTAAAATAAAGGATCAGGCCAACAATATTTCACCCCATTTCCTGCCTTGGTGACATCCACCCATTCCATGATGCACACAGCACTGGCTAATGCATTGCATTTCTCTTGATTCAGTTTAGGGGTTGAAGTCTGCTCAGAGTCTTCAAAGCCATGCCTGGGAAAGCTGGCGACTGTGCTTGGAGAGGAGCACTCTGGGCTATCTGCTACACAGTGGAGGTAAAGAGGTCTGTTGGCCAATCAAACCAACAAAATGGAGGAATCTGTAGCTTTGTACCAGGGCCAGTGCTCAGGAATGTGAGCCTGCCTGCCAAGTGTGAGGTGCTGGGGAGAGCAGCAAGTTCTGTATCTCTCCTAGTACTCAAGGAAGAGGAACAGCACACGTTTTAGTAGATTCAGGATGGATGAACTCATTGGGTTTCCTAAAATCTTCATGCAAGAATCACTATTTTGAAAGGTCTGCTGCCATACAAACATTACTGGATTGTTCTAGGAGGCAGTAAGAGGAAACTGGCAGTGTGATCAGCGTATAAACAGACTCATTATTCCAAAAATCGCTGTCCTTTTGTGATTGTGATTCTACATAAGGCATAGACAAGGATATTGGTTTTCAGGCATTTTTAAAATAGAGATGTGAAAGAACATCACAGAAATTTATCACTCATCTTACAAGAAGCTGGCTGAATCCATACACTATTGAATATCAATATATCAGTTTCATAGATTATAAATAGACTGGGATCATGCTGAACATCAGAGTGACACTGTGTACAATACGTGCACCAATTTATTCTCACTTGAGCTCAGTGTCTCTTTGTTAAGAGACAGCAGCAGCCAGGAACAAGTACATCATTGATACAGGGCAAACCTCTTTTGGTGCCTTATGGGCAAGATGCAGCCCAAGGGACCCTCCCAGCCGCCTCCACTGTGCAGAACAGGGCTGTGCTCAAGCAGAGAGCATCCTCCCAACAGCCAAACAGCATTGCCATGCAACCGTAGCCATTTAAAATTAAAATGTCCTTACTTTTACTTAATGATGCACTGTACTTCAGTTCGAATATTTACCATTTGAGTTCAAGGTACTTAGTATTTTATGCCCTTGAGCACTAAGCAAATACAAGCAGTGAAACATGTGAAGGGGCACAAGGGTTATGCAGTCTTGCTTAACGTGTGCTACTGAACAAATGTGAATAATTACTACTACCAAAAGAATTAACAATGGGGAAAAGAGAAACCAATTCTCTTTCACACATTAGTTTTATGTTGGAAATTTCAAGGGTTTTTTCTATGTACGCATAAGGTTTTTATCGTACTATGCAACAGGCAAGGATTCAAAACAGCTCTACAACCATTAGTAAGAGAAGATACAAACTATGCCTTATTCTAAGCTGCTGCAGAGAAAATGACTGACGTGAAGAAAACAACAACATAATAATGGGATATGACAAGTTGATGTTTCATGAAAGGCAGATTCTGCTCCAAATTTGGATCTGTGTTGGAAAAAACAACCAAATAAAATAAAGCATAATTGCAGAGTATCACATCAAAATAAAAAATTTGTATAGTTCTCTGCCTACTAACCTATTAATTAAGTGTGTGCAAGTCAGTCAGAAGACACAAACAGCAGCTTGTAGGGTCTTTAAACATGATTCCATGGTGCAAGGGCTCTTTGGAAAATGTAACACATTGTGCTCAGCAATGCATCTCATAATGCTACTCATTATAATACTAGAATATCGTAATTGCACTAATTCTGAAAGACAGTGGTAACTGCTGCTTCTCATCCTGGAATGGGACTAGTGAACTTGTTAGACTGTGTCAGATCTAAACCTCTGGGTGGATTGCAGAACGTAAACCACAAGGGAAACAGCAGCATGCTGGAACATTACCTCTGCTTTCAGGATCTTAACCTCATCACCTTGCTTATTTCTGACCCAAATGTGGTCAGAGCTAAATAAAACAGAAAGGATCGGTTCTGACAGTTTAAAACTCACTCTCCAGATGGCAAATCTGAGTTTTAATAACTGTAAAATATATAAGGTACATTTATCTTCAGTTATTAACTATACTTATCAATGTTCCCCTCCATCTGCACTTTCTATAGAATACTCTGCGTTATTAATGGAATAGAAAATTGCATTTTCAATGTAAAGTAATGACAATATTGAGGGGGTTTTTGCACCTATTCAGAATTCTATATCCATACATTCAAAACACAAATTACAGAACTACACCAGACAGAAATGTGCCAAAAAATAGGTTACTGCCATTTTTTTCCAATCGATCACATTCACGTTTTTTCTTCTTACCTTACAAAGAAATGAGTACAGCAATGAAGTCATACATAAGTATGACTTACACACATAAGTATGCATACACACATAGACAGCAGGACTAGGGCGGTGATTGTGCCCCTGTTCTTGGTACTGGTGAGGCTGTACCTCGAATACTGTGTCCAGGTTTGGGCCCCTCACTCCAACAGAGACATTGAGGTGCTGGGGTGTGTCCAGAGAAGGGCAATGAAGCTGGTGAAGAGTCTGGAGCACAAGTCCTGCGAGGAGTGGCTGGAGGAACAGGGGTTATTTAACCTGGAGAAAAGGAAGATCAGGGGGGACCTTATTGCTTTCTACAACTGCCTGAAAGGAGGAAGGAGAAAAGTGGGTTTCAGTCTCTTCTCCTAAGTAACAAATGATAGGACAGGAAGTAATGGTCTAAAGCTCTGCCAGGAGAGGTTTACGTTGGATATTAGGAAGAATTTCCTCACCAAAAGGGTTATCAAGCACTGGAATAGGCTGCCCAGGGAAGTGTTTGAGTCACTATTCCCGGAGGTATTTAAAAGATATGTAGATGTGGTGCTTAGGGACATGGTTTAGCGGTGGACTTGGCAATGCTGGTTTAACAGTTGGACTCAATGATCTGAAAGGTCTTTTCCAATCTAAACAATTCTATGATTCTGTGATTCTACATCACAGTATTTTTTTTCCACTTTTGTTATTCAGTTATTAATAATTCCAGGAACCAACGCTATGCTGTTTTTAAGCGATATGATTCTAACCAAATCAACTGAGTTACCCCGATTTGCAGGGCACTGAAGAACTCAGTTTTCAGGCACTGTGCTATATTCAACCTGCATTAGTTGTGCACTCTCCTTTTGTATTGCAGGAACCCTTTACGGTGACAAAAATATTGGACAGAGAATACTTCTCAACTTTGGGTTTCAACAGATTTTGTTGAAAGGCCTTTTAGGAAGCCTTAAAAAAACCACAATACACTCTATCAACTGGATATATCCAATTCATTTGTAGAACTCCAGTAGGTTTGGGGACCCTGATATCCTTTATAAAAGCTATACTAACTGTAGTGTTTGGTTTGCCATCCTGAAATTCCTGGAAGCATCTTCTGAGACGCCGAACACTCTAGGTTATGCAGAACTGAATTCTTGGTTGGGAGGGATAATCTGAGTAAAAAGAACCAAAATAAGAAGTTTGTTATACTGAGGCTTGTAGAAGAGGTACCATGTACTACAGCGGGAAAAGCTATGAACAACACTTCTGGTTTTGAAAGTGAATGCACTAGTGAAATTTGATCCAAAATAGTCCAATAACACTAGCGCAGAAAAAGATTCTGTAGTTGAAAAGAGCTTCCTTAAATCAAAACCCGAAGCAAATCTAAAATAATCCCACCATTTACTTATCTTGTTAATATGCAGTCTCAGAGATGTCACTGTCTTGCACAGACACCCACCTTTATTTGAAGAAAAAATAAAGATGTTTAACCTATGTGTGGAATACACAGGGAAAAAACTGAAGTGACTTAACATGCAAAATACATTGTCTATCTTCTCTTGTACTGAGGAAGTGACCAGAATCCCTAATGAAGCTCAGCACACCTCTCTCTTTCATATGCTCAATGCCCTACTTTCCTCACAGTGCAGCCTGCACTAGAAACATCACCCATGTAACCCAGCTTCCCGCACCCAGCGCACCACACTCCTTTCCAAAAAGCCTTATCTACAGCAACAGACTCTGGTTTATTCACCCAACTGTTCTTATTGGATCCTTCTCTCCTTTATCTTCATGCAGACTTGAGTTGAGAGTAACGCACATGTACTCTGTACAAATGTACATTTCTCACCAGAGTTGTTGGTACTTTATACATGCTGACACTCGGGGAATATTGAAAGCCTCAGGCAAACTCTCTCTTAGATTTAGGCATTCCTTTTATATTGAAGAGCTTGTGCCTCTCCTTGAATAGTTCAACAACTGCAGTATAACGTATGTCTTTCAGTTGCTGCCTCATAGCAGTTAATAAAAGTAGGAAGAGAGTATCTGGATGAACATAAGAAGAGGGATTAAAATAACAATAAACGAACAAAGGTGTGTATATGCCCTTTCGATGTGTATGGCAATGAATCCAAAGTACTGTCTCCTCCATATAAAACAATTCAACACTACTCTCAGGTCTTGCTGAACAATGAATTTTACAAAGCTGTTTCTCACAAAATACAACTACAAGTGTTAAAACTTCTTCTCGAGTGACATTTTGGCACCACACTACCAGGTTCTTACCTTTCACCTTACGCTTACAAAAATCCTTTTCTTTTCTTGATAAAACTAAACTCAATAGTTAAATATATGACACACCTTCTATGCACACTATATTTTCTGCAGGGAATCTCATCTGTATCTATCCACAGTCCTAGTGATCCTGTAGCATTTTGGAACTGAAGCACCACAGACTTTGTTGGCTCTGTGTAAAAGCAATGACCTATGGAAAGTTTGCTTTCAAAACCCAGATGGCTACAGAGCTACAGCATACATTGAAAACAGGCAGAAAATACAAGTACTGCGTACATTGTGACATCACTGACTTTTCACAAAATCAATGTCTTTTAACAACGAAATGCTTCGTTTTCTCTCACTCAGTTTGTTATAGACACCAAAGCATATATTGGGTGCCCAAAGACTGCCCAGAAAAAAGAATATTTTTAATCAAAAGCTCCTACATATTGAGTTTTCCTTCTATTATGAAGAATAGATGAGGGGAAATGCTTTGACACTCCCTTCCACTGTGTCTTTTGCAATAAAGAACCCAGACTACCCACCTTTTAAGTCTGCTATTAAAACTGCGATGATCTTCACTACCCATCTTTTAAATCTGCTATGAAAACTGTGAGCACGTTCATTTCCTGATGTTCCAGCAGAGAAAAAACTCAAACACACACTTAATGTGGACAAAAACCATGCTGGCCTGCCCTTTGTAGCTTGTGTGACAAGCACCACAATGACAGACTGAGATGCAGCCGCAGCCTCCCACTAACCCTCCTTCACCTTGAGGCTGAGACATTAATTAGGCTCTGTTCCTTTGCAAGGACTTCAGGATGCTTTGGTCAAGGTCAACACTGGGAAAACGGGAAGTCTGCCCTTTTGTCAAACTTGCCTTGAGAGACATCTTCACCAATTATATCCAGGGGCTGTTCAGAGGAAAGCTTGAACTGTACATGATTTGTACGAAGGCACTTGACAGCATACAAAATGACCAATGACTCACAGAGTTCCTTTCGTGTGTTTTACTGTCTCTTTATATCTTGTTCAAAAGCACTATGCAAAGCTGCAGTGTTCATCATTAATCCACCTCCTAACAGGTTAGGAGCTAAAAAAGCTACCCAGGGCACTCTGAAGCTGTGCTCTTTGTTCTTTATCAGCCCAGAAGTAATTTTGATCAACAGAAGTACGACACTGGGACTGGACCTAGACAGTCATTGCAGGTTTTAAAAGCATGAAGCAGAGCAGGTGAAATCCGCAAAGGATACTACTTCCCTATTACCAGTACTGCCAACCTGGAGAATTAAGAAACTATGAGGTTGCTCTAACCAGAATGAGATTTATAAACAAAACAGACGGGGTGGTCAGATAAGCTGTCTTCTCCTTTCCAATGATTTCAGATTAGAGCCTTACAGCAAGAAGTTCAGCAGACGCTCCCCATCCCTCCCTTTCAGGCTCTTCTCCAACACCAACTTCTTTCTGCACCACAGTGAGCGTGAACTGAGCTTGAGGTGGATCTGCACTCTTGCACTGCGTCTGCTATAGGTTCACAGTGCTGGGACACTGTGAGTGAGTGCTACCGTGCTGCTCGTGTATGGCTTGGGAGATTAAAAAGCTTCCTCTCTTCTCCCATCACACACATCCCTCATCACCAAGCCTCCCTTCCCATCGCCCATCCCTTGGCATTCTCTCGACACAGACACACACAGCCAAAACTGAGGCACTTGCTCTGTATTACCTCTGAAAATGTTAAGCTCTGTTTCTAGCAGCCTGAACAACAGTAGCTTGTGCAGTGTCTGGGTTTCAGCCCATCCCTTATGCTTACAGCCATGTTTAGACAGGTTCTGCAGTGCTCCCCATATCAGTAGTTAAGTGCTGACCGGCTGGCTCAGGTTTAGCAGTGTATGATTAAAACGTTGATATGCACTTCATATGAGATTGGTAGAAGCTACGTTAATGGAGTCATGTGGCTACAGCCCAGAAGTTAAGACAATAAATATAACATGGAGAAGGGCTTTTGACAAGGGCAGGTAGTCACAGGATGGGGGGGAATGGCTTTAAACTGACAGAGAAGAGATTTAGATTAGATATTAGGAAGGAATTCTTCCTTGTGAGGGTGCTGAGGCACTGGCACAGGGTGTTCAGAGAAGCTGCGGCTGCCCCATCCCTGGCTGCCCCATCCCTGGCAGTGTTCAAGGCCAGGTTGGACAGGGCTTGAAGCAACCTGCTCTAGTGGAAGGTGTCCCTGCCTTGGGGAGAGGGGGTTGGAACTGGATGAGCTTTAAGATCCTTTTCAATCCAAACTATTCTGTGGTTCTATGAAGTATTTGTTTAGTTGTCAGAAAACCACTGTGTGATGCCCGACAAAGCTGAGGCTGGGACACAAGACAAGTGCCAAGCAGGACTGAAGTTGAATAGATGGTGCCTCCTTAGACTGTCACCAAGATTCTCCCTTATTAGACAAGTCCCTGCTGTGGAGAGAGTTCAGAGAATGCAGTTGATCATCATCTACTGCAAATGCCAATGGGTTTTATGGCTTCTCCTCCAAACTACTTGCGTGGAGGGTCTCCACTGCCTCACCTCTTTCCCCTCTTGGCTGCTGCATATGGCCTCTGGATCCCAGCTCTTCTGCCTGCCTCTGCCATGCTTCCTCTGGGAAACACCCCTAAACTGAAGCCAACATGATCTAAGAGCCTTTGCAGCACAGAGAAACCCACACAGCCTATTTATATACACACTGACAGCTGCAACAGAGGCAGAACAGACCGAGCACTTACAGACTCACAGCCTCATTTCAGCAGATCATTGTAATACACAAAATGTGTAACCCTTTTTGTTCACCTTTACAGAAAAAAAGCTTAAACTGATCAATCTGCTCTTCACTATGGCTACATACATGTTCCTCCTTAATGACTTTTGAATAGCGAGCATTAGCTAGAGCCCAGAGCAACTGTGGAAACAAAATACTGAGACCCTGATTTAAGAAATGATTGGCAATTTTATCTGCTTCAGTACCAGACTGGTGTATGTTTGCAGTCAATTAGTCACTGCAGATTACTTTTCAGCCCACGTGGCAACAGTTGTTTTACGTTTTACTAAAGAAAATCAGGGCAGAATGGTGAAATTTAAGTCTAATTTTCCAGTGTCCTTATAAAAATGAAATTGTCTGTTTACCTGCAAAAAAAATAGAGTTACATATATTAATTATGTGCATATTAAAATACATATATTAAGGGTACGATGACAAAAGTAAGAACTGGTAATTAAGATTATACTAGGATTCCTTTTTAACACACAGGACAGAGAAAAACGCGACTAAAAAACCCACCAATGCCTGGCACTGCATTCCTCTCAGGTTTCAAATCTAATCATTAAGTAGTGTCAGAAGAATATTCTTTCTCTGGACACTGTGTTCTGAAAGACAATCTGAGTAATAACCGGATTTGCTATGTAAATTAAACCTTGATGAGTCTCACTCAACACCTTTTTTTTCTGTGTAACCTCTTCAGAAGGATGCCAGCTCCGTCTTACGTTTTTCATTAATGCACCAAATCACAGGAGGTTGAAAAGGTTAAAGATGTTTAATTGTTACTTGATGATAACCAGTCAGAAATTACATTCTAACATGTAGCTGGCTAGCAAAGATGTTGTATTTTCAGATACATCCCTCCTAATTCATCCTATCCCTTTGGAATTTATCATTAAGCTGCATTTATGTATCTCGCATGACACTTACGGTTAGGAATCAATCTGAAAAGCTAAATCTGAAAGCTTCTTGTCATTTCTCATTTTCTGCAACCAAGTGAGGGAAAAAACCTACATGACTTCTTTGGTGGAACAGACCAGCTTTGTTATTCTCATCATTTATACTATGACAGCTCTCAGAGGCCCCAAGTGTAGACCAAGACTAATTGTTCCAGACCCAGGGCAAGAAAAGATAAAAACAAGCTGGATGCCAACATATATATACATCATTTCACACCTCTCTCTCCTCTCTCATTACTGAAAGTGTTGCTAAGCCAGGGTTAGAAATGAAAAGGAAAGTAAAGGACTTCTCATGCTACTTGTCCCATGATACCCAGAAGTGGTGAGAAATGAGGAATGGGAGATGAGAAGAGGGCAAAGGAGTCGAAGTCATGGCAATTCCCACCCTGAAGCCTCCCCTTCCTTTTTGGTCTTCACCTGGTTTGGAGCTAAATAACCTACCATGCTGATGGTGAGGCTCCAAACACTATGTTAAGGCACCTAAGCTCTTTCTGTCGGACCTTCAAAGAATTATTCACCCATTCCAACTAAAGAAAGGTAAGAACTACCCTCTGGGGGGGTTTCTCTCTCTGCTTTCATTAGAGGGATGCTGAAAGGTTTTTTCTGGTTTTGTCCTCTTGTTTACACAAACTCTAATGCAACTTGGGTATGGATAATATTTCTTATTTGGAACAAATCTGTACCTTCCTGAAGATGCCGAACGGATTGGTTAATGCATTTCTGGAAAGTGTTTAGATGCTGTGGCATTAAAGGTTTACCTAAAAGTCTGAATAAACCAGACCAAAATACAAGACATTACAGTACAAGCACTACACTATTTCAGGCACCAGTGTAAGTGGCAAATGGTATTTAATCAATAACCTTACATCTGTCTTTGTGAAAAATAAGAATAATAAAAAAAATTAAATAGGTACAAGAGCACAACAGTCTTGAAAGCTGCAAAATATATAAAAGGTCATAGAAATGGATGGAAAAAGGTCATTCAACTTGCAGGATACTTTGAAATTTGCTCTTCTCCAGATACTGAGAGATACTGCAACACCTGCAAATCTCTCTGTGAATGGGTATGAGTTGAGTCCTTGGGCAGGCTGGCAAGGACATGGAGAGCCCTGGGAACAGGCAGGTCCCCCATGGAGAGCAGGAGCTGCTTCGGAGGTGGCAGTCCCTCTGCCAGTAGCAGGGAATTGGTCCTGTGGGTTTGGGCCCTGAAGGCACAATGAAATCCCCATGCTCCAGCCCCTAAGGAAAAAGGGAAACTGCTTTTTTCCTGACTCGGGGTCTCCAACCACAACAACTCCTTGAAACATCTGGCAGCAGGTACAGCTTCCTTCTCAGACTGAGCAGACCAGGCTGCAATAGCTGACCATCACCTAGAAGTCTTTGAAAGCAATCACAAAAGTCTGTAAATGACTGGAGTCAGGCTGCGTGGAGACCTCATAGCAGCCTTTCAGTATCTGAAGGGGGCCTACAAGGATGCTGGGGAGGGACTCTTCATCAGGGACTGCAGTGACAGGACAAGGGGTAACGGGTTCAAACTTAAACAGGGGAAGTTTAGATTGGATCTAAGGAAGAAATTCTTTAATGAGAGGGTGGTGAGGCACTGGAATGGGTTGCCCAGGGAGGTTGTGAATGCTCCATCCTTGGCGGTGTTCAAGGCCAGGTTGGATAAGGCCTTGTGTGACATGGTTTAGTGTGGGGTGTCCCTGCCCATGGCAGGGGGGTTGGAACTAGATGATCTTAAGGTCCTTTCCAACCCTAACTATTCTATGATTCTATAGGGATAGCCCAAATAGTGTCATGACAGCCTCTCAGCATGGAGTGATACAAAATCAGGCACTGATGGAAACCAGTGGAGAAGGATAGGTGTGGTGCTCCAAAGCAAACCACCTCTCCCTGCACAAGGGAGCCCTAAATACAAAGGTCTCAGTGAAAATGATGGCTAAGGGCAACCACAGCTGAAACCATGTCTTAACGCAGAGCCAGGGGCTGTCAGGTCACCCTGCTGCACCTTGAGCTCCTCAAGAGCTGCTGAAGATGGAGCAGCAGCAATGCCAAGCGTGACTTTGTGAGCTGACTTTGGTGATGGAGAGAGTATTTACACTGAATGCAGATTGCATTTCTGGGAAACCCAGTGCTGCAGCATATTACATCCTTCTAAACAATATTATTAAACTGCCATAATCATCATCCTGCTCTTCAATCCAAGGTCTCAAAGCACATTACAGGCAGTAATGAAATAACTCACAAAAGACCACTGCAAGGAAGAAGGGGATCATTACTGCTGCTGCTCACAGTCATAAAGTCGTGCTTTCAGACACAGAATTTCATTGCACGGAGCAAAGTACATAAGTGTCACCATCTACTTCACTGCACTACAGTCAGGTACGGGCTCTGTCAAGTGACTTATCATCACTGTGTTTTGCAGAAAGTGATGATAAATCACTTTCCTGATGCTCAGTATTTTAGCTGAAGTTCCAGGTCTTGAGTAGTTACAAGAGACATTCAGTTTTCATTTACAAGAAACAAAATGCAAACAATCTCCAGAAAAAAAGCTATATTTGTGGATCTGAAGTTGGAAATCTGTTCAGTCTACCCTAAGACAGAAGGCAAATGAAAACAACAAAAATGTATTCTCTTTTTGAGCTTCAGATATTCCCATTCTCTTAAGGAGCTGCAATATCTTCTTGGGGGCTGAGCCAGGATTTCAGCCCTGCACCACTGGCATGAAGTCAACTGGCTGGGACACAGTTCTGACCTCTGTACAGGGGACGCTGCCCCAAGAGACACTTCCAGATTGTGCAAGAGTCTTATGGCAGAAGCTAAGGAGGGAATCCAGATCTTAATTACCCCACGCTTCACATTAACAAGCAATTGTTAATACACAAGTCAGTTAACTGGCAACTCGCTAGAGCAAACGCAATGCAGCATCTTGCAGTTCAGACTTGCAGCAGGAGCTCAGAGAAGCCAAGTTCAAACTCACAATTCCCCCACTGTTTTCCTGCGTCGGCTAAAGCCAGTTCCTCGCTCGTGATGCCCCATTTCCAAAAGCTCGACTTTGTCTAATTATTTCATTGGTTTTTGTGCCATAGCAAGGTTTTACCAGAGGGTAAGGAAGCGAACATCATCCTGTATGTAGGAGAGAGCCACGACTGGATGAGAAAGCACTAAGCAACAACCTGGACACTAGCACTGGCTCTTTGGTGAGCAAATGTGTGACCACAGTGCTAAGGTGATGGATCACACTGCACCGTTCTTCTTCTGCAGTACACAACATCTGTCGTTAACTGTGACTGATAAACCCACATCAGTCAGGTTTCAGTGTGTGCAAATCTAAAGTCAGTAGTATAAGAGGGGAAATAAATGGGAGTTTATACAAGCATCTGCTGTATGTTTTAGAACTTGGGCTTTCATCTTATTTTTGCTTTAATTTTGTACTGTGAAGTTTAGAAAGCTAACATCTGTTCAGATTCTCTACCCTCAAAATGCTTCCTATGGGTGGGTTTAGATGCAACACCAATATTTACAGCTTTTGACAGTAAAGGAAGCATTAAATGGGGTGCTCTCCCCCAAGCCAAAAAGCTTTCACTGCTAGCCACAGAAACAATGGACTAATTTGCCCTTGGGGAAGGAGGGAATAGCCACTGTGGATGACAAATGGCTAAGCCATACGCATCCACTTTCTATCTACACCAAAAAGAAATTAAGCAGCTATGATCTTATCATGGAAGCCAGAGCCACAAGCAATAATTTTTGTGAATGACAGCCTGGCACGTCTTCTCTGCTGCATTGGCAGCTGCTGTTGCTCATGTTGGGAAGGCGCTTGGAGCTACTTCAGACCCCCACATCTGACCCTGGTCTTTCCTGCATGCTGGGGATTTGGGGATGAAGGACTTTGGAGGTCACTGTTGGACTGTGACCATGAATGGCTTTACCAAGGCAGAACAACCTATATTTTCCTACATATAAGTCAATGACAATCTGGCAGTAACAAAATCAATGCTTCTTTTCCCCTCTCTGCATTAAAGAGCTATACTGTGTTTAATTAATTAATAATTGGATTAATGCACATAAGTACCTGCACAGGGGGAAGTTACTAGGGAGTAAAGGGCTCTTTATCCCAGCAGAGAAATGTACCACCAAAGCAAACAGCTGGAAAGAAGAGGCAGACAAATTCAATGAAAAGTAAACCAGACATTTCAAAGAATGCAGGAGATAAGCATCAGGTGAAAAAAAAAAGGTCTTGTAGCCTTTAAATCAGTATCTTCCTGGAATACAGGCTCTAGTTAAACACAAGTTAGACATCTCAGTATAGGAGCAATTAGATGACTTTCTACAATTTGAACTATGTAGGGGGTAAGAGTCGGTGATCTAATAACCCTCTGACCTTAAGATTATGAATCCGTTCATTCACTATCCTCTCACACTGCAAACCTCTGCAAAACCTCTGCTTTCATCTCTAATCAGAAAATATCACAAGCAGGAATAACAGAGGACCCCTCATGCAATATGCTGGGAGGTGTAGGAAAAATCCATCAGCAAATAAAGAAATGTAACAGTATTTTAATAGTGAATAGCACAGTAATTTAAAAACCTGTAGTACAATAATAGTACAAAAATAATGGTATTACGACTATAGGGAAGGAACTACCATATTCAATTAATTATTTTTTCCTAATGTTAAATTTTTTAATTCATTAAATGCATCAAACTTTAATGGTCTTGTTTATTTTCTATGTTACATTATAATCCCCTTAAAGGGAGGAGATGTGCAGTGGGCGAAAGGGTATTTTATACTCATTACATGATTTATGGTCAATATGCTGGACGGCCATGGAAATTAGCTCCAACTGTTATCTTAGATGAGAATTTGTCTCTAGTAGTCTCATATGAACCCAGCTAAATATATTTTCTCATTTCACACTCAGATAATCACTAAGGGTTCAATCCCACACCCATCTGCAGCAATGGCAGAAATCCCATTGACTTCACTGAGAGCAGGATAAAACTCATTCCTTGAAGGTGTTACAGCACGGTTATAGTCACTTTTTCACAAGTAACCATAAGACAAAAGAGTGGGGTTTGTTGTTTTGTTTAAAAAGATTAAATGAGCAAAGAAAATGAAGTTGGGATTCTTCTGTACCAGCACTGATGTAGATCTAAACAAGCCGATGTAAGCACCAAGTGCACAGCACCAAAGCAGTGAACTCAGGAGCTACATGATGAGACCAAATGGAAATCTGGAAAGTATGCATTTTTGAAGGAAGCATATACTTCGAAGGTTCTTAAAAGTCACTTCTAAAAATCATTCACAGGTATTTTTCATGATTTTACCCATGGTTGCTGTGCCAACTCAGTTTTTACTGAATAGAATGAAAGACTGCAACACAATTCAAGGTAGGAGAGAATAAACTCTAAAGTAATATGATCAGGCTGTTACTCATTTATGGTACTTTCACATCCTCACAGTTCTGCAATTTCTGGGAAAGATTTATCTTCTTCTAACAAGCACAATCATTTCTCAAGTGTCATGACTCAAGTGGACCTCTAGAAGAGGCAGGGCTGGTACAATGCGGTGTGCCCATGATGGTCACACCATCAACAACATGGATGCAGTGATAGAAAGCGAATATCTCTAGAGGGTGGGAAAAGAGATCCTGTGGTGATTCCAAAACCATTTGCATGGAAACTACCACCAAATTGGAACAATTTAATCTTATCTTTAAAAAACCCCAAAGTATACACAACTTGCAATTTCAATTCAGTGAATATTTCTGGCAAAGCCTCACTTAGGAAGGGCATTTTGTGGACTCTACAAACCACTTCTAAGGCACTCAGAGTTGCATTTATACCTTTTTTCTTCTTAAAGGCAACTGAATATTGAAATGCACTCATATATTTTAAGTGTAATTTCTAATTACATGCACAATTGCTAATCCATGTGTTTACTACATACTGTAAATGTCTCTACTTATATATGCTTGAATAATTATTGAAAATTAAATTTTGTAAACAGTCAAATTAATTTCTCTCAGCATACCAAATTGCAGGAAGGCTGCAAGATGATAAAATATTACATGCCCCCAGAATGGAACAAGTCACTCCTACCCCACACCTTGCTGAATGCATTTATTGCTGTTCTGTAACAGATAGGAAACTTTTTAATCCAAAAATTTGTAACAAGAAGAGCTCCGAAAAGCTCCATTACGCTCTGCTATCAGCGAGAGAGTGATTTAAAAGGAATGTGGTCTGCAAATGTTTCAGCTGTGCTGGAACAAGAAAATCGTGTTTCTAACGTGAGGCAAGTTGGAGTTAATGTTTTCTTATTTCTATCCTGTTAGAATCACCATAGGAATATATATAACACAATTTTTCTTGTGCTGATTTATTTATGGCACTGCACAGCAATAATGGTATTCAAGAAGGCCAGAGCAGGAAAACACGGGAGCACACAATATTTGAATATACATTATCCATTCCCAGAAGACACAAGGCCTTCCCTCCCAGCTTTCTGTGCGGAACAGAATGTGCCATAAAGAACCTCTACTGCTATGGTCATTTTTGTTAAACTGTGTTCATTATGCAGTAATAGGTTTTCAGTCTAGATCAGAATGTCTATTTTGAGCTCTTGGATAAAAATGGGCAGGGGAATTTAACTGCTCAGCTCCTGTGTCTGGACCATAACTTTGGAAAAGCACCTTTACAGCTAAAATTACCCTGAGCCAGAAGAATAAGATCATTTCTAGTCTGAATTTCTCTAACTTCATCTTCCACTGACTTTTATGCCTTTTATCTGTTAGATGAAAGAAAACTTCTGTCAGAAATCCTATCCCCATGCAGGCACACACGAACTATGAAAGCATCACCTCTTAAATTTTTCTTGACAAATTACACGGACTGAATTCCTTCAGCTCCTCACGGAAAGGTAGTGCAAACCTTAGATTTTAACAAAGGCGACTGAGAACTCCAGTGATATGATCCTTTTAAGTATATGGCTCAAAACAGATCCAGACATGCTTGAAAAGATGTGACAATCAGGCTGTGTCTGACTTCATCATTTGACAGTGAGTTCCGCTGCCTACACAGAGGCAGCTGAGTAAAATTTAGGATCTTAACTCTGATACATGTGTCTACATGCACACCGCTCAACTCTTGGCAGATGACGGGACTGTGAAAATGAAGTCCTTAGGCCCACTGTAGGAAAGGAAAGTCCAAGATCATCCTAAGAACCGGAACGTATACAAGTCCATGGGATCTGATGAAATCCATCTCCATCCACGGGTCCTGAAGGAGCTGGCGAATGAAGTTGCTAAGCCACTGGCCATCATATTTGAAAAATCATGGCAGTCAGGTGAAGTTCCCGATGACTGGAAAAAGGGAAATATAACCCCCATTTTCAAGAAGGGGAAAATGGATGACCCAGGGAACTACACACCAGTCAAGTCTCACCTCTGTGCCTGGAAGGACTCTTCATGAGGGACTGCAACGATAGAACAAGGGGTAATGGTCTTTCTTAAACTTAAACAGGGGAAGTTCATGTTAGATATAAGGGAGAAGTTCTTTACTGTGAGGGTGATGAGGCACTGGAATGGGTTGCTCAAAGAAGTTGTGAATGCTCCATCCTTGGCAGTGTTCAAGGCCAGGTTGGACAGAGCCCTGGGTAACATGGTGTATAGTGAGGCATCCCTGCCCATGGCACGGGGTTGGAACTGGATGATCTTAAGGTCCTTTCCAACCCAAATCATTCTATGATTCTACAATTCTATGCTTTTCTGGATCCTACCCTGGCTGTAGACAACAGGCTTCTTTCTAAATCCCCTCTACAAAAACCCTTGTGCTACGGTATGGCAGGAAAGAATGGACATGCTCCATAACTATTTCAGTTTTTAACTATTGTGAGGAGAGTAGCCAGCTTCATCAGAATACACAGGAATTTCACCCTTCAGGAGCACAGCTGGACAACATGTTTGAAAAGTTCAGCCTTTTGAAAAGTTCAGCTTTTCCAGGTGCCCCTGCCCTCATATCCCAATGAAACAGCAGGTAAAGCCTTTTATTGTAAGACTGTGGCTGTCTCTCTTTCCTCATGAAAATGGAAGAGAAGGGGAAGGCAGGGAAAAAAAACTAAATTTGTATTATATATCTTATATCTTACATATATGCATACACATGCACACCCCCTTCAAAGAGCAGAAGGGAAATCTCTCTACAGATCCACAGATGCAGGATACCTATATCCTATACGCAATTTGGGTAAATCCTTGCACTCCTTCCCTTCCAGCTCTGCAAGACACCGGGAGCTGCAGCCATGGGATGAATCCCATGTCATGCAAAGACATGCCCGCACCTTGCCAGCAAGGGACCAAACTGCTCACTCCTTAAGAAGCCCGGTCTCCACTCCTCACACCAAGAGTGCTCAGGAACAAACTTAGCACTGATCAATACTGCCTCGGTATTTCTGCTGCATCTCCATCTGTTTTTTCCCATCTGTTGTCTCAAGCTCCCATTACACCGCAAGCTTTTCAGTGTAGAAACCATCTTTTTACTTCACTTACCCTGCCAAGCACTGTGGGGTGCCGCCTCATGACTGCAGTGACGAAGGTGGCACAATATTGCAAATAAATACTACAAAATGAAGCCATCATTTCGGCTTACCAAAAGGCAGCACAGGTTTTGCTTTTCCTCACAGAGTTCTTAGTTCTGAATTATTTGTAATTACTAAATGAAGAACCCGCACACACACACAAACCATAAACAAAAACCAAACAAAAGAACATACAATCCCTCTTCCTTTTCTTGCACAACTCAAGGTGAAAAGATTAAGGTACCCTGAGGACAGGTTTCTGGATTGTTTCTTTTTACTCAAAGGCACTATCAGAGGTGATGGTGAGCGTTCATGATGACAAAAGCCAAGTCTATACACATATATGGGAGAAATAGCCTTCAACATGGAATATTTTCTGTGTGATGCAACTGCCTTTATACAGTCAGTTTGACAAAATGTATATTCTTTCCCTAATGTTTTAATCTCTTCCTCATGTTTGTTTATAAACACAAATGACCTCTCTCCTCTCTCTACACATAAATTTTCTGATATGTTTGTTTTCTCCTTAAGTCTTTGATGACATTCTCATTGCCGCACTTCTGCTAACAAAGCAGACAGGCAAAAAGCTTAGGCCGATAACTGTGCAATCCTGCTATTCTGCACAATGACACCAAGAAGAAAGTAGAAACAGAAGTTTTAGAGGTGAAGAGGAAGTCTCTTCCTACAGCCTAAATGAACAAAATGCCCCTGAGATCCTCCCTCCTTCACATCAGTTAGCAGGAGGAGAGGATGAACCAACACACTGGAGCTGAACTCAATGGGGGTGAAGCCTCTCCATCCAGCTGACCAAAACAGGACTATATCTAAATCCTGCCTATTTATCGCTCTAATATTGAGCTGTGCATTGTTCAATAAAGGACTCTGTCCTCAGCAAGAAAATCCAACTCATGCCAAGGAGTTTCCACACATAAAATTCAGCTCATGTGCATCTTATTGAGCCAAAGCTGCAGTTTGCCCCAGTAGACTACTCCACAGTTAATTCTGGTCATGTGGTTGTTTGCTTTAATACATAACATTCTCTTAATCAGTTTGGATTACATTAAGTGTTAGAAGAAAGAAATAAAAAATCCAAGAGAACTCCCCTAAGAAATTATAGACTTACTTGAAAAATACCTACAGCATCGCGTATATCTAAGCTGTTAATGCCTTCTAACATTCTTCCATCCCTGCACCTACTTTGAGTAATCTTGTGTGTGTTTATTCTCTGCTTAGTCAATCTAATCCACACCCACTCAATATATTAAATTTAGCAACAATTATTCTTTATGTCATTTGAAGTATATTCCCAGGTCCTATCTCAAAAACTGCCTCAAGCACATAGAATAATAAGGAAAAAGAGAAAATGCTCCATCTCTGCTTCCTTTTCCTAAAGGATCTTTCTGAATAACACAAGTCATGAGCCTACAGCATTTCTTCAGAGATTTAGTAAAACCCCACCTGTTCTCACATAAGCAAAAATAACTTGAGCATCTATGAGCAATGAAAGCATCTTTCCATAATATCTTTTTTAAGGATACGATGGTCAAATTCTCAGGTGGCACAAACTGCCTCATTCAGCTGAAGCTGTAGTACCATAAGCACCTGTGCTTCTTTAAACAACTTCTTTGTTTTCATACTGCACATTTTTACCATAGGATCTGTGATTCAAATGAAGTTCAGGATTATACGAGCATATGCCGAATGGAAGCAAAATTAATTATAGCCAAAACACTCTCTTGCAGAGCAGACATCTTTTGGATGTCATGGCTACATTAAAAACATTGTCAGTGTGCACTGGTGTTCATACACTATTGGTAAGTTAAAGTTCAGGAAATAATAATGCTTAGTTTTCAAACCAAATCCCTTCAAGATCTGAAAAGCTGACTGCTAATTAGCATACAAATAGATCACTGAAGCACAGATTCCTTGCACCTAACTCATCTGACAAAACCATGAAATTTCTCTTAGATGGCAACAAACCCACAGCAGATCATGACATTGACTCATATTCACAGGATGCAATAAGCAAATGTGCTCTTGCACAGAAAGTACAAGCAAATGTAATACTGAGAAAGTAGTGTGGTACTTCAGGGGGTAGTGTGGTACTTCAGGGCTCAGAGTTTGCTTCCTTGCTCCTTGACAGCATCAGGCAAGCTGCTTAGGACCACACCTGCATTGAGCTGATGGATAAGGGGGTAGCTTCACCCACTCAAAAGACACGCGTCAGCTCTGCCCTTACATGCCTGCGAGGCTTCATCACAGCCATCCATGTATCCTTGTCCCTGTGCAAACTGGAATCCTTCCTGGCCTGTAGGATTGCCTTTGGGCAAGAGAGAAAGCAAGGTGAGGAGGGGTTGAAAAGCAGGGATGGGAAATGGGGGCTAATTCGAAACAGGATAAGAAATAGAATGGGAAATAAGATAGGAAATAAGTGCTACTGTGGCTGCCACATGCCCAGATAATTTCTGTGCACATGTTGGAGAACAGTGGTGCCAGGTCAGCCTTGCATTCAAGGGGAAAGCTGAGCTGGACCTGTGGCAGTAAAGCTTAGTGTCGTGGTTTAAGCCCAGGCCGTAAATCAGAACTACGCAGTCTACTTCCTCCCCCCCCGCAACCTTTCTTCCCTCCGCTCCTGGAGGGACGGGGAGGAGAATCGAAAGAATGCAACTCCCACGGGTTGAGATAAGAACAGTTTAATAACTAAGGTATAACACAAATCACTACTGCTACCACCAATAATAATAACGATAAAGGAAATAACAAGGGAAGAGAATACAACCGCTCACCGACCGGTACCTCGCCCCCACCCTGCAGTGATCCAGCCCTTCTGGGAACTCTCCGTTCTACATCCTGGGCATGACGTGCTGTGGTATGGAATACCTCTTTGGCTAGTTTGGGTCAGGTGTCCTGTCCCTGCTTCCTCCCAGCTCCTCCTCCTCCCTGGAAGAGCATGAGACTCACAAAGTCCTTGGTCAGGGTAAACATCGGTGTTATCAGCTCTGTTCCCAGGCTGAAAGTCAAAAACACAGTGCTGCAACAGCTACTAAGAAGGAGGAAAACTGACTGCTACTTCTGAACCCAGGACACTTAGTATTACATGTGGCCAGTGGCTCTGAAAGCAAATTTAGACCAAATCTTTATTATTGGTATATGATGAGTTAGCTGCTTCCTCTTGCCCCAGTTCCCTGCTTCTAAAACAGAAATAATGGTTCTGCTTTATCTCACCATACACTGTGAAAGACTTATCTACCATGGGAGGAGAAACCATGTAAACACAACAGGTGAGGAAGTACAGGCATTGCAGAATCCACATGATGATAATGAAAAATCAAGGTTACAAGAGCAGGGTCCCTTGTAGGGAGAATTCTTTTAAGATGCAACTTCAGAGCTCTTACAGCTCTGCAGAAAGTTCTCTACAATGTGAAAGCTGTGATTAGGGGGGTCTTCTGCTATTTAACCCCCAGATACTGATTTATTTTTATACATATATGTCTCCTGTTAAATTAAGCTCTGTGCATCTAGACATATGGCGGCACGATCTGTACAATTATACAGATAAGGTCACACACTTAACTGGCAACAGCACTACTATCTTCAAAGTTGTGTCAATCTTCCGAGGGAGAGGAAAGCGTTCTCGTTAACATAAAGGGAGGGGGGAGAGAAAGGGGAGAGTAATTTCACAGAAAATAATTATCTGTGTTTATAACAGCGTAACTCTGATGGAGACACGGAGTCAGAGGGAAAAGAGGAAAAATAACAGAAACCTGCTGCTAATTTCTGAACAGACTGGTTGGGCTGCACTGAGAGGTTATAAAGCTTTGGAGGCTTAGTAGGTGCCGACACAACTTCTTACATGATAGAAGATAAAAAAGGATTAATGGTGATTACTGACATCACGATGGCTTATGCAAACACACCAGTCTTCACAGTTGCCTTCTCAGTCCCATTTCCCAGCTATTTTTTTTCTTATTAGTATTTACCATATGCAGCATAGGCCAATCTAATTCTCCCAGACAGGAAATAGCTCCATCTTTCTTTCTTTGTACCAAGGACTGGATGTTAACTAAGAGTAAACTACAGCTACGGTCCTTGGCTCTAACTTCCAATCCATAAAGAGATATTAGAGAGTGCTCACACAATAAGGTGAAGATACACCATTCAAGACACTCAGATGGCAATTTGAGTGCATTCATTGCGACTGAGCAAAAGGGAAAAATGCTGATTAAATATTGTCTGCTTGGGATTTTCAGAGACCACAGACACGTGTAGTACCTGAGCAAAAGCTAAATGCAACCTGATTGATTGAAAAGCAGTAGAAAAATAAAAAGAATTCCATCTCCCAGCCCAAGTGTTCACCTTATCTGGGCTAACATCATAGTTTTGCTTTCCTTTCCAGCAGGTCCCTCTCCAGATCCTTACACCATGCTCATGGGCTCCATATCTCAGCATTCCAAACTCACCAACCTAATTCCTCCTGCCACAGTTCAGGCCTGGACCACAAGCCATTACTGTAACACAGGGCATTCACTGCTATTGTCATAACACTGTATGGCAGGATATGACAAGTATCTATAGCATATGCCTTGTACATATATTTAACAGGGCTGTGACTCAGTACTTGTGGTACAGTTTCATGCAGTAATCTCAACCACGCTTCTGCCATTGATAATAACTCTACTGACAGTATTTGTCTACCCTTATTACAAATTAGTAAAGGAATAGTACAGCATCTGAAAAAGATATATGGTTTCTTGACTGGTTCTGAATGATTCTGGAAATTTGAATAGAGAAACCAGACTGACAGATGATGTGGAAACATCAGTTTCACAGCTAAGGTGACAGCCAGAGTTAGTTCTGAATAGGACAGAACACATCCTCTTCTGGTGGCTTTGGAAATCATAAATGATTGTTGTAATGTACAAGACTGATGAGATTAGTGGCAAAATTCTTGCTGTTCCAGAGCTGTTGCAGAGGCAGGAAGGTTATCAGGCAGTAACCTTCTCCATCAGCAAACACCAGTTCACTGGCCCTTGCCTTGCTGTCACCTTTAAGATGTAAGTCTCTAGTGAAGCTAATGGGCAGTTCAGGTTAAAAACTAATAATGCGCTGAATAGTGAGCATACAATGGTGCAGCCAAGGCAATGGGAATAATCCTGAAGCTTCTTTTTTCAAAAGAGGACTAAAACAGTCATCATGGAGATCTAAAAAAAGGTTAAAATTTCTATAAGCCATGTTTAAATCTTGCTGATTACAAAGAAATGGCCTTTGCAAGCAGTACTGTATCTTTTAATGCCATTTTAAAAGAGGCACTTGATACCAGAGACATCCAGCAATCTCCACTCTATTCAGTGCTTCAGGAATAAAACCCCACATGTAGCAGAAATCAGTCCTGTTCAAGAGAGATGATAAAGCTGGATTTATTATTTTTTTAATAGCAGCATTACTGTAGCCTCAACTAAGATGCAGAAGCTCACGCCTTTATCCCTCCCACAGATAACACATATGGAGTAAGGAGGGAATCGCTGCCAGATAGGAGGGAAGAGATGTGCTGGCTGAGCCCAAATTTTCTCATTTTCAGTGGAATCAGTGGTCTGACCACCAGACTATACTTACTTAACCTAAAAAGGTTTTATATTCCTCTTCTTCCTACCATTTCGGAAGTGATGCTCCTCTTTGTTTTTATATGCCTCCAAACACAGGACTGTGCGTGGACGTCTGTTAATGCCAAGAGGCTTGAAAAATCAATAGCTTGCACTTTCAGAGCCTATTTGATCTGCAAACTGTCTACTGTGAACTAATTTCCAGGACAATCGCATGAGGTAAGAAAATATTTCCACTTGCACAATAAAAGGAAAACAGTGAGGTGAGGTGACTCACTCAAAGTCAAGGGAAGAGTTCATGTCACTGCTGGGCTGCAGCTCAGGAGTCAACTGAAAAGTTACTCTGGGGAATAAACGTGCACTGGCAAGCAGATGGACCTAATGATTTACATCCTTTCCTCCCATGTTTTCTTCTTTCCCTCTTTTTTCTTAATTATTACTATTATTATTGTTACTATGACAAGCTCCTTGAGGCAGGAACTTTGTCTAGCATGCTGTACAATGCCTAGCAGGCTTCGAGGTCCCACTGTGATTAAGCACGTAACTCTGACATCCGTGGTGCTTTGATTTGCTAGCTGCTAACTCTGGGTTCAAACCACTGGAAGTATGGTATCTAGTAACGAATGAAACATCCAAAAGCAGAAATTCAAGCTTTTAAAATGATCACAAGCTCAATTTTAAACAGTGAGCATATTACAAAGAAGTCACTAAGAGCCACGCTTTTAAATAAGTGAAAGAGAAGAGAGTAGATCATTTAGCACGTGTTGATACAATATAAATTACAGAAGGTGAAAGCCAGCTAAAGTGCTAAGGGAATTACATTGTAAAAATCTGCATTGGTTATGGATGGTTACATATCAGTGATGGATGTATTGGGCTGGACTCTGCAACTGTTGGTGAACAGCATTTGTATAAGAAGCTTTAAAGACCATGGAAGGAAGATCTGTTCCTCAAATTCAGTCACCTTTGATTGGAGAGCCCTACAATCAATGTGTTTTTTTTCCCACTGCAAGGTCTTCTATGGTCTTGGACACATCAGGTGACAGGAACACCTACAGGATGAATAGCAGTGAGCATGACATGATATACATACACAATTTACATTGCACACAGAGCTGCCAAACAGGGCTCCACAGCAAACACATGTGCCAGAGATGCTACCAGGTGCCTTCAGGAGCTTCCAGTGCTACCAAGGTTATTTCCAGTGCTAGAGAGGTACTAAGTTTAGCTTGATATTGTTGATCCAAAGTCCCTTAGAAATGTCATCAAAAAGTATTTTGTTTAATCTTTCCAAATGTTCCATCATTTACTTTCAATTAGAAGGTTTTAAATGACCCTTGCTTTACAGAACAATGTATGTTAATCCTTCTCCTCACTCACTACACAAGGCTGTAGTAGGGACTAATTTGCCTCAGTTTCCATTTGTTGTCTGTATGGACTTTTGCATCACCTATAGTACAGCAGGAATGTTACTAATTAGGTTATTGAGATCACTGAAGTTTCCCTACCAGAGCAAGCTGTGCCCCCTTGAGGTGATATCTACTGCCAAATCCCAGCAGAATTGAAAATGTTTGGAGTATTTAACTATCTTTTCACCACTGCTGGAAAAACACATGACAAACATATGCCTTAGAGAACAAGAATTTATCACAGAGTCCCAAGAGTGCTCTCCTGAACATAAAAGCCACTATTCTTTCTCTCTCCTCTCTGGCATACCTCTATTTCTGGGCTGAGAAGAGGCACTGGGTGCCTCTTCAGGACATGGTGCTGCAGCAGAGCACTGAATTTGGCTCAGCCTGTGGAGCACGGACATGTGAGGATTTCTTGGGACAAACCAAGCAAAAGCATGCGTAAGAATCAGGATGTGTGGCAGGAGGGTGAAGCATTGTTTTAGCACAGCAGGGCAAACGTGGCATCCAGCTCCAGCAGGCTCCTATGTCGGCTGGCTTAGTGATTACAAAAGAAAGCAAACCCCAACCTACTGAGAAGAGTAGCGTTCATATCAATTAAATTCTGACACTTGCTAACCCCATATTAGCTTATATAAATATTAATATTACTTCAGCATGAAAATATCCAGTCTCTTTCAAAATCTAGCTGCAGATTTGACAGTTCAGAGACAACTTCCAGAGGCAGAAAACTGCTGCTCTGGAAAGATCTACTGACCTACATACACTATTTCTAAACCCACTAGTGCCTCCTGCCTTAAACATTGCAGCAAATACTATTTTGGGAGTGCCAGGGGTCTGCCTCTATTTAAAAGATGCCAGCAAGAGACTATGCAAAGTGTAACTGGATTTTTCAGACACATTTCAGCTTAATTTTAGAGTAAATTCATTAACATTGATGTGCACAAGAGTGAAATTTGGTTTGTTGGCATGTTAGTTAAAACATCTCTTAAACTAATCTATGTAAGACTGAAGAGAAGCTTATTGGATTTGTCCAATATATGTGGAACACTAAACAAAGTAATGCGGTGGCTCGAATTAAAATTCATTGTTTTCTTGAGAGCACAGAAAAGTAATAAATCAGTGCACTAAATTACCCCTGTGCTGTGAAATTAACATCCGTATACATGCTATAAAAATAAGAATTTACAGCCCTAATCAATCAATTTTTTTTTATTAACTCCATCTTCTGTTTTATTTACCTCCTTCCACATGCCTCTCACCCCAAAATAACTCACTTGGCTCACGGCAGCTGTGGCACTCCAATAGGTTTGGCTGGGAGCTTGTCAGACCAGCAGCTCTGCCTTCCTCCTCCTCATCATCTCCATTGCAAACCACCCACCAAGGAGCAAAGCCTGTGACCCTGTGTTCTGCCAAAGCAAACCTGAGCTCTCCCCAGCACAATAGTCAGGTTAAGAGGGAAACCCATGGCTCCCCCAGCAGCCACATTAGGGTTTAGGCTGACCCACAGCTGCTGGCGATGCTGAGCACCGGGAATGCCTCCATCACTGCTGTATGTACAACACAGCTAGGAAACAAAGGCAATGAAGGATGCCTTTCCCCCCTGTAGTCATGTAACCCATACAGTCACTTTAAAAACATGTCACCCAGCGCCTCACAAAACTCTGCCTTGCAACACCTCTTTGCCAACTATAAAGAAAAATCCCTATTTGCTCTCTTGGACCTGCTAAACTTAGGCAGCAGCCTCCACCACTTTGCAGAACAAGGCGGCCTTGTTCTCCAGCGTGAATGATGTATGGTTTCACACGTACTCATGCGCTACATTATTCACTTAGTGCTTGTACCTATGAATATCAGCTCACAAGACAAAAGAGCGGGGCTGAGGTGCAAAGTGATGCTCAGCTGTGTTTTATTTAAAATAATTAAGGTGAGAAAACAAAGACCCTCATGGGAGGTTGCCCACGCTGCCTTTCCATACCTAGCCATAGCAAGGCTTCTCATGTTCCCATTCTCCTCCCTCAGAGCACCTATTTAAACCCCAAGCCCACAAGGGAGAGCCCCCACCACACACGTGTACTCATGCTCTCAGCACAAGCTGCCCAGGGTGACTTTACTGCCAAAGTCTTGCTCTCGGCAGCTTTTAGCAGCTCTTGGCTCCTGCAGGAACAACTCTTCCTTTCTCCAAAGCCCATAGAGCAAATTGCAAGTGATAATCGTGAAAGGTCTGAAGACTGCCTGCAAACGGATCCAAACGCATACGATGTATTTGCAGTTTGATAGCACCTAAAATAGCCACCCAGAGCTGTGCCAGTCTATAAAACTGAGGGAAGTGACAAGTTGTCTACTAAAAGCTTTCTTCTACCTATAGACATGGCATACAAGGAGTATCATTGCTTCTGCTATCCAGATAATCAATTAAGATTCCAAGATTTGGCTGCAGTTATAATCTTGTATCAAAACTGGGAACAAAACCTGGACTCTCTATGTCCCTGCTTCATGCCTTGATTAGGTAGCAACACACATAGTGGTGATACGTGCCTCTGGGGATCTGCATGACCTGCACAAGCTATAAAACAGCTAAAAGTGAGCTTTAACAACACTGACAAACACTGTTGGAGCTGCTGAGCTCCAACCACCACTGAGAAGGAGCACAAGACCGTGCAAAGACAGAGAGGGACATGCCACAAGCAGGGTACAGCAACACTCAGGGCATTCCTCTTTGTCCTGGAAAGGACTATGTAAGAAGATGGGATTATCCACCTTTCCCAGGCTGTGCTGTGCCCATCAGCATTGCAGATAACCACATCATCTGCAGGCAGGGCAGAAACGCCTGAAATGCCACCAGACACATGCCATAAGCCACGACATGCCGTGGGCACTCTGAGCTTTGTAACAAAACTGAGTACAATGCACCAAGTCCTAAAAATAAGAAAGAGAGCACAGGAGGACAAGGCCTTGTTCTCCAGCAATAGTGAGAAATTTCTTGCTGCGATAGAGCCAAGTAATCTAAGGAAGCGACCTGTGAACCATGATCCGTGCTTCTTTGCACTGAAAGAAGCCAAACTCTGCTCTCACACCTGCCCTCCTGAGCCTCCAAATAGTCTGCATTTAGGGGATGCTTACTTCTGACAGAGAGGTTTAACCCTGAGCACATTAGCAAAGCCCAACCAGTCAGCAATAGGAGTAACTTCTTAGTACCTCTAAAGCATCCGAACGCTCCAGCCAACTCCCTGTCTCCAGTTGAGGCTGACTTCTGCTGCTTCCCACACAAGGATGTAAAAATGCAGGATGCTGCCTTCAGCACCTGATTACTCACAGGAGCAAGATGTCAGTTTGCTGGCACTGCCTAAACTTCCAAAGTGACACAGAAAATAGAAGCTCCCCTTTCTCACAAACGACTGCTCTCCCCTGATGGCAGGAGCACGCTCGCTCAGCCCAGGTATGCAGCAATCGCCATATATTTGGTTTCACATTAAACCTTTTCATCTCGATTATACAGCATGCTGTTGCATTTAGGGCTGCTGTGCAAAGCACTACATGAGTTATTGCTGTGCTGAATTCCAGCGAGCATGCGGGGCCGGAATGCTATGAACATCTCCTGTGTATGCAGAAGTCGCCTGTATGAAACAACTGGAGTGTGAATTGCTGTCTTAGAGAAACTAGTGCACTGCAGGGAGACGGTTGAAAGGAGCCTGGCCAGAGACTCCCAGGGTACTTTCTAGGGAAATCCATTATGCTTTTATTCCTCAGACATCAGCATTCTATCAGGCTAAAGCCACCCAATGTCAAGGCCAGGCAGGCAGAGCTTGACGCACGCCAATACTTCCCAAGGGAGGTTGAAATCCTTGTGTTCACAATGGCAAATTTCTGGGACAAGGCACCATTGTGCACACACATTCTCTCCATCCCATCATTTTCAAAGGCAAAAATAAACTAGAAGAGGCCACCTTGCCTGGCTCTCACTGCTCTGTGTTTGTGTGGTAGAAGGGGATTGGTTTATCCACTCCATGACAAATCACTGCCAGCCACTAGCCAGGATGTTCACTGAACACAAAAGGGGCTCTTTGGGAGTTGCCCAAGCAGCAACGTTACTTGTCCTAAAGCCTTTAAGTTTTCAGACAGCAATTTGCACAGCAGAAAATGACGATGAACCATCGTCAGTGTTAACTGTGACAACGAAGACCGCTTTGTGAGGAAAAAGTATCCCTGCAAACTGTTCCAGTGGCATAAGGAGCCACCCCACAGGGTGTGCTATCAGGCTAGGGTGCTGTTGGGCTGCAGTGTGCCCAGCTCTGTTCTGGTCATAGGCTCAGACTGGCTGCCACGTGGATAAGTAGAGTTGTCTAAGCAGGTTGCTCTGCGGAGGAGCCAACAGGAGGGAAGTGCAAGCATTAAAGACTGCAGAGTCTTAACTGCTACTTTGCCCAGATGGGATTTACGGGGTGGGGAGGGGGAGAAGAGATGCAGATGGAATAGCCATCTTTGGCCATTTCAAGTGCTAAAAATAAGTGAGAGATATGCCTTAGGGCTCAGCAGACTGAACACAGTGATTATACATACTCCATGATTCTTCACCTGGGCTTATGCCTGGAAAGATCCCGACCCCTTCGTATGCCACACATTGCAATAGGATTGCCCAGCCAAATGCTGAAAGCCTATTTAGTTTATCATTTTCCTACACCAAACTAAAAATGTTCCCTCTCAGATCTATTCCCTCTTGTTTTCTAGCTAGTTAGAAATTTGCAGCAGATATAAATAAACTTTGAAAGACAAATCAAAACCAGGAGTGCTACAACCAGCATAAAGCTGTGTGAATCCTCTGAACTACTTTGATAAAGAACAGCTTGTTGCTGCAGAAGACCCCCTCTACTCTCTAGTTCCAGACCATACTGATGAGTCCCCACCAGCCAGATGAGTGAGGGATGGATGGGTACACACTGGAGTGAGGACCACCTTCAGGCAAGCATCCATCAGAGCATCCACAACCTTGGGCTAAGCCTACTGGAATGACTTCTTGACCAACCAGACACCTAGGACACCTGATTCAGCAAAAAGTCTGAGGGTACGGAGATGTGCAGAGCCAGTCTGCACGGCTGCAATGCTCCACCACCAGCTAACAACAGTACTTTAACTTAAAACAAACACTGTATTTGCAACAGTGCACCCACAAGCTACATCCACGGCTGTTACAAATCAATGTAAACACATGGATTTTTTTATGTTTTTTAAAGGCCAGAGGAGCTTTTAGGTCATTTAAACTGTCTTTTTGTATAGAACAAGCTGAAGAATCACATCCAGCTACAGTAATGCAGAGCCTAATTACATGTGCTGGACAACTGTCATGCCACTCACTTTCAGTGGTTCTACTCTAGGTTACAAAGGATGAAATACTGCTCTGTAAACTGCAATAGCTTGAATCTGCTTCCCAGCATTGCTCTGCAGACTCAGTGTAGCAAAGTCTCACTGCTACAGACACAGGGAAGAGGTAACAGCCAGAAGCTATTTGGTGACCTACAGAAGAGTGACGGCTGCAGCAGCGCATCTGCAGCACATCAACTGCTACCAGGTTCGTGTACCAAAAAGAGGATCCTTTAGACACATACAAGACGCTTTAGGTACATAACTTATCAGAACACAGAGCTTTGGAAAGCAATACAACAGCAGTGGATCCCAAAGGGGAGCAAGGCTGATGAATATTTAAACTGCATTTTCCCACCACCCTAAGGCAGCAAGATTGTGTTACCTGTTTTGGGATTGATTACAAAGAAGTTCTGGGGATTTCCACTTGTAATCCGGTAAGTCAGTTTTTCAGTAGTGCTGGAGTCAGGATCCTGGGCTTGGATCTGAATGACAGATACATCCTTTGGGGAGTTTTCCATGACTGCTGGGTAATAGATAGGTTCAGAGGTGAGAGGAGCGTTGTCATTCACATCCTCCACTTCAATGTAGACTTCGATGGTAGTGTAGAGTGGGACGACACCATGATCAGTCGCATACACTGTCAACCAGTAGGATCTGGTTGTCTCCCGGTCAAGAATATCTGCTGTGTAGATAACTCCTGCAGAAAAACAGCAAACAGAGAATCTCAGGAATAGGATCAGTGAAACATCACATCTATCTTGAAATGCACTCAGCATATGAAAATATTTCACCCTTAGAAAAGATAAAGTTGTGCAGAAAAATGAAAACAGAAACTTGAGCATTTTTTCCTGGACCCCACTCAATGTCTTAATCATTTGTCCCAAGAAATTTAGGGGGGTAGGTAGAAAGACGGATCTTCATAAGTGTCCTAATCTCATAGCCAATTCTTTGTTGGGACTGCAGCTGGGAGAGTAACAGAAAAAACAACATCATTTTAACCAATCAATCAATTAATCAATCATTAATTTTTTGATTTTCTAAAATCAATAATTTTATACAAATTCTGGTGAACTTGTATAAACATCAAGGGATAAACAGAGGGATATCACCATTGACAATGAATTGCACAATAGAAAGTGGCTTCTTTTTCCAAGCTCATGCCAGTGCCCTTGCTAAAGAAGAAAACTAGATGGCAGTTTGAAATTAATCCATTCAAGTACATAAAATAGATGGTAAATTTAATAATGAGATCATACACTGCACAATGCCAAAATTCTGGATAACAAGGAATTGAAAACTCACATCGTAGAAGTTCTTAGACCACGATTATATCCCCTTTTACCATGGAGGAAGGATGGGTTTGACCACTTTATGCACTGATGTAAGAAAACATCAGTTGGTTTCCTACCTGGTGCTACGAAATGATGAGAAAAAGCATGTTTTTGTATAACAGAGCTGCAGAGACGCATGGCACTCACCACTCCATTCAAGTATCACTCCCATGCTCACACGGTTCCTGCCCTGAAGGACTTCACCCACCTCATTTCTGCCTAAAGAGATGTAGAAATCCATCCTCCACCTGACATGAACACCAAAATCATGACAGCTTTTGTACAAACAGATATAGGGCCCTTAAGCCACAAACACCTCCTAGTAATATATGACCCGCTCTTATTTGTGTAGTCTAAACCTTCACTGACTTGAGCACCAACGACAAATGCAGAGGACCAAATACACCAGCACCACACACACAACCACACCAGCATCAAAATAAGCAAATGTACTTTCCCACCACACATACACCAAAAATACTTTCCTACCCAAATACAGCATTATTAAACTTGGGTGACGCATTAATGAAATGGATCTCAAGCTTGAGAAATACAGTTTGCAGGCCGTCAAGTAATATCATTAGTAGATGAAAACTGGTGAAGATGTTGCAGGGCAAAACGGTAACACAAGAAACCTGAATTTAGTCTCAGATGCTACTTGATGCTATTTAAAACAGCATTATGCAGGCAGTTCAGGACACTGGTTGCTCGAGATTGACTCAGGAGTTTACAGTCCTGTTCAGAAACATCCTGGATGCCCAAGCAGCCTTTTTTCCAACCAGATTTGCCTATCCCACATTGCCCTTAGTCATCGTGCTTGTAGCAAGCGTGGGTAAAGCCCTTCCCAAATCCTCGATTGCAAAGCCAAGCCAGTCAGTCAGTTAATCACTGAGGGAAGAGGTGCTCTAAGATCGGTGCTAATAAGGGATGTGTGTGCCTTTTTGGCTTTGGTTTGGGTTTTTCTTTCAAGCATCAGACTGCACTGAAATTTTCTGTGATATCATCAAGTCTTAGAAAGGCTTTCAAGACACTGGACTAGGCAGAGTGGTGCTTTGGACAGACTTTGGGCACTGCTAAGGAGGGTGCAGGCTCCATGCTGAACCACTCTGCAGAGCATGTGCTGTCAAGAAAGGATCCTCCTTGCCAGTTCTAGCAGTAGTCCTTCTTATTAATGGGCATGTAAAGTTCATATGTAATTTATCTGCATTATTCCTTAGCCTCAGTCTTACAAGTTATGCCTCAAATCTGGCTTCTTAGATTATACCAGCAATTAATCTCCTTATGACATTGGATTTAGACAAGACCCTTGATTGAAAAATTAATTGCTAAGTCTATCCTGTTTCTTGGATAGCAGCTATGAAAATGATGGCCCTGTGCTTGTGAGACATCAGCGGAAGGGATGAATTTGATGGTGTGATAGAGCTGCTGATGTTGAACAATATGAACAGCCCTGGCGCAGGCTTTCCCAGACATTTCTCAGCAGAACACATTCTATACTGGAGTTTACAGACAAACTTACTAAATTGCTTTTTTGAGCAGTAGCAGCAAGAGGTGAGTGATATTAACTTCATCCTAAGGGACTGCCACCCCTGTGATAATACAGAGAAGCCCACAGAGCAAGAAGAGATGCTGCCTGTCCCCAGGGAATCAGGATGTTGTTCCTGATATTCCCATCCAACTTTGCTCTGGGCATGCGGCAGTACAGAACCAAGCACACAGGTACAGAGATGTCTGATGTACTTGCACTTGTTTTATAGGACATATTTATTTTATTTTTATTTTTTACATTTTTTTTCCAAGTTTTGGATTTTTTTTTTATGATTTTTTTGATGCTAATTTGAACTGACAAGTATTTTCCTACCATTTAATCAACCCTATAGACGGGAAGGGGAAAGGAGCAGAACCAACTGCAGACATGTACAGGTTTAGGACTTTCTGTAGCAACATCAGATCCACATCTTTCTTGCTTACATATATTCAGCCAACAAAGATGAGCGACACAGCACTGGAAGACAAAGGCAGAGTGCATTCTAAATATTCTGGTCAGCAGCAGCCTGTGCTATGTAATGACTTTCTGTAGAAACATGGGTGAAATATGCAGTGAACTGTGATGAAAATGCCTTGAAGTCCAGAAGAGAAATTACATCGCAGGGTGAGAAGAGCCCATAATAAATGAGACCCTGTGGAAATAAATAAATAAAGAATAACCCACATGGGCAAGGATGAGGGAAAAGAGATGAACATTAATGCTCCTACAGATGGTGATTTATTCAGGAGACAAGAAGAATTATTTTAGATCTTTAAACAAGATTTGAAATAAGTAAGGTTTTCCCCCAGTGAGAGCACAGAAGGTTTTAGCCGATTAACCTGTTTATGAAGCTGAATTTCACCAATACTGAGCTGATAATAAATCTATCTTCTGAGTGAGTTTTTCATTTTATGACTGCTGGCAACAGTTACTTTCCATTTCTGTATTTTGGAAGGAAAGGATCATTGAGCAAGTGTTAGCAACTGCCAACAGGTCTGCTACACTAGTTCTTCTTTTTAGTATTGATTTATTAGAAGGTCCCAGAAATGAATTAATTCTTTTCCTCAATATGTCTTGTCATCTAACCTGTCACCACCACACAGCAGCTTGATAAATACAAAGAAGGTCTTTTCTCCTTTCAAGTTTTCCACGTGGAAACCATCCCATCGCCCCAGGAACATATTCTACCATGCTCTCAAATGTCCCGCACAAAGTGCCTCCTTGCAGTCTACCTAAATATGTGTCTAAAGTTAGTAGCTAAAAGAACACACATCCTTGCTGAATATTTAGCCCATCTCTCCATGTAGGTGACACCTTCCAGATGAATCACAGAATCATAGAAAGGTTTAGGTTGGAAAGGGCCTTAAGATCATCTAATTCCAACCCCATGCCATGGGCAGGGACACCTCACCCTAGACCATGTCACCCAAGGCTCTGTCCAACCTGGCCTTGAACACTGCCAGGGATGGAGCATTTACCGCTTCTTTGGGCAATCCAGTCCAGTGTCTCACCACCCTCATAGCCTCATTATGTTGAGGACACCAGAACTGCACACAGTACTCCAAGTGGGGTCTCATGAGATCTTACAGATATTAACAGATACTAAAGAAATACAGAAGTTTGTTTTCAGGGCCAGGAGAGCAGAGGAAAGGAGAGACCTTTGGGAGCATCTCTATAAGGCTTTTCATGGACAGTTTTTGTGGTGCTCTCTTCCCAGCTGCCCGCTACTTAGAAGAGAAACATGAAAAAGCCACCTGAGCTAAACAAATCAAGAAGCAAGAAGAAACACCAGTAGGGATTCTGAAAATTCCAAAGTGATTACAACCCAAAAAATTCCAAGCTTTTGCAGATGCATTTCTGAACAAGACAGAAAAAACCAGATGTTCCTGTCCACTCGGATGGTACCCCACAGAGGCACTAATGCATTTTTACATGAGGCAGCTGAAATCCAACCGAGCGGTCTGTAAACCAGCTCTTTATGTTGCCCTCAGCCAGATTTTGCTGTATCCCTGAAGGATGGAAGCCAGCATTTCCTGAGGCCCAGGGCAGTCTCAGAAATAAAGCCAGCCATCAATCCAAGAAGCAGTGCCACCAGAATACTTGCCGCTGCATTCCTTCAAGTACATTTGCCCTACGCGATTCACTAAGCACCACGTGCATCTCGAACACTGTAAGTGAAAAATAACAACAGGGTGCATTAACCTCTGATTAAAATCCTGGGCACATTTATATGTAAATTAAGTGCAGCCCTTGGGCATGGCAATGTGCCAGCAATGCAAAGGTTGCGGGCTTGTTTCTCGTAAAGACTTGTTTTCCCTCTTTCCCTGGGAAAATAATGGGATAATGTTTTCTGCATGGCTCCTGAGATTGGCACACACTGAGACACTGTATTATGAAGGGCAAATGCAAGAAAAAAAGGGAATGAGAAGCTAGTGGCTATTGAAGTGGACAAAGAATCGGCAAACTGGATTTCCCTCATTGCTTTGCCACTGATTTGCTGCACTTTTCCGGAGACCACTTCAAATGATGTGGTCCACTCAAAAATCGGAAGGTTATGTATTTACTACAGTCACAAGAAAACCGAGAGGCTCTTAGAACAGAAAGACATTAGCAAAAAGCATTATTGGTTTCCTCACCTCCTTTTTGTCCCATTTGTTTACTTTACACATTTGACAGTACTTTGTATATAGGTAGCATGATAGATGGACCTGCCACAGCTCTGTAAAAGTGTTTACTGGAGCTGTCAGCCTGCGTGTTTACATAGGTGCCCATCACCATGGATATCTGCTTCACACATACTTTCCTTCTAAAAGTCAGATCACCCTTCCTGAATACTCTCAAGAGCAGAAACATTGAAAAGAGTTTAATTCTGTTTAGTCTTTCTCAAGGCAAGATTAAAAGACAACTTGGTGGCCTGTAAGAAGCTGGACATGGAAAAGACAGAACGGAGTAATAAGGTTCTTTAATCCAGCTGAGCAAAGCAAATCGAGGTCTGATGGCTGGGAGTCAATGGCAGAAAAAGGAGAGTGCAAATATGCAACGCAGAGGACATCTGGCAGCAGCAACTCCTTGCCAGGGATGGGCCAGAATCTCCCATCATTTGGCATCTTAGTACTGATAAGACAATATAACCTATTCTTCTACCCAAGTTATTGGCCTACATACAAAAAACATATTGTAGCATATGGTTTTCCTGAGTGATTCAGTAGCCCGACTTTTAGAACTTGCCAGTGTAAGTAGTCATACTCCCAGCAAATGATGAACAAGATGCGGGAAATTCCTGCACAGACAGAAATAGGACTGACTTGAAACTATCTCTACTCTTTCAGAAACTTCTATCATACAGAAGTACCACTGGAAATCCCTCAATTACCTCCTTTTCAGAATACTGCAGTGGTTTTGCAGAGGGGCATCTTCCTGAATACAATCAGCTCAATTGTTCAATTGAGAAGAGCCTCAACGACAAGATGATGCTTGTTCTTCTCATGCCTTTTCAGAAATATGAGTTAATTGCACAAACCTGCATCTCAGGCTGGGAAATTAGGAAAGGCCAGATAAGGTGAATGGTCCCTTATTCCCAGAGCCTGACAGAAAGGACAGGAGGGGTGGATGGCAGCAAAGGCAGAACCTGTCCTCAGCACATGCTGCAGTGCAGGATGGAGGTGACACCCCAGATGTTCCCAGATGCCAGAGTGGAGCATGACCCTTCCCATCCAAAGCTAGACGCTCACTACTGCAACTGCTATGCTTAGTGGCAACTGTAGCTATTAAAATATATAATCTCTAAGGTGACTGAGGACTAAAGGTGATGGATGCACCTTCCTGACTCCAGCCCCAGTGCACCTACAAACTCACCCTCAATATGTGCAAGGGCCATATCAGCTTCTGCCATGCAAAGTGCTACAAAAACACATTTCCTGATCCCTGAATCTGCCTCTCCCTCTTCCAGCTTCAAAACAAAGGGATTCAGTGCAAACCAGCTACATATAGAAGCTGGTTTGTCCCCAGATAAAAATAACAGGCATGAGGCGACAAGAAATGCCTACTGACAGCAAAGTACGTGGAGCTCTGTTTCATCCCTTAAATGAAGAAAAGAAAAAAAATCACTGATTCTAAAATGCTACTAATTATTCATGAGCATCATTAAAGACTGTGGGTCTCGTGGCAGTAAACAAACCACCTTGCTTGTCACCAAGCCATCAGCCGAAGTTCCTTGCATTGCCTTGCTGGGGAAACAGTAATAAATAAATGCAGTTTTAGAAGAAAACTGTTGAATAATGACATTTTATCCAAAATTTGCTGGTCTAAAATACAGAGGGGGAAGAAGGAGCTTCCACACCTCATCCAGCTGCAATAAAACGAAGGCTTTACAGCCACCCACCTGTGCTCCTGCCCGAAAGCTCTGGCCGGATCCTGCCCCTTACGTGTCATTGCACAGGGGGATCATGGAGAGATTCGTGAGTGTAAATGCGATTGTTTGAGCTAATCCAGATTCCTTGCACTGAGCAAAGGCGTGATTGTTGAAGGACACTTAGCAGACAGCTATCATAGGCAGGAAAAGTTTAAAAATGCTGCAAGCCCATTATTCATCAAGCCAACGAACGTAAAATCAACCAAAATGCTATGATTTGTAGACAGGAATTTCACACTCTGTTAAGGAAGGATATTCACGATTTCTCAAAGCTAACATTATGCCTAACTCATACATTTTTTTTCTGTTAGGCCCTTCAAATCGAATGGCTCTGTATATAAAATATCTGTACATATTGTGTATAAAAGCAGAGTGCACACCCCTTTCAGGAGATACTCATTTTGTTATTTCCATTAAGGATAAACTGTAAACATAACCCACAGGATGAAACAGTTCCAGCGTAACGAACCCATGAACCTGAGCACCAATGCCAGACTGATCCAGCACAATGGGGCCACCGAAGCCAGTGGGAATCAGAATAAACCACACATTATATTCACCTCCTTTTTAAGCCTTCTCGAGCCATGAATCACCAGTGCCAGCTGAATACGGACAGCAGTATCACATCAGCCACAAACTCAACTGGAGCATGAAGGAGACTTATCGCTCATCCCCCCCACTGCTCACAGCCAGCAGCTTTGAAAATCAGGCTCCTTACTCTGGTGATTAAATGCTACTTCAGCGCCTTCATTTAGGGTCCCCCATTGTGCAAAGTGTGGCCTCCCGTTTTAATTTTATTGCACAAATTTCATAGGCTTTAATGCATATTAAAACACAAACCCGGCTCCTGTTGAAGCGAATGGAAATATCCCCATTGACTTAAAGGGAGATTAGATCATGCCCAGGAATGAGTCCAAAAGCAATATTAACTTTGTGAGGCTATACATACCTAGAACTTCCTAATATTCTTTTGTGTGGTTCAAATATAAAACATATATAATAAACCATGCTGGTCAAACAACACAAGACAAGCAACAATCCTGTTGAGGGCTTAAATTTTAATTTTCTCTTTTTTTTACTGATGTTCTGAATGTACAAATTTGAGGTAATAAATTGCTACCTCAAAATGCAGTTTCTGCAGTGAATACTTTATCTGAGTTCCCAGAGCAGTAAAATAGAATTAGAAAGCCAATCCTCAGCAATGCTATTTCCACTGACATTGGATTACCCTGCAAATATACCTTTCACCATGTTATTACACACAATATCACCAACATCATACCCAGCCAGGATTGTGACAAGGACATTCAGCATGTTAGTAAAAGTAATATATCCTCATGTAATCAATAAGTGGGTAGATAATGTACAGTTTATAACTCTTACCAGACATGACATGCCACCATGTGTTTCAGGAACAATCTCAAGTGTGGGCTCTTTCCAAAGGAGGGACCACCACTGCTGTTGTACACACAACACTGACTGTACAGAGAGGCTGTAAATCACTTCTGTTTACGGAAGAAACCACCACCATGCAATGGTTTAGACCAAGCCTGGCTGGTTGGTCTGAAATCCAGTGCAGGTACGTATGGAAACTTTCTCTGAAGTCTTGGGCCAGCCAAGAGCCCAGCTGATGTCTGCGATCCTCAAGTGACTTGGATGCACCATACAGCCGCAGATCAGGTCTGGCAGGGGTCATTCAATCAGGTACAGCCTCACCAGCACAGCCTGCATGGGCATGACCTTGACACCAGGCTGGGGATGGTGTCCTGCCTTAGCAGGGATGCTGGCCAGCCTGTCTCAGGCTTCAAAACACAAATGGATTTATTTCATTTACTACAGGTAGAAGGGAAGTTCAACTAATTAAATGCAATAATCAAGTTTAGGTCTGGCCAGTGCCTCCTGAAATCAAATAATTAAGAATAAATATATATGTATGTTTACATGTTTATTTATAATCATATATATGAATATATTAATATTTATGAATGTATCTTTTTTCTAGCTATATATATGAATAACCACAAATATGGAGAGCGTGTGTGTATATATATACACTTATATCTATATTAATAATGTGATTCGAAGGGTAGATGTTGCACACTGAATTAGCAGTGCCACCCATCACAGGGACTGGGTTTTCTCAGGGGTCTGATCGCAGCTCTCCCCATGTCCCAAAACAGACACCAAAACTACAGAACTGCTGCCACAAGGGCAGGCTGCCTAGAAAAGCAGCATTTTAATGGCATTAAAATACAGGCACATCTCAGATTAGGTGCTTGACCTTCTAGGTTACTTATAGTTTGAGTTCTGAGATGACATTCTCTCTTCTTTACCTTCACACGACTTAAATTCAGTGCTACCGATTTCCTTTGCTTGCTTTATTTGGTGCAGAGGGAGCGGGAGAAGGCTTACAACTTGACCTCAAAATGAGTTATCACTTAAATATAGCATCTTTTAAGGTCACTTACACATCAATTCCTGAGCAATTTTCCAAACATATCTTCAAGACACTGAAACAGAGGCTTAGTCAAATAAATTCTCTATCTTCTTCCATTTACGAATTAAGTGAAATAAGATGTGTCAACATTTTTACCTGACTAGGCTTTATTACAGTTTCTGTATCTTTCATCACATCCCTCTACTTATTTAAAGAAATATCCATATCCATCTTCCTTTAATATTTTCTTTTGCTTGGGTGTTGGAAAAAAAGAGCAATCTTATATGGATAAACAAATAACCCGCAATGGTCAGATCTGGATGAACCAAATTGCCTTCAAAAGCACAAGTCCCATAAAGACAGCCTCTCATTTATGAATAATCTCTTTCAAAGCTTAAGTCACTCCATCACTGCCAAACAATACAATAAAACCCTGCAGTAAAACCAAGCTGAGAGGAGCCATGAAGCTCCAGGAATCACTAAACCACTGCCATGTACTGTTTCCTACTCACTACAAGTGCCTGAGAACAGCGGGACAATGCATGAGACACTGCTCTGATCAATGGAATGTACTGCCAACCCACATGGCTTGAGCCATGCCATTCAACTTTTATGAAAGGGGATGCTCCTGGTGTCCCTTTAATGGTGGTAGGTCCACCTTTCTCTTCAATATCAGACAAAATACGATGCCTATTTATGGGATGAACCTTGTGCTATTCACTGGACATGTGTAGGATCAATTTTTCAGCCAAAGGAGCAAGGAAAACAAATGAAAAGTGCATTTTTGCAACTGTGGCAAGTACCGTCCAAAATTCAGACAAATCAAGCTTTTATAAACGCTTTCAGGAAGATCTACTGTGGGAACACAGGCTTAATGCAACTCAGAAGAACAACAGTTGATGGTATAATTTCACTCTATTGATTACTCATTTATTTACCTTTTTTTTTAAGCACTTTTGGCTCCTGGTTTTCCAGCCACACGTGAATTACAAATTGTGAATTCTCTTCAATAAACCTCTCCGTATGCATTTATCCCTCTGTATCTGTTTGTCCCTACAGGAAACAATGAGTTCTGCCCTGTTTTCTGAGCACCAGCAGGATTACAAAACTCTGGCATTCCTGTGCCCACCTCTGCATCCTTTCCATCCAAGCCAAACATGGGGACGGCATCAGCAGAAATCCTCACATTGCTAGCTCCAGCGATGAAAGCTGTTAAACCTCCGTAAGAACCTGTTTGTATGAGGCATTTGTAACCCAGATTTTCTGTGCATCCTCTTCAGTAGATTAATAGAGACCAAAGCCAGACCTATGTGTCCTCTGCGAGGAGGAGTGGGAAGCTGCTTTAAAAAGAAGGGTTTGCTCCCAGTTATTTTAAAAATGAGATCAAAAGTGGAGCAAAGCTGAAGCAGGAAGAAGAGATGGAGAAAAAAGGCTAAGGATGCTTAAAAGGATTATAATAGAAGTCCTGGCAAAGGGATTTCTGTGCAGAGTCCTCTTCCTTTACATGGAGCTCTGTATCTTTTGTACTGCCTACAGTATGAGAGATTGTTTTGAGAACCGTTAAACGAAATCTGTGCCAATCTGCTGCAGCTGGTGGTAAGCAAGGTGAAGGGAAGTGGATGCAGCTCTGCATGAACCCTGGTTTCTGGGGGAGGCTGCCCTGGAGAGTGGGAGATCCCTCATACTGAGCAAGGCAGTGCCTCAATTACAACATAAACAGGCACTGACTCTTCCAATGGATCTCAGCACTGCAGTGTTTGCCTGGGATGGCTGACCAGAGCAGACAATGAGTGCCTTTTGTTGGGAATATTCAACTTAGTAAATGTGTTCCACCTTTTAGTTATATATATTACACTGGAAATAGAGTATTATTATATGTTATACTGGAAATAGAGTCATCCTCCCTTCCGTTTGCTGCTGTTTCTTTCAGCCCACAGCAAATGGGCAACCCTATGAAAAAAGTCACATTAACCCTGAAATCTGTCTTTAACTTTCTCTCTATCCAGACATAAACCCAGAAGAACAGTTAAAAAGCAAATAATACCTCTGAAAGGGGTTTAATAGCTACACTGCACTTGAACATGAACACTGCAGGGAAGAGCAGAGTGTGATGCACAGAGAAAACACCAGCACACCATGTAACCCCCCTGCACAGCATGGCTGTGTTTCCTCTGTGTTTCCAGGTGCCATGCATGACTCAAGTCTGTTTTACAAAGCATGTCAAAAAATTGGGGAAGATATTAAAAGAAGAGCTCCAAACCCAATATAAGCAGCAGAGACAATGATTTACAGTAAAGAGAATTTATGATATCAATCTGCTAAACTTATTAAAAAGAAGATGGAAAGGCAACTTGATGAGAAAAATCCATGCAAAGTTCATGGGGAAATATTACTGGGAAGTAAAGGGCTCTTTAATCTAACAAAATAAGGTGGAACAACATCTAATGATTGGGAACTGAAGCCAGGAAAAATAAAATTAGTAATCAGCTTGATACCCCTCTTTATTATTTATTTTTCTAAAGCAGGTGATTAATTCCCAGAACAATTTCTTCCTATCTCTAGACATCTGCAAATGAGGGCTACAAACTGCTGGGGGAGAAACGCTTCATGGCTAATGTAAGCTATGCTTTAGTTAGACAAAAATTACCCAGTAAAGAGGCATAAAAGTGATATACAAATATTCCAACTCTAACTATTCTATGATTCTATGATTCTATATAAAAGAGATTAAACCAAATGATCTTGTTTCTTTTGGCTGTAAGCACTACGGATCTGTGAGCACTGTCCAGCTGTTACCTCTAAGGAGCTTTCAGTGAGGAGCTTCACTGGATGGTGCTGGGCTGCTGCAGCACTTCTGACCTGCCCATCTCCACTCCTATGGTCACTCTTGTTGCCCAACAGCCTCTATGTTGCCATCCCCACGAGGGGGAGGAAACACACTTAATGAAGAAGCAACTCCTGGTATCTTCTCACATATGCAAGAAACTGAAGAGCCTGTTTGGGAGATATGTGCAAGGCATTAGAAGCACCACAACTGCTGTCTGTGATAACTTGTGAGCCTGGAGCAACACCCACAGGCTGAGCATCAGGAGGGATATACCTGTACTGCAGGGGTGGCAGGCACGGAACAGCCTGGACCCCTTCTGTGCTTGAGGAGGAACTATTCTATGATTCTATGATTACAAGAGGCTCTTAGGCAGCCAACCTCGTGGCTTTGTAGAAACAATCAATAGCCCTTGTGCCAATTTGAGTGAATTTTCCAGTGGATAAGGGCTCTCCAAGCAGTATGCATTTCATCAATATTGCCCATGACACTGTAGCAGAACCTCGTTGTTTTCAAAGGCAACACGCTCTGTTTCCCTGCAAAATGCAGACTGGATGCACTAAAACCTGAAGTTTTATCTAAATCCATTTGTAGAACTCTTCCTCAGGTCCAGAAAATCTTTTTCCATACAGGGGCAAGGATATGAAACAGTCAGCATGTCAAAAAGAGGTGATTTGTTTTGAATCACGACTACTGCTTTAAACTGCCGAGAAGCAAAGCCTTTCCATTTTCCCTAAGTACACTTCTAGGTGTACTCTCTCTTCTCTAGAGAGGCTGAAGAAGACATCCCTTCCCTTTCATCCTTCATGCCCAGAGGGTGTAAAACCACTTCAAGCTACTGCTTTTGCTCTGAGCAGATGTTTCAGTGGCTGCAGCAGAAAATAACACAAGAGGTTTGCCTGAAGGCCAAAATTTTGTTCGAATCACCTGTCAACGTCAGAAAGATTTGGAACATCTCTTGCTGTTTGCTTGAAAAGCGATGGGATTTCAGTTTCCCTTGTTCAACAGGTTCAAGAGCAGGTTTGGTTGCACTCCTAAGCACAAGAATAGTTCTTACACCCTACACCTCTTTCACTGATGGGGAATTACCCTCCGCAATTACCCTCCATCTTTCCATAGATGCCGAACTTCTGCAGGGAAACCAAACTGGCATCATGTTTTCATCCATGCTATCATTCCATTATTAACCAAGGAAGGCCACAACCATCTGTGCCTGACTGCATACCACAAACCACACAGTAAACTCCTGATGCCTTCATCTGAGCTGGCAATCTTAGAAGGCCACTGACAAAGTAGCCTTTAACTGAGACCTGAATGTGCAGAACTGCAGAACGAGCAAAAAGGGCAGGACAGTCCACTCCAGTCCTTGACTACATGCTGAATTTGACTGTAGCCCTGTTGAAGTAACTGCAGAGTTTAGTCTTTTGAAGGCCAAATGGGCAGGCCAAGGAGAAACCTACTTAGAAATCATCAGTTTCTAAGTCACTTTTTGCACTTCACTGGCACAAAAATCCTGCCCTCAATGTAACTCAAATACTCTCACCTTCCTTAAAAGTTAGGAGAAGGGTGCTAATGGTCTTTTGTATATGAGACAGTAGGCTGCTCCCACAACTTTCTCTGAACCTCTTTTTCCCAACATCTATCCCAACAGCATAGATCTTTCACCGAACACAGTCGTAAGTGTTCAAAGATCACTCACAACTAAGCTGACTCTCTCCTAATATAGCAAAAATATCCACAGAAATTGCCAAGAGCAATTCTGAATGCTTCTAAGCATTTTTCTAATAGGAAGGTCTTAGAGACAGCTACAAGCTTTGCACGTGTTCTTATTTCAGCTTAAACCACGATAGCATGGGAGTCGCCTCACCGACAGCCCTATCTGTGATTGCAAACAGTAGAAGAGCTAGAATTCATTTCCAAGTTGGATTGTTTTCCAAAACCCCTTGAACAACCTTGCGGTAACTCCAGAAAAAAACTGCACATGATCATTAAGACAGTCAGAACTTTATAATTTTCTACCTTTCAGAGAAGAAATGGAGCTGAGGTTATAACGGCAAACCTAGCACGGACCCTGCAGAGACAGACCACAGCTGTATTTCTGTTTCACTCTCCATACTCTATGTGATAATAAATCCAAGCTTCAGAGAGTATAAGGGAATATGCTGGAGTATATTGGTAGAAAGCACCAGTCTTTTAATCTTGGGGAAGCATTAGTCTGACATGTATCTTCAAAAATCTTCCCCTGGTAGGATACTCTTCCGCAGACAAGAAAACAGAAGGGAGTGGGAAGCTGAGATACACAAGGGACCGTGGCAAATCAGAGCAGTACACAAGAGCCTTAATGTGGACAACCCTATCATGATCACTGGGAATGGTGCCAGTGACTTGGTGGGTGCTTCCTTTTGGCTCTGAACAGAGTGAAGCAAATAAATGTGCTCTGGCTGCTGCTCTCCAAAGTGCAGCCTTTCACGTAAGACAGAAAACTCAGCCTTTATACCATCAGAGTCTTCTGAAACATGGTACTTTGTGCCAGCTTTCCCTGCCCTGTTCCAGGAGATGTGGATCTACCCAAAAAAGCTGGGAAGCACAGTGGGCAGCCTGGCACCCAAGGGGTGCTGAGACATCAGCATCCACCCATATGCTCCCTTGCTTATTCGGGGCAAGGCTCTGATGCACTCAATAACAGTAAACATTGCATTCCCCAGCTGGTGCATATGTACATGCACATAAACAGCAGCAGCTCAATTTTAGAGTGTTTTATGAAGAGGCGGACTAAGCTCCCTAAAGAGGCGGGGAAAGTCAGCGTCTTGATAAAGTAAATAATGAAATGCTGCAGTACCAATATACACTCTGCGATCCCTTGAGGGAAACCACAAGCATGAGCTCTAATGAAATAAGACAGAGCAAATAAGGTCTTTGCTGTGGACAGAACCTTTAAGTGCTCATTATGCACTGCAGCGACTTCTATCACTTTATCACACTCATTCATCTTGGTGAAATACTGTATATACATGCAGACAGATACGGTATGTATAAGAACACATACACATACCCCTGCAGATACATATATTCCAAATGAAAGAGGGCTAAAGAAAAAGTGACTTATTTTCATTTCTGTAAATAGCCAGACCATAAATGCATAGTATGCTCTCTCTGCATGGATTGCCTTAAAAATCCATCACTGTATGCAGTTCAAAGCTTTCATAAACACTTAGCATTTGAATTTGCATTTTTGAATATTTTAGCTTTTAAAATTGCCCATGTATTTTATGCTTTAAGTTCTTAAACACTCAGAAATACCAGCGTGGGCACTGCCTAGGGCTAATTGATAAGCTGCACTTAAGACAGAAAAAGTCTATTTATACACAATTTTGAAATGGAGATGATATTTTTCATTGTTTGAAATGCATCAGTATAAGCAAACAGTAAAATTGAATTCAATTATTTATTTATAATGCAACTTTGCCAACTGTGGAAGCAATAAACCCAAACAAACAAAGCCCAGGAAATTATCCCAGATCCAAGAGCAGGAGAAAGCATGGCTCCCTCTAATTGTGTTTCCTTTGCTCTTATCTTTTCAAGATCCCTTAGATTGTTTTCCAATTTTCATTTCCATTTCTTCCATTAAATGCCTCTAACCTATGAACTCCATTTACTGCCACCTATTTATCTTCCATTCTTAACTGAGATGTAACGTGGCCACTTGTCCAGCGCTGAGCACTAAAACTCTGACAGCCCGCTTGATAAATGCTGGCTCCTTCAGGAAAGCTTACTTGGGAAAGTGCAATTCAAAACTCAACTCCTGAACAGGTAAATCAGTTCCATTACACTGTTAAGTCTGTTCCATTAAACCTTATAAACATACAGTGGTGAGGACCAAAACCCCAGTAACAAACACTAATATCTTTGGGTTTATTTGCTTTTTCTGCTACAAGATGGAATTAGATTTGTTTTGACCCTGGGAGGGTATAGGGTGACAGGGCCAGTGAGAAGAAAAAATACAAGGCAGCTTTCAGCAGTCGTTTTTTCTTTACTTTCAGATAGAATAATTTCCAATGTGGTGGTTTGCAATCAAACTCCCTCCCCCAGGACTCAGGGTACAGGAGTTTTTGAAGGATGGCATTGTTTAGAAAATAGTTAGCCCTTATACAACATCACTTCAGAAGCTCTTGACAAACATTAATATAACTCCCAGCAGCCAGGTGCCTCTGCATTATTTAACAGAGGGGTATCAGACAGTCAGAAGTACAGCAGAAGGGAAAGAGGAAAGCTCCAGCTAGCAAGCAGTCATTTTAATCTCACGGAGTAATGCTAAACTAAAGCAGGAAAGAACTGAACGGCAATATCTTAGCCTCTTGGAGCAGTAAAGTAAAATTAATATAGCACCCCAGGCTACCATTAAATTGTAAAACTTAAGAAAACATATTGTGGTCAGGCACTGAACCTCTAAGAATAAACAGATGAATCACTCCATGCTTACTCTAAACGACTCAATGTTTGCACCACTGATACCAAGTAAAACACAAATTTGCTGGGATCCTGAAGGAGAACATTCAAGAGGAAAACTTGTAATTCAAAATCATCATACCAGGGCCTAGGCTGGAAAGATTCATGTCCAAAACATCTGAATGGAGTGTACTCCTACTTCATACTCCAGAGGTGTGACTGCGAATGGTTTTGACATACCCCAAACAGCTTCAACTTAAGGTTAAGGCTTGGTATTGATAGTTGTGCTAGTAAGGTCTGGGGAAGGCTACAATGAACCACAGCAGGGCAGCTGTGCCCCAAGGCTGCCCAGTGGCAGCATAGCCACACACTGCATGAGTGAGCACCAGGCATCTCCCAAACACTCTCCGAGGCCATTACAAAGTGGAAACAGGGATCCAAGGAGGTTGAGGCAGTTTAAGTAGCATCTAGAGGCAGCCAGGAACAAGAAATGCAAGCTGCTCTAACCTAGGGTTGGAATTAGACTATCTTTAAGCTCCCCTCCAATCTAACCATGCTATGATAAAGAAAAAAGGTGGTGGACAAATCAACTCTTCTTCCTGTTTTGCACTAGAGTCTGCAAGAACTTAACTAAGGAGTATTTTGCTATGTATGTGTGCCATTGATGCACACAGCAACAATCAAGTATCCACACGGCTCCCAGCTGAGCAGAAAATTAAACTTTATATTGCACTCATATAAACTGAACACTACACTGGAATTAACTCATGGTGTCTCACTGTGTCTGGATGTCTGATGGACACAATGAATCCCACCTAAAGACCACGTCACCATTTCCCGCATGCCCAAGTTGACTCTCAAAGGCTACATCTGGATAGTTTTGGCACTGGAAGAAGTTTACAGGATCTCCGTTATCTGGCACTATGACCATGCCACACAACAGCAGCACGGACTTTGCCTTTATCTCAACTAGCAATTCCAAGAGGAGCTGCTGTCAAGGTTTCTGATCCTGCATGTCACCAGAGAAGTCCCTGGGAAGACAGAAACAACATTACTCTGGCTGGTCAGTAACTTTCAAGCAACGCACTGCAGTACACAAAGCAAGGTTCTTGCAAGGGATCTGAAGGCACAACCTAATAGTAAAGCAGAGGTTGAGAATGAAGAGAGACATACATTGCTCCAAGGACAAAATGAGAGGCAAAGCAGCAATGGCACTGGGAAGACATTGGCATTCCCGGCAGGAGTATGCCTCAACTCGCTTGCTACCAAACAAGCATCTGGTGCTACCTAATTAAAACACCAGTTCCAGGAGGTGACACCCAGTGTCATGAATCAAATGGAACATCTGCTAATTCTTACAATAGCCAGACAAAACAAGCCTAAAAAAGGCAAAACAAACAGGCATGCATACACATTACCAACTTTGGCACTGACATCCCGACTGCATGTAAGAACTGCATGAAATTCCCACATTGTTAACCAGTGCATCTTCAGTTTCACTGATGGACTGCGTGAATTTGCTACAACACACGTTCAGCTGCTCAACGGGCAAAAATGGAGCAAGTTTGCCAAAAGTGGGTAAACACGCTGCAGCACGCACAGCATTGCACCGAGGAGGGGAGGCCTCCCTTGAGCTCACACAGTCTAATGGCACAGGCTATTAACTCAGATGATTAAAGGACTGGAGACTGCAGAAATCTCAATACATGCACGGCCTATAATAGCACAATGCAGGGTGTGTTTTCCCCAGTGACAAACAGATGCTTTATTTTTATTTTTGCTATAAATAATTGTGTGTCGGTTTTTTAAATAGGTATAGATAATCAGACATTTTCCAGCAGAGTAGCAATATTAAGCCACTAGGTTACAGCCATTCATAAACTGAATACTTTGCTGGAATTACTTTTTATTGTCATTATTATCCAACAATCTCTACACTATGTGTTGTTACCACAGCAGTAAAATTATTAGATTCTGAGCATTGCTGGAAATCTGTAAGTAACACCACGGAGGGGAACTCTGAGCAAAATCAAGTATTTAAGGAGAACTTCAGATGGTCTCTTATGCTGAACCCTGTGGGCTCCTGAAAACAGAGCAGGGACACAGTCCATGGACTAGGTTCTACCATCTTTTACACCAGCAACATTCCATGTACATAGCTTGTCCCTACCAATAAGCCTCCCACATATAGACGTATAATGGCATTTCTCAAAGCACCTCATTTAATACATAATCACATTAGCCCTTTGTTTCTTCTTGACTTTCCTCTTCCCATTGCTCTTACACAAACTTGTTGTCTATTTTGCTTTGAACTTGTCTTTTTTCGGTGTGCTCTACTGTAAGGCCTTACGTGCAGAGGTTGTGCTTCACCTGAATGAACCCTCTGGAATATAACTTGACTTCCTTGCTCTGTTACTGATTTTTAAACATTTTGTATGAAACAGGTAAACAGAAACTGAGCATAAGGACAAAACATATTCTGCATCAACTTCAGAGATCATTAGGTCAACCATTAGGTCAATCTGGTGCTAAGGGCAGATACACAAAGGCATTTTGGAACTGCTGCAGAAGGAGAATCCTACAGTAACCTCTAATGACCTATCTATGTTCAGCCAAATTAACAGAGATGGGTTTGGGTATTTTTTTCCCTCCTATGATGGAGAGGAAAATAGGGATTTCAGGAAGGGATAATACACAAGCTGATTGCAGCAACTTGCAAATGAACTAGCAGGGGGTGCCTGGGAATAGATACCAATTTTCATTCCAACCGGAATGGAAGTTTCTATATTAAAATGTATTATTTCTGAGCAGTCAGCATGGAAGGAGAAGCGGATGCAATAAAACACGTGAAATTTCTAAGTGATCAGGACCAGAAAGAGAAGGAAAGTAACTGAGGCTTCAGCCTTGCTAAGCATTGAGATGAGGGGGATATGGAGAAGACACAGCTGCCAAGGCAGGCGCTGAACAACACACTTCTGAGATAAGAGGCACCAGCCATTCTTCGAAGCAATCATAGCTGCCAAGAGCTACAGAGAAAAGAGTGAATTGAAGGGGATAGAGGGGTCAACTGCAGTGAATATGAAAACAAGTCAAGGCCAAGGACAGGCATGACGCTTTGGGATTTGGCCAGGAGGTGATAATTTGTGGGTTTAGTCAACTGCAATCTCAGTGGAGTAGAGAGGGCAGAAATTCATCAAGAAAAGAGAGAGTTGGCAGTGGGAAGATGAAGGCAGCCAGAATACAGAGCAGGAATAAGGAGCTTGGGTAGGAGGGAAAAGGAAAAGGGGCGTCTGGCAGCAGAGATATGCTTGGAGAACTGTGGATTTTTTCCCTGTCCAGGGACACAAAGGCAGATCTGAACGCTGAAGTGATGCCAAGAAAGAAAACAGGGTTAAGCGAGGTGGCACGAACAAGAACTGAAGGAGGTCACAAGGGATTAAAGTCAAGAGCAGGAAGAATAAGGCTTGTCCATGTGGGTCTCACATGGAAGAGCAAAGGAGGTAATTTCCATCCCAAAACAACATTGGTTGCTAGTCCTGGCCAAGGGGAAGAGCTGTGCCCTCCTACTGCATCCTCCTCAGCTGGCCCTCTGAGACCTCTGCGTGTCAGCAGTTTGGAAAAAGGCTTTCCAGAATTTCTCACAGAGCCACAGCATCCTTTCACATATCCTGTTTTAAAATCTGAACTACATTTATGTAGCACCTAGGTTAAACAAGGTACAGTATACTCTTATTATGTCTTCCTATCCCCTCTGGTTTGAGCTCTGTCTGGCTATAAGAAGCAACAACTTTGACTTGCTGCCATCTACACTTACTACACGGACAGAGGAGTAACATGAACCATTCTCAAGAAGTCTATTTGCCTGAATTTCCATTAAGACTACAGCAATAACCTCTCAGTAAATGTTGCATGAAATCATAATGCCATTCACACTAATCCTAAATCTCTCATGCCCTTGCAAAAAATCCAGTTCTCAACCTCTGGTTTTAAAAATCTGCTGTAAGGGCAGCTATAAAACTACTCCACTGGCCTGGATAACATGTATGTGTCAACCAGATCACAGTTTACACTATATTTATTATTGACTTTGGGATACAAATTGTTATGGTACTTACAGACTGAAAAAATATGTCCTGAAGGTTTATAGGGCAAAAACATGTGCTAGGATTAGACAACAGCATTACAACCACAACTACAAAAAGGCTTCACTTACTGACCCCAGCAACAAAGGAATAGTTGGATGGGAAATCTGTGTAATATTTTATATCCTGAACTAATTAAAGATCTCATTCACCAAACAGCCAGATAAAAAACATAAGCGGTGTCTCCAGATGAAGGATTCCTATTTTGATGGTTACTGTAATGAGCACATTCCCAAAGGAAACAGCCAATAAAATGCACCTCCTATCTGGAGGATGCTGAAGAGAAGTTGGACTTTTCTTAATTTTACAGCAATTCCTTATTGCATCGTATCAGCCTCCACCAAAGGTCTCTGTTCATTTCTTCTGTAATGAATTTGGAGGCTCAAAAGAAAAATTCCACCCTATTTATTGTGCTAGATTTCTCCCCTTGACTCAGAGTCGATGCAAATAAAACACTGTTTTCACATCACTGTATGCAATTTTAATTAAAATTTATTAACTTGAAAGAAACTATCTCATCACCAACAAACACTAGAACAAAAATGTTTTTTATTGTGTTACTAAGCTGATGTTTCAGACAGAACCTTCACTACAGCTCACTGTAGCTCAACTGTCTAGTGGCAAATTAGAGTGATGTTTTCCCTCTGTCCCTGCCTTACTTTTCATGCACATTGTGCCTCGGGCAAAAAAGATCACACTAGCGCCTTCCGCAAAATTTTATACCTACAGCCTGATGTGTCTGCTATATAACTTACAGCTTTCCTTATGAAATTGCTGGACCACTTAGGTAAAAATTACCTACATAATCGCTCACCTCTCATAATAAGAAAAGAAATACCAGGGGCGAGGCTGGGATGCGCTAAACCCTGGACCTTGTGCACTCTGCAAGGATCTTTGCAGTCACTGTTACTGAACTGACAGTTGAAATTAAAAGAGCCAGAGGGAGAGCACAGAAAAGTAAGAAAACCTTCTTAAAGGACTTTAAGAAAAGGAGAAAATTCAAAATGCCAATGAGTACCATGACAGGGGGTCAGGTATTAGGGAATGATGGAGGGAACTGAGGAAGTAAACTGTAAACCAGGAGAACATAATACTCCGAAGTCCAAACAGGAACAGCTGAACATGTTGGATATACCGACAAAGACGTTACTTGAGATGATGTGATGACTTACTAGTGACCTGCCTAGCACCTTCAGTGACAAGGAGACAGAAGAAATTGAGAAAATGCCTCAGAGAACCTATTTGAGGGACTTGAAGGGACGTGCTGCAGGTGTGATTACAAATGAAACTCCTTAATCCAGGATAAGAGTGATGAAGAAGACTCCACCAAAGCAAGAATCAGACTGAAGAGAGAGACATGCTGGGAAGGAGGTGAAAAAAACCACCTGAGATTTCCCAGGTTAGATGGCAGAAGAGAGCCATGGGACCAAAGGCTGGTCAGCCAGGCAAGGCAGGATGAGCCACAGCTGAAAATAAGAATAGCAAGAAACCAGCAGCACTCTCAGTAGTGTAACTGTTTAAATACAATTTTACATGGGGGTTTTATTCATCATGTCTCTCTTGCATGGGGTGCAAAGGAATGGGGACCACAGACAGAGCTAAATACAACTATTGTGACCAATGTGACCACTTAAACTCTTTTTTTGTTTCCTAAAAGAATAACACTGAAAAAAATAAAGGCAGAAGTGGCAAGGAGGTGAGGAGAAATTTTTGTCTCCTTGGTGAGGAAGAGACAGGGGCTTAGTTTGCCACTGGTTAAAGCACAGTTAAGCATGAAAAGGAGAGGCTTCCCAAAGGAAGTAGGCTCACTGGGCTGAAGTAGTTAAAGAGGGAGCAGAAAGAGTATCAAGAAAAGCCAAGCGAGGAATCAAATTGCTTCAGTGATAAAGTACATTCAAGGTGAGAGACAGTATGCTGGAATAAGTATTTACCATAGCGGATTGAACAGAGAGGGATCGTTTACATGAGCTTTCAAAAGCAGCACAAACACAGCAAGCAATTACACTGCAACAAATAAACCAGTGATGCCCGTGCAAATGAGGATGCCTGACACAGTGTGCACAAGAGATACGGCCATTGCCAGGAGACTTCATAATTACTCCCTGGGGCCCGACTCTGAGGGGCCCTGAGGGTGGAACAGGGATGTCATCTCCATCACAGGCAGAGGAAGCAACTGCTGCCCTACACAGTCCTTCCGCTGCTAATCTGCTGCATACAGATACAGAACAACAAATGCCTGAACACAGGAAAAAAAGGATGTTTTCAGTTCCTTTTCTCACCTTCTTGAAGATAATGTGCAAAGCTATGCAAACACAGCGTTAGTTCAGGTTGCCAATCACGAAAATCAATCCACCGCCATTTAATAGGAGTTGGCAATTAGCCACATCCAGGTTCCAGTAATTTTTTATGGCTTCCCAACCAGCTCTTAAACAGTACTGCAAAAGCACAAATATTCTCAAAATCATAACCCTTCCTCCTGAAACATGATGCATGTCTCACCATTTATAGTTAGTACAGGCTCAAGAAGACCTCTCAGCCATGGTAAAACATCTCTGAGTTTGGTCTTATAGAATATAGCTACTTTCATTCATTATCTAACATCACCAGTGCTTAACTCATCTTGTCATCTTGACCAAAAGTCCCCACCAAACTGCTAGCAATCTCACCATCTACTATGGCTGGTAGCACTCCACAACACACCAGTCCATCCCATCCCAGGTTATACCTCTTCCCATAGAGAGCACACTTCTGGTCAGGAAAGGCTGAAAGTTGCCAAAGTCAATCAATTCATCCTATTTAAGTAAAACCAGGAACAAAAACACAGCAACATGAGACGAAAAAGCCTTTCCTCTGTATCCCTAGCCCTAGTTTGAGTTCAGGAGCTCCCAGGTCAAGGCTAAAACTAAGGATGATCTCAGGCACTGTCGAAAGGAATTCTCAGTGAGGGGTTGAAGTTTAGACAATTAATACTTCTGTTATTAAAAATCCATTATTTTTACTCCTTTTTGACAAGGCTGATCATGGAATGCAAACCAAATGCGTTCTTGATTTCATGGCATCCCTGGAAGTTTCTAAGCAAGTCTAAAGGCCTCTTTTATTTCACTACTCATTTAAAGCCCTTCCTTTGGCTGTTTACTGTCTGGGAAATAAATTGGATAGCTTTACGCCTAGCTGAAAAGAAATCACACTGGACCCAAAAGATGGACTCAAAGTGACAACTCTTCAACCCTTGTTGATTGCCGCTTTCCAAGCGCCAGCTGAATTGTGGCTGTACAGTTGTGCTGGAGCCTGTTGCAAGTGATTGCATGTCAGAGCAGCTCCAGAGGTGTGCAGCGCTTTGCCTTCACTGCCTGCCTCCCAGCAGCATCTCCTGCTAATAACCTGCAATTTATATTTGCACAAAGCACTTACCCACACAGCATTTCTGGGTCCCACATTTCATGTCGTACTGCAAGCTGTCTCGAAAAATCCCATCGCCTAAATTAATAGCACAAACAAGTGTTTGACATTAACAAGGCATCTTTTACCTACTTTTTTCCCATTTATGATGAGGCTGAGGAAGGATCCTACCTTCTCAGAGATACAGCTTATACACAGCTACACTCACTGAGTTAAAGAAAAGCCTTTGTCTTCTTTACTCAAAACCATCGTGACTTTGACAAACTGTCGGTCTCAACTGAAAACAATCCACGTAGTGATTGGCACTGGGATGGGCTTTTAAAGCTGGCAGGAGGAAAAGCTCTTCCGCACTTGTAAGCTCAGTGAATCTGACAAAGACGTGTGCTTGGACAGCTACATCTCTTTTTACAGAGCCAGTTTTCAGAATAAAATCACCCAGTAAAGGTTTTTTTTCCTGACAGTCACAAATAATTCCAGGAGCGTACTTATAAAGTGTCTAAAGATGTTTTAACCTGTCTTGAAGAACCTGTGTGACATCTCTGGCTGTCGTGCAAAGGACAAGGATTAAAAACATGGTTACCAGCATGAGGAGGTACTTCTGCAAGCTGGAATAACAGGCATACCAAAAAGATATACAGAAAAACCCAGAAAAAAGGAAATCCACAGCTCCGGGAGCCTCTCGTGCGGAGTGCCCAAAGCAGAGGCTACAGCATCTTTCTCCGACCCAGAAGCTGGGTGCTATGCGCATTGTCCCTATGACACAAAAAACCTCATGAGAAACAAGATGCTCCAGCAACATGCAGCTGTCGAGAAGTGTCATTTTCTTGAAGAGAAATAACAATAAACCACAGCAATGAACTTCTCCAACGTGAATACAGCTGGGGAGGTTATAGAGCAGACTGAAAACTAGTCATGCAGTCCAAAAGGTAGTAGTTTGAACCTTTCATTAACCAACATGAGTCTAAAAGCCTCTTTAGGTACCGTCTTGTCTTCTTGCCCCTCCAAAGCATGCACCTCCTTGCTTACCACTAATATACCATAGCCACGTAGCCACACCAAGTCGGAAATACCCAACCTTTCAAATCACAAACATACAGAAAGCCTGCATTCGGGCTTATCATCATTATTTAATCACATGTTAAACGAGCTAAGAATTAACAGTTAACACATGAAAAAAAGTTGGCTTTCCATCAAAAGCAATTATAATTAATTCTTAAGAAACGTATTTCTGGATGCCAAATCAGATGGAGGAATCAACTGGGGGATAGATACGCTCCTTCCACAGCTCCACTCGAAATTCTAATTAAGACCAGAAATACAAAAGTGGTTATGGTGGAAAGGTTAATAGAAGAGGAAGAAATCTCAAGAGAAACCATGCCAGATACTCAGTCCCTCTTTTTGGCTCTTCCGCACATTTTCCCCTTAATAAACAGTCCCTAGAGACACAGATACATGAACACACACAAACTCTGTCACATGGATATGTCAGCAAGAATAAGATGACCACAAAATCATGTGCTCTGCCATCCTAGAGATCTTGTAGACAAACTGGCTTTGAAATCTTGGTCTCTGATGTACTAAAAATCAGCTGCATCAGAAAACCTGATATCTTTGGGCTACTGGGGAATGGAGAGAAAGGAGAGATCTCTGAGGATGCTGAGTGTGCAATCTGCTCCCTGAGCAACAGCAATGCAGAACAATTATAGTTCAGACAGCGGGATGATGGTGCACAGTTCAGAAAAGCAGGAAATGCTTTTCAGCTAAAAATCCCCTTTCTTTTGCACAGATTCCCCTGAAATATTCGTAAGATAGAGAGAATTGGTACAAAGGAAAGAAGCTTTCTGGATGAAACCATCTGCAGATTGGGTTGAAAAAGAAAAATAAAAGAGGTGAGTGCTTCTAGCCATGTTTCTCAAAGCTTATGGTCTCCCAGCAAGGAAGCTCAGTATACAGGAGAGGGAACATTTCCCTGACCTTCCTGAGATATGTAACCCTTATAAAAACCTCCAAGCCTGGGCTGGGTGCCCCCAGTTTGCAATTTCTGACTAGGTTTGCAAATAAACTGATTGCAGTAGCTCTCAGGCATGAACTACCCACTTCGTTTCAACTGCAGGTATTGCAAATACCAGGAGCAATACCTTCAGCATCACTGTTGTGAAAACCTGGGTCTGCTCACCTTGGTAAAAACAGCCTGGTTAAAGCCAGGCCTTTCTGAGGACAACAAAAAGGGGGTTGGGGAAAAACTACTAGAAATATTTTATTTTCTTTTTACTTTAAATTTTCAACCTCTTCTCCCATTCATCAATGCTGGAGAGGACAGAGAGGAACTAAGACATGCAAAACAACCTCTATTGCCATCTTCCAAATCCTTGTACATATGCTGCATGGTTGGGAAATCTCCTGGTGGAAAATACACCTTTCAAAGACCACTGTTCTGTGGGAAGGGATTTCCTAAAGGATCATAGGACCACTGTATTCTTTTTTTTTACTTCCATTTAAGATATTTTCCTCTTGGAAGAATATTCTCTGGCAAATCACCACAGAGACCCAGCCCATGAATGGTGTAAATGGAACCTCAGTTCACCTATGACTCAAACTAATGTTGTAAAAACCCACTAGTCTTATTTAATGCTCTTCTTTTGGTGACTCAAATGTCCCTCATCTGGAAAGAAAGTAGCACAGAAGTTCCACTGCCTGTGATTTCCATAAATATTTAGCCTGCTTAACCAAAGCACTGTGCGTAAAGGTATCTTCAGGATTATTCTACACTTGTCATCTTATCAGGAGAAACTGCTTCCTTTCCTATCATTTATCTTGCATAAAGAGAGCCACAGTCCTGGTTGCTTTTTTTTTTCTTTTTTAAGATTAATTTATTAGAAATTCTCTGTCTGCATTAAGATTAATTTAAGCCCACTAAAATTGATAAACTGTTGTTATTGGCCTCGATCCACACCACCTTTTAAATCTTTGGATTTTCACTCCAGGGCTCTGATTAAAGAAAGATTCATTCCAAGTACCTAAAGTAATCTCTGCTTTCTACTTTCTCTCCCACATACCACTCTTTTCCAGTATAATCCATTTTATGCTTTCAGTTATAAAGACACAGTTCTGTCTACCTGGCACTTTAGATAACAGAGGTCCCCATATAGCATGGTCTCCCTTGACCATGTTTAATGTCAATCATGTGGACCCTCTCTCTTATTGATGCTGGTCACCTCATTCTTGGTGTAAAAGAGAGTGGGATGAAATGCTTCCATATTCAAGGCACAAAACCAGAAATCATGGCTCGACATCAGGTCTCCACACCTCAGTAAAACACTATAAATAAAACACTATAAATCTATCAGTTTGGGGATCCGACCTGGTGAAAACTGACATTCAGAGAAATGGACAAACTTGACTCAAACTGGGGTTATTTCATGCTTTATTTTTACTATTCTTTTAATTAACTGAAACAGGACAGCCAAGTGCTATATACAACACTTGCTGCCAACAAAAGCTATGAATCCAAGCGCAGGGTTTCTGTAAAACTACTTTTCCAACTATATGATTTTTTATTTTCCTTTTTAAATTAAAAACCAGTGCTCTGGAGAATTTCTGATGCCACAGGAAATAATTATCTGTAAACAAGAAATCTGTCCAGATTGCAATACACACTAATGCACAGGCACCAACACAGTTATACACTGAGAGTTTTAACTTCCTTGGGCATATAGTTGAATTTATATGTACACAGGTACATAATTTATGCCAAATAGGCAGTAAATCTAAGCTAATATTTAGTATCTTAGCGATGTAAGGCAACAAAAACCCGGGTCACAAACATAGAAATTTCACAATACAATATTTATACCAATCAACTTTATTTTTTATGACACTTTGCAAAGGCATAAAATGCTTTAGAGGGTTAAATAATAAATGATAGGAGAGAAATGAGAGGCAGAAAGTTGTAAGGACTAAAATGTATATCGTCTGATGAAATATAAACTGACATGGACCCACTGAGGGAGGAAGATATAAAGAAGTTGGCCCAGATAGCAAAACCTCAGAGGTTCTTTAGTGTTAATAGAGCTTGTTTCTTCGTTTTTATCTTGAATCCCATTTTCATTCTAGGATAATACAGTATTCACAGGACATCTGTCAAAGGACAACATTTATTAAGATATTATCAGATATTCTCCTACTCACGTTCTGTGATGTTTTCAGATCTTGGATAAAATTTAGGCTTTTCTAAACAAGCTTTGCAGCTGGTAGGTTGGTTGTTCATTGTCAGTGCACACAAAAGAGGACAATGGCACATGGGCATCTCCCAGACTCATAGGTTATAGGAGTGTGGTACCTCTGACACACTTCTCCTATCACTATGGTATCATTTACTATTATAGCATTGATTATCATTTTATTCATGATTGTCATTGATTTAGCATTATATCACTGATTGCTAGGTGATCTTAAGGTCCTTTCCAACCCTAAATATTCTATGATTCTACAATTCTGTACTACTGTATCACCGATTGCCATCTCTGCCATCATGATCACAGGCTTCAGCGGCCCCAGAACTACCACTTTGTCCTGGTTTAACAGTAGCAGTCATTTTTCTTTTTCTACTTCTTAGTAGCTGGTGCAGCACTGTGTTTTGACTTTCGGCCTGGGGATAATACTGATAACACCGATGTTTTCAGTTGCTGGTCAGCAGGTTTATCCTGACCAAGGACTTTGTGAGTCTCATGCTCTGCCAGGGAGGAGGAGAAGCTGGGAGGAAGCAGGGACAGGACACCTGACCCAAACTAGCCGAAGAGGTATTCCATACCATAGCACGTCATGCCCAGGATGTAGAATTGAGAGTGCCCGGAAGGGCTGGATCACTGCAGGGTGCGGGTGAGTTACCAGTTGGTGAGCGGTTGTATTCTCTTCCTTGTTATTTCCTTTATCATTATTATTATTGCTGGTAGCAGTAGTGGTTTGTGTTATACCTTAGTTATTAAACTGTTCTTATCTCAACCCATGGGAGTTGCATTCTTTTGATTCTCCTACCCGTCCCTCCAGGAGCGGAGGGAAGAAAGGTGGGGGGGGAAGTAGACTGCATGGTTCTGATTTACGGCCTGGGCTTAAACCACGACACACTTTCACAGGCTCCGTATTTCACTGACAATCAAACTCCAAGAAATACTGTTACCAGATCCCATGAATCATTTTACTACAATTATTACCAAGTACCAAAGTTTCCTACAGATGAGAGTATTGGGCTTCTCAGTGAAGTTTCAGCAAGATGGTTACACAACTCATGCTGTGTTACCGCACACAGCATTCACAAGGTGATACTGCATAAATAACAAGTATTTTCTTAACTGGGTCTTTCAATTATTTACAGATACTTGGCAAATGCGATGCTAACAGCTGTTTTATAACGGATTTCATGGTACCGTACACCTGGTGCTAATGCTTCAGCATGTCTAAATGGTTTTCTAAAGATTACACAATCAAACATCGTAAGATAAAATCACTGTAATTGGAGCCCTCATCAAAGAAGAAATTACTGTTACACTTTACAAACCGTACACGCTGTTCTCCAAAGCTTAGCAAAAGGTAATATTAGGTGGCCACAGAACTAAAACATCTCTCCTTGATCTTACCCCAAATTTAGAGATCCTATTTCTTTCTGTAATAACCATACAGATTCCATGTGATTCTACGGAATATAAAATCCACCTCTGATGCCCTTACTCCATTTTAAGCAATATAAAGATTTCATCTTAATACCTAAAACAGACTAATACCTTAAATGCTGTGTCACAGACCCCTTTCACTTATCTGAGGGCATCTGTACGAGGAAATTTATTAGTGACTTTTGAGTCATGCCTTAAAAACTGATTTCCTCAGCAGTGATACTGTGTTGAAAGCATTTATTCTGATCCCTAAATACTACATAAACAAGTGGATAGCTTTTAGATGCTGGATATCCAATTGGTGCCAGATAACTTTCAGCTTCACCCAGGTGTTTTTAATAAAACAAGCTGAACACAAGTAATGCAACACAGATTTGATCAATCTGGTGATGGCTTTAGGGAATTTGCTATTAAAACAACACATGGCAATCACACACCTATCTCCAGGAATACTAAGTTTGCCTCTAACTTCAACCAGGATTTTGAACACAAACAGATTACGTTAGATGAGATCACATTAGATTGCAGAAGATCAAGGACCACATTGCACAGAATAAAACAGAAAGAGGACCACTGATGGGCAAAGCCATGGACATGCAGCTCCGTAGGCAGCATCTCCTAGGCTCTGAAAGCCAGTAGGGTCAACTGGGAGAGTCACCACTGTCCTCCATTAATCCCTATGAAAAAGACCATGATATTGGTCTACAAGTGAAGTAACCTCCTCGGTGCAGACCTTTTCATCACCACCAAGATTAAACACTCAGTTTGTAGCCGCTGTGAATGTAACCAAATGCCCACCTGCTTCTTCGAGTGGCTCACTAATACTGATTGAGTTAGAATAAAAGTTATTCTGATTAACCCCTTCTGTTGTCTTCCCCTTGGGGAGTTGCACTCCCACTCCAAAAGGCTGGAAATAAACTGGTTTTATTAAATCACATTCAATTACAACAGTATTTATTAAAACCAATAACTGCAATTGGTAAGAATCCCCCTGTGCTTGTTTCTAGGTATTTAAATTAAGTTAAATGCACAATAAACTTTGCATTGTTTCAATTTACATGACCCCAGAGTCTTTAGACATCCCGTAGGCAAAATTCACAGACTTCTAAACTGCTATTAAACATGAACATATGGTGGACTCGGCGTCCTGTGCTGTTGCTGATCTTACAGGAGGGTTTTGAAGTGCCTTGCTGCCTCAAAATCCACTAAAGCAGCCTTACACCAAGCCAAAATCCTCCTTCATCTGAAGGAAATGTGCTTTATTTCTAGCAACAGCTCCAGTGAAACAGTGACAGTCCCACTGATCAGATATTCACTTTCCATATGTCCTGGCACATGCCGGGGTCTGAATGTGTCACTGGATCTACATTTTCCGCAGCAGACTGACCAATATCCCCGTCATCTGGGTCACTTCCACAACTCACAAACCTCAGAGTCCACCAGGGACATGGATTTGCATGAGCAAAATGACATGAGAAAGTCTTCTTACAGAAGGATATCCCCTCAACTGCAGCTGAGGAGGTGTTTCTCATGGCTTTTTCCAGCACTGGCTCACTAACTGCACAGTTAGTGGTACCCAGGCTCCCTTACCCACCCAAAAACCCCAATTGCTGGTATCCAAGAAGAGATTCCTTGTCCTTCACTTGCCATCCCTTCTCACTCCTCTGTGAGCCATTGCTCTGCATCAGCACTGCTTGGGTTTCCATTCAGAACAGAAGCATCATTGAATTTCTCTGGGCAGTTCTTGACCCTGCCTTTCTTTTTGCCTCTCCTTTTTTGAGCCCCATTGCAGGATTCAACTCGCATTCAGGCAAATACCGTTTCATTCCATTCCCTTGGCAATTCTGCCTGTAACATTTCTCTCACGTTCAAAGTCTTCTTGAGTCATTTTTCACATAAAATTCTAACATTTTGCAGATCTTTCACTCTAGAAGTGCCACTTAGTTTCCTTGATAACGACTACTTTGAGTTCTACACTAAAAGCAAAGCCACATCTTGCCTGTACAGCAGAAAGTTCAGATGGCATTTTCCGAGAACTCACAAATAGGGTCATTTGTCACTTTATGAACTAAATTCAATTGAAAATGTGTTGGTAGCAACCTTCCTCAGACCCTACTCTAACCATATCTTCATCCTGCAGGTACAACTTAAAATGAAAACATTTTTTAAAAGACCAATTTAAATATTCCAGGACTTGAAGAATAAAACTGTATTACTCACTCACTGTAACTATATAGATATTACATGACCCCAGTACAGAACACAGTCTAATTCTTTGGGTGAACTGATTTTGCATTTCTATTCTTTAACATCTTTGATTTCTTTTAAGGTTAACCTTAACTCTAGATACACTGCATTTATTAAGTTTGTTTTGGAATAGCTGCAATATCCCCGTGCTGTGCCCAGCCCTAAATTACTTTCACTCTAATCCTTATCTGCCTTTTAAACAAACTTTAATTTTGGAATATGTTTTAAATTATCCCTTTGCAGAACACAAAGAAAAATTCAAGTTTACTTTGACTCTATGACTCTTAGAAAACCCTTACTCAAAGTTGAATTACCTTTCAGTGTGCTCGGACATGTCTATTTTGCTTTGCTAAGTCCCTACCTCACTTCAAGGGCTTGAGAGTATCAAACCAACCTCATTTCTTCCTCTGGAAATCAGGACTACACTGTTCCTACTTCAGTCATCTGCTTCCTATGTGGTTTTGCTCTCCTCGTGAGATATAAAACCTTGCAAAAACTCATTCTACTTGCAGCAGTCAAACACCAGCACCATGGTATTTGTGTAATATATGCTAGTACAGAAAGAACACTATTTATTCAGTCATCTACACGATCGCCTGTAGTACCTGGATTCATCACTAATGGTCTCTCCCCAAGTGATGATTAAGTCACATCGCACTTACCTTCTGACAGCAGGCATTACATGGTAAAACTCAAAGAATGAAAATAATAATCCTAGCCCATCTCACAAGAATTTTAAAATGTCTGTGCCATTAATCACTATGTTCCTTTCAACAAACTTTATCTGGCAGCAAGACAAATCACCAAAGCCAGAGCCTGTATCTATATTAAAAATAAAAGACCTCAGGAAATTTCCCCAAAGAAATCTGGCACAAAGCTATAAAAGTCAGATTCTACTTATTAATTTTGACATTTTTTCTCCAGCCAAACAGTATCATAACCATGGACTGTGCGTAACAGATGTGGCCTATCCATAGCTGAAATGGATAATGGAACATAATAATGGGTTTTAAGGTCAAAAAGGATCATTAGATCACCTAATCTGACCTCTCAGACAACATAATTTCACTCATAACCCTTGATTCAACTTCAAAACCTGGGCTATGCAGCTTATGTATTCCTGATTTTCCTGAAGACACAGGGAGATGGAGCACAGTCTGTTCCAGTGTCTCATGCTCTGACATCCAACCTCACATTATCTGCACACAACCTCCCCTCTTTTGGGTCTTTTCCCCTTTCTCTGTTGCAGTGAAGACACTCACAGCACTCTGCACTGTACTGGGTGAAAGCTTTTACCATGTCCACCAATCACTGCTTCATCTGTTTTGATAAATTAAGTACCAGAAACCCTACAATTTTAAGATCTCTCACTGAAAAGCAGTCTTTATTACTCCCATGACTAGCCATTTTTCTATTTCCTCACCATTTTGTCTGACTCAGGCGGGAGCACAGATACAACCTCTCCAAGACCTTGTGAACCATATAAGAAGTCACTGGTTATTTTTTAATCCTTTCCTTTTGCTGTCAGACAGCCTGATTATTTCATTAAGGTATCATCCAACCCAAAACTTAAATATTCAGTTCTGTACAATATTAAAATAGTCACAATATAAGTATAGGTCTGCAGAAATAATTAGAAGGCCAACAGGCTTTTTGCAGCTTGAGCCAAAAAGACTGAGACATTTCCAGACACCAAATATCACACTGTGTGCTACCAGCCTTCACGCTTGTACACTTTACTATCCTGTTTGATTCTTAATCACCAAGCAACTTGGCAGGCTGCAGTGTCCAACAGCTATGAAATGCATGGGAAAGCAAAGGAAAAGTGGGCTGCTGTCAGCTGCTTTAGTTGACCTTAAAAAGAGAAAAAAATAACAGATACTCAGTGTTTCATCCTATAACAATAGCTGTCAGTAGAGAAGGATGATGAAAAATGAAGGTTAATTTATATTTATGGCATGTTGTTTCCTTTTAAGCTGCAAATGTAATAATTATACAAGCCCCTCATTTCATTAAGTCTTAATAATCTGTGGCATTTGTTTTCTTACACTTCGCTACTGAAACCTCTACATGTTCCCATCTGCTTCCAAACACCCATCTCCCCCCTTCCTTGGACTGAGCAATAATCTCCTGCTCCTGCAGGCCTTACTTTTCAGCCAAAATCCAAATGAACACAAAAATAATGGCTAGCTATAATGATGAGGTGAGGAAAAAACATCTGCAAGCTTTTAAAAGCACACGTACGCACACAAATGCAGATAAAACAAAGAAACCATTTCAAAGTGAAAGCTATAAGAAGAACAGTTTGTACTCAAGTCAGAAAATACTTATGGCAGGAGGCCTGGAACAACAAACATCAAAGCAGAAAGCATCTCAATTGGGTTTTTGTCTTTTGATAACTTAGATTCAAATACAAATTTCTTATATATATAAAAAAGGAGGGTTAGCAATTGTTAGCTGCTGGGTGCAGCCATTAATCCAAGGGACTACGCTGATGTTAGAGGCAGCATTTTTGTCTGGTCTTGCTTCAAGGAGGAGTGAAGCTGCCTCTGCTCATCTAGCCTCCAGTTGCTGGAGGGAAAGAAACTCAATGAGCTGGACCAAAAGCAGAATTACTTTTGGGATGTTGCAGGAAATGTGCATTTTTCAACCTTTTTATTGAAAATTCACTGCAAAACTGAGGAAACTAGCAAACTCTTGACTATGGCTATAGAATGACAAACACAGGATGCATGAATTCACATATTCCTTGACTATGGAGAATTGTTATACTAAAATTACAATAAATAATCCTACCTGGTGAAGTAAGCATGGACTATACGCAACTGTCTTCCTTCATGTCGCTGATAACCTAGTGCAACAGAGCAGCAGGGGAGACAGCCTAACCACTTGGTGATACGCTTGGGGTGAGCATCATCCCTGCATCCTGTTTGTTCTCACCCTGTGATTTCCCAAGTGTGCAAAACCCAGCTGCTGCCCTGCAAACGACTGCCTGTTGCCCACATACAGTTTTAACGTACCTGAGTCAGCATGAGTCTTTTATTTGGGACTTTTTTAACTGGGAAGGCTTTCTGAGCTTGAAGTTTACCATAGAAAACCATGAAGACCCAGAAATATGGTCATGGGTAATTGCCAGTGACTTACCTCATGGGAGATAAATGATTAATAATAGCCCATTTATATCTTACAAGTCTTATCTTCTGCTCCTTTGCTTTGCCAAGGCAAGGCAGATGGTAAGTCAGCCTACAACTAAGACATGAAAAAAGGAAAAAAACCTTCAAGACAAGTAAGTGCAAACTGACCTACTTCCAAAAGGGAGTTACAAAGAGTTCTGGAGTTTAATTACAGTTCTAGTAAAGCAATAGCTTCTCATAAACGTCTGAAAATATGAGAAAAGACTAATTTAAAAGCTCAGGAAAATAACAGGCAGAAGGATGGCTGGACTGAACCAAATCATGAGTTCATTTTTGCTGCTGCTTGGAGCCAGGTGGATGGCTACATGAGCACAGTGAGTCCTGCCCAGGCAGACCATACCAGCTTCTGGCAAGCTGAAATTAGAGGATTCCTTAGCCATCAGAAGTAACTGTTTCTTGGTAAGCAATAGCTCCCGGAAGGCTTTTCATCCATACTTTCTGTAGCCCTTTTGTGAACCTATTTCAGTCCCATTTCAGAGCAGAGCTGTGCAACCCCAGTACGTGGTGCTGGGGAAAACACACTCTCCTTGTTTGCTCTGGTCATTCCGTTTGACATCCCTAGACCTTTTAGAAGTATACCCATGAAAACTCACACCTTTCCAGCTTCGCTTTTTACCACTGCAGAAATGCTACCTCTGGCATTTCCATTCTGTGTCACCTCTCTACAAGTCACAATTCCCATCCATTTAATCTCCTCTCACACAAAAGCCACTCCACACATGAGCATCCCTGCAGCCTTGCTGCAGCTCCCCCCTTGCCACATCCCTATGATCTAGCAATGGGTGTATTTTCACATGCAGTTCTCATTCTTTCAGAGGCTCCATGTCTTGGCAAAGGGGTAACACTGATGACTCAGCCTCGCACGGTGCACACACAGACGAATGCATTTGCTCACATGCTACAGAAGGAGAATGTGAGCTTCAAGTCCATTCACCATTAGCGTACATGCTTTTGGCTGCAGGACTCTGCTCCTTCACATTTTGCCAAACTTAAATGGTTCAGCATTTAAACTTTCATACTAGAGATCTATATCAAAGAAAATTAATTATCATCACTCTTTTGTTTTAGGCCAAGCCAAAACTATCTAATTTTCTGGATGGAATACTTTGTTTTGCAAATTGGGTGAGGAAAATTGCAATTTTCATGGGATGAGTAGAGATGCACTTGTGTTTGACTCGTCAGGATGCTCATGGTGTCTGAGCTGCAGATCCAGGGTGAGATGTTCTTGTAACTGCTGCTCCAGACCCCTTGCTAGTCATTCGGTTAGGGGTATTTTTATATGGAATATTATGTGGTGTACGATCATAGGATCATAGAATTGTTTAGGTTGGAAAAGACCTTTTAGATCATTGAGTCCAACCGTTAACCCAGCACTGCCAAGTCCACCACTAAACCATGATCCTAAGCACCACATCTACATGTCTTTTAAATACCTCCAGGGACGGCAACCCAACCACTTCCCTGAGCAGCCTATTCCAGGAAAGGGAAAACTTGGGAGCACTGTATTGGGAAGACAGAGATGGACTAGGACAGACAAACAAGAGGACAATGAAGCGTGAAGGCTTGTGACAACTCCTTTCTCCACACCTGGGACTGGAATCTGGAAATCTCAGTCTCACCACTTCAGAGTGCCTTCAAGTATCTGCAAAACTCACAGGCAACTCTTACCCCCTGCTAACCCTGTTTGGTTTTCCAAGCACATAGAGGAATAATAACAACAATAACAATAATAATAACAATCATAATAAGAACAACAACAATAATAATAATAGAAAACCACTAAGAATGCTGACAGTCAAGTGGTCTAACTTGGAAAATGCCAGAAGCTGCCATCATATAAAACTTAACACATCCCATATTCACACATTCATTTTGTTCCATCAGCTTGTGTCTTGAATTAGGCACCAGAATGTAAATCTGTTCCTAGACTTGAGACCCACAGTATCATCCCACCATAAACGTATGTGTTCATTCACCACATACAAACTCAGTTTAAATGACCAGCACAACAATTCACTCTGTTTACTGCCTAGCACACAAAGGCATCTTGGCTCCCATTCCTATAAAAAGGGAAAAAATAACAGGAAGAACAATAGAACAACCCTATAAACCCTTTAAATAGTGCCTCTGTTTGAGAAGAGAGCATTGTGGTGCTATGCAAGGAGGTGTAGGAAAGGGGAGCAGCAGCACACACACAAAGAGCTCCAGATAAAAGCTTGCTCACAGGACCCAGCTGAAGAAAAGGAAAGGAGGCCAAGAAAGCAACTCCCTGCAAAATAACTTACCCTCAGCAATGCATCCCTTCTGCCAGAGCATTACAATTTTGCTGTTCCCAAGTTTTGGTTATTTTCATTTCTGTTTTGAAACTGGGGAGGAGATGAGGGACCTCGTCTATAAAATGCTTCTGTGTACTAAATTAAGCAGCTCATTTGCACTCTGGTAAAAAAATCCTGGTGGTGTTACTGGTTTGCTTGAACTTTATGGTGCAAAGCAAACGGGAGTCTTTCAACACTTCCAAGACTCAACTATAATTCCATTAGTTTTCAATTAGCAGTTTGCCCACGTATATGCAAAATAAATTGATTTAGCACCTTAGGCCTGAGATACCAAAATTTAAATGGAGGGCTTTTTTCTTCCTCTATTGTATCCTGTCTGCAAATATTAGTTACCATAACGGAATATCACGTAAATCAAATAATCTCCTCTCTTTCATAATCATGCTGGCAGCTGCAGTGCCATGTTTCAATGGCTATCCACTGGAACTCATTAAGAAAGCATTATGTATAGTAAATTAAAATGCAGGGTCCATGATCTGCAGACAAAGGGATGACAAAGCTTATCAAATGTGTGCTGTGGACTTTTCATTAACTTGGGGCTTTAAACGGCATTGTCCTCTTCAGGCAGGTTACTGAGCTCGAGCATCGTTCTGTTTGTAATGAGCAGCCTGTATCTGGTCTCATGGAAATTGCTCTGAAGAAAAAGCTGTGTTCCCTAATGGAAATAAGACAAAATTCTGATTGGGGTGAGATTGCACTCTGCGTCAGCCACTAGAAATTGATCATTGCTGCCCATGCATTTGGAGAGCACCAGCAAACAGTTCGACTCATGGCAATGGGGGCAAAGCAGAGACAAGCAGCGTTTGTGAGGACTTGCCGCTGCAATCCCTCATAATTTTGGGGAAGCAAGAACTGCAGCATATCTGCAAAGGCAAGGACAGTCAAGAGCCCGGTCCCTCTGAAGCTACTACCAGTAAACCTCCCTGGGTCCATAGGAGGGTTTCTTCTGCATCCTTACAGGGGACCATGACCAGAACCCTTTCTATTTACAGCAAAACAGGATTTGCTTTCTGTGCCTCCTTTCCCTACTTAACACAGCTCTGGGCTGCTTCAGCATCACACTTCAGAAGTAATGCTGCAAGAGACCGATGCACAAGGCTTTCAGAGCAACACAGGGAAGTTAGTCATACACTGCACAGAGTGAATTCCTTAAGCAAATCAAATCCCATCCTTGTCTTACAAAATGTCATGGGTTAGTTCCACATGCTGTGGCAATCTTACATTCTTCACTCCTGTATTGGGTTTGCATGGCAAGGTTTCTGTAGCAGAGGGGCTATAGGGGTGGCTTCTGTGAGAAGATGCTAGAAGCTTCCCGTGTTTCCAGTAGAGCCAATGCAGTCAGCTCCAAGACAGACTCACCAACTGGGGAAGGCCAAGCCCACCAGTGACGATGGGAGCATTTCTGTGATAACATAGTTAAGAAGTGGGGGATGCTGCTGCACAGGAGCATTTGTAGCTGGAAAGAGGAGTGAGAATATGTGAGAGAAGCATCCCTGCACACACCAGGGTCAGTGAAGAAGGAGAAGAGGAGGTGCTGCAGGTGCCAGGGCAGTTGTTCCCCTGCAGCCCATGGTGCAGACAATGGTGAAGCAGGCTGTCCCCCTGCAGCCCATGGAAGCCCACAGTGGAGCAGATCTTCACCTGCAGCCCATGGAAGGGATCCATGCTGGAGCAGTCTGTTCCTGAAGGATGCATCCATGGAACAGACCCATGCTGGAGCAGGGGAAGAGTGTGAGGAGTCCTGAAGAGGAAGAAGTAGCAGAGACAATGTGTGATGAACTGACCACAGCCCCCATTCCCTGTCCTCTTGTGCCACTCGGGGGAAGGAAGGAGAGAAAATCATGAGTCAAGTTGAGCCCGGGAAAAGGAGGATCTGTGTGTGTGTTTTAAGATTTAGCTTTTATTTCTCATTATCCTACTTTGATTTGGTTGATAATGAACTGATTTTCCCCAAGTCAAGTCTGGTTTGCCAGTGATGGTAATGGGTGAATGATCTCTCACTGTCCTTATCTCAACCCATGAGACTTTCTTTACATTTCCTCTCCCCTGTCCAACTGAGGAGGGCAGTGATAGAGCAGCTTTGCTCTATCCTGGTGTCCAGCCAGGGTCAACCCAGCACAGCTCTGATTTTGTTGTACAGATGATTGTCTCCTACATTATAGATGGTGCACAAAGCATCTATGCCTCACAACATGGTGAGCTGTTGTGAAAACAACTCGAAACCCCCACAGCTGACACAGATTTTCACAAGTTTAATACAGGGATGCACACAGCATTTGTCACTGCATCTGACAGATGCATAATTAGCTTTGCCCATAAGCTTCATTATAATACTGCTGGACTTGCACTGAGCATGACAGCACAGACAACACTGGTGTGCGTCAGTATGTCTCTGATTTCCCCAATGACAGCTCTCTTTGAAGAACATCATTCATTCACCAGAAAATTAAAAAACACATCAACAAACTGCCAGGCCCTGGCAACTGCTTAATTATCTATGACCTCTTTAATACAACCAGGGGCATCAACCTTTATGCTCCTTGCCTCACCTCCGAAAAGAAGAAGAAATCATTTATTAAAACTAGTCAGTGAATACTCATCTGGGCTGCAAAATGCACAAGCAGAAAAAGGTAGGGAAGGAATAAGTGTTAGGGACAAAAAGGTCCCTAGTTTCCTTAGTTTCTGTTTAAACAATAACAAGCGAACATGTCTTAGACCTTAGTAACTGAAGAAGATTTACTGTATCCTGAGGATTTTTCTGTCTATTTTCAATGTATCTGAGTAATTTCTTTTTGCTACTTTCCAATGCTAGGCGTGCTGACAAGTGGTGCTACTTAAAATACAGCACAGCAGCACGAAAAATAGCACATGACAGTGTCATGTTTTAAAATTACACAACACTTTGGCAGCTGTTCAGATGGCAACACAAACAGAAGTTTCCCATTAGAAAGCAGCCACCACGATACCAGGGAAGCAATCTCTTCTTTCAGCACCACCAGCCTTCCCAAACCCAGGTTAAACAATGGCAAGACAAATGTTGCCCTGTTTCCATGTGCTAATGCCTTCCACCTGCAGGTTTTGCACAGCAGGTACCTGTCCTGGGTTCAGCAGTAGCAGTCATTTTTTCTCCTTCTTAGTAGCTGGTGCAGTGCTGTGGTTTTGACTTTTGGCTTGGGAACAGAGCTGATAACACCAATGTTTTTAGTTACTGCTCAAATGTTTACCCTGACCAAGGACTTTGTGAGTCTCATGCTCTGCCAGGGAGGAGGAGAAGCCGGGAGGAAGCAGGGACAGAACACCTGACCCAAACTAGCCAAAGAGGTATTCCATAGCACAGCACGTCACGCCCAGGATGTAACTAAGAGTTGTCAGGAAGGGCTGCTTCACTGCTCAGACCGGCTGGATATTATCGGTCGGCGGGTGGTATTATATTCTCTTCCCTTGTTATTTCTCTTATCATTATTATTATTGGTGGTAGCAGCAGTGATTTGTGTTATACCTTAGTTACTGGACTGCTCTTATCTCAGCCCATGGGAGTTAACATTCTTTCAATTCTCCTCCCCATCCCTTCGGGAGCGGGGGGGAGGGAAGAAGGGGGGGAGTGAGCGAGCGAGACCGCGTGGCTGACAGAGTTTAAACCATGACAGTAGCTCGCTACCTGAATAATCCAACTGGATGCCCAAACCACCTGAGCTCTCCCTGTTTTCTACCTTCAGCTCTTCAAAAGACCCTGACCAAGCCTGATGCTGCTGGGAGCTGCCCCCAGGTGTCCTCCTGCATCACCTCGGTCTCTCTGCATCTCTTCCCGTGGAGTGCCATCACCCACAGGATGGACCTCCCAGAGCCCACCAACACTGTCTTCACAAATGGAAATGAACAGGTGGAGATGACAGTGAAATCCTGATTCATTTAAATTTGCTCCTAACTCCACAGTGTATTTAGCAATCAACATAAAGGCATCAGAGGCTCTCAGGTGGATGATGCTGAGCAGATACTTCCTTGCTCCAGCCTAAACACCACATGAGGTGTTGGGACAGCCCATGTAGCCCCAACTCCCCTGTGGCAAAGCCAACACTGTCCTTGAAAACAGTTATCGGAGTCCTCCCACAGTCAAACTTGTGGACAATTGACAGGTTTGAGTCTGTCAGTGCAGAGGAAAGAGCTCACGGGTCAGATCACATCACCTCTTCTTCAATTAGATCCCACTTCATCTTCAGCAAAACACTCCTACAGCGAAATCCATCTCCTCAATGCCATCTAAAATACCTCAATTGTATATTTTGTTTCCCTTTCCTTTCCCTCCCCCCTCTCTTGGCTGTCTTCTACTGTAAGACTGAGAAGGTCTTTATTCACGTTTAAGGGATATAACACAGCTGGAGCAGGAAAAAGTTAAGATTAGAGCCCTAGAGCCTTGCCAAACACGTGAAGCTTATAGAAGCTTTATAGTTTTATTCACTGAGCACAGATGTGACTGAGGATATGGAGCCATTACTGCTCTTCTTAAATACTGGTAGGACATTATTTAACATTGACTGACAGCATGGAGGCCATGAGACCTTACAGAAGCAAAGACTGGAGAAACAGGGTCATGCGAGGCCCGGCTCCCACAACTTGGCGTGTGCTTAACTATTCATATGCCCATAACTTTCCAAGAGTATTTTACTTCATTCCTGAATTGAGCCAAAATATTTGGAAACCATCAGTAATACAGATAATTTTAATACCAACAGTCCTGGAAAAAACATAGGAACTCCTGACAGCATAAAACCTTTAGGTAGGAAAGACCATGCATATAGAAAGACAATAAAAAGACAGTGTTTCAAACAGAAAGTTTTGACAGGATGGACGAAAGAAATAGAAGAGATGGAAAAACTTGGCCAGCAGTTGGTCAGCCAAGTTGAAAGCCAAGTTGAAGTCTGTTTCTGAGCTGAAACAGGCTTTTGCATTTTCACAAGGCTAGTGAGCTATAAGCACCCTCGTGCCCCTGAATCACAAGCAGAGAGCCAAGCCATGTGCAAATGCCAAGCAATGCTCCCAGGGAAGGAGGAGGAGGAGGGCAGCCTGTCCTCCTTGGCACTTCATTACCATTTGATGTAGTGGTCAACTCTTGCCTCCAGTGGAGGGAATGTCCTGCACTCTGCATCACCCAGTTGCTGCCCAGGGAGGACCAGAGGTTGCAACCCCCCCCATAAAACAGATACACGCTCCTGCTGCGATGCCCTTCAGAAGATCAAAAAAGGGGAAAGAAATAGCTTTAGATAGATGGGATGAACTGAAGGGCACTGCAAGGCCTGCATTCGGAGATCTCACAAATGTTTTTCAAGACTTCATGCATTTAAGGGCTTGGTTGGGTGCGTGCCTTCGCATTGATGGGGCACTGCTGTTCGGTCCTGCTTGCCAAACACACAGAACAGGGCCCCTATAGAGTTAATTGCCAGGCATTGACTCAACCTTCCTGAAAGAGTAAATACTTGAACCAGTAAAAACAGAGGTTGGTTTTAATCTGCACAGATCTCCTTGCAGAGCTAAGGAGGCCAAAGCAAAGCTGAGCTGAGCCAGGCTGTCAGACAAGGAGGATACCACTGTGCCTGAGGTGTTTCATTGGTTATGACCCAGGGTCATAGCAAGCAGCCTTTACAAATATTCAGATGTGGGAGTTGGTTTGTTTTTGTTAACGTTTCCTTCTTTCTTGTGGGTGTCACTAGATGGCAGAGCCCATCACTGGGCTCCCTAATGACACATTCCTACACCATTCAATATTTGGATTTCAATTAAGCTGTAAATTCCTGAGGTTTTCAGTGGCTATCTCTGGGGTAATCACAAAATCAATGTCCTTTAAAACAAACAAAGCAAGCTTATACTTTAATGATATGAATGATCGACCCATTTGAATACACTCCATGTTTGGGATGAAGACATAAATTTAACCTTTGACTCAAAAACCATTCAAAATATCATGCCTGAAGACCCAGGAGCCTCTGAGAAGGCACTATGTGGTCTTACAAGTGTCTCAAAGCTCTGAACCGACACTCTCTGGAGCAAAGGCAGCCAGAGAGCCCAAGCTCCTCATGCTGGGAAGCTTCACATTACCATCGCAAAGTAAACCAGCCCAGCCTTGACAGTTAATCTGTAGCTCATTTATGAGCTGAAGGTACTGATAGCAGATGAAAAGGAAAACTCACCAGCAGCAGATAACCTGGGAAGCAGCTTGCACAAATCCCAGCGTGAAAAGTTTGCAGAGGTTCTGTCCTGCCATTATTTAAACTACATGGGCTGGAAACAGGTTTTAACAAAAAAACCCCTGTTAATTTATTGTGCAAAACTCATTTAAAATATTTATAATATGGAGACCACTTAGTCAAGAGACCAAACCCCATTCTCAGCAAGTCCTGGCATCCACAGGGAACCCTACCACTTGGGGAAGGACCTTCAGAGCAGACTGAATGTCTCCTCTGGCTCCAGATTCGGTTTCCAACACAGGGCCAGGATTGACAACGACCACAACCTAAGCATGCACATTGAATGACATACACAGAGATATGATATAAAAACATGTGGGAACAGGAGAGAGCAGCTCAGCCACCAACTACTGCTAGGAACGACAGGTTGCTCAGGAACAACAGGTTGCTCAGAAACGGCAGACTCCTACTGTGTGCATCTCCGAGTTGTTTTGGTTTTGCTTCTCTCTGCTTTCCAGTAAGGTTCCCCTTCACAATACACTTTACTGTTGGAAGTTATAAACCAGCTGCTTGTTAAAGCTCTTAGAAAGGAAGACAGAGGCAATCCTAATGTCAGCCGGAGTTCAGCTGGAAAATTTTGGCCTTTCCAAAACAAAACAAAACAAATCAAACAAAACCAAAATAAAATAAAACAGTTTACACAGCTTATGAGAAGTTGTTCTCCAGGAAATTAAATCTCTGTAACACCTTCATCCTATTAGTCTACTTGCCAATTACTTCCCTCCCCTTGATTACAAAATGCTCAGAGATAGGAACCAAGCCGGAAAGCAACATGTGTTTGCTGTATGTGACAGCCCATCCATACTCTGCTCGTGGTGAGCCTAAACCTCTGGTTCCAAGAACTGCCTGCTGGCACAGTGTGCCAAACCCTTCTCACTCTGTGCTGCAGATGGCCAAGGGGCACCAGCAGGATGATGTTCTCCTTCTTACCAGAGGACACCTAGGACTGCCTGCACACCAGAGCCTTCCCATGGTGGAGGAACTTCCTTTTCCATAGCAAGAGCAAAAGGGTCCCAAGGAATTCAATTATTCCCTAAAACCCATCAGTTTTAATTAATATCTCTGCTGCAAGTGAAAGTAGCACTATAGTCAAATCCAGGGATTATAGATCCAATGCTCAGCAACCCAGCTGATTCCAGAAACATCACAACAAAAGCTCAAAGATATCTGACATAGAAAATAACACCTTTGAAGTGCAATCCTACATGAAATCCATCCCCTCAAGGTTGCCTACATTGAACCCTTCAGGATATGACCAAAATCAGTCAACAGCAAAAATAAATGGCAATATGGGACAAGTAATCCCAGTATATCTTTACTGGATTTGGCTCTAGTGGTCAGCATTACAAGCACCCACATCAATTCCCATAGGAAAAAAAGGCAATTTCACAGAAAAAACAAGCCAGCTCTGTTACTGACTTGATCTTTCTCTCCTCAGAAAACTGCTCCAGGGTATTACTTTGACACTGTTTACTTCCAAGTGCTGACTTATTGATTTCACTTGCCCTAGAATTTCTTTTACTGCCCAGGGTAGGCAGCTCTGGCACTGAGTACATCCAGAGCTGTCTGTGGTTATTTATTGGAGAGAATCATGTCTCTATAATGTCCCCTCCTTTCCCCCCCTTTTTCGTTCTTATACTCAGCTCCTTCACAGAGCTCATTGGAAAAGCCTATGAGCAGTAATTAAGCATGGAAATCGCCTTAGCTAAGCAAAATTAAACAGCTCCTTGAATATGCATGATACGCAACAGGAGCAGTTTTGAAGGACATGAGGACAGCTGACAGTATCTTGAGTTTGTAAGCGCTATGACCACAAGAAAAGCAGAAAAAAGGTGTGAAAATGCATCTTCACCATTTAACGGTGTATCAAAACCTGCCAGAACACCAAGGAGCAGGAGCATTTGCTAGCAAACCCTTTGAGGAAGGAATGGCTCCGTGAAATGCATGAAGGTATTAATCCTTCATCTTTCTGTCTGCTAGCCTGAATCCTCAGGTTAGCAGCGACAGCAAACACAGCTCTCATAGGGCACAGGTGGTAGCATCAGCAAACACCTAAGCTGAAAGGGCATGGAAGAAATACTGTTCTTTCTGCAGGCTACCCTGCCATGCCGAGTGTTGAAGAGGAAGCATTGTAAGCATTTGCTCATTGGTGGCATGTGCTTATGTATGTGTGAGAGACTCTGTGAGTGAAGGTGTCCTTTTCCTTTAGAATATAAATTTCCTTTTCTATCTAAATCCAAGAACAGAAGGAAATTGTACATGCATAAGAAATCCCTCCAACCTGCACCCGGACACACTATACTTCCATTCATTTTCTCTCCTGATGCCTTTGTCACTCTTTTCTGGGAGCATGACTTAACATCCCCATTTCAAACAGACCTCACGCTACTCTGTGTGGCTTCACCCTCCCTAGTATCTCTCCCATACGCAATCAGCCCATCAGCTGTGATTCCAAGATCCTTGAACCATATCATTTAATCTTTGCTATACCTCTGTTTAACAATAGTCTTTAAATGATAATACAATACAGTCTTTGACTGTAGTATCTGTATCAATGTGGTACCCTCAGCTAGTAATAAGTCTCAGTATTTCTGTGTGAGAATAATGGTATCAAAGCTATTGATAGCAACAGGGTTTCTCCCTCCAGTTCTACACAGCCATACACAGAAGCCTCTGCAAACAGACTAAAGCTAGAACTCTGCAAGCTGCCGTTAAACTGAGGTCCCAGCTGCTCATCTGGCACAAGCAGATTCACCACTTTCCCTGGGGCTGCAGAAGCAGGTTATTTAAGGATGAGTTTTCTTTCTGTTTGCTCTGCAGGTTTGGAAGCTATGTCAGACTCACAAGGTTCCACTGCTTTACAGGGGCAGGCAGTGCCAGGATCATCTGAATGTAGCTGGAGCACAAACATGACTTAGAAAAGCAACCACCACCTTGATTATAGCTCAGATACTGCAGTTTCCAAATCATCTTCCAGTGGCATAGTTCAGTGATTGCAGATAGGTGTAGAAAAAAACCTGCTACTTTACAGATTTCTTACTAAGCAGCAAGACTTCTTTCTGAGCAGGAAGGAGGACTGTTGAGAGATGCTGATATATACATTCCAGATAATGTCAGAATCACAGAACAGCCCAGGTTGGAAAGAACCTCAAAAGATCATCAGGTACAACCTTTCATGGAAAACAGAGCCTAGATGAAAGCTGTCATCAACCCCAGCCAGCTAATCAGTTGTCCATATCCTTAAACTGCTGCTATTTAGCATTATGAAAACTGTTAACAACAGTGATAAGACTATTAATCATTCTTTATTTACCTAATGATCATCCCTCTGACATACTGCTGGTGATAATACTCATCCAGTAAAAAGTAGCAGATGCTCACCTAAAACTGGCAAAACCTCAAAATTCAATTACACCCAAATAAACAGCATCAATACAGAAAAAAAGAATAAAAAGTAACAGTAAAACAGTTCCTCATCCTGCCAGATGAATAACAGCTTTTACAATGATTTTTAAATGGGACTGAATATAGGAAAATTATTTGAAAGCCTAGGAGATATAGACTAACATTATCACCTAGAAACATGTGCAGTCAAAACCTATTTTCGGCGTGCTCAGCAATGTTGGTGCCTCCCCTGACCTCAAGTCTGGACCTGCATGACTTCAGCCACACCAGTCCCCCATTGCCTCTGGAGGGTCCCTCTTAATTCTCAGGAGCTGCACATGATCAGGAAGACAGAGGAAAAATCTGGGCTAATAGAGCTTTGCTGAGGTTTTTACATTTCATTTGCACTTACAATTTAAGTCAAATATGAAGATGATAAAATAAGAAAACCCAGCAGACCACCTCTGCATTCAAAGCCTGCTGAATTCAACACAAGTCTTTGCTTCTGGTGGGTTTTGGCATGAGCTTGTCTGTGGTTTTAATCCTCCATTGATTGCCTGCACTAACCCCTTCCAGCCCTGTGGCTGCTGTAGGCAGATCTGGTCATACCCTTGGATGGTGGGGTGCAGGTGACACCCTCAGCAGCACCCGCCTGCTTGCATTAAAATGAAAGGCTTGATGAAGCTGTATTTAAATAGCAACATATGGCCTCCACCTCAATTGTTCCAACTTTCTGTTATCTCAGAAACATTGACGTTAATACGCTGGCAGCAATTTTAGAGATTTTGGGTTGTTTCCTTTACCAACACTGAACCTTCATGCAGTTTAACAAATTTCAGCTGTACAAGGTGCCTGAGAATGATGTCTATGCCATAAGCATCTCCCTCAGGAGATTTTCAGGTCAGCAGCAAATGCATTTCAGGAATTTCAGTTATTGGCATCATCTGACAACTGCCTGACTGCTGGGCAAAAAAAAGGGAAAGGTCATTTTTAGGAATGAAAAACATTCTTTTGCATTAATTTTTCCTAATGTTGCTATAAAGTCTCATAACTTCCATGCAAAAATAAGGCAGATGAGTTATTCTTTCAGCAAACCAAGCCAATTTTCACTGACAAAATTCCACAGCCTCATAGTTTTGAGGGTTGTTAAGGAAGAAATTGTTAGGGAATTATTAAGGAAGAAGTTCTTTACTGTGAGGGTGGTGAGGCACTGGAACAGGTTGCCCAATGAAGTCATTAATGCCCCATCCCTGGAAGTGTTCAAGGCCAGGATGGACAGGGTATTGAGCAACCTGGTTTAGTGGAAGGTGTCCCTGAGCATGGCAGGGGGTTGGAACTGGATGATCTTTACAGTCCCTGATGAACAGTCCCTCCCCAGCATCCTTGTAGGCCCCCTTCAGATACTGGAAAGCTGTTATGAGGTCTCCACGCAGCCTTCTCTTCTCCAGGCTGAACAGCCCCAACTTTCTCAGCCTATCTTCATATGGGAGGTGCTCCAGTCCCCTGATCATCCTCGTGGCCTCCTCTGGACTTGTTCCAACAGTTCCGTGTCCTTTTTATGTTGAGGACACCAGAACTGCACACAATACTGCAAGTGAGGTCTCATGAGAGCAGAGTAGAGGGGCAGGATCACCTCCTTCAACCTGCTGGAAATTCTTTACTGTGAGGGTGGTGAGGCACTGGAATGGGTTGCCCAGGGGGGTTGTGAATGCTCCATCCCTGGCGGTGTTCAAGGCCAGGCTGGATGAGGCCTTGGGTGGCATGGTTTAGTGTGGGGTGTCCCTGCTCATGGCAGGGGGGTTGGAACTAGATGATCTTAAGGTTCTTTCCAACCCTAACTATTCTATGATTCTATGATTCTATGACTATGATTATTACAGAGTACATGCATTTCAGCTCAAATCCCAGTGCATTTGTAGAAAGAGCCATTAAAGATTACAGAGGTGCTTGATCAATACAAGTTTCCATCAAGATCTTCACAAAGATCCTTTTCTTCTTTCACACCAACAGCCTGTGCAGCAGACCTGTGCCTGGTACACACAAGCTGATCATGGCCAGCTTGTCCCAGAGAGTCCCAGGCACGGTGAGGGGCCACCCTGCCAGCCACAGCCAAAATTCAATGTAAAACTGAAATGAAACTCAAATAAACTCAGCCACACGGGAGCACAAGTCACCCCTTGGCATCATTCATGAAGCACCTTTCCAAGATGCCAGCTTACCAAGCGATGAGCTTGCCTGGGTGCAGGCAGCGATGATTTAAGGTTAAGGTGCAATCCATGCCTGGTGTTGAACACTTCTGAGCAGTGTTTACTGTCTCCTGGCGATGATTTATGGGGTTTGATTACCCATTTTTCATTACGACCAAAAGTGAGATTAAAATGTTTCAGAGGCAACCGCTCATATTCATCTCTGCAGCAGAGGCTGGGACTGGGGCTGTCACTCAGAAAAGGGATGGCATAACAGCTGCCAGCACTGCTACAAGGCAAGAATCATTAAAAGCAAATACCTTATCATAAGATAGACTGGAGACGGAGAGAACTGCAGCCAGCCAAAGAGGGTTTCTGAACGGTAGCCAACACACACAGAAACTCAGCCAAAATTCACTGACCATCCTCTGCTGATTTCATCTCGGAAAGACATAAAAAGAGGCACTAAAACAATACCAACGCTTTGTGTAAGAATAGCACGTGCATTTTAAATAGCTGTATTTAAATCACCTGTCCTTTTGTGCCTAATAAGGAGTAAAAATTAAAGTGCAGGTGGGATTAATAAGCTGGGTTGGAGGGAGATGCTTTGGTGAGGCACCAAGCAAATTCAGCTCCAAATAAGGAGCACTGAGATGCGAGGAAGCAGCATGGGTGAGCAGCGGGCAATTGCCCCGCTCGCTCCCAACCCAAGCTGTCTTTGGCAGGGAGAATTTATCTTATCTTTCCAGTGTGAAGAGGCAGGAGAAAAGAAAGAGAACATCAAAGTGACTGCTTACGAGACTTCAAGCTGCACAATAATATCCTCTCCATGTGGGAGAAAGCATTAAAAAAGCCCCAACAAACCCACCAACCCACAAGTAATTCTGTTATTTCCAAGGGATTTTGCAAAAACCTGAACAATCACAGTTATTCCCAGTAGCTGCATTTCCGTGCCTGATCTGCAGAGTAAGAAATGCGGCTCAGAGGGGAGTTCCGTGTGCCGCACATCAAACCTAAATAAATCATAATTATAGACTGCTCTATTTCGTCGCAAGGGGAGACAAACATTGCTTTCCCCGTCTGCCTGCCCACCCCCTGCCTGATACCACCTTTTTTGTTCATTCCCAAAAATAAAAACATAAAAACAAAAGCGTTTACTGTAATAATTTACTGCTGAGGTCAAGAACGTGCTCCAGGGGTGGTGGTGGTAAAGAGGAACTACAGCGGGAATACAAACAGATACTTTCCCCCTAAGCTGCTTTGATGTGCCGTTCCTAGCAAGACTGGCTTTCTTCCCTTTATAGCTGTGGGCCTGTGAAGACTTTACACTTTTTTTGCTCCTTCTTTCCTTGCTTTTTTTCTTCCTCTCAGATATCCTTAACACAGGGCCCTTTCCCGACCTCACAGTAATAACAAACAGGAGATGAAAAATCAATGTGCTGCCTTATCAAAGCCATCTGCAGAATTTAAGCTTTCATTTACAAAATCAAAATTAAGCTGCTGGCCTTTAAAGGTTGCAGAGATAACCTTCTCTATGTGATCTGACCCACAGCCATCCTCTGTTTCTACTCTCCTTTGTCAAGTTGTCTTGAGGTCCGCAACTGCTCCCAACAGTCAAACTGACTATTTGGGGAAAAGTGTTTACAGATACTGTTCGTTTGTCTTTCCCAAGTGAACTAGCACTGGTTTCACACTGCTGATGCATAAAGCTGATAAGCAGAAGCAAAGCAAGGCTTTTGCTGGAATCTCCATAAATTCACAGGACCAAAACATGGGCATCTTTAACACTTATGTACTCAACACCCACGATTCTCCCAGGTCTGCATGCACAGGCTCGTGCTTCTAGGTGTGACTCTTCAGACACATTCAGACATTAAGGTGAACCGATCTCAAGATGCCTGAGACTGAAGGAAAAAAATGGCCTTGGTGCTCACAGCTCCTACTAGAGACGCGGCAGTGAAATGAGTAGGGAAGATGACGTCATCTACCTGGATTTGTGCAAAGCATTCGACACTGTCCCACATGACATCCTTGTCTCTAAATTGGAGAGACATCAATTTGATGGGTGGACCACTCGGTGGATAAAGAACTGGCTGCATGGCCGCACGCAAAGAGTTGTGGTCAATGCCTCAATGTCCAATTGGAGACCCATAACGAGTGGTGTCCCTCAGGGATCGATGTTGGGACCGGTCTTGTTCAACATCTTTGTTGGTGACATGGACAGTGGCATTGAGTGCGCCCTCAGCAAGTTTGCCGATGACACCAAGCTGTGTGGTTTGGTTGATACGCTGGAGGGAAGGGATGCCATCCAGAGAGACCTCGACACGCTTGTGAGGTGGGCTGATGCCAACCTGATGAAGTTTAACCATGCCAAGTGCAAGGTCCCACACCTGGGTCGGAGCAATCCCAGCCACAGCTACAGGTTGGGCAGAGAAGAGATTCAGAGCAGCCCTGCAGAGAAGGACTTGGGGGTGTTGGTCAATGAAAAAATGAACATGAGCCGGCTTCAGTGTGCGCTCGCAGCCCAGAAAGCCAACCGTATCCTGGGCTGCATCAAGAGGAGCGTGACCAGCAGGTCGAAGGAGGTGATCCTGCCCCTCTACTCTGCTCTTGTGAGACCTCACTTGGAGTATTGTGTGCAGTTCTGGTGTCCTCAACATAAAAAGGACACGGAACTGTTGGAACAAGTCCAGAGGAGGCCACGAGGATGATCAGGGGACTGGAGCACCTCCCATATGGAGACAGGCTGAGAAAGTTGGGGCTGTTCAGCCTGGAGAAGAGAAGGCTGCATGGAGACCTCATAGCAGCCTTCCAGTATCTGAAGGGGGCCTACAAGGATGCTGGGGAGGGACTCTTCATCAGGCACTGTAGTGACAGGACAAGGGGTAATGGGTTAAAACTTAAACAGGGGAGGTTTAGATTGGATATAAGGAAGAAATTCTTTACTGTGAGGATGGTGAGGCACTGGAATGGGTTGCCCAGGGAGGTTGTGAATGCTCCATCCTTGGCGGTGTTCAAGGCCAGGTTGAATGAGGCCTTGGGTGGCATGGTTTAGTGTGAGGTGTCCCTGCCCATGGCAGGGGGGTTGGAACTAGGTGATCTTAAGGTCCTTTCCAACCCTAACTATTCTATGATTCTGTGATTCTAAAGATGGCAAAAATGATGGCCCTGGATGACAAATGAGCCCTGCTGCAGGAATGAATTTTTTCCAAGTCCTCTGTTGATCATGTCATGGGAAAAATGCTGCTCCCTTCAAACAGCTATTGCTGTGATCTTGACCACAGAATCAAGCCTCCCTGGCCAAACTGACAGGACCAAGCATTTGTTCCTCATCTTCAGTCTCTTATCTCCAAATGAGGACCCCCCCTCCACAGGGAAGAGACAAGAAGAAAAAACCCAGCCAAAGAAAAAAACAGACAAAGAGACCCAGCACATCCCACGGTAATTACGCGTTGAGAAAGAAAGTGGCGATTCATCCATTCTGACCCTGGTAGAAAACAAGTTTGAGAGAAGAAATACAGAATTGATTATATTTATCAGCAGCACAGAGAGCCTCAAGTATTAAAAACCTCCTGAAGGCTACACAGGTAATCTTCACCCTACTCAAGGGACATCAAGGGCCAGGGTGAGCAGTGGATATATGACTTCTAGATTTCAAGGTCAAGCACACAAAGCACAAATACCCAGTAATATATAAATGCTTTTCTTTTTCAGAAATAACTAATCCTTTTCAAAGCCTATGAGCCATCACCTTCCTCTGCAACCATTCTGATATTTAGTGGCTTTCATTAGTAAGTACCAGTCCAGAGGAAAGATTTCTCACATCAACTTTCAGTCATTGGATCTTGCCATGCTTTCACCAACAGAACCACCAAGATTCTAGTCTTCAGTAACTCTTCCACATATATCCACATGGAGGAATGAAGACACCAAGCAAACTTCTGTTTGACAAAAGCAAATACATTGAGTCCTTGTTTTTGTATCTTTTTGCAGTGACTGAAGTCTCCTCTGGTCTCTGCTCAGTACCATATTGCCAGCACTAGAATGTTGTTCTGGCCAGTTCGGAGACAGAACCTCCTCTCACCTTCTTGGATGCATTAGAGGACTGAAATAGCTCTTTTTGCCCACACTGACAAATGATCTCATTTTTAGCACCCTCACCTATCTCTATGTCATCTGCAAAGATGTTATTCCATATTGAAAATATTGAAATATTGAGCAGCATCAGCCCAGGAACTGTTCCCAGAAGTATCTAGTGAGAAACAACTTCCTCACTGATATCCCTTCCCAACAACGACATTTTGACACACATCACCCAAACAGTTTTAAATCCCTCTATTATACGCAGTTATGTCTACGCCAGTTGGCATCAAGTCCAAAGCCTTATAAAATGTAAGTACATTGTAAAAGCAGACTTCATGCTATCAAATGGCAGTAACCACCTTTATAGATGACGTAGTTTCATAATGGAGCGACAATACCTTTGGCTTTACCTAAAAAACAGGTGAAATATGGAAGAAGATGCAGACAAGGGAGTAAAAAACCCATCCAAATAGGGCCAAAAAAGCAGTTGTCAACAACTGTGGGAATAAAGAAGAAAATGCCAACAAATTCAGAATAGAATTGAACCCTTTATTCACAATAAGAGTAGAAAGAAATCCATCATATTAATCTATAAATTGATTCATTGTTTCCTTGACCAAAATTGTTTAAGCTGTGTGTGCTATCATGAAGCTGAAAGAATCACTGAGTAATATATTGGTTCCATTATTCAGAAAGATGAATAATGGTCGTTTCAGGTCTTAAATTCCATTACTTTATCAGGTAGAATAAGACTATGCATGGGCTTAAGATGCAATTGCAGTGGATCTGTACAGCAAAGTAATGGGTTCTGAGGAGCCCAATGCCATCCTCTGTGTACCAAGGGGCTGTGCTCCAGCCCGCTCCCATGGCTGCATACTCATGCTGCTGGAGTGCACCATGTGCATATGAACATGAACCTAGTTCAGTTTTCTGAAAACAAATCAGATTTGGGCCCTCTGAGATGGTTCCCAACCTGAACCAAAGCCCACAAAGTGAGAACAACCTGATTTGCTTCCAAAAATCCCTCTTGATCCAAACATATCCATTCCCAAAGAGTTGGAGGACAGCAAAAGCTACATGCAAAAGGTGAGCAGAGATCATTAAAATTACCAGAATCTTTTAAAAGTTGGGAAAAACACTTCTTTACTAGGGTGACATTTGGGGGCTGACTCCATACTGACAAAGTTCAAAGCTATTAGTAATAGACATAAGTAGGAAAACATCAGTAATAAGCTTTTCAGTAACACAACTGGCACTGGGTCACACCATATCAGCCACTGCAGGGACACTGCCTCAAGGGGACTGAGCACCTTGGTGATCTAATCCCAGGGTATTAAAATATAGGTACCTCTGCCTGAATCTGTGAGAATTACAGCTATTTTTGTGTCATGCACATCCCCCAGGACACGCATCCACTCCCACAGCTCACCACCTCCTGTCACCACCGTGTAGGAGAGGCATGTGGTCACACCACAATGCCTTCAGTGTAGATGAGAACAAAGCATGAGGCACTTTCTTGGATTAAAACTCCCACTAAATACCACAGTATTTCCAGACACTATTTTTTCCCAGCTTTAAGCCAATTTTTTCTTTTTTTTTTTTTTTTTCTTTTGGTACTCTTTGACTGAAATTGTCTGGGTTTTGGACAATATATTAGATGGTTTCTATATTTAGCACAAACAAAAAAGGCATGATCCATGGACTTAGGCACACCCCCTCTTTTTTTTTCCCCCTTTCTTTTTTGGCTTTCAAAGCATTTTCTCCATTAGATCATATTTGTTTGCTTTAGACTTCAGAAATAAATAGCAGATGACATTATGCTGCAGTTACCGTATGTGTTTGCTTTATCCATTTTTGTATTTATTGCAATGAAAATTTCCATGGGTGAATGTTTCCCAAAATTCTAATATCCCTCCCTATACACCCTGGAAATGATGTGCCCCTTGTTTCTGGATGTAACCCACTCCATTCCCAAACACAGTGGTCAGCTGTAGATACAGCCCTTACAATACTTAGGGGTCTGCCCTTAGTTTAACTCATTTTAGTTCAAGATTTTTGTGAATCTGACAATGTTCCTTTCGTCCAGTCTTCCTTATGGGATGGGAAAGAAACAGGACTAAGTTAGTGTAAGCTGAAATGTTGCATTCAAACAATTCCCAAAGGATCGCACTGGAAAACAAAGGACAACAGTAAAATCCACAAACAAAGCTCAGGCTTGCCCTGCTACTAGTGCTCCTCATTGTTCTGAGACACAGCACACTATGGAAGCCATCCCTGAAGAAATGGGAAAATAAAATTAATTAAAATTAAAAAATACCATATAAACAGGAAAATCCCAGCACAACAACAGCCTTGAGGAGCCTCCCACTGAAAGTCACCAATGGTGGCTCTGGCCACCCTCCAGACATGGCTTTCTGCCATGGCAGGTTTGAAGACTTTGACTCAAAGCAGTCAGAAGCATGGGAAGAACTGAGGTTCAACTGATGAACAAGGCTTTGGCAATTCCATGGCAGCCAAACACCTATCTACTTCAGGCCAGATACTATTGTGCGTGATGATGGCAGCACCTTCTTCACCCTCCAGTATCCTACTCCCCACAGCATCCTGCAGGTCCCAGGCATGTCCGTAGGGGAGAGAGAAAAATGTGTCCTCTCCTTCTCTGTTTGCATAAAGCAGGACTTTAAAAGGAGCGCAACATAGATACTTTCTTCAGACCTGCTTTTGTCTTTCCAGCAGAAGAGAAATATCTACCATAAGGGTTAAATCAATCAGTGCGCTACAGTAAGGGCATCCTTGGGGCACAGTCCAAGACCGCAGATTTAATTCCTCCAGGAATAAAGGCATGGAGTAGGCATGCATACTTAAAAACAAAAAGCAAAAATGCTACCAAGCAAAACATTTCCCTGCACGCACACACTGCTCCATGCAGGCAGGAATGAACCACACAACACAAATTCTGGCCATCTCACTTAATGCCCAAGATTATAGTTGTGAAAGCAGGGAGGCAGTCGAGCCAGACTATCTAACAATACATTAGGGCACCATCGCTAAGGTTTAATGCAAACGCAAGAGGACTGCATCTCAGATTGGAGAGAAAATAATCTCACTACAGAAAACATAAGGCCATAAAATGGGTAATGTGCTATGGAGTTGAACTTGGTGCAGTACAAGTTTGCATGCTGTATGATCAGACTAATGTCATCTTATAGCCAATATACAGATTGAGGGCTTTGCAGTGGAGGGAGAAGGGGGAAGGGCGGGAAGAGTTCCACTCATTTTTGTTAGGATGCCTAATGGTGTTAGAGAAATATAAATATCAATATCATCACGAGGCAGAGATTAGATCTAAATTCTTTGGAATGTGAAAAACAGATTCTTAGAAAGCTCTGTTTTGCAGCATGTGGAATAAGGCCATTATTTGACACACTGCCCATAGAAGTGGCAGTTTGTGGAGGAAAGGTTCATGTGAGCATTCTTCTCAGAGACAGCAAAGAACACTTTGAAGTGTTGTCAAGAAACATATTACTATCTCACCTGGAGCAAGAGTGATTTCTCTCTAATATGCATGTGAGAAGACACATAATTCATCCCTAAAAGTTTGCTTGTTTCCCCACATAACAAATGCCGAACTTCACAGAAACACAAATTTGTTGTTGATGCAGTTTGTGTGTGTACCAGTATTTGTTCTTTTTTTAACAGAACCCCCATAATTATCAATATTAATTTTCTGCTAAGTAATCATGGATCCATTTAATATCATTTGTTACAGGGCAAAGAAGCCTTAGCATGGGCTTGCTGAACTTTAGCAGGTCTTTATGGTTCCTTTCTCACTTCCTCCAGTGCATCCTACAGCAGGATAACTGGCAAGTTGTTAAAAACTTAAACTGTTTACCCCAGGATGATGAGTCCTAGTAAATAATCATACTGAAAGCCCTGATTAACATTTTCTTCAGAAATCTTGACAATGGCATTAATGTCTTTCAAAACCTTGAGGATTGTGTATCCTCTCTGCCATCTCACTGGCAATATAATGCCATTCTACAGCAGGATGATGCTCAAACCATGTTTTTAGCAGCAGAAAATGCCAGTCAAACAGTGTAGTAAAGCCTGTCACTCACGTGTGAAATGAAGGAGGACTGAAATGCAGAGTGGAGTCTCAAGCGCTGAATATTTACAAAATATGACATTAACTGCAGTGCTGTACCTGGGATCAGCCTCACTGTTGTTGAGATCTGCTTCCCTTTTCCTTCGGCTGAAGCATGCAATGAAAGAGGGTCAATTCTGAAAGCCCATCAACCCCTACCATCATGACAAAGCATATCCACTGCCTCCAAGAGAAAAGCTTATTTTGCAAGAGTATTCCTCTGGGGAGTTGATGTTTCATTGTCCCAACCAATTGCCTCCAATGAAAACACCATCGAGCCTCAAGTGTACTCTTATCCTGAGAGGGCTCTCATCTCCCTTGAATTGAAGGCCCTCACAACAGCTAATGCATTTAGCATCAGCATAACTTCAGTAAAATACACTTTTATCCCTGCTAGCAGATAGAAGCATGAGTCTTGGAAATACTCCATAGCAGACTCCCTCCAACATCAGAAGGAGCTGCCTATATACTTGTCAGGGAATTTGGACCTACAGATTTGCTTAAAATCTTCCAATATATCATTTGCAGGGTAAGAAATGGCACTCAAAGCCCCCAGCCTCAGCAGTTCATACTGTCCAGGGGACCCACCGAATCTCTATCTAGCATCCGTGAGACCTCACTTGGAGTATTGTGTGCAGTTCTGGTGTCCTCAACATAAAAAGGACATGGAACTGTTGGAACAAGTCCAGAGGAGGGCCACAAGGATGATCAAGGACTGGAGCACCTCCCGTATGAAGATAGGCTGAGAAAGATGGGGCTGTTCAGCCTGGAGAAGAGAAGGCTGCGTGGAGACCTCATAGCAGCCTTCCAGTATCTGAAGGGGGCCTACAAGGATGCTGGAGAGGGACTATTCACTAGGGACTGTACTGATAGGACAAGGGGTAATGGGTTCAAACTTAAACAGGGGAAGTTTAGATTGGATATAAGGAGGAAGATCTTTACTGTAAGGGTGGTGAGGCACAGGAATGGGCTGCCCAAGGAACTGGTGAATGCTCCATCCCTGACAGTATTCAAGGCCAGGTTGGATGGGGCTTGGAGCAACCTGGTCCAGTGGAAGGTGTCCCTGCAGGAGGGCTGGAATTAAATGATCCTAAGGTCCTTTCCAACCCAAACCATTCTGTGATTCTACAGCTAAGAAAAGGTGAAAAAAAAAAATCAAATAAAGACCATGAGTAAATAGTGCACATGGGTACCAGGACAGAATGCCATTAACTTCAGATCATGCTCAAGCTTGCTTTATTTGTAGAAGTACCTGGCAGGTTATCAGTTCTCCATCAATAACTGTTTATATTGTATCTGAATTAGACTGTCAGATCTTAGGCTTCCTCTAAACTGAAAACACCATATATACATATATATATATGTATAACATGCAGCCAACTTCCATATCACATATCAGCTATGTGTGATACCCAGATAAGATGCCAACACCTATCTTGCAAGCAGTTTACGAAGTCCTCAAAGTATCTGCTCCCAGTGGTGCTGGGAGATCTTTCCAATAATGGGAAGAACAAACATACTGAAGTATAAAGCACATTATTTTCATTGTGTAATCCAATGATATAAAGCAGCATGATTGATGGAACCATTACAAAATCAGCTCCAAAAAAATATAGCTGATGCTCTGTAAGGGTTTTTTTCCTTCTAAGTGAACTGCAACAGATTCTTCAGCTAGTGTCTCCCTCCCTCCCTTCACTTTTCTTCTTCTTTTTGTTTTTTATAAATCCCCTGGGGCAGAGCCAAGAATCTCAATGTGCCACAATAACCACGTTTACTTATTTCCAACTCCTGTCTGTAGTATCATATCGTATCAGCTCAACCTGGCATCAACATGGTGCTCTTCGCCGATGAGCCCAGTAAGGAATCCAATCTGTTCCTCATTATGTGGTGCTTGGGAGATACAGAAGGGTAAAATAGAAACAGAAAGAAGGAGGAGCTAACCAGGTCAGAAGTGGACAGAAGTAGGAAGAAGTGAGGAATGACTGAAAAAAGTGTCAAGGAGGAATGTGTTGCTGGGATGTAGAAGGAATGAGAAATAAAAAAGGTGAAGCAACGAGGGAATGGGATGGGTGGGAAGGAGAAAAGCGACAAGACAAGCCTGAGTCTGGAATATTGTGTCCAGTTCTGGGCCCCTCAGTTCAAGAAGGACAGGGACCTGCTGGAGAGAGTCCAGCGTAGGGCGACAAAGATGATTAAGGGAGTGGAGCATCTCCCTTATGAGGAAAGGCTGAGAGAGCTGGGTCTCTATAGTTTGGAGAAGAGGAGACTGCGGGGGGACCTTATTAGTGTATATAAATATATAAAGGGGGAGTGTCACGAGGATGGAGCCAGGCTCTTCTCAATGGCAAACAATGATAGGACAAGGGGTAATGGGTATAAACTGGAACACAAGAGGTTCCACTTAAACTTGAGAAGAAACTTCTTCTCAGTGAGGGTGACGGAACACTGGAACAGGCTGCCCAGGGGGGTTGTGGAGTCTCCTTCTCTGGAGGCATTCAAAACCCGCCTGGACACATTCCTATGTAACCTTATTTAGGTGTTCCTGCTCTGGCAGGGGGATTGGACTAGATGATCTTTTGAGGTCCCTTCCAATCTCTAACATACTGTGATACTGTGATACTGTGAGTCAGAGGAAAAAGAGGAAAGGGCAAGTGAGAATCCCTAACGAAACCAAACCTTCCTGGAACAGAGTCCTGTCCCTCCATAAAGCACAGGCTTTCTAAATAATTCTTCCCTGAGCTTAGTTCGTTGATGGAATTAAAAAAACCCAACAAAAACAACTTTCAAGGCAGGTGAAAATTGCTCCCACACCAACCCACTCTCAATGAGCTATGATTTCCTCTAATTGCAAGTGAATAATCAGGTCTCCCCTGGGCAAAATGTTAGTGAAAAACCAGAACAAAGTGAGCAAGGGAACACCTGCCTAATGAGTGGATTTGCCTTTCCAGAAAGGCTGGTGTATAGGAGCATTATGCAGAGCCACAGCAGAGTTTAGGTGTGGGCATGATCTTACACAGTCAATTAACCATAATTTAATTACATTTAAATAATTAATAACAAAACATTATTTTAATTGCATGCAATTTCTTTGTTGTGCAATGCTATGCACCTTGCAAAGCCCAACTCGCTAACACTCAGCAATGCCAGATCTCAGCATGCCCAGGCTATCTGCAGCCTCCTGCACCCCTGCCTTTGGGCACAGGGTGCAATTAGCCCAATGCATGTTATTACTTCCTCCTCATCCCTGCCCACCATAGGGCACAGAATGGGCACACCTCCTGAAACAAAGTCACTGTTCAATATAGGTTTCAATCTGCCTTATTCCATTGTGCGTCACCTAAAAGATAAAGGCAGAGGCAACAAGATTCTGACTATCTACCTAAACTGAGCTTAAACCGGTGGTCAGGTAAATGCATGCATGTCATCCCAAGAGCCCAGTCTCAGGTATTGCCTAAAACCAAGAGGTTCTTCCTTGTTATCCCCACAAGGGTCCCTGCTCAGCTCATGGATTCAAGGATCATTCTCTTTAGGCTCAAACCTCTTTCTTTTTTTTAGGATACAATAAGGGAATCCAGATGCTTCATGTCATTTGCCTGCTGGAGCTCCATGCTTACCACCAAGGCTTTATTTAGCTGTCAGAAGTATGTAAGTATGGCTCTTGTCCCTATGCTTTCAAGTCTCCCAAAGCTTTTGAAAGCAGCTGCTAACTGGATTTGCCATATATGGTTTTCATGATGGTGTGATTAATACGAGTTTCCTTGGAACCAACTCAGGTTGGTTTCCACATCTCACAGCCAATTCATCAGGAAGCAGAAGAACCCTTTTCAGGCTGGAGGCTGACACATATAGGAGATTTTGAGCAGAGTGCAAGATAAGGGCACTGAGAGATGCTGGAGGCATTTGTGTTATAGGAGAGTGACTATTTCACTCCTTTCACACATCATCACACTTCTGATATCACCTGTGCCTGGAAACAGTGAGGCTCCAGATGATGTTAAAACCCACCAAAACCAAAAGTAAGGAGTTCTCTGCACCAACGTGCATGTACAAACAAGGTAGAAATCAAGGGAAGGAACATGGAGGATAACTTGAGAAACTTGAGAAAATGCACAGACAAGCATTTGCTGTTAAATTCCCAATATTTAAGTTCAGAAAACTCCATCAACTCATGTAAATTGTTCTGTATTTTACAGGTAAACATAAACTGCCAGCTACTCCCACACAGATTCCAGTAATTTGTGTTCACTGAAGCATAGTTTTGTTGGGCTAAACCAAGAGTCAGCGAGACACCAACCTTAACTTAAGAACAGAAAGAAAAAAACAACACTTTCAATGATAATTTGTTCCAATGGATTGTAACACTGTTAAAAGTGTTTCACATCCCATGCACATTTGTCTGTCCCAGCTTTCAGACACCCCTTTCGTGCTATGCCTTCCTCCGTGAGATTGAAGAGCCCTTTAGTGCTTAATGTTTTCTCTCCTCGAAGGTCCTTAATGCTTGCAGTAAAGAACAAGCCATTTCAGACAGTTTTCCTTTCAAAGCCTGTTATTTCAGAGTAACCGCATACCAAAGTTAAAAATCACAAGAAGTGTCTAGACTGAGTATTCCTTCTGATAATATGCTTACTAAGCAGGATTACTGGCTAAAGGTCAACTTAGCTGGTCAACTGTATAATAGTGCCTTGTTTATTTAATACTATTTCCAAAGGCTTTACAAATCGCCTGTATAAAGAAGTCTGCCCGTCACTGAAGCTGTCCTCTTCTTGGTGACTGAGTGAGCCTGAGCAATGCTCCGTAACAGGGAGCACAGGCAAACAGCAGGCTGCAGCCTGTCTCAATCACAGAGTGCCTCTACACAACACTGTGGACATCTCTATCTTGCTTTTCTAAGCTACTCCTTGAATAAATGTTAACTATCACATTTATAACAGAGGTTATTCTATTCCAGTGGAACAGCTGTCCAAAACTAAGCTGGTATTTTAACCTTAAAACATAGCACTCCTAAGCAAGAAAAGATTTTGTTGATAGCCAACTGTATTAAATGCTATATGGGAAGTAACTGGTTGTTCTATGCAGGTGCATGCACAAACCCACGCTTGTTAAAGCTGGGGATGGTATCACCAACTGGTGTTTTGGTTGCCTGAAAATGCCTCACACAACACTGGTTTTGATGGCTTACTTGCTACTTGTCCAAACTGTAACATGTAACTGGCTGAGATTTTCCACGCCAGACTTCCTGCACCATGGTGAGCACCTTTGAAATTTATTGAAGGCAAAACAACTACTTCATTATGACTGATAATAAATCAGAGCTGTCTGAAAATTTCTACTATCCGCATCTTTTGGAAGATGGACTTTTTATTGGCATGGGAGCAGCCTTTGTGTCAGATGTATTTGATTTTTCCTCCCTTAAAATGCTGTCCATTTTCTCTCCCAAATTATAAGCCTTCAAAAAACTGTCACTCACAAACACCTGCTGCTCTTTTTCTAAAAGCTCAGAGCTGATCTGTGCAATATCCCTGCAAGCCAGATGTGATCCACTCCATATCAAATAGGACGCTATTGCTGGTTTTGGCTGACTGGGCTTTGCTACCTGTTTGTCCAGAGCTGAGTGCAGGCACTTACGCACACCAGTGCTCTCAGCAGTCTCCCAAGATAGTAACAAAAAGGAATGATTCAAAAAACATACACAAATTTGAGAATAATTAAACCTGCAAATGAGGATGAAGGGGAGAAAGAAGTAGAGAATAGGGTGAAGAGGTTATGTCAAGGATGCTGAGGAGGAAAAAAAGGGAATGAGAACCTGAGAAGATGGAAGAGGAGACTGGAACTTACAGTACAGGAGGAAGCTGGGGCTCCCACAAAACCAAGAACATAGTTTTCTGGATATTGGAGAAAAACAGGTCTGAAAATGTGAGCCAAGGAAGGAAAAGGATTTAGTCATAGAGTCCAGCAGGGAAGATCCCGGAAAGCAATGAATGCCCTGCTGAGGAGGATGGGACTGGAACAAAAACCTAAATAGTGCAAAGTACAGAGTACTAGGCTGGACAGATGAGCCACAAGAGGGGACAAAGAGGACAAGAGAAGGAGAGGATAAGAAAAGTGTTTTACCAGGGATAGGCAGAAAAAGCCTGTGCCTCATGAGCTCTCATTCAGAGCCTACAATGAGAAAATTCCTGAATCTCAGTATTTCATAGAAGAAAAAATGCAAAGTCTGATGGAAGAGTGGGTTGCACAAGTGCCTAATGATGGCTTGTACTAGACTGTTACTAAATGTATTTGCCATTTATCATTGCCACACAAGGGTACTTCTTTTACATTTTTCTTTCCAAACCAAGGAAATCACATGCTGAAACCTCTGCTGAAACAACACAATCCCTACTACAAAGTCAAGTGCTGGAAAACAGAAATTAGCTTCCAACTTGTTTTAACCCTGAGCTCTTCCCCCCCATGATCGCTTTATCCTTGCCTGTGGGCAATGAAGCTGCTCTCAGATAAGTCAGGACCAGAGAGTTGCAAAGGGCTTATTGTCCATGAGGATGCTCGTGCCACTTGCTACACAAGCTGGAAGGCAGGCAGGGAGAAGGAAAAGGGATTGGAAGAACAGAGAAGTTCATCTGAAGGCTTCATGGGCAAATGCATCCCAGCCCTTCTCCTGCCATAGACACATACTTTGAATCAAGTGCTTCAAGGGCAGCTTCTACCCACACTCCAGAGGGTTTAAACTACATGATCTTTAAAGTCCCATCCGACCCAAATCATTCTACAGTTCTATATTCTTCTGATCTTAAGGTCCTTTCCAACCCTAACAATTCTAAGATTGTATGATTCTCTATTCAAATGCTGCTCTATAAACTTCAAATTGAATATGGAAAAGAAGTTGAACAGTCACTCAAAGCCCAAGCATCACTCAAGGAGAGAACTGAATAAGGTAATCAGCTCACAGCAAAAATGACTGTGAGATTCTTTAAACTCAAACCTGTGCATACTGCAGAACACAGAAGAGGCAAGGCACCATGGGCAGCCTTCTCACCACCACTTAACTGTGAGCCCTTGCCTTCATCACCTTATTAATCTTTTAACATAATTGTTTGCAAAGCATAAGCAAAGACACAGTTTGTTCTCTCAGTGACAGGCAACTTGGCTCCCCTATGCCTGTGATAACTTTTTATTTCATTTAAACAAAATAATAAACACCTATCACTGGTCTGAAATTTACCTGCCCAAACCAAGACCTGTTGTGTTTGCTTTTGCTGGGAAACACTGTTTTCTAACAGGAAGGCAGAATTATCTGACTAACATAGCACAAGCAAGTTATTAAATGGAGTCCAACTGGGCACTTGATGAGCAATCCCAAAAACATAATTCAAGGGGGTGAAACACCACCATGCAACTGAGCATAATAACCTGCTTGCAAGGCTTAGAGACTGTGTGGGATAGAAATAATTTTAAATCAATTGAGTTACTGTTTCTTGGCAATTTGATAGAAAGGAGAAACAGTGTAATTGGCAATCAAGTACTCCTTTGGGAGCTTCCAAACAGCCAGCTGGATTTGTAAATGCATGTTAATCTGCTGGGGCCAAATCCTGCAGGCGCTTAAAACAGTGGGGTAAATTGAATGCTGGGTGTAAATTACTCTAAATAGGGATGTAAGAAGTTAAAGAGTACAACTCGCACGTCAAAGGAATGCTGCTTTTGTCCCTAAAAGTAAATACAAACCTGCTTTCACCCCCCTGCCAAAACAGAGTTCCCTGAATGTAATCAAGCACAACCCTACTCACCTTTTACTTGCTAAGCAGACACCAAATATAGCTCAGGCGCAAACACGCAGTCTGCATGATTAATTAGATGGCTTCTTTATCTAACTTTCCTTCAACCTTTATATAGAATCATAGAATAGTTAGAGTTGGAAAGGACCTTAAGATCATCTAGTTCCAACCCCCCTGCCATGGGCAGGGATGCCTCACACTAAACCATGTCACCCACGGCTCTGTCCAACCTCGCCTTGAACACTGCCAGGGATGGAGCATTCACAACCTCCCTGGGCAACCCATTCCAGTGCTTCACCACCCTCTCAGTAAAGAATTTCTTCCTTAGATCCAATCTAAACTTCCCCTGTTTAAGTCTGAACCCGTTACCCCTTGGTCCTGTCGTATCTATTAAATCAACGAGCTTATGTATAAAACCGAGTCCATTAGTTTATTTGAAGTCACTATATATATAGATGGATTTCACTGCAGAAGCAAACAGTGTGAGCAAACTTCAGCAGTTGTCTGGATCAAGCGCTTAGGAGTAGTGAGGTGGGACACAGATGCTGACCTCAACTCAAAAGGACATGCATTTCTGTGGCCCTTTAAGGGCTGTTTCAAGGTTTGCTTTGAAAAGAATAACATTCCAACTGAGCCAATAACTTGCTTATATTCCCAGAAATTATTACCTTCTAGTATTGATTGTCTTTATTTGAAAACCACAAAATTTACCTAACGTCCCATGCTGTGAAGGCAGATGAACTAGAAGTGACTTGCTTACTGACCAGACTGTTGCGATGAATGAATTCAAAGAGAAATATTCTCTTCTAAGGGAAAGATGCTTCTCCTCCATGACTGGATCTCAAGACCATACAACAACCATATCAGATACTTGACTTAGGAGTGATGGCGCTGTGCCCTGAAGAAGACTACTTCTATTAATTATAGCAAGAGCCCAGAAAACTACCCGAAATTATGCATTTAACCTCCAGATGGCTAAAGTCAGGTGAGGTGAATTCCATCCCATCCTGGGATATTCCTGAAGAAAGGGCAGACCTTCCACAAGGCATCTCCAAAGAGCTTCCCTTTGGTGGATTACTGACAGAGACCCCAATCTTACATAAAATTAGTAAGTTGCTTTTTTTTGCTTTTTGAATCCATGTATCTGCTCCAACTGTCCTAAAAAGGAGATATGGTGCTGAATCCTACTCCCATTGCTGTCTCCAGAGGTGTCTGAATTCACTCTAAACCCAGACTTTGTATTTTCAAGGACAGGCACCCTGCAAATAAATACCCCAACGCTGCTCAGAGAAGCCATGGGATGCCAAGCCAGGCCAGCATCTCAGGAAGGCCCCAGACAGTGTGATAGCCCACTTATCCCTGCACTGAGCACAAGTGGTTTCTGGGGGGTCTGCAAGCCAATATAGGTCAAATATGAGCAGTTTAGGGAATAGCAACTACTGTGGGACTGGTACTTTACAAGCAACACAAAAGCTGGGGAAGAATAAGTTCTTCCCAGGTGAAGAATAAATACAACATATGTCCTGCCCCATGCATTTCTCCCCTGGTAAAGAACACGCACCCTGAGAGGCCAAATTTTCTCTGACCCATTAATATGTAACTCTTTGTGTTAAACAAAGCAAAGATTCTACAACTGCAAAATAATTCCTGGGGAAAACAAACAAAAAAAACCCCAAATAGAACCCAAAACATCTTCCCCAAAAGGTTTCACATCCTCTGAGGGAGCAAAAGCACGTTGTTGTGTCAGTTCCAAAGGTTCAGAGTGAAATGAGCTGCCTCCAGGTGTAGCAATTCAGTAACACAGAAACTGAACATGACTTTTGTTATTCCTGAGCCATTTGAGGAAGATCATTCCGCATCTGGCCACAGACTGTTATCCAAATGCCTCTCAAGCAAAGTGCTGTAATGTCCACAAGAAGCAAGTGGTTTAGAACTAAAACAGACTAAACAGTAGAAAACATAACGGGAAGTAAAATACAGCACATTTTCCCCAGAGATGGCTCTATTACAGCCTCCAGGAGTGCAAAGTACCACAGGATTACTTCCCTTCTCCTGATTATGACTAAATGCTAATTCGGAAAAAATGTACCACAAAAAAAAAGACATCTTAAGAGCTGAGAAAAGACTCCAATGGTCTCAAAGCCAAGGCCAAATCCCATCACAATTAACACAAGCTGCTGGCTTCCTTCGTTTACACTTTCTTTTTCTTTCTTTCCTATGTTCGTACCTTCTTATACGTTTCTTCACTGGCAAGCCTCCAAATCGTCCCATCTGAGCTCGAAGCTTATTGGAACACCTCCAGCCACTCTTGCTTTACATCACCTTTCCTGTAGCTGAAAGGTCAGGTAAGTAAATCTCCTCTGGTGTGCGAGAAGCAGGGCTGCAGGAGTAGCACCTTGGGGCTCCATGCTTTATTGCCAAGGGATCCAGATGTGGGTGCTCCAGAGCAGCCCAGCTGGTCCCCACTGTTCGGTGACCATTGGCACAGTTCCACCAAGCCACAAAAATGATCAGAAGGATGGAAAAGGGACACAAAAATGATCAAAAATGATTGGAGGAATGGAGCACCTCTCCTATGAGGAAAGGCTGAGAGAGCTGGGTTTGTTCAGCCTAGAGAAGGCTCCAGGGAGACCTTATTGTGGTCTTTCAGTGCTTAAAGGGGCCTGTAAAAAAGATGGGGAGAGACTTCGTAGCAGGGCCTGTTGTGATAGGACAAGGGGTGATGATTTTAAACTAAAAGGGGGGAGATTCAGGCTGGATGTGAGGAAAAAAATCTTTACAATGAGAGTAGTAAAACACTGGCACAGGTTACCCAGAGCGGTGGCGGATGTGCCATCCATGGAGACATTCAAGGTCAGTCTGGGCAACCTAGTCTAGTTAAGGATGTCCCCGCTCACTGCGGGGGGGTTGGACTTGATGAGCTTTGAAGGTCCCTGCCAACCCAAACTGTTCTGTGATTCTGTGATTCATAGGAACACAACCAACAAGCAGACGTTGAGATGTACCTTCTAGCCTCTGTTGAGCAGGATGTAAATCAGCAGTCATTGGAGGTTTGGGATGAAAGTAGGGAAATTCATTTTTTTGCTCGTATGAAGGACAGATGCTAAAGACTGAACTGCAGCACACCATCAGGAAGCAAAGCCTCTAGAATGGGTCTATTGCACAGAAACATGAAACCCAGGAGTCTCCTGAGATAAGGAACAAGAGAAGAGCTCCCTAAAAGACATGGGAGAAAAAAAGGAGCCGGATAAGACAGCTTATTTTTGGCTATAACTAATAGAACATTCCAAATAAATGCTTCATACCCAACTTGAAAGAGGAAGAAAAAAGAAAGAAATTAGTTTGTCTCTATTAACAGCCATAAATACAGCATTTCAGCTGTCTCTTTGAGTAACATTGTGATTAAAAGGTATAGAAAAAGAGCAGGGAATTTACATTTGAACCTGAACAGCAGGGAAGGAAATCATCTTATTTTAGCTTTATAAAGATTAGGAAGTCTATTGTAAGGTAATCATGTCAGTTCCCATTATAATTCCTGAAGAAAGAGGCCCCCTATGTGTGCCTCCAAACTGCAACTTTTTGACTTACACATTAAAACGCTATGGATACTGCTGCTGCGTACCTAAGAGATAATAGTGTGAAATAGTTGAAGATTCTTCTCTCACTATGGCAGCTATTTGCTCTCCAGAGAATAGATGACATTTACTCATCGGAAGCTGTATGCAGCAGAGAAACTGGAAATAGCTTGGAATTTTACTCCAAAAATGTTTAGAGGTTGGACACACCTTTTTGTCTCTTTTCTCCTTTCTTTTGCTCTTTCTTTCTTCTTTTCCTTTTTATTTTCTGCTAAACCTGCAACTAGTTCAATAAATTCACAAGTCAGAAGTTTAAACAATTTAAATTATAAGAATTTTCTACTTTGAGAGCTTCAGAATGAAAAATTCAGTTTCTCAGTTCATTGAAAAAGTCCAGCTTAAAAAGTAACCCAAACTACAACATGAAAAATTAAAACCCTGAACTGAAACAGTTGACTTCATCCTGTCCCAAATTTGCTGGATTCTTAGTCTCAGTTTGGGCTTTTTGGATCTATTCAAGAAGGAAGAGCCTTCAAAATATCAAAGATACTTCCAAATGAAACTAATTCCTACCAAGAAGACACATTTGTGGCTCCTTGCCACTACATATTTGGGATTAAATTCAATGTAGACAAACAATATTCTTGCTTATTGCTTGGCTTTCCACTTCTAGAAACTTTAGCAGAGGGATAAAATAATAAAACTAACAGAGCTCCTTCCCTTACCTAATAGGATGTACCTGAGCAATCTCTGAATTCAGCCTTTCATTGTGCGATGCCAAATGGACTGTGAAATTGTTTACCTTAATGGACAGTGCTAGTTACTCATGGAAACAGAATGAAATTTATTGGGTAATCTAAACCAAAACCAAAGGATTTTATTCATTTTTAGTGGAATTGCTTCTGTCATTTCGCTGATCACATGGTCAATAATTCACTAGGGAAGGTGAAACTTCAGCAGTCACATCTGCACCTCTGTCGTGCACAGGCAGTGCCAGTGAAAACCTTTGTCACTGACACCCACCAACAAGGGCAACACATCCAAATGAAATACATGGCATAGCCTCTGGATTTTCACTTCTGAAGCAAGAATTGTCATTTTTCAGCGGCTACACTATTTTATGTATTTAAATCTTAGACCATAAAAATAAAATCTGAAAGCAAATAAACATAAAACACAAACTAAAACCTGAAAAGTCACCATATTTTCATCTAAACAAGATTAGACCAAAAATACCACCAGTTTACTGGCCTTCTGCAAGGACTGCATTAGCAGGTCCCTATAAAAACACATGGAATAATCTCTCTTGAAAGACTGTACATGCACAGCAGAAATCACAAAAGGGTCTAACACAGAGCCACAAGTAGGGTTAAGGCAGTGACAAGTGGGGTTATAAACCACCCAGAATTCAATCTCATTTGATGTTTAGGTTATTATTAAAGTAACATAAGGCCACAACAGAAGACAATTCAGAACCCATTGGATGAAACTCTGAAGCACAAGACCCAATATCCCTTCCAAAATGGTTAACATCAATAATGATAAATCTTCCCAGCCTTACAAAAAAAAAAAAGAAAAAAGCCCTTATAAAATACAGGATCCCTTCAAATCACTTCCTGCAAGTTACCAAGCTGATATCAGATGGCAACATTCTCCGCCCAGGGCTATAAATGAAAAAGTCTGTTACAGCAAACAACGCCATAAGCCCTTACACATTTCTCCAAATTCCTTTTTGGAAAATGCTGCCAGAAGCAATCCTGTAACATAAGACCAGGAAAGAGGCATGTAAGGAGGAAACCTCCTCCATAAATCTAGGCACTTCTCTCAAACTTCTAAAGCAGAAAGATGCAGCCTTTGGGTTCTTCTTTATTTCATTTTACTTTTTGAGGAAACGTAAGAGGAAAAAGGAATTTGAAAATGCTATGACTGCCATAAACACCAGATGGAAAAAATAAGGCAAGCTGTAAGAGATGAAGGATAGAGACAGAAAACAGGGAAAACTCCAGGATAAATGCTTCTCTGATTCTTCATCCACCCTGACTGTCCGACATCTCACAGCATGAAAAATAATGAACATGGAGAGCAGCTGATTTTCAGTATAGTGTAAATGCCACAATTGATACTCTAACTTCTGAATAAACAAGTTCAAACCCAAGGAAAATTAGAAGGGAAGAGTTAAAGCTCTTTGCTATTTATTCTCATATAGTTCATACAAACAATTTACAGAACATATCTGAGCTGTTCTACAAGCTTTGTTTTAAATCTATCTTGCTTTCAAATTAAAAGGAAATAACATTCTTTGACTTCAAATGCATTTAAATTAGGGTCTTAACCTGAAATCAGCTATGGAAAAAATGCAAGACCTTATCTTGAAATCTGCTGGAATAAAAGCTCCTCTTTACAGCTTACAAAATTCTGACATAATTTTGGGTTAAAGAAGGAGAGAAAAAGATTCCTCTTCTCCAAGGACACAAAACCATAAAATAAATCTTTTTTCAGCAAAGATACCAGGGTTCCTACCAAAAAAAAAACAAAAACAAAAACAAAAACAAACCAGAAAAAAAAGACTAAAATTACCTGTATGTTATCATCAAACTCTTCTATTCTGAAATAACATCTTTTTTTCCTTAAATCTCAGAAATGTAAAACTGTTGCCATGTTTTTCTAAGACTAACAACAAAACAAAGAGTCCATAATGCACCTAAAATCATGGCAAGAAGAAAATACAGTGCAGATGAAGAGATGAGGTCCATTCAAATGAGATGGCAGCAGAACCAGAAGCCAGGAAAGTCCACCAGACCTAAACATGGTTGGAGTAACAGCTGACCCTTGAACTTGATAACTCAAGGACTGACTGACAGATGTGCATCATCCCTAAATCTCATCCTATGTGTCCAGAAGGTTGAGAAATTTCTGAATGATATTCCTGTAAAAATAAACAAAGATTAACTAAGACTGCAGACCACAGAGCCTAAAGGCACGGATCAAAAGCTTCCTGGGCCTGGTTTCCTAATGAAAGAGGCAAACGTTAAGCAAGAAAATTGGTGTCATTTTCTGGAGTCCTAGAAGTCAGTTTGCATTTGATTTAAGGGTACAATTTCTCTCCAACTCCCCTTATGTGTCTCAAAATTCAATGTCTAGTCCAATCTGGTCTGACCAACTGTGCAGCCAGTGGAAAAAGACATTTCCAGAGGACAAAATACCAGCAGCATCTCAGAAGGGTCTATTACAGAGGAAGTGTATCAAATACATAACCCAGAGTAGGCTGCAAATAAACCTCTTCTTGATGCATTCTTGCTCCTACAGCTAAGAACAGGTTTCAGCCTTCCCACCCCATGGGTCTTAGACCAAGCTTGTACTTAACATGAAGATCTTAATATCAGGCATCAGAAGCTCAAGAGTGGTAAAACCAAAGTGTGCTGACATTTAATACCACTGTGAAGAAGATTATTAATAAATATGACAACTATTTCAAGTAGCTTCTAATAAAAAGAATCCCTCTGTGATTAACATACGCTGATTAACAACAACAAATCTCATTACAGGCATCGCAAGTCACCTTTTCAGTTTAGCGTTATCTTTACAACCATGTCTGCTTTCCCTATGCAATCATTGCATTTCACAGCAATCATTAAATGTAGTTTATTTCTATACATAACTTAGGGAAACAGCCAATTTGCAAAACTGGAGTTCTCACACTCGGTGTTCCTCTCATATCATAAAATAAGTGTACACATGCAATTTTATAAACACATTTTATGAGCTTGGCTAAAACAGCTGGGCTGTTCTACTGGCAATAAAATTGCTAGAAACCAATTTCAGAAGTATCTCTCTTCATTTGTTTGAAATTTTGCCCTATTACTAAACATTTTTTCACTAAACCATCTGTACCACATACCTGCCTTCAACTCAGCCTTTTTCCTGTAGTTCAGTTTAAATTCATAACAAGAATTGCATTGGTGAAAAGTATTTTTAAATGTTAAAAACCAGTAATATTTTCTATAAGGCCATGGCATTTCCATGATTCATACCAGGGAAGGGTTCAGAAGCGGCAGTCAGGTACAGAGGTAACCAAAGTTGTTGGAGAGCTTGGTCCAGGCTGCTGCTGCCCAGGCTGGATCCCGCTGCAGAAGGCAGCATCAGGAAGGGCATCCCATGCTCACAGAGTGAGCAAAATGTGCTCAGGAAGCAAAAGGCAATGTGAGGAGTTGTCAGCCAAGAATAAAAAGCCTGCAAATTTTCTGTCTTCATTTCTTTAGGCCTCTGCTCCCCATGTGCAATGTGTTAATAACATTAACATTAAGGATGGAGTCCAAGTCCAGATTCAGATTCCTAAATGAGGTGTCTCCATGTGAGCCAAACACCTACGCTCGCCTCATGCTCAATGAACATTCAAAAATCCAGTTCCCTCTTCACTGGCATCCAGTGACATTGAAAGTTCCCCAGATGTTATCTGAGATACCCTCAAGGGACTGGAAGATGTGCCAGAAATCATGCATGTACCGATACTGCTCTGCAGTTCTGGCAGGAGAGTGGGCAGGCAATGCTGCGGTGTATGAAATAACTCTGCTTCAGCAGGTTCATACTCAGAAAGCCCTGACATCAAGCCTGCATATCTACATTTGCAAGTCTCAATCTGCGGCTGAATCCTAACCATAACTTCCACAGCTAATTAGGGTCCCAATGATAAGAAATACAGACAGACAGTGAGGAGTAAGAAACATAAAAGGAAGCCTGGTTAAAAATAATGGCATTTGTCCTGTTGCAGAAGATCCTCAAGAATGTTTAAAAATAGTGAATCAGGCCCAAATGAATGACAAGGGAAAAGCAAAGTAATGAACGGTGCCCAAGAAACTGTGCCTTCAATAACCAAAATAATGCTAATATACTACTACTAATATTGATAGTATAATTACAGTGTGCCTGATACTGCAAACAGAATGGACCACATTTGCACAGGCATTTCTCTAACTTGAAAGTTTTCTGACTTTGCAAACTTAATCATACTTTCATTCTGCAGTATCGCAGGCAAAGTCATGAGAATATGAATACTAAAGGGTGAAGTTTTCAAAGACACTCAGTGTTGGATTAACATTTCTCTCCCTGAAGACCAGGGTAATTTCTTTATGTTTCTGACATCTTCCTCCCACTCCTCCCCTCCCTGGCTTGAGATTTATAATGTAATTTTATACAGCCTTACTTTTTCTTCTTGAAATCATTCCTGCAGCTTTATGAATTATGTCCATAACATCATGTTCTGAATACCTATTTTAAAGAGTTTCTTTTGTCCTAATAGTTCATACAGAAAATTGGCTGAAGCTGGCAACACTCCAATAAAATCCACATTCAGTTACTCCATTAAGGGAAAAAGTGAGTACTTTTGCATATGCGCTACCCTGCAACATAAACTAGTGTGTAGCTGTGAAATACTGTCATTATTTTACAGCACTGATCTAATTTCCTACTGAATACCCTAAAATGAAGGGCTTCTTCAGAGTGCAAAATACAAGGATTTAAACTTAAAAAAGGTAATTTGTCAGCACTTAATGTTTTTTAAAAGAAACTTATTTCCTATCATATTAAATAACACCAACTGACAACGGCTCTACGTGGTGAATGAATCCAGATATATTTCCTGACTATAAAGAATCAGAGAGAGAAAATATGGCAAGAGATGGGTATTGTGCTCATTAGATCACTTAGCAGCAGAGCTTATAAACAGAATATGTAACTAGATTCTACAAAGACATTCAAATGTAGCTGCTAGAATGTACTTTGAAATTTTCTGCCTAATACAAAAATGCAAGAGATGAGAAATTATCTCCCTTTCAAGGAAAAAGTTCAAGGTGAATGTTACCTGATTGACTCACTTTGTTATTAATTAGATTCAATAAAAATCCCAAATATGGCATGCCATTCCTTATTAGCATTTCTGCAGAAATAAGAACCATGCTTATCATTCAGCCAACACAATTTAGTCAGAATTAATGAAATATCATAGAGTAATAACAGTGGAGGACGTTCAAAACATGACACTAAAGGGAGAAAAAGCAGTGTCTTCTACAGAGATTTATAAAGAACCTGAGGAAAAGTATTACTATGCAATTTGCATACATTTAAACATATGTAAAATTCATATATATATAAAATATCTTATTACATACACTCTATGTACTGCATACCACTCCAACAGCAATTTCTTTAAAAGTGCTTAAGATACTTTAAGGGCAAAAAATGTTCATCTAAGAGCAAGAGGACATCAGAAACCTGGTTCCTTACTCTCCTCCCAGTCTCAGCTGGACTTTGGCTTTTGATTTAGTTGTGCAACGCTCTTACCATACAGTACAAAGATTCTTTTATCTGTACTATGAATTTGCCTGGATTGTATTTGTCTGTGAACCCACTCCAGTTTCAGCACTCACATTAGCCACGTACCACACCTTTGCAGCAGAGCAGACAGATTTGTATCAGCATTAAATGGAGCAGCATTGCCCTATTCATTCTGGACACTAGCAATGAAATGCTCTGATTAGCCCGGGGAATTTGGCATCTCTCCTTTGGTCATCTGTATCTTAAACCTTTTGGGTATAAGCAGAGAACTACAGCCTTTATAGTCGTCTTTCAACAATACAGAAATGAACATTATAAAATATTCCATATAAATCTATACTTTCATCAAAACGGAAAATAAAATCAGTTGAAAATATTATTTTATTTAATTTTTTAAGCTAAAATTACTTATTCCCCAAGATATGCTCCCAGTAGAAGGAACTTTCCATGGCACAACCTTCTTCTAGCATTACTACAAAGAAGGCTGTCTCCAGGTATTTGGGTGGAAGAAGTAATACAGAAAGACTCACTTCACAATTTAGCAAGAATTAATGCCCACTTAATATAAAAGCATTGTTAAATCTCTGTCTTAAGAGAAAGCTATAGCGGCTATTAATTGATGTCATCCGTACACAAGGAAGAATCCATTTGTGACCTAAATGTCATGAAAATCAGCATAATTACACACTTTATCGTTTGGGTGATTTTTTCATTAAATCAGGAGTTCAAAGTGTGACTGCAGCTTCATCATTTGATTACCTTTATCTCATGGCGAGCATTTCCTGCCAGCTAACTCCAGAGAGCAATGCTCCAGAGAGTTAAATACGTATTCCCAAAGTGTGAGACATATGGAGGACATTAAAAGCTGAAATAATGCCATTTTTTTTCTAGTTTAGGAACTAGTAGTCAACCAGAAAGGAGCAAAAAGTTACCAAATTATACCACATTGCTGGAATATAAGAAACAGGTAGCTCAAAGAGGGAGAATGCTACCCTCAAAGGACCAAGGAGCCCATCACTAAGAAACATGACTCCATTCCTCCTCAAAGAACGAGACAGAAGTAGCCTCCAAAAAAAGAGAAACCTCCAAAAATGTGAGATTTGATTCAATAACATAAACATGCCCCAAGCTAAACAGTTATGAAAAATGTTCCCTGTAAATTTATCCGTGAGACAAATCCATCATTCCCATGCAGCACAAACCAGATCGGATTCAGGAGACAGACAACTGCATTCCCTCATGGCGCGAGTAATTTGGGAGGCACCACAGTATTTACTTAGGGAATGACTAATTAGGTATGAAGACAAGGGGGGGAAGGAAGGGGCCCTCTAATGTGCTAAAAATATAATTATTTAAACAAATACATGAACTTCAGCTAAAAACATGGTCTCAGGGAGAGCCCAGGGACATGTCAGGATTCAGCTTCAGCTCTCTGAACTAGTGGCGCGTGAAGGGGCTTATTTGTCACCATGCCAGACACTTGGACATCACTGAAGTAATGATGAGGCTGAGGAGGGGGGTACCAGAGTGGGAGAAAGGACATCATCCTTAATCAGTCCATCGTGCACTGTGGAAAGAGGGGCAGGTATCTGTTCACAAAGTCTCCCCAAGATGGAGAAGAGAAAAGCCTTCCTGCACTTCGATTGAGTATCAAAAATACTTTTAAGAAAAAGCAGGATGAATTTCTATGCCCTGCCCAAACACAGTCACACAACCCTGCACTAGTAATAACAAATCTTGCAGGGTGAACATCCCCACATTTGGAGGGCCCAAGGTCATAATGCAATGGGTTAGGAAAAGCATAAAATGACCAGTGTGGTCAAGGTAATTCCGATCACTGACTTTGATGACTTCATCCAGTACTCAAAAAAGTCAGGAAATGAATTATTTATATTAAAAAAAAAATACCCTTTTCAGCAGGCTTCTGTACTCATGCACTTATCCAATATATTAGTCACGTACCACTACCAAAACAGAATAAAAATACATTTTAACAAATCTTACACAAAGTCAAAATAATTCCTCTCCAGGCATGTTAGTCCACAGATCTGCTCTTTCATTCAGCTCTGGCTGCCAGAATCTCTTATGGACATCTATGACACAGCTCTGCCAAACCCATACTTCACTTCTTGACATTAAGTACTAAATTCATAATGCAGACACACATTTGTCCTTTTCAAAATTCAGCTGAAACGTATTTCTTTAGATAAGAGCATGACCTGCCCAAATCACCTTCCAAAATTCAGAGTATCTCCACTGAGGCACGTGCTCCAATCTTCATGTCCTGGCTCCTATTGAAACAGGAGCTATGTACACCCAAGCATTTGACATTAAAGTAGGATTTATGGCTGCTATGTGTGCCATGGGCATGTGGAAGTGCCATTCATAAAGCAGACACTCATGGTGGAGCTCACTCTACATGCAGAACCAGAGGACACCAAGATCTTTCTTGATCCTTCCTTCCTTCCTTCAGGATCCAGGATCCTGAAAATTAAGATTTTCACACAGAAAATATCATGCAGGATACTCCTGAGCTCACAAAGCTCTTCATTTGAACGTGTTTAACCTTACACGACGTCTACTGGCCCGGAGGGTGATGGGTTAAACTAATGGTGAACTCTGCGCTTTGCAAACAGACTCAAATTGATTCCTTAAATTTACTTCTAAGAACAAACATAATGTCCACATATAAGGAAATATCTGCCTCTGGACTGCTTAAAAAATGTAAGCATTGCCTTTTTGGGGCTAATGTAGCTAGAAAGGGGTCTGTACAATACAACACTTCCTAAACCTCATGGATACCAGCCCTGCTGATTAGTTGTTTCAATTTTGTAATCAAATGGAGGTCACTGCAGTAGGTGTTTTGCAAAGGAAATGATGAGGACGGGGAAGGATGTAGGGAGGATTTGCAAGAGATGAAAACAAATGACACCGGCCTTGTAATAAAAATTCTGAGTGCAGCAGGGAGGGGAAGATGTATCATCATTAGCTCATTTACCGGTTGCGAACTAGAGAGGGCTATATCCATGAATCTTTCCACGCTGCATGAGCATTTTTAAGAAGGCAGTGAGCTCTAGCATGTACCCATAAGATCAGACCCAATGATCACGAGTAATACACACACAGAGTGAAAAATAACAGTTGAAGTTTTCTATCTGGAGAACTGATGCAGTCTGCCGCACTTCGAGGAAGAGCCATGGCAGGAACCTCTGAAAAATAAGCCATGCTCTATTGGAGGAACTCTTCCAATGGAAGAGGTAGAGCAAATGCCAGCTAAGGACTAAGCTTAGGACTAAGCTCAGTGAAGTACTTGGCCCTAGTTAAGGTCAAATACAAATTCTGACCCAGAAACACATAAAATTAGGCACAAGGAAAGCATGAGGACAAAGGTATTCTTGTGATTCTTGACTTTACTACCCATATAGAAATAAGGTTGGATTTTCAAATCTAACAAAAAAGAAAGATTAAGCAAATCTGACTTTCACTGGCACTTGTGCTCCTTCATTACATGGGCTACTCTGAAGAACAGCAACAGCACAATAAAGCTGGTTAATAACAGAAAGAGGAGACTCTAGGTCCAAGCAAGGAGACATCCTTTCAGGGGGAGCTACCACTCCATCTGCCACCCCCAGAAAGAAAAGCCTGGAGTAATTAGGAGAAGACAAAAAGAGATCATTACAAGAGGCATTGTGAGGGTCTGGCAGTAACTCAACACGAACATTTATTGGTCTTGTTTTGTGAGTAAAGGCAGAAGACATCACAGTGCTGGCATCTTGTATACAAGGAGTAAAGACTTAAGGATCATGAAAGGAAAGAGAAGAAACAAACTGCAGCTGTGAAAGGAGGAGGGGATGATATGGGAAAGAGAAATCACCCTCAGCAAGGACATTTTCATGTTAGGTTAAAGCATTGGCATTTACATTATAGCAAGGCTAGTCATTAACTGCTTCCTCCATGATCAGTCACTTCTCTGCCTCAGGTAGGAACAAGATTGTGCTGGTGAAGAGAAGATGGACCTAGCATGATGGGCCAGTTCTATGACTGGTTCATTGGCTTTGAACTCTGGCAATAGGCATTTGAAATTACAGAGGAATTTGAAGGCCTAACCCACACCAACAGAAGCTCCTCAGCATTCAGTGGTTGCAAGCCAACTGAGAGAACATCTTTCTTCTCAGTGGCATCTTCTCTCTGGTTCAGCTCTTCATTTTCACAACTGAAGATGGAGACTGAAAACTGCTTTCAAAAAGGGCTGAGCTCAGTAACGCTAATCCCATTCCAAAACACTCAGACAGATATTTAAATCCCAATGGCTTTAACAGGTTAAAAGCACTTAACTGAATCAGGGCTCCATGCTAATGGCTGGGACAATAAGAAACCCCATGACAGATAGACAGGACAAGAGGACATACATACATACAGGGCATGTACGATATTGCTGGAGAAGGGCTCGGAAGGGAATAAGACACAGAATTTAAAAAATGGGAGAAAGCTTTCTACCTAATTGAAGATTAAGAAGAAGTAAAAATAGAAAGTGCAACACAGCTGAAGGTACAATAGGTTCACAGCAGAAAGCAGGAGATTACTTAATAGTTTTACACAATTAAATTAATTCCTTTTAATCTTTTTATACACATTGTAAACAAGATCTTTCTATCCCATGAAAATTACCTTTTAAAGGCTGGGTAAATACATTAACTAATCCTAAAATCCCAGAAATCCCAGTTTATTTTTTTGTCTGTTTTGAGAAAACAGAAGCAAAGCAGGGAAGATCTCTGTAAACAGTTCTGACCTTCAGCGAGCCTGGCACTCTGTTTATTTATTCAAAAAATAAAACACTGTTTCAAGCAGCTACGGATAAAAAAATGGTAATTTAAATGGAAACGGCTACACCATATTTCCAGTAACCAAGAGGATGCACCCGAAACATTGATAATACTACATAAAATCCACAGAGCAGATAGCTGGTACCAGCACCCAGAAGTGAAGTCAGGTGGAAGATAAAACTCTCGCTTCTCTTTCTTGGAAAATAATTTAATAATCAGTCTAAAGGCATCAAGCAGCACATGGCAGTAGAAGTAACTTTGATCATAGAATCATAGAATGGTTTGGGTTGGAAGGGACCTTAAAGCTTATCCAGTTCCAACCCCTGCCACGGGTTGGGACACCTTCCACTAGACTCCAAGCTCCAAGCCTTGAGCACTGCCAGGGATGGGGCAACCACAGCTTCTCTGGGGAACCTTTGCCAGGGCCTCATCATCCTCACAGGAGAGAATTTCTTCTTTATATCTAACATAAATCTCTTTTAGTTTACTATAGACAATGACTGAATTGTTACTATCCCTTCATGTGCCCATTCATTCCTGTTGATATTAGCACATACCTTGTACTTATGAGCCAGGTGAAACAGCAGCACTGCAGGGGTACAGACCCAACGGGTGCTCGCATGCTCATCTCAGATATTATGGAAGGACCAAGGCCACCCTCAAGATCCATCACTGCCATAGCCTGAGCAGCCAGGTCTAGGGGTGATCAACACAACCTGACCCCGTGCTGGTGAGCAAAGAACTTTTGCAAAGGACACTTCCCAAGCTACCACTACAACACAGTGATCTGAATTGTCTCATCTCATTTTCACAGACTGCTTTTTCAGAGCAGAATATCCCAATGAATAATACAAATATACTCATTTCCTTCTGCTCATTTTATATACACATACACCAGATTTTTGATTACTGCCTAAACACCCTAACATTAAGGGTGCAACCCATCACACTCAGCAATATAGAAATCTCAATTAACAGCAAAATAGAAACATTAATTCATCGAGGAGTTTCTTCATGAGGACAGAGATATCTGTGTACTGCTTACTGCCCAGTTCCCACTCAAGACAGAAACCATATCTAAATACATAACTAGAGATGAAAAGGCCAGTGCCTCCTGGCGTGAAGAGCTCTAAAGGCAAATGGCAGGAAGGTTACGGGACGCAGATATTGCCACTGATGAGAAACATGGTCTGAAGGATTCTGAGTTGAAGTTTCATGACAATAAAACTCGAATTCAGCAGCTGCTGCCAGGGTACAACAACTGGCAAAGACAGTAATTCTGGGTTTTTTTTTTCCTGTTTCTTTTTCATCTGCAATACTGTACATTTCGCTGCCATGACAACTAAACATTTTCTGCCCATCTGTATGGTGACAGAATAGATATATACATCTGTTCATGAATCTTGTTTTTAAAAGACAGATAATATTTTCCCAACTTTTGTGTGTTTTTTTAAAGCTCTCTTCAGAATGAAGCAGAATACTGCAGCTCCTCTAAAATACTAGTTCATAAATCACACCACACAGGCAGTATGTTGCCCAGGAGACACTCTTTAACACCACTCATCACCACCGCAAATGAAAAAGTCAAACCGGAGGCTGATGACAAGGACCAAGGAATATTAGCTTCAGCACATGTTCCCTCCCCATGTTGCCTTTGCATATCACCATTAGCAATATCACTACCTAGAGACCTGCTTCTTTACTGGCTGATTAGAAACAAAAGCCATTTTCACATACAAAAAGAAGGACAATATCTGAATGACTAGGGACAGGGAAAGACATCTTATTGCTGTGTAGTTTAATAATTCTTTAAAGTCTTTGTAATATCTCCCATCCCAAGGCTTCCACATCTATAAAACACATAATTCAATAAATAAATTAACTTCAGTGACATCAAGCAACTCAATCAAGGCTGTAGTATCACTAATCTTTGTGTTTCCCTAATTCTTAGGCACCTCCTCTTAGGCACTGATCTCACAACCAGGCTGGGCTGTGACACTGGCAGATGAGATTATTCCCAACCACTATAACCAATAGATTCCTGATATCTGCAGGAAGGTTTCCAACTTGCATTTTAGCCTCAGATTAGTGAAAAACTAGAAAAATAAATAAACAAATAGGTTCTGGAATTAAAGCACTGCAACATGGAGAAAATGGGGGGTTTGATAGGGAATAGCTTGAAATTTAGATTGTACTGTACGGAAGATGCTCCTATACTGACGTAAGAAATAAAAACCAAACAAAAACCCCACAAACAACAAAATAGAAAAAAAATCAAATTAAGCAGAGAAGGTCAAGCATCACATGAAAGAAGTGAGAGGTCTGCAGCTCTGCTTTCGGGGTAGAAGGCAATAGGGTTATTGAAACAGAGTGGAAAAATGGGAGCAATATGAGACAGCAGAGCATCCTTCCCTACAAGACCTATTACTGTCTCCTATGCCACGTAACACAGCAAATGCTTTGGCAAGGCGGTGAAGCCATGCTAGACACATTCCTTCAGCAAATTTTTGAGCCAAAATATCACGTGCTGCAGGCAGCATTAATGTGCTTCCCTGGCTTCAGCATGCTGCTTGAACCGCCTGGCCCTGAGCCCAAAATTGGGAATTAGTTGCTCGGATTAATTCCTGTCACCTCTCTGGTGAGCCTCAGACTGGATTTAAAACAAGGACACCATGGCAGGGCTCCTTACTGACACAGAAACTACTCTAAGCAGGCAGGTTGGCTACAAGCTGCTGAAACTGCTCATTAAGGTAAATGAAGAGAGAAGCATCAACCAAGCTCCCAGTGTGCCCACCCTCGCCTGCAGCCTTCCCACCCAGCTATGCTCATGCTACGTGGATCAAGCCATGCCATGGATGCACAAGCTGCATCTCTCTGGCATGCTTTGCTGTTTGCTGTCCTGCAGCTGGGCACACCACTGGTCATACAGGGCTGGAGGCCTCCAGGGGATAACCTGTCACAAAATCTCTGGTTCTGGTTAGTAGCAGAGCCCCATCTCACACTGTACCTTCCATAAATTACTTCTGGTATCACTGAAAGTATTATCTGACTCAGAACATTTAAGTATCTTTTTCCTACAGCGCCTGAGAGGCAGGACCACAGTGGTCCAGAAACTCCCATGTCCATCGAAACAGTCTGCCATTATTTCTTACAAGGAATGCTTTACGAAGGGGAACTTCCAACAGCCCTTTCCACATCTGGCCATCAGCTCCACCATCACCGGACTACCAGCAGCATGGAGCTATGGCCAGTCCCTTGGCCAGGCCAAACAGACACAGTGGTTACAGCAGGCATACAGCAACAATATTCTTCTCACTCGATCCTGAAATATATTCTGTATTTTGTTTCCACCCAACACTGCAGAAAATCAGGATTCGAAGCATCATTCACCTCTGGAATACTGAAAGGAACGATTGGACAACCTGAGCACACGGCTGTTGGGTTTGTCTACTGCAGTGAATGTAACGTTTCTGTAGTTAATTATTTGGAATAAATGTAATAGCTTAAATAGGTCACTGTGATGCTACAGCTCTCCTTGGAGATTAGACTGGGAAAGAAGTGACTCCCCAAGGAGCTTCTCCTTTAACACCCTCCAACTCAGAATACCAAGTGACTGCATTACACACAACTGCTGCAAGGCATTTTTATACGTGTTCCAATCAAAATCACTCATAGCACTTTAAAGCCATTAATCATGCGAGCATCATAACTGGCACAAAAATACCTTTGACAATGTGATGATCATTAGATTTATTGTACAGGCAGGTAAAGTGAGGCATGAAAAGGTTAGCCGCACTGCCAGGGGGATTTCATCTCTCTCTGTAACATGCAGTAAGTAGTTTTACCCATCCAGTCAGAGCAACTATCAAGTTGTTTTTCAACTTGAATGTTGTTGTGATTTCAGCTCGAGGCTCAGGGGCCCACGCCATAAACACCACGTAGCAAATAAGCATCCTAATCAGCTAACGCACCAAATCCCCATCTGTACACATATCCTGCCTGCTCCATCACAGCTGCTTCTTCCACACCAAAGCCAGGACAAAGCTGCAGCTCTCGCCACATGTTATTTCCAAGCCATTCTCCATCTTCCTTCCAGTTTATTAGGACAACACTCCATCGAGCAACCTCTACAAAACAGGGAACTACAGATTTCCTATATGGGCAAGTTGTAAATGTCTATATATGGCTCAGGATGTGTTCTAATGACATGAGTTACACTTCTACAGCTCCGTGAATGGATGCTCTCAAGCCTATAGGGTCACAAACATCAAAAGGGCAACATAAGTCTTAGCTTTGTACCTGTTCTCCTTCTCTACCTCCACCAAAATGCCTAGTGTTTGTGGGGACCATAAATCCAATCAGGGAATTGATCCCCTCACTCAGGAAAAGAAGAGATTAATTCTTCTCTTACTGCTTTCCTGAATTGGCTCACCAAGTGGCTAGGTATAAAACCAGAGCCACTGCTGAGAGGAGGTAAAAAACAGCAGTCAGGACAAGGAATGATCTGTCTTTACTGTGATCAGAACAGATGTATGCCAGGTGTAAAGGGAGCTGGGAAGAAAAGCCTCATTTTATTGAAAAGATGGGATTCTTCACAAGCAACTCAAGTTAATACACAAAAAACTGGTTTGCTTGTTTGTTTTCCTGTATTCATCAGCCCTTTAGGAACTCTGCTGGGGAAGGCAGTATCTCCAGATGACTAGGAAAAGGCGATCACAGCTCCTTTGCCAGAGGTTCCCACCCCCTCCAGGAACTTCTCAGGAGAACCAAAACTCTCTTGTCAAAGTGGATTTGATTATGACTGACAGTGTAAAGCAGCGTAGTAACCCTCCCTGTGACCACACAGTTATCCCTAACCACATTCAATTTCTAGACACAGCTTCCAACTGGAACCAGAGGAGTTTTAATTCGTGGATACAGAGAAGGAGAAACAGATTTTCTGAGAATTAGCTGGATATTATCTTTGCCAGTGACAGATTAATGTTCATTATGAAAGATTAAGCAATTAAAGGAAAAACTCGTGAAAGAGCCGAAACATATGCAAAAGGTTTCAAACACTGGTATGTTTACACAAAGACAACACAAACCCTTCTGTCTTCCTAACAATTCATACAGCACTTCGCATTGCAGCAATGGCTACAGCCAGCAACCTCCACCAGCAGAGCAGGTTTTCTTCCGCTTTCAGCATCAACAAATTTGATCTTTATAGTTCATATAATTAAGACATAATTTAGGTATTACCTTCCATCTTTAGAGGGAAGCAGCAATGGGTTTTGACAATAAATTGATAGGGGCCAAACTCTAGAGTCAGAAGTCCTAAATTCATTAGGTCACATTCACCAAACAGATTTTGCTATTTATCTTTCAGCCAGCACAACTAAATGCCAGTCCTGTTCCTGCCTCATAAATAGTCCCCATCTCACCTCCAAATGTCACTGTGAGCACAATCTTCCTTTCTGATTATTTTGCCTTTCTCCAGAATGACACTTTGAACCTCAGAAGCAGCTTGCTGGCCACACTGAACTACAAGTTCCTAAAAGGAAGATACCTCATTAAAGATAGAGCCACACAGGGATGCAAAGGAGCCACACACTCACAAAAAGCACTTAATCTCATTAGCAACTGGCTGGTGTAACTGCTCGTCATAGAGATGAAGGCACACCATTAGCTCTGCATGTAGGTATTGAAGGCACAGAACACACTTCACTGGTACTATGGGAATAAAAATCACACACTAACAGTCTGTGAGGCTTCCAAAGGTAGCAGCATCAGTAGCTCAACGGGGGATGAACTTGCTGTGTTCAGGACCTCCTTGAAGAGAAGGATGAAGTGAGTGGCTCTGAACAGCAGCACTGAAAATGCTCAAGTGAAGGAGGCTGCTCCATCCCTGAGAAGGATGTTGTAGCTGCTCAGAGCAACAAGTGATGCTCAGAAGAATGAGCCCCAGAGTCCTGCTGAGGTTTTGTTGTGATTCCCCTCCAGCTGCCATCAGCCCATAGAACGACCACAGCAGCTCGGGGACTCCAGCTATCCAAGTATCGGGTCATGCTGCTGCTGCTTGTGACTATCCGGGGCTCCTTCCCCCACAGATGATCATCCCAGAGGAAGCTGCACTAATCACTGACAATGGCTTGGACTGTGATCTGCATCACCTGAGAGTTACTGCTTAATGATAATTAAGGCAATGTTAAAAATCCACAACTAATACGGCCAATAGAAGCAGCGCAGCACAAACCTGCTCATCTTTACAGACTGTCTCAATCCAGTCCTTTTAAAACCAGCTCCAAGACCCTCCATAGTGCGAGAAGGGTGGTCTCACATGGAAAGACATGCCGAGAGTTGGAAAAATCTGTCCCATCCATCACTGGTACGCTATGGCATTCACAGAGATGTTGAACACTTCAAATTCCCACCTATTTTTAATGCATTTCTACACTGCAATTTCCCTACTTCCCAAAGAAGAAGAATCAAACTATTAACTTATCTACACCTCTCACACCCTTACAGTAAAATGGGAAACTACATAAATGTTGTACATCAAAGAGCTTCCTTCATTAAAATGTGAAAAATAATTTGTGTACTTTAGATGAAAGGTGGTCTGGGACTGTGAAGTATTCTGGCAAATTTAATTAAATCCCATAGTTATTCTCACATAAAAATAAAGCTTTTTGGGGAAAAATATTAATTTTTTAACTGACTCACAGTTAGGGTTTGTTTTCTTCTTTTTCCAAAATCTTTACCTTATAAACTGAACCAGTGATAAGAAGCAAAACTATTTTTAATGACCTATGTGTAAAGTTACACTCCCAGAACAGGAATTCTCACTAAAACTTTCAAACGAAGAAGAAAAACCCACAAATAATTATGCATGCAGTTCATTATGGGCTGCAATGATCTAAAATCACAAATTAATTTACTATGCAAATTTTAATAAAACTGAAAAATCTAAAGCTCCAATTGTGCAAGATGAGCAGATCTGAGCATCTCATTGTGGAAGCAGAGAGCTACTGAAACCACATACAATCAGATTACCCTGAGGCCAATGTAAACACTTCTTCTTAATTAGTCCTGACATAAATTAAAGCAGGAAGGTTTAATTTCACTCCTTACAGTTGCTAACATAATTATTCATCAGTGACAACGGCCACGAGCTCAGGTTCATAACTAAAACCTGATTTTCACTGGCAAAAGCAGCCACCTATGTTGAGCCAGACCCAAACCTCAGCATCTCCTTAGCCCCAGAGCTGCACACCTCTCTGCGCCCTCACCTTGGAGAAGTCTTACTTTTACATGCACAGTGAGCACGTTTTGCCCAAATCCAAGATGACAGTATCATCAAAGTAACTGAAAACATTTCCTAACAGAAGCAGCTTCAGGCTGCCTCCCTCTTCAGTGGGTCTTTGGGTAACCAAGCTGCAAAGTTGAGACAAAGGTGGCTACAAAGTTTGGTAGCATCTTCAGGACATGGTACAGCCATCAAACAGCAAAATCATCAATAAGTGGAGGTGGCAGGTAAGCTCTGCAGCATGTCCTGATGTTTCCAATCATTTAGATGGGGGATGCTCTGGAGGGTACCACAGCTCTCAGAATACTCATGCTCCCCATTTTCTTTCTTGTTCTCCCAGTGTAGAGAGCACGGAGGACACCAAGCAAAGTTCCCGTCTCGTTCAACATCTTTGTCGGTGACATGGACAGTGGCATTGAGTGCACCCTCAGCAAGTTTGCCGATGACACCAAGCTGTGTGGTTTGGTTGCTACTACGCAGGAGGGAAGGGATGCCATCCAGAGGGACCTCGACACGCTTGTGAGGTGGGCTGATGCCAACCTGATGAAGTTTAACCATGCCAAGTGCAAGGTCCTACACCTGGGTCGGAGCAATCCCAGGCACAGCTACAGGTTGAGCAGAGAAGAGATTCAGAGCAGCCCTGCGGAGAAGGACTTGGGGGTGTTGGTTGATGAAAAAATGAACATGAGCCGGCTTCAGTTTGCACTCGCAGCCCAGAAAGCCAACTGTATCCTGGGCTGCATCAAGAGGAGCGTGACCAGCAGGTCGAAGGAGGTGATCCTGCCCCTCTACTCTGCTCTCGTGAGACCTCACTTGCAGTATTGTGTGCAGTTCTGGTGTCCTCAACATAAAAAGGACATGGAACTGTTGGAACAAGTCCAGAGGAGGGCCACGAGGATGATCAGGGAACTGGAGCACCTCCTGCATGAAGACAGGCTGAGAAAGTTGGGGCTGTTCAGCCTGGAGAAGAGAAGGCTGCGTGGAGACCTCATAGCAGCCTTCCAGTATCTGAAGGGGGCCTACAAGGATGCTGGGGAGGGACTATTCATCAGGGACTGTAGTGACAGGACAGGGGTAATGGGTTCAAACTTAAACAGGGGAGGTTTAGATTGGATCTAAGGAAGAAATTCTTTACTGTGAGGATGGTGAGGCACTGGAATGGGTTGCCCAGCGAGGTTGTGAATGCTCCATCCTTGGCGGTGTTCAAGGCCAGGCTGAATGAGGCCTTGGGTGGCATGGTTTAGTGTGAGGTGCCGCTGCCCATGGCAGGGGGGTTGGAACTAGATGATCTTAAGGTCCTTTCCAACCCTGATTATTCTATGATTCTAAGTTCTATATCTTCACACACTTCCTGCTCCCCAGGTACACTGCAGCAACACTTGCCTGAGCAGAGGGCAGACACCACTGGCAGGTCTCACCCAACCAGCTTCCAACCACCTAGGGTTGGGCTCACCTCCCCTTAGCTGAGCACCATGTTCATATCCAACTTGTGTGATGATCTCCTAACCACAACTGAAGGGATCTACCCACAGACAAAACAATTAAGTCAATGCCAGTGGACAATTTAATTCTGAGAACCACAAAAAATGCATTAGCGCAAACATCTAATGCAAACCAACTGCAATGAAAACTCCCTCCTCACATGCACTCCATTTGGCTTTCTCTCAGTTATTTCTTATTGGCAACACTTTAATGCTAATAAGACACCATAAGTGTATGAAATGTAACAAATATGTTTACATTAAACAGCAGACTACAAACTAAAAGAATCTGAGCTAAAGAAGCTCTTCATCCAAACATCTATTTTCAGGTAAACACATATATATGAATAGAAAGAGATCTGAGAGTGGAAGAGTGTGATTATTTTATTTCAGTTTTACCTTGTTGGCAAAGACCTAAAAAGTTCCAATTTCTCAACACTGAAATTAGCCAAACAGCCTTAAAATAGAACATAATTTTTCAGCAATGAGAGCTTTGAAAGACTGGAAGAATTTTCCAAGCCAGTGCTGGATTCGCCATTACTTGTAGCCCTTGAACGGCAAACAGCTTTGTAAAAAGTACCCTTTAATCTGGCTTCCAAGGTAAATCCTGGCGCTTGCCTGTGTACTGAAGCAGGGAAATTGGTATGTAAACTTCTATTTTTGATGAGTCCACTGTCACCACCTGCCTCTGCTCCAAACTGCTCCACAAATTCCTGATTAACTCTCTCTAGTTCTACTGCTCCCTATAAAGCCCCACAATGTGTTGCAAGGGTCAGACAGCAGGATTCATCCTTGATTTTATTTGCCACTTTGTGTTCCTCTCTTCTGGACTTGTTTCAGGAAAGGATTAGGCAGCACACCAAAGTGGCTCCATGTAATCTTAGACACTGTTGAAACATCCTACTCTGTACATCCCAGCAAGACAGGACTGCTCATATTGCTCTCCACATGCTCATAAACTTGCAGTTTTACATTAACAACATCACTTCTCCATGCCTCTGGGCTTCCACTGGTGCCTTGGAAGAGCTAAAATGGATTTTTATCCAGTTTTCTCTGAAGTACAAGAAATTGCTCACATGGGAAGGCAAAACATAGTCTGAAGTGATGCCAGGATAAAGCTGGTGCTCAGATGCTCAGGATGAACACCAGGCACTGAAAGTCAATTTTCCTCTAGTATTATCTGACTACTTTGTGGTGTGGTCCCATCACCAGCACTTTGAACATATGCTTTTCTGCAGGAGCACCTGGGTATAATATAAAGGATGATGATGCACAGCATAATGTAGGGGTCACTCTGGGCTTACACACTGAGGGAGAGAATAATATAACACACAATAATACAAAATACTCTCGCAAACAAATCTCAAGGGTGGTAAAAGTTAAGAGGAAATGCAAACTGCACATTAGTTATTAATAAATAACTTGAAGATTGATACAAAATGTGCCATCACCAGGAGCATCCTGAATAATAAAGGAGAATCTCTAAACATTTTCCAAAGAAGGGAAAACATGCCAACTACAGCGAGCTATAAAACTGTACACTGTGAGCTGTTTTATGGGGTGTAAAGCCAAGAAAGCTGAACAGTTTGAATGGAACAATTCTGCACGACTGGCCTCACTTAGGAAACTTTGAAAGGATGTCAAAATGATACTAAGGGCCCTTTGAAGTAAGTGTTTTCGTAAGCTGATGAATTGTTTTACGGTTCATATTACTAAATAAAAAGTTAAAACAAATTCACTCCAGTGGAACCAAGACAAGCCTTGTTCCTTTACTAATTCACAGCTACAAATGACAAAGCCTTTATAAACACAGAGAAAATATAAAAAAATTCTTCTTTTTCCACCAAAACTTTTTTTTTTTTGCTTTTAAAGACAAAGAAAAATGTTAACAATTACTTTCCTAAAATTGGAAATCATAAATTAAGGAAAGCTTGCACTGTTGAAAGCTGCCAGAGATAACTTGCAGAGCAACGATAATGCGGTACTGTAGATTCAGAAATAGCTGCTCCTAGGAATGCTTTATTCATGCCTGACACAGGCACAGGATGACAGACCACATTTTGGCCAGGACCATGCTCTGTGATCTGCTTGGCATGCTCCTTCCCAGAGAGGCTGCTCACAGCCAGGCTGAGTACAGACAATATCCAGTGCCGTGCCATGAGCATCCCCCTTTCCAGAGTCATCTCCCAGCAACACCCATTGGCACTTCTCTTGTTGTATGGCTTGAAGTTACTTTGAAAACTGGTTTTAGAAGCCTAGGATAATTAAGTGGCTCAAAAATACCAGCCCCGGGCAATGAAATTTGCCTACACTTACCAGGAAAATGAAGAACATCTGTAATAGCAATGCCTCAAAACTCTACAATGAATTCAGTTCTACCAGTGAGTCTGACCGGATTTATCCACCAGCTCCTACAAGCTTTCATAAAATTAAACAAGCAAGAGGCAAAACCATCATGTATCACAATCCATTTTCATTTTCACTTAATTTTGTTTCAAGGAAACACTAGTAATGGCCCCACATAAATATTTATCAGACCACTCAAATTGTAATAAATGAAACTATCCTTCAACTTGCACACACAATAACCAAAAAGCATTTTAGAAGACAGTGACAAGATGGGAGAAGTCTGAAGCAATAAATATATTCCTTTCTGCCAAATAGGTATAACATTGCAGGCAGACCTGGTTTATTGTACACTATATCATCTGGCATTTCTAGTTTCCATTATTAATCGTTTGAAGCCATGATTAGGGTTTTCCAACACCGACTGGCTTCTTTTTAGACTCCAGCCACAGTTTGTCAGGAATTTCTATCACTCTTGAGGTACCTTAAAAGGTATCAAAATAGAAGATCAGACTGCTATCCCTGACACAGCAAATAAAACCACGTAGTCTGTAATAATTTGAACTCCATCTCCATTTAATAGTATCTGCAAGATTTCAGTGCTGTGAAAGACAGGCTTAGCTTATTAATTTGAATTTCAGGGCTGAAAGCACCTAAAGATAACAAGTTAATAGGGTCATCTCCAGCTTGCATTCTTATCAAGAGGGACTTTATCAGGTGAAAATTAGTGCTGGCTAATGCCTAAATTTAAAGTCCCAGTGAAAATCAGGGGACTCAGACTCCTGAATAACCTTAGGAAATGAGGTTAGTAAGTTCTGAAAGCGTTGCTTAAGTCCCTACTTATGGGCTTTGCAAGAACATTAAAGATCCCCTAACCATTTCATTAATACCACTATTTTATCTCTGTGTTTAATTTCAATGGGACTTAAGAAGATGTTTCAATCCTTTTCTAAGAAGCAGCAGCAGACTTATTGCTTCAGTTTTCCCACCTATACAGGGGAATTAGTCATCCTGGAGCACTGCCATACCACCTCCCACCAAGCCTACAGAACTCACTGCAGCAGAACATGCTGAGCGTGTCTAGTCTCTCTGCTCCTCTAGAAGTCATTTTGTTCATTTGCTATTACTAGTACATCTATGGGTAGTGTAGGGGTAAATACAGAAACTCTTTGAACGCCAGGCTGTTACATCAACTGTGCACAGAGCAGAAACACATGCCAGACTAAAAAGTGGAGCTTGAGTCAAAAGCGCTGTTTAGCTGAACCACAAATCATTAAAAGAAAGACTTCAGCATTTAAGCTAGGACTGATCTCATCTAATTTCACCTTTTGAGAAGTTAGGAAGTCCAAGTCTCTGCTGTAGCCAGAAAAGAGGTATTGCTAGATGGTATTTAGTCACCCAAGGTAGGTGGTATCATAAACACATACGCATCTGCTGGACTTACCACCAGCTCTTGAGACAGCAAAAATGCACCACTTTGCTGCAGTGGATCAGCACCATGAGAGATGTGCATACCAGAGCTGAGAAAATCAAAGCTTTTAAGAAGGCAGTAGAGGACCTCTGACAGAGACCATTTCCAGAAGAGTAGTTTATATCTATGAAAGCTATCACTATGATGAAAACTCAGAGCACACTGCCATCCCATGAAAATCTCTTAACAGATCTCTCCTTATTTTGTGTTACAATAATCTGGAAATATAGAGGGTTTTTACACAATTATCTTCTACAGAACTGCCATTAGCAGACTGGCGAGGAGTGTGGAGGAACATGCCAGGCGGGAAGCACTACTAGAGGTGAAGAAATGGCTTGAGCTTCTCCATAGCCTGAGTTGCATAGGTGGAAGGTTACCATCCACTTCCACAAGTAAGATCAAAGCACCAGATCTTGATGACTTCAATAGATAGAAAAGAAGGTGGGATGCTCTGTCTAGCAAAGTATTCTCAGAAAATGAAAAATCATAAAATATTAGTTGCATAACTCTCATCCCCTATACTCTTAAAAACCTTCTTTCCACTTTTTACTTCTTGAAGTACATTTATGTGTGGGTTTCATATTGAGAGATAACTTCCTGAAACTAGGCTGGTAGAGAGTAGTCATCACAAATTACCTTGCATGTAAACCTGACAGTGTATCATAGAAACACAGAATGGTTTGGGTTGGAAGAGACCTTAAAGATCATCCATTTCTAACCCTTCTGCCATAGGCAGAGACACCTTCCATTAGACCTGGTTGCTCCAAGCACCGTCCAACCTGACCTTGAACACTGCCAGGGATGGGGCAGCCACAGCTTCTCTTGGCAACCTGTGCCAGCGCCTCAGCACCCTCACAGGGAAGAATTTGTGCCTAAGAGCTCATCTCAATCTCCCCTCTCTCAGTTTAAAGCCATTCCCCTTTGTCCTACCACTACAGGCCCTTATCAAAAACCCCTCTCCAGCTTTCATGTCAGCCCCTTTAGGCACTGGCAGCTGCTCTAAGGTCTCCCCCTTGCCTTCTCTTCTCCAGGCTGAACAACCCCATCTCTCTCAGCCTGTCTCCAGAGCAGAGGTGCTCCAGTCCTCTGAGCATATTTGTGGCCCCCCTCTGGGTTTACAGGCAACAGGAATGGGAGACATTTGACCAAAACAAGGTGTTTAGTGTAGACCTCTGTCTCTGAGCTAGTCATACAAAAGACCTTAGCACATTTTTAGGACGTGATTTATCCAAATGATTTCCTACTTTTACTTTAGGGTAAAATGAATCATGTTTCTCAATTGCCCATTTCTCTCTGTTGACTATGAAGAAATCCTGCAGTGACTAGTTCTGACTGTGGATGATCGTATTTCATCATACAGATTACATCTCTTGAGTCCAAAAATGAGAGGGATGCAAAAATGAAAAAGGAGGAGACAGAAGGAAATAGAGAACCCATAAATGGCAGGATCATGTTATGTGCTCCTCAGTGCAGGGATCTTAAATGGCAGGCTTGTGACATTTATACCAACAGCCAATAAATAGCCCAATGAAGACAGGTCGAATGACACACCTAGGCTCACAACAAACTCAGTCTCCATTGAGGAAGGAATCAATAAATAAAGAGTTCTCTATGAAAGAAAAAGTTTCTTTTTTTTACCTCCAGAAAAGTCTTAAACCAGATTTTTAGCTATGAATCATGAGTTGAGATGTAAACCCATGCGAAATTTAGTCTGCTGGCTAAGGTACTAGTGAGAAACTAGGGATGGAGTTGGAGGAGGTCAGGAACTGCTGCCTTCTATTTCAGGAGAGATTTCATTGATTTATAAATTTATACTGGCTCTGCCTCCTGGAAAAGGAAAATAAATTCACTGAAACAAATTTGGAAGTGATTCACAAGGCTGTGGGACCAAATTCAAGTAAAATTTCACTTCCTCAAATACTTCTAGCTGGCAAACACTCGCTGTGCTTCTGGTTACTACCACATATGAAGTGGAGCATTTAGCAGTGAATGCTGTAACACAATGACGACAATCCTCAAAACCAATTCTCTATGACATAAGGCAAAAAGTAGCACTGTGGGAAGGAAGTCTCAGGCTCCCCTCCATGTCACATCTCTTACCAAACTGCCACAGCAGCAAGAATTGCACATATACTCTATGCAGAGAGATCCATATTGGCCAATATGGAGTAGACTCCCAAGCTTGCTCACCACAAAGACTGTTCAGACCTGAATGGAGAACAACCTATTGTGGACCCCACACCAAATCCAGGTCAAGCTCAGTTAGATCACAGAATCAACTAGATTAGAAAAGACCTTTAAGATCCGCAAGTCCAACCACTACCCCAGCACTGCCAAGTCCACCACTAAACCATGTCACTAAGGGACTTATCTACACATTTTTTGAACACTTCCAGGGATGGTGATTCCACCACTTCCCTGTGCAGCCTGTTCCAATGCCTGACCACCCTCTTGGTGAAGAATTTTTTTCAAATATCCAATATAAACCTCCCCTGGCACAGCTTGAGGCTGTTACCTCTTGTCATATCATTTGTTCCTCGGGAGAAGCGACCAGCCTCCTTTCAGGCAGTTGTATAGAGCAATAACGTCCCCCCTGAACCTTTTCTTCTTCAGATTAAGTAACCCCAGTTCCCTCAGCCTTTCCTGTCAAGATGCACCTATATGTACCTATGTATCTATGTATCTATGGTGGAACAAGAACAAAGCCATCATGCCAAGCGTGCGGCAGCATGGTGCGGTGTGGATCCACCATGCAGGCCAGCTTCTCCTTGGGCATCTCTGCACCATATCCTCTCCTCAGTATCGACGTGCCTCAGGGAGCACAGGCACATCACGCTCAGCACACGCGTTGACACCATTAAGATGAAATACTGCAGAAGAATAAAAATAATGAACTTGAGCAGAATTTTGCTAAAATCACAGACTTGCTTGGAGCCCCGCCTGCTCACATAGCAGGATGAATTTGGCTCAGTTTATATCCTAATGATTATAATGGATACTGCAGTCTTCTTTTCATTAAGGCAGCCAAAAATATTGATTTGCTGTACTCTGTGCTCCCGCTTACCTTCACAAATTTCAGGAGAGACGATGCATAAGCCAATAGAGTCGGTCAGTTCAAAAGTGACAAATGAACTGCGCTGAAACTAAATAAACAACTATCTCTTGGTAAATTAATTCAGTATGTGATTTGAGTCCTCTTCTACAGCTAGAAAGCTGATTCATCATTCAGCAGCATTTAAGTTGCCACCAGTTCAATAGCACAGTATTAATGTTGTGCCCTATTTGACACAGCAGGTCAAGTTCTGCACTGGCCTTACAACAGCGTAACTTGGAGTAACTCCTGAACCTTCAGCCCCTGCTATCCACATTGCCCAAGCTGCAGCTATGCACCAAGTGTTCTCCAAGTAGGTTTCAAGAAGGTTTCAGTTGCATTGAAAAGTTGGGGAAAACAGATAGAAGAATCCAATAGTCTTTTGATCTGCTGGATTATCTAATGTCTTTGGAACAGTTTAGTGAAACAGCCCAGGTTGATTTTCATAAAAATACTTGTGAAAGAGTGAAAGGTAGAGAAATATTTGCAACTTTTAAAGTTTGGGGGTTGTGAGCTTTTTTCCCCGCACAAACTAGATTTCAGTTCTGGAAAGAAACTAAGTACGTTCAATGTGGAATATTGATAATAATTCCCACTCATGTCAAAACATAGAATCATAGAATCACAGAACAGTTTGGGTTGGAAGGGACCTTCCAAGGATCTAGTCCAACCCCCCTGCCATGGTCAGGGACATCTTCAACTAGATCATGTTGCGCAGAGTGCTGCCTTGAATGTCTCCAGGGATGGTGCCTCTACAACCTGTGCCAGTGTTTTACCACCATCATTGTAAAGATTTTTTTCCTTATGTCCAGCCTGAATCTGCCCTCTTCCAGTCTAAAACCATCACCCCTTGTCCTATCACAAGAGGCCTGCTAACAAGTCTCTCCCCATCTTTCTTATAGGACCCTTTTAAGAACTGGAAGGCCACAATAAGGTCTCCCAAGAGTCTTCTCCAGGCTGAACAACCCCAACTCTGTCAGCCTTTCCTCATAGGAGAGGTGCTTCACCCCTCTGATCATTCTGTGGCCCCTCTCTGGACTCTCTCCAGCAGCTCCATGATTCCTGCTTTACCGAACAGGGCCCCTAACTTATTACAGGCTATCGCCCTTACTAATCTAGGCACAGGGTTAAAACCCTGGTACATTTAATAATGAGCAACATGCACTAACTTACTCTTCCCCCACCAATTCCTTCCAGTTCAATAGATGTTGAATCCTGAGATTTCCAGAGCAATACTGCAGCATTTGGACCAGTCTCCCATTGCTTTATAAGGAACCTGCTTAGCTCAATTTGATGCTACTCAAAAAGCAGTTAGGCCAAAATTTTCAAATGTAGGAGCTTAAAACTGAAATTCATGTTCAAAAGGGTAAATAATGTTGCCCAAATGCCTTTGACTGCTATTAGCAATGTAGGACGCTTGAGTTCTTAACGTTTCTGGAAATTAGAGTAGGTGCCCTCTTGGCTTCTGACGCTCAAGTCTGATGTTTCTGGACACACGGTTTTGACTGTTATCATCTGTGCACAGCTGCAGCAGAGAGACTATGGCACAAATAGAAGAAAAATATTTTTCCCTGCTTACGCTCAGATGCGATCCACAGCATTTGCAATGTCATCTGTTTGTCATAATGTTCAGCTTAGAAAGCTGACATTTGATTAAACAGTTTGAATTTGCCAAAACATACATTTTCATCTTATGTTTTAATACCACATTCTCAATTAAAAGCTTTAGAAAAAGACATACAAAGTCTGCTTAAACCACAGTAAACCCACAGACCTAACATATTTAATATAATTTCTGAAACTGTTGACTAATATTTTCTATTTTCCTCACTAGTCCTAGTACCACAGCTGCAGCATGACTCCCCACAGCTATCAGACATTTAAACAGCCAGCTTGCCAAGTGGCTTACTAGACAGCCTTTTATACTTCGTGTTTTCCACATTTTCCAATATGGTGGCATGGCAGTGAAGTTCAGCATCTTCAAAATCTTCTGTCTATTAATAGTGTTTTCTAAGATCAATGTCTACCATACTATCACCACTAAAGGAAAGCTAGAACAGTTGGTTTACAGTTAAGCATTGTCCCCTGTATTCCTACCTGTTCACAAGCATGCCAACACCGATGAACACCGTGCCACAAGAAAGCATATTATACAGAATGGCATATCATTTCAGGCTGCTAACTCCCATGAAAAATGACTCACAATAACAATAAGGACAAGACCACAAATAGGTTTCAGAATGACATAATTCTTGTTTCATGCTCATTTCCTTTCATTGCCTTTAACACTGCATTCAAGGTCATGAGTGTTGTGACTCTGCGGAGATGCCCTGAGTAATTTACAATGATCAACAGATAATACAGTGACTGAAAGCGAGTCATTCTGTAACTATCACTGCTTTCTAAATGGAGTCATCAAATAGCTGCTGAAAAGGAACATGTATTATTTCACACCTATGATGAATGTAACCAGGTAATTAAATCATGTCATCACTGTACCTGGAAAATCCTTATTTATAATTTCAGCTTGCCTGTTAAGAAGAACTGAACTTCTTGTTAAAGGTAGCACATACTTATTTCTAAGCTTTGCTTGTGCAAAAACCTCTACAAAGCGAAAAGGAAATCAGAAACTCACCAGTTTCTTCATCTATGCTGAATCTCCCCAGGCCACTGCCATCCCTGATGGAATACTGGATCTCTCCATCCCTTCCGGAGTCCTCATCTCGAGCAACAACTTGCAAAACACTTGTACCTATGCGGGAGTTTTCCTTTACAGATCCAATGACAGCAAAGTCAGGAAAATAGGGGGTATAGAGATTTTCGTTAACATCCACCACTTCAACTTCCACAAAAGAAACCGAAGAGAGAGAAACCGGGCGCCCCTTGTCCTTTGCACGCACGGTCAGGTTATAGAACTGCTGCTTCTCATAATCAAGCTCTTTGTTCAAGCGGATGGCACCGCTCGCTTTGTCTATCTCAAACCGCCCGTTGTAATCATTCACCAGCGAGTAACGGACTTGACCTCCCAGGCCAAGATCTGGATCATGAGTTTCTAACCAAGCTATGACAGTGCCAACCGGCAGGTCCTCAAGGACCTTCACGTTGTAGCTGGATGGGATAAAGGCTGGAGAACAATCATTGACGTCATCCAAAAACACCTTCAGAGGCACAACGGAAAACTGCTGATGGCCACTCTCTGCTTTGTCCCTAGCCTCGATCTTCAGTGTGTAGTTTGATTTTGATTCCCGGTCTAATTGATCGGCCACATACACCATTCCTGTGGAACTGTTGATAGCAAATTGCTGGGTATCTGTCAGTACTGAGTAGGTCACCTCACCATTAGCTCCTAGGTCTTTGTCTCTGGCTTCTACCTGGATAATCTCTGTACCAAGGCTTGTACTTTCTAAAATATTAACTGAGTAACTGTCCTGCAAAAAAACAGGCTTGTTATCATTTGCATCCTCCACAGTGACAGTCAACAGTCCCCATGCAGATTTCTGTGGATTACCTAAATCATAAATTGTAATATTAAGGACATAAAGCTCTCTTTTTTCACGGTCCAAGGGCATAAGAACATTAAGTACCCCCGTCTCCATGTCAATGTTGAAACAGCTATCTACATTACCATCAGAAATTGTATAAAGCACTCTTCCATTGAAGCCTGAATCTGCATCATAGGCTTTTATCCTCAGGATGGTAGCACCAACTGGCAGATCCTCTGAAACCTTTACATCAGTAGGGAAGGATTTGTCAAAATGTGGTGCCTGCCTGTTCACCGAATAAAAATCGAGGAAACCATCTTCCAAATTCAGCTTCACATTTGCTTTTGCCTTTTTGAGTAATTTTTCTGCTAGCTTCTGAGCAACTCTAGTTTCTCTACAGCTAAAGGTCTTTGAAGACACTTTCCCATGAACTACCGAAATATTGACAAACATAGCATCAGCAAAGTTCTCTCCATCAGTTGCCGTTATCTTAAGGCCAAAATTGCTGTTCTTTATGCCAGAATTAATTAGAGATTTTTTAAGTTGCAGGACACCAGAGTCAGGATTTAAATAAAAAATGCCAAGTTCATTTCCCGAGATTATTTTGTACTTCACGAGCTCTAACTCATCTATGTCTATTGCAGAAACAGCAGTGATGTGACCGCCAACAGGAAAATCAGAGGAAATCACTCCCTGACATGCCACTTTTTCAAAGAGGGGTTTGTTATCATTGACATTGCCTATGTATATGGTGACATTCACCTCGCTTTCGTGGCGGTAGGGAGAACCCCAGTCAGAAGCTCTCACAGTGAACCTGTAGCTTTCTGGTGAGGACTCAAAATCCAGTTCCTCAGATGTGCCAATGACACCTGTAAACTGGTTTATTGTAAATGGCAGTGAGTTCAGACTGGCAATGCTGTATGTTATGTACCCGTTCTCTCCCCTGTCTTTATCAACTGCTGAAACTGCCAAAACACTAGATCCCACAGGGACACTTTCATTGACGAATGCGCTGTAGGAGGGCTGCTGGAACTCTGGAGTGTGATCGTTGGCATCTTCTAACCTGACAGTAACATGTGCTTTTAAATCATCACCTTTGTTCGTATATACTTCTAATTCATAGAGGTCCTTCTCAATGATTTTCAAAGGACGAGCAGTAGTAATGAGGCCTGTGTCTGGATTGATCTTAAAATACTCAGCTTCTTCACTTGGAGAAAGTCTATATTCCACACCCTGTGGCTCAGATATCAGCTTAACTACTGCAACCACCACACCAGGAGGTGAAAATTCACTGATCAAAAAATCATAGGCTTCCTTTTCAAACTTCATGGGGGCAGTTTCTTTCTTGGGACTAGCAATGTGGACCAGTTTGACCGCAGAAAATTTCTGAGGAGATCCTTTGTCCTTTGCTTGGAGAGTCAGGTTATAACCATATGGGAAGCTGTCCCAGTCAATAGGCTTTCTTTCTTTGATTTTATACTCATTCATCCATTTACCATCTTTAGTCAGAAAGAACTGGTCTAGTGGATCTCCAGCCACAATAGAAACAGATTCTATTTCTCCATTGGCTCCCTCATCTAGATCATCAATGTTAACAACTGCATAGGTAGGCTCCTTGTCTGATGGGAAGGGAGTATGGGTTACCACAGTTATCGTTGGTGCATGTTCATTTATACGTTCAATGTGAACATATAGCTTGGCAGTGCTGCTTACACCATTGTTTCCATAAAGCTTCATCCCACGGTCTACAGCCAAAATCTCAAGATCGTATCTGTTTTTCTCATCATAGTTTAACCGTCCACTTAAGGAGATAACACCACTCGTAGGATGAACGGAGAAGAGATCAACTTTGTTTTTGAAGTAATAATAAAATTCACCATTGGACCCAATATCTGCATCTGTTGCAGTTACCTGTGCAATGCTAGTCCTTAAAGGAGTGCTTTCTGCTATTGTGACAGAGTACGTGGTTGGTGAAAACAAAGGTCTTAAGTCATTCATATCCAAAACTTGGATGTTCACTTTTGTCCATGCTTCCAAGTCCTCTCCTCTGACAGACCCTTTCACCATCAATAAATAGTTGTCCTGGATTTCTCTGTTCAAAATAGCAGAATTCCCACCTTTAGTCCTTATTCTTAGGAAGCAAAAGTCAGCAATGATGACTTCCTCTGCTTTAAAAAAGCCCTCATCATCACCAGACACTATCCTGTACTTGATATCCCATGAAAGATCAGCCAAGGTAATGCCCATCCTCGCTTGACTGTTGACGTAGGTCCTGGCTGCAGAATTCTCGTACACCGTAGCATTGTAAGTGGAATGTGTGAAGTGAAAGCCAAGTGGAATGGTCCCATGAACGACCTGGCAAACAGAGGCCAGGAGCTTAACAATCAGAAAGGCGAGGCATGACAGAGGTGGCCGTGAGCCTGACCAGCGGCCCATATTCACCTCCATCACATCATTCTTTCACCCTGTGACACAGAGAGAGAAAACACAAAATAGGTGATCAGTAAGTGTCATGTCAAAATTACTTATTAAATTCCTGATTAAAAATACATGCAACATCTAGTCACTATATATTTTGAAAACATGAAGGGAGAATATTATATACACACACATACACACTCACAACCACATCAGTTTTGGATTATATTTTTTCATGTGTGAGTGTATAATATGTATTCATGTGCACGTAGATACATATATAGGTAACTGTATACCATAAAAAACTCTGAGATCCTACCGCATCTATACACATATGCACAAAGCCAACAATCACAGTGAAAAAAATGAAAATCAGATGCACGCATCTAAATAATTTTATATAAGAAGATGAACCACATACAGAAATTATTGTTTTTATTTACCAGTAGCTCCAACTAAGCCTAAACTTGTTTGAGTTCAGAGCAAACTGAAAAGCCATTTTTAGTTCCAGTGTTTGGAAAGAAGACAGCATTTTTATTATGTGTGCAGTGCTGTGATGGTCAAATGTTACCATTTTTTTTATGGACAGTTAAGAAAGATCACAAGGCTGATGAATTTTGAGCCACCAGCAACAGCCACCAAAGTAAAAGTCACTACCCAGCCATTAGTTTAATTACAGGTACCTTCAGAAAAATCAAAATTAAGGAAGAATTATAGCTAATTAAATGCAATTACATATATATGCGCACACATACCCAGATACTTAGAACAGGCAAGATATAATTAAGAAAATAAAACTGCTCAATAAAGCTCCAAGGTGAAGACTCAGGTTAGGAAACAGCACAGCTGATTTAGCCCACAGGATATAACCCTACCCTTGCATATGTACCACAACACATCTGTAATTATGGTCACTGATTTTCACCAAGTAACACCGGGTAACATACCGTAAATGAGGCCACAGATGGAACAGCTTTTTCTGTATGTCCAATAAATATTCTATTTGCTGGATACTATTGACATCCCAACCTAAGAAAGGTGAAGACCTCTCAAATCCACTGTCAAATCCACACAGACCAGCAAGAGAATGAACGCATCCTTGCTCAGACAGAGTGAACTCCAGCCTATACTGCATTTCACTTTGGCAACCCCAAGCAGAATCTGGCTACAAATAAGGCACGCAGCTCCACTGCCATCAGTCTCAATCCAGTCTGTCCCACTCCAGCCACCTCAAAGCAGTGAGAGCCTTTCTACTGACTTCACAAGGCTCATTATAAATGTAAGTATTCAAATGCAATTAATAAGCAGCCATTTGAGGAAGATCTGGAGTTCCTCCATACAGTCCTGTTGTGAAACAGCCTCAGTGCCTCACTTCAGGGATCTAAACTGGGAGGTTAAACAGCGAGAGCATAAGCAGAGACACTGGCAGAAGCTGCTGGAGGGTGCAGGAGCTGTGAGCCAGGTCTTGCTTAGTGCTTCCCACCGAAAGGAGAAGAAAGGTGCCCAAGGAAACGAGGCAGGTGCTTACAGTGAGGCGGTGTGAATAAGCTTCTTTGTTACAGAGTAAATTCTCTGCTACATGTGAAAATCATAAAAATCAATTTTAAAAGGCAATTATTGAAAGACCCCCTGCACACACACATTGTTCTCATTGTCATTTAAAAGCTGCTCAAAAACGTAGCTTTCTCCATACTAGAATACATAGTGGAAAAAGATAGGAAAAGATGTCGATAATGACAGAGGTGAATTTAAATTTCCAACATGATTTCAGCATCCCCTAGGAGATGTACAAATTGCATGCAAGTTTTGAAATATGAATTGATGTTAGTTATCGCTTCCAATATAACTGAAAGACAATTGCAGTTTTAAGTATTAATGACAACCAATTCACGTTATAACGTCCACACAAAACACTTAACTTCCTGATCCCACAGCCTATACCTCATTGCTTAACACATTAATCAATTTAATCAGTTCTTCCAAGTGTTTGTCAAGGCACTCATATTTCAATACACTTATTTTTGCAGTTCTCCCCCTACTTTGTTTTCTTCTTCTTTTCTTTTCCATTGTACCATCAAAAAAAAAAAAAAAAAAGGAAACTCTTAAAAAAGATAATAAAAATTCAAGATTCTGTCATCTCCTGGACCTGCATTCCCTGGTAACAGGCAAATCCCCACAGGACTACATGTGGCAGGTCCTTTTCTCAATATGCCCACTCAAGTGTTGTGCACGTATCACACGAGTCCTATGATTAACATCTCATACAGTTTATATACCAAATATGCACAATTCTCCGATATTCTTTGTGTACGTGGGGAACCAAGTCTCCCTGTGCTCTCCCCATGCTCAGGGTTGATACCCAGGAGACCCAGGATGGATTTTTTCTACGTCAGCTAGGAAAGCCTTTTATATTGTTGCTGCCATTCCACTCAGCTAAAAGATCAGAGCAGTGACACCTTGTTTTTCAGCACAACAAACATTCATCAACTTTAATCCACCGGTGTGAAAATCTCAAAGTCCCTTATTTTCATGGGTCCTTATGTGATCCCTTTGAGTACTACCACTAAAAGCTGCTGCTTCAGCCTAGTGTGAGAGACAACGCTCTCAAGTAGAAAATACAACCAGTATACAGTATGCTGCCAAGGAAAAGCCAGCCAAGGGGAATGAGAAATTCCAATTTGTAAAGAGACCCAACACATAACAAAATAAAGGGCTGAGCCTCTTCTGTGATGAGCCATTATTAAAATACTCAACAGACAAATCACTGTTTTGCGCCTTTCACCAAGAGCACTTCAGCATCCTCCATCTCTACTGCAATACCAGCCTCTCCCCACTGCCAAGAGAAAGTGATTCTTTTGTTGGCTTATGATGGAGACTGATGTTATGTTTCATATGAACACCCAGACTTGTTTTCACTGGAGCTCAGCAGCTTCTCAGAAATAGGTTTCTCTGGTGTAATGAAATTAATTTTATTATCTTATTTACGTCTTGTTTGGTGTTCTAGTTTCTCCTGTCCACACCATAGTTCAGCCTGATATGGTTTCTTTCCACCTTTCATGGCCATAAACACCAGCTTTCCAGGTCCACCATAATCAGAAATCAGTTTTCTTGAGTAATTCATTGCTACAAGCAAAAAAAATGATGTAAAACTTTACCTTCATGCTAACTTTACCCAAGGCTAACCAAGGTTACAGACTCTGCTGTGGCAGACCGGCATCAAAGTAGATATTTACAAAGCTATGTGATTAGGTGAACCTAATGAAAAAGTTGTGTATATCTCAAGCAATATAACATGACAACCTTATGCTCCCATTCCATTAATCTATTTTTAGAGAAAGCCAGGGCTTTATCTCAAACACACTGCTGTAAATTCAGTCATGTCAATAGTCTAAAAAGTTTTAGTGGTTCAGCGCAATCAGGATCACTCCTGAAACACTGAATTCCACCTAGAAACAACATAAGTATATATGTGTGTTTTCCTGAACATGTTTTAGTTATGTATACATATGTACACACAAACACACAGCTTCTGTATTTTTAGGTATAATTTCAAGGTTGGCACTGGAAAAATTGGACCTTCACATCAGACAGCACTTCCAGAGTTTGATTTCATTTCAGATGTGGTATGCAGAGTTGTAACAAGCTCCTCATTGAAGTTATTCATCTATCCATATATTTATATGGCCATCATCATTATATTATTTGAAAGTCCCAATGGATGAGCTATTAAACTGCCACTTGGGCTACCCAAGAATGTTTTATTCATTTACTGAACGCCTTTATTCTGGGATATTTGTTTTTAAGACCTCATAATACATACATACTCAATGCAGAGGAAATGTAATGCGATAGGTTACAGAAACAAAGTACAAAGCAACCCACCATAAATAAAGAGGCATTTCTTTGAAGGCACTTCTTGTCAAAAAAATGTTATGGTTTCAAGTGAAGAGAAAGGTTGTGATTACTTTTGTCTGATTTTAAAATGTTTGGGCAGGAGCTACTAAAAATATATATATATATATCCACTGGTACTGCTTAACACGGTTAGTCTGAAGAAATCACCCTAACAAGAGCAGAGACTAAAAGAAAAACTTCCTAAATACCCAAGGAGGTGACAAGACAGCACAGGAGTCCAGCATCTTTCCACTTTGGTTCACGTTAAATACTCTGGCCTTGAAGTGGGAAAGAGGAATGGAGAAATAGAATGGTGTGTCTTGATTTTTAATACTCTTTAAAATAAACTTGAACATCACATCACTCTATAATTTCACATTCAGTTCTCCACCCGGTCACTTTCCCTCTCTCCTTGAAGAAAGATTAACTATGTGACCCAAACCTTGCAGAGTAGCTGCAGGGACCTGCAGGTGGCTGGTGCTCCTTAGAGGAATTGCGAGAGGTATGAGCATCATTCCTTTTTTCTCATCTTTGCTCTGGCAACCTCCAGTCTGGGCTGCATCCAAGCATAACACCCCACCAGACTGAGAAGAAAGACTCAAGTCCCAAGAACTTCCAGGATTCCTGCCCACCAAAACCGTGCCTCTAATTCAACGTGCAGATATGAGACAAGTGCTGTGTGAACCTTTGATTTCCTCTCCCTAGGTTCTTTCATCTAACTCCAAAGATTTCCATACTATAAAAAAGCCCTTGAAAAACAAAACAATGCATATTCCTCTTGCATAAACATGAGCCAAAAGGAGTTTTATATAATACAAGGAATACAGCAGGTAAACTTCTTCAACAAGCAGTTGGAATAAGATTTTTAGCAGGCCATAACAGGGGAAAAAAAACCCTTCTTCTCTCTCCCTATTTACCATCCAAGCCCAATTACACATATGAGAAAAGGATTTTTCCAGTTGACCATGAGGTAAATTAACTTAGGCAACGTGACAAGCTAATACAACACATCTATTTAAGACTTTCTACAGGTCCTTTGAAAGAGAAGAGAAGAAACTAATTTGTACCTTAACTTCCATCTTCACCAAATGGACCCAATAAAGCTTTAACTGCAGGGTCCTCTAGGCTGGGAGGAGAAAAATCAGTTTCTAAACTTCAGATGACAAATTTCTGAGAGTCAAGATGTTTATGCACCTGTATATGGGAAAAAATGGTCACAAAACCTAGACTTGAAGGTGTTTATCTTGACTGCTATTTCTCTTGAAGAAGCTGGGAAAGGGAGAGTGCCTCTTCACACAGAAGAACACGGTGACTCATGGTATGGAAAAATTTGTCAATTCGGAGTCATTGCTCCTTTTTCAGGAGAGTTGCCACAATTCTCTCTCAAAAAGTAGCTATTTAAATTCTTTTACATGAGCAGCTTTACAGCAAAAAGGTATATTTGAAAATATAAAAGTCCCCTTCTAGGAGGCAGAAGAACATTAACTTCACATGCACACGAAGTCTTAATAGGAAGAAAGCCATGCATTTGCAGCAAGAATAGAAGCTCTTGATTTTGTTGGAAGTGACCTCAATCTTAGAAGTAACTCTTTCTTTCACTCAAATGTCACCATTGGCAGTACCCTATTCTTATGGTCTAATCATCAAAACACCAAACTTACAAGCTTGTCACACAGGCAAATCCATGCACCTGAATGAAGCCTCTTATTCAGTGCTGTTTTCTATCAACAACAGGCATCTGCTTCAACAAAAACTCCTGCATGACCAGGCTGGGAGGACCTGCCAAAAGGGTGCAATGAAGGTTACAAAGCATCTTAACTGGTTTGTAGTTGTCACCTATTAAAAGCTTTGGTCAAGCTGCATCAGTGATAGGAAAAGATGTTTTTCACAATCTGTTATCCATATGCAAAAAGTAGGAGAGACCATATAAGTCAGTCCCCTTTCTTGGAAGGAGCCTCTTCAATAGCACAGACCTATAGAAAACTTCCAAACTCATGGAAATTCGTATTTAAGGAACACAGAGTTTAAAGACCAAGATGTCATTCTACCAGCAAAGCTCTGGCACAGACTAAAGACAGCCATGGATTTCATACCCTCCCCCCATTACACAGGCATTATCGCTAGCATGTTGTCAAAGCAGAATACGGGAAAAAACACATTTAAATGGCACTTCATCTAGCCAGACACCTTTCCCTGAGCTGCACTCCACAATAATTTACCCAGCTAGGAAAAGCTAACGATCCACTGACCAGGAAAAGGAATTAGAAAATAGAATAAGAAATTCAAATTTGTGCCATACAGAAGTGAATTAAAAATGTGTGTTCAACTCTAGGCAGGAGGGGGGAAAAAACCTGACTGACACCAACAGATTTACAACAGGGAATACACTCACGGGGCTACCTGCTCCCCGATGAGCACAAAGATCCGCTTTTCCATACATATAATTATATCTTGATGTGTCTATCCCAAAAAGAGAAGATGAACACAAACCGACCATTTCTGCAGAGTAAGTCCTTGCAGAAGACAGCACTATAAATCCTAACCGTCCTTAGAGCTGCAAATCCTCCTGCTGCTTGCATATAATTCCACACTGGAGAAAGGCTGCTCAGTATGTATTGAGTGTAATTCAGGCTGTCCCTAGGAAGTGAAGATTTAACCACCCAGCCGTATGTTATGAATAACTTTGTTTTGCTAGCAGGTGCTGGGATTTTTTCCATGCAACACCAATTATTGCCGAGTATCAGTTCATGAGCAAATGCTTCCACTTGTGAGCAGGAGCCAGGCGTCATCTGTCTGCCCAGGGAGAGGATGCAAAGGGTCTCTTGGACTCTCCCTTCCCCCTCGAGGATGAAATGTGGCTTGGGGAAAGGGTAGGGGAGGGAGAAAGGAGGAATAATTCGCCTCAGTGCGAGATCTGTTGAAACCGAATTCCTGGGAGCCACCTTACAAGGGATTTGAGCTTGTCCCTTGGTGGTCTGCCCCCAAGGAAACAAAGGCTGATATCCAGTTTTCATGCTTTGTGTATCTCCAGTTCCCCCCGGCTCCTGCTTCTTAATCACTGTAAAATGAGGAAGCTTTGGGCAGTTTCAAAATGAGCCAATTATTTTCAAGGGGACTACGTGCTTCCTTATGAAACATGCTCAAGGATACGATTTGTGCTTATTTGGTGGTTTGAGGTCGTTTTTCCTTCAGTTTATATCATAAATCTACTTTGAATCCCATACAAGGAGCCCTGGCTTGGAAGTTCTTTCTAGGTACAATGTCAATATGAAAAATCCAGGACTGGTTAGTCCCACTTCTGTCACTGCTGGTCTTTCCCCATCTCTCCCTTTGCCACACATTAATTAGGATCCCCATAAACAGCCCTTTACCAAGCTGTAGCTCTGAACCTCAGAGGCCCATCCTCCTGAATTGCTGCTGAGGACCCACAGGCAGGATCACACCCTGCCATGCAGCACCATGGAATGAGCACTTAGGAGGGCCACAGTGCAGCACAGATGCAGATGTGTCCTGCAGCTGATAAAGCATCTTTCATCTTTCCCACTCAAGGCTGTTCCCATCGTGCACTCTTTTCCATGGTAGTTTTCCTGCAAACCCACTCCTGCTTGTCCCAGGCGCTGCCAAGGTGCTGCCGCCAGTCTGCTCTGTGTTCGGGATGCTGCACATGTTCCTTCTGACAGCTTGCACAGACTTGTATAAACTATTTGGATATAGTTTATAGCAAGAAAGAAGTCTCTGAGATTTACAACTACTGTTTCCAGAGCCATAATAGGTATGTAAGTGTAAGGACTGGGGTAAGATGTTACTCTCAGGGGGGAAAAATACTATATATATATATATATATATATATCCCTCAGACACTCTGTGTGTGGAGGTAAGGCAGCTCAAATGGTCCAGATCTTTATATATGGGCAAAAGGAAGGTGTTTAAAAAAAGAGATGAATATACAAAAGCTTCTTTTCAGTTGACAGCTCCAAGTAAAAAACACAGTATAAAATAGAGACCAGGAGACTCTGGAGAACTAGATGATCCTTAATGGCCCTTTTCAACCCAAACCATTCTATGATTCTACGATGACAAGATGCCAAGTCAAAATAATAACAGTTCAGTAAGGATTTTACAAAGGGACTGTAGAATAAAGCATTTCACTCCACACATGGACAGAGACAGAGCATGGGACCTGGTGAGGAGGGCTGGTGAGCAGCACTGTGGGACACGACCCACTAACCAGCAAGTGACAGTTACCATGCACAGAGACAGAAGCATCATCTTGCCCACCAGGCTTGTTGTCCAAATGTGCAGCCAGGGTTGGTGATCCTCCAGTTTCTACCATAATTTAGTTGTGTTTGGTCCATGCAGGAGCAACACACAAAGTGACCTGAGAAAATGGCATTGCCTGAGCAATACAGGAAGAAGTCTTGGAAGAAGGCACATGGATGCATCCAGGTGCCGTTAAGAAAAACAAAAAACATAATTGAACAGAACAACCACCTGAGAAAAACCTAAATCTTACAATTCTAGAGGAAAAAAAAGAAAGAAAAATTATTTCTTTCTCAGGTGTAGGAAGGGGATTGTTGGGTTTGCAATGTCATTTCTCTTCAAGATGGCTGTGACACACCGCAATACAGAGAGATCATGCTTGAAGTGCAAGGCGCAAATATTTTGATTGAGATTCTCAACAAGTTTGAGATCTGAGAACGAAACCCAGATTTAGCAGTGAACATTTTTCTCTCGACAGGGCAGGAATCTGCAGGGTGCTGGCACCTGCTGCTATGCCACAGGCTTAACACAGAGCTGCTTCTGCAGCAACCCACTCGAGTTGTCTATGACCAACTAGAGATGCCCACATGGGTCTGACTTCCAGGCATTGCAGAGCAACCACCTTTCTTAAAGGCAGCTCCCCAAAACCAGCCTCCCACTGGCGCTCTGATGAAGTAGCCTCTGAAAACTTAAGGAAAACTCTAAGCCCACAACTGTTCACAAAAACACAGAGAAAAACAATCACTGGTAAATACAGTGGTTGCTTTCTAAATTGCTGTGCAAAAAAAACCCAGAAAGGTTGCTGCTTGTTAAAACAGGCAGTGTTCAGAGAAAGGGTTATTGCTACTATTTCTTAAAATCATCCAGCTCAGGCTATGGAAATTGGTTAGCCTGCCTAATAAGCAACTCACAGATACATTGGGTCAAATACATCATGGTTTCTTTCAGATAAGTGGAATCCACACTGCAGATGTGTGGGAAACAGAAAGGTAGATGGAGTCAGCCTTAAACCAAACATAACACGACAGAAACCTAGAAACGTCCTTCCTTTCCAGCCCATGTGTTAAGACCCAGTCACTGCAAGGAAGAAAGCTTTCCAATATCTACATTAGAAACAACTGAATCCACATAGGATGCTGAATGCCATTACTTTGAATGGGATACTATAACACGCTATTTTTGATGCATACAAGGGAGCGCTGGTGCTGCTCAGACAGATCTGCCTTGGCTGCACAACACTGGCTATGCTACCAGCTCCACCAGGCATCCACTCCACAGCGAGCAGCCAGCAAGGGAAAGGCATTCAAAGTCTTCTGCACGCTGGAACTCCCACCGCATCCATACTGAGACCATGCACGCTTCTGCCCCCCTCCAATGGCTGGCTCATGCAAAGATATTTGAGATGATAACCATTTTTCAGCTAACCATACATTAACTCAAACCACTACAGCTTCAGCTTTCCAACTCGCCCAGTCCAGCCGCCGCAGCTGGGAGTCCCTCAAAGCCCGTTGCGTGTTTGGAAAGGCTCAACTTTGCAGGCACAGCTCAATTAAAAGCTCCGCAGAGCAGAGATCACTACTTAAAGCTGAACTGTTCGCTTTTTGTTTATTTATAGCAAAACCATTAATTGCTAATCACACATTTGTTTGCTGGAAAACCAGAGCTCCAAAATAAACACCAAGTTTAAAGACCATTCCCAGCACACTGAATGGTATCAGGAACAGCGCTAAAAATGTAAATCAGAAACATCAAAACACATCAGGACTTCAACTGGAAGAACAAACAGCCCATTATTTCTGTGCCAGAAAAGAGGTTACGCATAAGCCGCCAGCTACCCACACAGTCATCTACAGTCCAGCAACTATTTATGTCCTGCAGAATAACAGACACCATGGTACAGTATCTGTTGAAAATCTCTTCATGGCAATCAGCATATGCTAGATTAAATGAGGTATATCTTAATACAGAGTTTCAATAATCACCTTGGAAAAGCACCTTTAAAAAGTTTGGCATTACAGGCAGAACCTCAGGAAGAGTATAATTTCATTATGAGCAGCTTCATATGTCAAAATCAGAATTGATTTTATTTTTCTTTTCTAAATAAGTTGAAAGATTTTTTAGCCCTCATCACTAACAAAACTCCATGCTTCCCTTGGGAAAAACATGTTCCCTCAAATATCCACAGGATTCCTGCATGGAAGACTCGGGAAAATAGCTTTACAGCACTATGATCTGCCCTTTCTCCATGAAAGGCTTTTTAAACAAGCGCAGCAGCCCTGTCTGCACAGAAAGCCCCTTACTTCAGGCCACATAGAAGACACCCATGTAGAATCAGAGAAAAGTTATGGTTGGAAAGGACCTAAAGATCATCAAGTTCCAAATACCCTGCCAGCTCTTACCACCTCACTACACTGCCCTCTGCACCTGCATGATGTATGGCAAGAAGGTTTCTGTACAAAGCAATGCTCATCAGCATCACTGTCCTACATCTCCAGAACAGAGGGTGTCCTGGGTTCAGCAGTAGCAGTCATTTTTCCTCCTTCTTAGTAGGTGTTGCAGCACTGTGGTTTTGACTTTCAGCCTGGGAACAGATCTGACAACACCGATGTTTAGTCTGAGCAAGGACTTTGTGAGTCTCATGCTCTGCCAGGGAGGAGGAGAAGCCGGCAGGAAGCAGGGACAGGACACCTGACCCAAACTAGCCAAAGAGGTATTCCATACCACAGCACGTCATGCCCAGGAGGTAGAACTGAGAGTTCCCGGAAGGGCTGGATCACTGCAGGGTGGGGGTGAGGTACCGGTTGGTGAGCGGTTGTATTCTCTTCCTTGTTATTTCCTTTATCATTATTACTATTAGTGGTAGCAGTAGTGATTTGTGTTATACCTTAGTTATTAAACTGTTCTTATCTCAACCCGTGGGAGTTGCATTCTTTTGATTCTCCTCCCTGTCCCTCCAGGAGCGGAGGGAAGAAAGGTGGGGGGGGAAGTGGACTGCGTGGTTCTGATTTACAGCCTGGGCTTAAGCCACGACAGTTCTTTTTGGTGCCCAACGTGGGGCACGAAGGGCTGAGATAACAACAGATCTGACCAAGGAACAATGCTGATTTATTGGCTCTCAAAGTTGTTTCTCTTGATGTCACAGTTTCAGTATGCTGTAGCTTACTTAGAGCTGGTATTTGCTGTGTCAGTGTTTATCAAGTGTGGGCCTTGGGCTAAGGTTCTTGTTTCACTGTACTTTATGGTAATGGCTTGTAATACGGGCGGGCTCCGGCAGCAGGGCAGGATGGACGTGGCCGTGGACTTGTACCTGGCCGTCCCGCTGCTCTTCACCGTCCTGGCCCTCGTCCTCGCCTCCGTCTTCGTGAGGCTGCGGGGAGCCGAGGGGGAGCGGCCCCGGGAGCCGGCGGCGGCCGAAGCGGCCCGGGAGAGCGGCCCCGGGAACCAAGCGGCGGCGGGAGCGGGGCCGGAGGCCGGGAAGGAGGCGGCTGCCGAGGAGGGGAAGGAGGCGGCTGCCGAGCAGCGGGAGGAGGCGGCGGAGGAGCCGAGCCCCACGGCCGAGCCCAGCCCCGCGGCGGCCGACAGCATCCCCCAGCAGCCGCCCGCCGAGCCCCGTGAGCCTGAGCCCCAGGAGGATGCAGGAGACCACGCAGCGCTTCCCAGCAAGGCAGAGAAGGAAGATCTGGACTCGGAAAAAGAGAAGCTGGTGGTGAGAGAGCTGGCAAGCATAGCCGCATCATTTGAGAGTTCTGAAGGTTTTGAATGGCCTTTGGGTACCCTTGGAACCTGCCTGCTGATTGTGACAGGGATCACCATGTTGGCACACGCACAGAGTGTGTTTTACCCACGGCCATTTTGTCTGATCCCGAGAGTTAAGCAGAGTCAGGTTTGGGTCTTGTCTGGGTTTAGACAATACAGGGGGATCGAGAGGTTTTCCCCAAGGCTGGACAGTCATGAGTGTCACGGTGTGTGGACAGTATGGGCGAGTATCTAATCCACTGGGCCCCTCCAGTGCTTTGGAAGCATCGGAGATGGAAGGCAGCTGTGTGGAGTCCCCGACAACAAGTTGCAGAGACTGCTGCAGGGGAGGGTGAATTATTTTGAGCCTGATGGGCCCATGACACTTCAGGCCATCAGGGCAGAGATGCAACACAGAGATGGACTCATGATCGAGGGGTGGACTTTGCAATGGGCCTCTCCTGCTCTGAAAGACTGTTACAAGAGATGGAGCCCATCATGGACCGAATGGACTCAGCAGCTTTATAGGGATTGGTCCGTGCACTAAGATAAGAGTGCACTGAGATGAAAGTGATGCTATATTGAAAATGTGGTATCTGAGCATGACGTGAATGATATGGAATAAGGGGTGGATACTGTCCTGGGTTCAGCAGTAGCAGTCAGTTTTTCTCCTTCTTAGTAGCTGTTGCAGCACTGTGGTTTTGACTTTCCGCCTGGGAACAGAGCTGATAACACCGATGTTTAGACTGAGCAAGGACTTTGTGAGTCTCATGCTCTGCCAGGGAGGAGGGGGAGCCGGCAGGAAGCAGGGACAGGACACCTGACCCAAACTAGCCAAAGAGGTATTCCATACCACAGCACGTCATGCCCAGGAGGTAGAACTGAGAGTTCCCGGAAGGGCTGGATCACTGCGGGGTGGGGGCGAGGTACTGGTCGGTGAGCGGTTGTATTCTCTTCCTTGTTATTTCCTTTATCGTTATTATTATTGGTGGTAGCAGTAGTGATTTGTGTTATACCTTAGTTATTAAACTGTTCTTATCTCAACCCGTGGGAGTTGCATTCTTTCGATTCTCCTCCCTGCCCCTCCAGGAGCGGAGGGAAGAAAGGTGGGGGGGGAAGTAGACTGCGTGGTTCTGATTTACGGCCTGGGCGTAAACCACGACAGAGGGTCATACAGTTATGTTTTTCACCACCATTGCAGTGGCAACCATTCAAAACTCGTCATTTATTCACAGGTCAGGAGTTTCGGTTCAGTCTTCAAAATTATGTGTAGATCTTGGAAAGTTAATTGGAGACACTGATTATTAAATGGAGGCTACTAAGGCAGGGGTAGCAACAACAACAGCACCCTAAAGGGGCCCACAAGAAAGCTTTTACAAGGGCATGTAGGGAAAGGACAAGGGGGAATGGCTTCAAACTGAAAGAAGAGAGATTCAGATTAGATACTAGGAAGAAGCTGTTTACTGTGAGGCTGCTGAGGTGCTGGCACAGGTTGCCCAGGGAAGCTGTGGCTGCCTCATCCCTGGCAGTGTTCAAGGCCAGGCTGGATGAGGCTTGGAGCAACCTGCTCTAGTGGAAGGTGTCCCTGCCCGTGGCAAGGGGTTGGAACTGGATGAGCTTTAAGGTCCCTTCCAACCCAAACCAGTCTGTGATTCTGTGATCCCATGATGTCTTTGAAAACAGCAGCCACTAGGAAGAACAGCCGCATCTCTTTAATGTCTCACCTTTCCCCACTTGCTCTCCTGCAGTCAGGATCACCTGCAGCCCAAGATCAAGTTGCAGGCCTGTACCCTCAAATTCTGTACAGAAAGCAAATGCCACATGCACACCAAACACTGGCTGGGGACGCCTCACATCACACAATGCTGAACATCCACCTTAGCACTCACCGATAAATGGGGCAGGTCACACATCCCTGAGCTGCTGATCCATGTCCGCAAAACATAGCAAGCCACTGGCTCTACATCTTCTGTTTGTTCACCAGGAGGGAAGAAGGAAGTGCTGGCAAACCCGTATCATCCCACCAGATCCCTAAAAGTCCAGGCCTGGCTGTGCCAAGCTGCTCCATTGCTCCCACCTTGTGCCAAAGGTGCCATGCTGGTGCACAACTCCCAGGGACTGCCCTATAAAAAGGCATGTGGATGTTCCTTCTTAGAGCATCTCACAGAAGCAAACTCACACCCCGTGCCTCCCAGCCACATGCTCACCATTTTCCTATCCTTTTTGTTCTGATAAGAGATGGGGAAACCTGCTCAGCTGAAATAAAATAGACTCCAGCCTAAATAACAACTCTTAGCCCAGTGAGGCTCATTGCTGCTGAATTTGAAGTTTCACATAGCAAGGCATTACTTGCATATAGCTCTTCCTCGAGCTCCGCTACGCACTGATTGAAAGTCAGCTGCCAATTTCAATCTGACCCCTGCAAATCTCCAGAAACGTTAAAAGGTGAAAGAATCAAAGTCATCAGGAATAACTCTGCCTTATTTGAAGCTGCACTACCTCTTCTGTCTGTATTTTTAAGATGAAAGTAGGGAACAGAAAAGGTAGAAGAGTTGTAATATAGCAATGCATCAGCTTACTAAAGCAAATCCAGCAATACTACACATCCATACAAAAAGGCGAAAAAGGAAGCATGCCTCGCTTGTGAAACTATAATGGGTAAGGACAAAATGTCTGTGGATATAATATACTTCTATAGCACTTTTATAAGAAAAGACTCTGAATAGCTTTTGGCATATGAAAGCCACTATGAGGACTGCAATAAAACTGAGTGTACTGTAAAAGAGCCATCTCACATGTATCCCTAGGATTTATGATCAAACGCTACTGTATTAAATTCTGTATTCTGTGGTTTTTGGACAAACGATTGTATTTTATTTTATTAAATGAACTATACAATTGTTCCTCTGAAGAAAAAGTATTGAGAGGAATATAAAGTAGTTCTTTTATCAGTAAAAAAAATTGGTTTGAACTTAAAAAAGCACTTTCATTCAGTGAGTACGCTTGTAGTGAGTGGGGGTGTTTGCACACACACATACAGCCTATTTCATCATGCCCAGCTGCCCTCATACCTCATGTAACTACATAGCTTGTGACAGTTACAGTCATTTAAGAGTTTAAAGCCTTGTTGCTGTGTTTCTAGGGGATATCCTGAGGTCCAATGAGGTTTCAGAGAACACGAAAGCATTAATTCTTTTTTGACATGCAGAAATATTGCTCCCGGACAGACATTCCTCAACTGCATACAAATGCATCCTTTGCAGCCCGAGCATCACGGCCTGACACTCCTACAACCTTCTTCACAAGTGCAGCAGACACTCTGTACAACTAAGCCAAATTATACTCAGGCACAATCACTTCAAGCACAGCTTGGTGATCACTTTACAGCCGGATAAGCCACCATGGCCACCAGCTGTCCCGGGCTTACCCCCCTCCCAATCCTTTCCCTCCTTTCCCCTCCTTTTTGGAGTATATTTTGTTGATTTTGTTCTCACTGTGGATTGAGCTACCCTATTGCAAACATGCCTGTGAACAAAAGGGAGGGAGGGAGATGGGAACGGGTGCCTGGGCAGGCAGGAGGGATCCTTTCCATGTCCATGGCAGATCAAACTGTTTGTCAAACAACAGCCGGAGTTGAGGCAACCAAGATGGTGTGTAAAGAGCAGAAAGTACCTTCGAGAAACATACTGAGCACTATCAAAATACCCAAGTCTTAAATAGACACATGAAGTATTTAAATGCTTTCACACCCATAACAAATTTTGTTTACTGCCCAGCATTTAAACAGCTTTTTCTTTACTATTGTAAGATTGTTCCCAAACAGTGTGAATTTGATGTTGCGATGAATAGTACCACTTCAACTCCTATTTACAATCCATTCAGTGACATAATTCTACAAATAGCGTGCAGGATTTCCACACTTTATGAAATAAAACCTGTTCTTGGCTCCAAAGAAGTTGTGCAAACTAGCTGACAGAAATCACTTCCTTTTGTTTTTCCTCTCTGATATAGGAAATTAAAAGGAAAAAGAGAATCACTAACCAGGTAATATGAAAAATGTTATTAAAACCATTAGAACCACCAAGCATTGTTAATGGCCCTCTCGCAATTATATGCAAAACACTCAGTATCCAAGGAAACAGCGTAGTAATGAAGTGGGAAACTACTGTATAAATGCACCTTCTAAATCACCACCAAGAATGTCTGTTCCGAATGGGCTGGCCAGTTTATTAGTGTGTGACACCCTGATTGCTTAGACATGCTACAGCTTAAAAACAAAAAGCTAACAAGCTACTTTTGCATAAAGGACCCTTTTGTCTCCCGCGTATGAACAGCCCCTTCTTAGCATCCAGTTACAGAGTTCCTCTGCAGTTACGGATTCCATTAAGCCCATATTCAGCTTCCTGAGAGTTGTTCAGAAACGTGTAATGATTGGCACTAATTAAACTGCATAACCAGCAACAAATGAAGCAGAGATGCGGCCCTTTGCTCCAACTTCTCAGCAGACTGAAATGTGCAACAGGGGAAATGCTGAAGCTCCACTCTTCCCCAGAGCCTGTTGGTCTGAAATCCATTTCATTAACATCAAGCGCTAACACAAACTGACTTGTGCCCACATTATTCAGATTAATTTAAAAATGAATGCTTGTGCTCCAATATCAACAGCTCATTCTCAGGGATGTTTCCCAAGAAGACAGGCAGGTCTACAGCAAGGAGGCCAACGCAAAATTAACTCCTGCTTTTTGGTGTTAGCACTTAGATAATCATGCCAAATCCCCAGCTTTTAGTCTCAATTTCAGCAAGCATTCATTTATTCTCCTCATTTCTGCGGCAGCTTATTCCACCCAACAGCCGCTGAGTACAAAGCTGTTCCAGCAGGTTCAACCACCCTGTCACTTTGTGGATGAACTTTGGTATTCCTCCCTTCCAGCACGTGTGACAGCTTTATAAGAGCATATACCTCAATATCCCTGCTTCTTCCGTTGGATGCCCCTGTAATCTTTCTCTGTGACCTTTACATTCCCTTTGGCTCATTCTTTTCCATGACTGTAACACTTTATATAAAAGCAGATAGCCTAAGCTACACACAGCATTTCCAATGTGGCCTCAGGCAGAGATAGCCAAGTGCTAGAATAACCTGGCTACCAGCCCCTGCCCAGCAGCACATGCAGTGATACAACTCGGTCACTTTTTGGGATGCTCTCAGGCACTGTGCTGAGTTGGTACAAAAGGCTCCATTGCCTTTGTGCCACCTCTTCTTTTGTGCCTTGTCTCTTTGGTTTTCCCAAACTTTACTCCTTTTCCGCTGTAACCCTCACTGCCTCTTTATGCAGACACAAAGGCAACTTGTCTGCCCTTCTCCTTCCATCTGCACACTGCTTTGAGGGTCTTGCATCATTGAAACAACATTGACATCTTCAGTAAATTCTGTCTGTTTTCTTACACCTCCCCTCTTCCAGACTGGGGCTAATCCTCATTTCTCACCACCACACAAACAGCTTCATCTCATGAAACACCTCTCTGCTTTGTCTGATGCTTTCTCCTCTCAAGCTCTGAAGCTCACTTTCACACAGCACAATAACTGATCTTGCCCAATTAACCTTTTTAGCTGGCTCCTATGCCTAAGACATTTTCTTGAAAGGCTGTAGAAATTAGAGCCATCGCTTTCTCTCACTACTGCTTTTTCCTCTCTCTTTGTCAATATATCCCAGTTGTACAGCACGCCCTAATGGAAACCTATGCATTGTATCCGTGTATCTGCAAACCTGCTTATAGTACCATAATTACCTGATGCTTTCCTACATCCCCCTTTAGATTGCTTTCTTTAAACCCCCTCTATAATTACATAAATGAGTTACCAGACTGGCTAAACCTTTGTTTTCTAAAGGCATTGTCTGGTACTCCTGTACTTGAAAGAACTGTGCACCCGAAGCAGTTAAGCAAGTGAACTTTCTCATTCCCACTCTGTTTAACTGTACTGCCAGCTCGTTCACTTCACCAGCACTGTTTTTTTCTATTGGCTATGACCAACAGTGACCACATCAGTAATTTTGCGCATATCAATCCTCTCTCAAAAGCCACATCAGAGATAGAATTACTGGAAACACTACCCCAATGAAGTTAAAAGCACAGCAATTTCCAAAAGCTGTTAGCACTGTAAGAGCTGGCGCACCTCAGTCAGGGACTTTCTGCTTAATGCAGAATGATACTTAAAAGTTATATTTCCAACCAAAGCTGGACAAATGAGAAAACTCAAGTCTAGAAGGGTAAGAAGGCATTTCAGTAACCTCCCAACATGCTGCTGCTTGTCCAGACTCACCAAGAACTCACCAGCAAGGACACATCGATGGAATCTGAATTAATTTGGTCTCTAAAAGGCAAATGCTGGATTGTAAAACTGCAAATATTAACTGCCTCCACAAAGTCCATCTCCAAACAGTAGCTCTCCAGTCAAGCCACCAGTGGGCTCATTTCCAAGGCACCTACAACTCCATTCAACGGGGATGTCATTGTTCACTACCACAGAAAAGTTGAGCTCATCACCTCTTTCTGTTTTAGCTTGCTTACAGTGGCTCATGCTTATCTGCCTGCCATGAATGTCGTGAGGTTTAATTAGTTTGGGTCTGTGAAACACACTGAGATCCCCCAGAAAAGCTGTATATGCATTCACAGTGGGATCCCTGCAAGATAATTTCCTTGGCATCCCCAGAGTAACCAGCACAAGCAGCCAACAGACAACTCCAAAGACAAAGTCCTCAAAGCACTAAGCTGCCTGCAATCCCAACCTGTATCTGGAGGATCAAAAGTTTCAGGGGCAGCACATTGCTGCAACACATGCTGGAACTGATGTGGGTGTTAACAGCGGTGTTACTGAAAAGTGCTGGCAAAAACATTCTCATCAGCATCCTTCAGCAAAAATAAAGGAAGTCAAATAAAAGCCCACCTTAAAATGGAAATAATGGGGGGGAGGGAATGGAGGAATGGAAATCAACAACACTAACATGAGCACCATATGAGTTTTTCAAATATCCCAAACAGCTTAAAAGTTGCCCAGACTTCTGTATTCATTAATTGCTCGGGATACAGATTTATTTATTTATGGAAAAGAATTCCCAGCTCTGAGGCTTTCCAAAGAAACCCCCCCAGTTCTGCATGGCCACCTCGCCCTGCAGTTTCTTATTCTGATGCTAATGCAGTTCAAACAACCCAACCCTGCATTTTTATGTGTGCAATAAGCCTATCTCTAGGTCACTTGGTGGTGTCAGTTTAAATCACAACATTCCCATAGAGAAAAATCTGATCATTTCATTTACTTCTGGAGACAGAGGAGGGACAAGAAAAAAAAGTTCATGATAAAAATGCTTTTTTTGTTGGTGCTGCCTAATTCAAGCCTCACTGAAACCTGCAATCATTTAAACAGCAGTTAAACTATGAGGAACCACACATTTTAATTAAGACTTGCAAAGCCACCTTCTAGACAGGTATCCTGAAAATACCTGACCGTGCATAGGCCTATCATAATTGTATATATGACTAGGTCTTATCTGAAGTCTGCTGGAATAAAGGAGGAGATCCCATTCATCTCTGTGGGCTTCAGATCTCTCTCTTTTGTAAGGTAAGCCTGGATTCTGCAACTTCAGCTTCCATGAGCCTCCACACAGGGATATTCATAGGGCTTCTCACAAGAGGGGAAACCCATGAAGTCGAAGCCATCCATGAGAGGTACTGGATTTATTCCAGATGTGGAACTGTTTTTAATTAATTTGGAAGCATTTGAAGCATTCTCTCATTAAATATGCTTTGCGTTTCACACATGTACATAAGACAGTAAGAAAACCCAAAATTGAATCCAAAATCATAACGTCTTATTAAAAAGACTTTGCCACCACTTTTAGCAAAATGAGGCTCACATGTAGACAGGAGTTAGGGCACTGCTGTAACACACTACACCAACAGCCAAATCACATGGTTCCTGTGCTGCCCAACCCCAGGAAACCTCACCTTGACCTGGAGGATTCCCACCTCCACTCTACCTTGTGTTTCTGCAGAGGATACTTCTCAGTGTGCCCATTCCCATCACTCAGAACAACACCTTAAGTTCTACAGAAGGATGAAACAATTTACAGCAAATCTATGTGGCAAATCATCATTATCTGTAGAAGTTTTATGTATCATAGAATCATAGAATGGTTTGGGATGGAAAGGACCTTAAGATCATGGAGTTCCAGCCCCCTGCCATGGGCAGGGACAGCTCACACTAGACCAGGTTGCTCAAGGCTCTGCCCTACCTGGCCTTGAACACCACCAGGGATGGAGCATTTACTCTGGGCAATCCATCCCAGTGCCTCATCACCCTCCCAGTAAAGAATTTCTTCCTTAGATCTAATCTAAACTTCCCCTGTTTAAGTTTAAACCCATTGCCCCTTGTCCTGTCACGACAGTACCTAACGAAGAGTCCCTCCCCAACATCCTTGTAGGCCCCCTTCAGATACTGGAAGGCTGCTATGAGGTCTCCACACAGCTTCTCTTCTCCAAAGATTTAAGCAGCCAAGAAGGGAAAAAAGATACTTTCTTTAATTTTTGAGGTCTTGAGCCAGTGCATACCAGCCACCTCTCACCATTAACTCCAATTAAAGCAATCTATGAGCATACCACTGTAATCTACAGATGTCTGAAGCAAACAAAAAAGACAGTAGCCTCCTGCTTTTGTCAAGTCCTCAGCAAAAAGTTCCTCTACAGAGACATAAGAGTGAATCTGGATGCCTTCAACAAGCTTGGGCTCACTACCACCCAAGAGGGAGGCTGTACAGGTCCACACACACAAAACAACAAAGCACAGACACGTTTCTGCTATATCCAAACTTGCAATGGAGCACCATTCACCCCAGAAGCATGGTGTTCCTTGAGGACAAGGGCTTGTATCAGCCCATGCTACACCCCACACGAGCACCGCTGGATGCTCCCAGCATGCAGAGGATGCAGGACAGGCTGGCTGTTTCCACCGCATACCACAAACCCATACATAGACATCGCTGTATGTGGTGCTTTGTGGTGGCAGACATTAACATAGCGCAGCTCTTGTCTCCCCTCTAGTGGCTGACCCACCATAACCGCTCTCGTGTCTTCTGCTGCCGCTGCCAACGGCGCCAAGGGCTGGAGCGGGTCCGCTGGCAAAGCCATCACCAGCTGAGCTCCTCATCTCCTGAGCCCGGGCTCGGTGCCACGGCCAGGCAGGGATGTTGCTGCGCAAGGGAAAGCCACAAGGCAGGAATTAGCACATCTGGGCAGAAGTGCTGCTCTTCTGCTTCCACGGGAGAGCAAGTCTCCGGGTTCTGAGGTGAGCAGAATCACCTCTTAGTATGAAGAACCACAGCTAAGTTCAGAACACCACAGCATTTTTTGATTAGTATTTCTCTGAAACCCGAAAGAAACGGGTATTTGGTGACTATGAAACACTCAAACTTTCCTGCCTAAAGACCAAGTTTTGTATGGGACAACAATGGTTTTGTCACCAAGGGTCAAAATTAATTCTAATGATCACCAGACAGATCAGTCTCTCAAGCACCTCTAAGCAGTTTTACCAAGTGCTACCGAACTATGTGATGCCCTTCTGTTCAAAACCAGCATATAAACATTAAGAAAACCCACCCAAACTTCACATTTCTGTACAAGTCATCTTTTTTTCTTCCTCACATAAAACAACAAGCAGGAACATTCCAGTTGCTTTCCTTTGGTTGCCAGTGCTAAAATATGCTAACAGCATTAAGGCAAGGGACGACTTGGAGAGCTCACAATATGTATTCAGTATAATTAGCAGATGCCAATTTAACTTATTACTGCTTCTTCCTTTCTATATTATAGAAAGGATGTCAATGAAAACCTGTTATCTAAATGACTGTTTTCTCAGTGCTGATATAAAGCAACAATCATGGGAAAATAGAGTCACAGAGCATGTGTTAGGAAATAATCTGATTTTGAAATGACATTATAAACAGCTACAGTAAAGAAAGAAATTAATGCCTGCAGACAGGACTTTCTTCCTTCACACTCTGCATTTTTAGACTTCTTAAACTAATTACGTATTTGGTGCCATTCCTACTTATTCAAATAAGCAATGCAACATTCAAGGTAAAGCGGTATTATTAGATATGAGGTTGCTCAACTGTCTCAGCCACTGATCATTTCAAAGCATGAGAAATGAACACCCTGAAGATGCATCTTCTATGCAGAGAACTAACAGCTAAGAAGTAAGAACTAAATACCTGAGAAAGAAACCAAAGCAAGCCCTAAAATCAGCCTCCAAATAACAGGACTGTGTCACAGCTAAGGGGACAGTCAGAGTGCACTTCTGCTTGCAAAGCTGAAACAGATTTTATAAAACAAAGCCCTCTTGAACTAAGAGGCTGTTGAAAGATGCATCCAGCACACACACACACAAAACAGCAGTGCACACCAAGGCTGTGGATTAAACAGGTTTCTAATGCATAAATGATATAATGATCCAGTCCAGACATCATTTGCTGCTATTTCTGCTTGGTGAAGACACCTTCCCACTAACATTTCTGCATATTACAATGCAGTGCAATAGAAAAAATGCTTTCATAAACTATCTTCTGACTCTCAGGGCTAAGTTGAAAAGCCTTGTAAGGATATGCTTCTCTACAGCTTTAATCGATTTCAGCCATAACTTCATTACTTATGCCTAACGGACAGTGTAAACTTCACCCTTCCCAAGAACTAAGGGAAAAAATAACATTTCATACTCTCCCACAAGCAGTGCATGTAAAGCACAAAACAGAACCGCTGCACACATACCCCCCAGTTAAATCGGTCTCTGTGGAAACTAATAACTTTCCACACTATGCACTGTAATCCAAGTAATAATTTTAAACAGGCATAAGCTGCAGTGTGCTGAACTAAGGCATTCTTACCTTGCAAAGAGTGTTTGAAGACGTTTAGTTACAGTAAATGAGGAGAACGTGCATGTTGCCAAGTATTTCCCATGTAAAGGGGATATGCTCTACCCCACACATGCGCACGCACACACAGACTGGGTGCGTGTGCTGCTGAGGTAGAGAAAGAGCACCAGGAAAGATAAGCAGCAGCGATAATGCCCCAGCTTTATGTCTCAATCAGCAGCAAGGAAAGCTGAAGGAAACATCTGAGATGAAAAGGGAAAAAATTCCAAGAAACGAGATGGTTTTTTCCCTCCTCTGATGCAAACAGCTTTTGCTTGGGTGACCGATAATACCTTAACACAAAAATCTTCATAACCCACCTCCCTCCTGAGCCAGTTAGTTGCACATGTCAAATGACACTGCACAAACAATGCACAAAGACTTTAACAAGAAATCTACAGAACAGAAACAGAATCCCTTACCTTTTAGTCAGAATAAGTGACAGGTAACAGGCATGAGAAACTCAGTTGGCACAGTTGCTGTACATATTTCTCTGCGGACTTGTCTTTAGTGGTCCCAAAAGCACTGAACAGAAGAAAACTCCAGCCTGCCTGCTTCATTCTTCAGCAACAGAGATACATGCTGTCACGGTAACATGGAAAAGCAAGAAGGAACTACAGATCTTAGTTTTTAAAGTCTTTGTGCTTATAGGGAAGAAAGAGAGGGAGTGGGGAAAAGAAGGCACAAACACTTTTTTTCTAAGAGAAATCTGGTCTTGGCTGTGGTTGTAACCATAGCACAGAATCATGCAGTTTGAATTTCCCTGTTTGCAAGCTCCTTGGGAAAAAATACATATATAAAAATAACAGTCTTTAGGGGGAAAAAAAATATCAAATGCATGGAAGGGGGGAAGGGAGAGTAGGAGGGTACTGCTCCTATGTGACATACATATGGAATGAGCATTAGAACAATGCTGACAGGACAGCTAAGCAACTGCACTCTAGGGCAGCAGTTTTCAAAGCAGAGCTTTTGCAGCTTTGCAGAAAGGAGAGGAAAACAATAAAAAAAAAAAAAAAAAAAAAGAAAACGCTCTACAAAAGGGGAAAAAAGACAAAAAAAGGGAAAGAAAAATAAGCGAGAAGAAAGGAGCTGTTAATGCAAGAAAAACTACCAGACTAAAAACAGAAACGAGTTGCCTGATTCCTGAAAGGGGGGGCGGGTGGGAAACGCCGCGACTGCTTTCCAGCGATGCAAGCCGAAGCCTTGATGTCTAGTGCACTTACAATTTATGCGGCGCACAGTGGGTCCCCTCCTCCCTGCCTGCCTCCCCTCCTTCCTTCCCTCCCTCCCTCCCTCCGCCCTCCCTGCCTAGGAAGCTCTCCCCTCCCAGGGGACAAGAATTCCAGTGGACCCAATTAACACTGTACTTTGCTGGCTCCTTGGTATGATCGATATTAAATAAGCAGAGTTTTAGCAGCAGTGAAAAATAAAGCAGCCATGTAATGTGTAGCTGATGGAGACGGCGGGTTTTTTTTCTCCCTGCTCCCCCAGTCTCCAAATGATCCAACGCAGCGGAGAAAAAAAATACATTAAAAAGCACATTGCAGCACCAGTGATACAAGCTGCATCAGATTATTTGTTAGGAACTTGATGGAAGCCCAACATCAGCTGCTCATTTCACTAGCCTGGGCAGTACTTTATTAAAGTGGATTTACAAATCAATGGAAGGAATCCAAAGGTTCACAAACAGGCTCTTTCATCAGGTCCGCTGCCTGACCGTACAGGAAGTTTGCTGAAGGGGTCTGGGGGCTGCTTCACCAGCACACTTGTTTTCAATGGCCTTCCAACAACATGACTTGTTTGGTTTGATGAAAGAAATGCAGTAAGAGGTTCACTGCTTTAAGGGAACGCAGCCCTAGTGTGTTTACTGCTTCGCTCCCGCAGCACGTGCGACAGGGCATCCTACAAATTGCAAATTATTTTAATTTGAAGGGGGAGGTGGCTGGGAGGCAGTAACCTTCTTTGGTCCTGTTTTCCCTGATCTATCAATCACAGATTGCCATGTAAAAACAATCTACTACGGCCTCTCTCTATAGAGGAAAAGCAATTACTAGCATTAACTCTTGCCGTTGCAAATTAATGCAGTGCAGTCCACAACTGATAGAGTCTGCCTGCAAGCCATTAATCTAAGAATAAATGGGTGGTTTGCTTAAATCCAACTGGTCTGAAATTCTCATGTTAAGAGCTCCCCTTCTCCTTTCCATATTTCTATTTGTGTTTGTGAAACTCAATGGAAAGAAAAGAAAGCCGTATTTATTTGCTATAATTCCAAGTATAATAATAGCATAATAATAGTATAGTTCCAAGCTAACAATATCCACCAGTGAACCTGCCTACAAATACAGGATTTCACCAACAGGACCTGTTTTTCCTTTTTTGTTTCTGAGGTGGCCATAATCTTCAAACCAGACCAAATAAATAGCACTGAGCAATATCCTTGATTGAACAGCTGGGTTGGCCGGTAACTTGAATTCGTCTTGTTAAATTAATGGGAGACTGCATTTCCATACAAATAAGATCAATTAAAAGTACTCATAAAACCATACTACCAAAGTCAGTGGAGAGTTATGCAAAAAAGCCTTCAATTAAATAATGTTAAGGTCATGGCTCTCCCTCTAGCTAAGGAACGAAAAACCCCAACAGCAGGACAAAATACTACTAGTTAGTGACTAGTAGTCACACTGTTTGTCACAAATTCTTTATGATGCCTAGTAACATCCTTCACAGTTAGATAAATATGGAGTATGCAGAAGTCCCAAGCAGTGGTCTACCAGCCCAACAGATATCGCAAACCAAAGGCTTATTTACATGGGAAGACCCAAAAAAGCACAAGTGTGTTGCCTGTGCACATGAAATCCATGTTTCTTGAGCTACATTGAGCTACAATTTCAGGCTTTTGTACTCAGGATAAAGATGCTGCACTTTACATGTATTCACTTCACAAATATAATCTAGCTGACGTGGTTTTGGTGCAAGAAGGGTCAGGGAAGCAGTATCCCTGAGAAACAGCACTAAGCAGGACAACACTGGGTTGCAATTTGAACAAGAGGAAAACACAAAAACATTCATAGGACATCACAGAAAACAATGCAGATCGTTACGCTTCATACTCGCTATTGACTCAGCACCACATACTGGATTTGAGATGAGATACAGAGATTGCTGATAATAACAACTGGATGGCCCAGAGTCTGTAAAATGGCATCCCCCTTTCAATCTCCTACTCTAACTTCGGGGCCAATGTCAGCTGGTTAAAGTGTCCCTGAAAGTGGCCTCAGCCTTGTATAGAACACTTCTCTTTGCAAGGGGATCAAAGCATTTGGCAAGTTCTTTGGGATCCCATCTGAGTGAAAGAACATACACATTCCATCTGCTACAGAAAATGTGCCCACATTCCATGAACGCATGAAACATGAAGCCAAGCTTCAGCCAGGATAGCTGAGGAAAGTCTTGAAAAAAAGGGAAACACCCTCAAAAGGCACCAGGCAATGGCCCTCTTCCCCACAATTATAGTCAGGCACTGTTGGTGACTTCAAGCCCCATCTGACAACAGGCAGGGGAAACTCACCCTAGCAATCAAATTATTTACACAGAAAAAACACTGCAATAAGGATTATAGTGATCCACTGACTATACCCAGGCTGAAGAGGTCCAGTGCGTAGCTGCATTTTGGGAAAGGCTGAGGTTTACAGCTGCAGAGGGGATCATAAGTGCTCTTGGAACCCATAAATGATCCATCAGTTGATCTGTCATCTCAACACTCCCAGGCACTAGGAAAGACTTTATTATCCCTATTTTAGAGATGATGATTTGAACACTGAAAGCCTAAACTGCCTCCCCAAGGAGATGCAAGAAGTGCTGGAGAATAGCAGGGAACTGATTCCAGGCTTTTCAAGTCCCTTTACTGCAAAGGCTGTTCTTGTTTCAAACACAAGCAACTGAATTTGACATATTTTGAAAGTCAAGCTATTTGTTCCTTAAAAAAAAAAGTATCAGCATCATTCTGCTCGACTCTTAAGCATGAATCAAAGCACAGTTCATGGCATTTAAGGAGCTTCTGTGGTGCCTAAGAAATCCCCGCATGCGTATACACTGACAAGTTTTATTCCAAACAAAATTTCATCCTTCACATTATTTTAGTGGAAAATAATCTCAGCATCACTCTACAATTAGAATCACAGCCCCAGTTTGGCAGGACATTTCAAGCCAGTGGGGAACTGCATGGAAGGACACCTCATATGTGCAAAGAAAAATGCATAGAAAACATTTCTCAAAATAAGCAGGCATGCCAGAATCAGACCAAATTGTTGGTTAACATCTAATTAAATGCATAAATCTTTGAGTGCCATAGTGATAGTCCTAGTCCCCACCTGCCAACAGAATCACCCTTGCTGTTGCTGGAAGGAGGAAAGGGATGTGTTGTTGCCATGACTTGGGCAAGAGGTTCCTACAAAGGGTCTCCCATTCACAGACACCCTGGTGAGCTGCCTGAAGTCCTGCTCTCCCCACAACAGCCCTTAGACACCCTACCCCATGCAAGGGCCCTCAGAGATCAGCATCATCCAATCCATGAGCCCACCAGTGCTGCCACCATCAGAGCTTGTGCCCTGATGATACCCAAAACGTAATCCACAAACCAGCACATTTTTAGCCTAATATAATTTGGAGGAAGGACATATGCTTGCATTGTTCTCAGAATTTGCTTTATTCACATGAAAGCCAACTCTACGGAAGCTGTAAAGAGTACTGAACAAAAGTCCAGGCTGGAAAGAAGTATCAAAGTAAAGAGCTGCTACCAAAAGAGAAGGAAATCAGTATTTGCTGCTTGAAGGCAGACTAATGACTGCTAGCGGGGCAGAACCATACGATCCAGAGGAAATACTATGAAGATTTTCTTGTTTCTCCTTCAAAAAGTATATGGGGAATTGTCAGTGTTTGCAACACTCTTTGTAGAACTACAATCTGTGTGCTCCCCAAGAACCTATGACCGAAATTGCAAACATGAGAGATTAGCTATGTAAAGATACATGGTTTAACACAATTTGGAACAGCTAATCCACTTTATTACAGACATAGTCAACTCTGTTCATTACCTAAACCTTCCAATTCAACTGTTCTCAAAGACGACAGCCTTTGGCACTATTTAAAATTGCTTACATTTTCCTCCTAATATACTCATTTTGATTATTAAAACGCAAGTAATTTGGCAAGGTTTTTTCTCTCTTCATTTATATTTGGTTTCATATAGTACAATAAATACTAGAAATTACAAAATAAAAACATTTAATTAAACAAAACGTGGCTTCAAGACATCAATACTTAGAAATAAGGGTGAACACATGGTGATGTGGTCTTTGCTCAAGAATGTGAAAAAATATCTGTGGATATTTTAAACATTTACCAAATGAAGGGGATGTATATCAGGTTGCAGAGCTTTGGATTACACACACTTCGAAGAGATGATGATTCATGTTACTTTACATCAGTAGGGTTGGAGGTTCGCTTTGTTCTTTTTAATTTCTAATTACATTTTAGTAGCAAAATAAACAGAAAGAACACATGAAGCCAGAAACAAAAACTAAAATAAGATAAAGGAAAAACAGCCTTTTAAGGCACTTAACATCAGAGAAGGTTAGTCAGCCAATTACAATTTACAACTGCGCAATAAACCATGGTGAGGTTCAGCTGACTAATGCCCTGCGCCATTAAGTAGCGAGTGCCAAAGATAAAAGGCCAATTTCCTATTTGAAAATGGGGTTTCAGTAAATGTGCAGCCACCAGTCTGTGGGGCTGGGTGATTACCTCCATGGCAGCATCCATCACAGAGGCCCAGCAAACCTAAACAGAGCCATGGTACCCGCTCCATCCACTTCCATGCCCAAGCTTTCAGGAGGTATCCGTACCTCCCAGCTAGGCACAAAGGCCTGACTGCACTCTGTGCAGAAAAAGCCATGCTCCAAAGGCAGTCTTGACCCAGCTGAACTGGGATTTGGGATATCTTGTTTCAACCCTCATGCTGCCAACAAACTCTCCAAAGGTGAAATATGCAGAAAGGGCTTTTTTACGTTGAAACCAGGTCCTGGAACAATTTTGCACCCACAAAATGCACAGCCCAGCAAGCACATTATGTCCCTCCAGCCACCAGCACCCATATATTGTTCCTGAAGCTTTCCTCCAGTCCTGACATGTTTTGGGGGTGCCTGATATTCACACCACAAAGGCACTTTATTTCAACTGACCAAACAATCTTGCTGGATCTAATTTGCACATCTTTAAGCAATTTAGTCAGTGGTCACAAACCATACTCTCCTGAGAGAGGAACTGCAAAATAAGGTAGAGCACAGATTTCAAAAGCAATAGCTATTTCTCAGCATTCCCACCAGAGATGCTCTTGCTCTGCACTAGCAAGGTGCTGATGCCGTACATCTGACTGAAGCACAAACAAGCAAACCTAAACTAATTTTAAAGTAGACTGAATAGCATTGCTGTTCACACCAGTGAAGCAACAAATAGGAGCATGGGACACATAAATCTAATCAGGATCCCGGAGACTGACCACTGACCATACCACGATAAAGCAACCACCCAGGCAAGCCTGGTAAAAGCTAGCTGGGACACTTTTCATGCTTCTGACTGTAGTATTAGAAATATCTGTAATTTACTGGGGTGGACAAAGCTCCTTCTAGAATGATCTGAAAGCAAAAGAAAAATAAAAATGAGGAGATTTAGGTTAAATATAAGGAAGAAATTTACTGTGAGAGCGGTGAGGCACTGAACAGGTTGCCCAAGGAAGTTGTGAATCTCCATCCCTAGAAGCGTTCAAGGCCAGGTTGGATGGGGCTTTGAGCAACCTGGTCTAGTGGAAGGTGTCCCTGATCATGGCAGGGGGGTTGGAACTGGATGATCTTAAGGTCCTTTCTAACCCAAACCATTCTGTGATTCTATGAATCTATAAGTTGGAAGAAATTCATACCACTTGATTTTAAGTGCTTGGTTGTGGTTCCCAGGGCACCTGCAGGTAGTTCAGGTAGGCTCCCAGAGCATCTGCTCATCTCCATAAAGTGCATGGCCATTTGGTTCAACACTGCTGCCACCTTCACAAAGCCCATCCTACCATGTGTTTAGGGTTACATTATATATGTCCCATCCCTACCCTTAATCCTGCTCACACTGAGCACTAACAGAGGACAACTCTTCTCAGTTTTTCTATACAATCACTTCTCCCAGTGCAGACTGAGTCACTGTGCTTCAGCGCCGCCTCTGCGTCAAGGAAACCTCCTCCCACAACTCCAGCTTGGCAGCTTAGAAATGATGCTGGCTCAAAGGCAAAGAGATTTATATCATAACACGAAGACCAAAAAGCCCCTATATTGGTCAAGGCACACCAGCAACTGCCTACTGGAAAATCAACAACATGGGCCCAGATAGTGTGGAGAGAATGTAAGTATGAGTAAAAGCATTACAAGTACCTAAGTAAATTGCTGTGTAGTGGTCTGTGACTCCACTGAGGAAACCCATCTTACATGATGATACGGCTCCACAACTAATTTTGGTTACTGATACGTCAGGCCTTTCTATAAGATATTGGCATACAACGTGGAATATATGCTAAGTGTCACTTTGCTTGGATATATACCTCTAACACATGCTAATAACAGCTTAAATGTAAAACCCTGCCACATCACAGCTGCTCACATCTATTACTTTTGAAGACAGAAAGTAACTGCTAAGCATCATTCTTCAGAAATGGAGAGAGAATGTGGGAAAAGAGATGGATGGATTTGGCAAGAGATCACAAATGCCTAGGATTTCTGTCTCCTGCTCACTGCAAGCGTGTATACTTTACTCTTTCTCCAGTTTTGTTTCAGCAGCAATTTTTCTGAGCATCTTTTGGAAGCCAGCTCAACCCAGCACAAAGCATGTTGGCACATCCCACCCCCACTGTGGTCAAGCAGTCAAAATCCTCATCAACGTATTTGCACAGAATATACATTGCATCGGAGCAATCAAAAGAACTCGTGTTATACATGCACAATCCCACTGAGAGTCTCTTTCTGGTGAGGTACAACTTGCAGGGGGCTTTCAGGCACACCAGGAGGGGATGACTACTGAGCTCACCTTCCCATTTCAGGGGTAACCCTGGAGGTCAAGCTATAGCTCAAATATATTAGTCCCAAACTAAATAGGCAAAATGATAATTCTCTCCTCTAAAGCCTTATTGCCTACTCTTTTGGTACTGCTTTTTTCACTGAAGCTCTTTTTTCTCCCCTCTCCCTACATATTCTACAATTTTAAGTACTTCTATGTGAAGTAACAGGCCTCAGCTACCCCTCAGAGAGGAAAGGAGAGAAAATAAAGAAACTACTGTAACAGACCATATATTTCTAACAGGTTTCCAGCATGGCCAGATGATGGGCCTGCTATTAGGAGAGGGTGGATTAGCATAACTGCCTCACAGTTTTGACAGTTTCTGTCATCTTCAGAACAGATGTTCTCAGAGTTCTGCCCTATTTGCTAAATGCTATCAAGTGACAACTCCCATCTCTCTCAGGAAGGACTCCTCAAGTGAACTGCGTGGATCTTTAAAGAGACTTGTGGTTAGAACTACCCTTTCAGATGCTGCAAAGCTGTTTGCTGTGGTTGTTGGAGTTTAAACCTGGCAGGGATGGTGTCTTTATCAAAGCCAAGCACTGGCTGTGAGAACAAGCCCTGAAAGCTCTGTATGATCCACAAATGCAAACTGAGGTCCTGGCACAGGGAGCTGAAGTAAGCAGGTGAAAAAAGGAAACTGGGATGGTGTAATCTTGGTGGACTGGTAGAAGTGAGGAACTTCCCAGTGAAAGAGGAAAATAACAAAGAATCAGGTATCCCCTTCCAAATCAATTTCAATGGAGATGACTCCAAGTTTAGCATACTAATAGACAGGTATCAGCTCTCTTGTAATTCTGGGACTAAACAGTATCCATCAACATGGGCTTCAGATCCCACAGGCAAGGAGGATGGTAACTCAGCAGGTACAGCCTACTTCTCAAGGCAACCCTCATCCAACAACCAACAGTATGGAGGTCTCCATCTCCAACAAAGATGCAAAACCAAAGCCTAGGAAAATCCATTATCCTTAGACAATCCCATGTTATTGTTACAAGAAGAAACGACAATTTATAGCTTCATCCATTTCCCTAGCATGCCTTCAACTCCCTAAACCAACATAAGGAAGAGGGGAGAGAAGCAGGGGTGGATAAATTTAAGTTGCCCTTATTACATTTTGGTGGGAAAGACTGTTACCATTGTCCTAATCCATTTAGAATCCATCCTTCCTCAGCAAGTGGAAAGGTCAAAAGCAAGGCTGTGACATCCACTACAGAACAGCCCCAATGGACAGAGCAAGGAGCAGCACCATTTCCACCATGTCTGCCATGGCTCAATTGTGCCAGGGCTCAACAGCCTTTACTCCAAAACTCAGGTTGGGTCTTTACCTTACAAACCAAGACTTTATAGAATCATTGAATCATAGAATCAACTAGGTTGGAAAAGACCTTTAAGATCAGCAAGTCCAACCGTTACCCCAGCACTGGCAAGTCCACCACTAAACCATACCACTGAGGGCCTCATCTACAAGGTTTTTGAACACCTCCATGGATGGCGATTCCACCACTTCCCTGGGCAGCCTGTTCCAATGCTGAGCACCCTCTCAAGTGAAGATTTTTTTCCTAATATCATCTCTAAACCTCCCCTGGCACAAGTTATCACTGTTCCTGCCCTTTTACACAGAATAAAAACATCAGAGCAAAGGACATCCACATCACTGGCACTGAGTCACTTCGCATCCCATCTGAAGACAGTAAAACCCAGTGAAAATGTGACAAAAGTGAGAAGAACTGCTGCCCACAATATCCAAAACTACACAAAAACAAGAGCAGAAAATGATAGACTAATGGTATAGCATGCATATCCTGTGAGGTTCATGTTGTGGCAAACGATGGAGACAAGAGATGAAGGTTCACCATGTAGAAAGCACAGACTTCAGTTTAATTGTTACGTGCTGTGTAATTTGGTTTATGGATGTTCCTGGCAAAGACAGAGGGGAACCCATCCTCTCAGGGCAGCTAAGTGCTTGACTTCTGTGTGTTTTTATGTGTTTGTCAAACACTTAGACACTACAAGCACTTAGAATCCTTTAAATAAATAAAATGCATTGGGTTAGCTCAGCACAAAAAAGGCACTGTATCAACGTATGTTAACTACTTTCAATGCAAATTATAACAGGATATAGGCACATAAGTGCAGCTGAAAGAAAAGCCTAATAAAAATAGGGTAGCAGGGAGAGAGGGGAGGAAATGTAAGGGTGACGGAACTGCAGCCTGAAAGAATAAGAACAGTAGATCTGAGAATAGCTCGTATCGTAGACAGAGAGGGAGAAAAAGCACCTCCTGATTTACTACTATTGGGCCAGCTTACATTTTGTTACAGGGAATCCAGGATAGGCAATTATGTAATCAAGAGCCAGACAGCTTTACTCATTTATAATTAATTCAGAGTACTTTGAAAGCGAGCTTAGAAAATAGCCAAGTGCTTCCCTTTAAGGAAACCTCTTGTAATGCTTCTGCAGGGCACCGCAAGCAAAGCAGAAGTTGTTTCTGCTGAAGACAAAAGGTTTTCTCCTGACATAAATGAATAAAGTGTTACCACAGGCAGTGAAGCAGAGAACATGGCCCATCTTGAAGGAAGGCTTTCATCCAAGCGCTGTGATTTTACAGCAAGAAACACCGTTCTGGACAGTTTTAGAGTCAAGAGAACTTTGAGTATGTTATGGACTGAGATGCAGACTGTTAATTCTTTTACTTATTGTACATTGGCAACTGCTCCCTTAGAGGCAACCATGATTTTTGGCTCCAAACCCACAACCACCACTTCCATTTACTCACAGCACTTGCCAGAAGAGTGGGTGTTAAAACCCAGTGCAGTTGCATTGTCCCCCACACAGCTCCCCACCTTCTCCAACCACCACGCTGCGAGCCCCATGGAGAAGAGAGCCCTACATCCTAGCACTGCTCATTTTGTTCAGATCCTCAGGTATTCATTAGCTGTCCTGTGCCCACACAAATAATCCAGAAAGTTAAATGCCGCCTTCCGTTCTGCATAGATACTAATTTATCTACACTTAGCTTTTCATCTGTAATCCACATTGACATTAATGGAGAGACAAATATGTGCATAACAGAACGGAGGCAGACCAAAATAAATGAGAAAAGATGCGGTCACCAGAAACCAATTACACATTCAAAGCTGCAAAGTGGAAACCACCGGAGTGTTGAAATCAAGTGAGGAGGAAAATGCACCAACACCACACTTGGACTGGGGGGATAAAGGGGGTGCAGGGACAAAGTTCCTAGCACATACAATCAGTCTTTTCCATGAGAAAAGAATATAAATATTTAGACATGAACAGACCTCTTAAAATACAGTTGCAGAGTCTGCTGGCACCTGGACAAACACACAATAAGCCCACCAATGTAGAGACACAAATCAGGTAAATCAGACATGAAATTGGCAGGCAGCATGCGCAAGATGCGTTTCGTAAAGGCAAAAATGTGTTTAGCACCAAATACGAAGATGAATTTACCCAAGACAACCTGAAGCTGCACTGTGAAAGAAATACACATTAAATATTTAAGGCTGTTCACCTATATGCTATCACTTGGGGCACAGGGTGGCTTTTGCCTCCACCAGCATTCTTCTTGCTACAACAGAAAAATGAAGGCTTTAAAGATAAATACTCGAATGGCCTTGCTACTTTGAAAGCTGAACATCTCCCCAGATGGTCCTGAAAGAGTTAACTGCTTCAGAGCTCAGATATTCTCCTTCCCATGTCTCAGGATAAGTACTAGAAGATTTATGTGCAATGAATTTCCAATTACTGATCTGCACCAGCTGGGCTGTCAATCAGCCTGCCTATACTGTGCATGTCTTCACCTCCCCATGTTCTCCTTGCATGTAGAGGCTCCTTCTTCCCCCAGAAACACACACAAAAGCATGTAATTCCCACATTCCTATCAACCGGAGTAGGTTAAACGTTGCTTTGGATTTCCCTTGCTCCTCGTATCTAAGACAGGCATTATTTTCTCACAATAAGTCCAGGAGAACAATTATAGTGAAGACTCAGATATCAAATAGTATTTTAAAAGCAGAATGACATTTCCTCCAAAGCTCTTCCCATCAGCAGTCACTGGCAGGGAATGCAGGGTATGAGGGAAATCCAGGAGGGAAGCCCTAAGGTCAGGACACAAACTTCTACAGTGGTGCACAAGGTCCAGATACAAGGACAAGAAAAAACTCACCACCTTATGGAAGTCTTTAATTATGATTTTGCCAAGGTAAAAAAGTACAAAGTTGTCAGACAAGTAGATCTGGTAACTTCAGGATCTCCAAAAACCGCCTCAGATTCACCTAAAAGGTGAATACTACTAAATTCCTTCATAGATGTCTCACAGTTTTAGCTCAGTATGAAGAATTCATGGGAACAGGGGTCCTGCTCAAGGTCAACATCCACCCCGTTTGCATGGATTATCATTTATTTCTTATTTATTCATACTTATCATGTATTTCTTATGTATTCATAATACTTGGAGTTGCTCTTAGCACCACCACCCATTCTTTACTTCATTTCTCAGCCACATGACTAAGGGAAATGCTGAACCAATAAGCCTTTGCAGAGCAACACTAAGCAGTATAACCAGTGATTAAATCTTGTTTTCAATGTAGAATTCAGCCTGAAGAAATTTAATTAAGAAAACTAACCACAAAGCTCAGAAAAACTATTTTTCTCTCCTGTTTTCTAGGATTTCACTAAGCCCTATCCCTGGAATAAAAAAAACCCACAGACATGGCATCATCTTTGAGACTTTGCCTGTTACAACACGGTATTACCCCAGGCTGTTGTTTTTGCACCTGCATTTCACTTCCTAACCTGGCTTACAGAGACAATTATTCTAGAGAGGTTAATTACCAGCTATGCAAACAGCAAATGCTCTCTATGTATCACAGTGAATGTGGTTTACTGCAAAGCTTGAGCATCCCGCAAAGGGCACGGCTCTCAGCTACGGCACCAAGCCAGATCCTCCAGCAGGACCCACAAGTTTTCTGTTCCTATAGAGGCCTTACCAGAGCTCTCTGGAAATTTTCATCCAGGCTCGACTGCCTATAAATAGAGAACTGCAGCCCCCAGGGGCTGTGTGGCTCTGTGCTGCTGGTGTGCTCTGAGTTGCTAAGGAGATGGCAGAGCGAAGGCTTGTGAACGCGTGGGGGAACCAAGAGGAGAGCAGCACAGCTCTGGGGTTCGGCCAGGGAGGTCTCCTCCTGCGGTAAACTCTGGATCAGAAATTAAAAGAGAGGAAAAATAAAGGATGGAGGTTCCCTCTCAGCCTAACAAAGGCCAGATGCTTGGAATGTCAGGGCAGGCTTTCCCATCGACAGACTCCTGAGTAATTATTACAAACCAACTGTCTGGGCTCTTGCAGCATCCCTGTTTCCTGACTCCAGACCTGGGTTCTTTATCTCAGAGGAAAGTAATTATAGCTTATAATACACAGAGCCATCCAAAAGGAGAGCAATTTCTGAATCCTTTTATTCAGTGCTATATAGCCTTGTAAACAAGACTGATACGCAAAAAGTCAAGCTTTGAACTGTAGCACTGGAACAAACTATCTAAAGGAACTGAGACTAGGATGACCCCTTGAACACAATCTTCTTTCAGATCTGAACCAATTCGTTTATCTTGGGCTCGAGGATGACAGAATGGAGACGGAGTCTAGTTCAAGACACTGGAGGAAAATAAGGGTCATTCTGAACTAAGGTTGTAGGTAGCTACTACTGTCCATTTCAGCAAGTCAAATTACATTTCTAAATAGGAGATGACTCACATCACTGTGATGGTAGCAAACACAAGCAAGACTGCACACACACCCTGAAAAGAGGAGGTTTTGCATTTCCAGCATGGAGATACAATTTTACAGGCATATATAAGGCTCAGTTACAGTTTATGCAGAAGCAGCTTTTCAATTGCCCCTGCTGGATTGGGAAAACACCTGAAGGCAAAGCAAACTATAAGAAAAATTCTAGAGCGGCTTCTAAGAACAAAACCATCAGGAAAACTGCAACAACAACAACAAAAAGTGTTGGAATTCCTCAAAAGAAACAGGCAAATACGAAAAGAGCCAAGGTTGTTCCTGCACATGCAGCAGGAACGCTCTGTGGTGTTAGCCAGGGTTTCTCAGAGAGACCATTCAGTTGTGATAGAAAATTAAATGCTTTTATATTTTTCCAAGACTCACCCACAGCTCAAATGATACATCTTAGTAGAACAAAGGCAGCATCTCTTGCCAGCAGTGTATAAGCTCATTTCTCACTGAAAAAACAAAGACTTAGCAGAAAAAGGTGCATTTTTCTCTGCATCCAGTGCTGTTCCAAGCCATGGAAGTATCAAAGTGTGTCTGAAAGTTGCTCATTATTAGTCAGGTGAAAGAGAAAACTTAACTTTCTTTTTTCTCCCAGGACAGTAATGAAACCACATTATGAATATCTGACATAAAAAGCACACAGAGCAGCCGAATGATTTGAACTTTTCCTGCCTTCCATCTTTTACAGACGCTAATGCTAACACTAACTCACTAGCAACAAATCGACAGAACATATGATCACGGCTTATTTCCCAGTGTACGTATTTCTTATTATAGAAAAGTGTATGATAGATCTGCCACCATCTGATCTTGATTGTTGTAAAACCAGTCATTCCGCCTTCATCTGCCAAAAGAGTTTGAGAATTACTGGGGATATTTTTGGCAGCCTTAAAGCACACAGAAGCACTAAGGCATATTCCCAGAGGACAGCTGAAAGTTTCTTATTAATTTCCATCTCTTAGATGCCACTTCTGCACATGACTTGAGGATTGTCCAGTGTGATTTTGAGTTATTTAAGGATAATCAAAGTGGGGAAAGAGGCTTCAGGTCTTACTTCTGCTACTGCATTTCTTTTTTTCCCACAAAAGTTACTTTATGACAGTCTTCAAAAAATCAGAAATCTGATCTTGTATGTACTCGATTGCATGACATAATACATTCAGTGAAGAGACAACTTACTACAAAGATCTGATAAAATGCTCTTTGGTGATAAATATCATCCTTAACTGGGAGGAAAAAAGAATTAACAACCCCCTCACATATGTGAAAAACACCTAAACCATGTGAAAAAAGGTAGGTAAGAGTTCTTATTCAATGACATAGACTAGTCTTTAAAGACCTATCTTCACATTGTGATTTCTGCAAACAAAATTATTTCTACCCTGATTCAGACACATTCCCTATTGAAAAAAAAAAAAATCTTAATATTTCAGGAAATTACAAGCACAAGTGAACCAATATAGTTTGACAAAAGACTGAATACAAATTATTCTTATGAGGAATATTATTATGGCCAAGAGGCAATGGAACCAACTGAAGTACGGGAAATTCTTTTTAAACATAAAAAGCCATAATCCCTTTTCCACTTTTCCCTGCTTTCCAGGGTGGTCAGGCACTGGCACACCAGAGAGGTTACAGAGTCTCCATCCCTGCACATATTCAAACCCCAATTGGACATGGACCTAGGCAACCTGCTGCTGCTGACCCTGCTCTGAGCAGGGGCTTAGACTACAGGACTTCCAGAGATGTTTTCCCATCTCAGCTGATCTGTGATTCTTTGAATATGAAGCACAAAGACTAAAAATTACCAACTCTGTTAAGGCTGAATATCAAATTTAAGCTAATTTCAGCTAAACAAGTAAAGAAATTGGTTTTGGAAACACAGGTCACAAAACTGTTAATAAAGTGTCACTTTACATGAACAGAAATCTCAAGTGATCATTGTACATATTTGCTAGCCAATGGAAAAGTACATTCAAAACACCATTCCTTCTTATATATCTTATATTTCTAACACATGAATTGCTGTGCCAAGAAATTCTCCGTTTTCCAATCAAAGGAACAGGTTTGCAACATGGATTCTGGATTCCTCTCTGCACATTGCTATAATAGTGTTGATGGCTATGACCTCTTTTCCTGTCAATCTTCCATATGCTATCTGATTGACTGTCAGACTTCCTATGTTTCCCCTTATACTTCGTCCATTTCTCAAGCTTTAAACCCATGTAAACGTATTAAAGAGCAATAATACAATAAGGCAAATACACCATGCAGCCCCTTGCAACAGCAGGAAGCTATAGAAGCCCCCTCAGTTTCCAACCATGTCTGAAAACACCTTTCACATCACTAAATGATGCTCAGACCAGCATTGTCTGTGCAACTCTACAGTGATTACATCACCGCCAGTGACAAAGGGAGTTGGAATTAAGTGACATTAGAAGTTTTGCCATCAATGCCACCCGTTCAGCACAGGTAGATTCACAGCTCTCTTAGGTCAAAGGGGTACAGAAAACACTGCAGGAACTCAGCCTCTACAATGAACACAGGCTGGAGCACGGACCGGCAACCAGAATCTGACGAGCTACGGTGAACAGTAACAGCTGAACAAGCAGTATGTACACACACAAATCTAGAAGATAAGAGTAAGCACAGCAAACACACTGGTGCAAGTCACTAGAGCGCAGTGTTAGAGAAGGCAAAGATTTGATGGCCAGCAAACTAAATTCAAAATCACCTGAATTCAGGTATTTCTACAATGCCAGACAAAGAAAGCTTTCAGGCAACGCAGTTTTCCTCTGATATGCAGATGTTAAAGATAATTAAAAATAGTGCAGGGTGGTGGGAAAGAGTCAAGTTAAAGTATATTCACGATAGTAACGTCCTCACATACATTGCACAAACTCTTTCAACACTCACCATGCTGGTTTACTCTGCACAATCTCTCAAGACAGGCTACTGCAAGAGGGGGAAAACGTGGCCAGACTCCATGGAACTTTCAGGTTTGCATGCATTAAGCACTGTTGCAACATCCAAGCTGATGAGATGCAAGGGGTTTGTTTCTCTGCAGAAGAAAAATCTTTCACTGGGTTAAATTGAACTGAATTTCCATAAATCTGTGCATTCATACAAGCATGTCTGATAAAAACTCTAAGCCTCCTGAGCATTCACTGCCATCTCCCCAAGGTTCAGGTCCCCACTGCTGCCCTGCTGAAGCAGCAGGGAAAAACAGGTGCAGAAAGTATTGCTTTGCTGAAAATGGGCTCAACAGAGCTCTCAGAAGCTTATTGCTATGAGTGCAAAGAGTTAAACACCACAAGGCACTGCTCTGATCTCACACATCAGTGAAAAACCAGCAGCAGCTCTACCCAAAGCAATGCTGCAAAATAAACACGAAGAAGAATCAGACCTATAAGCTCTTAAAGAGAACAGTGAACTGGATACAGATAAGAATTTTCTAAGGTGAACCCCTTTTGTCCCAATGCGACCTCTGAACATTATTCATTTAACCTTCAGGATTTAGGCTTGATTTAGGGCTAACAACAGCCATTTGGATCAGCCAAAGTAAATCTGCAGCACTCCCAAGTACTGAAAGGAGATGGGAGAATCCACCTGAAACAAACATTTTGCCACACCTCCGCAGAGCTCAAAAGCAAAATTCCTGTCGGAAGAGATCAACTTTAGTTACACTTTTATCAATAACACTGAATGATCCATTTGCCACCTGAAGTTGATACAGGCTAAGAAATTAAATGATGAAAACTTATAGGCACACCTTTCCTTATCCAAGGTGACAGTGCTGCTATTGAAGCTACACATGATATTTCTCACAGTATTATCACTGCCCATCTGCAGTCCCCACAGGGTTAAAGCTGGAAAGCCCAACTCTGCTTCTCAGTTTGGAGGTTTTTGCCACTGTGACCAGCTGTTAGAGCTCAGGCATACCATCAGGAATCCAGTGACACAGCAAAGGTCTGAATGCACACATACATTTCTGACTCCCTGTAAGCAGAAAGCAGACCTGAAACTTATGCCCATGACTAACAAGTCCCATCATGCCTCCTAAGCCTCTTCAGCATAAACCGATTTGAGAATGTAACAGTCAACAAAACCAGTACCTTTTCTTACAGAACTTTTAAGTAAAAGTGAGCTTTTTATTCTTTTTTAGCTTAAAAAAATCACAGATACTCCTCTGTATCTGGGACAGAGACACAGACACTGGCAAAACAGCTCAGTCCTGTTCTGAACCTTGCAAATACAACGAATTCTGCTTCCTGCATTGCTGTAAGGTCAGCGAGAAGTCAGAATTCAATCACTAGTGCAAGCAGCAGCACATTTTTCTCTCCAAAATAGCTGCCACCCCGGGGCCATGAGGCACAGCTTGGACATCCAGGTCTGCAAAGCCAGTCCACCTCCATGCACAGGCTTCTCCGTTCATGGGGCTCATGAGATGCGTGCTGTGAAAGCAAGGGGAAGATCCTACTGGGGGATGGAAAAATGGATAAAAAATTACTATCAGTGAATTAATATCAAGCTAGAGGCAAAGGTTTCCTTTTTTTCCTCTGTTTTTCTTTAACTTTAAAAGCACTGCCAAGAGAAGGAAGGGGAACAAGTAGGATGAGTTAGTGAGCATGACAGCACCGCTGGAAGACACAAACTGGAAAGCTGGCATCCCAGACGATGCGCAGCCAGGGCAGGACACGGCGGTGGGTCATGGTCCCAGCCACTGGCCATGCTCTGGCATGCAGATGCACCTTATAGGAGCTGACAAGGTCTCCTCACAGAGCTGGGCCAGGCTACACCACAACTGACAAATAAAATTGGGGTTTGAGTGTGAAAAGTGGGTCACAGCTACATAGAGGAGGATGCACAGCGCTGCATCGCGATTGATGGAGGAGCAATCAGCAGGGACCCCAAGGCCTTCATCACTGGAATTGTTATGCAAATTTGGCAGCACCCATCAGCCTGTCAGCCCAGTAGCACTGAGCTGCCCTCAGTGAATGCCATTACCGAATGCTCTTTCTCCAGCCTACACTTCTTAATGCTCCCGTGCCCCCATGAAAGCCACATTCCTCCTCTCCCAGCACTGCACTTCCCACCCCAGCTCCCTGTCTGCCCCATATGACTCCCATCACCACTTGTGGGCGATCTTCTCCTTCCAACAGGGTCCATTTTCAATCCCACATCCCCAGACATCCCCAGGACTGAGCAGAGGGACCGTCTGGGACAAGGACACAGGGGTGGGCTCTCTTGATCACCAAACCCCTTTACCTCTTTACCTCTTGCAAAGCCAAGAGATGGGTGCAGAGGAGCAAGCAAAGGCACACTGATAAGCATGGACTCTTCTCTAAGCATTCAATTTTCCCCCCAAAGGTTGAAGTCACCAGATGTATCTGGCTTCAATGGAAAGGGCACAACCAGGCTGCTGCAGTGAGTGCAAGCAGCACTGTGCACAGCAGCCTTGGCCAAACTGTGAGCTTTCCCAGTCATCCCCTTACATACCATTATAATCTTCACACACACACAAAAAATCTGGACTTTTTAAACAGTGCTTAAATGATTCTGTCCCCCAAAGAATTAAATTACCATTTATATCCTATTCTTCCTATTAAAAATTTATCAATTTATTCATCAGTTCTAGGACTGAGACCTTTCATTTGTTTTACAATGAAGAAACCTTTGATCTGCAATTCTCCAAGGCTACCATTTTTTATTCTTTAGTTCTTCTCATTAAAAATAAAATACCTCTATTCTCCAAAATGCCTTCACGGCACTCTCACAATGCCCATTTTAACAAGGAACTTTTTTTATCCTTACCTTGTGATAGGCACTTTGCAAGTTTAAAAGGCACTTTTTAATTTTCTTTAATTATAACACTATTTCACTGCAAAAAAAATGGGGGTTTACACCTAAAAATCACCAGGCTGGAAGACTGTGACTAGGTATTTACAGAGTGAGCCAGAAGAATGCCTTTCTCCCAAAGACAGGGAATTAAATAGCAAAAATAAGAGTTCCATAGGATTTCTCCACCCGGCATGCAGAACTAGGCTAACCTGAAATGACTTCACCCTGCAACACCTAACCTACACCCCAGCTTGCCTGAGGGGCAACTCCTAAACAGAGCCCAAGCCAGAGCATGTGTCAAGACCCAGAGGCGCAGCCTGCGGGAGAACATTTGGAAACCATACTTGAGCATTTTTCCCTGTGGTTCATCCTGTTCTCCACAGCTGGACACACAAAGACCCCTCTCAGCAAAACAATCGTTAGCACTTGGGTGTGACTGCGACTGCAGAAAGCAGATTTACCCCTACCCAAGCTGCTAAACGTGTGTTTCACATCCGCGGCCTCAGGCTGCTCCTACCAAGAGCAGGATAAGATGTCAGAGTGGATTTGCTTGACTGTACTCCTGGTACAACTCATATCTCACCTACAACAAGCACCATGCAATTTTTTTGTATTAGTTTACTCCATCAGGTTTTCTCCATTGAAGTTATTGGAGGCACACAGTCATACATTACCAATCAATAAAACATGGACAAGGACCACTCGCCCAGCCCCAGGCTGTGTGGCACAGCCTGGCCATATCCAGCTCTGCAATACTTTGGTCCTGTACAAAGTGCTAGGACATAACTGCTATCTGGCTCTTGGGTTTCAAAATCTGAAATGGCCTGAGAGTTTTATCACCATTTCTTGGCAGAGAGGCACCTTCATGCCCTGGGGTGCAAAGTCTCAGTCCAGATTCGGTCTTGATGCTGCTGCCCCATCACTTATGGGGAATGGCCCATGAGATGCAGGAGAATACTAGCTGCTGTGGACCAGGCAGCAGACTATAATGTCTTCAAGCTTGCTCTTATTTAGAGGTGTCACAGTAAGGGTCACACTTTGCTGCTGATCCAGCCTAAAGCCAGCATGCCTGGCACCAAGCTATTCCCTGGCATAAGAGCATCTCGTGGACTTGTGCTGGTCCACTGCACACAGTCATGCATTGTGCTTCGGTGTGCCACAAGCTTGCAGGGCTTTCATTGCATAAAAGTTCCTGAAAGGGGATTTTTCAATAGACCTAGTCAAGGATTTTCCTTGAGAAGCATCCTTTCAGGAAAGCTGGATTTTTATTCCAAATACACATTTCACTGCATTTGCTCTCCACAGAAACTCTGACATCTGTCATGAAGAGCAGTGCTTGAAAAGCAAAATGTGCTGTTTGCAGTTTGATTTTTAACATAAAAACATTTTCTATAGAATTAAATCCTATTTTCTCTGCACCTCTGTCACAGCTGAAGAACAAGCTAAAGCTGCAGTCCCAACAGAGACAAAACCCCATCCCAAACCTCAGTTCAGCTCAGAGGTAAATGCTGAACCAAACCCACGGTCATATTCTGAGAGGTCAGGGAATAAAGAAACCTAAACCACGCAATTCCCAGCACTTATCTTCAGCAACACCAAAGCAGAACAACCAACTAACTTGGTACAGAAACAATAATAGACTTCACTACCAAAGCAGAGCATATCAGAGGATCAAAACCCACTTAGTGTCCAAGCTTCTGTTTAGAGCAATGTAAACCCTCCACCTGCTACAGAGAGAGAAAAGGCAGCTCCTGCCAACAGACACATTTGTGTAGAAGCCCCAGCTATGACCACAGGAAAATGCCAAGTGTAGCTGTGCTCCTTTCCTCTCATCCCAACAGTCATAGCTACCTGCGTCAGAAGGGAGCAGAGGAGGAACAGAGCCAGTGGGAAGCACAGAAATCCAGAAAACCACTCCATAAAATAGCACGTGGCTAAGTGCAGCTAATTACGCTTTTGTCACCAAATACAAGATGGACCAAAAATATTACTGTCTTGTAAGTCTCTTGCATATGCCAGAATATTTCCACTCTGCATAAATGGATTCCATTCAAATATTGTGAAAATGAATTCAGCCCAGAAAAACACAACAGGCCTAACTGCATGTCACCAGATGTCACTCGGGCTATGATACAGCCACTTGAGTATGCTCTTCACCAGCATCGCATAGGAGTCGTGAATGTCTGATGAGCCTCAGGAACGCAGGCTTGCCAAGCACTTGTCAATCTCCAGCCCATGTTATTCCTCTTCAGCAATCTAACACCGGCATCTTGTTCCTGTGTACATAAAAGCTTGCTCAGCGTGTTCAAATTGCTGTAATTCTGACAGCCTAATCATTTGGCAAAATGCTGCCATATTAACAGATAACAGCTTGCCCTCTCCGCAAACAGGAGGCTCCCACTCCGCATCACTTGCTTCAAGGAAGAGGATGGACAAGGAGGTTTTACCTCCTGATCCTGCATCATTAATATTATCCTGACTTAATGCCCACTATACCCAAAGCAATGCTCAAATACAGGGCGGGGGGTCTGTTCTACTTAGGCCAAACTATGCAGAAAGAGAGTAATTATTCCCATTTTACAGAGTGCTTCACAGAGACAGAAAATAACTTTATGTGACAAAGGAAACATGTGGGCTGAGAAGAAAAACTGACTTCAACCCACCCAGTCGTTGTCCAAATAACCATAAGATTATTGAATTAGTGCTCTGCTTAAAATGAGTGGAGATTACAGACCCACAAAGTGAGGTTTGCAGTTAACCTTTGCTCCATGAGTCACAGGAACAACTGACAGAGGTCAGGCCAAAGGTTTCCCTAGCCCAATATCCTGCAACAGATGCGTACAGAGGAGTAAAACCAAGCAAAATACATTGCAATAACTGTACACAGCAACATAACAATTTGCAGCTCCCACATTTCAGGAATTAGAGGAGATTTCTCTCTTTTTAAGAGCATTTGATAAATTTCTCTTCCGTGACTTTGTACAGATGCTGTTGGCACAAAAACTTCTGGTATCCACAAGGTCCAGCGGCAATGAACTGCACAGCTTCATTACAGATCTCCATCAGGTCATTTTAAACCTGATGCCTCAGACTTAAAACAGCTGGGACAAAAAGTAAATAATCCTTAACTTTCCAGCTAAGCAAGTTTTCCTTTCTGACAATAGTTATTTTAGATTCCATTACTGTGCATACAAGGTTAAGGTTATTCTTTGCATAACTTTGCACTCAGGTCTGCCCTGTCGACAAAGCTAAATTCTGGTCAAAAATGCAGCAAAGTTTTATGGCAAATGGTACATTTTTATGTTTTTATTTGTTTTGGTTTGCTTTTAAAAGCAGGAATGTATTAATGTCTTCCCCCTTCCACAGGGTATGACCGGTCAGGAATGACTCCCATCACAGGAGGAGTCCTGCAGCAGGTCTTCCTAATACAGTAACTGCAAGGAAAGTGCTTGATTATTTAGGCCAATGGTTCCCAAATGGTCTCTTCTGAAGTGTGAACAAACTTCACCCCACAGTGCTTCTTTCCACAGAAACCCCTCCAAGCATTCTTTCTTTAAATAGAGGATCAAGTTATTATCAACCCTGTCCTCTTGTTTCTCTTTGCATTTTCTCCACAACTCAGACACCCATGTTAGTGCACACAATATTGTTTTCAAGTTCGAGGCCTCTCAAACAGCCCAGTAAAGGGAATACCTTCACTATATCAACAATACATTGATCAATGTACAAGCTGGTTTGTACAGGAAATAAACAACCTCCATCCTGATCAAAGGTCCTGAACATGTAGCTTGACAGACTATAAGGAAGTGTTTTAAACACTGCAGGGCACTATGTTTGCATTTAATCTTTTCTTTTTTATTACTTTCCTTTTTTCTAAAAACATTTTTTCCCCAACCTGTCAGTGTTTGCTTTCCAAGATTTGTTTATGCTATGTAAGCCGTAGGTTATTTCTGTTAGAGACCCTAACTTCCTCCTCTGCTGGGACTATGGCGATAGCCCCAAGGAAGTTTACACTGAGAGAGAAGAGCATGACAGGCAGTGAATTAAGTGGTTCAGAAAAAGATTCAATTAGCTTTCTCAGTGGAGGAAAATGAAGATAAAAAAAGAAACTCTTGGCAGTTCTACTCTCCTGCCTCTTTCTCAACTTCAGCAAATGGACATCGAGAGACAGTCAAAGAAAATAATCATCAATATTTGAAACCTAATCTGACACGTGATTTATTGACACAGGGCTAATACCAAAGTCTGTCCTTTTTTCCTTCTTTTTTTCCCTTTTCTTTTTGTAGCCAATTCCCCAGCTGGTTGAATTCAATTCATTTGTTTCTACTGAATGTTTGCTTTTCAAGCTGCTGTAAAATTAGATGGCAGGAAGCCTAGAGCTCCAGCACAGGCATCTTCCTTACCATCTCCCAGGCCGCGAAGCGCAGAAATGGTGTGTTCATTCCAGTGAAGAAAGCGGGGCCAACATTTCCACAAGACTTAGAATCTGAAACCCAGCGTTGAAAGCTCCTGGGCTGATCGGGACTTATATTCAGCAGAAGAAATCCCAACCTAACCAAAGAGTAACACCAGTATTGAGAAGGAGCCAGATTCTGAGAGGTGTTGCAGCTCTAAGTTTTAAAACACCAGATATTTCTAGATCTGATGCCTGAACTACTAAGCTGTCCCATCAGGCCTTAGTGGAGGTATTTCTTATTTTTAATACATGATGCCTGCAGAGGCAAACAAAGTAAAAGAGAAACAACTGCCCCTTCAAAGGGACTGACAGCTGAAAACAAGAAAGCTGTATGTATAGTTCAGACTTTGTACTTCTGAATGCGTGTGCACCTACAAGGAGAAATAAAGCATTACAATCATGCTATTCCTGACACCAACCATTTCTTTGCACTTAAAAATACACAGAATGCCATGAACATTCATTACTCTTTAAAGGCAAATTAAAGAAGCAAAAGCAGGAAAATGAAAGACCTGAGTTGCTATTCCTTGGTCATGTCTTACCTGAAATAGGACAGACATAAAATTTAGATCATGTTAGTAACAGGCATGGTATATGGGACATCCACTTCACGAAGACTCATCCATGGAGAAAAAGTTATTCCTAGTTAATCTGTTTTGTGCACCACAGTTTTGCACAATGTGTAGCAGAAACCTCCCAGGACTGATCCCAAACAACCCAACAGACACCCAGAGCTGGATCTTGCAGCATCCTGAGGACTCTGGAAAAGGCAGCAGCTCTCAGCTTCCACTTGATTTCTACTGGCACACGCAACCTCTAATTTAGGAAAACAGGCTACAGAGTGGCACACCCTCACTGGAAAACAGCCAGCACCTGCTTTACAACAGCCCTTTTAAATTCCAGGATCTCTTCCAACCAGTTTCATCTAACTTCCATTGCATTTTATTTCTACAGTCTACAGCCTCTTTGCTCACATACCTTTTAAGTCATTATTTCCCAAAGTGAAAGATAATGTACCATTATTATCCCATAGCTTAAGAAAACGTGACACAATACGAGATCAATATCCCAGCCTACTATTAAATGGCTACACAGCCAGACACAAATCTTCCTGTCCTTATCACTCAAATACTGAAACATTTTATAGAATCATAGAACGGTTTGGGTTGGAAGGGGCCTTAAAGCTCATCCAGTTCCAATCCCTTGCCATGGCAGGGACACCTTCCACTAGAGCAGCTTGCTCGAAGGCCTGTCCAACCTTGCCTTGGTACCTAAAGTTCTCTCCCACAGAAAGCACTTAAATATTAGTATCTTTTCCAATTAATGGCTTTATTCCTTCTTGAAGTCAGTTGTACATATTCTGATGATGCATTTCCTCTATTACTCCTCCATCTGCAATTTATGTATTTGCGTGAATCTATCTCTGGTGAACAATAAATTCAGAGACAGAAGGAAACAGCAAGCAGTCATCATACAAACTTCTTTGAACTCATCTGCCTTAGTTTTGGTACAAGAGCAATCAAGCATCTAGTGCTCAATGGGGAACCATCCTCTGTTACAGCTGACATACCATAAAGTCTCAGATGATGAGGCCAATGAGAATAAAACTGTCATCTTGTTTTAGGAAAAGGTTCCCAAACTATTTTTGTGTGCCACTCATCTCACATGGGGCAGAACCACCACCCCATGTTAACTGCCTTAAACCAGTGCTCTCCTGAGTCAGGCTTGAAGTGGCCGCCCAGGACTGAGCTGCCCTACCCAGATGGTATCATTAGACATGAAATCACAAACTGGTTGGGGGAGCACATAAGTCACAGACCTACTTTATATACAGCTTACTTTGAGAATGGGGGTCCTTTGGAGAGGAAAGGTACAGAGAACATTTCCTATCATAATACTATTACAACAGCATCAAAAAATTGAAAACAGTAGTCACAAAGTATGATTCCTTACCAGTGTTACAAGTTGCCAACACCTAACTTGTTTCACTTGGTGAAAAAACAGAAATCCTCTAGATAAACTGTGGTTGTTTAAGTAAAAGCACATCAGGTTTCCAAACCCATGCACTTCTTTCCAATTGGAAGAGTTCTTCCACTCCTGACCTTCTTTTTTCCTCTTGCTTTTTGCCCAGCTGTTTACAAAACCATATAAACACAGGGGAAGGTCAGCAAGGACTGAGAAAGTGATAGCTCAAGTCATCAGGTCATGAACCTTTCTACCACATGGTCCCAGCAATGCAGAGTCTTATAATGCCTTTAGGAAACCTTCAGTTTCCCCATCACCAACACAGGACAACTACTCCCATTAGAGTTCATACACATGAAAAAACCCACTAAACCAAAATAAAAACAACCCAAATATTTTGGATAAAATTATTAAAGGATTTTTAAGAGATTTTTTTTTCCACTATGGAATTAAAGGAAGGGTTGGGGTGGAAAAAATAAAAAGGATCAAGAAAAGGCCTTCCTCTTCCTGACAGCTTTCAGCCTGGAGAGGGCTCATGGTCCAAATGCACCAGTTGCTTGGCCAAAACCTGGCCAGCACAGCCATAGCGTATGGAACCCTTCCATCTCATGAGGGATCCATAGTGGGTCCCACAGCCCCACAGATGGGCTGCGGAGGATCTCCCACCCAAAATTTCCCAACCAGCACCCACAGTTCTGCAGCATTTCCAAGCACTTCAAGGGGAAGAGCTCCAGCCATGCCCGAATATAGTTAATAAACAGAAACGGCTCAGATGGCTCCCTCAGCCTGCCAGAGGATGTGGGGGATCCTGCCACCAATGGTAGCAGGTGTGGAGGGAGGAGGAAAGGAGAAGAGTTCTGGTCTCTGGTGGATGGGCGTTAGTTTTTGCTCTGGGCAAAAGAGCAAAACCTTGGCTTGTTCCTCAGAAAGATATCACTATTCTCCATTAATTCAACGCAGTATGGATCCCCTGTCTCCCAGGAGAGTACAGGGGGTGACACAGCCACAGCCACATGCTCTCCATATGGAGTTAGGAGATAGGAAAATGGGAAAGAGGAGATTCTCACACAACTGCAGGAATCAGGTCCTGATCCACCAGACCACCAGACTACGTCTGCAGCCTGGCCCAGCGACAGCCACATGCTCTCCATGTGGATTTCGGAGACTGCGGAGCGGGAAAGAGGGGATTCTCACACAACTCCAGGTCCTGATCCTTCTCCCCAAGACGGTGGGGTTTCTCTTTGACCATTATTAATACACTGCACTGATTTCTAATTGCAGCAGAAAACACAAGAAAAATCCTGTGGTATCAGTAAAAAGCAATATAACATGCAAATATTCAGGTTTTACTTTGCCTGTGAGTGTCCATGTGGGCATCAAGGGACTGTAAGCAAGTCTGGAGTCCCCCTGCCCTCTCTTCCCAGCCATCCCATGCTGAGCCCAGCCACTGCCAGCAACACAGCACGAGCTCTGCAGCCGACAGGCACCATCCAAGGCCGAAAACCCTCCAATTTGGTTTCAATTAAAAGAACTATTTTGAAGACAATTCAATCCCAGTTACAGGCACAGCAATTCCCAGCTCCCCGTTTTAGAAAGCTCCTCTCCAAACACTGCTGGTCTCTGGCCGCTGCATGAGCAAAGCTCTCTTTAGGCTGCGGACGTTAATCACGCTGCTCTTTATTTTTAGACTTTCTTCTTATGACTTTACGCCACAAGCTCTATTAACGTTATGTCTTGGAACATCAAAGTTATTCGCAGATCCATCAAACTGACAGAAAACGTTCCTCCTGCTTTGGAAGAACTGAACTCAAGGCGGCTTTTTAATAGGAGAAGCTGAGAAAAGGGGGAAGAAGTATTAAAAATACCCCACATGCTATAAATCAACCGATTGGACACCTGACTATGAATGAAATTCTGAGGAGGAGGTGGGGAGGGAGGGAGGGAGGGAGCAGAGCAGGATTTTTTCCCCCACAGATGCCTGAGTGCGCAGGTTCACCTCTCATCCGCGCTGAAGGCACTTTGACTTGAAGGCAGTGCCCAGGGAGGACTTACCTCTGTATTTCCAGCCCATTTAAAAGCACGCTTTCTCTCCCTCTCATTTCCTTCCTCCGTCTCTCTCAATACACTGAATGATATCACAGCTGTGAGAAATCTCAACCCCCAAATCCCCTGCAGCCCAATAGGAACCTTTTAATTCACCCAGTTCAAAATGCTGAATTATTCAGCTAATAGGGTCTGACCTAGGGCTGTTGCAGGTATGGTGATCCCTGAGGCAGGGGAAAGGGAAGGAATGCAACCTTACATTGCACTCCAGCCACCCATCTAACCCACGCTGTACTCAAACTCTTCATTCTTCATTCCCCACTCCCAAGCAGAATTAAGGAAGACTGAAAGTGAAAAACACAATCACTTCAAACCCATTCTTTTTTGTTTACTTTACTGAAGCCTACTTTTGAAAACAATCCCACTCCTTCTCTCCAAAACCAGAAAGAAGTCACAGGTCAGCAACATGCCCTGTACAAGAGGTGGAATTTTCTTTAGGCATCCTCACCAGCACTCAGAAGTAGCAGGGAACCTCCTTCAAGGTAGACTTTTGTTGGCACTTGGAGGCACAGGCAAGCCATTAATCAGGAAAATCTACTGCTGCACATGTCAACTGATGGGAGAGTGGGAAAAAAAACCCTCTTGTAAATGCAAATTAAAGATTAAAGATACGCTGTCAGTCAGTACCGTGATTTCTGACTGGCACATTCTGACCTCTTACCAGCAATACCTTATACTGTGTAAAAGAATAGACATTAGACACTCTTTTTCCCTTCCACATGCTTACTCTGAGCACAAAAGCAGAGCCAGTGACTCTCCTTAGCGCCATGCAACAGCTCACATGATGCCACAGGCATTTGGGATGAGACCCAAACCCAAGAAGGGAAGTTCCAGCTTCTATAGATATCAGCAGCTGTAGTATCATCAGAAGTATGCAGGGAAGTGTTAGCAGTTACAGGCTGCCTGCTTAGGGCAAGCAATACAAAGCCAGGCTCAGAGTAGCAAGACACCTTTTCCGCCTTTCAAAGCAAAAATACAGAATATTACTATGTACATATACTTCTTTACATTCAGTAGGAAGTACTGAGTACTTCTGCCTTCTTTGCATCCCTCAATGTGAGCCAGCAAACATGCTTGTGCTCTGCTACCACAAAAAACCCCAAAACAAAACGAACAATCCTCAGATACAAAACAGCAGAATAAGGTAAATATTAAAAACATTACCCCAATCCCTGGGTAAATTAACACAGGCTAAAATTTCACAGGGGAAAAAGGATACAAAAATTTGGCTATGGAAACCTTCCTCTGTTTTGAATTCCATGCAGTGACATGTAATTGGGTTAGTCCTTCTGCAAAAACTTAAATGGCAAGCTACAAACTCTGGGAAAATCCTGTCACTGGGCAAAGGAGGGTGACATCCTCCAGCATCATGTTTATTATGAAGGGGATTGTCCTCAAATTTCTCAGCATGAACAGTTTTACTACGCAAACCGCACTCCAGAACAATTCATCCCTATTCTAAAGGTGTTGCAACTGATATCTGAGTTATCTAACCCAGGGAAATGAACCAAAAGCAGCAAGCAATAAGCTGTATGTTCACACAGGCAGCTCCTGGCAAAGCTCCAGGCATGTGAGAGCTTCCACCCTCACTGCCTGCACCATCCTCACCACGTTAACGGCAGGATCATGCACATAAGGATCAATCACGGCACCGCTGAGCAGTGCCATGTACCAGGGCCCTAGGCAGCACCTCTAACTTGAATTCATCTTTTCCACATAGAAGAAAAACTATAGTAACTGTTGGCAAATACGGAACTTTTACTAACAAAGCAACATTTCTACTAATAGGAAGAGAAAAAAAAGGAAAAAAAGAGAAGAAATCTAACTAAAGCTGGGCTTATGATTTAAAGCCACAAAGACGCAAGTTTAATCTGCGAGTATTTTTTGTCCCATTACCAATCAAGAATTACTGGTTCTGCCATGTCAAACACACGGGGTTTCTGTTACGCTTTCTGAAGTGTTGTATTTACACATCGTGATGATATTTTTTCTGGCTGCTTCTCTGATGCTGAAGGAATGATAAGGATTCCCTACCACATTAAAAGGGTTTAAAATGCAGTGCACAGCCAAGCAATTTGGGAAGCAATTGCTATGTTTCTAAAGTGAACTTTAATCTAGAAATGCTCATAAAAATCATATGATGGCATACGGAACAATAATGTTAATTAAATAATTTGCATTTACATAGCAATCGGTCCCAAGGGCCAAGCATATAGTAGCACAAATCACATGAAGTACATCACATGCTCAGCAGCAACAGATCTTAAAGGTTTGACCTGAAGAAACCCAAGTGCATGCAGTATCTCCTCTCCCTTGCACCTTCTACCCTAAGCCCTTACATGTCCAAAGGCAGCCACCAGTTTTTAGCTGCCTCAGATTATCTGTCATGGTTGGTGGTTAGCTGCACGAGAAGTACCCACCCACACCTCTGGTGCATTCTATGTTTTGTTTTACTAAGCCATACATCATACTAGGCCTAATAGCACACAAGTGCTATTAGGTCTTTGTGTAGCAAGAAGATGCTCCACCCATGCACAAGCACCTCGCTTAACTTTCTATGCCAGGTCCTCTCCAGGTTACAAACACACAGAGGACTGTCCACACTTAAGCCTTCCTTCATTTGTTCAACCCAACCAAAGATAACTGTGAAGATACTTAACACCCACAAGCCAGCTCTAATTCAATATTCTTGGTCAGACAGGATTTGTACATGACAGAAATAGAACTAACCGCATTACAAGAGAAATGAACTCTTTCCAAGATCCTGCCCATTTAAAGAGCAGTGCCAAGCTCCTTATATTTATGTGGGTCTCTTAACAATTTAGGAAAGAATTAGTAGTGGCAAGAACCAGAAACACTAAAAGCACGCTATTGTTTTTAAATAAGGACACTGTCAAGACAAAAATGCATGTATACACACAAACACTTAAAAAACATGTAGACAACCCCATCTTCATTTGTGTTGCTAGATTTTCTGCCCCATTTATTAGCTCTGTCAGGGAAGCAGCACTAGCTAATTTCATTATTTGTTCTCTGCCAATTTGACTTTTTGGCTTCCTTCCTATGCCCTAACAGAGTTGCTCTGTTTCCAAAGAAGGGAAAACAGCCATCGCATTACTGGAGACCGGATAGTTTTCCCAAATCCAGTCTAGCTCCGTGGGAGGAAAACATCCCATCAGCATCAGGGACTGGCACCTGCAAAGCCACCTCCAGCTAGGGCAAGAGCAGGTCATGGTATGGGAAAGCTCTGGAGCTGGAGCTGCTGAATGAGTGAGAAGAAAGAAAACAGTTATTTGCAAGACTGGAAAAGCTCTTGGTAAATCAGAAGGGCTAGGAAGTGGAAGTACACAGGATACATTTCAAACTGGAACTTGGTTATCGGAGATGTTTTTGCACCATGGGATGGCAACTCTTCCCATGAAGGCTGGAGCCCCAAGGCTTTGCTGGGGAAATATGTTATGCCAGTCCACACCTTCTTCTGGCTGCTACATAAACACACCATAGACACAAAGGGGCAAAATGAAACACGTGCAAGCTTTCCTTGTAAGTTGACATTGCATGAAGTCAAAAGACTTCAGCTAGTTCCACACAGGCGTAGCTTTGATCTAAATCACCCAGTTCAATCCCATTTAAATCAAAGGAATGTTTTAAGTAATGCAGGTCTTCATAAGCCTGAAGATCCCAATCTTGGGTAACATACCCCTTTATCAGACCTATCTTGCCTCTTTGTTTCTGGCAAAAAAAATGGCACCCAGAACCAATAAAAACAAAATAAAGGATAAAGAACTAATGAAAGGTAGGCCTAATCTAAGTTCCACAAGTTTCAAAGGGCTTTGCATATGGCCCAGTGCTGCCACAGTGTTTTTCACATCTGTGGGGCATTAAGGGAAATAACCAAATCTTGAAATTAAAGTTGGGTGTCCCTCGTGGCACCATGAGGAACTAAGCCTTTTTCCTTGCTCCTTCATTTTCTTTTCATCTTCAATTTTGTTTGCCACTGCTAACTTAATATACAGGAGTTAATTTCTTTCCTGACTCGAGGTACCACTAGGGGAATATTGTGTGTTACTGTGGCGGCTGGAAGTCATTACATCTATATAAAAATTAACCTGTGGCACCACTCTAATCTCTTGTTTTTTTTCCTTTTCTTTTTTCTCTTTTTATTTATACAAAAGCACCTGCCTTATTAATACTGGGGTTGGAGCAATTCCTAATGCAAGTAACTGAAACTCTAACTACATTAAATATGCAAATACAAACCCCATAGCATTTCCCTAAATCAATATAAATAAAATCCTAATCCTTGAGTGCAGAAGTACGAGTTATCCTAAAGCAATGGGGTGTGCAACAAGAAGAGATTGCTTTTCCATCCCACTCACCTTCACGATAAGCCTTTCATATGAAATCAAGCCTCCTATTTAAGCCAACCTCACAAGCAAAAAGAGAAACTAATATTTATATTTCAGAAATGGATATAAGACTAAACCCTTAAGGAAACAAGTTAAATGGACTGAAAAACAGGAAATGATGGACAGAAAACAATTTAAGTTGTTGAACACATTAAACATAGTGGTTATCTCAATTCAGACATTCAACCCATTAATCCTTAAACTCCTCATTTCTGAAACAAATTCTTCCATGCTCAAATACATTGCAGGTCTAAACATGGTAGGGGTGGAGGGAATCACCCCCCAAAGCTAGCTAATCAGAGTATTTTCATGTATAACACTCCTCTTCCAGAAGCGTTACGAGTATATCTGGGCTATTTTCCTAGATGTGTAGTTTTCACAAGCAGCAGGGAAAATTAGCCTGTGCTGAGCTCCATGCTGTCACTGCTAGATTGCAGCTAGTGCCCAACGCACCATTTTAAAGCAAGCTGAGGTGTTTCTACATTGCAGTGTATTTTTGAGACTGCTGTGATCACACCTGTGAGGCTACCCAGTAAAGAAACAAAACTTACAGGCATGTGCTCATCCCAGAAGCATGTAATAATCTATCCAGCCACTGTCCATTCAAAACCATTTCATCCATTCTGGGGACACAAAAGACACGAAAGGATGTGTTTCAAGATTCAGTGCCCACAAGAGATCTTATCGGGAAGCTTGGCACAGGAGATGCTGTGCGTTTTCACCTCCCTTGACACCTCAAATGAACATGGTGATGCCAGAACATGGATAGCAAAAATGTAACAAAGGAAAACCCTCAAACATGCTGAAAACAGAACATGTTCTATATGTTAACAAATCACATGTGGTGCTGTCCCTAAAGACTATGGCAAACTCCCTAATCCATGGCAGAATGCAGTTTCCCACCTGAAGAGCAGCACAAAGGAATTCCAGACACTCCAGACAGGAAACTGGCTTCATCAGGGGCCCGACTTAAACGCCTCCAGACAAAAGCACAAACATAGGGAATACACAAGAAGAGTTAGAGACACACACTCACCTGCAAGGCCACGATCTTACTGGCATCACAGAGACGTGATGAGATGGCTTCTATGCCTGGAATGTTGGAAGGGAAGCATACAAGCTCTTCAGGAAGCACAAGCAGGGGAGATGAGGAGGGGGTGTCACCCTCTATGTCAGAGAGGGGAGATGAGGAGGGGGTGTCACCCTCTATGTCAGTGACCAGATGGAGTGCATGGAGCTGTACCTGGGGATGGATGAGGAGCTAACCAAGAGCTTACGGATCAGGATTACAGGGAGGGCAGGGACAGTACAGTGGGGGGGTCTGCTAAAGGCTATCTGATCAAGAAGACTAAGCAGTCAAGACCCTCTACAGACAGAAGCACCATCATGTTCACAAGCCCTTCTCCTCACGTGGGACTTCAACCACTCCAGTAGCAATTGGAGGAACAAGACAGTAAGCAATCCAGGAGGATCCTGGAATGTGTTGATGTTGGACCTTGTTCTCACCAACAAGGAAGGACCTCAGGAGCACCTCTCCTATAAAGACAGGCTGAGAGTTGGAGTTCAGTGTGGAGAAGAGAAGAATATGGTGAGACTTTAGATCAGTTTCAAAGTACTCAAAGGCATACTTGAAAGCTGGAGAGGGACTTTTTGCAGGGGCATGTAGCAATAGGACAAGAGGGAATGACTTTAAACTGAAAGAAGGGAGATTTAGACTAGATATTAAGAAGAAATTACCCCAGGTTCCAGTACAGGTTGGGGAATGACCTGTTAGAGAGCAGTGTAGGGGAGAGGGACCTGGGGGTCCTAGTGGATGGCAGGATGACCATGAGCCAACACTGTGCCCTTGTGGCCAAGAAGGCCAATGGCATCCTGGGGTGTATTAGAAGGGGGGTGGTCAGTAGGTCGAGAGAGGTCCTCCTTCCCCTCTACTCTGCCCTGGTGAGACCGCATCTGGAATATTGTGTCCAGTTCTGGGCCCCTCAGTTCAAGAAGGACAGGGACCTGCTGGAGAGAGTCCAGCGTAGGGCGACAAAGATGATTAAGGGAGTGGAGCATCTCCCTTATGAGGAAAGGCTGAGAGAGCTGGGTCTCTATAGTTTGGAGAAGAGGAGACTGCGGGGGGACCTTATTAGTGTATATAAATATATAAAGGGGGAGTGTCATGAGGATGGAGCCAGGCTCTTCTCAGTGGCAAACAATGATAGGACAAGGGGTAATGGGTACAAACTGGAACACAAGAGGTTCCACTTAAACTTGAGAAGAAACTTCTTCTCAGTGAGGGTGACGGAACACTGGAACAGGCTGCCCAGGGAGGTTGTGGAGTCTCCTTCTCTGGAGGCATTCAAAACCCGCCTGGACACATTCCTGTGTAACTTTATCTAGGTGTTCCTGCTCTGGCAGGGGGATTGGACTAGATGATCTTTTGAGGTCCCTTCCAACCTCTAACATACTGTGATACTGTGAAATTCTTGACTACGTGAGTGGTGAGGCAATGGTTGCCCAGAGAAGCTGTGGCTGCCCCATCCCTGGAAGTATTAAAAGCCAGGTTGGATGGGGCTTTGAGCAATCTGGTCTAGTGGAAGGTGTTCCTGCCTGTGGCAGGGGGTTGGAACTGGATGAGCGTTAAGGTCCCTTCCAACCCAAACCATTCTGTGATTCTATGACGTATGTTCAACACCAAGGAACTGAGCAGCTTTTTCTAATCAGAGAGGGATTACTCTTACTTAAAATCAACCCATCTGAAGACTAGTCCCCAGCAAGGCTCCCACCCTTACCAGCTGAAAGCAACCAGCATCTTCATAAGCACTCCATTTCAAAAAAGATGCCTCAAAATATGTGGCAAACCACTGCTGGGTACCAATTTTCTCTCTCCACAAGCTACAAAGGGAGGACAGTGTTCCTGGATCTCTACTCTCCCATCTCATGAATACTGATGTTCAGCAAGATGAAGCCCAGCCTGGTGGACAACTCACCCCAGCAGCACAGCAGGATGGCTGTACTTTCCATATAGCTAGTATTGATTCAGGCTAGAAAGGAAAGCCCTGGGTCACTGGGGGCAGCTAAATGTTTTCCAAAAACTGGACATAATTAAAATTATAGCTGTGCAAGAACATGAGGTAAGGAAAGGTGGAAAATCACAGTGTGTTTCTGACTGCTCTTGTGTATTTTGCTATGCTGAGATTAAAGGGCAGGTCACTTCCCTGCCAGCTCCCAGAGAGAGGGATATGTATTTACCAAGGCAGTTAACACAGAGCAAGTTACAGCTGGGAATGTAACGCACTAGCAGTCACCACCTTGGTTTACCCTCTGGAAGCCTGAAAACTTACCTGACACTTTGAAGCCGCAACACACACATTTGCCAGCCCTGAGCTCCCTCCTCCTGCATCCTCCTTCACCGTCCACTGAGCTCACTTGCACAGACCTGTACCCTTCTTCAACTGGCAACTCCTCCAGCCAGGGAGCGCATCCGTCTCCTCTGAGCATCTTGTGACTAATACAACCGGTAACGGAGCCCAGACACAAATTTAAGTGCAACCCAAAGGACACCTTCACATCAGATCTGCATGGAGACATGAGACTGCGTCCCAGGCATCAGGGCAGAAGGCAGCTCTTCATTAAGAGCCAAGCAGAGATGCTACTCTGGGGCCTTGCTGCAGGACAGGATGCTTTGGTCAGGGCTACAGGCCATGCTTCTGACCTGATCCCATTCCCTTGGGTGTATGGCTTGAAGGGAGCTTGCAGCAGCCTGCCATTGTAAGCCTTAAACAGTCTGAAATGCATCATTACTGTTCTCCTCTAATGCAACTGTGTTATTGTTATCACTTACAAATGAAAGCAATCAGGCAGCCATTCAACACTATATTTTTTTATTGTTTTCTTAATTCCACAGGACCAGGATCTTACATGTTCTATTCCACCTATAAAGCCCTGGCTCATTCCCTGTCCCCAGCATCTATACTGTAGCAGTTGAGAAATCAAGATCAACGCTGCAGCACCTAAGCACCTTGAGGCTAGAATGTGAACTTGGAAGAGTTTTCTTCTCTGTTTTCTTCTCCTAAAGCTATTTCCAAAGAGGCTTAAAAAGTGAGAACTTTTTAATGTATTTAGTTTTTTACATCCTCCCCAACTCTACCTCCCTTCAAAAATATGATCCTTCACAAAGACCTTTAGGGATCCCATCTTCTGATTTATCTGAATAATACTGTAGTGCAAAAGTAGAGTGTCAGAGTTTGGGGATATGAAAAATGATAAAACTTCTGTTCCACTGACTCTCCCTTTCCTGTAATAAACTACTGTCGCACTACCCAAAGATAATAAGACAGTTTTTCTCCAGCTATCCAAACTGTTTAGTATCCACCCACAAAAACTGAACTAGATACCACTTTTTACTATTATTGTTTGGCATCTTTCACACTGGCACAAAACCTGATGAAATCCAAACCATTTCTTAGGTTTCATCACTCAAGTTGCCATTAGCACAGTTTTGATCATTACATAAACTATTTATTTATTTTTGCTATTTTGGGTCCAGTTATTACGCTCATTACAGCCAGTCTCTACAGAAGCAAGATTGCTACTGCATGGACCCAGCCAAGAGGTAAAATAAGTGAAGCAAGGACCATAAGAATGGAGGGGAAGACAATTTTTGTTACACCCTGACAGCACTGGGGTTATTCTAGGGATGATGTTCAACGAACAGTTTATTAACTCGTAACTCTGTTTTCAAAGATACAGAAATTCAATTTCCTAATGAGTTTATTGCAGTATGTGTGGTTCTTCATCATTTCAGAATAGGCCATCAGATTCAACATAACCTATGCAGCAAAAGTACTGTAGGCTGTGGCATCCGGTTTATGAAATTCTACTTTGACAGCTTACAGAAAGCTGTGACAAAGCCTCTCCCGTTTCCCCTCCCTGGTTTTGACACAAGCTGAATATTTCTGACATTAGAGTTCAAAATGAAGCTATCCTGTTCCATATTCAGAAACTGTGAGACTCTGTTCAGATGCCAAATCTGCAACATTAGCATCTTCTCCTGCCTTCCCTGGTGCACACGCAGGACTTACAGGCTGCTTCTCTGGGTCCGCAACTGGTACTTGTGCATCTGTAACATACCTGTGCAGCTGGACTGTGGCTGGGAATGAGAGTTCAATTCCAATGAATAAAACAACCCATTCCCTTTCTCCAAGAAAGACCCAGCTGACAGCATGGTCCGACAGAACAAGACACACCAAATGCACACAGTGGGCTGAATCTACCATGGAAGGCCTACAGGCAGGAGTAAATTAGGCAAGCCAAAGAAGGTCAAACTTCAAGCTCTTAGTACACCAGTACTTCTAATTTCAATGAAATGTACAACATGCAGGATGCACTAACTTCCTTTTTCTCTCTAAAAATGACCTGCCAGTCCAATAAAAACTGCAGTATTTGTATTCAGCTCTACCTTTCAGCACATAAAAGCTTGCAAAATGGAGGAAAAAGACTGATTTGCCCTTCTCTTTGCAAAATCCCACATTGCTCCCTCTAGGCCATGAAGACAGTGGTTTGTGCAGCCAGTGCCCCCCAGCACCAGGGGCCACTGGTCCATGGCTCACAGAGGAGACCCTCTGATGCTGTTTCTGGCTGCTTAGAAGCAGCAAACCAAAAGCAAAGCCTGGGTCACCACTGAAGGAGAGCCATGCTGCTTGCCAGGGGAAGCACCTTTGGTGCTGCTGCTCAGACGTCAGGGAAGGCTGAAGTACACACTTGGTTTCCCTGCATAAATGCTGTACTTTCACCTTGATGGCACCAACGTTTCACAGAGGAACCAACTGGAAGACAGTGATGGCTCTGAAATTAAAGCCTTCACTGTCTACATTTAAGATCTAATCCCACTACGCAAAATTACTACTGGCTTTGACAAACCACGTATAGAAAGCAGAAGCTCCTGGTGGGAACAGAAAGTCCGGCGTTCAGAGTGGAGATTTGGGGTGACCCTCATCCAGGGGTTATATGCGCTTTCCTTTTGCAGGGCGAGTTCAGCCTGGAGGCTCACAACATCACTTCTGTGGGGAAAGGTCATTGCCAAGTGGTAGCTAAGCAACAGCTGAAGAGTTGTGGCAATCAGAAAAAGCCACAGTGTTTTCTTTTGTTGAAGTTCACTTTCTAAGCGATGGACAGTCCTCAGAACAGCCAGTGACATCCCCCACAGGAAGCCAGTTAAGGTGATTTCATTTCTTAAGTAGCTTATGTGTTTGAGCCAAATGAAGCTAGGAACTAATCTGGTAAAATACTGAACAAACACAGAAGAGCTACTTGAATTTCTCCCTGACCATGTTTTATATTACACCAAAAATTCCAGCTGCCATAAGACAACACTTTGAGGCCAGTGCTGCTGCTCAGAGGAGAGCCTGCTCTGTGCTCCCTTCTGTGCCACTTCACAGCACCCATCTGTTGCAGCCAGGACAAGAAAAAACTAGTCTTTCCACTGCTCACATGGAGTGCTCCAAGGCATCAGCCCCAAATCCTTCCACATCACGGAGCACAGGTCAATGTGGATGGAGATCCTCCACTCTGCTCCACTCCAACCACTGCTGCATGAACGCAGATGTCAGTTGCAGCTGCACATCCAAGGGTGAGCCAAACATTCCTCTGATTATCTGGGTAACAACAGCATTAACCCTGTCTTTGGGAAACTTTGGGCATGTTAAAGCCTCAAGCTGCACGGAGACTGAAGCTAACTGCCATGCAGTTTATTAATCATTTTCATCCTTTATTGCCCCTTCCAGTGAACACCCCAAACTTTGTTACAGGGTTGGATTCCCACTTTGTTTGCTTTCCTCCCAACCCTTAGATCGCTGGCTACCACAGCTTTAAATGGAGGAGCAGGGGATGCTTCAACACTGCTGAAATGCAGGTGCTGCTGAGCTGCCAGTGCCTCTAGGGCTGGAAGGCCTTAAATCGGTGTCCTGGAGTGCTTTCTGCAATTCAAGCAGCTAGATATTGAGCACACACTTCAGTAGCCAAGAATTTAAATGCTTTTGTGCTTCATCTGTACTTTGACTCATCCACCTAAAGCATTTACTCTTTGGTACAGCCTGAACAGTCTGCACAACTCCTGATGTTAAGTCATACCCAAACCCTCTGGGCCTCATTGAAATAGTAGTAACAATAGCAGGGAAGTCAACGAAACCTTCCAGCATTTCTCCCCCAGTCAAATCCCATGCCAGGAACATGAACACAAAGCAAAGGGGTGAGAAACGCATTCTGGCCGGCTGGATCCTTGTTGCCTTCAGCTCCCAATGCAGCCTTGCAGCCATACAAGCAAACACCATCAGGGCAGTCTGTGACCTACTTTCCCTCCCTCGCACGGGGTACTGTGCCATTGTGAAACTGCCACTGGATTTCGGCTTCATAAGGATGACAAGAAGGGTTTCAAAAGGCCACCTGCTGTGCAGCTAATGGTGCGAGGGCAGCCGCTGCCCCAGCTCTATGCCTTCTGCTGGGAGCCTCTGCATGGGGCAGAGGGGCAGCTCACACAGCAACCCACTCACATCCCTAGAACTGTTGTACCTCTCTCCTTCCCCTTAAGATCTGCCAAGAGAACTATCTCTGAATGACCACACTGAAGTTTCTTGCACATCCTTTCTTGCCCCTGAAGAAGTTTATGCTGCTGAGACCACTGCCACCTCCCTGCTGTCTGGCATAGAGATGACCGTACCATCAGTGCCAAAGGGAAAGAACCACCGTTCAGATATGATCATTGGTATGTGTTGCTTATAGAGGTCCCACAGAAGCCAGCCCTACAGACAGGCAAACAAGATATAAACAACTATTGGAGCAGTTTAAGTGGAAACACTGGCGCTTAGCACAGCTCAAAGTGACCCAGTGGGTGCCTAAGTGTGGATTTGGGAGCCTAACTTCAAGCACATGGGTTTGACAAGGTTGGAGGACCCACATAAGGATCTCAGAAAGCAGCATCTGCACTGCATGAGAGCTCACAGCAGACAGCCAAGCCTCCTTCAGGCACCGAGACTGGTCTTGCATAGGAACCCCCTGCCCGCTGCACCCACATCACCTCCAAGTAAGACATTTTTGGGCAGTCATTGAGCAGTGCTACCGCAATGATGCATCCTCCAGACCAAAGCAAGTCCATCGGTTGAAGAGGGTGAGCTTGGCCCATTTGCACAGACGTGCGCCTGCTGCAACCAGTGTCAGCAGCTTCTACATAGCAAAAATGCCCCTCCTTTGTCAGGGATCCCAACTCTCATTCATCTATGGGAAGGATGAGCTGTCCAGGCTGCCCTCCCTGAGGGCTAATGACAGTGTTCCCCTTCATTACCATTTCTCACTTATGCTTGCAGCCCTAGGGAAACCTTCGAGTCTATACTGGTTAAAAACCAGTTCAAGCAGGGGTCTATTATGTTAACTGAAGGTAAGCCTCATTCAGTGCCTCCATATAATGTTAAATGAAAGGGGAATAAGGAAGGAATAGATTGATCCCTAGATGTTTTTCTTTTCCCTGCTATGATTACAGAGTAAGAAACAGCCATAACTCCCACCAAACATTGCACCTAACTATCCTGGTCCAAATGCACTGAAAGCCATTATAATATTTTGATAGGCTGACACCTACCAAGGGTAGCAGTGTCCCCTGGAGCACTCCTCCTGTTTCTGCAGAGGGACTAGTTGTGCAATACTATCTTGGTATTGCACAATCCCCTTCAAAAACAACCCAAACACAATGCTATTAATGTAATGAGCTGATTAATCTTTTCAGCCTCACTTAGCATGAAATAATCACCTGGATGCAGAATGCTTTCTCCACAAAGAGAGTGCTCTTCAAGTGTTTATCCAGCACACTAATGCAAGGGATACCACCAGCAATCCAACTGGTGGTCAAGAAGGAAAGCAAACAGTGCTGCTGAGCACGCTGGGGACAAGCTGGTATCAGAAAACACATCTAAACAAAAAACAGAATACTTGTCCCTTTACACTTACCACCTCCTCAGGATGACACAGTTCTCATTTTCTAACTATAGAGGAGTTTTAAAGGAATATATTAAAAATACACATACAAGAGTGATTCAAGTGCCTCTCAGAATTTAAGGTCAAGAGCACACTGCTTCACTCATCAGTTCAGACCATGAACAAGTTCAGGCCAAACGGCTCCTGGATCAAGTGTGCCATTGCTAACTGAGCTACAGCACTTCTCCCAGAGGCACCCAGTTGTGAAAGCAGGTGACAGCCACACATCACACTTCTGGATGAGTTCTTCCCAATGGCTAATTGCTCTTACTGTGAAAAGAAAAATTCAAGTGTGCCTTATTTCCTTCAGTGCTGCTTTCTAGAACACCGGGTCTCATTCCACCTCCACCTGACAGACTGAAGTACCACCTAGTCTCAGTAATCTTTTCTCTATGAAAGCACAAACAGAACAGACCGTGAACAAATACCTTTTTCAGTATTACTTTAACTTTCTTTCCGAGAGTGGGCTGCAGGGTTGGTTGGGTTTTGTGGGGTTTTTTTTTGGTTTCTCTGAAAAACAACGCCTACTTTCTGCCTTGCAAAATTACAGGGTTTGGTCATCAGGTGAACTTTCCTTAAGCTCCCAACTTTCGCTCACATTGCCTCCTCCAAAGCTTTTGTTTTCAAATCACTTGCTCATAAATGGTGTAAATGGTATGAGATGCCAAAACCCTCCTCCAATTTTCCCTGCAACAAAGATGGGTGGAATATGTGCAGCAATCAGAAGGATATGGAGCAATACGCAAACAAGCGAGCAATGACTGCTACTTGTCTTTAAAAAACGCTGGGTTTGAGTATGTCTCCAGAGAAGTGAAACCTCTGAAAGCTCCACCAAAAGATTTCCCTGAATCAATACTGAGGATAAGGCCCTGCTGCAGTGTTTCAAAACTTAGTGCAAGGCTGTTAAGAACTAAAACAAGACAAAACACCATGTAAATGCAAGACAGCTAGAAAGCATACACATTCACTCTGCAAACTTACAGAATCATAGAATGGTTTGGGTTGGAAAGGACCTTAAGATCATTCAGTTCCAACCCCCCTGCCATGGGCAGGGACACCTCACACTAGACCAGGTTGTTCAAGGCCCCATCCAACTTGGCCTTCAACACCACCAGGGATGGGGCAGCCACAGCTTATCTGGGTAACCTGTGCCATGGCCTCAGCACCCTCACAGTAAAGAACTTCTGCCTAATATCTAGTCTAAATCTCCAGAGTTTAAGTTTGAACCCATCACCCCTTGTCCTACTGCTACAGTCCCTGATGAAGAGTCCCTCCCCAGCATCATTATAGGCCCCCTTCAGATACTGGAAGGCTGCTAGGAGGTCTCCACGCAGCCTTCTCTTCTCCAGGCTGAACAGCCCCAACTTTCTCAGCCTATCTTCATACAGGAGGTGCTCCAGTCCCCTGATCATCCTCAAGGCCCTCCTCTGGACTTGTTCCAACAGTTCCATGTCCTTCTTATGTCGGAAACACCAGAACTGCACACAGTACCCAAGTGAGGTCTCACAAGAGCAGAGTAGAGGGGCAGGATAGAATCATAGAATCATAGAATAGTTAGGGTTGGAAAGGACCTTAAGATCATCTAGTTCCAACCCCGCTGCCATGGGCAGGGACACCTCTCACTAAATCATGCCACCCAAGGCCTCATCCAACCTGGCCTTGAACACTGCCAGGGATGGAGCCCAGGATACAGTTGGCTTTCTGGGCTCCGAGTGCACACTGAAGCCAGCTCATGTTCATTTTCTAATCGACCAACACCCCCAAGTCCTTCTCCGCAGGGCTGCTCTGAACTTCATTAAGGATAGGTCAAGATAATTATTGCCAGTAATATGCTATCAGTGTACCAGCACCTTCCGCTGTTCTCCACTCCTGGGTGATGCTACAACATAACTCAAATGGCTCTTGTAACCTTAAAACAATCCTGTTTTCTACTTGTAACAGACTTAATAACACAGTTAATATTTCAGATGGGAAAGCTCATCTTGTTTCTCCTTTCACTGTCAAGGAACAAAACAAAGTGAGAGTTAAGTATCCTGCCACCAGGACAGGCATCACAGAGCATCCAGCGCACTCACACGCGTCTCCCCACGCCCTGAGAAGATGACTCCATCAATTACCAACATTCTATTTAGCTTATGTAATTGATTTAGATACACACATAGGCCAGTAACAGTATCTTCAGAGAAGAATTTCCCCCCTGTCACTATAAATGGGAAGAAAATGAAAATTGAAATTAATTTTATTATTGCATTTACAAAGTAACACACACCAGAACAAATAATTAAAGTTTTAGTAATGCTCAAGCAACAATTTTTCTTCCTTCCCCCCCCCCCCCCCCCCCATTTTCTGCACTTTAAGCAAAACACAAACAAAATCACATTCTCCATCTTGTCTCTGGCTTTTGTTGTTGTTGTTAAGTTCTAGCAAAATCCCTTCAGGCATATTAGAATGCTGCCAGGGCATAATTAAACCTTCAACAACCATGAAGGATATTACCTTTCACAACAGGAATGGGAAAGAAAGTCCTGTACCTCCCTAAGGACCAGATCTGCTAAGTATAACACTTATCGGCCCCTGAATTGAGCTTCCATTGTGTAAATGTGTAACTAATGGCGATTAATACTAAACATATGAGATGTAATGGAAACCTTCATATGCCAGCAACATCCAAAAGGATCACCAAGGTGTGGTACCACACATACACACATAGCTTATATTCTCTGCAGGAATTTCCTGAGCTTAACAAAAGCTCCCTCTCCTGTAAGAGATAACTTCCTATCCTTTTCCCAGGCAGTGAATGGCTCAAAGATACTGTATTGCACTGTCAGTGCTTTGGTCTGTGTAGTTAGCACTGCGCTGATTTACAGACTCAATCTGGAGCCTTTTCCATGATTTCTTGTCACCTTTACATGTAATCAGCCAGGGTGGATGATCTCACACTATGCTCATGGTTCTTCCCTGCAGCTCAAGGAACCTGCTGGGCACTTCTTGCATCCACCCAAAAATCCATTGTCCTGGGCACCAGAAATAAAAAGTACAAGCCAAACCCAGCCAACCATGCCAACGAGTTATTTATGAACTCATAAAACTTCAGAATTAGATCAATAATGAAGTAAAACAGCAACGACGACAGGCCGCTGATGGCTGCTCCTGACATCCCTCTTCCAAAAAAAAAATAAATCACAGAATCATAGAATCACTGAGGTTGTAAAACACCTTTCAGATCACCAAGTCCAACTGTAAACCCACCACTAAATCATGTTCCTAAGCACCACATCTACACATCTTCTAAATACCTCCAGGTGGTGACTCCGCCACTTCCCTGGGCAGTCTGTTCCAATGCTTCACAATCCTTTCAGAGAAGAAATTTTTCCTAATATCCAGTCTAAATCTGCCCTGGGGCAAACAGAGGCCATTTCCCCCATCCTATCACTTGTTATCTGGGAGAAGAGGTAACCTCCCTCCATCCTCCTTTCAGGTAGTTGTAGAGTGATAAGGTCTCCCCTGAGCCTCCTTTTCTCCAGGCTGAACACTCCCAGTTCCCTCAGATTCTCCTCATAAGACCTGTTCTCCAGACCCTTCACCAGCTTCATTGCCCTTCTCTGGCCTCGCTCCAGCACCTCCATGTCTCGTAGTGAGAGGTCCAAACCTGAACACAGGATTCAAGCTGCAGCCTCAACAGTGCAGTACAGGGGGATAACCACTTCCCTTTGTTACCATTACTAGCAGCTGAAATCCTTGTAGTCCTACAGTTACTGTCAGACTAGTTCAGTCAACATGGTGGCTATAATGAAGCACAAAGAACTTCAGGGTCATTTCACCATGAGAGAGAGCCTCTGCTCCACATAATCACTGTGGCACACAGGCATATCTACAACAGTGCTCAAACGAAGGAAGATCTAAAGGCTGGAACTCGACATATCCCCAGCTTCCATTTATACTATCAACAGAAATCATCTGGTCATCTCTCCTTTTCTTTGACAGCTGTAATATCTGCAATTAAAATCTGAATCAGTGGGGGCTATTTTAAGAACAAAGAAGGTATTTCTGCTGACAGATTGGGTAAGATATGCTACAATCAGCATTCCAGCTCATTAAAACAGCTTTGCCATGGACTATTCATTCTGAAAGCGTTCTGCAACTGTATGTACACAACACAAGAACCACTCAGCACCAGCATTTGCTGAAACCCAGCCAGCTTCATGATGTCCTTTACACATGAAGGAACTTTTCACAGCAGCCCTTTGGGGTCAGGTGAATAACTGGGAACCACCATGATTCCTTATTGAGGGCTGGGAATAGTAATATCTGCCCTCTCACACAAGGCATCACAGGAGCATTGTTCCACCAACTAGACATGGTCAGAAATTTGGTCCATGCTGCACCCAGGAGGTACCATATGAGGTGCTCTTGCTTCTTCCCTTCTCCATGGCAGTAACAGTTACTGCTCTCCTCCTTCAAAGCCCCACACAGCATCTTGAATCCCCATTGATAACTGAATCCCCCATAAGAATGAAAACTGGTGATAACAAAATTCAGACATAAGAACCATGCTTCAGACATACTCAAGAACCATACTCAAGAACCATGCTACGCTCTGAGAGCGTATAATTCAGGATTTCAGACTCTATAAGCCCATCTTCTCTGCAGAGAAAACCCTGAACAGATTCCCCAGATGGGGATGCAGCAAGGGGCAGATGTGCACATCTCTTTCCTCTGAACGCACCTTGGAGTCGTGGCAATGAGGGATTTAGCATAGGGGATGCTGCTCACCTTGATTTGAGTGGAGACACGCAACCACACTGCTCAAAAACCGAAGTGCCTATTCTACCTGTTCACAGAGATGCGTTCTCGTAAAGCCAGATGCAAACTGCCTACCACAGTGCCAGATTAAGGCATAGAGATTTATTATTTTTATATTCTTTTTCTGGGGGGAGGGAAGAGGGAGTAAAAAAAGCCAACACCACAACAAGGAGATTGAATTCTTCTTGAATTCTTCTCTCATTTAGTGTTTGAGCTCCTTGCTCCTTTCAGTTATTTTTTCCAGCTTCCCTTTGCTAAGATTTATTTTAACAATATCCAATTATTAAATGCACCAGATAGCAGGAGACTAGAGATAAGCTTGCAAGACATGACAGCAAAGAAAATTAAAACAGTGGAATCTGTCAATGCACACCTAACTCCTGCGCAATGCCAAACACCTGTCCTGCTGCAATGGCACACTATGGAAGAATAACATACAAGCACATCCCAAGGGGATTTACCACAGGGAATTTGTTTTAATATGTTGCTATCTTTCAACTCATCTTTATTGCACTTTTATCTAAAGAAAAATTCCAACTTCCTTAGCAATGGATATACTGAATGAGCATAATGGATCAGTATCACGTAAATTTCTGGTTTGCCAGGAAAGAATAAAAAATAGTGAGGCACCATGCTGCATTAAAACAGATGGCTTTTCCTCCTTGCATAGCAACCTATCTCTTACTTAATAGAAGCATTCAAGAGTTTCAGCAGCCCAAGCACTGGGGCATGGTGGCATCTTAGACGCATCTTGGAAGCTCAGAGGGAGCCATGCCCTTCTGTACCAACAATGAAGTGCTACCCTAAAGCTTCTAACATGGCAGTAGATTCCTCCATTTAGGCAACCCAGCTCCAGCCTTCATGCCTATTTAAGCATTGCAGTGCTCAGTGAGCACTGCACCAGTTGGCTTCGGGCCTCAGTCATTTGCATGCTCTCCAAAAAGAGTCCATGGATGCTGCCAGGACAATGGATACTAGTCAGAAGCTTTCAAACAGAGTCGAGATAGAAGAGGAATACAGAATGCATCCAGACACTCTCAGAATGACGGACAGCTGATCTGATGATTCCTTAACCCAAAGGAAAATAAAATACTCATGAATTTTCATACTGTATAAAGTCATTACAAAGAGCAAGGCTGGGAGTACATGGTCTCTGCCAGCGTGGGTGTACTGTTTGGGTCCCTGTGTTTGGCACCATCTACTGCACCCATCACTTGTCTTCTAGGAAGAGACTAAAAACTGCAGCTCTGAGAAGCTTTCAATAGATTAGCTCAGAAATTCTCTTTTGCTTGCAGATCATATCAATTAAGCTCAGAGCAAAGAGAAATGTACTGACTTGGGATGCGGACAGCCCAAGTTCAAGCCCCTGAACCACTTAATTCAAAGTAACTAGGAGGAGAAAATATGCTTCAGTCAAAAAAGGCATCTTAATTACAGTACCCTGACACTTCTGATTTCATGGAAAGGAAAGCAGAGCACATTCAGACTGGTACAGAGTAAAGCCAGATTTCAATCTTTGCAAGCTACTGAAAGCACAAGTGCATTTCTCCAGTCAGCTCGACACTCCCCAGCAGAGTTAGCACAGATAAGAGCACCTGGGACTAACTCAGTCTTGCCAACCTGCCAACAGCCATGTTGCCCATATGTCTATATAACCTTCTTTGGCATTCTTTGCCTTTAATGCCCCTGAGTGAATAATCACAAAGACTTTTTCATTGCTGGGTCAAGCACTTCTCTGGTTCTTTGCCAGCAAACCAGGAAATTCATCCACTCTCTTTCAGGTATCCAGGAAAAACCCAGGAAAGCCCTGGAGAGCTCACTGGTACTCAGCTGGATTTTGCCCGAGTCTTGCTGGGAAGTAGGAGGGTTACCAGCTTGAGTGAAGGAAGAATATGGGATTGAAGCCATCACCAGCACAGTCAGCTTGAAAACATCACTTCATGCAAGCAGGGGGTTTCTCCATGGGCACAGGAGGAGTGAGACCAAGGATTACAAGCAAGCAGTAGGCAGCACATACTCTGCAACTCGGGCATGTTACCAGTGAGCTGGGCTAACCCTGCTGCTTCTCAGCACTGGTCATGGAGAAGCTGCTTAGGCTTGGTCAGCACAAGCAGTACCATTGTGCCCCTCAGTTACATCCTGACGTCTCATCTCAGGACTAGACCTCGAACCCAAAAAAGCCAATTCCAGCCCTACAGTACAATAGCTTAATCACAGCAGCAGTCCCATTGGCAGGAGAATAATAAATTGGCACAGGTGATGCTATATTCTCCATCAGAAAGCCACTAGCGAGAGAGGCCAACACCATCAGCCTGAATGCTGTCCACTCATGGGCAGCTCCTCAAGTAAAATGTCAGGAATCCATTTAAAGAATGAAAACAGTGATAAATAAAAGTGTTTTGTTTGTTTCCCAAATGATATCCCTCATTGATGTCGAGCAAATCCCATCTGATGCCCTGCCTCCCTACAGGAGCAGCTTTCTCACCTCCAGCGGTGCTTAGAAGTGAGGAATTAAGGTCACAGTGCCAATATATAATATGTATAATTGTCTCAGGTTTAAAAATATGAGGTTTTATTCCTAATGATGGCATGGGTAAAGCGATTTGCCTGAATAGTCTGTGTGTGGCACCCATTTACATGAAGGCTCTGAGCATCCTGCCTCACTGCTCCCTTACCCCATGGAGATAACAAGACAAAATAGCAGTTATTAATAAGTCATACGCACAGGATATTCAGGGTGCAGAGGAGGAGAGGAAGAGGCATCACACTACACCTTCAGAGACACAAGTTCACTTCCCCAAAAGCTGCCTCCTGTCAATCCATCCATAGCGACAACCACACTGCATTTCATCAGATTCAGAAACTTGTTTTAACTCCAATTCAGTGACGGACTAGTGAAGTTCAGGTGGTTCCAAGACCTTCCACTGCCTCATGCAAACAGGAGCCAGCACTTGCTATTCAAAGGCAACACACTGCATATGTATTCATTCATCTTTACAGGTGGAGAAGTGTCAGGCTCACCCTGATAAAACTCATCAGGCTCCATATCTACCATAGCTCCTCTGCTGCCATCAGATTCTCACACAGAAAGGAAATAGTTAACTCTCTTGCATTTGTTCTTGACAAGTGTTTTGGACTACAGTTTGCTAGCGCACGCAATAGCCGACCTCTCCTCATCTCCTTAAGGCTGTACTGATGGGCGACATAGTCACAAAACACAATTTCACTCCTAATTCTGGCTTTATTTTCATTCAACACTACACCAAGCTCAAATTTAAGGTTACAACGCTTTCTCCAGCACAAACAGAAGTGAAGAATAACTTAAACTACAAACCCCAAATGTTATTGCACTTTCCCCCTCTCAAGTCTAGCACTCCACAGTAACAAAAAGTCTGGAACATTTCCACAATGAATATATGTAAATTAATTACCCTCTTATGTTGATTGATGCAAGTTATTTTGGTTGAGAACAATGCAAGTCACCCGCAGTTTACAAAACAATATGTCAATAAAATGAGCTAGACCTGCTGAAGAAAATATTTGTTGTAGCCTACAGCTATTTTTGCACATGCATAACCTTGAGTCAGTTTGGGAACAAAAAAGTAACACCACTTCCACCTTCTGATTTGCAACTAGTACACTGAGACTTGCTTTCCCGCAAGTACTAAGGAATCCATTAATGTACCAGACAAAAATACACTGAAGAAGGTTACAGAGAGCATATTATCATCTTTCATGATCCCAGCAAATGAGAAGTGACAAAACTGAAAAATTCACAGGAAAAGCTTTTTTAATCAAGAAAATAAAAATGCTCCAAGGCACCACGTGTTACTCTCTCAACATGTTTTCTCCTCCTTCACCCCCAGGCGTATTTGAATGAAGGAAAAAAAAATAACCTGTATAAACAAATATTACTACAGATAAAGAAAGAGTCCAGCGCAGAGCCACAAAGACGATTAAGGGAGTGGAGCATCTCCCTTATGAGGAGAGGTTGAGGGAGCTGGGTCTCTTTAGCTTGGAGGAGATGAGGGGTGACCTCATCAATGTTTACAAATATGTAAAGGGTGAGTGTCAGGATGATGGAGCTAGGCTTTTCTCAGTGATGTCCAGTGATAGGACAAGGGGTAATGGGTGTAAACTGGAGCATAAGAGGTTCCATGTGAACATCAGGAAAAACTTCTTTACTGTGAGAGTGACGGAGCACTGGAACAGGTTGCCCAGGGGGGTTGTGGAGTCTCCTCCGTTGGAGATATTCAAGGCCCGGCTGGACAAGTTCCTGTGTGATGTACTCTAGGTTACCCTGCTCTTGCAGGGGGGTTGGACTTGGATGATCTTTTGAGGTCCCTTCTAACCCTTGGGATTCTAGGATTCTGTGAAACCTTTTAAATGCTTCATAGGACCTTCTGGAAGGGCCAGAGCTGCCTGCTGCTCCAGCCTGACCTGTTATATCCACATCTACTCTCCCTGGCCAAGAAATAGGAGTCCTAGTCTTGGTCCAAGTATTGCTGGGAAGGGCAAGAGGGACTCATCAGCGGTGTTGGTACAAAAGGGATTTAGGGTTGGAGACGATCAGAGAGCAGCAGTTAAAAGTTCCTTCACGTTGTTCGAGGCGTGATGTTACCTATAGCTATCACTGAGATGCTAACAGCCAGGACCTGCAGATACACCACCTCCCCAGATGTGGGTAGGACAAGCGAGACCTTCACAATGAGGAGCCCATGTATGTCTTGAAACCGCTACACAGCGATCCCATAAAAAATAAGGGCCTTGCTGGTTTGCTCAATTTAAGACTTGGGCAAACTACAATGAGCCATAAGTACCAGAAAGCTTCAAATATGCAAATATACGCTGCAAAGAATCAAAACATTTACCCAACACCTGCTAGCTGGAGGATTTAACTCAGTCAACAGAATTCTCGGGTAACTCCCTGCTGAGCACCCAGCTTTTTGTCACTATCTCAGCTTCTGGGAATGAAGGTTCTGGGATTTCTGTCAGAAAACTGTCTCCCAGTCTTATCTATTTCTTGTGTTAACTTTCAAGAGCGAGATGGGAGAAAACTGTAAAGTTTCACATTCCTGTGCAATCCAAGTTGCTGGAGAAAGCTCACTTTGTCACCTCCTCCCTCCTTTCAGTGCTTTTCCTGACTCAGAGCTATAGGAAATCTGATTTTATTCACTCCCTTGAACTGGCAGCATCCTGTATTACAACAACTCTTGTGGAATAACTCTGGCATCACTCAGTGCCGCTTGCTGCTCCCCAAAAGGGCACCAGCAACAATGGGGAGCAGGGGGACCAACCACCACCCCTGGCAACCACAAAGCTCCCAGTATCAGGTGCAGAACAGACCGTGGGTCCTGATAACTTCACTCTCCAGCTGCTAGGAGAAGTATTTCAGCTGCCAATCTGCATTACATTAAGTTGTTGCCCTAGAAACATAAGTGATAGTGATATTTCAGATTCAAGCTTTAGAAAAAAGAAAGAAATATCACATTTTGCAAAAACTTCACAATCCTTGCCATAGCTTTCCTACTCCTCCCTTCCCCCCCCCCAAACTTCTTAAAAGGCCTAAAACCCAACAAATGCAAATAAAATCACAGAAACATGTGAAGAAGCCTTCCAATTGCAGACAGAGAGTAACTTCCAAGCTCTAATAATACCTACATCTTGTTGGACATCATATTGAGACCTAGCAAACTAAAACAATTTTTGCAAAGGGTCTATATTATTTGGGTCCAATTAATGGTGGATGTAAAACTGAAATGAGATAAACACCACTTTCTGTTAGCAGTCTTACTGAGTCTGTGACATTACCAAAGATCAAAAGAAGCATCGTAAGCAAGCTATTCACACTGTAAAATAAATCACAGAATGGTTAAGGATTGGAAAGGACCTTAAGATGATCTAGTTCCAACCCCCCTGACATGGACAAGGACACCTCACACTAGACATTTTAATGAGAAGGAAAATATCCTGCGCATCAAGAATTAGCAACTCGCATGCAGAGCAAGTCTGCCTTAGAATAGAAAGCAGACCTTGGAAAAATCAGATTAGCTAGAAGCTTGCAACAACAGCTCACCCTATCACTTCTCAAAGCTCAAAATACAGAAAGCAACGTAAACTAATATTTATTCTATTTCTGCAGGATACATATTTTTTCTGCTCACCTCTTTATAGACAGATATTACTTCCCCGTAGTTGCATTATCTCTCTCGATTCCAGAAAGTAATAAAAGTATTAATCTGAGGTCAACTCAGAAACAGGAAAAAAAGTGTCCCTAAAGTCACCTCCCCACTTCCTCCAAACTTAGAGCAGATATATCAGAATGAAGATGCTAAATCAGAAAATCCAAAAAAGGCACATGTGACGCGATGGTTTTTCATGACTTCTATAAAATAGGGTAAGCAAAGTGAAAAATCTGCAACCTCCTAAAAAAAGTACTGAAAAGTTAATTCCAAGGATGACTGAATAAGTTCAAAGTTATCAGTTATACCTTTACTGAACAAAAAGCAAGACAAATATATATATATATATTGCAGTTCTTTTTAACTACTGACTTGTTAAAGCTATGAAAGGCAAAGCCAGGTAACAGTCCCAGAAAGGAAGGAAGACTTCACCCTAACTGCAACCTGGGCTTGCATTAGAAATACCCATACTACACTAACCTAACATCCACACCAAAGCATTTAATGTAAGTATTCTCTGTGCATTGAGCTGATGAGGACTCCCTCCTAAAATGGAATACTGGTAAGGAGCTGTGCTATCAGCTAATGGTATTACAGTGTCCAGTTTTGCTTGCTTTAATTTTATGAGCATACCAAGTATTTTCCACTTTCAATTTTAGGCTGAGATTTTACAGTGAAGATAAAATCTCTCTCAGACAGCTTCACCTCATACTAGAAACTTTATTAGGTCACTTTTTCACTTGTATTTGCACTCTGCCTCCTAAAGCCAATGTTTTTGCACAAACATACTTCCAATGCTTACAACTGGGCAAAAAAGCCCAACCTGATGCAAGAGTACCTAGCCTAAATAAACTAGCACCATATAAGATGAGAGACGTTTCCAGCTGCATGCTACTACCCCAGGCTGAACACAAAGCACCCACAAAGAGGAAGAAAGGAAAAGGAAAATGTGTGTCCTTTTTATTGTAAATTTATTGCAACAAAGCCACCAACACACAAATACAACACTCCAAAATATCAAGTTTATTTTGAGAGCTCTGTGCAATGAGGTAGTTCTAAAATCCCCCATAAGACAGCCTGCAGGGACAAAATCCAATGGCAGAGACAGACTGCTACACCCCTCCGGTGGCACCTGAGCCACATCCATGCCTCTAATAATGTCTTTAATTTGCAACTTGAATTAATTTATCCTAAAACTTCTGTGGATTCACTCAGTAACTTGAAGAAGAGGGGACTTGTCTCTTAGTCCCATTCATTTGGTGGGTTGACTTTCATTGCTCCTGCAACTGATTCTTCTACAGAACTGTGTATTAAATGAAGATCGATTTCTTCTCCGAAACTATCCACTCCAAAATATAACCCTGTAATACACCAAGGAATGATTTTAATATGTCATACCCTTTTAGTGCTGCACCACTGTTTTGATATACCTCTAGAAGATTCTAGAGATTGTGTATTTAAACTCCTTAGCCTGCAAAGTAACAGGACGACTCAGTTAATTTATTGACATTTTCTGTAACGCGGCATTTGAGCCCATGGAGACACTACTTTGTTGTCATCTCCACTCAAATTCTGCCTTGTTAGCGTCTAGAGAAATCAATGCCATGAAGCACTTCGTTTTTATAACTTCATCTTCTTTCAACCTAGAGCTTCATTAATGTGAAAAGTAAACAAGTACACAGCTTGCTGTTCCTTTCCACAGCTCAGAATGCTTGTTAATTCTGTGCATGCACACACTTATTTTTTATTAGTGTCCCATTCAAGTTTGATGTGCAACAACCATCTTTTGTTATTTCTTTTCCACTTTGTCCCCTGAAGAATTGGAAAAAAAATATTGGAATAGTTGGAAAATGTGAGAAGTGCATTCTTAAGTTTTATAATGTTCCTAAGCTATTCCATTTGGGTGAAAGTCCTATTCTGTCAAAACCAAAGAAACCAAACAAGATAAGTAATAATTTAAAGGTTCCAAATCATTTTCCGAACAATGGATCACTCGGGATTTCTCATCATACCTCCACTGAAATAGCAGACTGGGCTCCTCAGGGTGCTCACAAGTCTCTCGCAGCTTTGTAACCACCAGTCAGGCCCAGAGCACTCTTGGCTCATCACTACCAATGCTTATCCCACCTATTGCTGTCATTTCACCAGCATCCCACCCCTGTGCAGCAAACAGTTCAGATCCTCCAGTTGTTTCAAGTTTCGTATATTGAAATATCACTATTTTTTCCCCTCATTTAATAAGCATTAATATGCATATAGGTTTGAATTTTTTCTTCCTAAAAAGGTACGGTTAATACTAATACATTTGGTTCTACATTGTAATTCTGCATTTGCATGTCCGTATTCTGACCCATAAATAACTCTCCTCCTCCTTTAGTCCTAGTATGTTTCAAAAAAAGCCAAGATATACAGTCACACACCCCAGCAACCTGTTCTCTACACTACCTTATGTGATCCCCAGATACCATGATGATCGCTGACTCCTTTCAAGCACTTTCAAGAGCCAGAACTTCATTCATAACCACATAACTAATGAGGTCTCCCAGTACAAAATGGAAGTACGAGAAAGCTCCCGTTTTGCCCTGCCAAATTCCAGTCCCCCTCTTCATTATGTGCAAAATAATTGGACTCCTACCCTTGTGTTCACTGGAGAGAGGGAACTGGTGCTCATGGCGCTCACGGCTTTCTGTAGGTCCCGAATCAGGGCTCTTCAATCCCTGCACACAGCCTGTGACTACAGCCCTGCGTAGGGGGTCCCACGGTTCCTCCACCACCGATGCGGTGGCTGGAACACACACAGAGATGGTGCCACACACCAAGGTCAGCAAGTATATGTGCCATACAGTAATTTGGCACAGCCTCAATTTATGTGCTGCAGTCCCTCCATCCATAAAACCCAAAGACAACGGGTTTAGCTGTCTCTGTATGGGAACGCAGGGCTGACATCAGCTTCATCTTTATTTCCATAATCAGAATGTGAGATGTTTCCTGAAATTTTGTCTACATAGCCAGTGTCCTTTACTTTACACCACCAACCCCTGACTAAATCACCGCCTCTGCTTCAGTATCTTTCTTCCAATCTTGCTGTGTGAGAACTGCAAGTCTGCCTAGGGTCTCTCAGCTCACTGACCTACTTCCTACCACAAAGACAGGCATTAGTAGAATTTTCTCTCTTAATTTCAACTGTTTTCTCCTTTCTTATTGCTGCTTCCCAACTAGAGTAAGTTAAGTGTGCTTACCTTTGTCAAGAACCTTCATCCAAACCCCACTTTCAAAAAACACAACACCCACATGCTCTCAAAAGCAGACATCTCCAGGAAAGCACACTGGCAACTGCTAACCATCGTGGGTCTTCAAATTCAAATAAAGCTATTTTAGAGACAGCAGTGATGCTGTCTCTCTCTTCTACATGTTTTATTTATTATTATTTTTTTACCTATAAAGACTTCATTCTTTTCTTTCACCAGACTCCTTTCCTAACAGACACTAATGTGCTAGCACTACTAGAGGTCATGAAACCCACCCAAAATGGAAAGTGGGTAATCTTTGTCATCTGATTTGAGCCAGCTGAAAGTTATCTATCTAATCTAAGTTAGTCAGCGCTACTGACTTCAGTCAATAAAAGCAGAAAGAATCACCCACCTCAAGTGCCTTGCCTTACCTGGGAAGGAAAGAAGGAATCTCACCTGGAAGTGTTTATCATTAACCATAGATGAAGCCTCTGCTACTATTCCGGAGTGACCCTTCATAAGTAGAATTCCTTTATCTCCAGCTCTGCTGATGATAAGGACCCAGGAGACCCTGGGGTGGGACACCAGTGCAGAGCCTGGACTTAGGTAAACTGCATCCCTATGAAGGCTTGTGTGTGACTACTGACTACCTGAAAGTCTGGTTCTCTTTCCTCTAGAGAAATACCACTTAAGTACTTTATGCTGTTATTAAGTGCCTCTTACAAGACAGGAAAAAGTAGGAGGGAAACCTTGACTTAGATCAACATGCACAACATCCTAATCTGCACGACTTACTTTGCTACCACTGCAGGGCTGGGCTGAGCGCACACAATGCACAGTCAGGATGTAGCCAGGGCTTGCACTGCTGGAGGGACTTGAGAGCAGCAAAGCAACAAACTGGGACTTCTTCTTTACTCTCTTCCTGTATGTACTCCCTGTTATACATATAAATACACACTCTGCACAAGCACAGCCCAAGACAGTGCAAATTAAATAAAATGACAAGAGGAAAGAGAACCCCAAAGGCTGAAATCACAAAGCTTTGTTTTCCATAGAAAATGCAGGTGATTCTTGGTTCCAGCCAAACTGGATTAACAGAAAAAATGGTGGCAGCAATGGAATGTGGATCCAAAACATTTCACACAAATCTCTGTGCCATTCTGTTCCTAGACAAAACCAGTGGGCACGTTAGATACTGGTTCAAATGGAAGGAAGTGGTTATCAGCCTATGGCAAAACAGAGAAGAGAATTTTATCCAACACAAAAGGAGTTTAGAGGTGTGCAGTGCCACCAAACCCACCTCAGGACTGGTCTCTATATCTTAAGTAAAGAGCTCCCACCATAGGAAACTATGCAGCTACCTTGTACTGTCTTCTTCCTCTTGAGCAGAACTGCTGCTCATCATTGCTGCTCATCAAAAACCTGAAGGCAGCAGGGTCCCATACCTCACACAACCACTGATCTTTGTGTGGCCACAGAGCAAGTCAGTTTGTCTGCCTCTGCCTCAATTCCTGCATTACTAAAATGAGAACGAGCGAGGATCCTGTCCTTCCTCATGAAGCCTTTTGATACTTATCAGTGAAACAAAGTGCGTGTTTGTGGGCTGAAGCAGTGTCCCTATCACATAAGTGCAACCAAGCCCCTAGAAGCAGGTAGCTGTGAAGACCAGCAAGACCATACCAGACAGCAGCAGTTCAAGGCCATTTAGCAGCACTTTGACTCATTATCAGTCATTCCTATCAAACTTCTCTATAAGCTCTCTCTTTCTGAAGGCTCATCTTCTGAAACACCCACACACTAATTACCAACATGTACTAGATGTTTTATGGGAATTCGTTAGAGAACTCTATCACTAAAACAAATCCGAATCAGTGTCCCTGCAGTACCACTGCATGGTTCATATTTAAACAGGGGAAGTTCAGATTAGATATAATGAAGTTCTTTACTGTGAGGGTGGTGAGCCACTGGAACAGGCTGCCCAAAGGAGTGGTAAATGCTCCATCCCTGGCAGTGTTCAAGGCCAGGCTGGACAGAGCCTTGGGTAACATGGTCTAGTGTGAAGCATCCTTGCCCATGGAATGGGATGGGGTTGGAGCTACATGATCTTAAGCTGCTTTCCAACCCAAACCATTTATGGTTCTATGTGGAGTACAAATACATCCATTTCAATGACGCATGAGGGATTGTTACTAATCTCTTCCTAAGAGATACAGCTTTGGGACTTACTGCTGAAGGCGAGCCGAACCCACCAGCCCAACGCTTACATTGAAAGCTTGACCCCCAGAGATTCTGAAGTGTTGCACAATACAAGAGCTGAAGGTGATAGGCAGTAACATCTCTCTCCAAATGAATTAGGGAAATATTCCCAAAACTTGTTAGAGTTTCAGAATTTCCACTTTTCCCTTCAGTTTCTTATTTCAATAGGAAGCACCCCAATACATGGTCAAGGCTGGTAAAGCGGCTTCCCTGGGAGAACTGTTGCAGACTTACTTCTTCATTCCCTAACTGTTGAGTATCTCTGGCTGGATTTGAAAGTCTGGATATTACAGAAAATCCAAATCTTTAATATATTCACAATACAGCCAGCAATGAAATCTGCTCCACTCAGGGCTTTTTTAGGGACAAAAGAGTTACTGGTTTTGGAAACAATGGCAAAACCCACACTTCTCATTCCTGTTTGTTGACCCAGTGACCCACTGTCAAAGTCAGCTCATGACTGGCCACGGAAGAGACACTAAACTAAAAGAGAATCAGCAGAGGAAAGCAAGCTAGGAAAAGGTTTTTGTTTAAAATTAACAGATTGACTGATAGTTTTAAAACCCACAGTCTGGTGCATTTTTAGCTTAATCCTGTGATTTTGTCTGGCTTGTGATAAAATAACATTACTTCAAATGAAAGGCTCTGACTGGCAATAGGGAATTACAGTCTATAGCATTTCTGCATCTAGATCTCAACAACCTCCTGGTTCCTCTCAGCTGCACCTGGGGTTGACCTGCTAGAATAAGCAGCTGAAGTACCTCCATTTGCAAGGCATGGCATCTGCATGATGGTTGCTTTTCAAAACCTGCTCTGCAAATAGCAGCCACTCTGTAATCACTCTGCAAAAGGCTCTGCTCCCATCTCCACCCAGGAGATAAGCTTCAGCCTTATGCTCATTGCATCACCCAAACAGAAGGAAGGAAAGAGCAAACTAACCAGCCACATCTCCCTCAGGAAGCATGTACAGAATTAACCTAACTTTGTAATTTTCACAGGATCTCAGCCCTATGACTTCTTAAAAGGTATGTGAAAGGGAGATAGATACACTCAAAGACTTGATTTTTCCTTTGGATGTGGAACCTCACACTGATTTTATTAAGGCATATTTGATCAAATGCCACGCCACAGGCAGCTCTGGCTTTAGAAGGCTGTTTTGATAGACCTACAGCTGAATATTACTGCAGATAAAGCTGCCCTAAAATCCAGCCCTAAGCTGTCACTCCCATTATACTCAGAACTGTATAACCAAGCAAGGCCTTAAATTACAACCCAGGCTTACATTCTTAAATATTTGTTATAGTTACCCCTAGATACTTTGCTGTGAAACTTGATCAACGTGTTGATATATGCAGAGATTAAGTCATCCAGGCTGTACTGGCAGGGAAACGAACACTCACAAGAAGTCACTATTCTTTTTGTCTGAAATTCAAAGAAATCAGATTCTAATTTCAGCTTCACTGAGATGGATTGAAAACGACTCCACAAATGCCAAGAACTACTTAACCAAGAGGACAGTACAAACTAGGACTAACCTTCAGCAACAAATACAGTGATGCTGTCAGTACAATAAAGATAGCCCACGCATAAAGTGCACTCTGAAGGTGGCCAGTCCTATTATGAATAGCTTTAAAACACGCAAGAGCAACATTATTTAAACTCTGTGAGGATGCACCACAATAACACCCACAATCCTCCATGTACACAGGCACTGCACAAGAACTCCCACTCCACACAGTATAATGACCTACATAATTTCTGCTTAATGATTCCTATTAAAGCCGATACACATCTCCATACAACCCCTGAAGGGCACCTGGAAGAACGACCCTGAGCACAGTGTGACTGTCACAAGCTCACTGCCCAGCCTGCCTCCTGCACAAGGCTGCCTGTGCAAGCCTCCAGCAGCCACCACATGTACTGTGGTTCACAAGCTTCTGACTCAGTGGAGGACTAACCTCTGGCTCTAGAGAGCAATTTTGGTCCTGATAGCAATATGTGAACAACCCTCAAGAGGCAGGGTTGACATACCCAACAGGACTTCCCAAATGAGTAATGATGCTCTTAAGACTCCAGCAACACATCAATTGGAAGACAGATTACTTTTGATATAAAAGGCTTAGCCCTCTTCCATGCTGGCACTGAGGATTTCTCACTGTGGCTGAGCACACAGTAGATGAGAAACAACAGAAGTGAAAAAGGTAAATTATGTGCACAAGAGATCATTGCAGGATACTTCAGATCCCACTCTCTTGCCCATGACACCCCTGATGCAGATGTGAGCCAGGCCAGTACGCTGGGCAGATCAGTCCCTTGCAGGGTGTAGGCTGCAAGCAGACTGATAGATCTGTTACATCTGCAGGAGTGATGGAATGCTGAATTAGTTTTATAAATACTCTGGCTAGTACTTGTGACGACAAGAAATTAGAAAACCAAAGGAAATCTCTCAGAAGAGTCAAGTGATGTGATGTGTGCAGAGCAAAGTGATGTGGATTTCTGCAACACACTCCTTGAGTTTTTCTCTGCCTATCACAATCATGACTTAGCCAAAACTTCTGGGAATAGGTAGTAAAATTGCTATTATTATCATCACCATCATCACAATTTTTACAGATAAAACAACAAACCAATAACAGAAGGGATGAAACATGCCTAAAGTTACCAACACTTGATAAGAGTCAAATCTGCTTCAGTCTCAGCCAGATCTTACATACATCAGTGTCTCCCAGACTCTATGTGCAGACACATTTTCTGCTTGCACACACAGTTAGCTAATGAAAAACTAAGTCTGAAAACACATTTTAGGCTTGTCAATCTAAGAACACCAAAGAAAGATATTAACTATGTTGTTTTAGACATGCTGAAAGTCTCAGGTATTTAAGAGAGCTTAAAAAAAAACCCAAAACCAGCTAAAGTAAACACTAATATAGCTACAACTGCCTATTCGTCTTTCTCCTTCTCCCCATTCCCCAGACAGGTACCTAGTATAGTCCAGGATCCCTGAACTTCCATGTTCCTTTTCTCAGTCACCACCATCAGAAACCAGCACCCTCCCACTGTTTCTCTTCCTATCCTTTGCTCCTCAATGTTCATTAACCCATGCCCAGACATGGAAGTACCCCCTCTACCCACTCCTTACTCATCTCAAAACCTTCTCCCCACTCCCCATCCAATTTCTCCTTAGCCTTCACACACTCATACCCTATACCTTAAGAAGTCAGCAGTGGGTCAACTCATATTTATTAATGCTCAAGAATCATTCTGTCACCAACCACCACCACCAGGAAACAGCTCTAGGAAGGATGACCCATGTTGCAGCTTCTGGAAACAGCTGAGGAAGCAGAGAGAAAGAAACTGAACTCCGCATCCCGCTGCTTTAACTTATATATTTTCCCCTATACTCTACTAATCCATAGGGAATCACCTATGGATTAATACCTATGGGTTAATTTCCAGTAGGGCCCTTCAGGCTCTGTCTGTCTGTATTATCCTTTGGCTTACTCCAAAGCAGAGCCCAAGCATCTGTGTAAGCTGAGGACCAGGGCTCCAACATGAAACCAACTGAACCTCACCGTGTGAATCCACCCAAAGACAAACCACTGCCAAACAGATGCATCACATCCTGCCACGAGTCAATTCTCCAAGCCCTGTCAGCACCACACGTGCCTCGTCATCTATTCCTGACCTCACGATATGGCTGCAAAAGCACACAGAGTATTTGCTTATAGCCCTAATGATCTGTATCACAACTTTTGCTTTTTTACTAATGCAATAACCCACACCAAAGGAGCCTTATGGGCACCTTTAAATATTCCCTGCACAAACCATGCTCAGCAAAGAACCTCCCAAACAGATGCTGCCGTGCAAAGCGGAGGGAAGCGGGCCAGCAGCCTGCTGCAGGGCAGCAAGGCAGGCCAGCAATGCACCAGAGGTGATCCAAAGCTCACACATCATTTGGAGACAGCTGTGTCCACGCATGGAAGGTCAATAACAAGCCTTTAAAATCAGCCTGCTTCATGAAGATTCACAGGAACTCCAGCATTATCCAAGCTCCCGGCTCTGGGCAAGCGGCAGAGGTGCTAGGATGCTTTCCCAGCACACTACCCCTCATGTCACCCTCCAGCTATATGGTATCTGATAACTTTGAGGCTTTTTGGCTGCTGCAGAGTAGCAGCTGCCTTTTCACTCTCTTTGCATCCTGGCCCTGAATGAAAACCTCCAGTTTAAAATAACAATAGTAATAACTACTACTACTGTTGTTCCACCCAGAGGAACATTTCCTTCTGGGTAGCAGAGGCTTTTTTTCAGGTCCACACCACTACAATAATACAGAAACCCACTATCAAGGGCAAAGCAGGAACAGAAAATTACTTTTTTTTTTTTTCCAAAGCACAAGAACAAATAAACAAAAAAAACAAATAAAAAGGCTGCAATCAGGCTCCCTTCAAGGTCCTAATGGTGAAGAGTGATGGCTGGATTTTGACTGAAAAATACCACAGCAAACCTCTAGAAAAAATAGAATCACAGATTCAACTAAGTTGGAAAAGACCTTTAAGATCAAGTCCAACTGTTCCCCTAAGACTGCCAGGTCCACCACTAAACCATGTCTCTAAGGGCCTCATCTACATGGTTTTCATAGAATCACAGAATGGTTTGGGTTGGAAAGGACCTTAAGATCATGAAGTTCCAACACCCTGCCATGGGCAGGGTTACCTCACCCTAGACCATGTCACCCAAGGTTACGTCCAGCCTGTCCTTGAACTCTGCCAGTGATGGAGCATTTATCACTCCTTTGGGCAACCTGCTCTAGTGCCTCACCAACCTCACAGTAAAGATCTTCTTCCTTATATCTTACCTGAACTTCCCTTGTTTAAGTTCCAGTGGCCGCATAAAACCTCAGCTCTGGTCTACTGACTGCCAGTGAATCCATCACATATGCACTGCACTGTACTGAAAATCCATAAAGCCACGTCATCCCCACGCAGGTTGGGAACTCCACCTCATATGCAGTCACACCACAAAGATGCAGCCGTGTAAGCAGTGTCTTCACTCACCTGACTGCAGGACAAGTTACCATTATTTAATCACCACTTAGAGGATGCAAATGAATTTCAAACACCAGCTTTCAAAAAGAAACAAGAAAACCTCAGACATGTAAATCTCAAAATTATTAAATTATTAACTAATTATTTAAATACAAAGAGTCAGCAAATAATTTTACCCCACAGCAGAACACACAGACATCCTCTTAAGACTCTGGGTGCTGTGATTTGTTTAGGCAATATGGGACACAACACATCTGATAGCAAACCTGACATTTATATAGTCATTATATGCACTTGTCGCTAAATGTAATCTGCATTATCATGAGAAGTGCTCAGATGGTTCGAAGGCAAAAATAAAATGTATGTTCAATGTTATTTAGCAGTATTAATCAGCTCCTTCATTTTAAGATGTAGAACAGTTTAAGATGTAAAAACAGTTGTTCTGAAGAGGGCTCACTTTTAACCTTTAACAACATTCAAGCTCATGTAATTTCTATCAGATTGTTTGGATTTTGATTTCACTCAAGTCCTGAAGCTACTATTAAACTTGCAGCTACCTTCTCTCACTGGGCTTCCTCCAACAGCTGGAATAACCTCTGAAGGCTGCAAAGACACAGAAGAAACGTTATTTACAGCCAGTTTGCACAGTGCAAGCAGAGACAAGTTGTGTTGTGCATTTCCAGGGCTGGTGACAGACCATTTCTCACCAGCGCTACAGGAAGTCATTGAAACTATTTTCCTCTTTCCAGGTGCTCTACAGCACCAAGGTAAGGAGCTGGAAGTAGCGCAGGGCAAGATTTTAAGTGCCCTGAACAGCCCAAAACCAACTCCTATTACAGTCTGCATTAAACCCCACCTGCTGCAGTAAACATAGAAGTAGGTGGCTGGAACTGGATGATCTTGAAGTCCTTTCAACCTTAACTATTCTATGATTCTAACTCAGCTGTTTGATGGCCACCTGCCTGTAAAGACCAACACATCACAGGATGGGATGCTAAACCCAGATGCCTTTTGACACAGATATAAATGCACTCAGATAGTAGGGAAGAAAGGAGGACTTCAGCCCAGAAGCTACCCCATGTGTTGATGCATCTCTAAAACCACCTCTGCAGCAAAAGGATGGAGCCATGGCATCGTCAGGAACAGAGGGGCATCACCAGAGGCTGCGCTGCATTGGCACACATGTAATGATCAAGGTAATGCTCACTGATGTTAAAGGAAGTTACACTCATGCACTGACAGCTGTACAATTAGTAGTGTCATCATCCAGGAGAAAAAAAAAAAGAGATACTGCTTTGTCCCAGGGAAAGCCACACGTGTTTTCCATTTCTGTTAACTTGCTGTAAGTGCCTGCAGGGTCCATGCTTTGATTTACTGCGGATGATGGGCAGGACAGGCACAGACACGTTTAGGTGTAATTATTATAGTAGCCAGGCTCATGCACCAAGAACAGCAGCAAAATCAACAACAGCTCAATAAGACAACAGAGGATTTTCCAACACAAACCACTACATCCCTCACACCAAGGTCTGCTCTTGATTCTTTTGAGAAAAGAGTGAAATCAGGTTTTGAGATCAGTGATGGCCTCGCTACTAACCCCATTGCCATCAATTTCACCCGAAATTACTCTGTATTTTGCAGTTTTCATATGAAGCTGAGCAAAAAAGAACAAGCTAAGAGCAGTTTGTCCCTCAAACCACCACACGGTGCATATTCTAGTCCAGGACCCAGCAAGTCCAGCTCTCAACTCGGTCATCAAGTCCAAGCACTAAATAGAATACGCTACTTAGTGTCCAGACAACACACAGAGCAAAGGCTATAATAATGGTTAGCATGAAGTGAATTGCACAAGAAGCAAACCCAGAAGCTGGAAGTGTGTGCAGATCCCAGAGCAGAGGTTTGAACAGCAGCCCAGAAGGGTTTGCTTGGATCCCTCTTCACAGCACTGCCATCTTTTGCATCCTGACAGTACTAACAGCACCGAAAACTTACTTGATCCACTCATCCAGATTTTAACATCTGATTTCAGAGCCTGTTACAGCATCTGTAATTTTTTATACTGGGACAAAATGAGGCCAATGCACTTACCTAAATCAAATAAGAATTAGGACTTTTTTGGTTTAGATGCATAAATTCTCATAGCAAACAAGCTAAGAGGCACTAATAAGGTATAAAACTGTTTAATATATTCTCCTTATTTAAGTCTCTTAAAGGACAGAAGAATGCACATGAAGGCCCATGTTAGTTTTTATTTTCATTCCTTTTGTCATCATACATGAGCAAAATACCTAAAAGTCTGGGGTGACTGTACAGTAAAAGAATGCACTGTAAAAGCAATCTGTCTGCACTGGAATTAGACACCAAAGTCTTTCCATTGTCAAAAACAAAGAAAAATCAGAGTATCAGAACAATCCTAATACCTCAATTCCAGACAACATTTTTGTTGTATATTAACAAATCCTCTTCTATGCCACTGAATATAATAAACTGAGGCAAACATTCCTGTTGAAAAGACCAGTTTTATTACATGGCCATGACCTGGACCAGCTTTCAACCAGCACTGATTAAATGCAAATTCTGATATTGTCCGTCACACATTTTCCATGTCATAAAAACAAGTATCAAAAACTTCCCATTTGTTGCTGTCATTTCACGTAAAACTGTATCTGGATGCCAGATATATGAAGCGTCTCCGAGAACAGCTCGCTAGATCACATCCCCATAGCAAACTCAGCGTGCACAGGCTAAGGAGGGTTGAATTGATGAATGTACTGTTGCTTCACATATTGAACGCCTGTCACTAAACCAGTAATTTGCAAATGCAGAAGCAGGGACTGGGGGATGCACTGGCTCCAGCCACTGACAGCTCCCTCAACTGCAATCTCAAGAAGCTAATATCGCTTGGTTCAGAGTGCTTGATCCATGCTCCTGGGAACGACTCAGGACATGAGCAACAAGACAGCATGTGTCCACATTTGGGGTTTTATTTCCACTCCTATCCACCCTGATTTCCTTCCCAGGAATGCTGTGCTTGTGAAAGGCACAGCGTGACATCCTAGAAGACTTCCATCTTCTCTGCGCTAACACAGTCTGGGTGAGAGCAGAAAAGCAAAAGCTTCCCCACGGCATACACCAGGATTACCAACAAGAAGGGAGGACTGCTTCTGGATTGAGGACTTGGCCCATTGTCATCTATGGCAGAACTCCCACTGAAGTCAGCGCAGCCAGGACTTCACCTCTGTCGCAGCAATTTTGATTCCCTGCCCATTCTGCCTTGGGACTTCCAGCCAGCACTGTAAAGGTCTGAACAGTGCCAGCAGCTTTTGTGTTATGAACTGCAGGCAGAAGTTGTAAAACCCTTCACATAAGCAACCAAATACTCATCAGACAGTTAAGAAATCTAAGATACCACCATTCTGTAAGGGACTCAAAGCTACATCCATAAGTATGATGCCTCACACTGGCAAGCCATACTAAAACAAACCTTACCCTAACCAACTTTCTGTCCTTCAGAAAAAAAATGACTGTAAATGCAAGTGGTATGAGTGCATTTGGCATGTGTCAGAAGACATTTGAGAACTCAGCACAGAAACACATCCGTACTGGAACAGCAGCTACAAACTGCTCCTAATAAGCAATGGCTAAACACCTTGACCCTCTCCTAATTGCTCACTTCATTGTGTTTGACAGAATCAATCAACCAGAGTACATCAGCTCACAACAGCATAACTTGATGGTAGGAATCATGACAACATAACATGATGAAATAGAAGGCCCTTGTGTCAGATACAGAGCAAGCCAGCACCTAGGGATGTTGAGGAGTTATACCCCATCAGTGCCCCGCACACATTGCATAACAGCACAGAAACGGGACAGCATCCTGTGTGGTGCCATTGGCACACAGGTACAGAACACAGTCATTATGATGTCAGCAAATGCTATGTTAAGAATCAAGCTTAAAAAGAAGAAAGGAGCAAAAGTAAAGAAAAAGACAGTGTGATTTCCTGCATTAAGGCAAGTACAGCCAACCTGCTGATTTTTCTACAACACTAGCACCACCAAAGGATCAGGCAGAGGGATATCCATCGTTTCCAGCCCTGCAGTACACACTGGCTCCTACCTGGCTCTCTCAACAAGATTCCAGTGTTTCTTGAACACAAAGATCACACCTGCAAACTCTTTCTCAGCAACATTCTCTAAAGGCAAGCATTCAGGCTCCGGAGGGATCATTCCTTCTCTCCTTGCATCCACCACCAAGTCCCAAACAACACAACTAACTTTCTGTTCAACTGAAGGACAAGCCCTAGGTATGTCAGGAGAAAGAAAGGAAGCAAGAACTATCCAGGTTATTTTGCCCTGTTCTGCCTTCCCAGCTAATGCTTATACCCTTCCCACAACTACTCCAGAGCAGGAATAAGCCCCCAGTGACAGCACACAGTCCGGGCAGCGACTAGGAAATGGTACAGCACTTCTGCTCTGCACTCCCCACTCACTCTCTCCTTTGCTAAGAGCACAAATCAATTTCATAAAGCAAAGCATTTGCTAAGTGAGAGATGAGTTAAAATGCCCGTGCCTGTGAAAGACATTTCTCTCCCTCTTCCTTTCTGCTGGACAGAGATTGGTTAAGAATCCACGAAACGCCGATCAAATGATGCACCTCTCTAAGCCTGTCTGACAGCGCTGCAAAGGGAAAGCAAATGAATACGAAGGAAAGCATTCATTTCCCCGAGTCTCTTCCTTTTAACCAACCTTGATGCTTTAGTGCCTCTGCCGGGATGCCCGGGCCGACTTCTCTTTATGTCCCATTTACTTGCATTTATTTTAATTGGATCTGGGACTAGGAACACTCGGCAACCCTTAATCCTTCCCAACAACAAAGCAAGGGCACGAAGCCACCACGAGCAATAACCAAAAAGAAAAGAAATAAAAGGAAAAAAGACACCCACTGATGCGTTTCTCGGGGCAGCGCGGCTCTCCTTCTTCTTCCTGTAAATAATCCAGCGTGGTTCAAGAAGTGGGCAGGGGAGGCTGGATTATTGCCTTTAACAGCATAGATCCGGGATGGGAAAGCCACATTTAACTCCCCTTCCCAACGGAGCTGGTCCCCCACAGGCACGCACCTCACCTCGCACACACATTCACACATAGGCGCTCACTCGCGGGACGAGTTCCGGGCGCCCCGAGGCCAGTCCCGCGGCAGCACGGCGGGGATGGGAGGGACCCGGAGGGGGACATCCCGCTGCTGCCCCATGGGACCCGGAGCCACCACCGCGGGCAAAGAGCGCTGGGACCGGGGAGGGACCACGGCTGCTCCCCTCTGCCCCAGAGCCCTCTATGCGAGCGGCGAAGGCAAGGCGAGCCCCCCCCTTCTGAAATAATTTAGGGGGGAAAATACCTATGTAGATACATACATAGATAAAAATACGAAGAGGTAGGTCCTCCGGTAACATCCCTCCCTCCCTCCCCAGCCCAAGCAGCTGCAGGCAGTCCCCAGCCTCAGCCAAGAGCAACTGCAGCTGAAGAGCAGCGACAGGCACGCACACCCCCTCTTTCCCTCGCCCGCTCCCTGCAAGCAAAAAACAGGCAAAAGAAGGAAAAAAAACATTTAAAAAGCAGTGAGGGAAGCATTAAAACATGAAACCGCGGCTCCTTCCCGCATGAGAGCCGAAACCCGCTGCGAGGCGGGAGCGAGCCGGGGGCAGCCGCTCGCCGCTGCACCTTGCAGGACAAAGTAGAACGGGAGCGGGCGATGAAACAGGGAGCGGGGGAACGAAGAGCGAAGCGTGCTCCGCGCTTGGCCCCGCTGCTCTCCCCGCTGAGCCACAGCAGAAGTTTGCTCCAAGCCGCGGCCGCAGCCCTCGGTGCCCCCGCCCGACCCGCAGCGCCGAGTTCGCCTGAAGGAAAGTTTCTCCGCTGCCCCTCCGCACCCCTCTCCCGATCCGCGCTGGGTACGCACCGGCCGGCTCAGCTCCGCGGGGCGCCCCGCCGCCTCCCGCGCCGGGTCTCCATGCCGCGCCGCGCGATGCGAGGGGCCGATGCCCACCCGGTAGCTGCGCTGCTCCGCGCCGCGCTGAGCACAGCGCAGCCTGCCGGGAGCACGGCCCGCACCCGCCTCCAGCCCGCGGGGGGGGAGCGAACGAGGGAGGGAGGGACGGACCGACCGCCGCCCGCCCCGGCCCCGCCCGCCGCCGGCTCCCACCGCCGCGGCCTCGGGGAAGCCGCTCCCGAGAGGTCTCTTTCCTTAGGGACTCTCACCAAGGTCCCCCGCTCCCGGAAAGGCGCCGCGTGTCCCTCCCGTGGGGTCACCGCTCTATCTCCTGCCGCCGGAGAAAGGCGCTGGCCGGGCGGGCGGTGGTAGCTCTGCGCTCACCAGCTGACGGCCCCCGGCCCCGTCCGGCTTTGCGCGGGTCTGTGAGCGCTCGGAGCGCTGCAGCGGGAGTTGGTCCCCGCCGCCTGTAACCCCCTTACGCCGGGGGGAGCCCTTTCCGGGGTAGACTCCTGGGTACCAGCGCCGTGCAACTTGCCTCGGAGCACAGTTAAGCTGCTGAGCCCTAAGTCTGTGGTAGCCTGTGACACTGCTGTCCAAGGCTCTCCCAAGAGCTGCTCCCTTTGGCTTTACTAGCGACAAAATATATTTAGTGTCTTCAGCATATTTGAACTGATGCCCAAGTTACCATTCTACCTATTTTAATAGGATGTTGTGGTGAGGCACCTCCTTGATCATGTTTGGTTCCTTCTCTGGCAATTGAGCTCAGGCCCCTGCCTGACCAGGTATCTCGCTCAAGAAATAGAGATTGCTTTCACATAGTTCTCACTTTTTATTTCTTTTCCATCAAACAATGTCCATCTTCAGCTGTTCCATCCTTTGCAAGAGCTTTGAAGTGCTGCTGATTTTATTTGGTTTCTAGTCTGCTGCTCTTTCACTTTGTTCATGCCTCCCACTTGGCTGCTGATCATTAAACCAAAGAACAGGTAAGAAGGTCCCCATGAGGACCAGCAGCGTGGTGCCCTTCACCAGCTCCATGAGACACTCTCATGCCACAGTCAATCTGCTTCTGTAATTTAGTGCGAAGGTGAAAAAGCAAGTGAGCAAACAAAACCAACCAGCAACTCCACACTAATCACAGGGACCAGAGTAATAATCACAAAGCATGGTCTGTGCTATGAAAAATGCAATGGAAAATAAATACAAAAAGTTCTGATGAAATTTATCAATTGAAATTAAAAGTTCTGCAATGAAAGTGTGTGGCAAACACCATCTTTGTCTAAAATCTACTATAGAGTTAGTGATCTTATACTCACGACATGGTTGCATTGGCCATGGAAGGTGATCTTGTGCAAGTCACCTTTTCTAGCAGGTTATCGATCGCATTAAAAAGCTATCTGGGAGTCACAAGAAAAGATCAGAGCCTCGCTGTGTCACTCACTAAATAAACACAGCAAGGAGATGTCCTGTTCCAAAAAGCTCGCAATCTGCATCGACAAGACAAATTTAGAGTGGGAGGAAAGCGTATTATGCTGCAGATGGTACTGAGAAAGAAACCGATTTGCCCAAGGTCATGCAGGAAGTCTGTGGCAGAGCCAAGAACTCAACACAACTCTCCTGAAAACCAGCCTAAAAATAGTGTTTGATAATTGCACAAGAACTCCAGAAAACACACATTACACAGATAATCATCTTCTGACCAGTGTTTTCGAGGTACTGGGCTCCATTTCATTATAATTCTCTACCGCACTGATAACTGAATGGTCACTTTCTAAATTTAAACCACATTATTTGAAAGTCCTCTCTACAGAACTTGGTATTGTGGAACAAAAGGCACTAACAGATAGCATCTGAGCCAACAGAGATGCTTTCTGTGTGTCTGCTTCTGCTGCCTCTTCCTAAGGGGAACTAGAAGGGTGCCCAAATCTGCACCGTGTCCTTTGGAGGGAGACATCCTGCTCCTCAAAGTGGGTTCCTGAGGCTCCACAGGGCTGTGTTGTCCATGCCCACACTCTGCCTGGTAGCAGTTCCCTAGATTTGACTCCTTATTCCACCATCCCCTGTTTAGCCCTTTCAAAATAGTCCCTGAAATACAGTTTTCACTTGCTCTTAAGGCAAACCTGCCTCAGAAGGTGCCTCCCTCTGTCCTCTTCCTATCTCGGCTCCCTTTCACTGGTTTTCTTAACCAATTCAGGGGCATTCCTTGCCATGCAAAGCCCGCACAACTGGAAAACAGCAGCAATATCATGCTGCACCCTTCAGGCATCCTGACTTGTCACTTAGGAAAGCTATTTACACATAGATTTAGCAAATGTTACGATGTAAAAATGCTAATGAGTATTAGTAGAAGTAGTTAATGCAGTTTTCCTTATTAATCAACTCTACCAGCATGGTAATGATTTCTGTTGTTCTTCTGGAGCTTCCTCCAGCAGGGATTGAGCTCTGTTGATTAGCAAGACCATTTTGCATGTGTATAACATTTTTGTTCATCTGTAACAATCTCATTATCGTGTGTTTTTTTCTTCTCAAGGAGGTGAGCAGTTCCCAGTTTATGCTTAAGGAGTAACTAGGGCAGAAGGAATTGCGTTGTCTCCCACACCACCATTTTACAGTCATGTATCTGTCAGGTTCAGTAGAATTTACATCACTGTGAAAGAGTGGTGTAAATCCTCATCTGTGAAAGAGGATGGGGACAGGATGGCTGAGATTGCCGAAGTCAGGTAACAAGTCAGGGATGGCCAAGAGCAAAGCTCTTAATACCTCAGAACAATTTGCTGTTTTCAGCATGTCCTTAAAGGTAAACAGCTTCAAATGACTACTGGAAAGAAAGAAACGTAACTATTGTGTCTGATTAATAATGTCATCATGCTCTACAGATACTGCTCAGGAAACAGCTTTTAGGTTCCCTCATCCTGAGTAGCGAGAAGAGTTTCTCTTCATTTTCCTGCCAAGATGATCAGGTTCAAGAAGACCTGAGTAAACCACTGCGACAACAGAGTATTCCGCTTTCTCTTTACTCAGTAATTTTCACTGAAATGATAATAAATAATTCAGCCAGTATAAACAAAAATAAATCCAAGCAGAAAGAAAAGGTTTTCCCAAAGTTTCAAGGTTCAGAAGACAGGAAGTCAGGTTTCAGACCTGATGTTAACTGAACCAGTAGTGAGCTATTGAAGCTGAATCTCAGCATACTACCATAAATTATGAAACACTGACATTTCACTTTGAATTAATGCAAAAGGCTATTTATGCACTGTTTTAGAGACAGTTGCCTGTGCGAATTAATACACTTTTTCCTTCACCAGGCCACGTTAGCAACACTGCTATTTTTCAAAGTAGCAAACTGTTTGCATATTGAAAATGTTTTAACGCAATCTGTCCCCCAGGGCTGCTGTGTGAGTTACTTTGAACAGGTGATCAGTCATAATTCACTGTCTCCTTGATTCAAAATCTAACTTGATTCAACATACTACTGATGTTTTTCAGTGTGAGAAAGCTGTTTGTAGGGCCACAGGCCACCAACATGGGAAAAGGTGTTCCATGGGCTACATACACTTTTCTGGGCTTGCTATCAATAAAAGGTCTGGATAGCAGGTAGCAATGGAAGAACTAGGCATGGGCACATAACAAAAATATTCATTGTGCTTGCCTGAAATATGAACTTTGGATGTGATTGTGTAACGATTGTCAGCTTATTGCTTGTATGTATTGGGCAATGCTTTTGTATTTTCTTTTTTCTAAAGGGGAAAAATCACAGTACTCCAAAGTGATTTTTTGTGAGACTACATTTCACAAATCAGTGTTTCAGATGTCATTTCAGTAAAGCATTGGTTAAGAATGGGATTAAAACCTGAATGGTTAGGGACTTGAAACAGTGTTTAAGAACTTCACTAAACTGGGGTTTAAACTAACTAAAATAATTCTTTGAAATGTCATCTGAATGATTTGAAAATCACTATAGTCACTTCTAGCAAATTCCATGGGTTTCAGGTCCATCATTATGAACAAGATCCTCTGGTATCTCTGCTCAGAGCCTTTTCTTTATCTCAGAGATAAAATCTTCCAAATCAGAAGTGCCTCAAGACTGATGTGAGCAAATCACTGTCACACATCCCGCAGGTGGGTTTCTCTCCGACTATCTGATTCCCTGTAGAGAAGCAGCATCCTGGTCATACCAAGGGCTCCCATACAAAATTCTTGCAGCTTTTTTGTCTCGCCTCTCATCTCACAGTGTTAAGAGTTGTGTTAAGAGTGTTAAGAGGCTTAAGAAGTAGCGACAGTGCTCATAGACTTCTCCAGTAACATGATGTAGAAGCACAAGATAACTCAATTGTGATGACACCAGAAACGTGCTTTGAGGCCATTCTGGGCTTTTCCTCAAAGAGACTCCTGCACAAATGTTATCCAGGGGAATACATCCTGCTCTGCAGGATGGTCAGCAACAGAGGGGCTTGCAGTTGCTATCACAGGAATAATTAAGGGGATAGGTACAGCGCATAGCTTACGGCTAGCTAGCAGTGCTGTTCAAGAACAAAGATCTCCTGTTAACGCAGAAAACATTGCACTGGGGTTTTACCACATCTCTCCATCTCATTTAGAGATTGTGATGAGATCACACATCAAAAAATCCATTTTGACAGTGTATATTGAAGCATTTGTCGCGTATTATGCTGTATTATGCCTTGCAGCACAAAACTGTTATCATTTCTAGCAGCCGAATGTCAGACGTTTGACTTAAACTCAAGGAGTGAGGCCATCCCACGTAGACAGGAAACATTTGAGCTGGTGTGTCTGCAGCTTCCACCATTTGAAGGATACAGGAATATTTGTGAAGGACTGGCTCAGCTTTGATTGTTTAACTTTGATTATTTGAGTTTGCTTTTCTCTTTGCTCTGTTTCTCTCATCCCAGCTGCAGCCTGGCCTCATTCGTAGCGCTGACTCCAAGAGAAGTGGATCAAATCCACAGCATCCCTTTGCAGGGAACAGACCAGCCAGTCAAAGGGGGTCATCAATGAGCTGAAGGAAACATGGGACGTGATGCTGGAATGATTGCCTTCCATCAGGGTAATAAGCTGCATTTAATGGCTTGATCTAACATACCAAATCCTGCTTGCAGAAAATTGAGAGCAAGGTTTTCTGGCTTTTTTTCATCTTATTTCTTTGAAACAGATCTGAGAGAGGAAGGAAGTGCTGTGTGGAGCCAGAAGTTTCCCATTCCTCAGTTCTGCCAATAAGTTTCTAGGTAGCCCTTGACCTCTCCCTTAACCTCCGTGGGTTCGATTCCCCATTTTGAAAGAAAATGAAGAGAGTCAGTGGGGATCATAAGACAAGAAAAGATGAGCTTTTTGTGGATTTACCTGTCAATTTGCAGTTCGATTCCCTATTCTGCTATCCGTACCTTGCCAGACTTTAGAGAAAGCGTGAGTTATCTTTGTGCCTCAGTTTTTCTGGAATGCAAAGCTATAACCACTTTTGGTCTGTCTCCTGTTTCTAGACAGATAAACATACCTATTGTTATGTATTTTACAGTGATTTACCTTCTAGAGGTCTGACTTGGACTTTTGACTTTAATTTTACATATCACACATAACAGGGTGTGATGAATAGTTCTGATATTTCTCCTTGGAGCACCCTGAGATCAGTGGAAAGATGCTGCAGAAATACATGATGTTAGTTAATACACAAGAAAGAATGAAATGAAAGAACTTGACTATATAAAAAATGTGAAAGATCCTGTAAGCAAGCAGGAGAAAGCCCTAAGGATTCAGGATACCGTGCAGTGTAAGGGAAGGACTAATCTTACCCACAATAATTCTGGGATACATTTGTTTTTGTTCATTGTACCAAGAGCCGACTCCAGTAAGCATTTGAACATGTGCTTAACTTGATAGACATGAGTAGCTTTTTGACTTGAATTTTAATGCACATTTAAGCTTAGGCATGGCTGTTTGCAGGGTGGGGATTTAGTACGGGATTCCCTGGTCCTTTGCACACATAATTTCATTAGGTGTTGTCTGTTTCTGTAGCGCTGCCTCAGGGCATGAGCCAAGCCCAGCTGAAGTCAGGGGGAATCTCTACAGATTTTGATAGCAGTTGGACTGGACCCTTTATGAGAAACAAAAACAGATTTTGTGGAACTTAAAAGGAAAAAAAAATCCTGCTAAATTTGTGGGGATGAAATACTCATTTCCTGTTTTAGGAATAGAGTCTCTATAAATCAATCTTCGAACCATAGCAAAATTTTACCAGCTGTACTATAAGCTTCTGCAAATAAGGGGAAGGTATAACGTACTCTGAGCAAACCCTTTGCTTTAACTGAACAGAAGGCATTGCTTAGGCTGTGCATAACAGTTCCACAGGAAGTAATGATCGTGTTTATTTGGGTTCACAGGTTCTTTTGCTGTTGCATGCTTTCATGGTACCTGGTTTAAAAAAAAAAAAGGATCTATAAAGAATATATTTACAAATGCCATCTTATCTGTGCTTTCATGCCACGGCTGTCATCTCACATGAGGTGAGATAATTTTCAGTTGCCATGCCAAGCAATCCTAGCTTAACTTGAATCACAGCTCCAGTTTCTGCTGTTGGCATCAGCCTGTGATAGAGTTACAGGATTAAAAACTTGTCATTCCTGAAAGGCTTCTTGGTAATGAGCAGAGTTTGAGACGCGAATGTGAGTCCTATTTGACTGCATTGTTGTTCTCCCTCTTTTGGTGTCCACATTAATGACAGGTTGGCAGGTGTAATTCATACTTGCAGTGCTGGCTTTGCATGCTGTATTCTGCCCTCTGTTTCCAGCTGAATCATTCTGTAACTACAATCCCTGGTGTTTGCACTCAGTGAGATAACAAACAGAAATGATGGAAATCAAGATGGAAAAAGAGGATAAAAGAGAGAGGGGAAAATTAAACAAATAGCTGGTCAAATAAGAGCATCCAATGTGCCAGTGGTGGATGACTTTGGTAAAGGCAGGTAAGAATGGTCAACTGTCTAACAGGACATGAAAAGGAAACTAAGGACCATAAGGAATTAAATAACAGCTGAAATGAAAGGATAGCGTGGTGGAAGTTAATCAAGACAAATATAGCATTGCCAGCTTGGACTGCCATTGTGTTTTGAGTGCTGGTACCTGCTGAGTACCTGCTGCCTCACAGCTCCTTCAGTCAGAAGATCCAGCTTTGGAAAGCCTCTATTTGTTCCTGATACCTTTTTCCCAGCTTTCTGGAGATAGCTGCAAAGGTTTCTGTTGCTACCGATTGCATGTGCTGAAAGTTAGTCTCTGTCTGGGGGTTAAAGGAATATCTAAAGGAAGAACAAGGGCTGAAGATGTTTAAAAATGCCTAATACAGGTGCTTCAAGTTTTTGGAGGGCAACTTACAACAACTAGAAAGGGACCTGGTTAATCATTGGCTGTTCAATACCCACTGAAAATCAGGAAGCTCTGTTATTTCCTTCCATCTGGGAAACAGAATCATAGTTGCAACTCTTATCCTGGGGCCAGAAGGGCAGAAATGGATTCTCGGGTTTCTATTAAGATGCAAATTGAGATCTTTTCCACTTTAGAGAAATGATGGTATCTCTTTGTAAAGTGAATTCATTGGTATCTAGTAAGTCTGTTTCAATCTTTTTTTTTCCTTCTTGCAACATATTTTTATAAGTCTTACAGGAATTTAATATCTTTGAGATCCCTGCCTTTCTAAACAGGGATTCAGAAGTTTTGGGAGCAGACTGACTGACAGAGGCAGTCAGATGCAGTGTGACTGAACAATGTGTTTCCTCAGCAAACCAAACTGCAAACACAGAAAGCTTGAAGGGAGCACTACACTGAGGTCCATGCTGGGTTTGACATTTGTGATTTAACACCTGATGAAAACAGGGCCCTTGATTGAAGTCATCCTGGTTTCAGTCCTAAGTCAGTGGTGAAATTACTGTTCCCTCCAGGTAGACCAAGCTTTTGTCTCTTAATGCCCATGGAAAAGGGCTTCCTATCATAAAGTACCTTGCCAAACCTATATGAGAGGCAATGTCACAAGAGGCTCTGTAAAACAAATCACACAAAACAGCAGCTCTTCCCTTTCCCCCCACCCAAATATGCCTCACCCAGCCACCCATATAGAGACAACACAAACCAAGACGGATCCCACTCAACAGAGATCCCATCTCCTTCCCTCACCAGCACCTTTTGAGACAGAAAGGTATTCCAGCCTGAGCAGGTTGTGTGATGAGGTTATGGCTATTTCTGTCTGATGGGAAACCCATCAACCCATGGGAAACACAACCCCAGAAAGTAGCACCAGCTTCTGTGTTATATTTAGGAGGTTACCTTACAAAATAATCCAGTAATATCAATTAACAAGTGTGCTTTAGTGCAAACAGCAATCCTATTCCTGGTAGCAAAATTTCAAGCCTTTTTAACGTCTTTGTTACACTACGCTGTTACTCAAAATATTCCACAGGGCTTCTGGAGCCATTAGGGTGTGTGACATGCATTCAGTAAGGTTGTCAAGCTACTCTTATTTCGTGTATGTCAATTAGCTGCTGAAATTAACTACACTAGGGAGAAGCAGCAAGGGCAAAGGGAGAGAACCAGCTAAAGGGAAGCTTAGGACAACAGGAGGAAGTAGACAGGGGAGAGAGAAAGAGGTGAGTGAAGGTTTAAGAAACACACAGCTGGAGAAAATGGGAAAGAAAGGAGCTTGAGGAACACAGGTTGGGTCTGCCTGAGGAAGAATGGGAATGATGCTTCTGTGAGAGGCATGCTAAAAGGCTTAAACAAAGTAAAACTTGAGAGGAGAGGTTGAGGCACTTGAGGCATGGCATTCCAAACGGAAAACCCGTCAGATGGGGTTAGGAAAGCTGGAGGCTATCTGCAGGGATGTGTGCATCCTAAAGATTGGTAATGCAGTGTTTTGAGACAGGGAAGGCCCAATAGATTTTACCAGAGTCACAAGGTCACAGCTGAGGATGTGACCTTGTGGACTGCAGGTTTCATCACACTGTTAGGGTCCTCTTCACCATCTGAGAAACAGGAGCTTATTGCCATTTCATCTGCTACTTGCTTGAACATAGCAAGGAAATCTGAACTAAAGTAACACAAAGTTGAAAAAGAAGATCTATATGTTTGTTTTAGAAAGCATAAGTTTCATGGGAGAATTCCTGGATTGATCTTCACTGGAGATCAATCATTTGATAAAGTGAAGTGCCGCACTTCATTTATGCATTGCAGCAAGCACAGGGGAGTTGCTAAGCTGGACCCAGACAGACACTGGGGGGGTTCAGCAGCCTGTCTCTGAGTATGTCTGCCTCCTGATGTTTTGCAGAGGGAGGCAAGAAACGCCCTAATAGATGATGAGGGAATAACTTGCCGACAGAAAGTTTTTTCTGGATAACTCCAGACAGTCATTGATTGGCTTCTGCCCTGAAGCATTACGGTTTATATCCCTAATATCTTTTTATATTGCCTAATAAAACTGTTGGCTGTTGCCATTACATGGGTAATGGACATTTATATAAAACTCTTTATGAGCTGTAGATGGAGATCATCCTCTTCACCACACACATGGAACCACATCTGGAGTAAAACACAGTAGACTGGCACTATTAATAAGTCACAGTTACACTGATGAGGAAGAATGGCTCCTCATCAAGCCAAGGCTGCATAAGAAATTTAGAAAACCAGATTTTCCTTCTCCCAGAAGAGGTTAGACCAACACAGGGCCTTTCTCTGCTTGACTCCAGGCAGTTTGGGTTGCTGTTGTACATTGCCTTTAGAAAGAGAGAAAACAATGGCATTTCAAGTGTACCATGAGGGAGCTCCTCTCCAAGGGTCACCTGCTGCAGTTTGAGAGGGACAGCATATTCCAGCATTCACTGAATTAATCCAAATATGCTTCTTCAGTGAGATTTGATGTAGGAAAAGATGCCTGCTCAAACACCTTTGCCTTTAGTAATTTATTATTTTGTGTTCTTCATCTTTCGTCACTTGAAATAATTTTCTGTGATTTTCTTTTAATTTTGCTTTTGCAGATCACAAGAAATTATTCCTCTAGGAATAAATAAAAGCCATTGTTGAAACTAAAAGTGATAACTGATTGCCATTTCCTTTCATAGGGCCATTATTTAAAAGACAAAGTAAAATGTAACTGCAGAAGCTATGAAGTCCTTGGTCTTGTCAAGGGAAAGGACCATCTGAAAGAGAATAGCTAAAATATACTTTTAAAAAAAGCAATTGAAGCAATATTTGCAGAGTATACAGAACGCTTCAAGACTGTGAGATCAATTTTTAGTTTGTTTGTTTTACACAGTATAGAATACTTGATGCAAAAATCCATTTCAAAAAGAAATCATTGTGGGGTTTTTTTCCTCTCATTGCTTTTGTATACTTAATAATATCCAGCACTCCTGTAAAGATTTCTATCTTCAAAAGACAAAGCTTAGTTAAAAGCAAATTAAGAAATTAATCTCCATAATCTCCCAAGGATAAATATTCCCTTCTTGTGGCAAATGGGGAAACTGGAAACAGAGATTAAGTGGATTGCTGGGGGATTCCTGTACCTGAACCTGTGTTAGAACAGCGGAGTCCTTGTCTCACAGGTTTTCTTCCTAAAAAGGTGGAGGGGGGTTTACCTATGCCATTAATTTCCCTGTCTTTCTTAAATACATGCCATCATTATAACATATCTTACCCATTTGAGTTAATCGGATATAAACCATTAACTTTTGCAGAGGTATTAGAGCTTCACCAAAGAGCACTTAGAGATATTGCAGAGTAACATCAAAATTAACATGGAAGCAATTTAGTCCTTCAGTTTAAATGCCTTCAGCAGAGGATAAAGATTTTCCCATCACCACTCAAGCACTTCCTTACATATTCCCTGCTTATCGTGCTCCCCTTACTTACTGTGCTAGTTACCTTTTCAACATAAAAGTGATACTAGGAATCTTTCCTTCAGTTACATAGAGTCTCATCATTGGATTGGAAAAAGAAAGTGCCACTGCTTTTATCAGTGCATGGCTTCTGCTTTTCTCTAGATATTATCTACAATATCCAGATGACTTAATATTTGTGAAGCTTCCTCCCCTTCCAGGGCAAAGACTGAAATTAAATGCTGATTTGAGAAGGATTATGGGATGGGGAAGGCAGCGTTTATTAATACAGCCCAATCATAGAATAGTTAGTGTTGGAAAGGACCTTAAGATCATCTAGGTCCAACCCCCCTGCCATGGACAGAGACACCCCACACTAAACCATGTCACACAAGGCCTCATCCAACCTGGCCTTGAACCCTGCCAAGGATGGAGCATTCACAACCTCCCTGGGCAACCCATTCCAGTGCCTCACCACCCTCTCAGTAAAGAATTTCTTCCTTAGATCCAATCTAAACTTCCCCTGTTTAAGTTTGAACCCGTTACCCCTTGTCCTGTCACTGCAGTCCCTGGTGAAGAGTCACTCCCCAGCATCCTTGTAGGCCCCCTTCAGATACTGGAAGGCTGCTATGAGGTCTCCACGCAGCCTTCTCTTCTCCAGGCTGAACAGCCCCAACTTTCTCAGCCTGTCTCCATACAGGAGGTGCTCCACTCCCCTGATCATCCTCGTGGCCTCCTCTGGACTTGTTCCAACAGTTCCATGTCCTTTTTATGTTGAGGACACCAGAACTGCACACAATACTCCAAGTGAGGTCTCAAGAGAGCAGAGTAGAGGGGCAGGATCACCTCCTTCGACCTGCTGGTCACGCTCCTTTTGATGCAGCCCAGGATACGGTTGCTTTCTGGGCTGTGAGGGCACACTGAAGCCGGCTCATGTTCATTTTTTCATCGACCAACACCCCCAAGTCCTTCTCTGCAGGGCTGCTCTGAATCTCTTCCTTGCCCAACCTGTAGCTGTGCCTGGGATTGCTTCGACCCAGGTGTAGGACCTTGCACTTGGCATGGTTAAATCAAGCCTAATGAAGAAGCCTCGCATATCAGTGATGTGGATTAGAAATGAAGGTGAAAGGAAGTTTCCTACTGAAAGATTACAAGACAGAGTTGGAGGTGAGCAGCAAATCGAAACATAGAACCAGAATCATGGAATAGTTAAGGTTGGAAAGGACCTTAAGATCATCAAGTTCCAACCCCCCTGCCATAGGCAGGGACACCTCACCCTAGACCGTGACACCCAAGGCTCTGTCCAACCTGGCCTTGAACAGTGCCAGGGATGGAGCATTCACAACCTCTCTCGGCAGCTCGTTCCAGTGCCTCACCACCCTTACAATAAAGAACTTCTTCCTTATATCCAATCTGAACTTCCCCTGTTTAACGCATTCCCCGTTGTCTTATGACTACAGTCCCTGATAAAAGGTCCCTCTCTAGCATCTCATCCAGACTGCAAGAGAAGTGCAAGAAGTGGGGAAGTAGATTTGGAGGGAGACCTGGCATCAGAGCTAGGACTACTTGTGTTGTGCTGCTCACAAAATTCTACTCATTAAGGAAAAAAAACCCAAACAACTACATACAGCAGCTTGAGCATTGTTTCAAGAAGAGTCCACGGTGATGTTGTCCAGTGTTGAGTCTGGCAGGCAGCCCTGCCTTACAGTTTATACCCAGGTATGGGATTGCACATTGTTAATACTAGCGTTGACTTGGACCTATGAGGCCAGTGCTCAAAGCTGGGGCTGCCTCCAAGGTACAGGTCAAGCTTCATATTTGGGCTGCTACCAAGGGGACTTCTGGTCTTTCTCTTGGGCTGTGCTTGTAAAGATTGTTGAAGCAAGAGTGAGAGTATCCATATGTGGATATTTCTTTCCCATTTCTTCCTCCCCAGGTGCTGTCCCAAGCTGCGTGTCTCTCACAGAGTCAGATGTACTTCTTTCTCAGCAGTGCTGACACCAACATGCAGTTCTCACAGTTCCCCACAGCATCATCATCCTTTAGTCTGGCACTGGGCTTCAGTGCAGACAGAGCACATGGCATCCCTCCCTCAATGCTGGCTGGTGAGGTCTGCTGGAAGAGTACTGCTCTGTCATGCTGGGCTGTCTCCAGGCTGTTAAACTCACTACTTTTTTAACCCTACAAAACTGGGAGGCTGCCACCAAGCTGTCTGTTGGCCTTTGGTCCATGCTAACACTGATACATGGCTGGAGGAAGGTGCTTGGCCTGGGATGAGTGATGTCAGGGACTCTCTGGCAAGTTAGCAGTGTAGAGGACTGGGTTCCAGCACTTGGGAACATTCCTGGCGCTGTTTGTAAGCAGAAGTGTATATAAGTTTATAAGCATATGTGTAAGCATACTCTCTAACTACTGTTTCCCCACAAACCCTGTCATTTTTCAATGATCCTTCATTTATTCAATCCAGATAGAAGCTGGTTCTTTTGATTTACATTTTTTACACTTTTTCATGTTCCTGCATATTTTAAATCTGGAAAGAGTGTTTGTGATCTTCCAGTCTGATTGCCCACGTAACACTGCATTTCGCCATCAATCGACAAAAGTGATAGTTAAATGGTTAAGGCGTTCCCTTTATAAGAAAACAACCTGTTCTTTTGGCACTTCTGGTGCACTTGGAAATGTTCACTGATAGGTTTAAATTAGCAGGATACCACTCTGGATGCAAGTATACCAGCTTTTAGTCTACTCTCATTTTAAAACAGGGCTTCTGTGCTCATATTCTCTGAGCATCTATCTGTCACTCTTTTCCCCAGGGTTTTTTTTTTGGCTTGTGCACTTTCAATCACATTTAGCAATGGTCCCAAGGAGATTATTTTTTGACAAGTTCTAATATAACAGAGGGTGGATTGATGAGAGAGACGCTGTTAATATCCCTGGGATAAAGGCCACAACATGAACTTAAGTGTTATTAAAGAATCAGAGAGTATAGCTGCAAGGTACAAATCCATAGGAGACCAGGCTTCCCCCGTCACTCACACTGTCTGCTGATAGGCATGTTGCATGTTTTGTCCGTATTTACTAACCTGTCTTATTTTCAAATTCACCCCCCAATGGGAGTCCCGGATTAATGGGATTCCTGCTTTTCCCACTCCAAAGCAAATCAGAAGATATTCCTGGATCTCACCCAAACAGGTCTTTTTCTTTGGGAACTGAGTACGTCTGAATATAGAACCTGCATCAATAGGGCAAAAAAGCTAAAAACTGGTTTCCGTGTGACTAAGTAAGGATCTCTCCATAATTTTCAGCATGTGTCTCTTCTGTTCATAGATCACAGCAGAGGGGGAAAAAAAAAAGGAAAATATCAAAATATTTTTTGGATCTGAATTAGAAATTGAAAAGATGTTCCAGAAATCACCTCTGCATCGCTCACGGTCTCTGGGGCTGGCACACTGTGCCTCGGGACTTGCTGCTGGGTTTCTGAGCAAAAGCTGTAAACTGGAAAACTAAACCGGGTTGCGGCTCCAATTGTGAGATGTCTATGCACTGAACTGGATCCTAGCAAGATGGAACAGTCTTCTCTGGTAGCAAGTGGCAGAATATGAAGCAGCTGGTAGCAACAACAACAAAAAAAAGCAGGAAAAACTGGGGGAAAAATTGGAAAGCCCTCATGCAATCACTGGTGAATCATTCCCACAGGCTTTCTGCTTGCCCAGTAGGCTTCCTGAGTGCCAAGACCAAGGAAAATCACACCACTTCATTAAGGTAAGCTGCTTTCCAAAGGCAAGCCTGGCATCTGCATGATCTTTTTGAGGGAGGACATTGCAGCCTTAATCTACCCACTATGAGGATGTCCAGATGATGGGTGGCATGAGGTTCTTTGTATAAGCAGTGCTGACAGTGTGATAGCAGAGTTTACTGTTCCAGTAAACTCTGATTAGCAGGCTGTGATAGCAGAGTTTATTGTCCTTCTCAGCCCCACTCTGATGACAAGTGACCTATAGTTAGATTAACCCGGCTGCGATTACCCTGCTGCTAGATTGACAAGAGAGACCCAGCATGCAGCAAAGCCTTGTCCTTGCTATGTATGTGTGTGGCAGACATGGTGTAAGTTCACCCAGATAACCTTTCACTTCAACCTGTACCCACAAGGTTCATAGCTGGCACACAGAGTGGCACTTGTGAGTTTTCAAGAGCTTATATCACCTAGTTGGGGCTGAAAAGAAGATAAGGATCCAAATGATAGTAGCAGATAGGGTGGTTTGTCCTTCAGTGGGATTGATCTGGGAGGTGCAGACGATGTTGCTGCAAATCAGCTGCAATCAGGAGGATCAATAATAGAATAACAGAATCATCATAGAATGGTTTGGGGTGGAAAGGACCTTAAAGCTCATCCAGTTCCAACCTCGTGCCATGGGTAGGGACACCTTCCACTAGACCAGGTTGCTCCAAGCCCTGTTCAACCCAGCCTTGAACACTGCCAGGGATGGGGCAGCCGCAGCTTCTCTGGGCAACCTGTGCCAGTGCCTCAGCACCCTCATAGTGAAGAATTTCTTCCTAATAAATAAAAAGAGAAGGAAAACTCTGTTTGCAAGATGGATTTGCTATGTTGAGCTAATGTGGAGATGGACTGAACTCAAACCAGGTCATTAGAGAACCAGGGTTAAATTTTTGCCTTTTTGCCCTAGCAGAAGTATCTTGAATGGGACATGCAAAGATTTGTCATCTGGCCAGTGCTGGGATTAGATTGCTTGGGAAAAACTCATTATCCCAGGTGCTGTCTCTGAGGGCACTCAATTGGTTTCAAATGCCACAAGCACAAGTGAATGTAGCTTCAACAGGCATTCACTGGATCAGCTCGGATGGGGATGGCTAAAATCTGGTTACTAAGGGGTGTGTTTTATCACCACTAATTGAAGTTGGTCATATTTGTTGACTTGTTCCAGCTTATTTGTGTAAGCACTGATGCAAAGCCTGGTTAAGCATTGACTCCAAAACATACTCCTTGTATGAGAGATATCATGGCTGGTTAAAAAAGATGCATCTGTGCTGTGTTTAAGAAATGTTTGTGTTACTTATATGCAATGATGATTGCACTAGCGTTCAAATATGACAAGATTCCCAGCACAAAATAAATCCTGAGAAAATTAAGTTCAGATTTTGGGACATGCATTGCCAACAAATGCTACTCCAGGCACCAGGAACAAGTCCTGATGAAGTCGGCTGATACACAGAAATGAATATAGAGTGAAAGAAATAACTTCCCCTTTCATACCACTGCCATTTGCTGGTAAATAGATTCTCAGTTTCTAGAAATCAGTAGGTAATTATCCTGAAAAATCTCGATTCTTTAAGAGTATAAATATCTTTAAACAGCAATTAAAAAATAATTATAACTCAAAAGCAATCAACAGATTTGAGAACAGAATCATGCTAACTGGTACAGTACATGCTGCAAACTGAGGAGAAAATTGTGTTTCAGATTTTGTGAGTGTTGTAGTACCAATTTTGTCTACTGCTATGGGTTACATCTTCAATGCCTGTCTCTTGATTGTAAATGACCCATGTCAGCTGAAAGGCTCTTGATGTACCCCTGACCTTTGCAGCATGGTGGAAGCACAGTTTGTTTTCTTGGGGTTCCTGCTTGTATTTTATGTTGCAGCCCCACAGTGGGTTTTATCTATGTCAGTGCTTTTGAGGAAGTTGGGGGTTTAGTCTGAAAAAATGTGGTTTTTTCTGCCTGTCAGATTTACTAAATTATTTTTTATGAGCTAGACAGGCTTGAAATTAGAGCAACAAGCAACATGTTAGCAGGATTAACTGCTTAATTATGAAGTTGGTAGCAAGAAGAACATCATGGAAGGTAGCCCTTGATTATATTTAAACCCTTTCTCCTTCTCAGCTGCTTTAGTGCCTCAGCTAGGCACTAAGCTAAGAAGCTGCAACAGCATTGGATTGTACCCACCATTGGTCTGGCTTGGTTTAGGGACCTGATGCTCCATTTGTCTGATTCCTTTGTTAGTGATAAACCCTGCTTTGCTTTTGCTATCTTTCTCCCAACTTCTCCTGGTTATTTTAAATAGGAATATAATATTAAAATTTATACCAAATATGATTGTGATGACTCACAGTTTCCTCCCAGGTGTCTGGAACTGTGTTTCCCTGCTGTGTACTATTTTCTTTTAGTTGAATTGGAAAATACAGCTCTAGCAAGCTGGACCTCCTCTTTGCTCTCAAGGTGATTCCCCAAATTTACTTCTTGGTTATATTGCACAATTACCTAAATTTTTGCCATACCCTACAAACCCCACTAGAGTTTCACATTACACAGAATTTGCCCTTAAACATTCCTTCCCCCTTACACAGGGTATTTTTTGCATCCCCAGGCTGTGGTGTGCTGCCTCTCATCCTGCTGACAGAGCTGTTGTGGGATTGTCCTGTCAACTGCTTCAGGAAGCTGGGTTTCTTTGCCTGTGCAACACCTTGCATTCTGAAACCACATCCTCACATGTTATAAAAAGTAAACTTTTTCAGCCTTTTTTAGTTTTTTTGGGTTTTTTTTGCATTTTGGTGATGATCTGAGAATCAAGCGAGAAAAGATGAACTAGGTTAATGAACTTGTATGTAGATACAGAGCTAATTTGAAGTGCACGTAGGTACATAAACCCGAAGTCTAAAAATGCCTTACATTCTCCTCAAAACTTGCATGCAATGCTTAATTTATTTATAGGGGAGGATGGGGTGACCAATACTCAAGATCAATCTGACATGCCTCATAATGCCACATACGCAGAAAGTAAGGAAGACTCAAATCCTGCAGAGAACTATGATGAATTATGCCTTATTCTTGAAAAGTCTTTGAAAGGGCCACTCTTCTGTTTCACACAAGTTGTGGGTGAAAGTGTTTGCAAATGATGCTGAGATCCTTTCCATCCCTATTTCTTACAATCTCTATTGTCTCCTTAAAGTAATTTCCCAATTTACCCTTGGCTTTTCCTTGAAAAGACACATAGTGTATTAATAATAGAGATGACAGATAAAGCATTTTGAGTAGTATTTCTAAGTTACCTCCTCTCTCTGACAAGCACTTTCTGTCGGGTTTGGGGTCCTACTGTCACGGCAATACCCTTCAGACAAGACATAAAGTATTGGTTCCAACTTCAACTATAGATGCCCTAAAAATATCTCTGAAGCCCAGACTGCAGATACATGATGCTTGCTTTGCTTTTGCGTTGCTTTAATTTATGCTGTGAGGTTCATTGCTATTTGGCCCCAACCTCTGTCCGTCTGTAAGAGCCATAGGTTAGTTTTGCCAGGCTGTTGGGTACTGGGCAGGTGAAAGGTAAATCCTTGCTCCAGGATGATCCCAAAGCCTCTGGAGATTGCAGGAAAATATCTTATGTTTTGTGCTGTTCTCTTTTACAATTGAAGGCTGCATGACTAGGGTGACACAATACAGCATGGAAGATGAATTACTGCAGACTTTATATCCACATGCATATACACAAAGGTAAAAAAGAACAGGATACTTTTCAACACGACTTAGTAAGGCCATAGTTATGAGCAGCTGAATGCTGAAAGTTGAATGCAAGGTGGGACCATTAAATCACAAAACTTCCTGCACATAACAGGGTATTGAATTTCATTTACTTACCCTGCAAGGAGCCCAAAACCTGTGTTTGTCTGGGGCACAGATTCCAGAAAGGCATGAAGTCCTGCTCCAGAGGCACCAAATGATGGGGAGGTCACCACTTCCTTTAGTAGTTTGTTCAGGAAGTTAAGCTTTCCCAGTGTTTTAAAAATGTGTGCCTCACTGTATTTTCATGTTGTATGTCCATTCTTTAGCTTCCGTTTTCATATTTGGCTTATTTCTGCTAGGATGAAGAGGTTTTTTTATGGCTTATGTTGGGTGCCTTTATGGCGCAGTGAAGATTTAAGGAATTTCCCAGTGATTCTTTTTGATCAGTGTATTGAGCTTTGTCATTCTTTCACCACCAGACATTTTGTCTGTCCCTCAGATATTTCCACGTGGCCTTTCTAATTCACAGCATAATTTTGATATCTGAGCACCAGATCACGATCTGGGATGGTGGGCCCTGCTTTGCTTGTGCAATGCATAGAAAGAAAAAGACCCCACAATCATCTCCTTACTTCTCCTGTGCGTATATATATAAAGATAGTTAGATTTTTTTTTTTGTCAAGCATTGCTACAGAGAAGAAACCATGGCCCATAGCACAGGGTGTAGAGTGGCTTCTGTATACACATCTCAGGGTGATAATGTCACATCTCTTTTGCATAGTGCTTGGTTGGGATCTCTTCTGGAGCACATGAATTTTTACCCTATGTTTCTGACTAGGCTGAAGAGAAATGGAGAAATGGGGGGAAAAAAAAGAAGGAAAATAATAAAAAAGAAGTGCTTAATGCCTTCATTTTAAATAGGAAGGAAATACTTAAAAAACTGTGGGGTGAACAAACTTGACTTAAAACCAGAGTAGATCATCTGTAGCTGATCTTGAGTAACTTAAGAGATAGCTTTAAAGAGCATCAAACTGAGCTGCAAGAAAAGTCAGTGATAAAAAGTATTTTCCTTCAAGTTTTAATTTCTTTAAATTAAAAGCACAGTATCCCAGCAGTTTGTATATAGACTTTGGTCCTGCCAGTTCAGCTTTATCCGGCCTCTAGGCAACCCATCACAAGTATTAATATTTTCAGCTTCTGCCTTCTCTGAGTGTTATAAGTTTAGTTTTCTTTAAGCTTCTGCCAGTGTACTATCACACCATAATAGCTGGGAATGCAAAGGAGCAGGATACCATTCTTATTGCTGCTTTCTGCAAAGTGAAGCAACCTCATTTACCCATTCTTTTGCTGTATTGGGAAGGCCCATACCTCTGACAATGATAGGGGTTGGGGATGTTTAATGGAAAGCCTTACAGGTGGAGAAAAAAATTAATGTATCCTTAAAAAATGAAGCTAAGAATATAATGAGTGGAAAGCACTTGCTTTTTGTCTAACCTCTTGGAGTTACTACATCTTTGTGCCAGCTGGTGGGCCCTCTAGCCATGTAGTAGAAAGGAGATGAGCCTCCTTGAAACCCAGAAGATATACCAGGGCCATCTACCATGGGCCTGGAGGAAATCAGTGACCACACAGCTGCACAGTGCCCTGTCCATACTTTGGATGCTGGAAGCAGTATAACCAGTATAACTTTGGACCCAAGTGCTCAGTGTCCCTTAATCATGGATCATCTCTTCTAGTTCGGTTGCTGTGTTCATGTATCTGAGTTGCTTCTGCTTCTGGAAAGGGCTCAGATAATTTTTCCACCTGACTCAGCACTGTCCCATGGTAAAAGACCAGAGAGGATGGGTCAGTCTGGTTCATCAGCAGCACATGTGGCGGAAAGGCTGCTCCTTTGCGAGGTCTCCTGGGCATTGCTGCAGGACAATGCAAAAAGTAAAGGCATTCAGCACAAGCTGTGGAGAGCTTCATATGCTTTCTGCTACACTCTGATGGGCTGTGAAACAGTTAACAACAGAAGCATCTGAGCTAGCATCTTTGCTGTGAGGAGTGCAGCAGTTTATATTTCGTGGAGCAATTGTTCCGGGCTCCTCTGCTGTTCCAAGCCCCCACCGCTGCTCCAGTGAAGCTCAGCTTGGGTTTTCTTCACAGTTGTGACAGCCAGAGATGTCTAAAAATACAGAGTTGAGATTCCTCAGAACAATTGTGACTTCTGTCTCCGCTTTCTCCCCACCTCTTCCTTCTGCTTGTCTGGGAGAAAAGTTGGGTTTGGGGGGATAGGGAAGGGGGTAATTTCTTTCCATTTTTTTTTTTTGCTTTAGATTAAAGCCCAATATGAAGGGAATCATACTGATAGATGCACTGTCTATAAATATACAGTGAGGAAGACACACAAACAGTTTGGGAATTTAAATCTAAAGACCGGCAAAATCCTTGAATAAATAGGTTGTGTTGGTATGTAGCATAATATATAACCACACAGCAATAAACCTGAAACATAATGTTGTAATTATATAGGTCATATATATATATTTAACTTTAGAGGGAAGAGAGATGCCTTTTTCTCTGCAATCTGTGTTTGCAGAGATGGTTTCTCAGGCATGGAAAGATTTTTTCTCTGATTCTATACACACCTTTGTTTTCGTTTTTAGTTCCCTGGGTGCCATATTGCCATAAACTGTGAGCTTTGACTTGCTGTTTGAGAGTGGCATATGGTTCCTCCCTTCAAGAATTTTCATAAGCATATCACTTGATCTTTCATGTTTAGTAGGAATTTGTGAAACAAAAGAGATGCCAGGATGCTGGTTGTTTACAGAGAATCTGTTGCTGGGTCACTCCTGTCAGTTTATTATCAGCATCGTGCTGTAAATAGTTCCAAAGGCAATAGCAGAAGGAAAGCAATAGAGGCACAAAGTAAGTGAAAGGGACTGCCCAACCAGTTAGAGGGAGGATGGGTAAAGTAAATTCCCCACAGGGCTTAGTCCAAGCACACTGACGTTCGTGCTCTGTCATCATTCGTTAATGTTAATATTCTTACTGCTTTTGTGGCAATTGTTACTTTACACATTTCTAAGCCATCAAAAGAGATGTACTTAAAAAAATGTCCACCCCCAAGCAAAAAAAATTGAACACTTGTTTGCATTTAATAATCACTAAAACTTGAAATTCTAAATTGGATTAATTGTGTCTATTATAAACTGATGGGGGAATAGCTATGCATTAGCCTTGAATTCTGATTACCTGAGAGGTTCCACTTGTAGTATAATTAAGAGCAACTTCATAATAGTGGTAGGTGTATGATTGAATAATACATGCATCCCCTGCTGATGAAATTCAAGGCAAAGTGCTCATAAAGAGGGAGAGCTCTTTTTTTTCTTGTTCCTGCACTTAAAATGCTGAAGGATTATTGCAATTACAGCCCATGTTTACACTATTAACAGAGACATGCCAAAGCCCTTGATGCAAACACCTTTGAGTGTAGGAGGAATTGGCAAAAGAATCCCAGTTTTGTGGCTCAGCCCTTGTTCTGCATAGCATCTTGTTCCTGCGTGCCTGTGGTGACTGGTTTAATTGGGAACATACATAGATTAAAGCTCGAAAGAGGCACACTTTCAGTAATACAAGGGGCACCACTTTGTTGACAGCTCATTGCTTAACGCATCTGCCCACTAGATGGCTGTAATTGGTGTGGTCATTTATGAATTATAAAATACTGTTCATGTTCCTGTCTTCGAAGCCATTTATATTCCTGTCCTTTGATGGTTTCCTATGCTTTCTCAATATATAAATGTACCTTCTTAATGTATAACCCCCAACTAACCTGCAGCCATTTACCAGATTGAAGCTGAATATTTATAAGCTCCAAGACTGGATGAGCCCCTTGGGTGCTCCAGTCTGACCTCTTGTAACACAGCATGAGGTTTCACAGCACCATACTCACAGGCAGATATGATTTAAGCCTTCCATCCCTCTGAAGGAGGCAGCCCAGCTACACGTGTGCTTCACTTCAATTGGCCAAATAGTTTCTGTCCCCAGTGAAACTGCCCCTGTTTGAGATGTCAAGCTGTTGTGGTTCAGGAGTAAGGGATGGGAGAAGGGAAAACTGAACCATGAGAAGGGGCCAAATGTGTGTGGTGGCACACAGAGGCTGTGTCACAGGTGCACCCGTAACATGGGACTGTCCATTCCTCAGTGTCACGCTCTGAGCAGTGCTTCTGGGACATCTTTTTCTGCTGTTCTGTCCGTAGATGTTTAATTTCAAAATGATCCATTTGTCATTCTTGTCACCCCAAAGGATAGCTGTTCAGCTAATCTCTTCATTCAGCATATATCATCATGGTGAAGGGCTTATCATTAGTGTGAAGGCACATCTAATCATGTTTCACTGATATCAAAGCAGGGGAGGTGGGGCAATGCTTAGCAGTTTTGAAGTTACCTTCATATTGCTGCTTTGACTTCCAGTTTCAGTGTCAGAATCCATCTTCAGCAGTGATGCTGCAGGTTTTGTGCTTGTTTAGTAATCCCAAAATTATAGCGTGGTGATCCAAGGGAAATAGCCCGCTGACAGCTTTGGCAACCGTTGTGAGCAGGATTTAACACAATTCCTTCAGCCCAAAGCTGAGTATAATGGCATATGATCCCCTGCAAGGGTTTTGAGCTGAGTTGGCCCAGAAAGTTTAAGGACCACCACAAGTGTTTATAAATATACATTTACAGTTGTGTGTATACAACAAATGATCACAGAAGCCTGCTTCAGTATTTGTGGGTTCAGTAGGAAGAAACTGAACCCAGGTCGCTGTTGGTCATTTTTGGTGGACAGTCTTTCAAAGTGCTGATGACATTAACCTTCTGTGACCTTCTTGGCATTTGATGGCACTCTGGTCCTGTCTGCACAGTCAAGTTGACAACACTAAGATCACTTCTGAGGTACAACACCAAACACCTGTACACCCAATACTTGATTTCACTGCAATCTAACCTAGGTTACCACTGTCAGCTTTAGTGTGGGTAAGGTAAAACCTTGGAAGGCTCTAACCAGCACATGAGCTCTGAGTGACCCTGCTGAAGATGTTACACTTGTTAAAGTGGGCAGTAGTACCTGAATGATCACTGCACCTTCACTAACTTTGGCACCACAGTAAATACTGTATTTTCTGATTTGCTTCTCTCCGAAATCTTCCTGATTACTCTCTTGGGGCTGAAACCTCAGCTGCATCAATGGCCTCAGCTCTAGCATCTCACCCAGGGTTCAAGCATGGTGCTTTGTGGACAGACACAGGATCTTCATAATCCTCAGCAAGTCTGCTTTTCTCCTGTATACAAAGCGTAGTTTTCAAAAGTACATTTTGATGTAACCTAAAACTTTCAAGTAATCTGTGCCTTGAGATTACCTTTTAACAGCTCGTCCCTTATGTTGTTGGCCATATCTTTCATGTACAGAAATGGAATAGAAAATGAACAAACAAAAAACCCCTTATTTGGAATGTTTCCAGGGGCTAATGCTTTCATTTTGGTTTAAGGGGCTGAAGCATTTTTTCTTTGTGTTTTTTTTTTCCTTCCTTGCTTTTTTTGGCTGGAAATGTGTAATATGCCTATCATGGATACTGTGACAGAAAGAGCCAGTCAGCACATTTTCTTCAAACTGACTGGTTCATAACCCAGTGATAAGTTTTCCTGTGTTTTTGTCTGAGAAGTGAAGGTTGAGATTTGCAAACAAGACTCTCTGTATCTTCAGTATATGAGGATAGAAAACAGTAGAACAAGTCAGCAGCAACTTGTTTGTGAGAGACAACATGCCATCAAAAAATGCTCACTGTCTGCATGTCTGAAAAATGTTGTCTTTATACTCCTTTTACCACAATAGTGATATGTAGTGAAACAAAAATGTGGTCCCAGTTTTCTAATATGGAAGAAGAAAGAGTCCCTGTTCCAGAGAATATCAGGAAGGGATTACAATACCAGGTCGTAAGGGGCCTCAAGGGTCATCTGGTCCATCCTTTCTAGGCAAAGCATGACCTAGACTGGATGTCCCAGCACCCTGTCCAGCTGAATCTTAAAAGTGTCCAGTGTTGGGAATCCACCACTTCCCTGGGATATTATTCCAATGGCTGATTGTTCTCACTGTGAAAAATTTTCCTCTTGTGTCCAGTCGGAATCTCTCCAGGAGTAACTTGTGCCCATCGACCCCCATCTTTTCCATGTGACTTCTTGTAAAAAGGGAGTCTTCATCTTTGTGGCCACCCTTTAAACACTGGAACATAGTGATAAGGTCTCCCTGAGCTTTCTTTTGTCAAGGCTGGACAAACCCACTCTTTCAGCCTTTCCTCATATGGCTTCCCAGCCCTTGAACCATCTGTGTGGCCCTTCTCTGGACCCTTTCCAGCCTGTTCACATCTTTTCTGTGTGTCAGGGTCCAAAACTGAACACAGTATTTCAGGTGTGGCCTTTTCTTAGATATGGGGAAAGTGAAGTCCAGCCCAGTTAACTGACTTGCCCACCACTGCACGAGGAAGCATACACAAGAAATCCCGGAATTAGACCTCTCATGTGCTAACTCTCCCATTGTCCCTGGTTCTCCTGCCTTGGAAATATTGCACAGCACCTGTGCATCATTAAATCTCTTTCAGTTCTCTTGCTTTATAGAAGGAAGCTCAGTAACACCACTTCAGTGAGATTTTTCTAGAAATGTGATGAACTAAACTTTATTCATTGAATATTTCAATGAAAAATTGAAATAAATTGCAATAAAGTATATTTCATCAGAAAGATGTCACCCATTCCAAAGTCAGAACATTGTCATCCTTCTCTAGAAAAAAACTCATGTTTCCCACCCAGCCTGGGCCCACTAAATTTTGACCCAACACACACTTTCTTTCATAGCCATTTCCATGTTCTTATGAGAAAAACATCTTCAGTTGATATCTGGGGTTTGACTGGGGACATTTAACTGTGAAGATCAAGGATTGTATTGGTTGGTTTAAAGTCAGCAGTTTTCTGTCACTTTCCTCTCTAAGCAGTTTCTTGTGGCAGTGAGGAAGCATCATTGACAAGGGTCCTCATCTCTAGACCCAGTAGGAAAAATGGAACAAACTCTCGTGGCATCTTCTATGGCCAAGGCAATGGACGTTGCAGCTGGGACGACTGCTCCAGAGCAACCGGTCTTTTGATTTCGGGATCAACTCTTGAAAACCATTATATCTTAAGGTCCTTTCCAATCCCAACCTTTTGATGATTCTACGATTCTATGATTCCTGCCCATTTTAAGTATGTCAGTATCTACACAAACAACTAATGTAACAGAAAAGCTACAGGAGTAGCATTAAAGTGGGAAGACTGTTTGGCTTGTTCCTTCCCAAACACATCCAATCTGTTTGAGTACCTGCTTAATACCATTCTCCCACCCCAGCACTGCACATTCTGCACATTGAAAATCTAGGATTCACAGACATCCTCCCGAGGCATGAGATAAATGCAGGAGGCTGGCAAATCATTGAAACCCCAATTCTTCCTCCCACCACCCACTGTATTCTTGGCTTCCTTTTCTACTTGTCTTTATACTTTTCAAACTTCAAGCTTTCTTCTCCAGGCATAAAAAATAGAAACATTCTTTAAAAATGAGAATAAAACAGACATATCGTCACCAGACCCAAGAAGCTGCAAGTTTAAGAAAATTAGTAAATATCTCAAGCCTCAATAAAACAGCAAAAGTTGGCAGCCCTGGAGCATTAACTGTGCAACTCTATTTATTTTCTGTTACTTCTTTTCTATGCATGTGTCCAGAAAGCAGCACAGCATGCTATAAGCAGTGAAAAATCCTTAGCTCTCCAGAACCCTCTCTGCGACCCATTGTGATCCCATTCCCTTAATATGCAGATGTAAAGAGAATCACGTCACTGATGGGGTCAAGAGCACAGCAGTTTGGGTGCCTGAGTTAGAAACAGCCGTGTTCTGGTTCTGCCACCGTCAGCAATGGGGTAGGTCAGTTTCCTAAGATGTTTTGTATGATACTGAAGCACATATGTATAGGGCCAAGAAGCACTGCATTTGTTTTGATCAGCAAAATACAGAGATACTTTTCCTTTACTCTGCCTCCATGATGCCTTTACAAAGTGCTGGCTATCATATTTCAAAGCATATGCTTTTTTCCTAGCATAGACAGAGTTGAAGACAGTTTTGTCTTCTGAGTTCTTCCTTGAACTTGTGCATAAGCATGCATTTTCCCTGAGAGACGGAAAATATGAGAAGCTACTTTTATGTTCTTTCTGCTTTGGAGACACGAGGATTTTCAAAGTTTCACATGCTGAAAGGTGATGTATCGATGGTAGAAAATGTCGCATCCCTTGGCATTTGATTAAGCTAATGGTAGTTTCCCTTGGGCTGTCTAACATTGGAAAAAAACCAGGAATTCTGACATTCAACTTGCTAGAAGTGGAATTACAGATGGTTGCTGAACTTGTTTCATTGAGTATGAAAATTGAGGGCAGGGGGTAAGAAGTAGAATGGCACAGCAGCTCCGTATTTCCTGCTGATATAGTGGAAGTCAGATCTAAATGCTATTTAGCATAGAAATCTGCTAGAATGTAGAATGGAAGAGTCATCCTCGCCTTTCACCCAAAAGATATTAATGTAAAACAATTTTGGAAGTAAAGAGAGGGGGGAAAGGTTATATTTTCCTGTTACAAAAAAATGGGGTAATCTTTGCTAAGCAGGGACAGCTGGAAGATGCTGTACTGTATTTAAATAATCCAATCAGTTTTTCTTCTGAGGAAAACCAATGCCAATTTATTTGAGCATCTGTCAAGTTTAAAAGAATAAATTGAAGTAGCCAAAAATACAGTTTGTAATTGTTTATAGAAATGTTGCTGTAGTTTTCCTTCCTGGGGTACCCAGGGGCTAATGACAGGACCATGTAAACTGTTATTTCTGATTGCAACTTGGACTGTAAAGGTTTATTCTTGAAGGATTAATTTTATTTCCTTCAGTTTCCACAAATCTTCCAGGTAAGTCCCTGACCTCTGACCTCAAATGCATGTCTCTGTAAGGAAAAATAATAACACAAAAAGGTACTTGCTCTATAATAGCTTGCTATAAAATGTTTATGTCATTTTGAGGAGCTTGGAGAAATTGTGCCAAGTAAAACTTCAGCTTCAAGGTGTCTCCTGAAAGATCTGCAGTTCTGACAGCAGTAGGATGATCTTGGCAGTGGTATTAACCCTAGTGCATCTTGACCAATAGGCACTGATTTCTGTTAGATTAAAATCATAGGGCAAAATTTGTTTCTGATAATGTTACTGGGTTCTGTAGGGTTGAGAATACAGCATCACTCTGCACGATGCAAAGTGTGTTGGCCCTGATCCAGCAGCACATGAAAACCATGCTTCTATAAATATATGCTTAATCCCCATTTTCAATGGAGTTGAAAGGCCCTCTTTATCTCTCAGCACTGAAACGCAAGGGAGCAATCCTACTGCCGTTGAGGACAGTAGCAAAGTGTTGCAGACTTAATGGTGAGAATGGAGTCTAGGGTCTAACCTTACTATGTACTGAATGGCCCCAAATGTCACTAACACAATAGAATAAAACTAGCCATTAAGAGCTTTGTAGTACTTAGTTCTATCCAGGATTTATCTGGAAGGGATTTATACTTTCCCATTTAAGCTGGAGAATGTGTCTTCTTAGATGAGGATGTAGATTACAACTGATCTGGTGCACTTTTTCTTCCCAGTGGGCACTTTCTTCAGCTGCCCTGAACAAATCCTCCTAGTGTCTGGGGCACTGGGGCAAGTTAATGCTGTTAGAGTATTCCCAGATGTGAGCTGCCGACCTTTGTCTTGCACTGTCAAGTCAGTCTAAGATCGTTAGTTCAAAGTCCAATAATAATATAGAAAAAAAAAGAATTTGTTCATCTTTGAATAAAATGCTTTTTTTTTCTTCTTAATCCAAGGGTAAATGTGAATTGTGTGCTTGGGCTGTGTAATTGAAATCTCTTGACTGAAGAACTCATATTGCAGACAGAAATGATCATTTTGTGGTGAAGTGAATGGGTAAATACTCGGGAGACTTGCCGTCTATTCCTGCTTCAGCAACAGTTGTCAAGAATGGTTTGAGACATGTTACTTAATATCTCTCACCAACCTCTAATATCCTAAATCCAGGGTGGTGGTGAAAGTGTTTGAAGAGGAGTGGTTATTTAATTTGCTTATGGCAAGTTAAATGTAAGCTGCAACAGTGCAAAGTGTTACTGCTATTACTATATTTATTTTGATATGTTGCTCCAAAGTAAGCCTATGCAGAAGAAAATGTTATCATGAACTGGGAAGAGGATATGGGCATTTCCTTCTCTTAGCCACTAAATATCTGCAATGTTGAGTTCAAGTTACAAATCTTCAATTTAAATGCTATTTCTATCCTAACATATGGATAAAAGCTGGACAGTCATCAAAGTTACAGCCATATGCATAAGTGTAGAAAAATATTAGGTACTAAATGGATTTATAAAAACGTGGAAATTCATCAAAGAGTTCACTGACCTCCTTATCTTTAAGGTTATCCACCCAGTATCTGGGAAATATTAAAAATGAACCCAGAGTCGTGGTTGTAGGAGACATGCTGGTGCACAACTGAGAACCGGAGGGGAAGAACTTCCTTTGATTTCCTTCAGAGAGGAATGTAACAACAGTGGTGACTTGCAAGGTGTGTCTTAGAAGTGATTGGCATGACAGAGTCTTTCTGTCTTGTGCAAACAGACTCCTGGTGAGATATAATCTACATATGTCCTCATCTCCTCTCTCTCCTTCCTCTATCTCTATCTCCTTCCCATATCTCCCTACTTCCTAGCCTCTATCTCCTTCCCTCCCCTTACGTCCTTTCTTTCCTCATATGTCCCCTGTCTATGTCTCTTCTTCACACCATGTTCCATGTGCTTCTTTCATTTCCTACCACTACTAAAGGCCTAATGCTTCTTTTTCTGGGTGTTATCATAGAATCACAGAATAGTTAGGGTTGGAAAGGACCTTAAGATCATTTAGTTCCAATCCCCCTGCCATGGGCAGGGACACCTCACACTAAACCATGTCACCCAAGGCTCTGTCCAACCTGGCCTTCAACACTGCCAGGGAGGGAGCATTCACAGCTTCCTTGGGCAACCCATTCCAGGGCCTCACCACCCTCTCAGTAAAGAATTTCTTCCTTAGATCCAATCTAAACTTCCCCTGTTTAAGTTTGAACCCATTACCCCTTGTCCTGTCACTGCAGTCCCTGATGAATAGTCCTTCCCCAGCATCTCTATAGCCCCCCTTCAGATACTGGAAGGCTGCTATGAGGTCTCCACGCAGCCTTCACTTCTCCAGGCTGAACAGCCCCAACTTTCTCAGCCTGTCTCCATACGGGAGGTGCTCCAGTCCCCTGATCATCCTCGTGGCCTCCTCTGGACTTGTTCCAACAGTTCCATGTCCTTTTTATGTTGAGGACACTAGAACTGCACACAATACTCCAAGTGAGGTCTCATGAGAGCAGAGTAGAGAGGCAGGATCACCTCCTTCCACCTGCAAAAAAAAAAACCTTATCAAAAACATGCAGCAGGGTTTGGATATATTTATTGCTGTGAATTCTTTCTTTTCCCTTTTTCCAGTTCTGTAAGCAATGCCTTGTCAGGCAGAAGGATCCCAGTTCCAGCTCTGTGGGAATTTGTCCTCTGGAAACATTGATAGTGTCATGATGAACTTATTGAACCAACTGAAGCCATGTTTTGACTCCAGCAAAAAAATTTTTCTACCATATATAAGAAGACATTTTTGCAGTTAAAACATACTTTAGTCTGTCACACACATTTGTGAAACTTGATATGAAAAGGAACTGATGTAATTTTCTATTCTAACATCCCTACAAGATAAACCACAGATCTCTTCTGATGCAATACATGTTCAAACTAGACATCTTTCAAACGTCAGAAAATCCACTTTTGGTTTAAAAACCACCAGTGTCTGAAAGCCTGCTACAGCCACAGCTACATTGTATGAACAAATAATTGCATTTGCTAAGAAAAACACAGCCCCTATATTTGAGTTCTTCTACTTTAACATTTCAGCCAGTGGTGTTCATTGTGTAAAGGTCTGTAGGACTGAGAATGTGTTACCAATGTTTCATGCAGATACGTGTAAGCTATGAACAACTCGCTCTCTGATCTTCTGATCACAACACTGCTGTTACAGACAGTCCAGGTTTCCTTTAATTAGAGCCACCTTCTAATAGCTAGACAACTTTCAGATCTAACAGAATTACTTATTATATCACTTATTATATTATTATATTATGATATATTATTATAATCACTTATTCTAGTCTCTTATTTTCTGGTTCAGATTTTAGAAGTATCTTTAGTAGTATTTCTTAACTATAAGATATTGAATCTAATCATTCAGAAGCATTTTGTTGTTCAGTTAGTGACAAGGTTTTTGTTTTTTTGCTTTAAATAAAAGGTTTTTTGTTTCTTTGCTTTAAATAAAATCAATTGTTTTGATGCCATTTGCAAAAGATTGTGTCTGGAATTCATTGAAAATTTGCAGTCAGGAAAATCTTTGCAGGAAATCAAGTTTTAACGAAGCAGATACTTTTATGAGTGTTATCTGCTTTCCATAAAAGTCATGCATGTGTTTTAGTAAGAACACTGAACCATTGAAAACAAGTCCTGAAACACTGTGGATCTAATTGCGTTTGCAGTTCAGACATCTCCTATCCTCCTGGGTGTATGCCATGCTTCTTCACTGGGCTTCCTTCCTCAGTACCCAAGAGGATCATTTTACTCTTACTGAGATAATTTTTCTTCACTTTACAAAAATATAATGGTGGTCTGAGGTGACAGAGAGGCTTTTTTGGGCAGTTTAGCTGCTAAGGGAATATGCGAAGTTGAGGGCGGTGGACAAACCCATGCAAAGTGTGGCCAGGGTTTTATTTCTGTAGCACTGCTGGACACTAACATGCAAAATACAGTCAGCGGCATCAGACTAACTCCCCCCAGTGCTTCTGTCTTCCCAATGTATTTTAAGTGGCACCCAGTGGCTGTGGATACTCCACCCCAGTCCAACTGGCTGATCTGGTGCCCTTATACAACATCCCAATTCCTTAAACTAGTGTCCACAGCCAGTTGTAATTGTGCTTAATTGCTGATTCATATGGCAAGGAGTATGGTGCCTCTGTGGCAGTGTGGATGTGAATAGTGAACTTGGAAGGAGTGTTGTAGGCTCCTTGGAGGCCAACGGACATATCCATAATGTTTTTGAGAGTGGGGAAATACAGTTTTGCTTATGCTTATTGGGGTAGCCTCTTCATATAACAAAATCCTGTTGCCTTCTTTGAGGTAATTCTTGTTTGAACTGGAGTAAATGTTTCAGAAAAAAGCCTCAAAAAATAAATGTAGTCTTGATTTCAAAATTACTAATAGGAGAAACTCACTCCAACCATTGTAAACTCTTTCAGCTACACGCATCAATGAAACGAGGTATCTCACTTCTAGCCTGAATTAATCTGTGTTCAGCTTTCAGTTGGTGATGACCAGCTTCCTGCTGTCTCTGGGACTGTGTGCCTTTCACCTAGGCTTTATTCCTTACAGGTTTATTTATAAACAACTTCTATCTCCCAGTTTGAAGCCCATCTCTGGGGATACAGCTGCTTGAAGCAGGAACATTGCAAGCAATGTGGAAGAAAGCTGTCAACCACAGCATGGGCAGTGAGCAAGGCCAAAGAGCTGCTCTGGTGAGTTGTGTGAGAGAGCTGCAGCGGTGGGAAGCTCCGGCAGAATACAAACTGAGTGAAGGGACAGCTTGGTCACTGCCTGGTATTCACGTTAGATGGAGAAAGTGCACCAGGATCTTTGGAAAGTTTGAGGTGTATAAAAGACTTCATCAAGGAAAATAAAAGTTTAAGGGGAGCAGAAAAGATAAATATTACAAAGCTTTTATTAGCTTGTGTCAAACCTGAGAGCAGAAGGAGAACATCGGAACACACACTTAAGTTAAGTGAAATTCCTTGCCTGGGGCTTAGTTATGTGGAGAATGTACTCACAGGCAGCAGTGGAGACTACCCAGATAAATAACAAGTTGAAAGCACTGGAGGGTGGCATGAGAGAGACAGCTGAGGACTTCGACTCATCCTGACACTTAAGCACCTATCTAACCATGACTGCTAGAAGAAAAGTACTCATGCATTTGGATGCAGTGCTCAACGAAGGTTCAATCCAAGGCCAATCAGGAGAAATGGTGGTGATATAGTGCGTATATCACATGTACAATTTTCTAAACGTTACATATACATTTTCTGTTTCTCATTTCAAGATCCCTTTATCCCATAATTGTTCATGTCTCCTCCAAGTCCCACATCTGGTTTGTAGCAGAAGGTAGGGTTTCTCTTTTTTGGGCACCTTTCCCCTCTAGCAAGGCTCTGTGTTTCTATGGCTTTGGAACATGTGATGAGTCATCTGTTACTCTGACGCTTCCCTTTGGTTCATTAATTCCTTTGTGGTTTGCATTCTACAGTTTTTGTCTTCCCTTTTATCACTTTCCACACACCTAGAAAACAGGATTTCAGCATTTTTGTTCGTCACCTTTAAATAGGGTTTGACAAATAAATAAATACATAATTAAAGTGCTTGGGAATCAAACTTGGCTTCTGAAATGTTTTCCCACTTACCCTTTTTTCCAGCATGAAGAGAAAAGGTTCACTTGTGGCTCCTTTCTGTGTGTTTAGTGCTTTGTGCAGCCAGTTTTTGACAGAGCCAGAACCAGCAAGTTCTCCTGCCATATTCATTAGACATTAACCTCACAAGGGGAACCTTCCTGAGTACACACTTGAAGCTGAAAGGCTCCAATGGCTATTGCAACACTTTTGTTTGTTTTTAACAGGGCATTGACATAGTTAAGAAGTTTCAGCATTTTGCTGGGGTGGGAAACATTCTGTTGTTTACTTCGCAGGAGTAATAGGTTTCTTTCCTAATGGTTTTTCTTGCCATGGCTCTGCTGCATTTGCAGATTAGGAGATTTCTTGGGTTGATTTTCAGAACAGTAGTCCCAACATCCATCCCAGTGGGAACCAATAGCTGCAAATGAAACCCCAATATGCAATCATAATTAACTTGACATGCAGCTTATTTTTATGTCCTTTGCAAAAGTAAGTTATCGTATATGCACACCCACATTTCTTAAATGTTTCCTTGAGTTGGAAGCTCTTCTTTCCCCCCTGTATGAACAGCCTTATCTTGTTCAATCAATGCTGTTTGCATGTAGTTATTATACCTTGCTGCTGAAGAAGGTTAAAGATAAAAGGCACCACATTTGTTTTGATGTTAGAAATTCACAGGTTTTGTGGGTTGTTTTTGTTTTCCTTTTTTTCCCCCCAGGAGAAGGAATAAGAGAACTCATATTACAAATAACACAAGGTTTCTATTTCTGGGCTCAGAGACAAGATGCAGATTTTATGAATAGCAGAATTGAAGAAGAAATTATGAACTATCAGACATGCAATAAATGAAATACTTTGTTGTGGTATTCAGTATTCTTCACCTCAAGTGACCAATGATATCTGCATGCTAAAAGGGATATTTAAATTGCACATGTAGTCTCTTCTTCCACCATTGAAATGCCTCTGTCTCTGAGGGGAAGCTTCTTAAGTATTTGACAACAGTATTTAAAACCATCAAAGAAGGGTATTTTAGACATGGAATACAATGGGTTAAGTAGGAATATGATCCAACATCAAAATGGAGGCTATATTCTTGCATAAAGTAGTCAGGGATCTTCAGTGAAAATTGCCAGAGCTATAATTTAATTTCATATATGAAGAATAGCTATTTCATATCTTGCTTTCTCCTTTTCTGGAGCTTTCAAGTTTACTTTGGAAATGCAAAGAAAACCAAATCACAAAACACTTCACAGGTGATGAAACAAAGACACAAAGCTTGTCCTGCTTTACATCCCATTTACCCCACAGCACTGTTTACACCTCAAACAAGTACTCCTAACCTGGCTGTTCTGATTTAAAGCCCTTTTGCACTGAACCTCTCTGTTGTGGCACAGACAAGGCACAAAGCAGAGGAGAATACAGCTTTTTTTCCCTCCAAATCCCCCAGACCTCTGGAGAAGAAAATTAGATAGCCAGTTCTCTGGCTTACAAGATATGGTTCAAGAGCATCCTTGCCTTCTTCTAGGAGATCCAGGTGTCTAAAAGCCCGTGCAGTCTTATATGAGGATCAGGCAAGTGGCAATTTCAGTTGATGTAACCTGGCAGCTAATATAAATAAATAAGAAAGAACAAACTCTTCTCCCAGTTTGAAAGTCCTCTTCAAAGTCCCACATAAGCTCAGGGGATATGTAGCACAAGTGCAAATCAGAGACTTAATGTGATTTCCCAGTCCTCTCTATAGATATGTAAGTGCAAATGAGTAAAGGAGAAGCTTAAGCTACTGAAAAATTCAAAGAGTCTCTGAACATTTAGACATTTCCCTTTTGGGGGAAGGGAAAGAAGTCCTTTCAGAGCTGCTGAGAGCTGCAGTGAGAAAGAATGGTTCAGTCCTTTCTGCTCATATATGAAAGGTAACCATGCAGAAAATCAGCGGAGTAAGCCTGTTGCTGAGAGGTGTTACTGTCTGTTTGTTACATGTAGACAGATGGTAAAGATCAGGTGTATGCTGTGGATTGATTAAAACATATCTTTGGAGAGGAGAAGAGATTTCCTTCTCCCTTTTCTCGTATCTCCCCAATATCAGTGCCTGTAATTGAGAGGGGTGTGAGTGATTTAGGTGTGTGATTTAGGAGTGATGCACTGTCACAGCTGATCTCTGTCTCAAGAGTGGCTCAAACCCATCTTTTAGAATCAGAGAAGCTGCTGTGCTCCGTGCACGTATGCGTATGCATATGTGCAGTGTGAAATCCAAATTTAAATCCAAGTTCACTACATCCCATCTGTGATTTTAACTTCTTTGGATGCTCTTCAAACCCTACAAAAATGAAAGTCTTGAGCAAAGTTTCAAGTAGCAGAGGGGTTTGGCCCTGCCCCAGTCTGCAGGGCAGCCCCATTCTGTTCAAATGGTCCCCAGAGTTTCAGCCCCATGGGTTGTCATCACCCCTGAGATGGAGCAGTGCAATATTGCCAACACCTCCAGCTATCTGGTCTGGCTTTTTCAGCTAGCTAATGCCTGTGCAGAGGAAGAGTATGTGCACACCATGCTGTTTCAAAGTGTGCTACATCCCTTCCAGAGCGCCTGCTGCTTTGTGCTCCCCAAGGGATCTCTCTGAATCATGCTTCCCACCCAAATATGCATGGGCCTCTACTTGTGAGAAAAGCAGAGCAGTGATTATTTACACAGGGATCTCCATTTCAACAAGAGTGATCCATTTTTATCCTTCTTCATAGATGGCTGCAAACAGGAATGTTATCAAATAGTGCACCAAAACACCCACAGTGTGCAAACATGCATGATCTTTCTTGTGAGAAGCTTCACCTTAGTCCAGGGATGTAGCTGCACAACTGTGGAGGTCATAGGGTGCCAAGCACTGTCCCTTCTGCAAGGGCTCCTTTGCAGATGGAGACCTTCTATGGGAGGCTTTTTCTTCCCAGCTTCTGAGCAGTGTGTTCATTAGGAGCAGGAGTTAGTGGCCATCATCCTATTTTGAGATCCCCCATTGTGTACAGTGGAAACTGATGCTGGGAGTCACAGAGTGGGAAAGAGGCCCCAGAGTTATATTTCTGCTCTGTGGGGGGAAATAAAGGGAAGGGTTGAAGAAGAGGAATAAAGGGAGGAATAAGGAGCAGTGTAGCAGTTCCTCAGCCCAGCTTTGGCAGGGCTTCATGTGTATGTGCTGCGTGGCTGTGGCTGCATGTGCCTTCAAGGATTCACTATTTGGCAGGCATGATTTAGCTCCCTTCCTCTGAAAATCTGACTCCAATTTTCGAGCAAAAAATAGACAATTTCTTTTTTCCTTTGGGTGTTGCATTTTATATAATGTTGCTACCAATGCCAGATGACAACATTCCCCCCTGCCACTGTGCAATGAAATGAAGCATAAAATGTGGAGACAAAAGAAAAAATTGGTTTGATCTGGAAGCATTTGTTAATGATTCCCCTTTGGTTCCAGGCTGGGCTGGTTTTCTTCCTTCACTGCTTTGCATGTATCTAGGTATGGAGAGGCTGTATCTGGCAGCAAGAGTGCCTGGGTTGCCGTAATTTCACGAGTCAGCGTTGCAGAGATACCATTAGCATTCATGATTATCAAAGATGGAAGAGAAATTGTCTTACTCTTGTCATACAGATAGATCTATTTCCCAACTCTTTTGAAGGCAGATACAAGGCAATCACTTGTAAGGCTCGAATTTTATGTTTTACTACCACTCTGACCTATTTTTATCTGTTGCTGGAGACATCCTGTCCCTAAGAAAATCAAAAGAGTTGTAAGATGAAACACAAACTCTCCATCGCTGCTGAAATGGCCTCATATCTAAGTGTCAGTGGGGATGTTGCACCTCTGATAAATTCAGCATTTAACATATTCATGGTTGCTTGCCCTGGGGAGGTGGGGGGAGAACAGATTATTTCACCTGATGGCGTCAAGCGATGATTTATGGCCTACTATCTTTTCTCTGACATTTATCTAGAGTTTTAATTCTTCATAACCTTACAAAACGCTTATCAGTTTCTCTTGCTCTTCTGTGGGTGCACTAGAATTTTAAATAAGAGCACAATTATATGGAAAGCTGATTTATAGTCAGCAGGATGTTCACAATAATCCAGTACACTGGGGGGCTGTGCAGTATTGGTCTTCAGATGTTTCAGTGGGAGATGACTTAAAGCCAAGCTTCTTTATAAAGGTGCAGGTTTTTCATTGAAACCTCCCTTCGATTATAAGGGTGAGTCTGTGCCTGGCTTTAAGTTGAAATAATTAGTTCTGATGCAAAACAGAAGTTTAAGATTGAAAAAAGTATCTGCCTTGATTGTTACTTAACTTTGTTAACGACTGAGCTCGGTTGGGTGTGACAATTTCCATTTGTTCATTACCATTAAAAAACATTAAAAAAACTAAACTAAGACCACAGCCCTCTTCAATAAAAAACAATTCCAGGCTGCAGACAGAAAAAGGAGTGAGGAATTAATCCATGCAAAGATGTAGATGGTTTCACAAGTAACGTACTTTCTACCTCAAAACTGAGAAACTGCCAAGAAATAAATTGGCTGATGCAAACTGAGTTAACTCGTCTATATAAAGGCACTAAACTCACATGCACAGATATTAGAATTCACACATTTTCTAGATTTATTCCTAAAATGTTGGCAAAGCCAATAAAGGAAGGAAAATACTGCACATCATTCAGTGTAAATCACACCTAGGGCACAAACTGCTGGGTTTTTCATTATAATAAACAAAACAAAAGGTAGGGCATCATCTTTTATTTTCCAGCCTTTGAGGTGCAGGTCAGGAGATCAGTGTGCATGAAAAGAGAGTCCCTTGTCTTTACAGAGATGCAGCATATAAATTGTGTTGTACCATATATTTGTAGAAGATGGAAAGCAAGGTGGGGAAAAAATCCTGTCTGGATATAGACCTTTCCAATAGGGATGCCTGGTTGAGAAACAGTCAGTCTTGAATCCCTGCCTAATAAAAGGAGATGAGCAGGAACCTCCAGGGTGTGATTCATCTCTTTCACAGGTGGATGTCTAAAATAGATGAGATGAAGCATACCTTGGCAGGGGCAATTTCTCTCCCATTTCCAAAGGGCTGTTGATGTGTGACCACAGAGTCATTCATCCATTCACCCAGTGCATCCTTCACCTACAACAGAGGGTGGCGACCTGTTAAGTCAGACATCAGGAGTATTCATGAATGTAGTCATGAGACCCATGGCTACAGCATGGACCTACAAGGACTAGCTCAGATGTGGAAGTCTGAACAGCAGAGGACTAGGAGGGAGATAAATTGCATCTATGTGCTTGTGGACAAAAGTCTTGATTTGAAATGAAGCAGCAATCCTCAATCACATTTCTGGTAGGTGAAGATCCAGTGAATCACGATGGAGACAGAGGTGAATTTGGCTTCCTTTTCGAAAAGTATTTATGAGTTTTCCTTAAATTAGTTTAAAAAAATGAAAAAAGGAAAAAGAACTGATGACGGTACCTGACCTTGTTCTGTTCCCTGGTGCTGTTGGAATAGAAAAGCACTTATGTTCTCTCCATGCCGAGAGTACATTCAAGACTTTCAATTGCCAGCGTCCCCAAGGACTTAGGAATTAGGAGAATATCAATCTAAAGCTGCCAAAAAAAGCGTGATGGGGAGAGAATCTGAAATCTTTTTCTTTCAAGTGGAACTAAAGAATTAAAAAGAGAGTGAGTTAAAAAATGGGCCATAGCCATTTCATGGAGTCCCTCATGATTTCAACTGAGTTTAAAAACACTGAACAAAGTACTTGCAATGATGAGATCAGAAACAGGGTTAGGGCATCATATTACATGGAATCTAATCAGTCAAATGGCCAGACTTACGGTATTGTGATTCATCACCTTACTGCTGGGTACTTCTTCCTCTGCCTAATGCAGATGCAGACCAACAGCCCCTGATGCCCAACTGCATCTTGGGGTCCTCAAAAATCCAGTTATTTTGACCAAGAAAAGCAGCATAAATATCTGCTGGATTTCATTCAAGAAAAAAGTCATTGGCCTGTAAACTTGGATGGATGTTGGCACTGGGAATCCACAGATTAGGAGTCTCTTTCTTGATTTCCAGGCCTTTTGTAGACATCAAACCTGTCTCTGTACACCTCTGGCAACCTCTGTTTCTTAGAACCACGTTTGTGAATGATCTTGTCTGTCAGTGTCCTCTACAAGCTAAAATTACCTTGACCAAATGCTCTAGCAGGAGGATGCCATATGTGAAGTCCATTAGTACCACTTTATGATGGGGCTGCTCCTACCACACATCTGGAGTTCAAGGCAGGTGTTTCCTACCCCATGAATGCAAACATACAAAAAGATTGAGTACGTCAAAATCAATCATCTTGAGCAAATCCTCACATATTCCATTAAGAAGTGGCAAGATGCAAGTCCACCACATAGCCAAAACTCTGGCCTCTTCTGACACAAGATAGGAATGAGCTAGGCCCTGTGACAAGGCTTGTGGGCAGTCTTTGTTCACCTGGTCCAATGTCCACAAGCACTTCTGTGTGCCTGGATGGATGTACACTCACCATATGTTGATCTCTTAACAACATATGCTAACAGATACTTTGAAGGAATGGATGAATCTACAGTCACACAGCTGAAAAGGCTCAAAACAGCCCTCAGGAAACAGAATGATGAAGTCCAAGCTGGAAGCTGCCTATATAATTACCCTGGCTTGCAGCTCAATCCTGGTATATACGAAAGCTGTTTAGAAAGATGGCAGCTGGTTTGGGCTCTGGGCAGATGGTTTGGCCCTCTGACAGCTTTGTGGTGGTACTATTGGAGGCTGCAATGCTTCTTGAGTGAAAACTCAAGAGGCTGAAGTCTTGGAATGAAGTAAGAAGGTATTTCAGAAATTACTTTGGTGACAGAGTCAGATATTAATTGCTACTTCATATACTATGGGAAAGATCTGCATCAGGAGTTGGGGTCAAGACATCAATCCAAGAACTAGCTACCCTACAGACCTGCAAATATATATTGTGTCTTTTCTTTCCTTCCTCTTCTGTACTTAAACCTAGAACAATGGATGATCCTGTTAGAGGTTTGTCTTTGCTCATTTTCCTGAGACTTGACAAATTGCTTTACACAGGCTATGGAAACTGCAATACCTCACTCCTGAAACAGGCTGCAAAATTTCCTGGAGTAAAAGCCAGAACAAGCCAGTTCATCGTCTAACCTGACCTTTGCTGTATCCATCCCAAGCTAATGTATTTCATCCAGTTTCCATCGCACAGTCCCAGTGTCTTGGCTTAGAGTTATAAGCAGTTATTTCTGGTCTGGAGGTGAATGACTGCTGAGTGAAGCTGCGTATGGTCAAGATTTTCTGTTTTCTGAGTAACTATGTGATCTTGATGTATTTTGCTCCACTCCAAAATGGAATGAAAGCAGTGTGCTTGTTAAAATAATACCCATGAAACTCCTTCAAAAAACCCCATGCTTCAAGCAAAACATTTAATGCAAAGAAAAATGAAAGGATTTATTTTGATAACAAAATATAAAGCATTCAATTATTTTAAAGTTTTTTCACTTGCTTAGTATATAATACACAAGTTAAATATGGAAACAAAATGTCATGGGAGGTCAAAATGTTCTGTTCCTTTTTTGAAGTGAAGTCTCAATGAAATCAAGATGAAACATTTTCTATGTAGCAGGGAACACAGAAATCTTTTAACTCTAGGTGCGTAATACAATTAGATGGCCTCCTCCTGAACTTTTTTTAGTTCTTGGAATAGAGGTGAGTCAGAGATCAGAATAACCTGCTTTTCTATGCAATATAGGCAAAGCAGCAGTGGAAATTATATAGATAAGTTGGCCCAAACTTGGGTGCTGTGATTACTCCCCTTAATGGTATTTCTGGATAGTAAGCCAAACACTAGAAAATTCCTCATCAGTCCATCTGCTGAGCTTTCACGTGAGAAGTTCTCAGAAGTGCAGGAGCCTGTGGACATTTGGCATAAAAATTATGTAGGTGGCAAATCTCCACAAGGTTTTATTGTGTTATGTCTTCTCTTTCCCAGTTAATGAGATTTTCTCATAGGTCAAAGGGAAGGATCACTTAGTGGTTAACAAGGGTGGTGATCCAAGTACATCCGACATATGGTCTGTGACTTAGTTCCCGTTCCCTTCTCAGCCTAGTGACTCAGCCAAAATTGTGAGAGACTGCCTCTCGCAGGGGATCATGAGAGTTAAGGTCTATGTTCAAGGGAAGTCCTAGTGAAAGACCCATACCTTCCTTGATAAGCTGCAGATTGTTAATGAGAAGTGTAATACAAGGAGAGTGTGTTACCCAAATTGCATTAATATAAATGCAGCATGTTATGTGACATTAGAGGACTGCAAATGCTTCCAGGAAGGATGTGCCTTTTAAGAATTTACATGTGCCTAGAAAAATGGGGCCATACAAGGTAAATCACAACAATATTAACAGCCAGACAAGAAGAGCCACCATGAGTCAGGGTTTTCTTTGCAGATCATCATCCTGAGGGTTGTTCTAAGTTATTTTTTAGAGTGCATCTCACCCCAGGAAGTCACTCTGAAAGGGTACCTAGGGAAGTGTTCCGCTGTTTTTTTATTGTTGGATTATTGGCATTTATGCAAAATGAACACTTTATTTCCCATAAATCTGCATTTAATATTCCATCTGCCTCTTAATTCAGTTCTGAATGCAAAGGAAGCCAGTCCTGAATAGTATCTGAAGATGCCTGGTGTAGACCATGTGTCCTATGACATCGCAAACCATTGAGAGCACTTTAATGGTTTTCAAAGAATCAAATATAATAATGTGACTGGCTACCAGTGTTGGTCATTCCATAAAGTCAGTGTTTTGCTGAGAGCCACCAGAAATGAGCAGCGAAAGGACATTTTCATAAAATGGGTCTGTGTTCCAGAGAACATCTGTGACTATGTTTAAGTTGAAATATTCTATTTTCAATCTATGAACAAAACCAACAAATGCTCTTGGAGAATTCCCCTTTCACACAGCTGCCTCTGGTGCTGCTTCTGCTGCTGTTTGATTTGGAGTCTTATCCAGAGCTCAGCTGTAGATTGCAAATCCAAAGCAAAGCACCACGAACACTGATCCAGGCAAATTTGGGTAAAGGGGTCATGACCTACTCCCTGGTGTCCTGTGTGTGTTTTTGATCAGCTATTAGCTGGGCACAGAGTGTTTCCCCCTGTGTAGTAATGCATCCCTGTGGCCAGGGTAATGATGAGTGAGATTAGACTTGCTGTCCTGCCAACCCCAGCTGTTCTCCTTGCCACAGGGAAACCCAGGCACAAAGTGGCATTTTGAGGTTGATGTTCAAGGAGAGGCGGATTGAACCATCATTAAAGAGGTGTCTGCCTCTGCAGGAGCTATATGAGAGTATAGGCTATGTGGTTGAAGGTCTGCAGGAGCTGTATGAGAGTATAGGCTATGTGATTGAAGGTTACATTTGTAAATGGGTTGGTTAGAAGGGGGCCTTGAATTCTGAGTACATGCCTGACAACTGTATTCTACGGGGCTCTTCATTTACAGCCCAGTCCTCTAAATATCTTGGTCCAGACACTACCAAAGGAAGAGCTGGATGAACTCCACTGTGCAATCTGTTGGTGCAGTTTGCTTTTTTAATTGAATTCCTTCCAATGAAACCTAATTCCTTTTGTTGTGATATGGTGTCATTTTGCTGGACATACCCATACAGATGATTTTCAGCTTGCTAATATGAGACGAGGAATTCCTGGCTGAAGTAAGTGTAAATTAAATTGTTCTAAGTGAAAGAAATCCATCCTTCTACAGAAGTTCAGCACAGAACATATTCACCTCTTTCTATTTATGGTAGTTGGTGGGGTTTTTTTAAACCTTGTCATATATAGGTCAAAGAATAATTTATGAGAGTGAGAATATAATTTTCCCATGTAGAAATGTAAAGCAGCAGTGCAGAGTTTTAACATCTTAGAAATACTGATTCAAAAGCTCACATTTCTGAATTTTAATATGAGGACCTTGCCCACCGTGTGAAGCAAGGCCTCAGGTGGTGCATAGTGATATATGAACCATTTATTGATCTTCTGTAATGGGATGAATTTTGCCTATCAGAATTAGTGCAGAGCAGTCCAAGTTTTCACTCAGTGTCTCATCTGTGCACCTAATTTTAATTTCATTATTACAAGCAGTTTGGAGTCTGACTTGGTTTGGTATTAACAACAAGTATTTGTACACTAGTCTTCCTAATTAAACTGAAATGTCAACTTTATGCCTGTATGTGATTTCATTTTCTAATTTAAAGTTCTGTTCTGCAGGAAATGTTTTAATTTAAATAACTCTCTTTGGGGAAATTTACTTCTTTTGTGACTTTCAAGTAAATTATTGTGTTTGAAATAAACAAGCTGTGCAATAGGATTACATTGCCTCAAATACATGAAATGGAATTTGGTGTGTTGCAGAGGGGACGTCTCATGGCCTAACTAAAGGGCACCCTTCCAGATGGGCTACTGCAGACTCCATAGCTCCACTGGCTGTGAGGCTGAGGATTTTAGGACTTGCTTTGATACTGAGTCCATAGATTTCTCTTTTGCAGACAATTTTAAAATATTGGAAGTTTTTTCTGGATTTGGATGGAATTTCAATGTCTCTGTTTGCCCTGATGAAATGCAATGACCTTTCAACACAGAGCTCTTGTAAACACACACTTAACTGCTTTTCTGAATCAGGACTACACAGGGAGATGCTGAGAAAGCTGGGACTGCTCAGCCTGGAGAAGAGAAGGTGGGGAGGAATTTTATGTCTATGAATATTTGATGAAGGAGACTAAACGATGGAGCTGGACTTTTCTCAGTAGTTTCCACTGAGAGGACAACAGGTGATGGACATTCACTCAAATACAGGGAATTTTGTTTAAATGTGGGAAAAAAGCTTTTCCACTGTGAGGGTGGTCAAACACTGGCACAGGTTGCCCAGAGAGGTTATCTCCTTCATTTGAGATATTAAAAACCCAGCTGGACACAGCCCTGAGCAGTCTGCTTTCACTGACTCTTCTTTAAGAAAGGGAATGAACTAGGCGATCTCCAGAAGTACCTTCCTACCTGCACTGTTACGTGATGCTTCGAAGCTGGAGGGAGCTTAGTCCTTCCTCACCCATTCCCAGCTGGGGAGGCTGCGGGAAGAGAACTTTTGATCTGGAAGCTGATGTTCAGCCTTCATAGCCATTCTAGCATGATGCTGAGGATGTGGGGCTGTTGCTTGCATGATGCTTTTGAAGTGAATCTAAGCATTAGATCTTTTTTTTCACTGGGGGATGTGCTGCAGTTCCCGATGGTCCTGCATGAAAACAGAACAAATAGTTGAAATACTGGCCCCAGACAGGTCAATGGCAAAATTCCCAGCAACTTTAATGGAGCCAAGAATACACCAAAGACAAGGTATTTGTAACAGCAGTGCATTTAGGTTATATCTGAAGCTTGTTTACAGCCTTCTGTAGTTCTTTGATAAACAATCTTTACAGAGCATCTGAGTGTCTGCCTTGAAGCAGAGCCATTTGCAAGTGGTTACTGAGGACAGTATTTAAAAATAAACCAATATCATTCACAGTGGGACTATATTTACAGTGAGAAGAAATGCACCAGACATTCCAAAAATTACAGACTCTTCCATCTTTGCATAACTGAAACACATAAGCAGCTTGAGAAATCTGAAAGACAACCCCAACATAATCCTGACAGTTGGATGTTAATATGGCATCACAATAACAAACATTTTTAAAATAATAGCAATGAAAAGTTTGTTCTTTTGTCTGATTTCATAATCATCAGTATTGTGCCAATTTCTGCACTAAGTGTTTCTGAGAAAAATGCAATAGGAAGTACTAATACATTGTCCCTGGTGAGATTAACTGCATTTTTCAAACTGAAGGTTTAAAGGTACAGGATTTGCATATATATTGTAATTTCAGGTGCAGTGATAATGCACATGTGCATTCAACACAAGAAGTTCAATGAAATGTAAATGCATGTCTTAGTTGGAAGCATCTTTTGGATTTCAGGGTCTTCAGGTCCTAAAAGTGAGGTGCTCAATGTATGTCGAGAGCTGAAAATCTAATCAGCTTCAAGTCCTCCTGGAAACATGCAACCCAAGCATAACCCAAGCATACTCTACACTGAAAATTCAGTGTCAAGCATTTACTAGATAATGGTATAGAAAGGATCCTTATCTGAAAAGGCACAAAATTTACTTTGTTTTAACTCTTTCAGTTTTGTGATGGTTCATTACTAAAAATGTACTGGGAAATATTTAGGAATAATAGGCATTAGAATAAATAAATATAACATATAAGTGCAAAAACTACATTCCACCTTGAACTGTGTAAAAGGTGAAGCTCAGAAGCAGTGGAAGTTTTGCTACAAAGTTTGTTTCTGGCTGCAACTCAATGAATCACCTGCGGTGCTGCAAAGCATCCGTGGTGTATGGAGAAATGCCGTTCTCTGTAACACCGTCTGCCCTGTCACGTCCTCTAGCCTGGGCAGCACAGGCAAGCCATTTCATCTCCCTCCTAGCCTTCTATGTCATTACAGGAGCAGAAAGAGGCTGAATCACAAGCAAAATCAGGCCCTTTTTATTCCACTTCCAGATATGTAGTATTTGGAAAGTTTTTAATTAACTTAGATTTGAACCATGTTCAGAGAATGAATTCTGTATTAGAAAATGTTTAGTATTTCCCTTTTAGGCTGCCACATCTGCTCGAGATGTGTTCCTAACACTCGCTTTGTTGTTGGGAGTGGTGGGGAGATATAATCTGTTTGATTGATATTTTCTTGAGCAAGATATTGAACATCCATAACAATTCTTCACAGTTATTAAATTTAGCCATTTCCAAAGAACAAAGCAGCAGATTAAGCTCCTAGTTAATTTGTCATCTCTTTAATAGCTTCTAAGATGTTTTTTCATTCCAAGTTTAAGAAAAACCCGCACAACCCGCCTGTGTTCTCTAAGTAATATCGGTAATGTTGTTCCTTACAACAGTGACAATACCAGCAGTTGTTCCTTGGCTGTGTTCCCAGCAAGTATAATTTAACAGGTGAGAAATAAAGTATGTGAGTGAGATAACAGTGTGAAACTCTAAATTTAGGTGATATTGAGGGCTTTTTTGTAAATTGTAATGATTCTTTCTGGTTTTCCTCAGAAGGCATGGAGAGACTGAGTGTCATCTTTATTAAAATTGAAGAAGGTTCTGGATTTTGACTGAACTAAAGTTCTGGCTTTTACATGTTGTTATAAATCAAAGAACACTTTTCCCTTTGTTTGCTTCACAGCCTTTGTATGAAAGATAACTCTTTTGGAGCTGGTGTTAAGAATAGCCAGGGTGTTACTGTAAATGATGCTCTAGATTGTACTTGATTAAATTCCCATTTTAGCTGGCTGAAGTGTGTTTTCTGCTCTGCAAGAAGTCTGGTGACGGGTCATGAAGCCACATAGCTTTCTGCCTTGACTCTTGGCTTGGACACATCCAGGAACATTAGGTCTGCCCAGTAAGTTCTGGAAAACCTTGCTACCTAAATGCCAAGGTTTTTTATTATTATTGGTTTTTTTACCTCTCTCTTTCTCTCTGTGTTTTGATGAAGTCTCTGGCTGTGTGCTGGGATTCTGTGTTACCTTGATCTTCTCTAGCCCTGGTAATAGCGTTTTGGAATAAAGGAACATCAGGTGGGATTTTGGCCTGTGGAAAAGCAGAGGGTCTGTCCTTGTGTTCTGATAAATGGGCAGAAGATGTCTGCCTGGTAGTTTTCTACAAAGGAGCATGCTGAGGTTATGGTAACAGTAGGAAAGCTTGTTTGGATGGCTCTTACACGAAGTGACCCTGGAAGTTCAGATCATATTCCATGAACATGAAAAGTTCTTTCTACTTGAAAAAGCATATTTTGAGGCACAGCAGAAGGCTCTATTGTATCTAACTGATATGGCTAAAGGTAGGTGTAGACTTGCTGAATTTAGGATTCTGATTCTGCATTCCTAAAAATGCAACAAGAATGCCTATCATCAGGGCAAAACTTGATGTTAAGCCACAAGGACTTACAGTCTTACATCTTGTAGATACTTTTGGAAGCCTTATCCATTGTATCTATGACCAAGAGTAATTATGTAGCAACTTTGATTATCAGATTTTTCTGTAATATTAATACAGTCTATTCCTAAAAAGATAATGATCACTGTTTCCCAAGACTGCATCTTATATGTAAAATGCTAATTGTCATTGCTTTAGAGAGAAAGTAAAATCTCCAATAATTTGCATCACTGTCCCAATTTTACTACAGTGAAAGACAGGATGTAGCTCTTTGTGAAGTGTATCTATTCATTTCCAAAGGCCTTAAGTTGCATAACTAAGAAATAAAAAGAGTCTCTAAAGGATGTCTCCCTAAACTTCTTTTAATGTTTCTGCATTTTGTTAATTTATTTGGAAGTGAGTTTTTAAAGCCAAATGTTATTACACTATAATGTGCAATATTGAGCTACTTTGCTTAAAGATATGTTATTGCTTTGAGCCTATTAAAAAAAATTAAGCATCTCAACCTTGGAATTTGAATTGAAATATGTAATGATCCATGTATTCTCTGCTCTGAGTAGCCTGTCAATATATATGGGTTTCAATATTATATTTTAATAACTCCCTTTCTTACCTTTTGTTAGTGTTCATCATTTTGATGGTCTCCACAGTTATCTTAAAACCTAAGCACCTTCTGCAAACATTATGAGTATAATAACAAAACTCAAGCAACATGAAGTCATAAAAATAATATTAATGTTTTCTTTCCATTTTAATGAGCTAAAGTTTCATATTCTTTCACCACTATCTCTTTAATTCAGGAGTGATCCCACTGGTTTCAGTAAGAATGCTTGGAGAACAGAATACTATTTAGCGTCCATAAAATGACAGAATATAGCCTCAGAATGCAGTTATTTTCCAGTAATAAGTATTCACATTGTAGGTCTCTTTAAAAACAGGGAGAGAGAAAAAGGTATAAGGAAATAAACTTTCATTCATATTCATGGAGAAGTTAATGGTAGCAGAGAAGTTGATCACTAGACAATGTTTTCAGTACTAGCCATCTTTTACATTAAAAAGGAAGAAAGAGCTGTTGCAGTTTCATCCTCTGAACTCTTCTTTTGATGACTCCTGCTCATTCAATTTAGAATATCAATTACTATATATCATCCAATCTATCACAGTTACTGAATTTAAATATAAGTAGAATTATATGACTTAACATTTCAAAATCCTTCACCTGTGCTTATAGTGCATTAGTGTTCTTTGTATACAACAACTGGTTACATGTCAGGCTGAGAAGAAGGCTAGATCAAAGCTAAATCAACCTGTGGATATCTTGACAATGCTGCTCTAATGTCTTCAACCCCAAAATAATCAGTTTTGGAGATTCTATACTTTCATGAAAGCAACTTCAGCAGAGTTGAAGCAGAGAGCTTCAGCAAAGGACCTGAAGCTTTGAAAAGATATGGATAGATACCACTCTGCATTTTGACCATGATGCTGAATATCAGCGACAATGAGTTGTACTCATGTCATACATTATTATTGTCTGTGGCTTAGAGAACTGTGCTTCTAGCAGTTTCATCAGTCTTTGTTCTGACTGCTGCAGCTTTCTGTAGGTGGCTACACTTTATTAACCAGCAGGACAATGGTCTGTTTCCTTGGAAGGGAGCAGAAGAAATCACTCTGCTTTTTGACACTTCACACTGTCATCTGGAAGGAAAGCAGAGTATAACCACCTCCTCTTTGCAGTAGCAATAAGTGTTGAAACCTGTTTTCTCTAAGAACTGGCTGTGAGAATATAGTGAGCTGGTATATTGACCTTGCTGCTTATCTTGCAGAATGATCTTGTTTTGTTACAAACTACCAAGCCTTACATCTATATACTTCCGTCATTGTGTACCTAGGGTTTGTGCTTGATCATACAAGTGCCATGTAACCATAACATGCATTAAATGACTCATCTATAACCTAAGGTTGGTCTCTGATCCACCAAGAGGGTTCATCTGGCTTGTGGCCTGCTGCTGACTTCCTTGTGAAGGTCTCTCAAAGATAGACAGATCTGTAATTTGGTGTATGTCTATCCAAAGCTTTTGGTAAAGAAAATGAGTTATTTTACCTACAGAGCTAAGCTGCTCACTCTACATACCTGCCATCACATGGCAGGAAATTAGGCTAAGGTATACGCCATGGCAGGGATTTTGGGCCCTGCTGGACTTGCACCAGGTAGATGAGGTCTCCTGGATCTGTCATAATTCAAATAGTTAATGTCACAGCTCACTGCATATATGACCTGGGAAAATAAATATCCATAAAGCTTACCACAGAGAAAGCTAGGCTGTCAAAGGAAAGGTTCAACAGAACTTCACTTGAAATTACAAAATCAGTATGATAAATGGCTCCAAAATAATGCAGCATAAGACACAGGATGATCTACCCATGAAATAAATATACAATCTATTGACAGCAAGCAGGAGTGAGAAAAACAAAAGTTTAATACACAGAAGATTTATAATTCCTCCTTAGAAATCACTGGCAAGCTGGTGTGCCTACAGGAGAAAAATTAATGCTTTTCAGGAACTGAGTTTCAGAAAAGGTCCTGAGGCATGCTGATGGGAGTTTCTGCATGAACGTGTTCATTTAGAGCAGAACGCAATATAAAGCTGTTAACTCCAACTAGTTATTTGTGCAGAGGCTTGTTTTCCTAGTCTTGATATTGCAAGATGTCTGCTTATCTCTCACTCCTCACATCTCTGATTTGATGCTTTGCTGTCAATTTATGACATGACAAATGGAAGTGGCCATGGGGACCTGGGCTCCAGCTATCTGCCTTCTGCAGCTCTATGTATGAAATAGCCGAGCCTGCTGTGGTGCCTGTCCAGGCAATGGACATAGTGTCCTTGCTCCTCAGCAGTGTGACCAAAGGCACTGCTGCCAGGCTTCCTACCCCACCGGAAAGAAAAGATGGAGTTGACAGGAGCTTATAGGCTTCAAAAGCACATAAGTTTCATGTTGTTAAGCTTGCTGTGAGGGAAGAGGAACTTGGAGGGAATATCTTTCAGCAGTCAGCTTCAAGATATAAAGAAATATTAAAACCATAGTTTTATTGAAGCTCTCTAGTCTGACTTTCAGGATGGTGACCTTGTTGGGATGTCAGTCTGAGACAACACAAATACTGGGGTACAAAACCAATAAAATTGCTGCTATAACCAGGGAAGGAGTTGCTAAGGGACAGAGGACATAGAATAGCTACAGCCCACCTCTCTCAAAAGGTGGATATTCTCCTGGGCATGGGCTGGAGAAGCAGCTGAAAGGCTGAAGCTGGTGCTGCTGTGGCTACTGCAGCAGTGGCGAAGCCTGTCTGTAGCTACAAAGACTTTGTAAACATTTCAGTTGTACCATTTCTATCAGCTTCACATTTTTCCTCTGTAACAGTAAACAAACCAAATGTTTCTGTGTATAAAGGCAGATCATCTGCAGTGAGGAAGGCTTTCTGCTCCAGAAGTTACAATTAAAAACAGTTTCTTTGCATCAAAAAGAATGTCTGAGCAGTGTATCTGTCATCTCTTGGGTAAATTTATAATGGTTTATTTCACCATTAGAGATATAAAAGACATATCGAGTAAGCTGATACTAACCAGAGTTATAAAACAGACAGAAACCTAATCCAAGGGGCTGACAGCTATAACTCAAACCCAGATCTATCAGGGAGCTTGAGGGACAGACAAGTAGGCAGCAAATCTCAAGGACAACCCAACCGTCCATCTCCTCTGGAGGCTTGTCTGGGGATATCAGCTGCTCCCTGTCCATATGGGCAAAATCTTCGCTCAATCCCCTTCCACCCTTCCTCTTGCCCCATTGTGGGTAGACAGAATCCTGCATGAGGGACTGTGTGTTTTCACTGTGCTCCATTCAGCCCCACGGATACTTTTCCTTAAACCACTGGTGGATTTTTAGGTGCTGAATTGTGTGATGCACAGAGCAGGGCACCAAGCTCAGGCTGGGAAGATCAAGCTCTCTTCCTCTCCCTGCAAGTGATCTTTCCACCCAGTGCTCCCGCTTCCATCATCCTTTTGTTTCTTCTTTCATATTGAGAACAAAGTGTCTAAAAAATGCTTCTAAAAACATAGTCTAGGCCCATCCCAAAGCGGCATGGGAGCTGTCTGGGGCCTTCAGGAGCTACGGGAACACCAGAAATAACTATTTTCCCATCTGCAATTGAAAAACAAAGCACAAGTGACAAATACTTTTGTTAAGGTGACTGATCTTCATGCTTGACAAAAAGCTGACTGGTGAGGCAGAGCGCTCTCTTTGGGACAGCTACTATTTACTGTCAACGAGCAACATCAGCTGCCAGCTATCTGCATAAAAAGGGAAAGAAGGCAAAAGAAAAACCATTTCAAGCTTTACACTTTTTGCACTCTGCTGGGGAAAGGGTGGAAGTTATAAATGGGGTGCTGTGGTCAAGCATATGATTGGGACCCAGCAGGAGATTTTTCTTCAGTAATATAGGCTTTGGGGCATGAGCTGGTGGTACTCAGGAGCCACATTGTCTTGGGTACTCTGCTTCTTGTGCTGGAAAGCCCACATGAAGCTGGTGGCTGACTCCAGCCACAAGTGATTTTCCATAGGCCTTAGGAATAGAACATAAAACTGTGGGAAATGAGGAATGTCACTGAGTAGCTCAGTTTCTTTTACTGGAATTAATCATCAACTGGTGTACTCTTCAGCTTCAGTTTGGCTACTGTCCACAGACTTTGAAAATGCTTATCAGGTTGCACTCTTCATACTTTCATTTGCTTTATCTGACCTCTTCCACTACTGCAGCTGCTTTACCTCAAAATAACAGATAGGAAAGCACGGTTTCAGTATTTGGGTTTTTTTTAAGTCCTCCCTTCTCAATTAAAATGATAACCCATGGCAGATTTATTATTAATTTGTGAGAAGAATGCCTAAGAACTGCACTTGTTTTAGATACTCGTGCAAAACCCTTATTGTTTATTTCATTCAGACACCTTACAGACGTCATTCTGTGTCATGTCCACCTCTTTTAGTTTTTGTGACCTTCATGGGATGATTAAGCTGCGTTTGGAAAGCTATCACAAGGAATTCAAGTAGAAGATGTGAAGAGCTCTGAAGACTTACATTGGCGCATCAATCAGAATCACTGGAAAGCTGATTTTCTTTTTAAAAGATTTGGCCCATTGTGATTTATCTGAGGATTATTGTAGGGTGTTTGATTGTATGTGTCTGGCTTTGTTTATTTTTTTTCCACAGTGACTATGGGTAAGTGGAATGCAATTAGGCATTGTAAAAACACTTGGGTAATACTGTAGTCAGCAACAATGATGTATCTGAATACTTTACAGGTTGTTCTTCCAGTGTGTGTTTACTGACATCGCTCATTTAAGATTGCTATGAAGCTGGAAATGTTTTAAAGATGATTAACTAGCAAACTATTCAGAGCAGAAAATGTATTCTCTTCATCAGAACAAGGACGGAAAACTTGGGAATCCTAAGAGTTGGTTTTGGTTGAATGTTATAAATATACAAACACTAAGACTTGGAAATAGAAGGAAGAAAAAAAGGAAGTGATCCTCATGGCTCTGCCTCTGAAGGAGAAATCTGCTCTTAAATTTGCCATTCTCTCTTAACTGCAGGGTCAGTGTAAGAAAGTGCTGACAAGTTGTGAAACGGGTTGGTGATAATAACTATTAATAAATCTGATAGCTGCAATAATATCTAACTGCCCTTGGTATGTGTTTAATGGTCTCTTATTGTACGAATGCAACGGAAAGAAATGTCTCTTGTACAAGAAGTATCAAAACCACACATATAGTGTCAGTCCTCAAGCATAGCTCTGAAGTAGAGGTTACTGTGGGGAAAAAAGCTTAAATAACTTTAGGGTGTTGGGTTGTTTTATTTCTCCTTTCAGTATTTAAGATGGGAAATTCGCATGTGAATCGCAAAGGAAAGTTGCACAGTGTGGGTTAAAAAGCAAACCCCAGAATTTACAAGGATAAGTTAGGCCACAAACACTTCCTCACATGATTAAATCCTACTCTAAGTCCTTATAGGCCAGTGCCACTGTTACAGGAACTCCTCTGAAGGTAGCTGGAGACATCCTGTCTTCATTTCATCACTCAAAACATTTGTGGGTTTTTGCAGCTAAAAATTGTTTGCTTTCATAGAATCATAGAATAGTTAGGGTTGGAAAGGACCTTAAGATCATCTAGTTCCAACCCCCCTGCCATGGGCAGGGACACCTCACACTAAACCATGTCACCCAAGGCCTCATCCAACCTGACCTTCAACACTGCCAAGGATGGAGCATTCACAACCTCCCTGGGCAACCCATTCCAGTGCCTCACCACCCTCTCAGTAAAGAATTTCTTCCTTAGATCCAATCTAAACTTCCCCTGTTTAAGTATGAACCCGTTACCCCTTGTCCTGTCAGTACAGTCCCTAATGAAGAGTCCATCCCCAGCATCCTTGTAGGTCCCCTTCAGATACTGGAAGGCTGCTATGAGGTCTCCACGCAGCCTTCTCTTCTCCAGGCTGAACAGCCCCAACTTTCTCAGCCTGTCTTCATGCAGGAGGTGCTCCAGTCCCCTGATCATCCTCGTGGCCTCCTCTGGACTTGTTCCAACAGTTCCATGTCCTTTTTATGTTGAGGACACCAGAACTGCACACAATGCTCCAAGTGAGGTCTCACGAGAGCAGAGTAGAGGGGCAGGATCACCTCCTTTGACCTGCTGGTCACGCTCCTTTTGATGCAGCCCAGGATACGGTTGGCTTTCTGGGCTGAGAGCGCACACTGCCAGCTCATGTTCGTTTTTTCCTCAACCAACACTCCCAAGTCCTTCTCTGCAGGATACATTGTTGTACTTCCCATAACGTACTCTCTGTTTACTGGGAGCAAAGAGGGGAATGAGTGCTCAGTGTGATGGGCAACATATGGGATTGAGTGAGACATCCAATGAATGTGGATGCAGTCAAAGCTGTTCTTTCGCTCAGAGTGAATATTAATGATGTTTCCAAGGTTCATGAATAAACTCACTCAGAACATGAAGTTCTCAAGGGGAAAAAAAAACAACCTCTCCTATTAAAGAAATATGCCTATGTTGCTGTTGAATCAGAACCCTGCAGTAGCAACAACAGTTGCTGACAGTATATATAAAAACATATATAATCTTGTGCATATCTTTTGATACAGTCAGTTTAAAATCCTTAAGATTTTATGCAGAAATATCCTAGTTCTCTATGCTGACAGTATGTGGTCCAAGCCCACAGGATCAGGGCATCAGCCAGCTCGTATCTCTGGCTTTGTCAAGATTTGTGGACTTACCTGGATCCAGATCAGGGTTTTCCTGGCAATGCTGTATGCCAGCATTTTCTTTCTGTGGATGTAAGGGAAATGAGACATGCTCCACAGTATTGTGCCAATACTCAGTCCAACAGCGAAGCTGGAATGTGCTTACCTTCCCCATCTAACCTCTGCTTTCTCTCCTGACCACTTTGCCATTTTGGCTACAAAGGTCTCCCATAAAAGCACCCTTGACGTGCTCAGCCCTTCTCTCCTTTTTGGATGTAGATATAATGTATGAACTCTTTCTTTCAGTCATCAGCAAGAGTCTGTCTCACAAAAATGTGTCTGTGTGTTTATAGCCTGGGGAAAAATAGAATGGAATTTTGATTTTGGTGTAAAACTGTGGCAATCTGGAGACGGTGAAGCTTTTGGTATCATGGAGCTTTGGTCAAAGGCTGGAGCAGTCAGATATTATTGTAACACAAACAGGTACCTAGAGACTACAGTAATGGTTCTAACAATTATTATTAGTATATGTGGCTAACATTACAAACTATCTTCATCAAATAAATACAAGTCTTTTAAAGAAATGAAATTGAGAATGCTTTTCCATACATTTTGATATTGCTGTAAGTGCCACCAAAACCAGTGATCACTGCCTTCATTGTGAACACCCCAGTGCAAGGGCAGCTCTGGGGAAGCCACAGGAGTGCAACTCCACACCAGCACCCTTTTCAGTTGTTCTAAACTGGGCTTAGAGAGATTAAGATCTCACAAGGCTTCCTGAAGGTGAGCTTTGAGGATGCTTCTGAGTGATGCTTCATTTTTATGCCTACAGTGGACAAGGTTTCTGAATATTCTAAAATTGAATGCATAATTGTGATAGGAATGGGGGGGGGGGGGGGTGTTAGGTGGTTTTTATCCTTACCTGATCATGCTGGTGGCAACACAATCCCACTGGCTTTGCTTATGCCTTGTTTCCCATCTGCAGTTGCACCCATGAGGCTCTGTAGGCAGTGTGCCACATGTGGATTTCTTTTCTTGTCAAACACCAGAAGGAGATAAGAGTAGTAAAGACATAACAGCTTGATGTGATTTCTTGAAATGATGATAATCTGTAAATGCTGGCTTTTGGGGTTAAGTCTGTTGCCCACTTGTCTTTCAGGTGTATTATTGGGCATTTCTGAAAACATTGTCCAAAGTCTGACTTTAGAGTGCACACTAAAGTCCTGTGGTCTAAAGCTCTGAAGTGCAAAATGCAAATCCTGAGTCAAATCCCTGAGATTTCAAATGTGTCCACCGTGCTAAAAATATATTTCTATAAACTCTACTGCATATAAATTCATTGTGATGGACACCAGCCATGTTTTCTTCTTCTAAAAAGAAACAGTTAAAGCAAGGAAGTATCGAGTAATAATGAGCTTCCAGAGCTATAATTTACAAGAAAAGCATGCTTCATGATGAACAGGAGATAAAAGCTGCCTTGAACATCTCACGGACTAAATAGACAAATAATATATCCAGAGACAGGCTCAATCATTCAATAAAGGGCCAAAAAAAAAAAGGCTTTTTATTGAATGTGACTTTGATTTTACTCAGTGTATTTTCACATTAACAAGCTATCCACATGTGGTTTTTTGTCTCTTTATCTGGATTATAGAGTAAGGAAGTCTTTCTTAAGCAGGCTGCATTACTCCGGGCATTCCAGCTAAAATTCACAGTGTAAAGTCCTGCAAACTGCTGCAAATGTTTCATTATTGGACACATCCTTTACCATTCCTGAAGGAAAGCATCAGATAGGAACAAGAACATTGCCTAGCATTTTAGTGATGTTTTTATTGGATGGAAAGAAAATATATGACTAATTCTTAGTTGAAGGAATTGCTTGCAGTTATGTAGTTAAATTCTAATTTATTGCCAAAATTTATTTGCTGTTAGGTGACATTGACTCCGGTGACCAATGTCTCATTATTTTTTAAGGAACAATTTTATAGCTGAAAAGACCACATATTACAGAACCATTTATAAAGTTTAAATGTCTTAAGCTAACAATGTGTGATTGCACAGCCAAAAGTGAAAACATTATGGCTTGCTAGGAGAACTCATAACTCTAATACATGGTTATGAAATTGGGCTTATGACAACGAAAACACAGCTTATGTCAGCACACTTCCTCTAATGAGGCTGCAATTGTAATCGAAATCTCTGTGCTTCATCTTACCTAGGCGCTCAGATTATGCGTGTTCCCTGATTGTTCTGATTTCATGCAGTCACACTATGAAGCTTTTGTATGAATATTTAATACAGTGATTTGCATTACATTGGTGCCTCATTGTGCGAGGGACTGAGCAAACCACATACTGAGAGCCAGCCTTGCTGCAAAGAGTTTAAATTTTAAATTGACAAGAAGACAGGGAGAGTGGGAGAGGGAAGAAAAGTATAGAGAAAGAAAGAGGCACACCTAAGGTCTCCCTGCAAATATGTGGCACAGACAGTATTTCTGAGCCCTGTGTCCTATTCATTCCCTCTCTAGGAAGCTTATTCATGTCTTTGGGTTGTGAAAACAACATTAAGCACTCTTGATAATTTACATCTTTACTCATTAACTAGCTGTTGACTTCTTCAAAGTGATTGTGTCTGTTCGTGTTGTAAAGGACACCTCATCACCAGCAAAAGCAATGCAAATATTTCATTCACAAAAGGAAGCTCACAAAGAGCCTGTTTTAAAGCCACAGAACTATCATCTCTTCTTGTGTTTTGTGAGCTTTTGTTCTTGATCCAGCCTACTTTATCTCCATTCTTGCCTTATCTTGTGTTCGACTACCACTACACTGTGACACCTGCAATTTCACAGCAAGGCTATGAAGCCACTGAAAAATTTAACACTTTTTATATATATGAGACCGATAATGACGCCGGTGGTTTCTATGCCGAAGTGATAATCTTTTTTTCACTCCTTTTTAATCATCATCATTCATCTGTGTCATCGTGAGCGCTAAAACTACATTCAAGAGCAAATTTATTTTGGGAACTAGGTACAGAAATTTGTAATTTGCTATTCCCAGCCCATATTTTATTAATGGCTTTGATGTTGGCAGTTATTACTTTAATAACCTTCCATTCAAGCAGTTAAAATGCAGATGATATATTTGTCTCATAATGGTTCTTCATCAATTAATTGGCAAAGCTGGAGATGTTCTAAGCCAGATGATAGCCAAATGCGTTGATGAACTGTGGTAGTGGAACACAAATGCAAGTGAGAAGTACTTGTTTGTGACATGATAGATATATATATATGAAGAAAAGTAAATTGAAAGACATATTTTTGAAATTATGAAGAAACACATCAGAATTAAACTTCACAGTGATATAGACATGGCAGCTTATGTACTATTGATTTTTTTCCAGTACATCCTAAAGTTTATTCTGTGTAATCAGACTTAGGGCTTTGCTGGCAGAGCAGAACAGAACAGAGCAGAGCAGAGCAGAACAACAGAACAGTACAGAACAGAACAGAGAAGACCAAAGCAGAACAGAACCGAACCGAACCGAAAGGAACCTGAAGTGATCATTTAGTCCAAGTATGTGACCATTTCAAGGCTGACCAAAAGTTAAAACATATTATTATACTTTGAAATAATTTTATTATTATACAATGGAACAGGCTTTGTAGAGAGGTGTTTGATGCCCCATGTCTGTTGGTGTTTAAGTGGCATTTGGACAATGCCCTTAACAACATCCTTGCAAAGAAGTGTGCATGTTTTTGTGAGCATGCATGTATAGATGTAGCTGTCTGTCTGTCAATCTATACCTCTGTCCACTTGATTTTAAGGCTGTCACTTTCTTAAAGGACATGATCACTTAAAATTTCACGCTAACAGTAAATAAGAGCTTAGTCCACATGCAACAGCATTCATGTGGGTAGATCCAATTCTTCCTAGTAGAAGGCAGTGATACAGATGCTTTGTATTGCTACCTATATATATTGTTATCATATATATCTGTATTTACACGTTTCTATATAAAAAGAAGTGCTCCAGGAAGGTTTTTCAATGTCCAACCTAGGGCTGGAGACTGTCTTTCATTAGGCAAGCGGAGTTGTGCTTACCTTGTATGCAACTAACACAAGGAACTTTCAGGATCCAGCCTTGTGGTCTTAGCCATGTAGCTTCTAGAAAAATGTTATTTGCATCCTTTGGCCTGAATTTTCTAATTTCTTACCCATTTTCATAGACACACACTTAAAATGAACAGGAAATGAAGTTGTGCTTCTTTGTAATAAAGCCTTACCAGATATTCATTTCTAAGACATTACTTACACATGCACACAAAAGATCAATGTTTAAGATGAAAGAGCAATCATACATGTCGAGGTGGAAGAACCACAGGAATTTTCATATTAAAGAATGTGTAAAAATGTGATGTAAAAATGTGATGTAAAAATGTGATATAAAAATGTAGGTTGTGTCCCATTCAAGGAGAAGGTGCCTAAATTGTGGCTCTGTTCTTGCCTTTTATATATATTGTTATAACCACTTCTGCATATCAGGTGAAGGAGGAAAAAAATTAAAGAAAGAAAGAAAGCCCAACGACAACAGACATTTCCTAATCATCTTGCTTGAAGATAGGCGCTAGCTGTGAGCCATCAGTGTGTGTGGAGAGAGATAATTAGAATAAAAGCAGAGATTAAACAAGAAAATTTAATTTATGTGTGAAAAAGCAAATGCTCTAAGATAAATGTTTAATCCAGAATATTTAACTATTTCATTGTTCAGCCTCAGTCCACTAGTTGAAAACAAACTGAATGAAAGGAAACGGAAGCTCATAGGCTCTTTGTGCTTTCCTAGCTGGATCCACTTCTTCTCTTTTGTTCTATATAAACTCCAACAGATAAGACACATTTTTCCCCCCTTTTCAATACCTACATCAGCCAAGGTCTCTTGACTGTAAGTATACGAATGCATGTGTATTTATAAAGCTGCAGACTAACTACCCTTTGTGATAGTTCAACACATTATAAATACGTTAGGCAGCTAGTTATTTCTTTCCAGGAGATTTTTATTATCTTTAAGAGGAAAGGTGCTACTGAAGTTGCAGAAAGACTGAAAAGCTGAAGCTATGGTGTGAAAATGATACTGTTTTCTGGCTATTCAAAAGGTGTGAGTTATGCAGACTGTTCAGTTGTGCTGCCACCACGTTGGTTGCTGTTCAAAGACCCTTCGAGGAGTGGGGTGCTTCCCTTGCAGACATCTGCCAGACAGATGGACAATAGAGACAGGTAGGTCCTGACTGCTGGAGATATTATTGAGCCAGAGGGAGATAGATTTAGACGTTTAGTTACATGAATGATTCTTTCCTGAATCAGCTTCATTGTCAAAGATAGATTGAATTTAAAAAAGAAAAAAAAAAAACCAAAAAGCTGAAAAGTGTCAAATTAATCCTGAGATATATCCCTACAATACAGTATCAGCACAGTGCCTTGATGTCTATGTATCTTACCATTTCTGTTACATGACTGGAGGCTGATTCTTAATCTGCTGTACCAAGGCTGCTTTACACACATCTGTAAAAATCTTGAATTATTCAGTAGTCAAAAACTGTACACGTATGACTCAAAAACACCTTGAGCATAAAAATACTTGCAAAAAATCATGAGGTTCAGTATATTTAGGGCACATGGGGCTTTGCAGTTTTGGGACGTGAAGCTCATATAGCTCCTATATCGGTTCCAGTATTTTTCTTGACTGCGCTGCTTCTGTGTGGCATTATTGACCAGTCTGTGATTTACAGCAGTGTAATCAAGTTGAGAAGCCAGACCTTAGCAAGCTGAAAACACAAAGGGCTCTGACTAGCTCTGAGTCTCAGCACATCTTGTAATTTACTATTTTGGTTTTTTTTTAATATTTATTGGGAAAAGGAACACATTAATTAAAGAAATAATTTTGGATCATAATAGGTGTGAATTTGAAGTCTGCCTGGAAGAAAAATATCACAGTTCTCCTGTCTGGTCTTGCTAAACCTACTAATGAAGTAAAGAGGATTGAATGCAATATTTTATTGTTTTGTCTTCTTTCTAATTTCATTAAAGAAATCTTTTCTAAGGCCTTTTTAAGTATATGTCACTACAAAACACTCAAAACTGCAGAGGAAAACAATGTGATGAGGGTGCATTGAATTGCACTCTTTTTATCCTTTGCCAAGGGGAGGGTGACTGGTTCAGCTGTAGATGCTGCAAATAGAGGTCTGCTCTCAGTCAGAGGAATCTCACCAAGATGTCACTGAGATCTGAGGGCAGTTGCTTCTGGGAATGGTAAAAGGTTTAGGGATTTCCTGATGTCAGTGAATCAAAAATGGAGTCAGGACTCAGCAGGGCTGTGAGATGCAGTGATGGGAGAGTGACAGGAGCGTATTGCTACACATGTTAACAATTAGCATCACTCGTGATTTCAGGTACAAGAAAAGGAAACTAGCAAGGGCTGGTAAAAATCAATAGTAATTCCAGGTTCAGTTATGTGGCAGAGAGGAATTTTTCTAAAACTTGACATATTAAATCTTCTATTATAGCTCAAATTAGCTGCTAATGTACATGGATAAAGTACCAGTGAAGCTAAGGAAAGGAATGTGTACAGGCCATAGCAAGCTGTTGTGAAATGTAGGGGGTGTCATACATAACTTTTAATGTGCTCAGTACAGCTTAGATGGCAACAGACCAGAGTGTGAGGAACAATTCTTATCAGTAGGTCATCACACAGTAGATGACTATTTTTGATCCAAGTTATCACTATAAACTACTCACCATACCGACTCCATTTACTACATATAGATCTCAGTTAATAATGGAAGCAAAGACACTATATTAGCCTCCAACAAGGAAAAGACCTATATTTCAGTTCATAATATAGGTTTTCTGCATCTAATAGCATTCCATCTGCCTTCTGATAGGAAGCAAATCTATGATATCGGTTTGGTCTTTTTTTCCCCTGCAAATCAGATATTTTAATCAAACACTTCTGGCACTGTGCCATGGAAAAGCTGTCTCTTAGGACATGTGCTGGCTTTTTATGTAGCCCAACAAGCGTGTGTGTGCGTGTATGTGTCAGGAAGGCAAAACTCTGCTTAGTTTATGCAAGTGCATTATGCAGGTGTCCTGAACCATCTGCAGGTGGTACTTTGTATGATATCTGTCAGAAGCATCTCATTCTCTCCTGTCTCAGCATTGGGGTAAAATTACATGATCACTGGCTTGTTGCATTTTGCTTTTTTTATTTGTTTGTTAAATAATGTAGGTTTATATGGTAAAGGAATGCCCAGGCAGCACAGATATATTGTCAGCGACTAAGCATTACCATACCAATACCTAGTGCTCTAAATCATGGGAGGAAAAAGAGGCTGCAGTGGACCATATGGCAATGAAGAGGTCCAGAACCAAGTTTTGGAAGGAAAATATGTCTTTTTAAAGTAAGGAAATATGGCCCCTGCTGCTTTGCAGCACCATCACATCTCTTCTCCTCTGGTACTTTATGTGTCTAATGCAACAAGCTCTAAATGGACTGCGCAACCTGTGAGCTACCAGCCTTGCTGCGGGGTGCAGGAGGGGAAGCATGTGTAGGAGGAAATATTGGGCTCCATCGAGATGCAGGATTGATCAGACCTGAAAGCATGTCTGTCTGGAGGGATGCAGACAGTTCTGTCTGCACCTTCCCCACATGTGCTTTGAGCCGTCTGGACTCCAGCCACCCCTGAGAGGGAAGCCACGCCATCACAGTTGATAAACAGGATCTGAATCAGTTCTGGCCTGTGTCCAGCCAGCTTTGAGCCATGAATGACTGTCCACACCTTCCCACCCACACTGAGTGCTCTTCTCAACTATCCTTGCACAGTGCAAGCTTTGGATTAGCCTTTAATAGGCTAATTAATTTATTTCCTAAGTTAATTAAATTAGTTTAATTCCTAAGCCTTTAATATGGTATTTAGATGAGGAGAAGAGCACCTCATATACTCTTCTGCGTGCCCATGCAATGGCCAAGGACATGATGGGCTGTTCCTTTAGTGCAAAAGTAAAGTCTCTGCTTAGACACTTTACCTGAGGGCCTCCATCTAGCCATTTAGCATCTGGTAAAACCAAACCAATGCTTTAAATATGTCCTGCTGGTATTATTCTTTGTTAATCACTGACAATGGATTTGGCAGCCTATAAGGAACGGCAGAAGATGCTGTTATCTATACTTGTCAAGGTGGAGAATGGGTCAATTGGCTAGCTGTGTCACTGGACTTGGTTTGGTGTGTTTCTCACAGCAGTTCATATGATGTCAGGAGCAGTATATTTCTGAAGCACTGAATCACAGAGCACTGTAAGATGTTACCCATGAAGGAATCAGTTACAGTCTTTCAGCTGAGACTTTATGGTGGTGGACTTGAGCATCTGCCCAAGGACTCTGAGGTTTGCTTTTCAAGAGGGCTTCCAGATCCAGTAGGAGGGCCCAACTCCCAATTATTGTACATGGAAAGAACAGTACATCTGTCATCAAGGTGTATTTGGAGATAAATATTAAAATTAATTTCTGATCTGAAAGAATAGTATCTGTCTGGAATGTTTTCCCTAAGGACGGCAGTCTGGCTAGACGTCAGTGTGGTCAAAAGTTGGCCTGTTTCAGAAAGGGAGCAAAAGGAGAAGGATAGATTGTTTTTTATATATATGCATACGTACATAAATATATGCATTATGTGTGTCTATTCATGTATGTGTAAATATACATATAAATGCATATCTATACACACTGCAAGCAAAGTCAGTGATTCTGTCAGTCCTGTATACTTTGAATGAATGCAGGGTGAAAACATTTAAAAATTTGAAATCCTTCTTCCAATTTATATTTTCTAAACAAATTTTCTTCCAATTTATTTTTCCAAAACTCCTCTTCCTTCAACCAAACTACTGCGATGAGAGCACCATCCACCTTATTTCATGAAAATAGATATTTATTCTAAAGAAACAATAAGATGCACCTTGGTCTCAGATATGGACCATGGGCTGGTATAAAATATCCTAATTAACAGAGCTTCCATCTCTACAACAATTTACAGTCAAGCTTCTGCCTTTTATTATTATTTTATTTGATTTTACTTTGGGAAGCAGTACCTTTTAAATCTGTCTTCCCCCCCCTTTTGTACTCTTGCACTGGTGAAAGATATATTTTTTAAAGCTTTTACTGGATTAAGCTATGTAAGCATCACAAAAATGAAACCACCAACTTCATCATACTGAGATATGACCTTTTTCTGCTTAAAAAAGTCTTAAAATAATTAGGTCAAAGTTTTCATTGTTGGTATTTGTGCAACAGTAATTCATGGCTGATAATTTAATTGAATTTTCATATGTATGAAGCAGATGTTATAGGTTCTCTGCTACATCACTATGGTAGTGTTAGTCATGCAGATTTATAATAAAGCAAACCTTTATTGTCCCTTCCCACATTTATCTACATTTTGTGCTGCAGCTGATTTTGCAATTGTCTCATTTAATTATGAACATTGACATCATTTACAGGATTTATGCATCTAATTAAGTGGGCTCTAATAGAGAAGTTTCAGAAATAAAGCCAAGAGACTAATATATGCTTGCTAGTGGTTACATGGGTTTCTATTTTTTCTCTTAAGCAAGAGGAGTGAGGAAAAAAATGTCTTTGTTTCCTGGTATCAGAAAGAGTCTTCAGATAAAATATTTCCAGTCTTCTCAGTCACATTATGTATGAAGGAATATTTTAAGATGTTGCACTGATTCTTAATAGTAAAGAGTATGTAAAAGTAACACAGTAGAATACAAAAGCAGAAGAGGTAGTGAGAGCTGAGTAGCCATGGTTATAGGGAGTCTATTAACCAAGGAGATTTTATAACAACTGGCAAACCCTTTATTAAAGTGTATATTGTTCCTTGAATGAGCCTGTATAAGCTATATGTGTGTGACACTAATACAAAGTGTGAACTTTTTCGTTTTCGTTTTCCAGTCAACGGTAAAATGAAATAAATTCATTGATTAATGATCCTCTAAACTGGTGGAATAGCCCAGCAAGGTCAGGAATGAGAAAAAATCCAGTTCATTAGTCAGCAAGTTTTCCTCCTCATGGTTTTATTGCTTGAGCTTACTTATTTATTGGTCAAGACAAGGGAAATGAACAGGAAAAAGACCAGCTAGGGTTGTTGTCCATCTCTGTAAGAGGCAGATATGGCTTCCTGCCCTTCAGGAGTTTCCATTTCTGCTCACCTCTCAGCCATCAAGTGTTGGTGTGGTCACAATTCACTGGAAAACACAAGTAATATTAATGTAGTCTGACCTCCATCATAGACTGGACAGTAACTGTGTTTGTTCATTTCCATAAATCTGTCTAAGCATGATGTCTCTCTAGCTTTAAAACCTTCAGGTGATGAGAGAGCTTACTATGTCCATAGATGGTTTGTCTGATCCTTTATTCAGGACTAGGCTCATCACCATGTGCCCTTTGTTGTTAAAGATGACAGTAGGGTAATTGGTGTGCCACTGATGGAAGTGTAAATGTTCAAAGCAACCTATGTGTGATAAGTATTGTCTGTTTCATGGATATATATCATAACATAATAAGTCTTGAGGAGCTAGTGGGCATTCCTAAAGATTTGAACCTGGAATAACCTGCAGCTGATGAAAAGTGATGCTTTGTGAATCACGAACCAACAGAGTTCAGATGGACATCAGTCATCTGCCCCATTCCTTTTCCTCAACTGTTATCCCTCTTTACCTATACTTACTTTCTTCTTTTCCCTCCTCCGTCAAGCAATTCAGCAGTCTCTCATATGTTTGCATGAGTAATAGCTGGGAAATTCTATGAGTTTAAAATAATTCTCTCTTGTATTGATTTAATCTTATATTTTTTTGTGTCCATTACCAGAAAACATGAAAAACTATTTATTGCTTTCCTTTACATATTTGAAGGCTCATCTGTCTCCTTTCAATCTTCTGTAATTAGATCAGAACTATATTCTTTCAGTAGGGATGGAGTGGGGTGCTCAATACCCTCAAATTGAATACCTATGCGCAGTGCTTTTTCATTAAGTAGCTGTCATCTGTATCCCCCAAGTTTTCAGTGTAATTGTAACAAACACTATTTCTTTCCATTCATTTCATGGTTTTTGTTTTGTTTTGTTTTCATTAAAGTCACAGCTTCAGGACTCTTGGGATTATTGAATCTTTTAACTTTTCTTAGAAGAACTTTTCAGAGAGAAGGATAGCACAGAAGGGGCAGGAAGCAGGAGAAGTTTGTTCAGGCCCATCATGCACATTCTTCTTCTCCCTCCCCATTCATATATAAAAAAGCAGATCTTCAAAAGATCTTATTCTTCTTATTCTAGGAATTCACATGAAAGTACATTTGCTAACTGGCTAACCACACAACAGATGTGAAAGCTTCCCATCACCTCTGGTCATGAAATAAATGTCTACTGTACTTGTTGACAAACTACAGTGGTTCTGAGAAACTCATTACCTCCAGGAGAGCTATGGTATTTTTCTCAGAATGGAGGAAAATCTGATGGCTGGATTATGGTATCCTTCATCTTCATGCTTTCAATTTGAATAAAAACCAAATTGAGAGGTACTAGCTTTCATTGCTCATAATATCGTCACTCTTATCATCAAGCTGAACTGATAAGATGTTGAAAAACTGAAGCTGGGTGGCCATTACATTTAATCCTCCAACAGTTATTTTTGTCCTGTTGTTTCTCACCCTCATGAAACTGCCTTGCGAATACCCTATGGTTTATCCACTGCCACCGAGGACATATTTCTGCTGAAGTTCTTCTGTAATGACACAGAAAGCAGATCAGGCTAGCTGTAAAGTGAAATATGGATCAGGTTGTGTGAGACCCACAAGGTGACTTTACAACAAGAGTGCTATCAAGAGAGAGGTGTGACTAGAATTAAGCAGAAGACAGCTGTGGCAAGAGGGTGCGAAATGACAGGATGGAGTCATCTGTCTGAAAATATCTTAATGTCTGCCACTTAAGCATACACCAGTGCTTGAATAGGTAATTTCTTAGGCAGAATATTGCTGTTCTTGTTTGTGTTCCTCCGCGCATTAAAGGAAAAGTCATGTTTCATTTTAATATGCTGAATATGTTTTTCTTCTGTCCACAATCCACAGTTAAGTGATTTAATTTTCATGTCTGGCTTCTATTTCTTCCACAGAGCCAGAAATGTTACATCTGTAATGATCTGATGCAAAATCCTTTAGAATTCAGTGGAAAGTCTTCTTCTGACATTAATGAGCTTTAAATTACATTTTAAATCAAAGTTTTAAGTGAAGAACTGAGTTGGTAGCCACTGTATTTCTACAAATTAGCTTATTGATAACATTGGGCTATATTTTTAAGTGCTGAAGATTCACTTTACCATGTAAATCAGCTAATTGCTCTTCTATCTGCAATATCTGAAAATGAGCATACTCTTTCCTGAAAACATGGTGGACTTTTTTTTTATTAATATGGCTTTATTGTGTTAAACCAAAAGGAAAATTTAATCATTCTATTGCTGTAAGCTATTCATATTGTTACAATCTGGGTATCATGTCTACTTTGAATATTCTTAAGGGGGATAGTGACAGTAGGGAATGAACTCATCTGAACTCAGCAGGAAATTAAGAAGGTACTTGGAATAAAAAAAAGGGAAAAAAGAAGAAAAAGAGCTACAAATAGAAATACTTGCAATGAAAGAAGCAAGGATTAATGCAGGAAGCATCTGGAAGTACAGAAGAAAGAGTTTATTGGTCCTCAGCTAAGGGTCCATGCCCAAAGAAAAGATGAGAAAAGAGGTTAAGTGGGATGAGGGGACTTTGTTCTTTGCTTTCCTGTGGGATCTAACAATTGCTGATGCAAGAGACTCACAAAGTGGGTTTCCTGCACACTCTACTGTGCTCTGGTTTTGGAAGTGTGTGAATTTCCAGCAACAGAAGTTTTTGCATTCCCTTTCTTTGTCTTCTGCAAATGTGTGTGAACCTGAGGGCTTCTGTTCATTTTAGGTTTTGTCTTGTCTTTCTGTGAAGGGAATAAAGAGATGGTTGAAATATACCTTAAAGACGGTGCTTAGATATGGGAGGTGAGAACAGGTACCCCTGATGCATATCACAGACTCTAGTCTGTGTTAGTGCTGCTGTGTAGCAGTGATAACAAGAAAGCAGTTCACAGCTTTTTGAGTTTCCCTCCTCCCATCTATATTTATATCCAATGGATTTTCTCATTCTGCTGAGTACCATATTTAGAGAAACAATTTTCACACCTGTAATTGCCACTTACTGTTTGCACCTTGGAATAGAGGTGCTAACATGTGAGGACATAGATTACATTTGTGATTATTTTTCAAGGGTCTAATGAAACCCTTGAAAACATTTATACCCTCCACAAAATGCTTACAATGCATACAACGAAGGAACATTTCAGCATATACACAGTGGTATCTCCATGCAAAACACTAAACTACTACTTTTGTGCTTGATTGCTCTCTTGTCTGATAAACAATTTTTCTTCCTCACCCCAATATCTTGCTACCTTTCCAGCCTTCCTTCATCAAAACCAGATAGACAAGGTAAAAACTAAACCATCAGAGCAAGCAAACCAGCCCCTTGGAAACAGAGTGTCAGAACTTGTTAATTGGACGTGAGGCTGCTCACGATGCCCCATGTCCTTCTGCAGTGTTGAGGTCAGTGTTGAGGTCCCTCACCTCAAACCTCTAAAAGCAAATGCAGGTGAGGAGCACATCCATAATTCTGCCACCTCTAAGTGATATACTGTGCCTTTACCACACACGCGCGCTCCCTGTCTGTGAAATGAATCGAGCGGGAAACGCCTGCTGTGAAATACTTTCTGTGCTCTGAAAAAGCAACTATCTGCTATTTATGGTTCTTCCATTTTCCCCTGCAATCCCCTCACCCTTCATGCACGCTGCCATCTAACGCCCCGCTTTCATTTTCCCAGAATAAACCCCACAGATTTCACTCATCTCACATTTAACAGATTATAATCCCCAAGACAAAAAGAGAAATTATGTTAATCTTCTGGAACAGTCTATTCAGCACACTGATGAAATGAGGCAACACAGCCCCTGCTGAGGTGCATTTGCAGCCCTTCCTTTCTCTGCATACACAGAGGATGCCTGAAGCACTTCACATCACAGTCACAGCTCTCCTGTTTGCTCCATATTATCTCCAGCCCTTCAGGACACTTACAACTAATAAACAGGGTACAGCTAAACTACCAGAAGGTGCTTCCTCCTTTCTATCACTTTACTCAGGGTCAGCAGAATTAAAGTTGCTTGTGTAAATAGTGTATGTGTGTGGCTTATCTCTGTTATTTCCTGGGTTTCAAAGGTCTGAGATTTAGGAGCTCAGTTGCAGAAAATACTGTTGCTAGCTGCAGATAGCTCTGGGCTTTTGGGAAGTATTGTGTGCCCTGATGACTCCGAGTATTTTCACAAGAAAAAAGAAACTCCTCCATAAGTACTGAACTAATACACTCCAACAGCAAGTGAAGGTATTTTCCCTGCCTGTCTGAACTACAGCTGAAATCTGCATGAGGAACAATATGATCTTTATGTGACTTTCTTGTCTTGCAGATACATGGAAAAAGGAAAATTATGTTCAAGCTCTTGCCCTTCAAACACCAGGCCCAGGCACCATGTTCTCACTTTATAGGCTCTGAAAGTCCCCTATACAAAATGCTGAATCTTTCTTTCAACAGCTTAGCGCACCCTGGTTTCGTTTTTGCTTTAGTGGATATTAAGGAGCCAACCAACTTCCACCCTGCAGCAGCTCTGGCCACTGGTGAGATTTCTGCATCAGAGAAGAGCATTGCTTTTTGTAGGGCTGCATCCTGCTTCCACACAAAGTTGCCCCATGTCAATGTCTGTGGCCTCAACATGCAGCTTCCTCCTTTGCCATTAGGAAAGCACAGACGAAAATGTTTGTTAGAAGGGTTGCAATCACGACTCTCACTTTAAGGAAGTGAGGCATAATCTGTCCTTAATTAGTTTAACAGGTAACTTATCTTTCTTTCACATGAGCTAATGAAGCATTTCAGGCACCTTCTTTTAAACCACATGGAAATCCCATAAAGCTTGGATAAAATGAAGCAACCATCCCTGCAAACCTCCTCTTTTAGTGAAGAGCTGGTTTTGATTAAGAGGTGTTTTTAACCTGTTATCAAAGAGTCCTTAATAGAGCTGTACTGCACAGCATCCAGGAGCTGAGTGTATTTTATACATGCTCTTCAAATCCAGAGTTTACCTGAGCTGATCTCCCCTTTCACTCAAGGTATATTTAAAGGCAGAAAGATGGGCCAGCTTGTATTTTCTGTATGTACCTCAGCATATTTTCTATAGAAATCACTGAACTACTTAACACAAGCTTACCTTCCTCTCCCTCTTCTGACCTGTATCTGGAAATGAAGTTGAGCTTTTCAGACAAAATAAGGATATCAAAGTACCTGACTTCCAGGAAGTCCCGCACGTCTCTATTCCCATATATCGCTGCTGTGATGGCTGCCTGAAGCCGTACAAAATGACCTAATACCTCATTTAATCGAAATTTTCCTATGGATTTAGCTGGTGCAGGATTTTTTTGTGGGGAAATGAATTATGCCAACATAAGCAGAGTCCTGTCAGTAATGTTCATTTAGTCCATATGAACCAAAGCCATAAAGGCCTTAATTTCTAACAGTAGCCACCAAAACTCTGGCTTTTGCTGTGGCTCTGCTGGATCACTTTTCCACTCCTTTTGACTGATCTTTCATATTCATGTCCTGTGTGCTTGCAAAACACTGTTGCAGTTAATTTTGTGCGAGTGATAATTCCCATGGTTCCCATCTCACCCCTACACTTGTGCAATTACCCTTGCTCCTTCACTACAGAGAATTAGTCCCACATTTTTATATTGTTTTTGAAACATTTCGCTCTCAGAACTCTGCTTATGTCTGCAGATTTAAGACCTGTTCCAGCTTGCTGTGCTTGTCCTGCCCTTGATTTACTATTTGAAATAATAAATGCAGAACATTTATGTTATACTTTGCCTATGGAGGCTCTGCGGTGCAGAACAAAGAAGACAGGTAACGCTATCCCTGTTTTACAAGTGGTAAAACATGACATAATGGCAGTTCCAGCCGTTTCAGGCAGTCCTAAAATTAGGGAGGTAATTCGCTGGAGTTATACCAGTATTAGACCTGAGTAAAGCAGTGTGGAATTGAGTATTTATAAAACACCAGCCCTATGATATCTCCTTTCGCAGGAGACGAAGAACAGCAGTGTTGAGATGGAGGGAGACAAAGTGCCAAAACAAGCACCTACCACTGGGCACCAGTACAAGTGGCTGGAGAAAAGTGGCTGGAGAGCAGCCCTTCAGCAGGGATCTGGGGGTGCTGGCAAGAAGGTAAACCACATCCTGGGGTGCATCAAACACAATATAACCAGCCAGTTAAAAGAGGTGGTTATCCTGCTGCATTCAGACAGGTGTTTCACATATCTTTATTCTGCTCTTTGACACCCCTGGTATGCATACTGAGACCTTAAGCTGGCCTAAAGCAGTGTAGCTCTATGAAAACCAAAAGAATGACACCACTTAGAGCCAGCTAACTGCCTCAGTCATAAACATCCCTCCTGTGAACAGAGAGACAGAGTCAAGCTTGCTTTTTAAGATGCAGATGGGATATTGACTGAAGAAAAGATGAAGACCACCAGGATAGTTTTGTTTCCAGTATAAGCATCAGTCTTCATTATAGATTAAAAGCAGTGTGTCCATGCAATTGCTCTATTCTCATAATTTGTTTTAATCTCTGCTGAGTCATTGTTTTGCCTCCAGACACTTTGGTGTGACAATAATGATTAATAAGGATAATGCAGAAAGATATGTTTATGGAGAAAGTAGGATTTATTATCTGGGTAACGAACGTATAACTTACCTTTTAAAGTTAGAGGACTAAAATTAAATTGAAATTTAAAAAATATCATCAAATCTGTAAGACATATTGTGTTTTTATGTGATAAGCACACTGCAAACTAGTCATGTTAATGAACCACTATATAGCTCATGCTAAATAATTAGATAGGATACCATAATAAAAATGTGCATGGATTTCATTTTGGTAAATCGCAGGCTGTTTTCAAGACTAAACAATATCAGTAGCAAATGGCCATTCTGCAATTCCGTGTGTAGTTCCTGTAGGAACCACATTCAACTTGGTAATGAGGCATAAACAGAGGATTTTCAAAGAGATTAATAACAGCCATGGACTGGAATCTAAAAATCTTTTTCACATTTTAGATACCACTTGATATGACAAAGAATAGCCACAACCTGCTCCGTATTTCAAGAAACAGATGCAAAATATGAATTGCAAAGGCCTCGCTCAATTTTGTTTCAGAAGTTATTATCTCACTGGCTGAGACTTTATAGGTATTACCTTTTGTAGCTAAGATTCAAATAATATTTTCCCTCTGCCACACGAGGCTAAATTTTCAACCACATCCAACTAGTGTTTGGTGTGCTAGTGGTGTGCTAGTACGAACACACCAGCTTTGTGTTTTGTTTGCAAATGGATGTTTGCATTTTCCACAGGGATTATGAGAGTAATACATCCAATATTAAAGACTGTCACACAGACCTCGGTCAAAATATCCAAATCTAACATCAGACTTCTAAAACTCTACATAAATAATAATACGATTAATTTTAAGGAACACTAGAAATGTGCAACTGCCATTGACGTTATCAGGAATTCAGGGTACTAGACAACTTGGAGAATGAAGCCACTTTAATTTAGCTGCCTAGATATTAATTTAGGACCTGAATGTGTATGTTCGGTCTATGGCTACCACACCAAGTTAAACATGCTGGGGAAGGCTTCTGGGTGTTGAGGCCAATTGCTTTGGAGTAGCTTGCATCCCCTCTAGTTAGCTGTCCGAGCCACAAAAACAGGGTGAGTAAATGCCAACTATCTATTGCGAATGGTCCCTAAGCAGTTTAATATCCAGGATATACCTGAGATATCAGTAAAAGAGATGGTGTGAAAAGCCCATGCACATACTGGGAAACAGTCTAATAGGCTTTTTAGCAAAGATGACCTCCATCCAGGAACATTCCTGGACACACTTGGATTTATTAGTATAGGTGCAGTGTTTTGTTTCAAAATTTTGTGTGGAGATTTTAGGGCAGTCAGGTTTAAAGTAATGCATTGGGGTAATCGTGGATTTTACTCTGTTGAGAAACTTAGCTTGTCAGAAAGGTAACTTTCAGAAACTTAAGTTTATCTGGGTACTTTAGGGTGCTCAGCTACCCGTAGGTCTAAGCATCTACCATCCCTGTAGAGGATTTTGCTTCACACCATGAACTACACAATAGGAAGCACTTGTTTAGGAATAAATGATGAAAATGGTGAACAGGCTGCAGACGAGCACAGAAGCTATGCATAGCAAAAAGCATAAGGATTCAGGCTGAATATGCTATCAGTGATATTTCACATCCTATCTAAGCAAATATCAAGCATCTCGCTCCCTTGTCTCCTCCCCCTTTTCAAGCATGAACTGGGGCTTCTGGTGTGCAGTGAGGGCCCCTGCTGTTTTGTAATCTCACACCTCACCAAATGCCTCACTGCCACTTGTGGGCTGGCAACAAAAGCAGAGCCTTTTCAGGGAGAGCTGTTGGCTCCAGCTCATCAGAGCTCCCAAGTTGGTGTTGCAGGGGTGGTTTCTCGCCCAAGGCTATGGGGTGATGGAGCTGCAAGGGCATGGCTTTAAAAGGCTATTCCTTTTTTTTTTTTTTCCTTCTTTTTTAATTTTTGATTTCCCCTTAAGGTTCAAACTAGGGAATCATTGCAAATCGTAAGCAAAGTGATTAAACTGATGCTTAGGAGCATTCATTTGGAAAGCCCATGTTTCATATTTTGAAGTCAAATCTCACGACATAAACATCTACTCATCCTGTACAAGGTGAGGGAAATGCAAGTCAATATTACACTCCTTCCCTACTTCTGCTCTCCTGCAACACAGTCCCAGAGATGCAGTAGGAAAACAACTCCCTCTGTAGCTCATTTCATCTCAGTCACAGAGCAACAACGTGATGCACAAAACAAGGCTTGCATAAGAACAGTAGGTAGATTTGAATTCCTCAAATTGAATTTCTCCCTTCCTTTGCTCCTTTCTTTAATGATACAGGAATTTTCAGTCAGAAACATGCCCATAATACTGGAGAACTGTTTGTCACCCGTTCATCCAGTGGCCAGATAAGTTATTAGCTGCCCCATCTGAGAAAGAGCACAATATCCCAATGCTCCCAATGCTCCAAAGAGGGCCCATACCCACAATGCTCTGAAGAGGGCATACACACGTATCTAAAGTGGATCAAGAGTACACACACATCTATACTACATGTTCTCTTAAATTAACGAACACTTTTAACTGCACAATAGCTTGTATTCACAGATGCAACAGAATGGAAATCTGACTTTAGATTTATTGAAAACCCCTCTAATGAGAAATTAAAGCTACAGAATGTTCTTATCGGAAAAGATTCTGAACACTTCCCTTGGACTGAGAAACAAAATCCCTGAATGCCCTTTTGTGCTCAGAGTCACTGAATGTTACTGGCTTCTTTAAGGAACGTCTTTAGCTGGCTATTAAGTGAGATTGGAACCAATCAGACAATCTCTCACTGGTGATTTCTGGAGTAAAGCATGAAAAGAGCTAGAGAATTTGATCCCACTTTTCCTCTTCTGGTCCTTTCATTCTGTTTAGTTCTGCTCGCCTTTTCTTGTAACTGATTAAACAGCATTCGAATGTCAACAAAGGGAAGGAAGGTGGGATGAGTTTTGAAGGCTTTGGCCAAAAAGGGAAGTTCATTAAGTTTCTTTGCAAAAACGCTAAAGACCTCAGGGACAAATATCTTTGCAAGTTTTTTGAAATGCAGCTCCTTGGGAAAAACCAGAAACTACATTTTCTTGGGCATGGCCAGCTAAAGAGGGAGGATTATCAGAGGAGCACTTGAGAGGACAGTTTCCATGGACTCCAATATGTCTATTCAGTTTTCTAAAAATCTTCCTCTGCCAGAAAAGGAAAAAATATTTCTCAGTCTTCCCAAATATGAACCAAATAAAAAACCCGTTAGGAACATTCAGATTTACTTTATTCGTCTCAGAGAGGAATTTCTGAAGTGGCAATCCATGAGAGCATCAGAAGTGCTACAAAATCTGCCTCACCAAGGGTTAATAGATCTGTCTCATAAGAACGCACTGTGCAGATGAAACCAGAATTTGGATCTGTGGTGCTTGCCACAAGCTCCAGCAGGACTGAAATTTAGCTGGCCTCTAAAATGTTTAGGAGTGTTAGTGAAAAGCCTATGAATTCTGAGCTGCAGATTTTTCCTGGCTTTGTAACACTCAGAAGGTATTTCTTCAGGCTAAACAGATGACTTACAGACCTCTTAGAAGTACCATAAAAATGAATATTGGGAAATAATACACTCCACACTATGTGGGCATTGTGTAACACGTTGCATAATATTTCTATGCACGGTACACCTCCTTTGTTGTGTGAAATGTTCACAAGGTTTTTCAGAGAGATGTAATTTTTGTACTGTGGCATCAGCTGTGTAATCAATGTTTTATTGGCCAACAAGATTGAATTGCAGCTTGTTCAATATTATTATGTGATTGAGGTTAGAAATCCTTCCCCTACCCCCAAAATAAATTATTAGGTAACTTCTAATTAACATTCTGGTGGTAATTCATTTCCACTGGATAACTGATATTCACAGACAGGATATTTCTATAGCTGTGGAGGTTGAGACAGTGGCAATGCACATATGTTTAATTCCTTATCTTCATGCTGATCAGCAATGTTTGTTTGCTAAATGTAGGTGGGATAAAGCTTGGAATGATAGAGATCTGGCAGCAGTGACAAATCATGTACGGTTTCCACTTCCTTTCATCAACAAGATCTGGGAAAAACCTGCAAAAGCATTGAATCACTTCATATCAGTTTTGAATGCCTACTCTGAATAAATCTGTGCCTGAGCTAGCCATCCTCAGCTCCCTTCAGTCAATGGAAAGAATTAGACATTTAAGGGATTAAATTAAATGTCTCATTTTAGGTGTCCTATTTTAGATGTATAGTTTAGGGTAAAATAACCCATTTTATTTCAATGCCTATTTCACTCAAAAAACTGTAAGAGGAAGCTAGGAATCTGCCTTGTACGTTGAAGTCTACCCTAAAATCTTTTAGTTAGGTGAAATCCAGCTTAATGAAAAAGGCAAGATGAATACAAAACAGCCCTTAATAGATGTATGGAATATTGTCAAAGAGTAAACAAATCATCTTGCAATAAAGACCAAGAAGTAAAACACTGGTTTTCCAGTGGAAATGACTACTACATGCTTCTGTCCTGCTTTATTGAGAGATTTTGTCACAAAAAATGGTAGGAGAAAAAAGAAAGAAATGAAAAGTATATAGCGGAAATAATTTCTATAATGTTATCCTTAATGCAATGTTAGATTGAAAAGTTTTATCCCCCAGACAGTGCAGTATAGAAAACTTTGCAAGCTGCTGTGCAGAAAAATAATCAGATTGAGCACTAACTGCAAATTCTTTCAGTGTAAAATAATTCACAAACCCTAAGGTTGTAAAACATCTTGTAACATGTTGATGCGACATGTTACAAGATGAAGCAAGTTGGCAAGTATACATTAAAACAAGCATTATATAGTATGTAAATTCTTCACTATTTTCAATAGAACTTAGGTTTCTAATATTCCAAAATACTTTTGAAAAGCCCACACAAGAGTCTTTAGGCAATGTAGACACGAATGACTGTTATTCCTGAGAATTAATCTAAAGTTGCACATGATGAATATATAACCAAGCCATGGAAACTCAGAAAGTTACCACTCATCATCCAGGATCCTAGCACTGATTATTTGTAACATTTTGGCATACAATCAAGAATGATTGAATCATTGTGGCATAAAAAATCATTGCCCAGCAGCTGGGTGGTAATAACCGACTCTTCACACTTTTCTCCACCATTGGGAAAACACATTTTGCTTCATGTAATATATTCTGTTTCATTACTGGAATAAGGCAGGAGGCACAACTGGCCAGCTGTGGAAGCTCAGCTGCATGGTGGCAATTTGTTCACCTGTCATAACTCAGCCTTGTTAGATCCTGCATCCACACCTGCTGTGCTATAGGCCCTAAACCCGGTGGCTGTCTGGGTTCTAAAGTGTAGAAAAATGCTGAAAATTATTCCTTTGTTCATTGGTCAAACATGATTTTTAATTACAGTCTAACCAAATGGGCAGTTCAATGACAACAGACACAAACAAATAAATCCTTCCATTAGTTCAGCCTTTTGTCCAGTTCTTTGCAGGATTTGGTGTGGAAATAGTGATCTCTTTTATGAAGAATTTCATGAGAATTAAGTCATAGAAAAAGTTTTAAAACCCAGTTATGTTAAATGGTGATGAAGTCCATATGTAATCTTTCTTCAGAGGCATCGGTACAGACCAAAGAAAGATCCAAAAGTCTTTTTTCCTATTATTACCCCCAAGAGAAGATACCGATATTGAAAATCAGGACGTCCCTACATTTTTACAAAATTGGTGTGAAATTCATGCTTTGAAATAACCTCAAACCATAGAAGTTGTCTCCAATTTGTTTTCTTCTCCCTCTTCTGTTTCAATAAGCATCTTCTCTCTGGAAGGCTCAGGGACACTAGAGGTCAAGTAATTCCTTAAGATTATCCTTTGGGAGACATCACTGAGAAAACAGACAGAGCAAACTGTAGGAAATGTTTTCTATAAAATGCTTAGTAGAGCAGTACTGCAGTATAAGACTCTCTTGGTTTGGCTGCTAAATGGAAGAGAAGTTTCATTTCAACCTTCAATTTTTTTTTTCTTTTGTGTCTAATTTAGAGGAAAAAAGACAAAAAAAAAAGAAGTGAAACATTTGAAACATTTAATTTGACCTGAAATGAAAATCCTTATTCTAATTTTGGACATCTTCAGGAAAAATCATAAGAATCCTTCTGGAGGACTTTGGTCAAAGCCCTTCCCCAGAATAAAGGAAGAAAGGGAAATGTGTCCCTTCTAATCAGTAGCTCAATGTCAACGGAGCTTTTTCAGGTCTGAGAGATTTTGACCTGAGTTCCCTACTTTGACTAGGGGAATGAAGACTCACCTCCCTTGGATGTTTCCCTAATCAATTTGCTACTGGGCATTTTGGGTGGGTTGTTCTCCAACTGTAGTTTCATAATCCATAGAGTCAGGTAGACGATTACTTTGCTAATGAAAGCTATAGGATTGGTCTCCCTTTATCTTGGCCTTGGGTGGCTATTCCCTTTCCCTCAGTGCTGCTGCTAACACTTGTGTGCCCAGGAATGTGGCCTAGTTGCAAATTAAATCTATGTAAGAATTGCTTCTGACGGGATCCCATCCTGCCTCCAGGCTTGCTGCTCAGCTGCCCAAGGTGTGAAGGAAAGAGTGTGGCTGCACTGTTGGAGATGGCAATGGAGCATGCAGCCCAGGGTTTTAGCTGTTTGTGACCTAAGGCCTGGGTTTGTGAAGCTGAGCTCTCTGATTTCAGCTTAGCTTTACTGAAAACAAGTCAGTGTCGAGCTATAAGGGAACAAAAGCCAAAGCAGTTCAGAAGTAAGAAAAGTAAAAACACAGAAGCAAGTTGTTAAGCCATAAATTAAGTACTCAGGAATAAACTACTGACATGTGACAGTGTAAAACTCCAAGAAATAAAATGAGAGCAACTTGGCAAGGTCAAGCTTCAGTCATTTCCAACAAGGAGGCTGACACTTCCCATCTGACTGAAGGCTGCCTGGACAGCAGATGCTCATGGGGTGCCTCTGTCATGGGCAGCGAGAGTGCTCGTGCTGAGCCCAGTAACCTATTAGTGCTAGCTGCCTGCTGTGTGTATTAACTGATAAATAATTGTTGTGAGCTCATAAAATGTTTATAGTCCTGCTTACGGTGTCTCTGCACCAGGCAAGCTGCAGGGCTATCCACACTCAAGCTTCTTCTGACTTTGTATGCACCACAGTGTGTGCACTGGAGCAAAATCCACAAGAGAATCTGACAGTTACTTGCCACATTGTCCTGTGCAATGGGACAATTAATGCAATCAGAGAGATATTCTGATTCTCTCCAGCAGAGCTGGGAACCAAGCCTGGGTCAAAGCCCCAGCCAGTACGATCCTGGGTGAAATGGAGTGACCATCAAACTGTGCAAATGGTTAATTCACCGTGCTCTGCTGCAGCCCGGCAAGAGCCATCCAGTGTGATGTGTGCTCTCCTGTTGCAAATTAGCACGTGGACCACCATCAGCAAAGACAGGCATCATATTGCTTGTAATTGACATGCATGGAGCTGTGCCAATCGACACCAGCTGAGAATCTGGCTTATGTACAGCTTGCATTGAATTTATTGGCAGCTTGGGTTGCGCACATAGGCTTTGTCTTCAATGCAGAGGGGGGGGGTTTCTGCAGGATTTACAGCTACCTTGCTGTATAGTACTAGTAGAGACTGAATGGGGATAGTTTTTGCTGCAAATAACTAGCCAAAATCTATCGCAGGGGAGGACCGAAGAGCTGAGTTCACTTAGTTTTACTGAGGTTACAGTCTCTGCATTGTCATTAGGACAGCAAGAGTGAGCTCTGCATAGAAACAACCAACACTAGAGTGAAGACAAGCCACAGCTGACACCAAAATTCGTATAACACATCGTTTCCCTCATGGAATGAGCACACGCTGGGATGAAGACGGAAAATTCACTAATACACACTGCTTGGTTTAGTAAGAAGACACATTACGTCTCTTTTGCACATTATAACGCTGAGTTAAATTGATCCTAAAAATGTACTGGTCCTTACAAATGGGAAAGCTGCTGCATTTGTATGTACATAATAGGCTCATGCCTGCTGGAAAACTAGCAATAGGTTATGGGTAGTTGAGAATCGACATGCCTAATTGCTTCACCCTAGTAATTGGTGACAAAATGTGGGGTGAGGAGCAGGGGGAAAAGTAGCAGAGGTGGCTATCAGGCAGGCTAATGCATTATTCAGGTATTTCTTCTTACGAAGCTTCGTTTCCAAACTAGTGATCCTCACTGTAACTCCCATCCTCTTTTTCATTTGTTTCACTAGACCCACTGGGCTCATTTACACCTGTTCAGATGAGTTAACTTTCAAAGGCGATAAATGAAGGGGGAAATGAAAAAATTGCATTCTCCCCAGGGGTATTTTTGTACTAACCCGTTCATTATTGCTTGACTAATGTCCCGAAGCATGAGATTTTATACCCTTTACGTGCTTTTACTCTGTTTTATGCAACTAGCTGATATTATCCCTATGTCTAATTAAGATTCCCAATCCTTACTTCTGAAACAGAAGAGAATTGCTGCTGTATTTCCTCACGTAAAATTATTTTATGAGCTGGCAAAATGATCTTTGCTCACAATCTGTAAAACTTTGAGCTTCTTGGGAATGAAAAATGTTAGTGAACTTTTCTGGAATATGAGCATAGAAAGGAATATATTGGCATTTACAGGCTTTTCTGTATTTGTAAATTCAAATGAGGGGATTGAAATCAGTCAATTGTTTAGTAGTTGCAGTGCAGATAAATGAGTCTGCTACTTCTTTTCTTAGTTTTCCTAAGGGGAAGTGCTCAGATCAGGAAGAAAATCAGCAAAATTGGCAATCAGCAAATGAGCCAAGTTGCATGGTCATTGAGTTAAACTCCTGAAGATACATTCCTCTGAGGCTGAAAGCCTCAAGGCTCCTTTTCAGAAAAGTATTTCATCCTCTTTCATGAGCTCCTTTAAGTTAACAGTATTTTCAACCACTCCTGTGGTTTGAAAAGACAAAGGAAACCTGCATGATAATATTGGCAACCCTTTCAAAATTAGCTCTATTTTTGCTCACATGTTCTATGAGAAGCCTGTGTTTGCTCATACAATGTCTTATAAAGGATTTACAGAAACATATCATATTTCAAAGTTTGCTATTACAAACTTTGCATTTTGTCCTGGATTCAGCAGTAGCAGTCATTTTTCTTTTTCTCAGTAGCTGGTGCACTGCTGGTTTTTTTGACTTTCAGCCTGGGAACAGTGCTGACAACACTGATGTTTTTAGTTGCTGCTTAGTAATGTTTAGTCTGACCAAGGACTTTCTGAGTCTCATGCTCTGCCAAGGAGGAGGGGAAGCCGGGAGGAAGCAGAGACAGGACACCTGACCCAAACTAGCCAAAGAGGTATTCCATACCATAGCACATCACGCCCAGGATGTAAAATGGACAGCAGTTACCCGGAAAGGCTAGATCACTGCTCGGTCGGGCTGGGTATCGATCGGCGGGTGGTGAGTAGTTGTATTCTCTTCACTTGTTATTTCCTTTATCATTATTGTTATTGGTGGTAGCAGTAGTGGTTTGTGTTATACCTTAGTTACTGGATCGTTCTTATCTCAACTCATGGGAGTTACATTCTTTCAATTCTCCTCCCCATCCCTCTGGGAGCAGGGGGAGAAGGGTGAGGAGTGAGCAAACAGCTGCGTGGTTTCTGAGTGACAGGCTGGGCTTAAACCACGCCATATTTGTAGGAACTTTTCATGGACAAAGCTTTTTTCTTGTCTGTGTTTGAGGCTTCTTCATTTGCATATTCTAATAAATGGAGAATTCTGCTCTTACGAAGAACCAGATGGAAAGCAGCACAAACTTTGAGGAAGAAAACTGTTAATTTTTATTGCTGTAATTTTAGGATTCCAATGCCAGTCTTCTGTCCCAGCTCTGCTGGCACTGCTATAGTGTACAGCTCATTAGTGTCTCCCAATGTGTTTTCTTTTATAAGTGTATTTAATCTACAAAAATGCAGACGCTGAAAGTCCTGCCCTTTCATTTGCTTCTTATTCTTCACTTGTGCAGGCTTATAATCATACTGTCCCAGAGTACATCTTTGATCTATGTAGGCTCTGACTAATGCTCCAGTGGTAGATACTAAGCATCTTTTTGTGTGTGTCTGGAATCTCCTGTATCTCTCTGGAATCTCCTGTAGCAATCTTTTGATAGCAGTGCCTGTATAATTTAAAACACATACAGGATATGCAAATGAGGTGTTGAAAGTATTAGCAGCATTTATGAAGTTAAGAATTGGAAGTATGTTTCAAAATGAGCCCTTTGAACTTATCTTAAATTTGCAAGTACAAATGTACATATTTTCTGTTAGTGTCTTTACAAAATGTACCTTCCTTGATGTTTATAATGTGATGAGATTTTATTTAGCTGATGGGAATTTATCAAAAAAGTATGGTTATTTTTTTACAAGATTTTGTATTGGGATATGTTTTCACGAGAGGACAAGGAATCATAGAATCATAGGATAGTTAGAGTTGGAAAGGACCTTAAGATCATCTAGTTCGAACCCCCCTGCCATGGGCAGGGACACCACACACTAAACCATGCCACCCAAGGCCTCATCCAACCTGACCATCAACACCGCCAAGGATGGAGCATTCACAACCTCCCTGGGCAACCCATTCCAGTGCCTCACCACCCTCTCAGTAAAGAATTTCTTCCTTAGATCCAATCTAAACTTCCCCTGTTTAAGTTTGAACCCGTTACCCCTTGTCCTGTCACTGCAGTCCCTGATGAAGAGTCCATCCCCAGCATCCTTGTAGGCCCCCTTCCGATACTGGAAGGCTGCTATGAGGTCTCCACGCAGCCTTCTCTTCTCCAGGCTGAACAGCCCCAACTTTCTCAGCCTGTCTCCATACAGGAGGTGCTCCAGTCCCCTGATCATCCTCGTGGCCTCCTCTGGACTTGTTCCAACAGTTCCATGTCCTTTTTATGTTGAGGACACCAGAACTGCACACAATACTCCAAGTGAGGTCTCACGAGAGCAGAGTAGAGGGGCAGGATCACCTCCTTCGACCTGCTGGTCATGTTCCTTTTGATGCAGCCCAGGATACAGTTGGCTTTCCGGCTGCAAGCGCTGAAAGCCGCTGCACTGCCGGCTCATGTTCATTTTCTCCTTGACCAGCACCCCCAAGTCCTTCTGCTCTGCTCTGAATGCTGCTTTGAATCTCTTCTCTGCCCAACCTGTAGCTGTGCCTCGGATTGCTCCGACCCAGGTGTAGGACTTTGCACTTGGCATGGTTAAACTTCATCAGGTTGGCATCAGCCCACCTCACAAGTGTGTTGAGGTCCCTCTGGATGGCATCCCTTCCGTCCGGTGTATCAACCGAACCACACAGCTTGGTGTCATCGGCAAACTTGCTGAGGGCGCACTCAATCCCACTGTCCATGTCACCGACAAAGATGTTGAACAAGGCCGGTCCCAACACCCATCCCTGAGGGACACCACTCGTTACCGGTCTCCAGCCGGACATGGAGCCATTGACCACAACTCTTTGCGTGCGGCCATCCAGCCAGTTCTTTATCCACCGAGTGGTCCACCCATCAAATTGATGTCTCTCCAATTTAGAGACAAGGATGTCATGTGGGACAGTGTCGAACGCTTTGCACAATTCCAGGTAGATGACGTCAACTGCTCTGCCCCTGTCCATCAGTTTCGTAGCCCCATCATAGAAGGCCACCAAATTGGTCAGGCAGGATTTCCCCTTAGTGAAGCCATGCTGGCTGTCACCAAGCACCTTGTTGTTTTTCATGTGCTTTAGCATGTCTTCCAGGAGAATCTGCTCCAAGAGTTTGCCAGGCACAGAGGTGAGACTGACTGGTCTGTAATTCCCCGGGTCATCCATTTTCCCCTTCTTGAAAATGAGGGTTATATTTCCCTTTGTCCAGTTGTCGAGAGCTTCACCTGACTGCCATGGTTGAAGACATATTTCCACCACTCCACCTTCTGCTTGCAGAACATAAAAGGTCCCAAAGCAGCTTGCTAAGCATCAGACTGATGGATAACCTTTATCTTTAGTCTCCACAACTAAAAGACACTTCTCTTGGAGTAAGAAAACCATAACAGATATAAACAATGAGCACCTGGCACCAACCAGGGCAGAGCACCCTCCACTTTCATGGTGGCCATTGTCAGCCAGGGAAGACCGGTCATGGGATGACCCTCAGTGCAGCAGCAACCTGTGTGCAGCACCCACTAAGTGCAGGTGGGAAAAGGAACTCAGAACATGGCCATGGGGCTCAGCCCCTGTCCAGAAGAATCCAGGGGATGTTAGCTGCTTATTTTCCCCCTACCTGGCTCTATCAATATCAATATCAATATCAGCTCGAAGTACATGTCCCTATGTTGTGTAAGAGGAGTTTTCATGTAGCTGTGATAAAGTCTAAAGAAATCTGTTATAGCAATACGGTTTTTTTGCACTGGAGCAGCCCTTTTGAAGAGAGACAAAACTACAGAGCATGGCTTTATCCAGGCACTTTCTGCCCCTAATACTGATCATAATTTACAAAAATCTGGAGGCTCCGTTTTTCACACTGTTTTTCAACGCGTTTTTCCTAGATCTTTTTCAAATGACCATTTATCTTCCATATCACAGAGTGTTCTACAGCATCCATCACTGTTCAATCTACACATTTCCCTGCTAAATCAATTCTATGTTGTGAAGTCCCTGCAGGACTCTGCGGCTGTTTCTGCTCAAGTCCACAGGCTGCTTGGGGAATACTTTGTTTTAAATCATCATCATTCTCAAAACCTTTTAAATTGTGCCAAAGTACAACTGTCTTTCTAGAATGGACAAAAAAGGGCTTAGGAGTGTGTGTTTGGAGGGTTATGAGATAATTTAAGAGATGTGGTTTTGGTCAAAATGCCAAGATCTTTTTTTGAAATCAATTTATAGGGAAATTATTCTCTCTAAGCAATGTATATTGAATCTTCATTGCCTTGTGTGGAATTCTTCACTGTTTCAACAGGGGCTTTGCTAAAGGAAATAAAAGAAATGAAGAAAAGAGAAAGATGCTGCGGCTGAAGGATATTTTTAGCCTTGTCTTAAGGTTCTGGCAAAACAAATTCTGAAGTACAGGTACTTACTGATTTGTATCCAATGAGCCAAATTCTTCTGTCAGTCACAAACTCCAGTGAGTTGTAAGAAAAGAAATACATGAGCACAAACAAATGCAGTTTTGGATGCAGCTGCTTCACAACACAGCTAATGCTCTAGCAGGTATTCAGCAATACTCAGTGTTGAAGTTGCTAGTGGAAAAGAATCAAAGACCTAGTCCTTGGCTGTGTGGGGTAAGACATATCACTTAATCATTCCTCTAGCATAAAACTTCCATCCAAGACTCAGTTTCTGTTCATATCTCATCTACACAACCACATACTCTTATTGCTGTGACTTTAGTTTTCTTCGCTTCCACTCTGATTTCTATTTTGCTATCAACCTCTGCTCAAGTTGGCCTAGATTTTTGCAATTGTGGAGGAGAAAATCGCTGTCTCTGCACAGAGCTCCTCTTATAATCAATAAAGAGCCTGCACAAGGAGAGGCACATTGCCAGTTGCCAGGGTTTAGCTTGAATTTAAAAGCTTTTGAAGTCAGGGCTGTCATTCTGCTGTTTGTTTGCTCCAAAAAGCTGTAAAACAAATGGAGCCCCATTCTGAACAGGGCTTTGGGCAATGTGGCCTTGCAGACACTAAGGAGAACCCCAGGAATCAATGAGGAGCAGCCTTCAACTCAAGGAGAGTAACACAGAACTACCCTTAGTGAGTGCTTTGAGATCTCTGGCTCAGTTACACAAACAGTGTTTGTATTAATTTTAATCAATGTAAAGCAGGTTTAAGTGGACTTTTCCTCTGAGTGACAGTTTAAGCTCTCCCTGACTAACAATATTCAAAACTATTTTCATTCTAATGCTTCAGGTAACTGCTTCACACTGATGAGCAAAAGCTTCTTCTTCATTTCTAGCACAACATTTTGTCCCTGCTGCCCAAGCTCACTGTCCCTGCTCCCGTCTCCTCCTGTGGAGTATAAATGATGGTGAAAAGGTCAGTGAGTGTGCCAGGAAAACTCCCAGCCCTGCACACGCAGTGTTACTGGAAGAGGCAGGGTACAACCCTGGGTATTTATTCAGGGCTGTCCAAGAGCTCACAGCATTCAAAGCCTCTGTTGGGTAGCAGATAGCGTGACAAACGCCTGGAGACTGAATGGGATAGTGCCAGATGATGCACAGAGGCTACGGTCCAACACATGAAACAAGATTGTTCTCCCCATTAATTTCCTTTCCTATCTCATCTTCCCACCTGCTGTCTCATTTCCCCGCTGAATCTGGCCTCCTGCTTGTTCAGTATAGTTTCTCTATGGGAAGGGGTTTCCCACTGCCCTGCTTGGTTGGCTGTGCAGCCTGATGGGACTGTGCTTTTTGCCTCTAGGCTGCTAATTTCTCCTGCAGTAGGTTTGGAGTGGTAATACAGGAAAGAGATCAAAAGCAAAGCCTGGCCTGTGGGGTGTGAACTTGCTGCATACTGAGTGGTCTGTGATAATTGTCCACAATGATTTGTTCTTTCTCCAAGACAAATGTTACAAACATAAGAAATGAGTTACCTTTCTCCTCTATAATTGGTGGGTGGTTCAAGTAACTGGTATATAATGTCAGTCAAAGGCATAGAAGCATAGAATAGTTAGGGTTGGAAAGCACCTTAAGATCATCTATTTCCAATCCCCCTGCATGTGCATAAGCACATCATAGACCAACTTGCACTCTACCTAACAAGTTCACAGCCAAGATTTATCCAAAGGAACCTGTCCATACATCACTGCTCTAAAAATTTATTGCTTTACAGCTATCTTGATTTCCAGTTCATCTTTTGGGCATTCCTAGTAAAGTATTTTTCTCCCGCTGAGAGTCAGTATTGCATTCTCATTAATGACTGAGTCATGTGGTTGAATTCTAGAGAAACAAATATTTACAGCTCATATGGGTAGATAAGAGACTGCATTAGGAACAATATTCCGCTACTGAGGTTTGCTATAATCATGTACTCCAAATTAATATGGGGTTGCCACATTTTGGTATTCTTTTTGAATGAGTCCCTGTATTTAGAATGGGGAACATCATAGAACCCCTGACATTGTTAGTTTGTGGGTTAAAAAAAAATAGATAAAAAATTCAATGACTTTTTATGGTGTATGTGTACCCAGAAGCTATAAAACATCTGCTTTTGTGTGCTAACTAAAGAATAATTCCAGTTGAGCATCCAGTCACAAAATTAATCTGCATTTTATGGTCTATATGAAAGAGACCAACATCTTACACTATTGAGATGACACAAGGCTATGCTTTAAGGAAATTTTGGAGTATTAAGCAGTTAAATAAAACCAATGTTCAAATAAAACATTAGAACACTTGAGGCTAAATAGTCTGTCTGCTTTTTTTCCAAACTCAAGTTTAGCTTTGTTATTATTTTGTAGGTAGAACTTCCACTTTGAATTGAAATGAGAACTAAAAAAAGCCACATGAAACTTTGTGCAAACTGAAAGGATAGGAAGGCACAAAACGCTCAGTCATCCAGTTGAGGTACCTGTTCATCTGAAAAGATATCTGTGACAAAGCCAGGGAACAATGTGGCAATAGCAAAGAACAGGGAAATGAAACTGACTTCAGGCAGAACCAGATTTCAGACAAAATTGCATTTAATGGATGAAAAAAATCTAACAGAAAAAGCAAAAATGCAAACAAAAAAAGATAAGTGGAAGAAAATAGGTATAGATTTTGTTTGCCTGAAGAATGTTCCTTTATATAGATTATTTTAATTGCATACTTACTATTTTCCTCTAATTATTTGAACTAAATTTTACTTTTAAGGTAGAAAAGTGGTTCCAAAGCAAGAGTTTTTTTTCTTTTTCCTTTCTTTTTTTTATTTATTTTTGTAAATATCTATTGATTATTTTGCTCTGCTTGCAACGAAGCTTGAAATGAACATTTTTGATAGTTTACTTGCTTGTGCACCAGTGTTATCAATAATCCTGGCAGAACATTAGTAAGAGGAGGTGACACCGGGCCCAAGCACCTTTATTTGCTTGCTATAACTATAATGACATAAGTAAGCTCGCTACTGGTTTATACCAATGTAATTAGGACCAAGTCCTGTAAAAGCAGAGTGTAAACATTGCATTTGACTAGTCTGACTTTCGGGTCCAGGGCCTATTATTGCTGATATCTGCAGCAAAGCTCTTGGCAATACCAATACATGCTGGTCTAGACATGGTTTTTGTAATATTATTCCTAGCTTTAGTGAGATACATTTTCTGTATACTGGACCCTAATGGAAGTCCTGTGTCTCCATGATTTTCAGCTGATTAGAATATAGGAATTCCTGCAGATGGATGTTTTAGACTGGTAGGATGAAGTTCTTGTCACCTACATTTAGCTGTCTAAAATTAAGCTAGTTGCCTGCATATCTACTGGAGTTGAGAGACAAAAAGTCACTCCCAGAAAGTGAGCCAAACATTTGCAGAAGTAACTCCCCATTTCCTCTTTATCTCACCTATTTCTTCCCATTGAACAGAGCAATACACACTAGCTCAAAAGTTACAGTGTCCTTTCTCCCCTTCCTTCTTAGACACACTGTCTTCTTCAGTGTAGCACACTACATAATGGAAAAGATGATTTCTACTCTCCATATCTGTAATGAACCTCCCACATGGGCTTCCCTATCCATCCCACCCTTCATCCAGACAGAGGAACATTTTCCTCTGCTGCCTTTTGTGTTTCTTGCCAGGGTTTCCCTTGGTCCGTGTCAAGCTGCACTTGCAGTAGAGGAGTGATAGCTGTGTTGTTTAGGCGAGCGATAGCTGTCAGTCTGAAGCATGCTATAACACGTTGGGTCACAACTTCTCAATGTCAGTAATTCCAGAAGTTTCAATATCACAGGGTTAAAACTGCTTATGAAAAGTAATTATGTTTTTATTTGAACTGAAGAAATGTTCTGCATTTCAAGCCAATGGCAAGAGGAAGGAGGAAGACCATTATACACATATAAAAGAAGCAAAATAATTGTTTTGCTCTACCTAGCACTGCTCGGATTATAATTGGGATACACAAGTCTACTACAAACAGCTTGTTTCAAAGACAGCACAGAAAAACAAGCTAGAGTTCAGAGGAAAAGAAACAAATACAGACTAAGTTGTGTGAAAGAAAACTTCTCTAGGTTTTCCAGAGAAGTTCAAAAGAAATAGGACTTTTTGCATACAAGGAAAGAAAGCTGAAGGGAGACAGGCTAACTAGCTATAAACACAAAAAATGGTAATGCAAGCTCTGCTATTTTGCCCTTGCATAGCACCTTGTCATTGATATTTCTCATTACTGTCGCTCGAATGGGGCCAACCTTGCTCAGGAGGTCAGAAGCACAGTCCTAATGAGCCCTTCAGCCCCTGAAACCCACTTGCTGTCCTGTGATCTGCAATAAAATGGAAGAAAGCTTGGCAGCAGCCAAGGAGCTCACAATTTTCCTCCCAAGGATCTCTGTTTACAAACACATAACCAGAGAAAAAGTAACAGAGATTATTAAATGTCATTACTTGCAGTTCATTCAAAACACACATGCTTTTCACTTTATGGCTCTTAGTGATGGAAAAAATCAAAACAAAACACCATGGAAAGACCTGATGCTTTCCAAAACTGACCAAATGAACAACACTACGATTTAAAAAAGCCGATTTTATTCCTATAAATATTCATCTGTGCACTTCTCAATCAAAGCTTTTATAAACCTTTCTGAGTCCTTGTTATTACTGGGGAAAAAAAACACCAACAAAACAAAACACTTCCTTCATATATATTATTGGTTTTTCATTAAGCTATGTTAAGTGAATATTCATACAAAACAGTTGTATCAAGCACAGGAGAAGTATTCTTGAGTAAACAGCCAACTATCTTGAGCTGCTATAGATATTGTTAATTAGAGATGAAAACAAGACTACAATGACACCTTTTCTATTAATAATTTGACTCACCTTCCATTTTTTTCCTAAGTATCCAACCTTTCCCTCTTGAAAATTAAAAACAATTTTAACTCATGTCTGAATGCAAAAGGCACCTGACCAGAGGTCAGAAATCATACAAGTGGCAGGTTGTGATCTGCTGGGCAGAGAACCCTGTGCGAACATCCCAGCCTTCTCAGGGCTGTGTGCATGCCCAGCAAAGGCAGATTGTTCCTAATGGTCCCATCATCCAACCATCAGATCTGGCAGTTCACACCCCCCCAATGGTTAGGGCTTTGATTTAATAAGCAGAGGTTGAACCAGGATATGCTGCTTTATTCTGCTTGGCAAATGCTGTCTGATGCTTCTGAGTTACACTCGAGGCTGAGAGGAGAGATTTTGGTTAACATCTGCCAGTCCATGCTCTTCTCATGGCTCATGTCTGCAGGCATGGTGCAGCCATCCCCATGCAGGCGTGGACTCATGAGCTGCAGAAGCATGTAGGTTACCTCTTAATGCCTTCCTGATCTGCTTCTGTCAGTAAATGGGGCCATTCTCATTCCCATTATAGGCATATGTATATCCATTTTGTGCTATTGTCTTTCCTACAAGCTGTGCCACAAAACCATTTAGTTTACTCACTTCAGAGGCTGGGACATCCAGACAACTGATGGAGACCTACCTAGTGATGCACATAGGATTCTGTGAGTTGACTCCCTTTCTCCCTTTCTCCCCTTGCCATACTGCCTTCTTGCCTAAAAAAGCTGAAGTTTCACATTGCCTCATCCACTATCATTTCACTCTACATGTGGGGTGCACTAGAGATGAGCAAGGAGACAACGGTCATTTCTGGACTCAATACATCACCATGCTGCCCATTGCTCAGAAAATAACAGCACAAAACCCACACTGTCTCCCTGAATATCATAATTTCTTGCTTTATAAGTCAGGAAATTAAAACACTTCTTCCTCAAAGATGACCTCTGAGCAGAGAGAGCATTTCAAGCAAGCAAAAAAGAAAAAAAGTCTTATTTTTCTGACTGCAGATTATCTCAACCTGAAAGAGAAGAAAGCTCCTTTATTTTTCTTCCTAATTATATTTCATAGGTGTCCCAGAACAAGCCAATTCTGCAAAGCCCCTTGAAAGAGCATGGAGTGATGTGAAATATGGTGTGCTTTCCCAGAAGAGCTATTGGAGTGCCCTTTCTTGGCAATACAAAGTACACACTTGAGCACTCAAGGGGCAAGTCCTTCCCCTCAAATGCTTCCTAGTTGAAAAGGAGGCACTGAAAGAAAAATTGCTTTCCGTGAGCTTTGACATGCTGTGTAAGGCAAAGAATGATCCCACAGAGACTTACTGGACTTAGGGTACATCTGCATTGTCCTCAGAGCAGCTCACAGCACTATATCCTGGAAGCCTAAAACTAAATACCCTGGGTGCAACCCACATCTCAGCCCCTGCTGAAAAATGCTCAGTGCTGCCTGCAGCCTAGAAGTCACTCTCTGGGTGGTTTAAAGTGAGTTTCTTCACATATATTCTCTCTATGCATCTCCCCTTTGCTTGTGGGATGCAAGTTCAGTTCTCTATAGTATTAAAGCAGAATTTGTGACCTTGGGACTGTCACGATGGAAGGAAGACAACCTCTCCCTTGACAATCACTGACTGAAAGTGAGGCGTCTAACCCAACCCCATGGTATCTAAGTCGTGCCCAGAGGTGGATGCCCCTACCAGCCCATACATTTGAGCATATAAAATCATTGGATTGAGATGCCTGGTTTGTGACCAGCTAAGGTTAGAGGAATTGAATTCGAAATGGATTTTATCCTCAGCATCTCCGTAGAGCAGGGAAGAGGGCACTTGCAGCCTTCCTTCCTCTGTTTTATTTGCTTCTAGTCAGAAGTATTTGGGCCAAAATAACTCATTTTTTATGCCCTGGAAATCTAATCTTAATAGTCTTTTGAGACTTTTTAATGGGGACCAAATATATTTTCTGTATTTGTACAAGGTTATGGTCCTTTACTCTGTCTTCTGGGCACTGCTGCATTCAGACAGGCTTAGAAGGACCATATTGTAGAAAGAGAATAAATCTTTTATCAAAACTTTTATTGTGTTCAGTTTAATGTAAGCAACTTCAGCATATATATCATAAATAAAGAGTATGTATTTATAATATATACATTCTTAAAAATATTAAGCTGATCATATTTCTCACCTACACACTCTTGAAATTACCAGAAGCAGCTCACTTCTTCCCTTATCTGGAGCTAAACACGATGCAATTCTGTACTTGAGAAAACAAGCCAGAATGTCAAGCTTAGAAGTTCAAAACTGGACAATCTACAGGTGAAGGTGGACACCTTTATAAACAAGAACTAATTTTCAGATTTCCTGGGCCTTGTTGTAAGTTTTAGAGGTAGGTATAAGGCCCCCTTAAATTTGACCTGATTTTATATATCCTTAGTTTTAGATTTATTTCAGTTCAGGCACTAAACTAAGTTGGAAACACACTTCTTCACAGCCAATGCAGCTTTCCTTCTGCGAAGCAAGGTCTAATCCCCATATCTGTAAAGTCAAAGGCAGGGCTTTTATTGATTTCCAGATGCACAGGTTGATGGCCGTAAGGCCTTCTCTAAATGATCAAAAGAAAGGTTCATTTGCTTGGATGTCATGCTTAATTTGCTACCACTATTAAGTACCTGTACTAACTATCAAGAATTACACAATTGTGTATTTGGCCCCCTAATTGCTACTTCATTTTCAACACTCATTTTGAGAGAATGTAAGTGAAATTAAACAGTAATTAGGGGACAAAATACACAACTGAGCAATTCTTTGGTCCTGTGTCATGTAGAGCAATGACTACAGGTCTTGAATAAAAATGCCAAAGGAAGCGTAAGCACTTTCCCTTATTTTTGTGCTTCTATTTCTGGCCTTGGGAAATTCATTCAAAGATAACTGTGTTGCTAATCTCCTTCTTCATCTAAAATGTTAGCAACCTTAAAAGGGTAGTGTTTTTCAGTTTTGCATTTTTGTGTGGAAGCTGAGTCCTTTGATAAATGGTGGATATCTTAATTTACTTGCTAGAAGATAGGGAACGTCTAGTGCAAAACAATGTATTAATTTTTCTGGACAGTGAAGACTAAAAATATGAAAAGCTGTGAGACTTACAAGATGTGATAGTTTCTGATACTGGTTTTTGAAAATAAATATCCTTTAGGCTTAAAATATATGTTTGATCCATAAAAGCTTTCATCCCAAGTAGTCTAAAATGTACACAATAAATCACACTGTACTTGAAGATAACCAAGTTTTGGTTGATAAAGTAGAATAGAATATTCACTTGGCAACAAAAGAAAATGAACAGAAAAAACTCTCTGATGAATAAGCCAAGGGAATGGTTCACTTTTTTTTTCCCCTCTACTCTTTCTGCAGCCCCAGGTTAAACTCATCAGAAGTGCTCCCGGAAAATAGACTGATGGGTAAACCCCATTAATAGAACATTAAAATTACTTCAAAATGCCCTTGTTCAAGGAGGAAACATAGGAATCCCAAGTGGAAGAAGATATCACTTGATATTCCATGAACAGCACATGAAATGCTTCCTTTTGATTTCATGTACATGCATTCAAATAGGCACGACCTTGGACATTTTTGTCCCTTGCAGTACACAATTAACACTGTCTATAAGGACAGCTTATTTGGAATTTTTAATTGTGCACAACTTGTGGTGTTTATACTGAAAATGGTATGTCAGTGAATTACCATAAAATTCATAGTAATTAAATGCTTTATACCTTTTAGCAGTTAAGGTTGAGTAGTAACCTGTTGCCATTTCCTACATCTATCTTATTATTTAACCACACATACTCTGTCCACACAGATTTTATGATTACTGGAGAGGGAGGGAAGGGGGAAGTGGGTGGGTGGACAAGAAACAGTGATAACAAAGGTTTTATTTCATCCTGCAGGTGACATTGAAAACATATTGCCATCTGGCATGATAAACATTATAATATATCAGTGCTTGTTTGCCAGATGTTGCTAGACACAAATAGACAGTGGTTGAGATGCATAGGGATGATTTAGCAAAATGAATCTTGCTAAATTGGCATATCTGAGTTGTCATGTTGCATCTAGCTTCTACTGGCTAAGTATGTAAAGCAGGAGGGAAATCAGAGTTATTGAGAATTAAGCAAATTGTATGCTAAAGCCAATCTTCTACTGCAGACCAACAAATAAGACCACTCTGTGTAATCGCTATTTCAAACTGATATTGTCATTGAAATAGGCTAACATGGGACAGTGTGCAGTGCCAACGCTTCATGCATTCGTGCAAGCACTTTTCAAACATAGATTGCAAGACGAATAAATGTTTCTACCCATATTTCTCAGTTTTTTCAAACCAGAACTTTTTAATTTCCATTTTGATCAGTGTGTGCATGTGTCTAGATCCCCACTGTCTGTGACTTTTTTGCTCCTCCCTAGCTGACACAAAAACTGTCATAAGCATCAGTATGCTTTTCACACAGAAAATCAGACATTTTCTGTCCTGAGCTGCTTACATGTTGAATAAAGCCAAAGTGGTAGGGTATCTTGGACCCTGTGAAAATTGAAGGTGAACATCAGTAGGCATTGAAGAGACTGGAAGGAAATTTGAGTGGCAAGAATTCTGCATTACCAATGTTATTTTCATCTCTATTATAGCTATGCCAGGAATCAAGGCAAACTGGAAAAAAACCCCAACCAAATAAACCCCAGAGAATTTCCTTTCTGATTTTGGTCTTTATGCATTAGCCTGATGGAAAACACAGGAATGAAATATAAGAATGAAACAGGAATGAAATGTCTGTTCATTCCTGTATCTTCTGTATATTTTAGTTTCTCTGAGAAATATCCTATCTCTTCAGGAAAATAAATGAGGGGTGAAAACTGGGAGAGTTAGGAGGTGGCAAGGAATCTTCCTGATAAAGCATCTATCTAGGTCTAGAATGCTGCTTCGATGTCTTGGTGATACTGATGCTGTAGACCAGACTGATGGATGATATCAGGACAGAAGCAGAAAGGAATAAATAAAGCATTTCTATAGAGATATCCTCAAGGCAGGGCTCATGTCACGTTATTTCATCTCTTAAGAAAAATGAAATGCCCTGATGGCTTAGACCAGTGGCCCATGTAGCACAGGCTTCTAAGCCTGACAGCAGCAGAGAGTGAGACTGTGCAAAGATAAAACGTGAACTCATCTGTCACCTGCAGTACACTTTCCCTTCCCCTCTATATCCCCACAGTCAGTAGCATGCTAATATCTGTGCATTTGTTACCTATGTCTACCTATTTTTGAACCTGTTGATAACGTTGACTTCCAAAACTTTCTATGGAGACAACTTTGATACCAGACGCATGAAGAACTACATTCTTTTTGCTGTTTTAGGCTAGTTCTAAAATTGTGGGATTTGCTGAACAATAATAGTTTTGCATCCCAATAATCTACTATCTTCATGATTTTTCAAATTTCAATCAGATCTCTGCTGAGCCTTCTCTCTAAACTGAAGAGCAAAGATATTTTTAACCTTTCCAGATAAGACAGCTTCATCCTTATCATAATATTCTTCTCTGTATCTTCTGTAAATCTACAGTGTCCTTCTGGAGGTGTGGAGATAACCATGCACAATAATCAAGATATGGGTGTGCCAAGGTTTTATACAGTGGCAGCATAAAGCTTTGTGTTTTATACTCAGAGCCCTTCCTGAGAATGACTATTGCTTTATTTTTTCCCTCCAGAGCTTATTCTTGGAGAACTCATTTCCTGATATACTCTACTCTACTCTACGTAATGAGCATTAAGCCCTACCTTCTGATTCCTACCCTTTAAACAGCTTCCTGTCTATAAAATGGCTTTTCCTTCAACCTCCTATCACTGCTTCTGTGATGGTCTTTGATGAGGAACCTTTCAAAAATCTTTCTGGGGAACCAAATCTGTTCTGTCTATTGGATTGCTTGTATGAGCCTACAAACATGCTCATTGAACCGAGGCAGGAATTCCCCCTGCGTGCCATGCTGACCTTTTCCCAAGAGGTTGTCTTGATTCACTTGCTCTGTGACCTTTCTCTGTATTACAGACTCTACTGTCACGCTAAAGTTGGAAGTCAGACTTGGCAGTCTGTGCTTTCCAGAAACTCTATAGACAAGTCTCTATGCCTCCTCACCACTCCTATAGCAGAGGGAACCCTAACTGAGGTGTATTAGACACATACCAGCTGCGGCTTTACTATTTCAGTTTCTTCAGTTCTCTCAGGTAAATGCCATCCGGTTCTGATGATGTGCTCATTGTCTGTAGGGTTTAAAACACCCTGTGTATTTATTTGTATGTTGCCAAGTCCCTCTTTCCTACCTACCTACTACAGGAAAAGCTGGATGTGGACTTTTCCCCTTCATGGTAGACTGATGCAAAGAGTTCATTGTGTTTTTCCACTGTGGGTTAACCATCCCTGAGTTCCTTTTTCATACTCTCCTCATCAAGCAGTTCCACTGATTATTTCACCCGCTTCCTGCTTTTGAAGTATTTAATGAACTTGTGACTATCTGTAAAAAACCCACCCTGTGCAAGGTACGCTTTGTAGTCCTTCTAACCCTTCAAACGATCTGTGTTATTTTTGACCTGTTCTCCTTCTTTCAGCAAGCTTTCTATTTTTTATCTGCTGACCTTTTGCCTGTGACAGCCTCCTTAACTTTCCCATTGAGCCATGTATAGGAGGGATTATTAGACTGCTTTGTTTCATTTTTGAATTATGGCACATATTTTATCTGGGCTCCTAATACGTTATTTTCTAAAGCCTTTAGGATGTTTATAGACTTCTCTTTTGCTGCATTACTCCTTTTAGGCTATGTTTTTGTTTGGTTTTCTAGATCAAATGCCTCATTTTTTTTGTATTCTTGTTTCTTTTGTGTTTTATTTATGAGAAACTGATTCTCTTGAAAAGTTAATATGGGATAGCAGCTCCTTGCTGGAGGTCTGAGTGGAGGGATAAAAATCAGACATGGGCTCTGAGTCACTCGCAACAGCAGAGCAGATATTACTCTTCTCAGTCTCCTTTTTAATGTTTTTGGATCAACCTGAAGCTATGTTTTTTTAATGTTCTCCTTCCCTCCAGTGTCACATTATTTCCACTGTTCCTTCAGACATTCCCACAGTAGATTTTACTCTCTATATATATTTTACCTTTCTCTAAACCTCCTCCACTTCAAAATCCTTAGCTCTTTGCTTTGTGAAAGTTTCTGAGCATCAACAGAAAAAAAGTAGAATGAAAACAAGGATGGACCTTCATGTACCCTGAGCAGGACAGACAATATTTATTGTATTTGCTAAGAAATGGAGTGAGGAGATGGGTGTGAAGAGGCCTTTCCAATGCAATAGTATGTCAGTAATGATTTTCAATTTCTTCAGTATTTCTGGGTTGATTTCTTTTTTTCTTTCATTGAGTGCTTTAATTATTTCTCCAAAGTTCCCCCTTTTTTTGTTCTTGTTTCATTTTTCTGTGATACAGAATTACAAATTGCCATCTCACAGAAAATGAGTACTATACCTTTGGATTTTAGTGTTGGCATATCCAAACCCCAGAATACGTGACTACCCAACATAGAAAATACAGTATTTCATTTTCAGAAATGGCTGCTATAGCCTGTTTATTTTTCTGACTAAATTTATTCTTTTCCATATAGGTAAAATAGCCATTCCCTATAGTACTACATGTCAGCCTATATTTCATCCATAACATGAAACAAAGGTGTGAGCCATTGACTTTTCACTTAAGGGACATTATTAGAGTCTGTGCATAAATTGGAAGATATGCTTCATATGGCACTGTTCATTTGAGAAAATGCCATTTAACTTTACATGGGGCAAAGAGGATTTCAAGGAAACTAAAATTTAGAAGGGACTGATGGAGTTAGAGAAAGATGAAAAAATCACGGAATGCCATATGAACAAAACCCCGTGTGGTCACAGAAAGAGACGTCTTTCTTGCTGACAGGAGAAATTTGCACCTTTGTGATCTATGAAATGCAACTTATTTGTTTGCTGGGTACAGTCAGTTGCTTTGGTTGTTCCTTTTGTGTTTTGCATTCTGGAAAGGACCATCTGGCTTCAGGGAGGATCGTCTAACGAGAATAATAAATGCCTGCTGGAAAGCTGGTAACTTTCTGTGGCTTTGTACTTTAGACATTCTTTAGCCAGAGGGTCTGAGAGATGCTAAGGTTCTTTCTTTAGACAATGACTGCTAAGGTTGTATGCCCCATGCCAAAATTTAACAGCTGTAATAAATGAACTGATTTTCACTAGCACTTAGCAATCAAAAAAAGGTCAAGGAAAGCTGAGTGTGCATGGCACACGTGAAAATATGTTATCTGTTGCTTTGACACCCAGATTTAGTGCATGTAGATTGTAGCAAGTCATGCTAAACCTTCATCAGAGGCAGAATGCATGTAGGATTTGTCAGACCCTACTGAGTGACCTTTGCTCTTATGACACCCTGAATGAACTAGCTCCTTTTACAGTAACAGAGGAGGGAAGCTATTGGCAGGATCATCTTTTTATGCCATATAACAGGCAAGAGTGAGCCATTAAGAACACTTCTGATCCATCTGCTTGTCTTAGTCCTCAGACTTTTGTCCAGAATAAGGTCTAAGTGACATGATTCATTTTTATTCAGTATAAATATTGCCTTTTAAAAGAGCATGTTGTGTGGCTGGATCCAATTGCCCTACTTCTTGTTTCCAACTTGGCAAGTATGATTACTTTCCCTAGTTATCCAAATTACTGTTTTTGCTTGCTAGCAGACTTTTGGGCTAATATTTTTGTGCAACTGAGTTGTTTTATGTTTTTGTTTGTTGTTGTGTGGCTTTTTTGCCCTAAGTAAAAAAGGGAAAGCTTCCAATGGCTATTAGTGCATATAAACAGGAAATATTACTGTGTTGATTTGAAGATACACAATCTCTCTGTCACCCTAATGTAGCTGATTATTTATAATTCTTTCTATAGATCAGAGGCAATGAGTTTGGATGATATATGCGATCTCCTGGCAAAGGAAGTCAGCATGTGTTTGTACTTCTGCAGGATGGCCAAGCAGTGACAATGCAGTCTTAGTGGATTAGATGCATCTTCTCCACTTCTTTCTAACCCTGAGAAATAGTACCTGTAGAGGCCCTGCAATTTCACTGTGAAAATATGCTTTAGGTATAATCAATGTAGACGCTTGGATTGTTTGCAGAAAAGGAGAAAGGAATGGAAAAAGATAGAACGGTCTCATTAGAAATATGCTGAAGGTGAGTATAAATCTTGCAGGGACAGGTTTCAGGTTGAAAACTCTTATTGCTAGTAATGAGTCCTGCGCTCATAGCTCAAAGTTAGAACAGACTGAACAGCTGCCATTCAGCATAAAAGCTGGTGAAAAGAATGATCCTGAAACAAAGACTGGGCTTGTGGCAAACATTTAATAACTAATAGTTGCTCAGTTTGAAATTGAATTGGGCTTCAGCTCAGGAGAAGACACAAGAGGGACTGTGAATGAGAGGGCTGAGATCCTTCTCCAAAGTGCTGATAACCAAGAGCCCAACCAATGGAAATGTGGGTAAGATGGGGGGCACAACACAAAAGTCTGCAAAACACTATATTTTGAGGCATACGCAATTTTGGAGGGAGGATTTTTTGGTGTTTGTGCTAACCTGGAGATCCAGGACTACTTGGCCCCATGTTGGAAGAGTTTGTAAGAGTGGATAATGGAGGTAATATATGCCTTAGATCTCCCCAGTTCTAGGTAGCTTTAAAGAGTCCCTGTACAAACAAGGTCCTGAGAGAATATACTTAGAATGTATCTTGATAAGTCTAAATTGCAATGTATGCTTAGGAATGTTGGTATATATTTAAACATGATGCTGGACTCCAACTTCTTTGGATTCACTTTTGTAAGCACTTCATATTGTAGTGTTCTTCCTACAATGTCAAGTAGATTTTACTAACAAGCCAAAAAGCAATAGAACATAGGAGAGACAATCTTTGTTACAAACCATGACAATCTCCTATTGATTATGGGATGAGAGAGACTAACTTGGGTTGAATGAATTTTTAAGAATGAGTACATAACTAATAATTTTCCTGGAATATAAATTACTGTGCCTAAGAAACATAATTTTCTATTTTATTTTGTTTTGTAATAACACTTTCACAGATCAGTTCTGTGAAATGTTGAGAATCTGAGTAAAGTCAGAGGAATTGGTAGCATTTTTTATGATATTGGGTTGTGATTTTGGGTTAGGGCCAAAACTGGGTTTTGATTGTTTGCAGCTGAGGGTGTTAGAATGAACTGCTTGACCAGGATTGTTCTAGAACAAATGCATTCTGGTGAAAATAAGGAGATAATAACAACTAATATCAAGTCCTTCATAGAATAAATTCAGTCTTTTTCAGTGTTCATGAATTGGTAATGAGCAGCCTGTGATTTCATTTGAACTTCTAAATTAATTAAATTCATTTTCTCAATAGTTTTGATAAACACTTTTCTTTTTTTCTGTGTTGTTTATAAACAATTAATTGCAAGTGCTACTCAATCAAAATTTCATTCATGTTCATTAAATTATATCACTGGCAATGTTCTGTGTGTTATAGTGAGGCAATAAACATTTCTTCCTCTTTACCGGTGAAATAGACAGTTGGAAATTTCTTGTAAAAGAATAACTAGGCTGTTGTGGTACCCAATGGTATCCATGCAGACTGCATAATTCCTACATGGATTGTAGGAATTGCTCTTCATATTTTGAATTATAGGCAACTACTTGGGATATCGATTCTTTAGGGTTTCTCTGTCTTGTATTTTGACCTAGAATATTGCACCCCAAAAGTGGGTTCTTCATGAACATTCTATTGTGGCCAGAGGAAAAGTGTCTTGGTTTCAGGAGACAGTATTTCCAGAGGAAAGTGATTTTGATGAAAACCCCTCTACTAGCTCTAACTATAGCACATATTTTAAAACAGAAATGGTATAAACTTCTCAAAATCAGGGGAAAGAGCACCATCATCTCTTATTTCTTCAGTTCAGCCTTTAGAGAATAAAGTAGGCTAAAAATCTGGCACTGGAGAAAAACAAAAATCTGGGAAACAAATTTCTACTTGCCTATAGCAACAGTTTTTGCACCCATGGGTAAAGGTAGGTGAAATGGGATTCATGTGGCCAAAAGGAGCTGTCCAAACCTGAGTTGGTCAACTGAAGTGCCTTTTAATGGATAGTATTTGTCTTGTCTGGATGTTTGGAATATGTAGACTGTAGGTCTGCCTCTTTAGTTCAAATTACATAGCGGCATTTTGAACTAAAACTTGCTAGTATTATGTGAAATGGTCATTTATATGTCTTTTGCACTAGTGGATAAGCTCTTAATAGTCTTTTTCCCAGAATAAATGTTCTCATTTGCAAGTCCCTTAATCTCATGCTCTGTGAATTCTTTTAATATCCATTTAGAATGAAGCATTTCTTTGAATGCCCCTTCCAGCCAATTTCTTCTCTAAATGGCTCATGGAAAGGAGGGGATGCAGTGTGTTTGATGTTAGGATGAATCGTGGGCTGGCTAAAGCCTTAGACATGGAACAACTTCTAACTTTTAAGACATGCATGCCAAGAAGCACTGAGTATTTTTAATCTTTAAAGCTTTTATGCTATTAGAACACAAAATAACAAGCTACCATGACATAGCTCTTTGCGTAGAGGATACTTGGATTGGAGCAGGTGAAATTAAAGGCTTAAAAGAAATCTGTTACCTTCTCTCTCTCATTTTGTCCTTGCAGGGCGGGTCTTTTTCTTTCTCGTAATCCTTTGTGGATGAAAGCAAACTCCACAGTACTCTCAGGATCCCTAGGAAAGCCTCCTTTCCATCACTTTTCTAATTTGATTTCAGATATATTTTCTGCTGCCAGCAGCCCTCCAGCTATGTTCAGGAGTTTCCTGTTCTGCATTTGGACTCACTGTATATTTCAAAATCATTTTTTGTCCTATTGCATTCCAGAAGCTTCACCCAGCTGTGCTTACTCCATTACTCTCCAGGAGGATGCTAGTAGGTATTTGCTGTTATACCTCCCTCTGTCCTTTGCACTCTTCCTATAGTCTCCATCGTAGATATACTTCTTCATCTTGCAAGGGCTGTGCTTTTACACAGCTATTGACAAACTTGCAACTGCAGTACATTCTTTTGCAACCATACAGCTTCATTACTCTGGTAACCTCTTGGCAGGGCTTCTCATTTTCAGAGCTTATTTGGGATGCTGTGGCATAGCAAATGTACATACACACATATATATGCATGTGCATCCCTTCCTTGCATTTTTTCAGCAGCAGCCTATGTAAGACTCGAAATAAGTCAAGAATGCCAAGTCAGCAGAAAACAGAGTAGTGATCCTGATACTTCCCAGTTCTTTATTACTACCCCGGTGGTCCTACTGCAGTTACAACACTTGCTACAGTTTGCTTGACACTTTATGACTTATTAAAGAAAATACAAAATGATACTTGAAAAGCACACTTTCCATGCTGGATAAAAATGTAAGACATTGACAAGATTTTTCCAAGGAATTGCTAAGAAGGTCTGTAGTTGACAGTACGGCAGGATGCTAACAAAGTGACAAATGGAGCTTTCTATAGATTTAATTCTTAGCTCAACCTTAGGGAGAAAGTTTCGATTGAACCCCAAAACTCAGTATGTTATGAAAATGTATAACTTCCTCTGATTTTCCTGGGAATGGAATAGAAAGCATGTAAGCACTCAAAAGCAGGTCAGCACTCAAAAGCACATACACGGTAATAATGAAGCTTCGGAAGTGTCCATTCCTGGTGGAAAGAGTCAAGAAGAGGAAGAATGTGATAAGACATTAAATTTATCTGCACTACTAACATGGGTCCCTGGAATGGTAAGTGGTAGACAGGAGTTTGGAAGAACATAGATGTTATACACAAACATGTGAACTGTCTGACACAAAGAAACTGAAAAAAAGACAGTGAATTAGCAGTAAAACTACCATTCTTTCCTTGACGAAACCAGAAAACGACAAGAGATTGCAGTGTTTGTCTTTCTCAAGGCAGAAATATACATAAGGAAGTGGGTGTTTGTTTTCTTATATTTAGCTGGAAGCTAAAGAAGCCAAAGCCAGATTGTTCTTTCTGTAATTGCAGAAGTGTGTACACACTTGCAATAGTTGACTGCCTTTCGCTACTTCAGTGTGCCACTACAGATGTTTTATTAAGTGAATTGTAATATCCTCTCGCCTTGAGAGTCCAAATTCATGTGGTGATATAATGGGATGTTCTTCCATTTATATTCTCTCTAATTCTTTTTCCCCTTTTATTAATTTAAATGCTTAAGACAGGTGGTTTGAATAAGTCAGGAGTACTACCTTTTTATATATTTTCTATCTTGTATCCTACATTAAACTGTTTCTACTGAATAATAGGAGAAGGAATAGTCTTTTGCGTGAATACATTTGTGCAAAATAATCGTACTCTGCAGCATAAGGATTGGTAGGTGAGCAGCTATCTGTTCCACGTCTTTTTCTATAGTTGCAGGAAGGTGATTTTTAGAAGATTTGCTGTTTCAGACATTCCCTATATCTGCATCATGGAGGGACACAAAAGAAATGTCATTTGTTTGAGAATCTCATCTTTTAAATGTATGCTTTTAAGGGAGAAAGGATATTTTTTACCAGACCAGCTGAGAGAGCTGGGGAAAATAAATGGTATTTTATGCTCAAAGATTCTTTGGGTCTCTGACCAACAAGGACTCTGAATGTGAAGGGTGAAGCTTCCCCATATTTTTTTATTTGTATTGTTTGATTTACTAAGAGATAACTCCAGCCCTTCTGCCTTAGGCCATTTTTAGCACTTTGCTTTCTGCTTTGTTTGTACACGGTGATTTGTCTGTATGAGAATCTCTTCTCATTTTTAACCAATTTGTAATTTTCGTCAGCTTATATACAACCTCTTATTTAAAAACTTCTTGCCTTTATTATATAGAATACAGAATCATAGAACCATAAAATGGTTTGAGTTGGAAGGAACCACAGGCAGGGACATCTTACACTAGAGCAGGTCGCTCCAAGCCCTGTCCAACCTGGCCTTAAACACTGCCAGGGATGGGGCAGCCACAGCTTCTCTTGGCAACCTGTGACAGCGACTCACCACCCTCATAGTGAAGAATTTCTTCCTTATATCTAATCTAAATCTACCCTTTTCTATTTTAAATCCATTATCCCATGACCTATCACAACAGGCCCTTCTAAGAAGTTTGTTCCCCTCTTTTTTATAAACCCCTTTAGTTACTGATAGGCCACAATAAAATAATATCACCGTGCAGCCTTTCTGTTCTCCAGGCTAAACAACCCCAGCTCTCACAGCCTGTCTTCATAGGAGAGGTGCTTCAGCCCTCTGATCGTGTTCAAGGCCTCCTCTGGATTTGTTCCAACAGCTCCATCTCCCTCTTGTGCTGGGGGCTCCAGAGCTCCATGCAGGACTGCAGGGGTGGTCTCACCAGAGCAGAGCAGAGGGGGAGAATCACCTCTCTTGACCTTCTGGTCACGTTTCTTTGATGCAGCCCACCATACAGTTCTTTTCTGGGCTGCAAACACACACTGCTGGCTCATGTCCAGCTTTTCATTCACCAGTACCCCAAATCCTTTTTGGCAGGGCTGGTCTCCAGCTCTTCATTCCCCCAGCCTGTATTGGTACTGGGGGTTGCCCTGACTCATATACAGGATTGTGCACTTGACCCTGTTGAGCCTCATGAGGTTCACATGGGCCCACTTCTCGAGATTGTCCAGGTCCCTCTGGATGGCAGACTAATTGCCCTAAAAACAATATTCCATATGTCTTTGCTCTGTTTTCATTCTGATTGCTATGCTTTTGTTTTTGTAGAAAGATATCTAAATGGTCATCCCTGCTTTCATGGTAACAGTTTTCATATATGACTGAAAAGATTTAAAGAACTGATCTTATTCTCCATATTCCGTATAAGTCACTGAATCATCCAGCTACTGAGGCACTACTGTTCCTAGGCCAGCTTTTGATCATGTCTAGATTTGGAAGCATAGAAAGAATTTTATAACATGCTCCTTTACAATGAAAGGTCTATTGAAAGCTACTTGGCAAGGAGAGAGTTCTGTAAGAGTTCCAGATACATAAAGGACCATCATTTGATCCTGATTAGACCAATCTGTCAGGCTAAGCATATGTCCACTGAAGGCATAACAAACCCCCCTATTTCTACTAAGAATACGGTTCAAAACCTATTGCTTAAACTAAGGATTTGATCTGACTGTAAAAAAACCCACATTTAAATAAAACTGCAGTGCCTGTATGAAATCCTGCCAGCACTGATGGGGAGGTTTATGTGCAGGACAGTTTGGTTATACATTGCAATTTGGTGAAGAGAATAAGCCATTTGACATTAAATCAACACAGAGCCTAATCAGCGTGCAGGAAATAAACAAGCTCCCTATCTCTCTGTGAAGCTACGCTGAGCAAAGCTGAGCAGCACTGGGAAATCCCAGGCTTCAGATCAAGATGGATGTTGGTTGTAGGGCTTTGGAAACAGAAAGCTGAGTTAACTCAGCTGTGACACAAGAGACCACTAGCGTGAAGAGCACATGCACAGGAAAACAGCTCAGCTGTGGATGTGGGTGGCAGCTTGCAAATTAATGAGAGATATGAGAGCGTGAATGACTGATGTTAATAGCGGTTGGAGTTAAGTTCATGTGGACAAAGTATTGAACTTGGTTGGAATTGCATGAGGGAGATCATAACTGAGTGTTGGGCCATAGCTTGCTGCCCTTGCACTTGAGCTGCTGAATGGTTTCACTGTCTATGTTGTTTAATTATCACTGTAATACACTTCCTACCTACCATACTGCCAAAACAGAGGCATGTACAGTATCTAGTGCAGCTTGTGGGTCAGTCCACATCTTTACCAGCTAATAGGTGAATAATGGATATGTATGGAGGCAAGAGGGATCAGGACTTAGCCCATGCTACCATTCATGGCTGATCTGGTGCACCATTTAAAATCAATTTTGAATACATTGCTGTCGTTTTGTGATCCTTGATGGAGATCAGGGCATCTTTTTGGCAGATGAAGCACACACTGAATGCGGTATATATGTGTATTGAATACAGTATATATGTGTATTAAGTAGCCTGAGGTGGGAAACATATCTCATATTAGCCCTTTATTCCCATAATACTCAGGACTGCCTGTGATCCTGATGCTGGCAGGACAAACACGGAGAAGGATCACTCTTTTCTTTCCCTCTCTCTCACTGTAAATAATGACTGATGACTTGGACATTGGCAAGAGACAAGTCAGATAGGCCTTTGGTCTAATCCCAGTTGACACATTTGTATTTACTGTTTTTTCTTAAGGCATGCCTAGTAAAAGTAACATTTTTGAAAGCCTAGACTGACTGGGGAGGCAAAGTTTTATCTCTAATTCTAGTTATATCAGTTCAAGTCAGTAGTATGTCTATGCTCCCTGGCCTATCCCATTCCCACCTTATCCCATCCCTAGGGCTATTTTGCTGACTGCCTGAGGATGCTTCTTCTGACTGTACTCAGCAGCATGTTATATTGACAGGAAATTTTAGGCTAACAAGGTCCCACATGTGTCTTTGTTTGGCCATGAAAGGATTCCAAAGTTTCTGTCTGAATGAGAAACCAATCTGATATAATTCCTATTTGGGTTAGCTGCCTTAAAAATTAAGATACTTTATAACATGTTCAAAAGTGCTTTAAACACTTGGTGAAGATCAAACATCTGAGCAAGGACAAAAACTTAAGAGTCCCTAAATGGTCACTCTCCCAGCATACCATAGCATAACATAGCATAGCATAGTATTGTCTATCTAGGAAAAAGGCATGACCTATTTACCTGCTATGGGCCATGCCCACATTCATCTAGCGTATAATGGCCTTGCTTATAAGGCTAACGTAGTTCATAATGGTAAATGATTTTTAGTTCGGTAGTTGCGAACTTTGATCCCAGCATCAGACAAAATCTCAAATGCACATTACAAAGCTGTCACTATTTTTAGACTGCAGCAATTCTTTTAAAAAGAGACAATTCTTGTACACTGTATATTAACTCCTCAGAAAGCCTTTCCACGTGGTAAAATAGATTTGGAGAACAAAAGCATTGAACATTGCAACTTGAATAAGAAGACGGTCTTTTATTGTTAGTTTTGAAGCACCGAACAATGTCTGCGACTTGTTCTGCGAAAGAGAAAGGGAGAAATAGAGACTTTCACCTACATTTACATTCTAATGTTCTCTCAAAATAAAATTCGTCTCTGGCCCTCGAATAAATACCATGCCATAGCTTCGGGATATTGCTTTAATTTATGTGGCTATAGAATTGGACAGAAACAGTTCCCATTCTCAGATGTTTATTGCCACTGCTTAGAATGGGATTGAGCAAGAATAAGCAGCAAGGTGAAACCTGCTACAGTAAAAGGGGCTGAGCTAGCCTGACAAATCATTTGGATTCTGATTATTAAAATGATAATCTGGAATGGTTGGCTGTAACAGTACCCTTTCTGCAGGTAATAAACCCTGTGCTGAACTGATGATGCTTCCCACCAGACAGTCTCATCAGAAAGGGAGTAGTGGCATGGACAGCAGGATGGTGGGGAGGGGGCTGGTTGCATAGGAAGACGTGGCAGACAATGAAATGTGACTTGGGCGTTGGGTGTTGTCCTGCTATTTAGTTCCCTGACAGTTCGTTTGTTTCTAATAACTTGTTTGATAAGCAAACAGAAAGCCCAGCAGAAGGGAGAGGAGGAACTCCAAGAGGAAATCCATTTGCTGACAGAGACATGAGCAGTTTTGGTTTTGTTACAGCTGAATCCATTCTACTCCCAACACACATTTGCATAGTCTGCCTTCTGCAAAATATCCTCTTTGTATGTACCTACAGCTACTTAAGCCTTGCGTGTATGTATCTGAACTGCTGTCATGTTACATTTAGCCAGAAGCACTGGGACAAAGCAAAATCTGAAATACTGTCTACCCTTTTCTTACTGTGACAATCTATGGACTGTTTGGCTATTATTAAAGTTGTCAGCATGGTGCAAACAGCTCACTGATGTTTTACCAGGGTTATGATTGCTCTCACTTGGCATTACTGTCAGCACAGGCACATCAGGGAAAAGAGAGACTTGCATACTGGCTTAGGACTGCTGCTTTTAAGCCAATTTTAGTTAAATATGCATTGAAAAACCCCAAGCTTTACCCTGCATTCTTAACAGCAGTCCAGTAGGAAGTCTGCTGGGCACAGAGAAAGACTGATCAGGTAATCTCAACACATTATATAGGCTAGATGCAGGCAGCATTTAGTGCTTATTTTTTGCTCTGTGCTTAGTACATTCACACAGGTAATCCTGGGTGTTTTCAAAGCTCAGCTCAGGCTTTTCTACTGCATGGTGCATGAAAAACTGCTGCAGATCAATCACTGGGCTAATGGGATTCTGTCCATAAAAGTGTCTTTCATAATCTTTGGGTCTTCTAAAATCAGATTTTTTTGCAAATACCATTCTACCCAGTCAACTAATTTTGCATGTATTCATAAACTCCCGGTAAACTAGTAGTTCCCATTCTATAGCACTGACTTGGCAGGCTGTACAACCAAAAGCTTAAAAATTCACATGGCTGTTTGACTTATTAGTGTTTCACATGTTCATGTGTTGGTGTGAAAAAGGAAAGATAGGCTGTGTTCGGACCTGTGCAGAACTTCTTGTCCGCATTGCTCTGTAGGTTTCCACCTCTGACCCTTGCAATTGGCTTTCCATTGAAACTAGTGAAATGGTGGCATATATTGGTGAGGAATTAAAAATAGACTTTGGGAAAGTAGGGAGTGGGAAGTAATTCTGAAAGACAAGAAGCTGCAAAAACCACTGAAGATTTTCAGAACTCATTTGGCATTAACTAAAATCCTATCCTCTTTTGGGGAACCAGTCAACAGGAAGATGCAGCAGATGACATGGCTGGTGCCCAGTACATTCTGTCTGCCCCTTGATGTTTTAAATTTACAGCGATATTGTGCCCATCGCTGTGTGTTTTTCTTGGGTCCCTTCAAGTTGTGGCATCTGGCCAGGCCAGCATGATGAATGGTGGGTCAATTTCAAAAGGTTTAGTTCAGCTTGCACAACTATTGCAAAATTGAGATAGTCCTCAGAAGACTGCAGGCTCCGGTGCAAGCTCAACTGGGTCCTCAAACAGACCAGTAAGACCTCTTGTGGGTTTGTATTTCCACTGATGTGAAGCAGTGTATGGGGCTGCGAACGAACATACCTAATGATGGTCTACTGCTCAGCTGTATCTGCATGTTAATTTATAAGAGGGAAAAAATGTGACAGTCTCAGATAAATTTGTCATCATTTATCCGCCCTTGGCCTATGACTCTTGTTTTCCTGCTGTGCTACCTAATGCCTAATATCACCTCCAAGATCACCTGTCCTCTTTTAGGCTTTCACGCTCAGTCTCTGCACTTGCATGTTTGCTTTTCAAAAGGTGCGGTACAAGAAGCCCTGATGTGTGGGATTTCAGTTGTGGGTGCCATGGCAATCAGAATTAATTGTGTCAATACGTAATGGCCACAGACGTAGAACATCAGTTCTAAGGTAAATAAAAACATCAGAAGGTTTTAAAACGTATTTTGGAAATCTTGAAAACTTTCCTTAGCAGTCTCCTGTCAAATGCATTTCTAAGGTTAGTAAACACTGGGAAAAAAGATAAATCAATAACTTCTTCGTTGCAATCCTTTCTTCATTCATAGCTAAACTCAAGGGAAAAAGAAAAGAAGTGGAAATTTAGGCAGATCATCTATAGTTATATTTCTGCAGTTCTTAGAAATGGAAGACAGTTGTACTACAGTTACTGATTTCTGTGGAAACAAGTTATTGCATCAGAGAAAGAACCATGCCATGGAGAGACAAACTTCCTTCCCCAGTGTCATCTATTTATACTGAAATGTTTTGACCTGAGGGCTGGGTGCACATGAGTTTTCCTCCCACTCCAAGGCAAAGGTGACCTAACTGCCCAGCTGTATCATGGGAGAAAGAGTCTATCCTGGCTCCAGAGACAGTGATGATAAGAATGAAATGTGGGCACCATGAATGGTCAGTGAAACAGTGTGAAATGCGGGTGAGATATGTCTATTGCATGCATGAAGTGGGAGACATGGCAGGTCGGACTGAGAAAGCTCCTCAGGGAGATTTAGTGTTAGGAAGGAGATTTTGCCTTTGTCCTTTGTTTAGGTGGGTTATAAAATACATGGACACAGCAGTGAAAAGGAAAGAGGGCAGAAGGGAATGAAGAAAATAAATAAAGTCTAGACAGGTAAATCTGCTCACCTTTGGCATAAAGGTAGTGAGTAAAACTATGAGAACAGCTATGGTCCCTTTCAGAAACAAAAATTGTTGCCATCAGCATGAGTGGGGTGATCCTTCCCCTCTGGTTAGTGCTGGTGAGACTCATCTGGAGTGCTGTATCTGGTGCTGGGCTGGCTGCTGCAGAAATGACATCGACACATATTTCCAGCAAAAGACTGCTAAAATAATTAAGGAATTGGAGCATGTGCCAAACAAGAAATGTCTGATAGAGCGGGGGCTGTTTAGTCTTTAGAAGAGAAGATTCAGGGGGATCTTATTAAAGTCTATAAATACCTGAAAGGAGGGTACAAAGAGGACAGAGCCATGGTCTTTTCAGTGGTGCCCAGTGAGAAGTCAAGAGGGAATGGGCACAAACTGAAATAAAGAACTTCAATACAAATGTAAGAAAAAAGCTTTTTCATTGTGAGGGTGCCTGAGCCCTGAAACAGTCTGCCCAAAGAGATTGGGTGGTCTTCATCCTTGGAGATATTCAATACCTGACTGGATGCAGCCCTTAGCAACCTGCTCCTGCATGTCCTTTCCCACCTCCATCATTCTGTACTTCAGTGGTAAGGGGAATTTCTTTCACCAACTACAAATGCTGGCCCTTCTATGTGCAATGCTATTTTTAATAGTACTTGAATCCCAAAAGTGCTTTGTAGAGCTCATCGGCTTAGGATGAATAGCCTTAGGTCCAGAGAGGGCCTACGGATCCTCACTTTCATTTCATTTCAGTATCTAAGACCTTTAATCATGTAGCTTGCCTCTGAGAGTTTCATTGATGTAAACTGAAGATTAAAAAAATAAAATAGGAATTTTACATTCCTGAAAATAATACAGAGAGCAACATAATGGAATTTAATATATATTGTCATACAAATTAAGTGCCTGCATCTACCTTAATCTTTCAATATTTTAAGAAGTTAAAAATATTAAAGGAATCTCAATATTCCTTCAGAAGTAGTCCTATGCTAGATAAAATCACTATTTCTGACTTACTCCATAACATTTGATTGATATCACACTCTCCCTCAAATTTTATATGGCTTTATATTAAGATTCTATTAATAAAACATGTATAAGGGGTTAATAAATGATTGATAGTGCCTCTAAATTCTTTATAGATTTGGGCAATGTCTTAGTTATAAGCATATCAACGGATGACAATACTGAACGTTATAAGAGCTAATCAATCAAATTGTTGGACTGCATAAAATGTACATCCATCCTTTACCCATTTCTTTAAAGCTCCACTTGTAATTTATTAACCCTTTATAAACCACTTCAAAGTGGAATCTAAATTAGAAGTATAGCATCATGTGAATAGGGACATCTCTGACATTTTAAAGACTTCGAGTACATTTTCTTTAAGGCCCCTTCACGTGCTACCCATTGTACCTGCAAATGGAGAGGATTGGGCATAATAATTTGGAAATTCCCTTCCAGTCTGAGTACTGAACTTATGATTCTAAATGTCAAGGGACCAAACATAAACTGAATATGTTCCATTAAATCAGAGGGGTATCATCAGGTTTTGACAACTGAGTAAGTATCATTTTTGCTTCCTTCCAAACAGAGTGACAGTTACCTAACTGACTTCTCCATCAGATGATAAAACCATTTATACGTCTTGTGTAGTCCTTTCCTATTACACAACAGAATTTTACAACTGAGGACTGAAAACTTTTTCCTCAGATAATTAAAATGCACTCTATAAGATAATGACCCTAGGTACTCTCCAGACAAGATAGTGGGTGTAAAACACAAAGACAGCACACTGAAATAAATCAAGTGAACAAATTCCTAATTTAGCCTGAAAACAGCCAGGCACATCTGGTGCTCTCTAAGACAGGATTTATGAAACTTCAGTATTAGTATGCAAGATTAGTCTACAGTTGTGAAGCAAGCAGTGACCTGCCTAGGGGTCAGAATAACATGCTTGAATAAATATTTAGATATCAGTACAGCACTCAATGTGTTTCTTGAATTGTTGTCTCCTGAAAAGAAGTTGGTTGGTGAGGGTAAGGATTGGTTTGGTATTCATGGTCATGTTGTGCCAGGCCTATGGCACAGGCTTTGAAAAATCCTGCAGTTGCCAAGGACTGAGAACATAGGGACAACCAACTCATGTATGCTTAGCTTTATTGTCCAAGTATTGTAGCTACAGGTTAGCAAGCTTTCCTGTAGTCATGGAAAGAAGATGAAATGCTGGTAAGAGGAAAGAAAGCAGCATTAGCTGCCATTTGCTGTGACCCAGTTTTGCACTGGGTTTTATTCCATTCACCGACATCAGCCAGAGAAAAATGTCTAGCTTGCATTAAGTCCATTGCAAAAATTAATTAAATATATTAAAAAGCTCCAGCAGCCAGTTTGAATCAAACCTCAATTAAGGACAAAAAGCTGAAACCACAGCTGATACAAAGCCAATTTACAGCAGTAGAAAATTTTGCCCACTGAGGTGTATGGAAGCAAAATGTCAGTATCGATATGTTCTCTTTGTTGTATTCACCAGAAAACATCACTTCGTTGGTCAGTCATGTGAAGACGGAGTAAATTTCAGAAATTTTATGGATTTGATAAGTGGATTGTTATTTTTGCTCTCTATAAAACAGTCTTTATCTGAATTCTCTTGAATAAATGTTATAACTAATTGTTGGGGCTTGTGACTCTTCTTAAATGGGTTTTCATCTTATACACATAGGGGTTTGGAGGTTGTATTAAACAAAAGATGAACCTACTGTGATGACACCTCTTTATTGGGACTACACCATGTTTTCAAACTTCAATAGCTTTGATTGGCTTACAGGGCAAGCATATTTTTGGAAATAAATAAATGTTTTGCCTGGATGACTGTCCCACGTCTGTGTTTTTCTAGTGAAATCTCTAAAATAAACGTCTGATAGGGACCTGAGCTCCTGGAGAGGCACCATATGCTGCTTTTGAAAGGATCAGAATTGCAAAATAGGTGTTTTGAAAAGAGTATACAAAAATCCTTACATGTCTTCTGTTCTTCAGTGGAGAACAAGAGCTGTCATGCAGCTACAGCAATGGGATTGCACAACCGTAGTCTTTACCAGCTTCAGGACTATGTATGCATAGGGGATTGCGATCCTTGGTCTCCCTCTTTAATACATAAAAATTAAAAGCTTAGGTCTTCAGCTTCTATCTTCCTCTCTATACCCTCCTTGTACTACTTCTCCTTTTAGACTTTTTACTTGGAGTGCTGCTCTTACCTCTGTTGAAGCCTTTCCCGGTGACAGTAGCCAAGTCATAATGCAAGAGAATCTTCAATGAGGACTTTGAGCCAGGCTTGCAGCCTCTCACTGTGCTCATGGATTTTGTACAGATGGGTGCTGCTCTTTCTTTCCTTGTGTGTTCCACTCCACAGTCCCTAAAGTCTTCTCTTTTTGTTGAACGCCTGGCTTAGCTGGACTCTAATCTTACCTTGGGCCGCAAAGCACAGCACCTGTGTAACTGGAACTCTATCCCACTTTCCACTCAGGAGTGCATAATAGCAAGCACAAGCAAAATAAGGGTTGCTTTTTTAAGCTAAAATATCTCATGGCCATGAAAACTAGTGTCATAAGGAATTTTATTAAAAGGCAGCGTTTGACTACTCCGTGTGCAAGTTTAAGTAAAGAGGATTAGGAAATCCAAATAAATTACTCACAGAAGTAACTTTTTTTGGGGGGACAGATTGTTACCTCTTTTCTTTTGTCTTCCCTCACTCTCCAGGACTTTAACTCTACCTGAATATCATACATTTTTGCATTCTGTAATTGACTGAAATACATCCAAAATACATTGAGCTGGCTGGTGCAGAGAGCTGCAGGTGAAAGAGTATAAGGTTTAGTGTGTAAAATAAGGACTGAATATGCCTGTATTAGTTTGATTAATTTTACTTTTTCATTTTTCCTTGCTGTTTAGAGCAAATTACATTCTTAAGCCAGATTCTCAGCTGGCATGAATCTGACAAGTAAAATGAAATTAATGAAGCTACATTGATTCATACCCACAAAGGATGTGGTCTATTCGTTGATGTTGATTGAAAAGGCATATTTGGCATAGCAGATTTTGGAATATAGGGAAGAAGCATTCACCATAAAAGCATTTTCATATTATCTCTCTGATCTATAGGACTATCCAGGCATTGGGAGTTTTATAGCTGTATCTGGCTTACTGGCATGCAAACAAATAAACAAAGATAAGTATAGGTCTGCAAATTAGAGTTCAAGTACTCTCCAGTGTGACATTTTGCAGTTCTACAATGTCTCTGAGTCTGCAACTAGAAATTTAAAAGAAAGAACCATCCAGCAGACACATACATCAATCTGTCTTCCTGGTGTCTAAATGTTAAATTTCATACAATCAAGAGAAAATCTCTCTTTACTCTGCGGCACAAGAATTAATAGACTTCTACAGTTTCTGCTCATATTAATGAGCATAATTGGATAGGATTTTTGTTTTATATTGATTGGTATGGATAAAATATCAACTGCTTTTTAGACTGTGTTAATTTATAACCACAAAAGCTTCTCGTGGAAATGAGCAATCACAAGGCATGTATTAGATATGTATTTCTGCACACGGTTTTTCAATTCCTAAGAATTAATTTGCATGGCCTTTTCTTCCCCTTCTGCTCTTTACAGATTTTTCATTATTTCATGATATTATCAAACATTTTCACAAGTAATTTTTTTTTCTCTCTCTCTTAAACTCAGTTTTTAGATTTGTGCTCATTACTCTGCTCTGAAACTCTTCTAGTACTGCCATATCCCTTCTGAACTATATGGCCTGTAACACACATTGTTATCCAGACGTGTTTCCGCTATGCGTTCTTTTAAGAACTTTACAGTATTTTTCATGCTACTTCTCATCAGTGAACCTTCTGGATCAGTGTGTTCCAAGTCTGAATTTCATCTCACGCCTGGTGTTCGCTCACAGTGAACTTTGACTATTAAACAATACAAAACAAAGCTCAGTTTTAGGACCATGAAGTATACATGTTTATGGATTGAAGTATGGATTGAAATTTCTCTACTTGATAAATCCTGATTTTCATCTTGATTGTTTTGTTTATTTATCTAGGTTTGGGGAGTTATTTCTTTTAAAACACCTAGTGAAGCTATCACAATATTAAAATAATTTTAAAATATTTATTTTACTTTTTATGAGTGAAAGGAATTCTCAAATCCAAAGTTTTCTCGTCAGACTAATAAGAGTTGCATAACGTGTAATGTTATGCCGATGTTTTCAGCTTCATTATTGTTCACTGACTCCTCCATTAAGCCGTGGGGCAAAAATTACGAGCTACGGTATGTTAAAAGAATGGTACTTCAGTGGCATTAGGCTGTGCAACAAAGAAAAACAGAAACACAGTGAAACTACATTTTCATTTCCAGTGATGTCCTCTTCAAGGTAATTTCCCTCAAATCTTACCTTTGATATCCTTTTGGATATTGCCATCACAAACCCCTCATCCTAAGTGGCCAAGCGAGCCAGGAAAGTTAAGGCTCTTCCATGTCCCACAGCTGCTAGGAGCAAGAAAATAGGTTTTGATAATAGGCTTTTGTTTTTCTAAAAATATAGAATATGAACAGAATCTCTTGTTCCTGTTTTCCATGAGATTTTTTTTAGTTGATCACGGATTATACTGTGAACTTTTCTGTGACAGGTGAGCCACTGGGAGGAGGGAAGCAGAGGAATAATGGTCCTTATTTATGGCTTCAGTGCCAGTTCAAGCTTATTTTTAGTCGTTGTGCTCCTCTGTATGCATGCACCAATGCTTTCAAGTGCCCTTAGAGTGGTATCTCAGAAAGGTGACAAAAAAAAGCAGTAAGAGGGGTCACTAAGGCAGCTGTGCTCTTTATCAGTTAACATCATAGATTAATTCAAGAGTGATTTTTATTTATTTCACATGACAAATGAGTTTTACCAGTAGATTTTGGGACTGTTGTGATCACGACAGAAGAAGCTAATGTCTAATTTGACATCCTTCCTAGTGAGATTGGATGTCACCAAACAAGCTCAACATTGTCTAGAATTCAGTATGAATTAGCAATTAACATTTGGCTAATAGAAAAAGATACTACTCAAGGTTTTGGCAGGGAGTATTATTGTAGATTAAGCAGCATTTGAACTGTGTATGTGAACCATTTTGCTCATAACTTCTGTAGCTGACCAAGAAAAACATATTACAGATCACTTATCTACTGTAGTGTGTGATAGCAAGAAACAGAAACTTACCATGGACAACTTCAGTGTAATAGTCTAGCATCTGCAAAAAGCATTCAAGAACATTTCTCACTGAAAACTCATCAGGAATCTAGGATGTAAAAGAATAAAGGACTAGAATAAATAATTCACTAAAAAATAGGAAACAAAGTAGGAATAAATGTTCTTTTCTGATGCGGAAGGAAAACTGCCAAAATAATCCAACAGGGACCTCTGCTGCATCCAGTGATGTCCCACAATTGTAAAAGGTCTGGTAAAACAGCTGAACAATGAGGTGACAGAGTTTGCTGGCAGTACCAAGTCATTCAAAGTTGACTCTTGGCTGAAATATTGAAGAAAGACCAGGCATTCCTGAATGACCAGGTGAAGAAATGGCAAAAGGAATTTAATTTAGATACATATGGGGGGGAGAGGTAGATACCAGCTTTGTAAATATGATGATAGACTGAGCTGACTAACAACACTCAGGAATGAGTGACTAGGACAACCTCTCCCTCCAAAAACAAAAAACAACCCAAACAGGCAGGCAAGCAACTTCAAAATGCAGAAATTCCTGTCCAAGTAACATCAGGATCTGAAAAAAGCCCTTGAGAAACTGAACTCCAATACAAAGAAGTATAAAAGCAGATAAAATCTTGCTTAGCAGTAGATCTGGTAATTTGTACTACTAGAGTTGATTTGATACATTTTGATGTTGTTGACAATAAAGTTACACCCTAGCTGACAGTATGTCACTCCATTTGTGCTTTGAAGTGCTAGGATAAGCCAGAATAACTGTTTGCCTTCACTGTAGAGTTTTTCTGGCCCAAGAACAGGCCAGTGAATGGGCTGAAAGTATTCACTCCCTTGGCTAGCTTGCTAGTGAATGGCACTGGTTTTAGAGGTGGCCCATCTGCATTTTTCTAACACATGGATTAAGATTATAAAATGATACTTGCATTTAACATCTTGAAAACAAATGAAAGGAGGTGGTTATAGTCACACAATATGAAGTTAAGGTATATAATGCATCGCCGAAGGCTTTTGCAGATGCTAAACATTTACATAAACGCTAAATGTTTCAATAGGTTGCGTGGATAAATTCATGGAAGAAAAACATATGCAAAGCTATTATAAAGACACTAGTTTTGGCTCAGGGCCTTCCTGTGTTACAGATTGTGAAGTGCTAGAAGAATATTCTAAGAAGCTGTGATGATGATTGCTCTAACTTTTAACTATTTCACAGGCATCTTCTCTGCCGCTGCCATTGACAGGGCCTCAGTGTGACCTAATATATCTGTTATTTTGCCAGCTCAACTTATGACAATGGTTTTGACTGTTCATACCCGGGGCATACATCATTCCCACAATGTGCAAAAGGCTGTGAGTGAACTCCTGGCTGCACTCTGCCCAAGAGCAGAAGTGAGAGACAGGAGAAGAGGAGGCTAACTACAGCAAAACCTCTTGAGCTTTGTAGCAGATGACATGCCTGATGCCATTTTTGACCTCTGTTGTTGTTCTGTGGTAGATACCTCCTTTAGCTGTCATTATTCAGGTTTCCCATAGTCAGCTAATAAAACAGAATTGCATTTCCAAGTTGTATTATTGTGTTTAAGAGCCTATACTGATGGAGATTTATATTTATTGTACTGGTGGGCATGTAGCCTTTCGTTCACATCTTTGCTGCCTGATGAATTATACTTCTGTCCTTTTTTTCTTACCATGGACATATTTGTACCAGTAAGAATACTGTAAAAAAACCCGATTAACAAATATTTGAATTTTTAAGACAAGCTAGAAGAACATGGTTGCAGTAAGTTTAGATCTGAAAATTCCTAAAAAATGCAGCCATGCCAGCACACACTTAAAAAATTGCTTATATTACTTTGAAGAAGTGAAGACATGAATAGGGAAAGATAAGCAACTGACAGCCGTAGAGGTCAAACTCTTATAGAGCAGAGACAGCAAATGTAAAGTGCAGTGCGCTACCTGTAGTAAGTTACTCAGTTCACTAAATCACAACCCACAAATGCCACTGAGGACTTTCTGGAGTTCTTTTTTTAAATAAAAAAGGATGAGTCTGGAAGCTATTCCAACCTAGTCCTTGGCTTTCTATGTCCAATTGAGCCACTTTTGCATCATGAAGCCCTGGCCTGTCTTGGAATGAGTCCTGTCTTAAATCAGCATTAAGAGAGAGGAGAGCATTTGCTGGGATGACTGTTAGAGATGTCTAGAGGATTGCTTTATCTTTTATGTATGGTGTAGCAATATGATAAAACAAAACAAACACTTTACAAAACCACCAGGAAGCAATTAAGTATCTGAAAAAAGGGCCAGCAGAAAGAACAATAACACAAAGCTGTGCATTTTGCAGTGAAAGCCAGTTCTTAGAAAGATAATAAATATCCTTGGTTCAATTGTAGGTATTCTCAGGCTATTTAATCCCATGGGAATGTGACCAGTTTGTTCTGGTTGGGTGAACATGGCACTTTGTGATGTTTTTATAGAGAAAACTCCAAAGAGTCTGTGCCTGGAGTAAGATTATACATCTCATTGAACCCTGGTTTAGCACAAGAGCCCACTTGGTACGAAGTTATCTGCGGTGACCTGATTTCTTTGCTGTGCTGCTTTTGTTATACAGGTTTCTTAGTGAAGCAGAGCCTTTCCTACCTTGCCTCTCTTAATGTCTTGGTGGTGAAGAAGACAGAGAGATTGTCTTTGTCTACTGTCTGAAGTGACACTAATGATCAACAAACAGCTTGTCCAGAGGAACAAAATTGATTGTTTTTGATAACCTGTGCTGGAAAAAGCTTAAAGTTTATGAACAGCTTTGAAGGATCCAACAGGGTGCCCTGCTCACAGAAATATCAAGTTGTACTTTCATGGCATCCAAATTGTCTTCTATTGCAAATATTGCTAAAACTAGCCATATTTACTTCTATAATTATTTGTCTGAATATTGCTAATGAGTTCTGTAATGCATACGAATTGAGTGCAGTTCATGTCCAAAGCAACCAGTTGAAACCATGGGGTGTTTTTTCAGCCTTAAGACAAGACCAGGGGAGACCTTGCTGCTGTCTAGAGCTACCTAATAGGAAGCTGTCTGGAAGATGGAGCCAAACTCTTCTCAGAGGTGCACAGATACAAAGGTGCTTAGGACAAAAGTCAGCAGACACAAATTGGAATATAGGAGATTCCGATTAGGTATAAGGAAACATGTCGGAAGACCTTGCCCAGTGGGGTTGTCAAATCTTCATTCATGGAGCTTCTCAGAGCTCAGCTGGATGAGTTTCTGAGAAATCTGATCAAACTGGACCCAGCTCCAAGCAAGGGGCTGGACTACACAAGCTAAACTTTTCTAATCTAAACTATTCTATGTTTCTATGATCATTCTGCTGTATATGCCATGTATAACATGTATACATGGTGCCTTTTTAAGTGCCAGGCTTCCTGACAGATGTCTGCCTGGGACTTAAACATTCAGTCTGCTCTTCCTGCAGAGACAGTTGAAAAGTTATGCAAATACTCCTACTTAATGGCCACCCTTTATCTCATCACCACAGAAATTTGAAATACGTGAACAAAAGTTGCCACTGGAATACCAGCTCCTACTTGCACATATTTGCGAAGTGACGGAATTCCTTCTGGATTTCCCAATTGCCAGGTGTAATCTTGGTTTGTGTTGGTTTCTGTCCAATTTAATCTAGCTAAAGGTCTTGGGAGACTGCAGAGGACAAATGAGAAATATTTATATAGGCTGTGTCTACAGGCAAGCGATACTGCAAAGATAAAAATATTCAGAAGTTGCCTAGCTTGACCAGAGTTATTCTGAGTGCTACAGTAACACACCATGGTAAAAGAAAGTAATGGGACCAGGGAGGGAGTGACTCACTAGCCTGGGTCTTAAGGCAATACCTTAAGAGGTAGAAGTTGGTTAAAGACCTTGCCTGAATGATATAAATAATAGATCTATAGTTTTTTAGGACACACTTTATGTTGAAAATCAATAGCTACCTTAATTACTACCAGAGCACATTGTTTAAAGTAGTTTACCATTAGCTGGAGATATTGAAAGTTGTCTCAACAGTATTCTTAACCTAAATTTTATGAATCTGGTTTTTAACTTGGAAAAAGTGTTCAAACCTTCTTTAGCCAAAGAAATGAACTTGGACTTCTATGCTTGGAAGAGGTATCACGTGCGTTGGGGTAAAAAATTCTCTATGCAAATTGCTTTACTCCTTTGTTGTTTTTCCTGGTTTTCCCTACTCAAACCTATTTGGTGATTTTGACCTGAGTTGTGTACAGTCACGGTATGAAGGTGTTGGGCTGTTTAACCAAGAGCATATTTGCTAAAGATATTCATATCTTTTTGTGTTTGGAATTGTATTGATGTGGGATAAAGGTACTGGAGGTTTTGCCTTCAGAGAGAGGTTACGGGTCTGAGAAGTATTATTACAAAGGCTGAATATCCTAGACAGAAAGTCTGGGCAGAGTAGGCGGACACTCTAAAGTATATGCAGCTAAATGTCCACATACTAAAGTGCAAGTGAGTGAGGACAACAGACCCTGAAACATTCTGAACACAGATGTGAGAGGCTGAAGGTATGGTAGTAAACATAGATACCATAGTAATGGCAAACACTGGGGGAAACACAAAAATAGCTGGTTTAGATCATTTAACTTCCATGGAGAGATTTTCTGGAGTGGATAGATTTCAGTATGGGTGGATGGCTTTTAATAGGGATTCAGAAAAATAGCAAAAAATTCCCCAAGAATGCAGACAGGACAGGAAGAATGTGCAGTGTCCCGATCAGCTACTCTCTTTGACTAATCCTGTTAGACTAGGATCCTGGAACAGAAGTGGAAAGTGTGATCAGATTTGATTTCCCTTTATATTTTAACTGTCTTTGGGTCCACAAGGCGACATCAGTGTGAAAGGAAGGGCAATTGTAGAGTCATTCCCTTTATTTCTGAAGTAACTGCACTTTGTAAAGTGAGATGGTGGGAGAGTGATCTAGGTGCCTGCATTTAGGAATTAGTACCATTATGGATACTCTGAGAAATCCAAAATGTCTTTACAGGGCTGACAGATATGACACTCTAGGGTGCCTCATCTGGCACTTAGACACACTTGTTTAGATACTCAGATTGCTCTTTAGAGGTCCAATTGAATTCTGTCATCAAGGTCTCCTCTGTAGTAAGTGGAGAGGGATGAGACGAGATGAATCGTTCTGTGGAAGTGCCATTCTCTTTCCTTTGATTACAGAGGTGAGGAAATAGCCTAAAATTGATCCTGTTTCCATCTGGCTGCAGTTAAGTGAGGTGCATCCTGGCATGTTGGTATGAAACGTGGTGGGCCTGGATAAAAGATCACTGCAGGTAAATGGGAGACTTCTCACTAGATCCTGCTATCTATACCTTTCCTCTTTACTTCTGGTTGCATGTCCCCATCACTTACATTGTGCCAACTCTAGTGCACAAAACTATATTTATTTAATTCATTAATATAGAGCTAAAAGAGTTAGATTGATTTTGTGTGTGGATAGTGATGTCTTTTTGACATCAAATCTGGTGCAAGTGTTGGAAGTGAAGAGGACAGAGCAGCAGCAAACAAGGAAGGAAGCAGGAGGACTTGTGGAAGGTAATTGTAGAGGAGAGATCTCTTTCTATGGAATGTGACCATGATGTGGTATGTGCTGTGACTTAGATATTGAAAACTGAACCAAATGCTTTAAGATTTTTGTGGATATCTCAGTCTATATTGGATATCTTTGCCTGACCACAAGCACAGACTGACCTTGAGAGACCTAACGAGTTCTCACCACTTAATGCTACAGTCACATGTAGCAATAAATGACAGGAAATATGAAAACTTTATCATTGATGGGATCTATTCTGGGAAAACCCTTCATTGAATACACCTTTTTGTTTTTAACTTTTTACAGGTCAGTGAATAAATCCAGACACACTGCAGTGCAACATTTAATTACAAATAAAAGAGGTTTGACATAAAGTAAATTGCTGTACAGGTCACTTGACACTATTCTCAAACAAACAAAATGATGAAACTAAGGCTCTGAAGGCCCACCAAGCAGTCAAGGAACACGTAGAGGGCATGTGATAAAAATGTGTTAAACAGCAGATTGCCACTCTATTTTCCATATCACAGACTCAGCTGATTAATAAAACAAATGTGTTGAATAGAGGAGGAAAGAGACAGAGAAGTGTACTTGACTGAAGCTTTTTAAATACCACTTTAATTATATCTATGTTTTGATGTAGACTTCTCTCTGTAGCTCTGTAAAAGTTAATTTCTGCATATTTTCCTCTTTCTGTGCCACTAATGTAAAGAATAATATATGGTTATTTATGCTACTGTCAATATGTATGTCTCTATCTGTCAGAGGGGGAAGTGTAGGGATGATATGTCATTTAAAAATGCTGATACACAATAATTGTTACTGACCAGAAGATAACTGCTACTGTACTTAGCATTGCTGTAGTCCTTTCTATCCTCAAAATACTAAATGCTAATTAGCTACTGTAGCTCACCAAAAATTTTCTGTCAAAAATGGTTTTTTGACATCAGTTGGGTTATTTTCTCCTGGAAGCAGAAAGTTTTAACAAAAATGGATGGAACTGACACAGAAAAAATAAAAAAAATAAGAAAAGTTGTGTGGGGAAAAATGGAAAGATTTTGTTTAAAAGTCCTGGTTGATGCCTTGTAGTAATTGCAACCAGTGTTCTCATATGCATGCTCTTACTGTACGTGGAAGAAAAGACTAGCTCAGCCATGACTACATTGTCTGTGGCATACTCCAAAGTAACATTCAAAGCAGCCAATCCCATGGAATAGACATCAAGAGATTTCAGAAGCACAATTTTTGCAGTGGGGATTGCTGGTAACTGCATGTGCTTTGTTTGGGTTTTTGTTTGTTAAAGGACTGTCGGCTGTCAGCTCAGCCCCACACAGCCAATCACTCACTCTCTCCAGTGGGACGGGAAGAGAATCAGAAGGGTAAAAGGATTGAGATAAAGACAGTTTAATAGGTAAATCAAAGCTGCTTGCATGAGCAAAGCAAAACAAGGAATTAACTTATCACTTCCCTTTAGTGAGCAGGTGTTCAGCCATCTCCAGGAAATCAGTGCTCTACCACATGTAACAGTTACTTGGGAAGATAAACACCATCACTCTGAACATCCCTCCTTCCTTCTTGTTCTCCCAGCTTTACATGCTGAGCATGATGCCATATGGTGTGGAATATCCCTTGGGTCAGTTGGGGTCAGCTGTTCCGGCTGTGTCCCCTCCCAACTCCTTGTGCAGCACCAAATTTTGGTAATGGCAACTACATCATAGCTTTCTAGCAGCACAGCAGCTTCCAACTCCTCAGGAGCCCCTGGCTCATCTCCACAGGACTTTAAGTGTGCTGCAGTATTCCCAGCACATCTCAGAGCAACAGGCACACACAGCAGAACAGGCTGAATGTGTGAATCTCTGCTGCTTCAGTGTGAACTCCAGTAGCTTAAATTAACTGCAGGTGAAAGTGTGCAGTCTCAGCCTTGGCACACTTTGTGCTGAATTACATGTGTACACTCCTGCTTCAGTAACTCTGCTATGAAGGGTAGGCTGTGGGGTGACAACAAGGAGTTATTAAATTGTTAAACTGCACGAATTAAGTTCATTGTTGATCATCTTGGACTTTGCTCCTCAAAACGTTGACACATTGTGCAGTTACCTGCTACCTGTATATCAAAACTGGACAGAGGATCTGTTATAAAAGTACATTTCTTCAGTGTCAGCCAGAGGCCCTTTGTGCTGGGCTCTTCCTGAATGTTTATGTGACAGGAGCCATTCCTTGCCCAGAAGATGAACAAGGGCTGACAGATAAATCAGGCAATGGGTGTTATATGGAAATAGGAACTTCTCCGTGAAGATACAAGAGATCTGGAGCAGGCCCACAGCAGTCCATGTTGCCTTAGTTCTTATGTTCCTGTGCTTGTCTCTGTTTCAGTGTTATTCTCCATCTTAAATAATTTTCAACACCATGTGAAGTAGTAGGCAATAAAGTAATTCAGTTGCTGAGGGCTTATTACATTCCTAGGAGTTTTCAGAAAGCTTATTTAGGGAAGGCCATACATATTGATGGATTTAGGATTGCTATTTGCTAGTTAGACACTGTAAAGAGAGTAGAGATCATGTTTGTGGAATAATGTTTACTGTCACTGGATTGAAATGCAGCTGCACACTTGCTCCTGAGAAAATAAACTGGAGATGACAGTTCGAGCTAAATCTCTCTCAAAAAACATAATTCATCATAATCCTTGGGTGGGCATTCTGGAGAGAGATAGAGCTATCTCAGACACTGCTTCTGTGCTAAAAAAGGAGCTAAGGAAGATCGTCACATCCCAAACAGAGTAAATGCTAACATTGTCAAAAGTCTTGACAGTATTCACAAAACAAGTCTGCCTTTCTGTGCAGGGAAATGTGGGCTGTGCAGAAAGGTGCAGCATTGCCAAAGCTTTCCTGTGGCTCCTGAAGGAAGATGCTTGGCTGTCTTGGGTCTGCCAGAGCACTCCTGAGTCTGTAAGGGGCTCTACTACGGTGTTTGGCCTAAATGTTTTTATGTAGATATGGAAATGTCCTTTTCTGACCCCTGTGTGATAACAGTATTTAAAATGGGGAATTCTCCTTTCTGCTCAAGAATCCTAAGGAATTGGTTAAGACCCTTGACTTGATTTTTTTCCACTTCAGCAAAGAAATAATTGCCCCTTGGTGCCCTTTTGCTACCAAATGATCACTCTGACATGAGTTCAGTCTCATGTAGTTCATTCAAGAATATTAAAGGGTCACCAAATGCCATTAGTTATATTATTACTGATGACCTGAGTGATGGAGATTTGGTTTCAAATCCATCAATTTTCAGCTAATAGCAATCATTAGCAAGTAAAGATAAACGAGGGGTGCTTTATGGTACATCTGCACTTCATCTGCTATACACAGGTAATACATCTTCTACTGCAGATATAAAACCACCCTGACGAAGGGGATAACAGAACATGAGACTGTTTTTCAGTCTCCAAGAGGCAGTTTCTGGCTGGAAGAAAGTACTCATTGACAGTAACTGGTGATAGAAAGAATTTATGAGCTATCAGACAATAAATGACACAAAATCTCAGCAGCAAAACTGATTAGTAAGAATTACAAGTGTGATCTCTTTTCATGGCCTTGGCAGCTAACGATGCTTTGGGACACCAAAATGACCTTGGATGTTAATAGCTTACTTCTTGCTACAACAAATAAAATTAAATTATTCTTGTTTTGATAAATCTTTTTCAGGATTGTTAATTAGAAGACCTGGCCCTAACAGAGCTACAGGATACAGCAGACTGCTTTCTGCTTCCTGCTGACTTCAGGGGATTGATTTAAATCCTGTTGGAGGCAATGGGTAGACTCAATAGGGCTTTGAATTAGGTCATTAAAATTAGTATCAATAAGCAAGTCACTTCATCTCTCTGAGCCTCTTTGTTTATGTATTCACATGGGGACAGCTAATAATTACTTACATCAAGACGTTTAGAGCATTTTGAGATGTATCTGTGGACAATATTAAAGAACAAATTAGTCATTTAAATGTGCATAATCTATTATTTACTCTAAACTATATGCAATAAATATAGTTTATGATGGAATTAAAATCTGATTCTACAGTAATTGCCAGTTAGCTGTAAAGGGGTCACAAAGAAATGCAAATAAAACAAATTAGCATATATGAAGCAAACGATTTGTGAGAATATCTAAAAACACATAAAAACTTAATGACACATAAAAAATAATTATGATACAAGCAGAATGGCACTAAACTGTGATAAACCTGTGTTGTTAGTAATTTTTAGACTTGTAGTTAAGTGGTGATAAGTAAGTACAAAATACACAGAAAGTCTTCTAGTGTAATACAATTAACACCAAGGCTTAAGAAAGAGGATCAGATATAATGGTAATTAATGCAGGGAAGATTCTATCTTGGATTAATTCAGTCAGCTTTATTTAGGCAGTTCCAGGAAAGAATAAGAGCTGCTTATACTATTATTATTTACTTTGTATTTTTTCCTATATTTTATTTAATTATTTTGGGTAAATTGCCCTTCTCTCCCCCCAATAAATGCATTTAATTATTACATTGCAAAGAAAGTGTGATATCTATATGTGCAGAAAGACCTTTAGTTTCAGAAATATCCATCTTAGAGTAGAATAAGAATATAAATCTTAGGACTCTTAAGAGCCCTTGATCTCTCTGGATCCCACTCTGGATGGAGACTTAGGTCAGCGCAACTTCTCCTCTTCTTCATCCCAGGTTTTTACAGGAAGGAAATGTGAGCCATGTGGCACACGCCAGAAGTTTTCTAATCTTATGATAGATAAACCTCGATCCCAGCATATGGGGGTGAAGACCCCGCAGCCCACATGTAGGGAACATCAACTGTGGAGCCAGCAAGTAAGGAAATGGGAATCCTATTGAAACCTACAGTAAAACTTTTGCTGACTTTGCTAGGAGTGATACCTTTTACAGGCTTGTGGTATGTTACAAAAGCCAAGGAAGCTCCAAATGTCTTCTTTGGAGAAGACTTCTCCCATGGCCCCACAGGGCAGCTGCAGCAAAAGTTAAGGGGAGACCTGCAGAAGAGGCTGCAGCTCTGCCTAAAGGCACTTTCTCTTCCCAGCAAACTGTCCTATAGATCTACGATAATATGGGTACCTTATGAGGTGAAAGCATCGTCCTGTTGTTTTAGACCAAACACTTTGCAGAATGGCTATGGGGACTGAAAAAGCCAATAAAAAATGTGTTTTCTCTCACCAGGAACCATCCTAAAGTCACATTTGTTGCAGTGCAACCAAATTTAGACAACTAATTTTAATTTTCATTGATGAAACACAAATGCTAGTAAGTAGCATTATGTAGTCTAAGGAGTTTGGGTGAGTCTGCCTTTTCATTTCCTCCTTTTGGTACCAAGACTTTATTTTTATAGACACAAGCAGCAATACTTAAATTGCCACTTAGAAACTTAAAAACGTGCATGGAGATAAACATTAAAAAATAATTGAAAATGAGAGGCAAAACAAGCTAACCCATCTCTTAATGTCATTGGCTGGTATAATCACCATCCCAGATGGAAAAAAAACTATCAGATCCCTGACTATGCATAGTCTGTACTTGCATGCGAATAGGTTTGTGTGGGCCAAGCTGCATGGGCCTGAAAATAACTTGAAAATTGTGAGTTTTCATTGTTATTAATAAGGTCAAAATGTACTTTCTTTTATTCAGGCAGAAACATTCAACACCTAAACAATGCTATAAAAATGAAGTGCAGCAAATCCAGAAGTTAATATAAAATCCACATGTCAGTCTGTCTGTGGGAAGTATTTTGAAAGCCAAAGGCAACTCAATAAAAAAGGCAGCAGAAACAGCAACATTTCAATTAGGTGAGAAGAGAGTAGGCCCTGTCAGTTCATTACTGAACTATCTCTTCCAAATACTGTCTTTTTTTCTTTGTGCCAGTTAGTTCATTAATGCTGGTCTCCAATTGGGAACAATATTTCTAATGAGATCTCTAGTTAGTAACCCTTGGTTGTTTCCTTTTTCCCCCCCTGCCCATTTCATAAGTGCCATCGTAGAATTGTAGTGTAACTTTTGAAATTTGAGGGTTGAATCATCATTAGTGATGGTACATTAAATCACTGAGCCCCAGAGAACAAAGATGTTAAGTGGTGAAGTGGGAAGAATAGGAAGAAAGGGATGGAAAGAGAAAATCACAGCAGAACTGATCAGTCCTTGGTCTTGTCAAATGCACCTGCCTTTCTTGCACCTCTTTCCTTTAGACATCACATATGCTCTTGGAAAGTGATATCAGTCTCAGACTTTGATAAGAACCATGGCAGCAGGGATCTTTACTTATCTGTGCCTGCCTCTGCAGCAGTAACTTCAAGCGCGTTTGCTGTGCAGGCTAGAGAGATGTCACTGCCACCTCCAAACTCGACATCCCGGATGCAGAAAGGAGCAACTAGCATATTAGTCATCAAATTATTTATTCAGAATATCTTGCTCCCTATAGCTGCTTTAAGTCTTTTCAGTGGATCTGTTTTACCCTTATTTAGTTTTCCAATTCTTGGCTGTTTAGGTGAGATAACAGATAGAATGGGAGTCAGATAAGTAAGATAGGATTTCCACTCCCCACCTGCTGAGTGGTGCAGTGCTTCCTGTTTTAAAGTTCCTGCTTTTATGATTTCTTTTTAATTTTAAGTTATGAGGCTTAAGAGGTAAAAAACGGTGTTGAAAATATCCAAAGAAAATTGAAACTGAAAAAAACTGACTGAAAAAACTGTAGCACCTAATTCCATGCTAATGAACCCTTCTCTTCATAACTTCATTCAAAAATGTGCCAGCACATTTGCAAAATAAAAAGCTTGTAAATAACACATCTAAAAGCTTCCAGTTCCTGAGGGATACATATATATTTTGTCAAAGCAAGAAGAAAATATTCAGCATAATACAAGAAACCTATCTACTCCCTAGACTTGACAATTTATTCCACTTCAACAAGCACATCTCTATCAAGATGAAGAAGAAACAGGAACTAAAACTTGAGCTGTTATAAACTTGGGAACTTTGTATTTCATAGGTACATTATGTGAAATGGCTTACCCCTTATTGATTCACACAGTTATTAATCAGAAAAGCCTGAGTATATAATCCCACCTGATCTTTCAGTCCTTGGAAATGACAGTTAAAGCTGGCAGCCGGCTTAGTGAAAGAACGGTGGGATGAAAAAAGCAAATGAATATCATGTTGCATTATTCATATAATTCCTCTAACAGAGACACAGGACTTCCATTAACTGTTGTTGCTCAAGAGCAGGACTCAGGATAAAAGTATACCGACAATATTAGTATAAGGCTGTGCAAGCCTATTGCCATATTTTTCTGTCTTCTTTGTTGTTGGTATTTTTTCAGTATTTGTGACCTAAGACAAAATATCTGGCTGAGACATGTACAGCTTTTTCTGACTTTGCTCATATTTATGACATATTTAGATGCTGCATTTGATCGTAAAAAGCTGCACCATAATGAAGAAACAGAAATCGGTGTAGCAAAAGCATATGCTGCAAATCACCAAAGTAAGCAAAATGCTGCATGTGTTAAAGGCTAAGGCTGCAGAGTACTCTTGATGTACAGCTTTATCCAGACATCGTTGTTATAATGGTGTCCAGACAACACAGACCCATGCAAGGGACCCTGTTGCATTAGATTGTTACAGTTTAGATAGATGAAGGAGGGAAGGAGGAAAAGAAATGTGAATGTATGAAATTACTTGACTACCTTCACTGAGCAAACCAGCAGAAAAACTGGTCTGGACCTTACTTAAACTTTTATTTCAAAGTCTCATGCCTTTAGGAACGATTCAACTCATTTAGCTTAAGTTTGTCAAATTTAGTGTTTAATGTGAGCCAGGTATCTAAATCCAGCCACAGTCTATGAAGAGGCATATTCAAAGAGCTCCTCATCCCTTCCTGGGACAGCATATACAATATGGGAGAGATAAACTGCTCTCTGGCAATGCCTCTCTTTCCCCCCCTTGACTACAGAAGGAAACTAAAGGATTAATTTCAACTAGATGCCTAACTTTTAATGAAGTTACTTCAGATTAATCCCAACTTATTTCATTGGTTCACAGTACAAATTTCAATATCCTAGATGTACAGCATTGGGATCTTCAGATAGGTATTAGCCAAAAATTCAAGATACACTCAAATACATAAGGACATCTTAATTTAAACTTTTCTAACAGCTTGTGAATGCTTAAGTAGTTAGGCATAAGTAATAGATCTGATATAAAATGTAACTTGAGTCTGTTGCTTGAAAGCTTTGCCCTAACCTAATATTTATTTTTTTTTCAGGTTTTATTTCCAAAGGACTTTTACTTTTTCACACTACGGTTTTCCAGTACAAAAGGTTCATGGTATACCGCTGCCATCTCTTTCACTTCTGTAATTACAGAACATCCATACAAAATTAAGCTAATTGTATTATGGTGGATGAACCTGAAGTCTTTCCCCAGAACAAATCCCTGTTCATTCCAGTAGCAGGAATGTGAAATGTGGGTCCTGACAGGTGGAGAATGTTGTTAAACTCAGAGCTCTACGCGAGTGGCATACCGCTGCAGGTTTTTCAGGCTGCCTGATTCTCCTGTGACAAAGAAAATAGCTTTCTCTTGTACTGGTAATGTGTATTTTATGTTTTATGAATAATGTAAAGTTCCCTGTGCAACTCTTCAGTTTTTGAAGATATAGGGTGCTCCAATTTCCTGTTTCATACCATGATGAGGATCAGCAATGATTATAGAGTTCTGAAGTTGCTCATTTCTTGAAGAAAATAACTTCAATTCATACAAACACCTTTGCAGACTTCTGAGATGTGTTTTTTGAGGATTAGCACAGAGTCCAAGGCACAGAAAACACATGTAAAAGGAGATTTCATGCTGTCAAGCTCTCTGCTTCTCACATTTATTAATTTTCCACAGAAGCCCCAGATATGAGTCACAGCTTCACTGATACATTTCTGTACTCATAGCAGATATAAGTCAATTTATGCCAACAAGTTAATGTTTAATCAACAGTCAGTGGGATCTCGGAGAAAAATATGCTATTATAACTATATGCCATCAACACAATGTTGGGGGATATTTCCTTTTGGTCCAGTGGACAGATAGTTTAAAGCTATGTGGGAGGTATGTGCTGGTAACACTCCTGATGTATTTGCATAATTACCAGTGCATCTGGTCATTTCTGCAAGCAGATCAGTAAAACTGGGTGTGCGAAGTGGGGGTACAGTTTGTCACTGTGTCTTCAGGAAGCCAATTTGGGGCTCTTGGAAGGTTTATTAGCAAGGTTTACCTTTTGTTTGGGTTTTTACCACAATTATACTTGTGAATACAGAGATTTAACAAAGGAGTTACTCTCTGCTTCCCGAATCTTTTGCTTTGTGCCACTTCTCTAGCACAATAACATCCAATTATGGCTGATGCTTCTATGCAGAACCGCAGCAAACAGGAACAGGACTTGGGTCCTTGCCCCGTGCAAAGCCTGTGCAGAAATAGCAATTACTGAGGTGACTTAAACTCTCTCTGCCTTCCTCTTTACTGTGCACCATCATTTCTGGTCAAAAAGCCTATTCTTATTCTCCTTTTTTCACTTGATATGCTTTTTCCTGTTTACATAGAGTTTTCCAAGGCTAGAAAATAACATCAAATACAAGAAGCAACCAGTGTAGCACTTACTTCAAAAATGCCTTCCATGTAGAACACAACTTCTTTTTACTTCAGATCCCTGGTACGAGCTATGTGAAAATACAGAAATTGGTAGGACAGAGATGAGAAATGAGTAGGTAACAAAGGCACTTGTGCTGCTCGACAAGTAAAGTAATGTACAAAGACAGAGACAGAGATGAAGGAAGAAAAAGTTGGAATTTAAAAGCAATAAAGCTGCCAGCAAGCATTCTCACAGACTTGCTGCAAATCATGGAGAAATACAAAGAACAGAAATGGTGTTTAACATTAATCAGAAGCTAAAGTGAACATGAAAGCTTTAAGGTGACAGTTTAAAGAGGACTTGATAGTATAGAGGGGGTCAGGAAAGAGAACGGATCCCAGAGGGTGCAGCACCATAGCTGGGATACAAACCCCGGTACATAGAGGAGGTGAAGAAGGTGAAGTGGATCAGAATGAGCAAGAGGGATGGGGTACAAGGCCAGGTAAGGTGTAAAATATCACTGGGCTGAGCCACATAAGTCAGGGTAAGGCTAAGTTAGGCAAAAAAAGTAGATTGGCTTGTCCTGTCTGAGACTTTTAGCTGAGCTTGAGGAAACGAATCCCCATTTTAGAAAATAGGCTCAGGGAAAAGCCAAAACTTGGGCAGTCCCAAGGTGGAGGAATCCCAAACTGATAATCTGTGATAAGTGAACGAGGTGGTTCATTAACTTTAGCTGTGTTGTTCTCACACCATGGACATCTGATGGCTGTTTTAATTGCTTGGACTGCGAGTGGTCATATAAGCTTTCTACATGTCATGAACAAAGAAAATTTTCAGCAGTAACACAGAACTATACATTTAGGCTGGGTTACACCTAAGGTCAGTACCTCTAGACCCTTCGGGCCTTGATACAGCTACAACTTTGTTCTGAAAAGAAAAATGAAGAATGGAAGTTTCTGAAAAGCTACTCTGAGCAGAGGTGAAGACTCCTTTGGTAAAACGTGAGAAAATATCAGGAACAGGGGGAAGAAATACGAGAAATATCTTTATGTTGGGTTAATGAATAAGAACCTGGGTTTGTTTGTTTGTTTGTTTGTTTTTTGTTTTTGTTTTTGGGGTTTTTTTGTGGTTTTTTTTTGTTTGTTTTTTTTGTTTGTTTTTTTTTGGTTTTTTGTTTTTTGTTTTGTTTTTTTTTTTAAGAAACCATGGTGGTTATTTCTTTCTAGAAAGGTTATCCCCAGTTCTGGTCTCAATATTTGCTTAGGTCTCAATATAGCAAAGCCTTTAGGCCAGTAAATCATGTGAAAAAAGTCCCACCAGAAGCTGTGAGTAGGAACTCATTCAGATGAAGCGATTGCTTAGAGGCTTCACTAGATCTTTGCAGAAAATTGATTCAGTTGCTAGGGTGATGTTCATACCAGTAAGTGAAAAGGGTAAGCGACTATTTTCTCAGGGCTCGCTGAGGAATGGCATGGCGCAGCTTGCAGCTCACATGCCTGTGCCTGAGCTTATTTCTCCCCAGAAAGTGGTGGCTGGATGGGAGCATGCACACTGGCATGGGGCAGAGCTGCACCAAGGCTATGCTGATGACTACTGAGATCTATTTAGTTTAATGCTATCATTACCTCCTTTTAGATTCTTCACATATCATGTGTTGTAAGACCTTGAAATGGTATTGGTTTTATGTACTTTTAGTCTTTCTTAGTTCAGGATTCCCCGCTGTGAATGAGGATTGGATGTCTGAGACATGACTGCTTTGCAAATCCATCATCTTGCAGATACTCTGCTGATAGGTAGGGCAGGCACATCTAAGATGCATAGGTAACACGACTGGATCTATAGAGTCATAAGAGGTGATGCAACCCTACCACACAAGGGTGATTTCACCTAGATTTGATCTCCTTCACTGCAAGCAAAGAAGATAAAATTTGGAACAGTCTTTAAAAAACACAAATAAACAAATCCTTCAAGCCATGAGGAAGATGTCTCAATAATAAACCCACTGGCAGGTAAAATGCTGTCATATAAAGAAGAGTTAAATGGAAGAGGAGCAGTGTCTGGCTCAATAGGAAATACACACAGCCTGAACCCTGCCTTACAATAAAGAGGAAATACTCTGGCTGTAAGCAGGGGCACTGTGTAATAACACAGCCCCACTACATTTCAAAGCTGTTTTTTTTCTGAAGTCTGGCCATTTATCTAATTCCTTCTCTTCAGCAGGCTTGCTGGGAATTATTTTATGATTGTTTAAGAGAGAAAAACAAACAAACAAGCAAACCAACCCCAACAAAAACACAGACCAAAATGAAAGCATCTGTCTCCAGTATTATGAGTTTAGATTTTTTGCTCACTTTCCTTGGTGTAACCAAACCACAGTATATTTTGTAGGAAAGGACAGATGTCTATAGTGGGTTAAATCAAATAAGAGAACATTAAAGGAGGTACTTTTATATTGGAAAAGACAAAGAATGTTTTCCAGAAGTACTGATGAATTTGATTCAATGATACAATGATTAAATGCCACTTAAATTAAAGTCAAAGTGGACTTTACAAGAAGTGACATATACAGTATATGAAGGGGTTTTCTAAAATTAAAATTCTAGTAAAGCCTCATGAAGGAAGACTGCCTTACATTTTATCTAGAAGATGGTATTATGTATTTATCTGCATTTATTTTCATCAACAAAATGGAATGTGCGAGAAGAAAAGGATATTAAAAAACCATAAATATGTGTGTTACACTATAGACTGCAATAGAAGATGGACTGAACCAACATTTTCTGTCCTAGTACAGTTTCAGTTTACAGCTCATCTCATGTAGCTTTGGGATGGGTTTTAGCTGCTTAAACACAGGTTGCTAGACCTATATAGGCAACTAGATTCCCTGAGAGGTGTCTACAATACAGGGGTGGTTCTAGCTACAAATTCATACACCTGTATTTAGATGTCTACACGTAGGTGTGCATAGGTGTGTTAGTAGCTAACACTAGTAGCTCTGAGTACTACTACTAGCAGCAGTACTCACAGGATTAGCTGAGGCTAGTGTCCCTGCTGCCAGAAATATCTTGTTGTTTGTACTCCAGCACAAGTTTTTTAGCAGAAATCATACCTGGGACTACAGCTCAGAGGTGAGCAAGGACAGATGCATTCTGCCACTGATCAGCAGTTAGATCAGAAGTTACAACTTGTGATTCTCATAGCTTCACCAATTATTTTTAGGACCTTCTTCATCCAATAAGAACCAGGAAACACAGATGGCTCCATCCAGAAAAGTGATAATTTGTCTTGATAGTAGCATCCAACAATGAGTGCCAAATCAGGTAAGTAGAGAGAAGACACTCATGTTAACACAGGTAAGATTCTGTTGTCTGAGCATCGGTATGTGCTAATATCTCAGGTGCTGCAATTCCATCCAGGAGCCCGGAGGATAGACTTAAAAGGCCACAATTAGACTTTGGTACTCTTGTAAATGCTACCATCACATGTTTAACTGGTGAGTAAAGAGACCTGTCAGTTCCCCTTCAGTCTGGTAAGGGGTAAGCTGCCATTGAAGACTTACAGCTGTGTGTGATTGTCAACAATTCTGTATCATTAAGGGAAAAAAAAGTAGCAGCTAGTGCCCTGGATGAATTTCCAGATGGTTATTTACATTTTGGCTATCTACAAGATATATGTGTGAATGTAATACAAAAATGCACTCAGAAGTCTGAGAAAATTCCAGTGAAAACTTACCTAAGCCAGTTATTTTTGTAAGTCTGATGATACATTGTAAGACTCACAAATTTTATTTTGTTGTCTGCTAGAAGAAGGCTGACGTTTTCAAAGGTGTTTGCCTGTCAAATTCCCACTGTTTTTAGTGAGAATTAGCCATCTAATCCCTTCAAAGCCTGGCTTCCAGTCCCAGAGTTCCAAGTGCAACCCCTGCATGTTCCCAATTCCACACTCATGTCTTCAATTATGTGCCAACATGGTTGCAAAGCAGAAGGTAAAGCTCACCATCAGGCTCTGAAGGACACGAGTACGGAAAGTGGAGCAGATGTTTTACCTGCTGGTGGTGTACATAGACATTCCCCACATGTTCCAGAGCAAATAAGCATCAGGGACAATGGTGTGGTTGTCCCTTCAGGGAAAGCAGCATCCCTTCCAGCCCGCTGGCTGGAACGGGTTGACAACCAGCATGGAACCTCTTCTCTCCATCAGGTAGAGCCACCACCACCTTGGGAGAACAAGGTTGGCACTGAATGGCTTCAGGCAGCAGCCTCCCTTGTCCAGATTTACAGAGGAATTTTAATGCCTGAGGATATCTGGAGACCTGGAGTCCAAAAAACATTATGGATTTAGGCAAATTCCTTGCTAGGAATATGTTTTCAGTTTGTATATGCTTCCCTGCACCTGAATGTGCCTAAATTACAGACCAGCTTGCAAAACAGAACTTTGCTTTTAAGACCATGCTTGGTTTTTTTTGTTCTGAAGCAAAATCAAAACATGGAATATAGAATAAAGTTGCCAGCATAATTAAGTTCAATTAGTTGCAAGTGTTTAATTTTTTACAGCATTCTAACGCAAGGCAAACATGCTATACAATATTAATTATAATATAAATATATGCAAGAATGAGACCAACTTCAGTACAGTGTGAAAGTCAAAGCAAGATCCAAAGTATCTCACTATAAGCAAACAAACTTTTAGAGACATTAGAAATCTTTTCTTGGTGTTCCCTACAAAAACATAATAAAATTCTTTATGTTTTCACAGAACACATCAATACAGAAGTAATCACATTTGCTAATAGAAAATCTGTTCTGCCGGAATAAACTGATCAGACCTGTGATGACATTCGGTCTGGCCCCACAAACACTTTCTTTCCCTCTTCCAACAGCCCTCTCATACCTGTATTGAGGGTACAGTATATACTTTGTCATTTAAAGATCTTTTCAGTCTTCTTTTTTTTGTCTCCCACTTGGTACACTATCTGAAGGATATGTCTTTCTATTTTTGTAGTTTACAAAAATCTAAATTAAAATTAGCTGGAATGGAACAAAATAGAAATTTTCCTAAATTTGGCAATATTTCACTTTTTTGTCCTAGAAGCAGCTGGAAAATGGATCCCCTATTTATTTTTTAATAATGCACACACACAGCTGTGTAAAAGAGGTGATTGCTCACTGCTATTGCTAGCTAATGTCACAGTGCACTGCTCCTACTGTTTAACGAAGGAAAAAGCTTTCTAATGAACCTGACACTGCCAGAAACCATGCTGGTTTTAGATAGTCCAGAAGCATTGTTTAATAATGAATTAATTGGATTAGCTGCCTTCAAAATATACTGCTTTATTTTCTGGACTTTCCTTCTTCAAAGGCTGCGGTGTGATAAATGTCATCACTAAGACTATGTGACGTGCATGGGGAACTTCTGAACCAGGAATCTCTTCCTTGTTAATTGTGGAGCAGTTATTATTTTTTTCCACTGGGATGCCTTTTTCTTGATTTCTTCTTGTTGTACTTGTTTCTATTGCTTTTTCACATTTTTAGGGGGACAGCTAGCACACAGCAATGCCAGAAAAGAAACGGTTTGAGAGGATTTTTACAGATATAAAGGTCATAGCATGTGGCACAGAGATTTACAGAGAATATCTCTACACAGAAAAGGCCAGCAGAGAAGGCTAGGAGCCCTAGGCTAGGAGGTGAGCAGGCTCCAGAGCTTTTCAGCTGAATTAACTTGGCCTTGTCCCTTGTCTGGAGCAAACCCTCCTGTGTGTCAGCCCCAGTTTTCACCTCCTACTGCAGCCTCCATGCCTAGCTGGAAGTAAAAGGAGCAGGCTGAAAGATGGATGATGATTAGAAATATAAAATTCCTTTTAAATCCCTTGCTCACTTCCATTTTTCTTTGTGTCATGTAGGAGGAGATCATATCTGGGGGTATGAAAGTCCACAGATGCTCGGAGGTGAAGCTTTGTTGGTGTAGCTGCTCTGCTCCTGGACCATACCTGGCTCACAGCATGGCAGAGCTCAAGCACAGGCAGTGCAGGGATTATCAGCAGCTTCCTTTGTAGAAGCACCCCAAGCATTTTGAAACCCTGTCTCACTCAACATCCCTTCTAAGAGTTGCAATGTTTCTGTGATCAGTGATAATTTTTCCCCAAAGTAAGAACAAGATGAGATAATTCAGGTTAAATTAAGCAAATAATTAGGTTTCTGAAGACTGAGAAAATAAAGTAGATTAAAAAAAAATACTGTCTAAATTAACAGAATGCCTGTTTTGGAGTGATGTTTTTATAAGTTTAAATTGGAAAGAACCCAAACTAACCCAACTTTAGAAATAAATACTTGAAAATTAACCAAAATCTTTCTTTAGAGTTGACTTATTTGACCCAAAATACATTATATCATTTTTTGAGGATTGGAAGGATGAGACAAAAGAAGGGAATTTGCTGAGTTAACCTGATTGATTTTTTTCTTTAGTTTTTTTTTTTTTTTTTTTTTTTTGGGGGGGGGAGTGGGTATCAAAAATTCATTTATTCCCAGAAACCATAAAGCCCTGCTAAGGCTGAAGCTAAATTACGGTAATTGCTACCTGCCTTAGAGCCTGGAAGGATGTGCTGATTTTCTGGAAGGAAAATCCATGATTCACAGACATTATAAAAATGACCATGCCATGTAGATTAGAAAAATAAGAAAAAGCCCAAACCAGTACTCATGCATACACATAAAATGCTATAACAATGACCCATATACTGCCATTTTCAGCTCTTGCTTTTCATGAAGTAAAAATGGGTGACTATTTTATAGCAGCAACAACAAATTATTTTGTTTTCGATTATAAACTTCTCATTTATTACTGTGCCTGTTCCAGCAGTAACTGGAAGAATGAGTTAGGATAAAGTTCTTCTGTAAAATCAGGGATTAGAGAAGGTCTGGAGATTTTTCAACCTAAAATAGACAGAAAGAGGTACAAGACAATAGAAGACAAGTTTCAGAAATAGGTTTGTGACAGGAGTTCCTGACTCTGATGAGGAAATGAGGAGTGGGGAGAAACTGCTAGGAAAGGATGGAAAACAAATAGCAAATGAAGAAACAAGTAGCTGGCAATTAGCAATGTGTCAATACTGTACATCTACTGCAATGCCAAATGTACACAACAGTGATGCAATCACAATCCTAGTGTCATAGTGGTAGCGATCACACTAGGCTTGTGGTAGCAAGCTGTTGTCAGCATATAGAACATGAACTTCTTCTCCAGGAGATTTAATAGATGGTGTAAGACTTGGCAGTATTTGTTGCCTTTCAAGAGTACCACTACCAGGGATCTTCATCTCTTACTACCTTCTGCAGCCCTCTCAAATTCATGCTTTTCCTCTAAAAGGGTATAAATATGGCCAGTCATGGGGAAGAGTAGGGAATCACTGGAATTCCAAGGTCTGGGGCACCTGCTGGAGGGAGAGGACCCATGTGAGGGTCCATGCATCCTCCAGTTCATTTCATGACTGAGGACAAAGACCATCCATGCTTGTTTCTGTTGGGCATGGCTTCAGCTTGAGCATGGGGTGGACTTTGGGATGCTCAGCTTTGTCCGTCACTTGGCCTAATCTTTTTTGTTCTGGTTTGGCTTCGGGTTTTTTTGTCAGTGTCTCTATTTTGTCAGCTTGAGCAGCTGTTCTCGATATGGTTGATGGCAACAGTTGCAGCAACAGTCATTTTAATCTGGAAAATGCCATGGTGGGTGGTACCTGTAATTTATGTGCTTTTTCCAGTTTTGGAAACTGAGAAGTCAGGCTTCCCTGGTGATAGGAACTGTGGAAATTAGTAACAAAGAAGGAAGAGCAATTCAGGGCTTGCCCTAGTCTTTTGTGAAAATAGAGGATTCCAAAGGAAACAGCAAAAAATACGATCTCATCACACACCTGTTTCATCTTCCCCTTTAACAATATATCCTTGGAGATGCTTGGGGCCACCAAGTTCACTATACCCCAATGCTTTAAAAAGTCACTTGCTCTCCAGAGATGCTCAGTGTTTTTGTTCAGAGGATATTCAGGTGCTCTGGTAACATCTGCCTTGAAACCCCCTCTGGGATGAGGAGAAGGTGAAGTTCCAGTGCGGTGGCAGTGCAAACAAAACACAAGAGGCTTTTCTTACCACAGATTCAGTAATTGCACAGCAGCATGTTAACTGCCCTGGGTTAAGATTTAGGTGGAAAGCTAAGCTTGCTAAATGCTGCAGGATTCTGAGTGGAGGATGAAGGAAGAAGAATGAAAAACTGTCTAGCTTAGATTTATGCAGTACTTTGGGCTGTACATGTGGAGTCGAGGTATTTTGACTGTGTTCTGTGTTGGTTTCCTGTGGTGCACCCTCAGCCAGTCCAGGCTTGGTCTATCGCACCAGCTGCTGTACAAATACATGATAGACCACTCACAGTATAAAGAAAAAAGATTACCCATCAGCATCCCCATCTTGGAGAAGGGGAGCTGAGGCAGCAAGAGATTAAGTGGAACGTCTGACATCATGACAGAAATTTTTGGCAGTGCTGTCAGCGGGATTCATATCTCCTCTGTCCTAGCTTACTGTAGCTAACAATGGGGTCCATCCATCATCTCCTGAAACAGCTCCAACTTTATCTATCAGTCCAATGCAGGATGTGGAATTTCTTACCTTGTGTTATTTACAGAACCTGAAAATTAAAATGCTGCTTGAAACAAATTTTGTGCCACACTCTTTTCATTTCTCATTTTATGGATACCTGACTGCTATCTGCAAGTTCTTTAATTTTTTTCTCCTCCAAGCACAGCAGCATGTAGAGCAAGAATATAACACCCAGGCAGTTGCTCTGCAAAGAAGGCTCTTTTCTTTATTTCACATGGGCAGCTGAGATAATAGTACAGATCAGGAGGTGCTATCTTGGTTTAGCATGCCCCAGTACAAAGAAAACATAATGCATTCATATTCAGCTGAGTCTGGACTTTCCATCTTTTGCCCTCAAAGCCCCTGCTTTGAAGCATACGGGGGAGGGGAGATCTCAAGGTCATTTTCTCTTACTGCAGGCTGAGACTGTGCATCTTGTTTCTTCTGCTTTTACAGGTCCAAGCTCTGAGGAGGAAGGGCAGTAGGAAGTAATCATGCTTCCCTGAGTGCAATGGGAGAGAAGTCAACAGAAATGTGGGAGGGGATGAGACATGCTGCTATGTACTGGACCAATGTCTACTACCATGAGGGCAGCTACAGGGTGGTGTTTCAGTCCTTTCCACTATGGAAAAGTGGCATTTTCCCAGTAGATGCACTTTCCAGTATTTCTTAACATCAGTTATTCTGGTGAAATGACTGCTGCTTGGGAAGATAAAGGAAAAAGGAGGCATCAGCAACTAATCAATTCCAGCCACTTTTCTAAAGCCTTTGCAAACTCGCGCTAAGATCTGATTGCTCTCGGTTGAAGGTGATCAGGCTATTACTTCTGACAATCCCTTTAAAATGACAATACAGACTTCAGGCATTTTTAACATAAAGAAGTTCAGTACAAATCACAGTTAAAATTTTAGCTCAGTTATGGCTTTGTAACTGAAGGCCAAATGCTATTCTTGGTGTTGCATAGCCCAACAAAATGGGGGACATAACATTCACCCCTCCAAAGCTTTGGGTTTGTTCATGACTCTGCTATCTGATTTGCATCAGAGCATTAGTACTGCAACCTTCTTTCAGGAGCGCTCTGAGAGAGACACTGTGAAACCAGGACTACATCCGCACCAGCACTGAACCCTGCCAAGCAACATATTCAAGGTACTTGAGCTCTGTCATCTACGTTGTTTAAAGGTTACTTTTTAAAAGTGGTTCTTGGCATGCTTTTAGCTCATGTCAAAATACTGTTCTCCTAAGCAACTCCTAGCTATTATTGAGCTGCAAACACAAGCAAAGCACTGTTCGCAGTGTGCACGCAGCCAGTATATTCTGAATGGCAAAAAAGTATAATATTGCAGAAATGCTCAGTACTCTGCATATTGGACTCCACGCCAAGAAACAGTCTGGGATTCAGGTGATGTTGTGTTGGCATTAGCATTTTCATATAGATCAGGATCCTAGTTTGGAACTGAGTCTCCCTGTCCATGCTTTGGTTCACATCACAGAAAAATCTTGGAGAACTTGAGTTGGATGCTTCTTGGATGATACTGACACAGAAAATATGCACAAGTAGCACACTCCATCTACCAGGGTCCGAAAAAAACAAAGTGAAAGTAGTCTGTAATGAGACCCTTAGATGTCTATAATGTGGATGATGGGTCCTTCGCAGCATCTTCTCCATCCTTTTACATTCTATTTACATCCTATTACATTCCTTTCTTCTCCTACTTGCTCATTCAGACCGAGTCTGGGGATTCATACCCAGATTACACACAGTTTCCCAGGTGGTGACATGGCCACAGCGGTGTGCATTAAAGAGGAACTACAGTTTTTGTCCATCTGGAGCTGGAGAAGAATACTGATGGATACCCACTGCGAAGGCACTTCTTGTGCCACAGTATCACAGTATCACAGTACGTTAGAGATTGGAAGGGACCTCAAAAGATCATCTAGTCCAATCCCCCTGCCAGAGCAGGAACACCTAGATGAGGTTACACAGGAATGTGTCCAGGCGGGTTTTGAATGTCTCCAGAGAAGGAGACTCCACAACCTCCCTGGGCAGCCTGTTCCAGTGTTCTGTCACCCTCACTGAGAAGAAGTGCCCTCTATAACTGAAGTTGTAGATGAATCCTAAATGGACAATGCAATAATAACACTGAAAATCTTCCAGAGGGTGTGGGTATGACTCATATGACCACATGCAAGAAGTACAACACATAAAATTGTCATTATGGCCTCTCCTGGACCTATAGCACAGTTGTCAACCTACGATCCTCAATCTACACTGCCATGACAATGGTTACTGCTTTTGAAAATCTTATGGTATCAAAGGCACCGTGCAAGACAAACCAAGTGGGCTTGAAATCCATCAGATGAGTTTCGACACACACATAAATGACAGCATGACAAAATCTCAAGCAGCCAATTGAATAAAGGTCTGTAAAATGTGTGACATTCATTATAAGAAGATGCAAGTTCCTTGGTGTACTCAAGGAACAAGAAAACATAAAAAACACTATGAGAGCTACCATGCTAATATTACCAATATACCTTGAATTTTGAATCACTGCATCAGATAAAAACAGTCTAAAAGGATATTGCCATTGATGCTCAGACACTGGACCTAGGGATATATCTGCAGGAAGCTCAGGAAGGAAAGAAAGAGGGAAAGTTCATGGCAAATTGATTGAATCAATAAATAATTGTAAATCATTAATGCCTATTCATCACTGGAGCTGGCTGAGGATGCATTGCACTCATCATAATGAGTAATATTGAGGGAAAATCAGTGCATCAGCAGGGACAACACTTCTCTTCTGGTGTCTTGGATCCTGCATGAGGGTCTCATGTGTGACCTGCTGTGTGCAGTGTTGCAGAGAAGACAAGGTAGCCGATGGTCCCATGTCTCTCTTCACTCTCTACCAAAGCGCTCGTGGAAACAGTAAATTCTGCCCTGATTTAAACCACAGCGGGCTGCAGTGGAAATCAATGCATGTATCTGAGGTATGCTTTCCTCAGAGCATATGTGAGTCAGCCAAGGTTCTGTGGGACAGTGTTGACAAGTTCAACTCCCATCCAGTGCAGTTACTTGTCTGATAAGGCCATTGCCACTGAGCAAGGGAAGCTGAAAAATGCCTCTATGAAGAAGTGCAGCAGAACTTCAAGCTTTATTCCCCAGGACACAGTGCAATTTAACTACTGTCCTCCCACTTTCCACTCTGATCTGCAGCTTACACATACATGCAAAATTCTGAGCAATTTGACTCTCCCTCTAACCTGAGCTTTTGCTTGCCAGTCTGAATCCAGGGGCTCTTATCATAAACAGCTGCCAACCTGCCCCTGCGGGCTGCTAGCTTTAGTGCTCATATTGACCTCAGCTCTGAGTAAACGCAAAGAAAGATAATCCCCAAGTGTCTGCAGTTCTGATGGGTTGTCAGGACACCTTTTCACAGGAACAAAGCTGAAATCGCGGGACTTTAGCAGTGAGAGGTGTGGAGTTTTAACAAGGGTTTCTTTTCTCAGCAGGCACAGTGTCCAGGATCGCATTTGGAGGGTATGTTGCAAGAGTCACACATTTTCCATGGAAACCTGACCTTTTTATGATTAGAGCTGTAATGCTGCAGGTTAGGAGAGTGGCAAGGGAAACAGGCAGAAGCACTGTGAAAGTCAGGAATGGAGTGTTTCCTTATCTACCAAAATAAATTAAAAAAGGCAAAAAGCAAGCAGATTAAGAAACTTAAAGCCATGTTTGGCAAAGGTGATGATGTTGCTGGACATAAACAAAAGCAACAACTAGTAGATTAAATACACAAATGCACCATGACAATGACAATAGTGAGATGTTTATGAAAGCTTAGTATATCTTGTGCCCTTTTTCATCACACTCTCCTCATTTAAGTGGCATCAAATGTAAATATTGAAAGCCCAGATGACATACTATTTTGGATATTAGTTCAACCTGTTTATCCTATTATTATCATGGTATTTGCAAGTGTTATCTTTGGGTACCAGAGCATGGATGAATAACTATGAATGATATTTCCAAGCTGTCCTATCACTAATGAAATCCACACTTGTAATTAGTTTCATCTAAAGAATATGAAGTTTTCTCACTAGGCATTTATGGTTTTTATTCCTGATTTATAATGCACTTACTGGTGCGGGAGTTAACAGATTAGATTTTTGAATGCCTGGAGTGATCACACAGGCAATGGAAACACAGCATCTTCTTACTCTATCATCTTGCTAGCTATTTACCTGGCTTTACTCCTAACAGATCACTGGACGGAGAGGCCATTACTCAAAAAAACACCCAATCCAAAACAGAGAAGAAAGTGCATTCATTATTATTTTCTAACTAAGCATCCATGCATAGTCCCAGCTGCTTATGCAATGTGAATGACATTATTTGTATTTCTTGAAGAGTCCCTAATCAGGTTCTGTACCACTGAATGCCTTTGTTTGGGAGGTAAGCATGTCTCTGAATTAACCTTTCTAACACTTCTCTTCCCTTCTGTGCTGCTAAGTGTGCACATAATCCTGGGAACTGTTCATCCTGGATTCAATTGTCCAATGTCTGAACAAAAGACCAGACATCACTTAAGGCTCTAGGAGCTGACTGGCTATTTACAGAATATCAGAAGTCTTTGGGGCTTTCATTTCAGGTTTCAGCAGGGATTTGTGGTGAAACTTGTCCACCCTTTCCGAGATTCTGGATATGCCTTTTCTCAAATTCCCTAAATCTATTTAACTGCTTAGGACATTAATGCTCAGCCTGAAACAATGAAATTATAGAAATGATGTTTCCTGTAAAAGTCTGCTTAATGCAGTGTATTAAGATTCCTTTTGGCCTTTCATAAGCAAGGTTGTGGAGGGATGTGTGTTTTGTCCAAAACCCAACATTCTGCTTTCCAAGTTATTTCTGAATAAAGACCTCCATGCAGGGTCTGTTTTGTCTGAAATTCTATTCACTCGTTCCATTCAGGTTTTCTACTCTTCATAAATTTCATCCTCAGCCCTGGAATTCTCTCCTTATTTTCTTAGTTATGATGAGAGTGAACAGCTGGACTGTTTTGCAGACTTTGTTGACAGTGCTTAGTTCTTACTTTCCCCCCCCCTTTTTCAGACAGTCCCTGGCTCACTTTGTCTGGCTACTGTCTGACATGTCAGCTTACACTGTTCCAACTCCCAGCTGTTCTTTCCTTTCATGCTATGGATTGTTCTTTGCATTATAGTGAAACACAAGGTTTTATTTCCAGAGGGCTAATCTGTTTCCACAGCAACCTATAAAATGCAGAAATCTGATCCCAGGACTTTTCTTTTAAACTTTTAAATGCATATATAAACACACATGTATTTGTCCATCTAACAGGCAACTGCTGTAGCTCTGAAATGGAAGCTGTTACGAACACTCAGGAATCAGTAAGTTCTCAAACTGCTTAAGCTACACCATCACACTTCTGATCCTTATTATAGATATTGGCAGAAAAGGAGTGTGAATATTTTCCATCAAACACGGTTGCAGTTGCAAAATTGGATATATTAAACTAAATTATTGGGAACTCCCTGTTTACTCAGTGTCAGACACTTCTGTGTAAATTTTGCTGGTTAACTATTAATTGTCATTGTTGAATGCCACTGCTGCAAACCTACTTGGAACAAAGCAACTGGGCTGATATCCCTCTACTAGGGCTGTAAGCTCTGGAATCTAAATGAAATACTGCTATGTAAGGAAAGCAAGATTATACCTTCCCCATTTGAAAACGCTTTCTTTGTAGCTACTGAAATCTAGCAGCAGCACAAGCATTTTTTCCCGTTGATAAGCTGTGACAAACAGCAAATGCAATCTGTGGCGAAGTCTCAGTCTTCTCTGTATTTGTGTGGGCAATTTTAAATGAAGGTGAACATATCAAATGAAGCAGCAGCCTCCATGCAGAGTCTGTTCAGATGTGATGGCCATTTCTCATCACCTGGAAGTTCAGGTAAAATACAATTTCTTATCCTGATCTAAAACTGATGATACCCAGGGAAGCTGGCTCCAGCTGGCTGGCTGTATTGGTGTTACCAACACATTCAAGCCCTCCCAAGGTGGGTGCCACACATGAATTCTTGGTCTGCATTGTGCACTTGCAGTTATTCAATATGCAAGCTTCTTCAAAACCCATCAAAGCCTGACCTGTCTTTATAACCATGGGCTTGGCACCCAAGTATATGGGATGTCTCTTAGGAGGGTAGGCCAAAGTTTGATTCATCACTCACTTAAAGATTAGCTGTAACACGTTAAAATCAGGACAGTGACCACATACCTTCTGAGCTGGGAACAAGAAGGATGAAAGGTCAATGAGCCCAGCCTGTTCAGGGCATACTAATTGGATGTGGCAAAATTCCTGGCTGCCTCTAAATCCTTGACTCAGGAGTGTCAGGAAGGAAAAGTCATTGCACTTTTTTTACTGAGAGCTTCTCTTTGCACAATTTTTCACCAAATACAGACCATTAGGATTAAATGTGTATTAGCAAAGCATCTGAACTAGAGGTGAGTTATAGCAAAGCTTCTGAAAATACTTTTGAAACACTTTTTAAGGTGTATTTAAGAATGACATTAATTAAGCCAATATTGGAATATTCCTTGGGCATCAGTTCACTCCAAACTCTCCTATTGTATTGTTAAAGAGGAGCTTAACTCTTTATTGAATTGTTATTTTAGTCAGTATATATTGTAAAAATAAACTGTAAAGATTTCCATCCAAGTACTGCTTAAAAGACGGCTCTGAAACACACTGTCATGACACTGATAAAAAAACCCCTTGATTCAAAGATTGCCCACATGACTGTTCATGGACATTGTTCATGTGTTTCGTAATGTACCTTGCATTCCTACACACTGCTACATCAGACATCCCATAGATATACTGTGCATCCTTGTGTGCTCATATGTAAAGCTACTTGTTAATGGTGTAGGCTTCCAAACAAAAAAGGGCCCATGTCCTGGGTTCAGCTGACATCCCATCATCTGTATTCTTGAGAAAAGCCTTAGAAAGACTCCCAAAACACCGCACTGTTGTTACATTCAAAGCAATAGCTTAGATTAAATGTGCTCCTGGAGAATCAGAGCACAGCTTGTTTTGCCTGCTGCTTTTAACTCCTGTCTTCATTGTGTTTTATCTATCTTCCATGGAAAAGTCAAACTTACTCCTTCCTTCATATTTTCTTTCCTTTTCAGCTCAGTCATATCCGCTATAGCAATTGTGTTAGTGTCTGAGACAAGCTTTATTCCTGAGCAGTTTTGCAAAACTATTCATAGCAATCTAGATTGCTGATACAAGACCTCTGGGTGATAGTAGTGTTTAAAACACCTCTATTTCCTAGCACAAAGTCATTGGCTCATGAGTAAAATCCTAGGGCAGAGAAATCATTGCCTATAATAAGGCTAATTGAGCTACTGTGACTGTGTTATCATTAAAATTGGGCAAATTTTATGGCCCTGGAGGATTTGTGAACATCTCTAACTACTCTTGGAGAGATGCCAACCTAGTTTGATGTTTTCTCCTTCCTCATTCACTCCCCATCCCTCACATCTGCCTCCTAAGTCCTTTGGTGATTTGAACAGGACAAAAAAAAATTGTAAATATATCAACATTTTTTGTCTCCTATTTAATAGCAAAACTCGTGTTTTCTATTAATTCTGCCTTCTGTGGAACTTCAAGGGGAATGTGATGCCTGTGTCGACAGTGTTCCTTCTCCTCTTGTCTGCTAGTATTTCAATTTTCTCTCAGCTGGATTCTTCCCTCTCTCTCCCCAGCCTTTTCCAAAGCAGGTTGTTAATCTGAGATTGCCCAAAATAATAATTAATTTTTAACATCCTGGGAGATTTGAAACACTGGCAAATCTCCCAGCAGTGCTTCCAAGGGCATAAGTCACTGCAGTATTAACAACAAGCCAAGGAAATACAATTAGTACTGTGCCCAAAAATTTGTGTATAGGGAGATTCATGACATTGCATGGATGAATGCCTACCTGTGCTCACTCTGCCCATAACTCGAGTTTGTCAGGCTACTTATGCTTGGTTGTTTTCTGATCGTTGTATCAGTTTGCTGTCTCTGTGAAGCACCAAGCTGTCTGTGCATGCTTTGGTCTATGCCCATGCAAGGTCTGAGCGGTTTCAAAAGCGTTAACAGGAATCGCACATGCACATGGACAAGGTTTGCTATTTTCTGGAAGCATCAGCTCTACCACATGTGTCATGGAGCAAGTTTAGATACCTCTGGCATTTGGGTAGTTTGTTGACTTGCAGAGATTTGCTTTTCTGTGTTGGAGTGAAATATGTATTGTGCTGAACTGTTCCAAGCACCCATATGTTTTCTTAGATCTTTCCCAGAATGCCTCACAGTCCCTTACCTTTTTATACTGAATAAAGCTGAAAAATGCTAATACAGCCATTTCAGCACTGAAGAGGTGAGATACATGAATTTTAAAGCTCAGGCATCCATAGCTAGTGCAACAACACATGCACCAGTACGAACACAAGGAACTCCTCCAGCCTGGACTGGCACCATGATCATTTTGGCACCTACCCTCTTCCACTTGGGGCAAGTTCCCACTGTTTGCCACTGAGGTTTTGCAACATAAACTATTGCAGAAGTATGGGAAAAGGGCTTCTTCTGTCTCTCAGCCACCTGTGTAATATTTTTTTGTAAAGCAACTAATGCAGACAAATTTCAATACTCCTTCACTGACACCAGGAGTGTTTGAAGGTGAACAAAGACTGTATCTTCAAAGTGTTTCTTTGTGCTTATGGAATAAATGTCTCTTCTCTCTACCCTTTGTGGGCCCAGACTATAAGAGCCACTTTTGGACAAAGGCCACAAACCAAGATACATGGGATGGACAGCTCGGTAACTTAATGGGCAAACGTGAGTATTCCACCCCCAATCCTCTTTAACAATTGGAGTTTCACAGTACAAAGCTTCCTAGAGTCTGGTTTTCTAATTAAAGCAACTTTAAGAAGAAAAGGTCCAAACCTTCACATTGGTATTTTTTCCCTCCCAGGCTGTACATTTGTAGCAGCAGCCAGTCTCAACTTGTCAGAGCATATCCCTGATATAATGACCCAGAAGAATTAACTAATTTGCCACAGCTGATCTCACTCTTTGGCCCTAAAATTCCTGTATTTAGGTAATGCAGCTGTGAACTTCCCTCCATCACAAAATGGCACTGAGGGACTAGTAAAGAAGAAAATAAAGAGATTGTAACACCCTCCCACCTCTCCATCCAAATCTGCTTTTTTGAGGTTCATACATCCTGTCACAGGGCACACGAATTTTGCCTTTGAGAATGCAGCCATGGCAGTCCTGAGTATCTGGATAAATTCTCCTATCTCAAACACGGTTCTTGCAGTGCACTAGAAAATCCTCCCCTGTATCCAGTCTTCAGACAATGTTGGAGGTCATTAGGATAGAGCTTTTAACTTGCACAATAACAGCTTGAGCTTAAGCTCCACTTCACAGTGAGTGACTGACATTCACACTTGCTGTATTTCAAGAATGCCTACCTAATTTACACAAAATGGTTGTAAATGAAAGAGATTAAAACTCCTATTAAAATGAGAAGTTATGTATTCTGATATGGAGAATTGTTCTATGTTAATATTGGGCTTCATCATGAAAGTCTCAACAAAGTGTCAGAGCCTTCACATACCTCTTCCTTAATTCACAGCAGCTGCCCCCATGATGTGTGGGTCCTTCAGGGGAGTCACAGAAATCAACCTCTTTCCAACCTGCTCTGTGACTGTAGGCTATATAAGAAGGGGGACAACACTGTAATAACAGAAGCAGGGACTTTGGGAGTGTTTAATAGCTGCCTTTCTGACAGCTTGATCTGCTGGACTGGGTTGGATGTGTACTTCAGAAGAGCTGGGGCTGGGGCAGACAGTCTGATGATGCAGAGTACTTTTTCTCTCCTCTTTGGTTCATGAGCTCAGAGATGTACCCCTTGTGTCAAGTTGCGTGACAGATGTCTTAAACAGTGGCTTGCTGTGTCTGGGATCACCATGGCCATGTGGGAATATATGAGTTCTCATGGATATGGCTTGTAATGGGCAGATATGGTCCAACAAGAAGTGTGGGAAAACCTTGTCCTGCATGCTTCTTGTGCATTGCATAGGAGGAGGACGTGATAGCCCATATTTTATGATATGTATGGCACTCTTCGGCAAGGCATGTTTGATAAAGGCATCGACTTTCATCGGGACTTCTGAGGCCCGAGATGAGAAACTTCTTGGGCAAATGGTTTGTGGAAATGCTTTACGGACTTGGCCAGAATGTAGAGCTAAGGCTGACTCCAACTACAGATGTGGATCTATGCTGAGATTTCCAGGCTCCAGAAAAGGGCAAAATTTCAATCATGCCTATTCTCTTGCTCATTTTTTTTAGCCGTCACTCATTAACTATTTGTTGGCTATTTTGAGGGTCTATTTCTTTTTGTGAGCTGAATAGATCATAGGGCATTTGGGGATGTATCTGCTCTCAGTTTTGCTGTTTTAATTTATATAAAATACATGAAATAAAAGGAAATACAAGAGTGTGATTCACTATGTGGCATACAAAAAAATCCAAGCACCAATTGGCTTTGTTATTCAGAACACTGATCTGAAATGCAGTTGTCTGCCTTTCAGAAAGTGCTAACTTTAGTGGCATTCAAGAGTAGGAATGTCATGTGTTGTTTCACCTTTAGAAAACCTCTAATTCCCCTGAGAGATATGAATTGGAAGTTTGATATTCTTCATATATTCCCTAAGTAACAAGCTTTACTACAATTAGTCTTTCTGTCTGTCTCCTCTCACTAGTGAATATTTTATGCAGAATTATTCAGCTTCAAGAGAAGTGAACATCCCACACAGAATTTCCTGTTTTATGTAGATTAAATCATTTTTTAAGCTGTTGGTGTATTCGCATTGCCTGAGAAGAGAAGGAATCTGAACCATTGCTGAGGAAATGTTGTTAAGGAACGCTCCAGGGATGATGTTCTGTAAAAGGCTCACCACTTCAGGTTTTTATTCCACTTTTAAGCCAGAAGCATTGGGGAAATTCAGTCTGAAATCTCAAACTATTCTAGGCTTTTTTTTTTACTGAGAATTTTAGTATGCAGACACACTCACATAAGGAAGGGAAGAAGGCAGGAAGGAAAGAAAGAAGAAAGGAAGAAGGATTAAAAATGGAATGAAGGAAAGGGGGAAAAAAGAAAGGGAGAGAGAAAAGAAGGAAGGGGAAAAAACCCACTCCAACATTAATACCAAATTCTTGCAGAGATATTGCCATCGTTTTAACACTACGCTTTTCTTTTTGCCCACAGTTTTCCTTACTGATATGTTTGGAACAGGTCTTTGCCATGATCATCTTTTCTTATTCGATCTCTATAAATGAGTATTTGTTCAACACAAAACCTTCACTTTCAGAGGAGGAGAGATTCTAAACAGTGATGTTGAATCTTTCTCCCTGCTTGGTTGGATTCTGGGACTCAGTGCTTCAGGACAATGGAAATTCCTGATATAGAAGAGTGATTCCCTACACAGGACCGTTGAGGTGCACACAAAACACTAAAAAATCTCTCTCATGAGATAAGTATCTTCCTTCAAGATAGAATTTGAAAAACACTGAAAACATCTGATAAATTCAAGATCTACTTAATATACACCAATTTATGAACTGTAAAGATTCACAGATTGATAACTAGAATCTCCAAAACATGTAATCAAATTCTGGCCGTATTTCTCTGCTTTTGTATCCTCCTTGATATAACAACCATAATATTGGGGGATTTTTTTTTATTATAAAACATTTTTCTAGGCATTTTAACACAAAACCCACATGTGATCTGTGCTCGCCCACAGTGATTCTGACTGCAATAACCTTAAACTTTATTATTAAATGGCACCTTTTTCTGGTCCCACTGTTGTACTTCAAGGACTTGGCATAAACAAGGATTAATAGTGATTTTTCTTGGAGACAATGAGCACCTCAGGCAATAGGTAAGAGGGTTTGAGGACCATATAAGTACTTAAAAATAAGATTCATTTCAATGGTGGCAGCAAGTGGGAAATATAATTTCTCTTCTTATTATCATTTTTATAGGGCTCTAAATTGTGAATGGTGTTTTCTGGATAAGTGACATGACAGGTTCCTGTGATATTAAACTTGATTTAACTTAGTAATATCTATAAACCAAAGAAATCTGTATGGCTATAGTGGTGAACAGGCAATGCTGTATATATTCACTAACGTATGGATCATGTTGACTCTTTCCTCACTCTTACATATAATTTATCAAGTAATATGGGGAAATATGAGTGTGGACTGATGCCCAGGAAAGACTTCATTGCTGGAAAATGATAAGAAGAAAGTCTGGGCTCTAGGCTGTAGGTCACGGCAGCTGGCATGAATGTGCATTACGACATGTCTTGTAGATAGACCACGAGCCCATGGGACAGGATTTCATTTCACCTCTGGACATGTAGTGCCAGCTACTGGGAAATCCACAGATAATAACCATTAGCTAACAGGATCTGTCCTTGTAAGCAAAGGATGCAAGGAACGACTGTATTAGCAGGAATATAATCTGAAATAATTGGGAAGTTCATGATATGGAAACTGAAGAATGAAAGTGGGAAGGAGATTTCCCTAGTAGTGGTCCAGAGAGAGCCAAAGGCCTTTTGCTTTGCATTTTTCTACAGTTTTTTATTGGAGAACAAAATGTGTGCTATGGAAGAGACTTTTACATTGCCATGAACCTGTGTAAGTCTGGGAAACCCAGCAGGCTGCCGCTTACTCACACTGAACTATGAAGGCCAGTATATTTTTAGCTATGAGAGTTTAGTTTTCTACAGGTATTTTTTAATCAATAAAATGAGTTTTCTTTCACCATTGAAAATGCTCACAGCTGTCAGGATGAGGAGTGTAGGGGAAGGTCCTTTTGATATATGGCAGGGCTAAAACCCTGGACATTTATCTATTTAACAACATGTCCAGTTGCCATATTTACGCGCACATTGTATTTAGCCCAATAGTAAAATTTATAACTCTCCTTTTGGACAGCATAATTCTTTCCCTCTGCTAGGGAAAGGCAAATTTCCTTCAAAGATCAGTCTGTTGCTTTGTGAAATGTTTGAAGTATATTTAAGACATTATTAATTGCATTAATAATATTTGTTTGTTACTGAACCTGCATAGAGCCTTTGTCTGCAGTGGACATTTTTATTCCATGTAAGCTTATTTGGGGCCATGTTTGGAAGAAAGTATTTATGTGTCTTGCATTAGGCAGACAGCTAGTGAGGTTTTCAACAGCAGTGAATGCTTTGGAAGTAATAGCAGTAAAAGCCAGGATGCTTTGGTGCTTTTGAATGAGTGCTAGCAGCTTTTCTGAGTTGTTAGGCAGCTAAGTGTCCTCCATAGCTCTTTCTGTGGTCCTTTATCTGATACCCCAATGTCAGGCGTCGTAAGTTGCACTTCATGGGGGATATAGACAGCCTGTGTGTTTGGGCTGTGTGGAGGAGAAAAAGGAAGGGGAGGGATGTGGGAAAGAGACTTCTGAAACAGAAGGAAAAGGATGAAAACATCTGATAGCACTCAGGAGGAAATGGAAGCACAAACAGCGATGAAATTCAAGCAGTTTTTTTGATCTGCTGAATCTGAGTGAACGGGCTCCAGCAAGTTCCTGTAAGTGCCTTGGCTTCACTGAAATAGGTAGCAATTGGGCAGAGGCAGGCAGGTCTAATCAGGATCCAGCTCCTCCTTGGAGTCTCCTGGAGTAGAAAAGGGAGAAGTAATGGTAAAAATTTGAATATTTATATACTGATTATATACAAAATTCGCAGTAAGAAAAGGATTGCTGCTGCTGGGGGTATATAGGGCATGCTCTAATACATGGAAACCCTCTTAACTCCGCGTTTAGAAATCCTGACAGATGAAGAGCTACTGGTCTCACTGGTCTCTCTTTCTTGTCAGCTTTCCAATAGGATGCTGAGGAGCTAATGACTGAAGTGTCAGGAAATAAGGTAGGCTTCTGATGTCTGGAGCTTCACTAGATCAAGCTGTTTCTTCTTGGTATTTCATTCTAAGTCAGCCTTGGCATTTGATGAAAACAAAGCTCCTAAATCACATATACAGGTGTGCTTTAGTAGAACTATTCAAAGAAAGATGGCACTCAGAGGCACAATAAATAATAATCTGCTCCCTTTTGGTGCAGAGGACAAGAAATTCACTTCAGACAGTCTCTGGCCTAAGTCAATTTCCTAAAAGGTGTTTCTGAACAGAAAATCATACAAAGGTACAGCAGAAAATCATACTCCTTTATAGGAACAAATGTGTAAGAGAAAGGTTTGTGAAGGTGGTTAGACAGTGACATAAAGGCAGCAAGATATCTAGAGAGGTTTTCAAGATATCTAGAGAGGTTTTCAAGATATCTAGAGAGGTTTTCAAGATATCTAGAGAGGTTTTCAAGATATCTAGAGAGGTTTTCAAGAGCTTCTTATTGTGTAATTTTCATTTCATAAGGAGTTAGAGAAACTGGGCACTTATTGAAGTCTCAGAAGATGCCTTTTTGTGTCTTAAGGGACCTTTGTAATCCTAGCCCTGTAGGGCTGGAGATATTTCATTCCATTCTGCTTTGTCCACTTGCAGTTCTGCTGTTGCACTGAATTAAATGATCTTTCTGGAGCCAACTGTGCTGCTTTAGCATGAGATGCAGGAGGGCAATTGTCTTTCTTAAAGATATGCTTCACAAAAATTACATCTGTGGCTTAAATGCACATCCAGGCACCACTCAACACTCAAGTTTCTGTACAGTCATTTCTAACCCACCCTGAATTCACCCTTTTCATAACTGATATATTAAAAAGGCAAAACAAATGTAACCTTTCAGGCTTTCAAGATTCTTTAAGGCTAAGATTGTTTGGGCGGTTTCCTCAGCAAGAATGAATCTCAAATCTAAACTAAATGATGGTTTTCCTTTGATCTTGAGATTTGTCTGAGGAATTCCAATTCAACCCCACAAAGTGACTGAGGCTTAAATGGGATTCCTCTAAACAGTCATCATAGCCTCTTCATTCCAACACTAAGTGACTAAATGTGAAATGGTACAGAATCATATAATTGCAGCCAGACATTATAAGCAATAATTATCTGTAGTCTGTCACAATGCTTCTGCTGTAATCTCATACCTCATTGTAGACATGCTGTCTACTTTACCTTCCTCATACCAGAAGCTGTCTGTGGTAGTAAACTGCTCTGAAGCCTTTCTTTTCCCTGTGTATTAACATGATTAGCTAGGTAAACTTCCTTCATACTTAGCCTGCCTGGATAGCTGAGTGAACAGAAATGTTAATACTGGCATTGTGTTTGCCATAATTAATCCAGTCTTTCCTTCAGTATTTGCCTTGGGTTTGCAGTTTTCTCTGGAATCCCGCAAAGATGTCTGCCCTATGCTAAGTGTGTGTCTCAAGTCCTGATGATTATTATTCAGTGTGACAGTGGGATGGCTGATAAAATAAATGAAAAGAATAAATAGCAGAATTAGTTTTTAATTTCTTTTTCCCTTGATTACTCTCACCGTGTGTTTGAAGATGCATGAAATTATGGTAGCTCTCCTATATTAAAGTTTGCCAGGAATTCGCATGGATTAACTTGCAGAAGGGTGATCTCACAAGATCTGTTACAAAGAGAGAAAGAAGGAAGACAGGAAATTCAGAAGCAAAAGTGAAAAATGGCCTTGAATATTTTGTTTCTAAGCCTTCATGTCAAAGTAGCAGGATGCTAGTCATGTTTGTAGTATGTAAGACTTTGACATCACTCTGTTCATTAAATTCCATGTTTTGCCTGTGCAGATCCCACAGTATTCACAGTCTTATAGGCATGACGCAAATTGTGCATGTATTTATCACTTCCTATAATCAGACGCTCAGAGGTTTGTATTTATCTACATTTATAGTATCTTCTCTCTAAAGACATTCTGAATCACACAGAGCCAGGAAGTTTTCAGTACTCATCTTAATATAATGGACATTTAACAAATACTCTGTTCATCAAACTAGTCTATGAGCTGATCCACAAACGACCAGGTTGGTGTAGTCCACAGGGCAGAGTGGTCATGCATACATGTACCTGCTCACCCGATACTGTGCTCCCTTGAGTGCTGGTCTGAGTCTGACTCTAAGGAGCCAGTGTTGCTCTTGTGCAAGTCTCACATGCATAAATCATTGCTCACTTTGTTTTCTGATATGGATGATCGATAAACATTTTAGTAATGTATATTGTTTTTTATGATTGGTGCATCCAAAATGCAAAACTTCCCTGCTAGGTTTTACATCTGTGATTTTATGCCAGTTTCTTTTCCGCAGAATTCAAATGTACCATTTTTGTTTAATCTTATCCTGAAAAGGCACCAGCAGTTTTATTAGGTATATTCTAGTTTGTTTGAGAGAAAAGAAAGCTTGATAACTTTACAGATCTTTCTTGCTAAAATATTCCATCTCTTTTTGGTGAGCTTGTTTTGAAAATGGATTTTAATATTAGCTGGCTCTTAGGAGTTATTTAAATAATCCATATAATACAATCTTTCTTTTTATTTTTTTTAAGTATGTGTAGCAGTTTGTAAAAACAGGACTAAAACCACTGTTTCTTTATACACTAAATGGGCAATAGATGGCTGAAGTTTGGTCACTTCCAGTCAAAACTGCCCTGGCCTAAAATTCCATCTAATTACTTTATTCTGAGTCTCTTATGCTACCTACTAGTTTGCATATTCTTAGTATATGATGTAATATGGATCCAAGAGACTACGCTATCTTCTTTGGCCCTACTTTAGCTTATGGAGTAATGCAGCTGCAGATCAAATTTTCTCCATCATTAAGTCTTTTCTCATTTGCCCTGCGGAGAAGGACTTGGGGGTGTTGGTCGATGAGAAAATGAACATGAGCTGGCTTCAGTGTGCGCTCGCAGCCCAGAAAGCCAACTGTATCCTGGGCTGCATCAAAAGGAGCATGACCAGCAGGTCGAAGGAGGTGATCCTTCCCCTCTACTCTGCTCTCATGAGACCTCACTTGGAGTATTGTGTGCAGTTCTGGTGTCCTCAACATAAAAAGGACATGGAACTGTTGGAACAAGTCCAGAGGAGGCCACGAGGATGATCAGGGGACTGGAGCACCTCTCGTATGAAGACAGGCTGAGAAAGTTGGGGCTGTTGAACCTGGAGAAGAGAAGGGTGCGTGGAGACCTCATAGCAGCCTTCCAGTACCTGAAGGGGGCCTACAAGGATGCCGGGGAGATTCTGAGTGCTCCATCCTTGTCGGTGTTCAAGGCCAGGTTGGATGAGGCCTTGGGTGGCATGGTTTAGTGTGGGGTGTCCCTGCCCATGGCAGGGGGGTTGGAACTAGATGATCTTCAGGTCCTTTCCAACCCTAACTATTCTATGGTTCTATGGTTCTATGATTGTATATAACTTTCATGTTCATGGGAGAGATGTGTTCACACTGAGAAGTGCATTTTAAAATGTAGCTAAAAGTAAAATAACCCAAACAACTGCAAAACCAATTTGTAGTCAAGGTTAGAAGCTGATTTATAAACTTCATAGCTTACCTTCCTTTTCATGATTTAACAAAACATACCAAGCCTCTGTCGTGGTTTAAGCCAGTCTGCAAGTCAGCCACGCAGTTTCTACTCCAAACCCCTCCCCCCCCCGAGGGATGGGAAGAAGACTTGAAAGAATGTAATTTCCAAGGTTTGAGATAAAAACAGTCCAGTAACTAAGGTATAACACAAATCACTACTGCTACCACCAATAATAATAATGATAAAGGAAATAAGAAGGGAAGAGAATACAATACCACCCGCCGAAAACGAGCCCGACAGAGCAGAGAACGTGCCCTTCCGGGAAACTCCCAGTTACATCCCCCAGCATGACGTGCCGTGGTATGGAATACCTCTTTGGCTAGTTTGGGTCAGGTGTTCTGTCCCTGCTTCCTCCCGGCTTCTCCTCCTCCCTGGCAGAGCATGAGACTCACAAAGTCCTTGGTCAGGGTAAACATTCTGAGCAGCAACTGAAAACGTCGGCTTTATCAGTATTATTCCCAGGCCGAAAGTCAAAACCACAGCGCTGCACCAGCTACTAAGAAGGAGAAAAAGTGGCTGCTGCTGCTGAACCCAGGACAGCCTCAATTCATATTTTGGGTGCATTGTTTAGCAATAATATGCCCCTTGAATTTTAAGCCAAATATAGCTTGTATTTCTTGTGCAGAGATTTGCAATGAAAAAAAGAGACTTCCAAACACTTAAGCAGAAATTAATTTAGACCTGGAGCTGAACTTTGTCACGGTGAAATGGTTGGCAGTTTTATAGTGACTTCTGTGGAAGCAGGATCATGCCCTGACATTTTTATTCAACTGTTCCCATCAACATTTGTGCATAGAAATCCATGCTGCTCTCCATTGCCATCTTCTGTCCTAGGTCTTTGAACTCTTAAACCTAAAGTGTTTATCAACAGCCTGTAAATTCCTGAAATAACAGGAGGCTTTGCTAACACAACAGTAGACATGTGGTTGAGGGGTAGCACCATGTGCTAGGTTTTATCATGACATGGAAAGGAGACGCAGTTGAGGTGTGTACCCATACCTGGCAGCTCAGCAGGGTGCACACAAATGCTGAATCGCATGGGTGGTAAGTGCAGAGAAATACATTAATTCTTTTTTCTCATTTTTGAGAAGAATATTTTGATTTCTCCAGCTTACAATAAAAGACAGCAGCAAAATGGAAAATACATGCCTCATATTTGTTGTCCCATGGTAGGTCTTGCAGTAAATTGCAATGGAGGATGCATGATGACAGGCTTTGCCTGTATGTTACTTCCCTTAGGACACACTGAATGCGAGCTGATAGAGCAGAGGAGCAGCTCTGTGAGAGAAGCCACTCTGTGAGAGGAGCCCCGGCAGCCAGGGGTTGCGAGGACCCTGTAAATGCCACCCTCAGTGCATAAGGGCTTGCAAAATCTAAATAAATAAATATTGGTGGTGTTTAACGTTGAGGAGATGTGAGAGCTGGGAACTGCAGGAGGTGCATACCTGCTTGGTGTGAAACTGCACCTTCTGGCAGCAGTCAGAAGAAGATGGATCCTGTGTGACACATGTGGGCTAAGTAATGCATCTACTATGGAGGTATGCCAGTATATGCCTGTATGAGTTTTCAAAAGATATTCGGTCAGATTCCAGTAAGTTTGCTCATTTGTTGTAAAAATAGTAAAAATTGTCTTTTAAGGTCTAATTTATGCATTCTTTCTTCTTCCTTTCAGTTCTGCAGGAGTACATATGCACCGCTTACGTTTTAGAGATGTGTTTGGTCTCATTTTTGTGGCAATGACAAAAACTTTTATAGTTAATAAGAAAAAAATGTTGATTTGCATCACTTGCAAAGGAGAATAAACATTTTTTTGTGAGTGATTTGCAACCACCAGCTCTTCCAGGGCAATATTTAGTTACTAAAGAAGACATTTTACCAGTGACTTGGCATTAGCTTCTCCTAAAAAAGGTAACTATGTGAAACTGTGATTTCTGGGCCTGAAAGTCCAGTCCTAAATTCCACAGTAGTTGAATGCATGTGTTTACTATTACCTTGTCACATGTTTGTTTAACCATATCTGTTAATATTACATTACAAGACCACTCCAGGTCCATTTTATTTGAGTTCTGCTATAGTTTATTTTTGCACATGTTCCATTCTTAATGAGCCTCTGAGTTCTTTGTCATGTATATTGCACCATGTAATTATTAATTTATGTTTATTTTTCCTGCCTGTTTCCATGTATGTTCAGCATGTATACACAAATTCCAACCTTTTACTGAAGCAATAAAGGAGATTATGTTGCAGATTATGTTAAGCATTATTCTGAATGCTATTTTAAAGAGATGTACAGAACTTCACCCCTAGTTCTCTCTATGGCTTCCAGATGCAGTTCTCATTGTCAGCAAGCTTGTTTCCTTCATCTAGTTGTAGTCTCCCAGCTTGTCCTTATTTGCATTTCTTTTCCCTTGGAATCAATCTTTCTCTTGATTCCTCTGCGTCTCAGTCACATGTTTTTATCCAGGTTTTCCAGCAACATATTAAAAGCCACAGACACAGCTCCTTGAAGGTTAAGGGTCCATACTGACCCACAGGAACTGCCCTTTACAGGACAATTATAGCTTTTGCTTTTATAAAGATGGCTTTGATTGTGCTACTCATATGCAATGTTTTGTACCAAATAAGAGCTGTGACAGGAGATAGAATATGCTCAGGGAGGATGGTGTCCTCACTGCTGACTCCTCCATAGCTCCTCAGAAGTGAGTTTGTGTGAATTCAGATTCATTAGAAGTTCTGAACTTCTGCATGCCTCCATGGGAATGTCAAAAAGCATATTCTGGATTGAGGCTTTATTTCTTGATGAGTTTCTAGCTCAATCAGAACTGTTGTTTCATAGCAAAAGCAGATGCAGACTGTCACCTCTCATGGCAACTTAGTACTGTCCAGGCCAGCAGTGGCTCAAGCAGTTGCTTGCAGCTTGGCTCTCACGGAGTCTCCTGGGCCAGTCTGCTTCCACAACAGATAGAAACTATCTCACAAGGGGCTCATCTGAGCTGTCACAGCCATCGGCAATATGGCTTTCTTATGCGAGAGCAATAGTGTGGTTCTGTTCAATGTAGAAACTCACAGTTTTGCACACCCTTGCATGAACACTCTATCTCAGGCTCAAATATCTTTTAAATGACTCGGAATTCACAGGGCTGCGTAGCATCAGAACCAGTCCCTGGCAAACTGCTTTCAATACAGCAGCAGACGAAAAAAAAAAGAAAAATATGCAGATGTGCAGGAATGTTTCTCAGCTTGAAAAAAGCAGAAAAAATTCTCATTCACTAGGGAGAAGCCTAAATTCATCACACAATTCAGTCCTCCCAATATCTGCTTTTGTCTGCCAATTCAAAACAATCACAGGCCCAAAGCCTATATCTACAGGAGTAATGTGGAGGAAACATGGCCATGTTTGCCATTGGCTTAAGGTATGATACTGATTCATACCCACTGACGTGCTCATCCAGAGTCCCTTAGTTTTTATGTATTAACCTTATCAGGAAGATGAACAGAAAGCTGAGCCATCTGAGTCCATCAATATCTCTTTTGCAGTTGCTGTACAAGGTTACAGTGAATTGGATTATAAGATCTTTCTGAAAGCACAGGTTTTGTTTAATTTTAGGCTTTCTCCAAAAACGAATGCACTTCCTCTTCTTTTCAAATCAATTAATAGATACCCATATAATATCTTAAGTTTTTGAAATGAGGGATAACAGCATATCTGTTAAGAGAGTGTCTCTAAACCCCCCTTAAGTTTATCCTTATTTTAATGGTCAATGTTCTCAAATAATTTTCACCTGACTGGGTATTTAATGGGAGGAATATATTGCATTTTATTTAAATAGGATTATGGCCTGTGCCACATTAATCTCTGTGTGCTAAAATGTGTAGCCAGGGAATTCTTGCATTCTCTGCCCCTAATTCTTTGCCTGCAACAAGGAATTCTGGGGAGAAATGGAGAATCTGTTTCATTTGTTAGAGGACCAAGTGGAGGTTGCAATGGTTGTTGAGGTAGATGGTACAGCTCACAACTTGGGAAAAAATATTGCATTATCAGGACAGCAAGAAAGCAACAAACTTTTAAAGAAAAGTAAGAAAATTTGGTAATAATTGGGATTTGTGAAGAGACCTGAATTTGATGATTTGCTAGTGTAGATAAAAGCTAAAAGCTATTAGCTAAAATGATAGGAGAAGGCTATAAACGTTCTTCTCCTGTTCAAAATAGGATGATTCTGAGACACATGAAAGGAAATTTTACTGAGAGGAGTGAGAAAGAAGTCTGAAATTGAGAGTGCTTACAGGATTGTCAGCAAAGAGATGAAAATTAAAACTAGATGACAGAGTAAGACTACTCACAGACTGGGGTTATATCATCCCAGCCAACTCATCACAAATTCCTCTTGGGATCCATTCCTCTCTTTCTTGATCCATGTAAGAAGCTCTTCAAACTGCAGGTTGTCTCTTATCACAGTAAGTGAACAAAAGGTTGTCATGAAGGAATTCAGGTCGTACAAGATCCTCCTTTTGGAAGAATCATCAATGTTTATGCTCTTCAGACATTATATGCTCTATGAGTTTCGTATGCATTCATATGTGGTCATAAGTATTACACGGTTTTCTGAAATATAAGTGAATTTTGTGGTATCTAAGTGTAGCACAGGGTGACTGTTTTCTTGATTACTTGTCTTGGCAGCTGTGGCAAAACCTAAAGTCAGCGGTACTCCATCTGACTATTTTTACTGGAAGACCCTGTGAGAGGAACACCCAGCAGACTGAGAAGAGATCCTACATTAAAGGAGGACGGCTAATCTATTTAAAAACAAGAGCAGGAAAATGTATATGTGGGAAGATGAGTCCTACTTATGAAGTACCTAATGTTCTTGTGCACCCTTCTCATAGTTTGCTTAATCCAGCTACTTTCCCTTATGAGATTTTGATTTCCACATTTTCCAGTGTTCACACACGCACCTTGCTTGCAGTATTTATGTGAAGTAAAGTTAGGCAAGGGATCAGGATGACCACTTTATCAGTTGAACAACTCAGTAATTAGATTAGGGATCTGGAACCTGTTGTGTCTACCTTGAGGGATCCCCAGATCTTCCATTGCTGCTTGCAGGACGGACTCTAAAAACACACTTACTCAGAAACCCCGTACCACAGTGACTGGGTTTTTTTAGTTGATGATAAGGTCAGTAATCCTAAACTGTTTCAGACTGACAGGTCTTAGAATCTACCGGTCCCATTTCTGAGGCCAGGGCTTTCACCAATGTTTTAAGATTACTTGAGAACAGCTCAAAAGATTGGATATGCTCTGATAATGTCCAACATATTTAACTGTTAAAGAGACTTAAACCCAATGATTTCTGGTGTTTTGTTTTCAGATGGCCTAAAGTGCCTCGGTGGTCAGCTTATGAAACATAGCAAATATAAAGGGGTACCTAAGGATTCATGTTTATGAGCCTACAGAAATTTTTTACTTCTGAGGTGCCTCAGCAGTACAGTTGGAGCTTTTCTTCATTTTTTCCTGAATGTGTCTAGCCTGAGGCTCCTACATGCTTCTTAGGATCTGTTCCATAAGTTTAAGAAATGCAAAAGATTTTAGAAGTAGCATCTATATTGAATATATTCATATCAGAAAAGAAAATCTGAAAAACCCCAATCAGAACAGTCCATGTAATGTATTACAATAATAATTTCTGTTTCAAATGTTTAACAACCAGCTTCACTGTTTGAACGAGGCAAAACCTTCAATAATGAAATTCCCTCAGGCTTGATTTCACAAACAACATTGCAGAACAACTATAATTTCAGTGCCTCAACTACTAAATCATCTTTTGAGAAACAGCCTAGGAATAAATGACATTTGCTTACTTAACTGTGATAAGAACCCATCCTGGAACCCAAGATAATAGAAGGCTGAAGCTTTGACATGGTATTAAGAAGGCAGTGGTGTTTCGTCATGGCATACGACACTGGTTTAACAGCAGTGACTGGAAAAGTCCTTTGGTCATTCCATATAAAGACAGTTGCCAGCGGTACATTCCAGCTGTTGTAGTAATATTTTGCCTGCTTTAAATATATACCATTGATAACTTCAATGCAAGACAATTTTTTTAATTCCTTGTCATCTGCCGGTGGATAATGTTGCTGTAAGAGCCTTTATGAGGAATTCTGTGTTCCTCTACAGAGATATAGATATGCCACCAGTTTATTTATTAACTCCTGCAATAAGGACTAATTTGGTGACCACAGCAAAAAAAATCCATTGGAGGTCATTGGATCAGATTTATAATTTCTAAACCTAATAGAAGAATTCATAAAACACTCTGGGAAGCTTCAGGATTAAACCCACCATAGAAATGAATGATTCCTATTATTAATCTTAAGAAAAAGATTTTATTTATAGCATTGTATTACAGTGGAGTGTAAGTAGTTGTCCATTATCTGCTGAACACTAGTAAAGTGTGTTCTGCCAGAAACTAATGCTTCTTTTATCAACACTTTCTACTTAGTAACTGACCTCTAGTTCCTGTAGGAATAATTAGGATCACTGACGAGAGTTATTCATGTTTTCAGACTCCTGTGAATAACATGATGATGTGATTTCCCGACTAGATGTAACCCAGGGGCAGGCACTGAAGAATAGCTGATAGTGATTAAATGTAATTTTATAAGTTTGCTTTCATTTCCTACAAAGCTCAACCCATCCTTTGTGTTACAACAATTACTCAACTCTCCTGTAGACCTTTAGGTTATATGGGGGGGTTAGTCGTTCATGCTGAATAGTGGGCACGTTAATGATAAAGGCAGATTATAGAATCATAGAACCATAGAATAGTTAGGGTTGGAAAGGACCTTAAGATCATCTAGTTTCAACCCCCCTGCCATGGGCAGGGACACCACACACTAAACCATGCCACCCAAGGCCTCATCCAACCTGGCCTTGAACACCGCCAACGATGGAGCATTCACAACTTCCCTGGGAAACCCATTCCAGTGCCTCACCACCCTTACAGTAAAGAATTTCTTCCTTATATCCAATCTAAACTTCCCCTGTTTAAGTTTGAACCCGTTACCCCTTGTCCTGTCACTGCAGTCCCTGATGAATAGTCCCTCCCCAGCATCCTTGTAGGCCCCCTTCCGATACTGGAAGGCTGCTATGAGGTCTCCATGCAGTCTTCTCTTCTCCAGGCTGAACAGCCCCAACTTTCTCAGCCTATCTTCATACGGGAGGTGCTCCAGTCCCCTGATCATCCTCGTGGCCTCCTCTGGACTTGTTCCAACAGTTCCATGTCCTTTTTATGTTGAGGACACCAGAACTGTACACAATATACCACTTCTTTTCAGAAATTTTTAAAGAAACATCTTTGAGTGTGCCCAAGTCAAGTGATTCTGTGTTGGTATCCCTGCAGTATTACTCCCCAACCATAAAACACCAGGCAGAGAGGACAGAGCTTTTATACTAGGTTGCATTGTCTATAAAAGGCAATAACTTGGACAATGATACACTCCCAGAGGAGATGAGTAACTGTTTCTTTTAGTATTATTATACATTAAATGAGCTGTTAATTTTCCAGTCTATTTAAAATTCATATGTTTTATAGCACTAATATTTTATATCTCACCTTTGCATTGAAACATATCTTGGTAGCAGTTCCAAAGTTAATATTAAGAAGCTGTTTCAAACTCTTTACATTTTTAAATAATCCTTACATTTTTGCTGTAGTTTTCTTCACACGTCCTTTTCCTCCAGACTCCCTATGGACTGAAACACCCCTAACCCCTCTGCGATACAGAGAAGACTGCTTTTGCACAGGAAAGGCTGGATTGGCTTAGTGGAACCAGTTTGAGACGTACATGTATCTGTGCTGGCATACATATCGGTATGGACATATTATTATCCTGACACCTTTGTTCCAATAATCCTTCAATAAAAAAATAGTTTTATGTGTGTGCATGCATATATCCCTCCCATCATACATTTATTACACACTTTATTGAACTTCTGGAGCCACTGGAACTCTGCCACCTTCTGGGTGTAAGGCAATGGCCCTTTAACAATGTAGTCATGAGATCAAGTACTTTTGATAGAACTTGAGAAATAATTTCTTTGACATATTTATTAATTTCTGCGGTTCTAAAAATTCACCCATCTCTTTTTCCTCCAGGGATGAGCAAAAAATAAATACCTGTCATATGTGTCTAGCAAAATCTGAGCTATTTTTCTCCATATTTGTGTTGTTACACTTTAATAGCAGAAATTATTTTCAGAGCTCTGGGAGCAATTGGAGCAGATCATCCACACATCTCTTTCCTAAAGATTGTCCAGCTCCCTTCTGCAGTGGCTGTAAAATGCTGTACTCACTGATCTCTTGGGTTGCTTCCTTTAACCAACATCATAATTGCCTCAGCTGTCCATGACTGTGTTGCCCTGAAGCACATTGCACCCAAGCCCCAGGAAACACTGCATTGTCTGGCTGTTAAACAGTGCAGAGAATGAGATGCAGGTCATCTGTGGCAAACAGAGGATGCAGCATCCCAAACCATTTTGCTCCCCTCCTGGAAGTCTCAGTGTCATTTCAGTGAACACAGGTGATTAAGTAGGTGGAAATTCCCTACCATAGCCCTTGGTAGAGAGAGAGATGAAAAAAACCATTGCTGCCTTTGAGTATCTGGGCTATACCTATGCCATCAGTGCATGGAAAGCTCACCAATTCTGGGGCCAGAGCATGTGTACCATCCCCTTTCTGACTTCCTGTGCTGAAGCTCAGACTTGTCTTAAACATCACCTCACTCTCAAGCTTCTGCAGAAACGCTGTAAATTTGTCAGCCAGAGATGAGGTACAGTGTGTCAAACGTTTAAGTTTAGACAGTCGTGACAGGCAGATCATTTGAGTCATCCTACGTATTACACTGAGGTGTGCTATACAGTGAACCAAAAATGCATGAAGTAAAGATAAGGCATGATGTTTGTTTTCAGAGCTGAACTTGGAAGACTATGCATAGTGTCAATAGTGTTTAAACTACTTGCTCTGCTTGCTCATCCAGTGATCCAATGTTCTGATAAATATCTCTGTTTCCCACCTTTACCCCAAATTGCCTTTTCAGACTTGAGCCCAGAAAGTCTAACAGAGTTAACAGTGCACTTAGGCAACCTGCTCCTATAATACCTGTCAGCATTGTCACAGAAAAGAATGTATGAAGGGGAATGTATCTAGAAAGACAGTATATCATATGGAAACAATGCAATTATTCAGCTCAGAATTAATGAGTTTCCAGGACAGCCTTTCCTTCATCACCAAGCTGTGCTTCCTTACTCACTGCAAATGGCAAGGCCTTAGGTTTATGCCATGTCATAAAGAGGCTGTCATGTGTCTTTAATAACCATACATAGCAGAACCGCAGTTTTATGTCTCAAGGCTGATGTCCACTCTTTATACATGATTAATGTGCTTTACAAAGAGTTCTTTGGCCACAGAAGCCATCTAGAACTGGGAGAATAATTGGCAGAAAAAGTTCTGAAGAGCATGGATGAAAGAATGGATCTGACTAAAATTTGGGAGCAGATATTACATCTTCCTATGAGTGTCTGAATTTGTCTTTCATGTGTTTGAAGGCTAGTGTAAAACAAACCAGGAATAATAATAAAGGTGTTTACCAACTTGTAGATATAGAGGTCTATGACAATAAATTGCTTCAGACTGGCTTAGAATTTTTTGTGCTTTGTTCCAAGTAAATTAAAAAATATGCCTTTGAGCATGTTCATTAGTTTGTATACCTCTTGTCGTGCAATGTTCACTCATCGATCTGTCAAATCAAACAAAAGTAGATTATGATTTAGCCAGATGGCTTGCAAAGATCATCCTTGAATATTAGGTGTCAGGAAGAAAAAACTGGGAATCAATTTGTTGAATGCTTAACATAGCTCACTTTCGAAATTACTGAATTAGGTCCTAGTCACTTGTCTCTCAAATGAATTCAGTAATAGTGCTTCCTGAACTGAGCCTAGAAAATGTCTCCTTTTTGGCCACTCATCTTCAGCTGTCAAGGTATACAGGAACAATTGTTGTTACTGTCAGAACTGACATGAAACATCAACCACAATCCTGGATTAACTTCCGTTTGGATGTCTCACAAACTGCTTTCACAAGCAGTAATCCTGTCTCTCTCTTATTTCCACATGCTTAGTTCTTGCCTTTTTCTTTTGTTTGCTTGCTTGAGGATTGTTTGGGTTTTGTTGCTATTGATTTTGTTCTTTTTTATGGTTATTTTATGATCCCTTCTTTCTAAAATAGTGATTAGGCTGCATGAAATACACAAATTCCACTTACAGCTTTGCTGATGGGAAGGAGACGATCTGTGGCTTTGGTAAATCTCAGATAGCCAATGCATTGCTCTGACAGGCTGCAAGTAGAAGAGAATGGAAGCAGAATCTGTGTTTTGCTCAAGGAAACTTTAATGCCACCCTTCTTTACTGTCTGAATTTACAGTGAACTCTTCCCTGGTGATCTTTCACATTACTTTTACTGCATTCAGTAAGGGCAGGAGCGCTTCTGAACCCTGACATCCTGCAGATGAGCCATAATAAAAACCCAGATCAGGTGAGGCAACCTGCATGGGACATAGCTTCTTGAAATGTTTAACTACACCAAAAGGATCACTGAATGTGACCAGAGGCAGCAAATATTGTTTTGTTTGTTAATCTTGCTCTTAGAGCAAGTTATGCCTAAGTGTGGTTCAGCAACATGTGGCCAATGAATCTTCAGCTCTTGCTGGGATGAGACCTGGTGTGCAGCCCCTTTCCATTATCCCTGTAACTGAACCTTGAAAACTGGAAATCCAGATGTGGGAGCAGGTAAAGAAGGGTGGTGCAATCCCTGGGATGGAGGCAGGATAGCAGAACATACTTTCCCACAAGTTAAATGCTACCATAATGACCAACTTAATTGTAGGGTTTAAAAAACCCTTATTTTAGATTTTCTAATTATAACCTCAAGCTATCGACTCAGTCTAATGAAGTGACAACTGTATCCTTGAATCCATATATTGCAAGGCCAGAGACCCAATTATTTTCTTTTTTACAGCAAATCATACCTGAGCATGATTGCCAAGCTGTTTCTTTTTAGCTTGGATAGAACGACAGCTCCACAACTTGTTGAGTATAGTGGAATTTTTTCCATAGATTTCTATGGATTTTGGATTAAGAATGCCATATTTGCTTAGAAGTACAATGTAAGAGTCTATATTTTAGGAGGTTATATTCACACTGAAATGGTAGCAAAAATCCAGTGTAAATTGTTATGCTTCTCAGGCTCTCTCTGATGCCCTGGCTGTTAAAGAGGAATATATATGTGTATATAAACTGCTGCTGGAATTTGTCCACAGGACCAAATATGTTTTGTTCTTCAGAGAAATCCAGGTGCATCTCAGACAAGAGACTAAATACCTTGATTGCCTAAGATGGCAAAGGAACAGGGGAACATTTCATTCACTCCAGGTGTACCAATTTGGGGTTTTGTCCTTCATGTCCTCACCTCTGCTGATTGAGATTGGGTTCATACTCACTGAAAGCAAAGGGCTAGAGTTTCATCTGGTGATACTTTAACAGTTCTCAGATGAGGTACCCTAGATGAGCACCAAGCCTAGTGGAGCCACTGCTGTAAACTTCAGTGAGTGAGAGGAGAGTCGAAGCCATTCATGATTGTTAATATAAGTTTGCTGGCAGATATTCATTACACATACATTACATAAACACATATAAAATCAGAGTTTGCATGATTTATATATATATATCTCACTTTAAATTAAACACATACAAATCATAGGTCAAGCTCATAAGAGGCAACACTGAAGTCAGTCAGAAGAAGAAAACTGGGATATAGAGACTTTTAAAACTTACTTCTGCTTTATCCTACTTGGATGTTGCTTGGAACAGAATTTGCTTCAGTGAGAATAGTTAGATGAGTAACGACTGCTTTCCTAAGGAAAAGATTTGAGATTAGACTGTTTGAATCAATAACAGAGCAATCTTTAGCTTTCTGAGTATATAATCAGAGAATAAATGAAGCAACTATGATTTCTCATGCACTCCATTTTTGTTTTTTATTTGGATGAACAAGCTCACATACTTAAAGAACTCTTTGCCAACAGCAATAAAACACTTTGTGCCAGACTGCTATTGCTTATATTGTAATATTACATTGTGACTTGAGCTGTATTTCTTGTATTTGGTACTTTTGTTTGTGCATTGTTAGGCTTGGCTGGCTACAGTACTAGTGTACTCAGGGCTGGCAGATTCTTTCACTCATTTCACAGTGTAAATATGCATTTTCACAAAGCAGTGATGCTTTTTTTGGCCCAGTGAATTCAAACTCTTGGCTATGGCTTATATGCAATGGTTAGTGGAGACAAGAAAGGGAGGAAAGTTCTACTTAGGTCTCTTTGTACCTATAGTTACTGTATGAAATGAATGAGGCTAATTACAGACTGATTCTGGTGCCTCTTTTAAGTATAATCTAGACATTTTATGAGAAAAAAGAAACAATATTGAATAAGCAAAATTTTACTATTCACTTTTGAGTGGAAAGAGGTTTCAGCTGGCAGAAATAGTTTTATTAATCTCAGTGGAATTTCTCAGGGTAACAGGGTTTACAGCTGAGAACCCTGTTCAGAGCTTAAATTTCTATTGTCACTTTTTTCCAAAAGAAAGGGAAGCAGATTTGTCCCTTCTGAAGAAAACAACAAAAACACAAGCACAACAAATCCTTAGCTATATTTTCTGTAATCATCTACATCACAGGCATGTTATCTTACATAAGTTTCACCTCAAATATGCCTAAAACCCTAGGCAACATATCTTGGATGGCCTTTTGCACCTCTGGAACACAAAGGCTGGCATTTCTTATAATTTGAGGTATATTTGAGAAGTAAAATTGGATGCACATATTTGAGAGGTTTCTGCATCCATGCAAAGCACCTGCCTTGAAATATGAAAAGGTCTGCATTTCCTGCTGTACTTTGTTATCCTTTAGAAAGTTTCTTCACTAATAGGTTGTACCATCTGTTGGGCAATTTGTCTAGATACCATCTTGCCAGCAGCACTCCTGTGTTTAGTCATGTTGCAATGTGTACTACTAGAGTAGATAGGCACCTGTCTTCTTTTTTGTGTGTGTTTGATGGGATGTGGGGGGAAAATGCCTTTTTTCTTGTCTTTTTCTTTCTAATAATTTCAATTTCTCTTATTTGTGTTCTCTGTATAAAACACAAAGAAGGTTCTGAGACAAACCATTCAAGCAGATCCTTTAAGAAAGCATCTTTTTTCTTTCTAAACTTTATTTTTGGGGGGGAAGGAAGGGAGGGGAACAGGATGATAAATGGAATATTAAATTTGTTTTCTTTCACATAAAACCATGTTAGCATACTCAAGGAAGCTGCTGATTCAATGCTATTTATTTTAGGTCTTTTTTCAAAAAGTTAGTGTTTCTTTTATATCCAAGCAGTTCTATCTAAAATCACAAGGATCAAACTAGATTCATAGTGAATAAAATGACACCAGAAGTTTCCCACTGTACCTTACTAGCTGGGACATAGCAAAGATGCTATGTATGATCAAAGCCCTGCACACTTGCAGGTCATAGGACTGTCTGTCACTCTTCATAGTTGCCATGACACATGTATGTGTGTCTCTTTCTGGATCCGTGATGCTGATAGGAGGATATCTGGAGGATAATCCAGTAACCAACTTTAAATTGGCAGTAATCCACTGAGAAATACAAGGTGTGTCCAGATGGTAACATTCACCATACCTGCAGTGGAATATGACATGGTGAGAGTCCGGTATCCTTGCTGAGTAGCCGAAGCCTTCAGTATATACTTACTCATAGCTGGCAAAAGGGTGTTACATAGCAATGGCGAGAGGAACTTCATCGTCTTTAGTCCTCTTTAGTTTTTCTGGATAGTTTTTATCACACTGTGCTCCTTTCATCTGGGAAAAGAAAATCATTTAAACACCTCATAAGAAATAAAATCTGGAGCTGGTAGAGTGAAACAAAAATATAGCAGGACCCTATGATTATTATGAAAAGGAACTGTAAAACCAGAAATAATCTAATTAGAAGTAAGTGGGGCAGATGCAAGGCAGAAGAACACATGCTTATTGCAATCCACACAGGAAAGTTGTCCTAATCACACTTTCTTCAGCCAAAACAGTACTTTAAGTAGCAGTGCAAGCTGAGGGTGTTTTAAACATAGTACTGCTTCAAAATTTGGGTATTGAGACAGATCAGAAGGACAGCACGGTACTTGCAGCTGACCTTTCTGAGCACTGTGTGGAAAATGATTGACAGCTCTTGTTTAGCTTAAGTCTACAAGGGCTATGAAGTAACGTAACACAAAGTCATTTGTCATTCAGTCCCTATAGACACATTAAATGTTTCATACTCTTTCAAAAGTCACTGAAGTTACAAAACTCATTACATTCTATTTTAATTATATCCACTTTCTTTCTTTTCTTCACTAGGTAGCAATTATTGGTGAATATATATATTCAAGAAAATCTGCATTTTCTTTCTAGCCTGAAATCTAATATGCAGTTGCATTAAAATTAGTCTGTTACCAAGAGAATATTCCAATAAAAGCTGGTAATAATGAAATAATTCTGTTTGGATTTAATACAATTCCATATTAAATAGATTAAGGGTTCTTCCATAATCTCTTTCCTCCTTTGATATTTTTTTTTCCTTTTTTTGGTGCTGTTCACCAGCACAACTCATGAAGGTGAAATCTTTTCAGTGTCTTCAGGGTGGAAAGTATTTAGTTGCATATTGGTTTCTGTAAAATGGGTTGTACTTTTAACTACACCTACGCTGACACTTGTGACTGACCAACAAACCTCTAAAATAGATGAAGCCTCAGAGGAACTTGGGTAAAGGTGATGTGCCCTTGAATGTCAGGGAATAATGCAGGGTGTGACTGACCACAGCTGTTGCAAAGAGTCTGAATTTTATCTCCATACAAAAAGGGGGACTAGAGGGTGGCCTTTGTTTCAGATAAACAGTTATCAGCACCTGAGTGGATCAACTGGTGGAGTAAATATTTATCTCTGAGTTCATAAAAAGAAAGTGAATGACTTCCCGAGATAGCCAGACCAACATGGGAAGAGTGAATTTGGGGTTTAGCACAACATAGACTATTAAAACTAAACAACAAAATAATTTCAAATAGAGCAATAGGCTTGAGGTGGCTTCAACCCACATATTACTTCTCAGCATTTGGAGACGCCTAGTGTCACGACAATGAGCACGTTATAAGGACCAGTAATGGGATTGGTACTGTGATTAAATTGTATATTGCAGTTGCTACACATTTTGTTAAGTGTAACTTACGTTTATATTGTGTTATGCAATACATTCTTCATCACTCTTAAATCTTTAAAATAGTAAATTTGATATTACACATCTCCCTTTCCACTTGTGGAACATCTGAAAGAAAGACTATTAAACTGACAACACTGCACAGAAATTGTGGGATCAATCTGAGACCACTGAAGTACAATTACTTTGGAAATGAGACAGCAATAATGGCAGAAAATTAAGCCAGAAAGTGGATTCTTGCAAAATTTAGATCAACAGAATAATATTGACCATGTTAGCATTGGGTTGGAACACAACAGTGTTCCAGTGCTAAACTAAATAATTGTTCAAAACCTATGTAGATGAGGCCCTCAGTGACATGGTTCAGTGGTGGTCTTGGCAGTCCTGGAGTAATGGTTGGATTTGATCATCTTAAAGCTATATTATATGTTTGTAAACACATTGTATATATTTTATGATGTAGTTAAAACAGTCAAAAAAGTTTAAAAATTCTGATCGGAACAAAACATTTCCAGTGATGCAAAATATAATGCCAGAGACATTAGAATAGGGTTTTCTGTGGATTTTGTGAAGTCCTTCACAAAAGTGGAATTTACATGCTCTGTGCTCCTTCTTTTACAGACACACCTTGAGAGCTGAATCAAAATTCTTCAGAATAACTTGAGTAGTTGAATGGAAATAAATTACATTTGAAATACCATTAGTATTGCAGTGGTATTCTAGGTCTCTATTATTCTTGGTAACACAATACATCGGAAAATCCTCAAAGACCATTAAGATTTTTAAGTGAAGGATATATCAAAAAGATGGACTATTGTATGGTGCTCTTTTACTAAAGCTTTTGTTGAGTTTTGTTTCTTTGTATGCTTCAGAGCAGCAGAGAACATCTGGGTCCATATTTTCAGCTGCCTTTTAATTTGACTGTAAGCTACCTGAGATAGATTCTGCACTTCAGTCTGCTTTTGCACATAGAGTCTAGCATAACAGGTCCTGGTTAATGACTCGGGGTATATCTACACCAGTATAGGCTTGGCTAGCCACACCTTGGGTTGACAAGTCTGGTGGAGTGGTCAAGGCCTCCTGAACCTGGTCAGTCAGTTGTGGGGAGTTTATAACCCTGGGCTTAATCTGCAGTGTAGGCATGCTTGGTGTGTTCACACTCGTGAATAAGATTATGCAAGTCTTGGAAGGAGTCTTTAGGGGGGGAAGCAAAAAGTTGTTACCACAAAAGGCATATGGTCCCATCTCTAGCATAGTTATAGAAAGAAGAGATGATGGAATAACTGCCTTTCTGAACGTTTTCATCTTTCTTTTCCTTGTTCAGAGGTATGCAAAAACCTTGCTGAGCTTGGTGGACCTCATCTTTGGATCTCATTGGAGCATGCTTGGAGCTGCCATCCTTCACCCTTTTCAAGGAAGGGCAAGGTAACAAAATGCCTCATATAGGGTCTGGCTCTGATCTTACCTGACATAATGAATCATTGTCAGAGATACGGAAATCCCAAACACTGACTTCTAGTTTCTTTCCTTGACCATGGAAAAGCTTTAACATGTAAGCTCTTCAATAACAAAAATGGTAAGTTCAGGTTGATGTAAGGTATAAAGAAGAAGTTCTTTACTGCAAGGGTAGTAAAGTGCTGGCACAGGTTGCCCAAAAAAGTGGTGAATGCCCCATCCCTGGCAGTGTTCAAAGCCAGGTTAGACAGAGCCTTGGGTAACATGGTCTAGTGTGAGGCGTTCCTGTCTATGGCAAGAGGCTGGAACTAAATGATCCTAAAGGTCCTTTCCAACCCAAAACAATCTGTGATTCTATGATTCTATGACACTATTTTCACGCGGTGTTCCGCAGAGTTATGTTTGAACCTCCACAGATACTCTGATGTGGTGCTACAGATACTGTCAGCTCTAATTACATCTAAGTGTAAGGTGACACATTAAAAGGCTAGCACCATTTGTAATGAGGTTTAAAAAGATACGTATTACAATTTCAGATAGATTACCTGTTCTTTTTTCAGTTTTCACTCCCCCCCAAAAAAAAATCCACACAGAATTTTCAAATCAGATGTAATTGGTTTTTGCTTTAGAAAAATAGTCTGAATTACTCCATAATTGCACTGGTAGAAAAAAAAAGAAAAAGTTAAGACTCTGGAAACTGCAATTAAAGTACAACCTTAAAAGGATTGTAATACCTCTGAATCAAAAGAAAGTCTTTTAACCTATAGCATCTGCAGTCTTGTCTTTACCTTACAGCTATTAACCCTGAGAAGTAGTGTCAGCAATAATAATTAGCCTCAGTTTTTATTCTAATGAACCTATGTCTAAATTCTTTTGTGTGCATGGCAGAGGTGCAACTGTAAATAAACATCACCAACGCCGTGACCTCTTCCATGTGTTGTGATTACTAGGTGCTTTTGTTGCAAACCTCCCTTCTCTCTAAATTGCACATCCACGTGCTGACTGAAATGCCACTCTACAGCAATGAAGTGTAACCTCTGACTTGTGAGACCTCGTCTTTGTCACTCAGTCCCTGGTATTTCCTGGCAGTGGAATAATGGTGCCTTTCACAGGGAGCAGAAAGACAGAGCTTTCAGGAGCAGGAGGAAAAAAGGTACAAGAAAACTTCTTTCTCATGCTCCCTCTCTCTCAGAGAGTGTCAGGAGTGAGTCTGAGGAAGTGGTTTTGTGAAGTGAGAAAGACACATAGGAACAGGCTTGTAAAACCCACACAGTGACTATATGTAGTTGCCATCCCTTTTCTCCTCTAGTCCTTCTCTGTGAATGTGCAGTTTCAGTAGTAATGCTTTTAGATAAAGTCAAAGCCTATTCCATACCCTGTGAGCCACTGAGCACATTTTGGATGGATAATCAATGCCTTTTGTGGGGAAACATGGAAGAGCTTTGCTGAGACAGAGCCTTTTATCCAGGATCTTCTCTGTTGTCCTACTGGTGTTACTATGAGGGTCTCTTTTTCTTATTTTGGAACACAGCCCCAGAGGCTGCTCCTTATTTACTGTGCAAATACAATGGAAATCTTTGCTACTCTCTCCAGTAGTGTTGATCTCTTCATGTGCTTTCTGAGTCATCACGTACTTCCAGTGTTTTTATAGTATTCTCTGGATATCAGGCTGCTGGCTCTATATAGGCACTACATGGCTATATTGCACATGGAAAAACCTGCCTGAGTGACCGCAGCATCTGAAGGGTGGACCAAAATCATGCACACAGTTGTAAATACACGATTTTGACCACTGGAGGGCTCACAATTTGTTCATTGGCTTTGAAAGAGACATGGATAACGAACAAGGAAAAGTGAGTACAGTGCACAATTCCAGTGAGCTGTTACCTTTACACATAGATTCCAAAGTCTCTACGAAAATGTTTAACAAAGTCAGACTTTACTTCTCATGCTATCATCCATCACATTAGGAAGTCAGGAGGGAGACAGGGGTCGTCTGGAGGCTATGTGGTTTTAACAAACCTCTGTAGGAAATAACCTGCTCCTAAGTGAATCCTTCTGTGTCTTGTTTTCTCATGACTGTATTGCTTCTGGCTCAGGAGCTTGATCTAGTTTCTGCATTACACTGTATAGACATGCTTTGGGCAGGTAAAGAGTTTATCAAGTGTCTTGAATTGCTTTGACAAAAAAGTTACTGGTAACTTGATTTATTCTCTGCAGTTACCTGGAGAATTGCCTAGTGAAAGTTCTTTTGCTCTCTTAGTTCAATTCTTGCAGGAAGGATTATAATTTGTTATTATTTGGCTGGGTGACACTAATCAGTGCCCATTCTTTGGCTGTAGTTCACTCTGGGCCCCTTATTCCACCAGTCACCATCAGAAGAAACAGTTTAATGATTGCCTGTCATGCCATCTTAGTTTTGCTCTGGTGTTTTGCATTGCTTTCTTAGAGCAATCAAAGCTTGGGTTTGGCTCAGTCACAATTTTACAGACTAAAGCAAAAATCCCAGAGGAATATCTGACAGCTTATGTAGTGGAGGACATCCAACTAGATGCTTAAAATTATCATGAGCAGCTACAAACTCCTCACAAAAATAGTAGGATGGAGAAAGCCTACTGTCACCAGAGTAGTAAATTTTTCTACCAATCAGACTTCCTTTCTCTTTTTTGAAATGTTCAGCTGCCAAAGACAGCTCCTAGTAAGATTATTTTAAGGGTAATTGCTGTCATTTGTAGCTTATGATTCCAGTTCCCTCAAAGTCAACCCACGTTTTTCCCCTGACATCAAGAAAAACAAACTTTGATTGCAATGGTTACCATATCAACTTCCTCTTCGTTCAAGTTGCACTCCCCAAATAATTTTTCTTCTATGGTAATGTAGATATAGATGTTAATCTTTTCATGTAAGAAGCTATTAAAATATCTCCATATTCATCTCTGTCTATCAGTCAATGACAAGCATAGATGCATTAATACTGAGAGAGCTACAATGGAATTCAATTAACTTATTAATAAGACATCAGGATTTTTTAGAGCCTGTTAGTGGTGTGCTTTGGGATATGATTCACAATCTGATAAATCTTCTGGGGTGTGTAGGCAGTGAGCACAATGCCTTTCCTTGTCAGTAACTTTGTGACCATGGGTAAAAAAATGCCTCTCAATTCATTACAAATGGTTGTTGCTGTAGTTCTTGTATTGTCAAGATTTCCAATGCAATCAACACTCACATCCCTTCATGTAAATGAGATGACATGATATTTGTGTTGTCTACCCTTAAGCATTTAATGTAAGTTCTGTGAATTGTCCTTTGGAGACACTTATCCCTCTCCAGTGTTTTATGAGAGTACTGACTTACCTGTAATAGACTTAAAATTAAAATTGTCTGAGCTGTACCACAGCTACAGCCTGTGGTATCACTGGCTCTACATGGACCTGTCTAAGTGAGTCAGATAAACTTCATCAGTCCCATTGTCTAGTTTGACAATCTAGCAAGTGTCAAGTCACAGCTTATATCCAAAGAGCAGAACTCTCTCCTCGCCACAAAAGTGAGTTTGCCTCATCCATGGATCCTGTTGGAAAGAGTTTCATCCCTTGGGCTCGTGTCCTGAGCCTTGCCTGGGCATTGGCTGGAGGGCTGCAAGGAGGATAATGCTGTTTTAGGAGCACGCTAATGATGAGAAAAGGGGTTGCTGTAGGACAGGGTTCCATGTTTCCCCTGGGCTTGTTTCATTTATTGCTATAGATGGAGTTTCTGAAAGCAGTCTGCACATCAGTCCTTAGAGCCATTTCTCAATGTAGCATCTGCCACTTAACCCTACCTTCTTAATAGAAATGTTGTGAACTGCTTTATACGTGGAGAAATGCACAGTTCAGAGACTGGGATTTTGGATCAGGAATTAAAACTCTGAAGGAAAGAAACATCAGCTTTGAAAAGAATACAAAGAGTCCTATACCCTTCCTCTAAACCAGCAGGGAAAGGTCTGCACACCCAAATTAAATTAAAAGGAAAAAAGTTCTTACGTACCTTCAAATATACACTGAAATTGTAGTCCCACAGACAGAATGTTATCGTCATTTTAATTGAATTTTAATTCCTTATGGGACACTAACTTTTTACATCAGAAAGTTTATTAAAATAATTAAAATTTAAACTAACTCTTCTGAGGGCAGTGCTGAATGCAAGTTGCTTCATAAGATTTACTCATGAAAGGAGTAGTTCTCAGGAGTTAAATCCGCATGGCTTTGCGTCATACAGGCAACCTGCTCTGGGTATTGTTGTACAAAGACATAAATCACAGTTTTCACAAACATAACTTGATTTTGACCACTGGTCTTTCAGGTTAAAGCAAAAGTCCCAGGGGAAGAATATGAGAAGCAAATTGCTGGGAAAATGTAGTGAAAATAATAGAAAATCTGCCTTTTAGTCATTACTGTTACTATTTAGACATTCTCAAATGGTTCCTCCTTTTTAAAAAGTAATGGTATTTCCTGAAGATGGACTAAATTTGTACAGAATGACATTTCTTCACATTTGAGAAGTGGAACACGCAGCAGGTGTTCTTACCAAAACAGGGAATTTGCACCTGAGTGTCCAGAGTTTCCAAGCACTTATTCTAGTATTGCAGCCTTAATTTCTGTAAAAAATACCTATGGAGATGGAGAAGCAGCTCTTCAATTTTATAACATTAGCAATTTTGGACATTGGAATATAGATAATGGCTTAAATATATAACTTATAACATAACATTAGATGAAATGCTCCCAAAAGATGAACAAACCATGCTCATTAACAAGTCAGCTGTTTAGGATATTTGTGTTATCTGATCACAACTGTGAGGACTTTCAGCAAGTTCATTAGCTACACAGCAGGGGACTGTCATCTTTCGCTCTATAATTTGAAAATAATGAACTACATTGTGATATATTGTAATCAGAAAATGGACATGCTGATGATGTGACTAGGGTGAGGGGTTTTCTGTATTCTCTAATATTCTCTAATAATGATTACCAGCCTCTACAGATACTTACACAAATCAAAGAACCATAGAATTGTTTAGGTTCAGGAAGATCTTTAAGATCATAGAGTCCAACGATTAACCCAGCACTGCTAAGTCCACCAGTAAACCACATCCCTAAGCACCATGTCTACACATCTTTTAGATACCTCCTAGGGTGGTGACTGCACCACTTCCCTGGGCAGCTTGTTCCAATGATGGACAACCCTCTCAGTGAAGACAGCTTTCCTAATATCCAAACTAAACCTTCTCTGATGCAACTTGAGGCCATTTCCTCTTGTCCTATCACTTGCTACTTGGGAGAAGAGCTGGACCCCCACCTCTCTACAACCTCCTTTCAGCTAGTTGTAGAGAGTGATAAAGTCCCTCTGAGCCTCCTTTCCTCCAGGCTAAATAATTAACTCTACTGAGTTAAATCAGTATTTATTGTACTTTAGGCATCAGTTTTAATTTATAAATCTTTGCTTCACTGCAGTTGAAGTCTGTGGATTTTGCTGGAGACCCAAACGTATAGATAGCAGATCATTACACTACAAATGAACTAACCTTTCAGTTTCCTTATGCAAATCGAAACAAAGGCAGACATAATTCAGATTTACAGGAGAATTCAGCATTGATTAAGATAGTACATGCTTAGGATGGAAACTGAATTAGTCTCACTGCTTTTATTAAGAGATACTCAATGACTAATATGGAAAGTGAGGGAAAGCTGGGAATCAGAAGGGTTGTTTTGTTAGCTCTTCTTTTATGCTGTTTGGAAAACAGGCTGGAAGATATGCAAAAACCAGACAGCTTGTTTTAGCTGGTTAAATCAGCACTGATTTCAGTATCTGAAATAACCGATCAACCTCGGGGTGCTGTGCATGTGTGTGTACTTGGTGAATCTCCTTTTTGCTTGAAATGCCACACAGCAATGCCTCGCTCTGTGAGTATAAGACAAAGACTAAAACTCAATGTGTACCAACACAGCAGTGGAAAGACCCTGCTCCCAACCATCCTTCTGGTGGTAGAGGTGGGTTTGGCAAGTATGGTATGGTCAGAATAATGTGTTTGGGTTATTGATCTGATTCAGGCTCTGGTACTTCCATGGTGATGTGAGTGTACCCTGATGCAGGATGTTGACTGGAGAGATTCTGAGTAGGACTAATCCTCACGCAAGTTTTGGAAGCTTTGAAGTGCCTGTGATAATGCTCAAGCCCTGAAAAACTAAACTTCTGGATTATAAATCATCTACCTTGAAATTAAATGTATGAGTCACTCAGCAACCACATGATTTAGTTATAGCTGGCTTTGACGGACTTTTCTCTGGTATTTATATCATTTCATTGCAATTTTCTTGACTTCTGGAAAAAAATGCAGTCATTTTTAACTCAAAATGGCATTGAATCTCTAGGCAGAATTCCTTCTGCTGTCAGCAGGAACAGGATTAAGTTTGCAGTGGTTACTACATCAAATTTTCTAATGAAAGATTATTACAGTCCCTTATTAACTATTCCTCTTTCATGATAATTCAGATATAGCTGTTCGTCTGCTTGTGAAACTCTTAAATATCTTTAAATTCATCTCTGTCAATCACTGACAAAGTGAGCTGCATTAATACTAGGAAAATTACAATGAATTCAATTAACTTATTAATAAGACATTGGAATATTTTATCGCCCAGTAGCACCGTGCTTTGGGACATGATGCATTCACTGATAAATCTCACTGAGTGTTGAGCAGAAAATGGATTCCTTCTCAGTGATTCTGAAGTCACACTTAATCGACAAAATCAGATATATAATTCTCAATTGCTGCCTTGTGGAATAGTGCTGGTGGAAACTGCAGAGCAGCAGAGATGAGGTGTTTTGAAGGATTGGGCACATTCAGCTGAAATTTTGCTTGATTAGAAGAGAATTTGGGTCTAAACCCTTCAAGACACAGACTCCATTTTGATTTGTGTCTACATGTATTAGTTGCAGTAGAGATGCTCTTAAGGAAATTAATGAAACAGAGTTACCTAGACTCATGTCAATCTTTGACATTATATAAATGTTTATTATTGATTGATCTAGTAATACACTAGTAATTCAGACTGCTAAAAACCTCAGGGATGAGAAAGGTAAGATTCATAAAGTGCAAATTCTGAGGAAAGTAGAACTTTGTTAGTCTGTGCATGTTTTTATAAGTAAATAGTGATGGAACCAGTAGTTTTGTGTATCATGCATTAGTCTAAATGCACAGCAAATGTATTAATATTGTAGAATACTGGTAGTTGGCATCTTTTCTCTTTTATTGTTCAAGATTTTAGATTTGTCTTCAAAGCTTATTTCCAAGGTAGAGCTGGAAGTACTGTTGCTAGTGCTCAAATACTGAGACTGTGTTGGCTGTTGCTTGAGATACTGAGCAGAGTGTTTAAGCATTAATTAAACTGAAAGAGGACTGGCTGGAGGGCCAGGCAGTTGGACTAGATGATCCTTGTATGTCCCACATAACTGAAATAGTTCTGCTCTATGCTAGGCTAGGCTAGGCTATGCTATGCCATGCTACTCTATGCTATCCTACACTACTAGTTTTGTTCTATACTATGCTATTCCTTTCCTTTCCTTTCCTTTCCTTGCCTTGCCTTGCCTTGCCTTGCCTTGCCTTGCCTTGCCATGCCTTGCCATGCCATGCCATGCCATTCTGTCTGCCAGTAGCTGCCTCTGGATCTCAGTCTCCCCAGTTGCTGGCACCTGGGCACATAAGCCTTCAAGGTTACAACCTCACTTTAGATGCTGTTACTGAGAGTGCCTCTCTCACACACACATATACACAAACAGTCCACTCCCAAACCCTACAGTTTTTCCAGAAGTTGTCCAGGACCCCCTTGTTCCCTTTAGTAAACAGCTTGGATTCAGTCGGATCTCTGCCCCCATGTACCCATCATGCTCAGACACAAAGTTCTGATTTCTTGTTGTAACTACAAACAGTTTGCTGAGGATACAAAGGAAATGAGAAATGTACTCAAAAAAAAGAGAGAAGGAGTGAAAGGAGTAGAGAATATGCATGAGTTCCCTGTTCTTCTAAATTCAATAGCAAGACTTGCAAGGAGGAAATTTTCATCCATTGAGCTTTTCCAGGTTTTCCATATGCATTTTCTTTTGTAAAAGAACTTCAGGAAGTGCTAGCTGGTTTAACTGCATTTAATCAAAGTATCTGTTCCAATTTTCTTCAACAGAAGACCTGTCGCTCAGTTGCAAAGGCAAGAGTGATAATTTTAAAAACATAAAGTTTTATGCGAATCCGTTCTGCTGTTATTAAGGAAGGTGAAAGTATTACACAGGAGGGAGTGAAATTAGCTTTGGAATGATTTTACATGTAGCTACTTGGATTTTTTTTCCCTGACACTCTTTTAGCAGAAAGGACATGCTTTCTGTGTCGGTTTTGAAAAGGCTTGATCTGAAGAAGACCAGAACTTGCTGTTTTACTCTGGCAGCTCTGATGTACTCCCTGGATGCTTGATCCAAACATCACAAAATGCCTTCATTACCTACCTCGTTCCTGTCTTTCCCATCTTCTATTACTTTAAACATAAAAGCAGTGCTTGATCACCTTTGAACTGAAGCTGTGTGCTTATTACCACTTTCATAGCCACAGCTGGGTAACTGCTTTCCAGAAGGAAATTAAATCTGCATGGAAGAAAGAGAAAAATTAAGGTAGTTTAAAAAAATAAGGTATGTTTTTTCTATCTGGTAGTGTTAGGAGCACAGAAGTTGTCAAACTGGATCATGCTCCAGGTCTGTGCAGCCCAGCATCCTGCCTCTAACAGCAACCAGGACAGGCTGCCTCAGAGGAAGACACATGAACCCCAGCATATGCAGACATGGCATAATCTGTTCCTGTGTGATGTCTCATTTTTACTCTTTGGAGACCTGTACTGGGGTAATTATTATGGTTCTGGATCTTGTGTTACTGAGCAAACTTCCTTTTCTTTCAATGGGGCTTTTTTCTCTTTTTCTGTTTTTTGTCTGGGACATAAGTAGGTGCAATGAAATTCCCATATAACCATAACTAAAAGGGAAATACTATTAAAATCCTTAACTGACTGCTATGGACTTTTCAGATAGATGAACTGTAAGCTTCATGGGGAGCATTTTGTAGCTCTTGAGACACAACCGTGTTGAGGGCAGGTGTTATGACAGGTTTCTGTCATGTGTTTGGTGGTGACAGGACCATACTGGCGTGGGGACTTCAGTGTGATGCCATCATATGGAGGAGGTAATCCAGCAGGTATGCGTGGGCCTGCTCCTGAAACAGCCTCCATGCTAAGTCCTGCACCATCCTGCCACATCCATCTTCTTCCAGACATTCCTGCTTCTCGCCATGACTAAACTGTGATGCATGTCATGTTTTCTGCCCTCCTTACCAAAAGATTGGCCAGCCCTGCCATATGGAGTCAGGGACTGCAGCACAGTGTCTTGTCCTTCTAAAAGTCAAAGAAATATATATGCTTGCTGATTTCTGGCATGTTTCAGAATTTCAGAGTAATGCCATTTTCTTTAACAGGCAGCCACAACTAACGTCTCTATTTGAAGAATGAAGAAGTGAAAGTCCTCTAACTAATATCTGCTAATCAGCTAAAGCGATCTGTTGTTTTGATAAGACCTGCCAGAGGAGACTGAATAAAAGTCCAAGCCATTGAGACAGCCTAGACATAAGATGCACATGAGATTTTTCTTTCCTTTGTTACAGGCTGTGATTTCTTTTTTCATTGATGAACAGAGGCACATATGGGTATCCTAAGCTACCTAAAGTCCTCAAAACCCACTGCTCAGCTGCTGATTAACTCAAGAGGGTTAAACGACTAAATTTCCACTGTTGCACATATACAAAGCAGCTTATGTGCTGATCCTGCTCCACATTTTATGAGCTTTTGGATCCTTCACTCAAACTGCAGCCCCAAACCTGGAGTTAATTCCCCTTGTCAGTCACCCATGGTCCTTCTCAGAGCACTTCTCAACTGAAGACTGTTCCCAGCATGCCACCTCCTTGACACATTCCTCCAGGCTTGCTGAAATCTTACTTCCTATTCAAATCTTCCACAAAGCTCTCCCTGAATAACCTGCCAAAAACAAGAGACGTCTTTTTCACAGTTATTAGGAAGGCAAACTCCTTTTCTGACTTCAGTTAAATTCATACACTATTCTGCAGACTACTTTCAGGTGATCTAGAACAGGATTTTGGAGCAGGTACCCTGCCCTAAACAACTGTCAGGGCCCTGACACCCAACAAGTAGTCAGCAGGAGAAAGCCAGACACACCTTCTTGGTTGTGCAAGGAGTAGAACAGAGATAACATATTGATTGTGTTGAGGAAAAGCCATGTAATGAAACTTCTATATGAAACTGAATGCAGCTGACCTCACCTGGAGAATAATATTTTTTGATGACAAATTTGTTGAAAAAACCCAAAATGAACACTTTAAAACACTGATTTTTTTAAAAAAAGTATTTTATTTTTTTAGATTTCCATAACTCATTTTTCTCAGAGGTGTCAGTGTAATAAAAAAGGGTCTCTACTAAGTGTTTCTGGCTGTACTGTACATTTAATAACTTCCATGGACTACTGTCTGTACTGAGAAATGAAAAGTGAGGTGACTTCTCTATAGACAGTACAGCCAATCATGCATTCATGCGACATCAGCTTCTTTTGTAAACATATGCGATAACTGCTGCATAGAGGGTGAGAAATACTCCATGATGTGTATCTCATCCATTCCCAAAACAGATGTCACCCTAGAGCCGTCTCTTCAGTTTGTCAGGGAGACTTTACAAGCTTATAGCTCACAAAAGAAGTTAATCTATTAAAAAGCTCTGCACTGTTCATTCTACTTCAATTACAGTGTCCAAAGACTCAGAGCTTCTGGCCATGATAATTTTTAATACATGCTTTCTTCTATATTACTAATTTGCATGCATATAACCTGTAGGTTATCTGTAAAGAAAGATGGTGTTTCTGCAGCAGTGTGGATTACATTCAAGTGCAAAAAGCAAAAGCAATATTCAGGAAGCTTTTCTTCCCTAATAGTCTCCCTTCTTCTAATTTCCCATAGACTAATCCCTTCCCTTCCTTCTCCTCTTAATTGCTTCTAATTTTTTTATTATCTTTTTCTGCTGGTCTACTAAGGTAAAAGTTTAGCTGAGTTTTCATCTTCAGGTGCTTGTAAAGGGGTAAAAATTATTGTGAGTACTTCAGAATACATTTTAAAAGCTAATGTAAATATTGGCTTTTTCAATTAACACTGTCTGCTTTCAATTAATACTTTCTGCTTTCAGACACAAGACTGTGAGTCCCCCTCCCCATCGTACATACAGTTTTCCCTGTCAGATTGGCATCACAAACCAGAAGCAAAACAACTCCTAATAGCCTCGTAGCCCCACATAATTCATGACTGTGGAGGAAGAAACTTCATGAAAGAGTGAGTTGGAGGCTCAATCCCAGAACAGCAACAGGACCAGTTGATCCCACAGACAGTGAACATGATGGTGTCAATGTGGAGCATCTATCAGTAAGGATGGGCTGCTTATACCTGCTCCAGCCTCTGTACCTCAAGCTGAATCTCCACTTAACCTCTTCTGCCAGGTTTCCTTCTTTTTTCTCACTATTCCCTCCTTGGATAACTCTTTCTTTCCTTAACTGGTCGTTTCTTTGTATTTACCTCTTCTGAATTCTCTTCTCTAAGGTCATCTTGTTCTCTTGTCAGGGCAGAGACTGTGCAATGCCCAACAACATCAGGCATCACGCATTGTACATCCCCAGACACCACTGTGGTAGGCCTCTTAATATAAACAAGACAGGTAGAGCCAGGAATTCGCTTTCAAAACACTGATGCGGTTAAACTGAGGAGTCTCACGTACTTACTAATACAACAAACTGCAAATGACCAGAAGCCAAAAATGTTGGGCTTCTGAGTTGTCACATACAACCACGTACAATAGCTTTGACTGGATATTGATGATGGCACATTTCAGAGGAATCCTGTCTATTAATACAAGGGTCTTGTCCTTCCCACAAAGTGGCCAAAAGCTGTGAAATTACCTACATGCACTCGTCCTTGATATTGTCTTTACCAGCTGGTCACTTCTCAAGCAGAGACAGCTCTGGTGCTCCCATGCTGTACACTGCTCACTGATGAGGAGCTGCTTTCCCAGTGAGGACATAAATGGATTAGATTTTAGAAGTCAGTTAGTACCCTTGCAGGGTACAGTGCTGTGCTGCCCATTTTCCAAGACATCCAGGTGTATGCTGGAGTTACCAGCTGTAAATTAAATATATTTCAAATAGAGCAAGACCCTGGGCAACCAGTTCATCCAGAACACCATCAATGCTGGAGTGTTATACTGATGAATCAGAGAAACAGGAAAAGGATTGATGGAAGGGCATTTAGTGGCAGAGTCCTCAGGCAAGCAGGCTATTTTTATTTCTTTGAAACAGTTGAAAACTGGGACATTTCATCATCTTTCATCCAAAAAACACTGATTTGTGGCAAGATCAATACTTTTCTCTTAAACTGTATGAGCAGTGTAACAGCACTATGTCTTTAGAATATGATAAGTTATCATCAGAAGACCATGTAAACTCTCAAAATCACAATTATTTGGGGTTTTGAAGTCCTGAGCTTACCAGCTGAGAAGTCACAAGAGTTATTTATTTTAAACATCAGAACTATAACTAGAATCCTAAGAGGGTTTTGGAGGGGGAGGTTTATTTTGAGATTATAAATGTTGGTACCTCAAAACATTCAGTTTTTAGCACCTGGAGAAAGGAAAAAAACCCAAAATTTTGCCCAAGTTTTGATCACCAGACCCTGGAATACTTTTAGTGTAGAGGTTTTTGAAAATGTTCCAGAGCTTTCAAAGGACAAACTCAGGTAATACTGAGATATTTAACATAAGCTAAAAAAAAAATAAATAAAAAAAATGCGTGAATAATAACATTTTCTATTAATAAAAATTCACATGCATTTGAAAGACACAGCTTTTCCCAACACTTACGTGAGAGTTGGTCTGGCTGGCATGGTACCATTTAATTTTACCTACTGGTATATGCTAAAGAGAAGTTCTTAGCTGTGTCTTCTAAAACTGAGGTTTTAATAGCTGTCAGTGTTAGCACAATGCTGGAGTCCTGTGCTGCACTGCTGCTTCAGTGCACAGAGGTGTCAGGTTAACAGTGGATTTTATGCTGGGAACTAGTTCGCAAAGCCAACTTTCTCTTTCTTTTCCAGATGAATTACTAGCAGTTCATCTGTCCAAAGTTTTCTATTAATAAAAGAATGGGTAAATGGTTGTTAAGTTTTGATTGAAATTTAATCTGTTTATATTAAAGAGTTCTTCATTTGTAGTCTTATATTTGACTAGGTTTGCAGGGAAGGGTTTCTGTATATTTGCCCTGATTTTGTTCTGTTTCTACTGATGACCACTTCCAGAGGAAAGTTAATGAGATAGTTGGATCTTAGGTTTGATGCTGCAGTGCTTCTTTTATGTTCCCAGAGTTTCTGTACTTGTTTTATTACCGTTGTCTTCATCTACACAGATAGTTAGTAATCCCGTAATCCTTATTGTTTGCAGACTCTGTGCTTTACAACAGTGAGGGTAAGATATTTTTGCTTTAATATAGGAGGTTAGCACCATTTTAAGCATAGAAGGGTATCCTTTTAGGCTTCCAGCTGCTGCTCCTGAAGGCTGCAGTTCTTCCAGACCTGTCCCCCTGCACGTATTTTAGGACAGTCTTGGGTGTCCCACATTGCACCAGGAACCTGTAAAAAGGCAGCTGAATCCTGCCCAGACAGTTTTACATGTTATACCATGTCTAGCACAATGAATCTCATATCCTGACAAGTGACTCTAGGTACTATAAGCAATACTACACACTTTGTGAGACAGCCATAAATGTGAACTTAGGAAGACCATGGGTAGATCAAATTGTGCTGTAAAATGTCACCAGAGTCGAAACATTTCTTTTTCTTGTCAGAATTTGACAAAGACAAATACTTCATAGGAACAAATACATTTTAATTTAATTTCAATTTGAAACAGGATAAAAATTATCTCAATGAAGGACATTTTGATTGTCTGCCTCCAAATGGTTTTGTTTCCATTTTAAAATGCTATTTTAGATGTATGTACACAAAATGACATACGTCCATATGTCTATGTTATGTCTAAGTGTAATGTATGCCCATAATGCAGGAGGTGAAGTTGGAATGGAAACTTTGATTTGTGTTCTCAAGGAACATTTACATCACCCTGTAATTAATTTACTTGAATGTCATTTTGTGGGAAATTTTACATAGTTTTCCTTTTGTAACACAAAGAATTGTGTAGGAGGGCTGTTTCTTGGGAAAAAGTAAACTCCAGCTCCTCACAGGCTCCACTGCTGTAGAATTTCCATAACCTGAGAGCATATGAACCAATTAATAAGCATCTATCATAATTCTTAGATATACTGTATCCTGCTTTGCAGCAAATGGTTTAGTGTGGTTTTGGGTGACATGGTTTAGTGTGAGGTGTCCCTGCTCATGGCAGGGGGGCTGGAACTAGATGATATTAATCTTCCAACCATAACTATTCTATGATTCTATGATTCAATATTGGACTAGGAGGCAAATTGGATTCACTTTCCTATGATTCTATGGCTCAACGTCTATTGAACCACAAAAATATTGATTTACCCACATCATTTTTGACACAAAATTGAAGTACCTGGGTTAGGAGCATAGTAATTTTAGCCTCCCTATTTAAGCCAAGTTAAAAAAATGAACAAGTCCATTCTGTTCTAAGCTGGGTTGAACTGAGCTCTGAGCTGTAAATGCAGCTATAAATGAAATTTTTCAGTCACTGGCTTCTTTGGTTAGGAATATCACAATAAATTTCATGCTATGAATATGAATTCTCAAAGAAGTTTCAGTGATTTATTTTTCCTAATCAAGCAATTGAGAGTGAGCAGCTCGTTGAACATACATATTTTTAACACTAGGTAGGATTGTCCCTAAAAGCTTAGATGTTTCCTCCATTTAGGGAAAACTGATTAATACTAAACCTAGGAAGTATCAGTTTCTAAACCCAGAAATGAATACACTATTAAGATTTGTGTAATCTCTAGGTATGCCCTAAATGCATTCCACAGAAAATACTAAATTAAAATAATATGTAAAAAATTTGTTCAGAGGCCCTATTACTCAACAAGGCATGAAAAAACTGAAATAGACTCATTTGTTGGATTTTTAACACAGAATAGTCTTTCCTGAACCCTATATGTGGAATACCACCAATTGAATACCGCACTGAACTGGATTTGGGAAAGAATGGGACTATTCGTTGCATCGAAATAAAATTAGTCTTGGTAGAAACCCTTTCCTATATGCTCAGCTCCTTTGCCTAACACAGTTGAGATAAAAATTTATCACAAATTTTACATGATGTCAACTTCTCTACACTGAGCTGTAATTTTCCCTGTTTTGGGCATTACATGTTTTTCACTCTGATCTGATTTTGCAATTAATATATTTGACCCATGGAAAAATAAACAAGAACCATCATCCAAGTTGTTATTTTGAATACTGAAATCCTTTGCATGTGCTTTTAAAAGCTTTAAAGGCGGTGGCCATAAACACATGTAAGTAGAGCAGAGCAGTCTAGCTGCAATGCAGAACGCATTAAACGATTTACCCCTTTTTTGAATGCAACTGATCTGTGAATACAGTTGGAAATATATATATGTCTCTAGTGATTCCCCAAATGTTTCACACAGGCAGCTTTCAGTTGATGAATTAGTTTCAAACTGGGGTTTTTGTGCTGCTGTTTCTGAACATGTTCTTTCAACCAATGCTGTTGGTTATCAAAGTGACTTGTTTGTGTTTCTCCTCTTTATATGGCCCTATGAAACATGTATAAGCAGGACAAAGGCTTATTGGGTTGTCTGTTGTGTAAATATTCAAGGAAGTGTTTGAGGAACTACCACTGTCATCAAGCTTTCATTGTTTGCAGAAAAGCAGCAGAAAGGAAGGATAACCTTGTGATTAAACTAGTGGACTGTGACTCAGGATATCAGAGTTCAGTTCCTGCATCTGAATGTGTTGTAATACAAATAATCTAAGCCTCATACTTTAGTTTCAATTTACGTTTGTCTTCCCCCATCCTCTCGTTGCTGGGTTCAATCCCTTTATGCCACAAGAAGAAGGATACTGCAAGTAAACAGTGAAAGGTTAACGCATTAGGGAGCATGCTTTGAAATCAAATGACCTGAATTATTGTTGCGTTGATTAGTATGCAAGAGATATTGTGTGTGAGACAGCATCATCCTAGAACAGCCTCATCTAAGTGAAAGGACATAGAAATATTCACCCCGTGGGCATTTTGAATATATTTTTAGCTTCATTGGTATGGAACCAATATCCTCAGGAGCTGGAATTCAATGTTCTTAACACGAGGCAGAAGAAGCAAGTACAGCACAATAACAGAATGTGACATGCCATTAGCAGAGTCCCAGTGATTCTTGCTTTTCCTTGTTCCCCAAATAAATGTGTGTGCATTAGTCAGTAATAGCAATCTTCCTTCTAACATGGAAGAATTGAAAAGTATAGACAATCAGGCCTATATATTGCTAATTTCAGGTGCAGTAACGGAGTAACCTGAAAGAGCTGAGTAAAATCCCATGTGTGCAGCAGTCATAGATCTCCCAGTTGTAGGGCATCACTGTTTTTTCCGATGGGTTAGTGAAAAAGAGAGAGAAGAAAGACTGCCAGGAAGCAGACATGTTTGATAGTATGGAAAGGGAAAGTCATAGCTAAGAGAATAACTTGAGCATCTGATTGCAAACAGGCAAGAGAAAGAAGAAAGAAACCTGTTAAGGATGCTAGTCATACTGCTCATCATGCTTTTTAACTGGACAAGGAGTCAAGTAGGATGCAAAAGAGTGAATTCCATCTTCACTGGATACCACAGCAGTAGGCATTATTGCAAAGAACAAAAACAAAACCAACCAACAAAGAGAGAAAAAAATACATAAAAAAGAAACAGAAGGAAAACCTGGAAAGATGGAGAACTACATGTCTGATCTGCCCTAAAGAGGAAGTGTCTCAAGCATCCTCTGACCTAAATCCTTGCTATTTTGTTATGGCTTGTATTAATTTGGAACAGGAGTAATGAATATTCTATTTACTGTGTCCCCCAAAACTTGCTTGTTTCATACAGAATTACTGATTGAATCAAAAAGGTTACCTCTTCTTCATCATCTCTCAGACCTTTGTGACTACAGCGATGCCACTTCAGCTTTCCAGAGGTTAAATGTAACCTTGCATATCAGAGTGACAGCTTATTTCTTTTCTGCTGCTTTTTCACAGCTCAATGAGCCTCAGCAAAGTTGCTCTTTGCTGTACCTGATTTCCTTTCTCTGCCTTAGTATGCTGAAGAGCATCCTTCTTTCCAAAGAAATTTGGCGATGTGTCATAAATAGAGTTTTTTCTTTACTGGCATTGGTAGGAGACAGCGATTAAAAGGATTTCTTTTCCTACGGTTACCTCTGGCAAGCATCATGTAGACTCTCACATCACACATCACTGTAACCCCATCTCCAGTGTGTACTAGAGTTGCAATTGGTTTTTTAATATACAGTTAACATGAAACAAATCAGAATGACAACTTATGAACAGAACAAGAACCTAGATGAAATTTATTGAGTCTTCTTGTTGAAAAGGTTTTTTAAACCAGTTTATTCCTAGGCTCATTTCAAATTTGATGGGTTGTTTTTCATAATCTACTGTGGGGTTTTTTAGTAGGGTTGGTTTTTTTTTTTCAGGAGAGGTGAGATTTTTAGTTTTCTTTCAGAGCAGTTCTTTTCCTGATCCTTTTCTCAGCTGATTATCTCCCTGAAGGCTTGGATGTGGAAATGACCATAATCCACTGCTTTTCTTTCACACATATCAACTGTAATCCATAATGTTCTAAATTTTTGAACCAAATTCATTAATTTACTGTCAGCACAAAGGGACTTACAAATTTCTTAAACAAGGGAATGCATCCCTCAGCATTTGTGATCCAAGTGGTATTTTAGATGGATAAGTCTACTGTGAATATTTTAAAAGATTTTGTAAAACAGTTTGATCAAGCAAATATAAACTTAAGCATGTTGCTAAGCCAAATGTATTGCAGTTTCACTAAGCTAATCGAAAAGTGGCAGAAAGCAACAATCAAGTTGAGGGCAAAACCAAGAATGAATCAGAGTTCAAAAGATTAAACTTTCAGAGTAATAAACTTTCAGCTAATCAAATCAACTTATTAGTTTGACAACGTTTGGATTTCTTTAAGTTAGCTCTTTTAGGAAAAATTTAAGGAGGAGTTAGATTTCTTTAATCTATCATTTTAATTATATACATAAATATTTCTGGGGAAGGAAAAAGTTTCCCACAAGATGGAAATACCCTTAATCTAAGTGCAGCTTCGCACTGTTAACTTAGCTCATCTGAATGTTAGGCATCAAGTTTAAATAGTCATGGAGTCCTTTTGGGAGTGACAAAGAGAGGCACAAACTAGAGATTGTTCTGCTTTTCTAATATTAAACATTTAATTTAGGGCAAGGTGAATCACCTTCTGGAAATCATTCCTTCCAGTTCGTGAAAAGTGTATGTACATGATTAGCTTGGACTAGAAAACTATTTTAGGTATGAAAAATCCTGCTTTAAACATCTAAGTTTTATTTAGTTTTTAAGGTTGGGTAAAATTGATCTGGACCTGAGCATTTGTTCTAGGCTGAACCCTTTTACAACACAATTTAGAAAATACAAATGATGAAGCCCTTTTGTTCATCTTAGCAGAATGTGACTAGATGAATGCCATTTGAATGCCTCCCCCTTAAATCTCACTGCTACGCATTATTGTGGTTGTTCTTATTCCACCCCCTAACTTTAGAACAAAAGAACCTTTTCAAAGACTTCTCACAGAGGTGATGGATAAATCATACACATTAACTGCTTTTGAATAACACCATTCTAACCTGAAATTTCTATTAATTCTGTGCTGTTTACTTTAAGAAAATTATTTAAGGCATTGTTTATGCATATGCTGACACATTCATATAATGTAATTGAAAAAATAATAAGGAAGAAGTAAAAGATGAAAGCAATTGTCATCACACACAAAAAGACTGGATTCTGCTTCATTTCTTAGAAGCTCGCACTCAAATGGATATGGTTCTTTGTTATCTTCATGTAGACAGTGGATTTATGGTCAGGATTGGTAACACATTCAGGATATCTTATCAGACTGCAGGTGACTCATGCTGGCTTTACTAGTGAATCAAATCCCTCTTCTGTCCTTTTTCTGTTTAGGGAAAGGTGGGTAGCTTTGGATGTGGTTTACAACAAAAGAAAAAAACCCATCATTCTTGTGCAAAGGTTTCTCTTTATCAGGATGCTGTCCTGTCTGCTATATCCTCTGTGGCTATTTGTAAGGTGAACACAAATCCTCATTCTACCTTTCCTGTAGAAGAAAATCTTTAGTGTATGATAAAGAATTCCATGACAGAGTAGCCCTTAATGTTTGCAAAACCAGCAATATTGATTGCAGATATAGATATTCAGAGTGGATTTATAAGGGGAAGTCATGGTGTGTTGGCCACTTATCTTACAATGACGCATATTATACAGTTGACAGAAACTCATCTTTTACACAAATGCTTAAAATTTGTACCTACTGAAAAGCATTTGCACATACTTAACATTTAGGGACTTGGGTAATTAATATCAAATTCTAGGGGGAAAGGCAGAATGTAATCTTGTTCAGCATTAACCTGTTAAATATTAGGTAGTTAGATACTTGGGTTCATTCCACAGTCAGTGTGATAGACTTCTGTAAAGGGCAATTTGTCGTGTCTAATTCAGGCATCTCTCTTACTGTGGTATGAATTGTAGTCTGAAGGAAGCTATATTTGTATTAACTGTGGAGTGATTCTAGGAAATTATCTTAGGCTTGGTAGTTAATTTTTAGATGACAAATATATCCAAGGGTTTCTGGCCACAGCTTCTTTTCTTTTTTTCTGAATATGCCTTCTTCACACTGAATTTTCCTAGGCACATTTCAAACTTCATCCCACTTCCTTATCAGATGCAGAGCTTAAGCCAACTAGCTCTATTTAGGCATCTATACTGCTGACATATAGTCTAGTCAGTAGACTAGGCATTAGTTTCTAGTGCCATCTGAGATGCCCCAGGGTATTCCATGTGGCTCTGAGTAGTTCCTCTGTAGCTCGCCTCGTATCTGTCAGCCTTTTTTGGATGATCTGGGCATTCGAAAGCGTTGCAAACTGTACCGTATGCTTGGGCAACTGAATAGTGCGTATAAGGTGGAAGTCAGCTCCAGATTAAGACATTTAAATTCAGATGCCTGCATGTAAGTGTCTAGATGTGAGTTAACTGCCTAAGCTCCTGATTTAGTCAATAAAAATTTAATCACTACACTGGAGTCTGAAAAGCAATTCAGCTGACCTGCTGGCTTTAGCCAGACTTAGGATAAATTGAATTGCTGTAGACACTACTTCCTATATTGATAAGGGACTGAAGCACTGTGGCTGGAAACCAGACAGAGAGCTTAAGGGCATCTCAGATAGCACTACAGGCTTGTTTGAGGACAAACAAATTGAGTTAGTCTTGCTACTATAATAGGAGCTTGGACACTTCCCCACGTGTAGACACCTACATGCAGGCATATCAAGTTAATAGCAGTTTTGTCTCAAACTGAATCACACCCTTAAGCTGGAAAAGATAAACCCTGTGCTTGATATCTGGGCACATAGCTACAGGTGCTAGATATGTCATCTTTCTCATGATGAACAGCAAATGGCATATGCATAAACATAATTTCAACACCTTCAGACAAGACGGCCAGTAAATCACTGGCAGAGCTGGAGTTTACCTGACTCAAGGAACCAGGCACAGACTTCTGAAACAGTAAACCAAAATCTAATAGACATCAACACAAGCAAAAATGACAACGTGAAGCTGAAGGCAATTACTGACTTGAAAAGAGATACGAATTTAGTGACTGCATTTGATGAGGCAAACCCAGCAAAGTCTGTGAGTGGCAGAATGATACAGATGAATGGTGTGATGGCTGCGTTGTGAGGAAATACTGAACAAAGAGATTAGGATGCAGAGAAAGAAGCCAAGCAGAAATACATCAGAAAAAGTTATTTAGAAAAGGAGAAAGGTGCCAATTTTGACACTGTGTGGGCTAAGGCAGCTCTATGGACCAACTCTATAAAACAAGGAATCATTTGCTGTTTATAACCCTTAGCTCATGCACGTTAAAAAAGATTCCCTCTACTAAAATACATAGGTCTCAATGTTCATTGCCAATGATTCTGTTACTTGAAGAAATTTTGGCAAGGGAGATTAACAAATGCAATTAACAAATATAGCATAAACTGGTTTATATAAAATATTTTGAGACAAATGCCCTTGAGGTTAGTGGGAAGAGTCTTTTGGCTCCCACTAGTAAAGCTAGTTGGGGAATAATGAAAAAGGTGAAAATAATGCCAGTCCACAGTGACGACCCATCGGGAGCACCGTATGCTCCATACCATGAGCTGTCAGGGAACCTTTAATTCCAAAGAAATATGGATATTCATTTATGTCTTGCATGTGTCAGACACATTGGAGCTGACATTAAAAAAAATCAAGCTAGGCAAGTGCTGTAGTGTTACATCTTACATTTAAATGATTGTGCTGGCAATATTTTTTTATTTGAGCCTATTGGGGTGTGAAAAATGCCTGGCCAGAAAACTTGTCCGTGTCAAGGCTCTATTAATAAAAGGAGATGGTATGGTGACTGAGACTGACAGTTTTCAGGAAGGAGGAGGGTAGGATTTTTTTGTGGGACTAGTTCATGGTTCTTGCCAAAGAATGTAAGAGAGAACAAATGTTTTTAACAGGCAAAGCAGGGAATTAATTCACTGATTTGTATTACATGATAGGGTCATTACATCAGTGCTGGCTGAAAGCATGTAGAATACCTTATTCATGCTTTGCTTGAGCATTTACTCTGCTGGGAAACCATTCAAGAGAACCCTGCACACCTTTCTAATCTCTTTCCCATGATAGAACTGGACCAACACAGGAAAAGAACCTGTGAAAAGGAATCCAACCCATAGATTTCGTTGCCTGTTTTCCATAGCCGTTTAGGAGTCTTGATTTTACAGTATGGCCTTCAGTTCTAAGTTGAAAGCTCAACCTCGTTAAGTCAGACTTTGTACAAGTATACCTAGTATGCTAATGCATCCTAAAAACTAGTAAGAAGAAAGCAGGTTTTTTACAGTAACAGTTTAGAAACTGTGGTACAGAGAAATAATTTTCTTGGAGCCTGGCCTAAATCTGTGTCAAAGAAAAGAAAAAAAGTGATGTGTCAAACTTGAGTCTAATCACTGAGACAGTTCCTCATCACTAGGTAAAATAGATGCATTGGCAGATCAGTATATCTAAGATATTGGCAGTCAATCATGTTTATCTTATACATGACCCTGTCTTCACAGCTACTCAGCTGTTAGTTAACACTTCTGCTAAGAGGAGATTAGTGGTCATTTGTAGGACACTGGTGAAGTAAGAGCCAAAGAGAAATAGGTTCACTTAAACCACACTCATTACAGAGACATAAAGCTGCCTTATTTGCCTGATTGGACTTTTTCAGATTGCTTTTGGCTGGTGCTTTCTCTTTTTGCAACCAGTGAGGGGTGCATGCAGGGACTCATATTTTTTCTGACCACTGCCATGCAGGGAACTAAAAGCCTCTTTGAACTTCTGCCAGGACACTTCTTTGTGTTTGGGTTCTGCAGAGCCACAGCATCATTCCTTGGTGAAGAAAAACCAGACTCAGATTCAGCCAGAGTATGTGAGGGATGGCTTCCCACACATATCAGCTGTATTCTGCAAGGCTTTTTTTCCTGACAGGAAGAGGCATAAAAATATTGGTCTCTAATGGGCATAATTGTGTCAACAAGCTCTCCATACACTTAGCTTTCAGCAGTAAGAGATCTCTGCTTAAATAGCTCATGTCATTGTAGGAAAAGACTTATCTGCACTGGTAAAAGAGCAATGTCTATTTTCCTGTGCAACTAATTCAGTAACAGCTTTTCTACCTAGAACTATTCTGGGTTTGTATCAGCCTAAACGTTGATATGGGCAAACTGAAGCTAAAGAACAAGCAGTATGAAGAACTAAGGGGTTAAAAAACCTAAGCTAAACTGTCCTATGCATAACAGCTACGCATTTACATGTTCAATTCACCTGTTCAATTCTCTTCCCCCTACAGGCCTGCTAACTAGCAAGTCCAGCACACCTCATTAGTATTTATATTCTATTGAGTGCTTCATTAGCCTTGGCATTGTATTAATAATAGCTGGGGGAAAATAATCCAGAAAGAGAAGCTTTGAAATAGGGACTATTTAGAATATGATCAATCAAATAAATATATAATTAAATTTAAAAGACTAGAGGAAAATTGACCTGAATATTACTCCCAGTCAATATAAAATATGGAAATGAATGAAGGTATCTTTGTTCACTGCTGCACTTGCTGTTTTGATGATGGAGTGATGATCACATCCATACCACCTTTTTGTTTTGCGGATTCAGAGGATGTTTCACCTTATTCCATTTATTGACAGGAGAAGTTACTGTCCTTCATGTTTTGCATCAGCAGGTGCCCATTCTTAGAGCCCATTAATATACAGCCATGTTCCAGTTGTGCAGTGAGTGTGTGCATTAACATTTCTGCTGATGGACTGGGAAAGGCAATGGGGGGTTTCTCAGACGAACTGTCCTGTGTAACACTATGCACACTGACACATGGAAATCCTCCATACAGGGTCCATAGAGGCAAGGGTCTGTGTGCCTCCACGCTTTGCATGCCCCTGATTCCCACTCTTGATGTGTGCCTAGAGGGGAAGTCTGTGAATGTGTGTATATGTGTGTCCATTACAGGACATGGGCTCTGTAATGAGAGGTGCTAGTACATGTTCACATTTAACCAGTGGCATATAGCTACCTGTGTTCTCAGAGCAAAATCTGAGGTATTAGTCCCTGCTGCCAGACAGAAATGAATGGAGCATGTCTGATAGCACTAAACTGGAACTTTGAAGAGTGCAAGTTCTTTCATCTGTGATCCACTAGGAGACTGGAAGTAATATAATCTGCTTTGCTTTTCCCTTTCCTCCTCCAGTTCTTTTCCAGAAGGCCTTTGGGAATCGACGCTTCCTCTTTGTATGTGTTTGTCTTTTTTTTTTTTTTTTAATAATATTGGTCTGATTTTGAGTAGAATTTTACAGCCTTGAAATCCTAGTAATGACTAATAATGATAAGAATTACAGTGTGCAAACAAGTAGCTGCTGCAAAGACCTGGAGTTACCGATTAGTGACTACCTATGTTCGAACATAAGATTTTCCTTAGTGTTTGAGTATTTCCTGGAACATACTTGAAGATTTTTTTTCCCCCTTGGACAGCTCAGCTAAATTTCAGCCCGTAGGGACTTCATAAATAGGTATACAGTAAGCTTTTCACATTTTTTTATTCTACTTTGCCCATGACATATGGCTTAGCTGGTTACTGTAAAGCAATGTCTGGGAGTTGCATAAGCTGTTTTGTAAAGAGTGTTCCTTTTATCACTGCTATTGACATGAAACGGTGTGTGTTTCAGCACTTAACTGGTGACTTAATACATTTTCATTGCTCAGCACTTTGCAATTCTGAGATTGCCTTCACTTTGGCTGCGTAGAGGAACATTGGGGACCACGTGCCGTTCTTGTATCAACAATAGCTGGAAGCTACCACATTCAAGTCTTAAAAAAAAGTGATGACACGAGACCATTTTGTTTTCTCATCGTACCATGCCTTGAACTGTCATGAAATCATGTGTTGTATGTGTATGGCAGATGTTGCGAAAGCAATGAGGTTCCTGATCCATGCACTCCTCTGTTGATCTTCTTGACACTGGAAACAGGAAACAAATAGGATGCTGTACTTCTCCAAAGTTCCTCTGGAGGAGGAACATATAAAAGCTCACATTTTTCTCACGTAAAGCCTTCCGTTCTCCTCTGTAAAGATTTAACTCTGGACTTCCACTCATGTACACTTTACAGAAAAACCTAGATGAATTCAGTGATTGCTTTCCTTGATATTCCATGTACAAATTCAATTTGACCCTTGACATCTTTTTGCAAGTCAAACAGAAATCACATTAAAACATATCCTCTGCAAGGCTGCCCTCTGCATAATGCAATCAATATTGTTTAATTAAAGGATGATACTATTGATTCTAATTAAGCAAAATTGCCTACCTCATTCGTTTACAGTTCATATGTGTTCCTAGAGACAAGATGATTTAGTACTCTTGATTCTACTTTCTATATTCAAAAGAAATGCATTTATTTAATGTAAAAAAATCTCAGCTCACACCCAGTGCCTTTTATGTCATTTTTGTCTTGATGAATGGACAATTTTATGTGTATAAACACAATTTTAAAATCATAAATTATGAAAGTGAGTGATCCAAATGTGCAAACATAGGGTTTCAGAAAATTGAATTTTAAACCGTTGGAATCATTAGATTACTGAAAAAGCTCTGCAGCTATTAATGGCGCACTTTAATACAGCTTGGAGCTAATATTTTTCACTCCAAATCAACTGTCAAGAAATCATTTCTGTGAGATGTGTGCAAGTGTCGTAGGCTGAGGTGTGGTGAAGTGAAAATCATATAAGCGTATTTATCATTTCATTTGAAGAGAGGACTCTTGGTTATATTGATACAATATGCAATTTAATATAAACCATGGAATGATTATTTATATTCTTTTTTCATGATGGAAACTGACTATTAACCAAGGATGAATGACCTTCAGTTTCTTGAAGCTTGATTTTAATTCTCATTGGGTGATAATTTGAAGAGACTACTGTATATGGAAATATTTTTGTGTTAACCCCTAGGACTGGTATGGCCTTAGGATGGCTTGCTTAATAACACTTTTTTATGTTTTCTTTTTTTCTAGGAAGAGCCATTAGACAGTAATTAGAATATGATGATATAGTCTGAAAAATATATTACCTGTGGGCTCCATGTATGATTTTGCAGAGGAGATATACTGTGTATCAAAGAACTGTGAAAGGAATGGATTTGGAAGACATTAAGTATCGACCATTTATGAGAAAATTTAAAATGAACTAAAATAAACAAAAGCAATGAAAAGCCTGCTGACATTTAATGAAAGCAGCAAGGTTTGTAAGTGTCAGCTGGTGTAGTTGATTTATTTCTGAGATAGACCTGATCTGATTTATTTTCCTAGTAACACCAGCAAATATGCTTATAAGAACTGCTGTGTTATCATCTACATGGAATATTTCAGCAAAGCAAATGTGAAATTCTCAACACAGTTTTATTGTTATATACTGTTTGACTGATACAGTGAGCCAACTAGGGCAGGTGCCCTGCTGGACTTGCTGTTTGCTAACAGAGAATGCTTTTTTGGGTGATGTGATGGTTGGAGGCTGTCTTGGGCACAGCAATCATAAAATGAGTTTCTGATTCTTGGGGAAGTAAGGAGGGGTTTCAGCAGAACTGCCATCTTGGACCTCATGAAGACAGACTCCAGCCTATTTAGGAGCCTGGTTGACAGAGTCCCTTGGGAGGCAGTCCTGAAGGGCAAAGGAGTCCAAGAAGGCTGGACATTCTTTAAGAAGGAAATCCTAAAGACACACCAGCAGGCTGTCCCTATGTGTCAAAAGACAAGCCAGTGTGAAGACCAGTTTGGCTGAACTGAGACCTTTGACTGGAACTCAGGAAAAAAAAGGAGTTTATGGCCTTTGGAAAAAGGGGCAGACAACTCAGGAGGACTACAAGGATGTCTTGAGGACATGCAGGGAGAAAATGAAAAGGGCGAAAGCCCAACTAGAAATGGTTGCTGCCTAGAAGACAATTAAAAATGTTTCTATAAACACATCAGCAACAAAAGGAGTATCTCCATGCTTTATTGGATGCGGAGAGAAAGTTATTTGGATTATTTTCCGGTTTTTGGCTTTCTATCTTTCTTAAGGCCAGGTTAGATGGGGCTTTGAACAACCTGGTCTAGTGAAAGGTGTCCTTGCCTGTGGCAGGGGGATTAGAACTAGATGGTCTTTAAGGTCCCTTCCAAGCCAAGTCATTCTGCAATTCTATGTTTCTGTGATTCTATGATTCTGTGATTAATGAATCTTGCACTTTTGAATAACCTTATTTCAATCTATTTACAAACCTTTTAGAAACAGATCTATGATTTTTTTTTTTTTTTCTGGGGATAAACTTTTTAATTTCTTCTGTAAACTTCCATTGTTCACAGACTACAACATTTGCCAGGCACCGAGAAAAAGTGTACTCTTAACTATGAATTTGTACTCTTAAGTTATGAACTTTGTACGATTATCAGTAGTAAGCATAAGCATGACATTTTATACAGCACTTTGAAACTAACACTTGTGTTGTATTTGACTTCCAATAGCCATATATCTGTTGTAGTGGCATTTCCAAAATGCTGATCAAAAGAACAGTCCATAACCCAAGCCTGTTATCCACTTAAGCCTCAACCAGACTCAACAGTGACATGCCAGATTGATGTTAACAGTTCTGTCTTTTACATAATTTACTGTGTGCAGTTCTGCCTCTCCTTAGATGTGCATATGCCTTCTTTGTTACAGAGAACATTTACACTGATACTTTCCATCACCCAGTTACACAGTTTTAAACTTTTGCTGTAGTTCAGCATTTTGCTCTTTGTTCCATGCTATGGTCTACTTCTCTCTTTCCTCAGCCACAGCATGGCTTTTGTAACCAGCATTCATTTTCTTTTGCTATTCATTGTTGGGAAGTCTGTGCTTTTAGTCTCTCTCTATTTACATTTATACATAAATTAAGTGTAATGAAGGTTTTCTTTGCAGAGGAACTTGGGACCACTTCCTGTCATTTTGATCCAAGTATACTTGTGTCCTTATATTTCATGCTGAATCACAGCTTGGGAAGCATAATGCATCACAAAAACATTTTGAATTTCAGCAAGCAAATGTAAAAACATAGCTTTTTATGGGTTTTGGCAGGAATTACAAGCTACACAGATACTCCCAGTGTTGAAAAGAGGGAATGGTTTAGGAAATGTCTGGTTGTAAGTAGAATAGAAGTCTAGTTTTTATGCCTTGCTGCTTCTCTTTGAAATAGAGCCAAATTCAGTAGGCCTGGATAGCGGAGGATTGAATCTCTTGAACTGAGACAATGTAGACGTTGGTTTGAGTTACCTGCAAACCCATAGATGCCTAATGTAATTGGTTACGTTGGCTGGTAGATATGATGCAGGACCTATATAAGATCTCTGTTGTGGAGTGACAGCTGATGTTCGGAGAGGATACTCTAAAACATCTCAAGCAATACTAGACTGTGAGAGCAACCGAGTCCAGCTCAAGACACCCAAAGTGAGCACTGCAGGCAGAATTAACCTCACTCAAATGTAGCCATCCAAAGGTAGAAGTCTAATCCAAGCTTATCACTCCTATAGGGTGGGCTTAGCTGCCCACATACAATGTGTTTTTAGTGATTTGAGATGATCTAAGATATTCCACCTTGTCTCTCTACTGTGCCAGAACACCTGTAGATCCTATGCCATACCTGCCAGTCTGTTATGGATGTCTTAGATACTCTCTGTTTCCTGAAATGGGACGTAATATACGTGTGGCAAACTGAGTATCTTTCTTACACTTCCTTTGTAGAAAAGAGAGAGAAAAAAAGATAAAGTGAGCTCCAGAGAGCTATCCATCTCATTTTAAGGAAGTTTCTGAGATGGTAGAACAAATTGTTCCATAAAGTTGCCTCTGATTCTCCAGTGATATAGACAAAATATGCATAAATGTTTTATAATAGGTACCTAACTTATAGAATCTAGATGAATGAATCTGAAATAACTTGGTATCTCTGGAACCAGAAGTCATCTATTAAATATTTCTTGATAGGCACTTGCTGTATATATTTTGATTGTGATGCTTGATATTTCCCGTCTAAACAACACCTTGGTTAGTTTTACCTACAGATCAATGACTACCCTTTCAGTGATATTCTTTTCCAATACATAAATAAACCACAAAGATAAGCAAAAAGTGCTTTGGAGCACAGCCAATGGGGTGCATTCAAAGGGCAAATCAGAATGTCAGCATGTAGGTCCCACACATTACATGGGATAAATTGGGTCCAAAAGGTAATATCTTAAATATTCAGAGTGTGAAGCATGGAAATTGCTTACTCCATGTCTCCTTGCCCAGCAGAACTCTGGGTAAGTAAGGGAAGAAGTTGAAGTTCCCCCAGTATTTGGTGACTGACTAAGGTATGTTTTTAGCTGCACAAGAAGTGCAGCCTGTTCAAACAGAGCACATACAAGTCAAGATAGAAAGATCCTTGATCTCCCTTTATCTTCAAGGCAAAATTGTTCCAGAATGGTAAAACAAAGAGTTGGGAAATGGATGGATGTAGAATGTGATTGCAGGATACCAGGCAGTATTTTATAAATCATTATTACCAAGGCATATGAAAATAGAGTGGTTTAAAAACAGGACTAAGAACAGATAGCTAAAATGAGCTCAAAAGCATAGAAGAATTTGTAGACAAGTCAGCCCACAGTACGCTGTGGCTGCTGACTTGGCTACTCTGCCTCCTATGATAATTATTGTGTTATGATGTTATTCCCAACCATCATGTAAGAATATGCTTTCTCCTTATTTAGATGTTGGCTTAGTCAACTGACAGAGATGAACGACAATCATTCAAAGAAGCTTAGCAACTTTTTCATTCTGATTCTTCTTCTGGTTTACAAACAACTTCCTGTAAGTACAGGCAAGCATCATTGCCTTTTTTTCCCCTCATTAATGTCAAGCATTACATGAGATTTCTTGGCTTTTCTTTTAATTTAAATAGAGTGCAATCAGCTATAAAAATAGACTGTATCAGAAGAAGCAGATGCAGTAGATCCAACCCCATGAACACAATTTTCTAAACATCTGCTATGACTATAAAGTACTAAAATCAAAAGACGAAGACATTAATGGCTCAGTACACTCCAGAATATGGCTTAGAATCTATATAAAAACTGCACCAGATAACTTTCACAAAATAAGTCTCACCCACTGCAAGAGACCTAGGCCTGATGTTATTTTTCCACCAAAGGCATGTTGGAAAAAACTAAAGCTGGGCACAGAACTGGCCTCATGTTTTAGCTGTGTGTGGAATACCTGCAGAAAAAAACATTTTTAATTACACTTCTGTAAAGTTAGTGCAGGATGGGATTGTAAGCAAGAAACTACAAGACATAAAACTATATGACTTGGACTACCTGGGTTTCAGCATCCAGGCACTTGCATGGAGAGTGGGGGATTACATCCAATACCTTACTCCATAATTTGCACTGAGTAACTAGAGGAAATTTGTGGAGCTATGGAAAGTCATTTTATTTCTCTGTGACTCAGCACCAGTTTAGATGAGCTGATTTTGCCACTGAAAGGCATATGTATGTTTCATCCTAATGATGCACCAATTCTCACTTGAACTACCTGGCAGGAAGACATCTGAAGTGTTAGGGAAATGTACCTTCTGTATATTTTTTCCTGTATCCTGTGTGAGGCCTGGCAAATCCCTTGTGTTTGGCATGTGTTCAGATAAAGAACTAAATTCCTCAATCTAAAGTGTCAGACAAGGATGATGGCAGCCCTGCTTTGGTGCTAATTATGTGCAAGACAACTTTCCCAGGGCCTACTCCAGTCTCTGTATGTGTTTCTGGTTAGTTATGAAGACCTCTCTAACCACCATTTGTCCATAATAGATTATAACAAAGGAAGAACAACACCACAGGGAGATGAAAGACACAGGAAAGACTGTGTCTGGTATTACATTAAGTGGCTTGGGTCGCAAATGTATATGAAGCAAATGCAGGGAGAGAGTAGTGACTGCAAAATGGATTATTGTGCTCTAGATTTTAATAAAAAACAGTAACCTTCCTGTAATTTTTGACCATATAATGTAATATTCCCCTTACACACAACAGTAGAAATATTACCATTCTTCATTAATCTCCGCACATATTTGGGAGTAATTTCTGTCTGCTGATCTCACTGGACAATTTTATAGGGGTTCATTTGACCAGATGTAGATGTATACGTCTGAGCTGTCTTGGCTTCCTTTGCACTCACTTCAAATTGTAGGATGTGATTCATTTTGTCCTAAAACCAGTCAGATGGATTTGGCCATCAATACTTCTTCTCAGTGACTACAACAGGAGTTAGTTTGAGATGAATGGCTCACGTTTCCCTGACTGTGTTATAAATGGCTGAGGGTAGTGAGAAGACCACGCTTTTTCTGTCAATCACTATGACGCATCTTCCTTTTTGCATTGTGGCTGAGATGCCTACTCTGTACTTCTCTACCAGTTTAATTCTATAGTTAGCAGTGACTTTCATGTCTATAGTGCTACACATTTATCCATAGCGCAAAGCACGTTTTTAATTATTCTGATCCATTCCCCGAAAGATGACAAGCCACAGAGAAAATACAGGAATTTAGATATAAAATCTACAAGAAAACGAGTATTTTTCATAATTTCTGATGAAGAAGAGGTTTTTTGGGTTTTTCTCAGAAAGAAGAATGCTAAAAGGCAGCATTTGCTCATCTAATAAAATTGCATTTTTGCATTTAAAATTCTCTCATTTTTATAAAAACATTTTCACACCAATGCTCATCTCTGCTTCTCAAAGACACTACAAGTGTCCCAGGGCTCTGCCTTCCCCTCCAAAATGTGAGTCAAGCTGCAGTACTGTGTGGCAAAGGATTTTCTCTCAGGCCTAGGCACAAGCAGCCAGAGGAAGGAAAGCGCAGAGTGATGACACAGAGGAATGTGACCAGAACTTATTCAAAGCTGTTTTCTGAATAATGTTCCTTGCTTAAAGTGCCTGAATTGCCAGAAGATAAAGAGACTTGATGCAAAAGCTAGAGACAATAGCTTCGGGGAAACCATGCACAGATAACCATTTGTCTCAGGAGATATTTACTTTGCTCTTTGCTTTAGGAATAGCTGTGAATTGGGCCTAAGATAATTTTATGATTTTTTTTTATTAGGGAAAATGTACAAGAATGTGTTTTATGATTACACTTTTTTCTCTTGGCAGTGCTGTTTTTCTCAGAAAACTCCATTCTTGTAGTACTAGTTTGCTAGAATTAAGAGTACGCTTTCTCCATTGTCGAAAATATATGTCTCTAATCAGATGCAAGGGTGAGGAAATGCTGGCAGCTTCCAAGACCCATTGTGTCCTAAGGTAGCAAGGTGTCTGAAGGTACCCCTGAAATCATTGGATCAGGACATGAGTGAACGTCTACTAAGTCAAAAGAAAGAAATATCTCTTTTATTTAACAAAGCCCAAGTGCATTTGGGAAATGTCTTCAGGGGGAAATTTCCCTTCCAGAGCACTCAATTCTCTTTCTTGCTTAGATTAGCCCACAAATCCTAATTTCAGTTTGGCTCCAGAAAAATCAGCCTACAGTTTTTCATTGTTTCTTTTAACAGTCTTATATATCATACTAGGGAAACATCCAGAAACAGCCTATACTCTGCCTTTTTGGGTTTGATTAGCCTTGCAGTTAAATGATGACAATGGCTGATACCAAAGACAGGTTCAAAAGGATGGACATAAATGCATGTTTTTTCATTTATCCTCAAGAGATTATAAGTGCTCTCAGTACTTCCTCAGGCTTAAATGAGCCTGCCATCATTGAGGATGAAGACTCTAAAGGGTTTTAAAGTTAGTACTAACAATGTCTCAAATGGCCTGCTCCGTAACCTTAAAAACTAAGCAAAAGCTGGAATTGAAGGGAGCTGTAACATGCGACTTAGAACCTTTATTGTGCTGCATTTCAGACAAGTGATTTCCATCATTTGCTTTATAACTGGATGACTGCTGAGAGCACAATCAGTAACAAATTTCAGCTTCTTTCTCTGTGTAACACAGTCATTAACTAATAGTTCCAAGAAACGGAAAGTCTTGCTGGGGAGCGTAAGCCGCTGGGGAGTGTTAAAGTAACCTTGTAACTCTGATTAACAGGCTTCCAGATGCTACATTAATGAGTGGATCTGAAAAGTTTGCATCAGCGTAAGGTTCAGTTTTGATGAAAGCAGTAAGCTGTGCAGCTAGCACTCTGCAGTAAAGGATGAGTGGAGCTATAGCATGTGGAAGAGCATTTTGAAAAGAATCCCCACATAACATCTAGATACTGAAACCCCCAGCAACAAAGCCTCTCCAGGCTGAGATAAATCCCCTTCTGTTGCTCATTTTGGTCTCAGAAGTGCAATGTGTTGTCCTGTTTGTATAGCTCTTTCATTTATGGCTGTATTGTTGGAAAGAATAATCTCACTGAAAAAAAAAATAACCTAAGCCAAAGATAATAGATTCTGTTTAGTAGTGGCAAGGAACTGCCTTTGCTCCATCTCCTTCGCTTCAAGCCTGAAAACTTCTCTGTAAACCAAAATGCTGTCTTTAAAAAGAAGCAACATACCCTAAACAGACACTTTGGAAAGACACAAGGTAAGAAGTTGCTAGACAAGAATAAGAAGAGGTGACAGCAGTGAAGACTGGGTAGGGTTGCATCAAAATTAATCTTGTCCTTGTCTACTTCAGCATGCCATAGCAGAGCTCTCACCTGAGCATATGCCAATTTGTTTACTCATTTCTGTGCAGAGGACAAGTGCATGCATATATTCAGGGCGCAGTGGTGGATTAGTTCAATCCAATCAATGACAGCCAAATGATGGGGCATAATCTCCATGAGGTGTCATCCCTCCAATGCCATTTCTACACACTGCCAAACAAAGAAAACTGTGTGGGAAGTACCCTGATGTGATCCATTTATTTTCCTCTGAATAGCTCGTATGATGGTGTGAAAAGGCATTTCATGGACATCCACCTTTCCTTTTGAAATCTGCTCTCTGCCTCTGGTCAGTTATTTTGCTGAGTCCCTAAATGAACTTTAGTGTTGCTGCTTGTGCTAAGGTTCATTTATCTGTCCGCAGAGACAGCTTTGGCTGTCAGCTCACATTATATATTTTCAAGCATCTGCTGCAAACTTGTTTTATCTTGAACACTTAACATATTCCTTTGTGGAAAGGAAAGATTTAATAGAAAATATGGTATCATTACACAGTGATTTGTTTCCTGTTCAAAGAATAGGTTTACTGGCAAGCAGATAACAAATTGCTGTCTCTAGGCTAATTTTGATTGGATTCATAAATGTTTGGCTGACATTATTCACACTTTTTATGCTGAGTAAGATTAAGACATGTTACTGCTTCTATGCCATGCTATGAAGTCCTTTAGCTAACCAAGCAAATGCTACTGTGGTGCCAGAAGTGCTTGGTTTTTTACAGCTTCAGGACAAGCAGTCCATGCTGGTTTTCCTATATACGATGAAGGGAAAGGACATTGCAGAAAGTGAGTTGCAAGTTTGGATTTGAAGGCTGATTTGACCAAAGTGACTTCAAACTGAAAATAGATAGCATTTCCGCTCCTTCTTAAGGGCAAGAACACCCACAGCAAGACATCTCACCAACTATGTGAACAGCAGAAGAGCTTCATAACAGATATAAAGTCATGGTTTACATTCACTGCAGCTCTTCTCAGAACCAGTCTCCCAAGGCTGCCCTTTCTCCTCTGAGATTCCCATATGATATCTGCCTCCACTGCCTGTGGATCTCACTGTCTAATGGTTCACTGCATCTGTGTCTTACAAAGCGTTTGCCCAATATGCCTTTCCCCAAAGAGCTAGCCTCTTTACAAGTGAAAATAGAAAAAATTCCCTGTTCTGACCTGGATTTTAGGATGCAGTAACCCCTCTCCCACTCTGTGGTTAGAAACTAAAGCTCCCTAGGCTTTCTGCTGTGAGCTTGGTTCCCCTCCTCCAAGCCTGTGTCAGCTCCATGACAGTGGAGTTACACCATGGTGGAAGGAGGAATGAGAAAATCAGTGTTTCCAATATCTTACAGGCAGTGTTTGCAGCTGACACTGATGCTTTGCCATCTGGGTGCTTGGTGTTTATAGTACTGGCTGCAGTAAAATTATGATCAAGTAACATTTTCTGTTGGTTGCTTTTGTTCCAGTATCTGCCTCTGGGGCCAATTTGTGGCTTCACCTGAACAAGTGAAGCCATCTCAGATTTTAATTTCATCATCTCTCTTTCAACCAGTAGCTGTAAATGATACTTTTCAGTCTCAGAAGTACAGAACTACTTTAGCCCTGAAGCTGACAGTAGTCTTCTAGCAAATAATAATATAAAGAAAAGTTCAGGGACAGAAATCTCGCATTAGGTAGAAAATTGTTTAGTACAATAATTGGAGGTTGAAAATCCTTGTCATTTTGCATACATGTCAGACTATTTACCATCTGTGGATTAATCCCTCCAGTCTCCAAAGGTCCTAATATGTGTAGTTGTTGGAGAGTTTGTCTAATGCATTTGCTTTCCATCAATCATTATTTCTCTTTTCATGTCACTGCTGGAAGGACTTATTCATGGCTCTGGATTTATTCAAATATGAATGAAGGGGGCATCTCTCAACAGATCCATTGCTCAAGGGACTTTGGAATTTCAGGCTTTATTTCACAAACTGTTCAGTTATTCCCTTTCCAAAACCTACCTATAACCACTGATTTTAATAAATACAAGAAAACAAGCAAGCCATGCTATTACAAACAATCATACAAAATGCTATTTGACATTGGAGATATAAATGACGCTACTGACTACTGTTAGAAAGATGCCTGTAACTCTGCATCTTTTGGGATCCCTCACACCTAGAAATTATTTACTGTTTTCTGTTTTACAACCAGACCTCACAGTGCTCATGTCAGACCTTGCTGAAGAGGCCTGGAGCCACCTAGAGAATAGTAAGAAGCAGCACTGGGACCCGAACAGTCAGTGGTCTCTGTGCTGGAACAGGGTGGTTTTAAAGAGCAGTTGCCTCTTTAGCCTTGTTCTTGAATGAAAAAAATCAAACCTGACAGGACTGAGTTGCTGCTAAACAGAGAAGATGTATTTTGGAAATGGTGGAAATGCTGTCACGCATCCTACAAAAGCAAATTAACAATATCTGGGGATACAAGGGGGGACCCTGTGCTTCCTGAAGGGAAATTCTCCAGTGATTTCTTGCTGTATCCACATTAGCCACAAATTCCAGATACACAGCTGAGCAATGGGAATGGATTTTTCTCAGGTATCTGTGGATAGACCTTGATAGCTGTGTGCAATGCTAATAAAACTAGCCAGTATCTGTTATTTGAATCCATTTTCCAGAAAAAAAATCCCATGAAGCTTTGTCAACACTAAAATACTCTTCTCAGTTGTCTTAGTTTTAGCATCTTTGGATGTAAAAGGCAGCAAAAGCTATTCAGGGAATACTAAATCACTTTGATTCAAGATGAAATGTTCTACTTCAGACTTCCACTTTCGTTCCAAACCAAGTGAAACAAAATATTTCACTTCAGGAATGAATGACATCCTGAGTATTTTAAAAGAAAGAAATTCAGAAATATAAGAGTATAAATTATATAAATAATATAAATATGTATTTGGCAACAATCATTGATTTGCATACAACAGAAAAACGAACTTCTTTATGGAAAGAAATTCTTCTCTTTATTGAAGATATGTGAGTCATCTGGTTCCCTTGCCTTCTCTGTCTTCTTGATGCTGGTATTTCTAAAAGCTGTGCTCAAGTTACCTGTATGACTTAGAGTGCAATCATAAGATTTGTTTGCTTCCACAGTGAAGCTGTCATAAGAAGTTTCTCTCTTGCTGCTTGTTCTTACGTCATGATGCAGTTCACTGCTATCTTAGTGGTGCTGCTATAACGGTTGGTAGGATTGTGCCATACACCTGATTTCTTTACTACTTGTCCCTTCAGAGTGATGAGGACAGCGGAAGGGGAGCACAAAAGCCAGCATACTGGATAATTTCACTCTGTGATCCAATAGAGAACACACAAAAGAAAGTGCACAATATTAGATCGCTAAGACAAGTCTTTATTTTTTTTTAAGTAAAACATAACATGTTTTGCATGTTGCTATGTATAATTGAGTTACAGAGCCTGAAACTGCTCCTTGGCTTAGGAGCCTAAGTCATGGATTTGGTAACTGGTAGTCTTCTGTCTTCTGTAACTGCTGGGTGGCTGGTAGATTGCTGCTGCATACAGCCGTGTAATAACCTCACAGTGAGGTAACTGTGCATGAAGTGGATCTAGTAGTGGGGTAGAATTGGAGATAATCTTTTTTCTTCACTTCTCTTTTGAAGCTGAACAGTCATGTAGCCATCAATGTAAAACTAATGGGCCCAGAGCAAGAGATGGAGCTGAATACGAATCCTGTATTCCACTGTTGTGGTTTAAACCTAGTCAGCAGCCAGGTGACTCCCCCCAGTTTATATACTAGGCATGATGTGCTGTGGTATGGAATACACTTTGGCTAGTTTGGGTCACGTGTACTGTCTCTGCTTCCTCCTGGCTCCTTGTGCCCCTCCTCACTGACAGAGCATAAAAGACTGAAAAGCCCTTGATCAGGGTAAGTGCTACTGAGCAACAACTGAAACACGGGTGTGTTATAAGCACTGTTCTCAGAATAAAGCCAAAGCACAGCGCTGCACCAGCTGCTGTACCATAGAAGAGCTCTCTGATTCTGTTCTACCACCTAAATAAAGAAAATGTATAAAGGGAAAGTAGAATAGGAATTAGTGAATATTGGGCAATAAGACACTGACAGGATTAGGAATACAGCCCATATTTTCCAGTCCTCAGATCAGTGTTTTTTGCTCACTGACCTATACTACTTTTTTCTGACAATAACCATACTCTTCTGTGTTAAACTGCCACCAGTCCAGAGTTGAGACAGGAATATCAGTAGCTATGGTTTACATCCATTTATAGGTGGCTTTAATATCAGTGGGTACAAAGGTGTATCTGAATATCCATCTTGCTTTTATTTCTTTTTTGCAGGTATCCACAATGAAAGATTCTGGGTTGATATTTAAATTATCAAGAGATTTTATTCTGAGATACTTGATATATTATTCAAAGACAGACATGTGCCTGGGGTTTATATATCAGAAACTCTCAATTTTCTTTCTCAAATGATACAGTGGTATTTCTGGTTTCTAGAGCCAGAAGCCAAAGAACAGCCCCATCCAACCTTATAATCACTTAGAAAGCTTAAATATTGGATGAATACATTTTGGAAATGGCTAAAGTCTATATTAATTTTATATTATTTCAGTCAATGGGGAATTGCAGGCATTAATAGCGAAGTGACGTTTCTTGGAGCGTTTCTTTCAGCCATAGATCCCAGAACAAATCTTGCTAAATCCACTCCTCACCATTAACCAGTTCCAGGAGGGAGAAAAGAGAAATGCAAGTACAAAAGTTTTCATCATATGGTATTTCTCTCACTTCTCAGATACCCCGCTTCCTATCTGAGACAGTCAAGAGGCAATAGGATTTTGATGGAGAAGATGAACAGACATTATATTGGAGAATTTGGGGTTCTATTACTCTATAGGCATAACAGATTTCTAAAATTTCAAAGTTCATGCTGGAATTAATACTTGCAAAAGCACTACTAATTGATGCAGATGTCATGGGAGCCTGTGATGGGCATATATCCAACAGTAGCCCTGCTTCTGGAGGAGCTGTGAAGGAAATAAAGATCTTATAAATGTGATTAGTCAAGCTTTCAGTGATACAGACCCCAGAGACCAGTGGGTTTAGGGGGATAGTTTCCCAAAGAAAGTGCTTCTTCCACTAGTAGAATAGCAAAAAGAAACACCTCTTCTTGAGTCCAAAGTTTTCTGTCTTGGATCACAGATTTTATTGCAGGACATCTGAGATGAAGAAACCTAACCTAGGAGCAGCCTGTAACAAAAGCACAGCAATGTTATGCAAGCAGAGTCTTCTCCAGTGCAAGAAAGGCAGCATGTACTATGAAATTATTCATTTGGAAGAAAACCAAGCCACTAGGCCCAACCTTACTATTTCTCTTGTGAAGAGGATGTGAGATTTTTGTTTAAAAGGTCATCGGCTGTGCTTTACGGTTCATAGAATCATAGAATAGTTAGGGTTGGAAAGGACCTTAAGATCATCCAGTTCCAACCCCCCTGCCATGGCCAGGGACACCTCCCACTAAACCATGTCACCCAAGGCTCTGTCCAACCTGGCCTTGAACACCGCCAGGGATCAAGCATTCACAACTTCCCTGGGTGTTTGTCAATAAAAGAATGAACATGAGCCAGCAGTGTGCGCTTGCAGCCCAGAAAGCCAACCGTATCCTGGGCTGCATCAAAAGGAGCGTGACCAGCAGGTCGAAGGAGGTGACATGGACAGTGGGATTGAGTGCGCCCTCAGCAAGTTTGCCGATGACACCAAGCTGTGTGGTTTGGTTGCTACGCCGGAGGGAAGGGATGCCATCCAGAGGGACCTCGACACGCTTGTGAGGTGGGCTGATGCCAACCTGATGAAGTTTAACCATGCCAAGTGCAAGGTCCTACACCTGGGTCGGAGAAATCCCAGGCACAGCTACAGGTTGGGCAGAGAAGAGATTCAGAGCAGCCCTGCAGAGAAGGACTTGGGGGTGTTGGTCGATGAGAAAATGAACATGAGCCGGCTTCAGTGTGCGCTCGCAGCCCAGAAAGCCAACCGTATCCTGGGCTGCATCAAGAGGAGCGTGACCAGCAGGTCGAAGGAGGTGATCCTGCCCCCTTTACTCTGCTCTCGTGAGACCTCACTTGGAGCATTGTGTGCAGTTCTGGTGTCCTCAACATAAAAAGGATATGGAACTGTTGGAACAAGTCCAGAGGAGGGCACGAGGATGATCATGGGACTGGAGCACCTCCCGTGTGAAGATAGGCTGAGAAAGTTGGGGCTGTTCAGCCTGGAGAAGAGAAGGCTGCGTGGAGACCTCATAGCAGCCTTCCAGTATCTGAAGGGGGCCTACAAGGATGCTGGGGAGGGACTCTTCATCAGGGACTGTAGTGACAGGACAAGGGGGAACGGGTTCAAACTTAAACAGGGGAAGTTTAGATTGGATCTAAGGAAGAAATTCTTTACTGAGAGGGTGGTGAGGCACTGGAATGGGTTGCCCAGGGAGGTTGTGAATGCTCCATCCTTGGCGATGTTCAAGGCCAGGTTGCATGAGGCCTTGGGTGGCATGGTTTAGTGTGGGGTGTCCCTGCCCATGGCAAGGGGGTTGGAACTAGATGATCTTAAGGTCCTTTCCAACCCTAACTATTCTATGATTCTATGATTCTATACTATGAATTTTACATGTTTGTCTGTGGAAAAGTCTAATTTACCAAATAAATGTGTCTGTGAATTTCCATTGACAGTATTCCAGTCATCAATTACTAACCTGGATTATCATCACTGAATTGTTGATGGCTAAAGTCAAATAATACACATCTTACCCTAAATGTTGCCTTTTAAAAACATGCTATGGAATTCTGAATTCTTGTTTTCTTGGGGTGCAAGATAGATATTCTGTTTCTGTTGTCTGCCTATGAAGACTTTTGGGCCTTTTGTTTTCAGTTAATTGCCCTGAAAAACAGCTTCAGAATTAATCTATTCATGCTTGGGCCAGGGATTTGAGAATCTACAGTGAGGGGTATGGTATAACAAACAAGTACAGCTGAAAAAAAGTAATGCTTTAATGCAGTGAGATGGCCTGGCACTGAACTGCAGGATTTATTGGTCATTTTGACACAGCTTTCAGTGGGACCAGTATTTCTGTTCCTAGATGCCCCTATTACTGGCAAACTGTCAGATCTGGGACAAAAATAAGTAAACAAAAAAAGGCTACAGATAGACGGGGACAGGAAAAGGACCTAATAGCAGCCAGTAATTTGGCTTGCAGTGTAATTACAGAGTTTACACCATTTGAACTCAGAGACTGATTATTTCTCCTTTGTTCCTGGAAAACATGGGGCATGTCTTCAGTGTCAAATAATGTAACTGTGACATTCATGCATGGCTGCTGGTTCACTGGTAGTCAATACTGCTTGGAAGTCATTTCATTCCTGAACTCTCCTCTGAAGTTTCTCTAAAACAAATCCAACCTTGGGACAATATAAGAGCAAGGTTGAGAGTATCTTACAGGTGTTCCAGTTTGTGCAGCAGTTTCTGAGCTCTGCTTCTTTGAGATTTCTTAGCTTCTGGATACTCTGTCCAGGGTCTGGGACCTCTCAGAGGAATGGGAAGGTATCTGCTGCTGTCAGTTAAGGTTCAGAGTCAGCTGTCCTCAATCTGCCACTGATTAGGGAGTGTCAAACAACCTTTAAGTCTGTGCTGGGGGCGGGAAGCAGGGGCAGGATGCTATATAAAAGCTAGGCACAGAGAGGCTGTAGTCAATGGTACAAAGTCAAGTTGGATGCAAGTTACTAGTGGTAAACCTCAGGGCTAGGTTATGGGACCAGTGCTGTTTAATTAATGACCTTGATGATGAGATGTAGTGGACCTTTAGCAGATTTGTAGCTAGTATAAAGCTGGGAGGAGTGTGACTAATATGCCTTATGAAAATGCTTCCATTCAGAAGGACCTTGACACAGGGGATATTCCCTACAGGAAACTTGATGTTCATTCTGCAGTTAAAAGAAGACCCAAACTTTAGGGTACAATGAAACGGTGTTTTTCAATTTCTGCTTTGAGGAGGTGTGGACTAATTACAAGGGAACTATGAAAAAATAGGAAGTACACTCAGATTTTATATGTAGTCAAAATTGCTATATTGGAAAATTCTGAGGGTTTCTCAAAGTGGGGGAAAGAAAGACTGAAAAATACTGCAGAAGAGGAGGATATGTTCTTTCCATCATGAGGTGTATAAAAGTCTCTTTGTTCTATGATGGAAGTGGTACAGGTGTGTTGTGAAGCATAAGTGATTCTCCAGAGTTCACATTCTCAGTTTGCAAAGAGTCCTTTACAGATCAGTTGACTGAAATAAGGCATTAGCCCTTGTGCACTCAGAGCTCCACAGTACGAATGCAAATCCGGAAGTTTCTCTGGGAAGCAGCAGTGGGAAAAGGATGGGTTTATTCTGGTGTAGGAGCACCATTGGCATTCAGACTGACTTGGAACTATGACGTACAATTATGCCAGTATCAGCTCTCATGCTCTTTCAAGGGTGTTAAAAATTGATGCAAAAAATAAATTATATATGAGAGACAAGTGGAGTAGCCCAGGTGTTCTTGGCAAATGCTGCCATGAAAATTAAATCAAATAAAAGCCCTTTCAGGAGGATCTGAACGAGCAATCTTCTGTGCTTTCTACTGAAGCCACTTGCCCACCATCACCACCTCACTACAGATGAGGAAAGAGACATTTTGAGGGCTCTTGAGCTTTATGAATGATCTCAGTGAATCAGCACACAGTGATTTAGCACAGGTGTTCTGTAATTGGGCTGCACAGGAAAAATTCTGGGTTCATTCAGCAATTCTCAATGTCACCTTTCCAGCGGGGAGTTCAAATGAGAAGTCTGCCTACTGGAATGTGAACAAAACGGCTGCATGTGGGGAATATACATAACCCCAGTATTTCCTCTCCTTTACATTTGTATAGGCTCATTTGTTAGAGGTACTTATTTTCATTCCAATAAAAAGTGTTTAGCAGGTGAAATACTTTCAAAAGCCCCAATGAGTTCTGAAAAAGTTACCACTGAAGCACTTCTGATCACCATGTACATTCTGAAAGGACACTGCCCCTTCACTTGTGCCCTGTGGCAATTCTCAGCACCTCGTCAAGCGTCATTAAACTCTCATATGATTTAAATTCTAAGGCTAGTTTGAGAGAGAATATAAAAACCCAGGAAAAACAGAAGGGGGAAAAATACATCAAGATGCATGAAAAGCAGATGAATGCATCCATCAGAGAGACAAATAAATTCTCCTGGAGTGTTTGCTGTATGGGATATTTTTGACTGTCAGAGCTGAGCAGAGATTGGGTTTTTCATGGATCCAGATTGAAAACCAAAAGCAATGTCATGAATTAAATCTGGAAACAAAATGGAACATTTACGCTCTCAACACCTGGGAGAAACCCAGAGCACTTTCTATTGAAGTTTCTGTAGACTCTCCTAGTCCTAACATTAAAGCGTGACTGTTCTTACATATTTTCAGTAATTAGAGCATATTGTTTTTATGCCAAGAGAGACAGGGGTCTGTGAAAAACATTTCTCTTTAAGAATATTTCTCTGCTCATTTTCAGCCTCAGCTCTTTATGTCACATTGCCAAAGCTATAGAGAACTAAAACTCACTGTTAATACATTAGTCCCTCAGTGTTTCATATGCTTGGAATACAGTTTCCCTTTGTCGAATTTTCTCCTCAAAGTAATTAAAATTCCAGGTAGATTAAGCCTCATAGCAGTGAGATGCATGCTGTTACTTCAAAATGACAAATTGAAATAGTTAAGCCTGGTAGTTCTTTATTGCTAAGAAAAACCTTATCCAAAGACCCTGCTTCACTGAAGGAGCAGTTTCCAGCCTACATCCAAGCTCAGGAATCTCTGATTCCTAGCCAGAAGGGTGGCTTCAGCCCTCCAAAGGACAGGGCTACTTGCTCTGATGGCAGAGTACCAGCCCAAGGGTATGCTCAGATACACAGCATCCTGACTCCGGAGGTTGCACTCTGGCCATAGTGAATTCGTGCAGACAGATTTGGTGATTGGATGAAATTCCCCCCCCGTATAGAGTATAAATTCCCAAAGCAACATGGAGTCCCAGGGAAAGACGTTGGTTTATTGTTCAGCTTTTACTGAAGTAAATGACGTTTTCACCCCTTTTGATAAGCCATCAGGCACTTTTCACAGCATCCTTCCAATGGCTTTTTCACATCCATGGAGTATGTGGTACACTTGTGACTAAAACTGGGATTTCTACTCTATCTCCCAATTGCCAAGTTCATAAGGAAGAAAAGCTTACTGAGATTTAGAGTAGATATTCTACCTGTTGTATTGCTTGACTGGCTGATAGAAAGGTGTGTTGGGAAGAGTTGGGCTACCATTTGGGAAAGTGCTAAACTGATTCTGGCCAAAACTATGCAATGGACTGTGATAAGAATTTTTCTTCATGGATTATCTGTGGATAATCATGTGGAAAGGCTTGAGTTTATGCACAGATTCTATTGAGTTTATTAATATGGATATAGACTAAAACAATGTCTTATCCCACTGTGCAAGACTGTGTGAAATGCAGGAAACACTGCTTACATGTGGGTTTATTTGCACTTACACAGAGATGAAATGAATAAATTTGTTTAGTATCCATGGAATAGTTACACAACACTGGCATTTGTTTATGCAGAAACAGACACATTTTTTAAATTCTCCTTCACAAAGGTTTTATTTTATTTTTATCTTCAGAGTAAAATGGGAGAAGAGACAAGTAAGATGTAAAGAAACACGAAGCCTCTTTTCAGAACTGCCAGAAATGCATATGTATAACTTGTGAAATCCATATATTTTAGCAAATGACCATATGCTTTTCTTTCATGCAATAGACAGAGAAAACACAAAACAGTCATTCTGCAACTTACTTTGTGTGAGAAGTAGAGAGGATTGCAGTAAAAATGGTGGTATATGAACATCTTAAAATTCTTACACATAGCAAAGATTTGGCCTGATCACTCTGCACACACAAAAAGCAGCTTTTTAAATGCTCCTTTTGTCTGCTCAATTTTATTTATCCCAGACAGAAAAAAAAGAAGTGTAGCTGTAAAAAGCACTGTGAGATACAGACTACAGAAAAGGGATTTGGGATGTTCAGAGGTAGTTAGAAAAATAGCAGAGTACCTTAACTCGCCTGTCAAGTTCAGGCTCAATATACTTCCTTTTCCATTCTCCACCAGCTGCCTGGTATAGATATCTCAGGCTCTCCAGAGTCTGCACTCCTTCACTAGCTATTTCGGTGTTGAATGCTAGGATCAAGCTTTCAAAATAAATCACTTTTGGAAATCAGATTCACTGAAGTTTTCAGGTGTTTGGTACTGGAGCTTTGGGATGAATTGCTGTTGAGGTACACAAACATTTGCACCTGGATTAGCATTTCCTGCATATTCCAGCAGAGCTTGATGCATTACTCCTTCAACAATAGGAAGAGATTGCAATGAAATTATTGAAAATCTTTCCAAAATAATTTCCACTTATCATATCTCTATGAAAAATACAGGCAGAAGAGTTTAAGAACAGAGATATAGAAAAAGAGTAAATTCCCTGAGGTAACTCTCAGGGGGTCAGTATGCATAACTAGTAATAACTGGAGGTAGCATACAGTATGCCTAAATCTTCCTCATGTATAGGGTTAGGCCCTGAACTGATCCAAGGTCTCAAAAAACAATCTACCTTGCCTTAGTTAAGTCTATAAGCCATTACATTTTCACAGGTTCTCCCTATTTATTCTGAAATTTCTAACTTCAGTTGCCCACTGAAATGCAAAAGTTCTTGCCCTGAGGAGAAAGGGGAAAGTTTATATCCTTTCTATCAACCTCCAGAAATCTTCTTGCTCGCTGTTTTTCTGAGCTCACTGGTGTCAAGCAGTTAGGCCAAATTCTACAGTCCGAATAGGAACACTTTAATCTGAGATATCTCTTCACATTACAAAACACTATGATCAATTGAGCAATGAGTTCAGTCCTGTGAGATCGAACAGAGGTGAAATCACTGGACCTTTTGTTTCTATTCCAACTATTTAGGTATTATACAAAAGAACTTGGTAAAATGGGAGTAGATTCCCACTATTTCTTATGTTTACAGCACAAGAGAATGATCTGTACTTTAAGTGAACTCAGTGCTCTTCAGAACTATCTAAATGCCCTATTTACTCCAAATGGGCATTTGTTACGGGATGGGATGAGTTGCCCATGGTGGTGCCAATCTCTTGCTTTCCATTAAAACAGTATGTTTCAACTTGACATCTATATTTTAGTCAGCTAACATGAAGTGATATGAATAATATCCCAGGAAATCATGACTGAATAATCCCTCTTATCATAATACACTTGCACATTGGGGCTGAATGAAGATTTGCAAAAGCAAGGCTAATTCTACAACCACCTAACTTTTGAATGTTTGAATTCACAGTCCTAACACTTTTAATATATATGTTGCTTATACATGTATATCCTCTATTTCCCTTAGAAAACACAACTTTACAATGGCATGCTGCTGAGGAGACAAGTCTCCACTCCAAAAGCACTTGCTTAGCTCCCACAGTAGGGCTGTGCCCAGTGTGTGGAACATCTAAGGGCAGGAAGAAGCTGGGAGTGCTGGGAACATGGTCAGGTGAGTCACAGCCTGCACTGCCAAACTCAAAATCCAATTTGGAATTTCTTCAGAGACAGAAACTCTTGGGCAGTTTGATTCCATGTTTCCTGCTTTTCATTTTAAGTAGAAGCAGCAAAAGGTGTTACCTCTGATACTGGGACTTCTCCCCTCCTTTCTCTGTGAAATTTCTGGGGTTTGATCCATTAAATCAAAGTTCTAGAACTTAGTGAAGTGGCCACAGGGTAAATGCAATTCTTATTCTTTTAAGCATGGGGAAAATACACTTCCCACATGGATATAGCTTGGTTGTTTACTTAAAAATTCAGAATTATTTAACCCGTGGCAGAACCTCAGCATGGAGCCTGTAATGTTAAAATTTGGCAGTTAGAAGACAAAGTCCCATGATAGAAAGCATGAAAGAAGTTTAATTCTAGACATAGTTGCCCGTGCTGTTTGATATTCAGCTCTGCTCTCAAATCATAAAGCACAGAGAGGTGGCCGCTTTTCATTTGGAGTGAAATGGTCTGCAGAGTGAGTCTTGCTGTCTAAAATTCTGTAGGTGGCTTTGCCTTTATGTTTTTCACTTTTCCACATCACATGGAAAATAACCCATTTTTACACTGGAAAAAAAACACCTTTTTTCCTGAACAAATGGCAGCCACATGCTCCCATACTTTGTTCTTTTTTCTATCAAAAAGTTAAATAAAAAAAAAAAAAGAGAGAAAATTAAACATAATTAAGATTGCACAAGCTGATCGAAGTAAAAATATCATCCCTTTTATTTTATCATGGCTCTTAAGGAAATACCATGAAGGCTTTTACTACCGTAACTAGAATCAGAATGAAAAATAGCCAGACTTCAGCTCCAGCAGTATCTTACCTTGCTATTAGAGAAGAGTCTGCTCCTCCTGCCAAAAAAGACATCACACCTAAGAAGATATATGAGTTCATCTGTTTTACAGGCTACTCTTCTAGGAAATTCAGCTGAGATAGCTTTGTGCAATAAATTGTTGTGCATGCAGAATTCACAGATAAATGCTGGTATGTTCAAAAACATCTGGTCTTACTGTCAGAAATACCTAACAGTTACAGTTTGCTGTTACAAAAGCTGAGGATGTTTAAGCTTTTAACACAAGGCATTGGAAAACAAGCTCTGGTTTATCTGGAGGCATGAAGAAAAAATAGAAAATAAGAATGTGTTGCTAATTCTTCCCTAGTAAATGCTTTTCCATGTTTGGAAGGGATCATGGCAGTGTTAGTGAATAGTTAGGGAAGGACCTAAAGCTGTAGGAAAGGCAATACCAACAGATAAAGCTAGGAGAAAAAAAAAACAAACCAAAAAACCCAACATAGAGACTAGTTAGCAAAGTCATATCTATGTGGTGGAAAATAAATCTGTGCCAAGGAACTTTAAACTAGGGCAAGCCTGTCCTAATTTAAAAAGGAGAGGCTATACTGGAAGATTATCTTGGTCTTTTAGCAACTCCAGTCCTGCCTGCAATTGCAGTGAAGGCTTGTCAGTTTGACAGACCTGTTAACCAGTTATTTCACTTCAGGGACCACAGTTGTAGGATTTGCTTGCAAAATACATGAATAAGCATAAATGTAGGACATCAGCTATGTGAGCTGTGCTAAGGGTTGTGTTGTCTGAAGTATGTTTCTGGTGTAAAACACCAGATTCTCTCTAAGGTCTGTAAATATTCGGGGAGGATCCAGTGTCTTACATACAGAAAATGTAGACATCAAGTTCCCTCGGCAACAAGAAAGTGCACAGAGTTTATATGTTCACTTTAAACCCACACAAGATGCAGCAAGGATTGGGGCATTGTGAGAGGTAGACACTGATAAGCCAGGCTAGCTAAGGAGAAAAGTAGCATTCAGAGCAGAGTACAGCAACTGCTGCAGTGTCTACTGGGAATTTGGGTTCAAGCTAAAGTTCAAAATACTAAGCATACTTTACATTTCTGGTCTCAGTTTCCTCACTTTTTCACCTGTTTTTCTCCCTGTCAAAATAACAGGGTTGATGTCTCATCTTCTCAGCTTTCAAGGGCTGGCTAGCCTGTTTTAACTGTAATTCAGGGATTGTTTTCTTTTCCCTTGAAGTCAGTTTTATAAGGTCTTCCTTCATAACAAGACAGCAGCCAGCTAATTTTAATGCATCTTGAAAGAGAGGTTTGGCTATGGAGGGGACTGACTCAAACAATGGAAAATCTAGTGGATGCTTTGTTTTTCTTGATGATCTATGACCTGTGAGGTAGACACATTGCAGGTCTTGAGCTTTTCTTTACATTTTAATTATAGGCTGTATGATTTATTCACCCATCAGCAACCTTGCAGTGTGGCAACACTTAATTGAACTGCACGGTTATTGTCAAGATCCTTTGACTTTTTCCATCACAGTAAAAAAAGTATCAATCAATTTATCATCATAACAATTTTCTGGAGTAGTTTGTCTTTTCAATCAGTTCTACAGGAAGGAACATATAGTTCCACAAATGTGCATAGGTTTCTAGCTCTTAACATAGGCACCTTATTCCTCCAGAAGGGAAGAAGGCAAGAAGACTTAGATTTTCAAATGGCATTCAGGATCCTTGGTTGGATAACTTGTCTGTAGTTACACAAGAAATCTGTAGCAGCACTGAGCCCAGCCATCATATACATAAAGCCTCCCCTGTTATGCCACCATTTTGTGACTGGTTTGGATAGAATCATACGATTGATTCATGTTAGAAGAGAATATGGGAGATCTTTAGGTCAGGCTTCTCTGCTCAGAGCCTTGTCCCTGGTCAACCTCTTTCAAACAGCAGGTTACCCTGAAGACATCTCAGCACAGTGGCTACCTATGTGTCTGAAAGTGATAGTACCATGCTTCTGTGACCCTTGAGGGCACAGACACCCTTTCAGAGAGTCCTCACTGCACAGCACTGAATTCATAGCAAGACAGTGCAAGGGGAATAGTGTGTAATTTTAAGGTGCTGTGTCTGGTGAGTAAATCCCGTTATCCAGAAGTGTTTATTAGCTTGGGTTTGGAAGGTGTCCCTGCCCATGGCAGGGGGTTGGAACTACATGATCTGTAAGGTACCTTCCAATCCAAACCATTCATTCTATATTTCTTTATACCATGGGAAATGCTCAGCTGTTCTGGACATCAGCCTGTTTATGAATTGCTCAGGCGTTTATTTCTGTTTTGAAAGGGAAGACAGTAATCACCAGCTGCATACATAAGCAATGATGGAAGGCGGAAAAGCACCCTATAATTTGCTCTGTGGTGGAGAAGAGGGTCCAGTCTAGTAAAAGCCAATGACTGGACTGAGCCAGTGTCCATGTCCACTAACCCTTTCTGGTGTTTCTGAATGATTTGGACTCTTGCTTGTCACTGCAGGTGATAAACTAGCAGGGTGGATTAAATCTGGATTTTTTCAATGCATTCCCTCCTATCTCTCCATGGGTGGCTGCTCTTGTCTGCATGCCATTTTTGCGGGTGTGCCTGGAGGTGAATGGAGACCACTACTGAGTGAGTGTATAACCTTATTTACGTTATAAGTCAGCGGAGCTTGGCTGATTTGCTGTCAAATGCTGCTGGTAGCCAATGGCTCCAGTATACTGAGATGAGCCTAATATCTTAATTCAGTGGCTGAGAAAGCATCTTGACCTTTTGCTGCTACCAAATAAGTACCTGGTATATTAGAAGGTTTCCTTCAGTGGTACTTTTTTCTTTTCTTTTTCTTTTTTTTCCTCTCCTGTTATTAACTCAGTCTGGGACTCTACATCTGAATGTTTCTTTTTCTCTCTGAGGCTTTCTGAATTAATTTCAGTAGATCTGGGCTAAGTCTCAGGACATGTGGGCTGCTTTCTGTATGAGTGGACTGGGCAAATCACTTAATGTTCTCATACCTTGGTTTATCAATATGTGAAATGGTTCTGATGATTCTGACCTTCTTTAGAAACATTTCTAAAGCTAACAGTGAAATATGCTGTTATGGATCTGGGCACTATACCTTGCTTCCAGTTCCTCAATTGATTTCAGTTTTGACTTGTTTGAGGGCAATGAGAAAGCATCGGGGAACTCATAAAGTCAATGTGTAAACAGGCAATGAATTTAAGATTCTCCCGACAGCCTTTACCATGCCTGCTTGGGAATTTCTGCAGGAGAATAAAACAATTTACATGAGGTGCCGTTGTGACCATCCTGCAGGAAAGCAAGATGTGTGTAACTGAGAATCAGCCAAACGCTACTATCAACAGCCGGTGCACTTAAGGAGATCTCAGCCTTCACTGGGGATTAGGAGCAAGTTTCTCTCAAATCAGTGTATGAGAAAACAGATGAGGAATCCTCCTTGGATGAAATCAGTTTCCTTCCCTAGGGCTTTAGTGGTGGACAACAGCCTGTGGTTTCCCTTGGGTGAACTGATTTTACTTCTGGCTGATTCCTCTCAAGCATCTAAAGATTGTTAAAACAAAACAGCAATAGTTTGTTGTTTGCGAGGTGGGGAGACTAGACTACAAGGCCCCAAGCTATACCTGTCATTGCTGGTGATAAGTTCACTCTATGAAAGAGTGAATCTTCATTCATTATTGCCATTTTACTTAAGAATAGCTCCAGTGAGATCAATACCTCTGTAAATTGATCTCCTCTGCATTCTAATCCATGTCTCTTTGTTATTCTAAGCTGGAATCCAAGCTATTTTGTGATTTAGAGAGTATGCTTATTGTGTCTTGCTCAAAGCAACTAAGATTGGAATTATCCTTAATTTTCAGATACTTGAGCTTCTGAGAAAGACACTATGTTTCTCAGAAAGTGTTGTGGACAGCTGACATACAAATCCGCATCAAAATATTTCTCCCACGCCAAAAAAAAGAGGCTTTGCAAAAGTGAATAAAATTTTCATGCTCATATTTTAATCCTTTGAATTGTAACAAAAAATTTTTGAGGTTTCCTTAATTTCATATTAGAAAATAAAGTAACCTCCCCCACAGCTGTTAAGTTAAAGGGGGGAAATTATTTTTAAATTCTCACTTGCTTTCCTAAGAAAACAGAAAGAAAGAAAGGAGAAAAAGCTACAAAAAGAAAAAATGTCTGAAAAAAATATGTCAGTGGTTCCCTTAAAAAGAAATGAACAATTGAAAAATTAAGTGGGTGAGGGTTTTTTGCTTTCAGGAAAGGTTTAAGATATTTTTAATTAAGGATATTTTTTCCCTATGCAACTCAAATGTTCTTCACAGTACCCCAGTGTTTGCAATTCAGACTTGAACCAATAACTGTATAGTGTTTTGCATGAAAGACTACAATATTTTTCATCAGCTAAATTTGAGAAGCAAAGCTCTTCCATTAAGTTAATTATCTCCTTTTAACTGTGTTAGCACTCAGGCTACCTCTAAAGCAATTCTGCTCATGGGAAAGGAATTTTCCTGTAAATAAAGAGTTTGCCAAAACAAAAAGAATGCTGGGGAGGGACTCTTCATTAGGGGCTGCAATGACAGGACAAGGGGTAATGGGTTAAAACTTAAACAGGGGAAGTTTAGACTGGATATAAGAAGGAAGTTCTTTATTGTAAGGGTGGTGAGGCACTGGAATGGGTTGCCCAGGGAGGTTGTGAATGCTCCATCCCTGGTGGTGTTCAAGGCCAGGTTGGACGAAGCCTTGGGTGACATGGTTTAGTGTGAGGTGTCCCTGCCCATGGCAGGGGAGTTGGAACTAGATGATCTTAAGGTCCTTTCCAACCCTAACTATTCTATGATTCTATGATTCTAAAGCTTTTCCAGCTTATTAGAAGTTCAGAAGATGAGTTTTTTATTGTTTTGTTGTTTGTTTTTTGGTTTTCTTTTTTCCTGTTGGTTTTAGCTTTTGTTTTTACCTTTCCCAGATAAATAAGAAGCTGTAATTGTAACCTGGGACTGAGTAGTGACATGACACTTGCTGAGAATGCTATAAACAGTGTAAACATTGCATGCGAAGGATGAATCTAAAAGCTGAGCTGTATCAATAGAGGGTGCCTGCCATCTATGACTGACTTGTTGGGAAATCTGACAGTGATGCAGATGCCTCCAGCTCCTGCTTTTAATCCTCTACAAAATGTGGAGAAGACATTGATTGTCACATTTACAAAATAAAGTATCCCACCATTATGCATGTTCGACAGGTAAAGAATACACTGGGAATAAAACCCCATGATGGTATTTGAAATATAGCAGGTTAGATCCTCAGCACCTGGCACTAGATTTCATTAAAGTTACACCCACTTGTACCTGTTTTTGTTTTTCTTCACTATACTGTAGGTTTTATGGAAGAAGTCATCTCTAACCCTTCCTAATGTCTGCTTTTCTTACATGCACAGAGATTATGCACTGGCTCCTCTTATGTCAGATTAAGCCATTGGTCTTTCTAGATATGTATCATGCTTCTGGCAAAAGTGAACACATGTTCTACAATGTAAGATCCTTGAGTAAAATATCTGAGCTACTATGGAATAATACACAAGGTGTAGGGACAGAACAACATTCTTTTATTGACCAACACAGGTGACTTGTTTACATCAGAAAATCTGAGGGTTTGTTATCGATTTGTTATATATTTGATTACATCACTTATTTAATAATAATGCTAATAATAATAGTATACTAATAATACTATAGTATATATAGTATATATTGTATATATAATATATACTATAATATATACTATATATTATATATAGTATACTATTAGTATACTAAAAGTACTACTACTAATAATACTAATAATAATAATACTACTACTAATAATACCATTATTAAGCACTGACTTACCCAACATCTTTAAAAAAGCTGGACGTAGTGCTGACTTGATGTTGTCCTGTGGCAGCAAACTCCAAAAGAAGGCTGCAGGCTGCCTATACTGCTTATTCTCTCTGTTTCTTTTACAGAAAAAATGGGCTGACCTCTCATTTAATCTTCCATCCTATTGTCTTTGTGCTATGTAATGCAGTTAAGAGGAGAAACTGTTCAGGCCCTATAATCTTCATTATCTGAATATCCTCCCTTCACTTGGCCTCCTCCTTTCCAGGCAAATACATCTAAGCCTCTCTGGTTTTACCAATTTCATCCCAAATATTTTTACTATTTTTATTACCCACACAGGTCCTTATGATCTTTACTGCTTGATTTCTAGGGGTTTAAGGCCCTGGGGGATCAAATGAGTAATCTCACCTGTGTAGACATCCTCAAAAATGTTCTTTAGCCACTTCCTATCAGCTGTCAACTGCAATGCATTTTTTCAGAGGTTTTGTTTCCATCAGAAGTTCCCAGCAAGTCTTCATCAGACCTTGCTCTGATCATATCTGTGAGATGTTGATTGTCTCAATTCCTCCAAATGGTGGGTGCACTCCAGGAGTATAGAGACTTTACTTTTCACCCAGAAAGTCAGATATATATTATTTAGAAAGAAATGTCTCCACAGAAATCTCTCCACCTCTAATTTCTATCCTCTTAAATCTGAGGCAACTATTTCAACTGACAGCTCAGCTTCAGCTGACAGTTTAGGTTATTTGCAAAGAAGGATTTTGATACTGTTCCCATCAGATGTGGTTCCCATCTTGTTCTTTACAACCCCTAGACTCAGCAGCCAAGATGGGCAAACAAGAAGGAAAAGAGTGGGAGAATAGCAGGAGCTATGGAAAAACATAGATGAGTGTTATGCATAAACCCAGACACAGATGAACTCAGACGAGTCTTGGGTAATAAAGTGTAGAAAAGACTGTTGAGAATTATCTTCGTTAGGACTTACCATTCTAGAGGCTCTTGCTTTTGCCAACTGATTGAAGACATCCTAATCTCATAATGTATACTTTAAATGTTCTGGATCTTGATTTCAAAAAACCTGCAAATATTACCCAGCTGGGATGTTGTACCAGTCAATTCTTACCTATTCCACTAGAGGAAGTGGGTGCCTGATTGTCAAAAGCTTAGGGGAGAAAAACAGACCAGGTCTTGCTGGGAGAAAACCAAGATCTTGCGTGATCTTCTCTCCTGAAATTAAACCAGGCTCTTCCCCTGTATGGTATTTAGCTCTGTCTCATTTTGATGAATGGTTTTCACTGCTGTTAGGTTATCACCATGTCCTCTCAGAAAGCTTATGACCGTCTTGCTGTGCTTACCCTGTTGCTGCCAGTAATTCTGCTATTACCCGGGCATACAGTGAACCTGATAATCCAAAAAGTATTGCTGCATGATGAACTCTGGGCTTCTTCAAGAGAAAGCTTTTGGCAGCATTCACACTGTAAGAACTGGTTATGTTGCACAGAAGGATTTGTTTGAAAGGTGGCGTTTCTTTCTCTTTTACAAGCCAGGGGAGGCTAATTCATCTTGGCTCACTGCAGCCTTCTGCACCGTCTGTGGTGCCTGCATATTAAACACTTGGTTTTATATCTCCTTCCTTTTCAGAGTTTACTTCTACTTCAGCTTGGGAAGAAGATTTTCTATTCCTTTTTTCATCCTTGTGTGCTAGTAAGGCCATCCAACCTAGCCAGAGCAGAGGTCATTGAGATTTAAATCTGGCTTCCAGGTTTCCAAGGTCAAGTCAAACTTGAATGAATTAAGGATAAAGATAGATACATTATTATTACTCAGTCATCTGGTCTGAGTGCTAAATCAGCGTGAGGTAATGGACTTGTAATGGCACCCAAGTCAGGTAGGTCTCTAGGATGGCTTCATCTAGACTGTTATTTCTTATAGTGAGGCTCCCAATGAAGACCACAAGGACTTTTAAACATAAAAAGTGTAGTTCAGTTACAGAATATTAACTTAATCTTTCACACAGATAAAGCCAAAAATGATTAGGTAAGATGAATAAGTATAAATTGGGGTAAAACCAACTACTTCTTTACCCACTTGGTACTTGCTTCCAAACTGAGTTTTAAGCACTTAATTGAGTTTGTGAGTTGCAATAAATATTGCATAGTCTTCTCTGGTCTCCAGGAAGTTTTCTTTTTGTCCCTGTGGAGGCTAGGTTATGTCTGCTTCTCTCTCTTCTCAGACACCTTTCTCTCTGGAGCTGGTGGTTCACTAGACATTGCTGCATGCATCTGTCTCTGTTCATCCCTGGCATTCCTTGCAGTAGGAAAATTCGCTTTTCTCAAGCATGTTCAGGTTTTCCCAGTGGAAGGAACAACCTCTTTCTTTCCAGACATGTTACTTGATCTTATTACGTTTACAAAATAACAGGATTCATAAACAGGTAAAATAGATACCATCTATATGTGGTGGATTGACCTTAGCTGACCATCAGGTGCTCACCCAGCTACTCTTTCACTTTCCTTCCTCAGCTGGGGAAAAAATAAGATTAAAAGCTCATGGGTTGAGATAAAAGGGAGGAATTGCCCATTTATGAGCACAGGCAAAATAGACTCGACCTGGGGAAATTAATTTCTTGCCTATTAATAACGGAGTAGGATAATGAGAAACAAACCCAAAACTTAAGACACCTTCCCCCAACCCCTTTCTTCCCAGGCTTAACTTCACTCCTGACTCTTCTATATGCTCCTCCTCACTTACATTTTCTCTAAATATCTATCAATCATCCCTGGAATTTGATCAGGAATGTTCTTCTTAACCTTGTAATTCATGTGAAAATGTGACTTTGTAAGCTTCATCTTTGTTTGTTGTAATTGCAGTTTTGTGCTATTATTGGTCATAAAGGCAGCACAAGGTGCTTGGTTCTGTACATACCTGCAGTGATTAATTATCAGTGGAATTTTACGGAAAATTTTTAAAAAGCTTGAAGCTCAGCTCTAAGCACAACATGTGCCTCATTTCTTCAAAAGAAATATTAATTGGAGAGGATTTAAAGCTTTAGCTTGTAGAAACTAATCAGAAATTACTTGACTTGTACCACTGTCAAGCACAAAATTTACTGAAGCCGATGTATATGAAGGGAAAGTTTTTCTAGCTAAAGGCACACCAAGCCAAGAACTTCTAGCAGGGCTCAGAGCTTCTTACAGAAATCTGTGGAGTTTACTACAGCTCTGAAAAAGTTGTAGTGATCCATTCTCTAGGTCTTTCTTTGGGTCACTTCTCCCCTAAATCTTGAAACTGACAAAATTACTAATGCTTTGTCCATCTGCCTTCAGCAATTTTGTGAGCTGGCGTGTACGAATGAATAACAAATCAGACAAGAACAATTTTCCTTAGAGCTACAGAAATCCCTCAGCATGCTTATTTATACTCCATTAACTAAGCATTAAAGCAGAAATTGCCAATTCATGATGCTTTCAGAAAAGTAGCCTAAAACACTTGCACAGAACGTCTCTAGAAACTAGGAAGGTCTTGGTAAGGACATGCTTGCTAGACAGGGTTGTGTGCAAGTAGAATGCTCTGCGTTATAAAACAATAGACAATCCAATTCCAGCACCTTCAGATGGCTTTTAGAATGCAAATTTCAACTGTCAAGTCTTAATTAAAAACTACCAGTCAGCACAATTTTAAAAGTGGAAGAGAACTAAGTGGTAGGTTGTTGCGGAAAACGTGCAAGTTGCATGCTAAAACAAGTAGGTAAGGTGACAGGTATATAATTATCATCACATCAGGTGAAGGACAAGAAACAGTCTATGATTCCTGAAGAGGTGGGGCTTCAGTAATCTTCAGTGTGGCAAAGGCTTCTTCAGACAGAGCTAATTTGTCATTCTATTGATTTCAGAGGAGAATCTCTTTCTATGCCAAAACCTCTGTGAACCTTCAAAACTGGTGATGTGCGGGGTGAGGTTCACGCATGATGAGGTTAGTGTGAACACAAATGCTTGTATTTCATGCATCAGTTATGCATGAGTTTGAAGCACAATGCTGTTTGAATGTTTCTGTTCAGCAGCACATCACAGCTGTGCTCTAACCCCTCATTCAATCGAGAACCAGCAAATCAAGGAATCAAAGGCACACTGCAGTTGATTACTTGAAGGCAAGAATCCTCAGCACCTTCTGCAAATTTCAAGCCAACAAAATAGATCTCTGCTAAAAATGATCCTGGCATCCCTGCCAGTGTCAGGGGGTTGGAACTTGATGACCTTAAGGTCCTTTCCAACCCAAACCATTCTATGATTCTGTGATTTTCTGCTACCTAAGAAGAAACCACTCAGAAATACCATTCAGTGCTCCTTAAGACTATGATAGTAATGCTACTAGTCTCAACAACACCATCCTCTTCCCCATAGCTACAACAGAGGGTGACTTTCTGCACAGATGTTCTGGTTAAACATACTAGTGTGAAGCCACAGGAGTGCTCTTTTTGCCTAGGTTTTACAGATCAGATCTTCTGATCTTCACCCACTGCTGCAGTTGATGTGTAAGTGCACTGGAGGATAACAGCCTTGTGTCCTACAAACCAAATTCACATGTTTGCAGTCTGCTTTCCCCCGCATGTCTGTATACCGCGTGTTTGGATGGAACCTGTAGTGTCAGAATGGCTACAGAAAGTAAAAAAAACCTTGCAAAAATAGAGGCGCAACTGTTAGGTTTTTTATAAATACTTTAAGAAAATGGTGCCAATTCAGACTTCAATTTTTTTGATTTTGACAGCTTAAGGTTGAGCATGAAAGTAAAGGTAATCTTTTTTATATTTAACCTGAGAATTTGGCTAAGCAGGCTTAACAGTCAAAGCTCAGTTTTAGAAATGGTATCATGCTAAATGGACTTTCTTCCTCTTTCCCCAGTTAGAAAACATTAGCCTTTAAATCTCAGCAAGTTTGGAATACCCAGTCTTCTGGATAATATATAATCAGTACTGAAGAGGAATAATGTATTAGCTACTCAGACATCTGTCAGAAAAAATCTCTCTTTAGCAATTTTCCACATGTATGTAGTCTGTGCTTGGCACATTTGACTTGACTGATTGCTCATAAACAAAAATAGCGTTATGGTACTTAATTATTTTAAGGGCCTTGGGGGCCCTGCTAGGGTTTAATGGCTCTGCCTGTCCCTGGGGCCTTTCCCTTCCTGCCCATGGCTAGGACCCCATTTCAGCCCCACAGGGCCATCAGTCCCAACCCCATGATACCATAGGACATTGATCTGCAGCTCCCCACAGCCCTGTCCTACTTGGCCATGGGCCCTGCCAAGGCATAGGCAAACATTCCTGTCCTCATGTTCTTGGCCAGGTCATCTCAGGGCTGTGTCCGACCCTGGTTCCCCTCACTGAGCCGAATCCTAATCCTCCATTTCCCTCCGTCCCAGTGCTGCAGAGCTTCTGGCATCCATTAGAGTTCATCTGAGCCCACTTCCTTCTCGCCTTGCCCCACTTGCTCTCTGGGACCCCTTGGTGGTCTGGAACATTCTCCACTGTGATTATCACAATGGTCCCAGCCTCCATCCCTTAGGGAGAACCTGGATCCTGCTTCTCCCTGACAGCAACACAAACGCTCCAATAGTTAACTAAATCAAATTCAATTTTCTATATGCTCAGGTTGTGTTGGTGGTAAAAAAAGAGAAGGGAATAAAATGGCAGTTAATGTAATTCTTATCTCCTCATGTTTGTTTGTTTTACTTACTCCTAGATCCTATGGACATTTGTGAAGACTGTACATTGCTTTGGGAAAGATAATTCAACTTGAACTAAAATTGCTTGGATTGAACTAATGTTGTCTCTTCTTTAGCATAAGTTTGGACCATTTATGGTGACTGATCTCTTCTTGATGCTATAAACATGAGTGCAATGATTTCAGAACTCTTATAAATCAAAATAAATGATATTCCACAAAAGGTTGTATGCAAATACTATCCTACAGGGTGGTAAGTAGCACTGAATTCCCACTTGTCAGAAAGGTAAATAAAATCAATGAGCTTTTAACAGATACATTATTTCATTATGTGACAGTTGAAGCACAGTGTGAAATATAAACACAAATCAGACATGGCACCTGCCAGTGCTTGTTTGAGCTGTGTGTTCTTTTCAAGCTCATGATTTAAAAATCTTAAGAATTGGAATAATAGTCCTCCAATTTTTTAAAGTATTTTTTTCCTCTGAAAATCCCTGAGACACTAAGATCTGCATTCACCAGCATGTGGATTGTTTTTGATTGCTCAGATCCTTCATGCTGTGTCTCGGCTTCCTGAGGTTTCAGTTGCTGTGTTGTAAAGGCATTGGAAAAGCTTCCCTGAACATTGTCATACCTCATTCTTCTCTTCCATATGATGTCTTAAACTGTGCTGTTCCCTGATGGCTACAAAAACCTGACAGGTCACTGCCTATCTCAGCCAAATCATTGTCATTTTGTTCAGATTTTGTTGATCAGTCTGATGGCATTCACATGACATGACATGCTGGTAAATGAGACCCAAATTTCAATTGATACCTACAAGTGTTCCTTTCCACTGTCTATAACTGGAGTGAAGGCAACCAGCACAGATCAACTCCTGTTGTAGACCTCTGAATTTAGATGAGGTGAATTGAACACTTCATTTTCTTCTACTCTTTATTCTCTGCTCTTCCAGCACCAATGCCAGTATCTTTCAGCTCAGCAGACATACAGTCATAGCATATCTCAAGTTGGAAGAGACTCATAAGGATCATCAAGTCTAACTCAATGCTCCTTGCAGAACAACCTGAAACTAAACCTCTTCTGTGGACATGAAAGGGACTTGGTAGGAACAGACTTTTAATGGCACCCTGCATAACTGAAAAAAGAGAAAAGGAGAGCAGACTCTCTTTCTTGTCCACATTCTGACTTTCAATATTCTGTATCTTTTGGTTGTTGCTGTTACTTTAGTATTGGAATAAACTGGAATTTAGTCATTCATCATTCCTTCTGCTGATACTGCCCTTCCTATTGTTCATGGTTCGTTGCTTGAAAAAACTCTGTGAAAGTATAATTTAGCTTCTATCATTTCAGCAGATAAAAAGAATGAATACATAAATGTTAGGTCCTACCTACACTTAGCTCACACTTCAGCTTTCTCTCTTTTTTCTTTTTCCCTATGAAGGTCATAGAACATCTTCAAATTAATCAGTTTTCCTAAACTCCCAAACTTCCAGTGAGAGACTTAGAAAACCTACAACATACTCTAGGTGTCACGAGAAAACAGGACTGGTTTTACACATTGTGATGACATTTTTGCACTGCATTTTTTTGAAAGTGTCTGGCAGTGGTGAGCAGCAATGACATGAATTGCTCATTCACCTTGATAAAGTGACAGTAAGGATGACTAAATCGGGACTACTAGGGAAGGTAGTCACAGTATAGTCCTTTGTCCTCACATGCTGGTAAAAGCAGTTTTTTTAGATCAATGTCAAATTCTGTAGTAGCCTGCATTGAACAAATGCATAAGAAGAAGAAATAACTTATGCCAAATGTTATTAAATAACTTTTTTTTCCCTTTATTGAACTGCTAGTGAAAAGTGAATTGAAAGTTTCTGAGTCAGAAGGAAAATGTTCCTTGGAGGATTTTTTGACTAATAACTGAATGATGGAGGTCTGTAGTGCTCCACCTTGAGGAAAGCAGTATCACTGAGGAAATGGCATGCAACAAGAGAGGCTGCAGTTGGCGAAGGGATGTCTGTGGTTCATCTCCTTGTCAGTTTGAAAGCCGAGGATTGTTGTGAGTGGCTTTGTAATACAAGCAGTCACTTACTCCAAGAGAAAGAAATTGCCTACACTAACCATGACTGGTGTTCTCCTGGACAGGTTTTCACCTCTTGAAAACCTAAAAAAGTCTTTATATTAGCAAATTACTTGACAAAGAGCTGACATGAGGCTATGTCATTTCTAGTAAATAAAATATACCTAGGACTGCTTTTAGATACTGATGTGGAACAGCCCACATCTGTACCATGTATGCTGCTCTTCTCCCAGATAAGGTGGCCACATATAACTGTTCACCTGAATCCTGTCCAGATATTATTTTTGATGAACTCAGTTGACATGGAATAAAATCATCTTAGCTCTGTAAGATGAGTTCCTGTGCCTGGGAATGTCTCCTAATATAATTTCTTTAATTAAAATAGCTCTAACTAGAATATATTTTTGCAGATAATGTATCTCAAATCACCTCAGTTTCTGAAGAGAAGTTGTCTGTTTTTTCTTCTTGCCTTAGAACATTAGCATTTTGGAAAGAGGGCCCTTCTCCTGTTTGTGTTTGTGCAGATGCTACTATGGGAGGTCCTGCTCAGTTATGATGACCCCTGGGAGCTACCAAATTCTATGGGTAATAATCCAAGAAGTATTACTTGTAGAAGAGGCATTGCAGATTTCCTGAAACAGCCTTGCTCACCTGCTAACCTTCTTATGAGAAAGAAACTTAGAGGTTCAGATTTGTCCTTGGGAAGTTTATTTGCATCTGCAAGGAATGAAAGAAAAAAAAGAAAAAGAGGATTAGTTTTAATGACCAGTTTGTAGTTATTTCCAGCCCTCTGCAAAAACAAATTAGGATCTGTAGTTTTACTGTTTCCCTCCCATGGAGAAGAGAAATATTTAGTTCTATAAGTATTTGATCTGGGGCTCAGCCACCTGGAAAAGCTTGCAGAGGAGGAAATAAACTCCAAGAGGCCAGATCTTCTCTTGATATCTGGTTCACCCCATTGGACACAGAAATAGTGGGAAGATTTCCCAGGCAAGCTCAAGGAACATTAGTACCTGCTGGTGTGGTACATGCTCCCACACTATATGACATAGCTCTATTGCAAAGCCTGCACCTGCTTCCATGCACAGCCAGGTTTATGGGTGAGATTCATCTCACTGCAGGTTAGGTGTCTATATATTTCACTTTTGCATCAGCGACAAGTCAACTTCCATTTACATCCATGGAGAGTAATGGGACTTTTAGAATATGACTGATATGATTTGATTCAAATATCTACTCAGAATGAGACTAATTTAATTCTAGAAATACCTGTTTTTCTCTGTTTTTTTTGCAAAGAAAGCCTGGAGTTTTAGTTCATATGTGGACATCTCTCCTTCATCTGTAGGATGCCATCCTTCTTCAGAAGAAATATTTTGATGCTCCCATTAAGCTACATCTGTGGTGACCTTGCTGAGTTTTTTAACTGAATTACTATCCAGGCCTGGGTAGCAGGTTAATATTTACAGTTGCCTGTATGACAATATATTGTTTGAGAATTCAAGAAAAAGCAAGACTGTGATATTACTTTTCTAATATAGTAACTGTAGGGAGAAATTAGAGTCATATTAATGCATTGCATCAATCCTATGGCCATGACCCTTGGGCAGAAGATTGCACAAGAAAAACAAATGTTTATTTCTCTGTAAAGGAAATTCATGTCTTGTATTCCTGCAGGATGAAATTTCTTGATAGAAGTTGGGGCAGACGCCTTGCTATCTCAAAGCAAATAGGCGTCCTGAAAAAGCATTTTCCAAGCAATGAGTTCAGCTCCTCACAAGTCCCTGTTGCTGATGTGGCTTAAAGCCATGAAGAAACTGTGTCATGTTATTCAGACTAGGGGTGGCTGTAAATATTTCTGGGTTGCATAATTTACTCAGAGCATTCTGCAGTTGTAGTTGAATGCATTATTCACTGGGTTTCTCCTTCTTCCCATCATTCATGCAGTTCATGAAGTGAGTAATTTGGGGTTATATAATGCAGTGCGAGTTTTTGTCAACACATTTCAAAGAATATTTCATGCAAAATCATTGTATGGCATTTGCTCAGGTTTAATAAACACACCAGGAAAGAAGGATGAAGGGTAACTGATGGAAAAGAAGGAAAAGCCCTGCTTCATTACGTGTACCAAGATAGAGTATTCTTGTCATGACAATATGTCAGCATTTAGCCAGGAGACAGAGTACCCACTAGTGTGATGTAATTATAGTTCTATCCATAGGGTTGTTGAGAAAAGGAACTTTATTGACATCTGATCAGTTTTAGACTTTCTCTCATATATATGTGGATGTTCAGGATTAGCTGTGGCAGAGCTCATGCTCCCTGGTGAAACTTGAGGTGATTCACCTTAACCTTTTGCTTTAGCAAGTGTGGTTGTTGTGTCCTTAGTGTGTTAAACATACCTACATGCTTCATGAGGAAAGAGATTTTAAAGCCTCTGAGGTTTTACAGTGGACTTTGGCTTAGGTCCTAAAGTAAGTAAGCATGAGGCAGGACTAGAGAAGCATCTGTTGTGTGCAGCTCAACACTAGGGTGGGAAGAGGTAGGCGGAGGACAGAGACATCTTCCTGAAAGGCATCCCCACTGTTTTTCCTCCTTTGTGTGCTGCTGGGGGAGCAGTTGAACAAGCAAAACATGCAGGCAAACAGTGCAGCAGATGGTGCAACCTACTATTGAGGAAACATTTCAAAGGGTAACAAAATATGGTTGAAACCAACTTACAGTTTACACACTGAATGCAAAACCGAACATGCTGTTTTCAGCAGGCTGTAGCTGTTTTCATTTGTTGATGCCAAGTGCTTTGGGGAGCCGCAGCTCCAAAGCGGTTAGTGCAGCAGCAGGAATCTCTGTAATGTACAGAGTTGACTCAGCTGGGTAGGTAGGGTAGGACTGCGTTCTCACCTGCAAATGGGCTTTAGTACAAGCAGAAGGATCCTTCAGGGATACTGCCAGCTCTGTTTCCTGAAGTTTATTCTCTGTATCCCTGTTTTTATGTCTGTGTGCCACTAATAACTTCTAAGCCCAGGAGATTTTGATAGATCCACATAAATGGTAAAGAAGATTTCATAAAAGCAACAGCAACAAAAAGAATCCAAGAGAAGTTGTAGTTTTTGGAGAAATCACACTGTATTTCAGTGAAGAGAAAGGTTAGAAAAAATATTAAAGACTTTTGGATAAATTATGAGGTCTTTATTCATTCTCAACATTTTAAATGGATAAAGGAGAGGCAAGTACAGACCATTAAACACCCATACAGAACATCAGGAGCAGGTAGGAAAGAAATCAGAATGGACAATACAGAATGAACTGTAAGTAGCAAGAGAAACTGGAGGTAAAAAGAAATCATTCTTTGAGTGGATTAGTAGCAATAGAAGGCCCAAAGGAAACTGTTAGACATTTATTCAGTCAAAGGAATAGCTATTACTAACTGATGTAAAGAAAACTTTTAAAAAGAGGTGAAGGATAGGATTTTTTTCTTTTCATTGTTCACTATAAAGTTTACTTATGACAAGTGGCAAAGTGATTGTTGACAACAATGAATAACTCAACCAAGAACAGGAGCAGATAGTATTTGATAGTATTTTGGTATACTGCAGGTTTTTCAGCTTGTCTGGGCCTTCTGACCTCAATATGGGCTGAACCAGGCTCAGAAACATTAGTCTTTGACAACTTGTGGAGGATGTATAAGGTACTGCTGCACAGGAAAGGAACAATCTTACATGTACTTGTGTAAAAGGAGGAAGAAATGAAATGCAAATCTATAAACAAGTCAATGTCAGGTCAAATCCTAGACAGAATCTAAAACAAATGGTCAGAAGTGACTTGCAAGCACTTGGATGATAACAAAGAGCAGCAAAAATGAATTTGCCAAAGAGAAAATATCTTGTCAGATCAATATGATTTTCTTTTATGAAAGAATAACAGTTGATGTAGACAAAGAAGAAGCAATAATCATATTCTGTTTTCACTAAGGTTTTTGACATTGCCTCGCATTGCAATCTTGTAAGCAAACTGGGGAGACATATCAAAAGTAAAATCACTGCTGGCGAAAAGTGCAGAGTGATACATAACCAGGTAAAGTTATCAGTTGTTTCCTTTCAAACTGCAAGAGTAGTTCTCTTCACTCTGATTTGTTAATAACATAAATTACATAATCAAATCAAGGCTATGCTTATTAAATATATAGATCACATCCAGTTTATAGGCACTTTGTAAGCATGTTAGAGGACAAGACTAAATTTCAAGGTGATCTTAATAAATTAGAGAAACATTATGAAAGAAACCACAGCACAGGTGTATGTATTCCAACATTTCTTAAAAGAATTTTGACCTAAAGTAAATACTAACAATAAAAGTTCGTTCTTTAAAATTGTCTAGAGGCAGAAAACTTTGGGAGAGACAGCTGCAATGATAAATGTGGATCAGGTGAAATTAGAAAAATGGAAATATAGAAAGGTATTGGGAGCAGAAAGGAAGAAAACTCTAAAATCACCCAGAAATGTGTTCTGGTTTCACCTTAAATAGAGTAATTTTCCTTCTAGTAGCTGGTGCAGGGCTGTGCTTTGGCTTTAGTCAGAGAACAATGCTGATTACACACTGATGTTTTAGTTGTTGCTAAGTAATCCTTACTCCGATCAAGGACTTTTCAGTCTCTCATGCTCTGTCAGTGGGGGGGGAGGTACAAGGAGCCAGCACACAGCAGAGACAGGACACCTGACCCAAACTAGCCAAAGGGGTGTTCCATAGCACAGCACATCCTGCCTAGTATATAAACTGGGAGGAGTTATCCAGAAGGCCCAGATCTCTGCTCAGGTTGGGCTGGATATCGGTTGGCAGGTGGTGAGCAATTGTATTGTGAGTCACTTGTGTTTATTTGTTTTCTTTTCTCCTTTCAGTTTTATATTCTCTCCGCTTGTTATTTACCTTATCATTATTATAATTATTATTTGTATGATATTGTACTTTATTTATTAAACTGTTCTTATCTTAACCCATGGGGTTTGCATTCTTTCAATTCTCCTCCCTGTCTTGCCTGCAGTAAAAGGAGGGAGTGAGCTAACGGCTGCATGGTGCTGAGTTACCAGCTGGGGTTAAACCATGACAAAATGCTAGTTATAAATAAACACTAACAAACATATGAACAGTTTATTTTCAAAAGGAAATGTGTTCTGAAATCCATCAAACATAGATTTGCATGTCAGCAGTCCTGTTTTAAAGTAGAGTAATGGATTAAATGACACCATTAGGTCCTACTACATTTCTTCAGTATACTCCATTTATTTTATAGGTTTAATTTATTTAAATTATACATATTTATTTATAAATATATGTTTCTATTGAATTTCATAGAATGATCTGTGAAACACATGGGAACTGATGGATCTTATACTACTGTGGTTTCAGGCATCTGATGCTTTTTAAAAGTGTTTATTTTGACAATTTTTTGAGCATTATTGTGCCATTTTTATATTGACAGATTCTCACAGGGCAGAATGTCACTAATTGAATCTAATGAATATGGCTGGAGACTTATGTCAGGCTGGAGGTAATAGAGAAAACAACAGATACACATCAAGAGTTCTGTGGATATTAACAGCAGGAATGTGTCCATCAACAGAAAATTGCATCATGGCTACAATCTGCATATGCAAATACCAAGAGCTCTGGAGAATTTATATAATAACAGCAGGCATTCACTCTGGGAGACCATGATCTTACGGATTTATGGACAACTCTACTTATATGGCAAGAGAGGCAGAAAACATAATGAGACATAAAATGTGTGGTAATTTTGAATGTTCAGAAGGATACGACAGGAACTATTATATGAGTTTTATTTTGGACCCCTTACACAAAGAGTTGTGCATGACATGCACATTGATGCTCCATCCCTGGCGGTGTTCAAGGGCAGGTTGAATAGCGTTTTGGGTGACATGGTTTAGTGTGAAGTGTCCCTGCCCATGGCAGGGGGGTCAGAACTAGACGATCTTAAGGTCCTTTCCAACCCTAACTATTCTATGATTCCATGATTCTATCACAGTATCACAGTATGCTAGAGATTGGAAAGGACCTCAAAAGATCATCTAGTCCAATCCCCCTGCCAGAGCAGGAACACCTAGATAAGGTTACACAGGAATGTGTCCAGGCGGGTTTTGAATGTCTCCAGAGAAGGAGACTCCACAACCCCCCTGGGCAGCCTGTTCCAGTGTTCCGTTACCCTCACTGAGAAGAAGTTTCTTCTCAAGTTTAAGTGGAACCTCTTGTGTTCCAGTTTATACCCATTACCCCTTGTCCTATCATTGTTTGCCACTGAGAAGAGCCTGGCTCCATCCTCATGACACTCCCCCTTTATATATTTATATACACTAATAAGGTCACCCCTCAGTCTCCTCTTCTCCAAACTATAGAGACCCAGCTCCCTCAGTCTTTCCTCATAAGGGAGATGCTCCACTCCCTTAATCATCTTAGTTGCCCTGCGCTGGACTCTCTCCAGCAGGTCCCTGTCCTTCTTGAACTGAGGGGCCCAGAACTGGACACAATATTCCAGATGCGGTCTCACCAGGGCACAGTAGAGGGGAAGGAGAACCTCTCTCAACCTACTGACCACCCCCCTTCTAATACACCCCAGGATGCCATTGGCCTTCTTGGCCACAAGGGCACAGTGTTGGCTCATGGTCATCCTGCCATCCACTAGGACCCCCAGGTCCCTCTCCCCTACACTGCTCTCTAACAGGTCGTTCCCCAACCTATATTGGAACCTGGGGTTGTTCCTGCCCAGATGCAGGACTCTACACTTTCCCTTGTTATATTTCATCAAGTTTCTCCCTGCCCAACTCTCCAGCCTGTCCAGGTCTCGCTGGATGGCAGCACAGCCTTCTGGCGTGTCAGCCACTCCTCCCAGCTTAGTGTCATCAGCAAACTTGCTGATAGTACACTCAATTCCTTCATCTAAATCGTTGATGAATATATTAAATAATACTGGTCCCAGTACTGACCCTTGAGGCACTCCACTAGATACAGGCCTCCAACTAGACTCCATCCCATAGACTACAACTCTCTGGCTTCTCTCCTTCAGCCAGTTCACAGTCCACCTCACTACCTGATCATCCAGACCACACTTCCTCAATTTAGCTGTGAGGATGCTGTGGGAGACTGTGTCAAATGCTTTGCTGAAGTCAAGGTAGACCATATCCACCGCTCTGCCATCATCCATCCACCGTGTTATTTCCTCATAAAAGGCTATGAGGTTGGTCAAGCATGACTTCCCCTTGGTAAAGCCATGTTGACTGCCCCTCATAACCCTCTTATCCTTGATATGCCTTAAGATGGCATCAAGGATAAGGTGTTCCATCACCTTCCCAGGGATAGAGGTTGACCGGTCTGTAGTTACCCGGGTCCTCCTTCTTGCCCTTTTTGAAGACTGGAGTGACATTTGCTTTCCTCCAGTCCTCAGGCACCTCTCCCATTTCCCAAGACTTGGTAAAGATGATGGAGAGTGGTCTAGCAATGACTTCCGCCAGTTCCCTCAGCACCCGCGGGTGCATCCCATCTGGACCCATGGATTTATGGATTCCATAATACAATTGTCCTAAGAATATGATAAAGGGACTGTTGGTTTTTAATCTCTAAGGCTTTTGTTACTAGAAATGCAAATATATGGACTTCTTATCTATTGATTTTAACATTTTGGAGTGAAAAGGTCTTGTAACCAAGTTCTGATACCAGGTATCAGAATGTGATATGTTGGGGTGCTTTCCTATGTGTTGAGTTGAGGTTCCTCTATTGAGAGAAAGGAAAAGAGCTGGCAATGCTATGGCTATCTCTATACAGCTAAACAAGAAAGGTACAAGGACTAAACCCTGCCAAGCATGCCAGCAGTCATGGACTGGTTCAGGTTCACAGAGTTTTCTGGTCTCCTTCAGAGCAGACAGACTGGTTCTCTGCCGTTAAGGGGACACTTCATACTCCAAGATGTGGGTCTCCTATGGAGCCCACGTCCATGTCACAGCCTTCTCAAACACTAACAAAATGCATTAAGAAGAGATAAAAATGATTTTTTTTTAATTATTTTTCTTTCTTTTAGCAGAACATTATTGCATAAAACTTGATGCTACTCAGGAATGCTGTGTTCCTAATTAAAGCATTTGTGTTTATAAGAGTTTGTTTCTTATGTTCTCTGTACCTGCTTTTTTCACCCACATGAAAAAAACATGAAGAAAATACATTCACATAAGGTGATTATTCCTCAATTCTGAGAGAAAAAAAAAAAAAAGGCAAATTTTTGTATGTAAAGAATTTTTTCATAACTATTTCAGAGGGTGTTTGTTTTTAGAGACACATCACTCAAGTCCTTGTTACCCCTTATTGTGTGCAATACAATACTGCAGAGTTTAAATGTTCAGTCTTCAGACTATATAAACAGTGGCTATTTAAAAGAGTGAGCTTGTTCAGAAAGTAAACAAGGTTATGCACTACACTATCCAATAATAAGAAAAAACAGCTAGACCATGAAATAACTGTAGAAAAAAAAAATCAAGAGAAAATGTAGTGCTGTGAAAAACCGTAAGCTTTGATAAGATTATTATGCATTTGAGGGCACTTCAGATTTACTCATGTAAATTTACTCAGGTTGACCCCATCTGGATGCCATGTGCCCACCAAAGCCGCTCTATCACTGCCCTCCTCAGCTGGACAGGGGAGAGAAAATACACTGAAAAAGCTCATGGGTTGAGATAAGGACAGGGGGAGATCATTCACCAGTTACCATCACGGACAAAAGACTTCAAGTAATTACCAATCAAATCAGAGCGCGATGATGAGAAATAAAAAACAATATTAAAACACTTTCCCCCCACCCCTTCCTTCTTCTCAGGTTCAACTTTATTCCTGAATTCTCTACCTCTCTCTCCCAGGCAGCACAGCGAAATGGGGAATGGGGATTGTGGCCAGTTCATCACAAGTTGTCTCTGCTGCTTCTTCCTCTGCAGGGCAGGACTCCTCACACTCTTCCCCTGCTCTAGCGTGGGGTCCTTCCCACAGGAGACAGCCCTCCATGAACTCCAACAGGAATCCTTCCTGTTCTCATTCTATCCATCTCTTCTGTGCTTTTTTATACTGCATATACTGCACAAATATAAAATGCAAACTCTTATACTGTACAAATTCCTTGGGCAGTGAGCATCTTTTTGTTCACATTTCTACAGTAAAAAGGGTGCTTGTTCACCATTATTTCTTTGCATCAGTATCTTACCTATGAAATGAATATGGTAAGACAATCGAAGGTGGGTATTTTGCAAGCCACAGTAGGCCATGCTCAAGGAAATCCTGAGATGAATGCTTAAATCAATCTTTTATCTTAAAAAGGAAAAGAAAAACTTTTAAACTAAAACAGGGTAGTTCCTTAAGTGGCAGAATGGATTGTTCTGAAGGCCTGATTTCAATATACACCTGCTATAGATGATAAATATGACCCACAGAGCCTCCAGGTAGACCTGCAATGCAAGTAATAATGAAAAAAAATATTCTGAATGTAGCAAGTTCTCAGAATGCCAACTTAATATTTGTCAGATGATACCCTGGGAGGGCGGCTCATTGAATTTTCATACATTGCAGTCCCATGTGAATCCTGCTCCTGATTCTGGACAGGCCAAAATAATAATATTTTGTCTCTACCTACTTCTTCCCCACAAATAGAGTTGGGATTTTCACAGTTCTTTGGTGGCTCACACTCAATATTAAATTGACATAACACGTGCTAAAACCACTTCCCAGAACAAAGCACACAACTCTCAGACTTGCTGTCCTTAAGGCTTTTCCCTTTCCTTAGATTGAGGCTCGAGCCTGTTTTATAAGAGCTGTAGTGCACCTGTTATTTTCAAAGCACTGTGCTGAAGACTGAGGATACAGAGCAGACAACCAAAAGGGTTAAACAGGTTCTGCGTCAGGGAACATGTTTTTGTGTCCATGCTTCAGACAGACTCCAGACATCAGATATCCATCTATAAGATTAACTCCAGACACTGAAGAGCTCCTAAGCCTGTGATTAGTCTGTAGGAAAGATGCTGGAAATTTTGATAAGAAGTGGGGATTAAGCAGCATTTCTGAAATGTTTAATATGATAAAGAATAGGCTTGAGTTCAAAAGTGGGCAGCTGCTTCATGTTCTTTTAGACCATTTCTGAGTAAAGAGATGAGGGCAAAACAGAGACATAATTTATTCAGCTTTCAGTAAGAGTGTTGGTATTTGAGTAGATAAAAGATGTCAACACCCTGCCCCTAAGCTAACATTTTTGTGTAAGAAAAAATTGATAATAGACTCTTTAAAAATCTAAAAAGAGAGAAAACTCTCATTTTTAGAGAGCTATAAGGAAGTTCTTAAAAAAGATTCAGAAGGATGAGTAGTGGTGTGTGCACACCACCCAATGTTAATCACTCTTCCAGACTTCATGTTTGGATATTGTGTTTTCTTAAAGAAGATAATATGTTGCAGTGAAATCAGCAGCACCTCCACATGGCATCCTCTTCGAAGGCTAAAGGACTAACTGAGCCTCCTGGCTGCAATAATGGATTGCCATGGCTCTGCCACCTGTGTACCTGTGGGCTTACCTTCCTGACTGGTGGAGGACCATCCCAAGAGTGGAGCTAAAGGAGAGGGGAGCAGGGAGAGATGCGTGTTAACTAGCTTTATTTTATTTTAAGCTGCAAAGTTAATTTTCGCCTATGCTGGAAAAAATTCTCAGACCATCTCTAGTTCTACTTATGCTTTGTTCTGGCCAAAGCCAAGGCCAGGATAACAAGATAAGAATGGGTAGCAATCTGAGCAACGCAAGATACCAGTTTTGGATACCTTGTTCTGGATTGGAGACCTAAAACCTAGCCTAGCCTGCATTCAGAATTAGATTAAGAGACCTAAAGTTAAACATCATACATGAAAGATTATGCACTTGTCTAAACTCTCCAGTGGGTATTGTCAATAGAAGTCTTGATTCAGTTGTCTGCACACAGTCATATAATGTCAGTTGAAACAAACTAAGGGTATCAGCTGGCCTCTGTGTTTTATTCCACTATGACAGATGTCTCTCATAGATCTTCTGTCATAGCTGCCAGTATTTTACAGATGTTAGTAACCCTCTATGGAGGGTAAAATAGTACTAAGAACATATGTTTAGGCAGTTGTTTTTCATCTCTAGTCAATACAGTCAATGGAGTATAGAAAGTGATCTATCTACCTGATCAAGTATAAGTATTTGTATTGATGTTACTTGGAGCTTATACGTAAACTCCAAAGCTGCAGACATCTGGACTCTACTGTGTGTGCCTGGCATTGATGAGGTTAATTTCTTCCAAGGAGATGTGAATTCATATCCCTTGACAACTTTGGCAATGACTAGGTCAGCAACACTGACAGTGTAAATTTGGCTGCAGCTGAGCAAAAGGCTTCTTAGAAAAGCTCTTTAGCATGTGCAAAAAGTAAGTATGTGTATATGACTCACTAAAGCTTATGTTTAAGAGCTGGCCTGATTAAAGAGAGATAGTTACATCAGGAACTCCAGCTGGAAGAGGTATCTTATGCAATAATATCTACACACAAGAGAGCATCTACAAAGACTAGGAATTTCTCAATAAGTTTATGATATTCTATGAAAGAGAAAAATATCATTACTATGGAAGTTATAAAACTAACTATTCTGTTGAATCTTGCTGTATTCAAGCCTTGTTGGGGTACTATAATGAAAATCTACCCTTTAAATTAAATTACTATTAAGACATATACTAACTTTAGTTAATGTTTAAAACTCACTGTTTTGCAGTGATCTTGCAATGCTACAGAGGGTGTGCAATGGGAGATCTTGTGCTTTTGCCTCGTATACAAGATTTTGAAGAAGACCAGCTTACTGTTATATATGGATAATATGCTAAAAAACATCTGCAACGATGGCAAGAGATAGTAGAAATAGAAAGAAAATAATAGACTCGTGTTAGCTTCCTGGACGCTCAAGTCTGGAATACAAATCATCAAACCATCTCTGGCTAGACAATAAAGCATTAACTAACTAGATCCAGTTCTAAAACCTGACTTGTGATGATTTTGGCTGGGATAGAGTTAATTTTCTTTATAGTAGCTAGTATGGGACAATGTTTCGGATCTGTGCTGGAAACAGTGTTGATAACACTGGGATAATTTAGCTATTGCTGAGCAGCACTTACAAAGCATCAAGGCCTCTTCTGCTTCTCATACTGTACCTCCCAGTGAGTGGGCTGAGGGTGTACAAGGAGTTGGGAGGGGACACGGCTGGGACAGCTGACCCCAACTGACCAAAGAGATATTCGGTATCATATGGTGTTGTGCTCAGCATGCAAAGCTGGTGGAAGAAGGAGGAATGGGGGATGTTTGAAGTGATGGTGCTTGTCTTCACAAGTAACCACTACACATAATGGAGCCCTGCTTTCCTGGAGATGAATGAACACCTGCCCGCCCATGGAAAGTGATGAATGGAGTCCTTGGTTTGCTTTGCTTGTATGTACAGCTTTTGCTGTACCTATTAAACTGTCTGTATCTTATGAGCTTTCCCACTTTCACTCTTCCTATTCTCTCCCTTATCCTACTGAGGGAGAGTGAGTGAGTGGTTGTGTGGGGCTTAGTTGCTAGCAGGGGTTAAACCACAATGTGACCCTACAGACGTTGCTTAAGCAACACTTCCATTGAAGTTAGTGGGAGTGTTGACCAAACAATCACGAAACCCTAGGCCTTCAGAGGGGCTATGCTGTGTGCCAAGGCCCAACCTCACCTGACCTGTTTGCAGAAAAGGAGTTCCTCAAAATTGTCCTTAGCAAAATTCTTGAGCCTTTTTTGTCATTGACTCTTTTTAGTCCAAAAGTTTCTACCCCAATCTTCCAAAGATATACAGTGATCATGACTATCTGTGCAGTTCATGTGCTTTCATCTTGAGTACCCAATAAATGCCAATAAAAATGAGATAGTGGAAAAGCATATGAAGAGTGCTTGAGGCAGGTATTTTGAGGGACTGAAAGGGATTAACATTAACAGGAAAAAAAATGGGTGTGCAATACATATGTTCATGCCTGAGCCTTGTGTTTGCCCTCTTAAGGAGGTAACACCACTTCTGCCTAACCTCCCATGTTTGCTCTGGTCGGAAAGTGATTCAGGCAATCAGCACAACAAGTAGTTTACGCTTCCTGAGGTGAAAATGTGGCCTGAGAGCTTGATCTGAGCTAATGATCCCCCTGAGTACACGGATTCTTTTAATCATCATTAGGAAAGTACCTCTTTTTTCATTTTTATGGCCTTAAGGGAGAGCTGTTTCACTTACAAAGCAAGCAGTGAACATTCTCTGACAGTTTCAAAGCAAAACAAGCTTAAAAAAAAAAAAGTTAAAGTGTATCACCATCAATTTTAAAAAACAATACATTTTTTCCTGATCTCCAGCTCAAGCACATTTATTCCACTGAGGGATTACTTTTGTTTTTCAGCTGTGACTCACTGAATGTATGACAGAGCCTTGTTTTGAGAAATTTATTGAGGTTGAAGAAGATGTTAAAACCAGACAGGCACCTGGAAATGCCAAAAGTGGAAAAAAAAAGTAAATGCAATTTATTTCAAGGGAAGCCATGGCATAGTCCCTGATTCCCCCTGTGTATAGAACAACTATAATCGTTCTCCTACTCTACTTCCCCCCTCTTAAACTTTCATATGAGCTCAGAGGATAAAGTTTATTTATCAGTCTGGTAATAACATTAATATCACTGAAATGCATTTTGGAGAAAACTGGCAGTAGATGTCATTAGCCTTCTGATGCAACGATTAAACTATTAACTTTCCAGAGTCATATTCCCTAACTGTAATATTTGCATATGGATAAACTAATTAATGGGGGAGGTGGTGTATCTAACTAGACAGGAAAATTACAGGTTTTAATTTCCTGGCATCTGTATCACTAGTTACTGTGATGAGCTTCTGGAAGAAATACAGAATGGCCTTTGAAACAAAATTAGAGTAGCTTACCTGCTGGATGCAGATGAAGTTTTGGTATGCTGTGCTGACCTGTGTGAATGTTTTGCCAGACAATTTTAATGTTGGATCCAGATATGCAATAGATGAAATCAGGAATTTTATGGTGGCCAGAAGTTCTGATACAGCAAAGCCCTTAAGTACGTGAGTAATCCACTCTTCCTACAATAATGTGTTTAAGTATATATTTAACCCTTATAGTTTTCAGTGGAATTTAGCCACATAAAGTTGAGCACATCCTTATATGCTTTGCTGAACCAAAGGTGCATTGGATGAACTGGTTAAATCTCTTTACTCATGGCAACTGAGAATGCTATCTTAACATTTGGTCTCTTAGTTAAACATCTGTCCTTTACCTGTTTATCCATATGCCTGCATTGAAACCTCCTGCTTATACAGCTATTAGAAACAGGCATGCAATGAGGTGTAACCTTTGGCCAAGGCAACCCTTAATGTAGTTGTAGTTATATTGACAAAAACATTTTTTTTTTCCATGTAGCTAATTTCACTAACAAAATATGAAATAAAGGACCCAGCATTCAGATTTGCCAATACAGTTTAATACATTTTACAAGGGTTTTGTGGTGATAATGTGCAAAGGCCATTATGACCAATAAAGTGATTTTAAGTGGGGAATTAGCTTCCACAGTTTCAGGTTTTAAAATATTTGGGGAGACAATGGAGCAGCTAACTAAGGAGAAAAGAATAGTCTAGATTATCAGATGAATACTCAATGTTCTTTAAAATTGTGATATCAGCCCTGTGTGCAGAAATAATTCTGGACTAACTGTGATAAGTATAAAGAAATCTAGAAAGCAATTTGATGCAATTAAGTGATCAAGGATGGTTTTACTTGTTAACCTGGAAGGGGATGATTGCATCAATTATGTGTTTATCTTCTAATATATATATTAGGTGGATGAAGAATTACTGCTATTTCTTTATACATAACAAAAAAAAAAAAAAAAACCAACCTGAAAATCATTATGGAAAGCCCAGAAAATCCTAATTTGGATAATAACTGGAATCATCTCACTGAGCTTGGTGCATCCAGAATTAGGCACCTGTCCCTGACAGGTTATCTGTAATTCATCTGAAATCAGTCGTGGGTGCAATGAAAGAACCTCTCCTGAAAATAAGTCATTCTGTGCCAGAACAACTCTTGAGAGGTGGGATGAGTAGTCATGAAAATGCCAGTCTCCCTTCGTTGAACGTACAGGAGGTAGAAGAGCTTGCTTTACCTTGAAGCCTAACTTTTAGAAATGTATATGCCCATTTCATTATTTTTTAGTGTATTTTAGAGTCTTTGAGATCAGGGTGTTCAAGATACCCTAGTGGGGTAAACTTTCAGCAGGTGAGAGCAGGGTGGGGAGCAGAAAAAAGGGCTTTCTAAGGTGCTTCTCAGTCTCGCATGTTATATAGAATATAATTTGTATATTGACTTGGGGGTGCTGGTCAATGAGAAAATGAACATGAGCCGGCAGTGTGCGCTTGCAGCCCAGAAAGCCAACTGTACCCTGGGCTGCATCAAGAGGAGCGTGACCAGCAGATCGAAGGAGGTGATCCTGCCCCTCTACTCTGCTCTCGTGAGACCTCACTTGGAGTATTGTGTGCAGTTCTGGTGTCCTCAACATAAAAAGGACATGGAACTGTTGGAACAAGTCCAGAGGAGGCCACGAGGATGATCAGGGACTGGAGCACCTCCTGTATGGAGACAGGCTGAGAAAGTTGGGGCTGTTCAGCCTGGAGAAGAGAAGGCTGCGTGGAGACCTCATAGCAGCCTTCCAGTATCTGAAGGAGGCCTACAAGGATGCTGGGGATGGACTCTTCATCAGGGACTGTAGTGACAGGACAAGGGGTAATGGGTTCAAACTTAAACAGGGGAAGTTTAGATTGGATCTAAGGAAGAAATTCTTTCCTGAGAGGGTGGTGAGGCACTGGAATGGGTTGCCCAGGGAGGTTGTGAATGCTCCATCCTTGGCGGTGTTCAAGGCCAGGTTGGATGAGGCCTTGGGTGGCATGGTTTAGTGTGGGGTGTCCCTGCCCATTGCAGTGGGGTTGGAACTAGATGATCTTAAGGTCCTTTCCAACCCTAACTATTCTATGATTCTATAAGTCTCTGGGATGTCCCATGGGATGGACCTGCCACAATAGCCTCAGAATAATGGAAAGAAAGATGTTTTGGCCTTTTTTTGATCTGGTGAATGATATATTCTGGGAATTAGCTTCAGGACAGAGGGATTTATAGAAATACGGTCTTACTATCGATACATTTTGCTTTGAAGGAATACTTTCCTGGCTATATTAAAATATTTATGGATAGGACTGACGAATACTTTAAGTCAACCAGATTCTACTGACACAGCCAGAAGCACAGTGAATTGGTGCTAACATTTGTGCCATAGAGTCAGCATCACTGTCATACGACAACTTCATTGAAAAATCACGTGACATGGAAATAAAATGGGATCAGAACTTTCGGATTTATTACCATTTTTATTGTTTTTGTAGGTAAGAATTCTTAAGTAGATTTTCTTTCTCTATTGGTATCACAGAGAAATAATAAAGGATATGAATACAGAAGAAAAGAATCCTAGGTTGGACTATATTATAGACAGGAAATAAAGCCGTGTTCCTAAAATACTGCTGTTCTTGTTTCAGCATCAGAGTTGCTCTCTGTGAAAGTCTTCTTGTTTTTGAGATCTCTGCATCCTGTGATCTGATATTAATAATACCAGCAGAGATGGATTAGAAGTGAAAGGAAGAAGTTTGGGGCTATTTTGGATCTTATGAAAGATGATATTCTAGAAATTCCCTTCACAGGAAAAGAATTTCTAGAAATAAGGGGCTATTCTGTATGAATGTTTTGCATTGGAGGTGTGTTTTCCAAGCACCTTGCCTGGTTATACTAAATATTCATTAATAGCCTTGATAAATTCTTTCTGTCAGCTAGGTTTTATTTCCCTGCTGTATTGCAGCCTCTAGCAAGAAAAACTCAAAACTCAGCCAAGTGCTGAACACCCTTCTTTCTATCTTAGGTCAGGACCCTGATTCTGTTTTCATCAATGATACCTTCATGGAGGGGAGGAGGACAGTGACTTTGATAGAGTTACTTGAAACTTAACTTCCTCTCGTGTCAGTGGAAGAAGAATGAGGCCTTGGTGTTACATCTGTACCCTGAGGAAGGGTGGTCTCCAGATGGCTGTGCAGATGGTATGTTACACCTGCCAGTAGCATCCTGTCCACATAGCTGCCTTATGGGCTTTCTGCAGGGTGCTGACAGACAGCCTGTCTGAGTGTGCTGCGAAGAGTGATTTCCATTGAACAGGCTAAAAACCTGGAGACAAAGTATTTCAGGGGTGTGAGCTTTGACAGCACCCTGAATGGGTGCTCGTTGTTTTTGTCTGTGCCTTCACTCTAGTCATGAAGATGTTCTTCATACAGTCCATGGGGGCAAGTGCAGATATATCCAGAGGACTTGTCTCAGCTCAGCACATACAGGGTGGATACATCAGTTTTTAGTTTGGCCTATTTTTCTGGTCACAAGTAGTTGGATACAAATCTCTCCAAATTGTTATTCCTAGTAGTCATGCTTTTTAATACTAATTTGGAAATGCATGCTCCCATCATGACTTGGACACAAATTGTGATTTTGCTCATTAATGATCTGGATGGGATCTGATTAGGAGAAGAGAATTTTATAACAATGGCGATGCAATGCATTAAAAAGCTTTGCTTAAGAAAGGTAAAAATAGTTTTTAAAGTATATGGTCACTCATCTTTCTTTTTTAAAGTGTTTTCAGAAGCCTCCTTGTCTTTGCTGCGCTTTTTTGTTGATCTTTTTTTTTTTTTTTTTTTTTGTAGAGGTGATTTTTCATCATAGTAATGAGAATGGTAAAAGAATGATTGGAATTGTTTTTCTGGCAATCAAAAGGCAGTTATAGCTATATGATTGAGACAGCTGCATCATATTCAAATGTCATCTAGGCAACACTATTAAATCAGCTTTTGTAATAGCTTAAGGGGGTAGATTATCATGGAGTAATTCAATCACTAAAAACAGGGCTCTTAACTCATGCAAGAGCAAATCTCTAATATTGATCTCCAGAACAAGAAGCAAACAACAAAAAGACAGAGCAATCATCATACAGCATGGAAGATTTCCCAGGCTGCCTCATAGACCTTTGAAGGTACGGCATGGGTATCTATATTTGAAGGAGTAGCTCATATTGAATTAGGTCTATAGCTGAAATCAATAGAAATCTTCTCCATGTAGATCTTTAATGAGTAGTGCATGTGGTCCATGGTGAATAGTGCTGAATATTTTAACAGAGGTTTGGAAGTCAGGGTATCTGAATTATGGTTCTGCTTAGCTTTCTGACTCCTTGGAAAGTAATCAGTATGTCATACGTAATTTTATGATCTATAAGAGTTGATTAGATCTGGAAGTCCAAGGGTGTGAGCACCTTGAAAGATCTGAAGAATCCCACAATACATTCTGCCTCCATTTATCTTGCTGACTTCAGGTGCTTGGTGGATAATTTTCTATATACTGAGAATGAGCACTGTTTTCTCATTGCATTCCTAGAAGGAGCCAGGTTTGGTTGCTTAAATACAGGCACCAGCACCATTTGTGAGACATCTGAGATATCCCAGACAGCTGCATCTGAATGGCAGATGAGGCCAGAGGAAGACCACCTTCTGGAGAAACAGATGGAGACCAAGGAAGATTCCTTGAGGTATGTCAAACTACATTCCAACTCAAACCATTCTATGATTCTATGAACAGGAAACACTTATGTTAGGGAAGCTGAATCAAGACCTGACTAACTGATTGAACTACATCTGGTTTTCCTAAATTTAATTGGCTGAAAGTTAATTATACAGCCTGAATTACTAGTCCAAATCTCAGAAGAAGAGAGAAATGCCTTACACTATGATACATTCCACCTCTTTAGCTTGTTACAGGACAAGATGAATTTCCTTCTGGAGTAGACTGGAGAAAAGCATTGACAATCAACATTGTTTTGATCATCTGAACAACTGGGGCTGAACTAGGACTGAAAACTCTCCAACATCTGCTGATATTGGAGAGGCACAAGTGCATCCTCCTTTGCCTTCAGCTATCAGTCTAATAGGGCACAGACATCTTCTAGCTCCTGTGACACTTCTGCCAGCCCCATGCAGAAGTCTTCAATACCCTAGGACCCTCCATATGTTACTAGATGACTATGAATGGTCAACTACATCTATCCTACTGATGTCTGGGGAGATATATTCCACTTCTGCTTTCTAATTTAAAGGACTTGCTACAAAAAAAGCCTCATTTTCAGAGGATTAGCACGGGATATCAGGAGGAAAAACAGATATTCAGCAGATTTGAAAGTCACAGCATTTTGGTTAGATTTAAGTGCTTAAATTTCTGCATGTCTGGTGAAAAGAGAGGATTGTTTATGGTGATAAACCCGAGAGTATGTACAATTTATATAGTTTAACATTCCCAGAGGGAGCTTCCCTGTTCTGGAATTGCTCTGTGCCAAGAAATACTTTAACAGGGTATTTTGTCACTCCAAATTGTCATCACTGTACTAGTAGCAGAAACTAATTAATTAATTGTGATAATTAAAGGTGCACTTGGGCTATACATTAACATTTTCATGAATGTTATGTTATGATTCAGGGACTAAATTTTCTACTGGACAACTGGGATGAAGAGAGCAGAGAGAACAAGCAGCATTAAAGAGAGGTTGTCATCATTTACATCCCTTTTAGTGGTTCAGTGAGATCTGTCTGTGAAAGCACCAGTGACAGTCATGAACTCTGTTTCAGAACTGCTCTTCAGATTTGTTGCTTGTTTGGTTTCAGTTAAAAACACTACTAAAACTAGGCCTCCATTTGTTTTGCATTTGTATCTAGTCTTAGTTAAGCATTTAACACGGTTGGTAATTAGCAGAACTGGGTGACATCCCAGTCTTTGACTTCATGGATTAACCTCACAGACTTTTTCAGTTGAACTTTCCTCTCCCTGCCCTGACTTTCTCTAACAATATGTTTTATGATGAGCAGTAATAGCAATGAGACACTGACACACAATTACTGCAGATGGCTTGAGACTTCATTGACGTCCCTGTCCACTCCATCTCTGTGCAGGGATTTCTCTTTCAACACATGCTGGTATTTTAGTCACTATAGATAAACCCATCATTTTAGATTGAATTCTTGAAAATTCAGCGAAAGACTGGAAGAAAGTAAATGTCACTTGTATCTTAAAGAAAGACAAAAAAGATGCTCCAAGGAACTATAGGCTGGTCAGTCTCACCTAGATCCCTGGGAAGGTGATGGAGCAAATAACCCAGGAAATTATTTAGCATAGTGTAGCGTAGCATAGTATAGCTTAGCACAGAATATTTCAGTTGAAAGGGATCTACAAGAATCATCTAATCCAACTGCTTGACTAATTCGAGGCTTACTAAGTGTCATGGTTTAGACCCGGCCAGTAACTCAGCACCACACAGTTGTTCACTCACCCTTCGCTTTCCTCCTCTGAGTGGGATGGGGGGAGAACAGAAAGAATGTAAACCCCACAGGGTGAGATAAGAACAGTCCAGTAACTAAACTATAATACAAAACTACTACTGCTACTACTAATAATAATAACTGAAATAACAAGGGGAGAGAATATAAAATTAAAAGGAGAAAGGAAAAAAATAAACCCAAGTGATGCACAACACAATTGCTCACCACCCGCTAACCAATACCCAGCCTGACCCTGAGCAGTGGTTGGCCCCTTCCAGGTAACTCCCCCCAGTTTCTATAGTGGCCATGACGTGCTGTGGTATGGAATACCCCTTTGGTTAGTTTGGGTCAGGTGTCCTGTCACTGTTCCCTCCTAGCTTCCTCTGCCCCTCCTCACTGGCAGAGCATGAGACTGAAAAGTTCTTGATCAGGGTAAGTGATACTGAGCAACAACTAAAACTTCGGTGGTTTAATGTTTAATAATAATGTTATCAGCATTATTCCCAGATTAAAGCCAAACCCCAGCTCTGTACCACATACTAGCAAGAAAATTAATTCTATCCCAGCTAAAAAACATGAGACTGAGTTAAAATATATTGTTAAAGGCATTGTCCAAATGCCTCTTAAACATTGACAGGCTTGGGGCATCAACCACTTCTCTAGGAAGCCTGTTCCAGTGCTTGACCACCCTCTCAGGAAAGGAAGGATTTCTAACCCCAAGTCTGAACCTCTCCTGGCTCTGCTTTGAACCATTTACATGTGTCTTAGCACTGGAAACCATGGAGAAGACAGATCAGCACCTCCTTCTCCTCTTCCTCTTTTCAGGAAGCTGTAGGGATTTCCAAAATCATGGACAACAAAAAGATGTTTGGGAGTAGTCAGCATTATTTATGAAGAGGAAACCATTCCTGAACAACCTGACAGCCTTCAGTGATGAGATGACTAGCTGAGTGGATGAGCAGAGAGCAGCTGATATTCCTTGTCTTGACTTTAGCAAGGCTTTCAACACTTTCTCCCATTACATCCTCATAGACAAGCTGATGAAGAACAGACTAATTAAATGTGCAGTGATTTGGCCTGAAAAGTGGCTGATCTGCTGAGCTTAAAATGTTATGATCAGTTGGACAAACCTCACCTGGAGTCCAGTCACTAGCTATGTACTCGTAGGCTAGATATTGATGCTAACACTGTTTAGCTCTTCATCAATAACCTACATGGGGGGACAAAGTGTACTCTCATCAGGCTTGCAAATGATGGGTGATAGAGCAGATGGATGCACTGCCTTTCAGAGGACCTGGATTAACTGGAGATTTTGGCCAAAAAGAATGTAATGAAATTCAACAATTATAAGTACTAAACAACAAAATGAGTAATTACCTACTGATCTACAGATCAGAAGTTACTGCAGAAGTTATATTGAAAATAGAAAGAAAATTCAGATTTTTTAAAATGACACATAGAACATAGGAAAGAAGGAGAACTGAGGTATCTGCTTTTTGTCTTTTCCCCTGTTTACGATCCTGATATATCAGTTACCTCCCAGAGCATAGATGGAACTTTGTTCTTTCTCTGCCTTTTCTCTGCATTGCAAATAAACAGATAACAGATGATTTCACTTAATTTAGAAGTTTTCAGTGTCAGTATCATATCTGACTTGGCCTTTTAATCTGTCTTAAGTAATCATGTGAAAAAAATGTGTATTTATAGGGTATGACTGATCTCACCTTAAGGTAGATACCTAAGAAAAGTCAGAGGACTTTTATCCTGAAAGTGCATTTTTGACTCAGTTGACCACTCAGGTGTGGATGCTATCATTCTTGATACCTAAAAGCAATGAATCCCAGATCTTATGACTTGATTCACTTGTCCAATCCAAGGTGCCAAGAGGCATTTGAGATGCTGTAGATTCCCCTGCAACTTCAACTTTCTCCTCTCAAATGGTGTAGTATCCTATGTAGACTTTGATATTCTCTTGTGGATGCACTGGATATGTCTGTGGAAAGGACAATAGGAACTATGCTATTAAATGGATTTCTAGGAGTCTAGATGTCCACACAAGTGTATTTTTGCTCATCAACAGATTTCTACAATTAGATACTTTTCAGACAGAGTTTGAAAATTGTGTAACTTTGTAGATATAAAGTTTACTAGGGACCGCTAGAATTAGGTGCCCTGTAACCATCACTGTAACCCTGTACAACTAGTAGTTGTTTCTATCAATAAAGGTTATTGCATGGGTAGGAAAAGAGCATGGAAGCAGTCTTTACATGAAATAAACACTTTCTTTTTCTTATTGAATGCAGCTTTGAGATTGGATAAAAATAATAATAACCCCCAAAACTGGAAGGGGAGACAATCTCCCTTTCAAAATCATGGATGTTGAGAAGCATTTTTTTTTTGCTAGTGCATCCAAATAGGCTGTGGATGTTTAAGGCAAGTTGTTTCAAAGAAAAGCACCTCTTCATATTATGTACTGAATGGGCAAAGACAGCTGTGAGAGTGCTAATTTTTAGGGTGTGACTCTGCTGCCAAAACAGAGGTGTGAATCCCCATAAACAATTCAGGAAGCCCCATAAATACCACTCCCAGCGTGATGGTGCTGTTGACAGAACATGAGTTGGAATGACAGCTATGCAAATTGCACTATGGGTACCCCAGAGGCTTTGTAGAAAACTGAAACCGTATGGTTGCTGCTGAGGTGACTGGGAAGGAAAAGCAATTGGCTTCAAGCTGCACGGATGTGTTCGATAAATTGATTAAACTGTGAGGGTGTGAGGACATGGGGGAGACTTCTAAATAAGCTAAATGCTCTGAAAATGAAGGATGCTTACGTCTCTGCCCAGGGCTCTGCTGTCACACAGTCCTGTAAGTTTGCAGCTGCCTTTACAGGTGCTGAATACAGTTCTCCAAGATAGATTCATTTGCATCCCTGGAAATAAAACTTCAAGAGCACTTACACACTGTTTTTTAAACATTTCAGCAGCTGAAATAGATAGAAATAGTTAGAAAGTACAAGTTTCCTATGATTTTTAACATTTTTACTCTCATCTCTGCTAAGGAAAGCCACCTACTGCTTTTGGGAGTCTCCCCAAAAGTAGAGGTCTTAGTATGATTTGACAGTATGATACCTTTCTAATCTGGTATTTTAAAGCTGGGATATATTTTATGAGTCACAGCCAGTTGAAGAACCTTTTGAAAGGATACCTTTTGCACTTAATCTTGACAAATCAACATCAACTGCAAAATAGAGATTACATAGCTTGAGTGAGGGTATTCTAGAGGGTTTTTTTAGCTGAGGTGTGTTTTAGACTATTTTAGACAAGCAGCTGTCAGTCTAGAAACTGGCTCATATGTACCACTGCACTGAGTCTGGAGAGTTGGAAGAGTACAACCTGAATGCAATATTGATGTGTAGCAGCGGTAAAATCTATGGTAAAACCAGTACTGAGGTAAATTACAGTGGATAAGGGTAGATAAGTTGAAAGTGCATGGATTAGCAGGTATGTCAGTGATGAATGGAATTAAAATGCTTGTAAACTAATTTACATAGCACATCTGCTGAACACAACACCTGTTCAGAATGGCTGTAAGACACTAATGAATGAAGCAAGCGCAGAACTTTCGTCTGGTTAATTTTCTGCATAGTCTGAACAAGTGCCCATAGGATGTGAAATAAATTATGAGTCCTGTGCATAAATATGCATGTTTATTTTGATTATGAGAAGTATGAAAATAGTTATTTAGTTTAGTGATACTGGAAATTTCCATCCAGTATCATAGAAAAAGATAAATAGGACAAAAACCTACTGTAAATCTTTAGATAATATTCATTGTTTAGTTTCTGTCAGGAAAAACAATATTAGGAGGCAGATTTTTGACTCTTTCACAGAACATTTTAGACAGGAAGCCTGTGAACAATCCAGTGAGGCTACTTCATAACTGAATCCAACAAAGTTCCCTAATATTTTGTGCACACTGCATTGATCTGACTCCCATAATTGTGATACAAGAATTCCCTTTTCTGCTTTACTTCTCTTTGATGCCTTGTTTTTTATAAAAAGAAAATTCAAGGAGGCTGAACTTCCCCCTGGAAAGGCTTCTCTTTCTCTCTCTAAGTAGAAAGTCACAGAATCACAGAATCCCAAGGATTGGAAGGGACCTCAAAAGATCATCCAGTCCAACCCCCCTGCAAGAGCAGGGTAACCTAGAGTGCATCACACAGGAACTTGTCCAGCCGGGCCTTGAATATCTCCAACGGAGGAGACTCCACAGCCCCCCTGGGCAACCTGTTCCAATGTTCTGTCACTCTCACAGTAAAGAAGTTTTTCCTGATGTTCACATGGAACCTCTGATGCTCCAGTTTACACCCATTACCCCTTGTCCTATCACTGGACATCACTGAGAAAAGCCTAGCTCCATCATCCTGACACTCACCCTTTACATATTTGTAAACATTGATGAGGTCACCCCTCAGTCCTTCCCAACTTAGCTACCAGAAGGGGGATGCCCCAAGTTAGCTGTGTGACTACGTCTACAAATACGCAGTTTTGCTGGCAGTTGTACAGTCCCATGGATGATGATGGAAATCCAGTGGTGTAAGGAAAGAAGAGAGCTGAATATTCTACCTGTAAGAATGCATAAGTTTTTTTCGAGCTCAAATTGGATAATCTATCCTGTTACCAGAAACCAAGATGTAAATATGAAATAAATAAATAAAGCAGCATTGCTATTGTTAACCCTACAGTTTTGTAACACCATTTTTCAACTTTTACTTCTAGGAGTAAAAATACAATTTATTATGCTATTTCTCTCAGCTTCCTCTGATTTTGATTCCTTCACTGGTATGGTTAAAAGAAACATTGATAGAATGGATATGGCTTGGTTGAGTATTAGCACACTGCTAACAAATACTGTTATTCTACATTATCAGGACAAAATACATCAGGCGTTATGCTGATTACAGATGCCTTTTCTAAACCAATTTACTAGCAGTTTACTAGCAATTTTCCAGCCTTCTAGAACTCTGTTTTATTTAAAAATGTCTCTTTGTTAAAATTATAACAGGAATTTTCCTTGTATTACCTTTGCACATATGTTTCCAGGCACTGCTTAGAAGAGTTGGGGGAAGTATACTCATCTCACCTGATCTTGTCTTAGTACAGAGCCTCACAGGTCTTAGAAACAGAATTATGTGTTCATGTGTTTTGAGAACTTTGATTGTGAAGCAATCACCAGTGTTAGCACCAGCCATTTACAGCCAGAGGTAGCAAACGTACTTTTCATTTTTTGAGAAACTAAGGAGCCATCTCCAACTGTTCACATTGAAAAGCCTGTGAGTTGCTGCCTAGATCTTCAAATATCCTTGTGTAAAAACAGTAGTAGGAGGTGTAGACATGATATAATTACTATAACTAAAAAGTAACTGAGTCATTTTAAGCTGTGTAAATGCTTCTGATGCTTTTCTTGGTCTTGGCAGATACAAGATAATTCAACTGTCAGTGAAAGAGCACCATGTTACACGTATTGTGGCTGAAAAGATGGCATGGGGAAGCCAGTGCAGCTGACAAGAATCATGGCAACTTCTTAAGAAGCTGTAAGATTGTGCACAGTTTGCAGAGGAGATATAAATGGGTAAGAATGTGTCAGCATAGCTGGGATTACTTTAGAAATCTCTGAGATAAATTACTTCTGAGAGGGGAATATCTTGAAAGGGGCATGAGATAATGATGAAAGAACCAAGGTAGTATATTTTTCCCTTAATGCAGTCAGGTGAACATCACAACCTTGTCCTTTGTCTTCATGATTGCAAGCCATTCAAGTACGCTCACCTCTGGAGATCTGAACACTCTAAGATCTCATTGTCTTCAAACTCTTATTTTAATTCTCCTTCCTGACTAGTTTTAATAAACCTATTTTGTGAAAATCAAGAGACTGCTTTTTAACCTGTTGCCCGCACTTCTGTTCACTGCGAGAAGGGCTGTAACCTTGGTATCCACAACTGTGCTAACATATCCTTGATCAGTCATTTTCTCACTGGATCAGCTCAAAGCTTCCAACACATCTTTTAATTAAACTAAAATGGGAGGAAAAAGTTCCCCTTTTATGCATGTGCTCTGAAAGGAACAATATCTTGCAAGTGATGCGCACACAATGATCCTGTCTATTTACAAGTCTGAGAATTAGATGAATATATAAGAAAGGAAACTTTGTTCTGATTGGAACGACAGTTTGATATGAAACAAAGAGGGTGGCTTTCTAAAACATTTCAAAAGATGGGTTTTTCTGAAGATGTGTTTGCAGTAGAAATTCCCAGCCTACTTCTAGGGCTTTGTGTAAGCCAGGTAGGAAAAATGAAGTTAGTTCTAGGACCTGAATCAGAATCTTGATCCAGAGAGTAATGAAAGTTGAACATCTTCCACAGTTTTCTGTGTAAAACAAGTAAATAAAAAAAAATGCATGGAGATCAACATATCCCCTTTAAAGACAGGACTGTGCTATACACTCAGTCGTATTTCTCCAAAGGAAAGACTAGCTTTCTTTCTCTGACATTCCTCCGTGGACATAAAAGTCAGACTTAAATGAGCCACACAGAAGCATTTCAATACTTTTTTTCCCGTGCTTTACATTGAGTTCTCAGTGTTTGGCAGGGCATTCACAGAGGCATGCGGTGACTACTTCATAATTGGGTGAAGGCTCTTTGTGCTCCATAGGCCCAGCAGTGAAGACACAGGTTGGAAAAGCACCTGGAGAGCTAAATGTTCTCCGACTCCTTTTCCTGTATCTCATTCTTAAAGAAGCTATCTAATATCATCCCTGATTTGTTGTTTCCCCAGCATTTTCTTATCAATAGTACAGCTCAGATAAGCTTCATATAAACAACAGCATCCACCATGTTATTGGTGATTCAAACAAATCTCACAGAAGATACATTTCAATTTAATTACATTTTCTGATAGCAAATATGACTCCTACATCTGAACAGATGAAAGAACAAGGTGATGCCATATTCTGCTGCATGGGAGAACACAGTTTGACACAGCCATTCAGGAGCTGCAATTGATTGGCATCAGTACTACAGCTTACTCATCATTCAAACGCCAAGACTGGGGTGGAAAGCTGAATGCTGTCACCTAAAGCAGGAAGAGATAACAAACTGTCAGACAGTATGTTTTCAATAGATAAACAGTTGGAGAGATATTTATTTCTTTTTCTCAGTGAAACGAGTGAAAAACAAGATCAACAATGAGAGTTACGTGGGACCTACATCAGCACAAACAGGAGCAGAGAATCACACTGGCACCAAGCCTGCAGTCCTGACAATGCTCACGAGTGCCTATTGAAAGCTACTGCTATCTGACATATGTTGCTATAAGTAAGTGCTAATTAAATCTTAGGACAATGTTCTATTATTAAAACAAGAGTCTTTAGTAACTACTAAACAGAGCTGCCTCCCTACAGGAGCAGAGCTATCCACTGCCTGGGTTTCCCTGATATGTCTTCCTTTTCTGTCCTTGGAGCACCATCTAAGCATGTTTCGGAATCAGTGCAGCCGTGTCTGGGGTTTGGGAATTTCCAGCAGAAGCTTTGCAAGGGGCAGGCTTGGCAGGCTGCAGTGGGCAATGTCAGGACAGTAGTGAGTGCAGGCAATGGTTGAAAAGAGGAGGAGATGCTCATGCAATGCTAGATCTGAAGTGCTGGCAGCTGCTGTGCTTGGCCTGGATCCACAGAGCCGCAGATGTGAGTAAGACTGGGGCTGGGGGAAGCAGAGCTTGGAACAGGCTTGATATAGTAAGGGATAATGGGAGCAGGGGGATATAAGAGTACTAGGGTTACATTACTGAGTGCTGGACAGAGGAGGTATTGGGTTTGTTAGTGGAGAGCTTAGGAGAAATGGGGCTCTGTGTTGGATTTGGAAGATTTGGGAAGACCTGGGGCAAAAAGCCTGGGACCTGGACATTTTGGGGCAAGTGAGATTTGGTGTGGGACTGTGGGACTGATGTGATGTAAGTGAACAGGACTGTGATGTTGGATTTGTTTGGACAAAATTATTTTGCTGGACATGATTCATCAGTTACTTTTCAGGAAAGAGCATTGGACAGCGACACACTCCTATCTCCTATCTCCTACTTCTTTTAGATCCTCTTGTATTTTTCACTTATTTGGCAATGTGATTGCATTGATCAGGATGTCCTTTAAGATCTGACTGTACTTCTCTCCAAGAGAGAGGTACTCACTGTATATGGGGCAAATGGGAGAGAAAAAGGACCGCAGACCATGAAATACCCTCCACAACCTCCTTTTAGATTAGCATTCATATTACAGGGTTTTGACCATGCCCATAGTCCAAAAGCAAGGACTGCAATGACAGGACAATGTAGTTATCTTCTGTACAATTGCCTAAGGTTACATATAACCTATTCTAAATGGACGTGGTTTATGTATAGTGACCTTCTAGCTTTGCTAGTCATCACATCATTTATCCCCACTGAATACAGGAGCCTTGAGCACCTAAATTCCTATTCTGGATGCGTAAATCTAGATGGCATCAGTGCTCTTGATGTTTGCTTCTATTTCCATATAGTTCTCAACCAGAACATTTTAGGAGCATCCGAAGCTACCTAAGTGTTGTCCATATATGTGGTGTCTTTTACACACAAAGTCAGACTGAATCCCTGTGCTTGCCCAAAACTGGTGGACCTAATGGTCCCAGCTTAGTGTTGGAAGTACAAAACACAAATTCTCTGCTTTAGAGTAGGAAGAAAACTTCCTGTTCTTTACAGACAACTGATGAAAATGTCAGAGTATACTAAATATTAACTTTGTGAAGAAGTCTGTGCCTCCTAGAACAATGCCCTACATTGTCCTCTGGCAGAGAAGTATCTCACACACCTTCCATTGTTCTGAAAGGTAAGAGATAAGGAAGCTTTTTTCTCTCCCCCGTATTTCATTTATACACTGAAGCTAACAAGATGCCATTTGCTGTGTTTGTTTTTTTTTTTTTTTGTTTTGGTTTTGTTTTGGTTTGGTTTTCTTTGACAATGGATCAGCTAAGCAATTCTGGAGGAAATATATGGTAAATATACACACAGATTAAAAGGGAAGAAATTCAGTGAGACGAATGTTGTAGAGGCAGTATGGTACTCCAATCTGTCCACACACAATCATCTGCAGATGGATACAAAAGCATACAACCATTCCCATTCTCTATATAAAACTTCTTTTATCCAACTTCAATAAAAGACTAAAACCTTTCACAAGTCCCACATAACCAAAAAAGACAATGTGATGTGAAAACATAAGAGTCAGCATGAGGTCACAGGCACAAGATTGAAAAAGTCTGTGTGTGAGCCAGCTCCCTGTTATCCCAGGCATCCATACTGCAGAATATCATGTATAAGAGAATTGCACCCTACCTCAAAAACATGTTTGTTTTTTCAGCTAATATGCTTACAAGAAGATTACAGAACTTCACTACTCTTGTTAACAGAAAATATCTTCTAGTTCTTAACCTGGATGTATTATTGGCTTGTTCGTGCTCATTTGCCTTGCTCCAAACTCACAACAAATTTATGAAGTGATTTTAACCTCCAGCTTCTCCTTTTTCCAGCTGCAGTATTCCTGATATTTAAAAATCAATACTTTCCATCCTCCTCACCCCAATTATGAGAATGCTACATAAATTGCAATACAGGTCAAGGTTGGGTTTTTTTTTCCCAGGTATATTACAGAATTTTGTTCTTTCTTTCTTGCTTGCTTTCTTTCTAGTTTCTTTTTTTTTCTGAGTTAATAAGATATGTACAGGGTAGATTTTCAAGCTTTTCTTAATAACTTAGAAAAGGGGGAAAACAGTGGTATTCCCTGCATTCATGTGACTCCTGGTGGACTCTTCCTGCCATTGATCATTAAAGAAATATGTTTGATTATTTGCACAGATTTCATAGGACTTTGTTAGAATGAATTGAGCTGAGTGACATAAAGGGCAAACCTAGTGAAGTCAGTAAAATCTGGAAGAATTCACTGTAGCAGATCCATTTTACACTCATGCTTTGTCTTAAAAAAGCACTCATGCTTTGTCTTTCAATAAAAATATGAGTGTTTTCATGTAGCAGCAAAGCATGTTAAGGGCAGGCTAGACAAAGCTAAGATGAAACTTCTAGCTCTGGAGAAACATAATTTATTTTCTTTTCTTTCATAATATAAGTTTCATTCAAGTATCCTGACTCTGTGTCCAATAGCATTCTCAAAACTAAAAAGCAACTAAAAGGTAAACCTAGCTGTTATTTATCAAGTCTATACTTAGGTCCCAGCTTTTAATTTTTGCCTTTTGCAACCAGGCCATCTTTGCTATGACTTCAACAATAGTTTCTTTGAAATCTTTCCTTGACTCCACTAAAAGTTCCTCAAATCCGAACTCCTTTGAACTTCATGTTTCTGGTTCATTTTGCTCACTTTCTTTGGTAGGAAATTTCAGACCAGATGAACAAGAACATATTGCGACTCTTTAATTTTTATGAAGCAGTCTGTAAGTTTGTGCCTCCTTGCCATCAAAGAGATTGACAGGAAGAAAATTCCTAGAGATGGGGTGAAAGAATCAGAATGAGTACCCTACATACAATAATTTTCTCGTTACCTCAAATCTCTGGAGCTATAAAACATCTTAATAAAGTTATATGGAAACAATGAAGAAAAAACCCCCATGTACTCTCTGGCCCTTCTGTTAAAAAAAAAATAAAATGGGAAGGATTAGTCAGATACTGTCCTTCTATCCTTTTACTGTGATCAAAACATGCATACGCATGCACTCATATATAGAGAAATTTCCAAGCTGATATTCTTCTTGATTTGAAAAATTAGACTCACAAAATGCTTAAGCTACAGCAAGGGTAAAATAATCACTGCATGAACAGAGCAGCTCATGGGAAGAAAGACTGAAACGAAAGCCTACATCTAATAGATTTGCACAAGTACACACAGAACCAGTCACGGCCCTGGAGAAAACTCACACGGGACTGGAACCAAGCGTAAAAAAATGAGGTTACAGCCAATGCCCCTTGTTTTGGCACGTTGTGCTGTATGATAGAACATTTTTTTCTCCTCTCTTCAGCATATTTAGAGGGTTTCTACAGTATCCATTTTATTGCCTCCATGGTGTGAATTAATGGCCAAGATTTGTGTCTGTACCACGGTTTTAGGCCCTCAAGGCCAACCACAACTATGCAGTAAATATGATGTCAGAGAGTTTGGACTAATTGGGCATTAATTATGCTGTCATGTGCATGTGGGGTACTGTTCAGTCTCCTTGTATTTGTACTGTAGAGTCCTCAGAAGCATTCTTGGGGGGGTTAAGGGGTTCTTGGTTGCCTTTCATTGTGGCACAGGTTTTAAGCATATTTCTAGACAGAAGTTACCACTCTCAAAATGCACACTGCAGAAACTGAAAAAATGAGGTTTTCAATCCTGCCATCTGATTTCTGGGTCTCTTTAATATGTTGAAGGCATGCTGTGGCCAACAAGAATTACAGAGAAAAGCAAGAGGACCTCTCAATAAACACCCTTGCAGGATACTAAAGTATAAGGAGCAAATTTAGAACATGCTTTATTTTTACTTTATCTTTGTATTGTGTCTTTTTTGGTGCATGTATCTGCTTTAGTAAAAATGAGTAAGAGATGCAGCTTTATGCTTCAGGGCATTAGACTTCCATAGATCACCTGAGGCTTGAGAGACTTTTTCTGTGTTAAGCACATGCCTCACCAACTGTCCTTTAAGGGATTCTTCCTGCAGTTACTTTTAAAAGTTTCTAGTTATCAGAGGAGGCAAAATAGAGGCCTAAAAGTACCATCTATTTTGCCCAAACCAGTAATTTTGATCTTCAGTGTTTGTCAGTTATTTTTTGCTATTTATTAACAAGTTGTGTCTGTAAGAAACGATTGTCCAATATTTATCTCTAGCTCTATACCTCTAGATCAATATCTGTATATTTGTAGTGATTTTTTCCTTTAGCATGTGTAACCTAATGGCAACTATTTAACTCCACTCTGTAAAATGGAAATGTTGGAAAGTTTATTTTGGTAGAGCTACATAAAAGACAAAAAAACATCTGCACCTCTGCCATGTGATTTACAGCTTACTGCAGTATTGCCATGAGATAATCTGTGTCTTTTGCCCAGTAGATGTGCTGTTGTTTTTTAAAACTTGACAGCCCCCTCATTTACTCAGAAGTTCACATGTTCTACTTGGAAATTTAAGGGTTTTTGTTCTATCAAGGTGTATATTTGTCAGTGCACTGCAATTTATTCTAACAAAAAAAACCCCAAAAAACTAAAAACTTGACATTTTTCTCCAGAGCACAGCAGCATTAAAAGTCACATTTTCAAAAACACCTCTAAAACTCTTCTAAGTGCTTAAGTGCACAAACTCTTTTTTTCTAGAGTGTAGAAAATGAAGAATGAATATAATTCTGGGCATGTGTTTCAAAATTTGGCAATGAAATTGAATTAATGGAATTATTAGGACAATTTTTCAGAAACACATATGTTATGTAGGAGCCTAAGTATTATTTTTCAGGTTTTAGACGTAAAGTCTCTGAAGTACTTAGAAGCAGCCTTTATCATGGGATATAAGCAAAGTGGCATTAGAATTTCCATTGTTATTAGCAAAGGCTATTGTTACTCCTTTTTTATATTAAAATAATGTACTGGGACTTCTACATGTCAGGAATCTTGTTTTAGTAGCATTATTTAATCACACCGTCAGTCCATCACAAAGAGCTCTCTAGGCTGAGATTAAATAAAATGTGAGAGGTGAAATGGGAGCTTGAAGATCACACAGATGGTCAGGCACAGTAGTTCCCATTGAACTGTCCATTAGAGTTTTCTTACTGTACAGATGATGCTTTTTCTTCAGATATCCAAAAATAAGTGAACAAAACCCTATTGATCAGCCAATTGAAAAATAGACAGAGACCTGTATTTATAATTAGCCATACAAATGTTGTTTGATTGATGTTTACATTTAGTTTTAAAGTGGTAAAAATCACACACTCTGAAACCTTTTTTGATGTAACTCCCCAAAATTTCTACTTTGGCGGATGAGGTTATGGCCATTTATATCTTGTACTCTGCTAAAGATAACTATTGTGAGAAACATGTCAACAACATAAACCAAACAAAGAGTTTCCAGAACACAGTGCTAGGTTTTATTCTAAAGGGCTTGTCTACTGAGGCAACAAAGAAGGGTGTTACTTCCCACTAATTTTGCTCAAAGGCTGTGGGGACTTATGATACATGAACTGCTTGCCAGGTACATGGGGTTGCAGTGGTTTTTTGCCCTCCGGCTGGGTTGTTGGTGGCATTGTGAGATTTTTCTGTGATGCAGTGTGGGATATATTTGAAAAGCTCTGGAAGGAAATGCCTGGGGTCAACCAGGAATTTAATTGTGATTATTCTTTGATAAAACTTTGTAGCTGTGCTGTTAATTAATATTTATTAATTTACATGGGGTTTGTTTGTGTTTACTTAGCCACTGTTGAGGAACAACAGGATTGGAATGCCTTGACAGGAATACTTGGATTTCACTGGCAAGTCAAACTCAAAGGTGGAAGTGCAGAAGCTGCCCTATCTAAAGCCATGTGGGAAAAAAAATGGTGCTCCCACAGCTAGTGGAACAAATAGAAAGCATTTCTGAGATTGGTAAAGCTGTAGCTACTTAAAGTTGTGATGTGAAAGTAGAAGTGGCCTGGGGAAAATGTATTCTAGTTAAGCATTTTCATCATATTGAATTCTTCTCCAAATTTTCTCTTCATGTCTCTTCGCCAACACTACTCCAAAATACTTCTTTGGCCATTTCTTGGCCAGCTTGGTGGCTATGACAAAGACCACCTCTACCAGTTTTCAAGACACACTTAAACTCCAGTGTCCTTCTCTTTCTCAGCCTTGGGAATGGTTTCCTCCCCTCCCTTTTCAAATTTTAAAAGAAGTGGAGAGTTTGTCAGGCATTTACCCTTTGGTATTTTCCTCTACCTCCTTGGATCACATGAAGATATTGAGTGAACGTTAGCTCAGGTGTCTTTAGAGAGCTGTGAGGCTGTGCATGTGCTGTGCAAAGAAAGGAAAATAACATCTGGATTTGTTTCTTGTCTATTTTAGGTACCACTGAACACCATAATGGGTTACAGGATAATATATTTTGCTGTTGTAGGCGCAAGGTTGTCAATCACCCTAGAGATAGATACCATTCTTCCATCTTCCATCCAGGACTGGGGAAACCTTCAGCCAGTCATACACACATCAGTCTCCACACATCAGTCTCTCTAGCAGTAGTTGCAGGCAGCAAGGTGTGACCCAGGCTGCCATTTCAGAGGTGTTTTCTATTGCCATCAGTCCTACGGACAGGGCTTCAGGCATTCATTAGAGAAAGTAGTTTGGGAAAGCCAGATTAGTGATTGCACTTTGCCTCTTTTCAAACCGTTATTACCCTGAAAGCCACTTCATCACTATGAGAGCTCAGGAGGTATAGAAAATAGTAGTTCAAGTAAGTGAAGGGGAATCTTCAAGCTACACACTGATGTTATCCACCAGAGCAGTCATATATCTGTGCAAGTCTAGAAGGAAGTAGCCGCTTTTTCTGCCTGAGGCAAGAAGTCAGCCCTGTCTTCTTGTATGAGAGCGGAAGATATAAAATGAAGGAGGGTGGGAAAGTCAGTGAAAGACAAGTAGCTTGCTAAGAGCAGACATCTCACACAGTATTTCTGCAAGTCCAGCAGAGTGGTAGCTGTTTTTATCACTTGCAGGAAGGGTACAGAGGACAAGAGGTCACACAAAGGACACTAGTTTTTATCCACTGGACATGAACAACGACTAAAGTATACTAAAGTATAAATACTTCCCATGTATCATAATATGAAATACAAAATACTTATGTAAAGATCAAATCTAATGAGACAAGAAAAAAGTACTAACTGAAACCACTGTGGGAGACTGAAGACTGCAATTTAAACAGGCATGGGAGAGGGTGGTTGGGTATATTTCATATTTTTTAGGGGACCCTGTGGTATATGTCCAAATACCTGCACAATGAATGAGCATTAAGTTTGAGTGAGATCTTTGAAGAAGTCTCCATTAGCACTACCACACTGAAGTTGTGCCTGCTGGTTCACACTATGGATGTGTGGTAGGAGCACCACTGGACTACTGCACACCACTTTCTTACTTTCTTGGGAGAAGTTTTCTGATTCTGCTCATTACCTATGTTCTAGTTATACTTTTGCATGACAATTCTTTTAAGGTTAGCTTCAAAAATATCCTTCATCCCCAGAGCTTCCCAAAAGTTTTCTTTACTCCGAAGGAAGGGGAGATTTGAGATCTCCACTATGCAGCTTAATTCTGCATCAATATTTAAAGACGGAAGTACCATCCTGTCACTGTGACCCCAGAGCAGCAGAAAGCAAATGAATAAACACAGCTGTTGTTCCTAGATAGAACACAAAGCAGCCCAGAATGATGGCAGTATCACTGCCAAAATGCTGTGTACTGGAAATAAGCCCACACATACATTTAGACATGTTGAATTGCTGCACTGTGAATTTACTTTGTTTTCAGATAGGAGAACACTTGTGTTCTTATCAGTTCATCCATACCAATCCTTACACTAATAACTGAAAGACAAGGCATTGTGATGTTCTCAATCTTACCTTGCTGCATAGAAGTAACTATTTAAGGAAGTATATACTGTTACGTGGTTAAGGCTGCAGCTGGGATCTAGAGAAGACAAAATGAATATGAGCAAATGACTAAGTTACCTGTACACGTATTTGAGGTAAAGAAAACACAGGTTTCTATTTCTTCCAGTTGACCATAGAGATATAGTAAAGGAACCTAAACCTAGGATGGAATCATCAAAATCTTGGTAAGACCTTTGGTTAGAGAGCTAAAGGCACTACTGCAGGACAATTTCAATATCTACACAGGCCAGAAGGGGAAAATAAACTCCTTGTAGAAACATCAGCAGGGTAGCTTAAAGCAATGGGATAAGTCCCGATTCTATGGCAATTTTCAAGTGGATGTAACCACCCCAATCCTCTTGATACTTTATAGTTTTCTTGGATTAGGCTACAGATTCAGAGGTGATTTATGTGACATGTTGTTTAAAGGAAGCTTTTATAATTGGAGAAATACCTAGATCTAAGGAAAACATATCACTTGATGCATTCAAAGCTTTTAATATTTCTTATATGTTGAAGAGCTCTTCTTCACCTGACTGTTTGAGTGGTAGTGATCTACCTGAGTAGAATCTGACGTATATATGTAATTAAGCTGAAATTAAAAAAAAAAAAGAAAAGAGAATAAAAAAAGTTGGAAATACCAAACTGCATGAAACTATGGGAAAGTAATTAAAATCTTCATGCTATAAGATGTTACTTGTTTTTTATTAATGAAGCTATTACTTTTATATGTACCCAATTGAGTTGTAAAATACTTATGACTAAGAATATTCTTGAATTTAGATATAAGTCTGGTCATGCATAGGCTTAGCTATATTTGTACAGGTACCCTTATTGCAGTGAATAGGCTCATAACAAATTTTGTCCTTTTTTTTCACTGTCAAGAGCTATTTAAAAACAGACAGCAGCACCTTTGGGCAGAGGATACATCTCCAGTACTAGATAAAAGAGGGTCTTCTATCTTCACTTTCCCTATCCACAAGAAAAGCCTTCCATAAAGGGGACTAACAAAAGTAAATGCAAGATAATTAGTACCAGTTGCCCTTGAGGCCAGGAGCTGGTTCTTAAACCCCGTTTCATCAGGAGCATAGGAGTAGTCTGCAAGTTGTGGTAGGAAGGCCATAGTACAAATCTAAAAAAAGAAATGGAATTTTGAGGTTTGTTTTGACCTTCCTTACATAAAAGATAGACACAATGGAAGAAGGGAAATTACAGAAAATGATGTTGAAAGATTCATCTGATAAAGACATTTCTGAAGCAACACAGTAAAGTCATCAGTAGGGAATATCACCCCAAGTCATAGACGATGGAGATTATAAGGAGTTGGAGAAAAAAAGAACTGGAAGAAGCTGTCATTATTTGAGCTGCAGATTGAAGTATTCTGAGGTTCTAGGAAGTGTTTCTACTCATAATTATCATTCTCATGATCTTTCAGTTTTTGTTGTACTGCTGGGTAAATCTCAATTAAGAAATCTAATAAAGCAGATTTTTTTTTCTCTTATCATTTAATAGTAGGAAGATTAATCTGATTTTGAGCATATATGTATCACTAGACTTTGTATAATGATCTCACCTATTAAGTTTCCTGTGTTATTGCATAACTTCTAATTAATTCCCCTGTTAACGGTTTGATACTCTTCAATTTGCAGTTCGGGAATGTTATCAAAGTCTTTCTGAAGTTAACTACTGTTATTTCTATTCATTGCTTAAAATTCATCATTGGCTTTGTGAACTGTTAATGGCTTCATTAAAAGAGCACAGCCAGAATACTGCAATATCCTCCTAAGCACTTGTATGGTCCTTATCAACATAAGACCTGAACAGTTTTTAATCATTAATATCATAATATATTATATTATATAATATAATTATATAATTATTATATATTATATATTGTATATAATTATATAATTATTATATAATATAATTATAATATATTATTATATCTATTATATATCATATATAATATATATATAAAATATATTATATAATATATAATATATAATGACATAATAAGTCATCTCATATCCATGGGAAATAGACTGTTCAAAATAACATGGAAAGAAAAAACCAAAACTAGCTTAGCTTTATGGTTGACCATATATTTCCAGAATATCCTGTTATTCAGTGTTTCAGAAATTAGCCCATGCTTCTGACTACAGCTCTTTAGATATCTGAAGCTTTGGAAATCATAGAATCATAGAATAGAATCATAGAATAGTTAGGGTTGGAAAGGACCTTAAGATCATCTAGTTCCAACCCCCCTGCCATGGGCAGGGACACCTCACACTAAACCATGCCACCCAAGGCCTCATCCAACCTGGCCTTGAACACCGCCAACGATGGAGCATTCACAACCTCCCTGGGCAACCCATTCCAGTGCCTCACCACCCTCTCAGTAAAGAATTTCTTCCTTAGATCCAATCTCAACTTCCCCTGTTTAAGTTTGAAGCCGTTACCCCTTGTCCTGTCACTACAGTCCCTGATGAAGAGTCCCTCCCCAGCATCCTTGTAGGCCCCTTTCAGATACTGGAAGGCTGCTATGAGGTCTCCACGCAGCCTTATCATAAACTGAAGATTCTGACTGAAAGGTGATGAATATTTTTAATCAGTTTTTCTGTACTAGATAAACTTTTCCCAGAAATATAAAAATAATCAGCTGAAAAATGTTGTGAGAAGTGTTTGTAGGGAATGCAGCTCAGGTGTCTTGTGTCCCTATTCTGACTATTTCCACAGTCACACTGTCTCAGACTAGACAGCAAAAAACCCTGAACAAGACAGAAGTCAGGATGTGTCACAGACTTTCTACTTTGTCCATACAGATTGCTTCAAGAAAGACAAGGACGTAAGGTACCCAATACACATTAAAGGGCTTTTTAGCTAAAATCCAAAATGTTTGCTTTTGTTTAATTGTTGGTTGTGATATTTTTGTGTATGTGTTTGGTTTTTTGTAGTTGCTGGTTGTTTTGGTTTTGGTTTGGTTTTGTTTTTTTTTTTTTTTTTTGGGGGGGCATTTTTTCAGATTATGAAAACAGATTTTGGAGAAATTAAGAATTCCCTATTAAAGATATTCAGCTTTCTAAACTACTTTCCAACAGCTTCTCCAATTTCCTCTGAAGCCTTTTGTTTTCATCGTATTCATTGGCAAGGGATTCCATATGTCTGCTGCCCTTTCGTGAATTACCATTTCCTCTCTTTTGTTTTGTGCCATGCTTCAGCTAACTTTCACCAATAGCTCCTACAATTCATCTTGTATTAGAAGACAAAATGAATAATGAATTTTTATTCAATTTCTTCATGCTTTTCATGGTTTTGTGGGCCTGTGGTATATGTCCCCTGAATCATCTCTTTTCCAGATGGAAGATCCTTAGTGACTCGGCTGCTCCTCATGTGAAAAGAAATTAAGGTACGCATCTTTGACCATTCTTCCCTCAACGTTTTGCCGTTCTATTATTTTCTTAGGAATCAAACATTCTGAATTTAAGATAAAAACAATGGCATAATTATGTTTCCTATTTTGTTCTCTCTTCCTTGAACATGCTTTTTTGCCTAAGAGGAAACACTGGGTGTATTTGTGGAAAAAGAAATGCTCCTACTAAACTGTGTGCTTCTTTCATAGAATCATAGAATAGTTAGGGTTGGAAAGGACCTTAAGATCATCCAGTTCCAACCCCCCTGCCATGGGCAGGGACACCCTACACTAAACCATGCCACCCAAGGCCTCATCCAACCTAGCCTTGAACACTGCCAAGGATGGAGCATTCACAGCCTCCCTGGGCAACCCATTCCAGTGCCTCACCACCCTCTCAGTAAAGAATTTCTTCCTTATATCCAATCTAAACTTCCCCTGTTTAAGTTTGAAGCCTTTGTCCTGTCACTACACTCCCTGATGAATACTCCATCCCCAGCATCCTTCTATGCATTTCAAGTTAAAATCCTTGCCTACCACACTAGAGATTCAATTTCTTAAGACAGGAGAATAGTATACATGAAAATTAACAGCTGGGAGGATGCAGTCAGTCACTGAAGATGCACATACCGCCTGTAAACCTGAAATAAGTATCTTCCCTTCCAGAAAATGGATGACAGAAAATCCCCACCAAGCATTTACTATATTGCAGGTTAAGCTCTGGATTTTAATTACTTAATTATATTTATGCTCTTCTTATATGTAGCTTATACGGGGTGTAAAAAAAAATGAAGCTTCCTACAACATTATTTAAGAGGTAGTCTCTGAATCACTAGGTAACCACAAAGTATGAAGGAGGCGGCATGTTGTAATACATATGACACTTGTCTAAATCAGCCCTGTATAATATGGCAAATAAACCCCTTCACTACAGTTCTAACATTTAGCACTTTTTCCATGTAATTCTGTTCATAGATGTCTAATTAAAGATCACTGAACCAAGTCTTTAAAAGGCAACCAATTTAATTGCTGTAATTGTATGATTTACATGAATAATAAATGGGCTAATGATACTGTAATATTAAGTGTTCAAGTTGGTGATCAAGTCAATTAAGTTATAATTGTAAAGCAGCAATCCACAAATGAGTGAAACCCTTCCCCTTGAGAATGATGTTGATAGGAATAAAATACAGTAACCTTACCATATTTTTACATGCAATTTGATACAAAAGAACATATAGACAATTTTTTTCACCACAAATCCTATAGAAATCAGAGTGTCCATTGCCTTACCATTTAAATACAGAGACACAGACTTAGTTGGAGGTGAATTATAGCAAGTGTTTTATAAGGTCCTTATTTTAATTGTGGGCTTACCTGCAATGATGAGATCTTCAAGAGCTATCTAAATCTGGGGTGATGGCCACACCTGACAGCTCCACCAGGACAGCCAATTGTAGTGAAAAAGTCATATGTTTGTGAGAAAGAGCCTTTCCCTTAGAATCTATCAGAAACTGAAACAAAATATTTGCCAAATTTAGATGACAATGTTGGGGTAACCTATTCAGGGAGTGTGAGAGGGAAAGAATGAAAACCAATACAGAGAAACTGGAGATGCTTCACCCTCATCTCTAGACATCAATAGTCGCTCTTGATATTCTCAGGGTCATACCTAGCAGTGTCACTGGTGCAATCTCATGGAAGAGTGGTAAGAATTGATAGCCTGGAAACCTCCTGGAAGTTAACAATCCCCCTTAGAGATCAGGGCAGGTTTGTCAACGAATGCATCCATCTTTTGCCAGGACTGTCACTTGTCATCTTTTCCCTCTGAATACAAATGTGGTTCAGATGATTCTGGTGCTGATGCTTCTATTCCCTGTTATTCCTGGACCACTATACAAGTCCAGAAATTACAGTTCTGCTGATGAAGAAGGAGCCCGAAGGACAAATAAATGACTGCTCTTCGTATTAAAATTGGGCAGTGATAAGAATCATTGTGTGATGCTCATTTTCTCTATCATCAGCCATCACAAAGAGGCATGTCTAAATAACTCTCTGCTACTTTATAAGCACTTCAAGGGTGTGATTCACAGTGTTATAAAACAGGCCTTCTGAGCTGGATAGGATAAATTGCCCTCTGAAATTAATACTGTCTCCACTAATCCTAGAGGGGGATTACTTCAGATTAAAATTGAGCTCTCAGATGGCTTGAGTTAAATGAGGTATATCCAACCCAGTAGGACTACTACTGGACTTTTTCATATAAATTAATCCATTTATTGATTAGAGGGTTTTTATTTCTCGGGAGACTATGTCCAAATTTGTTTGCACTCTGCAAATAGTTTTATATAAAGAGTCAGGTTTTATAAACCAAAATTTGGAATGCAGCCTAGAAGTTAAGGCAGTTTCCTGGAAACCTAAGTTCAAGTCTCTTCTTTTTTACTCCTAGGTGATCTTTAAAGCAAGATGTCACAGTCACAGGAGAAGTGCTGTAGGTTGTGGGCTTCCAGGTCTTTTGGAATGGATTTAAATGCCACTCAATTCAATCCAATACATACTCTTCTGATTTGCTGGCAGAGATTAGATCAAGCTTTGCTTTGCAGGTGGTTTGCAAGGATTGGTTTCTAAAAGTGTGTTCCAAAATGTCTTTTTTTCCTTTCTGGTGTTAATATTTAGGTATACAGTACAGAGGGGAAAAACTCATACAGAAGATATTACTGCTCCATCCTTCTATGCTTTTACTCTGGCAGGCCTTTAATTTGAGTTTTCCCAGCACGAGAAGGAATTATAGTTTCTTTGTCCTGCATGAAAATCAGGCTGTTGGGTAAATGGTAAGGAGACAGCTTTCAGCTTTTTGTGTTGGAGAATTCCTTTGCTTTTCTTCCACCACAAATGGAAGAAGATAGTGTATGCTATAAAATGTTGAGTTTTGAATTCATAAGGAAAACCTAAAAAAGCATTTCTAACTCAGGTCATATCTTTTTGTTTCTTGTGCAGGCTCCAATATGTCCTAGATTAAATATTTAAGGCATGCTGGCATGCTGACACCAAGGCATAAGCTATAAATCAATGGAAATAAAGTTTCTACAAAAGCATAATTAAAATAATTTTATGTAAAGTCTAAATTACAGAACACTGAGTAATTAATCACGTATATACCTTTCATGTTATTTTGCTTCCTATTAGCAGTAAGTAGTTTAACATTATTGAAGGTGTCTTTATTATGTGTGTTTCTGAGTATATAGTTATTTTAGAAATCAGCTACCACATCTTTACGTAAGTCTGAATAATCAAGGTGATAGACTCAGGTTATTGGTGGTTGTACATGAATTCACTTAAAACCAAAAATAACCTTTATACTGTGCAGAGCAATTTAAGACCATGCATATGTCTACAAGCACAGTGAATGTGAGTGCTGCCTGAAACCGCCCTGAGAAAAATCTTCTAAGTCTTCAGAGGTCTAAGGAAAGAGATGTATTATAGCCAAATCAGCACTGTGCTTGCATGGACTCATCAAAGCTGTCAAGAAACAAGGTATATCCGTGTGGACATTATCTTACCTACTCCTAAAAGGCAAACCGTGATTAACAGTATCTCTGTGGCATGGCAGGCTAAATGTACCCAAACTGCCAGTCCAGGCTTTATTGTTAGCACTGGCTCTGTTGAACCCAACATAAATTGAGAATGGTGTTAGTTTTTACAAGAGACTTCTTTTCTCTTGTTTGTTCCTTTTTGTGGAATGAACTATTGTAAAACAAATACTTACAAGCCCTGTGAAACTTTTCCTGAGGACATCCAATATATCTTAGCAATAAGTTTGTACCCTACATAAGCAATTTTCCATTCTATCAAATTAGCATAATTTTTAATTGAATCATATAATCTTCCTTTTCTTTTTTTTTTTTTTTTGTTTTTACTAATGCAGCTAAAGTATAATCACATCAGTCTCTCTCATAAAGCACAATAAAAGAATACTAATCAGACAGCAACAAAGTACAAGGCAGAACTATTACCTGGAGGATATTATTTTTTTGTTGGGTTGGAAGCCCTGATATTGTCTGTTCCCTCTACAGTTTTTGGCTTATTTCTGCTACCATTCTCACAGCATCCTCTATTTAAATGAACAAAGAACAGTCCCTTCTAAGACATTTATCCCAGACCTGGGCCACAAGACGAGTTGCTGCAGATTGTTGATGATATGAGAAGAGATATGAGGGAGATGTGAGAACATATTTGAGGTTAGGAAGTTTCAAAAGCATTTTCCTGCATAAAAGCAGAAATACAACTGTTGTCACACACCGATATTACCATTTCAGCGAATCCTAAAGGAAAGTGCTTGGTTTCAGGCCCTCACGGATGTCATCTCCTAGTTTAAACTCATCACAACTTCAACATCTGGATATCCTTCATCTTATTGATCCTTTCTCTTATTTACTCATCTTTCTGAGTAACTCAGCCATTTTTAAAATATCATCTTCACTGTCAATGAAGTCAGTATGTTGCCCTTCTTTTTGGAAAGGCCTCTCTCTCGATGTTGATGACTTCCATGACATCTGAAAGACCTATGTTTTGGTTGTACGTAAAACCTCTCATCTATGTAATTTACATTTGCATTTCTACCACTGAAAACATCTGTCCACTGATCCTTCTTACTTTCAGTATATTGAAGCAAAGGTCATATTCTACCCATAACATATTTTCCTGTATTCCTTTTCTTCATCATAGAAAATACAAACTGCTTTTGGTTTTAATTTTCAAATTCTTTTTTGTACCTTTCCTTCTTGTCTCTTAGTCTCTCTTACCACAGTAAAAGGTAGCATCAGGTGATTTTTCTCCCATCCCAAACTGTATAAAGGTACCATTCCTTATCCTCACAAAATTACATTTGCAAGTTTTCTGATTCTCTCTGCCAAGCTATTTTGTTCAGACAGGAGAAACAGCACCTGTACATCTATAAAGCTTCTCCATTTTCCATTTTTTTCCCCTAGAAATGATCTCTAGTCTTCACTCTATAAACCCTCTGTAACCTTTTCCTTCTTCCCATGGCTCCATCTCTCTGTGTTCCAAGGATCCAAGGCTGAGGCTTGATATGGCCCAGCTGTGCAACCTTGGCTCAGACTTCAGGAGAATTTGCTACGCTGTGACAAATTGCTGTGAGAAAGGCTCTAGAGCAGAGCCATGGGAGATAACAAAGGTAAAATTAGAGACAGAGGCAGGGCTGCTGAGATGGAGATTGCAGGATTCAAGAGGGAAAACATCATCACTGAAAAATATAAGTTCCCAAAGCAATAAACAAGGAGCTGACAGAGCTGATAAAAGGTGACAACTCAGCAACATAGGGAGTGTGTTTTAGTGAGCAGTAGAGGCCACCCCTTCTGCTCCTGATCAATTCAAAGGAGCAAAGAACATTCAGGTACCTTACTAAAGCTTAAGGTAGGAGCTCATTACATTCTAGCCATCGTTTGTGTGGTAGCCTTTACATAATTGTGTTGTTATTGAAATTGTATATATCCATGTTGTGGTAGGCAGCTCAGCCCCACACAGCCACTTGCTTACTCCTCTCTGTGGGATAGGGGAGAAAATTACTAAAAGTGAGAAAAGTCAGGAGATAAAGGCAGTTTAACAGGGAAAGAAAAAGCTGCATGTGCAAGCAAATTAAAACACATTATTCATTCACCACTTCTCTTGTTCAAGCAGGTTTTCAGCCATTTCCAGGAAAGCAGAGCTCCATCACATTTAATGGTTACTTGGGAAGCAAGCACCATCACTTTGAATGTCCCTTCTTCTTTCTGTGCCCAGCTTTTGTTGCTGAGCACCACATCGTACACACTATGGAATACTCCTTTGGCCAGTTGGGATCAGCTGTCCCAGCTGTCTCCTCGCCTGGCTCCTTGTGCATCCCCAGCCTACTCACTGGGAGGCGCAGAGTGAGAAGCAGAAGAGGCCTTGATGCTATCTATGTAAGCACTGCTCAACAGTAGCTAGATCATCAGTGTATTATCAAAACTGTTTTTAGCACAAATCCAAAACATAACACAGTGCCAGCTACCATGAAAAAAATAACTACATAGCCCAAATCAGCACCATTTAAAAAAAAAACCCTGCTTTTATATACCCCATTTACAGGGGGTTTTTTGTATGACAATAGACTGGTCTAAATATATCCAGAAGAAATGGCTTTCCTGTAAAATCCATGCAAATCCTCCCAGCAAATGGTGCACATGAACAATATACATATATGTGAATGCATATGTACACTTTATCTGAGCCAGTTATCTTAGGCTTGCTTTATGAAAAAATATGGGCACTTGTGTGGTGTAATACACTTCACCTTAGAGCTGAAATTACTGAAATGGCTTACATGAATCTCAGTCTAGATATGCTGGTTTCCTGTGATTGGTTCTGAAGAAAACCTTGGATTTCAAGTTCAACTTTGAGTGTCTAAACTATCTGAAGTGAGATAAGATGAATGCCGTTGCCTTGTGTACCAAGATTGCTATAGGATTCTGTTATTTTTTTCTCATTGTTCTTTTCTCTTTCAGTATCTACATATAATCATTTGTTTTATTAGTTGTCAGTTCTTTGTTAATATGAGGAGTCTTATAACTGAAGTAATCAATAAAGTTTCAAGATACTTATTGCTAGCATAGGGAGTTAGCTAGAATCTGGAAGATCCTTACATTATCTTCTTACAGATTCTTATTATAGAAGAGTGAAAGGGCCTGACATTTCATTATGCTATGTAAAGTATCCAGCACAAAGGAGCATTCATACATGGTGAAAGCCTCTGGCTTTTATCACAAGAGAAGTAATAAATCATCTCTGAATCTTGATCAAATTATGTCTCTGCTTTTTGCCTATTTAAATGTCACTTGCAGATTAAATGGAATTATGGTGGGGTTTTTTTGTTCTTTCTTTTTCTTCTTTCTCTTAACTTTTTGTAATGTTAGTTTTAAGCAATAATAAACTATTGAATAATATGCGGCACTTGGGTTTCCATCATGGACTATGATGTCTCCCTACAGTCCTTCAAAGGAAACAAGGGTATGGAGAGGAGGTAAATATATTAATAAGAATTAATTTGAGTTCCCTAACCGTATAAGGTATAGCTGAGAAAAGTATTCTCTTCAGTATAAAAGAAAGTCAGATACACTAGTTTCTACATCCTTCAGAATGATTGTTTATACATTGAAAAGTCTTCCTCAGACACATAATATCACATTATTAAAGGTTTGTTTTTCTTTTTCTAGGGAGATTGCTATGGCAATACATAGCAAAATATGACAAGATATTATTGCCTACAGTCAATAATTATAGGATTAAAGATCAGGTAATCATACACTACAATTCAGTAGTGATGGGACTGCAAGTTCATCCAACTTCATTTAATCAAATCCTTTAAAAAAAAGGGCGTAAAGAAAAAGTTAGCCTGAAAGTATGGTCCTTGATTTCAAAAGGGAAATGATGACAACTATGTTGCTTGGATAGTCAGCGAAGCAGCTTGGTTGAGGAGAAGTTAGGTGTGTAAAGACTCTATGATTTCTTTATCATGAAGGTTCTCAACCCAATCCTTGCCCCTGTTTCATGGAAGCAGCACAGTCACAGTGGCACAATGAGACAATTAGGTCTGCTAAAACATGAGTGTTATCATGGGTACAGCAAATTGCTTTGGGGGAAGCAGATCCGATAGCATGGGATTTTTTTAATAGCTTTATACTCTCTATACCTGTCTCACCTTCCAGTTGCCATAAAACTTGATAGAACTTCATACTTCTGAGGCCTAAATCCTTCATTCAAACATGGCTGAGACATATTGGAGTGCAAATATGAGGCAGCCTTCTGAAGAAATGGAAAACTTGCTTATATATTCTGACTTTGTAAAAATCTAAAATATTTTAATCCCATTCAGATGAATAAACTGGGAGAATTTTAGGAATAAATCACATGAGAATAATTTGATAGATATCTTCAATATGTTTATAGGTGTTCTAGGCAAATGAATTATGCCTAATCTACTTGCATTTACAGAAAGTATTTGATATAGTGACCAACAGGAAATGTGTTTAGCTAAAAGAAATTAGGATGCAAGGTTTCTAACTAAAACTCTGTCAAAGAGTTAACATGAAGATAAGAGACTAAAGGACTGATGAGCAAGGACTTAACAATTGACAAGACAGAGGTTGAAAGAAGAGTTTTTAAGAATGTGCGACTGTGGGATTTGCACTGGTGACTTTAGCATAAAGGTTATATACACATGTATAAAGAGGAAGATTGAGATTAATACACATGTATTAAAGAGGAAGAGCTTGTACAGGAACATAACTAGAAAGCTCTGTGAAGATGCTTTTTCCTTTTTCTCCCACAATTATTTTTTTTCTACATATAAACTTTTAAAAAATTGTACTAGAACACTTAGTTGACCATGTAGTTAATACTGACACTGCCAGTAACCTCACATAGGTTAGTTTTAGGTAAAATTCCCAGCTGGAACAGCAAGGAACTCTGAGGGATGAGTGTAGATTTACTTGAAAGTCTCATTCAACATTTGATTGAAAAAAAAAATCAGTACAGACTGTTTGCACAGACAAATATCATTAGGAACAGTTCTGCTTCTTTATTTTGAGAGATAGGCAAAGTCTTAAGGAAGTTATTATCTCATGCCTCTGGAAAATAAAAAGTCAAGAGTCTGTCAGGACTTAAGCATAAAAGAACCTGAGCCTTGACTCTAAAATCACTTTGCAGCACTTGCTGTCAAATTTTCCTCTGTTGACCAAAAATAAAAAAAACCAAACCAACCCAACAGTATTTTTTTCTAGGAATTTCTATCTCTTAAAAAGTTATTGAACTAACAATATTAGTTACACTGGCTAAAGGCAAAAAACCCATCTTTGCCAATATGCTCAGTTAAGATTGAGATGATAGAAAACCATTGCTTTGCTTGAATTACGTACGAAAAATTTGAATAGCTATGGTTCTATAATTCTGTAAGGAAATAATTTTAAGCTCTGTCTTTGTGAAGGAATGCTTCTATTAGCATAGGAAATCTATCTGGTAAAAGGAAAGTATTTAGTTTGCTGATCCAAACTGAAAAGAAAATCCTGCTTTGGAGTTGAACTACTGATGATTGTTATGTCCGACAACTTTTATTCTACTTTTTTGCTCTAACTCCTCTGGCATTTTTACTGAACAGCTTCACTACAAGTGGTGATTTCCTCAAATCTGATTATTTTCAAAGACAGTGTCCTAAATGTTCCAGATGTCTTTCATAAATGTAGCAAATATGGCTGAAAATTTGGGTTTCATATTAATTTTTCTTAAAGAAAATAGAGTCGTAGAATGTTCAAGTGTCTCACTACCCTCACAGGAAAAAAATTCTTCCTAATACCAATCTAAATCTACCCTCTTTCAATTTAAAGCCATTGCCCCATGTGCTGTCACTACTTGCTTTTATAAAAAGTAGCTCTCCAGTTTTCTTCTAGGACCTGTTTTGGTACTTGAAGGCTGCAGTAAGGTCTTCCCAGAGCCTTTTGTTCTCCAGACTGAACAACCCCAGCTCTCTTAACCTGTCTTCATAGGAAAGGTGCTCCAGCCCTCTGATCATCTTATCAGGAAGATGAGATTCCATCTCATTAGGAAGGCCAGTGCCTTCCTTTGGACACATTTCAACAGGTCCACATCCTTTTTATGTTGGGGTCTCCATAGTTGAACACACGACAGCAGGTGGGGTCTTATGAGAGCGGAGCAGAGAAGAAGCGTCATCTCCTTCAACCTGCTGGTCCTGCTTCTTGTGAGGCAGCCCAACACATGGTTGATTTCTGGGCTGCAAGTGCATACTGCCAGGTCAAGTTAAACCACTTATCAACCAGCAACCCAAGTCTTCCTCTGCAGGGCTGCTATCAATCCCGAACCAATTTATGCTTTGGATTGCCCCAAATCAGATGCAGGACCTTGCACTTGGCCTTGCTGAACTTCATGAGGTTGGCATTGGCCCACCTCTCAAACATGTCAAAATCTCTCTGGATGGCATCCCTTCCTTCCAGCTTGTTGACTGCACCACACAGCTTTGTATTGTCAGCAAACTTGCTGAGGGTGTACTCAATCCCACTGTCCATGTCACTGACAGAGCTATTAAACAGCTTGGATCCATCTGGTATCTTGACAGCAATTTGTCATGGTTTAAGCCCAGGCCGTAAATCAGAACCACGAAGTCCACTTCCCCCCCCCCACCTTTCTTTCCTCTGCTCCTGGAGGGACGGGGAGGAGAATCAAAAGAATGCAACTCCCACGGGTTGAGATAAGAACAGTTTAATAACTAAGGTATAACACAAATCACCACTGCTACCACCAATAATAATAATGATAAAGGAAATAACAAGCAAGAGAATACAACCGCTCACCAACCGGTACCTCACCCCCACCCTGCCATGATCCAGCCCTTCCGGGAACTCTCAGTTCTACATCCTGGGCATGACGTGCTGTGGTATGGAATATCTCTCTGGCTAGTTTGGGTCAGGTGTCCTGTCCCTGCTTCCTCCCAGCTTCTCCTCCTCCCTGGCAGAGCATGAGACTCACAAAGTCCTTGGTCAGTCTAAACATCGTTGTTATCAGCTCCATTCCCAGGCCGAAAGTCAAAAACACAGTGCTGCACCAGCTACTAAGAAGGAGAAAAACTGACTACTGCTACTGAACCCAGGACACAATTCTTTAACTGTATTAGCACATAAAAATACTACAACTTTCAAAATGTGATCAGACAAAAAGTCTACCTTATGTTGGTTGTTATAGTGCCTCTAATAACAGATGTATAGTCAGGTCACTGGAACATGGCAATTGACACTTCCTTTGAAATACGTTTCCTAAACATTTTGTTTTACTGACATCTTCAGCCAAAGTCGGTGTTTTGTATTTAACCATCCCTTGTGTGTTGAAAAAAAAAAATATGGTAACTTTGGAGATACTGAAAAGAGAGATAATTACAAGTCAATGGTCATAAAGTATAGAACCATGTTAACCCAGATTTCTATAACCAGCTTGTTGAAGGACCTAATCAAATACATTTGAAACACAGACAGGAAGACTATATTTTGGTCATATTTTCCACTTCTAGCACTGCACAGCAAAACTGCTAAGACTTTTGAGCTATAAAAAAGGATTTGAAGTAGAACACCAACTTTATCTTGAAATCATCTTCCACTTCCCTTGTAGGAGAAAGGAAAAGCTAAAAATATGCTCTTTATACATAGGTAGTTTTGAAGTTCAGTAACCTGGAGTCACAGTGAGATGGAGTATTTTCAAGAAAGGAAGGATGTGGTTAACACAAAGCTTATTTAAATTGTTCCAAAGAAACATTTAATGCATCAATTTTTGAGTTGGTAAATCTTGTAAATTGGTTTCTTCAGCAGTTTGACATGGCCTGATATAGGGGGTATGGGCTTTCGGTAGACTTTTCTAAAGCCCATGGTGTTAGGAAGAAAAATGTGGTCTAGATTATTGTGCAGGCTACTAATACACTTATGAAAATTCAGGAATTGACTGCCTTTATGTAGCATAAATATCTTTATGATGATGGCTGGAACAGAGTGTGTGGTGGGAGGGATGGGATTTGCTGCAATTTCACATTATGTTCCAGATATTTTGTCTATAATGATGTGTTGTATCCTGCTATTGTTTTATATGCTGCTTAAAAATTTTGTTATATCCTGCAACAGGCACAGTATTTGTGAAGCAACAAAACATTGGGGTTTTTCCCACCCCTAAAAGCCTTCAGATGAATATTATCTTGAAGTGTTTCTTTCCTGCTGGGGACTCAAGTCCATTCCCTTCTGGCTGCTGCATCCCCACACAAAGGCAAGCGTTGCTACCATCCTTTGACTTAGCGCTGAGGACCCCATAGGGCTTTTAATGTATAAATGATTAAAGCAATAAAAAAATATTGCAACATTTAAAGCAGTAATGTTGGCCCAGGTGCAGTCTTCAGCTCAGTGAATTCTTAAACTGATGAAATACGTGAAGGTACAACCATGGGGACAGCCATTCTATGCCTGCTACTTGCTTGGACTCTTTGAACACTTATGCCATTGGCCCTTACTTGATTTCTGGTAGAAAAACCTCTGATGGAGTGAGAGCAAATTGGGAGGAGGAGGAAGTCTCTCAGGGTCATTTTTGACTGGCTGGCTGGCTTGGCACTATCCGACAAATGCAAAACCAGGTGAAGTTGTCTGTGGGGTATTCTGCATGAATATGAAGCGCTAGTGGAAGTGTTCTTATCATGTTAGACTTCTCATTCTCCCATCTTTGTGCTTCCCACACATGCAGAAATTTATGTTAGAGAAAACAGTGCGACCAGTAGCCCTGACCTACAATTTGGTCAATCAGAGCTGCTTCCAAGTTAAGCTTCTGCCTCCAGATTCCTCAGTCAGAAGAAGCCAGCCCTTTGGCCTAATACTCCTTATTCTTACACTCCTTATTCTTATACTCCTTATTCTTATACTCCTTATTCTTATACTCCTTTCAGGTTTCATTCAGTCTCTCACTTGATGAGAAATAATTCCTCCTCTGACTTGCTAAGGAATAATTCCTCCTCTCTCTTCTACCCTAGGCACCTTTTTTATCTCTTCAACTTGACAAAAAGCACAGAACAGCAAGGATCTTTACCTCGTTTCTATCAGTAAATGGAACTGATAGAGGTTGCTATAAATATTTACAGGATTACAATTAACAGAGCACAAACATATGAATATTTCAGGCGTTTCACAATAGCTGACAAATAGGCAAGTTCTGATGGACACAGGAAGAAACAGAGAACTGAGTCAGAACAGGAACTAACAAGTCAAATGGTGCTTTCAAAACAGCTTCACACTGGTTTTATAATTGTGTTCAATGTTTCTCATGGCCTGGTAGAGACTCTGTGGCAAGGTTTCTTTGCAAAAGGAAACATAAACATTTCTAAATAATAAATAGAGCAAAAGATATTAAGGGATAACAAAGATAAAGACTCTTATTCTTCTTTTAGATTCCAGTGGCTGAATCTGGCATTTATGAAATTCCATAGAGGCAGTACTGTGTGCATGGTTGGTCTTGGCTTGCTCATTGGTTGAGCACTAATTTTTATTAAAGAGCTTGCTGATTGAATAAATTACCTTGCATGGAGTTATTGAACCTTTAAGTAAGCTAGGAATAACAGGGGAGGGAGAAGACAGCCCACAATTACGTGAAGAAGTGGCAGGCCAGGTTGGCAAGCAAAAGGTAGCGATGACATGGACAGAAGAAACACCAAAAAAAACCACAACAGGGTCAAAGAAATCCCTCCCCAAGCATCCATACATGAAGAAATAAGCGTCTACAGGAAAGAATTATGGGGTAAATTCTCAATACCTCTCCTAGGAACAGGAGAGCATGAATGGGTGCCTCTCTGAAGTGCCTGTACATTAATGCTCAGGGAAAACCAGGAGGAATTAGAGGTCTGGGACTGAATCACAGAGACATGGTGGAGAAGCTCATACAGCTACAGGTCTGTGATGGATGGATGTAGGCTCTTTAGGAAGGGCTGGTTAGGAAGGTAAGAAGGGGGATTTGTCCTTTATTTGAAATAGCAGAAGGGACACAGGGAGCTCTGCCTGATCATAGGAAAGGAGCCATCCAAGAGTTTATGGGTCAGGATTACAGCACAAATCAACAAGGACAACACTGTTGTTGGTGTCTGCTTCAGGTCACCCAATCAGATAAAAGTAGATGAGGCCTTCTTCAGATGAAGGGAAGAAACCAGATATTTACAGGCCATGGTCTTAATGGGGTAATTCAACTACCTCAGAATTTTCTGGAGGTACAACCTAACAGGACACAAGCAATACAGGGTGTTTCTGGAGTGCATTTTCGACAACTTTCTGACACAAGTGATTGATGATTCTATGATGAGAGATGGTCTGATGATCTGATACTTACAAACAAGCAAGAACAGGTTAGGGATGCGAAAGCTGGGGACAGTCTTGGATGCAGTGATCTTGCAGTTGTGGAGTTCAGGATCCTGAGAGCAGTGATCAGGGCAAAAAGCAGGATCATAACCCTGGACTTAAAAGGTGCTGACTCCTTTTCAAGGAGCAATTCTTTTTGAGATGGTCTTGAAGACAGACCAAGGGGGCTTCTTCATTTTCGAGAATCACCTGCAGCAAGCTCAAGAATGGAGCATCCTGATACCAGGAAGGCAAGCAGAGTTGGCAGGAATACTCGCATTTGACCATGCGGAGCCACATTATCCTTGGTGGTGATCAGTGAAAGGACAAGAAAGAGTGGGCACAAACTGAAATACAAAAATTTAACTTAAAAATAAGTTATTTTATTTATTTATTTATTTACTGTGTAGAACCTGGAACAGGTTGCCTAGAGAAGTTCCACAGTCTTCCTCCTTGAGGTATTCAAAGCCCTAGTGGACACGGCCCTGAGGAAGCTGCTCTCTCTGAGCCTGCATTGATCAGGAGCTAGACTATGTGATCTCAGGAGGTCCCTTCCCACTTCCACCATTCTGTAATACTGTGATCTTGTTCCTGCTCAGTCGGGCACTCTGCCTGGCTACATCTGTTCCATTACAGTTAATAGAGCTTCCAACTGTTTCATCTAAACCCCATGCTTCCAGCAATAGCACCTGTTCTTTGGTTATTCCTTGTCTTTAACGGCAGTTCATGTAGCATATGGGATTACTTAAGGACCTTGTTGCTCAAAGGAGAATTCTTAGTTCTTATTTTCCCCAACGACCTTTATGCCCCAGCACTGCAAGCTTCTGTTAGGTTAGAGAGAACATTTACTGAGGCACATTTAGACATAATTAATTGCTCTCAATTTTAATACATATAAAAGCTATTGAATTTCCTCAATTTTTTATGACTTGCACCTTTTGAAAAGTGATGCCACAAATATTATCAAATAAAATCTTTAAACTGAACACATTTTGCACCTGGCTGCTTTCCCTTTTGTTACAGAGACACCACAAAAGAAAATATTGACTTTTTCTTTCTTTTCCTTCCTGTTGCTTTTCACTGTTATGTTTAGCAATTGGCCTTAAACAGCTACAGTTCTTGCTTCTATACATGCTCATAGGACCAGCTTTTAAAATTACTTACAGTGTAACTCATACTGAGTTCAATATGTGTTTGACTCCTAAATATTGTATAAACCCCATTTCCCAAAATTGTTACTGCTTCAGGAGAGAAAGGAATATTTTAAAGCATGAGCATATAGTCAGAACTTTTTTCTTCTTGAACTGCTGCAGTGCTGCTTGCAGAGAGGGATGCTGGGCCATGTCTTCCTGAGATCCCAGTGTGAGAGACTGTGCTAAGAAGGAGATGTTGATAAGACAGATCATGTGTACTGCAATCAGATGAGCATAATTAGCTCTGCTGAGGGATTACACCATTTTACAGTGGAGGCAAAGTAAGCTTTAGATACCAGGAGTGAAAATGCACTTAAACACTTTTCTTCTGCACAGCACCGAACATCACAGCATTGCCATGTGGGAAGTGACTTGGGCTGGCAGGGCTAGGGCTAGGGGAGAGATGTGTGAGCGTGCAGCACCAGCCTAAAGTCTTGCTGCAGTTGCAGTCTTTATATTCATAACAATCTCTCTTTCATAAGTTTTGTTGACTTGACCTATCATTATATAATAGATGTTTTTGACTGGTAGACATGTCCCAGTGGGATAATATTGCTCACAAATGATGTTGAGTCATTTACACTGTGTTGAAGCAATTTGAACTTTCCCTGGACAGTAAACCAGTCTATCTGCTGACCCAGTAAGAAAGGATTACCCTCTCCACTGTGTTTTCTGCATGTCTGTGGGATCTGAATGTGAAAAACCATATATCCTGTCTAAATATTACTATGATATTCGATTTATCATATGGTTAGGAATAGATTTTTGCTCTCACTGAAGGGAGAAGGAGGATCTCTCGCATTGGATAAAGAGACTAAATCCTTATCCTTCTCTTGTTCCCTGTCACCTTCTCCTCCAGTTGTGGCCAAGGACATCAGTCTTTTTGGAAGACTCCCAAAAGGATCCAAGGTCTTAGGTACTACATACTAAACCTGGGACACATGCAATTCATGTACCCTGGATCTTCTGTACCTGAAGTCTTTATCTATCAACAGGAAATAAGATAATGAACCTTATGCTTGTTTTTTAATGGTTTTTCAAAATTAAAATTGTAATCCAAGCTTTGAAACAAAATATTTTTCCAGTCTACAAATGACCTTGCATTTCACATGGCTCAGGTTCTGTTTGCTGGCCAGTTTTTTTTTTCCACTGAAGAAGTTGTGCAATGATAGCAGTCTTCCTCTGTGTCTCATGGTGAGATATCCGTTTAGTCAGCATGCTAAGCAGGAAACATGGTTCCTTCAGTAAGTCTTTTCTAGCCAGCAAGGCAACAGAATGCACATTTGTCATCTTAAGGTTAAATAAGAATCACTGATTCCTGGTGCCTGGCAGGGTTTATTTTTGCCATGAAACCTGAAGATGAATCTTCCCTTGTAATATTTAACGTAGCAAAAAATGTGTGATGGAAATTCTCAGAAGGTGGAAACACTAACTGGGGACAATATATGTTATTAAGTGTTATGAAAAAGTCCTGAAATCTATCATATTTGGGAGTGCAGATTCTGCTGCTTTGTTATATATCCTGTCTTATTCAAACATCTTTCAGTCTTTACCTAGAAAAGACTCTTGTATCAACCATCACTTGGTTAAAAGTTCTTCAGGATTTCTTTTGCTTTCTATTCAATACCTCCTGAAATACTCCCATCATCTCTTCTTTACCTTTTGGGACATCTTAACAGGCTAGTATCAAATGTTGGTCAAATCCCACCTTATGTTACGGTACTGAAAATATTACTGAGAATTTTGATGGAAATGGAACTTGACATATAAGCAGATACATCTTTAGGATTGAAGCCAAAGGTTATGAGAAGATCCAGAGTTTGAAGGAAAAAACCCACTATATGTTGCTTTAGCAACAGTCGTGATTTCACAGAGGGTGTGAAATTCAGATCCCTGGGGAGGAACGGAATATAAATGGGGTCTACATGGACTGTTGATTTAGCACAGAAGTCTGTGAAGCTGCGCTGCAAAGGAGAACAAATATGTCCACTGTAATATAAACCAGAAAAAAACCAAGGATGTCTTTCAGTCTGACACAAGGAACTCTTACTTCAGAACAAGGATTTCTGTAATAGACAGAAATGGGTAAAACAATATGGACATGGCTTTCTTACAGAAAATTGTAATTTAAAACTGTTAGTAATGTTTACTTTTCAAATGAAATTCAATTCTTGGGTGGAAAAATTATAAGCTCAGTGGGGACCATTTTGAAAACCGAAGAAATATGTGGAGATAATAATTTTCAGAAGAAAACAATTAAAAGTGGTTTTAATGGGAAAAGTCAATCATCTCTAATTAGAAGCTATTGAAGTTAGCATTTGCATCAGTTCAGCAGTTACTTCATTTCAGTGTTATATATACATTGCTGGTGGGGATAAAGCCATTATTTAGCATTCTAAACTGCATTTTAAGGGCTTCGTATTGATAGGCCATGCTGTTGAGAAGCATTGTTATGGCATTGAAGCTTACTTAAGGCTTTCATGTTGTTCTTTAGTCCTCATGTGCCGTAGCGGGTAGCTGTTTCAGCTTTGACTGTGTTTCAGATCCATTGCTGAACAAAGACACTGAAGACAGGCAAGGAACTGTAATCGCTATTGATGAGACTGTGCTGCAGTATATAACGCTGTAGAGTCCTGCACAATATACTTGAGTGTGATTGAAGGCAGATAAGCAGAGTTAATTAAGAGTCTTTTTCTCTCTATCAGGATCAAAAAAAATATTATTATGAGAAGACTTTTGAAATGAGAATTTACTGTTTGTTATCTGAATTCCCTGCAGCTTTGGAGAGAGTTGCAGTATGCCTCTGTTTAGCATGCCATCAACTTGTCTTAGACCACATTTAAGCATAATTGTTTAAATAAGGGAAAGGTAGTTGAGATCGAGTGAAACAGGGATTTACAAAAGAGAACTAATACCACATTGACTCTATTTGGGTGATTGTTCATGAGACAAACAACAATAGGAAAAAGAGAGGATTCGTGTTCTGAAAGTGAAAAGATTTTTTAAAAGGAAAAAGAAAAGCAGATAAGAAAGAGGGAAAATGAGCACAACACGAAAAATACTTTCTCTGAAGTATTAGAAAACAGCATCTATACCCTTCTTTTTTATCTTCTCTTGTGCCTAACAGATATTAAATAGGGGAGATTGACAGCTTTGAAAATTAAAGCCTACTGTTTAGGATAGTAATTTTTGAATTGGATCTCTTTATATAACAGCACTTTCTTCCAAAACTGTTGTGAAGGGATTCAATAGAGCAAAGGCAGGCACGGCAGCTGGGGAAACCTGGAGTGGAACAGTAGCGGATAACTCAGAATAGTCCACCAGTGTGTTTCTGCCTGTACTAGAAAAGATCACTTCAAAGTCTGCTGCCATTTTCCCCATTCTCCCCAGGGTTTGTTAATGTTGGATGCATACTCCCATAATAGAGATTTCAGCTGTCTGCTTATTTCATGTCAGAAGAGCAAGTGAATGGGACTTGGACTAGAGACTGAAGATCCAGATTTGTTATACTCATTTTCCTTTGTGAAAGGCTAAGGACTGTGATCTTACTGGGATAATAATTCCCATCTGTTTAGGTATGCAAAAAAAGCCCCCTGCTTCACTTCTCAGTGGAGTCTTTGCCTCCAAGGTCAGAGAGGAGGAAAAAGGAAGCCCACCTATGGCATCCTCCATAAAACTGCAGAAGTCCTGGCTCCAGCCAGCCCTTCACACTTGGGAATGAGGGAAAGGAAGAGCTGTTAGATCTTAAACAGATGATTCACAAATCCAAAATTGCAGGAAATAAGTATCTCCACCACATTTTGTCCTCTGTTTTGCTCTCAGGACAACACAGTATTCAAAGCCTCTTTTACGTACTAAGGTGAAAAAGGAGACCTCAGTTTTTTTGGAAGGGAAGAGTTATTGGGTTTAGATATAATACTATTTCAGTTGTAAGGAACAGACAAACCACAAGTGACATGTGAATCCAGTTCCTTCAGTCTTGTGAGTGTGCAAGAGGGGCTGCAGAGGTTTCCTCTTTTAGCCTTGCTGAGTGCAAACACTGTGCACAGACAGTATCTGGCGGAATCTCCAAAGGAAGCATCAAAACATCTGTTTGAATTGAGCCAGATTCACAGGAACACACAATTCTTTTGGCAAGGGTTCCTAATGAGTTTGGGGTGGGTTAGAGGGGCTACATGGAGGATGAGCAACATGTCAATGTGGAAATGGCACTACCATGGCATTTAGGAAATCTCACTTCTATTCCTTGCTCCTTTCCAAGGCTGTTGTGTGTGACTTTGGGGAAGTTGTTTCATCCCTTTGTCCAGCTTGTCCCTTCAGACAGAGAAATTTCAGTGAGCTTGTGAAAGCCTCTCATGCAATGTAGCCTAACCCCCGTTGTCGTGTCTGCTTTCAGAGAGCTAATATTCCTGTTACTGCTAAAAGGCTCAGGTCAGACCGCTCACTGTTCAAAAGACAAATGTTTGTACCCCATTTAAACAGAGGCCTTGCTCTGGCTCTCTGCTCTCTGTATTTCACTGGGTACCCTTTCTCCTTCAACAAGAAAGAAAACAGTCCATACGTGCCAGAAAGACAAATGCAAAAACCAAACACTTCTATTTGCTTGGGCTAAATGCATAGATCTCAAATTGTTTTGGTCCATTTAAACATTACAATACCAAAACCAGTAATCAGCTCTTCTGGATAATTTTAGAAACTGTCTTTTCAAAAGCCAACAGTGGTATAGTAGTGTGAGAGTAATGAGCAGTGACAAATTATTTGTGCTATTTTCAAGGGAAACTGTTGGCATTAACTTGATGCAGAGCCTTTGTTACTTTATGAATAAGACGTGCAGTTAATATATTATACTCCATGTGTCTTCCAACCCTAACCAGAACCTAATTACACTTTATGGAAAGTTAAGCAGGCAGTAAACTAAGTGGTATAGAAAGTGCATACAGTAGAACTCCTTTGGCTGCAAACACTGAACAGTTGTTTTGTCGTCCTACTTTGGAGAACTTTATAATTATACATTTAGTGCTACTGAGAGATCCACTGTGTAATTACATAGCTCAGCAATAATGGCACCAGTTACTGTGCAAATACAAGGAGCCACAGGAGATTAAAACAAATGTAACAGCAGAAACGAGAACCAGTAGAGGGTCCAGGTGTCACTCTAATAGAGAGTTTTAGGGAGGTTTGTTCAGTTAAGAGAAAAGTTTTAGGCAGTGGCTTTGTCCCCTAAACAGACATGGCATTGGTCCAAAGCCTCCAAAGAGGTCTGGTTTGGCAGGAGCCATTCCATCATCTGATGAGGGCAGACAATGCCAGGGCTATTCAGCTGCATAGCCCATTTCCTGACTCACACTGCATTGGGAAGTGGGCTGCGGGAGTGTGGGTCCTCAGGGGATTGGAACAGAGTTTGTACTTTAAAACACGCTTATTAAAAGCACCTAGAGAGTTTCTACTTCTGAATTACCTGAGCATTTCAAAGTCATTACTAAACTGATTGTCACACTTTGTGAGACAAAGTGACTTAGATATTTCACCCAGCCTTTAAGTGTCCTAATGCTTGAGCAGAAACTCCTGTCCTGTATTAGAGGGAGACTCAAGTTCTTCTGAATGGAGTTCCCAGCTTTTAGGAGAGCTGTGTGAGAAGCAGATGAAGCTACACTGTGGGAACCAATAAGGAAAGACAACTGTTTGTGTAGAACAATGGAGAGTGTCTCAACACTGAGCCACAGGAAAGCTCCTAAATCTGACCAGAGTTCACAGGCTGTAGGTTTGTGTCCAAAGGTACATCTACATGGACTTCAAATATTTGCAGTAAAATAGATGCCAAGCTCTGTTTGCCCTGATTAGGTATCTTCTTAGGGACCTTAGCTACCATTTGCCAACACTGCATGACACCTAAATGTCCTCAATGGTGTTTTTCAACACTGGGAGATATTATTGGTTTTGTTTTCTTTCATCATACAGTGACTTATTTGTTCTCCTTTCCAGTGCAGCTTCCCTACACCAAAGCAACAGTCCATGGAATCTGGTGACAGGAAACCCAAGTCCTAAGATCTTGTCCAGCATCCCAACATCCTTTATGTACTGGGGAGAACCACCATTTCCAAACCTGCAGCTGTTCCCATCCAGCAGTGGTTCCACCTCTCCTGCTGAAACTGTGCTGAAGTCCAGTAAAGAAGAGCATCTTCCTCATGACAGGAGCCAGGCAGAAGAGAATGTGGCTCAGTAGCTCTGGGGTTACTTCATGGACTTAGAAGGTGGGAAGCTGGGGCATGTTTCTGAGCATACTTGACTGTGAAGCTAGCCTCTTTCTTGCCCCTCTCTCTTTCTTTGCACTGAATTGCTTCTTTGCCAAGCAGGAGCTGTATTCCTGCTTTTCAGAGCTCCCACCCTCCTGGTTCAAGCAGCCTCTTGGCATTTATGACTTGGCCACAGGACCTCTCTTAGTCTAAAAAAGGCTTGCCATTTTAAGCAGCTTTTGACTTCTGTACCATCTCTTTTACCGTAAGTCCAAGCTCATTTTCCTCATTTAAGGCCTTGAAAAACACTTTTAACCTCTTTCAGAGTAACTCTACCTCCTGCACAGCTGACATCTCCATTTGACAACAGCATAGGAACTAAAAAGAAGAATTTAAAGGGACTGCTTCCTACAGCTGTATAATTTTCTGTTTCCCAAGAAACCTTCTTTACTTTCTGTATCTCCTTTTTTTCAAACTGCTATCTCTTCCTAGCCTGTCATACTTTTTGTGTTACATTGGCTCTTTTTTTCTGTTGCATCCTTTCTTTCCAGTCTCTTAGAGAATCTTTCCTTTACAGGCTAGATTTACCCCTTGATTATGTTGAATACAATTTTCTCAGAGTGAAATTAATCGCACAACCCAAACTACACATCTTCTTAGAACTGTGCCTTGTCATTTAGATCCAGACAAAGAGCATTCATGTAAGTATGCCTTTAATGGAGAGCTGATTAGAGGCATCCTGCCTACTACAAGTATTTAACTTATTTTAGTGTTACTATCTTAAAAAGTCTGTACTTTCTTTATAGGAAGCTTCTTTCAGAATCAGTTTATATCAAGGCTGGGAAGAGACATGATTCAAGTATTCTGCTGATTGGTTTGCCATTCATTTGTAGACTTTTTTTAATGCAGTCTTTATCACATTTATATATCTAACAGAGTTCCATTAAGATCTGGTTTCCTTCATAGGTAGGAGTGGGAACTGCTGTCTCTCAGCAACTGCTTACCAATTCAAATTAAATTAATTTTATTAAAATTACAAAGGCACTTTCAGCATACTCAGCTAGTTCATTGTAATAGAATTCTGAATATATACAGACTTTTGTCTGGAAATCCTGATGCATATTGCATGTCTAGGTCAAATCAGTTTTCCTAATATCCCTGTGAGGGAGGTGAATAAGCATACTTTCAAGACTGATTTTTTTCCAGGCTTGGGTTTAGTTACTTAGATATATTTGTAGCTTTGAAAATATCCGAAAGTCAGTTTTGATGCAGAACAAATCCTTATGTTAATTTTCCAGTGTTAATTTTGTTTCTCAGGTCTTTGAAATTACAGACTTGTGGCACTTGCCAGCTCTAAAGTAGAGGCCTGGTAAATATGTGGCTGTATTTTAGAGCTGGAGTTAATATAGTCTGCCTTTCAAACTGCATAAGTTGTAGCTCATTCTTTGGAGTTAGGTTAGATAGGGCTAAGATAGATGAGGCTGGATAGGCCATCAGCAGAATACTCTGTACAGGTATCTCTGCCTATGTCTTAAGCCTACACTTCTACGTAAAACAAAAATGAAATTTTTACATCTCCAAACTATATCTTTGATTGTCAGAGTAGTTTATTATTGTAGTGATTTTATTCTGAACAAGTATCTGATAAACCAAGTGTCAAATTCTCCTGATTTAGGCTGGGACAGAGTTAATTTTCTTCTTAGTAGCTGGTGTAGTGCTGTGTTTTTGATTTAGGATGAGAATATTGTTGGAAAGAACCTGATGTTTTAGTTGTTGATGAGCAGTGCTTACACTAAGTCCAGGACTTTTCAGCTTCTTGTACTGTGCTCCCAGCGGCTAGGCTGGGATCTTAAGGAAATGGGAGCAGACACATCTCATTCAATGGGTTATTCCACACCATACGACGTTATACTCAGTATGTAATTCAAGGGAAAGCTAGCCAGGGGTCTGCTGCTCAGGAACTGGCTGGGCATCAGTTACTAGGTGGTTAGCAATTGGTTTTTATTTGCATCTGTTATTTTTCATTTGCATCACTTGTTTTTCTTGGGTTTTATTTCTCTCTCTTCTTTAAAAAAATTCCTTTTCATTATAATTTTATTATTATTATTATTAATTTATTTCAATTATTAAACTGTTCTTATCTCAACCCACAGGTTTTCTTACTTTTACCTTTGCTTACCCCCTCCAGAGAGGGGAGTGAGCTAGCGGCTATCTGGTGCTTAGTTGTGGCTGGAGTTAAACCACGCCACAAATGCATATTCATTCAGTCAACAGATGCTTTGATAATTATCTTTCTAAATCAGTTCTCCAGTTTACTTTAAATTGAATTTACCTGTTGTCTTCAATAAGAGTTTGACTAGGACTGATTTTTGAGCCTATAATATATCCTTTACCTCTTTCTTTCCCAAAATGTGTCATTCCATTTTCAGAGACACCTAAATTCCTTACAACAATATTTTATATGTATTATCATTAAATCAATTCAATACAATTCTTCATTCTTGTTCATACCTTCATCTCAGCTGTAAAAACTGTAATATTCAGTGCATTCTCATTCATGTGACTTGGAAATAACATTGTTTGTGTCAAACTATTTATCTCCATCAGTGGAAACAGCTGGGTATGTTGTTTCATATACAGAAGAGACAAATCCCTATCTAAATTGGGAGATAAACAGAATTTAGCTGTCAAAAACTGTAGTTTGAAGAAATAGGATTCACTAATGTAGCTCTTTATCTCTGTTCATGCTTATTTTAATATCTCCTACTGGCACCTCTTTGTGAGTTAATTTAACTCACTAACCTCACAAAGAAGTAACTAAGGAACAGTGACTGGACCATTTTCTTCCACATTAGTGAGCTGAATGAGCTCAGAGAACAATCTAACAAAAATTAGTTCAAATAGTTCAAGTGAACCATGCTCTGAAGGTTCCCTTTTCTCACATCATGAGGAGTGGGATGAGTTCTGAAGTAAATGCCTACACCGTAAACATCACTAGGGAAGAAAAGTATTACCCTAACCAATTCTTGCTGAAGCTAACTCATCCTGGCCATGATTCTCAAACCATGTTAGACATGCTGGCAAGACCAAGTTCCTCAAAAGGACGTGGCCAAGGCTTTTCTTGTAAACCAACAGAAACAGGTTTATAACAACTGAGTTATCAGAGTTAGGGTGTGAGAGACCTACCTTTCCTTCATCCCAGACATTCCTCTTCAGTCCTGGAGCTGCTTTGTCCCGGGAAAATGCATTAATTGTCAGGCTATATGCTTCAGGCAGGAAGGAAAAAGTCTGGAAATGTATTAGCTCTCACTCTGTATTGTTCTTTGCAGAAATGCATTTGTTATTCTCTTTTAACAGAACAAATGTCTATTGGGAAAAAAAATGGGCATTTTAGATGACCTATAATTTAGCACAGCAACAAAATAACAAAACTAAAAATCAAACTTTGGAAAATTAAAAGTTTTTTTCTTATGACATGATCATTATTAATATCAGATTAATATCCATGAAGGAAACTTCATTGCTTAATCCAGGTACTGACATTAACACATCACTGTCATCATATTTCTTTGGTTCTTTCCATAGCAATTATACAAGTGAGTGCTAATTTATACCTGAAAGAGAAGATGTAGTCCGGGTAGTAGGTAAAAGAATAGCAAAATTGATTAATTTACCAGTTTAGCTGCCTTTTTCCTGTGGTCTTTGTCAAGTCAATGAATTATTCTGTGCCCTAAGCATAAAACTGAGATGCTTGTAGCAGCCTTTTAAATACCTTAGAATAAAGATGAAGAAATGGATTAAGAAAAAAAACCCAAGCTTGTCCTTTCTTCTTGCCTTTCATAAAAGAAATGGAAAGCTGAAAGGAAATTAAAATGCATCAGCTAAGCATTTTTAAATGAGGAGCTCTTAGCACATGCTAAAGCAATGCCATCGTCAGGATGAATGGGTCTGTGGAGACTGACCTCTCAAGGCTAGCATGTACACAGACCTGCAGCAATCCTTCACGATAACCACACAGTGGTTACGTAAGTGTTGGGAATATTTTGGGCAGTAGTAAGTCTGCTGTCAGGAAGAAAAATACAGTTCATCTGACATTTAAGTTTAATGTTATGTTGAGGAGGGAAGAAAGAAATGGCAAGATTTCTTTAAAAACTTGTTTATGTAGACATTTGCACAGAGCACAGTGTGAAAGCTAAATAGAATAATATAAACCTTATACACATGGATTTTCTCTAATTTGACAATCCTCTGAGGGAGAAGAAGAAGAAGCAGAAGAATAGGAATGGAGGTTTAGAGAGTGGGTAGGATTTCAACTGCAGATGAGGTAAGACTGAGTTTTGGGGCAACTCTGACCTTATAGGGGCCTGCTGAACAACAAAAGTGGGGAATAAAAGCCATGAAACCAGGAGACCATTTAACTCAAATCCCTGCACACATCATGATCCACAGCTGAGGCTAGGATGGGATGACCAGGCCTCAGAGCAACTCAGCTAATCTGTGGTGGCATCCCTGGAGCTTGCTCACATCAGCTCCTCAGGCAGCGGAGGGAGGCAGGAGCTCTTCTGCTGCCTTGTAGCTTACTCCCTGGCACCATCTTCAGTGAAGGTCCCAGTTCACCCCCTGCTTCATGTGTCTAGAAGAACATGCACTGATCAAACACCAGCTAATGATAGTGTTGGTTGTGAGGGATTTGTTTGCATGTCCCATGATTTTATTGGCACATCCATCACTCGACAGGGAAGATGACAGAGCACACATCTCTTCCTGTTCCTTCATGAAGTACAATACAGCCTCCCCAATGGAAAGCTGGACACAAGCTAAGGATGTGACTCAGTAGCCCCAAAATCTGCCTGATTTCAATGGCCCTCATGGAGCCCAGCAGCTAAACTAACGTAGCCTTACATTTTCAACTTTCTGAAGTTTCAACTGGTTTACTTGACAAGTGGAAATGTTCTTTACAACTTGGCAAGAAGCACAGTCACGTTTTATCCCATTCAAGAAAACACCCACTTAAACAATTCCATTTTGTTACTGTTTTCACTAAGTCCTCATTCTGCTGTAAAGAGAGAGAACACAGTACAAACAGACAGACAGAGATAAATTATTAATTACCCAGCATTGTTTGCTGTTTAGCTACAGGCACGTTGTCCATGTGCTTGCTCAATTCACTCCTGCCTTTTTCTTGGCAAGCCAGGAGCTTAAGATCCCCACTGCCTCCAGCATCAGGCAGAGGGGGAAAGTCATGCTGCAGTCTTCAGAACAGTAAGGGCAGCTAGAACATCTGAAGATCCTGGTGCAAGGTGGCACTGGAAAGATATAGGCACTAATAGGGGTAAGATGCAATAGTTTTGGTAGATTATCACTTCTAGGGGGCTTTATTTGGCCTTGCCTCTAATGCTAAACTAAAAAGGGGGGGCAGAAAAAGATCTCTGTCCCTAAGAAAAAGTGGCACAGACTAGCTCAGGTCATCACCTCTTAGGCCTATCTGTCTAGCATGGATTTGTATTGAAGAATGGGAAAGCACACAACACAGAGAGACGAAGTGGCCCAAAACAGAGCCAAGAGAGACTCTGGAGAACTGCTTGCAGCACTTGAAAACACAATAAAGTTTGTGGATAATTTATCTCCCCATTTACCAAACACACACAGATTGAAGCTGAGATTTCCTACAGGAGAATTCTCTCTTACTGAGAGGTATCAGCACATAAACAGTCAGAGGAAGAGCCCAAGTGAATAAGAATAGGGTTTTTTTTTAGTGGACCTCTGTAGTTTTGTGTGGAAACAGATGGCTATACGCACTAATGAAAAAACAAAATAGGAGCAAAAACCTTTTCTCTGGCACTGAGGTTGGATGTTATGGCCTGACTACATTCATACTACTTACCAGTTCTCTCTACCTCCTTTGTCTTCTCTGTGGCAGCCCAAAGACAGAAATGTTTGGGGGTTTCTTTCTCTTCTTTTTTTCCTGAAATAATGGGAGGTCAATGTAACAGCCCATCAGAGTGAAGGTTTCATAGCAGAGCACTGCATAGCATTTGTTGCAGGTGCTGAGCTATCTAAGGGAGCAAAGTTTGCTGCGATAACATGTAAGACCTGTACACGGCAGAAAGAGCCAATTTAAAATGGTCTCATTCTCACAGAGTTTTAGGAGTACTCTCTAGTGAACTACTTGAGAACAGTTTTCAGTCATGGCCTTGCTAGAGCTAGTTGGAAAAGCTCAAAAAAAGCCAGGGAGTTAGCTAGCAACTAAGCAGTGGAAATGAGCAGGGGGCTCAGTGCTGATGTCCCTGGATTTTATTTATTAGTAGGGATATCCACTGTGAGTCACCTCAGCCACTCTGCCCCTCACAGATTTAGCTGTAGTGTGATTTCTTCCCAGCTCCAACAGAAAATCAAGGTACATAAGGTACACCCACAAAAATCTTAGGTTTTAAAACCTTGTTCCAGGCTGACTGCAGATCTTGAAACTCCTCAGGTGCTTAAACTCTCCCAGTGTTTACCTTTCTGCTAGAACATTTTCTATAAACCTGAATACCAGATATCAAGAGGCAGATCAGCCCTGAGAGAATTAAGCCATCTGGATTTCAAGTTACATCCAACTCATCTTTGATCCTGCCCGTCTTGCCAAGGCAGCCCAGTTCAGGAGACCTAATCCAATGCCTAATCCAAAGCAAAACATTGTTATTCACTAGAGATCCCATAATGCCTGTATCAAGTTTCTTCCTTGCTTATGAGCCATAGTATTGCTTACTATTCCTTCAAAAAGTTTCCAAGGATGAAAAAGGAACATTTCTATTCCAGAATGGTGGTGTGAAGATAAATGACCTATAAAGCAACAAAAAGTAGATGCCAGTTAAACTTGCGGTTGACAGCAGTTTGATGATGCAGAAGAAGTAATACAGACAGATGGATTAAATACAGGAACAGAGAATGCTGGAAAAAAATAGATTAAAGAAAGACTTTGCAATTGTACTTACCTTGCTGTGAGCTCCCAGTGCAGCTCTGTGATCCGAAGGATTAAAACCATCCCACACTTGTGAACAGGGAATCCCTTCAGCTGTGGTTTCTATTCACACAGCAATGATACTATGGAGTATCTTGCCCACTTATATTGTCCTTGTCAAGAAGAGTGCAGAAATACTTGTACTCAAAGGGATACCTGTAAAATGATCCACAGATTAGAAAGCAATGTTGCAACATGAGGCTAGAAGAGCTCTACTCTGTGCTGAGTTGTGAATAGAAAGAACTGGCTGATGGAAGGAAGCTTTTTTTTTCCAGCCTTGTTGCAGAGGAGAAACAAGATTCCGCAACTGAAAACTGAAGATGTACAAATTAAGACATAATATCATGTTAGTGAAGTTGATTACAGCCTTGGAACATCTTATTCAATAACATCTCTGTATCTGTGAAGGACACACTGTCTCCTAAAGTCTTTCAAATGAAATTGAGCTTCTGTCAGAAGAGAGATGCCTTAATCCATCTACAGTTTGTAGGGGTCTGGTGGCCCCTTCTGGTCCTGGAATGAATTAATGCAGCTCTAGATCTGTGAATATTCTGCTCAGTTCTGGGTTTGGTCACAGAGAAAGCAGAAAGCCATGTGAAGTCCTCAGCACACTGGTAACGCAGCTCACTGTATAGACCATAGTGAAAATCAAAGCTCAAGCATAAAGCCTATAGCCAGCTACCCTCAGGGTAAAGGAGGGTGAACATGAGCTCTAGGCAGTCAGACTGACTGAAAGCTAGAACTTTAAGGTTTTTGGTAGAAACAAATATCTTCAGGCAGTTTGCTTTGCACACGCATGTAGTTTCTGTGCATTAACTGTATATTAATGATTAATCTATGAATAAACTTTTACTACAAGGTTCTGTTGCAATTAATATCTAAGGCCTCATGAACTGGAGTGTTAATGAACTTTTGAACTCTTACTAGTGTGAAATGTGCTAAGTGTGTCAGGCAGGGAAGAAAGCCAATTAACGGGCTACTGGATAACAGCCAGGTTAGGAAAGGCCCAGTTAATAGGAAGTCATACCCAGCATTAAATTTTGCCTAATTAAGACCATCCAAAGACCACTAACAAGCTAGGTTGGTTTACTTTATAAAGAATCCCCAGATAAGGAGGCATCTCTAAATTTCTGTCTTTTTGTCTGTTAGAGACACAAAATCTACTTTTACTTTTGAAAATAGACTGCGTTTTAATCTGAGGATGAAAATAAGAGATGAAATTTACTTAGATATGTAAATCTCCTACTCATAAATATATGCAAATCTTTAATGTATAAATAAATGCACACATACAGCCTTTCCAGTATTTCCATATTCTCCTTCTTTATGCTACATAGGTTTATTAGAAATGCTATGCTAGTTCATCTGACTAATCTTGTAGCAAACTAGTGAGATTATCAAGGGGTGGATTTGAAAGGGTGTCAATCAGTTAACTGGACACTGATCTATTTGTATTTAATCAGCAGTAAAACCCAAGCTTCCTTCCAAAGCATGACTGTCAAGATATTATTTTTCTTCCCTTTGTCCTTTATCGTTCCTTCACCATCTTCTAAAGCATTAAGCTTTGGACACAGCCAGGCACAGGATCATAGCTAGAATGAATTCCTTCTCTCAAAAAATACAAGGGACACCTTTCTTAGTTATGCCTTGCTTGTATGCATAAGCAGAACATAATCTGGAACCTGGAAGAAATTCCTCCTTTTCCCTCTCTGGAAGATTAGCAGGACTGTGAGGATAGGAGAAGAGGTTACATTTATCCATCATCATGGGAAAATATTTACCTGTTTGCATTACTTGAGTAACATTCCTCAAAACTGTTTTGGGCTGTGAGAATTGGCAGCACTGTGATTTCTCTTGAAGGACACAGGATAGTGATCTGAGACTATGAGTGACCTCTGTACAGAGGTAAGTAGATGATATTTGATGGGTTGTGACAGGCACAGTTCAGGAAGCAAGCCAGAGTTTTCCTAAAGTAACAGCACTTATTCAACTGCATGATAAGGGATTTTAACAGTTGGGGTTATCCTAACATTTAAAAATCACTTGTTTTGTGCTCAATTCCGTAATTGTGACACCAGTTGCTCCCCTGCTCCTACTTTAATAATCCCCCTTGGTCTTCAGCTGTATGAAACTAAGGAATAGGAAAGATTAAATGATAAGGTCAGATGTTTAGGATTTTCCTTGCCATGAGTCATATCTTCATCTTTATAAACACATATTTCTCACTAAATTCATCACTCTCAAAAAGAATAAAACTCTGACCACCAGGGAATTATGCTGGTTTTCCTTGTTCCTAAAATACTGTACACAGAATAGGCTCAGCCTTGCTGCCGTGGATGGCTGGAGTCAGTGGGAAGAAGGTCCAGGAACATTTCCAATACACTTGTTGAGCCAGCCATTGAGAAGCCAGCATGCTTTTTCCATACTCTGGGAAATGAATAAGTTGAATTGCTGTTAAAATATGAAGTAAATATGATTTTTGGCTCTATTTCTCTTCCCTGCTTTTCTACAGCTTTCCACATGACAAGCTTCCTATGGGCCTCAATGGCTGACTGGTCTCAACCACATGTGTTTTGCCTAATCAGCAGGCAGAGTGATGCGGAGACAATCCACACACAGCCCCTGAGAGCTCGAAGTGCTCAGCAGCAAGCTTACAAGTGAGTTTGAATTTACTTCTTCCTGCAGCTGTTGAGGAGATTTTATTTCCTGAGTTTATCACGCTACTCCTGAGCCCAGAATTCACATGGAGTTTAAAAATCAGCAAATTAATGTAGTGTCTTGCAAAAAATACATAAGGAAAGACAGGGAACATTTGGAGGGAGAGGTAAAATAAAGTAGAGCTCTGCCTTGATCTGCTGTATGAGCTTAGGTAAATTATTTCACCCTCAGTCTCTCTTTCTTTTCTATCTTTCTTGTATATTCAAAGTATAAACTCCCTTAAGACAAAAACTGTCTTTCTCTATTATAATCAGACAGTTCCTTGTACAACAGAGTCTTGGTTCCTACATATATAGTCTATGTTTAGTGATATAAATAATTAACTTACCACACCGCTATCACATTTTAGTTTTAGTCTGGTTAAAGGAAATTGTAAATTGAGTTAAGTCAAGTTTAGTTGTAAAGTCTTTGTTACTTCAAAATCACCAATGATTATCGCTAAAATGTCTAGCTGTTGTGTGGTCCTGTCTGCTCTTAGATGAGGTTCTCTAAGGTGATTCCCCCCACTGCCCAGGAGTTTTTTTAGGTAACATCAAGACAACACTTTTGGGTAGTTTTAATGGATTTATAACACACTGAAATCAGAAAGTCTACCCAGGAAGTGACACTCATTTTGAGCCAGGACACTCCAAGGCACAATTCCTTTAGGCGAAGGATAAAGGCGTATAAATTTATGAGCTATGCCAGGTGAGCTAGCTCTGGAAACAGAAGAGAAATAGCCAAGTAAGTGTGTCTCTGTGCCCTGATTAATTATAATTTCTAACAGACCAGGGTAATTAACTTATGTGCTGTGATGAATTAATGCTGTCCTGTTTGCAGGGTCCAATTGGATATCTCTGCCAAGCACTGTGTAATATTATGTAAATGTTCCAGCTAGTCCAGCATGATGCATAGCATACACGCATCCAGAGTCAAACTCTGAAGACTGATCAGCCTCATCTTTGAATCACAAGTTATTTATCTGTGTAGCTCAAGAAGGAAAATGTTCTCCAACTGCTACATTACCCAGATGTTTAATTATATTAGATGACTTTCCAAACTTCCTTTGTAGTACCAGGCATAAGAAATTGCCGAAAGCTGAATAATAGGTGAAACACTGTGAAAATGCATTTGTTTCAAAAATATTTAGGTAATTATTTTATAGGTGGAAATGCTTCAAGCTGCTCAGATTTGAAATTTAACTGTTCTTTGAATAAGAGATAATATCATGAGGGAAATCAGGTCAAAAAGACACAATCAGCTTTTCTTACTAGCAGGCAGACCATGCTGAGTAAGGATAGTGATGTGGAAGACTATGAGGTTGATAAATTAGACCTGACAAACACACTGTACGGAATACGGAATATTTTGTGGTAGATGTGTTTTGGAGTTTACGTGTCAAAATCTGAGTAAGACAGAACCAAGGATCTCAGCATTTAACTTCATTTTGGAACTGCATGGGTCTCACTAAATGTAAATATCTATACTGGAAATGCCTACATCTGAGCTAGTCACTCTCAATTCAGTGGTGACGACGAACTCTGAGCAGAATACAGCTAGTGCAAAATAAGCAATTTAAACCAGTTCACATGACTCACTATAAATGTGCTTATTTTCATTTGCCTTTGATTAGAGAAAGTAGCTCAAAATGATTAATTTACATGAATACTTCTGTTTACACTGTGTATGTTTAGTATTACGTCAGATGAATCCCATTGTCTGATTTATTCCCATTCGATTTTCATGAATATAAATCCATAGCAATCTGTGTTACTAGAATATAATAGTGATAAATATGAGTGAAGAGCAAGATTTATGACTTATTAGATGCCAATAAATACTCCTGGTTACACCTTATTTTTCCTGAGAGAAAAAATACATGTGGATATAAAGGTGTATGGAAGAAGAATATACACATATTGCATGTATAGAACACAGCACACAGCACTTCCTAAAACACACAAAGGAGAGTGGAGTAGGACTTCACAGCACTGAGATTCACAACAGTATTCCCACAGCTGCTCATCAAAGCCACCTCTATGGTCTGTTATCTCTTTGAGAACCAGCTCAGGTACACTGCAGTAGAAACATATTCAAGGGTATCCAGTTAATTGGAAAACACTGTTATTAAGTATGCATTCACAGTCATCCTCTGCTGTCAACAGAAAGGAAATGGCACCTTTGTAGGTCGCTTGAGAAAATCTGAGATGTGAGCACCTATTGGAAGAGTCTGTCTCCACTGGCTGTGCAAGGTATGCAGACCTTTGTAATTTGCCTAGATGTGCATGGAAATAATTTTTTATCTGCCAACGAAATTTAAAGCTGAACCTTAATAAAATTTAATAGCCATGGACTGCAAGAATCAATATTAGGGCTCAAAGGCCCCTATTAGGCTTTAATAGCCCTGCACAGCCTCTCTTGGTCTCTCCCCACCCTGTCCATGGCCCAGGGCCACATTTCAGCCTCCAGGGCCAACAGCCCTGTCCCAGTGGTCCCATAGGATGTTGGCCTCCAGCTCCTCACAGACTGGCTGTGGTCCTTGCTGAGCCAGGCCCACTCTTTTAAAAGGAGTGTAGTCTTTCAAGGCCAGAAAACCTTATTATGTCACATCACCAACTCTAAGTAGTCAATACACTCCAGACACTGCAATACAGTTTGCTGGTGGGATGCATATATGAAGGTGGTGGCAGTAGTCTACTATGCTAAGATTTATGAGGCAATTCCCCAGTATCATATTTTCATTCATTTCTGCAACCTATTATTCATAAGTAAAACTAGAAGTGGTGACCTACCTCCTAAATGCAAACTAGTGAGCTTCCATTTCTAAATGCAGAAAGGACAATGAAACAAAGCCCTCAGGTGCTATAATATCCAAAAAGTACCAAGAGCAAAAAATTGAAACTGATAGCACTTGGAAAGAACACCAGCTGATGAGAATGGTTTTTGCTGAGAACCAGAGGTACCACCTATTTTTCCAGTTCTGTTAGGGGCAGTGGTTTCTGGCAGAACGGCAGAGCAGACAGCTGGGGATGGTAATTTCTTAAATTACTTCATATAAATCACATGCTCATTAGTCTGGTCTACATTATTTGCCGTTCTCATATACTTTGTAGATGCAGTGTGAGGTGTTTCATGTCCTGCAGCTGAGAAATAACTGAGCTTTAAAGTTCAGATGTAGGTTTGTGTTTCCAGCATGGTTAAAAAACATTTTGAGGCACTTTCCCATTTTTGGCCTTTATTTTAAGGCCACTGTGGTTATTTTAATGATTTTGCCAATTACGGTGTTTTTTTCAGACTGCCCGTTGCTGCTTAAAGATATTTCCTCTAGTATATGCTGCATATATAACATGAGCTTAGGCAAGTATGTTTTACAGATACAGTACATTAATATAGTAATATGGCCATATGGTTCAAATTCTCTGGAATAAATTAGGAGCCATTATAGGTGTTATTTGTCATGGTTTAACCCCAGCCAGCAGCTAAGCACCACACAGCCACCTTATAGCAGGATCGGGGGGAAGAGAATTGTAAGGGTAAAAGTGAGAAAACTTGTGGGTTGAGATAAGAGTAGTTTTGTAATTGAAATGTAATAATAATACGTTTATTACTAAAGAATGAAAAGGAAAATAACCACAACACCAAAAAAAGGAGAGAGAAACTAAACCAAATAAATACAAATGAAAAACAATTGCTCACCACCAATCGAATGATGCTCAGCCAGTCCCTGAGCAGAGACTCGTGGCCAGCTTTTCCCTAGTTTGTATACTGAGCATGATGCCATATGGAATGGAATATCCCTTGGGTCAGTTGTGGCCAACTGAACTGGCTGTGTCCCCTTCCAACTCCTTGTGCACCCCCAGCCCACTCACTGGTAGGGTGGTGTGAGGAGCAGAAATCTCACATGATTAAAATTTTACAGATAATGAAAGTGATCTTTCCTGTAGTTGAAAATGATCCATTGGAATCCATCAAACACAAAAATGTATGCCCAGTCATCAAATAATTTTCAGTCTTAGATTTTTATGTACAGAAGAGGGGCAATCAGACAAAGGAAGAAAAGGAAAAACCAGGTTCATTTCAGCATTTTCCTCCTAGAGATGAGCAGCAGAGTCACTTTTCATATCCCTTGTGATACCTAGAAGATTAATCTGCACTGTACTTTGATGTTTCTAAAATACTAAGAAACTTGGATTTAATAAGTTGGGGATAAAGTTTATCAACACATTTGAAAATCAAACCTCTTTTTTATGAGCTTAAAAAACACAAAGGAGGAACCTGTCTTTATAAAGCATGTTTTGAGATCTATTTGCTGTTAAAAGTTACACTATCTTATGTACTTTTGTGGCCCTCTTATCACACAATCACAGTAGAAAAATGGACTGATTATGCCACAGAGCATGACACACCTGCTGCATCCACATTTAATATCAGGTAGCACAAATTAGATGGGAGGAGAATTCAGGCCACCCTTGCTGTAGGCTATGACAGTGTTTTTGCTGAAAGGTCTGCACAGTGGCACAAGATCACCACAAAGGCAGGTGAAACACATAGAAGCAACTCATTTACGTAGGTACATAGGTACATAGGTAGGTAGGTACGTAGGGTAGGTATAGGGCAGGGACCTCACTAATGGGTAGTTTCTGTCCAAGGATTCTCTCCCAAAGGCCCTGGCAGGTAATGTCTAGCTCAGGGATGAATAGCTACCTGCATTTCTATGTAGTGAAGATACACAGCAAGCTTAGACTTACACAGAGCCTCAGACCTATGCTTGAAAAGCCGTGTACCTGGCCACATATAATTCAGTCTTCATTGCATAGATTTGAGACTCCTAGGAGAGGAGACATTATTTTCATGTGGGATAAGTGGCCAATAGTCTTTCTTATCCAAGGAATGTTTTAGTGTCTTAAAAATGATCCTTTGACACTATGGAAAACATCCTGAAGCTTTTCAAGAGAAACCTGAGACTGAGACAATCTCAGCAATCTTGGGGAGTGGTATGTGTGGAAGGAGCATCAGGGTGGGACATGCAGGTTCTTCTCAAATATGTTATGTGACTTTAAGGTCTTCTACCAGGTGCATTGGGTGTCCTCTGAAAGCTTGTGATACCTGCTGACTCCCAGTGGTGCACAGAAGTTACTTGTGTCTGGTTACACTGACACCGTGACAGTACTTTTCTAAGTAGTAGGTTGTCATTCATATCACAGAGACAGCATCAGAAAGCATCAGATGTTAACAGCCCTGTCAACAGCTTTCTGCTGGTATCACGCTCAACTGTGCTCAAAACAGTTGCCAGAATTGTTTCTATATTGCTCTGTACTTACTGTAAATCAGCAACAAATTGAAGCCTATTATTATATTTCATGTCCAGCCTAAGCTGTAAATTACTTTGCAAAGCAATGGGGAAACAGGAAGAATGAAAGGCTTTAAAACCTATTACTCAGCTTTTAACACAGGCTGTGAGACATTTTCCAGTGTTTTCTTTCTTTAAAAAAGGACAAAACCCTTCCTCAGAGAGCGTGTACTCATAGTATGTTACTCTAGAATTCTTGCCAGACATCTCCTTCATCACCTACACATTTCACATGACGGTCTTTAGGCCAAATTCTATCCTAGCTTATTGGCAAAACTGATATATAACTCCACTCAATGCACAGAACTCTGCAGAATTCCTCATGCACACTGGAATCTCACACTTCAGGTCTATGAAGCCTTCTGGTATTTTCTCCAGTTGTGTTTCTGAAATTGTGTTTGGTATAATTATTCTCACGTGTGCTCTCATCATTACCTGCCTTGTTCTGCCTGGTGGGAGGTAGTGTCTTGCAGATGTTCTCGCTGGCTCCCTGTGGAGCTGGAAAGAACAATGATCTGGTTGCCATCCAGATTTTTTATAACTTCATAACTAACTTCTTGAAATTAAGTAATTAAACACAGCAACATCACAGCTCTTTGTGAGGACACGTGTTCATGTGTTCTCCATGGAATGGTCTGTGATTGTCATGGCCTCCTACTCAGTCACTCACTCAAAGTCACTAATGACACACTTATAAATATTGCTGCTAAAGTATAAAATATTTAAAGCAGTTGCAAACTTGTAACTTTCCTAAGCTGTGTTTACACTTTGTGGGAAAAGAGCAATCCTTGAAAGCATGAAGTAAAAAACCATTCTCCCAGCCCTGCCACCATTTCTGCACATGTTTAGCATTTAACATTTGAATGAATCTAGTGATTTCATTCAAGGCTATAAAATAGTATTATCAGAAAAAGCTTTCAGGGGTCGACTGAGATGATGAGCTTAAAGCCTAGACTAACATATTCAGAAGGAAGCAGCAAACAGCTGGGGAGGGCAACTCAAAGTGCACAAATTAAACTGTAGTTACAGATAAGTCTAAAGTGAGCACCCAATCTAGTTGCTTAAACCAGGTCCATACATGCCAACCTATATTTGAGAATATAGATTTTCTGTTACAAGACTCTGTGTCATTTTTGTCAGTGCAGTTTTGTTCTCGGCAGTCCAAGTCTCCTCCAGTTCCTGTCTCCAAACTTTTCCCTTCAAATTACCACTACAAGTCTATGGAAGCACTAGAAACTCCACTCCAGAAAACAGGTGAAAGGAAGTGACTGACTGTTTGCAGGTTCACCATGTTGACTAAATGTTGTTCCTTACTGTCTGTAAATGTTTCTAAATCAAAAACAGAGCACTGGATTTAATGGGAGGTAGCACAGAGGGATGAGATTTCAGACAGGTTTTGTGGCTGCTGTTGGAAAATAATCAGTCTTCATTCTGCCATTTGGCATTTCAATGCCCACATTGGTTCATTTTTCCTTGTCATGGTAGCTTTTTATCATGTTTAGAAAATTTCTGTATAAAAGGAAAAAAACGCCTCTGAATGGGGTTGCCCACACGTGGAAACTCCAGATGAAATAACTTCTTACAAGCAAGGACTGTGTTTGTGTCATTTTAAAATGGATTTCAAACCAGTGTGCCCTGAGACAGGGCAATATAGTGCAGACTATCTTGTTTTGCTTCTTGTCTTACTATCCTGTGCTTCACACGCAAGCCCTTGAGTTTAGGAGTCAGGTCTTTGTCTTGAATGATCCATAGTTTAATAAGGCCCTGGGCTGTATGCTGATGAGGCAGTCCCTGAAGACTGGAATCAACAAAGTCTTTTGTTCTGCTTGAGGTGCCTTCCTTGAGTTGGAATCTATATCAAAATCTATGTGCTTTTATTTGTCTGTGGATCTCAAAAAAAAGCTTGATACATCCTATTTTTTCCCATATATAATATATTATCACATTAAGGATTTCAAAGACATTTACAACCTAATTGAAATGCAGTCATCATTCCAGAAATTATTGTTTTCTATTGCTCAGGTTATGATACTGCATAAAATGTGCCATGTAGTGTGCAGGCAGATATGAGTAAGGGCATAGCCACTGCCCGGGAGATATTACAATCTATAAAAATCGAGACTGCCAAAGGGGTAAGAGCAGAAAAAAAGTGAGAAATTATAGGTGTATCTTGCAAGAAGATGGTCTAATAATATTAGACCAATTTTAAAGCCATCTTATGTAGCATCTTATAGCTACATCCAGGCTCAAGGATAAGAGAAGCTACAGGTTACATCTGCCTTTCATTACAGCAAATAGCAAAATTCGCATTCATTTTAGGGTTTCATTAGGTCATTAGGGCAAAGGTTGGTTAATGGATGAATCTTTTTTTTTTTTTCTCAGAAAAGCAGAGAAGTCTGTGGCAGTCCAACCATCCTCACCCTGCTCTAAAGCTTTGAAGAGATTTAAAATATCAAATGGACACCAAGAAGCTCACATAGAAGTCACCTAAGTGCAGGTTTTTATTTTAGTAAACATAAATTCTGACTCAGGTTTGAGTATTTGTGATTTCAAATTAAGAAACTCAATGACTAATTCCTGGAAAGGAGCTTTCTTTTCTTAAGCATGATTAAGATTTTTAATACTTCTTTTTTTTTTTTCTGACAGGCACCAAAGGTGTTGTCTCTGATGACATCATGAATTAAAGGAATTAGACTCCAAAACCACCAAACTTTGCCTGCCCTGACTAACTCCCCTTCTTTTTTCATGGGCATTCCTAAACTCAGAGCAGTCTCTTCAAGAGCTAGTAGTTGCAACCATTGTTTTTCTACTGATTGTTAAAGTGCTTGAGAGCACCAGTCTGTCAATCACAAAGCTATCCAACAGATCCATCGAAAGAGATGAAGGAGTCTCTAAATGGAGATAGATGTGAGCAACACTATCTTGCTACTCCTGCTTCTCAAGAAGGAAGGTGCGGTCTATGGAGTCAATGATGAATACAGATGGAGGAGATGGGACTACTGAGGGATGCATCTTGAGAGAAATGTCCTTACAAATCTCCGATCCCATACATTGCTCTGTCTGAGCTCCTTTGCTTTCCTCTGAACTACTTTAAAGCTTTTCCTTCTGCTTCAAAACAGGGCCGAACATTCAAAAAGGTTTACTTGTCTTCACTTGTTTTAAAGCGTGCTCTCTACCATCTAACATAACTGAGATAAACTCTTGTACCCCCAAAGCAACCTTCCATTGGCATTTCTTTCCCCTTAAATGTTCAATTTAAATCCATAGTTATTGCATCAATCTCTTATCAGCAGTAAATTATTATATACATATATACTGTATACGCATATTTGGCAGCTCTGGATTGAAAATTGTGCTTTCTGTTTGCCACAGGGAAGATGTGGTTAAAACAACAGTGTTCCTTCATGAAAAGGTCTGATTAGGCTGTGCAGGGGGTGCAAGGGAAGGGAAAGGTTCATTTTCTTTTGACTAGTGCATATTCCAAAGCACAACCTTTCCCGTGCCACAGAGCAGTCAAAAAGTTGTCTCCTATAGGTAGCTCCCAACCCCGTCCAGACATCATGTCTGTAAGCTGGGGCAAAGACCATTGCTGTCTTCCCAAGGCTATAAAAGTGCTCTAGCAGTGCAGCAGGAGGGAGACAGGGCTGCATCTGTGCAAAGGATCTCTGACATTTCAAGCTGGGCTCAGAAACACTGTTAATGAACTTTGATGTCAATGTAATTCATGGGCTTAGTTTCTGTATGGCCAAAAGATCTAGCAAGGTTGGAGTAATGTTTTGAATTCCAATGTCAATTCTAATTTATCATATTTAAAATAGGGAAGCCGCCTTGCTGGGTGATCTGAAGAAAATTCTTCACTGGAAATCAGACATGATAATAAATCACTTCTTGGTTTTCTTGCATGAATAATTTGTGTCTTGCTATGGAAAGCCACAAATACACAAATAATCAATGTTTCTCATTCCTAGATTTGCTTTTCAAAGAGGCAAAGTACTGTGTAAGAAATAAAATAGTATAGTGAAAGGTGAAGGAACACATATCTGACGTTAAGGCTTAGCAATAATAATACTGCAACACGACAAATAACATAGCAAATAATGTGATAGGACAATGTCACCTTGAGCTTCAGTCCCTCCCTCTAAATTTATATGTGTCTTAAGTAAAAAAGGAATCACAGCATATCTGACCTCTGCTGGAAAGGAAGAGGTTGCAGAGTAGACAAGGTTTGGGCACTTTAAGCCCTGAGTTATAGAAGGCAAAAAATTACCATCTTTTTAGTAGACAGGTAATTTTTCAGTCTGATTAGTTCCCTGGTCATTTCCATTGCACAGCGCTCAAATACATGTGCCAATACAAGATCAAGAGTGGAAGGGGGCCACAAATAAGCAGCTGGAGTGCGAGTGGTGTACGACTGCTTCCGATGGCTGCTCCGTCAGCTGAAAACATACATCAAACTGATCTGAACTGTTGCCTGCTCTCACTTTGGACAAGCTGTGAGAACGAGTATGACCTTTAGTTGTAAACACAGAAATCTGCCAAGTGATTTTTGCTTCTGGAATCTCACAGTGTATGGACCAGAGTCAGGTGGCCTCCACCTAAAGCTGTCCACCAGATGTTTCCCATCGGTTGCCTTAGTTGTGCCCCACTCAGCATCTTGCTTAGTTCTTCTGAAGGGCTAAGGTATAAATTATCAAAGATATTACATTCCCTCTTCTGACAGGCTTAGGGATACTGATGAAATAAGGATTGCCTGAGTATGTCTCTATTTCTACTGTCAGCCCTACAGCCCGTTAAGTTTTTCAATAGTTTCAGAGATTCTTTATCCGTGCTTGCAGAGAGAAAAGTGTTTTTTTCATGTAGGGAAGGTAACTTTTCAATGTAAAATTAAGACTTTTTGACTCTATTTAATATCCTGCAGAGAGCTGGGATGCAACATAAAGGATGGTGGTGGTGTGTTGAATGGCTTAGTGTTCCAGTTTCCCTGTTTTGTTTAATGTGGAGGCTCTTCAGAATATATTACTCTATGTTTAAAGTTGAAATGGATTGCACTCAACTTACTAATTACATGCAGGAGGAAATAGCTGTTTCTGGGTTTGTTTTGTGGTTTGTTTGTTGGTTTTTGGTTTTTCTTGTCCCTTTACCACTGAATGCTGAAGAGTTTAAAAATACTCTGACTCAGCCAAAATAACATTAATGACGTGGAAAGAAAATAATTCTTCTTATCTTTTTGAATCATTAGAAACCTAGGATCAGATTCAATAATTTCTCTTTCCCAGTGGGGCTGATTTTAGATCAGTTATAAAAAGAAAAAAAAAGAAAATTGATACCTTGCTACTTCTGAGAAATCTAATTCTGTTCATACAAATCTGAGCTTTGTTCATTAAAAGGTTTTGTCTGAGATATGTCCCCATGCACGTGTACAAGGCCTATTAATTTTGATAATAAAACTAATTATGACTGATAACATTGCATACGCAAAGGCTTGTAATAGGAAGGAGATAGCCTTGTAGTTCAAACACTAGTGTTTTCTCTAAGTAATCTTGGTTTTAATTTAGATTGCATAACGATTTTACTTTTTGTTCCTTAGCAAATACCTTATTCCTGTTCATCCAAATTCATCCTACCTGACTTAGACACAAAAGCAAGATGTTACAAAAAATTCACAACTGGCCCATGCTGATTGAGTAGAGGCGGTCCTTTAGTTTCTTTTACTTAAACATGAACAATATCAATGTCTCCAGTAAAATTCCACTACCTCATTACATTACAATGTATAAAGTGAACTAATTTATGTCCACAAAGTTAATACACTTTTATACTATAACGACTTGTCTGAGATTTTACATGATAGGGTAAAAAGCCCTGATTTTTTTAACTGGGACAGGCTCTTTGCTGTAATCTGCACATTCTGAGGAAATACTGCTTTATGGACTCCAACCTGCAGCATGGCAATCTCATTCAAATCAAGACTGAAGAAGAGATCTGCTATTGCAAAAAAGGCAGCCATTTAGAGCACTCAAAAAGCAGGAGTTCTCAGTCTTCCTTAGTCTCATGCCCCATTGCAGTATTCAAAGCAAGAGGTTAAAGTGCAGCTTGCATATGACACTGGGAGTTTCTTTAGAAGCTGTGCTAAAATGGTACAATCTAGGGGCAAGAAGGATGGCAAAAATGAAAGAACATAATTCAAAAGCTCAGGTGTCAGACAACTCAGCAGGGATTGTAGAGAGTGTGCTTTGATTTCCATTTCTCAGGAAGTTGTGGGATTTGGCATTCAGATGATATTTGGATGACTGGTATCCACTGACAGAGTGACTCAAGTGCTTGAGCTCAAGAGTGCCTGGCACCCAACAGAAGGGCCTTCCTGATATTCATTCCAACAGAAAGCATAGGAGCCAGAAGCAGATATTCTGAGTCCTCTGGATCCATGCATTGAAGCATGGATTCACCCCACTGCACACTGGGCACTGCAGTGAGGAAATCACAGACAGCAGCTTAACTGTCCTCTGGGGGTCACTCGAATGTTCAGTCAGATGAAACCTATCTCGGGTGGTTGACAACAAAAGCTAGCAAAGATAAATAGGTTTCTAAATTAGAAGCTTCAGTTTGCTATCTAAAATTAAGATTAATCGGAATCGCAATCCTGAGATACTGAAATGCTTAAATTAGAAGTACTCTAATGAAGTGTTCTGATCTATCCCCTAGACTTTCAATGCCTCAGTTTTTCACCTGTCTTGCAAAAAAAATGTTGAAGTAAATTCAAGGCTATGAGGAGCAAGGATCATAGCATTCACTTGCCCTCTTGAATAAGAGAAGTGAGCACAGCTCTCCAGAAGATGAGAGTCAAATACTTCTAAGAAAGAAAAAATAAATCTGAAAGGAAAACCTTGAGATGAGGACTGGTTTCTCATTGATAATCTCTTTGATAAAAAAAAAAAAAAAAAAAAAAGAGATATTTCAGCAAGCACAGAAAGTTTTGACTTTTCTCAGTTTATGATCTATGCTCAAGGGGAAGCTGAAAAACACATCTGTTCATTCTCAGGCAGGAAGCTTTAGCTCAGAGTTTTGGATATACACATTCTTAAGACTTACATGAGTCCTACAGCATTGTGGTTTAGGCTTTTTTTATATCAAACTGTTTTCATTGATACTAGTGCTCGTTTTTATACACCACTGTTTCACTCTTCCCTCCCTTTCTTTGAACAACAGGTGAATTTGCTTAATGTTTTTCCAATATTCAACTACAAAATAGTCATGATCAACTGACTAATTTTAACTGACACACAGTTTCCATAGATGTGTTCTCACAGCTTTACAGCTACAGAGCGTTGTGACCCAGGATGGGAAATAGCTGGAGGAGGTCTGGCTACAAAATTTCCTCTGTGGAAGTCATACTTTGAGGATAGGAGAAAAAAAAAAAATACATTGAATCATTAGAAAGACGTCAGATGAATAAAGAAAAAAAGAAGAGGAATTTGGAGTTGGTGAAAAACTACCTGCAAGCACCTTCACTGGTCATTATTGTCATTTTTATTTTGTATTTTTAATTTAAAATATACGCAAAAAAGGAAAAAAAAATCTTTGCTAAGGAGGACTGAATTTTATTACATGTTCATAAACATGTTTCAGGTTTTTTTACAAGTAAAAGCCTTCACTCGTTCTCCTCTGACTTGCTACATGGGAATGAATTTCTGGTCTGTGACAGAGCCCTTCCAGGGGTGATTAGGTTCCACTCACATGGACTGAGTTATAGGATAAAACCCCAAGGAAACTGCCAGGCAAAATGTAATAGCAATAGCGAGTACTTGTGTATTTAAAGATTTTTTGGGGTATGGTGAAAAAAATGTCTTCAAGCAAGTCATCTGGATAAGTTTACTTTATTATTATTATTATTACTACAATTTTAATAAAGGAATCTTAGATTTTGAATCTCTAGAACATGAAATCTTTTTTTTAATAGATTTGCATTCAACATATGATCAGTCAGATCTGACTTTGTTCTTTATAGATTAATGTACATTAATGAAAACTAATGAATTCGAACTGTTAAAACATAAAATGGTTGTGAAGATGATAAGTAAAAAAAGGTTGTATATGTGTAGAAACATATCAGTAAGAATGCATACCTTATGAATTTTTAATAAATTGAATGATTTTGAATTCCTATCTAACCTCAAAAAACACTTATTCAGAATATTAGCACTTTAATCCATATAAATTGTCTCATATTTATTAAAAAAAAAAAAAATACTTATATTTTTCCTGGTTTTATTTGTGGATATTTTTGTCTTCTAATTGCTATCATTTGCACCCCTTTTGACAAACATTATTATCATAATTCAGTCTATATTTGAAGTCTTCACAAACTTCTTGAATGCTTTTGTCTCACTAGTTTGTATGACCAATATTTATCTAACTTGATGTTTATTATCAATACTTGAGATGTCTAATCTGAGCTAATAGTCATCTGTTTTCTTTAATTCCTCTAGACTCAACCAAAAAAGAAGTTACCTGAAAAGGACAACTATTCATATTTATCTTAGAATCATAGAACCATAGAATAGTTAGGGTTGGAAAGGACCTTAAGATCATCTAGTTCCAAACCCCCTGCCATGGGCAGGGACACCCCACACTAAACCATGCCACCCAAGGCCTCATCCAACCTGGCCTTGAACACCGCCAGGGATGGAGCATTCACAACCTCCTTGGGCAACCCATTCCAGTGCCTCACCACCCTAACAGTAAAGAATTTCTTCCTTATATCCAATCTAAACTTCCTCTGCTTATGTTTTAACCTGTTACCCCTTGTCCTGTCACTACAGTCCCTAATGAAGAGTCCCTCCCCAGCATCCTTGTAGGCCCCCTTCAGATACTGGAAGGCTGCTGTGAGGTCTCCACGCAGCCTTCTCTTCTCCAGGCTGAACAGCCCCAACTTTCTCAGCCTGTCTCCATACGGGAGGTGCTCCAGTCCCCTGATCATCCTCGTGGCCCTCCTCTGGACTTGTTCCAACAGTTCCATGTCCTTTTTATGTTGAGGACACCAGAACTGCACACAATACTCCAAGTGAGGTCTCACGAGAGCAGAGTAGAGGGGCAGGATCACCTCCTTCGACCTGCTGGTCACACTGCTCTTGATGCAGCCCAGGATGCGGTTGGCTTTCTGGGCTGTGAGCGCACACTGCCGGCTCATGTTCTTAGATATATATTATATATAGATACATATTATATCTTAGATACATATTATACATATTATATATACATATATATACATATATATATACATATCATATTAGATACATATTATACATATTATAGATACATATTAGGCTGAGAAAGTTGGGGCTGTTCAGCCTGCAGAAGAGAAGGCTGCGTGGAGACCTCATAGCAGCCTTCCAGTATCTGAAGGGGGCCTACAAGGATGCTGGGGATGGACTCTTCATCAGGGACTGTAGTGACAGGACAAGGGGTAAGGGCTTCAAACTTAAACAGGGGAAGTTTAGATTGGATCTAAGGAAGAAATTCTTTACTGTGAGGGTGGTGAGGCACTGGAATGGGTTGCCCAGGGAGGTTGTGAATGCTCCATCGTTGGCGGTGTTCAAGGCCAGGTTGGATGAGGCCTTGAGTGGCATGGTTTAGTGTGAGGTGTCCCTGTCCATGGCAGGGGGTTTGGAACTAGATGATCTTAAGGTCCTTTCCAACCCTAACTATTTTATGATTTTTATAGGACAGCATAGGCACTAGAGAAGGATCTCTAGGACCATGATAGCCTGTACCAGCTGATACAAGCAATACAAATTTCTGCTCTTTTTCAGACCCTAAATTCCAGGCCTGAACTGACCAAAGAAACAGCCAGCTTTACAGCTAGGTTGGTTTCAATGTGTTTCTTAAAAAATAATTAAAGAGCATATCTATGCCAAGGAGACAGTAGTCTTCACAACAGTTATTTTGCCTGAAGTTTCCTTGATTTGTTTTTTTAGTTTGGAAATCTCACTTGCAATGAAGGGCAGGGCTATGACGTGAGGCAAGGTTCTACTTGGGTTTTTTTAATTAAATGGCTCATTCCATAAAACAAAAACATTTTACATAGAAATAAGTTAATCTAGTACACCTAATTAAGCATTATATATTGGAGCCATGCATCAGTGATTTGAGTTATATCAATGAACCATTTCATTTATCGAGGCTGACAGCACAAGTTCTTAACTACAATGATGAATGTCTTCCCTTCAAGGGAATGATACTTCACCTTGGCAGTTTGCTCTCTTTTTTAAATGCTTTAGAGACAACTAGGAGTGATCAGTGCAGAAGCATCCTAAACAGGCACTCTTCCATTTGGTTAGTTTCTGCAGTCTATCTCCCTCATTAAACCCTTCAGGGTTATCTGGAGGTTACGATACTTTCCTTTCTAGTCTAGTCTTCACAGTGTGAATCTATCCAAGATCGCATTTGTATAACTATTTGTAAAGCCATCGTGTCTCTTATCAAGTAATTTTGAAGACAAAAAAGCAACTCTGACTTTGTGAGACACACATCTGGCTCTGTTTAATGTTGGTGAGTGCACATCTCAGTCCAGAGTGGAATTTATTTTACCCACTAAATAGTACTGAAGAAACATTTATTTCTCCTCTTTCACTTTCTTTGATAATACAGAAGGATATAGTTCTGCTTGAACTCATTGAATTCAGTGAAATAAAATATAAATCTCATTGATAAAAAGCAAGGTATTGGAGGCTTGCTTAAACGAATTTCATTGGATGAAATCCAGAAAATAATGTCTTAATCATATTTTTCATTCAATTTCATCTTTTTTCCCCTGCACAGGATGCTTTCACTTTCGATGAAGTTGTTAAACAAAACAGGTCTCAACTTCATGAAAATTAAGTTAAAAGACCTAAATATAGAGCTATTATTAAAAATCTGTAATTTTTCTTCTGGACGTTCCTATTTTTCCTCATAGGCTGTACCTTTGGCCAGGCTCCATAATCTTTGATAACTAGATGCAAGTCATTATACACTGCCTTACTGAAGAATAAACATACTAAACAGCTGGCTTAGGAAAGACTTAGAAAAGCTGTTTACTGTCCTTTTACAGTATTTAGGACTACTATCTCTACAATTGCTTTAGAAAATCCTCTTGCTTCTCTTATCATTAAAGTTAGTTTTTATGCTCTTGCAAATCAAATTCTTCTTATCTGGAGCTGTTCTATAATAAGAGCTCTCAGTGTTCTCAAACTGATTGTGTGAATACGTGTCTGGATTACTCAACCTGTCTGAACACTTGCCTAGTTATATCTGAGTTGCCCTGGATGTTTCAGGAAGTCCCAGCTGTTTCAGAAGGGCATGCATTTCTTTTAAACCTTGCTTTATGTCCATTAGCCCATTGGCAGAGGTTTCCAAACCACTGGGCATCTCAAGTGTCACTAGATGCCTATGTTCAGGCAAGAGCAGTGAGCCCTTAGTATGCTTATTTGTGGAAGTTTACCTGTGAAATATTTAGAACTCCTGCCAGAAATTTAGTACTTTCCACACTGTGGATTGCAAACAAGGGCTATGCTTGTGTACCTTTTGCTTTTTTGTCTCCTCGTGTGCTGAGGGCCAGTAAGACATTAATAAAAGAGAAGACTGTCCTCTGTAATAATGTTGCTTGACTGTGAGACAAAGACAATCTCCAAGAGACTATCAGTTTCTCCACAAAACTAGTCTTCATGCAGTTATTTCAGGAAAGAGAATAATCAATCATCAAAACCACAGGCTCGCTCATGGAGCTTCCCACCACAGATAGAAACAAACTCTGGTTTCTCTTACAGTGTCTGAAAGCCTGGCAGGATACTCAGTTTCATATATGGTAAGCAATATTTACTTTCTTAACTTTCTTGCATTTCAGTGGGAATAGCACAAAGAAATGGCACTTCTAGAGCTGGTCTCACTGGAAGATATAATAGGGCGCATCACAGTGTCAAGCAGCTTTTGTCAAGCAGTTGCATGCTGGGGTCCTGCTCCTCTGATTATTTAAAATGACTCTATATTCATTTTCAAAGCTGTACCATTTTGTGGTGAACCAAAGCACTGGGTCTGGCTGGGATGGAGTTTTATTTATAGCAACCCATAGAGTGCTGTGCTTTAGACTGGTGACCAAAACAGTGTAGTTTATTGTCAGGCTAGTCCATAGCTCCCACACTAACAGGAGAGGCTGGAGGAACACTTGACACATCTTAGTTCCTTCAAAGTTTATTTCTAAGTGGAATATAGAAAACCGAATATGGAAATACATAGTTCTTTCAGCACAAAGCCAGGAAAATGACCTGTATCATTGGCCACAAAAACTCTTGGAAGCTGCAGCACAGAACTAAGTAAGGGTATAAGGTGTAGCTGGAAAGTATCAGAAATATCTAACCAGCTTCTAGACTTGCTCCAAAGAGACTCTGTTATCTGTTTCATCCCACAAAATAGCCCAGAATGCAAGCACATAGAGTGTAGAATTACCTTCAAATGTTACTCCATGGGCTGTCTTATGTCTGAAAAGGAGATGTAATACTGTTTAACATTTCTACAATTATTCCAGCTTTCAGCAGGAACACATATGGAGGAGTTAGAGAATATATGGGCTCTGAGAATAGCAGTAGAGCAAACTTGCTCCAGACGGACAGTGGGACCATTGGCTAAAGGACTACTGACATAGTAGCCAAGATGATTAGCTCTGCTGAGGAGTACATCGGCTCAGGAGCAGATATGTGCTGAGGTGTATTGCCTTCAGAACCAGGGCTGGGATTTCTTTCCAGCTCTGCTCTGCCCTGCAAGGTCAGGGCTCTTGGAAACATGGTCCACCAGATGTTGCATGCACATCCTCAGCTACTCTATGTGCAGGAACACTCATGTATTCTTACAGGTGAGTTTGAAATGAATACTCCAGGTCATGTAAATTTTAAAGTGCTATAGGCATTGTGCATTTATTTAGTCTGCTGTAGGGCCTTCAAAGTGTGGCTGGGACTGTAATAAATACAGTATTCTAAAATAGAATAGGTGGGATACAGTTAAAGAACTCTTGCAAGAACGAAGAGAAACTTGTACAGATCAACTCTGTTTATGTATGTTGTAACAAATTCCTCTAAGGAAAAGATAATAGATGATACTGAAGTAGCCTGGTCTGAGAATAGTATTATATCCATACACATGCATCCATAAATATACACTGTATATGCATTACAATTTGAAAGATCTTCTGAGACTTGTTATTTTAAATTAGACCATGGCGACCATGCAAAATTGGCAAGTATCTGATGTGTGAAATCAGCCGTCTGCAAGATCTAAGAGAAAACTAAAGCTGAGACAAATTGAGCTCTGTTGGCCTCTCTAGTCTGATTAGTCCATGCTGTCACTTGAAGTGATGCTGAATCTTTGGATGTCATTCTTCTGTTGTCTTACATGGTGATGTCAGATATTTCTGCTTGTTCCCATTAGTGCTTCCTGGGAGTCATAATTAATTTATATTAGCAAAGACAATTTCCATTTGCTATGACAGTTCTCCAGCTCCCTCAGGCTTCTCAAATAATAATAAACTATCTAAATAAGAGGCATTACTTCACTTCTGCTCCAATGTTTCACATTTTGAGGGTCCCTAAACCCATCCAGTAATGAATGTTTAACAAGCTGGAATTCAAATGGCCTGCTAGTCCTCGCCCATATTCCTAATGTGGCCTGACTTCAGTGGCTTTTTCTTCCTTGCAGCAATGTGCCAATCCACTGATCATAACAAGTAATATTTGGAGGCATATGCAGGCTCTTGCTGAGAGGATTAAAAGGGTGAATTTATAGATTCGCAGTTGGATGGAAGAATCCATTTTTCATACTTGGATGCGCACAGAAATTATTAAGAGAAAAAACATGTTTTGCCCTCTTGACTAGAGTCAAATTCAATGATTAGTGTCCCCAAACCATTCTGTCAAATGCTGAGCTGATTTTGTTTAGCATAATTTCACCACCGCTTATAACTCTTCTTTTACATAGTTAATAAATGGTTCCTTGTCAGCAGAAAAAGTGAAGGAAAATGCAAATTATTGGATGTAATCATTTTGATGATCTTGTATTTGGGGTTTAACTCAATCATTTAAATGATTTTTTTCTTGTTGTGCAATATGGGAAGCCCTGCATGTACAGTTTCATTCATGTCATGCTCCACCACAGTTGGCTACTGTCAATAATTGCTACCATTTTATTTTCTAACAAACCCTCCATTTTAAAGGACTGTGATTTGGCAGCTCTGGGAATTAAGCTTGAGTCTTGCTCTCTCCTATCTCTCATTTCTTCAGAGATAAGTGTCCACCTTCCCAGAAACCAAACATCCTCTGCTGTTTTTATTGTTAATCAAACAGGAAATACAGACTCATATTTCAAATTGATATGGAAGTCTTAATGTTTTTCCTTTTTAGATCAGGTAACAAATGCCTGTCCACTCCACTGTTATCCTTTTTCCCATCTTGCATCAAGAGATATGTTCTCCATATGAGTTGTACTTATGTAAGACGTATCATGTACCACAGGATTTCAGACAGGGAGAGGCACTAACTTTCTGGATGAGGTGCAACATCACAACTTTTCCCTGATACAGATCTTAACATCTGTTTCATAAGCTCACCACACGGGAAAGTCAGTCTCTACCATGGTGAAAAGGAATTTACCATAACATGAAGGCAGGAGCTGAATGCTAAAGGAGTAATTTAAAACTCCATTAACTTCCTGCCCCATCCCAACACTACATAGCTTCATTAGTCCATGTTTTCAGCTGTCCGGACGCTTTTGAAAAGTGGAGGCCCTTGCACTGAAAAAACAGTGTTTCAACTCTAGAAGTTCAAATGTCATGAATTTGATTACAGATAAGACTGAAAAGCTTGGACTAGAATTAATGAGAAAATATTTACAGTATTCTTTATCTGTCTCGCAGGTTTTGCACAGTTTTATCAACTCTGTCAAGCAGATATGAAACAGTTTTGGAAACTTTGTAATGTCTTTTATTTTTTCTCAACTAAAAAATATAACCACTGTTTTGAGGACCTGGGGTTTTAAATAAAGCTCAAGAAGTCTCAAGACTTAAAATAAAATAACAAAAATGGGCAACACTGGACCATACCACATAAAAGTTGATCAAGTTAAAAAGGTCTTGTCCCAAAACAAGAAGAATGGGAGAAAAAAAACACAAGGATGCAAATTATAAGAAAGCATAGTTACTTAGAAAGGAGACAAAAGCAAGCTTGGGTTAACCAAAGACAAATCCTGATTTTAATGGTTCTGAATGCTCTGCAGGTAGCTCATCTCTGCTGCACCCTTGAATGAATCAGATCTAAATTGCTCTTCCTTTCCCATACCTGCTTGTCAAAGCCTGATTCTTCAACTGCAGCCACTGCTGTGTGATTCTCCCCCATGGTACCCTCCAAGCTGTGCCTCTCCATTTTTTTTGAAGAACCTTGTTTGTTCTTCAAAATCCTGTCTGTGATCAGATGCTCCTGGTACCTCATCTCACAGGACCACGCTGACAAAGAATTATTACATATTATGAGTTCTGTTATTTAAGGGATACACAAATAACATGATGCACATTTCCTTTAGTCTCCCTATATTTTAATACATATACAATATTCTCATACATATACCTAAAAATGCATCTAGCAACCTATCTAGCTCAGGTATCTTTACCTATTGGGATGGTTGAAGTTTCAAAATAATGAAATTAAAAAAATAGCCATATAGGTAGTATATAACAAATACACGTTAAAATCTCGGGGCCTAATATCTGTAATGGAAACTATAGTACATAAGGACCTTATGTCCTATAGTTAAGTATGATAATATATACAAGTAGCAAGAATTCTGAAGATGGTGGTGTTCTCATACTTCTTAGAAATGAGAAACAATAATAAAATGGATTGTGGAATAAAATATTACACTTCACCAGTTCACTCTTTTTCACTCATTACAGAGCCAAGTATGAAAAAATTTGAACTTGGAGAAAACATTTGTTAAAAATCTGAATATTCTGCATTTTGTCAGGTGAATCTGTATGTACATGTCCAGCATTTTATATTGCTAAGCCTTACAAAACAGCTGTAATTCTTACAAAATTAGTTTTCTCTTTACTTTGGAAAACAATCCTACTGACACTCCATTTTTCACCAGTTTGCATTAGAAATACTGTAGCAGACAAAATACATGTAAGTGCCATAAACTGAACAAAATCCATCTAAGTGTGCAAAATCAGGTTATTTGTAAGTACATTAATCTATGTATGTGTATTGTTGTTAAAAGGTCTTTTCAAAGTATATTTACTTATTTTATAAGAATGCATAAAGACACTTTCTGTGAGTGAATTAAATTATTTATGCTTCAGTTCTCGGTCTGAAAAAACTAAATACAGTTTCAAGAATTCAGTAACAATTGCATATATTCTAATTTTGCTCCTTAAAGCCTTTCTTTTTAAATTAAGTTATTTTTCAATAAATCTTGCAGCTGGAGGCAAGCCAAGTGGTAGAAAGCTAAAGCTGTGCCAATTCTAAAAAGAGGGGAAGGCAGAAGACACAAGGAATTACAGACTCATCAGTCTCAAATTTAGCCTGGGCAAAACAACAAAACAGCTGGTATGAGGCTTGACTAATAAGAAAATAAAGAAAGACGTTATAACTAATGGCAAGCAATATGGAATTATGGAAAATAGATTTCCTCTAACTAACTTGATACGTGTTTAGATTAAAGTGCTATTCAGGTTGATGCAAGTAATAGTCTCCATGTAACAAACTCTATACAATTTTTACTTTGAATTCTACTTGATATTACAGAACCGCTTACTGAAATACAATAAATAATCCTCGGTAAATGGATGGGGTATTTTCTGGCTATAAGTATCACACAGTAGTCCAAAATGGTTATGCAGGGCTTGGTTCTTATCACTTTCATAGCCCAAAATTTTTAGCCGTATCACATATGAACAAAAAACTCAAAGCCCTATAAAATTATTACCAATCCATATGGAAGAAACAGATTGAAGAAATTATAAATAATGAATGAGATGGAGAGCTCTGTGGTTCCTTTAGTAAGCAGGGCATAAGTAAAGGCTTTTTATACGGAGATGGAAACTCCTGAATGCAGGAAGAAAAAGTGAAAGCTGCACTTCTGTGAGGGGGCTCTGCCTCTGAAGAAGTGACTCTGACAGACCCACGAAGACGTGTTTTCCTTCTCTACATGTCCAAGCATCCCCTTCAGCTCCTCTTGTAGAAGATTTCTGGTATTTTTCCCTAACCAGAGCCGGCACAGAAGCAACATTTACTCCAGAGACTTAAGTGGTAGAATGCCCATTTTATTGCAGTAGGCATGGCTGTAACATGATCCAGTGGCTGAAAATGGAAACTAAACCACAGAAAACAGGAATTTCACTCTCATTTTTAAACCAAAGTGTAACTAATACTTGCAACAACACTTCAGTGCCTGTGATGGGTTCTCTGACAAGGTTGAATTAAGACTGCCCATAATTTAAACAGTGAATTCAGTGAAAGAATTCCTAGGGGCTTATGCTGTATAGGAGGTCAGTCTACCTTGTCACAGTGGTACTTCCTCACCTTATAAATATTAATGACAATACCCTCGATATATTTCTTAAAGCCCAGTATCTGGGAAACATGATTACGTGGGATTTCAAATTCCCTTTAAAAAAAATAATAAATTCCATAAAAATAGAGCCTAGCTAAGAAAGCAGAAGGCAAATGGAGATAACTTCATGCCTCTTATATTTTAAGAAATCTTATAACTTCTAAGCCAGCCTTAAATTCTTTTTCTATGCATTTCTTGACAAGCCACAGATACTCCAGTTTTCTACTTCATCCATGGTAGTCCTCCCAGGCAGCAGTACTGATGTGTTTCAGCAAAGAATGTGTCAGATTTATCTATGGGAAGGCAAAACTCTGATTTTCAGTGTAATAATCTGCTTTCTCAGTTCATATTACAGAGTAAATGTATGAAACTATCAGATCTTGTCCTCCCTTGCTTGATGGTATCAGGCTATTCTTTCCTCGCATTTTCTTATTACATTCAGTAGGACTTTGCTGCATGGTTATTGCACTCTGAGAGTTTTTCTTGGAGTCATTTAGCAAAAGACTGAGGAGTTCTGGGCTGAGTAAGCAGGTCATTACACACCTTTTGGCATCATAAATGCCCTTCATGGCTTTAGATTTAGTCTTCTAAGTATTATATTCTTGAAACAATATAGATGAACCCAATAATTATATTGTAACTACAGAACAAAACTTTTAAAGCAGAAGTAAAATCTGGTGTAAGCAGACCACTCACTTAAAGATGAATCTTAGCTATAAAATCACCAAACCTGGATATCACTTTGATTTTTCCACTCTTTGATATGTGGCATTTCTGAGTTCCTTGTGTGCTGCGGAAGCTGGAACATTTCTTCTCCTGAAAAAGCAGTGACTGGCCTTTTAAAGCTCGTGAATGGCCTGTCACTGGGACAGCTCTGTGCAGCTCTGTGTGTTACTGCTTTTCTCCTTAACAACTAGCATTCCAAACAAATTTGTCAGATAGGGGCAGATCAGAATCAGCCCTGGGTTTTTTTCTGCCTTTTTTTCAGCTTTCTGTTCCCCCTCAAAATGTAACTGGTAGATAACTAATAGAAGAACATAGCCTTTGTGATACATGTGTAAGGCCATTAATTTGAGTCCCAGAGATGGATGGCTTTTCAATCCACTCTTCTTTGTTGCACTGCATCTGTGATTACCCTGGAGAATATAAAGAATGAAAAAGTAGCTCCCTCACCTATATTCTTTATTACTCCAGGCACAGAGTATCATTATCAGTCTTGGAGTTGATATAAGAAGAACCCTCAGGTTGGTTGAAGTACAAGTAATGAAATAGCAGCTAAGATTCCTCTTGGGCCCTCCGTCCCCACATGATATCACCTGTATGGTTTATTTCCAATCACTTTTGGCTATGGAGCCATCAACCAGGATTCAACAGCCTGGAGTATATAAAAATAAATTCTTAATAATAGTTGAACCTGTGCTTTCTATAATAAAACTTCAAATCTATTTTCTGGTTAATGTTAATTCAGCCTACTCTGTGGGCTGTACTCATAAACAGGCTTATTATTTACACTTTCCTATTAAATTAATTAGTGAGAAAATTGCCAAACATTAATAACATGCCAGTAAACATTCAATAGGCAAATGGATTTCTTCAACATAGTGGTTTTTCTTTGTCTCTTACTGCTAATTTAGCACTCAACTTAGGTTGGATGATTTTTCTTATTTATTGGAATAAGTTAGGAACTTGATTGCATCACCCTACTCCTAATTAACTAAAGGTTCAGTAAATTCCAGAAAACCAAGTGAAATTAATCTTTTTTTTAATTTGTAAAAGAAAGAAATTGAAAAGGAAAGTAGATTAATACAAAGTGGGGAAAAAAGTGGGTATCTCGAGACCCTGCTACAGACTTGCCAGCTGAAAGGCAGTGGCTGGATTTGCACTTACAATGCTGAAATCTGGAAAATTCTGCACTCTGGGATAGCCAGCATTGAGGCAGTTCCTATAGAACAACAGCTTTTATCTGAAACTGCAATTTGGTGAAGCATCATTTAAGGACATATGACATTTTCTTATCAAAGATCACCATTGTTATAGTGACATTATTGCTTTGATATTATTGATTGAAATATAGTAAAGTATGCAAAGTGGCATTTAGTGTACTTAAATTACCTTATGTGCCCTATTACTAATGAGAAAGGGCAAGATTTAACTTAAGCTTTAGAGAGTGGTCTGAACTAGCTGTCTTTGGTTACACATATTTCATGGAAAGAAACATACATTTTGGGTTGTTTAGACTATCTCAGATGCTTCTCTTATGATGACATGAATTGCACTTGAGGTATCATTTTTCACCTGATTATGAAGGGAATCCAAGGTGATTTGTTGGGCTTTGAACCCCTTATCTTTAAATGCCTAAATCAAGTCAGATGAATCCTCTACAAAATGACTAAGTGAAATTAAAATTCCGTGTGCTTAATAAGTAAAAATACTTAATAGATTTTTTTTTTTGTCAGAGATTTTGACAGAACTCACCAACTAATGTTTCTGTTGGAACAGTGTGACCAAATGTATTATCAGCATTACTGTTAATATTTTGTTCCCATACTGCCTGATAGCCTGGATCTAGAAGGAATGGCATTAATATGAAATGAGTATCCTGCTATGGAGCTTCCCACTGGTGCAGGTACACCTGTAGAGGTGTGTTAATGAAGCCTTAAAGTGCTGATAAAATCATGGAGGAAGGACATCTTATCTTCTAGCTTGGCAAAGTGAGATCCCACACAGGCAAAAGCTGCATAATGTGTTTATAATGGAGAGAAGATTCAAAATGCAAATCCATCCCTCCCCTCTCTTAGGGGATATAATTTCTGTTTACTTAAGTTATGAGACCAGAGTGAGTGACATTCTGCTTCTCACATAGTGATGTTTTGCAAAAATAAGTTTATTTTGCAAAAATGCTCCCCTTGATCAGTTTTCTGAGCTTTCTGGTACTTTCAAAAGCATAATTTGTGATCCTGATCCTTCATTAGCCGAATCTTGGCTTTCAGTGAGTCTATATCACATTCAGTGGTAGGCAAGATCAAGTCATTATTTCCTGAAATTCAAGTTAACCATGGAGAGACTCTCACCTGCTTTCACACTGGGTTTACACAGTTACACAAGCTTTCGTGTCCATATTGTCTAAAAGCATCACAATTTAAGTTTCACCTTTTCTAAGATGCGTTTCAAAGACAGATATTTAAAGGGTAATGAGTAAATGTGAGCTATGGAGCATGCAACTGGAATGTCACATTAATTTGTTTCTAGGTTTCCTTGTGTAACAGAGCATGTTACTTCTCTCTGCCCCTCCACCATACATGCCTTTTATTCTCCAACATTTTCAATGCAACATCACTTCATGTCCTCGGCTAATTGCACCCTTTTCACACCCCCAGCCTTCCTTTTTGCTGTCTGTCACATTCTGCACCTGTATCCACAAATAAGTGTAAGGAGAATATGAGTTGTAACTTGTGGAATATTTTTTTGATGGATAGTTGAACTTGTCAGAAACATTTTCATAGCAAAATTACAGTTTTCATCATGCCTTTCAGCCATCACGCTGAATGAGAGATATCTGTCGACCTCTGCTGCTTCTTATTCAACAACTTATTTGTAAAAATGTTGTCTGTCCCAGTGGTTTCCAGTCCCTTGGCTAATATGGCCGGAATTCAACCCTAAGATTCTATATTTGCAAAAGTATCTCAGACTAGAATTCTGTGAAGAAGTAATAGCAAAATGTCGGGTCTTTCTAGAGCTGCAAGATGGGACATGATGCAGACAGCAGGGAAAAGTGGTTTTGCTGGCTGGACATAGTATGGAGAGTAGGAACATTGCTGAGAATGAAGAGATATATAGATCTAGTAGGTCAGGGAAGCTGCTTTTCAATCATTCCATGAACATGGGGTTTTTTTTATCAATATTATAGCCTCTGGACTATGCATGTATGAGTCTACAATTGAATGAACACTATTTATGCAGTAACTGAAGCAGCAAATTCAGGTTCTGTGTTGTTTTTCTTTCTGTTTATTCCCTTAGAAACACCTTGAATATTTTCCAGATGCTCAGGTAAACTGCTATAATACAATAGTACCTAAAAGAAAGAAAAGATGAAACAAAATCCTCAGTCAAATTAGCTACATTTAAAGCATTTAAAGCACAGAATGCAAAAGGTAAAAACAGAGCAGGGGGCTAGATCTTGTGATTTTTCCTCTGTCCAGATCATCTCATTTTCCAGTTCTATCTGTTGCTTACTCAAACAAGGAAAGCTTCACGGCTGTCCTAGCAAAGTCTTGGATATTTAAAACTTATTTACTTACTCTGCAAATCTTTATGCTGACGGGGATGGTAACAGCCTTCTCTAATAATTTTATTCCTTTTCTTCATAGCCCTTAATAAGCATAGCACCTATCAAAACAGGAATAAGGGTATGTAGTATGATTTCCCTGTCACCAACCAATATTTTTGGAGCAATAGGAAACAGCAAAAAGGTGCTTCAAGTCCTGTGATTTTGGCACAGTATTTGGCAGGTGGACAGAAAGTTTGCAGGGAGCTTTGAGGCAAAATGGATGTTTTCCTTGGTTTTCAGAACAACCCACCTGATTTCTCGATTTGATCCAAAATGGTGTATTTGGTTTACTTTTGAAGTTACATAACTATTTAACTGAACTCTTAACTGTTAGAACAATTTATAAAAGCAAACTGGTTTTTTGAGACAAAAAGTGGAAAAGTTTCCAAAGGTAACAGAATTAATACTGGAAATTTCTCACCATCCCTGAATATCCACTGAATTCAAACAGTTTTCCTTTCCAGAGCTATAACCTTGAGAGTTTGCTATTCATCAATGAAATATTACCATTTCCATTTTAAATAGCCAAGGAAACATGAATCGCCAACTATTAGGAAATTAGTAAATAAAACAGCCAATGCTAAGAGATACCTGAGTCACAACAGTCCAGATCTGAGCCTTTCCGTTTCATGTGAACCATCATTAGCAGCCTCAGTGGAAGGGAACACAATCCTGAATGATTCCTTCCATCTTTGGCTGAAAACTGAAGTGCTGTGGAAAAACTTCATTGAGGGTGCTTACGCTGCAGTAATTTCTTGGAGGGAGAAAAGAGCCAGGATTTAGAGACTGGCACCTTCCAAAAGCATTATACACTGTGTTTGCTTTTGCATGTAAATTTTTATTTCTGCATCCTCCTGCATCTTTTATTTTCTCTTTTTAATGAACCTATCAATTAGGCAGATGAAGCAAAAGTAACATAATAGAAATAGTGCAGATTTCACTATTTTTAATAAATTCTTTAGTAAGTGATGTACTTCCTTAGGGACTTGGTGTAAACATTTTCTATTTTTCAGAAACAGGAAGGTTTTTAACTGTTTCTTGCCTCTTTGTAGCCATATAAGTTTTTCCATGAGCAAGAGCTGGAGCAGTAGATTCATTGAATCACAACTGGCAAAGGATAAATGTTTTAAGGTCCTGAACTATGATGTTTCTGCTCTTGTGACTGACAGCTCCATGGTAACTATGAGCAGCAGAGGACGAATGCATGTTCTTTTCTGCAGTGTCTTCATAGAAGTGCATGGAGATGAAACAGAACTGGGTAGGACTGACATAGTGGTCTACTGAATATTAAAACTGCTTTGAAAAGCTGTGGGGAATTCTTGATCTAACTGAAGCTACAGGAATTGTTCCTCTGTGACATAATGGAGCCAGGATTTCATCTTGTAGGAGGCAGAGGAGGCTGTTTCTTTAATATAAAGGTTTCATTTTATTGTATAAATTCAACTGCAAAGATGTACATTTTCCCTTCAGCTCTACAGCAGTATCCAAGAGCTACAGAAAAATAATTTTCTGTTTTCATTTCACTTCTATTTTCTGGTTTTATCTCCTTAGACTTGGCAATGCTGAAGACAGAAATCAAACATAAAGCAATTGGAGATGTTGAAAATGATCAGACAATATAAAAATATTGCCAGCCTAAATCTGAGGTCTTTCATTCTCTCCTATTTTTTGTCAACGTATTCATTTTAAGGTCCTACAATATTGCTATGGTCACCAGGGCCCAGACCTCCTGCACAATCCACACCATAGTATCTCATCCAGGATGCCCTTCAGTGAAAGAAAATCTTCTGCTAAACCTATTTTGTTCTCAGGCTGAATTCCTGTGTCAGTCAGTGCACATTTTCTGTGGGTAACTCTTTAAGAATGTGGTTCAGGAATACGACCCACTTCAAGTAACAGCTAGTTCTCATAAGTTTATTGAGACATATAGCGTTTTGTTAGTTTTGACCACCATATTGTCATAATAATGCCTCAAACCGCTCTCTCTCTCACCCTCCCACTTCTGATTGCATCAAAATGCACTTCAGGCAGTAGTCACACCTTCTTCATTAGGGCCAAATCACTGCCTAGCAGATACTTCGCCCTGGTGATTCAGTTAATCAAGTTTCAGGAAGTGATAAGCCATGGGGTCTACTAAGGAGTCAAGGAAGCCCTATGGTTCCCTAACTCTCTATAATACGTTGCTGATGTCTTAAGAAGTACAAATTCTGGCACTGAACATCTAATGTATGTTATACACTCAGGAGCTCCGTTTGCCATAAGAAAAGACAAAATGATTTTATTAGCTGCCTAAATATACAGGTTCACAAGTGACCTCTTAATAGATTTCCCAGCAGACCTGCTGAGAGGCCTGACATGCTTTCTAATAAAGCTCCTGGTATACTGACTTTATGCCATTTAATTTTCACTCTCAATTCAGTATGGGTTTCCTGATATCTCAAATTAAAAGAGCTACATTGTAGCTCACTCTGAATTTAAACTATATTGAATTACTTAGCTTAAACATGCAGTTAAGGCAATACAGTTCTCTTCAAGCTATGTATCAATATGTAAAATCACAACTAACGAATGCACATAGAAAGTGTGAATTTTTCATGAAACACTTTTGAAGAATCATAAAACTACAAACTCTCATACTTGCTTACTGTTCCTAAAACTTTTGGAAGTCCTGCAGTAAAGATAATTTAACTTAACAGGTTTTATCCTTCTTCCATCTGTGGTTCTGTATCTTTCAGAAGATCAGAAACAGCAGCGTCCAGTTAACAACTGAAAGTGTTAAAATCACTGAAACTCAAGTAGTGCAAGGTCTGAATACAATTTTTGTTGAATAAGAGCTCCTGGTTCCATACCATCCACTGAGTTCAGCATTTACCAGTATTAAAGGCACTCACTAATAAAAATTTTCCCCTTGCTAAAAAAGATTGGGGAATATTGATTAATGTAGCATGCAGTTTGGGTATTTCAGAAGAGGTGAGAAGAGGTAAGTTTGTTTCACAGAGAACATTTGCTAGTGACGGGAAAAACTTATTCTGTCTTCCCTGATAATGAAATAAATAAATCAACTTCAGAAAATATAAATTATATATACATGGGACCAGAATTTGATCAGCTTTGCCGTGTAAACACAACCATATATGTATAGTATGCTGATCCAGTATGCAGCATACTAGAACCAATGTGTGTGCATCTGCTTGAATTTACCTAGTAAAAGGAGTATCCTCAAAGTCTCTTGACTTTTAATTTAACTCAAACATGTTTTTCAGATATACTGTAATGCCTCTGTGTGTAGATCTACAAATGTGGATATATATATATGTATATCTGCTTCTAAATATACAAAATAATTATTGCAAATGGCAGCCACTTATGCTAATGATGTTAAAATTGGTTATATACAGATATAATCACTGGAACACATCTTTCTGTGATAATTTAGTAGGCTTTTTCTTTTTTTAAAAGAAAACTTTATATTTTGACAGATTCTAGGGACATTAAAGCAGATATTAATTCCGTATTTCTTATGTGTTAAGTGAATGGTTGCATTATGGAACCTACTTGTAAAATAAATATTAACACTGAAGTTAATTACTTTTTCAGCACTTAAGATGAGAAGGAGTGTCTCTAGCTTTTAGATTAAGAAGGCAATGTGTGTTTTAAAAGCAGACTCATTAGTTATATATCCAAATCATTAAAAAAAATCTGAATATACTGAATAGGTTAAACTGTTTCCATGGAAACAAAGGTTAATCAGAAGATCATTTAAAGTCATCAAATAAAGTGCATACAACAAGCACAAACTGAAAACTATCTGGGAAAGAAAGGAATGAAAAAGTGAGTGCTCTACTGAGTAACACCAATACTTGATCCATCTTTACCAAAATGTATCTAACATTTTGTGGAACAAATTTAAAATTAATTTTTTAATTTATTTTAATAAAGTCTGCTGATATGCATATTTCAGAAACAGATATGGTCCTATCTGCAACTGCTTCAATTTTCTTAATATATCCTTAACATCCTCATGTCTGCCAGATCACTGGGTATCTGCTTTGATATGCTTTTGATACATTTGACATATGTCAAGTATGTGTTTTTCTGGGTTGCGGTTGCATACAAAGTCTAATGAGTATTTTAGGATGGAAGATCTGTTAGAGATCACTCCTTTCCGGCTGCTTTGGAAGTTCTATCTTTTTACAATGTCTTGTAGCTTTTCTTAAGGAAGTTCTTCCATCTCTGATTGGGCTCAACAGACCTTTGAAAACCACACAGAAACAAATGTAGAGAGATCAGAAAACTGTTTTCCCAGCCCTGTAAAAATTTGGCATTTAAATTTTGCTGGGTTCAGCTGCTTTCAAAGAAGAATTGCTATCACACTTTTCCCAACTGCCATTTGGACAAATTCTGTCGGTCTGCCAGAATGACAGCTGAACACAAATGGTTTGTCTGAAGATCTCTCTAGTCTGCCTTCAGAAAGGTTAGCAAAGCCCTCCACTAATAACACCTGTAGTAAAAAAGCTCTCCTAAAGGGACATGAGGACAGGTGGTGGAGAAGAGTATCTCCTTCCCCCGTATTCACATACTGCCTGAACAAATACCTTGTCTGAAAGGTGAAGAATAATAGAGTGAGAAGACCTGTATTTCCTCCCACTGCTACCTCTGACCAAGAAGTTTGCCCCAGGAGGAATGTTTGTGCTAATCATATAGCATGAATTGTACAGTAACATTGAGGACAGTGATAAACCTACACTAATAATTTTTGATGCAAGTGATCAAGTGCAAGTGTAAAATTTGCTACACTTTCTCCTTCTGCATGTTTAAAAATGCTATTTAAGAAAACATTATTTAAGAGAACATTGTCTGTAAGTACAGCACACAGAATTATCAGATGCTAAAAATAATGTTGTCAGTGCAACTTCAATGCAGCTCCTTGAGTATAGTCATATTCCCTTCCTACCCACCTCTGTGTTCCCAGGTTTCCACCAATTCATTCTTTTTCACAGTATATTTACTGACATGGAAGTATACCAAGAATGGAAACAAGAAAGCTGAGTGATGAGGACTGACACTATTGTTTCAGTTACTGCAAAACTGAATGTATAGGAATTTACAGGAAACTATTTTCATCTGCAGTATTTCTCATGATTTTGAGAAAGGAGCATATTCACATTGCTCATCAAGAACCAAATAATATCTGATTTTGGTGTGTTTTTTTTTTTCATCGGTGTTTGAGGGAGAGAATAGAAATGTCTGTCTACATGAGCCCACAGAGTGGTGGTGAATGGTGTTAAATCCAGCTGGTGGCCGGTCACAGTGGTGTTCCCCAGGGCTCAGTACTGGGACCAGTTCTGTTCAATATCTTTATCAATGACCTGCATGAGGGGATTGAGTGCACCCTCAGTAAGTTTGTAGAGGACACCAAGTTGGATGGGAGTATTGATCTCCTGGAGGATAGAAGGCACTGCAGAGTGATCTGGACAGGCTGGATTGATGGGCTGTGGCCAATAGTATGAGGTTCAAGAAGGCAAAGTGCTGGGTCCTGCATTTGGGTCAGAGCAACTGCATGCAGCACTGGGCTATAGCAGTTAAAACAGTAAATCACAATGGGACTGATTTTAATTGCTTGGATAATTGCAACTTTTAAGTATACAAACTAGCTGTTGCATTGCTTGGTTGAAATGCATACCTGTTAACCCAAGGCATGTGTGTCTCTCTATAATACATCTCCAGTCTCACAGCATTTCTTTTTAAGATGCAGAAGATGGGTGATGTTTTCGTAAAAGCTTCTGTGAGTAACAGAAATGTTGTGCCCAAAAAATTAAAGCAGTAAGTTGGTATGTGGATAAGCCATTCTTTTTCTCATGTAATGGAGATGTATCCTAGTTAAAAAGAAGCTTTGGTATATTCTGCATCATTATTCTTGTCATGATCCTGACTCCATAAATATTTACTATATTTCTGCTCTTGCATAAGTTAGGAAGAACAGACAGACAAGGTGTAGAGTTCAAAGCCTCTTGCACAGTCAAGCGAGAACCAAAAACTAACCAAATTCTAAAGCAAGGAGCTGAGCCACATAAAGTGCACCTATGTGCAGTCGCTGTCCCTGGCAAGATATTGGCAGTGGGGGGCTGCAGGGCTCTCTGTAAGGAGAGGCAGTGTGGATCCAGACAGTTCCATTTGGCTCCAACAGACCCACATCAGGAGATTACTGGGTCTGTCAGCCAAGTGGGTGATGCCTCTGTGAAAACAGATTTAAGAAAGGGCAAAAATGGTGGAAAACAACTGAGGGATAAAAGGTGAGAATCAGCAGTGTGAGCCCCAAGGAGAGAGAAGGATGTTCTCCAGGCACTGGAGCAGGCGTTGTCCTGCAGTCCATAGAGAGGACCATGATGAAGCAGATATCCACACTGCAGCCTATGGGAAGGACCCATGCTGGAGCAGTTCTCAAAGGAGGGAATAGGGAGGGATGCCATGGCGGTGCATAGGAAGGAGTGGCAGAGAAGAGCAGTTGGGTAGTGACCATAACCCTCCTTCTGCATCCCCATGTGCCACACGGGGTAAGGGAATCAGGAGTGAAGTTCAGCCTAGGAAAGGGAAGGCTGTTGTTTTAATTTTTGCTTGAATTTCTCATTACCCAAATCTATTTTATTTGCCAATACATTAAATGAATTTTCCTCAAGTCAAATCTTTTCTGCCCATGACAGTAACTGGTAGGCAATCTCCCTGCCTTTATCCCAACCTACAAGCTTTTTCATCCTCTGTTCTCCTCCCATCCTATTGATGAAGGGGAGTGAGTGAGCAGCAGGGTGGGACTGTGGCCCTTAGCCAAGTTTTACCCACCACATCTGTGAATATAGATCATTGTTTCTAAACCTCAATCATGACTACTCTGGCCAGTCTTTGGGCCACACAATAATAAAAGAAATCTTATAGAGTAGTACAACATGTTATATCTGCATCACATTTTGAAGACTGCATAAGCAGAGAGATCATGGCAAATTCTGGAGTTAAGTGTTTTCCATACCCAGTCAGTATGTTTTGAAACCATCACACCTACATGATCTCAGAGCATCCTCTGCCCAGGGTCCAGTTGTGCCCCTGTTTCGGCCTGAGATGTGAAAAACAAGACAATCTGTACAAGCAATGGGAGCAGCCACCCTTGGTCACCGTGGGCAAGCCCTGCCTAGGGCTCTCCCAGCCTCAGGGCAAGGCTCAGTTTCATGTCTCCCCAACAACCACCTATCCTGAGTTGTCCATATCACCAGCCCCACCATTAGCCCAGTGCCCAGGGTGACACACGTATTGCATTGCTGGGGCTAGGAGCAGAGAGCTCAGAAATGGCACCAGTCGGGCATTATTCTGATTCCATATCTGTATGTCAATGTCCTTTGAATGTTAAGCAACATGCAGTTGTGTTGTGTGATGAAGAAATTGTTTATAGGTTTTTAATGGTGACTAAGTATGTGTTTAACAAGTGGTGCAATACTTCTAAAAGAGAGATTGAGAAGTTTCCAGTTGTAATCAGGTGAAATTCATGCAGCATCCCACTTCAGACTGGAATCCTCAAGACGAATACGTTCAAGTTATCCTAATTATTCATTGTTGTTATTAACATGGCTAAAGCATGTAACTCCTGCATGAATAAACATGCTAAAATAATATGCTGAGACTTATTAAACTTTTTCCTGAAAATTCAGACTTTTATCCTGCAATGCTATAGGTCTCTGGCACCATGCAGATGCATATCTTTTTCACTTGTTCTAGTAGAAAAGATTAAAATTTAGGATTAACATTGTTTATTTACAAAGATTTAAGGCTGTGGAAGCACCCTTCAATACAACACAGTGCAATCCTCAGCCATGACTCCATGACTTTGCTCTTACAAATCTACTGGCTTACGTTATGACTCTCTGCCACTTAACCTAGCTTTAGCTCCATTTTCTGTATGAGAGAAAGGGAAATGAGATGCTGTATCACTGAGATTTATTCATCATGAAACTGCATCCTTAGCCCAGTGTGCGCTGCCCTCTGGGAAATGTTCTCAAGTTCCACAGTTTCAATGTAGCTTTAAACTCCTTACATTGCAAAGACAATACAATAAGTCTCAAGTGGTGTTCCAGGTCAATTGTGGAAGACCCTGGGGTTTTCTGTTACCTTCAATGGGATGTTAAGTGCTGGCTAAGATGTGTGTTCATTATTAACACAGCTACCAAAGGCTGCATTTTATTTCAGCTTTTATTAGCATTATTTATAAGAAAATTAAATGCTTTAAGTTGCAAGCCAGCCAGTAATTTAATTTGCAAAAAAAACCCCAAACAAAACAAAATATAAAATCTGAAAGTATTTAAATGAAACATTTGCATATGCAGTGTTACCCTCATTACTTTTTAGAGAAGAAGTAGAGAAAACTTAAGGTCTCCAGTTTCTAGACTGAAACTGGAATTTAAATTAAGATCATATCACTAGGTGATCTGTCATGACTTATTGCATATCATATATGACACCCTATTGCATTTTAATTAAATACTCCTTTATTAAGCATAATAATTCATGGTTTATTTATGTCTTGCCTTTCCAGTAAGTGCTTAGGTCTCTTTAGAATAGACCCTTTTCTTCAGTTATGCTGTACAGTCCTGAAGAAGTAGTTTAGCTAATTTTGCTACAAAGTGATGACATTCTCTTGCATTATTATGTTGCTTTGGAGTCTCCAGATAATCTCTGCCAGTACACCACACTCCATGTTGAATTGAGATAAACAACTGCATCTTTCCATCTTTTAAGAAAACTCTATTACTTGTTTGTTTCATTCCTCATAACAAAAGTATCCACTTGACCACTACCATTAAGAATTCCAGCCTTCACCCAAACCCAGCAGTTTTTTACCTGAGATTGCAACACAGCCTTTCAATATTATTGATGCAAACAGTACAGATAGAAAGAAAACCTGTATTGCTAGGGAGAATAGCACCTAACTAGCATTGCATTGTTCCCTTTCATTTCTAGCAATCCTAGAATGTAACAAAATATCTTACCTACAGACTCCCTCCTAAGGAGAAGATAAAACCACTGGTGTTCATTAATACTCCCTAACTATATATCTGTTAATCTGCATGGGATAACAACCAAATCTAAAATAATGACTTAGGTTTGCATTCATTAGTTAATTATTGTTCTTTTCTAAATTCTAGCTTGATGAGTGTGCTGATTATTTATGCCCATATTCATTAGTATTCTTTCTTGTGCAGTGTGAGAAGCAGGTAACTGAATTATGATATAATACATACAATATATTTATAACCATATTTTCCTTGCTTAAAATAAGTTTTGCCATCTGATCCCTTTGCCTCTGCAAAGAGCCTCAGGGGTGGTGCTCATATCTTAGTACTGTAGTACTAAGTAGTACTAAACACACATCAGAAATTCCTTATTATGGTTTTTTAAAATAATGCAGATATTTGTCCCAGAAAGGACATTTCTGCCAAAGAAGCCCAAAGCAATGCACCTAAAAACAGCTTTAACGTAACTATGCAGAACAGCAACCTGCATGCCTTGACACAATCCTTGTAAAAAGGGCAGACACTAACCTTATATTCCATATTCCTTTTTTTATGATTTGAATATATAAAACCATAAAAGTAACAGAGAAAACCCCACTCCCATGTTTCATTTCAATTAGTAGGACAACAAAACCATCCCCTTTCACCCATATCCATAGTCTAGTACTCTAAATTTGGTGAGTATTAAGGCACTAAAAGATTCAAGAATTTTGAGCAAGTCTAAGTTGATTAAAATTCCACATTTTAGTGAAGCATTTTAGTTATTCTGACTTACACGATCAGGAATGCTATACTTGCAACTTTTTACTTTTCTGAAGGTTACACTTCACTCTGCACATTAGGAATGATTTGGGGTCATACATGTGTTCTATGGGTCTGCCCAGCTTTTCTTGTCCAGAGGGGTCAATTCATGTGAAGATATAGAATACATGCCAAAATTACAGAAAACAGTGGAGGAAAATTAAATGTCAGATTTTTATATGTATTATTTGCTAGTAGCCACCAGTTGCTGCCATTAATTTAGCAGGTGATTTTTCTTACCAGCTCTCTGACATAAAGTGTTGTAGTTCTTTGTGATGGGAGCTGCTGCAAACAGGAGTATTTTTGTTTACCTTATTGTCTATTAGTGGGGTTAATTCCTCTACCTGTCACAAAGCTCTGGAGCCGCTCATTACAATTCAGGCCAAAATATATCTGATCTACCTGATAAGAAAACCATTTTAATGTACAGTTGTAGAACAAGTCATAATACATTATTGTTACCTTAGTAAAATTTCTTCCAGATAAGGAAAAAGATAATTTTCTTTCTTTTGTTAACTATCACTTGCCTAGCATCTGAAGTAATGTGAATCTCTCAAAACCAAAACAATATTTACTCTAGTATGCAAAATAGTTTTGCATATAACATTTTTAAATCTACAGTATGCTAATATTTGTTGAAATCTCCCAAACTATAGCACTTCCATTTTTACATAAAACGTCAATTATATGCTTATGTTTGTATAATAGCCAGATAATGTGATTTTTCCCACTGATTCTAAGAAGGAGAAAGTATCTTGTATTGTCAAAGTCATGGAAATTCCTACACACAGATACATGTTTTAGATTTTTTGTAATTTTCAGAATGTTTGACTAGTGGAAGCCCATTCTGAGATTCATTATGCATTGGAAAACAGCATTAAGGAACTGCTCCATGACTGAAAGGGCTTTCTTGATGGTTCCTAATTCTGAGTAAGGAAAAAGCATATAAGTGGATGTGAATGAAGGAAAAGTAATTTTGGAAATTTGAATTTATGTTCTCTATGCATTGCATCAATCTGTTTGGAAGGACTGGTTTTTGTCTAGTTTTATGACTTGTGTATGTAACTCCTGACAAGATAAAAATCTTCAACTGATTTTTTAATAAACACTACTTCCGTAAAGCTAGGAAATACTATCCTATTTTATAGGGAAATCAGGAAAGAACAGGTACACTAAATAACATGACTATGCAATATAGAAGACCATAGCTGAACCAAATATAGAATATGTTCACTCCCAAGTCCACCACCTTACTCCTTTGTAACGATTTTCTCTTGCCTGTTTTCCCATACAGGCACTTATGCCACAGTTACCTATTCTACAGATCTGTTAATCCCTGCCTGTGATTCTGAGAGTTCAGTTTATTAATGGTACCCATTTACAGGTGGCAGTAGTATGCTGCAGTCACCATTTGCTATATCTAACCCTGCTCATTTTTTATACAAATCGAAAGTAATGTCGGAGCACTGGAGGAACATATGGTTAATTATTTTTTCCAGACACCCTTTATCTTTACTCATGGAGTCATTCTTCACCTACAGCTGGACCATAAGGTCTCTTATCTCTGTGTTTTGTCATATGTGGCAATAATGAGTTCAGAATTTTATTTTTTACCCATTGCATTTACTTCATTTGTGAATTCTTTAACGTTATGCATGAATTTGACTTTTACTTACTAGAATTACAGAACCTGCATTTCTGTGGCTGGAAGAAATTCAGAGGCAGTACCATCTTTAGATATACTGAGCACAATAGCATTGAATCTGCCTCTTTGCAACAGATGCAATCCATTAGACTTATCTAATGCATGGCACAACCTCCCCAAATGGCACAGACATGATTAAATGTGTGTTTAGGAATGAGTGGCAGAAATTCTTCAAACTGGAACTGAATGGACTCCTCCTGGTGTGCGATAAAAAATACTGATAAATTCTTCCATGAGTAATTTCTCTTGCTTATTTGCTACTTCTTTAACTGATAAAAAAAAAAAAAATTATGTGCATTAGTTCTTCATACTGTTTAAGTGCTATCAGTCCATTAAACATAGCATGTACCCACAAGGAAAAGGCACAGATTCCCACCAAAGGAGTGGAATCTTGTGTTCAGCCCTCCCAGACAACCTCATTAATACTGTGGAGAGGTTGTCTTTGGAAACAAAGAATCCTCTTTGTTTCTTGGTCTTACTATTTTTGTATTTGCACATTGGAATTCAGTCAACAAATGCATTTCCTATTTTACTTAGAACACATATAAGGTGGTTGAAATTTTTTCATTAGTATTTACTGATAGAAAAGGCAAATGAAAAAAAAAAAAAAAACAACAACTTTCTATCTATCTTCTTAAGCCAAATCAGAACATTTTGAAATATTTTGTGTCATTTGTCTTCAAGAAAAAATGTAATAAAGTTTCACCATCAGTTTATTGCGTTTTAAGTATTATATTTAGGTTTCTGTCCTCCCAGATCAATCACGATACCTAGAAAACAACATGTCACACAATTCAGTGTTAGTTTTCCTCTAATGTGCTTGGATAAGTAATGGGTCCTGAAATATGTATTCAGGCAACCATCAAGCTTTAAATTTTTTCATTGAATTTAATTGAAAATATAACTAAGTGGAGTCAGATAATTAAAGGAAACTGAATTTTGCTTCATTTCCCATTTGTGAATGCCATAACATGTAATTATGGCTTTTTCTAAATCTCCGTCCATTCTGGATAAATTAATTTGGAATTTTTATTTAATTTTTTAAGGTAAATTTTCATAATTTTGTTCAAAATTTTAAACATTAATAAATTATTCAGGATAATTCACCTATATATATGTATGTATATATATATAGCACACCTTAAAAGACAGATAGAAAGGAATAAAGTAAATAACAGAAGAAGCTGGGCTTAGAACAGTTAATTTTATTGAAATGTTGCCTGTAAATTGCCATACTTCCAAATGTGTGCTTTAAGTTTTAAAAAAATAAGTATATCCTTATATTTTAAATATAAATCTTCACTTTTTTGAAAAGACTACAGACCACTCAGTCTCTGTAACGAAACTGTCTTATATCCTTTAAAAAGCATGCATGTGTGTACGAATTGCCCATTTTTTTCTTGGTTATGCATTCATTTTAGCTCTTCTAATCATGACCTTAAGTCTCCTTGCTGTTTGTGGGTTATGTCCTGCTTTCCTCTCCCTTAGGGTGATGTATAGTTCTAGCAAGAGAAAGGTCAAATTGTGATCAGGAGAAGCATAATATCTTCACATATCAATGTACATTTCTTCTTTTTTGACAAACGATCATAATTCCTCCTGAAAATTCCCTGCATCGCATGGTCCCCTTTGACCTTTTGGTCAATAAATAATGCATTCTTTCTAAAGTAATTGAACTACCTTATTTGGCTGCAAAATCCCTTATACCAGAAAGCGTGATACCTAGGACAGTGAAAAATTACACTGTGGAAAAGCTCCAGTTGAACCATAGCTTTTGGATGAAGACAGATTCCTTTGTATAATAAACTTTTTTTTTCTTCACTACCCAAGAACTTGGTTTGAACTGAACCAAAATACCCAGCATTGCATAGACCAAATGGAATTGTTTCTTTTTAAGGATAATTTGGAGAAGTATCTAGACCAAAAAGGATTTTAAATCTCAGCATACTTTTTGAGGCTGTTTTGTCACTGCAAACTGACTCATCTGGGAACTATATATTCATAATTTATTGTGTTATCAGCAGCAATTTGTTAGCTGTCTTACCTCACCCCACCCACAAGATGGAACTCAACATTAGACCTAACTTACAAATTCACAATAGAATTGACAAAGACCTGTTCTCATGCTAGAAGATAAAACCTTTCATAGGTTTTAGGACTCGTTTCTGGGTTTAAGGAGAGACTACAGGAGTATGTGGAGGATTTAGAACTATTATCCATTCTAAGAGCAAAATACTCTCTACTTTAAAATCAATGACAACATGATTCAGGGCAATAACCAATACTGTAGGGTTTCTGTCTGCTGTCAAAGAATTTTTTCCTACAAATAAGTGACAATTTCTATTTATTTGAAGAACAGGATCAAGACCACAATAAATAAACTGCAAATGTTAAGCCCATGTCAAAATGAGCTCAAATACATGTATTTTAGTATTTTCAGTTATTTTAGTATTTTTCTTCTGTAAAATGGAACTTAAATTTTAAATCCTAGACTTTCACATGGCTGTATTTCAGCATTTTTTAAAGAGATCCTTGATCTAATAGGCACTATTTGTTTTTTAACCTTAACTGCAAGTTAATAAAGTGTTTTGCCTGGAAATAGTACATTATGTTTCCTACAGCATGGTACTGAGTTGTTCAGGAACACATAAATCATACTGAAACAGACTGTGATGCAATCACACAGTATTGTTTCACGATAGACTGCTGTGTTGTAACTGAGCATTCCCTCATGAAAAAGCACCATTTTTCTTTGCTTTCTAGGCTTTCTTTTCTTTCCCTTTATTTTTTTCGTAACAGAAACTGTACCTGAAAGTGCTAAAGCTTAAAGCTATCAGGAAATTGCCCTGAAACTGAAAACCTCCAGGAAATTGAATGGACATACTGCACACAACATCCAAGGTATTATGTCTTGGTTCTGTTTCTTGGGTTTTAGTGTTGACGATTTTTATTGTACCCAGCCACAGGTACAGTTCTCTGAACACAGAGTTTTGACCAGCCTTGAGGACAATAACATTAGACATAACAGGAGGAGCTCTCATACCATGAAGAAGATCATTTACTCTCCCCAGTATGCCTATTGTTGAAAAATATCTTTAAAGAAAGTAATTACAGTGGTTTTCTATGTGATGCTTGTAGAAGAAACATCTATAAATATCTTAGTAATATACTGTTAAGAAGTGGTACTGGAAGGGATATATTTAGTCTTCCAAGCAGCTATTTCACCGAAAAATCTTTCATCCAACAAAGCTCCGAATGCTCTGATATTATCAGATACCCGATAGATATAAGATTTTATAAAACACTTCAAAACATGTATTCCAAATCCTGAGAGTAGCCATTGGTATAGTGAAGTTTTGCTCTACTGCACAATCCTTCAGTTGAGCTCCTGCCAAACTTCTATTGAGACACAAAGACGTAGAACAAGACAATAGTTCAAGTATTTGCCTTTCCTCTTACCGAGGATCAGTTCAGTATTTCTGTAAAATCTGAAGAGGTCAGACATGGTTAGGTCCTCATGGCTGTCCAGTTTTTACTAGTTTCTGGGTCATAATCCTTTCCAGATGGATTGCGTTTCACCAGTTCTTTACAGTTGGCCATAAAAATTTGCTTTATACCACATGCTTCTGCTTTTGCAATCTGCTACTTTATTTGTCCTCTTTACTGTACCTGTGAGTGCAAAACTCCTCTTACAGCAATCACCAGATCTTCCTTCTCTGAACGCAGTAGAAAGATTTACATACAGATACCACCTTAGTTAGTCATGACAAAAATTACATTTTATCCATATCTGAAACAAGGGCAAGAAGAAAAGCATGTCCTTATTCTAGTTCTCAGTAGTGTATTTCTGAGAAGACATGATCCTCATTGAATGAAGTCTGGTCTACGGAGCAGGTAACAGAAAAATACTATGCTAGGGTGTCAAGCAACAGTCATGCTTACTGTATGATATTAATATATTTGTAAGGAGTTCTGAAAACACTTAAGAAGAAGGATCATCATGATAGTCTTATCTACAAATGATGGGATATGCCTGGGGCATTTTTGAGGAACCAGAAACATTGTCAGCACAACCTACAGTAGGAAAATATCCCTTGTGATGTTTTCCTGATGTTTGAAGAGGCGCTTAATTAGCAGAAAAAGAGGATATTCACCTATTTAACCTTAGGCATTCGTATGCCTGTGTTAAAAGGTTGGTCTGTTAGCTCCCATTATGGTCAAGAGAGGCTGAGCTCATTACAGGAGGCCTGTGAGCTCCAGCTCTGAGGGATCTGCTGTCATCTACGGGATGATGGGGAAGTCCACAGAGCAGCCTTCAAGCTGGGGTGGCAAATATGATATGCTATCGACCCCTGACACCAGATTCGACATTCTTTGCTGAAAAAATCAAAATGTGTTATTAAAAAGCTGCTCTGGATTGTTTAGAAACTGACGAGAGGGAAAAGTATTATGCTTTATCGCGTTCTCTTTTTAATTTATTTCTTTGGCTTATATTAACATCAAATTCATGTGGGAAATGGAAGGGTTTAAAACCCATTAGAAGTAACCTTCTTTCTCAAACAGTTCTTTCTTATTTCACCTGAAAAACATTGGCAAAAGATTGTAAACTGGAAAGAAAGTAGAATAAACACATTTCTTAAGTCTTCTGAAATGTGGAAGTGGGAAAAAAGTAAATGAAGCAAAAACTGAATTTTCACATTTAATACCTCGTTTTCCTGATTTTAATACAGAAAAAGGAAAAAGCTATGGAACGGGAAGGAAAAACTGTCTGAAACATACAGGCTAACACAAGAAATTGAAAGCTAATTTAATTTTGGTTTGCTGGATGGAGCAAAATGGCATTTGGGTCAAAATGAAAGCATTTGGTTTGTTTTGTTAATTTTTTTGTTTGTTTGTTTGTGAGTGCTGAGAAAAATTAAGTTGGTAAATGCTGAATCAGGGCAAACAATCTGCTGTGAAGTATTCCTTCAGTCAATCCAATCTGATTCTTTTTTGTCCATGAATTGCAAAACAGCACCTTCCTTTGAGGTGCGGACCTTAGCTGACTGGTATGAAGAATCTTCTACCTTTCTCCTTTGGCTACTGCATTACATATTTTCTTCCTCTCTGTTTTGCTTGGAGTTCAATTGAGACAGGCTCCAGATACGGCAGTGCTGGTGAAGCCAGTGACCTTCTGTGGCCACTCCTGTTCATGTCTCACACCAGTTACCAGGCACCTGCTGACTTCGCTGCTCACAGGACAGGTTCCTAACCCATGGCAGGCTAAAATGGACCAGAGCTGTTAAGGCTATTTAACCTAGTAAAGCAAACCAGGATCATTCATTCCCAAAATAGTTTAGTGAGCAATCCTATAAGAAGCTCTGTTTGCAAAGGTGGTTTTCTTAGGCTGAAGGGAGTTGATGGCAGCAAATTTTCTACCACTCCTGATGGGCAGGGAAAAAGGTGTGGGATTCTGGCCTCATGCATTAACGATACATTATCCTACAGTAATGAGGACATCAATAAAAGAATGGCACCATGAAGCCAAGTCGCCGTTTCTTTTGTAAAATTTCTTTTGTAAAATGGGGCAAACCTTTTTTCAGAAGTTATTTGCACTCAAGAATGATGACAAAACAAATGATTATGTTTGTTTAAATGTTGACAGTCTGACAAGAACAAAGCCTGTTTGAAAAATGCAAGTCCTTTTTTTCCTCACCACATGAACACTTTTGAGCAAAAGAATCTGGCACTGGAAAGAATGTGCCAAGACCCACTCACAGGAGCTATTATTTATACAGTACAATATGCTCATATCATCAAGACCTTGCTCTCTGAAATATACACCTCATCTTGAAAACTGTCAGTATCTACAAGAAATGAGATGTTAAAAAAAAGACACCTACTGTTCAAGAATTGCTGCTTCATTAATATATGTTCACTGAGCAGAATTGCTAATTTATACCGAACAAATAATTAGCATCTGCCAGACGTACTTTTACTGTCATCAAGCTATAGGAGAAGTATAGGTTGGTTCACATGTGCTCTGAATCAACTCAAAATAAATAGCAAAGTCTACTGATGCCTCCAAAGAACAAACAGCCGCCGCTGTTCACATTATTGCATTGATACAGGAATCTGCTGCTTAAATAATAATGACATTAAGCTTACAATATTTTCTTGATGTGATTGTTCTTATTTCTAACATTGTCTTTTTCCATTTATCAGTTTTTGTTCCAAAGGTGTAACAGTAAATCATAAACCATATTGCACCTAATGAAAATTGAATGTGATTCAAGTTCATTTTGAATCCCAAAGCTTGATAGAGTTACTTTTCCCAAAGGAGAACAAGTAAAAATTTAGTAAGAACAGAAATAACCCATCACTGAGAAAAGGGATTTGTACTGACCTAAGTATGCATACCTGTATCCATCCACACGTGACTCTTTATAATGAAAGCTTTTCCTAAGCACTGTAGATACAGATCAGCTCCAGAATACATGCCTATTTGTCAATGCCAACAGCTGTTCTGGTACCATCTTCTCTTAGGTACCTACAGACATATACATGCATATATTTATTATTATTAGCAAGATAGGAATGGATATTATAAACTGCAGTCATGGTGGACTTTCATTATTTGAAAGGATTCCTAGAATTACCTTGGAGAAGGCTGCAGAGAGCAGGAATAGAGATGGAGAGTTCATCACAAGATGGATATAAGGGAAACTCAGAAGCCATAGCCTCAGCTGGAGCAAATTATTGTAGGTTTGCTGAATTCTGTACCCCTCCAGCCTTTGTACAGTTATATCCTTAGTCTCAATAAGCAAGACAAGACAGTAATACAGCTCCCTGAGAATAGGGGCTGAGAAGGCAAGAAATGGAGTGAACTGCAACTTTCCCCCTTACCCTGCACAACAGCTTGAGAACTATAGCAAAGAATCAGCCAGCTTTATGTAGTTGAGGGAGATGTTACACTACAATTTTATTTAGAATCTTAACTCAGGTAGTAGTAGGAATATTTTATCCTGGGTAGTGTTTAGATTCTCATTTAGACTGAGAATCACACAAATTGACTTCTCTCCAGACCAAACCTAAATCTGAAGTTTTCATCAAAAAGGCTCACATTTTATGCACCCCTCTACATACATTTCATGACCAGTTTATTCTTTGAAGGCAGAAGCATTTAAAGAATTTCAATCTCCCACTATGTGCAATACTTTGTAAGTACTAACCACAGTAAAAAAATTGTTGCAACAGACAGCTTAAATTAATTTTCACAGATTTCATTAGAGTTTAAAAAAAGCATTTCATTAGCACTCTGCTTTCACACTTTACAGCGTGAATGAGGCAGAGTAAATATTCTCTGAACGAGCAGTTAAAAAATACTCGAAGAGAAGAGAAAGCCGAGCGATGGTACAAACCAAGAAATGCAGCAGTTACACAGTGGAGTGCTGTGATCTTTATGTTTCTAGAGGGTTCAAAGCAACAGAACCAGCTCAGCTGGATAAGATTCAGCCTTTTTCTGTCCTACCTGCATAATAACAAGACCTCTCGCCTTCACATGTTTATGTTAGGAAGCATAGATGCATTCTTCAGGATAAAATAAATTTCCTTGATGTCCTACTAGCCACCAAAGCTTGCTTTCTTTTTCTTTCTTTTAAACAGTCAAACAAGCCTTTCCCATCTTGCCCTCTCCCTCACCCTGGAATCAATAGAACTTGCTGCTTTCAGAGCTGTATTTGAACAAAATTAAGGATTTATCACTACAGTGCACGGAGATAAAACAAAGCTGGTACCATTTGTAAAATAAGAGCTTTTAAACACCTACCAGAGAACAAAGAAGGAAATAAAACATTTCAGTTTTATCTATTCCTGTCCTTTGGTGTAGGATATGGCACTGTTCACTTCAGTACGCCTCTTTAAAAGGAAAGGCTATCAACAGTGACTGCATGAGCATGCAGTGACTGGAACAGAATTGGTCAATGAGGGATAGGATGGGAATTACAATTAAGTGCTCTGCAAATGAAGGTGTTCACTGAGAGACAGGAAACAAAAAGGGAAGTCGGTGGGTGTGAGATGATGACGGAGGAAGAAGGCAGTCCTGGGAGACTGAGAGATGGTACATGCTGCTCCTTCAGGCCTTTCTAAATCAGTGTGCAACTATCTCTATACATTGAAATGTGAAGATCCAAAATAAGTAATTGCAAATGTAAACCTGGTGAAAGAGTTACTCATTATGCATATGAAATGCTGCCTCTATCAACAAAATTCGTGTAGAATTAAATACCTAATTACTAAAACGTCTCGTATTTCATCAGTGTAGTGTCCATAGTATTAGAGTCATGTGGTAATATCTAGTATTTGTCTAATGTGTGCTGACACCTACTCCTTAAGTTTAATTAAAAGCTCTGTTTAAAAGACACTTAAAATTATTTATATGTTTTATTCAACACTTACAATACACAACCAAGATATTGCTTTTTCACAAAGCTCCCATCTAGACTGGTGTCCTGTTTTTTGCTGGAATAGAGTTAATTTTCTTCTTAGTAGCTGGTAAAGTGTGCTTTAGATTCAGTAAAAGAATAATGTTGCTAACACACTGATGGTTTAGTTGTTGCTCAGTGGTACTTTTCTTATCTCAACCCATGAGTTTTACATCTTTTCTGATTTTCCTCCCCATCCCACTGTGGGGGCAAATGAGCAAGCAGTTGCATGGTATTTAGTTTCTGACTGGGGTCAGACTAAGACAGATGAAGCCAGAATAAAGATCTGTTTTTTTTTCTTTGATGTTTTCTAACCTCTTTGGTACACAGACACACGGCATCACGCGTCTTGTCTCACAGCTTTATCTCCAGCCAAATGATCAGGGCACTCAACTGGGTGAAGGTGCATTTCTACCTCCTCAGTGTCTGAAGCATGCAAAGAATCCTTTTCTGAACTGCTAAGGCAATGCTGTGTCACCTTTGGCATCATACTCAGGCTCTAGGGCTTTAGGAAAGCCAGGGCCCTATCATATCACTCTTGTCATGCTCCATGGCACAGATTAGGTGTGTAAGAACATGCATGCTTCCAGGAAAAAACAATAATATAGTTTGTAGGGATAATCCCAGCATAAGCCATGGACCTTTTCCAGTAGTTAATCAAGATGAAATAAACCTTTTGTTACAGAGTTTAGCTGTATAGAAATATGTTGGGTTGTACATTTTATACTTGGGACCAACAACCATTCCCTGGTAGGCTCTGTCTGTGTTAGTGAGTAGTGAGGCCCAGCAAAGATCTGTAGAGTGAAGTGGCGGATGCTGAGAACCTGGTGTGAGCACTGTATATGTTTTGGGTTCCTTTTTCCCTTGAACTGACCATCTTTTAGAGGTGAGAATGCAATAGGTGTATTTCTGGAGTACATTTGGTTTAACGTGATCCAAGAGGCATGCTGTGACTGCTCTTTGTTGTGAATCAAAGCTCAGAAATGAAGACTGTTGAGAGATTCACTCTAGAAGTGTGCTCTGGATCTGAATTAGAAAGCTAATGTAAGTGCACCCACAGCCTGCACATCTAGTGTACAACGGAAGCAGATCACAGGTAAGGTCTGATCATTTCTTCATTACCTGACTTTGCTTTCTAATTCAGACAAGAGAAGTCAAGATGGCCAGAAGCAGTTCTAAGCCTTTGTTAGCCTTACTTGCACACCTGTGATGCTGTAATTACAGGACAGAATTAACTATGCCTAAGTGAGGAAGTATGGTAGGTGGTCTGAATTTGGCCCCCTTCATCCTTGGCCATCATAGCATGGCTCTGCAAAACATGTATGCTTCAGTGGCTGATGTAGCTTTAGAGCATGCTGGGAAAAAGTGGCAGTAAAAATATCCCTGAGAAGGGATTTTTTTTTAGTAAAATATTTAGCTGATAGTAGATGTAAAGTCAGCGGGCCTCTAGTCGAAAGGAAGTGCCTCCTCCCCCTTGGACCCTCTCCAGCTCACAAATCTCCATCTGCTAATTGGCCTTAATCCACAGAAAGATTTTGCAGAACATGGAAAATACTGAAATGATATCTCGATCCGTTTTCATGTTGTTAGCCAAAAAAATGCATTGCTTCAACCTGGAAAACCAGGTAATTGAACAAGTAGCTTGAAAAACTACAACCAGAAGTTAGTGGGAGAATTTTTTACAAAAGGGGTTGTGAAGTCAAGTTAAGAGACATGACTATTAAGTAGTAAAAAATTTTTTTGCTCAGCAAATGTACACATTGTAAAATAATCAAAATCAGTCCTTCCTCAACAATAGGAGCCGGTAAAAGAATGACACAGTTAATATGTTTTCCATGCCTTCTCATTCTTCAATTAATACCTGCATTTCTACGTTAGAGCGGGTCTTTCTGCATGAACACAAGCTGCTCTTTGAAACAAATCCTTCAGGATTTAAGTTATAAAAAACTCCTGATAAAAATAAAATATATAAGAGAGCTCTTTAGGGACTTTTTAGTCAGAATGAAAACTGTAGCTTGCCCTGCCTCAGAGTTTTCCACTTATTTTCTTTTCATATAAGGCTTGAGCTTCATCAATAAAACTAGATGATAATAACACATTAGTCAAGACACTTCTCCACAAAACCTCTCCCATTAACACACTAAACTTCACTCCCACAGAATTAAAAGATTAAAAATAAACTAATTACCCTTAATTTAGTAACCTAAGTAACCGGTTCCAGCCACCTGGCTCACAGCTGCTATGGAAACTACTCAATTAATCAAAATAAGTTGTTTTTTTTGTCTGAATATTTAAAGGAAACAGAAAAGGAATGAACCCCCACACACACACTCAGTAGGAACAACCTTCTCTTCTGAAATATTCCAGAGAGATTTTACTCATTCCAAAATTTTAACATATGAATACTGTTATTGCAGAGAAGTTGGATCTTATATTAAGATGGTGAAAAACCTTCATTCTCTTTTCTGTTGTGCTAGCACCATTACTGTATGAACATCTGGTACTAAAGTTTACCTTTTGTGTAATATTTGGTGAAAATTACAGTGAAGGAATGAGAGCTTCAGCTGCCTCTTGCTTTGTTCCCATTGCATTGGTGAAGATGAATAAGTGCTTCAGTTAGCAAACATCCCAGCCTATCTGTGGAAAGTTTTGCACAGACAAATCCTAAGTTCATGGACAAATGGTCACACTGTATGTGTGGGGAGGAGGAAAACGTATGAGCAGAAACACATCTTGCGTTCACCTGTGACTTGCAAACACATTTTCAGGAGAACAGGATTAAAATGTTAATTTAATACAGCCCAACATTTTCAAGAGAGATTAAGGAAATTTGGTAGTAAACTCCTCACAGGGCCATTGCAAAACCAAATCTGAATTGCCCGTAATTATGCCAATTCAGTGACTTATTAAAAGTGATCTGTCGAGTCTTACTCCTGGTTTCCATGGACCTGGAAGGAGTAAGAGCATAATATAGGAAAAAAGAAGACATGAAATATAATAGAAATTGGATAACTGGTGTAGTCCAAATGTAGAACTTAATAATAAACCATTATCAAGTGGAAATATTTCTAACTTTGTCCTGCAGTCATATAGACTAGGTCCAACTTATTTTTTTAATAACTTAACCTGTGATCTAAGAATAAATATGATATCAGAATGTTTAACCTTGGCAGGCAGCACAATATTTGGGAAAATTGCCTATGTCACTTAACAAGATAGCTGTATAGACATCTATCTGATAAGTTGAGCTTATTAAAATACACATTTCTTTAATGCAGCCCGGTACAAAATTGCATATCCAGGGACAAGAAATGAAAGATAACTCTACAGAACTTATAGAGGTAGGTGGAAGCACAAGTCTGACACAGATTAATTTCACCAAAATTTAACTGTCTGAAAATGTAGCAGCTCTTTATGAAAACAAGGGGGAGAGATTTATCTTCAAGAGACAGTTCACGTATCTCTGTTAAAAACCCATCCCAGAACAGAATGAATCATCTTCTGAAAATGCCTGGCTTACACTCTTGGCAACAGAGATGAACCTAAGTTTTTAAACTATCTGTCTTTGGGTGGGTTGAAAATACGGTCAGGATGGGTTCAGAGGAGAAAGACCTGCCTTGCATTGCTGCGGCTGTGTCCTTCCAGTCTCTCCCTTTTTCAGCATCGTCTTCTGAATTTTTTTTACTTTTTTCTCAGTCTTGAAAAAAAGATCCTGAAAATCTTGAAGGATCACAGTGAACTAACAATTAAATACAGGTTATTATGTGAAACTAGAGATAAAATGACTAGTGTGATTCATAGCTTTGCAAGTCACAAGCCAATGAATAGGAATGATACATAGAAGGTTCTCTGCTTCTGAATAAAATGCTTTGGGACAGTCATGGGAATACTGAACGTGGGTCTGATTTTTACTGTTTTCAAAAGCATGTTGAAAAATCACTAATTATGCAGGGAATAGTAATAGCCTGATTCAAGGACTGGAGGAAATATCTTCTACCAAAAGACCCAAAGATAATATAACTTAAAAAATAGTGCAGGAACTTAGCGTGTAGCATGTTTTCATGGAGGAGATGCAAAGTACTAAAGGACTAGGTGATGCAGTAATTCCTTCTGATCTTTAGCTGTGCTAAATACATATATGCAATGCAGCCCTGCTAGGGTAGAATTGGTGTAATGTACAAAATAAGATAATAATGTATGACTGTGTTATCTTCAACAAAGTATTACTATGTATGCCTTCTATGTAGGTGGGAGGTTCTGGGAACAAAGCACAACATGCTTCTAGTTTGGAAATGGTAATTGGGAATGTGGGTTAATTTGACTGGACATCAAGGCTGATTCCTTTGGATATCATAAAAATTTAAACAAAAGGATCCAAATGGAAAAACAAATAGTCCATATCACATTGATGTATTCATTTCAGTTTCAGCAAGCTGTTTAATATAACTATGTAGCCAATAAATGTTAAGACGAAATGTGCTCAGGAACATGCACAGAACAGTAGCAGCTTTTCAAATATTTATGTTTTCGTCTTAGGGGTTTTTTTTCTCTTTCAAACTATCTGACGGTGTGAGTCTGCATTGAAAAGAGACTTTCATGCCAGCAAAAATGTTCAGATCTTTAATCTTTTGAAATCTTCAGAAACTTAAATGTGTTTTTCTTTTGGATTATTTTTTATAATTTTCATAACTGGCACTCCACTGGGACTGGTATGTCTGCTGGCTGGAGGTGGGTAATGGTCCCACAAGGATCTGCTTTGCTTTCTTAAAATAAATATAGGCATACATTAGCTGGAAAAGTATCCTGGGAGAAATTTACATCTCAGATGGCCAACGTTGGATTGCAACCAGGCATTGTTATTGCTGATTTGTATTGCAGTAGTTTGTAGGGTGGGTGAGGCTGCCATTATGGTAGGCAGTAGAAGATTACACAGCAAAAATAAAGTCTTCCCTATAGGAAGCATCTCATAAAACTCTGAGTATGTGAAAGAAATTAACAGCTCAGGAAAGTGAAGTAACTTGTTGAAGGTCACACAACAGATCAGAATCAGAGCTGCTGGAGAAATCCAGGATTGCTGATTCACTTTGGCCCAGGCTGTCAAACTAGTCTGAGGAAAGATGTCTTCTTATCCCCGTTGTATATAAATAATCTGTCCAGCCTAACAGTTGGCAAAAACCAGTTGAACCTCACTGAAGTCAAGAGAGATGCTTTTAATTATACCACCTATAATTTGCTGTAGGTTTTGTTATCAGAATTCTTGAATTGAGCTTAAAGAACACAATAATCATAATGAAATGCCAGTATAATAACCATAAAAATATTCTGAGAAAACACAGAAAAAATGGGAGATCTGACTTAAAATAAGCTGTAACTGATGGGATGAGTTCAAAGGGGTTCGCTAAAGATTCCAGGGACTTTTGTTAACATTTTACTACAAAATTGGTGCTGAAAAACTGATTCCTCTGAGTGATTGCTCACCCTTTTCAAAAAATCAACCCCTAGATGCCACTTTTCCCATGGAAATCTCAGACAGTGAAGAATGGTTTCTTTGTTTCAGAAGGTGTTTGATAGAAGAATGGTTTCTTTGTTTCAGAAGGTGTTTGATACCATCACAAAGCAAGTATCTTTTTTATTTAATTGTTCCAGAGTCATCTTGTGCTGAGCTACCAACTCTCTCCTATATCATCACCTTGAATTGTATGCTTCTGACACTTTATTGTCATTATTCTCTCTGGATGTCTAAGGATCAAAGTAGAAACTACAGGGCTGTAGTCCAAGAGCCTGAGAACCTCCTGTTAGTAGGGTTTCAGCGGACAGTGCAAGTCACCTTCATGCTGGTGAGAAGTTTCATGAGAGCTTTTTATACAGGAGATACTTCTGCTCAGTTTTGGGCCAGTCAAAGATTTGAAACATAGCTAAGGGGTTTGGGTTTTTTCCATTCCCTTGCATATTTCCTGATTTCTAACCTTAATTTTAAAAGGAAACATTAAGTAATAGAAAAAGGTTGTCATTTTGGGTTTTTTTTTTATTCTCTTACTAATCCAACTTGATCAGTTGCACTCTACGCACATGAAACCTATCAAAGGTCAAAAAGAACTTGTGGTGCTTCTTAAACTATTCATAGCACATCATTTCTAGCCACTGATCAAAAAAAATCGAGCTGTAAACCCCAGAGACTACTGGATGTGTTTGAATAAGGAATCCCTAGGAGACATAAACACCTATTCTATCTCCTTACTCATATGGAACCAGTCCTTGCAAACCAACGAACCAAAACCTCCAAGAGTCCCCAGGTTATTTACTGTTTTGCTCATTGCAGCATGAAACTGCTGTTCTTCTAGTATTTTTCCTATGAAATCTACTGTTTAATTGATTTCACAGTCCATGCTAATATGACATTAGGTGATGCTGGCAAATTGACTAGAACCTGCACCATGATAGTACAGGTTAGAGTTAGCACAACACAACAAATAAAAGGAGAGGATAATGTCAGGATAAAGCACAGCCATGATGCCCAGGCTGCTTATCTCACATGCAAGGAGCTAAAAGGAATATTCCCTGACAATGTTGTTCCCAATTTAACTTTTGGGAGGTAAAAGCCTATGGTATCCCGCCAGCTCTGGCTAATTTGTAGTATCGGGCCCTGAGAGAAGATGACAGCTGCAGACGGTGTGGAAGGAAACCCACCTTGCAACACATTTTGTCAAGTCTCAGTCTCTGGCACTGGCCCAGGGCCGGTATTGCTGGAGACATGATGAAGTGTGAAAAGTCCTGTCAGGCATTTTAGACAAATAAAAGATGGGAGGCAAGGGAAAATCAGGACCAAAAGAGATTAATATTGGTGAGGTTTATAGCAGGAGAGGGAAAGCAATAGGAAGTAAGAAACCCCCCAGAGGGAATTTAGTGCGACAGCAGCAGATTAAAAACAGGATAGACCTGAAGAGGAAGCTTATTTTTTCCAGCTGGACCTTCACCTGAGAGCAGAGATCAGGTTGTGAGCAGCAGTCAGAGAAAAGTAAATAGGCAATAATGAGAGAATTTGCAGCTCCAAAATGTGAAAAAGCTCAGTGAGGCTGTGTGTGTGCATAGAGGGGGAGAACCAATGGGTGGAAGAGTGCAGGGTTTTCTAATCTGGGAATCATAATGGCACCATGAATCTGTGTTTTTACCATGGGAGATAACTCTGCAGCCTTGGTCTCACATGCGTGGGTTGGTGGTATCCTAGCTGCACTTGGAGATGGGAATTGACAAGCGCTCCTTCCCTTGAGTTCTGGTTCCCTTGGAAAGAAAGGCCTAAGGGAAGGAAGGGGAGGAAGCTCCAGGAGCGTGATCTGGAGGAACAGGGATGATTGTAAGGATGCATTAGGCAGCAGAATGCAGGTAGAGCCTCTGCCTGACCCCACTGGGCACATCTGCTGGATGGTGAGGTCTGCCTGATCTGCTGAGTCCCATGTGAGCTGAGAAAAGCCCAGGGCTTTGGTAGAAGTAAGGCAAACCACATCATCAGGGTGAAAGACAAACCCATTTGGAATAAATCTGAAATGGAAAAAAAGTGAAGTGTCAGAGAAAGGTCCGTAGGCTGAATGTCCTGTACAGATTGCAGATTTCACAACAAAACTCAGAAGATGTTCTTGTTTCCATGTATATGGTAAATCCCTGGATTGTATTCCTGTGAAAATTCTAGCAATTTTTGTCTGGCCAGTTTATTATATCAAAGGTTGGAGCTCTGATTAATTTTGTTGCTCATGGGCCACCAGTAGCTTTAGGAGGAAATGTGTTGCGATTTTAGGCACTAACTTCCCATTTCTAGATTTTGTCCAGTGAAAACAAAGACATTTTTTCTCATTATATTCTTCCCAGGAAAGGTGTATCAATTTTCTGATTATGCAGTGCATCACTGATAGATCACAGAGCAGCAGTTCTTAGTTGATGAGACAGAAGTAACTCATGTAACACAATTCTATCTAATGAGACACAGATACACTGCAGTAGAGGCAAGCTACAGAAAATATGCAACTAAACCCTGTTCGTATCATATAGGACCAGATAGACACTACCAGAACTTTGCTCCAGGAAATAAGAAGACATTACAAAGATAATTTCATGGCAAAGTTGAAAGAGTTGGCTGAGTAGTCATCCCCGATGCAGAGATGATGTCCTGAACTCCATAGCATAAATAAGGATGAGGCATGGGCAGCCTGTTGATGGGAGCAAAAGAGGAGGTGGTGGGTATTCATCATGTATTGTTGTTATTCTGATTTCCTGCTCACTTCAAGTCTGATTAATCCCCAACCTCTGTTCCCTCTTAAAAAATCTTCATTCCAATTTCCCTCTTCCCATAGGTCATCTCCATTTATGTCTTCTATCCCTGTTACTTTTCAAGCCCTGAGTAGTACTGATTTCACCAAATTTTCTTATGCACATGTTTTGTCTGAGCTTTGTCTATCTTGTACTGACAGAGAGATGTGGTCCCAATGTAATGTGAAAGATAGAGAATACAGACTTTTTAGATGAGAAAGGAAATTTTAGTCCCTCTGTCTTTGGAATATAGTTTTTGTCTCTATTTTCTTCTCCAGCAGACTTTGCAGGGAGTCCAGGATATTAAGCCTGGTTAAAACAATCTGATTTCACACAGAAAAAATGGGGACACTTCAGTAGCAGTGTGTGGGAACAACTAAAAATTTACTCCTGACATCAGATAGTTTCAGTCATACCTGCCTCAAAGTGCAGGGAAGTTTTGCTTTAGGACTTTCCCTAAACTTATACTCCAGCTGGGGTTTCTTGCTGTGCGTTTGAGTGCATAGTGGGACTCATTTTTACACAGTGATAGAAGATTTCTCATGCCTTCAGGTATCTTGAATGGTTATAAAGCCTCCTTCAATGCACTTTCCCTGGTATTCTAATTGCAGGGTTTCTCAATTCATGTAAGTTTCAAGTGCCACTGGCATGAAAAAAACCCTTTATTGTTAGGTGTTGTTGAAGCATTATAAAGATGAGAACACTTCTGCCAGGAAAAGTTGCTGAAGGGCTGAATGTCTTGAGGATCAAAAGGTATAACCTGCCTTTCTTTCAGCCTTCAATGAAGAAATTAATGCTAAGGCAAGAAGACTAGGTTTACAAACCAGATTAAATGGTGGAAGAAATACTACAGCAATGTATTCTGACAACAGCATACATCTTCAGGAAGGAAAAGACTTAACATGGACCCTGTTTGTCCATGGTCTTAATTGTCCGAGTTAACATAATACTTTGAAAATGGTATTATTTGACAGGAGTGCCTCTTTCTCCCTCTGGTCTCAAGAGAATTATGGATCACACAAGTTTCCCTCAGACAGTTTGATTTATGATTCATATAGATGTTTGAGGAAACAGCTTTTGTGAGGATATCTCATGTTCTTGACCTGATTGTCCCAGAACAAATAATTTAAGAAAAGGAAGAAATTAATATTCCAAGAGCAGTGAAGAAGAGGGAGACTAAAGGGGCAAGCAAAACTGAACCACTAAACCCAAGATGTAATCACAATACCATGTCAGGATATGGCTTTGCTGTTATCCTATTTAATACATACCTGACACTTCATAAAATCTCTAGCATGGAAATATTTATTTCTACTGCTTATGGTCTGCAAAGTTTTGTCCCTCGTGTCTGTGCAGGACCCACCTGAAGTCAGAGAGCACCTCAAGCATATAGTTCTGCCTGCATGGATCTTCTAAAGTGATCATGGCCTGTGTTTCTCCTGTTGCGCCATGGAGGATGCAATGATCTTGTAACACTCATGCATGTAAGTATAGGTCAAAATCAAGAATCCAGTGGAGAAGAAAGATATGCGGTAACTAGAGGTCTCACTGGGGACTTGGATTTGGTTTCACACTGCTCACAACTATCCTGTATGTTTTCCTTGGCAGATAATTTTAATTTTTCATGTGTCAGTTCACCCTAAGTGAGAAGATAGTATTTTCCTTTATTAAGAATGCTGTGACAATAAAGTTATCGAAAGTGTGAGAGGTTCCTACCATGATAGGGACCATATGCAAACCTGACTGTTAGTCCATACAGTGTTCTGGTGTCTGTCATTGACACTAATTGCAATCATAAGCTTCAGAAGGAAAAGAAATCTTTGTGTCTTCTTTGCTTACAGCCCAATTTATATATTATGCATATCCTCAGTTCCACAAGTCCTCTGACAGGATTTAGGCTCCTATGGCTTTCTTTTACTGAGTTCCCTTCAGCTTAGAAAGGCTTTGTCCCTACAAATGACACAGAGAAGATAGTACAAATTGTTAGGTGGAAAAGAAGGACTGAAGGACTTGTACTAGATCCTAATAAGCGGAGTTGGATCAAACAGTAAGACCTCAAGAAACAGTTCAGAGAATTTCCACAGGATAAGAGACAGAGATAAACAACTTTTAGGCACAACAAATACTTTTGTAAGTGATGGCTGGGTAAAAGGGTGGAACAATCCCTGAAGTGCCTACGAGCCCTCATTTACCTGCTTCTTTTTCACACAGCAGCTTCTCAGACAACCTGCAAATACACTGCCACCTTCTGCATTTGGACATGCCTGCTGTTATGCCAGTCTGCTTACTATCACAATGCTGATATAGTAAGCATGGGAATTTGAGCATGGAGGATTTCTGATGTTTCAGAGGATGGGGCTCAGCGGTTTGTTACTGAAGATGTTTGGTCTTTGGTTGTTCTGCAGGATGTCCTGCATCTTACCACTCATCAGTGGTATGATAAGTACATCAATCAGGTACTCACATTATTGGAGTATTACCTTATTGCTGTTACTGACTTTTATTCCCTATTCTATGTATGGATCCAGTACTTCCATATATGAAAGGGCAAATGAGAATGTGTTCATTTTTTTTCAGACTTTCACTGGACATGTGCATAGGCAAACTGAAATAATAAAATGGGGTAGACTGTCACATTGCCTTTTGTGTGCTTTGCTTTGATTTAATGGCTTTTCAAGACTAAATTCCATTGAACTAAAAATGAGTACTGTAGGCACCTGAACACCCATTTGACTATGAAAGATGGCATTATAGGATGGCCATTTTTTCTTCCTGGCTCTCTTTTCATTTCTTTTTCACAGACCCTCTTGGTAATACTAACTTAAGTAGCTCACAAGGGTGTTGTGCAGATTAATTAAGTGCTAAGTATTATTAAGGGGACCACAAACCTAATAAAGTTTGAGTTGAACTTTTGAACCTATGCTGTTCATGTGGGTTCTAAATTAGCTAAATGAGCTTACAGAATATTGCAATATCCAGATGAAACAACCAGGGTGAATTTAGGTATGTAAATGCAATTACTTGCCTTGGAATTTGGCCAAAACACCCTAGACATAGTACTAGCCATCCTCTTACAAAAGCAACTGCAGTTTTTTAACTATTACAGTAGTACACATTTTACTTGAGAAGGATTTTCAAATTAAAGATGATTGGATTAAACATGACTGAAGGAATATTTTACACGTTTCTGAAAGCTCTTCTTGCAATAAACCTATAAAAAAACCCCTATAAATATCTGGAGTAGAAGCCATGTGTTTTTTTCAGAAAAGTTTTGATCAATCATATGGTGAGGAAAATGAGGTTCTGGTTGAGATTTTTTTAATCCAGAAAGAAGCTATATGTTTGATTAAAAACAAAAAATAAATAAAGTGAAGTTTGTCAAGAGAAATTGATCTATCAGAAATAAATTTCACTGAAGACAGAATGCCATCTCCAAGTTGTGATTGACTGCTTTACCCATTGGTAGCGCCTTTTCCCCTTGACTAAAGAAGAAAGTAGGGGTCCATTCATCTCATTATATTAGCAATCAAGGTTATCTGAGTCTCATTCTGAATAATAAATTCCTTTTGTATTCAATAGGGAGACACCACCAGGAATGACTCAGTTTATCTGGTTTAGATACTGGCCTAGAATGGGAAGAATATGCTTCTAGAGATGTCTGCCTCCACCAGCTTTAGAAATCATAGAATCATAGAATAGTGATGGTGTTGGACTAAGTGTTAAGCTTTCAGATGGGTAAATGGGCTTCTCCTTAAAATGACTATACTGCTAATTTAAGCAACTCATTTGGGTGTGCTCAGTTATCATAAAAGAATCTGCTCCTTAGGGTGTATGCCATGGAAAGTGCTAGCGTAAGAAAAATGCATTCTAATACTTGAAGGAGCATGAACTTTAGTGGTGCAAAACATGGTAGCAACTGGGGCTTAAGCACAGCTTGGAAAGAAACATTTTTACAGTTGAAGAACGAAATCAAAGTCTACTCTGGGGCTTAGGGGATCCAAGTATAATTGTCAGGATTGTAGATTATTTTTTAATTCCCCTGATCTCCATGTCCTGTAATGTTATCCCTGTTTTAGATTATAAATCTTCATAAGGAAGCCTAAGCTTTATGTCTATCTATACAGCTTTTCTTTAACAACATTTACAGTGTTGGGTTTCAGATGTCAATTTATTGACTTTTATAATCTGAACCATAGCAATGGCATAGCCAAGCCAAGAGCAGGTTATTATCTTCTGGGTGGAAAAACCAGGACCTGTGCATGTAACTGATGAGATCATCTGTAGTATGATGCTCTTAAGAACTTGGGCCTTTCAGTGAGGTTTATACATATAAAAGACTGCTAAGGACTTTGCACAGTTATTGTAAAACCTGATCTAAATGTTCCTTCTCCTGTGTATAAGCAGATAGATCTTTGCTCAGAAAAGCAAACAAGGAATCACCATCATTAGCATTTATTATCAGCTGCTTTGAACTTAGCACACTTTTAAGTATGACTTTGACTAGCTATTTGGCATTCATCTCAAGGGCCTTTTTCCAAAACATACAATAACAATGAAATGTGTAATAACCTTCAAAAAGTCTTCTTTGTCTCATGCACATATCTTCATCCAAAATATTAATTTTAAAGAAAATTAAAGTCTGGATCATCCCCAGGAAATGCTATTATGTAGCAGCACAGAGTTTGAAAGTGTACAGTGCACAAATAACCACTGTTTTAAAAATGAAGTTTCTCACTGATGCCAAAATTTTGTAGGCGTTGGTTATTAAGTGGATTCAGGGTAAGTAGCCTCACCCACGCTTTTTAATGTTGTCTCACTTTCCAATGAAATAGAAGCAATTTATGGGTTTTATTCCTTTCTGTCTACATTGCTCACAGAAGATATTGTAAATACAGAAATTTGCAGTAATCCAGGAAACTGTTATGTCATTTTATAAATAAAGAAATGGAACAAAGTTGAATTAAATGGCCTAAAGTTAAAAAGGAAGATTTTGTAACTGAGGTGAAAATTGGTATTCAATTTTCAGTATTCTGGAATACTGTTTTAATCAATTATGCTTTGGCTTGAAATCACTTTGAGAAGGAAAAGGATTATTAACTATTTTTCTTTCTCTTTGTGAGTCTCAATAAAAGTGAGATTCAACTCAAAATACTTGATCCTAATCAGATTCAAATCAAGCACGTTCATATGCAATTTATATTTTTAATTTGGAACACATTTTTAGTCTTAGAAGAAACTATGGTGAAGCCAAAAGGGGAAAGAACATGTGGTAAGCAAGAACTTTTTTATTCAGAAAACTCCTAAGTCTTCATAAGTTTCAATAACAAGTGAGAAAATTACTGATATTTGGACAGGGGCATTGATAAAACTGACCTAGCAGGCAGACTTCTGGGAATGTTCACTTTCGTCTTGATATCTGATGATTAATATGTCAAAGTTCTCCTTAACAAGCTGAAGATAAGCCTCTGCTAAAGATGAGTTAAGGCTTTGGGTTTTGCATGTCTTTCCAGTGTAACTACACAGAGAAGCCTTCAATGCCTCTGACCTGGCAGACTATTTTCTGCCACTTTGTATTCGCACAGAAACTACTAAACCAGTTCAATCTAATAGTCCATCTTCCTAGTATCCTCTGCCTGACAGTAGGAAGTATTACATGCTTAGAGAAGAAGAATAAGAAACAAGACCAATGTTGCATAAACTTCCCTGGATTTTGGCATTCATTATTTTAAGGACTTCCTGAACTAACAAGTTTCATGTGCTCCATTCTGTTAAATAGGAAGTCTTCTCACAGTATCACTAGAGATTGGAAGGGACCTCAAAAGATCATCTAGTCCAATCCCCCTGCCAGAGCAGGAACACCTAGATAAGGTTACACAGGAATGTGTCCAGGCGGGTTTTGAATGTCTCCAGAGAAGGAGACTCCACAACCCCCCTGGGCAGCCTGTTCCAGTGTTCTGTCACCCTCACTGAGAAGAAGTTTCTTCTCAAGTTTCAGTGGAACCTCTTGTGTTCCAGTTTGTACCCATTACCCCTTGTCCTATCATTGTTTGCCATTGAGAAGAGCCTGGCTCCATCCTCGTGACACTCCCCCTTTATATATTTATATACACTAATAAGGTCACCCCTCAGTCTCCTCTTCTCCAAACTATAGAGACCCAGCTCCCTCAGTCTTTCCTCATAAGGGAGATGCTCCACTCCCTTAATCATCTTAGTTGCCCTGCGCTGGACTCTCTCCAGCAGGTCCCTGTCCTTCTTGAACTGAGAGGCCCAGAACTGGACACAATATTCCAGATGCGGTCTCACCAGGGCACAGTAGAGGGGAAGGAGGACCTCTCTCAACCAACTAACCACCCCCCTTCTCATACACCCCAGGATGCCATCGGCCTTCTTGGCCACAAGGGCACAGTGTTGGCTCATGGTCATCCTGCCATCCACTAGGACCCCCAGGTCCCTCTCCCCTACACTGCTCTCTAACAGGTCGTTCCCCAACCTATACTGGAACCTGGGGTTGTTCCTGCCCAGATGCAGGACTCTACACTTTCCCTTGTTATATTTCATCAAGTTATTCCCTGCCCAACTCTCCAGCCTGTCCAGGTCTCGCTGGATGGCAGCACAGCCTTCTGGCGTGTCAGCCACTCCTCCCAGCTTAGTGTCATCAGCAAACTTGCTGATAGTACACTCAATTCCCTCATCTAAATCGTTGATGAATATATTAAATAATACTGGTCCCAGTACTGACCCTTGAGGCACTCCACTAGATACAGGCCTCCAACTAGACTCCATCCCGTAGACTACAACTCTCTGGCTTCTCTCCTTCAGCCAGTTCACAGTCCACCTCACTACCTGATCATCCAGGCCACACTTCCTCAATTTAGCTATGAGGATGCTGTGGGAGACTGTGTCAAATGCTTTGCTGAAGTCAAGGCAGAACACATCCACCGCTCTGCCATCATCTATCCACCGTGTTATTTCCTCATAAAAGGCTATGAGGTTGGTCGAGCATGACTTCCCCTTGGTAAAGCCATGTTGACTGCCCCTCATAACCCTCTTATCCTTGATATACCTGAAGATGGCACCAAGGATAAGGTGTTCCATCACTTTCCCAGGGATGGAGGTGAGGCTGACCGGTCTATAGTTACCCGGGTCCTCCTTCTTGCCCTTTTTGAAGACTGGAGTGACATTTGCTTTCCTCCAGTCCTCAGGCACCTCTCCCGTTTCCCAAGACTTGGTAAAGATGATGGAGAGTGGTCTAGCAATGACTTCTGCCAGTTCCCTCAGCACCTGCGGGTGCATCCCATCTGGACCCATGGATTTATGGATGTCCAGATTGCTCAACTGGTCTCTAACCCATTCCTCATCGACTAAGGCAAACTGCTTCGTTGACCTGACTTCATCTGAGGTCTCAGGGGTACAGGGCTCTTCAGGACTGCCTCCGGCAGAGTAGACAGAGACAAAGAAGGCATTCAGTAACTCTGCCATCTCTGTATCTTCTGTCACCAGGGCACCCATCCCGTTCATCAGTGGGCCTACATTGCCTCTGGTGTTAGTTTTATCTGCCATGTATTTGAAAAAGCTTTTTCTGCTGTCCTTGACCCCTCTCACCAGATTTAATTCTAAGGAGGCCTTAGCCATCCTAGCTGCCTTCCTACATCCTCTAGCAGCAGCCTTATATTCCTCCCAAATGGCCAGCCCCTCCTTCCATGACCTGTAAACTCTCCTCTTCCACTTGAGCATACCCAGCAGTTCCCTATTTAGCCACGCAGGTCTCCTGGCCCTCTTCCTTGACTTCCTACATGTCGGGATGCTCAGCTCTTGAGCTTGGAATAAGCAATCCTTGAATGCCAACCAACTATCTTGGGCCCCTTTACCTTCAAGCAGCCTTGCCCATGGGACTTCCCCTAGCAATTGCTTGAAAAGGCCAAAGTTTGCCCTGCTGAAGTCCAGGGTTGCAATTCTACTTGCTATTGTACTGGCCCTACCACACAAGATCCTGAATTCCACCATCTCGTGGTCGCTGCAATCAAGGCAGCCCTCAACCTTTACTGCTTCAACCAGACCCTCCTTGTTAGTGAGGATGAGATCCAGCAGCGCTCCTCTCCTGGTTGGCTCATCCACCATTTGGATGAGGAAGTTATCACCCATACACTGGAGGAACCTCCTGGACTGTGGCTGGGTTGCTGAGTAGTCCTTCCAGCAAACATCAGGGAAGTTAAAATCCCCCACAACGACCATGGCCTGTGACTGTGAAGCCGCTCTCAGCTGCCTGTAGAAGGCCTCGTCAACTTCCTCACCCTGATCCGGTGGCCTGTAACAGACACCCACAACAGTATCGCCCCGCCAGCCTGCCCCTTAATTCTCACCCACAGACTCTCAACTCGCTCGTCATCTGTGCCTGGACAAAACTCAGTACATTGTAGCTGCTCTTGCACATAAAGAGCAACCCCACCACCCCGCCTGACTGGCCTGTCTTTCCTGAGAAGGACATAGCCCTCCATGACTATATTCCAGTCATGTGAGAGGTCCCACCACGTCTCTGTAATTGCCACCAGATCACAATCTCCTGACTTAACACAGGTCTCCAACTCCTCCTGCTTATTTCCCATGCTGCACGCATTGGTGTACAGGCATTTCAAGGAGCGAGCTGAGCTCACCAATGTCACCCTAGGATTATAGGAGGCCTCCCAGTCTTCATCAATCCTAGAGTGCTGCCCCACTGGGGCAAGCCCAGCTACAACCCCATCCCCCTTCGAATCTAGTTTAAAGCTCTCCAAATGAGCCCTGCTAATTCATGCCCCAGCATCCTTTTGACTCTGTGAGATAAACCTTTCCCACATGCCATTATCCAGACTGGTGCCTTATAAAACCATCTGTTATCAAAGAATCCAAAGCCCTGCCTGCAGCACCAGTCTCGTAGCCAATTGTTTACGGACTGAATTTTCCCATTCTGTCCCACATCATCACTGGAAAATGGAAGAACTGAGGAGAAGATCACTTGAGCCCCAGACTCTTTCACCATCCGCCCCAAGGCTCTGTAGTCTTTCTTCATCCCCCTCAGACTGCGGGAAGCAGCTTCCCCCCCACCTGTCTGGAAGACCAGCAGCGGGTAGTAGTCTGTTGGGTGCACCAGGTTGGGGAGCGCCCTGGTGATATCCCTGATCCGGGCTCCAGGCAGACTACACACTTCCCTATGATGAGGGTCAACTCTGCATATCGGGCCCTCTGTTCCTCTCAGAAGGGAATCGCCTACAACAATGACCTTTCTTTCTTTCTTATCAGAGGCAGTCTTGAGGTGAGAAGTCGACCGCCTTTTCCTATGTGACCTTGTAGGCGAGCCTTGCACCACATCCTCACTTACCTCTCCTTCAAGATCCAGGGCCTCAAACCTATTACTGAGGGGCACCTGGGGAAGCAGGGCAGGAAGGGAGGAGGGTTGCCCATGACTCCGAACTGGAACTTGCTTCCAGCCCTCATCGTCTTTTTGGTCCCTTACCTCTGCGCAACAGCTACAGGGCAGGGGCTGTCTCAGGCCATCCCCCTCTGTCTGAGAGGGCAGGGGGCCCATCCCCTTGTGGGGGGTATCTCCCTGGAACCGTTCCTGCTGACATGCTAGGGAGTTACTCCACCAGTCGATCTCCCTTTCACAGTCCCTGATGGTCCTCAGCATCTCGACCTCCTCCTTAAGTTCTGCCACCAAGCTAAGCAGATCTTCTACCTGCTCACACCTCACGCAGGTGGAATGCTGGCCTCCCTCCCTCGGCAGCAGCAGGCTCTGGCACTCCCTGCAGCCAGAGACCTGAACAGCCACGGTTTGGGGCAGGGTCTCTGTCTGAGTTGCTACAGTCTCCTTACTGCAAGCTCTCCTTCTGGAGGCGACCATATTGGTCAGCAGTCTGGGACACCAGCAACAGGGTTCACAACACAACCTGCTTGTTCCTCCCTGCGCCTGGTGGGTGCCCCTGCCCTCTCAGAGGCTCTTTCAAGGCAAGGGGCAGGGGTGTGGTCACCGTCACCGTGGCAACGCCCCCTGCCACGTCAGCCGCTCTCTCGCAAGGGCTGCTGGGGCTTCGGGGATCGGGAGATGTTGGGAATTGCGATGTCTCTGTGTTATCCCCTCTGATTTTCCTAATCTCTGCTGAACCTCGTGGTCGCTGAAGCGTGTCGGCTCCGGCTCTAGTATGAGGAATCCTGGTTTGAATCCTTTGGCTTTTCTGAACTGTGTTAATGACTTTCACAGTTTAATACTTCTATCGCAAAAAATGCTTCCATTTGTTTGCTTTTTGAACCTACTGCTTGATTATCTGATGAAGTGACTGCTGTTTCTCCATTCTTCATTACTTTCTAGCTCTATATTATATGCCACAGATGTCCCTTATCCAGAGATTTATACATTTTTTATAGAAGCGATTTCCAGACTCCTCTAATTTCACGAAGGCAGGGAAAAGTAGAGATGTTTGAAACTTAATTTTCAATTCTGCTGAAAATGTTAGTTGTGATTCAAGAAAAGTGAGGTGATGCCTGTGTAGTTTTTGACGGGGAAGACTGTTGTTAAATACAACTCTGCTTTTAGGAAGAAAGTAAAATTTATCTGAATCTGTCAAAAAAAGCAGAGGAAGTAAAGCAGAGCTGCTGTGAAGGCAGCACAGCTCCCCAAGTGCCCCAGCTCTGCAGCCCAGCTGAAGGGAAATTTATCAAATCTAACCTTCTGCCAGAAACTCAGTTTTTGCTGGAAATGGGAACTCACAAGAGCTTGGTGGTTGGCAGCTGAGAAAATTGTTCTTTCCCTCTCCCCTGGAAATACCTGCACAAGATATTTCTCAGTTGTGATTTTTCCTTACAATACAGAGCTTTTCCTTCTTTCCCCCCGCAATGACTCTCTATCTTTCTCATCTCCCAGCTTGTAAGCTCTGGTAAGGTCTGAATGGAGACACCTTAGAGCAGAATATCTATCAATTGTAGTTTAGGCCATCATTTGTCAAGTTCAATTTTAAAGTGCCAAGTGATGGGGATTTATTTAATGACATTTCTTTTCCCAAAGTGTCTTTGGTGGTTTTCTTTCAAGCTTACTTTCACCCTTCTCTGCTAATTAAGACCTTTTGAGAGGAATATAAAAATTAAACTTCCACTGACACCTCATTCTTTGTGAACCTCTCTGCCAAGGCTCACTGCCTTTACATAAACCGCGATTCTCCTCTGAAATCGAGTGTACAAATTAATGTATGAGATTCATTTTTATTTCCTTTCTTACTGTATTTCTAGATGTCTCGCTACCTTCAAGGAGTAGCAGTCTATTAGAATAGACTCAATGACAAATTTTTGGACTTGAGTAACCTTATAAATTGTTCCTGCAAAAATTAACAGCTCTCATTATATTGGCTAATTACCTAAGCCTTGCTGTGTATTTTCTTATCATGACCTAATGTCTTACCTAACTTAGTGTGCTAATTTTTCTGGTTGATATTTATCTGAAAGACTGTAGAAGTTGAAGACTGTTTCTCTCAATTATTGTTAGAAAAAAAAGGAAGGAGATAAAAAAAGCCCAAAGCACAGCTAAAGTCTCAGGTATATCGGTGCATAGTCACTAATGGTGGTTCTTAGCCAATCCATATCTTTCTTCCATTAACTTAAACTGATTTGGTGCAGAGGTGAAGGCAGCACTGGTTGAGTTAAAGTCATTGAAGAATGCCATGTCAGCTGTCCTAGTGTGAGTTAGGGTGAGGTCAGGTCTGTGTAAGGGTGTAAGGAAGAGCATAAAAAGATTATATCCCATACAGTACTTGCCCCCAGGAATTCAACATGCTTTCTTCTTCTTCCCGAGGAGGATAGTGAAGCAAGGAGCTGTTATGTCAGACAAGAGCATAGCTAGAAGTTGCACCTATTTTTTGCCCTTTTACAACACCAGAGTATTGTAACATCAAGGAGCCTGCAATAGATATTCAAATGATTATTCTGTTCAAATTAAAACCTAAGAAACACTCTTTTAAAAAGGGTTATAACCTTGCCAACTGAACAGGATTGAACAGGGCAGTCATCTATTTGCTGGCTTCTGAAATCAGCAGAAGAGTCTCAACGTCCTTGCAGAAAGTAAGAGGTCATCATATTTACGCAGTTCCATTTGCAGAAGATTTTTGCTCTCTAATGTGCCAGTATTGCAAACAAAATTTCAGGAATAGTCAATTTCTAGCCCAAAGAAGTATACAACAGTTTAGATTCAGATCCTACGATTTTTAGGTATACAATATCTTAATATTTAGCTGAATTTTTCAGGACATTTTCACTGGCAATAGGTTCTTCCAGTGTTATCTTCTTAATGATAACAGGTGTTGTTCATATACTGTCTTACTCAGTGAATGCTCTTCTCTTGAGATCTCCAGTTGGCCCAGGCACTTATCAGTCAGCATTTTCAACAGACAATTATGCGTTTGGGCCAAATTAACTTGCCTCCAGGAGCTGTGCTGTTACTGAATTATTGGATATAATAGTACCAATAATGAGAGCTGAATTCTGTGTTGTGTGGGGTTTATGTTATGGTTTGATTTGAAAAGTTACCAAATGCTTGTGATAAGGTTGCAAGCTATACAGCATCACATGGGAAAACATTCTTGTTTGGATCTAAGTGTATTTTTGATTATATGAATTCTGAGTTCTGGACCACTTTCCACACCATCTGCAGCCAATCTGCATAGCCTGGGAAATTCAATCAGACATCTTGCCCATCTGTAAAATCAGAACTGCTCTGTTACTGTTTCACCCTAATTAATGGGGTTTATTTCATTTGCTTCTTTGTTTACTGCTAGCCCTGCTCTCTAAACCGCATCAGGAAAAGTACAGACTTGTTTCAGCACCTGATTAAAACACTTCTAGAAGTATTATTTAAATTACCTAAAAATACAATATTTTACTTGATAAATTAAGTATGCCAAATTAGGTGGACATGACAGATAGGTGAATGTATATGTTTTGTAGTTCCAGCTTTAAAGAAGTAACTGTTTCCAAAATATCTTTTTAACTTACTGCAAATTGGTATTGCATGTAGTTCTAGGAAATTAGGTAATGTTGCTCAAAACAGGTATCTTAAATCAGTATTAAAGAGGAACAGAGCAGGGGATAGTAAAAGGCTAAAGAACTGCTGCCGGATTTGAAAAGACAGAAAACCAATACTAAGATTCGGGGGTTGTGCTGCTGATTTATATCAACCAAATATAAAACCCAAAGCTTTTCAACCTGTTTGTCTGAGGTAATCCACATTTTCTAGGCTGTGCATTTTTGTTAAGAATAGCAAAGATGCAGAAGAAGGAAGAGTTGGAAGATGGATTTGAGACATTTCTATTACAAAACTGCTCTGAGAGAGCTGAGCTTGCTCAGAAGCACCATTTGTTTTTTGAGCTGCTGCACAAACAGAATCAAAACCCAGCTGCTGCTAGGCTAATAAAACCTATGTTAATGAAATAACAGAAGACGTTAAGAGAAAAAACCCAAATGTGCTTTACCCTTTGGTTTGAATTGAAGCTATGAACTGGTCACTGTTATAAACAATTTTCATTTCTAACTAAAGGTCAGTTGAGATCTTTTGTAGGAATACTAAATCAATAGATTTGTAAAACTAAAGTAAAATGCTTTCAGCGATTTTAAAATCATAAAATACACATACACACACCTTTTCTAGCCCTTGATGATCCTGAAAGCTTGTGTTTGAGGGGATACAGTCTCTGGAGAGATCAGGTCAGGTGTGGGCAGCTGATTTTTAAGAAGTGTTTTATGCAGGGATTTCATTATACCCAAATAAAGCCAGAGAAAATCCTTTCCTAGGTCAGCCATCTGACCTAGGGTTATAGGATGTGATTATTTTTGTGTTCTCCCAGATAAAGGCAGTGCTTAAGCACCCATAGCTTTGGAAAGGGCCCTTGGCGACCAGGAGAAGGAAAAGCCTGCCTGTAACACGAGACCAGCACCTTCTTGCTGTGACTCTTGTGTGTTCCACCTTAGCCAGACATACAACATTGGGATTTTAAATGTGAAAGAAGTGCTGCAGCACATGTGTATGCAACCACTCTCGGTTTACAGGCATATTTCTTAACTAAGCCCCATATTGAGGCTTCTGCAGAGAAAAACCTTTAAGGCAAAAGATGAATGGGTCTAACACAGATTTTCAGTGAGTCCAAAAAAATAAATACTGTTTTAATGAGCTCTCTTTTGGACTCCAGGCTCCTTAGGGCAGTTATTCTCTCCTGTGAATGTTTGGAAATTGCTGAGCACTTTCTGGTCGCTACCATCAACAACTAATGAATAAAAATGATGGTGATTATATTACAAGAACCAGAACCCTGAAAAGCTTTAATCACAACAATGTAACAGATTAATTAGAATGTCCAAAAACCAGAAACAATGCACTTGATTTTTAGATGCTTGAGTGGGAATTTTTAGAAGTGTACAGAGTATTTTAATAACATGGAAAATCAATTATATTTATAAAAGGTATAATAATCATAAATATATAGTAAATGTTAATGCCAACTCTGATATAATGCCTTGTGTCAGTAGATCTCAAAGCATTTTATAAAGGAAGAATTCATTAACATCATAATGTAAGCCAAATTAGCTGAGCTTATTTGCATTATGTGCAGGGCTGTATGATCAGGGTAGAAAAGCAGGCATAGTTCTGAGTGTAGATGAGTCAGTAATTTAACTTATTTATTGGGGTGTAGAAAGTGAATAATGGGAGCTGAAATGTTTTGCAAGCCTAAGAAAGGAGAAGATGAAAAAAAGAAACTGCTCTGGTTTCTTCTGGGTATGGTAAACTACATAAAAAAGGAGCAGTTGGGCTTTGCCCAGATTTAAATTGCCTATAACATAGTTCTAAAAGTTATGAGGTTGTATATGATTAAGCAATTGACTTCACACATGTGCAATGGAATATTCTGCCCTGTTTTCAGTAGTTTAATCACCTGGGGCCTGTGGAGTCCTGGTAAATCCATTTGCAAGACATCACGGAAGCAGCCTTGGAGAAAAACCTTGAGAATGGCAATCCAGCGGGAATGCTTATTTTCTGTTTCCTGAAATGTACTTAGATTTTTTTTTCAGTTTGACCTAAGATTTCCTCTGTTTACCCGCAGAGATACGCTGTGTGTTTCTAGAACATATAGTGCAGAAAATTCCTCTGAAGCACCATAATCACAGAAAGAAACTCTGTCACAGATATGCCTTAGAAAAGAGCCTTGTATTTTGGTCACATTTTTCAAAGGAACATTTTAAGCTGGGAAATGGTCTGTCACTTCAATTGGTTGGGGACAACTTTTCAGTTAGGAATAAAGTTTGCCTGCTTTTGTGTTTTTTCTCTTTATTTTAGTCTGGTTTGTTTATTGTACATTTAATTCAGAAACTCCAAAATTTGAAATTAAACAAAAAAAAAAAAGTATTTATTTTGTTTAAGCTATGTATTCCACTAAGTCGAAATTAACATCTGATCTCTTAACATTTCCTTTTGTGGAATATTGTCAATTTTGCTTTTCCCTTTGTTTGTTTGTTTCCCAACATGGAAGAAAATTGCATAGGAGCCTTGTGGAATTTTCCGTGAAGCTACAGTTCCAGTTTATTAGCTCCCTGGTATACGCATCCAAGTGAGAAATTTAGAGTGGATGTATTCAGACAATTAAGCTTCATTTTGTGATCCCTAATTGCACACACACAGAGGGATTTAATTTAAACATGAGCTCCTTCAGTAATAGCAATTGTGTGACCTGTTGTTTGACTCATGTTTTCGTTGAACAGATCTTTGCTTAGGACTTTTTTGTTTATCTGAGCTCTCCATAACACACTTTCTGCTTGGCCTTGTTCACAGTTCCCAGGTTTAAAACCATCCGCATCCTAAACTGAGATTTCTATGTGACACCTGCTGTAAAGGTGCCATGGAACATTTCTTTCCAAGTCTCTTTGCTTGAAGATATTGGCAGTTGTAACTCAATCTCTTCATATAATGTTGAGAAATCACTGAAAACATTTTAGCAATACATAAGGATTGTGATCTTAAAAGTATATTAAAAATTAATTTAATACGTAATATTTATGGATCCTAGCTTGTAACGACAGAGTATTTTTCCCTCAGCAGGTGTGTGTTTTACTCTCTTGTGCCATATGCTGTTATTTTCACCCATAGAAATTGTGATTAAAATGCTGTCCAAAAAGAATGATGTCATTTCTCATAGGTTTTTGACCACTCTCCATCTGGAGGTCTCAGGGAGACCTTCAGCATTCCATCTGGTACAACTTTGTATCTCCCTGATACACAGACAGAAGAGGGAAAAGAGTTTCTTCTGATCAAGCTCACATGAAGACTGAGGAAACAGATTCAGAAGCATTCGGATAGTAAGGTGCTCTCCAAGAAAGATTGGGGAAATTCTTCAGATATTTATCACAAACGATCCTCCAGATGCTCACTCCAATCTATCAGCATCCTCTGTGAACTCAAGCCAAATCCCTTTCATCAAAATCCTGCCTTGGCTAACTCTTAGGAAACCAAAGACAAATAAATGGGGTGAAGGCACTGAGTCAAACAGTGACATGTGGTTTTCCATATTGTTTCAATGCTTGAACTTTTGTGGTGCGGTTTTGCTTGTGACTCTTACCAGTGTACCAGATCATGTTTGGACAGGCCAGGGACCATACAGACAGGTTTTCCAAGTCTATCCTGTTTTGAAGAGGAAAAAAATTCAACTGTGGATGGACATGCCACTTGCCCTCAGGATCAGAGGTCAGGCCCTAGCCCTGTCTGCTTTTCTCCTATAGACACAGACAGGAAGACCACATGTAGTGAAGAGGTTAACGTGCAGTGTAATGACATTTTACAGACTCCCTTTCAGGGTCTCTGTGCCTTACCTCCTAATTTTAAAGGAAGGAAAACCTGAGATTCAAAAGGTCATTTGGAGTTGAGGGGTGGATCTACTGTGGGATAGAGCATGTGTGAAGAAGTGCTGTAGATAGCCTGAAGTAGACGAGTTTATTCTCATTTTTCCTAGATGATTTTTAGTGTTCCAGAATCAGTTTTCCCCAGGGCTTTCGGAAGCCTGAGGTAGCTTGGAGATTCCCTACTTGAAGTAAGTTTAGGTCTGCACAGACCAGAGCTCCTGCTGCATGGAGGCTAACGTCATACATGCCTCCTTTGTACATGTCTTCATTGCTGCTCTCCTTAAACATGAACAGGTAATGCAATCCCAGCTGAATGTGGCCTGTTCTGAGCATTTCTGGGGGGATTTTGTGCTATCAACAGCACCAGAGTGAACTGGCATACTTAATGCCCACCTGTTTGCAAGGGGCTTGCTCCTGAAAGGGAGCAAGCATACTCTGAGAAGGCAGTGGGAGGTGAAAGACCTTAGCATCTCTAAGACTGGGCTCAGCATGGTGCAGAAAAAGCAGTTTCCTACGAGTATGTACCTAATTGCATTGAATTGTAGCACTGTTTCTACAGTGAGATAAGTTAATGAACCTCAGCTGATTATGCCCTAGTTTACTTAATAGTTCACATTATTATTTAAATGTGAAGCAGTAAGTATGCCAGCCTATAATTGTTTTTGCTATTTCTCTTCTTTATTATAGCGCATGTGTAGTACGTGGTTTAATTATGTTTTACTCTATACATGTAAATGAAGAGAATGGCCTCTTTTTTTTGTCTTATATGTGCTAATATTAGGGAAGTATTAGCAGATGGATGTGTGAGGTCTAGGAAATAGAGATGAAGGGGATGCAGCATGCAGTCTGACCAAGCATTGTCACCAAATATTGACCAAGCCATGTGGACTGCATTTTCTAAAGCAGGAGACCAGAGACCAACCCTCTGCCTTTTCTTGTGTGACAGCTCTTTGCTGCTGACTAAAACTGAGCAGCACGGTGTGAAACTGAGATACAGCTGTGAAATGGCTATAGATATAGAAGTTAATGGGTAGTTCTGCAGCCCTGCTGAGTGCCCAGAGCTCCTGTTCTCTTCAGGGGAGTTGAAGCTGTGGAAAATCAGGCCACTGCTTTAGCTTCCTAAATAAAGGCATTGTTTCCTGGCTGTTACGAGCCTCAGTTCTAGCATACCTGTGAATAGTATAACAGTCCTCCAGCAAAATATTGCTGCTTTGAAACATCACAGTTGTTTCCACCTGGGAACTATTTGGGAAGAGCAGGGAGGGCATGGAAATCTGTCTGCCATCAAAGCACGGGCCTCTGCCACTAATACAACAGCCTCTGTTGGATCATTTCTGGCTCCTGAAGTCTTAGTAGCTTTCCACATGCATTCTAGCCTGTTATCTTTGGACTGGTGCTGTCCTATCTCTGCTTAATGAGTGGGTTTATCCAGTAGGCAAGTTTCTGAAGCTAACAGGTCTTTACTTAGCAGAGTAAGCAGAAAAGAAGCTGAGGTCCATACTCATACTCCTGTGAGTGGTCTAAGGCAGAGAGAGCGCCTGGCAGCAGGAGGGAAGGAGAGTGTAGAGACATGCAGAGCAGATCTAGAGTGGAGCCCTGTGAAAACCAGTGAAAAATACCCCAAGCTGTCAGTAGCTTTTCTACAGTTTTTCAAGTGTGAATAGATTCCAGAGATTTGGCTGAAAGAGTCTTACAGAATTGCCCCATGTCTTTAAATGCGATTGAAAATAGTCTGCATTGATTTTAGAGTATTTTGCACTTAATATACTCCATGTCACACGATTAACGGCTGTGTTGGAATGTACATACACAAGTGGGGAAAATAAAAGTAGAGAGAATATTTGGCCTTAATTAGTGCTACTTAAGTGCTAGGTGCTTACATATTCAACCATACTGGAGCACTGGTGTACAAGATGATTACTACCATTATCTAACAGAGTATATTTCTCCTCCTGGAGACAAAATCTGGCTAACGACTATAAAATGGTATAAATATGCCTAGTGTAATAAGGCAGACGTGAACTGAAAGAGAATCTACATTTCAGTTTTTTTACAGCATTCACAACATGGGGGAGCAGAAGAATTTTTCACTCCTTGACACGTGAATTTCATTCCTTATTTTCAAAAAGGACACAAGTGACACCAGAAGCCAATAGGATACTGATTGTTTTGCCTTTCTCCTGATCTCACCAAACACTCTCTTAGTCCTCAGCAAATATTATTGCAGTTCATTTTATCCTTATAAGTCTTCCAGTTCAAAACTAACGGTTTATCCTAATGAAATAATGACAGTGTCAAAATCTGAAACACCTCTTTCATTTCATCACTATGATTCTTGTACTGGAAGTGTGGCCTCTGCTTATGCGCTATCTATCTCCTGCTCCTCTGTCTTAGTGACTGGTGTCATCTGATCCTTTCTGCTGCACCAAATCTCACAAACAGAGTTTCAGAGGACACAAACAGCTATTGCCGAAAATCCAAGCTCCAATTGTGGATGGATTCTATGAAGTCTGACATGAAGGCTCACACTGTCTTACAGTCCCCAGCTTGCCAGAGCAGGCAATAGACATTTTTCTCTATTTTTAAAAGAGAATGGTAAATTCAACCCTAGCAGTAACTGCTGCTGACCCTACCTGCTGCACAAAGCTGGTTGTTTTCAGTTAAGAATTGCTTTGCAGATGGAAGATGAGGACTGTAATCAACTGTGCATGGTGAGGGAGAGGAAGATGAAAGGGAAGGGGTCCTGAGGATCAAGATGACAAGGTGCTGCTGTCCAGCAGAGAGACTGGTATCTACATTGGAAGCACAAGAGAAATCTCTGCTTTGTAGGGTCACAAAATGCATTAAACAGATTTCCAGTTTTTGTTTGCCTCAATTTTGTACCTCCGCAATTGGGATTATCGCAGGAATGCAGAGTTTATAAGGCTGGTTTTGCAGCTTTGGAGGAAAAGTCTCTATTTAAAAATGTTAAAATTGGAACTCTCAGAAGCAAGAGGGAGAGCTGCTTTTTGGGAAATTTGACTCATATTCTTAGAAGTTAAAGACACCTAATGAAATATAACAAAAAAGCAAATATCCTTCCATACCTATTTCTATTGCAGCACAGTTATGTAGTCTGGATATTATAGAAGTGCTTGGTAGAAGCAGCTTTTGATTGTTACTTCAGGGTTTTAAAGTGACAAACTGTAAAGGGTGAAGGTTGAGTCTTTAATCTTAAAAAGCTTGAAAAGAGGGAGCTTTACCCTGTTCAAATAATTTCAGGTAATTGTAAGTAATCCGAATTGAGTCTCAGGTCTGCAGGGCTTTACATAAGTGATTCACATTTGAAGAGGTTCTGAATAAACATGAATTCATATTTCAGGGGCCTCTTTGCAGTTTTAGACACTTTGAATTTGATTGACCCTCGCAGGCTGAGGCAAGAGATAGCAAGCCCACTGTGAAAGAGGCATCAGCCTACGGGAGAAATGATGACAGAGCCTAGAAGGATGAAGGAAAAGGTTGCTGTTGTGCTGTGTTCTAGTGCTAGCTAGATATGCAAAAGATGCTGCCTTTCTTTTGCACCTGGTGAATGGACAAGTCAAGGAGCACTATTAAATAAGCTAGCGTCAGGAGGAAGAATAAACGCAGGAGCTTTGAAGAGCTTCGTCCTACTGAAATTTGTGGGGATGTGAAATGCCTCAATGTCCACCTTACAGAGACAGGCATCTGTGACACTGGTGTTCAGCACTGAATGTCTTGTGCTGTCCAGCAGAGAGACTGGTATGCTACATTGGAAGCACAAGAGAAATCTTGGAAGCTCTGCAGCACTGGATCCAGTGTGCAAACAACCTGATCTCTGTTGGACTCAAGGCCTTTGGGTCTTGGGAGGCTTCATGAAGCAGAATAAGAGAGATGTGTCTGTCTGGAAGACAGAGATATGTATATTGGCTCAGAATGAGATATGGACTCATTCTCATCCACCTAGAAAAAGTCATCTAAGAGTTTTGTTAGTGATCTACAAAAACATGACTGCTATGAAAAAGATAACATTGTGCATGATGATTTTCTTTTCCAATGTGAGATTTAGGGGGCATCAAAGGGAAACCTGCAGAAAAAAGAGATCAAATGGAGCTGACTTTTCACAAAACATGTAGTTAGGAACTCCTTGTTGTGGGTATCATGGATGCTGCTAGATTTAATGAGTTCAAAATGGGATTAAACAGGTAACTGAAGGCCAAGGAAACCAAAGGCACTGCTTCTGTTTTTGAAAACTCTTGAAAATTGATGGAGACTAGGAACCCATTTCATAGAAAAATATTTCGCCGTGGTTTTAAACTAGTCATTGCCATAATTTCTAGCTACTGTTTTAGACAGGACACTAGGCCAAAATGGACCTTTGCTCTTTCTTGACCACTTCTAAGCCTCATGAAGAAGCAGCCCTCTCAATGCTTTCTGATCCAGTATTTGAGATACTGCCTGATGGTCTGTGGGATGAACTGAACTTTGCCAGGCTCCAGCTGCCCAAGCAGCTGCATCTGACATGTTGGATTCTTTAGCGGGAGAAGGGCCACTGTGAAGGGATGAATGTGTGAAAGACCTGTGCCCAGACCACACTGGGCTCCTCTGGGGAACAGCACAGAGCCTCAGAAGTGGCTGTAGGATACAATAGGATGTACATCACCTCTTGTATAATGTTTTCACATTCATTAGTGCCTTTTTATTTTTAAGAGCTGTAGCAAGTTGTAATTTCATTCTTAAATAACTTTATTTTTTTGTAGAGCATTTAATCTGTTTATTTACGTATTTATTTATTTTGCGAAGAGTTTAGACTCCTCAGATTTTCTAGAGATGCCAAAAACTTCCAAATCAGATGAAGCACACGTCAGTGACTCCCAGCATGGCAGCTACTTTAATTCAGTTCTACGCTTAAAGGTATTCAAACTAACTGCTGGCTGGGAAGTTGAATCTGGTTGTAAGGTTTTCAAAGATAAGCCTTCTTTAGAGCCCTACAGAAGAGATTCCAAACTTCCTCTACTGAATCCAAGGGGAAAAAAAATCACAAACTTTTTTCTTCAGGTAGAAACTGTACTCCTTAAGCCAATTTTGTACATAGTGGTATAGAGGGCATGGATTTTTTAATATGACTTTGGTCTTTATCCATATAAAGATTTTTGGTAGTCAAATTCTAAAATAAACAGACCAGATCCAATCTGATATTTTCTTGGGATGTTCAGCAAAGGGTGGATTAGCAGGGGTTAGGAGTGGGCACAGCTAAAGGCGGCAAATACGAAGAGATAAACTGAGACCAGTGTTTGTATGTACTGCTTTCATAGAATCATAGAATCATAGAATAGCTAGAGTTGGAAAGGACCTTAAGATCATCCAGTTCCAGCCTCCCTGCCATGGGCAGGGACACCTCACACTAAACCATGTCACCCAAGGCTCTGTCCAACCTGGCCTTCTTAGGTTGATGTAATTCAAAGTTGAAAAGTTTGATTTGAATCACCACTTGTATAGATCCAGAGAAGCACTAAAGTGTTTGAGATGAAGCCAGGCATTTAGAGAATACTCAAAGTCAATTACATTGTCTCACTTTGAAGGGGCAGTAATTTACTAGAATAACATTAACTTAATCTCTTGAAACAGCCTAGCCATAATCTAATGTTTCTCCTTGTTTGCAGCCTTTAAATCAGATCTATACAGATAAAAAAGGCATTGAAAGCTCACTGAACAATATTTCTGGGTGCCTGCAAATTCTGTAGTTACTACAATATTAATCAAATGGGAATTCCAGGTGAGAACATATCTCCTGTGAATAGGGCAGGGAACTTTCTGCTGGACAGTCTTTCTGCTGAATAGTGTATACTATAAAGCAATTTGAGAACATCTGATTTATACTAAGAAATAGAATCAAGTGGAGTTTGTGGAATATGAATTAAAATCTGAGTGGATAAGAAAACAGTAAGACCAAAGTAATTGTTTGAAGAGGAATGGTTTGGAAGCTGAGTTTCAGTCATGATGTTTCTCCTTATGCATGAGTCATAACATGTGCAGCTGCCTCAATGTGAACATGCAAGAGGATGGAATGGGCCCATTGAAGAGAGATGGTTTTGGATCACTGAATCAGAGACCATGCACATAGCTTTCTTTCTGAAGAAGTGAAGAGAGACTAGCAGAGTGGAGGCTCAGCACGTACATTTTGCTCTGCAGCTCACCTGTTTATGTATCTATTCAAATATTAGAATTCTATACTATGCTAATTATCTATCTACAGCTTGATGATATTCCAGTACCATTCAGTGCATCAGAAAATGACACATTTCTTTTCTTAAAATATTTCACACTTCATTTCAGAAGTTGCCAATATTTTATGTATTCTCAAGGACATTCTCAATATAGTTATATCTTTGTCTGTAATGTTAAGAAACAGGAAGTTTCCTTAGGATTCAAATGATGCTTATAAGGTTATTTTTACTTACATTTTACTGAATGTACAACTTTATTTATGGTATTTTTCTTGCAGAAGAATCAATGACTGCCATGTTATCCATGAAGTAAACCCAGACTTTGTTAAAGGATAAAGAGTATGAAAAGTGCCTATGGCATGGGGTTACTGCTTTCCCTCTGACATCTAGTCTGAGAGTTATTAAATCTTGTTGGGTCACTTTTATTGCACCTTAGAACTGCAGAAGGTCTTAATGCAGTGGCTGTTAATACAGTGAGTGCAAGCCTATGTAATACAATAGTTAAAACATATAAATAAAGTCACACCTCTTCTGTATATTGAAGTTCCATTTTTAGAGGAAAAAAGGGTGTTTGCCCTCATGCTCTACTTAAAATCCAGCTAAATGAACTGCATAAAGGCTACTTTAATTTATTCAATCTGCTGGAAATATCTTTGTTCAGCTCTACATAGATGTGCTGTTTTAGGTGTGCACATACTGTCTGTGTGTTTCATAATATCATTGTTCAAGATGTACATATGCTTGCAGGTAAAACTGAAAGCTAGACTGGGAATGGTTTCATAACCTGTTGGCTAGAAGTGCACAAGCATTAAGGGGCTATATCATATTCCAGTACTTGCGCCAATATTTTTCATAAAAGCATTTACACAAAGAGACTTTCTTCACCTTAGGCACATGCCGTGCCATGATCATGTGTGCATCTCAATTCTGTGATGTAATTCTCAATTCAATTGTAGGGATCCAGGCTGATAGTTTCCTTTCTCTCAATCAGCTCTCTGAATGTCTCCAAGTTGTTTGGTCTTGCCAACTGATATTGATGGGCTTCTGTTAGTTTCTGTTTTTCCATTCATTGCAGTTTAGTGTGTCAGGACTTTTCAAGCACCAGAAATTGACTTTTAGGTGACTGTAACTGATGTACTTTTAAATCTTTTTTGTGCCATAACAGGCCCTTTTGTAAATGTAGAATTCTGGTCACCCAAGGATGATGGGCAAGGTGGGGTTCTGTTTTCTTGTCATTCTGACAGTGCTCATTGTACACTGCTGGACCCATGCACAGAAAGAGAAGTCATCTTGGCATCTGCCTCACCAGATGCACAAATACCACTGTATGATTTTTATCACTTAATTTTAATTTCTTCATGCGTTCCCCCTAATTTCATTCTCAGTGCTTAAAACCAGGAGTTGATTTTCCTTTTATTTGTAATGGACAGTCATACATATCCTCTAGGTGACATAGGGCAGCTAAAGAAAAGAATGACAATGAAATTATGGTCTAATAGATGAGCTGATCCTAATCTATTCAGTAAGAATTTTTCTGATGCTATTTTTAGTGACTAATTTTGTACAGAAAGCAGCATAATAAAATCCAGCAGTTGGAAGAGAAAGCCAAATAAATTTAAACAGAGAAAAGCTTGCATTTTAATGAATAAATGAAATTAGGGGGCAATTCCACTCAATATGAAAGTGAGAGACTTTTAGAGTGCTTGTATGAACTATGTGTCTGAACTCTCAGGAGCCTCAGTGGGCTTGACTTGGTTCTTTTCATGGAGTAATCTAGAACCGTTTGATACTTTCTTGCCTGACTTACAGCTGTTCCTACTGAAAGTTAATGGCTCTCCTATAGATCCTGTGTCATACCTGTCAGACATATTGAGAGGTTCTGGGTAACACGGTGCTTCCCAAAGGACAGTACAACCATCCCAGTAAAGGAAAATATACAAGAGAGGAAAAGAAAGTATTCAAATAAACCTTCAAGGTAAAGTTTTCAGATTAAATTAAGCTATTGATTCTTCCTGGCCTTAAAAGTTTATGAACTATGAATTATAGAGATTTTACAGTTAGATTTATAAGAATGAAAAAGTATGATATATGGTATGATACAAAGTAATTAAGAAAGCTATAAAAGTTATTTGCTGATAAATGAACTACAGAAGTCTTACTTTAAGAGAATGGAGAACTTTAAAGCAGAAGGCTTTTTTTTTTTTTCTTGAAAGAAATACTGTTTTCCACTTTAATTAATTTTGATTGTGTCAATACATATTCTGGCAGTTTTATAAATTGCAGCTGTCTCTTTTACATGCAATATGGAAATACTTCCTCTTGAGGCTTTGTGGGTTTGTATCTAAATAGCTCTTTAAACACACATAAGTATGTAGGTATTTCAGGTTCATTTTACGTGCAAATATATATATTGAAAAGATCTTCCTTTTATTTTTGTTTTTCCTTGCAAAATACCAGTACTGCACAGGGATTGACAACTTAGGGGAAATTTCTAACTAACTTCACTCATTTTCTATGCCCATGGTACTTTGGCAGGTCCTTTACAGGTCAAATATGAAGAGCACTGCACATGCAAAAGACATTTTAAACCTCTAGAAAACAGGCATATCAAAACAGGTTTACTTGGGATTGCATGAAGCCATGGCTGCAAGTCAGGCTTCACTGTCCAGGTTTCAAGTCTCTGCCTTGTCCTGTTGAGCCATCAGAAGCATTTTAGAAGGTCTGCAAAAATCCTATAATAATAAAACACAGGGGTTTCATCCTTAAAAGTAACAACTGTTTACATTCAGGTTTTTGAAAGATATTTAACAGCTGTCTGAGAACAGATTGTTTCCATATTAAAAGCTGAATTTATAAGATTGTCGTAATGAGCTTTAGGAATGGAAATGTAGGTGCTATATTAACTTCAGGCATCAATATAGACCATATATAAAAAAATAAAGTCCAGATGGTGGCCTACTCAAACTGCCAACTTTCCACACAACATTGTGGTACAAAGTTTTGCTAGTGTAGGACACATGACTGATGAATCATGACCTATACATTTTAGTTGAAGGAAATGAGACTCAGAATTTTGTATTTATTATGTATTTCCACTCCATTGTCCGGGTAAGATGCAGCTGAGGACAAAGAACACAGTCCCTATGCCTAGTGGTTAAAGTCTACATATATGACAACGGCAGGTGCTCATAAATGGCAAAGAACAAGAAGTACTGAAACAATACTCATCATCACCATCAGGACACAGAAAACTGTTCAGAACAAAACATTGTGGCATAAGACCTGACATTTTGTGTGCACCACAACAAAGTAAGGTCTTACAGAGAGATTTACAAAAGAAAGAAATGGGTTTAGAGATGTATAAGGTGAGCTTCTCCCAAGCAATAGAGGTTTCAGAGGGCAAAGGACACTGCTGTTCTTTTGAAGTGTGGTGGCCACAGTTCTCAATTCTGAATGAGTGCTAAAGAGCAGAAGAGGGACAGAGACTATCTGGGGCACTGGGAGTGAAGATGCTGAATGGCAGCATGATGCCTCAGCAAAGAGATTCATGTGCTGGTACTCTGGGAAAGTGTCAAATTAGGGAATAATCATTGGAGCACTTTTCTGGATGGATACTTGTAGGCAAAGTGACCTAAACTCTTTGAGGAAAGATTATGTTGTTATCTCTGATGGGAAAGAAAGACTGGTATGAGTCAGAGAATCAGATTACACTGACCATAGCATTATCCCTGATGGTGTTGGAGGTAGAGAAAACTTGATTTCTTTTCTCTTGTTTCATTCTGTTCAATTTTGCATTAAACCTAGTCATCAATATTAATGTTGTGTTAGTTTTGTATTGTATTTAGGAATATGCATGTTAAATATTTAGGGACTGATTTAAAAAATGAGGGCTTGAAGTTGAATATTTAGACTTGGATACTTAGACTTCAGAACTCGAGGCAGTCAGGGCAATGAAGAGTGAGCTTTTCCTCTCAAGACAAGTTTTTGACCTTGACAGGGTGTGGTGTCATCCTCCCGCAATCTGCCCTTTATTTTCTGTACCTCTATTCAAGTGAAAACCACCGGTGTTAATTGCAGTAGCTATACCTGGTTGTGGTGGCTTCATCCCACTCAGAGTGGATACAGCAAAATCTTAGCTAAGTGATATAAAGGATTGATATTCTACATATAATTCTTTAGACACAAACTGTTGACCAAGTCTGGGACTAAGTCTGGATTCATTCACACCTAAGCTCCTCCCCCTGAGAAGTTTAGGACACAGCAGGGTCCTTTCTGAACCCCGTGACTCAATGGGAGGGTCTCCCCAACGCTTCTGTCTGTCCCTGCCCTCTATGCAGCAAATACTCAGGTGTACCTGGCCATCGAAACTTGTTAAACCACTGTTGCATTTGCTAGAAAACCTTGTTAAATAACTTTTTTATATTGATAAACATATTGCGACCTCTCACGAGTGAAGTGCATCACTCCATCCACAACAGACAGCCTCTAGACATCCTTTTTCTCTCTGGTGATTGAAGAGAGTTCAGGGTGGCTGGCTGATAGACATCCTGTTTTTTTCAACACTAAACTCAAGTGAAATGTAATAATTCCAAATGTCTTCTACTTCGTTTCTTTTAGACCTCTTGTTTTGTGTTAGAATTTTCATATTGATTCAGGGTAATTCCTTGCTCTCTTCTTTTTTTATAACTCCCCCTAAATATCAATACTGCTGACAGATGAGAAATCTTATTTTCAAGCTTTATTCTGGGGAAAAACAAAAGAAAAAGTTTTGCTGATAACTCATCTGTGGGAATTTATGAGTCAAAAGTCAGACGAGCTCCGTTAGACCGAAAGGCCTTGAGGAAGAGTACTGTTTGTCTGCTATGTACTTTTCACCTGCTCATATCCTCACTGTTTAGTGGTCCATAGCCATTACTGAGTTGTGTTTTGCACACCTCCTATATAGAAGAAAAAAAACCTCCACTAATTCTGTCCTGCTATGTAAAAATTGTAAATAGGAGAGATGTGATCTGTAACCCAATGGACATTTCAAACTTGCGTGACTTGTCAGAGTACCCCGAGGTGGTGTTTCCTTCTGCTTTTTGTCCTCAGCTGTGCACTTCTCCTGTTTCCCATGTACTAGAGATGAAACTGAAGTGTGAGTCAGCTGGTCCAGCTGATCTATAGAAAACTAACCTACCACACATGCAAACAAATGAACAAAAAATGATTTCCATGATATCTCCTTTTTTATCTGAGTCCTCAAGGGGGTTCTTTGATCTCACATGGGGAAGCAGGCATAATGCACAGTTGATGGTGTGGAATGAGAACAGACAGGAGAGCGTGAATGTCTTTCTTAGCAGTGACCTGAAGTGCCACTGGATCAGGTGCATGTAAAATACCACAGATATCCTCTGGCTGAATCAAAACTCAATCACAATTCCTCCAAGTTTCATACCGTCTCTGTTACCGCACTCTGTGATTTATTTTTATGGAAGTTTTGGCTGGAGGGTCTTTCAGTGATGGAAATAAACAAGGCAGTACTGTTTGATTTCCCTGCACCAAAATGACCTTTCCTTGAGTTTGCCCGCCTCTCCATGGTCCTGCCACCACACTTTGCTGATTACGTAGCTGTCATAAAGACATGTTCAGTAAAGACTTGTGTGTGCAGACATTGTTGAGTATGGGACTTACTAGGTGTTGGACACCCATATTTAACCTTCAGTGCGACTCATTCGGCAGTGTCAAGGATCAAATTCAATTTTAGGGCCTCACTTGCAAATGCATGACCCAAGACCTTACCTCATTTCAGGTTGCTGTAATACAGTCCCTGTTACTCAAATAAAAAGAAACCAAAGAGAATGGTTAATAAACAATGTATGTAATCAAGTGAGACAATGCATTCCTAACAAGTAGGTAAGCACAATAATAATAATTACAGTTCTTAACAGAGAATAATCTTACTCGTATCATCCCATGCAATCCAAGATGTTAAGGCCTGTCTATCATTCCTGCTTTATTTTTCTACCTATAGCTTCACTAGGGGCTGACAGAGTGCCTTAAAATATTTGAAGTCCTTTTCTTGGGATGGAGGGACAGTACAATGGTGTCCCTTTTACCTCCTGGCCTTGGCTACCTGGCTACGTATATGCCAGCCATCATTACTGCCACACTTCACAGCTTTCCTCTTCTTCTCCATCTGCTCCTATCTTCTGCTGGTGTCCTACTCACATGTGTGATGTAGTAGTTCTGGGGGGACAGGGACCTGTGGTCAGTCAGTCAGCATATTTTGCATACCTCGATGATAAGACATAAAAATAGTCTTTCTATGAGTAAGGAAACAAATGCAGGGCCAAGATTTCCTGATTCTCATTCATGGACTTTAAACATCAGTCTATTCTTTTTGCTCTGTAATCATTCACGGTACATACATGATAAATGTTTGCTAAACAAAATCTAGCTCATCACCTTGGTCATACATTGTCTAGCTTGTACATAATAATTGTAAAAAATGACAAAGAGACAGATGGGCAAATGCAGGTACAGATATTTATTTGTGTAACTTTCAGTGGGTAATAAACAATTTTGAATATGTAATTTTGCTAATCACCAAATATATTTGCATAATCCCTTTTTCTCACAGTGATTATAGGATTTGTGTTGAAAGACTTACTTTGAAGTGGCATATTATTTATCTCCCTATTTGGCATTCCATTTTTCAGCATAGATGGGTTTTATTCCTGATTTTCTCTTGCATATACAATCATTTCTTTTCCTAAGCAGCACTGTTCAAAGCTGAGAGGTACTCTGGGGATTTAGCCTTACTGTATGTACTAGAATGTTAAGCTTTATGCAAAATTATTTGCTATCAGTGCTGAATATCCCTGCACACGCGTAAGATAAATTGGCAGTTTCTAAGAGCTTCTGCAGTATGGAGGATCTGACAGAGTAAAGAAACACAATATAAACAGTTGTGTTTTGTTCTCCTTCTCTCCTGTGTTTGTAGAGTCAACACACAATTTTTAACGATTCAGGCCATAAATTTTGCCTAAGGTTTGGGTTTGCAGGTAGGCTGCAAACATCAGGTCTCTTCAATAACTTGTTTAAATACTCTGTAAAAGGCTGCCTCCTGCCTTCAATAAAACTAATCCCAAGTCTGAAATTAAGCATGATCTTAAAGCACCAAACTTTCATGTGGTAGATCACCCATCCTCCTCTGCACTATGCAGAAGCCCCTTACAGTGGCTCTAACTAAATGAATGCGTAGCAGCATAGTAACGATCATGCTGTGTTTTGTCTCTGCAAAGATTTTGGGAATGACATGATGAGTATTGCACATTTCAAACCAAGGGTCAAGAAAGCAGCTTTAAAGGCATTTGACCACTGGGAAAATCTTTCTGGCTTTCTGCTAGCCTATGCCTTCAAGGCATAGAAAACCATCAAAATCTTAGTCTTTAGTACTGTAACTAGGAGCTGGAGCTACCTATCTAAGCGTCTGGTGAGTGTTTCTCTGATTGCCGACCTCAATGTCATTATGCACCTCAGTGCCGTTGCAGCAATAGCACAGCTGTTGTCCCATGACATGGCATTAATGGGACTCTGAAACACTTCCTGCCTGATGAATTTACCCAGGAGTCATAGGAATATATATTTTACTTACAAAAGAAAGTACTTCTTCTTACAGTATACTTTTTAGTTTTGGTTTTTAAATATCTGCTTCTGTTAAACTTCCTGTGTTGGAAAAGGAACTAACCACGACTGCCTTTTTTTGTGTGGCTGGGCCTTTTCCTGCTCGAATGTTAGATTTATACTAATGAGTTTCAATGAGATGGAAATCAAGCATTTCTAAGCAAATGATTTCACATAAACTCTGATTTTGTTTTCATTTACATAGGTTTTTTTTTCACATCATGGGAATAATTCCAGTTTACCCCACAGTAACTTTAATCAGAATCTATCCCCATTTTGCAAAGCTACTTCAACAATTAGTGCAAATGAGAAGGTCCTCAAATATGATTTTAGCTTGTCTGTCTATCTTGAGCTTTATTTACCATTTATTTTTGTTATTTCCCTGATAAAAGCAATGCTAAACCTCCAAGGATGTAAGTTTCCTTATGTGTTTAGAAGCCTAAAAAGCAAACGTAAGGAACTAGAGATCTCACAAGTTAGGAATTCAGCTTAAAATATGGACAGTTTTAACTGTTTTTCAACATACATATCGGACAAATCTCAGTCTGAAGTCTCCTCCATCAGACATGCTCCTGCTGTTGCACTCTTTTCTATTATGATTAATAACATCTGAAATCTGAAACCAAGTCAGCTGCACTATAATAAACTCGGTATCAATTTTACAGGTCACAAATAACCATGTAATACAATAACCCTCTATATGTTCCAGACCAACGTGGGACCACATGCTTGCGGGGAGCAATGACTGGGTAATTTCACGAAGAATGAAGACCATATTCAGGTAAAAAGACTCCGTAAGCTGAAAGCATTTGCTGCAGGAGGCAGGGTCAGAAGAGGAAAGCGTGTTTTCCAGAGATGGTTACTTTTAGTGGTATGAACTATGTTCGATCTTTGGAAAGTGTCTACGCATTTTGGAGGGTGTCCAAATGATGAATAATTCATCCGAAGAGAAAGAACGTGAACAGTTAAAGAACATGACATCAGAATAGAAATGGTCTGTCAGAAAATCAGTGAGGCAAGATTGAACAAAAAAGTTTGCTTTGAAGATGAGATCTGGGATCAGATATAAGGTTGTCTAGCTCAATTACAGTCAATACTACAGCAAAACGACAAGAAATCGCGCTAAGAATCAGGACCGTCATGTAAAAGCTTATGAAAATACTTAGAAAAAGGGAAAGATTATGTGTTCCATATCTAGCCTGTAAAATGATGTAGTTAAAAAGAGATTCTCAGCTTTCTTTTAATTTAAAAAATTGAATTTTTTTGGTCACAGGTGTACAGAAAATGTGAACCAAGTGAACCCTACACACTCAGAAATCAGAAGACAAATAGTGCCCTTTTTCTCATTTAAATTTAATCTTATGGCTGCTAAGCCAGCTGGATAGTTTTTTAGGTCTGCCTTCCAATTGTTCTGCACTATGATCTAACAACTTTGCATGAGAAAGATATCCTTTTTTAACTCTTAGTAATGAATTGTACCTGAAAGGAGCCTCATGACCACAGTACACATTTGTAGGTATTCACACATCCTTTCCTCTATCCACCTTGTACTTGCAGCATCTAAATCCCATCAGGACATATGTTGCTGACACTGATAAAAGCACAATTATACAATATCTGAGAAGAGCAGTTGCTAAACCCCAAACTGATTCTCACACATATCCTTGCCTGTCCTATTTCTATGGCCTCACCAGGCAGAACTTTTAGATATATGCAGCAGTTCACCTTTGTCATCAGAAAAAAAGAAAAAAAGGTATTGAGGAGAGATATAGGGATTTTCTCTTTGGTAGTTTGGGCAGCTTCTCTCTAAGCATTCTTTTGTGTTTGTCGAAAGTGTTCTAAGGTGCTCATTCGTATCAGAATGTTTGTGAAAGTCTGATTTCAGCCCAAGCAGACAGGCAAGTTTTAAATGATCGTAAACTGAGTCTCAAGAATTTTTGTAGACTAGTTCAAATGTAAAACATTTGGGGCTCCCAAAATGTAAAGCTACCATAAATCTAACAATTATGATTATATGAGCTTCCTGTTAGGCAGCGCCATCTTTCTTATTCCATTTTGATCTTAATTGCAGCAAATCCTGCCTGTTTCAAAAGAAAGCAGCTTTTGAGTGCAGAAGACAACAGAGTATTGTTTCCTGAGGATTCAGATCTAGGGAACTTCAGGCCGTAGGGAGAATGAAGAAGCAAAAGTAGCGAATTGTGAAAGTTGTAGTTCAGCCTTCAACACATGGGCAGAAGTAATATACTAAGAACAGAGAGACTGCATATTGGAAAACTAAGACCCATGATGGTAGCAGCTAAAGGTCCTAGTTTAGGTTCAGAGTCCTCTTCTGATAAGTTTTGTAAGAGAAGGCTGCGTGGAGACCTCACAGCAGCCTTCCAGTATCTGAAGGGGGCCTACAAGGATGCTGGGGAGGGACTCTTCATCAGGGACTGTAGTGACAGGACAAGGGGTAATGGGTTCAAACTTAAACAGGGGAAGTTTAGATTGGATCTAAGGAAGAAATTCTTTACTGAGAGGGTGGTGAGGCACTGGAATGGGTTGCCCAGGGAGGTTGTGAATGCTCCATCCTTGGCGGTGTTCAAGGCCAGGTTGGATGAGGCCTTGGGTGACATGGTTTAGTGTGGGGTGTCCCTGCCCATGGCAGGGGGGTTGGAACTGGATGATCTTAAGGTCCTTTCCAACCCTAACTATTCTATGATTCTATGATTCTAAGTTGTGAAGGTGTGGAAGGGACCCCTGTAAGTCACCTGGTCTAACCTCCTGCTCTAAACAGAATATTATAAATCCGTTTGTCCATGGTCTTGTCCAGGCTGCATTTTTAATATTTCCAAGCATGGAGATTTCCCAGCCTTTATGCTGACCAGCCTAGTACAATGTTTGGCCACCTTTACGGTGAAAAGATGTTTATTCCCAATAGCTAAAGTTTCCCATGATCCAACTGGCATGTATGTTGCCCCTTATCCTACCACTGTGCAAGTCCAAGAAGAGTTTGACTTCACCTTTTCAATGCCCTTCCATTTGATAACTGAAGCTGGCAATACCATCTCCCCTTAACCTCTCTTTTAAGTCTGGGAAAAATCTGTTCATTCATCCTTTCCTCATATGTCGTGTGCACAACCAAACCTGACCAGCTTGGAGGCATCCACTGCATTTGCTCCTTTGTGTCAATATCTGTTTTGTACAGAAGAATAATTCCTCTTGACCTTCTGACCAGTATGCAATTGGCTTTCCTTGCTGCAAAGGTTTAGAGCTGACTTATGTTCACCTTGCTGTCTGCCTGGCCTGTCCAGAAAGCAGCTCTGTGGAACAGGATCTTGCTGTCCAGGACTCCCAGATCTCATTCTGCAAAGCTTATTCCGGATAGCTGAGTTCCAGCCTCTCTCTTCAAATGGAATTATTCAATCTCACAGTGAGGACTTTGCATTTGCTGTCAGAAGAAAGAATGTGACTCAAACACCAGTGTTAGCATCTGCCTTTTTCTTTGCCAAGAGAAGTGCTTTGGAACATGTACACACAACACTAGGTTAGCATGGCATACATGGCAAGGTCCTTGCACATGGAGCTTCAATAGACTTCTTACGAAGAAGCCCTGACTATCTACAGCCTGTGCTAGTACCACACGTCCTATTCAGCTCGGGCTACATGAGGATTAGCAGCAGTGGCAGTCATTCTGTCTGACAGTCACAACTGGTTTGCTGCAATGTTATAATATATAATATATTAAAATGATTTATCTTCTGTTAAATATTATACATTAATATATAGTATACATACGATACTATTAAATATATAACGTAGATATATACTATATGTTACGTATATATAACTACATAAATATATATGCAGTCAGCATGTGGGTTGTTATAATATTATAAAAACATTCTCCAATCAAAAAATGTGCATTAACATCTACAGATGGAATATTGGATCAGAACAGAACCATGACAGAATTTTTTTTAAGGGTTTATGTTAGACTAAACTACAGAAAGAAGTTCATAAACCTTCCTCTTCTGCATTATGATGCCTCTTATCTGACACTTCAACCTATATGAAGATAGTTTACAATATTTTTTCATTCTTTACCAAGGCTAGTAATATTAGAAACACAATTGTGTCAATCTGAAATTCAATTATTTGAAAATATGGTACTTCAGAATAAATGTTTATTTTAAAAAATATTTAGCTGCTTCATTAATTTTTTTTAATCTACCAAATGCAATGTAAATTTAGGAACAGAAGAAATTTTATTTAAAATCTCCAAGCAGAATCTTCCCTTTTTTTTTTTTTTTTTGTGAGAGTGTGTGTGTGTGCGCACGCGTGTGTTAAGAATTTATGTTTGTTTCCATTCACAAAGCTGAACGGTTTGGTAAATTAGACTTAATCCTGACATATTTCCTTGTTTCCTTTTCCAGTTTTCAGCCACTAAAAAGTTCACCTAAAATATTTAATTTTATTATAGTCTCCCCCTCCCCATCCCAAATGTACTATATAATCATAGAATCATAGAATAGTTAGGGTTGGAAAGGACCTTAAGATCATCCAGTTCCAATCCCCCTGCCATGGGCAGGGACACCTCCCACTAAACCATGCCATCTAAGGCTCTGTCCAACCTCGCCTTGAGCACCTCCAGGGATGGAGGATTCACAACTTCCATGCCTCTCTCTCTATCCTTGTTGACCAGGACACTCCTGAAGAAACTAAGGATCATATTGAGTCCACTGCAGTAACAAATGAAGGACGAGAGCATATTTTGCATCATGTGTGCAGAGAAAATCAGACTGGCTCTTTGTGTCCTGCAATCCAACACACTAGGAAGCATGCTGCTGAGCTATCAAACAGGTTTTGAAAACAGTATTTTCCTGTTCATATTGTTTCTTAGTTCTGACAACATGATTATACCACTTATAAAAAGTGATAATATGTTGAAGATGTGCTGCTAAGCAATGATCTTTGCTCTGGGAACGTCTTCACATGCAAGGGTTGCTGATAGCTTGAGGATCTCCACAGCTCAGTGTAAAGGGGAACCACACGTCTTCAAGATAAGCAAAGAAACTCAGCCAGTCTTTTCCATCCCAGATAGCTCTAACTTCAGTTCCAAGGCTTAACATCAAAAATTTAATGCCCAATGCAAACAGCTCACACTGTTAGAAGAAGGGCAGAATTCAAATGATTAAGTCAAGGAAACTGAATGACTTACAATGCAACTCAGAGAAAAATTCAGCTCACACAGCTGAAGCATTGTTCTAAGAGGCCCTATTGCTATTGAACATTTAAAAAAGGGGTAAAAAGAGCTCTCTGTAGCTTTTGAACCACTGACCTATGATGGAGTGTCAGATAGTGACTCCTCAAGGCTGAGTCTTCTAAGAGTACTGTGATGATGGGCCTAAGGCCCATATATTACATATATAACATATATCTTGAAAACACAGTGGTTGTAATCTTCCCTGAGAAAGTGGCAGCATGTAATTACACATGTCTGGCAGTAGAGAGGGAAGAAGTAGCAGTTCTCCCTCCGTTGACCTGCACTTTGGTACACACAAGGCTACATGAGTCACCGGGAAAGTGTAGGAGTCCAGATGCAACTGCTCTTCTGTCATGTTGTTTCATCGAGGGTGGGCAGCCAAAACTGAAAAATAAAGACGTGCTTAGGAGTAATTTCTTCCTCTATATGTCCAAATAAGAAGTTTTTTGAGTGGTCTTTTATGTGTAAAATCCAAAAGTTTTCACTGATCCATCTCGAAACACTCCAGCACAAATTGCATGTCCCATTTTCCACCTGAGAAGACCAAGACATGAAGCAGTGAAGAAAATGCACGAATTTGGTGGTGGAGGCACTCTCAGCACATAGGGCTGTGAAGATCCATACTATTTCTCCAGCACAGGAATATAAACTGTTCTATTAGCTGGGACCTGACTCAATGCCAAATGAAATCAGCACTGCATGCTTCCATTGGTTTCAGTAGAGGCAGATTATGTCCTTAATGGGCATGTGAATTACAAGAGAGTGAAATGTACAGGCTTTGAGGAGTATTTTTATTGTGTCCTTTTCCAAAGACTTTTATCAAAAAAGTGAAGAATTGGTGGGCTGGGTATTTTAAATATAGCTTTTAGCTTGTCATCGATAGGCTTTAAAAGAGAGCTGTGAGTTGAAATTTTTATTCTTCCCTCCTCTAACTTCTTTTTTCTTTTTCTTCTTTTTTCTTTTCCTTACAAAGAAAGTTGGAAAGTATACTTGAGTAGAGGTAGTTTGAGGTTTCTTTCTATACAGATTCTTGGTGTATATGGTTTGGACTATTATTTTTGATTACCTGTTCTGGCATGACCGAGATTTCCTGTAATATTTCTAATATTTCTTTTTCCTCCCTGGGGAAATTTTATGTCTACTTTTAACATTTGTCCTTTATTTTTATTTTGTGAAGAGTGAGACAGGGAATTAATTTCATATTGTTGTCATATCTATTCCTTTTGTTAATAAAATCTTACATTTACAATATCCTAGCCTATAATCTCCCTGGATGACCTTCCTGCCCTAACGTGTTTCTATTGCTTCTCTTTTCTCCTCTTCTGCTACTTTGCTTTTAATCTTTTTGCTGAATTGTTCTCTCTTTTCTCTACACTTTCTCATCTCTCCCATAATCCACATTTTATGTCCCACATTTGGTCCCTTCCTAACCTTGATTATTTCCTACAGAGCATTTTTCATTCACGTTGGTATCCCTTAGCCTTTACCGTGTATTTACTGGGTAGGTAGCATACACATGCACAACGTTCCCTGAGGCAAACATGAATTTTACTTTGAACGCCTTCCAATTTCTCCAACTCCCTCTTCCCTTCATGATTCTATTTCTTTCACTTCTACCCAACATTTTCAATTCTAACAAAGCTTGCTCCACTGAAATTGAATACCCATATTTTTCCTCCTGTATAGGCTTGTTTTCTCCCTTGTTAGAAATGTAATTAGATTATTCCTCTATTTCTCTTGCTTCATGTATTTGCATGCTGTCTAGAGCAACTGAGCAAAGAGACATTAATGAAAGTTTATTTTTACTTCCGTTCTTCTGCATTATACATAAAAATATTTCCTTATATTTTTGTTTTTTGTTCTCTCAAGAGTCTTTCTCTTTTCTCCCGAATGCACATTTTTCACTTGCTTTGTCTGCTCTCTCCATGTGCCTTTTGTCTGTTCTCCACTTCCATTTAGTTGTTCTCTTTGAGAGTTTTGCCACTGAGTACAATGCAACCTGTGTTTGAACTCATATGCTTTTCCTCCTGTGTCCATTAGCTTGATCTATTAACAGTGAGAACCAAAGGTTGTAAGCATATGCCCTGTCGCTTGCAGTAAACTTGTTGGGCTCCCAAGAACGAAAAATCTCTGCTCAGATGAACCCTTGATCACTTCTACATGCTTCTTTCTATTCTATTCCTTACAATGAATCCAGATAACCTCTGACCCGTGACTGTTGTGCTAGGGGATGTCTTTGTTCTGGTGTGTCCATAGGCAGTTTAAAACAGTTTTGTGTGTTGTATTACTAAATGGATGGCCAGCTAGACATCTTTGTCAAATTAAAATTAGACTGGATATAGCAAAAATTCTCAAGTAAATGTCTTCCCACGGCTCTGCCCCTGCACCCCAACAATCTTGAAAGACATATCTGGATGTGTATTTGCCTCCCTCAGAGATTTCTGCAGGTTTTCTTTAGGCTGTTTCCAAAGGGCATTCTTACAGGACACAATATAGGGAATAAAGAGCTCTATCTATAAACAGCTGGATGGGTCCCAGTGTGCTGTGCTTCAAGGCTTCTACGTCGGAGAGGAGAAGAAAAGAGCTTTGTTTTCATGGGCAATGAAGAGGGAACAGTCCCACATTCAAGTGCCTTAGGAGTGTGTAGGGCAGGTTATTACACTGACAGAGGAACACTGGTAGTGTAGAGCTTGTCTGGACAGGGAAGACAGGGGCAGATTTTGATCTGAAACTGAACTAAACCACCTGGCATTAACTGCATGTCTGTCCAAGAGTGTCCGTGACTGTCCAAGAGTGGACACTCATACCGACTGCCTGGGCCCTAAATATCCTTGGCCAAAAATGTGATATAGGAACTTCCATATCTAAACAGGCTTCCCTAACCCCACCTCCAGGCTACAGATTGCCTGGGACTCATCTTGCATTACTGCAGGCTATTTATCAGCTGCAGGGTATTTATCAGCCTTTCTACCACCCTGTCCTAAACAAGAAAAATCCCTTGTATCCCTGGTTTCTAGAAGGCTAAAACATTTGCCTGGCCATCTTATTTGAATGCCAGCTCCCAGCCAAAGCTCCACCTTGCCCACAGAAAGGTGTTTATCCATGGTAAGGCTCTTCCTGGACTGAAAGAAACTCATCACCTAGGGCTTGTAAATATTGTATAGCACTGCAATAAATTGACTCTCAAAGTCAGCAGTTTGGCTCTCCCAGCACTCAACAAGTCAGCACCCTGTATACATGTAATTCTCTCCATAGATATTTTCACTTACAGAATATTGCATCTTGTCTTGCTTGCAAATCACAGATTTATTCTCACATAGGTATCTAATCCTCAGTCTCCCAAAACTTAATCCTGTAGTCTACCTCTTCTCCAAAAATACTGTGTCAGGAAACAAGAGAGAACATAAACCAAAATGTAAAGACAGCCAGGAAACTGTACTTTTTAAAACTTCAAATCAGTCCCATCTGTGGCGTGGCTGAACACAGCAATTTAATATAAAACATACATAGTACCCATACTTATCACTTACTTGAAAGATAATGGGTTTTAACAGACAGCAGTTTTATTTATTTGAGGATTTAAAAGCATAGAGATCTCAAAATTAAAACAAGAAAGATGATAGCTAATTATTCCAGTTAATTAGTAATATAGATGACTTTTTAATAATAATAGAATGAGTATGTTGAAGTCTTATTCAAATCTTTTGAAGCATTAAATCTTTCTGAGATCTAATTAAAAAGGAAGGGAGAATTGTAGCCTAGCAAGGTAAAAGCCTTCTTTTTTTAGTTTTGATACCTTAATCAACAGTCTGGGCTTAGTCTGTTTCCAAGCTCATATTCACCAGATGTAGCTCTACTGAAATAAACTGAGCTAAATGGTGTAATGCCAGAATGCTATCAGCTTCTCACCGAGACTCTGCACTTCTTCAAGTCAGAGTAAAACTCAAGATAAACCAACTAAACCAAAGGATTTATTCTAATTTTATGCAAGCACTGGCAAGGAAAGAATCTGTCTGATTAATCAGTCAAAATCACACAGTTTGCTCCCTACCATTTGTTTTAAGGAATTAAGATTTTTCTGACATGAAGGAAGCTTGATTTTTGCTTCCTTGGAGGGAGAAGTCAAGATATTTTACAATTAATTTCCATAGATCAACAAATCATACAAACCTGGTTTTTTGGCTATAGACATTATTCAATTTTTCATGAGGACTAAGAGTGGAAATGAAAGAGGAAAATGTATGGGGCTCTCACATTTCTTTGCTGAAACTTAATGAAAAAAACAGATGGTAATTGCTAGCCTTTTAGCTAGAAGGAATAATATTTCTGAGTGCAGTGACTCAGGCTTTGCAGAAAGAGCATTAGGTAGGTTTTGCTCATTATCTGGTGTCAGGAGATTATTATACTGCTACTAGGGAGTGAATGGATAGAGTCCTTTGTTTATGGGTTAGCAGCTGTAAGCTTTTGCTCACTGAGAGAAAAATGTTTTAGTGATGCTGTTTGGCACACTTGAGGATCACGTTTAGCTCGGGAACAGAACTTTGTCACAGGATTAGATATTTTCAGAAAAGTTTAGCTCTCATTCAGGAACATGAATGCAAGACTTCTCAGATAAGTGAAGAACTTGGCACTGCCAGGGCAAGGACAGGGAGGCTGTCCCTTCTCTTTCTCTCTATGTGCGACAAGCAAACAGATTGCTTTAGGTGTAATACATTCTCCATTTTATTTCTTCAAAACTGATCAGTTACTTTCAAATCAGAAAGTAGCTGATCCTATGCATACACATGTACAAGTGTAGCTTTGTATAGATTCCTGCAAGGTGGAACTGTTCACGTTTCCAACATTGGCATCTTTGATGAGCTGACAGCAGCTGAGATCTTTCCTGATAAACTACTTTTAATCCAGGAAAGCTGCTATATAAAATGGTAAACAAATCAAAAAGAACATAACTGTCTGAAGGGTTGCTCCCCTAGTGAGCGCAAGCAGACTCCAGTCCGCTCTTTCCAGCAAACACACAACTACGTCAGAGGTTAGTGCCACCTGGAATTACAAAGCAAAATGAAGCAAAACACCAGTTGAAAAGGATATAGAGAAAGGAAAAAATCTATTTTTATTCCAAAGGAGGAAACTAGACAAAAGTAATTAAAAACGAGCAGAAAGAGAGACAGAGCTAGACCATGACATCATTATTTATGTTGGTATAACAGCTTATTCAACAAATATTCCTTCTTTTTTGACGCAAAGCAATCTTCTTTTTATTGTAACTTTTACTGCTGCGGCACAGAGGAGGCCCCTTTATGGGCCAATTCACAAGGCCCTTATACTGTGAATAATAAAAGACTATTGTTATTTTTTGGGGAGTCCCTTACGGTGCAGTTATTCTACCCACCATGCTGGTGTGAGGCTAGGACAGTGAGCCAGAGCCTGCCCCAGGGCATGACTCTCCATCACCAGCTTTGAAAAAACCCTTTCCCCCCACAACTCTGTGGAGAGGCACCATACTAACATACAACATGCTTGGCCCTCCTAATCACAGTGTGGGAACAGTAGATATGTTTAACATCACTCATTCTGGAGTATTGAGATGTCACTGTCATCAACATGAATTCACTCTTTTGTTTCAAGATAGAGGGAGTTAAGGTAAGAGGAAATTAATATCTTACACTAAATTGCCAGGTGTAAGTAATACGTTATTGTATTTGATAAATCAAACAATAATAAGCTATAATTAGCTTTGGTTTTGCTTTTCCATCTGCATGCTTTTCTTACAGTAGGTGATCCAGTCAAACTAAGTTTCAGGACATTATACTTAGCTCCTATGGACAGAATTAGGTCTTTAACAAATCCCACTTTTTCCCAAAGTCAATTTTGATCTGGAATGAACAACCTCAGATTTTATTTATTCATGGAATCGTTTTGGTTGGAAGAAACCTTTAGAAGTTAGCTGGTCCAACAAGCCCAGAGCAGGTCTAACTTCAAACTTAGAATTAGTTGCTCAGGGCCTTCCTCAGTGAGCTTTGAGAATCACCAAATTGAGATCCCACGGTCTCTCTGGACAATCTGCTTCAACACTTGATGAGTTTCACTGTGAATTGTAGTTTGTTTATGCCTGGCTGGAATTTTCTTTGCTGCAGCTCTTGACTCCTGCCTCTTCTTCTTTCACTGGGCATTTCTGGTAAAAGTCTGGCTATCTTATAATTCCTTTATTGAGGTAGCTGAAGACTGCAGTTAGGTATTGACCCAGCTTTCTCCTTTTCAGACTGAACAAACCCAGATCTCTCAGTATCTTTCTGAGTGTCTCACGCTCAACCCACAAGATTTATCCTCCACTGGAACTTCTGCAATTTGTCCTTTTCAATCTAGTACCAGAGAGGTAAAGGATAGGCACAGTGCTCCAAACATGACTTCAGAAGAGCTAAAGAGATGAGAATAATCACTCTGCTTGACCTGCTGGCTACGATCGTACTAATGAAGCACAGGATGTTCTTAGGCTTCTTTGCTGCAAGTGCACACTTCTGACTCCTCCATTTGTGTTAAGTGCAAATAAGTCCTCATAACATTTGTGTTAAGTGCAAATTTTTCAACCTTGTATTCTTGATTACTGAATTAATTAGGAAAAAGGTTCACCTTTTAATTCCTGTCTTCTAAACTAGTAATTGTCTGACACAGCTTTCTTAAAAAATAAACAAATAAAAGGATCATATCATATCCAGAGTGAATGTTGCTTGTCTTAATGCTTTGCATATTATGAACCAGTACATTCTACACACAAGATCATGACCATACCTCTTCCTGGCACACCAATCCACACACCAATTTTTTCTGAGTATCATGAGTTTATATATGTTTTTTCATAAAATACTCTTTACATAAACACTTCACTAAGAACGAGAGCTGTGATTCATTAAGTAGTTAATTCCTCATGGAGATTTAACAGGATGAAAGAAAAATAGCACAGAGATAACATTAATTCTATTTTAGATAATTCCTAAATGTGGCTTTTTGGGACTGGGAACTCCATGAGAACACTCCAAAGATGTAATCTTCCTGTAGGATGATACATTCAGAGAGAAAGGTATTGCGGGGGATGTAGAAGTCTGTGTTATCTGTATTCTAGAGGCATAACCTCTGTCAAGTTTTGTAACATAGGGGTTTCTAAAGGAGGACAGGAAGGAAGACAAAAAAGATATACGGTAACAGTTCCTGAGGTATGATAGCACTTGAAGAGCAGAATGAGGGAGGCAAAAATTGCTTGTTAATAGACAGTGAATGTTAGCAAAACAAAGGCAGATGTTTAAATATGAAACAGGGAACTGTGTGTTGTGAAGGCTTTGCAATGTAGCTTTGAGTTGACACAGCAGAGAAGAGGCAGCAGGGAGAGAGATTTAGTAAGAGCTGCGCCCCTGGCCAAAGTTGAAATTGCTTCTGTGCAAAGTTCAAGATGGAGTGATCGAGGCAAGGTAGTACCTCTTATGGTGGGATGAAAGTCTGTATCAGACTGTTCTGCCCCTGCTGATGGATAAACACTTGATTTGAGCATATTTTACCCACTTGCAGATGATCTGAAGCTGGGAACTGAAAAGAAGAAGGATTAACCAGGTGTCTGCATGTTATGCCAGAGCAGGCTCCTCCAGGCTCAGTCTCAGACCATCACATAGATGCACCAGCCCACTCAAGAGCAGGAGCAGTTGCTCTGGACAGTACTTCACTGAGCAATATTGCTATACCCAGAGGCCAAGTTTACACTCAGGCTGCACCATTTGTGGAATGATTTTCACTTAATGCTGAGGACAATCAAACCTGTGAGGTGCTTCAAGATGAGAGCATACGATATGAGGAACGTTAAAAAATAAAAGTAAATATTAAACTGATCATTTTCTGTAAGAAATTAGATGCCGAATAAGGCTGTACCATGCCTTTGCATTAAAAAAGGAAGAAGAAAGAAAGAAAAAAAGTGCTTCACCCTCCAAAATGAAAATTTAAGATTTCCTTTGAGAATTCTGTTTTTCTGAAAACAAGTGTCGGGGAAGGAGTCAAACCAAAATCAAAGAGCTTAGCTACTGGAAAGAGTAGGGAGTTCTGATAAAGTAGTTACAACAAATAAAAGAAGTTGAGAGAACAGACATTTTAAAAGTCATAAAGAAAAGGAAAAGGAGAAATCATAACATTAATAGCCCCTTAAATGAATGGGATAAAGCCTCCTTAGAATGTAAAAGATCTGAATGACCCTAGTAAAAACAAGCAAAAACAGGAATTTACCTGAACCAAAAGAACTGAATGAAGTTGTATTACAAGAAATACACTAAGAAACCAGAAGTTGTTAAATTAAAATTGTGACAGAAAAATCACTTACTGCACAGTTTCTCAAATAAAACACAAAATCTAAATCAGACCTCAACTTTACTGGGGAAAATATTTATTTTATGTTATAGGATATGCCAGAGATCCCAAAATATGCAAGGTCAGAAAGTAGTATCTGGAAGGATATGTACTAAAAACAGTACTTCTGGAACAAATCCCTCGAGAAATGACTCATATGGATTTTGTCCAGCTGCTGAAAAAAGCTTATGAAATAGTTGTTTCAGAAACATTGCTATGCAGATGGTGGTGGTTTAGACCCATTCTGCAGTTTTCCTTCTGTCCTGATTTAATCAAAACTCTCACTAAAATTGATCAGTGAATGGATTACTTGAAGAATAACCCACTTACTTTAGTCCCTGGATGAGCAGTTTTTTCATGCTTTCTTTCTCACTTGTATGTGGCCTACAGGATAACAGTATTCCCAGATGAGTTTTAAATTGGATTTCTCAACTGAAGAAACTAACTGCTCATTCACTAAAAACAGTGATAGAATGGGAGACTTTTGGTGTCTGTAGCAACTGAAGGTGATAAAAATGGCTAAAGTCAGAGAGTTTCTTGGGTTTCCTGATGTTTTGAGGGCTCCATGAAGTATGACACTAAAATTGCCCAACTGGTGCGATGGGTTTGCAGTCTGAGACATTCAAAGTATCATTGTATAATCCAGAGCCTGAGGGCAAGCCTGGATCAACTAATTCTACCCAGTGCAATCAGTATACATTTGAGGAACAGAAAATTTAAAAGTAAGGGGTTTGGAGTGAAAGTAGGTGGAAATGAATCTACTCATAACAATTTCAACTGCAAAACAGAGGGAGGGAAATTAAAAAGCTGAATAATTTCATTTTGACATTTTTAAGTATCTAATATTAAGTGAAATATTTTATCATGGAAACATGAGAATGCTACTTTCAACGTTTCTTAGAGAAAATCTGTCTGTTCTTTGGTATCAAAATATCTTTTTCTAAAAGCTGAAATGTTTTCTAAAATATTAATAAAGCAAAAGGATTGATTTTAAATCAGAAAACTAATTTTATTTTTAAACAAAATAAAATTCATGCTGAATTTCTGTTTTAATTGAAAAAATAACTAACCTGAAAAATTTCTCAGTTTTACCTGAAGTAGGGATTTTTGTTGTCTTTGAATTTTCTTCTGCATTGCTGTACTGACTTCAAAATTCAATTTACTATGAGGTAGAACAGAAAAAATGTTAAATATTGGAGGTAAAAGTCTGTCGGTATGTCAGGTTCACCAATCCACTTACTGGAGAGATCCATCACAGCTGCAAACTTTTAGACTTTACTGAAACATAAGAAATGTGTGGAGAATGTGACTGTCTATTAGAGAGGGTACACCACATTATAGGCAGGAAAATTAAGGTACAGAGTAGCTCAAAGTTGATGAGTCAGCTCAGTTCTTTGTCCAGTAGTTTTATTCACTAGGCCATAGTGTTCAGAGTAGAAAAAAACCCAAATTTATGTTGCATTTTCCATTGGCTCTGAGGTTCTTTGCATATTTACAGAATGGTAATGGCATTTACTGATCTGCTGGAGAGGAAAACAATTGCCCTGTTCCTTCCTAAACCATCTCAAATTATCAGAGGTATCTTGGGTGCTAAAAAGTGCCTAGAGAAATAGACATTTCTCTCTTTCTCTAGAAACAATAAGTATAAAATAATGTCATGAAGGATGATTGTAGGACTTGTCTTTTCCTCACAGAGATTGACTTTGGATTATGCCTCCATTACAAGGTGCTTCATCTAGCTTTGAATGCAGCACACAGTGCTTGAAAGAGGCAAATATATCTTGATCCTTGGCAAAGCTAACTGTCACAAAGGAAGCATGTACTGATGTATCTTATTTCTTTCTTGGTTTTCAGGTGGCCCAGTGCCATACTGGGTGGGAGCCTGAATGGTCCAGAAGGACGTGTGGGCAGCTGTGCTTCCTCCTTACAGGTTTGCACAGACCTTGACCTGGCACTGAAGGAGACATGCCAGAAGTCTAAAAGATGATGAGAATCAAGGAGCAGGATAGAAGGGAATCATTATTTATTGTCTCTTCCAAGATAAGAACTAAAGGGATTTAAATGGAACTAGCAGGTGGCAGGTCTGGAAAATCAAAACAATGTGCTACTTCACGTAGCTTGTGAAATTCTGAATATTGTGCATGATAAAAAAGCGTATGAGTTAAAAATGAATGGACCAAATACATGGAAGAAAACCCCTAGAAAATCAAACCAAACCAAACCAAAATAACCCAAACCAAAACACACAAAAAACTACAGAAAAGATAGAAATGAGTCAGCCATTACGTGAAGATTTCTGCAGGCGTATAAACACTGCAGAAATACCTCATATTCTTCTGTGTTGTCTTCTGCTAGAGACAGGTACTGGACAGCTCTGTCCTGATTTACAGATATTCCTACAGCTTTACGGTCTTTGCTGATGGAAAGGATCAGACTCTGACAACAAAATAGCTCATAAAAATAGAGGTGTAATAAAGAAATAAATACCATCCAAGGCAAATTCAAAATGGATACAGGAAAAATTTTTCTCACGGGCACAGACTGTTCAGTCATTGTCAAAATAAGCTATTGAGAGAAAGAATTTCACAAGTTTCAAAAATAGTTTGGAGATATACTTGGATAACAAGAATAACCAGAACAAAAAACTCTGTTAAACCTTGTCATTCAGTATTTTAAACCACCAAAAGCTATTAGAGTTGATGGGAACATGGGCCAGATTATCCCATCTTGTACAGTGCAGGTTGTATAATTTTCCTCTGAATCTTCTGCTATTGGCCAGGTCTGGTTAGAAACTGGAAATGGGACTGGTTGGGTCAGTACAGTGATTTATTTGATCTTATAGGTATGTGTGTGATACAGTGCACACCTGAAGAAATTGAAAGGAATGGGAGCAAAAAAGAAGTAGAAAGGGTGAGCTGAGCTCTAAAGAATGCATAAAAATGTGAAAAAAATAGTAGTATTTGATGAAGTTTTCAGTGATCTCTGTAGTCTGTATAAGATTCACCTTAGTTAAATGAGACCCTGAGAACTCAAAACTTCTATTCCAGTGTTTCTTCACATAAAGAAGGCCACTTAAAGTGACCCTTCTTACAGGAAAGGATCATTATTTTTGATCACTCAACACTTTTGTCAAACCTGTCATAAAAAATAATTCTTGTCTGTCTCTAGTTGCTTCAGCGCTTGTTTCTCTCTGAGACCCCCAACATTTCATGAGGTCTTGTAAATGAATGTTAGCTAACTTTTGCAGTGCCTGCCTGCTCATGTAAGGTGTTAACAGAAACATTATCACAGCATTTTCACATTTTGAGTAGAAGCTCTACATCCATGCATCCATCCATCCATCCATCCATCCATCCATCCATCCATCCATCCATCCATCAGTCCTCCTACTATCAAAAGAAACTTCCAGTGGCTAAACTAAGCACCTTCTCAAACTGGCAATACAGGATGCATCTTTGTGCCAGTCTTTCTTCTGTACAGGTAACTCTTCAGCCGCTCTTAGTGACCCTCCAGGTTATGTAAATCACACCAGCAGGATAGGGAGGTAGAAAGGGCACCTTTCAGAACAGCTTGAGTGTGAAAATAAGGTTAAAGAATAGGCTTGTTCATGTAACATATTACATCTCTCCTGTCCTCTGTGTTTCATCCAGTGAGAACATGAAACTGGCCTTATCAGGTTGGATTAAAGGTCCATCTCACCCAATATCTTATCAGTCTAAGTGACCAGTATTAGATATCTAGAGCAGAATATAGGAGTAAGGCCACCATGTAGTAACACTGACATACTGTCTTAGTTGATGGATGTATATTCTTTTTTTAAAGAAATCTCCCTTTTTTATAAATGAAAGTTTTCATAGAAAAAGAATAAAAAAACTGTGGTTAAGCTGATCATAAGGATTTGCCTAGGAAATGTCTGTTGCTAAACATATGACCTACTCCTTTTTAAATATTATTCTTAGTGAATCCCTCTTTTTCTTTTTAATCTTTTCCTTTTTTTTTTTTTTTTTTTTTCTGTTGGAACTGATCCAGTTTCTAAATCCCTGTCAAAGGTCGGATTGTTTGTAAAAGAATCATACAGCATATTATAAATCAATTCAAGCCTTCTGCAACTGATGAAGATAGATAGTGCTACATCAGTATCATCTCACCATTGAAGGAGTTAACCCCATATAGATCTTTCTAAAGCATGTCTTTTCATGTGTTAGCAAAGAAATGAAAAGCTTTTGATGACGCCTGATGCTCTTTCGTCGTATATCCATGTATCCCTCATTAAAAGCTTGAGGCCTCAGCTCTGCAATATGCTATTGAGGAATTTAAGTATATTCCTATTCAGCAAAGCATTGAAGCACATATTTATGTATTCCTGAGGTCAAAAGAGGGTAAGTACATGCTTAAATATTTGCTTCATAGGGATGCTTTAACATTAATTTAAAGTTGAATGTGTGCTTAGAAACTGTCCACTGCATGTGAATAAAACTATAGGAGAAACATGGTAATGAAAACCATCCTTACACATACTGCTCCCTCCTGTGGGCACGAAGGTGCACCAGTTCTGCAATTCTTGTATCTGTGGGTTGGTGAAATTAATTTTGAGAACCAAAAGCAGCAATGACGGGCTTCAGAAGTGCTGAAAAGTCTCATTTTGGTGGATGTAGAGAAATGTTTTGATTTTTCATTTCACTGTCTTAGGAGAGCAAAATCAAAACACGAATGTTTTTATTAGCTCCCAAAGATTTTCTGAAATATTGTGTCACATAAAATTTTGATTTTTTTTTCTTTCAATCTGTTTCTAAATGAAAATAAAAAAATCAGAATTTTTCAATATCTACAGGGAAAAAAAAAATCCCAACATTACTTTCTGTTAAAGATGGCAGAGAATGGGATGAAGGAGAAAGATGATTTGTTTAAAAAAGTTACTAATATTTGAGAAGAAATATATTTTTACAACTATTTCTTTTAACTGTTTCATACTAGAGGAATTTCAATATATTCATTTTAAACTTCAGTTTACTTTATTTGGATGGAAAAAGGAAATATGTCACTTCTTTCCTTAAAATTTGTGATAGGATACAAAATTTCTTTTAATACAAATAAAATGTAGAATAAAACTGATCATTGTTAAAACTGACACATTTTCAGACTACAATAAAAAAAAAGTGCTTCAAAATCTCAACTTTATAAAAAGAAAATAATGGAAAAAGCACCAATAGCAGTATTTCCAACCAACACACAAAAGTCCCAAAGGGAACGCAAGTTGTGCTTGGCTGTAGTATTATTTTATAGATACAGGCGAAAACAATCTCTCCCTAAGAGGCCTTTTAACCTAAAGGATACAGAAAAGAGAAAGATATGAAACCCAAGCCCACAGATGGAAGGAAACATTGATTGCTAATTTTATATTTTATTAATGTGATAATTAGGTATATGCACTGTATCGTTGCCTCAAATTACCTATCAAGTCCTGTCTATGTTATAGTTTGCACAGTCTGATCTTGATTAAAGACAAGATGCTGTACAAGGATATAAAAACCTGATGCGTTTGCAGTATAATGGTTAAATTTTTTTGCTCTAATAAATCCCTCTGAGCTTACTTCATTTTTTTGGTGTTTTTTTCAGCCATTCGTCTCCACCAAGTGGAACACTTATTTAAATACGTCCCATAAAAATTCAGAGCTAAGTGAGCTGGAGAAAAAAAATAAATGGTTATCACACACTGTCTGTATAAACCTTCAATCCTGATAGGACTATTGGGAGGGCTAATCGTAATTATATGATTCACACAGCTTAGTGGGTACAGCCTGTTCAGAAAGGTACAACATAAAAATAAAGAACAGAAAGCCAGCACCTACTTCACATGGCTGTTTTTCTTATAATCACCTTTTAATTAAAAACATTTCTCAGATGTCTATTTTCATTTACTCTGACAGCTGGGAAAGTATTGTCCATATTTCCAAGGCTCATGATTTTAAAACCTAACCCTAGAAGCCTATAGGAAAGTGGAATATCTCAAAAAGCATTCTCATGACAAGCTTCTTGTGACATGGCTTTCTCATAAGGTGACTGTTCACATCCTTTGTATCTTCTGTAATGAAAATAGTAATAGAGAGGGCAGAGAAATTTGAATATCTCAAAAAGTATTCTCATGACAAGCTTCTTGTGACATGGCTTTCTCATAAGGTGACTGTTCACATTCTTTGTATCTTCTGTAATGAAAATAGTAATAGAGAGGGCAGAGAAATTTGAATATCTCAAGAAGTATTCTCATGACAAGCTTCTTGTGACATGGCTTTCTCATAAGGTGACTGTTCACATCCTTTGTATCTTCTGTAATGAAAATAGTAATAGAGAGGGCAGAGAGGACACACAACGGGACACAGGATGAACTATGGTGACAAGAGGCAAGTAACAAGAGGCATTCAGTTAGGGTATCAATTTTATAGATCCCAGAAAACACCTTGATAGGTGGCTGAGGAGCAAGGCACTGTGGGACTCATCCAGGGAAAAGCTGCCCTTCCAAGCTGCACAAAGATGAAACAGAATGAAAGTTTTGGGGCAAATCCTTTATTCCACTGAGTTCAATAGAATAAAGGCATGTTTTACTTGCTGATCTTCTGAGCTCCTATTCATAGCCATAGGTGAGTTCTAGTGATGGAAAGTTCAGACTGTGGGGGTAATTTGAATAGCGACAAGATTGTTTCATATTCACTAAAAAATAAGATAAAAAATCCAAACTAAAATGAAGAACCAACTCACATTCAGACAGTGCCTGTGAGAAATGTCCTGAGGCAAAACTCAGACTGTTTCTCTGCATTTTAAAAACTGAAGTTGAGACGAACCACATTTGAAGCAGACTTTTAGCCCAAATTCAGCAGGCTTCAGTTAGACTTCCCTAGCACGACTCATATATCTGCATGTCCTGGGTTCAGCAGTAGCAGTCATTTTTTATCCTTCTCAGTAGCTGGTGCAGTGCTGTGATTTTGACTTTCGGCCTGGGAACAGAGCTGATAACACCGATGTTTTTGGTTACTGCTCAAATGTTTACCCTGACCAAGGACTTTGTGAGTCTCATGCTCTGCCAGGAAGGAGGGGAAGCCGAGAGGAAGCAGAGGCAGGACACCTGACCCAAACTAGCCAAAGAGGTATTCCATACCACAGCACGTCATGCCCAGGAGGTAACTGGGAGTTACCCGGAAGGGCTAACTCGCTGCTTGGTTGGGCTGGATATTATCGGTCGGTGGGTGGTATTATATTCTCTTTCCTTGTTATTTCCCTTATCATTATTATTATTGGTGGTAGCAGTAGTGATTTGTGTTATACCTTAGTTACTGGGCTGTTCTTATCTCAATCTGTGGGAGCTACATTCTTTCAATTCTCCTCCCCATCCCTCCAGAATGAGAGCGGACGAGTTGCGTGGCTCGGTTTAAACCATGACACTGCGGGTCCATTACTCACACTAATGCAAGATAACACTATTCAAACACGTCTACCCCATACAGCATTGCAAGCATGTGCTATTGCAGTATAGTGCCCCAAGTGATTTTGTTTTATTATTTTCTTTCTGCCAAAGCATGTTGTGGCTATTAATTCTGTGGCTATTATCTCCTATTGGCTTATGCAAGCATCATGTAACAGGGTTATGAAAAGCACTGATTAATAATCCCAAGTCTTCTTTCATTCTTGGCATTAATCTTCCCTAATTCTTATTTTAAACAGCTGACTTTGTTTTCACTGTAACACATTGGAAGGAAATAAAATCCTGTCATTTTATCTGTCTAAGGGCTAACAGTGGAATATATAACACAATAAGTAGTGTTTACAATCGATGAAACACTGGAGCAAATTCCACCTTAACCAAATGTCCAGAACTTCCATTGTTACTAGAGATCAGACAGAGCCAGAACCTAAAATCTCTAAAGCTCTGTGGTTTTGAGGTTTTATAATTAAAATATGTATAATTTAGGTTAGAGGTAAAATAAAACTCAGAAATGGTGAAAATTGCTAATCTCAGACATCATTTGGGGCCAAAAGCTTGGGTCAGCAGGCTGTAAAATTTTGACACAGTAAACACTTGGTTTATTCTATGACCACAAAAAAAAAAAAAAAAAAAAAAAGACTGAAGTTATACTGAAAAAGGGGAAGAATTTGATTTTACAGGATTCTTCTCTTGTTTTCCTGGGGTGATGTTAGAGCTTTGATCTGGTGTTTAAAAAACTCACCTCTGATGCACCAATTCAAGAGTCTCTTTTTCATCATGACTGATCATAAACTACAAAAGGGACAAGGCTACAATGTCAAAGGGGAGACCAAAGCCACAATATTATGACAATTCCATGCACAAGTCTATGTTTGGGAGTTAATACTTTTTCATTCACAAAGCTAGCTAGAACTGTGTTGGTTTTGGTGGGCCACAAGCTGAATACTTTGACTACGTAAATAACAATCTTTAGTTGGGCAGAGTCTGGATTAATGCATCTTTCTAGATAGTGGAAATCACTGTATTTGGGAAAAAAATAAGAAGAGCCTAAGTTTCTTAAGTTCTCTTTTCTATGAAGTGGATAGATAAAGTTACTTAGATTATTTCTGGAAAGCCATATCTGGATTTGGTTAGTAAATCATAAAAGAGCTATCAGAATTGTCTGATATTTTGGAAACCTGCCTCTAACATGCTTGAGCTGTTGTTAATCCATGGAGAATTTAAAGCATTTTTCTGATCAAATCCCATAGATATCTACACTAATTGGTAAGATAGAAGGCTATTATACCAATAGAAAATGATTGAAATTGTAACGATGGAAACCAAAGAGAAATTAAAACTAAAAATTCTGAGCAATTTTTGCCACTGACCATGATAAATCATGTATAAATATCAGTATGATCAATTCTTCAGCACTTTGATTCTTCAACACTGATTTGTATGCTTTACTCCAAATATATTTAAACATTAAAACACTTTACGGCTATCTGGAGGAATTTCAGAACAGAACTCTGTGTCTTGGGATATGTAAAGACTAGCTTCTTTTGAGATTCCTCTGATTTTAGAATCACCAAGTCTTAATTCTTAATTAAGAGCTGCATTTTCTGGTTATAAAAATCATGACCAGAATGCAGTCTTAGAAATCGCTATTCTTATTGTGCCAGCGGGACTGACCTAAGATTCATAGGCTCCAAAACATCTTTCATTTGCATGCTGCATTTAATACACTGTTCTCATTGCCAGGCACTCAAAGAATTGCTCTTTGACTTTGAACTTTATTAGCTCTCCTACCATATTTTCTGAGTCGGCCTTCTTGCTTTGTTTCAGCAATTTCAGTTCCTTTCATCTATCTGTGAGATTTGTGGTGCAAACAAATCAATTTTCTGGGCTGTTGCTCAAGGTTTTACAGGGAGAGGTATCTGCAGTTGTGAGTACTGAGAGATGAGGTATTTGAAGGGGGACACATGAAGACACTAATTTCTTCTCTTTTTCAGTGGAAAAAATTACTTGTGTGCTGTTTTGCTTTCTTGGTTATCTGTGCTCAATATGACATTTGTCAATTAAGTGTCCATCAGCATGTGCACAAATGTTGAATATAAATAGGGAAACAAAACTTAAAGTTGCTATGGGAAAGAGGCTTTGACTCTGGTATAGGCTCCATTGGTAAGTTTGCATAAATCCCTCAATTCTGTATGCTTTACTTTCCTCCTCCATAAAATGGGATTAGAAATATTTGCTGCGAATACTTGCCACGATTTTGTTACAGTTAGCGATGTCTGCTATCATTTCTATTACTGTATACTTTGTTGGACGATTCCTGAGAGTGTATAAAAAAGAAGAACAACCCAGGGTTTTTATTCAGCTAGGCATACTAGTTCTTCTAGCTGTTACATTCAGATGACTGAAGGGCACTATCTTGTTCTTTGTAATAATACAAAAAGAGAATATAATTGTATTATTATCACACTTAGGAGCCTTAGACAGGGACTTGGTACCGGTACTGTTCATTTACAAAATAAAATGGTTCCTATGCAACACAAGCTACAATCTTAGTATAAAACAAGAGCTGAAATAGTAAGTCTAATGAAACAATAAAACAATTTAATTATTTTTGCTGTCCACCCTTGTCAGGTGCTTTGATGCCCAATAGCACCATAAGAAATAATCTGTGAAACTGACTTCAGTTTAAGATACCTAAATTTAGACATCTGCATGAAGGTGTCACCAGTGAACTGTCAATAAGTAAATTCCTATTAAAGCCAGGGATACGAGGTATACACCAAATGTCCTCCAGCTGCCTCTTGTAGGTGGTAGGTCTCCCTTAGCATAAATGCACACATGGGACATAGCTTGCCTTTCACTGAAACTGTAGCTTGCTGCTATTAATAGAAACACACCAGTATGAAACAGCTACTAAGGAGACAAACATCAAACCTAAGCGATCCAGTGCAGATGCTTTCTGTATTGCCGTAAATGGTATCTTTACTAATTCACAATGCAATTACGATCACTCAGACATGCTTTTTTCTAACGTGCAACATGAAGTAAATGGAGCAATGATATCCTGTACAGAATACACGACTCACTTTGGAACTGCCAAAGAGGATTTCTTCCAGACTTTCTGCAAAGCATCAAGTCCCTCAGAGTATTTGCTGCCAAGGGCAGAAACAGCTATACCTCTGCATTTGTTAGGATAAATGAAATCTGTCATGCTGTCCACTGTAGTAGTGTAATGGTCCTGTTAAGTGCTGCAAACATATCCCAGAAAAAAAAAAGAGGCATGAAATGAATGTAAGCAAACAAGGGCCTTCTTTCTGACTACCATTTTATATACTTTTAGGATATACACTTCAAAGGACAAGAAGCAGCCTAGTACTGAAGAAAAATCTCTGTGAAGGAGATTGAAGAGACTTTCCTGGAGCTTCACCAAAGAGCACCCCACATTTTAAGCATCAAAGTGGCAACAGAAAAGTTGAGAATGGAGCTAGATTGTGTTTCGTGAATCATCAGTTAGGCATTATTTCTTTGCACTAGGATTCTGTTACTTAGAAGTTGAAACGACTAGAGAAAATATCTAGAGGAAAATGGGAAAGAATCAGTAAAGAACTTTAAATTTCAAATTTAAGATTAATTTTCAGTTCTACCGTGTTAACCAGGCCCCATTCTTATACTTCAATAAGCTTTTTAAGCCAATGACAAACTAAAAAACTCTCAAGTAGCAGGATCAGAACCTATCTATTCTCTTTCCTAACCTCATCCTTCATCATCTAAATTAAAGAAAAATGATGATGGAGATCAAGTCTCACTTCATAACAAGTTTGATCCTGTTGTGATTTGTGGTAAAGACTGGGTTGGGAAAGGGGGTTGAAATAGTAAGGAGAGAGTAGCTAGGTATCTGTTTTTAGAATTGTGATCATGCGGTGTCTCAACGTAATGACTAATTAGTAAAAAAATCTAAAGTAAATACCTAAGTAGTAATCTACCATTGTAATGCATTGCTACAGCTGGAACAGGATCATAGATCCTCGTCTAATTGCTATCACTTCATTCAAGAGTGAAATGCAGCCAAAGCTACACAAAACTCACCAAAATGTTTGTGTTGAAAGCATCATTACTTCTTAATACTGCTTCCCGTAATTCACATTTCAAAACAGTTGCAAGTTTGCAGAGCTCAATGAAACCTGAGTTACAGAACTGTAAAATACATACTTAAGTATTTGGGCTTGATCAGAGTTCATGCTGAATACCAAGTGTAAAGGTAGTATAATAAAAGGCTCAGTACCCTTGAGAATATAGAGGTTAATAATTCCAATTATTTTTAAAGGCTTCTGGGGAATTTGTTGGATTAATGAAAGTGATATAGCTGAAATTATGGTAAAAATAGCAAAGGCAGAGCGGAATTATTTTAATAAAAGTCTTGTAAAATGCAGCTTATACATGATCAAGTACTACATTTTAACCATTTATCTGGATACACTGGGTGATTTGATGCTCACAGGATGGCCTTGATTTATAGACTAGAAATCATCATGGTCTGTAGCACAGTAAAATCTTGAATATTCTCGCTCTAACAATGATAAATCACGATAATTTGTATGTGAGGTGGAAGCTTGTGGTTTTTCAGCCACAGACTCTAAGCTGATAAGTCCTGATGTTGTGCTGACATGTCCATGATTAGTTTCATGGGTGTTTGTTACACAAGGGCGGGTGAAACAGGGCCGCATTCATGAAGATGTATAAGCAGAGTCTGTAGCAGATGACATGCATTGACTCCCATGTTGAAAGTTACATTTGGGAAAAATAAAGGAGAGATTACAGTGAGAGAGAAGGAAACAGGAAAGAGAGTGGGAAAGGGAACAGGAAAGAGGAAACTCTCCAGTGGCCAGGCAGGAGGAACAGTGATGGGTGTTCAAGATAGATGTCCTCAGGTGACAACTCTCTCCAATGTAGCAAGAAGCAACAACTAAGACAGTGGTGGTGATGATGATGACAATGATGACAACTTTCACCGTGCTTTCCTGCTAGCATTATGTACTTTTAATCAGGAACTGCTCAAGTTTCCTACTCTTTGTTTCTGCTTGTGAAGCTGTTAGTACTGGTTGCAAAGTGCTAATTAGGAACAGATGTTGCACACTGATTGACTGTTAAGACTCTGCATATGTATTCCTGGCTAGTTTTTGTCAAGTGTATGCCTGACTATTATTTATTGTGCTGCTTTTCTTGTTTTTCTTTTGTATAAACTAAAATCTGCAAGGTGTTTCTTACACAAGTGGCAGTCACTTCCCATGAGAACCTGTCATAACAGGGTTTGGCAAGCACAAGGTTGTGAGGGCAATAACACCTGAGTTGTAGCATCGAAAAAGACAAGTGAAAAGTGCCACAGAGTCTCTGGAAAACTACAGTTACAGCACCTTAAGTGAGAGGGTATAAAACTGCAAATTGCAGGCCCTGAGCACTACTGTTGTTAAAGCATGAAGGCATCTCTGCCACCGCACTTCACTGCTGACTAAACAATCTTATTTTGTCACCAGTTTGCATAATTCAAATAGTCAGCAAAAGATATTCCTCCCAGTCCTGGTCCATAAAGGTGCTTATACTTCATTTTAGATATACAAAATGGAGAGGTCTCAGTCATTGCTTATTATCCTGCAGGTGGAAGTGACAGCACCAAGAGCCGAGATGTAGTAGATAATTGTCTAAGCTTGTTTAGTCTACTTCAGTACCAATATAAACTAGGTCAGCAAACCACCTTTGCTGAGCAGCAGTAATTAGCACCTCAGGGCAATGGTTTCTTTAGTTGTCCCACCACAGTCCTCATGAGCTGAGCTGTCTATCCCACTGATGTAGCATAAGAGAAGTAAAAGAAAGGAGAATGGAGACATTTTCAGACAGCTGTTGAAGGCATTTGTCCCTCCAAGGACATGGATGGAGATTTGATAGTTCTGTACCAAACCCTCTCTCTGATGTTACATAGTTTACAAAGAAGCAAGAACTACTGAAATTTGGGAACAGTGAAGGGCCCTATGCTTAAGACATCTAGGGATCTTGTTAGCGCAAAATCAGATATTCGCTGATTTTACAGGTTATGTGTTGCTATAGAATTTGTGCTTAGATTTTTCTGGAAAAGCTGGAATACAGAGCAATTTTAATCTAATATTGTTCTAGTATTTTCTGTCAGCAAACATCTTAAGAAAGTTATAAACAAGCTTTGTGAAGAAATTAAGGTTGGGAATACTACCCAGTCCGTCTGGATTTGGGGAACTGAATCCTGAAATCCTGCATCAGTTGAAGCATCTAAACCCAGACGTCTTTCTGTACAGTCCTTTATCCAACTTTGCTTTTGTTGTGACATTGAAAGTGAATAAAGAGTGTCATTTAGACTGTATCTTCCTCCTGGAAGGTGCTTTGTTGAGAGATGGCAGTGAAGAGAGCTGTCCACACAGAAGCGTGTGACACACTTAAGTCAGCTGTCATCTCAGTGGCACATCCGGTTCTTCAGTGTTACTTACAGCCTCTGAAATGGGAGTGAATGGCAAAAACCTGGCACTGTGCTATGGCTCTAGGTGCAAAATACTTCAAGCGCACCACAGACATCTATTGTCTTGGAGGAAAAACAACTCTTCTGTAGATCCATCAGCCACATCAATAGCCTTCACTCTATGATCCCAGTGGATACTGTAAGAAATTGTCTAGCTCACTGTCACCTACAAAAAAGGGCTGGATGCTTCAAATACAACAGTAGAATTTGATCTTGTGGCAAAGACACACTTTTAATAAGCATCATTATATATTAGTCTTACGAAGTAATCTGTCAGCATCTTAGAAACTGGCTGAGTTGTGACATATGGAAATGCAAGCATCACAGTAGGACCCAGATGGCATTTTTTAGTGTATTAAGAATAACATTTCTTACAGAACCGTTTGCAACTTCCAGTTATTGAGATGTTCTCTGCCTGTTTGTTCTTATGAATTCATTCCCAAATAAGCAAAGGTGGGAAGACAGACTTTTTTTCAGCACACACACACAAAAGCAAAACTTTCAGAGAGCTGCAGTCCTAGTGGCTTAACCTCTCCCTCCAGCTTGCATCATTCATTGCATTTATTTTTTACTGTATGTAAATAATTCATTTTACCTGAGCTTTTGAGAACTATTTTTTGTGCCACAGAAAATGACATATTTGAGGAAAAAGGTAATCTGAAACAGAAAAATCAAAATATTGTACGTGAAAATGTCTAAACAGGAGATTTTGACAAAATAAAAGAGATTTTTGTCAAAAGGAGAAATTCATAAAAAAACCCACCCAGCCTCTCAACTGAATTTCTTGTTTTGACAAGCAGTATCTCCTAGTGGGAAAGTGTAAACCACTGTGCATTAGTTTTTCTTATGAATGCCAAGTTATGAGTCAAAAGGGAACTGAAACATTCAAGAATCTAATTATTTTCATAAATTCCTGATACAGATACAGCCTTTCAGAAAAAATCCCTTTGAAACTTGTTGTGAATTAGGGCTTCACTGAAAACTGTGAATGAAGTGCTAAGCAGGGAAAACTTATCATTTAAGGATTATTTTACTCTCTTGTGTTGGCAACAGTCTCTTGCCACATAATGCCACAAGGTGACAGGGTGAAATACATGGATTTTTCTATGTATTCCATTGCTTGGAAAACTCTCTAGGTATGAGCCAACATCTATCGCTTTACCATGCATTGTCCTCTGATAAGTGCAATTGATAGTCCCAGAGCTCAAACAGGAAAAAGGACTACTTGCAGACTAGGAGATTCAGCTGGTTTAAAGCTCTGAATGTGCTTTAGAAACACAGGTATTCAGGACTGAGCATAATCCAGACATTTCTAGGGCTAAACTAACAGTAATTACCAGCTTTTACTGAGCTGCATATTCACCTTCACATACATCACCGCACAAAAGTGTGACACTACAAAGTGGTCTGGGATAAACTGAACACAACCAGTATTATGTGTCATGAAGCTGTACCTGACCACAAAACCTCATCTATTAGCCCATTTTAACTATGAAAACTGAAGCTGAGAAAGCTCTTACCTCAATTTTTCATGCTAAGATGTTGGATTTAGGGTTTAATATCTCAACATTCCTTCATCACTCTTCATAGGACTTATGAAGACCCTTCACAGGCTCTGTTGCCCTTCTCTGGACCTGCTCCAGCACCTCAATGCCTTTCTTGCAGTGAGGGGCCCAGAACTGAACACAGGATTCAAGGTGCAGCTTCACCAGTGCTCAGTGCAGGGGGATGATAACTGCCCTGGTCCTGTTGGCCGCACTATTGCTGATACAGGTGAGGATGCTGTTGCCCTTTTTTGCTACCTGGGCACACTACTAGTTCATAGTCAGCCTGCTGTTGACCAACACTCCCAGGTCCTTTTCCACAGAGCAGCTTTCCAGACGCTCTTCCCCAAGCCTGTAGCATTGCATGGCGTTGTTGTGACCCAAGTGCAGGGTGTGGCATTTTGTCTTGTTGAATCTCATGCAATAATGCAGTGATCAACACAGGCAGTTTAAAATAACTCCAGAAAAAGGACAGAGAATTTTACATCCATTTAGCAGATATTCTCCACAATTCATTGAAATTATACTTATTAAGAAAATACTTCTACAGTTGGCTTAAGGAGTTCAGCAGACTCTTGCTGCTGCTTCAGCTATTTCAAAGAGAACTTAAAGTTATACACCTGAGGGAACATGCAGTTTTCATTCACATCCCATCCTAAATTTCCTCATTGTCACGGTAGCCAATAAAAGAAATATACATCAATCAAAGTGAATGGGGAGGCTAAATAATTAAACCTCTTTGTAAAGAAAAATTACTCATCAGCAAGTTTGCTGTTTTGCATTAAGAATTATCAGTTGAAGTTACACTGAAATGTGACTGTATTCCAGTTATTGATCTTACCAAGAAACTCACCAGGAAACAGGAAGCAATTTATAGCCCTCAAAAAGAATGGCAATTATTTGATAAGCTCTTCACACAAATAAGCAGAGGTGCATGTGATACTGCCTCTTAATCTAGGGAGATGAATCTCTGTAGCTACAAAATTTCCTCATACCTAAAAGAAAGAACAGTCTGGTTTTAGCACAGGGATTTTTCAAATCTTTTGTTACACCAAGCATCAAGACTCACTCCTATTCCAGAACATTTGACTAATGCTTGGCTTTCAGTTCTGGCTCTTTTTTGAAGCGCTCTGGTTGGTCTACTGGTGCCCAAAAAAACCCTAATGCCAGAATGCATTAAATAAGCACCTCTTTTGGATTCCTTTTGGAAGTATAAACCTTCAATCCACAATAGAGTAGCCCTTTAAGCATCTACTTGAGACTGATTGTGGGTTATTTGCAAAGGAATGCTGGTTGTAATGACTACTCATCCATTCACATCTAGTAAATACAGTCCTGAAATTTGTTGTCTGGGCCCAATTCTGCTATTCACTTTCCTATTCCCCTGCCTCTGATTATATTGTATAGTTCAAAGCCTGTGAAAGCCCACTGTGACAGAATGAGTGGTCAATCAAGCTTTTGCAAGCTAAATAAAATGCAAGCAGATGCCTGGATCATGGATTAAAAATAGTCTGGTTTAAAGTCCAGAGTCAAGCATGACACCAGTCAGGCAAGTTTTTCCCCAGAAACACTGTGGACATCCACTTCTTTCTTGCTGTCTGTGAGAAGTGTCATAGTGACTTTCCAGCCCTGAGTATCCGCATAACTGTTTATAAATCCTTGTCCAACTGTTTAAACATGGTTAATTACAATAGATAGGCAATTACTAATACGAAATTGTCCCTTTTGGCTTCTGAAATAATGCCAGTTCTAGGTAAACCATTTCCTGCATTTTCACTTTTACTCTGCTGTTGCGATACCCTGAAATGAAAGATTAACACCTTCAGAGGCTCAGCTATTGTTAAACATGCTGTCTGAGGCTTCAGAGAAATGCAGCCTTTTATTGTTCTCCCCTCTGCATCATCCCCTTAGCAAACATGCTTTTGTAACTGAGAGCACAGTCTGAAAGCTTTTAAAGTGATTTTAGTCCTCAGGCATAGCTTAGTGCTCACAAACTGCTCCAAAATCTGAGGCTAGTTTCATCTGGATCATTACATTTTAGATACATTTCTAGTTAAATCATATTTTATCATTTTAAACAGTACCTTTTATACTCATTAGATTTTGTTATGATATGGCCCTGCTATGTCTTCCTCCTGAGAGTATGGCTTGTTGAATAATGACATTTTGTTGTTGTTCTTTGACAAAAAAAGTGTTTTGTATCAAACTCAAATTTTTCAGTTGTTTTAAAAATAAAAGACTATTTAGAGTCTGAAAAATCTGAGATCTTTCTAATAGCTATTATCTTCTATAGAGTCAGAAAATCAATACTTACTTTACAGAAACAAAGTCAGATGAATTATATTCTTTTTATTTTTCCCCACATCCTGAACATCAGAAAGAATTCCCAAATTTTTTGATGTTTGCCTTTACAAAATTTGCAGTCAAAATCTGCAGATGCTTCACAACTGTACTTGCCATTAAACTGAGGTGGCAGTTGAATCAGGGTGGCACTGCAGGGGGGACATTTTTACATGTTCAAAACTACAGTAGACTGGGCAAGCTGAAACTGAGCATTCAATAGACTCCCAGAGCCAAGACATGTTGTATCTGTGGACATTGCAAATGGCTTTTCATTATTTATTGTTGACCAGGGTTTTTCAGCAGCCTGTTTGTAAATTCATAAAATCACTTGGGAACGTCTGTTACACATTGATACGTTTTTAGAAGCTAAATAAAAACCAAACTTGCTTCTTTTTTGCTGTTACTTGAAGGTAACTTTTCAAAGCACAAGCAAATAAATTATACGAATTTGTCATTACTGTCACTGCAATTGCCTGACTGTTATAATAAATGAAAAGGATTGAAAATATATTTTGAGTTGGCCATAGAGAAAACTTGAGAAATATTATTCTAAATATCCAAGAAGAAATATTTTAAAAGTTATCTTATTATCAAGGAAAACCAAATCATTGAAAACAATTCTTCAGCCAATTTTTTTCCCAGCTTAAATTCCACTTAAGCCCCTGAGCCTAGCATTTCCTATTGGCTGACTGCCTCTGAAAGCCTAGAGCCAATGAGAGGTACCAGGGCTTAGGTGGAATTTAGGTTGAATCAAGGCCATGGTATCTGTGGGGATAAGTATTGGTCATAAATTAGAGCCATGCCTGGGGACTGCACCAAGACTTTCAGTGCTGACTGCCATCCCTTGCAGAACAAGTTTCTTTCTGTGTTTTGAATGCCTTGGGGGCGGGGGGTGGGGGTGTAGAGGAGGGGTGCGTTTTGTTTTGCTTTGTTTTGGTTTTGTTATCCATTTAGTTTTCCAAATGCCTGTATTTCAGGAATGGTAGACAATTGAGTGAGCTCCAAAACTTTCCTCTGATTTGTGAGATTAACCATCCTCCTATTTTGCCCAATGGTATATGATGCTTCATATCCTGCAAGTAGTGCAAATTCCAGAGTGAGCTGCAGGTGCTGGGAATAAGGAACCTCTAACGCAGACTCTTGCAGGTTGACTAATTTCATCCTGCTGATGAGTGAGTGGAAGGGAGTCAGAGCTGGTGTTACCTTAGTGCTCAGAAGCTGTATCATCTGTCGTTTGCTTTACACCATCCCATGCCTTCTTGTTAGCTCACTTTTCTTGTTACCTGTACTTTCACCAGTTTTAGGGTTGACGAAAATGTGTTGGCATCCCAATAGAGGAATACAAAGCAGAAGAGTGGTGCAAGATGAGCAGGTGTGGTGGGTTGACATGCCTGGATGCCATGAACTTCTCCAATGTGAGTCCTTCCCATGGGCTGCAGTTCTACACCCCTGTAGCCCCCCTCTACCAAAACCAGGCCATGCAAGCTAAATACAGAGAGGATGGAGATAAGTGAGGAGACGGAGCTGGGATCTTATTTGGTGGGAGATTTGAAGGGGAAAAAGGGAAGTTAGAGGCCCCTAAATGTATGTGAAGCCTATCACAGAGGTGGGAATTGCTACAGTTTCCATCAAAACCAAGTGAGCTCTTGTTTATTGTAGGTAGTATTAGTGGCTGCATTTCTTAAAGCACACTTGGGAATTTTAACCAATGACAATTCTGAAAACAAGAATACAGGTATTGCAAATTCCTGTGAATGTGGGTGGATGTAGGCACATTATATGTTTCAAGATAACAATCATATTCTTCATATTCTCAGCCTATCTTCATACGGGAGGTGCTCCACTCCCCTGATCATCCTCGTGGCCCTCTTCTGGACTTGTTCCAACAGTTCCATGTCCTTTTCATGTTGAGGACACCAGAACTGCACACAATACTCCAAGTGACGTCTCACGAGAGCAGAGTAGAGGGGCAGGATCACCTCCTTCAGCCTGGTGGTCACGCTTCTTTTGATGCAGCCCAGGATACGGCTGGCTTTCTGGGCTGCAAGCGCACACTGAAGCCGGCTCATGTTCGTTTTTTCATTGACCAACACCCCCAAGTCCTCCTCTGCAGGGCTGCTCTAAATCACTTCTCTACCCAACCTGTAGCTGTGCCTGGGATTGCTCTGACCCAGATGTAGGACCTTGCACTTGGCATGGTTAAACTTCATCAGGTTGGCATCAGCCCACCTCACAAGCGTGTCGAGGTCCCTCTCGATGGCAACCCTTCCCTCCGGCGTATCAACCGAACCACACAGCTTGGTGTCATCGGCAAACTTGCTGAGGGCGCACTCAATCCCACTGTCCATGTCACCGACAAAGATGTTGAACAAGATCGGTCCCAACACCGATCCCTGAGGGACACCACTCGTTATGGGTCTCCAATTGGACTTTGAGGCATTGATCACAACTCTCTGCGTGCGGCCATCCAGCCAGTTCTTTATCCACTGAGTGGTCCACCCATCAAATTGATGTCTCTCCAATTTAGAGACAAGGATGTCGTGTGAGACAGTGTCAAATGCTTTGCACAAGTCCAGGTAGATGACGTCAACTGCTCTGCCCCTGTCCATCAGTTCTGTAGCCCCATCATAGAAGGCACCAAATTGGTCAGGCAGGATTTCCCCTTAGTGAAGCCATGCTGGCTGTCACCAACCAACTCCTTGTTTTTCATATGCCTTAGCATGCTTTCCAGGAGAATCTGCTCCAAGATCTTGCCAGGCACAGAGGTGAGACTGACTGATCTGTAATTCCTTGGGTCATCCATTTTCCCCTTCTTGAAAATGGGAGCTATATTTCATTTTTTCCAGTAGTTGGGAATGTCACCTAACGACCATGATTTTTCAAAAATGATGGACAGTGGCTTAGCAACATCATTTGCCAGCTCCTTCAGGACCCGCGGATGGATTTCATCAAGTCCCATGGACTTGTGCAAGTTCAGGTTCTTCAGATGGTTTACCAAAACAGGGTACACATGGAAATCCCCTGCTCAGGGCACTGCAGGCCTCGATAACTTAATTTTGTGTCAGTGTCATTTGTAGAAGGCATTCAAACTGTTGGCGTAGCTGCGTAGAGTGTTGAATGATGGTTGGTCCATCCCCTGTCTGAACTTGCACCAGAAATGGCAGAAGGAGGGACAAGAAATGGCATCAGCCACCGTTTTTCTCATGTGGAACATCTGCCCAAGGCTCTGCCGGGCTCAATGCCTTAACTTTGTGTCAGTGTCCTTTGTAGAAGGAAGTGACTCTCTGGCTGAGTGGATGGGGACAGGAGAGCACCATGGCCTGGTCAATTCCCTGTTGGGTTTGCAGGTGTTAAAGAAAAGATAAGAATATGGACAGCAGACACTCTGCCTCACCATGGCTAGCCCTGCCCGGGGGCCAGCTGCACTGAATGACTTACTTTTTGGTCTCTGTCCTTCTGGAAGTCATTTAATCTCTGGCAGTGTGGTGGAGGAGAAGAGTGGGGCATTGTCAGGTCCCGTCCTTGTCTGGGCCTTGCATGTCAAAAGGCAGAGAAGTGAATATGCGTTACCCATCGAGTTCCCCAAGGAGAAGCCTTGCCCTAGCTCCTCCAAGGGCTTTGCCAGAACGAATGACTTATCTTTGGTCTTTGTCCTTGTTGAAGGCTTTTAATCTCTGGCAGTGTGGTGGAGGAGGAGTGCGGCATTGTCGGGTCCTGTCCTGGTCCTGGCTTGCATCTGCAGAATGCAGAAGAAGAAACAATGAGTTACCTATCAGAGCTCCCCAAGGAGAAGCCATGCCCAGGTCTCTGCCTGAGTGAATGACTTATCTTTGGTCTTTGTCCTTGTGGAAGGCATTTAATCTCTGGCAGTGTGGTGGAGGAGAAGGGTGCGCCATTGTCTGGTCCTGGCCTGGCCTGGGCCTGCAATTGTAAAAGGCAGGACAAGAAACTAAGCAGCAGCAACAGTCACTGCCATGGGTAACCCCTGCTCAGGGCTCTGCGGTTTTCAGTGGCTTAACTTTGTGTCAGTGTCTTCCATCGAAGGAAGTGACTCTGTGGCTGTGTGGATGAGGACAGGTGTGCACCATGGTCTGGTCCATTCCCTGTGGGGTTTGCAGCTGTTAAAGATACAATAAGAATGTAGACAGCAGACACCCTGACGCAGCATGGGCAGCACTGCCCAGGCCTCTGCTGACCTCAATGACTTAACTTTGTGTTAGTGTCTTTGTAGAAGAAATTTAATCTGTGTTGTGCTGCTGAGGGTAGGAGTGCACCATGCTTGGTCCGTTCTATGTCAGGGCTTTCACCTGAAATGGCAGGACAAGAAATGGCATCAGCCACCCTTGTTCACATGGTCATCCCCTGGGCAGGGCTCTGCAGGCTCGATGCCTTAACTTTGTGTTAGTGTGCTTTGTAGAAGGAATCAAATCTCTGTCTGTGTGGCTGCGGACGGGAGTTCCCCATGGTATTTCCTTGTGATTGTCTGGGCCTGCATCTGCAAAAGGCAGAAGAAGAAACTATGCGGTGTCCATCAGAGGTTCCCATTAAGAAGCCATGCCCAGGTCTGTTTATGTGCTTAAAGGATTGCTCCATATTTGGTCTATTCCATGTCAGGGTTTGCAGCTGAAATGGCAGAAGGACCAGAAATGGCATCAGCCACCCTTGTTCACATGGGGAACCCCTGCCCATTGCTCTGCCAGACTCCACCACTTAACTTCATGCCAGCGTCCTTATGGAAGGTAGCATATCTCTCTGCACGAGTGGCTGAGGACTGGAGCACAGCAAGGCCTAATCCTGTCCCGTTGCGTGCCTGTGGCTGCAAAAGAGAAGACAGCAGCAGAGCAGCCACCGCTGCTCACCACGCGCAACCCCTGCGCAGGGCCCTGCCAGGCTCAAAGACTTAACTTTGTGTCCTTGCAGCAGGAGGCGAGTGTCCGGCTCTGTGGCCGGGGTCAGGAGTGCACTGTGTTCCGGTCCTGTCCTTGCCTGAGCTTCTGGCCCTGGAAGTGACAGGAGGAGCAGCCACCATCTGCGGTGCATGGGGGAGCTGCTGCCTCCCTGCCCGGGCCCAGCAGCCCGGCCCTCCCCTCCCTGCCTTCCTCCTGCCCTCTCACCTCAGCCCGGGCTCACGTGACTGCTCGCCTCCAGGCTGGTCTGGCCTTTGTCACCGCACAGCCCTTTACATTCCCGTCCTGGAACCTGGGCTGCTAACCGCTGTGGAGTGGAATGGCCACACCAACATTCCATCTGCTGTGATGCAGTCACCACCAACATTCTATCGGTTACCATGGCCGCCCCATCACCGGGGCCCTCTGCTGCCAGGGGGAAAAGACTATCACTGTTTGGCCTTGTCATACTCACTGGGATGGACAAACCCCACAACTCAGGCCCGTAAAGAAAACAGCCAACAGACAGCCCATGGTCACTCCTCTCTGTGCTGGAACACAGCCTCTTGATCTGGGCTCTCACTGTCCTGTTCCCCCTCAGGTCCCCTGGGCCTTCCCCCTGCTGTCAGGGCTGGGGCAGAGCAAAATGGAGCTCAGCATGAGGCTGCAGACAAATAATGGGATGTCTGAACACCAGGAAGCAATTCAAGTGTTTGCCATACCGACCTAGTGCCACCTGGGCTGTCTTACAGCCCAGTATCCTTTGGATATGCATGATAGTTGGAGAGAGGAGGAAGGACCTGGAAAAACACACTAAATGCTTATTTTAATTGCCGTTGTAACATGTAGAATTCTGCTGTCTCCATGCATGAACAGTTCGCTCACACCCGGCTGCACAGAGCATGGTCCTGGGGTCCGGATTTTGTCTCTTCAGGGGCTGCAAGGAGACTCACATGGGTTGTAGCCACTACAGCAGCACAGGTCAGGGCTGGTGGGAACATGGCACTGCACTGGTCTGCTCTGCTTGGGGTCTCAGGCACAGTGGAGACTTCCTAGTGACAGTGAGGATTTCTCTGTTTGTTAGGAACACTACAGATTAATTAATGTGCTCCAAGGTCGGTCTCCAGTGCACTTCAGATATCCTGAGATGTCTGGCCTAATTGTAAGGGGCCACTTCAGAGACCTCTCATACACAGGTCCTGTGTCAGCCATGGCAGCTCTATGGCTGGGAGGAAGCAAAGCGGATGAGGGAAGTTAAGTCTGGAAAAGGCGGTGAAGGGGTGGCTTTAGCTTTTGTCTTTTGTCTATTTAAACTGGAAATAAGTTTTCCCAAGTGAAGCCTGTTTTGCCCACGACAGTAACTTGTAAGGGATCTCCCTCTTTTTATCTCTACGGAGGAGCTTTTTCATCCTGTTTCTGTCCTGGAGGAGTGATTGAGTGGCTGGTGGGTAACTGGCAGCCACTCAAGGTTAACCTGCCTCAGTAGGTTACATACTGCAGTAATGCAGTTTGGAGTGTGTGTACTGCAGGTATAAGGGGTGAGTGGTGGTCATCTTAGCTTATGAAATCTTCTGGTGTATGATTCTCAGATGGTTAGTGTTTCTAACCCTCTAGAAATTTTAACACATATATAAGCCTGTTTGCTTCCATAGAATAGTTCATGTGTATAGAGCTGTTCAAGAGGACTTTATAATCATGCACCTTTATTTTTTTCACTTGGCAATCATCTACTGTCATCTTGTCCTGGGTTCAGCAGCAGCAGTCAGTTTTTCTCCTTCTTAGTAGCTGGTGCAGCACTGTGTTTTTGACTTTCGGCCTGGGAACAGAGCTGGTAACACCGATGTTTAGACTGACCAAGGACTTTGTGAGTCTCATGCTCTGCCAGGGAGGAGGAGAAGCTGGGAGGAAGCAGGGACAGGACACCTGACCCAAACTAGCCAAAGAGGTATTCCATACCACAGCACGTCATGCCGGGGGATGTAACTGGGAGCTACCCGGAAGGGCACGTCCTCTTTTCTGTCGGGCTCTTTTCCGGCGGGTGGTATAGTATTCTCTTCCCTTGTTATTTCTCTTATCATTATTATTATTGGTGGCAGCAGTAGTGATTTGTGTTATACCTTAGTTACTGGACTGTTTTTATCTCAACCCGTGGGAGTTACATTCTTTTGATTCTCCTCCCCATCCCTCTGGGGGGTTGGGGGGGGAAGTAGACTGCGTGGTTCTAATTTACAGCCGGGGCTTAAACCACGACAGATCTAACCCTCACCTTGCTTACTCGTGAGACTAGGATAAGATCTCAAAGAAAATACTGCTACAACCGTTCATGGTCAAACTGTGGTGAGACCTGGAGATTAATTTTTCCAGGAAAACTTTCATCCGAAGGAGCAGACTGCTGCACTTGATTAGACCTGGGACTAATAACCAGAGCTGATGGTAGCTTTCCTGAACATAATTGAGCAGTCCTTCAGCCTAGTTTGTAAAAGGACACAGGAACTATCTTTGTAAATATTACTCAAAGTGCAGTTATACTGTATGCTGAAGAAATGGTATCCAGGTGTTTTTTTTCTTTTGGTCACTATGTGTTTAATAAGTGATGCAATATTCTTAAAAGACAAATTAAGAAATTCCTGGTTGTAATCAGGTGAAATTCATGTGGTTGCCCACTTCAGACTGGAAATCCTCAAGCAGAATGACATCAAGCTCTCCTAAGCATTTGCTGCTGTTATTAATGTAGCTATAGGTTGGAATTCCTGAATCAGGTAGCATACCAAACTTGGCAAGGACACCAAAAGTTACTGAAAAGTGAACTTTTAGCCCATGTCTACTTTTCAGTTGCCACCTTCCTAAAATCTCCAGTCCCTAAAAGCAGTGACAGATGAAAATCACCTGTTCTTCAGAAGAATGATTAAATCCCATAGTGATCATTAGATACATTTTCCTCAAGCATTTCAGATTTTAATGTGCACATTATTCTCTCAGGGAGCATCTTTACCTTTATTTATTACCTTTATTTATCTTTACAATACAGGAAGTGTAAAGGGTAAAGAAGACATGGCGTTATTGAAGAATCAAAATTAAACAGTATTGGCAAATTGAAAATTGTGAAGCAGCAACGGTATTTACAGGAGAAATTTGAAGCCATTTTTCCCAATGCTGAATATCAGCTCCATTCATTTACCACTGAACTGAATGTTTCAAATTATAAATTAAGATTATGGTCCCTTAAGTATCTTCCTTGATGCGAAAATGTTGAAAACAGTGAATTAGGAATTGTTACTTAAAATAACAGCTGATAAGTTGGTAAGATAGCAAAAGACAGGCCAAATTCTATTAAACCTTTTCTTGAATTTTAAGACATTTATCCTGGAATGTTAGAAAAATCTGTATTCTGAGTGGTGCTATGCACATGCACATTTTTTTTTTTAGTTTGCTCTAGGAAATGGACTAATGACTTAAATTTACATTGCTGAGTTTCAGAGATTTCGGGCTGTGGGATCATCATTCAGTCCAACTCACTCCTCACTCCTGGCTCCATGACTGACTAGTCTCCAATATCTGCAACCTCACACTGTGACTCTCTGTGTGCCTCACAACCTGGCTTCGCCTCCGCTATCTGTGTTAGGGAAAGAGAAATGAGGTCTGCATCCCAGAGCCTCCTCCCACCAAGAAACAGTAACATTAGCAGAGTGTGCGCTGCCTTCTGGGAAATGTTCTCAAGTCCCAAAATTTCAAGGTAGTTTTAAGCTCCTTGCATAGAAAAAAGAATAGAGTGGAGCCTTCCATGCTGTTTCAGATCAATTTTGGATGAGTCCAGGACTTTCCATTACCTTTAACAGGGGCAGAAGAAGCCGGGAGAGAGCAGAGACAGAACACCTGACTGGAATGAGCCATCCTATTACTAGTTAACTACTAATTGCTAGTATTAACTACTATTTCACACTACAGCATGCTGTGCCCAGTATATAAAATGGTAAGTTACACAGAAGGAACCAATCAGATCAGGCTAGGTATGGTAAACGGGTGGTGAGCGATAGTCCTGTGCATCACTTTTGCTTATTGTTTTGTTTTTTCCTTTTCCTCTTTAGTCTTTTATCTCTCTCCTTGTTATTCAGCTTATTATTAGAAGTATTGTACTTTACTCTAGTTATTAAACTGTTCTTCTCTCAAACCGCAGGGTTTGCATTCTTTTGACTTTCCTTTCCATCCTGCCCCGGAGGGAGGAAAGAGAGAGTGAGAGTGTGGCTTGCATGGTGCTAAGTTACCAGCTGGGTTTAAAACATAACAAGGACTCATAGATCACTTCAGATTTTCAGTTTCAAATCTGTCACTGCAGATTAAATAAAGATCATATCATTAGGTGATCTGTTATGTTTCCTTGAATATCACATACCACACCCAACTGTATCTTTGGTCTTTGTCCTTGTGAAAGGCTTTTAATTTCTGGCAGTGTGGTGGAGGAGAAGACTGTGCCAATGTCTGGTCCTGTCCTGGTCTGGGCCTGCAATTGTCAAAGGCAGGGCAAGAAACTAAGCAGCAGCAACAGTCGCTGCCATGGGTAACCCCTGCTCAGGGCTCTGCAGGTCTCGGTGACTTAACTTTTGTTTCAGTGTCCTCCATAGGAAGGGAGGACAAGAAATGGCATCAGGCACCCTTGTTCTCATGTGGAACATCTGCCCAAGTCTCTGCAGGCTCAATGCCTTAACTTTGTGTCAATGTCCTCCATCGAAGGAAGTGACTCTCTGGCTGTGTAGATGAGGACAGGTGTGCACCATGGTCTGGTCCATTCCCTGTCGGGGTTGCAGATGTTAAAGACAGGATAAGAATGTAGAGAGCAGACACGCTGACTCAGCATGGGCAGCACTGCCCAGGCCTCTGCTGGCCTCAGTGACTTAACTTTGTGTCAGTGTCTTTGTAGAAGAGATTTAATATGTGATGTGCTGCTGCAGATAGGAGTGCACCGTGGTTGGTCTGTTCCATGTCAGGGCTTTCACCTGAAATGGCAGAAGGTCCAGAAATGGCATCAGCCACCCTTGTTCACATGGGCAACCCCATGGCCAGGGCTCTGCAGGCTTGATGACTTAACTTTGTGTCATTGTCCTTTGTAGAAGGCATTTAAACTCTGTAGCTGCATAGAGGGGTGCATGATGGTTGGTCCATTCCCTGTCTGGACTTGCAGCTGAAATGGAAGAAGGAAGCACAAGAAATGGCATCAGCCACCGTTTTTCTCATGTGGAACATCTGCCCAAGGCTCTGCCGGGCTCAATGCCTTAACTTCGTGTCAGTGTCCTCCGTAGAAGGAAGTGACTCTCTGGCTGAGTGGATGGGAACAAGAGTGCACCATGATCTGGTCCATTCGGCTACGAGGATGATCAGTGGAATGGAGCGCCTCCCGTGTGAAGATAGACTGAAACAGTTGGGGCTTTTCAGCCTGGAGAAGAGAAGGCTGTGTGGAGAGCTCATAGTAGCCTTCCTGTATCTGAAGTGGGGCTATGGGGATGCTGGGGATGGACTCTTCATTAGGGACTGTAGTGACAGGAGAAGGGGTAATGGGTTCAAACTTAAATGGGAAGTTTGGACTGGATATAAGGAAGAAGTTCTTTACTGTGAGGGTGGTGAGGCACTGGAATGGGTTGCCCAAAGACGTTGTGAATGCTCCATCCTTGGCGGTGTTCAAGGCCAGGTTGGACAGAGCCTTGGGTGCCATGGTTTAGTGTGCGGTGTCCCTGCCCGTGGCAGGGGGGTTGGAACTAGATGATCTTAAGGTCCTTTCCAACCCTAACTATTCTATGAGTCTATGATTCTATGAAATCCATGACCTCTGAACATTTTCTCTTGTAGCTGCATATAGATTCTGACTAAGACTGGAAAGATAGCAGTTAATTGCTGGGTTACAGGCAGACAGTCATAGAAGTGCAGTTTCTCATTGCTCTTCATTAAATGCATATTTTTTAGGATAGGTTATTTCTGCCTATTGCTTACAATGCTGGAATATATACGTCAGGTTTAAATATTTTAATTTTTTTTTTATTATTGATGCAATAGATTCTATTTTTGCTTTTTACGTAAGCATGCATTCTTCATAATATTCCTCATATTCCCTTAAGACCTGCATTCATGGCTTCATTTTTTGTCTTATTTCTTAAATTAATGTTATTTACAAAATGCTAATCTGGAAATAATGTTTGGTGGCTTTGAAGTAATCGCCTACTTGTCATTCTGTTGTTAAGCATATTTGTTAAAATCAACTGCCTTACAGACCAAATCTCTAGCTGAAGTGTTTGAACTTTTCTAAAAGAGCCATAAAATACAGCATGAGATAAGTCCTCTTTAAAGATCTGCCTCTTTCTCCTTTTTCTCTGTAAATATCTGTATCCCATAGTTGCTGTAACTGATACTTTCTCACCTGTATACAGTTCCCCGATATAGTCAATTTGATTTAAAGATATACCAGCTCTGTTAGAGCCTTAAAGTTAGAATGGCCTGTTACAGTATATATACAACTTAAACTGAAGACATAAAAATGGACAAAAATAAAACGTGGTTTTAATAATGTGCATGTTGGAATGATTACAAGTTATGGGGCTAGACTATGCTGGGGAAAGCAAATACATTCTGGTTGTACCTGCTTTCTATCTGGACATGTCAAAATTCTTTATAACCACTAATTAACTTGGCTTCCCAATCTGAAGAAAAGAATATCATTACCTTAATTCTGCATTTACATGAGATCCTTCTTAAAACTTGAAATCCTGTGTGAAAACAGACCTGAAAACCAAATGTAACTCACTTCTAATAAAGACAATAGCAATGCAGAACATAGTGAAGTTTCATGGTTATCAATGCCATGTGCAGTCTGGCCATAATAATAATAATAATTAGAGAGACTCTAACTTCTTATGATCTGAAAACCTGTAGTTGGAAGTCATCAGCTAGTGAAAATCAATACTGCATTACTTAAGTCTCTGTATCAGACTCTCAGCTAACATAAACCGATGCACCTCTTCTGACAACAGTTCTTGATTTACAACTGCTGGCAATGCAGACCACAGGAGGCACTCCAGGTTTTACCAGCTGGATATCTCACTGAAAACCTTTCTGCTTGCCTTGCATGTACTGAGAATATGCTGCAAATTGTTATATTCCAGTTACTTTGGTTTACAATAACAGAATTTCTCTGCTAGTGTCCTTAGCACTTGAACTAAAGGCAATTCTCCCTTACCTCCAACTACAGAGTAATTTTGAATCAAGGGTAGAAAGCCTTTTTGTGTGGTTATTTGGAACCATAATATTTCTTCATGCCATTCCAGGTATTTCCTCATCATTGTCTGGGTAATGTAACTACTACTTGCCCTTATCTCAGGGAATACCTTATCAGCACATTCCAGTATTTAAAGGATGGTTACAAAGAAGGTGGAGACTCTCTTTTCACAGGGCATCACATGGAAAAGATGGGGGTAATGGGCACAAGCTACTCCTAGTGGGTTTCTGAGTGGAGACAAGAGGAAAATTTTTAACAATGAGAACAACCAGCCATTGGAATAATCTCACGATGGAAGTGGGGGATTCCCCAACATTGGACACTTTTGAGATTCATCTGGGCAGGGTGCTGGGACATCTCGTCGAGGCCATGCATTGCCTAGAACGGTCAGACCAGATGATCCTTGAAGTCCCTTCCAACCTGGTATTCTAAGATTCTATGATCTCTTGGTGGTCCTTTTCAGGACTGCTTCAGCTGCAAAGTATTATCAGGGCCCAAGGAGGATATCAAAATGTTACTTGTTCATGTCTAACCTGTTGGCAAGGTGTTAATGATCAAGATGGATCCATCATTGGAAATAAAAGACCAAGATGTGAGATCAGTCAGAAGAGCATGTTTGAGAAAGCTGAAATAGACTGGCACTGTTGTGTGAAATTGAACATCGTAACAGGATAAATGATACCCAAAGGATTGCCCACCGGATGCACCACTCATTAATGAGTAGATCCAGGTGAGTTCCTTTCCATTTCTGATCTGGAGATGGCTTGATACAATGCTATAAAAGGGGGTTTGCCTGTGGTCTTCAGCTTACCTTGCACAAAACAATGACCTTTGCACAGACAACCTCCAGGTCCTTGCTATGTAATCCAAACTGCTAGTTATCAAAACGGGGTTTCCTATCAACTCTTATTTTTGTAGAACTGAGGAGAGACCTCTATCCTGAGAGGGGCAGAAAAAGGCTGTGACAAGTATAAGGGATTGAACTTCAAAAGGCACTTGGATTTATGAATATGTGTTCTCTGACCCAACGTTGTATATTGTTATCATCTGCATTCAGACTGGTTTATGATTTTGCCCTATTTCATAGAAAGATGACATAAAATGTCAGCTTTACATATTTTATTTAAATGTATGATAGTGGGAAAGCCTAAAAGAAGCATATAATACTTGAAAGAGGGAATATTTTACAGCTTTTAGAGAATAGTATTTTTATTAAAATAATATTTTCAATATTTATCCAGAAACATTCACTATTTTTTAAAATAATGTCTTTTTCCCCAATTAAAATGCTGGACTGAAGCCTGTATTTGTGTGCACCATCATCACCCCTACCAGAACTGCTTGTCAAAGTTAAAAATGCAAGACTAACCAATGCCGCCTGTATAAACTTGCTGAAAAGGGGGGGACTACATGAGGGGAAGCTCCTATCTTAACTCATCTATGGAAGCTTTTATGTGGGTGATGAGATTTAAAAGGGTATAACTCAACTTAGCGTTTGGGATTCAGGTTGAATTAGGAGAGCTGTCAATTAAGAATACAAAGTATTTCTTGTCCCCTTTCCTCTGTAGGTTTCATTTACAGTTTGGCTTTTCTGTGTTAAAGAAAAAACACAGGCCAGTACTTGAAAGCTGTAAAATCATAAACACTGGCAGTTTTAAGTTTGCAGTGAGCTTAGGTCAATTTTATATGCTGCATGAAGGAGATTCCTGTGGACATTCCGTAATTCCAAAAATAACATTATCTCACAGTAAGTCCAAAACCATCAAGACATTTCTATATAAAGATGCAGATACACGAAGAGTGAGAAATAGTAGTACTACTATACAAGGCCCTGGTGAGCACTAATTTGCAAGATTGTATATTCTTCTAGTCAGCCCTATCTGAGAAAGAGGAACTTAAGCTGAAATAGGTGCAGGAAATGCTGCTCAATTATCAACCTATATATGGAATGTAGTTGGAAGAATTTGATTTAAGCTAGCAAAATAAAACTGAATGTTAATAAAGATGAAATGTTGCTGTTTCTGTGTACACCAGTGTGTAAGCAGGAAGTAAGAAAATCTTCTACTGCTAATAAAATGGTTCAAAGACATTTATGGTACCTAAGAAACTCAGAGTAAAGAAAACATTCCCAGAGTGTAATTAATCCCATCTGAATGCTGGAAGAGTCAACAAAGACCTAGCTGTTAATTGAAGTACTTCACTGAGATACCTAAATGCATTGAGATTAACCCAGACTGTTGATGGCATAACAGCAAATAGGTATACAAATATATAATATTTGATATCTCTCCAAAGTACCAATCCTTCCAAGAGGAATTTTAACATGAGATTATATGGTCAGGGTTTAGGATGAAGTTATGTCTTGGTTCTCCCTGATACATAAGGAATGGATTTGGTAATTCACTTCTATATTCCAGAGATTCCTAGACTTATTTTGCTTATTTTCCACCACTGACTGTAATGAAATCCACATAAGAAAATGCATATTGCTCTTCTGATCAGATTTTGCTTCTATTTTTGACAGTTTTCTAGATCTAGTAGAGATCCTGGAGAAGTAAGAGCAGGGCTCAAGACATCTTATTGCCGTAGCTTTGAAATGTACCGATGCAGAAAAGACTCATAGAATGTTTTGGGTTGGAAGGGACCATAAAGATCATCTACTTCCAACCCCGCTGCCATAGGCAAGGACACCTTCCACAAAAGACCCTACTTTAACTGCTCCAAGGTTATGCTTCCTAAACTAGATGGAAAGAAAAGCATTGGGCAGAACTGCTTTCATATTTGCCAGTTAATTTTACCTTCATCTTGTGTTTCCTTATTCTCACAGGCAGAGGTGGTCTATGTAACTAAACTGGAACTCATGATGATGTGCAATTTCAGAAAAACTAAGAATGTAGACTTAAAATTTGACTTGATAGTGGTATGCCTGTTCTCAAAATGTGGTTCACATAAGAGAGAATAAAGAGTTGAAAAGGAAATACATAATTTCACTTTCTGCTCTGTAAAGCTAACTATAAGCATAAACAATGGCATACAGAAGCATACAAATTCTTTACTCTTCACTCCCACTTAGTTTTTAAAACTAACATCATCCAGCAATAGCATAAAGGTATATAATAACTCTGTAGAGTCTGAAAATGGGATAATTAATGTCTTAGAATTCAGATTTACCTTTAAGTGTAAAAAGTCAATTGAATTCTGGAGCAAACCAGTGAAGAAAAAGCATTTGGAAATTATGCATGTGACTGTATTTTAAGATACTAATCTTATTAAAAATGTTAAGCATTACATTTTAGATATATAGATATAAAAAATGCCATGGAGACATTCATGCTGATTCTTTTTATTCAGAGAAACCAGTAACAAGAAGAAGACTTAAAGAATCAATTTCCTCTTAAAGCCAAAATACACATCCTTATGAAATGTTAATCTATAAACTACTGAGTTTGTACTCAGCCTTCATGTGTCACACCACCTTCAGTTCCCTATTTCAGTCTCTGTGCTATATCTATCCTGCTAAATGATCAAAGTACTTTATGGGATTGTCATTTGAAATAAGAAGTATAATAAGAAATAACGATCCAGACCTCACTGAAATCCACAGAATGCTTTCTTCTGACAGAAGGAAAGAAGACCGAGATTCAGAACAATCATAGAAAACCATGCGTTGCTCTATATACAACTATTACTTACTCTAAAATGTTTATTTCATTTCTCTTTCGTGTTTATTTCCATGTTTAGATAACACTCCTACTTGGAACATGCTTGTATTTGTCCTAAATAGTCTAAGGTTAATATAATGGACAAGGATTTTCTTAGAGGAACAACACGGGGAGCCTAGGTAATCAAATGTAGAGAAGAGGATGGAGTCAGGAAAATTAACTTTATCCTCTATATCATCTTGGTATCAGCTGGGGCTTAAGAATTGCATATATACCCAAAAAAAACTATAGACACTTAAGACATTATTTAGTGACCATCCATGATATGTAACCATTAGTGTGGTTCCTGATGTGTGTTTCACCAGGCCCCTCTCATGATCCTAGGCTATGCCCAGAGGGGCTTGAGGGCAGAACATGGCAATATCCAAGCATTCCCACCCTTTCCTTGCTTTTCCTGCAAATTTCCATGTGAGATCAACTCTGGCAACGGGTGACAAACCAACCACCCAAAGACTTCATGTTGAGAAAGTTCTGCTCCAGGCAGTTTACCAAGTGCTTCACCCTGCCTGAGAAAGGTGAAGCAACCAATAGAAGGCAACAGTGATTTAGTCTTCTGTATTGAAAAATGCCAACTTGCACAACAATTGAGACAGCTCTCAGCACAGAAGCTGGCTAATCTCAGTGTGAATCCAGATTCAAAATGTCCTTCCAACTGAGTCAGCACGTGTTTGAATAATGCACATGCATATATGACAAACAAACAATCCAAAAGCTCTGAAAAATAATATCCTGAGTCGCTCAATGCAGATCTATAAATCTATTACACTACAACAGATACTGTATTTTAAAACTGATTAATTCCTGGAATTTCAAATGAGGGCTGTTGAATTACAGTCAGGTCTATTCCAAATTTTGTTTTCATTATTTTTCCTCTTTATTTACTGTAATGCAAAGTCAGTTCTTGGATAAAAGACAAATTAAAAGTTTTAGTTTACAAAAAAAGAAGAAAGATTTCATTATGGAGTGAATTTCATCAAAAATATGCCACAGATGTTCCTCTAAAAATGCATAACTTTAAATTAGCATTTTCCACAAATAAAACTGATTCATCTTCGACTCGAGGTCTTCGACAAATTGTGTCATTTCTTACATGGTAATCAGTCACAAGTTTAATTAGAAGTTGTCATTCACCCCTACATACCACATCTCTGGCAGAGATCAAGTACGATTTTGTACAGCTGCTATCCTGATTCTCCTGTCATCTTTGGCCTGACTTTGAATTGCTTCCTCTTTTTTCTCTTTTTTAGATAACCCCGCTTCTTCTTCTCACCCCCACTGAGCTGTCAAGAGTTTCAATGCTGTGATATAGAATCGTTGCCTCTGTAAGACTGAAGAAAAAAATGCCCTGCTTGCACTGGATTCTGATCAAAGAGAATCATTCATAGGAGAGATGCAGCAGGAACCTCGGGGAAATTTTTTTAGCAGCAGGACCATGTGAAATGGGAAAGACAAAGCATCAGACTTTCAGACCTTTTTTAAACTTATCACTACATGATTAAGGTTTTTTATTGTATAATGTTTGTCTCTTTTTTTTCCTTTTTTTTTTTTTTTTTTTTTTTTCTCTTCTATTCTTGATGCCATGCTATTCAATGCCACATCAAAATGAGGTCAGGCACATTGGAGTTACTCCTGTGGAAATGGAAAAGCCTAGAAAACCTAGGTATTGCAGGACTGCTTTTTGTGAGGAAGAGAAGAAAGAAGAGAGGAGAAAAGGAGAGAGGAGAAGAGAGGACAGGAGAGGAGACAGAGAGGAGAGGGAAAGGAAAGGAGAGGAAAGGAGAGGAGAGGAGAGGAGAGGAGAGGAGAGGAGAGGAGAGGAGAGGAGAGGAGAGGAGAGGAGAGGAGAGGAGAGGAGGGGAGAGGAGAGGAGAGGAGAGGAGAGGAGAGGAGAGGAGAGGAGAGGAGAGGAGAGGAGAGGAGAGGAGAGGAGAGGAGAGGAGAGGAGAGGAGAGGAGGGAAGAGAAGGGAAGAGAAGGGAAGAGGAGAGAAGAGGAGAAGAGAAGAGAATTGGGAATGTTTCATAGTGGGGGAAAAGTACTTCAGGAGAGAACAGAGGTTACCATGTTGAGGATGTAGTTGGAATGGCTGAGGACATTTTCACCACCTCCCATTTACATTCTGTCACTCTGAAAATACCAATTTATGTTGTGTCACTCTTGTTGCCATTCTTGTCATAACCATGAAACAAAGGAATGTTAATGTTGACCTTGCAAAAAAAACCTCTCCTCCTGACTCAGCTTTTCTGTAGGTTGTTCTGCTCAGGGCTGCTGGTGTCACCCCTTCCCTGTAGACTGGGAAAGCTGGTTGCCATTCGTGGCACTGGCCAGCCATTAAAATGAAGAAATACTGTCAAAGATGGAAAAAAAAATAATTCATTATTATATTTTTCATAGCCTTGACTTGATATTCACATTACAATGGATCTGTCATATGCAAGGCTTGTAAGAAAAGTGGTGTGCTGTGAATCTCTTCTTCAACTAGATGTAAAAGGGATGCAAACAGGCAAAAATTGAAGGCAATTTCCAAATTTTACAGAGTTATTCTGTCTACTGCAGTACTCAAAAACCAAATGTGATAGCTCTGCAAAAATAGTTACAGAGCTGTATTTTCTTCCTTTTGTATTTCAGCTGCTCAGGATGATGATACAATAGGAGACTCTGGTACATGCTGATACTCTGTCCTAATTTTTTAACTTGTTCTGATGAAATGGATATTAAAATTGAGACTAAACCCTCATTGTATGTAGTGATTACTCCATATTTTAGTTTTCATTTCAAAATCAAAACCCAACCTGAAGGCATACTACATGTTGCTTGCCAAGCCCAAAGAACTGAACTCCTTCAGAGACTTGAAGCGCAGCATCTATCCACCTATACCATCAAATAAATACAGTAGTGGTGAAACTTTTCCCCTAGTACTTATAGCAGCCTTCTACCCCAGATTAACAGGAGATGAGAGCACAGCTCCAGTGTCTCACATGAGTACCCAGGATAGCAAACTACAGAAAACTTACTGCTTGCTAAATCTGAATGAGTGCATAGTCAGGAAGGCAAGAAGCTGTAGCCTACTGGTTGGGTATGCAGGGGTGAAGTTTGTTACATTTATGGGTGCCTTTTGTATAAAAGTCATCCACAACTTACAAATGACCCAAGGAGTAGTAAGAGGACACCCCAACTCTACCCTCTCTAATATTGTTTCTTGTACTGTAGGTGACAAAACAGCAGGCTTTGATTTGCAGACTCCAGCATGTGTCTGAGCTCATACAGGAGATACCACTGCAGCCACAACTTGGTATTTCTCGCATATTCACACATTCCAACATTCAGCATCTCAACTGCTGTGAATCCCAGTCTTGGTGGCAAACCTCCCTCCCCTCCCATGCCTAGGAACTAACCAAATCAGCAAAGTGAGCTGTCTTTACTGGAGGTTGATATCTGTACTGTCAGCCATTCCTGAGTTGAGTATCACATCCCTTAATCCTTCTGTGGTCTACATAGCAGGGTGACAGCATGCAATGTGTTGGAGCTGCCTCACAGGTTGTACCACTTGTCTGTCCCTGGCAGTGTTCAAGGTCAGGCTGGGCAGGTTTTTGACACAACCTGGTTTAATGGAAGATGTCCCTGCCCATGGCAGGGGTTTGGAACTAGGTGACCTTTAAAGTCCTTTCCAACCCAAACCATTCTATGGTTCTAGAATGAACCACAGGACTGAGCTTAGTTTATCACTGACCTCTTTGCTCCACTAAGGTTATGGAATTATCACTCTTGGGGATTCTTTTCATACTGTCCCCTGTCCTTTGGGAACATAGCTGAATTCAGCCTTTTCCCTCTGGCCACTGAACACGTAAGTACCTTTTATTCCTTCTTGATCAATGTTTCTCTCTATCTGTATGAATGTTCCAGGATCTTTTCCAAACAACTGTAGCATATCTGTTTTTATCTGCAATAAATAATACCTTTTGGACTTTTGATAGAAAATCAGAAGTCTTTACTAACACTGTAAAGTTTACAATATGACTCCATTTACCATAAGAGCCTGGTTTAAGAACTGCTGCTATTTTTAAGTATCTTAACTTGTGAACCTACATATTTTCAAATTTTCAGATAATGAATATCTTTACAGAGATAATACAGAAATTAGAAACCAGCCCAGCATTTTCAGGATGCATGACTAACTCAAAATAAGCTGCTTGAAATGTGTGTTAAAAAAATGGTTATAGCAATGAAAACAAGATGAATGAAACACAATAGTAATATTTAACAAAACCATTGTGTCTAGGCAACTCTGAATCTGCAAAACAGGACTTTGGACTCCAGCCCTTGAAGTTGCTTTCAAATCCATGAACCGAGCGTATGCTTAATTTTAGGTATATGCAAACACACCTCTGAAATGAAATATAAGTATGTGCATGTTTTCCTTCACTGAGTACTGTCATGGTTTAACCCCATTATCTGAACAAGACCCAAGAAGATGTCAAACTGCTACTATGACTGCTCTCAGCCTGGCAATTAAATGTTTATTTCAGTTTGTATTCAGAGCATTTTGCAACTGCTTTACAAATGGGTCTCTCTTTGATTGCAGTCCATATTTAACTAATCAAACTTGTGATTCCTTACTATGTATTTCTTCCATTTTATATGGCTGCCTTTTTGTGTTTAATTAAACTGGTACCTTACTCTTAGATAAAGAATTATCTTGTGAGTTTTATAACCATTGGATTATTGACATGGCCATGAGATTAGATATTTTGAGCCCTTTGTTTGACAGACTTTTGAAGATCTGTCAATTTGCAAATTCAGGTTAAGAAAGTATTGGAAGCTTATTATAGAGGTTTTATACGCTGTTTTTGAAAAGTATTTTATGGATACTGGGAATGCTAAAAATTCCTTACCTGGACTGCTGAGATCCTGAACTGGACATGGTATTAGAATTTTCTCTGATTTAATTGCAGTTCTCTGCCTTGTTATGCCTTGGCTGGCATACAAATTTTTCTACTGAAGAAACAGATGCGTAATTTCACAAAATGTCTCGCACTTTAAGCTACTTTTAATTTCAAGCTGCTTTCATCATTTTGTAATGTCATAAACAACCTGAATGCTAATGACTTGGATTTTAGTCATTCCGAATTTCACAAGAAAACAGGAGAGGAAGATTGCTTTGGGTGTCCATTTTAGAGATGAAAATCTATGACAGTCACAGTATTTTACTTTAGTCTGACATTGTATATTACACTTCTTTGATAAAATCCTTAACAGCAAGACTTCAGCATTATGATAAAAATGAAACAGAGGGTAGCAAGCATATTGAGTAGGTCCCAAAACATCTAAATATGTCGTGTAATCATGACCTGAAATATCACCATAGTCAAATATTATACCTCTTTTTTATCAAAATTCCATTAGAGCTTGAACTCAGATTTCCAGAAATGGAAAAGTAATGCATATATTACTCTATTCAGATTTTTATTTCATCTTCAGTGAAGTAATACTAAACATTTTTCAGGAACATGTTAGGCAACGTAACAAAAGCAAACACAAAAATATGTTAAATATCTGCAGTATAAAATGGTTACTGTGGTTAAGATATTTCTAAGAAAATGACAATAATTCATCACATTTTCCCTACCTGTAAGAAAACAGCAACAATTTAGAAACTGGTAAGAGGATGATCAAAAGTCATAGACTTTTATGCATTTGGGATGTTTTGCCCTCCTTGCATCACCTCTTACCTGAACTGGACTTTTTAACATCTGACATCTTCTCCATTTAGTTCTGCTCCACGGGCAGAGATGGGATAGCAGTGGGGCTGTACTTGCAAGGAGAGGCTCTTTCATTTGATGGGCACAATAAGACACTTTATGATGGCTATTGTCTCTCTTTTAATGAGATCCTTTCACAGATTCTTTCACAGACACAGCCAGCTCATGAGCAACTTTGTCTCCTGAACACTTGAGGCTGTGAGATGCAGTTACTTGCTGCTTTGCAAAGCAGAACCATGAGCCCTACACATTTTCTTGCATGTTGCCAGTGCTTCATCACCTCTTGGCATGCCTACTAGTTCATGTGATATCTACTTTTATCCCAGTTAACTAATTTTGTTATGTTTGTGACTAAAACTATTTTTCTGTTTGCGTTGACTTTTACCACATCTTACATGTCTGCTTTTGAAAATGTTCTCTACTTTTCATATTAATATCTTTCCCTCTATGTACACCACAGGAATAGAATGGGCTGTAGCGTGCCCATGTGGGAGTTATAAAAGCAGTGTCCCACAAATCCTCACTGTGGGATGTATCTGGATTAGTACATTTTGTTTGGACAGCTTTTTGCTTCCTGTTTTGGTAGGTGCCATGACTGCAATAGTGATGAAACTAGAAGAATGAAAATTATTTGAACTAGGTAGAATTACTTTTCTTGTGCAAAATTTGCCTCTAGTGTCATTAAGAAGACTTTAGATAGTATTTTCTAGACATAGGTAAATGGTTCCTTTGGAAAAACATAGGGTGACATATTTTGATCATTATGCACTCTTGCACAGATTTGGGAAGCCTGCTACTATGTAATCTATAGCTTGACTTTTATTATCTATCAGAGAAACTTACTTGCTGAACCTTAAAATAAACTAAAAAGAGAAAATACAGGTGTCATAAGAAGATTAATACAAGTATTCAACTGAAGAACCACCAAATGAGGAACTACCAGCTGACAACCAGCACAGAAGTATAATATACTGCAAATATTTTCCCCAAGTTCTAACATTTTTCATTACAACATTATTGATTTTTACGATTTTTAAAACTTTGTTTTGATTTTCAAATTCTCTCCTATTTCATATACTTATTTAGTCCTACTCTTATTCTGAGGATGAACTAGAAAAGTCTTGTACATCGTTTTCACTGCTACTTTTATTTCTTCTTTTGGGAAGATAATTTCTTCTCCGATTTATCCACTAAGCATCTAACCTATGCAATTACCCTCAAGTTTATAATTTATAATATTCAACATGCTTTTCATTTGCTCTGCAAGGAAAAAAAAAAAAAAAAGGAAAATCTGACCTTCTTTTAAGAATAAACATCTTCCTCAAATTTATGCAAATTTAGTACCAGTCCTTTCTGTGTGCAGTAAATTCAATTTCTTTGCAGAATAGAAACAGCTCATTTTTTTGTACTGTTGTGTGGACTGGTAAGACTGCTTAGCAGAAGAAATGGGAAAAAAATCATCTAGGCAAACTCTTTACCTTAAATTATGTCTTAGATCATTGACATTGCGCTGGCACATATCCAAATAACAATTGTAAAAACAAATTATCACTTCCCACTTCGTTTCTCATTCTTGCTTCACTGGGGCCAATTCACACCTTTAACACATGGGGAAAGATTCATTCATTCAAATTTAGACTCCTCCTCTGTAAATCTCTTCACCCGAGTTGGTCACCCTAGACTCACTTTGCAATACCAGAGAGATGGAGTCATTGCTAAGGCAATTCAATTTAGCCTGAGGTGGATGTCTACAATAGATAAGATGAATCATGCTCTAAAAGAGCTTGTTTCTCCCTGTTGACAAAATGGACAGCTGAGAATACAAATTCAGATGTAGGTATTTACAGTATAAAGTCAGGTGGATTGAATCTAAGGCCAGAAAGCTCCACAAGATGCTGCTGATGTCCAGCAGGGAAACTAAATGAAATCTGTCCATGTCTTGTTAATTCACTGGTCGAACTAAAGATCTCTGGGTTCCCATCTTATGTTTAGGATGGGTTTCCATTGTCAGTGTGGGAATAGCACTTAACCTCTATCTCAAGACCTTGCTCGTAGAAACGTCTATTTTTTGGTTTGTGTATTTAAGCTGAAATCTTGTTTTCTCAAGATTTGTTTCTCACTATATTTGTTCAGTATCCATCTCAGCTGAGGCCTGTGATCTGCTAGGACAAAGAAACATATATTAGTTTACATGATGAAACCTAGGGTACAAAACCAAGCACTTTAAGATGTATTCAGCCCTTCATACAGCATTGACATAATTTGTAAAACTCACAGATACATGCTGTATTCTTGCTTCTCGTATAGTTTTACTCAGAAGGCTTCCATGGCACAAAATGATGGGATACTGTTCTTGTACTAATTTTTAATTTAAATTAGTTATGTTGAAAAGTCAGGCAGCAATACTTGAAAATCCTTGTTTTCCTATGTACCCATTAATTTAGACCCTTGTGGGTGTTTTTGCTCTCTTTTAATACGTATAAATGAATCCAAGTAAAGATACAGAGCCTTGCTGAATATGCTGGCTTTAGGATGAAATTCTAATTTACACTTCACAAATAAACTCCTATCATGAAATCATTCCTGGTTTGGGTGGCTGCAAAATTATTGTGTCAGTGGAGATACTTGCTCATAAATTACTGGAGTAAAATATATTGCTGCTTTTTGTTTATACATGATAAAAAAGAAAATTATTTCTTTACCCAGAAGTATATGCATATATATTTTTCCTCATTCTGTCAGGCTAGTAATCCCCCAGACACCGAGTCAGCAAGAAAATCATTTCAGTGACATTCATTAATTCTCAGGAAGTCCTCTGAACTAAATTGATAATAACAGCATGATATAGGTGGAATAAATTTTCCATAAAGCTATTTACCTTTTATTCTGAGATTCAGAATGGAAACTGTTGTGGATTTTTTATCTTATGATCAGATTTCACATTATCATGAGGTTGTAGAGGGCTTGTAATTACAATTGTCCTTCTAGAAAGCAAATAATATATAACATTTCACAAGTATGTCCTGTCCTCTGATTATGAGTTCATTTCTGGATCTCAGACAATGTCTCTCTGTGATAGACAGGTTTCCCATCTAAGCTGTCTAGCAACCATCACTTACTCTTTGCTGCCGTATCTAAGAGAAGCACTGTTTTGTACTACAAGCTAATACTTCTTGTTAAATCAGCTAATATAGTTGGAAAAAGCAGACAACTTTTGGGCAAGCAAACAGCTCTTCAGGGCTCCATGTGCCGTAGAGCCTTTGTGGTTTGTTGTTTCTCCTACTGCGTCAGTTGGTCTAATAAAAATCTTTTACAGACATGTGATCTGCCCAAACAGGGTTTATATGTATGAACAAGGGGCATGGGGCATGAAGAGATAGCCAGATTCTGCAGAGGAATTCGTACCCTAAAAACACTGTCCCTGGAGTGGAGATGTTCCTGCTGGTGAAACCACCACTTGCTGGCTGGACCACGCTCCCCTGGGTAGCCAGATGCACCCCTGCTTTCTATCCTTTGGTATTCCAGCTCTCTCCCTCTCTCTTCCCTACCCCTTTTAACACAGTAACTGTGTTACAAACTGTATGTGCCTGGTTTAAAAGGATGAGTGTGTATGTCTGTGCCATATTTCCAGCTGGGCTCACACATCTTTCCTGGAAGGAGCTGAGTTCACTCAGCATCCTTTGAAGTTGAAGTGACTTAGCTGGAAGCCTTGCTATGCTTAGACTGTATGAGCAATAAATTTCTGTCTTAGAGGGTTTCTATCCTTTTTTTTATTAGTGCTCCAAGTATTTTCATAACAATAGTAAATGGGAAAAAAAAGAAGAGAAAAAATAAAAGACGCAGAAAACTGGTCAGCAAACCAGTGGATATTGCTGTAAAAATTGTGTATAAGATTACTGTTAATTGTACTGAGTTTTGATACCAAAATGCTTTCGTGAACTGAGACTCTGCTTGGGATGAAAGGTCTCAATGATGGAGGAAAAAGGTTGTAAATGGAAAAGCAGCAAAGATGTAGATGGTCTTCAGATTAAAGATACCACAGGTGAGCTCACCACCAGGTACTGGAGAGAGCTCTGTAACCACATCATCATGGATCTCTAATCATACAAACTTTAATTACCACAGAGACCTTCTGGCTCCCTTTATGCCATTTTTCTTCACAGCACCATTTTGACTGATCTCAGTAATGGAGAGTGTAGGCATGGCTCTGAGCCCAAAGCCAACATGAGAATGTATGATCAAGAGGAAGCTGCTCATGATGCCTCTGCCTTAATTAGCAGCACTGTTAGCCATTCTTTTAACTGGGTATTAGAGGGCTTTAGCTCATTCTGATCCCCGTATTGAAAGAAGTTCAACACAGCAAGTGTACTCCCCACACAGATGCTGTATTGGTGAGTGCAGTCCCCGTCAAAGTAAGCAAAGAATGGGGAGGGAGGGAGGGAGGGAGGAAGGAAGGAAGGAGAAATGAAGGAAGGAAGGAAAGGAAGGAAGGAAAGGAGGAAGGAAGAAAGGGAAGTAAGGAAGGATTTTCTTTTGCTGAAAACGCATTGTGTGCATTATTTATGATGCATGATACTTGGAGAACATTAAAGAAAGGCAGTGTCACATAAAGTTTTTCTGGATGATTCTTGTGTTGAAAATTTTCTGACAGTATTCTGACCTTTGCACAGGGTAAAAGCTGTGGTTTATGCATCTGGCTAAACTTAGATCAAGGAATTTTTCTCAAATGCATTCTTGAATTCCTAGGAAGGTGATAATATTTGTTGTAGGATTTTTTGGATTTTCCTACTGATATGATAGAATAATGTTAATTTTGAATGCCTCAGCTCTGCAATCTTCATTCTCCATAAAAAATTCAGGGGGACTAAAATTTCTAACTTTTGTTCCATAACCTCAGGACCCTTTTAAAGATGTTGATGTACAATTTCTCATGTCTAGACATTGCTTAGTTGTGTCAAGTTTAATTCTTTATAAATTGTCAGCAAGACCTGCCAGACTGATTGTGTTGGAAGACAGAATCTTTCTCTTAGCTTCAGAGCACTTAATATTGAAAAAGGAACATGATTTTCTCCAGATTTCTCAAGACTTGATCTTGGTATGAACAGGCTAGGATACAAGGCAAGGACTCCCTCTCCACACCTGTTATAGCTATGGCAGGCTTCTGTGGTACTTACTATGTCTTCTACCTCAGCTTCTGCTTCCTACTGGGGCTGTTCAGCCTGGAGAAAAGACACCATGTGGAGACCTCAGAGCAGCTTCCAATGTCTGAAGGGGGCTACAAGGATGCTGGAGAGGCACTTTTCATGAGGGTGATAGGATAAGGGGTAATGGGTTTAAACTTAAACAGGGGAAGCTCAGGTTAGATATAAGGAAGAAGTTCTTTACTGTTAGGGTGGTGAGGCACTGGAATGGGTTGCCCAAAGACGTGGTAAATGCTCCATCCCTGGCAGTGTTCAAGGCTGGTTGGACAGAGCCTTTGGTGACATGGTCCAGTGTGAAGTGTCACTGCCCATGGCAGGGGAGATGGAACTAGATGATCTTAAGGTCCCTTCCACCGTTCCCATTAACCATTCTATGATTCCATGATTCTATGATTCCTATCTGAGACTGCAAATAATGCACTTGAACAATTATCCATATCCATACATAGGTTCAAACTTTTGTTAACATGAGAACTAAGCTGTGGTGACTGTTCCTACTGTTGATTCCTATAGCCTGATAATTGGGAATGCATAGCAACATATAGCATGAGATGGTAAAATGCAAAGCTTTTATACACAGATAGGATCAACCAAAACAAATTGTTTTGCAGCCTTATGCAATACCCTCGGCCATCCAGACAAAGCAAACCTAGTGCCTATTCACTTCTCCACCACTCTGGTGAGCTCATCTGTTCTGGGTTGTCACATGGCTTCATTTCAGTGTAATAGCCACCTGGCATCTCTGATTAATCTTTGCAAGAACCTGGGAGAAACTGAATACAGACTTCGATGCTTAATGGGTCTGTGAAGCCTAATCTCCCAGAGCTTGGCAGCTGCAAAAGAGAGGCGTTGTTTCACAACCATTTGAGACAAAAATTAGTGTGGACCTCTTACTTAAACCTTAGCTAGATTGTTAGATACCTGTTGGTATGAAAGTACAATTAAATATGTTTTTGCATGTCTACAAACATCATAAGAAGAAAGAGTCCCTTTTATTACTGATAAAATTTTTTTGAGGTTTTGTGCTTCGTATTTTCAGACCATATTTAAATCTATTTTTCTGCTATTTTCAAGGTTTCCTACTACTCCTCTGTTTCTCATCTAATGGAATCAAAGTCGCTTGCCAGATTTCTGACTCACTGAAAAGCCTTTCACAAATGCTGCCATGTAGTTAAGAACCTGCATTGTGTAACTTGGAGAGACTGTGTTGTGTTAAGAACGCTCTGTTTATTAGTTGGTCTAGTACAAGTTTGGATCTAATCATCTGGATGACTTGTTGACACTATAAATCTGTGATGAAATTTGAGGTTACTGTAGCCAATTACTTTGCCATGCCAACAGTACAGGCTCCCTCTCTTTATCTCGTTTTCTTAAAATTTGGGTATCTGTCCAACAAAATTAGGGGAGCTGAGCTATGTATATTATTTAAAATGGAAATTAACACTGTTGCTGGTTTCACAGCATGATCAGACATAATTTAGTCATACTAACATTTTTATATTGCTTATCTAATCGGCTGTGCTTTCACTGTGGATTCTGGGCTGCAAATCTCCAGCATAATTCTCTAGGAATTTGCCTATCAGCCAGAGCAAAGTGCAGGGATTTAACTCCAAAGTTTCCCTTCAGTATTTTGTCACTAACTGTTTAAGTTTGGATGAATTACATAGTCTTCAGTCTTAATAAATATCTAACTAACTTTGGAACTACTTCTTTTAGTTCCCACCATAAAGCATGTTTCACTTGACTAAAGGAAGGATTAGTGCTCACTAGACCACTGACTATTGTTTGCTGTTCTTCCCTATTGTGCCAAGTTTAGTTCCAGTATTCAGAAAAAGGCATTTCATTAAATTTTCATTGCTCATGACATGATGAACTTAAAAAATAAAAATATTAATTCAATCAAGTTATATTTTACGTACACATCTGTCTTAAAACCCCCCAAAACTATTCTTTTAAAACTTTCTAGCCTTATATACAATGCACAATAGTTCCAACACTTCCTTTTTCTCACTACCTTAAAACTATAAGCCACAAAAATGTGTGAGTCAAAGAAAATCAGGCAAATAACTCTTCTCTGAAAGGTAAACTCATCTTTACGTGTATTTCAGTCTCAAGATGACAAACACAGATACTGCTTTGATTCCATCTTGCATAGTTTAATTCCCAGAGGCAATTTATCATATTTCTTTTTGTGTACAGGAAAATGAGGGAATAATAAAAATTGAAGGTCATCAGATTTAAGTCTGTAAAGGGAAAAGCTTAAACAGATACTAATTTCAAAAAATGTTGAATATCTTGTAGGTAAAATAGCATTCCTCACAACACTTTATTTCAGTGAGAGCTCAGGCACAATGAAAAGTCTGCTGATCTTCTCGGGGTGTGATTTTAACTAGTGGGAGCTGTGCTTCGTAAAGAAGTTGTTTAGAAAAGGATAACTTCTGGCTAGTCACAGAAATGAAGGCAAACCTGATGAAGGAAAAATAATATTTTCAATTAAACACAAGATTTTTAAAGAAATAAAATTATTCTAATTTAGATTGCAGAAATTCACAACTTAAACCTGGTGGTTCTAACTGTAAGATGCTACTTGTGATTCCTCCAAAGATGGTGCACACCACCTTGGCTTTGTATCTCATGGAAGAAAACCATCTAACCAACAAGCTGACACCAACAGAAGGGAACAGGAGTTCAAGTGGTGTTTTAGGTAACATTTTACCTAAACATTGATATCTTCTAATGTAGAAATATCCAGAGAAAAAGCCTCCAGGATTCAGAAAGATCTGTGCAGTATTTTGCCATCAAGCAATTTTTTAATGGAAATAGTTTATTCAGGTAGTACTATAAACTTCAGCATGAAGAGCTTTTCTGTTATAATCACACCTTTATTCTCCACATCTGTCCCTTTACATATAGTAATATAAAATACTGTTTGAATTCCGTATGGCTGTATCTGTTCTTGAAATTACAATATTTGCTTACACCAAAGTCAAGATATCTCACAAAGTTTTTATTTTGTCTTAGCAACTGCTCTTTGTGGGATAATAGTGTTCAGAAATGTATTGTTTTGAAAATACGCATCTGTTTTTTGCCTTGTAACAGAGCTATGCTCACATTATCTGCATGGTTAACAGAATGTAACAAGTTCAAAACACAGTCATCTCGTAACTTGAAATCCCTTATCATAAATATGCTGTAAGCATATAGCACAAGAATAAAGTTATTTTCCATGCTTTTCATTTGTGACATACTTTTTAAGCATTTTTTTCCCCTGTAGATGAGATATGAAGCTCCCTATTCACATTTCCATATGAATGAGATTCACAGAAGTGTACTGGGGTGTGTTCTGCTTTACCCTGCATCTACATTTTATTATTTCATTGGATTCCTCCAACTGATGTCACACAAGCTGCTAAAAGGCTTTGTGATGTAACGACCATGCATTTCTAAGACTTGTCAGATTACAGATTTATAGCATAGAATTGACTGATCCAGAAATCATTGGAGAAAATTTTAGATGAATGCAAGGCTAGATTAATTTCTCCTAAGTCAGATGGCCAAGGGGAAGAAATACGCTCCTGAAGGTAGATAGCTGCTTTTTCTTGTGCTACCACTTCCTGAGGCCAAACAGGCAATTGCCCTCTGCAGCCACTGCAATACCTTGGATTGGTAGGATTTCATCCTGAATGATGCATCTGGCTTTTCGCCTGACCTGTGCAGGTGATGGTTGAAGGCCAGCAAAATGTTTTTTGTGAATGCCGATGTTTCTCCCTCCTCCTTTAGCCAAGGCTCTTGTAGGCAACAACCCACCAGTTACCCAACATCTTCATTATTTCAGGCTGACACCAAAAAAGGCAAGTCACTTGCTACTTGCTATGGTCTATCACTAGATGGCTAGCCACTGCCAGAGTTAAATGGGTACTGTACTTTGGCACTCTCAGAGGCAAAATGCAGATATTTCAGGGCTAATTAAAATAGAAAGGCCATCCACTACAAGAACAGTTGGCCAGAATACCCAGAGAATATTTAAAAGGTCCTAGGGAAATATCCCCTCTATTTTCTCACTATCTCTTCTGCCTCTCTGATTTCACTACCTATTAACTCCAAGGTCAAAATGAGCTGGAAGAGGCCAGGGTTGAGCGTTTCAGTCTGAGACCATCCGTTAACTAGGTGTTTATGTAGGTCTGAGATTCAGCAAGAATTAAGAGCTGCCTAGCATTTAGAGTTTTAGGATTTTGACAGCTGCTTTTAGGGGATTAAGCACAACTAGACTTTAGTAAGGGCTGGATGTCTAATTTGGGCAGAGGTCAGAGGGTTCTGCAGATGAACAAAATAGGCAGTTTAAACAGCTATGGACTTTCACCCACCTAAATCTGGATGAACAGCACATGCTGATGTTGACTGAAGGCAGAGATAGGCAGTATGAATCATGGATTGATACTTAATCATTTAACACCTCCAGATGGCTAATTTATGGTAGATGAATTAAGGCTTTAGAGGGTAATCACATCACCTTATTTTAGGTATATAAATTAGGTGCCAAAATTAGAAAGCTGGTCTTTCTATATTCCCTCTGTAGCCAACAGGGACACTGGTCTTCCAGAAGACGAATCAAAATTACGATTTGTACTCTGAACTCTAGTGAAGCATGCTGCTCTCTACTGACTTTAGATGATGTGCTGGTAATTATCTCTCTATCTAAGGTGATTAGATACCTATAGACTGTATGAAATGACTCTTTCTCCAAATTGCAATAGCTTGCATATATATGAGCATAGCCTCATTCCAAAGGCCATAAATGAATCACTTTCTTCAGAGGCTGGTCTGAACATGCATGATTACAATGTGTTATCCAGCAGAGATCAATATTCTTTAATTCTGGGGTGCAGTAGACATGGGGAAACTTTTGCTTGGTAAGCTCTGGAGAGATTTCCAGAAGAGGAAATAGTTAATAGAAGACAGGCAGAATGCATCAATTCATGGGTGCAATGCAAATAATTCTGCTTTTCTGTCAGGCTAAAGCTGCCTACAGGCAGTTTTAATTGACATGCGTAGTATTCATGAAATAGACAAAACATAGAAGTATTGACCTTGCCAGTATGAAACAGGGCAATATTAACATAAGGATGCCCTTCATCCATTTTATTATGATTTATACTGGAGGAAATGCTGATGGAAAAAAAAACTTATATGCCCATGTACGTATTCAATAACCTGCATGTATTTTACTGACAGAAATATATGGTTGCTGTAACTTATGAAAGGAAAATAAAAATCCTTAGTTTTAGAGTATGACAGTATCAAGGGATTATATATGCGTTATATAAAGCACAAATTTTTCAAGCAGGATTTTCTTACACAGCCAAAAATCCAAATGGTAGCAATGATTGATTCACACTTCTTGTTTGAGCTTTTGGGGCTTGAAACTGATTTCCTTCATCCTGTCCTGAAGAAGTCTGTGTGTGACCTTTCTCACCTAAGTGTCTCCAGCAGCATAAAGACCTGAAACAGATACTAACATAGCTCTTTCGTTCCCTGAAATCAGCACCTGAATGTTCATGTTGGACCACTACCTGGACCCTGTCAGAGACAGAACTAGGTATTATAGACTGCCAATATGGTACATGCTTTTTGATAATCAGTATGTGAAAATTCCAGTGATATTTGAAGAAAAAAGAGGTAGGACTCCATCCTGTGACTTCTAAGCACACATTAACCCAAAGTGGAGCTTTCATCATTAGTTGATTAGTGTGATTATTTATTTGTTTGATCTGGCTTCAGTTTCTTCCTGAAATCATGGCACAATATGTAAGGTACAAGAGACCAGTTGTTGGAATGGTGAATGAGGTCTCACTGCTTTCTTGACAAATTACATTGAATATTTAAATGAAGATTTATTAAGACACACTATGGAACCGATATGAAATTTCCACTTTACATTATGACCATACACTTATGTGATGATGCAGTATATGTAAAGTTGATCTGAAGACTCACACAGTAAATGTATCAGTGTTGTGAGGACATATTATTTTCTGATTATGCCAGTGATTTTATTTGAATAATTATAGTCTTTCTTCATAGTTTATAAGAAGAACAACAGCAGCAGCGGTCCTGACAACTAGTGCAACTAGTGTTTTATATTTCCAGTTTTGCCCTTAGCTGTAGCTGACCTGATAGTCACATTTCCAAGATAGATACGTTCATCTAGCTTGCACCCCAAAGCAAGGTTACACATCTGCAAAACTTTGTGGGCAGAAGATTATGCTAGAGGAAATCCAGCAGTGAATGCTGGTTAACTGCCACATAATGCAGAGTGATACAAGTAACACATACTTTTTTAAGAGATTAATGCCATACTCAAAATAAGTAAATATCTTGGGGTGAAGGCAATTTGACATACAGAGCACAACAATGATTTGATGGCATTTCTCACAGAAAAAAATATAACAGAATTATTAATTTGGGAAGCATGGCTACATGTTAGGCACTGATCTTCAAACTTTCACCTTCAAGCTACTATAACTCCACTCGACTCAAGTCACAATTAGTCTCTTTAGCCTTCCAAGGTGCAGTCATCAACATTCTCACAGTATGTGTAATTGTTTTTTTATAGTTATGAAACTGTAGCAATGGAAGACAACAGCTTGAGCTGGTTAAATAGAACTCTGCAGTGCCATTTCCTGATAACACAGAAGATCATGTATGGCATCTGCAGAACCCTGTGATTATGAAAGGCCAGGATAAGAAAAGGCAAAAAAAACCTTGGGGAAATAATCTATAGTCAGTTTGAGACAAGAATAACAGAAGGTCTGCTGGTAAACAGCAGAATAGGACCTCAGGCAAGCTTATTCTCTCCAACTAATTTTATGTAGCACATCACAGTGTGATAAACTTGGTACGAAAACAAGCCCAGAAGTGAAGTTTTTCCTTCATATTCATTGAAGTCCTTGTGCTAATCAAGCTGTATGTAAACAACTCCACTGTGTGATACCTCAGGTTTGCTTCCTCACCACTGACATGAAACACTACTGATAACCCTTGCACCCTGGCTTCCCTGCCTTGCATACTGCATCAGTTCTGCATGTTCGCTTTGAGCATCACACTAGATTTCATCACTGTTTTCCCATATGATATCACTCACTCCAATCTAACCACTCTGAAAGAATCAAAAGTGTGCATCATTCCTTTGGCTGCACTTGACATTTTCCTAGACTGTTGTCTAGACCACTTCCCAGGATATCATCTTCTAAGTCTCCTGTTTCAATGGCTTCTAAAATTTCTTCCTCTGGCTCCCTATCTTCTGCTCCATCAACCGTAAGTTCCTCATTTTCTCCTTGAGGTCATATATAACCTGTTTCTACAGATGTTTTTTATTTCTGCTTCAGCAGTGTTTTCTATAAAACCAAAGCTACACTATTTCCTTGGTCTTAGTTTTGAAAGGACTTCTGCCATGCAGCATCATATGCAGATTTATACGCATACATGAGCTCAGGCATTGTCATCATTAAGACTTTAATTATAATTAAATTTTCAATGTTTAAATAAAAATTTTCATAAGTAGTAATGAAAAAGACTCAATAAAATAATATGTACATTATTTCGATATAACTATTGTGTGGTAAATAATGTATACTATGCTCTTTCACCTCCTCTGTTAAGAATACAGAAAGCTTTCTGCTTTCTGCTTGCTTTGTAAGTCTTCCAGTGTCAAGAATCTCTTGTGTCCTGAAAGAGATCTTTTTAACACCTAGGAGTTCATGACTCTTTGTTCTGTATCTGGAGGGAAATGAATGCTCCCCAGCTCTTCCAAGACATTCTTACAGGGAATTTCTTCAGCCACAGTTTGTGAGTTAGGGATATTTAGATGCTTCCACATGCCTATGTCTAATGTTTCCCATTGAGCACCTGCCTCATTAGGCAGTCTTTTTAGATGTGTCTTCTACTGCATCAAGGCCTGAATTATACATGTCATTTATGTGGCTGATGGAGTTGATGAATCTGGAAGAGCAGTTGCCTTGTGCTTACTGTACAGTCTGTTGACCAAGATGTGTGCATATTAGATAACCCATATTAGATACATGCATTCAGAAAACAGCTCAGGTTTAGGAGGAATTATTCACCCTCTAAAGGTACAACACTCTTGCTACCGTCTATAGTAATGTCTATAAAGCCTTACTGATATCTATAACATCTATAATCTGATGGCTTGCTTTGGTACTTAAAGTTTGTATGATGAATCTAAGTCTTGTCTGTTTCTAAAGAGCCATATAAACAGTATATACATGTTGGCTGTTTTTAAGATTTATATGTCCTTTGTTGGAATTGATCCATTGCTGATTAGAGAAACCATAAACTCAGGAAAAGCCTCATTTAGGATGGCCATTATGCTTTCCTATTATAGCCAACCAGGGAGTGAATGGAGAGCAGAGTAGAAATGAATTAACGTGACAGTGTGATAGCAAAAAGTAAACCAATCTTTTTCAAGTATCTTGTTAGGACCTCTGGAATAGGACACAGAGAGACACACTTTCCAAAGTAGGCAGGCCTTTTTAAATACTTTATCCATGCCTGGAAATATAAATCCAAGTGGAAACTTTCAGACATTTTTAAGAACATGGATCAGATTATATTACCATAATATTATGTATTGATAGCATTTCTACTCCACAAAGTATCTTCTAACTCAACATCTCATTAATTCTCCCCACTGCATGGCACTTTTTTTAACTCCTATGCCTTTTTTTGATCCATATATAAATTTGTCTAAGAGAAGCAAGCTAAGCTACTGAAAATTTTTAAATGTTTTTTCCCAGGTGGAAATTGCTAATATATTTTCATGGTTTTTCTTATGAGAAGATATTACATTCTCATCTCCTGATATACATTAGATATTTTTCTTTTTGTTTTTTTAAGCAGAGAATACATTGCAATCAAAAGAGATAAACTCAACTCCTTTGCTAGCTAAGAGGTATACACTGGAGAGAGCTTTCAAAAAACCAAATCAAGTTTATGAAGTACTATAGAGATTATGCCCTTGTACTCTTCTAGGAGAAGAAATAAGAAATCAATTTTCTTTGCAATATTTATTTTTCAAAATAACAATTCTAATGCAAACTGGTAGTTTATGTGCAGAACAAAATCATTCTTTCCATGTCAAGTAGAACAATTTTGTCAGACTCACTTTGCTGCTAGCATGCATGTCATGCCGTTAAATACAAGCTGATGGAATGCATGACATAACCAGACTAGATCTTATTCATAACGATCAATTTTTGCTTCAAAAAAAAACAAAGTTCTGCGTTTGGAGTGGTTTTGAACTGTCTAGGGAAGACAAAGCAATACTGCCTGGCAGTAAGGCATCTCCATAGTCAGTTTACGAGGTCTTCTATGAGGTCATCAGTGATATAGGCATCACCACGTCTCAGTAGAGTCTTAATTCATCAGGCTTGGCATATGGCCATCTGTGTGAAATGTACTGAGCAAGAAAGATAATTTGCTGTACAGATACAACTTTTCTCATTTCCAAAGTTTCATTTCTGAAATTCTTTCTCCATGTATGTGTCACTAAAGCAACTCTAGAACATGGAATGGAATGGAAAGGCCTTATTATGCCACTGTACCCACACAGGCAGTTGAAACATGCATGCGCACATAGATTTATTGTTGCTAAATGCTAATGTCTGTAATGTTAATGGAATTAATTAATTAATGGAAGCAATTGGAAGCAGTTGATGGTTTGATTTGGGTTGTTTGGGTTGGGTTTGGGTTTTTTTAAGTCATAAAGGTAACAACTTTCTTGAGCACAGGGAAGAATGGTGAAGAATAATATTGACCCCAAGTAGCATAGTTAAGATGCGCAGAGACAAGGAGGTTAATGCAGAATGATTTCAATTCAGAGAGAACCAAAAATTGCTGTAATTTCTCAGCAAGGCACATAATTGGAGTCATGCACATTGACAGTTTTAACATTTTTACTTCATGCTCTAGAGCAAGAAAAAAATCTCCAGGATTCTTTATCTGTCCCAAATGCCTACAATAGTAACTACTAAATTCTAGAAATGGTCATTGATGCATATGAATTCACTAGCACAAGTGACACAGCCACCTTTACAGTAGCAGCTATAGTCTTGCCAAAGACATCTGATTCCAGACATAGATTCACCGTGAGTATTCCCTGTTACAACCCACATAAGTCTGTGTATCAGGTATGGGAACATTTTTGCAGCTGCTCAGTCCTATCTTTCTTAGATGGAGACTGAGTCTACCCTTGCAACTGCAAGTACAGGATTTGGGCACCCTATCAAATTAATTCATTCAGCATTGGTACAGGATCTTGAAGGGAAAGTCAATGGGAGCTGCTTGGGTTTCAGCAGCTTTAAGAGCTGTCATATACCCTGTCAGAGATGAAAAGGCTTTTCATATGAGTTGGAGCTAGTCTTAGCATTAATGAAATAATACCAGTTTTTTCCCTCACCATCAATGAGTCTGAGGACAAGAGTTCATGTAGGTTCATGTTCACTTGTAGGAAGAATTCCATAAAAAAATCCCAACAGCAGTAAAAGGGATGTGCTTGACCAGAGAAGGTAAAAGGATGAAGATCAGAGAAGACCTAGAAAGCGTATCCCCATGCCACTTGGCTGAAACCCTCTCTTGTAGTAGAGAGTAGTACATTATGAAACATTGCTTAAGGACCAGAGATTCTAGAGGAGACAGGAAGCTGAAGATTTAAGATTTAAGCCAAAGTAATCTGATGTAAAATCTATTTGGTGCTCAACTCTGATGCACATCTAATAAACTAGATCCCAGGGTGACACTTTGATCTCTATGCAAGTGGAAACTGAAGGAATGGAGAAAATTCATAAGCAAATTGATACCAGACTAAGTAAGATGACCGTGGACAGATTCTTATAAATGCTCTGGTAGCTGAGGACAAGCTCTGAAGCAGCTTTGCCTCCCTTCCCTTCTCCAACTAACAAAGAATATCTCCTGTTTTAAGGACTTGTGTGGAGGGAGCACAAAACTAGCATGTGCATGAAGACATGAGATATGTTAACCACAGAGCTTTTACGACCCCTTGTTAAGACAGTAATGCAAAACTGCTCTCATATGATGATGAATCACCTCTGCTGTGCTCAAATGCACATAGCTACAGAGACAGAGAATCCTTGCTGAGAAGCCTTCATGTTAGTTGCTCTGAAACTAACTGTAGTTTACAATTCAACACAGTCATAGATTCCTCCTGAGCCTAAACAGAGAATTATAGCATCTAACCCAGTGAATACAGGCAAGAAGATGTGTAATTAGTTATATATGGTCTTTCCATGTATAGTTTCTATGACTGTCATCAAAGCTTTAGCTTGTTTTATTTTCCTACCACCACCTCTTCTCTTTAATCTCATTTGCTTCATGGATGAAATGGCATTTAAATAACATTTAAAGCATATAGTCACCATTATATTAAGATTGAATGAATATTTCTGCAGAAATATAGCAAGACTCCTGTGATTCTTTTGTAAGGGAAGTTCACCATTTCTTTCAGGTTAGTCAAAATCTTGCAGCCTTATCATCTCTAGAGACCCACAGCAGTAGGTGTTATGTGAGTGATGGCTGGCCAAAAACATATCAAAGAGTACAAATGTGACTTGAGACTGAGAGCATATATATACAGGGAAGGAGCTTGTCCTGCTGTAAATCTCAATAGACTCTGGAAATAAGTATGTAAACACTTGTTTCAAACACTGTTTATGGAGACAGTTGTTTAAAAATGGTGAATCAACCTAGTTCTATAAGAACATCATCATTATGCAAATTGCTTCTCAGGGAGCTTAAAATAAGCAAGTCTCTTCTTTCAGGAGAAATGCACATGACTGAGCTGTCAAATATTACTTAATAAGAGGATTATATTGGATTTGATTTTACTTAAGACAGTTTTATAGAGAACAGTTTCTCTCTTCATTTTTAGCAAGCCACTTGCTTTTGGGATACTTTTTGGGATTCTACTTTAGTCTTAATTGACATAGGTTTAATTCCATCAGTTGAGTCTTTTATCATAAGATTCCATATATCATATAATTTTATATAAATAGAAGGCTCCATGCATGCTATAATCCATGTACTGAGATGAAAGGAAGTGAAATAAAGAGAGAAGCCTGATTTGTAGTCTTAGGCCCATGAAATATACAGGTTGAAATGAAAGATTATGCAGCAGCAGACTGATGTGATTGAGGTGCCTGATTTGTTTTCTGTTTAATTCTCCTTCTATTTATTTCCAAAATATATCAATATCTTATCCACAAAACAGACACTTGAAAAATCAATCAGTTGTAAGTAGTTGTGTGAATTTAATATAAAAAAAAAAATACATTTTAAGCAAAATTATGAACCACAGTGACACAAAAGAAAGGGAACCGGGGAAAACAGCTTCTGTAAAAATTCTTTGCTATGGGAGTGGTGAGGCAGTGGCTCAGATTGCTCAGAGAAAGCTGTGGCTGCCTCATCCCTGGCAGACTGGACGGGGCTTGGAGCAACCTGGTCTAGCAGAAGGTGTCCCTGACTGTGCAGGGGTTGGAACTGGATGAGCTTTAAGGTCCCTTTCAACCCAAACCATTCTATGGTTCTATTTAATTCATCTCATGAGGCTGGCTGTGTGTTATGGGTATTGGCAGAGATAGATACTCAATTTTGATTAAATATTACATCAGAGAGTTGCAAAATCTAATCTTGAAAAAAAATTACACATTGGAGTTTTCTCTGGGTGCTTAGGACAAGGCAACCACAAATTTGTAATACATTAATTTGCTTCTGCAATTTGGATTAATTAAGGCTACAGCTGGCTGATGGATAAGAGGCAGGTACAGAAAGAGATGCAGTTAGAGAGTCTGGAACACAACCAGATGAACAGGTCTGAGGCAAGAATTAATTTGCCTCTGGGAAAATGTTTCTTGGCTCCAGTGAGAGAGCATCCAGAAAAGACAAAATTGGTCATTACTTACCATCCTTCTCAGTCCCCTCTGTGATAGTACTAGGGCCTGTTATATATTTCACAGGGCTAGAGAGAGGAGCAAAGAAAAGAAGAAAACCATCTGCTTGTGAAATCTGTTTGCTCACCCCAATAAGACTGAGGTACCTGCTCAGCTAATCATGGAAGTAGCTCATCCATATTTCCTAACAACAGCTACTTAAGCTGAGAACAAAGAGCACATCTAAGTTAAAAAAAAATTGTAAGAAATCAACAAGAAGAAAGAATTCCAAATTAATTTTGATTAATTCTGTAGTGTCGGGCTTTGCCTGTCTGACTTTTGCTTGCATGAACTTCAAAGGATTTCAAGCAGCATTACAACAAATTCATCCCTGTTACTCAGCAATTTCATCCTTCACACACGTCTTTGAAAATCTGCAGTTCAGTTCCAAAGAAATAGATGTTATGCAAATTAAAACAGTGTAATTTCTCTGGAATTGCCAGATATGTTCAGTTTAAACCATTGGGAGATATATGGGGACAGAAGGGATAAAACTCAGAGTCCTTTGATCCCAGAAGCATTACCCCCCTGTGCTTGAGCTAAAGAAGATCATGTGCAGTGCATACCAACCTCATGGCTCTGTCTACCAGGGTCCTTTTAGTAGAGAGCAGGAGCTATGCAAGTTGCAGTACCTTACAAGAGCTTTCAGACAGGAGGCTGTGTGAGGGGTGGAAATGAGCTGTTAGGAAGGACTATGTGCACTGGAGGCTAAGAACAAGGCAGAGGTAAGGTAAGGCCAGGCAAGATCATTTACTATTATACCTTTTGCCATGGCATATAAAGAATCAGCTTACATCTATCCAGTGTCCAAGCAAGGGTTCAACTTCTTCCCTTCACTTGGCTCCAGCTAATTGTGTCCACACTGGCAAGGCAAGAGTGTGTTGAGTTCAGATATGTCTCTCTTCTTCTGGAAGCCAGATGTCTAACTCCAGGCTTCAGCCAGAGTGTAAACTGGCATGACTACACTATAGATGGCTGGGGAGTTAGTCATCGAGAATGACATCCAGCTTTAAGCTGATACAACATACAAAACACATTAAGCCCTTAGAAGAAATAAACACTTTTCTATGCAGACAGACTCTATATAACTCACACCAGAAAGGTCAATCTTCTTCCCAGTTACATGACTGATTTTGATAATGCATGAGTTTAGTATTGGGGCATGCCCCAGTGAACAGTTAGCTATATACTGATTTGGTGTTTGAGAGCAATGCACACCTTTCTGGCACAATGGACAATAAAGAAATATTGACTTAGCCCTTGTGTGTAGCTGTGAAAGTCACACACCCTCTGGCTGTAGTAATACTAATCCACAAATATGAATACCTGTGTGCATGGAAGTTGGTACTTCCCAACTAGATGATAGATGCTGGTAGATGTGATGTAGAAAAAGACAACCAAGACACTGACATATCACTGGCATTCCTGTTGGTAATGCCCTGGTCATGCTCAAACTCTTGTTTATAGACAAAGAGCCAAGAATTTGTTGCTAGTATAACTGAAATCTTCCCAGTCTAATCAAAGTATTATTATTATTAGTTCAGATGTAACTATTACACAAAGAGAAAAAAAACCTGAACCAGAAAATGTTTCAGTGACAATAATGACAACAATAATTTAAAACTGCTATACTCACTCTTTGCCTGGTGTTGCACTCTGAGTCCTAAGCTTTATGATTCTGAGGTGGGGTGGCAGTCTTAAGGTGAGTTGTAAGCACCTAGATTCCTTCACCAGCAGGAATATGATGTTCGTTTTTCATGTTCATGTTTCTTCTTCACTATAGGATCCATTTGAGGTTATTTTCATGTTTGTAAACAAACCTTTACTCCTAGTTCTTTCTATATTATTCTGCAACTCCATGTTACATCTGAATTTACCATATATGATGTCTTTTACATGCATTATATAGTATTCCTCTCTTTGCCATCCCTAAAACCTTTTTTGTCAAACCCCAGGGCTGCATTTCTTTGACTATTTACAAGTTGTTTATAATCATGAGGTTCACAATGCCAGGCTGTGCCCCATCTCTTATTATCACATATCCCATGCGTGCAAACCTCTGTGCTGCATCTTGTGTCTCGATTTCTCAAGACTTCTGCTGTCATACCAGGCCTGTATTTCTTTGTGTAAACAAAATAAATCGTTTTACGTCATTGTGTAAGAGTCATAAACATCTCATTCTACGCAGGATAATTGCTTGTTCCTGCTGTCTATATGAAATTACAATCATATCTTACAAAGATAACAAAAGCAAAACAAATTAGCCACAGACAGTGGTCAATTAAACCAATTGCTGTCACAGGTAAACCAACTAAAGCCGCAAGCTGGCCAAGTTCAGGCAGAGCAAGCCTGCCAAGCATCACTTCTAAGGCCTTGCAAACCCATAGAAAACTATAATGCTAATAGTGTATTACAGGACTACGCAGATACACACTTTGCATGGTTTCCATCTTAATGCAGGCTATCAGAACCAGAGTCCGGAATACACAGACCCAAAGGAGGTAACCCAAATCCTTTCAGGTTCCACTGGTCTCAAGATTCCCTTTGGGACTAATTTCTAATCTCCCTTTCTACAGGTCTGTTCCCAGCTCATTTGATGGCCTGGCTTTATGTAAGTAAATGTGTTGATAAACCCCATTTGGGCTAACTAGAACAACTTTTTTACAGCAGTCTAATACTCGCCAGATACCTGGGTTGGAAACAAAAAGCATCATCCTACAGAGATTGCAAATCATAGCTTTCAAGATATAAAATTATATGACAGCAATGTTTTAAGGCATAACTGTTCAAGAAGATGTGATACACATGCATACTGGCCCATGTGCCTTTCAATTCATGCTGGTATTTGATAATATGCATTATAGTGACTTAATGGTATATTTGTCACAAGCAGCATTGTCTAATGAACAAATACTTAATGATCCTCCATTAAGCCTAGTAATGCCTTGTTTTAAACAATTAGATCATTACTTTAATGAGGTATTTTCTACTGCAGAGGAGTTAAAGCAAACACAGCAGTTCTTTGAAGCCAGATGACTGCTTAAGGCACAATAAAAAAGAAAGCAGAATTGTTAATTCAAAGAAATATGAAACCAAATCTAGGTAAGAAACCATACAGAGAAAAAGCAGCTTTGGATTTTATGTGTTCTTTTTTATTGGTAGGATTTGCTGGTTTGGAAACAAGCAGTTTGTACTGGAGAGATAAAAGCTTTGACTTTCACTACTGGGGCTGTAGTAGATTGTCAATCATCTGCTCCATTAGTTTCTTTGCCCTGGCTTTGGCTGGGATTGGAATTAGCTAGAAATCATAGTGCATAAGACCTTTAATGAAGAATGTCTGTTTAGTTGTCTTGTATTGCTTGATCTTTTATTGCAAGACATTTAATAACTTACTTTGGGACAAAAAGACAAGCCAGTGCTCAAGGCAATAGAAGCTGGGAGCTTGTGAAACCTGGCCATGGAGCTCTCATGTATAGTATGTAAGCATGGAGAGTTATCTTAAAAATTATGTAAGAGAGATATTTACTTGCCTAAAGAAATGAATAATTTCCTATTGTGATCTTTAAAAACACTTGAGTCATATAAAGTTATATATGAGGCTGGATTACCACAGTATATATGTTTCCCTAGGTGCATATCCAATCACAGCAATGAAAGATTCCCAATCAAAGGAATTAGAAAGAAAATTATGACCGTGGGTACTTTTATTGAAATTCTTCAGATTTATCTACAGAATAATAATTATAGGTCTGATCCAGAGTTCATAGAATTAAATGAGATCTTTCCTACTGACTTAATATACTTTATATCAGGTTTTCATAATTATAGTAAGTCATTCTGAATGAGGAATTAATCTCAGAGAATTCTAATGTATTTGTGGATGCTAACAGAAAATGGGCTCAGATTTTAAATTGTTTTCTATAAATTATTCACCCAATTATATCACATCTAGATAGACAGATATGGGAATTATGCATTAATAACTATGTATTTCATATAACCACTGGCAAAATGATGAAACGGATTTATCATGAAGGATCTGTCCATCAGTAGAAAGATTCACTGTGAAGTATTTCAAAGACTCCTATTTGACTTCAAGTCACCGACTAATAAACAAAGAATGGCTGGAGGCTGGCAGTGTTTGAAAATCGAGATCAGTGAGGGAAAGGCTGTGTGGCAGAAGCAGTATTTTTAACACATTCCTCTTTGCTACTCTTGCAGAAGCTATGTCAGTGTGATTATTCTTTTAGGAAATGTAGAACGAGAAGGGGTCAATAAAGAATATTTAGGCATACGACCCAGCCCTCAGGTATGCTATACTCCTAATTCCCAACAGGGAAATTTTCAACCTGATGCCATGAATTAAATTTTTGTTGAAATTAAGTAGTTCAAAATGTCATCATTTCAACAGTCCCCGTATCTTGCACGTAAACTCAGGATACTTCAAATTTTCCTCCATCTGGCTTGACCTCAAAGAAATTATTAGGATCTGTTATGTCCAATACATGAAATGAATTCCTACTAGATTCAAGAAAGTAGTTTTAAATTTAGAAGTGACTACTATCCTTTTTTAATTTCATGCTTTGCTGTGTATGCAGTCCTCTGTGTGCGCATGGCTGGGTGCAAGATTACACCTCTGCGTTCAGGGAGCAGTGTGTGTGCGCACATGGCTCTGGGCATTCTTGTGTGCACATGAGTGTGAGTGGGTGCACACATGTCTCTGTGTCTGTATGGCTCTGTGTGTTTCAAGGTGAAGGAGGAAGATTGTGTTTTCATGTTGTAGACAAAAGAAGTGCCCAAAGAAGTGCTAAATGCTCCATCCCTGGCAATGTTCAAGGCCAGGTTGAGCAGAGCCTTGGGTGACATGGTTTAGTGCGTGGTGTCCCTTCCTATGGCAAGGGGGCTTGGAGCTGGATTTTCTTAAGGTCTTTTCCAACCCTAACTATTCTATGATTCTATTCTATGATTCTATGGCATATGTGCAAAATACAAACTTTCTATTTGTTCTTTCCAAGCTGAGCGTGGTGCAGCTGTTTCCCTGTGGCTTATCCCACTCTAGTGACCTAAAGAGTTATCTGTAAATGGACATGAGATAATTCAGCCTTCATGCTGCATTAGTTCTCAGCAGAAATGCAGGAAATTTGCAGTTATAAGATTTAATAGTGTGGTAAGTAGGCTATTAGAGTGTATTGTGTGGATTGGTTTATTGTAGTGATTTCACATAATACCATGAAAATAATTCCAAAGCGTCACCCTCAGGACTGTATAGCTTGCCATTTTCAATCTTGGATAATGCCACCCCTGAATGTGTGTGAGCATATATCTGCAGAGATAAAATAATTAAAACGGAAATTTGGAAATTTCAGTGTGGATGTACAAAATATGGGAGAGAAAAAAAGAAGTTCTCATATATTGCTATTCTGCCCCATTCTCCTGTCTGTGTCACTGTGCACTTGTGTATATTTGTAGATATTCACAGCCATGTCAGAAACAAGGCTGGTGAGCCAAGCAGAAAAGGTCTGCAAGTCATAAGGAAATAGGCACTGTTATAAGTGTTACTGTGCCTGCCATTCATGCCACATCCGTGTTTCACTGTGAACAAGTTTGTGAGCCCTGATCTTCCAGAGAGTTATGAACCAAATCTATCAGTGATCTGAATGAGGGGATAAAGTGCACCCTCAATAAGATCACATCAAGTAGGGTGGGAGCATTGATCTCCTTGAGGGTAGGAAGGCTTTACAGATGGATCTGGACAGGCTGGATCAATGGGCAGAGGCCAATTTTATGACTTTCAACAAGGTAAAATGCTGGGTCCTGCACTTGTTTCACAACAACCCCATGCAACGCTACAGGCTTGGGGAAGAGTGGCTGGATTGACGGAGCTGAACATGAACAGCTTGTGCCCAGGCAGCCAAGAAGGCCAACAGCATCCTGGCCTGTATCAGCAATAGTGTGGCCAGCAGGACAAAGGAAGTGATCATCCCCCTGTACTGGGCATTGGTGAGGCTGCACCTCGAATCCTGTGTTCAGTTCTGGGCCCTTCACTACAAGAGAGACATTGAGGTGCTGTAGCAGGTCCAGAGAAGGGCAACAAACGTGGTGAAGGGTATTCTTAAGTCTTATGAGGAATGGCTGAAAGAAATGGGTTTTTTTAACCTAGAGAAAAGGAGGTTCAGGGGAGACCTTGTCACTATGTACAACTACCTGAAAGGAGGTTGTAGAGATGTTGGTGTCAGTTTCTTCTCCCAGGTAACAAGTAATAGGACAAGAGGAAACGGCCTTAAATTGTGCCAGGAGGGGCTTGGATTGGATATTAATTGGATATTAATTGGATATTAGGAAAATATCCCCAAACCCCAAAAGGGCTTTCAAGCATTGAAACAGGCTGCTCAGAGAAGCAGTGGAGTCACCATCCCTGGAGGCATTTAAAAGGCATGTACATGGGGTGCTTAGGGATGTATTTTAGTGGTGAACTTGGCAACATTACATTTATAGTTGGACTTGATGATCTTAAATGTCTTTTCCAACCTAAATGATTCTATAATTCTATGATTCTAAGTTTATCCAATGTAGTGTGACAATACCAATAGATTAATTTCCAATAGATTCATCACATGCTGAAAGCAACACAGCATCCACACTTTTGCAGGATTAGTAGGTTAGTTCATTAGCTTCACAATGTTAGAAGCTGCGAGCTGTGACTTAGTGTAGCTACATACTACACTGAGGATAAGAGAGATTAAATTCTCAATAGGGCATTCAGGTGCTGCTTGGGATATTGAAGGAGGAAAAGTGACAGGGAAGGACATAGATCTGATGCTCAAAGAGCCATTAAGTAGCCACCATACTATTGCCGTTTACTCTCTCCCACTGTGCTTGGGTCTGCAAAGACCGTGCTGTGAATTGATGAGGTCAGTTCCCATTCCTCTGTGTTTAGTCGTGTCGGTTCTCACCTGTGTGGGAAAGGAGAGCAACATTTATCTAACAGTTGCTCTCTTCACTCTGAGGGATCTGGCACTGTGGGCAGTCCATAAGGGAGACTAATGAGACTTCTCATGGACCATTACTCCCAGAGCAGGCATGTGGAAGGAGTCACAGCTGAGCCTGTAATTAATAAAGTAGAAGAGTGAGGCTGACCGGCAGGAGATAAGGAATTGTTTCTGGGAAGGGAGCAGGAGTCCTGTGGTTGGATCCACCACAGTGATGGAGCAATGCTGCTGCTGCTGCTCACTAATGGGTAACGATTGCAGCTGGAAGAGCTGCTGGGAACAGCATTCCCCAGCTGCTACTGCACATCTGCTCAGTTGGGTGGTCTCAAACCTTTTCCCCAAGGCTCTTGCAGCTGCCATGAAGCAGCCAAGCTCTGCCTCCCAAAAGCTGTGAGCCAATACATATGCACTTGTTCGCATTGCTGTACTTATCAGGGACATTGGAGAGGTGGGAAAGATCTGGCAGCTGCAACTAATGAAAAAGACATGGAAAGGAAATGAAAAGGTAAATGATAGCCACAGGTGATCAATACTTGCTGATGGGTGTGTGCTGTTGGTGAAAAGTGGGTCTCAGCTTGCTCTCAGCTGTAAGCCTCTGTACTGCCCAGATTGCTTTCTTAGAAAGACATGACCTGGAAAAAACTCTGAAAAATAACAAGCTCTGAAATTACCTGGGAAGCTGAGTGTGCTCAGTTTCCTGACACAGTCATCAGCTTCTGTTTGGATTTTGTTTTGTGTGAGACAAGTCAAGACTGGTTGGAAAGAAACAGACAGGAGGGACTTTCCCAAGCTCAGCATCAGAATGTAATTCCTTTAACTTTACTCCCACCAAGATGAGAATAAACAGCAAGGACAGACAGAAAGCAAGCAGCTGGAGTATCCCAGCAAGCTCCTGATCCATGGCACTGTTTATCTCTCACTGAATATAGTGCCCCAACATTGAGCCTGTTGGTTGGCCCTTCTAAGTTTTCCAGATATGGAAAACCAGCTATAAGGAGAAGGACCAATTTCTGCAGATTCACTGGAACAGCAGCATTGTAGGAAGAGCTGTTCCCACACTGCTGCAATAAATTTGCATAAAACAACAACCTCAAAGACTTGTGTGACACAAAAAGTCTTATGACTTCTTTCTTCTACATTATTACTTACTGGCTGTACGGAGCAATGAAGGTCACATTATACTGGTCTTTGCAAAGGCATATCTGCAAGTGTATAAACAGTGGGAGAACAGCTAAACTTCATTTAATTTCATTTTGATGACTCAGAGAACTGCTGAAAGAGATGTGAGCCTGTAGCAGTCACAGAGCCTTCTTTATTCTTCTGATTAAATCTCTGCTGTCTTGTAGAAATAGGATTTGCAGGTAAACCTAAAAAAATTAGATTTTGAAAATCAAACTATGTTTCTTCTCCTTCCTATGCTAGGAATGAAGACTTTGTGTTTGGGCTTCTCAGTGCTTGAGCAGGAGCATGTACCTGTGTGTACATTGCCTCTGAGGCCCTCACAAAGGTAGAAAGAGGTTAGCAACTAAGTTAGTTGACAAAAGACGTATAGTTCTGAATACAAGAGAAAACCCAATCCTTTTTTTACTTTGCTTTGAGCATAAAACTGCAATTTAGAGAGAACAACACCCTCTGTTTCCCTTCACCTCTTCATGTAACTATTTTATGGAAAGAATTAGACCCACAGTGGAGGGCAGAGATAAAAGGGAAACCCCAACTTTGCAATAAATGAGAAGAGTAGCAAAAATTTGTAACCACCATCTTCGCTACAAGTTACGTATTCTCCATGTTGATTCATGCACCACTACTGAATTGTCTTTGGAAGTTCTTTGTGTATTTGTATGATATATAAAGTATTTTACAAATGATTAAATGTCTAGAAGTTTCCACTTCTATCATCATCTTTTAGAGACTTCTTTTTGATTAAAAACCATTACATTGTCCAAAAGAATTCAGCTGCACCCAAGAACCTGCTGTAAAGTAAACGAGTTTAAAGTGTATCAAAGTTCACTTCTTGAGGGTGCAGGGAAAGTGAAAGGACCTTTACAGGGCAGGCAAAGCAATTCTTGGCTTCTAGGACTGTCTGGGTGAATCAGTGCTGCTAGGCAGACTGACATCAGACTTGGATCAGAGCAGGGTACAAACTGCTGCTCTCAGGAGAACGATCAGCTAAAAAAAGAGGAAAAAAGTCTAATAAAAAGCTAACACAGAAGCTCCTACTAGAGATTTATTGATTTGCAGATCAAACATAGTGGCTACTGTGCCTTCCTCTCCTAATTATCAGTTAATTACTTTCTGTAGTTACTAGGTATGGCTCAGTTGTATAAAGTGTGGCCTCTCACATGATGACTGCTGACTTTTTCATTTCCTCTGTTACTTGATATTACAGAGTGGTTTCCACCCTTCTACACTCATGAAAAATATTTTATTAGATTGTAAACAAAGTTGTCTTGTTCTCGGAGGTTATTTTCTACAGCAGTTTCATTTCTCCCTTCTGTCTTTTTCTCTTTTATTTTGTTTTTATTGGATGCTAAAGGGTAAAATGTAAAACAGCGTCAGGAAAAGGAGCTAGAAACAAACATACCTTTAAAGTACTGGAAGAAAAGAATTAAAGTGCACTTCCACCCCCTCATTTTAATAGCTTATACAATGTGAAATGGAACAAGGTAAGCTCTTTTACTATCTCAGCTCCTAGCAGTATAGTTAAAGATGTTTCACACTTCCCATTATAAATACTCATTCTCAGAGCTTTACAAAATGGCAAAAAAAAAATCACTCTAGATTGAAACTCCCTCAATAAGTTCACAACAAGAACAACGGGGTGAAATTGGGTTGATAGAGGGTCAGGTAGCCTATTTAAGCACACTAAGGTACCTGGAAATCTGGTACCAAGAATTTTATTGATATTCAAAATACTGAGGTTTGTAACCGGCTACAACAGATAGAATCACCACTTTCCCAGGGGTCTTCTGTGCCAATTAACACAGATCAGCAATGCATTGTCAATAGATCTCATTAAATGCACCGGTATTTTTTAGGGTATTGAGCAAAGAAATGCCTGAAGTATTTATAGGAGGGAGGCAGGATGAATTGCTTGAAATGAGCAGCCATGTGAGTGTGACTGCTCCTCTCAAGTAGCTTCTGCTTCCAAGATCTCATTGTCCTTCAGGCTGCAGCCTGCCTAAACACCTTCTCCTGACATCGCTATTTTTAATTAGAATATTTTCTTTCTTGTAGTGAACAGGATTAGCATCATGGGCAAAACTGATCTAAGGATCTTCACCTGCTTCCACTTCAAGAAAATTGTGCTGCAAAACAGAATCACAGTACTATGTAAACATACAGATATGTATACACACATACATACACAAATATATGTACACATACATACACAAATAGATGTACTTACTTAATGGGAATGTTTCTGTTTCATTAAAATCTCTTTAGAAAAGCAGATTTCCCACTCAAAACTAGAGTTGCTGAAGCTCTACCTCTTGCATCCATTCCCAACCCCAGCCTTGTTAACATCACTACATGATGCAACACGTGGGTGACTCACAACCTACCCATATGAGGTGGCCCATACTGAGTTGCCTGATTCACAGAAAGCAGAGATAAACTGGACAGCTGAACTCCAAGCAAATAACATCATATCCACAAAACACTTTAAATGTCTTCTGAGATCAATCCGTGTTCATGTACCCACTGTGTCAACTCCACTAGGGCCCAAGTTACCAAACTGCTGTGTCCATTCTCCAACCTTGGAGACGTTCAAAGCTGTCTGGGCATAGTCCTGGGTAGCCTGATCTAAGTGGTCTTGCTGCAGCAGGACAGTTGGACGAGATGACCTTCAGATGTCCCTTCCAAACCACTCCATGATTCTGTGTACCTCTGCTTTCATGCAGGTTGACTCCCACCTTATATAAGTCAAGTGTTTATCTAAATATTGGGTTCTGGCATCAGTTCTTTGTCTCAGGAAATACTTATTTGATTGTACATTGTAGAATAGGTAAAAAGAAGAGACTGAGGATATATATCATGATTAAGTGATCAAGGAACTAAATTAGGGCAGAGTGGGGTCAAATTAAATGATGATGAAGTAGAGACTCCTAAAGGAACTACTGCAGTTTCTCTACATCCTTGCTTTCGCACACTGAATTTGTGGGTTTGGAGAGATAGAGTAACTCTATTGTAGCTTGATGTGCATATAGGCTGAGGCCAATATGACCTACAGAACTAAAGCACATATTCTTTTTTCAGTGGTTTTCCACGAGTGACTAATATAGTACATACAGAAGCTAGTGATTAATGATTATACCTGCCTGGCTCTGGGGTGGAAGCAGATTAGAGCTATTTCTTTCAGAAATACCTAACTTTGCAATCTGAATTCCATTTTCAAAAGACCTTAGCAAAGAGTAGCTGAAGGTGGAGATTTTCCAGGGCTTCAAGTGACACCTACACCCCCTGGCTACATGTCACCTAAATTGCCATATATTATTACCCTGACACAATGTCTTATATCACCTGAGCTCTGATTATTATCAATAACATTATTATCAATAATAGCCACATGGTACATGCAAGGTGAAATGGACTTAAGTTGATTCCCTGTCTTTGCAGTTGCAGTGGGTGAAAACTGCACACTGGCAGCCCCCCAGAGCTTGGACATCTTACAGCGACTTGAGGTATAGTGTTATGAACATAGATGAAATTTATCTGAGACTATACCCAAGAAAAAAGCTGCAAAATAGGGGTCTTTGCTTGCTAGTCTGATTTCATGTGTCTTGGGAAGAATGAAGTCCACTTTTCTGGCTTTACCTCAATATTTTTTTGCCCATATTAGCTTTCTTTTTCTTTCTTTGTTTCTTGCTTTAATTGATAAAATAACAAGAGGAAAAAAACACCCAGGGGCTTGTGGCAAAGAAAGAGAATACTCAGTGATTCATAACTTTCTGGGCTCAGTGATTTCACTGAAGCCCCCCACATCTTATTTATTTTCTAGGCAAAGTAATTTTCTGTAAATTATAGACACAAATGGCAACTTTAAAAATCTTCCTTTCCAATAATACTCACTGAATTCCTACATGAAAATGAAGTCCGCCAGCCTTAAAGAGCACAGACTGTAAAATAATTACATTCATTCTTATTAAAATGGCCAGCCATTTGCTTCAAAAGTACAATTTGTGGTGGCAGAAGAAAGTAATTTTTAAAATAAGATATTCATCCAACTATTGATAATATGATTTAATCAGTAGCCTGTATGCAGACTTTAAATATAAAATGTCCAAAATCATCACAGTGAATTATTAACACTTGATGTCTTTGGGAAGGGAGAAATACAATCCATATTTGCAATGCTGGGAGAAAAAGAAAGAGGAAAAGACAGATTAGATCAACCAATGTGCCACATTTTTCACTCTCTAAAAAGGTTCTCATCTTCCTGCTGAGCTCAGAGGCTGGTTTAATGACAAGAATAATGTTTAATTCTCACAAGTTCCTCAGTAAGCTAAGACCTTAAAACTTATCAGCTTTTAATAAAGCATCATATTTTGGTGCTTTTGAAGACATAGTTGTTATGTTCTAAACTATGTTCTGAACATAGTTGTTAGTCGAATCTACAGCGCACGTTTTCCAGTAGCTTGGCCAAGGCCCACCAAATTTCATACATATTGTATTGAAACATATTTTCTGCCTTGTGGTTCCCTCATTTGTTCATATAGCCCTTACTCTGCAAAAACACACGTTTTCTTTCTCTTTCTTGGACAATAGTTGCTAGAGGCTACTCATGCAGTCCCACCTGCTTATGAGATGAAAAATTCATGTACAATTTATTTCAAATTTTCAAAATCTGGTAGGTTTTATGTCTATGAAGGAATATTACCTGAAGCATATTTGGCAGTTTTGTAGAGTTTCTAATATGTGCTACTGGTATATGTAAGCAATTTTCTAACAGCATATGGTAGATAGAAGGCAGCCTTTAGAGGTACTCTGTTTTTCACTCCAGCCACTTTTAATAGCCTGTAGAGATCTACAGACTTCTTAAAAACATCTGTAGCACAGAAAACATAATTTTATGAAACAAAAAGCAATGGCAAACAGCTGTGATATGCGGTTGCTACATTTTGTATGGTGTCTGCATATACCAGCCTGTGATGCACAGGATTAGAGGCTTATAATACATCTTGCTCACTGAGATTCTCAGTTCATTGGAAAAAGTGACAAGTCTAATTCTGTGGTTTTTTAAAAATAGAACAAATAATAAGAAGCTATTATGTGACAAGAAAGTACATCCATTGCATTTACTAATCTGTTATGCCTCAGAACATGTCCCTTGCACAAAGAAAACCTTTCATTCCTGTGGATCTGATTCTTCAGTGCATGACACCCATTTTAATCTAAGGTAATTTCATCTAATTTTAATAGCATTATACTTCGATAACACTAGTGTGATGGAGTAGAGAATTAGTTCCGTCTATATAAGGTCGCTTACAGCCCACCCTGCAAAACAAGCAAAGGAATCAGAATTTCATCCTGTTTCTGTTGCCCATGTTTTGCAACCAGTCATGTGCAGGAAATCACATACCTGCTTCACTCATGCTCTGAAATAGTATCTCTGATCTCTCATTAGGGCTCTTTTAGCCCCCTCTGAGCACTGTGATAGCACAGCCACCCAGCTGTGTCCTAGTGGTGGTTGGTGCCATGGACTAGACATGACCTGCACATGAATGCATCCCTCATGCTCTGCATGCCCTTGAGAAACACCTTTTGGTGCAAAGGAGCTTTGCTAGATTGGCTTCCCTGAAGTTCTGCTAATAATTCTGCTAAATGGGAAATTATGCCAATAAACAATAACAGATACCAAAGCAGAGCATTGTTACTGAAACCCCTTGGTTCGCATAGCCACTGTTGAGAGTAGTGAAGGAGATAAAAGTCGTCACAGTGTACAATGCACTGCTCACTGAGTCTTCAGCAGCCACTGCCACTCTTCAAAATCTCATTTACTGGCACCAAAGAAATGCATTTATTAAATGATAAAAGAACAGCAGTGTTTTGTTATTACTGAAAATTGGATTAATTGTGGCAGAGAACAAAATATATTCATAGTAAAGGGTAGGAAGTGCAGTGTGTTTCTGTGGCAGCCCATAGGTTTCCTGAATAAAAAGGCATAATTGAAGGACAGAAGAAATGTAGCGATGTCACTGAATGTAGTGATATCTCCTTTCTGTGAAAACGTTTTATTCTCCATAACCAACACTGTATGTAATTCTACTAAACTGGATATGCAGGTAACATGCTAGCTTCCTAAGTACAGATTACAATTAAGTTTCCTCTGAGCTTTAATGAATTCATAATCAGGAGACAGCAATAATTTATTTGGCGTGGAAAACAAAATGACAAGACACCAGAGAGACACCTAGACAATTGCTCAGTTTCTTACTGCTGAGAACTTAGTACTTGATAAATGAATTAGTAAAATATTCAAAATGGCTCTGTATGTGATCACAGAGTGGAGCTGTCTGGAATGACTTATGCTGGCATGTCTGGTACTTCCTAACAGCTATAAAAATACAGCTCTTCGAGTTAGATTTACTAACATTTTGTATCAACCCAGTAGCCAAAAATAGCACTAATAACTTAAGTGCTGGTGATTATACCGGTACAAAATAAATGCATGATTTAAGAAGTTAAATCAATTTAGTAGCTTTTTTTGAAAGCACTGGGAACATACAACAATTTAGATAGAGGGTGTTTTTATTCTTTTTTAGGAAATACTTTCTGTATACTGTGCTTCAGAATAATCCCCTAGGTGTGTTCAGGCAATTGCTTATGTTTGTGAAAGGTACTTATCCTCACAAAAGAACAAAAAGACTGCTGATGAGCCAATTAATTTTTAACTTGCATCCCAAATTTCCTTCTAATTTTTCTTAAGATACCTTTGATTCTGGCATTCAAATTTATGTCTAAGTAACAGTGAAGACAAGAATTTGCATGGTCTTAATACTAGCAAATCCACTTTTAAAAACAAATAGTGTTTCTTTTTATCCTAGGTACACAAAAGTGCTGTTTAAACTATTTAATCCTTGGGACAGCTGGTATACTAAACCCTTCACATTCCAAAACCAGACCCAGGGTCCAAAGCCAATAGCTCAATTAACAGAGTGATTAGAAACACAGGAACAGAAATAAGATTTTAAGTCATCCCTGCCTGCTCTTGTTGAGGATAATTGTCTCAGACAGCCTGGGTAATACATGTAGAAAGTTCTTCTTCAGAATTTCTCCATGTTTTAGTTCCCGTTACTACTATAATTCAAAAACGCTTGCAGAATTTAAACATCTGTATTTACCTGGTACTAGCAAATCCACTAACATAAACCTTTGTATTTACCTGCCTACATTTAATTATATCTATGTTATACCTATGGATTTGCACACTGATTTGGTCCTATAGACTTTGTAGTTCTTCCTCCTCCTGTTGTTCATTCTCCAGAAACATTTTCAAAGAAAACTGTTTTTTTCCCACATGACATCCTTGTCTCTAAATTGGAGAGACATCAATTTGACAGATGGACCATTTAGTGGATAAAGAACTGGCTGGCTGGCCGCATACAAAGAGTTGTAGTCAATGGCTCGATGTCCGGCTGGAGACCAGTAACGAGTGGTGTCCCTCAGGGATCGGTGTTGGGACCGATCTTGTTCAACATCTTTGTCAGCGACATGGACAGTGGGATTGAGTGCGCCCTCAGCAAGTTTGCCGATGACACCAAGCTGTGTGGTTCGGTTGATACGCCGGAGGGAAGGGATGCCATCGAGAGGGACCTCGACACACTTGTGAGGTGGGCTGATGCCAACCTTATGAAGTTTAACCATGCCAAGTGCAAGGTCCTACACCTGGGTCAGAGCAATCCCAGGCACAGCTACAGGTTGGGCAGAGAAGAGATTCAGAGCAGCTCTGCAGAGAAGGACTTGGGGGTGTTGGTCGATGAGAAAATGAACATGAGCCAGCTTCAGTGTGTGCTCGCAGCCCAGAAAGCCAACTGTATCCTGGGCTGCATCAAAAGGAGTGTGACCAGCAGGTCGAAGGAGGTGATCCTGCCCCTCTGCTCTTGTGAGACCTCACTTGGAGTATTGTGTGCAGTTCTGGTGTCCTCAACATAAAAACGACATGGAACTGTTGGAACAAGTCCAGAGGAGGGCCACGAGGATGATCAGGGGACTGGAGCACCTCCCGTATGAAGATAGGCTGAGAAAGTTGGGGTTGTTCAGCCTGGAGAAGAGAAGGCTTCATGGAGACCTCATAGCAGCCTTCCAGTATCTGAAGGGGGCCTACAAGGATGCTGGGGATGGACTCTTCATTAGGGACTGTAGTGATAGGACAAGGGGTAACGGGTTCAAACTTAAACAAGGGAAGTTTAGATTGGCTATAAGGAAGAAATTCTTTCCTGAGAGGGTGGTGAGGCACTGGAATGGGTTGCCCAGGGAGGTTGTGAATGCTCCATCCCTGGCAGGGTTCAAGGCCAGTTTGGACAGAGCCTTGGGTGACATGGTTTAGTGTGGGGTGTCCCTGCCCATGGCAGGGGGGTTGGAACTAGATAATCTTAAGGTCCTTTCCAACCCTAACTATTCTATGATTCTATGATTCTTACCAGCTTTTGGGGTTTCATTTAATTTCATGGGTTTGATCAAACAAAGCTCGCTCATTCTTCTCCCATTTCTTGACCACTTCAGAAGGCCTCTTCTGTTTCTTTTCCAGTTTGAGTTATTATTTTCTGAACATCAGAGACCAGGATGGTACTGGAGGAGATCTCAGTTTATTGCAGAATTTTATCTCATCTCTTTTCTCTACAGGAAAAACCTCGGTGATTTATTGCCGTCCTACGATCATTTAACACATCTACTTTCTTCTCTTCCTCAACTATTTCCAGCTGATAGCCTCTCACTTGATAGTAGTGTGCATGAGCCTCATTTCTATACTATTTTTTTCACCCTTTTTCTACTCTTGGAGTTCACCTGCATCTTTTGATGTGACGTTCTGACTGCCCTATATATTAACAATCCACCATAAAATTAAATCAAGCAAATTTCTTTAGCAGGCTATCTTTCCATTTGGTAGAATGGTAGAATGGCTATTTCTTTTTGTATGCCCTGCAAAGATGAGTGCAGCCCACATTTTGACATTTGTCTCTTCACCTCTATACTTAAGATCTAGGACATAACTTTCTTTGCTGATGACTCCCTTTTCCATCTTGTGTATGCACCTTACTTGTTTGCTAGCGTCTTTCTTGCTGGATTAACCATCCATTTAGGAATGATGTCCTTGCAACAAGATTTCCTCCTCTTGCTAGGGACAAATAATGTCCTTTGATCATGAAAAAAATCATACATCTTTCACTTCTACAATCCGAATATTCTTCTAGTTCACTGTTCAGCTAGCTTCAAAGCAAGGTCCTCAGTTGTAGGCATTGTTTTTTGAAACTGAAACTAAACCATGATCATCTGAAAAAAAAAAAAAAAAAGAGAGAGGGATAATATCCTAATTTCTTTTCAAATCTATGTCTAAAGCTGTAGTATTTCTCTCTCTATGCAATTCTCTTGAGATTTCCTGGGAATTCTGTTGGCTTTCATCTCTAAAAATAACAGCACAGTCAGTGCAGTAACACCTGATCTCCTTCTGGCAGAAAAACCCAAACCAAACCAAAAACAAACAAACAAGTCTTCCAAATGGTCCTCTTTCTGTAGTGTTTACCTTCCTAATAACATGAGGGCTCTAAAACCAAGACTATAGCAGCTCAAGTTCTTCCTTTTTGGCTCTGTGCAGCAGTATAAAAATCACTTCAAATCTCTGCAGAAAATTGCCATAATCCTTTTCCTAACCACTTCAGGAGTGTGGCTTGACTTATTTTTACTTCATTTCAAGTACCTAGTCTCTTACTTATGGTGCTCCTTTATCGCTAACAGTAACAACTGCACTTGTCTATTTTTCCTGACAAGTGTGGAAAATCACATCTCTCAATCTTTTCTTTTCCTACTCTATAGTTTTTTAATGGGTCTCAATGGCTTTATACAGACATTTCTCTTCTGTGGTAGGAGGCTGAAGAAAGCATGCTATTTCCATGAATAAAGTGTATAGTTGAATATCTCTGAACAGTCTTCATTTAATCAACTAATTAGTCATCTCACTGTCTTCATTATCTTGTCTTTTCATTTTCTTTCTCAATGACCTGAAAAAAGTAATGGTGATGATTGATTAACTGCACATTAGCACTGCCAGGCATCTTCTGTGGGCTGACACCGTCATCCCAGATATAGGATGCTTCTTGATGAATTACATTTATGAGAAATTGTAGAAATAGAATTTCAAAAAAATCTGGAATGTGTACAGGAAATTTCAGATGGAAATATTGAAAATGGTTCCAGATCAGGTTAGTAACATTTCCAGAGTGAAATTTTTAGTGTATTAACGATAAGATACAGAGGTTGCCAAAGATCAGCTAAAAATTAGTACAAGGCCTTCAGCTCTGATGGTCTGAAATAAAAGCATATAGCGTTTTGCTTTCCATAAGAAAACAAAATTCAGTGAAGGTAGTAATATATACGACAAAAAAGACTTTGAAGCAATTGTTGCTTCTACCAAAATGCTCTTGCTTGTAGGATAATCACTGGATTTTACAGTTTAAAAATACAATCAGGCAAACTTGTTTCTCCCATATCCAGCAATTGTTTTTTTTCATTTTCAATAGCAGTAAACAAAGTTTGGAAAGCAAAACACATATTTGTGCAATAATAAAAGTCTCTTGCCATTTAGAGATACTCAGAATGTTCATATAAAAATGAAAATAAATTCTCAGTATAAAATATTTTTATTATATGTTTGATAGTATATAAAACATCACATCATTAAAAAATCAATTAAAAGATCACTTCTGTTTGCTTTGGACTATAAACTGCAATAAACAGCTTTTGAGATTGATTAATAACCAAAACAAAGATGAAACATTGAATCAGTCTCAAAATCTTTTGGTTACATAGAAATAACAGATTAGTCCTATTATAGGTTGCGAAAAGAAGAAGAGAAGCTGGGCTGGATTCTGCTTTCAATTCTATAGAGTAGGATTTATCTGAATTAATTTATCCGTTTCATCTAAACTAGATCTGAAGATCTCCATTCACTACATAGAGCGAATGGAAAGAGACAGGCTTTTTGAAAAGGCAATTTATCCAGCCTTTCATAAACACCTGTCATTAGACAAATCATCCTGTGGAGATGCCTATCTCCCCATTGATTTGAGAGAACTTAGACAGGTACGTCAAGAGAGACACACACTTAAGATAGATGAAGATGATATGATGCTGAAGTGCCCCTTTCACTTCAAGTATGTGGATGAATTTCCCTCCTCCCCAGATCAGGAGATTTTAGTAGCAGCTGACCGTCACTATGCTTGCATCTTCTTCAAGGCAGAACTTTATTATTGCATGTAAAATATACTTAAAATATCAAATAGCCTTTCCCACTCTGCCATCCTGTGCTACTAGTTATACTGACTTATTTCATTGAAAATGCGCCATTTCAGAAGAACTGCTGTTCTTCCCAAAGAAGGCCCAGGTAGTCTGGCAACTGTAGCTCCTCTCTTGGCTATCCAGAGGTCAGTAACTGTTCATGATGATGCTTTCAGGAAAAAGTACAGTGAAAACACGAGTATTTCAGCTCACTGTTCCTCTCTGAAACTATTGCTCAACCTCTTATTCCTCATGACTTCCTAGTCTACTCATTCCCTTTGAAATGGTAGGTAGATCCAAACCAGAGTTCAAAAAAGTCTCACACTTAGCCTATGTTAAACAGATGCATAAAGATAAAAGCAGCGCCAGGGGGTTGTTCTTTTACATGGTTTGCTCCTGATTGATTATCTTCTGAAGGTGAGATAGCTGCACTTTTTTAAAGGTAGGTGCTAAAGACATGCATAAAAGAAGGGCTGAGGAGGTCATAATCCTGAAGTGAGGGTGCCCTTTCCAAATCTTTACTGTGTAATCTGAATTGATTAATCACAGCATATCATAGAATATCAGGTTGGAAAGGACCTCAAGGATCATCTGGTCCGTACTTTCTTAGCAAAGTATGACCTAGACTAGAAGTCCCAGCACCCTGTCCAGCTGAATTTTAAACATGTCCAATGTTGGGGAATCCACCACTTACCTGGAGAGATTATTCCAATGGCTGACTGTTCCCATTGTGAAAAATTTCCCTCTTGTTTCCAGCCAGAAGCTCCCTAAGAGTAACTTGTGCCCATTACCCCTTATATTTTCCATGTGACTCCTGTAAAAAGGGAATCTCAATCTTACTTGTAATGAATTGAGCCACTATACAGAATGTGACCAAACACCCTAATTTTTTACCAGAATACCAGAAATGTGGGACAGAATAGATTTTGGTACCCTGATCTGGCATGACTCTAGAAGTGATCATAGAATTCTGCTGTGTCTCAATTTTTCTTGAAATTGAATCTATGGTACACTCTCCACCAACCATCATCACCATCATGTTATCATATCCAGAATATTTATTAAAGGTCACAAGAGCCCCTACAAATATACTAAAGGAAGGAATTCATAACTGCAAAACATGTTGAGATCCATAACTGAAAGAAAACAGGGCAAATTATTAACAATTGTTTTAATAAATTTTTATGGTTTTTATTTTTTCTGGATTTCACTGGTTTTTAATATTTGCCCAATGCCAATCTCCAATGCAGATGTAATGTATCTGAATAAAATGAGACTTGAAAAAAGATAAAGTCTAGAGTAAATCAACAGCTGTGGAAGTTTTGATGTAGCAAATTCATATCAGAGATTTATTCTGGTTTAGCTCCTTTCAAATCCATCACTGTACTAAGCCTGGAAATATCATATTGTCTGGAAAAGTCACTGGAAAATTGATGCATGCTCAGTTTTATAATAGTGTATTTAACCTCATTTCTGTGAACCTACAGTTCTTTATATCAACGACTGATCAGCAACTTACATCGCAATAGAATTCTTCAGTCTCCATCTGGACACAAAAGAGCCATTTGCAAATAGCTTTGTTGCTTTATGTGATAAAAATTAAATATTATAAGGAAAACTTGGAGCAGATTAACTGCAGTTGCTAATATCAGGTGACAGGTTTCCCCTAATTCTAACAAGGTAAAAACATCTCCCGCAACAAGTGTGATGGTGTTAAATTGAGAGATAACTGTATGTCACCAAAACCCAGGAATTTGCTTGTTGGAGTATTTAAGTAAAGGAGATTTGAAAAGGATCCAGCTCTGATATAAAGTCCTATCTGTCTGTCAGTAATGAAATGCAGGCAGATGCATGTGTTTTCTCTGTGGTAAAGAAAATGAATGAGAGATTTGTAAAGAAAACCAGGAAACAAGCAAAGTCAGGGAAGAGGGGCTAGAGGTTACGGCTGCAGAGCAGTTATAAAATGAAGTTTAACTGGAACAGATGTCTTTACCACAGTTGCCATTGTACAGCAGAATTTCCGTCCTCTGTGAGTGATGCTTAGTGACACAGATTGGGCTAAGAAAAGGCTCTTCATCAACCAAAAGGTCTGTTCTGGCAATTCTTCACAAGTGACACTTGTCTAACACGTTCTATGAATTTACCTGTTCAGAGAGCTAAACTGGCAGAAAACTGGTAAAGTTTTTATGAGCACAGTGATAAGTCAAGGGAAGCAGGAGTGAAGCAGTTTTCAGAAGCAGCTGTCTATTTGATCAGGTTAATCACCTGTCACATCATACATAGATGCAGTGGAACCCAATGCAATATCTTAAGCTGATGCTAACGAAGCACAGCTACCTGGAAAGGCTGTCATTTTAAAGGTGAAGCATAGAGATGGTGATATTCACTTATTAGAAGATTTTGCATCCAGAATGTTAGCTGGGAAGCGCATAGTAGCACTTTCCATTAAACGGTGACATACTAAGTGAAGCAATGGTGTCAAATATATGCTGCCAGAACATACATGGTGCATTTTTCCTTTTACTCTCTGCCAATGGTTTTTCCACTTCTGGTCGCTCCATAGATGTTTTCTAACACAACTAAGCAAACCAGGACTCAGGAGGCCCAAATTGTGATGCTGAGGTTTGCACTACCATGTGAAAAATTAACATTTTGAAAATATAAAATGTTCAAAATCAATATTATCTACAAGAAATTCACAAGGGACCCCCCTTGAGTGTGTTTCTTCAAAGGATATCCAAAGGTATCCAACATCTTTGGAATCTGATGAGAGGTGATTGCCAGTCTTTCTGGGACTTCTTGATTTGGAGCAGATAACTTGATACCCTGGAACACTAATGCTCTGAAATGCTCAGTGCATCCTGCATGAACCTCAAAAGGTAGTTTAAATCTACATGTGGAGTAAAAGATTTCTGTGGACTTTATTTCCATTCCCTACTACAGTGCCAACACTGTAGGAAAAAATGACTGCTTGTTAAGCTGCGTTGCAAGCCCTGTTTAATAAGGATGAACGCATATATGACACTGAAAGAGCAGAGCTGGATTTGGCAACAGGGGAACGTTTTGCACTTAGTATACTGCCACTCAGTAAGCTCTTCTGGTTCTGCACTGCTACAAAGGAAATAATATAGCTTCTGCAAGCAAGAGGGGAGAGACATTTGAAGTATGAAGCAATTGTATAATGACAACTTGAAACCTGAACACCAAATCCTCAGTCATTTCTACCCTATCCTCTGTTCTATGGTGCTAAGAGGTCTATCTGCTAAAACTGTGTGTGGCGGGGATTTCTCCTGAGTGACTCCCACTGAACTGAAAAAGTTCTGTATTCTGCTTTGGTAACTCAATGCCCAAAGATCAGTCTGCTAATGGACAAGAAGCATGGACTTTTTAGGAGTTATAGAGGTAATTTAAGCCTAAGACACAAGTAGATCTACCGACCTGAGTACACAGATAGGAAGCAGCACAGCAATACTTGAACTGTGACTTTCCTGTAACTGCGTGCTTGAAGCTTTAATATGAAATAGCATCCTATAAAATTATCTTTATGAGCTAAATGATGTAGCAAAGTGCTTGCACGCCTTAGTTAATCTTCTCAGAACGAAAACTAATGGTAAAAAGCATAATTTAGGTTAGAGATATTTAGTATTATTTTTTAACTTTATCATCATTGTGCCTATTTTGGGTTTCTCTATGGCAGATAGGGCAAGAGCAGATAATGGAAAGATAATCCCTTGTTCTGCCAATGGGTGAACTAGAAGGTGTAATAGATATGGATCAAAAAGAGTAGAAGCTACCAAAAAAGACTGATGAGTGTCTGGGTAAAGGTAACCTTTGTTAACGTTAGGATTACTTTTATTCTGTCTATTCAAAATACCAATTCTGAAGTATGTTTTGTTTCATGTCTCTGCCCCCAGTGTCTCTTCAGTAGACAATTTAGCTGAGCACTGCAAAATTCCCTGCATTTTACTTTTGTACAGGCTGATGTTACCTCTCTGCTTTGCCTGCTTATAAGCAGGTATTTGTCACACTTCTTTCTGTTCAAAGCGTAGCTGAAACCAGGGGGAAAACAGTGAGGCGAAGTTTTGGAATCTCTATTGCTGTTTGCACTAAAAGAGCTCAGAATTCAAGGTACTAATTGTATCTTTAGAGAAGAGTCTAACCAATTATGCATATTTCACTGTGGCAAAGCACTATGCTATTGTGTGGGAAGCCTCAGGAGCCGAGACTCTAGGGGGTTTATCTCTTCTTTCCAGTAACTCAGAAGAATAAAGGATCAAAACTAAGTGCTTTATCTAATTGTAACTCAGATAGATAGTGAATTCAATGTAATGTCGTCTGGTAAAGGCCAACTATTTGTCTAAGGATGTGGAGCCTGAGGGAGCAATGGAAGTGAGATGAGAATGTATAGTCAGTCAAAATGCATATTAGCATAGTTTGAATCTATTATTATAAATGCATTGTAAATTTTAAATGGCTGGATTATGACTGTGTTTCTTTTCTTGATCTTCTTAATATGTATTCTGGTGCCAGACCTTTCTGCTGTTCCATTGCAGTAAGGATGAAGCCTTGTGTCCCAGTTTTCCTGTACTTCCCTATACCTTTTTTGAGCTACAATAAGCTGGCAGTTCTTTTCTTCGTGTATGCATTTGTGCACATGGGCACAAATAAATGAGATTCCATAAAACCATTCCCATATGCTTTTGTCTACCTAATGTCTGCCCAACAATAGGCACATTCCCTTATATCCCAGTCTTGGTTTCCCTAAGCCTTCAGTGGTTTTCAATTTTAATGCACAATCTTTTGAGGAGTCCAAGACATGCGTGACTTACAAATCTTTGAGTCTATTTTTTCCAGCTATTGTCTTCAGTTCAGCTGGACCCACTTCCTCACGTCTCTCTCTCCCATAAAGTTCTAGCATTTTAAAGGAAATCACTGAAGCTTAATAAGTTAATAGAAAGTTAATGAATTAAATTGAATTATGAGCTGCCTGAGTTTCCACCTTCTGAACTTAGGCTACATTTTTCTCAGTCCTATTCTGGATGCAACTCATCCTTCACTTTACTTTTGACAACAATTTTTAGCTGCCCTGTGTAGAAAACAGTTTCAGTTTCGTACATACAAACCTCAGCCACAAAAACTGGATATGTCCAAAATAAAACAAAGCCAAGCCTCATCTTAAATGTAATGAGGAATGGAAAGTTATTCTGGATTTCAGGAAAATCAGATTTGATTGGAAACCTGTAGTTTTCAGAAATCCTCAGCCATGAAAGCATTATTTTACTTCGGGAGAAATACTATTGCTATTCATGACACTCTAGTCCAATATGTTCTCGCACAAGCCCTCACTCAACATCTGCTTTAACTTAGGTGTCAAAATATAGATAGCTCTCCTATGCTTCTGTTACAAGAAAGTGCCTCTGGATGGCAGTTTATCTAATCTTAAAATAGGCATACATAGTAAACCAGAAAAAAGTGCTCTCCTGTCTGTGTTTGCAGTTCAGCACACATCCAGCTCAGCGACTTTGCCACCTTGTGATGGATCATATTGTCTCAAACCTTCAGTGTGCTTGCCATAGTTCATTAGATTTAGAAGGGGCTGTCTGCTCAGCACTGCTGCACGGGGTATGCTGTATTGTGTATGTATGGGGAACTGCTATGTTGTAAGACTTACACAATGCTGAAAGTCCCTGCTCTGCAAAGTACCAGCTGATCAAAGGTGGAAGAGTTCAGTCCCAAAGGCATGGACATTGTGGACATTGGTCCAAAGAGCATCTCACCAAGGCTGCTATGGAGGGTTCCTTGGGGCCTCATTCCCTAATGGAAAATGCTTCCAAACCAGACATGAGAGTATCATATTGCCTCATTTCTCCTAATCTGCTCACGCTCAAGAAAGTATTTTTTCTTCTGCTTAATTAAACAGCCTCACAATTGCTGAGACAATAACTCTTTTTAAAATAACAATGTTTATGCTCTTACCCTTCTCTGCACCTTCCAAGTCACATCTATTCATATGATATTTACAACTGAATTTGCATTTCAGTGTTGCCAACTTTTATGGGCTCATGTCTTCCTAAACTAGTAGTGTAATTATAACTGTCTACCTCCTGGTATTTATTATTAACATGAATATAATGAAGTGGGCGATTAAGCAGTCACTGGTTACTCCTGTAATCATCAGACCAGCCCCCTAAGGAAACTGAGTTCAATAACATGTCACTGGAAGGATAAAATCTTAATGAGTCATCAACGAGACGCAGAATTGTGAGGCTCAGCAGAGTTCAAGTCCTGTTTATCATAAAAATGGAAGGACATGAGGCTGGGTGAGAAGGAGAAATAGCACAAAATGGAGGGATAGATACTCAGTGTGATTTGCATTACCTCGGTTGGATCTCTGACAAGTAAAAACCGGTGAGGATCTGCCCCTCATCATTAGCACAGTAGTTGTAAAACCTTTATTTTGATATACAGATCTATTTCCACACACTCAGCTGCTACCTGGCACCTGCTTAATTCAGAGCATGCCGGAGATGGGACTACCTCCTCCCCATCTGCCCCCTAAGCTCACCTCCCCATTCTCCTTTCACAAAGACTGCCTGTGATAGGAAGCGATTTACAGAAAAAGAGTTTCCAAACCCTCCGGCATCTTGGATCTGCTTATACAAGCTTGTCCTGATTAATTCAAAACTCTTTTTGTTCTAATAATCCTCCCATTTCAAAGCTTCTTTGTAGTTTCTTCACTATCTTTTGTTGACATGCAAACGAGAAACCTCAGGTATCGATGTTTAACTTTTTTTTATTCTCCCTTTTTTCACAGTCTCATAAGTTTAGGAAGCTGTGATATGCTCTGGCTTTTTCTTTCCCTGAATGTATTCTCCATGTTATTAATAATTCACATACTTAAGAAGGGAGGAAAAAATAAAAGATTACCCAAAGCCCTGTTAGACATCGAGAAGTGACAATGCTTCCGGAAGAAAGACTTCAGGTCAAGTTCAGACTTGGGAAAAGCGGCTGCAACACCATTGAACTACTTCCAGATTATTCATAACATCAAGGCAGTATGTCAGCTACTCAATAATGTATCCTACTCCAACCTTCAATTAACCTTTTTTATTCTTAAGTATTTAGCTGTGGAAGTCACGCAAATTAATTTACAGAGAAGCTAATAAACAGTGAGTCACAGGAATCAGGGTGAGTAGATGTTTAGTTATATGGTTTATTATTTATTTAAACTGTATTTTGATGAATTATTGAAGCTTTAACATTAATACTTTTCTTCTGAAGTATTGTTGAGAATTTTTTTCTAAGTACAGAGATGGTTTTCTAAGAGCTGCATGCCCATGATTGAAGGCACGCACATTTTCTTCAGTAATCTGATATTTTGGTTCTTCGTGGCCTTGAGGCACAGCTGTTATTCCCACCATAAGCAAGGAACTGATGCAAAAACAGAAAAAAGGGGAAATTCAGGTATATGCATCTAGAAGTACTTTCTCAGCTATCTTCAGCTGTCCAAAGCATCAATGGAAGAGGAGGTAACATGACACAGGACCTAAAAGAGACAAATCTTTCTGCTACTCAGGTAAGGTATCCCAGAATCTCTGCATTGGTACTATATATATGCACAGTAACTCGATGTGTGCATGTGTGGTCTTCCCTTGCAGCTGGGAAAGGTATTTCAGCTGAACTAATGAGCAAAGTCCATCTGCATGAAAACTTCCCATAAATAAGCAGAAGTAGGGCAACCAGCTCACCCTTTGTAGTGAGTGGCAGAGAGAATTTAATAATAGTAGAACTTCAGATCTAACCTGCTATAACCCAAAACCCTAATCTGGTATATGTCTCCATCCTGTCGAACAAAAGAAATGGCATCTGATGACCATGTCACTAATGTATGGCAGGAAATAACGACCCCATCATCTAATTTAGCTCATTTAGAACTTTCTTTATGTTTTAACTTACATTGTTATGGATTTAGATTTTGTATTGCAAACCTGACAGCTGAAAGCAGAAACAAACTTCCTGATTCATGGTGGCAGACACTGGGTTTTACAGGTCTAAAGTGGCTGCGTGAACTGGCAGACTCCTCCCTGTGTTTTCCAGCTCCCAGTTATTTCCCATAGTTCTGGATGCACAGGGTCTTGGAAACTAACACAGACATAACATACCTTTGCACATATATTTTTTCTGATGGTCTTGAGAAACTGTCTGCCCTAGGATTTATGAATAAAGATGAGTGGCTGTGTAATTTCCTTTTATAAAATGTAAGTCTCCTAAAAAAGTGAGAGAAGTAAGTAGTTACTGTTCCCTATGAACACTGTTGATCAGTGTCATGAATGATGCATGTTTCTCTCCTGGGTCCAGTGTCCTCTGGCATTTCTCAAGCAGTAGCTCAATATTTTCTACCACTGATAAATCATTCAATAGGGAAAGGGTAAGTCCTGATTCTTGAGCCACTCTTCAGAGGCAGTGACTGATGTGGTTTGTCGAATGGCTTAGTTTTACATTCCACAGCTGAAAGTCTGACATCCAAGTCTTTACAGTTCACCAAGGTCACAGGGACATCAGAGTTGTGGAGTGTGCTTTCAGCTTCTTGGATGGTAGGACACGGCTTCAAATTCAGCAGGAAAATTTCTACTCCAGTAGAAACACATTTTTTTCTGATGTTTTTTATCTTTTTCTTTACAGAGATGTGAGATAACAATGGTGTCCTAAGGAGATGATATTCCTTTCGCTAAGCAGAATTAGGGGTCAGATATTTCTATAACGTTCACAATATCTATGATAAAAGCTGTTCAGTGAAAATAACCTGTGGTTTTCTTTTCAGGACTGAATCTATTCTAGACATCTCTTCTATATACATTGTAAAAAAGATTATGTAGGACTGTTGGAGGAATTCTGCTATTCACAGATTACGGGTTAACTAAATAATGCTTTAGAGAAAAGTAGTATGGTTTCATTTCAAAATGAGTGGTTTCAAACCAGGTTTTTTCCCACTGCTATACAGTACAACTTCCCTTTAGTTCCCAAAGCTAAATGAAATAACGAAGTAACCATGCTGAATATAACTTAACCTCTTAAATGAATTTTTTCTTTCCATATTGGAAATCCTTCTGTTCTGTATTTTATTTGAGGCTAGAAGCAGCAAGTTTGCTACAGAGAGATTTTTTGTAGGATATTCAAAGCAAATTAAATTCAAATACAGAATCATGAGCATTTGTGGAAGACAGAACAGAAAGGTTCACATTGTTTTCATCAGGGATCAAAGATGAGTCTAGTGCCCTGTGCATCTATCCAACCAAATGTCAGAAAGAACAGTCACGAAGAACATTTGGCACATACAGTAAAAACGTTGATGAAAACTCTCTGAAAAATACATCTGACTAATGTAAAAACTTTTAAAGTCTCAAAGAGCATAAAATACATTTGAAATATTCATACAGCAGTATTAGAAAAAAAAAAACAAAACCCCAACACAGGAACAAAACCAACACAACAAAAAGCAATATCAGAATTTAAATCTTTCTCCTGGGAGCATTCTGACAAATAGAGACAGATCTGAGGATCACAAGGATATAAAATTAACCAAAAAATTAAAGGCTGCAAATAATGTAAAAGATGTGCCAACTATCCCTCGCCTTAAAAGGACAGAAATAAGAAATAAGGGAAAAGACTCTCCCTCCTTTTAGTTCTAGGAGCATAATAGATGAGAAGTTCAGTCTCTCCATAAGGCCTTCAACCCATTTCCAACACCTTGCAGCCAAGTTATCAGCTTACTTTCCAGAGCAAGAGCTTCCACAGTGCCTTCATACTAGCAGAACAGTCCTGCAAGTATCATGAATTCCACCATTCTATGACAGTACTGGCAATGCCTTTGTTATGTGTTTGTCTTGGTGCTCATTTCCTATATTTATATCCAGCTGGGGAAAGAGCTTGACATGCACACACCTTCTCAATATGTTACAGGGCTGCTTGTTAGTACACAGTAGGGAGCTGAACATAAAGAATCCCAGTTCTATTCTTGGCTTTCCAAGAGACACATGCTGCATGCAGCCTGGGGAACTGGAGTGTCCAAATGGATGTAGTTATCCTAAAAAGCAAGATGGAAAAGGAGACAAATTGGCGTCTCACATATTGTCACATTGGCTCTGAAGCCTCCATCTGACCGTGAAAGCTCTCAGTTAGATCATTTTAAGTTTACTAGCTTCCTTCTTAGCTGCCTTCTGTGTTAGACTTACAACCGTACTCAATAATAATAGCAGAAAAATAGATGGGGACTTTAACAGCAGTTAGGAGTGAGATTTGTTTTCTTCTTTTCTATTTCTGGACAATGTAGGAGTATTTGCTGAAAGCCTCTCTCTTTCTCTTGGATATTTGCTTTTCTTTGTTTGTTTGTTTTCCTGACTTGATATTACCCCTGAGAATTGAATGGTATCCATCACACAGTGATAGAGCTATCATGAAATTAAAATTCAGCATCTGTTGTGTGAGAATATATTTTCCTCTGTATCTGAATTGTGCTGAAAACTCTATGGTCAGTCATCAAGAGGATCTAACCATTGCCATACGGCTGAGTACATAAGCGACAATGAGACCAGAGAGCATTTATTGACCTTCCAAAAGGATACAGAGAGAAACAGTCCAGTGGAAAACCTGTCAAAAGAGCAGCTATTCTCTCCTTTTTCTTCCCTTGTTAGTTCTTCAATCATTTGAACACATTTTGGTTGTACTCAAAGTTTTCATACTGAGACTTGCGTTTTGCTGTTGCCATGAAGGTTTCAAAGGCACACGGTTCTAGTGAAACTGAGCTCTGCAGCACATGACACAGTCCCGTGGCACTGCATCAATACACAGATCTCTGTTGTTCACACAAAAGGATGGCAGGGCTGGAAGCAGGTCTAACTGCTGTTCGCAAGTCAGCAGCGTGCCTTCACAGCACGCAGCAGGTGCCTTACCCAGAAAACCAGTAAACAATCACTGTTTTTTTCAAGTCAGTTTTGTTAGAAGTCAATGCCAAAGGAAGCTAACATGGACTTAATATCACCGAAACACAGAAGAATTGTTTTTCAAATAGGACATTTAAAAAAAAATTCTGTGGGCTGTAACTCATGATTTCTGCATGAAATGAGCCCAATTCTGCAAAAAAAAACCACAACCCAAACTAACCCAAACCAAATCAAACCATTTCCCTTACACATTTCTGTAGGTGAATAGTAAATGGGTTTCATGTCAAAACCCACTTAAAGAGAAAAGTTTTCTCAAGGCAATGAAGTATATTTTTAACAGTTTGAGGGAACGGATAATGAAATAAGTAGGGCTGTTTATATCTGAAACCCTTAAATCATGACTGAATTGAAAACTCCTTTTATATCTTCCCGTAAAATGAAACAAAACTTCACTGATTGTGCAGAAGACTCAATTGGAAAGATCACATTTTAAGTTTATTTTATTATTTGTTATCATGTGTCTTTCTCTCTGCCTTTCTCACTTTTGTTTCCTTCTGGAACTGAGCAGATATCCAAAAAGCTTTTTTCTCAAACTGTTGTCAACATCAATATATATCTCTGTAAAATAGTGTAGATTGTTAGTCTTGCAGAAATACTCATATCTTTCAGTCTCAAGAATAGGTCACCATGACTCTTGTTTCTCCAAAAAGAAGCCTACACATCTCCTTAGGAAATTTGTCAAAAACCTACTGACAATATCTGGCAGTGCTTCAAAGTGTCTCATCACTCGCACAGCACTCATCCTTAGCACATTCTTACTTAATGCTGAAATGAAGCCTTGTGTTTATTTTTTCTGCAGGGCAACGCTCTGTTAGTCCTACCTGCAGTAGATGCAGAGCTGACGTTTGATGCATGGTTGGGTGCAGGAAAGCTTTAACCATGGAATTTCTTCCTCCCAGGCATTTCAAGACTCCAGTGAGTAAATATCTTCACCTTCCTCCTCTGTCATGGCACATACAGAGGCAATGTACATCCACACACTCTACTGCCTGGGTCCTGGATTTGTTACCCTTACTCTTGTGTATTACTGCTGTTATCATATAGTATATATCATATATTATCATATATTATCATATAATATCATATATGTATATATATAAAATATATATATGATATATATAATATCATATATTATCATATAATATTTCGATACAATAGAAATTATCTATTTCTGCATGAGAAGTTATTCTTCAAATAAAATGAGATAAAATTAAATAAAAATAAATAAATAATTAACAGAATTAATTGAAAAATAATTAATTAAAAATTAAATTAATTATAAGAATAAATATTAAATAATGAATTAATTCAATAAAATTAATAACTTTATTCTTTAAATAAAATTATTCAGACTGTATTTTCATCAGGAAATGTTGAAGCAGGGCTTCTTAACCTGTACCAACAGCTGAAAAATTTACCTAAATGACAACTGCCCATAAGCACACACAATTTCAATGATTTATCAAAAAAACCCCAACCAAATAACCCAAACAAGCAGGGAAAAATTAAGACACAGCTCTGAAAGCTCTGGCTCTAGACCTAAGCACAGATTTTAGTGAAGGAATCAGTGAAGTAGGCCTTAAGTTGCAGTGGCTTGGAAGTCTGACTGGCACTTCTAGACCAGAAACAGAAAGACGCAGGAGGAAATTATTTTCTCATAATTCTTTAAGTTTGGCACATTATATATTTGGGAATTTTGATATTTAGGTGAAGCATAACCAGCAATATCAATAATGCACGCAATCTTCTTTAAAATATGTTTTAGGTGAGCACTCTCATTTTGTTGTTCTGATGTAAAAATTGCATCCTTGGAGTTTGAGGTGAGAACCTTTAAGGCATCTAGTTTCATCTGCGCACAGCAATTATGCATGTTAGGTGCCACTGTATGCATTTCAAGCTTGAATTGATTGAAAACCTGGACAATGAGTTTACTTGACAGGGAAGCTGAAGAAAGAAAAAATACCTTGTGCAGAACAATCTGTAGCACAGGACAATGCTGTTATCACCTACCTGCTGCACGTGGCAGCTTTTCCTCTGAGCACTCCCACTGCACAAACATTATCAGCTGAGGCAGCGCTGGCCACCTCCAGTGGCTGCCCCAGACCAACACAAACTATGGTTAAAGAGATTAATGAGGACTTCTGCAATGCTTTTCATTACCTGAGCTGAATAAGCACAACTTTCAGTCTGCTCAGCTAGATGGAGAGGAGGGTGTCTGTCTGAGGGTTGAAGATTAAGCTTTGCTAGGCTCTTTTCTTCTATTGAGGACAGAAAATGTCAAAAACATCTTTCTCTGGCCTATTATTTCACTGATTGGCAGGGATGTGTTTGGGGACAAGCTTTGAAATCACTTTCAGTTTCTCTTTTCACACTGAATTTAGGCTCTAAAGGGCATCTTCCCAGCATGGCACAACCTCGGCAGAGCCCTTTCCAGTAGAAGATGTATAATTCAGCCTTTTTCATCAGTACCCTCATACCATGGCTGGAAACAGCATAAGCCAGCAAAAGCAAGTGTCTGTCAATGTACACCCAGGGTTTTGCCAGGATAAATAAAAGGTGCTTAGGCTGTGGGGCTTCTTCTACACCTCTGACTGACGTGGTTTCATGGTTTTGTTCTTAGACCTGTTCATGGTGACCATGCACGTAATAATGGATTGAGCAATGGGGCTTGACATGGAAAAATGACAAGGATCTTCCTACCACCCCTAAGGCTGCCCACAGGATCCCTCTTCTATCTTGTACTTCAGATGTTCCTGCATCAGCTTCTGAGCTGCTATATGGCTTGCAGCACAACATGTAAAGATAGCCCCTAATCAGTCCTATAAATTATGATGATTTTACAGTTCTGGCATGAAATGGCTGGACTTCCTCAATTGTGAGGGTAGAGGGAAAGCCAGGCTCCTTCAAGAGAGGTAAAATCCATCAATGCCCATAGCAAGCACCTGGGATGTAGATATTTAAATCATTTGGGTACTTTTGAACTTTTTAACCTGTATGCCCAAACCTGCTCCCAGTAGAAGGAATAAATTTCAATTGAGCTTGAAAACAGCCCCTGTCAGAGAAGCATCCAATTGTTTTTTGTTCATTTCCCTGCTTAAATACAACTAATCTATGATATATACCTGAAATCAGTGCACCAGCATTTTTGTTCCAGCGTGGCTGTGAAGCCCTGAGACAGAACGGAAGCGGGCTGACCTCCTGCTTCCTTTGAGCTGGTCCTTGGATGTGCAGTGGCTGCCGTGCTGCTATTCAGGCTGCTGTGTGCTGGCCAGTTTTTCCAAGATGTATCAGCTCCATGAACAGAGAAATGCAGCAAAAGGAGGGCAAGTGTCACCTGTACTTGGCATTATCAGTGCTGGGAAAAAAGTGCCATGAAAGTCAACATTCTGACATATAACAGCACAACTAGATGGCCAATCTATAACTGCCATGTTTTTATCATACCGATTAGCTCAATTAGTATGTCCACATCACTAATACATACTAGCTGAAAATAATATGAGTGATCCAAAGATTTAGTCTAAATAAGGTCTTATGTATTATGATAGACAGAACAAGGACAAGTTGCTACAGACTCATCTACATCTTAATTAAGCTATGAATTAAACAGGAGGCTTGATCTTATTACTGTAGTCAACTACTTTTAAATTCAATAGGGAAGAAAAAGCAACAGAGAGATTTTCAGTAGCCTTCCTCTTGTTCCTCAACAGCAAAAGTCCTTCCAGCAAAGCTGAGGCTTCTGTATAGGTTGTTTGCTGTGTGTATTTTCCAAACAAGTGGGATTGGAAGCTAGGGAAATCTGGGTCAGTTGAGATGCTGTGGTCCTTGAAGTGCCTTGTTTGTGCAAATGTCCTGTAAAATCTGAATTCTCAAAACTCAGCTGCATTTTCACATTTATATACTCTTGGTTTTGTTTCCTATTTTGTTTTAACAATGTTTATTACTGCCTTCCTCTGGAGGCTTCTTAAGAGGAAGGCAGAAATATTTTACTCTTCAAAAGAAATAGGTTGGAAAATTCAATAGTGCTTCATCTCTCTTCCCAAGCACGGTAATTACACAAACTACAGCAAATATTTAAAGAAAAGTAATGCTTTCCCCTCCCTCCCCCCTTTTCCTTATTGCTAGCTTTGTTGATAATAATAAAAGGCTTAGAAGATATTGAAAAACTTGAAATGAGAAATATGGATGGAGAAATTGGAAAATGAATTTGCACGCAATTGTCTTCCCAAAGGGTATCTCCTTTATTTAAGCAAAATATTCCATTTGGGGAGAAAGATTTTAGGAATAAATATGGATTAAAGATGTATTTTTATTTTTATCTTGTATCTACAAAGCCCTTACAATAGGCTATATAGTTGAGGGAATGTCCTGTTGTCTATGTTAGTCTTAATTCCCAAGGAACAGAAATACCTTTAACATGTTAGTCTTTGTAAATTAAGGGACTGTAATTTTTCAGGTTTTTAATTACTTCTCTCTAAAGATGTCTCCCAGACAACAGCACAAATGTATCCAGTGTTTTGGAAAGTGAGAATACAAACTGATTATACCAAGCATGGTTTTGTGGGTTTTTGTATTCTTTGATAAGGTATTGTCTATTCCCCCTCAAGGAATACCCCTTTGCTGGAAAGCCCTATAATAGAAGTTATTGTTCCCTTCAGGCATCACAAACAAGCTTAAATCCGGAGTGCTCCTTGACCCCTCCTTGCATTTCCAGATCACTGCCTGTCACTGAGTTGCCAATGACTGAATTACCCACAGCTTCCTTTGAGGCTGACCTTAAATCCTGTCCTCATCTGCACAGGGCAAGGCTGAGACCTGCTTCTGTGGAGGAGCACTGCTGCAAGGTTCAGTGGGATGGATGGAGGCAGGAAAGGCTGGCTGTCTTTCCCTGTCCTACAGCTGTCCCCATAGGTGACAGCCCTTGTGCAGACTTTTCTGCCAGAGTCCCCTCAATCATCACAAAGCCCTGAAAGTATATAAGAACTTTGTATGCAAGAAATGTCCTCAGGTGAGGATAAAGGGTATATAGATTCTGCCATATCTATTTTCCTCTCTACCTCAGTGTTTTTTAAAGTTAGTTATGAGGAATTCTACCTCTTTGAAATGAAAGACTAGCTGGAGGGGAAAAGCAGGGGCTTGCTAGTCCCTTTTTCAATGTATATACAGGTATTACATTGGTCCTCTGAATACCCACCTTCTCTTCCCTTAACAGTTTCTGCATCACTGCTTCATTGACTTTGCTTAATGCTCTCCCTAACTGACATAGATCTTAGAACACTCTTTCTAATGCTCACTTTTAATTTCTTTCTTCTCCTGTGGTTTTAGAACATTACTCCTAGTTTAACCACCTTAAATATTTCCTCCTCTTTCATATCATTTCCTCTGAATATATTTTCTTGTCGGCTGTTATCATAGCCCTTTGCTATTATTTTCTCTGAGCAGCATAAAGCTTCCAATAGAAAAGGATAATCAGGGACTGTCTGTCTCAGTGCAATTTACCTCTGCATAAAAATGGGCTTATTTAATCTCTTGTAATACGCACTTTATTCTGCTTCTGTATGGAACAGCATGGAACACCTTAAATGGAGAACACAGAAGATCCACAACTGAAGCAATTTTTTTAACCATTCAGAATGTGTTCATTTAACAATATCAAAGAAATCCAAATCTGTGGCAGTGCAGTGTTCAGCCTGAATGAAGAAATGTGTGGCAATTGATCAAAGCAGACACACAATCAAGCTCTGCTGCACAAGGAGCTACCACACATCAGCTGAGCATCAATACAGGCTGGAGGCTCTGTCAACCAGTGGGGTCATTTATGCAAAACTCTGTAGAAGCAATCTGCATTTCAGGAACCTCAGAGATATCAGATTATTTCACCTTATGACAATATAAGTCTATATTAGAAATCAGAATATGCCTCAGGATGCACGGGTATGTCCATTGGCCATAAGCTTCCTTGCAAAGGTAACACAGGAAACTGAAGATGAGTGTAGTTACCAGCACTGTCAAGGAGTTAGGTGATTTCCTCCCTTAACATTAGGTAATGTCAATAATTGCCGTTTATTGTATGCGTCCCAGTATTCAGAAGCTTCATGCACCATATGGAAAAGTTAATTAGGCAAAGTTTGGCAGACAAGCCAAACATCATTCACTCAAATGAAATTTCTATATGTAGTTAAGATTTTTTGTTTGTCATTCCTTCAAGACAACTGTTGGGACAGGAGACATGACACACCACAAAACAAATAACCCAAAATGGAGCTTATCTTTCTGTAGGAATAAAATCTCTTTTTGGCTCCCTGCAAAGCATAGAATTCAAAAATGGTGTCTTTCACTCCCTGTCTGGAAACTGCTTGCCCAAAGCAATTATCATTTTAAATTTGGACAGAAAAATGCACACAGGATTGCAATTATCAGTTATTCAGCTGGTCAATTGCTGCTTTTTTCTTTCTTGTCTTCTCTAAATCTTCAGAAACTGATAAAGGTCTTTCATTATTATTTCTTTTCACGAGCATTTTGATGTAGTCGCACCAAATGAAAGGCAATCTTTAATTATTTGTTCTTTTGCAGCAGCACGGTGCAGTAGGAAGCTCTGTCTTTTTTTCTGAGTATAGAGCTGGGATTCAGAGGATGAAATTTCTTGACCACTGTCATCATGGTTCCAATACACCATCCCACATCAAGTGCAAGTATAATCTTGCATTCAAGGGTTGTGTTTCAGTCTCTATTTGCTTCCTCAGGAATGAATACATCACCAAAGGAAAAAAATCAGTGTGAGTAGGATACTGACACTCAAAAAAACTCCTATATTTGCTTTGCCAGTCCTGTTTTTCTTCTCTACATGGCAGGAGTGGCACAGGGTGTGTGCACACTTTGGCTATTTGCATGGTCCTATCCTGTTGGTGTCCAACTCGGCTGTATTCAGATAGCAGACAGGGGACTGTCTTACAGGAAAAAAGTAAGGTGTGCTGGGAAGGAAGTCTCCATGACGTTCTGATGGCTATCTCAGTGTGGATAAGAGAGGATCAAGACAGACATGCTGGGGGGCTCCCAGGTGTCGTCGGATTAATCTCTGCACTATCGATCTCTGATCCCCTGGCTATATCATCAGTCTTCCCCTTCTTCCTCTTGATTGAAAATCATTCAGAGGAGACTTATTAAGGCCAAAGAAAATGTATGTTGACTCTGGGAGAGGCAATGTAGTCTAATTGCTCAGGACTTGTCATCTTAAATACTTCTTACTATTTTTAATGCTCCTGCATTTCTGTGGGGCAGTTGTTACGAAGTGGTTGTATATGCCCATAATTGAAGCTAAGTGTAATGCTCATTAATGCCTAAATAAGAATGAAGAGAATGATCATCAGGACATATATAATTGATGGTGTTGCACTAAGTATTATAAAGCAACTCTAATTATAAAACATACCGGGTCTTCTATCAATCATCCTTCTCTCGTTCACCTTTTCTGCTTTGATCCACGCACACATTACTCATACGGCCTGAACCAGGTCCCTTGCCGCATCTACTGCATGGTCCCAATGGTGGATACTGAGTTTAGACCTTATGAGGAGAGAAATGGCACCACTAAATGCAACACAAACTGGAATAAATAGCTCAGCTCTGCAAGGCTTGTGACACACACTCATCTTTTGAATTCCTAATGCATGAGGTTCTACTACATTTGCCCATTAATGAATGAGAAAACTGCATTTCAAAAACGTTTTCCTATTAAATCACAGTTCCTGTAGGGAATGGAGTTTTAGCTAGCTTTCAAGGTATGACCTTTGTGCATGTTGCTTTGCATAACAATAAGCAGACTTACAAAAACTTCAGTGATTCCCCATTCTCTATGGCTCCAAAATGGAAAAAAGCGAAGAGAAACAAAAAATCAGTTATTGAAAAAAATAATAAAAAAGGCATTTTAGGAACAAAAGTTTTTCCGCAATGAAAGCTAAATGGTTTATATTCAAAATTTTTAAAGCTTATTTTTATTTAAAATAGAAAATTCCACACAAAAAAGTGGAAAGAGGAAGTTTCTGATTTTCATAACCATTTTTATAGTCACTTTATTAACTATTTTTAGACATTTATTAAAAAATATATATTATAAGAGTTCTGATGAGGGTGGTTTTTTATAGGTGTGCTCCTAAAACCCTCTGCTAGCAAGTAACTAGAGCTGCCTGAGAAAAAACACAGGCTTTGGGAAAAGGCCTGAGACCAGCTCTGCACTTCACTGTGACTGCTGAGCAGCCATTGAGCAGCAGGGGCTCTCAGCAGATCCAGAGCCTTCTGAAGTGTGTGAAAAGCTGCCCAGATAATTGCAGCTAGCTTTGATCAGAACACATGATAAAAGGCAATGTTAAACAGGGGGTAAAATCAAAGAACAAAAATGTAAACAATAAGTAAATATATAAATAAATGAAAAAATGTAAAAGCTACCTTTGGCAAAGCAGTTACAGTCTTAAAAGGTTTCCATATTCCATCAGAATATTCATAGATTTAGTACCAAAGTTTCAGTATAAAAGAAGATCTAAAATATAAAAAATGTCTACGATGATTCTCAAAAACAAAACAAAAAAAAAAAAAAAAGAAAAGCAAAAAAAAACCTTCATTATTGTCACTTTAACCAAAATCAAAATATTTTGTTTGCAGTCAGCTTAGCCACAGACCAAGCTTAATGGTGGAGGTTTGATTCCTGGGTTTTCCTTACTCTTCCATATGTTTCCCTTGGTATGTCCTCCTAACACTGTGGGTACAGCAGGATTTCAGATACCATGGGATGACAGCTGAGTCTGTATCTCAATGGGAGAATGAGGTGTCCATACTGATTCACCTATGAAGCACCACTGTGCTAGGGGAGCTTATTTTCTAACTGATTAAGACAAAAGCATCATAGTTCTATGCAACGAATGCAAACAAACTGCTCTGACTTTTCTGAAATTAAAAACTCATTAAAAAAACATACAGGTAAATTGCCTTTTTTGTCTTGTCTTCAGAAGAGAAGTTTTTTTGAACAGGCATCCGTGAAAAAAAGTGCTCTGAATTTTCTTGTTGAAAAGCAGCTTGAAGATAATACAAGGAGGATATTATTATTGTTATTATATTGTTTATGCAAATTATCTTAGGAACATGGGACTAAACTGAATTTCCGTGTAGTTCAGTGTCTTGCTTTTATAGTCAGCACATCAGATGATCCCTGTACTATGCATCCTCAGCCATCCCAGAGGCAGTTAGTTTCTTTTACCCTCTTAGCAGTGATGGTAAAGTGCCATAATACACCAAATCCCATCATGGTCCCCCTAAGCAGAGGATTCTCCGGATAAGTCATAAAAACTCCTGCAGCTGGTGTATACTGGGCTTAGGTAGCCAAAATACATGCCAAATAACCCCTAGCTTTAAGCTGAAGAAACAGGATTTCTTCTATTCACAGCTCAAATCACTGCCAGTACAGCTTTTGGTGCTGGACTTCGCTCTCTGAGGCTGACACCATAACCCCTCTGGCATTGCAACTCTTTCACTGAAGGATGACCACTATTCTTTTTCCCTAAAGAATAAGAAACTGTAGCTTTTTTAGTGCTTTGGGAGCTTCCCCAAGTATATATGGATTTCATTACTCTGATTGTGCTGTAATGATATAGCTGGTGATACCGTCCTTCACCTAACATACAATGGCATTCTAGTATTATTACATGAAGCTGTAATACCAGCAGTGTGGAAATGCTGGATGACTCATCAGGGCCCACTAATGCATTTTCCAGCTGTCTCTTTTTGCTCTCTTTCTGTCTTTGTTTCTCCTGTTGCATTTTCAGCATCTAAGGAAAGGGGAAATAGGCTTTATGATTTCTGTGTATGACACAAAGAATACTGCATATGCTTGGATTAGAAGAGCTTACAGAAGCACAAAAAGACTCTATCTAAACTGAGGGATGATTCCCATACAAGTGCAAGTGACGCTGCTAGCATGTCCAGGGCTGCCTTGCAGAAATGAGGGGGAATGAGATAACTTAAGGCATGCTTACATTCCAAGCTGCAGCTGTGCAGCAGCACTGTCTCACAATGAGCTGGTCAGCCACCAAGTCATGGTCCATTTTCAGCCAAGCTTAGTGATAATGAAAACTCAAAAGTATTCCCTACGGTAACTGTTTGGCAACCAGTGTACTACAAAAACACTTGTCTCTGTCCCCTTCAAAAGGATGAGGTCTCACCTTCCATCTCCATGGGTTAATAGTGACTGTGAGGTAACTACGCCATATCCCAACACAGACAGCAACCCTTAATAAAGGCTTTAGGTAAACCTGAAGGCCTGATTAGATAATTCCTAAGCTGGAGTATGTCACCACATCATTGGATGTTCAACAGCCATCGATGGGTCTGCTCTTTCTGAATTAGATTAATTGCCTTTTGCTATGTAGTGGTATCTTGGTGAGTATCTTCATTTTGCATCAGAAGCTGATTATTTCCTGGCCTCATTTCTCTGTGCCTCTTTCTCAGTGTGAGGGCAGAAAACTACTTTGCCTCTCTTTCCAGGATGGGAACAGTCCCAGAAGTGGGAATGATAAGAAACAGACAGTGAGATACATAGGAAGCTGCTGCTGCATCCATACCATGTCTAGCGGTCCTCACATATAATTGCATTTTAGAAATTACATATTGCTGACTGCTTCAGAGGAAAGTGGAACCTGAGCCCAGCAGTACAAGACTGGAGGCAAGTTTTGGGTTTCAAGCAAAGTGTCTATGAAACAGTGGCTTACTGTGAGAGTGGTGAGGCACTGGAACAGACTGCTCAAGGAAGCTGAGGCTGCCCAGTCCCTGGTAGTGTTCAAGGCCAGGTTGAACAGGGCTTAGAGCAACCTTGTCTAGTTGGAACTAGACTGATCTTAATGCCCTTTCCAACCCAAACCATTCTATGATTCTGTGACTGGAGGTTAACAAATATGACACTCATCTACAAGAAGGGCCAGAAAGGAGGATCCGGGGCACTACAGGCCCGCCAGTCTAACCTTGCTACTGGGGCAAGCTGTGGAGCAGGTTGTCTTGAGTGCCATCAGACAGCATATACGGGACAACCAGGTGACCAGGCCCAGCCAGCATGAGTTAATGAAAGACAAGTCCTGCTTGACTGACCTGATCTCTTTCTATGAAAAGGTGACCCACTTATTGTATGAGGGAAAGGCTGTGGATATCTGCCCAGACTTTAGTAAAGCCTTTGGCACCATTTCCCACAGCATTCTCCTGGAGAAACTGGCTGCTCATGGGAAGTTGTTGACTCACCATCCCTACAGGTATTTAAAAGAAGTGTAGATGTGGCACACAGGGACATGGTTTAGTGGTGGATATATCAGTGCTGGGTTAATGGTTAGATTTGATGATCTTAAAGATCTTTTCCAATTTACACCATTTTATGATTCTACGATTCTATGATTTAATCCTTTCATATTCTCAAAAAAAAAAACACAAAGCTTTTATTAGTTACATATTTTGTACAACCTATTCAGTTAAGATTTCTTTTTTCTAAAGATAACTTAACACAAGAAATCTGAATTGTTGTTATACACCTTCAGTTTGCGGCAATCACTGTGGTTACTGAGCCCAAACAATAGAGTTTGCAAATCATCCTGTATATTATACAGTGGTGAACTTGGAAGTGGGAGGAAAATGACACCTAGCTATTTATATTTAACAAGAATTCTGCTTAGAAAACTGGGAGTTTTAAAATGATGGTCTGTGAAGACATCATGTGGGAGATAGCAGCTGAAGGAGGAGAGAGAAAAAATAGGTTGGGTTAATGACACTGATGCATCAAATCCTGACCTTGAGGCCGAAGTTGAAATGAGGTTATATCTCCATTATTATAATGACTTAAGTCTGTTTCCTGCTTTTTTTTTTAACCTATTCCCTTTCTTACATTTAACATCACTTTAACGTTTGGGGACTGACTTCTGATTTAATGATCAAGCAACCTTAATGGTGAAGGTTTTGGCTAAATATAGCAACTGCTTTTCTCATCTTATTTCAATTTTAATTTGATTTTGTGGACACCCTTGAGTGATTTTATATATACCTAACCAGCTCATCTTTCTGGGTGCTAATTAGTGAAATTAGTTGAATACTTTTTCTACTCTCTGAAAGATGAATTGTATTTCAGTGTCAGCGAAAGCACAACTAATTGAGCAGTGGAGTAAGACCAGCTATTTTTAAAATACTAGACTATAGTCCATTTGGAGATGCCTCAAAATCATAGAAATCATAGAATAGTTGGGGTTAGAAAGGACCTTAGGATCATCAGGTTCCAAACCTCTGCCATGGGCGGGGATGCCTTACACTAGAACATGTCAGCCAAGGCTCTGTCCAACCTGGCCTTGAACACTGCCAGGGATGGAGCATTCACAACTTCCCTGGGCAGTCTGTTCCAGTGCCTCACCACCCTCACAGTAAAGAGCTTCTTTCTTATTTCTAACCTGAAGTTCCCCTGTTTAAGCTTGAACCCATTACCCCCTGTTCTATCACTACAAGTCCCTGCCATATTCGACCGTAATACCACTGTAGAAAACAGGCAGGTTATATTTGTGTATGTGCATAGATATCTTAATTTTCTTGACAAAAATTGACTTGACTTCCACTATTTAGCCCATGGTTAGCTCCTTTTTGAAGATAGTAGTTTCTGTGTGAGCACAGTTAACACCACTGTGACTATTAGTATTATTATTAAAGGGAAAATGAGTAGTAAATATGAGTACTTTAGATTCCCTAAACCAAGTTTGCATGACTGAAGAAGGGCAATGATCAGGAAAAATTTCTTCTCTGCAAGGGCTGTCAAGCATTGGAATAGGCTGACCAGGGAAGTGATTAAATCACCATCCTTAGATATATTTAAGAGACATGTAGACATGGTGCCTGAGGACATGGTTTAGTGGTAGACTTGACAGTCCTAGGTTAACCGTTGGACTCGATGATCTTAAAGGTCTTTTCCAACCTCAATGATTCTATGGTTCTATAACACACATCTGGATATCTTTTAACTAAAGTGAGAAATCTAAATATAGGATTCTTCAATTTTCTTTGTTCTTTCATGTGATTTGAAAGACACAGCACTTTATTTCTAGATCCATGTGGTACCACTTAACTTAAAATTGTTTTTCTCACATTGGTTAATTGTGAAAATCTGAATAGATTAATGGAATGAGTTTTAAAGAGTTTACTATCAGCAAGTTTGCTGATGACACCAAGCTGGGAGGAGTGGCTGACACGCCAGAAGGCTGTGCTGCCATCCAACGGGACCTGGACAGGCTGGAGAGTTGGGCAGGGAATAACTTGATGAAATATAACAAGGGAAAGTGTAGAGTCCTGCATCTGGGCAGGAACAACCCCAGGTTCCAATATAGGTTGGGGAACGACCTGTTAGAGAGCAGTGTAGGGGAGAGGCACCTGGGGGTCCTAGTGGATGGCAGGATGACCATGAGCCAACACTGTGCCCTTGTGGCCAAGAAGGCCAATGGCATCCTGGGGTGTATTAGAAGGGGGGTGGTCAGTAGGTCGAGAGAGGTCCTCCTTCCCCTCTACTCGGCCCTGGTGAGACCGCATCTGGAATATTGTGTCCAGTTCTGGGCCCCTCAGTTCAAGAAGGACAGGGACCTGCTGGAGAGAGTCCAGCGCAGGGCAACAAAGATGATTAAGGGAGTGGAGCATCTCCCTTATGAGGAAAGGCTGAGGGAGCTGGGTCTCTATAGTTTGGAGAAGAGGAGACTGAGGGGTGACCTTATTAGTGTACATAAATATATAAAGGGGGAGTGTCACGAGGATGGAGCCAGGCTCTTCTCAGTGGCAAACAATGATAAGACAAGGGGTAATGGGTACAAACTGGAACACAAGAGGTTCCACTTAAACTTGAGAAGAAACTTCTTCTCAGTGAGGGTGACAGAACACTGGAACAGGCTGCCCAGGGAGGTTGTGGAGTCTCCTTCTCTGGAGACATTCAAAACCCGCCTGGACACATTCCTGTGTAACCTCATCTAGGTGTTCCTGCTCTGGCAGGGGGATTGGATTGATGATCTTTTGAGGTCCCTTCCAATCTCTAACATACTGTGATACTGTGATACTGTGTGATACTTCAATTTAACACAGACATGCCTGTGGACAACATTTCTGTGTCTATATTCTTCACAAAATCATAAAGAAATGTGGGGTCTGTTTAGCCATCTGTCAATTTTTTTCTAATTTGAATTGAACAAGCTGGTTTGCATTAAAATCATAAAGGATAGTAAAAAGTAATGGAGACATCCAAAAGCTCAGTTAAAATATGCACGCTAAACTTCACCTGGTGTAAACGGTCAGTTTTGTTATAATGTCTGCAAATAGCATTCAATCAATGCATAATAAGGTACTTGTGTGATCAGTTTCATCTTTGTCAGAGATCATCCTTTTGGCCTGTTTGCACAGTGCCTTGCACAATAAATTATTCTTCATTGAAAAAAAAGCCAGTGTTGGCCAAATGACAGTGTTGCCCATCTCCACAGGGCCATCTTTAAACTATTAAAACAATGTCAGAAAAGCAAGCAAAAAATATACAACAAAAATCAAGCCAGAAATTTCCACTTCTGTCCTATTCCTCATTGATTTTTCTTCAATAGACACTGATTGCAGGCTATGATACATTGCTCTTACACTGGCATCGATACAACTGCAGGTTTACTTTCAGAGATTGCCAGTGCCCATTTCTATACTCTCTGTAATCAATTCTAGTAAGATATGGACCTTTAATTGGGCCATAAATAAAAATTCCATTACTTACAAATTCTCAGGTTAGAAACTCAAAACTTTCTCCCATTATGCTTAACACATTTGGGAAGAACGCTTGAAGCATTTGCACAGCTGTTCCATTACTGAATTTCAGATTCTTCCATATTTTTTTCTCTGCTGCGTGACCTACAAAATATCTCCAAACAGGAAAAGAATTAGTCCTTGGGTACCCCAAGCCTTACCATTTACAACAGTGGTCTTCTTCTCATTTCCTCCTCCTGAGTTCCTCCTCTTACCTTCTTTTCTTATCTAGTCCCATTTTTGTTTGCATATGCTTTTGGATGAGGATTTTGTTATGTGTTTGCACAGCACTTGGAAGAATAGGGTTCAGGTCTGCAGCTATGAGCATTTGAAGTGATTCATCTAACCATATTCATATTCCTTCAGTGGAGCCATTTGTATCCAAGGCAGTCACTTGGGCTTCACTTACACTTACAAATGAACTTACACTTTACAATTAAACTCTTTTGGGGTTTATGAACCAAGAATGTATGTTTATAGTCAATTAAAGTTGCAATTAAGTATGCTATTAAGTAGTGCACATACTTACTTGAAATGAACTATGAGTTCTAGGATCAACCAGTGAAGCTTCCACTATCACGGGAAGTCCTTTTCACCCTTAGCTTTTCCATTCTTGATTTCTGTATTTGTTACTGCCCTTTAGCATCCATCAGATTAGTCAACTATGCGACTAATTCTAATGATCACCAATGAAGCCTTGTTTCCTAATGTACAGGCTGAGTCAGAGCACCTAAAATTAGATGTTGCCCTAGATTTACTCTGCAACAACTGACTTAGTAATAGTAACAACAATGGATATTTTCAGCAGCCTTGATTTCAGGCTGTTGTCCAACATGGTGACAATTTTAGTTATCTTAAAAATGCTTTATGTCAGACTATTTTCTCTCTAAAAGTACATTTTTCATATAATCCAAATAAAAGAATAAAATTACCTAAGCCTCTAAAAATTATGTGTCTAAGACTGGATTTCTCATCTGAGGGTCTGAAACCCTCAGTGGGTTTGGGCATCAGAGACAGTAAGAGGAGCCATTTCTGACATTCACTAGTAATGTGAAACAAGAGAATCCACTAACTTCAGAGATCTAAGATAAGTTAGGATTGTGGATGCTTTAGTGTCTTTCTAATTTAAATCAGGAGACTGTCTATCAAAAAATAGAAAATTCCCTAGGATAGCTGAGATCTTCATGGCTGAAGAGACTTCTAAAGATGCACAGCATCTTCCGCCAACCAAGGGAAAAGCTCATAAATTAGGCAATTCTGTTCAGTACCTGAAATGAGGCAGAATAAATCTGGTCAAGGATGTAAGCATCCTAAATGGTTCGAAACTATTTATTCTTTATTTCAGCAAATTCAGACCTGACATATGGACGTATAAGGAGAATCTTATTTCCCTTTACAAAGTACACTTATTTCTGACATGTTCAGCATCATACTTTTCAGAAGATTCCTCCTTCCTAATTGCTCCATGATTATATTGATTATAATAATAATAATAATAATAATAATAATAATAATGCATTTTTCCTATTAGCATCCATACCGGTTACTGCTGTATCTTCTTCCTGCTTTGTTGGGCTTTTCTTTGTACACTAGCACCTTCTATAGATTGCAGATACACACTTCTGTAACTTGAATGTTAAGCCTGAGTCCCTTAAAAATTGTTCTTCTTTCTAGAATGAACATCAATTCCACAAACAGTTCTTTCCAATACAGAGAAACTGATACTTTTTTAACACAGTAAGTTTTCTTTTTTAAGGCTATTTTGCACATATCTCTCCCTGTTACTCAGCATTGTAGCAAGGTTGATACCTTCCATGGATAAAATGACCTGTCAGGGTGTATTTCCCCTGGGAGGTTTATTTGCTCCTGGAATGCTGTCCTTTCAGATTTTATCCAAACCAAAACTAGGCTGCATTCATAATTTCAGTATCAAAATGAAAAAAATGGGATCTTCTAGTGTCTCTTCTCAAAACAGAAACAACTTAATCCTTGCTTATTTTTGCTTCTCTCAGTATCCCCATTAGGACAGAGGAGAAGAGACCATTTACAAGGGAACCAAATACAGAATATAGGCTGATTTTCAGTGCAAATACTATACCACACTGAAGGAAGTAGAAACCTCTACTCCTTGGAGATCCAGGAGTCCTTATATTCTGGCTTGCCAGTACCTTTCTATCAATTTGTTTGATCACCAATTACACGTGTTTCATCACTTCTCCGTGTTGCCATGTTGTTTTACTGAAATGATCTGTGCCAAGGAAGGACTGTCTTTGCAGCACCAATGTGGCAGGGCTCTGAGCATACCGGGCTTCCTGGTTGCTAATTAAATACAAATAAAACTATGTGAGCAGTTTGTAAGTGCCTTCATTTCAATACATGTCATTCCAAACTGTTGTAACTTATTCCAAATGCAATTGTGGGGACTTAAATTCCTCATGCAATCAAACATTCAAGTGATGGTTTCATCCTCTGGAAGAGTTTGAAGCTGGTGTTTTGTTTCTCATTAGCAGTAGACAGATTACATTTATTTTAGAACCTGGATTTCTGCCATTCCATTACTCGGCGTCTCTCTCTGGATCTGGCTCCAGAGATCTTTGTAAGGTCCAAGTACCTGCTGTTACGTTTATAGATACTAACAAAATTTGGAGTCTACACAGTGATAAACACCAGGTAAAAATTAAACCAAATCACATGGCCTTAGGGATTCTTTATTATGAAATGTAATATCTCTCTGGCTAAATTAACCAGATAAAACACACTCCTTTGGTTCAGCTTCAATTGTATTTGAGCGAGGAATTGTGAAAAGATTGGTGTGGATATCAAACTGACTCAGAATTGTAATGAGCACAAAGTAAAGCAGCCTAGCTGGGAAAAGTTACCTGACTGCAGAGGGGTGGCTGTGGATGAACAGCATAAGACTTTGGAAAGTTAGCAGTCTTCCTGTCTTGCTGTAATCAGGTTAGAAGGCTGCAACTGCAACTTGTACTGCCAGCTACTGGCATGTTGCACCCTGGAAAGCACATGTGTTCCCATTTTATAGAGCCTGTAATGAGAACTCTGTTTGCTCAGTTCTACCAAGAAATGAATGCTCTGTTGCTCCTGGTCATGGCAATGTGGCTTGCTAAGAGAACAGGAAAGAGAATCTGCAATTACATCTGTCCACTGTGTAATTTCACATTTTTTTCTGTACCTATGTACAGCAGCTAAAGACCAAGTGATAAATCACAGTTGAATCATATGAATCATATCCTAACCAATGTGTAGTGCCACTGAAATCCAAGCAGTATATGATGTAAGCTCAGTGTGCCCCTCCTTTTTCTTTAGCTCTTTCAATGGAGACATACAGTAATGATATCTAAATTGTTCTTGCATTTGAGTTTTTCATTTTGAAATTACCCCTTTCCACTTGCCTTTGTTTAATTATTTGAGGTTATCACGTATTGCAATAAAAGGTAAATTTTCGGAGTTCCTATCGAAGGAAAACTGCCTTCAGTTCTGTTGACATAAAACATTTCAAAACAGAAGAAAAAAGGTCCTCTTACATTTTTTTTTCTTGGAGAAATTTCAAATGTGTACCAATTTGGAAAAAATCCAATCAGCAGAATCCTGAAATCCTCTGCAAAAACCCGATGCCCATTGTCTGCAGCTGCTGTGCCACTACTCAAGATTACATTCCTGCAGCCAGCACGGTCTCAGTAACTAGAATGCAGTGTCTGGATCTAAGACATCAGGCATTGGCTATGCCATTGATTTCCTTGGTGAGTGCAACTAGTCATTTGCCCTCTCTATTTCACTTTCCTTATCTAAAGAAAGTGAATAAATGATACTGACCTTCTTTGTTAAATGTTTTGAGATGTGCAGAGGAAAAGGGCAAAACATTCATCTGCTCTCAGCCTCTCCAGAGATTTTGCAACACAAAGGGAATGCAGTCAAAGGGCCTCAGACAGGAGCAAGGTTTGCCAAAGGAGAGCACGGACTCTGAAACACAGAAACCGAAGGGATGAAAATGATCAGAGCACATCAAAAAAACAGGCAGATGATCCCAAGTAAAAAACACTTCAAGATGTCCACAAATATTTTACAAGTTTCAGAGGAGATTTTCAAAGACCTCCTAGGCAATCTGCTTACTAAATAATAAAATAAGGTGAATATCACAGGAATGGCAAAACAGAAAAACCAAGTGTCTGAAAGACCTATACCAGGATAAGAGTGTTACAGCCTGGAACGCTTTCTCTGGAATTCAGGGAGAAAAGCTTTGACCCAGACAACACCCACTATTTCTTCTCCCATGATACTGAGCTGCTAGTCTCTTCTAACACTGCATTTTATGCAGGCTGTGCTAGCCGAGGGGCTGTATATCAAACCTTTTATAAGGATCATCAAATTGTCCTGCATGTTAAAGTTTTTCTCCCTCCCAGATAAGAACAATAATGAGCATAGCATCTGAAAAAAAACAGCAATGATAAAAATAACAGCAATAGTAGTAGCAGTAGTAATAGCAATAGTTTGAACTCAGTGAGAGGCAAATTAAATATTAATATAGGCTAAAGTCTGATTTTCATGCTGTAGAAGAAAAAATGAGTAATCTGATACAAATATGCCCCCTATACCTATGTCTATCTACAGATATGCAAGAAGCACCTCCTTCTACAGAGAAAGTAACTAGTGTGGGACCCATAAGCAATAGGGTAAAGAGGATTTATTGCCACTTTTTGTAATTCAAGAACTCGGAAGATCCCAGCAAAATTATTAGGTAACAGGCTAAATACAAGCCAGAAAAAAACCTCTCCTCTTCACACACACATACACCTTCTGATCACAGAATTAAGTATGAAACTCATTGGCCCAGGATGCTGTGGGAATAAGAGGTTTAAATAGACTTTAAGAAGTACAGCGATCTTTCTGAACGATGAGTCCAGCATGGACCATTAAAGAGGATGGTCCAGAAGTCAGCAGATCACCAATAATTCTCTATTTCTAAAATAATTTCTTAACCATGGATTACTGTCTGTTCCACATCAAGCTACTTGAACTGTTTGTCTGACCCAGTACCTGAGCTGTTACTCAGACTTAGAATGTATAGAGTTTGTTGGGGTTTTTTGTTATTTAATAGAAAAAAAAAAGACTTAATAAAGCAGCCTAATAAGCAAAAGAGAAAATCAAACCTAAAAAAGACCCAGGAGTTGCTCGTGATAGACACTGGCACAATATGTTATGTCTGTGCAGTACCCATGAATAGCTTCTTTATTTTTATAGCGCAGTAAGGTACAGTATGTGTCACCTCTGAAATTTAATGAACCCAGCATTCCAGGAAATGAAAGTAAAAAAGGAGACCTTAAAAATGTATCTTTAAAGGTGTCTTGGGCAATTAATCCTTTCCAGTAGGGAAATCAGCTTTTCTTAGTGTTTAGGTTCACTAAAGATATATCCACAATATTATCATGTAACATACTGTCTTAAATACTGACGTATCAGCACATAGGTGCAGGGAGCTGATATTTAATCCTTGAGGAAAGAAAAGGGCAACTCTGAGATGGCTGACAGTTGTTTTTTCCTGTACATTAAGGGAACAAAGCAGAGGTCTTCAAGTGTTTGATCTTGATGGATATGGAAGGTTATGGATGTATTTTTTCCCCTGTATTATTTTATGGGACCTCGACACACTTGTGAGGTGGGCTGATGCCAACCTGATGAAGTTTAACCATGCCAAGTGCAAGGTCCTACACCTGGGTCAGAGCAATCCCAGGCACAGCTACAGGTTGGGCAGAGAAGAGATTCAGAGCAGCTCTGCAGAGAAGGACTTGGGGGTGTTGGTCAATGACAAAATGAACATGAGCCGGCTTCAGTGTGCGCTCGCAGCCCAGAAAGCCAACCGTATCCTGGGCTGCATCAAGAGGAGCGTGACCAGCAGGTCGAAGGAGGTGATCCTGCCCCTCTACTCTGCTCTTGTGAGACCTCACTTGGAGCGTTGTGTGCAGTTCTGGTGTCCTCAACATAAAAACGACATGGAACTATTGGAACAAGTCCAGAGGAGGGCCACAAGGATGATCAGGGGACTGGAGCAACTTCCGTATGGAGACAGGCTGAGAAAGTTGGGGCTGTTCAGCCTGGAGAAGAGAAGGCTGCGTGGAGACCTCATAGCAGCCTTCCAGTATCTGAAGGGGGCCTACAAGGATGCTGGGGAGGGACCCTTCATCAGGGACTGTAGTGACAGGACAAGGCATAATGAGTTAAAACTTAAACAGGGGAAGTTTAAATTGGATCTAAGGAAGAAATTCTTTCCTGAGAGGGTGGTGAGGCACTGGAATGGGTTGCCCAGGGAGGTTGTGAATGCTCCATCCTTGGCGGTGTTCAAGGCCAGGTTGGATGAGGCCTTGGGTGCCATGGTTTAGTGTGGGGTGTCCCTGCCCATGGCAGGGGGGTTGGAACTAGATGATCTTAAGGTCCTTTCCAACCCTAACTATTCTATGATTCTATGATTTGCACTTATCTAAGCTTAGGCCATGTAACCGGAGCTTTTCACTGCCAAGTCTGCCCTTTTGATCTGCATTCTTTCCTGATGAACTTCTGGCTTCTCAGTCAAGCTTCCATGTCCAAGCCTAGCAGCCACACAAAGAGCAACATGTCACCTGAGTTTCAAGGTTAGTACTGAACAGCAAGAGCAGTAAACCAGTCCTTGGAAATGCTTCTTCTGGAAGGAGTCTTTTCTCTCCTGTCATTGCCTCTTTCATATAGTATCAATTTCACAGATGAACACCAGAGATTCCCACTGATGTGAATCTTCCTGCTGTGGAAAAAATGCCCAAATATAAAAACAAGAATGAATTCAGCTATTTTTATATATATATATATTATTATTATTTCGCAGATTACAAGTTGAACAAACTGTATTTTTCTTTAGTACATTAAAAAATGTAACAATTTTAAAACTCATCCAAATTTGCAGTTTGGCTTAAAGATCTGTCGTCTCTCACTCGAAAGACAGTTTCTGTACTTTTTTTTGCCTCTTAAATTCAGCCAGAGAAATTACAAACCACTCACAGAATTGTCTGTGGCTGATGACCAATTCTGAAAGCCTTGTAGGTCAGAGAGATTTGAGTGCATTCAGGAGCACTGCTGTGAACTGAGCTTCCACAGAATTCTCCTTGGAAACAATGACAGGCTAATGAGCTATTTTTCATTAAAAGAAATATTGCAGAAGCTTGAACGTCTTATGCACTATTCCAAATCAGGCATGACACGTTGGTTGAAAAGATCCTGCACCTAGAAAACTAAAAGAAAGTTATCCGCCACTTTTATTTCCATGAGCTGAACACCCTCTAAGTATCCACATCCTCTTACACGGGGATGTTATTGCTTCAGTGTAGCCTGATTGCCATCCAGGAGACAAAGTCAATCACACTCACTCTTTATCCTCAGATGTAACGCAGGGGTGATTTCTGCACAGCAATACAGGTACCTCAAAGCTCCTTTCAATTCCTGTATTCCACAGTGGTGGTTTTGAGGCTGTCTGGGCTGGCCATTTGTTAGTTACAATCAGGAATATCAAGGCATTAGTTTCACAGAGATGCAGGGTATTGCCTGAAGCAAAGCTATATATGCAGTCAACTCTTAAAGAAAGCTTTCTTTGATAAAAGGTAAAAAAGGGATGAAGTGCATTATTCAAGGTCATTCTGAAGGACAATAGTGATGCTAGAGAGACCGTGGCTCATGGCCATAGGACCATGCTCTTTCTTTAGGGTCACAGGTTTCCCACTGCTCTCAAGAGAGGCACTTCTGCATTACTTACTGCAGAGCATCCCTAGTGGGGATGCTGTGATGATGATAAAACTGTTTTGTTATATTAGCAGAGCATGTTAGGACTGTTAGCATGTTAGCACTCCATGCAGGAGAAGATAATCTATACTTCTGCTATCATTAGGGTTGTTTCTTCTAGCTCATCTGTCTCTACCTTCAAACCTTCTTAAGCCCTGGAGACACTACTAGAGAAGAATGCTGTACTTGAGGACCTCAGTCTCTTTAGCTTAACAGAGGGAAGGTGGTGGGAAACTTTGTCTATTTGACTCTATATAGATAAGTATGACAACAGGGAACTTTTTAGCTTAGCAGGAAGAGATACAGTACTTCAGTAATTCAGCACTTAAAAAGAGTAAACAAAATAAATTTAGACCAGAAATAAAGCCCAGAAAAGTCATTTCCAATGTTATTTGTCTGCAGAAAAAGTTCTTGCATGCCAGGGACTTTCTGGGGGTCAGAACATGTACAGCAGAAAACTTAAATGGTGCCTTATTACAAAAGCAGAGGTAAGAATTTAAAACTGTCTCTAGGCCCTGATAGAAGCAAGAATCCTTTGAACTGCAAAAAAATCTAAAACTGCTAAAAAACCTGCTAAAACTGCTAAAATCTAAACCAGAGTGCTGCCCACTCTGCACCTCTGCCTGCTGTGGCTCTGAAAATCAGCATGCCCAACCCTGCGTGGGTCTCTCTTGAGATGAGCATCTGACCATATTGTGCCTATACTTACCTGTCATCTTTTAACTGAGCACTGGAATGCTGGTCTGAGCAGGCAGCTGTCTCCTCTGATATACATCCTGTCTTGACCAAGAAAAATTCATATCCCTGGCCAGGCATCAGTGATTTTGCTCTTATTGCTGCTCCTGCTTAGATATAAGGAGGTTTTGCACCTGCTCCTCAAAGCAGAATTCAACAGCATCACTTCTGCTCCTCTGCCCTTGCATTTGCTGTACAGTGTTTTGGCCAAGGCTGTGTCTACCCAGTGCAGCTCATCTCTGTTCTGCCTAGAGCTCTTTATACCTTTCACGTCCACACAAGCATAGATAGCTTCTACAGAGTCTGAGACAACCTTTACACTTGTCTTACACTGTACTCATCCCTCCATGTCTGTCTGTGGCAGTCGTGTGACACCTCAGTGCTTTCAGAGTGAGAATGAACCTGTGAATTGAAAATTTCCATTGAAAATAAATGAAATCTAATCTATTCAAAGCTATTCTAATCTAGTTTAAACACTATTATATATTAATATGTATGGCTTAACAAATAAAGCTATATGTGTTATTATGCTATGCTATGTACTGTACTGTACTATGTACTACTATACGCTATAAACCATATACACTATATGCTACGCTATGCTGTGCTGTGCTATGCTATGCTGCAATATAATTACAGATCCACTGCAGCAGGAAGTCTTCTGATTTGAGGGGAAAGGAAGAGATTGGACTTGAAAAGTTATAGATTAAAAGGGAAGTAACAAATGGACTGCAACAGCTTGGAGAGCATGGGAATTTGAATTTTTTGTAAGGATTTATTATGTTTACAGTATCTGCTTTAGCAAAAACTGCAACTGCCTGAGCAACACTTTTTTTTTCGGCTGACATAGCACACAGCATTTATTTTTCTCTGTTTACTAAAGAAAGTAGAGGCTTTTTATGAATTAGTTTACTGCAATACTAAGTTTTATATTATCTATAAACTAAGGTAGTAAAGAACGTCACATCATTTTAACCTTGGAATGCAATAGGGAATGTAGAGGATGTGTAAAAATTTAACGCCCTCCAGTGTCTGGTTAAGTGGTCAGTGCTGATGAGTGGGAGTTTGTACCTGTCTCGTAGTAGTATACTTCAACTGGATTTTCTTTCAGAGGGATCTCTGAAGTTTGGGCTGTATTTCCAAAGCAGGTAGGTCTTGCAACTAGTCTGCTGGTAAAAAGATGAGCAGATCCTGAAGGAAGCTTTTATGAAGGCCTGCTAAATACTTAGCGCTTCTCACTTATCAAATAGGGTTTTTTCATTGTGCTGTGCTTCTTGCAACCAAGTCATTTTCAGTCTAAAAAATAAAAAGCATTTATGGCTTGCAATTGGCATGTGCTCCATTTCTCCCTTAGACTCCAGGACCTAGAGTTGTTCAGGTACATATAGTACCTGTCTAAATAAAGTTGGTGTCATGAGTGGCAGTTGTATGGTAAGTACATAAGATGATAATGTCTCTGCTATACGAAGAGTTACTGGCTTTTACAGAACTTCAATTCACTGCTGCTTTCTGGAAAAAAACAAAGGATAAATAATTCATCATTAAGATAAAAATATGTTAAAATACATTTTAGTGCAAACTCCCACTTCAGTAAGTGACAGTTTTGCATTAAAAACCGAATTGGTCCGAATGAACCCAGAAATTTCTTCTTCTTGTCTTAGATCAAAGCAAATATGCAAAGCAAACACAGGCTCACTGTTTGGATAAAGTAAACAAGGCAGTTTCATAAGCAGGGGTTTTGAAGGAAGTCATGCAGATGTTTTACCCTTTTAAACTGTTTTCCTAGTATGTAAAGCCAAGTCAACTGTAGCTGAGCTTGTTGTTCTGGTTACCCAGGTACTTGCCATTTATCAAGAATGTCCATTGTCTTCTGAGTTCCTCCTTGTGCTTGTATAAAGCATTGCCTTGTCTTCTCTCTGACCATAACAATCCCCTCAAGTAAAGATGATGCAGTAAAAGTCCACACTCTACATGTTTGTATGTATGTGTAGTGCTTGCAAATCCCATGGGATAAAGGCTGCCATATAAATGTAAATGTAAGTCATGGTCTTCTTTGAACTGATGACCCTTTGCTGCTGTCTTTTTTGACAGGATAAGCAGCATGAATAGCAATTGCAGAATGAAATGACACGATAAATCCTGCTCCTTGCTAATTTTTCAAAGCCTGGGCTATCTTCACATATTTAAGGACTTATTGTTGAATCCTGCCTTCAAAGTGAAAAATAAATAAAAGATAAAGGTTAGGCTAGAATAAACTTTCAAACAGCTCTGAACTTGTGACTTTCATTTACAGTTTCAGAAATGAAATATGCACCTCTGAGTGTCACTCTCTCTGAAAGAAAAGAAAACTGGGCTACATTTTATTTCTTGGACTTATTATTTTTTACAGCCTTTTGTTTCCTGCTGGCTTTTTTCCATAAGCAAAATGTCCACTACCCACAAAAGAGTTCTGCTGATTTCTTTGGAACTTTATGCACTCACAAACATTGTCTCAAATATTGAGTTTTGGCTTTGCCTGGGCTTACATTTCTAACCCAGTGCTTTACATGAGCATACATAAACCAGGTCTTGCTTGCCTGTAAAATTTCATAACATTTTTAAAAAAAATAAATAAAGTCTCATATCTAACAACTCTGTATGCAAAGAATTTCTATTACCATCCTCCCTTCTTCTATTAAAAAATGCAGACAAAGGGGTAGCTCATATGTTTAAAGTTTTTGCTTTTAAACTTCCCTTTTTACCCACATAAATAGCAAATACATTACAATTGTCTGAATTGGGAACATAAATTATTTTAATTTTTGGACATCATCAAGCCTCACAAATGTGAGTGTTAACATTAAAGCAACTGGAATACACTGGTGTTGCTAAGACTTGCTCTAGCATTTTTAGAGTTTGTAAATTCGGAGGTCTCGCTAAGGTCAAGTTAAAAAGGAAGGTGCCTTTAATCTGCTCAGTAGTAGGTCAAATTGTCATAAAATGTTGGTACTGCTTCTTTTTTATTTTGAGAGCTGATTCACTATATTTCTTCCTGACTCCCTTCTTTTTCGACCATGGCTTACTGAACCTGAACCAGTGACTCTCACTGTTTCAGAACAAAGAGTTCCCTATCCTCATCAGCAGTGTGGAAATTTGCCATCTCCATTGTGTGCCACTAGCTTGGCAAGCTGGTTTGGTGACACAAGCTATTCCCAGCATAATCCATCTAGTTGTCTTTCCCTGAAGGGAAAAATAACTTTAATAAGAGGCCAAAAACGATAGATGCCACTGGGATCACAGGACTTTCTGGTTTTTTTCATTGCCAACTAAACTAGTGGAGCCAAGAGTTAAAGTGTTTCTCAGGAAAGTGGTTGTCACTATGGTTTTGTATGGAAGCCAATATCGATATTTAGCCATTGGCCTTTTCATTCAAACTTTGAGTTTTAATAATTACAACCCTGAGTGCTTAGAAGGGACTGTGACTTCTATCAAAGAACAAATATTATTGCATAGGACAACTAGTATCTAATGAATCAAGTTTCGTCAAAGAACTAGTTCTTACATCTTTCTATATTCTTAAGAAGCAAATGGAGTGAATCTAACACCCATTTACTGCAGCCTACCAAAAAGAATAGGAAGAAATCAGGCTGGCCTAAAATAATTTTAAGTAATTCAGAAATGCCAGATCTAAGATTCATTGCAGCATAAAGGTCACTGGTTTATTTTGGGAGCACCTTGCATGTTGCAGCTTTTCTCCAATATCTGGTAAAGCTAAAGAAAGCTCAGGAAACCTTTGCTAAAAGCAGAGGGGTTAATTCAACAGTCATTGCATTGTCAAAAAGAGATTGAATTAACCTGTGGAACAGACAATAGATACTCTTTTATAATGTTGTAAAGTTCTGGTGCTGACATAAGAACACACAGAACGGGTCCCATCTCTCCACTACCAGGCAGTAAAAGTGTGCAACATAAAGGAAGGTACAATAGACGAGGTAAGTCCAAAACAATGCCTACCCAGACCTGTGTCCAAAATTCCGTATTCTCTGCAGCTTAGACTTCCAGCTGTATGCACACTATTGCCACTCATCTTTCCATATGTGTCTCTTTAATTTTTTGTGTCTTAGATAGATGAGAATTACTTTCTCTATGCTGCTGTTGGTATCCTTCAGATGAAAGCTAAGGCAAGAGGAATATTATATTTTAAATACCTTCTGTGAACTTTCTTGCCAGCTTGGCTTTTATGGGAGTATTTCAAACGAATTATTCTTGGAAGCCATGGACAGATTCCATCTCACTATAATGCTGTTGTCTACATCTGAGCCACTGAGGGGTGGGCGTTTTCAGGGCACAATTCAATTCATGAGTCAATTTTAGACATTAACTTTAGGATAAGATTACCCATGTCTTAATATGCTCATTTCCCACTTTGGGTTCTGAAGGGAACCCAAAATATGCAGATTGTAGATGTATATACATAAATGTATGTATCGGTAATTATATAGATCTATGAGAAGCCAAAGGTCAAATATAGACATCTGTATTTGGAAAGAAGAGTACTTTGCAATGAATGTATCAAAGCAGAATAGTTCTTTAGTTCAGGATGATACAACATGTGTTGTATCTGCTTGGCAGTAAGGTCTTACTTCTAGAATGTGCTATCTAGTTTGTGCCTTTTGCTTGAGGTTTTATTTTTTCCTTTTTTTTTTTTTTTTGTTCTTGCAAGTGAGACAAGAATCTGGCTTTTCCACAGAGATTTTCACACTTTTGTTAGAGTTAAAATTAAAATATTTTAACCAGAAACTAAAAGAAAAAAAAAAAAAATCAAACATGTTTAACCAGAAATAAAAGTCTGATCCCCTGTACTTCTGTTTCCTACAACAGATCTGTACTGACTGTAGCCTCTATGTGGCATTACCACTTCTTTCTCAAGGGCAGAACCAAAGACAGCACCAGACTCTTATCAGAACAGGCAGTAGAAACGCATCTTACAGAATTTGTTCCCTAAGCGTTTTGTTCAAGGTAACTTAAACTGATGAAACAATTTCTAACAGTTAATTGCAGATTTTACAGTTAGTGAACATGTAAAGTAGCTCTGAGCCCTATACAGTGATCTTCGCATTCTCACTGCTTTCAGATATGATTCAGACACTCATACTGGAAGATCAGTTCTTTTTTTCTTTATTTTACTTCAGTTTCACAGGGTATCTCTGAATTCTTGTACGGCAGACAGTGATCTGGATTGTAAGATTTGATTTCTCCATTGCGTTGACTAGTCCATACTTCATATATTATTATTATTATATCTAATGTAAACCTCTTAATTTTCAAGCACCTTAAACATCATAAGAGTTTCTGGGCTAGGTTACCTTTTTTCTCTGAGTTTTGTTCTTTATTTCCCTGACTAATTTGTGATGTAATTCCAAATGTTTGTGTAGTCTTGACCTATAACAGCAGTGGGAGACTCCCATATTACTTTCCTTTTTACTGTTTTTCTTACTGTTGCTATACATTGAGACGAAAGCTTCATTCGCCACAGTGAAGATTCCTGTTCTGTTTAATATGGTATGTGTCACTTAATGACAAGCTGGAAGTTGAAAGTTTTGTGCAGACACTGTCACCACCTACATGGCACTAAGGTCTTACCTCAAGAATAACTACTGAATATGTATCAGTTCTATTTGCAGTAACCCAAAAAAAGAAAACAATTCTGATGCACCTAGGACATAAATATCTAATAATTTTTATCTTATCTGTTAAGAGTATTTTTAATTTAATACTGCAGATATTTTCCCATTTTCCTCCTTGTAGAAACCTGTAGAGGGCACAAGTTACAATAATGCAGAGTAAAAACTTTGTCTTTGTTATTTTTATAGCAGCAATATATATCTGTTGCTAATTGCAGCAGAATATTTTTAGAGCATCTTAAATTTGTTCTTCATTTGTAACATTCCTCAGGGGAATATAGTGGAGGAAGAGGTAAATAGCAAGTTGCAGTTCTAGATGAAGACCTCTTTAGATCTTCCACAGTTCTGTTGCCATTAAAAGGCTAATGCTCATGTTTTTTATAAAGCACTAAGCAGACATCTGTAAATCTTACCTAAGAAGCAATAAAAATGATTTTGTAGATGATATCAAATTTTAAATTTTAAAGAGGTTTCAAACTGCTGCCATAATTTTTTCATATTGATACCAGCAGGCAGTTCTACAACTGAGACAGATTTTATTAAATTCATTCTGTGTTTAACTAAACAAAAAGCGACTTAAAATAACAGCAAAACATCCATCTTTTTCAATGCCAGATACCAAAATATTATTTTTCTTCCAAGAAATGCTCATGAAATTGTGTCAAAATGAAAAAGAAATTGAATGAAGCGCAAACCCCTGTTTACATGTGTTAGGTTTGTGTTGGAATATGAAGATATCTTAAACTGTAAAATCATAAGAAATAATCAGAGGCCTATTTTTCCTTCACTCTGTCTCTGTCTTATTGATGGGAAAGCCAATTGCAGATCAAATTATCTTTGCATGATTTTTTTATATGTAGAGCATATCTTTGGAACTATGCTTCATGAATACACCTGAATTTTCAAGGATCCATATGCCTTCTGTTGGCAGCAGGTGTTTCACAAAGATGCTTATGAACACATTTTTGGGCTTCTTGGCAATGCAGACACAGGGAGCTTCAGGCTACAAACCAGTGGGTGAAATACTCTTCCTTTTTATTAGCCTTTTTTTGTTGTAATGCAGCATAACTTCACCAAATGAGGTCTCTGTATGTGTATTGGCTTTAACGTAGTTCACATAGGAAGTTTATTATTGAAATAAAATACAGATATATGTATCTTATTGCTTTGCAGTTTTGTTATTTCTATTTTGTTTTCCATACAAAAGCAATTTTTTTTAAGAAACTTGCTATTTTCCTGAACATTCTAAACTCACTTCCCCTCCATATTCCACTGTTCCTTTATCTCTTTTATCCCCCCTCTGACTTTGAATTATCAAAGAATACAAATGTCTACTTTACTGCTGAAATGCATTATTTAAAAAAACGCCAGTCATTCATTCCAATCACATTCCTATTCAGGGGTCTGTGGTTGACTTGAAACAGTTTCCCTAGAGTAAAAGATGTCTTGATTTCTGGATTCAAACCCTGTTGTTTGTGATAGAAATACTTGTAAAAGAATCAGTGTTTAAATCTTACTATTTCTACAAATGCTTTATTTATAACCTGAGGTTCTCTCCTCATTCTAAGATAACAATGTGGTATATAATGTTTTTTTCAAACGTAGGCACCAAATTTTAGGGCAAAACACTGCTGCAGTGTAACTCACAGCAGGAATCGTGAAGCAGTAGCATAGATATAAACAGCTTGTTTAATTATCAAGCATCCAATGCAGTCTAATTTATTATTACTGTTGGTTGTGGTTGGTTTATAACATATGCAAAATTCCAGAAATGGAATTAGGACTTCTCATGACAGATGTTGTAAAGATGTGTAATAAATGTTTATCTGATCTTCAGAACATCCAGAGGGCAACTAATCCCATATACTATAAACACTTATCTATCACAAAACTAATTTTTCTGGCACTCTGGAGATACTTGATCTTCTCCATCAACTTTGCAGAGAACCCCTTTGACTAGGTTGCCTACACTTCTGTGGTTGAGATGAGTCCCACCTGAAATAAATGCAGATAAATGGGCCATGTTTAAATCAAAATAACATGTGCCTAATTAAGCTGTGAAGTCTACTATGGAGTTTACTATCAAAACAGCAGTGAATAATTCAAGCCATTTACTCTCCCAGTGGAGGCAAGAGAAGTGCTTGAATTGGAAAGCAGATGGCAGATGCCTACTGTGGCCTTTTTGAATAAAGCCCAATTTTAAATATACTCTTGCTGAACTTTTTTTTCTCAATGAACTCTGGTTGTTCCTGTCCACGGCTTATTGTTAGCTACAACCTTAATGAGAAGCACTGCTCAGTGTCATTGATCACTTCTAAGCATTTTTGCCTAATAAACTTTCTTCCATTTCAGCCTATACAAAGGCTACCAGCATCACTAGAAGAAGAACAGAAGACCTCTATTTGATTTGTAACCTTCTATATAAGGGCAAGTATGTACCAGAATAGGGCATTTGCACCTTGTAGCTCCCTAGCATGCATGTTCAGCTGAAACAGAAAGGAGTGACCTGCTCCAGAGGACCTGCTGGTCAAAACTATTACCACCTACCAGCTTGCACCTAAGTCTGAGCTTCAGGCATCTTTCTAAATATTGCTCTTTAAGCCAACAGGATTGATGTCTCAGAGTAGACCATTAGTCCTAATTATAAATTATTCCAGGAATTCTATGCTAAAAGTACATTAAGTAGCAAACTAAATAGTCAAAACAAAAAAATGGTGCCTAAGTTGTATTTTCATATGAAAATTTAACTGAGAGCTTATGTTCATGTTCATTATAAAGCCAACATTAGTGACACATTTATCTACTCTTTCTACAGAAAGGCAATAATCTATCAAGCTGCTTTTCCTCCAACTCTTGCTTTCCATACATAGCATATTGAAACTGTGCTTACTGTTTCGCTGCCTTAGTGACAAGTTAATTTGACTGAATCAGAAGCTTCCATAAATAACAATTGTAACTAGGCTACTACTCTGTAGTCCATTTATCCTATTTAGCAGAGCAATCCAGTAAGCCAGAAGGAATCAAGAATTCTCTTAATCTTTCTAAACATGTGGAGTTATTGATAGGTTTTTTTTTAAATGGGCAGCAACTGGAAGAAGAAAATTAAGGAATTGCGTGACGGAAACCATATAGTTTAGAGTATTATAAAATTTCAAGAATCCTAATCTAGCTCTTTTTTCTTTACTTAATAATTATCTACTTTTTCCCAGTCATTTCAGGAGATGATAATTGAAATTATAGTTCAGACTTTAAAGCTTCCCTTTGCCTTTGGTGGTCTTTGTGTTAGGCCCAGAGCACACATATAGCTATACTAATAAAAGTCTGTTAGTAAGTTTAAATAAGTTTAGGAGAATTTCCCATCTTCTCTTCTCTGACTCTCAAGAATTCCAAATGTCTGAAACAGAGAATAAGGATAAATTAAATGAAATGAGGAAAGAATTAATTCTTTCTGTAGAAACCAGAATAAATCTAAATTGTGATACCTGTGCACTTTGTACTGTGAGGTTGGAGCCTTACAGATTTAGACATCTAAATCTACTTATCTGGATGTCTCCTTCTATAATCATGTAATCATTGGGAAAGCAGAAGCACATCTTACAGTCTGTCTGAACTCTTTTATACAGAGATGTCCTCAAAATAGATATTTTCACTGACTTTCAAAGAAAGCCTGCTGGGGCTACTGCGAATGAAGATATCTCCATCTGATCAAGTGATTCTTCCTGAGTGCCACTCTTGATTTTATCCAACACAGCGTATGATTTCAGAAGAATAGGATGAAATATTTTAAAACTAAAGGGAATTAAAATACTGCATAACACACACACCTCCTCCTGCCCAGTATATTGTTCTTTAAAGATTTTAAACTCCATATCCAAACTTTCTGATAACATGATGTTTTCTTTATGTCTCAGATGTTCACAAACTCACTATGTTTCTTACTTCACAGGTAAGGAAGATGACTTATGCAGAATAAAAAGATCTGTTGTAATACTGCAAAGACTTCTCTTCCTTTCTCCCATATTCATTGGTAAAATCATTGACAGTTATGGCAATTCTAGTGCAACAATAGAGTTGTAAGAAAGAAAGAGACCAGCCGTGATGGTCTCCTGTGCTCTTATGACATCAGAATCCACAAGAACTGAGTCACTGATCCAGCAAAGGCATTGCCTCTGTCCTGGGCAGGCCACTTATTTCAACTGTATGATTGCAATGCTAGTACTCAGAGAAAAAGGTACATTGGGAAAAGGAATGTGTAAAATTTATCATTATATACCTACAGCAATGGAAACAGACAGCAAAATTAACTCCTGATGGTCAAAATTTTGAGACCAACCTAAATATCTATGTGGATCTTCTTCTTTATCACAGACCATGGAATTATACCCACTAATTCTTGTAATGATTCAGGCACTTTCTGTTTGACCTGAAAAGTATGTCTTAGAAACACTCAAAGGCTTTATTTGGGTCAGAGGTTTCAAGTGATGGAAAACGTGTCCTAGGCATGTTGTCCTAACCTTTGGTGCTAAATTTTTACAGTGCATTTCCAGTTTAATTTTGTTGAGCTTCAACTTTCAACTACTGACTTTTATCTGGCAGATAAAAGAGCTTTGCACCATTAAAGATCTCTCTCTGTGTAGATGCTTATAAATGTGATTGAGTCACCTCTTAACCTCCTTTTCTCATATTTTTCTTGCAACATTAAGTGAAAAAAATAAAGATGGCAGAAGGCCACATATTTCAACTAGGTGCACCTGGACAAGTTCTGCTGAAAATCAATACCACAGATGTGTGGACCTGAACAAGGAACATGTCTATTAATGATTTGTAGGGTATGGTTTCCAGGAAATTCCATGAATGTCAAATGGTCATCCTACTGTTTTTGTTGATGTCAGCTAAGTAGGTATCACATGCTGTCTGCTGAGGGCAGTATTACTGCTGGCTGAATCAAAAGCAGAGCAGTAGCTGCAGCCTTTCTAGCCAAAGGAAGGATGCAATCTGCATTGATTTTTAAAAGATAGAAGACTGAGAGTGGGATTAATACAGTCCACTTTCTGTCCTTCATAAAACCTCAATTTTAGCAACTTTTCTAAGTCATTTAAGGATTATTTTCTTTCTTTCTTTGCCATTAAATGGGGTCAAAAAGATTTCACTTCTTTGAAATGGCAACATAGTGGGGAATCAGGCTTTTTTTGCTATTGATTTAAAAGCATTGCTTGGATAGTAAGCATCCCAGGAAAGCTGTAGCACTTTTAACTTACCACTGTAAACATTAATCTAATGAATTAAATTAAAGAAGTTAGTCACTACTGGAACTACATCCAGTTACTTCAGCCTATCTGCCTTCAGGAATGGTCCTAATGGTTTGTGGCAGCCGTGATTCTGTTCTGCTTACCCTGAACATGCGATCATTAGAAAGACAAGCTAGTTCTGAGCCATTTTCCATCCTAATCAGCATTCCCCATGGATCTGTTGTCACCACAGTCTTCTGATTCACAGGAACTTGCTGCATTTTTTAAATGGCCTGAACTGATTCAAAACAAATAATTTGGAGATAGTGTAAAAGTTGTTACTTATGCATTACCTAATCATTGCTCATGGTCCAGCTAGGTCAATCTCCCAGCTCAAAGAGAGCATATTCTAAACCATGTTAGTGAAACATATGCAATTTAAAGCATGAGCTGTACAGTCACTCCCCCTGTTACATGACTTCCTCTAAAAGTCTTGCAGCCATTTAGGGAGAACCCCGCAATTTGTTTTAATTGTGTAGACAACTAAACACAAAAAGCAGGGGCAAATGATAAATATGGTGAAATTCATGAGCTGAACAAAATAACAAATGGATTTTGGAAGGGTACCTAAAAGCAACTTGGGTATATCACAGAATTTCCACCTGGGCACATAGAGATAGCCTGATGTGAGTAAGCTTCTTTCCAAAGCCATTATTGATATGGCTGGGATCCAGCTAATAAACCCTACTGAAAGGCAGGCTTATTGCACTGGAAATAGCTTATAGTAATGTGACTATATCACCCTCAATGTACCGCTACTGCTTGGCTTATCAACTTAGGGAGGACTGAGGTGTGCACATCTGAGGGCATCCAACGGCCCATAAGCACTTTTAGATCAGCTTCATCTCACCCAACCTTAGACCTTTGAAGCAGCTGTGTTAGAAGTGTAACTGCTTTTGAGTCCTATAGCCAGTGGGGCAGAAGCATCTTTATGAGAGGGCAGTTCGGTTCCCTGCAACCTGTAACATCCTGTGAAAGAGCTTTACTCTTTCCATAGACCCAAATGCTGTTCGAGTTGATGAGGTGTCTGACTGTCGCAATAGGATTCAGGGCAAAAGAGTTATATTTATGACATTGGCAATTGAAGGACACAAAACAATCAGCCTAATAAAACTCAGTCATCCGTGACAGATGAAATTGTTTTAAATCACTTAAAATTGTTATTTTGATTTTAGATTTTTGAATTTTCTAAAGCAAAACTGAGAAATCCTGGAGAAAAATAATTTCCAACTGAAAGTAGACATAGGAAATGTCAAAAATGTTTCTTTAAAAATATTGGTCAGTTGTGTCTTACAAAGTGATAAATTCACAAAACATTCTGACGTTGCTAAATTTCAATTTTGTAACCAAAAGCAGAAACAATCCTTTCCTGAAAGGAAATAGTCACAGGATTTCCATTTTTCAATAATTGAGATGTAATTTCCCAGTGTGTCCTGTGTGTCTGAATCTGCAAACTCTTTACCTGAAGCTCCAGGGAGCAGATTCCTGAGGAGCTAGGAGAGCCAGACCGATGAGAAATATTAGGTTGTATCAGCTCCTTGTTGATCATCTAATGGGATCCAGCCCCAAACTTTGTAGCATGTGCACAAATGCAGGGGCAAGGGCTCTGCTTGCACTGTGGTTTTACCACGGAAACATCTTTTTTTCTCATCTGAAGTACATGTTTAAGTACTCTACTTCAATTCCTGAGGAAGGAAGGATTATTTAAAAACAAGCAGTTGTGACCTAACAAGAAACTTGCTAATGCAGGTTTATACAGCTGCACACATTACCGCTGGTTAAGTTCAAACCTTTCAAATGCCATAGGATGAGTTTGGAGTGAATATTGAGGATAACAGGCCTTTTCTCACACAAAACTTCATTTCTATCCAGATGTTCTGGATCATATATGTTACCATGGGACAAAAAGAAGACTGACAGCTACCTGTGTGTAGAGTGGATTAGACGCTTGCCTATGCTAATTCTTTGCTTCATGCACATGAATTATCCAGTCATCAGATGACAGGGACTTAACAAGAACCTGAACACAGAGCAGGGACCATATGTGTTTCTACCTGTCAGTGACATTCTTTGACTGGAGTGCTTGATGCAGTGGAACAAGACAGTTACTTCCCGCTATCCTTTTAGGCAGCTTTGCATGTGAATGAGTACATGGATCCACACATGCATGTAGCTACATTCACATACATGTCTGTGTACATATTCTTATACTTTTGTGCTTATATAAATATTCATTGTACTGAAGCCTATGAGCAGTCAAGATGCCCAATTATCTCATTCTCCACATGCTATGACCACAGTGTGAAAGCAGTCATTCAGAAAAATAAAGTAGGGGAAACAGATAGCATGAAGCAATCCCCACTCCCTCTCCTTCATTTCACAGCTGGTGTCTCAAAGCCTGTTACCCAGCTCCTGCAGCTCTTTGCATGACCAGGGGGAGCTGGAAGGAAATGCACGAGAAATGCAGCAGTTCAGCAGCCCATCTGGGTTAGGGAATATGGGGAAAGATGATGTATTCATAGTAATTTGTTGCTCATGATGCTAGAATGAGTGGTGTACCCACACTCTCAGGGATACATATTGTATTAGCAGGGGTGTTGTGGGATAGTTCATAGATTATGATCTGAAACTGCAAATTACCACACTTGCTGCTTGCAAGTAGAAAGGAATATTCATCCTCGCTCCTAACCTACTGCCTATATGAAAATCCCTTTTCATTTGGGCTTTGTGAATGGGAGTAGTGTTGGACACTATAAGCACCTACTCTGATGTCTTCCTGCACAAACCCTGTGAGATCAGGCAACCTCAAAAATATTAAGTCTATTATGAAGCTTATGTATCAGCTTTTCATAAGCTACTGAACTGGATAAAGCAACTGACTGCTCTGTGGAAGGCTGAGTTTCACTCTTCCAGTGATAATGTGATTATTTTTTTTTTCCAGATATCAAGTAATTTTCCAATTTGCTGTTTGGGCTTTAAGCACAGTTTTTGCAGCATTCCATCTAACATTCACAGGACAAGCATGATTTTTCTATGTGGTGCCCTTGAGGTAATCTCCACTTTTATAATTTATTTTTTTCCACAGAATTAGTACTATAAATGTTGAAAGAAAGCCATTTTTCACCTCTGCTACCTGTTAAAGTGCCCAGTGTGACATTCACAGAGGTGCTGCATTTATGTAACTATGCTAATTTTCCTCTGTCATTCTCTTCTTAATGCTGAAATGCAAAAAGCTTAATTCATTAAGGTTTGTAAGGGGCTTTAATTGTGCTGGCTGGCACAAATTATAGAAATTTAGCAAGTTTATTGCCTGTAAAATGTGGAAAGGTGGAGTTTGGATGAAAGATGCTCTTCAGAAAAAATATTCATTGGGTTTTAGCGCATGGACATGTTGCATAATTCCACTCCTGCTCACAAAACATAATGAGAAAACTGCTGGCACTATCTTACTGCAATTAGTTTTTCCCTTTGCCTTGGCCTCCCTGGGGCTAATACAGCTCTATCTGTTCCAAAGATAAACTGTAGCATTCAGCCCTCAATGTATTCAGGTGGACCATAAGCCAATATTTCCTTTGAATTATTCTATGATGAATAAGTAAGGCTTTTCTATTGATAAAAGCTTGAACTAACAGATTGCAGCTCCATCTATAGTCTCTATCCCACGGTAGCTGTGACTCCCAGGAGCTGGCAGGTGAAAGATCATGATAAGTTTACCCAGGTTTGAGAGTATTGAAAAGGCAGATTTGAGGGACTGAGGTGCTCACTACCTCTCACTGAGCCGTCCCAGTGCTGTGGTGTGTTTGAACGGTGTTCAGTCTAAGTACTGCAACTCAGTTATGGTAAGCTGAAATAAGTATTGCTTTCTATTGCTGTGCCCAGCTGTGCTCTGTGGCAGCTCAGAAGCAGCTTCATAGCCTTGTTATATGACACACAGATAAGGCAGCTTCAGACATTTCCATTTAATGAGTTAATATCCTTATGTTATTCTCCTAAACATCCATTGCTGACCACAGTCTGAGGCAAGATACAGATAGAAAAATTGTCTGACACACTATGGCAGCCCTTACACTCTGATCTCATGAAAAGTTGCTCTGGAATCCTTCAACAGATTTGCATGAAAATGGAACAGTACAGTCTGATGCCAATTTTGCTCATTTACAATTGTTTAATTTTTGGATGCTCTAACAACCGTACTATTGTGTTAGCCTTTTTATTCTGAAATGCTTTGAAAACTTTGTTTAATATGTCCTACCCAAAATGGAGGCTAAATCCAGACAACGGAAGCCTGATTTAAGTAACAAAATTGTGTTCTAAAAATAAAAATAAAGAAATAAATAAGGAAAAGTATTGGATTTGTCTGATTATTTCCTTCCAGACAACAGCGGAGACTAAGAACATTTTCAAAGCCAAAGTGGGTTGCTCAGGCTCGATGCTGCTGTTATTTTTTAACCTGCTGCTAGTAGAATTTTCTTCCTCTGGGAGCATGTCAGACCTTTCCAGGGTATTGCCCATCGGCAAAGTTGAAGTCAAATCACTGACTTTAAAGAAGAAAAGTAAGATTAATGCTATTTTTTTCAAGCAATAGTAGTTCATTCTAAATATGTGGTACAACATAGTACAGTAATAGTCTATATCTTTTTTAGTTGTAAAAGTGTCAATACAGAGGTTTTGACTATTACCACAGACAGTAAAGTCTTTGCCCCACTCTCATAAAGGGCACTTTACTATTAGCTTCTTTGAGGTCAGGTTTCCCTATCAATTAAATATCACTTTCACAGAAGAACTGTCCAAGAGTGGTTTGCAATTAAAGTTAAAGCCACAGACTTTTTCAAATGCAAGTATGTGATGTGCTCCTTGTTTCAGTGCCTTTCTTCTGAACATTGTTTTTTTTGGGGGAAGGAGAGCCTCCTGGTTCACAAAATGATTGCTTCTAAGCTGAATGCCCATAAGAATGGGACTAGGAAAGATATATTTGCCTGTTCAGTGACCACATTAACAACTACTCTTTTAAAATGGCAAGATTTTTAATGATCTGTTCTGAGCTTATCTTCCAACTGAGAATTTGACATTTTGGCAACATAACATCAGGATTTCCAATATGCATAAATCTGAAAAAAAACATGGTATATCTTCCTCCTATACCCAAATCCTCCATGTATCACAGGCACACAGAATGTGATAAAATCCAGTGTAGGACTGGCCATGCATATATGGATCATCTATAAGTGTATGTATGTGAAAATGCCCCCTTTTCCTGATGTTTAATTCTTCAGGCCATGGAATACAGTCGAAGCATTCATCTACTGACCTCAGGTATTCTTTACATTCAGAGGTAAAAAAGAAATAGAATAGCGGTAGCACCATTTATCTCTGTTGCACCACTAATTTCCAACTAGTAGCACCACTCTACCTGAACCCTAACAGGATCACCATACATAGGTCAGGGAGCATTTCCAGCATCCATTGCAAGATAATGGAGGAGATCCCATTTACCTTTACTGCAAGATTAGGAGAGATGACTCTTGCAACAGGCCAACTAAAACTATAAATCTGCTCAGAAGATAAATCTCAGAGAGAGATACAAAGCAGGGTAGATTAGTCACAGGAGATCAAGACACTTTGTTTAAGGTTACTTTATTGAAGTAGTAAATAAAAGCTGTTATCTGATGGTCCTTCAAGTAGTACATGTGAAACCAGTTTCTTCACACTGACACCCTCATAAACATCTGCAGCCAATAAACCATGGCTTTGTTGAACAAGACTTCAGCTTTCATCATATGAGATAATCTTGTCTGGAAAATAGCTATGATGCAGAGAGGTTTTGTTGCTCATACCATGCCCAACCATCAGGCAGATGCCACTGGGATTATTTCTGGCCAAATCTTTTTGATTGGACCTTGTGCCTCCCACCTAAGAATTTCCAACAAAAAAACCCCACCAACTTGTATTAGAGGGAAGTTTTATTATCATTTCTTGAAACGGATCTAAATGATCCGAGGGCGTAAATATATAGTTTACTGGGAGGAACACATCTCAATTTTTCACTGCAAGCAACTCTTCACTACCACTTTTTCAGTCAGGACCTCATTTTTGCCTGGCAAAAGTCCTCTTTATCCAAGTTAGCACTCACTGAACACTGCACTGCTCAGCTGAGTTGCAGACTTGGAAAGAGGTAGATATATGCAGTGAATCACTTCTCTGCTAGTTACTCACTGTGAAAAAAAAATGGCTTTGATTAATTAAACCCCCGTCAAGTGTACATGGAAATGTCAATGCACATGGTGTGAGTGAGTGGGCCGCATTGTGGCAGTTATTGAAAGGTGGAGCATGAAATGCTCCTAACGCAGGACAGGAATTCAGCTGGAGCTGACGTCTCCTGGACTCTCCCTCAACATCACCTTCAGACTCAAGCTCATGAAGCAAATGCTTTGCATATCTTTCAGGATAACTGAACTACTCTCACTTTGGATCTAATTTCTGGAAGGGTATTCAAGTTGTTTTGGTCTGTTGTCATTTCTGAGGGCATGGAGAACAAAACTGGACAACTAATTCATAAACATACGTATAAATTTCCAGGGCTGTAGCAAAAAAAGTGTGAAGATGTCATGGCAAGCAAGGGCAGATACACCAGGCTGAGGGGCACCAAGGGGATATTGAGCCAGTATTTCTCTCTACACTCTCAGTTCCCTCAAACAACACGAAATGACTTCCTCCAGAGTAGACTGGGTCAGCTGTCCATTCTCGTTGGCCTCTCCTAAACATTTATATTTGCACACCCTGTGGACACAAAAGTCAGAATAGATCACCAAAAGTTTGCAAACTAGATCCTTGGAAGATTGTCACACATCTCTGTGCTAAATGAAGAAATTGAAATGAGAAACTTGATGAAATATAACAAGGGAAAGTGTAGAGTCCTGCATCTGGGCAGGAACAACCCCAGGTTCCAATATAGGTTGGGGAACGACCTATTAGAGAGCAGTGTAGGGGAGAGGGACCTGGGGGTCCTAGTGGATGGCAGGATGACCATGAGCCAACACTGTGCCCTTGTGGCCAAGAAGGCCAATGGCATCCTGGGGTGTATTAGAAGGGGGGTGGTCAGTAGGTTGAGAGAGGTCCTCCTTCCCCTCTACTCTGCCCTGGTGAGACCGCATCTGGAATATTGTGTCCAGTTCTGGGCCCCTCAGTTCAAGAAGGACAGGGACCTGCTGGAGAGAGTCCAGCGCAGGGCAACAAAGATGATTAAGGGAGTGGAGCATCTCCCTTATGAGGAAAGGCTGAGGGAGCTGGGTCTCTATAGTTTGGAGAAGAGGAGACTGCGGGGGGACCTTATTAGTGTATATAAATATATAAAGGGGGAGTGTCATGAGGATGGAGCCAGGCTCTTCTCAATGGCAAACAATGATAAGACAAGGGGTAATGGGTATAAACTGGAACACAAGAGGTTCCACTTAAACTTGAGAAGAAACTTCTTCTCAGTGAGGGTGACAGAACATTGGAACAGGCTGCCCAGGGAGGTTGTGGAGTCTCCTTCTCTGGAGACATTCAAAACCCGCCTGGACACATTCCTGTGTAACCTTATCTAGGTGTTCCTGCTCTGGCAGGGGGATTGGACTAGATGATCTTTTGAGGTCCCTTCCAATCTCTAACATACTGTGATACTGTGATACTGTGAAATGCACTAAGAACAGAACTGGCAAGATACCTGTTTGAAATTATTATTTGTAAGCCAAGCAAGAGATTTCAGTATACTTCTGGGTGAAGACTAAAGAGCAGTATGTCAGACTAGAGGGAAACTAACAATTGTGGAGAATTGTGCTTCTAATCTGATTCTGGGGAATTATAGTTTGACATTGCTTTGTCTTTTTATACTCACAAAGGCGTTTTTTCCCTTGTCACAGTGAGGTCTGTCTACTATTCACATTAGCAACTTGACATGAGCCTTTGTAATTGTATCTTATAAAATACATTGATTTCTATCATCCTGTTTAATGATGTGCTACATTGTTTATAAGATAATGCAATGAACCCACTTTGAACTCATTGTATTATCCCATAAGTAATGCAATAAACTGCTTAACAGGGCAATTAAATCAAGGGATTTCAGGTTAATGTTATTAGACAGTGTTCAAGAACATGCAACTTTTGTTTTGAGGATTGGCTTACCCTTTTAAATATTGGAAAATGTACTTTGCTAATGTTTTTGTTTGTATTCCCTAAGGTACTAATCACATTATTCATTACTGAGGACCAGAAATATTATATAGCAGGTTTCCAAACAGAGGAGAGAGTTAGTGTAGCCTCTAGTAACTTGTGACAAAGCAATGGATTTAATAACCTTGGAGAACCCAAGGGTATTATGCAGCAGTGTTCAAAGCTTAGGGAAAAAAAAAAAAGACATTTCATTATCTACAGACAGTAGAAAATCAAAGACATGAAAGAAACATAAAGGTTAAAGACATTATGCTGTTAAAAAAAAGATCAGATTGCACAACCTACATATCATACAGATTTTGAATTTTTGAAAAGGATCTTAATTCATGTATTTAGACAGCACCACTTTTTCCTTATGCCTTCTTTTTTTGTCCCACCTAGAAATGCAATTCAAATACTACGCACCACGCAGAATTTCATTAGGAACAGTTCCAATGAAATTAAATCTCTATTGTGCATCTTGAGTCTGCTCTAATGATTACTGCTCCACTGAGTATGTAATTTAAAGACTCTTGTTAATAGATGAGGTGCTGAACACCAACAGCTAGCTCTTCCAAACTTCACAGTTGAAGAGCTATCTTGCTTACAGCCGGAGAAATCTACTTCCAATTGGACTTCCATGGAACAATACTGACATCTAACAGCTCTTGGAATAATCCTTACTGAATATTACTCTATTCTTTCAAAAGTGGTTTATTACTTGATATATCTCTTTCTTAAGGTTTGCAGTAAGAATTATGTGTTCCAAAATTGAAAGCAACTGTGGCCTGATAACTTGAAATCAGATTTTGACAATACAGCTGACAAAGACCTTGATTAAGCAAACAGGTGAAAGAAATAATGGCTAAATCCAATATACTGTTAAAAAATAAAATGACCCTACAGCTCTTTTGAACTGAAAGAAATAATAATTAAAAAAAGTAATAATAAATCTGAGAAAATAATAATATTGAATTTTCTCATTTTTAAACATTCCAAGATTTAATATGCATGTATTTATTTCGTAGTGGGTAAAATATTATCTCAAATGAGGTATTTTGCTGTACCCAAAACAGCTGTGCTGTGGGTTCTCCTTCTTGCATTTCTTGAAGAAGGTACTAAGCCTTTTCCATGTCATGTAACCATAAAAGGTCCGACCTCTTACTGAGCAATGGGCCCACATTTTCCCTAGTTTTCCTTTTGTCAGCTATGTACTTATAGAAGCTCTTCTTGTTGTCTTTGATATTCCTGGCTAGATTCAGTTCCAGATGACTTTAGCTCTTCTAAGTTTATCCCTGGATGTTCAGATAATGTTTCTGTATTCCTTGCAGGTCATCTGTCCCTGTTTCCACCCTCTGTATGCTTCCACCCTCCATATGCTTCCACAACTTCATATTGAGCTTCTTTGAAATTCCATCCCATAATCTTCTAAAAAAAATGAAGCATTTCTTAAAAAACTAAAACCACTGGTTAGTGGCTATAGAGGAATTTTGAGACTCAAATTGTTCTTCTCTGATTTTTTGTCATAATCTTAAAGCTGAATTTCATTAACTCCAAGTGAGCACTTTCCTCCTATCAGCTAAACCCTCACTGATTTTGAGTACTAGTACAACTGTACAAGTTGCTCAAGTTCAACTTGAACACAGTACACTTGAACACTTGAACACAAGTACAACTGTACTAGTTGTACTTGAACTATTTGTCTGTGTTTATTTTGATTTCTATTCTTATTGCAGTTTGCAAATTGCTTGTAAAGAATGCCTCACTTCCAAGCGTATGATCACTTTAGATATGGTCTTTGCTATATATTTCATATACATACCTTTCAACCTACTGCATGGATATTTCATGAACAACTAGAATACTTCACATTTATACACATTTTTAGCATATTCAAAGAGTGAACAGACATTAATTAAGTAGGACAGAGTTTTCAGAAGTGTCTAAAGGAATTAAATCCCAGGCTCCCCTTCAAATCAACTGGAGTAAGCAGTTTAGCTCCTCATGGGAATGTGGAAATTTCATTTGCAGTCACAACAAGGCCTCAGTTATGGTAACTAGCACACTCTCTTTTAGATACAAATTGCTTGAAATACACAGTTATAAAAATGCCCCAAGACCACAGATTCAGTAAGTGGCACTGTTAGCAGTTGATCAGGAAAATCTTCCCTCTAACTGTAAATATGAGAGCCAGATTACATGTGCTGCTTCAACAGGTGATCATGCTCATTAAAAGATGGGCAAAAAGGCATTTGCCAAGACTGAGGTGAACCTTACTGAATCATAGAATCATAAAATGGTTTGTGTTGGAAAGGACCTTAAAGCTCATCCAGTTCCAAACCCCTGCCACAGGCAGAGACACCTTCCACTAGATCAGGTTGCTCTAAGCCCCATCCAACCCGGCCTTGAACACTGCCACAGATGGGACAGTCACAGCTCCTCTGGGCAACCTGTGCAGTGCCTCACCACCCTCACAGTGAAGAGTTTCTGCCTAAGACCTAATCTAAATCTCCTGTCCTTTAAGTTTAAAGCCATTCCCCCTTGTCCTATCACTTCATGACCTTGTGAAAAGTCCCATTCCAGATTTCCTGTCAGCCTTTTTTGGTACTGGAAGATGCTCTAAAACCTACCCAAACCCTTCTCTTCTCCAGGCTGAACATGCCCAGCTTTCTCAGCTTGTCTTTATAAGAAAGGTGCTGCTGCCTTCTGATCATCTTTGTGGACCTCCTCTGGACTCATTCCAACAGGTCCACGTCCTTCTTATGTTGGGGGCCACACAGCTGCATGCAGTAATCCAGGTGAGGTTTCACAAGAGCCAAGTAGAGGGGAATAATCACTCTCTTTGACCTGCTGGTCACCCTTTTTTTGGTGCAGCCCAGCACACAGTTGGTTTCTGTGCTGTGAGCACACACTGCTGGGTCATGTTGAGTTTGTCATCAATCAACACCCCCAAGTCCTCCTCTTCAGTGCTACTCTAAAACCAGTGTCCACTCAGCCTGTGTTTGTGCTTTGGTATTGCCCTGATCCAGGTGTAGAACCTTGCTCTTGGTCTTGTTGAACTTCGTAAGTTTGGCGTTGGCCCACTTCTCAAGCCTATCAGTGTCCCTCTGGATGACATCCCTTCCCTACAGCATGTCGACCACACCACACAGCTTGGTGTCTCCGGCAAACTTGCTGAGGGTGCGCTCAATCTAACTGTTTGTGCTGCTGACATGTATACTCGAATTGCTTCACAGCTCAAAAGAGGATGAAAAGAGTGTATTATTTGGTGGCCATGTGGCATTTTCAGAAAAATACATCTCATACAGTGACTGAAATCAAAAGAAAATTGAGGTTAGACAAATAGGTTAAAAATTTTACACAAAGCAAAGCATGTCATGTTCAATGTTAATCAAAATGACATTTTTATTTGGTTTTGTTTAGCTCTGTTGCCAAGCAATCTGAAAAACATTTTTTGACTCAGCTGTACATAGTATTTCCCCACCCCAATTCTTCATTCAACCAAACCCGAAAAATTGTATTTCACTTTGCTTTATGTGACGTTAAACTGAGCTACTTCAGCAGGGGTGACTTTATTATTACAGATTGTTTAAAAATTACAATTCCTTTGTAATAGAGTTACTACATTCTAGCGAGTCAAATCTAAGTTACTTTTTCCTCCATCTTTTTCTGGTTTTTGAGATGTCTGTTTCTAGCATAATCAACTAGCTTGTTCTAAACTGCAATTTATATCACTCAAATGGGTCTGAATTACATTGTACTTAGGAAGAGTGAAATGGGAAATGCAAATTTCAGTTCATGGAAGTTTTTTAAAAGTGAACACTAATCCTTCAGGGACTCTGGATTTGACAAAAAAATTATGTGAACGATGCACACTCAGAAAAAGCCATGCTGATAAGAAGCCCAATCCTGATAGATTCCGAATGTGTGAACAGAGTGAGTCTGGTTTTTATTTATTCTCTCATGCCACTTCATACAAGGATGGAGGGAAAACCGGAAAAGGTGACTGTAAACCACCTTTTTGCTCCCTACATTTCAGGTCTACATATAAGAGATTCACATGAAAAGAGCATCTTTCCAGATATCATTTCTGTAACATTTTTTCTGATTCTTCAGTCCCTCTGATTTCAAGGCATTCACTTAACTGCATTCCATGGACCAGGGTTAGCTATAGGAGAACCTTACATGGCCATGGCCTTGGTCAGCCCCCATACTGGAATCAAATCGTATGGACATCTCTCATGAGATATGCATGACAAAGACTTTTTCATCCAGAGCTTGGAAGCCAGGTTTACCACTCTTTTTTAAGACTTTAATAAGTTATAAAAATCACCTTTGTGCAGTTAAAAGTGAGGTTCAACCACACTAATGCAATTATAAACAGAAAGTAATGACTGTAAGTTTTGTTAGATCATCTTACTGTTATCATCAAAAAATAAAACTGAGAGAATTGCAATGCATCTTTCATTGCTTTTAGGGGTTTTTAGGAAGGTAACTGAAGGTATCATTTGGAGTCATTTCCTCCTTACTCCACTCCATAAATGTTTATGTGCTTAGAAAGTCAAAGGCTCTTTGCTATGACATAAAATAGGAACATCTCAAAAATTGATAATGCTGGAATTTGCAGATATCATTAACAAACTTTCTAATTATTTCTGGGTATATTTGCATAATGAAGAAGGGAATAATTTCTTCTCAATAATAGTAAATATAAAAACGGGCTTGTCACTCATCCATGAAGAAGGACCTTTAATTATTTTGTTATAAAGCCTAAAAGTTGACATTTCAGAAACAGCTAAATAAATATTGGATGAAAAAATAAACAAGATCCTGTTCAGAGACATCCAGGGTATATACTGGTGTGAATTTATCATTACTGATACTGTTACCTCTAATTTACTGACAGATAAGTGAAGGAGAGTACAGAGACGTTTATCTTTTCAGGTGAAATGTCTAAATGACTAAATAAACCTCTTGGTGATCTCTCAGAAAAGTAGATGCTTCTGTTCTGCTTGTTTTTGTTTTACTACTAATAGGACATGTCGGAGCTGAAAAGGTTGTGAAGATTTGTGCATTGTAGTGACACTTCATCCTAGCCTCACTTAGAGAGAAGAAACCTTTTATTGATCATATATCTGTCTGGTTTAAAGGCCATCAGCCAAAACATCAGTTCCACTCCTGGGTTTTAATGACAGGAAATTCATTTGTTGGTGTTTGGCAGAAATAAGAATATAAAATATCAATTACATAAAAGCTCCAGATATATTTGATATTTTTTTTCACGCTCAGAACCTAAAAACCTATGATGGATAGATTGATGCATACTGTGGTTAGAGCCATAGACTATGAGCTCAACTCCCATCCCAGGCAGAGGATTTTTACGTGATACTGTGCAAATTATTCCAGGGCAGTTAAGATTCACAGCAGTCCATCACAGTGTATGTGGAAGAGCCAGCCCTGAACAAGCTTGCATGTTCAAACCAATTCCATGCAAGACAGCAGCCTAAGTGTTGAAAGAACAGCAGTGACAGTACACTTCAACTAGTTAATCTGTTCTCGTAGTTGTGCAGCCCAGGTGGACCGCTTTACTACTATGGTATCACAGTATCACAGTATCACAGTATGTTAGAGATTGGAAGGGACCTCAAAAGATCATCTAGTCCAATCCCCCTGCCAGAGCAGGAACACCTAGATAAGGTTACACAGGAATGTGTCCAGGCGGGTTTTGATACACCTTCTGAATTTTGGAGCTAAGGACAAAGCATGGCGTGCTGCAGAGAGGGTGGTCCTCATGGTTTTATTGTTTGCCATCTGCCACCTCTTTCACAGGCTGGTTTTGCAAGCAAATATCTGCAAGCTGTGCAAAGATCAAGGAACATGATGTAAGAAGATAATTTAAATGGACAGGAGAAGTGCTGGACCAGAAGACCTCAGAAACCCGCGTGTCTAAATATAAGCTCCTGCCCATTATCACCCATCTTTTGTCTTCACCTGGACTGCAAATTGCTTCCCCTTCAAAATAAAACAGTTGAAAAATTAGCTGATTGTCCATATGGCTGTAGCTGATGAGAATTTTTTTTCTCCCTGATTAAATTGTGTCATAGAGACTAGCTAGGAAAGAAGGAGGAAAAAAAGCTGCTTGGGTGACCTTTTTTTAGTATTTATTTATTAGACGTGAATAACCAAAACCCCAGAAAGCTTTATTTATAAAACTGCAAACAAAAACAAAAGTGGAAAGGATGGTCAAAATTCAGCTAAGGAAAAGCATCAGGAACATTAACAGATATATCTCAGCTATACAATAGAAAGTGTCAGTAACCAGTTAGGTTAAACAGCTGATAAAAATAGCTCTAGTAATAGCAGCAACAGAGCTTCCATTTATTGGTACAAACATTTTGGGTACACAGTTGAAAGACTTTTGCAGCCTGGTGTTTGCCATCAAGGAAAGCAGACATCCAGGAGCAGTAATGTTTTTGCATTTTGTGTTCAGAAGAGTTGTATGCAAATCTAAAACCACGTTTCTTGACCATATAGACAACATATGTCAGCCTTCCATGTGTGTCATTCTTTCTTCTTGTTTGAACTGAATTCTGGCAACAGTAAATGCAGTCCACAGTTGTTTGCATGTTTTTGTCATTCCCTATTCTGTGCTTTGAAAATGTATAAATACATAAAGACTGTGAGATGAACAAAAATGAAATAAATAATTCATGTTCCTCATCTAAAAGCTAAATAAACAGTAGCAAATTAGACATGATGTGGCTCAAATATTGACCTGGAGTCATCCATCAACCTTAAATATTAGGGTGCTTTTAGCATTTTTTTCTTTGACACAAGCTACCTATTCCTCCTCCTGACAATATATAGGAATGGTCAGGGAAAAGCCAAGGTACTATTCCCAACTGGCACCTTTGTAAAGACCACCCGTTTTTGAAGAGAAAAAAAAATTTGGCAATTCTAGATACATAGCACCTATAAAAATTAAAGCTTCTCAGGTTATCTGCTTTTCTTTTTGTTCTTGAATCATATTAAATAGATTTCCCATTAACTTAGTCTTATAGGATGACCGGAGAGTCGTGAAAGCATCTATACCCTGATTACATATTCAGATGTGATCCTAGAGAGCAATAGTTGTGAAAAGGAAGGTCCAGTAAGGAAGAATAATGACACCTAATGGAGCTGCCTATATCTTCTCATCAGCTACAGAAGCCTAGAGCCAAGTTTAATTTAAATGGACTAATGTTTATTTGTTAAAACTTGAAATGAGATGCATACATTTCTAAACAGACAAGAGAATGCATGGGAATAGAGAGAAAGGGGAGGGGAAAAGAGAAGGGAGGAGTGAAGGAATTAAATTATTAGCTTGATCTCTGTGGAAACCAAAAATGTTCTGGCTGCCAGAGGCTCAAGGATTGGTTTACATCTGTGTGATACTCCAGATTAAAGAAAGCTGTGGAAGTTTCATCAAATTTCTCTTCTCAGTTCCATAAAGAAAAGTATTTTTAAAAGACCTAAGTAAAAGACTGCAGTCTGACTGTACCATATTGTGATTTCTTTAGGTCTCCTAGCTAAGCAGACAAGGAACAAGAATACAAATAGAAAAAGATAGCACAAGGAAAGAAAGCGTAGCAGAAAATTAAGCAGTATATTGTAAAATGACATGTGAGGAGTGAAAGAGGGAAGGAATAAAACAGAAAACCTGAATAATCTAGCCTTAAAACCACATGACAGACACAGAAATTGTTCTGTGTCTTTAGAAATTATTCGTGTTTTAAATTATGCCAATTAAAACCAATCAGATTTTTTGTGCAATTTGCTTTTCCTTAGACAAATATTGCTGGTTTCATGTAAGACCTCCTGATAAACAGAAATAGCAATAACTATTACAAGTAATGATAATAATAAATTTATAAGTAATAGTATTGCCATTCTTATTTGTTGAGGAGTATTCTGTTTGTGTACACAAAAGAAAAAAAATAAAGGAAAAAATAACATTAAGATAGTGAATGTACTAAAAATCCATAATGTGGAAGAACATAAATACTGTCTAATTCATTGTTATTCCTAAAGCATCAGTACACCCATTACATATAATTCAACACCATTTTATAATCCTAAAGAGCTATAAAACCCCAAAGGTTCTGAAATTAAATCCCTTTGAGACAAGTCAAGGACAGTTAAAAATAATTTTTAAAAACATATGCCTATTTTTTACTTTTAAATGTATTTCTCTTATGGGGGAACACATTAATTTGCAATGTCTCTTGCATGTGCAAATCAATACGAGAGTCCTAGAATGCAATCTCCACCTTGTATAAATTGCTATGCATGATAATCCCAGTTTAGATCAGCCAAGGAATCATCCCATGGTTTGGTTTTAATTAACAAAGAAAATGCTGAAGCTTTATTTAAAGCTTAACTGCTGTCTTTGGAATCCTTTTGTCCAGACAAGCCAGCTTGAAGCATTATAATATGCTTTCGAATGAAATTTTACATGCTTCCTGCTTTCAGTGTGGTCAGAAGCAGACAGCAAGAAAACTGGAGTTTCTCTTTGCAGTTTGACAATTTGAATTACAATCAAAACTGCAGAGAAGGGGAAGAAAAACATAACTTGGGAGGAATTGCCTATCTGACAATCCAACAATCAAGTACAGATGTCTTTTATATTTCTTCTGTAAACTTAGTGCGCTTTACATGAAAACCAGTAAGATAATAAATTCAAATGTACTTTATCCAGCCACACATATACTACTAATAGAAAGCAATATATATAAAAACACTAGAATGTCTCTTAGAACTGTACTTCACTGTGAAGTTTTTTTGCACATACCATATGTTGCTTTTTGATTCTTCGATGTCGGCTTTTCCTATCATTGTGAAGCAGAATTCACCAAGCGTTGGATTGTTCACCCACTAATAGGGAACATGAGCTGGGTTTAGACCGTCGTGAGACAGGTTAGTTTTACCCTATTGATGATGTGTTGTTGCAATAGTAATCCTGCTCAGTACGAGAGGAACTGCAGGTTCAGACCCCTAGTGGGTGTGCTTGGCTGAGGAGCTGCTGGCGCGAGGCTACCATCTGAGGGCTTATGACTGAACGCCTCTAAGTCAGTATCACGCCTAGACATTTGATGTTGTGCTATTGCATCATTGGTCACTTGTGATTGACCCAGGAGATGACAGTCTTGTTCAGAATGCAAGGGTAAAACCCTTTCCAAATCTTCGTTAGTGAAGACATGCCTTCCTCATAGGAGAAAGAAAACTCCTAACTTCAACCCAGGGCTGATGGAGCTCGTCTAGCCTTGTAAGGTCTTCCATCTAAGAGAAGGACACTCTTACAAAACCTGTGACCTGAGGACTTTGCTGTCACCGTCCTAGCTATCTAGGCCGTGGCAGATAAACCTCAGGTGTAAAGGATGGGGCCAGTTCTGTGCATGCTGCGCCTCACCTAAAACATCCATTGCGCAGGCTGGAAGGGTCTCCTCACACTTGCAAAGTTCTGTAGCGACAGGCGAGGGTCGAAACGGCAGGTGACAAGGTGCACTGGAAGCTGCAGGTCCAACCCTGCCTGCGGGCAGTTCAGGGCTTGGTCGCTCGAGCTTGATCTAGGAGATGACAGTCTCGTGCGGAATCTTCCTGATTGCCTGTGCAGCTTTTCTCCAATCAGTTTTGCCTATTCCACTTGCCCTTAGTCATCGTGCTTGTAGCAAGTGTGGGTAATGCCCTTCCCAAATCTTCATTCGCAAAGCCAAGCCATCAAACATATATATAATACCACCTAGCTCTCAGACAAAGCTCTCCAGTAATTGTCCTCATTGCACTTAAATAGAGGAGTAGCATCATTGTACCCATTTTCTAGATAGTGAAACAGCAGACAGGGTGGGAAAAGTGATTTGTCAAACTTCTTGAATTGTTAGAATTGAAGTTCCCAGGGTACTGATGCATTGTAGTGTTCCCCACACAGGGACACTACATATAGGGACCCAGGGCCAAGGGCTATCCAGACAAGCCCAAAGTGGACTACAGAGGGCAGGGATTTATTGCAACATCCTTCTCTCAGGTAAGTAAGACTGCGCTTCTTACAACAGATGGATGGGATCACTCGTATTGAGGAAGATTTTCTCCTGTATTTCCGAGCGCAGAGCATGGCTCAGTTTTGTGTTAAAATTTGGGAGTTAGAGGTGACAGTAGCACAGCTGTCAAATACAGGGTATAGCTGATGGCTAGCCAATGGTTATTTCCTCTGGAAATAGCAGATATTGGCTTTATCACAACTTCTGACTGATGCTGTTGAAATCATCATCCAAGAGAGCACCAGAAATCCAGACCTATGGGCCAAGACGTCTTTCCCATGAGTACTTTATCCAGGGGGTTAGTGAGTCCTGTACTCATCTGAGAACCTTTGGTGTGCCTTGGGGCACCCAAAGGGACATTAGAAGTGGGACCCTGCAGAGTTCAGCTGCCAGTGTCAGGAGGCAGCTGAATGGGCTTTGCAGGATTGAAATTTGGAGCATATGGAGCTGAATAGTGCTTGGAAGCCTTATTTCTGATACTTAAATTGTCTTTTGAATCTGACCTTTTGTTTAACAGGTATGACATCGTTCATCTCTGTGCTTTGTTCTAACTGTCAGGAGGAGTTAATTGCAATCTATATGCTAAAGTTCACTTCTACAGAATAAAAATCTAATTATAACTCTGAAATTCACTTCATCCCATTATCAGAGAACAGAGGTCTTACAGAACCAATGAAAGAACATATTTTCAGCAAATCCCTTTTCCCTTGCTGCTCAGAAATGGAAGGTAGCTGCTACACATATTGATTTGAGGATTTCCTGAAGGTTCTCTAACACTGAGTTTCTTCTAGAGTGTGGGCATTGAAATAAAATGGGGTCTATTGAAGTGACTGATTTGTTGTCCATTAATCTCATGCCAGACTTGTGTGGATAAAACCTTACAGCTACTGCTGCTGTAAATGTCTCAGGTGACAGTAAAATACCAACAGACCGTTCTTCACTGGAGGGTTTGATGTAGCCTCATGATAACACCTATTAATGCCATGCACTTCTGCATCATCTTTTCTTCAGTAATTTCAGAGCTCCAGCGGGCTCTGACAAGGCCTGCAAGATCAGTGACAGATTTATTCAGGAGACCCTTCCCAAGACATGACTATATGCTGGGAAAAGCAGTGAACATGAAAGAAGAGTGCAATATCACATAATGGTTTACAACAAGGTTTAAAAAGAATAGGTTATCCTGTCTGAGGGAGAATGCACTCAACTCACCCTTTGAGCCTCCCAGTGAAAGACAGGGGATTCGTGCTCCATGAAGTACATTAGTATAATGCCCTTGAATTGCAGTTATTTCAGTGAAACTGAAGAAGCAGCCCATCAGTGTCCCTCAGATGCAAATGAAGGCTGAATTTTTCTCACAATTGAATTAAACAGGTGCAATTGGGAGAAGAGTATGACCTATAAATGCTTTATTGCTGTTATTGATCCATGAGCCAGGAAGATCATATTTTGGCTATTATATTTGGCTATCCACAGTGAGTCTACAGTGGCAGTAGTTAGAAAAATTATCATTTTGCTTGCCTTTTGACCAGATCTGACATAACATCAATAAGACAAAGTAAGCAGGGCACCCTGCAGTGCTATTCTTTCCTCTGCAGACTCACTTTTCAGACACTCAGGTTAGAAGTGCTTTGTTTTCTGGTTCACAGCAGTCAACCATGGCATCTCAACTACAAGCAGTGTCTTCTAAGTATTTCAGTCACGAAAATCTGAGTAGACTTGATTTAATTGCATTGCACCTCACCCCTTACCTTAACATTCAGAAAGGAAGTCATAATACCTGAATAACTGCCAAACCTCTGGGTACATCAGTCCAAAGAAGCTAGTTTCAACAGCTAACACTTGACCTGAAGAAATGGAAAAACTCTAAACTCTTCCAGGAGACAGGGAGGAACGCTCAAACCTATAAATTAAATGCGACAAACATTTATCTGCACATAATGTCACAGATGAGCTGTTTTCCACCTGCAGACTCACTCCATTGTGAGATTTCATCTGTTATTTGTGACATCTCAACAGCAGTCTGCAAACCTTTGTGAAAGATATAACGATATTCCAGAAAATATATGACCATGATAGCCCTACAGGAGGAGAGATCCACAAGCATATTGGCCTATCATGTCTTGTTGATGAAATGAAATGCTTTGAATTCTGACCACCTTTTTTTCCACAGTCCTCAGAAGACCTACTGAGACCTTTTCTCTATTGGACTTAAAAGTAGTGCAACACTGACCTTGATGCATCTGCAGTGAGTCATGTAAGCAAAATTCTGGGTCACTGTCAGCAGTAAATTTTATTACCTGAAGAGAAGGAAAATTCTCTTTCCATTTGTGGCCAAATTACACATGATGTAATAATCTTCATTTAATGGCACAGAAAAAGCAGTGGGTTTGCCTACATTATTATAATGATCAGCATTAACCACAAATAAAAATCAAAAGTACTCATCGACAAATGTAACACAAAGAGACGTCAAATATTTGAAACAAATCCAACCTCCTGACAGCTTTGTAAGTATTAATGTTTTATTTTAGTATAGACACACATAAGGAGTGCTGCCAGTAATAACGAGCAAAATTGTCAAAGCTTTTCCTATGTGGATTTTACTCGCATGGGATTTTCTGAAGAAAATAACCTGAGATTACTGTGAATAACTTGGCAAGTGTGCTAAAACAGATTAAAATCTGCAACGCCAAAAAAATCAGCTACACTAAAAGGCATAATTGAATAGTATACCTCTGTAGTCCTTAATCCAAATGTGGTCACCCAATATTAGGAAAACATACTTGAAATTACAAAACTTACCATGGGGCAAAATAAATTGTAATAAACAGAGCATAAATAGAGGTGTCACAAAGGTTGGAATTGCTCAGCTGGATAAGAAGAACAAATGAGGGGGCTTACTGTGAAAATTATGAAGGACATGGTGCTCAGGGAATAAATACCACAGTTAAATTAAATTGGAAGTGAGTTTAGAATAAAAAAGGATATACATCTGTATGCAATCCATATTCAGCAATTTGGGTTTTATCATTGAAGGAGGTATTTGATTTAAATACTGTGGCAGAAATTCTAAAGGGTTGGATAATTTTATGACCACTAATAACATTCGTCATTATGTGTGTTGCCATTATGCTAAGGATAATCAACTCTCATGCTATAGAACATAAAGCTATCACCTGTGGGATCAGGGATTTTTTTTTCCTAGATATTAGGAGTCCATTAAGATTTTTCTCATTTGTTTTGCTAGTCAGTTCAGTGAAGTATCCTCCAACCCACACAGGTCAGTTCTTGCTGCTTCAAAGACACCTTGTTAGTCTACGCAGGGGTGATGCTTGGTTAAGTGATTAACCTGCTAAAGTGTAAATCCTCCTCCTGGGGGTGAGGGAGGTTCTTTTACTGTAAATCATAGAATGAATAAAGGTGTGTCACCAAAATTAATTTAGCAGAATAGCTAATACCTTGTCTGCATGCATTCTTTTAATGGATTAAATGGGGTCTGAATTGAGCTGGGGCACTATATGTGGGCAATATTGATCAGTTTGTGTTCCTCCAGGCAACTTATCTTAATTGGGCAGGAGAAATTTGTCCTGAACCCAGGACAAATCAATATGTTACTGGCAATAGGAGTTTGATGGTGGGAAGATAATTTGAACTGACTAAAGTTTAAGGTATTATTTTGACAATGTTTGATAGCAATACTTCAGGAACTGTGAAGAAGTAAAAACATGTAAGTAAAGGAAGAGGTGTGTTAAATACTTCAGTACACCTTTCTGAACCTCCCCTACTTTATAATATATGGAGGTATATATCAAATCCGTGTTTTATTGCTGCTGATTCAGTGTAATCTGTGATCAGAATTGTGGCCTCACCATCCCTTGACAATTAAGCTAATGTGAAGCTTGTACAATATTTGAAATCTTCTGTAAGTTTTTTTGATTTCCAGTTGACAGTCTATTAATTTTTGGTATTTGATAGTTTGAGATTGAGATAGGTTAAGGTGAATTTACAAGAGCAAAAGGTTGTTTTCCCATTCCTTATTTAAATAGATTTATTAGAAATAAGATTATAGAAATTAATTTTAATTAATTTTTCAAAGAAGAAAAAAAGCCAGACTAGAGATATGCAGGTTTGCCTTCAACAAAAGAAAAGTGAACTGCTCATTTCTCTACCCCTCTGAATATTCTACAGCTGCAGCAATAGAAACTTACTGAAGAGGCCTTGGTTCTGACATTATGAATCTGGGGAATGATTAAATTCAACTCCAGGTTCATATGATAAGAATGCAGAACCTGGAACACACATGCCTCATCCCTCCTTACATTACAGACAGACTCAGTAGCCTGGAGGACAACACTTGGTAAGACACGTTGGATTTGTAATTATTTCACCTTGTGATGAATATTCAAATAATCATAGAATCGTAGAATCATAAAATGGTCTGGGTTGGAAAGGACCTTAAGAGCATCTAGTTCCAACCCCCCTGCCATGGGCAGGGGCACCTCACCGTAGACCATGTCAGCCAAGGCTCTGTCCAGCCTGGCCTTGGACACTGCTGGGGATGGAGCATTTATCGGTTCTTTGGGCAACCTGTTCCAGTGCCTCACCACCCTCATAGTAAAGAACTTCTCCCTTATATGTAACCTAAACTTTCTCTGTTTAAGTCTGAGCACATATTGTTTGAGTATTTAACGTGGCTCCAGATTACAGAGGTATGCTGAATTTTGCAGGGAGGATATGGTTTGTTTGCGCCCATGTAGCACATCCAGCTCAGCCTTCAGCTATCATATGGGTCTCTGTATAGGTCCTGTGTCATCCCAATGTGTGTGTTCCACACAAAGTTCTTTGTGAGAGTCAATACAAAGTTCTTCAGAGAGAAAGCAAGAACTGGTTTGCACTCCCTGACTTTAGCAAGGGTAATGATTACTCAGTGTCATTTACACCTTTTTACCAACTAAAATGGTTATTAGTCCCAGGAAAATATCCACAAACCCCACAGTGCCAGAGTAAAAAAGTATATCTACCAATTTCAAACAAGCCCTGCAAGAGGCACTACTTGGTAGCTCTTATATCTTGGCAGAAGAAGGACATAAGAGCTTTGAATAAAGATTTGCTCATGGAAAATAATAAAAGTGAACACAAAGCCAAGGTTAACTGAAACATATAATTAAACTTCACATTTGCTTTAATAAAATACAATATTGACTTTGCTCTTTAAAGTAGATTAGGTTGTTGACATTATGGCAGTACAATAAACAAGCCACTAAGCTTTTTACTAGCAGAACAGAAAATTAAAGTTGGTTATGACAAGCCAAATAAAATGAGTTTATTCAGGACTGTATAAATCATCAATAAGAATTACTAATCACTCGCCTCCAAAAAGCCGGATTATTTGATCTGCAACAAAACTGGGGCTGTGTCAGCAAGTTGGATGCAAATCAAACAACATTCAGACATCTCAAAAATTCTCAAACTATGTGTCTGGAATACAGATGAAGGCCAGAAATTCAGTGAGGCCTTCTTAGGGTAGTGCAAAAATAAATTAAAGCTGTTTTTTACACTGAGATGTGGTTATTGAAACAGGAGTCGCTCATCAGCATGATGTACCACAGATAAAACATCATCCCCGGTGTTCTAGTCTTATGTTCTATATATTTTTGCAAAGACTTTTCTTAGTTTGATGCATACCTTTTATACACACTAAAAGCTATACAAAGCTAAACTGTTCATTTTGATGCTTTATCATATAGTATTACCTTTTAATAAAAACCGACATGGTTCCTGAAAATACCTGCTATAATTTAAGGCTTGCCAGACACAATAGCACTCTTTGATGCGTGCATTTTATATACAAGGTCTTAATGTAATGCTCGTGATCAATAGAGATGTTCACTCACGCACGGAGTAAATTTGTGAACTATTAATATTTTATTATCTATTTCCCTAAATCATAGTCTATTCCTGCCTCAATAAAATATTTTTTCCAGATTTTTTCATACCATATAAATAAGGATTAAGATCAAAATAAAAATAATAATAAAATATGCCAGATGAAATTTCCAAGAAAACTCAAAAAATTATAATGCAGAATTCAGATGTAGCATTAACTTCTTCACATTTGCCTGAATGTGGATCTGGTCAAAGGTGTTCATAAATCATGATAAAAGCTGAAAAGTGCATCTGCTTGCAAAAGAGTAATCCCTATTTTTTACTATGCAAGAATTCATTTTGAAAGTACCAAGCTTAAACACTTGCTTAAAGCTTTCTCTATTTCGACTGCATTTCAGCATTTGCTTATGGCTTACTGATTAAAAAATAGTGCTCTAGAAGGAGCGAAAATCATGATGATATCATGCTGCCATATTCTTCCTCTTACTATCCACTACTGCCATCCTGAATAGGATACAAATGAAGAACACACAGAAGGGATCAAAGCTTCACAGATTTCTGTAGCTTATTGACTCCTTTCCATGTTACTATGGCAGAACTGCAAAAAATGCAGACATTTGACCAAATGACCTCTTGACTATAATATACAGAGGGTGTTGACCAAATCTTGGATGAAGAACAAAAATAAGACATGAAGGTAACACAGAAAATTAAACGTTGTTAAAAGAAGATTGTGTCAGATTAACTGTCTAGATTCTTTTGCTTTTCTAAACAAAAAAGGAGTACCTCTGAAGATTCAGACTTTGGTGAATCCTTTGATTCAGTACAGCAAGAAGAACTATTTTAGCAGGAGAAGGTAGAAATTGTAAAGAGGTTACAGAACATGTGAAAGTGCAAATAACAATTAGTTGTGTAAATGGCAATTAGTTGTCCATGAAAGGGGAACTGTTCATTTGGAGGAAGGTTACCGATACAGTTCATGACAGTTAAGACTTGAGCTGTCCTTTAAATGATCATTATTGAACATAATACAAAAGTGTGAATGTAATAATAGCTCAGAATTGGAAGACATCTTTTTTGCTCGGAGAAAACATATAATACCTCACAGTAAAAAACCTGGATCTGCAGAAAACTGTACTAATCAGAACTTTTGCTGTGAGCTGAGGGGTCATCACATCAGGCAAAAGACACAGCAGGGACTGTGAATTGCTAGTATGATGTTACCATAAAAACAGACACAGAGCATCCAAGGGTGTATCACCTGAAGAACTGACTGTACAGAAACTATGTTTATGCCATTGTAAAAGTGCTTGCCGAGAACTCATCAAGCATCCAAGAAAATGTAATTACTTTTGATCATGTGGGATAAGGACTACTACATTAATTGACAGGAGATTAAAGGACCTCATTTTGATCACCTTAGCAGAACAAAAGCTGGCCAGGGATGTAGGTATCAGTGAAGGGAGAGAACTGTCAGTTCAAGAGAAATCAGGAACAGGCATAATACATTTATGCCTGAAAACAGAAGGATGCTAAGCATCATGTTCTTGGGCAGTCTTTTGGCAGAGCAATGGGGATCAGGACTTCACTAATGCAAACAGGGTTCCTGCCCAGAGATCGTATTGTGTCTGCTCACCATGTTGTGGAGGTGGCACTGATGATTCAGACCAGCTCTTCGTATGTTCTTAACTATAGAAAAATGTTAAGGAAAGATTTGTCAGGCTACAGTGGCAGCCATCAGGTAATTCCAGTGGTAGGTGGTAAATTGGAAGAGATTAACATGTCATGATCCCACAGTAAAACAAAACCAAAGAGACTTTGGGGCTTTCTCAGTTTACTCTTGGGGGTAAGGCCAAGGGAGCTGAATGCACACTGCGGATGGTGGAATCCAGAGTTGCTTATTATATTCTTGTATTTTATCCTCTGTTCTGAGTACAATTCCAAGATTACATATAAACTTTCCTGGGACCAACCAATGCTTTTGTGGCCTCTAAGATCTGTAAGATCTCTCTATGGAGATATAACTCACTATGCAGCCTTATCCTTTAGTATCTGTCTTGAAAAGGCTTAAGGTAGAGTTTGGGAACTGGCTCAAAAGAAAGCAAATTGAGCAAAACTCATAATTTTAAAACTGGAAAGAGAATGCAACAAGTAAACTCAAGGACTTTGCTGAAGTTAATTACCCAAAGAAATAATTGGAGAGAAGCAGTATTGTTTAGCTCTTGAATAAAACAATAGTCTTATCCCTTGGAAAATATTTTTAGCCGTTGAGCAAATCCTACATACAGAGGGTTAGAGAATATATTTAAAGGAATAAAAAAACCCAAGCACATCCCACTGTGAGTAAAATATGATTCCATCACTCAGTACTGCTGTTTTCTTAAAATGTTGTTGGGTCTGGTGCGGAGACTGGCATCAAAATGCAAGTCAAAATATGTAGGGGTTTCAAATATGTGTTAGATATTGTTTTGGGCTGATTTCTTTTGACATCCAGCTGTGTTTGCTTTTGGGAGCAGTGCTGGAAGCCAAGGGTCATCTCTGCAGGCAACTGTGCTGGGAAAAATTAACTGGCACAGTAAAATGGAGAGGGTTTGACTGAAATACCATTCACAGCTGAATTTGCATACTTTAGACTGGTTACAAAAGTGGGGAAGAATGTCACAATCTGAAAATATTTCTTAACAGAACATATGACAAAGGGACTGTTTTTCTTAGGATATTAATGGGTAATAAATTTATGTGCTTCCCCCACACACCCATTTCAACAAAACCCAGATACACCCGGGTACCGACTGGAGAGAATGACTCTAAAAATATGAACTTCTTCACCTTACACCCTCAGTCCTCCAAAGACACATCAACTTGACTTTTCTCACTGCTTATAGAATTTATTGAATGCTAAGAATTTAGATGGTTACTTGGACCAGAAAAGACTAGACTTTGCCTAGAGTTCAGATATGAATTAGAAAAGCTTTGGACCCAAACTCTAACAGAATTCAAACTGATAAAACGTGAATTGAAAGCATGTGCCTAGGTCATTATCAGCCTTCTGGTTTCCATACAAACAGATGTCCAGTATGTAATGCCTTTGCAAACCCAAATTCAGCCAAAAAAACAACCAGTGGGAACTTTTGCCATGTCTTGTCTGTAACTTGTGACAACCAGACCTTCTGGCTGCTCTTCCCTACTTTCTTTCCTTACAGCAAAGGAAAAGCATGACTGCCAAGCATTGACTCCATATTCTCCTGTGCCCATCAGGATCGCTGAGCCAGCATGATGTTTGGTGGTAATTCACTACAGCTGTAGGTCAGCAGCAAACAACTACTCCAGAGGCAAGAGGAAAACAGATGAATTGCTTCTGTGATCAGCTGCCTTCTGGAACTAGTCTTCATGCAATGCAGCCTCCTGTGCTGCTGGTGCCTACAGGCATCCTCTAGCCCCTAAACAGATGGCTGAATTTGCAAGCTGCTGTGGGTTGTCTGTTTGCAGGTGTCTGTATGAAGAAGGAGGTTATGGTGGGTTTTATTTCTGTGTATTGCAATGAAGATGAAAGTATGTTCCTTGTTTTGTGCTTATATAAGGAAGTCACACTTTGAACTTTCCTTGTTAGGAGTAAAGTAATGACAAGTCAGAGATCATTTATCTTCACATCCCTGGTGTGGAAACGACTATAATAGGTCACACCCGAACACTGTTTACTTTGGATGCCTGCTTCCTGCAGAGATTGTAATTGAAGCTTTTCAAAAATGCACAAAATTGTGCCAAAAGGAGATGAGAGAGAATCTGGTACATATAACAGTCTTGTAGCCATTGACGGAGACTTATTGAAGCAATAAGGTTTACATTTCTAGCTTTCTTTATAGTTGGATATTAGTAATTTTAATTAGAATTATTTTTACACTTGCATATAACTTTCCATTCTCTCCTTGTTTTCTGTGCAAGCCATATTCCAGTGTGGGTGGGATGCATTTGAAAGAGTCACCCTGGCACCCTTTTAATCTCATAGTGAGTAACAGCCTGGTTAGGGTGCCATGTCCCACTTTAAGCAGGGTATGGCAAACTGTTCTACAGAAAATTTGAAAGTACAGTCTCTGGTTCAACAATGCAATCTTTCCTGCATGTCAGCATTAGGAAAGCACTCGAAAGCACTTGTACAGCATTGCTAGAGATAAGATAGAAGTGAGATTTAAATATATTTTGTCTTCTTTCTTTTTAATCTGGGGTGACTGATGCGTGCAGTCTGTGTAGTTTTCCTGTTCATTAACATGACAATTGAATTTCTTTTATTCTTTTCTTGACTGCTAAGGAAAAAAAAAATAAATTGAGCTTTTAATTTTATTTTATTCATTTTAATCAACCCTGCTTTCTAAATGCTCAGCTCAAACCCCTGAAGTGCGTAAAAGAAATCACATGTCCTTGATGGATCTAAACTTTTATGGCTGTAGAATACTGGGAAACTGCATAGTTTGTTTTATTCTTCTTGCTCTCCCCCAGCTGAGGCTGTGTGTGTGGAGGGGAGGATGTGACAGAAAGACATCTGAAAAGTCATTCATTTTGTTCAAAACATAAACAGCAAGTGGGGGATTTTGAAAGTGCTCAGTGTTGGCCTAAACATTTTCAGTTCCTACAGGAATGAGTGGTGAAGCTCCTGTTGACTTCAACAATGCATGGTTGAAAGAAAAAAAAAACCAACACTTTGGACTTTCTTTATAATGAAGTAGAATTCCAGCTAATCCACAGTGCACATGGTCTCCCAAGTCCATGGGGTTTTTTGCTATACAAAAGCCAAAAGTATGGCTATGTCCCAAAGAAAGAGAATTTTGCTTTCTATATTTAGACGTGATCATGCTGTTATTTTTAACTGCTTCATGATTTGACTGCAGTGCTCAGGTTTTGGCCTCCTTATTTTCCAAAAGTCTCTGTATTGTTGTAACTATATGCCTCTAGTAGGCAGTTTTATTAAACTGTTTCTCTCTGTTTCTATCCCAGTGCTTCTGCCAAGGTGCTCTGCACACAGCTTTTCACACTGTAAAGCACCTGGTTAAAATGATTCTGTCTTCACTTCTTCATCTACTTAACGATTCTGTCTTCTCTTCTTCATCTGCTTTGCTTCTTCATCTACAATTTTCTGGGTAAAGAAACTAAATCTCATAGGTTTTGGCCCTGGAGTGGGTACACATAGTGTGACAGAGTAAAACCTTTTCCATTTACAGCATCTATGCCAGCATATTTATGGATAGTGGTTGAAAAGATGAATTCCATTTGTTGATTCCATTTGTTACATTATTCACATCTACAAATGTTTAGCTCCAGCTGCTAATCTTTGCCTGTACATGTGATATTTGGGCAGTAAAAATACAATGTATTGCGCTTGATATAATTTGCATCAATTATGCACAGCTCTTTTAATAGTTTGATGATGTCTGTATTAATTTCAAGGGAAAAGGAATCAGTTGTTTACATTTCTTCACATTTTGCTATATTTGAAACATAGAACTATTGATAGAAATAAAGATAAATTGAATTTTCTTCCACTATGGATTGTTAGGCTGGTATTCTCTCCTGACAGAGAAGTGTAGCATACCTGCTTAGTAACAAGAGGCTTGACATTTCTGATAAGCAAATCTAACCTGTGCCTAAAGACAGAGACTAGCTTGAGCATAAGGAGAATCACTGCTCTGGATTCCTTTTAAAACTGTGGAGTGCTGTGCAGAGGGCGCTTTAGGTTTCAATCACACTCCTAGAGAAACCCAGCCTTCTGACTATGACGGTACCAAACAGCCTGAGGCTAATGTTAGTATTTTGAAAGCATTTTTAGCTCTGTTCTGTGTAGGAAAGCATTCATTACTGTCTGGATTCATAGCCATAAGGCTGCTGGAACCAGTTGCTATAGCCGGCCAACACCACTAGCGTGTAAAGCCTGCCACCTTCAGAGCAGCTTTACCTGGAGGTGACAGCACTCATCTGCCCTGTGCAGAGCTGAGGGAGCTAAAACAACCCAGACATGAGGTGGCAATAGAAGTATGCAAAAGAACTGCCTTCTCTGAAGAGATTTTATGTGTCTGAGGTAGGCACATTTCCTGCTGGGGAACTTCAGCTGTTTGTTGGGTCATTCTCTACAAAACCAGAAGCTTGCCAAGTCCTTGCGAGCAGAATAGAGACCTGATCATCCCATACATATTCTCTGAACCATGAAGATATTGGTAAGGGCCTTTGGTAAGTAGGCACATACAAGGTACTATACTTGGAGGCAAGCCAGGCTGGCAGATACTTCTCTTGACATCACTTCAGGTTTCAGCAACTTCAAGGCTAGTTTTTAAGGGATTTTGGTGCTTATCAGGGTCATCAAGCATCAAATCATTTTTGGATCTTTGCCTTTCAGAGCAGAGTCTTGGTGTCTTTTCACTAAAGGGAAAATTCTTAATAACTTATATCAGCAGACAAATTAACACTAATCTGAGATAAAGTTCCAGGGCACACAAAACAGACTGCAGTTTTCACATGTATTAAATAGTCAAGTAAACCCTAGGGATGATTATGTCTCTTAAGAAACTATTTTAAAACTTCACAAGTGCCTTGTTCTCACTAAAGACATATTTTGCATGAATCAACAAATGGACCTAAGTTAAGTCATGACTCTTCCCCCTTCTTGCACAGAGAGAGGCCAGAGAGAGGGTTTGAAGAGATATAAGAACCAAAATAACTTAGATCCATATTTTTAAGCATAGTTGTTCCATAATTAACCTTTAAAAATGCCCAGTTTATGCCCAGCATATTCCTCCCTGCACATTTGGGTGCCCCAACAATTTTGGAATATGGCATAGAATCATGGAATAGTTTGGGTTGGAAGGGGCCTTCAAAGATGATCTAGTGCAACCATCCTACAATGATCTCCAACTAGATTAGGTTAGCCAGAACCACATCCAGCCAGGCTTTGAATGTCTCCAGGCATTTTTGGAACTTTCATCTCAAGACAAATCTGAAATATAAGGGGCAAGCTCAATTGCTGATTTAAAACTGATTTTGGCCAATGTATGGTTTCAGCTTATGCCTCTATATGGCACTTCCCATCTCTTTTGGGACCACCTTTACTGCAAATAGATTCACTTAAGGACCTCATTTCCATTAATTTCACTTCAATTAAGAGTACTCTGAGGAAAGACATCCACCAGTCGACCACAGGGTGGGTTGGGAAAGGGTATTTGCTGCTTCTAAATATGACAGGCTCCTGTTGCTTTTACTTGCTTTTTGCTCTGGCAGGATCCTAGAATGATAGAGCTTCATGACAATACTGGCTCATGATTTTTGGTCACACTGACACAGGTGTCTTTGTAATGACAACTACAAAACCAGTGATGGGCTGCAGAATAACATTTCCTTCATTCATGTTTGAAACAGTGGGCTGCTGACTTGTCACATATAACCAATCCTTTGCCACGCTTTTGGATGAACCCATCCCACTGGAATAACCAGGGAGGCAAAATAATCTCTGTAGTCCTGGCCAAAAAACTTTTATCACTTTGAAGAATCCACAGCTGGAGATTGCCGTAAAATTACACTCAGGAAGCACACCAATGTGCCTTGGGTTGCTAAAGCCCTATAGCAGACAACAACATGTATTTATGGTCCTTTTAGATGGCAGCCATCTGAGCATCTCTGAAAACTATCAGTGTGACATCATAGCATTAGGTGTCCTGCAGAGATTTCTTGCAGAACTCTCCTGTGTTCTCAGTGTATTCCTCTTGTTTGGTAGCCAGTTCCTATTCAACAACTTTTTAACTCTCCATGTAATAAATTTACCCCTTCTGTGAAAATTTCCTCAATACCCTGTGAGGTTACCAGTAGGATGAGCAATGAATTGTGTATTCAGACTCAATAACTGCCTCTTGTAAGAAATTAAAATTATGGCTATCTTTGCAATGATTAATTCATCTCATTGGCTTTGCACAAAAATCTTATGAGAGGAGTTGGATTTTCAGGTATTACAGCTCAATTCCTCCCGTTTGCTGATGCAAAAGGGAGGAAGGGATCATTATTGATCTCAGATCGGATAGCTATACTAAGCATTTTTAAAGCCTCAGTTTTTGCCTGGTACTCAGTTTCCAGCCTTGCTTATTGTCAGCACCTAAGCAGAAGTTGCTGTTTATCTGGTCACAGGGAACAATTATTGTTTATTACCTTGGGCATCAGAAAAAGGCCATCCAAAGAGGCATCGAGACAGCAGGTTTAGACAAAGTGTGAATTTTTGTCTTCATAAGGTACAGTTAAAATGGGATATTGTGAAAACCAAAATAAAATAGCTATAAAAATAACAGACGAGGAGAGCTCCAAGCATGGTTTGTTTGATGTTTGGTTGGGGTTTTTTAAACAAATGATGAGGCAGATACAACTACCAGCTCAAAGTGTGCTTAGTTTAATGACTATAAGTACTGGCAGACTTTACTGAGGCAGGATCGTCCTCTGCCTACTATGTTTTTGTATTTTTACCTTTTGTATCCACAGGGAAATGATCTTAATAGATCCATTATCAGAAAAACACACAAGCCAGATGAACCTCTGGTGTGACTGCTTTGTATGTATGCGACACGTGAAGCTTTTGCTACCTCTGCCTGCAAAAGCCTTCCTTATCATCCCCTGGCTGTTCAGGTGCAGATGGAGAAAAGCAGCAGAATTGCTTTAAAACTGCTTTGAATATGCTCATGAGGTAGAAATACAAGTCCTTCCTCAGAAACAAACTGTTTCTGTTTCTCAGAAACAAACATAACAAGTAGATCAATGCCTCCGTTATTTAATATATGCATTTGCTCATTGCAAGTATCAGCCTTGAAATTGGCCTCATAAGTTCCTCTCTTCTGAATTTGTGATGTACTCTTTTCTTTGAAGTTTTCCAGGCTACCACAAAAAGCTCTGCAAATTTGTCTTGATTTTCTGCCAGACTATCAGAAATTGGTGAAAATATGAGAAGATATTTTACAATAAAACCCGAGGCTTAGGGAGGTTTGACTCTTTAGACACTTTATTTCCACTCTTTGGAAAGGCTGACCTTGCTAGAAAGGTTACAGCTCACCAATGACATGCAAATGGTGACAAGTTGATCACATCATCTGTGACAGGAACCTGGTGCTGTCCTTTGAGCTGAAGAGGAACATGACTGTAATTGAAAGCTCTTCATTTAACCTCAGCCGAGACAGTGTCAAATAAGCCAAAAATCATTAGGATGCCCACACTCACTGACAGAGTATGTTGTGTCTACATAAGTGAGGGGAAAATACCCTCAATTTCTGTTACTTTTTAAGTATTTGAGCTTCATTTTATAATTATATAGCCTAGGAGTTGATTTCTTCTCCCAGTATTTGTGATCCTAATTAAGCCTTACATTTATTATTAACACTGCATCCTATTTTGTATGGGGGAACAACCTCTGGAGACACTGTTCTGTTGTGCTGTGACACCCGAGGCCTCGCATCTCTCTAATTACCGAGGCCTGACTCTGCCCCATGAGGATACTGCCCTGCTTAATCCCCTCGTGCTTTTACAGTCTGGGATTGGCTTCTTTTCCTAGTATTTGAAGTTCAAATTAAGTCTCATGTTTATTATTTCATTAAAGAAATACAAGCCCTCTGAGAAAGATCAGAGAGCGCTGTGCTGAGCTGAAGCCACAGAGGGATTCCCGTCAGTATGGAGAGGGTCGGGTCAGCAGCAACGGTAACAGCAGAATTAGCTTTATAGCAAACAAGCAACCCAAATAAAAGCACATCTGCAAATTATATCTGAGAGCCCAAATAAAGGCCTGGAACTTGAGAGGTGCTTTCAGTTAGCTTTGACAATGTGCAAAAAACCTGGGAAGGTTTCTAATAATTAGTTGCCCATAAAGCGAACGATCATGGCTTTGTGGTCTGTGTGTCAGTGAAGAAGAGGGCAGGGGCAGGAGGGTGAGTGGCAATGATTATGAAACTAAGGAGGGAAAGCCTTTTCTTCTGCCTTGCTCTATTCAGGAAAGCATTATACCCTTTCACCACTGTCACATGTGTCACAGGTTCATTCAGAGCCCTCAGGACATATTGCAAAGTGTAAAAATCAGGGCAGCTGCTCTGACAGCCAGGCCTTTATGCATGTGCTGTTGTCGTGCATATGACCATTAGAAGTTTTAACCAGGACTAACTTAACAGGGTCAAAAGAAGCACTACTGTGAAGTGGTGAACATGAACTTGTATTGGCAGCCTGAGCTTGTATTGCAGGTTCTGCCATGGGCTCGCTTTATGATCATATATAGAATTATACGAACAGTTTCTTATCCAAACTTTGCTTGCTACTTTTCTCTCTAATGCCTTTGCCCTGATGTTTCATAATGTTCTAATCAACTTCATTCTGCTGCTGACTTTGTATCTGTTTCTGATATGCACTTGACTTTATATCTGCTCACAGCTCAAAGACATCAGCTTAAATGTAATAATGAGATGTGGCTGCAAAAATAGGACATTTTCTGTGAGGAATCTTCTCCCTGCAGGTATCAAGATTTCAGCTTTCTTTTTTTACTCACAAGAATATCATCCTCAGCCCTGCGAATTCCTGCTTGCTTTGCAGATCTGGATTCATTTATCTGTAATGAAACTGGAACAAATAGGAAGAAAACTTCTTCAGCCACATGAATAAAAGGGCAGCAGCCCTAAAAGACTGCAGCCATCTGCAATCTAGATTGGTAGAGGTTCACACAAACTTGTGATAGCACTGAAATGGAATAATTTAAATTTTCAATAAAGATAATGGTCTCAAATGAAGAGGAAAAAGGCAGGATGACTCCTGAGGCTGTGGAAATAAATAACCATGTGAGAGGTAGAAACAACACTTAAAAAATGCAACACTATCATATCTTGAAGGACCAGATAAGCTGCATCTAGCCCAGTGCTACAAGCCTGGTAGCAGGGAGTTTTAACTAGATTTGTTGAGTCTGAGGATCAATTTTATGACTGAAGCAAAACAGATATAACTCATGAAGCATGTAAGTGAATGCTGAACTGCCCTTTGCTGGTTGTTAGCCTGGCCTGAACTGGCTTTGCAGGCTCTTAAAGAGTAGCAAACAAAAGAGCAGTTAAATGAAGGAAAATGATAAATGAGATAAATAAGACAGTTTATCAAATATAGGCTGTGCCAGACTAACATGATAGCTCTCCTTGATAAGCTAACTGATCTTCCAGACAAAAGAAATGCAGTAGATCTAATCTACCTGGAGTTCAGTAAAGCATTTAATTTATTCCCACATGGGACATTATTAGTTAAGCTAGATAAAATTGAGATTAGTGCAAGAACTAGAAGGTGGGAAATAGCTAGAATAAAGGAGACAACCTAATAGGTGGTTTCAAGAGGGAATTACCAGCCTGCAGAGAGGCTACCCGTGAGCTCCCAGACATCAGTTTGGAACAGCTGTACAGGTGAAATTCTCTGATGTAACAAACCAAAACAGCATAGGGTTTGTCTGCATCATCTTTTACAGCAAAATGAGAGCTTGCCTTGCCCTCAGTCCAGGCTGATAGGGCGTAAGCCAAATATGATCCAAAGCTATATAAGCAAATAACTTCAAGATTGAAATAATAAGTGAATGAATGAGAGACTTCTACTCATGAGCAGAACCACAAGACATTTGCAAATGATCTGGTTTTCATTCAGCTGTGTTAGACTGTGGTTAGACTAAGTCCACAAAGGGTTGTACAGTTACATCACAAAAGAATAATCAAGATGCAGGACAGAAAGAGGAAGAGCTGTAGATTAGAGTGAGAGAGACACGGCACAAGGAACCAGAGGTGTCAAAATACAATATTTTGCTAGAAATTGATTGTTATCAGTAGGAAATACAAAATAGAAGAAAAATGGGTGCATTATCTAATTCCACAGTGAAAGTGACCCACAAATGTAATACAAGGAAGACACCCCCTTAATTTCAAACACAAAGTATATTTTTGTGGAATGCTCTAATAAGACTGAATTGTGTCTATGCACAATTACATTCACAAGGACAACAAAGGTGAGTGCAGAAAGCTGAAGACAACACTGACCACTGCAAATCCTTTCTTCTGGGGGAATTATATTTGGTGCTTCACTGCATGCATGGACATGTCCTTATTCCTCATTTGCTTAATATGCCTGCTGTAACAACTGGATTCTGTATAATGGGTGGAGCTGTGCTTTGCCTCCTTCCAGCTAATACCTTTAACTGATAGCATGAGCATTTCTCCTTTGTTTCAGGACAAAGCCACAGTGTTAATTTAAGCTATAACAGTAAGGGAGAAATGCTCATCAAATCAGATGCTGATCTCAGCAGGGAGGAGGTAAATGAGTTCCATGTGGTAATTTAAAAATCTGTTCCTTATTGTTTCTCAGCTGTTAGCTGTTGCCTCCCAACTTGGCCTGCACTTGACTGTGCGCTAATTGGACCCAACAAGCATTGGTAAGGGACAAAGAGCCAAAGCCTTGGGTTGGATCTTGGCCTATGATATAGGAAAGTCATGCTTGCTCTGCTTAGCACCTGGAAAATGAAATGCTTATATAAAGCAGAGGACAAGGTTAGCACAAGAATAAACTGTTTTAACCTGGCCACAAATATATTTGGCTGGAATGCTTTCTGAAATATTTCTCATGATTGTAGAGGTGGGATTCTGGAAAATCTATTTATGGAAAGGATTGCATGATACCTCTTCCAGTCAGCATCAGAGGACAGGCTCAGCAGTTGTGGACACCCCTTCAGGTTCTTTGTTCTTACCTTTGAGCAAATTACTGAGAAAACTCTGTCATAATCTGTAGCTTCAATCATAACACATGAGCCAGCACAAAAATGCAAAACACAGCTTGACTTTTGGCTCCCAGGTGGAGTTTGCAGAATTGGCATTTACAACAACCATCTGATCTCATTAGATATAGAAGCCATCAAGAGATGACAAACATGGAATCCCTTAGCGCCATTTCTGCGGTTACATTTTAAGAGCAGAACAGCGTTTAATGCCAAGCTGAATAAAAAGGTGCCATTTGAAATATTGCCATCTTCATGTGCTGATTTAAGGAAGTACATGAGGGTAGTATACACCCCCCAAGTCCAGAGTCATGCAGAACTATTGTTAGCTTGCTAGTAGGTGTAAGGGCTCAAAGAGTGAATCAAAAGAGGGAATTTAGAAGAGATAATGGGCTTATGGCTCAGCTGTGTAGCAGCCAGTGGCAGGATGACACTGTGTATATGTACAGTTTCCAAAAAGCACTCGGTGCCTGGTAACTGCTCAACAACTTCATGCGATCTGATACACTTGTTCAGCCAGCTTCTTCCTGCCTGCCAGGTGGCTTTGTCCATAGTCTCATATATTTGTACAACAATCTGGGTCTGTGCATGTGTTTCCTCTCAAGAATATGGCTTCAAGAAATACTTATTTTCTACTTAAAGTTTCAAAAGCGCAAAATGTTGACACAAAGCAGCTTTCAACATTTTCACACATCAGTGTAATCATAAGCATAGGAAAGGTGAATGGGTAAGATTTACTGTGCCACTTTTATCTGTATTTAATAAATACCACTCATAAAAGATAATGCTCACATTACTTGAATAGTATCATTGATTGAATGAGATGGTGAAATAAGGGCCATTAGTTACGATCACAGTAAAGTTTTATATTAGTACTCCTCTTGAATTTATTGAATGAGGGAATAGCTGCTCTGTACACTCTTGGAAATCAGAGAGAGGTACTTGGTTTTGAACTGTGTTGGGACCAGAGGATGCGCTACATAGTTGATTCCTACTGTACTTCTTGCTGTCTGAGGCAGGAGTTTTTAAAGAACAAGTGTAAGTGATGGTTTGGGGTTTTAGTCTTTTTTCATTTCAGTTAGCAGTAGGTAAAGTTGTCAAAAGAAATGGATGTCATCAGATGTATAAATGGTGCCTTGGCTAATGAGCCCTCTGTGTCTCACTGAACGGAGATGGTTTTTAACATCTCAGTTACTGATGTGGACACAGGTGAAGAGCTGCATTACAAGCGACAGCAGCCAGGAGGACAAGTGGATAGAGACATTATTTTCAGCTTGTTGTTTGAGGTGAAACTTCGGATATATAATACATTAAAAAAAATAAAATTGATGTTGTTATAGTCATATGTTATTATATATATTTAGAATATATATAAAAAACATCAATTGGAGACAACAGATTGCTTTATCAAGTTGATTTCCCCTTATATATATTTTATGACCTGACTGTTAGAAATTAGAACATCCATTTGGCCTTCAGGATATCAAAGGATGCATCATTTCAATCTAGTACCCTTTACTGAATCCGAGAAGTAATTTTTGCATAGCAGTCAAAAAGATATCTAACCAATATCAATAGCATGTGCAAATCTTAGCAGTGGTTTTAAAATTTGTGTTGATGTATTCTTATTGATCTTCTCTTTTACATTCTCTGTCACAAGATCAGTGATTTCCTCCTACTGAGTCAAATGGTCCTGTAAGAATGCTGTGGGTTCATCTGATGGATGCCAGGAATAGCTTCCTTGAAACTAAACAAATGAAAAAATACCAGATGACATGTTATAGAGGGGTCATCCTGGAGAGAGGAACAACCAAAGAGTCATCCTGAAGGGCAGGAGTGGAGTCTAGGAGACAAGAAGAAAGGGGTGTGCTCTGGGATTCCCTGAAATGAAGGATCTGGAAGTGAAAACAAATGAGAAACTGCATATATGGTAATAGTTAAGGTATATTGAATCTAAGTCATGGCTAATAGGGTGGAGGAGCTCTTACAAAGCCTGGAAAGCTTTTGAGACTAGATGAAATTTATGTGGATCCTGTAGCCATTTAGAGCCAAAAGGGCTGTCTGAAGGTGATGAGTAGTCAGAAGATTTTGAGTAACAACTTCTCCTATGGAAGTTAATCATGCTCTGAAGAGGAACAGTATAGAGAAACAATGCTTGTATTCATTGTTTAATGTGAGAAGGAAGGTCGAGAGAGACAGCACACAGCCTCTTAACAACACAGGGTAATTCTTCACTGTGTTCCTTAATTATATGCTATAAATGTCAGTCACACTTCATGTTACCTGTAGTTAACTGTAATCCAGTTGCATGAACCCAACATAAATTAGCCAGTTTGTACAGTTTGCTGTTAAATATACTCCAGAATAGGGTACATGTGATTGCCAGGGGAGGTGGGGGGAAACAGATCTTTAATCTCATCCCATAAATCTCACCTTCCTATCCAGGAGTACTCTTAACTACATTTCTTAACACAAGATCTGCATCAGTGTAAAATTTTGTCCTTGTCTGTCTGTTGAATCTTCTAAATCCTTTTTGCTTGTACAGGGTGAAATGAGTACCTCTTGAGGCAATGGCAGATCTCTGCTTGTAAAAATGACAGAATATTAGAAATTCAATCCATCATGTGACAAGCGAACAGAACCTTTACTCTAGATTTCCTTAAAAATGAATATTTTAGAAGCCGTGGTTATCAGCAGGCTGCTTATGACTAGGAATATTTTCTCGTAACTTAGTGCTCCTTACACTTTAGATTAGACACTTGTAAAATAGGCCATTATGTGTAATAAAAAGCATTTAATGAAACTTTCATTTGGAGGACACTGAATTCGACAGACTTAACTTTGGCACTGACAAATCTCTTACAAGAGATGATTTGCGTGGAAACCACTGGAGTCTACTTCTAGTTCCTGTAACAAACCAGAACAGTGATTTTATCATTTCAAAGTCATTTATATTAGCCTAGAGCTACATGACACAATGGCAACGCTTAGGATTTTAGCAGTACATCATCTGCATAAGTGGCATAACTTTAACTGCTGTGATAACTGTTCCCAGAGCTTATATAGCACATATAAACCTGTTTCAATTGGGGGGGGGGGGGGGGGGAAGTCTAATTGATCCATTATTTCCCAGAAAAAAACTATTATCACATAGCACATGGTTATATAGGTGGAAAAATTGACTGAAAGGTACGGTATACTGACTGGGCCATCATTTTGCCTACCTTTTAGTAGACAAGATGTTTCCACTGCAATTTCTCGCAGTTATTTACAACAACCAAGTAAGAAACAAATACAATTCATTAATAAACTATGCCAGGTAATTCTCTTCACTACAAGAAAGAACAATGTGTAGGATTTAATTAATATTCTAAAATGAAAACATTATGTGACTTGGACAGACTCTGGTTTCAGATTTTTGTTCAAAAACTGTTATATGACAGTCAGACCCACCTGCCTAGAAACACAAGCAAGCAAACAAAAAAGGCAAAAAGCAAAATCAATGCAAATCTATAGCCTCCTTCAAAGTAGAAGGATCGATAAATACATTCTGATGTTAATACCACAGGGTTAGATTTATTAACCACCTAGACATCTGGGAAAGGATTTATATAAATACTTAACCCCTCTATTATAAGGATTTATATTTGAAGTTCATCTTTGCAAAAGTCTCTTACAGCAGGCAGTCTCTTTGCTTAAATATGCTTTCTAAAGCACTGACATTTCTTGCATAAATCATTCCTATTGCCACAGAAACCAAAAAGAGATTTTAAGCCTACGGTGACAGTTTTCAAAACCATTTGAATTCTCTTGTTAAGAACAATTTAGGGGAGATTTTTCAAAGCTCTTTGAGGACCTAAATGCCACTGATTGCACAGGAGTTGTGCTTCCTCTTGTAGTCCAGGATCTGTCTATTCTGGAGTTGGACAAGAAGGGATCTTCCCACAAAATCAGGGGTCTTCTGGTTGGTTGGAGACCACACTAGGGAGCAACAGAAATGGGAAAGTCTGTCACTCATTTTCCCTGGTGGATCTGCTCTTCCAGCATTATCCTGGCATAGCATGCAGCTTCACATACACATATTTCAGACACTTCTGCATGCAGTCCATATTCTCAATGCCATCACACAAAGATGAGGCTTGGTAGGCAGCATTCTTAGTATATGGGAAAATATAAAAATATAAGTCTAAAAAACCCCAAACTTGAACAATTACGGAATTGCCTCAGGCCCAAAGAGGAGCTCTGTGCCCAGAGGAGAGCTACTGCCTGTGATGGCTTCCCCCAAGCTAAATCTTTAACAGGCAGGGCAAGCTCAAGTCACAGAGTTTAAGCACAGCTTTGAATAGTGGTGACTGAGACAGATAAATAAATAAGAAGACTGAGATAAATAAATAAGAACCAGCCCATATGTCAAGCTTGTGATGAAAACAATCATAGTCGCACAACATGTATCAAGACAAGCACCAGAGATGTGGCCTGAGTTATTCTGAAGAGAGACAGCAGAGGGAGGGAGAAGGACTGTCATGACCTACCCCAATATTATTAACTCGTTAGGTTGTCTCTATTGCATTTATATACTTTCAAAGCTATATAGATTTTAATGTGTTATTTTTTCCTAGTATTTGGGTCTCCCAAGAATCATGCATGTCTCAGTGCTCTTAAACAGCAGCTATAATCAGTACAATTGTGGTTTTAGCAATTCTGGTTTTTCCACCTTCACACAGTAAAAATTGTGATGATTCTTCAAACATATTACCCTGCCTTGGTGCCACTTTGCAACAGTCTGTGCTTGAAAGAAATGGATAAGTCAAGGTAACACAGAGGAGGCAGTGATATGTTAGCAGTACTACCAGTGGAATGTGTCCCATCTACTCATGTGAGTAATCTGCTTGATGTAGCTATCAGTCATTTTTCCTACGCACCGCTCCACAATATTTACTTGGAATGCAATCCTGCTTTTAGAACCTCTTATTGTCAGTTACTGCCTCTGCAAACTGACTTCAGGGCTTTTTTTGAGATATCAGATCTATGCTGATTTTCACTAGGAACTGGCCCCTCATTTGGTGCAGCACAAACTTGTCACCATAGCTTTTCTTAAGGGATATTTCCTATTGACTATTACCCCAGTAACACTTTGGCAGCTGTGCAAAATGCGCATGGCATATCAGGGAATCAAGTAGACTATTTTTAATCATGTTTTTATCTTAACTTACAGATAGAAAGAACTGGCACCATGTGAACCACTGGCTAGGAACCACAACAGACTGCAAATAGCTTGAGACGTCGCATGTTTAAGTATTAACACTACTTACATTATACAGAATACTGTTATTCAGCAGCTGTAACAACTTTAGGGATATCTTGCAGTGCTTGCTGAGACAAAGATAGTTTTGAAGCCAAATGGCATTGTGCCTGAATAAGACCCAGATCTGGACAGATACTTATATTCCCGTAATTCTTTAGAGTTTGCTCTGAGTGCCCATGCTATGAGGTTCAGTACTTATATTAAAGAGGTTTCATTTTGCCAAGGTGAAGGGTGTTCAGGCTGCTGAATATTTTGCTTAAGACAGGATTTATTTTCTCTTTCCTTTCCCGGTTCCCTGCAGTTTGCCTCCTGCTGATGGATGATCATTCCCTAGTGAAGGTATTTTTCCCCAAGTGTGAAATTGATTCCAGCTGACAACAGAGTGTGTCAATCACTTCCCACTTTTGTCATCTTCAAAGACTCCTCTTCCCCTTATTGAAATTGTATTTTCATAATTGAAAATTGCTTTTAGATGACTTAATGAATTCCTCTACTCTATTAAAGGCTGAAAGCAGATGAAATACTGCAGCTTTTAGATTAAGTGTGTTTTTATAGGAAAGCTTTAGCAGAAGCTTCAGCAACAACAGCAACAAATTTTCTGCATTAAGGCATGTCCACTAAAGAATAAAATCACAGTGGTAGAAATGGCTTTTCCTACCAGCACCACTGCAAGAAAACAAGTACTAAATTATATTTTGACCTTATGGATACACTCTTAAAGCTTCTGAATTGTTGGAGTTGCCATCAATCTCCAAATAGCTTATGTGACCCAGTGATAACTGAGATCTGTATTCTTTCTGGGTGATACACTGCTGCATCTTCCACCGTGGTATTTCTTTAGAAGGATATGGCTGACCCAGGAAAGTATAAATGCTGATGGTAAAATATGCTGTGTAATATCTATTAGCTATCCACAGTTAATCTCATGATAATAAGTAGAGAGAAGCTTAAACTGTTTTCATATGATGATACCCCCAGTCACTGGGGCTTGAAATGCAGGCTTGCTCTGCAACAAATTACTTGAGCTGAACTGTTAAATCCTCTGAAGTTTTCTTTCTGAGATGCTGTAGTGCAAATGTCTGCTGCAATTTATGTCATTTGTTTATGTAGTTTATTTAAAAGTAGCTTAATTCTTGAGACCTCTTTTGTACAAAGTGTGAACTACAGTTTCTTTATAGTCTAAAAATAAATAGCAGTATCCATATTTGGAAATAAGAGGTTTTTAAATCTTCATCCTGTTTCATTTGATGGGTTTACTTTTTTAAGAAGCTGGACAGTGAATTGCTATGTACTGGTAGGGTTCAACACATGGTTAAATCCAGCATCTCCTAGATTAGAATGAGTCAGACTGATTTACCAGGCCCACTTATCTATCTACTCATTCAAATGCAAACCTAGAATAACTCCTCTAAGGCAAGGAAGTTACCTCAGTTTTGTCCTGGTACGCACTATGTCAGAAACAGGGCTACTGTGTTTATTTGCATAAATTCCCTTCCCCTCTTCTTAATCTGGATTTGCATTTCACTTCCACTTTTTTTTGTAGTAGCAGTACCAACAGACTATTTGTAGTTGGGTCACTTTGCACAGTAGACCTCAGCAGTGCACAGAGCTCCAAAAAGAGAGAGGGGAAAATAAAGAAAGTGTGTAGGTAAGCATATGAGACACAATACGTAAGGCCTAACAAGGACACAGTTTTGTAGGTTAGTTTCCACTTGAAACCAGACTACAATCTTCTGACACAACAGAATTGTATCTAGGTTTGTAATCTACACTTTGGTAAATGTAGCTTTAAACCACAATGGTCTTCACAATACTTATGTCTGGTTCAAATTATCTGAGCTGAAATCGCAGTCAAGGACAACACTCCAGCTCTGTGAACAAGGAATGGTACTAGCTATTTATTTCACAGGTTTGTTGTAAACAATAGTGTGACAAAAATGGTCTAGGTGCTACAGTGCAAAGCATCTCAGTATCACATGTCGTGTTTGAGGGGAAAAAAGTGATTATTTTTTCAGATAATGTATATATGATTGAGGGCATGCCTGGTATTTGAGATGAGGTGTTTGAATGATCTGTGGACCAAATTGAGGCTGATGAGTGCTGACACGCTGGCTTTATATTATCTCCCAGTTTATTGCAGAAAAGGTCTAAGAAAAGAAAGGAAGAAAAAAAAGTAAAGCTCTGTCCTTTTCTATTACATTTTTCTTAAATATCACAGCTGAGATGTCTTAGAGGTATAGCACAAATCTCACAGCTGAGAAGGCTGCAGTGGCTCCAGGCCATCTTTCAGAACATCACTTCTAAGTTGCAGAGTAGTATAATTTAAGGCTCTCCTGCAGTACCCTCCACATCAAAACACATTTTTAAGGGAGTGTTAGAGCTGCCTGCATTGGCAGAGTCCTCCTCTGCTGGGCCTACAACTTCTAGCATTAGAAAACACTTGAGATAAGGGGTGAGATCCTATTGTAGACGTGGCTAACCCAGTTCCTGATGTATTTTTTATTAGCGGTGTTTCAGTTAAGGAAAAGTCGATTTTGGTTTTCTGATTGTAAATAAAGCTATAGGGCATTCAGGCCTCCCCATCCAAGATCCACCCAAACTGTATGAACAAGAACTTATCCTGCATGTTCAGGATTTTCCCTGTCAATATTTTCACAGCTCAAACTCTATCCCTGATTATGTCTTTGCTCATAAATACCATGAATAATTTTCAAAGGTAATGTTCAGAACCTACTCAGATCCACATGCAATTTACAGTACAGACAAGTTTGTGGACATCCTTGATGTCACTACAGTCCTTTTGCATAGCCATGGAGTGATCACATCAGGAGTGACAGTCCTAACTCATGCTTTTAAAGCTAAAGTTTGGAATCAGCTCTTTCAGGTTGCTTATTTGAGACCCTTCAGATGAGGAACAACCACAAAAAAGCAAAGAGCTTCCTTGTCCAGGATGCCCATTTTACCTGGAGTGACATTCAGAAATGGGAAAACCTGAATCCTTTACAACTCTCCTTTGCATGGATGTTAGGATTCTGAAAACTCCCTAATAAACAAAACCTACAGACTTGCCTGGAAATAAACCCAGAGGCTTCTGAGAAGCTCTTGTTTTTGTTTAATGGGAATTTAACTGGCCTGGCACTGTGTTACCAGTTAGCCCCATGCAGCAGCATACCTGATGTATGGTGTACTGTGCAATAAACATCTGAGAGAGGAATAATCTCAGCTAATTGCATCCCTCCAGATGTGATGTCCTGACCTAGACACATAAACCTCTTTGACAAAGAAGTGAGGGTCATTTTGATATTGTAGCACCTTTCATTTAAGGGCATGATTATATTTCTGCAGCTCACTGCTGCAGAAAGTACATGTTCCCATTGCTTTTTATTCCCATCCCAGATGTGTTGGCACCTTTTTCTTTGCACTGGTCTTGTACTTCAATGGATCTTTATATTCCATTAAATTGGAATGAATGGCAAGTACTGGATCTGGTACTGAGACCTTGGTTGAGGAGGAAATAAGATGAGCTCTTAGACAGGTTCAACTTCCTGTGAAATCATGTCTTTAAGCACTTAGCCAAGGTGAATTATCCCCTATGACCAACGACTCTCCAAAGGCTCTGAATGCAAACTACTTTGGGTCATATGCTAATGCTAAGAAAGCTACAGTAAGGTTAGTTAATTTCCCATGTATTTCGCTAGGACATAACAGTACTAGTCATGCATACTAGTGCACACATATCCAAAGCATGAGGAATCATATGGGTTTTTTCTGGTTTTTACTTTGTTCCTACCAGTTTTTCGGATGCACATGATGCTGGAGAACAGGAAAGCTGAGATTAAATGCTAATGAGACATAGGATAGGCCCTGGTAGATAAAGTTCTTAACTCTGCATATGTTATTTGTCACTGGAGAAATAATTTTCCATCTTTTGAGGGTTTTGTGCCAAAAACTGTAATATTTTAAAGAGGTTGCCAAGAAGGAAACATTCAAATCATGAAGCAAGGAAGTGATATGAAATGCCATACTATTGTGGCTACACTGATAAGCTGAATTGAATTGTGAACCTTTTGAGCTTTGATCAAAACAGGTCATATAACTCCATAAGGTTCCTCTGGTAATTGCAGGATAAATGTGCAAAATGATACGATTTTAAAATTATAGCTACCAATAATTACTTTGGGGTCAGGAAGAAATTTCCCTTGAATTGATCTGATTTGTCTTCATATTCAAGGTACCTGAACTAGATCTTTTATCTGTTGCTTCAGTAAAGTATCCTTATTTGCCAGGCCATTTGAAGAAAAAAAATAAAAGGCATACAAGTGGTCTATAAATTACCCCTAAAAAAACACTGAGAAACTGATGCATTTAGCAGAATCCATGAAAGAGAAAGGGAAATGTTGAAGACACTCCTCTCTTCAATTCTTATATTGTTATCATTATCATTGTAGCTGTGGCATTGATCGGGGAGGTGGGAATCATATGCTCTCCTACGGTTCCTCTTACTGCAAAAGCATTATTCTTAATTTTAAGTTACTGCTAAGAAAATTAGATGTTAAATAACACTGTGAAAATGAAAAGTTAATTACAATTTTTCTCTACATTCTTTTTTCAAAATGGATAATGCTTAACTGTCTTCCTAAGTTCTTGCAAGCATATATTCTTACAAGCTGATTCTACAGAAGAGTTCAATACTGCAAAATAGAGCTTCTCTAACAGTTTCATTTTATTTAAAGACCTCCTTCTGGCACCAGAAAAAGAAATGCATATAGGCATGGATGGTCACTTGTTACAGATATGAATACAAAGCAAGAGAGGACAAGAAAGATTATAATGAGAAAAAGCTTTTTTGAATAAATGAGTGTGGAAAACTGGGGCAGTCACAAATCATGGGCTTTTTTGGTGGGTTTTTTTCATTGATGTGAATTGATTTATCTATTAGGAAATATTACTTGCACATCTAGAGAAGAACAATTGTAATATGAGTTGCAACAGATATAGCTTAATTACAGAAATACAGATAGGATTTTTTTCTAGTCAGAAGCTTAAAGAAGCTCAGGAAAGTAGAAGGAAATATTTATTAATATCATTAAAGCTTTTCATAATCACTTATAGATGGCTAAAAGCTTCTGGGTGGAATGAAGTTTAAGGTCTTACTACAACACAGGAAATGACATTGTGGATAACATTATTACTTATCTTCCATGTTTTATCCTGAGCCAATGTCTAGTTCAGGTACCTTGAATATGAAGATAAATCAGACCTATTCAAGAGAAATTTCTTCGTAACCTCAAAGTAATTATTGGTAGCTATAATTTTAAAATCATATCACTTTACACATTTTTCCCGCAATTTTTCAGAGAAACCTTATGGAGTTATATGACCTATCAAATTTCATTAGATCATTTTAACTAATATTTATTGGCTATTACTTTATTTCCTTTGTATTCTAGACTGCATGTGCTCCTTTTTGGATGGTGAAAAATAAAAAATTAGAGTTTTCTAACAGTATGACTTTTAAACTAACTTCCAAACAACTTTCATCTACTGCCATGACATCAGTGGTGAAACCTATTAATGGCATATGTTGATATATATATACACACCATTACTATAGATGTAAGTACATACTATACTTCCTATGCATGTATTTTTTTTTTAAGAAAATTTAATTGGAAATGAAAGGTCCATGAGTGAAAATCCTGTATTTACTCCTATTTCTTGCATTATATGTGGAACATAAAATCACTGAGCTGATAAAATCATTTGAATCATCTTCTTTCTCTAAATGAAGAAATAATGGTAAAACAATGGGAAATAATTAACCATGATGTAATAAAATCTCATTGACTTTTAATCTGCATCCTTTCTTCCAATAAATGTATTCAATTTTCCAAATCAGCAGAATAAAAGAGGACATACCTTAACTGCTAACTAATTTTAAGGCTATGCTTAGATGAAGATAACACTGGTTTAGTATCCTTGTATGCATCATCAGCAAACGCCCAATAAAGGCCTCTAGGCATTTGGAGACAGATTCTCTTCTCATTTACACCACAGCAAACTCCATTTGTGAAAATTAATTGAAAGGAGAATTTATCCCACTGAGTGTAAATCCAGCTTATGAAAGGCTGTTAAACTTGACAATATGAATTTACTTTAGGATGAAACTCATTAGATGCTATTTCAACCTGATATGAACTAGTTATAAATTAGGTTTTATCTCTTTGTGTTTTAATGCTTATTTTTAAAAAAATCACTTTAATATGAATAGCTACTCTAAAAATTATCCAGTTAGAGCAAAACAAGAAAGTGATGTCTGTCTTCTGTCACACTCCAGCAAAGGGTACCTCTGCAAAGCAAGTTTAAGAAACAGCAAGAAATGGCATAAATGCTCATTCATTCTCTGAGAATACGGCACCAAATGCCAAGTTATTACAACCTATTCTTTGCTCAGTTCAGCATAAACTCGTGTATTGAGTCAAATACACTTGTTTGGAGGTTGGATGTATCTAGTTTTAGACTAGAAATAGAACTGCTACACAGTCAGCTCTAGATTTCCTTTCTCCTCTAAGAGACAGAGGAGGACAGGTTCCTTCTAGAGATGCCGGTTGACTCTGCTTTAAATGCTTATTTTTGTTTTAGAGGGGCTGTACTGCCTTCTAGAGGTGTCTGTTTCTCTCTGCTGTGTGCCTAGATGGCTAGCTTAGACTACACATCTAACTAAATTCAAGTGAGATTAATCCAACTGTTTGGGGTTTCTTTTTTCCTTAACTTTTAATCCGCAGCAGATGGAGATTACACCAGAAGCACAAAATTCATCTGGAAGAAAACCTAAAACTATCTCTACTTTAAGTGCCATGAATGTTATTGCAAAGATCAGACACTAGAAATAAAATTAAAAGATTTTTAAAAAGACTCGAGATTTCAAAGTTAGTCTTACAGTTAATTTACTTTAGAAAGCAAATGAGAGAATCTTTTAAAAAGCCTCAAGATCTTGCAGTTAATTTGGTTTTGCTCTCTGGAGCTTGATTTTTAAAAGAGTATTTTGAATAGGATTAACATGTGGGATTTACAGCTTCCAACCTCAGTATTTTAGTAGCTGGATGTTGGGAGATTCACCAAGTCTTTCTCCCTTTGTTTTGCTAGAATATTACAGCACAGAATAATGAGAAAGGGAGATTGTGTTGGATAATTGATGCTGACAATCCAACAGATTCAGGAAGACTGCAGATCCTCTCTCTATTATTTTTATTGCCATCTGAAATCATTGATGAACCCAGAGCTTGTTTGTTTTTTTTCCTGTAGTCAATTAATTTGCCACTAATAGCAGGCAAAATGCAAGAACTGTTAGAAAAGAATGAGAAAGGGGATTTATATGCCTGTAATTCATGTCATTGAAAGCACACTAGAGGTTCAAGAGCTTCTCTTAAGGACAGATACAATTCTATGTCTAATAGTGCAATTGACCAGATATTTACCCTTGCTTAATAAAATGTGGATAGGTACAGAGTAGCACATTTGACTGAACGTACATGGTGGAGTAATTACATTGAAGAGACTAAATGTAAGTCAGAGCTGTGAAGTAATGAATACAGAGCATTTAATTATGCTGTATGCAAACACATTAAAGCCTGCCAAGGATGTGAAGGTGAATATTGGGTGATTCAGCAGGACAGTAAAATTGCAAATAGAAAGTGTAAAGGATGCATAGCTTTCCAACAAGGCAAGATATAATCTCTTGGGATAAAAGCTGTGCATCAGACCAATTTCTGGTTAAATTATATATTCCATTTTTATCCACAGTCTTGGTAATTAAAAGCTTTCTCTCTGACTTTACTGAAAAAAGACACACTCCTGTTTGCTATTTAGTAAAATTCTGTTGTTTGCAAGATACTGGATACTGTTGTTCTGTTGTGTTTGTATTTTGCTTGATTGAGATTTACTCAGCCTGAATAGCAGGAATCCTACAATTGAGTCACTCCCTACCCAAAGCTTAACACTGTGGATAACTTTTGTTCCCTCTCATGTGACAGCACACAAGATGTCTAGATGACTGTGTCTTTAGAGAGCATCAATGCCAGGAACTTCACATTGCCTCAAGTTAGGATATGCTCCTCCCATCAGTTTTCCCTTACGAATCTGAATTATAGTCTTCCTGGTTTAGGGCCAACTACAAAAAGTTAAAGGGATGAAGGAGGAAGGGTGAAACTACAGCTGCAGGTGATGTGTCTGAAGGGAAATAAGAGTAACCTACCCAGTGTAACACATTAGGAAAGATAAAATGAAAAAGACTGGTTCAGACACAAGGAAAGAACATTTCTCTGGATTTAGTACTAAAATGAGCTCATCCACAAGCTAACTTTTGGGATAATCTTTAATTTGTCTCTCTCTTTTGCCCTACTAACCTAAGTTTAATCACTCTGCAATTGTGTGTATAATACTTCCCAAAACATAAATATTCGTCATTGATAATACCAGAATTCTTCTTGTGCCTTATTTTAGTTTCATATCCCTTAGCTTTACTGCTCTCAAGTCCAAAATATTGACGCTAAATTGATCTGTCTCATTGCTTTGTTGGTTGTGCACTTGGTTGGGAAAAAATAAAAAGAAAGGGAAGGAAAGTATTAATATAAAAGTTAGGTTACTATGAACCCCCATGATCTAGTTTCTCCTCCAGCCATCTTGTATCAAGAAAATACAAAGGCCCATTGAATGATAGCAAATGGTATCTGGCCAATCAAATACAGAAAGATTATGGGAACCCTGTGGTGTAAGGAAACTGAGGAGGTTGGTTAGGTGCCACTTTACAACCGAAACTGAAATCTTTACTATTTCATAGGTGACTCAAACTCAAAAGAACTCAATAGACACTTCTCATAGATTTAGATCTTTCCCAATGATGATTTTGTGCTGAAGCAACTCTCACACAAAATATAGGAATAAATCACCTATTCTCGTCTTTTACACATGGGACTATGAATCAGAAGATTTGGGGCCTAGCCCCCAATTCTGCCTCTGACAAACGGAACCTCCAGAATCATCACCTCACATCTCTGAATATCTTTCTCATTTTTATTAGTCTGCCTTCTCTGTAAAAGTGAAAAATGTCTGCAGCAGTGACTGACCGAAAATGCCTTATGCATGTAGACAATGATCTCTAGTGGGCACTTATGTGTAGCATAATGCACTAATGAAACATGCTCCTCAGCTGTCTGGTTTCTGGGAGTTCTGGAATACTCATTTGCAGCCCCAATTTCCCTGTGAATCTTGGTTTCAAGGGGATGGAATAATTAATTACTTAGTCAAATGTAAATGTTCTACATCCAAATAGTGACATCTGTGTGCATTTTTCTAAGCTGCCCTCTATCAACAACATTGTAAACAACTTTCTGTGCAAGTTAAACCAATTGTCTTCAGACTAATCCTGTTTGGGTTATGTTTCACTGTGAAGTCTTTTCTTCCAAAGGAAAGGTATTTCTCCTGTTGCAAATACCAGACTGGTGAATTAAGTCAATAGTGAAATATCTCTTCTTTTCCTAAGGATAAAATTCATCAAATGTGTTGTTTTCTCCTAGTAATTAATTATTATTGTAAAATGTTTAGTAAGGTTTATGAAATTGTATACTTTGCCAGGAGGTTTAATGGTTTAAGACTTACTTTCTGGAGGTTATTGTAAATATACAGTCAATAACATTCATGCCTGTATAAACAATATCGATTTCAGCTTCTCACTGTGGTAAACTACTCTAAATTCTCTCTTTTTTATATAGTAACATAATAACTTTTAAGGCTTTCATAAAAGCAAAAAGAAGCAAAACACATCACTCTACTTAAATAATGAGTGCCTTTAGCCATACTTAGATGTCTGGAGCACAATGTTTGGGTATTGTGAGAGGAATAAAATCTAGGCAAGGAAAGGAACTATGTAATTTAAAGGATAATTCCAGAATGAGGATCACAAGTCTTTTGTAAAACTGCTTATTTTGATCCCGCAGTGCCTTTGTAATTCCTTCACAGCCAGAGCTGCACTAGACAGCGAAAGAACAACACACAATTAATTGTCAGTTATCTCTTGTAAGATTATCTAGATTACAGGCAGTTATTTACAGATGTCATGGTGCAGAGACATCACAACTGGATAATTAATGGTGTTACTGGCTTGACGACTATGGTTAATCATGGCTAAGTTTATGGTCAGTTTAGGGGGGCTTGGCAAAGCAGTGTGAAGAACTGATTTTTTCAGATGCATCATCTATGTTAGAAAAAGAACATTTTTCTTTTAGCACACCTTATACCTAAACCTTGCCTTGATGACAGCCAGGAAACCAAGACCATCAGAACAATTAAATGTCAGCAACAGAGGACATCTCCCACCTTAGACTTTTTCTCTCAAACACAGAAAAGCAAACTGGGATTCTTCAGTTGGAGGAAGTTCTTCCAACACTGCACCAATTCCCTTTCTTTGAACTTGTAGGACCACCTTTTGGTGAACTGACCCTCCAGATCATAAAGTTCCCAACAAATGGGTGTGGATAAGCCAAACCTAGTATAGGTTTAGCCCAGGCGAGAGAGTAGATGAAATGCTGATGTGTTTTTCTGAGGAAAAGGTAGGAGTGACAGAAACCTGAATATCCATGCTACCCTTGCAAGACTTCAGGAATTTTTTTTCTTGTGCCCCCTGGTACTCACGTATTCCTGCAAAGTAAGGTTACTTCATCTACCTCCATCTCTGATGTGACTGATAGTTTAAACAGCAACCAAGAGATAGAGCCTGACTGTCAGAACTAAGTACAGGACCCTTGCATCACAGCTAAATCTGCTCTGTATATTTGTGGGCAGTGGATCAGGTTTGTGTGGGGAGTCAGGCAGTTCTTGAAAGCTTATGAGCCAAATTACTTTATGAAGCTCAATTTATAGCTGTCTCTTATATAGCTTGATAGGCAAGGCCATGGGATATGTTTTCTCAGAGACAACAACCTATGTCTGTATAGTATTCGTTTGACTACTGATAATTTTGAGATTAAGAATACAGTTAGGTCTGGGAAAACAAGGACCTATACTTCTTACAGGTCACTTCTGAATTGTAACTATAATTTCAAGTCATAGAAACTAAAAATATTTTGTATTGATTTTATAGTCACATGTAAGGGGTATGAAACATTAAGAAGAGCTTACCTGCTAGGGTGTTCTGGGTTTGTTTTATTGTTCTTGGATACTGTGCAGCCCACCAGACTAGATTATAGATTGATTTCTGCTGAGGTCCGTAATTTGTATGAGGTTCTTCTCTTCAATAGTTATTGGACACCTGTCTGTAGTTAATGGTAGAGTTAAAGTTCGTAAGAGTAAGCGAAAGAACTGATTTAAGAAAAGGTTGCTGTTTTTAGGCCTGAATCTATTATTTCCATCAGAGAGAAGAGGGCTTTTTTTTTCCCTGAAAGTGCAGGCCTTGCAAAAGTAGTTATAGCTAGAACTTTTAAAGGTCAGTGTTTGAGAAAGTCTTTGAAGGAGAAATATTGAAAGATTGATTCTATTTCATTTAGGATATAAGCTAAAAATAGTTGTATCCAAGCAAAAAATAAACCTGGAATAAGAGCTAGTCTCACTTAAAATTTACAGCTTGTTCTTAATGTTTCAAAACAAAGATTGAAGATGAATGTATTTGCATAGTTGCATCTAACTTCACAGGACTTCATGTCTTCTTTTAGCTGAGGTTCCTCATTTCAACTGGGTTTATTCTGCAGACATTAGTCAGCTGGCTGTTTAGTCCCCTGGCTGTTCTTAGTTGTTAGTCCTTTCTGTAGGCTCATAGTTAAAAGGTGTAGAAACAGAATGACAAAACAAAACTATTTCTGGATCCTCTATTGATCATTGGTACAAACTGAGGTTGGCCTCAACCAACAACATGGGCTTATCTGTAGTCTTTCTGCAAGTGCTGTGCTACAGTAAAGATTTTCCTGTATCCAGAGCCACATCAGGTGTAGGATTTTTAAGTAAGACTCCACCGACCATGGACAGTGCTACAGAGATTATTAGTTTCTGCTGAAGATATTTGCAGTTTGATGTTGAAATTGCTTGAGCATTCTTCACAAGATAAAGATTATATAGCTAAAGAGCTATAAAATCTCAAAGGCACCTACAGTCCATTAGCACTAAGCTAAAGAAAACCCAAGCAACTAGCCATATAAATAGACGTATTTGAAAGAAAAGAAACATTTCAGACCAGAAAATGTTTTCAATAGTTTGACTGGATGAGTAACTGCTTCTCAATTACTGCAAGCTCCATTAGGAATCATCTAGTCTGTTCACATTTCGACATATGTAGTTTCCACAGTGTTGTAGTGGTTGGAGTGAGAGAAGACAAAATCTAAATATGTATTGGAACCCACTATCTTTTACTGTTGATACAATTACATAGTATCTAGCATTACAGGATGATGGGTATTCTCCCTCAAGATTTAACAGATTTAACAATATGCACATAATCCCCCCAAACTACTGTAATTATTTGTATGTTTAAACTAATGCATGTGTAAACACATGTGCAGAGTGAAGACAGCTGTCATTTATTTTTAGTTTCAAAGTCATAGCCTAAATACTGGGAACAGAGATTTCAGAAGCTCAATTTTCATATTATGAGTTGTTCTATATTTTCATAGTCTGGAGAAGAATAAAGCAAATGTTTTAGTTTGGGGGGAGCTGAAATCCATCTGTGACTGGGAAATAACACTGCACTGCCTTACCATCAGAGTAACTTCCCTGGAGTCTGCTGTTGGAACTGACAGTAGGGTTGAGCTGATGGTACTTGCAGTACACAGAATGACAAACACTACCTGCATAGCAACTGTACAGTCCATTTATGTACGAGTAATGCTGAAGCAAATTCTAATTCTTACTTTCTCACCCTTCAGCAAGTATGCACTTCTCTCAGTATGTGACTTGTGGAGGCACATCTCTATTGCCATTTTTCATATCATGCCAGATTTCCTTCCATAAGCTTTATTTCCACAACCCATCTCATGAAAGTGGAACAAGTGAAGTACAGAAGTAAATGTGGTGTTTGGGTTTCCCTGTAAAAGGACTAGGAATGACTGAGATCTAGGATTTCCACTACCAGGGATTATATTGAACTCTGAAACGGGATATGAAACTTTTCACATCAGGTTTGAATGTAGATGATGGAAGTGATGAACCCATTCACTCAACTCTACCAGCGACATATCCGACTGTAAATCAGAAACATCACCACAGAGTTAGTTGTGTAAAAGCCATGAAAGTAAGTGAAAGCTCAGACATGTGGAATGCAAATTGCTCACCTGTGATGAGCACTGTATTCACTTGATTGATTTTAAACGGCTGTATAAGTGTTCTCATACATGTTGAACCTGTATAAAAAAATTAAATAACTCCCAGTGGGATTTTTCTGGTATTACACTGTGAAATTGAACTTAACTTGAACAACAGAGTTTAAATACCTTGGGATATAGTTCATCATAGCATGACTTTAATTTTCATTCAGAATCATAAAAGCTGAAGAAATGTGGGTGACAGTCCTTTTGAACAGTGTCTCACCTAAGATGTAAGCCAAATTCTTTATTCCCTCATTATTCCAATGGCTTCCATCAGATATAAATCTAGTGTGGTATGTTCAAGTACATGTAATTTTTATTTTAGACTCCTGACAGTGTAGCATAACCAAGACACCATTTTGTATCTCTTGCCACAATGGATATTGTACAATACACTGGTTTTTTAAGTAAGTAACCTTGGAAAGGAGAATGCCTTGAAATTCTCCATTGTCACTCTTTGTACGCACTTTACCTCAGTGTCTGGATTTGATCATAAAGGTCTTAAACAGAAGATTATTGGCACTTATTATAGAATCATAGAATGGTTTGGGTTGGAAAGGACCTTAAGATCATCCAGTTCTAACCCCCTGCCATGAGCAGGGACACTTCGCACTAAACCATGTCACCCAAGGCTCTGTCCAGCTTGGCACTGAACACCGCCAAGGATGGAGTATTTACCACTTCTCTGGGCAGCCTGTGCCACTGCCTCACCACCCTGACAGTAAAGAACTTCTTCCTTATATCTACCCTGAACTTCCCCTGTTTGAGTCTGAACTCATTACTCCTTGTCCTGTCACTGCAGTCCCTGATGAAGAGTCCCTCCCCAGCATCCTTGTAGGCCCCCTTCAGATACTGGAAGGCTGCTATGAGGTCTCCACGCAGCCTTCTCTTCTCCAGGCTGAACAGCCCCAACTTTCTCAGCCTATCTTCATACAGGAGGTGCTCCAGTCCCCTGATCATCCTCGTGGCCCTCCTCTGGACTTGTTCCAATAGTTCCATGTCCTTTTTATGTTGAGGACACCAGAACTGCACACAGATCTCCAAGTGAGGTCTCACGAGAGCAGAGTAGAGGGGCAGGATCACCTCCTTCGACTTGCTGGTCATGCTCCTCTTGATGCAGCCCAGGATATGGTTGGCTTTTGGGGCTGCACTTCCTTGCTCTTATTTATAATCTGATCTGTATATGTGCCACTGAGCTCGTTAAGCCTACTGGATCTTTGGTCTTTCTAGTATTACTGAACTTATTCAAAATACCACTTGCTACAGTGCATCTCTGGCAAGTAGCACATCTCCACTTGATCTAAAGCTTATTTCAATTTAAGCAGAACTTGCTATTCTGTTGCACATTTAAACCACAAACAGAGTTTTCTGTAATTTCACTTAACTTTCATGCTTCAATTCTTATCCTCTATGACACAAGTGAAACTGTGCTTTATAAACCAAAATGCAATATGTGCAAGTAAAGTTCAGAAGTTACCAAACAAATCTGCGATTTGATTCCCGTGAAATTAAAAGCTTGGAAACATCAAGTTAAATCAAAGCCATTTTCTGTACACAGGAACAGAGGCAAGTCTGAGCTTCTCTCACTTCTCCGTCAATACCTTAATTCGAACCCAACAGAGCTGATGGCAGACTGAAAACATATGGTTGTTTCTTCAGTTTTTAACATACAAATCACTTTGTTTTGCTTCTCACAATAATCCAGACATTTTCACCGTGTTGTATTGACTCATACTAGAGGGGAGGGGAAAGCAAACCACACACCAAAAAAGAAATAAAAATAAAGGCAAAGGGGGATGAAGGTTACAGGTGAGTTGGAACATTTTAAACCAGATTGCAATTACTGTCTCGGATATTCTAACTTTGCTAACCTGAGCAGAAAGTTCAAGTCTCTCAGCCTTGCCTCTGAACTTACCGTTTCCAAAGTTAGAAGATATACAAAGAACTTTCCACTGTAACTCTACAGGAAAAGTAGAATGGGGGGTTAGTGTGTTGGTGAGAGCAATTTGAAGAGCTTGCAGTGAGAACATGAATTGAACTCCTGGTCAAGAGCTCATCATTTAGCAAGCATTAATCTCAAAGCAAGAATCGTCAGCTAGTGGTAGAAATTAACCCAGTGGTATTTTCTTTCTTGGACAATTAAGGTCTTCCCTCTGCAGCCATGTCTCAAGAAGAAGGAACCATCTGTTTCTGATTTCTTGAGTTATTATCTACCTTTCTGAGATAGCTTCAACCATACAGTCATTATTTTATTTCCTAATGTACTTCATTATTTTCTTGAGCTACCAACTGAACATAATTATATCTGTAAGCAAAAGACTCAGTGTCTGCAACTAATCACAGTATAACATGGATCTTTTATTTCTGATCTACCAAATAGTAAGGTTTTTATTTAGAAAGCATTTTAATTTGTGCAGACACTACTTAAGAGACTCTTCATACACATGGAACATATTTTTGGGGGATGGAGACAGTGTACTGTTAATTTTTAAATTAAGATAAATTAGAAGTGAATAAAAAATTCAAAAGTGTCATTGAACCTCAGAGCATTGTTAAGCCTCAATTGTTTTATGTATGTGACCATAATAATGCTATAGACAAACTTGAAGTTCTGATTTTGGAATGGGTTGCCCAGGGAAGTTGTGAATGCTCCATCCCTGGCGGTGTTCAAGGCCAGGTTGGACAGAGCCTTGAGCGGCATGGTATAGTGTGAGGCAGGGGGGTTGGAACTAGATAATCTTAAGGTCCTTTCCAACCCTAACTATTCTATGATTCTATGTCAGCTGACAGCTTCCAATCAACTTAGGAGGATTAGAGATCATGACCTTAATAAAAGTTTTTGGATGATATATACAGTCATTAATTTAGGAATTTATCAATAGCAACAGATAAGCCATTTTGCCCCTATTATATTTTTGTCATCTCAGAAACATCCCCACTTTGATAAGGAAGGAGCCGTAGTTACTGGCTGTAACTCCCATTCCTCATCCCCTTGTGCTCAGTGGGGTAGAGGTGTTGTAGGAGCCAGGAGTGAAAGTGAAGTTCAGTCTGCAAAAAAAAGGAAGGGAGGCTTGTGTTTTAATTTTTGTCTTTGTTTCCTATTATCCAAATCTATTTTTATTGTCAGTACATTAAATTAATTTTCCCAAAATCAAATCTTTTTTTTCCCCGTGATGATAACTGGGTGGCAATCTCTCTGCCTTTACCTTGATCCAACCCTTTCATCCCTCTGGCCCACTAGCAGGGGAGTGAGCGAGCAGCAGGGTGGGACTGTGGCCCTTAGCCATGGTTAATCCATCATAACTCTGAATATAGATCACTGTTTCTAAACCTTGATCATGACTATTGTAGAAATTGCCTACAGCAGCACAACATTTTATATCTGAATAACTTTCTGAAGACTGCATATGCAGACAGATCATGGCAAATTCTGAGCAGCCACTTCTTTTAGTGGAGTTAAGCATTTTGTTTGGTCAAGAGCATTCACGAAGATCAGCTCTAGATCAGCATAAAACAAATTGCTAAGCTTAACTACAATAGAAACGTGGATAGAATAACTTATAATGACTTAAACATGTGCAACCTAGGGCCCCTTAAATTGCTCAGTCCAGTAGAATAGCATTTGTTTCACTAAACTTCCATGCCTATATCCAAGTTATGCCCAAGAATCAGTCTATAGAGAGCAGAGAAAATGAAAAAATGCTTCTAAAGTGTAACTTATTTCATCCTAAATTGGTGTCTGAAGCAGGTCAAATTAATCACAACTGAAAATGACCTATTTCTCAGCCTCTGACTCCTGATATAGGAAGCCTACTTCAGAAGGGGAGAAATTGGCATTGTACATATCTAAATGAGATCAGGCGAGTCTCACTTTTAATGCCTTCTTGGTCCATTCTCTGCAACACTTGTGCAGGCACACAATGTAATATATTCAAAGTCTCTAGCACAATGCAGAAAATATAGCTCTCTAGGTCACAAAATATGTGGTCCACTGAAAAGTTTTGCACAAAAATCACCCTTTTGACCTTATCATTTGAATGATACCCAATGCCCTGCACATCTACTGAGGTATTTAGTACAGGTAGGGTAGCAAGGATAGTAAAATATGAAAATATCGATCAACAATAGGGGAAAACATAGTCACAAGTCATACAAGGACTGTGAACCCTCAGTTTGGTACCACAGGAATATGAGACCTCAGCTTCACAGACCATGCTGGAGATGAAACAGAATGATCAGGCATTTCTAGTGGGATTTAGTGCCTTCACAGTTATAAAAAAATAACCAAGTTGATTCAAAATATGATTTTAGTGGTTTTGTACCATAGGTCAGAAGATAATCACTCATGCAAGGTATCTTAACCTCAAACTGTACGGATTTGAATCAAGTTTCAGCTGTAAGGAAAGGGTTTTGCTTTCTGTTGCACTCTTCGTAGCTTTGGATAACAAATTGGGAAAAGGCAGCTTTCCATTTAGCCTAGTCCACTCTAACCCAGTGAGCCCTACACTGTACCTGTCCTGGTGTTACTTCAACCCCTTCAAGAGAAATGTGTTGCCACAGGACTAACTTTCATCATGATATATCTTTTTATAATACTCTTCCTATTGTAAGCCAGTATCTTTTCTCAACACTTTCTGATTAACAGGAGATCACACTTGACTTTGCGAAACATGAGTTTTTTGCACTTCCTTTACATTTGTTGACATTTCTAGGACAGGTTTGGCTCAGAAAACCAGAGCAGGAGGAAAGAAAACAGTAGCATAGATGTTAAATTGACAATGAGGGCTCAGACCCTCATCCGGGCAGTATTCTAATTGTGTACATTAATGGTGTCATATTATGTAATTAGCAATCTCATTGATTCAAATGGTGATGAAAAGAATCACAGAAAGGCAGCAAATGAGATTCCTTTACGCAGGAATTAAAAGCATGCTATGCCAGATCCCATGACATCTGAATCACAAAAATTAGTTTATATACTTTGGTAAAACTTAGATTCTTTTGTGATTTTGAGAAGCTACTAAGATATTAATAAGATATCAATATTGTATTATTGATTCTGATTTAGATTTATAAATTCCTGAGAATTTGAGAGTTTTTTTTAAATCTGTCTAATGAAAGATTGGAAAAAATCTTCAGTAAAAGTCTGCCCTGCATTTGATGCAATGTGTGATAATATTTCAGTCAAGAAATTCAGAATAGAAGCCATATGTATCTATATATGAATCTATAAGGGATTCCATGGATAACGGTGTATCTGAAATTGCCGTAAATGCTTATCTTAATGCCTGGAACTCCACTGGCTCCATCTACAGACAGCTGGCTCACACCCGGCTGCACAGAACAGGCTTCAGTTGTATGGAAATAGTCTCTGTGGCATCACTTCAGGTGTTGTGAGAAGTCTCACCCAACCTTTATCACTACACCAGAGTAGGGCAGGCCTGGTATAAATGCTGCCCTGGGTGGGTTTGCTTTGTCTAGAGGTCTCGGACACTCCACAAACTCACAAATGGCACTGGGTATTTATCTGTTAGGAACTGAACACTCTCTACAGAATAATTCAGGTGTTTAAAGTTAGGTGTTTAGTGCACTTTAGATATCCTATTGTGTCTGGCATGATCCCTGGAACCCTCCTATGTGAATATGGCAGCTCTATGGCTGAGGAGTCATAGAATTATAAAATAGTTAAGGTAGAAAAGGAACTTAAGCAGAGAAGTGAAGTTAAGCAGGAAAAATTAAGTGAAGTGTGGGAGATGCTTTTATTTTTGTCTTTGTTTCTCACTACCCAAGTCTGTTTTAATTTGTAATAAATTAAATTATTATTCCCTAAGCTGAGTCTGTTTTGCCTATGGTGGTAGTTGACAAAGTGATGTCCCTGCCTTTACCTCAACTCACAAGCTTTTTCATCTTATTTCCTGCCTCTGTCCTGTTGTGGAGGGCGAGTGAAAAACTGGCTGGGTGGGAGTATGTCCGCCAGCCAAGATCAGCCCACCAAAGAGGGACTGCCGGCCTTAAAAGCGGTCTGTGCAGCTGCCAGGAGTGTGACAATGTTCTGCAGAGCTGGGTTTTTTGGTGACCCTAACTGCATAGCCTTAGGGCTGCGTGAGGTTTTTTTTGTTGTGTGTGCGAAGAAAACTGATGTGTCTGTTCCAGTGCACTCGTCTGACACAGCAAAATTCACTTATGCATGAACTAGACATTTGTTTGCCATCTATTTTTGATCTGTTGAGTAAAACTGGAAGAGCTGCTCTACCTATGCAAAACTCTCTAAGCTGATAGAAGCCCTCACCCCCAAGTCTTCTCTTATTTTCCTTTATCTGACTACAGATTTGCTTTCACTTCAGAAAACCTGAGGCAAATAATTCCCATTGTTTGTGATGGATGGCTTAGCTAGCTCAACAACATGGATGATGCTAGACTCTCTCAGGAATATTTAGGTCCTTCAAAAGCATTTCTGGTGCCTTTATGAGAAGGAATGCACACCTAGTCAGTGAAATTATTGTCTGGCTCATCTCCTTTTATGATCCCCCTATAGCAGGATTTGTAGATGTTGGAAGTGCTTAACCAATACCCATCTTTATTTCCCAAAAAGTCTACGGATTTCACCTATTTTGTCACTGTAATGGCTCTATTCATTGCTGGAACAAAAATTAAGGAGAGATTTCATTGCGACTGCTGGTGGACAGATATAGTAATCAAATCACAGAATCATAGAATAGTTAGGGTTGGAAAGGATGTTAAGATCATCTAATTCTAACAAACGATTGTTTAAAGTATAACTTGCCTGCAGCAACTGATATCTTTGCCATATGAGCACAATGGAAAAATCTCTCCCCAGGGCAAAGACACGGTATGAAATCAGGTCTGTCTGCAGTGCTGAAGTGAGGATGAAGAACCACTACAGGACTTCTGCAGAATGAGCAAGTATTGTGCTTTTCAAGACAGCAAACATACTCCTGTGTTAAACAGACCATGTGTGAAAACTGGTCCTGCCACACACTCTGTGATAGGCTTTCTCAGTGACCTTGGGTGAATTTCTTAAAAGCTGTATTTCTAAAAGAGTGCAGACACTTCGTGACGCAAATATGCACTAACTTTAACCTCAGAAATAACATTTCATCTTCATCTGCCTCTTTCAGCTTCTAAATGGCTTTTAAATTCTGATCTTAATGTTTTGTGCCTCTATTCACCATCTGTTAAATGATGATGAACACTTTTCTCCCATCTTTTTGGTTGATAAGGCTATAAGCATGTAAACTCATCTGTTTGGTATTCAAAGTGGAACTGAGACAAGTGGGTAAATTCTGCATGACACAAAGTGATGCTGATCTTCTCCCTTTACCTTAAATTACATTAGACTTCTTTAGAAACTTGTCTTTTACAGTATCTTTGTTCAGTGACAGTTCAGCAGTCTAAATTGGGGCTTCAGGAAATGGTAAATTAATAATAGAATTACTGTAGTTGAATTCATGAGTATCCTGTGGGCAGGGAAATTCTAAAATTGCTTCATTTCAGGCAATAATCAATAATAATAGTAATAGCAACTAAACATATTCCAAGTTGACAGATTCCAGCCAAATAAGTTGCATGGGTGGATTCCTGAATTTGCAGTGCTTGGACAGGTCATTTCAGTAGACCCAGTGCTCCAGGGCACAGGATTTTTCCTTTGTTTAAGGAGGCATAAAAGGAATATTTTCCTTCTTGTGAGAATGTTTGATATAGAATTCTCTCACATAGATAGAACTGGAATGTCATTATGGAAGTTAAAAGAAAGAAGAAAATATCCTTAGCTGAAATAGTGCGAAGAACAGGATGTCATAACCTCAACACAGTACTGTGGTATGCTAAGAGTCTGTCCTGGGTTCAGCAGTAGCAGTCATTTTTTCTCCTTCTTAGTAGGTGGTGCACTGCTGTGTTTTTGACTTTCAGCCTGGGAACAGAGCTGATAACACCGATTTTTTCGGTTGCTGCTAAGTAATGTTTACCCTGACCAAGGACTTTGTGAGTCTCATGCTCTGCCAGGGAGGAGGGGAAGCCGGGAGGAAGCAGAGACAGGACACCTGACCCAAACTAGCCAAAGAGGTATTCCATACCACAGCACGTCATGCCCAGGATGCAAAACTGGGGGCAGTTACCCAGAAGGGTTCGATTACTGCTCGATCGGGCTGGGTATCGGTCGGCGGGTGGTGAGCGGTTGTATTCTCTTCCCTTGTTATTTCCCTTATCATTATTATTATTGGTGGTAGCAGTAGTGATTTGTGTTATACCTGAGTTACTGGACTGTTTTTATCTCAACCCGTGGGAGTTACATTCTTTTGATTCTCCTCCCCATCCCTCCAGGAGCCAGGGGGGAGGAAATGTGGGAGTGAGCGAGCGGGCTGCGTGGCAGCTGGGCTTAAACCACGACACAGGTTTATATAAATAATATATATAAACTTATATATAAACTTGTACCCACTTTAGAATGCTCATACAAAAGTTACTGGAAATTAGTAACTGCTCTGCTTTATATTAAATTACACCCATTTTGCTCAGGTCAAAACAACATCTGACAAGGCAGTGACATCTTGTGTGCAGAACAACTGAGAGTCAGGCTGATGGTATCAAAATATTTCAGCAGGCTGCTCTCTAGTGTGGCTGAATGGTGAGTAGAGCATGACAGGAGACAGAAAAGAATCAAAAGGCATGTCTGCACTTTGCAATATGGATAAATGAAAAGATCCCCAAGGAACTGCTCCAGACACTAGCTCCTACAGCAAATGCATTTTAGCTGCACGTTGCCTACTTAGCAAAGTTAAGAAGCAGACCTAATTGTATTAAGTTCAGTTCCTGTTTAATGCTTCTAGAAACTGAGATTTTCATGGTATGATGCACTTAAGATGATCTTAAGGTCTTTTCCAACACTATTCTATGATTCTATGTAGTGCCACATCGAGTAGCATGGAGATATCAAAAGATAGTGTTTTACACTTTGTAATGAATGGAACAAGAGGCTAGGTAAGTTTGGAATCAAGCAGGAAATTTCTATATTGTAGACAGTGTTGAGGACTGTCTGGTTTTAATTTCATCTTCTGTGGAATAAATGAAAATGGTTTTGATGCTTCCTGAGAAAGTCTGTTTTAGCAAGAATTGACAGCTTAATCTTTATGTTGCTAACTTCAAGGGGCAGGCAGAGAGAAATCATATGTGCTTTTCTTAAGGGAAAATGGAAAATTAGGATCATATTTTTAAAGCCTGCTACTGCTAGGAAAGCCGCTTTGACAGCTCCTACCTTCCAATAAGTTCTCACTTCCCTAAGACTTTAGAGAAATCCTAAGAATAATTCCAATTGTTCACTAAGACGGACGTGGATATTCTAACAATAAGCAAAAATTTTACTTTAATGATGTCAGAACGGCATAGGATTTTCTCTTTATTTTTTAATCACATTGTTTTAAAGGAAAACTGCCACAGACAAGCCCCACAAAACAAAATAGGAGGAAAAAAATACATTAAATGCTTTTAATGTTAGTAAGTAGTTTTATTCTCTTTCAGTTCAATTTTCCCTTGAGGTTGGGAGGGGTACATATGGAGGAAAAACGTACAACATTTGATGAACATCACTGAAAACCTCAGTAAAAGGTGATAAATCTTCCAAGTTTTGATTTTCATAAGCCAGTCTGCATGGCCAGCCCTAATTTGTAAATTCTGTATTTTCTTATACTATGTACTGTAAATTCTAGCTGTTCTGAATCATAAAGAGCCTGAAGCTGATTCACTCTGGGGGTTGCCTCCAAGTGCAAGGTCCAGCACTGGGCAACCCCTGGTATCAATACAAACTGAGAGATAAAGGGGCTGAGAGAAGAAGAGTAATAAGGACTTGGGGGTACTGGTGGATGAAAATGTGGACACGAGCCGGCAGTGTGCGCTCACAGCCCAGAAATCAACCATGTGCTGGGCTGCATCCAAAGAAGTGCGACCAGCAGGTTGAGGGAGGTGATTCTTTTCCTCTGACCCATTCTTGTGCACCCCTCCTGCAGTCCTGTGATCAGCTCTGGGGTCCCCAGTACAAGAAGGATGTGGAGCTGTTGAAGTGAGTCCAGAGGAGGCCATGAATATGATCAGAGGGCTGGCACTGCTCTGCAATGGAGACAAGCTGGGAGAGCTGGGCTTGTTCAGCCTAGAGAAGAGATGGTTCCCTGGAGACCTTAGAGCAGCTTCTAGTGCCTAAAGGGGTGCTGCAAAAAGCCTGGAGAAGGGCTTTGGACAAGGGCCTGTAGGGACAGGCCAAGGGGAATGGTGCTGGAAACATACAAGGCCATGTTGGATGGGGCTCCGAGCAACCTGATCTGGTTGAAGATGTCCCCGCTCACTGCAGCGGGGTTGGACAGGATGACCTTTAAAGGTTCCTTCCAACCTTCCAACTTTTATGAAGTTACTAGCAGAATTTCTGTGACTTCTCCCATATCTGTTTTGAGGTTGGCTTTTTTTGAGAAATTTAGGATTGCTAATCCTGGCTATGTTCATATGTATAATTCACCTTCAGTTTACACACTGTATGGAGAAAAGAATCTGTCAGATTTAGCAACTAAAACGATGGCCTACTTACCGATATGATGTAAGTGTTTAGTTTCAAAAGAGGGAAATACACACATCACAATCGTTATCCCATCTGAGCAACGAAGCTTGAAAACATTCATTACCAATTTTCCAGTTAAAGCTGCTAACTTTATTGACCTGATAACATTAACAGGGCCATAAAACAGAAGAAAAGACCCCAAAATTGAGCTACAAGTGTAATTAAGGCAATGTTGCTGTTGTAAGATACAAGTATATTTTTATAGCTTGAAAATGAACTTCTATTTCACTTCTAAGTCAGAGTTTGCAAGCACTAATGTGGGTTCCTGCATATCTCTTTCACAACAAGAAGCTTAGGAGCTTGAAAAACATTTTCCAGAGACTTACAAATAGAGCAGAATGGGTATTTCTTAGCAGGTTTGGGGTGGTTTTTAGGCAGCAGGTGTTGACATGTATCTTAAAAATTAACTGGAAAATCACTGGTAAGGACCAGTATGCAAGTCCACTGGAGAGGAATTTGTATCAAAGCTGAACAAACTTGAATTTTTTAATCAGAAATTTTAGGTAAAGAAATTTGCATAGCAAACTCCCATTTTTAATTCATTCTTTTTCAATCTAAACCCCATGCTAAAGATTCAACTATCTACGTTTTCCTCTTTTTCTAATCTCTCTTATTCGAAATGATTTCCGTGTTAAGTACACAACTATTTCCTACTAGTATTCGATAACTTCCCTGAAAGACTCTTCCGCTGCTCTTAATAGCACTGTGCAGTACTGAGCTAGAGGACCTTGAGTGGAGCCTTAGAAGAAAAAAGTTTCTGAAAGTTTCCCAAAACCACTGAAAAATGAAACCTCAGAGTTTCATTAAAACCTTTGCAAAACCAAGGGTTTTTGTTTGTTTATTTTGTAGTACATATTATGAACTGAGCAAGCATGGTCCTCTGCTGCTTTGGGGCACACAGTGAGCTGGCTTGCCTAACTCAAATACTTGGGAAGCCACAAATAATCCACATCCATGCTCACTCTGCAGAAAATAGAGGAAAAGTCATCATTCCAGAGTGTTCTAATACCATATGGCAATAGCATTTTCTGCCCGTATTCAGTGCATTTTTACTCCAAGGAATTTGCAATTATATTCAACTAATTAACTCTATTTATTTTCTTACCAGGCTGTCCTTTCTGTTAAAAGGAAAGGAAATTCAATCTCCACCCACTGTGATTATCACTTTTATTATGTGTGTAATTGTTGGGAGAGGAAAAGGGATTTTAAAGGCTACTCAATAAATATGCACACAACATATATCAAGTGGTGGGCGGGAGAAAGAATGCCAAACAAACTTTTGTTTAAAATCTTTGTTTCTGACAGATACAGATTGCCCAATTATCACCTGTATTTTCTTTTAGGGTCGTCAGAGGGCTAAGTACATATTTAACAAGATATAACAGCCTTCAAGAGCCAGAGTACAAATGTAGGTGTTAATGGCCCTTTTCTCATTTGTTATTGTTGACAACATCCAAGGTCAGCACTATGTATGTATGTGTGTATGTTTTAATACCAACTGCTATTCAGGTTCTGCTTCTTTTTTTCTTGTTGCACTGGCAAGAAACACTTCTTTTCCCCAAAAATATCGAGAAGCAGCTGACCCTGCTGGCCCTCGTGTTCTCCGTGTTACACTGATGTATCAAGGATTTCAGTTGTATTCATGGACCTAGTATCGGTCTGATGTTGCTATTTCAAGATATGTTATTAAAACACAATCTATCACTGGGATGATTTTCTTCTAGAATATTGGGTACCAGCTCCCTGTATTTCCTAGCATGGAGGAAAGGAAAAGTAACAAAGTAATGAGAAAAAGACTTCTACCAAGGCAGGGTGTAAGCTTAGGCTTTATTGTCCACAGAAGTCTCTATTTCCTAGATTAAATCTATTTCCTAGATTTAAACACATTTTAAGTAAGGAAAAGAGCCCTGAGGCAGTTGTGTAGGTCTGAGTACCAGGCATGTTGAAGACTGTGGACTGTGATAGAGAGAGTTGAAAGCTTTCTGTCCTGTTGCTGTAGGAGTTGTCTGACAGCACATCTCTATTTTTCCCACTACACGGTTGGATGATTTCCTAATTGTCTACAGCGAGGTAAGGAATGGTCTGTCAATGCAGGGATTGTGACATCTGCTTTTGAAGAATAAGTACAGAATCCCGAATGTTAGACTTTTCTGGCAAGTACAGAGGAAATAAGTTTTCTAACATGTATGAGTTTATTCATTTTTGTTCTTTCGTTCCTGTTTGTTATTATTTCTTGTGGATAAAATCCCATGTGGCTCCTATTTTCAAAGCCAATCAGATTTGAGGGATGAATCCTCCAGTATGGGCCGCTCTACTAAAAGGAGGCTGCCAAGGTCAGAGACCTTCTGAACATCTCCCATCTCATGTCACCTAATTAAGGATCATAAAAGTTAGACATTTGCTGATAAGATCAGTATCACGGGTTCTCTTTATAATCAAGGCAGAGAAATAGGCAGCACCAGAGGGCAATTCATCAATCTTGTATTAGAAACTGTTTTTAGGAAGAAAGCAATCATTCTCTGAATCTGTCTGCTTCCCTCCATTGACTATAAAGTTTGAGTGACAAGCTCAGACATAAAAGTCTAACTACTGGAGTAGGTTAGGGCTATGGCCCCTATGTTAGTGGTCAATAATGCTTATTCAGACTACTAGGGCCTTGTGCTCTTAATAAGGTTGCCTTAACAATGCCTATTTTCCCTTGATCTTTCCAGATTCCCTGGGAATCCAAGAGCATGTGTATAATACAGGTAATTAAGGGACCAGAATGACTGAATGATGAACAGGGACATTGCTGCAGCAGGGTCTTAGGAACACAACAGGAGGACTGAACACTTCTAAAACCCTGGACTGAAGACTGCATGCACATCACTGAACACAGGTCCGTGCTCACTGTCTGACCTATATTACAGAGGTGATTCAACCCATCAGTGCAATGGATGGTGGGATCAGTAAAGAGTTCCATGAGAGGATCTGCGCCTGGATACAGCACTTGACTGTTTCAAGGCCCAGGTCAGTGTTCCAACAAAGTACCGCACTGGCCCACTTGGAAAAACTTATCAGATTGGGCAATATGTTTATGCCAGTTGTGAATGAGCTCAAGAATGAGCACAGTAAGAGCTGTGCAGTGATAAGCTGAAAAGCCTGCATTCCCACCTTGCACAACTCTCAAATACCTGAGTCACTGGGGAAGGAAATCCAGTGTCATATGCTAAAACTGTAAATGTACAGCCTGGTTTTCACACCATCCAAATGCATTTGCATACGTATTAATATAATTTTTCAAGTGAATTGTAACAGTTCCTGTACTTCAGTCTAATCATAATCTTCCCTTTGCCATGAGTGCTTTGCATGGCAGCCTGTCACATAGCCCTGCCAGAAGAGAAGTGCTCTTTGGGGGATAATGATATCGTTTGGATAATGGACACTGGATGTGATTTGGTGTGCTTACTTAGCATGCTGGATACTGAAAAAGGAATCTGCACATAGCTTGTTTAAACTATTTAGCTGTCTTCATTTGACTCATTAAAATCTCCACAGGCTGGCCTAAATCATAATCCCATTATGGCTGGCAGCATAACTTCCATGGATCTCTCTCTGTCCCCTTTTCAGTTTCATTTCCCATCACTCTTTCTCAGTCTTATCCTAGTCAGCACTTCAGCACTCATGGAAACAGAGCTGAAAGCAGCAGGATCTTTCCTCCCCCTGTTTCTCCACTTGATGGGATGCACAGATGGGTTTTCCTTTCGCTCCGTTCCTCTCTCCTTCCATAGTCCCAGCAGAGTAATAGAGGGAGGAGGAGGACTGTATTCAGTCTGCCAGTTACAACAGTAAAAGTGGACTAAGAGATAATCGGAGCATTTAAGTTTAAAATGAGCAATTCAGATTTTGTGCTATGCTGAGACTGTCAGGCCCTAATTCCCTGTGGCATCACGGGAAAGAAACAGTCACAATGATTAACTTATGCAGCTCTTGCTGGTGGTCTAAATATTGCTTCTACCTTGTTCCATGGGCAGCACGAGACACCAGCCGTTAGTAGCCAGAGGTTTGAATTGCTCATTTCTCTTCTGAATTTAGACACTGTAATTGGAGTTTCATTTCATATAGCAGCCAGAATAGGCAGTCAGACCACAGCCCTAAATCACAGCCTGAGCTGTTCATTGCTCTCATGAGGTTATTAGATGCCATAGCAGATGGCCTGAAGTACCAGAGGAGCTTCTCTGATTATACCCTTAGGGCCTCTGATAAAACTGACCTCTCTTACACATTTCATGAGACCCTCACTTTGGAGTATGAAACCTCAGGACTGTCTCATACATATCTGCACACAATTAATCTTTTTCAATGCAGTTTTGTCTTCAGTCAAATTGAGCAGAGAACAATGTTCCCTCAAACTAATAGTAAATAATAAATAATTGTAAAAAGCAATTACTTCCACCCCATATGGAAAAAAAAAGTTTTCACTTAAATAAACCCACGAATTAAAACCAAAAATAATAATATTGAAACTGAATCTACTGTGTGTCTGAGCTACCCCACTAAAATTAGGGCAGGGGGCTAACCATGACTGGATTCATCGCAGTGGCAGCAAATATGGCTTGGTTATTGTTGTCTGTGTGTATCTTAAAATATCTATTTCTTTATAGAGTTGTGCTGCCCTTCATGCCATATACATACTATACATATAAAAGCTTGCTTTACTGGAAGTTAATTTAATAAAGGTGGCAGATAGGTGCTAGTTCCTCCATAAGAAGCAGATGACTGCTGAATAATATAGAACTCACTTCCCAGCTCCTCCAGTTTCAATGTAGCTGTGATGACACTTATATACAATGGAGTATTACATTGGAATATGATTCCTTCTTTGGCTGCCCGACACAATAGATTTCTCAGGCCAATAGTTTTCAAACTGTTACTTGAGATTTCTTAGGATTCAAAAAACCTGAATATAAACATTCTCCTAAGAAGTTAATAGTGTTCTCAGGTCCATAATATTCAAGAAGCTTTAACAGAATGGAACATAAATCCAAACATGTACAATGATTTGCTCACTTAAGTGCACTCCATCAAACAGTTTCTTCTAATATTTCTTACAAACAGTTTATATTAAGTGAGCAGTATATAGGAGTTTTTAATTGTTAAGACTCCATCCTACACATGAAATTACTCAATGAACTGTTTTAACCTGCATAACGCTGTGATGAGCACCATGTAAAAGATCAGAGTAAGTAGACAGACAGACAGATGTTCTCATACTGAGAAAAAGCTGTGGCTCTGAGTTAAACACGTACATCTATTTGAAGGAAGCAGACATTAAAAGATACAGATACAGAAAGCTGAATCCTGATCATCTGAAAATACCTTTTTTAACATTGGGATCACTGACCACAACCAGATGAATTGGATTTGGTCTCAACAGATTTACAGTTCCTCAAAGTGTTGAACTGGGCTGAGTGAAGCACACAGAAAAGTATATATTCAGCAAATAATTAAGACTAACTGGGGAATAGCTTTTATATGGCCAGTTCCTCAGGCAAACCATCAAGAAGCTTTATGCTGATTTTAAGTAACAGCTTCATGGAGGAATTATCAGTTTAAATAGAGTCTATTATTAACCTTAACTAGTAAGATCTTGAGCTCATCTGACATTGTTTCTCAGAGCATGTTTCAGTATAGCTACATTTAGGCTGGATGTGATCTCATTTCACTGTTCTGGATTCTTCTTCTGACACCGGCTAGAGCGGGACGATTGGAGGAAGGGGCAAATAACCTATCTAAAAGCAGATTCGGATAATGAGCAGCCAGTCTGTGGTACACATATCTCTGGTGTCATCAGTGTTCTTCCTTCTCCATGTATTTATTCATGAGAGTGCTGCTTCTTGGGCCTCTTGTGCCAGGAGATTCTGAGTTCTTGAGAAAGCCCTGTTTTAAAACCTGTAGGCATGTTCTTTCTTACTGTTCACTTGAGTCTTGGGACAGTTGTAGGTGGTGATAAGTTGGATCACTGAAAACACAGGCACAGGTTGCATTCTGCTGGCCTTTGCTACAAGGAGGATAAGCAGCAGAGAGGAAAGATGAGCAGCTTGGGGCAGCAACATGTTAAACTGTATTAGGGTAACTATTAAAATTAAGTTTGGGGCTCAGGTCAAGGTCATGTGGATCTTCCTTCTCCTGCCTTTCATAGCTCGCCTTCTGAAGTCCAGCTAGCCCACTACTGCAACAAACTTGTCCATTTCTTCCTATCTTATATCCAAAAAATCTTCCTCTTTAATGTAGGCTTTCAGTATGTCTTTGTGAGCCTCTCCTACTTTCTAAGCCTCTAGCCCAAAAGCTATCTTCATTATTCTTGGGAATTTGCCATGCAGCACACCCTTGCCTCCTGCAGATATTTGGAACATGCTGGCTCTCCAGAGTTTTAAACAGCCACATTAACATGTATCAAAGATGCACATACAGTCATTATGATTAATTACTCCAGATATCCCCTCAGGGCAATTAGAGCAGGAGGACTGCTGCACAAACATGTTCAGGATGATTCCAATACCAGAGACAGGTCAGTCAGCTCAGTGTAATCCTGGCATGTGTAAATACCATAAATCAAGTAGGCACATGCTAGAAGCCTTTTCAACAAAGACAGAGGCACATATAGGCACTTTTCATAGAATCATTATTCAGGTTATTCTCCCATGACTTCTAAGGAGCTAAACTCTTTCACATTATAGTTTATTTCAATTGTTAAAGTTAAGAATTATACCACAATGAGCTGATTTTAGCTGTAAGATTTCTTTTGGGCGGAGCCTCAAAACATTATATATATTCTTAGAATGTAGACGCCTTTGCTCCCCAGATGGGATAATTTTTGCTGTATATACAACCAAAACCCCTCCAACAGTGCTGTGATAACAACATATACGGCTTACTGAGAATCAAGTTTACGAATAGAAAAGGATTAGGTTGGCTGAGTCCCCAGGATTATTAACTAAAATATGATTGCTTATCTTTAACTGTAAAGTAGCAGTGTATTCCACTATGGCCCATTTCCAGCAGCAATAAACATTTTTCCTACTAGATTTGCAGTAGAGTTTTCAGGCATGTATTAAAATTTAAAGTTCCAAAATACCATTTATTTTACAGTTAATGTGTTCAACCTCTCTACATGGAAAGTACTTAAATAAAATCAGCGGAATGAGCTAGTACTGTGCCTTGGTCAAGATCTCTGATGAATATCATTCACTGCTAATGTTCTTGCAGCAAAACTTGACTGCAGTTATTAAGATCTCTAGTTAGAAACAACTAATGCGTCGAACATCTTATGCCCTTACCATTATCAGGGCTTTTACATATAGGAAGGGAACGTGGCAATCTGCCAGATCTACCCAAGTTATAAGCTTAGTAACTCTAGAAAATGGAGTAAATATATCCGCCACTATATTTATCTATCTACAACTGCATATACACATACCAAAGCAAAAGGGTAATACTTTCCACTTACAGACAGAAATTCTCCTGTCTATTTTCATGGAGTGGAACAGAGCTTGGCAGAACAACTTTTCACTTTATTTTGCTTTGAAATACTTCTTTAGTTGTGCAGAATGTTTTACAAACAATGATTCATGCCTAGGCTTCTTCATCCTTCCTGTGACATTTTGTCCTGATTTATGGAGAAATTAAGTATCTTTCTAAGGGGTACACACAGGGTAAATCCCAGAATTTGAAATCAGATCTTATTGCTCTTTTGGTCCATAACAAGGACTAAAGTCAGTAACAGGTGAGTGTTGATGAGAAAATGCTGCACTGACATAATATGTTCTTCCACCTTAGTTCATCTGGGCTCTTCTAAACCTGAATGGAACACTCAGGATTTCATTAGAGAATCGTTAATTCATTTAACCATGGAATAATTTGGATTAGAAAGGTCACAGAATCACATAATCACAGTATGTTTGAGTCTGGAAGGGACCGCTGGTGATCATCTACTCCAATCTCCCTGCTTAGGCAAGGTGACCTAGACCATATTGCTCAGCATTGTGTCCCAACAGCTCTTGAATATCTCCAGGGAAGAGGACTCCACAGTCTCTGGGTAACTTATTCCAGTTCTCAGTCACACAGCAAAGACATTCTTCCTCATGTTTAGGTGGAACTTTCTATGTTTTAGTTTATGCCCACTACCTCTTGTCCCGTCACCTGTCAGCCTGACCCCTGATCAAAACAAGGCCCTCAAAGATCAGGTTGCTCAGAGCCTTGTTCAGTCAAGCACTGAAAATCTCTAAAGATTCTGGGAGTGTTCTAGCCAACCTGTTTCAAGTGTTTGGGGGCTTTTCTAATGTCCAATGAGAATATCCATTATTATAACTTGTGTCTGTTGCACCTCATCCACTCTACCAGCAAGTGTTTTAGCTTTAGCTTCCCATAGTTACCAAACAAATCTGGTCTGAGTCAAAAGACTCATGTTGCACATGGGGCTTGTATTACGGATGAAACTGGTGCACTGTAGAGGGCTTTGTGTGGACAGAACCAGGGCACAATGTAAGGTAAAGCATGCTGTCAGATGTTTGCTGTAAAGAGGGCATAGAATCATAGAATCATAGAATAGATAAGGTTGGAAAGGACCTTAAGATCATCTAGTTCCAACCCACCTGCCAAGGCCAGGGAAACCTCACACTAAACAATGCCACTCAGGGCCTCATCCAACCTGGCCTTGAACAGGGCATAGACCATGGCTATCCAGTAAAGACTGAATTAGACAGAGTTCTGCTTCATAGAGAATCTCAGGACTACATTATTAGCTTGCTTCCTAAGGCAGAAGAAAAAATAGTGTTTTGAAATATACTTTGAAAGGGAATGGAGCACCAGCTCTAGGATGGTCTGCCTGGTGGAATTTCCCGGAGGTTATAGTAAATAGGAACTTAATTTACTAGGAAGCTTGAAGCCTGAAAACAGATTTTCCAGCAGCAAATTATGTAGCTGGTGTAGGGCCAGATGGAAGAGAAAACCAAACAGGCTTCAACAACTGCCTAGCAGGCAGGGCTTCACAAGACCTGTCTGCTCAAAACCAAATGGATTTCACAAAGCAATTAAATTCTGATGAATGAACAAATTCCAGTAGGAAAGACATAAGGAATACTTTTTCTGATTCACAGAATCACAGAATCAAATGGCTGGGAGGGATCTTTAGCTACATTGCTAACAGTAATGGACTTACAACTATTCCCTGAAAGGGTTTCTTTTTAGATTACCTTGACAAACTCTGGCCTTGACATTCCCCTTTCCTGACAGAAGCAGGAGTCTTGCTTATACAATTATAGCCTTTTGTACCAATAATGACTTCCAGATGCTGGTAAGGAGATTCATCAGGAAACAACCAGGATGGGTATTTTGCTCTATGGAGTAGTGCCACCTTGGAAGCCTTGCCTCAGAGTCTCCACAGCACCTTGCTTTATATGCTCCAACTCGCTACTGTATTCCAGCTGCAAGTCTGAGAAAGCTGGTGAAGCTTAAGGCAGCTGATCTTTCCAAAATACGGGAATGTACAGACACAAAGGTGACTGAAAAATCAGGCCCAAGCATTCTAAGAAAAAAATAAATGTTTATTCATATGCACTTTTATTAACTATAATTGGAGCCTTGATAGAGTACATAGATGCTACTATAGCATTGATAAGATATAGACAGTGCTGTACAGCCTCAACAAGGCTGGAGTGAAATATAGCAATAAGCACATTGAGTGACTTGACCAGACCTACAGTTGAAAATATGTCTTGCAGTTAAGAGCCTGCTCTGCAGGACTGTCCTATAGTAATGGGAAAAGGTTAAGGAAGCTGAATGGCAGTGTTTTAACCTGTTATTTATCCTCAAAGATAAGCAGATAAGAAATGGGACCAGTATTTCTCAGTGGATGGGTCTTCAACATTGCACAAGGTTTTAGCAGAGAAGTATAGAAGTCAACAGGCTGAACATGCCAGATTCTCAGTCAGATAGGAAGGAGGTTTATACATTCTAGGAGACCACACACACACAAAGCCTGCACATGTGTGTACATAAAAAAGACATTGCTAATGAATCCTGCAGACAAGTGGAATTTTAAGACTGCGTTATGGAACAAATGAATGGAGAAAGCAGTCGTTAACTGTTCTGAAAATATGTTAAGGACTAACCTCCATAAAATGGAGTTTTACAGTGTCTGAAAGACTTTATTGATAGTTGAGGCTTGGAAGGTGTCATTGCCTTCAGGACTCACTGCCTTCCCTAGAAGGAAGAACCGGTTTTAGCTCTGTGGCAATTGTGGGATGTCTTCCCACTCCAGAGTGAAGGTGATTATCTCCAAACACAGGGTAAGTTGACTATCCCTAGACAAATAATAAGGCATTATCTTTCTTTTCCAGGCAACTAATCAAACAGGCTCAAGCTGTAACAATGTGTGTACAGTAATTTCTACATTATTGTAGTTACAAAGATGAGTGTCAGGTATGAAAAGGAACAGGAATGAAGAATGCATTGCTGATAGATAATGAGGCAATTATTACCTAAATATCTAGAAAAGTATATTATATTTGCATTGTAAAAATGCTCATTTACAGATTATCTATTTCTCCCACAGATTTTTTTCATTTCTCTCCCTTGTTGTTTCTCTTTCTATCTGGGTTACTTAATGCCATTGTTCAATACTTGGACCCCAAGCTTATCACCAAGTTACGAATACAAAGTCAGTGACTGCTTTTCCAAATAAATCTCAAAGTTTTTCATGCATTTCAAGTCAGAGAGGGAATGCAAAATTTGGGGGTTTAAATTATGTGTTTAAATGGAAATTTACCACTCAAAACACCCCTGTCTCCTGGAATGCATTGCCAGGATTCTTCAGCATAGTACAGTGGATATATCCATCCTTAAAAGGAGAATGAAGTTGAGAATGAATAAATATAAATCTAAACACCCAAAGGCACCCTGACTGATGGTCAAAATCATTCTTTAATCATCAGATGACATAGCTTTTTGAAGGAATTGGGCCTCTCCCATCTGTCTTTAAAATGAGTTAAAGGCAGGGGCAGCTCTGACTCTGCTTTACAGTCCCTGATTGTACTTGCTTTGCAACTAAGGGTTACACTGCAAATGCTTATAACAATAACTGGACAGCAGGATTGCCAACATCTATCTGATTAATTGTTGACCTGAGACAATAAAAAACAGCTTTTAGAGTAGTCTGGTTTTAATTCTATAGGAGTTTCCACATTCAAGTGGTCTAGTGCTAAGGTTCTCAGACTACCTCGACATGGAAATCCTTAGAAGCTTCTTGGGATCATCCTCAACCTTCCCAGCAATGCAACTTCCATACGCTTGCTGTTTGTTCTGTTCCAGGATTTGCACTGTAGGCATCTAGGCCAATATACTGTGAAATACTTTTGAGTGTCTCTCAAAGAATCTAGTCTAATGTTTGTGCCTTTTCTTATGAATGACACTGTAAACGTAGGCATGAAGGGTGCCACATGTAAGCTTTTGAGAAAACAGTGCTGTGCTGGAATAGGTATGAGCTGAAGGCATAGCTGTTCACAGAGAACCAGTTTCCCAGGTTGAGCCAATGTAGTTCCATCACCTTTGACAGAATTATGTCTATCAGCAGAAAGCTAGCATATTGCATCTTAGTACAAAAGTAACCATCTTCTGTATATCTTGCTGTCTTAAAATGTAACCGAGCACATTAAAGATATGATTGTGACCAGCTAAATCAAAAATCAGTATTGAAAATGAATTTTTTTTTAGTAATTATTACTGCAGCATTAACAACTTAATTTCCCATTTCCTCCTCGCCATGTTGTCATTCAGTTCTGAGTTCCCTTGAATAAGGTGTCCTCAACATATAAAAGACATGGAACTGTTGGAACAAGTCCAGAGGAGGCCAAGAGGATGATCAGGGGACTGGAGCATCTCCTGTATGGAGACAGGCTGAGAAAGTTGGGGCTGTTCAGCCTGGAGAAGAGAAGGCTGCGTGGAGACCTCACAGCAGCCTTCCAGTATCTGAAGGGGGCCTACAAGGATGCTGGGGAGGGACTCTTCATCAGGGACTGCAGTGACAGGACAAGGGGTAACGGGTTCAAACTTAAACAGGGGAAGTTTTGATTGGCTATAAGGAAGAAATTCTTTACTGAGAGGGTAGTGAGGCACTGGAATGGGTTGCCCAGGGAGGTTGTGAATGCTCCATCCCTGGCGGTGTCCAAGGCCAGGTTGGATGAGGCCTTGGGTGGCATGGTTTAGTGTGGGGTGTCCCTGATGCATGAAAACATCTTCTCTTCTTGTGGTTATGTCAATTAAATAAATATAATGAAAACACTTACGAACATGTTTAACCCTTCAAATTGAGGCTCGAAATTGTTTGAATACCTGTGGGGCTTTTTTCAGAGTTGCAGAAGTGTAAATTGTTACATAAGGTACAAGGCCAGAAAAATGAGTCCAAATGCCCTTCTCCTCAGAGGATGACACCACACCAACCTCCAACTTTTACTCTGGGATACTTTGGCTTCATAACTGTTCAAAAAGTTATGAAGCTAAATTTTTATAACAGGAAAGTAGTTTTTCTCCCCATGTTGTAAAATTGCTGAGCCGCTAATGAATATATTTTCAGCAATAAGACTATTCTTGGACAAAGCCTTGATAATTCCAGCTTCAGAAAGTTGTGGAATAGAAACTGTTACACAATCTCAGCTATAATAGGCATCATTATTCCCTCTATAGCAGCATCTTAAATGGCTTTGTTGTGGTTTGAGAGCCCAAGTTCAGCAAAAAGTTTCCAATGTATCAGAAAATCCTAAACTTGTTGAGTGAATTGCTGAGAAAGAAAACTAGATTGTCATTTTGAAAAGGAAAAAAAGGAACTTAGAGACTAGACAAAGAAAAGGAGAATTACTAAAAGTGTTTTCTTTAGGACAGTCTAGGACCACAAAGAAGGGGTATGTCCTCAGTGGTGAATTCCTCAGCGTATTTTAAGGGCAGCTGAAGCAGCTATATGGACTTTGTTTCAAACCTTAGGTGACCTTTGTATTGATAATGCTTTAGTCACTGCTCTGATTCTAGCATTGTCACTCTTCTGAATCTCTCTTTGGAGAATTTATCAATTACATTTTTTTTTTCTCACAAGAGAGATTTTGAACAAGAGCTTCTTACTGAAAAAAATGTGAACTTTTCCTCAGGAATAAATATACTAAAACTAACATGGATGAATTTTCTCGTGTAAGACAGCTCCACCAACTCCCAAATAGTAGCTCTAGGGCTTGGAGCACTCATCCAATGCAGAACAAGATATGCCTTGAAACTGCGTAACATTCCTGAAGCAGAGGGGAAACTAATTCTTCTCCGGCTAGAAATCATGGAAAACATGTAAAATTATCTCTTTTTGCAGCTTTCAATAAGCATTTTTGCATTTAAACTCATAAAAGTATTAAAGTCTGAACTGCATTATTATTGAAGTCTGAACTGCATTATTCTATTCCGCTTATTTCTCTTTACACCCTCAGCATCACATTATCATCCATCAGTAACTGATCATCATTGCGGAAGCCTCCCATTTTGTTCCAAGTTCCACTCCTTGGAAAGTCGTGCTATTTTCCTCCAGTCCACTGATTTCTTTTGAAATTCAAACCGTGTGTTACATTTCCTCTTTCTTTATTATCTGACCTCTCATTCCTGTCCCCATGTGCCCCTCACTTTTATTGAGCCAACTCTGTGCTCAGAATTACTTAATTGACTGTTGTGAAAACACTGTAGCTTTGTGATTAATTGATCACACCAAGTATCCCATGCTGGCAAGCTCTTCTGTGCCTCACAAGGCTGGGCTTTCTGTTTTCATCACTTAAAAAGATGATACATAAAACCAGAACCACTCAGTGCTGCTGCTTAACATATCCATAAATTTCATTTCAAATAACCAGTGTTTCATATGTATCTAAGTCAGACAACATTTCAAAAGATACTTGCTAGTCTCAAGAGCGCTTCAGTCTTTCATGTTCCTCCTCGACAGTCAAGTATTGTATTAGGATACAAAGCTACCAATGGTTTAAAGAGCCCTATGGCATTAGTGTGGCAATTCTATAACAAAGGAAAGGATTCTTCCAAAAGAGATGATGCTTGAAGCATTCAGCAGCTTGCCTGTGTGAAACCAGTCGTGCTTGGTGCTCCTTCCCCATAAAAACTGGCTTGTCACTATGTGTGCCGGCATCACGCCATCCTAGCAGATGGGCATTAAGTATAGGCAGCCAAGAGACCATATATGAACATCAAATCTGTTTTCTAAGAGCATAGTTCATAGCCAAGAGTATTTCAATGGTTAGCTCTTTTGTCAGTGTAGTCAAGGAGAAAAGCAAGCCAAGGAGAGACAAGTTCCCTCAAGGAAGTCATGCATTTTGTAAATGACAAAACTCACATTTCAAAGCAGTCACAGGGTGTCTCCCCCAACAATTTCTTGTATTTGGATACAAAACTGAGTACAAGAAGTTGTTCAGGTCTGCCACCACAGCAAACTTTTTAGTTATCTCTGATGAATTGCAATAGGACACTCATAAACATCCAAGAGCCTTGGCATGGAGGTGAGAAACAACCACTTCACCCCAGGCCAATGGAGATAATTCTCAGTAAGTGGAAAGAGATGCACCAGGGGACCTTGAGGTAAAGAGCAATGGGACCTTCTTTTGGTTGGCAGGGCAAAGCCTTGCGTCCAGGGCCTACTCCATCACCCCCAGACAGGGATGACAGCAGGCTGGGGCTGTGCCCAATATCAGGCAAGGCTGTGATGGTGTATCCAAGGTCAAGCTGGGAAGTGTTTCAGTACCTCAAGACCTTTACAGTAGCTGTCCTCACTGCAGTTTGCCACAATTTTGAATGAAACCATCATGAGAATAAACAACATAAGATTGCTTAATTTTTGTTGTCATGAATAGAACTTCTAACTGAACTTTATGTAAAAGAAACTCAGCAGTAGTATAAATTGAAAGATTAATATTGGTATAAAGTATTTTAGAGTAGGCTGATGTCCGAGCCTATCCTTGGTCTGTCCTCATCCACATTCTCGTGGCCCAGCCTGGCAATCACAAGGCTGTGTCTGACGCTGGCTCCCCTCACTTGGCCCGATGTCCGTGCCCATTGCCATGGAGATGCCCAACACTTTTCTCTCTCAAACAGCTACAAAGATGAGACCCCAGGTTTAGGTTAGGTCTACAAGACACTTCCTTAACTCAGGGTCCCTCAGCTAGGTGGATGCCCATTAAACTTCTTCACCACCAGTTAAAACATGAGTTGCAAGACCAAGCCTTAGAGAGGAGAACTCTGAAAATTTCAGAACTTTCAGTTGTATTTATTTTTAAGACCTGTGTTACAGTAACGCATAGTTTATGGTAAAGGTGTTATTACCCCATTAGAGTTATAACGATTTACTGAGGAACTCTGCTTCTCTCACATGGAAAAGACTTTAAATCAGGAAAAAAAGAAAGGCATGTGGTTCAAGCATCATACTAAACAAGATAAATCATGTCTTCATAGAGTTGAATGATTTGCTGAATCAGGACTTGAGTATATATGATCAGTATCATTGTTCACAGGAGTATTGTAAAGATATAAAAGGATTGCCTTTATACTGAAAGGGAAAGAGGAGTAAGAGATATGAAAAGAGGAGGTTATTTTCCTTCAGTGATGATGTGCTGGTTTAAGCAGGACTGGAGCAGGCTAAGATGGAATGTGCATTGTGCATCCATGCCTGAAATCCTCATTTTGTGTTGTTTTAGGTACTATATAGCTATGAAAGGAAACATTATAGTTCTTCTGATTCTGTTTTGTCCATTCCTTGGCTCCTGGTATGACATGTGCATTGCTCTCAGGACGCTATTTGGGTATGTGTGGAAAGAATAAAAAATCCTACCAGGCTATTAGTATCACTAATTTCTTTGACAATTAAAACAGAATTAACTTTAGTGTCCTAAAAGATTCTTAAATTTATATACACTTTTTTAATTTTTATTTTGTTGTTTAAAAGTTTTTAATATGTACTGTAAATGCAATTTGTTCATACCTTGTAACAAAGCACTCCAAATCACTTCAAAGAAAATTAAAGAGTACACAAGTGATCTCTATTCCACTTTCCTAAAGCACGCACCAGAAAAGCAATCCTGCTGTAGATGCTTCCTCATCCTAGCTAATCAGATATTAGGCCCATTCTTTTCCACATCCTGGACACAATAACAACCTGCAGTCTGTATTATTTCAGTTCACAAAATCACATATAATAAAAATTTCCTATTGATTCAATACACAGTTCTTTCCCTCAGTAACAGCAATCCATCTGCAATAAAATACTGTCCTGGTTTCAGCTGGGATAGAGTCAATTTTCTTCCTAGTAGCTGCTACAGTGCTGTGGTTTTTATTTAGGATAAGAATAATGTCGATAATACACTGATGTTTTAGTTGCTGTTTTAAGCAGCGTCAATACTAAGCCAAGGACTTTTCCACTCCTCACACCATCCCACCAGTGAGTAGGCTGGGGCACAAGGAGTTGGGAGGGGATACAGCCAGTTTAGCTGACCACAGCTTATCAAAGGTGTATTCCACACCATATGGCACCATGCTCAGTATATAAACTAGAGGCTGCGGGCCAGTGCTCCGGGACTGGCTGCACATCACTCAGTTGAGGGTTAGCGATTGCATCACTTGTTTTCTATATTTTAATTCTTTTACCATCATCATCATTATTATAATTTCCTATTCTGACCTATTAAATTTTCTTTACCTTAACCCACAAATTCTACATTTATTCCTTCCCCTTCTTGATTGTCTCAAACCCACAGCAAGCAGCTGTGTGGTGTTTAGTTACGTACTGGCTTGAATCACAACAAATACATTCACCCTTCTGCACCAAATCCTAAGTTCAAATTCAGTCTCAAGTTTCAGAGATCTGGATGGGACTTGTGACTTTTTTGGCTTCTCAACTCCACACCCATGATCACTCATAATGCCCACGTTCCAATGGAACACTGCAAATGACTACCATCAGTAAAAGACTTAGAAGAAAATCATTTTCTCATGGAGTGCTTCTTCACTAGAAAATAGTGTTCCCTTATTTTTTAAGAAAATTTAAATGGAGCATCTCAACTAAGTCAAACCATTGCAATTGGACATTTTCTGGTAAGAACTTAATGAACTTGTGTTTATAGTATTTTGTAATCTACCCTGCATTTTATGTGGTTTTACAAACTAAACAGACAAACTGAACCATTAGTAAAATTTATTTAATACATATGGTTTGGGTTTTTTTAATAATATATTTTCTTTTTAAACAAAATTCCCAGCTCTGTATTTCAGGCATTTCAAATATTTCTATATTACATGTAAGAGATTAGACTAACTTGCTCTGTTCAGGAGGCTAGTAATATTTCTCGCATAGGAGTTAGCCCTACACCATTAAAACTTTTTGCTACAGGAGAAAAATCACCACAAAGCTAACAATTTTGATATAATATCTAAGAGCATATTATTTTGTCTTGATTTTCTTTGAGTTTCCACAGAGAGAGTATTTCTAGAAATTAACATAAAATCATAAATAAAATAATTATAAATTAATTAAATTATTTATATTTTTCTTCTCATTCAGTAGGATAAATAATTTTGGTAATTATCTGTAAACAGAGAAGGTCATATATTGAATTGACAGATTGTTCACTTACACACTGTTGTGCTCTGATGCTACTTCTATATATGCAAAATTATCAGTCATAATTAATAAATGCTCTGTGGATCAAAAGCTTGGGGTTGTGGCTCAACCAATTCATTATGTTTTCTGCTCCAAATTTTTATATTTTATTCTTACCACTAATGCATTCCTGGAGCACAAACTAACTTTGCCTTAAGTGCTTTCATTTAAGTTTTGCTTCTGTTGCTTTTTCTCACAGCTGTAGAAGAAACGATAACTTTTCCCTTTCTGCATGCTTCAATTAGATGACAAAGGGCTTTATTTCAGCCTTTCTTCTTTCCATTTCTGCTTTTAGACAAACAGCTATTGACTATACTCAAAACCAATTTAAACAACAATACAGTAGTTGGAGGCCAACAAAGAATCCAAAACTCACCCTATTAGAAAGTTCAGTTTTTAGTCATGCTTCTCTGAAATTTTCCATCTGGCAGTAAAGCTGATTTGTTATTAATTCAGCAAATAATGTGTTCTGAATGCAATCAGTCAGTAAACCTTACCTTTCTAATTGCCCACAGTAATCCCAATGCCATCAAAGGGCACAAATTGTTGGAAGAAAATCCATAACACTATTTTTATCACAACTAAATTTACCTATATATGTCAATATTGGTTTTAATGCTGTTATTAAAATCATTAAGAAGAAAAGCTGAAGCACTACAGCTGATGAATTATAATAAAAACATACTGTCACTGAAAATAATACATCCATAGGAAATCCCAAAATCCAAACACAGGTTTTTTTTATAGAACTACTTATCAATTTCATCAAGAACTGTCTCAAGATAATTGGTGAATCTGTGCAGCATCCTAAAGACATTAATTTAAAAACAAAATACATCTCTAAGAGCAAGAAAGAAAACACATAAAGAAAGAACCCTCACAATCTGTGAAGTCCATCTCTCTGCCTAAAGATGGGTGTGATTCCTAAACTGTTCCAGACCTGATTGCCTGGATTGTTGTCTGTCTTGTACGTAACAGCCTCCACAGGTGACAGTGTCCCTAGATCTGTCTGTTGTGTTATTTTTTCATGCATGCAAGAAACATTACACCCTGGGAAAGGGAAGTTACACTGGGGCTTGGGTTGGTTGTTGATTACATGAGACTGAGAGAATTAGTCATCCTTGGTGGAAGAATTGTGAAAAAGAGGAACATTGTCTTGTTTTGACTGCTCTGATTGAAGTTTATCTTAGCTCCAGCAACTCATTCTCTATCCTACCACAGACCCTCTTGTGTCTTCTTTTTTAAAGCTGGTGATGGAAGCTGTTTCCAGATTTACTCTCCAACATATTTTAAATTCTACTCAATAAACCCACTTTTCAATTAACAATTTTTAGGTATAGCAGATCCTAGATAGAAAGTGTCTAGATTCTCCACTCTTGTAAAATCAGAGTAAAGCCATAGTCTTGAGCATAAACAACCCACTATGCTTCAAGCTTCAGTTATATGTCTTTAATGTTCTGAAGATCTGCCTAGACTAGTAAGATGACACAGAAGAGACAACAAGGATACATCAACTCAGATCAACGTACCTGCTTTTTGTGGTTGCACCTTTTCTCCAGCTGGTTTAATTCAAAGCTTTTTTTGCTGCCTCTTAGTTGTTCTTTCTTAATGTCTACTTTATTTCTTCCAGCCATTGCCGGTTATGTATAGAGAGGTCAAACTAAAAGTATAGTTGCTTCATAATCATTATAGTTTGCTAACGCCAGTTGTCTTCACGCTGCACTTAATGCTAAGTGGCCTATTCTACAAACAACAACAACTACAACGGTACGTTCCAGGTAAGTTGGCAGTTCTGAACACTAAGAAGGTCTTTAAAATTGAAACACTATTCTTGAACAACTCTGTTGGCTTATTGCCACAAATGATAGAGGTGATTAAGGATGACACTCTACAAAGTGATGCAATATATATCATGTTTTGAAAGCCTCAGCATTTTTACCTACGGCTTCATGACCTTATTTGCTTTCAGTAAAAGTAAGTACTAATGAGAATATACTAGTCAGTAAATCAGTCAAGACAACTGCTGATGGAAGGCAATAGAACGTACTATATCCAAGCTGGTAAATACTGTTCATTTACTCACTGTTTTGATCGCATAAATTTTGAATGATGTCTTTGAGTCCTTTGTAAAGACAGTTCTTGGCCTAAAAAAGAGACACACAAAAATGCTTCCTAAGTCTAATGACTAATATGTCATAATTAAAATATTGGGCAATACCATAAGATTATAATAGTTATAAAAAAGTCCTAGATTAACTAGACAGTGAATAGGGAAAATGAAAAGCCATATAGGTATAGGACTATAGTCCATGTAATCCATGTATAGGATGTATCCAAGGGTGCTAAAGGAACTGGCAGATTTATTGCAGGGCCATTCTGCATCATCTTTTAAAGGTCATGGCAATCACGGAGGTTTCTGAGGGCTCCAGAAAAGGCACATTGTACACATCTTTAAATAGCAGGGGAACTACAGGTTGATCAGTGTCAGCTCATTCACTAGGAAGGTGATGGAACAAATCCACTTAGGAGTTATTTCTAAGTTCATGAAAGACAGGAAGGTGATTGGGAGCAGCCAGTATAGATATGCCATCAGCAAATCACATCTGACCAGCCTCATTTCTTTCTATGACAAGGTTACTGGTGTTATGCACAAGGGGAGAGCAATGGATTTCCTATGTATTGATTTTATCAGGGCCTTTGGAACAGTTCCCCATGCTCTTTTCATCAAATTGGCGAGTGGAGAATGGATAAGTGAAAAATAAGGTAGAAGAGAAATTAGCTGGACTGCTGGGCTTAAAAAGTCATGATCGGTAGTGCAAAGTCTGCGTCTCAGTGAGAAACTAGCAGTGTCCTACAGGGATCAGTACTAGAATCATCACTGTTTAATGCTTTCATTAATGACCCTGGGTGACAGGACAAGGTACACTCTCAGCAAATTTGGGTATGACACCAAATTGGGGAGAGCAGTCAGCATACCAGAGGATAGGGCTGCTACTCTGAGAGGCCTGGACAGCATCAAGAAATGGGTTAGAAAGAACCTCATGATGTTCAAGAGTGAAGTGCAAGGACTTACATCTAGGATGGAATATCCACATGCAAAGTATAGGCTGGGACCAACCTTCTAGGATGGAGCTCCAAAGAACTTATCCACATAGAGGTCTTAGAAGATACCAAGCAGAAGTGTCCTGGGTTCAGCAGCAGCAGTCAGTTTTTCTCCTTCTTAGTAGATGGTGCAGCGCTGTGTTTTTGACTTTCGGCCTGGGGATAATACTGATAAAGCTGATGTTTTCAGTTGCTGGTCAGAATGTTTACCCTGACCAAGGACTTTGTGAGTCTCATGCTCTGCCAGGGAGGAGGAGAAGCCGGGAGGAAGCAGGGACAGGACACCTGACCCAAACTAGCCAAAGAGGTATTCCATACCACAGCACGTCATGCCCAGGATGTAGAACTAAGAGTCACCCGGAAGAGCTAGAACGCTGCGGGGTGGGGGCGAGGTACCGATCGGTGAGCAGTTGTATTCTCTTCCCTTGTTATTTCCTTTATCATTATTATTATTGTTGGTAGCAGTAGTGATTTGTGTTATACATAAGTTATTAAACTGTTCTTATCTCAGCCCGCGGGAGTTGCATTCTTTCGGTTCTCCTCCCCATCCCTCCAGGAGGGGGAAGAAAAGGTAGGGTGGAAGTAGACTGCATGGTTCTAATTTACGGCCTGGGCTTAAACCACGACAAGAAGGTAAGCCAGGATGCACCATTCTAAGAATCAAGTAGCAAATTATCCTGGGTGGGTTTTTTCTAAGTTTTCAGAGATCTTACATGGATGTGGTTTCTGCCCTATTAATCAGGTGTAGGGTTCTCCTAGCATCTTGCCTTCTGTATCAGGAGCCGGTATACTGGAAAGAACTAAAATTTTAAGCCAGTTATAGAATAAAGTACCCTTCACATTAGATAACATACTCCCCTTGTATTACTGACTGGCTTTAGTAGTCTTGTAGCCTGGGACATTAATTATGTTAGCTGTACTGTTAGTCTTAATTAGAACAACTCTGTATATTATTTCAACCCTTGTACACTCCTCCTTCTGTAGTGGAGATGTGTAATTTCCTGTGGCAATGAGTTCTTCAGGCTAAATGTACATTTAGTAGCTAATTGTAATTGTAGATAATTTTGTATTTTATCAGCTTTGACTGTTCCTCACTTTCATTTCACTGAATGCTCTCTTGTTCAAATATTTGAGACAGTCAGAGGAAGAGCTCTTACATTTACTTACACAGGACAATACTTACTCTCATATTTTTACAACCACTTCTTTGTTCTTCCATTTTACACAAGGTATTAACACAATGTCTGCCTGGTTCATTCCAGGCAACAACAAATGAACTCCATTGGTTCGCTTTCCGAACCAAACAGATATAACTCAGCTTTAGTTCAGAAGTTGTAGAACCTGACCTAACACGTCTTGCAACTTAATTAGCAAAGCCTGAAATGAATGGGGAGACTGATAAAGCATTAGAAGCAACAGAACTAATTTAGACAGAGTCCATTCATATTTCCAACAGCAGCCCAAGTTCAGAGTTAGGGTATAACGAACTCTCCCTCACAAACAACTCCCAAACAGAAAATGCTCTATTGAAATTAATGCTACATCTGTTAGGAACAGCTCACACCTGTTGGACATTTCAGATTACCACAGGATGCCTGCAATTGTGCAACAAATCTTCCTCTTAAATGATTTCTTTTTGACAGAACCTTTAATACTTAGGAAAACAAAATATTTGTATTTGCTTTTGATGGCAAGCATTGATTTTTAATGAAAAAGTGCATTGTCACCTTGGATTTTGTATTTAGCAATATTGCTGTGGAGTCCTTTAGGAACTGCAAGTGGGAGTCCACCTCCTTTGTCTCTCAGATCACCACCTCCATGCTGCAATCCCTTTCCAGCAGCATGTCAAAGCTGTTGGTTGAGATCATGATGAGGAACATGTTGCAGTTCAGAAGACAAAAACATGGATTACATTGATATCTCTTTTGGACCAGCATCATTCTCACCAGCATTTTAGAACACCGTTTCTCTTAAATTAATGCTGATATATTTATATCCTATTAAAATATAAACATAATATAAACATATCAATTATATTAATGGGTGGACCAGATGATCCTTGAGGTCCCTTCCAACTTGGTATTCTATGATTCTGTGACATATTTATGTACTAAAACCAATTAATTTGAAGGCAACAGTGACAAAAATTATAGTATTGACAGCTTCAGAACTCCAGATTACTATCTACCTGAGGCTTGCTATCAGTTTCCTGCTGCAATTATGAGGAATTAAAGGATTTATCTGAAGAATGTGTACGCACAAATTCTTTGGTCATTGTAAGGCAGCATCTCGATAGCTCATTCTGAAAGTAGGTCAAGTATTTGCAGAAAATCTGTGAAAACTGGGTTCTCAGCACTATCTTTTCCTAGAAATATGCTTAAAATCTTGTAGGAGAAAAAAGTTATCATTCAATGTGCAAAATATAATGTGTAAAAGTGTAAAATGTGTATAATGTATAAAAAGTGTAAAAGTATAGAAGGTGATACCCCATGTATAAAAAGTGTAAAAGTATAGAAGGTGATACCCCATACTGTGACTTCTATGTATCACCATGGTAGTTTTGAACTGACACAGATTTTGATAGAGAGTTGCCAGTACAATTTCTGCTTTCTTGCCCCGTTTGAGCAGGAATAGCTGACACTGCACTGCACCACAAGCTAAACTATGCTGGCCAGTAAATACAAAAAGCAGAACGAGGCATACGCTCACTGTGCTAGAGGTTGAGAAATAAGTAAATAGTGTAGTCTGCTTCCCTGTGATCTGCCTGAAGACTAAATAGATCATGCAGGAGCAGAAGGGAGATTATTAGTTCTGATTTCTTGCATGGACCTGCAATTCTGTTTGGAATACAGCCTACATAAAGGAATGATCTGCAAAGAACAGGTGTCTATCACCTTATTTTGCTATTCATATTTTATTTAAGGCAATGCATCACAAGGAGAGACAAGACTGTTTATGCCTTCTAGAAGGCCGTAAACTGACAGATTAAACCAAATGAATGACTTAGCCCAGAGAAGTGCCAGAGAGGTCATAAAAGGCTGTATTGGTGAGTGTGGAACAGACATGTGAAACCCGAGGAGATGTAGGCACAAAAGGCTGACAAACCATCACTTGCATTTTGAACAGTGAAACACCATAAGACAGAAGATTTTGGATTTTGGAGCATCTGCAGGAACTCAGGAACACCACTGCCTCCTACAGAAGCAACACTCCAGTAGGCTGTTTGGCCAATAGGTTCCATGGGCCACAATCTCTGCCAAGAAGGGTCTCATGGCTTTTCATTCCTACCAAGTTCCTGAGGTAGAGGAACTACCATCTTGCACAGAGGTAGCTACTCCCAGGTCTCACTACCCACATTTCATGGTCAGCATTTATACCACACAAGGGAATGGCTAATTCTCAGTGGGTACCATACACCGTGCATTTCCTATGATTAGAAAGTTTTTCCTAAGTAAGGTGCTTTTCCTATCCATCATTCCACCCTTGTCTTGAGGGCAGTGGCAGTCAAAGATTACAACAGGAGACAACAGTTTTACTTGCAAGGACACAGGAAGAGAACTTCTGCTGTTCCCAGCAGGAAAATAAAACTTGTTTAATCCATTAGAAAAGGATAAGGAGGTTTCCGCATGCCATCATGGCTCTGCAGATATCATTATGAGCTAATTCATTTATGGACAGAATACCCACCAGGGGTTTCTATTGACCTGGAAAGGCCATGAGATGCAGAGTACTAAAGAAAAAACCTCCTGGGACTCTCTCACATGTCTATAACAGCAGTAAAGCAGCCTTTCCACATTCATTGATTTAAGTTAATCTCTCTGCTGCATGTTGCAGTTGGTCAGCCACACACTCATGACTTATTATCACATCTCAGCTGAGAAGGGGTGTCCTTTTGAACTACTTCTTTTGTTAATCTGATGATACTCTTGTATTTTTCCTGTATTCAATAAAATCACAGTAAAGCACTTCTGCAAGGCAATATGCTCTTGTTGGTAGTCACAGAGTCAAGCACTGAGGTTCAGTTTTTAAGGTGATACATTTTTTATTGCTGGTAATAAAACCTTGAATTACACATGTTAAGGTAATTAAATCTCATGCTTCCAGGAAAAATGCCTCTGTCCTACTGATAGTTCTGGATATATGATTTATTGAACAGATGTATCTGTATCCAGCACTACTGAGCACAGAACAGTGGCTTGATGAATCTATTATGACCCCTGAAGGGAAAATCACCACTCTTTTGGTTTGTGCTACTCACAAGCTACATTAGCATAACAGATCAGACAGAGCAGAAGGCAACTACAGCTAAGGGAATACAAGCTCAGGATCACATCCAAACTACAAGGCTTATTAGTGGAACAAGCAAACATCAAATCAGCATCTGCAGGACCTGATGGGATTCACTATGGGATGCAAAACCGGGAGTCAGCATATTCTCTGGCATAGATCAAAAACTCATTAAAATCAGAGATGTCACCGGATGACCAGAGGAAATCTAAGTATGGTGTCAATGTTAAAGAAAGAAGAGGATAAGAGTAATAGACCACAAAATTTGGCTTCTGTAGCTGTAAACATGGAATGAATCTTTCAGGAGAGATAAGGTGGCTATTAAAATAAATCCAAAGAGGGAAAATGATACAGTGGCAAAAGCTCAGTGTTTGCCAATGTCAATCACACAAGAGCAGCTATGATCCTCTTTTTCTTTTTTTGCTCCACAGAGTTAACTAAACACTGAGGTCTTTACCACAAATATGAGAGGATAGCACAGGAAGAATGATTTTCAGAGGAGAAAAGACATTATACAAGTGAAGCACTACATTTTTGAGGGGTTATGGTAAATTCTTCTGTGTATTATTTGTCATAGAAAAAATCAGATTAAAGTTTCTAAACAACTGGGGGAGACAGATGGAGATCAGTGTAGCAAGCAAAAGACATGTGGCCAGGGCTGAGAGGAGCAAATCCACAAGGCAGTAAAAGAGAAATTTTTAGCTTCTTCTTTCTTACTACTCCTTTTCTACATATTAGAAAGCAAAACCGAGCCTACAATATTAATGAATTCACTCCTCTCTTACCAGCAACTATTGCTCTTCCTGAGCTTTCAGGCTTTCATGTTTCACAATGGACAGAATTATCAGGAGGCCAGTGAATCATCCAGAATTCATTTATGTCCTCCAATTCTTCTGACAATTATTATTAGAGGGGAGACGCTGGAGAAAATATATGCACTGAGACCTGATTGCAAATGGTATGAGCAAGTTTTATTGCATTACACAGGCACATTCCTAATAGGAATCCATACTTGAAAAATTAACTAAGCTGGTGAGTGAATCAGCATCAATCTTCTCCATTCTGCAATATTAATAGAAATTACGAAAGACTCATGCTAGAAATCACTTTCATAGACAGAAATGGATATTGCACTGCTTAAATGGATGTTCCAGGCAAACAGACTATTTTAATCATGGTGTAAACTGCTGCCTTTTTGAAAAACTCAGTGTAAATCTTTAGGGCATCCTTGTCAGTAGGACATAGGAGTAATGGTTCTGCATCAGCACCCTCTAGAAACATACCATCAGAGGTCCTTTTTGATTTTAAGCATTCATATTTTTTATTACTGGGAAAGAATAATGAGGCATTATTTTCCTATATATAATTTTGGCCAATTGCTGGATCCAGCTGCTCCATAGATATTTGCAATACACAAGGTAAGACTACCTTTGCCTCAAGAACATACCTTTATTTATGTTCTCAGATCAATCAATGAGTGTCACATACTATTGTGGTAAGTTCCACAAGCTCATGGCAGCTAGGACAGCTGCATACAGAACTGCTGCTATGATATGATCTCCATGTGTGTACGAGAGAAGAGCCTATAAAAGATATACAGATTTACCTACAGATACTAGATAGGCAGAAGCAGATGACTTGAGAGTGTTGCTTGCTAACAGCAATTTCTGCCTAAAGAGTTTTTCCAGGATATTGAAAACATCTCCAACTTTTCCTTATATAGTACTTGAAGCCATTAGAAGAATACAGCTGCTTTGCTGTCACACAAAGAAGGAATCTGCATGTTTCAGAGGCTCAGTTCCAAACTGAATGTTTCTCAAGCAAGTTTGTGTGAGATAACATATGCTAATTGGCTAGGAAACAGAAAACGTCAAATTTACTCATAATAGAAATTGAACCAGCTTTCACATCTCTGAATTCACAGTGATTTTCAGCAATGAGACCTCTCTCAACTAACATAATGTCCTTTGAGAGAATAAATCTGTCTGCATGATGCTGGAGCAGGTGAAGGGACTATTCTCTTTCTGCTTCGGAGGTGAGCTGCTAGGAAGAAGACTTGGGCCACATAAATTTTTTATTCACTGTTGTTTAGACAAGACTTATGCTCACCAAGCATGAACCTAAAGATCCTGATCAAATTTTGCCTAAGTAAGGTTTTTTTTACCTAGGAAATCTTGGACAGTCCTTTGTAAGGGACATCAAGGGCAACAGAAAAGCTTCTATAGGTACCTCAAAGGTAAAGGTGAAAAGCTCATGCAAAGAATATGGCAGAATATGACCTATAGGCATTCAACTCCAGAAAATGAATGCCTTTTTCCTGTTTTATGTTTGCTTTCTTTTATTCCTTGGAAATTCTCATCAGCTGGGATAAGTTACCTCTGTAAGAAGACGTCTTTACATTCATGTAATTTTAGGCCAAGAAGCTTTTCTAGGATGCACTGAAGTTGAAGATTCTTAGAAAGAAAGGGAATGGAGATAGAGTTAGTTCTAGTTACTCAAACTAATTTTTCTCCTTGGGATAAGATAGAATTTCATGACTACTCTGCTGAGTTGCCACAACCACTCATTTGACCTGGTCTGAAGGAAGACTATGAACTGAAAACAGGTTGAAATTAATGACTGGCTAACTTAATGTGTAACCTTTATGTGATTACTGCACATTGCTGGATAGCCGAGTTAACACATTGCCTGCAAATGAATATTTATTGCTATGGGATTGTTATTAGTCTCTTACTGTAAATTGAATTGAACCTTGGCGCTTTACATGAACATTGGTTTTATTGTTTAAATCTAAATAGTCATTGTTGGATGACACCTGGGAAAGTTCTGAACGACACTAGCCTGGTGTAATTCAAGCCTTTGAACTACTAGAAGTTTGCAACAACTAAGAAGAAAGAATCTTCATCTAGAAAAGATGCACAGAGCACAATGACTGGGAGGTACTAAGATCAGTGTATCTACAAAGGCAACCAAACCAGCAATAGCAGAACACCTTTTAAAAATAGTTGCTAGCTTTAAATATCATTTATCAGAACACTGGCATGGGTAAGAAAAAAGTATTAATCTAACCTGCCTTGTGGGATTTCAAACACAATGTTTCTTTCCTGACATTTGCATTCTATTTAAAACACTCATGCATCAGCATGGATAGCTTCTACTACCCCAGCCCTCACCCAGTCAGTCCACTGCATGGGTGATGGCAAGGGAAGGGAGAGAAAACTTCTTAGTTTCGTTTCTTTAAGAGGCTTTCGTCACCACACGGTTTTCTTTCTTTCTCTGTGACCTTCTCCAGTAGCATTTAAATGTGTTTGAATGTGGAAAAGGGTTAGAACTTTCTAAAATAACTAAATTCAAGTATATTTTGCCTTGTAAGTGCTCAGGTGAAGAGAAAGGCTGAAACATGAGTTTCGCATCTTAGCAAATCCCAAGAATATGCACACATGGGAGAACAATACCAAATACTCCAATCATTGGTTGCTCTAAACAGAACTCACAAACAGCAAATTCAAGGGCAATCAAGCCTCATTAGCTCTGATTCTCCTTGAAGTGCTTCTTTTCTACCTCCTTTTTTAATAGATATTTATTTTACAGATATAAAGGTGTGCTGGATTTCACAAGACCACCTGAAGTCTGTTGAAGGCAGTGCGAGTGTGTCCAAAACGGCTCCAAAAAGGTTTGGGTCAAGCCCTAACACAGCAGGGAATGACAGATTCCAGGAGCCAGAGCTATGTCTTTGTAAAGTATACAGTTTGTTTCTGCCAGTGCTTTTTTACTGTTAACGTTATAGAAGGTTTATATATCACAATGGCAGTCAATAGAAATGTCAAACAAAAGGTAATGATGTATTTGCAGAGGCTGGAATGTGGAGGCTTTCACACTGTCTACCTGTAGGGCTTCTAACTTAACAGTTTAGTCTTTCTGAGCTTTATATCCCCCTGTTGTTAAAGAGCATTCTTGCCCTCTCCAGAGAGAATACTAATACAAAACCGTCTATGATCTAACCCTTCACATGGATTTCTTTCTCTTCACAGACCTCATGAAAGTTAGATGGTGATTCAAGATAGCGTGAACTTGCCTTGGAGAAGTTGGCACAGCTCCTGAAGATGATGAGAAAGAACAGCCTCCATAACTCATACTTGTGTGGCTTTCCTTAGTAAGTTTTTAAGACTCAGGCAAGTTGTATTTTTATTTTCTACCTTTTTATGTGTCAGCCCCTGGGTATTTAGCATGGACACAAATATTGTAACAGCCATGAATTCACTCCCCTTCTCCCAACAGCCAGCTCTAGGTTTGGCTCACTCAGCTCCTGGCATAGAGTATTCCACAAGCAGACTATGTGCTTTTACTGCTTTCCTTCTAACAGTTGGCAATCCATATATTTACAGAAGACCAAACAGTTCTTTAACATTTCGACAAGCCACATGTTAACATATGTCTTCATACTATCCAGAAAAAAGACAGGGCCATTTGTTATAAGAAATGAAACTTTAGGCTACACTGAAGTTCCTAATCACAAATACCCCACAGTGCTTACCCTGTTGTCATTTCTGCCATGATTCCTTGTATCTGCTGTACAGAGTAAAACAGAAATTAAGCGATGCTAAGTTTTATTTCCACCATCCAAATCCAAGGCACTTCAACAGAAGTTCAACACTACTTTTTCTGCTGATAACCATCACCAGCAGTTCAGTGTGGAAGAGGCCATCCAGGCTTCCTTCTACTAACTACATGTGAGACTGACGCTACTCGGCCCCTTTGACATCAGGCCGCTTTTCCACTATTGATAAGCCTAGACCTGCCTCTTCAGAATTTCCAATATCTGTTCTTGTAAGTACACAGGGAAAAAAGCTGTCATCAGAAAGCTATCGTCAATGCCTTCTGAAGTTATTAGTAGCTGCACAAGTGCAACACTGGTCAAATGAAATTAGTAAACTGTTCTCCTACATAAGAGAAGCCTCATAAAATGTTACAGTACTTGCGCACTGGATTTGCTGCTTTCCTATGTCACTGCCAGTGAGGCTAGGACTAGGTCTGTAATTGCTGATGGCATAATTGAGCAGAAGTAATCAAGTACCTGTTATTCATGCTGGTGATTCTAGCTGAGGCTAGTCCTGCAGGAAAATGAAACTCCACTGGAACACGAGTGACATATTTTGCCCCCAGGGGCTATACCTCAGCTTCCTTGTGTGGACAAATTATAGAAAAAGCAGGAAAGGTTCCGAAGAGGTTACCAAGCTCCACCAGGACACATCTGTCTAACCTGTTCCTAATGGCTTCTGTTGAGAAAAATCCCAGCCTCCCTAAATAATATATTCCCTGTGCTATTTTTACAAGTTCTTATCTGCAAAATTCATGCTATCAGTCTTCACAGATCTATACAAAGGAAGAAAGACTTCTCATATGACTAGGGTCACACATCCAATGGAATATGAATGCAGTCATCTGCTGGTTGGTTTATCCTGTGGGTAACCATTGAGGTGCTGAGTAATTCATACTCTGACTAAAGCCAGAGGCTGTTAGAAGGAGACTTGTTCTTTGCAAAACTTGTCTGCCACAGAAAATACAATCATTTGACACGTCTTAACTCAGGGTTGTGTTTACACTGACTAGAAACAGCCGGGAAGGAATCAAAATCATGACAAGTTACTGTGGCATTTCTTGTAGCACTGGTCAAAATCACAGAATCACAGAAGGGCTGAGGTTAAGAAGAAAACCTCTGGAGATCTCCTTGTCCAAAATCCCCTCTCTAGAGTAAGGTCAAGTACAGTAGGTTGCTCTGGGCCAAGTCCACTTCGGTTTTGAATATCTCCAAGGACAGGGACTCCACAACATCTGTGGGCAACCTGTTCTAGTCTTCACTCATGCTTAGAGTAAAAATGTTTATTCTTATTTTGGCAATATCCTAGAAAGAGGATGAGGAATTGATCTGAATTATTAAAGGGACTGGTTGTAAAAATGTCTATAAACTAAAATAAAGGAATATTTCTGCCAGTATATTAGTGGGATAAATCACAGCTAAAAGCCAAGTCAGAGCAGCAGGATGCAGTAAACTGGGATTTATGCACTATCAGAAGCAAATAGCCCGAAGATCTATTGTACAAATGATACTCTAATACACATACTGACCCCACAGATGTTTCCTTCTGTTATACTCAGAATCTTGTATACAGGCAAAGAGAAACACACCTTATTTATAAAGCAAAAATATTATTCTTAGTGTAAATGAAACCTTAAAGGTCTAATTCAGTTCTAGTACAGTTAGAAATCTAAATAATGGCAATATTACTATTTAAATTGTAACAAACACTCTTAGTTTTTATCCCTTTTTCCTGAGGTTATGCTCACCCTTCTGCTCATCCTTTGGTCTTAAAATCAGTAGACTCAGAGCACTAGAGAGTGAAGACAGAGTCATCAGCCTATGGAGCCCATTTCCAGAAGCAATATAATGTTCACGTAGGTGGCTTCTTCTTCCTCCCTCTAGGATCTACTTGGGGTCATTTTTAGCTGTTTTCTAACATAACTTTACACCTTGGATTCTATATTGGTTTCCAACTCCATGTTACAGTTGAATTTACAGTATTTGGTGCCTTTTCCATAAGTTAGATACTATTGCTTTGTACTTTTCGTAACCCCTGATGTCTGCTTTATCCAGCTGTAGCTCTGCATCACTTTTAGCAACCATTATTGAGTTGAGTTGTTTATAGTGTCAGCCTGTGCCCCATCTTTCATCACGCCTGTACTTCTCTGCACCACACAGGTTGTCTCCACTTCTCAAGGCCTTTGCTCTCATACCAAACCTATGCTTCTCTACAAAACATCATTGTGCTAGAGTCATAAATATTTCATTTTACTTGAAATATTTATTTACATTTCATTACTGCTATCTACATAAAACTACAGCGGTGCCACAGAAAGATAAATAAATTATGCAATTTAGCCATTGACACCTGGTCAATATGAGAAATTGATGTCAGAGCTAAATGAAGTAAAACAAAGCTGCAGGCAGGTCAAACAAAGTTCATGCAGAAAAAACCTGACAAACCTCCCTCCCAAGGACCTGCAAACTCTGTAGAGCAGCTGTGACTAGCAATGGTGCACTGTAGAACTACACAGGTACACCTTGCAGGGGATGATTGCGAAAGTATATCAGGTTTGGAGCTGTAGAAGGTCCTCTTTGGACTATGTGCTAGGGGAAGTCCCACTTTATCTTGCTCGAGGTGCTAGTAATGGAGGCACCTGATATTTCAGCTCTCATACCTATAAATATCATGCTTATATACAGCTTTGAAATACAGCACTAAAAAAAATCCATTCCCACTTGTATTCTCTATACAGATTGTGTTATACTGATATTGTGCATTTTGAGAAAGAAATAACACACCACATCTGCCTGGTCTTTGGCCTAAATCTCTCTTGATCCAAATACCCCTGCAATAGGATAATCAAAGGTAAAAATCTCCATCTTCATGTGATTTTCATTAAGATTGGATGGCTTTTCAATAGATATGACAGGAAGATAAAAATACCCTCTTGTGACAGTGCAGAAGTTAATTGTGGGTTACGTCGGAGTGCATGATAGCAATAGTACCTGTCTGCATTAGGGCCTACAAAGCTCAGTGGCATTATGTCTCTTGGCTTAATTCCACCTTCACCACAGAGGAGAAAGAACATTTTTCTTTTTCATGTGTATATATATACTGGTGAAAGAGAGGAAATATACCTTATCAAACACATACAGGATTTTCAGAATGCAGGTGGAATGAAAGGTTCAAGAAGAGATGACACAGACAAGTCACTTCAGATGTGCCTTAACATCCCAGTTTCTAAAATTGGAGAAGTGACAGCAGTACACTCCGAGACTGACTGATAAAAAGCAGCATAAATTCAATTCATTAATATTATCATGGATACATTTTCTCACTTGTGACTGGCTCCCAACTGGAAAAACCCTAAATTTTACAACCAGTATTTATGTTTAAAAGCTCACACACACACAAAAGACAATTATATTTGATTTACAGATTCCTTTTTTACAAAGGAATTTGCTGTAAAAGTTGCTGAAAGAATACACAGGTCTATTTCTTCAGAATGAGAATAGAAAGTTTCAGAATATCAGTGTGTATACAAAGCTCCATAATTAGTTAGTATTCCAATCACAGAAATGTTTTTATAATAGTACAATGGAAAAGGTTTCCCCATAATAACGTGTCAAAATAATAAAATATGATCAAAGCATCTTGCAAAGGCACAATTTTCCATCTGAAAATGCTGATTCCATGCAATAAAAACATTTAGCAATCATAGTAATTTCCTTAATTTTCACACTTTGATATAATTAAAATGTTTTGCGTTGTATCCTTCTGACACTGAAGATTTATTATAGAACATATTGTGAAAGTTAGAACAACGTGGAGGAGTGAAAATGAAATATTTTAGCATGTGATCTTTAAAAAAACACCCAACTCTTAATTTACAATGAAATAAAATTGCAAAAATCACACAAATTACTCTGGGGCAGAATTCTGATTTTCAAGACAGAAATAAATGTTACATTAGTTTGTCACAGAATGTTTGTATTTAGGTGAGTTACAACAGGAAAAGTAAATCCAATTGCCCTCATAATAGTATTAATATTAGTCACAAAATACATCACTTTCCCCAGATACTTCTCCAGTCGGTAAATTGCAACATCCAAAAACGTTATAGCTTTTCATCAACGAATGTTGGTTAAAAACTGACTGATTTACAGTGATTTTCACAGACTGACTAAAACCCACAATAAACACAGGCTCCCAGAAAAAGGGAAGATGTGAAACTTTTCATTTTAGACATGAGAACACATTCTCCATTAGCTTTGTTCCTTTTCTCCACTGGGTTCTTAGTGAATTTCTAGCCTGACACTGAATCCAGAAAGTAGGAAAATTCCTCTAGATTTATCATATCCATTTTTTCTCGACTTGAGATCAGTGGGGTCTGGATCAGGGATCTGCAAAGCATCTTGGAATGAAAGAAAACGGGATAAGGTGTTCCATAGGATAAGGCTGGCATACTTTGAGGAGCTGGAACTTTGACTTCACTTTGATCCAAAGTGACCTGTGGTCGACAGGACTGTGTTTTACCAAGCTTTCTATCACACCCTGAAATGATGTCAGCTAATAGAGCAGAACACAGACTATCTAGCTCTTAATATAAAGTGCAGACAGGAAGGTGAGAGAATAGTCTTCCACAGTTTATTGCAACAATAGAGAATTGATGATGTGCAGGTAGAGGGAATATAAGGTGGCACTGACCACTGAATAATGGTATTCTTATCTAAGGAAATTTTCTTTCCCTTAGGTAAAAGGAGAATAAAGACAATAGACTTCCAAAAAATAGCAAACTCGGAGAATTCATAACAGTAGGAAACAAGGCAAAGAGAAAAGACAGCTGTAGAATTAAAGCCACAGAAATTTAAGTCAAGTCAGGTGTCAATGAAATCTTTTTGGCTATAGGTTATTTAAACAGATCACCTAGGGAGATTTTAGTCTCTCTGTCACTGGAGATTTTCCAGAGAAGCTCAGAGAATCATCTGTTAGGAAAGACATAGACAGATATGACTGGAGTGGCTACGACAGCACTACCTATGATTCCTTTGATTTTTAGAATCTGTGCTAATGAGCTCCACCAAATCCTTCTTTGCCTTCTCTTTGCTGTGTTCTCTCCTTAGGGAATACTTCATGTGAAATACAAATGTATTCCTTTACTGGCATCTCTTTTGCTCTAAATTCAGCAGTTATGAAATCAATACCAGTTAGACAGCAATAAAACCTTTCTGCCTTCCCTTCTCAAATCAACTCTGTTTAAAGAAAAGAGAGTGCTATTACACCACATATAAAATATTGATCTGAAACACAGTAAAGCTGCATAATGGGTGAGAAAAGCTGAGATTCCTGTTTTGAAAAGGTCTGGGAGAATTTATTTTTATTTTTGTTATATAGCACTCTTGTTTATTGTCATTTTATTTTTTGTTTGGAATGTGGATGAGCAACCCTCAGCTGATTTCCCATAAGCCAGAAAGCTGTCTAGGCACCCCTATTGAATTCCCTGGTTTCAAAGTAAAAAGCAATATTTAAAATGTACGGTGTGCTGCCAGGCGATGTCTCTGTAAATTCCTAGTCCTCAATCCATTCCCCTCAGTTTCAACAACTCTCACTAGAACTGGAATTTAGGTCGTCAGCATCATACCAGTCACAGGCTGATTTTGTTTGATCAGGAGTAAAAGCTGATAAGGAAGGCTGTCAAATGCATCCTGGCAAGCCTTGCAGAATTTGTAGCAGGCAGTCTCACCTAGATTAAACCAAGTTATTCAGCGCGGCAATTCTTTCCCACAGAACTGTGTTTTTACAAATGTATTATTGTACATGAATTTCTCCATCTAGCCAAAACAAGGTTGCAAACATTTAGCACTAGCTCCAAAACTAAACTTAGTCAATGACTGTTCTGACCTCTAAATTTTATGTGCTTGGCTCTGGAGTGGAATTTAATATCATAGAATCATACAATAGTTAGAGTTGGAAAGGACCTTAAGATCATCTAGTTTCAACCCCCCTGCCATGGGCAGGGATGCCTCACACTAAACCATGTCACCCAAAGCTCTGTCCAACCTGGCCTTGAACACTGCCGGTGACGGAGCATCTAGCACTTCTCTGGACACCCTGTTCCAGTGCCTCACCACTCTCCCAGTAAAGAACTGCTTCCATATATCTGACCTAAACAATCTACCCAACAATCATTTTAGAAAGCATTAGAATAATTATGGGAGAGAACTCCAATCTCTCCTACCTTGAATAACTGCCCTACTCAGTAAACTATGCAGCCATGTTCAATGTCCTTTGCTTCACCAAGGCAATGATTCTTAAATTGTTCTCTGAAAAACACTGAGAACAGGAATTGAATTACTTCTTCTGATTTCCCCCCAGTTCCTATGTGCACTTGGACAGGCAAAGAATTTCACCGAGCGATGGCAAGTGTAGGGCTGACATCTGTCAACAAGATCAGGGTCTGCTTCCAACTGCTGTTGCTCAAGAGGAAGTAAAAACTCTTTTTCAACTGATTTTTAGAGGACAGCAGCAATCATTCCTCTTTGAATGGAGGCCAGTCTTACAGAAGTGTGCCAGACTTGCTCTGTTCCTGAGAAAATCCATCAAGGGAAGAGAGACACAGGAGTGTCTGCTCTAGGGGATCACAGTCAAGCTTAAGCATGACAGAGAGGCCAGGCTGCTCTGTATGTGTCTGAGGTACATCAAAGGTAAAAACTGAGACTGCTGCTGGGGTTAGTCACCTTCAGAACTGGGTGGCAACATAGCAGGAAGTTTTTGGATTGAATTCTTTTTCAAACCTGCTTCAGTATTGAACACTTGCATCCTTAAGCTGCAATCAGGCCAGGACAGACAACACGAAACAAGCTCATTTTGACTTTTCTGGCTTCTGATCAATCGAAATCTTCATTCATAGGAATCATTTTATGCTTTTGAGAGCTGAAATAACTGTTATTATTTCTCCATGCAATATGGTGGGGAAAAGTAAACAATGTTTTGGATTGTGGTGTAGGTGGGTCAATTCACACCTTCACTAACTCAAAGAGCTTTGCTATTGATTTTAATGGAGTGATTAAAACTTGGACTTACTTTTATAAGAATTACTGAGTTTTAGGAGTTTGAGGAGTGCTACTTAAAAATCTCTGTGCTAGACAGAGATCTCAGCCTGGTAGATCACAGTAAAAGTTTAGTTCCTAAACCTACAAAGACATACATCATGCTTACCTTTAAGGATGTGAAGTAATACAGAAGTGCTGCTCAGTTCGGACTGAGTTTTCCACTCTCTTCCATGCTGCTAACTGCAACGAGTTGGTCTTCTGAAGTCTTCATTGTTCACTTTCCCCATTTTAAAGTAGGAACAGAATTTGTGGTCTTCATAGCTGTATTATCAGGGTAACTAAATTTTGTTTGAGGCTAAACTTGTACTGAGTCCTTCGCCTGGAAATTATCACATAATAAAAGGTTGTCATGCTTGTAGGTATTAAAGTATATGGCCAGATTTTTAGAGATGATAGGCATTATCACTGGAAACTTGAGGTCACCAGAAACTTTCTTCCTCTGAAAAACACATGAGAAAGTTCTGGTCTTTGATTACCCTTCCCTGCCTGTGGGCTTGCATTTCTATATATGCACAGTAATTCACAGTGCTTATGCATGCTCACAATCTTGCACATTATTTTTAGACTTACAGAGATGTGTGCCTGAATACTGGTAAGCAGCACTGAGTCTTGGTAGGTAATCAGCTTAATTTTCTTCTTCATATGCTTTCATTTTTCTCATTTTCCCTTGCGGCATTCATGCCTCATCCCACTATAACTTTGTGGCCATTTATTGCAAAGTTTTGGTACATTTCCTTAGTGGAATCCAGTTATTGCAAGTTGTAAAGTGATATTTTTACATCCACCTTGTGACACTGACTTTTACAAAACCAACTAAATGATCACTGCTTTTAAACAAAGCTCGGGAAAATATATTACAATACCAGACTTCAGTTCTGGTTGAGGAAATTCTTTGACAGAGACTGAATGATTCCATTGCTAAGGGACTAAGTCCTCACCTGAGAGGCAAATCATCCCTTGTTGTAATGATAATTTAATAGAAGTGACTGGCAGACAGCCATCTGCCCCCTCCACTGTCAGTGATGTACACTGTCACAACTCAGTGGTTGTACACTGAGAACTTGTGGAGCACGCCTTGCTTTTATGTGATTAAGGCATCTTTAAATATTTCATGTGCAATGCCACAGCTTCCAAGGGAGAGACTGAAATCTACTCAATCAAACTGCTGATAAGCCAGGTGCCAAGACAGTCCCCAAGGAAGTAGAAGTTTGGACATCTTCAGGCAAATTCAGAAATGGTATGTATATATATCTGCCACATCCTGGAGAAAAATCCCAAGCTGCCAAGTATCAGATAAAAACGGGGTTGCAGCATCTGCTGCCGCTTTTATTTAGGACCAAACCCATCAGTTATAATCTGGAAAATCCTCACTGATGCCTCCTGCAGTCAGCCTGGAGGAATGCTGCAATTTCAAGATTAATACATCTCTTATAAATCACACTACGATAGATTAAGATACCTAAAGTTTTTAAAAGTATTTAGGCACTTAAAGTTGACAATAGATATCCATCTGTAGGATTTTCAGAAGTTCCTGGATGTCTGAATATAGTTTGGAGATCACACAATTACGAGCTGGGCACTTAATGCATTTGCAAATCTCACTGAGCTTTACACACCTTTGACCCCCAAAGTCTGACTTTGAATTGACCTTTCAGCAAGCAGGGTTGTTTCTTCCCTTTCTTCACCCCCATTTTATACGGTCTTGACTTTAGCAGTGTTGTATGCTTCATTTATGCTGGAGCGCAGAAGAGAAGAGTCATGGTCAAGGAATGTCTCTTTGGACATACATTTGGACTCTGCTTCCAGTTTGGAATGAATTCCAATGGCACTGGTGCCATTGAAATCAAACCTCACTCTGCATAATTCTTGCTTCATAAGAAAGCCTTGATTCACCAAGTAGTAAACAGGCAAAATATATGTACACATCTACTGAGATGGAGTAACCCAAGAAGCTCGGCATCTCTGCGGTCTCTTTAATATTAAAACCACCAAAGGTATGCAGTTATGTGGTGATCCATTTGAGTGCTTACATGTGCTAAAATATACAGATCTAACATTTCACTTTGTAGAAATTGTTTATTTCCAGCAGTAAATACGGTGTTTGTGAAATGAGAATAGGCTATTCCAAACAGGTATAAGGCCACTGAAAAATTGAATTATTACACATCAGGGGGCAGTGTAATTTGTTACCTGTGTGATTCCAACACTCTGAATCAAAGTAATTACATTCATGGTGTCATTTAGTGAAATAATGCTATGGAAGTCTCTATGAAGAGAGAGGCAATTGCTGACAGGATTTTGCTGAAATAATAGCACCAATTCAATTGGTCCAATTGGTCCTCTTGCTTCATTCATTGTTACTTTATTATACGGCTAATAGCTCATTCAGCTCTGTTTTGTTAGAGTGACAAATATGGGCTTTGGAAACAGTATCTACAGAGGAAAAAAACCACAGCTTTTAAGGGGAAAACACCATGTAGTCATTTTTAACATCACAACCGTGCAAATGGTAGGTTGCGATACCGCATTATATGTTCATGTACTCTTTGAACATAGTTGGAGAACTACAGGAAATGAACATGTAAAGCTGTAATTGGGTCTTCCAAGGTGGATTCAGCAGCTACCTGGAGAACCCATTGACTAGCCTAGTACTCCACTTCTGCGGACCTGCCTGCAGCATGTGGGTCTAATTTCAAACGCTATGTGATGAGATGCAGCAAAACCTAAAGGCAGCAAAAGAGAAAGGAACAGCATTGAGAGCAATTAATTTTAGGAGTTAATTGGCTCACATATGGAAAAATGAACAGGACAATCTGTGAAAGCACACTGTTGCTTTTATAGAGAGCATGGACCAAATGAGGATATATAAAATACAGTTCTGAGGTTATTTCCAGCTGATCTCACTAGCACTATATTCGTAAAGCAACTGGCACTAATGATCTGGGGGGAAGAGAAGAACAGTGAAATTTGTCTGTTCTCTGTGAAGTCAGCACAAAGTCAGTGCATGGAAAGGGACGAATAGCACTTCATGAAGAGTTTCATCCATTGAGATGCACTCAATAGGAATTGAGGCTTGGAGCTGACCTAAAAGTATGACCTGGTTTTAGGCTAAATAGCTAGCTGATCGAGGGAGACAAACTGCCACTATTTAGGTGTTGTGATAGACTTGACATCACTTTAGAACTGTTAGGATATGAAAATACTTCAGTCAGGCCTCCTCTTCCTATGAATCCCTTCACAAGAGCTAATCTTTCTACTCACCCTAATTTGGACTATCTGTTGGGTTAACACCCGTGCTGGTAACCCAGAACTGACTGGTTCAGGTAATGGGGTCCTTCCCAGGGTTTAAGATGGATTTATGTCTAGTTAACAAAAGACATGGGCCAGCTCCAACAAGCTGTTGAGCACCTCAGTCCTGCAGGGTTTTTAATTCCCAGACAAGAACTGAAACCCCGGTAACTGGAAAACTTTTGCCCTAAAAATAGATTTCTTCACATTGTTGGATTCATGTAGCATTTCATACAGCTACAGCCCTTGCTGGAAAATTTATGTTCTACAGATCTGGCTCATAAATCCTGCACTTTACAGTACTACTGTGGCTTTGTTGTAAGCCCTTACTGCTGAGTCTAACATTTACGAGTGGGGAAAAAGGTGGTAAACAAATCCACACTTTTGAAAGTGTTCCATAATACCACAGTGTTTGAGGAAATTCTGAACTGTTACTTTCATCTGGGGATTTATCATGGGGATTTATCATGGTGCCTACACACATAAAGAGGAGGCCCATCCGCATGTAATTCTTTGAATAAGAAACAAAGTTGTGATTTTTTTAACAGGAACAGTTTTGTGTGTGTGCAATCACCAGAGGAAGCAATCTTTCTGTTGTGCAATTTAAAAACGAGTCATTTTTGCTGAGGGACTGTTTTCAGTCCTGTTTGAAAACATGTCTCATATCATCCCGAGGTGATCTTCAGGAGACTGACAGTGCAGTTCCACATTATGGTATCTCAGGGCATAATTTCATGCTGAATTCTTCCCATAAGGCAAAACCAGCATAAAAGATGTTTGACTTTCCCTGCACCTGGTTGCCTGTTCCCTATACACTTTGGTGGAGGCAGACCCTAATACAGATCAGTGATCTGTTTTGGAAAGCAAACACTTTCCATTACTTTTGTATTAACAATCTCTAGTAGCACTTTGTTTTTCCTAATGCGAGAAGATCATCAGGCCCTTTTTCCCCACTTACTATCAGAGGGATTCCCAGTTTTCCCTAGTCTGAACTGCACCTGTGGTACAGAGCAGTTCCGCAAAGTGCACACAACCCCTTTCCAGCAAGACTGGGACTAGCAGGCACACAAATCATAGAATCACAGAATAGTTTGGGTTGGAAGCCACCTTCAAAGGTCATCTAGTCCAATCCTCCTGTCATAAGCGGGGACATATTCAACTGGACCAAGTTGCTCAGAGTCCTGTCCAACCTGGCCTTGAACATCCTTGAAGCAGCCTCACGGCTTGCAAAGTGAAACCCTAATGCAGGTTCAAGACCTGCCTCAAGCACTAGCAAAAAGCACACAGTAGTTTGCCTGGTGCCACTAAGACTTTTCTTGTTTTAGGGAATGCAGGTGCTGGCAGTCTAGGCAAGCTTCCAACACATATAATTACATTCTATCATCTTATATTCTCCTTGCAATTGATCTTAACAGCCGTGATGCGATAAGAGTCCATAGACAGTCCTGCAAGTAGGCAGAAGCACTACTACATTATTTAAAGCCTTAAACACTAGAATTAAAATGCTAGAGTGCAAGTGTGGGAAAAAAATGAAACAAACAAAACAAACCACACTTACATAGGGCAGAACTGAAAAGAAAAGAAACTGAATAGGGAGGAAATGTGACAGAGCTGATAAGGCAAAAATTACAGCCTTTCAGGGTTGCTATTAAGGAGGACAGGGGATCCCTGCAAATGATATGTGATGGGCTCTGAGTCCCCACACTGATTGCCATCCCTGTCAGTATATGGCAGATGGCGGAGTCCCTTGCAGGAAACACTGCTCACAGGATTCCTGAGGAGTTAGCATTGGTAATAGCTCTCAGATGCCATGGCTTAGCAACCGTCACATCCAAAGTACAAGGTCATCTTCACCTTTTCTCCCCCAGCTAACTGAAGCGTTTAGGTTACTGGAGAAAGGCACATTCTGAAAACAGCTCCATGTAGCACCAGGACTGCATGACTGAAAGCTGTGGAATCAGAAACCCCCTCCCACCATGGATTGCCTGTGTTCCATGCGGCATCCTGGCACTTACACACCGGTGCCACAGGAAAACAGTGCTTTCTGAACAAAACCTGGTTGAGAAAAGTTCTTGTTTGAGCATAAATCCCTGCTTGCCTCCAAACAAACGGAAAGCTTGTGGTTAAATATATAGAAAATGTGGGTTACTTCCAAATATCCGCAGCTCTCTGTTTGATCTGAATGAAACATGTCTGCCAAAGACAGCTGCTTCTAGTCTGCTTGCTGCCAATGGTATTTACAATCTCTCTCCCCTTCTGCATTTCTCTCTTTTTTTTTTGTCTTTCTTTATTTTACTTTTCTTTTTTTTTTTCTTCCCCCCAGGTTTCTGTTGGAGAGGTTATAACACTCAAATCGTCCTAGATTAAAATCATACCAGTCCCCTTGAGATAAATAAGTATCCTTGACTGCATTGTACCATTGAGTCCAATGAACCTATGCCAAGGAATTGACTGTTCACCTGGGACTAGATTCAATACATGCATTTAACAGGCTGGGGAGAAGAGGGTCTGTGTTCAGGTGGTGAATCTTCTGAGCCTGTTTCAGTTGCAGAATTAACTCTGTTTTTCACATGTTACCAGCTTGACACCTTCTGAGCTTTGTTCTTCTGGTGGCTCTTAAACCTCGATTCACTGTCAGGAGAAATCTGGAAAGAAAAGGGGGAGGAAGAAGACCTTCAGCTGATCGGCTGCAGCCCAACCCACAATGTATTTTGGGAGATTAATAAATATATACATCAAGAAGACTCCAGACACAGAGATCAAACAGCTCTGTAAGCATAAAAAGTGTGCAGTCTATGCCGGCTGGTTGTCACTTTGAGCCGAAAAACAAGTCTGATCTCTTAGAGACCATTTACTGTGAGTGTGTATCAGCCTGAAGGCACACTGGTGGGGTATCGTGTTGAATTTGCCCCCTCGAATCCATCGATACTGGAAACTTCACTAAACTGCACTTTAGCCGGTGTTCACACAATGGCTGGCAATTGATCTACTGCAGCATGAGTTCCTACTCATCAGCTCACCCACAGCCACTGACCATGATCCCAAAAGCACAGTGAATGCAATTGACACACTTTGCTTGGTCTTTGGAGCATATGCCTAGAAGGTAAACTGCAGTAATTCAATTTCTTGACATATATCTGCTGAGAACAGCAGTGTAAGACTCTGATTTCAAAAGACACTACAGGAGTTAGGTTTTCAGTTCTCACTTGGATTTGGATGTCCTGATTTTTAAGAGCATTTGGAAAAATCTCAGGAAAAAAGGACACCAGGAAGGATCTCAGCTGGTAACTCTAAACCCATGAAGTTTCCAGTTCTGAGTAGACACACAATGGGTTTAGAGCAGGAGGTCTCAAATACCTTAGAAAAGCCAAATTTGTTTCCAATATGTCATTTAATACAGAACCATTCCTATTTAAGCCTCGTCTGGATGCTGCTCCTGAAGTCTGCAGATATATTTGGCTTTAAGTTAGGACAGTAAAACAGGCTAAAAACGTAATGCTGCTAGTCAGCAACATTCACCTGATTCAGTATTTATTAGCTCATTTATAATGGCTGCTTGTGCTGATATTTGTTTTCATTTTGATAAGATGTAACACCTTGAATTTAATGAAGTGAGTTGTGTTTGAAATCACTGATAATGCCTTTTGCTTCAACAGTGTAGAACAGGGCTGGGTTTTCAAAAGGATTTATGAAACATAAGACCAGTGATGTCAGGTCATTGCTTTTGGGGATGATGACCTGTATGTGTAATCATCCTGGCTGCCTTTCTCCAAATCCTCTGGGAAGGTAGGGGTTCATAGCTCAGACACTCATCAGGCTGGTTTAGAAACACCTCAAATCTGTTGGCTCTTAATGGTCCTTCTTTTATACTGTTGACAACCTCCAACTGCCCTGAGGAAACTGAAAAGATTCAGTCACTTTTATAGACTCACATGTAGCCCATCCTACGCTAAACTTCACACTGGGGATGTCCCTACTTCTCCTGTGTGGCTGTGCTGCAGGGAACACACCTGCACTGTTGTTTCTGAGTTTCCCTAAAATGAATGTATGCATTCTTTATAGATTCCTTAATGTGAAATGTCACATTCCTGGCAGAAAAAGCACATAGCATTTTGAAGTGCTTGCAAAAAAATGTATGAATGATAAACCAGAGGGAGTGGGTTATTTTCTTCTTCAGGTTCCCCTATATCTGTGACTAAGTATTAGCAAAATTTAGAGAGGGATCAGAAACATGGCAGTGTATCTAAGGTTCATTTGTAGAAGGTAGAGTAGCATATGTTATGAGTCAGTTAATCTCTTTAGGGCTTTGGCCAGCACAAATTAGGTTCTGTGGTCACCGAGTCACAGCATGCTGTGGGATGCTGTAGCCTTGGAGCTTTATTCTGATTCAGCTGCCAAGAAATGAACTGCTCTGTGAGCGCAAAATCTGGTTTATGGTCAGGGAGCTCCAGCCAGGCATGAGCAGCTCCAAAGGTTGCTCCTCTCCCCATGAACAGCTACGTGATTTCATTGTCACCTACTCTCCAACCCCAGTGCTAAGATGGAGCCCCTAGAAAACAAAGAAGGTGCTAATTCAGTCTCATTAGAAATCAGCAAAGGTTGTGAAATACTGTTAAAAGATGTGGAAGTCCTCGCTGTTTTGGCTATTAAAAGCTTGCCTGGCCAAATGCACACTGCAGGGAATAGCTCTGTGCTGCTGATGGAAGCAGGAATTGTCTTTTTTCTGTTTGTTTTTGGTGGTTTGTGTTGTCTTTTATAGATTTTCCCCCAGTTTATAACTGGAGATACTGTAATGCCAATAAAAATAAAATGCTTTAGGTTTCCTAAGCGAACAAAAGGAACTGGGAGGCATAGCTCTAATCCCATCTAATGTCTTAAAAAGGCTTGAAAATCTCATTCTTAAATCACTTAACAGAGGCACAGACCAAATCAGAGTGAAGTCACAAGTGCTCACAGACAGGTGTCAGGATGTCTGGCTCTACATGCAACTTCCTCCTTACCAACTGGTTCCTTGACCTTGGTAAAGAACATATCATCTCTGCACTATATATTGCACATTATATATAAATGAGTCTATAAGTATTTGCCTGTGTTGAGAACTGAATGCTTATTCTTTGCACAGACTACAAAAAAAAAATCAATTTATTGTTACTATATTTTTTGACATTTTTTAATGTAATTAATATGAATTAGCTACTATCAAAAACATTGCTTAGTCACTCGCATTTTCAATCTTAGTGATTCTTTTAAGTGACCTGTCATGGAGAATGAGTTAATTCTGATATGTTTAAGTTAGAACATACAGGATGTGCACAGCTGCGACGTTCTGAACCTACAAGACATTGCCTGCATAGCCATGACAAGGAGCTGTGATCACTGATGTATGCCTGTACCCACAGCTTGGCCAGGAAACATTGCCACCGTCTTGCAGAAACATCAACAACTCCTTGTTTCCGGGTATGTGGAGCAAAAGCCCAAGATAGAGTCAAGCTGTTGACATGTTATTTCAGCTGAGCAAGCCCCCAGCCCTGCCTTGCCCTCTTATATTCAAGTGTTTAAAGCTGTGATGCTGTATGTCTTGGACCCTTGCATCCCAGCTCAGATTCAAGCACATCTCTTGCTTAAGGCCATTCAAAATCTTGGTGGCTTTTTGTGTAAGAGATCTGATCTGGGGGTGTACTCAGACCACACACACATGCTGGCAGCCCTTACTTCAGCATGAAGCATGGTAGCCACCACATTTCAGCTCAAAAACACAGTCAGAAGAGGAAGTGCTATTCCAAGATATTTAGCTCTAAGCATCTTAAGACCTGCCAAAATTTAGGTGCAAAATGAGCACTCAGTAAGATTTAGAGATGGTAAAGGCTAAGACTGTTATCAGAAAGAGAAAGGATCAAAGAAGTTACTTGTGTCTGTCCTGGGTTCAGCAGTAGCAGTCATTTTTTCTCCTTCTTAGTAGCTGGTGCAGCACTGTGTTTTTGACTTTCAGCCTGGGAACAGAGCTGATAACACCGATGTTTTCAGTTGCCGGTCAGAATGTTTACCCTGACCAAGGACTTTGTGAGTCTCATGCTCTGCCAGGGAGTAGGGAAAGCCAGGAGGAAGCAGAGACAGGACACCTGACCCAAACTAGCCAAAGAGGTATTCCATACCACAGCACGTCATGCTGGGAGTTACCTGGAAGGGCTGGTTCACTGCTGGGGGGAGGTGAGGTATCGGTTGGCAGTTGGTGAGGTGCTGTATTCTCTTCACTTGTTTTTTCCTTTATCATTATTATTATTGGTGGTAGCAGTAGTGGTTTGTGTTATACTTTAGTTACTAAACTGTTCTTATCTCAACCCGTGGGAGTTACATTCCTTTTCGATTCTCCTCCCCATCCCTCCAGGAGTAGGGGAAGGGAAAGAAGGGGGGGATTGAGAGAGAGACTGCGTGTCTAACTTGATGACAAGGTTTAAACCACGACAGTTCTTTTTGGCGCCCAATGTGGGGCACGAAGGGTTGAGATAACGACAGATCTGACCGGAGTGTGTCTAATTATATTAGTGAAAAGCACTCATCACAATGTTGATTTACTGGCTCTCAAAGTTGTTTCTCTTGATGTCACAGTTTCAGTATGCTGTAGCTTACTTAGAGCTGGTATTTGCTGTGTTAGTGTTTATCAGGTGCAGGCCGTGGGCTAAGGTTCTTGTGGGCTCCAGCAGCAGGGCGGGATGGACGTGGCCGTGGACTTGTACCTGCCCGTCCCGCTGCTCTTCACTGTCCTGGCCCCCGTCCTCGCGTCCGTCTTTGTGAGGCTGCGGGGAGCTGAGGGGGAGCGGCCCCGGGAGCCGGTGGCGGCCGAAGCGGCTCGGGAGAGTGGGCCCGGGAATCAAGTGGCAGCGGCAGCGGGGCCGAAGGCCGGGAGGGAGCGGCTGCTGGTGGAGGAGGTCAGGGCGGTTGAGGAGGGGAAGGAGGCGGCTGCCGAGCAGCGGGAGGAGGCGGCGGAGGAGCCAAGCCCCAAGGCCGAGCCCAGCCCCGCGGAGGCCGAGAGCATCCCCCAGCAGCCGCCCGCCGAGCCCCGTGAGCCTGAGCCACAGGAGGATGCAGGAGACCCCGCAGCATTTCCCAGCAAGGCAGAGGAGGAAGATCTGGACTCAGAAAAAGGGAAGCTGGTGGTGAGAGAGCTGGCAAGCATAGCAGCATCATTTGAGAGTTCTGAAGGTTTTGAATGGCCTTTGGGTACCCTTGGGACCTGCCTGCTGATTGTGATGGAAATCAGTGTGTTGGCATACATACAGAGTGTGTTTTACCCACGACCATTTTGTCTGATCCCAGGAGTTAAGCAAAGTCAGGTTTGGGTCTTGTCTGGGGTTAGACGACTTGTTATTTCCTTTATCATTATTATTATTGGTGGTAGCAGTAGTGATTTGTGTTATACTTTAGTTACTAAACTGTTCTTATCTCAACCAGTGGGAGTCACATTCCTTTTCGATTCTCCTCCCCATCCCTCTGGGAGTAGAGGAAGGGAAAGAAGGGGAGGAGTGAGAGAGAGACTGTCTAATTTGACGACAAGGTTTAAACCACGACAGTGCCTATCTTCCCTGCTTCACTATCTGGTTCCAAGCATTTATGTTCACTCAGGATGGTATTGCAGCTTCTGTGAGTCCATTTCTCATTTTGCTTGACTGATAGAAATATTTGGCCTGTTCCTGGCAATCCTTTATGATATTCTTCATTTACAGAAGCTGTAACCTACAGAGGGATGCCCCCAAAAAGTAAGGATCCTGTAGCAAGTCACACAATTTGGGACAATCTCAAACCAAATTTTACTTACTGTCATCTTTGCTGGGGTTTTCTGTTGTTACTAAGGTTTATTTAAGGCACAAATAGCAAAAACTTTCTGAAAGATTTGCCAAATATTTGGCACATTGCAACTGTCAAAAAAACATGGTTTTATTGTTATTTTTATGACTAAGTCCCATAAAGACAAGAAGTATCTGTTTCTCCAACGATCTCTGAATGCCAGGAAATATGGGAGCCTTTAACACAGAAAGTCTTTGGGAGGCAAAGTGAGGCAAATCCTCGAAGGACTGGGATTTCCAGATAAAGCTGATCTTCTCTTTTTTCTGTACATTATGCAGTACCTCTATTTTTGCTTTAATATAAGAGCAATCAAAGGAAGGCTTTCAGCTTTTGCACTGGATCTGGTGAACTGCAAATCCATGACACCTATTGGTGCAGCATTAGATGTTGTGTAGTGCTTGCAATTATACGCAGCCGCAAGAGCAGTGACATAAACATAACACAAAACCATCTGCATGAAACATAAAAGAAACTAATCCTCTCCAACCCTAACTATTCTATGATTCTATGAATTTATGAATATTGCTTTTAAATCTATATTAAGCACTGTTCAGGGAAAAAAAAAAAAAAAACAAAAAACAACAAACAACATTTACTGAGCCCTATTTGCCTTCCAGTTACATTAAATTTAGGGTAAGATAAAATACTTCTTATCTATTAAATTGTACTTTAGTCTTTCGGGACTTGATAGAGAAAATAGATATTAAATCCCTGAATAGAATTCTAAGTATGGACAAAGAACAGTACATGACAGCAAGACTCAAGAGGGCAAGCAGCAGGTTCGGACTAGGTCACTAGAAAGATTTTTAGTGTAGAGCAATGCTATAACTGGTAGCAGGGATTAACTGAATACAGTGCATGGTCGTTCACAGCAATACTGCTAATCATATTGTGTGATTTCTTGGTACAGCTGTTCCTTTCATCAGCCAGGTGATAAAGTGCAATGACCTTTGATTAAATGGAACTGGAATGTGAAAGAGTGGAAATAAGGAGGATAAAAACCTTACCTTTTTCTATTGTTATTTCATTTGCTCATGTAGCATTAAACCCCTACATGCATACTTAGAAATTATGGCAAAAATATCCCCATCAAAACAGATTCTTTTTTAGTAGGATACTAGGGGTTTTATTGAATGAACTATTTTGTGATATGCCTCTGCTTTCCCTAATAAGAAAATCTTCATTTGATGTGGGAGTAGAAAAATCAAAACTCCCAAATCATCCATGTGTTCAGGTTCTTAGTATTCAGTTATACTTATTATGAGATGCCTAAAGCTTCCCACAAATATTTCATCTCTGTTTTATATGAAAAGATAGAAACATTTTCCTTTATCTCTGTTATTTAGATATCATAGAATCACAGAATGGTTTGGGTTGGAAAGGACCTAAAGATCATCTGGTTCCATGGGCAGGGACACCTTCCACTACAGCAGGTTGCTCCAAACCTGGCCAACCTGGCCTTGAACACTGCCAGGGATGGGGCAGCCGCAGCTTCTCTGGGCACCCTGTGCCAGCGCCTCAGCACCCTCACAGTAAAGAATTTCTTCCTTATATCCAACCTAAATCTCCCATGTTTAAGTTTGAACCCATTGCCCCTTGTCCTATCACTACAGTTCCAGGTGAATTTACTGACTACCATGAGAGGAAGGAGCCCGTGTCCCACCCAGTAGTACAGCTTGATGCCAATCACAGCATCATGGTGACATGACGGGAGCAGAGAGTTGTCCAACCTGCTCTCACCTCCATGCACATCACTACTGCCCCAAGCCCTAAACTTAGTGCTGAAGCAAACTGATTTTCTGGCACAGATTTCCCAGTTGCTTTGTCTCAGCAATTTACCAGGTGAAGTTTTAGGTTCTCAGACTTCGAGCAGTCCCTATACATAACCAAAGTGCAGAAATAAGTCACTAGGCAGAAAAGCTGCCTATGTTGATTATGAAGATTGAAGCTGTTACACCAAATTGTTTTTTATGTCAAACCAGTCCATGGTCTTGTCTCTGAAGGTGACGAGTCAGGAGGAGATGCTGGAGAACCCAAGGAATTAATGTCTTACGTGTATTGGGTTTGCATGGCCCTGACACCCAGCTAAACCACAATTATAACTAAAGAGCAAACTTCATTTTCATACATAGAACTCACATCCCACAGCTCCTGTCACAGTGGTGCTCTGGATGGCACTAAGCTGGATGCCTGGAGAAACTTTCTGTAGCATACGGCAGTCTCCTGTTTCTCCATGTGTCTGCTTTACTTCAGCTTTGGCTATTCAGAAGTATTGTAATGCAGCAGTGAACATAGCATGCTGTGCTGAATAATAATCCAAAAGCTGGGAAAGAGTATTCTGTTTTTCACTGATCAGCATATAACTTTGTTCAAAGTGGGTCAGCCCATCATGCAAATATATGAGAATCAACCATCACTGTGGAAAAAAAAAGCCTGGGGAACAGAAATAGACTTAGAGATTACTTCATATTCCTTGAGGCTTTTATAGGGGCAGAGAATAAGAAGCAGTGTTTATAGTTTTGGGATACTGGTTTTCATAGTATCTGAGCACTTAGCTCTCCATTCAATATCACTGATGTTCTAGAAATTAGGCCAGAAAACAGATCAGTCCCTGCTCTGATGGGAGTGACAGATGCCTACTCAGATGACAGCTGAAACACTCTCTGCTGGCAGGGCAGAGCCTTGGGCTTTTCATCCTGAGTGCGTTCTTCATGGAGGCAACAGATTTGGGTTTGGTTACATCTTTTATGAAAGCTTTTTTTTCAATAAATTAATCAGAAGCTTCAGGGGATTTAAGGCTTTTAAAAAGAGATCAGTTCTTTTACAATTCCCTCCTGAGAGCTTCAAAACTGGATTTCTTCCCATTCAATTTTTCATATTTCCCTTTTGCAAAATTGAAGATTCCTGGTCCAACGCAAAAGCAGAGTCTGTCCTCTCCTCGAAATTTGCCTTGTAGCCACTGTCCTTAGGGACTGATGACTACTCCATGAAACATCCTTGATTCAAAGAATTACATCAAGGAGTCACAGCCACCATAGAATCATAGAATGGTTTGGACTGTAAAAGACCTTAAGATCATCTAGTTCTAACCCCCCTTCCACTAGAACAGGTTGTCAAGGCTCTGTCCAACCTGGCCTTGAATACTGCCAGGGATGGAGCATTTACTGCTTCTTTGGGAAGCCTGTTCCATAATCATATATATCTGAACCATGATTCCTCCTGCTCGTTAGAATGCTCCAAACACCATCAATGGATTGCCCCCATTGCTTTGAAGCTTCTTGCTATTGTTTGGCAGTTCAGGTAGTAACTTTCTTATATTCAGAAAGAAAGAGCATTGAGATCACCAACAAGCTCATGCTATGGAGGACATCAATAGAGACCGAATGAGGGATAAAGAGAGTTCAGGCAGAGCCTGGAATTGCAGCTGGAAGAATCCCCTCTGCTGTACTAAAATAGGCAGAACAGGTATATGGAGTTTGTTTCAAGTGCTTTCCTTGTCAGCCAGTATAGTAGTACCCTTCTTTGAGGAGAGACCCAAAGGAGATAATAGAATCATAGAAGTCCTTACAACCCCACAAAAGCAGCCTGCACACCATATACTGCATAATTTCAAAGGATTCTTCATAAAACGGGTGCACAAAAGGCAGGTTATTTGTGGTCTTTTGGGTCTTTTGCTGTTTCCACAGTAAAAAAATCAAGGCAAAGGAGACACAAGGGCACAGTCACAGCTCATATAACTTATTACAACAAATACACAAACGTCCTATTCCTAACTATATTTTTTTTAAGCCTCTCTTGTCCGATTTCTGGTTATTTCTTTAATATATATCACCATGTGCACCAGTCTAACAAGCACTTTGAAGTTCTACTGCTGAGATACCTGACATGGACACAAAAAGAGAGGTCAGTATTTCTTCAGTTTGGTCTTGATTCAGACAGGTGTCTCAGCAGAGTCCTCACAGTAAGACATTGGATTTAAGAGCTTGAGAATCCCAGTTAATATAATTGAAAGAATAAAAGACCTTATAGCAACGCAGAAAACAATCCTGGTACTGGAAGAGTCTTTGGACTGAAGACAGTAGTGTAAAGGAGAATTGAAACTGAGCCTCCTGGTTCTGAGCAATGTCGAATCTCCTGGTGCTCAGACTGCCCTGGAAACTGATGCTTGTTTCAACTTTGCTTTTAATTTTCATTAAAAAAAAAACCCTAAACTAACTAGCACAAGACCTCAATAGTCTTTAGCTGGAAATATCTCAAGACTCAAAGTCAATAAAAGCTGAAAAGGCTTTTCTTGTGGAATCCCTTGGCCAGAGATGAACTTTGCATTTGTCAAGAATATATGCTACAAGTAAAAGCGTGCGTATGCAGTAGGAATAAAGGAAAGAACAGTCCAATGGATGCGAGTCTGAGAGCAGATCACAGGTTTTTCAGTCTTAGTCATTTCTAAGGGATCTGCAGAGGGGAACTAAGAAATAAAAGGCTTTTGTCAGTGGGCTAGGATATGGTATACAAAGGTCTACACTTCCACAGGAAGTATCTTATGAGCTCAAAACAGAAGCAGTTGAAAGCCACAAGAATGAAGAGACAGAATGTATGATAATGTAAGTTATAGAATTGATAGTATTCAGAAGTCTTAAAGAGAAACTAGTATCCATATTCCTTATACACTTCCTGAAAGATGGCTTCCGATCTGAGCACTCACAGGCTACAAATAAAATGGGGTAACAACTCATAGATTCATCTGAAACCTCTATTTTCCTGTCAATTTGTGTCAACACTTAAATAGCAATAAGCTACAATATAGACAGTCAAAGGGCCCATATTTGCAAATAAGGGATTGCTTTCGGATGAACACAATTTGGAATTCATTTTGAAGGAAAAATAGTTATGCCAGCATTTATTTTTGCCACATGCTGACAAAAAAATTTGAATTAAGAACATTTTTATACAAAAAACCCCAGATTTTTCTTTTGTCATGTGGAATAAAATATTTTGACTGAAGTTCAGTTGAACAGCTTCACTGTTGATTACTGATACGATCTCACATGCTTTGTTTGGAACTAGTTTAATACACCCGTGGGACTTTTTCATTATAACACCTCACTGCACAGGCATTATCTCTCACGAGAGTGATGCCCACGTTCCCTTTCACAAGTTGGATTGTGTTATCTTTTCTGATGCATGGAAGTCAGATGATTTCTACCTTGAAACATAGAGCATTCTCAGAAAGAAATCCATTTTGTCTTGTGAAAGAAGGAAACCATCCTTTGGAGACCTCTAGATCATCAGGGGTGATACAAACTCAAACTGCCATATCATGAACCAGTGCACAAAGTGGGAATGCAGTATAACAATTTGCTAAACAGAGCAAGCTAAATCTTCTGAGGCAGCTCAATGGGGTAAAACACTTTTACCTGAGCTGAACCAACCCAAACTAAAATAATCCTGCTAGACTCCAGGCAGGGAAAGAGAGCTTGATTTCTAAAACAGACATGGGTTTTTTTGAAAAGCATGGCATTTTGACATTGCATAAACAGACTTTTTCATCTAAAATAATTGCCATCACCTTTACCCACAAATTCAAACAAGAACAGAGAGCGTCACTCTTGATCCGCAGCTTTTACTTTTGCCACCAATTTTTATGCTTGCAATAACTTTGCGTGAGTGATAGTGAATTTATATTACGTCATGAAAAGATATCAGCAGCTGCCATTTACCATGGCATCAGTTAAATATTGTTCTTCCACCTACAGGGGAGGAAACTTCATTCCTTTATGGAAGAAGGTACTGAGTGGCAGCAGTATCTGACGGTCAAAAGAAGCAAGAGTGAACCTTAGCATGACCAATACATGTAGGCTGAGTCCAACTCCAGAGGCAGCAGGACAGTGTTTGCAAGGACATGTCTTGGTGACAAAGGAGATAAGAGAAAAGCCAATGGTGAACAAATGAAATGCTTTTGTGCCCATTGCCCTGACAAAGTTAAAGGCACTTGAGTATTGGATTTTTAAACTGTGCTCAAAAGCTGCCTCTCGTGGTTTCTGCCACGTCCAGGGAAGTATAACTTTGTGGCTATTCCTTGTAAATAAGGAGGACAGCACCAAAAAACCTGTCTGATTCCTGTCATCAATTTCTCCACTAATGGAAACATCCTGGCCAGGCCTCAAACACTAACTGTTCAGGTCATGGCGACAACAGTATAAATGTTCACAGTAAAGGACTTCTGGGCTCAGACCACCTTTGTTTAATCAGAAAGATTTGTGTAGTGATCAAACAAATTACTCTGACAAAAGCCATATAGTTTGTAGAGATGAAGTAAGTGATCCAGGCCTAGCAAAAAACCCATCTTTAAAGCTCATTGCTGTAAATCCCACTGCTTTCAGCAGAAATTAGAGTTGCACTTAACAGTCAAGATCTGCTACACTTAATAGGACAATCTTGCACAAACACTTTCCAACCAAGGCTTAAAGTAAATTTGCACAAAAGAGTGGGGAAAGAGTTGTGGACAATTCACCACGTTTGTAAAATGAAGATAACAGAAAAGAAGTTAAAACATGAAGAGGACGCAGTTCTCTGAATAAATTATTATTTTTTTTATATATTGTTAGTCTGCTTCTGATTTATGGATAGATAGGTACGGAATATACAGCGATCTCTGACAGATGGGAAGAGTGAATTCATTATAGCGTGAATATTAATCACACCATTATTTTGCTTCTTTCTATTTTTCCTGCTCTTCTCTACCAGAGTGGTTAAATGTAATTTAAATATTAAAAAACATCAACCCAGATTGATATCTATTGATCCGTTGTACAGTTAATTACAGTGTGGTCTTTTTACCAGTCACAGCTTTCACTCTGGGCATACAGTACCTGTATCAAGTCTACTTCAATGAGGCTGCTGGTGACCCAGATGCCCAGAACAGCCCTACAGAATTAGAGGAGATGCTGTACCATAAAGGAGCAACATCTGGATAAACAAAGCTGTGGCATGTCAATTTGGAATCCAATTATTTTTCTACTGTGTGGGAAAAACTACATAGCTGCACTTATAAAGAAAGAATGCAGCAAAATGCTACATGAATGGAAAATGATATGAAGCTCTTTTTCTTCTGAGCACAGCACTTTCATGTTAGCTTATACAGGTTCTCTGAACAAACACAGCCCATTAAAAAAGCTCCCACTTTCAAGAAGCACTCTGTTTGGATAATATTTGTAAAAGAAGCTGAGGGACTGGAAACCAAACACTGAAGATGCCAGTGCCTGTCACTGCACAGATTCCAACTACATTTTCAAAACAGCAAAGTGTCAGAGCCACCAAGTGTCATAACCAGAACAGTGCTGGCTATGAATGGGACTTGGTCTTCTTTGAAATCATAGAATCATAGGATCATAGAATCATTTAAGTTGGAAAAGACCATAAGATCATTGAGTCCAACTGTAAACCTAACACTGCTAAGTCCATGACTAACACATGTCCCTCTACACCACACCTACATGTCTTTTAAATACCTCCAGCAATGGTAACTCCACACTTCCCTGGGCAGCCTTTTCCAATGCTGGACAACTCTTTCGGTGAAGAAATTTTTTCTAATCTCCATCCAAACATTCCCTGGCACAACTTGAGGCCATTTCCTTTATGTTATCACTTGTTACTCGGGACCAGAGACTGACCCCACCTCACTACAACCTTCTTTCAGGTACTTGTAGAGGGCAACAAGGTCCCTCCTGAGCCTTCTCTTCTCCAGACTAAATATCCCCAAGGTCCCTCAGCCATTCCTCATCACTCTTGTGCTCCAGGCCCTGCATGAGCTCTGTTGCCCTCCTCTGGACTCACTCCAGCACCTCAGTGTCTGTCTTGTAGTGAGGAGTCCAGAACTGAATACAGGATTCGAGGTGTAGCCTCACCAGTGCCCAGTACAGGGGGATGATCACTGTCCTGGCCCTGTTGGGCACACTATTACTGATACAGGCCAGGATGCTGTTGGCTTCTTGGCTGTGTGGGCACATTGCAGGCTTATGTTCAGCTCCATCAATCAGCACCCCCAGGTCCTTTTCCATGAGCAGGTTTCCAGCCACTTTACCCTAAGCCAGTAGCATTGCATGGGGTTGTTGTGGCACAAATGCAGGACCTGCCTTGTTGAACCTGATGCCATTGGCCGCAGCTCACTGATTCAGCCTGTCCAGATTCCTCTTCAGAGCCTTCCTATCCTTCAGCAGATCAACACTCCTACCCAACTTGGTGTCATCACAAACTTACTGAGGGTGCACTTGATCCCCTCATCCAGACCATTGATAAAGATACTAAACAGAACTGGCCCCAGTACTGAGCCCTGGTGGACACCACTTGTGTCCAGCCACCAGCTGGATGTAATTCCATTCACCACATCTTGTCCCTCAGCCACCAAGTGGGTCATTTTGTCATAGAAGATCAGGTCAGTCAAGCAGGATGTGCCTTTCATAAACCCATGCTGACTAGACCTGGTCACTTGATTGACACCCAAGATGATCTGCTCCATAACCTTCCCCAGCACTGAGGTCAGGCTGACAGGCATGTAGTTCCCAAAATCCTCCTTCCAGCCCTTCTTGTAGGTGGGCATCACATTTGCCAACCTCCAGTCAACTGGGACCTCCCTGGTTAGCCAGGAATGGGAAGTGGCTGGGCAAGCACTTCCACCAGCTCCCTCATCTTGAGCTTCACGCACACGCAGTAAACAGAGAATCTTTTCACCACATCAGAGAGAATACAGGATAAGTGGAAGAAAGAATCAAGGCCAGAATCTAAATCTCTGGAACAGTAAATTATTTTTTGCATCAATAGTGCTTAATACTGGCTAATAATGGGGATTGATAATAAAAGTACTGCAAAGAATGGACTCGTCTTCCTATTTTCTATTCCTCTGAAGATCAGTCCTTGTTCTTCTCTTCTTTTTTCTTCTTTTTGCTGTTTTCCAAAGAAATGCCATATGGGAGAGCTGAAAGAATCATCAAGTGGAATGATTAATATCGTGACTGGGCTTTTGGTCTGCATATGGTTCATAGGGACAGCTTTATCATGAGGAATTATAATAAAATCCAATGTCTGCTGGTATCTAGCCTGTACCCACCACAGAAATATTAATGACTTTAACTTTGTTTTGCATTTTGAATGTCTTTCAAAACTCTGCCCTCTCGAAACTGGAAGGGACTTGGTGTGATTTCCTAATTTACATGGCAAAGAGATGTTGTTCATCTGTGGTGTCAAAGGTAATTGTTGGGCTAATGAGATTTTGTACCAGACATTTATCCAGCTAAATAAACAGACTAGATTCAGCTTGTAAGAATAGCCAAGAGATTAATTTGAAATGTGCAAATGAAGGAATGGAATCTGATGAAGGTATTCCTTGCTGCAGCGTGCAGGCAAACTGCGCAATCAAAAAAAGCCAGAAGCTTTGCTATCATGTGCTGTCAATCACAGAGCCTAAGCCAGGCTAGATCCTGCAAGTATATCAAAATAGCTTTCAACCAATTCAAACTAATGGAGTAAGTGATAGCAACAGCCGATCATCATCTTTGATGTGAATCAGCATGGATAGGGGAGAAGATGCTTTGCTGGAAGCCTTTACATCTGCAGAGAGCAAGGAAACATGGGCTGGAAACCCCAGCCTGCTCTCCTGCCTGGTGCAGGAAGGCAAGCAGTGAGTGAAAGCAGAAATGTCTTCCCTTCACTTCATCCACCACAGCCTGACTCACATTACTCTGGCTCACAGTATCCTCTTACTCTCCATCCCACTCCACATGGTTCATCCTCATCCCTTTTCCTCATCCATGCCACACCAGTTTCCATTCAGGTTTCTCAGCCACCAGTCATCAGCCATATCCAGTTCTCAACTCCCTGCTCCTTCTGTTCCAGGCTCCTTGCCAGTAAGTCTCAGATCCCAACTTGGATCCTTGTCCATGATATCCCCATCTCACATCCAGTGCATCACAGACCTGCTCCTTGCCCTCTAATTCCAATCCATACCCTTCAGATTGTGTTTTCACTCATTCTCTGTCATTTCCTTGCTCAGACAAAGTAATTGCATTCCCTCTGTATCCACTCTCTGTATCACAGTCCAGTTCTGATGGAAGCTGCTGTTCTGAGGGCTGCTATGGCACAAAGAGCATTAGGAAGAGTACAGGAAGAACACACTCATTATTTTCATGTCTGGCACACTGTGCTCCCTCTCCCAAAGCAGCCAGAGCTACACTTAGCAGGCAAAGTCTTACTTCAGGAAGTATCAGATATTCTTAGTAAAATGAAAACATGAAACAACAATAAATTGTGCTTCCCATCTCCATTACTGGAATATTTCGGTAGTTGCTGGATGCTTTAGAGTCCTCCTGCTTAGGCAGAAGAGGTCGACATAAATAAGCCCCTTTGGCAAAACTGTCTGGACATAAACTGCCATCTGAAGTTTACTCACTGGAGCTTGGGGACAGAGCTATTAATGCAAGAGACAGACTTCTCGAGAAAAACAGCCAAAGTAGATTGGTAAAATCCACCAGAGATTCCCTGAAAGTACTGGAGGTTTTTCTGAAGGGAAACAGAAGTGGATTTAAAGGCTGAAGAGGAAAAATGTACTATACTGAGCCATGAAAACACTGGGGGAAATGAAGGGACTCTCACTGTGTCCTAACCCTCAATAAATTTTAACCTACTGATGACACGAGATATCAGGAAGGAAGTTGGGAAAAGCATTGAAGAGATAGAATGAAATAAAAGGTGCTTGCCCTTGGCATGACAGACGGATTCTTCCTTTCTCAGAAGCTATTTTACCAGCTCACTTGCAATGCTCCCTTTCTCCTTCCCAGAAAAAAAAAGGCTGATTTACATAATCTCTTCTTAGGGTTGCAATGGATCTTGTATCTCCTTTCTGGTTCTTAAGAGATCATTATTTTATTTCTTCTTCATAGAGCTTTCTTCCTCAAAGGGACTTTTTCCCTAAGCCCAGAAATACTATATACCCAGAAAAATCAGGGTCAAGGCAACATGCTAGAGATCACTATGTGCTATACTATGGAAATCTACGTTTAGGGGATGCACAGAAACTTAGCTCTGCCTAGGAAGATGCTACATAGAAACTGCTGCGACATTTTAATGTTGGTGGTCTCAGCTTAGAATAAGGATAGAAATTATGTGACTATCTATCTTATTTATCTATCTATCTTTCTATCGATTGTTCCTGTGCTAAACAAAGACTCTTAAATAGGAGTGATGACTCATTAATTCCAGTTTCCACTTATGGGACCAGTCATGGCCCCATTGGCCCTGCCAGTGGAAGATGTAGCTTCCATTTGACAGCATTAATTCCTATACAAAGATCCTTCCTATTTCTCCATTATATGAAAAGCTGTGCTTGTGTGGAAGTATGTATTTCTTTAGGGAATGAACCAACATAATCCTCTGGTTTTCTTGCACTATGCCAGAGGACATTTGCATTAAGATGTCAAGCAATCCAAGAGTCAGTTTAAGACAGAAACTGCATGCTGTGTTTCTCAGTTCATCAAAGGCCATATTCCTTAGCAGGGATAAATCTCCTGATGCTTTTCCCCCGAGTTCAGAAAGCTGAACAATAGAAAATTAACAAGGTAACTTTCCCCAGATGACAGGTGAAGTTACATTCCTTAGGATATTTTTTCCTTTTCAAACTCATACATTAAATGTGGAAGCACACTATGAAATACACACAACATGCAGTGTGGCTGAGCTAGCAACACTGAGAGAGCATTCATACAGTCAATGCTGCATGAACTGTTTTCTGCATTTGCTTTAAAAACTGCTTGTATTTAGTTCTTTGCCCTTATTTGGTTGGGTTGACAGTCCTTGCACAGAAAGAATCCAGAATGGCAAATGCCAAAGGCCTGCAGTGAGACAGAACAGAGTGTGCAGATGTCACCAGTGCATGCTGGGCTTCGATTGCTGCCCAGGAATCTCCCAGTTTGTGACTGAAGTCAGAGCCTGGCATTCTGCATTACAGGTCTCCCAGAAAACTCACATCCCACTCACAACTGACGTTCAGCAAACCCCCACTAGGCACAATCAATCCCACCCTGAAGAAAGACAGAAGGAGCTGGGGAAAACTGAGGCAGTGTGGGTGAAGTGACCTGTAAAGGTGCAGCACATGAGCAGTCTGACATTAAAGATGAGCCTTGTAACTTTAAGCTTGGTGCTGTACCCAGGGCTAAGCTTTGCATAGGTATAAACTTTGTTTATATTATTAGATCATGCTCAAAAGTTCACTGAAAACAAACCAAAGACAACTATTGACTCATTGGGTTTCGGACTTTGCTCTCTAGCTCCAGGAATAAGCATTCTGGTTTATTCAGAAATATCTACAAAAGCTAGTGAAAGCACCCTGTTAAGTTTACACCCATTAACTTTTCATAACATGCTTGATTAATTGGTGTGCACCTGGAGAATGCTGCCATTAATGAAGCTGACATCCTTTCACTTGGATAAGAGTGCTGTGGATCTACTGGGGAACTGGCTGTGGGTCACATGGAGACTTGTGCCTTGTTAGTATTTATTAATTATGTTAGCAAACGTGTTTCTGAAAGCAGGAAAATAATGCTAGTGTGTTTTCCCCTTTTCCCTATTCCCTCCTTGCATTTCCCCCTGCCCTGAATTGTGTTGTACTGGTAGATTCTGCTGCCTTGCATTGCAGAGATGACAAAATCCCCTGTACCAGCAATTAAACTGGAGCCATGAAAACAAGCTCCGAGATTTCTCCTCCATTCTTTCAGACAAGAGGAAGTTCATGTCCACAGTTTTGCTGCAGAGCAGCTCAGCCTGTTCATTAATACTCCAGAGGGAAGTCATCAATCCCTTCAGGTCAAAGATGAGAGGTAATGGCATCAAGGCTTAAGCAGCAATCCTTCAGCGGTTCATCTGGTATTGGCTTTACATTATGGCGATTCATCTTGGAAGCTGAAGGCCAGGCTTTCTGTGTTCTCTCCTCACTTCACATAATCCTTGACTGTGGTTGGGGCTTTTGGGGGGGCCTTTGGCTTTTTTCTTAAAGGGAAAAGCTTCATAAAATGCAAAGAAGTGGAATAATATTTCTTCTGGCAGTAAATGGATGTCCTACTACAGAAAAACACCTAACCTCTGGCATGTGTGCAATACATAAAATGTCTACATAAAATGACACCATATGTTCAGAGTAGAAATGCTATACAAGGTAAAGAACAGTGCAAAGCTCTTTATGCCAGTTTCTGTACCTGAAGGCTCATGGCCATTTTATTCCCAGGAAACACAATGTGTTTACACTTGGAAACCTGAAGAATGGGTAAACTGTGAATGAAACTTCCTTTTCTTTTAGCTTGCTCTTCTACCTGCCCTATTGCTGCCATTAGCATCTGCAATATCCTCTCCAGCCTCAGCTCTGCTCACCGGCTGTGAACACTCCACAAAAACAAATACCTGCAACTTAAAGAAGATAGCTCTTCTTTATATACAAGGCACTATTTTTCATAAAGAGGAGGGTCACAGAAAAAAACTCTGGTTTCATGCTGTGCACTGCTAGTAGATGCAATTTATTTTCAGCACTACCTGCATTCTCCAGTTAACAATGGCTCTAGGTTAAAGCCTGTTTACTGATTTAGAATATTGCTGTTGCTGGTGAAAGGAAGGACAGAATAAATTACAGGATGCCAAGAATTTAACAACAAGAAAAAGTATGTATGCTGTGTTCAACACCAGGCTGGACAGAGTCTTGGGTGACACAATTTAGTGTGTGGTGTCCCTGCCCATGGCAGGGGGCTTGGAACTGGATGATCTTAAGGTCCCTTCCAACTCTAACTATTCTATGACTCTATGTAGTGTCAAAGTGCACAATTTCTTTCCAGATAGCCTGGGGCTTCAGGATGGTGCCAGGCTGAATGAGAGACACCCCCCATCCTCAGAAAGGCACAACCTGATGCAAACACTGCAGGAGGAAGTAGGTTGTGTGAAGACCAGTTCTGCAAGGGAAGATGAGGAGAAGGGCTGTGGATGAACCGGAGGGCAGTGGGTGAAGAGCCAATGGCAGATGCCATCATAAAAGCTGAAAAGGCAGCAGCATCAAGTGGATGCTGAGCGTTGTTGCAGCCTCTGTGACATGCCTCTGCTTTTCCAGCAAGGATCCTGCTTCCTGGCATCTGAGCAGCTCTGCCCCAGAAACAGCTATCAAGCCAAAAGGAGAAACTGCTATGCCCAAATGGGGGTTTATGCCTAAATAGTGGTTTTATTTATGCCTAAATAGTTTATTTATGTTTAAATAGTGGTTTTACACATAAAGTCTTATCCTTTGTGTGGGGCAGCAAGAGGAACACCCTGGATCAACAAGACAATGCTGTTCAAGGCCAGGCTTTGAGCAACCTGGTCTAGTGGAAGGTGTCTCAGACCGTGGCAGGGGGTTGGAACTGGACGAGCTTTAAGGTCCCTTCCAACCCAAACCATTCTATGATTCTGTGAACTTCCTGTCCCCAGCTCACTCCTGGGTGGAGAGAACTGCACAGTCAGGGCAAACACATCCATTTTGTTTTATTTTTCACTTTTTAACCAAATCAGCAGCAATGAAATCAGTTCTTGTAGGAAATTTCTCCTAAAAAAATCTCATATGCCCATGGCTCTGTGGATGTAGTAGTGCTGTGTGAGTGAAAGGGGGTAGAAAGATTAGGTTAATGCAATCAGATGCTCAAAGCAAAACTGAGGCCATCAGAAACAGACAAACTAGCTCCAAACTCCACAACTGCAGCGGAGCGACCAAGCAACACAGCCAGGGTTTAATTTTACCATCGCATCTGCTAATCTGACACTGAGATATTTTCTTTGCTGTTACCGCTGAATTACTGTACTGTAGCACAGAATCAGATGGGAAGATCAGGGATCCTTTATATGACTTGAGATTTCTTTTTCTTTTCTTTTTTTTCCCCTAATCTTTTTGATATCTATTGAAGATTTCACAATACAGAACTCAGGCAATAAACTGAATCATAGATTAAAATACGCAATGATATCAAGAACATGGCTAATCTCAGTTTACTAGCGCACATGGTAACTAAATCCCATATCATCCCTTCCAAAACCAATTCAGGCAGATTAAATCTGACAGGACAGCATGGGGTAATTTGTGCTGTGGTAGCATGCAGCGTACAAGTTTTCAGATAATTTCTCATTTCCAGGGCATTTGAACATTTAGCTTTGAAACTGACACATAAAAGGGAGAAAGCTTTTGAGAAAAACTGTTTTCTCCCTTTCCTCCTCACCTTTTAGCTCACTTTTGAAGAAGCAAAGGGACGTGAAGACAGATTGCCATCTATTGGTGTGAGCAAGCAATTCCATGCGTGAAAATTTCCTGATCAAATGCAACTCAAGTACCTGATTTCCAAAAATATAGAGGTACTAAGTCCACATATGTAGCTCTGGCTTAAGCACATTAGATGCTGCCTACACTATGCCTACAACCTAATTTAATTAAAGGGCATATTTAGACAAAAACAAGTTTCGCTCTTTTTTCCTCAAGCAATATACCTGGATTCTCTAGTCAGGTTAGTTTTGAATGCAGTTAACAGGTACTGAAGATTGTCTTTGTACTCTGCTGTGATTTATAAAGGCATTTCAAGCTACACCCTGGCTTTGCAAAACAAATTAGAAATAATTAAAAAACCAAAGGTCTTGCCTGTCATTGCTCCTTTTAGCAGAGGAAATTTAGGTATCTTCAGTGGACCCAAGGGATTACCTTCTTTGCACAAAAACTTGGAGAAAGGGAGAAGTGGAAAAAGAAAATTAACTTAGGGATTTCAAGGCATAGAGACATTTATTGATAGGCAGGAAGAGGAGAGGTTATATCACAGAGATGGGCAGGGAAGGAAGCACAAAAAGAACACGGAAGAAGAGGTAAGGAGACCAAACAACAGGGATATCCCATGATTTTAGCCAGCTGTCCACTCCACTGGCCATGGAGCATTTTCCAGCTAATCTTGCCACTAACTCTCAAAGACAAGAGCAGACAAGCTGCCGCACAGATGGTGCTACCTCTGCTGGATGTTACTCTCTCCATCCACCACTTGAGCAGTTTAAATGGCATTTTTCAATTTGCTTCATGGTAGCACTAATGATAGATATAACACTGCTTATTCTAACCCCGCTACTTTTGCTTAAAGGCAATTATGTCACAAAAGCAGAACTACAGGAATAATAGTCACGAGCAAGAGGAACGATGGTGGTGGTAAATCTCTTCTCCCATCATAGCTCGGTCCTGAACAGGACATGTGCTCTGGCATTAATGGCAAAGGCTCTTCCCATCTGTGCCTCCACAGAAATGTTTCTTAGCACAGATTGGAGTTTAGTTCAGGCTTCAGTGAGGCCACTGTCCCCTTTTTTCTTGTTCCAAATATTCCTTTTACAACGGCCCAAAGAGGTCTTACTTTGTCTCCTTGCCTCACTCATAAAAGGGATGCATCTTCATTGGTGTAGACACTGAGTCTTATACAGAAATCTTCTATCCATATAAGCCTCCATCTGCCTTTAGATTAGGTTTCTGTCCTCCTCTTAAACAGCAATGACACCTTGGCATAATATTCCCTTCTTCTCATGAAGTAGAGCATTTTTTCACGCAGCACTGCTGTGTGGGAGCTGGAAGGCTGCACTCCCCTAATGCCTTGGGAATCCTCTGGAACAAGGATTCACGCTGCAAACCCTATTATTCAATCCAAAGCCTGCCAAACCTCTTTTCTGTGTGTGATCTCAGCAAGGAGAGCATGAAATGAGAAGACCAGAGGAAGCTGTTTTGCTTTCCTGAGAGTTGCTGCACAGAAGAAGGCTGGAATGCTACAGCCCAGCAAATACCTCTTCCCTAAGCTCTGGGCTATCACATTGGCTGGTGTAAGTCAGTATAGCTCCTCTGCATCTACTAGAGTTGTCATAGTTTAGAAATATTCAAGCACCAGCCCTTAGCTTCCAACACCACCAGCACTTCTGAGGATCAAACTACTCTTCAAAAGAAACTAAATGGAAACAGTACTTCCCTGTTTTAGGAAAGAGATGTCCCGTGACTTATTCTCTCTGTCAGTAGAAGGTTAAAAGTGGTTGGTGTTAGTACGTCAGTAAAGTAGAATACCAGAGAGCTGGGCAATAGAGCGTCTCAGAGCTATTTACCAAGTAGATTGGTTGATGTTAATGCCTGTCAGATCAGCATGGGAACAGCCTCTGGGGGTATATAATAAACAGTATTATCAGAGTTAGAGTCCAGGGAATATCAGATTCCACTGCAGACTGACAAAGTGAGAGGTTGGTTTATTTACTGTTAAGAAATCAAATTATAGTTGTGAGGTTGCTATGTCTATGTTTACTAGGAAAAAACATATAGCTCTGATGTTCAGCTGTAGTGTAAACATATCTCAGCTACTTAGCCCAAAGAAGGCAGTTTGTGGTGCTGCTATTCTATGGGAAGGCTGAGTTGCACAACAGCATTTGCTTACTTTGGTACTGTGAAATGAAATGTTGATCTAAACCACATTATTAAGAATAATAGTAATAATTACTAACTAAAACATGAAACCAGTTTGCTAAAGTAGGTTTAATACTCAGAGCAAGAAAAGCCCATCTAGGGATTTAGTTATTAGCAATTGAATTTCAAGTGAAAAGGCACTCCAGGACACATTCAAACCACCTAATAGAGGTGCTGAACTTTGGCATCATAACTACTGCAGTGGCAGGCACCCTGGCAGGTAGCTAACCTGCGTTATTGTCCATAACTTCCAAGTCTTGGCTTCATATACAATGAAGACAGAAAAGTGGTCCCAGTGCCCTTGAGGCAAAGCACCCAATGCAAGACTTATCTTGCAATTGACTGCTTAGGCATCTTAGCCCAAATACAGCCCCAAGACACTTTGCTGATGTTTGGCAACAATAAATCATTGCAATCATTAACGTGAACATCCTTGTGGAAGGTGAGATGGGTGGTAAACATGGGTCCTGGCTCCTGCTACTGACACCAACATATAGGCGCAAAATGACTGGGTTCAATGAATGAGAACTACATTCATGCACTGGACTTAGATTGCCTCATTCTTCCATCACCTAATGCCTTTGTCCAAATCACTCTAGTGCCAATTCACACGTGGAAACACCTTATATTTGGAGTCTTCACCTTCTAGAGCATTCAGAAGTCTTGGCAATAACTGAATCACTACCATATCTGTCAGCAGTGAAAATCTGCTCATTAATATTATGGAATACTACAATTGAGCACTTGAAAGAAATTGTTAAAAAACCATTAACGGGTGTAATAACAGGGTCCTGGAAATATAGTGCAGAAGACTGTAAACAGGTGACTTCTGAACCTCTGGAGTCCTGGGAGCTAGTTTAAAAGTTTCTGTGCTAACATGAGATGAATCACAGAATCACACCCCAACTATAGAAGGAGGCTGTGATGATTCACTGAGATTTGGTCTTCAGATTTATAGCTGCTTGAGTTAGGGCAGGTAAAATTTGTTATTCTATGAAGACAGTCAGCAGAGCACCTTCAGTTATTTAAGTCATGCTGGTAGCATGGGATAGAGATGACATGATGTATGCAGCTTATGTTGGCCTTTTGCAGAAAAAAATCCCCCTCTACCCCTGCATATTTTCCCAGCATTTCTGACATGAAATACGCAGCACAACAGCATCTAGGCATTTTCATTCTACACACTGGATCATGAAAACATAAAGATGTTAGGAAGGCACAAATCCAGAGAGGTCCTGATAAAGCACCACCATGCGGCTATCTATTCTGTTCTCTATCAATATTCACTGTAATCTAATTAAGAATGATAGGCATTTGGACGGGAGGTTGTGACACAGCTTCTAAAAGAGATGTCTTGAAGTCAAGCAAGGTTTGTCCTTAGCATCAATCACATGTTCTGCCCACGAATATCGAATACGTTCTGCCTTATTCCGTCTGAAGTAGTATACAGCACATATAACATTCAGATTTCATAAAGTATTGTACTATTCCAAATGCACTCTTCAGAGTTCCAGTTATAGATAGAAGAAACTAGGATTAATGATCTTGATTTCACTGGCTACAGATTTGGCAAAGGTTATTTCAAATTTCAGGGTTTAATATTGCAACCAGTTGCTATTGAGCCATTGGCTCTAATGCACTGTGTACTTGAAGAGAGCAAGACCTGCTCATTGATGTCCAAAGTTTCAGCATGGATTACAGTAGGAGAGAGAAATTACGATAAGCAATATAAAGGTGTAGCACTAATGACACAAGAGTATTGACATAATGTAACAGAACCTGCAATCAGCATTCTCCAATACAGCTAAAAACATAGTATTCAACCTCGCAATAATGTTGAACAGGGGCCTAAGACAGCATAGAAAAAAATGCGTTGTCAATTTTGGTGTAATTTAGAAGAATAGATTCAACATGATGGGAAGCATTACTGAGAATGTTACTTCAAGGACTTCCTTTGGGTTCCCAAAACTTGAGAACATAAAAATTGGTTCTGTTTTTGTCAAGGCCACCACTCAGCAGACATGGTAAGTTCTTCTTTAGAGAAGGATGAAGAGAAGAATGAAAAAATCCAGTGGACCTTCCTGACAAGGAAGTTAAACCATGTTTTTTCATCTACACGCAGCATCTTTACATGATACTGACTTGGGATGATGGGATATGCAAGGAGCAAAGCCATAGCATATTCTCATTCCTTTACAGAAATGCTGTATAAACAGTCATCAAACCTATTTCATGCAGTGATGTTAGTATGTCTTCTATACAAAAAGATCTTGCCCCCCAGAAACTGAGCAGTCTTTCTAGGCTTGCCTCTCAAATACAGTTTACACTGCTACCAACACAGGGCACTGCTCTTGAATGACTGTACTGCTGACCATTTTCACTTCCTAGGAGTCCATTCTGCAGCAGAATTCTGGCACTGACCATATTTCCAGGAGCTTTGTCCCATGGGTAAGTTTAACTCTTCTCACACAATTTCCCTCCATTTCAAATGGCACACAGTACAATCACTCCTTTTGCTGTCAACTCTTATTTTGAAGGAGCACTTGTCTCTGATCCCCTCTCTTCTTTATCTACTTTGGCAAAACATGCGAGGAACAGAGGAATGTCTCAAGGACTAATTGTAGTTTTGTGCAATATCATAACTTTTGCGTTGCTGTGCAACCAATTATTATTTAGCATCTGCTCTTGCAAGCCAGTAAATATTAACCAGTGTTCCTGATCCTACATGCTTTTTCAAAGAGCTCAGTCTTTCCTGTAGGCAAGCTCTTTGAACATCACAAGTGGACGACTTGCTAAGGTCTTTTGTACAAAGAAATTAACATTAAACAAAATAGAAGAAGAAAAGAGAGAGAAAAAGAGAAAGAATCAGGCTTGGTTTGTTAACATGTGTGCTACAGTCAAAAACTGAATCAGCACTTGCAGTGTAGTCTTGGACAATAGACATTTGTGATCATCTTCACTGCGTTTTGCTGAAATGTTTCCACTGAGCTTTTAATACCAGTTTGCTATTTCTTAACATCTGGATCAGATTAAGTAGTAATTACACATGTTGAAAAGAGCTTGAGGTTTGGGCTTTTGAGGCAGTGGGAAAGGTGGCTTTCAGTAGAGGAATGAGCCTTGAGTCATTCAAAGGGAATCCCATTCATGACAAATTACTTACTTTCTGCTTTACCTTACTGAAACAGGGATCAAAACAATCCCTGTCTGGTATTTTTGTCCAAGAATTTCAAAAGCATCTGGAGCAGGATTCAATTGCCTACACTTTGGCATACAGCACTATTTTGGTCCCACTAGGATACTCGAACATCAGTATGGAACTGTCAGCCATGCCATCAGGAAGACTCACACCATTCTGGCTGGACACAAGTATTTCACAGTGAGCACTGGAAATTAGTAGCCACATTTGCAATTCTTGGCCAGGATGCTTGAACAGGAGTTGCACAGCCATTGCAATTTAGCAGCAGTGATGACAATGATAGGCATTCATCATCTGGAAAAAACTAAAATCTCACCCTTTAAACTAGCAGAGCAACAGTAGTTCAAAACTATGATAGTCGCCACTGAAAACCAAAGTATTAAAGACACAGCAGCTACAGTGCAGTTGCCATTGATCATTATGATGGGTGCTGATCTCTACCTTTAAGAGGAGCTAAACAGGCAATCAATTTAGTTAACATTAAGAACCAAATTGAACACAAAATACTCTCATGTGCAGGAGACATTTCATTGACTTTTATCATGTGCCAGATAAAAAACTGAGATTCTAGATCAAATCCTCCCCATTGCATAAATATATTTTGTTCCCCCACACTAAACGTAAATACATTTAATTGTACCCCAAAGGAAGTAAATCTCTCCATCCTATACATATGGAAAAGACACTTTAATTCAGATTCTTTAATTCCAAAAATATTTCCATTGCTAATGTGACTCTTCTGGGGGCAACAGGCAAATTTTATTTGGTCCACAGCTGGTCACGATAATAGTTGTGGGGCCATTACGACACAAAGCAGATGACTGGGGTGATATTTACTAACTAAATGTAGATTTCTGTATTTCAACTACTCTCTCTTGGCTTCTTTTAGAAGCCTTTAGTCATTGGGGAAAAATAAACATTTTTAGTTGTTATTTTTCTCATGCTAAAGTCAAAAGAACTGCACCTTAGAGGTGCCCGCTTCTCCTCACCAGTAACACAGAACTTTGGTTAGCTCAATAGTTAATGTCAGCACTGCAGATGTCTATAGTTAGATGAGATTAATTCAGTCCCAAACATAAGAAGAGATGCAGATTATGTTAATGCTTCTTAACAGCAATTACCCATGTTATGAGGCATACTCAACCATGGATTAAGTGAGAAACAAACTTAATGTACCTTTGTCTTCAAGCCTGTAACAGTCCTGCTATTGCAACGTTCCTTCAAGTGGGAAGTAATACACCAGTGATCATATACAGATATTTAAATATGACAATTTATGACAAGAGTTGGAAATGAGTTCTATAATGTCCCTATTAAGATTATTTTTCAGCATTGCAGTTCATCATAGAAGTCTACATTAAACATTAGGAGAACAGCATCTGTCTCCTGTTGTAGAGAATTGCAGTAGAGATGTTTAGATTGGTATGAATAAAACTGTATGGGTATCGGAGCACGGCAAGGATCATACAGCAGGAGGAGGGCTGGAAGAACGACATGTGCTGATGTCACTTAGATGAGGAGGTCATCAAGATCCCAGCACATCTCTGTGTTTCTTCTTAGGACACCCAGACTGGGAAACAAACATAGTGAATTAATCCTGATGACTCAGGTGGGTAATCCCTGTCAGTTTATAAGGTGAACAACAAAAGGTATATCCAAAATCACCAACCTACGATGAACACAGAAGATGTGAAGAGAAATTGGCCTGCTTCTTTTGTCCTCTGTGTCACTCCAAAGAATCTCAGCCTGCCTGCTTGCACACCAGCATGTTGGTGCTCCAAGGGCAGACAGACTATCTGGATGTACACGTTTTGGTGGTGTACGCGCTTGTGGGAACGTGTGGATGAATGAATGAAATCAGCTTTGTTTTAAAATATAATCTGCCCCCCTCTAAGGTGTCGGACTGAGATCTGCTATGCTGCTGCTACAGTGCTGCAGTATTATTTCTGACAAAGTACTTCTCCACCTCTGTCAAAAACGAGCTCCTCATCCGCTGTTTTCTTTCATGTCAGTAAGCATCCAAGGGCAGGAATTATTTCACACTACTGTAGCACACAAGACTTTACATTATGCCAGATTTTGGAGGCATAGATAAGAAAAGATTGCAGTCTTGTTTAACTTTTAATTTCAGGCTAGCAGTGTGACTAAATGCACAATTACATTACTTCACCTGGGTGACACTGAAAAGAAAAACGGACAATGACAAACCCTATTCTAGAAAGCACTGAACTATGGTAGACTGGGTGGATTACAACTGATTGTGTTCCACAGCTTTATATGAATGAACAGGTTGAAATCTGGCACTTAGTGTAAGAAAGAAAAATGAATACATGGGTATATTATTCATTCAAAAGAGCCAAGCCCTTTGCTGCCATAAATTGCCACAGCTCTATTGATTTCAAACAAAAGCTGATTTGCATCGGATGAGCATCCAAGCCATATTTTATAACATGCTCAATTTTGATTAATTATTATTGCAGTCCTAAACAGGATTTTTCATTGCTCAATTACCTTCAGCACTATACATGAAAAGAAAACAGAAAGCCCTGCCATGGTCTCCAGCCATAAGACAATTACTAATTCTTCACGTAATTTAAAGAACGTGAGACGTTATGTTCTCAGTTGACTCGTCTGTGAAAGGTGAAGAACTACATCTCCTACACTCATCCGGGTGGACTCAACAATGTTGTCTGTGTTCAATTTTCTGACGTTCCTTTCACCAGTGTGTTAGGTTGTCAGGAACACTTCCTGAACTGAAAGCCCCAAATGGACATTTTAAATGTCTGGAACTGGATATGGTTTCTTATATGACCGGTACAGAGGTGGCTGCATGAGCCATCTGACAAACTCTTACATTCATTGTTCAGAGCTACAGAAGTATTATTCATATGGCAGCCTGGGCCTCCATTCTTCTGTTACTCCTGTCTTTAATTTACACACGATTACAATTCTTCCTTAGAAATAAAACCCCCATGTTATTCTGAGTACTGTGCTCCCATGTGATACATAACAGGTTTTTTTCTTGATCTGTCAATGATTTTATGGCTTGTTCCCTTTTCTTCTGTATTAATATAGCAGTAATATACTGGATGTTTGGGAAAGTCATGTCTGTAGGTTGTTATTCTACAGATACGTGAGACAGAGGGGAAGGGGAAGGGGAAGGGAGAGAAAAAGGCAGAAAGACAGGAAGGAAGGAAAATAAAATTGAGTGGGAGAAGGGGAAGAGGGGGGGAGAAAAGAAGGAAAATGGACAGCTACCCTGTGGCTAGAGGAATCAACCCATGGGCTAGAGGAAATGGGCTAGAAGAATCAACACATCTGACTGCACTGCGAAACAGAGCTAAGTGAACTGTAGATCAAAGCACAAGACAAGAGGTGGTTTCCTCAGTCAGTTTTCCTCTATGGAAACCCTTGTGGATAACACACATGTTTACATACAAAATATTTCTCTCTGATAAACCTGCGCCTTATTTCTGTTTATTTAAATTTATTTTTCAGTGACTTCAACCCAAATACATCAACATCCTTTAGCTCATATATTTAATCCCCTCCTTCTTGATATAAAGCAAGAATTATCTCATGAGTCGGTTCTGTGCTGTTTAGTGTCACCATCTCTTCCAACTTTATATGCCAAGCAGGCTTGGATTAAATTAATACTTAGATGGAAGATGTCCTGCAAAATGCATCTATACAAAAAAAACAGTAGTCTTGATGGTTCAGGACATAAGGTTATTCTCTGTGAGTAAGCAATACACACCATTACAGAAAGGTGCTATAGAATTTGCTACAGGATTATAAAATGCTATACAATTTTAAAGCAGACTAGAAGGTTCTTTAGTAGGGAGTCTATGCCCTGTTATGTTTTATGGCCCCAGCCCCTTCACAGTGATGAATCCTGATTGATTCAAATTGTCAAATAAAAGAATATTTGCTTCAGCAAGCTACCTATAAAATGTGCTATGGTTCCAAAATCAGGCTCTATTTTCAACCACAAACATCTATAGACATTTGTAAATGACATTGTTCTGTCATTTGAAGATGTGAAGCAAAATGTATGGGAGCAATTGGTTGATCCTATCTGTTAGAAGAAATGAAAATCTGTTCTTTCATGAGGTTGTACAAACTTCATGAATGTTGATCTTGTAATGTAATGTTGACTATGAAGGAAGCTCAGTAAATACTGATTTACTCCTGTGGGCTATTAGTATTTTCCCATACATCACCATGTAGATCTGTAGCTATTCTTTTTCATAGGATCATAGGGAAGTTCAGGAAGTTCAAGGAAGTCTCCAGTCCAACCTTCTGCCCAAAGCAGGGTCAGCTGTGAGGTTACACCAGGTTGTGCAAGGCCAGTCTGGTCTTGGAACCTCTGGACAGAGAGGCTTCACAACCTCCCCAAATCCAGTGAATGTCTCATTTCCACGCCTGCCTTCTGCCTCTCATCCTCCAACCATGCATCCCTTCCTTAGCTAAGGATTTTCTTTTGGTTCATATGTTGTCATAGTCATGACTTAATCTGTAAATTGTATTTATATTAGTGCACCTTAATGCCTGTAAAATGTCCTGGTGATACCAATGAGATTATGCCCAAGTGCAAAGGCATCCATATCAGTCCTGCTGCAGGACTTGCAGACTTTGCACACTTTCCTTGTAAGCAAAGGAGAACAAATACCAAGTTAAAGCAAAACAAAACATTTGAGACAATTTCAACTTGTTATTTAAATGAATACATTTTCTGTACATCTCGCTTGAAATAAAAACAAACAAAAGCCCATGAAAAACCCCTCTGTTTGTTAGATATATAATTTAACAAAGCCGAGTATGTAAAAGAAACTGGAACAGCAGGTGTCTTTAAAACAGACCAAGTTGAATCCTGAGGAACTTCATATGATGCAGCAATGATCTATCTAGAATTATGCAAAATTTTCTATTCTGTATGCTAGCTTATCTCACATATTTAAAGACACAGGCAAATAAAACAAAGCAAGACTGGAGACTGTGACATAAAAATAGAGAAAACAGAAGTCTAATATATACTATCAGATAAAAGGAGCCTGAAGGGAGATGATAAAAGTTTAAATACCCTAAAGGAAGCAATATCAAGGAATGAGGAGAATTATTCACACTATGTAGGAGAGCTAAACCAACTTGTGTTTACCAGGACCTGCACATTTTAACAAATAAAACACTTGGGCAAGACAGTATGCACGTTTTAGGAGAACAATAATGCATAACTGGAACTGCAGCAGGGAAAAGGCCATACTCCTCAAGTTTTTTGAGACCTTTGCTCTCTTGCTGGTCAGCCAGTTGGGCCCTGGTCCTTCAGCCATCCTTTTTGTCAATGGCAGGGCGCACTCACTACATGTTGGCCACAGTGCTCTTCTATCTCCAGCAATAATAGGATTAATTAGTGCCTATCCAGGTCTTACCTATAACAGAAACACCTCTGTTTCAGAGAAAGCTACTTCGAAACCATGCAGGCTGTCACACATCTTCACATGAAGACTGGTCCACAGCCATACCATGGTCAGCAGTGAAACCCCACTGCACACTAAGCTGTACCTGTGAGCAAGTAGTGGTGACCACCAGGAGTGGATCTGCAGAACAAAAGCCCTGTTACTGAGAATCTGATTCATTTCAGGCATTTCAGGAGGTTCCCTTCAGATTACATCTGATCCAGTCTTGTCTCCGGCATGCTCCCTGTGAACTAAAATTGGTGCTCATGGAGTGCCTCTTCCAGCTTGGTTTCTGTTGAGATGGTTCTAGTTCAGGCGCTCTGAGACCACTCTGCACTACCAAAGCAGAGAAACTGAGTATAGTTGGGAGATTCTCTTCAAAAGTGTATTCTCAATACAAATTAAAATGCTAATGGAGATGAATCCAATTGTTTCCAGGCAATTGTCTTCTTAGCCGTCTTCAGCTGGGTCAGAGAATCTGGGCTTCCTTCCCAGCATGAAGCTCTTTTGTTTCTGTACTTTCACATTTGTGTTACTCACCCTTGCATTTCCAGATTCTGCAGGGAGCACCATTCAGATCAATGATTTTCAAACTTTCCTATATTTTAAAACCCTAATATATTTATTTTTTTCATTGGAAATGTCAGTCCCTGTATATCGCATTTAAACAACCAGCTTGCCTATCTCTGATAACCTTCTTCAAAGCCAAGAACCACAAGTAAATGGCCGGAAGATTTCCAGAGATTCAGAGGCACTGAGAAGGAAACCATTACTTTAGAATACTCACAGAACAAATGACAGAGACAACTATCAGCCTGCAACAGTACAGTCGATGCCCTACTTATGGAGTGGTAACAGTGCGTCTTCAAATGCTCTACTACCCTGTGCCACTGCATCTCTCCCATACTGTTCAGGATTAAATCACAGTAATCATACAAGGGAATGAAAATTCCACATAGGCTACCATTAGATTAAAAAAAAAAAGTCTTTTTCAAAGCTCCACATCACAGATGATCTTTCAGTATAAAGACATCTTATTAGTTATGATGACTCCATGGAGGCCAGAATCCGTTGCAATAATATGGAAGATGACAGCATAACCAAAAAATAAAAGAAAATGAAGGCAGACATTGTCTTCATTATTCCTTTGTACTGTAATACCTTCTGTGGGATAAATCAAGTGGATTTTACAAGCTGTGTGTTACAGCACAGATTCATTTTTCATAGCTTTCATACACATTTTTCTGCATTAAGCAAACAACTGCCAAATAAAGGCTAAACTGTGCTTTTGGAGTCAAGCCATCCCTCGAGCAGTTCTGCATGAATCACATTGTGTTTGTTGGTAGCCTCAGACAAACAAGCAGTAGCCCTGACTAATGACAACAAACGTCATAAAATAGCTATGCCTCATTGCTCCTGGAAAAGAGGACAGAGGTAGCATAACCACATTCCTGCTCACTCTGATGTTATGCTGATGTATCTGTCACTGCCAGACAGGACAGGCATCTTTTCCCAAATTATTCTCTAAGGAAGAAGCACCTGACCAACAGCGAGTAAATTAGGTATGACACAGGTCACCTGGATTTAATTCCTTGCCTTGATGGTGACTTCCCACATGACTCAGACAAGTCATTTTTCTGTCTCTCTGTTCCAAGCATTATGCATGGAAATAGTTATTTACTTCAGTGAGTATTAAGAAAATGTTCATTACATATTACAAGAGGCTATGGCAAGAAAAGGCAGATAGTCCTATGTGGGATGAGTCCAATTGTTTTGAGAGGTGCAATATACAAGCACAATAACATCATTATAATAAAGGATCCTGATTCATTATTGCAAATATCTTACCAGGAATACATGGAAAAATTTATACCTGAGTAGTATTTCCTAACATTTTTCTTTTCAGCTGAAGGAATTTCTGGGATGTTGAAATACAAGTGCCAGCATTTCTTTCCCAAATCAAGACTAATACATGGGATTTAGCGCAGCAGCAGCACCACCTGTTGGCAAATTTGTTATCTAAAAAGCAAACAGAAAATTTTCGAAGCAGACCACGAAATGAAATGCTAAGATACAGCCTGCAAAATACATCTTCAACTGCATCGCCTTACTGCCAAAACCAATATGTGAAGTCAGGATCCACAGCAAGAGGCACCCATAGCATTAGTGCTGCAGAACTGTCCTTTCACACACACCTTTAATGCAGGGAGCATTCTCTTGAGCCAAAATCTCACATTTCCTTCCCCTTGGTAATTTTGGAGCAGCAAAGGCTGCCCGATTTGCACAGAACCTTCAGCTTAAAGTCAGAGTGGTTCTTCAAAGTGAGTATACACAGAAAAGTGTTCCTGGAAGAGGCAAAGCCATCGTAAGTGGCAAACAGTTTATCAAGCTGTCAGCAGTGTCAGTTCTGGCTGTGAAATCTGAAAGAGCAGCAAATGTAAGGTTAACAAGTGATTATTACTTCAGGAAAAGTGGCATTCACATAACTGTGAAAACAGGGCAATCTCACAGCTCTTACTGATGAGATTGTTTTTCCAGTGTGGAATAGTAACTCAGATTCCTAGAAGGTTGTAAGGAAAATACACATCTCATCACCTTAAGCTCAGAAACAGGCTGTAGTGTTCAGATAAATATTTTGCTCACTGCTGTAGTTTTCTATGGGGATGTTAAACATATTATGGCACACTGCAATAAAAGCAAATGACATAGAAAGGAAACTGCCATCAACTGTAGACATCTGAGCAACAATATGGGGGAAAAAAACCCAGGCAATTTCACTAAATAAACTCAAACTTAAGAAAACCTGTTGTCAATCTAATCTTGTGTAATGTCTTCACCTTTTACATTCAGCATGTCAGCCCTTCTAAACCCATCCTCAGGCAGGTGCTATGTGCTCGGACTGCACTATGTAGCTTACACATGCCCACTGCTCACAAACATATCTGACACTCCATACTCCTATAGTGCACTGTTCTTGTTTAGGGCTCGATCTATGGTGCTGAGACCATTTTAAGGCAGATCTGGACATCAAATCACTTATTCTCCAGCTGAGCACCCACTCAGAAGAGCTGTTCCAAAGCCTCTGTGGTCTTCTACTGTCAGCACAAGTTCAATGTGTAATGCACTTGCACCCACCAGGACCTATTCTCCAACCACAAGTGCCTAAAGAGAAGGATCTCCAGCTTCTATTATACAATATTATACTAATACTTTGGGTTTAGACCTCTAATAACTGATTGCCTGCTCCTATACTTTATGCAATAACTCACTGTTTTTATTACAGCTTTAGGCTTAAACATCTGGTCACAGGTCTGTTTACATCCTGCTTTGGAGAATTCTGAGTCCAGGCAGGCAGCTTATATTACAAGTGCCCTGGTTTTGCTGGTTCTACTTCTAATTACTCATGCCTGACAACAAGATCAGTGTCAGCCGTTTCAGTGCTTAGTTTCTCACACTGGTTACATATGATCAATCGCACAGCTTTCCTCCTTTCTAAAGCTTCTCACTGACTGACACATCCATTTATTTACAGTTAAACAGGCACAGGCTAGAGATTTCACTTCCACGAGTGCAACAGGATAAAGGGGAATAAGAGCAGCGTGGAGGACAAGCAGCACTTAGGCCTCCTCATTGCTTACTTGGTCTCTTGCTGCCAGCAATGGAAAATTTCATAGGGGTCAGCACAGGACACTCTCCAGAATGCTCCTTACTGCAACAGGGTTTTCTCTTCAATTCTAGTAAAGTGGCTCTTCAGAAGGTTTGCATGCTCCAGCCTCTTCACAAAGACAGCGGTGTTCATTTCTCTCCAGATGGAAGCGTTACCCACAAATAACTACACTGACATTTTCTTCTCTGCCCTCTTACTCTCCTGCCACAACCACACTAATAAGTCAGTAACAGCAGGAAATAGAGACCAAGTCATTTCAGATGACTAACAGAGTTCAGATACCCCAATTAATTTGGTGCCCAGCATAAGGCATGTTAAAGGAACCTCCACTTTTCAGCAAATGGTAATTCAGCGTTACATGAAGATAAAATAACATTCAGTAATCTCAAAGGAGATGCCAGTATCAATTTAAAGCGGATGGGAACATCTTTGGATTTCATTACATCTTCTCATAGACTTGGAGATAAAGGAATTAGATATTATTTCTAAAATATTCACTTGTGCTTATCTAGAAATTATTCTTTTGTACCCTGTGCATTTGAAAGTGCAGTCACTTCAGTACTATGCTGAAATTAACTCAATATTTACAGAGTATTTTTGAACAATGTGGTCTTTTTCTCCCTTATATTGCAATGAAACATCAGGTTAATGTATTTTTTGTAACAGTACTGACAAAATACCGGAGCACTCCACTAACTTGTACTTCATCAGCTCTCTTTGATTTCATATCTTTGTTTTGGTTTCCCAAAATAAACATTTTGACTGTTTCTTTTGAGATGAAATAGTTAAAAACAGAGAACTGGTAAGCATTTTTACTAAGCATTTTTACCCCTAAATACAGTCACTTATTACATAAACATCTGTATCTTCGTTAACTAAGCTCATTTTTGGTTAACCATCTCCTAGCTTCTGCCTCAACAGAAAACAGGGCTGTTGGCAAAACTACTCTGGGGCTTTTCAAATGCCCAGGTTTCACAATGTAACCCATGATTAGTTTTACCTCTGACATCTTTGCAACACCTATACTTTTGCCTAAAAGACACATTAACTGTGACTATGATTTCCCTGCATATGTGCAAAACAGAGTACCAGGTTGGAAGGGATCTCAAGGATCATCTGGTCCATCCTTTCTAGGCAAAGCATGACCTAGTCTAGATGTCCTGGCACCCTGTCCAGCCGAATCTTAACAGTGTCCAATGCTGGGGAATCCAGCACTTCTCTGGGGAGATTATTACAATGGCTGACTGTTCTCATTTGGAAAATTTTTCCTCTTGTGTTTAGTCAGAATCGCCAGGAGTAACTTGTGTCCATCACCCCTTGTCTTTTCCATGTGATTCCTTTCAAAAAGGGAGACTCCATCTTCTTTGTAGCCACCATTTAAATACTGGAACATGGTCATAAGATCTCCCCTGACCCTTCTTTTCTCTAGGCTGAACAAGCCCAGTCCTCTCAGCCTTTCCTCACATGGCTTTCCAGGCCTTGTATCATCTTCGTGGCTCTTCACTGAACCCTCTCCAGCCTGAATCCTCTCCATATCTGAACTTGCGTTTATCTCAATATCTTGGCACGTTTTGCATATAGTACATACATAATAGATCTTAACCATGCTTTCAATACCTGTATTCTAACATCTATATTATATATTTGTACTGGTATCTATATCTACCCTTTATTTATATTTCCTGCTATCTCTTGCTGTGATGTGGCTCTTTCTTTTTTCATTATTGCTTTCCAGTGTAGTTCCAGCAGCTCCAGCCTGCTCACCTTATAAGCCAGGCAGTGAGACTGATGCTCTCTTGAACTGCTGTGTCAGTTTACTGGTAAATAGATCAAGCACAGAATGCTTTATTTTTCTAGCTTATTTTGTTGTGGTGACTCTTCCTAAAGTCACATTAAAACTCTTCTCCCTTTATTTCAAACTATCCACGAAGTTTAAAAAACCCCACACACAATCATAGTTACCATAGAAACTATCTCTAAGATACAGAACAATTTCTTAAAGAAGTCTGCAGAGGAGTACCTAGTAGCATCAGAGCTGTGATACAGAAAATGAGGGATGGGCTGTACTCCAGAGCCTGAGTTTATCACACATTTCTTGCAGCGATGAAGAGTGACTCTGCTGAAACAGGAACAGCTATTTGCAGAGTGAACTGACTTATCAGTGGGTCACATGAGTATCACAAGTCCATCACAAAACAATAAAACAGAGTAATAAACCTTATCCCCCCGCATCTTCAAGTTGTTACACTTGTTAAGAGTACGACTGGGGTGCTGCACCAGACCCAGACGAAGGGTAATGTTTTCTGCATTTGTGTTCCTATCTGTGAAAAATGACAGAATTCCTCTGGATGGAAATAATGTGTTATCTGGTCTTCTCATGGTACTGACATCTTCCAGTCTTGCGACGCTATGAGAAAAACAAATCTCTTGTCATTTCAGCCCATAAATGGCTCCCTTTGGCGTTAAAAAGTCTGTAAAAACCATAATTACAATTGCAAAAAACCAGAGACAAAACCCAAGTAACAGATCCCACATGCATTCCCAACGCATGACATCTCAAGCGTAAGTGCAGACACTTTTCTACTCAAAGATGCTGCCAAATAAAAAGAAATGTCAATGCTATTTGTTCTTGCTACTCAAAAAAATATGTTTTCTGAACTGCATTTCAGTATCACTTTGTATTGAGAATGCCTGCTGGAACACAGTTCAGAGCTGTTACAGCAGAATTCTGCTACCACCTTCTGGCTGACAGAAATACACAGCACTAACTTCACCAGTGCACATTGATTTCGTAACGTGTTTGCTGCTCTTTCAGTCTGCACTCTTCACAAGATGCTGTCCCATTGCCTTTAATGAAGAAATAAGTAAGACAGACAAAAGAGTTACACCTTCGTTTTGAAAACCTTTCTCATAAAAATGAACAAATTGCAAACCTAAGTATTTGATTTTTGTTAAGGATCTGAAAATCATTCTTTTGTAATTAAGATTCAAATTTATCATAATAAAAATTAAACTTCTTGACATAAATCCAAGTTTTATTTTTCGCCATCCGCCTCAAATAAAAGTGTCGTGGTTCAATCCAACTTATTATCAATTAGCAAAGAAATCCATTGTTTACACCACTATAACTCACAAAAGGTGCAGCCCTGTAAAGTCTTTTGCATGCTTCTCTCACTGCATGTGTGATTTAGTCCCACTAACTTCACAGTGCCAGAAGCAAAGACAATCTGCATGCTGAATTGATGCTTTTACTTCAATATAATTGCCTGCAGTAAATTGACTAAAAAAAGAGCATAACCAGGTCATAGCCTTGTTAGCTCTGGTTTGTCCTCTTCTTCTGTTGCCACAAATAATTCTCAAAACTTCTGGAGTTACATTACAAAATCAGCATTTTTTTTCTCTACCTCTTAAGTAACTACCTAGACTTCAGCTCAAGAAAAGCCTGAAGCTGTAGGATTAAAGGTTCAGAAACATGACGATAAACAAAAAGAACTTTGTATGTAAACATTTTAAATATCCTTATTTTTAACACAAGGTCTGATGTAGGGAATTGTCCAAAAGAGCACCTTGAATGGGTTTGGCAATATGGAGCAAGTGGGAGTAATCACATGAGCAAGGAGGAGTAAAATAAAGGTCATTGTTATTTTCCATAACTAAGACCAGGTCATTTCTTCTAATACAAGTCCCTTCTGCTGCTGACACAGGTGGTGAGAACTCCCCTCACCATGCACAAAACCAGATTTTGTTGTGTTAGTCCCCTCCAGGATAAAACAAAAAGAACAAAAAGCTGAAGATGGGGCAAATGGAAGCTCAAACACTCCATGTAAATATCCACCAAATTAAGTGAACGTGTTACAACATGTAACTTTCAAGTACCCGATCTATATCCCGTGTTTCTTCTGCTCCCACCAGTATTCATGCAATCCACCAAATTTATTTTCAGATTGCTTTGGGTCACAGAATTAGTGCACTCTATGTACCTACATGAATTATCTGACTATTTTCTCTCATCTAAGGAGCTGAATTTTTTTAAACTTCATCATAGCATTTATTATTTATTCAGTTTTATGTATTATTTATTTAGTTATTCACAGATTCTGTGGAGCTGCAGGAAGGATGAAAAGATCATTATAATACACGCATCACCGCAAGTTATTACAAAATACCACAGCAGAATGGCTGTATAGATTGCATCAAAGAGGTTTCACTCTCAGCAGCTGGGTCAAAGGCATAGAAAAAGTTAAATGAGGAGGCATCAGCATTTATTTGGACTTAACCCATATCCTATTGAACTCAGTAACAACATTTCCAGTCTCCTTAAGCAGGACCTGAAAGCAGACTTCTGGAAACTGCTTAAAAACTTATAATGTTTTCTAGGTTTCAAAGGCCCCTTGAGAATCCAGCCATAAGTGACTAAGCCTCTTTCAAAATGAAATGCAGGCACCTAGGTTACTTAGATGACACCTTTGGAAATTCTGCTTTAAATGAATTCTTACCATCACACAGCAAGCCAGATATCAAAGGCAGGTGGCTAGCCCTAATGAAGCATCTATTCAAATTCAGGCCATGTTTTAGCAGCAAGCACTCGGGTGGATTATCAGAAGCTGGTGCTGTTTAATCTCTTACCTCCTGGGAAAAAGTGGCATTTGAAAAATGTCAGGAATATCAATTGCAGGAGGGGGAGAGAAAATTCTCTCCTAAAAAGCCAGTTTTTCTGCTTCACCATGAGATATGAAGGTTTAAGATGTTCTGCCCATCAAATCTGGACATATTCTGTTGAACTGCACAGGTTCTTGCGAACTCTGCAGGCTTTCTACTCTCTCAGCTTTACAGAGATTTACAATTGTATTTTAAACCTTCGCTAAGCATACTAAAGGAAGGATTTGTTAATTCACAGTAAGATATTTTCACATCTGAAACAGAGCTACCTGCCCTGACTCTCAGTGAGTCTCCAGAATTCCTTTACATTTCAAGACTCCCTGTACGTTCCAAACAAGTTGAGGGAGCCCAGAATCTCCTTTGCCACTGATGAGAAGCCATCACATTCCAGTGCAACAGGCACCACAGCCCTAGTCTGGAGCTACAGTCTTGACTTCTCTCCACCCTCTGACAGTTTGATTCAAAACTGGTTTAGTTTGGGGATCTTCTTGCAATCCCAGGACTAGCAGTTCTGCATGAACAATGTCCTGGTTTGCAGGCAGGGGGATGAAAGGCTCCTCACCAAACTGCCAAGCAAACCAGCAGATCCTGCAGTTTGAGAAGGGAACTGAAACATGCTGCTTCTTTACAGATTCAGATTTTACAGTGAAACCTTGCTGTTTCAAACGCTCAGAAATTCGTGACCATTTTGTGTCTAAGTGCCATTAACCATGGACAAGATGGGATGACTTTTGACTGGTGGAAATGTGGAATAGCTCACACAGAAAGCACTGAACGGTGCATTTACATGCTACTCAGCTGTGAGAGCCGATAGAAAATAACATTACTTAGACATTCCAAGTCTGATAATATATTTTCAAGCTTAGAACACAACAAAGATACCACTTCTGCCTGCCTAAAGCTGCTTCTGACAAAGAATTGTCATGCAATCTATCCTTTGTCACACTTCCAACATCACAATCTGCTTATTTCACCTACCCACTTGATCCAAAGCAGCAAATACAGTTCTGGGTAAAGGCTTCCTATGTAGTACAGAGTGCCTTGAACTGAAAACGTCCATAACAAGGCTTTGAAGTATTGATCTATTGTTTTTAGGTAAATAAATGTCAATGATAATACAATGCATAATATTTCATGGTACACAGTTGTAGAGATGAAACAACTTCACATGATAATGATCATCTCCAGGCGTAATAAGCGAACATTTTCCTTGGTTTCTCAAGACCACAGGATGGGCAGTAGCTCTGCGCATTAGAAGGCAACACACATTCCTGGTTGTACCAGCCCAATCTGTCCAACTAGCACTCTGGAGAAAGCAGAGAGAATTTAGAATGAGAAGCAAAATACTGTCACAGTGAATGTGTTGCTGTGACACCTCAATCTTCTGGTCCAGATTGCGGGTAATGAATCTCAAATTAAAAAGGATTTTCCTTGAGAAAAGAAATTGAACTCCTTTACCACAAGAGAAACTCATTTTCACTGTCTGATCATCTAATTTGACTCCCTGAATAACTAGACACAGGAATTTCCTGGTGCGATTTCTGCTTCAGATATATTATCTGTGCTTGAAAGACAATGTCTTATATATACTTATGTCTATATATATCCACACGTGTATACATGTATACACAAATGAACACGTAAGACTGACAGATACCATCCAAAACCAATCATCTTTTTCAAGCTTCCAGTGATGGAATAATAATACCATAAATCATCACTACTATTAAGAAAGTAGATCTGATTTCTGGATTGCAAATGTGCAGCTTTCCTTTCCAGCCACTGATTTCCCCTATGCATTTCTGCTAGACTCAGTGACCTTGTACTAAAAATAGCAGTCTCCCATGGAATGATGCAAACCACAATCAAGGCTTAACCTTCTCTACAATTACTTCAAAATTCCCTTCGATGAGAACATTTCTGGCATTTTGTAATCACCTATGATCAGGAAAAACCCCTGTGTTCCTACCATCAGTATGACTGGCACTGTCAGATTATTTCCCACCAACTCTTTTAAGTCTATCCAAAAGCAGACATACAAGTCCAGAGCAGCAGTACATTCTCCTGCTTATGTCTGTCTGTTGTAGAACACTGCTTCCATTCTTCTTTTAAGTGCAGAAATTTCTAATGTGAGAAAAATAGAACATGTGTAAATAAAATTATTTATTATGAAGGTGATGAGGCGCTGGCACAGGTTGCCCACAGAAGCTGTGGCTGCCCCGTCCCTGGCAGTGTTCAAGGCCAGGCTGGATGAGGCTTGGAGCAACCTGGTATACTGGAAGGTGTACCTGCCCGTGGCAGAGGGTTCGAACTGGATGATCTTAAGGTCCCTTCCAACCCAAACCATTCTATGCTTCCATAAAAATAATAATAATAAAAAAGTTACACAAAAATCTTTTATTATTTCTCAGATAAGATTATCTCAGAACACCAAATACAAGATCCAGTTCTTAAAGACATCATAAAAGTTTGTCTAACATTCTATAAGACTTTAAAATTGAACAACAAAACTCATCCAAAATTAAGTAAGTAGTTTTCACTACAGGTTCCTGGAACCCAACATCCAGTGACCAACCATTAAAAAGTGACCAACTTAAAAAGAGAAGTCTCTACACAAAATATACAGGAATATGAGACTTAAATATCTATTATGCCCACAAGAAGCTGATTACCTAACTCTTATTTGAACAAGGCACTCCCCACATTTTCAAAACTCAGCTGGAAATCTCTTACACCTCCCTACCAAGCACAGGAACCGCCTTTTGAAGCTCTGCAGACTACTGTGAGATGATTCTTGTGTACTGTAGTGGTTTGTGCATGCAGAATAGATGTGATTTCAAAAGCCTCAATTACAAACTAGTATTTGCTTGTACACTGTTCTATAAAACAAAAACCTCGTTCCACTTAACATCACCTACAAACCTTCAGAAAACTGATTGTGTGTATGTTAAAACTAATAACAAATTGAGTTTTCAGGTTTTCTTTAATGTGATCAACTACATGATTTTGAACTATGAAACAAATACCTGCATGATGGATTGGTTTCTGGAAGATCTAAAGGCATGTCTCTGTATCAGTGAGATAGCAACTAGGTATGGAACACCACCACGTGATACTTTTGGGGAACTATATGGATTTTAACATTTTCTCTGTTTGAACCAATGTCCATCACTAAGGTCATAGGAATGCTACTTTTTAAGCCCGTAAGTATCATGCTAGTAAAATAAGAGGTTTTAATTTTATATACAATATTATCAAAACAGAAATTGATGCTGCCTCTGCAGAAGTGCAACTTGTTTGCATTCCACAAAGCCAAAAATGGCTGGATTCTTCTGAAATGGAAGTATGCTTGCTCACTACAGATGAAATGCAACCATAGTCCCAGGAATAGCACAAAACTTATTTTGTAGATATAAATCAGACTTTTATCCTTATCTGGCATTTTCACTTGACAGCAAGTAAGTGAAATTCTTGTTTCAGGAACAATTTTTTGCACTATGGTAACAATGTGAATACACCTACTTTTAATTATGCAATATTTCCATTAATTTTCTTGCTTTATAAGGCATCCACAAACAGAAATGTTTTCTAAATAACAGGAAAGGATAAAACTTAATTATACTCTTACTTCTTCCCTTTCTTTCCTGTTATCACAACATGCATTTATACATTAAACCACACCTGGCAAGCAGCAAAACAATGTGCTTTCTTCTACTTGAAACTGAGCAGCTTATTCTCCCAGTCCACCACAGGCCTCAGAGGGAGCTTCAGATCAGAAGCAAGAACTTAGTATTTGATAGCTCAAGTAAACCTGTGTCTTTATGTAAGGTATACAGATAACGAAGCAAGTGGAGCATATCTCACATAAACTTACCAGTTTGCAAAAGACTGTTGGAAACAGTCTGCTATTACCCTTTTTGCATCCTTAAACTTCCTTTAAAGAAGCACTTGTAGAGATCAGTTAACCTTCTCATTCTACACACAAGTGCTTCAGGATTTGTTGTACGTCATACGAACACTTCAGCACTCCTAGTTCAAAAATTATGCAGTAGACACTTCATTAGCTGAAATCAATTTGTATTTGCCTGCAGAAGCACAGATCACCGTAATTATTACATACAACCTATTATGAGACATCAAAGAAACTGGCATACTATACATGACACGTAAGCTGGTCAGATGACAGGAGCACTCAGGGCAACCTTAAGGGAACTGTGTGAACACTAAAACATGATCTTTTTCAGAGTCATTTGTGACGTTAGTAACTTTATGTGAAAATACATATACAAAAGGGGTTTTTAAATTAACCTCACATGTACCATTGATATCTAGAATGTAAGCATCAAGTTTCCTAATTACACTATTTAGCCAAGTATTTCTTTAACTGATTTAGACAACCTACATTCCCCACAAAAAGTTAGAAACCAGCCAAAAGCTGAACATCCCCGCACCAGCCCAGCACCTGCCACAAGCGAAGTGCTCGCCGGCTCCTGATGACTCCAGACCAAAGAGCACAGCGCTTCCACAGCCAAGCAAGCTGTGGCCAGCAGTGCCCAGAGTCCCTCAGCTCCTCCCTGGCCCAGCCACAGGATGAGACCCTGAGGAGGCCGGCCCGGCCCGACACAACAGGCCCCTGTGGCTGGGGATCACCGCTGGTGCCGGCGGCGATCAGCCCCCTTCTGCTGCAGCTGAAAGGCTCCCCGAGGAGCTCCTCTGAGCCCGGAGCTTACCTTGCCATGGGCACCAGGGCCACAAAGTAAACCTAACCCAACATAACAGCCCCTTCACCACCATCCCTACCCCTCCGCCCCGCATATCCCGGCCCACCGCGCATGTGCCCCACTCCCTTCCCCCCGCGCATGCGCTCCGTGCCGCTGCTCCTCATCCCCCTCCTCCCCTCACTCCAGCCGCCTGCGCAGCCGCGGCTGCCCGTTCTCCCCTTCCCCCGAAGCTTCGTGAAGCTTCCGGAAGGCTCCGGCCGACTTTTTCCGCTGAGGGGCCGGCCCGCCCCTCGGCGCTGCGCCCCTGCAGCCTCGCTTTTCCTCGTTGTCACGGGCGGTTCGCCGGCCGCTCTGCCGCCATGTCGTTGCTGTGCTACAACCGGGGCTGCGGCCAGCGCTTCGACCCCGAAACCAACACGGAGGGTGAGAGCGGCGGCGGAAGGGAAGGGGGGGTGCGGGGTGCATCCTTAAGTGCTCCGCAGTTTTCGGCCTGAGGGTGTGAGGGGCGGCCTCTCAGAGGGGTTACGAGGGCTCTGCAGGGGAGCTATGAGGGGCGAGCTGAGGCACCCGCGCCCGGTGTCCTCCCTGGCCGGTGAAGCCACGTCGCGGTGTGACGCTGGAGCTGTCATTGGGGTCTGTGAAGGACGGACAGCAGCGCTAAGGAGCAGGGACAGCCCTGGCCTGCGGACTGTGTAGTGTGTCCGTGTCCCTCCCGCCATCCCTGTCTGTCACTGCACCGGACTGGCCCCGGCTCACTTCTCCCCGAAGAGCTCGTGGTTTTGTGTGGTGGTCTCAGTGTCTTTAGGGGTGGAGGGGCTGTCCGGTGTGGTGAAGCGATGCTGCGGGCTGCTCCGTTACAGGCTCCGCGGCCCCTGCACAGCGGATCCTGCCCGGGCACGAAGGTGTCCCGTCGGTGCGGAAACGCGGAGCTGGCGGTGGGCCTGAGTACGGGGTTCTTGTGTAATTATAAAACTCTTCACAGCAGAATGAGGGGAAAAAGGTAATAAGGACCTGCTCCGTACGTTACTGTTACCTGTTTTAAAGGTAGAAACTGGATGCCTTGAGGAACAGACGTGTTTCTTCTGAGGGCCTCTGTGGGTGTTGCATACCTAGCAGTTATCAGCGCCTGTTGTTTTAATTGTAGTATGTGGGCTAGGAGCTGGTAATTAAATATGTCTTACGATATATGTATGTCTGTTTTGCCAAGTGCTGTGAGCTCTTGCAGTGCTTCCTCTATGCATACTGTGAATCCAGTACCTGGTGAAGCATAGAATGGTCTGAGTTGGAATAGACCTTAAAGCTCATCCAGTTCTAAACCCATGCCATGGGCAGGTACACCTTCCACTACACTAGGTTGCTCCAAGCCCTATCCAGCCTGGCCTTGAACACTGCCGTGGATAGGGCAGCTGCATCTTCTCTGGGTAACCTGTGCCAGCGCCTCACCACCCTCACAGGGAAGAATTTCTTCCTTATATTTAATAAGGGGGTGAGGGGAAAAGAAAGGCAAAACCAGATCAAACAGGGGTTTTTTTTGTTCTCTTTATTTGTTCTTCCCATTTGCATGCAGTGACCTTAATGCAGAGACAGCATTATCAGTCTGTCTCCCAAAAGGTTTTGCAAAGTTTTCACAGTGCTGTCATTTTAGTTTTCATAATTCCACAGAGGCTGCAGAAGGGTGATCTGAGTTTTCAGTAGGCTTGCTTTCAAGTGGTTAGTAAAGCAACTCTTCTGGCTGAATTGCTAGAATGGCCTCTTTGCATTAGCCTTATTTGTAGAGACCCACAAGATTAGAAGTAGGCTAACGTGTTCTAGCATGTGTGTGAGTTCCGCGATTAAGAAACATGGCATAAAGTGTATTTCTTTTTCTGAGCTAAGTAATGCCAAAGAGAGGGGCAGCAGTTTGAGTAAGACTCACTAATGTTAGTAACTTGAAAAGCAAGCAGTTGAAAATCACAGTTGTGGAGTGATCACTTTCCTGCTCTGGCAGGGGGATTGGACTGGATGATCTTTTGAGGTCCCTTCCAATCTCTAACATACTGTGATACTTTTGTGACCATCCCCTGCGTCCCTTTGCTCCAAAAGACAAAGCAGACGGGGTTTTGTACTAAAAATTCTCACTGGGGCTTCATGACCATTGTTGTTATTAAAACAACAGTTCTTCACCCTGTTCCTATGTTTGTGACCAAGTTGTAGTAGGCTGATGTTGTTGGCCTGGCCCTGTGCTAGCTGTGTTGCTTGGCTTGGGAGAAACAGCTTCTTGAGAAGTTTATTTTGGTGAGTAACTGTACGCTTACTGGAATTACTGTTTCCTAGCCTAACCAGTTCTAAAGGTAAATGTAGTTATTCACAGACCACTTCCGAGAACACTACCATGATGCTTGTGATGACATGGTTTTATAGTTTGCAAAATAACCTATATTTTTGTTTTTATTTGGTTTAGTAGTGAAGTCCTGGGCTCTTCTTGCAGAATAGCCACATTTTGTTTTATATTCCTGTGAGGTTTACCAACATTAGCTTTGTATCCTGAAGCTAAAGGAATTCAGATGTCCCAAAATACCCACCTTTTGAGTTAAGGTGGGAACTGATGCCTGCCAGGTATGGTAGTACTTTAGGCTTAAGCAGTGAATATAAAATCAAAGAAAATTATACTAAGCGAGATTTCTTAAAAATTTACACTTTTATGAAAACTACAAAGCTTAGTTGTTTTTTCTTTCTTATTTAATATCTGTAGGTAGATTACTACTAAAGTTACTTAACACTTCTATCTTTTGCTTCCTATTGTGTGCATTTTGGTATTTTTCACTCTTCCAGTTTATGGAGACTTATTACAAAAATTGTTACTATTTATGTTGCTTTTAGCTGTTTCTAACAAGAAAAATTTTGCATTACTGGCTAAAAGACAACAAGTATTTCCCATCACTTTTAGAGTCGGGTCATTAAAATACTATCCATGCAGTATATGTCAAAGAGAAGTTAGAGCAATTATATTACTTTCAGAAAAATGCATACCTTAAGTAAAAAAAGAACAGTTGCAACATAAAAAGCTGTAATGTTGATAAACATCTCTGAACATAAGCAGTTCCATTAATGGAAGTTAATGTTTCAGTGTGGTTTTTTACAGAACCTATTTAGTATTGACATGTCTAAATTGTGTATGTGGAAGATTAGCATTTGGCTTCATGTCCTGAAGTGACCTAGGATACTACAGACACTGAAAAAAGATCAAGCTCATTAACGTGGACAAAATGATGGATTTGTGTTGAGAGATGTTTTTAACAGTGCTTCTGGGTAGAAACCCTTGCTCAGGTGCAAATAGATGTATTTGGTGTGTAAATCACTATTTTATGTCTGTCAGGTGGCCACAGGACCACCTTTTTACTTCCACTGAATTGCCAGTAAGAACTGACTGTTGATGGAGGCGAAGGATGGTCCACAGAAAGTTTATTTGCTCCATGTGGAAACAGAAGTTTGTCTTAGATGCCTGCTTTCTGTTTTGTGTTGTATAATACAGAAGAAAAGAATCTTAATTATTGAGGTTTAATGCACTCTATCTTGTTCTGTGGAGTATGTGTATTCCTTAATAAGTATGTGCACTTGGGGAAGTGGGACAGCTCATGGCATATGAGAATTGCAATGTGAAATTTTTGCTGGGTTTGTGATGGGATGAATAAAGATTCTTGGTATGCCTGAATATTAATAATAGTAATTTCCTTCTAGGATCATGCACTTACCATCCAGGTGTGCCAGTCTTTCATGATGCTCTCAAGGTAAGTAAGCAACTGTGTGTCAAAATCTTTTTTTGTCATATATGTGTAAAAGAGTATGCTTGTTTCTTTTTTAATTCCAAGTGTTCCAATGTTTTAGAAACTGATGTTCATGTTTGAACATGAACTGAGGAACTGATGTTCATCCTATCATGTTTGAGCAACCCCATGAAATTAGACAAGCACACTTACGCAGCCCTGAAGAAGACATTAAAAGCTGTACTCATGATCTAACTGCTGTGCAGGTCTGTATGACACGTGTTTCCTGTTGATTGACCTCAGGTGTCTCAACAGTTTAGGTAGATTATCTGAATAGATCTTTGGAGGCATTGAGGGGTGTCATACTCTTTCAGTTAATTAGCCTGCTTGGAGTTCAGACCAGCTGCTAGTGGTCTTATGTGGCTGGAGCACTAATCATAGAACCACAGAATGGTTTGTGTTGGAAGGGACCTTAAAGCTCATCCAGTTCCAACTTCCTGCCATGGGCAGGGACACTTTCCAGTAGACCAAGTTACTCAAAGTCCCGTCCAACCTGGCTTTTAACACTGCCAGGGATGTGGCACCTGCAGGTACTCTGGGCATCCTGTGCCAATGTCTCACCACCCTCACAATAAAGATCTTCTTTCTTGTATCTAATCTTGTATCGAATCTAAATCTACCCTCTTTCAGTTAAGGTGTGCATGACATTTGCCTACTGTAAAGAACATTTGTGTTCTCTTAATCGGTCAAATAAGAATGTTAAGTTGAGACTGATTGCCCTTGGCTCTGATGCAGCTGTCCAGGATTCTTGGGCTACATCTTCAGCAGTGAATTAAATGTACGTGTGACTGGTCTCTAGTGCTTAGGCCAACTGCAGAGGCCATGTTCATTACATTAAAATGTTTTCCTGCAAGATCTACTGAATGCATCCCGAGTGCCTACATGGAATTACTTAGACACAACTGCCAAGACAGTACTGGAAATCATGCTAACACTTTAGTTGTGTATGGTCAGAAATCTGGTGCCCAGAAATGGAGCCTTGTGCTGTTTACTGTATTAATAGAGCTGCAGCCTAACCAACCTATCTTAGGAAACCAAGCTGCTGTTAATCTGAGCTGTGGGGCCAGCATTTTTTCTTGGCACTTAGGAACTGCTTCAACTGGCAGTGCAGCTTATCCCTTTCTTGTAATGTGATGTCTTTTGGTCTCATGGAAGCTTGTGCATCTGTGCTGGGAAGCTTGTTTCCTGTAAGCTCTGCTCTTTCTGCAGTACGTAACTCTGGAATAGGCAGTGTGCCACTGGCAAATAGGGAAGGATGCTGTTAGATCAGATACGATGCAGTTACTTAGACTATGGAGTTTGTTCTGAACAAAATTATAGTTGTACTCATAAAAGAGTACATAAAACTTCTACCTAACTAAAATAACCGAAGTTACACTGTTGCCTCAAGAGCTTGTCTTTGCTCCCACTTATAAACGCCATTTTTAAAACAAATACTACTTTCCTCCCTTTCCTTATCCTGTCTTTTGGCCTGATCATAAAATTATAATATTTTGAGTGCTTTTCTTTCTCCTATAAATTATAGACAGTTTTAAGAAGGCAGGGTGAACCTTTTGTCTCCTCACTTGTGGAAGTAGCTGATAATTTTTGAGGATGTTGTAGAACCACCTACCAAACCCCATTGTGTTGCTTAAGCTTTCCAAGCAGTGGCGCATTTATTAGTCAAACTGTTGTCTTTAATAAGGTTCCTTGAGCTCTAAGGTATGTTACTTGGAGTGGCAAGATAATTTTCTCTAAAACTGGGTTTCTGGTTTATATGATAAAAAGTTCTTGGTTGATGTGGTTGGATAGATGGCTATGCAATGCAGATATCCAGCCTTGTGATGAAGAAGTAAGCAGTTGGAAGACATCACTAGTGCTCAAGGAAGATAAAAAATTCTTATTTAGGATGGGGGCCTGTATGTTCTGCCACAGGTGGGCCTAGTCCTTGGTGTAATATTTCTTTGTTTCACTTACTTGTTACCTTATAAGATGAAGTCAAGTTTCTTTTTCTGTCATACAGAGTTGGCACCAAACTTGTCACAGAAATACCGGCTCCCATTTACCAAATTTTCTGAGAGAAAAACTAAAAATGGCAGCTGTAACACATTTCTCTGGTTTTTAAAAATGCAGATGATAATAATATTGTCCAAAGAAAGGAAAATCTGTAATCGTGATGTACCATATCTTATAAAAGAATACAGTTAGTCTTTTGCTTTTTATAAGCTGTTGCCAAGTAAGGTAGTCATGGTTGTTTTGTTTTCATTCCAAAATGTTTATAGGGTTGGTCATGTTGTAAGAGAAGAACAACAGACTTTTCTGACTTCCTAAGCATTGTGGTATGTACTCCTGATTATTTACCATTTTTATACTTGTCAAATGACATAATATTGATGAGAGGTGGCATAATTTTGTTAAAACTCTGAAGTCTTGCGTGCACTATTTTTCTTGATACAGTGTTGAAGCTGGGTCTCATTTACAAGCTTTAATGGTGATAATTAGTTCTATTAAAACCTGTTTAGATGCTTATTAATAATGAAAGAAGGTCAGTATTTTTTTGAGCGTTTGCTTGATTATAGAAAACATGCATTTTTCTTTAATGCATGTCCAAATGAAGATATTATCCACTTTAGCTGTAGGATTTCTTTTGTAGCCAATGTTTCGAGTAGGTTAAAGGATGGTGAGTTAACAATGGAGCTGAAAAAATAAATCAAGAAAACCTGCTGCAGTTTTTGGTAGCTTTTATTTGTGCACACAAACTACAATGTGTATATATATAAACATATGTTTTCCTCCATAGGGCTGTACAAAGGGTCTCCATAACAGTGAGAAGCCTCCTGAGCCTGTTAAACCAGAAGTCAAAACTACCTCTGAACGAAAGGAACTAGCTGAACTGAAACCCAAATTTCAAGAACACATAATTCAGGCACCAAAACCATTGGAAACAATTAAAAGGCCAAGGTAGAGTATATGAAACTATGTTTGCCAAATTTGTGGTCAGCCAAGTTAAAGCTCATTTGGTTATTCAGATAGTGTCTCACACTTTATATAGTACAAAACTCCCGAATTAACTTTAAAAGGGTTTGTGTTCGGTAGCAGTGATGATGTTGCCTTAAGCTTCAAAATGAAATAAAAGAATTCAGGTTTGGACAGGGCAGTACTGGATCTCTCAGCATTTAGCTTCACAGGAAATAAAAACTGCAGCCAGTGGCTTAAGAATGCCACTAGCAGTTGTGTTCAGTCTTCTAAACAGTTATAAAAATAACTTCAGGATGCTTGTATTTAGATTCCTTAATCTCCCTGATTTGTTTTTATTGCTATAGTTTATATAGAATTTTCTATTGAATGACAAGACTGCCTTCTAAATTTCTACTGTTCTTCCATAAGCAGTAAAAATTGGCATTTGCAAAGCTAGATTGTTTCTTTGTTGTTGTAAGGGGAGTTGGAAAGGAAGAGCCTTATAGCAAGATGAAAATATACTACTTTGTTGTGTTTTGTAAATGATTTTATATGAAGCTGACATAAGTACATGGACATTTTTTAGCCCAGATGAGCCAATGACAAATTTACAACTGAAAGTGTCAGCTTCTTTGAAGCAAGCTCTAGATAAACTGAAGCTGTCATCAGAAAATGAAGAGAAAAAAGGTAAGGATATAGTGAGGTTAAGTTGATATGTGATGCTGATGGTTACACCAATAAATGCTATTTTTTTTGTTGTTGTTGTTTCTTAAGTGATAAGTTCTTAATCTGAGAAATACCTTCAGCCCAGGGAATGATGATCAATGTTTAAACGTGAACAATGTGGAGATTTGAGTGTTAGGAGCAATATGTTGCCATTAAAAATATTTGAACTGCCTGTTTTGGAAGATTTCTGGGTTAAATGGACATAACAGCAACATCTGTTTCTGAATATATGACTGAAAATGTTCCCCATAAATGAACTTTAATGCTGTGTTACTGCAAACATGATGTCATATAAAGCCTTTCATAAACTAGTGAAATCCCTATGAAGGCTAGTTGTTTCTCCCTCATCTGTTTCCCCTGTTTCTTTTTGCATAGGTAGTATAGCTTTTAGAATGCTTGTGGAATTTCTGTTTCTTTCTACCTTTCTGGTAGACTTCAGTGCCAGACAGAAAATAGACAGGTTAATAAGGGATTTTTATTTTTTTTTTTAGTCCTTAGCTGGTTTTAATTCTTAACGATGCAAAATATTTAGTAAATTACACAATTCAGTTTCTATTTTCTATAATACGACTCTGTTTACAGAGGAAGACAGTGATGAAATCAAGATTGGGACGGCATGTAAAAATGCAGGCTGTTCGAAGGTAAGTGGTTGAGTTCCACTCTTAAACCCAGCTGCTAAAGTATTGAGTATGCAGTTTTGGTTTTCTTTCTTGGGTGTATTTTTTTCCTGTGTGCTACAAATTGATTTGGAAAAGGCACAAAGTCCATGAGGCTTAACAAATTCACATTTGATAACGTGGTTTAGTATGGACGGATGTGGGCTGCTTGTGCTGAGATTGCTCTGAGAGATTACTTAAAATTACTCTGAAGCCTGACCTGTACTTCTAATGAGTAAGCTTGCCATTCTCATGATACTGACATTTTTCAGCTTTAAATGTTTAACATTGATGAGAAGTATCTTATAACACTTGCATTGCTCTTGATAACCTCTGTATTTTCAGAAGCATCTGAAGATCTTATTAATTAATGCTTCCAGCAAGAAGAATCCACAAAGAAAATGTTTTAACATAGCATAAAAATTAGTCTTTATATTAAACAGTCATTTAAACTGCAATTTTTTTACACTTACACCCTTGTGTTGTACAGAATGCGACAGTAGAATTTAAATAGGTATTTCATTGGATATGTGACAGATTTTGATTTTCTACTGGAACTCTGATGCGAAGAAAACTCAGCAGCCCTTTTTTGTGTTAGGAAGAACTGATCTGATATTCAGTGACAGAGTTGTATATTGTCTAATTCCTTTTCCAGTTCCATGTGTTTTAAGAAGGATAAATTTAAGTTCTTTTCCATTTAAATACTTGTTTTCTCTGAATATTCAGAGTATTTTTAAAGATGGGTATCTCCAAGGATCTAAAGTGACCTTTAGGAGCATAGATGATGTCACCGTTGAATTGGAAAGTGTAGCTTGTTAGGAGTGTCGGAGCCTTCTGTGAGTGAAGGTTGAATGGTTTCCTTGAAAAGCTAGGGCAAACCATTAGGTCTGGATTATTTATTCAAAAGTTTTGTAGTGCTTTGTTCACTGTTTCTGTTTCAAGTTGTGTTTTGTTTTTCCCTTTGGTCCTTATCCTCTAACAGTAATATACTTCAAATGTTTTGTTTTGGTAGACGTACGAAGGACCAGAGAGCACAGAAGAAGTATGTATATACCATTCTGGTGTACCTATATTCCATGAAGGGTTAGTATTCAGTTAACTCTAGTTTTTTTAATTAGTCTGTTATTTTGTACTCCTTTTTTTGTAGATGTTGCCTTGTTTTCATTCTGTATTTCTTCTTCAGTCAAAAATGGCAATGCTTGAAGAAGGTATACTAAATTAACAGTAATAATGTATAAAGGAAAGATCCTAAGTATTCACAGTAAATATTGTCCTAAATATTGTTTGTTAATTACTTTGCACATTTTCAAGGATGAAGTATTGGAGCTGTTGTAAAAGAAAAACATCTGACTTCAATACATTTTTAGCTCAAGAAGGCTGCACAACAGGAACACATGTATGGACTAAAAAGGATGAGGTGAGTAGCATTAGCATTGTCTACAGCTGGCCATTCTGAAGTTTGAATACTGAAATGTAGTTAGTAGTTTGAATTGTTCCTGTAGTTGAGCTGTTACAGATCACTGCCTCTAGAATAACATGGAGGATGATGTGCACAGCATGACAACAGAGAAATGGAAGGGTCTCCTTCTGTCTAGTTTCAATTCTGTTTACACATCTGAATATTTTTTCTGGTCTAGTTAAGTATTTTGGTTTGGCTACCAGTTTAACAATAGAAAGAGCATCTCTTTAGTTAGTAGGTACTTCAATGCAATGTTGGGAACAAACTGGAGAATAACAGGGTGAAAATATTTCCATTCAAGGCTTCAAAAGATTCTCAGAGAATGTTATAGAATGTAATAATGGAATGAACACTGGTCATATATTGGATGCAGGTGAGCACAAAATTCTTGGTATGAATATATTGTCTGTTGCTGAGACAAAATGGGTTAGATATTGCTACCATTCTATGGTTCTGTGATTTAACAGAAGAAAATAAAGATGTATGATAGAAAGTGGTAATTCTGATACCTCATCTTCACAAGTCCTTTATTTCCTTTAAGTCATGGAACTGCTGCTTCCTTTCAAGTTTTATGTTTATAGTTAAGAATTATTTTCTAATACAAAAAGGAGAGATTATGGAAAAAGCTAAAGTTGTGAGCCTGAAGCAGAAGAGTGTTCTTGTAAAGAATTTACCCAGATTTTAAGAAACTGTATATTAAATATGGGCATATTGAAATAATGGTCTTCTGGCTAACCGGGGGGAGGGGTACTTTGCATTTTTCTTGTCATTTTGGGTTTTTTGTTACCATTTATTCTTCCTGCATCAGAGAACAGAAGGTAATATTCAATAATTTTTTGCAGTAATTTGGAAGTTTGTTGAAGTCATGGCTGGCTTTCTTGTTTCTTTGTTCAGTTCCTTTCTGCAACCTGCTGGATGACTGTAGTCTTGGGAAGGAAGTTAATCCAACAAATAACAGTTTTGTTGTTTGGGTGGTTTTTCTCTGTCAGAATGTCCTGGTTTCTTATTGTAGTCTCTGTCATGAGCATTGATTTTCTCACTTCTAAGGTTTGTCAGGAACCAATAGCTAAAATATTTAGTGAAAAGAGATGTGAGTGGAGTCTTGCAGTCTCCCGTGAACATGAAATACAGCTCTTTATTAGCTGTGCTTATTTTATTATTATTAAAATAGTTCTGGGCTTTTACCCTGAATTAATCTTGTAAAAATACTCCTGAATGCAGTTTCAAGTTTTTTCTTTCTGTACCTGTTCTGTTACGTAGGGTAAGAAAGTAGTTCCATGCAGGCATGACTGGCACCAGACTGGAGGAGAAGTGACTATTTCTGTGTATGCTAAAAACTCTGTTCCTGATCTGAGCTACGTAGAAGCAAATAGCACAATGGTGAGCATTTACCTTAAGAAGTAACTCTTCTTTAATTCTTATAGCAGCTTAAAGTTAGGAAAATCTGGCTTCTACTTTACGTACAAGGCAGAAGGAGCGTAAGAATCTTATTTGAATAATGGCTTTTTCTTGGCATTTGTATTTGTTCAAGTATGTATAGCTTGGAGTTTTCCCTTCTGTTTGGACATCTGTGCTTTAATGGGTTTTGTTTAAGATACATTATATTATGTAAAAAATAACCCCGAACTCTTTAATTTAACTTCTGCAATTAAAACCCAAGTGTGATGGATTTGCATCACCATATGTGTAAATAATTATACATTCATAATTTAATTGTATTTGGCTTATTGTAATTTAATAGTGTTCTTCACAGTATGCAGCTTCTCAGCTGCTAATATTAAGCACCTGTTAAAATGCTTCACTGATTTCTTAATCATGCATTTGGAGAAAATGACACAGCTTCTAGGATGTATATATGGCCACTATTGGCTACAGTACTGTATCAGAAACTGTTAGGATGGATTTTCACTTCTGAGGGACAGTTTGATCAGTTTCCTTATTGTAGGGTCCGTGTTCTAATGTGATATATTTTGCTTAAGCATACTTGATGTGTCAAATGTTTTATTAGCCTAACAAAATTTTCTCTTGTTTTCCTGTTAAGTTAAATATCCATATTGTATTTGAAGGAGATAAGGAATTTCATCGCAGTGTGAAACTATGGGGAGTAAGTATAAGGATAATTTTTCTATTTAAAAAAAAAAAAGAAACAACAGCAAAACACAAACCTCAGCTTCCTCTCTTTCAAAACAGTTTGATTTGCCTCATTACTCTGCTTATTGAAAGAAATTCAGTTACTTGCATTCATTAATTACATTTAAATCTGAGTCTAATGCCCCAGATGATCAGGTGTGACAACATAGTTGGCACTGCTTTGAGCAGAAGGTGACCCCCTGAGGTCCTCTCTGATCACAGCTTATAGTGGTGGTGCAGAAAACCCTTGGCATTAGATAGCTGTATGCTTATGTATGTGTTAGACCAATGTATATGTTTCATATGCGTGGGCATATATATGTTCATAGCTTGGGAAAGGGGGAGAGGGATAACTTCTCTAGATAACAAGAGAGAACTCCATCTACCTAAACATCAACTGAAATTTAGCAATAAATTCCCAAGAACTTAATTCCCAAGTATCTAGCAGCCTGTTTTCTTAAATTGAAGAGTGAAATATGTTTTCTGTTCTAGGTAATTGATGTAAAGAGAAGTTACGTGAACATGACGGCTACAAAGATCGAGCTCACTATGAGAAAAGCAGAGCCCCTATTATGGGCAAGTCTTGAATTGCCAGTATCCAACACACAACAACAAAAAGAGAGTTCAGATCAATAATGATTCCAAGAGACAAGTTATTTCCCATTATGAAGTGGTGACTTGCTACTGTAATCAAATATTTTAACTTTTATATAGAGTCATTTTTTTATACCTGATCATATGTTCCATTATACAAAGAAATTTGATGTACAGTAAATGGGGGTGTAAGCTTGAAGAGTAATAGCTATTTCTGCTCTTGCTCCCATGAGTATATTTATGCTAGTTGAAGTGTCTCCATGGAGATCTAGAGTAAAAAGAGCTATTGCCCTTTGCTTACAACTTTACCTACCATGTACTGACCATCCAAATAGATGTGATTTCCGTCCACTGTGAGTGCTGAATTTTCAAGTACTCAGTTTAGACTGGGTCTGCTGGGTGGCACATGTTAGATTCAGTACTGTTCAGTATGAAGCATACAGTAATACAGATGCAAAAATCTGAGTTCATGAAATGATTAGCATGCAGTTCTACATCTAGAATAAAAAGACATACAAATATCAAAAACCACAGACTTACGTTTCTGTCTTCTGAAACTAAGGTTTGTTTCAATACCAGTTGGCTGTGGAGGGATGGAATAAACAGTATTTTGCTAAGGATTTCAGTACTTGCTGACTCTTGCAGTCTTTCATGTATAAAAGCAGGAGGTCAGATTGAAATAAAGTAAGTAAATGGACAATGAAATGGCTGAATAACTTAGCATCTCATCTGTGGAGACTATACAAACAGCAGACTATTATGAAATTACCAGGGTGCTGTATATATTTTACAGGGTATATTCTGTCCAATTCTGCAATACTTGAAATGGAGTCTTTTTTTCAGAGTAGGTGGATATGTGTAGTAGAAGCCAGTACATGCTGTAGGTGTTCCAGGAATTTTTTTTCCATGTAGGTATGCATGGCTCTTGTTTCTGAGGATGGTAATCTGAAAAACTAAATTTATCTACAGGATAAATCTTAGGAGAAACAAAAAGCAAGCTTTAAAATGTTTGTCTTGAATCATAATTGTACCTTTGAATTAAAATATGTTAAAATATTATTTCTTTTGAGCAGCGTAAGCAAAACACTGTAATATGAGATGAAGACCTTGTCTTTTTTTTGGAGTTCTGCATCAGTAACGATTTTTGGCTGAAAACAGGATAGTTTTAAAAATTAGACTTCTATCATAGAATCATAGAACAGTTAGGGTTGGAAAGGACCTTAAGAGCAGCACCATATGCAGTGAACTTGCTTTCTCATTTTGCTTCAAATAGTTTCTTAGTTTTGGATTGCAACTGAACAAAACCCAGCATTTTGTATATAAAGTCATGCAAAATCATAGATTCATATCATCATAGAATGGTTTGGGTTAGAATGGACCTTAAAGCTCATCCAGTTTCAACCCATCTGCCATAGGCAGGGACACCTTCCACTAGACCAGGTTGCTGAAAGCCCCATCTAGCCTGGTCTTGAACACTTCCAGGAATGGGGCAGATTAATGCAAATGGAAGCTTATACATCATTATTTATTGTGTCAAAACTTGTATTTGTAAATGAGTGGTCCTATGGACTTTGAAATGTGCAGATGCTCATCTGCCTACCTTGGTGGACCTGGAATAATTACAAGAGGGACACAGAACCTAGTAGTGCCATTCTGAAGTTAAATATGGATTTCTAAGAAACTTACTGTTCTCCAACAGGTATAATTTGGCATGAGCTCAGAGCTCTGTTTTTAGCAGTACTTGGAAGTCCTACTTCATGCTTAAATTAGTAGGAAATACATTACCAAAGAAACCATCCCCAAGCACCAAGAAAGTCAGGCTAGTTCTGTGTATGTGGGAATTTGCTTTGGTCCTTCTTTACTTTCATTTCAAGATCCTGTTTCCTCACAGTCTTGAACAGACTGTGGTTGCTTACTTGCTTGGGTCCCTATTAAAAGTTTTAGCTCTAAGTTCTGCTTAAAAGGTTCTATTAACCTCTAATAATGCCTTCTTTTTTTTCTTTTTTTTTTTTCCCCTGTATATAAATTTGGCAATGTCAAATCAATGCTGTGAAGTGATGAAGTGCAAGCTCACAAAAAATTGTATGCCTGCAAAAGGTCCTCTAAAAATCAACAGTTGTTCCCTGATGTGTTCTGAACTGACAAGCAGAGCTTACATTGGTGTGATATTGAGAACAGTCACTTCAGTGCTATTCAATGAAATGTTCTAGATAGCTATAGCTACTAGCATGCCATCTGTGGTTTTGTATGCAGAACTCTGAACTTGGACAGCAAAATGAGCAGTGTTCAAATGCCAGGATAAAGATCTTACTTAAGAAGCAAATTCAAATGTGTGTCTAGCCATATGGATATATAAATACCCTATATAAATGTTTTCTACATTTTTAACATATTTTCAATTTATTTGCATCCACACATGCAGTAGGTTTACATTATGTAAAATACATTTTAAAGAGCTACAATGGAAATGGGATTTTGGGGAAAAATGGTATTTTCTAGCAAGTTGTATTCTCCCTTAGTATACCAAATGCTAAACAGCAATGTGGATGAATGGCCCCTTCTGCTGAGACTTTGGGATCCCTTAACAGTTTGATATGCCTTTTCAAACTGCTGGTAGCTGAGTCAGCTTGGCCATAAGTAGAAGAGCGTTCCTGTAATCATGGTCTTCGCTTTTGCTTTTTATTCATTCCTCCTACTCTTTTCCTGTTGTTCATACTCTCAGCTCAAACTTAAAGATCCTTCCAGAGTTCCATACTGACTTCTTGTATCAGTACCAATAAATCCCCTTTTAAATTTCACCTGTTCAAAAAAGTAAGCAAACATACAAAAGGTCTCCAGCTTTGATGAGGCAGGAAGGTACAGATTTTACAGGTAACAGTCTAGTTTTCAATGGCCTTTGATGTTTTCCAGAATAAAAGGATAAACTTTCAGATGGTGCAGACTGTCACAGGTCTTTTGTTTAACTGCTTTAATTCGTAGCAGCTTATAGCTATGTCTTCATCATCAAGCTGCCAAAGCTGCATCAGTTACCAAGCTGAGTGTTCTGAGCGGAGCTCAGAACAGGTTTCAACATACAGTGTTTGATCCCAGTATTTCATGTAATGGCACCTCAACAAGAGTAGGGGTATCTGACACTTAAGTGAAATACTGCTTTGGCTGTAGCTTTTAGTAGTAAATGTGGACAGAAGGTTAAACCAAAATAATCACAGGACTGTCCCAGAAGCAAGGCTTGAAAACTGATTTTTGATTGTATAGGCTTTCACCTGTCTAATAATAGTGAAATGAAATTGCAAACAGGTATGTACTGGAATAGTTGCCGTTAAATGTGCCCTTTTATTCAAGTTTTCAGAAGTTCTGCTGTATTTCACAAGTTGGTTAATGTGATGTGGTATAGTATACTGTTATAATGAATGAGTCTTTAAAGGCTGTGGTGCGTTTCAGTGTGGGTTTACATGTTACACATGTAGACAATGTATTGTGAGTCTCAGAACTGACCAGATGGCAGATAAAACCTTTCCTCCACAATCCCTTTTCAATATGAAAAGTTGCATGAGTATGCAAATTCGTGACAGAAATCTTAATCTTTTCCCTCATGTATAAGCCCATGTTCCTACCTAGCATTACATCTGATACCTGTAATGTTTCTTGGAGGAGCTGGAATTTAATGTTAATATACTATTAAGCACTTCGCTGTCCAGCTGTTCTGACACTTGTATTTTACATGGCACTCATGTAACTTGACAAAACAAATCTTCCATGGGATGATCTTCCGGAACATGTACATTATCAAGTCACCATTTCAGTAGTTTAGGGATTAGTTTTACTAGGAATTTTGCCTTGAACAAAAGAATTAATTATTCTATGTAATGATGCGTTTTTTGCTTGCACTCTTTACACATGGCATGAATATTGGCTAAATACCTGTTAATCGTAGGTCTTGCCCAATTGCTACTAAATTTATTTTTCATCTCCGTTCAGGAACAAAATCCTTTTTAAAGCAATGAATTATGTGTCTGGAACACTGTTTTAAGATGGTAATAATATTGCCATTACAAGAGTCTTGAATTACGGTTGGAGGGTGGGAGATGTCTTTTTGCATGGTTGGTTGATTCTGCACATTCATAAAACTTACCTGCAGAAATTAATCTCATGTCTTCATGCTCTAGTTTTTTTTCTAAATGTATTCAATAAAATCCTTATTACATACTGGTTGCATCGGGGGGTGGGGGGGGGTTGACTTCTTTTGTTACGGGAGAGAGCTTACCTTTGGATTTGCAGCGTGGTTGTTGGAATTAAATGTAAGTGGGTGTTTTCAACCGGTCAGCTGGTGTCTTAGGAGACTGTGGCCCAGGGTGTCTTCTCCACCCCTTAGTTGTTTTCTCTCTCTGTTTCTTCCTCACACCACAGCCCAGTGAAGATACTTAGTGCAGCAATTTGGATAAGTGTGGCTGCTCAGAGGACGCCTGTCTCATTCCCAGGAATTGGTCTGTCCAAGAATTTTTAGCTTTCACAAACTTAGTGGAACTGGACTCATTCAAAATACAGTGTTTGGGTTGAAGGTACTATGGTGCTGCTGCCTTTTTTGTACTTTCTTGGACAAAGGAAGAAGATACTTGTCAAACCTCTGCCCTTTGAGAGAAAAAGGATTCATGTTTTGGGGCTTGACATTCCTAGAATCATTTAATAACAGACTGGTTTGGGTTAGAAGGAACCTTAAAGCTTGTCCAGTTCCAGCCCCCTGCCACAGGCAGGGACACCTTCCAGTAGAGCAGGTTGCTCCAACCCCAGTCCAACCTGGCCTTGAGCACTGCCAGGGATGAAGCAGCCACAGCTTCTCTGGGCACCCTGTGCCAGCGCCTCGGCACCCTCACAGGGAAGAGTTCTCTGTGGTAGTAAAAACTTTTTGTTTTCTCAAAGTTCAGGTACGTGTTTTAACCAAACATAACCAAAATTACTGTTGTGAATGTTACAAATTAATCCAGGTACAGTGCTAAATGTTTGTTAAACAAGCAAATTCAGTTTCTCCGAGTTTGCAGGAGGAAGTGTTGTCTGCAGAAGAAGGTTGGGTAGGTAGGACATTGGCAGTAAAGAGGGTGGGTGGCGTTGGCCCTTAAGAGTTTGCACTTCAGGCACACAGATCTAAACCCACGTTCATAAAGTCAATGTTTTCCTGCCCAACTTCTGAACTTCTTTTGTTTTCCTGGCACAATGTCAGGAATTAACTACTCTACATGACCAGTATCTGGTAATGCATTTGTAGTCCTGTGAGCCCAGAAGGAAAGGGGCTGCAGGAGCAGGTACCCCTGCATGTACCTGGAGGTACATGAAATGCACCAACGTGTTTAAATTGAGCAGCCTGTATGGTCACTGATCCTGGCTGTCCAGAAAGCATGCTGGTCTTCCTGCAGCTGGTGTCTGCTCTGTGTGATTAGGAAGCATCCTCTTCTGTATGATAAAGGGTTTTACCTTCAGGAAACAAGTGTTTGAAAAAAGGAGTCCCTTGTTAAACATTAATAAAAGCTGCACTGCAACAGAAGTCTTTCAGAGCTAGCTGGAGGCAGAGCTTACAACCAGCAATGAACCAGTCCAGAAACCTTGTTCTCTGAAATGTGTTTTAAATTCATGATAAATACTGATGCTGCAATATTGCTGCTGTATTCAGTGCTTGGGAGAAAACTAACCTCATGTGCTTCTGGCTTAATACACTTAACATAATTTGTTCTTCTTTAATTGAAAATCAAACTCATGTACATGAGGCAGAGTTGATGCTGTGCGCTTCTAATCTTTGAAGAACTTCATTGTTTTTAAGGGAATGCTTTGTAATCAAGCTGTATTGTTGTGTACATAGACATTAACCCAAACTTTAAATGTTCTGCCTTCATCTGTGAAAGCAGTTAGCGTCTGGAGTGTCTGCTCATGAAGAAAACCTACAGCTATAGCATTCAGTTCACAATTACTCTTCCATTGTAGCTCTGCAAATTGGAAGCCTGGCAGCACTTCTGTTACAGTAAGTTTTTACTTACATGGACTTATAACTGAACTGGGATCGTTACGCTTTCCGAGTGCATAAAGAACAGCGGCAAAGAAGATACAGGTGGTAAAATGAGTGGAAGATATTAACATGTAGTTGCAAATAAATTTTTAAGAGAAGGCTTTCCCTGTGTGTATAGAAAAAATGGTCAATAGAAAACCTGCTAAGGGTGAAGACTGACACAAAGCAACAGCTCTAACTGTGCATGAGCCAAAGTACAAAAACTCGGTCATTGATCATTTTCTCCCTTATCTATATGAAGATTCACCTTGTTCCTGTGTGAACGCAGACACTGTTCAGCATTTCTTTTGTTACTTCTCCTCAACAATATATTACTTTAGAACACACACAAGTTTACATTTATTCTTGAACAGTTACATGGATGCATGTTCCCTGAAGACTGCAGGATGTTGGGACTGGTACACTGAGAAGTGACCAAAAGCCTCAATCATGGAATCACAGAATGTTTTGGGTTGGAAGGGACCTTAAAGCTCCTCCAGTTCCAAGTGCCTGCCACAGGCAGGGACATCTTCCACTAGAGCAGGTTGCTGCAAGCCCCGTCCAACCTGGCCTTGAACACTGCCAGGGATGGGGCAGCCACAGCTTCTCTGGGCAACCTGTGCCAGTGCCTCAGCACCCTCAGAGGGAAGAACTTCTGCCTAAGAGCTCATCTCAATCCCCTCTCTCAGTTTAAATCTATTCCCCCTTGTTTTACCACTACATGACCTTGTAAAAAGTCCCTCTCTGGCTTTCTTGTAGCCCCTTTAGGATCTGGAAGCTGCTCTAAGGTCTTCCCTGAGCCTTCTCTTCTGCAGGCTGAACAATCCCAGCTCCCTCAGCCTGTCTTCATAGGAGAGGTGCTCCAGCCCTTTAAAAAGCTAATGCATTTTTGCATTTCACAGTTTTATTGTATAATGCACATTTAATCTTAAACGGTCCCATAGGGGTACTTAAGTAAACGTAACCTGTCAAAGGTATAATTGCAATCTGAAGTGTTGAACGTTGCCATGTCCCCCACACACTGTAAGTATTCTTCACTGAAATTGTAAGTGCATTTGTCAGCAGAACGAGCAGTGGCTCTGAAAGAGCTGACAGATTTTGCCAGATCATCTCCTTATTCTGGTGATTACATTTGAACACAAACCGCAGTGTAATACTGCCCGCAAGCCAAATGCTGAGCTGTGCAGTTACACACTGAACCCTGCATCAGTATCTAGTCCTCAGGCAGGTTATCATCTATCAGACTGCAGATGACAAGAATGATTGATATTTGCAAAACCAAAGTCCAATAAGGCTGAATTATGTGATCTGGGATGGCTTGAGAATGAAAGAAAAGCCAGGTCTGTTTCATCAATCTCTGCTTTGCCAGGAGTGCATGCTAAGTCCTACACGATGCATACCAAGTATGTATACAACTATATGTAAGTAGCTGTCCGTAACCATTGGGGATATCTCTGCTGGCAGCTCCATAAGTGCAGCATTGCCACAGTGGGTAGCAGGGCACCAGCTTTGCTCCAGCCCTGCAGGGTCTCAGGATGTGCCAGGCTGGTGTTGTCTGAACTTCCCTTTGCCTGCCTGGAGCTTTGTTTCAGCTTGTTTGGCTGTTGCAAGTTCTCTCATGACCAGATGGCTGTTGCCTCACTTGTTCTCCCTTTGTTTCCGTATAGTTTGTATAATAATATAACAACAGTTTTCTTCTTTTTTATAATAGAAAGAGACTAAACATTCTTTGATCACACAGGTAAGACTTCAAGTATACCAACAGTGAAGCTTTGCTTACCAAGTGTGTTTACTTCTACCTGCAAAAAGGCAGGCAGGATGTTTGTGCTTTACTCTCTGCTGTGGCAATGGGCAACACTAAGCAAGCGCCCACAGTTCTGCAGGGCAAGGTTCCAAAATGATGTGTGCTATGGGATGGAGATGGGGCTTATGAAGGCAGAAGGTACCAGAGCAGGTTTAGGTGGAAAGAGTAAGGAAACATGGATGAGTGATCTCAGAGGGAACTGAATGTTTCAGTGCTCAGTGTTCACAGCAGTCTGTGCTTCCCCAGCTGTGGTATCCTGCTGCCTGTGGGTTAAGTAGGTTGTGTTGTCACAACAGTCGCTGTGTCCAGCAACTGGCTTGGGTTTCCTTCTAAAAATAGAGCCAAGGTTGGATGTAATGTAGATGGCAGCATCGGGAATGCGTCCGCCGTTACTGTCAGCAAGACAGCAAAGCACATCTGGGGAAGGCGCCATGTAAACACAGCAAGTCTATTCTTACCTGATTGATACCCTCCTGAGACATGCTTTTCCCATTATCGCCTCTCCTGTTCTTTCCCTTCATGGAAGGTTGTAACGTGTTTGCAGCTTGCTTGAACCAGGTCCAGCCCCTCATGCATGAGGTGCCTAACAAACCAGTCCTGCTCCTCCTCCTCCATTCTTTGAGCTCCCCAAGCTCATCCAGAAGACGGATGTGTCTCATGGGTTGGGTTGTAGAATAGCTCATAGATTTTCTTGGATGATGAAGATGCTTAACGGTGCAGGATCCAGCAGGACAAAAACTGTTGACACCGACCGAAGCTGCCTTGATTTCACAGATGATGATTAGCACAAGCAAGTACAGAAGCAAGCCGTGGGATGGACAGCTCCCAAACCTTTGGGGCTTTCTTAATTCTCCTGCTGACACTGAATAAAGGAATTAACAATTGAGAAGTAACTGCAGGATTTGACTGAGAGCTCAACTGATACACCATAGACCTGCAGTTGAACTACAGGGTTAAGCAGTAGCCACTCTTGCTTTACCAGAGCTACTTTTAGTCTTGGTGATGTAACGGAAAAAGTCTTTTGCCTTAGAAAAGGCTGCTCACTAAATTCAGCTCTTGCTGGTTTCTCTAGGGACAGTTTCTGTGTAGCGGGTGTTGCTCAGTAAGGAACAGAGGAGCGCTTTGCTTCAGCTCAGAAGAGAACAGCAGAGCAGAAAGCAAGATTTCTGTATTTCATCTAATTAGTGTTGTCTTCTCTGCTTTGCCATAGGGAAGTCCATGATGTTCACCATCATTCAGCTCTCTTAATGGCACTCGTAACTGTATGCTAAAATGCTGTGAATGAAACCAGAGGAATTTAGAGTAAGGAAGAGAAAGAACAGGCCATGTGGAGTATATGCTATTGCTACCAGCTGCAGAAAGGAGGTCCCCAGCTGCTTTTGATGCCGTCTCCTGTAGATTCCAGCTCTGCTTCCACGAGAGCCTCTACAGCATTGCCTGGGAGGTGCAGAAAGTCCTCAGTGACTTTTAGTATCTTCCAGAATCTCATCCTGCTGCTGTTTTCCTTAGGAGTTATTTGGGGTCACTGCAGTAGCTTTTTCTGTGCACACGCTGCACAGCACCTCTTACCTTCTGAATGACACCCCTGGAGGACAAGCTACTTCTGCTTTCAAGCTATTTTGTTGTGTGCTTTGTTTCTGTCAATAAGAGCCATGATTGATGTGTTTAATCATTATTTTGGTTTGAAGAGGAGAACCTTTTGAAGGTATATTTATTAATTTTCCTGGGTTTCAAGGCAGCGCATGTGAATAGAGGACCAGCACTTCGGAGGCTGTTTATTCGGTGGATGCACCACAATGGGTGCAAAGTACTGTCTTTCCCAGTAATCTCTCCATGAGAAATGCTTACAGCAAGGAATGAAGCAGGTATGTTTTAATCCCTTCATGCCTCCATATACTTTAATTTCCAAGTGCTTTAGAGCCTTCTGAATGCAAAGTCGCATCATTAGGCATGAGCACTCCTTGCATGCATCTGATCCTTTTTTAACCTGCTGCACCTTTCACAATCTCCTGCAGCAACGAGCTTCACCATATAATGACATATAGAGTGAGTAACCCCTTTGTTTTAAACCTGCTGCTTGATGTTTTATTAAGCAGCACAGCCAGGAACAGCAATAGCTCCTCCATTTGGTTTGGAGTCAGGGAGGGCTGATAACCAGGTTGTCAGGTCCTCTTCTGTTGCAAAATACTATGTAGCTCATGGAGTTCACATTCTCTTGGCCCTTATGAGCATGTAGAAATTATTTTATAGGTTAGCTATAGAAGGACAGAACAACAGAAATTGGGTCTGTGGAAAAGTCATCATATAGCACCAGTGCTGACTGTGATCAGCTGCTTAATGGGCTGATTGACTTTAGGACCTTTCTCTTGCAATGTCTTTTCCTTAACAGATATGCTGAGTTACAGACTGTGTTTTCTCACTGTTGTAAAAGAATGCAGGTTTAGATCAGCGGAAACTAGACTCAACAATTTGCTTTGGCCGAACCATAACACCAGACAAATCCTAATGCCCTGTTCTCACACCTGAACTGTGTAGTTACTGAGGAGATTTATGAAGCTTCTTCAGCTGGTTACTTCAGTCAGCAGGATACAGGGATAAGGAAGTTTTAATTCTATCACTACTCAAAGACAGTCCCTTGATGCATGAGTCAGCTTTGAGAAGGGCTGCTAAATTACAGGGTGATGAGAGAAGCACTGGCATCACGTAATCCCAAACATTTAATCTTCAAAGGTTTTGATTTAGAGTTTTTATTAAGTTTAATATCTGCAGAGCAATTTTGAGGTGGTTCTATTTTGATTGATTGATTGATTCATTCATTCATTCGTTGAAAACCACAGCAGAATTACTGTTCTAAATTACTGCTAATTTTGTGCAAATAAATGAGTGTTGTAACTGGATTGTGTTTATCACTTACTCAGTGTAGACTGGAACGTGTAGGTAATCCTCGCTTTCCAGCCATCACCAAATCGACCAAGTGTTTCGGCTTCCTTTCCAAAGGCAAACCAAAGGTATTTCAACCATATATATATAATCCAAAATAATCTCCTGGCACTGTCCCTTTGAAACTGATTTTCTAAAGAGGCAATCAGCAAATATCCAAGTGATGTTTAACTTTATTCAGTTTAATTTTGCTAAATAGTTTTCCAGCTCCAGCCCGGCCTTGAACATGCCCCATCCCTGGAATTGCTCAAGGCCAGGTTGGATGGGGTTTGGTGCAACCTGCTTTAGTGGAAGGTGTCCACAGGGGATTGGAACTGGATGATCTTAAGGTCCTTTCCAAGCCAAACCATTCTATGATTCTATGAAGGGTCTCTTTCTCACTGCTCTACGATCCACAGATTGCTTCAGCCAGGCTGACTGAACTGTGCACATGGAACTGGGGAAAGACAGAGCATAAGGAGAGCCTGAATAGTCCCCACACTCTTTGAAATTATGAGCTACACAAATGCAGCAGCCTTTGGGCTGTGGGATGGCAGCAGTTGCCTGGTTGCCCACCTACAGAAAAAGAGACACTGTTGGCTGAAGGCAGGGGAAGCAATCTCAGCTCTTAGTAATTGATCCTTTCCATATCAAGAGTGTGGGACTTTATGGAATTCGATTCGTATAAAACATTTATAAGTGGTTTGGTTTTCCTATTCAGAAGGGTTTGGATTATTGCTTTCCTGAAGTAGAACTTTATAGACAGGAATGGAAATAGATTTAAGCTATTTTGTATACTTCCCAGGGCCTATTGGGTCATGGTGGATCCTACATTCATACAGAGCTATCAAATAAGTTGAAGAAAGGATCAAAGCAATCACTTCCACCTGTGCATTCAGCCTGATGTGAGCTGTAATTTATTCTTACATCTTTGAACTGCACCTGGAAACAAGAAGAAAGAATATGTTCTTTTGCATGGCACAGGACTTCAAAGGTTAGCTACCACTGAAAAGGTATGTTTACTGGTGAAACTTTTATTAACTGGGTTTACACCGGAACACGAGAAGTTCAGTTGAGGAATGAAGCCAAAGTTCTTTCCTGTGCGGGTGCTGAGGCGCGGGCACAGGTTGCCCGGGGAAGTGGTAAATGCTCCATCCCTGGCAGCGTCCATCTCACGGTGGGACAGAGCCTTGGGAGACATGGTCTGGTGTGAAGTGTCTCTGCCCATGGCAGGGAGCTTGGAAGTAGAGGCTCTTCAGATCCTTTCCAACCCCAGCTATCCTGTAACTAAACTATAACTATAACTATCCTTATAATTCTATGATTCTAAGAAAAATCTGTTGTAGAGAATAATGAACAACACTGCCCCTATCCTAACCTATAACCTATTGCAACACCTACACCAACAGTTACTCCTATACTAACCTGTAACTTCTTGAAACGCCAACAACAGTTACTTACTCCTACACTAACCTATACCCTGTCTCTAACCTGTGGCTCTTGCTATCTACCTACGCCTGCGTTTTGGGGCGGATGGGCCACTGGTGTCCATTAGCACGGTTGCAGCAGCCCCATGCCAGGTACGTGTGGAGCAGGTGACTGCACAGGGCTGGGTGTTGTGCTGCTCCTCTGCAGCTCCTGCACCAGGCTCAGCACCACGTTGGCGTCTTCTCTGCCTGGCGTGGCTGACGCTGAGGCCCAAGGGGGCTGCAGTGGCCGCTCTCAACTGCTCCATAGCAGTTTCTGCCGTCGTCTCGATCTTGTGCAGGTTGGGGTAGTCTTCCTGGAAATGCGGGTGGTAGTAGAGGAGCAGCTACAAAATGCAAAGGAGAGGAGTCAGTTGCCGTGGGTGCAAGGAGGAGAGAGACAGAGATCCGGTAGCTCGGCATCTGCATCAGAAAAGGCAAACACGGGTGTTCAGAAGGATTTTCTGGGGCATTTTAGAGCTGCGTTGTTTTGGCTGAATGCAATGTTAGGATAGAGTTTTGGTCAGTCATAACCACCCTTGTGTTTCCAGCAGTTGGGAGCAGGGAAGCGTAGGGCCTTCAAAAGCCTGAAATCCAATGGAGAAACCCAATTAAGTCTCGGTTTAGAGCACCTGAGTGTGGAATGGGCCTGTTGGGAATAATGCTGGTGCTGCCGTGTATCTTGTCAGCATTCAGCAGCTGCCACAAGATGATTGAGGGTTCTTTTGTGTGAGGAGGAGCCAACGTACCTGTCTCAGAGCAGGCCCTGCCGCAGCTACTGCCTGCAGCTCCCTGATGGAGGTGACTACAAAGAGATCCTCTGGCATCCTACAGAAGCCATGGAGGTGGAGCTGGCCAAGGAAGCTGCTCATGTTCTCAGCCATGAGGATCTTGCGTGCTTCCTTCTTGCGAAGCACTTCCTGCTGGAAGAGATCCTCTGCAATAACAATGCAGCTTCCGTTGTTGCCCCACCAGATGGAGCTGATCTCCTCGCAGCAGACCAGCTCCCATAGGGCATAGAGGAAGGCGCACGGTGCAGGCTTTCGGAGCCTGGCAGAGGTCTCTGAAACACAAAATGGCATGGTCAGGGCCCAGGGTTCATCAGGCAAACCCTGAAGGCAGTTCCCTTTTGCGGGAGGTGCGGTGGCAGCAGCCCAAGGTGCTCCCGTGTCACCTCTTCGACGCTTGGCCGATGCCGAGGATGCGTCCGCTGAAGACATCTTGATCACCGCTCGGTTCCTCCCCTTGGCGCCGAGTGTTTGCTGAGCAGCCACGCTGGGTCCTGCTGCTCAGCAGACTGAGGGGCTGTGGCCCCAGCGGCCCCTCAAGTTCTCCAGCGTCACTGTGACATCAGTGTTCCATGAGGGTTCCATGACAGCTCCCTGCGCGGTGCCCATCTCCTGGCAACAGGATGAGGAAGGTAGCAGAAGCTGCTAGAAAGCCGCGTTGTCTTCTCCTGGAGAGAGCTGTTTAGAGCTGAGAAGTGACCCCAACTGTATTTGCCTTTGGCCTGTGCTGCTGGGGCCGTGCTGCCTCCCGTTGGCCCTGGGAGCTGGTCCCCAAGGCGGGACGGGGAAGGCTGCAGCGTTGGGCATCAGAGTGCCCAGACCTGAAGTTTCTCCCTTGGGCACCTTCCCACTGTGCAGAAATGCCCCAAGCCTCTTGTGTGGAGTAACCCCGCTGTGATCTCAGCAGCGCTGCTGCTGTCGCGGCTGCGCATGTGCTGGGTGATGCTCTCAGTCTTTAAGTTGCAGAGGAGTAGCCGAGCAGTGAGGCTGCTCTTGTGCTCCCCTGCGTTGGACATGGAACTGTTGGAACAAGTCCAGAGGAGGCCACGAGACTGATCAGGGGACTGGAACACCTCCTGTATGGAGACAGACTGAGAAAGTTGGGGCTGTTCAGCCTGGAGAAGAGAAGGCTGCATGGAGACCTCATAGCAGCCTTCCAGTATCTGAAGGGGGCCTACAAGGATGCTGGGGAGGGACTCTTCATCAGGGACTGCAGTGACAGGACAAGGGGTAATGGGTTCAAACTTAAACAGGGGAAGTTTAGATTGGATATAAGGAAGAAATTCTTTCCTGAGAGGGTGGTGAGGCACTGGAATGGGTTGCCCAGGGAGGTTGTGAATGCTCCATCCTTGGCAGTGTTCAAGGCCAGGTTGGATGAGGCCTTGGGTGCCATGGTTTAGTGTGAGGTGTCCCTGCCCATGGCAAGGGGGTTGGAACTAGATGATCTTAAGGTCCTTTCCAACCCTAACTATTCTATGATTCTATGTTATTAAAGAGGTTTCTGTAAATTAAGCAGGAATCACTCTTCAACAGATATTTCCTTTTTATATGGAAATCCCTTTTTGCCTTGCCCTCTGATGATCCGATAGCAGCAACCACCGACAGATCCAAAGCTAGCTGCTGTTCATTTCCACCATGGAGATATCCAAACCCTTCCTTGGAGGCACATTCAGTTACTGCCCATTGCAGTTAACATAAAGTTACAATGGAGCAAGAAAAATGGGTGATTCAGAAGGGAAGGAGAAACAGTGCAGTTATGCACCAGCCACTGTTCACAAGGTATCACATCCTTCAGCAACACCTTAAGCTACAGACGTGGAGACGAATAATGGCGAGTGGCCTCATCAGGTAGAAGCCAAAAAAATAACAACCATAAAGAAGAAATTCATTACAATGAGGGTGGTAAAACACTGGTACAGGTTGCCCAGAGAGGTGGTGGAGGCACCATCCCTGGAGGCATTCAAGGCCAGGCTGAGCAACCTGATCTAGTTGACGATGTCCCTGCTCATTGCAGGGGTGGGTGGACTTGACGTGCTTTGAAGGTCCCTTCCAATCCAAACCATTCTGTGATTCTATGATTCTATGTTGTCACTGTTCTGGTGCCTTAGCACTGACTCGTGCATGCTGATGAGGTCAGTCAGGCACTACTTTCTCCAACAGGAGAGTAAAGCATGGACTGTGGAAGTGTAATCTCCTCCTCATGTGCCTAAGTCTTGATTTGTGAAAAGTAATTTATCAATCAGTTATGAGCAGAACATCCAAACATCCACAGGTACACAGGTCCTTCATCTTTCAGGAGGCTTAATGGAAGTGATGCTAATGAAAGCCTCTCGGTGGCATATACCCCAAAATAACTTCCTGAAGGACTGAACTACAGTAATGCCTGAATTCAAGGTGCCTGAGACGAGAACAGCTCCTTCTGTAGCCTACTAATTGTCCTGTTTCTCTAATTCTGTCTTGTTTTTAGTACCACTTCTGTTCTGTTCCCCATAAAACAAAAAGGATTTTATTCCCAAACCTGGTGCAATTTATGGTTGTGAGAAAAACTGTAGAATATTTTACATAAGAGAAGAAATGGGCTACCATCAGCTCCCACAAACTGGAACGTGATGCGATAAAATTCTAGCGCTTTTATTATTTGTAAAGCATGTACATGAGAAGTACATTTAAAGGGCAAATGAAGCAAGAATCGTTTTTTCTACAAATTACACAGTTTTGTACAGTTACCTTTCTCATGCATTTCAGTTTCTCTTTGAACGCAAAAGCAGCTCCTGATGTGAAACTTCCTTCAGGTCTTATTTGAAAGCAGAATAACCTCAAGCCCCTTGCCAATAGTGCCAATGCCCTCCAGCTCTCTCAACTGGAAGAAGACATCTGAATGAAAGAGATCTTCCAGGAAAATATAGGAACAAAAGCTGCCAGAATGGGTTTGGGACTAATGGAAGTGCCAAAAGGAGCTGGAAGGTCAATGTCTGGTTATCCTACAAAGTCTTTGTTTTCCAAAGGGCTAATAGAGGAGGGAGGCACACAGTGACTTTGAGAGGGATGGACACTGGCTCCCTGAGGAAATGCTGTCGGATTTCTGCATCTAAGCTGCTGTTTTCTATCATCATCAAGAATGGCTGGTACTGCTTTTGTGGGAAAAGAAAGCAAACCAGTGAAATGAGCGTTCACCAGCCGTGCAGAATAGATGCTGAAATACAGAGATGCCTTTGGTGTCCTGTGTTACAAAAGTAATTACCCCAACAAGAAAAATGCAGGTGCAGAGCAGTGTTGTATTTTTTCTCTTGATATAGAATCACAGAATTCTATATGTGTGCTGTTGATCACTGCTACAGGCAAGATTTACAGGCAGCTTGGCAAATAATGGGGTTTCTAATTGTACATCTAAACTAAAGGGTCCTCAAAATTGGCAGATCCTTCAGAAAACTCTAATTGGGAACTAATTCTTCCTTCTCCCTACCCCCAAATTTGCCTCCATCTAGGACTGTTCTTAAAGCAAGAGCATTGCCAGTGTCAGAGAAGCAGAATCTTCTAACTCAGGAGTTCTTTGATATGCAAAGCTCCTGCTCACCCCACCAGTACACTCACACATTCCAAAGGTTGGGAACTCCAGTACAGCAGGCAGTCAGGAGAGACTGGGCCACTGCAGCAGCCTCAATAAGCTGCACTTGTGACTTGGCTGTTTGAGCTTATCGAAGCCATCATCCTACGCTACTTCTTTCAGTGTCCCTGCTGCTGCCTGCACAGTGAAGGCTGCAATGGAAATCTGCCTCTTAACTTCTTCCCAGGCTTCACGCTGATCCGCTTTGCTTTCAATATCAAACAGGGCATCATAGATCCCTGGGAAGGACTCTCCAGCATACTTGTTGTGGCTGCTTGGAGCAAAGATGACATGCCTGAGGGATGGAAAGAGGAAAACAGCTATATTAAATAATTAAAGTAATCATTAATGGTGTATGTTCATTGTAGGGAACTGTTGTATGCTACATAAAGCAGCTATGAACCTCGTGAAAATGAGAACTTACCAAATACACAGGACATCTAGCTGTGTATAAAAGGACAGGTGGAAGCAGCAGATCTGGGAAAGGAATGTAAAAAGAGGGAGAAAAAATCTACTGGAGAATTCTTGAGAAAAGCATGAATTCTTCAGGGGAGAAGTGATTGTATTGGGGCAGAACGGAGCAAAAGAATCAATTTCATTTGTTGGCGGGATTTTTTCCTTAAATAACCAATAGTTGTTGATCTGCTTTTAAATTGATTTTGTTCATATGAAGTATCAAAGCACATCTGTAGCGTGTGAGAGGCTTCCCAAATCAAAATAAACACTAAAATAACATTAATAAATGCAAGTAAGTAAAAAACAAGTTAAAAAATCCCAACAGCTCCAAGTGATACCTAAACCCAACAAGAAGAACTGTGGGAAACAACCATTTCATTCTTCCAGAAGTGTGAATGACAGTTTATCCTAGGAGGATGGAAGAGTGATTCTCAAATTCTATCTGCCTGAGGGACTTCTGGCTTGGTGTGAAAGCCATCAATCCGTGACTTAGATATATCCAGTCATTAGTAAATGGGGATGCTGAGAGTAAAGTGAGGCAGTCACACACTTGACACTGGCAGTTAGCTTGTTGTCAAGTGTTATTAATAAATGCACTCTAAAATGTATTGTGGTGCACTAAATACTGTCTTTCTCTGGGCCCATGTGCTTGTAGAGAGAAAACTTCAAGGATAACTAAGAATTATTTAAGCTAATAGGTGTATCTACAGAAGCAGCCAAAGCTGGGACAGCTGGGACTCTACAGCACAGCTCATGGGACTTTATCTATCCTGTGTTCAAAGGTCTCTCTCCAAACCCTCTCTTCTGGACTTCTCCTGATCTTCATTACACATCTGTTCTCATCCTCGTCTCCCTTTTACACCACCCTCTTTTCAGTACAGTTGATTCTCCCCTCAGTCCTTACTTAGTACAGCTTTGAAGGAGCAAGTGGTAACAGAAGTAGTGCTACACACCTGCAAGGAAAAGTCACAGAGTATGATGGCAAATAAAAACATAGTGCCAGACCCAAGGAGAGGAATTAGGCACCACAAGACTGGTGCAGCCAAGGAGTTCTCCTCAGGGGTTATAAACAAAGTCTGATATCCACTGGATATTACCTTAAACAATCTGTTGAGCTGTATTCCTATATGAAGCCTACATGAAGAGCAGTTCAGCTGAGTCAGTGTGAGGTTCACCTTCAAAAACAGTGCTTTGGGCAGCTGGCCAAGAAACCTCATTCCTCACCTGTAAAACTTCCTTCCTGGTAATCCAAGAGGATCAATGAAAGCTCTTTCTATAAACATCAGCTGATCGTTCATGATTCGCACTGTGACTGGACTGCGGGAAATGGAGACAGAGATTTCACACAGCGAGGAAATGTGACTTCCTTCTCACTGAACATAAGGTGAAAAGTCCAACTTTCACCTTTCAGTGCTACCCGCCTTTCCATGTACTGCAATCATTTTCATGACAAGGTGATGCTAGTAATAAGCTCTACAGCTGATACTATTCATCACAGCAAGCAGAATTCATCTTAGCACATACTGCCTTTCTTGAAGTTGAAGAGCTCCATTTTACACTAATCAGAGAGACTCCTTGTATAGTTATTGGAAAGAAAGACCTGCCACCCTGGGTACCTAAGGCAGATATCTCTATACTGAAATATTCATATATGAAACATTTTATATATTTATATTTTATATATAAAACTTTTTTTTTCAAACTTACTCTTTCTTGTCAACTTGTTCAAGTCTCCTGTGAAATTCAGCAGCAGCCTTTGAGAAGTTCACCACAGCAGAAAAAAGAGGATCTAGAAAAGGAAGAACTTTGTGAACAACTTCAGAGTATCTACTGAGCCCAATACACCTTTAGGCTACCCAGTGGGAGAAAAAATACATTGGTTTTGCTGATACAATTGCATTAATTTTGTTTCCTTTCCATCATTCATTCGTTTCACTAGTGGAGACTTTAAAGAGCTGCACTACTTGCAGTAATAGACTAAGACCCTGTGCGACAAGGCCAACAATACAGAAGAATGCTTGATAAAGCTTTCAAAAGTACACATCTTCCCTCTGCCTGGCAAGGAGACAATGGGCTGGCATTGCAAATGGAGAACTCTGCAGTTTCCTTTTTAACAAAGGGATACACTGCAGTGTTCAGGTATAAATAGCCTGACTTACATCAAAAATATCATTTCTTCTAGCAGGCTGGGGAAGAATGGCAGGATTTCCCTCTTGGAACGTTATGTCCTATTCATATCATAACAGAAGAGTGTGATATGGATATTGAATAGTATTGAGTGAAGTGTAAAAGACACAACTCATGGAACGCAGTGATAGACAGGGTAGATTAAAGTAGCCAAGGCCCATGATTGCTCCATGCGGGCACTAGAGTTACAGCACCAGAGGTATCTCTGCCATGATTCCCCATGGCCAACCCACAGTGCTGCTGCTCAGACCCCAGGATTTTGCCTGTTATGCCTGGCTATGTTCAGGTAAGTCAGTGCTTTTTCCAGCTGTGCTCCTGGCAGTACATCCAAGCCATGTGGAATAACTTCACCAAAGAAGGAGCAGGCCTTTCTTTTAATGACAAAAACAGCTGTGAAAGGGTCTGTTTGATACAAACCTGGCAAACCTATCAATTTATATAACTAATTTTTGTAGAATAAGTAATAAGGTGAGTATTATGAGGACAACTTCTGGCCTTACCAAAAATCAACTCAATTACAAAGAAGCGGGGTTTACGACTTGTACCTTTTGCCCACAAGTTTCAGTATCCTCTCTTTGATTATACTGGAATATGGGGCATAAGATTAGGTCATCTCCTAAATCCAGACCGCTGTTGACAAGTCTGGCCCTTTAATGTTTATAAATTTATCACACTATTTTAGTGTGACAGGCCTTCTGTAGCCAGATTTATCACACTATTTGGTGTGATAGGCTTTCTGTTCCCAGGACTCCTCTTGAAAGCTGTTCTGTGGTCTCATTTGCTCTTCTATTTCTAGGAAACCTATTTATTCATTACCAGCCTACACTTGTTTGTTCTTGTATTAACATTTTTGTTTAGTTTACACAATTACAGGCACAGTTTTTATGTATGCATGCGAGCTCTTTATGGACGGCAGTATAGACAGACATATGTCACCTTGTGAGGGTGAGAATTTACACTTGCCCACAGCCAAGGCAATAGTTTCCAGTGTGCCGGAGGACAGAGTTCTACCCTGCTGACATCATGGCTATATCATGGCAATAGATTATATTTCAGAAGCAGTAGGAGGGGATTTAAGAGTCAAAAAAGAAAGATCATCTGAAAACATGTAAGAGAATTTGTGCTCATGATCACTAGCTAGTGTTGTCAGTGTTGGGTATGTTAGAAAATATGCGATAGCATATGACTGCAAGTGCATATTTCATGAAAAGAAGGTTTCCAACCTTCATTTTTGCAAAGGAACAGCTGAAATGGGAATCCAAAAGCAAACAGAACCTTAATCTATTATTATGAAGAGCAATTATGTGATTTATTCAGGCTTAATTAACAATATTCTGACATTCAGTGTTGTCACAAGGCAACTATGAAACTGCTGAGTTAAATTAGTTTCCATTTACACAGTATTGCGAAAACTGCCAATGTATTTGTATGTACCCTGGTGTGATTGATAGAATAAGCAAGAATTATAAATTATAGTTTTATTCAAGAGATAATTTAAAACTGATGAGGCATTAGAGAAAATACTGAAAATAATGAAAAGATTGAAAAACATGACTTGCAAAAAACCTGGTCAAAATGACACAAGTATAAAGTTATTAAGGAGAAGTTTCAGTGATTGAAAAGAAGATTGCTTCTGGAATCTAGGAACAAATATTGTGTTGGTCAGAAGGTAGTTTGAGCAACTTCTTATCTGAACTGAGAAAGAAACTCAATGAAAATAAGTGATTTAACAAAAATTCTGGTAGATGTCCTACTGCTGCAAAAATTAATTCCAATTTTGATATTTCCTTACAAGATGTGCTGCAGTAAATACAAGAACGTATTGAAATAAATCTCTGTTATGCGATGTCTCAGAGCAGATGATCCATTGCACTTCTTCTGTCTCAAGTGGCCTTCATACAAAAACGGGTGTCTTTTCAAATTAGTCAAGAATTTTTCCCCTAAGCCATTATATGAAGTTTGAAATGTAATTATTAATTTTTCCCAAATGAGGATCCAAGATGAGTTAATGTTTCACACAACCCCAAAGAAGTTCTACATCTCTCAAAGGCACTTTGTATCTCTAAACCATGGGTCCATTGGATAGCGAGTCAGTTGGGACCGCCTGAAAAATCCTCCTTGATACAGAAGCACAAAATGTGAATGGGGTAAGAAGAGAAAGAGGGAGATGAAGAAGATGGTGGTGGAGGCTATCCTAGCCTGGGACACAGAGCATTGTGCTGCTTCAGACCTGGTTTATAGGCAATGTGCTCAAGTGCTCAGCAAATGGAGATATTTCTGTAGAAGAGTTAGAGAAGTGGTTTTGTGGCCTAAAAGTGATAGCCAGCCACTGAGACAGATGGAAAGCAAGTTTCCCATGGTCAGATGGAGTCTTTGGCTGAGGAGGAATGGGAACCTGTTTCTCTGAAGTTCCAGGCAGTTGCCATAAACCTTTGTCTTCTTGAGCAAGAAAGTGAGAAGCAGGCTGATGTATCTTTGTTCTGCATTTGAAATCTATGATTTCTCATGAGCACTGTCATAATGGCCATAATTAATAACATAAAAATTGTTATGAACCTCTCATCTAGACAATAATGTGTTAAACCCATGTTTTATTTAGGAAAAAAAGAAAAAAGAGGCTCTTTAATATGATGGCAGGATTAAAACAGGAAAATAAAGTATTCAGTTTCACAGCTATGAGATATAACGTGTCCCTACATGATTTTAATTAATGCGCTTAACAAATAGGTTTATGGCTATTACTCACCAAATGATACTTTGTAAACTTTCAGCTGTTCTTCATGTTTCTTGGCCAATTTATAAATTCTATTGCTATATTCTTTTAAGGCTTCTCCATAATCTGTGCAGTCAAATGGAATAACCTGAGAATCTGCCAGTGCATAAACCAGTTTGCCTCGTAGCTGGGCAATTGTCAGGTGTTTCTTGAAGGTGGGGTCATAAAACTTTTCCACTAACTCGAAGGTCTCGTACACTGTGTGATAAACAGGGTAATTGCTGAATTTGTCTGCTTTCTGAAAAAGAGCAAGCAAATTTGTCAGTGCCCTGTATTCTAACTGCAGTTAAGGGACGTATTGATCACTTAACTATGATGTTTTGCACAGATTCCAAATGAAAAAAAGCTATTTGCTATGAAACACAATTTGTTATCCTTCCATTTTGGTGCACTCATTTTAAGAAACTAAATCAACACGAAGCCATGGACTGTCACACAAGGTGAAGAGAGCAGGCTACTTTCTCCCTATCTACACAGACCTGCCTTCAGTTTCATTGTGCAGAGACTGCTTTCAGTAAAAGTGAGAACAGTTTTGGATAGCAGAAGTCCTCCATCATGGCCCTTTTTTATCTTGTGTAGTTATTTCTGAACACAATCCAGGCATATTTGTATATTAAGGGCCCTACTAATAGTATGGTGAAAATAAATATACATTTCCCCTCAGATTGTATAAATACCTTTCTGTGACCTTGACAGCCTATAGAATATACATGTCACTGTAACATGTTTTGATCTCCAAACATTTAGGTTTCTTGCTAAATTAAGAAACAAAACTGATATACAAACCAAAGATTCTTCGAAGCTTTTGTATTAATCATGAACAAACGCTTTTAAAAGATGACTGCTCAGCACTACAAACTTCAAGCAATCTGGAAGACTTACCCTGTTCTTGGTATAACGAACTCTGCCTGATGCAATTCCCAGTCGCTGAAAGTAAGCTTCGAAATCACTGCCTGATCCCAGTTTGTTTATTCTACATATAGAAAAGACAACATCTTATTGAGAGCATTTCCTGTTTGCTATGGTAGTAATTTATGCAAAATGCAGATTTTTTTGACAGAAATTGAGGTCAGTTCTTCTGGAGGGTGCATTAGGGACACTCGTAAGATCAGAGACTAGATGAGTGGCACGCTTAATGACTCTACCTGATTTTATTCCGCCGCACTAATTCAGTATCCAATATTGCTAGGAAGATCTTTTAAAGGTAGCAATCTTCATTATGACATTGACCACACTTAAAAAAACCCATACGCATTATGCACAAGAGGCATAAAATTGTATCAGACATGTTTCTGCAATCTTAAAACATCAATCATCTATTTCCAAACTAATATGAATTGGGCAGCAATCTATGTAAAGGCAGATGTGTTTATATACTTAGCATATTCTACAGTAGAGTCAAAGCCTGAGAAGTCATTTCCACTGCAGACAATTAGCATTTCTTATTTACAAGTAGATATTGCCATCTGCTGGGTAAGGGTGGCAAGACAGGGGGAAAGAAAGACAGATGTGATATTCTAAGTATTTTCAAATAATTATTTAAGTTTTGTATTAAGCTTTAGGTTTGGATGTCTGGCCTGGTGAGTAATCGGTGTTTCTCAGCTAAAAGAGAAACAAGTTTCTTCTATTCCAGCTGGAATTCTTCAGTCAGTATAAATTTCTGGAAGGAGCTATCTGTATCAACTGAGAAAGATCAGATCTGGTAGGTAGCTTTATCAAAAGGAAGAAACCTCAGTGAGTCTAATGAATCTAGGAACTCAACAGGGTCTGAAGGGTAGGGTAATACATGCAGAACATATTGGTCAAATCGCACAACGGGGTAGTTCTGTTTGCCTTCCATGAGTAATGACACATTGTGAATAAGATTTGGCCCTGAGTCACAGGCTCAGAGTGGTTTGGAGTTTTAATACGTTCAAATATAAAGTTTTAATATCCTCAGATAAAGATTTATAATGTGTTACATTTATCTTGTATAAACAAAGAACAAGTAATTACCACTCTAGGCAGTTTCTTTCAACTGAGCATTTGCTTATCGTAGCAATTTTGATATTATTTCACCTAATAGTGTGACTAAACTGTATTTTGAATTCTCTCTTCACCCTGCTCTTTTTTGATTGCTTTGCAAATTGCTGTTCTGCTAATAAAAAGCCTTTAAAAAGAGTGAGGTTTTATTTTACAGCAAGCATAGATATTACTTTCATTTAAAAAAAGTCATAAAATTTGATTTGATTTTACTTTAAAAGATATTGCTAGAAAGTCACCTTGTGCTAAAAGGTTTTGTACTGCTGTCATCAATAGCATATCTTGAAAAATTCTGGCAAGTAGCCGTGCTATGGTATGATGAAAATACTGGGAAAGACAAGAAAGATGAACAACTTACCTGGGATAGCTATTATTCTCATTTGCAGGATCTTTCTCAAGCCAACTCTCATAAAGAGACTTATTTTCGTAACCCTCATCGGGGCTTAAAATCTGGAGAGGAAAATACAATCTCATTGGAAGTACCTCTAACTCAACTCATTATTAAAGGAGACCTTTACATTGCTGCATGAAGGGAAGTACACATACACTACTTACATTTATTACATACATTTGGGGATCCCAACCATGAAAAGCATCTCACATAGTGGGCTTCATGAATGAAACTCAGTCCTATGCAAAAGCCTCATGCAAAGCACATCATAGACCATTTTGGTCCCGTTTGTGCTGCTTCCAAGAATTAAGAAGGACTTGTGAGGTGCACAGGACCTCTCATTATTCCTACGGAAGGAATATGGATATGCAAACCAGGATATGCAACCAGGATATGCAAAGACTTAATGAACTGAGGCTTTGATACGTGTATATCTAGCTTCCCAATGTCATTCAAAATCAAATGCACTGCAGTTGAAATAGCAAAACTAAGAATATAATCACACTGCTTTAGTCCTTCTAGCCCTTAGAGAAACTGGGGGCTTTTTTCAGATTAGTAGAAAAGACCAAAGGTACAGACTGTAGTCCTTGGTTATCTTTGTAAGAGGCTACTTAAATGCAAGTGAAGAGGTGGGGGGGGGAAAGGAGAAAGAAAATGAAGCAGAACCCTCCTTAAAACAGAACTCCCCTCGTCTAGCTTTAGTTTCATTCCTCTTTTCCTAATCCTATTCACTGGAATTTTTAGGGACCTGGAGAATAAAGATGTTTAAACCCTTAAATGAATTTTATTCTGTGATGCTAGAAGCAGGGTGCCAAGCAAAAGATGTGTCACATTTCTCCAGGGTCTATCAGTCATTTGTATATATGCTTCTATGCCAATAAAAATGATGTCCTGGCGATAAGTGGTCCTTCAGCAAATACCCTTTGGTATCCCTGACTTCTGTCCAAGAATCCATCAGAACATCTTTTTCCTTAGAAAAATTCCAATGATCTCTATGAATGATCTTACAGGAAAACTCAAAAGAGGGTAAAAGTTCCAGAGCAAGGTTCACAGCCTGTGATTTATGGATCACTGGAGGTCCCTGGTGGCACATCAACACTGGTTAATGAAAGATAACTCAGAAATGAAAACTACAGTGTTGAATCACTGTGAAGATTTGTCTGTGTACATAAAATGAGAACAGCAGAGAATCAGAATGCTATAGCAGGATCCCACTCTGTGGAATAATAGAAAAGAAGTTGTGGATTTTGTCTATAACAAACTGACAAGACTAAGATGGCTTTAAGAAATGGTCACTGACAGCTCACTGCCATAAAATAATCCTCTTTATAAATGCAGCTATGAATATGGATGAATATAATGTACTTCTGGGAGCTTTTCAGCAGGGAGACAGCAGGGAATTATGGAATAGCTGTCAGGTTTTCTATTGTTTATATTATGCTTTTACTGTTAAAAGCTTAAATAACACTGAATAGGAAAAGTTTCCAAAAAGCCACTCTCAAGTACTTCGGATGGTACTTTAATGGAGGTTTTCTACTTGAACCCAGCAATAGTTAAATAGCTTCCTGAGGTGCTATTTTTAGCCCAGAGCACTTTTTCACTTTGTTTGTCTTTTACACAAAAACATATCCATGGGTAATTAGCTTGCTGCAGACAAAAAGTTAATTATTATATCCAGGGCTCTACACCACTGGGGACATGGAAGTGTTTATAGATGAAACAGAACACCCTTCAGTGTGCCAAGTGTCACAGCTAATGTCTGAAGAAGCACAGCTTCTTCCCACGCAGGGAAGAAAGAGTAAAATAGAGTCAATAAGGAAAAAAATGTAGGAAAGAAAAGAAAAACATGGGAACAGCATAGATAAAATTCCCTAGATTCAAACCATGGCATTTCCAGTGTTAAAAAAAAGTGCAATGTATTGGAATATAACTCAGGATCAATGCTTCTATTGGGATGGGAGACTAATAGCTGGAGTCATCCTACCAAGTGCCACTACAGTGCATACTTCTATGTGGGACCAAGTCACCTGGGCTCCCTTAATATCAGGGGAAAATAGTTTGAGAGTTCTATGTGTTCATCAGGGACTGTAGTGATAGGACAAGGGGTAACGGGTTCAAACTTAAACAGGGGAAGTTTAGATTGGATATAAGGAAGAAATTCTTTACTGTGAGGGTGGTGAGGCACTGGAATGGGTTGCCCAAGGAAGTTGTGAATGCTCCATCCCTGGCAGATTGGACAGAGCCTTGGGTGACATGGTTTAGTGGGAGGTGTCCCTGCCCCTGGCAGGGGGGTTGGAACTAGATAATCTTACGGTCCTTTCCAACCCTAAATATTCTATGATTCTATGTACAAGAGTAGAGAACCACATTTGGTCAAATAAATCTCATCCTAATGATATTTATTTCTATGACTCCCTTTAAGTCAGACAGAGATGTCTTCTGTTAATCGAGATGATTCCAGATCTGAGGATCGTGACAGAGGCTCATGCTAGGTGCTTAATCTGGTTAACTCCTCCCATGGCCAATGAAGAGTCATGCTTTAAAGTATCACAATCTTTCAGCCTCATGATAATTCATGATAATCCAGAGAGGTGAAAGCAAAGGAGACATGATCAGACCGCTTGAAATCATGCAAAACCGTACATCTGGCCTGTTGCAAACCCCACTCAGTCCCTCAGTATTTATCACAGGGTTTCAGGGGCTCAGTAAGATATGAAGAAGTCTCAGGGGGAACACACAAGATGAAAAATCATAGCTAGCCACTGTGAAAATGAATAGAGGCTCTTTGGCACATGAAAGGGAAATTTAAAATGTAATTTATTTCCTTGAATCATAGATTCATAGAATAGTTAGGGTTGGAAAGGACCTTAAGATCATCCAGTTCCAACCCCCCTGCCATGGGCAGGGACACCCCACACTAAACCATGCCACCCAAGGCCTCATCCAACCTGGCCTTGAACACCACCAGGGATGGAGCATTCACAACCTCCCTGGGCAACCCATTCCAGTGCCTCACCACCCTCTCAGTAAAGAATTTCTTCCTTAGATCCAATCTAAACTTCCCCTGTTTAAGTTTGAACCCGTTACCCCTTGTCCTGTCACTACAGTCCCTGATGAACAGTCCATCCCCAATGCTTATCACTTTAGAAAAGTGATCTTGCTTTCTATTATGCTGTTTTCATTATTATTATTTTTACCGTATACCGCAAACAATATTCCACTGAAGTCAGTGACACATTTCGACCTTTCTAATGCTGAGGAACTGTGAGCCTGGACTGTGCACCACTGATGAGGGATGTTTTGCCATAGATTTCGGTGGGATCAAGATTCTTCCAGCACAGCAATAAGATAAATACAATATTATTTAATAATCCAATTTTATCCAATAAACTTCCACTTTACATTCTTAGAAAGTCACAAATACTAGACATACTGATTCTGTACCTCTTTTGTCAGATTATACACCAGTTTGTAGAGAAGAGGGGTGCAGTCAACTCTTAGTGTGTAGTTACCTGAAAATGAAACAAAGATGTGAAAATTTGCCTTCATATACCAGAGGCATTATCTTCTTAACGAATTAAACTTCGCAATCCCTTCTTAGACAAACTTCTTCACTCCAAAGCAAGAATTTAGATTTTTGCCTCAGAATATATACAGAAAGAGGCTATATGGTCATATTGTATAAGCTACTGCTACTCCACAACAATGATGCACTGGTTACGGTACACACACAGTAATGAAACTAATCATTTCCATAGTTGTAAATTATGCCTAACTATCCCTCATTAGCTACAAGCCCTTGTCACTCACACGCTCCCTGAAGCCTGTGTTAAACAGAAGGCAATGGTAACTTTCTGTAGGATGTTTAAAATAAACTCAGTGCATTCAGGAGCTGTGCATGAGGAAGGCGTATTCCCTGCAAGATGTTTTAAGAAGTCTTTCAATGCAGCTGCTTCTTCTTTTACCCTAAAGAGTATTCACTCAATGTTTTTGTAGCCTGTATCTGAAAGACGGGTTGTCTTTTGAGTAAGGGACTTGCAAGACATTTGGCATTTTATATTTCATAACTCAGTCTCACCCAAACAGGAGGCAGCAAAGATGAAGAGTAATGTTTTCACCTACCGTCTACTAAACCTCCTCTTTTACCACCATGATGTGGCTGCTACGCTTTACACCCATGAGGTTTCCACACTGCCTGCAGGCTATGTTGAACTACATAAGTATCTCACATGGAAGCTGTCAGTTACAGCAACAAGAGCCCCATCAAAAGAAACTGTGGCCACTTTTGAGGCAGGCAGGAGTGTAAAGCATCTCATCTGCGTACTACAGCCACCAGATAGCAGTTAGGCAAACACCTCTGCCCTCAAATACAGACATTAAAGAGAAGGAGAGGGATGAGAGAGCTGGGACATAATAAAAAATAAGCTCTCAGATGACATAGTTAGGTTATTGATACAGTTTAGACATTTGGGTCATCCTCTGCACAGTGTGTACTCACAAAAGGACTACACTGACAATTACAGAAAACCCCATTATGATGGAAAAAATACTAGATAATGATGTTTCCAAGGAGAGTCTATATTTGAGGACTGGAAATTAGAGTCACAAAGATGCTCAAAAGTATGACGCAGTATTCTGTTTTTCATTGCTAAAAGACAGTTAATAATTTGTTGTTCAAAACATGGCATATAAAGTGCTGTGGAGAATGTATGATGATAAACAAAACAATCAGAGAGTACATGGATGCTATGGCTCTATGGAGGATTTTAATGCCTAATCAGGTGAAAGATGTGCAAGATACTTAAAACAGTACACCGAGTATGGTCTTCTTGTCCTTATTACATATTTCTTTTCCAGTGGTTTTACTTTCACATTTTCTTTAATGCATAAAGCAAGAGACATGTTTGAATAATCAAGATTTAGAAGAAAATTGTTAAGACAGCAGCATGCTGGCTGCAAACCAACTAAAATATATGTGTTGCAATCTATGCAGAGAATATGAAGCAGTGTAAAGCTATTATTTCATTCGTGAGATCTTCTAGGCGTGAAATTCTGCTCTACTTTTTACACAGCATGTAGGCTGCATAATTGAAGGAACTGCTTTTACCCTCCCTATATCTCAGTTCCAACTGAGAAACTGGGTTTGGCTTTTCTTTCTTTCCAATCCTTTTGTGACAGACAAAATGTTCAGCTGACAAGAATAAAAAGAGTTGTTAAATATGCCTGTTGATACCCATTTCAGTCACACACAGTAAGCCCAAACCAGTTGGGTTTAACATGGGAAGGGCAACGCCCTAAATAACTGAGGTTATGATGCAGGACTTCTTCACAGGACTCTACTATTATTTCAGCACGGATAACAGTAAATGAAGTCCTGCTGTAATAAAGCTCAATATAATGTAAGAAGGATTTTGTGATTTGGGTCATAGTTTTGGGCCCGAAATTCAAAGTCCAGTTTCTAAGCAGTGTTCCTGTATGACAGATTCATCTCATAATATGAAGATCATAGTAAATTGGATGATGGTGGATCAGATTTTTTTGTGAAACACTCTTCAACACTTATTTTTCTGTAAGAGTGCTGCCATAATACATATGTAACTCCCTTCATGTTCTCCCTGCTCATAACAATGAACAAAGGTGATCACAGTGGCCGAAAGCACCAAAATGGGTCCCACTGCCACAAAATGTAACCCTAAGGACTCAAAACAATTTGTCCTAAAATCGTAATAAAGTATTGTCCCAAATATAATTCCACAGGGAAAGATGCTGGAACTGCAAGCAGAACAAGGAGCAGTCTGCCATATATTAAAACTGTAATTGTAAATTAAAGCTAATGCAGTTAAGAGAGAATTTAGCATTCAGACTGCTCAGTTCATTAGAATAGAATACTAAACTCCTCCAGAGGAAACATTTTGGACTCCAGACATGAGGTGCAGCTCATGGATGATGCTATTTGAAAAAGCAAGCAACATGAGAATTCAAATTATTCCCTTTCTCCACTTAACTCTGGATTTGCTGCACTTATTCTGAACATTACATTATCTGTCATATTTGACAGCTCTGGGTGCAATAAATAATACACAGCAAACTATTAACATTGGCATTTGTGAAGTGAAGTGAGTTTAAAAATAAAAGACCCACCTTCTATAGAAGAATCCGAGTTGATGTAAGCAACTGCCCGTTCTTGGAGGACTCTGGCATTTTCCTGGGGTTGTAAAAGAGTAATTATTACTTGCACTAGTGACATTCAGTCAAGAGTGTGTTAAGCACGCTAGGTTTTACAGCATTACCTTTAAGAGCCCCATCAGGATAAGTAGCACTATGTACCTTACTAGTTATATTAACATTTGAGGATGGGTCCGTGATCTGGGCATATGAAATCCATTCCTGCTTAGTTTTCTGTGGAAAACACCCACAAAATGTAGGATGCACATCACACAGGAGCAAGATGGAACAGGAAAACTACTGAACAGAATTGTAACAGGGTAAACTAAGGTTATGCATGTGTTTTATCTCTGCATTGCTTTTTTGAACACGTAATGTACGACCATGAGGTCAGCCAGAATTCCTCCATGCTTTTAATCCATAATTACTCATGTGAGCACCCAGCAGTGAACTCAGTTTTAACATTGATAAACCAAGTGTTGCTGTCATTTCTATACCCTTCCATTTCAAAAAGGGATAAGTCAAGGCACTGACATTTCCTATTAAAGAGAATTTGACTGATTTGAGTCAACCAAGCATTGCTTTCATGCTAAATATATGCACACACTTGTTGAATTTTTTTGCAAACTGGTAATTATGTTGGAAATTGATAGTCTAATCAGTAAGTGGTATTTTACTAAGTCTTGTCTTTGTGATGGATATTCTAATTAGGTTAGTAATTGTTATTTGATTCATTCAATTCATAACCCAACTAATCATTTGTAAGTCATGTGAACTAAAAATTGAAATGGTAATTGATAACTTCCAGGTGAAATTAATATATTTAAAACAAATAGTAGAGGAGATTCTGTGAAAAGATTTTGAAGGGAGGGAGCAGGCCTGTATGTGCATACATAAAGCCTTGCAAATGTGCAAAAGCTTATTTGCAACATAAAGGAATGCCTTCATGGAGACTGCCTATGTAACAAAAGGATGTTGCCACAATTGTGGAGTCTTTTTTTACACAGAAGATGGTGAATATCATGAGTTAATTTTCCTCAAGATTTACTGGCAGCTTTACAGGAAAACATGAGTGTAAACCATGAGGAATGTCTCTAGAGAAACTGAATCGAATCTAGGTGTAAAACAGAAGGAAGATAAAGCAATAAAACAATAATATAAAACCATTGAGGTTCAAATATGATTCGTGGTTATGGCTTTATAATCTAGTACAGCTGCTATTTCATGAAATAATGAATGATAGATTACTAGACATTAAATTATTTAACACAAAACTTTACAGAACAGCAGCAGCAATATGTGAACAAATCAAACATAGAAAGAATTCCTAATTTATTCATGACTTGCTCAACAAAAATTGATCTTTTAAATATCATTGTTTCACATTCCTTATAGTTAAAACAAATAGGTGTTTTTTCTTGACAGCGTCTAAATATGTGCATAGATACATAGTTAAAGAAAGCACAAATAAAGTTTTATGTACAGTATACTTTGGTTACCAGTGGAGTTCAGGTGGGACGAAACTTTCATGTCAACTCTTTAAAATCTCTCAGTAGATGACTTTAAAGATAATTGAGATTGTGCTTATCTTCATCTTTAGATTGGATCTAAGGAAGAAATTCTTTACTGAGAGGGTGGTGAGGCACTGGAATGGGTTGCCCAGGGAAGTTGTGAATGCTCCATCCTTGGCGGTGTTCAAGGCCAGGTTGGATGAGGCCTTGGGTGGCATGGTTTAGTGTGAGGTGTCCCTGCCTTGGCAGTGGGGTTGGAACTAGGTGATCTTAAGGTCCTTTCCAACCCTAACTGTTCTATGATTCTATTCTATGATTCTATGATTCTATCTAACATCCCATAAACCACCAGTAAGGTGCAGAGAGTCTATTGCAGCTGGAAGCTGAGTAATGTAGAGAGAAAATTAGTGCAAATCCAAAGCAATAGAAATCTCAGTTTTGTTTACAGAAGAATGATGGAATCCCTTTGGTGTTTGGAAGCATATTTCTGGTTTTGCTCCCCCCTCTGACACCTGCAATTTTGCCATGTAATTTTCTGCCTTACTGGAAGGCACGACAATAAACTAAAGCAAAAAGATACAAATACTTTATTTGATAGATTTCGAAATCTCTATCCACTTACCTAAATGTAGCCATGTAAATAAAATTCTAACAGAAGATCAAGACGATACATTTCTGCTAAACCAGCCAGTACTACTACATAGTTCAGCAGAAATGTGTTTCATCAGACAGTTTTCTGCCTGCTGCATTTCTAATTTGGATTTTACAGACAAAGCAGTGAAAACACTTATAAGACCTATATTTCTTACTTGGGCTGAACAAATCCACTTACAGGGTTAAAAACTGAAGATGCCCAACAGGAAAAGGAAGAGAAAAACATTCAGAACCTTACTTCTGAATTTCCCAACACCCTTCTATCAGGCAGGAATATAGTTAGGGATCTCACTACAGGATTAATCTATTGTCCTTCCCCTGACACTCTATGACACTGGAAGTTTCACAGGAATACGGAACTATTCACTCATAGATTACCCACCGTTTCATTTGCCTGGGAGGATTAATTTCCACATAATGGTCTTGGTATGCTGGTGGATCACAGGTACATGGACCTTAGTTTATAGAAACTAAGCTATTTCTCAAATAGAAAGTTAGAAAGTAAATCAATTTAGGTTATATAAAATGTTACTGTTCTGTTAAATAAACAGCTAGATTTCCACACAGGGACCACTGAAGGATGTTAGCTTGGAATCAAAGTAGATTTTTAAACCTTAGAAGAGTTAGTGCACTTATGTTGTAAGACATTAAGTGGGTAATTTGTATAAATACATGAGGGCCTCACGGCCCCTGAAGGAGTCTGTTGTGCTCCAAATCTACTGTGAAGCTATTGATTGCAGTCTAGGAATAGATGCCACTGGGCATTGCAGCTGCCTGCAACAGACCTTTAAGTTTTACTTCTTCACACCATTTTTATTCATTTACCTCAGCCCATTCTGTGGATCCCAATAATCCAAATTCTTCTGCATCCCAGCTTGCAAAAATAATGGTTCGCTTAGGTCGCCAGCCTGCAATGACATAATTAAACATGAAAGTTCAATTTGAAGTTAAAAAGTCTACTGAAAAATCACCACAGGTAGTTGAAATCACTCTACAAAATAGCACTTAATGATATAGCAAAAATCCTCTCTGAACTCCTTAGAGGAGCATATTATTGCAGAGGCATTTCTTCTTAATGCAGTATTTTCTTTCCACACAACTAAGAGTGTATTATCATACCAATGAGAGACATGAGGGAATAAATTCAGCCAATTAAGATGCAAGGCTGCATATGCACCTCTTCAATTAATTTGCATCTTTCATAATGAGAAATACAACTTTCTGTGGAGGTGAAAAGCTAAATCAACACAACTGCTGATGGGAACATTCAACACAGTTCCTCAAAGCTGCTGGTTTCCGTATCCATCATTTTAAGTCATTTTAAGTTACCTTCCATCTTCATTTTACCAAAGCTCCGTACAATCTCTTGCAGAACAGCTGCACCCGTAGTTGGATCAATACCACCAAATACCCAAGCGTCTCTATGACCTCCTAAAATAATATATCTGTCTGGAAACAAACACACAATATCAATCCTGTTTAGCCTAGAGAAGAGAAGATTGAGGGGGGATCACATTAATGCACATAAATATCTCAAAGGTGGGTGCCAGGAGAATGATGCCAGACTCTTTTCAGTGGTGCACAGCAACAGGACAAGAAGCAATGGCCATAAACTAAAACATAACAAGTTTCACCTCAACATGAGGAAGAACTTCTTTATGCTGAGGTTGGCAGAGCACTGGAACAGGCTGCCCAGGAGGGTTGTGGATTCTCCCACTCTGGACACATTCCAAACCCGTCTAGACACATTGGTGTGTAACATGCTCATAGTGGGCTTGCCTTGGCAGGGGTGTTGGACTAGATGATGTTCAGAGGTCCCTTCCAACCCTAATGATTCCGCAATTCTGTGATCCTTCACTATAAATGCATTTAGGTTACCTCTATTTTCTTTAATTGCATCCCTACTTGTCAAACAAAATAAGAAAGCTGGTGCCAGTGCTACAAATTTATTTTTAAGGTAATCTGCATACATTCACTTATTCTACTGAAGTATAGAAATGAAAACAAGAAATACTTTATACATACGCTTCCACTTAAAAGTCTTTAATGTATATAAACTACTACTAGGTATCAACAATTATGTTGAGGTTCCAAATCATCAATAGTTTTCTGTACTTTGCACTGTGTTAATTTTTGTAAAGGCAAAATGTATGACTACTGCAATGGGAAACCTAACGTAAAATGACAGGCAGTATAAAAAAATTCGCTGATATCTATCATTCTAGCATTCCCATTCAAATACATTCCCAGGAATGCCAATAAAAAACAGTGTGATGGGAGGGACAGGACAACTCTTAAAAGGTTTTCAGATTCCATATTATCTGTCTATCTAAAACACTTGAAGTTTCTTGCAACATGAGAACGACTTCACCTAACACAACGTAAAGAAGCAGCTAAAATCACCAAGCACCCAATACTCACCTGGCTCCACAGCTCCTCTGAGGATGCCAATGACGTTGTAAATCCGTGTTATTTTATTGTTTGTATGAACATGCATCCTGACTTTTCTGAAATGAAAAGCAGTATGGAACAACCATTTCTGACTGAGAAGGCAATAAAAAGTCAACATTAATAATGTGTAAGCCAGAAACCTTCTGCTTCTGTTTTGCTTTGCGTGTTTAGCACTAATCTAACCTGTCGTGCTGAATCAGTGCCCCATTTTTCACATCAGGTTAACCTGCTGACAGAAAGATGCCTTAGAAACTAACCTATGAAGTGGGCCAATCTATAAACTTTCGAATATTTACAGCATTCACTGAATTGTAATTTAGAGAAGTCAATTGATAATTGTGTATTAGAGGAGTAAACTGAAAAGCATATACAGTGATTAAAAATACATATACTTTTTTACTAAAACTATAATTGTGGATATATATTTTTTATAAAGAATACACTTTGGTTTTCTAGCACAATTCTGTGTAATAAGATAGAACCCTGAAAGAAGGTCATTGGAAACATTCATCCAGAAATGAGCTAAAATGTCTGTTTAGGACAGCAGATCTAAGTGAAAATTGTCAATCCTCCATCCCTTTGCCCCAGTAAAATCCACTTGTGAAACTTTATAAAAAGGAAGGAAATTCAGTTATAAGGAGACCTAACAAATAATGGTACTAGTATTCAGCCCCTCTTAACCTGTATTAGAAACAAAGCATCGAACAATGCTTGTTTTGTGTCTGGCAAACCCCCAAGAGTTTAAAATTTGAAGTTATCTTTTCAACAGCAAATCTGCATAGCTGTCAAAATCAAACCCTACTTCAGGACAGCTACTGGATCTTTGCCCAGAAAATAACTGACACCAGTGCCTTGAGCATGCATATACTTGCACACTTCCCATGTGCAACTGACTTTCTGCCTAGGCTCAAAAGGTTCATTTTGTGATGGAGATACTCTGATAAAGAAACGTATGTAGGATTAGCACATATTTATAAAAACTGTTACCCTATCAAGTTAAAGATGTTAAAAAGAACATTCAAAAATATTTCCCATGTGTATGTTTTGTGGATGAATCATATTGTTTCTTTCTTCATTGTTGCTCTTCAAGCTATTCCAAACAGCACTTTAATTAAGTCTAGTAAGCTTTCTTACGCATTCTTATTTATTTATTCCTACTTTATCCCTTTTAGTGTTAAAGCAGAGCGTAAAAGAATAATGATCAATGAAGTCTTTATAAAATCATATATTCAGGCATAGTCTTGTTTTGCAGGAGGTGCAGTAATATGATACACTATATTTACACACTGTTCATTGTAGTCCACTATGTCTCCTCATAACTCCTCACAGAATATTATCTCATATAAATTAGAAGTATTTTCATGTGAAAAATTAATAGAAAAGTCAAAGCCAGGTTGGGAGGGTCTTTGAGCAACCTGGTCTAGCAGAAGGTGTCCCTGCCCATGGCAGAGGGGATGGAACTGGATAATCTTTAAGGCCCCTTCCATCCCAGACCATTCTGTGATTCTATGAAAAGTGATCTTCAGCTTTATCTATTACATCTTATCAGTTATAAACAAGGAAGAATGTTATGACAGTCTCTGGCAGTCAGTCAAATCTTCCTTCACTAAATGCAATTGTTAAGTAGTTTGGTGCAGTAGGAAGTGACTCCATTAGTACCGGAGACCTGGACAGCTCCATTTCTCTGTTAAAGCTGAAAAAATGTAAACTGCAAACATTCTATCGCTGGTCAAATGCCAGTTCCTCCCAAACGAAATAGACATATGTACTTTGGGCTCTTCTGTCCTGTTATTGTTCAGGTCTGTCAGTCACGGGGCCCACCAGCTTTAGGCAACAGTTGATGGACTCCCAAATCATTGTCACGCTTCACAACTCAAAGTTCACAGAAATCCTGGGTGACTTCCAGTGGACAAGGGAACATACGTAGATTATTGAATTGTCAGTCCTTCCCTGTTGGACTGGTACAAGCTGGCTGTCCTACTGTCACCTTGGGCACCAGAATCAGAAAAGGAAACTCAAAGTAAGGAGGATGTTTTGGGTTAATACAACAGTATTGAAAATGTTTACTTATTGCCATATAGCCATTTCGAACAGGACCAGTGAAACAATGTGTGAGCCTTTAAAGTAAGGATTAAAGTTGGAAAGACTGGGTTGGACCTATACACTCTGAATGTCTTTATCCATTGACACTGGGGACACTGAGCAAAACCATAGTTTTGATAACTTCTTTTCAAATGCTAATAATCATCACCAAATCTTGCACACTCAGAAAGAAATAAATTTCTCCAGAATATCTCTAGATGCATTGTTTCACAGTCTTTTTCTCATTGAGATTTCTCTTGCAATACTTTATAAATAAGGCAAGTGTTAAGTCAGACCTTGTAGAGGAGTTGCCTGCAAATCCTGGACCTATGTTATAAGGCACATTGAGACTTCCTTTCCAGCTGCTGTCGGGAGCTGCAGGTCCTCCCATTGCACTGTAAAGTGAAAAACAAGAGAAATATAGTTGACCAGGAGGCTAAAACCTTAAATTTCCTTAATGATTACTGCACCTAAACCAAGGTATGTTTATAAAATTGCTAAAAACATTATGCCAGAAACAGATTACTCTGAATTTCCCACATTCTCTGAAGCACACAGTACTACAAAAGAACATGAAATACAAGTAACAGCACAGATTGTACTGTCGTAGTATTAAAAAAGAAAATAAACTGCTGTCCACTTGTGAATACTGACTTCTAGTGAGGAGGACTGAGGTATACTCACCGTAATAATACTTCTGCATCGTGATATCCAATGGGATGAACTGGGATTTTGGGGATCCCTACACCTTCATTAACTTCATACCTGAAAGTGTACTCTGAGAAACCAGAACACAATGTTAAGGTTACAGTGTTCTTAGCAACTTTCACCATACTGGAAATACTTTTGAATAGTGCAGCCACACAGTAGCCACAAGCATACATCAATTTTTTTTCTTTTATTTCCTATATAATTGCTTAGATATTGCCTCTAGGAAACGAAAATGCAATGACAAGACCACAAAACCAATAGGCCATCTGCACAACTGTGTAACAGAAATCCCACATTTCATGCAAGGTTAGATTTGCTGTCTATCTGTATTATTACATATTATTAGAGGAGGGCCAGGAGGATGATCAGGGGACTGGAGCACCTCCTGTATGAAGATAGGCTGAGAAAGTTGGGGCTGTTCAGCCTGAAGAAGAGAAGGCTGCGTGGAGACCTCAGAGCAGCCTTCCAGTATCTGAAGGAGGCCTACAAGGATGCTGGGGAGGGACTCTTTGTCAGGGACTGTAGTGATAGACAAGGGGGTAGTGGGTTTAAACAATGGTCACAGAAGCCAGTGAGCTTTCCAGAAGCACCCCTGTATTCCCATCCCATCAGCAGGAAGGACTGGCGGGCATCTTACTTCAGCCTGAATTCAGGATGTCTGAAAAGACAAAAGAAGCACATGGTGCCTAGACTTGAAAGACTCCAGGCTACTGTTATTTTTACCACAGAAATTTTACTCCCTGTAAAGAAGATTTCAAACTGTTTTCCTGCTTGGAATTTAGGATCAGCAAGGAAATATACTTCCAAGCAAAGCTATTAGTCTTCTTTGATGGTAGACTCTAATAACGTTTAAATGAATCCTCTTGAGAAACACAGATATTTAAAAACGGCTATAAATTCTCAGCCATTTTCTGTTACTTCAGTCTATAAACCTACATGTCCTGCTTTTCTACAAGTTACAAGCCTTGGATAATACAAAGAGATTTTCTTTAAAGCTTGCTTTTCCTGCCTAACTCAAAAGCAACCGGTTGAAATTACATGGTTATGAAAATAGCTGAATTTCTTGTGCCACAATAACTTTCAGCACCAGTTTATAAAGTGAGGGCCCAGGGTACAGATCTTTCACTCACCTTTTGCAGGATAACCTGGTGTTAAAGGGTCTCCAGCTCCATTCAGGTTTAACACATTCCCACGCTGGGCTCCTCCACCTGGAAGGTTCCAGCCATCTGGATAAGCATCTACTCCTGGGGCACAGTAGTCAGCAGGGTCTGAATAAAGTATGATCCCTTGGGCTCCTGCTAATATGGCATTTTTAACCTGTGAAATTATTTGCTTTTAATGCAGTAATAAATCTGAATGTGCCAATTTATTCCCATGGGGACGTAGCTTTACGAGTTGTATATGTGGAAGAGTGAAAATGAGCACAGACCCATCAGAAGAACAAAACACACTGAAACACAGTATTTCATTAGTTGTGTCACATCTTTAGTCACAGCTCCAGGCTATGAAATTAAGCACAGGACACAAACTGAGGCACAAAACCTGACCACTATTCCCACTGTCAGCAGTTGTGTCAGAGGTGTCGTCTGAAGTTGGAAGAATTAGTTACTTAATCTCTGTGTGTCTGACTCCTTGACAAACACTTACTTCTTCAAAATACTGCAGTTCTATGGATGAAAAGTATTCAAAGCCTTGGCTCTGTACACTACTTTACTTACCTAGCTCCCTAAACTAATCTCTTGCAAGAACTGCTTAAGGAGTTTGCAGTCATCTCAGTCACAGGAGATTAATACATTCAGCTGCTTTTATTGTGTTGGAAGTTATTCTTAGAATGCAGTCATGATGGATGCATTGCAGGCTTCCTTCTGCTCCTGTGTTCTAACTTAGAGCTCTCATTAACTCCCACCAGCTCTACCATGAGCAGTGTCTGACCCACAGAGGGAAAAATAAAGCACAACCCTTACTTTGTTCCCCCTGAAGATCTTCCCATATCTGGCAATGACAATCTTTCCTGTACAGTTAATTCCCATTTCACGCTCCAGCTTAAAAAAGTCTTCAGTACGACCATAATTCACATACATCAGATCTGCCTGCACAGAAAAGAAAAGCAGTTGCATGGCAACTGGTCATTCAACAGACAAAATAACTGTTTTCAGGAATACACGCTTTTATTCACTAGGTATCATATAGTGGGTTTTGGTGGCTTTTTTGCATTTCTACAAATGAGATCTAATGCCCATAAAAACAATGGCAAAAGATACCTGTAATCTATAGGAAGCCTTGGCTCAAACTCCTCACTTTTCTGTATTAACCTGCACTTCACAGCAGCTCTATAAACTGAAGCTGGAAACTAAAACCAATGTACTTTGCTAAACTGACAAACTTTTGCCCTGTGAAAAAATAGTGGCATTCTTTGCATACACAAACTCTATTATATAATTTCTATATAATTTCATTCATTTATGAATGAAATTATATAGAAATGAATGAAATTATATAGAAACACTAATATATAATTTCTTTCATTTATGCAATGTTGTCCCTGACAGGTTCCTCAATAATCAATTGTCTGATTAAGTGACGGACTTTTGTAGCCTTTGAAGACATTCATTTAATCCAAAGTATCTTCCAAAAGGATTTATATGTTGCTATTTCTATGCAAGACTTGCCCAAGTCCTCTCCGTATCATTGAGTAATGTGGAGTGATCTGAGATGTATCCAACATTTTCTATAAAGTTAAAAGCTTTTCACCTTTGTGATTCAGTTCTAGCAATTTGAGAAAGCTTTTTTTAGTAATAGGATACTTCTAACCTTAGCACAATATGTGCCCTAGCTGTCCTGAAGTGTTCTCTTATACTAGTGGCTAATTAAAACTCTTACGACAAACATCTTGAGAAGTTAGAGCCATCTATCCGAGCATTTCACAAAATACTTCAGCTGATAACACTCTTACATAGTTTTTTTTCTTACCTCTGGCACTCCTTGTGCTGAAAAAGCATTATATGGTGGTAGTATATCTGTAACATTTTCATATCCATGTGGAGGTGGTTCAAACAATGATGTATTGAAAATCTATCAATAAAGAATGGAAGTTTTTGGTCAAACACTCTACCTCCAGGCACAAGTTTTTACTCTAAGCTTGGTGATTGCAAGTGGCATGCTAGTTTCCATAAATTGCTCACAAAAAATACAATTCCAACTAGCACACATAAGTTCAAACATAAAACCAGGTAGGGATACATAACTGAATTTTTATAACAGAATGCAAATATGAATACAGGGGGACAGATCACTTGGCACTATTGAGCGGGGGGATAGATGCTCATCAGTCACTGCCTGAACCTAAGCAAAGAGGCAGCTGAAAATTGCCAAGAGGTGGTAACAGGAAAATGTCACTTAGTTCATCCATGCCTTCACGGTATTTTTGTGATTACTCTCATCATTATTACTCCTCTTCAATAGTTATGCTTCTGTTAAACGTGCTGCCTTTTCTTACTATTTATTGTAACCCTCCTTGCTGCCTCAAGTTTCATGTCCATTCTTTGTCACCTTGTGCAATTATAGCTGAGAGACTGTTATTCTGGAAGAACTTCTCTATACTTTCACCCTTTAAATTCACATCACACCCAAGAGTGACCATTCCTTAGTTACAGCCAGGGCTCTTCATCCCTACCTATGTGCCATGATGCTTCTGTAGCAGTCCCATCTCCTCTCCTTGTTCAGGATTCTTGTCAGATTTTACATCTGCTTTATTCCCTTGTGTGTACAAAATGGAGAAGGTAACCATAGGATGGACTGTTTGTTATTGCTTCCAACATGAACTTAGGAGATACCTTAGGAAGCTGGAAGGATCAGGTTCAGAGCAAATGGAACAAGGCAGTACTTCATACAATGAATAGCACCTTTATAATATTGTACTAAAACGTATATTTTGTAATAAATAAAAAGTAATATAAAAATATAAATGAAAAAAAAAGTATTTTGTGTATAAAATGTAATATTCCTTACCTTAGTATGCAGTGGAAGCAAGAATTGCTCAAGCAGGGTTTGGATACGTACTTGGAAGAGAGGTCTAACAAGGGACACTAACTGGTTAAACACTTGGAAAACAGGTCTATTGAGGATTTGTAAAGAGACTAATTGCATCAGGCTCAGAGAACCCCTGAGCAGAAACAGCCTGACGCTGGAAGAATTGCATGCCTTAAATGCATTTTCTTGTTCTTAAACTTGACTATGCATCCATGTAAGTCTGTGTATAGAAACAGGATATTGGCTTAGATGTATCCTTATGCTGAACCAGTGTGGCCATTTTCACACCTTATGGTGCTAATTGCAGTCTTGCCACACGTCCACTCTCTAACTTCAGCACTGAGACTTCAGCCACTCTGCTGTCCCTGCTGCACAATCTGGGAAACCATTTCTAAATATGAGTTTCCTTTGCACTGGATTTTTTATCATATTATATCATTATTATATTATAAAGCACATGCTGGAATGAATACCTGGGAGAACAGGACACTGTTTCTTTAAAGAAGTCTTACATAAATACAGTTAAATAATTAAAAAGATCACCTCATTCCCTTGATCATCAACTACTGAGATGTAGTTTGGCTGCTTCTCATTTGGGTATGAAAGAAGCACATCATAATGAACGAGTTCTGCTGAATCCAGGCCAAATTCCTTCCACTGGCCTTGAATTTGTTTGGCAAGAAGAAGATTCTGTTCAGTTCCTGCGAGGTGAGGCAGCTTGGTAAAGGAGCTAGAATAAAACAGAGAAATACTAGTAAGCAGCAAATGCAAAGAGGCACAATAGTGAACTGGGATCACCATGCATAAAGCTTATCTTCAAGCCACATGAATGGACAGTTAAGGTCTCCTAATTGAAGTCTGAGCTGTATAACATGATTGTTTATCAGAGTCTGCATTAAGATCAGCACAAAATGTAATCAGAGCATAGGTTTACCCCTGAGGCCTGCAGGTAAGTCAGATGAACCCTTCTCTGCATAACAGAAATAACCACATTCACGCAAGCATTGAAAATCAGTGTCAAGGACAGTCAGCAAAAGAATATGGACAGTATGCAAGGAGCAGAAAAAGATACAGGAAAGCTAAATATTCAGAAAGGAACCTTCCAAATAAGTCTGGAATCTGATAACAGCTTTGTACGTTCTGGCGTAACATGCACTAATAAGTTTAACTTGAAAATTATTATGTCAAATTACCTCCACAGATTTGTTCTTTTTTTTGTTTCAATCAAAAGCCTAATTAATAAAAGCTTTCTCAACAACATTTACATTCAGATCAGCTATAATACATAATGGTGACAAATAGTCAGAAACAATACTCAGCGCCTCTGGCCTGCCCTACAGAAATCTGTCTACAATCTATTTCACTCCCTGAACACGAGTTGTGATGAACACTGATCAGTCAGCCAGGTACTAAGCACCAGCCTTGAATTTCCATCAGGCTACTTTTTAATGGGTGCTCCAGGGATGTCAGCTATCATTAATTACCTTTACTTAGTGGTACCAAATACCATGATTAGTACCACCTCAACCTATCTATTTTCAGCCTATGTAGCAGCTTGTCCTTCAATTTGCCCTTCCTCAGCTTCCAAATGAGAACATTGCAAGAGACAATGTCCAAAGCCTTGCTCCAGTTAAGGATGCCACAGCCACTGCAAGGTCTCTGCTCATCTATATAGCCAGACATTTCCTTACAGATGATTATGCTGATCACATAAACAAATAGCAAGTAAGTGCTGACTGTTCCTAACTATCCTTGTGTCCTTCATGCATCGGAAACAGATTCCAGAAGATGTTTGGTCACCCCTCCAGGGACTGAAAAGAAGCTGAGCAGCCAACAGTCCCCCCAGGTTGTCTTTCTTGCCTTGCTTAAAGAGGAGCATGACATGAGCCTTTCTCAGCTACCAGGGATCTCTTTAATGACCAGAACCTCTCACAGACAGGAGTCTTGGACCAGACACCCAGGTCTTTTAACCCCATCCCCTGCATTTGAGTGCATCTAAATTCCCTAAGCAGATCACAACCTTCTGCTCTGCTGTTGTCTTTCCCTCTCTTTAATCTCTGCAGATATGTCCTTGCCAAAGCTCATTGCTTGCCTACTTCTTGCACTTCAATTCACTAGAGTATTTTAAGTACCTTTTAATTCCTGAAGTACTCTAGTTTAAATACTACATATGCATCAGGAAAAATACACTGACCACCACATGATCCCTTTCCATTTTTCACTTTCAAACAGTTTCATCCTTTCCCAAGCTGTGATTCAATGCTAACATCAATGCGTCTAATTTTCTGAGACTCATAATTTGTTTTCCTTACTTGATAAAAGAAGATTTGGTAGCCTGAAAAACTAAGCGTATGGATCAAAATTCTTCAAATTCATTTATTTTAGCTTTTAACAAACTTTTTTGATAATGTGTTAATATATTTTTTCTGCAATTCCTGCTTTATATTTCAATTTAGGATAAACCCCCCAGAATATGAAGCATTTGGCCCAGTGTCAAAGCAAGCAGAAAAAACAGATAGCATTAATACCCTATGGCCAAGAAACTTCAGCATAATTGCAGAGCTATTTCATGCTGTCATCAATCTCTACGTCGCCTAGACTGTCACTGAAACATAATTCTCCAACCTACTGAGAGCAACAAATACAAAATAAGATAAGGCCTATAGACTTGAAAAGTTAATTGCTGTTAGAAATTAAACCTTCTGGGTTTAGAATAAATGCACATCAATCAAATTTGTCAGTAATTCTTTGATGTTTATGATGCAGCTGGTGACCTACATGCTGAATACCAATATATTACTCACCAGAGATTGTATTTGTTTACTTTATGTGTGTTTTTCCCTCTGTAGAAAATAGGGTATACTGGATCTTGAGCACCCAATTACAGCACATCATCCAATATGGACACACTAAAGGAATTAGTAGTTGTATGCATACCTGCAACTCAGCTCCATGCAAACTTTGAAGCAATTTTTATGCTTAATTTTTAATATAGTCATTTTCTACTTAGACTTAGCTGCTCAAACTCAAGAGTTAGGGTGATCCTGGACAGATTATCAATCAAATGTATTAATAGAAAACAGTGTACCCCAAATACAGTAAAATCATCTCAGTCTGAGAGAAAGCAATTATCTAATGTTAAAGCTTCAGACACTTGTGAGGAAAAACCAGACATGTACTGCATTAAATCAAGACTATGGAAAACCAGTAAAAACGAAGGATAAGCACTGGCAGTTGTGCAGCTCGAGGAGAGCACAGTGAACAGTACAACCACTCCAAAAAGGTACCTTCAAAAATGAGGGGAGCAAAAGGGTTGTAAGTCTCTCTCTTCTCCTTTCCCCAGACATTCTGTACAAACCAAACACTTCCAAAGCACTCTGCTTTCAGAGGCTCTTCCTTGGAGCTGATGCTATCACTTTCTGGCTTTTGTGACTGCTAAAGTTATTCAAAACCCAAGGCACACAGGGCTTACCGAAGGAATTGCTTGATGTTTTCTACTTTCATTTCAGCCACAAGCTTCTTTCTCATGTTTTGATGGACATCTGAAGAGTGGGGGCTTTTTTCTGTCGGTTTTGTGAACCATCCTGAAACACATTTGAAAAGCTTCCTGCTTAGCAAGAACCCACAGCCCTCATGTAATTGAGTCCATGTGCTACCTGAAGTACTGAACAGTCTCCGTAAAGCCATGAGGATGCACAGGGCTTAGAGCACCCTCTGCCAGTGTTTGCTGGCTCAAACAGAGAAGTGAAGCAGAAAAGTAAAATATACTTCATTGATTGAATTGCAAGAACAGTGACATAATTAAAAGAGCTCACCCTACATCTCTGGTAAATGCAGTCCCCTTTTTAAGGCAGATTAATCTGTCATTAATTTTAAGCTATATAAATTCCTAGTTAACGGTTTGTAGTGTGAGGATTGAACTCCTGATGCTCAGAATGAAATTCCCATCTTTAAATATATACATATGTATAAAAATATGTGTATACGCATATTTAAAGTGAAGGTCTAGGACTCAACAGCCATCTGATAGCATCATATCAGTTACAGATTTGGGGAAAGGTGGGGTTAGTCTATTTAATTATTAGAGGAATAAAGTTAACTGTGACACAGGTCAGTTTTGAGAAGTTAAAGATTTTTCAGTAGCCATAAATCTTACAGGAGACAGTATCTCAACTTATTAATTTGTCCTTTAAAAAAACCCAACAAATGCTTTTATTATTATAGCTAGAAAATCCCAAACTGGAAAAATCATCATAATAAAGCCAAGTGTGCACAACAGGTATTACCTGTTAGACTTAAATGCAATTGCAGCAACACTCTGAACATAGCAGTGATACTGAATCAGACCAAAGGTCCATCTTGCCCAGTATCCTGTTCTGGAGCACGGGTATAAGATGATGTTCAGGGAAATGCATAGGAATAGCACAAGCACCAGAAATTTGCAGCTCAGGGACCTCCTAAATCAAACTAATGTCTTTTATACTTATTAGACCTTATGGATTTTTGTTTCGTGCTTTAGCCTTAGGTGTGTGCTACAACACAAGTTTAAAAAGGACAGATGCAGACTTAATATCAGATGCTGCAAGTGACTGCAGAAAAGAGTCTAATGTGCTAGTAAAGTTCATTGTACACGATGACAGCTTCAGCAGCTCTGCTCTTGGCTGTCAGTCAAAACTCCTCCTCCTCTATTGCTAAAATAGCAACTGAATAAGAGCATTTAAATAGATCTTCAGTAGAAAAACAGGAAATACAAATTTAAAAAGAAAACCCTGGAAGTTTTCTATCACACAAGCCTCAAATTCTTCCATCAATCTCCTTTTTGAACGTCTGACTGCCCATTACGGGAAGCTGTCAGTTCACCAGGGTTTGTCTTGGGCTGAAGCACACAGCCAGTATATTCCTCGCTCCCTAAAGACCAAACTGCTCGAGAGAATAACCTCTTAGAAAACAGTGTGATGAGTATTTTACAACATCCCTAACAAGCAGTAAAAGCTCCCTGATGGGGAGTTAATCACGTTGCATGTAAGAATCTGTTAGAGGGCAATGGCTGCGGACTGAGACCCTGTGTCTCTGTACTCACCTGCAAGAAAGCCCAGCAAGAAACAGCCCAGCAGCCCGGGGCAGCCGAGCCATGTGCATAGGGTCCACGCCTTGCTTCTGGGCATATGGGCTCCGAGTGGACGGCTGCTTTGCAGGCTGAGAAGACGGCAGGCAAGCAGCAGCCTTCCTCCTCCTCCTTTTCCTCCTCCTCTTCCCGCCCCTAGCCCCAAGGCTGCCCCTGGCTTCTGTGTTTCTCAGCTCTCGTTCTGCCTAACTTGCCTTAATCATTGAATGGTGTTATGGTGTTTCTGAGTGCAAGAAACACTTGAGTTTCTTACTCTTGCCCCACAAGACAGCTTGTGTATCTCTGATAGGCATCTAGACTGTGCAGCAAGCGATGCAAAAGTACTATTTTAAAGGCTAATGCCTATTATCAAGATTTTCTGGTTTTGAAAGTTCCTGTTGTAGGCTTAATGACAATCAGTATTTGTTCCAGTGAAAGCAGCCAGGAAATTAAATGGAGGAATGGAAAACTTCTTTTCTCTTTACCAAGGCAAGCACTGAATTGCTCCCCTTTGTAATCCATGGTTACATTAATCCTTGGCAAATCATGAATACATAGAGCAGCTCAGAATACAATTTGGATTAGGCAATGAGGACACTTTCAGACATATTCAATTTACAGCTGGGAAAAGTTGCAAAATTTTATCCTGTATTCTCTAGCCTTTTATGCTTTGTATTACAAGGTTCTTAGGATCATGTTTTCCTAGTCTAATTCAGCTAAATCTATCAGTATCTCATAGTGAAGGACACAACTGCAACCCAAGGAAGAGTCAAGATATTTCCATAGATTCATAGAATCATTGTACTTTGTACAAGTTTAGCTCAGCCCCGCACATCACTCCCTGCTGGTGTTCTAATTACTTCGGCAAGGGCTTTTCAGAGACTAGTGAAGAATTACACCACTTGGGTGTTCGGCACCAGTCACAGCCACAGGCTGGATGTCCACGTTCAGATGATAAACACGTCCAGTTTCTGTCATTTCCCGACTGCTCATAAGCTATCACAAATTCTGAACAGCAAGGACTTTTCACACCAATATCTCACTTGACATCTACAAACCAGATGGAATTCCACCTACAGAACTTATAAAGAATGAGTGTATTGATGTATTATTAACATTTATATAGCACTACAGGTGTAGGACTGGCATATAATAGACCGTAAAGTGACAGGGCTTTTGGAGATTACTATCTAAATTAGACCTCACATGATGATAACATCAGTGGAGGAAGAAGGTAAGAATAGCAACAGTGAGAAAGTATGAAATAGATTTATTTCTATGCCTGTGGTTTTTTAAAGTGATAAGGGCATCTGCAATGCTGAGGTTGATCAACAGCAGCAACCAAGAGGCTTCTACCACTTAAAATACAGTCCTAGTACTGCCAGTTATTAGTTCTGGCATGTTATTACATTCTGTGGATGGACCATTGGTGGAGTATATTATATTCCATTTAAACGGAAGTATAACACACAGTATGCTTTGAATCACACGCACTCCACAACAGGACAGAGGCAGGAAATAAGATGAAAAAGCTCATGGGTTGAGGTAAAGGCAGGGACATCACTTGCCAACCACCATCATAGGTAAACCAGACTCTAATTAGGGGAAAATAATTTATTACAAATTAAAACAGACTTGGGTAGCGAGAAACAAAGACAAAAATTAAAACATCTTCTCCCACACCTCACTCTTTTTTTCCAGTTTAACTTGACTCCTGACTTCTCTGCCATAGAGCTGCAATATACAGGAGAGCTCCTATGATCAGGACAGACACTGTAGGATATCTAAAATGCTCTAAGCACCTAACTTTAAACACTTGAATTATTCTGTAGAGAGTGTTCAGTTCCTAACAGATGAATACCCAGTGCCATTTGTGAGCTTGTGGAGTGCCCAAGACCTCTAGACAAAGCAAACCCACATAGGAAAGCCTTTACACCAGGCCTGCCCTGCTCTGGTGCCAGACCTATTCTTAATTTTGTGCTTTTGGATCCTGTCTTAGGCTGATGACAATAACTACCATTTTTCTAAAGTTTGGAGCTGGCAGCATTGAGTGTGTGAAAAAGAACAGAGATCTGGGGTGCCCTGGACTGATCCATGCATTGATGGTAATGTTGAAGCAGTTTCTTCGTGTTTCCTTCTCACACGCACCAGAGCAAGAGTGGGAGTTTGATATCAATGGCAGAGAAGTCTGCTATTCGGAAGAGCCACAGAGTTAAAACATTTCAATCGGAAAGTGAAGTTCCTGTAAAAAAACCCGTTATTCTGACTAGGTTGAGGTGCTCAAGTTATTGGCTGATCTGGGATGATCTTCGGGGCTTATAAACAAGTGAATTATTCACTGGGAAAGAAAATTACAGTCTTCAGAAACCAGTTCTGCAGACTCATCCTGTCATATTCAAGTCCATGCTTTTCATCAAGCATATAAAAGTAATGAACTTCACGTATGTATTGCTTGATCAGATTACCTAACAACTCTGCCACTGTTTTAAAGCAAGTTGGTCTCCTTCTCACAAATGGCTGTAGTCCCACTCCAGTGTTGAATAAAGCGACATTATGAAGCCTTGTGTTTTCATAAATTGGAATTCCTGTATTCTTTCCAGCCCTAAATTCTTGAAACATTTATTCTTCTCTCTTGGCTTAATAAGGGACTATTTAGTGTTTCTTCCATAGACGTGTTGAAGTGAGTCCAGAAGAGGCCATAAAGACAATTAGAGGGCTGGAGCACCTCTCCTATGAAGACAGGCTGAGAGCTGGTCTTGTTCAGCTGGAGAAGAGGAAGAGCAAGAGGAAAAGGAAGAGGAAAAAGAGGTCTCTGGGGAGACCTTAGGGCAGCTTTCAGTACCTAAAGGGGTAGACTTTTTAGTAGGCCCTGTTGCAATAGGACAAGAGGTAATGGTTTTAAACTAAAAGAGGGGAGATTCAGACTAGATATAAGGTAGAAATTTTTCATAATGAGGGTGGTAAAACACTGGCACAGGTTGCCCATGGAGGTGGTGGATGCTCCATTCCTGAAGACACTCAAGGCCAGGCTGGGCATGGCTCTGAGCAACCAGATCTAGTTGAAGATGTCCCTGCTCAGTGCAGGGGGGGTTTGACTATATGACCTTTGCTGGTGCCTTTCAACCCAAATTATTGTGTTCTATTCTATAAATCAGCTTGCTACTCTCTGGAGGCCAGTGTAAGGAGTGACATTACTACACAAGAATTTTTGTTGGATCATATTTATTTTATACATAAATTTTTAAAATTCCTTGCTGATATGTTCCAAATTATCCTTGAGCTATCTCATTGACATAGTTCTTGGGGAGAAAGGAGAAAAACAGCATATAAAGGCTATATAAATACCATTCACCCAGGCAAAACGTAAGTTTTGACTTGATAACAGTGTTTATAGATGTTGCTTGCTTTCCTCTTGGAAGGGGAAATGTTGCAGCAACCCAGATGCTTCTTACATAATATGGAAGAGAGAAGAGAGCAGCTAGAACTAAGTTTTCCTCAAGAAGAGAAGGAGAATAAATATACCTCCTATAAATATGGTTCCCCTATACCAGCCTCCAAATTCCTAAGTGCCTGGGCTGGAAGATGGGGTCCTCTTTAACATTTGTTTCTTTCCCCTCTCTTTTTGTTTCTGCACCCCCTTTATTTCTGCCCTTCCCTGGTTCTAACACTTCCAATATATGCAGCAAAAGGAATGCTGTATCTATCCTGCATGTTCAAGGATTCCTGGGTCCTGGGACATGGCCACATTACTAAATCACAAAGCCAAAGTTGCAGTATCATGTCTGACTAATGCTCCTTGGAATAACTGGAGCCAGAGACAAATGAGCCTGACACGGTGAGATCTGAAGTACAGCGTGCCTGGAATGCAAATCACATCTGTGAGGAGGTGCAAAAAGCTGCTCCAAGGCAAACCCCATCTCACTCTCAGCAGTTACTGAACATCTCACTTAGCAGCAATGGAGAGAGCTCAGAGCTGTTAAGACAATCAGTCTCTCATAAGATTCATCTGTCTGTGAGCTGCTTCCTGGCCAAATCAAAGCAACACGCATTTGTCACCTTATTGTTTTACATGGAGCTTTTCCTGCTAGAACTGAGATATTACCAGTGAGATACTGCCATGACTGCTTCTCTGATAATAGCTGTGTATTTCATCCAATATTGAAAATGCCCATTTTAGTCTAAGTTTAATCAAAGTTAAGACTTGAGGCTGATGAGAGATAAAACCAATCCTTAGTCACAAAACCTATGCAAAAAACCCCCTGTGTTAAGTCTACTAGGAAAAGGGACTTCTTACCTTAGACCAGGTGACAAAACTGCAAAAAAAGGTCCAAAACACAAACAAACCATACAATACACAGTACTTCTTCTTAATTAATATTACTTAATATTGCTTAATATTAATTAAAATTACTGAATAGTACTTAATAGTGCTTACCATTAAATACACAGTACTTCTTCAAATTAATATCATTTTTAAAGCTAGCAAGAAAACAATTACTGCACAGGCATCATATTGAGCTCAGGAGTGGTAAGAATTGTTTGTGTTGAGAGTGAAAACAAGAGTGAAGTTCAGCTGAAGCTAGCAGAACTTGCAGATATTCTACTTAGATATAACATATATTCTACTTCGATTAAAACCGCCATATGTATATATTTCTATATATATCCCTCATAGACTAGAAAACCTTCAAAAATGGCAAGGATGCATATGCTCAATGCAAAACTAGCATGCATTTCTGTGTTGAATGTATAGCTGTGCTATGCAGTCAATTAGCAAAACCAACAACAGTACATAAAAATATATAATATACAAAACAAATGCCAGGGTTTGTAAATTGTAGGTTGTAGCTGCTCATCAGCTGTTCTCCAAAGGTTAATATCTGCTGCAAGAAAGATATGCCACTGTTGTGCTGCTTGACCTACTGTTTGACTATAGGTTGAACTTGTGGCTGGAGAGTTCAGAGGGGTCTGGTTAGCGCGAAAAGCAGCTCTTGCAGGAAAAATGATAACTGGGAATGCTCAACCACAGTTGCAAATCAGTGGTTTCCTTCTGACTCTGCCAGTTGTACAGTCCCTCAGAACTCACGGCCTAGCCAGCTATCTGACTATCAGATTAAAAGGGTAGTATATTTTGATGCTTTGAGTCAGTGTTTCTGTTATCCTGAACTTCAGGAGTCCATGAAAGCCAACCATATCCTGGGCTGCATCAAGAGGAGCGTGACCAGCAGGTCGAAGGAGGTGATCCTGCCCCTCTACTCTGCTCTCGTGAGACCTCACTTGGAGTATTGTGTGCAGTTCTGGTGTCCTCAACATAAAAAGGACATGGAACTGTTGGAACAAGTCCAGAGGAGGGCCACGAGGATGATCAGGGGAGTGGAGCACCTCCTGTATGAAGAGAGGCTGAGAAAGTTGGGGCTGTTCAGCCTGGAGAAGAGAAGGCTGCGTGGAGACCTCAGAGCAGCCTTCCAGTATCTGAAGGGGGCCTACAAGGATGCTGGGGAGGGACTCTTCATCAGGGACTGTAGTGACAGGACAAGGGGTAACGGCTTCAAACTTAAACAGGGGAAGTTTAAATTGGATCTAAGGAAGAAATTCTTTACTGAGAGGGTGGTGAGGCACTGGAATGGGTTGCCCAGGGAGGTTGTGAATGCTCCATCCTTGGCGGTGTTCAAGGCCAGGTTGGATGAGGCCTTGGGTGGCATGGTTTAGTGTGGGGTGTCCCTGCCCATGGCAGGGGGGTTGGAACTAGATGATCTCAAGGTCCTTTCCAACCCGAACTATTCTATGATTCTATGATCAGATTCCAGCTAATAGAAAGTTTACACTGCTGGCAGCTGACAAGTTCAGCTCGCAAACTTTGACCCTTTCTCCTACAGGAGGAATGTACTCAGTGGGACAGAAAGAGTAAAGGGCTGTGCATGGAACATAAACCAAATGATACCTTCCAGCATGCACAAGAAGTTTCTCAAGAAGACAGAGCCAGCCTCTTCAGTGGTGCATGACAGCAGCATGAAAAACAACAATCATAAACTGAAATAACAAAAAGGTTCTGTCCGGATATAAGGAAAAGCTTTTCCATCAGAAGGGCAGTGAAGCACTAGAATATGTTGCAGAGAGGTTATGCGATTTCCATTCTTGGAGATTTTCAAGACTACTCAATAAAGCTCTGTGCAACCTGTTCTGACCTTGCAGCTCACCGTGCTTTGAGAAGGAGTTTAGACTAGAGACCTCCCCAGTTCTCCTCCAACCCTGTGATCCTGTAATTGTGTGATATGCTTCCATTCATTACAATCCCTGCCATGGGGAGCTGCTGTCTGTCAAGTGAAAGAATACAATCTACTCTGACTCCAGCTATGAAAGTTGGCTGCTCTGCTCCACCATGGTATTGCCTACCCAGCAGCACATTTGAAACTGCTCATACAAACCGAGATGAGAACATCTCAAAGATCTTGACTACCAGTGATTACTCTGTGGCAGCTAAACCAGCACTTGAAGTAAGACCTGTATCGACAGCATCTTAATTTAGAAATTATGCCACCAGGTCGCAGAATCATAGAACGGTTTGGGTTGGAAGGGACCTTAAAGCTCATCCAGTTCCAACCCCCTGCCATGGTCAGGGACACCTTCCACTAGAGCAGGTTGCTCAAAGCCCCATCCAACCTGGCCTTGAACACTGACAGGGATGGGGCAGCCATAGCTTCTCTGGGCACCCTGTGCCAGCGCCTCACCACCTCATAGTGAAGAATTTCTTCCTAATATCTAATCTTAAAGATTAAAGCCATTCCTCCTTATCCTATCCCTACAGGCCCTTGTAAAAACCCTCTCTCCAGCTTCCTGTAGCACCCTTTAGGCACTGAAAGCTGCTCTAAAGTCTTCTTGGAGCCTTCTCTTCTCCAGGCTGAACAAGCCCAACTCTCTCAGACTGCCTTCACAGGAGAGATGCTGCAGCCCTTTGAGCATCTGTGTTGTCCTCCTCTGGACTCATCAACAGATGATTCAGCCAAAGTAACATCAACATTGCCGGCTTCACAAAAGCAAGGATTCATTTTAATACAAGCATAGTTTCTACCTTTTCCATGCATGCAAATGTTTGTTTTAATTTCATTTGATTTAGACTCTTATGCATTGGATGGTCACTGTGTGGAGTTCTTTGGCAAATTTTCACAGCATCCAACTTGATATCATATTCCAGGAAGTCCTTTCTTTGAACACTGTTCCTTTTACATTTGCCCTCTAGATTCTTTAATGTAATTGATGAAATTGCAAAGGATGCTCTCAACAATGCCACAATGTCAGCTAGGTTCCTTTCTCTGCTTACTAAATACTTCAAATGCTCTTGTCTTATAATATGTCATCTACTGCCATATATAAATCAATGACTCGGTGAGTTTGTCTGTAATAACTGTAAAAGCCAAATGAGTGTTTCCAAGAACCTGTCTGGAATTAGGATCTCAGTTGTTCCAAACATTAATTACAGAATATTTAGAAAATAAAAGAACTGAAAGTTGATTATAGCAAGTAACTCTGTTAATGGCAATCTCTAGCTGGAAGCATCTGTAGTTACATGCACAACTGGCTCACGTTAGATAAACAATAAACTGTAAGTACAACATAGCTGATTTTAGGTTTTGTTCCTGTTAATAACTGACTTTATTCTTTTACTTAATTCAACAGTCTTTGTTTTCCAGTTGCTGTGGAATAACGTCAAAGCTTGAGGGCCAAAACAGCTAATTTGGTCAATAGCACTTAGCATTTTTTACAGTGGATTTCAGCTTACTGTATAGGTCTAGGAAAAAAAACAAGCAACTTTTTATATTCTACTTCACTGAAGAAGAATTGGTGCACAAATCTTATCTTGACTTCTTGTATAGAAAAGGATTTTGCACTCAGAGCTTGAGTTGGGTAATAGCTATGCTTGTGAGATACCCAGGCGAACCTAACAAAATATAAAGATGTTTAAAAAGTAGTTATTCTTGTATCTGGCTTCTCATTGTCTGCTTTATCTTAGTAAACAGCTTCATAGCATATACCTCCTTGCTCATGTGGCTGCTTCAGACAGTTTTTTTTGAGCTCTAAGAACCAACGGACTGGAAATGTTTCCCACTGCAGTACAAAGTTTGCCAGAACATATTAACAGACAGTGCTTTTAACACATATTATTTGTTTAAACATTGTTATACACTTGCCTGGTAGGAACTAATGTCTTCATTTGCTGGCACATGTCAGTTGGCTTGATGTTGTTCATAAATGTGAAATATGACCCTTGCTTCTTTGTATCATCCTAGTAAATGAGTCATGTGAAATGACATTTCTCAGAGCATATCCAACTACTCTTTCATCTTTTGCTTTATGATTAGAACTCATAATCCTAGTGACACATACAGGAAATGGACAGTTGCACATGCATCCATGCATATATTTTGACATATGGCTTGGACAGCTGACAAGAAATCAAATCAGCAACACAGGCTTTGCCCATTGCTGTCCAGTAATGACACCAGCCACTTCTGCCTGGAATAGTCTCTGAGGAACTGAAGGCCGCAGCAGCTATCTCTAGATTCCATAGAAGACTGACAATAGAAAATGATTTAGGGAGAAGAATGTTCTTATCAGAACTTCTATAGAAGAGAAGATTAAAAGCATCTTGACTAAAAGCATCTTGAAGACTAAAAAGCATCTTTATTTTAAATTTGAAAACTGATCAAGAACTTCAGAATGGGCCACAATGTGTCTAAATGCTAGATGCTGCCACTTCTAACTTAGGGCTTGCAGAACTCGACACTGGTGCTCCTTCCTCACAAAACCAAAGGATTCCAAGGAATATACCTAAAAGTGCAGACAGAGTAAGCCTATGTCTTTTGTATTATGTATGTATTATGTCTTTATGTATTCCGTAAGTCATGGAATACCTATGATGCTTACCACCCTGCTGTCTGTCTTCCCCTCTCAGAAAGTCCCAGATAAGACTGCAAAGATGTCTTAGAAGCTCTTGAAGAAGCCGTCGAGCAGGCACAAGTTGCAGCCCATACTGAGGAAAAGCAGAACAAGTGGTGGTTTATGGTAACAAAGTTGTAAATAGTGGTGGTTGCCTGCAATGGGGCTAGGAACAAGGAAGATTATGCTGGATAAGCTAAGGATAAGAACCACAGTGGCTGTCTCAAGCGAGGTCAGCACCAAGTATTAAGCTTCTCAGAATGGAGATGAGAAAAGCTTCATGCTGACAAGTGAGTGGGGAAAAAAAGTAGGTATGGGAAATAGCTGGGCTGAAGTTCATCTAAAAATACTCTTCCCTTAAAAAAGTAACGAAAGCTCCGTTTCCTTTGAAAATCCAACTTTTACAGGTTGTGGTTTGCACTGAACAAAGATGATTCACAAAGCAGACCCAAATCTCTAAGAAGGCAGTGGACAGTTTGAATCCCACCTTACCTAAACATCACATAAACCATGGTGTTACAACCAGCCTTATGGGTGCTTCCTCTCTCTGGACCACTCTGCCTTATATCTTTTGTATGCAGGGGAACAGCCAATAGGAGAGACAGAATTTCTGTTCCTATATCCTATTCCCTGCAGTGGTAGTTGTTGGGGTTTTTTTTAATCCACAATTTATTTTTTAGTGGATGTTCCTGTTGTTTAAGAGTGTAACTATCTGTATTTGTATATTATCTGCTAGCTATTGCCATAAAGGGCCCTAATGAAACTTAACTGAAATAATGCTATGCTTAGGACAGAGATTAAAATTCATGTCTTCTCAGCTGAGAGAAAAACTTGCTGAGGAAGCTTACAGGTCATTTAGGGAAAGATCTCCATAATTCTGGAGTATGGTACTTTAGTTCATCCTCCTTAGCAATAGAAAAATGTCTTTTTGTATCCAGCTGGTCAACAGAAGATGTTTATTGCTGCCCCCCTCCATACAGTAGGTTTGTGTTGTCGCTCCCTTGATTGCTGAAGACAAAATCCTCTAGGTTGACATAACTGATGATCTAAACCTTACTGATTTTGTGAGAGGTGGATTGTAAACCATTATACTGAATTCTCCACTGGAGAGAAGGAGCAGTGGAACAGACAGCAGCACTAAAACAGTTAGAAACAGCAATGTCTCGCATTAGCACAACTAGATTTGGGAGAAGACATCTCTGTGGTTCTACTCCAATCACTTTCATAAAAATGGGAAAATAACTGGGCAATAACTTTGAGTATAAGAGCATTTCCCATTATCTGGTAAACTGGATCATTTTATGAGAAAGACCAACATTTAAGTGAAATAATGACTTAATTATAGTTAACTTGCCTGAAGGGTTTTAATGTGAAAAGTTGAAATACTTACGAATGATGTTTTAAGGAAAAGAAAAAGAATCTACTATGACACTGAAAACCATTAGATCATGAGACAGTCTTCTAAGACATGGTGGAGGCCTCAGCTAAAAGGGCAGATCAAATCACACAAAGTATTTCTGTCCAAGATGCCAGTAGTCCTTCAGTGGTAGAGCATCAGATGAGGGGATCTGATTTTCTGAGACTTCTCAGTCTGATCTCAGTTGTCTCATTGTAGTCTTTTGAGCTGTCTGTCATAAGAGTAAGCTGCACAGCAATATCAGAAATACAGACTGTACAAAAATGGTAATAATTTGGTTAATTTGAAACTAAGGACTGAGGACTTTTTTTTCTTCCTAATTTTCTTCATATTAAAAACACCATGTTAGGGACAAGTCATAGCAGGGGTAGATTTTGGATGAAAGAATAAAAGTAGGTCTTCATCTCAGAAGACATATTTTGTGAGATGATTACACATCTGACAAGATGGATTACCTTGTTTTCACTTCAGTGACTAGAAGGCTTCTTGCTTAATTTTATTTGCAAAAAGCTGTGAGACTCAGCATGTGAAGAGAAGAACGTCATGGATGAGTATTCTGGGCTGGCTGCCCAAAACTTGTTATAATCATTATACATCCAGCACATGGTATGTGACAGTTTTCTCATCTTCATACATGAATCTTTGTGCAAAAGGAGAGCTGAAAGGGCTATGCTGGAGTATAATTATGTAACCCCAAGGTAAATAATAAAAAACCAAATAAAACTAGACAATGACAGAAAAATGAAATGACTTTTGGCTTCCTGATGCACTATGAAGACTGCTAGAGTAATCAAGCTAGCAAAATTCAAAGCTCTGAAAATAAATCCAGTGGTTAGCAATTCTTAAAATATGAAGCTGACAGAAAACATCACAGCTTTTCATTCTCACTTCAGGAAATATCTACAGCCTGAGCTTTCTGAGTGGAGTACATTATCTTGTTAGCATTGCTCAATGCATTCCGCTTGGGTATATTATTTGCAAAGAACGAGGTCTTTTTGGATTTTGCGCTCTTTGTAATAATCCTCCTAGTGTTTTTAAACGCTCTGTTTTTAAGGCTTCTGCAGTCTGTCAAATGTAGTCCTCACTGATGATAATGTTGTTGATATTTATCCTACTTCTTTCAGTGTTTCTGCTGCTGCCTGTACAGTGAAGGCTGCAATGGAAATCTGTCTCTTAACTTCTTCCCAGGCCTCACGCTGATCCGCTTTGCTTTCAATATCAAACAGGGCATCATAGATCCCTGGGAAGGATTCTCCTGCATACTTGTTGTGGCTGCTTGGAGCAAAGATAATATGTCTGTAGAGAAGTTAAGGGGAAAAAAAGAACAATATTCTGCATTAGGAAAATAAAATATATTATTTTCTGGATAAAACAAATTTGTTCATATATAACCTGTTAAATTCTTGTCATTGAAGATGTAAATAAATAAAATCATTGCAGCAATAGTACCTATAATCTACAAAGCAAGAAAATAACATCAGCTACATTATTCCATGTGAATTCTTAAACTTTATAGCTATGATGACTGAAGATAAAGTTGACCAAAGTATTTCCTTGTCCCTCATTTTAGATGAGAGATAAAAAAAAGCCAGTTTCTTTTTCTCACAGATATACACAATCTCCAATATAAACAGGCATACTTTGAAGCAGGAAAGTTGATGCTTTAACAAGAGACTGTTCTCAATCAATTTTTAATCACAAGCTATGAAAGGTAAATACTGTAGATACTGATAGATCTGCAGATCTTAAGCTCTCCTTCAACAGTTTTCAGTGGAAAGATTATTGTTCCGCATTATGCAGAAGGATTGAAAAGCTAGACTTTACTATTCTGCCTCTCAAACAAGATTTACTTCTTGAACTGGATGAGAGGACTACTGAATTCATTGCTGTTGAAGTACAGCCCACTACACTGTATTTCCTAGCATGACTGCTGTGTTAATAACCAATAAAGTTGTAGATACTTCAATTATACCCTATGTCACTTTCAAATAATAACTTCCTAAGATCATTTACCACTGAAATTACTTGAACTGAGTCAAGGGCCAAACTTTTAGGTCTGTTTATAAGCCCAATGAAATCAATGGGCATGGGTTTACAGATCTGAATAGGCTTCCAACAAGACTTGCCCTCCTTCTGTATAGTGTATCTTCCTGAAGTTTTCCCTAATGTTGTCTTCCCTTTTCAGTCTTATTTATCCTGTTTACTTTTACCATGTTGAATAGAATCATTACAATTCCACTTAGAGACCTGCAAATCTTAAAGGAATTCTCATAGGGTACTCCAGGCAGAAAGTGAAAACCAAGCCTTTCTTACCTATAGAATGGTCTGCCAGGTAATCCGAGAGGATCGATGAAAGCCCTTTCTAGAAACATGAGCTGATCATTCAGTGATCTGGCAGCAAGCGGGCTAAAAAGAAAATGGGACTCTGTTAGCTATAGTGTTGGCTCGTTCTCATCCTGTGCCCCAGTGTACACATCTCTGGATTTATGGACACCAGATCCAAAATGTTGAACTTCAAGTGTAGCCCACAAAAGACAGCCTGTATCAGCCAACTTACATAACAGAATTATGCTGATCTGTACTATGAGACAGTCTGCCTCATAACCTGACAGTCTCTTAAAGGTGTTTTTAAAGATCAAGGAATAGTGTCAAAGAAGACAGAGACTTTCAGGTGTTTTCTGTCATGTTGCATCTATTCCTTTATCTTCTTTTCACTAGGATGCTTAGGCAGACCATTCTCTTCTTCTGTAAAACAGTTTTCTAAAGACCCTATTTTCCACAAAGCCAGTCAGCTGCAAATTATTTCAATGAAATCACATTTATTTTTACGTGGAGCCACAACATCTGAGAAACAGGAACCTTGTCATGTTAGAATCATCTTTTGAGCCATCCAAGAATTGTTTTTCTGATGATAGATTTTTAATTCCCTAGAGCAGAGACTGTCTGTGTCTGTGTGCTCTGAATAGCTCCAATGCTTAACAAATAAAAGAACTGTTAAGATTATACTGAATTTATGTGGGTTTGGTAATTTATATACAAAGGAACTTATTGTAGATCTTCAAAGGCATACCAATAAAATAATAGGTAAAATTTATATCACAGTAATCTTAGGAGTAATTCAACTACTGACAATGAAACTGTTTCAAGGTTATATTGGTGTAAAAAGAAACTAAAACGGGTTGGTTGAATTAAAGCTTAAATTTAGGCCATCCATCAATGAAACCATTCTGAAAATGTCACATACATGTTGTATGTCATAAATGTCATATTTTACATATGAAATTATTGGTTGGTTATTCATCCTGAAAGTTGCTGCTCTTAAAAGGATGGCTTTTATTCTCACTTACTCTTCCATAAGGGTAAGCATATGGCTAAGCTAGATTTTTCTCAAGCAGGATATCATACACCTATGTATAAGCAAAAGGAAGTTTGGTTTGTCATTCTGGGCACAGCCTACCAAGAATAAGAATTAAGTCAAATTAGGCCTTTTGGCATAGGAGGTGCACAGAATTTCTTGAAAGCTTATCCAAAATCTTGGCACAAATGCAATAACGGTACAGCTGATTTTTTCCTTTCATTAAGTGGTAGCAGTATCCTGACAACTAGACTGCTGGCAAAAACAAAGACCATGAGTCAACATTTGTTGTTTAATGATAATCCAGTGACGAAATCTTAGGACGTGTCTCCACTTAGAGGGAGTGACACACCTGAGCTGGCTCTGCTTATGCTAACCAGCATTCTAGTCACATCCATGTATCTTCCTGCACTGCTCCTCAACTCAAACCTTTCAAGAATTACCACTAATTAGCTTGGATACTTTTCAAAGCTAACATGGGTGGACTCCCAGCCTCTGCAGTGTCTCTGGTGTCCACTAATTCAACATTTCTACACTTTTAGTGTAACCACATCCTTAAAGACAAGAGTCCATAAGGACTTACAATGAAACAAAGGACTGACAGTTATTTGTCACCAAGGTTATTCAGGGCACTAAATGCAAGTGAAGTCTACGTCCTCTGAGCTCAGAAGACTATGTGGAATATGTGACTGGAAGGAAAAAGAAGAGTTAAACTTACTTATTGCTATCTATTTGTTGCAGTCTCTCATGAAAGCTAACAGCAACTTCTGTAAAATTCTTCACAGCTGAAAAGAGGGCATCTGAAGGGAGCAAGAAGGAAGCATTTAACTTCAGATACTGAAGGAATCACGAAACAAATCATGTTTTTCAAATTATAGCTTTATCTTTCACTGTGATTGTGAGCTGTCAGTTCTTACTGGATGAAAATTGGATGACCTTATATTCTTACATTAAAAATGATGTAATTCTGTGTGAAAAACTGCCTTGGAGACAATAGAAATCAGTATTTTTGTCTGTACTAGTATTTGCTACTTGAAGACGGCACAGAAATATCAAAAACTATAACATGATTTCCAGAACCTGATTGTTCAGGTAGGTTCAGGATTTTATAAATCCCAACAACCTGTGTTTTACTTGTATGTCCTTCCACACACACTGAGTTTTGAGACAGAGAGTATAGGCATATGTATGTGTGTGTGCACATGGCTCTTGATATTGGTCATTAGCAGCCAAGTCCTAAACTGAATGTTACATAATGTTGCCAATAAAATAAAGGCTTCTCAGGAAGAAGGCATCTTGTGAATGCCTATAATACAAAATAAAATTTCACCTGCCAGCACAAGATCTCTATTATGGCATAGAAATGAACCATTACTGCTTGACCAAGCCTCAAGGCAAACTTCTCATGGTGCTTACACTTGCCATCATATATCTATAAATTGAAACAAGACAAGTTCTGGCTGGATATAAGGAGAATCTTTTTACCCTGAGGAAAATCAAACATTGTGGTTCAGTGGGGGTTCTGTGGTGTCTATCCTTGGTGGCTTTCAAGACCAGATGGGATAAAGCTCTGAGCAAACTGGTGTGAACTTGGAGCTGATCCTGCTTTGGGCAGGTTGACCTAGAGACCTCCTGAGGTTCCATCTAACCTGAAACAGGGGAAGTTCCTTCTAATTTAAACAGGGGAAGTTTAGGTTAGATATAAGGAAGTTCTTTACTATGAGGGTAGTGAGGCACTGGAATGGGTTGCCCAAGGAAGTTGTGAATGCTCCATCCCTGGTACTGTTCAAGGCCAGATTTGACAGAGCCTTGGGTGACATGGTTTAGTGTGAGGTGTCTCAGCCCATGGCAAGGGAGTTGGAACTACATGATCTTAAGGTCCTTTCCAACCTAACTATTCTATGATTCTATGAAATATCCTATGACCCTACAATCAGTGTCAGACAATTGTCCAACACCATAAACTGCAAAGCAGGGTGATTTTTCTTTAGGGACACAGACAAACATATCTTGTTGCCAACATCGGTCAACCATGCACAGATCAATGAACATGAGACTGTAAGTGACAGCTCTATTTGACAGTGGCATGGTCTCAATACAGGCATACTAGTGACAAAATAGTGAAATTTCAAATTATTGGAGGGTGAGGCTCTTGTTTTATTTACTGTCCATACAGCACAAGGTAAATACCAGGTCATGACTAAGACAGAGATTAACATAAGGTTTAGTGTGAGGTGTCCCTGCCCATGGCAGGGGGCTTGGAACTAGATGATCTTAGGGTCCTTTCCAACCCTAACTATTCTATGATTCTATGATTGCTAGCATTAACAGAGGAGGAGTGTGAAGAAAGACTATACATACCAAAGGATACATTGTATGTTGCCAGTTCCTCTTCATGATTCCTTGATAAATTGTAGATGATGTGAGCATAGTTGCTCAGAGCTGATGCATAATCTCTGCAGTTGAAAGGAAGAACAGCGGAGTCGGCCAGTTCAAACACCAGCCCTCCCCGTACCTGTGCGACTGTCAGATGATTCTTGAAAGTGGGATCATAAAACCTTTCCACAATTTCATAGGTTTCATAGACACTGTGGTAAACTGGGTAGCTGCTGTATTTTTCTACATTCTGAAACAAACAAATCCAAACAAAACCATTATGCAGCTGTGGAAGGCATTGAAAAGGCATTGTCCTGGTTTTCAAAGGAAAAGGCCACATTGCACAGAATGCTCCTTGAACATTTCTCAGTTAGTCTAATCTCACAGTATGTTCCAGAGTCAAGCCCATATTTTTCCATAAAACATGAATCGTTTTGAATTCAAAGCTTCATAAGTAATTACAAATCAGTCAAAAGTCATCAGAAGCCACTCCTAAGCCTTCATCAACCACAGGTAATTTTGAGCATATCCATTTACCCTGAGGAAAGGTCGTTCTCTCCGACTGGCACCACGCTGACCATTCCTATTCATCAAATATTTGTCTTGCAGAAGCACATAAAGTTCTCATAATGAACTGGGACTCCACTCTCACACACTAAACTGAACGACTCCAAAAAGCTGGCAGTCTAAGTGGCTCAATTACAGGTGATATTATTCAGGCAGTAACAGGGAGACAACATTACAAAGACACAGGCTTACCCAATTTTTACTGTAACGTGCTCTGCCTGAAGCGATGCCCAGACGTTGAAAGAAGACTTCAAAGTCATTGCCAGAACCCAGTTTATTTATTCTGTTAACAAGAAAGAGGAAAATGCCTTGAGTGACAATACTTAAAGTATAATTTTAGCTTGCTTCCAAGTACTGTGGCAATTATTTATCCCACAGTGGCAGTCATTATGCAGTCTTTCCTAGTACACTCTTTCTGTCAGCATATCAGTAATTGCCTGTGACCCTCTATGTTACATGCACCTCATCAATTGCATCCTCAGAGAAGCAGAGTCATCACTCTCAGGGTCAGAGAAATCAAACTCTCAAGAGGAGAATTTAATACACTGCCTTGAATCATTGAGCTGACTTCCATTTTCCCAAACTCCCAGCTCAGACAGTTCACAACAGTACCAGTGTGGCTCCATGGAATACAACCAGTCTTTTGAGATTCCATAGAGAAACTCTGGTAAATTTGAAAGACAGTGTTGTAAATTCCTGCCTGGCGTGATCCCCACCCACCCAAACTCAGCGGCCTTCCAGGAGACTGGAATTAAGTGCAAGGGAAAGCTGCTGTGTCAGCACCTTGTGTGCCTGCTGCTGGCTTCTGTGTACTACCCTTATTTGTCTAAATGTCTACAAATCACAGGAACACTTAACTTTTCTTATATAAAATAGTAATGCTACAAAGGTTCACAAACCTGTTGTACAAGTGTATCAGCTACAATCAATAAAACTCTGAAATTTATACCAGCTGAAAATCACACCATTTCTTTCAGGTGCACAGTCTTTCAAGTGGATGATTCTATAAAACCCAACTCTACAAGCTATAACTTCTGGTATATTCTTTTGCCACTGACCTGGGGAGCTCCTTATATTCTCTTGATGGATTTTTTTTATACCAGCTCTCATAAAGAGATTTTCCTTCAAACCCCTCATCAGGACTTGGTATCTAGATAAATATATGGCAAAAAAAGACAAAGGGTACAATTTTAAATGTTACCAAACAACAAATATATAAGCTGTCATCACATAAAGCCTATGGCTTAGGGCAATGAATAAGTCATGGGCTTAAGTCCTTCAATCTTTCTGTACTTCCATTTTAATATTTCAAATGCATACCATAGTTTATTTGCTGAAAATAGGACACTTTAGATGGAAGAAAACACAGTGAAACATTTAGGGTCAATATCTGCAATTTGATTATTTTTTATGAGACTTTAAGCAATTTAATTTCAATATTCAACACAGAAATTCCTCACAAAACCAAAACTTTCGTTCATTTTGTCAGGAAATTTCCCTTTTGCCTTGGCTTAATTCAAAACTGTTCCTACCTTGGTTTAGCTCACAAAAAGTATTTTCATGGATGCAGGAGTAATCTTAGAAGGGTAAAGTCTACTGGGTGTTTATGGCATCATAGCTGCTACAGAGGTATACAAATAATGATCGTCCTAAATTTCATTCCTATCACTCTGACTACTTTGCGGATTACTGAGCAGCTTAAACACTGTGGGTAATTATAAAAGTGGGCTGCTATGTACAGTCCATTAAAGCTTATTAATATCTATTATCTATAATCCATTAAAGTTTATTAACAGATATTCTACTATTAATAGAATAGAATAGAATAGGGTTGGAAAGGACCTTAAGATCATCTAGTTCCAGCCCCCCTGCCATGGGCAGGGACACCTCACACTAAACCATGCCACCCAAGGCCTCATCCAATCTGGCCTTGAACACCACCAAGGATGGAGCACTTACAACCTCCCTGGGCAACCCATTCCAGTGTCTCACCACCTACCATCTAAGAATTCCACAATAGGAATCAAAATAAAACTAATACATTTGGGGTTTTGGTCATGAAGCTAATTGTTCATAGTACAGAGTTAATAGTATTAACTCTTTTTGTCACAGATTAATTTTTGATGTGATGACACAGGACCTGCTTCCTGATCAGCATTCTCTTCAGACATCAGCTACCAAAATGCATTCATCAGGCTTTGTTGCTGCTTCCCAGCTCCAGAAAGGGTTACACAACTGTGTTTACTGGTATTTAGGTCAACATTTTAAGGATGGCTTTTGGTGTCCAAACTGAGACTCTGCTGACCTGATTTTGTGACTGTTCTGAACACCTGCACTCAGCATGGGAACTGCAGGCGATCAGCTTTTCTTCAGTTCAGGACATAAATATTTCTCTTTTATTTTTTGTATGTAATAATTTTAACAGAGTTAACGTTTATTTGTTGTCTGTCACTTGCCAGAAAATGATTATACTGAATTATTACATTTCCTTTACTTTTGTACCAGTCTAATGCCACCTTCCAGAAGATAACAAATTATCAGTGCTGGAAAAGACAAATAACTGAATATATACAGCAGATGAAGACAGATATAGTAGATTCATATAATATATACAGTAGTTGAAGGTACATTATATATGTATATAAAGCATACACAAAAAAGACTAATTAAATGTTCATTCTTTAATACAGAATGAACAGAAGAGAAAAAAAGGATAAAAAGCCTCGGTGCTATAAGACCCACTCTCAAAGCAAAGAACATCTGACATATAAGATGGTGAAGATATCCTGAGAAAAGTCCCTACCTTTTAACTTTGTTCACCACAAGTGAGCATCATGGCCAGAGTCAGTGAATGTTGAATAGCGTACAATGAAGCTGAGCACACTGAGCAAAACTGTCACATCATGCTACAAAAACCAATAGACCAAGCCTAAATCTTCCCCTGCCTAAAAAGGGAGTCAGTCTTGCCCTACCATGGGCACCCAAGTAGTTGAACTGGGCAGCCAGGTTTAGGTTTGTGTCTGTCCTCTAGCTCATGACTTTCTTTTATTCTTTTGTTCTTATAAGGAATACTTTCACAGGGGGAGTGGAAAAATCACCTAATCCTGACTAATCTAAGGGTATAAGCTTGAAATCCCTTTGCCACTCCTGGGAAAAAGCTCCTGTTACTTGGTTATTGACTTAAAAAGGGTGCTGCAGTCAGAAAAGAAAGAAACACCTACACAGAGCCCCATCAGAAAGTGAGCACAGAACATGCTGGCTAAAAATTACAAGTGGTATTACCTCTTTAGTCAGACTGTACACCAGTTTGTACATCAGTGGTGTGCAATCCACTCGCAGTGTGTAGTTTCCTGAAAAGAAACAGGAAAAACTATTTGTTTGAAGATATTTCTATTCAAAGGGATATATATATACTCAAATATATTTATTTATTTCCTGGAACTGTTCAAGGCCAGGTTGGACAGAGCTTTGAGAAATATGGCTAGTGGAAGGTGATCCTGCCCATGGCAGGGGGTTTGAAGCAAGTTCTACTCAGCTGAAACCTCGTGCCATTATTTGTTAATAAGAAAGGGACTAGAGAGCTACATTCTCTACAAGGAACAAGCTGATTCTACCTGTAGAAGAGTTCTGCTGTGATCTTTTCTTTTGTATTGGTTAGGACGAATTACAGCCCAGCTTTTGAAACAAATTTTGAGAGCTTTCCTTCGTCCCTGTTTACTACACACATTATAAGACGAGAAGCTGACTCTAAAGAGTTGCCATAGAACTGCTGAACAGGGGTACCAACACTTCTTGTCCCTTCCCATGGCTTCTCAAATAGTGTAGCTACTGTAATGGACTTTCTCCCTGAAGTGACAGGAATATCTGAAGGGTACTTTATGGTCCTGGGTCACAGTTTCCTGCCATATCTACTCCCAAACTAATGCAAAAGTATTATCACACTGAAGCTCTTCGGGATCTATCTCCAGGCTAAAATGCCTCTCAGTCATCTGTACATACCATCACTATTCCTGCAGAAGACAACTAAAAGCGAGGTACCTTCAATGGAGGAATCTGCATTGATATAAGCCACTCCCCGTGCTTGCAATACTTTGGCATTCTCCTATGAGAAGGAAAAGAAGAAAATGCTGATGAGGTTTTTTTCCTCAGCATAATTTTCCTATCCACAGAAGTAACAGCTACTTCAGAGAAAGACACAATATACTGCAAGGAGACATATATTCTTAGTTGAAAAGGAAACTTTAGACTCAAAGACAGAGAGAAAAAAGGAGAGGGAAGGAAGAAAGGAGGGAGGGGAGAAGTGCTGCTTTCTAGGACAGATTTCTCCAAGATCTGATACTGTGCATATTCCTGTTTGCACACTATTGGTTTACCTCAGCCCATTCTGTTGATCCAAACAAGCCAAATTCCTCTGCATCCCAGCTTGCAAATATCACTGTTCTCCTTGGCCTCCACCCTGCAATAAAAGACCATGAAAACTGTATTACAGAAATAAAGTCTGCTTGTTATATGGTAACTAACCTGAAAACAAAGGTAATTTGGGGGGGGCTTATATTTTATCCTGATCTGTGGGGGAAGAAGTATGTTTAAAGAATTTCAATACCCACTGGTTCACTAACCTAATCTTATAATTGTTTTCTAATTTTTTAGCAATCTTACTTCTACTTCAGTATTGTGCCAAATAATGTATTCTTTCTCTTCCCTCAGTTGAAACTGGAAGAAAATATTCTAAAATTTAAACCTCTGAACAAGAAAAACATTGTGCTTGTGCACAAATTCTTGAAAGAAAGCTCTTCTACTCTTTTTGCTCCGTTCAATTTAGTACACATTGTATACCAGTGTCTACCTTGACAGGAAAGTGTTTGGCATGTCTTCAATTTCTGTCTCCCTAATGCCATGTCTCAAAAGCTAAGGAATTCTCTGTAACTTTGGCTTCAAAACAAAGATCTTTCACTTGAAGTTCTGCATTTGGTTTAAACCCAGGCCAAATGGAACTGTCTACCTCTATATCTCTGCCCAAAGTTTTCTCTGAGGCTACTGGAACCCTTTCATCTTTTGCTCCCCCTTTATCAGTTTCCCCTGACACTCCTGATATCCAATAATCAGGGGGAATGGAAAGGAAACTAAATGTCAATAGGTTTTAAGTGTAATGGGTAAGCAAAGAAAGCTCCTCTAAGCACTACACTTGAGTTATGTCAGAGCTTCTTTCCATAGGATGTCATATAGGGAGACAGCATTTGCTCTGACAGCAGCAGAAACTCAGTACAGTTGACATTTGTTCCTATTCTAATGTAACTAGGCATGAAGTATTTTTAACCATTACCTCCTACTATGCTTGCATAGCTCGCTCTCCGCAAACCAGAAAGCCAGCCATACTCTGGGCTGCATCAAAAGGAGCATGAGAAGCAGGTTGAGGGAGGTGATTCTTTCCCTCTGCTTCACTCTCATGAGACCCCACATGCAGTCCGGCTTTCAGCTCTGAGGCCCCCAACATAAGAAGTACATGGACCCGCTTGAGCGAATCCAGAGGAGGCCATGAAGACACTCAGAGGTCTGGAACACCTCTGCTTTGAAGACAGGCTGAAGTAGGTTTGGTTGTTCAGTCTGGAGAAGAAAAGGCTGCCTTCGAGCAGCTTCTAGTGCCTAAACAGGATGACAAGAAATCTGGAGAAGGACTTCTGATATGGGAATGTAGGGACAGGACAAAGGGGAACGGCTTTAAACTGAAAGGTAGTAGATTTCGATTAGCTATTTGAAAGAAATTCTTCCCTGTGAGGGTAGTGACGTGCTGGCACAGGTTGCCCAGAGAAGCTGTGGCTGCCCCATCCCTGGCAGTGCTCAAGACCAAGGTTGTATGGGGCTTGGAGCAACCTAGTCTAGTGGAAGGGGTCCCTGCCTGTGTGTGCAGAGGGGTTGGAACTGGATAACCTTTAAGGTCCCTTCTAAGCCAAAACACTCTGTGATTCTGTGACTCTATGATTACACTGACACTTTATTTATTCTTGGGTCTGTCTCCAAACTACAGTCAAGTACTGAGAAGGCTCTTGATATTGGCCTGATGAAGCTCTGATTAGTCTACCATGGTATCAACTGTATAGGACCACTGAAATATCCAGTCTGACCAGCTTCAAACACAAAGTAATCATTTGTACCTAAATGTCTTATTTACTTCAGTACCCTCATTTTGTGTTTTGTTTTCCTTTAGGTGTAGGTGTACTTTCTCTTGAGGAGAGGTACCTCACGTATACTAAGGTTGTAACTGGAACTAGTTAACAGCTGCAGAGCAGCATGCTTACTTGAGAGATCAGTAAGATACATGGGTTTAATTTTAAGCATATGCTTGAATCCCAGAGAAACCAATGGGCACTGCTAGCAGCAGTGGCTTTGGTGTGCTTTACTGTTTCGTAACATTACCTTTCCTTTTGAGTTTTCCAAAGCTTCTCACAATCTCATGAACCACAGCTGCCCCACTCTGAGGATCAATGCCACCAAATACCCATGAGTCGCGGTGGCCTCCAAGGATGACATATCTGTCTGGAGAAATTCATTATGGAGGTTTACTTAGAAAACCTTTTTTCCTGCCATAGAGATGTTAATTTGAAGTAATTTCTAATTTTCCATGTAGGTATCAGGCAGCAAAGCTTAATAGTTTATAATATACATGATAGAAAGGCAAAAAAACATCAAAAAACATTAAATCTTTTAAATCTCCAAAGACATTTTTCTGCACTTTCAGCCAGTGCTAAAGAATTTGTCACAGTAACTTGATTCTGTAAGACTTAAACCCTCTTAAATTCCATAACACTATTTACATTATTAGAAATACTGCAGCTTTCCCCTAAAGATAGAAGCATCTGTCCATATTTTACAACAATGTGTTTCATGGTAAAACTGATCCATTAATATATTTGTACAGCACGCTGACTCACAACATTTAGGTGTGCTGAATGCAGAATTTCTTTGAATGTATCTATAGTCAATCATAAAAAGGGTTTTCCAAATCATGACAATGATGTGATTATTAATATCAGACTAGATCTCTGTGCAACTATAATATGGTTAACAGTTGTGTTTCAGGCAACACAGAAGCCCTGCAGTTACAGGTTAGGTCATGTTATCATCATCCTAGGATGTCTACATATCTGTATTTAGAGTGTAAAATCCCACTGGTTACAAGAGCCCAAGACAGACAAAAAGCCAATAGTGGTGGATATGATGTCTTCAGATGGAACGCAAAATCCCTGTTAGCAGGGAAGAATATCACTTAAGAATATTCTTTCAATTGTAAAATTACTTGCCTGAAGACAAATACTTGTCTTGGTTATGACTCTCCCTTAAAATCAGCACTCACATACCCTGAACCATATGAAAGCTGGTGCAATAAATATTTCAACACCAGTGATCATGTAGCACAATATTTCAGAGAAAACTATATTCCTCATTTCTCCCTTGTTAACTATGAAGTGCATGTAAAGGTCACTGCACGCTCACATTACACTCACAACAAATGACTTTACCTGGTTCCACTGTGCCTCTGATGATACCGATCACATTGTAAATCCTTCTTACTTCGTTGTTGCTATGAATGTGCATTTTCACCTTTCTAGTGTATCAGGAAAAAAAAAAACAAAGAGAAAATCCACCAGATTAGACCACAAAACATCTCAACATCTTTCAAAAGTGTACAATATAAATTGCAATGGGAGCATTTTACCCTCCATTAAGCCAAAGTAAATCTGAAAACATTTCAGTCTACTGTTTTTTCTGGATTTATACTTGCGCAATTGAGAACAGCATTTAGCCCTTGCAAGCTATGTACTCATGCCAAGATTTATATGGGTAACAGGCTCAGAACTCCAAAGCAAAGATATTTTGCTAGCTGCTAGTTTTTAAATGTGGAAGAGTGAAAGAGAAATGAAAACCATCTAGCGTTATAAAGTTAAATAGTTCTAATCATCTAGAGGTTGGTGTAAATCAGAACTGACTCCAGCACGGTCAATACTGATGTGGCACCCTAATCAGCAAAAAATCAGACAAACTGAGTTGCATCAGGAAACTTTGCTTATCTGCAACATGGCTGGAGGTGCAACAATTCATCCTCAAGGGTCTTTGTGCATTTTTCAGAAAGGTTTTTTCATGTGGTGTAAGAAAGACATAGGAAAAAGATCAAATGGTTCATATAAAGTCAGTACAATAGCTCAGCCAATATTGAAACACCTGGACTTTAGTCCTACACTGCAATTACTGAATCAGTTTTAGAACAATATGAAGCAATACAAAAATGACATTGTAGGTAAAGCTTTTTTTTCTGCAAAACTTGACTTCTAAGTTAATACTCTTTACATAAGGCAATATGTAGGTAAGGCAATAGGTAAGGCCAGAAGCTGGACCCACATGAATTTAAAAGGACAACAAACAAATGTAGTTCTCAAAAAAATGATCAGTCTCATCAAATAGTTTGTCAAAGACTTTTCAAATGAAACTAGTTCAAGGCTAGCTGGAAATTAAAGCAATTCTGCCATATTCATCCAATCGAGATGTTGATCTATCGAGGCTTTGCACTGAGTGCGTTTCAGCCTAGGAAATGGTCATAATCAGACAAAACAACCCCAACTACTCTACCTTTGGTCAAATTCTATTGCTCAACTTGTTTTTCCTGATCCCAAGCACACTTTCCTTAAGAAACAAAACTGACCTTGTAGAGTAATTTGCTGTGAAACCAGGACCAACGTTGTAAGATACATTCAGATTTCCTTTCCAGCTACTATGTGGTGGTGCATATCCTCCCATATTACTATTATGTAAAAAAAGATCATTATTAGTTACAGACATCTTACAATAACACCAAAGACAAATGAGGAACCATGAGCGGCACCTTGTTAGGTTCCATGCAGCCAGAGTCCACAGTGATGGTCTTTGTCTTATGCTACAAGCTTCTATAGGAGAATAATCTGCCTTTTCAGATACATTAGTACTAGTAAATTAACATACAGGAATAGCCCTGAGCATTGAGATTAGCTTGGAATAGCCTAGAGCTATCCTGGAAAATACTGTTGCTTTTGCATACAAACTGCCTCTTGAAAATGGTCCCTGGAACCTTCTACTGCCTTGAGCTTCATTTGCATTTGAATTAGCAGGGAGTAACTTGGACCATTTTAACAGTTTAACAACACAGGCAATTGTCCAGTGCCTGTCCCTGAGCACTGTTTAATCTGGTAGCATAGACAAAGTTGAAGTGTTTCAAAGATGTCTAAAACTGGAAAAATATGATCAGTCCAAGTCACCTTTTCTTGTTCCATTGTCAAAGTTGAGATGTTTTTTGTCATTTAACACAACTGGAAATGCAGCAATTCAGTGGCTTGCAATCGCCTGTACTTATTCAGCTGTTCTAAAGGATTTATATTTTTGACATGAACTTGTGAGAAACATTTAAAAATATTTTAAAGTATGCTGGATGTTCTGTTTCTTATTAGGCAAAATATATTTATTATAAATGAAGCATGTCCTTTACTGTAAATGAATATTTTGGTCAAGCTTTATTCCACAGAACACTTCAGTATGCAACAACAATAATGATAACAACTAATAACAACAACAATAACAGTAATAGGAAAAAGAGAGAGGGCAATAAAACCCAAGAGAGACAAGTGATGCGCAATACAATTGCTCCCCACCCACTGACACCCAAGCACTGATCAGTTCTTTCCTGGTAACTCTCCCCAGTTTATATACTGGGCATGACGCGCTGTCGTATGGAATACCCCTTTGGCTAGTCTGGGTCAGGTGTCCCATGTCTTTTTCCTCCCAGTTTCTTGTGCCCCTTCTCACTGGCAGAGCACAAGACTGAAAAGTCCTTGATCAGAGTAAGCACTACTTAGCAACAACTAAAACATTGGTGTGTTGTCAGCATTGTTCTCAAGACTAAAGTTGAAAATACAGCACTGCACCAGCTACTAAGAATGAGAAAAATAACTGTTATAGCCGAACCCAGGACAGATACACTTGCCAACTCAATCACATCTTAGTTTTTTCACAGAGCTTATTTAATTTGTTAAGATAATTATGAATTTTAATGCTGTCCTCTGGCAAACTGGTAGCCTGTCTTCTTGCAAGTTTAGTACATGCACTTAAACACAGATGTCTATTAAATCCCTTATAATACTCTAGAGTTTCCTCAGTTTCCTTGTATTAGTTTACTAGCATCATTTAATTTTTATGCAACGTAATACACCTGATGAGAGAAAGCACATGCCTTTATTTAACAGAGGACAGTACAGATACTGTCCCATCAAACATGTAAGTATTTCTCTGGACAAATGACTGACTTCATTTGTGGTCTTCTTCACAAGACAGGTATCACACCACTCTCAAAAATTTTTGCCTTTATTCAAACTCAGAGGCACTTTATATCTTCAGTATACTTGACTGGTCATGACATAACAAATGATCCCTTTCAGATCACTCTCCACGCACCTGATATGCAGTAGTAGACAACATGTTTACCTCCTACAGAGAACCAAATGACAAACATATACTATTTCAACAGCTACAGTAGAAGCACAGCATTAAAGTCTTTCCCCTTTCTTTTCAAGTACTCTCACAACTTTCAAAAAGCTGCTTAAAATTCCTCATGTCTCTTATTCCCATACACTTACCGCAGTAGCGTCTCAGCATCATCATAGCCAATGGGATGAACTGGAATTTTTGGGAGACCTACACCACTGGCTTTATCTAATCGGTAGGTGTATTCTGAAAGCAAAAGACAGATATTTTCATATTTACAACTCTCAGAAGGACTCTGTACAGTTCACAGCACAGTCCTAACACTGGAGTCAAGGATAATCATTTCACTTTCCTTAAATTCAGGATGACATTTCTTCAGTGATTTCATTCTTTATGCTTTAGCAATATGTTCTCAGAGAGACACTAATAAAGGTTCTTCCATTCTGTCTGCAGCCATGCATTTAGAACTGGTCACAGCAGCAACCATATGACATGAGTCCTGGCATGAAAGATCTCAGCGTTGCCAGCAGGGGTGGCTGTTGCCAACAGTTGCAGGCTCTGCAAGCTGACCCCTTGCTGACTTACTGATGAAAAGCAGAAGGAAAGAACTATGGCTTCAGCTATTGAATACTTGTGTCATGATCTCTGGGCTAATTTTGGTATGTCTGTGAAGTTAAGCAGCCCAGCACTGCACTGTGTGGCTCCCTTAACATTTCCTTCACTTTCTCTCCTGCACCATTTACAGAAGTGGCTTACTGATGTGAAGCCCAAATCTCCCTCTTTTGAGCAGCAAAAGGATCAAGAAAATATGTGTTTTGTTGCAAGGGAAACACTTGCAATCCCCACTACCTTCCTCCTTCCTTTCCTGAAACCAGACTCGCAGAACATGACTTCTCTACATCACTCACCTTTTGCAGGATAACCTGGTGTCAGAGGATCCCCTGCCCCATTCAGGTTTAGTATATTTCCACGTTGGGCTCCTCCACCTGGAAGGTTCCAGCCATTTGGATAGGGATCTGTTCCTGGGGCGCAGTAGTCAGCAGGGTCAGAGTACAGAATAACTCCCTTGGCACCTGCCAATTCAGCATTCTTCACCTGCAAAGTACATCTCCGGTCCCTATGCAGTCCTTTATAGCTTGACACCAGAGTTCAGGGAGGGCAAAAGAAATTGTTATAAATTACAATCATTCCTCAGGGCCTTTTACAGTGCTTAGGCTAAGTAAATGGCCCGTAACTGTCTCATATCATAAAATTTCCTAAATATATATATATATATGCAGAGATCAGGTTCCATATGAAAGTAAGAGGTTTTCTAGTTAGGAGATATCTGGAATGGCAAGCAACACATTTTTCAGTGTATTACTACATAACCTGAGTTTGTATTGGATCATCCAGATCAATACAGACAACTGGCTATTGAGATGCACACATCATGGATGGCAAAAAAACCTGTATCACATCGATGCAACCTTATCTTTAAGTTAGTCATACTTGTTATTTACATTATTTACCTTAATGATCTCCTGAATGTACCTCAGTGTACAGAGTACACAGGAAGATTATTACTATTGAAACTGTCTTTGGCTGTGAACAAGACTAACTCCAAAGAGTGTGCATCTTATGCTTATTATGGCAGAAGGACTGACCTGCACACTGTTTTCATCTTAAAAAAGTGTTCTCATGCAACTTTTTTATTGTATAATACCAGTTGGTAGAGAACAAGAGAACATATATGACATTCTGACATCCCAATCTGTTTTGTTACTAGATGTGATGGTGACGTATAGTGACTGACAACTAATCCTCAACAGTTTTAAATTTGGGTACTTTAATCCACAAATATCACAACTTTTTTAGGAAATACAATACTTGCCTTTATCTGCTATCCTATTCTTGCACACTATTAGGAAGTCAGAAAATGACAGGACAGTTCTACAGATTTTATAGTCTTTCAAATTCTTCAGTATATAAACAATCATTAGAAATACTATCACAACAATAAACATGTCATCTCTTTGTGCCAAAGAGGGCACGTGATTTCCAAAATGCAGGACAACTGCCTCTCTAGATATTAGTAACTCTGAGGTGTTTGTATTTCATTTTAAGAAAAGATTAATAGACAGCAATGCCTTCTTCAATTTTTAAGTCTTTTCCATTCAGATGGTATCTTTAACATCAGTAAATAGTTTAGTGAAAATATTATCTGACACAGAATATCAGTTACATGTCACTTTTCACTAGTGGAAATGGTATGTATGAAAACCAGTAAGTTACCCACTTAATAGTTCACAGATTAGTCAACAGCATATAAGGATGCCAGAGAGGGACTCTTCATCAGGGACTATAGTAATATGACAAGCAGTAATGGGTTTAAACTTAATCAGAAGTTCAGGTTGGATATAAGGAAGAAGTTCTTTACTGTGAGAGTGGTGAGGCACTGGAACAGATTGCCCAAAGAATGCTCCATCCCTGGTGGTGTTCAAGGCCAGGATGGCCAGGGCCTTCAGCAACATGGTCTTGTGTGAGGCATCCCTGCATGGCAGGGGGGATGGAACTAGATGATCTTAAGGTCCTTTCCAACCCTAATCATTCTATGATTCTATGACACGATATAACATTCCAGCAGGAGATTGTGTTTGATACGCTTTGTAACTAACAAATAGAAATTACAGTCCTGCCCAAATTAGGGTTAAACTAATTTTTGTACAAGAGTCAAACACACTTAAAATAGACTGTTTTCTTATATCCCTACTATGGAAATAACTTGAGAATATGCCTGAAGTATGCACATCATTATGTCCTTTCCTGTCAGACCATGGATATCTACAGAAATCCATTGTTTAAAAATATTTATATGATAGGGACATTGAATAAACAAATACAGAATTTAGAATAATGTCCTTATAGTTATAATCTCTGCCTGGTGTACATAAACCACTACAAAGAAACACAGTACCGGCATAGAATCATAGAATCATAGAATAGTTAGGGTTGGAAAGGACCTTGAGATCATCTAGTTCCAACCCCCCTGCCATGGGCAGGGACACCCCACACTAAACCATATCACCCAAGGCCTCATCCAACCTGGCCTTGAACACCGCCAAGGATGGAGCATTCACAACCTCCCTGGGCAACCCATCTTAAAACACAGATGAACCAATAGGGAAGAATAGGCTAGTTCAGAATTAGAGTACTACCCAAGAACATTAGTAATATTTTGAAAGAATTTATAGTATGAACATGAATATAACAATAAGTTTTCCAACTTATTTACTTTTCTCCTATAAATGTATTATATACATAGCAAATATAGATTTTATATCTGCTACTAAAGAATCACCTTTGAACACAGCTCTATGAAAACTCACACAAAAATCTCCAGAACAGTTTAGGTAAATATTTCAGTCTCCTGAAAACGACTGAAGGACTGCACATGTAACAGCTCTGTACAGATGCATTACCTTATTTCCTCTGAAGATCTTCCCATATCTGGCAATGACAATCTTTCCTGTACAGTTAATTCCCATTTCACGCTCTAGCTTAAAGAAGTCCTCGGTGCGGCCATAATTCACATACACTAACTCACCCTGATAAAAAGAGGTAGAATTTGAAACAAGAATGTCAGTGAGCTGCCACAAGAAGCGTGGGATCTACTACAAGAACAAGCTGGGAACAATGAGCTCTGGGACTGGTTCCAGTATGAATACTTTTTTGATTGTGAGACAATGGTGGGCAAGTGACTTCTAATGCATTTAGACTTCTATCACCCAAAGCTGCCAGACTTTGTCCACAATGGAGAATGTCAAGTGTGACTTCTGAATCAGAAACTTAAGAGTAAGTGCTCAGAATACGGCATTTATTTTTCTTAGTCTGCTTAAGCTGTAGTCAGTCTCAGACAGCTGGAGGTATTATTGGACCCTAGCACCACAGTAAATATCAACTGTATTTTATGAGTAGACCGAATGATGCCAGTATCCTATGAAATTCTCAGGACTTTATTCTTACTCAATACAGCAGAAGATAAAGGTGGTTGACTGTCAAAATAAATACATCTTGCATATGAATAAAATATTCTTCATGATTGTATTTGAACCATGTTATTCAATATTTGGTGCGGGATTCATCTTCCTTCATGTCAGCTATTTGAATTTGTATGCATTGTCTAAGAAGGTCCTGTAGTGCACTCCATAGCCAGTGAAGAGCTGGGAAGTTCTCTGAGAACTCACCCTTTCCAGGGGAATTCATCTAAAACCTGTTTTAAACACCTATTTTAGGCCCTCTGAATATAACTCGCATTGATTATATGTAAAAGACTATTTTACAGTACATGCCTATAAAAAGCCTCAAAGACTGATTTAGGGAAGATGCCTAAACTAGACATCTAAACTAAAATTAGGACACAGGAAACTCTTCCTTAGTTCCTTTCTCCATATTACCATACACCTCCAGAGAGATCCTAAATTTAATTTCAAAAAGATATAAGGTTTAATCTCCCATATTGATAAAAATTGCTTACTAGACATTCAGCTGGTCTCATATAACAGCATGCACTATGTCCTGATAAGACATCCTGATAAGACTGTACAATCATTTTGACTGTACTGGTGTCATCACTAATCTGCTCAGTTGCAATTTCTTTTTAAATTAAGCAAAAAGAAGTCAGGATAAATTCATTAAATAAAGGGGGCTGTATTTAAATAAGGCAAACAGTTTCACACCTAGTAAGAAGTTCCTTTCCATTCAGAGAATAATTCATAAACCAGGATTATTCTTGGGGAGGCTTTTCTGAATTTTTGGAGTAGTTTGCCTCTGAGTAAAATCAGGTGTATCTACCAAAGTCAAGAGTTCTTCCAGTCTATTTATATTAAGCAAAAGGGGAATTTTATTCTTCACTTAACATAATTTCTTTAGAATATCTTGTACAGAATACCTACATTTGTAGGCTGCTGTATTTTTAGGACAAATACAAAAAGTGTCCATTTCAGTAGTTTGGCTTAAATAATTGCAGAACGGTAATTATAACTATTAATAGCAACCAGCAGGGTTTCCACATTCAGGGCCCTTGTTCTACACCGAAGTGCAAAGCAAGTTAACATGAAAGTAACATTTTATGGTGAATACCTGTTCACACTTCACAGGGCTTTTAAATGATGTCTTTGATTAAGTAGATGTCATCGCATTAAGAAAAGAACTGTTGTGATCTTTAACAGAAGCTCTCATAACTAAATCTGATATAAAGTACATAATCTGTATTCATAGCCTTTTTCCCAGTGTTGCAGAATAATTCATAATAATCTCTAGATTTCTGAAACCACATTAAAAGGTATTTATTTGAAGATTCTGGCAATACTTGATGTATTGCGTAATAAATCAGGCTTCCTTCATTAAATTATTTTAGCATCTCTGAAAATTCAGCGCTGATTACCAGGACTAAGAACTACATCAATGTGATAAATTTCTCATTAGAACATTGCGACAGTTTTCTGCCATAATACAAGCTTTGAGAAAGTAGTGTGGATTCATCAAATGTCTTATCTGGGCTCTTTTAGCATAGTTAGAGATCTCAAGCACACCTCTGACTTGTGACCATCATTAAACTAGATGGGAGTACTTCTGCAGTCAATTAAAAAGGAAGTGAAGAGCAGAATTTTACCATTATTTATGATGCTAATGTTCCAAACTACTACTTGCAACTTTGCTACTTTGCTTGCTTTCTGCTAAATATTTCGGTTAAAAGAATTTTTTTCTCAAAACTTAACTTTTTTCATCCATCTTCTATTAGGATTTAGTTAAAATACACCACACAGAAGAAACTGACTATCTGTATAACGGGTGAGGATATATTTGATCTTCCATATAGAAAACGTAGAAATGAGTGGGAACTACATCTAAATCTCTGCAGGGTCTCACTCTAGCAGGCAAGTAGGTGCTATCTCACTCTGACATTATTTAACCTTCGAAACACTTTCACTTGTTTTTAAAAAGCAGCTTCAGGAAAATGTAACAGTTCAGCAGCGCTGAACTGCATTTCCTCAACTCCCCCATTATAGCACTCACCCAGAAAATGTGTGAGCTGCCTTCCTTGGCCTTTCTTAGTATGAAGAACTTTGATCATTTCTCCCACTTTCCAGGAAGGCAGACTACTTGTGAGACTTCAGTCTTTCCCTACTTTGCAGCCTTTTCCCTTCGTTGAACTTGGGGCTTTATACAGAAATAGTTCAAAAAAATAATGAGCAGAAAGAGAACCTATGACTGATGATTGCACTTGGCAAGTTCCAAATATCTCTCTCCACAGTTTAGTTTTAGTATTTATCAGAAAGTTTTTTTAACACAAAACGTGCAAACAGGCCTGGGAGAACTCAGAAGAGCCCTGAACACACTATTTCCACTGCTGAGCTGCTTACATGCTGTTTGCAGTACAGGTGCAGACAGCTGCCCATTGTTTGTGAGTAACAACTCTCTGATAACACTACAGTCTCACCGCTAACAGCACTAGCTAGGTACCTGAAGCTTTTGTCCAAGTATAATGTAGACGAACATAAGCATCATATTTTGAAAAGACAATCTGTCTTTTAGGTGTTGGGGTTGGTTTGGCTTCTTTTTTCAGAAACAAAGTTCTTATATTTAATTAAAATAATTTTCTGGAGAAGGAAGCAGCAGCTTCTTAAAACTTGTTTTATTATTTCCCATATCCCATCACTTATGTGGCTCTCCCCAAATCAAATAAAGCAGGGAGGTTATTCTGTCTTTCTCTGGGAATATTATGTTACAATACAAAGTCAGAACTTACTTATTACATTCCAAAATTCTCACTGCAATTCTTAAAACACTCAAAGCTCACATATCATAGAAGGATGCTGGGGATGGACTCTTCATCAGGGACTGTAGTGACAGGACAAGGGGTAACGGGTTCAAACTTAAACAGGGGAAGTTTAGATTGGATATAAGGAAGAAATTCTTTCCTGAGAGGGTGGTGAGGCACTGGAATGGGTTGCCCAGGGAGGTTGTGAATGCTCCATCCCTGGCGGTGTTCAAGGCCAGGTTGGATGAGGCCTTGGGTGGCATGGTTTAGTGTGGGGTATCCCTGCCCATGGCAGGGGGGTTGGAACTAGATGATCTTAAGGTGCTTTCCAACCCTAACTATTCTATGATTCTATGATTCTATGATCATAGGGTACAGACTATCTGCCTGGTTCTCCAGCTGCCTTTTTGCTTCCGAGGCAAATGAATACAGGATACCTATGAATATAGAATCTCTTTACTGGACTTGCACAGCTTATTAACAAACCAGTAAATACAGGACTCTAATACTGGACTCTGTGAGTAAAAGCACTGTTAGCAGATTTTGAAGCCAGTTCCAACTTTAAATCAGAGATTGGACCAGATGACAACAACAGTATCTTTCCTGTCTTTTCTAATCTTGCAAAACATTAGTGGAAACCACTAACTGACGATAGGACAGAAAACTCCTGTTACACAGGCCAGCTTTATAAAAGAAAGCTCGTCAGGTGGTACCATCTGTACAAGATAGAAAGGATTAGTGTTAAACTCAGATCACAGCAACACTTTTACCACCAGCTAGAAATACCAGCAAAAGCCATTTTCAGGCATACTGTTCACTGTGCAGTTTACACCTGTCAGCATGAGCTTTGGGCAGGCAGCATTTTGAAAATTAGACTGTTTATTTGACTATGTAACAGTTGCATTTGTTCACTAAGATGGGAAACAATGGTGCATAGTCACAGAAATACCTGGATAAGCTTATAGTAGCTGACAACATTAAAGATTTATTGCCAGATTTTTTAAGGAAAAGGTAAAAATAAAATCCAGTTCTGACTCAAACTAGAGAAAAAAAATTAAACATGTATGTATGACTGCTCAATTTGAACATTGCTCAATTGCAAAACTCCCAAGAACATCAGAGCTAGGGCATCTTTCCTACTGGTGATACGTCAGGCCCAGGCATTTCACATCATTCTGTATCGCTGTATGCTACTGTGTGTTATGCTGTGCTACACTACACTATGGTATTCCATCTTTTCTATTATTTCTATTTCTGTCTCTATTTCTATTTCTGCTTCTGTTCTTACTTCTGTTTCTCTGTCCGTGTCTATTTCTGTTTCTATTACTATTCTACTATGTTACCTCAGGCATTCCTTGGGCTGAAAACGCACTGTAGGGTGGCACCACATCTCTAACAGCCTCATATCCTGGAGGTGGAGGCTCAGATAATGATGTGTTGAAAATCTAGTGGGAAAGAAGAAAACAAAGTAAACCAAGCAACATGAAAAAGAGCTATCTGTTCAGGCACATTTTGTATGCATTTGCAGTTTAAAGGACTCTAGAACTCATTAGAACTTTAAATGAGTAGTGGCCAAAACTTTACTGGGCCTGTTTTTCAGTATGCAGGTTTAATGTGTGATCCTGCAAATCCCATCTCACTCTTCACACAGAATCCTGCTGAAATAAACACAGGGTCCCTTATTTGGTCTTAGCACAGCAGACAAGAGCAGATTAGATCATAACGGTAAAACACACTTGTATTCTGCTCATCCCTGGAGCTTTTACACACACTAGAGCTGCTGTATAATGAGCTGATGTTACTTGGGATAGTACATCTCAAGGCCTAAACTCTAATCTTCAAGAAACTGAAATCAGCACAATCGCCAATACTGTGTAATGAATCAATGAAAATAATGATGGTGACCATGGCTGCTTCCTCTTACTAAATAACAGAATAATCTTAAAACAACTGAGTTACATAAAGCAATTCTCTTATATAATTCTCCTTTAATCCCTATATGTCAGTACGCTATATGAATCAGGGCAATTATTACTATTTCTAGCACATACATTATGAAACAAAGATTAAAATATAAAAGCAAACCGGAGCCCCTGACTTCTGTGCACTTCAAATCAGGCCCACCACCATCAGCAGAGCATTGGATAGCTTTCCCTCCCAGTCTTCCCAGATCTATGAAGGTGATTTTGTCCTCTACTTGCAAATACTGCTGTTTTCTGTACCTCGTTTCCATGCTCATCAATTATTGAGATGTAGTTGGGCTTAGTGTCATCAGGATAAGAGAGCAAGACATCATAATGAATGAGCTGAACAGAATCCAAACCAAACTCCTTCCACTCAGCTTGGATTTGCTGTGCCAGCTGAAGGTTCTCCTTTGTTCCTGCTAGGTGAGGAACCTGTGTAAAATTGCTAGAGAAAAAGAAGCAATGAGTCAGGATCAGGCATTGCAGCTTATAATCAGAACTCCTCTTATCCTAGCTGGAAATAAACCCTCTAGAGATGACCAGATGTGCCTCTGCTAAATCAGGACTGCATAAATGCTTCTGCCTGTCCCATACATAAGTTGAGGTAAAAAGTTTCAGTTTGTCCTGAGCTACCGCAGGTGTTTGTATTTTCTACTCTGCTCTCATGAGACCTCACTTGCAGTATTGTGTGCAGTTCTGGTGTCCTCAACATAAAAAGGACATGGAACTGTTGGAACAAGTCCAGAGGAGGGCCACGAGGATGATCAGGGGACTGGAGCACCTCCCGTATGAAGACAGGCTGAGGAAGTTGGGGCTGTTCAGCCTGCAGAAGAGAAGGCTGCGTGGAGACCTCATAGCAGCCTTCCAGTATCTGAAGGGGGCCTACAAGGATGCTGAGGAGGGACTCTTCATCAGGGACTGTAGTGACAGGACAAGGGGTAACGGGTTCAAACTTAAACAGGGGAAGTTTAGATTGGATATAAGGAAGAAATTCTTTCCTGAGAGGGTGGTGAGGCACTGGAATGGGTTGCCCAGGGAGGTTGTGAATGCTCCATCTTTGGTGGTGTTCAAGGCCAGGTTGGATGAGGCCTTGGGTGGCATGGTTTAGTGTGGGGTGTCCCTGCCCATGGCAGGGGGGTTGGAACTAGATGATCTTAAGGTCCTTTCCAACCCTAACTATTCTATGATTCTATGATTCAAGGACTGGGAAGCCATATGACGAAAGGCTGAAAGAGCTGGGCTTGTTCAGCCTAGAAAAAAGAAGGCTCAGGGGAAACCTTATCACCATGTTCCAGTATTTAATGGGTGGCTACAAAACAGATGGAGACTCTCTTTTTATGAGGGGTGATGGGCACAAGTTACTCCTGGGGAAATTCTGGCTGCACACAAAAGAAAAATTTTTCCCAATGAGAACATTCAGCCATTGGAATAATCTCCCCAGAGAAGTGCTGGATTCCCCAACCCTGGACACTCCTAAGGTTTGGTTGGACAGGGTGCTGGGCCATCTAGTCTAGGTCATGCTTTGCCAAGAAAGGATGGACCAGATGATCCCTGAGGTTCCTTCCAACTTGTATTCTATTATTCTATGATATTTAATTAAGTGGATATTCTCCTTGGATCCCACTATTTCAATTAATTTTGGCACAAATACTGATTTATTTAAAAGTTCACTCTGAGTGTGTCTTGTTGGCAAATAAGAGAAAGTTCATAGTGGCTTAGAAAGAAAGAACAGAAAAACTCAACAGCTTGTGACTTAAAAGTCATGCAGCATGAATAATAAACAGTGAAAGACACCATAAACAGTGAGCAACCCATTGTCTGAGAAAAAGATTGCCCAGACCATTGAGAAAGCACAGTACTGATGTAAGCTGCAGGAATTCCAGCTGAATAAGGCTGTTATCATGATGTCCTCATCCTGTCATATGACCCTGCCATCAACATGCCACAGAAGCACGTGTCTCACCAGCTGGTGTTAATAAAGGAAATTGGATCTTTGAGAAGGAAGGGGTATAAGACTGGGAAAACAAATTAATTATTGAGTTTGAGTGAGAACAAAGGCATCAAACAAAGCAATGGGAAAGTACTATACACTTAGGATAGGATATAGCATAGGCTAGGCTTGGAGTAGTGTGGGATGGGATGGAACAGAAGAGGAGTAGAGTAGAGCAGGGTAGCATAGAATAATTTCAGTTGGAAGGGACCTACCATGATAATCTAATTCAACTGTCTGAGCAATTCAGGGCTGACCAAAAGTTAAAGTATGCTCTTAGGGGCATTGTCCTATTGCCTCTTAAACACTGACAGGCCTGGGGTATCAATCACCTCTTTAGGAAGCCTGTTCCAGGGTTTGACCACCCTCTCATCAAAGCAATGCTTCCTAATGTCTAGTCTGAACCTCCCCTAGTGAAGATTTGAACCATTCTCATGCGCCCCCTCACTGGATACAAAGAAGAGATCAGCATCTTCCTTCTAAAGAAGCTGTAGAGAGCAATGAGGTCACCCCTCAGTTTCCTTTCCAAACCAGACAAACCCAAAGTCCTTAGCAGCCAAGTGCTGTGAGATAAAACCATGCTCTTCTGATAATCCAAAATCTAGTACCAACACCACTAAAAGCCCCTGTTACAGTGACAATACCATTATCTGGAGAACATACTGATGTAAGAGCAGTTATGTGTTATTGTTAGAGGCAATGGCCGATTTCTGTAAGAGTTAGGAATGTTCAAGTCTCATGTTTTCATTAAAATTTGACTTATGAAACAACATACTCCTGCATTATATTCCCATTTAAATGAATATTGTTTCTCTTCATTTCCTCTTCTAACCTGTTGACTGCCTGTACTGGTATTTCTGAGCAGTGACTAAATATCTGCTATGTTTTATCACAGACCTGGCTGCATGACAGTAAATAAGGTGCAATGCTTCCTGCTGGCATAGAGACAGGGAGTTTAGAAGGCAGAAACCAGGCCTTTGACAGAGATGTTTAACTTTCTAGAAGCCAAAACACAGGTTAAAAGACTGTAAAAAAAAAATCCCAAGCCTTCAGTTTTCAATGTTCATATAGTTCAGGACATGACTTACGCAGTAAAGAGAACGTACTTTCCACCTCATTTATCTGCAATAGTTTGTGGCAAGTGCACTTAAAATGAAATCAGTGGGATCGCTACAATCTTATAAACCAAAATGGGTTTAGTAATTTTTGTAGCAAGATACAACTACAAGCTAAGTAATCAGGCTGTGATTCAAGGCAAACCCAAAGCTGATGATTACTCTCAAAGCAACCAATACTGTAGCACCTTCTTTACACAGAAAGTAAATTTCTATCAATAATCTATGACTCCTGGTGTATTACTGACTAGAATAAATACATGTTTTTAACAAATATTATACTCTCCTTAAAGAAAAAATCCCAACTGTTTAAAAGATACCTAAAATAAGCAAACAGTACATCAGCTTCCTCATAGTTAAAGCTTCTAAGTTACAGAAATTGAGTAATTATCTACACTGTCATCTTCAATTGCTTGACTTTTCAGGAACAAGTGTTAACAACTTTGCTTCTAGGATTCAATAAAGGAAACAGAATGTACTTACAATTACTTAATTTAAGGGTAGATGAAATTAAAAACATACTGCGAAAACCATGGTCTTAAAAAAGACTCTAAAGTTTTAAGACTATTGGATTTATTATGACCAGTCTATTGTACCATTAGATGTCTACTTGATATCTACTTTGTCTGTTCTAGCTACTCACTGTGCAGAGGGAGAGAGCTTGGAAACATCTTTCTTCATGAAAGTGAGTACAAAGCGAGTAAAAGGTTGGAATGGAGACAGATAACACATAAATTTGGTCACAGAATGACAAAGTGTGAAGGGAGAGTATCAATAAGGTATTAAGGCCTAAGCTGGAGGAAGAACTGAAGGCTCAAACACTATGATTTTCTTCTCTTTTACAGTGATGTAGTCCACTATTTTCTGTTTAATCTCTCCCGGTTTAAATTCACTCATACAGACTAATTTGAAGTGAATGATTTTCACACAAAACCAAATGTAAGATAAACATTTTTGTAGGCTGAACCTCCGCATAAGTGTACAATCATTCACCAAATGCTGAGCAAGAGCTTGGCCAATTTTTAATTACTGTAAGTACTAAGATTACTGACAACTCCTCAAGTGTTTCCAACACAAACACTGTGTGTGAGAGGAGGTAAGATGGACTGTTTGTCAATCACAGCTCACTGGGACACATAACATAAAACCTACAGCTGAGAACCTGCACAGCATCCTCTGCCTGGTGGCAGCATCGGACTGGTTCCTGGTTGAATTACTTTGTTTTCTTTTTCACACTGATTAGTTTACACGTTACTTACTAAAGAAACTGCTTGATGTTTTCAGCTTTCATTTCAGCCATAAATGCCACCTTCATGTGCTCATGAGGACTCACAGGGGTCTTCTTTTCTGTAGGTTTTGCAAACCAGCCTGTACAACACACCAAAATACAACAGTAAAACCACCAGAGCAATATTCTCCTGACACACACCATTTCTCTTTGGTACCACCAAAAGGTTTTCACTGTGCATTTTACAACTGGTTTTATCTTAGCTCAGGCAAGCAGCCGCAACCTAATGCCTGCTGCACAGCCGATGGCAGTTATAGTCTCCCAAACAGGAAGAGAACTTATTTACCTAGGTAGATATTGAGGGAAATAAAATATTAGATTATATTTATTCAGCAGTTATTTTACAGTAGATGCTAAGGAGACATTTATCTTCCTTTAGCACCAGCACATAATGGTGTCAGTCACGCAGTAATAAGGTTTTACAAAAATGCACAGAAACACAGACACCCTTTGTAAGGAAGAGAAGTCTTGTAACTCCTTCTCACTCTCTGATCTGTCTGGCTTTTATTCTGGAATCCTTCCCTTACTGTGCAGGCATTACCAGAATAAGTGACATGAGGAACACCTGGCTAGAAAGTGTTTCTGACATCTGTTTTTATCTTTAAGTTAAGAGACTGGACAGGTTCAGTGCAAAGGCAGCAGCAGTTCTGAATGTGAATGAGAACTGGCAGGGAGCAGAGAGCATAACCACCTGGTACCCGTGATGCACTGGTCCCTGGCACAGCAAAAGGCTCTTTCCACAAGAGAACGGAATTCAGTCACTGCTTCCCGATGGCACCAACGCCAAGTACATACCAAAGGGCATTTCAAAATACAAGTGGCTCTTTTGTTTTCCTTCCTCCCCCGGACTGAACCTGATCCATCCGTGAACCAAGGGAAGGCAGGGAGGGGAAATCTCTTGTAGCAGCAGCCCACAGATCTGCCTGTTGGGCAGACGAGGAGGTGGGACATTAAATTAAGGTTATTTCACCCACTTCTCCAGCCCCATATAGGGCATTTCTGGTTTGGGCTGGTGCGGTTTCAAGCAGGAGGGTCGAAGGCCCTGTCTTCTGTCTCCTCTTCACAAACATGTGGAACAGTTTGACAAACATGTCAAACAGGCACAGACCCCTTCTGCAGAGGAGCTGGAAGCCCCAGAAGGGGTCGGTGATTGCTGGTGTGAAGGCCGGGAAGTGTCGGCGGCCGAGCATGGCCTCACCTCGGGCACCCCAGGCACAAAGCCCCGGCGCTGCAACCCGCCCGCTCCTTCCCCCGACGCGGCCCTTCCTCGGCCCGGCTCCGCGCTACCTCCTTCCGTGGCCGGGAGAGACCCCGGTCTGGAAGAGGGTTCGTCTGCACTGTACCGATAAGGAACCCGAGGAGGAAGAGCCCCGCCGCTGCGCCCAGCACGACAACCCGGCAGCGGCCGCCGGCTGCCCTGGATCCGGCCGGCTCCGTGTCGGTGCCCAGCGACGTCCACATCCCTGCTGGCCCGCTCCGGACGCGCCGCTCCCGGTAGTACCCGCCCCGCCGGCCGAAGTCCCGCCACAGCGCGGCTCGGCCCTCCCCGGAGGCGGCCGCTGTTGGTCGTGGGCCTTCAGCGCTCCCGCCTCAGTTCAGCAGCCTCACACGCACCGGCTTGTTCCTTACCCCTCGCTCCCTGCTTTTCTTGGGTACCCTGACACCCCATGTTGCTGTTAAGTTGCTATAAAGTGCGTTGAGGAGGTGAAGCGATGATTTCAATACTGGTTTGCCGCGGTTGTGCCATGCCGTTTTCCACCGCGCACATGTCGTGGTGGGCAGCACCAGCCAGGCAAATGTGAGGTAGGAAACAAAGGTAAAAGCCATTATTTTAAGCGATTTATTTAAAGTAATATTGTAGACTAATACCCAGCACTCTTAAAGGCTATAAAAACTTATACGAGAAATACATGCCCCAGTGGAGGTGGGTTGACTGCCACACATCTCTGCTCCCATGCATTTTATGGAGGTACAACCTCAAAGAGTGCAGGCCATGCCAGCTCGCAGTTTGAGGACAATCCTGTGCCTTTGTACACACTTGTCTTTGATGGAGTCCTTTTTTCACCTTTTAAAATGTCCGCTGTATGGTTTTGGGAAGAACAGCTCCATTCAGTTCAGCCATCTCATTTAGATGGAGGCTGTACCTTTAGGGCCGTGAGCAAAAGAACTTTGAACATAGAGGTCAACTCCTGAGCTCTGTACAGGTTCTCATCCCCAGAACCCTTGCTCAGGTACTGGCTAGGGAGATGTTTAAGAGATGTTGAAGGCATAAGGTCTGTAGTTGTGTTGTGCTCATGTCCACATTTAGCATGGACAGCCTGTTCTCAACAGCAGGTGCAGGCACTCTGCAGGACTGCTCCTATTGCACCACACTACTTGCTGATCCAGACAAAACCTAAGTCTGATATAATTCCAGATACTAGACTTTGACTGCAGAGCCCATTGCACTAGGAAATCTTAGTACAAGACCACTAGATGGAAAGCAGAAGTGCTGGGTGCAAAGAGCACTGCACCAATAACACAGCAGTAGTGTGCTTCAGAATTGGATGAGACAAAAAATCTTCAAATGACCAGACATATATTATAAGAAAGGCCAGTATTTGTGATATTAGTCCTGTCTCCTGCTTTATACTATCCTATTTAATGATACTCTGAGTGGGGTAGTCTGCCACATTGTCGAGTGAAACCCAGGTGCTTGACAAGTTGCCATCAGCATGCTGCGTGCTGCTAATACCATTCTGAAATGCCCAGCTTTTTGCTGTAATATGTAGGGAACCTAACTTTGGAAATGAGCACAGTAGCAGGTTGTACCCTTATCCAGCAGTCTACTTTCCTTCCCTGTTCTGTCCCTAAAGGGGCATAACGTACCTGTGTTCGCTTCTTTACCACTATTCCTCAATGGAAGTTGAAATCAATGTGGTATTTAGGTTAAGTGGGCTGAAGAATGGGCATGTCTTCTGGTATTCCTAAAAAGATTAATATGGCCAGGGCACCTTTGGGCATAGGAACTTGAAAGAGCTCCTGGATCAGCTAATTTCTGTTTGAAGCACTTGGAAATTAAGTTAATGCAGGACCATGGGACTTGGTGCTGAGCAAAAGCATATCTCTCAATTAATATTCCAGAGGGATTTGATCAATCCCAGAGGTTTATGGCCTACGTATTCAAGTAAAATAAAATAGAAAGGAACAGATGGGAATATTGTCAAAAGTTTGGTGCTGTTCAGTACTCTAAAACTAATTGACCTGCCCACACCACTTAGAAGCTCTGAATTACTTCCTTGAGACATTTTATATATAGTCTTCTAGTGTGCCTGCAGCTTGGACAGGACATTATGACTCTTAAAAACACAATAGCAGTAGCCAAAGGGCATAGGAAAGCTTTATTCAAGAACAAATTGCAGTTATGCTAAATGCATAAAATGTTATGCTAGTTCCTATACAGAACCATATAGGTCACTTTGCAGGCAAAGCTAGTTCACTAAGCCAAAAATGTTCATTAAATCAAAAGTAGGAAAAGTGAATGTTTCTCCTCTCTCTGTGCTTTAGTGGAAAATCTACTAATCAAAGTCTTGTAAGTTATTTTTCTTGTCTCTGAGCTGTAAGGAATATATGATTATTTTATTTCCCAATTCATCCACCTGAAGAAACAAACCCACTGTTTTTTTAAGATGCAAATCTCAGGCAATGTCTTGGTTGGGATTATCTGTTTTCATATCATTTATCATGATACAGTTTTCCTTAGGTCCAGATGAAACCAATTTTGTGTGACTATTTTAGGTAGGGTCTATACTTGAAAGGCATTGAAGAACCTACTCGTATTCATTACTGTAATATACGGTCTTGTAAATATCCTTCCATTTACAGAAAGGAGACTGGTTATTCAAATAGTACAGCATTTTGGGGTAGTACATTCATAGAGTCATAGAATAGTTTGGGTTGGGAGAGACGTTAAAGCTCATCCAGTTCCACAGGCAGGGACACCTTCCACTAGAGGAGGTTGCTCCAAGCCCCATCCAACCTGGCCTTGAACACTGGCAGGGATGGGAAGTGGATGCTTCTCTTCCCAGAGAAGCAGCCACAGCTTCTCTTTGCAACCTGTGCCACCGCATCACCACCCTCACAGTAAAGAACTTATTTATATCTTATCTAAATCTATCATCTTTCAGGTTGAAGTTATTCCGCCTTGTCCTATCCCTACTTGCTCTAATAAAAAGTCACTCTTCAGAGGTTTTACATTATGAAAGAAGGAAGAGGAAGGTACTGTGAGTTAGTGTAAAGATCTCTGAGCATCTGTGCTATACATGGAAAGACCTGAGGTAATTCTGAGTTACAACAATTGTAATGCTCAGCCCCAGTGCTGCAAGATGCAGAAGGATATAGAGAAGTGGAGGTGCCTATGCTGATTTAGTAGCTTGTCATACTGAATGCGGGAGCTTTTGCTGTTACTCCTGCTCTTGGCTTCACAAGTCACTTCTCCCAAATGTGGTGCTCACTGGACTGCTCATGAACTGATTCGTTAGGCCTCATCAGTATGGCACAGAAGAGTATTTGCTTCACTCAACTATTCTTTGCTGCTGGATTTGAATTGGTCCACAGAGGAGTCAGACAAGCTGCAGACATGGCAAAAGGTGACCCAGGGAATATTTGCATCTTTTGTGGCAGCAGAATGTTAAATCAGCTCAAGATGCCCTGTATTAGTGTCACCATGAGAACATTAAAGTCATGTATTACTGCAAAAATAACTTCAGCATGGCTGAACTGCCTTGAATCTTCCTATGGATGGAGCACAAATTTTTACAGAAGGACAATATCTTCTGTGGCTCTTTCCAGCTTTTGCCTACCCAAGGCATTGATCTTTCACATACAGGAAGCACAGATTCTTCTGGTGATGGTTCTAGCAAAGACTGGGATGACAGTGTGGAAATCAAGGAGAATGAAGAAGAATTAATGATGTACACATGGAAATCTGTGATGTTAGGGCACAGCTTATGTCAAAATATGTGCCTTTCTGCCTCAATAAACTGCAATTTAGTCATGTTGCAGCTGTCATAAGATGAGCATCCTGTTGCATTTTTGCATTTTGTTGCATTTTTGTTTTCCTCATAGCTGCACTGAAGTGCTCTTAAGCCTACTGGTGTCCCAGATTTTGCATGCTACAGGAGCAAAGGATGAGAAGGACTTTTTCTGTGCTTACCTACACAGACTTAAATTGTATTGTCTGTTAAATACCCCTCTTTACTGATGGTGAGTCACAGTTAGCCAATATGTATTTTTTGTATTTTACAGAATAGCGCTGTTGCTGTGGTTATTGCTGTTGTATGCTTTTTGGCAATTTCGTCTGCTCCTAGCTGTTTATTCTTTAAGATCTTTTATTGCAGCTGGAAGAGATTTAGTATTTGTAGTCAAAAGCAGGGCACCATTTCCATTCTGCTAGTGAACATGACATACTGGCTTTAAATTTTAAAAACAAGTTAAAAATAGGCACCAGTGTTACGGACATTTGTGTTTGTTGTGTGATTTTGTCGTAATGCAAAGTATGAAGCTTATTTTTTTAATAGTTTCCTGTTGTGAATTTCATTTTCTCAGAAATGAGAAGCTAATAATTCTCAGTGGGATTTTTTTTTTCTTTGTGGTCAGATGTAAGAAATAAATGTTTGCTCCAGAAGTTTGCAATGTCTGTTTCAATTTTTGTCCTACTCAGGGTAATTCTGTGGTTGGAGATTTCATGCTCTTTTATTTCTTTTTATTTCTTTTATTATACAGAGAAATTAGAATACTTGGCCTTAGACAGCACTGTTTCTCCTGGGTAGTTTGAAGCACTTTATTCAAAGTACTTACTTTAATCCTCGCTGAGTCTGGAGTACAGAGACTTTCCAACTTATCTGAGATCACTGCAGTAGACAGGAAGGTCTCTGATTTCTCAGCCCTGTGTCCTGACCACAAGACTACAATAACTTCCCTGAATCCAAAGCCTTGAGTATTCCTTAAGTCTACACTTGACTTTCAGATGATGAGCTAACTAGTTCTTGGTCTTTGCAACTGCTGTTACTGCAAAGGTAAATTGTTTTGACAAAGATCAAGTTATGCACTTGGTATATGTAGAAAAAAATGCTACCAGGCAGAGTTCCACTTGCTGTGTCATCATTTCTGCTGTGAGTAAAAAGCAGTGAGGGTTTTTTCCTATTTGCCTGCGTATTTCAAGCATTGTCTTTTCTTGAAAAATATCCTTGTGGTTCAAATGAATTGTCCCCCAAACAGCCACTTAAATACTTCATTGACTTTCAGTATTGCATACAAATCTGTAGTGTTGGCCTGAATCACAGCAGTCTTACTCTCTAGTCTCTTTACAAAGAAACTGCACTGGTGTGAAATTGGAATGATACACAAGTAAATCAGACTCCTGAACTTTGTGTGATCACCATGTGAAGGACAAATTGAAGTACACTCAACCTCCTGATAAAAAAGCAATTGAGAGAGCAATAAAAGGCTATGCAGCTGTAGAAAAAAATATGATCAAAGGACAGAGTTCAGATTGAAGACAGAAGCTGAAGAAAGGCAAGGCAAGAAATAAACAACTCTTTAAAATAACTCTTGTGAAAGTCCTGCAGTGTAAGGAAAAATGCTTTCTGGTGTCCTGACCTCTAAAGAGGTCATCGGTTCTCTGAAACTCTATGTGAAAAGGAAGTGCTAACATCTGTTTCCTCATTTTCAGGCAGTGAATTTGACATTGTTTGAAGAAAGAAATCCCCTTCAAGAATTCAGTCACATTGGCTGTCGTACGTAGCAGTATAAGGAAAGCTGTCCTCTGCTGAGCCTTTTTATGTTCAAAATGCATCTTTCTAGTGAAGCTTGAAAAAGCACTAAACTAAATTGATTGAAATGAGAGTTTAGCAGATTGCAAGGTGAATGAAATTGGAGCTGTGAGGTCACAAGATTAATTACTTCAGTTGTAAATGTCTTTCCTTCTCGTGTTAAGATACACCTTAATGATTCCAACACCTCTGTGATTCAGTTAAAATTACGTCTACCTCTCAACCTTCAATGAAATTAGTCACTCTGAGGAGTCCTGCCATCTCTGCTTTTGTGTTACTCTTACGTGAACAGCAGGCTTGAGAGGGCAGGTCCCATTCATGTCTTGGTCTATCTTCGTTGCTAAGTATCACGTAAAAAGATCCCCTCACACATGCTTCAATCACTATGTGAGAAGCGTAAACCCAACATGTTTCCTGCACTTCCATAGTGGAAGACTGAAGGGAAAGGATGTATAGCAGTAGGAACGTATGGGAATCAGCTGAGTATGTCTTGCCTGAATCTTACTGGTGACACAGACTTTAGCTCTGTTAAAGTATTTAGTGTTACATCATTTAACTTGCAGGTTCTTGCCCTTGAGCAGCTGCTGATGGTCAGTGAAATTGATGCAGGCTTTAGGTTTTGTTGCTAAAAGACTACTAAAACAGGTTTATGAGAATGTACTGAATGTACAAGTTTATGAGAATGTATGTCTTGGATGCTAAGTAGAAGCTGCGAAAGTTGGCTGTATTCTGCATCCAAACCTGTAAATGTGATCATCTGAATAAAATTACATTCATTTTCTGTAGAACATATGTGACATTTCAAATATTCTATTATTAATTTGTGTTACAGGAGGACTGACAGCCTCAGATGGAATGTGTAATCATTTCTTCCTCATCTGAAGAGCTTAAATAAAGGCAGTCTGACTTACTACAGCATTTCATTGAGTCCTTGAAGAAATTGTGTTCTACATTCTTAACCCACAGGGTGAATCCTTTAGACAGCCATGCAGAGAGGGGCTTAAAAAAGAAGTGTCAATAGCGACTTGTTCTTCTGTTGGAACAAGATGAAGGTACTTGAAAAGACAGCATAAGCATAGGAAGCTAGGGAGAATTATTGGAAAGCTTGTATACTGGTATTTTATTGTATATTATTGTATATTATGCAGGGGTTTGATAGGAAACTAAGAGTGAACAATCTATGCTACATAAATTTGATAGAATTGCATCCTGACTAGCATCACACCTTGGTCACCTAGCGTTCCTCACTATCTGATTTGTCAGACTTTCTTCTGTTGCTCTTAGCCTCCTCAAAATCAGCCTCCTGGACATCAAAACCAATCAACTCCATCTGTTATTGTCTAACTATTGTCTAGATTCTACAGGATCTAGTGATGTTCTGGTACAGGAGTAGTGAGGGTGGCAATATCTGTGGGGTTGTGGCAATGTCTTGTAGGGTCAGTGTTCTACTAGGCAGAGGATGAGGACAGCAGGATATTCTCCTGCTCTTCTGAACACAGCTGCTTCTAAGGTGTTTTTTGGGCTAGTCTGCAGAGGTTAAGTTACATGAGAGGGAAGGAGAACACAATAATTGATTTCTGGAAGAAAAGATGAAAGAGGAGAACTAAATTTCTGATAACTTGCATAAGTAATGAATCTTGGAATATCTTCTACATGTTATCAACCCTGGAATAAAAGAAAGTAGCAATAATACATGAACATTCTTTTAAAATGTTGTTAAGAAAGCATGATCGAGAGGCGGGAGCGTTCTTGTTCTCCTGTACTATTTACATTTTGCCACCAGATGGCAACCACAGACTGCCCACCAACACGAGCACTTTCTTCCCTAGTTATGTAACTCCTGTGACCAGACACCGTGATCTGACAGAGCCACTTTACTTTCAAGGAAGTCAGCAGGAAAGAAATACAACCATAAAATGAACATCACGGGTTTAGTTCTTCCGATTTTGACTTTATACTTGTTTTGTATAAATGCAGATACAACATTTACAATTTGGGAAAGTGAGGAATCAGGCCCACTGAATTTGTGTGTATGCAAAAATATGCGTATGCAATACATTTAAATCTCTGAATTAATTCTTTGAGAGTTGTATTCTTCTCACAGTTCTTTTTCTGGTCTGGTTAAGTAAGGTCAGGTCAGGTTCTCAGCTTGTGAAAAGAGAATGACACACATTCAATCAAGTTATATTGGCCTAAGCTAAGGAAAACAGCGGTCCGGGTTTTACAGCATCTGGTGTCATGCAGCCTACCAACTACACGTATGTACATTCAGTGCAAGACTCTGTTCAACTTTCTTCACCCCAGCTCATTCTTTCCTTCCATCTTATGCCTTCTTTCATGCCTCATCACACCTACTGAGTTGCAGATATGGCAGTACTGCAGTTTACTTGGGGTATACCTCCCATGGGAAGTGTGCTAGGTTGCTGTCTGTTTCAGCCCAGCCTTTCACTCTTGTATGCTAATGTTAAAAAAAATACCTCCATTCTTCCAGTCTGATGTCATCAGTAGCATGAAAGTTGAAGTTTGGCATATGTACCATGAAAATTGAAGTTTGGCATATATAGCTTGAAAGCAGATGTTTAAATTCTTCAGTCAGAGAGATGGTTGTCAGCATTTTGCAGAGATGGAGTTCTGCTGGGCTGGACCCTTTGTAAATTCGTCGTGGGATGGGACCTTCTTAGAAGAGGACTTGCAGTCTAAATAGTGAGGGGGAGTTATCACCAGAATAAGCAACTACGTGTCCAAGATCAAAGAGTTTATCAAGACAGAATCAAGAGAGATCCCAGGTATTCTGGTTACTACCACTACAGCGTTCACTTAACAAACGGTATCACTTCACCCTATTGTTTTCCTGAGCTTTTGGAACTACTTTCAGTTTTGGTGTAGTGGCTACTTAATTTAGAAATGGCTGTCCAAGGAGGACCCAAGAATAGCAACACAAGAAGTTGAATTATCCAGTGAGCTGCCGGATGCATGCTTTGTATTTGGTTCTTATTTTGCCTGTGTGCTGTGAGTTTCTCTGAGCTGGCAGGGTTTGGGAACCGTACAAAACCTCAGCATCTTTATACTCTTGCTGCTCCAATAGATAATTTGAGTAGGCAGCCTGGGAGGAGCTACACATAACAGATGTCCACTGAACAAAATGAGGCCTGGTGACTAAATGACATTTGTTTATTTCCAGAGGAAATCTCATGATACTAGTGTAGTTCCTGTGGATTTCCTGGATGAGAAGGGCAGCAAATCGCTCTCTAAATCTAATTGGACTTTGCCCAGCCTTGACAGTGCTGATCTGAAAGGACTATGGGATTCTTATTTGGTTCTTTAAACATCTTTTATCCTTAAAGAAGAAGAAAACAGGGAAAAAAGAAAAAAAAAAGAAGCCTTCAAAAAAAGTTTAAATCCAAAATACAAAGTTGCCTGGCTGAATGAATGACAACAAATGGTGCTAGAGCTTCCCCAAAACTGCTTGGTAATGTAGAATGGCACAGGGTAGGAGGAATATGTTTTTCCTCTATGGAAAAAAATAATAGAAACTTTTTGCATTGGTGGGGATTCAGGATGTGATAATGACTGGAGAATCTTGCACTTGTGTAGGCTGAGGAAGTGACAAGCCAAGTAGCATAATTTTCTTTTCTTCAGTCACCATGTGATATGGATGAACAAAGGGAGGGTTTTCTCCTTGCTGCAGAACTAATTTCCTATAGGTAAATCTCATCATTATTCAGGATGACACCCTGGCCATCAGGAAGCTCCTGCCTCAGCAGGCTCTAGTGCCACTTTGGAGTTACTCCAGGCTGATGGAAATGGAGTCAAATGGAAAATTGTATTAAAGTACAGGGATTGCAGTGTCTCATAGGAGGACAGTGTGCTCTTTAACAGGATCCTGTTGGACTGTAAATCTGTAGCTGAAGTGCAGTGCCACAGGCTCTCCTGCTCTGTTTGCCTGATGGAAAGGTGCAGCATGATGGTGGCGTGCAGCTCAAGTCAGCTGGTTGCAGCCACTTTAAACCAGTTAGCATGAAGGAACCTATGATGATGTACCTTGTTGTGCCTAGGAGGGAGCATGAAGTGAGAGCCACTTGTGTGGGTTCCTTGCACTTATGCCCTCTCTTTTACTGGCTGAAGGGAGTACAAGAGGTATGTAGCAGGGTGCAGTCGTGGTTCTGTGAACAGCTTTTTCTGTTTTCTTATCACAGAATCATAGAAAAGTTAGGGTTGAAAAGGACCTTTAAGATCATCCAGTTCCAACCCCACTGCCATGGGCAGAGACAACTCCCACTAAACCATGTTTTCCAAGGCTCTGTCCAACCTGGCCTTGAACACTGCCAAGAATGGAGCATTCACAACTTCCCTGGGCAACCCATTCCAGTGCCTCACCACTCTTACAGTAAAGAATTTCTTCCTTATATCCAATCTAAACTTCCCCTGTTTAAGTTTGAACCCAAAGTTGGTTTTGATCTGAGGATCTGAGGACTGGTCTTCAAAAGAGACATGGCATGTAGCCACTTGTCTTAGTTCTACCTTAAACAGCAGCCTACACGTTTGGAATGCTGCACAGATGAGAAATCACAGGCCCAATTCTTTCCTTCCCACATATCTCATTTGCTGGTAGCTTTTCTGAAAGGCTTTACCATTGACTGCTTCCTGACCTACTTTATTTTGCATGTGTAGACCGGGAAGGATTTCAGCAGTTACTGTTCATTCTCTTCTGGAAAGAAAAGCTGGCAATACTATTTTTGTTTTCATTTTAGAAAAAGAGAATGTTACTCACATCCTAAGGCAAGGTCATCATTTGCCTTCGGTTGAGGTAATGTGAAAGAATGTGCCTAATAGAGCTTTTGATTTGAATACTGCCAGTGCATCACTAAAATAAAAGATGCTGCATCCTTATAATTCCAGGATGTTTTGAGTCCAGTGTGGATACCCTGAGCTTTTCTCTTTCCACTCTTGAAGATCAGGTGGTCAGTCTTGAATAGCTAAGTTAGAGTTCATTTTTATTAGAGCTTTTGAGACTTCCTAATGTCTTTAATAGAGATAAAAAAGAAAGAAAAATAAAAGGCAATTTCAAACTGACCCTCACTCCTGCGAAACAATATCATGATTCATAATAAAAAACTTGTTTTCATTCAACTTTGTATTGCACTAGAGCAATAAAAAACCTGACCTTCTGGACTATATATTGTATAATTTACAGTTCTCTAGTAGCTGCTATATTATAGACTTCTTCACTTTCAGTAGACAGATACACAAGAAAGAATGAACATGTTATATTGCTATTACTTAAGGAAGAGGGGGACAGACTATAGAGCACTGCAGGAACTGTAAATTACTTGCCAGAGTCCTCTTTGCTACAAACTCAGAGCTATCTTATTCTTTAAAAATGCATTTGCAATTGTACTGTCTATGGAATATTTACATTATGAAAGATCCACAAGGTTGCCAAGTGCTTTGGTTGAGGGTGGGAGATATTTTTTTATGTTAGATAATGTACTTCTGCAAACTTCTTTTGTCTGCTGTTTTGCTGGGCTGTTGGGATACTTCATCATTTTGTGAATGGAGTCATTGCTGAAGGGGATGATGTGGCACTTCGTCGGCCAGTCCTTTTAGCAGGAGAAATGTTGGTGTAGCTGTTTGACGGTTGGTCCTTGCCTTGAACCTATTGCGTCAAGGAGCTGGTCGTGCAAGTACCATACTCTTGGACCTTTTTGATGTGTTCTGTGCTACATGGAAACAGAAGCGCTCAGTGGTTATTTTTACCAGCTGTTATACATGAGGAAATTCCATCTGGCATATTTGGGTTTTTTAGAATAGGAGCATCTTGAACTTTTATTCTTATTACAGAAGATATCTGTTTATATTCCAGTGACCAATGTTGGTACTACTCTTGAAATCACATGAAAATGCCTCTGCCTTTACATCCCCATCAGTATCGTTTCCAATTTCCTTTTCCCGCTTCTCATATGCCACAATGGAATGCATGTTTAGGGGAGAGAGTGTTATCTAACAACTGCAATAGAAACCTGTGTTAAGACTGTAAAAAATGGCTAGTTATTGCAAGAATTCAATTTGAGAGAAAGCAAAAGACCTTATCTTTTTGTTGCTGTTGTTCATTTGACTTTGCAGACAGGCATGAGAAGCTACTTTTGGAAATTCAGTCTCTGAGTTGTGTGAGTCTGCATCTGAGATGCTGGTTTTACTCTGGTTTTGACTTTCTGTGTCAACTGGAAAATGATCTCCTGTGTTATTTGGGGAGATAATTTTATTTATATTTTATTTATATTTATATTTTAGTTTTATTTATATTTTATTCTATAGAATAAAGCACATTTTAATGCAATTTTTAATTTCATTCACATAAGCATATAAAGCAGTCTCAAATGAAAAATGCTACAGTGAAATGGGTCTTGGTTTTTGACTCATTTGTACTCTTACAACTGAGTAGAGGACAGTGGAACAAAGGGAGGAAGTGATCAAGACAAAAGACTGCTTCTGCAACCATAGTGATAGCTTAGCAATTGTACCTACAATATTCTCATTGAATATCTGAATTATACATTGGAACAAAGGGAGGAGTCAGACAATGAGATGAGTATAACTGGAAGGGTCTGTTCAACAGCCTAGATGAACAAGAGATTGGCTAATCAGATTCGCTGCCTGGAATTTCACCCAAAAATGATTTGAAGGGTATTTTTGTTAAAGGTCTGCAGTGTTTTCTGTGTGTCATACCATAAAGAAAGCATTGCAGTGGTCCAGGCCAATGGGCTGGAGGATGTGAAAGGCTGGAGATGAGCACTGTAATCACATTAGGTCAAGGAATGTTGTTCTGTTGCCTGTACCTGTTTTTTCACTAATGTGTGTGTTTGTTTTATAACATACCCTAGGGTACTATGACCCATAGACTCTTCTGTGTATGAAATATAAGAGAGTTCAGCAGAAGGTGAAGGAGCATCAAACCAGAATATTGCCTACTACAGGGTGGTAATGGCATCCTTTCCTTCTACTACACAGTCCACCTTCTACTACACAGTCCACTCTATCCCATCTCCACCACTGCCTCACTCAGGCAACAAAGCTTCCCCTTTCTTTTCTCTTTCTATCCGTCATTCAGCAACATACGTCAATGTGACTTGGTTGTCTCTGCAGATTGTTGACAGGTACTCAAACATCATTCTATTTTATAAATGAGATCCTATTCTATTTTAGGTCAGAAAATCTACCTAGGCTGCGGCAATTGCCTTCCTGTTGCTTTGTGCTCCTGTAAAAGTCATTGTCATAAAATTTTACATAAGGAGGATGAGAACTTACTCCCTTCCTGGCCAAAAATTGGGCCCTATTTATAAGAGCTTTCAATATTTTTATTATTTTTCAAATGATTCAGGCAAAACCTCCCAATATTTGGCTTTTAATTCTGTGTGTATTCATGTGCTATACTTGTCCCCATAGAGCCTGAACTCATTTTGGTTGAAAGTAAGACTAATGCCTGATGTCTGTGAGGCTCCTGGTTTTGTCTCCTTAGAGGAATTTAGAGTTGTGTATCCTATCCATTGAACCATTAGGGCAGCAGTAGTATTCCTGAATTTCATCTTTCTTCACACATTACATTGGTAATGTCTAATAGCATTGTAGCACTGTTGCATTAAAACCTTTTTTACTTTCTTTTTACTAGCATTCTTGTCTGTATCTGGTCCTTTACATTTAATAGGCAACTATGAAATGATAAACCTGTCCTCAAAACTGCTGCTTGATATATCTTCCATAGAAAATTTCTGTTGGACGGGTATCCTGATGCTATGTTTTCAAAAGGCTTTTCATTATGATTTTCAGCATAGTAATATTTGGATAAAACCCCTTTGAACTGCAATTATTTTCAAGTAAGGGTGTGAAGGTGGTCGATGCTTAGTTTCTAAATCGTAGCATTTATTTGAGAAGAGTCGGTTATATGGTTAGATGTCTGTCTTGTATTGCGTAGTGTTCATAGTCTTCAGTCCTGCTTTCATTAAAGTGACAAATCTCAAACTGTATTGGAAGTAAAGCTACACCTCTTTGTCCAGGACTTAATTTAGGATAGCTGCCAAATCCCGCAGATAGTATGAAGAAAACTTTAGATGGCATGGTGTGATGCTACAGTGTAAATTCAGGTCTTAAATATTGCTATATACATCGCCTGCATACTTTTTCTTAGGTGTCTTTTAAATAATAACGATGAAATACTTTGTCTCATTTAGAATGAAACTCCCATACACAATGTTTTTAGCCTGCAAACTGCAGTTCTGTGTTAGGATGGGAGCCAAAAAATTAAATTACTAAGGAACAAATGACCAATTCATTTGTAACAGCAATACTGCTTCAGATGTGGAATTGGATAATTGGAGTGAAATCAGTTTGTTCTTGACAAACTAAGAAGCTGGAATTTTTTGTGGGATTAGACCTCTACATTAATTAATTTACATGTTTTTCTGTAAATCATAGCCTGGGTGTGGTTGTCCTTCCCATTATCAGTGTTCACTAGGTTGTTGGTTCTAAGTTAGTTAACAGTTTGATCGGATTTGATAGCTTTTTTGAAGAGCAGGACTAATGACTTTTACTCACCAGGATTAATGTGTGTGTCTCATGAATAGTTTAAGTTTGAAGACCCTGTCACAAAGTCTCCATTTATGATTAAAGCTGTCACCAACTGAAAGCCAGGTCAGTCTCAAAAAGGTTTTCAAATATAATGTATCATGCTGCCAACATCCTTTTCTTGCCGAACATTTGTAGTTGTCATCACAGTAGCTGTTGGAAATGAATAGCAGTAGTGATATCTGTCCTTTGTGAACTTTGCAGAGATGTGGTACTGCCCTCCTTTTAGAAAGGGTAGCAGGAGTGAAGTTCTTACTGGACTGAATTTGGGTTTTAATTAGTGTTTTTTCTTCTCTGCGCAGTGGGGCACACTGACTGGTAAGAATTTAGGCACAGTAAAGTGTAAGTATTGCCATATATAATGAAAAGACCTTTTTCCTTCCGAAAGAGGGGTGTAAACTATCAGTCAGCTTCTCTAAGAGGGTCAGAGTCTCAATTTACCTGTTTGTGTTTCTGTTTTCTTCTGTTATTCTGGGTTTTTTGCCTTGTGTGTCACACTAAACAGCTGCCATTCTATGCCTCTTTTAAAGTAGTTTCTGTTCACTATTCAGCACGATTTCTACAAAACTTAATGAGAAATTAAGATTTGACTCACTGAGTCTTTGAGCATTTCAACCAGCACCTTCATTCTGTAGCATTTTTCTCTCAGAAAAAAAGGCTAAATGCATTATTTTTTGCTTTCCAATTTTTTTAAGCCTGCTTTGGTATCAGATGGTTGAGTTACATTCCTGTAACCCTAATCAAGTGCCGTCGTCTGTCCTCATGCATCTCTAGCCTTCAGCTATGTACATGGACTCAACAGTGCCAGGAGACAATACACAACGAGTTTGTTCATGAGAGACCAAGTGTCTGGGGTCTGTTTTCACTCACACTTTGGAATGGGCACAGTCCTTTCTGCAGCAATGTCTGTCGCTGAAAGGCATGTCCAGGACTTTACTGGCAGCTTATTTGAAATAAGCTGTATAATTTGAAGCAGGAATACTGAGGCCTGGCTGTCCCTTCCTGGGCTTAAAATGTGTGTAAGGGAAAGACTTAAAAACGAGGAGACCCCTCTGGTGCACATTTGATTAATGGCATCAGACAGAGTGGGTACAAAAACAGTGCCACTGTGAAAGCAATGAGCTTATAGAAGTGCAGAGAGCAGAACTGATGATAAACTTAGACAAACCTGAGAAAAAGATGCCTTTTGGACTTGAGTATCAGTGTGATACGCTGTGTGCTCTTTCTGTTATTGCAATGCCAAGGATGCTGTCATGGTCTGTTCTTATGGGAAAGATAATCCACCACTGACATGGTTTTAAACTAAAAGAGGGAAGATTCAGGCTGGACACAAGGAAGAAATTTTTTACAGTGAAGGTGGTAAGATACTGGCACAGGTTGCCCAGAGAGGTGGTGGATGTTCCATCCCTGGAGACATTCAAGGCCAGGTTGGAAGTGGTTCTGGGCAACCTGATCTAGGTGAAGATGTCCTTGCTCATTGCAGGGGGATTGGACTTCATGAGCTTTGAAGGTACCTTCCAACCCAAACTATTCTGTGATTTTATGAAACTATGACGTTGCCCTTTTTCCCTCTCAATGTGGCAAAAGGAGCAGGAGTTGTATCCTTAGTGCATATGTATCTGGCTGAATCTCCTTCTGAAATGAGAAACTGATGGAGGAGCCAACACTGTCAGTGAGTGTTTTGGGGCTTTTAGAGCCTGGTGAAGAAATCTTGCGTGCACATAGAGTTACCAGATGTGCTGCACATTCACCCTCCACTCAGCAGGTCATGCACAACTGCTGTTAGGGCTGTTTTGTGCTGGGCCCCTTTCACATGATGGACCTAGGACTGACATGATCTATGACTGAAAACAGGACCGACAAAGTTACTAACTCTTATATGCCAAAGCATCCAGTCTGGCTGAAAAAGCTTGATAGTCACCAGGGCTCAGAAGTCCTCACCCCAGGTATTTGCTGCAAAAGGGCAAACCTGTAAAAACAGATGGAGTAACTGGTCTTCTCTTTATATTGCTCTTTGAGTTGGTCAGAAGCAACCTTTAACGCTCTCTCAAGCTTTCTTTGGAGGAGGATCCCGGTTCTCCCTTCAATGTACATAAAATGAGCAAGCCACAGTCATCAGGCTGTCTTTTCCGCCTCTAAAGATTGAATGTTTTAACATGATTTTAGACACCTTGTCAATGTAGAAGTTGCAGTGCTTGTCGTTTAGCTGAGTACTTCCACAAACTGTGCGTCTGCATGTGTATTTCCTTATCTGGTTCTCAAAATAATACTTAGGTATGACAGCATATCCTTCTGCATTTTTGCAGGAAGCCAATTAACCCCTCTGCACCCCTTTAAAAGCAGCCAAAAATAATTTGCTAATGCTAACTGAAGTGCAACTGCTTTACTCCTGTATCTTAAAATAGCATTTTTAAACTTCTGTAGTTAATAGCTTCCTTAGAAAGAAACTTTCCTCTAATCAAAATAGCATTACTGAAGCTTTGCAAAGGCATGTGCCCTTTATTTCCTCTCTGGAGCCCTAAAAATGCAAGATTTCCACCTCCCACCCCCCACCCCCCCGGATATGCCATCCTACAGCTAATGAAGCCTCTGGGTATTCCAGGATGGGAAAGCTGAGCAGGTTTGTATTCTAAAAGCTGTTCTCTATAGCTTACCCTTTAAGAACACTGATTTCATTGAAGACTTTTCAGCCAGGTTTTTAATTTGATATAGGTTCCTATGTAATTTGAAGGCCTTTTCGCAATTTCAATTTATTTTTTAGAAGTAATATATATATGTGATGATATTGGTGTATTGTATGTATGTTCTACTTCTGTAGAGAAAATTCCCAAGTTAGTTCTTCAGCACAACACACCTGCATCTAAACAAAGGGATCTTAAGGATTTAAGTTACATCCCAATATTTTTTCTTCAAATATTTGCCAGGAAATTCTTAAGCAATAAAAATTAAAAATTACTTATTATTTTCTCTTTTATAATTTTTTCCCTCAAATCTAAAATCACAGTTTTTTAATTGAATCCCTTCAAGGGGAGCCATGCTAGGAGAGGAAGAAACAGAAATCATCCAAAAAAGATTAAAATAACTTTGCTGAAAACACCTCATAACTTGGCTTCGTTACCAGCTCTCAGCCCACAGCATTCCAAATCTGTGCTAGTGTTTCACTCATTTTGGTGTTTTATGAAAAGGGGAACTCGAGGTCTTCTTCAATTTGTCTTTTGTAAGTCCAAGTGAACTGGTAATTTATGCAGTTGCCTATCTGAAGTATGTTGCTACTCAAAGATTTCAGACATCATAAGCCCCCATCTAAAAATTAATGAATATCTGTCCTATCTCCATTGCATATAACATTTTTCATGTCAAGGTAATATGGCAAGTACATTAAAAACAGGCCAGTTGTGCTAAATAGACACTATTCCATGTTACTATCTCCTTAGATGCTTCAGCTATCTGTCCACTAACTAACAAGCAAAACTGTGTGGTACCATTTTAATACTTTAAGGGTATGCTGCAGAGATGCTTGAAAATCTGAGAACTGTTCTTAGCATGTGAGGAATCTCCATATTGAAGCTAGAGAAGGTATTTGTCTGCTGTGTCACCTAATCTATCTGAGATATTCCTAGCTTCGTGTTTGCTGCAGAATATAGCCATCTAAAGTGGTTAATCTTTACAAGAGGCAGAGATTAATCAGACAAATCAAAATAAAGATCACAAGTGCAAAATGAGGATGTGAGTTCTATGTTAATTAATATGATTTTTAAAAGGCACATGAGCAATAATTTTAATAAGCACAGCATGTTTTTTCTTATCTTTAATACTTGTCGTGTTTGTCTGTATTTCTTTCTGTTACAATCCTTGTCATCTTACATGTGGCGAACACTGCTGGCTTCTTTATCCTTTGTATATTGTTTGAAGCAGAAAGCAATATATGAAAGAAAGCAGGACCAGGAAGAGGGAAAAAATGGATTTTAAAGTGCTTTTCTTTCAAAAGATTAGACAAAGCACAGTTATAATTTTGCAAGAGTTCCTCTGTTGAAGTCATAATTATCATAATTTTCCAATTTTCTTTGTTTTACAAAATCTTTTTTCCTACTTGAAAATGAAAATGTTCCTGAAACAAAGTCACAGGATTTAGATAATCACTTGGGGAAAAAAAACCAAACCCAACGAATAGAAACTTTTTCAAGCAGAGGAGGGAAAGGAATCATAGAATGAACCAGGTTGAAAAAGACCTTTAAGATCATAAGGTCCAGCCATTACTCCAGGACTGCCAAGGCCACTACTAAACCATGTCACTGAGGGCCTTATCTACATGATTTTTGAGCACTTCCAGGGGTGGTGATTCCACCACTTTCCTGGACAGCCTGTTCCAATGCCTGATCAATCCTATTTTAAAATGTTTTAATTGTCCTTTGGTTTACTGTAGGCAGCAATTTCCTAAAGTCAAGACTTGAATGATTTTCTGAGCCCAGTTCAGAACACACTGAGGTCTATTAAGAGCTGTGTCAGCAAGTGATAGTGGTGGATATAGGTGAAACTGGATATAAATTCTGAAGCTTAATTGAACACCTTTGAAGCATTTCAAGTGATATTCACTACAATATAAATCGCAACACTGAATCCTGAATTAACTCAGAGGCTCTACAATTCTTCAGTATAGATTTTCCTTCTTCCACATAAATCTACCCTTTGCAGGTAAGTTTTAGGTTGTGTATTATGAAAAAAACATCAAGCAACTCTGGCTCAATGATTTCCTAAGCCAGAATTCATTGCAGCCAGTGAGTGTACTCTGAAGAAGAAGCACTACTATGTGTTTGTCCTATTATTGCACTTATCTGTTTATAGCTGTTGGAGATAAAATTCTGGGCTACAAGGACCCTTGAACTGACCTGCTATAGTTGTTCTTAGGCAGTCTAGTTAATTCAGTCATTAATGAAAAATAGGAAAAGACTACCCACAGTGAGGGCATAATCTCCTTCTCTGGAGGCTTTTAAAGGCAGATGACATAAATTTATGTGGCTTTTGAGGGGACAGGGAATGACTAAGCAGGGAGATGGGCTCTGTCCTTCAATTGTATTTCATTACTACAATGTCAAATGTCAAGGAAACATGCCAGGAAAAGCAAATAGTGCATTACTAGAAAAGAGCATAATCTGAAGTATTTTTCCCAGTCACCTGTGCCGGTGACATACATGAACCACTAGGGATGATGTGATAATGGCAATACCAATGTGGATTGCATTTGTGTCACAGATGTCTGCTGTTCATGGTGCTTCTCCACATTAGAGAACAGGGAAGATGTGTTTCCAGGTGAGCCAATAACGCTCTGTCAGGTAGGCAAGCTTCATCACTCACTGAAGAAGCAATAATATATTGATCATTCAGGAAACATCTCCTGTAGAGATGCTTTCCCTGGAAAATCAATCTTTGACTAACTGGTGCATTTTGTAGAAGCAGAATCTACAATAAGTCTTAAATGACTTGCATTTCATGTTCTGTACTTTCAGCTGGATATCTTGTGTTTTTTTATAGAAGATACTTAAACAGTTGTTCCAAGTTCACTGTTCAGTGTTAAAAAATTGTACTAACACACTTTTCTTAGATCTTCAATGGCTTCAGATTGAGTTTCTCAGATTTTCCCAGAGTTGGGAGGAAAATGGAGCTTAAGTAAACTTCCACTGTACTTCCACCATACCATAAGGAGCAGAGAATTGCAGATGAATTCCAGTGATGAAACGAGAAGCTAAGCATTAGGGCAATTTTTAAATTGTATACAGGATGAAATATTTTAATAAGCTATGTAAGGTATTGCAGAATACATTCCTTCTATAAAGAAGCATTTTTCTACCCTTCAGAGAAAATACAGGTCAAGAGTTGGGATAGAGTTAATTTGGGCTATGTTTTGGATTTGTGCTGAAAACAGTTTTAGCTATTGCTGAGCAGTGCTTACTCAGAGTCAAGACCTTTTCTGCTCCTCACACCACCTCACCGGCAAGTAGGCTGGGAGTGCACAAGGATTTGGGAGGAGACACAGCTGGCACATCTGACCCCAGGGATATTCCATACCGTATGGCATCATGCCCAACATGTAAAGCTGGGAAAGAAGAAGGAAGGAGGGGACGTTTGGAGTGGTGGTGTTTGTCTTCCCAAGTAACCATTAGCATGATGGAGCCCTGCTGTCTTGAAGATGGCTGAACACCCATCTGCAGATGGGAAGTGGTGAATTAATTCCTTGCTTTGCTTTGCTTGGGCATGTGGCTTTTGCTTTACCTGTCAAACTGTCTTTATCTCAGCCCATGAGTTTTCTGACTTTTACTCCTCTGATTCTCTCTCCCATCCCACTGCAGGGGAATGAACAAGTGACTGCATTGTGCACAGGTGGTGGCTGGAGTTGAACCACAACTTTGGCTGATTGTACTTTACCATCATTATTCAAGGGTCTAGAGCAAATTGCTTTGTTAATGAAATAAGTCACCAAGTGGACTAGAAAAATAGAATACTATTGTGGCCTTGCTCTTTTCCCAGAACTGATTCATATGAATCTTGGCAGCTTGGGATTTTCATATCAGAAAAGTCCATAAGCAGTTATTTAGTTTTCTATCAGTATTCTCTCTCATAAGGCTTTCAGTAGAGATATATTTGAATCTTGTGCAGAAAAAAAATCTGGCAAGCAAGATAAGTATGAGAAATAAAATGGGCATAATCAAAATTCTGTGGCCTGACAGTAATAAAGAGTGCTAAAATCCACTTATCACACAACGCCTCCTAGATTTGTTATCTGTGTAGCAAAATAGCCATTAGCTGCATCTCCATAGCTATCTTTTTTTTTTACCCAATCAATGGAAATGTCTAGAGAGAAAAAATGGCATATACTGGGGATGCTGCAATTGCATTTCAGAGACATAGAAAAATCCATGACTTAAACATCAAACAATGAATCTTCAACTGAAATGCTTCTTTGTGTTGAAAATGCTGTGTTCTGAAAATGCTGAAGTTGGAAGTACACCAAAAGTCATAGACAGATGTCTAAGTGTCTTCTCAAGTAGATAGGCCTGCCTGAAAAACCTCCCTGAACGTGAGTTAAGAGGAAGAGTTTATCATAGAAAATAGAGTTAGAAAGGAGCGCAAATGAAGAAACAACAGTATAGATAGATTTGATGGGTGGACCAATTGGTGGATAAAGAACTGGCTGGATGGCGGCACGCAAAGAGTTGTGGTCAATGGCTCGATGTCCGACTGGAGACCGGTAACGAGTGGTGTCCCTCAGAGATCGGTGTTGGGACCGGTCTTGTGCAACATCTTGAATATCGGTGACATGGACAGTGGGATTGAGTGCGCCCTCAGCAACTTTGCCGATGACACCAAGCTGTGTGGTTCGGTTGATACGCTGGAGGGAAGGGAAGCCATCCAGAGAGACCTCGACATGCTTGTGAGGTGGGCTGATGCCAACCTTATAAAGTTTAACCATGCCAAGTGCAAGGTCCTACACCTGGGTCGGAGCAATCCCAGGCACGGCTACAGGTTGGGCAAAGAAGAGATTCAGAGCAGTCCAGAGAAGGACTTGGGGGTGCTGATCAATGAGAAAATGAACATGAGCCGGCGTCAGTGTGTGCTCACAGCCCAGAAAGCCAACCGTATCCGGGGCTGCATCAAGAGGATCGTGACCAGCAGGTCAAAGGAGATGATCCTGTGCTCTACTCTGCATACTTGGAGTATTGTGTGCAGTTCTGGTGTCCTCACCATAAAAAGGACATGGAACTGTTGGAACAAGTCCAGAGAAGGGCCACGAGGATGATCAGGGGACTGGAGCACCTCCTGTATGAAGATAGGCTGAGAAAGATGGGGCTGTTCAGACTGGAGAAGAGAAGGCTGCGTGGAGACCTCACAGCAGCCTTCCAGTATCTGAAGGGGACCTACAAGGATGCTGGGGATGGACTATTCATCAGGGACTGTAGTGACAGGACAAGGGGTAACGGGTTCAAACTTAAAGAGGGGAAGTTTAGATTGGATATAAGGAAGAAATTCTTTATTGTGAGGGTAGTGATGCACTGGAATGGGTTGCCCAGGGAGGTTGTGAATGCTCCATCCTTGGCAGTGTTCAAGGCCAGGTTGGATGAGGCCTTGGGTGGCATGGTTTAGTTTGAGGTGTCCCTGCCCATGGCAGGGGGGTTGGAACTGGATGATCTTAAGGTCCTTTCCAACTCTAACTATTCTATGATTCTATGATTCTATAGATAAAGGTATACATGAACTAGGTGTCCATGAAATGGATTTCATTTCTGAAAGGTTCCAATACAACAAATCCTTAACATTTCCTGTGATGGGGGTTCCACCAGCTTTGATGGACAACTTATTCCTGGTTTTCATTGTCCGTATTACCAGGAAGCTTTTCTTTTCCAATGTTGAACAAAATCTTTATTGCTGTAATTTAAAACACTAATATTGGTTTTACTCATAGTAGGCATAGACAGGAGTATGTTCCTTTTATCTTTTTATGGCTACCTCTCACATATTTGAAAAGGTGGCACACATCTCCCTAGCTTTCCCTCTCTAAATAAAACAGCTCTTTTTTTTTGTCTTCTGGTTAATGCTGGTTGTCTTTTTCTAGCCCTGTTCCTTGAACTTTGTCCATTTTAACCACATCCTTTCTGGATTGCCATGTGGAAAATTAAGTGACTGTACATACCAGGCATGTAAAGAGGTGTCCTGGAAAATATACTGTCTTTAGTCTGTCTTCTGTCTTTAGTCTGACAGAATGGAATGCTCCCAGATTTATGCATATGGAAAATTGAAATGCAGGCATAGGTGCTTAATCAGTCAAACCAACTGTCATTGAACTTCATCAAAATCTGATGCCTCAGATAAGGTTGTCAGGCATTCCCAGATGATATATCAATTGCATTATGAATTCAATATATCTGGAGTCAGGTTCTGCTGCACCACACCCTTTTGAAGCTGAGAATTCTGTGCTTTAGAAGGTATGAAGAAAAGTATGAAGTAACTGTCATTTCTTTTGAGAAGGCTGTTAGCATCAATCAGCTCATCGCTGTGCTTTGGTGCACTTGATGGAAGCAGCTGTTCTAATAGGAAGATATCCCAGGTGGAGTGATTAGTGATATACCAATCTTGTCATTGGTTCTGTTACATTCCTTGGTTCCCTCACATTCCTTGGTTCCCTCACATTTAATATTTTGCAGGAAACAGAACACCTATTTTGAGTTTATCTGCATATGGTTCTGCTGGAAAACTTTATGAGGTTTCCATCCTCAGAGAATCTGTTTGCAAGTAGTCCTGGGCAACCAGCTCTAGGTGACCCTACTTGAGCAGGTATATTGGACCGAATAAGCTCCACAGGTCCCTTTCCAACTGCAACCATTCTATGATTCCTTGAATCTGTGATACTCAGAAAGTAGGGAATTTGCTATGGTTCCAAAAATGAGAGTGACAGAAGGTGAAAGCTGGTCATAAGTACAGCTCCATGTCAAGGGAAAAGAAGATTCTATCCTGGTTCATACCATTATTGAACTATTCGAACATAAGGGAAATTGTCAATAATGCAAAAATTAAGGGAAGAAGTTAAAGTGTTTTAACACCATCAACATTAAGTGCTGGTAGTGTTAAATACATACGTATTATAAATATATATATATATATAAAAAGAAGGATTGTTATAAATGTAGAACTGGTTAACAGAGAGTATCACACATGTGCAAGAAAAATCTCTTTCCTGGACTGAAAAACTATGTGGTTAAATGGATAGATTTGGCCAGAATTCATTAGCTCTGCAGTGGAATAATAGTATTTAGTTTTTGAAATGCTAAAAGGAAGTAACAAACCCCAAGAGGAACTCTTGGGAAAAGCATTCTACAGTAAATGTGGGCAGAGGGATGTTGAGAGCAGAACTGCTCTAAATCAAGTTCATGATCCAGGAATATGTAGTCATTGAAAAATGGTACATGCCTACTCTGAAATCCAAGTTTGGGTCATGGAAAAATTGATCTGTTTTAGCATAGATAATAACTTGAGAGTCAGTCCTATGGTAAGTATTGACAAAAGAGGTCTGATGAAGCTACCTAGATCTGGCACAGGTTGTTGTAATGGGCTGTAGGCAGTTGGATTTCAGGAACTATTCTCCTTCAGGGGAAAGGCATTATTAGAACCTCTACATTCTGTGTGTTTTCTGCAGTAAAAGAAAAAAGGGATCAAGATGTCGAAGTGATGAAACAGTGAGAAGTCACAGATCTCTGGTTGAATGTTTGAGCAATAACAGATAGGAAAAAATCTGTTTATAGAATATAGATTTTGGAAAAAATCTATGCATCTGTTGAACACTGGTAGAGAGGAAAATAGCAAGGGGAAAGGATGAGGGAAAAGTTTTAAAGGTCTGCTGGGAATTTGTTCCTGTACAAAGCCATATGATTAAATCAGGGACAACAAAGCCATCATAATTTCTACTTGGGATTTATAATTTTGACACAAGGATCTCTGTCAACACTTCTGGTCCAACATAAAATTGATACTGGATATGACAACTCATTAAACAACCTCATGATTTTGTTGGTAGGAATGGGGAATTCTAGTTCACTTAAGAAAACACCATGAAGATTTCAGTGAGGAACATAGTCCATAGTTCTGGTTAAGAAAAAAGACAGGAGCACCAGACTCTGCACAGAATGAAGTAATTTTAAATGCTTCTTGACTGTAAAATAGATGATACCCTGGAGGACGTAGCAGGTCATCCTGATGTCTGACACACAATGTTAAAATTGAGCATCCAGAAGCATAAGATGTCAAAGATGTTGGACAACAACTGTTTTTACAGCAGATAACTTGGAGATTAGTTTAGGGCTGTACATTGGTCTGACCTGAGGCTTTGTGGCAGGGCTCTGTGGTGGGCTGATGGGCTCTTCCAGATCTACTAACATTGATAGCTCTAAGGGGCTAAGTCTGACTCTAGCTGATGTGCTGTGTTTGCACAATTTTATTGCAAACCCTTCAGAAGTCAGTAGAATGCCCTTTGAGTCAGCACAGCACAGACCACTAAAGCCAGTACTTCACAGCTACAAGTGGAAGGGTTAACCCACATGTCATGTTTCCCCAAGATGTTTATCCTAGAACAGTATAAAGCTTTTGTGAAAAAGCCGGTATATTTGTAGATTGTCAGTGTGTGGAGTTGAAAGCTGGAGTTGAAAGTAGAATCCGAAAAAAGAAAATTGGGTCCAGGGTCAGGAGAAAGAAGAGAGCTGCTCTTGCTAACAAAGAGATTTAAGGCTGCATGTACCACAGCTTTCCATAAGCTAACAGTATCAGTATCTCACAGCTCTTCTATTAAAAAAGGCTTGGACATTCTGGAGCTTGTTTTTCTTTTTGGCAGTTTTGTTGTTATTCCTACACTGCTGCATAGACTGAGCAAATCACTGCAGCAGCTGACCTGATGTTAGAGAGCATTTTCAGGTTTGAGGTCTATGCCTACTCTTTCATTTCTGGGCTTATTCAAAGGCCTTTTCATATCAGGCAGTGCAGGTGCTATTAAGTTGGGGGGAAGTCTTGATGGAAATAGAAATTATTAAACAAAGAAATTAGTTGCAGCTTAAAAGTCCAAATTCCTATGACAAAGAACATTGGACCAGACCACTGAATTCCTAGAAATTATTATCGATTAGAAATGAACTCTTCAGTCATCAGTTGTGTGCAAAGAGCCTTGTGGGCGCAGCCCGTTGTATCAAATCCTTAGGATTTTGCAGAGTGATTTGCCAAATCATAGAATCACAGAATAGTTAGGGTTGGAAAGGACCTTAAGATCATCTAGTTCCAAACCCCCTGCCATGGGCAGGGACACCTCACACTAAACCATGCCACCCAAGGCCTCATCCAACCTGGCCTTGAACACCGCCAACGATGGAGCATTCACAACCTCCCTGGGCAACCCATTCCAGTGCCTCAGCACCCTCACAGTAAAGAATTTCTTCCTTATATCCAATCTAAACTTCCTCTGCTTATGTTTTAACCTGTTACCCCTTGTCCTGTCACTACAGTCCCTGATGAATAGTCCATCCCCAGCATCCTTGTAGGCCCCTTCAGATACTGGAAGGCTGCTGTGAGGTCTCCACGCAGCCTTCTCTTCTCCAGGCTGAACAGCCCCAACTTTCTCAGCCTATCTTCATACAGGAGGTGCTCCACTCCCCTGATCATCCTCGTGGCCCTCCTCTGGACTTGTTCCAACCGTTCCATGTCCTTTTTATGGTGAGGACACCAGAACTGCACACAATACTCCAAGTGAGGTCTCACGAGAGCAGAGTAGAGGGGCAGGATCACCTCCTTTGACCTGCTGATCATGCTCCTCTTGATGCAGCCCAGGATACACATAGTTGTAGAATCTGTAATGCTGCTCTTCCAGTCGAAAGTGTGTATAGGCACAAGCGTGGTAACTCTGATGCCTCCTTTAAGTCTTAAGTAGAATAGAAAGAAATTAATTTCTCAAGGATACAAGCATACCCAGCATGAGAATTGTCACTTGCTTTTTACCCATATTTTGCAGAGGTGCAAGTGGTGCTGGGCTTTTTGTGGAGACACTGATTGCAAAGCTGCCAGAACAGACTGCAGCAATGAAAGTTTTGCAGAGATAAAATTATATGCATACCCAAGTTTGCTGTAATGTAGATGCTTCTATACTGCTCTTTGTGGAGATTTCATTTGCTAAAAGCAGCTAATAGAGTGAGTTTGCACATTTTCATATCAGGTTAGGGTTTCTGATATTAAAATATGTCAAATTGATTTATGTTTTTACCTGGCTCTTTCTGCCTCCAACAATCCTTTTGTTGTTTGTTTGGGTTTTTTTAATGTTGTTTAGAGCCCTGTCTTATTTGTCTTCCTTCTTTATATTCCACTTACATGTTGTGATTTCCCTGGAATCTAGGGAAAAACGATCAGCATTCACAGTCACCCCTAGACCAGTCTGTTAGAAAGCATGTTGATGAAGAAGAGCTGATGAATTCCCAGTACCAGATGTTCTCTACAACTGCTAACAGCTAAATGAGGACCATGGAAAAGTATATTGCTCAGTCATCTTCATGATATATTTGCTGCTGTTTAGATTCCCAACTTTTAGACAATCCAGAAATTTCATCGGCTGTTTTCTAACTGAAGTTTTTCCCCTGTATGATTGTATAAAAAACCCAAACAAAACCCAAAGAAACCTCCAAAACCAGAAATGAGATGGACAGTTTTGCTTTCATTAATTTTATTATTTCTGGAAATACAGCCACAAGTTGTTAATCTCTTGATTGTGAAATTTCATAGTTCAGGAATTCAGGAAGTTATGTTTTTGGAAGATCAGATAGTTAGCAGAATGTCAAGCTGGGACAAAATTTATCTGCAATGCAGTACTTTGCTAGAGTGTTGTGATACTGCCTTGTCCTACACAGTATTGCGAAATGGAAAACTGTTAAATCCATGCTTGACTGGCATGTACACAAGTGATTCCCACCGCTGGCAATCTGAGGCACCTTACATTCCAGACTCTGTGGTGCAGAATGGAGGATGGAGTGAAGATCCCCAGGTCAGTCCTGGCTTCGACATGGTGTCTTCTCACACAAGGATTTTGTTAAGCAGTTCATTTCTTCTTAGCTCCTTAGGGTGTTATCTCCCTTGTATCATTAAAGAAGGGAGCTACCTTGCTACCACTGATGGGGCTGGTATCTTGGACCTGGGCAGTGCAATGCTGCCTTGGTCCTGTAAGTCAATGGAGAGAGCAGAAGGAGGCACAATTCTGGAGACTCCAGAATTGTAGCTGGAAGCTCTCTGGCTCTAATGGGATGTGCATTCCTAAAGGTGTGGAAAGAAAGGCTGCTGTGAGGACTAATATTACACATTATGGCCTCAACAAAAAGCTGTTTCTGCTGAGAATGGCCACAACTAAAACATCCTTATTGCAGCAATCTAAAAATAAAATAAAATATGACCCTGCATTGTCCTTTCTTTGAGGACAGCAAGAAGTCTAAAATGAATTCTGCTTATGCATACAGGAGGCCAGATTAAATTTTTCAACATACATATGTGTCTCATCCAGAGCCAGATTTGTCTCTTTCATGCATCCTTTCTTGTTTATCGTGATGTAAAGACTTTTCACGGAGGTCTGGAGACCCAGATTCAGAGATTTGAAGAGAACACAATGAAATTCAGTTCTTACTTGTTCGTAGAATCATAGAATAGTTAGGGTTGGAAAGGACCTTGAGATCATCTAGTTCCAACCCCTCTGCCATGGGCAGGGACACCTCACACTAAACCATGCCACTCAACGCCTCATCCAGCCTGGCCTTGAACACCACCAAGGATGGAGCATTCACAACCTCCCTGGGCAACCCATTCCAGTGCCTCACCACCCTCTCAGGAAAGAATTTCTTCCTTAGATCCAATCTAAACTTCCCCTGTTTAAGTTTGAACCCGTTACCCCTTGTCCTGTCACTACAGTCCCTGATGAATAGTCCATCCCCAGCATCCTTGTAGGCCCCCTTCAGATACTGGAAGGCTGCTGTGAGGTCTCCACGCAGCCTTCTCTTCTCCAGGCTGAACAGCCCCAACTTTCTCAGCCTATCTTTATATCGTCATCTGAGGACTCATTCTAATTTGATTTGCCAACTAATTTTGCAGATAATTAGAACATGAGTTACTTGAATGAAGGGATACTGTGCTTCTTGCTGCTGAAATAGATTTTAGTAGTCAATTTATTATGGGGCTTACTGTGATACCCTTCTTGTTTCTTTTAATAAGGCCTGTTCAAATACACAGAACTACTTGGGGTACCACAGCCTGTCAACTAAGCACCACCAATATAATCCAATGAAATCTTGGGTTAGAAGTCTAAGTTTATAATTGATTACATTGGGACGATTACACTGATAAAGTTTCCATCAACTGCGCTGGGAACTTCATCTATGAGAGTGAATCTGAACCAGTTTCCATTTGGGGGCTGTGAATATTGCTTGGAAATATGAGCCATATTACCCTCTCTGGCTGATATAAATCTAGTGTAAATATGAGCTGCACTTGGCCAGCAGCTGATCAGTGTTGACACAGGCACCTCCTTGTTGGTCATCTGGGTTAACAGCAAAAGAAATGTTCTGCCTAGGCCTATTCCTCACTGTGTAGCTGTTCAAGTGCTTTTTATTGATGCTGTCTTTCCATTAGCCCAGTCTGCCATGTAGTGGTTACAGCAACTCTGGTTGATGGTTGTTCTTCAGTTCAAACACCAAATACAAGAGGCTTCTATGTAATTAATCCTTTCAGCTGTGCAGTGACTGTAGAACACTGCTCGACATTGATTAATCATACATAGAACCATATATAAGAGCCAGCCCTTCTGCCTCAGTTAAAGCATTCTTAGGGCAGGGTTAAAGATATTCTTTTCAAACAATCTATTTAAAATGCACTTTCCTGTCTTGCTCTAAAAGCCCTTACAAACGTCTTCACGGCAACATGATGCACTTACTGCGAATGAATTCACAAAGACCACAATGAAAGTACAAAGTTTTCTTCTCTGCTTCCTACAACTGATATCAATTAGATCACCAGGTCTTTTTAAAAGATGAGAGAGAGAGGAATTTAGATGTTTGTGGTGTTGAATGCCTGTTGCTAATAGCTTTAGAAAGAGCTGAAGTATCTAGATACATATTTTATTTGCCAATGTTGACCTAGAGGAAAAAACAGGCTTTAATTCATAGAAATAATAGACAAAACCATAATGATTGTGATAGAAAAATCCCTGAGCTGTCAGTTGGTGTTTTTTAGACAAAGAACTTGGTTAAAGTCAAGAACTGTTTCTGTAGTATTTTTTTGTCCATTGGATATAATGTGTATCCCCATTTAGATACTTCTCTTCATCACCTCCAGTTGTCTTGGTGTGGTTAGGGTCATAGATGGGATTTTCCTTGTTAGTGACAGCATGACTGACTCCTGTATTCTGTTTCCAGGCTGTTTCATGTTCTGTGAGGAAGCATTCTGTCAATCAGACCATTCCTCAGCCAGGACCAGAGCTGTCACTCAGTCCAGACCAGCCACCAAGCTCTTAAACAGGGATGTGGTGTGGGGGATCTCTGCTGTCCTCCCTAGAAACCAGCTTCACAGAAAGCATAGAGATGTGTTAGTGTTGAACACTGTTCAGTCCTCATCTAAAGGTGAGACTTTGGCGAAATTGGGCAGTGTTTCTATTTTTGCTGCATTCCACCCCATGCGCCTCACTTTGTAGTAGAGAATGGTTGGATAGCTTAACTGTGGGAAGATGGATACGAGTGCTATCGATTTTTGGAATTGAACTGTTGAGGATTTTTTACTATTAGTGGTAGCACTTTCTGTCTTGTGTGAGATCAGCTGTGGATAAACTTTGTTTTGTAGCTGGTTTGAGCACTGGTTCCTGTGTACTTCAATTACCTTGAAGAAATTTGCTCTGCTGAGTCATATATCCTCATGAGGTTGTGGCCAGCAGTGGTCAGCAGGTCAACAGGGGTGATTCTGCCCCCTCTGCTCTCGAGAGACCCTGAGTACAGCTCTGGAGTCATCAGTACAGGAAAGATATGAACCTGTTACAGTGAGTCCAGAGGAGGCCATGAAGATGCTCAGTGGGTTGGAGCAGCTCTGTCCTGGAGACAGGCTGAGAGTTGGGCTTGTTCAGCCTGGAGAAGAGAAGGCTCAGGGAGACCTTAGAGCAGCTGCCAGTGCCTAAAGGACCCTAAAAGAAAGCTGGAGAGGAACTTTATAGAAGGACCTGTAGTGATAGGACAAGAAGAAATGGATTAAGAAAAAACGAAAGAGAGTAGATTCAGATTAGAACTAAGGAAGAAATGTTGCAACATAAGGGTAGTGAAACTCAGGAACCGATTGCCCAGAGAGGTGTTAAGTATCCACCCCTGGAAACATTCAGGGTCAGGCTGGACCCGCTGTGAGCAACCTCCTTTAGTTGATAGGCCTGCTTATTGCAGGGTGGTTGGGCAAAATGATCTTTAAAGGTCTCTTTTGACTCAAACTATTCTGTGATTCTGTTGGTTGGTTCTCTTTCCTCTAAGTTCACTTTTATGTTCTCAGTTCCTCCCCAGAAGTGCATTTGTTCAATTTGTGCTGCATTTCTCTTTACCTTTTCTTTTTGATATTACGAAGGTCTTTGCTAAGGGTAGATCACTCATCTGTGATTTAGGTGATAGCATTCTACTGCTTGTTTTTATTTGAACAAGGTAGTTCTCATCCTCTAGAAGCTGCTGGTGACTGTAGGTAGATAATTTTCCTCATGTTTTTCAGTTTCCTTATAGCACTTCCCTACTTTTTTCTAATGCCAGACTTTATGTTCATTGGATTCTATTATTATTATTGATTTTTCTTCTTTGTTTTCTAGTGTATTTAATGATTCTAGGAGCTCATGCTTGTTCACTAGCTGTTCTGACCTTTTTCTTTAAAAACTCAGTGCTCTTGTGTCCTTCCTTTAATTTCTTTATTGGCTCATCAGTCAAGAATAATCTAGACATATTTCCTCATAGCTGGACTATCTGTTTTGTAAGGAAAGGGATTTCATTTAGTTACTCCTTGTTCCTAAGTAAGAATTTGCAGGTCGAAGGAGGTGATCCTGCCCCTCTACTCTGCTCTTGTGGGACCTCACTTGGAGTATTGTGTGCAGTTCTGGTGTCCTCAACATAAAAAGGACATGGAACTGTTGGAACAAGTCCAGAAGAGGCCACGAGGATGATCAGGGGACTGGAGCACCTCCCGTATGGAGACAGGCTGAGGAAGTTGGGGCTGTTCAGCCTGGAGAAGAGAAGGCTGCGTGGAGATCTCATAGCAGCCTTCCAGTATCTGAAGGGGGCCTATAAGGATGCTGGGGATGGACTCTTCATTAGGGACTGTAGTGACAGGACAAGGGGTAATGGGTTAAAACTCAAACAGGGGAAGTTTAGATTGGATCTAAGGAAGAAATTCTTTTCTGAGAGGGTGGTGAGGCACTGGAATGGGTTGCCCAGGGAGGTTGTGAATGCTCCATCCTTGGCAGTGTTTAAGACCAGGTTGGATGAGGCCTTGGGTGCAATGGTTTAGTGTGGGGTGTCCCTGCCCATGGCAGGGGGTTGGAACTAGATGATCTCAAGGTCCTTTCCATCCCTAACTATTCTATGATTCTATGATTCATGATTTCTTTGTTTTATTTTGGGGCAACCAAATTACTGTCTCCTGTATTGTCCTGAAACCCTTTTTCCGATATAGGTTTGTTATTTCAAGGAAAATTGTACAGCAGAAGACAGTACTTTAGGGTTCTCTGATGTTCTGCTGAGGTTTGGGTTTCTTATACATAAAATATTGCTGCAGTCATGAATTCACGTTTACTTTGCTGTTCTGATTTTCTTCTTGATTTGATGGTGTGCTTGGTGATTTAGAGTGAGAGGGTGAATATGAAAGCTTGAAATAAGCATCTCACAAGTTTTAAAATCTTAATGCAAACACATTGTTTCTTCAGCCTTAACTGTCTTCTTCAAGGAGTGATGCTAACAGCTGATTAGTGATGCTACAGTGTCTCTCTGCTGAAGAAAACTCATATTAATGGTGCAGATGTGCTAGCTTGTGTATCAGCAGCGGCTGAAGTGAATCAGTAGTTCCCTACCTCTCTGCATTGCCTAGATGTTTCTGAGGTGAAAGCACACAGATAAAGCACCAGATAACTGATGGCCCAGCAGAAGCTAGGGACACATCCCCGCACATCTGTTCTGAACACTTTTATGCTTTGAAATCTGGGCAGCAGTTTGGAGCCTTCTCTGCTTTGGACCTTGCATGTGTTTGAGTTACTGAAGTGGACCTTGAAAGGATTTCAAGGTGTGTAGATGTGATTTGGGAGTTCTCTTAACTGATGAATTTGATAGTTTGCTCTTGAAAGCATCTGTTTACAATGAAACTGCAGTTTTGTGGCTTTTGCTTTTGAAGCTTAGCTCTGAAGCTTCATCCTGAAGTATTCTCAGAAAAATAGTTGTTAAAAAAACCTGCATGAGGATGGAATTAAATCCTTCCAGATGTCTATGTCTGTTATTGTTAGTATTTAACTTAAGCTTTGACATCTGCTTAAATGGCCTTCTCAGAATAGTCATTTTCCCTTGTCATAACTAGAAATTAGACTCTTGTTGTTGCTAAAGAATAGGGTAAGGTTTGTTGAGAGAAAAGGTAATGGAAGAGTAGAAAGGCAGGGAACCATAAATATTTATTGCCTGAAACCAGTATCTTTTCCCTGCAATAATAGTTTCAATAAAGCTGTCTTTTCTCATTTCCAGAATACAGTTTAAATAACAATATTATAAATAAAGCTGTTCCTCTGGATATGAGGCCAGTTGTCTGAGATGTGGGGAAATACTGGTCCATACCAGTGCACTGCCTGATTTAGGGTATGTATTTCCCATCTCCCAGGTGAGTACATTCATTTCACAGAAAAGCTTCATAACCGAACACATTGCTCTTGCTTGTGTAGCACTTCTTAATTTCAGCTGCCAAAGAACTCAATGCCAGACAAGTTTCACAATTCTTGTTTTGGGAGAGACAATTGAAATTTGCAAGCAGACAGCATGCCTTGCTACACTTGTGCGGGACATAAGACTAGAGCCAATGTCTTCAGATATCAGTTTGTCTCCCTAAATACCCTTCATTTTCTCTGTTACATTTTTACACAGTAATATTGACAGGCTTTTCAGCTGGAAATCATCTCATTTATCCAGTGATATTATTCATAAACAAGCATGTTAGTAGGGCATACCTTGCTCTGGATGATTTTTATTACCTCTTATGATAAGAAGGAAGCTTGATTTGAAGATGAAGTGTATGTACAGAAGGCAAGATCCCTGCGATCTAGTTCTCACTGATGTACATCTTCGGCTCTGAGTGGTTATTCCTGTGCCTTGGTTTCAGCAGTTCTTATGAATAAACTGTAAACAAGCTCTGGCTCAATCAGTGCTGTGGGGCTGAGAACAAAACAACTGTATAACGTGAAAAAGTGTCCTGGTGAAGAAATTGCTATCACAGAGCAAACAATGCCAGAATTCTGTTCCTAGACTTGTGAGGCGTTGGGAAACTCAGATGTAATTACTACCCTGCCTCAGAGGGATAGCTACATGAGGATAAATATATTAAGGCTTAAATAATCTTGATGGTAGAAATGGTTAGCCATGGAAAGCCTATATGAAATTTGCTACTAACCTTTTGTCAGCTCTGAATTTAACTGATAGCATTTTGCTCAGTGTAAAAGTCCCAATTCTAGTGCATTTTTCCTTTCAAAAGAAAAAAGAGCCTGTACCTGATCTGTATAGATTAAATCTCAAAAAACATGTTCAAAGTAGCTTACATATTTAAATATGAAAATCTGCCCTTTTTAGTTACCTTCCCCCCCCTTCCCCCCCCCCCCCCCCCCCGCCAGTTGCATTCTTTGGAGCTGACTCATAGATGTATTTTTAATGCTCAAGTTTGGCAATCTTCTACTAGCAGAATTGCCATCAAAAAGTAAAATCAAAATAATATTATAATGTTTAAACCAGGAAAATAACGTTTTATACAACAAAACAGGTTTAAAACTGATCTATTTCTAAACAGCATAGAGAGTTGGATGTCACTCATTTCTGAGATTTCTTGGCAGAGTTTGAAACCACTTTTTGACATGGTCATCAGTTAACTACTGTGGAATTAGTCCCTGGTGCAAAGCTAGACTATTTCAATATGTGGTAAAAAGAGAAACAATTCATTTTCTTAACCTGATTTATCTCAGCAGTTCCCCAGTCTGAGATGCATCCTAGGGATGGCTCTTTGATTTTAATAATTACTTATTAATATGTTTGATTTAACAAGAAAAACTGAGCCCTACTGAATTTCTGGATGCAATAGACTATATACGAGTTTTGGCTCTGAAGTTCAGTTTATAACACACTCTCCTGAAAGTCACAATTACTCTTTTGGGGGCTGATTTTACTGTTTGGGATATGTAGATTCCTATTCTCCTCAGCTGGGAGTCATTCTTGGAGAAACGATGCAAGAAACAATCTGGGTGTGACAAAGGACAGATATGGCAGAGTTTCCAAGTTCCTTCTCTATCAGCCACATGTGCTGCTAAGACATGCTTCTGCTGCTGAGGTTTTGTATGAAGTACCTCAGCACCCTCAGAGCTGCCACCTTTGTTCAGAGGAGTAACAGAACCCATGGTGACTGCTCTTAGGAAAGAGAGTAAGTGGAGGCAAAGTTAGGTTAAAGGGAAACTGATGGAGATGGTGAACTTCCTTTTTCATCTAAAATAGCCAAACTGTAGTCTCTGAGAGATTACTCATTTGCAATGAATGCTGATTAAAAGAAATGGAGCCTATAAATTTCCTTCAAGTTTCTGTTTTGTGAACACACCTATGGATTACACTCCATAAAATATTGCAACGTGAGTGATGATACCTCTGTACATGTGATGTACAGTAATGAAAAGAATATGATTCCAAATTGCAGCTCCTCAGTGTTGCTGTAGTCCAAAGCAATTAATAAAAAAATGGGCTTGCATTCTCAACTCCCATGTATCTTTGAATGAAATGTCAAAGGGCTGGAATCTATTAAATGCAACTTGCCACTTGGATCATGTGCTTGAGGACCAAAAAACAGCTTGAGTTGTGCACGGAATATCACTCCAAAGGGTACCTCGCAACCCCAGGACAATGAGGGAAAATATGGTTCAGAATAGAGAGGTGGGCTCTTTACCAAAATTGCCCACTTTCCAAAGCTTACTTGGTTACTGGAAAAAGGCTGCCTGGGAACAGGGAATCTGGTCTTATCTCCACATGTGTGTTGTTCTTGCTTTCCAAAGCTGAAAGTCTTTTTCTTTGAAGGCAGAGCTTTGATTATTCCCCTCAGTCTGAGAGAAGGAGGTTATTACCTGAGCTGACATAAGCCTGTGTCCATGGATTCACAGCACTGGGATCATTCTTAGCTTTCTGAAACTCATTAAATGCAAAGATAATGTGTGCATGTACTGCAAAATCAAAGTGCATCGGAAATAGATGTCAATAGATTGCTCTAATAATGTTCAGCTGCTGTCTCAAAATTAGACAGTTGGTACATTAAAGATCTTCTATAAGTATTTTAGAAGAAAGTAAACATCCTTCCTACATTGTGTTTGTCTGCTTAGAATAATTAAAATGAAATTACAGGTCTGAACAATGGTTCATACTGATATGGTTGGGAATCTATTTCTCAGCTGAAAACAATAATGAAGTCTATGCACTATCTAAATCCTAATTAAACCCAGTGGCAGCAGACAGAAACAACCCTGTTCATTTAGACTTTATCAGTCTACAGGTGCTTGACTGATTTATACTGTAGTGGGTGAGGACAGAATTTGGCCATTTACTTAAAATAAAGGGAAGAAATCTTCAGAGTGCATACGTAATCATATTTTAGAGCGATGGACTGGAGGAAGAACAAACTGTGTACTGAAAGTAGCTGAGATTGTGGAGCTTAGACACCTGGAAAGCATTCACTGAATTTCTCTCCTTTGCAGCAACGCAGTCCAGCAATAAGATTAAAAACACAGAACCGTGTCTTTTGGTATTTTCCTTCTTTGTTATTTCAGCCCCATGTTATGCACACACAAAGAGTTCCAAGGGGAATTATTATTGTTATAATTAATATTATCTACAAAGTTATATATATATATACACACAAAGTTATATTTTTTAGAAAGGTAAGCACAATAGGAATAACTGGATGACTGCTCAATTTAAAGATAATACAATAATACACAAAACTATATGAACTTGGCAATGCAGAATGTAAGCAATGTCCCCTGATCTTACAGCTGGGTCTTGTGATATGTCTACTTCATATAACATCTGTTTTCTATTATATTGAGTTTATTTTAGCTACCTAACTCTTTCTGCTGTTTCCAGTTGCAAAAGTGTTACTTTTACAAATAAAACAGTTTCAATAGGCATGTCTCTACTGAGCAATGAATGTTGATATCCAGGGAACTGGAAACAAGCCTTACCAACACAAAGTTCAAGTGAATAACAGTGCTCTGTCTGTCTGCAGAGTGCTGAAGATAATTGCTTCCTTTCTCTGGACAAGGACAGCTTTCTTTAGTCCTAGACCTCTTGCTCTGCTCTCTTCTGAACCTGCTGTGTTTTCCTCCCATTTACCACTTCAACAGTGCCCTTGATTTATAGCAGTGTAACCCAGGCATCCTTCTGTGAAGAACAGGGAAGTGTGTAATATTTCAGTCATTATTATATATCATAACTAGTGGAAGTTGTAAGGAAGTGAAATTGGGACCAAATCACATTAATGGATAAATATACAAATTTTTGCACATTCAGTCCAAGTATTACACACTGATGGCATCTTTTCAGGATACAGTCTCCTCTGATGCAAGCTGGGCATTGCCCTTTTTCCCATGACATGGCAACCTAGTTTCTTATTTGCAAGTGTGCGAGGAGTTATATTTCAAGGAAAAGGCATTGCGGATGAAAGAGATACCTTTTATGCTGGAAGTGATCCTTGTCTATTCTGAGTGCTGAGCGTCTTCCATATTTTAAGGTAGTAAAAGCAGTGTCAGAGTGGAAACAAGAGTACCAGGCTGAAAGAAGGTGAGGAGGTAAGATATCTAAGTATGTATGACTTATTATGTATTTTATCTTGCTACAGAATTCACATCTGTGGTGTAACATATTGGAGTACAATTCATGGACAGCCTTGTTTTCTTTAAGTCTCATAACGTATGGGTGAGGGCAGTGTTGCTGTTACTTCGCTATGCAAGAATCATAGCCATAAATCACTGTCAAAACAAAACTGGATAAGCAGCCATGCTTTGGGAGGTTAGCTGTTTAACACTGGGGCCCTTTATAAACTTGTCTTCTCTGAGTTAGTTAAAACAGCTACTACAGAGCTATTCTATTTGGCCTAAACTTAATTTTCCATGACACTGAATGCATGACTACCATGATATACACTGACATTGCAGCGACTGAACCAGAATATCCTAAGCAAAAAAGCCCAAACCATTAAATAATTAGAGCTAGAACTAAGGAATTCCAAGTTGGTGCTAGAACTAATATATGTTGGGTGATTCAGACTCCACAGGAAGTGAACTGCAGTGTGCAAAGAGGCAAAACTAGAATTCTTGAAGATTTGGGGGAGAGCATGGATGTTAGCAGGGTGAGTACTTCCGTGAATTCATGTTTACTACTTAGTTCCTATTCTATTTCAGTTCTCAGATATTTAATTCAGATCCAGCTTATTTAAACTGGAACTGAATCAACAACTATCCTTTTATTTCTATATTTGATTAGTGGTACCACAGTTAAAAATTTCCCCAGGTCATGCCCAGCAAAGTTTATGAAGACCTCACAGATCAAATGTTCTGTTGTGAATCTATCAAAATCCATGGTGTTCTGAGTTGCAACAAGGAGTGACTTTGATCAATGAAAGAAAATCAAAAGGCAAGCAGAACATTAATCATTAGTTCTATATTTTTTTTTCTTGGGTTCAAGATTCAGTGCCAGTCCCATGTCTTCAGGGAGGCAAAAATTACTTACATGATTTTATGTTGGGTTTATTCTTTCTGATATTCTTGGGAAGATGTTTATTAAAAGATGTCAATTGAATAAGAACATTAAAATAGTAAGTGACTGCCTGGCCACTGAATATCACCACCCTCTCTTAATATAAGTATTTTTACTCCACTTACAAACTTGCATTGTATTTTACATCCCAGGTAAAAAATGTTTATATACTTGACAAATAAACCTTTTAAACTTTAGTTTAGCTAAATTAACTGTATCTCACAAAGTCAGCAGGATGGTCTACTTGTCCTAAATTGTATGTCTTTGTATTAATTGCGGGAAAAGACTGGAAAAATCTAAAGAGCTTGTGTTATCAGTCACACAGATGGGCTCAGAATATTATGCAGACAAATTACTTGCTGCCTGCTCAGGTCAACAGATTGCCCATTAAGGATAGATAATCTGATAATGATTTAAGATGCATTTGTGGGCAAAGGGGAGCAGACTTTTTGGCCAAAGTTGTTCCCACTGAGTTGGAATAATACCAGTGGATGATAATTTATCACCCAGAGCCTATGGAACTGAATTGCAGCTAGATAGTTGGATATACTAGCTCAACCTACCTTGCCAGACATGGACAACAATAAAAGCCACTGCTGAATTATACTCTGAGGATGCTTTGTGTTGGCTCTTTTCCATAGTAAGAATTGTGAAGGGTATGCAGTAAGTATGCTGTAAAGTAATTTTTGTACTTCTTACCGTGTTCCACTTTGACCTTAACTTCTTTTTCTGCAAACTAAATACTAGCACTGCTGTGGATGATGCTTGCATTCCAATCCAGGTGGCTAATTTTTAGTTATTTGATGTTAGAGCCAAGCAACATATTGCCTTTCAAACAGAGAAGGCACCAAACAAAGGAGCATACCACTATCTAGCTGTAAAATCCAACTCCAATTCTTAGTCCCACTCCTGACTTTAATGCGTGTTTTTAATATATAGCACTTGAGGTTGTTAGTAGGTTGCAATGGGCTAAGTAATGAAGTCAATAAAGAACTCTGGCTCACTTACTTTATATTAGTAAATATCCTTATTTCTGTTTTCTCTTATTTCATTAAGTGTTATCCCAACTGACAAACACTGAGATGGTATTTTATGTTGTGTATCTCTAACGCTTATAAGGTTATATGCTTATATGCTTATAATGCTTTGCACTAACGTCCTGATTTATGCATTGCTATTTAATATGAACAGTTATTTAAGCCCTTTTCTGTACTAAAGTTGAACTATTTACTTAATTCATCATCCCAAAATGCTTTGCACTGACAGCTTTGCTACCATCATGGTATTAGTTGTTGCTGGCAGCATGTATTTAAAAAGACTGCTTAAAATGAATCCTGAAGGTGTTCCCCAAGCATGTGCTCTGTGCTGAGGACAAAAGATGGCTTTGAAACTGCATTTCCTTTCTGTAAGCTCTCTTCAAAAGGAAACAGGAAACTGCTAGAAATATTTTGATTTACACACTGTGACAGAAACAGGAGTTGTAAACTGCAATAGGAATACTGCAGCAATAAACAATTATGAACCAAATTGGTAATGGATCTGTGGATGCTTTCATCCATTTACTAATGACACTAAAATAACTGAATCTGGTCAGTTTGGCCTTCTGAGACTTTTATTTGTTAAACAAAATAACTAATAGCAGTTCCAAAATTTGAAAGGGATTCATACATTATTTTATTATTTGTACTGCACTAATGTTCACAAACCTCTGGTTAGATCAGGATCCCTATGGGCTTGACACTATACATCCTTCTTCCCCATTAAGCTGACAACCTAAATAAGAACAAAACCAGAAAGATATTGCCTTTTCATACTGTCCCATTGGTATAATCTGAAATATTTAAAACTATTGCATATGCAAAACATTTAAAAACCCCTATAAATCAAACCGGTATTAACATCATTAACATTAGCGCAAGGTGTCCCTGCCCAGGCAGGGGGTTGGAACTGGATGATCTTAAGGTCCTTTCCAACCCTAACTATTCTATGATTCTATGATTCTATGATCATAGTCCGGCTAGCAGAATTAGAACAATGAAATAAAAAATGAAAGTAAAAAAAGACTTGCTGGCATTTGGAGGGCTATGGGTCTCTTAAGTAAAGATTCACTTGTCTACACCTACTCTGGATGTCTGGAACCTCAAACCATCCAAAGTAATTTAGATAAGAGATCTGAACTAACACAACTTGTTTTGTTTCTAAGGCTGTATTCAGATTCTCAGCAGGAGAAATTAGCTTGTGTCAAGCTCTGACTTACTATGACTACACTGCTTCTTGCAGGCAAGCTAACTTGTTTTCTGTACACTCACTGGCAGAATGCAGTGTAGATGTGCTGCTGAGACCGCAGGAATCCTTGCCTCAGAATTTGCGCTAAGGTTCTTGAAAGTCTGGATGCGCAATTAAAAATGATTGGTTCTATTGTGGTTTCTACCTACCTGCTGAAGGCTGGTGATGGACTTGATAACCAGTGTTAGGTGTCTGCAACTGAGAAGTAAATTACCTTAGTTTTATGAGTAACAAGCAAGAAGTTGTTATGCTACAGGAATAAAATCACTTTTGTATATACAGCCTTACCCAAGCTGTTCTTTTTACACATTGCATTGTTTTCAATATACAAACTATGTTTAAGCAGAGCACAGTGTAAGTCCTTATTTTTCAAAGTAGCACCCGTCCTTCTTATTTTTTTTAAGGTATTGATGCTTTTTTTTTGTTAATATTAAAAATAAAGGTAACAATTGCAGAGCTTTTCCTAAAGCATTAGACATATCAGAAAATCTGTAAGCGAGCCAGGTATGATATTCAGCCAGGAGACGCTCTTGGTAGCTTTGGGACTGGGAATTTATGACACTAAACAGTTTCACATGAATTGTTTCTCTAAGGAAATTCTACTTCCAGAATAAGGCATACAGAGGCTGACATTTAGGCTGACCTTCCCAGAAAACAAATTTTGTTTTTATTATTTTAACAAGAGCTACAGATGTTTATCTGAGCATCTGCTAAATTTACCCTGATTTTGAAGTTTATTACAACAAATGAATGGTCAGTTCATTAATATGAATTATTAATAGGTTTATAAAAATAAAAAAGAAGTTCTGACCCATCCTGGGTGGCCAGAGGCTATAAACCCATGACCTATGCTTCATCGTCTTGTGAATCCAAGAAAACATTACTGTAATGTTAATGGCATTTTAAAGTGTTAGTGTCTGTAGTTAGGGGTGATTTGGTTTCTTACTTCATATTGGTGTAAAATTTGCAAATTGTGGCACCTTTCAAAAGCTTCAAAAAAGCTAATTTGTGGCCGAGAGAATAACACAGATACTTGTAAACATGAGTCATTCAGGGTCATAGCAACCAAGACTATGATTAAATGAATGTTAAGCATTTTTTATCCCAAATGTGCCTGCTTAAAAAGAAAGAAACCATTCTGATCGCAATCACAGTGTTCCAGTCACCTTATAAATAAAATCTCGATGTAAAATTGCATTAAAACACTGTAAATCTTCCCACATTTTAAAAGCCATGCGTTAGAAAGATACATTTGGTGAATTGCTTTATACACAGAAAACATATTAATGAAATTTAGGTGTCTTAGATATTTGTGTGTGTGGATTCCCTTGGCTGTCCATGGACCTACTGAAAATTGCATAGTGATACAGTCTCAAAGATAATGAGTGAGCATCATAGAATCATAGAATGGTTTGGGTTGGAATGAACCTTACAGCTCATCCAGTTCCAACCCCTGCCACAGGCAGGGACACCTTCCGCTAGACCAGATTGCTCCAAGCCCCGTTCAACCTGGTCTTGAACACTGCCAGGGATGGGGCAGCCACAGCTTCTTTGGGCAAACCCATGCCAACCCCTCAACACCCTCCTAGTAAACAATTTCTTCTTCATATCTAATCTAAATCTCCCCTCTGTCAGTTTAAAGCCATTCTCCATTGTCCTGCCCTTGTAAAAAGACCCTCTCCAAGTTTCTTGTCAGCCCGAGAGCTTTAGATACTGGAAGCTGCTTTGAGATGTCTCCAGCACCTTCTCTTTTCCAGGCTGAACATGCCCAGCTCTCTCAGCCTGTCTTCATAGGAAAGGTGCTCCAGCCCTCACAGCATCTTTGTGGCTCTCCTGCAGACTCACTCTAATATGCCAATGTCCTTCTTATGTTGGGTGCCCCAGAGCTGAATGCAGTACGGCACAGCTTGGGACAGTAATGAAATTACTGCCTCCAGTTGTCCTTCTGTCCCTGCTCCATACGGGATGGGGCTGTTCATGGATTATCTCTACCATTCTAAGCACATTAAATTGTCTTCTTAATGCATAGACTAATGAGTTATTGGGCCACCTCATGGGAAGGGGCAATGAAGTTGGAAGCACTGGCCTGGTCAGTGCTGCTGTTACTGCTTTCACTTAATTAGCTGAAGTACAAAACTCGGTTTACCAGAGCAGCATGGGGCTCATCACTGTACAAGCAAACAGCTTCAGTCTTTGTCCTGCTCCATGGTTGAGACTGTAATCTTGCTGATCTCATAACCATTGTCAGGTCTAAGCAAGCCTGACACTGATTAACATTTAGAAACATACCGCATATCTTTTAAAAACTGTACCCATTCTGTGTTACAAAGTGCATACTAATAGGCCCATTTTTATGTTTGGGTTTTTTTACTTTGATTTACCACTGGAATTTTAGAGATTGTATAATTTGAAAAAGAAAAAAGGAAAAAAAAAGAAAAAATAAGTACACATATGCCTAAAAATTCTATAGTTTACACAGAAATGAGCTGGAGTTCAAGGTCCCAATCATTATGGCTGCTTGAATTATTCATTAAAGATAACAGCCCCCACTTCTACTCTGTCCTGAATGAATTCTGTCTCAGAAAATTCTCAGATTTCAAAAACCTGTGCAACTAGGACACAGAAAAAAGCATGAAAACAACAGGAAAAAGCACACGGACAGACTGACAATTGGCAAGTTGATATATGATATAGGAGATATAGGTTTGATACAAGGAAGAAATTCTTCCCTGTGAGGGTTGTGAGGCACTGGCACAGGGTGCCCAGAGAAGCTGTGACTGCCCCATCCCTGGCAGTGTTCAAGGCCAGGTTGGATGGGGCTTTGAGCAACCTGCTGTAGTGGAAGGTGTCCCTGCCCATGGCAGGATTTGGAACTGGATGATCTTAAGTCCTTCCCAACCCAAACCATTCTGTGATTCTATGATTCTGTGATTCTATATTCCTGCTGTGAATCCACTGCAGAAACAGATCAACAGCCTATTCCCTTTTTCTATGAAAAAGGTCTGTATTTCTATGAAAATACCTGTGTGAACAGTAGCCTTAAAGCATTTTTCCTGAGTAAAGACTACACTGATTAGCTCTGCTGCTGGTTTTCCCCACTTCAGAGCAAGGACTTTAAAGCAGTTGACAAGTGGTGGAGCACCATCTGGGCTGGGGTGGATGCACAGCATGGAAAGAAAACACCTGGTGCACCAGAAACAGAGCGCGTGCATCCTTACTTTCACTGTAGGACAACTGGTCAGCGTCCAATGAACCTGAGCCATTGCACAGATAATTTGATAACATACCATATTTGTTGCTGAGGATGAGGTTACACTATTATTAATGAGGGTAAGGCAATGTCTACTCTCTCTCTCCCTGCTGAAAGACAAAAGTACTTAATTTTGGGATGTGTTTGTTAGCTCCTCCATTCCAAGGGATTAACGATGGATTTAGTACGCTGCTAAATGTCCTGATTTATCTGTTGGAGTTAATTAAACTTAATTTCAACCACAGGTTTGAAGATGACAGGCCAGATCTATGAAGGACACATGCCTTCTGTCTGCTTAGTTAGTGTAAATGCATGTTAACTGGCTTTTTGGTAATACCTCCTAGATCTGCTGTTTTAAGGTGAGGCATAGAATCGTCTTTGCAGTGTTGCCTGACAGGCCCTTTCAACTTATCAACTCGATAGGCCTATTCCAAAGTGAGATTTTCATTACTTAGTGTCTGAACCTTAAAAATAAGGATTAAGGGTGGTAAAAATAGAAGATTACTCAATTATTATATAACAAGTATGACAAGTTCCAACTTCAGAGGATTCCAAAAAAGGGTGGGAACAAGAAGAAAGAATAAACAAGAAAAATAAAGGATTTCAAGGAAATATAGTTTGGTTCTCATCAGGCTTCTAAAAGCAAGGGAGAGCATGAGAAAAACCATTTCTAATTTTTAAATACCACAGGATAACAAATCATAACTCTTAATTTGGAGCTAAAGAAAGGGATTCATGTGATAGTATGCGTGAGCACTGTAGGTTTATTAATCTGATTCATCAGTAGTTGTAGGAGCTAGTTTGAATTCCATGTAACAAGATCAGAGGAGTTTGGATAAGGTAGGATTTTTTCTCCTTTACTGGGAAATCTTTATTTTACAAATATGATAAAAGAGTATGAACATGCCTTGAGCCAAAACAACTGCTGAAGCAGTTTTTCCTTCTAGTCCCTTCTACCAGGTGACTTCACTACACTAACAATATCCAGGTTTTGTGAAATAACTTTAATTAAATAAATAATTAAAAAACCACCAAAAAAAAAAAAAAACCACAAAAAAAACCAAAAACAAACAAAAAACCCCACCTTTTGAAATGATCAGGAGATGGAAAAGAATTTTTTTATTTTTGTAATGAACTAGAAATTTTTATCTTTCTTTTACCTTGCCCTGAAACCTTTGCTGGAAAAAGGTTGATCAGCATTGAATAAGTGGGAGAATGATCAGGGGAGAAAACTCCCCACCTGGAATTCTGAAAGAAAAAGCAAATTGTTTTCTTCCACTTTACATTTCTTTTTCCTTAACAATTGTCACTGGAAAAACGTGGACAGATGAAAATTGAGCAAAATGTGGACTTTTTTCCCTCTGAAATATGCCACTGAGTTTCTTCGTTCTCCTTCACCCTTCATCTGCTCTAATCAGCATGCAAGCTTTCTTGATGCCATAGTATGAAGGAATGGTCTAAATATTTATTAGAGACTCAAAATTTTGGTCTCATACTTTCCTGTACAACTCCTGCAATCTCCTAGATGTCTCTCTACACAGAGCTCTGACAGAAATAAGCAAAGGAAAGCACAAGAAATGGCTTCCAGGACCACGGCGGGGCAAGCAGACATATGTGGAATTGGTTTTAAAACTCTTCCTGACTTTTAAGGCTTCATAACTTCTGAAGGTTCCCCCTTGTTTCTGGGAGACTCACATTTACTGACCCTGTGCTCCTTATCTGAAAACTCATTTGTAGGGATGTCTGCTTGGACAGAGGGGAAGTTTGGTGAACAAGGCCGAGATGGGACAAGGCTGAGATGGGACAAAGGGAATGCACTGCTGTCAGGCTGGAGGTGCATTCCCTGTTCCACCCCATGCCACCTCTCTGGAAATGTGCTCCTGCTGTTCCCTATGTGCTGTCTCAAGATCTCATCTAATGTGACAGAGCCAGGTCTGTACTCTAACTCCGATACTTCATGTGGGTAGATGTCTTTTTCCCTGCCTTTAGTGAGCACTACATGCTCATGGAGCACTCGGGAAAGCATGAGCAAGGCAGCACCTGAGCATAGAAGGAGATGTGAGTCCAAACTCCTTTCAGCAGTCCCCTAGGTTTGACTAGATTAGCTGTAGCATAGCTCTTACTTTATAAATTAGCATATTCAAACAACCACTCTGTTTTCTTTAAAAGTGAAACAGTTTGGAAGGTGATCAATAGGAGCAGAGACGCATCAGTGAGCCCAAATGTGAACATAATAATGACAAAACTGTACTTTTTCTACGTTTCTCCTATGTTAATTAAGACTTCAACACTCTTGCCAGTTAACTGAGGTATGAGAATATGAAAAATCTTGCCCAAGGTCACATAGAAAAGAACTAGTGGCTCCCAGGAGACTTTGCCTTGCAACAGCGAACTTCCCTGCTAGAGTTAGAGAAACAACAGTGCTGCTTAATTGAATTGGCATTCCGTGCCCCATTCCGTTTCCTGGAAACTGCACAAGTCTAGTATCAGTAAAGGCACAATATTGCTGTTTTCTGATCCAGGATTTGATTTGAACCAGATGCCCTTTATGGTCCCTAATGAAGGCTCATTCCCATTGGGAATAACTCCTTGGCATATCAAAAGTTGTTCGGGAGGAAATGCTACTGGGCTTGGCAGGTCCCAAAGAAAGCTAAATAAAAATAGAGAGGTGACAGTTCAAAGTGGAGCCAAGATGTCTTGGGAACCTTTTCTACTCTGCAGATGAAGCCTCCATCATCTGAAATTTGGCATCCTTGGGTGCTGCTAGTGACGTTAATTTATATTTGAGTGATATTTTATGCTTTAAGCTTCAGAAATGGTGAGTACTTTGTAGATTATCCATGAGAAATTGTGTTAACAGACACTGCCCAAGAGGCAGGTTTATTGTTTTGTTTTCTTTTTTAATGTGACTGTTGGCTGTCACTGTTTATCTTTCACTGGTGACCTTTCAGTCCCACTACTGCTTCCAATCTGCAGTTAGTTAACTGTGAATATATTTAATTAAAGCTGTGCCTCACAGCAGGGGAAGTATTAGGAGTCTATGTATCATTAGGGTTTTTTTTTTGGTTTTATTACTATTATAGTGTTTTAGGACTGTCACTATGAAAATATCATGAATCCCCATCTGCTTTCTCTTGTCAGAAGCTGTAGCCAGCTACAAAATGTAGGCTTTGTGCAGTCTGTGAGCTGGGAGAAAACTGTTCCCTCATCAACCTTATCTTAATGTGTAAAGCACTGCGACTGCAGTCCTGCTTTAGGTTTGTGTCACCAGATTTTGTACTTCTTCATGCAAAATACTTCAGTGGTGAAAGTTATAGTAACACCTCTCAGTGACTTGTGCCAGCGCAGTCAACAGGAAACATGAGGGATTATGAAACAAAGAGAGATTTGGAGGCACTAACCAAAACCCATCAATGTTACTGTATAAGCTAATAAGGGGAAAAAAGATATTCTTTGGAGATCCAATTATCTGACACGACTTCACTTGCAGGTCCCCTCTCTTCCAAACATACTCCAGCACTTGTCAATAGGCTTCCCTAGCCGGGAATTGAACATCCACCTGCTCATTAGTCATTTTTCCACCAGTAAATCCCAGATTCATTCAAAACACAATTATGCATCCCCTGTCATTACAGCCTCTGTCTATCTTCTGCTGCATTATCAACAAACCAGATAAGATTGTCACAATATTTTCACCTTGTATTACCTTTGGTGAGATTCTCCTGACAGTAAGAACTTAAGCCAGCCCCTACAGTTACTAGAAATTGAGAAATGGCATCAAATGCAATTGCAGATCTAAAAAGACAAAGTGGCAGAAGACTGAGGTGACTGTTAGAAATTGTCATTAATTTTCATGTTTTAAAACTTTCATTTTATCTAGATGCAGTGCTGTGCAAGAGGAAATCACAATATAGTAAGACAAATAGAGTTCTTTACAGGTTGCATCTGGTCATAATGGAAACTCACATTGGTCAAGCTGGTGCAAAAATGAAGTAAGGCTTTGATAAATCTCAGCTTTGTTTTATTTGGAAGCCGGGGGGGGTTATAGTCTAATGAAAATGTTAAACTCTTGTCCAAGGCTACAGGCTTGCTATCATCATTTTACAAATGATTGTCATATTTTCATAGTGAGAGTCCTCAAAAACTCTAAGACTAGAAAAAACTTCTGTCTGCTGGCTGCCTGCAGAAATGGGTGGCTACAAAAGGGTCAAAGTCAAGGAATTATTTGTGTAGATACACTATTTCCAGGCTCTTTCCTAAGTTTATATGGTTTATCCTTTCCCTTTCTAGGACTACTTTTTGTCAAATCCATGCCATGATTGTGAGTAAAGTAGGCACCACTTCTCAGGATCACATGATGCTTAAGTTCACCAGCAGGTCTTAATTATCCTGACTGACCTCACCTTGTGACATCTGCTCCATGCACTCTCTATCCATTTCTCCAGGAGCTCTGTTTAAGCTTAGACTGGGTCTTTATGACTTGGCTGAGCTATACAATATGTATTCATTCTTAGCCCTGTCTGTTGTCTGGATTTTGGACGTTATCTTGTTGACTTGTCTCTAGTCCTGTCTCCAGCCTATTTCTTGCTGCTTCTTGGCAGGGAGAACATTTGTTTTAGTTTCTGCAGAAATTCCAAGTACAAGCTTAGGTATTACCTTACAAACAGACAGAACTCAAGTTCCATTCAATCAATATCTTGATTAAACTGGTTTTGAAAATTAAAATTGCAGGAACTGAAGTGGAAGCTAATCTCAAGATGCTTAGCATCTAAGGGAGAGAGTGTTTATATGGGGAGAATGAGATATATTTCATTCCAGAATTCTGATGTTCTGACTGCATTAAACATGAATGTATTAGTGAGGATTATTGCCAAATGGTTGGAGAACAAGGGTAGAGGTGAGTCTTTTAGAGAGGATAAACCAGAAGTTGAATACGTTAGACTGAGTTGGTTATATGAAAGACTTTACAATGTCATTTGAAGAAGAAAATCCTTTACCAATGGGATGGTGTCTGGGAAATGGAGAAAAAGCAACATGAATTTCTCAAGAGAAAACAATATTCAATAACCCAGCCATTTGCCCTGATAATATTTCTGGGTTTTGATAAGTAAAGAAGATGCAATAAATTTCCCTTATCTTGGCTGCAGTAAAGAACTTTAAAACAACAAACATAATGCTGTGATATATTGGACAACATATTTCTACCAGAAAGAAGGAAGCATTAATACCATTGACCAAGGCTCTGGAAACCTGCCTGTGTTTGTGGTCTCTTCCCAGCAAGGAGTCATAACCCAGCCTTCATACACATCCGAGATGCAAGACTTGAGACTACCCCAGAGAATATGCATTTTCTATGTTTGGCTTAGAAAAGCAGAGCTTAAGTGGACAGGTCATGGTGTGGGGAAGGAACAACTGAGATAAGGAGAAATTAAACTAAAAGAGGCTTTTGGAACAAATTCAGGATGGAATTCAAAGAATATAAGCACATTTAAGATGGATAACATAAGTATCTAGGTATCTGAAGAATGAAGACGTGTGCTAATCATTGAGTAGTTACAGGAGGAGCAGAACTGAAATTAGAATTGCATTTAAGACAGAGTTTAATCAGTTTATGAAATAAAACTCCCTGAGTAGTTCCTCAAAGGTCTGAGAACACTGAGTGAAGAGATTTCTTCCAGTCATATTGGGTTTTTAGTGGACTGAGAATGGATTGATTTTGACAGAGAACAAGGCTATACAGCAACTTTGACAAGTGTCATTTCTTCTTCATACTTGTATATGGTCTATTATGTTCTACTGTGTTCTTTGGTTTCTCACAGAACATTGCAGACTATTCAATGTTCCACTGAATAATGAGAAACATTTATGTTATGTTGATCCTGTGTTGTTGGCTAATGAATGACTTATGAAGACAGATCTTTCTCCATTATTAAGTTGTGGGAAGACTCTCCACTGTGATATACAGAAAGTTAACACAATGCAAAATTATGTTCTCCACTCCAAATACATGATCATACCTATTTTCACAGATACCTATCTTAAAAATCCTTTCCTGTCTGCCAGCCTCCCAGAAGGTTATGACTTCTGGTGCCTTCTTGCAGCATTTGAAGAATAGTCCAGAGGAGGGCTACGAGGATGATCAGGGGACTGGAGCACCTCCTGTATGAAGACAGGCTGAGAAAGTTGGGGCTGTTCAGCCTGGAGAGAGAAGGCTGCGTGGAGACCTCATAGCAGCCTTCCAGTATCTGAAGGGGGCTATAAGGATGCTGGGGAGTGACTGTTCATCAGGGACTGTAATGACAGGACAAGGGGTAACGGGTTCAAACTTAAACAGGGGAAGTTTAGATTGGATCTAAGGAAGAAATTCTTTATTGAGAGGGTGGTGAGGCACTGGAATGGGCTGCCCAGAGAAGTTGTGAATGCTCCATCCCTGTCCATTTTCAAGGCCAGGTGGGACAGAGCCTTGGGTGACACGGTTTAGTTTGAGGTGTCCCTGCCCATGGCAAGGGGGTTGGAACTTGATCTTAAGGTCCTTTCCAACCCTAACTATTCTATGATTCTATAATAAAAGCAGCAGTATGCAGTCAAGACAGATTTACTAAGAGCAAAATGCTAACTAGCCAAGTGTCTCCTTCTAATACAAAGACAAAGAAAAAAATTAAACTTATCATTTTCTGCTAAAGAGAACAACATCTCTTCAAGTACTAATGTGAGCTAGGATGTAGAAGTGATGGGACAGTTAAAATTTCTCAAACAATGAATGACCTGCTAAGTAGCTGCAGTTTTTCTCCTCAATTTTTTGACATTTCTATAACATCAAAGACAAAAATATTTTTTCTTATTTCCATGAAATGAACCAATTAAAGTCCATAAAACTGAAATAATTTTTTTTACATTCGGACCGAGAATTAACATCAGTGTGTATACAGGGGTTTGAATGTTAAAGGAATTTTTACTTATCAACTGAACTTTCTGCTTCTGAATGACTGTAAAGAAACTTTAGAAGACAGTTGAGGTCTTCCGCTTGCATCTTTTTGTCTGTACTTGAACTCAGCCAACAAGCCAGTGGTACAGAAGATACCGCAGGAATATTGCTGGTCACCACAGTATCTTTTTGTTGATAAGGCCTTAAAAGCAAACATAAAACCCTAGAGAGCTGCCAAGAATGGACCTATTAAATGTCCAATATTAACAAGCCGAGGTTTTGTTTGCTGAAGGGAAGGTAGAATCTTGTTTGTAGTCACATAAACTTGAAAATGTAACAAAAGCAAATTGAAGCACAGTAAAGTAGCACATGAATTTACATGAAAATGTGCATCACAGGCTAAGACAGCTTTTGCAAATGCAGATGATTTTACAGTTCTCCCAAAGCTGAGAAAATGTAGTTTGAACTCCCAGGGCAACTTAATAATATAGAGAAGAGATATATTTAGGTCAGTGAAAAAGTCTCCTTTGTTATATGTGAGGGAGTATCAGGGATGTAGAGCAAGACCATTAATGGCCATAGGATCTGCCTAGCAGAGGAGGAGCAGTGGAGTTAGGAGCTGAAGCAATGGGAGGAAAGCAAATAACATCCTGCTCTGTGTCAAAATGAGTGGTTTAAGGTTGCTCAAAGAATAACCATCAAAGGTATTAGTAAGAGTAGTTTTAAAGCCACAACTTAACAGGTTCACTCTATTACTTATTACATGGATGATGCATGCAAAGGAAAATCAACGTAAAATCTAACTAAAAAATGCTTGGTACAGAGACTGAAGGCACAAAGATCAAGGAAGACCCTCCTGTTGAGTCACAACATTCAAAACAGACCCCCTTGCTTTCTAAACTCCTGGCAGACCCTAGGTGTGACTGAGTCCAATCTTAGTCTCAGACTTGGACAACAGTTTATGTCTTATGCAAGAAATATAGGGAATAAGGAAATCTTCCCCTTGAGTCGCAAGGTTCCAAATAGACCCTCTTGCTTTCTAAACTCCTGACGTAGCCCAGGTGTGGTTGTATCTAGTCTTGGCCTCAGACTTTGTCAACGGTGTATATCTAGAGGGTTACAAGTGTACCAATTTACCACAGAGGGAACTTTTCCATGGTTTTCATTTAGCTGCAGGTGGATCTTATGAAGTGAGTCAATAGAATTTACAACACTTGCTATAGCAATCTATATACATACACACACACATACAGATAGATATAGGAAGGTACCAGGTAAAAATTCCCCTCATCAGTGAAATAGACATGTCTAATGTCTCAGCATTTCTCAGTGGATGAGGGTTGTGTCTTAAGGAGTGGGGGACTTCAGCCCAGGTCCTGTCTTTTGTTAACGGTTCTCTGATTATCACAAACTTGCGAGTTTGTGAACTCCAAGAGGCGGCTCACTCAGAAGGAGATGCTGGTTGCAGCCCACTGTGGTCCAGGAGAGCTCAAAGGGTCTAACTTAGGACCATTATTTCCAGGGTTGCAAGATGATTGGCTTTAGTCATTAGTAAATTTCCATCCTGGCTGCAACCCTAGTCAGTAATTACTAGAAATTTTACAAAACTCCATTGACAATGGTACTGTTTCACTCAGGCTATGATCAACGGAAGGAGTTTTCTAAGGCTGTCAGGGGATGTCTGACCATCCTCACTCTCACTTCCCATCTTATCCAGTGAACAGGAGTCCCTTGGTACAATCAGTGCCTCCCTCCATCACCCAACTCATTATGCAAAGACCAAGGCTCGATCAGAATTCCTTAGATCACAGAACAGCCCTGAGGATGTGCATGGAGGATGGACCACCACATGCCTCAAGCACTGAAATGCCTCAGCAGGGCTCTGCCACCTCTAAACTGAGGTATGATACCTCCTCCTGTGAGAGAAATGAGGTGGAAAAGATGCCATGCCTGCTCTTACACCATTGCAAGATTAGGATGAGAGAGTAGCATCTCTGTGAAGCAACTGATCTGCTTTTAATAGAGAAATTCCTGTAAGGGTGTATCAAGGTGTCTGGCACCCTGCTGCTCAGGAGTGTATAGGAAGCAACAATCTCCCTCCATTATACAATTAACTAATTATGCTTCTCAGTAGAATTATATATAAAATTCACTCATTCATATTCATAATTCTTGTGTCTCTATAAGGTAGCTATGATGTTCTCTGTTACAGTTTGAATTATAGCGGCCTAAAATCCACTAATTTTTCTGCTTCTGAACACTTCTTATCCCTTCATGTCTTTGGCATAGCTGCTACTTCTGAAACAAAGGCAAAAAGGGAATGCAACATTTTCCTTCCTTCTGTGACTTCTCAGAACTCTTTTACTGCCCCATTGGGAGAAACAGTTTAACAAGGCTACGCATTATGCATAAAATATTCTCTCTTTCCTCTGGAGAAAGCCATCGTGCTTTCCGCTTTATGGTCTAGAAGGTGATTCACTGTCATTACTGAGCTCGTGTAACCTAGAAACTTTATGTGTAATATAAACCTCTTCCATTACATGCAGCATCTCATGGCTGAAGACCAGTTTTCACTATTAGAGACGAGGATGTGCTGAATGAGGTACTTAAAACTCTCAGGGGGAAAAAAAGATCAAAATTTGTTAGCTATTTATGCAAACAAAGTGAGAATTTGTCACACAAACTTTGGATGAGGATATGCACCCCTTTTACCTTCACCTCAGCTACTATCTTGCTGTGAGCATAAACCCTAATTGCAACACACACAAACCCTTATTGGTTGCACAAGTGTCTGTGTACGCTGCAAACGTCACTTAGAGATTTGAAACCAAACTGAATTTCATTTGCACTGCGGTAATCTAAAGAAAAGTGACTGAGTTTAATGAAATTGTTTTGAATTAAAGAAATGCAACAGAGTTTAGCTCCAAGCTTACAAATCTTTTCCCTAAATTTCTAATGTGGTTTTTTTCACGTGTAAAGGGCTGCCAAGAAGAAACCATTTATAGGCCATACAATGTTGTCTTGATTATAAAAAACCATCACAACCCAAAGCCCCCAAATAAACCCCTCCAGGAACAGAAATAACTTTTCATTTGTTCCTTTCACAGAAAATACAAATTTCAAATGTAAAATACTTTAGGGAAACAAGTTTCACTATTGTGTTCTATCAAAACATTGTAGAGAGGTTACCTTTGTGTGTATGTGCACCTATGCCTCACTGCAACAAGGAGAAAGACATATAACTGCATTGCAGGCTGGAACCCTTGTGTTTCTCATTTCCTTTAAAAAAGGAGAAACCTAGGTCCTAGCTCAGTGAGGAAAGAGATTTGTGCTGGATTCAGCACATGTGAGCAGATGGCATAGTTTAGGACATGTATAACTACAACTAAGTCCATTTTAGCTAGTGTATTTTATGGCCTTCTCCAAGTTTGCTAGAAAGGTAGTCCTGGTTGCTCTGATAAGGTTTATTTTGGGAAGCAGATGAGAGATACCACTTGTTTGCTGAAACTTAAGAAAGAACGAAGAGGAAAATAGATTGAGATGTAAGTTAAGGCTTGGACCAGCGTGCCATGACTGATACTGCCATGAGAGATAATCAATCAAGCTGTATGTTGTGTGGAGCTTCATGGGTTTGGGATAATTACCTAAACATGCTGGAGGAGAAGTAAGAAGAATATGAACAGCATAAGATGAACTTGCAGAGACACCCTCACCATAAAATTAATTTTAGATTAGAACCTTTTAATTTTTAGTTTCATTTTCTAAGTGAAAGCAGATTTTTCCTTTGTTTTTCTTAGAAGAGAAAATAAAAACAGTGTTCTTGTTAAATGGTGTCTTAAGAAGAGTATAGGCATTCAGGAGAGAATTTATTTGCTCTAATTTGTTCATGATTTTCCCTATTGCAAAAAATATCTCAGTTTCTCTTACTGTTTACAGTGCATACTGTGATATATTAGGGGCCTATAAGGCTGCTGGGGAGAGACTCTTCATTAGGGACTGTAGTGATAGTACAAGCGGTAATGGGTTAAAACTTAAATAGGGGAAGTTTAGATAGGATATAAGGAAGAAATTCTCTACTGTAAGAGTGGTGAAGCGCTGGAATGGGTTGCCCAGGGAAGTTGTGAGTGCTTCATACCTGGCGGTGTTCAAGGCCAGGTTGGACAGAGCCTTGAGTAGCATGGTTTAGTGTGAGGTGTCCCTGCCCATGGCAGGGGGGTTGGAACTAGATGATCTGAAGGTCTTTTCCAACCCAAACTATTCTATGATTCTATGATATTCCTTTATGATATTAATCATAATTCCTCCTTAATATTTCTGTGGGAGAACTAGCCTTTCAGTTGCCCTTAATTTTTGTGCATTTTAAGGTTTAAAAATACTGACTGTTTATTAATGTGGAGGAAGAGGAATTGTGTTACCCTCTTAATGGTGAACCTGAGTTCTCCAAAGAATTGCTGGAACAGGTTCATGGCCAGCTCACTTCTTACAACCAGCCGACTTAGGCAAAAATAGGATGAAGTCATCTCTTCCTAGTGTCTGAACATTTTATGCTGTGCTACTGTTTTGAGTACATCTTCTTTTCCCTAAGGTTCATGTGCATCTCTCTCCAGACAGGCAAATACTTTAAAAATAAAAAATAAAATTTAAAGAAAAAGAATCAACATGTTGGTCAAGCAAATTAAAAACAGATGATCTTGCCAGGAAAAAAAGATATTAAAACTTGGTTATTCAGTCTCTGTTTATCTCAGTTGGAATGACTGATGGGTGTTTTTCTTCTGTTCTTTGGCTGTTTCCTCTTTTCCAACTTGAGTTTAAAAACTTCATAGCAATATTTAAATGTCAAGTAATAGGAATATCCAAACATCCTAAATCTTGAAGTACAAATACTCAAGACATTTAGCTTAGTCTTCAAAATTTCTCAGTGGGCAAGTTTATTAACTTGCTAAGACTGTCTCCAAGGAAGCAATGATACCAGATAAGTTTAATGTATTAATAAATTTTAACTGCTTGAGGGCTAGTTAAGAAACTACACTCATGTGCATAAGCATGGCACATATTGAATGATAAAAATATTATTCTTTTATTCCTTAAACAAAACATCAAACATCTGATTTTTTCTCATGATAGTCTTGGCTCAGTGCTTCCGAGCTGGTTACTATGACTCAAAAGAAAACATAAAATGAACACTCATCCAGTTTGCAAATGACATGCAAGTTGGAGGACAGGTCAATTACACCAAAAAGTTTCTACAGCTTGATATGGAATGTTCCTGTGAATAATCTCCTTTTTAATAAAATCATAGGGAATGCCATGGCAAAAGGACATATGGTGAGGAACTGCCTCCTGAAAATATGATTCTGGGATAGGAGCTGGGGCATGACCCATAGCAAACCAAGTGCAAATTTCAAGTGTGCTGGTATAGCTGAAGGTAAACACAGTAGTTGGATCTAGCATCACAGGAACTTCAGCAAGAACAATGAAGTGTTGTTATAGTCAAGTGCAGAAGAGAGAAGACCATTACTGGAATATTTTTTCTAGATCTGTTTACTCTCTTCAAACAGGAAGATCAAGCAATTCCTAAGCATTCTGAAGAGAAATGAGAGATTTGAAGTCTGGTTTCAAGTGTGATAACTGAACTTAATTACTTAAAAATAGAAATATTACAAAGCTGATGAAGGTAACTGTCGTGGTTTAAGCCCAGGCCATAAATCAGAACCACGCAGTCTACTTCCCCCCCATCTTTCTTCCCTCCACTCCTGGAGGGACGGGGAGGAGAATCGAAAGAATGCAACTCCCATGGGTTGAGATAAGAACAGTTTAATAACTAAGGTATAACACAAATCACTACTGCTACCACCAACAATAATAATGATAAAGGAAATAAAAAGGGAAGAGAATACAACTGCTCACTGACCGGTACCTCGCCCCCACCCTGCAGCGATCCAGCCCTTCCGGGCACTCTCCGTTCTACATCCTGGGCATGATGTGCTGTGGTATGGAATACCTCTTTGGCTAGTTTGGGTCAGGTGTCCTGTCCCTGCTTCCTCCCGGCTTCTCCTCCTCCCTGACAGAGCATGAGACTCACAAAGTCCTTGGTCAGGGTAAACATTCTGACCAGCAACTGAAAACATCGGCTTTATCAGTATTATCCCCAGGCTGAAATTCAAAAACACAGCGCTGCACCATCTACTACTAAGAAGGAGAAAAACTGACTGCTGCTGCTGAACCCAGGACAGTACCTTTTGACTACACTAACATAAGAAACCTGACAGTACATGCTTTTAGTCTAGGAGAACAACGTAGCCTGAGATCCAGTCTCTAGAAATTGATGACCTATCAATTCAGATTGAGAATGAAGTGAAATGTTTGAACAGGGATGTTAATAGATTGCTAAGAATTATTAGAAATAGCTGTGGAAGATTTTTTATTTACCACTTGAGTAAATGAGAGTAGGTATCTTTAAGAAATATGGCTTTGGCATCAAGTATTTCTTCTATATACTCACTGTAGGAATAAAGTTCTTTAACCTGTTGTCCTGGCTTCAGCTGTAACAGTTATTTTTCTCCTTCTTAGTAGCTAGTGCAGTGCTGATACTCTGAAGTAAGGCAGGGTGAACTTAATTGTATACTGCTTTCTAAAATGCCAACTGCATTTTGAGAAGTACTTGCTGTTGAAGTGTCAAAAAGTGTTTGAAGTAATCTCATCCATCAGGTTTGACAGAATTTCTCAATCAGATCTCTGTAAATCATGTTTGGACAACCAATGGAATCTTCTTTGGGGACTGTGATTTAAGCCCTCTCTCCTTCCAATCAAAAGCAAAGAATTCCACTACTTCAGAGCATCTCCTAAAAGAATGGAGCTAGCTATGGAAGTAGAGTGGGAAAAGACCACTGAAACTCATCTCTTTGAATAATGTGAAGATACAAATAATGATAGAAGAGGTGGTTCCTCAGAAGCATGTTGTTGAAAGAAGAAAAATTATTCATAATGATTTTTAGGAATCCCTGTTAGCCTTGAGGATGCTGATATGTAGTCAATATAATTATCTGCCAAGATTTAGTGAGGATAAAGTACTTTACAACATGCCACCCAAGGCCTCATCCAACTTGGCGGTGTTCAAGGTCAGGTTGGATGAGGCCTTGGGTGACATGGTTTAGTGTGAGGTGTCCCTGCCCATGGCAGGGGAGTTGGAACTATATGATCTTAAGGTCCTTTCCAACCCTAACGATTCTATCCTATCCTATCCTATCCTATCCTATCCTATCCTATCCTATCCTATCCTATCCTATCCTATCCGACTTGCAGGTTTCCATCTCCAGGAGCCTCTGGAGGCTGTTCTGACTCCATTTTCCACCTGTGCATGAGGGTTATAAGATGGCATTGAATGCAAATGAGAATTCAGAGCAGTTCCAAGGAACTCTCAGTTCTTCCTCCACAACAATGGAGATTTATTATACAATGACTTCTATTAAATTTATTCTTTGTGAGGACAAATCCGCTCTTTTTCTCTGGACTTAGCTGCATTTTGAAATGCAGTGAGGCTTGCCTTGCTTTCTACCTCAGGATGACCTTCCTGCTATGAAGTCAATTGCATTACAGCCCGATCTGATTTTCTTCTGTCCCAATGTGATTTGCCCTGTGCAACTTTGTATGGCTTCATAATAACTGATCATAACATAAATATTTATCTGTCGACTTTAATAATTTTACAATCTTTGACATGTCTCTGGCTTTGCAAGAAGAACCCTCATTCCAAGTTAGGGATACAGAAGTCGAAGTCCAAGGTAGTCTTTAGGGTGGCTTCGCTGAATGTTCTTCTCCTGCCTGCAACTTTTGGTCAATATTAGGGGCCAGGCCTGATGACTCACTATTTGAACTTCTGCAGCAGCAGCATCCTTGTTTTTTATGTTTTTCTGTGGATTGTTTGTTATGTTTGAATGTTTTACAGAATAATCTCAACAAAACTGTTTAATAAGGACAAGGACTGGGAGTTCTTCCTTTCCTTATTCTCATTTCTCATTTTTTAAAACGTTGTTTACCATTTTCCTTTGTTTTTTAGCAGTTTCACATTCCTTCATATGACCTTTCTTCTATTTTTCTTCTCATGTGGGTAAAACCACAGCTCTGTTGAGAAAATTAAATCATATTCATTTTCCTCTCTTTCCCAGTCTGTGTTTAGTTATCTTTCTTCTGTGCAACTATGTGATTGGACGCTGTTGTACTTCAGCTTCATCCAAGCTGTCAATAACATTTCACTCCTCACTATCTTCTCACAAATTATTTCTTCAGCCTCTTTTAGGAGATCTCCAAAATACCATCCTTCTTCAATAATGTCTCTTTTCACAGTTTGGTTCTACTCTCAAACACTTTTTGACACTGCTCCTTATTTCTAAGGATTTATTTCCTTTAGAGTTCCTTTAGTGCCTCCAGTTAGGCCACACTATACCATCACTATTGAGTAGGATTCCTGATGGGATTTATTAGCAGGTAGCTAAGTGACTCAGTATCATCCAAAATGTTTGCAACTTAGGTCACTGCATCTTTTAATGACTCCAAATCATAGAATCATAGAATCAGATGGGTTGGAAAAGACCTTGAAGATCATCAAGTCCAACCATTCGTAGCACTGCCAAGGCCACCACTAACCCAAATCAATTTGTTCCATCAACTGCAGCTCTTTGATGTTACTTAATGCATATCTTTTCTAGATTAGTCAACATAAAAAAATAAGCCAAATTGGGTTTTCATTTCCAATTGTTCATTTTATAAATTTGAGCTATAGTGTTACATTATTCTTCCCCATTTTCTAATAAATATTTGCTTTGCATATGCTGTTCAAATTTACAAGTTATGTTAGTTTGTTCTTGGCTTTATTCATGAAGCTATTAATTGGTCCTAGCCTGACTAAACTTGAGAATTACCTTAGTTGTTCATACAAATCTGTTGCACTTCTAAAATTCTCAGTTTCTTCTATGCGAACCTTTGTTCCTTATCTATATTTGAATTACAGAGTCCAGAAGCAATGTCAGAGCTCTGCTGAACCAGTGCTACGCAGACAGTGTCCATCCCTTTCCAAACAGTTATACTACAAGTGGGAGAGTAACAGAGAAGGCAACCAAAGTGATTCAAGTTTCAGAAATAACTAATGGCAGAATTTGGTGAGAAGGGTACAAACAGGTCTTCAAAATCCTGATAGCTTTGGTAAGCATTAGCACAGAACAGTTATACTTCTAAAACAATAAACAGGAGATGTCAGATGAAACTGATAAGTAAGTGGTGTTAAGCAGGAGAAGAAAATATTTGTTCATCTATAGTTCAGCTGTAGAATTTCTTATCAGTGGAGGTAGTGGACACTGAAAGTCTATGTGGTTCTTGAAGTGATGGACAATCAATGGAAGCAAAAGCACCTCAAGGATTAAAAAAAATGACTGACTCTAAGGAACTCCCTGGAACATGAATAGTGAGATGCTGGAAGACTATTCTGCAGAGGCATCCCTAAAGATCTTGATGTTTTCTTGTTTTTGTTTAGGCATACGGCCCCGGCTGCCCTCAGAGTCAGGGCAGTGTATGAGGCCATTTGCCTGACCTGGAGTGGATATTGCATGCTAAAGCATTTTTCAGTCTTTTATAATCTGAATTCGGATGTCTGGAATTCAGTAAATAATAATACAAATTACATGTTGTCTTGGTGCATTTTGGCTCACTTAACATTGCACAGAGTGGAGCCTAAAGGACAATCAACTTTGAAAAGTGGAATGGCTTTGCAGTGCTAGAGAGACATGTTTGTTATGTTTAGTCTATGGAAATACATGTCCTTGTGGGCTGGAAAACACATACTTCCTAATGCAATTCCTTTGTGAACTGAATCTGCCTATATGTTGCAAAGCCTAGAGAACTGTTTTGAAGCAAATGGGAGGTATGAAAGTCCAACTTTCTCTCTTGTCCAAACTGTTGTTTAACTAAACTAGCACTTGACATGTGCCTGGCAAGATGGCCAAAACTGCAAATTCTTGTTCTATCTATGTGGGGAAAAAAATTACCTTCTGTCATCCTGCTTTGTTTATTTAGCACTGACAAGGCCCAAAGATGAGAAGGGCTATTGGTCTTGTAAAGCTTGTAATGTAACAAGTGGAAAGCCAAGAGAATTGGAGATCAAAAGAGGGAAAAAATGAAGGATGTAGGAACTGAAGAACCTCACCCACTCAGAACCAGTAAGCGTTCTAGGGACAAATCACTCTACTTCAGTTTCTTATCTTTAAAATGAGGACATCTCACCATCACTTGTGAAAGAGAGAGACGCTTATTTTCTGCCGTAATGCACACAGTAAAAAAGCTCCCAAGGAAACAGAATATTGTGTGCAATGCAGTGTGAAGTGTGAGACCACACACTGGATGAAGAGGATTAATAAAAAAGAAATAAAGAAATAAAAAGAGAATTCTGAACAGCAAGATGGTTCATTTGCTGAGCACTGTCAATCAAAGGATCTAATTTTAAAAAAGACTCCAAACAACAAGATTTATTGAGAGTAGAGAGACAGTCTTCTGAAGACAGAAGAAACAGCCTGATAACACATCTTGTCCTACAGTGGGTCTGAGTGTTGGGTTTTTGGTTTTTCTTCTTGAGAGGTGGAGATTTTCTCTCTTTTCCCCTTAACTCTCTTAACTAGTCAGTTTGCTGCCATATTTTTCTGAGTATCTATTGTTACCCAGAGAAGCTGTGGATACCCCACAGTGTTCAAGGCCAGGTTGGACGGGACTTTCAGTAACCTGGTCTAGTGGAAGGTGTCCCTGCCCATGGCACTGGGTTAGAACTAGGTAATCTTTAAGTTCCCTTCCAACCCAAACCTTTCCATGATTCTATGATCCTGTCCTCTACAACCTTGTGAGGTTTCTGAAGTCTTTCTGGACCTTGTCACACAAATATGTGTTCCCTGGAGCTGCCCCCAGATCACTCACCTTGTTGGTACTGTGTCAGTTTGCTCAGTGTTTGTGGTTATGGTTCTGGATGCTGAAGGTATGTGTATGGTCCTAAGTACCACAGTTCTGACTCTTCTTCTCAGTAAGATGGTGTCTCCATTTTATCTGAGCTCAGTCACTACTTCATGCTTTTTCACATGCATCATTTTAACACCAGCAATTCTCAAACATCTTAAAGGATTTCCTTCTACCAATGTCTAGGTGTCTCCTGTTTCCAGCAGGTATCAAGCTGCCCATTACATGCTGTCACCCAAGTCATGTTCTCATCTGAAAATTTTAATGGCAGTTGAGCTACATCTGAGAGGTCTCCAAGCTCATATTAAACTGGGCATTTTGTTAAATGCTATTGGATTTTTTTTCTTTCAAATACAGAATCATAGAATCATAGAATAGTTAGGGTTGGAAAAGACCTTCAGATCTTTTAGTTCCAACCCCCTGCCATGGGCAGGGACACCTCACACTAAACCATTGCACCCAAGGCTCTGTCCAACCTGGCCTTGAACACCGCCAGGGATGGAGCATTCACAACTTCCCTGGGCAACCCATTCCAGTGCCTCACCACCCTAACAGTAAAGAACTTCCTCCTTACATCCAATCTAAACTTCCCCCTTTTAAGTCTGAACCCTTTACGCCTTTTCCTGTCACTACAGTCCCTAATGAAGAGTCGCTCCCCAGCATCCTTATAGGCCCCCTTCAGATACTGGAAGGCTGCTACGAGGTCTCCACGCAGCCTTCTCTTCTCCAGGCTGAACAGCCCCGATTTTCTCAGCCTGTCTTCATACAGGAGGTGCTCCAGTCCCCTGATCATCCTCGTGGCCTCCTCTGGACTTGTTCCAACAGTTCCATGTCCTTTTTTATGTTGAGGACACCAGAACTGCACAATGCTCCAAGTGAATAAGAAGATATCTGTTTTCATTCAGTATCCTGATAGTGGCAACTCACAGGCAAGATGCTGGAAGATGAATGATCAAAGTACTCCTCAACCTCAGGGAATTAGACTCACCCTACATACTATCTGGGAGTGTGCCCTAATCACCAGGCTGTCAGGCAGGCTGGGCTGGAGGCAATATCTTCCCTCTATCTTATTCTGCTTTTCTACACAGACACTGTAGGATTCTGAAGGGTAGAAGACAGTCTTAGCAGAGGAGTCTTTGATGTCTAAGACATCTGACTCTAAAAACAGATTTAGCAGGTTTAAAGAAAGTGGTGTGTTAATGTCAAAATAGTTGTTTTATTTTTGAACTGCCTTTGACTGCTACATTAGTGAGACAAAGAACCAGGGTATTAATCTCACAGAAAAAAACTCACCACTTGTTTGTCTATGTTTCTATGGGTCTGATAATATTAGACCTGTTAGGATTAGTAAAACCAGTGGTACTTCACTGCATTACACGAATACTGAAAGATTAGGGATCTGTCATTGATCTCCTTTTGCAGTCAGGATGTGAAGTTTGTGCAGCTTGTCCCTACCACCAGTGCTGAAGTTTTTGACACTGATTTGTGAAGTGTCCTTCATCATATGGGAAATTCCTCTTTATATATGACTGTGGTGAATTGCTCTATTCACTGGAGCATAAAATACTTAGGCTATGAAGCACCTCGGTGGTTATTACCTTGCATTTGCTATCGCAATGTCAATCACCAGCCTTCAACACTACTTGTTGACTTTCCTAGGCCACTTGCTAAATTCAGCGGCAAACATAAACTGGGCTTTTCCCCATTTTGCCTTTCTTGCTAAAAGGAGCTTGGTGTAAAACTCTTGAAAGCCACTTCATTGACCTCCTTTAAATCATTCAGTATCATGCTTACTAAAAACTTGGCCATGCTGGTGGGCTTGTACCACCTACTATTGTTATGAATATTCTTCATATTAATTGCCTTGACTTCAGTCCATCTTCTCCTGTCTTTCCTATCTCTGGAAAAGACGGAAGTCACAGTCAAGGATGATGTTGGCCAGTGGTGGTGTAGATGTGGCACTTAAGGACATGGTTTGCTGGTGGACTAGCAGCGCTCAGTTAATGGTTGGACTCAATGATCTTAAGGGCCTTTTCCAACCCCAATGATTCTATGATTCTACGAGTGGTAACTTACATGTATAAAACCCACTTTTGTCATTCTCCTCATGTATTCACTCATTGAGAATATTTCTTTTAAGTGTGATTTTTAAACATAAACACATGAATCTTGGTGTAACCTAGCGATGACTTTTCAGATATAATATTGCCAGGCTTTTTCCATATTATGTTAACTTTATTGTCTCTGGAAAGAAACCAACAAAACCTAAAGCAAACTTTCCAGCCCCCAGGCTAAGTTACCCCAAGGAACTGACATTTCTGGGAAGTCTGTTATACTGTACAGTTACTTCATTTTAGTTTGTAGAAATAACAGGAAAACAACTTTTAATGTAACAAACAGGTTAAATAACAAAAACTCTAAAAGTTACAAAATAGTTTTGGTTTCCTTTCTTTTTTTTTTTAATATGGCAAGATAAAGGCACTCATCATACATCAGTTTATGACACCCTTATGTTTCTTTCCTCTATATGGTCTGATAATCAAAGCAAGAGAAATGTCCACCTAAATTAGAACTGCACTGACCACACTTCAGTACACTCCTTTCACAGACACGCCTGATACCCATTTGAAATATCACTGTCCAGGCTAGCTTAAAGTAATGTGGGTGACAGAAGGGCAACAGTGGTGATTAGAAATGCTATAGAACACTAATATGTTGTAAAATATTCTTGTTTTCAGGAAGTACATGTGCTACATGAGTTGTGTGAATAAATGTGGTGCCGTGCTGCAAATCTCCAAGTGTTGTTGGGTTTTGTTTGATTGGTTTTATTTTTATTTTTATTTCTATTTCTATTATTTTTATTTTTATTTCTGCAACTCTACAGACATAAGACATTCTTGCTGCCTTTCTTCCTACAAGAAGGAAGGTTGATTGAGCAAGCCTCAGATTACATGGCTATTTACTTTCTTTGAACATTAGGATTTCTAAATATCAGTCCTTCATTTCTATAGCAAAGATAAAGAATAAATCTCAGTGGGAAACCTAAAATCAAATGTTATCTTGGCATTCAGTAGATAATTGTGACTTCTGTAATTTAGACATTATATGGAACAACAACAGGTAAAAACTCAAAGCATTCCCCAGCAAGAATGACAGTTTCTCTGTGGTAGGTACAGATTCTTTGTTTGATGAGAACAACTGTATTCCAAAGCACTGGGGGTTCTTTATTTAAAAAGATAAACTGTATATATTTTTATAGTTTTATATTTTTTAATAGTTTTATATTGTCACTAGCTACAGTAATAATACAAAAGGAAATGGATGTAAAAAGTATTCTATTAGTTATTTAAAATTAGAAAATAAAGATGCTTACGAATATTGTGGGACATAAACTAAATGGATAAAACCATAAAATGCTATCAGGTTCTTTTAAGATGCACTTTCCAATTTCTCATTACAATGGTTTCTTTGGTTGCGGCTATGACAAAAAGATGTTACTTTCAGTAAATATATATTTGTTTTTATATATGCATAAGCACATTTAATGCGGATTTTTGATAAAAGGGATTGAAGTTTAGGACTGCGGCTGTACAAATAGCACTCATTTGATGCACAGGTTTGTCTGGAAAATGGGATGTACTGTTGTAGCACTCCTGTATTAAAACTGCTCAGTGAGTGATGCCTGTTTTTAAGCCTTGGGGGATGTGGTAACCATGCAGGTGCTCAGCACTGTCACCTAGGAATGAACATTGCCCTTGCAGTATATCTTACCTATTAGTTCATAGCAGATGATGGTTGCAGCATACTAATGGAATTACTGCTCTCAGCTAAAAGGGTAAATATTTCTATTAAGGCAACAGATGATACTCCAGCAGGGATGATAGAAGGGATGCATGGTTTGCTTGTAGTGCTATCTCCTTCCAGCTGCAGGATAAGGAAGCTATGCAGATACTAGAGAGGCCTGCAAGTAGACACAGATGTAGCAATGAATTATCTGCTTCCAAAAAAAAGACATCTAAAATCCTTACAAAGATCAGCTGTTATAAATTGATCAAGTTGCTTTATGTCTTGAAATTTTAGATGAGTGGTTAAAGTCCTCAGCTTCTTTCTTAATAGAGCATGTCTTGGTGGAAAATAATGTACCCAGGATCCTAAACATCCAGTCTAGATGACAGGTACCTCTACTTGCAGGGAAAGCTGATGAGAATGTAGCTGTGATTTGCTTTGCCAATGTGTAGCAAAACCAGGAAAGGAGAAAAACATTAAGAATGAAAGTGAGCAGCAACCAGCTAATAAAAACATTTTCTGCTGAATTAGCTTTTTCCTATTAAACCCATTAATTCTTGTCAAATAAAATCTTACAGATTTATGTGCTTAAAAATGCCAGTACCTTTGTGTTCCAGCACTCTCCTTGAAGGCTCTGGGGAACGTTACCTGATGAAAGACTCTGGCACTGAACTGAAAAATTTATTTCCTTTGGGAAGCAATTTAATTACAGAAAAAATGTTTTTCATTTTCACAGAGAATTGACTCTTATCTTGTTTGTTTCCTTCTGACTCTGATGTCAGTCGGGTTACCTTTACTGGCAGGAAAATGTAAATGCATTTCATTCCTGGCAAGCGTTTTTTGAACTTCCCCTGGTGCCTCTTAATCAAATAGTAAAATTTGCTTTGTATTAAATTATTGAAAAATGATGTTTACTGACCTTTGGTCTTCAAACATCTCCATAAATCTTTCCCCCTAAATTCTTTAAAATGAATTCATATTAGCTGTTTAGTTGATACCGCAATTCACATTTTTGGCTTCCAAAGTAGATGATCGCTTAAATTCCACTGAGGAGACAGGGCAATAAAAGGAACATCCAAAAAATCTGCTCAAGAATACGTGGTATATCATCCATCATTGAAATGATATAATGTGCTTCAAATTGTGCATGTGAGAGAAAAGACTTCTGCTTTTAAGTAACATTTGAAGAGTGAGACTGCTGTTAGACAACAAATTACCAAGTAAGGAGGCATTACTGCTGTAACTGCAAAAGCCCAGCATAATTAGAAATAAGTGTTATTCATCTATTTGAGTTTATAAAGTGTTCATAATACTTTAAACAAAAAAGGATGAATAATGATAGAAGAAGAATTCCTACTTGGGGGAAGACGAGCAGTTTTTTCAAGTTCTGTATTTTCCCTGAGATGAAAACTGGAATTGCTGAAAAACTAATTCTGAATGTACATGAACTGAAGAAACCATGTGACTGTTATCTACATTATTCCTTTATGGTTTTAATCAGTGGAAATAGACTTTCAGAAAGAGAACATGTTTGGAGAAAATATGCATGAAGAAAACAAGCACTTCCTGATGAAACAAGTACTTGCAAGAAGTGTTTGCTTGTAAAGAATGTACACTTATATTTTGCTAGCAGGGGATCTAGTAACAAAAAAGATTATCTTTGTATGGACTCCAGGCTTTTTCATCAGCTACAAATCTTGATACTTTCATTCATGGTGTCCCAGCTTTTCTATTTCTTCCATTTGTTTCTTTTGCTTTTGGTTTGCAATACTTCAATGTGCAACCATAAACTCTGCTCTTAGTCAATATCTAGCAAACTCTGCCCTGTAATAAATTCAGCTTTGTCACACTTGCCTTTTCGAGCAGTAATGTGCCTTTTTTCTCAGGATATTTCTTTTCATCGGCTTTTTTCATTGATGGACCTCAGTGTCTTCTTATACTTCTCTTGAGTGAGAGAAATGAAGGAAATGAGTTTGGTTACAGCTCTTGGTTTCAGTAAGGTGTAACATAATCCACCGCGGCCCAGTTTTCATTGGGAAGACATTTTGTATCAACACATTTTGGATCTGCAATACACAAAGGTGATTGCAGCAAATTTTTCACAAGCACCACATAAATAAAGAGAAAGAAAACAGTGCTGTCATAAACATGGCCAGGGGTTACTAAATGGTTGTGGAAATAGCTCACTTACTGTGTAGCTGAGAGGTGTGACTGCCCTGAAGGAGCATTTACTTCTCAGTTGTTGCATTGGTCCCACACAAAGTCAACGCTAACCTTTCATGGTGCTGTTGGTTGGTTCAGTTTAAGTAGCCTTACCAAAAACTAATTTGCAAGGGTTTGTGTAACGCTTGTGGCTCTGGAGGAATAATGAACATTAACTCTGATGTTAAGTCCTTACTATATAATGAAGAGATCTTCAGCTTTTCCCAGGAGACTGTCTAGTAAGAAAGCCCAAAAGTTTCAGATAACCGCGAGTTGCCCTAACTTTCTACTGAGATACTTTGCAAAAGAATGGCATGGTCTGAAAAGAAAGTCATAGAAGAGTTACAAGCATGCAAGCAAACCCTAAACCCCTAGATATTCAATAACACTTAAATGTGTTATGAAACTTTAAATGCATTTAAAATGAAGGTTCTCAAGCCAGCAGCATTTTGTGTCATAGTTTGTTATAATGACTGTTCTAGTAAATCTGGCTCTGCCTACTCAGAGTATTAAGGGAAAAACAAGGAGAAATACCAGCCATATTTTGTTCCTAGTCTGACTGATATAATTCCATGCAGTTCAGTTATGTTATGTTGTTTCTCATTTACTCCTGTGCAAGACTTTGATTCAACAAAGCACTTACATATGTGCTGAAATCCCTCACCGAGCAAAGAAATCCCTTTACTTAACTGTAAGCAATGTTAGACAGGGTCTCAATGCTTAGGTTTCTTCAAGTTAAATGTGTGCCTAAGACCTTTGCTGGAGGAGAACCTTATTGAATAAGATAGGGGATTCAAGTCTATCCCTATAATCTTCCCCATAATGTTCACAATCTTTCTTCTCTAAACTATCTTGCCTGATACTGTTTACCTTGTCTTAGCACTAAATGCAACATGATCCGCAGAAAGTTCCACATGTTGTTGGGCTTTTTCAAACTGATTGCCTCTGTAGTTTGTATGAAGCAAGGAATATGAGTTAAATTTGCAGTGCAGTTAATTGCCAAGTAAGGATATAAAGTAGTCTACAAAAATAGTTGAATTCTGGAGTAAGACCCTATAATTGTGGCAATAATAAGCGTGTTCTCAAGAAAGTTCATGAGGATTTTAATTAAAAGAAAGAGAGAGGAACGTTGTGTTCAATATTAAATTGAAAATCAAACATCAGAAATATCTTGGCAATTCTGACCCAAAAAGCTGCTAATAACAGTGGAAAGAGTGGTGAAGTCAGGGCTATGTGTGACTGTTCAGAGCCTTGGGTGGCAACCCCAGGTCATTGTAATAATTGCTGGAAGGTGTGTTTGGAATGGAAGACATTTTCTGAAATAGGATCATTTAGTCTTCCACTTACTCTGGAAGATATTATATAGTCCTTTTCATAAAACAATAGAGCTCTAACTTTTAACAAGGTCTTTTTCCCCCCGCTACTCTTACTGGGAAGCTGTTTCAGTACTTCGCTGCACCTCATTTAGTTTCCAGGCTAATTTTAACCATGAACAGGGCATGGATATTTACTCACGTACTGGTGTTTCCCTGTATTTAAAGAGTGGTAGAGTACTTCCCCCCGTTAGTATTTACGCTATTACTGCCAATTGCAGTTGCTTTGTCTGATTGAATCCCATACCAACATTACCAAGCTAAGCAGATCTTGCTCTTTCACTGTATTTGCACTACTCCCCAGCAAGTGTAGCTGTATGGCAGAGTTGGCTTTTCTGCCTCAAGTTTATACTACTGTCCTGGCATGTTGCAGTCACTGCTTATGTGGTTGTGTGTTGGTTTTGGGGGTTTTGGTTGGGTTTACTTTGTGCTGTTACAACCTTTCGTCTGCATGTGGGCATTTGGAGATTCTCATATCTCTGGCAATAGCATTTATTGCAGTTCAGATTCCCTATCTCCACAGGCAGCAAGATGCATCTTAAAGGCAGCCTAAAGGCATCTTTCAGAAGGCAAACTTTTAAAGCCAGAGTACTTAGGGGAGAATATATCTGAATAGCTCCCTTTTGAATTCCCATGGGAATTTCTTTGTTAAATTTGGAGACAGTGAAATTCCATAGAAGTAGTATAAATGAGTGATTTGAGCAAGTTTTGCAAAGACAAATGTAACCCCAGATTAAGTAATAGCAATAAAAATTGGCCAAGGCACTTTTATGAGAGGATTTTGAGGTGTGACAATGTGAATAAACAAAGAAATTAACTCTTCCTCAGGGGGGGATTTCTAATATCTGGGATATCTGACCAAAATCTGGTCACTTTTCATCTTGCTGTATCAAAGTGCTTTCCTGATTTTACTTTTCTTTCATCATGGATAAAAGCCAGTGTTAGTTCTCAGAGCTTGTTTGCTAGCCTCATGCCCTGCTTTGCCCTTGCCTTTTCAATTTGTTTTCCTGCCCTTCTAACCTTGTAGTAAGAGTGCAAACACCACTTTGGCAGAGTGATTGCGGAAGAACGTGCCAATCTCTCATATCTGCGGTTTTGATGCTTTTAACTTTACACTCTTCAGAGGAAAGAAGGTTTTTTTCCAAGAATTGGGGAATTATGAGTGTTTACTCAACGCTGATATTTATGATGCTCACATAAGCATGTTGTTGGATGTTGTAGTGTAGACTTTAAGAGTTTCTGTAAACTATGCTCTGCAAACTGTAAGAGCTGTAGTTTGTACTGCAATTGTTTAGGATTTTCCAGTTTACCAGAACAGTTGTATTCTTATTGAGCCTCCTGGGAAACTTCAATGCTGCAGATTATTGGGCGCTGACCCTTGTGTCCTGGCACTGAATCAGGATGCCCTGGCACAATGTTAGTGTGCACTACATCACTTTGGGATGCAACCTACTGGAGATGTAAAGAGTGTTTTATTTCTTGTCTTAAATTATTGTTGCATACTCTTAACCAGCTCTCCCCTTCTATCTGAGAAGTGACCGTGCTGATAACAGTCATCTCTTACGCAGTTTTTAATTATTTCATGTATTGTTCCATGATTCAGTTACTAATGACTCCACTAAAGCTCTAGTCTCTCTTTGAAGGGTATCACTTTTCTATTAAGTGCATATAACAAGGGAATGTTATTCAGTGGTTCTATGTTAGTGTGATTGCTCCACCAGCTCTGTTTGATAGCTTTTATTCATGATCTGGAAGCATTAATAATCTCCAGGGCAGTTCTGTAACTTAATTAGCAAACACAGTAACTTTGCCAAAGTATTCACCAGCAGTGCTCCAGCTACAGTCTGAGTTGCAGAAGGCAAAGGCAGGGACTGGGAGAATGACAACTGCCCATGGTAGGAAAAGATTGAGCTCAAGACCGTCTAAGGAACGTGAAGGTGCACAAGTCAATGCAGCCAGAGGGGATGCATTCACAGATCCTGAGGGAACTGGCTGAGAGAAATGGGCTTGTTCAGCCTGGAGAAGAGAAGGCTCCAGTGAGTCCTTAGAGCAGCTTCCAGTGCCTAAAGTGGCTACAAGAAATCTGGAGAGGGACTTTTACAAGGGCCTGTAGTGATAGGACAAGGAAGGATAGCTTTAAACTGAAAGAGGGGAGATTGAGATGAGCTTTTAGGCAGAAGTTCTTCTCTGTGAGGGTGCTGAGCCACTGGCACAGGGTGCCCAGAGAAGCTGTGGCTGCCCCATCCCTGGCAGTGTTCAAGGCCAGGCTGGACAGGGCTTGGACTGACCTGATCCAGTGGAAGGTGTCCCTGCCTGTGGCAGGGTGTTGGAACTCGATGGTCCCTTCCAACCTGAACCATTCTATAATTATATGATATAAGCAGAGGTGTATCCTGCAATGTATTAAGATACTGTACTCCTACCTATAACATTGTTTCTGGACTGTTCTATAAAAAGATGGTATTTCCTCTTCAAAAAGGAAGGTGAAATGTGTGCTAAAGCTCATCCAACTCTGGAAACCTTGTCTTGGAGAAAAGAATTAAAAACTGAATGCACAGTCTATCCAGTTAATCATGAACAAGCGAAAAATGTGACCTGATATAAAGTTATATGAAACTGAAGAGAAAGAGGATGTCCATGTAACGGCAAAATGCATGATAATGCCAGTGCTCTTGAAATGGTTTAGTCCTGCTTGGTCCCAAAATATGGCGCATCTACAAAAAAGAGGAAACACAGAATAATGAATTAAGGGACGATTTAGCTTGGTAGATTGCATTTATTTCCCTCTTCAAAGGTATTTAAAAAGGTCCAGAAACTTTCTGGTTTTTGAAAAACTGCTCAAGCTCAAAAACAGTTTACTGAGCAAATACAGAAATAATGGCTTAATAATATCTGTAATGCCAGTTTGAGGGAATATAATAGTTCATTTAACCTCTAAAATCAATGCAATATATCTTTTAACCCCTGTACTATCCTCAGACCTAGTCTCCACTCATAGCAAAATCAAGGAAAGACCCATAATTTCGGTGGAAAATGGATTGGACCTAACACATTTCATAAGGTGCATGATCCATAGGTATGTGGTTCAATTCTGTAATAAGTGCTCAAGAAAATCTTACAAACAGTTGGTAAAATAAATATAACTGACATTTCTCTCAAATTGTCATGGAATGCACTCCAGCTGTATTTATTATACACATTTTCCCCATGTGCTATGTGCTTGCATTCTTTCATGATGAGCGATGTTGCCGTGTATTGGAGTTTTCTTTCTCGTTTGAATCAGGAATGTGTAGGAGGTTATTTGAGGACTAAATACTGTAGGACCTTCTGTTTTGTCCTTTGTAGTTTTGAGGTTGTGGCATGGAGTTGACCTGTGGCTGAATGGCTTGGTTTAGGAGAGTTTCAACAGATGCAAAACAGAGCCTGCTAATGCTATCAGTGCACTCATACCTTGCTGCCTGTTTTGTTATAGGATCTATGAGGATCCTGTTTTGTCTACAAGGATTAAAGATCAGATCTCCATCTGTGGTTGTCTGACTTCTCATATGAAGTCTCTGGGCACAAACTGTACTTTTCTGGTAAGGTAAGGTGTGGACGTGATCCATGCCTAACACTTGACATTATGGCAGCAGTAAATAGTGCATTACTGTGAATCACTGCAGCTTCACTGAAATTAATGAACTTGGCTGTCACCCAAACCTGGAGAAGCATTCCACCTTAGGGAGGCCTCCAGGTCCATTAGGGAGCATAAAAGCAAGCAAGCTGATCCTGTGGTATGCAGCAAATGTAAAGATTCAGTTTCAAAAAAGGAAAGAAATGACACAACATGTAATGCCATAAAAGCCATATGCCATCACACAGGATATTACTCACAAGGCGCAGATCTTAAGGGTGACGTGCATTTGCATTGCTATTCTATCCTTATGTTGTGGCTACGCACTAAACTTAGAGGAAAAATGATAAAGGCAAACAGCATGCAGCTTAAGTTTAATAAGGAAGTTTTAAAGGAATACAAGAAGTTAATCTGTGGGGAAACCTTTCTGTTTCTGGTTTCTCCTGTGATTGCTGTTTTCTCCTGAATATCATGGATTTTGAACTTTGTTCCACAGTTTTTCTTCCAATGGAAACAAAAAATGAACCAGCATCCCAAATCTCCTTTTCCTCGATGACCCTCTCCCTTCCTTAGATGTGTGTTGTTACCACATGGCCAGCTTAGTTTTCTGATTTTCTTTGATTTCTCTCTCTTGCATTCCTGGCTGCACAGCGGCTCACTTGGAGATTGTTTCCTTCTTTGACTCTGGTAAAAGGCAGTGGTTAGGAAACTTCCCTGGGATATGAATGCAATGGCTTCAGCTCTCTGAGAAAGGTCCAGCTCTCCCACTATTGGGCAAGTACCCTAATCACTTGGCTATTATGCAGAAACAGCACTTTTCCCATTGTCTTTAATGAAATCAGTGCCAACATTCCCTTCTCTGCCCATGATCTCAGTGTTAAGGGTAAATACTCCAAGAAGGCATCCCCAGGATCAACCTCCTTAGGCATACAAGCAGAACTTACGGGACTGTCTGCCTAAATCTAGCTTGCAATAGAGCAGAAGATGAAGTGGCCAGATCGCTCCCCAACTGGACGGACACAGTATTGTTCTGGATGACTCTCAGGTACATCAGCAATGTTTCAACACCAGAAACCATTTAAGCCGTGTCTGCAACATTAACCACAACACTCAACAAAGTGTTGTAGGATTAGATTTGACTGTAGGTAAGTTGACAGGAAGTAGACTTGGAAGTTGAGTGTGCAGTCAGGGTGAGTTTGCTGATGCAGCAGAAGCAATCTTATCAGAGAAAGTATACGCTCAGTCTCTAAGAGGGACTGTCTGCCTTGAGGATGCTCTGTCCAGCTGATGGGATGAAGCACCAAGATCGACATAACTGGAGGATGGATGCTCATGAAGCAGAGAAGAGAAGAGCTTGTGCTCAAATGATGTTTGACGGTCATAATTTAATTATCCAGGTTATAACTAGCATCTATGGCCATATCTGAGTGCTGTTACCAGGAAGTTTAAAACTTCATGTACATCTGGGATGGTTTCACACAGAGAAAGAAGACAGGAAACTTCCAGAGGCTCCCTGGGAAGGCACGATTTAGCCATATGTAAACTCAGCCTTTTCCATGGAGGAAGAACAAAGTTGCACTGTGGCACTGGTCTCTGCCAGCCTCTTCTTGATACTGATTCAAGTATCCCAAGCATCCCAAGTATCAAGGAAACCCCTTGGCTGTTTCCAGGGAAGAAGCAAAAGGCAATGTTTTCTACAAAAACAAACTCCTTGCTCTCTACCTAGATCTGATGTAGGATCCCATGTTGATGTAGCATGAGTCATGTACTCCACATGCATTACAGCACTCTAAGTGGGCAGTGAAGTGCATTCGTTGGCTCGTGAGTCATCAGCTTCATGACAGTGGGCCAAATCCTGCCTAAGCTGATTTTTCAGACATTTCTAATGGGCAAATATGGCATGGGCAAATTATTTTGGGTTTGTTTGTGCTTGCTGTGGCTGCAGCTTTGGCTGAGGCCCCACGTTATTAGGCCTAACATATCCAATGAGTTTTACTTTCTATCATCCCAGCTTTGACATGCTTATCTAGAGAGGTTTCATCATCTGGTTCTCTGTAAGCAGTTTCCATTTCTCTTTACATTGCAACAGAAACGAGGAAGTGAATGGAAATACCAAACAACGTAAGTAAACTATACTATTTCCTTTGCTGTTAGAGCTGCTTTGGCATCAAACTATGGTTCTGGTGAGTGTTAGATTCAAAATATGTCTTTTCCCTTCCACTAGTTTTACTTTTAGTGTCATTCAATGATATAAAATAGTTGTAATTCTTTGTTCTGCTGTTCCAAAACTTCACCTGGAACCTCATACAGCCATAGAAATCCTGCCACTTTCTGAAAAAGACCCCAAATATCCCCAACCAAGTTTCACAGGAGCTATGCTCTACCTGTGCTCTTTATGCTTAGGACCACACATGGGTCAGACGCTCCCTCCTTTCTTTATATGGGACTGGAGAAAGATGGCACTTAGCTTCCTTCCTTGGCATGAGGCTTATGAGGAATACAAAACATGGCAAGTTTCCTAAGAGGAAGACAGCCAGCTCAAGCTGGACTGGATGAGGCTTCTCAGCACTGCTCCTTGGTCTTGGCATCTCCCAGAAGAACAGCCCTGCTCTGTGCCAGCTGTCATTGCTGCTGCTATCTCAAGGAGCAATGTGTGCACCACAGTGCCTGGCTCAGAGTGGGAGCTCCCCTGGTGACTCATGAGGGTGTTGTATGTAAAAGCTGTAGCTACAAAGGTTTTTAAAAGCTTTTACTTAACGTGAAAATCAGCAGCCAGTGCAACTTCCCCTCTGAAACAACCCAATCCAAACCAGACATGAAGACCACCACAAAAAGCAGACTGGTTGCAAAGCGTAGTGGTCAGACCACGGGAAGCTGTGGATGCAGAGGTGCCTGCAGCCCCCTGTGGATGTGCGCACAGCACCCTTTGGATGAGGAGATGCCCACAGCCCCCTATGGATGTGGAGACACCCACAGCCCCCTGTGGATGCGGAGATGCCCACAGCACCTTATGGATGCGCTCACAGCACCTTATGGATGCAGAGGTGCCCACAGCACCTTATGGATGTGCCCACAGCACCTTGTGGATGCAGAGGTGCCCACAGTACCCTGTGGATGCAGAGATGCCCAACAGCACCTTGTGGATACGGAGGTGCCAGCAGCACCCTTTCTTGAGGCTGGGGTGCTGAACACTCAGCTGCTTTGTGCCGGGCACAGGACTGCCTCTCCCCGTGCCCCTTGGAGAGAGCAGGATCAGACTGACAGTTGCACAGTCTGGCCCATCCAGCTTTCGAGGACCCCGTTGGAAGGTGTCCCTGCTCAGCGCAGGGAAGTTGCACTAGAGGATAACCTTTGAAACTCCCTTCCAACCCAAACTGTTCCGTGACTCTATGTGCAGCCCAGACAGTAGTTTCTTGGGCAGCCTCTTTGTTTTCCCCCGCACTGCCGCAGAGCTGCAATCACGGCTGCTCTCCCACTCCCTCCGGCTTCTTGTGTCTCGTTTCCCCCATTTGGGTAAAGGGAACCCCCTCGGACGGGATTCTCTGTGGGGAAAACACGCGTTTCATGGTGGGGGAATGCGAGGAGCCCGCCCCATCGCTCCGCAGCCGAGTCCGTGGCGGCCCGGAGCCCCCTCGGGGGTGTCCCCTGCCGAGCCCCCCCCTCCTCCGCCGCGGGTCCGGGGGAGCCCCGCACACAGACAAAGGGGCAGCGGTCGCAGCGGGGCCGGGATGGGGGGACTGGAGCGCGGCGGGGCCGGAGCACAACGCCCCGGCGGCCGGAAGCCCGGGCGGGGGGTGAGGGGTGGGGACAGGGGAGGACCGGCTCTGCTCGGCCCGGCTGAAAAGGAGGGCGAGCCCGCACATCGCCCCCCCACACCGCCGGGTGCTGCCCCGCACCATGGCTCTGTCCTGCAGGAGCTGGCTGGCCAACGAGGGGAGCAAGCACCTCTTCCTGGTAGGGGGCTGCACCCCGGGGGGGGGGGGGGGGGGTCCGTCGGTGGCGCTGCACCGGGGGGATCGGGGAGGTCCCGGTCGTGCTCAGTGTTCAGGTCACCGGTGCGCGGTGCTAGGCACGGCGGGACACGAGTGTGTCGCAGCCGGGATAGCGCGGGTGTCCGCGGGCATCGCGGTCGGGACGTTCGCTCTTTGTTAGAGAAGGTCTGGGGAAGAAGATGCATCTTGTCGGAGGTCAGATTCTTCCTGCCTTTGTCTTTGTCTCTTTGCTGCTAGTTTGTATTCCCTGGATCTTTGACTGCAGTGTAACTACAGATCTGCAGTAGCGTTCGGTATGCGGGGGGGTGGGGGGTGGGAGGTGTGCCAACTCTCGGTAGTCACAGAGGTAAAGTTTGTGAAGTCGAATGAAAGTGAAGATTTCTCACCTAGGGACTATTCCGTTTAATATTTTAATGTATTTTATGCCCAAAGCTTGATGTTTTCTTTTTCCCATTCCATGTGCATATGTTTATGAAACTGCAGGGATGTGACTTATGAATGAAATCAACACTGGGAAGTTTGCACGTGTAACTTGTGCTTACAATCACTTGTTTCTCTTTCATTTCAGTTTTTCTGGCTCTCCCTCAATGTATGGTTCTTCTGGAAAACCTTCCTGCTCTATTATCAAGGGCTGCAGTATTACTATTTGCATCAGATGTTAGGGGTGAGTGACCCGGACATTACTTTTTGCCCTGGAAATTGAGATGCCGGGAGTTGGGAAAAGGGCAGAATGCATTTGTTAATCAAAGGTGACACAAACTGCCTGTTTAGCTCTGCAGAGTGGGAAAAGATCAAGTAGGAGATCGCTGGGATACTGTTGACAGTTGTTTAGGAGTAAAAAGTGATGTGTTGAGAAGAAAAAGCACCAGTTAAGCACGGGGCAGCTCTCCTTCCCCCTCCTCACTTGCCTCCCAATGTTCCCAGCTGCAGACAGGCTCACAGAAACACAAACGTGCTCAACAGAGGGCTGGAACTCAAATTTTGTCATCAAAAGCATTAGCCAAGCTTGTTGCTGAAAGAATTCTTTTGATAAGTTCTAGTTCTTTTCAGGCTTTGTTATCCTCATAGATCCTCTGTTCTGCGTAAATCACTGTAATCTATATACTTTCAGTTTTGGTATTTAATATGGCATCAGCATGGAGTCTGAATGGTCATTAGACCGTTTTGATTTAGCAAGGGTAACGTCCATCACCACCAGAATTACCCATAAGGATCATTTGGAGAAGTGAGATACTGGCCTGTCTTGTGAAGTTATCCACAGCTATGCCATTGCAGTTGTTTGAAATGGGTTCTATCCAAAGGGACAGAGTAAGAGTTAACAGCTTTCTGAAAATGCTCTAGGGCTGCTCACAGTTTGAGAATCCAGGAAAAAGTTGATCAAGAAGATGATGCTTTGTAGCACCATGTCATGCTCAGGGGTGGATTTCAATTGGAAGCTGACATGGGGTTAAAGCAGAGGTGATGCACATCTTAACCTGCTGTAGAGCCTCCCGGTTTCACCTTTGGTAGATCCAGGATGTATTTTTTCCTATGATTGGTATCATTGCCATAGCTAGTGAGTTCTGTAAGCTTCTGTGAACTTGCTAGAAAGTAAGTTGACCTGATCTACTTTTAATTTTTCTTATGGCTGACTCAGCTGGGTTCAAGAAATGAATCTGGCAAAAGCAGTGCGAAAAGAAGGGAATGAAAATACTTAAATCCTCCCTGATGATCACTTTCTTGAAAAACAAAGCATGAGAACGTGTTCAGTATTCCTGTACTATCTGATGGCTTTGTAGACCAGGGCATCCATTTGAAAACTGTGTTTGTTCCTGGCAGAGCAAGGGGGTTGCTTATAAAGCAGATGTGCTTGGGTCAACATGTTGGACCAGATTGTAAGCTGGTGTGGTGGATTGACCCTTGCTGGATGCCCAGTGCCCTCCAAAGCTGCTCTGTCACCCTCAACTGGACAGAGGAGAAAAGATAGATCGAAAGGCTTGTGGGTTGAGATAAGGACAGCCAGCGATCACTCACCAAGTACCATTACAAACAAAACAGTCTCAACTTGGGGAAATTAGTTTAATTTATTACCAATCAGATCAGAGTAGGGTAATGATAAGATCGAATCCTGAAAAAACACCTTTCCCCCTCCTCTTCCCAGGCTTAGCGTTACTCCTTGATTCTGTACCTGCTCCCTGGCAGCAGCACAGGGAATGGGGTTGTGGTCAGTTCATCGCACGTTGTCTCTGCCACTCCTTCATCCTCAGGGGAGAATTCCTCATACTCTTCCCCTGATCCAGCCTGGGCTTCTCTCTCCATGGGGCCACAGGTCTTGCCAAAAGCCTGCTCCATCACATGCTTCCCGTGGGATCACAGTCTCCTTTGGGCATCCTCCTACTCCAGCCTGGGGTTCTCCATAGGCTGCAGGTGGATATCTGCTCCACCATGGACCTCCATGGGCCGCAGGGGCACAGCCTGCCTCACCGTGGGCTGCACCATGGGTTGCAGGGGAATCTGCTCCTCTCCTCCTTCTGCACTGACCCTGGTGTCTGCAGAGCTGTTGCTCTCACATGTTCTCACTCCTCTCTCACAGATGCTGTTGTGCAGCAGATTTTTCCCCTTCTTAAATAAGCTATCTCAGAGGTGCTGCCAGCATCACTGAAGGGCTCAGCCCTGCCCAGCGATGGATCTGTCTTGGATCTGGCTGCATTTGCTCTACAAGACATGGAGGAAGCTTCCTGCACCTTGTCACACAGGCCACTCCTGTAACCCCCCCACTACCAAAACCTTACCATTCCAACTCAATCCAGCTGGTATCAGTCAGCAAAGTTCTTAATTCAGAAGACTCGTCTGCCTTGTACCAGCTCATTATTTGTGACTTTTTTTGGTTTTATTTATTCTTCAAAATGAAAGGTGCATGCAAAGTAGCATAACGTGTGCTCAGAACCTGTGAGATGATTCAAACAACAGATTCCTTTTCTTGGTCAGGAGATGAGGACCAGGAGACCATGTGTGTGAGTTTGTCTTAACTGTGTCTGCAGCTGTGGGAAAGAATACCAGAGCAGTCTAGGGACTTTATAAAATGAGGAGGAAAGTGAAGAGCCAAGTCTGAAAGATACTTTGGGTCAAAGTTTGTCTAAATATCATCCTTAGACCCCAGAATTAATTTTCTCCCTTCTCTTCAATATATTTGTGTACGTGTTTAAATCATGATTATCTTGCAAAGGTTGGGAAAGCTGAACCCAATTTTAGTCTCCTCAGAAAACCATGCATGTACCCATGCTACTGCTGCTGTTCCATTTCACAGGGACTTTTGTGCCTCTTCTTTTTTCTGTATTGGTTTGAGATGGGCCAATGGCCCATGGCCCGTCTGCATAACCATTCTCCTCTCTGTTCTACATGAGGGTGAGTGGCTTGCAGTCTCTCTGCATGCTGTTTCTTGATGTTTGAATATTTTGAGATTTAGATGAAAGTTCTTAATTTATAATTCAAAATTTTTGGGGGGATTTTTTGGTTGTTCTTTTTTTAAATGTAGCAGAATGAACTTTTTTGCAGATACTTTCATGATTCCTTTTTCCAGTCAGTTAACAAAAAACGGCAAAAAGGAATGGTGGTTTCTTTGAATTAAAAAAGTCCTCTTGTTTTTCAGCGAGGTCTGCTAAGGAGTTCTTTTCTCTTTTCTTACACTCTGAGAGCCTAAAACCTCCTTAAGAACTGCACTTGCAGCACTGAAAGATTTACCACAGGTAATTTTATTGTTTACCAAGTAACAGGATGGAGAACAAGAAGAGTTGGTGTAGGAAATCAGATCGTGCTGTGAAATGAGATCTTGGACTGCATATCCTGAATATCAGTTCTGCCACATTTTCATGCCGTGTGTTTTCTTTCTGATGTGAAGAAGAAGGAATGAGGGTAGTCTTTCATTCAGTGGTTCACTTTCCTTCAGCCTTCCACAGAAGGAGGCTCAGTTTAATTCTTTTCCAGTTGCATCCTCTGCGATGTTGAACGAGATACTTAGCACAGGATTTTATCATTCAGGTACATAACTCTCAGTCTTTCAATTACAATCTTTCTGATCCCTAATTTTATACCTGTAAAAAGGTACCATGAGCATGGTGGTGTCCTGGAAGGGCAAAGAGGATAAATAAGTCGAAGGCACTGCTGTGCCAGGACAAGCTTCATCAGCCTATTCTATGCCACAAAATTTAGTGGGCAAATTTATGTTGGGTTAAATGTCTTTGTTTAGTTTGAGTCCCACAGCCACATTCCCACTGTGGAATCTCCATCCCTGGAGGTTTTAAAAACCTAATGAGGCAAAACCCTGAGCAAACTTAGCCTGAGTTTTGTATTGAACCTGCTTAGAACAGGAGGTTGGAATAGAGACATGCCAAGGTCCCTTCCAACCAGAATCGTTCTGTGATTATATGATTCTTACAGTGCAAGTTCAACCAGAACCTAGTGGATATAAAGCCCTTCCCAGTACTTTTGCTTTGATGATCCCTCCCTTTGGATGCTTAATTGCTTTTAACACTGCAGACCATAGTCTTGCTGCATGAATGCACTCATTGCCACTGGTTCAGGAACACGATTCAGGTGAAGAATCTCAATTTTTCTTAATTTAATAAGTGTTAACTCGTGGGCTTACATTGCTTAAAGAAGGGAAGCCCGGGAACCACCCAAAAGGCATGGATTTGTTATAAAAGAGTGTGGCAAAAAGGGAAGGAGTATTCTGATCTTCATGTTCGTGATAGATATTATAAGATGAAGTAGTCATGAATTACAGGCGGGAAGGTTCATAAACTACCTGACATCACTCCAAAATCTTCATTGTTGGAGGTTTTGTATCTGCTAAGTCAGAGAAATTGTCCAGGTGATTCATTTCTTTTCAGACTTCAAGATTTCTCTCTTCAGATGACTTTGGCTATATTTTTTTCCAACTTTGCTTGCTTCTGACCCACAAATTCAGGCCTGAATTCAGTACTGGACTTATAGAACTTACATCTTGCTTTTAGCAGCATTTAATGAAATACCTGGCTTTTGTTGCTTGGGTTCCCCGTGAACAGAAAGTACATTGGGCTCATCTTGTCATGGCATAAAAGGTTTCTCCCTATTCACGCTCTGGTCCCTGCTGATATAACTCTAATGTAGTCAAATGGATTTTAATGCAAGCGATAAGCTTCTGGGTTTCAGACCAAAGTGAAGAAAATGCATTCTCAGAAGGATCTCATTGGTAAAAGATTAAATAACTGAAAATGGGACTGAAAAGGAAAAGTGCTGCCTCGCTTTTTTTATCTACACAGTTGCCACCTTCTGACTGTGCGGTACAATTATGTCATCTTTATTCACTGCTTGGAATAGGTTCCAGATGTTCCATTAACTTGCATGTCTCTCCTTGCTAGTTTATTGTAATGGTAGAGATTTTACTAACTGAGGCCAAATTCTGCTTTCATTGATCCTTATACAACCACCCTGCAGCCTGCTTCCCCCCGTCTGAGCATTGGAGGGAGTTGTGTGTCTTGACCCTTTATTTTCCTTAATGCAGCATGGTTTTGCTATTTAATGGTCTTGAGCCAGGCTGTTTCAGATTTGCTCTTTACAGTGTTACATGTGTCAAAAATGTCTAATAATAGATTTATGTTGCTATGGAAGCTATATATATACATAAATATACATGCAGGTTTCCCTGATGAAGACTCAGGGTGTTAATCCACAAGACCTTCTCCTGATAGTCCCCTTGAATTTGCAAGTAAATCATTTCTTGCATTGTCTTTGCCTTATCCTAGACCTTTTGTTTGCCAAAACATTTTTTTCCCCAACCCCTTGTTCTTCCTGGACAGTCCAGAGTTCATCATCTTTGCTGTCCTGTAAAGGACATCTGTTCTGCTAACTTTTATGGGAGAACTTCCACCTTGGCAGAACTTCTGATGCAACTCTTAATAGTGGAGGTTCAATTAGTAGAGGTACATCCTGAATGATTAACTGCAATTTTTACTACTGTATCATGTAGACCAGTGCCGTGTTGTCATCATTGCTCCTTGTTCTAAGATGATCATGGCATAATACTCTGTGTGGAACAGAACTGAATTATGGCCAAAGTGTTTCATTGCTTGATTATTCATTATAGTATGCATTATTGCAGGGTTCCCATGATACTCCAGCAATGACAGGTCTTAAAAATAGATGCATTACACTCCAGAAAACCGGTTTTACAGACCATATTACCTACTGTGTGTGATAAGGGACATTTAACAGAAAAGAAGCCCTTAGTTGTGGACACAGCATTACTCCTATGTGACTGTGACTCAGATATGACAATAACCAACTTAACTGCTCTGGCCATGAGTTGCAGTGTGTTGTGAATCTCTTGGGGGACTTAGGTACACTTAATCCCTTGAATCATGGCAAAATCTGTGGAGTTCAGCTCATGCTGCTTCTTTCAGGGTCAAGCATCCAAGTTGTTACTACGAATTAATATATAAAAGTCTATAATGGTTTGCACTGTTGCTACAGAAGAAGGATGGTATGGGACACTCAAATCTGAAAGATAATTTGAGATCACTTCCAGTCTGTGTGTGTATCATCCTGCCTGGCACTCCTGTAACTCAGCAACACAGACAGAATCATAGAACCATAGAATAGTCAGGATTGGAAAGGACCTTAAGATCATCCAGTTCCAACGCCCTGCCATGGGCAGAGACGCCACGCACTAAACCATGTGTTTTTAAGAATTGTATTTCCTGAGGTCAGGATTCTGACAGATCAAACAAACTGATTAATAGGTGAATAAAAATGAGCATTTGGTCTGAAATCTTGTAAGAGCTATTATCCCTGCCACAGATTTCCTCTGTGAATTCAATTAATCCTTTAGTTTTTCTATGCCTCTTTCCCCTCCATGAAATAGGCTAACAGTGTGTGTGATACTGGGTAGGCAGAGTACAGAAGGAAGTTACCAAATGATTGGATATGGTATTAGCAAAGGTGGATGAAAAAGAGCGTCCAGCAGAGGTTTTTGGGGTGTTTTTTCTTCTGGTTTTTAATCCTACAAAAGTTTCATATAGTACTAACATTAAATAATACTTCTTTTTCCTTAAAACAAAAATCTTAGAAAGAAAAGAGGATTATATTTCTTTCATTTCTTAGCTACTTAATCATAGAATCATAGAAGGAGAATAAGGATATATATTCCCTTCTAGAACCAGTGAGTTGCCTTGGAGGAAAAATCAGCTTTTATTCTTCTGTAGTATAAAAATCCAACAATGCACTATGTTAATTTGTTACCATGTCACCCAGGCAATGTGAAGGAAGTCAAGAATGAAACTGCTTGGAAACCATTTGGAAAGAATTAGTTTCGTGGGGATGTTTTTAGCCTTTGGATATATGTTAAGAGCAAACTTAGTACTCTTTTATTCTTCTGTGTCTTGCACGAGTTGTGATTCTAAGCATTGCTAAATGTATTACTTTTACCATTGTTTTCAAATTGGTCATGGGCTTGTTGTAGCAAGCATTGCTCAACTTTAATTCTTCAGAATAAAACCTTAAATGAACCCTTGGTGAAAGTATTTGCATCATGCTTTCCTAGAAGTGCACTGCATATTCAAAGAAGTAGTTTCCTGCTCTCTTTATTTTCTTTTGTAGAGATGCTGATAGCATTGAATTAAATTGATGTAAGGGCATTCTTCCACAGTAATTGAATTGTCATGAATATTTGTTATTTGTTAAACAGCAAATGGAAAAAAACAGCCACGGAGGTTAGTAGGGTAGCTCTTTCTGCTCATCATCACTGGTTCATGGTTTTATCATGTGTTAAATTGTTTGGCATTTTACTTATTTCTTACACTAAATGATTTCATGTATTTAATGCCATACAGTGTGGAATTACCTCTATTCTAGACTATTCCAAACTAGACTCTTCTGTTGAATTTCTGTAAGAAGAATAGTTGTGCATCATAAAGTAGGATAACAAATATCATGCCTGGTTTATGTTTAAACTCCAAGACAACGTAAGCTCTTGAGAAACTGATAATGTGTCGTATAGGTCATACAATAGAAATTATTACAATTTTCAAATTGCTTTACTTATCAATTGTAATTGCAACTTTTTCCACCTTTTGGGTGTTATTCAAGACCTATAAAGATTGTTCAGTTTACTTCTGGGTTTTGCATAATGTTAGTTCTACGCAATTCTTGGGTTTTTCAAATCTTGCTCCTTTAACCACTGTAATACTGTAGCACATCAGCAAAGCTCTAATAAAAATGCTTATATGTGTTTAATGACCATGTTTTTGAAGTTACTACTTTTATGAGGTATAAAGCTCATTTTTAGCTTCCCTTTAGAGGAATAATAATTAATGAAAATAGAGACAGTCTTGTATATGCAAACGGCACATCATAGAGACATTTTACTTGCCATTAAGTCCAGTCATTTCAAGGGTACTGCGTTTTATCTGATAGTCCAAAAATATTTACAATGTTCTAAAGTCCCTTTAAGCTACTGCGGGCAAGGATAGAGAAATATTTATTGTGGTTGTTCACATTTTCGTTTAAAATCATAAGTGGGAAGTGACATCAACCTTCAGTCAAGTCTCAGCTTAGTTTCTAAGGCTGTGGCCATTGCAGCTGGTGCTCACTTGTAGTCATTGCACTTGAGCTCTGGACCAGATCTGGCTGATAACCAGTTGGGAGAGTCCAAAGGGGAAAAGAAAGGATGACCTAAAGTCTGAGGAGCATGACTAGTGAGGAAAAAAATAGCAAGAATAATCTCTTGTTGTGCATGTGAACAGAGTGTGAAGTAACATGAAATAGAAGCAAAGCAGGGAGATTTTATGTCAGGAAAAGAAGGACTAACAGTGCATTGGAAGAAATGGTGGAGAAGATCTGGGGAGTAGGAAAGAACTAAGTGCTGCACTTCATTCCAGTCTTATTTTCTATAATTCATTAGGGTAGAGATGCCTCTGCTGTAAGTGTCCCTCTCAGTATCACTTCTGTGAGATCTGCTCTCTGAACATTTGCCAGGGACCCCATATTTACACAGCAGAGAACAAGGTAGAGCAGAATTCGTAGGGTACTTGCTCCTTTTTCTCATGGGCAGCTTTTGAGAGAGGGTGCCCTCATGACTGCTTTCTTCTATGGAAGGTGGTAATGTCCCTTCTCCCACAGATAAGGAGAGTGCTCCCTAGCACTCATGCGGAACTAAATAATGTAAAGTAGCCATTAACGAAACAGAATTTGGTTGGAGAGGTTAATGCTTCAGGTACATTGAGCATCTTCACTTTCAGTTTGCCTGCTGGTTTTGTGCCCAGATGTACCACAGAGAATGTGGGGTACAAATGGGGTGTTACTAACTGTGAGAGCAGGCAGCTTTGATGTTTTATGACAGTGAGAAGCTCCTGCCATGCCATTGTGCTTAGGATCTTCCTAGACACACTGAAGCCCAGTTATATGGTTTAGTTTGTATGTTCATATATTTTTGTGACATGTAGATCAGTCTGTAAAAATCAACTAATAACAATCATAAATGACATGTAGATCAGTCTGTAAAAATCAACTAATAACAATCATAAATATTGAAATTACCAGACTTTTCTAATAATTTTTGTAAAAAAATAACATTCCCAAACAAAACCTTTGTTTCTCTCATATTTTTATTCTTGATGATTAGCATATGAATATAATAAATGTTTCACTGCTGATTTTTTTTTTGACCGAGTAATAGAAAATGTTCTTTTTCGACATAAAGTTTTGTTTTGAAAAAGTAATATAACTTTTGTATTTTTTAATGAGATAACTTTACCTGTTCAAACCATTTGCATATCTCTGCAGTATTTGAATTAGCTTATAATAGATTTCTGTTGATTTCTTCAGGAGTTGAAAAACTTGGGTATTAGAGAACACTGTAAGATCTGTTGACAGTCTAAAAGCATCTTTTATATAAGCTAGTAAAATGGTAATTCAATCTAATAACTAGGAGAACAAAGGCATTTTGCTAACTTCTTTAAAAATCACAAATGAATGAGAGAATATAATAAGATTAAAAAATACGGGGTTATGACATTAATGTGTGCTTTGTTCATTCATTTGACAAGTGGTTTTGTTCTAATTATGTAAGTTCCAAATATACCAGTGAAAGCATTAGTGAAATTAGATTTCATTACAGTTCCCAGCTATTGAGTAGTTAAACTGAAGAAAACCTACTTTCTTTAGGTCCAAATATGGCACTGCACAGTGTGAATGGATGAGTTCTGTGACGATTCTCTAACACTCCTTGAAGCAATATTATCATTTCAGCTTCATTGAATCAATAAGATTTTTTTACATCTTTTTCTGGCTTCTTTACCAGAAAATCATTACATGTTACTTAAGTGGCTGTGTAGTGTCTTCATGGTGTTTATCCCTCATTCTGATTTAATTAAGTCTGTTGAAGCGTTCAGGTAATTTCTCAGTGGACGCTTACTGTTGCCTGAGATATGTTTTCTTCCATGTGGCTTTGGGCACTGATGAGGCTATTGGTTTTTTTCAGTGGAAAGTTGTCATTTGCTGGCATAACTGCTGACAAAATTAATTTGATGTAAAACATGTTTTTTTCCAGAACATGTAAAACATCATTAAACTCCACTATTCTGATGAGTCAAAAGAGCATGGGAACTGTTCAGTTTCACAGCAAAGAACAGGAGGGTGAATACTGACACCTGAACCATTAGGGAGTCTTTTCTCCCTGTAATCTAACTCTTGCTATATTTGTTCAGCTAGGATTGTGTGTTAGCAGAGCTTCAGCATCTGTCCTCAATCTCAACTGCTGCCTGGTCCTTCTACCAGTGTGCCGTGTTCTCTTGGCCTTCCTGCGAGGATCTCAGAAGGTAAGCAGTGTCCTCAGAATGCAGCAGCAGTGAAGATGAGGGCCCTGGTCTCTGTTTAGTCTAAAAATAATAGAAAAAATAGTCTGTTATATCCCTATTTATTATTATGCAGCATGGGCCTGCATGGTGCAGGTATCAGACATTCATCCTCGATTCATGACTCCTTTGAAGACTGCCTTGACTGGCATTGTCCGATTTGATTGGACTTGTAAGGAAGGTTTTTTTCAGTGCATTTTCGAAGGACAGGGAGTTGTAACCTGTGGAAGGCTGTGGAGTTATAACCAGGCAAAGTCTCCTTCTTTCCTGACTAATATAAAAGCCATCTGTGTCCTCTCTACTGCTTCCTAGTAGAGTTCAACAGAGTAAAAGAACTTTGTCTCTGCATGGCCAGAAGCGTCCTACTGGAGGTGACAGAACCTTGAATAAAAATACTCAATCTGATCCTTATCTAGGTGTTCCTGCTCTGGCAGGGGGATTGGACTAGATGATCTTTTGAGGTCCCTTCCAATCTCTAACATACTGTGTGATATTGTGTGTGTGTGATCTATCCATTAGCATGGGAGAAGAAGTTCTGTCGGAGCTAAGAGGGTTTGTTTCCTATGCCGGTATTCAGTGAAGAATAATTAGTTTATTTGCAATTCACCAGTTGCTTTTACAGAAATTTAAGTAATGCTTTGAGGAACATTTGGGTTTTCTGAATGGTTGCAAATTGAACCTATGACTTCTGTTCACCGTATGACAGTACCTATAAGATTTGATACCTATAGATGCATTTATGTGTGCCATACACCTTTCCTTCTGTTCCTGTTCACTAGAGAGTCTGCTGCCTGCAACAATTAGTGCTGCAATTCCTAAATTTTAAGGCCAGAAGGGACATTACTTTATGTGCTCTTGACATCTAATGCAGACCCAACTGTGATTTCTTCATTAAGGTCTCAAAATTGGCTCGGTGACATAATCCTGTTTTTCGTACATTTAGATACTGGGCATGCAAGAGTGTTAAACTTAGTAGAAGCTGAAGCTGCTATTATATCACCTCAGTTGCTGTTAGCATTTTTTCTGTTTGCTATGTTTTAGAAGAGAGATTGCTTGAATTCTTCTCTTATTAGGTTGCCAGCAGGAAAACAAGAAGGCTGCTCGATAAAAGTAAAACTTTCCATGTGACGTGTGGTGTTACAATATGCATCTTTTCAGGTGAGATCTTACTGTGCTGAGTAGCAGCTTGTTTGTGAACACACACTGAAGCAGAACTTCATGTTTTTTCTTGTACAGTACATTTGGGGGTAGTCTTGCTCTGTGCTTCCCTACCTTAAATTGTGAATGCTTTGTCAGATGTGTGTGGGTTGTGGTTTATTTTTCCTTCAAACACTTGGGGTTATATTCTAATGCCAAGCCTTTCCTTAAAATTCCAGTTTCTTAAAGGACAGGTATATAAGAGCAGGTCAAAATCTGCCATTACAAGTGACCCTTTATTGTGCCTAAAGAATTTCAGTGAAGAAATAGGGTGCTACCAGCTTATCTGCAGAAGAGGGAGCAGTGGAGACAAAGAGCCAATTTGGTGAAAGAACAATCTTGTGTGGACACCTTTCAGTGTTGTCTCCCAGCTGAAGCATTGCAGTATGAAAATAATTGCTGTAGTGGTAAAATGCGTATAGATACATGCAGCTTTTTGCTATCAATATCTATAACCTGTTTTACCTTTGAAAAGAATTCCTTAGTCCCTGATGCATCTCATGCAGATGATGTGGTTATAGCTTGGCATCTGGGTAGCCATTTTTCTTGACTTCAGAGGAGCATCTACCCCTTGTTTATGGGCCTCAGATTTACTGTTTCTTTTAGTCTTACATGTTGCTGCTCATCTGGTGAACGCTCTTAACTTCTCTGAGAACTACAATGAAGACTTTCTGGCAATAAATGTAGCAAACTATCGTGGTGAGGTGAGCCATCTGCCCTTTCATATTTTGCATTTAAGCATATAAATTACCTATATGGCTATTTGTGTATTCAATTCTATTCTATGATCCATCCTTTGATCTTTATAGTGCCGCTGAGCTGTGCACTGAACACTAACCATCATGTGAATTTCTGTGGATTTTACTTCTTTCTCTGGACGAAGCATGTATTGAGCACTTTTTATTAAATCCAGTGGGATTTAGTCCTGTTGATTATGAATGCTGTCACCAAGTCCTTTCACCTTGCACCTTGTGTTCCTTCTTCTCTTCTGCCTTGCTCTGTTCCTTGGGTGGGCCTGCTGCTGTTTGGAAAAATACACTCTTCATTTCCACTATTTACAATGTAGGGCTATGTGACAGATACTGGGGATTTGAGGATAGTGGGATTTGAGACTGATTTGGATCTTTAAGCTGCAGTAGGAGCTGGAGTATATATGCTGAGTGGAATTAGTTGTCTGTGAACTGGGCTATAAGCTGACTTCTTATGAAATACATGGTTTGCCTGATTTCTCTGGCTGTGATGCAGATCTCTTGCAGGCACACCAGACTCCTAGTCCCTCCTCCAGGTTGTTGGTTATGCATTTGGCACTGGAGGGAGACTTGCAGATTTCAGGAGTAAGACCGGAGTCCAAGACTCCTCTTTTTTGGGCTACAGTCAAATTTTCTCTGTTTATATTGATTCTAGTCTCAAGTCTGCATTTCTTTTCTACCACCTTCATTAGGAAATGTTTAGAATGACCCTATCCCAGCTGCAGCTTTTCCTGGAAAAAGAGAGCTTGACTCAGCCTAGGCTCAAAAGGACCAACAACCAAGGTCTTCCACTCCCTGGGTGAATGATCTAATCACCGAGCTATTCCATGGCAGACAGACATGCCAACACCAACTATTGTGCTGAGGTTCTGGACTGACCTCGAGTGTCTGCATGTGTTAGGAGTGGCCTAAAAGACTTAGGCCACAACTTAATGTTCCTCATCAGGAACATTAGCAAGAGCTTGCCACAAGCAAGTCAGTGCCGGGGTGTTCATGACAGCCTGTATTGAGCAGCCTTGGGAATTTTGCAATAGAAAATGAAGATAATAACAAGTCTTTAGTAACTCTAGAATTGAAACCTCCCAGATTTTAAGTGCACTAGTAGCTCTTGAACCTCTGTCCTTAAATTCCACTTAAACCTTGTTTTTAACTATGATGGGCAGTCTGGATGCTGCTGTTGTCTTTACATGGCTGTGCACATCTGGGTGACAAGGTCAAGGAGAGGGATGCTTTGTTTTTCCAGACCTGTATGAAAACTCTCACCTCCCCTCACTGCATTTTACTGTAAGTTTTAAAAGAAAATAGATTTTTCTCTGCAGTGAAGACAAAACCTCATGACATGTGGGACTCAGGGGGAGTGAGGCAGTTTCCTGTGAGGTTGAAATATCCCCTTTCCACACGTGGTGAAGGACACAGGAACATCTGGCTTTGTATTTGTCATCTCCTTTGTGTTTAGTCCTGCTTCACTAGAGACCACTGCAAATCTCTTGGTAATGTTACTGGCAATAAAATGCTTGCCACTTGTCTTTCCTTTAAATTCAAAATATCTCTCTGTTCTGCTCCCTTCCGTCCTCCCAAAGGTATGAGTAACTGAGTAAAGTTGAGCTTTCAAAAAATGACTAACTGTAAAGCTATCTGGATCCCAGTTTTTCATAATGGAATTGTCTTCACGGAAAGCATACAAAGGCTGAAGGTTTAGTATATGTTGAATTGCAGTCAGTGTAAACTGTTAGCAGATACCAAAGCTATTCCTGCTTGTGGTTTTAGGGATTGCTTACACCTTCAAGTGTGTGAGCTTTAGGAGCTACTTATTATTATGACATTATTCAGAGAGATACAACATCGTGCATGCTGACTCTTTCTTTTTCCTGTCTGTTTTTCAGGACCCGAGGAAACTGCTTTTCGCTACTGGTAAGTCTGTTGCAAAACTGAATGAGAAAGTTTGCTGCTTCTCATTGTCACTCTCCAGACAAAACATTGTGGCTCTGTGTTCCCATGCTCCATTCCTTGTATCTCAGCTAGGTTGAGATGTATTATTTGTGTTAGTATAACCTGGGTTTGCTTATACAATAGTCAGGAGGGAGGAGTTGCATAAGCCTTGTAGTAGGATGAGCTGCATCTTCAAAGCTGTTGTTGTACAGATGAGTCAGTGGAAAATCATTAGTTTCAAACAGAGATTCTGCATAATATTAAAACCAAATTCCTAAATGATCCAATTTCTAGAAAAAAAGAAACATAGCAAAAAAAGTGGTCTTGCTTCAGCTGGTTTATTTAAGGGCTGGTTTGACTTCAGAGCAGTTTAAACTGTTACATGGGAATCAGGCTTCAGCACTCATAATGAATAAATAAGCAAAGTCATTTTTGATGCAGGAATTTAGAAGGGAGGAATGTGTGGGTATACAGGGGTAGGCACAAGCCTGAGCTTTAGTGCTTCACAAGCAGGTGAAGGTCCTTCCTGATGTTATCTTTCTTTTACCCTTATTTACATCAAAAAACACAAAAATCCCAACTTGGTAGCATGTAGGGCAAGGTCCCGAAGAGTCTCTGTCTGGACAGCAATAAATGGGGTCCTAGACCTGTCAATCCCAATATGCTTACTAGAATTAGCAGCCTGTGGGAAAGTGCTTTCCAAAAACCCTGAAATGAGTTGAGAGTAGAGGAAGTGAGAAAGCGAAATGATAGAAATTGAAGTATACTGTACCTGTTAACTGGAAATAGGTTGGGTAATTGGTGGTGTTAGTGAATCAGTGGTGGAGGCTTGAAAGAGGGTAAGTGACAAATGAGGGAGGTAAAGATGGGGAGGGAGAATCAGAGCAAGAACTAAAGGTTACGTTTAATATCTTGGATGAAGGAGAAGGGCATGGGGTGGAGAAACAGTGTAGAGGCTGCATAAAATAGTGTGCCGGTGTCTGGGGCCATCTTGAGATCTCTCTAGCTGCAAGGTGGAACTACTTTTACCCTCTGATAGCCAGGAAAATTTTGAGCACACTATTGCAAAAAGCAGCGATTCTAAGTCATCTTGAATTTAAAATTGCTCAGATCATGCCCTATGGTAACAACTGATAACTAACATTATTGATTTGTGCCGAAGGAGTGCCCAGGCAGGGACCAAGGCTTTGCTGCCCTGGAAGCTGTACAAATATGCAAAAACTTGGTCTCTTCGCAAGCAGTTCAGAACTAGATTCATTGGCTGATTTTTTCTTTTTACACAGTGAAGAGAAGGAATAAAGAGATGGAAGAATTTATAGTGTGATGGCTTTTCAGATCTGGCCAGGAAAGAACCTCCTTGTATTCATGATTATATACACACACACATATATATACTTTATATGTATATGTATGTTATAGATATGATTTTATATTATATATATAATTATATTTTCATATTATATAACCATAACTATTCTATTATTCTATATATATAAAATCATACATATAATATACGTATAATGTATATGTTCTTCCTAGCTGTGGGAGGAACAAGTATTCAAGATTACAGTTACTGGAGTAAAAGAGAGACATGGAGGAGAGGAAACACTAAACATGCACTGATGAATTGGAGGAAGTTTGTGAGTGAGTCCTTGTTTGCAGTTTGATGGAGAATTGGAAGAACTGAATGTAATAGGTGACCTTGTACACCTTGGCTTGAGTGACAGTGTAGAAAGCTGGATCAAGGGCTGTGCTGCAATAGGATTGGAAGTATGTGTGTCAGAGGAGAGACTGATTGCATACCACACATCAGATCAGCTTAAGAAAAAAAGAAATGAAGAAGGAGGCAATTGGAAAAAATGCACTTATTTTATTGCAAGCACTTTTAATTGTAACCTTTCCATGAAGGAGTGAAATTGTTTCTTATGCAGCCCATGACAAAACTTCCGTTGATTGTAGGACCAGAATTTTTCCTACAGTTTGTAAAACTGAGGAGTGGTTTGGGATGTATCAGAATTGGGGTATCAGACTTTTCAACAAGTGGATATTGAGAAGTTTGTAAAAACCTAAGATTTGAAATTGCTAAAGAGTCTAAAATCACAATCGAATATTTAAAAAGATTAGCTCATTCTTATCATTGGAGTAGGATCCTGTAAAAGATCCTGGGCCATTAAATTTTGTGAATGAAACCATGAAAGCTGGTTTAGATGTTTATATTCTTACACCACACCAGCACTTATTTAGCTTTAGCAATTGGCCTGACTGACTTTCCTTAAACCCAGACACGTGGCTTTTAGGGTGACCAGAGACTATGCTGAAAAACTATGATTCTTTGCGTAGTAAAAGGTTTTGATGCAATGTGTCATGGATTTTAGCTTCTTAATTCAGATTCTTAGTTCCTGGAATGGCAATTTTGAAGATAAGGTGCTCAGAAAAGGTGGTAATTTTGGCAACTTTAGACTGATGGCTTAATGTATTTTATGGGCAGGATTCTACTTTAGGAAGAGGTGAATCATGCTGCAGAAATACTTGTTTCTCTCCTTTCACTTAAAAAAGAGCTGAGGCTAGACTAGTTCTAATAGCAGTCTGCCACTGAGCAGGTGAGTCCAATCCTTAGTATTTTTAACCTTTCCATCTCAAATGCTGGCTGTGGATTACTCTCACAGATCTTGCTGTGTGGGCAGCAATTTCAAGCATGATACAATGTCATAGAGGGTAACTTCAGGCCCTTTCGCATTCCAGGATGAAATGGGTTGGCAAACAATTGTAGTGAGGGCTTGCATAGAAATTGTTGTGCTTGAAATTCTCTTTCTGACCAGGCTTTTAATTGTCATGATAAACAGAGTTTAGGGTTTGGAGTAAAAAAGAGATGTAGAAACTTGTACAGTCACTCTTACAAATAAATAGACAAGATTTGTTCTTGATTACGGGCAAATGTTATGAGCAAAAGAGTACAGGAGCAAAGCCTAACAGGAAGTTAGTGGTGCATGGTGAAATGCAAGGAAAAGGGCAGTTTTCTTTGGGATGGTGGGAAATTTCACGGCATCTCTTCTTCACTGACTAGTTTGGTGCATGAATTGTCTTCAGGAGATAAATGCAAGAGTTTGATTGAATCATGATTTGTATGTTTTAATATTTCCACTTCTTAAAATGTCATAAGAACAAGTATATCTCTGCACAGTTCAAATGCAAGTTATCTTATGTCCATTTTAGTTCCAGGTCTGACTGGAGTCATTATGGTCTTAGTGTTATTCCTAATGTGTACAGCTTCTACGTATGCCATCAGGTAAGACATAATCTGATTATTGTGCTGAAAAATTCCATTGAATAATCATATTTTCATACTGATCAGAGGGAGTGAAAAGTAAACGCAATATGAGGCAAGAAGCATTTAAATGAGTGTTAAAAGTACCAGTTTTCTTGCCCTATTTCTTTACTAGCTTGTGGGTAAATTATCACAATGAATTTTGTATTCAGAAAATCACAAAACCTGATTAAATTGCCTTCAGAGAAAAATACCATTTGAGGAATGTGCAGTTAAAAATCTAGACCTTTAAAAATTCAAATAGTTCTTTTTTCCTATTTGTACAGTCTTGGGTGCCATGGTTTGGTGTGAGGTGTCGCTGCCCATGGCAGGGGGGTTTGAACTAGATGATCTTAAGGTCCTTTCCAACCCTAACTATTCTATGATTCTATGATTCTACAATTCTACAGGGAAGGCAATAAACTCACCATATGGGAAGTTCTGTCCAGTGCCTAAATTAAGTACACTGGAACTAAGTTAAGTTGGTAACTTTATTATTTTCACCAAATTAAAAAAACAGAAACAACAAAAAAAAGCTGCAGTGAAGAAAACCGAAAATAGAATTGTGCTACTTAAGTAGAATGTCCCTTTTTTAAAGCTCGGCTTCTGGTTGTCAGATATGTTCTTTTTAATGCTGATTATAATTCAAAACAGCAATGCAGTATTGACTCAGAATATCAAATGTTTGACTCTCCAATGGGTTCCCATTCTGCACCAGCATTATTGAACACCTATTCTAGTACATTTGAGTGACCGGTACCTTGTAGGACCTAACCCAACACTATAGTTTTTTAAGGCTTGGATTCTGCAATTGAAGCATATAAAATGTCCCTTGATTTTTATAGCGGTCTCTGGTGAATGCAGAGTGATTATGTAAATACCTTATCTCAATTCAGCAAACACTGAAGGATATTTTTATTCCATATCTTCAAGCATTAATGGTGCTTGACTGATGTGAGCTAGATGTGTGGTTTTGAACTTTGCTGAACTAAATCTGTCTTTCCAGAGCAGCAATGTTATCAGGTGCTGATTCAGGAAAGTAGTTCAGCAAATACTTGTGCTCCTTTTGTAGACAAAGATGCTTCCAGAGTTGAGACTTTTGTAAGGCTACAGAAGAGCAGGATAAGACTGCTGTGCTGGATGTCAGGCATGGCTGCACATTACATAGTCCACACAGATGGCTCTGCTTGCAAAAGAAAGCCGGTTTTGGGAAGATGGAAAAATAAAGCAGTTACTTCACTCTGCAGCAGTGAGCCAGAACAAAGCCCTGTTTTCTCCAAGGCCATGTTAAATTAGGAGAAAAGAACAGCATTTATTAATGATTGGGAAACTTGGGAAGATGCATCTAATTGCAAACATATTCTTGAAAATAATAATTCAGGGGTTCACACAACAAAGGTTTCCATCTTTTTAAGTGACATGCGTGTTACTTCCTTCTTCAATTACTATAAGGGCAAGTGCTTTCCCATCTTTGTGCCGTCTAGCCAGCAGAATCAAAGCCCTGAAGAGATTGCCTGCATCTCCTGTTACTCGGGCAGTAATTCTTATTTAGACATTTTATCCTGGCTTCTCTCTCAGGCCTATGGCTCAAGCTTGTCTTTATAGTGTTCTTTCCTAAGGAATCAAGCTTCTGTGTGCATCTTTCTGTCCCTTTCCAATCTCTTTCCCTGTGGATTCTCATGTGTCTTAATGATGGCTAAGCTCACGCTGTAGTCTTAGGAGAATGTTCACTGCGTATCAGAAAGTGGGGTTTTTAAAAATAGACTATTTGAAGACTATTATACGCTCTTGGATTTCAGCCCTAATCCGCTCTTGCACACTGATCTACTTAATCATTGCTTCCTTCTTATGTTCTTCCTGAAATTCTTCTATGCATCGTTATCCTGCTATTTTTGTGCCTTTACTTGTTCAGCAAAGTGTGTGAATAAGTATTTAGGAGGATTGAACTAGCTGCTAGTGTTTTCAAAGAGGAAAGTAAGTATTGTTTGGATCTGTCTTACTGATCACTCTCACAGCTCCTTACTGATGCTGAGTGGCTGTATGGAAATGCTACCAGGGTGGGTAGTTAGAAATGGTTTGAGCAGCTTCAAGGAGGAAAGAGGGTTAGTGTGGTGCTGAATGGGAGAAGGACGGCCAGGTGAAGGGCAGGTTTCAGAGCTCAGTTGCTGGGTTCCTTAGAACTGCCCTTGCTTGGATTTTAGTTTGGTGGCCCTCAGATTGTTAACATTATTTTTCTCTCTTGGGAAAGTGAGACAGAAGCAAATGCAATGTATGTTTCAGATGTGTTGAAGCAAAGGTAGTTAGTTGTTTGTGTAAAAGGCCAAAGGAGGGGAAAAAGTTCAGACAAAAGTTAAGTTATGTTGGAGGAGTAGCTTCTTAAACTATGTTCTCAGAGTTAAGGTTACTTGTTATTTAAGAGTTGTTTTGGCTTATGAATGGGGTAGGTTTTTTTGGTTTTGGAAGGGACTTTCCTACCATGCTGTGTAGTGTGAGGGTTATACTTGTGTGCTATGAAGTAGAGTATTTTCTTAGCCATTTGGCTGTTGTCATTTTCTGGTGACTATTTTACTCAAGAAAAAACAAACAAGCTTAACAGCAAACAATTCCAGATGGATATTTTCTTTGGTCGTGGTTCTTTTTGCATTACTTAACAAATTACTGATGAAAGGAAGTCATCTTCCCCCTTCACCTCTCCTGATCTTCACAGGGGTAATGTTCTTCATGTTTCTCCAGCAGTTCTAAGCCCCACTGTATGTCATCTCCTGCCCAAGATTTCTCCTACCAGTCCTCTTGTTGCCTCCTTGCTCTAGTTCCCTATCCTCCTGTATCTCCTTCCACTCCATACCCTCTCAAGTTTCTTTTGCCTTTCCCATCCGCCCTTCTGCTGTTGTCTACGCTACCTGTTTGTATGTACTAGAAGTGAAACATTAAACATCACAGTCCTGTATTGGGGCAGGGAGAACGCAAGGAGGCACTCATTGTAAAGAGGTTGAGTTTTGAGCCTGGAGGCTGAAGAACTATTCTAGCTATAAGGATCTGATAAGGGCTAAGTGGAACCTATGAAAGCAGTGAAGTCTCCTAGTATAGGAAGAGTTCTTCAGCTGGCTCTGTACTTCCGTGCTCTTTATCCCTCTTTCTCAGCTTTTTGCTTCTGTGCCAGTCACTTGTTCTTCTCAGCACTTAATTGCTTGCAAGTACAGTGTGCCTGTAGGAATACATACTGGGCTTTGAGTGTTCTACCTGACGGTGTGGTATATAATGATGTCCTGTGTGAACAGATCCGCTTTTAATCAGCGGTGATTCCATCTGAATGAAACAGCATTGAACCATGGTTTATTCTTTTCAGGGTTTCAAACTATGACATCTTCTGGTATACACACAACCTTTTCTTTGTCTTCTATATGCTGCTGATGCTGCATGTTTCTGGGTAAGTAAATGGAAAACACCATCCCTTTTCCTGAAGCACAACCAGAAAGAATGGTTGCCTTGATTACTGCCTTTCCTGAGCTTGCTTGTGCACAGTGGGCCGACTTCTTGACAAGATGCTACCCCCTTCACTTTTTCAGCAGGTGTTTGTTTAAACTTCACACTATGGCTTTGACAACTGTGTGTTACTACAGCCAGCTAGCACAAACTTCTTCACTTACAAGTTTATTCCTTGTCCATTTTACCATTTTCTGGTGGGAAATCAAGACAACTTTATTGTTTCTTTTCAGCTCTTTCTTACCTCTCTGCTGAGACACTGAGGCAAAGTTGTTCACCCCTTTCTCTTTCCTCTCTGCCTTCCATTTTGACTTCTGAGGAGGGGGAAGGAGCAGCCTCTCCCTAATTTCCTAATTATTTCCTTCTCATTTCTATGATATAATATTTACTAGGTTTTCTTCTTGTTTTAACAAGCATCAGAGCAGTGTACATGTGCCATGAAGCTTATGGTCAGGTCTATATCAGGCACAACCAAAACCTAGCTCTATCACAAAGTAAAGCAGCTTCCACAAGCTATGCTGTGTGGAAATCTGGTCGCTTGACATCTCTGAAATTTCCTTTGTGGAAGTAGGTACAGAGATTGATATAGGGAAAGGAAGGTGCATTTGAACAAGGTTTATTTCTCCATGTAATTAAACATCTACTGAAACACAAGGGGCTGGAACAACTGTGTGACACTGAGTACCTCTGCTTAAAGTAAACAGTGAAAGGTAATTAGGCCTGGCAGGATCACAGTAGGAGTATGTTGTTGAACAAAACACACAGCTTGAGATCTGATGAATTGAAAGAATGAGTTCAAAACAACTGGAACTCCTGGACACACAATTCCAGTTCTCTGTGAGTTTATTTATTTACTTATTTTGCCGTGGCAAAGCTCTTGTTCATATCTGGAGAGCATGGATCTAACCTGTTCTTGCCATCCTGGAGCAGGATGAACTTGCTGAATTATACTTGACATGTATTTGTCTAACTTCTTGAAAACATCTGATGGCTGAGATCCTCTAACCTCCCTAGGCAGTCTGTCCCAGTATTTTTCATGGACAGTTTTATTTGTCTGCTTATATATTATCCTTTGTCCATTATATTCCTGACCACTTCATGTTGCCACTTCATGAAGGAAGAAGTCTTAATTGGAGAAATTTGGAAACCAAGGCTGCAGTAATTCACCAAGCATTAAACAAGTATCTTGTACACAGCCTCCCTAGTATTGAATTGGAAAGTTGTTCAGTGCAAATCAAAAAGAACTGTCGTTTAAAAGTGGGAGCAGAATGAGTCATGAAGAGTGGGAGTCAGTTCAAGTTTAAGATGCTGTAATATAGTTCTCTACATGTTTTCTCAGTGTCTTTCTCCCATTATAGTATAATGAGTTCTAATAAATACAGTCAATGGAACCTGAAGTCAACTAACCTTCTGCTACAAAGTTCTACACTCAAGTGAGCTGGTTTCTGGGCTCCATTGGTGATAGTGATAAGAAGATTCTTCTTATTCTTCTGAGAATAAAGGAAGCTTAGATACCCACACTTAGATGCCCAAATGACTCCTGCATGGCGTATCTTAGAGATTTGCAGACAAATGGCCAGTTACAGAGCAAGGCAATTCCTGTGGCAAATTGGGTGAAGATTTACCTGTCTTGGGATTCTCTCCTTTTGAGTATTTCCACAGTATTCCTGGATTCTTGTTTTGTTTCTAATTATTATGGGTATGTTCTTATTGTATCTTCTTCTTCAGAGTAGCCAAGCACTGTTCAGCAGTATATAAAGTGATATAAGTCATCTGTCATATGTTATTTGTTCGTTCTTTCATCCCTGCCTTTAGGGAAAGGAGAATCTATCAGGGAATTGTCCTTAAAATCTTCCATTACTCTTGTACTTCAACATGACTTCCAAACATTTCAGTGGCTTAAGGCTTGGTGCATATCTACATTGATTTATCTGTATTTTAAGGCAGTAATAGCAACAACAAATAGTTTGTGTAAAATAGAAAATTGATGTTTCTAGTACCAAATATAAGGAGCTGTCAAACATACAAACCATTTGGAGCCAGATCCTCAGCTGATCCCAATCTGGTATTACTGTGGAGTTAAGTAGGTTGTGCTAGTGCATAGGAGCTGAGTATAGGGCCTTTGTGCTGCCACTAAAGTTATCCAAGGATTTAACTTCCAAAGGGTGAAAAGTTTTAAGATTCCATCTACACATTTACCTATAGCAGACCTTCTCAAGCAACTCGCCTTGAGCTGAGCTGCGAAGCAGAAGGGGATGAGAAGCTATTCCCTATAAAACCACACAGAACCATTGACCTCTAGTTTATCATCATAAATATCTCAAGAAATAATGATGTATGTTTTCTAGATTTAGCCAGAAGTGAATTTTGTCTCTGTTCTGAGGATGGGAAATTGGGCAGAAGTTGATATATGCCCATGTAAATCCTGCATGCTGTGGTGTTCAGCCTGTAGGACACTTTCACATTACTTATCCTTTTTGTCTCTCACAGTTTTGTTTGGTAAAGATGTCTGTCTTCTACTTACTGACATCCATCCTGAGCTTTTATATATTGAAGTATTGCACCAAAAAAGTATATGAGGATATATCTTAAGCTCCTTAAGAGTTGTGCAGGACTCATCTGTTCTGGGAGCTGCTCTTGGGTGTGTAAGACAGCTTGCTGTCCCTTGACGGCTTCAGAAATGGGAGTCATTGCAGCTGCTGTTAACAGGCAGCTTTGTTATCCCAGTTTGCCGCTCAGCATGTTTGTAATAGCTTAAACAAACTAGAGATCACTGGAGGGGGAATGCGCATGTTTGCAGTTCAGCTATTCATGTCTCAAGGAAATCTTTGAATCCTCTTTGGGGATGTTCAGGGAACAGAGATGCTGTGGGAGCAGCTGTCAGGCATGCATACAGGGTTGATTGGAAGAATATTGCATGTGCTGTGACTTGCAGCTAAATCCATGAGGCACCGTAATATTTATGGAGCAGGGAACTAGCATAATGCAAGGGGTATCTTTCACTTTGCAAATATGCAGTGACCGACAATGATGCCAGATGCAAGTGATATGCATGATGGGGCAATAAATACAGACAGAAGCATGGTTGTAGGCACAGGGACACTTCCCAGGTGATTGTCCCAGGATTGGACATGGAGTTTAGAGTCAGCAGGTTTAGCTTCCAAGCTGTATATTATTCATTGGACCGTGCGGGAAGCTTTGTTACTACCTGTCAGAACTGCACTCCAATAGGGAAGATTGCCAGCAGCCTGTCGGAGCGCTTTAAGTTGGGAATATTGCAGATGTCCTACTTGTCTCTATTCCTGTAAATTAAACTCTGTCACTGCTGCTGTGTGTGTATATGCTGGGGAGAAGAGGGGGAACCGTGTGTCCTTAAGTTTGATTGTACCCTTGAAATGAGCCTTCACTGCATGGCCGTGCGCTCAGAGAGCACATCTCACCAAGCATTGTGTCAGTGTGCTTTATTTCCCACCCAAAACCATCCTATACAGTTGTCATTTAGCCCTTTGTTATTTTAAACGTTCCTTCTTGTAGTTTTACTGTCATCACATCCAGATTCGGAGGCAAGTAGTAGTCATAGGGAATTTTATTGCTAGTATTATTGGTTCTTCACTACATCCAGTGATTCATTCATGTGTTGAGATAACCCAGAGTATCTCAGGTTTCCACTTCTTTCTTCATAGCTTCTACCTGCAGCTGAAAAGTTCTCACTTCATCTTACTATAAATTTAACTTTACTTAAAAAACAAGTATGGAGCCTCCTGAATAATTCGCAAGGAAGATTCCTTGGCTATCATGCAGGACTTTCTTTCTCCTTTCTGTTTGATAATAGATATTCAAAGGAGCAAATTATACCATTGTGTGCAAACCTGATAAGAAACAAGTAATGGGGACATTCCTGCAGTTACGATTTGGCAATTTAGGCAACTTCTGCTCCAGATTGCCTTAAAAGCAGGGCTTGCTGACTGAAGGGGAGGATGGGTGAAAACAGCCTGGGTGTGATGGAATGGGAAATGTGATTATTTAATTTTTTTCAAGGCTCCCGCAATCTCTTCCCCCTTTCAAGCAATATTAAGCTTGAGGCTGTTCGGTGGGAGAGTGCCAAGTGAGCTGGAAAAGTTAAACCTTGCCTTTAGTGACAGAGGGCTCTGTTGTTGCAAAGCTTCGATCTCATTGAAAGTCCTGAGAGCAAATGGAATAAATATTCTTACAGAACATGAGCCTTGTGACTGCTTTCTAAACCCCTCTCTGAATTAATACAGTGTACTTGGTTTTGACTGTTAATTCAATGTCTTTGCTATTCTTGTTTTCCTGTAGGGGAGTGCTCAAGTACCAGACCAACTTAGAGGAACATCCTCCCGGTTGCTTTAATCCTAACAAAACCCTCCGACAGAACATGACGGTGCCAAGGGCTTTTGAAGAGCTGTTCCCTGACTATACTACTGAGCCTTTCCCAGAGGACTTAGTACCAGAACCCTTTGTACAAAATAGTTTTATGAGAATTTGTTCCGAGGAACCCAAGTTCCAGTCACACTTCCCAGAGGTCTGTATGATCCGACATTTCAGGTATTACAAGCCGTGCCAAGTCTTTCAGTCAGCCATAACCACTAATTATTGCTTTTCCAGACCAGATGTTTTAATAATGGAAAATATTATTAAAAACCATTCAAGGCATTCAAAGATTCGGTGGGGAAAAAAACAATCTGCATTAAACCTTGAACTGCATTACAATGCGGTGCTTAGAAGAGGGTGGAAAAATGTCAAGAGATTGGCTGTAATGTTCTTTTTTGTACAACACAATAAAAGATGTATTGGTCTTGCTATAAATGTGACTTTAAATTACAGCGGAGCACTTCAGAGGAAACATTTATATAACATATTCATGAGGTCCCTTTGTAAGCATTGTGTCGCAGTAGTTAATTGAAATAATCAAACTCCATTTGTTCTCTTTTTTATACCATGTGGATGCAAGCCCTAATACTCATTTCTGGGTTGCAGTTGGTTGTGGTTTGGCTTTGTATAGCCTGTTGTTTGCAGACAGGCTTGTTTTGTATGTGGCATGGGTAAATGAGTGTGATGACAGTGGGGATAGAAAAGCCTTTTCTTTTTCTGTTTCCCGTTTTCCTTTTGATTCTTTATGCTTTGGGGCAGCAGCTTTTTATTCATCCAATTTTTCTCTTTTCTTTTGAGAAAAGATGAGCTGGGCTCTATTGGCAAGTAGCCTTAGGAAGTTTGAGAATATAGAGTCTGAGACCCACCATTCAGGTTGGTCCCATCATAGACCTCACAGGAGTTTTGCTTTATTACTATCATTGTTTTCTGTAGAACACATATGTCCCATACTAGATGCAGTGGGAACCCATTTTATTATGGAGCATGTAGTCATAATAAGAAACAGTCAATTTTACATTGAAGTCCTCCAACAAAGTTCTTTGGGTTTATGTTTTGTTTTTTATGAACCCTCCTGAATTACAAGCATCAATGCGTATGTGGCCCCATATGACCCACATCAGGACATCAGGCAGTCTTCTTAGGGACTTAAGATGTCTACTTTAGAGCCATTTATGGGAAAAGAGCCATGAAACAAATGGACACTCAGTGTTCTTCTGGCAGCTTGTAACATGATTAAGGACTTATTTTGATTTGGAGGTGGTTTATGCACTGAGTAATACCACATCCTCGGAGCTACTGAAGTTTTAAAAGGCCAGAGGTGCTTGAAGGAATCAGATGCTCTGCTAGTTGCAGGAGATGCTGATGTGTAACTTCAGAAGTTGGGAAGATGGATGGGGTTGAGAGCACTTCAGTGCCATGGCTTGAATGACTGAGCAGATGTGAAATTAGTGGTTAGCTCTGCCATAAGCTCTTAGTAATTGACTGGTAGGATGGGATTGAGCTGAGCAGCTGCAAATGTCTCCATTTGAGGTAGTCACCCAGGGCTCCCCTTATAATCAGAGCAGAGAAATGAGCATTTCCAGGGCACTATTTGTCTAGCATACACATCTTCCACACGGGCAAATGAATTCTGGTTCAGAAGTGCCCATTTCTCTCCCTTGTCTATGATTTTACACTAGTCTAATATAAGCCTAAATTCTATAGCACAAGAATGCTTATTTCTTAGGCTTTATTTTTTTGTTCCTGAGATGATTGAAGAAGGTAATAGTCAAATAAGTTTTCTTCATAAAGGTTAACCAGTTTTATAGTACTTTGGTCTGTTAGATTTTGAAGCAATGTATGTACTGTGTCATTCACTGCTGAATTCAGTTGCAATCCAACTACATAAAACCAGAGTAACATGATTGCAAATGAGGTCATTAGCATTTTGTTTCTGATGAGTTTTATGATTGAAATTGTTTGTGCTTGTGGATGATGCTGCTGGTTAGACTGATTAAGCCTCCACAACATGCTTGGATTTCTGCATGTGGATTGCTGTGGAGGTTACTTGTGACCAAAACACTGTTCCCAATAGATTTGGAATGAGGTCCTGCAAGCACTCGTGTAGTTTTGGAATTAGAAAACATGGGATTAAAAGTCCTTGAGGTAACATAGCTTTATTCTCCCATAGACCTGGTTTTGGATTTCTGGACCTCTGTGCTTGTACTGTGTAGAGAGGCTTTACCGCTACATCCGCAGCAATAAACCGGTCACAATAACTTGCGTGATAAGCCATCCCTCCAATGTCCTTGAAGTAAGGATGATAAAAGATGACTTTAAAGCAAGACCTGGGCAGGTGAGTTAACGTGCCCCTAAAAAATCACTGCTATTCACATAGCATTGTCTATAGGGACGACTTCTGTATGTACTAACCCATCACTGAATGTTTTGAATGTACATTTCCCATCGTTTTATTTTCTCTGGCTGATTTTGTTTCAGTATGTTATTCTACACTGTCCAAGAGTGTCTGCACTGGAAAGCCATCCATTCACCCTTACAATGGTAAGAAATATGATTTGTTTTTCCTATACTTTCCCTTTCATTTATATTTGGTAAGCAAATGGTCTTTATTTCCTTCAAGGTGAAAATTTCCTCCAGAAAAGCTTATGTTTCATTTATGAGGGTACCAATGAATATGAAATGGCGTGTTTATTATGTATGACAGTGCTCAATACATATTTAATTTTTCTCCACTGTTGAGAAAACAATAATGGGAACTTTTTTCAAAGTCTTCCATAAGTGAAAAACAATAATAGATAAATACATAAAATCAGTGTGAGTTTGATCATTGGTTCATAAAAGAAGTTTCAGGCATTTCTGGACCTTGACACAGAATGAGCACAAATTTTAATGACTTTTCTGTCATTTCTATTCAATGAAAAGATATTCGTGCAACTCCCTTTTCCAAAGTTAGAAAAACATTAAGTTTAAAAAAGAAGTTTCTGAAATAGTCTTATTTTTTTATATTAAGGGATACATCAATGAATTAGAGTGATCATACCAGTGAAATCATACAACATGGAAATTATTTACTCAGCTCAGTTGATGCTTGAATGGGAATTGGACCTCTTGGAGACAGACAGCAATAAAATGAAACTGTGTATGAATAGAGCTGAAGTTCTGCAGGAGTGAGCAGTGCAGAGGCCTGGGAGATGCTGCCAAAAAATCACTGTACTGCCCTGGTTATGTTATTACAAAAAGCAGAGTCCAAGGCTGCATATTAGTGGCAGCCTTTTCCTTTCAAGGGGAATAAAGGCTTTAGAATTGCCTGAAACAGATATTCTTCTTCAAGAAGACAATGGAGATAAATGTTCACATCTGATTGATTGTTTTCTTTGACTGATAACTGATACTTCATCCCCGCTGAATTGTACCGACTGCTATAGAGCAGCTCAGGTACTGTTACCTGAAATTCAAAAGGCACAGCCAGGTCCTGTCCACTTCCTGTTCTTTGGTTTTGTGGGGTGTTTTTGATTTCGGGCTTTCGTTTTAATGTATTTATCTATATGCCAAGACAGGAGGCAGGTACTGTCACAGAACTCACACTAAATTCCACCCAAAATAAATTTCCTGCTGTAAATCTGGAATTGAATCTCACTTAAGGGAATCTGCCTCTTGATAAAGACACTTGCATAGCCTGATTTTTACATAGTTTTTCTAGCTATTCACTTTACTGGTATAAAGCAGAGGCGTGTGTACTTTATGTGTTAATTTTTAAGGCTTTCCTCTTCGTAGGGCGTGAAGATAGCTAGATATGAAACGTAGAAAGACGGTTTGCAGTGAGTATGATGGAATGGTAGCAGAATGACATAGTTTCGTCTTTGTGCAGAATGATGCAGTCAGTATTTATTTATGTTTTTTATTAGTTTAGTCATCAGAAGATATATATGAAGAAGTTAACATAAGTCTCAGATTACTCTTTAAGCTCATTTGGCCCTAGCATAACTATATTTAATAAACTTTGACCTGTTTTATGCCAGTGGACAGATCTTATTTAAACATTAATCTCAAAGCATCATGTTCTCCATTTCTGACTGTCCAACTCGGCGGAAATTAAAATAACGGTAATAATTTGATCGTTAGGACTAATTGTACAGATTGGAAACTATGAGACTCTGTTACAAGGTTTTACTCTTTCTGTATTAGGACCCTGCTAAAATAGTGGATTGTGTGATTCTGATTTCCAGAAATAATGTTGTCAAAGAGTATTAGGCCTGGTATAGTTGTCTTTTCTCTGGCAAAACTTCCAATTTATTATCATGAGAGATTTTTATCAGAAAAGAGACTGCTGATATGGACCTACTGGGTTTGATCATAGGATGAAGTTGAATAAGACGTTTTCTTGAAGCCAGATTGTTTGTAAGAGTTGAGGATTTCATCCAGTATTTAAAAAGGCATACTATAATAATGCATGTTGTGAAAAATAACTTTTGGATGGAATATTCTAGATCTAGGAGGGATGGAAAATAGAGCTCTTGTTGTGAGTTTGAGTGTTCTTGGTGAATATAAATAACTCATATTCAGAAAATGTACATTATATTTCCGATATGTAAGTCTAGTTGATAAATTAGTTTGTGTAATTTTTGCAGTCACATATTAAATATGTAGCATTAGAACTAGAAATTTCCACTCATGTACAATGCATTGTATTTTAAGTACGTAATACTAGACCAGGCAATTTCTGTTCATCCTCATTGCCGTACACTTTAAAGTACGGCGATATCCTTCAGTATAACAACATACCCTTCAAGATTGCACACATATTTTGTCTATTACAAGATATGAAGTTACCACTGAGTTACTGAGCTTCATTTTTATTGCCACAGACATATTTCAGTAGAACATCAACTATGCTGGAGAAATGCTGTTATTGGGTAAACGGCTTTTTTACAGCATAATGAGGATTTGAAATGTCTAGGTTTATGACAGTCCTTTTGCTCACCCTAAGCAGGGGATAGTCATTTCCACGTGTCTTTCTAGGTCATAGAATATGCCTTGGGCTGTTGTCCTGCCTAGAAAGGGTTTTTTTTTTATTGTTATTTAATATGATGCCAGACGTGGGACTGCACTTATAAAAGTGTGTAGGCAATAGCTTAACTCAGTAGTTTTTTCTGCTCCCTTCTGACCTACTTGTAGTTACCAAGCAAGCTGGAAGTCTACTGCTGCTTCTTTTCTTGGATGATGATAATCCCCGGGTTATTTTCCTAGGCTGATGTAGGATCGTGGGGCTCAAAGCCACAGCAAGAGCAGCATGTGGAGGATATGGGGCTTTGGATACTGAAAGTACAGCGCTGCAATGACTGCAGCAGTGCTAGGGGGAAGACTGCACCCTGCTTCCTGGTGCTGTTGTCCCGCTTAGAATCATAGAATGGTTTAGGTTGGAAGGGATCTCTGAAGGTCATATAGTCCAATCCCCTGGCGCTAAGCAGGGACATCTTCAACTTGATCAGGTTGCTCAGAGCCCCATCCAGTTTGACCTTAAATGTTTCCAGGGATGGACACCTACCATCTCTCTGGGCAGCCTGTGCCAGTTACCACCCTCATCGTGAAAAATTTCTTCCTTACATCTAGTCTGAATCTACCCTCTTCTAGCTTAAAACTATTGCCTCTTGTCCTATTGCAACAGGCCCAACTAAAAAGTCTGACCCCAGGCTCTATGTGATATCCTTTTTAAGCTGATGAAACATCTCACTACCTGGAGTAAGCTTAAAAGACAAGAAGTGACCAATTCAGGTATATCTTTATATTCTAAGCAAGGGCTATAAGCAGAAGTGGAAAGGAAGGGGTGAACCAGGGTGAAAGAGTCATGCAGATATCTTACTAGTCCATTCCCTTTTCAAGGTTGTGTAATATTTAGTTTAGCTCAGTTTCTTACATAACACCAGGGTGGAGGAAAACACTGGGAGGCTGTGTAAAGGGCCTGAACCCACTCCCATTGCACTCTGGCAAAGCTCCCATGTGCTTCACTTAGAGCTAGAGGGAACTCTGAATCGTAACCAAGTGAGCATAAAGAGGTAGGCATTGTTCAGGAATGTGTGTAGTGTCCTTTATCTTCTTTCCTTTCTGTCTATTGAAAGCATTCTTTCCCTGCTGATGAAAGGAATGAGCAGAAGTCATTGGTGCAAAATGCACACAGGGAATTTGGAGAAGCAAGATCCATGTTGCTCTGAACTCAGAGCTGCCAGTCTGGTTTCTTTGCTAACCTGTGATCTGGCTCTGCTGTCAAAGGCTTCATGTTACAGAATCATGAAATGGTTGAGACAGAGAGGGACCTCCGGAGATCATCATGTTCAACCCCCTGTTCCAACAGGGCCACATAAACCTAGTTACCCAGGACCATGTCCAGATGGCTTTTGGATATCTCCAAACATGAAGACCAAACACTCAGGGCAACCTGTGCTCAGTCACCCATACCATAAGAAAGTGTCTCCTGATGTTCAGAGGAAACCTCTTGGGTTTCAGCTTATGCCCATTGCTTCTGGTCCTGCCACTGGGCACCACTGAGCAGTTTGGCTCCATCCTCTTTGCACCCTCCTTTCAGGTATTTATATGCATTGATAAGGTCCCCTTCAGTCTTCTCCAGGCTGAGCAGTCCCAGGTCTTGGTCTTTCCTCATAGGGAAGATGTTCCAGACACTTAATCATCCTCATGGGCTTTGGTTGGACTCTCACCAGGATGTCCATCTCTCTCTTGCAATGAGACAGTCTCCAAGTGTCGCCTCACAGGTGTTGAATAAAGGGGAAGGGTCACCTCGCTTTACCTTTGGCAGTGTCACTTGTACACACTGAAGTTCAGGCACTCGGAGATCCCAGTATCCTCTCGCGATCAATATAGAAGCTGGCATTTTTTAACTCAGATTTTGAAGCGTGTTTCCACTGTTTTTTAGTCCCAAGTGACTTGGCATTCATTAGTGTGGCTCCTTGACTTTGTTATCCATTGGAACGGCTGGGAGTGGTAAGGGAGGTGTGACCCAACATCTGGGATTCCTGGAAATGACCCACTGGCCAGTGCTAGGTAGTTCGTGATGGGCACTCACTTCATATTGTCTTCATTGCTCCATTGTCTTTGGTTTTATTTACCAAAGCGCTTTCTTCTTAAGATGTTTTACCGTGTTTCTTTCACTGGTTTCTGTACGCAACTGTTACTATGCTGTGTAATACTGCTAGTAACATTTAGTAACATTCTCAGTCCTATGCACCTTTGTTTCTGATTTCCTTGATAGGACACTATTGCATGTTACAGTTGAATGTGAACAGAATACAGTTAGCTCCGAGATATTTGGATCTGTAGTAGGGAGAAGTATTTTCTGTAATTAAATATTTTAGTTGAGCGTTTGTAAAGGGACAAGTTATTTTTGTGTATTTCCCCTTGATGAACTCTATTACGGAGATTTGTCTTTCAGACCCAAGGGCGCGGTATGGGCTGGAGATCAGACCATCCAAAGAAACAGCCGAAATCTCTTAGCGCTCTGCTTCCTGAGACTGACATTTCTTTACGCTTATGTGGAAGAAAGTGTGGAACTCATCTGCTGTGGAATACAGTTTAAATGTCATTGTCTATAGCAACCTTTAAAGCCCTTGGAAAAGAAAACAAGTGTTAGCAGTAGTATAGATTTCTAGTAATAAGGATGGTCCTTCGTCACAGTTCAAATACCCAAACTCTGCTTCTACTCTTTAGTATGCAAAGCACCATCTATTACCAAAACATTTTGGGGAGTATTTGTTTCCTATGACTTCATTCCAGTTACTCTTTCTTTTAACCTATGTAGCAAGAAACGGCCAAGGCTTGCTTTTTATGGTAGCATTGGTTTTCTTTCCAACTCCATCTTATATTTTCCACTTGGTATTGAGTTCCCTCTCCTTCTAGACACTTAAATACACTACTGATTACTTGCAGTAGCATGAAACCATGGTACTGACTGTTTATAGCTGCATGCTTTCTTTTTTTTTGCTAATGAATGACTTCAGAGGTAGTTCCCACTTAGAATATATTTTAGTGTCTTACAAAAGAAGGTGCTTTTTCTGCCGTGTTTTTGGACTGTCTTGCATTGGCATGCAGTGATTGGAAGTAAGCCTCATGGAAATAGCCTTGTGTTTTGCAGACGTTAAGTGCCTCAGAAGACGTGCTGGGTCCTTTCATGTGGTCTCTGCTGAATCTACTAGAGTCGATGAAAGCCACAAACTCACACAAGCTGCAGTTTAAACAGTTTGGCTACCAAAAAACTGGTGTCTACTCCTAGCACTTCATAAAGCTTGATAACCTTGTTGTTTTAGTAGTGTTGATTTGCTTGTGGAAAAAGAAGGTAGGAAACAATTACATAATTTCATATGAGACTTAGACCATGACCTTGAAGTAAGGACAAAACTAAGAGGCTAATTCTTAATTTGGGGATGGCTTGGATCTCAGGTTTAGTGAAACTTGTGTTCTGCAACAAATATCCACAAATGCAGAATTAAATGATGTATTACACCAAATTTGTGACAGTTTTGGTTGTCACTAGGTGCTGTCTTGCCCTTGTCTCCCCTTGGAGCTGAAATCTGTGTTGCACAAAGATAGGAGATACTGTTCTGCCATTGTGGTGTGAATTCAGAACTCACCTAAACTGCTGTCTGAATAGCTTAAAGTTTAAAATCCTTCCTTCTGGTGCATGCATGGAACAATGCAAACTGTCCTTTCAGTGGGTACCAATTCTAAAACAGAATTACCACCTCTTAAGGAGGAAAGAAAACAATCCTGATGGTTCATGCAGTAGTGAACTGAGTCTTTCTTACTGCTGCCTTTTAGAGTGGTGGCTATGGAGTAAAGCCTAGCAAGTGCCATGGTGATTGAATGAGTTAGTTTGCAGAATCCTCTTTGCTGAAGTGCTGATGGAAAGGCTTCATTAAGTTTTATGGCAATAGCATAGAGCTGCTATTTGGAATAGTTTGGGGTTTTTTTAGCTAAAATACTGGGTCTCAAAGGATTGTCCTCTTTCATTTCCGATGATTGTTTATGTATAATAAATTATGGTTTCAGGTCTCTGGACTTTATAGGAGCCTTCCAGTGCAATAAATCTTAGCCCACTAAGCTGAGGCTCTTCAGGCAGAGAAAAAGCATTGCCTAGTTTGTATAGGTCAACCTTCACTGACTGACTTGATATACAGATTTCATTCCTTTCTCCATCATTAGCCCTAACCCAGCCCCACTGGTAGGATGCCTCCTCCCATCCTGTGGTTCCCCTTTAAGCATCCATAATCCTTTTTGGAAACAATTATAAAGCCACCTGTTATTAAGATAAAAGGTTTAATTTGAAGATGTTATTCTACACTGTAGGAAGTTGACTGTTTATGTAGAAAGAGTCCTAACTCTTCTGCTCCTGTGAACAGTGAAACCTTAAATATTTGGTATAAATGTCCTTATACTCTATTCATATCTATAAAGCAGACCAGGACCTCATCTGTCATTCCAAGAGGTATATATCCTGAGCTTGATATTTGTTGTCTTTTCAGATTATTACTGGTTCAGCACTGAAGTTGTCATTTGGTGACTATTTTTATTTAAATTAGCAAATAAATGTATCCCAAGGTACTCTTGGTACTCAAACAGAGGTAAATTGCATAAACTCCTGTTGAGCTTTTTCTGTGTGAGACATATCTGCATATCCACTGATGAGTAGCTTCACAAGATAGAGTTAATAGGGGCAGATGGCATGGAAGCAGCACATGCAAAGCAAAAAATAAAACCAAACCAAAGACCACAGCCTTCAGACTCCAGGACTTGAGGAAATATCTGCTTTATATTAATATGAATGGCTGCTTCTTCAGATCCTCCAAAGAGTTTTGGCTCTTCATTCAATGTCTAGATCCTATTTCTGGTTGTAGATAAGCAGAGATAACTACGTGTGATGGGTAGTTTGAAACATTTTTTTGAAACCAGAAATTTTCTCCTTGTTACAATGTGCTCTGACCTCCCCCATTTCAGTGCTGCATAACAAATCTGCTTTTAAATCGCATTGAAGTGGAACCTGGAAGAGTCTGGTCGTATAAGCTCCAAGAAGTTCTGCCCTGTTGGTTCTCTGTCCTTTTGCACGGATGGTTAAGTTAAAGCAGATCACATCAGGAGGATTTGTGTGTGACATCTTTCTTCCTTTTCTTTCCTTCCACGTGCAGTTCTGCATAAGTAAGAAAAAGAAAAAGCCTTAAGGGGCTTGAATTCTCTGCTCATATACACGGATGCTCAAATCTGTGCTAAGTCATTTACGATATGTAGCAAGTTAGGGGGGCATTATGTATGCATTTCTTAGTAAGTCAAAGTTCTTTTAAGGAAGGGAAAGGACAGGTTTGTATGTGCAGATAGTCAGATCCACAAGCAAAACCCAAATATATTACTGAGAAAGAATACTTTGCCTGATTCATATCCAAATTAAAATCCTGTAAAGTAATAATTACTGAACCCTAGGCAGAGAAACTTTTAAGTCCATTAATCATCTCAGAGTAGGTAGAAGAATGACCTGAAAGAGGTTTCTGGATGTAGATGACTAATTACAATACTGTACCTAAATAGTCTCAGAGCTATTACTTATTCATAGATTTTCTGCCATTTAAGGTTTTTTATTTGTTTTGGTTTGATTTTTTTATAGATTGAGTTTTCCTTGTTACCCTCACACCTCTATTTGAGTCCATCTGGTATCTGGATTTAGGGCTAATGAGATTACAAGATGATGGCCCTGATCTCTACGTTTACATTTTTGAGCTTGGTGCCTTGTCAGAAAGATCTCAGCAAATAATACATGAGTATAAACAACTGTCACAAGTAACGCCATTTGCTTTTGTAAGAGAAAATTAGTGTTTTGCAGAGCCAAGGTTGTCTTTATCCTTGGGTAATCCAGAATTAACTTAAAATCAGTGACGGTATTAACAGCCTAGCAGTTAAGCTTCAGCTCAAAGCTTCTTTTATGCAAGAAATTTTGTACTATGCAAGGAGCAAAACTGGAGATGATGGAGAAACACGTGTCCTGTACTATAAACTTGAGAAATAAACAATCCACAACTGGAAAAGCCTAGGGCCAAATTCTGAAATTCTTCATAAAAAAGAATTGAAAAGTTGTTGGAAGTTTGCCTGAGTAAGAAGTATATAAGGACATCGGGAGCTAAGTTCATACTGACAGATAAATACAATAAACCCAAAATCTAACACGATGACATTCTAATAAGATTTGTTAAATACCTTGTGCAAATGGTTATGAAACTTGTCTTTATGAGATGAGTTACAGAGCGTTTAGAGAAACGCAGATAGGGAGTATCTTGCTGGCAAACTGAAGACATCGCTAGAGCTTGTCTGCTCTTCATAGAAATAGACAATCTAGCAGGTGTTTGACAAAGAATTTAAGTAAAGTAAAGCAAGAATAGTACAGAGTAATATTTCAGATACCTTTTGTCCTTCCTTAGGCTTTCTTGTTTGGTTTTGGGCTTAATAGCTTTGAAGTCTGCATAAAAACCCGAAGTAAACCTTTACTTTCATTTAAACTTACAAATCTGACTGTCTTGGATGGAGGGAACATAGAAGTAGTTACACTCAAATTCACTAAATCCTGAGTCCTGCTTCAGCAGATACTTTAAACAGAAGGTGTCTGATCCCTCTCATGAGCACTATTTTCGTCTGATATTATAAAAGTAAATTTGCAGTATATAACAAGCATCTACTGACTCTGGCAGTGTGCTTTCTCCCATCAGAGGCAGTTAGCTGCTAGGTCGGGTTAGGGAAAGGTCTCGGAAGTGCAGGAGAATGTCAGAATGAAAAAGCCAAGTACAACTTTCAAACATGTGGCCAAAGTATTAGAGGAAATGAAGCACTCTGCCTCTTGCTGTCCTAAAATTAAGACCAGCTGACTGGGTAGGATCACTTTAGCCTGGCAAAATGCTGTGTGTGCTGGTAGGGTAGTTTGGAGGAACACGGTGTTATTAAAGGTGTTGGTGATCCAACCAGAAAACCTGCTGATCCTTTGATGGTTCTTTCCATGCATGCCTCACACCACAGGGAGCCAGTTTGCAGAAGTCTGGAGGTGGCCCATAGTTTCTACTCAGGGATGATGGAGAAGGAGCCTTTTGCGCCATTTAGTTTCCTTGTTCATGTGTTTCTCAGCTCACCACACTGTGGCTTGGCAATGTGTCTGCATATCCTTGAAGGACTTGGAGAGGCAGCCTTGTGCAGAAACATTGCTCTGCTACCTTCTGCTCCTTCAAGGACAAAGCCTTGTATCCTGAGCATCCTGTAAGGTTATGGCTTGTCTTTCCACTAGCTAGCAACTTGAAATGCAGAAACTATATGGGCTGAATATTGTTAGGATTGAAGCATTTTCACGGTGTTAAAGGGAGTTGGACTTGATGACCCTTGTGGGTTCCTTCCACCATGAGTCTGTGAAGTATAATGTGTGTGCTGGGGTGAAAGGGTAGTCAGCAAGGTTTTTTACCTTGGTTAAGCTGCAGGGCAAAGAAATAGTGGCTAGTCTGTAGAAGAGTATCTGTAGCAGCAATAGAGTAGCAGTTGGGCTATTAAAAATTTACTAGAAAATTAATAAAGTAATTGCATATTATTTATTCTACGGTATATATTTTTTAATGCAACACTATGTTTTTACATCTACAACTGCTGGTCTCTTTGCAATCCTAAGGCATCTATTACAGTAAAGATTCATGTTTTCTTGTGGTGCGAGAGTGGAACCAAGGAACAAATGCTCATGGATTGAGACATCATTAAAAAAAAAAGAGATTGTTTTGAACACTGAGGGTGATTTAACAACTGAGGCTGCAGGGAGTGAAGTAGTAAAGGCTGAACTACAGGCTCACAGGAACTGGTGGGTGTGGGTTTGTGGTTTATGTTACAGAAGAAATTAGACCCCAGATGACCAGAATGATCCTTCTTGGCACTGCAGCTGACCAGTGATGCATCTTGAGCATCCCACAGTGTTTTGGTGTGGTTTTTCCACTAGCTAGACTGCAGGTGTTCGAGTTTCTGCAGCAAGGAGTACAAGGGAATTGAAAGAAAACGGAAAAGGTGTTTGGGATGTGCATCTGCAGCTGGGCTGTTTGGAAGGAGTCAGATGTGCAATGGGAGGGTTAAGGCTGAAGCAACAGGTATTCAAGGCATGGTGGTCTCAGCTTGATTATCCAGACACCCTTGATACTTAAGAGATGTTCCATGGTTAGAATTTCCCCACATTCAGAGATGTTATGATGTCTGCTGATGTCTGCCAGTTAAATTAAGAGAGCTGTAAGGCCAAGTCTCTAACAGGGAAAGCTTTTAGACAAAATCCAATCTGTAGAATAACACAAAACAGAAAAATAGAGTCCTTTTAGAGAGTCTCCTAGCGTTTGGGGCTTGGATGGGTTTAAAAGAGTAACTCTTCAGATTAACCTTTTTTTTTTTTTTCTCTGAAATCTTCTGCTTATGGGATTCATTAGTTTAAAACAAGGGTAACCCAGTGTGACAGAGTTCACCTATGAGTCAGACTGGAGTCTAGCTACTATTTTTTGGCTACCTTTATATAGGATGCCTGTGTTTGTCATCACTCCTCTTCATTTCCTAATGGCAGGATGAATCATTTTAGGAATGTTTATATCAGTTCTGTGTGAAAACAGACAAGCTACGGCTCACTGAGCTCCCGAGGTTCACATTTTCATAGCTGAAAAAGCTGAGAAAATTTTCTTTTTCTTGTTTCTTTTTTCCCCTTTATGGGAAGGAAAATACATTGTGCTTAGTTCTCCTCTCCCCCCTTAATTCTGCCTCTTTCCCAAACATGCTAAATCTTTAATGTGTTTTTCTTGATCTGTGTAAGGGTTCATCCAAGTCTGGAGCAAGGATGGGCTGATGAAATGAGGTTTGTGATGCAGCTGGTTCACACTGGCAGGCAGGCAGAGGCATGGAAACAGAGCAGGAACTCTGTGATGTTTAGTGTCCCTGCCAGGGTATCTGCAATTCCATATTAGGGTCATATCATGACTTTTTCCCCCAAAGTAAAAGATGCCTTTGAAGGAGTTTCCCTTTAGTTAAGCACTCTGCAGTAGCTTTTTAGTTCCCAGAGTCAAGGATGAGGTTTCACTTTGTTTTTCCAACTATGGCACAGATCTTTATAACTTTGAGCGCAATTCGGCACCCAACTGCAGCACCAGACATGTTGCTTATTGTGATGCATCAGCTTGAGAGCAGTATGTCTACAGGAACTTGAAAGGAGCTGTATTTGCAGAGCCATGTGGTGGTACATAACTTGGGCATCCCTTTCATCTCCTTTTTCTAGGCAATAGATATTCTGCAGTGTTACCCATCATGCACCATCAGTGTTATCCATCAATGCATCAGCACTTCTGTGACAGTGCTGTAATCAAAACCTAACAGCTCTCTAAAGAGTCTTCGTAATTCTTACAGAAGAGATGTACAGAAGACTGGAAACTTTCAGGAATTAACTTTCTATTTTCTTGCTAGTTTGCTGTTCACTCACCCCAACTCCCTGCATCTTCTGGTCTGGAAACAGTAATATACAATACTTCAATAGTATGTAATGCAATTAAAATTATTTCAGTAAGGTTTGCCCTATTTCCTTTTCTGGGAAGAATTCTTGGCTGGGAGTAGATACCAGAGATGTTAAACATTCAGGGTATTCTAAACTGGAAACATAGACACCAATAACATAGTTTTCATTTACTGTATGTTGTGCTCTCATGTGCACAGATTTCTCCATTGCTCAATGCCTCCAGTTGATCTTTATACCAATATAAACTGGGTGTAAAGTATTACAGCTATGATCCAACAGTATCAGTTCATTCACTTTGTCTAAAAGCAAAGCACAGAGGACAACTGAGAACATGTTCACATTGTACAACTGACAAATAAAATACATTTCAAGTATGTATTAATCTAGTAGTGCATTAAACAGTAATTAGCTTATTCAGATTGTTTAAAAAATCTATACTTTATGTCAACATAGAGGTCAATAGTAAAGCTGCAGCTCCTGCTGAGAGTAATTTTGTGGTTTATAAGCATAAAGTTCTCCAGGGATTGTTGCAAGTTTCCTGTGGGATTATTTGCATTTGTATTTCAAGCTAGTTTGAAATAAAAGGGGAAAAAAATACATGGAAAGGTGTTTCTTGGTCAAGATATAGAGTAATCCATATATCTGAAGGGGGCCTATAAGGATGCTGGGGAGGGACTCTTCATTAGGGACTGTAGTGATAGGTCAAGGGGTAATGGGTTCAAACTTAAACAGGGGAAGTTTAGATTGGATATAAGGAAGAAATTCTTTACTGTAAGGGTGGTGAGGCACTGGAATGGGTTGCCCAGGGAAGTTGTGAATGCTCCATCCCTGGTGGTGTTCAAGGCCAGGTTGGACAAAGCCTTGGGTGACATGGTTTAGTCGGAGGGGGGATGGAACTGGTTTTTCTTAAGGTCTTTTCCAACCCTAACTATTCTATGATTCTGTGATTCTAATCTGTATTCTATCAGTTTATCTACATATAAAATAGTATTCTCATTGCTTTGAATGTGAAAATACATACAGAAATAAAATAAGAATAGGCATTGTGAACTTGCTGCCATGTGATTAACAGCTCTGAGGAAATCTACCAACTTTCCAATGCTAAGAACATAGTTTGGGTTCTCCAGAGGTGTAAATCTGCACAGGTTTATTAAATTTAATAGAATTCCTTTGGTTTTCAGCTGGTTTTGGAAGGTGGCCAAATACAGGCGGATAACCTGATTAGCGTAGACATTCCCACCTGAATAAGCTTTCACTTTTTAAAGGTATAGATAGCTTGAGGTCAGAATGAGATTAATGTAGCTTCATGTAATTGCACATCTGCCTCAGTCAGTTTTTGTATCACAGCAGTTTAATCAGATGAGTGTGACAGATGGGGTTCATTTAACTCTTTGAAATGCAGAATGAGCTACTGAAAAACTTACCTGTTGTGACCTTTTTGTTTAACAATGTCTACTATCTCCTCTCATTGCAGACTATCCAAGTTAGTGATTTACCTGTTTGGAAAACATTTATTTAGGGAAAAGGAAATTGTTTGGGTTTTAGGTTGTTTTTTTCTTCAATATTGGCTAATCTTTACAATTTCCTCTTGGGCGTTGTCCTGGGCAATGAGGGAAAAATAAGGGGCTTCTTGCAGCTCCCACCACAGTAGAGTTAATAGTCACTGGATTGTCTCTTAGGGCTCCCAGATTAAAAGGAGCAGAGGAAAATCCGAGCACTATTTGCCAAAACACATTTTTAAAGCTATTTTAACAAGGCTCATGTGCTTATTCTCTTGATTTCCAGTTTAAGAGGGTGCTTCAGCTTGTGCTCATCTTCATAGAACATAAGTAGATGTCAGTTTAATGTGTGTATGAGCTGACTGTAATACGGATCTTGAAGCAGTGTTTAGCTGTGAAGTGTTTTAAAGATGAGTTATGGCAAATTGAAAGTAAATAAGGTGATCAGAGACTTAGATACATAAAATGGCCAAGAGCATCATTATTCACAAGATTTTTAACACTATTTCTCATAAAATCCCCATAGAGAAATTGATGAGGTGTGGAGTTGATGAATGCTGGAAAGTACATGGAAAACTGCTGGGCTTAAAGCGTTGTGACCTGTAGCACAGAGTCCAACTGGCGGCCAGGCAGTAGTGGTGTACCTCAGGGATTGACTCTGGTTTGCAAATGATGCATGGAAGAGTGGATGTTGCACTGTGTGGTTGTGCTGAGATTTGAGGGACTCTGGGATGCTGGAAAGCTGGGCTGACAGTAGCTTCATAAAGGTTGTGAAAGGGAATTGCCAAAACCTGCGCCTAATAAGGAATAACCCCAGGTACTAGTGATGAAAAGTGACTGGCTGAAGGCTGTTCAGAAGGGAATGACCAGGGTGTCCTGATGGACACCAAGCTGACCATGAGCCAGCAATGTGCCGTTGCAGCAGAGAAGGCCAACAGGCTCCTGGGATGTAATAGACAGAGCATTGCCAAGCAGGTCAAGGGAGGTGACCCTCTCTGCTCAGAACTGGTGAGGTATATCTAGAGCTCTGTGTCCTGTTCTGGGCTCCCTGGTACAAGAGAGATGTGGATGTACTGAAGCAGAAAGGGCTATGAAGATGAATAAGGTACTGGAGCATCTCGTACAAAGAGAGGCTGAGATTGCTGGAACTGATGCAGGATTGAAGGAAATGGAACCAGATTCTTCTCAGGGGCACCCAGTGACAGAACAACACAAACTAAAGTACAGGAAGTTCCATCTGAACATAAGAAAAAACCCACTTTTTTCTGTGAGTGTGCCCAGAGAGTCTGTGGACTCTCCATCCTTGGAGACATTCAAAGCACAGCAGACCCTGCTTGAGCAGGAGGATTGAAGTAGCCAGTCTCCAGAGGTGCTTTCAAGTCTCAGCTGTCCTATGATTCTGTGATTTCATGAAGAAGGTTAAATATATAAGAGGATATTTTCATTGCACTTCATTCCACGTGCCCAGTGGTCTGTCAGTAACATGGGGAAATTTCATTATTAAATTTCTGTAAAACTGTCTTTGAATATTTTCTTCAGCTTCTGGAATATTTTCTCTAATAGTCTGGAAAAAAAAAAGCCACAATTTTGAGACTTGTAATTGTGTACAGAGATGAAAGAGGTAAAATAAGTGTTCTGTGTAGTAAAAACATGCATACGATTTTCAAAGTTCAAATTGCAGGTCCATAGGAAAGTCTTAGAAGAGGCCTCTGGAGGTCATGTGGTTCAACCTTTGGTGTAAGGGCTCTAGATTAGGTTATGCAGGGACCTATGAAGATGAATGAGCAATCTGGTTACGTATTCCATACTGAGGAATATTTTTCTTATGTCCAGATGGAATTTCCCCTGAAGCAACTTATGCTCCTGGTCTTTTCTCCTATCGCAATGGATGATGGTGAGAGCACCTTCATCTTCTCTATAGCTATTTTTTAGATATCAGAAGACAGTGATCTTCCTTGAGCCTTCTGTTCTGTGAGTTACACAAGCACATTCCCTTATTGACTTCTCTTTGTATGTCAGGTTCTCCAATCCTCTCATCATCTTGGTGGCCCTTTGCTGGACCATCTACAGTCTTTCTCCCTCTCTTGGACACTGGAAATTCACTCTGTGTAGCATAGATGATGAGCGTATTTCTTCTGCTAAGATTTAGCTGCACAGTAAGATTTTTCCAGAACTCTCATACCCAATTATAAGTATCAAAATAGGCTTCCTAAGTCTGAAAAGAAAGAAATAAATCTATTTTTATTGGACTTTTTTCCAGAATCGTGCGGAAAGGAGATAGTCACAAGGGTAGTGTAAAAGATAACAGATTTGAACCTATTCTGGCTGGAGACCAGGGGTATTCTGCCTTTAACTTTAATGGAAGGAGGGAATCACAGACAGTTTTATAGAAGATATGCTGAACTGGGACTGTGCATAATTGGACTAAGAAAATCACTCAACCTCCTGTAAAACAGAGAGCCCTGGGACAGCCCAGCTTGAAAAATGAACTCAGCTAAAGGCTGTTAGAGAAAGCCCCAGGAGAACAGATCTTTTTGCAGCCAGTATGCAAGTTTCTAGCTGAGAGGCTGGTTACATACTTCTTTCTGGAGAATTGGTCTTGATATCTTTATTGGATGACATTGCAATGAGCCACAGTAAATAATGGCCTCATTGTGTGAGGTTTGCCTGCATCCCTCCTCTGATGCCATTTTATTTGAAGGATAAGACTTGCTGAAATAATTCTGACATAAGTTTTTGTACCAGATTTTTATAGGAACACTTGACAAGGAGTTAATTTTGAGTCTATCTAGTAATCAGTACTCTTAACAAGAATGCTCTTCCCTTTAAGGAAAATGGAGCACCTTGTTGGGACATTGCATTACCCATTCTACATTGGCCAAGATGTAGAGAATACTAACCTTTTATCTGTGTCTGCTGCTAAGTAAAGAAATGATAGGAACTAAGCCTCAGCCCTGAGGCTAGTGGTTTTGTATTCCACAACAGATTATGTTGGGAATGCTAATGGCAATGGTCCAGAACAGAGCCAAGAATTGATAGATGATTGCTTATTTGGTGCTTGGATTCACTACCTGGGCCCCTTTTATTTCTAATATAGATGAGTTCCTTGAATTTAAGCCCTCTTCTGAGAATTCGTATTTGTAGCAGTAGAACAAAAAAGGCAGGAGTGTCATCTGTTGGGTGTTGGATTCATGATGGACCTTGGATCAGTCAATACAGTTTCTAAGAAAGATGTCAAAACTCAATAGTAGTATCTTCTGTCAACAAGAAAACCATGGTGTTGGTTTGTAAAAGGAAAGTGAAAAATCTTTTCTTGAGAAATAGTTGCTTGTCCTGTTTATATGTGAAATCACTTGATGTACCTGCAGAAGCTGTCCAGACAGTGCATTTGAAATCTTTCTGTAGCTAGCAGTGAACAAAACTGATGGGACTCCTTAGACCTTTGACATGGCTTGACTGCAGGTTTTTAGATACTGTGGTATGGATAAGACTGCAAATAATATCATTCCTGTGTTGATAGTCACAAGTAGGTAGCCCTGAGGCAAGGGCATAGGTGCAGAATGAGAGAATGATGACTGCAAAGTATGGTGTGTCATGCAGTCTGGTGTTTTCCCTTTGCAAACTTCTTCTGAAGTGCAGCAAAATCTGTTTCCATTTAGGTGTCAGCTTTGTGAGTGATCAGCTTGAAACCATGTGCCCTGACATTCAGGAACCAGAAATCTCTTAAATATCTTGATTTAGGAGTGAAAAGGCCTAATTTTGAATGATAAGTGCCAATAGTAGAGGGACTATTACTGTACTGTTGTATCCTCAGTATCATTGCTGAGTAATGCTCAGTGAAGTGACTGCTCCAAATCATAAGCCCATCCCAAACTCCTCTGAGACCAGAAGAAAGGGTTGAGACTTGAGTGGACACTATCCATGCTTGGCCTAGTGAACTACACTGATGCTACGCTTGTTTTCTGAAGTGTATATATATATATATAGACATATACCAGTATAGCTGTTGGTATGACTGCTCAAGAATGACATATTTACACCAGGTTCTATCTTAACAACTGTACTTTGAATGTGTTTTGCTATTTTGTTGTTACTCAGAAGTGGTCCTTAATATATTTAATATTTTTAGTGCCCTACAGATACCAAAGCAACGTTTGGGGTCCACCTTAAAGTAGTAGGAGACTGGACAGGTATGTAGAAAACCAATTCCTTTTCAGAGACAAATACCTTTACTTGAACTGTTATCCCTTTCTGGCTTCAGCACGATTGTACTTTAGTTGTGGTGTATTCTCACTAGAGATCATTCATGCTTGTTCTCCCAGAGTTGTTTTATTACATTCTTGGTGCAACCCCTGCTTTATTCAAATGTACGTTCCTTCAGATAACATGTATTTCCAACTACTAACAGATCTTATGATTGCAATGCCATTATTTTCAGTGTTCCTCCGTTTCTGCCTCTTTCCCTTATTTCCTTGTAGCCTGCTGCCCCTGTGCAGTGCAGTGCCTCTGTGCATAGTAGTGTCTGCAGAAATGCTGAAATGTGCAGCTCCCAGATAAGGGGATTTTGATGCCAGCAGTTGGGATAGCTGCCAGGTTAATTAACGCCTGTGGTACACTGAGATTGCAGGTTGCTTTCATGGTCTTCCATGCTCTTCCCTTGCTCTTTGAATGCCCTCCAGGCAAGGGGTGTAAGCCAGGATTCCCTGCAGAGAAGAGTGGTGATTTGCTACTCCCTGTGACAGTTGTGTACTCCAGTGATAGTTGTCATTATTTCTTGGCAGCTGACTTTCTTCTCGCTTAGCATAGCATTCCCTTGTAAGGAAGACAAATATACAACACCGTCTTGTTCCTTTCTTATGAAGAATTGTTTTCCATGTTAATTTGTATCAGCTTGTGTGTTTGTGGAACTGAGTCGAATGAGTTTGTTGCCCTAAAAGGGATTAGAACAATTCAGGGAAAATAAGTCTGTGAATATCTGTTGGAACTTCTTGGTCTGGCTGCGTATTTGGCTATGGAAGTCACTGAAACTTTAATAGGCAGAGGTTGGGAGGACAGTGCCATATGCACATATGCTCCATAATCACCCTGACTTTCTGTTCATGTTTTAAGTATAGGATGTTGGCCAGACAAAGGCAGATTACGAGGCTAATCATACTGCCCCAGTATGATTGCTCTTTTGTTGTAAGCATCATTCCTACTTGGGGAGGACAGTAGGCTATTGGGAAAAGTGGGGTGGAGGAGTACTGCCTAAATGAGTTTTCCAAAAGAGGTTGCATCTTTGAAGTTTTCTGATTGCCTCTGTGGTGTGAATTGCTCTCTATTAGCATTTAAATGTTATGCTCCCAACTCAGTATTTATATTCCCCATTGAGAGCCAGGTTTGCCTAGATGGGACTGTATGAGATTGAAGACATCATCACATTACAGAGGCCATTTGTTGTATGAGTTTTGTAAAACAAGGATATCTCTCCCTGGCTCAAACATGCAGTCAGGAGGCAGGCAGTTTACCCAACCCTTTACGCCACATCTGCGCCATGGAGCCCTGTTCTCACTCAGCCCCTTCAGCCCTAAGACAATTCGTGGTCTCTAATCCGCTGACTGCTTGAGGAAGGGTTATTATATTTGCCACTGTCCTTATTATCTTTCTTAAGCACGCTCTAATGGCTGCTTCTGCACACAGGGTATTGGGCTGGAGGAGTTTTTATGTGAAATACTGCTATTCGAGCTCCTCTCAAGACCTGTTCTCTCAGCCTTTATCCTATTTATTCAAATTCTCTTGTGTGTCACATTTTTCCATTCCTGACAGTTTATGCCTGACACCAAAGAGAGTTAACAGTTTATGTCAGAGAACTCAATTACAAGCCTAAATTAAAAGGATGCAGGAGTAACACAGATATGCTGTGCAGTGCAGAGAAGAGCCGGTTAGTTTGAGTGATTTCTCCCTTTCAGCTTCTGCTGCCTGCACCTGGGAGATGTGGTGAAGGAGCAATTTCCTGCCATTAACTGTAGGTCTTGAGAGCGGATGTACGCTGCTGGCAAACCAATTCTATGAGTTATGTTTCGGGTCAAGTCCCTGACACCAAGTCTTAAGTTTTGAAAATTTAATAGAATACCTCATGGCCTTAGTGTCTGTGTTTTGTAGGTTGGGAAAGCAACTGCATGTCAAGAGGAAAGGTAGGGGTAATAGGATGGTCAGCTCCTGATGACAAGTTGCTGTTATTGCAAAGTCTTTTACTGCCCATATCCCAGTGCTTAGCATTTCAGGTAGCCAATGGAAGAAGCTGCAAGAAGTGGCTCCTGTAAAAGGCAGTCACTCCAGAGGTAATTTTTTGCATAGGAGCAGATAGTTAGTAGATTTTCAGGCAATACGATTAGTTGCTTTTTAAAGCAGTGATTTGAATAATGAAAAAAATAGGACAGAAAAAATAAGGAAGAGAGGAAGAAACCTCAGAAACAGTAGCTGTGAGACCTTTGCAAACCAAAAGGTAATCCAGACCCCTAAATAATGGATTTCTTGCTCTACTGAAATCAAAATAGTACTATCTGAGCTTAGAAGAGCTGAGAACCTGTCCTCCTCCTCAGAAGATTTGAATAAAGGCATAACGTTACCTTCCGTTAGGTAAATTCCCAGTATAAATCTAAACTCTTGTTTCTCATCTGTGTCATGCTAGTGTTAGTAACTGTATTGTGCTAAGTTTTCATGTTTGCCACAGAAAACAGACACACAGGCACTGGTGTTGCTGTAATGTGCCCTCTGATGCCAGTGTAGCAGATACTTTTATGTGAAATACATGCCATGGCTCCCTTTGTAGACCTCTGACCTGTTTATGAGTCAAGCCAGGCCCTAAGCATGGCTTTTTCTCTTCATTCATTGTACAGAAGGTCTAGTTACATACACATCACTAAGTCAGAGGTAGTTTAGTTAATTGACAATTAGTTGTGATTTTTCCCATATAGAGGTTCCTAATGCTATTTTTCCTTATTTTGCCATGTGTACTAGTTATTGTGAATAGTGGAGTAGTTATTACAGATCTCCCTAAAAAATGGGTTTGTGATAATGTAATTACCGTCATGTTTTAACTCCAGCTAACAACTAACTACCATGGAGCTGCTCACTCATTTTCCACCCTGCTTCGCCAGTGGGATGGGGAAGAGAATGAGAAAAAAGGTAAAGCCCACGGGTTAAGATAAGAACAGTTTAATAATTGAAATAAAGTAAAATAATAATAATAGTAATAAGAATAATGATATCAACAACAATAATAAGAATAATAGGAAAAAGAGAGAGAGGAATAAAAACCAAGAGAGATAAGAGATGCCCAATACAATTGCTCACCACCTGCCAACTGATACCCAGCCCAGCCTGAGCACCGATTGGTCCCTTCTGGGTAACTCCCCCCATTTTCTATACTGGACATGACGTGCTGTGGTATGGAATACCCCTTTGGCTAGTTTGGGTCAGGTATCCTGTCTCTGCTCCCTCCCGGCTTCTCGTGCTCCTCACTGACAGAGCATGAGAGACTGAAAAGCCCTTGATTGGGGTAAGTGCTACTGAGCAAGAACTAAAACATCAGTGTGTTGTCAACATTGTTCTCAGACTGAAGCCAAAACACAGCACTGCATCAGCTAATAGGAAGAAAATCAACTCTGTCCCAGCCAAAGCCAGGACACTATTCTTTTGCTGACATATGTCTACTTAAGTCAGCATCTGTTTTTGTGGAATAGCATCTATTCCACAAAATGTTTTGGAGTTGTGGTGGCTTTTGCTATTAGTGCAATTGTTTCATCACATTACGGAGGTGAAACCTATGGCTGTGGGGCACAGCTTAGTTAGCCTGTCAGGACGTAGACACCCAAGATATGATGGGTTTACAGTGGCTAGGCTGTGGTAATGGCAGAGGTGAAGCTCTGCAGGTTGGGTTACCCTCTGGCTCAGAGCTAAGTCAGCCTGTCTTTGTCTGACAGTTATTGCAGCTGAGCTGGTGGATAGCCACTTTAAACCCTACAGTATCATTGAAGTCCCTGTAATGGCTTGTGCACTGATTAGACCTGTGAGATCCATGGGTTAGCTGATAAGCTGATCTTGCTTGCTCTCTGAACACCTTTGTTTCATTCTGCTTCTCTCGTATCTCTGTGCTCACCTATTTCTTCCTCAGCTTTGAACAAATTGTTGGCTTAGTATTTACAAAAGGGTTTTTCAAAAGCTTCCGTTGTCCCAGTTATTGTCTAGTTTGTCGTCAGTGTTGTCATCTATCAACCTTGTGCTTCCCATGTCCTTGCTGCTGCCTCAAGTACTGCTTGTTTAGTTTTAAAGCTGACATTTCGTCTGACACCTCCAGAGGGGAAGAAGAGAGGCCATGGGCCATGCCTTGTGTCCAAACACTTCACAGCAGTAAAAAACCCATGGCAGTGTATCAAGAAAATGTGTCTCATTCACCAGACAAACATCAGGGTGCGAGACAGAAAGTGATATTGATGATGCTGAGCTAACTGACTTCTGAGGCCGTGCAGCATGTTTTTGTGGAAAATAAATACATAGCACTTAGAGGTGTTAAGGTGAACTGCATTGCCTGAAGGCAATAAAACATTGCTGTTATGTTGCAAGCGTGTTGCTGGTACAAATTGGTGTGGGGCCGTGTTTAAAACACTGCTGTTGTTCTGCACTCTACAGTAATTGTTATCTTGTAGTGACATCCTCCTCTTGTGTAGGTGTGTATGATTCCAGAGACATTTGCAAGGTCTGACCACCCTTCTGAGCAGCATGGTATTGATTGTGGGGATGCTACAAGAGCATTTTAATACCGCTGGTTGAATCTAAGTCTTCTATCCTATAGGTTACTAAATGTCATGGCAGCAGGATGTGTTGATGTGTGCTGGAACTCTCCAGCTAGGGCCAGGACAGATCATGGGGTACCGGTTTGCATGACCCTAGTAAACTCCAGGTCTTGTCAGAAAATATGTATCTTTGCTTAATTCTTCCTTCTAGAGATGAGGATATACAGGTTCATTAGGTCAGTTAGGTACTGACTGCCTTATTTTGAATCTGATGTGGTATGATGTGAATTTTTGTCAGATATTGTCATAGTCCTTTTTTTGGAAGGTCCAGATTTGGAGGAGGAAGTTTCAGGAAATGAAACAAAACAAAACATTTTTTCAGTTAAAAGCAGCAATTTTTCCAGAAATGTATGAAAGCGTGGCTCTTGTTTATCTCCCTATGGACTAAAACCTGAGACAGAAAAGAGTACACACCCCAGATTTATTTTTAAGCAGTTTTAGGGCAGTTGTTTGGGATTTTGAAGGCTCACTAAGGATTTTTCGCATGCTCACCAGAAGAAAATAAACATACCTTTTGAGTGGCTCTGAAGGAAGAATGACCTGAGCTTGCTGGGCTGGGAGGGTTTGTCAAATGGTTCAGGAGTATCTACGTGACCTTGTTAAACCCTTGCAGCTCCTAGTTTAGAGAATGCCTGAAGCATCCCAAGGCTCGCTGTGCATTGCTGTGATTAGCTGGGATTTATCAGCAAGATCAGGAGCTAGCAAAGGAGTTATATTTCATTTTCAGTCACCCTGGGGACAGGTATAGACATATTGAAGTGGTGGATTATTCAGTCAGTACCTACAATAGCCTTAGATATTTTGATTCAGACTGGAGGAGCGTGTGATGACAAGAAGGAATAATAAGACTACAAAGTTTGCCTGCAGGATGTGACAAGGTTGTCCCAGGATCACTATAACTGCTACCGAGTTTCTCTAAAAATATCTAGTCATCAGTGGTGAACAGTTGGTCAAGTCTCCTGCTGTTGCTTCAAGCTTTGTTTGATTTGGGCCTTTTTCATTCCATAGTAACATGTATTTTGTTGTGTTTAGTTATTCCATGAGAATCCTGGCAGGGTGTAGAGGTGTTAATGACGTGGTACTGTCGCTTGTTCCAGCAAAATCAATGTGTGGTTTTGGAAGCAGAAGACAGAGATGGAATAGATGTTGTTTTCCCCTGTTAGATTTTATGAGTATCAATTCTTACGTTGTCAGTGAATCCTGCTTACACTTCTGAGGAACGTATGGGTGCTAGAAAGGTTTAATTCTGTTTCTTTCGGTAAAATTTGTCATTAGTAATTAAAGTAATATTATTACATTACTGGGAGGTTAAAAATGTTTTAACAGTATGGTTAACCAAAATGTGCCATAAGGAGTACTAGTTTTATTCTTCATTGCCATTAATGTTCATTAATTATTCTCCTTATGACTGCAAACAAGTTCAATAACAGACAGTGTTGCCTTCGCGTAGGCTTAGCGACCTGGTTCAGGAACGTCACGGCGACCAGCCCTGGGCCGCTCGGGCCATAAGCTCACTAACACCAATGTGGTGGACGGCAAATGGCGTTTATTGCTTGATGGCACGGTGTTATATAGCTTTGGTTTACAACGTCACATCCGTCTGCTAACATCATAAATCAAGTGCAATTGGCTACTAGGAGAGGGACCCTATCTTCCCGTACAGCGCGATATCTTCCGACCGTCAGACCCTGGCTACCCACATTTCCCCCCTCCCTATGCATAATTATATAACCTAAACAATAAGCTTAAAATACACTAAGAACACTATACCCAAAAGGGATCTTATTTAGATTGCACACCTTAAAATAAGTCTACGCTATAAAGCACACTCCTGAGTAAAGACAGAAGGCACATTAGGTAGTAGATAATGAAGAGGTATACCGAAAGAACGAGGTAGAGTTAAAGGTAACTAAAAAGACAAGATCTCTGTGAGGTGATAAAGTTGAACTTGAACCTATATGCTCTGGGAAGACCGTCAGTAAAGTAGCTCCGAAAGGCATCACTGCTGTGTGAGGTAACAGACTCAACCCTAGCGGGCGTCCCCGCGCAGGTAACGTTGACCTGACTGTGATGAGCTTATGTTCCCTTCACTCAGCGCGAGGTTCGGGTGTTTCAATTGTTTTAAAAAGTGCACACCTGTTACCACGTAGGGGGCCAGTCTACGCGGTAAGAGGAAATGACAGTGACTAAAAAGGTCTCCCAGAGGTTCGGATTTGTCCGAACAGCTAAAGTGAAACATAATAACTTGAGGTATCATTAACTGAAAATAGTACTAAAGTAATTGTCGACGTTCTACGAGCATAATATTAACCGTTTCTAACCGGCTCTTAACAAACGAACCACGTAGGGGGCCAGTCTACGCGGTAAGAGGAAATGACAGTGACTAAAAAGGTCTCCCAGAGGTTCGGATTTGTCCGAACAGCTAAAGTGAAACATAATAACTTGAGGTATCATTAACTGAAAATAGTACTAAAGTAATTGTCGACGTTCTACGAGCATAATATTAACCGTTTCTAACCGGCTCTTAACAAACGATACAAGCTTATTCAATATACAGGGTCCAAAGATCAGAGCTAGGAGAATTATTATGATTGGTCCCATCAGGGTAGATATTAAGGAAGTCAACCATGGTGATTGGGTAAACCAGGATGTATACCAACTTTGCAGTGCTTCTCGTTCCCGTCTTCGTTTTTCCAAACCCTCTCGTAACTTTGCCATGGTGTCTCTTACCACTCCAGTATGGTCCGCATATACGCAACATTCTTCTTTCAATGCAGCACACACTCCTCCTTGTTGAAGAAACATCAGATCTAGACCTCTACGGTTCTGTAGCACTACTTCAGATAGTGATCTAACTGATTGCTCTAATGCAGTTATAGATTGTTCGATTCTGGCTAGGTCCTCATCGACGGCCATTCTCAAAGCATGAAATTCTGAACTCTGTTGCACTAAAGATGTTACGCCTGTACCTAATCCTGCACCTCCCACTAATAGTAGGGTGGCTATTGTTATAGCTGTAAGGGGTTCTCGTTTTAACAAATGGTGCTCCGGGGTAAGATGTGAGCGATAAACAAATTCTTCAGGATGGTAAATTATCTTGGGAATTATAGACACTTGGACACAGTATTCCGCCAATTTGTTAAAGTTGTCTAAGGATAAACAGGGTGTGACTCCAATAATAGAACAGATCCATTTAGCATTGGTGACTGGTATTAACCATTTTGCTGAGATATTATCCTGTATCTTACTAACACACAACTGTTGTTTGTTGTCTGGGACAGCACCCAGACATACACCACTTCCTACCACCTGTGCTAGTGTTATACTTTGTTTTTCCATCTCCCATGTACATTGGGGCGGATTTGTACCATTTGCTAGAATAGGTATGTCACTTACTCCTACAGCCTCATAAAAAGGTGGTTTTATTCCATAGCATAGCCAGCAATGCTCTGTAAAATTCGGATGGGTCTTGTTTAATACTCGATAGCTGGCCTGCATCATTCCCCAGAGAGGATCTTCATAGCGAATTGTATTGGTGTGTGGTCTCACTGTGTTACGTATTACTGTGGGTGTGGTGCTATGTTTTGCTGTAGGTACATCAGGTTCAGTTAGTTTTCTGACTATAGGATTTTGGCCAGGGGTTGGTAGGAGTGTTTTACCAGCAAATGTTAGTTTAGGGTGTACTGGCAATGGATCAGCCGGAATCAATGTTTTTTGGATACGAATGCGGCCACCTCTATCTTTTCCTGTTTGATAATATCGAACTCCCCATATCTTTCCCAAGAGCCAACTCGGATGTTGAGGATTACTTACATTCAAATAGAGGTGCTTACAATAATTTGTACCATAAAATGTCGATATGGCGTAAGGAGAGTGAAATTCTTCACCTCTATTTATAGGTGGGGGTCTACACCCATAAGGAGCCCAGGATACCCGCAGAAAGGGGTCTTTCCCTGGCTCTGGAATCCAGGCATTTGCAATCGTCTCACAGCCCCAGTAAGCACAATAATAGTGCCCGGGGTAATTGCAGTAACTCTTTCCCGGATTGGAACTAGGGCAGAAATAGTATGCTCCTCGTTCAAAGCAGAGTATTGTAGGTATTAGTTGGCAAAGGGTGGCCATAAAACTAGGAGCCCCTGACGTTGTTATGGTTTGTATAACTGTACCAGAATCAAATTGATATAGTGTCCATTTGAAAGGTTGATGAGGATAATGAGAATTCGATTCTGCCCTCGCTACAGTGAAAAGCCCCAAAAACATGATCACACAAAGGTACCGTAGCCCCTTTTTGGGAGGGGCCTTTTGACGATGCTGTTGCTCTGACGACGTGGGGTGTTCAGTTGCCGGAGGGCTCTTTGGGGCAGGTAAGGAATTGGCTGGTTCATCGTCCCCTTGTGGTAGTGGGAAGTACCGGTCACGAGGGTGTCCAATGAATCGGTCCTGTAAACAAAAACTCACAATTTTCATCAGTTTTGTCCTTCAAATCTGGTTTGATTGATTTAATTGGGCACCATTTAATTTTGTTATCTTTTTTGACTGCAGCGTATCCCCGTCCTGTTAGGACTAATCTCCACCCGTGTTCCCATTCTCCCAGTTCATTTCTGACTATGACCAATGGGCCATCATCTAATGTTCGAGTGGACCAATGTTTTTGGGCAGGGCTGTTTGCTTCCTCTCCCCTGGGAAACTGATTCAATGCTAAGAGAGCGGTTGCTAGTAGGCGGGCTTGGTCTCCTGTAGGGATGGTATTGTTAAACCCTTCTGTCTTTGCTAACACCTCTAATTTGGATTTCAAGGTTTGGTTTGCTCGCTCGACTATGGCCTGCCCTGTGCTGTTGTATGGAATGCCGTGTGTTAGAGTGATGCCCCATTTTAAAGCAAATGCTTGAACTGATTTAGAGATAAAATTTGGGCCATTGTCTGTTTTGATTTGTTTTGGAATGCCAAGCCATGCCATGACCGACAACCAATGTTGAATAGTTGCTTTAGAGCTCGCTTTAAGATGTTGGGTGGCGGCGATTACTCCGCTGTATGTGTCCACGGTCACTGCTAGCCACGCTCGAGGCTTCAGTAATTGGCAAAGTGTAAAATCTGTCTGCCATATTTCGGAGGCTTTAAGGCCTCTGGGGTTGACTCCGCAGGGCCACAGTGGTGCTTTCTGACAATGAGGGCACGTTGCCACTATGTGTTTTGCGTCGGTGACTGAAAGTCCGCATCTCTTTGCTAACGCTTTGGCTCCGATATGGAGGGATTCATGTAACTGACGGGCTTCTCTTAGTGTCCACAGGCCTTTCGCGGCAGCATCTGCTTTGTCATTGCCGATTTGAAAAAATCCCTTAACTGGGTCATGACTATTGATGTGAATAACTGATATGGTACCTTGTCGGGTGGAAAGCGCTTCTTCCAGCATAAGAGCTATTGAAGATGTTGACACACCAGGCCCCGACATAGCTAGGCAGAGTTTGGCTACAAACATTGAATCAGTGACTATGTTAAGATGCTCCGTTGGGAACAGTCCACACGCTAGCACTATGGCTGCTGCTTCTAACTGTTGAACCGAAAGTGTGTGGTCGGTCATTTTTACACAGTGCCATTCTTCCTTTGATTGCCATACCGCTGCTGCGGTTGAAGTCGCTGAGGATGCGTCTGTAAAAACTGTAGGTCCCTGTTGAGGCCGATCCAGGATTTTCTGTGGAAGGTCGATGTCGATGACCGCCAGCATTTGAGTCCAGGGGGGCTTTGCAGCATATCGGACTTCTCCGCCGAATCCGACGAGGGCTATAGCTAGATGCTCTGACATCGCCACCGATTGCGTCGGGAGCTGTTTACGAAAGGGTAGGAATATCTTGGCAGGTTCGATGCCTAGGTGTCTTAAAGCGAGTTTTCTACCTTTCATGATAAGGTTACCAAGGCACTCGACTCCGGGGGAAAATGCACGTGACGATTTTCCGAGAACTACCCACTGTATTGGGTATCCTTCACCCTTTCGTTTAGGTATGACAAAAACTGGTGTGTTCCATGGGCTGGTAGAGGGCTCTATATGTCCTCGTTGTAGTTCACGGTCAAGTAATTCGAGGAGAGCATCCATTCGAGGCTTTGACAAGGGCCACTGCTCGACCCAAACTGGATCAGATGATTTCCAAGTTAATTTAATTGGTGGAAGTGGGTGTACGGCAGTGGCCCCTACGGTAAATTTGTCACCCTGGCATTCAATAGGGTTAGGGCGTCTCTTCCCAGCAGGGGTGGAACTCCAGACATAACATACGGAGAGAGGGTGATAGTTTTTTCTGGCCCATTCTCAGTATGGAGAGTGATTGCTATTAATTGAGCGCTCTTTCGAGCCCGAGATAGTCCTCCAACTCCACCCACCATGGGGGCGTTTTCCAGCATCCAGTGCGGGGGCCAGCTCGTCTCAGGAATGACTGTAACATCCGCTCCAGTATCGATCAAAAAGGGGACACTAATAGTGGTGTTGTCTTTGGCATTGAGAAGGGAGCAGATCCCCCATATCACTGGTGGATTATCGCATTTTAGTGCCAGGGCCACCCTGGGGTCCCGTTCCCAGAGGGTGGTCCTTGTTGTTCCTGAGATAGAGGCGGGTTCGTTAGAGCTGTCGGTTGAGTTGTGAGGTTGGTTATGCCTTGAGAAGGTAACGGGTTCGGGGGTACTTCGCCCAAACTGAAGTTGGCATAATGGGGCCGCCTCACATTCAAAGTGGGAGAGGGCTGTGTGCGGCCCAAGTGCCCCCTCCCCTTCGCGTTTCCCCGTTTAGATCTACAGTCTTTAGCAAAATGTCCTTTCTTTCCACAGGCCCAACACGGTCCCCTGGGCCTGTTCTGGCGCGGGGGGGGCAGTGGGCAACTATTTATAACGTGGCCTGTCTGGCCGCACTTAAGACATACCATCATATTGGTGACTGCGGTGCGAACAGCCGCCTGAATTGGTGTTAAATGCTCTTCCTTTGCGACGTGCTTGATCATGTCTGCAATGCTTGACCCCACTGGGAGTGACCGCAGAATCTCTTTGGTTGTCGAATTACACTGCTGGCGTAGACACTCTGCCACAACCGGGCCCTTCGCTTCTGCAGGCAGGTTTGAAGAGTCGACCGCGGCCTGGAGACGATCCACAAATTGTGTAAAGCTTTCACTTTCATTTTGTTTTATTGTGGACCATGGCGATGGCCTAGCAACAACTCTAGAAGCTGTGCGAATAGCTTCTCTGGCTGCACGAGTGGTTGTCATTACCTCGTGAGCCCGCAGGCCCTGGGCCTGCGCCTGGGGGGTAATCATTGTTGGGTCTGTGCCCATCAGCCGCTGCAGACTGGAGCCATGTAGCGGATGATCGGCCCCGACTGCTTGGGCTAATTGCCTCGCACAGTTTTCTTCCCATTCCTGTTTAAAAACAATCATCCCCGCTCCATCAAAAATCAATCTACAAGTTTGCTTTATATCGAATGGGAGCATATCGTCTGCCCCAAAGATACCATCTATAAGGGTAGAGACCATGGCAGAATTAATACCTTTATCTGCAATTGCTTTAACAATTGTTTGTATATCCTTAGGATTTATTGGTGAGTGGACCCTCTGTCCCCCATCCGTCACTCGGACTGGAAATGCCAATGGGATCGATGGGGTCCAGTCGGCACAATCAATCATTATTTTCCTCCAGTCCGTGAGAGGGACCTCCTCCTCCTGTGATTCCTTTTTAATTTGGGCAGGGATAACTGAACCCTTAGTTCTGTTTATTTCTGTTTGTGGCCACTCTAAATTTGAACCTGTCGAGAGCTGCTCCTCCCGACTATTGTCTGATCCCCAGCTAGTGTCTGATTCAGAATCAGAACTCGATTGACTGGTTGTATCTGGTGTCCGGTATCTTTTTGTCGGGCTGCGGCCGCGGCCGCTTCCCTTGTGGGGGGGGTAGTCCTTCCCCTTGTGGGCGGGTCGCTCCTTCCCCTTATGGGCGGGCCGGTCCTGCCCCTTGCGCCCGCCCCTCCTCCCCTTTGGTTCGTCCCGCCCACCAATCGAGGGGGAACTGGCCCTACGGCGGCCGCTCTGATTGGCTGCCCGCTTTTCTCTCGCGTCCCGCCCCCCGCCTTTGTGCTCATTCGCTTTCTCCTCCCCCTCCCGTTCCTGCTTGCTTGTTAAGGCTGGCTTTTCCTCCCCGTTCCCGCCAAAGATGTCCTCGCCCCGCCCCCCGCCTTTGAGCTCGGCGCCATCTTGGGGTGCATAGGGTGGAGGCCCAGCCCAGCCTGCTGTGGCCTCAGCATTCCGTGCAGCATTTCTTGCTTCCTCGGCCAGCCCACCCCAAAAAGATTCTGCATTTGTCCGTTGGTTAGAAGACGTGTCGAGGTTCGAGAGTTGGGGGGGGGTGTCGCCCTCCCGAGATACAGCAGGCTCAGGAGAGCCGGGAATGTCAGGGAGGGGAATGTCAGGGGGGTGCGGAGTCTGCGTGGCTGCTCCGATCCCCAGTTTTGGGGTGTCTCGGAGGCAGGATTTCGCAGCCTGCCAGGTTTCCTGCTCATGTATGGCTTTCCGCAGGGCCTGCATAACTTTCCCCCATGATTTAAGGCTCTTGCCAGAGCCCGAGGATATAGTCTCCTCAGCTAAGGCTTTGGTGCATTTATCCCACACCTCCGGGTGGAGAATATCCACCGGCTGCTCGACGACCCCGAGCTGTAAAAGCCTCGCTACTGCGAGAGTAAAATCTTTGGGCTTACAACTAATACCCCATTGTTTATGTATTTCGGATACGACCTTCACAATGGACTCCATCCTCCTTGTGGGTCCGGGAGCGTCCTCCCCGCCGGGCTACTCTCGCTGCTCCGGCCGACGTTCACCCGTCCAGGCGATGTTCCCGGGTTTCGGCACCACTTGTTGCCTTCGCGTAGGCTTAGCGACCTGGTTCAGGAACGTCACGGCGACCAGCCCTGGGCCGCTCGGGCCATAAGCTCACTAACACCAATGTGGTGGACGGCAAATGGCGTTTATTGCTTGATGGCACGGTGTTATATAGCTTTGGTTTACAACGTCACATCCGTCTGCTAACATCATAAATCAAGTGCAATTGGCTACTAGGAGAGGGACCCTATCTTCCCGTACAGCGCGATATCTTCCGACCGTCAGACCCTGGCTACCCACAAGACAGGATTAAGGGAATGAGAAAAAGAAGGAGAGCAGATTTAGTTTTCTGGCTCAGTGCTGAAAGCCCTTCTCCTTTGATTAAAGCGTTAATGCTGAAGGTGAACAGATCTGAATTTTTGGCTCCAGACCTCAATGTTTTTCATTAGTTGACTTCTAACTGGCTTAGCACCAGAACCAGCATGTCTTGAGTCAACTCTGATTTGAATGGTTAATGAGTTTAACATGGGAAAAAAATTTTTAGGTGAAAAAGTTGTGTGGAAGGATTTTCTTTTCTACTCCAAAAACCTTTCTTCATGCATTCTATTGTTTGTAAATGTCCGCCTTTTGCATATCCCAGGCTCTTTTTATTCATGTAATGATTATAGAAAATGACATGTCTGAATGACGTAAATTATCCTTGGATATAATATGCATAGGATATGTGGGTGTTTCTGTAGTTAAAAACTGATCCAAGAATACAAGGTTGAAGGATTCCTTGCAGTGCCTTAGAAGTTTTAAGTGCCCTTATGAACTATGGGAATGAAACCTGTGGAGCATATTAACATGTAGCAGCTGATGGGATATAAAGATGTTCTTTACTGTGAGGGTGGTGAGGCACTGGAATGGTTTGCCCAAGGAAGTTGTGAATGCTTCATCCCTGGTGGTGTTCAAGTCCAGGTTGGACAGAGCCTTGGCTGACGTGGTTTAGTGTGGGGTGTCCCTGCCCATGGCAGGGGGGTTGGAACTGGATGATCTTAAGGTCCTTTCCAACCCTAACTATTCTATGATTCTATGATTCTAAATGAGTGTAGTGAAAAAAGGCAAAAAGCTACTCCCTACTTTGAAAATAGAGTCACAAGAAAGTAAAGCTCTGGGGCATGTACTTGAGTGGACTGCCAAGGTAATTTCTGGCTTTGTAATTGCCATTTATATGCTGTATTTGCTGTTCTGGGGTTGCCTGTGTTTTACCATTTTTCTGTTAATCTTTGCTTAGGGATGCTTAGAGAAGTCCCATTCTTGTGGTAGGTTGTAGAGGTACACACAGCTGCTTCAGGCAATGAATATACAAAGTCTGGCTGGACTTTCCCATTCCTTTGTGCAGCTTTAACAAGCTCAGATGTGTAATAGTTCCTAGAGAAGTGGGAGAGTTCACATTAAAATGCCATCTCTTCATGCATGCCTGCACTTCCCTGGGGACCGTAGTGGACTCCCCTAGATGCCACTCAAGTTTTGCTGCAGAATCCCTACTGAACATCATCTTGGTTTGATCCCAGTTCATTAAAACTTGTCCCTTATGGTCAGAATAAAAAAGCAGACACACTGCAGACTTGGAATTACGAGCTACCACAGTTTAAATAACAATTACTAGTTAAAATATCTTAAAAGTGGATTTGAAAGGTTTTATTTGGGGATCCTTTTCTAATAGATTGCAGATTTGTTGTAGTTAATTAGGAAAATATATTTCAAATTTGGACCATTAAAAAAGAACAAAAAACTTCCATAGGAATTGTTGATATTTATAAACTTTTATGCTCAGAGGGGCAGTTATCTTTATGTACTCCCAACGCTCGCATGATGCTTTGGAATTTCTTAGAACAATTTCTATACAGAAGTTAACACAAGCAAAACCCAAAACTTGGGGTTGAAATAGATTGGAGATTTTTCAGCTTCAACCTGTTGATGTCCGTGTTCTCTTTCTAGGCTGTTTATGAAAATGAAGCTCAAATCTGCGATGATGTCGTAACTGAGTGGGTTTTCCTGGTTTTCATCTTTTCCCTTTCCTCCTTCATTTCCAGGAAAAAACCATGACTGGAAAATGCACGTGCATTTTAGTTGTTGCTTCACTGTGTGCAAATACTTACAGAAACTGAGCATGGCGACTTTGAACCTTCTGGTCAGTTGATCTGTTGTCCTGAGTTCAAGTTTTGATATCTTGCATTTATCTGGCTCTTTGCTTTGTGCACCCTGTCCACTTCTAATGTTCATTTTAAATATAGAAGTATTTAAAACCTCATCAGAGGTCTCATCATTGATTTGGGCTGTGATAAGATCTAAGGTGTAGCTATCTTTTCCCATAAGGACCACCAGCAGTGGTGGTTGCTGGGCTAGTCTGAAGACTACCTATCATGATGGTGCCTTGTATTGCTCCTTATTCTTCGGCCTCTCCTACCTGTCTGCTTATTTCTACAGATGCTTTGTCTAAGCTTGGTTCAGAAGGAAAAGAGGTCCAGAATTTGTTCAGTGCTCAGCAGTTAAGTGTGGGAGTTAATTAAAACTCCCACAACATTGCAAATGTCATCATGATCAAATACCATGGTCAAATGACATTTTCCATGTATTTCGACAGAAAATACTCTCTAGCTCCTTCTTGCTGTTATATGAGTGTTGATAGGATATCCCAACTCATTTACAGCATTATTTTCGCTCCTTCATTCTATATTTAGCCCACTTTTTGCCAGCTGCTTGTCCTCACCCCAAACTCTAGGCTTCCTTGAAATAGCAACTGTTTGTTCCAAGATTTCCTTCTATTCCAAGATACATTAAAGTCAGTGCAGAGCTTGTGCATGAGAAGCAGATCCTACACCTCAATTGTAGCAATAATTCCCTACAGCCCCTTGCAACTGAGCTTTGCGTTCATGTGCCACATGCACCTTTCTGTTGCTCCATCCAGTCCTTTGACTTTTGTATATGTGTTGTCTCTCTGATCCATCAAGCACTGGTTGGAGAATCTGAGTTTCACCATAAGGAAATAGAGCCAGTCTTGCAGCCACAGCTCTTCTCTGCCCCAGTCCTCTCCTAGAGAGCTGTCCCATTAAGTCATAAATACTATTAATAAAAACCTGCCACCCAGCAACTAAGTAGTTGTCAACTGTGGAAATTGGATTTCTGTGGAAAATAAAAAGGGTATGTGACTGCTGCAAAAGTGTTATTTCTTCCTTCAGAGAAACAAACCAAACCAAACCAAACCTCAGAATCATGTCATGACAGTGAGCCGAGAGCAGGCTTCCACAACTTGTCACGATAGATATATTTTGTATCTGCTATAAACAGAATAGAAAAGTTTAGTTTAAAATGTTTATGGCTACAGTTGTGACTGCGCCATCCCTGGCAGTGTTCAAGGCCAGGTTGGATGGGGCTTGGAGCAGCCTGGTCTAGTGGAAGGTGTCCTTGCCCATAGCAGGGGGCTGGAGCTAGATGATCTTTAAGGTCCCTTCCAACCCAAACAATTCTGTGATATAATATATGCTATACAAACTTAAACCATGCATGGAACTATGTGCTAATCACAGCTCTGTACTGGACTATGAACCTTATGGTCCAATGCTTCAAAAGAGTGGATACCCCTGTGAAGAACAGAGATGTGGGGGGAAGTTTTTAATGGGAATGGAGTCAGACTGCCAGTTCAATCCAGTTTTTAATATAAAAGCATCCTTTTGTGAGTGTCATTTAATTAATTGTAATGCGACCCAATTAATTTCTATTTCTTAGGCCTTGGAATTTCCAAAGGTGTCAAGGCAGAAATGCCTTAAATACTTTATAGAAAGTTTAAGACTCTACAAGGTAAATTATTGCTGGTGTGTCTGAATTTTGAGTGAAATTGGAAATGGCAGTTGCTACGTGCTGAATGTGGCATTTCTTAATGAGACAAATGACTCGGTTATCTCAGTATTAACTAAAACACTGTGAGGACAAACTGTAGGAGGGAATTTATAGGCTGGAAATGACTTTCCAAACTGTGAATGGGATTGCAGCCTTGCCCATTGTGGTACGTGGCGTAGAGTGTGTTGTGATGGCAATAAATGGCACTTTGGTATGAAGTGCAGCAGCTGATGGGGAGGATGCGGCCTGTATTTGGTTTCACTGACATTATAACCCACATTTCTGCAGCTCAGGAATGTTCTTGTTCTTCCTCTTTTTCTTTATTTAAAGCTCTTTTTTGCTCAGAATGGGGATAAAGTGACAGAGCTTGTTTCAAAAAGGATATCATGATACTTCTTATTTATATAGTTTGCGACAGTTGTAGCAGATTAGACCACAGGGCTCTATAATGAAATAATATTCCATGAGGGATATTTGCAGAGTTTTGCAGGAGGAGGTAATATCTTTTATTAGATCATCTGAAACAGCCGGAAAAAGCAGGTTGTCTTTCAGGCATGCAGTGCCTTCAGCAGGTTTAACAAAGAGGCAGCAAAGTCAAAACAAAGAGCAGGGAATGAAGTAACCCAGTTACTTGTTTAAGCAACATTTTCCTTCAGAAATATGAGCAATAAGATAAAACGAACAGAAGATATCCCCCACCACCACCTTTTTTTTCCCCTAAAATTGATTTACCTTTTCCATAAGAAATATTGTTGATCCTCAGAAAAATTTGCATGGTCAATAATACTGTCTGAAAGCCAAAAACATGACTTGCGAATGCTCTCCCCACTGCCTCTTAGGTTTTGTATGTCCCCAGCTTTCTTGATCTTCTCTTGGCTGGGCTCCCAGTTTAGGGTATATTGGCTGTAATACGAAATGGTCTCACTCTCTCCTAGAGAGAGAATGTACTTGCCTTGTGGCAGATACAGTCCGGCTGGCAGCTCTGACTTGAGAAAAGAGGTGAGCATGTGAGAAAGCTCCACTGTGACTTGCATGAAGCGCTGCATTTTATTTATATAGAAATGTCCACACACATCCCTAAACTTTCAGCATGTGTTTTTTTTGCATTTCAATATTTTTTCTCTTAAATTTTCTATATCTAATCCACATTTTGAGAGTAAAATCTGAACAGTGATTTGCACAAAGTGTCACTGTGTTTTTAGTAATTTGAAGGGACCCTGTATTCTATGTAGAAGCTGATAAAAAGTGGATAACTGCTTAGCTTTATGAGCTAACTGGAACCAGAAAAGCTTAAGTTATGTTGAATTAAATGCTGTGATCATGAGTAAAAGGGAATGCTGCTCTGCTGGGAAGGTCTGTGGAACAAAATACATGTATCTGTGTGTTTATTTGCATTGGACAAAGTGGGGACTCAGTGCAGGGCACCATTTACTGAGGGCTGTTGACATGTTTTTCAGTGTTGAAGGGGGATTTTGGGAGAGGCGGAGTTTTGGACATTATTGCTATTTTGAGTTTTGTTGAAATGGCTGCTGTAATGATTTGCCTGTACTGTCAATGGTAAGTAGGACACCTACAGCCTCCGAGAAGCTTCCATGTCTTATGTGAAATGAAAATAAATCAGTAGGCACTTTGTGCTGTTCATTGCGATAAACAGTTATAAGGACTATCTCTTCCCATAAATTTAACATATTTGCATATTCATTAAGCATACTGTAAGTGTAATTTCCTCAAGGAAAATGCCACAGACACCCATGCGCATTTTCCAAAACGAAGCTATGATGCTCTGCCAAGTGGCTGGTGCCAGCCCGATGGCACAGGGCTTTCCCTCAGGGATTACACTTACACTGTGTCAGCTGAGTGTCTCTTGAGCTTAGTCGTGACTGGTTTGAAAAAGGCAAAATACATAATTAAAGCAAGACATTTTTATAAGTTCTGGTATTTGATGTTTGCAGGTTTTTAGCAGGTTGAGGGGATTATGCTAATTGTGTCCCATTATTAACAAGAATGGCAAATCACTTGCAGTGCAGTTTCCAAATAAAGCAGCATTTCATTGATCCAAAAATTTGTTTATAAATAGATTTTCCTTTAAAGTCTCCTATACTTCTCAGCACAAATGTACGAGCACGTTTCCATTTCTGCACGAAGAGGTTTTTATCACTTTTGTGCCCTTTTGTATTGCTGAATTTGTGATGGTACACTGATGCTTTGCTATATACCACATAGTGACTGGTATCTAAGAGAATCAACAGGTAGATATCTAATGACAGCTTACAGATACAGAAATTGACAAAATCACTTTTTCAGAAGTGATTTCCTTGCGTTTCCTTACAATGATGTGAGAAACCGTGTGATCTAAATCACATTAAACCACTGGTTCTTTGTTCTAGAAAATAGCTATCAATGTAGTGTTATTACATAGTTACATAGAAAAGCTTTTCTTCCCCATTCGAGGCTGGGAATACTTCTGTTGACTTAAGTGGTAACAGGCCTTCTGTCATGTAAAAAGATGTCTATTTGGTATTTCATTACATTCATAACATGATAGTTGAAAGATAGAGATGATCCGGTAGAAAACCCTGCAGCATATTTTAAGAAGTCTACATAAGAGCTAATGCTAAAGTAACAAATATGTGTATTTTTAAGAAATTCTTAATTAACAGTAAATGAAAACTACCCAAATTAGGTTATATATAGCAGTTTATATTCAGGGAGTGGGATGGCTTAAGTTCTCAGGAATGACTTGTCTAATTCAGATGTAAGAAGAAATAAGAAAATTGGTTACATCAGGGTGAAATTAAGCCAAACTTTTGATACATTTCCTGATACACTTGTGTGCATTGCATTTTATCACCTATCCAAAAAAAGAGAGAAAAAAACAGTACCTAGTGGCTCATTTAATTTGCCAGTCATTCAAATGATTTCCTGCTAAGGTTTTGATATTGCCCTTTGAGAGATGTTATAAGAAATGGAGCCTCAGATGTGATTAGATCTTTGGAAAAAATGTGCATTTCTTCCCAGTGCATCATCCCCAGTTGACTAGAAAATTTATATAGAAAATAGGATCCAGCTGGGCTCTGATCTCTTTATCCTGTGTTATGTTTCAGCCCAACTAGTGCTAGGAGTGCTGTTAGAGAAGAACTTGTATGTGTTATCTGAAAGACACAGGCAGCTGAAAACACAAGGGAAATGATTCTTATATATAAATGGGGCCCCTTAATACTCTATTTCTTCTTTTATTTCTTATTTGGAGCCTTGTTACTGTTGTTTCTAGCATTTTAGCTTAGCTAAGTGGTTGGCTGGACAGACTTTTCCCTCATAGTGTGTGTATATCAGCGCCGCTGTTTTGTCTGAGCACTGTCTCTTAAGTATTTAGGGTTTTTCAGCTTTCCCTCTGTCCCTCAGCACAGACCCTGAGAACAACTTAGTGTCTTCAGTGTAGGTATCCACACAGCTTAGCTGGGAGGAAGTAGAAGTTAGGCTTAGTGACCTTACTAACGTCAATTAAGCCTTGGTGATTAACACCACCATTCAAGCTGCAGTTGGGGGGAAGAGGGCTGGGCAGTCTCAACACTACCTTCTATAACAAAGCAGGGAACAAGGGTGCATTAGCAAGGAGAATCTCATTCTCTTCTGCAAACTTTTTTCTTTAGTATTTTTCCTTCCCTTCCCTGCCCCAACTAGGAGACCAAGCGTGACCAGCATGGATGAAGACTATGGTAGGGCAGTTTCTTGACTGCATGTCTATCAGCAATGGGTACAGTTGCCTCCCAAACAGCTGTGTCCCTCCTCTCAAACAGACATGGGTTTGCAGTTTTCCCAAAAGTAGCAATCAATGGAAAAGCAGCACAAAATATTGATACTAGTATTTTTTTCCTATAAACAGACATGTTGATTATATCAGTGAATTTTAGGGTGACTTTTAGGAAAGGAGTTGGCACAAAGAACTGGGGCATGCTTAGCAATGCTGTGTCTATAGAGGCATCCCTTGCTAGGGCAAAATCTGCTGGTGCTTCACTCCTGTTCTGCTGTACTGAAGTAGGAGTGCTTTGTGCAAGATTGGCTTGGTGTATGTTTTGGGTGTGCATCACTCAACTCAGTAACAGTGGCTGAAGATAAAACATAATCTTATCAGCCTTCAATCATCCCAGATGTTGCACAGGGAAGGAATCATTAGATCTTGAATACAAGTCTGATGGAATGTAATTGTTCCCTCCAAAACATTTTGTCCTATCTACTTTTAACCTGGGAGGGATTAAAGCAGATGGAGCCAGGCTCTTCTCATTGGTGTCCAGTAGGAGAAGAAGCAGCAATGGGCACAAACTGAAATACAGGAAATCAATTTTAAATGTAAGAAAAAATCTTTTCTGCCATGAGGGTGGTCAGGCACAGGAACAGGTTGCTCAGAGAGGTTTTGGAGTCTCCATCCTTGGAGATATTCAAAACCCAACTGGACATGGCCCTGAGCAACCTGCTCTTGCTGGATGATTAGCACCTTCAGTGTAGGTACCCTGCCCAGAGCTGGGGGATAGGACCCAGAGATCCCTTCTACCCTCAACTTTTCTGTGATTCTGTGATTTTTTTGGAGAGTAATTTACTTGCATATTTGAATGTAATAATGAATACATCTATGTTAGTAAGAGGGTGAAATGATCCCATGCTTACAGCCTAAATTGAGACAAAATATGAACAGACAAAAGCCCAAGATTGAGTTCCCAGCGACTTACGGTGGTTTTATTAACGATACAAAATTTTAGCCTTGGATGGGATTAATTCCATTATTTTGTGACTGTTATTTAAATATATTTAATAAAAAGTTCTTGTAGCTTGTTCAAGTGTATAAAATATATTATGCTTGCAAATCTATTTATAGGCCTGGCTAAAAATACCAGTGCATGTGTATGCATGTGGGTATGTAGTGATGTTTGATATATTTGGTGGCAAACTAATACACATGTCTGGAGATGAAGTGACCGTGACAGCCCAAGAATAACACTTTGCAGTGGTGATAATTATTTCCATGAAGACATCAGCTCAGTGCTCAGCAGCAATAAAGAGGAAATTTATTAGGAGAAGAGTAGAGAATAAAGCAGAGGAGATCAGTGTGCAGCTGGGTAATTCCGTGGTGCTCCCAGGACTTGAATATTGCATGCAGGTCTGGTCCTCATCTCTCAGACAGAATACTGGACAAGGTTCAGGAAGGAATGACAAAGATGATCACAAGTATGGAAGGCTTCCAGGCACGGGACAGCTGAGTATGCAGGGACTCATTAGCCTGGAAAAGAGGTAATTTAGGGGAATATAGCACTGGCCTACAAAATCATGCATAGCACTGTAAGAGGGGGTGGGTAAGGCTTGACTGTTTGCCATTTCTGGCAGTATCAGAACTTTTGGCCATCAAGTACAGTAAGGAAGATCTTATTTCAGAACAAACATAAGGTGATGAATGTCCATGTAATAGGTGAGAGAAACATGGAACTCCTTGTCAGACGATGTGGGATAGATTAGGATGTTTACAAAGGGGACTGGGCAAGTGCTTGAAAGAGAAGTCAAGGTATTTCTTAATAAGCAGACCACCTTAGAATCAGGAGATCTGCTGAGATAGGATGTTGGAGGATGGAAAAATGACAGCAGGAGGGTCTTGCCTTGTGCTGATTCTTCCAAAGGTTTTTGCATGTGAAGCAATATCTTAGGGTTGGGGGGCCCTTGATGTGAATCAGTACAGCCTGACAAATTGTGCTTTTGCTCAGCTTTTTAGAAGCATATACCCTCTGGAGCTTTGCAGTGCTGGATAGTATAGCAGTAATTTCACAGCTGGATGGCAGCTCCACTTCAGTGTTAAAATGCCGTGGAGTTTTTGAAGGTTGGGCTTTCTCTAGTTTCTGTATCAGATCATAAGTTACAGAGAAAGAACCAGTTGAATCCCCCATGACATAATTTGAGCCTTCTTTTTTTTGGTGAATGTAAGGACTTTTTAGATCAAGTGTAACAACTTCACCTTAAAGCCAGGAGGGGATATACTGATCCCTCAGCATTTCCTCTGGCGTGTTCTGAAAGAGGAAGGTGCATCACTAATGAAAAAAATGGTAGCTGAGCCTTCCTGCGTTGGCTCATGGGCAGCTCAAAAAGCAAAGTAGAGCCGTTGATGGCTAAAGGGAGCAATTGTAGAACTCAGTGCTGAAAAAGTCTGCATAAATAACATTGGCTTCAGAGTGTGTATTTATAAAGATATTTTTTAAAGTTGAAAGTTACGTTTGTATGTGCCTTACTGTTGCACTTTTTAAGTGTTGAGCTGTGGAATGAACTCTGCTGTCATGACAGAAATAGCATTCAACTACAGTAAGAACGTCTGAGAAGAAAACAGCTTCTTGATTAAGACACTGGTTTTGAACTTCAGTGGTGAAGCTAATCTCCAGCTCTGCCAGGGAGTTGCTGTGTAACCTACGGAAGGATATCTAACTCTGTACTGAGCATCAAGACTGCTTCATTTTGGTGTGATGTCTGCTTCCATTCATGGGCTGTCCAAGGAATCCGAGTCTGGCAGCATAGGTAATGGGTAGCCTGGGTCATTCACTGCTGTCTTGTCAAAGTTAGACATACAAAATGCTGTCTTACTGTGGTCCTCAGCACCTTTTTCCCTGTTTTGAAGCAAAGAAAGTGATGCTTTTTCTTTCCCATCATTCATCTTCCAACATCTTAAGGTTCCTTGGGCAAGAATTGCCTTTTACTCTGACTCTCATTGGCTGGTATATGTGTATTCACAAATAAATCATGCAGTATGTGTGATTATAACGTATATGAGGAAGGTCTAGTTAGAAATAAGTCTGTCCGAGCTAATTTTGACACGGTAGGTGGGACATTTTAGAGATAAGAAAGCACCTTGAGTTCCAGCAGGGAAAGGATGTGCTTATGCCAGAAGCAGGGAGGGAGAAAGATTACCATCTGGTAAGCAGACAGCTAGAGAAAGAGAAGCAGCTGACCACTTTTCAGGAAACAAATGCAGGTTAAGATGGAAAGCAGAGCATACAGAGACTTTCTTCAAAGAAAAGAGGACTATTCTGCAGGTTTAAGGTGACTGGAAGGCTCACTGCTGACCTGTGTAATGATTAATTGATTTCATATTTTCTTCTCTGCTTAAATAAACTAAAATCCTGCAAAAGAAAATGTTGAACAGAAGGGTGATTACTGTTTATTCACCCAGGTTAGAGAATGAAAAGACCAGTTCCCTTTTTGTTAAATCTTTTCTATTTCCCTTTAGTGAATATAAATGCCAAGTTTTAAATATAATTTTCAGCTTTCTGGTTTCTTACTAGCTTGTAATTATTATTTATTTTCAGTAGCTCTGTGATTGGTGGCTCTCATTAGTCTTTCAGGTGACTGATCAAGGTGGAAGCAAATGGTAGTGATAAAACAGGGGAATTAAACTCCATAAGGCTCAATGGACTGGGAATCATGGAAGTTTAAGCCTGTCAAAAAGCCTGTCTCCATGTATCAGCAAAATATGTAATCATTTTGGAACGTTTAACTCATCAACATTACATCATCATTGTTTTCTTTCCTCCCCTCTTAATTAGATGGGGGAGAGAACTGACACTTCCTTAACTTCAGAAACTTTGGTCATTTATAAGCCACAAGTCAAACTAAAATACTGGATATTTCAGTTTTATGCCATCTTGTTGCTCATCAGTTTTATAGCTCTTAACTGGCCAAGACTTCTTCTTAAATGCCTTTTCCTTTTACAAGGTACTGAGGAACTTCTTATGACAACATTTCTGAATTTAGAGAGGCTTGCAAGTGTCCATGTGGTAGAAGATGGAGCTGAGATTTGTGTCTCAATTAATGTAGAAGTGCTACAGATAGTTACAGAAATTTGACTGCAAAATGCCCAGATTCATGAGAGTGCCACTATTGATAGACAGTTTGGCTTCTGGACCATAGTGTTCTGCACTTTGTTCCCCCTTCCTCTGGTAGCTTTCTAACCACATTTCTGTTTATTCTTAAAGAGTTTTAATTTAAAAAATAATCTATAAAAACGATATAGTAAGTCCTTGTCCCATAAAAAGCAATTACCATCAGTTTTAAAGTGTTCTTAATTGAGTTGTTTGCATGCAATTCAACCTGTTTTTATTAGAGGTTCAGAGTGGTCTGAGCCTGCTGTGTGAAAAGGTGGTTGGGATAACCAGATCTATAATATCTCAGACTTCAGTTATATACTGCTATGGCCTCATAGGTACAGACCCATTGGACACTGAAAGAGCAGGAATTTGATTTCTGAGACCCTTGGAATTCAGTGGAGTGACTTTGCTGTTATTTTCTGTAAAATATTTTGTAACAAGAAGGAGAAAGGAAAGAAGAACCCCTCTTCCTGACTTTTAAAGTCGAATGTAACACAAATGCATGATGTGACTTATGGTATCATCTTTGAAGTGCTAAAGCAGTAAGAGCTTCAGGGATGTCACATCTTCAAAAAACAAGTGCTCCCTGTGCCATAGTGTCTCCATCTACAGCATGTGAATGTTAATGTGTTTTAATTCATAGGGACCTTCTATACAAACTGTTTCGAGAGCCCCAAGTATTAAAATATTATCATAACATTTTCCTTTGTCTCTCTTTCTACTGCTGTAATAGTTTATCCTGGAAAAAAGGAAACTTGAATTGTGTAAGTAGTTTGAATGGGCTTCAGACCGTACGCCCAGGAATGGCTCACATTTTTTTCTGACATTACTGTTTATTCACCATACTGAGCACAGCCCCATTCTGCTTGAGAACAACGATACGCATCTAAATATTTCAAAGAGAAAATCTCCCTTGAAATGCATCATTCTGTCCTTGCAAATTGCTAACTGGATTTTCATAACAGGTATTATAAAGATGTTAGTGGGAGTTTATGCAGAGATTCCAGCAGCTGACCTGTGAATATGTCGAGCTGGCAGCAGGAGAAAGAGCAAAGGGTAGAAAAGAGGAGAATTAGATGTGAGACAGGGAAGAGAGGTATATGTAAGAGGACAGATTCAATTTCTAAAGCTTTCAATGGAGAACTTTCTCTTCTCCCTTATAGTCTACATCCTTCCCGATTTAGGAGGACAGGGCATGTGATTGCATTATTATATCCAGCCCCTAGTCGTCACAGGTAACTCTGCTACACATTTACCTAAACATACACGACCGCAGTGGGACTGCCTCACTTTAACTGAGGACTTATCACTAATCAAGGATTTTGAAGGAACTGTATGCCCCAAATGAAAGCCAGGGGGAAGTGGAGACTCTCAGCATGTTGAAAAGAGAAGTTTGAACATAGATAAGATGTGATTGTGTAGTCATTCCTGATGTCTGTGAGGACTTTTTCCTGTGGGTGAGCTTATGGGAAAGTCGGTGAGATGACACCTGCAGTGTCAACTCAGCAGTGACAAAACAATCAATGGCATAATAATGATATCAGAATAGTGATTATCTAGTACAGACTTAAACTAATGCAAATTGGATGGAAAGAATGAAGGGAAGATACTTGCAGATATTCAGAAGTAAGCCTTTTAAAACTTGGTTAAATAAATATTACACATGTTTTGCTAAGAAACCAGATCAATGCGTAGACAAAAGCATCACATTTTAGGTACTAAACCATAAGAAGTGATGGAAAAGACTTGATTTTGGAAGATGTCTAAGATAATCCAAATACTGAGTGGTACTGTTTATCAACTGTTTGGTTTGGTGCTATTCATCAACTAGTGAATGCAAATGAAAATAATGTAAAAATGTTCTAATTGTGAGCTTCATCAGTTCTGAAATCTTTCATTTGTTGTCGTAGCCTGGATTAGAAAAAAAATCTTAGCTTTTTGAAAAAATCCCCCCCCTTGGAGGTATTGTTGTGATTTTTTCTTGCTTCACTTGTCAAGAATTAGGCTTCTGATATTCACTTTTGTAAGAGCACCAAAAGTACCTCTGTTCTGTCAGTAGCTGCCAAAGCTCTCGTCACCCTCCTCATCACCTTGCTGGATAGTCATTAAAGGCAGCAGTGTCATGTGCACCAGTATGACTTCTGTACTGTACATATGTATGGGTAGTATTTGAATATTATAGACCTAAAGGGTTAAACATGTATGTAATGGTCCTTTGGGACAAATTAATCCTAAAGGCTTCTGCTCAGGATTTACAGGCTGTGGAGGCTACATGTGCTCCAGGAAGTTGTAGGTTGTGTTTGAGATGAGGTGGAACACTACCATATAGTGTAAGTGCTGCCATGGTGTCCTGGTTTTGGCTGTGATAGAGTTAATTTTCTTCTTGGTAGCTGGTACAGTGCTGTGTTTTGGATTTAGTATGGGAATAATATTGATAACACACTGATGTTTTTAGTTGTTGCTGAGCAGTGCTTACACTAAATCAAGGACTTGTCAGCTTCTCATGCCCTGCCAGTGAGTAGCCTGGGGGCACAAGGAGTTGAGACGGGACGCAGCTGGGACAGCTGACCCTAACTAAGCCAAGGGATATTCCATACCATGTGGCATCATGCTCAGTAAAAGCTGGCCGAGGGCCACTGCTTGGGAATTGGCTGGGCATTGGACCGTAAGAGGTGAGCAACTGCATTATGCATCACTTGTTTTGTATAATCTAATCCTATTATTACCACTCTTATTATTTTCTCCCTTTTCTGTCGTAATAAACTATCTTTATCTCAACCCAGGAGTTTTTGCACTTCTGCTCTTCTAATCCTCTTTCCCATCCTGCTGCAGAGTAGGGGCAGTGAGCGAGCAGCCCTCTGGTGCTTAGTTGCTGGCTGGGGTTAAACCACGACACATGGAAAAATGAGTAAAGTCGCATGGTGAAAAGAAAATACATCTGCCTGGGAAATTTGCCATAGCGTGCAGAAAAAAATCAAAGTTGACTTTAACTGAAACAAGATCCAGTAGGGAAGCTGTTTAGGCCAATTTCAGATGCTGTAACTTGGCTGCTTTCACTCCAGTACTGGCCAGCCCTGTCACATTACTATTCAAAATATTTTCAAGACTGTGGCTTGTTGAATTGGGTCCTGGAGTGCAGCCAGGTGGTCTGGATCAATGGGAAAGGGCAGCAGTACAAGAAAAAGAGTCATGGAGTATGGGGATAGAGATGAAATATGGCCCTTTGCCTGAGCGCCATCCATCTTGGGCAGAACAATGGAGTGGGGATATCTGTTCCTTCGCTAAGATGTGTTTTGTCTCTCTTAGAGAGTCACAGGCACTTTTCAAGGTCTGCCAAACTAGCCTCACTCACTTTACGTGTAATGGGGTGTTGTACACTGTTGAAGAGGAGAATGTCTCCCCAGGCTTTGCATTGCTCTTGCACCTGGTTGTAAGCCCTCAAAAATAAATAAATCAGAGCACCCCAAAGACAAATCCTTAATCTTGGTGATTTGCACCATGTTCTGGAGGTCAAAACCCTCCAGTGCTGTTGTTCAGTGTTTGCCATTGAAAACTTCTCAGTCCTCCACCAGGCACACACAGAGGCTGTTGTTCATACAAAGACTTTTTACAAAGTGTTCCTAGAAATGCACCAGTAGCTTGAGTTGCACTGGGAGATCCCTGAGGCTGGGATGGAATTTGATGTGGTTGTTCTGAAACATACACAGTTGGTCATTTTGCACCAGTGAAGGCTTCCTGAAGCCTTGTAGTTCTTGTTCAGTGTCTTTTGAAGATCATAGCATATCATTAAGAATACAGGGCATGCCCACATACAGTGTATTGCCACGTACCAGGGGACTGAGGAAAAAAGCAAATCTCTGCATCCTCCCAAAAAACCAACAGGAGGTCAAGAAGTAGCTGTAATGGCAAGCTTCTTATCAAGACAATGAGCAAGGTGTTCCGTGAAAGATGCTTCTTGAGTTTCACTTCTATCTTTACAGCATTGCTGTTGTTGGCCACATCCAATTGCTGTCATAGTTAGGTACAGGGAAACCTAAGTTTCACTTTGAAAATGCAGTAAGAAATTTGGAGGTACAAGTGTTTATTTTGCTCAAAATTAATTTGAAGAGGTATAGAAATAAAGGAACAAACTAAGTACCAGCCCTTGTTTCTTCACTGGCAGATCTTGGTACCTCTCTGGGATGTTTGCAATACATCTCAGCCAGCTGATGAAAGACTAGATTAGACCATCTGAGACTGTTGACCTCTAAAACTGAACCCTTAACAAGAAAGTTTTTCTTCTGAATTTAACATGCTTTTGTCAAAGTATTATTAAGTATGGGTTTGGTTGCTTTATTTTCTTCATTTTAGAGGTTACATGAATTATATCCAAATTAATGGAGTTTGGTTATGATGACATAATAGTAACTAAACCTGAATGTTAAGAAAGACGTCATATACTAACCTGTAAGAAGTAACAAAGCTGCTATGATTCCTTTTTGGAGATGGGAGATTCAGATTTTTTCTCCACTGATTTTCTATCCCTTGATATCCTTATCTGTAAACCCAGTGTTAGAGAATATTTTGAGATACATAGGGATATAAGGGAAGGGAGGGCTGCACTTATCCTCAGGTTCGTTTCCCAGAATAAAGAACTTACATGGAAGAGATAGTTGATTTGGAGAACCCCACAGTACAGCTACTACAAACAACACAGGCTACAAGCTGTCATTTAGCAAATGATGGATAAAACCTGTTGCTGAAGACTTCAAGCCACTGTTATAAGGTACTGCAGGAAGAGTAGGGCATGCAAAGGTGGGAAGGGCATCACCAGTGCCTTGGGTTTCTGTGCCGCTGAAGGACTGGTTAAATAAAAGTTGCAAGTGATGAAAGGAGAGAAGGAAACAAAGCACGTCCCATGCTATAGAGAGCTATGGGGTGTGCTGAAGGGATTTGACCTGGGTGGGAAATACCTTTCCATCTCTAAATCAAGTGAGTTTTGAGGAGGTTCCCATTGTGGATGATTTTCTGGCAAAGAACGGCCACATACTCAGATCAGCAAGTGCCTACGTGGAGTTCGACATGAACCAAGGAACAACAAAAGGTGAAGGAGGATGGGAGTGAGGCACTGGGAGTGAGAATCCCAGCAAAATAAGAAGGAGCTGGAATTTACTGAGTTGCTAAATCGAGGACTGTTGGAAAACTTTGGAGGTCAGGTTCTCACACCTGTGCTTAACCAATTATATGTTAGTTGTTAAGGGCCTCAAAGATATGTATCCAATCACAATGGGCCAAGTTAGTGTAAACAAGAAATAGTATATAAAGAGTTAGTTTTCTATAATAATTGGCTTTTGTCTGATCACATTGATCTCTGACTGTGTTCATTCCGTGACATCCCATCTTCCAGGAACTGAGAAATTGATACTGATAGAAGCTCCTACAGATCCTGCTTGTGTATTGTATCTAATCACTTCTAAGAGAAAGGCATTGGAGCAAGGCAGCTACACCAACCACAACTACCCCTTCACTTGGTGGTCAGTGAAGCCAAGTTACAAAAACCTTACCTGCTGCATATGGTCCTATGATACAGGTTTTTAAATGCATAATAGTGAACCAAAGCCAATCCAGTCTCTCAACCATCCTTGAAAATACCTATTAATCAGTTACCCAAGGACTCATACTGCAGTTTAATTGAGATTAATTATTTTATATATGTTTCTTTAGACTACTGTGACCCTTGAGTGGCTGGTGAATTCTTAGTAGTTCCTCCTTTCTGTTCAGACTGAGCTCTTCAAGGCAGGGACTCTATGGCTGCTTGCATATGATATCCAGAAGACCTGTATGCAGGTCTCAGAAATTTGTAAGCATTACTGGAATTCAATATTGGATAAAAAAAGGCATTTAAAAAAATTACCACAAAGGTTTACAGGAAACAGTGATTTACAGTCTTAGCAGCAGTTTTGTATGAATGTATAGATTTTATTCCCTATAGCTTTGTCCTCTGGTAAATATTGCTGGAGAAGAGAATTCACTGATATTGCTGCTTGCTTACTTGTGGCCTGAGCTTAGAATGCAGAGTCACATTCTGGGTTTGTTGTTTTTTTTTTCTTTTCTTCTTTTTTTTTTTTTTTTTGTCCTGACAGAAAGATTTCGGGATTTACTGCTCCTACATTCCAATCAAGATACAGAGATTCTGCCCATCTTTCAGCAGAGGCGCTATCCCAAGTAAGTAAGATTGTCTTCTTGGGAGAAATACATTCTTTATCTATTTGCGGCAACGGAGACTGAAGCATTTATAGCACTGTACATGCTTTCGGTGTGAAGTACTACGGCAGAGCTGTCAGGGAGCAGCCACACTTGCACTGAGCTTTGCAGTCTTTCAGTGGTGTCAGGGAGAAGCAGATATGCTTTGCAAGTGTGCCCAGCTGTCAGCAGGGAGGTGGTGGTGGCAGAGTGCAGACATTAAGTTGCCTGGATCAGTGTCTGGTGGAGCTTTGTTTCACTTGGCACTGTGTTGACATAGGCAGATGTTTTGTCAGGCTAATCCCCACACTTGTCTTGTGGGATTCCATCATTTAGGGTGACAGATTCCTGTGGGTTTTAAAAGGCTCCCCTCTGGAAGCCTGCAAGCACTAGAAAACATTTTTTTTCTGCTCTTCTTAGGGATGTATATACAGGCAAACCAAAAGAGGAGTGTTGTGTGTTTAGGAGGTCTCGCATGTATAGAATATCCTGGACAAAACCTCTTATTCTCCCAAGTGACATGCCTGAATGAAACAATGAATGCTCCTTGTTATATTGGTTAGAAGAAAAAGAACTAGTCCTCACATTAACCATGACCAGAGTGAGCAATGAAAGAAGGGTAGTGAAGGATGGACAGAGGGAGGAGAAGGAAGAGTGAAAGTCTGGCACTAATCCAGCAATGATAATGGAAATAAGCAAAGTTATTTATTTTAGTGATTATTTCCTGAAATACATAAGAAGCCGGTGGAGCTAAGTGTTAAATGCAGCTCTTAAAATCTGATAATATGAATTTTCTGAAGAGCAGGTAACAAATAGAGGGGCTGAGTGCTGAAAACCAGTCACCTCCTCACTGTGAATTCTTGAAAATAAAAGCAGTCAAGGATGAAATTCTGATTCTTAAAATGATGAAATTATTCATTGACAAAATTTCAAAGAGGAGATAGGATTTTCCTGGATAAATCCCCCTGAATTTTTATTTGCAGTACCCCTTGCCACTGTTTTACTGAAATACTATGAACATATGATATGTGAAACTGTGGGGGACACCTAGGTGGATGGACTGGTCTACTTGTTTCACTAGTACTTCTATTAATTACTATTTTTCTCCTCACCCTTCAGAGCACTGGAACAGTTACTTTTCCATGGCAGCAGAACACTTTGCTTGGCTTAGATGTTTTCATTTATGGTATAGACACTGTCAAACTGGTCTGAGAAACTAGTTTATCATCTTCAAAGAACAGACTTATTTCTATATAAATCATTCCTAAGATGTCTGACTTTCCATTTCTTTACATTCAATTTATTACTAGCATTCTTGGCAAGTACGGCGTCCTAGCAGTATTAGGCATTGTCAGATTCATGGGTGACTGAGTGCCTGTTGCCCTCTGTTCAATGGATTCTTCAGGCCTTTGAAGACCATACAAAAATAGCTTATATTGTGGAGCTCTACTCCTATTAGAAGTTACAGTGGCCTTGCATCCCAAAATGGTACGTGTTTTCAGACACATTACTTGGTGAGACTGACTGATTCCTTTAATACACAGAATCAGCCAAACTTTGGCACCTAACTGAAAGAGAAGTTTGCATATCTTCTAAAAGCAATAGATTTCTGTTCATAGCATCACTGATTGGTGCAAATTTGCTTGCTTTTTACAGAAATTTATCATGTGTTATAGTTCACTTAGAAGCTGGTTGAAGACTATTGACATGTCCTAGGGTTCCCTAGGGGTTGTCTTTCAAATGAAATATTTGTGTTCAGCAAGGCAGAAAACCTGCTCATCTTCATAATATATTTTGTCTTATTCCCATCTCAGTTTTTGTCCCTTCCCTACCCTCATTTTCATTGAAAGGTCACTTAACAGAAATTAAGGTAATGAACAGGCAGATCTTATAAATCAGTGTCCCTTTATTGACTTCATCTGAGCAATGGTTGGTTGTACTACATGAGGACCTGAGAAGTAAGACCATTTTAATGAGACATTGTCGTGGGGCACAAGATGGAACTTGTAATGCTTAAGGAAATTCTAAGAATATGGAAGATAAAAAATAGAAGTTTTAGTAATGACTTAGCTGAATAGCTTGACTATGCAGGGCTTAGTAAGTAGAAAAGACAGAAGTTTGCACATATTTAAGAGACACGTCCAAAGGAAGGAGGTTGGATAGGAAGATGTTCTGCATTTCTCAGGATATTCAGAGTCATAGTAATAAATATTAAAGGCTAAACAAGCAAACTGTAATCCATCAATTTTTGAAAGAAATAGAGACCTTGATGTTCTGGCCTGTTCTTGTACATTTATGATATTACAACCTGAACTCTCCCAGGGAACAGAAGGATAATATTGAGGATGTGATTGTTCTCAGAGATGATGTAAGCACTGGAATGGCTGGAAGAAGTTTTCTAGAATATTTTTGCATGTTCCTCCGGATTTGCTGGGGTAAATGTGTCAAAGAAGCATGCTTTTTACTCCTGGTTTATGAAGGGAGAAATGCAGGGTCGTTTGTGTGTTTGCCCAGGTTTATTCTGCTGATCTTGGCCTAGCCAAGGAGCAAATACCTACTCTGGCACATGGAGGAGATTATAGAGAGCTGAGCTTACAAAGACTAAGGTTTGTAAAGCCACATGGCACATCACCTTGAATTCTTTAACTTAGTACTGTGTGTCCACAAATAACATGGCATCATGGAGCATCATCTTTCATTGTGGCCTGTGGGACTGAGGTGCAATCCTATGCCAGCACATTGATATAGCAGCCAGCCAGCCAGCCCAACCTGCGGTATACATCCTGTAATTTTTCTTTACAAGGCTGCAGAGCAGACGGAGGTTGGCTTTTCTTACACTTCACTCACATCACAACATAACTGTGTCATGGAACCCTTATTGGGGAAGAAATACAGAATTATGTTCTCCTGTAAATGCCTATAGTAGTTTCATCATGAAACGTATTACACTGCACATAGTTACAGGTTACTGAACTAGCAAGGCCAGTCTAATCCAGGCAAGTCTTTTTGATACCTCAAGTGACTGTCAGAGGATGAAATGCATGGTTCAGAAACCAGACGTCACTAGACCTCCTCATCCACCTCATTAGGAAACCCACCCATCCACAGAGAAATGCTGTGAGGAGAAAATCTGTCTGCTAGCTGACATGAAGCCATCACCATGTCCATGAGGATTCGCATTCCTGAAAGTAGGAATAAACCTGCTGCTGTGGGCAGCCAAATGGGTTGGGGCACATAGCTGCCTCCAAGTGTAGCCGTGTGGGAAGAGCCTCTGCATGTGAACCAAATCACAGACAGACTTGCCACTTGTCCCTTCTCTCCCTCTGTCCATGAGCGTGCTGAAGTCACCCAACATGATCAGGCCCTTCAACAAACTAAACTTGTTGCAGTGAGTCTTATCCCAACTCATTACTTTGACAATGATAATTGTAGCTCCTATATCTCATAAAAAACACTTCAAGATTCCCCTCTTAGGACATTTCTGCAGGAGCTTTTCTCATGCTGGTGTCAAGCTCACGCTTTCCTTGGTTGCCCATTTCATTTATGACATTCCTTATGGAAATGATATTTATCCATCATATATGATATATGATATTTTACCACATGGATTCACTCATAAAACACAATAACTACTGAAGTGCTGGCACAGACTAAAGAGTATTGCTCCTGGAGAAGACACTATTATAGTCGTTAATTGGGCTTGAGGGTGGTTGGTGTTAGCAGCAGGGGCGCAGGTTGCTGCATCCCACCAAGGTTGTTTTGGTCTTTTCCTGCTGACTTTACTTGACTCCTGACTTCCCGTGCTGTGTGCACAAGGGAAGGATGCGCAATTGCCTTGTAACACCAGAGAAGTGTCTTTTGGGCCTGATAATGTCAAAAATTAAAATTAAAATTAAAATAAAAAAAATAAAATATAAAAAAAAAAGAAAAAGGAAATAACGGAAGCGATAAAAGAAGTGAGAAATTAGGTTGGTGGGTGAAAAAGGCAGGAGGGAGGCTGACACTGCACAAAACAGCACTTGAGAGGGATGTGCCAGAAATGCTGCTGGCATTACAGCTTTTTAGCAAATTTCTCTATATACAAGTGACTTGACAGTTCAGCTGTACTTTCTATTTTCGAGATATTAATGAAATCCTCAAATACACATGTGGGTTTCTTAAAGGGATTATTTGCTTCTTTTTTTTCCCCCCTTCAGAAATATTTTCAGTCTTCATTCTTATCTTCTGTGGGTTTGGTGGAAAAGTTCTTGGATGATTCACAGATTTTAAGAACAGAAGGAGCTGTTATGTTCCGGCTAATTTGAGTCCCTTCTTAACATAAGCCGTAGAGCATTACCGATAATCCCTGCAGCAAGCTTCTGGTTCAAGCGGAGCATGAATTTAGAAAGACATCCAGTCTTTAAATTGAGATGTTAAAAACTGGAATATTCACACGCCTTTAGATCAGCTTGTTCCACTTGTCGATTACTTCACATATGTATGACATTAATTTCTTTAACTTTAGTTTCCAGTCTCTGCCATCTCACTGTACCATTTGCTGTTAGACAGGACAGACCTGTACCATCTGAAATGACATATTCATGCAAGAGTCTGGAGGTTATTTAAAAACTTACCCTTCTGTTAGACAAATAAATAAAACTCTTTTTGCAGTGTAAGGTTTACTTTAAAAGCGTCTCTCAAATCATTTGGGGTTTTATTTTTAAAAGCTTTCCAAAGTTTTATTTTTGCTTTTGTTTTTATTTCTATTTTTATTTTTTATTTTTTAAGCATGGGCAGGAATTACAAAAGTGTTTTGGTTACTCTTTCCATAATGGGCATATAGAGAAATAACAGCACTTCTTTGTTGTCGAATAGAAAGACAATGTAAATTGAGTACTTTAGTATTATTTAAATGAAGTGACAAGGTGTTGAACTTGGGAGAAAAAAAGATGAACTTAGAACCTGGCGGGTTTAATAAAATAACAGAGTATTCCAAATGCATTTACTTTCCACCACTCATAAACTTACAAAACTTTCTTTGGCATATATTCTTAGTAAATTAAGGTAGACTTCTGTATGCACAAAAATACTGGTCATTTTCATGTCACAAAAGAAGAAAAAAACCAGGATCTTGATTTATAAATGTATATGTATCTTCAAATACATATTTTTGAAGGTCATCTTTGAAAAGCTGTTGAAAGTTTCAGCTCAAACAAGGCCAAATGGTGTTACTCAATTCTCATCATGGAGTAGTCTAGACAAATAGGCGGCAGAAAGTTAGTGCCCTAAACCATCGTGCCATCTGGTTCCCAATTGCTACTCATTTTAATGATAATGGATCTGTAAGGGATCTGTGCCAGCCTACTACAGCTTGAGATCCAAGCCAAGAAACTGGTAATATTTCATAAATAATACCCCAGGAATAAAAACTTGTGTCTTATTTGTAACTGTCTTGAGAACATTTTTCTTTTTGGAGGAAAATAATTTGTGTCTAACTAGAGAAAGTAGTGAGTTATGGCTTCTGGAAATGATGGTGCTCAGACAGTGCCTTCCCCCTGAAATTCAGATTTAAACATGCACGAGAGCAGCTAGCAGGATCATAGCCTAGAAACCCAGTTCAGTTTGCATTAGAAACAAAAGGCAACATCTTCCTCGGTGTCCAACAAGGGGAAAAATCATGACCTATGTTTTCGTCACTCAGTCTTCATCATAAAGGCAAAGCAAGTTTTAATCTTAAGAGGTGAACTTTCACAGAGTGGATTTTCTATAAAAGGCTTTCTGTGAAGGGCTTTACAAAAGATGTTCTCTTGTTATGGAGGAGAAAGTGTGGCATGGGACTGTGATGTGAGTTGCCAGTATCACCCAGGAGCAACTCTCCTGGGGACGAGGCCAGAAATAGAAATCAGGTCTTCCATAGTCCTTTCAGTTGCATGCAACTGGCTCTCTCATCTAAAATAACATCTATCCTGTTTTCTACTGCAAGAACACGTGGCCTGCCCATATTGCTGAAATCAGATGGGAAAGTGCCAAGTGAAGGAGTCTTTCAGAAGTGCCCACACAAGCACTTTATATGCTTTGTGTAGCATTGTACATTAAGCATGAAAATTACTGGTTTTGAAGCGCTTCAAGATTAGTTTCAAAATGCAGGCTACAAGCTAACCATCTCACCAGCAGCACTGAGTCCTCACATTTATTTTTTAATGGGATTTACAGTGAGCATAGAATGGTTTGGATTGGAAGGGACCTTAAGATCATCCAGTTCCAACCCCCTGCCATGGGCAGGGACACCTTCCAGTAGACCACATTGCTCAAGGCTTTGTCTAGCCTAGCCTTGAACACTGCCAGGGATAGAGAATTCACAGCTTCCTTGGGCAGCCTGTTCCAGTGCCTCACCACCCTCACAGGGAAGAATTTCTTCCTTATATCTAACTTGAATCTCCCCTATTTAAGTTTTAACCTATTACCTCTTGTCCTATCGCTACAGTCCCTGATGAAGAGTCCCTCTTCAGCAAACTCGTAGGCCCTCTTCAGATACTGGAAGGCTGCTATGAGGTCTCCATGCAGCCTTCTCTTCTCCAGGCTGAACAGCCCCAACTTTCTCAGCCTGTCTTCATATGGGAGGTGCTCCAACTCCTGATCATCCTTGTGGTAATATGGGGTTATCTTGCTGAGTTTCCAGACCAGTGCAGTTTTGAGCTCCATGACAAGAAGACCTCCTGTCAGTTTCTTGTCATGTGGGACTTTTACCAAATGTTAAGAACAGTGGCAGTGGAGTATAGGCTGGTAGCTGTTTATTAAAAACAGCAATCATGTTATAGGAGTAGTCATGTCACTAAGAAGGCAAGTATTTGATCTAGATTTTGGTGAAACCATAATGGAAATGGAAAGGAAGAGGACATAATTCATATTGTGCAGTACATGTTTGGGCTAAGATCCTGCAGAGACTCATGTGGACACATCCACATAATGTCAAAAGAGACCAAGTCATTATCTTGAACTATTTAGGACTACACATTAAATGTGAGCATCAATTCCTTGAGAGAGGGGCTATATTTGTTTAGCGTATCGGTGCCCCAGTAACTTCTAGTACAAAATAAAGACAGATTGTTCTGTTTTCAAAGGCCCCAGTTCAAGTCTTGACATCACAGAGTGAGCGAGTCCCCTTAAAATCAAAGGGAATTTTGTTGCTAACTTCAACAGTTCTCAGACCTGGAATCTAAGAAACTTTGAAGGAAGTACAAATCTTTCATATGTAGAGAAATCTGGGGGAAAACCTCTATCCTCTGAGAGATCTGTGCAGAAACATACAAGCAAAATCGAAGCTTCATGTGCATAGATACTCTCTTTTAAGTACCAAGCAATCTAGAATGTAAGTTTAACTTAGATCTGTTTATCATAGCATAGTTACGGCTCATTAGCAGTCATGAACTGTTTTATGCAAAACATTGCAATACTCCCAATTGAGAAGGGGAAAGGGCTGGCTGAAAATAAAAGATGTCTAAACCTTTAAAAATATTTGGGAGATGAAATCATTGTTTTCTTCAAAGTGAGTGGTGAAAGACAAAACGTGACAGCTGTTCTTCATTCTTTTTGGAAGCATGGGCATGATTCTTGATAAAGCCTGTTGATTTAATTGGTATATACCTGCCTGCTGCTGAGCACCAGTGTGAGACTTTGGGGAATTATCTGCTGCCAGATGTATTGAAGGATGTTTTTTTAAGCAGCTCAAACAGAAGTTACAGTAGTTTGATGCAGAAATTATTAGCAAAGCTCTTTGATTCATTATGCAAGAGTTACGTTGATCCCATCTGCCCTTGCATCCAGCTTTATCATAGTCTTTTTTAAAAGTTGCTTTTATTAGTTTAAAAATTAATTTCACAATTACCATAGTTACAGAAATCCAAGCACCAGCTTATTGAAAAACAAGTGCTAAAGAGTTGTGGTTGTTGACAGTAGTGACTTTCTCCTCCACTCTTTGGATAAAAGGGAACAGCATCTTTCATTCACTCCCATACACCTCCATGCACATTTTTGGCCCCATGCTTTCAGTGGGGGACGCTGGAGGCTGTTTTCTTTCATAGAGCCTGTTAAAGGAGACAGCATCTTCTGTTGGTGTTCTGTTAGTCTTACTGCAAAGGGAGAAAAGAACTATTTTGACTATAATAAAAGGGAAATTGGCCAATATTATGCCCCTAAATATATGAAAGAAACTGGAGGGAAAAAGGATTTGCCTACCATGTTATCCTTTATATTTCATATAAGACATAAACAAACCCTGTATTTCCTGGTCTCTAAGGAGGGCAGAAATTGAGCAACACTCATTGCTGTTCTGGCCCTTTCCTAGCAGGGTTTGAAGAAGCAAGTAAACTGTTCTTTAATCATCTCAGCAGTACCACAAGTCACTCTTCATGTTCTTTAATACTGCTGCTGACAGTGTACACTGCTGCTTCCACTGTGGTAGCAAAGCAAGTGTATGCTCTGTGTAAGAGCATGAGCTTTGAAGATGAAAGAGACAGTTATGATATTCTAGTTTTGCAAAAAATGAGCAAGGGTGACTTGTTCTTATCAAGACATGAGCCTAGATTTCAGTTTTAGCAACTGGAGTCTTCACTTCTGAGTGCCAGGCTCTTTAGTATATGTGAGGGAGAAGCTTCACGTTTCTTTTTTTGTGCAACATGTTGGATTTTAAGCTGGTTTTGATAAATAGGGGCAGCAAGAGGCCCACAGTGATCTAATAGCTGTCTACTATATCTTCTGAGAAATAGGTAGGAGATCTGGGCTGTGAGATGCCAACTGAACCACTCAGAATTGAGCATCCATCCCCAAGTAAACATGTATGTCAACCCCATGTCATGGAGGAACATGTCTCAGCATCTGGTCTAGAGCTTTACTCTGAAGCCTTAAAAACTGGCAGCAGTAGAAAATCCATCTCATCCTATAGTATGTTATTCCAGATGTTAATGATCCTCAGTCACAGAGGACAGAAGTTGGTGCTGGGTGGTTGTGCCCTGTAGGCCAAGCCTAGCCCCAAGGAAAGTTCTTCTACAACCATGTCAAGTGGTTTGTAAGAATCACAAGTACTTTTTGAACATCCAGACAGCTAGCAGCTGGAAAACATTGTTAGCAGCTGCAGAATAGCAACAGCCCATGGTATTAGCTGCCAAATCCTTTCTGTGTGTTGCCTAATCAGCTAGCTGAGGCTGTTCATGAGCTGAATTGGAGACTAAAGTCGATAAGCCCTAACACAAAAGCTGTTAAGATGTTAGAAGATGTTAGAAGATACGTACTGAGTTGTTGGATGGTGAAGATAAATTGGGTGATATTCAGAGTTCCTGGTGGTTGCTTTTTAATAGAAGAATTTTTTGGGCTACAGATTAGTCAGAAAATTACCAGTCTAAGAATCTGCACCTATAGTGAGGCATTACATGTGTTGAGTAGCTAGCAATGCTTTTCTTTGCTATCATGAATGCAGTGACAATTTTCTTTGCCCAAAGCAATGAGAGAAGCTGCGCTACAGGCACCAGCCAGAAAGAAAAGACACTAAAATAATTTGCTTTAGAGCTTAATAGCTTTCATGTAACACTTTGCTTTATGACTTAATTATCTGTTGCTGTCAAGGTATCTTTGTAGTACAAGATTTAAATTAAGTTTGTGTATGGTTGGAACTCATTTAGAACCAAATTCTGCAATGAACTTTCCTCATTCCTCTGGGAGCTTGTGTAAGGCAAAATAGCTGCAGACTCCAAAAAACCACATGGAAGCAGGGTCAGTCTTCCTACCCTAAATCCACTTGACCAGTACAGTAACCTAATGCTACAACCTATACAGTTGGCAGTATGTTCTCTGTATTCTGTCTGGTTTCAAACAGTACTCAAAAGTGTCTGACGAAAGCCTGATCACTTCTAAGGAATGAGAACTTGCTTTCCTCTGTGTGGTGCATTGTGATGTTACCTAAAGAAATTACATCTTTGTATTTCCCTTCCCTGTATACCATGTCTTTAAGGCTTAAAATAGCTTTTTTGCTAGATTGTTGTTGGTGATCTCTAATGCTGCAATGTTTAAGATATAATTACTTCCTTTTTTAGACAAATCACCAACACATTGAATTTCTTTATTATATTGATTTCCTTCTTCTAAACAAATACTGAAGGTCTTAAAATAGATTAAATTATCCTTTTCGCATGGATAGCTGAAGCAGGCGTTTATTTCCAGTGTTTTCTCCAAAACCAAGGTATTTGCATCTCCTCTCAAAAGACTTTGAAAGCTATTTGTAGCCATACTTTTTATTTCTGCCATACTTTTTATGTTGTTAGGGAAAATTGAGCAATGGAAGTGGTCAGTGACAATTTATCCATCACATGGTGCTATTGTTACCAGAGCAAGGGCAAAGCAGAACTGGTTGCAGAACTGGGCCACACATTTTGTTATGCTTAATCCCCAGATATGTTTTCCATACGGATGAGGCAAATCATGTAGATGTAGTGTTATCTTGTGAAGGAGTCATAGATGTGATGTTCTGTGAAGATGAAACTCTGTGATCTTTATAATATACAAGAGTATCTCCTGCCACTGCAGTTTTCAAGGGAAGCAGTTCTAGGGTTCCAGATGATCACTCCATCACTTTGAAGTGTGTTGGAGAGATCCCACTCACTTTGTTGAAATCTAGGAAACTGGCACTTCGTTCAAGCTGGTGTAAGATAAAATCTGGTAGAGTTATGAAACGAACTCAGGCTTTCCATAATTTTTTAGTGTAAAAGAAAGACTAGAAAGTACCAAAATCCATGAGTTAGGGTGGTACAGTAGGCAATTCAGTGGTTGTGTCAGTGGTTTTGAGTGAGAAGGGGAAGAGCTGCTGTTGTGACGGATGACAGCTGATCTAAGGAGCGTAAAAGTCACGGGTTACATGTTTTGGCTGTGTCCAAGTGAAATGCTATGCTGCTTTCCATCCAGAAATAGCAAGGTCTGTGTGAAGGACAGTCATTACCTGCCAGCCTCTCTGTCAGCACTGTTTTGTTTCAATGAGGTGGCATGAAGTTTTGCTTCATGTGTCAGCCCTAACATATGTCAGACTTGCTGGTGAACTGAAGAAGAAAAGACTCTTTGAGAAAAGTTTGGTTTCTGAACAGCTTGGAAGGCAGCAGGGATGCTGAATTGGGTGGTCTGAGCAGGAGGGTGAAGGGAAGGGGGCAAGGACAACGGGAAGGGGGCAAGGAGAGCAGGAAGGAAGAAAAGATAGATGTAGCTTTCTGTTTTGTGCACAGTCCACACATTACATGGAGAAAGATACCTTAATTCAAATGAACAGGTTTACCTGTAGGATCAGCAGAGCAGTATATAAGGAGCTTGTTCAGCTGCACAGGGCTCTGATTGTAGGAAGAACCCAAGGGCTCTTCTGTGGCAGGCAAGCGATACTTGTATTGATGAACAACTTGAGCTCCGTCTTGTGTAGGAAAAGGGGGGGTTAGGAATTTCTTGCTAATTTGTTTGCAGACTGTTGTGTCCCCAGGAGAAAACAGGCTGTGAGTTTGGAGTCTCCAAGGCTTCTGTCACCCATGGTGCCGCTAGCATGCACTTGAGCATCTAATTCCTAGCTCTAAGTGCAGCAGAAGGGCTGTGTCCTGGGGCTCAGCCGCTGCTTCCCTCTTTTAGAGTCAGCACAGGCAGCACTTCTGAGATAAGGAACTTTTCTAGCTCTCACTGTGCAATCTGCAGCAGCTCTTTGGGTTTTTTTATATGCATTTTGCCTTCACATTATTAGATGGCAGTTAATGGCTGTGTAGTGGTTGATGGTTAACTTCTTGTTTTCTTGGTGCAAATTTGCACTACAATTAAGGAATCCACTGTAAGGGATTGCAAACAGCAGTTACTGAAATTTCAGCAGGCTCTCTCAAGTCATTTGATAGCAAAATAGAGCAAGTTGGCTGCAAGCAACAATAAAGAGCATCACTGGAGCTTAAGAAATCCATTTATCTCTGCATTGGCTATGCCATCTGTACATGGTCAGATGAACTCCCCTCACTGAATTAGCTTTGTTGGCAGTTGTTTGGCCCTTCACTCAGATTCTGGCACCAGTCAATAGCATCTGCACCTTGTGGAAATGTTTTGGCAATTAAAAGCCAATTAAGTTTGGCTTGTTCCCCTGTTCCATCCTTCTTATGACATCCAAGGAGAAGCCTCATGACTGAAATATTTAGCATCTATGAAGAAAACAAAAAGGGTGTCTTGATTTTTATCAGTCTGGGATCTGCTCTTCTCTGCACTGAAGGCCCCTTGAAGAATGCAAGTTTAAGGGATATTGCACCATAAAACTTGTTCACAGGGAAAAAAACCAAAACAACAAAAGTGCTTCAAATCGTGTATGGTTTTATTATCATTGGGTCACTGGTGATAAATAAAACCCCTGTGCCCTCAAGTGTTTTGGCACTGTTGAGTAAAGTTAACCAAACTAATGAAATAAGATTAAAAAGGAAGTAACAGGGCTGGTGCCTTTGTCCACAACCATCTTTACCCTTTCTTTCGTTTGTCTTGGCAAACCTTGATGAGGTTTATGACCACCATTATAGATGGATCTATGAGCCTCACAAACTGTTAATGAGGTCATTGCTGCAATGCTCTTCTCTGAGAAATACAACTATTCCTGTCTAACAGGTAGGTGCTGTCATACCATGTCAAACTCACTTGCCCAAATTCTCCTAAGGAAGGTGTGGCAGAGAGCAGGCTGGATCCTAGCACAGCAACCAAGCTGCCTCTTTGTAAAGTTTTTACCCCAAGGGGGAAAGTATCTTTTGATTAGGGACCTTTGGGCACTTCCACATAGGTGTAGCTGTATTAGAAACGTGGTCGTGATTTAGCAAATGGTTGATGTTTGCAACCATTAGGAAAAAATACAAATGCAGTTTTCAGAATCTCAGAAAGGAGCAGCCAGGAAGCATTTACTTGTAAGCCCAGTTTTTACCTTATAATTTGTTTAAATTAAATTGTTAAGGGAACCCTTAAACAGAAAGTAAATGGTATGTGGAACACCAATATCATAGATTTTCCACGTCATTTGCTTTCCATAGAATACATACCATAGAATCATAGAATGGTTTGTATTGGAATAGACCTTAAAGCTCATCCAGTGCCAGTCCACTAGAGCAGGTTGCTCCAAGCCCCTGGCCTTGAACACTGCCAGGGTTGGGGCAGCCACAGCTTCTCTGGGCAACCTGTGCCAGCGCCTTAGCACCCCTATCATCCACCCAGTTGATGGATACAGAATAAGCTCTTCAGAAACAAGGTTTGGTAGATACACAGAACCTAGAGCACTGGAATTTCATCCATTGTGTAGTGCCCATGTCCTGCTGTATTTACTTGCAAATATAGGAGCTACAGCAGGATAAATAGTAAAAGGTAGACTTGGCATATATATATATGTATATATATCCACTTGTACAGGGGATATCTGCTTAATAATATACCTTTGAGTACAGCAGAGCTAATTCCTGATATCCTGTAATTCAAAGCCATTTTTGCCATTTATTTTGTCCTAGAATCAGGTGTTAGGGGTTTGTTGGGTTTTATTGATTGTTTGTTGTATGGGTTTTTTTCAGTAGAGAATTTAGCAATGTATTGCCTAAATAAGAGTATAGCACAGTGTATTAAAAAGAAAGAAAGTTAAAAGTCATTGCTGCCATGTGGCAAGCAACAACTAGTTCTTAAGCAGACATTTTTAGAAGGGGTGAGGTGTCAGATATGCAGCAGTTCATGTCGGGACTTGGTTCTTTTCAGTATTTCAAACAATGAATGACAAGGAGGGAGATATAAACACCAAGTTAATTAAATCCTTGTATGATATTGCACCAGGGAGGATAGTGTATTTCAGAGCAGATGCATTGAAATTTCTGAATGATCTGGCAAATTTCAGGAGGTGGGTGGAAGAAAAGGAAGATGAGTTGGAATAGGCAGAAATGTCAGACAGTTCACCAAGAGAGAAATTGTCATCACTGAAGAAGAAAGAGTGACATGGGGTGAGGGAAATGATAGGATCACATATAGCACTTTATAACAGCCTTTTGTGTCAGTGTCAGAGTATTCAACCTATTAAATTAAGCAGTGGAGGAGAGGAGGTCTGAGGAAGTGTTGCTACCTGGTTTCACCAGAAGGAAGAGCATAGCCAAGGATGTAAATGACATTCTGGAAATGAGAGTGGATCAGCATGAGAGAGATGGATTTAAAAGACTGGACTTCTCTTCCCCTCTGGCAAATCAAACCTGGCATTTGAGATCAGACCTCACAGTCCTGTGATCTGCATTTCACAATGATAATGCACATGATGAGGATCAGCTTGACCAGCATGGAGCTGCAGGACACTGATTTTATACAAGAAGTCTCCCAAGTCAAGATTTGCTGTGTCTCCCTGGAATGACAAGACCTGTCACACACAGTGGGGTTTCTCTGTGAATACACGGAGCAACTTCAGGGAACCTGAACAATAGGAGCTGATATTGGACCTACAGGAAAAGCTCCTTCACCTTAGACACTATCTCTGTGCCAGATGTATTCTATGAATACTTATGAAAAGTAAGGGTGCGAAGAGTTATGAGGGAATTATACATCTGGAGTACTTAAACACCAGTCCCCTCTCTCTGTCTCTGAACATGTCACTTGATCATCTGTCTTGTTCGGTGTCACCTGTTCTCTCTCAGCATTTCAAAACTCATAGAAATGCTAAAAATAAGACTGTTATCATGGATACTCTTGCAGCACATAGAAAGGGAAGAGTTTGAAGGAATTAAAAAATGCAAGGGATGAAAAAGACTTTGTTTTGAATAAGAGGGCTGTACAGAGGCATCTTTGTATGCCTAGAAATGTAATAATAATGACACTACCACCTACGAATAGTAAGGCCATTATACAGAGCCTCGGCAGGACTGAAGTTGGAACACTGCAAACAATAATGGGCTGTTCACTCTTGAAACTTGAAATAAGAATTTGGAGCATATTCAGAGAAAAACAATGAAGAAGTCAAGATGGTCAGGGCTGCATTAAGCACATCCATGATGTAAGGCACTATATTCTCTGGTAGCTTGATATGCTTCTGCCTGTGCAGACTCATCTATAGGCTTATGTTGACTTCAGAAATTCCTTCTCCAACTTGGGTGATCTCATCCTTAATCTGCTTTTTTACTGCTACTGTGTAGAGTTCAGTCTAGCATTCAGCACGTATTCTTTCTTTCCATTTTGTCCTTGCAGTTTTCTGTATCGTTTTCCAGATAAGGGGCTATCTGCCTAGCAGATCAGCTTGTCTGACCATCACTGAACATCTGGAAGCCATCTGAAGTTACCTTATCATTATCTTGCAGACCTCACTCCTCAAGTGTCAAAGCAATATTTAGAGAATTTCTTTCTAGGCTTCCTGGCAGCTTAGTTCAAGCAAAGATATTTTATAGACCCCCAAACCAGTAATTACTTGCTTCATGAAGCTGCCCTGAAAGTAACCTACTACTATAGGCACATTCACTGGCCGGTATAGGATATGAGGCTTATTGAGAACATGTTTCCTTAAAGGAACAATGTAGCTGTGAGGGACATTTCCTTACGCAGAGAATTTTCCGGAGAAAGATGGATTTTGATTGGACTAAGTCACTTTGCTTACCTAATGTGCACCCTAAGGTGGAAAAGAGTCAGCAGTGAGACACAGCAATTTTTTTTCAAGAGTTTATTACGTTTTAGGTAGCATATTTGTGCTTAGGTTTACTACATATGTAAGATCCTATTTAATTCAGGATTAACTACTTCATTTCAACTGCAGAATTTGTGGTGAGATTTTCCCTTCTTTGTTTTTTCTTCTTTTTCACTTCGAGTTCTTCATCTGCACTTAAATCCAGTCCAGAGAACTTGAGCGGACTGCCCTTGGAGGAGATAGTGACATACCTAGCTTTGTTTTCAGATCAATCTGCTGCCAGCTATGTCTTTCAGCACTCTACTCAGCTGATTCTCTCCTCCCCTTTTGTTTCTGCGGATACTTAGCTAGGGTTTTAATTTCTGCACTTGTCATCCTTGGGATTTGTCAGCAGATGCCAGCTTTCCTTTCCCCATCCCTAATGTGTATTGGAGCATTACTGGTAAAGCATGCTGTCAATATGGATGTCTAGTTAGAGTGGTCTTTGTTTTCCCCCAGCCTACTCTATCAAAAAAAGTATTTGAGCTTTGGCATATTATGCCCCCATTATGTTTGGAAGTGCAAACCAGCTTCCAGAGTGGGGGACTGCTACATCTCATATGTGTACTAACTATTGGGCTTTCCTGAGTCCTAAACTCCCATGTAGACTTTTTTACTTGAAAATACCCAAACTCTGGCCAAGGGAACTGCATTAGAGCTCCAGTGATGGTTAATTTATAATTTTGTGTGAGAAACTTGAATCAGCACCTGAAATTTGCAATCCAGTTGCATCAGTATGCTTCTATATGCTTCAGTTGCTTCAGGTATCCCATAGTTCGCTGAGATACTGATGCTGCCAGTACTTCCACTGGCCTGAGGACATGGGATATCCTGACTTAGTGAGTATAATATACCTGGTAAAGAAGAGGGCTAAGTGCTAATATCAGCAGTGCTTGTGAGAAAGACCCATACTGTCTGTTATATGGCAACTCTTGAGGTGAACACCAAAGGAAGCAGTATAGGCAAGAAAAAGCTTCTTGCAAATACTGAAGGAGACCAAAGCTCAGATATGGAAGTGGATTGCTCAAAAGCAGAAATACTGTTTGTAGTGAGATGGGCAGATTACTGTGCAATGAGTTGTGGAGAGACATGGCCAACACATTCAATTGTGTTGCTGGTCTGCAGCATCTTAGTGCTTATCACTCAATATTGTAACAGGATGAATTTTCGAAAGGTGGGTTACAATAGGTGCTGCAGTCATTACAAATACTCTTCTTTTTGGTTTGCTTTATTAGCTGAGGCAAAATTAGTAAGAGACAAGTTTTCAGAGAGGCAAGGCACTGCACAAAATAGATGCTGTAGTTGGTAAGGAAGTGGAAAAATTGATTTCCTTTTATAATATAAAATTAAACTGTGTGATCTTTAATCAAAGGATCACATTTTGGAAACATTTTATATAAATGGAAAGAAAAAAGCTGCCATGGAGAAGAATTAATGCGACATTAATTAAGAATATTGACCGAAGAATTTGGTACAGAAAGTACATGTACTTTCAGAGTACAAAGTTGTCTAAATGCATAATTATACTTGATTGTAGTTCTCAGTGGTTTTACAGACCTTTTTAGTGAAGTGAGTGGTCTAAACTATTGCTTCTCTCCTGTTATAAGTATATAAGTATATATATATATATATAAGTATATGAGTAATAAGAAATTTATTAAATTCTGAGAGAAATTAGCTTGGTCTGAGGGTTCAAAGGAAAAAATGTGAAAAATCAATCAGAAATGAAACTCAAGCATTTAAAAAAAGGTGGGCTCTCTTATGAAATCTGAATTAGAATCATAACCCTTTGCATTCTTGCGCAAAATAGTATATAAAGCTAATTGGACCCAATGGGTTTTGCAGGTTTTGTCATCTAAGGGGCTGCCATTTTCTTAAATGAAAACATCATCCTTCACAATGTCAGGAGGACACATGGGAATCTCTGATCTCACCCTGCTATCTGTCCCATTTTGTTACATTTTAAAACTTGAAAGCCATTTTAGTTTCAGAAATCCATACGAACCAAGGCAGATTTGCTTTATTCAGTGCTGGTTCTTCATCTGCAAAAGGCTGTTGGTATTGAAGCACTGTCAATAATCACAAGAGCTCTGGAAAAATAGTGTCACACCGTACACTTATTAATTGAGGCTTAAATAATGACATGAAGTGTCATATGTTGACTTCAAAAGATGAACCAAGTGTCTTGAGTTTTGCAGTGGAAAATACTTTAACCACTTTGATAGTACCAGGCACAGCTTCTTTAAGAAGAAAGTGTGTAATTTGTTGTAGCTAGGTTTTTACTAAAAGCTGTGAATTGAGCCTGGGGCTCCAAAGTGGCCTAGAACACTTATGTAGTCAGTTTTGCTTTCTGCAAGCCTACCATATGAAAGATTGCCCCGACACAAGTTTCAGAATTGGTTTCCAGTAACTCTTCACTTACATTTATTATCCTAGAGCCCTGAAGGAACAGTCATGCATCAGGAAGCCATCCTGATACAGAGAGTTTCACAGCAGAGACTACCCTGGCCAAACCAACTTAAACTAGAAGAATAGGAGACAATATGGATGGATACAATCAGACAGCAAAATTTGGGCAGTACTGGGCCAGAATATGACTGAGCAGCAGCAAGCACATCAGCAGCTTAACTACTGTCAACTTGTGGTTTATCGTGGGTTTTTTAGGTATTAGAGGAAAGAGAAGTCTTAAGAAGGAATTTGAAGGGAGATAATGAAATAGCTCTGCAGATGTTCACAGAGATTTCCTCGCAAGCTTGAAGGGCAGTGTGGGAGGAACATGAAGGCACTTGTTTGAATATTTATCATGTGCAGGTGGAGGCTGGTATCGTGGGTTATCAGAGGGAGGTGATAACATCTCTCTAGTGCATTAAGAGTTGCAGCAGCATAAGAACATAAGGGGATCGTTTCAGCCATCAGATACTTGGTTCCTTGGAGTTCTCAGGCCATATTCTTCATGGCAATACTGAACTTTGGTTTCAGTAGCATAAGTTAAAGAGAAGAATGAGCATGGGAGGGGGTTTATTTAGTTGATTTTACTGTGATTTCAGAGAACTTTATCCAAAACCTATTGAAATCAATGACATGGGCTTTTTGTGAGGATTAAGGGAGAGATTCAGCTCCAGCTGTAGGTGTCTGTGTGAGCTAATTATCAAAGCTCCAGTTGTCTCAGTGAGTATCTAGGTCTGGAGTCAGGTACCTCTGGCTAGGTGTCTAGTGCCATTTCAAGTTCTGCTTGGCCTTCAGCTGCTGTTCCAGAGGAATGCTGATTTCTAAGGTCCTGTTGGATTGAGGCAGTACAGCCAGTAGGTATAGAGAGCAATTTATCACATCCTGAAGCTCTCTCTAGGCTCCATTAACTGTATTGATTGCATCTCTTTTGGCTGTATCCAGGATTAGTCTTGCTCATACAAAGATCACCCACACCTGGGTCTTAGTAACAAACTGGATACTGCTCCAAGGATATAAAATATCATATTGCTGGGTGAAATCCTTACTCTGTTGACATGGGTAAGATTTAACTTCCATCAGAGTAGGACTTCGCTTCCTGTGCTCTGTGCAGTACTTTGTACCCAAGCACTTTGCTCAGCTTGCAAATGCTGATACTTTAATTAAAATTTCCTACAAGCTCTTGAGTTAACTCCCCTATCCATCTGTTATTCCACTAATATCCCAGATAATGTCTCACAGTAGCTCCCAGAGAGCCTGAGGAGAAAAAGTAACATCAGCATTTACGGTTGGGTAGTGAAGTACAATATAAGCATTAAACTTTTCTAAGGGCACCTACAAGTAAAGTATAGCATTGAGGCCCATGTCCAGCAGAGGTGTGAGCAAGTGGCTCCACACATCACTATGCAGTTCCTTATGGAAAATAGTGACTTAAACAGGGGAAGTTCAGGTTAGATATAAGGAAGAAGTTCTTTACTGTGAGGGTGGTGAGGCACTGGAATGGATTGCCCAGAAAAGTGGTAAATGCTCCATCCCTGTCAGTGTTTAAGGCCAGCGTGGACACAGCCTTGGGCAACATGGTTTAGTGTGAAGCATCCCTGCCCATGGCAGGGGGTTGGAACTGGATGATCTCAAGGTCCTTTCCAACCCTAACCATTCTGTGGTTCTATGATTCTATAACTTGAGTCTCAAAAGCGGTACAGCTGCCTGTGTTCCTGAGACAGTGTCCCTTGGTTTAGGGACAGCTCCATGTTAGTGCAGTTTCATTTCCTGGTGTAGGAACAAGTTGTCTTGGTGCTTGCTGGGGTATTTCTGTACCCCAGCATCTAGAATATGAATGTGATTTAAATAGAAAATATGTTCACCAACTATGTGTAAGATGCTTTTTAAGAATATGTTCTGCTTATTATTTTTTTTTTGTCTGTGTGATATATTCTGTTTTGAGGAGCTTTTTTCCTGTTTGTGAGCTAAGAAGTTGTGCCAGAATAACTGAGAGCACTCCTAAGACTGGAAATGAATATATGTGGAAGAACAGCTCGTTACTTGAATAAGTTTGCCTGAAGGGGGAATTTGTAAACTTTTAGTAAAATTCCCTTCCTTCATGTTAATTAAATTAAAGCTGGGGAATAGGAGAGCATAGAATGGTAGTGTGGTATTTCTGGGGCACAACTCAAGACACAAAAAGTCATCTTTTAACCCCCTTGGGTTGTCTGTCTTTTTATTGAACGCTGTGAGATTTCATGTGCAGAGATGAACTGGGTTCATGCAAAACTTTTCAGTACCACCAAAAGAAAGTAGGAGCATGTTGACAGGAGGCAAAAGTTGTGCAATCTCTGCTAAAGTCCATGACTCAATCTCTGCTCTGTTCATCACTGCGCTGTTTGATACAGATCAGAAGGTTCCTTTCTTCCACTGACTTGAGTAAAAGAAGGATCAATTCCTAAGTGAGTACTTCCATTAAGGCATCAGAGCCACATTTCTTTTAGTTATAAATTATCCCCATAGTAAAATGGGGTTAAATAGTGCGTGTTTATGACATCCAACAGAATCTTCCAGGGAGATCATATCCTTGCAATGACTCTTTTTGGGCAGTCTTGTTGAGTGGGTTAATGCAGTAGCAATATTCCTCCAGCTTTTTCCCTATTTCTCTTTCTCACACTTGGAAGTGGTGAATTCTGGCTGTTCTGTGCTGGACCACATGCAGACACAGCAGGAGGCTCTTGGCTTCTCTCACTGCATTTGCTGTCCAAACAACTGTTCCTCACTCCCTCAGAGGAAGACACAGTGGGCAGATAGATAGAAATATTTTGCAGGCCAGATGGGGCTAATGGGCCACAAACTGGAGCAATCTGACAAAAACACATATTTAATTGAAGGTTGTTTCTTGCATTGCTGACATAGAATTACGCACCATGCTTGACTGGTTTGTGGTGACCAGATGTAGTTTTGCATGTTTCAGGTCTGATTCTGTCAGGGGTAGTCAGTGGCACTCAGATTTTCCAGGAATGCTTAGTCCTTTCTGAGATAAACATAATACATACTTCAGATAGTCCTCAAGTAGGCTTAAGTGTAGTCCTGTGGCACCCCAACAGTATATGACTATTGTCACATCCACTGTAGTAATTTCTGGAAAACTATGCTTTGCTAGTTCATTTTATGTTATTTGCTTATGGTTTTCCCCCAAAATGTTGGCTTTAAGTTTATATATCCAAATGAAAGTTAGTGCTGCTTGTGCAAAATGCAAGGAATTTCCTTCAGGTTTGTTCTTATGCCCTTTATACCTGTAGGAGTGATTCTCCAGATTTCATCACTTAGGCAGGATCTGATAAGGGTAACACATGGATAAGAGGTATACCAGGAATGACACTTGACTTCACTCGCTGATCTTCATTATCCTGTTACCCTTAGCTGGTTTTCTTTTTACACTACACTGATATCCCAGAATTAGATCTGTGGGGATATGCATCGGAGACCCATAACATTTGTGGACTTCCCTCAAAATGTCCCCTGGACCAGATTAATTTCAGAGTAATAATCTGCTTCTCTACATTCCCCCTGTTGCTTATTTAAATAAGAGATACTGCTTTACCTCCTCAGTTAAATGACAATGCAACATGCAGAAGATCTCTTAAACCAGCGACTTCAGCAGTGGCATCATTTCATTACTGGAAAATAGACTCATGTTAAGCAAATAGGGTATAAAGTGTCATGTAACAGGAAACATTTAATGAGAAGATACTTAACATTCTGTTTATATTGTACGCACATGTCCAGTTAAGTTTTTCTTGGCCCCATTGTGGAAAAGAACTTATCTCTCCTAAGTAAGGAGTGAATTTGTTTTTCAATTATTCTCGTCATGCTGGAAGTAACATACTTGATGTTGAAAAGCTTTGAGAATATCCAAGAACATTGTAGTAACTTCAGAATAGAGACAGAAATAATAAGCATACTTGGGCTGGGGTTTGCTTAGTTATAAATATCAAGGATGAATTTTGGTTACCTAAAAACATCTACTGCCGCTCTTCCAGTAGTTTCTGTTGATGGCTGTGGCTAGCCCAGTGTCTTCTCCCTTTCTCTCCAAGTAGGACATCAAAAGCCACAAAAGGAGCTTGTAAGACAGGGCATAGTAAAAAATCAGACTTTTTGCCTCCATATTCATCAAAAAGTAGGTACTTGTAAGATACTGTAGAAGGAGGCTAAGATATGCAGCATCAGGAGGTCATCAATAGCAGAGGTCTGGAAGAAATTTCCTAGAAAGAACCATATTGGCCAAAGACATCCAGACAAGATGTCTTGACTAGTAAGATGCCAAGGGTCAGACCACAAAACTAAACGAAATGAGATCAGGCTGGGATCTTGAGTTATGGCTAAAATCCAGCCCTCTAAAACAAAGAATCAGTGAGGGGTGGAAAACTTTGTCTGGGAAAGAGACATCTCTGCCTCTAATTCTCTGACTGATGTGATAAAGGAGAAGCTTATGCCCTTTCATTAGATGTAGTTGTGTAATAGTACCAGTGTATGTGTGTGTAAAACTAATACATGTTGGAGCTTTCTTGTGGTCTCAGGCCAGAGGCTGATCTCAATCAGCCTAGCTGTGAGAAAATACCTAGTCACTGAGCTGCTGGTCCCAACACACTTTGCTGTATTCACCAGTTACCTAAATTGTGGTGATCCAGTGAGCCACTTGTACACAGAATGGACCTTGACTAAATGTACTGTTCTAGAAATGGGTTGGATGTGGGACTCAGCCTCCTAAATGATCTTTAAAAAAAGGTGGACAAAACTGTTATAATAATGAGAGGCATTAGTCAAAAGTACTGAACATGAAGTGAGGGAGTAGATGTTAATTTGTTCCTCTTGCACACTGCAGGATAGATATGTGTCACCTCTTATGTATTCCCTGGATGCCTTTAAAAAGCATTATGAGAAGCCAGGAGAAATAGACTTTTTTAACCCCTTGTCCATCTCTGCTGCTTCTGATGTTCAAGAGATGAACCTCTTAGGCAGGAGTAGCCAAACTCTTTTCTTCCTCCATATGTGCCACCAAGTTGCTATTGTTTCCAGTGCAGCACTTTCTTTATCCTTTAACACCAGATACAAAGGGCAGTGGTAATTTCGTCACCTCCACTTGTTTGATTAAAAAATTAGCTTTTCTAATAATGGAATGTGCCACAAGATTTTATATAATAGTTTTTCATACCACCTGTGCGTTGGTTTGTCTCCACATAAAGCTTTCCAGGAAAAAGACATTCACATTCTGCATCCCAAGACTAATAAAAAATTGAAACAAATGCTCTGTAGGATTTTAATTCCAGCCCAATTTCCTTCCCTCTCTCTTATTTTAGCAGCATTCTAAAACTGTTTTTTGTTTTTTCTGCAGACTGTATGTGGATGGGCCTTTTGGAAGCCCCTTTGAGGAATCTCTGAACTATGAGGTCAGCCTCTGCGTGGCTGGAGGTATTGGAGTTACACCGTTTGCATCAGTGCTCAACACTCTGCTGTAAGTGAGCTTAAGCCTTTTAAAGACATTTCCCCTCAATTTAACATAGCAGTGCATGTCAGAAAGACTATCAGAATATTAAAAAACTTCCGTTAGCATAACGGAAGTGGATAAAACATAAGTGAATGATTCCTTGGAGAGAGGTAGAGGACTGGGATGTCCCTTGAAAAGCATAAATCACATCTTACAGGCTGTATGACCTAAAGGGTTGTAGCAGAGTTGTGCCAGTAATCCACCTGAACTAGGACAGTGTCACTAGCCTTCATATCCTGACACCAGCCTAGCCTGTAATGTAGTCCAGCCTTTCAGCCAGCCTTGGTCCCCTAGTCCCAGGTCGTAAGAGGCTAAGGACTACGGTAGTAAGCTTTTGAGAGTCAGGAAGTTATGACACTTTCTATTGGGATTGCATGACCAGCTCTCCTGGTCTGTGAATGTGTAAGCTTAGGTTTTAAAGGAAGCTTGGATTCAGGTAGCATTCAGATGTTTAACCCCATATAAAAGTTTGAATTTTAGATATGCCTTTTTCCTAAGCCTTTCACATTCTATTCAGACCAAACCTTTTACCTCTTGTTTCTGTCACATTGGCAACATGATTCCCACTAAATCCTAAGGTATGTGAAACAGTCTTGCTTTTGTGATTGAATTGATTTTTTTATTAATTTGGGGTTTTTTGCTCGAGCATTGGCTAAAAAATCCAGTCATAGGTAAGCACCCATGTTTCATAGGCACTGTGTAAACAGCCAGCCAAAGCAGCAAAACTTCCCTGAAGTATTGAAAGACTAGCTGGTTTTGGGAGGGTTTTACAATGCAGAGCTGAAGCACTTGTTCTAAGAAGAACATTCCAATGGCCAGCTCTATCTCACTCCAAAGTGGTTTAAGCCTAGAATTTAGATGATATACACATTCTTCTGTCCTTGATCTGGGCTAGACCTGGCAGTGCTGAGTGCTTCTGAAAATGGTCAACCCCACATGTCTCGTAGAGCTGCAGTCCCCAAAGACTATCTTGGGCTCCCTCATTTTCTTTTCCTGAGAGCGTATTGATCATCCTCTCAAAAAGAGGGTACATTTTGCTGAACACCTGGGGCCCAGGTGGATGAGATGACCATTTTCCTTGTGATGGATTATCCTTGACAAATGCCTTTAGCGAAAATGTCACAGAGCATAATGATGGGCCAGCAGCAGGTAATGGGATGTTTGCCTCTACCAATGTGTTATTAGAGGCTGTAGGAATTTGCACAGATATGGCCATAGAAGGTCAGTGTCCAAAAGCTTTTGTAAAGTCCATTTATCTGGATAAAGCCATAACTTGCCTTTGTAGCCAGTCTTCCCCTTCTGCACTGTACAATATGCAGGGGAATCATTCTGTGATTCTGGGAAAAAATAATGGTCTCAGCCTGCTTCCTTCTCAGTATTTAAACATCAACAAAGCTCTGGTTTAGGGGATGATCTGCCTGTTATCTTTGCCCTGGCTTAGAAGCAAAATTTGGCAGGAATTTTGCATTGAATATGCAAACTGCCTTATGATGCCAGCACTGCAGAGCAGCGGGACAAGTCCTGGTGTGTCAAGGGTAGGTCTGAGGGAGACATCAGCAGCCTGTCGGCACAGTCATTTGTTTCCTGCTCAGTTGGGTTCCTGTTGTATGTACACAATTTAGTTCCTGCTCCTGCCCTTCCCTACACTTCACTGTTGAGCCCTATGCCCTATTCTTAAGAAAATACAATCTTCATTAAGGAAAGCTTTCATGCAGAAGTGTCTGTAAATAATGGCTATTATTATGGGCGGTGACAACAGAAACACACAAGAAGTGTTATATACATACGGATTGTTTATAATGGTGGATTGCACATTTATTGCATAATATACCCTGCTGGAGGTAGACCCAAGTGGATGTGTCTGAGGTGCTATTTTAAATCTTGTTTCATGAAGTCTTGCAGTCCAGCTTCTTTGTCCATCTGCAATGTTTCGTCACCGACAGTGGTGTTTTGTTAGTGAATTACAGCATTTCAGTGCAAAATGCCTTGCATTTTTCTCTTCCTTTTTATTATTTTTTATGCTGAAAGGCACTTATTTTCCTTGCTACTGCTCATAGTTATCTTGTCACATCTGACCAGATTGTGACCCTTCCTAAGGGCTTGTCTTAGTATAGGCAGTCAGAAGAAGAGAGGAAATCCTGCTCTGCAGGTCAACAGTTTGCAAATAAAAAAGCTGAAATCAGGACTTGAAAGACAAGTCTTAAAGTCTCCTCAATCTTAAAGCACTCTTTTTTCTCTCTATGGGAAGCTGACATGAAAGGTGAGTTCTCAGGCTCTCCATGCTGCTGAGAATATCTCCACCCTTGCTCCTCAGGCTTACAGTGGAGATTAGATGTATGGAGAGGTAAGACAGTGGTTGGAGCCATCACTTCTGTAGATCCATTAATACTATACCCTTGCTGGATATGCTGGCAACACTAGAGTTTGAAGTAATACGCGTATCATGAAACTTTTCGACTGCGGTTGGCTCCTTCTCCTAGCGTGTGAAGTTGAAAGCCTATGGCCTTATCTTCCTGAAAATTATTTTAGGAGGAAAAGGAGGAAACCATCTGTGCACTGTTTCAGTGATCAGAACAACAGAAAGCAGCGTTGGCCAACTGCAAAGATACTTCCTGGATATTTGTGCTTTATTTGAACTCATCAATCATCAGGATTAATTTTTTCACTTGTAGTTTCTTTCCCAGTTCATTTCAATCCTACCTTTGTGCTATAGTTGTGTTTTATTTAAGTCACAAATCTGACACAAGAGTCCTGCAGTGCCAGAATCTGCCCATGGCCACAGTTTACCCCCTAGCATTTTCTGAGGACTGTAATATATCACACAGTTCCCTAACACACTGGAGCTCTGATTTAATTTGGTCTTTGTGATTTCACTACAGTATCAATTATAATCAACCAGAGCCTTTCAAATATAAAGGCAGAAATAAGTCTTGACATTAGTGCATTTGTCAATATTTTCCTCTCATGGGTTGCTTTGCAAACCTAATAAAGTATCGACATAATACACTTGAACTTAGAATGCCTACTTTGCTTTGAAATAGAAGTTTGATGATGATGCATGAATCCATATTTACTGCCTAGATCATCTGTATAGCTGACAACTTCCTAACGCAGAAACAGTATCTGTGAAGGGTATTAGCCCTGTGCTTAGAGATTTAATATTCTCAGGATCATCCTTTGGTCATTTCAGTGTCAGATGTATCGTAAGATGAAGAACAGCTTAGCAGCTAGCTTCTGATGGAAATTCTTGTTTCCAGTAATGAATATAAAGCATCTTAATTAATGTTTCCTTTTTAAATGACAATATTTAATTGCCCAAACATTTTGTTTTCAAGTGGCGGCTGGAAATGCTACAAGCTCAGAAGACTCTACTTCATTTGGGTGTGCAGGGACATTGAGTCTTTCCGCTGGTTTGCAGATCTGCTCTGTATGTTGCATGACAAGGTAATGGGGGTTGCTTGGAAGGGATACTGTCAATGAATGCTAAGTATGTCCACACCATGCAACGCTATAGAGAAAGACATCTTTGCTCAAAACAGGCAAGCTCCAGCAGTCCTTCTACTTGGGGTACCTAACTCAGACTCTATTTTTGGACCTGCACACACCAATTGAGTATCTGACACCAGGATTTCATTGCACAGCACTGCCATGTATCAGTGGTCTGGACAGTTACCTGTGAAATTTATGAGGTGGAAGAAGAAAGTACAGGTTGGGGAGTTTGAGTGGCCTTTAGCCTTTTGGCTGGTAGACAGATTGAGAAGGGAGGGGGATTTACAATTTAAGAGCAGTGTAGCTTCCTAAGATAATATTTTGTACACAGCATGATGTGCAACATTCTGGAGTTCACAAAGAGGTGCTATGGAAGTGTAACTTCTTTATTAAAAAGCTTACTTCACTGATGTGGAAACCCACATTCCTCATCACTCAGCATAGTGGGCACAAGTTACTTTACGCTTGCATTAAGAGAAGGGATATTATTTCACTAGCTGTTTCTATCATCCTCCCAGCTTTGGCAGGAGAATCGACCAGACTATATAAATATCCAGCTGTACCTCAGTCAAACAGATGGAATACAGGTATGTGGCTAAATGCTGTTTGTAAACAGAACTGGAACGTGGGGTAGCAGACAATGCAAACTGTCACTCAGAGGCAAAAGGGAATTACTGCAGATGGTAAAAACAGGAAATGAGGCCATAAACTCAAGTGACTGATTCATTACTAGGGCAAGAGAGCAAGTCCATCCCTGCAGCATTAAGAGAATCTGGTCTAGCAGCCGTAACTTGATTAGGTGTGGGAAGAAATCCATATCTTCCTTTTCTAGAAAAGAGGTCCTTCCAGGTCAGGTCACAGACCAGACAGTTGGCTGTGTTTGATGGGAAATCTACATCATTTCTGGGCTGAGAATCAAAACAGAAAGTTCTTGGAGCTTACAAGCTCAAATTTTCCTTTCAAATAAATATTTTGAGAGAAACTAGCTATTTTTAAGTGCTTGGTATTTCTTTGCCTCAAACATAGATAAAAGTTACAAATATCTTCATGTATGAGACTGGAAATTATGCTGAATAGTCAATGTATTACCAAGCCCTGAGCTGAGCTAATTCTCCAGCTCTTGGCATTTCCTGGAGCTGTTTATGCTTATGATCTTCGTTTTACATTATTTAGCGCATGAGCCTGGGCCTCGTTCTTCACCCTGCTGTGTTTGAAAGCTTTCTATTGACTGCAGCATGCTCAAAGCCAAACCTAACAATAACTACGAAACATGAAATGCATTGAGAAACCATGCCCAAAGTATTTTGATCTGCCTGGTATCAGGTGGAGGTAGCATAGCATTCACAGCTCTGGTAGGAACACTATCCAAAGTCTAAATGATGTGGTAGCTGCAGCAGTTATGAACATTGTCCCACAGATTTAATGCCTGGAGGACATATGTCAATTGAAATGGGGTGCTTGAAGATACCCAGTTCATGAGCCTAGTATGTTCAATGCAGGACTGCATTGTGATGACACAGCAATATTGTAATAATAGACAATTCAAAGCAAGTTTTCTAATATTGTGTATCAAGCAGCTACTGAATTTATTTAAGTCAACTTTGTTTTAAGTCTAAAGTCACTTTTCTTTTGTGGCTATTGAACAAAACTGGCATGAACCGTAATGCTGTTCATGATTTCTCAGGGGGGACTTAAACTCAACTCTCCATTGCCATGCAGCAGTGTGTTCACTGGTGTTAGCCCTAAGTGCTGACTGCTGCCAGAATTAGGGCAGTTTCACTTCATGCTCGCTTTGCTCGGAAGCAGCATGACTGTGTGACAACAGGGAGCCAAGACCATCCTTCATCAAATGCCTCCTGAATATAAAAGGTGAACGGAGCATGAATTAGCCAAGACACTGTTTGCATTGGTATGAGCACTGTTTCAGGTTGTTCAGCAGTGGAGTGAATACGGGGCCTAGAGAAGGTGTGAATTTTCTCTGCCTTTTTATCACATTAGGATAAAAAAACAAGGAAGGGCAGTGCCCTGCAAGGGAAGGGCATTTGACCTTATCCCCAGCCTGGTGAGTGAGCATCACTAGAGTGGGTCGGGTTCCATCCAGGGAGCAGTTTTTGGCTGCTTTCTGCTGTTACAGCAGCTCCAAAACAGCTGGCAAACTACTCTTAGGGAGAAATGTAAGATTTCCCTTGTTACTTTTTCAGACATAGTCATCTTAATAGTTACTTGTACAAAGTTAGGAAAAAAGACTTCAGGCAGAAATATGAATTTTGCATCAGCAGTGTTTCTTCCAGCTTAGCATTAAAAGCCAATGAGGGAACGAATAATAGGAGCGTGGTTATTGTTTTATGGCTTAAATAAATTGGTTTTAAAGTAATGGGGAGATTAATGAGCTGCTGCATGAGGAACAATGTATAATGAACACCAAGGAGACACATTGAGAAGGCAGTGAGCAGAGGTATTCATGCATGAAATGGTTGCAGTTTTAATCACAACTTTCTGATAGTTGTGCTCAGGTTTTACACCTCAGCGATATGGTAAGTCAGCCAATGTCAGGAATGGGAGCCCTGGGTGATAGGAGGCAATTTGCAAATCAGGCAGAATGGAATATTTTTCTGTTTCTTGCAGAAAATAATTGGTGAAAAATACCAAGCTTTAAACTCAAGGCTTTTGATTGGACGACCCCGGTGGAAGCTCCTTTTTGATGAAATAGCAAAGTGTAACAGGCGGTAAGTACCAGCCTGCTTGAAGGATGCTGCAGTTTGGTTATCTGTTTCTGTGCTTGTATGAAAGTATTTTGGGGTTTTATCTTAGACTGTAATGTTTAAGCTGTCGTTGTTGAAAGTAGCTACTATTTGGCTCTGAGAGATATCCTGTACAAACTGTAACTTGAGGTTTTTACACTCAGAACAGTTCATCTTTTCATGCAGCTAGGTTGTTCAGTGGCCCAGAAAATAATAGATTTCCTTCTCACTGCATGGAGATATGTTTTTGTCTGTGGCAATATCTTGCTTGCAATATATGTTGGTTTTATAGATAAAGTTGCAAATTTTAAAACTGTTGATTTCTTCTATAATTTTCATGATTTATAGTGCTGGTTTACAAACAAAATGCACAAGGAAGAATCTGACTGACCTATATTGTTTTTATTCAGAGGATATATTGTCTTTGGAGATTCCTGTCACTTTTTACTCTTTGTTAAGACCTGGCAGTGCCTTTTCACTGTGCTAAGCAGACATATTATGATCTGAAACAAAACAGTTGTAAACCAAAGAAGATATGCAGTTAGACTGCAGAATCTTTGTCCAGGTCCAGCTTTGGTGGTTGAGTATTTTGCCCCCAGCTAGCAGTATTCTGCCTTAAAAGATGATCTAATAGAAGGGATTGTGTGAGTCTTCCCTGATCCACTCCAGGGCAAAGTCAGTGGGATGGGAGTAACCTACCCTCAGTAGCTGTTGATAGCAATCTGAGTGCACCAGGTTGAGAGGTGCTCTCAGGCTCTCCTGCAGAACTTTCCCTCAAGAACTTCTTGTCCTCTGTTGCATTTCCAAAGTGAACACCTGCCCATTGACTCTTCTCTTCTGAAGCTGGATATGCCATGGGGACACTGAGCCCTGGCTCTTGGGAAATACTGAGTGCTAGTAGGTATCACAGTTGGCAGAATAAGCTGCTGACACTGTGTATCCTGGATTCAGGTCCTAGAGGATGTTGTGGACGGGGTGCTTTGCAGAATGCCCCAAAAGCTGCCACAGAGGGACATCCCTAGTAGGATCCTCACACTGTGAAAACAAGTATCACTTAGAGAAGGGTTTTATAGTAAAGAATGATGGGAAAGAAAGAGAAATAGGTCAGAGAAGCAAGCTGACTCTCTAGCTTAGTCCTCTGCATAGAGGACTGTTGATCTTTTATGCTCCCTTCTAATGTCTTTTTTGTTTAACTGTGTGAATGCAGTTTTAAAAGTTGAAAATGATGAGGTTTCTGCCACTTATGTGCAAGGCTGTAAGTGCACGTAATATAGATGAAGCTATTAGTGGTAGTCATAGATGGTTTTTCTTTTGTGCTTTCCGTCGCATTACTCCTAATTAGACTTCAGGTACCCTTTTCTCTGCATTTTCATATCAGGTCTTTAAAATTGTGCCACCATTTGCAAACAAAATGTCTTTCAGTACCTACATAATGTTCTGACTCTTGATTATCCTGCAGCTTGCTAAGACGTAGGCTTCCTTGCCCTTTGCTGTATCAAGGTCTTTATCTATAAATGTAGTTACATGCAACATGATAGACAGCAGTGCAACGTGTAACTCAGCTATCCAACAGAAACTTACCTGTTGTAGGTAAATATTCCCCCTATTTCTCTGAAGGAGTTGGGAATTTCATGTCTTCTCTATAGTTCAATTTCCTGGACTCCCAGTTGTTCCGAACATCTGGTTCCGGTGTTCAGGCTTTCACATGTCTTTGCAGCCATCCCCTTGGGCTTATTTGTGGGCAGCCAAGATATTTTCCACTTTATATCTTATTATTTTAGTAAAAGCTGAGCATAAATAAACATGCAGCTGGCAAACTTCTCATCGGTTTAGCCATGTCATTGGCTTGTGGTTTGTGAATTGTTGCTGTTTGGGTCCCAAGTAAGCAAAGTGCATTTGTCAGTGTCTGAGCTTTGCCAGACCTTCAGAGTGGGACATGGGACAACCCAGCATCAGGTTCCCAAGTCTTTTCTCTGGACTAAGAGGAGCAGATGCATGCCATCTACTGTTGATATTCTATATGACATTCACAGTCCCAGCAGTGGACACTGGGACAGTTTATATAATAATATAATAATTTATATAAATATATATAAATTATATAAATATATATGTTGTATAAATATATAATAATTTATATAATAAATTACTGGTCTTTGGTTTTGTGCTGTCTTTCTGGGGATGGAGCAGCAGCCTTGTTCCTGTTCAGCCTTATCCTGGTTGGCAAGCTTACACCATGCCTTGGCTGCCACGCTCTCTCAGTTTTGAATTGGTCGAATCGATGTGTGTGCTTTTTTCCAGATGGATACTGACCTAGAAAAAGGCATATATATCTGTAGGAGAGAAAGGCATGGAGTACCACGGTACATTTCTCATGCACTTTAAAGGAGAAAGCTCTCCCTAAGAATAAATGTGGGGTTTGAAACTGGGATATTTCAAGTTCTGACTCTTGCTCTCTGGGTAGAAAAGTATTTCACCTCTCCCTCACCTCCTGCTGATCGTAAAAAAGATATATGAATAAATGCTGACCTACTCATCCCATAGGAACACTGAGAAGTTATTTCCTTAGTGCTCTGAATGAGTAAACCCCTATATTAATGTTTATTACAAAGAGTGGCCTATAACATACTTTCCCTAATTGTAAACATTTTGATGTTATTTATAAAGATTTTCAGATATAAGGCTCCCTAGCTGCCTGTTTTCATCTGAGCAACAAAGTGAGTGAGCCATTGACCCAAACACAATTAAAGCCCATCAGCTCAGGGTAGTAGTGTGCTACTCCATGTAGTAGCAGCTTTTCAGCAGCTTTCAGCTACCTGTCTGCTTCTGTCACAGCCACAGGGAACCACATGAGGCACGGAGGAAGGAAGGTGAGGGAAGTGGGGGGCATAAGTGGGAGAGGATGTGGGGAGTGAACTGTGGGAGGCAAGTGGTACGCTGAGGGTTGTGGTACATGGATGCCCCATCCCTGACAGTGTTCAAGGCTGGGTTGGATGGGGCTTGAAGCAACCTGGTCTAGTGGAAGGTGTCCCTGCCTATGGCAGGAGGCTTTGAACTGAATGAGCTTTAAGGTCCCTTCTCACCTAAAGCAGTCTGTGATTCTGTGATATGTCCAGAAGAGAGATGCTGATGGTAGGTGTCCCATGAATGAAGTTGAGAGCCTCTGGCTCACCATCAGGCAGTGGCTCAGCTAGGTGGTTTCAGCTGGGTTTTAGCCACAGGTCTCTTGTGTGACCTTAGGCAAATCATTTAAGCTTTCTGAGATTCTGTTTACTAGCCAAATGATCTGTGTACCTTGGAAGGATGTTGCTGAGATGGGAACACATTAGCAGTATGTGCTGCTCAGAAATGTCTGTGCATTAGGGGCTATATATATCTAATGAAAAGGAGAGAGGCAAACTCTTTTGGTCTTATTAGTTGTCTGTACTAACCAAACTAATGAAACCCCCCCCAACAACATTGATTCTCTCAGTCAAATACACAGTAGAAGAGAGATTCTTACGGGGAGCTCATGCATCCTTTTTCTAAACTGTGCACAGATTAAAGGATGTTCAGAATCCGCAAGTGCTGAGGAATCTTATTTGAGAGCAATGAGCAGTAGTGCTCTCATTATTTCTACAAATGCAGCCACTAGCACAGCATCCCTTACATTTAAAAGGGGTATTGCCAGGACAGGAGAGTTTAATAGATATACATAAGGGTGAGAAAAGTACGAGTGATGTATATTTACCGTGGGTTGATATGGGAGATGATGTGATAGAAGGCAATGAAAGTCAGCATTGTAAGATGCCTGCACGAGAACACCATTGCAATTACCTGTGTAACTGTGATGCTGTTTGATGTTTGGGTCCTTAGTTGTTCCAAGCCAATGTTGCTGTGCACTGGTACAGTGTGCATTGCCATGCTATTAGAGCTGCTGCCTAACATCAGGCACATACACAGGACAGTCTGCATCAAAGCTTTCCTCCTGTATGTGTTAGTTCCCTTCTCTGACCAAACATGGACACAGGCAGCTTTAAACTGTTTATTTGATTAATCCTGCATGTACTAAAGTATTTTATATTAAGTAGCTACTAGATAAAATACTGAAAGAGTCCTGGAAAAAAGGACCAGAACTCGAGTCTCCAGCCTGTTAGTGAGTGCTGTAGATCACAATAACTAAAGCTGTGTTCCCTCTTGTGTGCTCTCTCTCCATCCTAGTAAATCTTTAAGATCTTTCTCTGTAGTGGCACAATTTCAGCAGGAAAATGAAGATTGTAATTCACCTTTTTTTCAAGATGTAGAGGAGACAGTGCCGCATCTTCTTTCCCTGCTCCTTCCTTTCCCTTCTCCTCGTCTTCCAAAAGAAGGGCAATGATGAATATCATTAATGGCTCAGTCCTGCTGATATGGATGTGCCCTCTTCTGATGCTGGCTACTGTTCAGAGCCCTTAGATGCTGTATGACTATGAGTCTGACTTAAAGCCTATGATTAAGGTGACCAGAGAGCAAAGAGCTGTTGTCAGTGAAATGGTATGAAAAAGTCAGGTTAACTAATGAACCTGGGCTGATAGCTGTGGATGATGAACAAGGATCATGTTCTGTGTTTGGATTTAAGACTTTCCAATCTAGCTGTTGAAGGAAAGATTGCTTGCTAATGTGAAACTGAAGCAGTAAAATTATTCTGCTGCTGCCAGGAATAATCATGGGTTAGTAGCACTCTGTTTTCATTAGTGTAAGGAATCACCACTAGTGACTAGATCTTCTGCTGGTGTAAGTCATGATTTACACTGATGAAGTTGTTACAGTGAGGCACATTTTTCAATCAACAGAAGTGATTAATCTCGCTAAAAAATAGAGTGTGAAGTAGTAATTTTTCATAACTTGGCATTTTAACTTGGTGGAGACTAATATGAAGCACCTTTTTCTAAGAGTTGTCTTAAATATATAGTAAGGCTTTTTGTGATGATACTTGGGAGAGATGCGGTGGCTTCAGCAATACTAACTGCATGGTCTAGGGAGCTGTTCTCACCTTAAAATCTATACATAGTTGGCTTAATACAGTGAAACCAGAATCCAATTCTGTTTATCATCAGAAGTTACTGTTCATTTGCAATGTCATAACTTTTTTCTGTGTTTTCTTTTTTTTTACAGGAAGACCATTGGAGTTTTCTGTTGTGGACCAAACAAAATCTCTAAGATACTTCATAAACTGAGCAACAGCAGCAACTCTTATGGGACAAGGTTTGAGTATAATAAGGAATCCTTCAGCTGAAAGCCTGTTGGACTAGCAAGACTCTCTAGAAGATAAAAGTGCAATTTTTTGTTTGTACAACTTAAATGTTCAGCTGTGGTTTAAACAGACAGAAATGTACCAAAGAATAGCACAGATTTTCTTATTTATGGTTATTTAATACTTTGGAAAATGATGGATGCAGCAGTATACCAACAAATAGTAAGTGCTTATGCTCAAACTCAAATGCGCTCACACAATCTTTGTGGCAGCCAGCGGTGATTCTTTGGAGTTGTTTCTGTTAATTAAAAACCGCAGAAGCTGGGGAGAGACGCAATTGCTTTAAAAGCTGATGGAAGAGGAATCTGTGGAATGTTTGAACTTCTTCCACTTCAGTCCTCTGAAGCTGGATCAGTAAACCAAACCCCAGGTTAATCCAAATGGCAAAACATAGTGTATTACAAAGACTATTGCTTTTGTTGGTATACAAATTTCATGGCTTTGGAGTGAAAACACCCCATATTAAAGATTTTATACATTGCAGAATAGGGATTCTGTATTCAAAATATAGAGTGTTACTCTCCTAGTCTACTTCTATAGTATATGTGAATACTCCAACCCTGAACTGAAGAGATAGATGGTGGAGTATGGGAAACAATGTACGTTAACCTATGCAAAAGTGAACACAAGTGTGTAGCACCCATGGGCAGACTTCACCATGCTGTAAATCACAGCCTTTTGGCAAGCAGACGACTGTACTTGGAGAACTCTGTATCTTGCATTGATTCAGTATTCAGTGAGTTTGCAAAATAGGTGTGATTTATGCAGCCAGAAAGATGGAGCAAGAAAAGAGATTAACAGGAGCAGACAGGATATGATGTTTTATTATAGCAGGCGCTCAGCATGGAAGTTGCACTTGCTCTGCGTTCGTGTGCCTTGAATGTCAAATACTGCAAGCATTCAGATGCTCTTACTATTTTACAAGAAAGCAGGTTGAAATCCAATTTTAGAGATCCCAGAGGATGTTTGATTGACTGATCCTTTGGGTATCACCACTGGAGTCACAATTGTTTGCTTTGATGTCACTGCAAGCAGGATCAGGCCAGGTATACAGCAGAGTAAGAATGAAGCCCTCTGGGGCAGATAGAAATCTTACAGGAGCTGCAGTGGAATTTTAGTATGTTCCAAAGGGAAGGATCTGAAGCATCCAAATTTAAGCTCCTTCGCATGCTGTTTTCCACTCTACTCTTAGTTGCCATGGAAGGGCTAGAGGTTGAAACAGGCACTTTATAACTTTTGGTTCTGAGGAGCAGCTTCTTTTTCCTCTGTCCAATAGCTGACCCAACTTCCTTTATTTCTTCTTTACCCCCTTTTCCTTACTTTGTTGAGAAGAGAGCATTTAAGCAAGAGTCAGACACTAAAGCTGGCATAAATATGCATCATTTTAGTGCATCTAGAGCAGCATCACTTTGCACATGCAGAAAACCTGACCCTTAATTTCCAGGAGGAACTTGGGAGCAATACTCTGTGTGTTTGCAGCACATGCAGACATAAGATGGCTCAGCATCTCTCATGCCTGTGGTTCACCTGTATTTAGCACAGTGCATTTGATTTGGTTTACATCTTCCCTATAAAGACCTTTTTTTATCTTAGACACTAATTTGCAGCTCACAGCACAAACTCTGTACAGGGATCTGCAAGTGTCAGTGTCAGTGTTCAGAGGAAAGCATTTTTCTAGTAGGTGGTGTATAGGCATGTTGTATGTGTAAGTGGTGAACATGAGTTTGGTCTTTGCCTTGGCAGCTCCTGCTCAGGAGTTGCCCACAGTGGAGGTGCAGCGGTGAAGCCACACTGGGGATGCAGTCCTCGGTGGCTGGACTTTGCACTGACGTTTTTAGCTCTGGATTTGCCCTATTTGAGATACAGGGGGGAAGGAGAGAGCCAAACATGGACCTATTCCTACTGATGGGAATTCTCAAAGTAGCCTAGAAGGGAGAAGCCAAATCAGAAATGCAGTGTGGGATGGGAGCCTACTTTGCAGCTACTGGTTTTAAATATTTTTTTGAGGCTGGAAGGATCATAATTTTCCCATTGGATCTTGTTCATCCATTGTAAAACTGGAGGTGTGCAGCAAAAAGTTAGATGCTTTTTAATCATTAAGATTTATTTCTAATACTTCCTGCATGGGTTTTATAATAAAGATAACACTGATGGCAAAATGCATAGATATTGGATATTGCTGATATTGCAGGCTTTTGTTTGCTGGCAGTTAGCTTAAAGCATGATTGAAGTCATGACTGCATCTATTAACCACAACAAGACAATGATCTTTTTCCTGTTGTTTTAGGATCTGGTATCTAATGTTTTTTAAATACAGTTTAGAGTCATGCATTCATGATGCTATTTGTGGTTTCACATCTCCTAGATATCGGTTCCATTACCATATAATGAGCAGCTCATTTTATAGTTAGCTTTGTGCTAAAACAGATCATTTTTCTGGCTCAGTTCCTGTATAGGTAGCACTTTATAATTAAAATAGTAATACTAGCACTGTGCTCTTGATCTGCATTGTAGCAGGAGCTGATGCTGCGTGTAGGCATGTTAAATGCCTGTTATTACATTAGGCAGTGCTGTCAGAGCAAGACATAAGCAGAGGCACGGTCTCTTCTTTCTGCCTTTGTCCTATACCAGCCTTAGCCCTGACCCACATGTAAAACAGGCTTGGGACTCTCAACCTTTCTGGAGCGTTGCGAGGCTTAATTAACATTTTGGGATCAGTTCAGTGCACCCACAGTGAAAAGATCTGATTGATAATGCAACTATAGTTGTGTTTTATTTTGTGTAAACCTTTCTCTTGAATATGAGTAATTGATAGACCAGGTGAGGGTGAGTTTGGGAAAGGCTAAAACCTTCAGTTGCTTTTTATCTTTTCCTTGAGCTGACTTAGGGACTGTGACTTGGCTTCAGGAGTGGCAGATGTTACGATAAACATGGTCTTTCTACAAGCTGCATTGTCCTTGCTGCTTCTGAGCATGCCTCCAGCTTACAAAGCTGAGCTGAGCCCTATTTTAAACTCCATAACTTCTTCATCTGTGAGCTAAGTGTTCGTGAAAATGTAACTCGGTGCCAGACAAGTAAGTGAAGGCTGGCAGCACTTAATTCCACATTTACAGATCAACTGGATTTACATAATTGAACATCTCTTTATGCTTTACACTGAGTCCTGCAAGTGAGTCTGTCATAAGTGTCCTGCTGGCAGGGGAAGGATCTCACTATGTTCTGCCACTTCTCACTCAGTCTGCCACAAAACTGCAGTCCCCTGAGTGTTTGCTTAGTGGGGAACTTTGTCTTTAGTTCATCATAAATGTTTCAGGACTTTTCTTTAAACCAGGAATGTTTTAATGCCACAATGGAAACCAGACCCATTCCCTGCAATGGGAATCCAGCCCTCGTACAGTGGTGACCTTCACCTCTGAAGTCTGAAGGACTTCATCCCACCCACCCATCCTACCCCACTTCCACCCATCCCACCATGATGATTATTCCAGCCTTGAGTTTGAAGTAACACTTTCCTATTTCAGTGTATGACACTAATAGCACGTGAGTTCTTCCTTTGTCTTTTATCTGCTCTTCTTAGAGACAGGACTGAAAGGAGCATGAAAGATCACAGCACACAACCTTGAGCATGGGCTGGGGAGAAGACACCAGTGCATACCACAGACTCCTAGCTGATGACTGCACTGTTTAGTGTAGGAAGTTTAAGCCAGATCCATTTTCCTGAAAAATTACTATTGTTTTGCCACAACAGAGAACAGTGGCTGTAAAGGGAAAAGAGATAAACCCCCTCTCTGTTTGAAGACATCTGCCCACGCTAGCCTGATGTGAAGACGTGCATGAAAGCACTGCATCCTCATGATGTGTTTTCTCCCTCAACACTGAATCCCCATCATTCCCTTTGGTTGCAGGTGTTCATCTATCTTGTTAGCTGATGTGCCCTGCAGGTAAAAGTACTACATATACTTGCATCCATGCACAGGCTGACTTAAGCACACTTTGGAGCCAGTGCAGGCAAGTGCACAGTCATCCCTTTGCTTCTAACAATAGGTGAAAAGGCAATTTGGAGCTGGCTGAGAAGGGGCAAATAACACGAGTGGCAGACCAGCTGTGTTGAGAACAGGAATTCAGCTATAACAGAACAGAGAAGTAATGTTTTGGTAGGAGATACACTTTTAGAACAGGAGCCTAAGAGAAAAGCCTCTTCTCAGCACTAATGCACCAGGTTATAGTTTCAAACTGCATGATGTTTCTTGGAGAAGCAGGCAGGAGGCTAACTAGTCATTGCCTGTAGCAGTTCAAGTCTCTTATGTCAGAGAAGAGACATAGTTATTAAAATGCAGTGTTTACTTGTTTGAAGAATAAAAGGGCTTCCAGGGAGATTAATTTTCACTTCAGCTTGGCACTCATTTCATAAACATGCCAGTAAGACAAGCTGGATCTGTTCTTCTCTGGATTAGGTATCTGATTTGTCTGCAGATTTCCACCCCTCACAAATAAAACCAGTCTATATTGTTTTAACAAAGAGGATTTAACAGCAAGGTTTAATCAAAATGCCACTTTTGCCTGTGCTGAACTGAGCTTTTCTGCAATGAACATACATTTTTCAGTATATATATAATACAGCTGATGACTCAACTGTGAATGGTGATTTGGGATTTGTGGCATCTCTGCTGCTGATGTGTTTCATTAAGGCCGCTATAGTGATGCACTGGTGAAAAGCATGGAGATGAAATGAGAATCTTCATTCCCATAAAGAACCTGATATTTTAGTGCCTGTAATAAGCATAGTAAATCCCAGAAACTCTGGAATTTCCTTTGTAGATACAGTAGATTAATTAGCCAGCATCTTTCAGGCTGGAACCCTGAGTCTTCTGCTGCAGTGAAATGTATAAGAGATGCTCTTACACAAAGATTTTGCTCAACAAATTGTGCTCCTTAAAGAGATCATAGAATCATAGAATAGTTAGAGTTGGAAAGGACCTTAAGATCATCTAGTTCCAACCCCTCTGCCGTGGGCAGGGACACAAGGTTTAGTATCCTGCTAGTTTTATCACCCGTGTTGTAAGAGGGATGGGATCTGTTTTGGTACTGTGGGATGCTGTGCACTTCCTCTGATGTTATGAATGTCTCCGAACTTGTGGGACATGATCAAGGTTTGCTGTGCCTGAAGTTTTATATTCTCTAGAAGAATCCTGTTTGTAAGAGACAGCTCCTGGAGCTGTTCCAACAGCAGAGGATCTGTCCCATTACTGCAGTGGCACACAGGAAGGTGTGGACAGCCGCACATCCCAATTGTAGATTGCCTCTTAGCAGAGTCCTGGGATTCCTGAGGACATCAGACCTTGCAAAAAGTATTTACATGCTGTCTGCTTCTTCCTAGCAAAATCTGTCCATCCCACAGCCCAAAATCTGCACCTTCCTCCTCATGATCTATACTGTTAAACAAGGAAAGGGGAAGCCAATAGTAGCTCCTAAAGCATCAGATAAACTGCTGTCAACTGAGCAGCAAACCCAGGAGGGCAGGAGGGGATGATGAATGCCAAAAATTAACAGGATGGAATATTTTGAACCTGGGAGCAAAGGGGAAGGAGAAATTAAAATCAAACACTATTGTCTAGGTGCAGATACAAAGTCTCCCTGGGGTTTGAGAAGTAACACATGCAAATACATTGTATTTCTATGCACAACTCAGTGCTAAAGCAGTGAAGAAAAGTAGTATATTTCAGCAAATACCTTGGACATAAGCAATTTGTTTGAAATAATCTACCACTGGCTCTTTCGAGTTAAACTGTTCCAAAAAACATCTGCTTCTGCAGCTTTGGGGTTGGGAATGGCTTTACCTTTTAACTCCTTCTCACCAAAATACTGGAGTGAACGGTTCTGTGTGCTAGCAGTAAGGAGCTTTGACAGTTCAATAAATAAATTCTGTGTTCATTGCTGCTGACCCTAGGTAAGGACAGCCTTGAGGATGAGAAGCAGTGTTACATAAATGTCTAGTGTACATAGCAACATGGAGAAGAGAGACACTGCTGCACTGCTTTTGGTGCACTAGTCCCACATTAGGATTCTGACATTGCAAGGTCACATTGCTCATCTCATACTCTGTAACCCTGGGGAAGAAATTTGGGTGAGAACTAAGGGAGGAAAAGTGAAAACTCCCTCCTTGTGCTGTAGCCAAGAATATATTCATCGACAGCAGCGCATATCTTTGGATTTCAAAAGAGCATGTCATTTCTTTTTCAGGGATAACGAATGCCCTCCTGGTGCTGTGTAGTGGTGTTCGCATGTTAGAAGTGTAACACAGTGATAACAGGTTGCTTCTGAATTGAATAAATAACGCCTCTGAGCCTTTTCTTCTCCCTACAATAATCTGAGAGAAATGCAAAATACCATACAGCATATAGAGCAGACTGTGTTCTGAGCTGCACTCAGTGCAGCCTGGCTAGGAATGCTGCACAGCAGCTCTGCAAGCTGCTGGGAAGAGGTGAGGTTTAAGACAAAGAGGAAAACTGTTTTAAGGAGAAACACAGCAGTGATACATGATCTGTAGTCAGAAGCAAGCCATGTAAGAACATTGGCCATCACATCTTTGAATGGTGCTAAATCACAGCCTAGAGGTACACTTCGGCATCAGGGAAAGTCAAGGGCTCTGAGATTGAGGCTGCAGTGTGTGATGAAAGCAAATTTAAATGCAGCTGAGTGAGCTACCTGTATGCGCTTTCCAGGTTGGAGCTCAGACCTGTCATATTTGAGGGTCAGTTGTGTAGATAGTGAGCTGGTCTGACTCTTGAGTGCAGTCTCAATAGTGTGGTTAGCTGAGGGTATGGACATACCCTTCGTGTTTCTGTAGCTTTATAGAAACATATTCTTCAGTGACTGGGAGCAGGGTACGTTACTGTACCTCATGAGGTGTGAGATGCTTCAAAGATGTGCTCTTTGGAACAGACGAAGATGGCGAATGCCAGCTTCCATTGAATATACCGTGCTCGTATTTTCAGCAGCGTTCATGAGGAATGAATGGCAAAGTCTCTGCAGAGAAGACACAAGTGCTGTGTTTTCCCTGTGTTCTGTCATAGCAACATAATTAACTGTTAAAAAATGTTTCGTAAGAATGTGAAGCTTCAGCTATGGCATTATTCTTGATTGCTTAAGCATTTGGAACTGTTTGATGCATACTTCTGAGAAAAACTTAATGTCCCCAAGCAGAGTTTAAAAACGTGGCTGAGGTGCAACTTGGCAAAGGGTCTCCACCTGATAGCGAAGTCTCATTGTCTGTTGTAGGTGTATGCATTGGTGCTTTCATTAATCTTTGATTAATCTCCCTCTTCGTGGAAGATTAGTGGGCACTGAGCTTTCAGATCGTCTCTTCCTCTCTGCATGCCCTTAGCCTTCATCCAGAGATGTGCTCTAACTTTTAGATCGCTGGAAACATCCTCAGCCATGTATCACATAGTCCTCTGCTCTTCCTCCCTCCATAGCACATGTTGTGTCAATAGGCTTCTCCCACCCTCTGCTTCCATTAACTCAGGAAAACAACACCTTGGAAAATGCAGAGCTCCTCAGTATTAACCATAGCATACACAAGCCTTTGTAACGCTTCTAGTGTGCACAACCCAGTGGGGGTCTTGCAGTCACTTTGATGAGCTTTAGGAAAATGATGGATTGCAGCATCCCAATGCTGGAGATGCTTTTTAGAATGAGAGGAGAGGTAGTGCCACAAGGGCATCTGTGTCAAGAAACACTTTTTTTTCTGTGTAGATGTCCTGGGTTCAGCAGTAGCAGTCAGTTTTTCTCCTTTTTAGTAGCTGTTGCAGCACTGTGTTTTTGACTTTCAGCCTCGGAACAAAGCTGATAACAGTGATGTTTAGACTGACCAAAGACTTTGTGAGTCTCATGCTCTGCCAGGGAGGAGGAGGGGCCGGGAGGAAGCAGGGACAGGACGCCTGACCCAAACTAGCCAAAGAGGTATTCCATACCACAGCACGTCATGCCCGGGGATGTAACTGGGAGCTACCCGAAAGGGCACGTCCTCTTTTCGGTCGGGCTCTTTTCCGGCGAGCGGTATCATATTTTCTTCCCTTGTTATTTCCCTTATCATTATTATTATTGGTGGCAGCAGTAGTGATTTGTGTTATACCTGAGTTACTGGACTGTTCTTATCTCAACCCGTGGGAGTTACATTCTTTCGATTCTCCTCCCCATCCCTCTGGGGAGTGGGGGGGGGGAAGTAGACTGCGTGGTTCTAATTTACGGCCTGGGCTTAAACCACGACAGTAGAAAACAGGGAAAGGTCAAAATGGCACAGATTTTGTCATCTTCTGAATGAGAATCAGGGATTTGGTTTTGGGAAAGTCAGATAGTATGTGACCATCACTGAAATACTGGAATTAAGTCATGTTTCTGCTTTCACACATTGGCATTTCAGGGCAGCGGGCAGTGATGGAAAGGGTTGCTTTTTTCAATTACATTTTCTATCTCCATACAGCCCCTAGTTTATTAGCTGCATATAAATTCCTCCCTTCACTGATTAAATATTTTCTTGCCTGGTTTCTTTGCTTCAGGGAGCTTGAGAGCTCATTGTTTATAAAGAGAAAGAAGTATCGTGCTGTTAAGCAGACAGCTCCCAACACATATGTTCTGCTTTGCATCTTTGAGAAGGAGGCACTGATGCTGCTGTGACTGCAGAAGGATGGAACTTTCACTGCGGTTCACATGTGACCAAGACCCTCTTCCGGGATTCATGCGTTGATGAAGCTTTAGGCTTATAAATTAGCTTTATTTTTTTTCTGAAACAAGTAGCTTTAGTTCATATGCACCAGGTTGTGAAATGTTTAATCCCACTGAGGTTTTCTCTCCCTGTGTTCCTTCCAATCACTTGCAAGAGCACATTTGGGTAAGAAACAATTCCCTTGGTCTGTAATAGGTGAGGAGCAAAGTCACGATCGTGACATCTTTCCTCAAACTGATGCTTGAGAAGGTATTTTGACTGTACCAGCTGTATCACTTCCGTAATGTGCATATGGAGATTTTTTCTGAGTTCTATGTTTTTACGTGGTTTATAGAAACTTTTTTCCTTCCTGAACAAAAAAGAACAAAAACAAACAAGCATTTTATTTACTTTGGAAGTGTAAGCATGTCCAAAACATGTCTGATTTTAGAAACAATCTTCCAAGATGCTTAGAAGGAGAGTGGAATCCAGATGGTAAAAACCCTATTATTTGCTAATGGTAAAGCATTCTTTCTTTTTTCTAGTTCAAGACTTCATTAGTAAAAAGTACTGTTCAAAGTAAACAATGCTGCATTAATCTGAGCTTCAACAAGTGGATATCTTCTTTTTAAAGCAAAGCATCATTCAAGGCAGTCTCTGCAGCAGGTCTAGAATTGGGTTGCTCCATAACTTGAGCCCAGATGCTGAGCTGGCTGCTGGGAGCTTGAGGGCAGGGAGCATGTTGGGCATTCAGCCTTTAGCCACAGCTTATGTCATCTTATAATGGTTTCTGTGGTGATGAGGATATACAGTTAGGAATTATCTTGGAAAGGAAGAAGACAAATGATCCACTTTTATCTCCTTTTGAATTGGGGCTCATAAGACATGTGAGATTTTGACATTTTAAATGCCCAAGAACACATTGATAGGAGTGTAGATATCCTGAAAAGACCTTAGCCTGTGATCCCACTAGTCAGAGGCTTTCTTTGAACCCGAGTGCTACACAGACAGAAAACAATTAATTAAAATCCAGTCTCAGGAAGGAAGATAGGGACCCCAGATGAAATCATTGCCGTCCCTAAAATCTGGAAAAAGCTATAAACTAAGTTCAACTTTCCAATTTTTCTTTTAAGAAATAAGCCTTGGAAGTAGTTATTTCCAGTTAACATGTATACGGTGATAGAAAAAATGAATGCCCTGTCTTTCGTGTAGTTGCAGGTTTTGACTTTTCATTGCTGACCAAATTCTTCCCTCACTCTTTCTTGTCCCCGAAGAAGGCGCCAGAAAATTTGTTCTGAATTTCCAATTTTGTAATTATATTTTTTTCCACTAGAGCGGAAATGAAAATAATGTATTAAAAGGAAGGCAGCATTTACTTTTTCATGTCTATACAATGTGCAAGATAATTGTTTGGGAAAGTACTAGCATAAATGTCCACAATTTTGAGTACTCAATGTTCTTCTCAGAGATGCCTGTTTACATTAATATAATTTCAATCTGTTCTTATGTTTTTATGTAAGGATGTGGTACAATTGTTTGAAGAGAAATGTCTGCTTCGATTCCAAGTTTTGGAACAGAAAACAAATTTTGGTCCTGAACTTTCATTTTTAATTCCAGGCTTGGAATTAAAATCCAGGCTTGACTTTAAGAAAAAGAACAGTACGTAGTGTGTTCATGCCCATAAACAAGTCATACTCTTGTCACATGAGACAGCCCATTTTGTAGCTTCAGTTGCTGCCCCCATCACAACAGAGGAAGTATGTTTCACTGGCTGGAAGGATTTAAATAGGTCACTATTGTAACCGCATGCCATGTAAACCTTCAAAGGGTGAGCAATAAGCTATTTGACTCTGCTAGTTACTATCAAATGAAACAAAGATTTTGCAAAGGGGCTGTATAATAAGGCACAGTTAGAACGCTGATCATAAAACAAGCTTTGTTTTGTGTTTTTTTTTCTTCTGTCTCTTTTTCCTGGGTCCACTGGGTTTTTTTTCTTCTCCAAGTCATGTGCAGAAATCTTTTCCCATAGTGTCCCTTAATTATGCAGTGCTTTGAGGGTAGGTGCGAACAATTGGCTAGAAAAGGGATCTGACGGGGAAATCCTGGGCTTTATCCCATGGTCTTACAGTGTTTCCCTACAAACCAGTCACTCTGGTTAGGATTTGCAGATTAACATGGGGAATTCAGGTTCACTTAATTGCATTAAGCTTCTTTCTGAAATCCCATTTTTGCCTACCTGTAAAACTGGGGCAGTCACACCTGAAAAGAGCTTTATGGATTTGCCTGGCAAATAGTCCTTCATTTCAAATTCCTGGTTGCTGTAGGGAAAGGATGCTTCTTTCCGAAAATAGACCAAATTAGTCATTTTATCTTAATGGCAATCCTGACAGGTAAAGTATTTGTCTGCTGAATTCTGTTGCTGTTCAGATGTTATTGTTACATTCTGTTATATTAGCAGGACACCGCAATGTGAGTTTATGTCTCTTACTGTATTTGACAGAGCACCGTACATTTATATGTCATTTCATTATGGCACTGTACTCTCAAGGTATTTACTTTACAGGAAGCTTCGTGACTTTGGAATAAACAACCATTCCAAGACTGAACAAAACATGGTGGGTTGGTGTTTATGACCTGGTTTTAATTAATGACATACTGCTTTAATTGTGGAAGCATTGTGTATGTGCATATATGCATATGTATTACTGCTGGCAGGGGAGGCTGGGATTTCACTGCTTGAACAGGGGCACTAGTACTGAAATGCCCTAAACTAGCTGAAACATCCACATAGGGTTGGCACATGTGCTACAGGAGACGCAAGATCCTATGGAACAATAGCAGGAAGATCGGTAGGTTACCCAAAGTGCTAAAATTGTACTAGGCTACCTTATTTAGCCACCCAGAGTCTTCTCACTTAAAACATGAGGCACATGCTTGCTTCGTATGCCACCTATTGAAATTTTGGGTAAATCCAAACCATTCAAAGTGAAGGACTGTGACAAATGCATTCTTTTTGTATCTGCGGCTATAAGACCATCTCAGAAGCAGAATATATCATCTCATTGTCATACACAGTCATCCCACCTCTGAAACCGAGGAAGTTATCAGTCCTCTGCACTCAGTGTGTCTTCACTTACAGCACAGTAGAAACAGAAAATAGCACCTACCTGATTGTAGCCCACCAGAATCACTTCAGAGGAAGTTCCTGGTCTATGGAAATGTAGAAGGTGTTTATTTATAGTTAACTCAGGGCCACTGGCATGCTGGGCAGAGCTACAGAGCTACCAGAGGGAAAATTTGTATTTTCAACAATGATTATGGTGTTTTTCGTTAAGGGGAATATCCTTTACCACTCACCTTACCCTGGCCAAGTAATGAGGTTTGATTTTCTGTCTGGTGTTTGGAGACTTTTATGGGAAACAATACATTTCACAGATGCATTTGATCAAGAGGGAACTCTCAGAGTTGGGGAAGAGGAACACAAAAATTAAGAGGGCTATTTATTTTGACAAAACCTGGCTAAAAATGCTGAAGCAAATAAGAAATTCTCTTTACACGAGGCAGCAGGCAAAGTATTGCAGCCTGCTATTTTCCCAGCAGAATAGACAAACTGTGCTTCCTCCTCCCCACTCCAGCACTATACAGGCATCACTGATCATGATAAATCCATGATAACAAGGTGAGCAGAAGGGTGGGCAAAGGCAGACAAAGACTGCTCCTGCTAATAGATGAGGCTTTCTAGAGAGAAAAACAGCAGCCGTGGGCTGAGCAGCAGCTGTCTGCTCCATCCAGGCACCAACCTGTCATGAATTTCAGTCATTTAATGAACCAAATCTCCCAGCTCCTTTTCCCCTCCATTGATGTTATAGGGAACATGCACATCTATTTGGAGAACAAGTCACATTATGGGTTCAAATATGGGTGCTGTTTAGGTGTGAACTGGCTCCCTATCCTAGAATGTCTCAGCTGGATAACGGCCTGAAAAAAGCACTGTGTGTTACAAAATTGAGACCATCTGAGCTGGTTCCTTACCTGTTCCTGATTCAGAATTCTGGGGTGAAAGGGACCCCATTGCTGGTCCCACCAGCTTCCTGAAATCTGGGCAGCAGCTGTGCAATCCAGTTAAAGCCTTGTTCACTGTAGGGAACCTCCTGCTTCACCTTAAATGTGCCCTAATGTGCATTACAACCATATGGATAATACAGGAGGGCTGAAGAGTGGCACACTGGAATGATTTCTAGTCAATTCAAGTTGGATTATTTCTCCTGAAAACCCATCATCATTTTTGTATGTGAGATGACTTAAAATAATCTGCGCTTCTCATCCATCTCCCTTTTCCAACTCCTCCCAAATTTAATTCTCATGAATTTAATGGCTCCATGATTTATCATTGGTCTTTCTGATGTCTTGTTGAGCATATGTGTAAGCATTAGGCTGAGTTTAATAACAGTGCATTTTCTAATCTGAAATTGCGCATCGTGGAGTGATGACTGATGGTCTGGATAACTAACAACTTGTCCTGTCTCCCTCCCCAAAACTGTTCTTCTGGTTTTCCTGAAAATTAATGTTGTTAGCCCAAGGTTTCTGATCTTGCTACAGATTAATTTTCCAAATGAGCCTTCCTGTAACTTTTTACAGTAATATATCTCCTTGTAGGAGGATGTCACCTTAATTATGGTGGCTGCAGTGATTCCCCAATCTGTCATCCGTATCCAGACTGCTAAACACAATTTCTGAAGTGGCAGCCTCCCTGCAGACATTTGTGTTTGGAGCTCTGCAGTGCCATGGCTCCTAGGATGAGACAAAAGGCTGCAATTTTTAAGTCTTGGTGTCTAGTCTTGTGGATTTAAGCATATTTGTCCTAGTGAAAAGGAAAGTCTGAATAGAAGTGATCTGATTTTCCAAAGCGACAAGCACCTTTTCTGGTAGCAGTAGGAAACACAAAAATGCTTATTTTCATTTAGGCTCTCAAATGAGAGTTGTCAAGAGCCTGAGTCTCCCTGAATATTAATAGGATGGTGCTTTGAAAGTCAGCCCTGTGGATTGAATATCAGGACCACAGCCTATAGAATAAAAAGGCTGAAATGAATTTTAAAGCAGCATCTCAAATCTATGATGCTGTAAAAGAGGAGACATGGAGCCTCGATTCTCTGGTGGTCTGTATCTTCCATGGCCATTGTGGCATTAATTGGAAAGATTAAGACAAACTGCTGCTGTTCTGACTTGACAAAACATACAGTCGCTTGCTCTTGATATAAATGTCTGTAATGTCATCCAGATGAAAAGGGGCAGAAAAAGGAGTCCTAATAGGTCTTGTCTACACATATGCACATGTTGTACAACTTTCACTACTATAGTAAGAATGCAGTTACATAGCACTTCTGTTGCCATAAGTGTTTTGCTATCAGCTAATGGCTGTAGCTCTGTCACTCTGGGATGTGTGTTGTGCTTCAGTTAAAAAAAAGTCATATTTTCTCATAATTACACCAATAAAAGGTTCTGTATAAGGATAATGTTGTAATCTTGGTCATTTGATTTTTTTTCCAACCATCTTACCATGGCTATATATCATTATATACAGCCAGGTCATCTGACAATGAAATCAGTCTGTAGTAAATTTAGCAGAGCACCATTAATGGATCAGTATTTTCCACCCAGCCAATCTCACAGCAAATTTATGAGAAGACAGCCCAGGCCTTCAAGTTCCTATTAGCAGATCTTCATGACACGTTCAGCTCTGTGACAAAATAGCCTGCACATTTCTGTAATGTTCTTGTCTTTGCATGAAGGGGTCTCATGCAAAAACTGAAGCTTTTAGCAGTTCTCACAGAAATATACCTTCTTCTGTGTTATGTATGGACTATTTAATTGTAATAGCCTGCACAAAGGAGTGAAGATAAGTAGTGATGTTAATGTAGAAAAGCTTCTCAGCATCAGTCACTGGTGGGGAAAAGCAGAATCTGATTACAAGGTAGGTTGTGTTGGTATGCAAGGCAAGGAAAGCCTGGTGCATGGCTCTGCTCTAAGAGTTATGAGGCTTTGCAGACTACTTTCCTTTGTTCATTTTTATGGCACTGTTGTCAGATGTGCTTGGAAAGTTGTGCAGCAGTTTGAAAATGAAGCACAGTGAAATGGTTGTGCTTAAAATTCCCAAGAAACAATTCAAACCAGAAACATTTTGACATTGTTATGATTGCAGGAAAGTATGTGAAAATTTGTCCACAATAGGTAATTGAGTTGAAAATACCTGTTTGATTATTATTGCCTAAGAATGTTTCTTTTACTAGAAAACAATGAGAAAGAACATGGAGGTTCTTTGTACATTCAAGTTCCTTTAAAATCTGTTTGACACACTCAGATTTTAGGTACCACCCCTGTAGGCTGCTTTCTGCTGCTGTCAGCTATAGATGGCAGCCCAAATAATGTGGGACAATCCCACCGCTGAGCTCTCAAGCATTCCTTTTTCTGATGGTTAAAACAGCGCAGCATGGGGTGATAGGAGGAGGAAGTCTTGTAGGGCTGAATCGAGTTGTGTGAAGGGAGAGATCCAAAGTGCCAAGCCACAGTCATGGTCCAGAATTACTGGTTATTGCTAAGTTCTTGTTTCAAAGGGGATTTTTGTCTGTATGCAGGGAAAGAACCAGTTTCTCTACATATTTTACTAATCCAACAGATTTCCAGAACTTTTTGGCACAGTGTGAATTCTGCACGCCTGATGCCATCAAGAGAAGTCAGTAACAAGCGACTCCTGAGTAAATGTCCATATATAAACTGGGACATCAGAAAGCCTAATGGATGCAAGATGGATATGTAGAAATAGTTGGTTTTCTATAGTTATAATAGCTACTTCATATCCGATTCAGAGCTCATTACAAAAATCACAGAAAAAGGCCATTTTTAATGACAAGGTCTCATTGCTGCCAATTTTCAGCTCACTATGGAGATTGATTCAAAATGACTTGCATCCTTACACACATGTATACACAGATGGTGAATTACAGATTTAACTAAATGGAGAGGACAGGTGCTAAAAATACAAATTTGGGGGAAATGTGGGAGAGAGAACAGGATGATAAAGACTGACAGCTGCTTATTGTCCTGCCTTGACTAAATGTGACTCTTTAACAGCCTGGGGAAGTGAAAAGCCAGGCTACAAAATGAAAGACCTCACAGAGGTAACAGTCTCCTGCAAAGGCCAGGAACATACAGTTCTGAGAACATTACAATGAAGCTGCCGGCTGTCCTGTATGAGATTTCTGAACATCAGTCTTGTGGTATTCTTTTTCATTATGTGAAACAACATGGTGCTGATACTGCAAATACATCCCTTGGATGATGAAGCTGGTGGGATACTCATTTAACACGTACTTTCAGACAAGCCTAACTCATTGACCACTGGGGTCAAGGTTTATTGCGGTTGCGTGGACTACATACACAGGATCTAGATCTTATGGCACCAAGCACTGTTACACCCCATTTTTTACATCGATCCTATCAGTGAACTCCCCAACCCTCAATCAACTGCCTAATGCCAGTGGGAAGTTTCTTGTTTCAAGTCACCTTGGCCAGACAGAGAAAAAGCTAAAGGCAGGATTTGCATTTAAACTCTGCCCACTCTGATGCAATGAGATTATCTGAAAGCACAGCCCCATGGCATTACATTATTCCAAATAAAATAAAAAGGAAGGAACTCCAGCTCCCACCTCAGGGGAGAAAAAAAGGAAAAAGCAAAGCAAAGAAATCCTGCAGCACTTAACCTTACATCCTGAGCACAGGAATAAGCACAGCCCTGAACCTGACCTTGAGAAGAATAATGATGTGCCATTAGCCTGCAGACAGAAAGCACAGTATCTCCTGCCAGTGCCAGTGAGGTGTGCCAAGGAAATATTTAGTGCCGTGGTGCTGAAAGAGTTCTCTCTCCCTCCTTGTGGCCTCTCCAGAAATGAGGTGGCTGGTTCAGGTTAACATGAGGGGACCCTAAGAAGTCAATGGGAAGGGTGAGGTGTATGTGCAGCACAATTTCTCTTGTCCCCGAATAGTTTCTTTAAGACTGGTGCAGTCAATCCCCACCTGACAGCAGTGTTCACTTCCCATTCTGGAGAAACCCAAACAGCTTGCTCAGAAAAGACGACCAGCTGGGTTTTCATGTGCTGAAGTCAGATGCACTTCTGAAGAGTTTAAACTCCAAACTATTATCAGGTCTAAGCAGAAACACCACAATGATGGAGAGAACAATCATGTGTTGTTTGTATCAGTTTTATCCTAGTTACTAAGATTAATATACTCTATACTATTTATTCCCTATCACAGAGCATGTTGGCTGAAACTTTGAAACAGGGCTACCGTGTTCTTTGTTCCCTCTCAAAGCAGACATGGGCTCCAGGTCAGAAAGTGAGTAAGAGTCAACCAGGAAAAATGTTTGGGGGTATGCCAACAAGTATAAAGGGGATAAAAATTCCCTTTCATCAAATAAAGCTAGGCTGAGTTCTCTGTGATGAAACTTCTGAGGAAAGGAAACAGACTGTTAGAGCCTCTGCTGAAGAAAAGGGAAAGGAAAAAGCTTGCCTGGGAATTGGTAGATGATCCGAACAGAACATAGAAAGACTTTCACTAATAGGTCATGTGTTTGGTCATAAGAAATGAATTATGCCTTCCATGCTTCTGGGGAAGAAGGGATGATCAAGAGCTGGTGAAAAGTAGCATTTATACAACCTGATAAGGCAAAGTTCTACTTTCATCCTTCCACACATGGTGAGTTGCCATGGCCAAAAGCAAGAGGCTGAGAGAACACTGGTGAAGATCTGTGGAAAAGACACCAACTTGGCTGTATCCTTTTGCAAAGAATAGACATGTGGTAAAAATTACCTTGACCGATGTGAAAATGAAATACAGTCTCCACTGAATATTGCAGAGGCTGACATAAACTTGTTTAATATAGTTAGGATTTTTCTATTGGAACAACTTGTCAAAGGATCACATCATCAGCAGCAGAGATAAAGATGTCATTAACCTGCTGTACTCTGCTCTCGTCAGGCCACACCTGCAATACTGTGCTCAGTTTCAGATCCCATTATACAAAAAAGACGTGGATGGGCTGGAGAGGGTCCAGAGAAGGGCCTCAGAGATGATCCAAGGACTGGGAAGCCATGTGAGGAAAAGCTGAGAGAGCTGGAACTCTTCAGCCCAGGGAAAAAAAGGCTCAGGAGAGACCTTATCACCATGTTCCGGTAGTTAAAGGGTGTCTACAAAGAAGACAGAGACTCCCTTTTTACAAGGAGTCACGTGGAAAAGATGAGGGTAATGGGCACAAGTTACTCCTGAGGAGTTTCTGGTTGGACACATGAGGAACATTTTTCACAATGAGACCAATCAGCCATTGGAATCATCTCCCCAGGGAAGTGGTGGTTTCCCCAACATTGGACACTATTAAGATTCATCTGGAGATGGTGCTGGGACATCTAGTCTGGGTTGTGCTTTGCCAAGAAAGGTTGGATCAGATGATCCTTGAAGTTGCTTCCAACCTGGTATTCTGTGATTCTGATTTAGTGACACTGAAATATTTAGAGAAGGGTATTTTTTTTTTTCAACAAACTTCCAATGAAGCACAGGAGTTGTCTTCCTGCCAAAATGTCAACCCAACAAGGGATCGTGGCTCTGCCGCAGTCTGTTTCCTACTGCTGCAGCCATTCAGGCTGCCTCAAAGCTGGACATCTGGGCTTTAAGGTGAAAAACTCCAACATAGTCCAGTCACATTCTAACTCCAGGACTGGGGGCTCCAGAAGCTACCAGCTCCAGGCTCCTGTACGAGACACATCCCTGCCTGAGAAGCCCCTCAGAGTTTGTGGGATTTCTACTCTCCCTCCATAGATTGAATAGGTCTTTAAATCTCAGTTCCACTGCAGCTGCCAACGCTGGTGTGTACCCCTCTCTCCATCTGTCCGGTATAGCCGAGTGGAAGCAGGGAGTACACGATTCCCAGGCAATCTTGCAACTTATGATTCTGTTATGGAATGAAAAGCATGTCTTATTTTAATCCCACCCTTCTCTGTTCCCAAAGATTTCCTGTTCAAAGTTCTTCATTATGTTTTTCATACTCGGTCAGAGAATTTTGCAGAATAAGAATTACATCATAATTTTAAAGGTTTTAGCCAAACCATGAGTACATCAAGCAATGTTTTTAGAAGAATCAGCGAGCACCAAAGGGTGTTTTTCACTCCATGCCTATAAGAGGCTTCTTTCTCCCATTATAATTAATTGAAGTAGTCTAGAGGAACTAAACAAATAGTCAATAGTTGTAAAATGAGTAAAGACCTCAAATAGACTGCATGAAAGTCTTTGTGTTTATCTGACTTTGAAACCAATCAGCATTTATGAAGTCAAATTTTAAATATGCATGTTATTCCTCTGCTGTTAAAAGTTATTTCTACCAATAAAATATTCTGGGTTATGTAAAATACAAATTAAATGACTGAATTGACCCCTTGAAATATTACCATAATACAATTTTCCTCCTGCCTATGTCTCAGCACCAAGAAACTGTGTTTAAATCCCATGCACTCTGTTTGGGATTAATACTTTCTAAAATACTGCAGAGCTTTCGTCTACTAGTCCCTCACATCATCAGTCAGAAACCATAGGAAAAGCGACAGCTCTTTTGGATTTAAAAACAGAGTTTTTCACATGGGAGAACAGCTTCATTCAGCAAAAAGCCTGTGCTTTGTTGAGCTGGAGGTGATTTTAGCCCATACTTTCCTTAATCACGTCTTAGCTCCTGAGGAAGGGATATGGTTGGATTTGAGGGTGTAGACCTTTCCTTCTATTGCTAGTGGAATAGACTGGTAGTTTTATTCCCACTTTCTGGTTTGCCTGTTGTTGCAACTATTACTGTTCAGCTAAGGATAGTTGGGATGCTACAAATGTCTTTGCATGGTCCTTCAAAGCAGGATTTCTACAGGAGAGAGATATCAAAACTTTGATGTGAAAAATCACAGAAGAACAGCTCCTATAAAAAATCTGCTCTAGGTGCACCCTTCACAACAGACATACCAACCCCTTACTGGTTTGTGTCTTTTCTGCTCTGTAACAGGCTGTAATTTCTGTAGTTCAGGGGAAAATTCCAGTGCAATTGCCCTGAAATTGAAATGAATCCATGTAGTTGGGCAGTTGAAACCTGTCAAAATAAAGCCTTTCGTTGCTCCATGAGGATGTTCACTGGAGGCAGCTGTGAAAGAAAATAGCTCATCTGAGAGGTCCCGTGCATTTGTTGACTAGGAAAGAGCATTCAGATCAGTGGTCAAAACACATATTTCCCCTAGTTTCAAATGATGCAGTGTCGCCCCTTCCTACCTGCTCACTTTCCCTCCTTCAGCCTTCTCACAGCCCCTCTGAGTCTGCTTGTGGCTCCTTGCAGTCTTCAAGGTGCCCTCGTCTGTAGTTCCTGCAGGCTGAACCTATCATTTTAACCACAAGACTATCTTGAATACTTGGAATAAACCCAGATGGCAGCATCTCCATCAGTAGAGCAGGTCTACCGAGCCCCAAAGGCATGGCTGTTGCCATGTTCTGTTAATCTTTTAAAAGATGACCAAAGAGTGATGAGGATACTCTGAACCAGACTAACAGTATAGATCATTTTGGAACAGCTATGAATTAATGCTTTTGGCTGGAGATGAGCTTTGGAACTATTGAAAGCCAGATGGAGGCATCATCTCAAAAAAAAAAGGGAGTGATTCTTTGTGTTTAAGGCTCATCATGTAATTAGATATCTTGTGTATTGGGTTTGCATGACAAGGTTTTTGTAGTGGTGGTGGGGGAAGCTTCAGGGGTGGCTTCTGTGAGAGGCTGCCAGAAGCTTCCCCCATGTCCAATGGAGCCAATGCAGCTGGATTCGAAACAGACCCACTGATGGCCAAGGTTGAGCCCATGAGCAATGGTGGTAGTGCTTCTGGGATAGCACAGTTTAGAATGGGAAAAATTGCACAACAGAAACTGCAGCCAAACATAGGAGTGTGAGTATGTGACAGCAACATCTCCCCAGGCACGAAGGTCAGTGCAGAAAGAGGGATGAGGTGCTCCAGGCACCAGAGCAGAGATTATACTCAGCCCATGGTGCAGCCCATGGTACAACAGTGTACCTGTAGCCTGTGGAGATCCATGGTGGAGCACCCCATGGAAGGGAGCCACGCTGAAGCAGTTCATGAAGAACTGCAGCCTATGGGAAGGACTCATATTGGAGAAGTTCATGGAAGACAGTCTCCCATAAGAAGTGCTCCATGCTGCACCAGGGGAAGAATGTGAGGAGTCTCCTGTGAGGAAGAAGGAGTGGAAGAACAACATGTAAGGAGCTGCCCTTCATCCTGTCACTCTACACTACCCGTGGGGAGGAGGTAGAGAAACTGGGAGTGAAGTTGAGCCTGGAAAGAAGAGAGGGGTGGGGAGAAGGTGTTTTAAATTTTTTTTATTATTATTATTTCTTATTATCCTATTCTGACTTTTGATTGGCAAAGAATTAAATTAATCTCCCAAAGTCAAGTCTGTTTTGCCTTTGACAGTAATTGCTGAATGATCTCCCTGTCCTTAACTAACAAGCCTTTTGTTATATTTTCTCTCCCCTGTCCAGCTGAGGAGGGAAGTGATAGAATGGTTTTGGTAGGCGTTCAGCCATGGTCAACTCACCACAACTTGTTTTGTTATGTATGGGTTACTTGTACAGAATATACACATGCCAAGCAACCAAAAGTCAACCATAATATAAATAATTGTTAAGTCAAACTGAACAGAGGTGGACACAGTGAGACTAGGTTTCATCTCCTAAACTTCTCTCAGCTCCCACTGAGTACAAGCTGATATATAAGATGACTAACTGCAGCATTTGAGACAAGTGAGAAGTGGGTTTTGCGAGCCTGCTTTCTGTGGCTGCTGGCATTCAGTCAAAGACAAATAGAACATTACAGGAGCTGGAGGGAAAATATTTCTATCTTAGAAGAAAAATGTGTCTGTGGATCATTCAGTCTGCTCAGAGACACCACATATTTTGCTCACTAAAATAAAGGGTTGTTTCTGCTCTTACATTCAAACACAGAGGTAGCCCTGATGGCTCAGTCAGACACCTATCCCTAAATCCGAGCAGCAAACACATGTATTTGGATGTGGATTGGATCCTACAGCTGTGAAAGAGCAAATAAAAGAGCAGAGGATTATACATTAAAGCCAGCACCACACGAACTGGTCTGGTTTCATAGGAACATTATTTAATCAAGAGGAGGGGATACATGGTGTTTTTTGGGTGGCATGGTAACTTATGTTGAATCTGGGAAATGTTTGTAGGAGTGGATCTGATAAGATACTACAATATGAAGGTTACAAGGTGCTTGAGGAGCAAGACTGCTCCTCCTGCTTATGCAGCACACCTCAACAAGGTGTTTGCAAACATGAATCAAACACTGCATGCTTGATTAGCACCTTAGTAGCATCACTGAGTTACCAGAAGCCTCTAGAAACTGGACTGATAAGACACATTGTTGTAATCTTCACTTTCTATGAGCAAGGGCTGTATCTCTTCAGAAGTTCCTCTTTTCTTCCGGCAGGCCAGGATAAGCCCTGTGAGCACAGCAGTAATGATGCCTCCAATCACAGCTGCTCCAACCAGCCAAACCCAGATCTGACGGGCTTGCTCAAGGTAAGGTATTAAAAACTCCTGGAAAGAATCGAGTGCTGGAAAGGAAACAGAAGAAAAAAAGAAAGAAGGTCCTTTTACATGGTGCAATGTGCTGGTAGTTCAAAGAAGTTGCGTAACAGGTAATACTGGGAGGCTGATCAAAAGAAGAAACTACATTGATAGAAATTGTCACAAATATTTTTCAACAAATCTCTTCAGCCCTTATAGTCTGCTTCTCACTCTTCATATAAAAGGCAGGAACAGAGTTCACTGTCCCCAGTGCTCTTTATGGTTTTTGTCAAAACTGAAAGACTATAACCCAAGAAGTCTGATACCTTATGGCCAAAGGTCCTGCTAGCTCAGCATCCTCTTGTCAGCAATGACCGAAACAGAGCACCAGGAAGAGTTTAAGAATGGATCAAGCCTATTACAATCCTTTCACACAATACTTACCCAGCCTCCAACAATTTGCAGCTCAGAGATTTCCTGAACCAGATATAGTGTCATTGTATGTAATAGTCATAGGGGGATTTTTTTTCCCTTCCATCAGCTTTTCCAGCTCTTCTTTGAACTTTTGTCACAGTTTCTTGCAACAAGGAAATCCCTGCCTTAAATACATGTCAAGTGGGGAAAAAAGGCTTCCTTTCACTAGTTTTGAACCTGCCACCTGCTTGTTTAATTTGATAGTTGTGTGGGGAGAGGCAACACACAATTATTCTCTGGTCACTTTGCACAAGACATCCTCTTTCTTTGGTGAATTCAGGGCAGCTTCTCACTGGTTAGGTAACCAGCTACCTTCTTGCTTCGTTGTATGAATCTGTGTGTCTGTCTCTCTGTTTTTGTTGCTATGTCTTAATGAGTTATGAAAGCTAAACCCTGCCAAACAGGGCTCTCACTTCCGATAGCGGTTGGAATGTGATCTGTTCACTCAACAACCTGTTGGACTGAATTTGAGAAATGGATACTTGTGTCCTTGGGCCAAGGAGGATTTGGAATCTACATCTCTCAATTAATAGTTTTAATTATTATTATTAGCTGCAATTATTAGCTATTAGGGAAAACAAAACAAAACAAAACAGAACCTCACCTGTCTGGGAAACTTCTCTGGGACCACCTATGGTGGTTTATTCTAGATCAGTATTCATGCACCCAAATTGATTTATATTTACTCAACCGTATTTAGTGTGGTATATACCCAAAAAGCTTTAAATGTCTTCCTGCCATCTTGCATTTTCACTGGTGCTCAGAAAAGCAATCCCATATAAATTCTTGGATCATGGTGCTTCTGAGCATATGCTGTTATGTGCACTGTGCTCTGGAAAAATGCTGTTGGTTTGCAGCACCTGTAAGGTTAAGCTATCCTTAGCACTTGACGTCTGAATTCTGAATCACGTTATATATATAAGATGTAATTCCAATTTATGCTGAGTTTAGACTGAATATAGTTTGTTTGTTCCTGCAACTCAACTTCACTTTGGGGAATGTCTGGATGCTAATTCTCTGGTCCTCGATTTCTGGTCTATACAACTTTGTATTCTGAGATGCTATTTGCAGGAGTCTGTATGTTCAGCCTTCTACTTCTGACCTTAATAGACATATAAATGCTATATAACACAAAGAATTACAAAAAAAAATTAGGATCTTGATGTTTCGGAATGAGCTGCACAAACCTCTAGGTATAAGGTACATTATCTCTTCAGTCCTGCATTTCTCATCTGTCAAATGAGGAAAGTACCATTCACTGAATCCTCTGTATTGTGAATGTAAATTAATATTTCTTCAGGACTCAGCTGCTATGGTGGTTGGCACCAAAGAAAAGTGTTAGAGGAAACATCTTCAGGATAGTGTTTTAAAAGCATTCAATAAGTCGTACATTAGGCTACACACTGCTTAACTGAGAAAATGGAAATCAAAACGAAAAAGAATTGGACTTCTCTTTCTCAAAGAATGCTGCCTATGCTGTGTTGTGAATGAGGTGGGGGTCTGGGGACAAACATTGTGCAATTAAAGATAATGCAGATATGTAGAGGTGGATGATGAAATACAGCTATATAGACAATTTTAATAGTGGCATTTCTTAACTTTGTGTGCTTGACTTTGTAACTCCAATATTTTTTAACTTTCACTCTTATATTGTAAACAAGTCTAAATAAGAAACAATCTGGCTATTTAAACTGTACATGATAAAAGAAAATTGATACATAACAGGAAGTTGATAATGTTTTAATGTTTAAGAAAAGGAGAATTATCACAAAGTTATCTTCTTTGCAGAATTTTTCTGTGGCATGGGGGTTTTCTAAGTGACATCTTATGCTTTTTTCCTGAACTATCTCTCTCCTCCATCAATGTTATTTGGAAGTCTGAGCTAACTTCTTCCTGGTAAAACATAACATGATTTTGAGATGATAAGATGCCACAGAAGGGATTACTCTGTTTTATTATATCCTGATAATCAGTCAAACATGCCCTTCTCTTGCTTTCAGCTTCAGCCTGCAGGTTTTGTAATTAGCTCAAAGCCAAAAGCCACCTCCTGGCATCTACTGCCTATTTCTTTATACTGCACAAAAGGTGTTTGGCATTATTGTCATAAAGTTGCCATGGCAACTCCTGGATGTCAGAGGATGGAACACCCCAAGACACCCCATAATCTGTTAACCTGTGATTCTACACAACAGTAAACCTATGACTGGACTGTGTGGCCAGCCAAAATCATGCAAACCGGGATCTCAAGTATTCTGTTACCATAATTCTTTAATCTCTATTTGTGCAAGACCCGAGAGTGCAGCAACTGTGTTTGCTGATGACAACCTGGGAAAAGTGTTAAGGGAGTGATGTGGTCATGGGGAACCATAGCTGCTTTGTGGGAGACATTAGCCAATGCCAATTCCATTCCTTTTATATCAGTGTTTTGAGTCAAACTATAATCCTCTTTGGATGCTGCCATGAACATTGATTAAAACTGCCCTTTTAGTCAAGAGGTTCATGACAAAGCAAGAGGAAGCAAGGTCAGGATGATGCTTGATATCTACCCTACCATTAGTGACTAACACCAACAATATCTCCTTATCTTGCTCTTTCTGATAGGAAAATAGCAGTGATTAACCTCAGCTATGGTCTTAGCAGTCAACTCTTGACATACTCTTTCTTCTCAAAGACAGTGTTAACTCTAGGTAACAGCAACAAATAATTTTTTACTCTTAATATATCAAAATGGGCTTTTTTAATGTAATTTAAAAATGCCAAGCAGTCTAGCTTGTGTGCATTCCTGGAATTCATTGAGAGGGTAAGAAAGCACAACAGTGTAATGCACAACAGTGCGATTTTAAGGTGAAGCAATGTGTGTGTCCTACTGCTAAATAGCTCCCAGAAAAAAGAAAAACAAAGCAACCCCCCCCAGTTTTAAAATCCATTTTCCTCTTCCTCCGTTAAGCATCATTATATAACCACCAATATATCTGCTCATATTCTTTTTTCTGAGGGATATATTTTTGCATCCTGTTTTCTTTGGTTCACTCCTGTTTTTATTAACATTAATCTACACCTCCTTATCTTTGCCTGAAGAGAACCTTGGGACAAAATGGTCTCTTCTCATCTTCTATTTAATTCAGAAATGTAAACAACTTCCCAAGCCAGCATTTTTCCAGGACTGTCACCTTTAATAGTTTTCTATTGTTCTGGAATTTACATTTTGTTGTGCGTGTCACTATTTTATCATAGTCTTTTATACACAATAACATCACCCTTTCACACTGTGGCCAACAGCATGTGCTCCTGAGCTGACAGACTCAGCACAAATGTGATGGTATCATATTTGCCAGCTGCCACATTTTTTACTCTCTGGGATGTGATTTTGCAACTAAACTGCTAAAGAACCAGAAATAGAAATAAGCTGCAGTCTGATTCTGGATCTCAGCTCTCCTCCTACAACACATGCATGAGCAACCTGGCCCTCAACATTGTAATCAAAATGCTTTCATCCAGTGCTTTCCCCTGTCAAAGATCCTTAGTTAAGTGTTCCGAAAACTGCAAGTGATGGTTAGATTCCTTGGTTTATCCTTGAGTAGCCGTCTGCTTTCACCCAGCTACACAGGTAGTGGTCATCAGATTGTTCCCATGGAGAGAGGGAGATTTTCTGGGGGAAAGTCAAGGATGCACCTGCAAATTTATCTGTTACTATTTCTAGAAGAAAGAGAAAACAGAAAAGTCTTTGCCCAAGACCTGAAATATAAGTACTTGGAAAAGATCTTGACACAGAAAAATGTTTTGGCGGCTTATTGCTAGATGGTGCCGTTAGTCTTCCAAATCATTTTACTGATGCTAACAAATGTTCTTTTTCAGTAAGCCATGCCAGTTGTGGTAGTTTTACAGCTCATGGTTCTCATGTTAAGGAAAACCGGTGTCTGCTCCTGTTTCTGCTTAGATGAGCTCCCCAGTTACTAGATTGTGATGTGTGTCTTTGATTCCTGAGGGATGGATTTCCACGCACACTGTTTGTGACCACTTCTGCTTCAGGGCTGACATATGCACAAAAATAAATGAAGCTGCAATTAAAATAACATACTGTCATACACTGATTTGCTTTTCAGTGGAAAACAGAGCTCCAGGTATCAGGTTTTCCTCAGGGGCAAAACAACAACAATGAAATTTAGCATTAAAATGCCATTTTGTCATTGGATTCTTTCCAAGTTTTATTTCTTGCAGTCAGCCTCACCATGCTCTTTGTAGTCCTGCTTCATCTCTACCAAGTCTCTGGTGCTGTAACTCAGAGCTGCTGCTCTTGCTGCTTTCTGCCAGCTGCTTTCTTTAACAGCAGACAAGCCTGGTCTGGAAAACAAAATGGAGCCAGGTCTTGTGTGCTCATTCCTCACTTTGTCCTGTCCTCTTCCTCTGCCTTTCCTCTTCCTCCTCATTTGGAACATGAAATGCTGCCTATTCTTGACCACCCAGATCTATTGGTCTGGTAACTCCTGGCTGCCACTCATAGATTTTCTCTTCTCCCATGAGTACACAGAAGCTTTCAGGGAGGGTCAGGAGTCTTTCCTGCTTCAGATCCTCTACCAAGAAGTTCCTGTTTACTCCTCTGTTCCTCTGAACAGGAATCCAGCATTCCTACTTGGAGAAAAGTCTTGGTTTAAACACTAGAGCACTGAGAAAATCCATCTGCATTTTGAGGTTCCAGTCATCTTCCATTTGTAACTGGGCCTTCCCTTCAGATAAGAAATAGGTTAAACTCTGTTCTTCTCAGTGAGATTAGCAAGGGATTCAAGGATGCCTGAGGATTATCTGGGCTTTCTAAATGATGTTGAATTTCAGTCTTCATGTTGAACTTTCAAAATAATTAAGGAACTAATTTCCTTACCTCTGTGCTAAAAACATTGGCAGAATTTAATAAGAATTTCCTTTTCTGAGGACTCTGTGGAAGAGACCAGGAGGAAACAGAAGGGAATTCTTAAATGATAAATATTTTACCATTTGCTTCCTTTTGCAGTAACTATTCCAGATTCAGTATTTCTGAAAGTCATGGTATTTGGCACTTCTTCTGAGTGGTACAATTCTAGGCATAATGTGAATTCAGGAAACTAATGGCTTTCATTAGAAATACGTATCAATATTACTGGTCTTGATTGGGAATTAAATTATGGCAACATGAACCAAAAGGCAAAAAATGCTACTAATATGACTAAACTAATAATTTTGAGAATATATTTGAAGCATTTATTAGATTATTTTCTGTCTGGGGTTGGCCAAATTGTTTATAGCATGTTCTGTCTCTGGGTTATGGTATTTAAACAGCCTTAGAGAATTATACTGGAGAGCTGCAGATTCCTTTCATTGCACATAAAAATGTGTTTTTCTGGGTGACTAAATCACGTGCTACATTTTGCATGAGAAGTGAAGGAATAAGCTAAATGATTGGACTGTTTATCAAGTATGCAGAAGGCATACACCCCCGTTACTATGCAAACTGTCAGAAAAGCAGGGATGCCCTGAGAACTGATACTGTTCTGATAAAGACAAGAAGGAAGCTATGAGAATGCTACCACTGCTAAAATATCCCTGATGCTTTTGCAATATCGTTATTGGACTTTCAGCTCTTAATTGCCTTTTAACTGAAGAGATGTGTTCACAGAATGTTTCTGCCTCAAACAGGAAAACAAACATGCCCAGTAACCTACCTTCTCACTGGCCAATGTTTTGCAAGGATGACTGCATCCCACATCCAGGATAGCTTTTGGCAATATTGAACTTAGAGATGAACTAAGTGTTGGACTAAGTGTTCAAACTAAGTTGAACTTCATGGTGAACTAAGAGACATGTCTGATCATTCCAGTGATATATACTATCATTCCAATGGTACAATTTTAGACAGGATTGGGCCAAAGTATCTGAGCAATCCTTAGTTCCAGGCAATATTTTACCTTTAACAGAATTTAACCCTTCCCTTAAACAATAAGGAAACTGGTACCACTCAAGAGAAACTTTGAGGTCCATGACCATGAGCATGAGACCTAGTTTACTTAAGGTTCTGAATGAGCTACAGCCCCAAGGGCCTCTTTTTCTCCCTGTGCCTGAAGATGGCCAAGATGTCCAGGACAAAACTACCTCTGAACAGCAATGCAAGTCAAACCCATAACTAAACAGTGCAAATTTCATTTTGATTTAATGAAATTAGCATTATGAATTATTGTGTTCATATAAATAACCATATGGCAAGAGCAAAGTCAATGGTTCGCTGCTTTAAGTGCTGCACAGAGTTTGTGTTGGCCTTTTGTGTATTTTACAATGGGTATTTAAGGGCACTTGCCCCCACCCCCCCCCAGTTCTGATCACAAGCTGACCATTTGGACCAGATTCTGCTCTTAATAGGCTAGGACAGATAACATTGATGTCAGTGACTAATTTTTGGCTGGAACTTTTTTGATGGCATCACGTTGACTCTACATCAGACCAGAAATGTGAAAATCAGCAGGTACAATTTGGAACTGTGTTTAGGGAAAAACAAGAATAGAAGGATTTTTTAATATCTTCTCATTTTACAGACATATTCAAGGTTACAGGCAACAAATATGACATTTACCCAACTAGTAACGTTACCTGGTTCTTGCAGGTACTCATAGTCATACCCCAGCTCTCTTGAAGGTTTAAAAAATTCTCCATTTCTGTAAAGGGGGATGAAAGGAACCATGTAGTTTTCTCGATTGTGCCCAATGGGTGCGTTGGCTGCTGGGTAAACTTCTAGCATGGGCCTGTGTCTTCTCAACCATCTCTCAAAAATGCTGTAGAAGAAAAAGCGTGCCCATTAATGGTGGGGATTGACAAAAAAATTTCTTTTTGAAGATTCAAAAATAGTGTTAATGCTTTTTTTGAAACCCCTGGGACAGAGTGGCAGAGACTTGTGTTTATGTTCATGTAGTGCTTTCCCACTCATTTGGGGTTAGCTACTTCAATGCTGACTTCCTACGCAAACCTTCAAAAAGCAGATGCCTGCAGTTCTGCAGAGAGGCTGAATATGCTTTTAAATTCCACAAATGCAATTCACTGTCTTGCTGTGACCTGAATGCAGTTTCTGCTCAGTAATTTACATGGTTGTGAAGGATAGACAGAAATGATTGAAAACCTCAGTCCTTCCTTGTGACCCACAGAAACATTTATAGCTTGTGTGAATGGTCTTGTTGGCAGCTACTCGGTCAGTCCTGTTCCCCTTCCTCTATTTTCTTTCGAAGGCTTTTTATGCCTGCATTAAAATATGGCTACACCATGGCTGGGTTGACATCACAAAGGGGGTGGAAATATCTGAGGAAGAAGGGATAAGCTATATGAGTCCAAAACTTAATGAAGCAGTTCAACTGTAAGGAAAGTGTTTCTCCAGCCATAGCTTCTCCACTGACCTTGGTGTCTGCATAGTTGTTTTGCATATTCTTATTATTCTCTTCCAGATGCTGTTGTGCAGCTTTATTTTATCTTTTCTTAAATATATTATGAAAGAGACACTACCGACATCAGTGATGGACTCAGCTTTGGCCAGAGGTAGTTTTGTCTTGCAACAGGCTCCATCTCACATGGGAGCAGCTTCTGGCACCTCCTCACAGAAGCCACCTCTGCAGCCCTCTCACTACCAAAACCTTGCCACATAAACCAAATAAAAGCTGTTATACCTCTGACCTCAGCTGCTCCTTTCCATTTTTCTCTGCCAAGGTGTCTCCGGTTAGCTGTTTGTCAGCTCAGGGCTGTATGTCTGTTCTTTAACTTGAAGACAGAGAACTTAAAGGCTGCAGTATAGGAAGAGTCTGCATTGACATTTTCAAATCAGCAACTGGATGTGTTCGGAAAGCAAAATCAACAACCTTCCAAAACATTCTCAGTTCTCCCTTTGTGTCTGAGCTTTTTCTTCACAACTCTTTGCTTTGTTTCAATCCTCAAATTATTTCCCTTATACCCTGCTGTGTACAGGGTGACCACAGCTTTTCAGCTGACAACCGGATATGCCATGTAGGAATAGGGAGGTGGCAAGATGCTGTAGGGAGAGTAGATGCAGGTATCTCATGTATAAAGAAGGAGGACGCCTTGCTCAAGCAGGAGATACTGGTAAGAGGAAATTATCAGCATCAAGCTCAGGGAGAGATCACTGAATTTATTTATGAGTTATGAGGGACAGAAATGATCTAGAGAGACCTGTAGACTGTACTTTAAGATCTTGGCTTAACAGTTGCTCCTCCTTGACATTGGATCCTGATTGGAGGACATAGACTTTTCTGCTATCTTTGATTAATAAGTATCCGTTCAGGGACTCAACTTATCCCTGCAACACAGACCCCACATGCAAGTGCTTGTTTCTGCAAGATCTCTGCAGAGTATCCAGAGATTGTGAAAGCAGATTTTTATCTCCTGTCTGGGCAGAAATGTTGAGAAACACTCTGCTTACTCCATCAAATTAAAGCCCTCTCACACTCATCAAAACAGAGGAAGGGCTGAAGCCTGGGTTCTTTTTTTAGGATCAAAAGATTTAATAGATGACAACATCATTACGTTCATACACCTTGTCAACCCTTAACAAAGCAGGTATTAATCTTGATTAAAATCTTCATTTGTGTCTCTCTTCTTCAGTTAATTTCGTCAACCCCATCTAGAAAAGCTCTTGTCAGGATAATAACATTTAGCTGAAGCATTCAGATGGATAAATTTAAACAATGATATCAAGGCTTCACTGCAGCTATCACAAGAAAGTTTGAACAGAAACTCTGCAATCAGATTACATCTTTGGAGAACTGCATAAAAAAATTCAGAAATCATTACAGAAGGCACATAATATAAAGGAACTCGGGGCATTAGTTTAGCTTGAAGAAGGGTAGAGGGGTATGTTGGATTTCAGTCTTTTCCTTGCCTGGCTTTTACTCATGTGTTGCACAAGATACGCTATCAGCACCTTGCTTTCCCAGCTGTTGCAGATGGGAGATAACTCTTCCCCACAGAACAGGGCTGTTAGAAGTACAGAGATGCTTTGGTTATGGGAACATGGTAATATTTTAAAGAGAAGGCAGGGATAGAATTTGAATCAGGTTTTCACAGTTTGGTGATGATCTATACCCTAACTAACTTTGGAATGCTCAATCTGAGTACTTCTTAGGGCCTGATTTTTAGAAAACACTCTGAAAATCTGGAGGTCTGATGAGCACAAGGTACTACAAGTCATTGTTCACCTGAATAAATTCACATGACATGCCCTGAAGTGCAGCATCTGGATGACTTAAATGTTGCCGGTTCATAAGCAGTTTCAAGAGGCATCCTTAGGCCAGTAATCTCTGAAGCAGCATGCAAATGCAAAGCATTTCCATGGAAATGAACATATGTACTTCTGGATTCCTTCATTTGCACCATGGTTCCAACATTAGATATCAAGCTTTTCTTAGCAGTAGCAGGAACATTGAATTGTCTGCCCTTGCAGCTGATCTTTAGATTTAGATGCAATTGTATGCTTCTAATTAATGATATGATGAGTTGTGCTGATGCATGAGCTATGTTACACAGCCCATTGAGTTGTTTATGAATAGCTCTTTCCTTTAGCCTAAAAATCCTACAGTCTTTATTGAAATCTGTTCCATCTAACATATCTGTATGCCACTATAGAAATCTCAGAAACATCCTTTAAGGTTTTAAGAGTCACACTTTCCACTGCTCCTTCTAGAATAGCTTGTTCTGTGCATTTATCTTGGCTTGCTTTTTCTTTTTCTCTTTTTCTTTTTTTTTCTTTTTCTCTTTTTCTTTTTCTTTTTTCTTTTGCTTTTTCCTTTTTTCTTTTTTCTTTCTTTTTCTTTTTCTTTCTCTTTCTTTTTCTTTTTCTTTTTCTTTTTCTTTTTCTTTTTCTTTTTCTTTTTCTTTTTCTTTTTCTTTTTCTTTTTCTTTTTCTTTTTCTTTTTTTTCTTTTTCTTTTTCTTTTCCTTTTTCCCTTTTCTTTTCCTTTTTGGTTTTTTCCCTTTCCTTTTTCTTTTTCCTTTCTTTTTCCTTTTTCTTTTTCCTTTTCTTTTTCTTTTTATGTCAATTTGAAAGATTAGGATCATATTCTACTCACTAACAAAGCAACTGGGTGAAGTTGCATTTATTATTTCCACTTGTTCCCAGCTTGTTCAGTAAGATGGGCTCACAACACTATTTTCTTGGCAAGATAGTGCATCATGCTCTGTATTTTCATGAAAGTCTTCATGGTTTTCTTCTTTTGCCTGAGAAAACTGACAGATTTAGTATATCAGTAGTATCTTTTACATCCTCATCTGTTTGTATTTCTTCTTTTAAAAGGAGGCGCTGCCATTTCCCTGCCTTACTCATGCTTTTTAAGAAAAAATATGAAAGAAGGAATTTTAACCCTGCCTTTCAAAAAAGGTTTCCCAGATGAATGGAAAAAGAAACCTTCCAATTGCATCCAGATGGGGGAAAAAGCCCATGGAGAGAGTACAATTTAATCTAGACTTCTGACATGAAGTACAAACAGTTCTTGTTGTGCGCCATTCATATTTTCCTACCAGAGTTATATTTCATGACTCCCCAGCTGAGGCTATCGACTCCTTCATACATTTTTAGGGAAAACTGAAATCCTGAAGTAGCCTCTGGCTTTTGTTATCAGCCAGGTACTGACATTGTCACAGGGGTTCTATCCTTGGGGACTTGTCTTAGCTGAAAGGACTTGGGCAAAAAAATAAAGCATATCTGGAGAAAATAATCCCAGTGTCTTGTTTCAGAGTACTGTGACCACTGAATTATACATTGTAGGATACTTTTTCCCTCAAATAAGGTGCTTTGTCCATCCCTGGCTACATTTAAGGCAGTTAGAATCAAATGTGCTCTCCTTCGTGCAGTGCTATCCTTTTCTGTAGGAAAAGAGAACACATCTGAATAGCTACAATGGATCGTATGGCAATTCTTTCATGTGCCTTGGTCTACAAAGGCAGTTGCTTTATTCGACAACAGGCATGTGGTTTCTTTGACAAATAGAAATCAGTGCTTCCATCATCAGATGTTGATCCACTCACAGTTGACAGATATTTTTCTTTTCTTTTCTTAAAAGCAGCCATGTTGTAAGTTATTTCCTTTTAGTACCTTGAAAAATACATACTGTTTTCTATGCTTTGCTCAGTAGCTGCAAATTTGGAAGACCTTAGGGCTGCAGAGTTAAATCTACATGCAGAGAGAAAAAATGCTGATGCAATTAGCTGGTCCCTTTGTGGAGTGACAAACTTCCCAGTAGAAAAGCCAGGTTTGCAGCAGGACAGCAGGCCTGAACTCCCTAGCATTGCTGGTTATCTTGGCAAACCCCTGCTATTATTTTCTTTTCATATGAACCTCTGCATCCTCCCTGGCCCTCAAAGCCTAACAAAAACAAGACTATGAATTAAATGACATCTGATGGGCTATTTTATTCTGTGTTGCCTCCCTTTCTTGACATAATGACACTAAACAGTTGAACTTGATATTGAAGGTCTTTTCCAACTTACTTGATGCTACGATTCTATGATTCTAAAAGTGAGAAAAGAAATTGGATGAGTCCTCTATGATACCCAATCTCCATATTTCTTTGTGAAGAATAGTACTGTTCAGTGGGAGAGAAACCTGTCTGACTCCTAGCACGGTCTGATTGGTTACTTTCTTCCTCAGTATGTAGACAAAAAGGGCAAGCAGATAATCAGTTATTTGTATAGGTAGGAGTGATATTTTCCAGAGGCAGAGATTTTTTTAAGATTACAATCCCAGCTAGACTGGCATCATTTGGGAGATGCTGGCAGTGCTGAAGAGAACAGATGGGACGTGAGAGTGATGGGGAAGACAAGGCGGGATAAAGCAAAGAGAAGAGTGAATCAAAAGTCAATGGGAATTTTATTCACAGAAGGGAAATGGTGAGAATACAATCTGGGATCTAGCAGAAATAAACCATAAATCCATCAGGGTGACAACTGTTACCAAGAAGGGTCATGAGCAATCAGGGCTTAAGAAATCAAAATGTAAAATATGGAAATTAAAGCAATGAAATGGAGATTAATCTCCTGATAACCCTAATGCCCTTTGTATTTCCTCAGCAGTAAGCAAAAGTGACTTGGTAGCTTTATTTAAAGGCCTTGGACAGACTAAAAAATAATTCTATCTAGATTAGAGCAAAGACCATTTCCACCTGAAAATCAATGCACCCAAAGTGCATGTCCCAAAAGAGGTTAAGGAACTGAACGAGATAATGTGAATTTTGAAAGGTGCCATGTTTCACATTCAAAGCTCAAAGAGGTTCAGTCTCTCTATGTTGCACTTCCAAAGTAGAAATTGTTTTGGAGTGGGTGCATTATCAAATTTAATATTGAAGGTTTAAGAATTACTGGATTATGATGATCAACATTCCATGAAAAGATTATTTTTGTGGTAATAAATATAATTTTAATATTGTACAGTGGATTGGATTTAGACAAATTTAGGCTAGAATAAGGCTCATTGTTTGCATTTAAACACAGCAAAAACTGATCTAGGGACATGTTAAATTCACTATTGCTTGAATCCTGTGATTCAGACAGAAGCTTCATGCTTGATGCAGAAATTGGTAAGGGAAGTTATCTGGTCAGAAGGATTCTGAAAAAGTAATAAGTATGAAGAATATTCATCCCGCATATCGGAGGATTTTTAGAAAGTGTTAGAGGGCCCATTTTACTTCGTAGAAAATAATAGGCACAGAGTAAATATGTCTTCCCTAAGTTCGTACTAGACATGTTGTGGTGGAGTGGGACCTCAGCTGTGGAGCCACTTTGTGTCTACCAGACTATGATATCTCTTGGAGCCAGGTTATACCGCTGCAAAGCATGGAGTCTCAAATTTATTTAAGGTTTTTTTGTGATATATGTATATACATATCTCTCTAATTGTTAATGAGCTTAATAATTGTGTGTACCAGCACTGATAGGTCTAAAAAGCTGGTGTGTGGTGAAAAGTAATAAAGACTCCCACTTGGTATGTTGATGATTTGGTAGTTATATTTTCATTTGAGAGACATAGACTTGCTTTCACAAAGCGTTTTAGTGTGGTAAGGTGCTTTTACAGAGAAAATTGAAGCCATCTATAAAATACATGACTATATCACTTCTATTTAATTGCACATAAATATGAGCTGAATATTTTCCTTGTTCTGCTTCATACATATCAGATTATAGAAAGTGAAATGAAATGAGACTTAGTGGAAAATTAATTTGAAAGAAACCCCCTTGGTTTAAAGAGTGGAGGGAAACAAGATTGATGTGAGGATGATTTAAAAAAGGCCACAGATATGTATTTCTGAATTCATATCATTCTATGAATAATATATGCAACGGGATTATAGCTGATGAAAGGATGAGTCAAGAAACAAATGGGTTTATGTTGCCAGTGGGAAATATCGAGTATAAGAGCACTGCTCTACATAGGCTGGATAACTTCATGCTGTTGCAGACAGGGTTGTGCACTCTGAAAAAGATGCTGCTTATGGGAAGGAAACATTAAAACCTAGAAAAAGTACAGTAAAACAATAAGAATAGACCTTTTCTTCATCGTTTTGAAAAGCATCTCTCCTAAGAGCCGTTTCCCAACAGGGTAGATCCACAGTCATAAGCATAGTTCCACTTGACCGATTCCAGTGTAGGAGGAGAAACCAGACCTTAAATATCTGTTATTAAAGATGTATTGAGCCATCACTGAAACACTGACACATAATGTAAACCTAACTGGCCCTTCAGAAAGATTTTCTAGTGGTTTAATCCAGTGTGGTTTACCTTGCAATTAAGGACAGCTTGAAAGAAGGAAAGAGGGAAGAAGACAGTTCATACTTCTGTATGCATTCCTTTCCACATAACCAGGAACATGCGTGACACTGCAGGTTTCCTCAGTTGGAAGATTATAGTCTCTTATGGTGAAGGTTCATGGTCACTCTGGGTTCATACCACTACAGAGGATACGATCCTGCTTTCCTTCTGCCTCTTACCTTCTTGTCTTCACTAAGCATTTGCACAACCATGCCATAACCAGGATTAAGGAGCTAATTTGCTTTATAACTAAACATCTCATTTGTTTTCGCTTGTTCTGGGATAGCTGAGGTGTGATTAAGTAACAGACCTGATTGTCTTGCCTTTGTATGATGGCCAATAGCAGCATAAGGGTGGAACAGAGGAGAGCACCTGTGGGTAGCACTGAGTAATGAGCACAACTGTTTCTTCTTCACCTATATGCCAGGTTAAGCTGATTTAAAGCAACAGTGAAACTGTGCACATTGTTTCCCAGTAGTCTGATAACTCCATGCCTCAGCTAAGCCTGCAAGCAGCACTAACAGTTCAGCTGCTGGATGGCAACTTTGTCAGCAACTAATAACTATTGCTTTCAAATCTCAAGCCGTGTCACTAGTTGTGCCAGGTTTGACAAGAGACTTTCATTCCTCATCTACAGTTGTGAGTCTGAACCTAGATAAGCCTGGTTATGGCAGAAGGAAAGCAGAACATGGTTGCTTAGAGCTCATTTATACAATTTATTTTCGTACCATGAGATCAGACATTCTATAGAAAAAATCTGGCAAGCAACATGTATTTACTTTTGGAATGAAAGGGAGAAGGAAACAAATTGAGGAAAGCTGAAATGCCAGTCCAAGGACTGTGATTACACAGTAGTCATCACTTTAGAAGTTGGCACCAGTCAGCTGGTATTACAAAGTCACCTCAGGTAATTCCCATCCCAAGCATTTAGGAGTAACATCAGTGCTTCAGTTGTGGAAAAGCTGCTGATGCTGAAATTGTAAAGTCAAGGCACTGTACTGTTTGCCAATGTATGCAGTTATATTGCAGTGTCCTTTCATTCTTTTTTTTTTGTTTAAAGTTGGCTAAAGACACTACAGGGACTCTTGGGCAGTTTGTAACTAAACTACATTGGTCATAATGCAAGTGTCTGATTAAAAATTAAGATGCTGCCCTCGATTATTGTGAGAAAACTATCCAAAGCCTTTGAGGCTATGTTTCCCTGGCTGTTGAATCACTGCTGAGGACTGCCCTGAGTTACAGAGCTCGCTCTGTGTCTAGTCACATCTGAGGGAACATCCAGGCTTCTACCATCAATTCAAAGCTGCAACCTGTGGCAAGTGTTCTTGGGCACAACACCGCTTCATTGCACTACACTGTGAAATTACTTCCATGCCACTCCCTAGATTGAATATCATTTCTTCCTGTGGGTGAGAAAACTGTGAGACCAGGGGATCCATGGGTAGTTAATGGGTAGGCTGGGTATCTAAGGCCAGGTACTGGGGAATCTAGACTGTTTACGTATCTATATTTATATGTATATTTTCCCATAACAGGCTTTCATCCTGGTCAGGAACAGAGGGCATTTCCATCCCTGGAAGTGTTCAAGGCCAGGTTGGATGGGGCTTTGAGCAACCTGGTCTAACGCAAGGTGTCCCTGGAACTAGATGATCTTTAAGTTCCCTTCCAACCCAAACCTTTCTGTGACTCTATGATTCCTTGAGGTTGTTGGTGCTGGTATAATTTGTGTGAGTGCTGTATTTCTTGTGTTGACCTGTGTAGCTGGTTGAGCACATGTGCATATATGTATATGCATATATAAAACAACTGTGTGTTTGTGTGAGTATTATAGAATCATAGAATCATAGAATAGATAGGGTTGGAAAGGACCTTAAGATCATCTAGTTCCAAACCCCCTGCCATGGGCAGGGATACCTCACACTAAACCATGTCACCCAAGGCCTCATCCAACCTGGCCTTGAACACTGCCAAGGATGGAGCATTCACAACCTCCCTGGGCAACCCATTCCAGTGCCTCACCACCCTCTCAGTAAAGAATTTCTCCCTCATATCCAATCTAAACTTCCCCTGTTTAAGTTTGAAGCCATTACCCCTTGTCCTGTCACTACAATCCCTGATGAAGAGTCCCTCCCCAGCATCCTTGTAGGCCCCCTTCAGATACTGGAAGGCTGCTATGAGGTCTCCACGCAGCCTTCTCTTCTCCAGGCTGAACAGCCCCAACTTTCTCAGCCTGTCTCCATACAGGAGGTGCTCCAGTCCCCTGATCATCCTCATGGCCTCCTCTGGACTTATTCCAACAGTTCCATGTCCTTTTTGTGTTGAGGACACCAGAACTGCACACAATACTCCAAGTGAGGTCTCACGAGAGCAGAGTAGAGGGGCAGGATCACATCCTTTGACCTGCTGGTCATGCTCCTCTTGATGCAGCCCCGGATACGGTTGGCTTTCTGGGCTGCGAGCGCACACTGCAGCCGGCTCATGTTCATTTTCTCATTGACCAACACCCCCAAGTCCTTCTCTGCAGGGCTGCTCTGAATCTCTTCTTTGCCCAACCTGTAGCCGTGCCTGGGATTGCTCCGACCCAAGTGTAGGACCTTGCACTTGTCATGGTTAAACTTCATAAGGTTGGCATCAGCCCACCTCACAAGTGTGTCGAGGTCCCTCTGGATGGCATCCCTTCCCTCCGGCGTATCAACCGAACCACACAGCTTGGTGTCATCGGCAAACTTGCTGAGGGCGCACTCAATCCCACTGTCTATGTCACCGACAGAGATGTTGAACAAGACCGGTCCCAACACCGATCCCTGAGGGACACCACTCATTATCGGTCTCCAGCCGGACATCGAGCCATTGACCACAACTATTTGCGTGTGGCCATCCAGCCAGTTCTTTATCCACCGAGTGGTCCACCTACCAAATTGATGTCTCTCTAATTCAGAGACAAGGATGTCATGTGGGACAGTGTCAAAGGCTTTACACAAGTCCAGGTATTGGGAATACATGCTCAGCCTTGCTGCTGGTTGAACTCAAGAACATGGAGTTGTGGCAGTCATGCCACCTTTGGGTTTCTAGATTCATCAACCTCTAACACTTTAAATACAGCCTTGCACAAAACAGACAAAAAAGAATGCTTTATTTTAGTGGAGCTCTTGCCTCTTATAATGTGCTTCTGACTTTTTTCTTGGAGCACATATTCCCATGTTGATCCTTTATATACTTCTGAAATATGAATATTCATTTTCAGGAAAGGTCTGGACAATTTGTTTCCCTTTACCTTTTGAACCAAAGAGTCATTTATTTTTGTGGACCACAGTGGAATAGACCACCTGCAACACAGAAGGGCAATGTGCAGATGACATGAAGCCCCTTATTTATCCAGCCAGATTGATATTGGCTGCAGGTTGCCTCCTAAAGGACCGTTCTCTAGATGAGGCATAATAGCATGCACCATGCCGACACCTTCCCACCCATTACAAAGTACCACCAGGGCTGGGAAGCCATGTGGCGCCTGAGGATCTTGGCACTGCTCTGCTTCATCATCCTACTACAGACATCTGCACTTCCTTCCATCTCCTTTGTTTTCATTTATGGCACTCCACAAACTGGTTGCTTGGAAAATGTTGAATAAAGGACACAAAAGGGAGGGAGACAGTAAAGGTATAGGTTCACACAACCAATCCCATCTAAGAGACAACCAATCACATTTCCTTTGCCTGTGTCCCACTTTTTTTGAAAGCCAAGGTTACTGTAGCTGCTGGGGTTATCAAATACTTTTAATATTCCCTTGACTAATGTGATTTAGATAATTTTCCCCCTTATCTTTAAAATACCATCAACATCTTGGTAGGATTAAGGGAAGAGAAGGGTCTTCAGCCTTTCCAGCTGAACCTGTTCCTCTCCATGTAAAAAAATTTGGGTGTCCGTAGCCATTTGGAAAAGATGCAGGTGGATCACTCATTGCTGTTTAGCATGCTCATTTGCATGCAGAGAGCTACATGGCTTCCAGTCATTGCTCCAATAATCATGCAGTGCTCCAAGTGTTTCTCTTCTACAATAAAAAAGTCAACAGCTCCTCAAGCCTCTAATGTAAAAAGCTGCTCAAGCATGCGAGTCCTTGCAGAGGATTCAGATAAAATGATCCTGAGCAGAGATCACTTTTGGTGGTGTAGCACCAAATGCCACTTCTTTCTCAGAAAGAGCTGCTGAAGTCCTGCATTTCCATTCGCAATTTGCTGTCTCCATTTATTTGAGTCACACTGTGAAATGCCTAACTCTTCCTGGGAAACTCCTATATTTATTTGGGTCTTCAATCCCATTGTGTATAAGTCTGAGGCATGGCTCCCATACTACAGAGCCTAAAATGCTGGGCAGCCTGTAACCCACTTTCCCAGTCAATGAACCTCACAGAAGTGTTTTCTGCCTTCTTGGAAAATTGGGGAGGATAAACCAACAAGCGCTGGGCCAAGTTTATATTTGATCAGTTACTGATGGATCACAACATAAAAAGCTTTATTCCCGCTAGAGAAGGAGATAATGGGTACGCTGAGCATCACACATCACTCATGACAGTAAAGGCAGGAGATGAGTGTTGGAGATAGCGTAGGAATCTGTGAAGAGGGACTATGTGGGACTAGGTAGTGCCTCATTGTCATCCAGCTATTGACAAAGCAAGCTAACTGCTGCAGAAACTCATTCTGCACCTCTACTAGAAAGAAATGATGAGTTTAGGTGAGGTTTAGCTGTGCTGAGATTCAGTCACATATCTGATTTAAACCCTAATACATTTCTTAGTCAAGCCAGCCTCTGTTTTACACCAATGGAAGCTGACTATGACTCTTCTTAAGTGCAAGAGAAAAATTTTTGTTCCTTAAAACAGCTGTTATCATGTGTGTTGCTTCACCCGTTGCTGTCAAACCAGGGCAATATTTGGCTGGAAATATCTGTCTCATTAAGATTTAGGTCTCCAATGTTTTCCATCACTTCAAATCCCAACATCTATATCACACGTGATGTTGTGTCCTGTGTGCTTTGTAAATAAGGAAATACAAATGCAACCATGTGTTGCATGGAAAAAAAACAAACTAAAAACATTTGTTGGAGTTTATATTCTGTGTTAACTTTCTCAGGTTCATCTTTGCCATGATTTGCAGATAACAGAAAAACACCACTTGGAGTAAGAGATAGTACAAACTGCAGCTGTTCCAAAGTCTAATAACTAGTTTCCTCTGAAGAGAAAGATAGCAAGCAGATTAAAATGGACTACTGTGGATGTAGCTGGACTGATTCTATGTAACCCACTCCTGTGCTCTACGGTTCTATTCTTTTGAGACTAGGAGATTGTCGTTATTGAGGTTTACAAGGGCATGTAATATATAAATCACATCTACGTTAACAAAGTGATAATTCTGTTTGATGAATAGAAGGTAGCTACATGTGGGTGAGAAAAGTAGCATGTTTTCCAGTGATTTTTTTACAATTTGAACAATTACATCAGCTATTATCGCAGAAGTACTGCAGGAAGGAAATTCAATGCTAAGCTAGCTGTCTGCATCAGAGCTTTTCTTGATGGCTGTGTCACAGAGAGAGCTTTCTCCTCCTCCAGTGTTAAAAGAATAGGTGAAGAGTAACCATGCGGCTTTTGCCAAGTTTCAGGACAAAGTAACCTTTCTTTATAAAAAATACTAATCGCTTGCATAATATGTAATGTACATAGCTATCCATTCTGTAACTGCGTTGGCCGAACTAAAATCTTGCAGTAAGAGTGATCTGAAACATGCACTTTAAATGGGACTATTTGAACTGCACCTCCTATATTATTGATTTTTAAGAGCAGAGTGGGTCATTATGAACATTTTACCTCAATAATGACATAGTAAGTGAGATTGCCAACTACTGTATTTCACATATAATCCAGAAGATATCTTTTTAACCTTCCTCTTGCTGTTCCGCTAAAACAAGGTGGATCAGCAGCATTAAAGGTTTTACATATGCTTAATTGTTAAAAAGAACATTTATTTGCAGAATCTGTTCCTTGTCCTTATTTCTCTCTGTCTCTGATATCTCATGGTCTACCTGTGGATTGCCACAGGACTTATTTAAGAGCGTGGGTTATTTTAGATGCAGATGCAACCTCAAGTGTACTGTATAGACTCAGCCCGTCTGTCCATGGGCAAAACAAGGAGGTCTTCTGGAGGAGGGTTGCTTTAAGCCTATACTCCTTCACATTTGTTTCTGACCACCAGTCTAGCAGGTTAGGTGGACCTGTGGTGGGACCATCCAATGTCCATCCTGCATCCTTTTAGGTGCTTTGCAATTGCAATAGCAGGAACTGCCTGGGCTTATTGAAATAGATGTCAGAGTTCAGCTCCAGTATCTTGGTGTATGAGTTACCTGTCAGCCTCAGATACCGGAATATTAAAAGAGAGATACTGGGGAGATGTGTTTCTCAGCAACACCCCAACCTTCCCATTTATACACTGTTTTCCATGGATATATTTATGTGGTATTTTGCAGTAGATGTGAACTCACTCTACCCACATACTGAGCCCACTTTGAGTGAGTCAGCTCCATCAAACAAGCTGAACAGCTATGGTTAACACGCTGCTAAACCTGAGAAGTTAAAAGGGGAATATTAGCAGCTCCAATTCAATGCCAACTAAGGGTTTATGGTAACAGAGGGAATGTGTGTCCTTCTGCACATTTGTAGACATCCCCAAGGGGAAATGAAATTAAGACAAATCCTTCCATGCTTTCATTTCTAAATATTTCCATGCTTGAGTTCCCCATCCCTTCAATATACTGATCTGCACTGTGTCTCATACTTGTAGGAGTTTGTGTGTGCCAATAAAGCTTGTGACCAGTCATTCCTAGCCCACCCTCATATGAAAAGCTCTGCTGGAGAATTGTTTTCTACTTTGATGTCCTCCCTGCTAAACCAGAGATGGTTTCTGTGGCATGGTGGCTTCAGCTGCTGGTAACAAGTTGATTTTTGTTACGCATGAGAAAAGGGTGGAAGCTGGGCTACCTTGCTGCCCTGCTGCAGAGCCTGCTGGTGGGACATAACTGTGCATTCTGATCAGGGCTTTCCTCCCAATAGGAGCCATGCAATGCGCACAAAGCAAGGAGGAGAGGTAACTGCCACCCAGGATACATTGGAAGAATGTTATTAATTCCCCCAAGAGCTTTGGAAGTGGGGAGATAACTCTCCCAGGTGCAGTCTTATAGCATACACAAGTCGTGCACCTTAAACATTGCCTGTATCGTGGGTGTTTTTATTATAGTGATTTCTGAACTTGAGTTTAAACGAACATTCTGTGCCAGATATTGTGAGGAGATATAAAGAAATATTTTGAGTGCACTCATCTGATTAAAAGTCAAAAAAGTGCCTCAGCAGAAATACTGGTCACTAGTCAGTAACTCTGACTTTAGTCTTGCTGATTACAGTAAGACATCTTTATTATTAAAAGAAGATGTCTGCATTGTAGCTCAAGAAGAATAAAACTTAGCCAGTGCCAAAAGCGTGTTTCCTTAGAGGGAGAAAGTAGCAGCTCCACCAGCTGTCTGTGTCTGTGATGTAGCTCTGATTATCAGCTCCACGCTGATACCCTCAATTCACTCACATGCCAGGGGACAAGGAAGCTCTCTGGGGTAGGTGGACCAAGGTCATCTCCTATACAGTGGTCCTCACTATTCATAGACCCTACAGATGGTTTATGGGGGCTTCTTTGGATATTGTTCTACTACTCCACAGTGATCACATTTAAGTGCTCTGCTACACCATGAACATTTTCTTTTTCTATTTTACTGGTTTTTGGTGCAGTAGCATTTTATGATCCAGATGTTTAAGATGTCTAAAAGGCAACCTAAAGTTATGCACATGTATCCTGAGTAAGAAATGACTGCAACACCACCAGCTTCCACAAAATTTCACACAGCTGCCAGCTATCAAAAGATATATTAACAACATGCAAAAGCTTTTAGGAGGTAATTGGGAGCATTAGGGCTTGTCCTGCTACACACCCTTATCTCAGATCTGTTCTGGAAATTGCGCAAACCATCCCCATATGAGGATTCCAGGGTCTCCACTCAGGAAAGCTATACTTGTTTACCCCTGGATGCAGCAGTAACTCAGTGATGCGCATGGTTTCCCCAAGTAGAAGGCTTTAACTGTGTTTCACCTTCATGCCAGGGACAATTATGGAGATGACTTCACCTCATCCACTACCCTTACACAGGAATATGGGAGGATGCATTGCTGGGCACAGGCTGTAAGATCCTGGAGCTGATGTGATGCAGAAGCGCTGGGGGTTTACTGTTACTGAGGAAGAAGGTATATTGATAATGGCAGCCTCTTGACCTGTTTTTGTCTAACAGATTTCATGTGGCTCCAAGCCATAGTTCATTCAGCTCCAGAAAAGTATGACTTTAAGACTGTGTCATCATACTTTGCAAACATACCTCAGAAAAAAATGAGAGTCTTGCTGTGTCCATATCAAGGAAGGAAATTAATCATACATTCAGTGTTTATGCAGTGATTTTCCCCCAGCTTTATTATTAACTGATATATCATTGTATTACCATCTCAGTCTCAGCTGTGCTTAAGTCACTTGTTTTGGTGTCTCTGAGTTTCCATATGCCAAAAGGGAAAAATAATTATTTGTCCTCATGCTTTGTCTGTGTTGTCTTCTACTGGGGACAGTTCAGGGTAAGGAATTACATTTACTTCATGTATCAAAATCTGGAAACCTAGTGTTGCCTTACAAGAATTTCTAAGGATTCTTTTGACTGCTTTCTCTCCAGATGTCCCAAATTCTTGAAGCAAATAGTTTTTAACTGCTAAAAAGAGTTCCAGTTTCCTGTCAGCCTTTCAAAACAAGAGAACAACTTGGTTTTTCTTGTGCCATTTCTTGGTTTAAAAAACCTGAGTTGACATTTAAGAGAAAATTAAAGTGTTGTGTTTCAAAAACAGAGTAAAAATAACAAGCTTTTATTTTGACATCTCCTGGAAGTGAAAATCAAATTTCCTCTTGCTAAAGTATTTTCTGACAAAATCATTTTTGACATAATGCTAACTTTTTTTGTAAGTGGAAGAAGGGACTGGCATGAGGGTGAGTCCACAGGCACTGAAAGTGTCCCTAAAATTGGCTTAGGGAATGGGGTGTTGCTGGCATGAAAATCAGGATGTGTAGATTTTGGGTTCTAGTATATTTTTGAACAGATTGCTCCGTACATGCTTTTCAGTTTAAGGCTTTACTGATGATCAATGTGATAAGGAACATTTTATTGTTAGAACCTCAAAAAAGCCAAAGCCTGGATTTTCCTAAGGCTCCCAGCTCCAGCCTGCCACTGAAGCAGAAGGGGTTATTTTAGCTTCCTGAAGAGGAGGGTATTGCAGCTGATGTTGCTGAACAGCACAAAGACATTTGACTTGATAAGGCAGAATTTGAGGCATTTTTATTGGGCTTTAAAGCTGATGTGTAGGAGAGTTTCTTCTGCACCCGTTTGGAAGTATGCATGTATCTAAGTGTCTGTAAAGGAAAGAGTCCCCATTGTCTATATGACCTTATGCTTGGCTTGGACTACTTTTAACAGAGTACATCTACACACACACACAAGTGTAGACACATATCGTCCCCATCCTGGAGGTTTTATCTCTGATTCAAGAATTTAGTCCTGTGAGATTGAAAGCAAGAGTAACTGATGCAACAAGGTCAGAATAAGGATGTCCAGCTGTCTCTTGTCATTTCATATGATTATAAATGAAGCAATTGCTATCTCCTCTTGCTCAAGTTGCTTTGATACCTGAGAGCCATAGTCAGAGGCTAAGAACATGTCAGGTGTTGCACAGACCAGTGCAATCAGACAGTCCCTTAATGACAGAGCTTATAATATCCATATAGGACAAGGGACAACAGAGATACAAACAGATGGAAGGAGGACCAAGCAACCATTCAGTGGGACTGCAACAGTCAATCCACTAAGTGATGTTTCAGCCTTCACTTAGTGGGAATAGTTACTGACTCCATTGATGTGTAAGGTGCAAAATGTCCAGCCAGGGACTTGTCTGAATGCCAAACAGATGTAGGATAGAGATCAATTAAATGAACTTATTGGAGGGATAAGTGAGTTGCTTATCAATTAATAATAAGTGATTTGGGGATTGGCAGTGAAGGGCCTTGAAAATAAACACCATCAGTTCATCCTATGTGAGAGACCAAAGAAATGGTAGAAGGGTAGGAACAGAGAAGAATACCTGGGCAGAGCATTGGGTTAATGCAATGATGGTTGCAGCAGTATTCTGAGCTGTGCGGTTACTCGCGAAACCTAGAGGAAAAGGTCCTGTAGTAGCATCATTAGAACTGACAGTCTGGGTCTAGCTGTACAAATAGTCTAACAAGACTAGATTTTAGAGATATAAGAGACTGGAATTCTACACCCTATGGTGTGTTTTTAGAAAATCAGTTCTAAAATGCTTTTTCTAAAATCAGGGCCTATGAAAGTCATCCATATTATTGTAATAAACCCCATCCATTATTGCAAGACCTTAGAAACGAGATGAGAACTGGGACACTATCACATTAGCTGCAGGTATGAACTAGTATGGAGATAGAATCATAGAATCATAAAGCAGAGTTGGAAAGGACCTTAAGATCATCTAGTTCCAACCCCCCTGCCATGGGCAGGGATACCTCACACTAAACCATGTCACCCAAGGCCTCATCCAACCTGGCCTTGAAAATGGACAGGGATGAAGCATTCACAACTTCCTCGGGCAACCCATTCCAGTGCCTCACCACTCTCACAGTGAAGAACTTCCTCCTTATATCTAACCTGAACTTCCCCTGTTTAAGTTTTAACTCTTTACCCCTTGTCCTGTCACTACAGTCCCTAATGAAGAGTCCCTCCCCAGCATCCCTATAGCTCCCCTTCAGATACTGGAAGGCTGCTCTGAGGTCTCCACGCAGCCTTCTCTTCTCCAGGCTGAACAACTCCAACTTTCTCAGCCTGTCTCCATACAGGAGGTGCTCCAGTCCCCTGATCATCCTCGTGGCCTCCTCTGGACTTATTCCAACAGTTCCATGTCCTTTTTATGTTGAGGACACCAGAACTGCACACAATACTCCAAGTGAGGTCTCACGAGAGCAGAGTAGAGGGGCAGGATCACCTCCTTTGACCTGCTGGTCACGCTCCTCTTGATGCAGCCCAGGATACAGTTGTCTTTCTGGGCTGCGAGCGCACACTGCCAGCTCATGTTCATTTTGTCATCGACCAACACCCCCAAGTCCTTCTCTGCAGGGCTGCTCTGAATAATCTTTAATGGTGGTCTTTAATGGTGACTTATTTTCCCCATTGCTATTTAGTTTTTGTTGCAGGTTTCAGAGGGAATTGTTGTGATGGGATGTAGAAGTCAGGAAAAGGAGAGATACAGAACAAATGAGAAGAAAGATGGAAGAAACATTCAAAGGACAGAAGTGCAGAGATAACAGATAAAGATACTGTGTGGCCATAGGGATGGAGGGTCTGAAAGAGTCAGCACAGAGAAAAGAGTTCATTTTCAGAGCACAGAAAACACCCCACTGAGCTCAAGTGGGACTACGGGCCCTTGCTTTCACTGCTTGTGCAGCTGCTCCTTCCAGCTTGAGTGGGCTGACTGCTCCCTTGTGCTGACTGGAGAGCATATCTGAATAGCAAAGAGACTTGCAATTAGAGAAATGCTTCAGAGAGCTAAAAACCTCTCATTTTTGCTGAATGTATATTTTGTTGCCTCTTTATGGTTTTAAGGCATTCAGTTAACAATTAATAATTTTGGGGGTTGTCATCTGCTTTTAGCAAGCAGTGAGATTTGATCCCTGGGTGTTCTAGCTAGCAAATAAGGCAAGGAGCCTGATTTATCAGTGCTAACAAAGGTGGGTGCCTTCATACTTCTGCATTGCTGAGACGAAATGACTTAAAAAAAAGGAAGCATTTATAAGCAAATGCTTTGCTTTTCACCTGAGAGATCTCAACTACACCTCTTTTCCATCCATCCTTAACTCGTTTTGCACATCAGGCCTGGGTAGGAAAAGCTGAGGGGTAGCAGATGGGAGGCTGACTGTTGATCAGTTTGGAAAGCAGCTCCTAACATTTGGCTCACACCTGTCAGCAGACTCCGTATACACTTGTTTATCCTCCTCTGTACCATATGTTTCCATGTAAAATCAGTTCCAATGATCTATTGCCTTACTCCTATCACTCCTATTATGGTCGTAACTGAGCATTTCACAGTCGTTAATTCATTCACCCTAACAGCGTCCCTGTTGCGTAGGCATCTAATATCACCCACTTTACAGATGGGTTAGCTGACGCTCTGATCAACAGCTCCTCAAAAGTCTTACTGAAATCAATGGGAAGGAGACACATCTCCAGGAGATGTGAGTTTAGGAGAGTAACCTACATGCTCAGTTTCCCCCAAGGAATTTGCTGTAGAGTGAAGAATCCCCTTTTTAGGTCCTACGTGGATGCTCAAAGTGGTGATCATTCTTGATTTCTTGACACAGAGCTGTTCCCTGCCTTTGTAAGACCCAGCAGACCTGTGTTTGCTGGTGTTCAGCCTTATTACAACCTTAGCCATTAAACCCTTGTCTCACAACTCTTCGTGTGCTCAGCAAGGCCTTGAAGAAATGCTGTCTGTGACAGAAGATAGAATCATAGAATCATAGAATAGATTTAGTAAAAAAAAAAACAAAAAACTTAGAATACCAGAATCATAGAAAAGATTTAGTTTAAAAGGTAGTCAAAAGCCCATTCACCTAATGTTGTGAGAGCAATCAGCTGTAAAGTGTTCTGCCCCCATGACAGAAGTTCATAAAGACCAAAAAAAGTGTTTCTGCTGCTGTGGAGACTATTTCTCCCATTTCCTCTATTCTTTGTATCCTTGCTTGCCTCTCAGAAAATAACTTCTTTACAGTCCTTCACATTTAAAATCTGTGTAAAGAGGAACAAGCGTTTTTTGAAATGTACTGTGTGTACCTATCAGTCACCTACTTATTAATTATAACTAAAAGCATGATTAATCTGTCATGGATAAGGCTGCTAAGTAACACTAATCATGCTAATGTATTTCTGTCACTTACACAGAAGGCAGCATTATTATCAGGTTTTACATCCATGTGTACTAAGGACCATACACACACTAGCTGCGGAGCACTGGAGCACTTTCTGCCACAGATGGGATGAGGTTGCAGCGTGGATATCTGTATTGCCCCCACAGTGCCTGTGCAGTGATTTATTTACTTTACACCAGTAGGATTTAATGATGTTATCTTTTGCAAGTAATTTTGTTGTCTAAAATGGGTAACAGCTACAGCTATGAAAAGTATTTCCAAGAGCTCATAATGACTATGAATGAAATTCCTCTGTTGGAAGGGTCAGCATGAAGACCAAGATCCTACTTAAGCCCTGCAGCGAGTGGGAGCTAAGAGATGCGTTGGTCTGATACAAACGTGAATGACTAAGGAAAAATAATTCTTTTGGTATGGCAGAGAATAAAACTTTCTCTTTTGTGTTTCTCTTCTCTTAATATTCAACTGATCTGTTCTTTAATAGTGTAGACGCTGGAAAGTTAATTTCCAGGTGCCAAACTCATGACCTGAAATGCTTGTTCATCCATCCTGTCAAGCAGTCGATGGGTGGATCACAGCTAAGCTACACTGTTTAACTCTGTAAAATGCTCTGAAGAAAAGCTTTTCATAGAAAAGAGTTTCAAACCTGACACCTCCAGAAGGCTAATGAGGAACAGAAGACAGGTAGGTCACCCTTTGAAGGAACCATTCTAGTGATGCCTGGGTGACCTGCTTAGACCTGATGTCCTATTTCTGGATGTGCAGCATGTGAAAAATACAACCATTAGGCTCATTAAATATATAAAATGAGGAGAAAAAGCCTGACTTCAAATTTGCCTTTTTATACCTACTAGCTTTTTGGTTAAATAAAATAATGTTTTATATAACAGTTTTTCTTATATATATACCTAGAACTAAAGAACTACACTGCAGAATGATGTCTGCAAGTTGTAGTCTTCATCCCTCCCGTGCTGCATGCCTCAGTGACCCAAATGAAGAAATCATTCCGGTTTTCATCTGAATAAACACCTTGCCACAAGCAGGCAGGGTCTCAGTCAGTAGGTTTCTGAGCATACAAATGTATGAGAGTTCCCAAAGTTTGTACAGGGTAATAGTGTTTTTCTTCTAAGCACTGCAGCAGCCAAGTCACAGTCAGTGCATGGTGGGAAAGCAGAGGAAAATTGATAAGAAGATACCAAGTGCTTCAGAACAAGGGTTGTTTGTGTGGCCTTTGCTTAGCTAATTTTCTTCTTTTTTGCTCTTTATTCATTATAGTTTAGTGCAATGTCATCCACAGCAGATTGTTTGTAGCCACTTAGATTTATTACAGTGACACAGAAATTGTTAAGGTCATCATTAAATCTTGGAGTACTGTCCTAAACATAGACACTCTTTTCTGGCAAAACTGTGCTTCCCTACCCTTTCTTATTAATAAACATGATATCCTTCTGTTTGCTTTGCTTTCATTCTGCACAGCTGTACTCTTCTCTTTCATCAAAAGGCAGTCACAATTTTGTTTATCATACTGAAATACAGATTTTTTTTCTTTATTTATGAATAACATGCTTGGATTTTCCTTATGGAATAGAAATTTAAACAGCACTGACATTTAGAATGTAAAGGATTTGCTCCAACTGATTATAGTCCTGTTAAAATGAGTCACACACTTTTGGTCCAAACTTCCTGACATACACATCCATATATATTAATCACTATGACATCACTGCAGAACTATTTTTACCTTGGTAATAAAAGCTGAATGCATTTGTCAACTTGTCAAATTATATTTAATTCAGTGAACATACAGACAGGTTAGGAAAGACACTTGCTCTCAAATAATAGCAGAGATCAGTTCTACGTGTCCTAAAATGCCGTGCATGTAAAGTCACGTAAAATATTCGCAGCTTTGAAATGTAGGTGAAAAACACTATAAAAACACAAAATGAATGAGGTTTACTAAGAAGAACTAAACTCACCTGTCAACAAATGCGTGGTGTAGTACAAAGATAGGATCATTTGCAGAACCTTGTACTTGGGACATGGAGCCATTCATGTAGATGTGAAGTGCATTATGCAAACCGCTTTGAGATGTGTTTGATATTGCAGTCCGTGGATCAGCAAAGCCTGTATGTTCAAGAGGAAATCATGTGCTGATATGACAATGCATATAATTTTCTTTCCAGTAAGACTGAAGATCAAAGTACCTACTTTCACTTCATTTTCATTCAGCTTTTTAGACAAGGGCTTAAGAAAACAGGTAAAGGAGTGCTAATGTATTTCAAACGCATAGCAAAGATGAAATTATAATAAGCTAAATTAAAAGTCTTGCCATGTAACTAATGCAGGATGTCAGCAAATGTACTGCTTAGCTGCTTTATATTTTTAAATTTCTTTGTCTATGATGCCTGGCTGTTAAAATGCAGCGTAATCACTGCAGACATTTGTGTGTGTTCATCTATTTATGTTGAGCAAATTTATTCACTTTATTTTCATTTTTGATCTCTATACTTACAGGTTCCTAAGATAAAACAGGCTATTTTATCTCATTACATAATCATTTACTATTGTTTGTCTCTATAGAACATGTTATTTTATTAATGGCAACCAACTCAATCCAATAATAACCTTTACAAAAGAATTTGGTAAATAATAATTTTCCACAATCAGACTTGCAGGATGAAAGTCTGTAGATTCTGGTTATTTTGGAGAGCACTTAAAACATGGCCTTTCAGAAGAGGTCACACAGATCAACACCAAATGGGAAATACTGGAAGATGAATCTTTCTATTAGTTTTAATTTGGTAGTCTGTCCATACCTCAGCTCTGATGTTGGTATTCCTAACAGCTGAGCTTCCTCCCTACTTGTAAGGACTCCTAATACAAATCAACTGAATCATCTTATCCTTTTCTGGGATTTCCTGGGAGAGAAACAGCGGAAACCTGCGTTGTCCTCCTAGTCTATTTCTTAACTCAATGCTAGTTCTACTATTTAACCCATGCTACAAAACCTCTCTGTTCTCCCTCTTTGATCTGGTTCCTGAAGATGTCTTCTCACAATTTCTGTAAGCTGTAGGATGAGGAAGCAAAGTGGAAACATATAAAAACATCTTTACAATTTGATACTCAATTAAAAAGAGCTGTGAACATATGCTTGTGCTGATCCTCAGTATTTTCCCAGTATTGTTACAGTTTATCATGTCTGGAAGGTGAAGAAAAGAAGGATCTTAGCTATTTTTGGGAAATGCCTCACATACTTTGAACACTTGCTTTATTTACTTATTTGGACCAAGAACTGTCATTTGAACAAGGATCAGCAATATACTTTTCAAGTGAATCTCCCAACAGCCCTTCTGTTTTTTGCTGTGACTCACATCACAGGGCAATTTCTGACTTTGCAGGCTGGATTCCTTTTGAGGAAATCTAAAATGTGCCAAATATCAGCTAGTGCTCAGTTCATGGGACTGAACTAGAGCTGGTGTGAAAGAACCCCTTCCCTGTCAAAACACTCATGTTTAACATGGAAGTCAGGTCCTCAGTACCATCTGTTGTGCTCTTTGGATTTATTCCTCTTTGAGTCACACAAAGTATTAACCAAGACATGGCTAGAGATGCCTTATGAGTAAGGTCATACCCTATGAACTCGGAATGCTGAGTTCTAGACTCCACTGGGAAATGATCACATTGCTTTGTTACTCTGAAGTCCCTCATTGGGTTTTGCCTTGTCTGTTAACCTCTTCAAACGGGAAAAACATCTGGCACAAAACCACTGGTAATTATAACAAGGATCAAATCATAGCTGTGGCACCGAGGAACCAATGCACCATAATAACCGTCCATGTCTCTGATTGTAATAAGAGGACAAAGATTTTGAGAAATTCAAGAAAAGTCAGAGTAAAAAACATAATCAGGACAGTTGGAGGAGGTAGAGTTGGCTTCTGTTGAAAACTGTAAGACTTCAGGGTGGAAAGAGTCTGAATTTAGGCAAGAAAGAGGAACATGTTAACGCCTACAGATAACTGCATGTTTTAAGTAGATCTGATGTGTATTGGAATTATTGAAGATGCTGCATGGCGACATAAACAGCAATGGGCAGAAGTTCCCAAAGGGAAAACATTGCCCACAGAAATTTGCCTGGTGGTGAATACTGCTACCTAGCTGCCAATCAGGGGAAACAGCAGACTGAAATATTACCTATGAAGAATGATGTACATTGACAGTCTGGCTAGATCTCACAGGATCCAATAGCAACAGTTCTGGCCTTCTTTGCTGATGACCACAGTGTATGATCGTTGGAATCAGGTGATGCAGCAACACTAGGAAATTATTGTGAATAATAACTGAAAATGATCTATCTGTATATAATTCTGAAGCGACTCTTCCACTTATATTCATCTGCATTATAAGTATGTTTAAGGGACGATAAACCTTATGTAGAGTGTAGACAGAAGGGTAGATGGTTTATATCAGACTTGGGATACTTAGGTTTTTCTTAACGAATTGCAAGCACTTGGTCTAACAATTCATAAACCAATATACAAAATACTCTCTTTGGCTCCGGATAGATTTTCATGGAACATCTGCACACAAACAATTTATCTTAATAATCAAAACTCTGTAAAGGGGACAGCTTTAGCAACCTCACCCTCCAGCTCCCAGTTAATTGGGGTGGAGTCAATCACTGTCAAAGGTGACATCATGTTTAACTATATGCATTAAAAGTTCTAGTATCTGATTTGTCATTATGAAAACTCATATAAATTGTTATCAGGAATAAAACCACAATGTGATGTCACTTCACTTTATTACCCTGGGTCTTATTCTTTTCTCTCAGACTTTTAAAAAGGCTTCAGTGCAGTCACCTGTTCAGGATGACACACTGTGAAATGGGGTACAGCAAATGAAAAAGAATATGTGAATAACATGAGTATTTTTTTCAGGATACTGGAAACTTTGCTGAAGTGGCTGCAGTAAAATCACCTCCACAGCAAACGTGAGGCTACAGACCTACAACTGCAGTGAGCAGAAATAAGAGCTCCTTGCCTCTAGATAGGGGAACTCCACTTTCTCCACCTGCCTTGCCACCTGCTCTGCCTCCCTTTCTCATGAGTATCCTTGTACCAGCTAATTTAACTCACTATCCTGGCAGTAAACTACCCTGGAGTATGGGATTTCAGTTTTTTCCAGGCTACTGAGATACAGCATTTCATGTAAGGGTATGATGAGAACCTCCAAAAAAGGAGGGAGAGCAACTGATGGCAGAGACTGCACAGAGAAACTGGACTGTCTCTGATGACAGCGAGTTATCAAATCATTTGGCCAGTATAGGAAGCTGTGGCATTCAGACATCCTTTTAAACCCTCGTTTAATTACGGTGCATTAGAAATAGCCATTAGGATCTACATCACTGAAGTGATTGGAAGTTTTACGAGTGGTTTCAATAAGAGAAAAATCACATTTTTAAGAGATCATGAACTTGATTCTGCTCCTGCTTATAGCACTGTAAGTCAGCAACAGTGATTCAGTGGGTTTGAAGTAGCTTCACTGGAGTAACGCCTGCTTAAATCAGAGGGGGATTTAGAATCATAGAATCGTAGAATAGTTAGGGTTGGAAAGGACCTTAAGATCATCCAGTTCCAACCCGCCTGCCATGGGCAGGGACACCTCACACTAAACCATGTCACCCAAGGCCTCATCCAACCTGGCCTTGAACACCGCCAAGGATGGAGCATTCACACCTTCCCTGGGCAACCCATTCCAGTGCTTCACCACCCTCACAGTAAAGAATTTCTTCCTTATATCCAATCTAAATTTCCTCTGTTCAAGTTTTAGCCCAGAGTTTACTATAGGAGGAGCTATTGATGCCACTCAAAATTAAGGCTGCCTGACAGTTTTTAGGGTGATATATAGGTGGTTCTTAGTGAACATGCAGTTAGGTAAGTTGTATGTCTTTTAATAAAGATTTAATTATGTTAACTGTGGATTTTACAATTCAGTAATGGAAACCATGGAAGTTCATGTACAATCAGTCAAGGGCAAAGCTTTTTATATTAAAAGCAGATAGTGTTTTCCTCAGTTGCTCATTTGCTTCTAACTGAGGCTCTGCATAGATTTTGCAGGACTTGGAGAGCATTAGCAGCATTCAGTGCTACAGGAATGGAGGAACCATTCCAATAATCCTATCTCCTATGATTATCTTAGTGGGCTGCTTAACATCTCTAGGATCCCTAACATTGAGTTATTCATAACAGTCTTGCAGGTGGCTTTCTTAACTGTTTTTCTTACAAAATAAATTTTAGTTTTGTGTGGTTTTCTAGGCCAGTTGTTGAGACAGTTTGTAGACAACACCAAGTTGAGTGGGAGTGTTGATCTGCTGGAGGGTAGGAAGCTCTACAGAGGGATCTAGATAGGCTGCATCAATGGGCTGTGGCCAATGGTATGAGGTTTAACAAGGCAAAGTGCATTTGGGTCCTACATTTGGGCCACAACAACCCCAAAAAAATGCTACAGGTTTAGGGAAGAGTGGCTGGAAACTGCTCATGGAGTTTCATGTGGGTGTTGACAGATGGAACTGAACATGAGCAGCTTGTACCCAGGCAGCCAAGAAGGCAAACAGCATCCTGGCCCATATCAGCACCAGTGTGGCAGCAGAGCCAGGGCAGTAATCATCCCCCTGTACTGGGCACCGGTGACGCCACATCTCGAATCCTGTGCTCAGTTCTGGATCTCTCACTACGAAAGAGACATTGAGGTGCTAGAGTGGGTCCAGAGAAGGGTAATGGAGCTGATGAAGGATCTGGAGCACAAGAGTGATGAGGAATCACTGAGGGACTTGGGGGGTTTAATTTGGAGAAGAGAAGGCTCAGTGGGGACCTTATCACTCTCTACAACTGCTTCTTTGTTTATTGAGGTGAGGGTTGGTCTCTTTTCCCAAGTAATGAGAGATAAGACGAAACTGCCTCAAGTTGTACCGGGGAGGTTTAGATTGGATATTAGAAGAAAATTATTTACTGAAAGGATTGTCAAATGTTGGAACAGGCTGCCCAGGGAAGCGGTGGAGTCACCATCCCTGGAGGTATTTAAAACACATGTAGATGTGGTGTATAGGGACATGGTTAGTGATGGATTTGGCAGTGTTCATTTTCTGGTTGGGGTCAATGATCTTTAAGGTCTTTTCCAAGCTAAATGATTCTGTGATCCTATTATTGTATATCTGAGTCTAACTGGCTGATAAACTTAGTCCTGCTCTCCCTTAGGATGATTTTTTCTTTAATAAGGATTTAACATTTTAGGGAATTTTAAGTCAGATAGATGTATCTACTTTAAAACAGGAAGGGTATAAGAGTTTCAAGGCCATATCCTTGCTGGTCTTTGAAATTAGTGATGTTCTTCTGACTTAGGTTTGTGGAGTTTTTCTGCCATTGGCAGTATCACAGGAAATTTTTCAGGGTTAAATCTTACATATTTTCTGAAGCAATGTTATTGCTGTAATCTCTCTGGAGTGAGGTAGTTGCACGATGCACAGAATTTGGCTTAGGGGCTCTAGTAAATGAAAGTTTGTGATTGTCTAATTTAGACCGTGTCACTGTCTAGATTTTTCCTCTAAAATGACTGTTGTAGAGCTTCACTGTGGTCTGGGGACAATAGTCTTTTTAGTTCTCTACTAATAGCCCTCTGCAAGTTAACAGCATTTCCTCGATGTGCAGCATAAGTTTACCCAGAGATTGATGTTTGAGCTGGGTGAGAATGTTGGCTGTAGGGTATAATTTTTTTGATTAGAAGTTTTCTGTTGGCAAACTTCATTTTGAGAAACCATTTTTCATTAGCTATATGTATCACAGTGAAAATGCTGAGAAAATTTTCCCAGATGAAAATCTCTTATTTCAATAAAAAAAGGAAAATGTCCTATTCAAATGAAATTACATTTTGAAATGTTTGATGTTTCATTCCATTATTTCATGACAGAACAGCAGTAACAATGCGTAATTGTGACAGACAGTGGAATGGTATGACATGGCTTGACTTGATACCATGTGTCATGAGTTAATTATGAACAATGAAAGTGATATAGAGTTTTAGAATTTTTTTCTTTTTAAATGTTCTTTTGTTATTTTGTGCCAGACTTGGAAGGCACTGATTTTCATTTGAAATTGCCATGAATAAAATAATTTCAGATGTGAAATTTGCTCACAAATAACAAGAAATTTTAAGGTTTTCAGCTTCTTTTATTCTTAGGAGATAGCATTTGAGGTGTCACACCAAAACTGAAGTCCACAAAGGAGAAACCCACCTATTTCATTTGTAGTCAGGTAATCCATTTCGGATCTCACCTGATGATGATAAACCGGACTGATTTTTGGTTCTCATCTTGTATCCTTGAAGTGTCCAGTGAAGTCAAAAACATTCCGCAGTTATGGCCATGATTCAGCAAATCCTAAATAAAATGTTTTTTCCCACTTCAAGTGGCAATGTGGAAACTGCTTTTAACCTGTTGTTTTCCAGTTAGAACAAAAACTGGCCTGTCCCAAAGTGAAAGGACAAGCCATGTGCTCAGCCTCATTGGGGTGTTGTTTTATTGAACAATACTGACCTTCACTGTTTATGGCTGTTGTAGTTAATCTTTGAGTGACAAAATTTCTGTCTCTGTGCAAAATTTTCTCTTAGTCAAACAGAGATTCAGCCTGCACAATAATGCTCATACCTACCTCTTTGAAGGGTAAAATGGTGGTGTCTTTGCTCCAGTACAGTCAAGCATGGAAGAGCATTAAGTTTTGGCTAGAAAGGATTCTTCTATATGATTGGTTCTTCTAAGTGAGAACATTACAGAACTAAGACTGAAGAGTATATCTCACATTGGTATAAACCAGGAGCCACTCGATTACAGCCACTAGGTTGGTTCTGGTCACTAGAGTAGCTCCAGTACAGTCTATAGACTTACTTTGGATTTATGTTGAATCTAAAAGATATTAGAATTTGACCTTAGGTGTGTTGGCACAAACTTGTGTAAACAAGTAAAGAAGGACTGAAAAGTTTTTTGCTTAAGAAAAGTAGTAAATGTTAGGAAATATAGTGTTAGGTTTGTAAGAATGCTGTCATGTAAAAGCAGGCACTGGCACAATAAATACAAGCTGGCAATTTAAGCTTGGCATCTGTACAATAAAAAATAATAAGCAGGACACTTTTAAGAAAAAAGCTAACAAAATATGTTGGTGGTTTTTTTTTTTTTGGCAGTAATACTTGTTGAAAATCTTATCACCATCTTTGTCAACATTAACCATGTATTCTCGGCTTCATATTCCAGTTCACTATCGTGTTGGCTATATAAGTTAGTTGACAGAAATGTTTATGGTCCTGTGGTATACAGTTGAATGTCGACATAATTCTGGTTAAAAAATAAAATATCCTCAGAGAAAAAAATATGTAAAAAGTTGTTTCTGATTGAATAGGATCCATCTCCATAGTAATATAGAGAAATTCTTACTGAGCCACACCTGGCTCACATTCAGAAAGACTCATCACCAGAAAAAACCCTTATTAAGGGATGCTGTGGACACAGCTATGCTTTAGTGATCTCTGGCTCTAAGGAAATATTCTTATGGAAAGAAAGATAATATCACTCTGTTGCATTTTACAATTTTCCATATCAGCCCTTGAGCAATGTTAATCTTCTTTAGCTAAGCTATAAAAGTTAGACAACAATATAGGACCTGGTAATTGCACTGGGAGTTGAACTATGAGCAAACATGGTCACTTTATTAACAGGATTTCCACTAGAATAGAGATCTAATGTTAGGTTGTTTTGGTTTCATGTCTACAGAGCTACTAAGCAGGGGACATTCATTGTCTCAGTCTTACCCTACTAAGCTACAGCTTCCCAGGCTCCCTCAACATGCTTCACAGGGCTCACAAAGGTCCATCTCCACTGCCAGGAGAAAAGGAGCTTCTTAGGCTCTTTTCTTCCCTTTTAGAATCACATAAGAATGGTCTTACAGATTCTCTGAGAGGGCTACAATATGTGTCATGGAGGCCATATCTTGATGGATTGATAAAACAGACATTCTCTGCCCTGTGTTAACTGGATTCATCCAGAAGAAATGAAGCATCAATGACCAACAAAATAAAGGTTCTGTAACTACCTAAGGTGTATGGATTCTGAATTGTATCTGGCTTGCATATATCCATGAGAACACATTTGGGTTTTTTTTCCCCCAGTCTATTAGAACTATCTAAATCTCAAGAAAAACATTAGAACCTAATAGTAGCAAACATGACATGCCTTGTGTGGTATTTGGAGGGCTCCAAATGACCTCACTGATGAGCAGGAGCTTCATAACCTCAGTTAGGAGAAAGATGAACACTCTTCACTTTCTGAAGGGTTGTTACACAGAGCAAAAGAACTCACTTGGAGGAAAAAAACTGATCCAGAAGAGTTCTTGTAAGATGCAATGATATTACCATTATTCAGATTAAAGCACGATCCTCTTCAAGTGTGGTTGGCAGATGACACTATGATGTTAACAAAGACCAGCCATGACTGTGCTTGCTAGCCATGAAATTAATGTGACAGAGAGACAGCAATAGAGAAAAGGTTTGACAGATTAATGAAACGAAACAGTGACTCTGATTTTAGAGTTAAAATCACTTCTTCCAGGCTCTTTGAGAAGTGAAGGTGCTTTTCTGATCATATGTTGAACATAGCTACTGTTATTTTCAATGAGAAAATGAATCCATTTTTATCAAAGGGGTATACTTGATCTATGACTCTATTTAGCTGCCAGTTTAGAGTCAACTTTGACAAAAAGCAGGTTTTGCCCTTTTTATGCAAGTGCTCACTCAATTACTCTTTTTTAATGAGCAGTCATGATACTGACTTTTTGGCTTAGTGAGTGAATGGTCTGTTTTGACTCCGCTTCTCAGCAAACCCCTATGCGGCTCAGCATAACTTCCATAGACTGTGCATTTGGTTTTGTTCAGAGCACTAGCAACACGATGGTACACTCTCATTATTTTATGACTTGTTTATTTCAGTTCTCTTTTCTCTACTCCTATTCCACACTTTGCATCTATTTACATACTTTAAGGACAAAAACGTAAGCAAATCTCTACTCAGTTATGTCACCTTTTTCTTTCCCATAATTTGTGTAGTTTCTGTTTTCAAAGACAAAAAGCACAGCTATGTCCAGAGCTGGAGTCAATTAATGTCTGGATTCTCAGCACAAAAATTTCACATTTTTGAATGGTTTTAGAGCTTAAACTGCTTCTTCTTTTTTTTTTTTTTTATTTTTCCCCAAGAAATCTTTACAGCATTCCACACTGCATTGAAGAGTTATACTGAACTTATTAAGAGTTTTGATTTCTTATCCTTACATGAACTCCTTTAATGTGTTATTTTGGCCCTTGCACAGTTACTTCCAAGAAAAAATCTCTGGGATATCAAAAGTAGGTAACATTTCATTTAGCTGATATATAATGCTGTAGGAATATTAATTGATATATATAATATGCTATCCTTATTCATTAGCAAATGAGCAAGATTCAAAAAAGACTGGGTAGACAGATAATTAAGAATAATTACTCCTTTTAGCTAATGTCCCTTGTCTACTAGCACATTAGGAGCATTCAAACCAGGTTGGATAGTTAGATAATTAAGATAAAAAACTAAATTCTTCTGGAAATTATATCAAGTCTCATTTTTATAGATATAACTTAATCCTTAATCGTTAGAATTTGGAGTGAAGTCTGCTATGGAGTTCACAGTTGAAAGATGTAGACATAACATGCCAACTGGCAGCACCCTTTTTCAGCTTTGTAGACCTCTGGAAGACAGTGGGTTCCAGGGCAAACCTGTAACGCACATGGACATGGTTATGTGTATGTAGATTATTAGGTGGTTTCCTTTTATGCAGTCTTACATTTGTTAGCTGCGTCTGCTGCAGAGAATACCAGGAGATAATATCTCAGTTTTTATTTTCTTATCAAATGCCTTTAACATAGTTCTTTCTGTCTGTTGCTATTCCAGGAGAAAACAGAAGTTTTTATTTCTTTTTGAGTGGTGCTCCATTGAATCTACTCACACAGCCAAGTTTAGTGACTCTAACCCCAGAAAGACTCAATTTACAAATGGAAATGGCATAATAGAATAATCATGTTACCTTCCAAAGTGTTTCGGAAACTGTAATTGGCCATTTTATCCATGGGTCCAGATTCATACTGAGTCAGTGATAGGCAAAATTCAACTTCAGCTGAGGATGGGAGCCTTGGGGTCCTTGATTTATCATTGTTCCCAGGATTTCGCAGTATAGGTCCCTCACTTGTGGCATTGCATAAAGCCTCACGGCTGTTGTACTCTTCAGACCGAGTACAAATTACCTGTATAAAACACTTTCTATTAGCAGAGTTGCAATTGTAAAAAATAAAAACAAACAGAAGAAGTTAATATTTTTTTTAGGAGTGAAGAAAATGTGTAATGTAATAAGTTTGTTGCAAGAAAGAATATATATTAATTTTAAAATTTCTGTATATGATTTTCATATAAGCTGGGTTATTTGAAAGAAGACATCCCTCTAATGCAGGGCACATTTTAAAAGAATACACTAATCTGTATCTGAAATGACCCATGTGGACTAAGGCATCAGTTCTCATTTATATCCTTGAAAACTCTCTGAGGCTAAATTCAGTGTTACCTACAAATGTAGGTAAGCAAGACACAAGGCAAGACACAAGTGGAGTTAAATCTGCTGCTGCAGTTGCTAAATGGAGGATTTTGGCTTCAGCCAAAGCCTCCTGAACAAAGCCAAAATCACAGATTTTTGCTCCCCACACAGTAAGAGGGGGAATTGTTGGCTTTGAGTATGAAAATAGCTCCAAAACCAAAACCCTTTCATTCTGAAAATATCTGTGTTTTGTCAGACTGAATGGGCATTTAGTTTCACTCTGTCTTGATGATGCTGTATGTACAAAACGCGAAAAGATGCTGCTCTACTTCCGAGGAATGTTACAAGGATGAAAATGTATCACCAATTGAGATATCATAGTGATGGGTATTGGAAAAGTACCTCCATGTCTGAATACAGATATTAAATGCTGTCAGAATCGAACATAATTTATATAAATACTCTGGGTTCACAGGCAAAGTCCAGTTACCATCGCATAACAAGTCATTATTTGTCAGATTATCTGTAGAAGCTGCTAGTCCAATTTGAGACTCCTGGAAGAGAACTGAAGTTCAATGTAACCTCAAATGACAGTCAGCTAGTTTTGGCTGAGTCAAGCTCCTTCACATTTGCCATGAGTTAACACTATCCACACAGTCTGTAAGTGTCACTAAGTTGCTGCTCAATATCTTTTTATGCCACAATAATATATTTATTATCTAAAAATGTGAGTCTTTGATGATTATGATCTTTTATCGTAGCTCTCACTGCATGTCTTTCTTGGCCAGAAAAGTGATCAGGATGAGAGGGAGGATTTTTTTTGTCATATTCTGGTACAATAAAAAAACAGGGAGTTAGCACAATTGCTAACTTGCATTTCTACTTTACATTCAGGAACTTCCCTGATATGGAGTCAGTACGGAATACAGAGGAAAATATAATGACATAAGCAGAAGTTCAGACTAAAGAATTCTGTGGGTGTGCATAGCGGTACAGCTGATGGGTCTATGAAAATCGAACAGAACAACAGTGTTCTGCTATCTATTGTTTTGGCTTCTTTTTTTACTGAAAAACCCACCAAAACAAATAAAACTCCAAATCACCAGAGATTCCTTCAAAATACAGGACTCTGTGATTATCAGATAATCAACATAGTTAATGAGAATTTTGTGTGGAAAAAGAAGAGGTTCGTTACTGAGTGAGACATCATAGAGGAGAAAACACATAACACTGAAACCTCTAGAATTCTTTCATCCTGTAAGTGTATTTCTATTTCATGGAAAGAATGAATGAGAAGGTGAGTGAAAGCAATCATCTCTGCTAGAATGGGATGGAAGAACATGAGATTTTCTTATTGTGCAGGGAGTAGGAGATTCACTTCACCAGCACAAATTGCCAGACTCAAGCAACACTTGAGGATGACCTCTGCAGTCAGCAGAAAGGCATCTCCGGAGTGTGATTCAGCCCTCCTAAGCCAGATGTCTGGTAGGTGAGATGTACTTACCTCTAGGGGTGCCTACCTCTCTCCATTGACTAAGTCAATGAAATAAAATGTATAAAAAAATCAATGCAAACCCAGTCTCTGGACTGCAGTTAGCAAGGGAAGCAAAATTAAGTGTTCCACTTAATGCTCTGTTTCTGCATTAGAATGGGATGAATCATACCCTAGAGGTATGGATATGCCTCTGAAGTGACTAAAGACAGAGCCAAATGCAAGTTGCTTTGTTGCCTGACTAACTCAAATGAGTGTAAGGATATGAAATGAATCCTTTTTTAAATGATTTGACCATGTCAGAAAGTGTCTGACGAAGCTCGTGATATAACCTAGATTTCTTATGAATCTGGAGTTCTTAAATGATAAATTTCCTATGAATATGAATCTCATGAATAAATCATTCTTGTCATTTTGGGGATTTTTGAGGAGATAAGAAAGCTTATCAGAGAAATACATCCTTGGAGACCGCTCTATTAGCTGAAATGTGCTCTAGTAGTCTGTTAAAATAACCAAGGCATCTTTGAAGGCTGTAGGAAGTTGTCCAGCAGAGAGCTGGAGTTGTCGAGCAGAGTGTTTCATGTTCACATTTCCCCCAGAAGCTCACCAAGTGGGTCAGAATTGTGCTTATAAGAGGGACTGAGGTCAGGACTGTGCCTCTAAGAAGTCTCTTCTAAGAATCCCCATCGAGAAGGGAGAAGGAGTGAAGGGAGAGACCTACTGTTATAAACACAAAGCATAGCTACAGTGCTGGTTTTACGATTGCTTTGTGTTACTGAAAATTTATTTCTGTTAGAAGGAAAATAAGGGATGATTCAAGAGATGCTCCAGTAATTTCTTTGTTTATAAAAATGCACAGCCCTATGTCCCTAGAAATGCACTTACAAAGAAGGCAAGTGTGTTTTGGCTGGTGAAGCTCAACTCATTTCCCAGTTGGCATTTGGCTCAGAAAATACATACATACATGTGGATTTTCTGTTTAACTCTGTTTTCTGTGGACTTTATTCAGGTCCATATCTGCCTTGCCATCTTCTATCTTTTCATCTTCTCTCCACTGCCATGGGAATATATTCCCATTGCGTCTTAAAGAACAAACAGATTCTTCCTTCAAGACCAGCTTTTCAGATATTCAGAGAGGGAATCTTTAAGCATGAGCTCAAATATAACTAAAGGAACACCTTCCCTTTGTTCTATTTATCAATTTCAGTGGGATTTAATGCAACTCTTCATGTTATGAGGCTTATAAATTATTAGAGTGCTAATTTTTCTTTTACATTTACTTCTTAGTGTATTCCTCATTAACTGTCTGACAAACCAAATTCATCCTAAACAGAAGCCAGATGCTATAAGGTAACTAAGTCATGGTCAAGAAAAGCCAACATATGGGCCAGGAATGAAAATATTTGCCTGTGACTTTCTGCTATTTTTTTTTTCTGACCTAAAAATTAAGGTCTGGCCATAAAATTAGCCTGGATGCTTTTCCAGAAAGGTGTAACTTATGTAATATAAATTATGGGCCTACCCTGAAAGTATAATTTGCTGGTTTATCAGTGATGTGATGTGTAAGTTGTAACAGAACATGAGTCAATCAAATTGTTCTTTCTAGATGTAATCTGCTTAAAGCACACACAAAATGGGTCACATCATTACCTTTGGTCCATTCAGCAGGAGTACTTTCTACTAGAAACATGATATTGTGTTCCCTTCTGCAACAGTCCTAAGCAAATTTATCAGTTCACCCTGGACAAGGCTTCCTATTCAAACTGCACCAAGTGCCTGCTCTCCTTCATGCATTAATCCATCAGCTACAGGGAAATCGTTGGGAAGATACTCCGAGGAAGTGCTTATGTAAGTAGTTAGCAGAGTAAATGCCAGTAGATGGCACTCCAGAATACGCAGCATCTTTCCTGGGCCTTGTAGCACCCAGCACAAAACATCCCTTCGTGCACTGCAGTTGAGATCTTTAGCACAGCTCTTTGTATTGTTTCTTAGAAAACCGACTGTAAATGTTCAGAAGTGCTGCTGCTGTCTCGCACCTTTCTGCGACTGGGAAACCCTTTCTTCTTTCAAAAAGACAGAGCAGGCCCTGTGCCTATATAAAGTGAATTGCATTTCAGGAGTGTTCAGCGATGTTCAGTTCTTTGCCTGCTATTTTTAAATTCAAAGCTTTGGGGGTTTTGGTGAGACATTCTTTGTGGTTTCTTTGTACTTATTGGAGCTGAGCTCACAGGGACAGCCAGTACGGGTGACATAGCTGAACACTTAGAAAAACGTGATTTTCTATGGTATTGAAATAGCTGCTCACTTACAAAGTGAGCTGAAGTTCCTTAGTTTGCTGGAGCAGTACTGCCATTCAAAGGGTTAATCCACACCTATGCATCCTTTTGAGCTGGTCCCTTACTCTGCTTCTCTTCTGAGCCCACTGAGGGTGAGTCTCCCCCCATCCAGAAGCTGTATCATCATGTTTCACAGTGTTATGCTCCAGGTTAAAATAGCCTAAAAGAGCCACTTCAGACTACAGTCAGAGCAACCACATGGCTTGCTTTCTGTGACTCCCATCCCAGCCACAGGGATGTGATGTGACACATCCCCATGTCTCCGTTTGTCCTATGTGAAGTCCAGACTTCTCAACTGGAGCCTTGGGTCCCATTTTTGGCCAAAAGAGATTTTGCTCTGATTCATTGCCTTTCTCTATCTTTCTCCTGTTATTCTCACACCCTTGCTTGGGAGCAGCATTAAAACGCAGCCCTCACACGGGATTTAAAATGTTTGGCAATTTTAAAGATGTTTAAATTTTACTTTTTTGGCTGCACTAGGGTCTGGCATAATCTAATTCTAATTAACTGGCATCCAGAAGTCATTTACTCACCAACCAGGGAAAATGCAAGGATATTCCCAAATAACCAGCAACAGAACAAACTGTTGGGAGCTTGCTTTTATAGGCAGAACTTTAAAGATGCTGTATCTACAACAGATCAAAAATTTATTAAGACACTGTGTATATTTATATCTGGTTCTTCATATACTCCTGAATATTAACTGGAATGGAAAGGTAAAACTGAATAAAAAGAAGAAAATTTGGAAAGCAAATATTTAGAGAAATTCTAAGAAACCTCTTTGTGTAACGATAAGGTCATTAATTATCTTTCTGACCCTTATGACATTTGCATTAACTGGAAGAGCTATGAAACTCAAGCTAAAAAGAGATGAGACAAACACAAAGTGACAGTGCTGAAGCAAATACAGAGCCTTCAAGGTATTTTCTCAGCCTTCAGTAAAAGCTGGCTGAATTTCACCTTTTTGCTCAGAAGCAACCCAGAACTGGGAGGTAATTTTATACCCCATTCAGCACCTCAAAATGCTGCTGGGGTGGAGTAGGAAGCTCTGCTATCAATCAGTGCTGAAATATTCATTAACGCTTTCTGGTTTGGCAGAGCAGGATTCCCTGCTTTCTGTCTGTCTCCAAGCTATACTGTTGGTGCTGCTGTCTCCACATGTCCTGCAAATTCACTAGGACACATCTCTCAGAGATGTGATACAGAGAGATGGTAAGCTGCTTTTTCTGGTGATTTATTAGCAAACCTATTTTTTATTACATTCCTTAGCTATTAATTTATACACCTCTGAAGATGCTCATGTTTTACACTGCATGACTCCTGAGCAAGCATGGCTATATAGTAGAAAACAGCCAAATAACCACAGGCAAAACTCTGCTGTCACACACACGTGATCCCATAGAAGAATGGGAATTACTCTGAGATTACACTGACATAAAGAGGCTGAGGATATCCGAGTGGCTGCTCCTGCTGTGCACAGATCCTGGTTTCCTCAGGCGGTGGTGTGGCATGTACAGAGTTACCGCTTTGCAGCAGGAAACATTTCAAATTTATAACCCATGTAAGCATATTATTAGGAGATCAATACTGATAGAGATTCAGCTGGACAGGGTGCTGGGCTATGTCAGCTAGACTGTATTTTTGCAAAGAAAGGTTGGAGTGTGGGGTGTCCCTGCCCATGGCAGGGGGGTTGGAACTGGATGATCTTAAGGTCCTTTCCAGCCCTAACTATTCTATGATTCTATGACCGGATGACCCTTGAGGTCCCTTCCACCCTGGTATTCTGTGAGTCTTGATCCTATGATTCTATGATTGATAAAGTCTACTTGCTCTATTTGGGTTGTGGTTTTTAGTTTACCAGCCTATAGCTGGTACAAAAAAAATATCAAGTTATAATAAGAAATAAAGCCATGGAGTTCATGACATATTTGGGTGTCCACCAAATGGATGGATGTAAGACTTTGGCTGATTTAAGAATCAAGAAGTGTTGGGTTCTGGTGTTTGTATTTTTGAAAATATCCTGAAGTTTTTGAAGGTGGGCATGAAACAGTTCTTCAAATGATTCCTTCAAACTATTCAGCTAGCAATACACCCCCCTGATAAACTGTGCTTAGAATTAAATTGTTGTGTCTGAATAGCTGAATTTCATATTTCTTATAAAGTCATATCTTCAGGTAGTGGATCTAAAATACTGTCATTATTAGTCCAGGAGCACTACATCCATTTTCTATTTGTGTAACTTGTTTCCCTTTTGTAGTAGCTTTACATTTGTGTAAGTGCTTCTACAGAGTGATACAGAATGACATTCCAAAGGAAATTCTTAGTGCTTGCATCAAAGAATTGGCTGCAGGCTTACACCAGCATATCTGAGAGCAGACAGCTCTCCACCTTATGCAATTACTTCTCTCAAGTCACATCTTTTAGGAGGGACAAAAATACTGGGGGCTAAAGTTGGAGCTATAGCCTGCTTGCCATGAGAACTAAACCAGCACTTGTACTCTCCTGCTTTATTTTCTTTATCGTCTCTCTAGTACACTGTGGGGATCCCCAAGCTCTAATGTTACTACCTGTAGAAAGATTCTGATTTTGTTTGCAGAAGGCTTTTTATACATTTGTAACTCCACTGCTTCAGTTATTTCTCCAGATTAGTTCTGGCACAGAGGAGAGCAGAATTTCACCTACTACTATTTAAATGAGGCATAATTATTATTGTTTGGTTTTTGTTGGGATTTTTTAGCACATCCATTATCTAGAATAATTATAGAAATGGGCACCAACCTCTCAAATGTCACGGAAGATCTCCATTTTCCATACAGCTTTCTGTTAAGTCAACATAGAATTGCATAAACTGGTAAAGCAGTAGTAGGTGTCATGCAGCCCTAATTCCTAATTCAACACTTGTATTATCGCAAGCAAGTAACTAAAAACATGAGAAAATCCTTCCCACCTACCCTAAAGCATAAGCCAAGCAAACAAATTGAAACACTAAAGATTCCTGATAGTCTTGCTGGTAAAATCTAAGGCAGGAATCAGAATTGTCACTTAGATGATAAACACAAGAAAAATATGGAAGGATAATTCACTCAGCTAAATGGTAACAGCAGCATGTTGAAGGAAAAGTAAGGCAAAAGCAAAAATTTCAGCATGTATTCATGGGTATCCATGTTGCCATGGCAACTTCTCAATGGAATAAAGTATTTTCTCCTTTCTTTAGGGATTAAAAAAGAGATGCTGTTCTGCAAATAAGCACTTTACCTTTTCTTTTTAAGACATCTATAACTATTGCCTAACATAGCAGGCATTGTTTTGTTATGGGAAGAGACTTAAAATTCTAAAAGGAACACCATATTACAGATGAGTTTTTTAAAAGGTTTCTCTTGCCCTCTTTTCATTTTGAGTGCTTATTGAAAGCCTAAATTCCTTCACATTTCTGGATCCTCCTCTTTTCTTCTCTCTTTCTGTTTAGCTACAGAGCTTGGATAATCAGTGTATTCTGCAGCAGATTTGTGGCTGTTTTCCGGTTCAAGCTTAGGCTATTTTTGTTCCCTTTTGAATTTCTGAAGTGAGATTCTGATTTCTTACTTAATGCTACTTGAAGAAGCTGTATCGACTGTTATTCCATCAGAAGCAATTGTTTGAATTTGTATTCAAGACTAATAAAGAAACATCAGTTTGTGTTGTATCTTCATCCCAAACTCACTGACTGAAAATGCAGATCTGTTCAATCTCTTTCATTCTTTCCCTAGATAAGGCAGCAATTATGCATAGACAGAGGATGTCAAAAGAGGATAATAACCTTTGAGGGTAAATATATTGTAGTCAGATTTTGTATTTTTTTTAAGTGTAACATACACAGAAATGGCTGAAAAATAGAAGTGGTAAACACCCATTATCAGAAATCACTTTGAAAACTTGAGCAAAGAACTTAGAGCTTTTATACATACACTGACAATGCATTTTAAACACAGCACAGGTGTTTTTTTTGTTTTACCTATTCAAGTTATAAAAAAAAAATACTTGCTAAAGCACTTTTTAATAAAAATTTGTCTTTATTTTCTGAATATGTTTGTGGGAACTGACCTTATATGAGAAGTTATAAACCTGTTTCTTAAATATATACATTGCTACTTGTAAATTTTCTGTGCGCTTATTACCAGGATGGAAAAATTCTAAGAATCTTTGTATGTTTTATAATACCTTTGATCAAAATGAGCTAAACATAGAATCATAGAATCATAGAATAGTTAGGGATGGAAAGGACCTTAAGATCATCCACTTCCAACCCCCTTGCCATGGGCAGGGACATCTCAGACTAAAACATGTCACCCAAGGCTCTGTCCAACTCGGCCTTGAACACCACCAGGGATGGAACATTCACGCTTCCTTGGGCAACCCATTCTAATGCCTCATCACCCTTGCAGTAAAGAAACATAACTGTAACCATATAACTATCATAACTATATGACCTCCCCAGTTCCTTTAGAAAATCTGCTAGTAACTTGCTGACTCCTTTGTGCTACTTGCCTCCCACTATCTTGGTTATCTCCTCCAAAACCTGTACTGATAGCTCCTCTTGACACACGTAATTAGTGCAGTTGTAGTTAAATTTTATCCATTTTAACAGCTGTATCATTTTCACACAATTCTTTATTCAGCTCAGTGCAAAAAAGCATCAGGTCCACTTCATTCTTGTAATGTACTCTAATTAAGTTAGTAAAGTTCATCCAGATTTATACTGTTAGAAAAGAGCAAAGTCTTATAATTGGATGAAAATACATGTTTGTAGCTATAGTTATTTTATGGCTATGCCTACACTGGTAAATTAAATGTGGCCAGGAAATTTCCTGGGTACTGAGGCAAAATGGCATAAAATAGTCTATGTCTATTCTGGTAAAATCATCTTAACCTCCCAAACAGGGTGGCTGCATGCAAGCGTTCTCCTGGGAGCAGTCCCTAAAAAGTACCTGTTTGTGGGAAAACTAGTCAATACATGCAAAATGTGTGCCAGAGAATGTCCTAAAATAGCTCTGTTACAGTATGCATATGCTTGAATTTACAGGTATATACACAGCCTGTATTATTCAGAAGGCACAAATCATTACTAAATACAGTACATCCAGCCCAGTAAGCCCAGTTAGTTGCATTTTTGTAATGCTAGAATATCACATTGCTGCTGGAGCTTGTATCTCTCTCACTTTCTGTTAAATCACTAAAACTGCCCAACCTTCATTTTGGTTGTTGCTACAGAAATAAGTAGAACAAAGACAGATATATACCAACATAATCATAGACTTCAGCGCCAGAAGCGACTGTTGTTATTGTCATGATGAAGTGTGTCTATAGAAGCCAATAGACCTCTGTCACTGTATTTTAGGCAATGTGGCAGTAACAATCAAAAGACAAAAAGTCTAGAAGCTCTCAGTTTTAGAGCAGCACAGTATAGTTCAGCTATGTAAGACCACATCACCTATGCAAATATACAAATTTACCTCGATATACAGGCTAACTTCCACTGCTTTTAAGTGTCAGGAATAGCTAATGAATTTACTTTTTAGCTCCTTTTTAACAGCAGAGATTATTGCTTGAGTTTCATTTGAACTACTGATGTGAATTAAACAGCTGCTTCTTCTGTGTGCTAAAGATTTGTTCTATTCCTTTGTTTATTTGTTTTAAATTGAAAGCAGATTAGCTTGAATCGATAGTTTTTAACTCTTGGATTGCGGAAAGCACTGCAAGAGGAGCAGAGTGCCTGAAAACTTGCTTTTATCTCCATCATTCAGTCACTGATCAACTTACAGTGGTTGTATCCTAGCAATTTATGTACATAAGTCCTGCTTTTTCTCACCTGACTGCCACAGCAGCCTCAAGCCTGTTTAGGCTGCTGAAGTTCATGTTTGGACTCAAAGGCTTTACTTTCCTCCTTCCACTTTAACTTCAGGTTCCTAATTAAGCAGCCTAAATCCTACAGTCCTGGAGAGAATAGACAAAGAAACAAATTAACAGCTCAAAATGAAGATTAAGTTCACAAACAAACTAATTTTCTCTCTGTGGTAGTGCTTATTTTCTCTCCAGGAATGTCTAAGGGAAGGCAGCATGGCTAAGCTCAATAGGATTGTGGAGTCTCTCCCTCTGGAGACATTCAAAACCCACCTGGACATGTTCTAGGTGGTAGGGTCATTGGACTAGATGATCTCTAAAGTCTCTTCCAACACTAACAATTGATTCTGTGATTCTGTAAGCTCCCAGCTTGTACACATTGCCTAACATCAGGTAGGATAATTCCCTTCCCCTTCCCCTTTGCCTGTCCTTACCTGCCACGAGGAGAAAAATGAAGCTGGGCTGAGTAAATTAGGGTTGGTGGGATGTCTGCCACCCATGTATTCATCGGTGCATACCACACAGTCCTCTGCATCTCTCCAGTCCCAGTAGGGGATGGTGAAGTTCTCATCACCTGTTATCTTCTGGATCTCACGTTCCCACAATAACAGGAAGACACGATGCCAAGGCAGAAAGCCAGGGGCTTCATGGGCAAAATCAATGTCTCGCCACACATTAGACCCACCTAACAGTGTGTCTCGAGATGCATAATAATGCATCCACACAAAGAGATCATACATGTTGATGTTTCTGAACATGGGGTTGGAGCCATTGTTCATTTGAATATATGTGCCAGTAGCAATAACATAGTCCTGGCTAGGGGTGTTCTTTGCCAAGTTAAGGTAGGCAAGAAACCTGTCCTTCTCACTGGTGGTGAGCTGGAAGATGTTTCTTCTTGTTCTCAGTCGCCTTTCAGTGCAGTTGAGTCCTGAGAAACCAAACTTGCACTCCCCACAGTTGAATCCCATGAAGTTGCCTTCGCATTTACATGTCCTGTTGTAAAATACAGAGGGCCAGTCCTCTCTGTCATCCACTCCTGAGAAAGGGAACTGCGGTCCCAGTGGAGCCTGAGAGAGAAGGATGTTCTGGCAGAACCCTCTGCTGGAAAGCTCCCCACAAGGGGACCCGTCTCCATCCCAGGGGGGACAGCACTCTTTCCTCAGCAAGCTCTCTGTGTTTGCACAGGCTCTGGGGAACTGCCCACTGGATGGCTGAAGGATGACTAGCAGAAATCCCATGGCAAACAGCGGCATCCTCACAGAGCAGCAGGAGAGCATCGGTGTTATGCTTCAGTGCATGGAGTGTTCTCTCTGACCCCTCCAAAGTCCTGGGTGTGAAAGAAATTCCTCCCCTCCACCAGGAACACTTCACTGCTGACTACTTCAACAGTGCACCCTCCAATGTTCTTCCCCATACCTACCCTTCATGAATGTACACACAAAATACACTTCGGGGTTAATCTGATTATCACATGTTCTGGGTGAAAGCCAAGTGACATTTTTCCCCACCCTTTATGAGTTCCAAAATACAGGCACTTATTATAAACATTCATCTCCTGCCTAGCACATGATTGCTTTCCTCTGACAATTGGAGAGGAAGTAAAATTAAACTTTGGACACAGAAATAGTTGTCAGCTCTTCACATTCTTTGTTTGATCATATGCTGTAGAGTAAATTGTGATTTAAGAAAAGACCCTGAAAAATCTGGTCAGTTAAATAAGCACAGTGAACCTGAAAGTGAGAAAATAAACCATTTAGGGGTAAACTTTCTATTTTTTTAAGAGGAAGTGATCATAAAATGTGGTCAGATTAAGTGTGAACATAGGGCAGAAACAGAATAAATGGGTTGGCTTGGCATTTTTATGTTTCAGTGGAAGCTGGCATATGGCAAAGTAACTTCACCAGGAAAGTGATGAACTTTTCAGGAAAAAAACTCCAATTTTTTATTTCCCTAGAAGTCATAGCACTTTGACATGTAATGACACACCAAAATCTGCCCCCAGAACTTCTCTGCAGTTTTGTGGGGAATACAGACAATCTTCCAATAGGTTTGCAGAAAGCATTTTAGGCAACTGTATCATTATCTGGAAGACAAACCTTGACTCCTGTTTTAGTTCCATTGAGCAGTCTACTAGCATGGTATCTGTGTTCTGTACTGAATATGTTACTGTGTAGCCCCCAGACCACCCACCATTTTCTTCTTATACATTAGCTTGATCAGAGCTAATTGAACTGCACGGGTGGTGTTAGAAGTTACACATTCTTTAAAGCTGCCCCTTGAAGCAAAGGGACAGCACTTGTTTTACTGCTGGGCAAATTGAACGTAAACTATCCATGGTTTTCTTTAGTAGAACTGTGGTTCTGCTGGTTTTATTTTTTTTACTAAACACATCATTTACTAAAAACAACATTTCCTTATGCTTAGGTAAAGTCTCAGCAGGGCAAGAACAACTTATAGGCAAATGAAGTGAGAACTTTCCTGGGAAACGATGCCTTTTGCTGGGATCAGCAGTTCATCACATGACTGTGCTTAGGAGCACGGGGTGCTTTAATCCTGTTGGCTTCTACGCCTCAGGTATTCCAGGCGATTATCCCCAAATCCCACTGCCAGGGAGCCTGTGATGGGGAAACTGAAGCAAGAAGGGCAAAGGAAAAAGAGAAGCTTTTTCAAAGAATATTTCTAACCACAGGCTGATGTTTACTGCTGTTTGACTGATTCCCCTGGTCTACAGGTTAGGTTTGTAAAGCAGATTTCATCATAGAAATGCTACTTGTTTGATTTATTTTCTCTGTATCTGGTTGTTTGGGAAACCTTTGCAATTTATTTTGTTTACTGTTCCTCTCTTGGAGACTAGTGCTAAACTACTACACGTGAGGAAAATTATAGATATTCTTTAATTTTCACTGAAAAGCTACAGAGATTGGGAAAGGCTTGAGGTAGAGACTCAGAGCAAACCAGAAGAGCCCTCAAATATATATTTAGGCAGATAGTCATACACACAAATACATTCAATACCCTATTTTTACATTCAAATGAAACTTTATGTTCAATGTTATAAAATAAGAATCTGAGCTTTGACAGTTTTCATATGGCAAGTTTCAGAAGCAACCAGTTAACAATGAATCCTCTGTTAAACAGTATGAATGAGAAACTTTGAATGAGGAATGTGACTGAGGAGCAGCACACACCCTTCTTGACCTACTATTGAACAAAGTCCTGTTTTGAATCAGACAGTGATTCAGATAATAGTTGGGAACTCAAATTTTCCATATATCAACTGCCATAAGCATTAGTAAAGTAAGAAAATATCTGTCCCTGTTCCCATGTGTGACTGTAAAATCACCAAAACATGAGACAGTCATATCTTACATGCTGCACCTGTGCAAAATTATCTTCATTAAAAAGACCTCATGGGACTTTCCAGCTCTTTCGTACTTCAACCCAGTACTCTTTATTTCATTGCCTATATAACAAAGCCATTGTATCCACATGAATTTTGTGCATAAGTTCAATTTAGACTTTTTGGCTTAGAACTCTTTCCCTTGTGTTCTGTCAGTTGGTAGGCATTACCTTGACCTCGTGTTTACCAACAGGAAAGGGCTGTTTGGAAATGTGATGCTCCAGGGCAGCCTTGGTTGCAGCTACCATGAGATGGTCGAATTCGAGATCCTCAGGACAGTGAGAAGAGCGTGCAGCAAGCTCACTGCCCTGGACTTCAAGAGAGCAGACTTTGGCCTCTTCAGGAGCCTGCTTAGTAAGGTTCCATGGGATACAGTCTTAGAGGGCAGGAGGACCCAAGACTGTTGCTTGATATTCAAGGATCACCTGCTACAAGCTCAGGAGTGTTGTATCCCAACTAGAAAGAAGTGCAACAGGAGGGTCAGGAGACCTCCTTGGATGGATAAGGAGTTGCTGAGGAAAATTCAAAGGAAAAAAGAGGCTTATAGAAGGTGGAAGCAGGGACAGGCGGCCTGGGAAGAATACAGGGATGTTGTCCGGGAAGCTAGGGACCAGGTGAGGAAGACTAAGGCCCACTTAGAATTAAACTTGGCTAGGGATGTTAAAGATAACAGGAAGGGACTCCATAGGTACGTAGCGAGTAAAAGACAGACTAGGGAAAACGTAGGCCCACTTCGGAAGATATCGGGAGAACTGGCTACCCAGGATTTGGAGAAGGCTGAGGTTCTTAATGACTTCTTTGCCTCAGTCTTCACTGGCAAAGGCTCTGACCACACCACCCAAGTACTGGAAGGCAGACGCAGGGACTGTGAGAATCAAGACCTTGGGCCCACCGTAGGAAAGGATCTGGTTTGAGACCATCTGAAGAAACTGAACGTGCACAAGTCCATGGGACCTGATGAAATCCATCCGCGGGTTCACATGCTTATGAGTATGGGTCAAGAGTTACTTATTTAAGGTACACAAATAATAAGTGGACCATAAGATCAGCATGGCTAGGGCACATCACTTTATCCAAGAACATGAAAGACAGGAGGCTGGTGGCCAGATCCAACTTTACTTGATTCCCAAGCATAAACGACCAGGAATCACTTCACAGTTGGGTCTTGTAGAGGCAACCTTCAACAACAAACTAGGATTTGGCTCTGCCTCATATCTCTAAATCTTAACTCCACCTTAAAGTTCACAATTGCATCAGTTAAAGTATTAGTTTCAGGCTAGTAGACTAGCAGAGTAATGGCAGTATTTAAAATCTAATTTGTGTTTTCATTACAAGGTCTTTAAGTGCTTTATAGAGATGTCAATAGTCACTGGAAGTTAAAAACTCCAAACACAGAGTAGTGAGATGTCTTCCTAAAGTTCATGTGCTGGCTTGTTTGCAGTGTTAGGATCAGATTTTCAGCACTATGCTGCAATACTAAACCAAACTTCATATAGCCACAGCCTGTGGTGATCTGATGTTGTTACGGACAAAGAAAAGAAACAATCCAAATGAAAAGCAATGACATTGAAGGGGGGTTCATATTACCTCATAAAAATAACTCAAGTAATATTAATGGGTTAAAAAAATTCTGATGGTGAAATGATACCATGAAGCAAATAGATCTCAATATGGCTTGTATACTTTTAGGAATTCTGTGTGCATTTTAAGGTCCAGTTGTCTATGTTGAGTGGGTAAAAAAAATTAAATCTGGGATAGGAAAATAGAGAATAATTTTAAATTGCAATTGCTTAAATAGACAAGTATAACACAGTGAATAAACAAAAGCTGGATAGAAAAAGTCAGTCCTGCTCAGTTCCATCGGAAAGAAAAATTCTTTCCAAAGAGAAAAAGAGAGAAAAAAGAATGTTTATTGGGAGTGGATAAGTACACGAACCTTTTGACAATGAGAGAACACTGACAAATGGAAGGAAAGATAGTCTATTAACCAGCCAGGAAATTCAGTCTGACAAACCAGTAGGCTCGGACTGTGCTCTCTGATCCTTACCTGTTCCTTGCTGTTCAGCATCACCATCCTTATGCACTGCATAAGGCACCTGGTTTCAGATGTTTTCCTGAGCTCACATTTCATGTAGCAGAAGGACAAAACATCAATTTCTTTCACTTGCCCCATGACCTATGTGTCAGATGGAGCTATTGGACTCCCCTATGGTTTGCCAGTGAGCCAAATCTGGCTCCTGGATCCCTGGAGAAAGAAAACAGGACGGCGGCATGTGATAGATACCATGTTGTGGTCAAACCAGAATGAAAAATCCATCTCCTTGTTACTGATAAATGGGAAGGCGAAGTTTGAGAAGAGCCCTGCTTAAGAGCCATGAAGCAGCTAGGCAGTTAAATACTACACAAGGAAGAGGAAAATATTCACTTTCTATTTATAATCAACTTTTACCCTTAAGTAGAAAAAAGAAATTCAAGTTTCTGATTAGAAAGTAAGAGTTTCAGTAAGTCCAGTCATACTAATCAAAGCTCTTTTCTAAGAAGCAGACTAGAAATTCTCACAAGCTTTTTAGCCTAAGACAAAGACCTGTTGGTATGATATTTGAAGATAAGGCTTAAACACCCATTTGAATGTATGAAAGGAAGACAAACCCAGTCTCAGAAATTACTCTGTACACTGTAACTAACTTTTAACTCAGGACCAGCATACCTAATATGCAGTCTACACAGCTGATGGTCTAATAGATGTAACCGAAAACATATTCAGCTGTGAGTGGGATGCTGGACCCCCCAGTCTGAAATGAAGAGTGAGGTTCAGGTAAGCTTGGCTTGTGCAGCAATTAAAAACACTCCTGTTACCCTGGCCAGCCTTAGCCCTGACCACTTGCAGGAAGAATTTGCAGGTCTAGTTGGTTTCCCAGGTTAAAGTTGTGTTATCACAGTTATGAATCTTTGCTTTAGCAGATTGTCCCTCTTCCTGATCCTAATGTAACCTGGTCCACGCATGAATCCCCAGACTCTGAGTTGTTCAGTCAGGGAACGCAAGGCCAGTGCTATTTATTAATGGGTTTTGTAGAGCATGCAAAGGGAAGAAATACATGTTCTAGCAAAAACATCAAGGTGTGGACAGGTGATATTTGATCTTTCACAAGGTCTGCTGTCACAAATTTAATCTATCTGTTTTAACAGCTTCAAACCAGTGAATTTTTGCTGGATCAGCGTTTTTATTATGTGGCGGCCATGATATTTTTAATCTGATAGGCCAAGATACAGACTTAGTGCACCAGAAAATAGGTATTCAAGCTAGTCTAAAAACGTGGGCTAAACACTAGAGACACATATAGGAATAAGAAAAAAAAAGTTATTGATCTGCAGTCCAAAGCAAGGCAGAAGAGGTGCTGATGTATTCAGAGCAATAAAAGTATAGAAACAGCAGCAAAAGACAAAGATGGTTTTCCCCTGTTATAGACTGTAGATTATGTGAAAGTTACTGACATATTGATTTATAATCTACATGATTTGCGGTTTGCTGCAGGTGACACAAAACTTATCTGATACCTATCAGTCTTGATGACAGGACAGCACCTAAGTGGGATGCTGAAGCAATATTTTCAATAGTTATTTTACGCTCCACTTACACTTTACCTCTGCTTTCAGCTCTTTGCTGAAAGGCAGCCTGGCTTCTCTCTTTTTGGAGCATACTGAGCAGAGTGGAAATTTTGGTAAGTGGGTCTGACTGCTTTCCTATCAGCTTTCAGAGGAAAAAGATTATACAATTTTTACTGCTGGCTGGCGGATACATGATTTTATCCTTGATGATAGGCTAGGGCCCAAGTTTAGCTAGGTGGATAATAGCATGGCGGTTCATGCTGGAAAACCCTGTCTCAGCTAACAGTTCACTGAGGCTGAAAGCACAGAGAGTTTTTCAGCATCCTACGACGAAAGTTCGAACATTTTTTTTTCTGAATTGATGATCTTCTTACTTCCCAAGGGGAACTGGCCTGCTGAGGACAGACAAGCACTCTAAGTCATGCAAAACTAGTGGTGGAAATAACTAGGGGAGAAGCAAGGCCTGTTTTTGCTCTGTTGGAGGTCTCTTGGACTGGCTCACCCACTTTGCCAAGCTGCATCCTTTGCCCTTGCATCAGGTACCCCACAGCTGTGTCTCAATCAAGTGCAAGGTGGTGAAGGGTTAAGGTTACAAGTCTTATGAGGAACAGCTGAGAAAGAAGAGAAGGCTCAGGGGGGAGTTTATTATTCTCTACAATTGCCTGACAGAAGGATTGAATGAGGTGGTGGTGGGTCTCTTCCCCCAAGTAGCAAGTGGTAGGACAAAACGTAATGGCCTCAAGCTGCACCAGTGGAGATTTAGACTGGACATTAGTAACAATTTCTTCACCAAAAGGGTGCTCAGGCATTTGAACAGGCTGCCCAGGGCAGTGGTGGAATCACCATCCCTGAGAATGTTCACAGACTGTGTAGGTGAGGCCCTCAGTGCCATGGTTTAGTGGTGGTCTTGGCAGTCTTGAGGTAATGGTTGGACTTGATGATCTTAAAGTTGTCTTTTCCAACCTAGTTGATTCTATGATTCTATGTGGAGTCTTACTCTTGCACTAAAAACCTATAATCTTCCTCCTGCTTTCCAGTATCCTCTGATAAACTTAACTCTGCAGGTTGACTGGGGGGAACGTTCCTTTAGGGCTGCCCACCACGCTTGGCTCCTCTTCAGAAACAGCTGTGTCTAAAGAATGCCTCTAAGCCATTCTCACAAAGTTGTCCTGCTCCAATTATCCAGGTCTGCAGAGACACAGAATAATAATAAATAGTCCTATTAGCTGCCTGTTGGTTTTGTGTGTGTGCACACTTTGAAAAACAGATAATTGAATAGTGCATTAAAAAAACATGAGAGTGACATTAAACACAGAGCAGGTCTCAGCAGCTCCTGGTGGCAAGGCGAACATGGCTTTGCAGTGTCAAAACCTAAATCTGGAAAATGAGTGAGAGAAATCTGGGACAGGTATGTGTATATAAACCAGCTGGGACCTTCTGAGGCTGAGGTCATCTAATGTAATCGATTCTGAGACAAGGGGACCTGGGTTTCCATGAAACCTTGCCTTTGTTTAGAGATGGAAGTGGCACCTGTGCATCAGACAAGCAGTTCATGTAAGTGCAAGTTCATACAAGTGCAAGGTCCTACACCTGGGTCGGAGCAATCTCAGGCATGGCTACAGGTTGGGCAGAGAAGAGATTCAGAGCAGCCCTGCAGAGAAGGACTTGAGGGTGTTGGTCGATAGTAAAGGTCATTGGTTGGTAAAGGTCTTGATTCTCACAGTCCCTGCGTCTGCCTTCCAGTACTTGGGTGGTGTGGTCAGAGCTTTTGCCAGTGAAGACTGAGGCAAAGAAGTCATTAAGAACCTCAGCCTTCTCCAAATCCCGGGTAGCCAGTTCTCTTGATATCTTCCGGAGGGGGCCTACGTTGTCCCTAGTCTGTCTTTAATTTGTTACGTACCTATAGAATCCCTTCCTGCTTTCCTTAACATCCCTAGCCAAGTTCAATTCTAACTGGGTCTTAGCTTTCCTAACCTGATCCCTAGCTTCCTGGTTGCTAGCTTCCTTTCCAACCCTAACTATTCTATGATTCTATGATTCTAAAGCACATCCCAGAGAGTTGCTTAGGCAAGTAAATACTTTGTTGGTGGGAAAAGATGCTGCCTTTTTTCATATCTACAGAATATACTTTAAAAATTAAAAAAAAAATCAAAATGTGATTAAATATGGCTAGCTTTAGTGGAAAAATACATGTACAGAAGAAATTAGTCTCATATGTTGCATTCATATTCTTTCCTCTGAATACAAGACTAACCTGCAGTAAACTTTAACTCCTTTGGGTTTGAAAAGCAGCTTGGATAGCTAGACTTTCAGACACCTCAGAGAATGCTTAGAATGCTTAAACCCATGACTAATGAGTTCTTTGCCTGAAACCCTCTTGTCTTGGTAACTTTGATGGAAGAAAAAAAATCAGATAATACTAGTATGATGGAGACTACAATATACACTTTCCGTGAGACACAATGGAAGAATTAAAGCTGTGGGAAGAGAATGCTCCCTAATCTTCCAGACTGTTACCTGCATATCTGCTTATTATTGCAAGATTTTCAAGCAGGAGCATCCTGTGCTTCAATGGGCAAGAAAGAGATGACCTGCAAGTCCAATACGCCTGTGGGAGAATGACAAGTGTCTTCCTTTTGCTTCACTCACTCTGCAGAGCAGAGAAGATCATGCAGTTCTTCAGTCCCAGATCACTGCGGGGAGAAAATGAAGATAATAAAGTAGGCAATTATAACAGCTGCACTCATGTTTCTATTAATTTAAACCTCTCTACAGCATATGAAAGATAAGGGAAAAAGACATACATTGTTTAGAATTAAAAAAAAAACCTTATTAACCTTCTGTAACTGTCTGACAGTACTCAAATGCCCAACTACACAAAAGACTCAAATATTAGACGTAGTCTCCGATTCCACCCCCCTTCCAAATAATGACTGTAATGAAGAATTAAATTGTATAGAATTTGACTTCCTCTGCAGAACTTCACTAATTAATCCACAGCTAAATAAATATATAAATAAGACCTTGACATTCAATTTCACTTCAATGAAAACAGCAGATAGGAAACTCAATTTTTCACGCTGCAAACTCTCTGAATAAAGAACAAAATGTCTTGGTAAGGCATTAAGCATCTAGGAAAATGAAGAGAAAAAAATCCTTCCAAAGTAATGTGAAATGATTCTGATAATAGCTGACAGTTTTGAATAACACAGAGAAGTTGAATTACGAATTATTTTTGTCATTTTTCTCTTTACTTTTTGCCATTAATATGCAGGATGTTTGAAATAAACAAAAAGAGTTTTTTTCTTCCCACAAGTTGTAGTTAAGCTGCTACATCTTCTAGCAGTTGAAATGTTGCAGTTGAAAATATTCATAGGTTCAAAAATTGACTAGACAGATTCAGAAAGTGAAAATTATCAAGGCCTGTTCAGTATGAATACAACGTTTCTGGCTCCAGAAGTCTCGGAACCCTAAATGAAACCAATGAATGGTCAAGTATGTTTCTGGGTCTCCTTTCTTCTCCCCAGACCAGATACCATATGTGTAGAATATACCAAAAATACATCGTTTGGAAAACAAGTGATGTATCAGTTGTGCAGAGTACTAAGTTATTAATACAAATTAAAGAGGTTTATTTAAGAAGAAATACATTTAGCGTTGCTGATATAAGTGGTAGAGATTCTTGTGATTAGAATGTTTAAATTAACCTTAAATCTTCCACAGTCACACAAGACAGACTTGGCCTAAGCAATTTTATTATTACTTTTGACAAAATATGGGGTTTTTTTCAGAGAAACAAATCCAGTAAAACCATGAAGTCTTGAGTGGAATGGCTAATTTCAGGAACTGTGAAGGACTGACTGAGTTCTGAGAGCAGTGATTTGGCAGATCACCTGGGAGGTAGAAGAAGCAAAGACTTCAGAGTGAGTTCCCAAGGGGAACTTTTTACCATTACTTACATTCTTAAAAGAACACATAAAAATAGTAAAATCCTAATGCTTATGCCAGGATCTTTTTGTCACCCACTTGCCTGTGTTCAGATACAATAGTCACAATGTGCCTATCTCCCTACATGGAACATTTATCTACATTATAAATGCACAGGTTCTATTTTGTGTGTTGGTTTGAGAAAACAAGCTGGTATGAAGTGATGGTGTATGGTAATAGGATGTTGTTTCAGTGACAGTAAAATTTTAGTGGTGTGCACTAATGCAAAGCTGCGTATTTAGAGAGATTTGGACTGAAACACGAACAACAATGAACTGTTACGCTTTAAAATAAATTCAGTGTCAGAAACAAATAAGGTTTTGCTAGACAAAGCTTTGTATATGTTAGTAAATTTTAATGTATTCTGGCATTAAATACAGCTAAGTTTATCTTGAACTTGATCTTCCACTTCCACTTTCAAAAAACCAACTCATAAAGCTGCTTTTAATGTTATGTTAGGCAAAATGCTTTTAATTGTGTGCAAACTGTGGGGCAATATCAGGAAACCTGACAGCATGCGCCTACCAGCATGGCCAAGGATGGCTTCATTATTAAGGAGAGATGAGGACACTACTGAAAGTACTGAGAGTGGGTTATAATATGAAAATTACTGACAATGTGCATACAGTTAACCTTAATTGCTCCTTACACTAAAAAAGAGCAAATAGTAATGAAGAGACAGATGGACTCCAGCCTCTTTTGTATGAATTCTATCTTGAGGAGTCTATTTTGTCAGTATTTTATTATCATTTTGCACTTCATGCTTAAAAGTATACACTGCCTCAATGCCCTGAGCTGATGGTATCAGATTCCCCCATGGAGAACATATAAAGCTAAGAAATTTCTAAAAACATTTGCCTGTAGCTTTTCTATATAGAGTGATGTCTCAAGTTTTCTAGGTCTGATATTTTAGGATCTTCCAGAACTAGAAGAAAGTGTCAGTTCTGCTCTACTTTTGTGAATGTTTTCATTTCATGGGGGCAAATCTCGCGTTTTCTATTTCAGTGCTTGAAAAACATTGGACTGGAGCCTTACTATTTGGGTGACTGGTGTTCTGCAGGGGAGTTACTTTTATGTTAATGGGGTATTTTTCAGAGTTTGTATCAGCTAAATTATTCATATACTTATTTACATGGATATGACAAGAAAAATCTAATAGCCACTAAACTGATAGCGTGCATGCCTCAATTTTAATCTGTCCTTGCACCTAATTGTTTTCAGTGTGATCAATATATTTCTATGTGAAGCATCTTGAGCTTTAAATACTTTATGTCAACCAGAGAACTGCAAATATTTAACGTATTTGTATGTTGCATAATTAGGTATTTTGCCTTCATTCACAGGTGAAAAAAATTAAGTTGTGAGAGACAAAACAGCCCCTGCCAAGTCCACACAAAGCCCATTTTTAATGTGTGTGAGAATTTGCTGCAAAACTAACAACAAAAACAAACTCAGATTTTCATGAACATAAAGCAGAAGAGAGCTGTTTGCAGTACCATTGCCAGTTTCGCCATCTCCTCATTTAGTTTAGCTTGAGAGTTAAACCAAGTTCATGTCAGACATGAACTTGCAACATTTCCAGCACATATCTATCTCACTCTTTATTCAGACAATAAGTTATGTTTGTTTTATGTGCAGGAGAACCATTTGTCTTTGCTGATGAACTGAAATATGATGAAGAAAAAAAGTCTTCCAAGGAAAGGGATATAGATAAACCTCATTGTTGTCAATGGAGATCCCACCCTTCCTGTTGAATTCTTCTAATCAAATGCAACTACTTGAATTTAAGCTATTCATCTGGACTGACTTACAATTATTGAAGAGAATCTTACTGAAGCTTAGAGTTATTGGAGAGAAGTTGCTGGAGGATTCTTCCCTTCTTCTGATTACTAGTGAAGCCACACATGGAGTCTTGTGTCCAGTTAGGTGCTCCTCATATACAAGAGAGACATAGACATAATGGAGAAAGCTCAGCAAAGGCCAAAGAATATGATGAAGGGACTCAGTATATCTCCTATAAAGAAAGGCTGAGAGTGCTGAGATTGTTCGTCCTGGAGAAGGCTCAGGAGGATCTCATCAATGTATATAAATACTTGCAGGGACAATACAAAACCAAATGGAACCAGGCTTTTTTCACTGGTGCCCAGTTTCAGGACTAGGAGCAATGGAACAAATTAAAACACAGGAAGTGCTGTCCGAACATCAGGAAACATTTTTTCGTTACGAAGGTGGCTGAGCACTGGCAGAGATTACCAAGGGAAGCTGTGCAGTCTTCATCCTTGGTGATATTCAAAAGCCATCTGGACATAGAATCATAGAATCAACTAGGTTGGAAAAGACTTTTAAGATCATCAAGTCCGACCTTTACCCCAGCACGGCAAGTACATCACTAAACGATGTCACTACTAGGGTCTCGCCTACATGGGTTTTGAATACTTCCAAGGACAATGATTTCCTAATGTCCAAGCTAAATGTCCTTTGGTGCAGTTTAAGGGTGTTATCTCTTGGTAACATGGTCCTGAGCTACTGGCTCTAGGTGGCCCTGCTTGAGCAGAGGAGTTGGACAGGGCGACCTACAGAGGTCTCTTCAAACCTCAAACTGGTCTGTGATTCTGTGGCTCCGTGATTCCGTAATTTTAATCACAGATCTAAATTATCTCCCACTAAAGCAAAGAAAATACCTAAAATAGTCTAAACAAAGTATTTATTCATTTACATTTATTATTATTATGGGTGCTACGGTTACTCACCTGAACAATACCTACATTGTAGAAATCTAAAATTTGGTAAGTTGTGGTTGGCACTGGATGTTTTATCTTAATTATTCAATTTTTTTATGTTTGAGAATTGATAAATTACATGTTTATTTATTCTTTTATGTACAATTTAAACATACCGATATTGACTCACGGCTGAAAAATTGTGGGATACTTGCTGCACTGCTTCCTGCCAGTAATGAAAGAGTGGATATCGCATGCAGAGCTTTATATAGTAGATGTGATAAACGAGTAAATACAAATGAATGGAAGTCCAACTGGAACTCATCTGCCCTTACATCAGCTGTCCAGACTTGAACTAGTAACTGTGGGTTTCCTTCAGAGAAAATGCCAGCAGCTCATGAATGCAGTCACTTCACCCTGAGATCAATGACCAAAATAGTTCAGTTTAATCACTGTCAGAAGGTGCTAATTTCTCTCCATTAGAACAAAGAAAAGGCAAGGTGACCAGCTCAGATGTAGACAACTGCATCAGGGTGAGATGTAAGAAAGGTAATTTTAACCTTGCATTTAAACAAGCACTGCCTCACCAGTGTAAGCCTTGAACTCAGCAGAGATGCCATATGCTGCCCACCGGTATTGCATCGCTTTTTATTCAGCTTCACTGAAATATTTTCCTGTTTCTTAAAAGCAACAGGAATAAAAACAACCCTGAATGAGTTGCTGATTGAGTTGCCAAAGACATCTATCACAACAATGATTTTGCTTATGGATCTTTTCAGCTGTACTGATAAGTTTACATTCATTCTACAAAAGAATAGGCTAGCTAAATGCTCTATTTTTCAAATGTGAGTTATCACCTATACTGCTGTATCTGTTGCTTTGTAATATTTACAATACTTCTAGGCAACCTTCTGAAATAGAAACAATATTAAGAGATAAGTAACCTTTCCTTCTAACAGTGAACAGGACATTTTCTACAAATGGAATGAAAAATTCAATGTTACCAGGTATATAAGCAAATACAAGACATGGAGTGTTTCTCCTTTTCTAGAAAAAAATATTACTGAAGATGTAAAGTACAATGATTTAGAATAAAATATCCCATTCTGACTAAAGGAGGCTATCCATATGTTGACTTCAGAATGCAATTACTATGGAAACCACAAACAAGGAGCATATCTCAGAGCACGCCAAGCTGAAATTCATGCCTGGGCTGATTTCAAGTCTTTTCCTTGCTGAGAATTACAGCTGAAGGTTTTCAGGCTGAATTCTATAGGAAAATTCTTCCAGCATGTTATTTTTCATTCCTCAACTTCTCCTCCTTCCTTTTTGATAACAAGGCATAATGCAATTATTTTTCCTTAAAGACTAATGATTTTGAATGCTCCAAATTCAGGAGTATTTCCTTGTTAAAAACCTTTTCACTTTAAGAAGCTACTAAGTAAAAACAACACTGCAGGAATATGCATCTGAGTATGTCACTCAAGGTTTTTATAATCAAGGGAGAGAAGTGGACAATTTTAGTTGCAATCTATATGGCCTCTAGACATCAACCTCAAAATTATCTGAATTGCATGCTATAAGCATCTGTTTCTTACTATTTACTGTAAAGGGAGTCTGAAACAAGTTCTGCATTTGTATATATAAATACATTGCTAAACATATTATTGTGTATTATATATCACACATAGTAGACACATCTGCAGGATAATCTGTACTTCTCTGACTAGTTCCCCATTAAGAAACAACCAATTAACTTAAAAAATAACTGTGAAAAATGAAGAAAAAATCCCAAGAAACTTGGAAAATAAGGTATTTTGATAAATCATGAAAACAGAATTTTTCAGAGGGTTTGTTTCTTTTATTAATCAAATTTATGGTGTATTTAGAGTTTTTTATTAACCCAAAGTTTTTACAATTTCTTGAAAAATATGTATAAAAATTATTTTTGGCAGAAATAAAAATATGTCAAAGAAACTGCAAATTTTAATATAGCAAAAATATATTGTGTAATAAGGTATTAAGAGAAAGTATTAAAGCTTGAAAGACATAGAATATGTCACGCTGGTTGTCATAAATATTGTGTAAATTAAAATAGGTAATTTTCATTGAACAGCAAGTGAAAAAAGATGCCTAGTCATAACACTAAAAAAATATATCTTTTTAAAGAACTGAGGAGTAATCAGTAATTTTGAGAAGGATTTTGCGGCTGCTATATACTTCTTGGGGATGTAGGAGATGATTGCCAATTTTTAAAACATAGAACTGTTAAATTTTCAGTTTGCTTAGTATTACTGCACATATTGTATGGGGATAGAGAATGGGGGATTGATGACAATTAAAATGGGGGAAGGAGAAACAGTCTCATCTGAAAACAGAGCAATATAAAGAAGACTGAGGATCATCATTTTTGATCCTGCTTTAGTATGCATTGAGTTTTGGGTTTGGATAATAACAGTCATATTCAGTATAGTTTTCTTCTTCCATTTTTCTGAAGAGGAAAAAATCACTGTAGATAAAAAAAAAAAAATCATTTTCTAAAAAAAAAAAAAAAAGGCAAACCCTTCATTAAAATTTGGGTTTGCTACATGATTTATCTAAAGGTTTAAATATTTTTGTTTTATTTAATTTATTGAAATTTAGTCTGAAATGCCATGTTTAAAAAGATGTCTATGTATTTCATTGAAATTGCTCAGGTTTTTTTTGAAATTGCTTCATTTGTCCTAATTTCCTCTTGCTTTTAGTTGAATTCAAGCTGAATTTGAATCTGGTTTGGAATGATCAAACCTGTATTAATCAAAAAATGGCTTACTTTATTTTAAATGTCTGCTCAAAGAGCTAAAGACATGCAATCTGGCTTCAGAACAAATACACATGTGAGGAAAACTCACATGTGCAAAATATTTTGTAAATTGCTAAATTTCAGATTAACCTAGCTTTATTTTAACATTTTCTTTCAATGTTTGTTTTTAGAATGTAAAGGCTTTGTGTGCTCTCATGAAAAGGAAAAGTTGAAACTAATTCAGTCTTTGGGAAGTTGAGATGCATAAGTTTAGATACCTGTAAGCAGGTGTCTCCATGGAGGTGTCACGGGTGAGATAGAGCCATTTCAGATGGAGAAGCCTAGAAGATACACCATAAGAAAGACCAGCATGTTCTAGGCAAGACAGCTAGAAAACTGGTGAAATAGCCTTAAGCATCTCCGAAGGTTCTAGATGCCATTTATCTGAGTAACTGAATAGGGCTGTAGGAATCTACGTGTGAGATTCTGGATGCCACCACACATGCTGACTAGGAGGATATGGACTCTGAAATGTAGACACCTAGCGACTTCTGAGGATGGCTCAACAGTGTCCCACCTCAGAATCCAGAAAGGTGCAAGTCTCTCTCATGTTGTTCTGCCAGCCAGGTGCAGTCTCCAATGTCCCATTGCATCCTGGATGTCAGCAGGTATCTATATTTAGACAAGTGTCTCCTGCCCTACGTTTTCACAGCAGAAGTGGAAGAAGTTTAAACATCCATTTCCTGTGTCAAGCCATGTGCAGTGATACCTAAACAAGGGAGTCCTGATCTGAAACAAGATCCAAATAAGCTCATAGTAGTTTTTATCTGATTAGTCATGAAAACATATTGTGTTTACAAATAGTGAAAAACATACTCAGTATTAGAAAGGCATTTGGAAGCATATTGTGATACCAACATAGGTTAAAAGTCATGTTTACATCTACATTGAACTGGTTCTGCTGCATGAAAGGCTGGTTCACAGCAGAGCCTGAAAACCTTTAAGACAGTGATCCAGGCTCAATTTATTTACCTGTGACTTTGAAGCACCACTGTGAGCAGTAAGTATCACTGTTTGTGAACTCACATTTCCTCTGCTTGGCCATGTCCTCAATGCTTCCAGCTTATGCTTCTCAGAAGGACTCCCTTGGGTGAGATGAATCTACACATGGCCGGCGTTATGTGTAAGGCATAGCACATTTAAACCTGTGTTATGTCTTCAGAGCCCTGCAAAATAGAATTAACACATTGGGAAGCCAGGCTGTGATTCTTATTTTGACAATGTTCTTATTATTTTATCCTGCTAATCTGATTTTCAAAGATTTATACATTAATTTTTCATACGATAATCCCTGAAACTATGCTTTGAAAGCCCAAGCTATAAATACCACATGGCTAACACACGTGGTAGGAGCAGAAAAAATTCACAAGAAACAGACAAACCTCAGAATAATAATTTCATTATACCACCCTTATAAATCTTCCCAGCTGTTCTGACACTTTAATTACAAAGTGACACTTTCAGTCTTAAAGTATTGTGGCCTGTGTAATAGATCATTTCACTTAATACATGTTATGAGTCTGGCTACTGTAGAGGAGTCATTTTACAATCTGTCTCCTTTACAAAGGCAGAAAGTCAACAAGAGATTAAATATTATAACTATAAAACTAAATAAGAAATTGAGGAAGTCCTGAATTTATTACAACATGCATATGTGCAAAATATGTAGTGTCTTCCACGCCCTCCCCCTTGTTAGTATCCCATGCAAGCCTCTCTATGGAATAAAGATGTAGGCTGTATGGAATAAAGATCAGACTTGGGGCAAGAAGCTGGCTGCCAGTTCTGGAGCTCTTGTGCCCAAAAAGTGATAGTTTTTTAAAGCTGCATGCAAAAGACAGAAGCTCCAGAATAACCCCACTAAGCAACTTTCAGAAAAGGGACTAGAAAGAAAATCTGAGTCAGAAATAAAGAATGTGTGACTTGTTTTCAGTCTAACACAGTCTTAACATAACTGCAATTAAAAAAAGAAAAAAGCAGGACACAGGTTGCTGTAAACAGTGACTTCAGGATGTCAGAATAAAAATGAACAAATACCGGTAATTATAGGAGTAAATATAGTCCTAGCACGGGATTTCTGGAGTCTGCTCTTCACTTGGGCACATACAGAAAATCATAGTGATGCTAATAAAGGCTGCAGAGACAGACAGTTTAGCTGTGATCTGTTATGTACATCTATACCTCTTCAAATTTACCTACAGAGCTCTAGTTATCAGTCCTGTATCATTTACATCATCAGAAGTTATTATTGTCCAAGTAAAAATACCACCTTTGATCTTTACTTTTAGTGTCTTTCATTACAGAGTTAACACTGAAGTAACAGGATTGCCAGCAACCATGCTGTATAGCTTCTCAGAAGAGTTTTTGCAAATACAGGTGTTTTGGAGGGAGGTCAAGCTGTTTTCAATGGATAGAACCTTCCAATGTGGTGGCTTACACACCAAAAGTGTTCTACTTTCTCGTCACTTGATCCTTGTTTTGGCTCCATCTTGCTACATTCCCTTTGCTGATTTCAGCTTTGTTGTTATCCTCAAGCTTTGTAGGCATTTAAGTCAGAAATATGAATGTTACAATTAACACTGGTTTGCGTGCATTCTCCTTTATAAAGACAAAATCATTTCACAGATGTCTCAGGACTTGGAATTTTTAGATGATCATTTTAACCTCAGCCTATCATGCAGTAGTCTATAAGCTATAAACATCATCTGGCTGGAATAGAGCTATCCATTATTTTGCTCAAAACCAGAAATAGCCCTCCCCAAATACAAACATTTATCTATTAATTCTATTAGCATATATCTTGGTTATAGTGTTAGCATAGTGTGGCACAAAGTGGTATCCAGAATTAATGAGCAATTCAAATCTAAGCAGTCTTGATTTTAATTTCTGGGTGGCTGTTTTTTTCTTTGTTTTTAATTTGTGAAAATTGAAAGGAAAAAGAATATTATGGCCTCTGGCTATCAGCTTCACTTTTTGCTTCTCTACTTATTTCTGTTATTGAAATGTTCATCTTTTTATCGATGGACCCATAAGGTTCTACACATAAAGGAACCCATCCTGAAATCAACTCCATATGGACAGACCGTATGTGTGCACTGAGTCCCCCTGAAGTAGACTAAGGTTAGCATTTCTTATTCCTGCTATAGTAACATGCATGTATCCCTAACCATGGACCCTGTTGCGCCAGGCACTGTACAGACAAAAAAAACCCCCTAAATCTTAGAGCTAGCAGATGGACCATCACAGTGCAGATAGGATGAACACTGCAAACCATAATGGTGGCAGACTAGGTTGTTAAATAGTAAGTACCGATATTACCCTGTCGCATTTAAATTTACCCATCGTATTTATATGATTTCATTTAATGTGCAGCTCTCTAGAAGAGGTCATTCTCATTTCTTTTCTGAGTATAAATCACAAGTGATATTTCCTGCTGTCTATGAGGTTGCACGTATGTGTGTTAAGATTAGAATGAGGCATCTTTTTGTACTCTGGTCTTGCCTACAGAGGGAGGCAACTGTGAAATAAGAGTTACAGTGAAGATGTAGTGCATTAATAATCTTGCAGGATCTTATTCTTTTTTTGAAATTGTAGTTAACCAACTTTGTGTTACTATGCAGTAAAGATGTTCATATGGAGAGGCAGTGTAAACTATCCATTTCCATGTAAATGTATGCTTAACAGTGCTTTGCAGACATTTTTTTTAGGAAAATCTTGTGCGATGACACTGAAATCAAACCAAAGGTTTATTTTCCAAAAGCTACGTTTTCATGGCAAATATTTACATGTAACAGATGGAAAGGACGATGCTGATCTATGGAACATAGGTAAGGACGTGATTGTCTGTCTTAAGAACATTATACAGGTGGCTTCTCAGGGAGAAGGATTAAAAAAAATGGAAAGGCAATTCTATGTATATACTTTGTGGTCTGCAAACCTGTGCAAGTTTTCACAACCAAGATCTTTCCAAGTAGGTCACAATTATTTTGCAATGTGTTTGCATGAAAAAAGACGACGTTGGATAAAAATTTGGAAACTGAAGATTAAAAATAAGATGCAAAGCATTAAGAGCTATGATAATGCCCCATTAAACAATTTATCTAGGACTGCAGTGGGTTCTCTATTATTTCAGGTCTTTAAATCAAGTTTGGAAGACTTTCGGGAAGAGATGCACTTGCTTAATCCACAGTTATGGGTTTTACTTACAGGATTTCTGGGTGAGGGCCTCTGACCTGTACTATGCAAGCAGTCAGGTTAGATGTTCATAATGATCCCTTCTGGCCTTAAAATCTATCAATTTATTAAGCAACCCACTGTAATGCTGTGATGCAGAGGCAATTTACATCAAGATTTGAAGAGCACTTAAATTAATTGTTTCATTAAAATCCATTTGAATGCTTTTATATCTTGATGCATGCTGCTTCTGGGTGCCTCACAGATTTTATGAGGAGATCTGCCCCAGAGAACCTCTTATGTTTGCCTGGCCTGACTTGTGCGTTACACCAACCCATAACAGTGTTCCTCGGGAATTCACTTGATGAGGAACCCTGACATCATGTCTAGAGCTTGTGGGTGGTTCTCTGGCTACCCCTAGGAGGTGCTCCCCAGTGGCTCCACTCACTACTCTTGTTGGCATCATGAGGAATGAGTTCAGGACTGTGTGGGAGCGTGTTTCAGATCTTTCGCACACCTACAGCCTTATGCCAAAAATAAGATGCAATCATTTGTTTCCTAGGTGATAACTGCACTGAGCATGTGCGATCTTTGCTGCCTTTAAAATGGTGAAGGATGTTATCAGCCTTTCTTGTAGCACTTTTGAGGCAACATATCAAACAGCTTTTATTGCAGAACAAATGGCTCGTTGATTATGTACACATCAGGAAAAATGTATTGAGGCTTGCATCTCAGTACTCATTCTGTTTGTTTGCTTTTTATGTGGTAAGCTAAGAGGGAGTAACAAATGCCAGTTCTTAGGTTTCTGAATACTAGAAGACCTTTGAGATGTTCTTTCTTGATAGTCTGTCTGAATCTGTATCTTTATGAAGATGCACAAATTCTAGTTCCAACCTTGTTTTCTCATGAAGACATTGAAAGCTCATCAAAGCAGAATATTGTCCAAGTGTGTCTCCTGTCTGCAGAGTATCTGAATGCCAAAATTCTGTCAAGATACTTGCTTTACATGACTATCCTTTGTAGGAAACAGTAAAGGTTAATATAAGAAGTATAAACAGACTTCTAGTGCTCTGCTAGGGTATTTTTAATTAATTATTCCAATATTTCATATGTCTGCTAGTTTTGGAAATATGCAGAGTTTCTGAATTCTTGAAATGTTATATTTCATTTTTAACTTGTATTTATTTTTTGTTTACTATTGCTATCTATATAGGCTTTTATTTCAAAATGTAGTATTTTATTGGAAAGTCTATTAAAATCTACTTATTGTCAAGAATTCTTGACTTCTTTCACATCATGTCCACTCAAAGGCCAATCAGTGATGACTTGTACTGAGTATTCTACTCCAATTAAGGTAAAATTTAAGTAAAATTAATACTATCCCTTTTTTCTGAGTAGTCCTAAGCATAGCAGGCAGATTGATGGAACCTCTCTATGCAGGCATTTTTATAGTGTTATTTTTGGAAGATGAAGTTTGCTGGTTGAATTTATGGATATTTTATTCTTGATTTAACTGCTTTTTCCTGTTGATGTCCATGGGGACTGTTATCTGCACTTGTGACACCTGGGAGTCGGTGTTTGAGTTTCTTTGAGAATCCATTTGAAGGTTTTGCTTTTCATACTTTCTTTGTAAACTGATTTCAGCACACTCCCCCCCCCCAAAAAAAAAAAGAAAAAAAAAAAAAAGAATAATAATTGGAAGACTGACTGCTCAACTTCTCACCTATGAAAATCAGGGGACTGACATGAAATGGAGGAAAAGGCAAGCTCTAAAACATGTGGAGCTAACTATTCATCTTGTTTTTCTGCTTGAATCAAAATCCTGATTATTTTAACAGGTTCAAGAGAAGGTCGCACAGCAAGATGATAATCTGCAAAGCTTTCAATTGGTAGCAGACTCATAAAACTTAATTTACATGGACAGTTGTGATATTAAAACCCTGGAGAAATGCAGTTTACAGGACTGCAGCAAAGTGAAGTTCTGTGTGGTTTGTTAAATTACATTTTGATATTGCATCTTGGTAGAAGATATTGTAGAAAACAATAATGAATCTATATCACAAAAGCTGAAAGTGAAGGTTGATGAATACCGCCTATCACACCAATTGATCTGATAACATGCTTAGGTACTATGCTGAAATATAAGGACAAAGCCTTGAATATCTAGATGGCTAAGGTGATTTTTGTGATTTTCCTAATATTATTTTAAAACTTCCTTATCTGTTTCAGAAACAATCTTTGAAAAATTTGCCTTGGGCTAAAGGAGTAATGTGTTTGCAGTCAACAAAAGCAACAAACTTGTTATCATTAGAAAGAACTTATTGAAGATGATCACAAAGAAAATATGGCAATGTACATTCCCTAAATCTTCTCTAAAGTAACAAATCAATACCAAATTGATTGTACTTTCTGTAGTTGCTTCACAGTCTTCCACCACACTTAACTCCTATTCTTTAGATTAATTTGTTGGCTGAAATTAGTAAAGGTATTTCTGGAGAATTCACAGGCGTCTTCTTGCTGCTGGAAGAATAATGTCAGTAGTGTCAATTTCAAAGACAGGCTGCAAATGCTTCATGTCCAAAACTGAAATAAAACCATGTAGGCTGATATGTCTTGTGCAATTGGTTCCCTCATTGTATCAGCAAAGCTTTTACAGCCTTGGTTTCAAAGATGTTAAACTCCATGTAACCAAAATCATGTTGTTTTATTTGTAAACAAAAGAACAGTCTCAAGAAATCAAAAGTAGTACCAGTATTTCTGAAAAGCCTAACAAACTGAAGCTCTTTACTGGGAAAATACTAGTATCACCTCATAAAGAAATTGGCTGCTCAGACATGGTCCTAACAAAGTAGTGGACCATATTATGAGTTTTGTTTTTCTCCTTCCATTGTGGTTAATAGACCAGTAGACAAAGCAATGTTTGGGGGGCAGTTCACGTATGAATATTGACTTAATTTCGTGCAGTAACATGTGCACAGTCATTACTGCAGTTTTGGACACTGGTTCTTCTCTTTAGTCATGCCCTCCAGCAACTGGAGAGACTAAGCTGTTTCTCTTTCATAGATTTGGCCTTTTATTTCACATTGCTTTCATATACGGTCTTTATTCAGCGGCTGCTGGCTCAGGACTAATCAAGAAACCACTTTTTTTCTGTCATAGTGCAAGATTTGGAGGTTGTATGGCTTCAACCAAGCCAGCGTTCTTCTCACTCCAGCTTCACATCAGATAAGTAGGGAATGGCAGATTTTCACAGCTTCCTCTCTAGAGAAACTTCACCTTTAAGAAAAGTGTGTGAACCAAAGCAAACATTTCGCCTTCTGTAGAGGTCTAGAGAAACACGGAGAAGTTACTGCAGTTTTCTAGTATCAGTAGTAGCTCTCTACTGGTACTCTTATCTGGAAAAAAAAAAACGACTGATTTTTTCTATAAAATACAGGTTGAGCAAGAAGGGTTTCATCATTCCCTTACTCGCTGTTTGTCCCTTCTTACTTCTACTGCCCTCAGAGATAATCCAAATGCTCATCCATCAGGCCTTCAGAGACTGAGTTCTAACCAAATGGTTTTTTCGTGCCTTTTTTTTTTTTCCTCCCCTTGTTTAAGTCTGAAATTATTTCCCTGAATTTCTTGGGGCCTCAGAGGGATTTTTCGTATGGCTTCTTAAGGTCAGATTTCATACCAGGAATCTCATTGGGGCCACACTGTGATAAGCGCTTCTGTCAGCTCAATGCTGTGGGAGTAGCTGCATTAGAAATATGTACAATAGGGTAGGCTCGACAAATGAATAATGCAGAGCATTCTTGAGCACACCACGTCTCTGTGCTGCTTTGATGCACAGCTTAATGTTTAGACACAGAAAAAGTAGAGAAGTGAACATTTAAACTTCATATTCAGGAAGTGGCTCATAGTCTGGAAGAAAGGAGAGTTGTTCCCTACACAAAAAAGAAGTTTATACATGTTTTTGACAATTACTTCAACTGGACAATTTTAAATCATTATAGGATCACAGAATGGTTTGGGTTGGAAGGGATCTTAAAGCTCATCCAGTTCCAACCCCATGACAAAGGCATAGACACCTCACATTAGGTTGCTGTAGGCTCTGTCCAGCCTGACCTTGAACACTGTGGCACGGAGCATTTACCACTTCCTTGGACAACCTGTGCCAGCGCCTTACCACCGTCACAGTAAAAAACTTCTTCTTTATATCTATCCTGAACTTCCCCTGTTTCAGTTTCAACCCATCACCCCTTGTCCTATTGCTACAGTCCCTGATGAAGGGTCCCTAAATGCTGCTTTTCCTTTTTAATCAAAACCATGCCATGTGTTCACCCAACCCCACCAAATTGTAATAGTTCATAAGGCAGGTACCTGCTCCTCAATTAATTGTCTTAACTCCATAAACTGGTCAATCATAAGGTATATTCACTTGAAGCCTTCTTAGAGATGACACTAATTGTGTCAACTATGTAGCAATTCCTCTCCACTGATTATGAAGGAAGTATAGATGACCAGATAGATGTCACATTACAGTAGTCTACGTGTGATAAGGAGAGTGCCATTGTGTACCCACTCTCAATAGCTAAGCCCTTCAAGCTCGCATGTGACTGGAAATAATTTTGATCCATCAGCAATGAGATTGTTCAGCCAGCACACCACCATGGCACAACCCTTTAGACCTTGCATGAAGAAACTAGAAGAGAAACTGGGGAATTCCTGAGTATTAGCAGGGTATGACTGTTCAGCTGTGGTTTTGTCTTAATCAGGCAACCTTAGACATCAAGTGTCATATAGCATTCAGCAAACAAACTGCTTTTCTTTTTGTTTTATTTCCTTTTAGCGGTCTTCAGTAGTAAAAGGAAAAAGAAAAACATGATATTTTTTATAAGGAAAAGTTGGCTGTTGTAAGAAACATGCAGTTTGACAGAGCAAACTTTTTGGGTGTTTGTGTAGAAAGATTTACTTAAGGGAAAAAGAGAGCAATATGTAAACGAAGGGAACTGCATTTGGTATAGCTATAGCTCAAAGTAATTGATCTACTTAGTTTCTTCATCAACCTCCTCCATTTCTGGAATGAAGGAAAAAACATTTCAAGGGTTATGTCAGTGCCTGTAGTTGTGCCAATAAAAAAATGTGGTGCACCTACTTCTTCAACAGGCCATGTAAAAACTTAATTTCACAGAAATTGTATATTTGTGAATAATTGCCATTCTCATTGTTGGGTCTCAAAAAGTAGTCATCTTCAAAATACAAAGACTTTTTTGCCCACTCATTGTTTCTATGGTAACTACAGCAATTGTTTACCTAGGAAAGCAATATTACGGATTTTAATTTAAAGCTGTATACGAAACATAGTACTTTTTGGTTATTGCTGGCCTTAGTTCTCTTTTTCTCTATTTTTTGATGTCCTAAAGGAAGGAGATGGACTGAAATTATTCCGTGTTTATGATCCCTGCCACTTTTACATGTTCTTCGACCCCGATGACATTTTGCACAGAAAGAGCCACAAACAAAAGGACATAGAGCTGGCTCCAAGTCACCTTCTGTGGTAGGTGGACTGCCAACCACACACGTGTCGATCCAAGTCTGTGTTACTGCTGGAGCAAGGTTGTTCTGCGCTATGTATTTTCCAGTCTTTTGCCAACTTCCTTTGTTCATGGAGGAAACTGAATCAGACCATAGTGTCAGCAGGAGGAATGGGCTGGCCAGGAATAGCTAGAAATAACAGTATATATACTGGCATATTTCAGCCGGTAGAGTTACTAGTGTGTAGTTTTGCCACTTCCATTTTGAGGACAGAGTTTTGTTCAGGTGAAATTCATCATATTTATAGGCTGTTCTGTTTGTTTCTATGTCTGACCAGGAAGATCGGGCAGATGAGGCCCTCTATAGACCGATAGGAGCAACCTCATGTTCACAAGCCCTGCTCTTTGTGAGGGACTTCAACCACCCCACTCTGCTGGAGAGACAACGTAGCAGGGCATAAGTAATCTGGGGGTTCCTGGAATGTGTTGATGACAACTTTCTTCTCCAAGCAGAGACCAGTAATGAGTGGTGTTCCTCAGGGATTGGTACTGGGACCAGTGTTGGTTAACAACTTTGTCAGTGACATGGACAGTGAGACAGAGTGCACCAAGTTTGACAATGACACCAGGTTGTGTGGTTCAGTTGAAACTGGATGGAAGGGATGGGATCCAGAGGGACCTGAACAGACTTGAGAGGTGGGCCAGTGTGAAACTCATGAAGTTCAACAAGGCGAAGTGCAAGGTACTGCACCTGGGTCAGGGCAATCCCAAGCACTAATACAGGGTGAAGACTGGATTGAGAGCAGCCCTGAGGAGGACTTGGAGGTGTTGATTAATAAGAAGTTCAACATGACCCAGCATCATGCACTCGCAGCCCAGAAAGCCAACCGTATCCTGGGCTGCATCAAAAGAAGTGTGACCAGCAGGTCAAGCAAGGTGATTCTCCCCCTCTACTCCACTCTGGTGAGACCCCACATGGAGCACTGCATTCACCTCTGGGGCCCCCAACACAGGAGGGATGTGAAACTTTTGGAGTGCATCCAGAGAAGGGACACAAAGATGATCCAAGGACTGGAGCACCTCTGCTATGAAGAGAGGCTGAGAGAGTTGGGCTTGTTCAGCCTAGAGAAGAGAAGGATTCGGAGACACTTCATAGCAGCGCAAGTTTTATACCTCTGATATTAACATTGCTCATTAGAGCAAGATTTGGATCCTGGAATGAGTAAAGTTCCCATGGAAGAATCTGCTTCAGAGCCAGAACTTCTCTGCCTTTTGTTCAGATGACTCAGCAACAGTGGCACTTACCCAATCTCATTCTGGGGACATTTGGGGACTTCACAACAATTAACACTCCCATTCCCATCACCTCCCTCACCACCCTGCTGCTCAGCAGAAGATGCCAGTCTGGGGTGCAGGCATAAGCAGGGATGAGTTCAAACCCTACTAGAAGCCTACTAGTTAAGTTTCACCCTGTCAATACTCTACTCTCACTGCAGAGACAAGATAGTACATCACACAGCAGCATAATTGGAGGTTTCATTCTTTCAGCCTTCATTTGAAGAACTCCCCCACTCAGATTGGAACTCACTGAATAGAAATAGGAGCACCAGTGTCAAATTTTGAGTGATATGAGAACATCAAACCACTTTCTATGGCACAAAAAAACCAGCCTTAGGAATGCACGGATTTTCTTGAGAAGCTTAATTAATTTTTTAATGTAGAGTCATGTGCATTTCTATGGATTTCAGGAGGGAGGTCTGTCAATACCCTAAACTGTCCTTTCAATGTGTACATGCTGATTGCATTTAATTAACATCCTCACACATCCATTTTGAGTCTCCTGTCAAGTGCGCTGGAATTCTTTGGTGGAAAACAGTGATGGGAATTGTGTAGGAGAAGGTAGCTGAACATAAAATCCATCCATACATAAAAATATTGGAAACAACAGAGGAAAAAACAGAGGAAACAATTAGAAATAGCATAGATGTCATTTTTTTATCAATTTCAGAAAATTGAAAAGGCTTCTAACAATTGAAATAACATTATTGTGACCTTGATTAATAGGATTAATACCTTCATAATTCATAAAGGCAAAAAGTAAGTCAAATTTCCTCTGTTGGAGTTGCTGGGTTTGAGTACTTCTAATATGAATCAGAGTTGTAATGCTGCAAAAATTCTACTTGCCCATTTTGGCTAGTATAGCCACTTTATACATGAAATCCACTCTCGGTAAAGCACAAAGAAGAAATTACAGGGAGGACACGTAGAACAATTCCCTAGAGTAAATTCAACCATTTTGTGATATTTTTTTATTCAGATACTCTGCAAATTGGTTTAATTTTCCTGTTTGTTTTTTTTGGGGGGCAAATCTGAGAGCATCGGTGTTCTACAATCTTTTAGCTGCATCTGATGCACTCCATTACTCACAGAAAATCTCCATAGATAGATATGAATTTGTGTTCCTCTTTTGTACTTTTCGTTAAGTGTCCTACTCAGAGATGTGTATTCTGTCTTCCCCTCTCATGTCCTGCTTTCCACTGATGAGCCAGACCAAACAACAGCTTATAGCCACCTCCAGTCATAGATTCTAAATCTAAATCTAAATCCTCTAATCCTTACCCAGGGACTGCACAGTGTTCAAGGAATTTCACAGCTAGTTTCAGTTTGGCATTTCTGAGTTTTCTCAGCTACTAAGAGCTGGGTCACTTCCTTGCATAGAGCTAGAACAGTCTTGGAAGCCTTTAGCATTTCAGTGCCTCCTTTACATCTGTGCACAACCAAGAGTCAAAAATTAGTCATAAATTCCTTAAAAGCACATTGGTATGATATAGATATTCCTATGAGGATTAGATATGCTCTGTACTCTATGAAGAAATGTGGGCAGATCTTAATGCCTCTTTAAGATAGATGCAATTAATTTCACCCTACGAAAGACAATTTCTGTGTATTCACTCTGAAGAGAACATTAAGTTTATACATAAATCTCTAAAAGACAGACATGTAAATTCAGGCCCTTGTATTTCTCAAGGTTGGAAAGACAATACCAACTGAGGATTTTAAGAGTAGCACCTTTATTATACCCTGACAGGCTACTATTTTCTTTCAAAATGTGTTGTATAGCATACTTTGCACCTTTTTAGTCTCCTTCTGTGTAACATACTTACTGTTACACACCAAGGATACTTGCTTGGGAAGAAAGAATAATTGTCCTGATTTTAATGATGTCGTTAACTATAAGCATGATAGATTGCTCCCCTCTGGCTCCACCTCCTCCATCTTGTCTAATAGGGTCTAAATATCGTATATGTATGTTGGGTTTTTTTTGAGCTGGTCTTGCAAATTACTTCGTAAGAAAGCAGGCGCTTCGATCATCTTGGCCAATGCAATAACACCTTGTATTTGATTGTGCTGCTTATGTTCCACAAGGTTTATTCATTCTGGAACTGAAGAAAACCCAAATTAGTATTCCCTCAGCCTTTTTATTTTAGTCTTAAAATGGTAGAGTAGTTAGCATGCTCTTTAGAGATATTGATTATACCTGGAAACTTATTCAAATCCTTTTTACCCCTGCAATTTCCTGTACGCACAAGCTTCTCAGAGTGCAGAGATTCCGAACATGTTCAGCCTTGCCCAGTGTGTTAGTATCTATAGGTGCTACTGCCACAAGAGCAATAAGTGTTACCAATCATGGGATCATAAAATGTAGTCATTGTGTCTCCTTATGCAGATACTGGAAACTTTCATTTTATTTACCTTTAAAATAGTGTCAAAATAGGAGAGGAAATTTCCTGGTAGGGAAAGAATAATCTAGCATCAGCTGAGAAGACAGTGACTAATTTTACAGGTTCTGTAAAATGGTTGTGAATGATGGGAAAAGGGGAGGAGAGAAACAGGGTGGAAGAGCAAAACAGAAAAGAGCCTTTTATATATATATATTTATTAGGACCTTCTTAGTAAGGTTAATAAGAGGCATTAGGAATGTAAGTGCCATGGCCACCTCTATCAATTCTGTTTGCCTCCTTTAATCTTTGATCCAGCTGCTCCAAATATCTGGCACAGTGAACTCTGACTCTGGGCTCTGATTCACGATGGAGTCCTTGGGGATGCGTGTTTAGGAGCTGTTCTGCATTCGTTGGGGCTGCATCCACACAACTCTGTGTGTCCTGCTTGTGTGGGGATCATCTTCCTCATCCACTCTCAATCATCCACCATCGTGGCAGCCATCTGGCTGTCGCTGTTGACAGTGGGAGGTGGCTGCTTTCTGACTCCCTTTATCCCTGGAGAAGGCAGAGAATGCTGTGACAGCCCAGCAGAGCCATGGGGCTCCATTCTCCCCAGATCCCTCTGACATTGCTTCCTTCCCCTGTGCACAGTAATATCACTTTGCTTTCAGTCTTACCTTTCCCTCCTACAGACACATCCCTTCTGTCTTCTTTCTGATTTGTGCTTTCTCTACAATATCTGTCCCCTCTTTTTCTCTGTCTCCAGCCTTCCAACCTTCTAGTAATTTCGCAGCTCATGGTTATGGAAAAGAGAATGTCTGAGGGGAGCACAGGTGTGGGAAGGAAGACAAAGGATGCTCCTTACCCATATCGCCACCAGGGCAGTGACAGGAATGGGGAAGCCCCTGGTAACTAGTGGTCTCTCCCCTCTCACATCATGTACCTCCATCCCTCCAAGCACCAGCACATAGACTCTTGGAGCTGAGTAAAAGTAAGAAACAGAGCCACATGCAAATACACTAACGATGCCCCCTGTTTTAAGGACTGGCATCTGCCAGAGCTTCAGCAACTGAAGGAGCCAGGAGAGCTGTGGAAGGATGTGAAGCAGGTGCCAGCTGCTGTGCTCCAGGCTGGGACCAAAGGAGGATGTGAAGGAGAAAGAGGCCAGGCTTCAACACCTGGTAAGGAGGTATGGGATCCCCATCCTTTATCTTTTGGGATGAAAGGAGCAGTCAAGCTGGTTAACTGGTGGAAGAGAAACAGCAGTAACGGAATCACAGAGGATTAGGAGCATGAATGGAGCTGTAGCAAGACAGTCCCTCTTCACTGTTCCCCAACAACTTTATCAATGTTACCTCAGATGGGTAGGGATGTGGAGGAGGACATGATGCAGGTTGGATGAGGCAGTGCAGTTACCCTGGGGGAGCCACATCAAGCAGTGGTCAGGATTTGGGTCATTCAGTAGTTGCTTAGGAAAAAGGAGATAATATTTTAAGCAGCAACCCAAAGAGGGGGGGACCAGCAGGGAGTGCCAAGCCATGAAGCAGCAGCAGAGAAAGGCTTCTAATTCTCAAAAATGGATGCACGAGCTAATCCTCCCTGCAAACGCAGTCTGGTAAATGGTCAGACCCAGCAGCCTTTTAAATGCCAGACCAGCTCTTAACTTAAATGGCATTTTGCTTTATTATTTATTTAATTTATTCCGCTTTATTTATTTATTTACTAAGAATAGCTTTGAATAAAGAGATGACCTCCTGCTGGCATTGTGTTGCAATGGTTCCTGGTTGTTTGTTGTTGCTGCTGCAGTAGGAGTGCGGGGAGGTGCTGAGTTTATCAGGGCTCAGGCTACATAGGACACTTCCCACCCACACACGTGTGCCCACTCCCCAAAACTCCTTCATCCCAAGTTCAGAGAGGTGGTACCCGGCCTTGTGCTGGGGGTTCTTGCTCAGGGCTGAGGGTGGCTGAGAGCAGGAGCCTGGGTGTGTAGGGCTGAACCGAGAGAGGGAGGAGGAGAGAGGGAGCGGGGGAGCTTTGGGAGGATGCAGGGATGCCAGAGGAGAAGGTAAAACCTCGGCTGGCTTCGGGAAGGAAAGGTAGATGTGGGGAGCGGGTAGTTAGCAGGGCAGAGAGGTGCTGTGGGGTTAATGGAGGGTGGGGAGGCTAAGGGCCAGAGGGCACAGAGCTGATGGGCAAACTCGCGCGTCTGCAGAAACGGTCCGGGGATGCTGGCTGCGGAGCTAGAGGGCTGGTAGGGAAAGGCAGGGGACAGGAGGAGGGCGGGAGAAAGCACGGCAGGAAGGGAGGTGTCTGCTGGGGAGAGGCGGGAATGGGGCAGAGGACACGTCCCGCCGGGCTGCCCTTGGCACGGGCATCGCTTTTCCTCTCTGCTGGTACCCGGTGCTGCCGCCCTGCAGCCAAAGGAAGGGGTGAAGGCTGGAGAGGGCAGCCTGTCCTTCCAGTGGCAAACAGTCCCTCCTTTGGCTTGATACCGCTGGCTGTGTGCGTGTTGAGAGGGTGGTCGCTGCTGTTGTATCCCCTTCTCTCCGCTTGCCAAGGAGCAGCAGGCAGTGCTCAGGGCTGGCAGGCTGCTTGGGTTCCTGGAGGGATCTATGCCACTTGGTGGCACTAAAAAGTTGCACTCAAGACCAGCGCTCTCCCGGTGTAAAGGGCCCCCGAGCCCGCAGCCCCGGCCCGCAGCAGCGGTGCTCCGGGGGGGAGGCAAACTCCGGCCGTTCGCAAGGGGCTGCCGGATCGCAGGGGTGAACTCTGCCCCAAGACTCGTGTTTAAACAGACCCTCCCGAAGCATCTATCGCTTCCCACCCCCCACACCCCCCACCCGCCTTTTCTTAATCATTTTATTCAGATGATACTGCTTTCTTACTTGCTGGAGGGTAGCGCAGGAAGGAGGTGTCACTTATAGGGGTACTTTGCAACCTTCAGATCATTTGGAGAGATTTTGTTGCTGGGCAGAATGCAGGGTTAGCCCCTTTAGATGCAGAGAGGTTGCTGCCGTGCATAGAGGAAGGGCAGAGGTGTTTAAGCAGGTGGGTCAAGCTGCAGCAAGTATTTAGGATGACCAAAGGCTGTGGTGGCAGAGAGCAAACACTCATCTGTTGTTTCATCGTTTGTTTATTCCTCCTCCTAAAGCCTTCCCCCCTCCCACCTCCACCCACCCCCCTCTTAAATCCAGGGACCATTCACGCCTCTTGCAAATGAGGCTTGGGCAACGCTGAGAGAGCAGCGTGTTGCGTGGCGTGTGTGTGTGCACGCATTTGCGGGGGTAGGGTACTCGCTCCTCAGCATTTGCCTGTGATCAGAAGAAAACAGGATGTGCCCATAGCTGGAGGAGTGACAATGCTAGCCGAGCGGGGCTCACCTGCTGGTGATCTTTGCAGAGGCATTTGAGGATTATTCAGCTCCAGAAGGTCTCTGTGAGGAATGCTATCTCTGCTGTGGCTGAAAATAGGAGGTGCCTACCAGTCTTGATTATTGCCACTGAAAGAACTGCTTTGCCACCACTATAGGAAAAAGCAATTGCTGCCACCGACAAGGTAATGCTGTGGGGTGGGAGAGGGGATTTATGTGCCCTGGGTTGCAGACAGAAACCCTGTGGATGTGGGATGAACTCTTTCTCCTCCCTCCCTCCCTCCTGCTTTTGTCCTGTGCCCTACTTGCCGGAGAACAAGCGCAGCTCTTGGGGGGCAGCAAGCCAACTGGTCGGAGCACTGGAGGGCAGCAGGCAACGATCCCTCCCCAGGAGCAGCATATGTGTGGGTCTGGGAGACACCAGGGGACTGCAATACCTGAGCTTGGTGGTGTGTGTGATATAGCCCTTATGTTCACTAGTGGGGATCTGTTTTGGCAGGAAGAGATAATGGGAGCGAGAATGTGTTTGTTTTCTAGACACAGCCAAGCTTAGCTCAGCCATAGACTTCTCTGTGTGACCTTGGGACAAATCACTTTGGCTCTGCTTGGCAAGTCCCGTCTGTTCCTTGTTTAATAATTGGAGCTAATGTCTCCGCATGCAGAAATGATTCATTAAGAGCTCAGAAGGAAAGCAATACCACTAGCCAAGCAGGGAGACAGGGACCTAAGAATCAGTGTGTGTTCATAGATACACGTCTGTATGCACAGCCGCTGAGTTGTAGGAGCTCAGGTAGCAATGCTGGGAGTTAACCTTGTCCAGTAGTTTCCTCTAAGACTCAGCTCCAGGTATTGAATTTACTTGTAAAGAACGTGGTCCTGCATGGCAGATGTGACCACCACGGCAATTTTCACCTCTGGTTTATTTTGAGGTTCGCTTTTTATTTTCCCTTCCCTCAGCTTGACCGGTAGGCGATCGCTGGCGGCCGGCTCTGATCAGCACCAGGGACAGCGCTCGCCCGCCGCTCCCCTCCCCACTGCTGCCGGCTGCCCGCTGCCCGCTGCCCCATACCCGACCCGCTGTTGTCCGCTGTCCACCCCGCCAGCCCCACTGCTGCCCATTGCTTGCTTTCCTCCTGCCCGCTGCCATCTGCCCACTATGCCACTTCCTGCTGCCCACTGCCCACAGCCCGATGCCCGTAGTCAGCACTATCCCGCACCACAGGGCTCCACCACCTTCACAACCCCACTTCATTCCATCTCCTCCTCCAGAAGGGCTTTCTGGGGGCAATGAGGGTGACTGGGTGTAGGGGGAGACTGGATGTTTCTTTCTTCTATTACTGAGGAGAGAGTGGGGGGATCGTCTTGAAAGCAGAGTGTTGGAGGATCGTCTTGAAAACACACCGCTCTAAACAATCCTGAAAGGAAAGATACATGGATGAGTTAACTCCAAGACTCTTCATTCTCTACAATTATTTTTTATTACTGTATTCCTAAACATTTCTATCCCATGCTAATATTTTGCAAACTCTCAAATTCTTTAACTGCATACTAATATTTATGATATATGATCAGCGATTCCAGGGTTAATCATTATTTTAAATGATCAGAGTGTTTTGGGGGTCTCTATACTGGTTCTTTGTCATTTTATTTGCTGACATTTGTAAGGCTTTTTTGGCATAGCGGTCATATTGGAATGCCCTTGTAGCACTACTCTCGTTGTGACTTGATAGAAAATGGGTCAGTTTTGGAACTGCTATTGCTTTCTCTCGATCACCTCCTCCAGATCATTCATTTTGTTCAGATCATAGTTTTGTTAATTAATAAAATGTCTAGGATTACAGCTGAGATAACACCAGAGCTTTTAGTTCCTGCATTATAGGGTATGACAGGTTTTTGGTAACAGCAGCAGTAAGTAGTATATAAATTTAGCGGAATTGCAAGTTTTGCTGTGAAGTTAAGCACCTGCATATTAAACCCAGAATGGTTTCATCAACCAGAAAGTGTGTGTGGGCATAATATGGGGAAGAACTTTCTGGGATTGCTAAGGATCTTGCACCTAATTATAATATTCTGTGCTTATTAGGTATGAAGGGATGAGCTCAGCACATCAGTCTGTTATTTTCAGTGGCTGTTCTGGCCAAATAGTTAAAATTCTTCTGTGCTGTTTAAGTTTCTTCTGTTTCGAAGTGGAATTACGGAAAGCTGTTTCATAGTCTCTCTTGTTGTATAAGGCTGTTTCCTTTGTCAAAGGGCATGATCCAATGCCCACTGGAATTCACAGAGCTGATAATGCAATGACTAATGGCTGTTTGATCTTTTAAATTCTTTGTGTGTGTGTGTGTTTTGGTGAATAGAAAATTTAAACATCAGTAGAAATCTCAAACAAGAACAGTGTGCTCATATTTCATGATTTTCAGCTGAGGACCATTTGTATGCATCAGGTTTTGTGTGACCAAAGTGAATTACTTCTAAGGAACAGGTGCATGGGACCTCCTGCAAAAAGCCTCTCCATGGCATTGGGAGAATAGTTTGAACCCAATGCTTAGAGTTTGCAATGCCAATAGCCAGCAGAACTGAGCAAAGGCTTAGCATTCTGAAGGTACACATTTTCCTCACTTTGGTCCCGTTGAGATGAGCTGAGAGGTCTCTCTCATGTAGCTGTTTTTCTAAGGCAGTTCCGTCTTTTGCTGTCTAGAGATCTTCACTGTGAGATAAGTGGCAGGACTGATTCTGAACCAGTAATCCAGTTGCTGCTTGCTAAGGTTTTGTCTTCTCTGATGATGAAACCTAGGCTGGAATATACTGATTTGATCCATATCCTATGGATCATTGCATTATCTCTGATGGCATTGAATTAATTTTGGTATATGCTGTAAATGAATGCCTGGAAAGCATTTAATTAGCAGGCACTTAGCTGGAAGCTATACAAACATAACGTGTAAGTAAATTTTTTCACTGCAAATCAATTCATTTTAGGGGCCTAAATTTTTGTGATTGCTCTGATCCTGAAAATCCTTCAAAGAGACCTTAAACTTTAGATGTCTTTACAGATGTTTGAGCAATAGCATTCTTCATGTGCTGAGCATATTCCCAAGTGTTTTCCTGCTTTGGACCATAATTCCTCTTTCTATCACAGCACTTTTCTGTGATTCAGTAATCTGACATTTTATTTTTATTATTTAAGTCTTCCTGAAGATTTAGACACTATGAACAAACAGGCTGTAAAATCACAAAGTTTTATGTAGCAAAGAAGAAACCTTAAAGAAAGTGTTGCTCTTTCTCTGATAAAAAACAGGCTAAATCAAAGATTTCCCTTTGCTGAGTTTGTTTTATCTGCAAGAAGCCACACAGCCAAGAGAATTCGGATTGCAGAGGACAAGAAGGTCCTTCTCTTTGGGGTCACTAGTGGGCGCTGCTATAATAATGTAAGTCACAGCGGGAAACGGTTTCATTCCTCAGGTTTAAACACTGTTACACCTGCAGTAGTAGAAGCCCTTAAGAAAAGTCAGACGTGCCCCACGCATGAACTCTCAGCCACATACAAAGTGGAAAATCAGCACTTTGTGATCTGCTATTAACATTCTGATTTCCTTAATTTAGATTTAATTAATGCTGTTAGATATTAGGACTTGTTTCGTTTCTTTTGGTCTGGAGAGACTGTAAGTAGATGGACTTGCCTTTGAGGTTAAAGTAAGTAATTTAAATGTTTGTGTGATGGAATATTCATGGAATATTGCAGATGCTCATTTTCTACTCGGTTAAACCTCAACATGAAGTAGCTGGAACTCTGCCCTAAAGGGACAGCTGAGAATCTCTACTGACAGACAGTGGCATAAAGTTTTTGCTGCCAGGGAGAGCAGAGGTTATAGGAACATGTCGAGTGCTTCATCAGAGCTGTGTCTTCAGCCATCTGGGTAGCCCTTACATTTTTGTCTAGGGCAAGATGGAGCAAAGAACAGATAGGCAGAAATATCTTTCTGTCATTACTTTTGCAGTTGCTCCAAGTGCAAAGGTAGCGCGCCAGTAGACAGAGACAAAAGTGTCTGTCATCTGTTGTTAAAGCATATGACTTCAGGATTAATTTATAGTTAGATCTATAGCTGAAATAAGCTGGGAACCTTGATACACCAGTAATTAAGTGCCTATTTCCATTTTGCCTATGTTGCAGTAAGTTGGGAATAATTCCTTGACGCTGAAAAAATTGAACAGTGTGCAAAGTAAATTTGACCCAAAGTGCTGTTCATGTTCATCTGCTTGTCCATCAATGAAAACAAGTAAATGCAGATAAATTATTAATTGTGAAACAATCCCCATTACTTTATACATGCGTTCAAGATTTCACTGTATTTGATGCTGCTACATTTCTCAGTCTGAAGGATGCAGTGTGTCAAACTCCCTTTAGGGTTCTCCTTAACAATTTAAACAGGAGTTATATTTAAGCTTATGAAATTTTCTTTAACTTTATTTTAGTACTCATTCTGCTTGCAATAATAAGCTTCATATAGTAGGAAAAAACAGTAATAAATGTAAAGTGACTTGTATGTGATTCTTCTGGTGAACAGCAATAGTAAAATTGTGTATTTGAAGAGTTCCCTTGGCGCTCTTCTCTTCAGGAGGATGCTCTCCAGGAAATGTAATTAGTGTGCTTAGTCCATCAGCTCTCTGCTCAGTCATTTTGGCCTAAAATGGGATATGTTACTTCATTATTCTCATGGCATCTTTGCGTGGCATAACCATCAGTATCCAGTGGAAGGATGACAGGCAATAAGCACAAACTGAAATACAGGAAATTCTGTTTAAATGTTAAAAAAGAACCCTTTTACTGTGACTGTGGTCAAACAAGTTGTTAAGAAAGGTTGAGTCTCCATCTTTAAATATATCAAAAACCTGGCTGGACATGAAGCTGAGAACTGCTTTAGTTGAAATTGTTTCAAGCAAGGTGTATGGACAGGATGCCTTCCTGAGGTGCCTTCCCACCTCAATAATTCTGTGATTTTTAGGTTTCTGAGAGCAAAACGAAGCCCATAGAACCAGATATCTGTTATACAAATCCACTGAAAGCCAGCAGGCTTACTTAAGCATGCCAATATAAATTCCAGGTTGTTTCACTGCATCATGAAATCCCATAGAAAGCATAGAATTCAGATGCTTTGGATATGAGTCCTAAGCCTAACAGTACAAAACATAAGCATTTTTCTTGATGTAATTTGTAGCAGTTTTGTAAGTCTCAAGTAAATTGACTTTCATTTTAATACAGTGGGTTATGCGGAGAAAGTTCACTAATTGTGGAGCAACTGCAGGGTGCATCTGGCGTCTTCCCTTGGATGCCGTGGAGTGCAAGAATTTGAATGCTTTCAGAAACTGCTTTTGGTTCATAGAAACCACCTAGCCATGAGATCTGTAATTATTATGGAACCAGAAATATAAAGGAGACCTTCAGCTTTACTTCATTCTTTACTCTGTGATTTTATACTGATAGATTCAACTGTAGACTGAGAAGAGCAAACAGCTGTTCTCAGGAGTGAAGAAAAAAAGTGGTCTTGCTGCCCTCTTTTTCTTTCTTATCCTGTATGGAAATTGCTTAATTCCTAAACATAAGACCAAGAACAATATAAATAAGCTTAACCAGAAACCTGATCGATGTGTGTTGTAGAATTCAAATGGTGGATGGGGACTTGATTTTTTTTGTCTGTGTGTGTCACAAGCTCACCCAATCCTCTGAATTCCCTCTATTTGTACATATGCAGCTGCATAGGCAGCTAGGTTATAAGAAGACATCTAATTGTATATCCAGTTACAGTCTGAGGCAGAGGTGGCATTTGTCTAGATATACTTGTGCTCTGTATATGTAGCCTTAATTTGAGAAGCTCAAAAGACTAAGCATCCATGGTTTTAAATAACACAGTACTATTTCTGTTCAAATGGTAGCAAGTTAGTAAGTAATTAACAATTTTTTTTTGAAGTGATGATATATTAAATTAATTGGAGGTATAGGAATTTAATAGCTGTGATATAGTACAAAGATATCCCCTGTCCATCATCCTTCACATAGCTTACAAATTATACGGTACCATCTTCAGAGTCATGGAACAAACAATCGGAAGACATAAACAGTAATGATATTCCGTAATTAGAGACTAATTAACCTGAATTGAACTGCTGTTATTCCTTAGTGGCAAAGGCTTGCAGTATTGATAAGCCAACTCTTCGCAGACTATAAAAAAATGTCTTGAAACTCTCTACAGTTATCTGAACCTTATTTCATTGTTAACATTTTTTATTAGTAAAAATGAATGTTACATGAACTTATTAATATTGAAATTAATATTACAAAGCCATTTCTATTACATTCCCTTTTTAAGGCTTTTGGTTTCATTTGGGAATGCTCACAGAAATATGGCATTATTTACTCTGTGTAAATACTTTATAACTTATAGATGTCTAGGTGAAATAATGATTAAACAAGGCTTACATCAAGCAGAAAAGTGGTTTTCGGTTTGCTTGTCTCATCTTTAGAATCAGGAAGATTTTCTCTGTGGCACCATATGGAATGACCTAGCTATGAGGTGTAAATTCAAGATTAAAATATTGCTAGATTTTCAGACTGTAAGAAATAGAGGTAGATTTCCTGTGGCAAGGGTTTCTTTCGCTTTACAAACCTAAGTATTCTTAGAGTCATTGTTAATGGATTAGAATCCATTAGAATTAGAGCTATGTGAATAAAACAGAGATCAGGATCTGTTTCAGAATTTTGCAATTGTTTTGTCAATAATGGAACTGGGCATGTGATTCACTAAGTAGCTCAGCATCTTCCTAGGTCTACGAGTGCGCTTAACTTTCTGTACTATCAATGGATGCACTGGCAGGTGCAGAACAATAGATGATACTTTAATGTGCTCAGGAATCAAGACCTGGACAAACTACTGTTTAAGCCCTACATTTAAAACCAGAAGCCTCCTGCTGCAAATCCACTGCTAGGTACAGAACATTTTCAAGTACACTTTCAAGTTCCACCAACCACAGCCAAAGAGAGGAAATCTTTGCTGATTCTTTTATTTTTTTCTTTTTTCTTTTTTTTTCCTAATCTTACATCAACACCAAAGCTGAGTGCAGATTGCATTGCAGACTATCAGCAAACATAGCAGATCAAATATTTTAGGTACTAACGCATTTGTATAGTCTCGTGTTGCTTTCTTTCTACCAGTGAGGTCTGTAGAGTTGTCTACAGTACCAGGATTTGTCAAAATGGTTACTGATGATTTTTGATTTAAGGATATAAAAAGCTGAAAAGAAAATCACTGCTCTACTGTTTTAGAATTGTTGTTACTCTGCTAAAATATTCATTGTTTGAAACAAATACAGATATTAATACCAAAATCAACTTCCTTAATCTTAACTTATTTTAAAAGTTAATCTGTTTCATGTTATGTTTTACAAAGAAAAAACGGATTTACGGATTTACAGATTTGAAGAATCAGATTCTGCATACCTTAGAATATTTCAAGAACAACTCTGTTAACAGCAGCTTCCTAGTGCTATAACTGATGACATAGTGCTGCCTCTGGTACACTAGTGTGACACATGCATTTGTGATATAGAAAGTGTCTGAAAGTAAAAGGATTTGTTTTCAAAGACACACATTAGGAATGGCAGCATCTTTCTTCTATGGAATTAAATACTTGTCTGTCTTTTGTGCTTTGGAAAGTATTTCCCAAAAGAATTTTTAGATAAGAGTGTCAGAAAGAAAGACACTGATTTATACCAGCAGAAGTACAAGCCTAAGGTTGTGAAACACTGAAGTACCGTAATGTTTTCCAGTTTGATAATGATGGAAGTAAATGTATATAGGAGACAATGTATTAAGGGATAATGGGTTTAAACTTAAACAGGGGAAGTTCAGGTTAGATACAAGGAAGAAGTTCTCTACTATGAGGGTGGTGAGGCACTGGTTCAGGTTGCCTAAAAAAGTGGTAAATGCCCCACCCCTGGCAGTGTTCAAGGCCAGGTTGGACAGAGCCTTGGGCAGGGGGGCTGAAAGTAAATGATCTTAAGGTTCTTTCCAACCCTAACCATTCTATGATTGACAAAAGCAATAGTTTCAACTTTAGAACAGATTATAAAGCTGACATTATGACTAATTTTAAAGTTCTTTCTCTATTTATTTTTGAAGGTTATGAGGATTATGATCACGTGTACAGCTCTGCATAGCTGTCCACCTGGAGATGATGACGACTCATTAGAGAATACACGCAAACTCCTGGTTAACCATCAGCATAGTGCTCCTTTCATCCAAAAAATTTGATAACTGCTTTTCACCAGCTCTCTGATTTTGTTCCATCATGTTGTCTCTACCAGCCTAAACCATTTCCTAAAATGGTCCTTTTGCTGTTCCTTGCAATCCTGTTGTTGAAGGAAGATGTCTGTGGGAACTTCAGGCTTTTGGTTTCAGCACAGGCAAATGAAAGAAGGGTGGTTGCACACATGCCTGGTGATATTATCATTGGAGCTCTATTCTCTGTCCATCATCAACCAACCGTTGACAAGGTTCATGAGAGGAAATGTGGAGCAGTGAGAGAGCAGTATGGCATTCAGAGAGTGGAGGCAATGCTACATACCCTTGACAGAATTAATTTGGACCCCACACTGCTGCCAAATATAACACTAGGATGTGAAATAAGGGACTCCTGCTGGCATTCTGCTGTGGCTCTGGAGCAGAGCATTGAGTTTATAAGGGACTCTCTTATTTCATCAGAAGAAGAGGAAGGGATGGTTCGATGTGTGGATGGATCATCATCATCTTTCCGCTCCAAGAAACCCATTGTTGGTGTCATTGGACCTGGCTCTAGCTCAGTTGCTATCCAAGTCCAGAATTTGTTGCAGCTTTTCAATATACCTCAGATTGCTTATTCTGCCACAAGCATGGACCTAAGCGACAAAACTCTGTTCAAGTATTTTATGAGAGTTGTTCCATCTGATGCACAGCAAGCAAAGGCTATGGTGGACATTGTCAAGCGCTATAACTGGACCTATGTTTCTGCTGTACATACTGAAGGTAAAAGATTTTTTTTTTTTTCCATCTAAGAATGACTTTGAACTGCTTCAATCTGGTCCAATAGGTAATGATGTTTGATGTTGGTTTTTTCTCAGTCAGTTGTCAGCAGGATAGACTTTTACTTTATTTAATAATAACTTCACATTCTTTACAGTGCTGAAGTAGCATCATGTTGATAATGGCTGATAACAAAGTTTGAAATATGGTATTGTGTGTGCCCTAGGTTTACTTATTGCTAAAAGTGCTTACTCTGGAATCTCCTAAGTGATCTTAATTTAATTTAGTTGACATGGATTTATTTTTATTTATCTACCAATCACTGTATTTATGTAAAATAATCATTTTTACAATATTAGTATCAGTGCATAACGAGAAAATGTCTGGTTTTCCTAGTGCATAAGAGAGCTCAATCAAAATTTGAAACTGTAGCTGAGTCAGAGTGTGTTCTTGCTTAATATCTGAGCCACAGAGGCATGAATACAGGAAAACATGAAATTCCGGCTAATATTTGAATTTTAATAGTACTTCATGGAGTATTGCGCACAATTCTTGCTGTGCATCTGGCCATTGGTTTCAGGAGTGAGCAAGGAAAGTCTCCTCGAATATTATTCACATATTTATGCTTCGTCAGGTGTCCAGAAAATCAGAACTGTGTGCTAAATTGCTTTCCTCTTTTTATTATGAATTAGAGCTTAGGCTTTTTACCCATTGTTCAAAAGAGTGCATGATTAAAGGGCACAGCCATGGAAAAGCTTACCTGATATCATTATTCCTTGTACTGACAGAGTTGAGTGGGTTCATCTTGCTATAAGGACTAGAATTTCATACTGCCTTAACAGCAGGTTTCCCCAGCCCCTGCTTAACGACAACAGTATATAATGAGTTTTCTGGAATTAGGTTCTGTGATGAATTTTAGGATATCACCAAGTCATCTCTGTTCAAAGAGGTGAACACCGAATGGAAAGCTCAGAATATTATCTGGGAATGAAAAGTGTTATTAAGAGGTTCAGTAGTGGTGGCAACGTTGCTGAACAGCAGCAGATGCTGCTGGATTTATTACAACCAATAGAAAGCAGATTGTCCTTCCCACACACTGAGTGTGCTTCTCTGGCAGACTTCATGCTATTCAAAGACCTTTTTGAGGGGCTGCTGAGCCAGTGCTAGTATGTAGAGATCTTCTTCCTACAGATATGTAGAGATCTCATTCTGCAGTATCAAAAAAACCCGTAAGTTAGAACCTGCATGCAGATTATTGAAATCATGTTTCCACCATAATGAAAGCTGGTAAATAACTGCAGCCTCTTTTGTATGGGAATGCACGAATATATTATCAGTTTAATATAACAGTGTATAAATCACTCTGCGTCACATCATGTAGTGAAGGTTTTCTGTGCCAGCTGATGCCTTTGGCATGGCTTGGTGTGCAGCCTTCACTTCCCAAATATGTATGAATAACATCATGGTCAAAAATAACACAACTGATGTATCACATTAGCATAAAATTTTCTATCCTGATTACTTTTGATGAACGACTTTTACACCTTTGCTTATTGAGACGGAATGCTTATTTATTCAGCATGGGAATTTAAAGCTTATATCAAGGTCTGATTCTTCACGGAGTGAGAATACTTTTACCACTTCCTGTGGTCACTGTTTGGAGCAGATGGTAACATATGGCATATTAATCTTATGGCAGAGGAACTTTGCACTGTTCATTGAAAAGAAGGGAATAGGGACACAAGGGTTGAAGTTAGAGATAGCTTCTAGGGGCAAGACAAGAGTAGTAAATGACAGAGGAGCTGAGTATGAAGAAGGAGAAATGAATGATATATCTAGTATATTTGCCCACTTCTGTTAGTATTAAAGTGGACAAGATAGGTGGTACACTGTCAATTTCTGAGGCTTCATATTGGGCTTGTATCATTCATAGCATATTTACAGCAATATAATTCTGGAGTTCAGTGAACAAACATTAAACTTGGGTGCTGGGAACCTTATGATTCTATCATCCATTTATATAGTGTGGTCATGGTGAATATACTCTCCAGTTAAATAACAACACACAAATGTTTTCTATCAATAGAACAGATGGTATGTGCAATCTGATAAAAAGTACAAACTAGTCCAGGTATTTCTTTAAAATGTGATATGTTTGAAGTTCTGGGTACTTACCAATGATAATGGCAGATGTTATCCATTCCAGTAACAGGTTTTTTTCTAAACCACCATGAAAAATCCCTATAGTAAAATGTTAAAGAAAAGAAATTCAGTAAACAAGCAAAAAAGGAATTATTTATTTATTTATATTATTTCTATTTTTGTAATTGTTTTGTTTTTAATATAGTATCTTTTTACTTGTAAACAATTCTGAATATGTCCCTGTACTCAATGTCCTACGTTCGCAGGTACTACTTCAAAACAGGAGAAAAAAAAAATCATCGAATCTTGCTTCTTGCAATTTTTGTCAACTAGGTTCTTGTCAACCCATTGAAAGCCATCCTTCTTTCAGCACTTCCAATAATTCTGGCCACCTGCATTCATTATATTTAGCTAATATTCATGAATTAACCAGAGTTTTGGGAAATATGATCTTTAGTTTCTGGGGAAAATTTCCAAGGAGAGGGAGGGTCCTCTCTTTCAAAGCTGGACGATGAGACATGAAGAGGAAGAAAAAGCTTGGTCACTTGATGGCTTTAGTAGTTTCATCAGCAGATAAAGTTATAGGTCTCTTTTTGGTCTAGCATAGGAAAAGCCTGGCGTTAAGTCCGTAGTTTCATAACAAAAAGCTTCTTGTTCGAATCTTTCCTTTTGCACATACTACTTATCCTTCTTATCTGTGTCTGCAGTGGATTAATATTTTTGGAGGTTGACCTAGACTTGTGTAGTTAAATCTTTATTCAAGACTTCCATATTTAATATGCACAAACATTTTGAGAAGTTCTCATAAGCTTTGTTCCTTTGACATTTACCATCACAGTTTAATCTAGGTGATGTCTCAAGGTGTACTAGTAAGCAGTAAGAGTAATTTCTTTTTCCTAAAAATGGGAAGGCAGCAAACACTACTGTCAGTGGAGCCCTTGTGGTTTGAAGGAGGAAGTTTCTGCAATTCAATTAACAGGAAATATGAGTAACAAATGAAGGATATTTCTTATAAAGCAACAGTCATTTCCACTTACAGCAAAGTGTTTTACATATGCCAATCAGAAATACTTGCAAGTCTTGGATAGTCTTAGGTTGTAACTCCTCTTGTTCAGGTTTGTCAGGAATGATATGTGCCACTGATATTATTACCTTCCCTCATTCTTCAACTTTTCCTTCCTTGCATTTAATGATCTGAGGGGTTCTACTCTCAAGCAATCTGGCTTTAAAATAAACACTTTACCACCATAAAGGCACTTCTTAAAAACATCCTCATAAATTCTGAAGTCAAGCTCACACTGTGTTCTCATGAGTAGAGATTTTAACAGTGTGTGGTGGGGAGGAAGGAATGAACAGACAAAAAGGGAAACTGATCAGAAACTCCTTGCACTGAGGACTTAACACTTGAAGCAAGTGCCTTCAACTTTCTGGATTGCTACAACAGGCATGCAGGGTGTGCTGGAGACCATTTTATTTGAGGTTTGCATACTGATCTAACTCTTTCAGCTGACCTTACAGATGCTTGGTTTTGGGTTGGTTTTTTTTTCCATCAATGTGATAGGAGCAGATCTTAAACAAACTTTCCTTAAACTAAACCAACTTTCATTTCTAAAACCGACTTTGCAGACAGACAGCAAGTCAATAACGTAGCCTAGAACTCAGTCTGTGCCTCTCTCTGAGGCAAAGTAGCTCAGCAGAGAGAAACCCCCTAGTTTTGTTCCCTGATTTTTCAGAGCATGTTTAGGAATCCTATTTAGCTCATGTAGCTGTTATCCACCCCCAGGGAAACTAATGTACACAGAAGGCTGTAGAGAAGAAAATAAGTGCCTTTACTTGGATTTTGGGTGGCGATGGTTGTCAAGCAAATGGGCCAAGCAGCTGAAGCATTGTCACAGGCTTTTCGTGCTTAACCACTCAACAGAACAACTAATCAGAAATGGTCGGGGAAACCAGGGGGAAGCTTGCTGTCTGCCACAAGAGGCAAAAAAATATTTGCCTTATTTCTCATTGCTAAAGCATTACCTGGTGTTTGTGAAAGATCAGAGGAAAATATATGCAATTTTCTCGTCTCCCATCATTGTGATTTGAAGGCCTCTTAAAGCCCTTTTGAAGTCAATACACTCCCATTAACTAGACTGACATTTGGATCAGGCCTTCCTAGTCGGAAACAAGGTCAATCACCTAGAGTCTGTGTTTAAAATCTGCCTGGAGCCCAATGTATTAGTAATTTGAAAGGCAATTTTTATTGCTTTTGGAAAACATTTATTTTGCCACTCTGAATTAAGAAGTGATGTATGCTGGAAAAATAGAATTGCACAGGGGTACAATTGAAGCACAATAGGTCAAATTTATTGGGAGCGGCAAGGGATAAATTTCACTCTAATATGTAAAAGGTGTGATTTACTTTTGAGCACAGCCTTAAGAAAGAAGACACTTTGTTAACATTTTCTTTAGACATCTTTGCAGGTAAACATTGAAGCAAATGTCATCCTCATCCTCATCTTCAAAGTCCTCTTTGTTTAATATCACTTTCCTCCATTCAAATTTATCATAAGTGCATGTAAAGAGGTGGTTCACATTCATTTTCTTAGGAGGTACTCAAACAAGCATAACAAAAACAGAACCTAATTTTTCCTGTAGAGGAGAGTTATTTCACATATGTGATTTGTTCAAATATGCATGGTTGCAAAACTATTTTTGCTACATCTTTTGCTATGAAGTAAAGAGCAAAATGAAAATTAGTCATAGTCTGTGAGAATAGGATGAAGAAATAAATGAAAGACCTGCAACCAATTGACCTTAAACCTGCTGCTTTAAACAAATTGTACTTAGATGATGTTGCAGAGATTTTTCTTTTGGACTACATATTTTAATCCTTTAGATACAAAAGCTACATTATGATCACAAATATTATTTGCTTTTCACAAAATATAATCATAAAAACATAGAATCACAGAGTCATAGAATCATAGAATGATTTGAGTTGGAAGGGACCTTAAAGCTCATCCAGTTCCAACCCCCTGCCATAGGCAAGAACACATTCCACTAGACCAAGTACCTCAAAACCCCCTCCAACCTAGTCTTGAACACTGCCAGAGAAGAGGCTAACATTTGCTCTCTTGAAGCCCAGGGTAGTGAGCTTGTTGTGCATCATCCTTGCTGCCCTAAGGATCTTGGGCTGTACCTTGTCGTGGTCACTGCATCCACAGCTGTTCTGGAGCTTCAAATTCACCACCAGCATCTCTCCTTGATGGCTCCTCTATCCTCTGTTGTTGTGAAACAATAGCAGTGGATAATAGTTAGTGGACTGAGGCTTGGTAGCATGAGGCTTGGTAGTTTCTCCATGACACCCCTGATAAGAACCCCAGGTAGGCAGCACGCTTCTCTATAGAGTGTGTCATGTCAGTAAATGGGTTCTTCTGTTCCTCTCAGAAGAGAGTTACCTGCTACTATCACCCTTCACCTTTTCTTAGTTTTGCTGGTTGTTATATGGGGAGTAGATGTGGCTGCCTTATTCAGCTCCAGCATCCATCTTAATGTGGTTGGTCTTTCATCCTCAGTATGCACAGTAGTGAAGCAGCCCTGCAAGGGCACGTCAGGCGTCGGGGAAAATATCTTCCTCCTGCAGGTCCTTGGTGTTGCAGTCTTCCATTCTTCTGTATTACTGTCCCCGCTTCCTTCTGCATGTGCTGCAGGGGGAATTTCTGTCTGTTTGACCATGGGCTGTGGGTCTCTGTGCTCCCCTGAGGCTTCCTTGACTCAGGAAATCCCCCTGTACTCCATGATTCTTCATTGAAGAACGTGCTTCATCCAGAGCTGATCACCTCAGTAAGTGATCATGATGATAATATGATTGAAAATTAGATTAATTTTATTTTAAGTGATATTTTTTCATACTTCAGATGCAGAAAAAACCCCACCTAAATAATATACAAAGAAGGTCATTATTAGTCCATGAAAATATCTTCAGTTTCAATAAAAATTTATTTGTAAAAATCTGAAAATTTAAAAATGCCCTGCCTAAAGCCTGAAGAATGTTCTATTGCAGCAAAGTTTGTATTTTGCCCTTGGGGAAAATAATGACTTAGGGGGTTTTATTTTTGAAATTACTTTTTCTTAAACTGTGTCAAAAATTTTGAGATCAGGATTTACACAATTTGATATGCTCTTGATCCCCCTAATCTTGTCCCAAAATAAAGAATATTTCCCATCTAAAAGAAAACATAGGAAAAGAAAAACTCAGTTCCAGTCCTACCCTGTTGAGGTGTTTGCTTATTTTTATTGAATGTTGACATCTATAACAAATGTGGCACTTTCTTTACCCAGTTCCAAATATTTATCCTAGCACTGCAACTGTGAAAAGTAAGGAAATGCTATCAATCAACTGGGAATACTGAGATAGAAAACTGAAGTAGCATCAAGTTAATATTTACTCTGTTCTGCAGTGACTGATGAACTACACAGCATTTTCACATCACTGGCAGACTGCTCAGGCTAGACATAACTACTGTAAAGTAAATTGACTGATAGAAAAATACAAAACTAGGGATATATACTCTGGAGTGAAATGGGGATGAAATGAAGGATTTTAGGGGAAATACCGTCAGAAGTTGAACAAGGAAGTGTAGTGTTCTAAAGCTAAAAAAAAAGAAACCACCCAGACAACCCAAGATCACTTTGAAAGGAATGATACAAGGTGGACTTAGCAAAAAGCAAAACATTTGGATCTTCAATATATTGCTTTGATTCTTTTCTTTTGGGGCTAAGTGTTTGAATGTCACTTTTTCTGTCACTTATACTCTTTAGCTACTCAATGAAAGTCACAGTGTCATGAAACTTGCCTTCACTGAGAAGAGACAGTGGGAGTCCAGCAACCTCCAGCTTCATCTTAAATTTGTCTTTTGCCTTAGGCCTAGCAATGTCACAGTTCTTGTCCCCATTCCCAGAGTGCACCTCTTCATTCAAGGAGGGATCTATCAAGTTGATGAGATTTGGTGTCCTGGTTTAGCAGTAGCAGTCAGTTTTTCTCCTTCTTAGTAGCTGTTGCAGCTCTGTGGTTTTGACTTTCGGCCTGGGAACAGAGCTGATAACACTGATGTTTGGTCTGACCAAGGACTTTGTGAGTCTCATGCTCTGCCAGGGAGGAGAGGAAGCCAGGAGGAAGCAGAGACAGGACACCTGACCCAAACTAGCCAAAGAGGTATTCCATACCACAGCATGTCATGCCCAGGATGTGGAACTGAGAGTTCCCGGAAGGGTTAGATCACTGCTGGGTGGGGGCAAGGTACCGGTCGGTGAGCGGTTGTATTCTCTTCCTTTGTTATTTCCTTTATCATTATTATTATTGGTGGTAGCAGTAGTGATTTGTGTTATACCTTAGTTATTAAACTGTTCTTATCTAAACCCGTGGGAGTTGCATTCTTTTGATTCTCCTCCCTGTCCCTCCAGGAGGGGGAGGGAAGAAAGGGTGTGGGGGAGAAGTAGACTGCGTGGTTCTCATTTACAGCCTGGGCTTAAACCACGACATTTGGAAATCTTTCAGGAAGTAAGGTTGCACTGCACAGTGCCTGCTGGGTAAGATCAGTTTTATGAAATATGGTCCTTCTAATGTATTCTATCAGACAAACATGAGTAATGACAGTAGTTCACTTTCTTGTATCCCTCGTTGATATTTTGTCTTTGAGATGAAAGACTGCATGCTATAGACCTGACTGGAAAACAGATATTCCATACAAAGTTCCTGAAGTTTTACTTCAGGTCAGAATTGAGAGCCAAAACAACAACAATTTTTCAGTGAATGAAAGCTATGATAAAATTCAGAAGTCAATCAAAATAAACTGCTTGGCTTGTGGCTATATTAAAAGAGTTGATAAATATAACTTTGTGAGTGAAATGGAAACTTCATTCAAAATGGTGCCAACTTTTAAAATTTTTACACAAATATTAATGTTGACAGTTTAGATAAAAAGTGTTTTACTCAGGGAAGAGCTGGAAGATTCTCTCCCAACCAATTTTATTCGGCATGTCTTTTATGCCACCAATCCTGTACAAAAATTAAAGATTTTTGGATACATTGACATTTCATTAAGCAGGTGTTGATGAACTAGGTCCAATTATTCATTATTTGTGATTATTTGTGGCATTTAATTAATCATAGAATAGTTTGTGTTGGAAGGGACCTTAAAGATCATTTAGTTCCAACCCTTCTGCCACGAGCAGGGATGCCTTCTACTAGACCAGGTTGCTCAAAAGAACATTTTTGCATCAGTTGTATTCCTTGTCTTTCTTATTCTTGATACCATAGATTTTTCTTTTTCCATGCATGCTATCTTGTAATGGGAAATTTAAACCATGAATTTGTGAAGTAATTTTTTCTAGATTTTAAGGGTAAAAAAGCAAAAAACCTAACATTATTTTATATTCCTTGACATAGATGCTGTTATATATATATTAATTAAATTTAAATATTTGCATAGTAAATATTATGTAAACATTTTTATATTAAAATTATTTAATATTAAATAATATTTAAATATTTATATATTAAAATATTTATATTTATATATATTAAATTCAGGGGAGATCAGGGCCCTGTTGTGATGGGAGCTAGGAAGAAGAAGAGGGAGAAAAGTGCTACCCAACGTTACTGGAAGGACTAGGATGAGAACTCAGAGTGCTAGTTTAAGACCCCATGTATGACAAGACTTTACATAAGAATTTAATTTCCCATATAAACAAGGAAAAGGAAGATGCCCTGCATTTTTCTATGTCTTTATGCATCAAAAGCATATTGTATGTAATTTAATATCACAGAAGTTTAACTGTATAGTTAAAGAGCAGAATGGATATTTACATTGGTCCATACTCGAAAGACCATTTCCTGTACTACTTACAAGAGTTAACTTGTGATTTCTCTGAAAGCTAAGAAAGCCAAAAGGCCTGTGCTGAATCTTTGAACCTTTTCAGTCTTTCCTAAGGCAGTTCTAAGTAGCTGATTCTTGAATCATGCAGAAGACAGTGATCTTGGAGATGAATAAGAAATTTGAGACTCTGCCTTAATTTAATTTGGAAGCCACTGGAGAGAGGATGACATTACATCTATCTTACTAAAATCTGATTGTAGGCTTCTGATGATGTGGAGGCATACCATGCTGTAATGCAGACTATTATACATAACTACATTGTATGTGTACACATTAAAGTAGAGATTGGGAAGGTTATTAACAGAACAATTACCATGTAGCTTGGCAACTGAATTTTGAGACAATCCCATTCATATATCACAGTCTTGTTCTCAAGCTAACATAATTTAGCTCATCCTTCTAAATATGCTGACTGGAAAAAAACAGTTAAGATTTCCTCTAATTGAGGTGTTTGATTTTCTTTTTCTCTAGAAGTGTCTGGTGACATGGCTGGCCAGCTACATGATCCAGGTGATATATGTGGAATCCTCCATATAAAATAAATTACATTGTCAAAGACAGACAATATGTGAAGAACGGCTATTACTTGAAGCATACCTATCAACCAAGCCCTGTCTAAAAGAAAGGCCATCAAAGTTGCACACTATTATTAAAGATCTTCCACTTGAAGAATTCAGACTTAGTCCAGATGTCTTCTAAAGTTCAAACTTTAAAGTCTAGATTGTTATTAAAAAATATCTGATTTTAACTAGGTATATTATTCAGCAATTCTGCATTTGTTTTGTCTTAAAACAGGACAGCTGTTTAACTTGCATGTATAGCATTTAGTGAAAACCAGGTTATTTTATCATTTGAAAGCAAAGTCTTGAAGGTGAAAGATAAGCTGAAATTGTATTTTATCTTCATCAGTTTCAGCAATCTTCATAGCCAGCTTAATTCTCAATTACATCAAAACAAGGTTCTTGGCCAAATTATCTGTTGCACTTGAAGAACCCAACACTATGTTTTATTCACCTTCTATCTGCCAGGTTGTTTCAGAGAGTCTTTGTAAGCAAGATGAGCAAGCAGTAAGGAAGCACTGTGATATCCTCTTGAGGGAGTGTCCTGGCTTGCAGAAAGTATTGTAGATGGCTGTGATCTCAATGCTGTGCTGAACAAGGAGCAGAGATGCATCATGACAGCAGGTGGAACTATATTTAGGCATGGAAAAGGAGCAAAAGCTAGCAATTTGGAAAGGGATCTTGTACCTTCTCTGGAGGGAGGACTAGCAATGGGTTCTCCACTTTTCTCATTTCCATGCTCGTTTTGCAGCTCAGAAAATAATTTTATTACAGGTTTCCCAAAGAAGTCCAAGGAGGAATATTAGTAAAAAAAACTGCTGGTACTGCTCATTCAGTTTTATGAGTAGAACAGAACTTCAGGTTGCATTTTATAAGTATGTAGTTCTTCCTTTGTCCTTCATATTTGCCACACAAAAATACAGGATTCAAACCCTTTTCATGTTAGCAGAAGCTTTCAAATATATTAGGATATGTGCCCAAAATGAGAATATGAGAGTGTGTGTATCATCTTTTGAATATAAGCTTCTCATCTGTCTTCAGTCATGGTTATATATATAAAGGGCTTCATAATTTTTTTTTCTTCCAACAGCGCTCTGGGATGTGAAGTTACCTTGCTCATTTTCATACATATGCAAAAAGACAGGCAATTTGTCTGACCTATTTCTTTCTCTAAAGGGAAGGCAAGAGACTAGCTCAAATTTAAGGGGTATAAAAAAATATTGAAGTAGAATTAAATGTTCTCTTTCTCTGGCTTGCATGTCTTCCTGAAAGCCCACTGTACAAAGTATTTAGATACTCAACTTCTTTTTTGGTACCTCCAAACCTACTGAAAGGGGTAAGTAAATGGTCTATGTCTAGTTCAATAAGGGCCTGACAGGTTTTTTAACTTAGAATTTCTACAGGGGGATTTATATTTCTTTTTCCCAAATCCAAAGGCGTTTATGCAAAAGCATAAATGTCAGAATGTTTAAGTAGTTCAAAATGAAGCATCTGGTACAGTATGCATTCAGGGATCTCAACCTTATGGATTTTGTATAGAAGCTGGATTTATGCAAGGACTGGGGCAAGGTAGAAATGCAGTTCTTTTAGTAAACTACCTGAGATTCAGCTAAGGAACATAAGCTTTATAGTTATAACATCCTGCTATTTAGTTTTATTGAGGAGTGAAGGTTACTTGATTTGTAGACTTACCAATTTCTCTTTTCTTCTACCACTTCCTATTTGGCTGTTTCTTCAATTGCATGACCTTCCTTACCTCTCCCTCTGGCCTCTTGCCTGTTAACTAGAATTGTCTGAATCATCCAGGCAAACAGTCCTTTTTTAACCTTGCTTCCAAGCTGATTTTATTACAGCTCTATGCATTATTCATGTGTATTCAACCAACAGTTTATGCGGACAGATTCTGCTATGTGAGCTGTTCACAGGCTGTTCAGGCAGGGCTAGACAGTGCCTTTAGGCATCACGCTGTGGGAGGAGTGACATGTAAATGGTGCTGACCCAGGAGGCAAGGTACTGAGAAGCCTCTCAGTCACACATGGTTGCTTATGACCATGTCAGGCCAGGGGTGAAGCTTCTCCGCCCACATCTTTTGTGTCACAGTAAGCCAGGCTATGAGAGGGAAGACTATTACATCCCCAAATCTGTGCTGTGGTTCTGCCTTTGTTGTTTATATAATCATAGAATAGTTTGGGTTGGAAGGGACCTGCAAAGGTCGTCTAGCCCAACCCTGCTGCAATAAGCAACTAGATCAGCTGAAAAAGTTTGAATATGTCTCTTTGGGATGGAAATACAGTATTATTTCTTATTCTAGCCCCATTAAACTCTCTGGTCAGGAGTAGGAGTCAAATTAAATCACCACAAATTGATAATTTAACCTCAGAATACTGGGTGTGGAAAGCAAGACAATGCAGTGGCTTCTGTAACAGGGAGTTTGGGATGGTTTATTTGGAAGTGGGAAGCCCAGTTTTGTGCTCTCCTGGACTACACGTGTGGCCTGATGAAATTTGAGAGATTACAGCCATGTCTTATGATGGAGAGACTGGTTCAGATTGTATTGGGTTTGCATTGTGATTCTTTGGTTATGGGGTGGCAGAGGGGTGACTTCTGTGAGAAGCTGACAGAAACTTTCCTCATGCCCTATAGAGCCAATGCCAGTTGTCTCAAAGATGGGCTCACCACTGGCCAAGGCTAAGCCCATCAGCAACCGTGGTAGCACCTCAGGGATAATACAGTTAATAAAGGGGAAAAGTTACTGCATGGGAGCAATTTCAGATGGAGAGATGAATGAGAATATGTGATAACAACATCCTTGCAGACACCATGGTCAGCAAAAAAGGAGGGGAGGAGATGCTCAAGGCACCAGAGCATAGATACCCCTGCAGCCAGTGTTGCAGTCCATTGTGAGGCAGGCTGAGCCCCTGCAGCCCATGGAGGTCCATGGTGGAGCAGATATCCACCTGAAGCCCATGGAAGACCCCATGCTGCAGCAGGTGAGTGCCCAAAGGAGGCTATGACCTTGTGGGAAGCCCACATTGGAAATAGAGAAAATCAGTTGTAAAGCTGAGTCTGGGAAGAAGGGAGGTGTTTTAAGATTTAGTTTTATTTCTCATTATCCTACTCTGATTTGATTAGTAATAAATTAAACTAATTTCCTGAAGTTGAGTCTGTTTTACCCATGATAGTAACTGGTGTGATCTCTCCCTGTCTTTATTTTGACAGATGAACCTTTTGTTATATGTTCTCTGCCCTGTGCAGTTGGTGAGGAGGAGTGATTGATAGAACGGCTTTTGTGGGCACCTGATATCCAGCCAGGGCCAACCCACCACACAGATACACCAAGGTTGCATTGGGCTTTATCACTACAGTATTGTGCTCAAATTGATCAGTCCATTGGGAAGTACAGCATGGGACATGACGCTGTGGTGCTGAGGATCTCAGCTAGTGGCTCAGCACAATCTGCTAGATCAGAGCTACACTGCGTGCGCCTGCAGCCCCTTCTGTAGCCTGCTGTGGACATGCCTCCAGCCATCTGCAAGGGGGCCTGCTTAATGATTTTGTAACGGTTTGGCATTTTGTAGGCTGAGGATTGGCACACATGAGTGTCTTTGAAGCATTTGCTCCAAACACCCACATTTCAAACTTGTGATGGAAGCATTGTGGGGATCAATGCTTTGGAGAGTAAGGGACAGTTAGACACTCCTAGTAATGTAGGGCAGAGAAGCTCACAAATAAGTAGTTTGTGTACATGTTCTGTTTCCAAGTGCAGGTTTGCACCCTTAGAGAAGGTACCATGAAACATTATTGAGAAGTACCTTGATTGACATGACTCCCTTAAGAAAGCAGAGAGACAGAAGACATTGGAAGCCTAGAAAACCGAAAGCTTGAAGGCTGATTCCTATTTCTCTTTTACACACAATCTTTTAACTGATTTTGTTTTTTCTTCTCTTGAACAGTTGGTAGAGTGGGTGTTACATCCAACACCTCCATGTGACAAATCTCAGCCTACAAAATACTGACATGTTACATTTCATTAACCATATGGGACCTAATTATGCTCCCAGCTAAAATACAGGTGCAAGTCCCGAAGGATCCATTTACTATACATACATAGGCCTTACAGATACTTACAGTAGGTTTGCCTATGCAAATCAGGGAGTTCATTTTACATTTGCAACATGCGCAGCTTCATCAAGATGTGTAGAACCTAAGCTTTAATATATAATTCAAATAAAAGGTGAGGTTTGCTTCCAAGGTGGAAGGTCTGGGGAGAGAAGGGCAGTGTCAGAGCGTGCGTACAGATAAATAACAAAGAATTGTCCAGGTTTCTCAGAATGTTGCATTTCAGTATTTTGCAGTCATGTCCTAAAGAATATTGGCCAAAGGTAGCCACAGTCCCTAAAACAATGGACCATTGCCATCCTCTGTATACAGACAGTCTGGACCAAAGTGACCTGGATGTGGCAGTGCTTTCCCTGTCCTGTCTGTCTCGATGGGATTTCGGTTCACAGACATCAGCATTGCATAATGCCATTTGCAGCAATTTCATCTTAGATTTCATCTAGATCAGGTGGGCTGTGGAAGGGTGGGAGTGAACCCTATGCAGATTGTACGTGAATGCAAATAAGAGTCAGGATATCAAAGGTCTAGGTGAAGGAGAAAGACAAGTGAACAAGGTTAAGAGAAACAAAGGGCAAAACCAGCAATGGTGCTTAAGATGAACTGTTTCACTGAACAAATGTCTGGAACTGAGTACTTAATACACTCAAGAGCCTATTCAGAAATGCTTCATAAATTAATTATGATTTTACTAATAGGGAACCAAAGGACTGAAAGCTGGTGTGTTTTCCTGAAGGTCAATCACAACACCTATCTTGTTTTCCAGACCTTTGGTCTCTTTTATGCTAGTCTATCTTTTGTCGTTGATGATCATAATCTATTAATATATGGGAGGTGCCACATTAGGTCCTTCGGCTGTTGTCTGTGCAGATTCAGGGGGGAGTACAAGACCTGAAGTTGTTCTTAGATCAGAATTGAGAAGGCAGCAAGGTGCTCTCAAGGGACTAAATATTTCTGCAGACATAACTAAATTTCAAGCATATGCAGACTATGGAATACAGCAATAACTCAAAACCATGTTTGCATTTATAAGCAGTTGATTTGTCCTAAAAATGTCAAGTGGAAATGACTGAATATTTCTTTATAAAATGGCTCTTCAAATCAATCATGTTAATAACTTCTCATAAGCTGATGGTTTCTTTCTAGCTAGATAAATATGTCATTTTGATATGATCATGGTAGAGGTGCTACTAGCTTCATTACATAAGCAAGAAATGAGTAATTACTTTGCAGTGTTGTAGAGGAGTTTGTGAAAAATCATAGCTAGAACTATGCCAATATTTGAAAGTTTTTCTGCGTATTTGTTCTCTGCATTTGTGTGGAAAATATTTTTAGAGCATTTTCCTTCTGTTTTCTCTGTAGAAAATAGATAAACGTTTTATAAGAAAGAGTAAGAGTTGGAGGGTTTTAAAGTGAATAAAGCTTTTCAAAATAGAAAGAGTGGGTTTTGGTGTGTTTTCATTTTCTCTTATTGGAGTTTACCATAGTCTCATCACCTACACACCACACCTCAGGACAGCCATGGGTCAGAGTTCATCTGCCCAATGGCTGTTTTCATTGTCCTCTAAAAATAGCAATGGTGACATTTGCAGTGAAATTATTTTGTTAATCTGCATGTGTGTGTGAGAAGATGCTCTGACTTCAAAGATTAGCATTTTGCCTGGCATGTAGAATGTACTGAATAAATAATAAGACTGATTGCTTTAGGTTTAAATATATCTAAAAAGTATTTGGGGCAACATGCCAAGTAATTACATATCTCAGGGATTTCGTTAGATTGTGATTATGGTCTATTTATAGGCTTTGCTTGAAGTGTTTTAATTTATAAACTGTTGTGCTAATTCTAAAGTCCATAGTGAGGTTTTTCACTCAGTGTAATCTTTGCAACTGAAAAGTCTCCAAAAAGTTACCAAGTGACATTTTCTGATAGGAAGGATTTTGTAGCAAGAAAGGGTGTTTATTTCCTTATTTTCAATCACACGTTTCTTTAAGGTTACGAATAGTTTCCAAAAAAAGTAAGAAGTGTTCACCAACTATTTACAAACTACATATTAGTTAGGTGTCTAGCCTTTCTTAGGTTAGTAGCACTGAAACCCCAAGTTTTGCAGTCTCAAGCAATCTCCTGAGTTACTCAGGAATTCAGTATCAAGCAGGGATATCTGAGCTGTCTGTGAATAAACCAGTTGTAGAAAAATCACTTCTTGAGTGCTTAGTTTGGTTCTTGGTCTGAGCTATATATCCTTGACTCAATGCTGTGCTTGTATAGCACCCTGTCATGCACTTCTGCACTGCACCATCAGCGTACATACAACATCAGCATTGCCAGGATGTTCAACAGGAACATCAGGATTTCTCTCACAAGCCAATGAAATTATTTTTATTTTATTCTACCACAAGCATTTTTTTTTTTGTGCATCATGGCTATTCTGTTGTCTGCTAATGTGAACTGAAAGATTTTCCCTCTCTCTTATTGAGCTTTTGAATGACATGTAACATCAAGGTACCCTCACAGAATCACAGAATCCCAAGGGTTGGAAGGGACCTCAAAAGATCATCTAGTCCAACCCCCCTGCAAGAGCAGGGTAACCTAGAGTACATCACACAGGAACTTGTCCAGCCGGGCCTTGAATATCTCCAAAGTAGGAGACTCCACAACCCCCCTGGGCAACCTGTTCCAGTGCTCTGTCACTCTCACAGTAAAGAAGTTTTTCCTGATGTTCACATCGAACCTCTTATGCTCCAGTTTACACCCATTACCCCTTGTCCTATCACTGGACATCACTGAGAAAAGCCTAGCTCCATCATCCTGACACTCACCCTTTACATATTTGTAAACATTGATGAGGTCACCCCTCAGTCTCCTCTTCTGCAAGCTAAAGAGACCCAGCTCCCTCAGCCTCTCCTCATAAGGGAGATGTTCCACTCCCTTAACCATCTCCGTGGCTCTGCACTGGATTCTTTCAAGCAATTCCCTGTCCTTCTTGAACTGAGGGGCCCAGAACTGGATACAATATTCCAGATGCGGCCTCACCAAGGCAGAGTAGAGGGTGAGGAAAACCTCTCTTGACCTACTGACCACACTCTCACCTTAGCTCCTGCACGTATATGCAATTATAAGTAATTTATGAAAAGAATTTCTATTTCCATATAGTAGCACATGCAGTCTTGACTTACTTTACTGTTAAAGCCCGAGTCTTTTTCTTTCATTGACTGTTCTATTTCTTTAGTCCAGAAAGTGCAGGGATTAGACAAAAAGAGATGGCAGTTTCAATCCATCATGTACTCTGCAGGGTTCTGGTTCAGCAAGTGCTCTGAACTCTTTTGCTCTTTCTACTCAGAGCAGTTCAACTGGCTAAGAATCGTCAAATCAAAAAAATGTCCTTTACAGATAGACAATAGACTTCTGAATGCATGTTGGACAAGTTTTTATTATCTGCTAGAATAAGAACAATGCTAATGAACAAATTGCCTGCTTGCCTTGATTACATGTTTTGTCAAGGATTTACTGTGTGTGGAAATCAGTTTATTGCTTTTCTTCCTTGGAATACTTTTCCCTTTACCCTTTGGTCTTGTATGAAGCAAAACCAGCTCTGTTATTGTAAATGCTGTGAAACCAACACCTTGGAATAAACTTGTTGGAGACCACTGATGGCCAACGAAATGCTGTTTCTGCATATTTGTGTTGAGATGAAAAATGGTGCTTGTAATATGTTGGTAGCTTGAAATTGTACCTGAAATTGATTGAGCACCCACGTGGAACTTTGGACACTATTCCAGTTCTGCTGTCAAAACCTTATATTTCTCATATTTCTAAAAGTAATCTTAGTCTTTTTGAAAAAGATTAACGTGAAGCTGCTTGGGACAGGGCATGGAATCTCCCTGGGAATGCGCACATCACAAAATAAAAAAAGATTAAAGGCTCAGCTTAAGAACTGCACTTTCTAATTGCTAACTCATATCATGCCTCCCTTCTGAACCAGTGCAATGATCCCTGCACAAGGCAAATCTTTTATAATGAGGACTGGACCTAAGCAGTGGATGCAGACCAATCTATGTTACTTGTCCTGTCCCTTGTCCAGTCTTCCTTTATGCAGAAGCCCTTTTGTGAACATAAAGAAGCAGCATTCTCCTTGAGAGCTCTATAGTAGCAAATGCCATGTATGTCTGAATTCTCCTTTGCTATACCTGAAGAATCTTCGTTTGCTTGTTCTTGAAAAGCTGATACAATCTGATCATACCAGACCTGCTTATTTTGAATACTTCATGACTCACACTCTCTCCAACTGTGCCTGGGAATTATTTGGGACAGACCTATTTGATCCACGCAAAAATGATTTCAGGGACTATTATAACAATTTAATGCCACAGAGAATCATGTTTCAGTACTAAGGAATGTTCTCTAGTGATGCTTTAATATACTAATATAGATGCTACCTTGGTTTCCTGATAAATGTCTTTCTTAACCTGCAGGCACATATTAGAGAAAGCAGCTATGACTGCAAGCACAAACACACAGATTTCTCACTCCATTAGAATCTTTGCATAGTTTACTTTGTTTTCCAAGGATCATAATTCCTTTGCAGCTTTCTACCTATTATTGAGATACTTAATATGTAAAAATGTATTATTAAATGTGCTTTGTTTTATTGGAAAGAATAATGAGACTAAAAAATGCTAGCTGTGACCTCACTCAGTTTTAATTAAATGAATATATTTTGTATAAACATTATTGTTTATTGGAAGATGGGCAATTTCAAAAAAGCAGGTATTTGAGATATTAATAAAAATAATGAATAATGTAAATTAAACTACTCAGCATCAGACATTCAAATGAAACAAAAAGGCCACTAAGGCATATATGGCTTTCTTATCCAAGGTTTTCATCCCAGTTAAAGGTGTCTATTGAAATGGGATCTGTTGAGAATAGATTTTCCCACTGGGAATGGAGGGAAGAGCTCTAAAATTCCTCAGAAAGTTTATTCAAATAATGTACCCTGGATATCAAAAAATCAATATATTATCATGGAACGGTTTGGGTTGGAAGGAACCTAAAATCTCATCCAGTTCCAGTCCTCTGCTACAGGCAGGGACACCTTCCACTACAGCAGATTGCTCCAAGCCCCGTCCAAGGTGGCCTTGAACGCTGCCAGGGATGGGGCAGCCACAGCTTCTCTGGGCACCCTGTGCAAGCGCCTCAGCACCCTCACAAGGAAGAACTTCTGCTTAATATCTAATCTAAATCTCCCCTCTTTCAGTTTAAAGCCATTTCCCCTTGTCCTGCCCCTTCATTCCCTTGTCAAAAACCCCTCTCCAGATTTCTGGTAGGCCTTCTTTTTGTACTGGAAGCTGCTGTAAGGTATCCCCAGAGCCTTCTCTTCTCCAGGCTGAACAAGCCCATGTCTCTCAGCTTCTTTTCATAGAAGAGATGCTCCATCCCCCTAAGCATCTATGCTTCCCTCCTCTGGATCCAACCCAAAAGGTCCACATCTTTCTAATATTGGGGTCCCTAGAGCAGGACACAGGACTGCAGGTGGGGTCTCATGACAGCAGAGTAGAGGGGCAGAATCACCTCCCTCGACCTGCTGGCCTTGCTTCTCTTGATGCAGCCCTGCATCAAAGTATATGGTTGTCTTTCTGGGCTGCAAGCACACACTGCTGGGTCATGCTGAGCTTCTCATCAACTAACACCCCCAAGTCCTTCTCCTCAGGGCTGCTCTCAGTCCATTCTCCATCTAGCCTGTATTTGTGCCTGTGATTGCTCAGATCCAGGTGCAGGACCTTGCACTTTGCTTTGTTGAACTTCATGAGGTTCGCATGGGCCCACCTCTTGAGCCTCTCCAGGCCCCTCTGCACAGCATCCCTTCACTTCAGTGTGTTGTTCACACCACACAGCTTGGCATAGTCGGCAAACTTGCTGAGGGTGCGCTCGATCTCACTGTCCATGTCACTGACCAAGACGTTGAACAGCTCTGGTCCCAATACCAACCAATGAGAAATGCCACTTGTCACTGGTCTCCACCTAGACATCAAACGTTTGACTGCAGCTCTTTGAGTGTGATGATCCACCCAATTCCTTATCCAGCTGGTGGTCCATTCATCAAATCCATGCATTTCCAGTGTAGAAAGAAGGATGTTGTGCTGGACAGTGTTAGATTCTTCGCACACGACCAAGTAGATGACATCTACCTGGATAAAGTCATTCTTCCTTTATTCACCAATCCCATAGCCCTGTCATAGAACACCACCAGATTTGTCTAAAATAGTCATAAAGTAAAAGCTGTAAAAGTCAAGATAAGCTAAATCTCACAAAGTAAATAAAAACAGATCGCTGAAGTCTACCATTGCTGTATGCAAAGTTACGAAGAACAAGAAGAACAGATTGAGTCAACATTAAAAGTAATTCAATCTTGGCCCTAAGACAAAACAAACATTTCTTGGCATAGAAGTGGTGGAAAAGATGGCTCAGTTTCATTTTTCTTCAAGCTGATAACTGATTTTTTTCCAGAAACCCTATCCATTCCATGGAGAGACCCTTCCAAGGGATGATTCAACCCTCCATTTTATTTAACCTCTTCATTAGTGACCTTGGATTACTGCCTTCCTAACTTGGGTACTTTAGATAAGTATTTAAAATTACGTGTGCTGCATAACAGTCTTCATAAAGATGAAGTCTGTAGAATATGAAGGCAAATTCTGTTAAATAGTAGGAAGAGGAATATGGAAGCAGAAATGACCACTACTGAAATGGAAGAAAAACTTTTCAGTAAAACCAAAGGGATTGCTGGATAATCTTGATCCCATAAGATTAAGACCAGTTATCTGTGAAATCATGAATTTAGCAGCAAGGTCTTTTTTAGAGACGCTTTTAGACCATCTTTTTGAGGTTCTTTAAAGAAAATATTTTTTCAGTGGCAGCAGTGTGATACTAGAGAGTAGCAAAGACAATGGGTATGCTTTGATGCATGTTTGTGTAGGTGTAATAATCTTATTATCCACAGATCATGTATGTGTAGCATATTTGTTTTCGAACAAAGTTTATAGAAAAGGATATGGAAGTAAATGTAAGATCCAGATATTCTAATTATTTATTTTTGTTTTCCATAGGATTGCTGGTTTAAATTTATCTTTTTCTCCCTAAAGAGAGAAAATGTGGTATGAGTTTCCTTGTTCAAGCTTGTTAAGTGCTGATAAAGTGCTACAGCGGAAATTAGAGTTTAGGCTTAGGGTTTCCCAGTAGCTGGAAAATGCTGCTGTGAAACTGAAGTGAGCAGGAAACTGGGTGACATGGGGAAAGAAGGCATGAAATTACGTAAGGTTCTTCACAGAGGTCTTTAGTGGTCAACACTGTTTCACGCAATACTTTTGTAACTGATGTAAGTAGAATTAGTTTAATCCCTGTGACTTTTTAATGATGGAAAAATTTTAAGCAGTAGAAAACAGAAAAAAGAGCAATTGTACAAGAAAAAATAGATGGCTTTGGAGACCAGGTTAGAAAAAATTATATCAGGCACTTAAAATGTTCCCTGCTTTTAGGTATCTACCTATATATTCCAATCTAGGGACACAGTCATCCTAAGGTGCTTCTGTAAATCAGTATGAAATTCTGGCACCTGCCAAGGGGGACTCAAGCTTTTAAATGGATTCTAGAGTGGTTCTAAGTGCATAATGATCTCTATTGACTAAATGTGAAGCTCAGAGTTCCTGTCTTGCCTGCCACAAATATTCCTTTTTCCTTACTGATTAATGTTCATTTCTGTGGTTCCCTGAGAGTTCATCACTTAGGAACAAAGGGTGTGGGAGAAAGGGGAAGCCAATATGATACGAATATGTAAAAAGCCAATGGGATTTTGGAGTGGTACTTTTAGGAAAAATAGAAGCATGTTTGTCCTGCTATATTGGATTCTGTAAATCATCATGAAGTTGTTGCAGACTGGTAGTTACTGATACGTGGGGAAGAGAGAATCAAAGTGCATAAGGGTTATTAGTGTAATCAGAAGAGCCTATCTCGAAGCAGGATCCCAGGTTTCTCTTTGTTTAGTGGAGCAAAATGAAGCCTGAGCAATATTGTTAGTGGTTTAAACACATAACATTGAATGGAAATGATGGATGAAAGAAAATAGTTAATAAATGTAAGCTGAATATTAGAAGGATTTCCAATGTTTCAGGTGAATGTGGCTCTAGAATAGTCTCACAATAGACAAACATTTTTGTCCAGACTGCAGCTGTGCCCTGGTTTTGTTTCAAGTTCCAGTACGTGCATGATCTTCAGCGGTATATGTATATGCATGTTGGAAGAAACAACTGAATTGAGATGCATCTGAAAGCACACTCCCACAACCTTTGAAAACAACAGCAAGGAGAAGAAAATGCTTGTAAGAACATTGGCATGTTTAATCTTGATGAAGACAGTAAGACATAATGAATTTTCAGGTTACCTTGATTTCATTTCTCAGAAAAAAACACTGTCAATAACTATTGTTGAAATGAGCTGAGCTTCATGGCTGCAAATAGGGAAAAACCAGCAATTTATAAACTGGATGTAGTACACCCTGATAAATGGAACAGAGCGTATACAGCCTGATGTTAAAATCTACACCATCACTCAAATAAACCAATGGTTATGTCATGTTCAAGTTAGATAAGGAGACAAGAAAAATGGTCTGTTATTTATTAGTTAGCTTAAATAGAGGTAATTTTGTGACTTGTTCTTCATTCTCCTGTCCCCTTCTCTTTTTGAACTCCAATGTGCAAAGAAAAAAGAAAACAGGATTGAATTGAATGTAGTGTTGCACATAGTGGGAATCTGCATCATTCTAAACCAATAATTTAATTGATTTTGGGCTGCCTAGTATGCTAATTTCAAATCACAGGAAAAAAACAATTGATCAATAAAATTTTGTCAGCGTAGGAATAGATTCTAGTTGGGGACTGACTACACAAAGAAAGAAAGAAAAGAAAGAAAGAAAGAAGAAAGAAGCTCCCCACATCTGAGATATATCTCAGTGTATTCTTACATGCTAGGCCAGAGACTGGATTTTTTGGAACTGCCTTTTCATAAGATCCATACTACTGACTGCATCAGAGACTGGAATCTCACTGCCCAAGGTGAGTGCTTTATTTAAAGCTGTGCTCTTGTTCTTCCCTCAGCACACTGAATGTTTGAGTAGTTTATACGAAACTAAAATCTCTGACTGGAGAAACTGAAGGAAACCTGTATCATCATACCTTACAGTTCCCACTGCTAGGAGATCTGCAGTCTCTGCTTCACTCAAGCACAGAGGGAAATGGAAGCTCACTTCTCACATGGGGATTATTATGCCTTAATCACATGTGAGAAAGGACTGATCCTGCTGAAGCGAGCAACCCCAGGTAAAGGTCTTACGTGCAACTCGAAGGAAGAGCTTTGTTCTAGCTAAATCAGGCACCTTCATCCTTATGCAGGGCAGGCCGTAATTCTAGGCTGGGGTAACTGGATAGCTGGATACCTGAATCTGGTTTTGTTTGCTTGTTGGTTTATCCAGATGGGATCACAAGTGCTACCAAAGCGAAGTACTACTTTGGGTTTATTTTACCAAAAGGATGATAAACCTTGCAACAAATTCCCCATAAAGGTTACGTCTTCGTCCTTTCAGGTATTCAAAACTTGACTGGAAAAGGCCCTGAGAAACATGATCTAAGTTGCCGCTGCTTGGAATAAAGGGTTGGACCAGGTGACCTCCAGAAGCTTCTTCCAAATTCATTCTATTTTCTGGATGAATTGTTGCATGGGGGAAAAGCAAAGATACAGATCGCAGTGCATTTTAACTCTTACTCTTCTCTTAACATAATATTTCGGGTATCATAATCCTCCCAACTGTCTTATAAGACAGACTGTGATCCCTCTGTTTGCAGGATGGAGGGACATAGGATGAGGCAGTGGTCACTATATATTTCTAAACTGCGCTCCTCAAGCAAGACTTCTGAATCCTAACACTGAGTCAGCTGTTGTTTCTCTCAATAGGATATAACTACAACTGATAGAAGCCAAGATCAGGTTGAGTACTCATCTTACTGAGAACACTGTAGGATGGGAATGGTCATGTCTTACTGAATTGTCCCAGAAGTAGGGCTGCTAGTTCCTTATTTTTCCCACTGAACTGCATCTGAATTAATTTTGGCAGAGTATGAACTTTCCGCAGCAGATCCAGAAAGCTCCTCACTATGCCTCACAATGTACTCAAGGTAACTTTAAGGGAGGTAGGTGGAGGAAAATGAAGTCTGTGTTGCCTATTTCTTGTCAAGAGAAAGAACATTCCTATAGAGCTGAAAATGGTGCTGAGTTTTGCAGACCTATGGTATCTTTCTTAGGTACCAAACAATAGTTTAAAAAGCTAAAAAGAACTTCAAGATGGGACGTAGGCATATTGGATGTGGGGTGATATGTGATGCCAATATGTTGCTACGGGTTTACCTTTTATTATCTTCTGTAATGTTGGAAATTTATTTTGGAATATAAAAACCCCTCTACTTTTGACTGTTAATAAAATAAATTTGTGTTATGGGAATCTGCCTGTTTACACACACTGGAGTCAGACTGGTGCAGAATGGAATTGTTCCACACTGACTCTTTTTAGGAAAACAAACTAGAGCTTTTACGGTCATTGCAGCAAGATGAAGAAGAAGAAGTGGAAGAAATCATTCTTTCCTCTAATGTGAGTGTTATCAAGCCCATGAACTTGTGACTAAATCAGTGTATATCTTACTGAAAGACATTTGGTCTAAAAGTAAGGCCTCCAGGAGATGATTAATCAGCGACATCCTTTAATTATGTTGCAACAATTAATTACTGTTGCTGTTAAAAGTTGTCTTGCTTCCAATCTGAATGTGTCTGTCTCCATGGAGACATTATTCTATGGAAAGAATAGTTCACCATGACCTCTCTCTTCATAGAGGTTTCTATTTGTTGTCTTTATTTGTAGATTGTTTGTCTTAATCTCAGGCTAGAATTGTCCTGACTGATGGCTGCATCCTGAAAGCTTAGTATAAATACAGAGCTCCCCTAATTAATGCAAAAAATGTGCCTTAGATTTACATGAGTATGAGGAATATCAAAATCTGGCTCTCGAAGCTAACACGCTGCTCTTTATACATGCTGCTCTTTATAGCTAGAAAAAATCCTTGTCTGTAAAATGCGCTTCAATTTGGCTTCTCCTGAACAAACTTAGTGAAAGCTTTCAGTTCTGATTTCCATTCAGCTTGGCTATCAGCCTCACAGAGGGGAAGATTTCACCTTCATAAAGATATACTGAAGAAGAAATGAATCTTTCTCAGGGAGAGGCTTGCCTTTTACTAATACCAACCTGCTTTTATTATGCTGTGATGTCAGGGAGCAGTTACTCAGCAGTCAGCAGTGATGGCTTGAGGAACCTGCTAAAAATACAGACTGACTCCTTTATTTTCTGGAGATAATTTCTTTGCATCACTTAGTAAGGATTTGAAATCTGGGATTCTGAGACAATGACTATTCAAGGCAGTCCACAACACCCTCTTGCCTTCTCTTTCACTGTCAGCAGCTCCTAAACACACACTCATACTCTGTTCAAGCCCAAATCAGTTTATGTGATCTAGGACTTGGGAGCTTCGGCATATGTCTACCTTTGACTAAGCTTAACCAGAACAGTCATATTTGGCTATGCATGTTTTTATTCTGGATAAAACCTCTTAAAAATACCAGAATAATTAAAAATGCGATCAGTGCTTTGAAAATCTAATTTTACTGACCTGGGGTACACTAGATTGCATTGATTACTGACAGTGACGTTCAGAACTAATATACTTTGCATTTACACTTACTCAAACACATCTACTGTCTACATGAGAAGACCCTAAAACCAGCAGCATACTGATTACAGGATCCTGTGCTGGAAAGGATATGGAGTTTTTTTCAGCAACTCTTCAGCTTCATCCCGTCTAATGCCATGTTTTCTCTCCATGGAGACAAGGGATCTGATATTGACTCACATATGCAACATCCAGGGAATTAGTGAATTGGAGGGGGAGGAGAGTCTAGGCTGACTTCTACCTCCTGTGCTCACATAACATCTTAATTCACTAACGATTTCAAAGGCATTGAGTAAAAGACTGAATAAGCCAGTCTGCAAATTGGTCAACTTTTAACAACAGCAGTTAAAAAAGAAACTACCAGTCCTAATGCGATGCCTAGAGAAACAGGAATAGCCTCACAGCATGTAAATAAAGATCTGTTTGTCCCAGGTTCTCATGTCTGATAATATCCCATAGCTTATGTTTCAAGGGAATCCTGTGGTTGGATAATCTGTACCCTTATTCATCTTCCTCTGTTTTTTAAGTGTAGAAATTATTGGATGTCAAAGTTTACTCATCCACCGCATGCATACAAAAGACATGGGGTGGAAAGGGTCAGTGTAGTGCATGTCCTGAAGCATGCCCTCAAAGAACTGGGATTACCTCAAAGTCCTTTCTGTCAGATAAATCTGTATTTGACCTAATACCATCAGATTTCTGTAAAGTATGATCATTCTGTTAGTTCTCTGTACACATATTCAGCCTTTAGCTTAAACTTATGGATTCTTGACCCCAGTGTCTAAAATAATAAATATGACAGGGAAGGTTTTTCAGATCTTCTTTACTTTTGTGTAAAGCTTCAGGGAAATATGAACATATGGAAGTCAGGAGGACTTAAGATAGTGAACATTTCCCAGTTCAGATTGTTTTAGACATCCACATTTAGCAGCGGTAGAGGTAAATGGCAAGGAGGAGGCTGGGCTCAGTGAAACTTTGCCTGCTTCCTTGCTGAAAACAGGAGTGGTGAAATATAGGGCTCTGGGAATTGTTTGCAGGACAAGGTGGAGTCATCAAAATGCTTTGTTGAAGTTTCATTGCTTCATTTTCTTTCTTTAACGGAAGTTGCTTTGTGAGCCCTGGAACTAAAACCGTCTGATTTCCTCTCCAGACTTCTGGGTTTTTTTCCTTAAGTCCTTCATCTCTAGCTCTGGTTTGGTACCCAAATAAGTGTCTGTTGGTTCCTCTATACAAACAAAAGGCAGCACATGGAGTGTTAGCACTGGGTGTTAGCAGGTGCCACTGAACACAGCAGAAAAGTGCTGAGCTCTACCTCCCTTTCCCTTGGCAAAGAAGTGATTTAGGCAACTCCCCTCTACCTTGACAATGATTTTTGTTTCATGAAATTTGTTGGAAAACCTAGCATCTTTGTGACTTCCTTTTGTTTTGGGGTTTTTTTTGTCTGATGTGGCTGAAATTGGACAAGATGTAAATAGAAGAGAATTGACGAATACGCGATGTCTTCTGAAGAAAGCAAGCTAGAAGTCTTTCAGGGAACAGAATAAAGAGTAAAATGAGCATCTTTTCAGTAAGAAACCCAACTTTAAAATCTTGAACTTCAAAGATACACATTTTGAAAGTGATGATTCAAATGGGAAAAACAGGCTTAAACTCTTACACTATTTGAATTAATTTAATAACAGTGTAGCATTTAAGTCTTAATTGTGTTTCATTTTATGGCTACCTAGTATCATCTCTGGGTACCTATAGGACAAATCTTTGTGTGCATAATTTCTGCATCAAGTCCTCCATTTTGTTATCAGATAAAGCAAAATCAGTCACAGGAGTAAGGCAATGAGCATTTATGTGGCTTTTTGTATCTTGGAAAACATATGTGTGTTAATAAAAAAGGCCTCACAATGCTTAAAGATGATTTTGTTTCTTAAACAGATACAGACAAACACGTCATTAGGGAAATTATTCGTACATAATTGTATTGCACTTAAGCACTTCAGGAATTAAGAACATAAAACATAAAACCATCCTTTTTTAATAAAACAATATTAAAATATTATTACTGATGGCTTTTTGTTGCAAATAAAAAGGATCTTTCAAGCTAAGACTTACAGTGGAGCATATTCCACCATTTTTCTTCAGGTCTACCTATTCCAATCTTTATTTGGTCTCATGGTGAAGAATACTTTTTGTGTCCCTGTGTGTGTGTATAGATGGAATTTCCCCTGAAACAGCTTGTTCCCCTTGTCCCTTCACATGGATTGCTGTGACAAGAACACTGCAGAGTATGCTGTAATGACCTTTTAGGTGCTAGAAGACAGTAATTCAATCCCTCTGATATTCTTTTCTCTGGGCTGAATAAACCCAGTTCTTTCAACTTTTCTTCATATATCAAGTTCATATATCAACTGATTCATATATCAACCCACGGGTTAGTTATAAAACGGACTGAGAGCTGTCAACATCCTGTGAAGTCCATGGGAATGAAGAGAGCAAAGGTCCATGTTATTCTTATTTCTTAATAAGGATTGTATGCACCCATCCAGTTCTAAAGCACAGGAAACTCCATTTCTTCATGATGCTGTTTGAAGAGACTGTGCCTTGAAATCAGCATGGTGGTTTGCTTCTGACTGTGCTGTGATATTCTGCATCAGACTTCTGCCTTAAATAAGGTCAAAAAAAAAGGTGCCCTATGCCAGTACTTGACATGTGACTAGAAGACTCCTGTCAGCACAGATGCCAGTCCCAGCTGCATAGCTCATCAGCTTCTTGCTGATGGATGCCAAGTGGCGCAGTGGAACAACATATAAATTAAGATCCTGCATATGTGAATTAAGTATTGATGAACAGAGCCAGCCCTTTGAAGCTTCAACTTTCTTCTAGATGACATATCCATTTACATTTAAACAGTGCTTAGAGTTTAGCTGAGGCTTTGACACCTTTTCTATTGAAGAAACTGTCCAGAATGATGTGATGTGGACAGTCTGGCGTACACTGAGTAGTCATACCCCCTAGGCTTTTGCCAGCCCCATCCCAGTTTCAGCCCCCACTGCAGACACTCCCTTGGCTCACAGGTGGACACTGGAGGAACTGGCACCTGATTTTGACCACATGTGGTGAATAATTGCCTGAGTATTTGCCTCTAGGGCAGTACTGCCACATATCAATTCACAGGGCTGCAAGCTAAGACAAGAAAGTCAATAAGACATTCCCTATTACTTGCTGCTCTGCATTATTGATTCTGAATATCATCAGAATAATGTTAACATAATTCTGCTCTACCGCAGCTTGCAGGCACCAGCCAGTATAACATCGGCAGTGACTGTTTCCTGTATCAGTCAGCCTTTGTTTCTTTTTCCCTTTCAAATTCAGTGGTTAACTCTGCTTATGGATGTTCACACTTTGCTTACTGGAGTACTGCTCTGACATTCAACAGTCACGCAAATGCCTGGCGCTGAGCACATGTGATAATCTGTGCAGTACCGGGCACTGTTGGGTATTTTCAGATAGAGGGAAAACAGCTTTATTTCACTGTGGGGCTGTTAGGAAAACTGCTACTCCATTCAGGGCGTTTTATAGAGTCTCTAACATGTCCGTTACCCTGAGGTTGCTATCCATGCATTTTACGTATTCTTTTCAGTGGATACAGTTCAGTTGCATAATTAGTATTTAAAATAGCAAATCAGAAGCTAAAAGACTGGAGAGGGAAAAGAAAACAGGTCTGAAAAGCCTGGAAGGCTTCCACTGACACAGGACCAGCTGAGACGAAATCTCCAGCAGCAGGGATGGATGGTGAATGCAACACTGCCATCTCTTGAATACCCTTTGCAAGATCTGGTTTTCCACTGATTTACTCACACCACATCACTTACACCACACACATCCCCACATGTCAAGTGTTGCAGCCTCCCTCTAAAAGGCTAAATAATCTAACTGAAGTCCAGACATGCTGAGAGAGAAAAATAAACAGCCAAAACACAGCCAGGAACTAGGAGGAAGCTGACAGTAGTCTGGTTGCAGTTGTCTGAAACAAGGTTTATTTCTTAAATCTTTTTTCATAGGTTTGAAGTTTTAGAGTGTTCAATGACATAGAGACCATGAGATCATCTAGTCTGCATGCCTGTGCCTATTACAGTACATCCATGGGTTTTTTGCACTGTGCTTTGGGGCTTGCTCTGAATTAAAGAGGAGCTTCTAGGAAGGTGCTAGAGGCTGAGCTAGAAAATGAACAGATTGAGAATCTCTTGGTGGTTTGAGTTAGTCTCATTCTTAGAAATGCATGTGTAATCTGAAGCTGGAATATGTCCAGCTACAATTCAGAGCTACTGCCTCCTTTTGCCTTTTATTACTAAAGCCTCAAGTACCTGGTATTTTTACCTCTGTGGAAGTATTTCACTTTGTCTTTCTTTCAGCAAAAACACCATTCCTGAATACGTAATCATTTCAAATGTTTGCTGGGTTTGGGGAGAAAAGGTGAGCACAATGTCAAAGAAAGAATGTACTTGGGGGAAAAAAAATATAAATCCCTTCTTGCCCAGTTCAGTGTGTTTACTTTTAATGAATAACCAAATTTTATTGATTTTAAAAAGAATTTTATTTTTATTTTAAGAGCTTGCTCAACTCCTTTAATGCTTTTCATGCTTATGCACTTAAAAATCCTACAGGAGATCTTTGTATAGTGATAAGAGACCCTACTTTGTAATAGTTTGCTTGAATTTAATCATTGAAGTGCATAGCAATAACATCTGAGAAACCATATGCAGTATGAAAGTAGAACTTAATCTGTGTGTTGTTTGGATTATATACAAAGATGTTTCCTTTCAAAAGTGAACAATGACCTTCTTGTACAACTGCCTGCCTGCCTCAGTCTGCGGTCATATAATTGGAGGTAAGAGAAGCAGGTGCGTAAGAGGAACAGGATGGATTCCAGTATCTGAAGGGGGCCTCTAAGGATGCTGGGGATGGACTCTTCATTAGTGACTGTAGTGATAGGACAAGGGGTAATGGGTTAAAACTTAAATGGGGGAAATTTAGATTGGATATAAGGAAGAAATTCTTTACTGTAAGGGTGATGAGGCACTGGAATGGGTTGCCCAAGGAAGTTGTGAATGTTCCATCCCTAGTGGTGTTCAAGGCCAGGCTGGACAGAGCCTTGGGTGGCATGGTTTAGTGTGAGGTGTCCCTGCCCATGGCAGGGGGGTTGGAACTGGATGATCTTAAGGTCCTTTCCAACCCGAACTGTTCTATGATTCTATGATTCTATGATCTCAATCTACCTTTTGCAAACCAAACATGCACTTCAGGAGAAAAGCAAACAAAGAAATAAAACCAAAAACCAAAAATGAACAACAGTATAAATCTACCACACTATTGGAGCCACCTTACTGCATAACCTCTAATGGAGTTTACACCAACCACTTTAAGATTGACATCCTTCAACAGATACTTTCTGTCCTCTGTCACATACTCTGATCATAGCAAAAGAATTACCACTATGACACTTAAAATACTGGCATATGAATTTAGCAAGCCCTGGAAGGAATGTCTCCATTTGATACATCAAAGTGATTCCTTAGGCACTCTTGCAGATTCAGAAGCAGACTCTAAAAATACCCTTTGAGTCTGTAACAACTGGAAATTATCTTTTAAAAATGAAGCAAAGTTTAAAAACTCAGAGACTGTGGCAAATGACTAAAAATCCTTCCTGGAACACTTACCCTGCACTAGTCCCTCACACTTCCTACAAGGGCAAAGCTCCCACTTTAAGAAATACTGTCAGTTACTGTAAAACTAATATCGGAGTTTTCCTTTTTGATACAAATGAAGGAGCTAAGTCACCTGTCAGACTTCTCTAGTCTTGATTTGTCCTCATGTAAATAGACTAGGGCTGTATGCAAAGGAGAAGTCACATACAATAACAGTCAGTTCATCTATTTACTTCATTCCAGTTTATATTGTTTAGGAGGCTTGGGGAAAAAGTCTCAGAATACATTGCTCAGTGAATTAATTGTCATCCTTTAATTCTCAAATCCTTTTTGTCTTACAAATATTGTAACTCCTGGTTTTTAGCCTCCTAACGATTCAGTTCACACTGCTTTGAAACTTGATCTTAGGTTTATTCCTAATCTTATGCATGAAATGACAATTACTTTCTCCATTCTACATGTCACAAAAGTGTGCTGGGTGACATTTCCCTAGCATCATCTAGTGAGGGAAAAACAAAACTTTTGCCTTCAGCTCAAATTTTTCCTGGGTTTTCTGCAATGCTTCTCATAATGGGTTTAGAACACAAAATAGCAGATCTGTATTTTCCATCCAAACATTTGCAGCTCCTTTTTGATATATGGATTTTTTGTTCTGCCATCTGACTGTAAGAGCAAACAGACTTAAAATTCCAGACTACTGAACAATTTTCTCTATGCTTTTCATTCCTCCAGTCATAGAGTTATGTAATTATAGAATGGTTTGGATTGGAAAGGACCTTAACATCATGTAGTTCCAATCCTCCTGCCATGGCCAGGGACACCTCACACTACGCCATGTCACCCAAGGCTCTGTCCAACCTGGCCTTGAACACTGACAGGGATGGAGCATTTATCACTTCTTTGGGCAAGTAACAGTCACAGTAACATATCCATATTCATGACTTAACAAACATGGTACCATGGAACAAACTTGTAAACACTTTTACTAATTTGTCTGAGCTGATGACAAATGGTAGTGTGACTCAAATCTTCAATAATATCTTCACTCATCTTTTGAATCCATTCATTGTCAGGCGAAAAAGCAAATGGATTTAAAGCATACAGGAAATTTCATTATTTTTGAGATTAAAACCAGAGACAACTCACTAAATCTGTAAGCTGTTCTTTCAAAAGCAAAATCAAACTGTTCTTTAAGGAGTTTGATTTTTTCTCTCACAAAAGAAATTTGATAAGTGAAATAAGCCAAATAAAAGCTGTACCTTATATAATACTGGAAAAATAATGTGAACAAGGAAGAATTGTTACTGTCTTGAGGAAGTGTAGTTCAGCTGCTTGTCAGTGCTTGGTAATATTGTCCCAGTGTTGGATTATTAGTCCAGTATCAGTGGATTGATAAAGTAGGGTCACCACATCTATATTTGTAGAAGCCTGTTGATACTCAGGACCAGATGTCAATGCTGTAAATGTCAACTTCTTTGGTTTTTTTTAACTTGTGAGCAGCTCCTTACTGCTCCTTGAGAGTTAATGTCCATTTGTTAACTTGTCCTACTGCTGTTGTGTAACAAGTGTGCTTTTGGAGCACACCTGCTAGTTTAGTTTCATTCAACAGGAACCTACCCGTCATACTCTCTGAGCATATATCACCATGTAAACCAAAGCACAATAAAAGTAGAAATTGGGAGATTTGCTTCAAAAGTACACTTTTAGTCTGAACTAAGTGTAGATATACCCATTATTTTCTAAGAAATATCTGCTACAGAATGAAGAAATACCCAGTTGCTTTTGTACTTATTAGAGGTATTATTCAGACAGCAGAAAATGAGAGCCCTGGATTTCTTTTGTAAGCTGTCAAGCCAATCTTGCCAGCAGTATCTATTCAGATGACTTTGGTATACCAGCTTGACAAGTTGCAGGGAAGTGAAAGCTGTACAGAATAAATCAGTGAATTTCTTGGCCTTATCCCCAGCATGCTGTCCTCTGCAATGGTCTTTTCCTTTTTCTGAAAGGTTCAGCAGATGTTTAGCACAGCAGGACAGATGTGGGCATGCAAAAGAGCTTGACAGTCAGTAGCTGTATAGCCTAAAAAAAGTCTCAGGAAAGAGGTGATATAGCATCTCTAATCAGTGCAATTAGAGTTTGCTGTGTTTCACTTTATCAAATGATGGATTAAATTCATGTGGCAGACTACAAACTCAGCTTTAAGTTCTGGTGCGTTCTATTTGCTTTCATTTCCAACATATAAAGGTTATATTAATGAAACACTCTTGCAAATAGGTCCTTGAATGTTTCCAGGTATGGGGCATCTACAACAAATCTGGGCAACCTGTTCCAGTATTTCATCACCCTCATTGTAAAAAATTTCTTCCTTCTACCTAGTCTGAATCTACCCTCTTTTAGTTTAAAACCATTACCCATTGACCTATCCATACAGGCCCTATTAAAAAGTCCCTCTCTATCTTTCTTATAAGCCTCCTTTAAGTATTGAAAGGCTGCAGTTAGGTCTCTCCAGAGCTTCCCTTTTCCATGCTAAACAATGCCAACTCAGCCTTTCGTCATAGAAAATGTCATAAATCCCTCTGATAATATTTTTAAGTCATAAAAGAACATTTGAATTCACAAAGACAGACACAGACCAGGTGTGACAGTGTTACACCAGAAGGAAAATGAATGTGAACTACAGCCCTCTCAACTATTAATATACTAGTACAGCCACCCTTTTTCTGTCCTCTCCAGATATGCAGCTACTTGATATTAGTCAAATACTTCTATGTAGTTCATCCTCATTTAGCAGAATATTTGCTGAACATGCTGACTTGACATGTCAAAGAGAATGGAAAAATACACTCACAAGGTTTCTTTTGGCTGTGTTGCCAAGTGGGGATTCAGTGAATGAAGGAATGCCCATCTTTTGGCCATAGGTCATATCTTGACTTATCAGTTTTCTTTATTAAATCCCTACTCTGAAAAGTCTCTGATTTAAGGAAAGCTTATTGAAGCCAGTAAAAAACTATAAAGTGCCTGGCATGCTTATCAAGTATGGTGCTTATAACCTGTTTCTGTCCTACTTACACATGCCAAATATTTTATTCTTCTTGCAAAAGCTGCCTTACATTATCTTGCCTTTGTGTGCTCTTTTCTTATATCCTTGGCCTGTACACGATGAAAGGAAAAATCAAAACGTAGATCTTAATATGATAGGGTGGAAAAGTAATTTCACTGCTGGCAAACTGAATTGCTCCTGAACATAATCTGTGATATTGAAGTTTCCAAAATAACAAAGGGAAGCTATTAAATAAAAAAATGAATATTGCGAGCATTGTATCTAATGGACAATTGAACAGTTATTTTAGCTAGGTTCAAGAAATTAATTGAGGTTTATGACAAGCAATGAGTGATTCTGGGATGCTGAGAGAGAAGGGTAGAGCTGAAAACTAGCTGGGAGGAAAGGGTGGGAAAAGCAAGCTCATCAGAAAGTAAAGTTCCTGAATTCGCTGGTATCAAAATTTTGACAGTATTGGTCAGCAGCAGAAGGAGCTTATGTAAGCTTCATTAGACAGTCCTCACTTTGGACTCCTACATCTTGAAACACTCTTCATACTGAAACTGATAAAACAGGGGGGATTCACTAAGTAAGGTATATGTCTACAGCATTAGTATCTTCCCCTGAGAAGGTCACAACTGGATCTCTACTGTCAATAGAGAAACACAGGCACTTCCAGAGCTAGATTTATTTCATCTCAGTGACATCAATGAATCTCGCACCAGAGGCATCTGTTTTTCCCTCACCGACCTTAAAGGAAGTCTGGAGTGACAATCGTGGCTATGGTTATCTCACATTTATAGAAAGCCGGGTCATTGTGTATCTGTATGTCAATAATCTGGGTAACTTCTTGAGAGAATGGCAAACAGCAGTAGAAAAGTTGTGATTAGTTTCCATCACTGCAAAAGAACACTTGATATTTAACTCCTTGCTCACCTGGACCCTCAGGTCTTTTTCCTGCAGAGCTACTACCGATGTAGTTAGTTCCTGGCCTGTATTGAAATATATGATATCTGATCATTTGTCCTGTTAAACTGACAGCAAACTGCCTGAACTTGTCAGATGAATGCTTTTACAGGAAGTCCAGGGGACAGCTGAGCAGTCAGGATGAGCAGTCAGATTACAGCCACCCTGTTTTGGAAGGTAAAACATAGGGACAAAGGCTGCTCTGTGATACTTTGCGCAGTGAGAAAGAATGACCCAAGGCATTTTGAATATCATCTTGAGCCTGGGTTACCTCCAGCTTCGAGAGTCTGTGGCCCTGGCCTTGGTTTCCTCACTTCACCCTTTGTCATGTTCTCTCTTTCTCCCTTCTTATTAATGTTGATCCCAGTTAACTTCTGACTTACTGATTGCTTTGCCTTTGAGCCTTCTTTACAGAACAAATTGAAGTTTTAAGAGCAGTCATGATTCTGTCCCCAAATAGCACTTAGATCCAGCCACAACAGATGCTTTAGAAGTAAAGAAAATGTTTAAAATGAAGGCTGCCTGACACATTTGAAAAAAACACACACCTTGTCTGTATTTTGCATATTTTCCTGTCTTAAATGTGATTCCCTTTCTGCTTTTATTCTTCACCCACAAAGGAAGGAGTCAATTTCAATTTAGTTCAAAAGAACTCAATTTCCACCTTTCAGCTCCACCAAGATTTGCAATCTTTTGTTTTATCAATATTTTCAGCTAGATAAATTCAAGCAGAATGTGTTGCAGAGGTAGAAACATGCAACTTTTAGGACACTTTGAGAATCTCAGACTCCGTATACTTACTAGGTTAAGATCTGTTACCAAAACTTGTCTAAGATTATACGTATTTTTTTGACTGAATTATGACGAGACGAAGAAATCAGCTTTTCCGGCTTATTTTACTTGTGTATATTTTTCCATTTATATTTCTTCTTAGTTCTATAGAATCATAGAATCATAGAATAGTTAGAGTTGGAAAGGATCCTGAGATCATCTAGTTCCAACCCCCCTGCCATGGGCAGGGACACCCCACATATGCAGAATTTTCACAGACAACCCCACATTTATCATTTTAAAGCCACATTTCATGTAAGTTTGGCTGCATGTCCTGAAGTTGCATTGGCAATTTACTCATCAATTTCTAGTTTACATTAGGAAACATTTTTCCCTCTTAATCTAACACCTAGAAAACATCTTCGGAAGATATTGGGAGAACTGGCTACCCAGGATTTGGAGAAGGCTGAGGTTCTTAATGACTTCTTTGCCTCAGTTTTCACTGGCAAGGTCTCTGACCGCACCACCCAAGTCTTGGAAGGCGAACACAGGAACTGTGAGAATGAAGACCCGAGGCCCACTGTAGGAGAGGGTCTGGTTCGAGACCATCTTAAAAACCTAAATGTACACAAGTCCAGGGGACCTGACGACATCCATCCGCGGGTCCTGAAGGAGCTAGCAAATGAAGTTGCTAAGCCACTGGCCATCATATTTGAAAAATCATGGCAGTCAGGTGAAGTTCCCAACGACTGGAAAAAGGGAAATATAACCCCCACTTTCAAGAAGGGGAAAATGGATGACCCGGGGAATTACAGACCAGTCAGTCTCACCTCCGTGCCTGGCAAACTCTTGGAGCAGATTCTCCTGGAAGGCATGCTAAGGCACATGAAAAACAAGCAGGTGCTTGGTGACAGCCAGCATGGCTTCACTAAGGGGAAATCCTGCCTGAGCAATTTGGTGGCCTTCTATGATGGGGCTACGAAACTGATGGACAGGGGCAGAGCAGTTGACGTCATCTACCTGGACTTGTGCAAAGCGTTAGAAACTGTCCCACATGACATCCTTGTCTCTAAATTGGAGAGACATCAATTTGATGGGTGGACCACTCGGTGGATAAAGAACTGGCTGGATGGCCGCATGCAAAGAGTTGTGGTCAATGGCTCAATGTCCGGCTGGAGACCGGTAATGAGTGGTGTCCCTCAGGGATCGGTGTTGGGACCGGTCTTGTTCAACATCTTTGTCAGTGACATGGACAGGGGGATTGAGTGCGCCCTCAGCAAGTTTGCCAATGACACCAAGCTGTGTGGTTCGGTTGATACACTGGAGGGAAGGGATGCCATCCAGAGGGACCTCGACACACTTGTGAGGTGGGCTGATGCCAACCTGATGAAGTTTAACCATGCCAAGTGCAAGGTCCTACACCTGGGTCGGAACAATCCCAGACACAGCTACAGGTTGGGCAGAGAAGAGATTCAGAGCAGCCCTGCAGAGAAGGACTTGGGGGTGTTGGTCAATGAAAAAATGAGCATGAGCCGGCTTCAGTGTGCGCTCGCAGCCCAGAAAGCCAACTGTATCCTGGGCTGCATCAAGAGGAGCGTGAGCAGCAGGTCGAAGGAGGTGATCCTGCCCCTCTACTCTGCTCTTGTGAGACCTCACTTGGAGTATTGTGTGCAGTTCTGGTGTCCTCAACATAAAAAGGACATGGAACTGTTGGAACAAGTCCAGAGGAGGGCCACGAGGATGATCAGGGGACTGGAGCACCTCCTGTATGGAGACAGGCTGAGAAAGTTGGGGTTGTTCAGCCTGGAGAAGAGAAGGCTGTGTGGAGACCTTACAGCAGCCTTCCAGTATCTGAAGGGGGCCTACAAGGATGCTGGGGAGGGGCTATTCATCAGGGACTGTAGTGACAGGACAAGGGGTAACGGGTTCAAACTTAAACAGGGGAAGTTTAGATTGGATATGAGGGAGAAATTCTTTACTGTGGGGCTGGTGAGGCACTGGAATGGGTTACCCAGGGAGGTTGTGAATGCTCCATCCTTGGCGGTGTTCAAGGCCAGGTTGGATGAGGCCTTGGGTGACATGGTTTAGTGTGGGGTGTCACTGCCCATGGCAGAGTGGTTGGAACTAGATGATCTTAAGGTCTTTTCCAACCCTAACTATTCTATGATTCTATGATTCTATGATCTTGTTCTCCTGTGTATTGCAGCATATATAATGATTGAGAATGGAGGTGTATATGTGCAGTGGACTATACTGAAATTTTGCAGGAAATGAGCTTAAAGTGCTGTCTTTTCTCAGACTTGCTACTCCTAGCCTCATCTATCAGCTTTGCTCTGTCTTGTATCAGGAATTATGTAAGTTTTAATTGTTCAGTTGGGCTTGGGTGTCTGTCTTTGTAAGGACACTGTGTCAATCTGATCTTTTGAACATGTTGATTATCTCCTACGAATGCATTTTCTCCAGTGCTTCAAAAGTTTGATGGTATATTAATTACCTTGTAAAAAGTGAATTGTTTTGTTTAAGTCCATGGAAATAAGAGGGTTTTATCATGTATTACCAATGCTTTTTCAGATCCTTTTCAGTTCTCATAGAGAAAAATGCTTATGGCTCAATGACAGCTGGATCCGTCTCGCACACCACCACCATCCCCCCAGTCTCTCTGGCTACATCTGTGTTACTAAATAAAACAACACAGGAACGAGAGGCCCATTGTCATTATATTGCTTACATCTCTACATCTAAACTCTTACTATACAGGAGGTCATATACAGCTGTCCAGTGGAAAAAGGCTTTGGCCATTCTCATCTCAGAACCACAGTCACACACACTTTAGAACAGTATTAGCTGATGTAGACAGAATCTTCATAGAAACTATGATAGTGATTAAATAGCATGGATGAATGTTTTTAGAGCTGGTGTTCATACCCAAGCTCTGAACCTGTCTAGTTAGATAATATATATCCAACCTTGGTTCTCTTTTAAAGTGGTGATCCTTTTGATTTTTTTGTCTTGACTGTAATCACACATTTTTTTTCCTGTTTCTATAGTGGACCTAGAGCACTGTAGCTCTAAGTTCATGCAGTACAACACACCTCTTGGTAAGGTGTAGTGCCAAGATAAGTTGTATGAACCTTATTTGGACTTTGTCTTAGAAAACCATCCTGTCCTGCTACACGTGGATTTTCTAGTTCTGCTCTCTATTAGCCTAGTCGTTTTGGTGTTGTGCTCTGTTGCCTGTTTCAAAGCTGTCTTGTGTTGTTGTTACTGTATGGTAATTCTGGGTTTGGTACCTGCAGCTCTTTCCTTTGTGAACCATTTTGGTGAAGCATTGAGCATCAAAGAGCCTTCTTAAGCCAAAGTAATTTTATTAATTTAAATGCAACACTTAGGGGAAAAAATATAACACTTGATCTAAACAGATTTCCTGGCCATCCTCAAGTATCCAGAATATCTGCCTGAAATGCTCCTCACTTTTAGTCTAGACATAATTTCTCTTATTTTTTGGCTTTGCTAGTCATGAGACTATTGGCAAGCTAGTCTGAAGGTCAAGTCAATCTCCTCAGAGCCCTTGGTTCTGCAGTCTTGAAACATCTCAGCTTGTCAGCAGTTCTCATAGATCATGACTTTATCTTTCAGCTTGTCTCCCCAACAACTCTCTTGATTTAACATCAGATAGTTATTAATAATGCAGTGTTTAATGCACTGTGCTCACTGAGCTCCAAAGGGGAAAAGATAACTGGGGAAAATACATAAAACAACCCTTTCCACCTCACAAGTAACTATCCAGAACAACCATCAAGAAAATGGGGATTATGTTCTCATAATTCTTCCATAATATTCATATAGGTCAACATCTTCACTAGAAAGGTTAATTAATTACTCTTTTTCAAGCTCTATCTTCACTGTCTGTGTTAAAACCACATAGCTTAGTGCTTTAACAACCAGTCCATGCTTGCTTTTTTAATTTTTGCTTACTTCAGAAAACAAATGGTGCAAAATGGGGCAAAAAATGGGTTATTTCCAATCCCACTGTTAGCATTAAGAGGTTTGACACTGATTTTTGTAGGGAGGCACAAGATCTTTTGTATTTTAGTGTACAGAATAAAGGTGAGTGGCATGGATATTTGACATAGATTTCTTTATGTTGGCAGGTAAAGAATAGCATATAGAATTTATCTTCGTCCTTTCCACTCCCAGTTAAAGTAATAGACATGCATAAGTACATCTAGGTATAAGACTTTATTGAGAAGAATTGTATGAGAATATGGTCTAATGGTTTGGACATTAAATTATCATCTCACATAGAAATCATAGAATGATTTTTGATCTTACACAGAATCATAGTACCATTTAGGTTGGAAAAGACCTTTAAGATCATTGAGTCCAACTGTTAACCTAGTACTACCAAGTCCACCGCTAGACCACATCTATACATCTTTTAAATACCTCCAGGGATGGTGACTCCACCACTGCCTTGGGCAGCCTGTTACAGTACCTGACAACCCTTCTGGGGAAGAAATTGTTCCTAATATACAGTCTAGACCTCCCTTGGCACAACTTGAGGCCGTTCCTTCTTATCCTACCACTTGCTGATTGGGAGAAGAGAAGGACCCCCATCTCACTCTATCTTCCTTTCAGGCAGTAGAGGGTGATAAGGTCCCGCTGAACCTTCTCTTCTCGAGATTAAACCTCCCAGGTCCCTCAGCAGTTCCTTATGACACTTGTGCTCCAGATCCTTCACCAGCACCGTTGCCCTTCTCTGGACCAGCTCCAGCACCTCAATGTCTTTCCTGTAATTGAGGGACTCAATTTGAGGTGCAGAATCACCACATGTTGATATATAACCACATTATTGCCTCAGTGAACTCAAATTTCAAATTTCCTAGTCTTAAAGGCAGTTGTAACACTGCTACAGCTGGTGAAACATTGTGATTTCATGCAAATAGACCTTGCATAGATATCTTAGTGGAAACAAGTGGAAAATGTCCTTTCACCTTTGATCGCTGTCAGATTTCTGTTATTAAAGTTATTGATATGTAACACTTGTATTCTATAAATCATTCTCTGCTTAAATGAAGAGTGATGTAAAGGAATTCAAATATCTAAAAACTAGTTTATATTCTACTAGGGATGTTTCATTGTGAAAAGTTAGCACATTTGTATCTACCAAAATAAATATATCTCCCTATAGTGCTAATGAAACCAAACAGACTGCAAGTAGAATATATAGCCTTTCATTTATATGGATACTTACTAAACACTGAATATACAACAAACCTAATATAAGCTCTGATAATGCCAATTACCTAAATCTTCTCAACCACAAGAGATATGTACCTTCAGAAGTGTGTATAAATACCTGTTGTCACCAGGAGGCAAACAAATTACACATCATTAACACTGTTTAATGTTTTTATTCGCAGCTTTGTACAGTACATAGTCAATTCTAGTCTATAGTTTTTACTTTGTCTTTACAGTCATATAATATTTAATCACAGTTGCAAGACCGGGGCGGGAGGAGGAAACAGCAACATAAAATGCAAATTTTATGTTAAATAGGAAAAAATAGCTGCAAGAAAACAGAAACAACTTATTTTTATCCAGTAAGGAAATGCTTTGATGTCAAAAACCTTTAAAGTTAGAATGCCTAGCATTGATAACCCATTGAAAACCAGGTTTCTGTTTGGTGTAAACAAGTTCAGGATCTTGAAAGTTGATGGTCATTGGTATGTTTGCTTTGCTTTGTTGTTGCAACATAGACTCTGAGGTGACGGATCTGGATGCTTTTTCTCTATAGAGTCAGGTTTTTAGAAAGGAAAATTGAAATTCTGTCTGACCTGCACAGCTTAGGACCTTGAGTAGCAGTAACTGACTGCTACTCCTGGCCAATTAGTGCCTAATATAAGAAAAGACTTATTCAAAGACTTCAAGTTATAATGCATCTATTGCTTCCTTTGGATGCTTGTTGAAGTTGCTCATTACCTTTAGTATTAAAAGCATACACCTTATTTCCAATTTAAATTCTGGAAATAACACTGAGAGATATTAGCTTGCCAGGCACTTGACAACTACATAGATGTGACCTTTAAATCCACTGAAGCCACATCTTGCTGATAGCTTTTGTACCTCGGTATACAAATTTTCCCCTTGTGTAATCTATATAGTTAAAATGTTTCAATCAGAATTCTTTAAAATGCCTACATTTACAAAACCTTTTTTGGTTTCCACATCTTTTTTGTTCTATCTTCAAATGAGATCAAGCTGGGGATTTTCTTTATGTGCAAGGAAATTTCCACTGATGAGTTAAGGGAATAAAGATAGTACTAATTGGCTGCATAATATTAAAATATCTGGAATGTACTTGAAGGCTCAGGCTGTTAATTAAGATAAATTGTGAAAATAGTCATACAGACTATAATTTCCTTGTAGACATTAAAAGCAAGAAAATTAGCTTGGTGAAGGAGAAATATATGGTAATAAATTCATCTGAGAATCTGGTTCTGCTCTGATAGTTCCAAATTTTCGGCTAGTGGCAGGTCATATGTTTTGGGTTCTCAGTCTTCTATCCCTAGTACCATGTCTCTGTGTTTTCTACGTGGATAGCGATGGTTGCTTCTAGATGGTGATAATGAAAACTTATGAGTAATAATTATGTTAAAACTCTGGATAATTTTTCTAAACTCAAATGTTTCTAAACTCAAAGCACATATATCAGAGTCAATTGTACCTTGCTTTTAATTTAGTTTTATTCATGAGTGGAAGGTACTCAGTGCCATCAGACTGATTGTTAGGAAGTGTCAATTGTGATTATTATTGATCTAATGTGTTTAATAAGCAAATGTTGAAAACCAGATAATATATCACAAAACAGAGTCAGACAAATTCATGTATGGTGAAGTCTAGTCCCCTGCTATCTTTCTGGCTCTGTTGTTGCTTTCTCACCACCAATTTATCTCACTTATTCTTCAGTTTCTCTAGGAATAGAACTTCAACTAACTTCCTTGGAAATCTATTTAACTGACAAGCTGTTATCACTCGGATCCGTTTTGATGCTTATACTATTGCTAACCTTTACTTAATATCCCTATATCACCAATATGTTTTAATGACTACTGACAAGACAGAGTTGTACAAAACCCACTGGGATTAGGGAGCTGCAATACTAGATGGTGTTAGGACAAGAAAAAAAAATCATGCATGCCTAGTGAAGCCTCACATGGTTTAGTGCAGGTCTCATGCTATTCTATGAGCACTTAACAAATACCCACCAGCTTGCATGCATCTACTCTTCCAACTGTCATGCATTTATGCAGGTACTTCATCTGAGAGTCTCCAAGTGCTTCAGAAATTAAGCCTGACTGCATGTCTGTAAAACGGATAGAAATGATATTGCTTTTAAAGTAAAGTTGAGAAAGACAAAACACCAGATTGATAGCATTTCATGCTGGTAAGCGAACAATTTCACTAAGCTAAAACATATTTCAGGTATGATTTCATTAGGCTATTGAGGTTCCTGAGCTATCTCAGAGGAAGACACAGCCAGTAGATATGGTCTCCCTCGTCCTTCCCTTCTAGAGGCAATGCTGCTGTGATTCCATTTCTGACATGTGTACCCAGTGCCTCAATAGGTCAGCTTATGTCTCTTGGGCCTGTTTTCTCCCTGTTGTTCCTTGTCTCACTCACTCTCTGCTGAGTGAGACCAGATCTCCCTAGTCTCCTCTTATACAAATTCACAGCTCCAGGGTCGTTCTAGCCCTCCCAACCCCAGTATGATATAATCCTTTCATATCCAGTATCTCCAACCTCTAGGATTTATACTATTCCCACTCCCTTATTTCCATCACCTCCAATCTCACTTAAGCACTGTTCCAAGAACTCAATATCCATTTAACTTCTTCCATATCCACCATGTCCTGGTAATATCACTCTACCCTTCTCACCTTAGTACTCACTGTCCTCAGGCCATAAAATCTTTGCCCGTTCACCACTCTCCATAGCCCAGTTATTTTCCTACCCAAAGATCCCTTCAATCCAAACATCATTTCACACAATCACAGCTATTAGTGATCATAAGGACAACTTCACAGCCCCTTTAACTGCAGTCTAAGCTTCATACAGTTGTAATAACACTCCAGTCAGTCATTGAACTCCACCGCAATATTTGCGAGACTATCCTGGTCAACCCCAAGTGATCCCTAATGACTGTGTCTCTTTTTTCATCACCTACACTGCCAAAACCTAACTCCCAGTGCAATCTCTGTCACTTTCTCCAGCTTCCTCCATCCTCAGGAAGGCACATGGAGTACTCTATCAATAATAATTCACACAGGAATCATAATTATTGCCTATCTATAATCTAAAGCTCATTGACTATGTCGCACAGCAAATGTGTGCCAGTTTAAAAATGCCTGTTACTGCTCTCTGTTTTGAAAGGTGAAGAAAACTGCCGATTTTCCCAGCTACATGCCATTCAGAGACAAGCTGAGCAATTCACTGGTTATTACGCTAAAAAATGAGTTTCCCGGATCACAGTTTACCACTGCTGGAAAATTGATGCTAGTACATTAGTGAAATTTCTTTTAAAGGTGAAACATTGTTTTGTGTTCAGCTGAAAAGCTGAGGGAGAATTTTTTACAATCATGATACTTTTGCAGTTTTATCAGTATGTTCTCTCTAAACACCATCCTTTGGTTGCTGAAGGTGAAAGACTACAGAGTATGGATAGATGCTCGGTGATAGCAAGTATGTTTGAATGACTATATATTTCAAAATGTTAAAAAATATATCAAAATGGATATTTATGCACACCTTTTTGATATTTGAATATATACCTTCTAAATACTCAGATATGTAGATCTGCATAGTTGAATTATCAATTAAATACTTACTGTCTGTCCATCCACTTGAAAGAAAGGCCAAAATGAGCTGAGAAGCTGCATGCAATCTTTATTTAGATCAGTATGTTCTTTCTCAAAGTAAATTACAGGCAAAAAAAGACTTTATGAATTAGATTGCTAGGCACTGATTGCAAGAAATACTTGACTAAAGAATGAACAGAATTTAGATGAGGGAGTTTTGGTCTGTAATTGGGGAGCTGTACAGTAATCTTGTCTCTTATATTGGAAGTGCTTTCTGTGACAGCCTGTGGGTGGTCCATGGTGTACTGATTCAGTTTATGCAGAAGCCTTAATGTGGAACAGAAAGAAGGAGCTGTCATTGTGTTTTGCCATAAAAGATTGTATTAGTGGAAGAAGTAGTGTGCTCATATGTTGGCAATATAGGCAAAATCTTCAGCCAAACTCCCAGTGAACTTGGTGGCAACTTTACTAAGTGACAGCTGAGAAATATAGTTGTGTGCTGCCTCACTGACAAACATGTACTTGTGAAATAAGGAAATCAATCACTGTGGCAACTTCTGTTTTAACCCCTGAGGGTTTGTTAGTGTACAAGGACAAAGCCACCATAGAATTCATGCTCCTTTTGACGTATCTATGCATTCCCAATTGCCCTGATCATGTGAGGAGAATGAACTGCATGATTCTATGACTGCTGGGCCAAGAATCTTTTTCTGCAGACATCACAAATGAACTATTCACAGCCAATAGGTCCTGTGATATGCTTTAAAATCTGTGGGTGACTATTCCTGTTTTTATTGAAATCAATGGTGAACCTCATTTTGATGGTGATGCAATAAGAGCCCCCAGCACTGTATTTGAACCATGTCATATGAGAATCTGGAAACCTGAAGAACAACAGAGAGGAAAAGATGTTTTTTTGGGTTGAAAACCTAATGTCATTCATTAAGCCTCAGTAGAACTCCTTTGTATACCAGGACTGATACATGGGTGAAAGGAATAAATTATTTTCTTTGATCCCTGCTTTAGAATCGTCGACACGGCTAATCTGAATCTGCTACCATAGCCATCACAATTCACTGCCTGCTGCCCAATATTGCTTTCTACTTGAGATTTTGCATACCTAGAATGCTTGTCAGCCAGCTCACTTTCACCTGCCTGGCTTCCTGCTGACCTTTCTTTTGGCCTGCTCATCATCTCCATCTGGCTCCACAGTAAAACAGGAGGAGAACTGAGACACAACATTTTGTAGTGAGCTTTGTGTACACTTCCCTTTCACTGGAGCTAGGGTGGTTGCCAGATGTAGCTGGCAGCAGCCCTGTGCAGGCACAGCTTATGTGACTGAAAGCTACTTCCATGGTGATTTCCTTCTACAGCTGAAAGGGTGGTTTGGAAGAGAAAGGAGAAAAAGAAACAGATATTAAGGATGGTATTCAGCTGCAAAAACAGGGTTCTGATTGCTATGGAAACATCCTAGAACATTCACTGCACTTTCATGGGGCACATAGCTATATTGCAAAAACTACAGGTGACCCACTCCACCCTAGAGCACTAATGGCCAACCTGGACACTGTCTTCAGCTTAACATTGTGTTATGGGCAAAAAAAGAATATAGCTGATAAGCAGGGCCCCAAACTCAGTATTGGTCTGACTAAAGTATTGGCTGATCTTCACTGAGAAGAAAGTGTGTGCGTTGCTTTTGTGTATGTGGGGTGTCCTACCGTAGCATATCACAGACCCCATTCTTCACCAGCAGAAGTATGGTAGTGACGTCAGGGATTTCTTCCCCCACTTTTTTATGGTGTTGCGTATGATTAAGGCTGATTTATATGCTGACACAATCTGCCAACTAGATTTTCCCTCACTGAACTGGAGTTCCATATCATACTAGTTTTATTTCCCTCTATTATCCCTGAAGCTAGTTTCACCTGACTCAAGTCTGTACTCACTCAAGGGCCAGTAATTGACCTCTGTGTTCATATTTTTATTCCAGGGTCATAGACAGTTCCTTCTACACAGGAAAGATTTCTTTTTTACTGTCTGCTAATTGACACCAGAGGTTACAACACACAATTTTGCAAAGCCAAATTTAAACTGAAATGAGCTCAGGCAACTATCAACTGACAGCTAAGCTACTGTTATCACAGTTTAGACAAACTAAAACCACTGCAAGCCAAGGCAAAACCCTACATTGTTAGGCCAATAAAAAGACTATGGCCTTTAACCTTTAATGGTAAATATATATAAACATAGCTACAATTTTACAGCTTTCAAAATAGCACTATGAATCTGTGCTCAGGCAACTGCATCCTTCCCCATCCAGAAATTTATCCCACCTACATGATCATGAAAAGGATATGAGCATGCCTCACTTGTGACAACCAATCCTGCTTCTCTTCACAGTTCAGACTGTCATGGGGAAGACAACAATATGTTACAGAGAGCACAGAAATTTTGGGATTAGTGTGTTTTCTTTATGAAACTTATTTACATCTCAGTCTGTCAGTCTGATATCACCCAGCTTGAATTCATACAGATAGCTAAAAGTGAGTTGTCGAAACCAGGCATAAATGGTAAACCAATAGCAGGAATACAGGGCATCCTTTTAAACAAATAACCATGGAGGTGGCTAGTCCTAACACTGCTGATACTAGCTGAGAAGAGAAAGAGGGCTGGTCTTTGGAAAGGGAAGAAAGGAAGGAAAAGGTGCCAAATCCTTTGCAGCAGCTGAAGAATAGATTGTGAAGATCTGCAGTTCACAAATAGCTGACAAAAGTATAAGCAAATGGAAGATTCCAAGGTTAAATCAGATCACTAAAAGACTAGATGGTAAGAAATTTGTAAAGTATAAGCCAGTTTTTCCTCTGAATGCTGTATTCCTTTTAGTATTATGAATCTGCTTTTGTTCTAGAGAAACAGGATTTTCTGTTGCACATTGTGTTTGTCCACAAGTCTTAGGAAAGAAATTCCATGGGTGTCAGCCCGTGCTGGTTGACAGTTTTAGGCCTGATGGATCAAGAAATGTCTTTGCTGAATTAGAGGCTAATTGGGAACTGTGGGAGCCTGTGAATAAGGAGAAGCAGATGTGCAAAGAGGTTCCTTAGAGTTGGAAAAGGCAGCTCTAGTTAAAGCCTGGCAGATCCTCCACTGTCTTCTCTGACTTCCACTCTGGAAATACTACCAAGGTCTTCACACAGTATAATTCTTTTTATTTCCCTTATTGAAGACATCTTTATATTTAATTTAGCTTATATTTATGTTTAATAAATCTTTACCTAACAAAAAGCACAATCAAAACTTCTGGTTTTGTGGTTTTGAAATTTTCTATATTAAAAAAAATCAGACCAGTACTCAATTAGGTAAAGAAAAAGGTTTGTTTCTTTTCTTGCACTACAGAAATATGCCCTTCCATTTTCAAACTGCCAGCATTTTTTTCTTCTTGAACTGAAAGTCTGCCCAGGAAAACAGAAATGTCTTCAGTAATATTGCCATCTCCATATTCAAGGAGTGGTATAATACTTCTTTATAAACACTTCAAATTAAATGCTGATTAGTATGAAAAGTACACTAGCTGTATTGGAAGTGAATAGCATTGTATGAAGGAATTGAGATGTTTCATTTCTATGGCAACGAGGATTGGAACAATGCTTCGATTTAGGATACAAAAACCTTGACAGCTAACTTGTTTAAATATTATTAATAATTTTGTACTTCAGAAAAAATGTATCATATCTGAGGATCTCAAAATACTGCTTTTCTGGAAGGAAAGTAGCAGCAAAATTCTTCAGGCATAAAACAACTTACTGCTTCTTCAAGGCAACACAGCACACAGGTATTGCCTTGTTGTCTCAGGAGAATGGAAATGTTGGACCTCCCCTGTGTCACTATTTCATGCCTTTTTCAGACCAAATGATTTGGGACTAGTAAAATAAATAATTCTGAATACATAAACAATTAATTGGTGGTGTTCTAAAGGCTTTGCGTAATCACCCTGAAAGCCGAGGATAGTTTAGGGTGAAGTTTCTTTCCTTAACTCTTCCATCATTGTGGAAATGAGGTTATTTCATCAATGGGCATCCTTCAGTCCTTGTCTACTCATTGACTGCTCCATCAGTCTTTGAAAGTTCAAGTCCTGACAGCAGAAAAATTGTCATATAAATTTTCTTGATCCCTGAATGACATTTTACTGTCTTCAATCAATAATGGATAAGCATAAGATCTACTAGCATCTATGAACATTAAAACAGATGAGTGCCCTTACCAGCCCCTACTGCATGCCTTAGAATTGTAATAAATTTAGGTACCTCAGCACTAAGAAGCTGTGTGCTAAAGTAATAGTTTCCCCTTTTCCTTTCCCACAGGCAATTCAAGCCTTTCAGCCCAGCTATTCCAAACCTCTTCCAAGTGATATAATACTGATTTAATCAATAGCCATTTATTGTTTCTTGATTTATAAGCCTTTCAGGTACACTTTAGCTGTGCTTTCTAGTTTTCTTCTGCATCTACTGGACTAAGAAATTTTATGTTCCAGAAGAGACTGTATTTCTCACTATAAATCACATGAATTCAGGACATGGGATGTTAAGAAAAGAAAAATGTCAGTTGTGATTTGCATTAAGTTGTGAGAATTGCTACCACTGTGATCGAGGCAGATTTTTATTTCTACCCTCTTAGCCCCACGTCTGTGACAGTAACAAACAGGGGTACACATGTAACCTGCTGCTGGAATTTCATTGAGAAAAAACATGCTGTTGACATTAGCCTCAGGCTGTAGAAGGGCACAAGTTTGTACAAGACATTCTGTGAAGACATAGTTTATTAAAAATGCAATTAGTATCAGCTTCTAATAGGAGAGGGTTAGTGTGAAAAAACGTTGCTTATGCTGCCAAATCTGAAGTGTTACTGCAGTAAGTGGCTTAGAAATAGGCTGAGATTGTAATGCTAAGCTTCATCTTTCCTTGGAAATAAATAAGAATATGTTTAAAATGGGAATGCACCTTAAAAACATGAAATGGAGAGGAAAAATTCATGAGTGATATTCATCCTGTTTTCTCTTGGGAAGAAGCACTCTCCTAAAAGAAACATTCTCTGTCTTAGTTTAATAGGGCACTCCCAGTACAGTAAGGCAAAGGCCTCTAAATGAAATTTATCATCCAAGTATTGTTTGTGTATTTTATGTCGTCTTTAAAGGAGTTTGGAGTGGTTTAAACAGCTTTTTCATCAGTGTTGTGTTACAACCCCTTGTGTTTAGCTGATCCCAAGAAATGGTGTCCCTGAGAGTACCCATCAAGCCTGGATAGCTATCATGTTATGAAATACAATTGACTGTTTCTGATCAGATTAATTTTTTAAATAAATATTCACACAATTAATTTATTAGAAATGATTATGCCTTTTTTGAAGGCTGCACACATTAACTAGCCCTGCTTTAATCAATATACTCCTTAAAATAAGCTTTATCAAGATTCAAAACCTGTGATAAAAAGTAAAGTAATTTTCAAGGCATTATTTTCCACAGATAAAAATAGAGCTCATAAATTTGGTCAGTGCTAACAGATTCTATTACTATAGAAATCAGTCACCATTTCAGAAGAGTTTCTCTCATCAGTTACTGAATGGGTGAATACAATTAGAGGGAGATTTCCTCAGAAGTGTAATTGGAATAACCAATCATGGAATTTGATTCTTTAAGCTGTGGACTTCTTGCTACTTTTGGAATGAGATCCTAATTATGCTTTTCAGTAGAAAAGTAAGTTCCCAACCTGATTCCAAAAGCCTATGCCTTACTTTGTGACAGAGCAGATCCAGATATTTTCTTAGGCTTTTACATAGCCTATGACCTCTTTAGTCATCCGTGTTTGTAGAACACGTGTCTGCACTATCATTCCATACATATGGAATGTGTTGCAATTTTCAGCACTTTCTTTGTTATCTTTGGCTTTGAGGAACATAAACAATTCAGTGCAATGAACTAGCTTGTTGATCATAAAAGCCTGATGCACTGTCCTTTGAATCTCAGAGTATGTATACTTATAAAAGTACATTTTGTATTATATCTAGAAATTCAAAGCAGTTGAAGACCACATCCTGTGAGATTTATAATTAAAAGTCCATGTTCCTCTCACAGCAATTAACTATGGTGAGAATGTCTTCTAGTCCATGCTGGCTTAGGAACCATGCCAGCCTGGAACATTGTTGCCTAACCTGAGCAAAACCATATGAGGGATTACAGTTACAGTTAAACGGTATAGTCAACAGCAGGCCCATACTGGAGTCCATGCCTTAACCCTATTTCGCTTACTGGTAAAAAGGAGTTCAACTGAAAGGTACTGGGGGAGACCAAGCATTGCCTAGATGCAGAAATTTCTGTTCTAGAAATGAGTGTGAATAGAGAATTTGAAGAAACACAAAGCGTATTTTCCACAGAGAAATTTCCAGACTTGAAATCACATACAGAGCAATGAAGCCCTCAAAGAACTAGAAAGCAGGAAACAGAAAATTCTGATTTCACAATGATGGTGATCAAACAACAGAATAGGTTGCATAGAAAGATTGTGGAATCTCCATCTCTGAAGATATTTAAAGGTTGACCAAACAACGCCCTGTTGTTCCAAGTTAGTTGGGGCATTCAACCACGTGATATCCAGTCATCTCTTCCAGCTTCAATTATCTCCTGATTCTGTGAAACAAAGACTGATATTACTGGTGGAAAAAGGTTGAGGCTTTTTGTACTACTCTTTTACTTGGTTTCAAAGTTTAAAGACATGGATTAAGACACTTGTACTCTAAATCCCACCCCCCAACACCACAGGTACAATGCAGAGGGCTGTGATCGTGACGACCTTGTGGCAAATGAGACAATCAGCTTGCTCTTACCTAATAACTCATAAAACAAGTCGGTTTGTGTAGTGGCAGCAACTACCAACAGTAAATCACAGCGTGGAAAATGAATGTGCATAGTTTCTCTTTGGAAAGCTGAGTCACACCATTAAGGTGGCTTTTATGACTGTGCAGGATGTTAATTTTTCTCCCTTAATCAAGGCCCTGTGCTTCCTGCATCCTGCTGATGTATGCTGCTCTGATCTGCCCTCCAGTGTGTCTGCCTTTTGCAGTACTTACATGGTATAAGTCCTTTGGTGACAATTCCTTCACTGGATTTATGGTGATATGCACTGTGGGATGTGTGCAAAGCTGCTGCTGGAACTGTGTGTTTGCCTGTTACAGAAAATGTCACCTCTCTCTTGATATATAAATTTCAGAATCTAATGATGTTTTAATTAAAATAATTTGAGTTCATAATCATAGAAGGTCATCTTCAAAAAAGATAGAAAACAATGAGAGCAATTTAAACAGTTAATTCAGTATATATATACTGAATGCATGCACTTTTCTTAATATAAATACTAGTTATGTTCTGACTAATTAAAAGCAATGAACATTAAAATCTCTTGTAAGGCAGCTGAAAAAAAAGAGTGTTCATATTTTTGTTTCTGGGAGCATGAAAAGAAAAGTTATCATTCTTCTGGAGCTCTTGAAGACTAACCAAGAATAGAGTCTGGTCCATTTCTTTACTGAAGGTTTAAATAAGTTTGTGTCACAGTGAGATTAGATTGATATTGATGACTGCCTCTGTGACCCAGATTCAGGAAAGTGTACTTGTCAGTTCCATAATAGATGAAGAGATATGTGCAGTAATTAAGTGTTTTTAAGAATTGGGTTATGATACTGTAATTGCTTTAAGATATAAAGTCCTGATTCAGCTGAGGGTTTAAGTATAAGCTTTCTTTTTTTTAAGTTAGCTTCTAGAATAATGAAATTCTCATTATTTTCTGTGTCTCCTGCTAAAAAGAAAAGAGACAAAAATATGATCAGAGAACACTGTTTCAGCTAGAAAATGTCTTTCTTCCAATTTAAGTTGCCACTGCTGGATCTAGAGATCTGAGACCTTAATAAATATTTCAGAATTAAAGAAGAAAATTTACCATGCAGACTGTGATCTGTATTATTAGCATCCTGCTGTCTGACCTATATCAAGAAGCGAGGAGAATGTTGATTGCCAACAGACATCAAAACTTCCTAGCTTGAATGTGCTATGTCATGTGGAATTCATTGTCCATAACTTGTATACAAACCTTTAAGTAAAAATTCACTTAAAAGGTTTTCTGATAAACAGATTTAGCATATTTAAAAATAAAAGCAAGAGCTATCAGGCTGGACTATTTCTTTTGGTTATTTTGGTCTTGGAATCTATGACTCTTCCTTGAGACATTCCCCAGTATATGGAACAGAAGGTAGCTGGTTATGATAAGGCCATAATGTATTCCATACTGTAGAATCATAGAATCATAGAATAGTTAGGACCTTAAGATCATCTAGTTCCAACCACTCTGCCATGGGCAGTGACACCTCACACTAAACCATGCCACTCAAGGCCTCATCCAACCTAGCCTTGAACACCGCCAAGGATGGAGCATTCACAACCTCCCTGGCAACCCATTCCAGTGCCTCACCACCCTCTCAGTAAAGAATTTCTTCCTTAGATCCAATCTAAACTTCCCCTGTTTAAGTTTGAGCCTGTTATCCCTTGTCCTGTCACTACAGTCCCTGATGAATAACCCCTCCCCAGCATCCTTAGTAGGCCCCCTTCAGATACTGGAAGGCTGCTGTAAGGTCTCCACGCAGCCTCTTCTCCAGGCTGAACAGCCCCAACTTTCTCAGCCTGTCTCCATACGAGAGGTGCTCCAGTCCCCTGATCATCCTCGTGGCCTCTTCTGGACTTGTTCCAACAGTTCCATATGTTTTTTATGTTGAGGACACCAGAACTGCACACAATGCTCCAAGTGAGGTCTCCCGAGAGCAGAGTAGAGGGGCAGGATCACCTCCTTCGACCTGCTGGTCACGCTCCTCTTGATGCAGCCCAGGATACGGTTGCTTTCTGGGCTGCGAGCGCACACTGAAGCCGGCTCATGTTCATTTTTTCATTGACCAACACCCCTAAGTCCTTCTCTGCAGGGCTGCTCTGAATCTCTTCTCTGCCCAACCTGTAGCTGTGCCTGGGATTGCTCCGACCCAGGTGTGGGACCTTGCACTTGTCATGGTTAAACTTTTCAGGTTGGCATCAGCCCACCTCACAAGTGTGTCGAGGTCTCTCTGGATGGCATCCCTTCCCTCCGGCGTATCAACCGAACCACACAGCTTGGTGTCATTGGCAAACTTGCTGAGGGCGCACTCAATCCCCCTGTCCATGTCACCGACAAAGATGTTGAACAAGACCGGTCCCAACACTGATCCCTGAGGGACACCACTCGTTACAGGTCTCCAGCCGGATATCGAGCCATTGACCAGAACTAGTGATCCCACACAAAATGAATAAGGTCTGTTATTTCTTTTGTTAGATTCCCTTATGTCTTTGTGTCAATTGCCAATGCTATTATATGGAATATTACTAGAGTCTCAGATAACTTCTAAAATGGTCATGTATAGAAAAATTGCATATAAAAATAATATGAACTGTTTTAATAAGGTCTGTTCAATAAACAAGGAATTCTGGACTACCTAGTCTATTACTTAGTAATAGAAACCTGCTGACAACTTAGAAAGTCAAATGCAAGAAAAAATGCTGATTTCACCTTTAAGTGTTGGCACTGAATTATTTAAACATAATTGCCTATCAGATGATATGCGGAGTAGATCTGATTTTTCTGCCCAAGACTGAATCTTCTAAAGCATTAATAAATCCCACTCAACCTCACTTGCAGCTGACTACTTCCCAGGTAGTGGTCCATGCTTTCTTGAATCATGCATGCTCATTTCTGTTGTGATGTATGCAAGATAGCATCCTTTGATAACAATCCAGCAGGTAGCTGGGTCTGAGGTTCTTTAAGGCCTATGTGCTGGTTTATAAGCAGGTTTGATAATGTGGGAGTGTAGATGTCCCACGTAAGTTCTCTGTTCTTTGCCTTTATAAAAATGACTACAGGCTTTGAGATTTCAGCCTAAATTACTTTATTTTTTTCAGATTGTCAAAGTCTTTTATTCTTCTGAGATATTAAAATATGCTTCTTATTGCTGGTAAACCCGTAGGAGTGGTATCTACCTCTCAGTGACCTGTGCTGTGCTGGCAGTGATATCAGAGGAGAGTTATGGCCTCAGGGACTCGTGAGTTCTTGCTCTGTGCCTCAGAAGCTCACAGTTATGGGGTGCAGGGGGAGATGCTTCCTGCACCTTCCTTTTTGCCCACCATCTGCTGCAGAGTTTGCACAAGAGATTTAGTCACCAGAATATTTCCTTTTCTGTTAAACTTGGTAAAAACTAGAATTTGTAATACTCTCTGCTCAGTTATTCAGCCACCAAAGTTTCTGTTATCAAGGAGTCTGAACAGCAGTAACATGTGATTAGTAGGCAGCTGCTGTGTCTCTGCAATCATCCAGCGCAGAGAGAAACTGAATTTCAGTGTGTGCACAAAACCCCATTGGAAATGCTGTGATTTTGCTTTTGTGTTCAGTAACCCAGAAGAGATCTAGAGGAAATCTTATCTGAGTGAAATTCAAATGTAGCAATGTTATAGGGGACCAGCAATAAAGCACATAAAACTTTCGTGTGCTTCATAAAGAATTTTTCATTTAATTAAATTGATGGATTGTGGGTTTAAATTAAAATTCAAAGAGCAAAGTAATGTATAGATCTGAAATCTGTCAGGAAAAACATGCAGCTTAGAGAGGAGAGAAGGATCTCAATTGCCATAAGACAGTGAATAAAAAATTAAATTTTGCCTTCTGTTTTCACTCTTCTATGAATAAAGTACAGTAAGATTTCTTTATACTCATTCCTACAGTCTTGAGTTTTGTAAACATAGATGTTACTGCAGGAATCTCAATAGCATGAGATGCTATTGAGGATGTAAGTCTGTTCTTGGTTCTCTGTACAGAAAAGGTGAATCAACGATCTTTGTGAAATTACTGCTTTGAAGGAATTCTTTGCACACCTGGACCACAGCAGTTTTGACTTGTTAACACCTCTTCCTCATGATTCACAGGTAAAAACCTGACTGGAGTACTCATTTACTCTCCAGGAATACTTCTTTAATAAAATATTTTAATGATTGGAAGAAAAGGTTTAAAATGTGCTATTAGAAGCCACATGGAAAGTGTGGCAGGTATTAATTGAGAGATATTCTGGATGCTTTTTAACGTGACGCAGTAAGTATTTTAAACGAATCCCATGTTTCCTCATGGGTAAGACAAGAGAAAAGAGACAGTAAGACACAAAACCCATTAGTGAATTCAGAGAATTTGAAAGCTAATATTCTTCTCTTCAAATAGAGATAAATACTAAATGTTTTAAACCGTTTCATTATTTTAATATTATTTTATTATTACTTTATTATTGGTTTATATTTAATTTTTTTAATAGCATTTTCAGCAGTACTCTTAGCAATCCCAGTTGCCAATGGAAGGGAAAGAATCACAAATATAACCTGACCACAGAAAAAAGACAGACACCCGTATTTGCAATATGATTCACTGTCTCTTACATTTGCTTTTTCTCCTCCAAATTTCTTCCTCTTCACCAGCCTCATCCCCTCTGTAGAAAATAGCTCATCCCTTTTTACTCTCCAAATTTGCCCCAGGTTTGCTGCCTTGATACCTTTATTTGATGTTTACAACATTGCTGCCCTGGTAATATCTACTTTAGTCAGCAGTTCTGTTAAGCTAGTACCACCTTTTATATCTATAATGTCTGTCATTTCTACTATGTAATCACAGAATACAGTGTAATCACAGAAGTCAGATTGAATAATCTGCACACACATTTATTACCATTTTCCCACCTGTAACTCCAATAAGTATCTTATTAGTGTAGCAACAGTTCACAACTGGTTTCCTAACTTGGGTCTAGCCAGTTGATCTCTCTTCAGCTTCAAGTATATGTAAAGGCAGTGGTCTGTCTACCATTATAAACTCCCAGTCCTTAGGAAAAGCCAGGATGTTATAATGAAATAAGGGCATTCTAAGTTCAGAAAGTTTCTTATGGCCTCCCTAGTGTAAAAAATGCTTCCTGGGATTCTTCAGTCTAAGCATACACAAAGCAGGCTTAATTTCTCCTAGCCATCACCCCTCTCTGGAAATAAGTTTTGATTTTTTTTATTTCCTTTTTTCTGGAATAAGCCTCCATGAGTGTGAAATGTGAGTTGTCTCAGGTGTTCCTTTCTAAGCATATTAATGTTGGTGATAGGGAAGGAAAGAAAGATTTGTTAAGGATATAGAGAGGTAGGCAACCAAATTAATACAAGATTTCACAGAAGATTTCTCCAATATCATAATCATCAACTTACAGTTGCATGTGCAACAAAAGAAGAAAAACTATCCCTTCTTGGATATATATCAGGTTGTAAAGTCCTGGCTGTAGTTCTTTACGGATAGTATGGGTAAGCCACGTGCAGTCAAGAATATGAGACATTCTACAAAAATTAATCACAAGACATAGAGAGGGATTTAGGAGGTGCTGGGTCCTCCGTGGAGGAGCTGGTGAAGGTACCAAGCTGCTGGAGGTATTTCCTCAAGATGCTGAGACCAACCCAGCACTCTGAGGAAAAAGTTGTCCCCTTTGAACAAGCTTTGGCAGCTACCAGAAATCAGGATGTCCCAGCCTGCATACACCAAAGCTGACTAGCTTCAGTAAAATGAAGCTTCCCAGAGGACAGCTAAAAGAAAGCTCTAATATTAAGTAAAATCAGAGAAGGAATGGGGAAGAAAGTCCTGTTTCTTCTATACAAAGGCAGTTGAAACAGTTTAGCCACAGGAAGGTGGTTCAATTTGTAAGGACTGTTATGGAATAAAAACCTCGGAATAACATTACCTAGTACACATAACTATTTTTGTTTTCTAATCCACTGCAGAAGTGTGGGATTTTTGTTTTCTGTTTTTCTTTTCTCTTTCATACAGTCTCTTGGGGCTTTTTGTTTAGTTGGTTGGTTTGGGGTTTTTTCTATTGTCTTTTTTTTGTTGTTGTTGTTTCATTGGGTTTTTTTCTGATACAATCCGCAGAACAAGCTTTTAGTCTAAGCCTCTTTTTCTTTAGCATTTTGCAATGAAGTAAATGTTTCAAAGAATAAGGGTGGAAAAAAGAAAAAGAAATACATATTTAGCCACTGAATGGACTACAATAAATTGTTCCTTGGCTAATCACAATATTGATTTTTAACATTGTGCACCATCAATAAGGAAGAAAGAATAAGAGCAAAGGGCTACTTAGGCATTCGAGAATTCTAGTTGTAATCCTTCACAAGATCTATAGACAGTGGCATCTTGGAAGAGGGACTTGCCTTTATTAAGCAATAACTGATTGGATATAGATAGCTTATCATTTCTGCAAAAAAGAATAACAAGAGAACAAATTCATCTGGACTTAGACACAAATAGAGGATGGAAGGATTTGGGAAGGTGCTCACAAGCCAGTTGTGTTTGTAGAACATTTTGATTAGTTTGGAGTAGCTGGAAGCAACTCTATAAATCCTCACAAATGTCTGGTTGCTGATAGAAAAAGCTCTACTCTAGAGCTTAATTGACCTGTTGCAGAATTCAGCCCTAACTTGGTGTGGAATAAAGTGTCGGACAACTTAATTTTTTTCCTTAAGACAAAAGATTATCAGGGGTTTTTTATTCACTGTTTGTTTTCTTGTTATTGATTGTCAAGAAACAACTAAAATTCAGTATATGTTCTTAGTTTATAACTTTTTTCATGGATGAGCCTGGAATTTGTGATCCAAACTGTGTTCCCAAGGAGATAACATGAATTAATAATGATTTCCGACATTATAAATGAAACATTAAAATAAAACACAATAAGAGTATCAACTATAATTTGCACGACTTTTACCCTTTCTTCCGGAAACCAATAAAATAATACTGTAAAAAGCTGGTTGAGTAAAGCTAGCTTTAAAATAAGGCTATTTAGCCCTGTTTGATCTTATTAAAGCTGATATGGTATAGCTAGCAGTCCATGACAGGACAAAGGCTAAGTTCTCCATAGTGCTCATACATAACAATGAGCATTTGCAGCTTATTATATTATGAAGAACAGCAAAAAGCATTGAGAAAAAAAAAATATCAGAAAATTATTGCCTTTCTGCAGCAACGCAGTGCAAAAATTTGTGGGGAACAGAGGGAAATTTCACGTTGTTTATCCTCTTTTATACAAGTTTTTCATTTACCAACAGTGTGAAATGGAATGTGTGGAGTCTCCATTTTCGGAGATGGTCAAAAGCCATTTGGACAACAGTCCTGACCAACTGGCTCTCGGTGGCCCTGCTTGAGCAACACTGTTGGATCAGATGGTCTTCAGAAGTCTCTTCCAGCTTCAGCCATGCTGTGACTGTATGTCATTATATTCCGGCTACACAGAGCAGCATCATTCTATTTCAACAGTAGGGAAAGTATAGATAACAAGAGACGTGTCCCTTACATTGCCATCTATGTCTCCTACATCACTACCTGTATTTCCTACATTTCCAGGCTATTCACCTGTACCTTTACATGAAAGATATATCATAAGATGCAGAAGGAATAATACATTGCCTGTCATGGGAGGTGTTTAATTCACATCTTCTACCAAAAAGGAAGTGCAAGTCTCTTTATAGTTTTCAAATAGTCCTGGAAAGGCCAGTAGGTTTTGGTAATGATCCTGGCTATGGATTTTGTGATAAACAAGCAGCTACTTGTAACAACAGCTCTAATGAGCTGTATGAAGACCCGTTAGTAAATTCAGGATTGGATGGAGTGAACAATCTGTAATTATCACTTTTTGGGCTGATACAGGGAAGAGCAGCTTCCTTAGCTAGAAGACTGAGTTAAAGATTTCTGTGTAGATTGATCTGCAGTACAGGCAGAAAAAAACCTGCATTTTCTAGACTGAGCAAAGTAGAAAATGTGACATGTTTATCAAATAGCTACAGCTTTCTCCCAAACCATTTCCATTTGGTGTTTCTTAAACCTGAAGCAGGTTCAGTGAAATGAAAAGAAAAAGGTCAGTTGGGTTCAGCTGTCCTGGCTGTGTCCCCTTCCAACCCGTTGTGCACCTCCAGCCCACTCGCTGGTGGGGTGGTGTGAGGAGCAGAAAAAGCCTTGACTGTGTAAGCTCTGCTTAGCAATAGCAGAAACATCCTTGGATTATCAACATTGTTCTTAGCACAAATCCAAATCACAGCCCCATATCAGCTACTATGAAGTAAATTAACTGTACCCCAGCCAAAGCTCTACCCCTGTACAAAAGCAAAGCTATGGTGAAAGGGGAAGGGATAGCTAAGTGGAAAGAAGGGAAAGCTAGGGGGAAAGGAGAAAGGGGAAAGGGAAGAGGAATGAAAAGAGGAAGGGGAAGAGGAAGGAGAAGGGGAAGGAGGAGAAGGGGAAGAAGAAGGCTAAGGCAAAGGCAAAAGCTAAGGCAGGATTTGTAGAGGTCACTACAATAATACATATAACTCATAGTACAGTCTGTTTCTTTCCATCCACTTACATTTTGCTTAGTTTTCTTTTAATTGTTAAGGGAAAGTGTGAAGAGAAAGACATCAGTCTGAACAACAGATTTTCAAATCAATGTAGTTTTTTAATCTTTACTTGCATTTTTTACAAACAATTGAAATGATATTTAAATACAATGGAAGTAAACAGATGATAGAAAACAGCAGGTATTTTCTTTAATATTACAAAAAATACTGGAAGATACACATGCACCTTTTCATCACATTCCCAGTTAACATAATACAATTCACTTCAAGAGCTGCTGCAGTCTCCTCTGCTGTTTCAAATAGAAGGCATGCATTATTTGGTCAGATACTTCTCTGAGGCTTTGTTAAAAGAATATCTGGTTCACAGACCTTAAGGGTTAAATGTGAATGGCAAATCCAAGCCCCTGTGAAAATGAGTTGCTAAACATGTCTCAATTAGTCTTTTTAAAGCTACATTTTTGTACAAATGTAATTAATTTTAATTATTTTTTAAGGGAACATGTCAGAAGGTTGATAACTTCATAACTGATGCAGAACAGAGAATTGCCTTAGAAGTCAAATGTGTTTCTGGGGGGATCTAGAAATACATGCTCACGTGGCTGTGCTAGATGCTAGCTTGCTTACTTCTAGAAGAGCAAAGTTTCAGTGGTGACATCTCCCATTCTAAGTAGCTATATTTCTTCATAAACTGAGAAGGGATCATGAATGGCCACCATGAGCTTACGAACAGGGTTTTCTCTGATATTTTCATTTGTGGAACATGAAAAGGAGACAATATTTATAAGAGTGTTTTTCCACAACATTGGTTTGTTAATATGTAGAGTATTTTTGTGATCATTTTAACAGTTTGACATTTATCTCTAGGAAAAAATTAAAAGCTTTTTTTGAGTTTTATAAATGAAATATTTAAAGAACTAATATCATGAGACTCAGTCTAGTCTACTGTACACCAGGAAAAGCATGTAGTTAGATGAAGGCAGTAACACTCGGAGCAAAAACTCCATTGTGGATGCAATAATGAACAATTTGTGTTAAAAAAACCCCAAACATACAGCTGAATTATTTGCAGAATTATAACTAAATCCCTTCTGCTGACCAAGTATTCATAACAAAAATTTTGATTAACCCTTAAAAAAATGTTCCTTGATCCATGTAAATGTTGTTATAGCTTATTGCACAACATAATCTCACTATAAATAGGTTTATACACAAGAATACATATCTGTTCATTTTTAAATGACAATCTTCAAATAACTATCAATGACCAGGGTTGTGTGGTTAATTGAAAGATTGGTGCATCCTCTTTACTCAAACCACCATATCTTGATTCCATTTGCGAAATAAATTAATCCAAACAGCTGTGACTTCTGCCCTTATTTTGCTTTGTGCACAAATGAATAAAGAAGAATTGATTCAGCTCTGGTGCTTGCAAGTTATTTAAATGTAAATATCATAAAATCTTTAGATACGTATTAGATGCATCTATTTTTCTATTATCCTGATACCTATTTTTGTCTCTGTATCTGAAGATAGATTTCCACTCCCACCTTTTCTCTGCTAACATCTTTATGAATGTGACTATAAATATATTCTGTTTACCCTGACCATAAATAAGGAAAAAGACTGTATACTTACAGAGAGCTTTACCCTCCTCAGGGCACAGTAAGATCAGTTACCGTTTATCAAGTCCTAAATACTCTTCAGTGTTCTTTAGTATGAAAAGTGTTTCTGACACTGAAATGCTCCAATACTTCAGTGGAAAGGCTGTAGGTTGCAAGAGAAACATCCACTGGAAAATTTTCCTGTTTCCTGGAGGGCAAGGATTCAGTTTTGACACGAATCTTCAACTGCTTGGCCCTTCTTAGTCCTTGCTAGTGAATTTATAAACAGATGAATAACATGCTTCAGGCCATTGACACTGATGACTGTAAGCAGTAGTCAACTGAGATTTTTAGCTTAGCATTTTATCTTCCATTCCAATGCACTGCAGATTTGTTTTCCTCAGATAGATATTTAGAATGCAATAGAGCTTATTTATAATTGGGAAGTTTTGAACAGTCTGCAGTGAAAGGACAACTCTCCAATAGCCTTTGAGGTGTTAGCAATACTCACAAGAACTACTCCAAACCTGCTACTACAATCAGTCATGTCAATAGTCTTCTCTCAGACCTTGATCTCCAAACTTTCACTCCTGAAGTCTCTCAAGCACTTTGGGCATAAAAGAACACCCACTCAAACCCCTCTATTACTTCCAGGTCTGGCACCAGGTTTTGCAACTACCCTCTCTAGACATTGTTTACCTTCACGGAAGCTCATTAAATCTTTTCTCCAGTCAAAGAACAAAAGGATTTGGTTTGTAGCCATTTATTTGGTTTAGAAGACTATAGAAGATACTTAATTCTGTTTTCTTACCCCCTTGCCAGACAGGGCTCATGGGAGGTGGCTTCTCAACTTTAAAGTATTTAAAAATGCTTTGCCCCTTGTCGTTGATACATCTCGTGGAAAATTCTCATTACATTTGCCTTCTCCTTTCCTTTGAGGCCTGTATGACAGCATATTTTTCTCATAAAATAAAGACATTACAGGCATTATTGTTTACCTTTTGTCAAATACTTAATGTCATCACCAGTACATTTATGTTTATTCCTTATATTGGAAAAGCTCATAGGGAAATTACTTTAGAACTGTGTTAAGCTGACATTAATCTGAAAGGCAGAAGAACAAAAGTGTTAACTAAAAGGAAAGTTAACAAGCTCATATTTACTTCAACAGTTTTACTCTGTCATATTTATTTCATACAAATGCCTTTTCAATCCAGTTTTAAAGAAACAGATATACCAGCTGTCCCAGATTTGACATTGATAGTTTATTTCATATTGCAGCTCTTCTATCTGGAAAGCCACTCTGACCAAAGTAATTTAGTAGCTGTCGCTTTGTCACTTTAAGTTCATGTTCCTTGTTCTTGGATTTGGCATTTGCTCAGCCAGCCTTGTAACAATTACCCTTCACTTTGCGGTTCTGTATATTAAAAAGCATAAGGCAAAATTACTGATCTATTGTCTTGATTTTGACTATATAGTTCTCTTTTGCGTTGAATCTGCCATCAATTGCCTTAACTGCTGAGGATGGCTTGCAGGGTTTAGAACTGGTTAGTAATGATGTTGCATCTGATGGATGGTAGTTGTAACCTTGCAGCTGACAACAGCAGCAGTTTACTGTGGGGAAATGATGTAGGTTGTTTGAGCAAGAAGATATTTTATGTCAGGCTCCAAGCTGTATCCTGCTGTCAGCAGCACTGATGTTGCAACTAAACAAACCCCATGCTGGTAAAACAGATTATGATGAGATTGGTCAATGGTAACACATCTGCCAAATATTTGATAGCTTCATGCTTTTTATCCAAACATTTTAAAGAGCTTAGTTGCATATTTAGCTTGCAGAGAATACTAACATTGTTTACATTTAGCATAGTGAAGTCAGTGTCTTGGGAGCCATATTCAGTGCGAAATGTTTTGATTAGGATAAAACCAGGGTAATTCTTTCCCACGTGAACATCTCTGCCAGCATGTATCAACCTGCCCTGCGAAAGGGGCAGCAGCAAATCCCCTACTGTGTAAACAGCTGATCTGAGAGGTTTCACAGAATGTCGTCAGGGAGATCCCACGGCTTGTCTCTTTGGTTCCTTCACTGTCTCTCACTTATCCTCTATGTCTTCCAGAATGTTTGAGCTAAATCTGTGTCAATAATTTTAATTTCTAAATAATTTTAAGTTTTCGGTGTTTTGTTTACCATCAGAAAGTTTTGCTAGAGCAGAATGTGACGTCAGGAATCCTAACATCTAGCACTTCTGCCCAAATGCATGGTAAACTCGACGCATTTCCAAGAACCCATGTATTCAGGGGAGACTTTTCTGCTTCTCTTAGCAATGTTCTACCTCCTCAGAAGAAAGCAATCTGAACCTGCCCAACTGCCTCATCACATACTGTGGTTTCAGGACAGATAGTACAAGTCTGTTGCATAAACCAGCATTATGCTTTCAAACACAGACCTCGCTTACTCACAGTAATCAGATCTGATGACTGATTTTTTTTTTTTAGGAACATATTCTGCATAGAATAATACCTGTTCCAGTTTTCTTTACATCAAGCCTTTCAAAGTTCCGTACTAATATATGAAAATGCAGCTTGTATACAGACATTACCTGATGCTTTTGTTGACATCACCATAATATTATTTAAACTAGGAAAATGTTAAGTCCTCTGAGGAAAGTGAAAAAATAAACCTGTCCACAGCCACTATCTGTTATTTATGTAGTTACAGTATTTACTTATGGAAATAATCACTGAACTGACAATTGTCTGACATGAAGTACTCCAAAATTGATTTGGTTTATTTAAAAGCTGCATGCAGTGCATGTCCTAAACCTGATGTCTCTGATGTCCTAAAACTCAGAATGGCTCGTGATATTAAACCAGTGTGTATAAAACCATTTTTTATTAGCCCTATTGAATTTCCCAAATAAGAATTTTGAAATTGCTAGCAAAAATGCAATGTATCAAATTTATTCATTGTGGAAAATAAACAGCCTATCAGAGGTGTTTTAAGTGAACATTCTGCAAACCTGATTGCCATTTATAAATTGAGGCTTTGTTCTCATCACTGAGTCTTTTGTAATATGAATTTATGATCTTGTATTATCAGATTAATCTAGAAAATTGATAGATGAAGAAGAAAATGATATCTTTACCTGAACTTCTATATAACTTATCTTTACTTAGTCTAGTTCTTTTGTTTGCATGTAAATAGTACCTTTTTTTGGACAGGTAATTTGATTTAAATATATTCAAGAATCATAGAACAGTTTGGGTTGGAAGGGACTTTACAGGTCATAGAATCATAGAATCATAGAATAGTTAGGGTTGGAAACGACCTTAAGATCATCTAGTTCCAACCCCACTGCCATGGGCAGGGACACCTCACACTAAACCATGCCACCCAAGGCCTCATCCAACTTGGCCTTGAACACCGCCAGGGATGGAGCATTCACAACCTCCCTGGGCAACCCATTCCAGTGCCTCACCAGCCCCACAGTAAAGAATTTCTCCCTCATATCCAATCTAAACTTCCCCTGTTTAAATTTTAACCCATTACCCCTTGTCCTGTCACTACAGTCCCTAATGAACAGTCCATCCCCAGCATCCTTGTAGGCCCCCTTCAGATACTGGAAGGCTGCTATGAGGTCTCCAAGCCCCATCCAACCTGGTCTTTCCAGGGCTGGGAAATCACTGAAAGTACCTGGTACTTTAGTTTCTATTAACTTATTATATTTCCACATAACTTTCTATACAAACTGAGGAAAAGACGTAGAACCTCAACTAACACTGAAGTGTTCCATCTCAAAAAGGTAAATAAAATATTTAAGTATTTTACAGGGATTATCATGATTTATGGTTATCATATCACATTCCCATTATGTTGAAGAATTCAGCAAGACCTGTAATTGCCACAGCATAGAACTACTCTTATGTGATTTCAAGAACTTTGATCCGCCTAATCTGTTCTTATTATGCAAAACATTTCTGCTACTGTCAACAATGAAGTACTTAGAAATCAACTTTACAATCACGATTTTGTCTTGCAGTATTATTGAAGTGAAGCAGACAGGATCTGAGAAAACAATGTAAATATGATAATTCACCAACAGATCTTTCTTATCCTTCTAGGATAGTCAAGTGGAAATTGTGATTTCTTCAAGGAGTTTTCTGTTTTCTATCAGTATTTTTGACACATTCCTCTGTTTGTTTCACTGCACAGATTGATTACAAACCATTTGCTGTGAACACTGACCACTGGAAATTGAAGATGTGTCAGTTAGTTGTCATTTACAGTGCAGGATGAGCTAAGGCAGCTTCATTTCTCTCCCCCTCTGGTCCAGAACTGTAGTGTCTGCTCCCAAAGCACACAAAGCTATGAGAGGTGCAGAACTCTTACTCCTTCCCTCATTCAGGCTGAATTTGTGTCCCATAAGAGATCTTGTGAAAGGAATTAATATAGTTCATAATCATGGAAAGGGAAGACATAAAAAATGTTTCTTTACAGAAGAGCAATTTGAAGAATAGTAGGAGAGCTCCCTATCTCTTGCAGCAGACCTCATTCCTAGTAAAAGTAGTAATAGGAATGGACTATTATTAGATTTATCAGCAGGATTCAGTTTATTTTGCTCTATTTATGTACAAACAAGTGCAATTATGTATTTGATTTGCTAAAGTCAGCTGAAAAGGGTTTTGATAGAGTTAGGATGACATTTAGATTATATGACCTTTTCATTCACTTATTGGTTAGAGCATAATTAAGTCCTGGAAAGAACGGCTGACATTTTTCCTTTATCTTTTCTTGCTGATTTCCTTCCCTTTCCTTCCTTTTCCTTCTTTTTCCTTCCCTTTCCTTCCATTTTCTTCCCTTCCCTTCCCTTCTTCAAGACATAGGAACAATCTGAAGGAGCAGGGAAATGTAGTGTATGATACTGAGTTGAATGAAATGCCTCTTGAAAAATGTGTTTCTTTCCATGAAAAGCTTTTTTTAAAAAAAAATACAAACATAAGACAAAAAAATCTGTAGTACCATTTCTTTTCCATACCGCTTTACCTGTTTTACAGAATTTCAATGATATGACAATAGTAGTATAGTAAAATGACGTCACATCACTTCAGAATATGATTGTCATATTCTTCACAGCTACTGTTTTTGCAATTATTCAAGATATTTTGTTGTTCATGAATGCCATCCCAAAATGTGATATACAACGATGCATCATTTTCCTCTACTATTTACACATTCTGAAATGACATAAAAAAGAAAACATAAATTTGTGCCAGAAATGTACCTTAATCCTCAAATTTCGTTTGAAGTTTTGTTTTATAAAGTAACTGATTTTGAAAAGTTTTCCAAACCTTCATTTTACAGTAAGTTCTGAACTTTTGGTTTCAATTTCAGTCAGAAAATTGTTGAAATGCTTATTTATTGTTTTTTAAAATTGACTAACTAAATGTTGCCCATATCTTGCTGTTAGAGTCTCTGTGTTTCATAAGTAGTTCTTTTATTGAAATAATATTGTTTTTCCCATATTTCCAGATATCTTTTTATCTATAATAAACCCATTTTAGAATCTGATTATTTCCCACTGAAACTTCCCTATTGACCTTAAAAGGCTCAAGATCTTAATAACAGACAGCATGTATAGCTTGGATAGTTTAAATTCTCACCGTAATTCCTTCTTATTTGTATATTGCTGGCAGCGTATGCACCTGCAGAATCTCTCAGTTTTTGTGCAAGATGAGTTGAAATTATTTGAACCTCACAGAAACTACTATAATAGAGTTTCTGAAAGCAAGAGGGTGCTAAAAAGCAAGGGTAAAAGTCTACAGCAGTTAGAGCTGCCTTTTTCTCTGATGAGTTAGTTAGCTTCATTGTTTCATGACATCGCAAAGAAACAAGGGGAGGAAGAAAATACATCAGCTTCTGTTTCATAACATTTCAGAAAGAATGTAGCTGAAAACGTGCCTGCAAGTTGAAGTGTGAAAGAAATAATCTCATTTTCTCTTCCATGTGAACATTTAGGTCTGTTATTTTATGGCCTATGTAAGGACTGTTCCAGTTGGAGAAAAGTTTAATACAGATATAAGCTACCTTAAAGGAAAAAAATCTGTTTCCAGTGTCCTGGAATGTCATTATGTCCTTGAACTTCCAACTGGACCATACTTACTTCTGTTTTAAAGATCTGTACATTATACCTTTAATCAAAGACAATTTATACAATTACTATTTTCAAGCAGCAGATCAGTGGGATTGCGTGGTGGTTTTGGTCTTTGCTCTGAATTTTTACAATTATTATCTTGAAATAAGAAAACATAGTCAAAATATTTCCAAATCATTTCACCACAACCATCACTTTTCTAATTCTGTCTGTACCACTCACTGATATTTGTTCTGAATGTTATTCTTCATATTTTAGAACAAAGAGTCTTCAGAACAACTCATCTATCTCCTTCTTTTTGACAAAGCCTTTGAATTTCACTGAGTTCCCTGCATCGCCTAAGTTATACTTAATTTTGTGAGTTGAAGACATCTGTGGTTGATTGATTCAGCTGTTCTGTTGTTCTGTATATTGATCAGCTAAACCAGAGAGACATTCTTGGTTCCAGTTCCAAATTTCTGGAAGAAATAGACATTTAACATCTGATGGCTTCCCTCCTTCAAAACTGCATGGCCCAGCTGCAGGCATGCAGCCTAGATCAAGTTAGAAATATACTTCGTTGTGGTCTGCTGTTACACTAGTCCACCACCCTATAAATGAAAGTCTCTTACTTCTGTGAAAAACCCAACATCACACTAGCATCAGCCACTCTATTACGTATCATAATCAGGTCACCCTGTTCTGATTTCTCACAAACTAAAGAGATCAAGCTTCATTAGTCTGGAATACAAGGCATTTTCTTGAGTCTTTGAAAACATCCTGTGGGGTTTTACCCACCCTTTTCCAAAAATGAGAATACAGGGATATTTTAGCAAGTAGAAATGGATTGTCTATCTCTTCTAATATTGAAGCAACAAGGTATATGAATGCTGTGATATTGTTGTGGCAATAACAGGGAAGTTTTATCATACTGGAAGATTTTCTTCCTAATGGTGATCACACACTAGATTTTTCCAAATTTCTCCAATTTTTCCTGCACTGTCACTTATGTGAAAGGTTTGATTTGCATTTAATCTGCAACAACCTGCATCTTACGATCTTTATTGACCTACCTCTTGTCGATTATGGAAGCTGGGGATCTTCATAGCTGTGGAGTAAACCTTCAATTGCTGTGAAGATTAGGCTAAAAATTTGAATTGCTCATCGGATCTGACTGAGAACCCACAGTATTGGACCAGTCACAGCCCAAGGCCTTCAAACTAACCCTGAGCACAAGACGTCATTCTGCATTACATCTCTAGCTAGCTAGGTTCTCTATCAAGTCCTTTTCAAGTCACGTTTAAACTTACGAAGTCAAGAAATTTCCAAATTAAACTTAAGCTCCATTCTTAAATCACCCTTATAATGTCATCATACTGTTATACGTAGGATGGTTATCCCACTGGTGGAGAAGACTGCAGTATTGATATATAATGAGATCAGGTAAGGACAGCATGTCAGCCATAAATCTGAATTTACTTGGTTGTCTCCCCCTGAGTCAGGCTACAATATGGACATTTATTTCAGTTTGAGTCCCTCATTATCTGCTACGAGTACATTGCGTCAGTGTAGATAAGAAGGGCTCGAAACAACTTTAAACAGAACATGAGCATTCTGAAAAATGTCCTTCATTTGATAGTTCATTTGATAGCTCAGCTTCTCCCTCTGAGCTTGAGAAAGCCCTTTCTCCCTTGGACCAGGACATATTTGTACCACCAGTCATGGTTGACTGAATGCCTCTCTGACACAACCCTAATTGAAACCTGGTAGCAAGTGTTCTCTGCACCCTCTTCCATTCATCTAACATAGGGGAAAATTATCCCTCTCAACTAGAGAATATAAGGTCAAGCAAAACCTGCTGCTTACTTGCATATGATAATCTGCTGAAAAAATACATTGTCTCCACAAGTCAAATGTGTAACATGAAGTTTGGTTGGTTTTATTAAACTAATTGTTTACATGCTCTCAGCATGTATAAAACTGAGATTAATACTTTTAAAACAGAAGAGTGTTCTTATGTAGTAGTGATTTATTGACAATTCTGGAGAACAAACATTTTTATATAAGAACAGAACAGATACAATAAGTGATATTCAGTATGAGTACCCCTCCCAGAAGGTCATGTTTGAGTGTGTGCAAGAAGAAAGCATTTATGAGAGTGCAATGATAGCCATTTCATTTTTCAGTCTTTCTCCTGAAGGTGCCAGCCTGTACGTATACAAATGGAAGGCCAAATGTAGTGGTGACATCTCCTGACAATGACCTACCTTCAACAAAATTAGGCCTTTAAAGTCAGCCCAACAGATCGCTACCAGATAATAATTAGTGAAAGTTTTTGCACCTAAATTTGAAGTCTGGCTGTCCAGGAGGAATAAAAAACTGATTTCTTTCACCATTCACAGGATTAGAATATTAAAGTAAAAGAAAAAATGCACAAATCGATACAAAATCTGTATAACAAGTATGAGAAGATAAAAAATCAGTCTTATGGTAATTCTATTGCCTGAAATTGAGCACCTTGCCACAACCTTCTCTAGACACACCTTTTACAGCATCAAACAACAAACTACATTAATACATAGGCACAATGTTGTTCTAAGAACTGTTGTATAAAATTCATTTAGTTTCGAGATCATTTTACTTAAATACTTATTCACAACAATCAGTCAGAGTGAGGACTATGAAAACAAGAAAAAATGGGTTTATCTTTTCATTGGACCATATCCTTGTTCTGCATGTATCAGAATAGCACCATTGCAGCACCTATAACTTTCCAGTGGAAAGAAATGTGTTTGTTAAATTGTTCTGATTACTCCTATAAATCTTTGTGAAGATTAGCAGTATAATTACTTCATTGATCATTCTGTTATCATTAAAAGAAATAAAAATTCTGTGTAAGGTTTGAATTCTGTGTATAAATTTACAGTTAGCAGCACAGTTCGTTCATTTACTAAAGTGGCAACTCTTACACAGAAGTTACTACAGATGTTTGCCTAGCTGATGCTAGACATGCACTGCTGTGAAAATCCTTTAACACATATTTTAGAGATTCCTTGTGTTGACCCATTTTTAAGCTACAGTACATGATTACATAAAGATCTAAAAAATCTACATAGTAGACCTCTAAAGTTAAATGAAATAATCCCACTTTCCATATCCATTTGTGTCTCCTATTCTGTTAACTAATCAGTGAATGAGTCGCACAAGTTGTTCTTCATTTGTGTGAGCTAAACAGATTGATCTCCTCCACTCTTTTGTTACACAATATGGTTTCTGATTATTTTGATGGTCTTTATCCAAATGATCATTGATTTATCATTCTCCTTGCTGGTTTACACAAAATTAGTCTAACACTAGCAGTTATATCAAAGCCAAACATATCAATAAGACTTTTATTCTGCTTCAGTCTACCTCAGGTTATGCAGGGCCTTTGAACATATCACTGCCCAGCAGACTATGCTTAGCTACTGAATTATCTTAAGTCTTTCTCAGGAGTCACTGAATAGAGATTTCCATTCTACAAATAAAGACCTCTTTTTCTGTTCCTAGACATATAACTTCACATTTGGCTATATTCAAAAACTTCACTAGTTCATGCCCAACTTGCTGAATCATCCAGGATGTTCCATAACTTTGGTCTATTTTTGTTTATATTTTGCAGCTTGTCTCTCTTCATGCTGTTTTTGGAATTGATTAACTCATCTTAATTTTTCTCCAGGCCTTTAATCAGAACATTAAATGCCAGAAGGTCTAGGATTACTCCCTGCAGGATCTGGCTACATTACATTCACTTTTACATGATTTAGAATTTATCAGTAAATTCTTAATGTGATGTTTAATATCTAAGATATGTTTTTTCAGGTTTTTTGATTAAAATATTGTGAATTACTGGGTTAAAATGAATCTTATCGACACTATTAGCTTTATCAAACAAATTTCTAATTTAATTTCAAAAATTATGTTGGTTTGATAACATCATATCCCATTAAAGATTATACTTAATTGATTTTTTTTTTTATTTGGCTAAACTTCATTATTTTCTTTGGTTAGGATTTATATCAAACAGATGTGCCTATTCTGCCAATATTCATCCAAATGCTGCTGGTTTGAGAACAGACTGTATGGTAGACTGTCTGGAAACAGACAAAATGGGAATGCCTGAAATGATCTTCAGTAATAACAGGTAGAGTGAGCAGCCCCTTCCACTTCTTCAAAAACAAGATCTGCTACTGAAAAGAAAATTGATGTCAATAAGTTATTTTTCACTGCTACTGTTATGAATCCCAGAAGCACTAGTAATTGCTTCTACATAATAACCAGAGTTTAAAAGATAGATTATAATGAGAATTCTTAACTCACATTTTCAAGGTTTTTACATAGTTGCTCTATTCATTGTGTATTCGTGTTTATTTTTGGGGTTAAGATACACTAAATTTATTAAAGTATATTCTATTTGCCATTTGGCAAGCTACTTTTGAAGGAAGCTACATCCTTTTGAAGGACATTAAGATTCTGCTTTTTTAATTTATTTCTTATCATTTTGGTATTGAAAGGGATTATTTCATTCTTGCTTACATTACCCTACTTTTTACTATTTTGTATGTCATGGATGTAACATTTATCAAAAGGTGTCCTATTTTACATACATATCCTAATTGTTAATTTTCTGTAAGTGACTGACTCACAGAACAGAGATATTACATCTTAAATCAGGGATTCACTGAATATATCTTGCAGCTCTAATTTTCTATTTAAATCTTGCAAAATTTCAGGTATCCAAATAATTCCATTCTGGACCTCTGGATATCTCAGAAAAGCTGGATGCAATGCCCACTTTGTGTCTAAATGAGGGATGAATTCCAACATGTCATCATTGTTCTCATCTCAAAGAAAAACAACTGGCATTTGAAAGACAAAAATCTACAGGCAAAACCTAAATGAAATAAGAATCAGAAAAAGATCAAAATACTGTGCATTGACATTTTCTGAATTTAATTTTTTCAATATGTTTTGCCTACAGTTTTTTTTTTGACATCTCATTTCTCAACTCTTGTTCAGAATGAGAGGAAATGATGAGTGGAATAATCCTAGCTGTTATAGAAATTCTTGCTTTTGCTTAGCTCTTACTTTTTGCTGCTATGGACACTCATAAAATCATATAATCATAGAATAGTTAGGGTTGGAAAGGACCTTAAGATCATGGGTGTATGTGAACTGTTGATCTAAACTTCCATGATAGTCATTAGAGATCTATTCAATGAAGCCTAGAGACTAGTCATCTCACCAGAAAGTAGGCACCAGGTTTCATACAGTTGTCTTGAGTTACCTCCAGCTGCCAGTCTCAAAGGATATGTATATCCTGTATGTCCTGAATCATGTATGCAAATCAGTGTAGGTTCCTAAAGTGAGGTGTCTTGACTGACTCTGTCTGAACTGGCCCTCACCCTTGCTGCCACTAAGGTTGTATCTACACTACTGTAGTAACTATGAACCAGAGTCCACTCCTGAACCCCAGGCCCTGAATTAGGTACACTATAATATAATGTGTGTCATACCATATATTGTCTATTGCTCTCTGTTAGCTGTGGTGCTGGGAGTTTGCTCCAGGGAAAGAGGTACATGCAAGTTGCCTCTACTCTGTGCAATCTTCCAACACTATCTCAATGGACCTTGTGTTGCCAAAGCACTAAATTATACCCTTATGCTTACTCAGGCCATAGATAAACTTCAGTGTCATTCTGTGAAAAAGCCACTGCAACATGGGCATGTGAGGCTTAGAAGAGACATTGTTCTACATTGTGGGCCCAGAGACTAGGATTCAGTTTCTTAATTTTAAATATTCAGTGTTATTTTATATGTTAACAGATATCTCACCTTGCCTTCAGCTGTTGCTCCAGAAGGATTTGGGTTTCCTGTAAAGCCTATGCCATTTGTGCCAACTCTGTGCAGATGGTTCGGATACACTAGGGCATATAAATGGCACTGGGAGTCAGTAATCCATTTTTGTAATGGTTATTTTAATAATACAGATACATTTTTTTTCATGTCGTTCATAATGATAATGATAATATTGGCATGTTTTCTTTTAAATTTTCCAAGTCCTTCCATTGCACAAATTGAGGAAAAGTTCATATTTCAAAAGCCAAATGAAAATTCTGCCGTTACGTTTGCAAGGAACAAGATGGAAATATCAGACAAGTACATTCTCAATTCTGAGGCCCAGAAGGCAAATAAGTAGAACCCCACATGCACTAATGATACCTCATATTATTTTTGGTCAATTTAATTCTTTTTTTAATATTGGAAGATAGTGCACATGGGGTCCCTGCTATTTTTGTTTACTCATAGTCAGTAATACTGCATTTATTCAAAACAAGCTTAGGGGCAATCTACTTCGTTTGGGGAAAGAGACAACCACCAATGCACTGTGGGGAAAAATCATTAATTAACAAGTTGTAGAAAGGCTGCAGAGAGAGAGAATATCTTAGGAAATGGAAGCTTTGGAACAGCTTTGATTGGTGAAGCACCATCTGACATCAGTGTTCCTCTGTGTGAGACAAAAAGTCATTTGTAAACAAACTTTAAGACATTAGTGATGACATTTGAGAGATGAAATCTGAAAACCTGTCCTAGTGAAACCAAAACAGAATAAATTATTCCCAGTGAGTCAGAAAAGAATTCAGAGCTCTAAAGAAATGAGTCAGAAACTAAATATACAGAGTAGGTTAAAGTCATGAAGAAAAATAACTTTAGCAGTAGAAAGAAGCTGCAGAAAACTCAACCTAATTCAGTCAGTGGCTAATGTGATCAAAATCTGAAAATCAGTTCATTTGTACTAAATATGGCACGAGGTATTTTGATCACTTTGAGAAAAGTAGAATTGAATAATACATTTGCTAGTAATAGGAATTAAGTGTTTCATGAGAAAGCAAGAATTGCAAGTAAAAGAAGGGAAAATGATTAGAGAAACGGCCAGATAAGGAATAATCACCAAAGAATGATAGAAGTTGCAATGCTCCTACACCACGCAAAGCTTGCAGCTGCAGCCTAGAGTAGGGGGGCAGACTGTAGTCTGGAGGGCTTGAAGACCAATGCCATTGCTTTGTTATTTTGAGCACTTCCAGGTGCTCTGCTTCCTATGATACACATCTGTATAATTATATCATCTGCTCATGTGAATCTGGCAGCACCCACAAAATGTCTTTTCCCATTACTGAACACTCAGGCTAGAGGTTTGTGATCCTCAGAGCAATTTAAAAGCTATACATAAACATTTAGGGCATGACTCACCATTATTTGCCCCTGGTTTAGTCATTTACAGTTAGGAAAACAGGACATAAAATGGAAGTTAACTCTAACCAGAAAGTATTTTATATCACTCTTTTCTCTGTTCTAAATTATGCAGTTAGGCTGGGGAGTTTTGCGTCTTCAAAATGGAGTTGCAGATGAGATCACACGAGGCATTTTACAACAAATTCTTTGCTGCTTGCATTCTTTGTCTCTTCTTCTTCTATTAATATGAGGGTCTACAGAGAACTATTCTTACAAGTAATAAAATATTTCCTTAAGCTGAATGTGTGGATGTGGAAGAGGAGGACAATATAGCTTATTCTATTTGCTAGGTCTGCACTGTGATCTGAGCTACAAAGAGGGTGTGCAAAAATTACAGAAGGTAAAGGCGGAGAAGTAGGCTGTGGTGCTTGGGCTCATGCATACTTCGATTTATATAGACAGTCTAAGAACAAAAGAACAGAATGGTAACATAGTGGGCAAAGGGGAGATATGAAAGCATCAGCTGCAGTGAATAATACACAGGATAAGAGAAAAGAAGCTATATTTGGGAGACAGATGAATACCTTCACAAAGGCTGTCTATTATCCAAAAGCAGATTCCCGTTGTGTCCAAACAACAGGTTCTGAATAATTCAGTGTTATTGTTTCTTGCCATAGACTGTAGCAAGGCATGGAAAAGGGGAAAAAAGTTTAATTAGAATTTTGGCCAGGTTTTTTATATGATTAAAAATAGCACTGGAATTTTTCAAGCTTACATACTGAGATATTTTATTTTTCTGTGAGGATAACACATGCCACTCCATTCACATCCTCCCATTGCAATATGAAAAATATTAAAATGGTAATTCAGAATATTCTAGTGGAAGGCAACTTAAAATTGATTGAGGATGCTTTTCTTTCATATGTAGCACGTTGAGAAGAAACAGTCAGTCACCACGATTACGCTCTTCTTTCCCATCCCACAGATTATTCCTACATGGAAGCAAGACTGGAGTTGTGTCCTGGCAGAACTAGGAGCACAAGCATCCATAAGAATTGTTTCCCAGAGTGAAAATGCCAGACATATTCAAAGTAAAAATAAAATCATCTGAAACAGGAAACCTAAAATGTTTTAATGATATTAAAAGTCTTGGAAAGCTTATCAAAAACTAATGGGATGACAGAAAGATGGTCGGATCATTTACTTTGATCAATAAATTAGGCATTATAAAATCTAATCTTGTAGATATCTAGTCCTACAGAATTATTCAGAGCACTTAGGGTCAGCCTTAATAATTCTCCACGTAGATGGTGCTCCTTTTTGACAGAGAGGTAGTGGTAGTCCTCAAGGGGTTTATTCAGAGGTACTGGACACTCATCAGGAAGCTTCCTGAGTCTGTCCATATGGACAGTTCAGGAATGTCTGAATATGCTTCAGAGAAGGCATCTACTTTTCTGCACTCTATATGGTAGGTAAATACCAGATAGAAAATAAAGGGAAAAGGGAGGCCTGACCATGCAACAGGTTGATCTAGGGGCAGCCACATTTCCATTCTTGATGTCTCTTAAAAGTGCACCTCTACAGAAAAGGAATAGAAATCAGAATCCCTTTCGTCTACTTGATGCTTGTGAGCCAACTGACATGTCTCATCAAGAGAGGAGGAAGATGTTTCCAATGATAATAACATATGACCCAATAACAAGTCTTACTACTGTTCAACAGTAGCAGCTGCATGTTTAGGTCCTTCTGTAGGAGGAGGAATCAAATCTAAATCTCCCACTTCTGGGACAAATGTTTCAGGTGAGACACAAATATGAAAGAGTGAGCACTGCTGCCACCAACACTAAATGAACTCTGCCTTGCTGTCTGTGAACACTCCAGTTTGTATGAAATGTAGAGACAAAATAATGCTGAAATAGAAGTATTTTCAAAATCAATATGTAAAAACACATAGGGTTTATTATAAACTGATAATACAGCTTCATCTGTAGTTTTTTTTTTAAGATTTACCATCTAGCCAGATACACTAATAATTACTGTCTATATTTCATCTCAAATCTTCAGCTCCTTCCTACTGCATCTCCTTATTTAATACCTTCTTGAAACACAGGACATCTGTTTGTACTCATTGCAAGACTGACACAAAACTGTAGAGAAATAGGCGTTTCATGCCACATTTTCTCCAACCAGTACTAAATTTGTCCTTCAAAATAAGGTGGATTTTGCTTTAAAAGTGCCTGTATCCTTTCACCATGAAGAGAGTTCAGATGACAGACTGCATTTGATCAGTTGTGTTCCATCCTGTCTTAATTTATTTTATCCAGTAGAATTTCCTTTTCAGCACCATATTTCTAGGTCTTAAGATGACTAACGTTGCAGAGACCATGGTGCCAGAAAGTATAGACTCTTCAGCAAGAAGTTTTGAGGGTAAGTGTAAAGTAAGTGTGTGAAGACTGATGAACATTCTGTTTAAGAAGCTTCACAGCTCAAAAGTAATTATGTTTTAAGAGGTAGTTACTGGAGTTAAATTATTAAGATATCTCTGGGGTTTATCGTGCCTTCCATCACTGATCCTTAAAGCTAACATTACTGATAATAATAGATAATGGCAATAACATTTAGTAATTAAGGGTGACCTCTTTTCTGAAGATCAAATATAAATTAAGCTTCCCAATCTTCTTGTGAAGTCATATATCCATTTACATCAATGGCCAATATATTCTACGCTCCTATTACCATTTACTACATCTTTACTTTCTCTTCTTTTGAATTATGATCCCCTTTTAGATCTTCATTTAAATTGCATTGTAAGCTTTTGAGAGCTTAATTACTTCTTCCTTTAGATTTTTCATTGGCAAGTACCGCATTGCAGGACACTGCCATAATATTAATGATCCTGGGACCTTACCAAATTATCACAAGACTGTCAACATCAAAGTATGAATAAGGACCAGTTACAAATTCAGCCAACCTACCCAGATTTTAAAGGATATTTCAAGGATGATCCACACAAGCTGCAGGTGGATCCTCCTAAATGTTCCACTGTTCCATTATTGGAAGTCATTCTCTGTCACCTTTCTGATCTCCCATCAGCATATGATCATGGATTAATATAGTGGTGTGTTAGATCCCAAAATTCTTTGCTGAAATGACACCTTACTGGAGGGATTGCCCTTGTTAAGAGTTTGAATCTCAGGAGGTTGCATGTAACCATGCTGAATGAAATTGAGGTAGGTTTGTTCCACTAGACACCTCAAACATTTTAAAAAGAAATCTTATTCCAAACCATTTCTGTCACCTAGGCAGACAATATTCCTTTTCTAATTTCTTCTTCCTCTCATTTTCCTTTTCTACTTTCTTCCTCTTCTCAACTGTTTGGTTGACAATCTTGTTGAATGTACTTTCAAGGGTCAAGATTTCTAGCAGGAATAAGGGAAAAGGAACTTGCAACTGGTGTCAGAACATTGAGAATCTAAATCTTCCTCATTCAATATGAAATGACTATAAAGTATTTTTGTTCTGATTGGTAAGCATGCATTCTGTTAAGAGTCCCATTTCAGAATCACGTTTCATACCACATGAAGATCTGAACCTAAACCTTGGACTTGGAATCTTTTATGATGAGAGAAATTCCATATTCAAGTTCAAGTTTAGATGGTAAAATATGGTCTTTAATGCTGTAATAGGTCAAACCAAACTTAATCATAGGTGAGTGTGTCACTTTGCTCTTCTCCAATCTGATATTTAAACACAGATGCTGTTTTCTGTGCTATCACATCCACTGTGACATTGAAACACTGTACATAGTGATGAAACTGAACCTGCTAAATATGTATTGGTGACCTTTCTGTACTGTTCCCTCTGAAAACTCATCAATGAGATTGATAAATTTAGGCTGACAACACAAAGGTCACCCATCACTCATGTTTGGGGACACTTTGGTCAGGAATTAAAAACATATTCATTAACAGGTCTTTGTTTCAAGAAGCCACTTTTTCACTAAGCTGACTGTCCAAAAGATGCACTACTCATAAATAAAAAGTTATCTGAATAGAAGAAAAGGTTTTATTTAAATCAAAACAAAACAGCATGAAGAAAAGACTGAATAGCCAGTGAACAGTCTAATAGAAGTGTGATGTAATCAGCAGGTATTTGGCACTTCCTCTTCCATTCCTTCAGGTCTCATCAAGCAGTTACTTTACAGCACTAGTTTTCATACTTGGTGCTATGGTCGTTAGTGGTGTTGTCATACTGAATGCAGAAACAGTGAGGGTTAGGAGCAGTGTGTCTAAAAATGAAAGCTTAGAAACCAAACTTTCCTACAAATTGTCAAATACCCTCATTCACCATGATTCATTTTTGTTGATTAATCTTTTGTGAGCATTCTGTGCTAGTTTCATCCATTTTTTTAACAATTTCTATCAAATGTGGCTTCGTTGCCTGTATCCTGTGTTACCTCTGAAACATCTTTTTCAAGTAGCTATATTCCAAATAAAGAAAAATCAGTTTCAAACTGCACAGCAGTGTTCCCTTTGCTCTAGGACATAAACCATGAATAGTCAATCGAATCAATAATATGTTTGCTCAATGTTTTTATATTGAAAAAGAAAGATCTTTAATTATTCAAAATAATTTAGTTCCATCAAATGAACTTTACTCTTAAATTGTGTATTTTGGAAGGCATCAACTGATATTTTCATACTTGGCAAGGACTAACTACAAATATATTAAATGGGTAGTTGAATAAATGATATGAATCCACTGATACTTTGCAGATGGGTATTTGTGACCTAGAAGAACCTTGATTATTTGTTTCTTGCAATCAAGCTTTTCCTGCTTCTGTGCTGATTACTATTTATTAGTTATAACACAGTGCTACCCAGTTCCTGCATAGACCTCTGGGTTTCTGTGTGATGTACCACATGAAGAAATGTACTCTGAAGTAATTTGGAACTTTTATCAAACAAACTACAGGACCGAACAAAGAGAATAAGAATGTGAGACCATAATATTATGTAGCTAGATTATTTCAGATCTCAAACCAAGTTTTTAAATAAATATATTATTTAGAATGAGGAAAATAGTTGGGTGATTTACTGAAGACACTGGTAGCAGAAGTGTTCCAGTTGTACAAAGCAGCTAAGCACTTGGATAGTTCAGTGATGCTGATGAAACCAGTAATTCACATGAATAACAAAACCTGAATTTTCATTTTAGAGTATCTTCAATTTTGACATTTGTTTCCATTCCAAAAGAGAATGAAAGTTTGGCTTTTATTTTGTTCTAAAGGGTACAAGTTTAAAACTAATTTATTTTGGATTAGTCAGAATTGCTCATATTGTTGGCATTTTCTCTTCCGTGTTACTGTAGAATGTAGTATTCTTTTACAACTTTACATTTGAAACTGAAAACTGAAATTCATTTAAAAAATGCCAGAATTAATGTTTTGAAGAGATCTAAATGTTCCAGTTTTATTTTTTTCGCATGTAATTTCAAAAGTGATAATTTTCTAATGTAATGTTTTCTGTCAAGTTCAATAAAGACAACTGTGTGGTAGGCATTGTGAATCTGTGAAGGTTTTGGAAATCTGATTCCAGGCAAGGAAATCATAGTCAAGTTTTTTCATCACTATGGCATGAATCAGCAAACATGCACGTTTGACTCACATAAGAATCCCAGGTGAAGACAGTGGAACCACTCACATAGATCTTGATTCTTCAGCTTCTTCCTAATGTGCTCAACATTGCTACTATGGGTAGTAATGGGTAAAAAACCAAGACGTGCTTGCACAGCCATGGCCTTAAATAGCAGCGATGCCTTGATAAAATAAGGGGCATAAAAATACCTGCAAAAGAACAGAGAAATACCAATTTTTATGGGTATTCTCACTCTGAATTTGGTCAGAGATGTATAGAAAGAACATGAAGAAATGCCCTTCTGTGACAAAGAATGCTCTTTTTCATATACTTTCTCAGCTTTTGGCAAAGTTCAGCTTAGGACGTTGGTCCTATAGTGGTACCAAGGGAGCACAGACCACTCCTACATGGGTCCCTTCAAAGGGGTGAAGTCCCTCAGGAACAGACTGCTCCAGTGTGGGCATCCCACTGGGTCACAGCCTCCTTCGGGCATCCCCCTACTCCAGCGTGGGGTCCTCCATGGGCTGCAGGTGGATATCTGTTCCACCATGGACCTCCATGGGCTGCAGGGGCACAGCCTGCCTCACCATGGGCTGCATCTGCAGGCTGCGGGGGAATCTCTATTCCAGCACCTGGCACATCTTCTCCCTCCTTCTTCACTGACCTTGGGGTCTGCAGAGCTGTTTCTCTCACATATTCTAGTCCTCTCTCTGGTTGAAGCTAGTATTGTACAGTAATTTCTCTCCCGTCTTAAATATGTTATCCCACAGGTGCTACTACCATCCCTGATGGGCTTAACTTTGACTGGCGGTGGGTCCATCCAGCTGCCACTGACTCTATCCAACATGGGGAAAGCTTCTAGCATCTTTTCACAGAAGGCATCACTGCAGCTCATCCACTACCAAAACTTTGACACTCAAACCCAATACACTTTTGGACTCTATAACAGTCTTTGTTGGAGTTCTGCTCTCTGTCATAGTTCTGCTCATAAAAGAGAGATGTATTTTTTTAGAAAATAACATTCAGGTACTTCCACATTCCTCTTTCTCTCATTTGCTACAATAGGAAGATGTGCACTGTATTTTCACTTCTACAAAACTGCTTCTTTTCTTAGCTTTGCTACTGACTTTCTTGGGAAGAGTAAATGGTAAAAAGTATGTCCAATAAACCCTATCAAAACCAGAATTCATGTTTACTGAACCCAGAGGAGAACAGCACTGATATGAAATTGTAAAATACTTTTACATCTGTTCAGAGAAGGAAATTGGATATTTTGGGGTGAGAAGATTCTGCAATTAAATCAAGCTATGATACGGACAAGTCCATACTCGTTCATTTTTCTTTTCTAGCATTATGCATTTGATTGCTATAATGTGTATTCATTAACAAAAAGATCTGAGCTATAAATAATGTCTTCAAAGTATTTTTGTATCAAAATCCATCATTGAATTCATTATACATAATTGAACATGAAAGAAAGAAGATAGAAAATCCCTTTAAAAAAAGAAAAAAGAATGTTTTGTACCAGAAGATGTACAAAGTCCATTTACTCAATTTGATATGTTTCATTTTATGTATTATTACAATACTTCAGTTTCAATACCCCAAACAATGATGGGTTCTCAATAGAGTAGTTCATAAATTCTGAAGATTGCAATCTTCATCCAGACCTGTTGATTTTTGGTTCATGCAGTGGCTGGTTGCCAAGAGAGTGAGCTTGCTATGAAGGCAAACAGAATATATTATGCTAAGATTGGTTGCATAGCAGTTTTAGTCAGTAAAGATAACTGAAACACCACAGAAAAAGCCAGTGAAAAAAAGTTTGCTTTGATGATGTCAACTTGCTTTTCCTAAAGCTGGGAGGATCGGAATGACACATTTTATGGAGCAAAGGGTGAGGAAGAGAAGTCCCTCTCTGCTGCCATGGCAGCAAAGGATACAGTGGGAATTTCAGATCTACAGCATGAGAGAAGGAAGAGCATTAGTGTGAGGCATCAGCAGTGTAGGAGAAATGCGACATTCTAATTTAAAGGAGTTTTAGCTCTCAGACCTCTCAATTTTTTTGATGCCTCTGGAGGGACGTCTGCAGAAGATAACTAAATTTTGGGAACTCAATTTTGGGCCACTTAGTGCATCAGGTGAAGTAGAAAGCAAACTGTCAAAGCATTCCCGTGACTTCCTTTGGTCTGGGCTATCTAACCTATTGTAATGTTTCCCCTGAATAGTGTCTCCTCAGTGCAACAGGGAATAACACTGACTATTTCTTAAATCATGAAATATTATTTTAACAACAAAGATTTTTTCTCCGTAAAGTGCAGTTTAAAAGTAAACAAAATAATTTGAAAACTCAGCTCAAAGCTGATAAGTAGAAGGAAAAAAAAAAAATGAAAAGAGGCTGGTTTATTTTGGTGAGAAGATGGAAACGTTTTATTTAGGATCAAGCTCAATATTAACATTTCTGTCACTGCATCAAAATAAATACATAGTAGAGCTACATAAATCTGTCAACTTATCTTTCTGTCTATGTCATGATTTCTCATGTATCTGCACTCATTCCTTTCAGGGTATTTTGTGGCAGATGGCTAAGGAAGAGGCCTTCTCCAATAAAGTCTTTAGGAAATACAGGACTGAAGGGGAAAAAAAATTGGATACTGACTGAAGCTCTTAGCCAGATCTAAAGAGGTGTAAATGAGGTGTAAGTGCCACTCCTACACACACATGCACATGTACACCCCCGTTATGTGATAATTGGGAAATTTTCATGTTGAGTTTGTACTGCCTAAAGAATCTGTTTTACCCACCATTTTCCCCTGCTGTGTTTCCCATTGCTGTCCTTGCACTGGCTACGTAAACTGCTTGGGAAAGGAAAGGAAAGTAAATTAGATTTCTGTGAGTGCAATATCATGAGCTCTATAGTGCTAGGAAAAGAAGGAGGTGAGAAGGCGTGACGAGGAAAGGTGAGAGGATGTGACTGATACTGACAGGAACAGCATTGCTGTAGATTGACATCGTAATGAGACTGTTTCTCAGACTCAGTGGTTAATATCTTTCTATGAAGGAGCTAAGGGCTAAGGCAGCCACCATAAGTAACTCCTGATGGAGATAATGAAGGCCAACAACATTTTTTTTCCTATTAGTGGCTGTCACTGAAGCATTTTTTGATCACTAAGTTTCACACAGAGAAAAAGATATCTAGGGAGAAAGCAAGGTACTAGTTTATGTCTTGTATCTATGAACAAAGCTTGCTAAAGCTAAATGATATGTAAGATGGCAATTTTTTAGAACCTACCAGTTGTTTCAAATGTATAATGAATGTTAACAAGTTAGTGATGTTTCCTGAGACTTTTTATCATGTAGGAAAGTTAAAAGAAGACATTTTAAAGATAATTGCAAGAAACAACTTATTCAGCCAATTTAACTTCTTTACCTGATCATAAAAGTATGACAGATTGCCTTTTCTCAGAAACTACTCAAGACTAGAGATTGTGTTAGAGCTAAAGCTGTTAGAAGATTTCAGTTTCTGTCCCATAGCAAAATTTGTGGTTTAAAGGGGGAAAAAAAAAATCCTAGAAAATAAAAAATAAATAAAAAAAAAAAAATTAAAAAATTTAAAAATAAATAAAAAAATAAAAAATAAAAAAAAAAAAATAAAAACCACCATAGGAAAATATATTTCATTATACATATTTTTACAGGAAATAAATTTTAAAAAATTAAGAAGAGATGTAAATTTTGCCTTTCCATAGCAGAACCTTTTCCAACTCCTTTACTTTGGTGCAGACTACTAAAAGAGGATGGAAAATAAAAGAAAAATATTTTTTTTTAAGTGGGATATTTGTCCCAGAAAGTCTCTCTGGCAGAAAATTTTACTTTGAAATCCATATTTTACACCTTATAAAGACAGGATCTCTGTATAAGACAGATAAGATAGTCTTTTGACTTCGAGAGTCTATCGCTCCCTACAGAGAAAAGAAAATGTGGATTAGAGAATGAAAAAACAGCTTTTTTTAGCATCCTTTTTTAATTGCTTAAAAATTGATTATTTAATTGTCAGTATAAAAAAAGTCTCAAATAGAATTATAAAAATAAATTAAATTATTGATATTAATGAAAGTATTTTAGAGAGAATTCATGATTTATATAATTACCTGAGTGTAAATGCAAAAGAAGAAAGTTAAGCCATGAAATTAAGAGATACCTTGTTAGGAGAAATTTAATTTAATTTTCCTATATTCTAATGATTAAGAATACGGAAGACTCTTTGATATTGATGACACATCATCATCAGGTGACTTATTGTTTCATCCAAGGAATCTCTGACACAAGTATAAAAGTAATTGAGATGTGTTGAGCCGTTTCCAGTGTTTGAATTCAGTCAATACACAAATCTTGGTGAAATGATTTGAACAATATGATTTGATTCTTTACCTTCAGAATTAAGTGAATAAACTTGAAAGAGGTTTAAAACAAGAGTAAACAAAATGAATGGTTTCTATTTTAATGAAGAAAATTAGGATATTGAAGACATTTTATATCATAGTCCAGTTCACCAATTTGTCTTGGCAGCTAAAGGGACAAAATCACAGTTTTGGCATTACCATAGAGGCACTGGAAGCATTTTCCAGCCTTTTTGCCAGCATATATAGAAATGAGAAATGTTCCATACTCCTGCCGTGTATGTGCAGTACCAGACTCTATTCAAAGTCCTAAACATGGGGGCAGAAACAAATATGTAGCTGTCAAGAAAATAGTCGTAGGTGGCCCTTACATTAAGCTGCTCCTCAGATTTTTTTGATGTTGACATGTTTTTTCTTCTGCTGATCTATGCTCCTCCAGTTGGGTTTCGCTAATTCCTTTAGGTTCTGAAAATCTCCTGAGTCCTTTTAGATGTCAACCAGCCTACCTCACATACAACAGCTCCGTTCAGCAAATTTTATCCCGTTATAAGGGCTTACATTTCTAGTCAATCCCAGGATCATCTATATCTCCTCCTGAACATCGCCATCTGTTTCAGTTTCTGACCAATTGCCTTTGTCGCAACGAGGAGTCTATAAATCACACAGAAACTAAGCTATGCGGCCTTTTTTGTGTTTACTGATAGGAAAACAAATCTCCTGCCTCAAAGAAGACCTTAAAACTGCTTGTATGAAAAATGCTTTTGCAAAATTTCCTTGCATGGAGCTTTAAAACTAAATTTCTCAACAAACTGCTTTTGAAATAAAATTTAGAATATAAAAGGAAAATAAAGCAAGAATGGTATACCAAATATTTCAGGGTTTCTGTGATTGTCTTGAAATATAGATCTGAGACTGAACTTTGAGAGTAATCAAGAGACTTAGTTAGTTTAATAAAGGCTTATCTTTTGGAAAATTTACTATGACTTCTAGTAAAATAAAACTGTATTTGGTTGTACTATTTTATGAATTACAATCTTGGTATAAATCCACTTTAAATTCTGGACTTTGAATAATCTTTGTGTGTTTGAAAAATGGCTATCTTGCTGCAGAGACTATTAAAAGCCAGTCGTAAAAAATTATAGATATATACTTTTGAAATCTTTGTAAACACATGATTGGCTCATGACAGTTATTTGTGCGATCATATAATTTTTTCCTTAAACGTCTTCTGACATCTGTCAGTTCATGCAACTTGTCATAAATCCTGATGAGTTGCACCAGTTATATTCCAAATGATATGTCCCACTGTAAAAGATGTGCCAATGTAATACTTTTGTACTATTTTATTTCTGTGATTCAGTGAAGACGTTAATGTGATTTGTGTTGATCTCATAAGCAGAAAATAGTTAAGCATCTTGAAAGATGTCATTTTGATTAATTCTTTATCAAACAGTTTTAAACCCTTGTTTTCTTAATCCAGTTTGTGTTCACAGGTAGCTCAGAAGAGGAAAGTGAACTACTTTTTCAACTAAAAGTCAGTTGATGGGTTTCCATAAATGATTAGCCAGCTTGTATTTGAATGGCCTTGTTCTGCTACCAAAGTAGTAAAAGTTTAATTGAATTATTCATGATCAGACTCACACTCTGGCTAAAGAATATATTTACTGGTTGTATAGTGAAGGTTAAAGAAGATATTTTGTTTGTTTCCATAATGAATGTCTCATTTATACGGCACCCTTGTGCACATGCTGCTAGGAGCTGTGCAAGCACAGAGCTAAAAGATATTTTGCTCTAAAGACTGTAAAATATGACTGTAGAGTCCAGGCTACATGATTTAAATGTCAAAAGTGGGCACAACAGCGGTGAAATCTTGAGCAGCTGGCCTCATATGCTCCTAAAAGAAAGGACAATTTAGTCCTACACACTATGCTCCCAAACACTCGAAGAATGAGGCAGAGCCCTCTGGAATACTGAAACAAGTTATCCAGTCCATATGTCTCACTGATCCTCTTTTTTGCTATTGACTGAGTAGGGAAGGTAGATGTCTCTGGAGGCAATGCCAGTCCACCCTGTTCCACCAAAAGTACAAGTCAACATAGCACATATTAGGCATCTTCGTACATTGGTTTTGCTTTCTTAGCATGCTAGTTCTAGAATCTATTCAGATCTCACCAAACATATCTTTGTCACCTAGCCAGTCAATGGATTGACAGCCCTTTTCCCCTATTTTTTTTTTTTTGTCAGGTAGACAGGAGTCAAAAGACACCATAAAGAGAATTCTCTTTATGAGAGAATGGGGAAATTCTCTCAATGACAGTGCTGTTTTGGGGTGAGGGGAGAGGATGTTTTCTTCCTTGATTAACTAATTTTATATTACAATCAATGTATAAAACATGCACATACAAAGAAAATGGGACTTGACAAGATGACAAGTGATACTTTATTCTTAGTGTTCCAGCAATCAAGTCATTATTGAGTTTTGGGTGCATCCAGGTATTGAATAGGTTTAAAGAAAACAATGGAGTGAGCTTGGATATTTATGAAGTACTTCTCTCAGGTGTGACAGAGCACACAAAAATGTCTATTGAAAAGTGCAACAAACAGGTGCAGAAGCTTGACATTACAGGCTTATCAGAAGTGAAATTGATGTTTCAGGGTGCAGTAAGAGACTATAGATTAAGTGAGGAGAAGCTGCAAACAGCCTTGGAAGGGAAACAGCTGGAAGTGAAAACAAGTACTTCAGCAGGGAGCCAATGGAAAAATGTACTTAAGCACACCTTTAACTGCAAAAACAAATAATCTAGTTGACTTTACTGGAATTACCTTCGTTAAGCATATCCATAAATACTTTGTTAATTTGGAGCAACGAGGAGTAGGTACCTGGAAAACCCTGGGTTGCTGGGGGTATAAAAACATAAAAACAAGAATACAAACATGATGGCTCCTTTTTAATTTGCTGGATTTCCTGAGCATCTATTAGTGTTTGGGAAAGATATTTCTAAATTCTGTTGGAGGATGTGTTCTTTTGCACTTCTAAAAGGCCAACTGTCCTTCCAGAATCTCTCTGCATGTGATAAGCAGGAAATGAATCTATTGGAAAATGTCAACCTTTCTAAATCTCTGCAATGTCAGAGAGGAAAAGATACATTTAGCTATGATAGATACATGTCTGCATTAATAACCAGCATCTTTGCTGAGGAGACTCCCTTGAGGATGCTATGTCCACATCAGTGAAATGCCCTCAGACTAAGATGTATTATCTTGGCAGCTCTTCTGAAGTGAAACACACAAAATCTGAGATGATGATGACTGCCAGTACATATTAACAAATAACACAACAAAGGGATATGCAACCACAGAAACTGAGCTCAAATAACACAGACTTTTGACAGACCCAGTAATGCAAGACAGTTCATTCAGTGGGAAGGCTGAAAGTCTGACCTGAATTTACTTTGTGGTCTATTATTCTAGAACATTTCTGCTAAGGTCAAGGATTAGTAAGGTCTCTAGAGACTGGGTAATCTAGGCATTTATATTCCAGCACTGATTGTTTCTTTCATTAAGTAGTTTTATATGACCTTGAACAAGTTTATTTTTCTGGGTTTCTATAGAATGTTTTAAAGCTTATCTATAGGGGTTTAAAGGCATAGTAAATAGTTAAAATGTTTTCACAGCTTTAAAGGCAAGCATCATACCTGTTCTCATAGATATGATACAAATATGTGGTAATCCATTTTTAGATTGAATTGACCTGTAGCTATGACTGATGAAAAAAATTATTTTGCAATTCCTTAGCTCTTTTTATTATCTTGGACAACAGTGAAGGAATGGAAAAACAACATGAGGTTGACACAGCCTTGGGAAAGGGAGAAGGCAGGACATGTTCTGCCTGTCTCATGGTACAGAAGAGGCCTCAGAGTATACTCTATAAGCCAGTCAACATTAATGTACACTGATCTCATAAATTACCAGTAGTCTCCGTACAACAGTATATCAAACACTGGTTTCAACAGATTTCCAATACAAAAGGAATTCAGGTGTTTAAATGAAGTTATCTACTTTTCTGTACATATTGTGCATTTATAATTCTAAAAGACTCTTTACCCAAAGCAATGTTCAGACTTCCAAAGTGAAATTTTACCTTGTATTTTTATATTAAAGACAATTACGATGCTTGAAGGAAGCTTAATTTTGTCTGAGTTGCTTATGTACAAAACATGACTTCGACATCCTGCTCTGTAGAGAAAGGTGGTGCAACTCAGGTCAGATCATGCAAGGCATAAAGCTTAAAAGGAGCAAAAAAATAAGAGAGAATTTAGGGAAAAGGCCACACATTTCAAGAGTTTAATCTGAAATATCTAATGGTGGATTTCTGAAAGATGACGAAATCCTTTGGAAGGTCGCAAACCCCTCTGTAACACCATGAACTGAAACAGTAACTTTTATCACATAAGAGTTTCTAGAAAGGTTTTTCTGCCTCTGTTTACTTGTCAAAAATCAGGAAAATATTCCATAACCATATTTATTTGTTTTATTACTGTTTTTTAACTCTGGTACTTGTCATTTTATTAATCGTTTTAGAGTACTCTTGTGTTCAGATTGAACCAGAGGATTACATTGACAGCATAATCAACTTGATTTTTACAAAGTATAAGGGTACGTTGAAAGATGACAGTGATTTTAAAAACTGGTTTGTATACTAGTGAGTAGTTCAAACTGGATATACAGTATCTTCCCTGAAACTAGGTGGGGTTTCAGATCTTATAGTGGTTTTAGCAGGTTTTAGATCTTATATGGTTTTCTACTCCTACAGCAACTGCAGAGTTAGAGAGTACATGCTGAAGCGTGTGTTTTCAGCAATTCCTGTTAGATTAGCCCTTAGGCTATTCTTCAGGCATTGTTTTTTTCCCCTGTGGTATTGCAAAACAGCTTACTTTCTTCTGCATTATATGGTTGACTGGTTGATTAATTATTTAAGGCTTATTGTAATTGATATTTTGGAATGGTCTTTGAAGAACAAGTATGCCTCTCTTGAATAATAAGCAGAAATTAAGCAGTGATTATCTTCCATTTTCTGAAACTATAATGCTGCCCTTTGCTTTTCATGGTGCTATGTGACTAGAATAACCACATGCCCCTCCATTTTTGTCTAACTCTAACTTCTCTGATGTGTATTAATGGCTAAACCTTTAGTTGGCAGTCCTAGGGTAACGGCTGAAGTTGATGACCCTAAAAGTCTTTTCCAACCTAGCTGATTCTATGATTCATACAGAGTCACAGGGCAGCAAAGTGGGAGAGGAAAGGGTTTTCTGTTTAATCAGGATATCACACAGCACTTTATATCTGCTAAAAATACAAAATACCATGCTTCATTGGCCTTGATGGAGAGATATCAATTTGAAAGATGGACCATTCGGTGGATAAAGAACTGGTTGAATGGTCACACGTAAATTGTTGTGGTCAATGGCTCAGTGTCCAGCTGGAGACCAGTAAGGAGCGGTGTCCTTCAGGGATTGGTGTTGGGACCAATCTTGTTCAACATCTTTGTTGATGACATGGACAGTGGGATTGAGTGCGCCCTCAGCAAGTTTGCCGATGGCACCAAGCTGTGTGGTTTGGTTGATACGCTGGAGGGAAGGGATGCCATCCAGAGGGACCTTGACACGCTTGTGAGGTGGGCTGATGCCAACCTTATGAAGTTTAACCATGACAAGTACAATGACCTATACCTGGGTCGGAGCAATCCCAGACACAGCTACAGGTTGGGCAGAGAAGAGATTCAGAGCAGCCCTGCAGAGAAGGACTTGGGGGTGTTGGTCGATGAGAAAATGAACAAGAGCCGGCAGTGTCATGCATCTTAAGGTCCTTTCCAACTAACTGTTCTATGATTCTATGGTTCTATTTATGTGGCTTGTTGCATGACTATCTTGATTTCTCCTGGAATAATTTTCTTCATAGTAGCTGGTGCAGTGCTGTGTTTTGGATTTAGTATGAGAATAATGCTGATAAAACACCAATGTTTTAGTTGTGGCTAAATAGTGCTTACTCTAAACGAAGGACTTTTCAGTTTTTCCCATATTCTGGTAATGAGAAGTGGCACAAGATTCCTTTCCCCATCCCATCATGGGTGCGTGCTACTTAGTTGCTGTCTTGGATTAAAGTACAACAATGATCATTCTCCAAGATTTCTCTGATTTTCAGTAAAAAAATAACAGACGACTAATCAGAGCAAAGATTTGGGAAGCAATGGACTGTGACAGTTTATATACTCTGCCAATAGCTTAGAGAAAGAGTTTGGGACATTTACTTAATCATACGGTCTCAGGTTCCAGAGCAGTGAGTATGATGAAAAAAATTAACATTCATTTTTAACTAGCATTAATGATTCTTTAGTGACTCATTCAGTGTAAAAAAAAATTATTACTACTAATTATATCAATTTGGGGAAATAAATTTAGTATTTTTCTTTGTGGTCTAATTAGTTCATTTTCTATGTTTCTGTGTGTGATTTTTTTTTCCTCTATCAGTTGAAGTAATTCTTGTTTCATTTCAAGAACAGCCTAATTTTATTCTGATTATTTTAATCAGCTTTATTGAGTTTCTTTTTAGAGTTATGTTGATGCCTATAGCAGCATCAGTAAGGACCAAAGGTTCTTGAGGACCATTAAATAAATGGAGTTGGACCAAAACTCCATTAGCTTTTACACCTGAATAATGATGCACTTCCTCATGGGATTGATTGTGTTTGTAAGCTACTTACAATGAAAATGAACTTCTTTTTATAGCCCACAAAAGTGATAATTTGGAGTGCCTCAATTCCATTCCTCTGTGTGGACTACAGTCTAGAAGCTGTATTACTTAGATGGAGAATTGCTAACCAATGTTAAGATTAATAAAAAAGTGACAAAACTTGGACTTCAAATCAAGGACAGGAGGAGAGACAGGAAGAGCAAAACACTGTCTGATGCCTTCATCTAACCAAATGCGTACAATATAAATATTTAAAGTTATCAGAGATTAATCCTAGTTCAAAAGGCTACAAAGGATTCAGTGTTTCTGGTACTGCAGGAAGCTGGTGAGCCTGGGTGGCTGAAAGCAATTCCTTTCACCTAGGTGCAAAATGAAGTGTGCTGCTTGACTTTGGATCATCTTGGATGTGCTCTGTTCCTTGACTTCCAGCACTTCATGTAGCAACTAAAAGTTCCAGTAACTATGGCAAACTTTTTCCACTTTTACATTACCTTGCTTCCATGTATGTAAACTCTTGACAGGCAGTGTTGATGAAGAGTACAGAAAGTTCAGCGATTTGCCCAAGTTCCTCAAGGTGTCCATAGCAGTACTTGAAACTAAGGAAAAATCAGACATAATCTATAACCACAATAAAATCACTTTCCCCCTGGACTTCATAGAAAACATGGTCAGAGATGCAGATTTATTTTGTATGTAGGGAGCAGAAGGACCATTGGAAGGGAAGAAGGTTTTTTAAGTTAAAGAATGTTGCAGTTTAACCCACCAGGCAGCTAAACACCACATAGCTGTTCACTCAGTCCCCCTGCAGTGGGATAGGGGAGAGAACTGGGAAATAAAAGAAGCTAAAACTTGAGATAAAGACAGTTTAGTAGGACAGAAAAGGAAGGGGAAAATAATAACACTAAAAGAATATACAAAACCAGTGATGCACAATGCAGATTCTCACGACCTGCTGTTTGACGCTCAGCCAGCTTCCAAGCAGCAGACCACCACCCGCTGGCCACCACCCCTGAGTTTTATTGATCGCTATGATGTCATCTGGTATGGAACATCTTTATGGTTGGCTAGGGTCAGCTGCCCTGTGTCACCTCCCAACTTCTTGAGCCCCAGCCTCCTCATTGGCAGGGCATGAGAAGTCCTTGACTTAGTGTTAGCACTGCTCAGCAACAACTCAAACATCAACGTGTTATTAACATTATTCTCTTCCTAATCCAAAACACAGCATAATACCAGTTACTAGGAAGAAAATTATTATCCCAACTGAAACCAGGACAAAGAAGTTTCAGGGATAAGCAGGTATATCTGAGGAATAAAAATTTATGGAATGCAAGTTTCTGAAGACAGGATCAGCTGAAGAATCGGAGAAAGACACAAGAATGCTCACCTTTGATAGTAATGCCGCTGGGTATTCTTCATGACTATACCTTCTATCTAACTATAAGAAATACATTTTAAACTGAACAGTGAAAATAAGCAGAACAGCTATTAAGTAATAGTACAACACACTGCTTTTACAGACTGACAGCACATCTTCAAGGTAGAAACTGCATTTTATTTTGCTTTTCACTCCATCCACTTGCACACTGTGGCCTTATTCTTTCCTATTTTCACGGGAGGGAATTCTATATTAGAAATTCAGATTTCTACGCAAAACATATTATTTTTTTGCTTTTATTTTTTTCTTCTATTATCGTCCATTTTTTTTCATTTTTTTTCTAAATTTTGCATCTTCCTGTTCCATCAGATTTTGAGAACTTTGAGACTGAAAATGTGTTTAGTTTGTATTCACAGTGATTAGTATGATGGATCAAGACCCTTTGATCCCAGCTTCTGTGCATTACTGTGAAGCAGGTAATAGCCAAGCAGCTGTGAATGACAACAAACAGTGAATAGTGTCACTAATCCAGTTCTAGTTGCAACAACAGGTGATACAGACCACACTTTCCACAGACACAAACGAAAATCTTTCTTAATGCTCTAAAATCCTGAGTTGTTCCCTTGTTATTCACCTGCTACTTATTTGCTGAGTATTATATGATTATTTTCTGCAGTAGCCCAGAATGCAGGAGGCACTTTGCTATCTCCCCACTGTCATTAGTTCAGGATCTGTGCCTTAGAAAAAGGTGAGGACTCATCATGCCATGTTCAAGTAATACTGTATTACCCAGCTTTGTAGGGACATTGCAGCAAGACACTGTAGCAGATGCTGTCCTGGTTATTACATGAACATCAGGTTAGAGGTGTGATTTTAAGCTGTAGACCTGACTAGTCAATTAATTATATTAAACCTTAAAGAAAATAACAATGGCCTTTATATTAAACCTTAAAAAAACCCAATAACTCCCTGTATTTTTGCCGTTATTAAAGAGAATTCTGAAGAATTTACTTTGACCAAAAGCAAATAACAAATTTTACGGAAACAAAAAAAAAAAAAAAAATCCTTTGCTTTTGTTACGAAAGACAACAACAAGCTGATGGGAAAAGGTCCTTTTCTCTTTGAAACCTTCAGATATTGGAAATCAGCTTGGAAGCTTCATGGGAAAGTTTTAATACATAATCTTTCCAAAAGAGGAGAGGAAGTTGCAAGAAATCAGACTGGTTTCAGAACAGGATATTCTCACATAATAATGTATTATAGATAAAATGGAGATAGAACAACATTAGAGGATACCCAAATAAACCCTATAAAGCACCTAATGCACTGGTGAAAAAGAAAAAACAAACGTAGAATTTAATTTTCTTCTTTTGTACCCCACAAACTGAAGCAGTAAAGACAGATGTATTTTGTTTGCAGAATTTCAATCAGGATTTGCTGCCTTAAACTGCTTATAGTGAGAGGGAATCAGCATAAAATCATTAAGCTTTATCCAGGAACCATACGCAAAAGCAAAAAAGTTTCATTAATACTTCAATACAACAATGATAAGCTGACAAACACGAGTGAGTTCACTCACACAGGAACACACATGGGGATGTGCCTGATCATTTGGAGGCCAGCAGGCCTTGTTGCAGAGATTTTCCACCTGCCAGCTTTGTTAAAGTTATTTTTACTTATGAACCTAATTTATACAGCGTATTGCAGCCTCTGGTTAAAATTACCCACATTATTCATGTACTTTTCAGAATTAAAAATCATTTCATATGCTATGGGGACAGGGATCTTTGCAAAGCAGCTCTTCATATACATACCAACAAGCCCACTGCAAATGTTCTCAATCATATTTATTGGAGAATTAAAGCTGTTTGCTTATAACAAAATGGAAATCTGTGATGCAGAAATATTATGCGTAACCTTGTAAATCAGATTAACTGGTGTTCCTTCTTTTATACAAAAAATTCCATAAAGAGCATCTGTTCAAGGCACTGCCTGATGACCCGGCATCACATCCAAAAGCTTGCTGCTTTCTGCACTAATTTTGGAATCTGGTCCAAGTGGGAGCATCATTACTTAAACTCAAATCTATTTTACACTGAGATTAACATGCTGTGATACCTGCTCATTGTGGTCCATTTAGTCCTTGTACGATTTGAGCAGTCAGCTGTGGTGTGTTCAGCAGCGCAGTCTGCTCGGTTTGAAATGCTAATACATTTCCTAGCATCAACATTCAGCACTGTTGTGGCCTTTTTTAAGCAAACACACCATTACAGTTGATGAGACAACTAGAAAAGAAAAGAGAGCTGGAAAATCAGATAAGTTTGTCACAAGAACTGACCTGGTTTTAAAGTAGTATTTCTTTGAATTTAACAGGATATTTATTATGAAGGCAGTATAAATCTGTTGGGAATATATCTGTTTAAGACTGAGGCTGAATAATTGTAGGGGCAAACTGCAAAGGAAGGCAATGAGGTTTTCATGTCCTCAAATAAGAATGGAAAATGAGCTTTAGATGTAACCGACTGTCATGGTTTAAGCCCTTAAGCAAGTCGGCCACGCAGTTTCTACTCCCCCCAGAGTGATGGGGAAGAGAATTGAAAGAATGTAACTCCCACAGGTTGAGATAAGAACAGTCCAGTAACTAAGGTATAACACAAATCACTACTGCTGCCACCAATAAGAATAATGATAAGAGAAATAATGAGGGAAGAGAATACGATGCCACCTGCCGAAACGAGCCTGACCGAGCAGAGAGTGGCCTTCCAGGTATGCCCTTCCAGGTAACTCTCCGTTACCTTCCAGGCATGACGTGCTGTGGTATGGAATACCTCTTTGGCTAGTTTGAGTCAAGTATCCTGTCTCTGCTTCCTCCCGGCTTCCCTTCCTCCCTGGCAGAGCATGAGGCTCAGAAAGTCCTTGGTCAGACTAAATATTCTGACCAGCAACTAAAAACATCGGTTTTATCAGCGCTGTTCCCAGGCACAAAGTCAAAACCACAGTGCTGCACCAGCTACTAAGAAGGAGAAAAAATGACTGCTACTGCTGAACACAGGACACTGACTCAAGGGAAGGATCCAGGGTGAAATTGTTATGTACCTCAAATATGGAGGTGCTGTCTGTCTTTGTCTTTGTGGTGAAGGTTTGTGTAAACTGAATAACATAACCTAGAATTAAGTTTGAAATGATGGACTCACATGAAGGGTAAAATGTTTAACTGAGGTTTAGGATCCAGATTCATGTGTGTAAAGGACTATAAAAACAACGTGCATCTAAATCATACTGAAACAAGAGGTTATTTTTTTATCTAGTTGCTTAAATTGAAAAATAACTAGTCTCAAAGGATCATCAGTTCACAACAACGAAGGATTCAATAATATCTGCCAGTGGTCCAACTAGTTAACAGTGGTTGTTTAATTACTTAATACTGGCTGAAGAGGAAAAAATGTATTTCCTTACTGTCAGGAGGGGTACTGCAAGGAAATTGCACAGCTGACAAGAATCAATGTCTTCATTATCACTTTTGTAAATTACAGGTTGGTCTCTGTATTACAGCAATGTTTCAGATCAAACATTTGTATTTCCTGCAGCAATAATGAGAAATTACTCTCTGCACTAAATTCTTGCATAAGTTTCACATAACATTGAAATCCTAGTAGATGGGAATAATCTCAGTTAAAAGCTTTACCTGTTGACATGAACTTCTTGGGAAAATCTGATTGGATACACTCCCTTTCAAATCCAATCACAAATAAGAAATACACTTGTCTAATGAGGACTTCTTATATGATATCCTATCTTTGTAATGCAAGATAGACATGCAGATTGACTTAATATTTTTTATATATTTATATCTAAATAACTTATAATTGTGTACTCAAAGAAGATTGCACTGATTAAAAGGAATAACACTACAATATATTGGGGTTGGGTATGGACAATAAAATCCACTTGTTTCAAATTTTTATAGTAATTGTAATTACATCTGGTTAAAAGAAAAGAAGTCCTTAGAAAACGTTGTGTACCTCAAAGAAAAAGTTTGCAGAGGATTCCAGTTCACTTAAAATTATTCGAACAAAGTCAATTTGCCACTGATTATTCTTAAACGGCTTCTAGTTTGAAGTTCTGTTTTTTCTTCAACTTAAACAAGTGATCAAAATTCGATTAACAGTTTTGGCTGTGACTTCAATAGTGAAATGGATAACCAGCCACTCCATAATAAACCCATTAAATCTTCAGAGCTGGTTCTGAGCCATCTAAAAGAAGATAAAGGAGGTAGTTTATCACCTTTTGTTTACAAAATATCCTTAGGAAGATTTTTAATTAATATCTTCCCTTAATGCACACTCAGCCAGTGGAAGGAACCACAAAAGCTCACAGAAGCATAAGAGGTTCCCCAAAATAAGCAAAGATTTTCCAAGTAACCGAGTTCTTTCACTGTAACTTAATAGTCTAAAATTTCCTAACCCCAGTACTGGATTTGTTCTCTGGCTCAGTTTCCTACCCTTAAGTGAGAGACTAAATTGTTTCCTTGTTGAAGCTCTCACTATAGCTGGAAATTTATTTTTAAGGGTGAGAAAAAAGATCTTTTTTTCTGTTCCAAAAATACATTGCAAATCAATGTTGTCCCTTGTGAGGAGAGGAAGGGAGGGTTTTTTTGGAGTTAGATTAACAAATCAGAAAGGCAAAAGTATTCCTGTTTTAGTCAGTGGTTCAGTGGTGAAGGTACTCAACTGGTGAACAGAAGATCTGGGCTTCAGTCCTCTCTTCCCAAGGAGATATAAATCCCAGATCACTTAGCATTTAGGAGAATTCCATGAATTTAGGATAAGAAGGTCTAGGCTGTGGTGTACTTAAACTAATTTGCTGATGGTCTTTCATTTTGTTAAGAGCACAGCCCTGTCTGATTCTGGAGGAATAACCACAAGCTAAAGACTTCTTATGGTCTGGTGTGAGGCATCCCTGTCCATGGTAGGGGGGTCGGAACTAGGTGATCTTAAGGTCCTTTTCAACCTAAACCATTCTACGAGTCTGTGATTATATGATACACTTCTCAACTCTAGTCACCTCATCTTAAAAAATAGATGTGTAAGATAAGTAGATGTATCACTTTCTGCAGGTGCTGGAATCTATAGATGGAACTATCGATTGCACTCCACTTGTTATAGGTGGAGCACAAACCATGGGGTGCCCAGGAGGATGACTGTTAAGATCCCAACTAATAGGATTGAGATCTCAACTAGAAAATGCTCATGGGGACAATCCATCTATCTTTCTTTTATAAGTAACCAGTTGCCTGACATTTTGCATGTCCTTTTATTTCATGTATCTTTATTTCTTGGAACAAGTCCAGAGGAGGCCACGAGGATGATCAGGGGACTGGAGCACCTCCTGTATGGAGACAGGCTGAGAAAGTTGGGGCTGTTCAGCCTGGAGAAGAGAAGGCTGCGTGGAGACCTCAGAGCAGCCTTCTAGTATCTGAAGGGGGCCTACAAGGATGCTGGGGATGGACTCTTCATCAGGGACTGTAGTGACAGGACAAGGGGTAACGAGTTCAAACTTGAATAGGGGAAGTTTAGATTGGATATAAGGAAGAAATTCTTTACTGAGAGGGTGGTGAGGCACTGGAATGGGTTGCCCAGGGAGGTTGTGAGTGCTCCATCCTTGGCGGTGTTCAAGGCCAGGTTGGATGAGGCCTTGGGTGACATGGTTTAGTGTGGGGTGCCCCTGCCCATGGCAGAGTGGTTGGAACTAGATGATCTTAAGGTCCTTTCCAACCCTGACTATTCTATGATTCTATGATTTCCATTCTCATTCTTTGCTTTTCTTCTTTAAGTAGAATTGCCTATTTTAGAAAGTAGACTTTCTTACCCTACCTTTGTGTCATGCTCTACATGCCGAGGCCAATGGTCCAGGGTCAGACCATTATGAAAATTGATTGCTGCTGTGTTGTGGTTTGAATTTTATGATCTCCATTAGTATCTGAAATCAATATAATGTGCTGAGTGTATATGTGACGAAAAGGACTTCGACTTCCCCAGTCAGCCCTCATCTTTGTGCCTGATAGGGAACACAGATGATATTCAACCTGAGGCTAAAGTCTTGGAGATTGGTGTCATGTCTTTGTATGCAGTAGTAAAAGTAATCCAGAGACACTGGATGGCTTGGTTTTGGTTTGTTCTTTTATTATTTTTTTGGTTTATTTCTTTTCTCCCTCCTCCTGGGATTTACCTTGGGGATTTTTATAAAAGGCATTTTATAATGTTTCATTGTTGATAACACTGTCACCAAATTCAGTATCTGGTGTTTAAACAGCTTTGTGAGGTTTTCAAGAGCCTTGTGAGTTACTGGCTTTGGAAAGGCAAAAATGAAAATGAAGCTCTGAGGAAGTATAAAGACAGATGGAAGAAAAAAATCCCTTTGATATCTCAGTCTATTCCCTGCTGCTTCTTCCTGTGTGCTTCTTAGTTATAGTTCAAAGTAAATTTAAGTCCAGGCAGGTTTAGATTTCAGATCCATTCATAGAAACACAGAGGGAAAGTCTTCTGCCACAGCCATTTTGACCTAATTGTGACCTTTGGGTATACCTCTAAAAGGATGTAACCCTAGGTATCTTTCTAGCCTTTTTAAAATATATGTCTGTTCTGGAATTAATATTAAAAATAGCATCAGACATTGATGGGAATCCAATTTATAATATTCTGACTTTATATGAAGAAAAAATAAATATTTTGAATTCTTTAACAAATAGCAATTCTTTAAAGAAAAATACTAAAAACCATTCAAATATTTTGTTTCATCATTGCAGGGTTGTTTTGGTTTATGGGTTCATTTTGAATGCTTTGATTAATTTGGTTAATTTATACTTTATTATATGAGACTGTAGCTATATAGAAATGTAACTTGCATTTTGCAACACAAATTTACTTGCAATATGCATAGTATGTTATGCATAGTATATTGTAATGCACAAAAAAGATCTATATTCTATTATTTTGGTCTGAAGGAAATGAACTAAAATAAGACAGGCTGACATGAGCCATAAACTAAACTTTACCCATTAAAAATAATGTCAAAGTTAATATATGGTGAAAAGTATAACCATTGTTTTTAAAACATTGTTTAATTTAAGCATTTTAGAGTCAGTTTACCAATTAAGTAGTATTGTTTGCTCTTTCCATTTTCTTGTTTCACAGGTACGATTATCAATTGTTGTTGTTATTATTATTATCATCATCATTATCATCATCATCATTAGCAGCAAAAGCAGAATTACTACTATCACTATTACTATTATTAATATTATTACTCCGGATTTATGAGTACTTATGACTACTCCCACAGTGATCCTATCAAGTTAGACACCACACAAATGTTAAACTAAAACTTAGTCCTAGATTCACATCTCTTAAGATCCTTGCCATATATTTTGTGGTTTCTTTCATGTAAGAGATATTTCTTTTAAGTTTGCAAATTATCTTTTCCTTTTTCCAGCTAGTAGATATCACAATCGCTTTCCAAATGATTTGTATATTTAAAATATTTGCATTTGTACCTTATTTTGCTAGAAAACATAGCATTTCATGCCCTGAATTTTCATTCCTATACTTAACATATTGTCGTGGTTTAAGCCCAGGCTGTAAATCAGAACCACGAAGTCCACTTCCCCCCCCACCTTCTTCCCTCCGTTTCTGGAGGGACGGGGAGGAGAATCAAAAGAATGCAGCTCCCACGGGTTTAGATAAGAACAGTTTAATAACTAAGGTATAACACAAATCACTACTGCTACCACCAATAATAATAATGATAAAGGAAATAACAAGCAAGAGAATACAACCGCTCACCAACAGGTACCTCACCCCCACCCTGCCATGATCCAGCCCTTCCAGGACCCCAGTTCTACATCCTGGGCATGACGTGCTGTGGTATGGAATACCTCTTTGGCTAGTTTGGGTCAGGTGTCCTGTCTCTGCTTCCTCCCGGCTTCTCCTCCTCCCTGGCAGAGCATGAGACTCACAAAGTCCTTGGTCAGTCTAAACATCTGTGTTATCAGCTTTGTTCCCAGGCTGAAAGTCAAAAACACAGTGCTGCAACAGCTACTAAGAAGGAGAAAAACTGACTGCTACTGCTGAACCCAGGACACATATCAACTCCCATGACAACTTCTGGCATGCTATGAGTGAACATCCTGCTATGTCATATTTTGTAGTTTACAAGAAACTGCATGCATAAAGTTGAGAGTTTTATTGATACAGATGGTCCAGAAAAAGTTCAGAAAAGAAGGAAGACATTAAATACAATCAATGACAGCAGTTAGAACATCATATGTGACCATCATCTTTGCACTGGAAAACCTCACAGTCTTCTGCTCTTTGGCCCAAAGGCTTCTCCTACCCATATCCTTCCAGGAGAGCCCAGAGCACTATAATAATTGCGTATGTATTTAAATGCCCCTCTAGGCAAAACCTATCTGCACTGTTGCTGTTGTAGGCTTTTTGCTGATGGTTTTCCTTCCAACAGCAAACAACGGCAGTGCCGAAAATACATTTCCTTTGCTGTCAATGGCAGCCTTGAAATCATGCCAATGAAAGGGCACTTTGATAGAGATCCAGCTAAATGAGCACAGACTGATTGTCCTGAATGCTCTCAACATTCATTAATTTGCCGTGCCAAGTGCCAGTGCTGATCCTGAAAATGCTGAAACGTACAATGTAATGTCAACTATACTATAAGATCAGTTCCCCTTTGCTCTATCTGTGTTCCCAACAGTGGCATTCAGGTTGTGCAGAACCTTCTTGAGGAGAATATATTTCTTCATAAAAAAAATAGAGCATGGCTCCTAAACATGCTGTAAACAAATAGAGGACAATTCTACTGTTCACCTGGTTTCGTAGTCTGAACCTTATCCTGAAAATAAGCTTGTTTTCTTTTAAGACATGGATAGAGGAGGAGTCTGGCTTTTTTTATGTTACATCCTAGTAACTACAATATATTCCCAGGACACACTGAAAATTTAGGTTTCATTCCCTCCTTAGCCTGGGTGCGTTCAAACTCATAGTCTTCAGTTTCCAAAAAAAGTGCTATACTCTTCACTATATAAGCTATTTTTCTTGGAAAGAGGGTAAAAAAGACATAATTCAAAAAAGGTGAGACCACAATCTATCTATCTTATTAAAATGACCTTTCTGGTCAAAAAATAATTCAGGATATGTGACTCATTTGGATGTAGAGACATCTTATACATACTGTGAGACTTGAATGTGATGAAGATTTGATAAATAATGACAATTTGAAATCCAAGCAGCAGTTGCTTAAGGATTTTAGGACTGCATTTTGTTCAAGTACCTAAATTCTGTCATACTCTACCTCATTCTAGAGTAAGTAAAGGATAATTTGGAAATCATAGAAATTTCCAGATATAAGATAATGATAAATTCTCAAAACATCTGGTTCACCTACTTTGCCAAATTGATTGAAACAGTGTTGAAGACTTTAGTGGTTCTCCTAGAGAAATTTGGCATAAGTATAACGTTCCAACAAACTGAAATGAGGTAACACTATCTACCTTGAAAAAGGAAATTAAGAAAGAGCTCAACCAACTTAATTTACCTTCTGCAACAAATAAACAACTATTTGCAAAAAATAGGCAATTTGCTTCTGGTATCATAAAGCACAATGTGTATTCTTCAAAAAGAAATCACATCAAGTCAACCTAGTATCCACTTCAGAGCATTTATGAAGAACAAGTGACTGTATTTAAAAATCATCAACTTTTTTTATTATCACGTATGAATGTTCTTATAAGCACACTAAGAAGATATGAATCTAGACTTCCCTGTGTTAGATGAACAACTGACTTTAAAGCTTTATTGAGACTGTAATTCTCACTTGTTGGCTTTCCAACAACACAGCTAAGTTTAATGACCTTCTTAGATATAACTTGAATCATTTTGAATTGATATTTCCAACATTAATTTGAATTATGATAAACAGGGTATGGTTATTAAATCTGTAAATAGTACTGTGCTGGATGAAGCTGCTCCTAGAACATAATAATCCACTGCTTAAATACTGGATGAAGAATGATCAACTAAGCAGCTGTTGTGAAAAAAAAAAAAAAAAAGACCTAAAACATTAAAATGGATACCAGCTAAACTTGAACCAACAATGTCATTCCATTGTTACAACAGGCAAATATCATACAGAAAGTATACAAAGAGGTAACATGTTCTAGAGGTATGAAGTAGTCTTTCAATTCTACCCTGCTCAGGCAAGATACAAGATGGAAAAATACTATATCTTCACAAAACTTGCACATTATCCTGAATGGAAAACATGAACTAATTGTAGGTCAACCACAAGAAAACTGGAAATGAAAAGAAGTGCGGAAAACAGGGTCATCAGCTTAAACCAAGTTTTGCTTAATTTTATTTTAAAAAGAAATAAATAGAAGACAAAAAGAAGTGGAGACATGGTGGTTGTTTTCAAAACTGTTAAGGTGAGGCACTGGCACAGGTTGCCCGGAAAAACTGTGGCTACCCCATGCCTGGAAGTGTTCAAGGCCAGGTTGGATGGGACTTGGAGCAACCTGCTGCAGCGGAAGGTGTCCCTACCCATGGCAAGGGGCTGGAACTGGATGAGCTTTAAGGTTCCTTCCAAACCAAACCATTCTAGGATTCTATGATTTCTGAAAACATCCATTTGAGAAGTTATTCATCTATTTGATAAGATATACCAGGATTAAATTGAAAGAGGACAATAAAAAAACAATTTAAGAACTGGGAAATTAAAACTTATGAACAGAGTAGTTTGGCTTGGAACAGATTGTCCAACATAGCTTTTAAATCTCCACCATTGTTCTAAAACAAACAAACAAAAAATATTCTGTAATTAATTCATAACCAACTATTATTTTGCCTTAGAACAGCTTATTCTGAAATTCAGGAAATCGTACTGTTGCCTTCAACCCTAGTCTGTTACTACATTTTCCTTCTTTAGTTTCTGCATCCAAAAGCCAAGGATGGTAGTGTCCTATTTGGTAATATCCTCTGAAGTTACAATTCAAAGTCAACGTGTACTCCTAATACTTTTCAAATATTCTTAAGATTCGATCTTTACTACCCACCAAGAGGAAACAATTACCCAATATGTATTTAAAATAAGACTATTTCCAAGAAAGTAGTCAGTCACACATTATAGGCCTTCTCATCCTACACAGTATACTGAAAGAATTATTAATATGCCCCAAGAAACTTCATATTATCCCCCTCAAAATCTTTTGACAAGCACTCCAGGGAAACGCACAGATCTGCCTTCCAGTTACTACTGTAATTATTCATGGATTTCTGATAGACCTCACTCCTTTCAGAATTCAGATCAGGAGTCATGAAACCCACTCTTGTACCGAATGAACTTGTTGATGTGAATGTGTACAATCAGCTAAAGTGAAATCAAGGTACTCTCTTTGGAGTAGTCATGCCATCATCTACAGTAACTGTGGGAAATATCGGGTGTTATTATTAAAACAAATGTCAGACGTCTGTTTAGATAGTGATTGTTGCTATAATAAACACAATGTGGTTATTGTTACAACTAAACAAATGTAAGTTTTTGTGAGGCAAAACTATAAGTTTCCATTCAGTCTGCTCAACATAAATGCAGCCCTCATTATTGCACTTATCTGAGTTTCTCTCAAGCTGTAATACATTTATTCTCACACCACCATTGTCAGGAAAATGTTTTTACCTTCATTTCATACACTAAGAGATAAAAGAGAAGAGAAGGGCTTACCAGAAAACTCAAAAGATGAATTAAAGGCCTTCAGAATCTATCTAATCCCTGAATTATGTTTCTTTTTAACTTGATGACTGCTTGTAGTGCTTAAATACAGCAGCAGCAGAATAGGACATCAGGAGGATTTCAGAAAAGACCAGTTGAAATCCATAGCACAATTAAGAATTAATATTACATGAAGGTATGTTCCAGGTTGTGAATATACAGAAGTGCAATGTTGTTAATGTATATTAATATAATATAATTAATACCCTTAGCCAGAACTGTGACTGGATCCAAACACAAGTGAAGAAGCCCCAGGTAGCTGCATTCCTTGGGGATTCACTGCACCCACAATAAAGAGGTGGTTATTGGTTCATAGGCAGGCTTCCCACTGCAAAGTCTTCTTTCTGACACAGCATTTGTCTCTGAAAGGAACAGCCTCTGGTCCAATGCTGTCAGTCTCATGTGTCCTCATTTCTATCTGAAAATCAAACAAAAAAAAAATGAAAATGAAAGAAAAGTTAAGAGTTTCCCTGGAGTCCTCCAGGAGCTGTGCTTTCATTAATGATTTCATTTTGAAATGAAAGGATGAAATGATACAGGAAATATCCAAGGGGAATGTCCTAGAGTTAAGTAGATAGAAAGAGCTATTTTGCAAACAGAAAGTACAGAAAATTTTTAATCTAAGTCTGAAAACCAGGAGCAGCAGTCAGATATAGCAGCAGGTTTCTGAAAAAGCTGTCAAGCTTAAAATCCTTTAGCAGACATTAGCATCACAGAGGACTTCAAACATTGCCCAGTGGACAAGGCCACAAAGCTGCAGACGCGTCACTTATCTGGATGGATCAAAGGAAGCATACAGAAAAGTCTGTTTCTAGACTGCTCCCTTTTCTCACACAGCAGCAGTGTTTAAATGAGACTTTCTTTTAAAGTTATGAAGTGATAATTTAAAAATAAACAGAAGTGAGGTGCATTAAACTGTGAAAGTAGGTCATCATTTTCTTAAGAGGAATGCATTTATTATTTCAAAATAGCCAAGAGAAGATGAGAAAGAGAAGAGAAACTTTGGTATCAAAATGATACTTCTGAGATCTCTCAGGTGAGGAGATAATGAACAGATGTATTTAATTTAATTAAGTACAGTTGCGTTTGGTGTATGTTGTGTGTTACTTCACTAAAACTATGTAAACATTAGTTATTTAAACAAAGACCTTATGAATGAAGCTGGTCTAAATACCTTTGTATGAAAACTTCTGGTTGGAAAACACTCAGTAACTGAAACTTAAAAACCTCACAGAAAAGAGCTTAATTAATTTCTTAATTAAACATGTTGAATTTATTTTTAAATGTCAAAACAGTTTAGTTCATTATTTTTGAAATAAAAATATTTTCCTGATGCAAAATGCATATCTTGGTTTTATTACATCAAAGGAAGTAATATGAGGCTTATATGAAATGACGAAGTGGTCAATACCTAAATTGAATGCTATAGGATCAACAAATTATTTCAATCAGACTAAATTGAATTTTAAGAGGATTAGAAGTGCTTTTTTTCTTGTCAGCTAATATATTTGTGATTATGAAGATATTTCTTGTCTTCACACGTAAATAATTGAAAATCTCAAAACTGTTCACAGATAACAAAATGAAGTTTATAGCCAGTATGCTGTCATGGCACTAATGCTTCTTTTTATTGACACATCTTATAGCATCTTCATCTATCAAGTCACCAGGAATACAGACAGTTGGGTCTGTGTTTTATAGACACTTAGCAATAGGTAAATGCTGTTCCAACAGCTTTAAATTTGAATAGAAAAAATAAATATCCAAAGAAATAGATATATGAGTTCTCCACAATCAGATAGATAGCTAAGGACCAAGTCCTAAATGTAGTTATCAGTGTTTTACGTCCCTTATCAGGTCTTAGCTGTTAGATCATGCCCTCTCAATCACTTCAGGATTGTCTCTGCTTAATGAAGGAAGGTACAGCAATTTTAGAGTGGGTAGCATGCTTAATTACTAAGGGAGTATTTGCCCTGTGTTGCTCCATTGCTGTTTTCTAGTTCCCTGATACCTCTCCAAGACCAGCTAACATTGCCTGGCTACTTTGCTTGAGCAGGTTTTGGAGAAACCTTCCGTTGACATAATTGCTTGATTCTCCATGAGGAGCAACACATAAACCTTCTGAGCAACTCTTGCCAAAGAGCATAACCTCACAGCAAAACAACTCTGGTGTAAGACCTAATTGCATATAAGAGGACATATTTTCATCAAGAGCTCTGCCAACTTGATGACGTACCATTCTGTGCCACAATTCCACTGTGTCCCTATAAAAAAGCTTCAGAACTGCTGTTTTGATGTGCAGCTCCAAATGAGCCATGACACTGGAAATGCAACATGGTGTCATGCTGAGGAAAACCTAGGGAGACTTGTTCTGAGTCATTGTCCTTTCACCAGAGCAGCATTTGGCTACTTGTGTTCAGAATATTGTGTTCAGAATATTAGAGATTAGTTTACAAAAAGAGTAGTATCCTCACAAAAGTGTGTGTGTACATATATATATTTCCATTAAATTCAGACTTTCAAATTTACTATCTATGAAGAAAGAGCTCACAGGCCTTGAATTTGCTATATAGCACTCCAGATAAGTGAACAGCCCAGTCTCTGAATGTTTATTAAGGAAAAGATCTGGGTGGAGATATTTAAGCGAAATACTGTTTGAGGAACTATTCTCATTTAAGGTATATTTTTAATGGGCTGCTTTCAAAATGAACTTTTAATTTTATTTTTTGTTGGGTTTTATGTAATACTTAATATAGAAACTCAAACCTTATTTTAAAATAATTTAAATAAAATATTTTGATCAAATGAAAATGGGTTATAATAGTTTTTTTATCACACAAACAACTCCAGAAGTCCAGGCACATATGATTTGATTTCATTTGGTTTGCACCCTTTAGAATGAATTAATGCTCTATTGTCTTGCTCTCTTTGCAGACATAACTGTTAACAGGGAGGCTGCGATTTTGATCTTGTTATATCAGTGGCATGTTGTTGCTGTAGGAGCTCAAAAGATTTGTTATTATGGCCCTATTCATACAGTCAAGCAGTTAAATATGGTCACTATCTATTAGTAGGTACTATCTGTATTTTGCTATGATTAGTTTGAACCGCAACAGTCAAAGAAACCTCTAATGCTTCCATGCAGGAAACACCCCCATATCCTTGACTTTCAGGAAGATCATCCTGGTAATCAACCAAAATGTTGCCTTACATAAATATCTTCTGCTACTCCTACATGCATTTTTAAAATTATAGCTACTTAAATTTTTTTCAAGTATTTCTGGCAAAGTTCATCCTATTGATGTCAAAGAAAGCTGGTAAAAAATGAAACTATCTATTCCCTGCATTGCCTGCAAAACATCTACTGAGAATTGTAACCCGACTTGGCTTCCTTTCTGTGGCTCAGACACAGCATAGAATATTATCCTGTGTTTTGTTCTTCCTTGTCCAAAGTGAAGGTAGCACTTCTACTTATGTAAATATGCTTTGTGGCAGGTGGGATTATTACCAGCTAAAGTAACTTCTCTACCAGAGAATCTGTGGCTGCCCCATTCCAGGCAGTATTCAAGACCAGGTTGGATGGGGCTTGGAGAAACATGGTCTAGTGGAAGGTGTCCCTGCCTGTGGCTGGCAGTTGGAACTGGATGATCTTTAAGGTCCCTTCCAACCCAAAACCATTCTCTGATTCTATGATTCTAAATGAATGACATAATACATTTCTGCAGTTTCACTTGAGTCTCCTCTCGCTTTGTGAATTTTGCTGTGTCCTGCCAGAAGCAATGTTACATCCTAAATCTCTTCTAAAGACTGATTCTCATCTATGTTCACCGAAACTCTCTTATAAACCAAATCCCCGATAACAATTTGCAAGTGCAGCTACAGCTAATGATACAGAACCTCTTGAAATAAAAAATGCGTGATGCTACAAAAATCCCTGGACAGAAGAAAACACAGTTCATTATTCTGTTTGGCTGTAGGGACTTTTAATCTCATATTGATAACCTTTAATGTGATAGAGCGGATGTCAGTGTATTTTGTTTATTATTTTAAGATTAAAAACCTTGTTAGTTTGCTGTGTAATGCAGATAAGATCTTAATGGTTTGTGGTTAGTTTAATTGGCTCAACTTCTGGGCAGGAGGAGCAGCAAAGGCAGCCTGCAGTTTGCCTGACCGTTTTCCATCAGACTGAAGTATTATTGTGTACTCTACCATATTAAGCTTCATCTGGAAAAAACCCACAATCTGTTCTTTTTAAGCTTCTTAATAGTTTCTAGTACTGATTCATGGGAAATGGAACTAACAGATTGTTATAGTTAGACTGTAGGTGGGGATGCATATGCTTGAGTTTTGAACAAAATTCCAAATCTGAAGCAGGGATACATGTCTTTTACATGGCGATGCAATCAATTTGTTTTTTGAATATGGAGAGACATATACAAGTAAGTTTTGAACTGAGTGTAGGGCCAGATGTTCAGGTAAGCAACATGTGGGATTCAGGCTGTCATGTGCAGAGAACCCAGCTGCCAGTTTTTGCCATAAGTATAGGGCATATTTACAGAAGCCTTCAACGGCTAGCAGCTCTGATTACCTTGTCGATAGACAAGGGGAGATGAATATCCAGTAAAAAACTGTGATACCTCCTACAGCAGAACCAGTCATAGTACGGAGATACCATTTTCCAAATGCTGAAATGGGGAAGTCTTTAGGGGGAGGAGGAACTGAGTAGAGATTGACATGCTTCAGCTGCAGCTTCTGTTATTTGCTGTCTTTTCTGGAATCGGAACTAGCCAAGCAAAAATAAACCAATCACTTTCTTCTGTTTAACTTTTCCTTAGGAGTTTTCTTTAAATTTTAGAGGTGGAAAAAAATAGCTACATGGATAAATTGCCAGGATGTAGGCAACTTCCATCACTGGGGACTCACAGAAGATGTTGCTTTCATTCCAGCTTAGCAGTTCTGAATTAATTTTCACTTGGAAGTGAAACTACAAACTCCTTCTCAGAGTCAGGCTGCCTAAATCCTCACTTTGTCCATCCATGTACGCAAGCAGTAAAGTTCTTTTATCTTTCTCCTTGTGCCATAGACCTAGCTGAAGAGTGGGAACTGCTGTGTCAGTGGACGCTTGCTCCTGCTGAGGTAGTTTTGGTGGTACTACCATGGGTATGCCACAGTTCAAGAATCAAATGTCCATGAAGTGCCTAGTTCCATACAGAAAGCATGGAGATGCTCTTCCATTGTGAACCTCACATTTCAAACTCAAGCAAAAGATGTAATGCAATTTACCCAGTTCCCCATTCCCATTCCTTTCAAACACATACATTTTTTTTCACAGAAGTCATCTTACTATGTGGTGCAAGGGAGTTTAGCAGAAAAGATTTACTTTTTCCATCAAGGAGTGTCCATTATCCCCACAGTATAGCTCAAATTAAATATATATACCTCATCAAACCACTTGCACAACAGGGGAATTCACTATGAATAATTAAGTAGAGTTTAATCAGCAATGATCATGACAAGAGCTCAATTGGTGTATTTGTGCGAGTGTTTTGAAGCAAAGCTGCTTTCTGTTTTCATCAAATCTCCCCTGAGCTCATGCCATACAGCTATAGTTTTCCCATCTGGAGAACTCAGTCACTCTCAGATTTGGACAGCCAGGATGTTTTTATTCCAAATGTTAAGAACACAACACTCATCCTCATAGCATCCTCATAGCTAAATTGAGGAAGTGTGGCCTGGATGATCAGGTAGTGAGATGGACTGCGAACTGGCTGAAGGACAGAAGCCAGAGAGTTGTAGTCTATGGGGCGGAGTCCAGTTGGAGGCCTGTATCTAGTGGAGTGCCTCAAGGGTCAGTATTGGGACCAGTATTATTTAATATATTCATCAATGATTTAGATGAGGGAATTGAGTGTACTGTCAGCAAGTTTGTTGATGACACTAAGCTGGGAGGAGTGGCTGACACGCCAGAAGGCTGTGCTGCCATCCAGCGAGACCTGGACAGGCTGGAGAGTTGGGCAGGGAGAAACTTGATGAAATATAACAAGGGAAAGTGTAGAGTCCTGCATCTGGGCAGGAACAACCCCAGGTTCCAATATAGGTTGGGGAACGACCTGTTAGAGAGTAGTGTAGGGGAGAGGGACCTGGGGGTCCTAGTGGATGGCAGGATGACCATGAGCCAGCACTGTGCTCTTGTGGCCAAGAAGGCCAATGGCATCCTGGGGTGTATTAGAAGGGGGGTGGTCAGTAGGTCGAGAGAGGTCCTCCTTCCCCTCTACTCTGCCCTGGTGAGACCGCATCTGGAATATTGTGTCCAGTTCTGGGCCCCTCAGTTCAAGAAGGACAGGGACCTGCTGGAGAGAGTCCAGCGCAGGGCGACAAAGATGATTAAGGGAGTGGAGCATCTCCCTTATGAGGAAAGGCTGAGGGAGCTGGGTCTCTATAGTTTGGAGAAGAGGAGACTGCGGGGGGACCTTATTAGTGTATATAAATATATAAAGGGGGAGTGTCATGAGGATGGAGCCAGGCTCTTCTCAATGGCAAACAATGATAGGACAAGGGGTAATGGGTATAAACTGGAACACAAGAGGTCCCACATAAACTTGAGAAGAAACTTCTTCTCAGTGAGGGTGACAGAACACTGGAAGAGGCTGCCCAGGGAGGTTGTGGAGTCTCCTTCTCTGGAGACATTCAAAACCCGCCTGGACACATTCCTGTGTAACCTTATCTAGGTGTTCCTGCTCTGGCAGGGGGATTGGACTAGATGATCTTTTGAGGTCCCTTCCAATCTCTAACATACTGTGATACTGTGATACTTTACTAAGTAGCTTCGGTAGTTTAATATATTTCCCCTCTTTTTGGATGACACACTGCTTTCTGTATGGTTTCACAAAATCTCCCTGTCTTGATACATGATGAGACCATGGCATTGGCACTAGATGATCTCAAGGTCCTTTCCAACCCTAACTAGTCTATGATTCTACGACTGTAATTAAACCTATTCTCAGCTTTATAGCAAGCAACAGGGTAACAATTTGCACGCTTATAACACTTTCAAGAAATACTGCAGTATCTGGAACTTTGAAGAGATCCAGTTCTGTAAGTCAGTTACACCTGACCAGGAATTTACCAGTGACAGCTTTTTGACAGAAAATGAAGTCTTCAGAATTTCAATCTCTTTGAGTTATATTATGAAACAGCTTTTCCTCAAACTTTCATCTTCTATGGCAAATTTGATGTGGTCTCTTTTTTTCCTTTTTATTTTCTCTTAGGAAAAGTGAAACAGAACATTCAATGCTGATCCAGATTGACCTAAATGACAAAAAATTTAAACAAAGTAGTGTATTTCCTGTCAAACAGCTTACTTTAGATAGCCTGGGGCATGGTGGAAGTTACATGTGATTGACCCCCATTTTTTCCTTCAGACTAACTTCTGAGATTACATCTTTTAAGAAGCACCACATTTTCAACCTCTAGCTGAACTGCTTCAGTGTCTCAAGGGAATCACCTGATGCTCACATATTACAGGGAGCACAGTTTCCCCTAAGAGGGTGACACATAGGGAAGCACTGGGTACCTGATCTACAGCTCCCACGAAGCAGTGCAACAACTGAGTTTAAAAATCCTACAACATTTTGTCCAGGTACAATTTGCATAGTAATGGGTTTTCCATCAGGCCTAAGCACAGCAGGGAGGAAAATGAAAGTCATATTAGCTAAGGATTTCTCCATTCACATTGCCATTCTGGTTGGATGCCCTTTGGAAATTTCAAGGTCTCAGAGATTCATTCCTAATCATAGAATAATGTGAAACAAAGGTAATGGTGTTTCCTTTCTTCTGCTTCTTGTCTCTTTTGGCTATTTGTATTGTAAGACCTTCAAGCTGAAGACTGTTTTCATATTCATGTACAGTGCTGAGCATAATACAGACTTTAGCCTCAGAGCAATAGGAACAGCACCCCAGGTGGGCAAGCTGAAGGCTTGATGGCTCCAAATGTCCAAGGTCACAGAAACAGATAACAGTCCAAATCCAGTTTTCATATTCTCACTGCTTCACATGCATTTTCATTGTAACTGTGCTTATATTCTTGTAACTATGCTGGTAAAAGTGTTTTCTTTATGGATCCTTCCATTTGCAAACTAACAGAAATAAGTGATGGATCAGCAGTTCCCTGAAACATCATTACTTTAACACTCTCAGTCTTATTAATTTACTGATTGTGTTTCTATTACTATTACTGAGGGGTTAAGGCAGTATTCTGGAGAAGGATTTCCTGCCTCAAAGGGCTCCTTCTTTAAATGAGACATGAAACAGATTTAGACAGCCAGATGGAAGAGCACAGGGAAACAGAGAGACCAGAGACATCCTGGTCAGGATGATTCTCAGTGGCATCAGTACACCCACCGTGCCTTTTATGTATGCCTGGCAATAAAGACATTTTCTATGGTGAGACACATTAAAGAACAATAATATGTTTATGCTAATATTTATTACCAGTTTATCCCATAAGAGAAGATTGAAAGAAGATCTGAAGCTTTGTCTGTTGGGTTGGTAGATATTTCATTAAAAAAGAAACCAACAACCAAACAAAATCCACACAGAAGTATACTTAGTTCATTTGTGATCTTGTGATCCCTGTAATGCTAATCCTCAATTTTGCTGCTTATTCTCCAGAAGAATAATTTCAACTGAATAATTTTTATCTTTCAGTATAGTTAAAAACTTGTTGCTTTTCAGGTTGAGTTATGAACAAAGTCATGTTGTTATGAATCATTGTTTTCTTTTGCTTATATTTAAAATATTACACCTAAAAATTCATTCTGAATGTACATTTTTAACTTCCCTGAAGTAAACCCCAAAAAACTTGTCCACATTTAGTCAACTTTAGAGAATCAGAAAAGATTGCAATTTACGCATACATTGTTGTACACATTGTGGACCAGATCCTCACAGGTGCTGAAATACCTAACAGTCTTTGGTTTCAGCAGAGATGCGATGCAGGCAGAAATGAGGTTTCTAAGACAATTTGTTGATCTTGACTTGAGAATTTAATTAATAAAAATATTAATGTTCTTTTGTTAAGATTGATACACTGATCTCTGTGCAGATATGCTGCATATTCTTTAAAATATTTGCTGTTTCCAAAGCAAGAAAAGCTTGAAATTTTAGTACATGCATATGTGTCTCTGTTTGTATTTAGGAAACTATGGTGAAAGTGGAATGGAAGCTTTCAAAGACATGGCAGCCAAGGAGGGCATCTGCATTGCGCATTCCTACAAGATCTATAGCAATGCTGGTGAACAGAGCTTTGACAAGTTGCTACGAAAACTTCGGAGCCACCTGCCCAAGGCAAGAGTGGTTGCCTGCTTCTGTGAAGGCATGACTGTGAGAGGTCTCTTAATGGCTATGAGGCGCCTGGGACTCGCTGGAGAATTTTTGCTGCTGGGCAGGTGAGTAATACCATGCACGTATACCCAGCCTTTTCACTGAGCAGGGCAAAAAACAGCAGTCCAGTCAAGCATACGTAAAGCACATACTCATGGTAAAAGGACAGAAAATTACGTCAGCTATGTCATAATGGTATATGCTCTACAAAGATATGCACTATTTTCATGACATGCCAGGCAAACTCAGAGCTGCTTGGCCAGTCTTAATAGCATTGTGTAAGGGAAGGATTACACACAAATGTTTGATCTGTATCACCTGTATCATCTATTTTGAGTAACTGTGCTAAGAATTGCTGATATGGCCTCTGGGTGAACCTGAAATAGAACTCCCCAAAACAAAGTTTGTTAAGCATCACCTTTTGTTCCTGAGCCAATATGCTGACATGTGCATACTGTCCTAAAGGCAATATATAGGTAATCCTTCCTCTCAGCTCAATGATATCAGTAGTTCCTTCCATAACTGGCAAAACGAGAAAGAAAAACTGCCCTTGATGTGTTCATATAGCAGGAAAAGACCCTGGGCAAACAAAATAAAAGATACTGATGCAAACCTAATGGGGTCTTTGTGTTTGCCACATATTCAACAAGTGGACTCAACTGAGATGAGAAAAAATGATGTTTTGACCACAAAACGGCTTTTATAAAGACTAGCTTTAGTGGAAAAGCCTACTTGCCAGTGTTTTAGAGTAAAGCAGATCAAATGCAACCTCCACTCTCACTAGCTAATGCCGCAGGAACTTTGCTTGTTTTCTTTTATCTTAAACACAAGATGTTGTCAAATCTCTGCAGTAGCACCCAAATTTAGAAGCACATAAGCATCATTTTCAAAAAATATGTTGGCCCTTACTTCCTCCAGACTCCAAATCACACTTAATTTTGTTCGGAATTTGTTTATGTATAGCAATGCTAAATTTAGTCATAGGAGATGCTTTTATAAATAAGGACTTCAGGGACTGATGATTGTGAATAAGAATGGAGCTATACAGCTTTTCTCTTCAAAAAAGAAAGGTCTAGAGAGAACTGGCTTTGCTTATTTTCAGTGAAAAATACCTGTTTCTAGCTGCAGCCAGAGCTGTCATGCCTAATTATAAGAAAGTTGTTATTCAGCATGACTTCCATTCAGTAAATTGAAAGTGATAGCTTCTCTCAAAAGTCTAAGTTGTAAACTGTTCCAAGTTAAAACAAAAATCCTTAATTAGATCAGACCAATTTATGTGTGTCCGTGTCAGTACTATACAATTTATTTGTAAAAAAATGCACATGAACTGGAATAGTTTTTTTCTACCCTTTCTATCCATTAGCAGAGATAACGGTCGAGAAATGGTTACTCAGATATAGGTTAACCTGTCCTCAGCCAGTAGCTGGTGAGTACAGATGTAAACGAATTGCACTTATTGTCACCCAACCAAAGCATTCATATGGCTGCACCAGACAGCTGAGAACAGCTGGAGTGATGTACTGTCTCTACATACAGCTCTGCACTTTAAAGATCATAAGGATCTAGGAGCTTCCTGTCTCCTTTCAGTAGATTTGTTTCAGATTTGGCACTAAAAACAGCTATAAGCCAGAAATAAAACAACTAGTTTTGTCTACTGAGGACTTTTGTTTGAGTCACCCTTAGTCAAGAGAGCTGACTGTTTTATGGCCCTGCAGCACAGCAAGACTCATGCAGAATGTGGGATGCCATGGAGCAGTTATGTTCCACAAAAATGTAAATTCTTACAAAGATGTTGTCCTTCTGCCATGGGATAATCTTTAGGAAAGAAAAAGCAGGGAACTTGCAGAAAAACTTCTTGATGTAGATGGGACACAAGACAATATTGTCGTTGTCGTTTGATGGCCTGAATTCTGTAGCAATTTAAAGCTTCATTTTCGAGAACTTTGATGTGCTGTGTGCTCTCTTGACTTCAGATGTTTGGCTCTGTTTGCTACAAATATTTAACTGTTGGTTCAGAGCTAGGCTTGTTGGTAGGTTCTGTGGAGAACAGCCTAAGGCAATGACCTGGGATGGATGAGACACCATGACAAATCTAGCTCTTACAAGCAGATTATGTTGGGGACTTTTTTGTGCATCATTTATGTAGGAGAAAAAGTCACTTACCAAGATTTTGAAAAGAACAGATGGTTCAGAGCACTCAAAGGGTAAAGAGCTACATTTGAAATAAAAGAATACTCATGCAAATAATTTCTCTTGTGAAGCTATGCAGGAAAATGGACTAGGATAGGATTCATGCTTTCATTCATGCTCTGATCCTGGAGTTGCTCTGGGCTACCTATTCAACTGAGAAGGTTTAAAGGGTCATTCCAAGTGTAGGGAGAGTGCCTGCTGCTGAAATGCAGTGGGCTCACATGGAAAACATTATCTACTAATGAATACTTATTTGCTACTCCACAAATGCATTTTGCTTCCTCCTTGTTCTGTAGAGAAAGGATTTTGTTTTATCTTCAAATGCAGAGAGTCCAAAAAGCTACACAGTAACTCTATGGAAAAACACAAGAAACCGACATTTCCACTTCCTCTTAAGTGTCATTATTGGGTTTCTGTGGAGTATTTTTTTTGTTCCATTTCTGACAGTCTAACATTTCCAATCCTAAACCTTGAAAAATTACTGAGTTTTTTGGAAGTTATGGGTTCATAGCATCCGTTTTATGCTCAGATAAACAGAAAATGAAGTGACCAAGGACTGTGTGTATAAATAAATCTCCCTGTATAGCCCCAAGGGAAGAAGAAAATATATCCTTCAATAAACACTCCATTCTTGACGTACTATGTAGTCCTGAAATTGCATTGCCTGTCTGTGAGAGGTGAAAGATGGCAAGATATTAGTGACTGTAGCATCCCAGACTTTTTTGATTCTTGGAAAACATTTTAAATGTTCTACAAACGCTTACCTCATGCACCTTGAAGAATTGGACTTAACCTCAAATACGAAGGTGAGTGTGCTGAATTTTAAATATGAAAAAAGAAAAAGGTATTTTAACCTAATGGCTATTGAACTTAATAGAGATCATAGAATCATAGAATAGTTAGGGTTGGAAAGGACCCCAAGATCATCTAGTTCCAACACCCCTGCCATGGGCAGGGACACCCCACATATGGGTTTCTTAACTGCTTCCATCATCCACAGGTCATATGCCAGGAGATACCATTATGGCTGAAATATGTTAGAAAATAAATAATACGTTTGCATAGCAGAAAAACTTTGGAATGTATTTCAGGAAGAAACACAGAGTTTCAGTTGTTTACCTAAAAACAATTTGGTTGTAGGAGATTTTCAGCAGTTCCTCGTTTTATGTAATAGTCAGCCCCAATAGCTGAAATTTTCTTTCATGTTGTATGTACCCCTTCATCCTGCTCTTCTTAACTGATAGTTTCTGATGTTTGGATAAAACCGCTGTGATAACTCTCTCCAGTGATAATTTTATCTGATGCTTTTCATCTACAAGTATTCCAAAACATCTCTTGGAATGATTAAATATATTTGTGCAGGTCACATGATTTTTTTATAATACAATAGAAACTATTAGGCACATACAACAGCTACTTTGTTTTGGGGTAGAAGAATGTTAGGATGCAAGCCTTGCACGCCTTTTACCTGCAAACAAAAGAACTCCCCCTCAGTTAGTTTATTTAACAGTATAAAAGCAATTATCGGACAAATCTACAAAGCAAAGATAAAAATTTTGCAAAGGATTTGTCACTCCAAATGTAAAACAGTAGGACTTTTCCTATTTTAAAGAGAGGAGAAGGCAAAGGAGAAAGGAAAGAAGAGGCATATAGAGATAAAATCTGCAATATTTCCATCTTCCAAATGGTATTCCAGTGGCAGTATTGATCTGCAAGGAATTACTTAGACTTCTAGACAGAAATGTTTCCTTAGATTCTAGTAGGGACTCTAATTTTCAGCTGTCCAGTTGGAGAAACATGTCCAAAATGTGTCAGTCTGATCCAATCTCCACATGGCTCTTAGATACTTATTCAGTCAAGGATTAGAGAAATTATATAAAATTGTGTCTTGGTTACAATACCTGCAGCAAAGGAATGAGAAATCTGGAGCTACAAGGCATCCCACAGAGTTTCTTTGAAGTGCAATCAGGACTTGATGAATGTGTCCTTAAATGTCCTTGGAAAGATTTAGAACCACATCTCACTCTGTTCTTTCAGCAAAAGACTGTGCTTCGGGATGTCTCAGACTGTACCTCTGAGCATGCCATCATGTGCAGACTATATCCAGCTAAAGGTGGTTAAGGGGAAGACACCAGTTCTAACAGTGTGATGATCACAAGTGATTTGAGTGAGACTCTGCAGGAGAGCAAAAGGCTCAGTGAAACAGTGCCCACTCGCCTCAGAATAGGGCATGTATTCTGTGACATGAACAAATCATCTCTCCTAATAAAAGAAACCTGCTTAGCTGCTAAAGAGATGGATTGGAGGAAATTGTTATTGATTCTGAGTCCCACAGATATTGCAGCAAAAAGAGCTAAGTAGAGGGTGAGTAGTAGATATGAGGACATAGAATAAAATGTGAAGGACCATTAGTTCCAAGAAGTCTCCAAAGTAATTTGGTTGATAGGAAAGTCAGCAATATATGAAGCAAATTTGGTTAGCAACCAAAAAGGGCAACTATTGCTGAAGGAAAATTAAAGATAGATGATCTGTGGGAAATGAGTTCTTTTCAATAATTTAAAAAGAGATCTTTCATGAGACTTGTAAAAGTGTCTGTTGGATGAAGAAAATCTCACTGTAGAGGATGTAATTTCCTCTCTGAAAGTAGAGAAAGCTGGGTTGTGTGGGTTAAAGTGCCTTTTTCTGTTTGTACAAGCACAACTGGTGGAGAAGTTCTTGTAAAATAAATGAGGATATGAAATTTTGCAGAGCTGAAATATGCTCTAAATTCATTTTTGGTTATTTCTGCTGCTTCAGGGAAAAATTAATCAGCCAAAATTCTTTTATCTAGAATAGCTCTAACTGGATAACCTTGGACAAAAGTGAGGAAGCTAAATGTAAGATAAAAATATAAATCTCTTCTACAGGGACAAAATAATCAGGTGAAAAAATACCTTAAGAGCACAGTCATGCAGCCCCAGCCTATATGAAAAGCCTGCTCTTTTCTTCTTCAATCCACAGTAGGTAGGAGCTTGCTGCAGCCTCACCTGAATGCAATTTCCAATAAGGAGACTGTCTCATTTATTTATATCTCAGTTCACTTGTTCACGCATCAATGTGTAGCACAAGGAAGCAGCTATCATATTATACCTAGTAATTAAATGCACTGCAATTAGCAGCATTAAGTCAGAATCTTCATTGCGACCCAAAAGACAAAGAACTTAACAGTAAAACAAAGGTTTGCTTTCGTGGAGTTGTAAAAGAGATTAGGGAAGTGAAAAGCTGTCTCCCCTCCTCTATCCAAACAGTGTCTTTAGAGCTAAAGCAGACTAGAAGGTAAAGAATAACTTTTGAAAAGGAGCTTTGTGATCTCCATTTGCCTGGCAGCTTGGTAGCTCAAAGGCCTACAAGATGAGCAATAGCAACCCCCAGCTGTATTGTGATGCAGTGGAAGCAGTGGAGTGACTGGAAAAGGCTGTTTCTTAATCCTATAGTCTCCCTTTAAAATCTTTTTGGGGTTTTTTTGTATCCACCTGACCTGTTTCTCATAAATATTGCATATTGCAGTCCAATTTCACAGTCACTTATATGGATGAGGTAGTGGGGAATTTGAGTTAGTTCTCAGCATGTTTGGAAGAATGTTCATTTTGCTCTTGCAGAAATGCTGTAACTTTCCTGGGATGTGTGTGGGTGTGACATGGTGTCAAGCATCAGAGAACTTCCCAGTGTGCATATCGGCAAGTGAGCACACCATCTATTTATGTCAATAAGAGATAAAGATGTTTTTGAAAGGAAATCCAAGTCCTACACGTCTGAAAACATAACATCAGAAAATAAACATGGTGGTATCAGGTCAGCTCAAAGGTCCACCAAATCAATATGTTGTTTCTGGATCTGCCAACGGCAGATGATTGGGAAAAAGTGACACCAGGACAGGATGGAGGGAACAAAGTCTGCCTGGAGCATTCTTAAGTCTACAACTGATCTACAGCTCATAGAATAGAATCACAGAATAGTTAAGGTTGGAAAGGACGTTAAGATCATCTAGTTCATGAACCTCCTCAATAAAAGATGGTGTCTTCGTAAGAGAAGCCCTTGTGCAGTGCAATTCTATGATAAAAAGGAAGAAGTAGGCAGGGGTAGGTCATGAGTGCAGAGCTTAGTCCTAGGAGATAGGAGCTTTAATATTAGTACTGGCACTATATTAATTAGTGATTTTGCATGTGTTACTACATTTATGTTTTCATTTTTTTTTCTGTAACTGTCTTTCATGACTACTTCAGACAGTAAACAACTCAGGCTAGACACTATGTTTTACTATGTACCTGTGTCGCCGTTTAGACTATGAGGCTCCAAGCTCTTTTGATTATGCAGGTTCTAACATAAGGCAACACTACTTCAGCGAGCTCAATAGGCCGTCTTGCTCAATAGGAAACAAATAATGAGTTGACATTGATAATGAATATATCCTTCTCATAACATGATAAATCATGACTGTGTCCCATTAAATTATTTACTTCCTGAGGGATAAGCTCTTTCTCAAGTAGGGCTGGCATTAACAACGAAGGGAAGGTAGCTTTATCAGTCAATACACCTGAGTAGAACTGTACCTAAGCACTGTAGGAAATGTCAGTGCCTAGGAATCCACAAGCCTATCACTTCAGCACTGCAACTTCATCTCTACCTAATTCATGTTTGAGCCATCTTTGGATGGATCTGCTTCAAATCTTTTAAAGATAAAAACTCCACAGCCTCCTCTGGCAACTGTTTTCTATGCTTAACTACTCCTTACACTCTTCCTAATGTCTAACTTACCTTTATAAAGGGTTTTTAAGCACATTACTTCTTTTCCTGTCCATGTGGGCAAAGCAAGCAGTTTTAAGACAGCCTTTCTAAGACTACTATTTATATATTTGAAGACTTATGCTTACCCTCAGTCTGCTTTGACAACTTTCAGTATGAAAGGAAATCACGTTCTACATTTTGGAATGACATGAGATTTCTATTCTACCTGTGGAAATAAGACGTGGGGAAAAGCACAGAAAAAGAGGTGGCAAAGAATCCTGAAGCATTATATAGGATTTATTTTCATTGCAAAAGGACAAATCTGTGAAATGATCTACACAGTTAAAAAACAGATAGTGAGGCAATTTCAAGGACTCTACATTGCCAACAGATCCATACTTGCAGTTCTGCACAAAATCAAGTCACTGGCACTACTGGGAAATTGTGTCCATTTGTGAGTGCATCTCTGAAGAAATATAAGCTTCTAATTTTACTTTTGACTTCAAAGCTCTACTGTATCCTACAGCTTATCAAAACTCAGAATGGGAGAAATCTGTGTGTGGCTCACTTAAGATTGTTCTCTTCAGAACTTATTCTGAGAGTGATAGGCTACACCCACAGAGAATTTCTGGAGGTGAGCCTATTTTGAGGATGAAAGACACTCTTTCATGGGTAAGAAAAGAAATTAAAAATACTCTTGGAACAATGAGAACATATTTAAGCTTGAGAAGAAAGAATTCAAGAAGTGAAAAGAAATTAAGAACTTAAATTCCAGCAGTGTCATTCCACCATTTTGTGTAGGCTACATGATGAAAGGAAACTATTTAAAACATTAAAACTAAGACTGAAAGTGTGATCCAGTATATATTCCTAGAAAGATTTTAAAGTGGTCAGAACAGGATGAAAGTTTGTATTAATGTGAGAATTTTTGATCATTAGAACAGGTATAGACTTTTGGTTAATGAAGTTAACAGAGCCTAAAATGATCAAATGATCTCCATTAAATGCTTGGCATATATTTGTCAAAAAAAAAAACCCAAACCTATTTCTGTTCCTTTAAAATTAACATGGTGACAAATAGACATTTGCTGGAAGATACTGATTAGAGGGTAAGAGCTGTTTCCTTCCTATTATCTTTCTCTGTAGTATGTTGGTGTGTTATTTCCCATAACTTCTTTTTTTCCTTTCTTTTTCTGGTTTATCTGCATCATTCCCAGAATCTGCACCTAGAATTAGTGACTCACTGCGCACACACAAACCACACACACGTCTGGATACAGAGAAGGTATTTATGAAAGGGGAAGACCCAGAGGTTTGTAGCTCCATGTTACCATTTCCTGATAACAAGCATTTGTTCCAGATCACGTGGTCCAGGAACAATCTCCTCTTTCAGCAAATCTGCCATTAATTCTGTTTGCATTTTACTTAAGGAGGTTCTTTGTGTAGCTAGTGGGAGAAAATTGTGTGGCAGATAACAGGAAAGAAATACTGGACCACTAGGACAGTATTCATTCCCTTGTCCCAGCTTCGTGGCTATGGTTATACGTGCTCCATTTTTCGGTTGGAGAAGGAAAATGGGAATCAAAAGGGCAGGGAGATGCTTTCTCTAACTCCACATTTGAGATGATTTAGTTGCACTTAAAACATCCCAAATATCTGACATAAAAACGTTATCCATACATCAGAGATTTATACTAAGGAACCCATCACACTGACACTGCTGAGTGATTATGGAATAATATTACTCAGAGTAAAGAAAACTTCTGATTTGTAAACTTTTGGTGTAATTCATTTTTCTATCACTCTATTAATATGACTAAGTAGCACACAGAATAGTGCATTCCCGCTCACTATGGCTGAATTGATAGTTTCTAGTGAAGCTGTTGGGTCTCCGGAGGTTAAGGCTGAAGGTGACTGATAGCGTGGATGAAATACCAGAAGTCTCTAAACATTGTGGTGGAATTTAGTACACTACTGCCTTGAAAAGACATTATAAATCTTGGCAAGAATATTCTGCTTTCAGGAAGAGCAGATAAAAAAGCCATGGACCTTTTCAAGGAATGAGGCCCAAGCTGAGTTCTGTTGATCTTTTCCGTATTAATTGGAAATATTTTAATAACAGAATGGATTAAATAAACAGTATTTTAATTAGAAAGGCAAAGTTAATAAACTAAAATCTATGTTTAATAAAGGGTCATATTCTTCAACCTTTATTCATGCTGATTAGAAACAATAAAGGAAGTGGAGAGTGACTGAATCATAATGAGTAAGTTATCTGTACCCTGGGAAAATGTATAGTTATAAAGCATGGTGATTTAAAACATTTTAACTAGTATGCTGTAATACATTTTTTGTCTTTAAGCACTGATATGTACAAATCAATGTTAATCTTGGATGTTGACTCTTTTAACCATGATTGCTGAGCTGATTTTTAATATAGTTCTACCAATGCATACCCAAAGGAAAATTATTCCTTGTACCCTAGCAGTTAGAACAACAAAAGTTAAATATGTTCCTGTTTGAATCATTTTCCAAACTCTGCATGTGTTCAAAGGTTTCAGGGTTTGGCTATATCAGTTCACTTTTCATAGCCAAATGTGCATCACACAGAGGTTTTGTCTGAGTGACAAAAGGTGAACATTAACCATCAATAACCTGATTTTACCTGACTGTTTCTGATGTGATGAAAATTATACTGTAATGTATTGTCAGCTCAGCAATATCTTGAGGAGGAAGACTGTCACAAAATGCAGGGCTTGACATTAGCTGTACACTTAATACAGATTTTGCGGGTGGTTAAGCAGAAGTAACACAATAAAATGTGGTATTTGATAACTTGCTCTGACCACTGATATTTATGCAAACACCTAGAAACCCCTGCATAGAAGTGCATTGTGGTTTAGTGAATGTCCAGAAACCAAAACCCTAACTGCAGGTTGTTTGTCTGATTTTGTCAATGACTGACTACTTGAAATCACCTTTACAAAAGAAGAAAGTAACAAAAACAGAGTTGCTTTTTCTCTTTAAAGACAAAAATCAAAGGCAGAATTACTTCTGAAGCTGTCATCTCACAGCTGAAACTTTTGAGAAGGTTTATGCATATTTTTTCTTTTTGCTATAAGATCTTTAACTGGTATTATGTGGCAATAATAAGAAAATAGATAGCTTAATTACTTACGCAGCAATTGCTCTGTCAGAAATCTAATTACTTCTTCCTGCTCCATAAGTTCTTGTCATGGGGGATCTCCCAGTACAAGGGCTTGGGTGAAGGTAATTAGTGTTTTCTAATCATCTCCCCCCATTATTTTACACTACATTGAACTTAATATGCCAATTTCAGCTACTGGCAGTCAGGAGCCCTGTGACAGTTTGCTATTTCATTCTAGTTGTGCTCTTGTAGCCAGAAGACTAAATGATTCATACTTCACAAAGCATTAACTCCTCAGGTGAAAACTGTTGGAAACAGTAGGGCCAAAGCAGCACCCTGGGAACAACAGCAATAACAAACAGCAGCAGGTACCACAGAGCCTGCTTTTCGCTCAGCTACAATACTTCAGCTGGGAGGTGCAGAAAGGAATACTCACAGGAATGCAGTCAAGGTGCTTCCAATCGACCAGTTGAAATCACACATCTTTCTTCTGAGCTCTCCTGTGAAGTGCCCAGGAGTCTGGTTAGGATATAGATCCCAGGCAGGGAAATAATCACGTTTTTTTTCTGGGCTTCCTTATAGCAGGCAGTGCTTGACTGTTTTATTTCTCAAAAAGTGAAGCTCTTTCTGAGCTCAAGGTACACCCTTTTTGATTCTTTGAGATGGGTATTGTCTGATCCTTGACTCATACATGTCAGAGAAAAGGACCTATTTCTCTTCAAAATAAGCAGTGATGGTTTACACCATCCTTTCATTCCTAATTCAAACATGGCTGTTGTGTTTTTATAATGTGTATCAGTGGTCAAGAACCGGGAAGCTTGCGTATTCGGAAGAAATGAAAGAACCAGAAAGCTTGTGTATTCAGAAGATAAAAAAAATTATTTTGATAGAAAAGAATTTTACAGAAGTCCTCAGCTCTCATAATCCACGTTCCATCAAAGTACTGCAAAAAAATCTCCAGGAGTAAAAAAATCTTTCAAAAGTGTTACAAGTTAAATTATTTTCAACACCACAATTGCAAAATTTTCAGCTAGAAACTTTTGCTGTTACACTCTTTGTGTTTTTTTCCATGAGCACTACCCTCTTTTCCTGTGATTAGATTCATTATGGTTGTATCACACTGTGCATGTAGTTCTCCTAACTATTCTAACGATGGCATTTACATGGGCTCTCCAGACACAGCAGCTGTAACCAATACCAATAAACGTTTATTTTCTTTGACTGTTTTGGGTGGTGGTTCATTTTATTTGTTTATTGTTGATTTTTATTTCTTGGGGTTTCTTGAGAAAAATTCACTTCAGATGAGATGCTAACCTTACTCGGTGCCACAACATGAGGAACAGCAATAAGTAATATTCATGAATTAAGCTTCTGTCCATGAGTATTTCAGGGAGAGATATGAATTCTGCAAAGCACTGTTTGCCTTGGCAGCCTATTACAGCTGGGATGTGCTTTCTATAAACATCCACAAAATGTCTCATCCTGCTTTACGTCTCTGTTTAGATATTTTCCTCTATGCTCCTTCTTAAATCATGGCAATAGTTAGCATACTAAGAGCACTGGCTATCACATTACCTCATTATACTATCTGCATTCCCCTACCTTCATGTATTTTTATGTTGTTTTTACTCTTGTGTCTGAATTTGTCTGAGGATTTTGCGTGTCCTGTGTCTGCAGAGATCTTAACACCCTACACTCCAAATTAGCATGACCACTTGGTCGAAGCAGGTGGTCTTTCACCTCTACTCTGCTCTTGTGAGACCTCACTTGGAGCATTGTGTGCAGTTCTTGTGTCCTCAGCATAAGAAGGACATGGAACTGTTGGAACAAGTCCAGAGGAGGGCCATGAGGATGATCAGGGGACTGGTGCACCTCCGGTATGAAGATAGGCTGATAAAGTTGGGGTTGTTCAGCCTGGAGAAGAGAAGGCTGCGTGGAGACCTCATAGCAGCCTTCCAGTATCTGAAGGGGGCCTACAGGAATGCTGGGGATGGACTCTTCATCAGGGACTGTAGTGACAGGACAAGGGGTAACGGCTTCAAACTTAAACAGGGGAAGTTTTGATTGGCTATAAGGAAGAAATTCTTTACTGAGAGGGTGGTGAGGCACTGGAATGGGTTGCTCAGGGAGATTGTGAATGCTCCATCCTTGGCGGTGTTCAAGGCCAGGTTGGATGAGGCCTTGGGTGATATGGTTTAGTGTGGGGTGTCCCTGCCTATGGCACGGGTGTTGGAACTGGATGATCTTAAGGTCCTTTCCAACCCTAACTATGCTATGATTCTATGATTGCATCTATGAATCTTACATTCTAAATTAATATTAATGATAGAATCTACTCTCAGTTCCTAATTAAGTAGTTTCCAAACTATTGGTTTCGGGCACTAGAGTATTTTAGTCCATTTATTCCCTCTCTGAGCTTTTTACAGGTGAATCCTCTTTCACATGCTTAAAAAAAGACTTGGAGATTTTGAGCATTCAGGACAAAACAGGTGAATCAGTCATTTAAATCAGAGATTGTTCTCAGCCATTCTTCACTTAAGTAATTCCAAAACTTAGAGACATTATGCAAATCGTAGGCACAATTTGCCTTTTATTTCAGAATTAACATCTTAATTGTCTATCTTGTTATTGTATCTTAGAAAAAAATGTTACAACGCTCTTTGCTATTTAATTAAGATATACTAAATTGGTTTCTAAATTGAATTTTGTATCTTAATGGTTACGGTTATTGAAAAAATCAGTTGAATGGAAACAAGTATATTAATAAAGGCGTTTTGTCTGCATTTAAAACAAGTTCCGTGTTTGGGTTAATACTGATTAAGACAATTTTTCTGGAGCTTTGAATTGTCTTTACCTTATCATAGAATCATAGAATCATAGAATAGTTAGGGTTGGAAAGGAGCTTGAGATCATCCAGTTCCAAACCCCCTGCCATGGGCAGGGACACCCCACACTAAACCATGTCACCCAAGGCCTCATCCAACCTGGCCTTGAACACCGCCAAGGATGGAGCATTCACAATCTCCCTGAGCAACCCATTCCAGTGCCTCACCACCCTCTCAGTAAAGAATTTCTTCCTTAGATCCAATCTAAACTTCCCCTGTTTAAGTTTGAAGCCGTTACCCCTTGTCCTGTCACTACAGTCCCTGATGAAGAGTCCATCCCCAGCATTCTTGTAGGCCCCCTTCAGATACTGGAAGGCTGCTATGAGGTCTCCACACAGCCTTCCCTTCTCCAGGCTGAACAACTCCAACTTTATCAGCCTGTCTTCATACGGGAGGTGCTCCAGTCCCCTGATCATCCTCATGGCCCTCCTCTGGACTTGTTCCAACAGTTCCATGTCCTTTTTATGTTGAGGACACCAGAACTGCACACAATACTCCAAGTGAGGTCTCCCGAGAGCAGAGTAGAGGGGCAGGATCACCTCCTTCGACCTGCTGGTCACGCTCCTTTTGATGCAGCCCAGGATACAGTTGGCTTTCTGGGCTGCAAGCGCACGCTGAAGCCGGCTCATGTTCATTTTCTCATCGACCAGCACCCCCAAGTCCTTCTCCACAGGGCTGCTCTGAATCTCTTCTCTGCCCAACCTGTAGCCGTGCCTGGGATTGCTCCAACCCAGGTGTAGGACCTTGCACTTGTCATGGTCAAACTTCATCAGGTTGGCATCAGCCCACCTCACAAGCGTGTCGAGGTCCCTCTGGATGGCATCCCTTCCCTCCAGTGTATCAACCGAACCTCACAGCTTGGTGTCATCGGCAAACTTGCTGAGGGCGCACTCAATCCCACTGTCCATGTCACCGATATTCAAGATGTTGAACAAGACCGGTCCCAACATCGATCCCTGAGGGACACCACTCATTACCGGTCTCCAGCCGGACATCGAACGCTTTGCAAAAGTCCAGAGAGATGACGTCAACTGCTCTGCCGCTGTCCATCAGTTCTGTAGCCCCATCAGAGAAGGCCACCAAATTGGTCAGGCAGGATTTCCCCTTAGTGAAGCCATGCTGGCTGTCACCAAGCACCTGCTTGTTTTTCATGTGCCTTAGCATGCCTTCCAGGAGAATCTGCTCCAAGAGTTTGCCAGGCACAGAGGTGAGACTGACTGGTCTGTAATTCCCCGGGTCATCCATTTTCCCCTTCTTGAAAATGGGGGTTATATTTCCCTTTTTCCAGTCATTGGGAACTTCACCTGACTGCCATGATTTTTCAAATATGATGGCCAGTGGCTTAGCAACTTCATTTGCCAGCTCCTTCAGCACCCGCAGATGGATTTCGTCAGGTCCCATGGACTTGTGTACGTTTAGGTTTTTAAGATGGTCTCGAACCAGACCCTCTCCTACAGTGGGCCTAGGGTCTTCATTCTCACAGTCCCTGCGTTCGCCTTCCAAGACTTGGGTGGTGCGGTCAGAGACTTTGCCAGTGAAGACTGAGGCAAAGAAGTCATTAAGAACCTCAGCCTTCTCCAAATCCTGGGTAGCCAGTTCTCCCAATATCTTCCGAAGGGGGCCTACGTTTTCCCTAGTCTGTCTTTTACTCGCTACGTACCTATAGAATCCCTTCCTATTATCCTTAACATCCCTAGCCAAGTTTAATTCTTAGTGGGCCTTAGCCTTCCTCACCTGGTCCCTAGCTTCCCGGACAGCATCCCTGTATTCTTCCCAGGCCACCTATCCCCACTTCCACCTTCTATAAGCCTCTTTTTTCCTTTGAATTTTCCTGAGCAGCTCCTTATCCATCCAAGGAGGTCTCCTGGCCCTCCTGCTGCACTTCCTTCTAGTTGGGATGCAACACTCCTGAGCCTGTAGCAGGTGATCCTTGAATAACAACCAGCAGTCTTGGGCCCCCTGCCCTCTAGGGCTGTGTCCCATGGAACCTTACTAAGCAGGCTCCTGAGGAGGCCAAAGTGAAAATAATGTAAATCTGATTTTGCTATATTTGCCTTGCTCTTCACCTAAAACTAGTTTTCTGAAATTAAAAATTCTTGTTTATGAGATGATAATCACAGATTTTACACCATCTATATAGCTTGCTTTTCTTACATGACATGTTCTTCAAGTGTTAGGTTAGAAAGATAAACCAATTGCCTATACATTAGAGTCCTGTGCCAGATTATAACAGCCTGTGTAAGAGGAATTTGTCATTCATTAATTCATGTTTCAATTTCAATGTTCTAAAAAATGTGTTGAGGTTAGATAGCTCTGTCAGTGAACATTATTCAAGTTACTATTTTGAACTCTTGGCTTGGACGAGAGTGATCTTAGCTGGGTAAAAAAAAAAAATGGCTGGATGGCCAGATAAAAGAGTAGTGGTGAATGGAGTTTAATCCAGCTGGCAGCCAGTCACAAGTGGTGTCTCCCAGGGCTCAGTGCTGGGGCCAGTTCTGTTTCATATCTTTATCAATGATCTAGATGGGGGAATCAAGTGCACGCTCTGTAAATTTGTGCATTATAGCAAGTTGGGTAGGAGCGTTAATCTGCTGGAGGATAGGAAGGCTCTGCAGAGGGATCTGGACAGGCTGGGTCGATGGGCTGTGGCCAATGGTATGACATTCGACAAGGCTCAGTGACGGGTCCTGCATTTGGGTCACAACCACCCCATGCAACACTACAGGCCTGGGGAAGAGTGGCTGAAAAGCTGCTCAGCAGAGAAGGACTCAAAGGTGTTAGTCAACATGAGCGGAACATGAGTAGCTTGTACCCAGGTGGCCAAGAAGGCCAACAGCATCCTTGCTTGTATCAGCAATAGTGTGGCCAGCAAGACTAGGGAAGTGATTGTTCCTCTGTACTGGGTACTGGTGAGGCTGCACCTTGAGTCCTGTGTTCAGCTCTGGGCCCCTCACTACAAAAGAGACACTGAGGTGCTGGAGTGCAACAAAGGGCAACAAAGCTGATGAAAGGTCTGAAGCACATGTGTGATGATGAATGGCTGAGGGAACATGGGTTGTTTACTCTGGAGAAAAGAAGGCTCTGGAGGAACCTTATCGCTCTCTACGACTGCCGGAAAGGAGGTTGTAGTGAAGTGGGGGTCTTTCTCTTCTGCCAAGTGACAAGTGATAGGACAAGTGGTAACGGCCTCAAGCTGAACCAGGAAAGGTTTGTATTACATATTAGGAAAAATTTATTTACAAAACCAGTTGTCATATGTTGGAACAGGCTTCCCAGGGAGGTGGTTGAGTCACCATTCCTGGGGGTATTTAGAAGATGTGGTGTACAGGGATATGGTTTAGTGGCAGACTTGGCAGTGCAAGGTTAATGGTTGGACTTGATGATCTTAAAGGTCTTTTCCAATCTAGTTGATTTTATGATTCCACAACTGTAATATTCAACTTGTCTTCTGGTTGGAAAGTGAGGACATTTGCAAGTTCTAGGGAGACAAGAAATTCCACATTCAGAAAGACCCTGGACTGTGAATCCTAATGGACAAGTTTTGTTGGAATAACCAGATCTTTTACTCTGACATTGTAAAAGTGATTTTTTTCCTTTCTGAAATCCTAGAAACAGTGCTATTCTTGGATACTCAAGGCATACATTTGTTATATACTTTTTCTCACTTTTGACAGCTTTCCATTGACTTTATGTTTATGTGCATCATTTCTCTGATGACTTCACCATCCTGTAAGAACAATAAGTAAAGTAATTGAGAATTATCATGGAAATCTATGTCAGATGATAAACAAGCACTTCACGGATGAATATCTCATGATGACACCAATTTAAAAACAAGCTCTTTAAAATTGTGTATTTTGTTATGGCAGCTGAATTGCTGGCACACCAAGGAGCTCACAACACAGAGAAGCTTCAAGTAGGCTGAAAAGCACAATGAAGGAGAGTCACTAGGTTAAAAATACCCAAAAGCTTTATGCAAACATGATGTATCATTTTAAGGGAAATGAATTGTGCTTGCTCTGAAGCAAAACTCTTGTCTGACTGTCTATTTTGCAGGGACATTGAAATGTTAACAGAAAGGGAAAAGTTGATGGATTATATGTACACCGGATGTTTTTTTGTGCCATGGTCTCCCATTCCTTGAATCTGCAAGAGTTTTTCAAATGTCCCAGGTGTTTTCATGTGGGAGATAATGTCTGATGTGTTGGGTCCTGGGACTGCTGAGAGACTGCAGCCCTGGACTTCAGGTGGCGAAGTGCCATCTCATCCTCTGTCTGGGGCACACGGGTTCATTGACTGAAATTACTACAGTGTAGGCATGCTTTTACCCAAGATAAAAATGGGATTTGCATCCAATCCTATTCACAGGCCTCTCTGGGGGAAAAAAGATGATGATGATCCCTGAGTAGATTTTCAAGATCAATATAAGCCTACAAGTATGGAAGATTCAGTAGGCAGCACTGGTTGTAAATCTGAGGCGCCTGCTATAAATCATCCCCTCTGTTGTCTATAAAGGGAAACCAGCCAATTAGCTTAATCAGCTAATGTTAGACTCTCAGACTGGATGTTTTCAATAACCTTCAGAGTTTCAAATACCTTTAATAAGGGAAAAATATGCCCTGTTGGACTTTATTTCCTTAATAGCTGAAAATTATATTGCCTAATTACTAATTGCACTGTTTTAAATATAGTCACAGGCCGTATGCACCATATGGGTAAATCCCCAATTATGATTTACATGAAAATGATCTCCAGGGAAGGGTGTATTCACACAAGTTCAGTGCCATCCTAATGGTCTGAACCTGGACTATATTTAAAAAACTTCAAAAATAGAAAAAGGAGCCCACTTCCATCTGCATAACTATTACCAAAGTCACTTGTTCCTCAAGTGGAAATTGTTGCTGATGTGAAAAGTCTGTGGTAATGTTTAAAACCAGGTCTTGGCTTTGCATATCCTGAAGAGAAACCTGTTCTTTTTTATTCATACTAAATGTCTCTTCAGTGTACAAATTCTAAAAGTAAACCAGTTGTCCTTTACGCCAATGGATTTACTCAGAAGACATTTGTGTGTTTAAAATCAATAATAAATAAAATAACATTTAAGATTTATTATATATGTGACATTTTCTCTAACTGTAAAAGAACCCAAAGGCATTTTCTTTTTCTCCCCCCTTGACAATGTCCAATCTAATAATTTTGGCCTTCTTTGATTTGAACGAAATGTCAGGTTTGGGGTTTTGTCCTTCATCCTAGAATTAATTATGACAATGGATTTACAATCACTTGCAAAATATTCCTCAGTAAGTTAGTAAGTATAGCTAGCAAGACAACATTAAAGTGTGAATTCAGCTAAAGTAAATAAAGCTAATATATGTATAAATTTATTTGAATAGCATAAAATTTTTTTTTTGGTTCTCAAAAATCTTGGAGAAAAATCAAAGAGAGGCTTAAGGGGAATATCAGATATTGCATGCCAGTATATAGGCAAATTAAGTTGCTCTTATTCATTCTCTGAATAATGATGGATAATGGCTTCCAAAATGTAAGGATAAATGAATTATGAAGAAAAAAAATGAACTAATGGATAACAGCCAGAAACAAATTGTATCTACAAGAAAAGGAAGGCACAGTATAATAATATATATTGGAAGACAGAGGGAAAAACTGATATACTGAGAAGGAAGTAAACAATCATAAATGGAATGGAAAGGAAAAATGAAACAGAAAAGGTACAGAAGAGATGATGTTAAGGAGTAAAGACAGCTACTATGATAATGAACCGGATCATCAGCTGTGCTTCTACTCAGAAAAAAGTTTCCTTAGCAGGAATTGGAAGCTTCCTTAAGTCCCCTGAGCCATTCATCCTACTAGTACAAGGCTTTAAAAATTCATCATCAAAGGCTACTGAAAAATAAAATAAAACCATTTTTCTCCTATAACTGCTAGAAAACAAGTAATTATGAATGCTCCCTAGAATCTTAATTGGTTCTGAGCAGTAATACCTGTGCCCTATGCCAAGACAAAGTCATAGAATCATAGAATTGTTAACCCAAACCCAAAAGGAGATGTGTTTTGGAATATAGTTTCCACTTGTGCCTGCACAAGAGTATTAGTTACATACTGCTGAAACTAACAATTCCAAGAGACCTCTCATCACATAAATTTTGCAGAAATTTGAGTTTGAAACCATCATCAGTACTTGAAACAGGTCCAGGCAAAGCTATTACTTTTAAGATCCACTGTTTGAGTTTATGGTGAGCCAATAACACATCTCATTTGATGCCAGTGGAATGTTTTGCAGCTCAAATTATGATTAAAGTACCAATGTAGAAAAGTGGCAACACCAGTTACCTTTTTAGCTGCTGTCATTTTATATGAGATTTCAACAGGAATCAGAGGCAGCTGTGAATGGCTTATCAAGATCTTGCCCACTGTATTTCATTATCACTTAGTGTTGATAAACACAAAAATAGTGTGTTGTATTTTGTGGAAATTTTACATAAAGAAATTGGGCAGTATAAGCATGTCTGTGACCTTGAAGTTAAATGATTTAAAATTGTGGCTATATAGTACGTGTTCAGGTTTAAAATCTGGCATTACCAAACCTTATCTCTGTAAGTACTAACAAACTGCAGTTCAAGACAAAAGTTATCTGTAGGCTCAATTCTTTGACTGAAGCTGTAGCAAAGACTTACATAAGAATTCCAGGTTATAGTATAATATGTTATGTATATATATATATGACTTACAGAATAGGCAGAAAGGGTTAAGTCAAGACATTGAAGCAATACTGGGTATTAGAAGTGTTTTACTTCGGTAAAAACATAAATCTCTGATCCTTAGAAAAAGTCTTTAACAGCCCTGACTTGGGACTGGGCTCACTTGACTTAGTTTTAGCCATGGACGGCCATGAATTGTTTTTGTTAGATATCTGACCCAAGCTGGTAAATTAGTTTTGCTCTATGGTAAATGGAAAGAGATAGACATTTTTAGAGGGCAATTATCCTTTCTAAAATAGATTTCTTCTATCTTTCAATCTCTTATAGAAAAGGTCAGTTTTAGATGTTGCGTCTTACTCTGTCTGGCCCCTAGCTGCCACTGCAAAAGAGTATGGGTATCCTTTAAGTCCTGTTTTATATCTGTTAGCCTAGCCTATATAGGCAACTGGATAAAATTTCAGTTTGTAAGATTTGGCTAAACAACCTATAAGCGATTTGCACCCTCTCTGGAAGTGTTCAAGGCCAGGTTGGATGAGGCTTTGAGCAACCTGATCTATTGGTGGAATTACATGGTCTTTAAGGTCCCTTCCAATTCAAACAATTCTGTGATTCTATGATTAAAAAGTTAACCTCACCCTTATGGTTTTGAAAATCTTTCTTTTCCTCTCTCCCCAAAAAGGACCCATCGATTTGCAATAATCAGCAAAGCAGTAGTAAAGCTTACTTCAACATAGCACTACTTGATAGAAGAACAGTGCCAGCTTCATGATCAAAGGGAGAAATTCAGAGCTTTCTTTTTCTTGAATGTTATTTAAAACATATGCTAAAATAAAAAGTGTGTGGTCCCAAGTACGTAGGAATGCTCAAAGCATAGTGTAAAATAGAAAAAGAACGCAGGAGGAAGTTCATATGACAGTTATCACCCACTCTAGTAATGGTTTCTTTTTTATTACATTTTTGTAATTTTCCATGGTGGATCTATTTATCATGTGTTTGGGGACTGAATCTAAGGCTAGATATTTGATCAGTATGAACAGCATGGGCATTAATTTGCCTAGAGTCTCAGGAGGAGTGTAGAATTCAAATTCTATTGAATAAATACATTTCTTCATGGCTGTGTACTTGTCAGTAGCTTTAATCTGAAAAGTGAGCTTCGTTTTCTGTGAAGCAAGCAAAAAAAGGTTTATATATATTTGTTTGCTAGTAAAATGCCTAAGGAAATACTCATGAGGGATAGTAGCCATCATATGTGGCTATCTCTGGAATTTATTTTCCAAAACTTCTTGATAGATATGACTATTTGCATATAACACTTGCTCTGCTTTTTTATTCTTCCATCCATAGTTTGAGAAGATATTAGAAAGTATTTCATGCATGTGACTATTTTCTGCAAAAGCTTGTGTGTATGTGTAGGCTTGGTAAATTACGCGTGGTATTTTGAATATGTTCAGTTCCTTATTTCTAAACATTTACATGATTTAAACCAAATTTTTAACACTCATCTCCATTTTTAAAATCTAAACACAGACCTCGAAAAATGTTAAGCATATGCTTAATTTTAATTGCAGATAGGATCTGAGAGATCCTCAAGCTGAGTTTGAGGGGTTTTTAAGCAGATTACTGAAATCTTTAGCTTGTTGGCAAGGTACCTATCCAAGTGTCCATTTTCCATCACCGTGTACAGCTAGGGAAGGTAAATCTCAGCATCTGGTTCTGCCTGCCTAATCTGTTCTCATGAACAGGCAGTCCAGACAGGCGGTGCGATAGCCGCAGGTTAACAGAGCCTTTCATTTTGTTGGACAGTGTAGTAGTCATTTTGTAAACAGTGCCAAATGTCTTCATGATATTTTATTATACATTTCTAAAACGTGCATTAAAAGAACAACATAGCATTAATTAATAAACAAACAAATTAAACAGCTACAGCCAGGTGGCAAGTCTGATAGCTTTCCAAGACATGCCAGTCAGAAACCGTCTGTTCAGTGTCTAATCACAGGCTAGTGTGATTAGGACTAGCTATGTCCAGCCCCTTTCTGTTTGCTTGGGTTTTTTTTAATAGACTTGTTTATTCCAAATATTTTACAATAAAAATATGCTCAGCCACTTGTTCTTGACTAAAGCATCTTTTGAGGGTGCTACGAAGCCCTTGTGTTTGGTTATGGCCTAGAATGGTTTTCTATGCGTGGTTTCTGTCATTGCAGTTCCTTCAGAGACTTTCAGTTGTGTCACATGGAACATTTATGTTAAATGGGTTTGAATCGAAGAAGATAAAGAAGTTATGACAGCTTATAGATCATAGATAAATCATCAGGTCCCAAAAATGGTAATTCTCTTCCTGCTTACACCTTCTTTCAGGATGCAGTATAAACCATTGATCTGCAATGATGCAAATTCCTTCATTCTCACCTCACTTCAGGTCTTGTCTCCTTTTTACACACCCTTTTGTTACATAGACAGTGCAGAAGTCAGTTATACAATGGTTTTAGGGCGTGTGATGCACTTCATGCATAACACACTTGATCTTCACGTAGCCAGCATCATCAGTTACGTTAACTGCAACAGAGAAGAAACAAGTGACTCAAACCTGAAATGCTGCAAATCATGTAGGGAAGCCATCCATGCTCAGTTGCGTGTCCAGGAAGATAAGCTTTCCTAAAGAAGCTGGGAACTTGACCCAATATCTTGTTTAATTATCAGTTTGTCTATCTTGTTTGTCCCCTCTTTCCCCAAGTTCTTGGCATTATGTTACTTCAGGAAGCCCTCTAGGTTTCTTGGTCCTTTAATTTCAGATGACCGCATTTCTATGGGTAAGCATATTTTCACATGTCTTAAATGTCATATGGATTTCCACCATCTCCTCATTGCTTAGCTATTTCTTCCTCAACCTCTGTTTCCTTATATGACTAAATGTTTCAGATAGTCCTGTCTGAATCTCTGTCAATAACAATTGTAGCATTGCAAGCTACAGATGCATCCTGAATCCAGCTGTGGTGTGTCATGAATTAGCAGTTCAACCAGGTACCAGCCCTTTTCTAGTCATGTCAGCCCCAGCAGGCATAATTTAGGGCAAACATGTCCCCAAAGCAATTTATGTGTGTAATTTGCACTAGCAAAGAGTCTATGTGGGGTGCAGGTGACTCTAATGAGCTATGTAATTGTCTCAAAGAGGCTTATGAAAATAGCTAACTACCTCAGAATATAATCATACAGTTGTGTTGCTAAGTAACAGATGTTGCTTTTATATCATTTAAATTTAAATAATGATTAATACCCACCTACACCAGGTGAAATACAATAAGTCATAAATTTTCCTGAAGAAATTAAATGGGAGAAGCAACAACTCAGATGTTTAAACACATGGCAAAAGATGAGCTTACACTTAGAAGGAGTGGCCTTTATCTCACAGTCAGGGAAGAGTGAGCTTTCATTAGACTTCTCTGGCTTTATATACACCCTTTGTGGGGGGAAAGTGAAATTTGGATTTATTTAGTAGAAGTTGTCAGAAGGTTGAGATGTATTTTTATTAAAGCTTTAGTAACTTTCATACAAAAAAGTCTTTAGCCTTAGGCAAAAGTGGAAGTTTCTTTTCTTTTTTCAATTCTCCCTGAAGAAACCACAATTTGCCTAAAGCCAGGTAAGATTAATCATAATTAACAATCATACAATCTTTAAACTTTACTAAAAGCAGCAAAAGCAACAGCAGCAAATTATTTTTTACATATAAGTGTACATCATGCTTTTTTATACTGCTACAAATGCAAACAGCTAGTTTTGTCTCAAAGCACATTAAAGTCATTGAATGTTACCCCAAACCATCTGCAACTGATCCTTTTATGCAGCCAAAATCAGTTTGGCTATGGGTCACAACTAGCTATTCCTTCTTAAAAGGAACAGGGCTTCTTAACTCAGTAGCAGCACCATGTGATTTCACAGAAGTGTTTTTGGGAGCCAGGCTAGTATCTGCCCAAGATTGCATTGTGTTATGGAGATATATAAGACCTCTCAGATCTACCTTCCTGTCTTCTTTATTATAGACTGAGCTTGAGCTGCCAATACCCAGAGACTATCATTCAGTGCCGTGCAATGATTGAAAGGACAAATGAATCCAATTTCTGTAGGCAATGCCAAGCTATAGAAAATATTGCTGGCTTCCAAGCTAACAGGAAATTTCCAAAAATTCTCTATCAATCAAAAAAAGTAGCACTTAGGAAAAAAAGAATAACCTAGCTATGATGTATAACCTAGCTATGGTGCAAAAGCTGAATAAATACTTTACTGTCATTTTTCAGTAAGGGTGATGTTGCCACGTGAGAAAAAGGAGACAGGGGTATGGAAATGGTATTCAACTGTTTGAAGTAGTAGTAAAACTGAAGGTGTATCTTAATCCTGTATTAAAAGATGTCTTTAACACTACCTCAGGACTAGATTCTCTTGTCTGGACTACAACAATTGTTAGTCTGAAAGCTTCCGGACTCCTAAGTGATCAGAATGTAATGAAACCATATCTGGCTATGCCTAATAGATTAAGAAACAGCTGGACATGCCAAAAAATGCTTCTTTGAGTTTGCATAAAGCAGTCACATGGACCAGCTGAAATTAGAGATTGGAGAGGGCTTGGATTACACTGTTCTCATTAACCCTGTACAGGCTGCTCTTTCACCTTGATTGAAGTGTAGCCAGGTATGATGCAGACTAGCAGTTTTCCATCCCAAAACATTGCTGAAATTGGTAAATGATGTTGTGAGGGTAGTATTAAGGCTTCTTAGCAAATGAAAGACCATATTTAATAGGGATGACTTGCAGATAATGAAAGACTTGTAAATTTTGCTCCAAACTACACAGAGACAAAGAGAAGATGGAATAAAATTAAACAAAATGCAACATACTCATCAAAGGTATATTGCACAGGAACTACCTTGTAACTTTCTTTTTGAAAGCAAATAAATTTCCAATAGAAGTGATTGCATTCCATCCATCACATGAATTTCTGTAAGGCAGCTGGTGTAGTTCGAGTAAAAGAAAATGTTAAGTAAAATGCAATGAAAAGTAAACATTTTGAAAAATCAAAAAAACCTCAAGATTTCATGACTACTGTTGTTGAAAGACAAAATATTGCAGTAGAGGAAAGGTAAGGATGTGTCTTGGGTCCAAGTTTACTATTTTTACAAAGGCACATGGCACAAAAAGTAAAAGATCACTAATGAAAGTTGCTGATACGCCGATATGGAGACACCCTGCCAAAACGAAGAAGAAACAGAAAACTGAATGAGAAGACAAAGAAAGCTGTCGTAATTCAAACAGGAAAATAGCATGGTTTCACTAAGGGGAAATCCTGCCTGACCAATTTGGTGGCCTTCTATGATGGGGCTACGAAACTGATGGACAGGGGCAGAGCAGTTGCCATCATCTACCTGGACTTGTGCAAAGCGTTAGAAACTGTCCCACATGACATCCTTGTCTCTAAATTGGAGAGACATCAATTTGATGGGTGGACCACTCGGTGGATAAAGAACTGGCTGGATGGCCGCACGCAAAGAGTTGTGGTCAATGGCTCGATGTCCGGCTGGAGACCTGTAACGAGTGGTGTCCCTCAGGGATCGGTGTTGGGACCGGTCTTGTTCAACATCTTGAATATCGGTGACATGGACAGTGGGATTGAGTGCGCCCTCAGCAAGTTTGCCAATGACACCAAGCTGTGTGGGTCGGTTGATACGCCGGAGGGAAGGGATGCCATCCAGAGGGACCTCGACACACTTGTGAGGTGGGCTTATGCCAACCTGATGAAGTTTAACCATGCCAAGTGCAAGGTCGTACACCTGGGTCGGAGCAATCCCAGGCACAGCTACAGGTTGGGCAGAGAAGAGATTCAGAGCAGCCCTGCAGAGAAGGACTTGGGAGTGCTGGTCAATGAAAAAATGAACATGAGCCGGCTTCAGTGTGTGCTCTCAGCCCAGAAAGCCAACCGTATCCTGGGCTGCATCAAAAGGAGCGTGACCAGCAGGTCGAAGGAGGTGATCCTGCCCCTCTACTCTGCTCTCGTGAGACCTCACTTGGAGTATTGTGTGCAGTTCTGGTGTCCTCAACATAAAAAGGACATGGAACTGTTGGAACAAGTCCAGAGGAGGGCCACGAGGATGATCAGGGGACTGGAGCACCTCCTGTATGAAGACAGGCTGAGAAAGTTGGGGCTGTTCAGCCTGGAGAAGAGAAGGCTGCGTGGAGACCTCATAGCAGCCTTCCAGTATCTGAAGGGGGCCTACAAGAATGCTGGGGATGGACTCTTCATTAGGGACTGTAGTGACAGGACAAGGGGTAACGGGTTCAAACTTAAACAGGGGAAGTTTAGATTGGATCTAAGGAAGAAATTCTTTACTGAGAGGGTGGTGAGGCACTGGAATGGGTTGCCCAGGGAGGTTGTGAATGCTCCATCCTTGGCGGTGTTCAAGGCCAGGTTGGATGAGGCCTTGGGTGATATGGTTTAGTGTGGGGTGTCCCTGCCCATGGCAGGGGGGTTGGAACTAGATGATCTCAAGGTCCTTTCCAACCCTAACTATTCTATGATTCTATGATCATGCTACAATGTTCAAAAGTGTGCATCACCACACCACTTAATTTTTAGATCATTTGACCAAGGTGAAAGTTTCTACTCTTTGCCCTCAGTGGAAAGACTTTCACTGTAAGCACTGTAAGCAATAAGAAATATTGTAAAGAAAAGTCATGCATATTGTAATTCATCATAAAATCATCGATTTATAGAATAGTTTGGGTTGGAAGGGATAGAATCATAGATTCATGGAATAGTTATTGTTGGAAAGGACCTTAAGATCATCTAGTTCCAGCCCCCCTGCCATGGGCAGGGACAGCACACACTAAACCATGCTACCCAAGGCCTCATTTAACCCTGCCCTGAGCACCGCGAAGGATGGAGCATTCACAACCTGCCTGGGCAGCCCTTTCCGGTGCCTCACCACCCTAACAGTAACAGGATGTTAAAGCTCATCCAGTTCCAACCCCAACACAACAGGCAGGGGCATCTTCCACTAGACGAGGCTTCACGAAGACCCATCCAACCTGGTCTTGAACACTGTCAGGATGGGACAGGCACATATATGTTCTATGACTGTGCTTTGCTCATCTTAAGATGTGCTGATGGTGTTTCCAGCAGGGATCAGGAAGTACTGCTCCCACATGTAGAACCTGTCGAAGGTACAGCTGAGAGGAATACTTGGATAGATAGATAAGAATCTTTTTTCTGATCCACTGTAGTAATCCTTACAGTCTCATCTGGAAGGGCCTATGGTGTCTTCTGTGTTTATAAAAAAAGACAGTACAACTTGAACATGCATGCTAAGGTACTATAGCGTGGTTTGAGGAAATAAAAGACCATTTCATAAACCTGTAAGAGTGAAAGCTTGTTGTGAGGCACAGTGAAGGAAGAAAGATAACATATTTCCTCTCAGTAAATACAGTATGTCATAGTAAATATAACGTCACTAAATCTGAAAAGGAAGAAAAGTTTCTTAGGAAGAACAATACCCAGCAGTGGGTCTATGGGCAAAGAAGGTCAATAACATCTTGAATGACGTTAGGAAGAACATTGCCAGTAAATTGAGGGAGGTGACCCTTCTCCTGTACTCAGCAGATAACTGGAGTGCTGTGTCCAGTGCAGGGCTCTCCTGTCTGAATGTATTCTTACACAGCTGTTCCACATCAAAGCAGTGGCATCAAAACCCAAGCTTCCAAACCCCAGTTATCTTTCAGAGAAAGCCTGAGCAGTTTATGAAAGGGATTATGTCGTGTGGTACCCATGTCACCAAGGAGCTGATCTTAGTGAGTCAGGAAGACTCTCCCCCTCCTATGTTTCTCTTAGTTTTTTAGTGAGGCTGCTGATCAGTGAGTGAGACACAGACTTGCCATGAACACTTGTATTTCTGTCTTCTAAATTGCTTTTTAGCAACTCAGCAGGAGCAAGCCAGAGACCACAGTAAAAGCTCACTCAAGTACATTTCCAGCACAGTTTTAGAGGTTTTGATTTCAGAACTGGAGGATGGTCACAGTTTTACATGCATCTGAAGTATCCCATGAGAAGCAGATATGTGAACTCATTACTTTTATGGAGAATGATTAGCACTCACAGGCGCTTAAAGGACAGAAGCCAGTAACCCTTATTCTGCTGTTTCATCACAGCATGAGAAAATTAAGGCATTCTGTCAAGCAATACAAGGACAAGAGCAGCAATTTAGGCTGCTCAAGAGGTCAAAGAGATATATTAAAATATTTAAAGAGGAAAGGATCTTTGACAAGGAAGGACCTCAAGCAGAAGTGGGCAGGCTTCATAGTGCATGTGAATAATTTGACTCATTAGTTAAATTGCAGACTAGACCCATAATAGTAACACCATCATATTTTATAGTATCTTTTTGATGTTGACAGGTTTGTCTTTAGCAGGTGCAATGATTTAAAGTCAATAGCATATAACTATCTATTTAACATTTGGGTCTTCTAAAGTTTCTCTCCTCTCAGTGCTCAAAATCTGACAGTGGATCGTATCATTCCTACTAAGCCGCATTTGGCACTGCTATTGGATATGATTACCTTTCCCTACAAAAGGGTATCTTGTTATATACTCAGAACCACCATACTCAAGTTCATCTTTATATAGACACGTCATAAACTCATCTGCCCACATTCCTTGCACTGACATGCTGCCTAACTATGAGCATGTGGTCCTTTTCTGCAACCTCAGATACTCTTCCAGTATAGAAACAAGGTGATGAAACCTTGGCATTTGGGAGATTTAAAATTAGATAAAATGAAGCAGGACAAAAATAAATGTAAGTAATAGCAAGTTATGGCTAAATTAGATGGCCTTTTAATACATCAGCAAAAATATAGAAACAATTGAAGATTGCAATAAGATTGGAAAAGATGATTGAAAGAAATATTTTGTGACACTTTTCACTGTCATTAATTTTTTCAGGTGCTTAAGTGCTTTGCTGAACTGAGCTGTAATTGATGGAATGGATGAAAATTATTTAGAAAGAACTAAAAAGAATATTTTTACCTTTGGATTTTGAAATAATGTGAAGAACTATTAATTCGGCGTATAGAAACATGGAAAGTGAAACTTGTCTGCATAGGTCTCTGTGTTATTATTCAGGCATTAATCTCTGGGTTTGTGTTTTCTATAAAGATTGTTCCTAGTACAATTTCACATCAGCAGCCAAAAAAAAAAAAAGGAATATAAGAATAATGAAGGCATAAAATAAAGGCCCGTTAAAGACAGTTATTTGATTGTTTTTAGACATGAGCCTATATGATATGTAAGACTGCAAATATAAAGCATACGTGTTGACCACTAAGACCAGTAACTAGAGATAGGAAAGCCAGAATATTAAATTTAGAATGCCTGGCATTTTTCAAAAGTGTTCAGGGCCAAGATCTTCCCTTGCAATCATCCAGCTAAATCCAATCATCCAAATTGTTAAATTATCCAGAAGGGAATTAAGAAGTCTAAATAAATGGATTTGTTTTACATTTAACAAATTATAATTAGTACGAATCCATAATCCCTTTCACTGACAACTTTGTCAAAGATTAAAAATTAATGAGGTTCTTTCTTCTCTTTCACCCTGAAACTTTCTCTCCCAATGTTCAAAGATCCAACTGCAAAGTTAGATGAAAGTTTTGTATGATTTCAGTTGCTGTTTGTAAAACTTCCTCTTATTCATAAATCTTGCCCTGTCTCTTGCTTTGTTGTGAAATAATTAATTTCTTTCTTCCAGTGTCCTCTCCTTCTATACCATACTGTCTACACTGACTCAACTATTTGCTATGCTGTACACATGTACTGTCATAGAGAGAGAGTTAATCATCAATTTACTAAAACAGATTAGTCTAATTTCTCAGGATCAAAATCTTCCCATTCCATGTCCCTTTTATTCAAGGGATTTGAGTTTGTTAAAAAGTCAAATTATAATGCACTACTCTGTTCTCCTCAAAACCCTACTCTATAATTTAAGTGACATCTGTGTGTGATCTCTATAGACAGCAGAGCCTAAGGGTAGGATTTATCCCACTATGCCTACATGTTGACTGTCTTGTATAATCTGGTTGTTTAGTCTCTCTCTACAGTTGTGTAGGTAGATGAGTTGCACTTAGGACATATGGGCTTAAATGTGTGTCTTTTGAGTGGGTGATTCACCCCTCTGCATTAATATGGCAGATAACTTTTAAGCGGTTTAAATGAAGTGAGACAATCTCACTCTAAAAACAAACTTTTTGAAAACACTATCTTTTACTTACAAGCACTTACCTCAGGGCATTATTTTCAGGGGATTAGAAGATTTAGAGATACAAGAAAGTATTCAACAGTTTTCAAAATCTAGGGTAGCTGTTTCTTGCCAGTTTGCTGATACAGTATCTCATTAGATCCTCACTAGATTCCTATCTGTGCCACTACTATACATGAAGAGAGGTTTTAAAGATATGATGATTTTACCTTAGTGGCAGCCAAAAACCCCAGTGACAGTTTTAAGAGAAGATAATGAACTCCGACACTCACTTCATGAAGCCCATATCCAGCTCTGATGAATTTTCTGGCTGGGAAAGTCATGACCCAATCCAGACCCAACAGAATGTGAGCTTATGCTGACTGTACAGAAATTCCTTATGAAACCATCAGAATCTAAGTTACAGTCAGTCCTTCCCTTTAGTATACTCTTTTGACCTGCAATGAGCTGAGGGAGTGCAATTGGTTTCTGACAGAATCAAATCAGTTCCTTCCACATGCCACATGCCATCCTGGCCTTTTCTTGCAGCACCTCATAGGTTACTCATCAGTTCCTTAAATATTGAAATGCTGTGTGTTAGGTATTCATACTGGATAGAATAATACTTATGTAATTAAAGATCACTGAACTGAAACAAAGTGTGACATATTTTAGGTTTCTTTTGGTCAATTTTGGCTTTCTGTAGGTCTTTTGTAGGAAAGGGAATGGGAAAGGGAAAGGAAAAGGCAAAGGAAAGGGAAAGGAAAAAGAGAAAAAAGAGAGGCAAACCCTTTGAAACACCAGAAACAACTGCCCTACAGTAGCAAGTGTATTTGTTTTGAAGAGAACAGTCTTTTCTTCCATTTTTTTACTTGAAATAATTCCAGATCATCATAATGCAATCAATAGTATGAGAGTGGGCATCAGAATGAAGACTTTGATACTTCATTAGAAAATCATGAAAACTATAGATGCAAAAGAAATAACCACTAGAAAACTGGTTGGATACATAGACTACTTTGTTGCTTTTTCTTGTAGTCACACTGGTACTGCCAATGCTAATAACAGCAACAACCATTTACATTTATATAATCCCTCTTATTCCAAAACACATGGAACATCATAGTCCAAATTATGCTTTTGGTTATATGGCTTCATAAATGCACAGATGCTTCCATTCCAGAGTTGTACTAGTGCCATGAAAAGCAATTTTATCTTTACTCTTTAGAAGGAGTGAATAATACAAAGCCCTCTTTTGACTGGAATGCAAAAGTAATGTGGAAATACAGCATAGAAAACATATATTTTTCTCAGGATTTAAAGAAACCATTTGAAAAATCTTTGAAATTATACTTCAAAATAATGTGTTTCCTCTCTGTAAAAGTTATAACAGAAAGCTAACATTTATTGCTTGTAACAAACAGCTCCTTCCTCAGTGACTTGCATCACAAAGCGAGAAACCCTGCTTTTTCCAAAGACTGAATGGTACAGGCGTACCAAGAGCCCTACAAGTAAGAGACAACAATATGATAACAATATAAGCACTGTTTCAGCCAACTTTCTGTTCAAAATTTTATGAAAGCAACTCCCAGAAGCATCCTGAGAGACATTAAACCCTCATCCTAAATTCAAGAGCCTTTCCTAGTAAATTGTCATGAATTAGCACATTTTCTGGACATTCATTCGTATTCAAGCACCAAGTTTTTCACTGACTGGCTGAAGATCTTGCAAAGTACAACATCATTTTGCCTCCTTCACAGCTGGCAGAATTTCCATATCTGGGCTTTCAGCCTGCATTTTGCCAGACCGTGCGGCAAATCTGGCCAATGGCTTTTTGGATAGATAGTAAAAATGATGTTTTCTTTCAGATTGCATCATTTTTTATGTTTCTGCCCTGTATCCTTCTCTCTTTCAGAGAAAAAAAGAGATAAGCTGACCAAAAGATAGAGCTGCTTCTTATAAGAAATTTTTCATTTTCAATTTCTTTTCATCTTTTCACACTGTAATAATCCTCAAACCAAATTCATCTTTCTGTGAAAATGAATGTATGCTCAGCTGAGTGATTCTAGATCAAAATGTCGGCTTCTTTAATGTAAAGAAAACCCCCATGCCTAGAAGGCCAGTGTTTTCAAATACTGATTCAGAGCATATAATTTCTACCCTAGATATTTCTGGAACTGAAAGACTTGGATGCTCTCTATCTTAGGTTTATAGACATTTTAGTATTACATTTCACAGAGTAGATTTATGCACGATACAATCATAAAAAATGCTTCCAAAACAAATATTTTTTAATGCAGGTTTTAGATCTTTCTAAAATTAAGATAAGAAACAGAGTGTTAAACCTTCAATTCACTTAAACACATGAATTTTCATGTTATTACACCAATTAATGCTATTGTACCTTGACATCAACAAACAGATATGTGAAAATCATGTCTCATATAAGAAAATATATCAGAATATTATAGCTATAATAGTAAATAGGGTAAGAATTAGGAACAGGAGAAACTTAGATAATCAGAAACCCCAATGATGAGACCCAAAAAAAGCCTACAGAATTAACTGGCTCTCTTTCAAATATCCAGTTTTTATAAACCTAGCAATGTCATACAGTGTTATGGCTTGTCTGGGCATTTAAGTTTGCTTCTAACTGGCTTGTGAGAGCATGATATTATTGACTTCCTTTCTATCATTTAATAGCGGTCATGTAGTTATTGATCTGCACCTGAAACAAAGCAGCATCTTCACTTTCTCTGAGAAAGTAGATATCTCCAGCCTGGAATTATCTTACTTAAATGAGGCATTAAATGACATGCCTAAGTTGGAATTCTTGGGTTTTAGGTACCCTATATAAAGGCCTCTTCTTGATGACAAAAATAATAATTATGTGTTAGGCATCCTTGTATGGAGTACAGAGAAGACCCAGGAACAAATGCTGTCTATCCCGAACATGACCAGTTTTTACTCCAGGCTTCAAAGCTTGGAAAATCTATAAGTTAGTCTTCAACTAAGAAGTTGCTTTCTTCACCCATGCAGATGTAGCCATATGGAGGTAACTCTCCAGTTTCTCTGTTATGTTATTGAAGAAGATACTCATGTTATTGTGGAAAACTATTCCTTAGTTGGCCTCAGCTGAGGAAAGTCCCCTGCCACATAGGTGAATAAAACAAAATATAGAGTAAACCATCAAGATGCCAAAGGTCTATTGTATTTGTTTCTTTTCCTGCTTTTCTGTGATTCGCAGCACAATCCCACCACCTGCTCACATACAGCTGCCTTCATATGCATTTGTACTAGCATTCGGATTTACCTCAGAAAGATTATAAATGCAAACCGAACAATAAGATTCTTAGCCTATGCCAAAGGAGTGATCTGAAAGTCAGACAGCAAAACTGAAATAGGGTTAGAGTTCAAATACGTTGTACAAATGTAAAAATTGCCAATTGTTTTGAATGAATGCTAGTACAAGCAAGCTTTTATTAAAGCAAAATTCAAACCTTTGATATCCTTGCTTATTGGCAGAGTTGTAAAGCTGGATTTATAACGCACTTACTATAGATATGTCGGGATGTACACAAGTAATTGTTCAGTAATTAGAATCTTTCACTGGGTTTTATATTGATTGCATAGAAATAGATACCACCTTTAGCTGAACTATGAAACTTTAAAGGAGTCCCAGCGCCAGCTCCAGAAATTTCTCAGCATGGTAAGGCCTAAAAGATATGATCCACATTAATTCTTGCAAAGGCCCATGAAACCGCAGTGCATGAATACATGAACAGAAAGCAAATATCTTGTCCTATTTCACTGCCTACCTTGGCACTTCAAGCACCAAGGAACTATCAATTATTTTAATTATCTTCTCTCTGTTAACAATAGTGCTTGGCTTAGGTTTTTGAAGTTCCTTTTTACAGAAGACAGATACTTTGTAAATGGAGATACTAATCCAGGACAGATTCTGATGCTTTTACTCACATCAAGTACTAAATTGCTCAGGAAGAAGCTCTGCTAATTATCACAGAGGAATGCTGTTAGCAGCAGCAGGAGACATTTCAGACCCTTTCTCTGAATTATCAAGGCAGAAAGTAGAACATCTTTGGGTGTCAGGATGAGTGTATGAAAATTTCCTGTCTAAGAAACATCTTTCAATGAAGGATATATATCAAGTACTTCACCTATTTGAAAAAGATTTTTAGCAAGATAATTCTGCCAGCAGAAAGAATTAAGTTTATAAGAGCTGCTCAGGTGTGAGGAAATTAAACTGGGCTTCAATCTTTGGTGCTGTAGACATAGTAGTGCTTAACTAGTATATTTGGGTACATAAGAAATCAAATGCTGTTTTTCTTATTAATTCCTTTGTTTATTTGGTGCATACATTAAAAAGATAATCTTCTTAAAATAAAAAAGCTGTGGAATGTCCTTCCTGATATATGAGTGATCTGGGTCTTGGGAGGGGCTGGGTTCTTTGTTCTGAGAGTTTCGTTGTGGAACTTGGATGAAGCTCTTGTCATTACTAATAGACTTCATGTTTTTCTGTACACTGAGATGACTTGAAATAATGCTATGACCTATAAAAGTTAAATCTACAGGCCTTAGCCTCTGTATCTTGATGAACTAGATGTAAACGACAAAACGCCAAAGGCCACATGCAGCAAAACCATCCTCAAGTAATATCAACTTTGGAGAATGATAACGAAGGCCTTTCATATTACTGTGATCTGGTACACAGTTAAACCAAAAATATTAGTCTAAGGTAGCAATGAGTATTATGTTCCTTATCCTTCTCAAGGAAACAGCAAAGAAGTCCAAGCCTGCTTCTCCTTAGGAAAAGATGTACAGGATGCTAGCAAAAGGCAAGGAGTTGGCAGGGAGTAATGGAAAATGCTGAAGGCTAGAAGAAACTCAGTGCTGAAAGAAGATATGGGCAGAAGCCTCTTGGTTGTTAGAATATCTGCGATAAAACAGGCATTTCACATGCACATATGCATACACAGTCTGATTTTAATGGATGTTCTTGATTAGCTACTACTCTTAGAGATAAGTTTTCAACGAAAATCTCATGTTTCCAACTTACTTAGCTGAGCTTGATGAGGCCTTAGATTTGGTTCTTTGTTTCAGTTCCCTCTGAGTCTGGAATCAATTAACAAGTTAACACTAGGTTTCAGAGCTATTTTAGTTCTTGTTTATTTGTAAGTAGATTATTATTAAAGACTGTAAAAAATCCATCACTGTCCTCTAGGTAATGCTAATATTGCAAAAAGGGTTTTTTTGCACTGAAACTGGGATAGGAAACCAAAATGCCACACTCTTTCATAGAATGGAAACTCAGATGAGGAAAATGTAAATTTAGAAACACTGGGAAGGCCATGTGTATAGAGGCATTAATTGGATTTAGCAGTTATTAATGTTATGCACATATGAGGAGACCTGTAATGATATCACTTTTTTAATGAATTTATCTTGCTTCAGTCTAGATCTTATTATGTTTGAACTGGGAATTTCTAAGTCTGAAGGTGCAAGTAGATACAAATTAGATTAAACTCAATAGCCAGGACCAGCAAAGATTTGCTTTTTCTCTGACTGGATGCAGAAGGACAATAATCAGGAGGGTAAATATCTTTGTACCAAATGTAAGAGACTCACTCCAGGAGTGGTGTAATCCTGGATGTACATATAGATGGAGGAACAAGCAGCTCAAGTGCAACCTTTCAGAAAGGCATCTAGAGGTTTTGGTTGATGGTAAATTCCATAAGTCAACAATGTGTTGTGATGGAAAAAAGGGCCAACTGTATCCTAGGGTGCATTAAGCACAGTATATCTAACCAGTCAAAAGAATCAGTATTAGTGCAGCCTCACTTTGAGTACTGTGCACAGTTTTGGTCTCCAAAATAAGTTTAAAAAATATATAAAAATATTAGAATGTGTCCAGAGAAGGGCAACAAAGATGGTGAAAGGACCATGGTGAAAGTGGACATGACTTAGGACAAGTGGCTAAGGATGCCCCTCTCTGATCTATTATCTTTGGCGTCTGTTGATAGGACATGGGGCAATGACATAAAACTTCATCAGAGGAAGTTCACATTGGATATTATTTCATTGGATATGAGCACAAGTCTTTCAATGTGAGAGTGGGAAACAAGTGCTTTCATGCTCACGCCCCAGAGAGCATGAGCTGGGAGAACAGGAAAGCAGTACATAGATACAAACAAAGTAACAATTTTAGAATGTCATTTTGGCAAAGATAGAAGCAGAAATGTCATCTTGATCTGTAAAACTTTGCTCATGAAGTTTGTCATTTTTCATTGTGTATTTGCTGTTGGGCAGGAACAGTAGGAGCTCTTCTGTTGTTGTTTCTTCAGTGGTTTTCTATACATGGGGTATTATAACTTGAGTTGTCCTGATTCTGCAACAGGCAGGCAGTTTGATCATTGGTAATGTGCAAAAAGTCAAACTGTCCCTTTGCCAGCATGTGAATCTCATATATAGATCCTATTTGCTGTTATACTATTGCTAGTACATCTCCCTTCACTGTCACCGTAATTATATGATTCTTTGTCCATATCCTGTCCATATCCTCCATTCCTGTTGCTCCTATCTCTTCATTTGACATAATCTATGTCTCTTTTTATGCCTCCAATGTTCTTCCTTTCTTATTCCTTGTTCCTGCTTTTGTTTCTTCTTCCTCCTTTCTCTTGCCATCTCTCTCCTCTCACACAATTTTTAGAAAGGAGTGTGGTTAATACATACCTGTTCTAAAATGAGGAGAACTGTAGAGGTGGTGATCTGTTCTGCCAGCTCATGCTGTCAGGATGGTGGTGCTGGACGTGGATCTGGTCAACTAAATCTCATATGGAGACTACTCATTACATCTTGACTTTCATATTCCCTGCTTCTTTTAACTGTGGTGACTTCTTTGCAATAATTACCTTGAAAACAGCTCTTCCAACTTTGCTCCCTGGATCATGTTTGAACCCAGAATGTCCCCTCCACTACGTGTTTTGAGTCCAGTCCCTGGCTTCTCTCCTTAGACATTCATTAACCTCCATCCCTGACCCATGTTCTTAGAAGTATTCACGACCCCAGCTTAAAGAACGATGTATTCTGCTTCAGAAGGATTTAATAAGTTGTTACTCTTAAAGAAAGAACATAAGGAAGCAATTTGTTTGGTTTCCCATCTTTAGTAATGGATGGAAAGTAAACGGGGGTTATTTTCAGGAGCCTGACCCAATGTAGCTCAGCAGTATCTCTGATTACTGCACAGAACTGTCATATAGCAAACCATTTCTCTCTGGTAGTCTTCTGTGTATGATTGGAATAGAATTATATTGTCTGTAAGACAGGAAGGGAACAAAAATTCAGTGGCAAAATGTTCTTTAAAACTACAAAGGTTCCCATCTGGGAGCCTGCTTCAGCCTCAAAAGTAGCTTTAAGCAAAGCAGTATTTTCCCTGGTTTTGTCCACTGAACTGCTCAGGTTCAAGCTACTCACCCTGAACACTGATTTGAATTTACAGAAATTCTGAGCAGGAGACCACTTTGATCACTAAAGCAGAACAAGGTTCCTTTCCAAGTTTTATTTTCCTTGTTGATTCATAGAGGGAAGGGATGCCATCCAGAGGGACCTTGACAGGCTTGAGGAGTAGGTCCATGACAAAACTTACAAAGTCCAACAAGGCAAAGTGCAAAGTCAGGGCAATCCCCAGTATCAGTATAGGCTGGGAGGTGAAAGGATTTGGAGCAGCCCTGCTGAGAAGGACTTGGGGATATTGGTGGTTGAAAAACTGGATGTGACCCAGCAGTGCATGTTTCAAGCCCCAAAACCCCAGGCAAGTCTGCTAGGCTGCATCAAAAGGAGCATGACCAGCAGGTCAAGAGAGGTAATTCTACGCCTCTACTCTGCTCTTTTGAGACCCTTTCTGGAGTGCTGTGCTCAGTTCTGAGGCCCCTAGCACAAGACATACATGGACTTGTTAAAGTGGGTCCAAAGGAAGGCACAAAAGTAGTCAGAGGCTGGAACACCTTTCCTGTGAAGAGAGGCTGAGAGCTGGGGTTGTTCAGCCTGGAGAAATTAAGTTTCTAGGGAGGTCTTATTGAGGCCTTTTGATGTATAAAATGGGCTTATAAGGTACTGGGAAACCTTTTACTCAGTCCTCTACTGACCGGACAAAACTCAATGGTTTTAAACTGAAAGAAGATAGATTTAAACTGGACAAAAGTAGGACATTTTTTACCATGAGGATGATGATGCACTTGTGCAAGTTGCTCCAAGAAGCTGTAGCAGCCCCATCCCTGGCAGTGTTCAAGGCCAGGTTGGAAGGGGCTTTGAGCAACCTGGTCTAGTGGAAGGTGTCCTTGCCCATAGCAGAGGCGTTGGAGTAGATGGTTCTTGAAGGTCCCTTCCAACCCAAACCATTCTATGATTCTGTGGTTCTGTGGTTCTATGGTTCTAGATTATCAAACATAATTTTGTTATTTTCCCTTTGGGCATCATCAGGCTTTTTGACTGGAAGAGTGCATGTGGCAATATAAACAAAAGAAGGCAACAGTTGACACCTGCTTAGAGACTCTAAAGTTATGAATGTCTAGGCACAGAAAAAGAAATTATATATATGCATATATCTCCAATGCAACTATGAAATGGATAAACTGATGAACACAGATCCCTGTTTGGTCACCATATTCTCGAGAGTCATGTTCAAAGAACCTGTTGATGCCATCATAATGTCCAGTTTTCTAGATTTAGACACCAGAGTCACTTCTTACAGTAACAGGATGTCCCTGTGCTACTATGACACATCCGAGGCTTGGGCAAGAGACGTTTAAGAATGAAGCTGATGGAAAAAAATGAATGGAAGACACTGAGTTAACGAGTAGAAAAAAGAGTATTATTCAGCAGATTCATTAACAGAACCTTAGCTAAGCAATGTTTTGCCATATACACAAACCATTACAAATGTTGTGCTTTATGCGTGTAAGCCTATAGGAGTGTTTGCAGAATAAAACTGGAGTCCCATTTACACTGCTGAAGTAGAATAACAGCTTTGCTTTCTCTCTGAAAAAAATCTAGTCATTTTTGCCATTATTCTGTCTTTACTTCTTTTACAAAATGATAGCCAAAGAAATGAATTCATTTTTGGAATCCTGGAAGAACAGAAGATGATTGGAGTTTATATAAGTAATTCTCTAAATTAGCAGTTTCCTAACCTTAGAACAAGAACATGAATGGCATCAAATCTAAACCTTCTATCTGGAAAAAGAGTTCAGTACAAGGTCCCTTGCCTTTGATTTATCTGGGAAAAGAACATCTGGAACTGAGTAATACTTTAGAAAACAAAATGAATAAGAATCTGATTTTCAAACCTTTTTGAGTACTCTAATCTGTAGATCTTTAGAAAGCACCTGAAAATCACCACTGTACATAGTTGTTAGAATGATTTTGTAGATAATTTATAGTGAAAGTGTTAAATCATGGGCTGGTTGACACATCATTTAAAAAATTGCATTGTGGATCATTTGTCAAAGGGAAACATAATAGTGTCTTCTTGCTTGTAACCTGTGAATTTGGGGCAGAAAGTGGTGGATTTGGCTCCAGGAATCCGTAGGCAGAGAAGAATTTTCTCTCTACCACAGTATTTCTTTGAAAAAAAGCATTCAAACTCTGCATGTGTCTACACAAAAGGGTGATTTGTGTATGGATTTATGTAGGGACAACACTTGTCTCTTTGGTTTTTGTGAGCTGACTGGGTGCAGGAAGCATGGCTGTTGTCAGCTACATTACAACTTGCAGTAGCACTAAAGCTTAATTCAAGTGAGCTCTGCAGCACAAATAACAAAACAGCATACACTTCCCCTGTGTTGCCCTCATCCCTGCACTACTGGGGGTGACCTTAACCAGTCTCATCAAAGAAATGTTTGTGAATGAGGGAGTGAGGGGAAATCACCTTGTCTCCACCATCCTTTCCCAGCTTTCCCAGCAACTGAGGCACAGGGAGAGAGAGAAATGGAACGGGACAGGCATGCAGCTGGCAGAGTCATGGTTTTCAGTTATGAGGACTATAAAACAAGATATTTCTTACACGATCTACATGATGGGCCCTTTTTATAAGTAGTATAATGGTAGAGCTTTGGGAGTGTTGCCAAAGGCTTTAGCAGAATCACTGACCTGCATTTCCGGAAGACAGAGTATATGTGGTTATAGGTGTAGAAAATTCAAGGTAAACTCAGATATTTTGATCTGTTTAAAATATTATTACTGCAATTGTCAGATCTTAAAAATTCGCTAAGTGGATGTCATGGGTAGATTCATCTCCTGTGCTTCAGAAATTAGGCAGTTTCAGCTTATCCCCTCAGACAAATGTTGAGTATAATTTTCTATTTTAGTGCAATTGTTCCTAGCCATTTTTTTAGGCTTATTATGGTTAGACTTTTTCTCTATCTGTCCAATGACTAGTAAGGGAATCATTAATCAGACATTGACATCTACTTTGTAGACTTTTGCTTTGCCACATTAATCCTAACTCACCTTTTCTTTGATTACCTATTCTGATGTCCTTGATACCATCACTTGCATGAACAGTATGGGAATCTGAATGTGAGAGTCTGACACAGAATGAGACACTAGAGACAATATTCTCCAAAGGTATAAATCAGTACCATTTCCATGACATTGATGGGACAATATCAAAGCTCCAAATTGCAGTGACATTACTTTGGGTAATGCAATAAATATAAAATAAATCATGGGAAAGATTAAGAAAAAAATGTTTATCTCTCTCTTGTGTCTACTAAAACAGATTTCAAATTAAGTCAATAATTTTTCACAATAAATATTTGTCCACTAAAACATAGAGTTAAACCATGAATGCATATTATAAAATGTAAGCTCACAAGTAGCTGTCACATAATACCTTTGACCATATCTGTCAATCAGAGTTTTGCAATTCATGCGTTCATTATGAACTTAGTAACTAGGAATGAAGACTCCAGATTTGTATGCAAGAGTGTATGTGTTTATTGTAGATACCCAGGACATCCTCACAGAGCTGGAATACATGACACAGGATTTACTGATTCTTTCTGAAGCAGCAGTTGGAATATGGGTGGAATACCCTTAGGCATCACAAATAGAACTAGATGCTTATAATTAGGGAAATAAATCTTGCCCTGTTGATGTTTCTTCAGGAAAATAGGAGCGAAATTTAGAGAGTTTCAAAGCACTTCTTATCCCTCCTATATTCTCGGTATGAGCCTCTAGCTGTTCCAGTCACTAAGAGGTGACCTAGATGCCAAACGTTTAATTCTATTTCAGATATCTCTGCCTGGCCCCCAGCAGTCATTCCTCACTGGCACACTTCCCACCATCCCTGTATTGTATCTGCCACTTCTGTGGCAGACTGCAGAGCATTTGAAAAGGCTCTAGACATTTATGTCTTGTCCCCATTACAACCCTTTTTCTGGACAGAAATCCTGCAAGTCTTAGATTCTTAAATTCTCCAACCTTTTTTAACATTATATATTTACTGCATCGTGAAAGCTGTTGAAATTGCATGAGACTTTCAGTTTGTTTTCTAAGCTGTAAAGCAGAGAAGTACATTTTCCTCCAAGTGGCTAGTACTACACTGCCAGCTCTAGGCAAGCGCCTGCATCACAAGCCTACTGACTAGTATGTAAGGGGTGTAGAGGATAACCAATTTCTATTAACCGCATACTAAATATTGGTTGTACTATAAAATCAGCCTGACTTAATTTCCCTTTCTGGTGCAGTGATTAGGCACAGGGTTTTTACGTGTGAAACAATCCCAAGAACAGAGTCCTTTTGCAAACTGCAATGCAGATTGCAGAGCATTTATATTTTCTCTGCAAATAAAGAAAGTTGAATTTCTAGTCTAAATCAAGAACAGGGACTTGAACCACAGCATTTTATCTGAAGAGGGTGCCCTGAATATCGGTTACCTTGAGACAGAAAAGAAGCTCTGGAAGCTGACCAATCTTTCCTGTAGAAACTGAGACAGGAAAAGACTTCCCAAAGAATCCCTGATTCTCATGAATCACCTGTGTGATTTTTCTGGAAAATTACCAACCTCTTTTTCTTTTTGTATCAAATGAAATTATTGCTTTGGTAGAGTGTCTTGTTTCCTGTACTGATATTTTCTGCTCCCTCTGGAAGTAATTATAGGGATAACCACTGACGATATCAGGGATAAAAAAGGGATTCTGAAATCTTGAAAATTCAGACCAGTCAGGTTGTCACCAGGAAGTCTTGCTTGCAAAGGGTGTTTGTATCTTTCAAATGAGTATGGCCTTTGAGCTAGCCAACATTTTGTTTATCTGCTTTTTTTGTAGCTCTTTCAAAGCAAAATCCATGCATTGACACAGGAAAACTTTCTATCCCAGTTCTATATTAGCTGTTTACCAACCAGCACACAAACAGTGGTCATAAAATTACCTTATCAGGTACATATTCCTTGCTACCACACCGCACCCTTTTTTATCAGCATTCTTAAATTATCAAATAGCTATTATTGATATGGAAAGTAATGCACAGGTAAAAAAATACATGAAGTCAGAACATTGCAATTTGTCAGAGTACATGTAACTATCCATATAGAGTCGATGGGTAAGAGTAGAAAGAGAAGCCTCAGGAAACCTAAGCAAAGTTTAAGACCATGTTTTGGTTAGAAATGTCTTTTAGATGTATATCTATGACCAGTTACCCCAAGATAATTATTTTACAGTCATATTTTCATATTTTAAATAAATGATGTTTGCTTTCTCTTTGCTTTGGAAGCTGCGTGTCAGGTTACTATTGGCAAATTGACAGAAATGCTGATATCATGCTTAATTACATTTGTAGATCTCGGATGTAAGATCAAAGGAAATGCACAAGTAAAATCATTTGCTTTACAGCAGCAGCCTGAGAAATAGCACAGATCAGACACAAAGTGATGTCAAAGGCACAGACTAATGCAAATACAGAAATTTCTGGGAAATAATGATTTACAGCTCTGATAAACACAGGTGTTTCCATAAAAACAGGCAGCAGAACAATCTGAAGCAGAAATGTGATTTAAAATTTATGATCTCCTTTGGACATTGCAGCTCAAAGCATGGAAGCTGTGTTTCAATATGACATCCAACTGGGCTAAGCTTTCTTTGAGTGAGCTGTCCTTATAATCCACTCAAATCAGTACAGTCATAAAACAAATGAGGATTATCAACATCTACTGCAAAATTATGCAGCTTCTGTGGTTTCTAGATTATCTTTTTACTTTTAATCAAATGCTATTGGTTAAGCAGTAACTGCAGGACCACCAATATTTGAAACTGAAGTATTCACAGTGTTGCGATGTTGTGATGAGCTAGCACTAAATAGCTTCTATCTAGCATCTGTCCTTTTTGAAGGAAAAGTGATGATGGGGATTTAAAGAGAAGGAAGAAATGTTACCAAAGTGTCTATGGCACAAGCAAAAGTCTCACGCATCTCAGTTAAAACCACAAAGGCCATTTCCAGCAGCTTTTTCTCACACCACCAAAGCATAAGTAGGTCTTGTACTCTCGGTCATGAAGGAAAGTGCTGTTCAGATTGCATTGGCTGCAATTATGCAGGCACAGGTGGCAATGCCAGATGCGAGCTCTTTAAATCTCTTAACAATACAGCTGCCTTTCCCTCTTCAGTGGAGGAATTGGGAGTATCAGTGTTTCACAGACCAGTAAGCAGCCTCTGTCTTCCGTGTTATACCCTGTGAGGAGGATGTCTTCCTCAGATCTGCAGAGGCAGTGCAGATCTCTGATTCGGGTCAATCTCTCATACCTGATGGCACTGGTACATGAATTCTGGCCTGATGAACAGGTCCCAGCACATGAGGCTCTAAACTGTAACTCCTGCAGGTTACTGTAATAGTGAAGGAAATTGTACTTGGCTAACTAAAAAATACGCTTTCTGAGTTATAGGCAGACTTTAAAATAAAGATGTTTGATTCCAGACATTACTGCAAAGAGGTAACTGTCCTCAGCTGCCCTTGAAAGCACTTTGTGTGCTGGACAGACTTTAAACAGGACAATAGGCATTTTTATAGCCAATGGTACTTTGCTAGGAGAGGTTCCAGATAAATCATTACCCTTGTCTTATTTAATGAAGCTTTGTGTTACTTTAAACTCATTATCTCTCTGTACTTTTTGTATACACATTATATCCATATACATGGGAATTCATACTGGAAAAAAATAACGGTGCAAGGTTAAAATCAAACAGAAATGTTAAGACCTCTTCCCTAACTGGCTGGTGACTTTCTTTTGCAGTTGATGAATACCTGAAACAAAGATCATGCTAATTCACAAAGCAGCTGTGTGGCAAAACACTGATCTTTACCAGAAAATTAAACTAGTTGGAAAAAATAAAATAAAATTAAAGGTATTTGCCCAAATATAAATATGGTTTTAATTTCCTTAACCATATACCTTGATATGTTGGCTTAATCTGTCAAATTGAACAGATTTGACAGATCTGCTGAATATTTGTTTTTTCTTGATTTTTCCTGGTTGACAGAACATGTATTAAAATGAGCATGATATTCCTGGCAGCTGAACTTTAATCTCAGCAGCTCAATAGACGATATGTGTAAGGCAGCCAGCCTTTTACCTGGTTAGGTCTCTAATACATTTCTACTAAATAAGGTGGCAATATAATTATACATAGGAAAATAATACCAGAATTCTACAACTTTTCAGCTATTGTTCTTTCCCTTGTTTGATTATACAAGGGCAAATGAGCATAAATACGAACTTTTACATTTACATTACATTACAGGCATTCCATTTTCCTTAGACCACTTTTATTTTTGCAAATGCTTTTTGACCAGCTACTTTGTTTAGCCAGTATGTTCTGTCTGTAATAACTGGGTATCAATCGTTGCAAGACATACAGTACAACCCCAATCTGTTTTTCCTCAAAAGGAATAAGAAAGTAATGAGGTGTGTCGTCATAAAAGTGAATCACATTTCAGTGTTACACAGCTTACTGTGTTGAGCCCAAACCTTCTTGCCCACTGATTTGCCAACATGTTCTTTCTCTCCAATTTGGTGGTATCAGAACAATGGAGCATTGGTAAGCACTAGATTGCACTGACTTTTTGGAGACTTTGTGAACTGCTTGCAGCAGGAGTGGACGTCAATCCAATAAAACTGAGATGGCACATTTCTGATTTCATACCACTTGGTTGTCATGAAATAACCCCTGCTTCCCATGCCATGAGAAGATAAGAAATGAATGCTAAAAAATAGGTACCCTGTGAAAGAAAGGACTTCTTTTTATGCAGAATAAGCAACAGCATCAATTCTTACTGGGTTTTATTGTCTTTTGTTTAAGGGGTTTATTGTCTTTTATTTATTATTAACTGTTAAGGGTTGTCCAACCTGCCTGCGCAAATTAGTAAAGTTCCCTAGGTGTCCCAGAAAATATGTCCTTTAGTTTGTTTGTTGTGTTTTCCTCCCCATTATTTGGAAAATCTCATTTGCTGTTATTCAATGTCATTACAACTTAATATCTGGAGTCATTGCTTTTTGTCAGTCTGGTCAACGAAGGAGAAACAAGAGTCTGGACATAAGAGAACTTCCCATTGAGTGCCCATTGAATTGAATCCCATGCAGAATTGTGTGCATTGCAAACTATTCTTAACCTCCATATAACCTATATGTTGCATAGGAAAGTTATTCTTACTTCTTCCAGTTTAACATCTGTTTCTGCTGTACAGCAGTCCTTATTACCCACGCAGAGTTTCATATAAGCCAATAGAACTGTGTCAGTATGAAGGTCTGTGATAACAGACTGCAGTACAAAACTGAGACTTGATTATATACCATATTGGTTTATGCAATATAGAATAGTGAAGATTTGAAGAATGTCTCTGTTGGAAATAAAAGATCAAAAATGCACCACTGAGCTTAATTTTTTTTTTCTAAAATTGGATAAGGGACATTTGCCACATGGAACAACCTTATAACAAAGCTTCTACAAAACATTTTAGACCTCTGAAGTTAAAATCTATGTTCTATTCAATGCTGTTAAGGAGAAGCAAAATTCAACGGCTAACAAGTTGTAATTGCTTTTTGAAAAGAAGGCTGCCTAAAGTGAAGGTTATTTTGGTCCATTTATACTGTGTACTGCATTTTCTAGCTAAATTGCAGAAAATTATATGCCATGATTTTCTTGCTGCTTTTAACTGGCTTTGTATGAATTTCACAATTTGTCTTTGAGATTTTGTTGCATTGTAACAATTGTATTAAGTTTACAAAAATGTTGTTCCCAAACACCCCAGATTAATGATAATTAGCTTTATGCAGAGACTAGTGATGAGCATGCTATTCTCTTCGGTTCAAAGCTCTTCAGAAGACCAACCTTCTGTATTTTCATTGTCTCTGCTGTTTACAATACTGAATAAAGTTTATGTTCGTTGAGGTCAATCTTGTGTGAGCACAGATGAATGTATTATAACCAGCACATGGAAAAAAGAAGTAATGGAATGAGTGTTTCATTACTTTGTAAAATGAATTGGGATATGGGAGAAGTTCTTTTGACTTAATGCATTTAAATCATTGCTCAGTTCTTGGGCACTGCGTAGAAAACAAAAGAAAAGTGGAGATTTTTTTGAATATTTTCTCACTCTTAAACAAAATCACATAATCCATAACAACACATAACATATATATTGAGAATCAACTTTGATTCTTACTTGTAATGTCAGTGTTTTGTAAAAGGAACATGGGATCCTTTATATTTAGAAATAACTGCAAACAAATATGATCATTAGAAACTGTCTTCACTGTAGGGAAGAACATGAAGTATAATTTATTTTGGCCTTCTTTCTCTGAACCTGAAGTTTTATTCCATGGTCAGTACCTATATTATCCCTAGCACTTTCTCATATAAATGTGAAAAAGAAAATGTAAATAACATCAAAATATTAACCTACTATAAGAAAATTGCATAATTACACTTAGAGCCACAGGGCAGTGAAAGAGTTTGGGATTAGCTTGTTTCTTGCATGGCCAAGAGAAACACTATGTAAGACTACTGTGAGTTAGTTAAGATGCTTGAACCTAACAGTGCAATAAAAAAGGATGAGATAAATTCAGGAAAGGTACTCTCATTGGTGACAATTCAATGCAGTAGGTCCTAATGCCACCTCTGGTTCAGGGGGCTGCTAAATCGGTAGTAGTAGGAAATTAGTATAAATTATTAGTGGGAACTATACTTACAGCCACTTCCGGCAAATATCAGAGGCAGCATGCTGATCTCCATGTAATTTTGGTCCAACCCACTGTGTTAGTGCTTATGATTTTATATATTTACTTATTTTTAAACATAGCCTGAGTTTTCTTAGAAACTGGAAGAGCTTTCAGCTTATTGGTATGAGAATGGGCACTCTGAATATGGGAACTTTAGAGTCAAAGCAAGATATTTTCCATGGTCATTGCTTGCCAGTAGCCATAATGCTTTTCCAACTCAAGTTGAGCAATTTTATTGCTGTTCTGGTGTCTATATGCTGGGAATAAACACAAAGCACAGAGTACATTTCTATGTCCTTGGAGTTCTTTGTTTCTGTGTGCCAAGACAAAATTGTATTAAATAACAGAGCATACCATTTCTTGTATTTGAGGAACGCATGTGGCACAGGTTAGGATCCCTGTATTGGGTTTGCATGGCAAAGGAGGAAGGAGCGGCAAAGCCAAGGTGTGATGAACTGATCACAACACCCATTCCCGTCCCCCTGCATTGCAGGAGAAAGGAAGTGGACTAATTGGGAGCAAAGTTGAGTCAGGGAAGAAGAGAGAGATGAGAGGAAGGTGTTTTAAGTTTTGATTTATTTTTCATTATCCTACTCTTTGACTGATAAGAAATTAAACTAATTTCTCCAAGTCAAATCTCTTTTGCCCATGATAGTAGTTGGTGAATGATCTCTCCCTGTTCTTATCTTGATCCGTGAGCCTTTCACTATATTTTCTTTCCCCTGTGATAGAGACACTGTTCAGCAGCTAGGGTCAACCCACTACAGTCCCGTACTGGATATTGGATGAGAAAACATATACATACATACACACATACAGAGATATTGAAAGACAATCATTGATGGGAATGAACAATGAAAAATGCTCAGGGTCTATTTTAGTCTCCCTTAGAAACATATCTAGTTAATTCTTAGAGATGCTCTGTAGTCCCAAGTTTTCTGTCACATTTCTTGTCAAACTGATCTGCTTTGCTTAGGTTGCTCAATGTTTCTAAGGCTGCTTCAAGACTTAGAGAGAATATAGAAGGAGGCTGTAGTATCTTTAGCTGGTTCATGTCTTCCAGCTTTTTATCACTGTCTCATCTGATAGAAAGAGATCATCTGGGAGCCTTTCCCAGTATTGTGGCAAGGTTAGGATGAGAACAGCAGTCAGCTAGAGAAGTCCAAAGCTGCAAAGACAGAAGTGGTTCTAGAGGCTTTAAGGAAATTGCTGAAGGACACGGTTGACTTCCATCTTGGTCCTTGGCTGAGACTTTTTTTGTCAGCATTCACAGCTTGGGTGTCAGTTTGACAGCTTCTACGCTAACACATAATATAAGTGAATGCATTGGCTTTTTATATAGTGCAGTCTGTCCAACACTCTTGTGCCTATTTGTGTCCAACTTACCCTTAATTTTAATAAACTTTTCTTGCCTCTAGACTCAATTATTTCAACTCATAATACACTGCATACAGCTAAGACTCAAAACCAGTCAGAAACCTTCACCATTCTGCAGCACATTTGACACAGCTTCAGCACCACTTCTGCAGCCTGTAGTCTCTAATATGCTTCTTCCCAACTCCTACAACTGCATCAGAGGCAAGTCAAGAGCTTGGATTAAGAGTGCATTGTCTTGTAAGCCAGTGTTACCATCTACTGTGCTCTGAAGGTTTCTGATCTCCGTATTCTTACCTCAGACTCTACCTTTATTCTTGAGTCATATGAAAAGAATCACATACTTTTTAATGTATCTGACTACATTAATCCCAGCATTGCAGCATTGCACAATGCCTGAGACTGCAAAGGAACCTCTGGAGGTCATCTGGTCTGACACCCTGCTCAAGCAGGACCACCTCTAGCCAGTAGTTCAGGATCATGTCCAGATAGCTTTTAAATATCTTTCTTGGATCTCAATGATCTCTAGGTTAAGCACCTGAATGTGCTTAACCTATAAGCAACTGAACTGAACTTTAGTCAATATATATGGAGAAATCTAAAGCTCAATTCAGTTGTTTATACATTGGTATCTGGAGCTACTTAAGATATATAAAACTGTCGTGGTTTAAACACTTACATGAGCGTGACAGATATGGCATAGGACCTGTGGGAAGCATTCACCCTTCTGAAGTGGCAGAAGGGAGTCAAGCAGGGTATCTCACCACGTCTAAAATGACACCAGATATTTCTGCTTAAGAAAAAGAGTCATCCTTTGATGTTGATTCACTACAACAGGATACCTAATTCACATGTAGAAACTTACATAGAGAAACCTGAGTGTATATGTTTTATGCTGAGGTTGGATATCACCACTGTTGTCCTACATGGTCTTTTCCTACTCAAGTGCCTGCTCTGATAACATTTAGTATCAAAAATGCAAGGACTATTACTAATGAAATATTTACTTTTACATGTAATATGAATCTTCTCACAGAACTCCTGTACAATCTCCCACAAGTGTTGATTGGAACTTTCTAATCAAATTCTTCATTCTACTTAGCTTATGAAGTCACAGGACTCCCCAAGTTGCTTTAATAACATATTTCTTGCTAATCTGACTGCTACAATTATTTCTATGATTCAGTCGCCACTGCCCATCAGCATTACTGAAGAAGGTCTGAAGTGTTCAATTATACCTAATGATATACTTTAAAACAATAATCTACAGTTTGTAATGGCAAAAGTTAAAAACAATTCTATAGCTCATCTTGAGTCATTGGGAGCCTCCTCTAGCCTGATGTGGATCATGCAACAACACCTCAAGTTTGTAACTCACAGATGTTTAAGTGCCCACAGTTTCAGTCTGTTTGCCTATTTAAAACACAGAAACTAGATTCAAAAATATAGAACTGCCAAAAATAAATTATTAGATTGATGTGCAAAACTGAAGTATGTGATTTTTTTCCATAAATAGAAAAAAAAAACTTCTAAAAAAAGGTATACTTAAAAATGATATTAAAACATTCAGAAATATTTGTCCCTTATAAAATGGCACCAGAAATATGAAATTTAATATATATAATAACATGAGGATCAGGAATTATCCTGGTTTGATGTTACTATTTTTAACAAACAAATCTAAATCCAGAAATCATTGCATAATTTTTAATCATTTTCCTATTTCCCATATTATTGATAGGTAAATTTTTGAGCACTTAGAGTTACAGTTGTATCTGTTTTAGTCAGAGTGGCATAACAACCCAAAAGTCCAGAATTTTCCTCTTTGTAAGCAAATTTGAGCCTAGCTAAATTCAGGTGTCAAGAGGGGAGAAAAACATCATGTCTAATCTGCTGATGAAAAGGGAGATTTACTGTTTCAGAAACTCAGCTACCACTGTGAGGCAATTGAGAAAATAAAGTTCTTACTTTGAGTTTGGTTTTGACTGAGTTCTTTTTCCAGATAAATCTAATTTATGAAGGAATTGAGGTAATAATGGCTATTGAAAAAATGAGTTCTCATCTTGTAGAATGTCAATGAATTTAATGAATAAAAACCTTTTTTTAAAGTAAGAATTCACTCTACAAGGAGAATTCCAGATAGGTCTGTCAGTATATGCGCTGTTTCCAATAACTAGCATGGAGCAGCATGTATAAACTTGCTATTTTAGGGTTATATATCATGTTTAATTTACAACAAACTTGCTGGCTTAGAAAAGAAGAAAGTGATATATGAAACCGGGGTGTGCAACTCAGCTGACTGTGATCTAAGGGTAGCAGAAAAGCATCAGAGAGCAATTCTCACTTGGAATCCATTCAAAATGGAATCCTTTTATGCAATCCAAAAGAAACACAATTACAAGAAGTGACATTATACATTACAAAAGTAGTGTCAGCTTCAAACCCATGAAGGCTTGTTGACATAGGGAATGAGTCAAACTGATGGGACCATATTGTGAGAAGGAGTGTGTGAACAAGCCTCCTTGTCTTCTATCCAGAAAAGTTTGTGGCAGCATTCTTGACTGCAAATACATCTCCTACCCTTTAAATCCATCAGTGAAGTGCCATGCAGACAAAATGAATGACACTGAGCAAATAAAGGTGTTCTATGAAGAGAGGTCCTCATCATAGCTGTATCACATCCAGGTACAGCCCGAGCTTGCTGACATTGCTCAGGACATGCTGTTTGTACTGCCACAAGGACCATTCACATAATTTGTCATAAACAACATGAATCATTAAATAGGAATTCACTTTCCTACAATGGAAATTTAAGACAGCTTATTCAGTGATGAAACAAATTTGGAAATAATGAATTTCAGATTGCCACCAGTTTTAAAGCACCCATGCTGAAAAGAGTGCGAACTCACAGAAGACTGGATAGTAGATACTTCTGAAGCCAATTGCATTCTTTCTATTGATTTCAGTTGTATTTGAAAAAGCTTCAAAGAGGCAGGTCACCTAAGATGCATTATTTTTCTCCGACCAGAGGAAACACTGAGAAACAGCCCTGCAGAGGAATAGTTCGTACTCTGCTAGGCTTTTGGTTCAAGGAGATCTATTGAGATTGGAATGGGTAAAGCTTATTAAATAAACAATTAATATCCTGTATAACAGGAAGGCTATATGAAATCATTTTATTGAGTTGACAGACTGGGAGAGTATTGAACTGTATTCCCTTTGAAAGAATGAAGCTGAGGATAGATAGAAAAGAAGAAAAATAAATAAAAATCATAGAATAATAGAATCACAGAATCACAAAAGGGTTTGGATTGGCAGAGATCTTAAATGTCATCTAGTTTCAACCCCTCCCTGCCATGGTCACAGACACTAAACCAGATTGCTCTAAGCCCCATCCAACCTGGCCAGTAAATAAGAAATTAATATCAATTAGCTATGAGTAAAGAAAAGCTAGAAGTTTGATTTTTATTATTTCTTTCCCTAATGATAAAAACACTAAGGTTCTGGAGCAGCATTCCAAAGAATAATGAGAGAAATCAGGAAATTTATGGATGGAGCCTGTGCCAGCACTACAGGAAGTCATTGCCCATTAATACAATCAATTGAATATGACAACTCAGAAGGTGTTTTCTTGTGTTTCTGCACCAGATTAGAAACTGGTTAAGAACACAGAGTTTAACACTAATCCATCATTGTCATGACTGCCATATGATTAGCACACTCCCAGGCTCGATTTTAGCCTGAACCCAACATCACTTTCCTGGACAGGAACATGGTTTGGGAAATAACACAACATGAATTGTTCCCAGCAGGCAGTATGGATGAGACTGTCTTGCTAAGGAGAAGGAGAGAAAGAGAATGTTTAGTCAGGGGTAAATTTCACAGTGCCTTTTGTCAGCAGTGCCAGGCAATAACCCCAGGATGTTTTATAAATAAAGATCTATCTTGTAAGTTTTGTATTCTGAGTAACTTACCTGGGTATTGTGCCTAAAGTGGAGATTTTATAGCAGAGGATTAGCCTTTGGAGGCTGGATACAGCCAACTACCATTGTGGTACGGCACACAGACTTCCAACTCACTAGTAGCAGTGACCAGTTTGTGGTGCTACCTTGTCTGCACAATGACGTGCTTATAATTACTCATAAAATTATAAGCATGCCATTGTGAAGACTTCTTTAAACGATTTTTTTAATTATTATTTTCTTAGAAAATCCCTTAATCTGTCATTAAGTTCCTCCTGGAGATCTTGCCAGAGAGACTAGAGGTTGGGTGTTTTGTTCTCAGTCATTTGACTCCTCGATGCAGTTTATCTGGCATAAGTTAGATGTATTTTGGTCCTTTTCCAGCCCACATTTAAATAACTTAGTAAATCTTTTATTTAGGATAACTCTTTTTAGCCCCTAAATCTACAAACACAAGCTATCCCAACAGCCTTCAACACATGTGATAATAGACTGAAGAGTTTACTGCACTGTAATTCCAATTAGCTGTTTTTCAAGTATGGTGTATACCTTCTATAAACAAAAACATCTTTTCATGTAGTTTTCGCTTGTGGTTTTCTTGGTTTGGGTTTTGATTTATTTTTTTATTTACTGAGCAAAACTTTCAGTTGCTGCAGTTTTATCCTGGGGGATAAAGAATAAGCTCACTGATGATAACTCCAGTTGCATAGTTTGCAACATTCTCTTTTTTTATAACTTGGGTTTTAAATATTCTTTCTCATAGGTTAAGATAATTTTAAACTGTTTCATCAAATATCAGACACCTATAAGAGGAATCAAGTTCAACTGAATGTGAATAGAATTTGGAGCACAAGTTACTTTGCCCTTAGTCAAACTGTCATATTAATGCTTCAAATAGGGATATTCTTTATAAGCTTCTCATTTAAATGGTTTATCAGGATTTTATTTTTAAATAAAGTTTTTGGTTTCAAAATTGGTTGGCTGAAAGTTGATATATTGCATCAGGAGTTTGACAGGAAACCAAATTTAGTCTCTTTGATTTCTCTCCTTAGCTTTTTCTATGTTAAAACATAGAAAGCTAAGCTATAAGGTACCATCTAATTTATTACAGCTACCTGAAGGACTAATTGCTTCCTTATCCTCCTAGTTAACTCAATATTACTTTAACAGATCCATACCTTAAATAAATCCAGTCTGATTCCTAAATCAGAATAAAGGAAACAAGCTGACTAATGAGACGAACCTAAGTGAAATCAGAATTACAGCTCCCAAGTAGGTGATTTTGCAAAAATAGTGAGGCCAGCTCTTTCGTCTTTTAATGATCTGCAATGCACCAGAATGGCCAGTGGTATGTAGCTGAGCTACAGCAAGGACATTTTCCAAACTCAGCTGCATTCATCTATCCTCAGAATTTCTACCTCTTTGCACAGACTTACTGTTCTTTCCACAAGGCCACTTATCAGCCTCTGAAAGTGTCACTAAGTTGGGTACCTGGAACACCTATATCTGGGAAGGGATTTCATACTAAGTGGCAGTCCTGCATTACTGCCTATTCCAACCTAATGTGTCAGAGAATCCCTGTAACTATTTTCTCATCTCTTCAAAAATCTTCTCTCCTATCATCGACTGTTTGAGACAGGGCTTTGGTTTTACTCACCAGTTGTGTAGCACTTAGTATACCACAGAGCTGGTCCATTGCTGAGATTCCTGTACATGACACCAAACAAGTAAAAGGGATTTGGGGACTGCACTCTGGCTAGCAGTGTACCCTCATGTCAGCTCACAGAATTACTTGTTTAACCCACTCAGTGCTCTACACCTCTGAAGGTGCTGCTTGCCAACCTGCTGAGTAATTAACAGTACAATAATGTTATAACAACTTAATGTTATACCATAATTTTATTTGAGCTGGAACATTTTTCTTTTTCCAAGATCCTGAGTAGGAACCATCTTTTGTTTTCCTGCATTTTGTCCAAAGCGTGAGTGGCATGTTTCCATTGCAATGTATTCTTTTTCATTCTCACTACATGGTGAGTTCTCCTTGAGAAGGATATCTTGCATATACCTTTCAGTTTCTACTTTGCATTTTTAGCTCTTGTTACTTCATTTGTAGTGGAAGTTTAAGTAGCCTTATTTTGGAACGGGCTATTCTGGGAGTGTGAGACACTGATTGGAATCATCATTGCTCTTTTCTCTTCCCATTCTCCTTTTGTAACAATCAACTTGTGAGACCATCCTCACTCTAGTGCTTCCAGCAATGCATGCTGTGACCACTCATTTCTGAGTGTCTGGTCTTGCACTGTAGACAGTACTTAAAGTAAATGGAACATTGCTTATAACCACTGTTTACAGCCCTAACACCTTGCTTCCAAGCTGGGACTGCAAGTCCAATAGTTGAACTCTGGGTGAGTTCTTAAGTTGCTATGTCATGTCACTATACACGGAAGAATAAAGGAATTTTAGTATAAATCACACATTTTATGGAAGTTATTTTACCGTTCTTACAACAAGTGTTTACCTGCTGCTGTATTTCACAGGTTCGGTGATTGTCACAGGCTCGTTCACATCTGAGGTAAAATCTTTAATAGTAATATTAATGAGACTCCTGCTATGTTGCACAGAGATGTAAACCCAGGTTTCCTCATGTTTGAGAATTAGCTGAGTTAAATCTTAGTAATGATGAATATAATTCATACTGCAGTTTTCAGAAATGTCACGTTAAGTGAAGCTGAATTGACTACAAGGACTTCAGATCATACAAGGTGTTTGAACTTTCTTGCTGCAGCTCCAAGCTGAGCAGTGGTTTTAGCTTTACCCTTGCTCCCAAGAGCAACTCCTTACTTAATAATGCATTTGCTTTTTTGCAGCAGTTGACCTTATTCTTTCTGTTTTATTGCTCATTGTGTTCCTTCATACGGCCAAAATGGAAGACAGAATAGAGTTGGTATGATGGTTTCATGTTGATTACAGACTGCATTTCACAGGAGAAATCCTACCAGTTTTGATTAAATCAGTTAATTAAGCTATGTATGAAAGTCCCCTAAATACCAGCAGAGTAGCATGGAAAAGCCCAGCAGAAGAATGAATCAGTCTTAAGGTATAATCATTCCTTATCTACATACAGAGAGTGGGTAATATTCTCTTCATTACCTTTATTCTGGTCTTGTATTATTGCACAATGCTTCCTGTGACTTCAGACTGACCGAAGTCCTTTGGGCTTCAGGGGTTGCAAGCAGAATTAGACACTTGCTGCTTACCTTGCTGGCCTCCATGTTCTGCCTGACCTGACCTGAGGGGTAGGAGAGGCTATTAGAGGTAGGAGAGGCTATTAGAGGTAGGAGAGGTCTGTGCTATTAGGCTTCTCCAGTGCATATCAATATACTTCTATAGATCTGTCCGAATACCCCATGCCCACATGCAGACTTGCAACTAGACTTTTGTGTGTTTCAACTCTCTCACAGGTTTAATTAAGGAATGTGCCATAGAAAACCTAAGAGTTTCAGGACTGATCCCCAAGAAAGACAGTCACCATTACCACTTTTGCTAAGGCAGGTAGTCAGAGACAATGCTTGCTTTTCATGTAATAGCTTAATGTTAACAGCACTTGACCATGAGAGAGAAAGCACAGTCTGAGGGAGACTGGACCTCAAGAAAACACCCTCAACCCAAGCTAGATTTGAAAGAAAAATTAAAAGGATTTCATCCCACTTCCTTTCTTCAATTTGGTGTACATCCTCAGAAGCAGACTATGGGATTGGGACAGAACACTAAATCCTCAGTGAAAAGGATGCCTGAATGGCATACAAAGGGAAGTTGGCTGGATATTTGGCTCTGCTGGCAGGACTGGAGTTGTAGTTTGTGTAAAATAGTCATTATACAAAAGATGAAAATAAGGACCAGCAGTCTTATTTCTTTACAGTGAGTGATTCTACATAAAGTTCCTTCCTGGATCTACTTCTAGTCACAGAAAATAAGATGACGAAAACTAAGTTAGACATAAACTCAGAAATTAAATATATTTCTGATTTTATCTCATAGAAAGCTGGAGTCCCACTGTTCAATACTTTAGGCAGCTATTAATTATTTCATGCCTTAGAGGCCACAGTCATGAACTGCTGCTTCACTGTACCCTGCAACAAAAACCAAACCAATAGGACCGGGTGCCTTTTAAGAGACAGGAGAGAAAATGATGTCTGTTAGAAAGTTCACAGAATCTCAAATCTTTGTATGAAATGAGACAGAATTTTCCTGCCTTACATTTATTTCAATGGAATTGAGGCCTATAGACTTAAGACTAGATCCTTTTCACATTTTTTATGAAAAAGAGAAAGCAAATGTACTTCTGCTAAATTTTTCATTTAAGTTCTCAAAACACATTGCTGCATAAAGAAGATATATTATTATATATCATTCAGGTTCACCTAAGGGTTTGCACTGTCTATCACTCTAGTCAGTCATAGCAGATGTTTCAGAGGATAGAATAAAATACTAGGACAAAAAGTTTAGTTCTCATGCTTTGAATTAAGTTATAATAAAGTAGGCAATTTTAATGAATAGAATTAAAATTGGTTTCTAAAAGACATTTTAATCAAATCTACAGTAGTTTTGCAGATGGTTCTAATGAATCAGGGTCTTGCATAGCACACCTATGTCTGTAGAAATCTTTGTCAAGAATGAGTCTTTGAAAAAACAAAAAAAAGCCCAAAAAGAACAGCTTCTTGATTATAAATTCTCAAGTCCAAGGAGTCCTCAAATCTAATGAATGTCCAGCCCTACTGAGAGCTTGATTTTAATAGGCTGAGCTTCTTAAGTTCTTCTGAAGTTCTTTACTGTAAAGGTGGTGAGGCACTGGAATGGGTTGCCCAGAGAAGTTGTAAATGCTCCATCCTTGGTGCTGTTCAATGCCAGGTTGGACAGAGCCTTGGGTGACATTGTTTAGTGGGAGGTGTCCCTGCCCATGGCAGGGGGGTTGAAACTAGATGATCTTAAGGTATTTTCCAACCCTATTCTATGATTTTATGATTCTAATGTGTTATTAGGTCAACAAAACATCAAGGAATAGTGAAAGCAATTATCATCATGCAAAACTTGACATGTTTAGAAAAGGGCACTGGATCAAAGAGATGGCACCAAATCAAAGAGATGGCATGATGGCATCACGCCATTCCATGGCAGACTACATGGCTAATTGCAAAAGCAATAGATATTGGTAAAATATGTGAAGCTAAAGGAAGGTGAAACACAAGATATAAGTCACTTGAAGGATGCTCAATGACCATAGTCAGCTATCCAAACCTTCTATTTCTTGAACATCACCCCTCCCATGTATTTGCTAATATAAATAGTACTTCTGTAATGTTGTTTTTTAAATTTGGATTTGACACTACTGCTGCTTCTTTGCCGGAATGTTTACTGCTGTCATTTGGTGTTTACAAGCATCCTAGGAATAAAGCAAAAGAAAAATTATCTCTCTGTCATAGAATTAACTGCAGTAGTTTTCTTGTACTTTTAACTGTAAATATTCTTCATTTTCTGCTTTTTTTTTTTATTATTTTCTGTGTTTGAAGCCTTCAGTTATTGCTTCCTTCCTATTTTCATTCACATATGCCGTCAAGTTCCAGGTTGGATAGTTCCTGAATTGTGTTTTTTTCAGTTTGGCACTATGGATGCAGTCTTGCTCTATTATTAAATTCACTTTTGTGTGTGTGCTTTTACAGCCAAGACCTCCTTCCCTGCAGGAATACTTTGAAGATCAGCAAACCCTAAATTAAAAAGAAAAAGGAATTCTCTGTTGTCTATTCTATGAGCCACTGGCAGTGTTATGCTTTGAGCCAAAGCAGAGACCTAGGAGCATTAAATATTGTTGGTTGTATTAGTTTGGTTGGCTGAGTAAAAACTATACCTTATAATGTTAATTTTGTTCAGGGAATGATCCAAGTCTTTGCTGCCAAACACAATCCCATGAAAGTGTCCCAAGACAGCTGACAGCAATCTGCTGGAAAACACCAAGAAAACCATGAACAGAAGAGAATCAAATTAAAACCTCCCCTACATTCCAGATGCTCTCTGTGTTTTGGCTATCACATTAGCTGTGATCAAAGCCTCATGTTTTATTTTGCTGTCAGAAGTTTCCTAGCATCTTAACTTCTAATTTTTTTAGCTATTGTTCTTGATACAGAACATTGATGCTATAGTAAAACTAAGTGCAGTTTTCTGAGTAACATGGGGATGTTGTACATGCAATGTTCTGGATCAATAATTCCCAATTTTATAATCCAAATTTAATAAAGACAGAAGAGATCCCACTGAGAGTGTACATCAGGAGAATTTATTTGTTGGGGTTGTTGGGCTCATATCTCATGGTCTGGGAGCCATTGCCCTAGTTTAGGGAAATAACATCTATATGTGTATTTTCATGATTCCCCTCTCCTTTCCCCCCCTCCCATTTTTAACAGCTCTTCATTCTAACATTCTCTTAATTTCTGCAATTTAAAAGCAATAAAACCTTTGGCACTTTTCACTGCACAGAAAATGGAAATTTGAATTTCAGAGGATTAAGCTGTCAGCCTTTTCTTCTATGACTTAAAGTTATATTTTTATTTTGAGGAACAATGTTTAAGGGTTTTTCAATTCTTATTTCACAATTCTTCCCCCTTACACAGGCAATGCAATTTTGGAATAACACTAAACTATCTCAAAAACTGGTTTATCAGACTAAACTTTCTGTGACTGACATAAGCATCTTAGACAAGGCAGTGTTTACATTTTAGCAGTCTTTTTGAGTTGGGCACTCCTTACTTAAACTAAGTGCTTAAATTTACTGTTCAAACCTTTTGTCAAGAAATGTAAGAAATCTTCAGCTGTGTCGGACCCCAGCTGCTGAGTCTATTTTGAAGCAAGTTCCTACTGGAAAAGAACTTCTGATTTCTTCTTTTTCCTGAAGGTGTTGGTTAAAGCAGTTTTGTCTCTTCACCTCTCCCACACCTCTTCCTCACCTTTCTTTTTTATGAGCGATTCAAGTGGTTAAAAGACTTATAAAAATATAGATGGATATAGATATAGATGTGTGACAAATAGCAGACAAGTCTTGGGTTCTTAGCCTACAGAGACTTCAGGTGTAAAGTCCCAAATCCTTAGTGCGCTGTCATCATCATTGCCACTAATGACCTTTCCCATTAAAGATATCAAATGTATTATATCACTAAAACTGATTAGATTCTCTTTCTTTCAAATCTATGGGTGGATGGTTTGCAGCATAGCAGAGATTTTAAAGGCACGAGCTCAAAATAAAAACCTCTAATGTCACAAAACAGAATGATAGGTTAATCCTATTTTAGCATCAAGCATAGGAATACTGGCAAATTTCAAAGCTTTTGAGAGCTATGAAATTATCTGCACAAGTTGCTGGGTGGTGTTTTTTTTAATTCATTGGAGTTATACTTCACACCCCTTTTAACACTAATGCCGTGTGGGTTGAAAGACAGTTGTAACACCCTAGACTATTCCAGCCTTATGGATACTCTGATTTACTGCCAGAAACAGAGAAAAAAAAATCCCAGACAAATATTTGTGTAATCTGGAGGAGGACGCACAGCTTCTTGTTCATGACATCACTGGCCTGAACATTAGGGGGAGCCACCTGCATGAGACCTCAGTTGCAACCATACTTTATAATCTTATAGCGTTTTGCAGTAGGATATTTCCTCCCAAATTATAAAACCTTTCCCACTCAGCTTGAACTGCATAAAAGCTGGAAAGGAATCAAAGTAAAACTGGTTTCTGTATATCACTAGATTCTTTCCTGAAAAATTCTACCTCTGCAATGACTTGTCATTTCTTTGTCACAGTATTAATTCATTTTACATTCTCTCATGTTATATTCTTTATTTTACATTCTCTCATGTTATATTACTTACTACAGTTCCACTTTTGGGGCAAGGTCAGAGAAAAGAAGAAGAAAAAGGATGTAATTCAATATATGATCTACTTATTTAAGGAAAATTTTTTTGTTCTTATTCAGGCCCAAAGTTATTGCTGCTTGCCTACACCAATATTCTGGCTTTCCTGGCCACATTTGTCACTTAAACCTAATTTTACTTCACATGACACAACTAGTTTGACAAAAGTATGGTTGATTTCTGCCCACTTCTGATATTTCTGTCTCAGAGGATGATGTATCTGTATTTCCAACAAACAGTCATGGCTATTCCAACAACACTCTTCATGGCTGGGTACCATGCAGTCCACATACCATGGTCCCTGCTTACCCATCAATAACATGTGGACTATTGTTCTGCCCCTACTATGTACCTCTATCTTTTCAAACGGTACTTTTTCAAGCTGAGCTTTATTTTTCCTTATTTACCCAACAGTATTTCCCAACTGTCTTTCTGTCCCTACCATAGACTCAAGAAAAAGAAAACCACCCCAACACAAATACAACAATATATTGCTAAATTTCTGTCTCACTGCACTGGAGAAGCTGTTTTTCCTATGAATTGTCTAAATATCTTACTGGGTAAGCTCACAGACTATATAAGCAGCTTCAGTGGCAGCGGTGTTTACTTGCACATATATTCAGAGAAAATACCTGCTTTCCTCTCTCCAGCAGTTGGCTTTCACAGTGTTTGTTCAAACTTCATACCTTTGAGACCAGTATGGATCTATTGTATTTACTTGATATAGGCCAAGAGATTCACAAGATACTACCAAGGGGGAAGGGGTACACAGACTAATAGCTTAATGGCAAGAGACATATCTCTGGAGAAGTATGCTAAGCAGTCATTTGTAGTAGAATACCACCATCATTTCACATGTAACAAATCAGCAACCATGAGGCTGTGGCTGCACAACGCTACATTTTGCTCTCCATCCTGGAAAGCATATTTGACTCCTCTCTTCCCAGTCAGGACAGAAATTGAACTGGGCTGTCAGTAAGTTCCTCAGAAATTACTCTGAGCTGCTTATCTCTCAGTCTACTCACTACTTCTGTTCTCCTATATAGAAACCACCAAAATGTTCTTAAAGTCCCTTTTCTCCCAGCTTGATGGTCTAACCAGAAAACTGTTTAGTCATGTTCATTCACACTTTCTAACCCAATAAATAAACTGCTTCAGGCATGGTTTTATTAGAAAACAATATCAAAATGTTACTTTATAGGAAAGGGTAAAGCCAAAAAATATCTGATGATAAATATTTGTTTCCTTTTAAGTCATAAAAACATATGTTCATGCCAGGATGATGAATACAACAGGATTAAGAATCATCATCCAATGAAAATTTGGCATCCTTTGTTGTTGTTCTTACACTTTTGTCTGAGTTTGACAAAGGAAAATAAATGAACTTATTCTGTCTTATTAAGAACAAGCAGAACAGTTTAACATGGAGTAAAAAAAGAAGTAAATAAAAGAACTGTGACCTTATGGTAAATTTTATTCTACTTTAAATAAGATGCATTTAAAAATTGTCAAAAGAAATAGCTGAAATAATCAATTTTTATTTAATTATCACAGAGTTGCTTTCAAAAGATCAATAAAACCTTTTTAAATATCTAAACTAACAGGCTTTTTATTATGAGCCAGAGTTTTGCCGAAAGGGTTAGCTCGTAAGAAAAGCTACAACAGCTTTGTTGCAAATTGATTGGGATTAAATGACCTGGAAAACACATTCGAATGGTTTTGAAATGGAAATGAATCAAAGTTGTCATGCAGGTTATTTCTACTAAACTTTAAATTGTTCCTCAAGGTGGACAATAAGGGATTATGTTTCTTCTTTATTCTTCTTTATTTCTTCTTTATTCTTCTTTATTCTTTATTCATTTCCTCCGCTTTTTTGAAGCCACTGAAAATGTTAGTGTTGATTTCTGTGATCAGACTTCGACTACATGGAGCACTTTTCTTGTGTGCTTTCTTTGAGAAGGTCAAGTAAGTCCATTGGTTTGCTATTGTCAGGTACTTCTGAGCACTGCAAGAAATTTAGCGTAAGTTCATGGCAAAAAATATGTATAAGTAAAATAAACCCTTTAGAAAGGTTCCTTTATTTTTTATCCTTTTTCTATTTAAAACAGGGCTTCTGCCAGCCTATTATCACAATTTTTAAATGACATAACTCTACTCATAAAAGCTGCTATTGAGACATAGCATCATGACCAAAAGTTCCCAAGTGGTTCCTACTTGGTTTTGTGCTCCAAAGTCACTCAGGCACTATAACCACACTAATTTTACTCCTTTTCATACTCATTTCTTACTTTATCTTTACTCATCCTTCTTGTAGTTAGGAAAGCAAGTCCTTAATTAACATCTTTTATGCCAGTGAAAGAGAGAATATCTCTCGACGCTGTCATTCAAGAAAATACATTCATTGTTCAACATGACTTAGAGGTCTGCTATGGCATAGATCTCATCTTGGCTCTGATATTTTATATTTATATTTTCTTACTTGTAAACTGTTGCTTGGCAACATAGATATGGATTCAGCACATTATATGTGTCTAGCTTTGAAAGAAAGATTACATTTTTTATTATTTGACAAACAGATTTGATTTCCTCAGTTTTTGTAATGTTACAGAAATGTTATCATAAACTTTTATGAATAGTGTAGGCACAGAACTAAATTAGGGAACAAAATTATTGAGCTAAATTACAGATTTAAATTTAAAAAATAAGATATAGAAAATCAAAGCATATAGGTAGACCCTGGGTTGCTCTTAGTTCATACAGACCAATGTCAATCCAATTGTTCAAACATGTACTCTCAATTCATAAAATGTGGAAGCAATTTTCCAGTACCTGGAATATTCAGATTAGGGTTTAGTTCAAATGCACTCTTACAAATAAATTCATTACAATACTCCCAGGAATAGCAGTAGTTTTGTTGCCCACAATGATAGTGATAAATAGTTGAAGTCATTAAGATTCTTGCCCTTTATTTTAATATGAATACTGATGAAAAGGTGAGTGGAAATGTGTATATATAACATTTTAAAAAAGGGATCTATCACTACAATTATTGTGCCATTTACAGAGAAATAGCTAGAAAATATATTAGCATATGTGAGCCACATAATTTACAGTTTTAGTTGGAGACCTTTCAATTACCCAGTTGCCACAGAGAAGGAACTTGCTACGTATTAACAGATAAATCATGATAGGTTATGCTTTATTATAAGTTATCACTGGGTTAGGACATCAAAGGCCTGGATACCTCAAAGAAAGCAATAAAAAATTCCAGGTGGAATCAAACTGCCTTGCCCTGTGTCTTGCTTATAGCTTTGAAATGTTAAGAAGGTGCTTCTCAAACGTCAGTTATCAAACAACCTCTGCGAAATATGATTGCAAGACAGAAGAACGTGTATTTCATGAAGTTATAATTTATTTCACAAAAGAGAATCAGGTATTGGTTTTGCATTGCTATGTCCTAAAATTTATGTCATCGATGTGCATCTGTGCATAATTTAATTCTGGACTGTATTTTGCAATATCATTTTTGAAAGACCTTGTCAAATAACCTATAGTGTTATCGTACTATAGAAGAGATTTTAAGTTTTCTAGATAACCTCTACATGCTTTTATTTTTTCTGTAGGTTTTTAACACTCATTTCTTTTCAAAGCTTTTTCTACCAGATTTATAGCGAAACGAAACCAGAAAAGCATCTCAATATTTGCAGATGAAGGTGCAATGTAGTGATAGACCTGTGTTTGCAGACAGACATAGAGGTGGTGATATATTTCACATGCAGTATTTATTGATGGTAACCATAGCCACAGTTCCGAAACCTAAAGCTCGATTACAATGTTGCAAGAGCTTTGCATGAATACAACCATTGTTTGCAGTAGTACCATGCAGAATAGGTTGAGTCCTATGTTAATGTTTTCTTCTTCAGAGACTTATAGTTAGATATACATACTGTGTTAAATGATACATTTTTACTTAAAGTGTGACCATCTCATTACATTTTTATGCTCTTTCTCTTAAGTATATTCTGGACCGCTGTTGTTTTCAACTTTATGCATTGGCTACTTGTATATTGAGGCAGACTTATGCAGAAGGCAATTACGAACCTAGGGTGCAGATGACCCCGGGGCTTCATTCCTATTTTTGTTGAGTCAGTGTCTGCAAAATCAGTACAATAAAGGAGCCATAAAAGTGCTGTGCAAGGAGAATCAGGCCCACTTGTGCAGAGAAACTAAGCAAAATGCAATGGTCCTGATCTAATGACATCTTCTGGTCTTCATATCTGTGAGTTCTCGAGCATTATTTTAAAGTTCTTCCTCCATATGGGTCATTGCAATTTACAGAAATCTCAGCAGTATTCATGCTGAGAGAAGTTCAGGGGGGTTTGTGACATACTGGAACACCAAGGAATGGCAAAGAACCACTGGCTGAACATTTTTTTAAGACTTCCTGTATTTCCTTGTTTTGAAAGTGAGGTAGGAAAAAGTATTTGCAGTAATAACTTCACCCAAATAAGAATGGTCCCTTATGCCTAAAGACCACTTCAGATCAGACTTCTATTGCTTTATGTTACTGATATAAATCCTCAGCCATTAAAATGGTAGAACTTGTGAGTTGGTGTTTGCTATTCATTTAAGTTCTGCCTTGGCTTTTCAATGAATACAAGAATTTTTTACTGAATACCATCAGGGAGAGAATGCTGGGTTTGGTGAGCTTTGGTTTGGGTACTGTAAGCAAGTTGTCTCTATTTATGATACTAAATCTGCCATGTTTGTGTGGATATCAACATATAGAAATCAAGGCAATGCCTCAGTGTGGGAAATATAGTCACTTACTTAAATGTCTGACTCCAAGCACTGGATAACTCAAGTAGCTGATTTAAAATTAGTTGAGTGCATAGACATACATACTCTTTTGATAATGATGCTTCTAAATCTGTGGAAATAAGAAATACAAGCTGCTTCAGCAAAAGAAATACATCACTCTGTTTTCACATTAGTTTGTGCCAGCAATATGTGAATGTATTCCTGCATAGACCTGCTTTGGGTTTTGTAAGAGATTCATGATTTTCTCCAGCAAAGAATCCTTTTGTTCAGACTTCTCAAATCAAACTGAGAGCACATTTATTATGACACACTGTTTTCAAGATGCTGACTCTGAATGCTGTAGGGCAAGTGATGAAATGGTCAGGTTGCAAGGTCTTTGACACGATTTCTTCCTTCTGATGACAATGAACTTTTATAATTATATTCCTTCTTGGTAATCATTAAAGTGTGTGTCTACATCTTCAAATGATTGACTGAAATAACTTGCATTTATAGCCCATGACACCTGAGTTATTCTGAACTGAGTTTTAGAAGATGAAGGGCTTATAAAGCTGTTTCATAATTCAGTTCCATGGATGTCTACAGGTAATATCTATGTGAATGCAAGGGATAAGCTAGACATCACACATTACATTGTCTGAAGACAGGCACTGAATTAATTAGAGGGATATGTCTTGATATGAGCACAGAGCTAGGAATGCAGTCCTAACTGATGTCAGTGGCAAAGCTTCAGCTAATTTCAGCAGGAGGAGGAATTCAGCATATTTGCCCTGCTTGGATCATTATTCTAGGTCTGCCTTGGTTTTATTTTCCATATTTGGCTTGGTTTGCTGAAGAGGATGTTTAAAATAATACTGAAATTAGTTATTTCCTGGGGGACTTTGAATATCAGTTTCTTTGTATTTTTTATTAATTAATGTGTGCTAATTATTGCAATTATCAGCTTGAAATGACTTATTCTTTCTCTGGAAAAAGCCCTACATAACATGTCAGTTTAAGACCTTTACATACACACACAATTTGCTATCCATTGTTCAACTACAAATTTCATATAGGTTTTTCTAGAATTACCGTGGAGCATACACTGAAGTCTGGAGATTTAAGATTCATAAAAAAATGCAGAGTCTGCTTAACTCTCTGCTATTTGACCAATGGAACTTTTCTAGGCACGGATGGTTTTAAAATAGGGGCTTAAAATAAATACAAACAATATTGTTAACATGTCATCCTCGCTTTTTAAATCCCTGTTCAAATTGTTTGTGTGTGAGCACAACATTAAGATTCAACCCAAAGTTTCTGATTATTCATAAACAGACAAATCCTTGCCAAAGTAATAACATTTAGTATTAAGATAGGCATTGTTATTAAAAGTAACTCCTGAAATGGCATGTATTTCTGTGTCTTTAAATTTACTGTTGTGGTGTCTGACATTTTAATTCTGTATTGTGTCCGCACCTCCTTAGAATACCTAGATATGTCCACGTATGTCCTAGATATGTCTATATGCTGATTCACTCATACTGTTTCCTTTTTATACATTCAAAGATTAAGTATATTCTTTATAATTGTCATCTCCTACAGAAGCAGTTAGATGCAGCATCTCAAGTGTTCTGAATTACATTTAATAGGTTTAACAATCTCACAAACATATACAAAAAAACATAACAGATGTTATATAGACATGATATTTTCTATTGCATGCTACTTTTTTCAGGCTATAAATGATTTAAAAATATAGGAAATAAATATATATATGAATACGTATACATATGTATATGTGTATATGTATGTATATGTGTATATGTATGTATATATATAAACATATGTATCCATATGTTTATGGGTACTTCATTTTCTTACAAGTAACTGAATGGTTTTACTTAAACTAATTTTTACCCATTTTTGAAATATTTTTAAAGTAGCAAGGCTACCTGCTGCCTGTTCATTCATGTGTCTATTTTGAATTTATCATAAAGATTGTTGTTGCATATCCATTAAATCAGTGCATGGATGTCTAATGGAGAATCATTCCTCTCCTGGCAGCCCTAGTAAATCATCAACACAAGATAATTGTGATTCACAATAAGCTATATTTCTCCTGGTGGACTTAATAGAATGAAAAATCTCTCAATCAATGCAAGGAAAGTCAATTGAGAGTAGAAAAATAGCATTGGCTTATATTTATGGTCATATTGTGCTGCTTTAAAATAAACAGGATATTTCTGCATTAAGGTCATCCCAGAGATGTTTCCATTTCAGGTGCATGGGAAGCAGAGGAAGTACCTTGTGAAAGTGTTTCAAAACAGTAGGGTTTGTTTGTAATCTCTGCTAAGACCTGATTTCTGTACATGACTTTTTTACCATGTTTGCTTAAATTGCCTTAGTAGATGACACACCACTGCATTGCATTATGCATTACATTTGAGTGCCTGAGAAGTTATACTGAAGTCAGGTATTCCAGGGAAGATAAAAATCAGTATTTTTATAGCAAAAAAGCATACTTGATTGAAAAGTTTTAGAGATGAACCATATTTTATTCTTTCCTGTTTTTCTGCTGTTGCTGACATTATGTAACTGCTGTTTTTTAGGCTGTCATTATGAGAAGTTTGCAGTTTGAGGAGCTTAGAGAGAATTATAAATATGAGTCAAAAGCATTAATATTGTTGAAAAGAAAAACTGCTGCCATATTTGGAAAATATACTTTAAGGATGTGAAGCAATCTTTATACCCTATAACAAAGCAGTGATGAAAGCACTTCTAATGGCTGGTGGCCAAAACCCAAATAAATTTTAAGTTTTCCAGCAGCACACATGCCCCTGTTTGGTTTTACTCCCTCTTTCAGCAGTCCTTATCTAATGTGAAACCTGAAGAAAATAATAGTTCTTTCTCCTCTTTTATTAATACATTGATATGAAAGGATACTGTTCATCAAACTTTCTTTTTCTTCCCACCCCATTATTAAAGGCTCAGCAGTTCCTCTGGATAGATACAGGGAGAAGACTGGGGACAGTGTGGGAGCTGCCTGCTTACTTCAGTGTGGGAATGTGGACCAGCTTGAGAGGGTCCTTAGCTCAGGATAGAATGTTCCTATGTCTATATGGATAACAAGAGTCAATCACTGCTCTTTTGTCTTCAGTCTGCAGAGTTCTCAATTTGGTACTCACTGCCATCCATACCCAGGTCACATTCTTGATGCCGTTTGCCCGTGCTTTCAGAGCATCCCAAGGTAGCACTGAGGCTGCAGAGACAAAGCCCAGCTGTACATTTTCAGGAAGAATGACAGCAAATTTAGAAAGCAGCTCTTGAAAGGAAAGTTGGAAAGAACCTGAAATTCTATGTAAATGATTGTTCGAAAATGAAGGCTGTAAAAAAGTGAGGGACTGAAATTATAGCACACATTTACATTATGTCTTAGAAAAAACAACATTAAGACCTTATTTAGTTGTCTAGGCATCCAAAGATGCCTTTCTTCCTGGTAATACGTCAATTTTTTACCTTTTCCTCACTAAAGAATTGTTTGGGAATCGACACAGCATACTGCAAAAGCTGAACATCCTTGGTGTTTTATGGGGCAACATACAGTCAAATTTCTCTTCAGTTTAGGCGACAACCCATGCAATTTATATGTATGGATAAATTCCTCCAGTTAAATTCATTAGCTATGACAGCTTGCAAGCATGAAGAAGGGGCAGCACACGTTTGAAACTATGTTTTGATGTAGACCTGAATACAGTCAGGTTGAATTACTTTGCACCTCTGACCTACAGATGCAGACAGCTGAAAAACTCTGTTTTCATGCAAATTAGATGCTGCTATAGACTACCAATCTCTCAAATTGCCATTACAACCTTTCTCAGCTGGTGGAAGTCTGGATACTCTGCAAGTAATTAGTACCAGTAATCCCCCGTGCAAATCTACCAGTAATCCCCCTGTGCAAGGTATCTACCAAATTCATCACATAACTACTTCTCAATATCATCTTGGGGAAAACAGTTTGTCTTACTTCTAAAAATAATCAGTTCATTTCTTTCCTTTGAATTACCCTTTGATTAATTTATAATATGCATGAAAAGGGAGACTAAGATGAGGAATTGCAAACTGAAAAAGCCAAGTAGCAAGACAAGAATTCCTTGAGTACACAGTTATAAAATAAACTCATCTAAATGCAGCAATTTACAGCTGCTCACCAAAAGTAATTCCAACCCCCCCAATATTAACCAAGCAAATTTACCTTTGCAAGACTGACAGCACTTTGCAGAAGAGCATGAGGAGTCTTTAATATTTTTAGAGCTTTTAAGATATATAAAAAACCTGAAAGAACAGAGAAATACAATGAAAGGAAAATTAAAGACAGCCTCTCAGTCAACAAACTCCTACACAGGTGGAGAAAAAAAATCTCAACTATATTCTCAAATGCTATCGGTCAGATTTTTGGCAGGAGAGTGATTACATGTGGGCAGAACAGCAGTTTCCATCATCATTATGTGGCCTGCAAATAGATTTTTGCATAACAAAAAAAGACCAGCCTACAGCCTAATGAATGCACTCATTAACTGTAATAGCTTTAGCTATAGATTGAAGAGGGAGAGACTTTAGAGAACGGGAAATCAGCTCAGCTGATTCCAAGATACTGCAGCATTTTCAATTTAGAAAGTAAGTGGAACTGTTTACAAAAGGGAGGGTGAGGAATCTTTTCTTGTTGGGTACATGTATCTCAGTATTTTGTCTAACCTTAGAAACAGTGATTTAGAAATGTGTGCTGAATATTCCAGGCAGTGTTCATAGAGAGTCTAAAGCTTCATTCCCCAGCTCACTGTCACTGGCTGTCACTGATCACAGTTTGTCCAGAGCCAGTAACTGGAAAGTTACTTTTGATATAGTGAGTAACTTAACGGACCTAACTAGTTGACATGTCTGTAGCTTCCTATGCTGATGTAAAAAGACAGAGCATCGTGATAGCTGTAGGGACAACATGTAACATGGTGAGGAGCCGTTTCAGGAACCTCTCTTCCTATTGCAGACTGTTGGCCGAATTAGGGAACACAGAATTTGTCTTCTGTTTGAAAATACCAAGGATTATCTTGATTATACTGAGAGTGTAATTAGGGGAATATATCTAAATCCTTTCTTTTACCCCCAAAAATGCAATAAAACAGAATCATTTTCATTTAAAGCAATTTTGAAAAGACTGTTTTAAAAGCAATAAAAACAAGCTTTTCCAGTTCAGAGAAAAAAAAAAAAAAGGCATTTTATATATTTATTATGTGCAAAATGTTATCTAGCTCTGATTGGGAGAATTTTATTCCATTTCTTTCACCCCGTGCATGTTTTCCACGAAGTTAATTTTGGCAATTCCAGCCCTGATTCTGCTCGGCACAGGTATGTGACCCCCTGCACACTCTTGCATACTCTGACTTCAGCACTGGAATTAGCTGTGTATACAGTCAAGCACACAATTAATCCTAAATCATAGGATAGTTAGAATAGTTAGAGTTGGAAACGACCTTAAGATCATCCAGTTCCAACCTCCCTGCCATGGGCAGGGACATCTCACACTAAACCATGTTACCAAAGGCTTTGTCCAACCTGGCCTTGAACACCACCAGGGATGGAGCATTCACAACTTCCTTGGGCAACCCATTCCAGTGCCTCACCACCCTTAGAGTATCTGTTCTTTGTTGATGCTCTCCACAGCAACTGCAGGGAAAGGAAAAATACAGTAACAAGAAATAAGGTAAAACACCATGAAGAGCTGAGGAAACTGTGAGGGAGGGACATTATTTTAAGTCTCTTTGAATTTTTTTCTCTAATTCATTGGGGTTTACACACTTATCATTTCCAGACATATGTCAAACCTCAACATAAACTAGCACAAACACAGAGCAGATTGGATGCCAGGAAGTCAGTGGCCTCCTGTCCTCCCTTCACCATGGCAGGGACATTTATATCAGATGGATGTTTATCCCATTTTCTGACAGCCCCAGGAGACTCCAAGCTATTCCAGTTCCTCATATTCTCTACTGTGAGGAACACCTTCTTGATGTCTAAAATGAGTCTTTCTCCCTGCAGTTTGTCATGAATGCTTACATCAACATGATAAACAAATTATGATTGTTTTGTTACAGCTTTTTATGTACCTGAAGACAGTTATAACGTCTCTCCCCTACTACTGTGTGTGGTTCTTTAGGCTATAAATCTCCAGCTAATTTGAATAAGCCTGTTTTCTATATCACCTTCCCACTTTTAGGTTGACCCTTTATCACTGTCACTAAACACTAGGTTTTCCTGTTGTGAAGTTTGATACTGAAAGCTGTCCTGGGTTCATTTCTAGTAACTTTCTCCCCGTAGTGAACTGCAGGCCAACACTTTCTTTACTCTTCCTCCCAGAATAAAGTGCTTAGAGAATTGCTTTCTGTTACTTTTGACATCCCTTGTTTGTTGCAGCTTGTTTTGTGCTTTGACCGTTTTCATTTTATTACTATCTAATGGTTTTCTTGCATGTTGACCCTTGAAAATCTGACCTTGCTTCTGCTTTTCATATATTTCCATCTTTGAGAGGGGCTCACTAATGTGTTACTGTATTTCCTATCCTTCCTCTGCATGGCATTTTTGAATTAAGTATTTTTTAATTCTTCCATTCCTCACAAAGATCTAACCTTGAGATTTTCTAGGCTTTGTGAAGTCTGCTGATTTTCCTTTTTACTCTTTTAAAAAGTCACAAATGCTGTTTTTCATGGTTGCTCTCATCCAAATTGCTTTTTGTCTTAAACTTCTCAAGCAGTCCTCACCTACTGATTAAACATCTACAGAAGAGCCTCGTCTCTCTTGTCACTGGGTACAGCCTGTATCTAAGTAGTGTCACCTAGGCTTTCTGAGAACTTGATAAACAAGCTACAGCATTCTTCTCCTACCCCTCATTATCTCCAAAGTCCTGTGCTTTGGAGAATGCTCTGTAGCAGCTCCCAAAAAGCTTTCTCCACATAATATTCCAGATTTGATGGCATTAATCAGATTCTTATCACAGGACAGACCATACACTTGTCACCTGTAAGCATGACCAGTAATGAATAGTCCTATTTCCTTCTGTGTTCTGCATCTATGAACATGTGAATGAAAACCTTGATGCCTGAGGCAAAACCTCCTTCCTACTCCATTTGCTTACTTCTCCTGAACACAGTAAATCTTTTTAATGGTATCTATTTATTTATGTGTCTAATGATCTCTTCTGAGCAATTATTCTCTCACACAAATCTGACCATGAAATTAAGGTTTTGACATTCTCTCATCTAGTTTAAGCCTGCAATAGTTCTCTGCCTTTGTCCTGTTTACAGTGATGTGCAACTCTAGTTATTTGCTAGTCTTGTAGAAGGTGCCAGTCAGCTCTGCAAATGCTTGCTATTCCTGATAAGCGATTGACATCAGTAGCATGCTCCATGTGGTTGACTATCATGCTACTTATTAAGTAGATGTGGAGCATTCTTGAGTCAGAATCCATCTTGTCTTCTTTTGGACCTTTGTGGAATTAAATGCTTAGGTCGCTGCTCACAGGGACTGACTAAATTCACCTTTTTGTAAATGTTTTTCAGGAGGGCTAGCAATTTCTTGACTGCACTATAAAAGCTCAAAGCAGCCATCACCATCATGCATATAGAATGATCTTTAAAGTCCTTAAGTGCCTTTCCAATGACATTTTCATAATAATTCAAGCATGAGCTTGCTCCTGTACTGTTCTTCACCTGAATACTCTCCTCCCTCCATGGTGATTCTTTCCAGAAGAAACAAAAATACCTCATTCAGTCAGGTGGAAATTTCTTTATAACAGATGAAGTCCTGCATTTCATCTTTCTTGGGTAGCAACAGTCTGTTGTCAGAGATTGCTTTTCCTTCCTCCCACAATCCCTGTATATTATAGGCAAAGTGGATTGAATTCAGCAAAATGGTGCCACACAGCTGGGAAGGCTCTTACTGGTGCTGGCTATTTCACATGGAAGATGGGAAAGATGGGAAAGGACAAAACACAGAAAATCCAGGAAAACACATTCAAGTTTCTCACATTTTACCATAGCAAACATAATCCTAAAAGTCTGAATCTCTGTCTTCTATGTGCATACAGTATAACAATATATATGGTCCTACAATGACAGCCCTACCTGTTCAGGTATGCTCAGCTAAAGGAGTCTGAAGACCTATTCCCTACCATTAGTATCCAGGGTTGTGGGGGAGGAATTGAACAGGGTGCTCATGATTTGTGGTCACAGTTGTGCAACCCAGTCATTTAAATAGGATCCCATCTGCCTCATCTGCCTCTACTTTTCTGTTTAGATATTTTAAAATAATTGTATGTACAATAATGATCAAAACCATCAAATTATTTTATTGAGCTTTTATTTATTCAGTAATTAATTTTGTAAATATTGGTGGCTCTGTCATGGTATTTATTGGAGCCTTTCTGTGATACAAAACTATGTTGTGATTTACTGTGAGTAAACCAGACAGACCTTTAACAAAGGAGCAGAACACTTCCTTTCTGTTTGCTGAAGGGTATTCTTCTTACTAAAATCTCTGTCACCCTGAATATCCTTCAAAAATTGGTAGCTGAGGTAATGTACACATGCAAATAAGATGTGATAACAGAGATCATTATGATAATAGCTCTTCAATTTCATCTCTTGCTCGTACTGCAACAGAAAATGCCATTTTTCCTTTTTTCCTACTTTCCGTGATTCCTTATTTGCTTTGGTGCACAAGAATCTTCGTAAATGGTATTTTTTACAATATTTTTTTTTATGCAGTATAGTTGTTATCCTATATTATCCTATATCACACCACCAGCATTTAAGGAAACCAGGCATTAGTCTGACTGCAAAGAATATAAACACAAAAGAATTGGACGAAGGAAAAACATGTCGTGATCCTGAAAGACAAATCCCCACTGTGCTGAATGTGAAGGTAATATTGAGGGCAGCCAGATCTGCACATGTCATAGGCCTCTTACCTTGTTGACAGCTTTCTAGCCTGGCAAGCTGATGAATGAGCTATGTGAATTATTGTGTACACCTGACAGATATCTCAGCAACGGGCTTTTACTGCTGGTGCTGCAGCTGTGCTTTCTTTCACAACAAGACTTCTTTATGTGCAGCTCTATCTTTAAGTCTTGGCAGGATCATTTTAAGGACGTTTGCCCAGTGGTTAAATAGCAACACCATTTATTTCTAATAATAGAATCACCTATTCACTTTGTCAGAATAAACTTGGAAAGCACAGTGTCCATGCAAGGGAGAAAAAAAATCTTGTGTAGTGATCTGGTAAGAATATCTGTGTTTCATTTAATCTGTTAGGACTCTTTCGTAATCATCACTGGAATACTGTTCACCTGGGTTTATTTTACTACCTGAGAATAAGCTGTTCTTAACCATTTGTTAACCTAAATATCATATATACCCCACTGTTAACTTAAAGAGCCATTTGTCTCACCAGCACACAGTCCTGCACTGTGTTAGTGGCGACCTATGCATCTTACCAATTCTGTTGGAGAGGGTGGGAATTATACTGGACTTCATTTGGAGCTCCTTGTCACAGCCAGTTGAACCAGTAGAATTTAACAATGGCTAATACCATTTTGAACCTTTCATGATGCATCCAGCAATGGAGTACTATGATATCGCCAGCCATTAAGAGAAGAAATACATTCTAAAGAGGGACAGGCAGGACTAGGAAAGTAACTAGGTATTTGTTTCACTGTTCCCTTCTCCTTCATCTCCACTCCCCTTACTGAGTTCAGAGGATGTCCCAGGTCTAATATCCCAAATATATCTATACTATATTGCCACTGGCATCCCATAAGTGTTGTTACTCTACTGTGGATGCAGAATTTAAGTACCACACACTACCAGTGCTTTTTCATATTCATGCAAGCCTGTGCTAAATTCCTACTCCATTTTCACTGGCCTTTAGATACTAGTTTAGCATTTGCTTTGCCACCTTGTCTGTCTGAAGCTTTGCTGTCTCTACATTGTTGTCTCACTTTGAGTACATCTTTTATATAAAGCTCCCAAATGCTATTTGTCCAATAAGGTAAGCTGAAATACTTGTTTGAATGAAAAGCAGCTCTGTTGAATTAAGAAGCCCTTCTGAAGAAAAGTTGAGAAGGGTTGTGTAATATAAAGTTATTTCTGTCTTTTTTAACAACTTATAGTTATAAAACAGTATCTGTGTTGCAAATCTATCTTGGAGCAGATAACTATTCATTAAGTATTGCTATAAATTTTATAGCACTGCTGAATTAGATCTACAAAACTGTTCCTCTGAAAAATGATAAAGAAATTAATTATAAGAAAACATTTTTTTCTAAGTTGTTTATGCAACAACTCATAAAGCTGGGATATTGACAGCACAGCTCTCATTGTCTTAAATTCTGTTCAGTTTCAAAAATAAGACGCACCACAGACAACCTATCGCTTCCTGCATTCATAAAACCTGTCAGTTTTTATGAGGATGGATAAAACTGCTTAGAATCTTGCCAAAGATTAAGATGAATGTTTCAAAGAAAAGGTTAAATTGCTCGTAAATTTAAAATACCTTCTGCGGCTTTTAGCACAAAACAACCCATAAATGGATCTAACTCTTCGTCCGGTAAATGGTGCTGGTAGAAAGTGGGGATTCTCTTGAGTGTGGTTGGGAATACTATATCTGTATTCATCCCTAATTGGATCTAAGCTAGAAGGTAAATTTAACATCAGTGCTCATCTTTCTCCTTTCGTGAATGTGTATATTACTCTTGTGCTGAGTAAATGAGTGTATTTGAAATCTGAAGCATGTTCAACACTCCCTTATTTCCATTTCAGACACTGGATATTATTTTTGCCTCTGGTAAAGTTATTATTTATTGACACTGCAGCTGTGCTAATAAGGTCACCTCCTTTCAGGTAACAGAATCAACCCAGTTTCAGTAAAAACCTGAATCCAAGACTTTCTCCTCAGAGCTCAATGAGGCTTAGTGTGATGCAGAGATGTGTTTAGAGATGGTGGGTTTCAGGATCTGTGATTTTTAACGTTGTTTCAATGGTTTGGTTGTGGATTTTGCAGTCCTGGGGTAATGGTTGGACTTCATGATATTAAAGGAGTTTTCCAACCTTGTTGATTCTATGATTCTATGAAGAATATATCATCTAAGTAGAAGGTACCAATGACAAGCCAACATAAGGAAAAGGAAAATGCTGAGTTCCAAACTTTGTTTTTAAGAAAGTTTTTTTCTTATTCTTCTTAATGATTAATGTTGTCCCTCTTCTATTTATCCCTGCAGTGATGGCTGGGCGGACAGGTACGACGTGACAGACGGGTACCAGCGTGAAGCTGTTGGTGGCATAACGATCAAGCTCCAGTCTCCTGACGTGAAATGGTTTGATGATTATTACCTTCAGCTTCGGCCAGAAACAAATCACCGAAATCCATGGTTTCAGGAATTTTGGCAGCACAGGTTCCAGTGCCGGTTGGAAGGGTTTCCTCAAGAGAACCCTAAATACAACAAGACTTGCACAAGTAAGTGAATTTATTACTCCTGCTGTATAAACCATTGTGACTAAAGGTCTGGTGCAAACAGCTCATGCTGGGCTGATGAAGCCTGGTCTGGTGGAATAGCGAATGGGATTGGAAGTAAAGAGGCTGAAACTACAATCCTTACTCTTTCCAAAATGATGACAACCACAACTTTAAAAGTATTCATATCTCTAAGGAAACAGATACTGCTTCAGTACTTAACAACTCTGTGTTTGGAAAACTTGATGCTACTCTACCACGCTTGGCATCTAAACACTTTAATACAAAATTCAGTGCTTCTTTTCTGAAAAAGGAGTAATCATATTGCTTTAGCTCACAGCAGCAATGAGAGAGTTAATAAACTAAAAGTTACATGAAGTCCATATGGTAGGGATGATTATTTGTGTACTCCAGATAGAAGACTAGCTGGTTTGAAAGATTTTGTCAGATTTTTTTTCATCCATGAGTCATTTAAGTAAATGCCATTTTAAGCTGATCTTTTTTCTTAAATTATACTGATTTTAGCACTGCCACAACATTTTGTCATTTTTACAAAACAGTGTCAAAACCTTTTTTCCCCAGAAAGATACGATGCATTTTTTCTGGGGTTTTTTGGTTTGGGGTTTTTACTTGTTTTGTTGGGGTTTTGTGTTGTTTTATTGTTGTTTTGTTTTGGAATGGTTTTTAATTATTTCCATTGATTACTCCTCATTTCATGAGATGCTAAGCAGTGCTAAGACCTTGGGCATCCTGCTGGTGCTGAGACATAAGGTGGTGTTGTGCTGGGCCCATCCACAGCTCTAAGCTGCAAGGGACCTTCCCTCCTAAAAATATCAATATATTCCACAAACCCCTAAGACCGAGAAATAGCTTTAAGTATAAAAGTTGTGGATTTATACAACACAAAACCCCACCTAAGCCCCACTTAAGACTTGTCAGTCTTTCTTTTGATTTGGACAAGTTCACAGAGGAAGTTTGTGGCTGAGGTAGCAATTGAATGTAGGAATCCCAAAACCTCAGTGTACATCTTCATCAATCAACTGACTTTTCTCCATTGTTTTCCTTCTGCTACTCTTCCAACATAGCTTGACATGTTTTATTTGCACTATTGACAGATACGGCATATTGAGCAGTAAACTTCATTGATTTCCACACAATAATGTAGACCTCTTTCCTGAGATGTCAGTATAGTGGGCATGGCTAGATATAGGCTAATGAAGACCTGGTTTTTATCACTGTGCTGTGTTAGCAACGACATTTCAACTTGATTTTTCTGGGTTTCTTTTTTTGCTTACTTTTTGCCAACATTGGTAGAATCTAATTTCTGTTTAATATGAAAGATAGAGAATTGTGAAACATAGGTGTCTAAGAGTCTTAGTCTACAATGCCTAAAATACAATTCACCAACACAAAAACATTATCTCAGGGTGCAGAGAGATCCTATTTTAGAGATGAAGTCAATCAGTCATCAATGTGAGACAATCATTAAGCTTGAATAGGTTGCTTTGGACAGCGATCACCACTAGAAGGTTTCCCACAAAGAGATCCTGAATGAGCTCAGCTCAAATAGGTTCCTAAAACCTGTGAATATCAAACACATAATATATAGATTGTTCTGATTATTTTTCCTGCAGCTTTATTGTCATATTCAGTGCTCAGCCATGATGGTTATAGTAAAAGAACAAAAACCAGATTATAATAGCTTTAATTCTTTCTTGTTGCTGTAGGACAGAAAATGTTAATTCAGTTGTGGATTTCCCCAGTTTAACAATGCTACACACAGCAATCAATTTAAACTGTCCATTTGATCAGGGTTTTCACACAGGAAGTTGTTACTCATCATGTTACTCAGTTTTGTAGTTCTGAATTTGATCTAGACCATCTGTCAAAATTTATATAAAGAAAATTCAAAGGTTGGCCAGAAAGAAAATATGCAGATTTACTTAATCACAACTTTGTGTGTCATAACTGCTAAGACACCTGTGCTGTTTTTGTCATAATATCCCAAAACTAGGCAAGGGTGTATGATAAAGTGAAAAAAATACTGAAGTAAGAAAACTTTGTACATTTACCAGCAGCAAAACCACAAATGTATTCTCTGAGAATTGTAGGATTTTGATGTTGGGAGTTTAACTTCAAAATTAACATGAATTTTTGAGACTGTCATCGTAGTTTTTGTTTCTCCTTAATTTTCTATCTTCCCTATGACTTTAAAAATCATGTCTTTATATTGATTCCAACATTCATATTTAGTTTCTTAACTTTAAGCATGTTTTGAATCTTAAATTCCTTCAGTTCAGACTTCATAACTGTAAAAGATGATACTTGCCCTCAATGGTCACAAGCATAGACTGTCCTGGCAGTTTCTGCCTGATGATGAATATACTAGTGCTACTTCAAATTTATCTTGATAAGAGAGCAGGACTGTGTCCTTTAGTTTATCAGTTTATCTCACCGAATACATTCTCTTATTCAGCAGCTGCATTAAGAAAAAAAAAGATGCTAAAAATGTTTCTCAGGATTCCAATTAGAGAGATTGAGTTTATTGAGAAGCACTGGAGAGAAATAAAAATCCATTTTTGTGCCAAAAAGCAAGCCATTCTTTACTTCTTGGGATAATGATGAAAAGATGAACATAAAGCTGATTGGTGTTGACAGATGAGGTCGATATTAAATGAAGATGTCTATAAAGAAGCAATAACCATTACTTTAGTGGAAAAAAAGAAAAAAGGAATTATTCTGCGCAACCTGGTTGCACTGCCATGAAAAAAAAAAAGAATGGTTAACAGCATAAACAACTTTTCAAACAGCAAGAAAATAAGCACAAGGAGATATAAAAGATGTCTGATTATATTATTGACTTCATGTGTGTCCCAGGTATGAATTTAATCGTTTGCTTTACTTTGCTGACCCCTGCCTCGTGTAATAGTAAGTTACATTTACCTCTGTGACAGAAAATACATGAAATCACAAGTTAATGAAGCCAGTACGGTGAATAGTGAGGTTTTATTAATTTTTTAGTTTGGGTTTTTATTTTTTTATTTGGTGGGTTTCACAATAATCAAATTCATTTTTTATATAAACTATCCAGAAACAGTGCCAAGCAGATATTATTAGGAAATGATAACCCAAAATCATTTTTTGTCCATTCATTTCTATCAAGCACTAAATAGTCTCCATCCCTTCACATATACTTAGTTCACACTGAGATGAAAATTTTAGCATCAAGCCCACTTTTCATTTGCAGTTCTGAACACACTTTTAATCCAAAAGGGTGTCGAGGCTGTTGCTAAGTACATTGATTTTCTGCCCAGCTGGAGCACTACAGAAAGTGAGAAGTTTGCAGGCTTACCTGACTTGATTTTCAGTGTAATCAGTTCTATGCCACAGGAGAGCTGCTACAAGCTACCTCTGAACACTAAGGGTCAGGCCAAAGTATTTAAAATGCATCTTTGAAAGGAGACATGTAATGGCCTCTGAACACTAGGGACTGTACAGGAATTGGATTTGGTTTCAGTCAGATATGGTTTTTGTTATTCTAAGGCCACAATTCAGTAAAGTTCATAAATAATTGTGCAAGTTGATCCAGATGAGTAACTCCACTCAATGACCATCTTCATGTCATAAAAGGCTAATCCAATCCTTTGGTATTGATTGCCTTTGGACCTTTGAAGACTGGGTGCGTACTTGCTTTCTTACAGACAAGTGTCCCCATCAGAACTCAAATTCCTAGTACCTTTTCTTGGTTTTATATAAATGTATCTTAGAGCAGAAACAAAACCCAATGGAAGCAAAGTAAGTCATGAAACTCTGACTCAACTGACAACAGTGGAAAAAGTCAAGTCTTCAAAGTCACCAGGAGCAGAAGCATATATATTACATTTACCAGTTTGTTAAATGAATCCTCTTGCCTCTGCTGCTAAGAGACCCTATTTTTCCCATGCTGTGTAAAAGCCAGAGGCACAGATGGAACAGCATTTTTTGAAGTGTTACTTAAACACACAGCAAAACCAGAATACTAATCCCAAGTATTTGTGATTTAAGTGGAAGACAAGAAAGAGCAGATAGAGGCTGATGCTGATGAAACAGTGCAACATCTTAGTTTGGCTGGTGGAGGTTACAGACAAAGTGAGGTTACACAAAAAAAAATGGTAGAGTCATCTAAAGGAACAATAGAAACAAGAATCTGAAGGAAGGTGATGGGGCATTTGTGCAGATATTTACAGCAGGGTCCTGACATTAAATTCTGCAGTTCAAAGCAGCAATGCAGAAAATACAAAGGGAAATTATGGAGGCTGGATAATCACAAAGATCAATCACAGACAGGACATGAAGGGCACTGTAAGTGAAGAAAGAAACTTATGTCATGGAATCACAGAATCACAGAATGGTTTGGGTTGGAAGGGACCTTAAAGCTCATCCAGTTCCAATCCCCTGCCACAGGCAGGGACACCTTCCACTAGACCAGAGTACTCAAAGCCCTGTCAAATCTGGCTTTGAACATTTCCAGGGATGGGGCATCCACACCTTCTCAGGGCAACCTGTGCCAGTGCCTCACCACCCCTACAGGAAACAATTTCTTTGAGGTCCCTTCCAATTCCTAATATTCTGTGATTCTGTGATTCTATCTAATGTAAATCTACCTTCTTCTAGTTTAAAGCTATTCCTTCTTGTCACTGCATGCTCCTGTAAAAAGTCCCTCTCTGGCTTTCTTATATGCCCCCTTTAGGCACTGAAAGCTGCTTTAAGGTCTCTCCAGAGCCTTCTCTTCTCTAGACTGAACAGCCCCAGCTTTCTTAGTCTGTCTTCATATGGGAGGTGCTCCAGCCCTGATCATCCTTGTGGCTTCCTCTGGACTTGCTTCAACAGCTCCATATCCTCTTACGATTAGGACATGAGAACTGTACACAGTGCTCCAAATGCAGACTCACAAGAGCAGAGTAGAGGGGCAGGATCACCTCCTTCGACCTGCTGCTCACACTGCTGGTGTTGTAGCGCAGGATATGGTTGCTTTCTGAGCTGCAAGTGCACACGGCTGGGTCATGTTAAGCTTCTTGTCAATCAACTTCCTCAAATCCTTCTCTTCAGGGCTCCTCTCAATCCATTCTCCACCCAGCCTGTGTGTGTGCTTGGGATTGCCCTTACCCAGGTGCAGGACCTTGCACTTGGACTTACTTCATGAGGTTTGTATAGGCTCACCTCTCAAGCCTGTCAGGGTCATAGCTCTGGATGGTCCTTCATGTTTGACATGATTGGGAGCAAGGAGCAGTGACAGAGCTTATAGGGAATATGAACATACTTAAAGTGGTGAACAGGGAAAATCAGACTTGCAGCAGCATTCTCAATGGGTCTTAGCAGAATGCAGAAATCCAAACATTACGGTCATGATTTGACCGTGTAGGTTTTCTGAGCCAAAAAAGCATTTTCAAAGGGTTCAAAAGATGACACAGGAGAAGGGTCACAAATATATCTCCAAGAAGTTAAGAACAAAATTAAAAGTGAGTTTATTTGCAGAAAGGGAGATTAGGGTGATTTGGGATAAATATCAGACAAGTTTTGCAGCTCAAGGTACAGAAGGGCTCCAAAAATGTCAATGCAAAAATTATCTACATGTTTGCTGAATTTCATTCAGCTCCAGCTACTTTTAATGAGGTGTAAATGACCCATAGAAAGTTCCACAGTTTCAGCTGAACAGAAATTTAGGTTAATAAATGGCCCTTTTTTCCCCAAGGGAACTAAGGAATAAAACATGACTGTCTAGTCTTTGCACTGCAACATGCTAATAATCTGTTGGTTAAATGTAAACTCAAATGCCAAAGTTGGTTTAATCAGATTATAGCCAATAAAAAAATAAATGGTGTCATAATGGAAGGGTATTTTCTCTGTTTCAAGAAATGTGTTATATTTAAAACTCATATTCCCAAATTTAGCATTCCTACACTTGTGGTTTTTTACTGCAAATGAAAACAAATAAACAAAAATTAAGTTAAAATTCATTACTATTTTTTAAACAGTGAATTCAAGAGCATTTTAGTTCTCCTGAACACATCCTGTCTGTCACTCAGTTTGATATTTGATACATTACGTCTCATGCTTGGGGACTGTCAAAATGAAGGATGGTCCAGCCCTCAATTTTATGGCTCACGTTTCAGATATGGAGCTCAAACACAGTTTGTCGCTACCTTTTACAATGATGCTGGGTCAAGTCCAGAAATTTCCAAAGGCAGATCAGCTATAAGGCCTAGTTCCAAATCTGAATTTCCTAGAAGCCTGATATAATCTGATCCAGAAACTGACATAGACATGTCACTATTTCTTTGACTAACTTGGAGGAAAAAGCAGCGTGGCACTAAAAACTGCTATATATCCTGTTATACCTGTTTGAAATACTTTTTGATATACATTGATCCTGATTTTAAGACATCTGTAACTCAGACCCTTGAATAACTTCAGTCTTCTCACTGCTGTTATGAAATTCATCAAAATCCTCCAAAATCTGAACTACAAAGTTACATCTTTTTTTTCCTTCACTTTATGCTCCCTGCCTTTCTCCTTCCATATATTACATATTTTTATTCCTTGTAATATAATTCTTTTTCTCACTGCCTTTTTGAACTTTGAAAACTATCTGGAAGAAAATAATACCACTGTACAGGTAGAACCTGTCTCTCCAGCCTTAAGAATAAAAGTAAATTATAATTAAATGTGTTCAGACTATATACATATCTTATTAGATGGATGAACTGGAGTAGCTCCTGTCGTTTTCTCTCAGCAGTTTGCCATCATTTAATGTGCTTTTGCATCTGTAGCAGTTGTGTTTCATGGTAATTTATGACCAAAGAAATTGAATTCTGTAGAAGGTGAAAGGATAATAACCCTGTTAAGAAAACGGTGTGAAGAAATAGATATTCATTTACTTGCTTTGTCCTAAGACTTAATGTTACTCTTCTTGCTGATTTTACTGAACTTGAGAACAGAAGGCAGACTTCCACTGGTTTGTAGGTGCCCAAGAATGGCTCTAGTCAGATTTGTGAGAGCTCTGGACTTGCCTTGTTCACGTACACTTAAATAGATGTAAAATACCAAAGTTAATCAAGTATTTGGAAAAAATCTTTTGAAACCCCTCTCTGGATTTCAGAACACTGACTTTGGTCCCTCAGACATTCTCAAATTTAACATTTTAATGATAATTATTATCACATTAAGTGTAACAATACTTGTACTGGCTTTCAGCTGCTAAGAGTGAGTTAGCATTGGTCAAAAGCATTTGTTGAGTGGATTTTACTGGAAGCTACGTGCTTGTCAAATCTGACAAATGTTCTGTAGTAGCACATTGATGCAATGACACACACTTTGAAAGAAAAGCACTGTAATGAGTCATTTTTGGTTTCGCTGTTTCAATAACACTGAAGTGTTTTGTTTCAAGTTTATAATTTGCTTTTGTATTGTTTCACTGTTATGCCATGCTTTTTGCTTCAGCAACAAAATGACATTTTCCAGTGTTGCCAAATATTCTTCTTTTTTTCCTCACAATTTACTTTTCAGAAAATATTAAATGCAATCTCGAGGTTTTGTATTAATTTTGAATGGAAAAGGACACTTGAACTACATGAAATTTCCCACAGAGCAGAAACTATTTCTGTTCTTCAGTCCAAGAGCCTGTAAAAAATTAAATTAGGAAAATAAATAAACAAATACACTATTGCATTTGATTTTTAGCAGAAAAACACACCTGAACCTCATAAATAACAGAGAACTTAAAGTCACTTTTTTGTTTCACGTTGCTTTAACAAAAAGCTCTGATGACAGGTTTTGTAAAAAGCTCCATAAGAAGATGTTTTTGTGTCTTTAAACAATGATACATTAATTAAGTATGAACATTATGCTTCACCTTGGTTCATATGTATAACCTATCCTCAACTTTATAAGACTCCACTCATTTCTTCACTGAAGAGACACACATGTTTCTGGGATGACTGACTTAGTGGCATGCCATCCAGGACATGCAGATCACAAGAAGGTTGCTGATGTGTTCCCAAGGAGCATGGACCCATGACAGACCAAAGTGATCACACGCAATATTCTGCAGCAGACAGGCACTAATGTGTCATTGTTGCTAAGATCAGTCTGCTGTCCTGACTTTTGGTTTTTGAGATATTCACTAAGACAAAATGAAAAAGGGAAAAACACCCCCACATTTGCTGGTTGGCTTGAACTTCAAATACTACTAGCAGAAAGTGAATATGGGACATATTTGCTAGCATAATGTGAACTGATTTCTGTTGGCGTCTTGTCTCTCAAAGCAAAAATTAACACAAAGGTTTGAATTATTTTAATTACGTATATATAGAAACTATATAGAAACCAGTTTGTTAATTAGTATTGGAGAAACATTATGAGATAGTTGGAGACTTTAGGTTATATTTCTAATTTCCTCTGTGATGTCCCCCAGGATTTTGTCAAAACAACATTGTCATTACTGAGAAATTTCAAAATAAAACAAATAAAACTAGCAATTTATTGCAATGCTAAACCTGATGCATAGCAAACAAACTGCTCTGCACTTTGAAAAATACATTCTCTCATGTTCTGTTCCATATTTCATTCTCTTGTTTCTCCTCAGAGAATGAAATAAGGGGGGGACTGCTTGGAATATAAATTATTTTCACTCTTCCTTTTACCCTTTCCCAATTCTTTAAAACTCAAAGTGTTCTTAGCTTTGGAAAAGTTAGAAAGCAGGAAAAGCACATTGAACCATGGTTATTTCGCACTCTTTTAACAGCCCTGCTTGATGAGGCTTTGCAATGTCACCAGCTGGCAAACAGAAAAAAATAGTATCTCATGTTCCTTGAGGGTAAAAACTAGAGGGGAAATAAAAGAGGAATGACAGGTTTTCCATCAAAAATCCATGAAATACGGAATTTCATTGCAGCATGTTTTCTGTTTATTTGCATGATAAGTATAGGAAAGATACAACAGTGAAATTTCAGCATTTCCCACAAGATTTGGGTTGATTCTGTCTTGGTTTTCCACACCTGGGGGAGAAAGGGGCTGTCTTGGGCAGATCGTTTGACTGTTCCTTCCAGCCCTGCTCCCAGAAGGTGATAGAACCACAGACCTACAGGGGCAGCTGGATCTGGGTACTGTGGGAGGAATGCTGCAGCATTAGAAGAGCCTCACACTGTGTCAAGAGCCAGCTCACCTTGCAGTGGGCCTATGAGCTCCTTAATGCGTTTTCTTGGGCTGGTACACTAATGTTTTTTAAATAGATCCAAGTAATGAACCGCTGCCAGTAGGAATCACTTTCTTGGTCAAAGAAGGTGATTCCTTTTCCATCATCTACATAGTTGTGTTTTAGAGAAGTGACAACAGAAAAAAACAAATTTGGATGTGGAGTTTAGTGCTGGGCAGTCTCTGTATGGCTAATCACGGGTTAAAGACTGATTTTGAAGCCATCCGTGCTCAGCTCCTCAGACGAGTTCCCTGGTTCATGCTAGCAGGCTGCCTTACCTCAGACTCCATCAGTGTGCATGTACTTGAGCTTGCCTTCACATGGTCCCAAGCCTTGTTTCGCAAGGTATTGCCTAGTAGCAGTGTGTAATCACCTGACATAGCCCACAGTTATCCTCTGCTGTGATATTGCTGGAGTGTCCTAAAGTGGGTCACACCCAGAAGCACGGGCCGAAAAGGGGCGTGTTGAGATGCTCTGAATTCATACCATTCTCAGGCTGTTCTTCACCATTGTTAGTTACAGCCCTATAATAAAGCTGGGAACATACAGGTAAGGTATCTGTATCCCTCTGGAGAGGGTCCAGAGAAGAGCCACAAGGTTGATCACAGGACTGGGAAGTCTGATGAAGAAAGGCTAAGAGAGCTGGCTTTGTTCAGCCTTGAGAAAAGAAGGCTCAGGAGAGACCTTAACACCATGTTCTAGTAGTTAAAGGGTGGTTACAAAGAAGATGGAGACTCCCTTTTTACAAGGAGTCACATGGAAAAGAGGAGGGGTGATGGGCACAGGCTCTTCCTGGGGAGATTCCGACTGGACACAAAAGGAACATTTTTCACAATGAAAACAATCAGCCATTGGAATAATCTCCCCAGGGAAGTGGTGGATTCCCCAGCACTGGACACTTCTAAGGTTTAGATGTACAGAGTGCTCAGACATACAGACTAGGTGATGCTTTGCCAAGAAAATTTGGCCCAGATAATCTTTGAGGTCCCTTTCAACCTGGTGCTCTGTGATTCTATGATCCAACAATTTAAATCCAGACATATCCAGACTATATATTTGACCAGGAAAAAGCATGGTTATTAACCACCTGCTCCAGTGGCAGCGAATTCCAAAGCTGATATTTAATGCATTTAAACATATTTCAAAGGCTTACCTGAAACCTGTATATTTAAATCCCTACATGATCTATAGAATAAATATTTACATACTTATATTTCCCATGAAATCCAGGACAATTTTACTTTAATTTCAGACAGTGCAATAGCCAATAACAAGCCTATTGCATTAAGCAGAGGAAAACCAGGAAGTTAATAAAAAGTAATCCTCTTCCTGAAGCATATTTAGTCTAAAGAAAGTTTATAGATAAAAAGTAGTAGAAAGGAAGTATTAATAGATAGCAAACTGAAGGATGGATGGATGGATGGATGGATGGATGGATGGATAGATGGATGGACGGATGGATAGGTATCAGAACTGGCACAGAAGGGAGAAGATTTGTCTGTGTAATATTTTGTAGACAGAAATGGCTATGACTTCACATCTAGGATATCTCATGATCTCACATCTTGGAAAATAGTAGGATAAGCCCTTATTTACTTACCAAATTACTTGACAAGAAGTGTGAAAGAATAAAAAGAACAGAATTGAGAGATCTGTGCTTGTGCTCTAACCCCTGCGATTCCCTCAGTTCTTAGAGAATTCCACAACGTTTGATCATTTATGATTGCAAGTACTGTCCCACTTTCCTCATTAGGTCTGTTTTGATTCACACTGCATTCTTCCATTGCCTTGTACAACTTAATTGCAGCAGGCAGAATTTTGTTTTTATTTCTGTAGTAATTGCCATGATACAGTGTTAATACTTATTGGTTCTGAGGTACTGCAGTACAGATAACTTCCTACACTCATTTGGACATAATGACCAAGTTCAGCACAGATTCATAAATAGTTGATATTATTCCAAACAATGTTTTTGAATAATGTTAACTATTCAATCCTGAAAAAATTGTTCAGTCCTACTATAGAAAAGGTGCTTAAGACTGTCAGAATTGCAGTAAGAATGAACTGAAGACCTATGAAACGCAGCTTTGTACCTGACCCACATACATGGTCACCTTGGTACCCCCAGTTTCTGTTGTCTGTAGCATCCTGGGAGTGATGCTGACTGCAAACTGTGGGCCAAAAAAGATACACAGTTCAGGGGAGGTTACTCTAAACTGGCTATATCCTGGTCCTAAGGTTTGAACATCCATTTGCAGCTGTGGTTCACTGGGTGCTTTCCTGGGGAGCTTTTATCTGTTTTAGTATCTTTCAACAGAAATTAGTTGCATTGCTCCCAAACTGTGACACCCAATCCAAACCAAAACACAGTGTGTAGGAACAATTTGGAGATTAGTTTTGAAAGCCCACACCTAAACTGAACTAACACATTCATTTGAACATGTCCTGCTTATCGCTACAAGCCAAGATTAAACAGCCACATGCCGACTTTTCCCAGCCCACAGGAAAGCAAGGCATTTGTGTTTTCTTCTTTGCAAATTTTTCTCATATGGGAATGGTCAAGATGGAGAAAAGCAGATCTCATATAGATATGAGATTTTTTACTCTAATAGAAAAGAGTTCTACTCTGGATATTATAGATAAGCGTATGGGTTACAGTTTGAGGATATTGATTCAGAGAAATCTCCAGGAACTCGCCAACAAAGTTTAATTTGACAGGTAGGTATCCTTTATTGTGGCGCCGGGAGACACGGGGATTGCTCCTCCTAGTGTGTCTCGTCCAAGCATCAATCAGGCTGTGATTATATTGTCCTTAAACATACATATTCAGTAGATTGCATACATTACATCATACTTTTAGAGAATGCCTCCCGCATGTGCACTAAAATGTGGCAGTGGGCTTTGAGACCTGTGGTGGTTATTTCTTCATCACTTTGTTTTAGGATCGTTCTCATATCAGTAACCACCAGTCAGTTCTGGCAAATCTTATCTTAGTAATTTCCTTTTCTCTATAGTTGCTAACAAAGCCTAACATCCCGTGAAATTACTTATTTACAACCCTATTCTTCAGTCAACCCCATTCTTCAATATTTATTCACTGCCCAGTAACTCTGTAGGAACTCCTCAAATTCTATTAGATTTTTTCACTATTCATTATTGAGAGTTTATTCGGTAAAGTCAATTCTATTGAACATTACTGGAGTCATCACCATTAAATTTATCCATGCCACCCTTCCATCTCATGATGATCTTGTGTCAGGAAAGGTTCTTGACTGAAGACACACTTCTGTATAAAATTAAGAATATGTGTTTGAGTTCCAGCAAGAAAAACAGACACTAACATTTAAATGGACAACATGTTTAATAAAGCTACCTAAATAATACTTGTTGCAGAAATAGATTTAAAATATTTCTACTTTTTTTTCTGGCTGAGAGACTACTTTTTATCTATCTTGAGTGTTCAGCCTCCCTCAAAACCACTCATAAGATCATTGAGGTAAATAGTGTTATTTATATGTGTCAAGTCTAATGTACCTAAGTACTTTGTGAAATGGGTTGAAAGCCACTTTCAGACTTAACCACTTTTTAATACCAGCATTTTTAAAGACCACATTATTGCAAATTAAAGAGCAAAAATTTTGTTTTTTCTCAGTTTTTTGAGATGTTCTGCTTAGAATCCACAAGATTCTTGAAGATTCTTTGAAGATTCCTGCAAACTGACAGGCTTGGCAGGTTGGATTTGCCCCTGTATAGCAAAGTGAGGCATTAACATCTTATAGAATCATAGAATAGTTAGGGTTGGAAAGGACCTTAAGATAATCTAGTTCCAACCCCCCTGCCATGGGCAGGGACACCCCACACTAAACCATGCCACCCAATCTCAGGGAAATGTTTTCTCCAGCTGCAGGAAGTATATTAAAATTCTCATAACAGCTAATTCCCTCACAACTCCTTTGGCAATTGCCAGCAGCTTCTATGAAGATCTAAGCAGCCTCATTACAAATGATCAGGTGAACTGAATGAAGCTCAATGTTTAAAGGAAGTCAGAATAATACTGCTGTAAAATTGAAGCACAAAGCCCAGTGGAGAGTGTTCCTGAAAGAATTAAGCTATTATGTTTTTAAGCAATCATATGCAATAAAGAAGCTGGAATACTTTTTCATAATAAATACTATTGCTGATGCAAATCTGATTCATTCTAATGGCTACTATAATTAACAGTATGGTTTGTGAGCTGTTAATTGTGAGGATGAATAATTGGTTAAACCAAGTTTTGTGTATTGCAATGTAGTAGGCTTGTTCAATTTTCCACTTAATTTCAATTAATATGGGTTTTACATGTACGGCGCTGTTAGTTTTTATGCCTATTATTTTTAATTAGGAAAAAGCAATACCTTGGTAAAACAGGACAAATGAGCAATGCTGTGTGCTGTTTCTAATGTTTTTTTCCATTACAAATATTTCAAGCTGCTGTCCTTTAACTATTCAAAATGTTAATCACTGCTACTGAGGTTGGCTGGAGCTCGGAGTGCCAGCTCTCGCATGAAACAAGGGAAAGAGGGAACTCTCAGTCCCCTTATTCACTTACTGACCTCTACACAATGATTTTCAGTTCGAACTATGTATCTTTGCTGCCCTTCCTGATGTTTTCAGTACTCCAAAGTGTTTTCGTGATTAGAACAGTGTGGTGATGTTCATTACTGAAAATGTGAGCTTGTAGATGTACTTGTTTTATGATGAGATCAGTCACCAGCTGGAGATTCTTGCTCATCTCCACAAAAGGTGCCTAGACATCAAACTGTATGCTTGTCTTCTGGATGGACATTGTTAACCTAGACAAGTGCCATCCTCAGAGTCGTATATTTGTCTTTATTTCTTTCAAGGAAAAATTTGTCTGTACATCAGTCTTTTCATGGCACAAATTACTTCCCACATTGTGCTGCTCTTGCAGCTCAGATGGGCAGGTGTTAAGTTCTATCCTCCTCTCCTAGGGATTGCTGCTTGACTGATAAAAGGACAGTAAATGTTCTAGTAGAGCTCTTTGTTTGTCCTCCCTCCAGAGCCAAGTCTTTCCAGGTGTTTGACAAATTCCCAGCACCACTGATGCAATTGCTTTATCTCTGACTCTTCCCACTTCCCCAGTATTAAAGATCTGGTGGCTGGAGTGCAGCTGGCATGCTGGCGACATATGAGGCAGAAAGCCTCCAGCTTTCTCTTCCTTAGCTGGACTGGTGCTGCCAACAGAGTAAATCTCTGTCATTAGTAACACTGGGTTATAAAATAAAGGCCTTCAGGGTGTTGCTGAATGAATTTTTATTGTGCATTTCACAGAAGCTTAAATAGTAAATAGAAATCCAGACATTAGGTTTTAAAAGCCAAACAAAATAAGGTTTACCAATTCCAGTTAAACAGAGTCATTGCCACATCATGAAACCCTTCACAGACATTTTAATACATTCATCTGCACTGCACCATTATCTTCACTTTGTAAATACAGAGGAGCAAGAAATACAGAAGTAGGAGAGCTGTTAGCACAGGAACTTTTAGTACAGTAAAGCAGTTGTTTTGTCTGCACAGGATTGCTTACCATGTCTCTGAAACAAAAGTGTTGACTGCAAAGTCACTGCAGAATAGACCCCATGTTAGCATTTACACTTCAGCAAAAGATTTCTAAGAATTTGGAGAGATTTTTGCAGACAGGGGGAAATTCCTGGATTTCCCAAAATGTTTAGTAATGTTCATGATGTGTGCTTTAAAAACTAACACATGGAACACAAATAGCTGAAAAACAGCCCGTGTGAAGCTGCACAGAGAAAGGCATCAGCTGGGTAGTGAAATATTTAAGGGGAACCTTTTCTTTCATGCTTTTCTTTTTGTTTTTTAACATAGTCATTGTGTGCACCAGTAAAAGCATCTACTATGAGTTGCTTAAGACACTTAACAGGACTTTTTCCACCACTAATAACCAACCCACCAACAGATGTCTGAAAAAGTCATTGTATTTCAACCCCATGCACTAACCACCCAGTTTGTGATGTTCCCCATAGGCCAGATGACTCTGAGGACACAGCACGTTCAGGACTCTAAGATGGGCTTTGTAATCAATGCAATATACTCAATGGCTTATGGGCTCCACAACATGCAGATGTCACTGTGTCCAGGCTATGTGGGCCTCTGTGATGCCATGAAGCCTATCGATGGTCGGAAGCTCCTGGAATCCCTCATGAAGACTAACTTTACCGGAGTCTCTGGGGACATGATATTGTTTGATGAGAATGGTGACTCGCCAGGAAGGTAACGCTGACATTGTCAGATTGTTTAATACCAGATATGTTAGCTACGTACATAGTAGATGAATGCAGACTTGACATCAGAGCTAAGATCTCATACTTTTATTTTCACATTTCCTGATCTTCTGTACAGATTTTTCCAAAATAACTTCTTTTAATGTGCCTTTTTTAATGATGTTTCATGTTAAAGATGTGAACTTTGAGCCATACAATCTTCCTACATGAATCTGCATTTGCATCTCTACCATTTAAGGGTATTACTTCTCACTGCAAACCATCAGACTTTCAACTCGTGTTCACAGACCGTGGCAACCACCACAGCATTGCTCTCTCACTTTAGGTGCTTAAATATATGTGTTTGATTGAGCAATAAGCAATCATAACAGACATAGTTCTTTGGTTAAGAAAGGTAAAACAATATCAGAAATTTTGTACTGATTTGTCTGGGATTTCTTTTTCCCATCAGAATTACTGAAAATCTGCTTCCATGTCTTCTAAAGAAAGCATTTCCATTTGCATAACAGACTGTTATCAATTCATACTGTGCTGCTATAAACCAAATTGAATTTAAACAAAGCTTCTTTTGCTGATAACTTACACACATGTATCTAATATATGTATACATGTATCATAAATACACTTATGAAATAAAGGACAAGTTTTTCTTTTTCTGTGACATATATGTAGCATCCATATAAATGTACATTAAAAAGAGTAATGAGGGTTTTTTTCTGGGTTTCTGCTTATTGAACTCTCAGAAAATGAACAGCAAGTGTGATAGCGATCAAAGTATATTTTTTTTTCCCTATATTTCAACAAGTAGATCACTGCCTCATTCACTGCTTTTCCTCCAGTTTTATTGAGACAGCCTTTTTTGTCTATGTTATTGGGAAGTTTTTAAACATCTTTGTGATGGCACCACATAAACAGATGACTAGAGGGAAAATTGTTCATTTTGCACACTCATTTAAATTTTGTCTTCTCTCACTCAAGCGACCTGAAAGGAAAGCATTAACTTCTGAGGAAAAGACAAATCTACTGCTTAGAATATTTTAATGTTTCCAAAATTCTTGCAATTTCAGAACTGATTTTTTTTCCTTATTTATTTTATTTGAAAACCTGTAAAGTCAGCATTCTCCCCAAAAGAGAGCAGGACAGCCACGTACAGAGCAGTCTGCTTGTGTCTCTGGAGACACAAATTCTCAGACTCTTTAGACTCAGACTCTAAGGAAATGCACTGTGGGCCAGTAGGAGAATTCAGACGCAAACTGGCAGAAACCCAGGAAAATTTCAGATGGAAATTTATTTTCAGCACTGTTTTGGTGAACAAGGCTGACTTCCGCTAAACTTTTCTATTTTTACAAATAGCTGAATTCTGAAGAAAAGTGCTCAGTCTGGATTTTTCTGACCAAATTATTTTTAAAAATACTTGTTCCAGACTTCTCTTACAGGATTCCCATTTGGTTTTAATAGTGCTCAGATGCAGTGGGCTGCATCCTGCTTTATTCTTATCTGTTTCACTCATTTCTTGCAGAAACACTGAAAACTGCCACAGATAAATGATATGTGGCATGACAACACCAATGACAATATCTAAATGTTGCCAAGAAATCTTTAGCTTTACTTTTTCTTCATGTTGGCCTGCTTAACAGTCATGATTTAATTCCATTTGTTGCAAGGAATTTAATTGAATATCTTGGGTCTTTTTAAAGTCAATTCTAAGAATGATGATGATGAAGGAATTACATCATGTGCAGTCATTTGCTCAGTCACAGTAGGACAATAGTGTTTCACTGAAGAGCATGGGGATATCATGTTTGATCACCTTGTGGTATCTCAACTTTAAGAAAGTCCAGCCTCACAGGAGTTGTGTGAGATACAGTAGTGCTCTGCCTACTCAAACTGTGTGGTGGTGACAAAGTGGTCCCTGTGTGTTTGCTTTTGAAGCACAGTTTCATATTCTGTCTTCTATAACAGTCACATCATTAAATCCAGTCCATGTGCTTAAATTAGCCAACACTGAATTTAAATGTACTTTTCATTTTAAGCCTTTATAAGAAGCTCCATCTCTAATGCCCAGGTTTTGAGTAGTTCATAGTCTTTTGAACACTTTCAAACACTATTTGCAACAGCTTGGAGATGGTACAATCATACTGGTACAACTCATCTGCCCTGTTCACTTGTGTTGATAGCTGCATCTCGACTTTGTAAAGCAGAAATTAAAACCCTCGCAGCTGTACTGTGGTGGTAGTGTTAAGCAGGAAATCAGAATATAAAAGCCTTTCTGACCTAGATAGCTCAGGATTTTGATGTATAGCAAAAGGGGGTTGATATTATACAACAGATGATTAATCCCACAAGATGCTTTGAATCCTGGCCCTATCCCAAAGTCCTTTATGTGTATGTTGATCTTTAAGCAGATAGACAGTCTAGAGAGGGGCTTGTTTTACGTGAAACAAAAGACATGAAAAAACCAAATGAGAATAGAAGAGACAACCATGATTTCTCAAGAAGACTATCAACTATCTGTAAATACTATTGAAACTCCAAAGAAGGAATCAAGAAAACAAGAGAAGGCAAGAAAAACAAAATACTGACGTTTTGTCTGTGCTACCAATAAAATACGGTTTCTCAGCAACTTCATGGCACTTCAGTTTTGGAACAAGTGTTTTACACTGTGACTAGGGCACTGCTGGAAATGTGATATTGCACCATCTGGTCTCTCCTATCCTAAAGTGACAAACTGCCCCTGTGGTACCTCAAGGTAGCTCCAGGAATTCAGTGACCCCTGAATCTCCGCTGTAGAAATGGACTTACTGAGTCTGACTATTACTATTAGTCCACCGATGCTGTTCTACACAGAGAAGAGACAACAAACATATTGAGACAATAGGTTATTTAATTTGTTAGGTTTCTTTCCAGTATTACCCTTGGGATGTATGCATGGAACTACTACTGGAGAGATAATTATTTTAGTCCTGTGGCTTATTAAGCATTGGCAGTACTTTCATTTATTTGCCCATGAATCTCTGAATTGACAGCTATAACAAAGCAATACTCAGAGGAGTGTTACAGTGGCATGACAATGTTGAATAGACTCCAGAGTGGCTTCCGGGCTAACTTTTCGGTTAGTCTGATCCTTGAACAGACTGTTACTATGTTTGTGAACCTCAAACAAAACCCCTGAGTATATAACGACTGTAAAAGCCTGTTAATTTGTATTTACGTGTGTGTTATTTGGGTTCAATTCATTTGTGTCAGTCTGGCATTCACATCTCCAACTCTGATCACGTCATTCTCAAAGCTGTGGTCATTTCCTTCTTTATACAGGATGAAAAGTGAAATATTCCAAACTCCAGGAGTATCATAAATTATTATTGATGATTTCTTCTTCTTTTGGAAAAACTCAAGATTTGTATGGTATTGGTAATATCATATTGCCCATTCAGTCACACTCCACTTTCATTTTCTTTCACAGGTTGCTTGCAGTCCTGATCCAAGCCTCTGTGTGATTTTAGCATTCAATCCATGTCACAGTTTCCCCACTGTGATAGTTAGAGTTTGCTTCCTGATGCAAAGCATTCTGAGATCCATGCATGGAGAATATTATAGAATAGGTTTACTGTAAATATTTTATGTCAGCATGGGAAAAGTATTGATGCTTTATATAGCATGACTACTGCTTGTCAGTCTTGAAAGTGTTTCCTCAAACCTTAAGAGAGATACTTGGGTATCTCAGTTAAGAGACTGTTCTGTTTAATGAGCTGGTTCTTTTATCTCTGCTTTGGACTTCACTAATTACAGTCTGACAATATCACTCTTAATCCAACCCCTGCTTTGCCTTGGGGACTAATTTTGCACCTGCTGCCAGGAAAAAGTTGTCTCCTCATTTATGAACCAGGCAGGTTTTCTAAACCTGTGAGTGTTAATCTTCTCAATCTATACTGAATGATTTTTTCCATTGGTGAATTTCAAGCTGCTTAATCAGATTATTGCAAAACCCACTAAAGAGGAAGCAAAGAAAAGCATGACATCATCACTTCAGGAGTTTGCCCAACTTTCCAAACATGCGTTACAAGTAAGTGCTAAATGAACTGGCCTGCAAGGCAGAAAGATAGCCTGGTGTTCAGCATGCCTGTAGGAGGCTAGTGAGTCCTACACTGCTCCATGAACTTTCTGTAAGACTGTGGGAACTAAATAGAAAGTAGGAGGAAGAGGAACGTGAACCTAAAAACTCTTATCAGCTCTGCTCCTGACGCTTCTGTTCACAGATAAAGAGGTGATCTGACCCAAAAGCAGCCTAGGACTCTTTCTCTTCCATACCATATTGTACAATGACTTAAGTGCGTTCTGCTCACTGAGGAATCATACAAAAATGAAGGGGGTTGTGTGGATGGGAGACAGTAGCATTTGCTGCTGCAGTACTGTGAAAGAAAAAGAAAAAAAAGCCAAATCTCAACATGATTTTTCAAATGCCTGGACAGCAAGGTGCTTCTTGATAAGAAGATCTCCCTGAAGCGTCAATCAAGACCCATATTCCTGGAGGCTGTGCCTGACAAATGATGCCTGATTCCTTTCTGATGCCACACCAAATTGCATCTTGTGGTCTTACAGCAGGGGAAGTTTCTTTTGATCCCACAAGCCTAGATTCCTTCAACCTCACTTTACAAGCTCAACTGTCTTCAGACTTCCTCTCTCAGAAGTGGAATAAGTGCCTGCACAGTGAGGAGCACTTAGCATAGGGAACTGCCATTATAAGTTTAGATTTCTCTGCATCTTCCATAGAGGGATACTCAGACAGTTAGGCTTCCCTATGCAGCTGGCTTCAGTGCTGAAAGTTACACAGGATGAATCCTGTCTGGCTCATTTCATTGTTTTCCTTAAGTAAACACAGTCATTCTCAGAAGCTCAGTCACTGAACCCCAAAGTGATCAAATACAAGAAAATGAATCAAAATACAAAGGAAAGGAAATATTATATCATAAAAATTATTCAGACAGACTTAAGGGCAAGCATAATGCTTGAAATTTTGTCTTCTTTATTTCAATAAGCTTGATGTTGACTGTATAGTGTTCCTTTAATTTGAAACATTTCATTATGTTCTCTTCAACTTAGCTATGTTTCCCCTTTCTGTTTCCAAAGATATGAAATTATGAATTTTAAGAAAATGGGGAAGGACTACTTTGATTATATCAATGTTGGCAGCTGGGACAATGGTGAGCTGAAAATGGATGACGATGAAATATGGTCAGAGAAAAATAACATCATCAGATCTGTGTGCAGTGAACCCTGTGAAAAAGGGCAGATAAAGGTAAATATTTTCTCCATTTACTTCAGTCATGCAGAATACAAGTTTTTCCTAACTCTCCCATGGAGACAAATATCCCACACCTTAACTAAAATGTACAGACTTACGTGCTTAGTACTTACTTGTATCATAGTAATCTCACAATTTTCATAAGTTGCCATTTTCTTGTACTCCTGTATCTGTGAATTACTGACTTTTTCTACTTATTTCCCAAATGCTTTAGAACAGGCACTGTTTGTGGGCTTTTTGTTGCATATTTTCCCTGCATCTGATTCAATGGATTGCAAATCCCTGAGTGGGAATTGTCAGTACAATTGCAGGTAAATTATAAATAATAATTGCTATTATTCCAGTGCTAGACATAGACACCTAGACTGGAACATTATTACTCAGATCAAATTTTTGGCATCACCAGAGAACATCAATAACTACCATTGCATATTGCTTCAGGAAATGCAGGTAACACTTGTTTTAGTCATATGTTTTACTGCTGCTTTATTTTCCAGGTTTTTGATTTTTCCTTTCTCCTTTTCATGTTGCTGTAAGGAGGGTAAATGTATCTGTCATATATCAATTATACTCTATTATCCTTCAGCATAACACTGCAAAACAGTTAAAATACTACAAGTCCTTAGCTTACCTTGCAGTCATTTATATAAAAGCCTGTGGAATGAGGGGATGAGCACGGACAGTGGCTCAGACTGAAAAAGCAGCTGCAATTTCTGACATGTTTCACTGGAAGCAGGATCACTTTTCTCCTGTGCTAACATGGCGTTTTCTCCTTTGTTAACATGGCATGCCTGCAAAACCTGGCAAGCAGCTGCAATGAAAGTCTGATGGGAGGCTGATAATGCTTTGCAACATAAAGTGAATTGCTTCAGACTGAGTTTTTCAGAGTTCTAGGACACAGTCACTATGGTTTATTCACTAACTGGTCTTTGGCAGAGTCAGTACATGAGTTTCATCAGATCAAATGTCTTCAGTATAGGCATATACAGCTATATGACATTTTTGAACTTCTTTGTTGTCTATGGAAATGATTTAGTATTCCAGATCAGGAGTCATCTCATCCTCATGTAGGCTTTGAAAACACTTAAGATGCATCTCAACAACAAGGATTTGATAAAATCCATACACAAGCAGCTCCAAACATTGGAAATAGTGTGGACATACATTTATTTAAACATATACAGATTCAAACATTTGCCCAGATGACAAGGAGAAGGGAAAATCTGTTTTTGTTTAAAGAGAATTATTGTTATTACAAGGGGCAGAAGAGATTGGTTTTATTTAAGTGCTACAACAAACAATTTTTCAAGAAATTAAAAGGGTGAAGAAATAGATATCTGAGCAATTTCATGCAAAAAAGTCTGACCTGATTCTGAGTAGTGGAGAACAATTATTTTGATTCCATAGAAGGATACATAATACTTCTCTGGATTAACCCACAATTATCACTGGATAAGAAATTATCAGTGTACCAGTTTTCTGCCAGATTTGTCAAATCCCAAGTATTTTATAGAAGATATGGATTTAGTGAAAAGTTTAACAGGGAAGAGTAAGTTAATTAAGTTAAAGAATGTTTAGGTGGCTTGATAATAGCATATGGTTTCTATTTTGTCATTTCATTTTCCTGAGTATTTTATGCATTGTAAAACTATGGATTTTTATAATGCATCATATTTACCAGGATATGTGTCTAAAACTTAGTGCAAGATTTCTAAGAATTGATTTTCCCAGACATAAGAAATTTTGTCGTTTGTTCAACTTTTTATTCTAGTTCAAAATGAAAGAAATTCTGATATGTGAATTCTTCTAGAGGACAGCTATTCTGCTTTGCAAGTAGATCTAGTCTCAACACTTGTAGAGCAAACTACTTAGGCTCCCATGTCCTCTCTACTAGTTTAGATGTTTCAGTGTGGCTTTTTCTTCTTTTCATACTTTACAATTTTAAAAACAAAACAAAACAAAATGAAGTTTTAAAGTCACCATATTGCTGATGAAAATGATTTGATTGACTTTTTTTTCACTGCAGCACTGCAAAGAGCAATCTAGTTATTTTTTATTACATTCCTTTACATTTCATTTATTAAGATTGCAATAAAGATATTGGGTTTTGAAGCCACCTGCTAAATTCATCATTGCAAAAGATACATAAGTCAAACTACTTATGCTGTAATTGGGAGTATTCGTTTAGAAAATATTTGGGAAGAGCAGAGAAGCTGGGAACACTTTATTTCAAAAGAAAGACATATTGACAAGAAGCACAAATGTTTTTAGTGCCCAGAGATGATAAATAAGGATCTTGAAAAATCTGCATCTCAGTTATGAGCACGCAATAACATTTGGCAGTAAATTATAAAATGAGAAATCAGGTCAAATGTTAAAATAGATAAAGATAACATTTTCATTCTTAAATGTTAATTAGAATTGCAGTAATTAAATAATCCTGGAAAAGGCATGTTCAGTTTTTATGTCTGGAAAAAATCAGTTTTAAGAAATTACTCACATCTGGGTGGAAAATAAGCACCAAAAAATCTTAGAGTAATGAGCCCTTAGGGAAATAATGTTGCTGAAATGATTCCTTGTATGGACCACAATGGAGTGGTCCATATGCCTTGCCTATCACAAGCTGGCTTCTGTAGGCACATTGCCATCTATGAAATTCTGAGTTTTTAATTCTAAGAGGGAAAAAACATCTTATTGCCAGTCTGTACCTCCACTTATACTTCTGTGGCATTAATGGTATCTTTATTCTGGTACACACATGATGGGAGAACTGAGAACTTGTGTCATTTTGTATAAGCAAAAATATCATTGAAAGAAACTTCCTTTAAAATAAACTTCTAAAAAAAACTCTATTAAAGAAAAAGAGATTAAAAAAATTAAATTAGCAACTGGAACAGCATGAATGCACATTTACGTTGTTAAACCAAATGTCAATTTTTGTCTCAGGTGATCCGTAAAGGAGAAGTGAGTTGCTGTTGGACCTGCACTCCTTGTAAAGAGAATGAATATGTATATGATGAATACACATGCAAAGCCTGCCAGCTCGGCTCCTGGCCCAATGATGACCTCACAGGTAAATGGGTTGTGGCTGTGCTTATGTTGTCAATGAAAATGTTCTGAGCTGAAGAAACAAATGCCAGACACAAGTGAGTATGAGGACTGTTTCAATCAGATTGAACCTGGAGACAGAGCTGACATTTGAACTGAGGCTGGTATTTGTCCCCTCTTCTCAACCTGATCCAGGAACCATTGGTGTAATTAAGATGCTTTCTAAAGACCTGAATTACTAAATCTAGAAATAAAAACATAGTCCTGATTTTGTAGTGTCCTAACATCTAGCTGGTGATGGAGACCTTGTCCTACCCAAACAGGTCCTACCCAAATTAAGTCCTTGGCAGAGAAATTATTAAGAGAGGTCAGGTTTCAGTTTTATTTTCCTCCCATGCAGGTACAGAAGAGTCACTCAATACTTCTTTTTTTAATCTGAAAAAGTTATGAACTAGTTGCTGTAGTTACTGCTGCTAAATGCATAACAGCTCCATTTGTCCTTTGTTCACCAGTCTGCTAGACTACAGGGTTCATGTTCTTGTGCAGATCTCTATGCTCTTGCAGAATATCAATTTGGCTGCTTTAGAGATAAATTACTCTGACACTTGTATCCCACAGCCTCTCTTCTTTGTGACTAATAAACAGAATTCAAGAATTCAAACACTCAGAGCACAAACTACTTCAAAACAGCTCAAGGAGCAGGTTCTCATTGTGCCGGCCTCTTTATGGGCAAGGGGAGATGAGACAAGGTTTTTCCAAAGAGCTCACAAACTTGTTTTTTGTATAACTTCAGTTGATGAAGGGAGAAATTTTTAGGGTGAAAGAGAGAGAAGACAAAAAGAAAAATCTTTCTGGGTGAATTTATGTAAGTGGAAGTGTCAGGCAAGGCTTCGCCTATAGAAAGATTTGTATATATAAATTACTCCTTTCCCGGTAAGGAATGCTACATTGCTGTAATATATGAACTAGGTCACTTAACTACTGCAAAAATATCATTTAGCCATGAAACTGCCGGGGTATTTTACAGAAAATGTCAAACATGAAACTTTCAATGAGAAAAAAACTTCTAACTGCAAAAGCTGAAACAGCAATAACATGGATTTGCAAGTGCTCCCCCAGCCTTGCCTCCCAGGGCACTCAGCAATCAGCCAGCAAAGCCTTCTCATATCAAGGAGAATGGAGAAGAAGATAAAAAGAGACTTAGCCCCACATATCCCCCAAAGCACAGTACTGAGGATGTGGAGTAAGCTCATAGAGGTTCACATCCCAGATAGGCCATCCAGGAGCCTCCAAAGCCCACGTTGCAAGGACAAGGCCACCACACCAGGCTGGCCAGTTTATGATGGTCAATTAGTTGTAAATCATCGACTCTTCAACCACTTGAGCTCTTGTTTGAGATGTGCAGAGCCCAGCTTACATCTCTGTTTCAGTAAGCATCTGAGTTTTTTTTAACCAAAGTAGATCAGTTAGAAAAAGAGCTGCTATGATTCAGTTAGGAGTGAACTTGTTCCAAGTTCAATGGGCCATTGGACCATTCTGAAGACTCACTTCAGAAACACTGAGAATGGGAAAAGCCCAATGCTATAGTGAGGTTTGGGTAATTAAGCCTGCAAGCACCATATGTAGGCCAGGTTGGCCTTTGGGCCCTGTGCTTTGAGTGGCTCCCTAGGGCATGCAGACCTCCATGCCTCAGGCAAGGCATCAGTCTGCCCTTGTGCAAGAATTTACCCTCTGAAAGTCTTACTTTGCCCTGGAAAAGCAGGATGAGGTGGCACGTGGAAAACTCCTGTAGGATGAGTCAATGGTTTTCTAATCAGCTCTGTTTTAACAGAGAGTAGTTGTCTTTTTAGTCAAGCCAACTGTTTTGTTTGTATTACATGGGCTGCTACATTTTGCAAACCATTCATCTGGATTTAGACATGCATTTTATGTGTTTATAAGGACCAAAGTCAATATACACACAAAATAACCCCTCAAATTCGGTGCCAAACAATGTTCCTCAGGAGATCTAACCCATATTCCTCAGCCAGGCACAAATTCAGCAAGCAGTGTCTGGAAATTGAGCCCCCCTTGGACTTCATGAGCACAGCTGATATAATATTCACTCCTGATAACAGGGCATATCCATCACAATAGCTTCAAGGCTCTGTAGTCCCCACTTAACTTACTATTCACATGATGGCTGGATCTTGTTTTATTTAGCTTTGTATCAAAACCAGATTTTAAAAATCCTATTCCCAGTTTATCCATGCAGTATATCGAGCTGTATTTTTAATGGTCATAATTATAGTCCCAACTTTTACAGCTTGTAAAAAACTGTCTCTCAGTCTTGTTTACAACATCAAATTTAGTAATATATGTGAATTAAAAATAAGGAGAGGGAGATGTGTTTTGTATTCTGGCAAGGAAATTTCCCTTCAGTTTTATAAAGCATACACTAATCTCCTTGAAATGCCCCTAGATCTGATACTGAAGCAGTCTATGTCTCCTTGCTGCTTGATAAAGCTGTGCCTTAGGTAATAACAGCTCCACAAGGCTACACATTTAAAAAGCTCATTGGAATCAGTCTTCCGTGCACGATCACCTTCAGATGAGAGTCCTGTAAGTATATTAGCCACCAGCCTGGGAAGGCTTTCAATGTGGAGCTGTACTTCACTGTTTGCCAGAGATCTGAACCCGGATAAAAACATTTTTGGAATCCTTTCTTGGCTCACACAACAAAACATTGCTTCATCTTTCTTATGCTCAATGACCAGCATCAGTTTTCTGCCACAAACTTCACATATAAAATGTGTAATGTTGCTCACAGAAAGGAAGAGAGATTAATGCCTTTTTCTAATCACCTGTGAAAAATCAGAATTTGGATGCAGGAGGGGAAAAGACAGAAGGGATGCAGTACATGTAGGAAAACAAAGTTATTCTCAGAACAGAAAAAGACAGTGGAGTTCTGAAGTACAGAAAGGTACAGGAAGTCCAAATGTAGTGAGAGAGACCAATAAAAGGAAGGAGTTTCTCTTGATTAAATCAGTTACTCGAAAATGTCTCCATCTCGAAGTAAAGCTGAGGTGAGAAAAGTAATGTTTAGCCACCTATCTTTTATTTCCTCACAAATTCTAGTTTCATAGCTTATGCATACTATCAAAAAGATAGTCATCCTCTTCCTTTTCTCCAAATGTGTCTACACCATCCCAACACTCAACCAAAGTAATTCTTTTATCCTCCTGGTTTAGTATCAAGATGTGCTTTCCAATCTGCTGTAGCTCCCCTTCTTCCTTATGTAATGTGTTAACATCTGTACATTACAGCACCACTTCACACATTAGTGTGGCCAGTATGCCTGAGCCACATGCTCAGTTAGAGCAAGAGAAACTCATAGGCTCAAGCCCAAGCCCTTCTCTATATTTTATTCACAGTGGAGGGAAGATAAATAGATGCCAGGCATGTTTAAATACAAATGAAAGGATTTTCTTAACACTGAGGACTAAACCTAAATTATATGAATTTTTCAGCAGCTGGATGGGAGTGGTTTTTTGGTTCACCAAAAACCCACTTGGCTTTGAGGACATGGTATTCTGCGTTCAAAAATGGTGCCTTGGAAAGATCAGATAAGTTTTGTTTGGCATCTCAAAGTTTTTTCATTGGATGTAGGTTCGTCTTGGTGCAGTTATCAGTAGTGCTTGTTTAAGGACATTTTTGAGGCAGGAAAGAGGCAATTATTCTCTCTGTCATTCAGGGACAGCATACAACAATAGCAGAAACTAAGTTTTGTCTGGCAACATCTGGGACTGCAAGGAAAGCAGCTGATATTAATTTCATTGACACCTGGATTCTCTTCAGCTTGTATTGACATTTTTCTCATCCCCTCTGTAGTCCAAATATGCTGCCTATTTGATTTTCTTAATCATATTCTCATGGAAATAAGAGCTGAAATATTTTACAGCACTTTAAGTGTTTTCTTTGCCATTCAAGGATAAGGCTAAATATCAGAAATCAGTTTTTACTATTGTTACACAATTGCTTCCACCAAATAAGATGAAACCTTATTTGTAAGTAAACCCAGGGTAGCATCATCACGATCCAGTCTACTTGTCTGAAAGTGCCAGATAAAAGCTGGATTATCCAAACAATCCTTGAATGGAAAGGACTGTAAAAGGGCCATCTGACCTCTACATGACACAGCAGCCATTTCAAAGAGCTCTGACAGCACTGCTGCTGTATGCCGTTTGGCTTGCACCAATCTAGACTGCTCACTGCGAAACAAGGACGACTGCTTCCCTCATCCTGAGGGCATTGCTTGTTCTGTCAGCCAGAGCTACAGAGAACAGAGAGCGCTGAGAGCTGCTGCTGTCTTGGCTCTGGGCACTCTCTGGGACAACACTGCCACGGCTCATGCAAACCACCCATGGGGCTTAGGACAGGGGTGATGCTCAATGGCTGATCTTGATGGATCCCCACAAGGGCTTGGTTGGCTCTTCCTGCAGCATGCTGATTCAGGCTATGGCAGAAGCCATGTGGTCTGAGGCTGGTGTATCTCATAAGACAAGATCATGCCTCCCACCCCAAGCAAAGGAATTATTCATCTCTTGAATGAAATATTTTCAAGCAGTAATTGCTCGTTGCTATCAAAATGCTTTCTTGCATTGTTGCTTGCAATAAAGTTACAGCCATTGGTAATTACAGCAGTAGTCTGACAGTTGTGAGCACAAGGCAGAACACAATTCAGCTTGTGCTGACATCGCTTTTGCTGCTGAAACATGACTAGGATCTTGGGTTTGGGGTAGTGATGCACTGGAATGGGTTGCCCAGGGAAATTGTGAATGCTCCATACCGGGAGGTGGTCAAGGCCAGGCTGGACAGAGCCTTGGGTGACATGGTTCAGTGGGAGGTGTCCCTGCCCGTGGCAGGGGGGTTGAAACTAGATGATCTTAAGGTCCTTTCCAACCCTAACTATTCTATGATTCTATGATTCTATAACTGGTAAGGCTGTAATTCAGACTGAGGGTAGGAGGACTCAATTTTTGTCTGGTTGGGTTTAGTGTTTTAAATGCACATCATCAGAGATTATGTCAAATTTTCACCCTGACTTTCCGTGCTTTCTATTTCTCTTTTCTTTTTCTTTCTTATTCCAAGTGAAATATAACTATTTCCATTGTCACTCTCACATTTGCTTCTTGGAGAAAGCATATGAGGACGAGTTAAGGGTTCAGGTGGCAATGTGATGACCAGGATCTGTGGGTGTCATTTTCTCCTCTCCCTTTTTGCTGGGTTTGAGGGCTCTTCTTCCCTCAATTGCTTGTTTCAAGTGAGGTGTGAACTTTAGCTTCCAGTCCATTTACAACCCAAGCCTCCAACATGAGCCACACAGTGCTTCAGGCTCAAGTGAGCTGGTTCAAGAATGCCGAGCTCAAGAAACAGCTCTGGATGAAGGGGGACTTGTCAACAAATCCAGAAGGATACGCTTGTAATTGTGCCTTACATTATGGAAAGTTTGCTGAACATGACATATTCTGAACAAAATATTTACAACAAACAGATCCAGCATTTTTAGTGAAACTTAAAACTTTAGAGCTAACATAAGGATGGACCTGATTGCTGCAATTCATCAGTTCCTCCTCCCTTTCTGCACATTTGTATAATTAAGGAATCATTCCCCATGTGGTCACAGAGTAACTTTAACGAATTGTTCTAAAATTCCTGGCCTTGCCTTTTACTACAATGCACAGCTAAGTCAGTGTATTTGGGTTGCTAGGGACTTAGGCTCCTGAGCTACAGATGTCACAGTTTTCATGGTTTAAGATGTGACTGATTCTAATTCTTGCCCTGCAAAGGTGGCACAATAAACACATGCACAGTCCTCCGCTGCATCTTCTGATTCTGCAAACATGCATTTGCTGGTGGTTTCAGTTGACATGTCAGCCTTGGAACTGCAGCAGCTAAAGCAGCTTATGGTCACTTTTACATGCCCTGATATTGTAGCAACTACAAAAGGTCCTACCAGAACAGGGCAAAGAACTGGAGACCATAATAGTTTATCAAGGCACCAGAATTTAACATCAAAGCATTAAAGATATCCTTTCACACTTTAGTTGGTCCACATCCCATGTGGAGGTCAGGGGGCTGATTTCTCACTCAGGACTTTGGGAAATATAATCCTTACTTTTGCCTTGTCTGTTTGGGTAACAAGTTAGGTTTTTATTAAGAAAAAAATAAAAATAAAATAAAAGCTATCCTGTAGCTCCTTATTCTGATGTAGATTTTTATTCTGATTCCTACATTTTTGCATCTCAGCTTTCCATATGTTAAAACCCAAAAAACTAATAAAAATATTCCTTTTTCTTTTGGGAACGTAAATAGGGAAATAATCAGAAGCATTATATAAAATATTTGTCAGCATAACATTAATGCACTTTGAATAACATGTGCCAAACCCTATGTGGAGACTCTAATTCATAAGATGTGGCTATGTTGTTATTTAGGTTTCAGCCTTGGTGTTTGGACTTCAGTTATCCTTGGAAAGGTCTGTGAAATTACCAGGAAAACCAAGTGTTTTGTTGACAGGCTGAACTCATTGCCCAGGGTGCCAAAACCCACTGAAGAATATTTAATACTTACTAAATCAGCAGTTATTTTCTGACAGTTTTAGTGACCATGTGCAGATTCAGTAAGCTTTACTTCATGATGTTGACTTCACAGTATCACAGTATCACAGTATGTTAGAGATTGGAAGGGACCTCAAGAGATCATCTAGTCCAATCCCCCTGCCAGAGCAGGAACACCTAGATAAGGTTACACAGGAATGTGTCCAGGCGGGTTTTGAATGTCTCCAGAGAAGGAGACTCCACAACCCCCCTGGGCAGCCTGTTCCAGTGTTCTGTCACCCTCACTGAGAAGAAGTTTCTTCTCAAGTTTAAGTGGAACCTCTTGTGTTCCAGTTTATACCCATTACCCCTTGTCTTATCATTGTTTGCCATTGAGAAGAGCCTGGCTCCATCCTCATGACACTCCCCCTTTATATATTTATATACACTAATAAGGTCCCCCCGCAGTCTCCTCTTCTCCAAACTATAGAGACCCAGCTCCCTCAGCCTTTCCTCATAAGGGAGATGCTCCACTCCCTTAATCATCTTTGTCGCCCTGCGCTGGACTCTCTCCAGCAGGTCCCTGTCCTTCTTGAACTGAGGGGCCCAGAACTGGACACAATATTCCAGATGCGGTCTCACCAGGGCCGAGTAGAGGGGAAGGAGGACCTCTCTCGACCTACTGACCACCCCCCTTCTAATACACCCCAGGATGCCATTGGCCTTCCTGGCCACAAGGGCACAGTGTTGGCTCATGGTCATCCTGCCGTCCACTAGGACCCCCAGGTCCCTCTCCCCTACACTACTCTCTAACAGGTCGTTCCCCAACCTATACTGGAACCTGGGGTTGTTCCTGCCCAGATGCAGGACTCTACACTTTCCCTTGTTATATTTCATCAAGTTTCTCCCTGCCCAACTCTCCAGCCTGTCCAGGTCCCGCTGGATGGCAGCACAGCCTTCTGGCGTGTCAGCCACTCCTCCCAGCTTAGTGTCATCAGCAAACTTGCTGACAGTACACTCAATTCCCTCATCTAAATCATTGATGAATATATTAAATAATACTGGTCCCAATACTGACCCTTGAGGCACTCCACTAGATACAGGCCTCCAACTGGACTCCGCCCCATAGACTACAACTCTCTGGCTTCTGTCCTTCAGCCAGTTCGCAGTCCATCTCACTACCTGATCATCCAGGCCACACTTCCTCAATTTAGCTATGAGGATGCTGTGGGAGACTGTGTCAAATGCTTTGCTGAAGTCAAGGTAGACCACATCCACCGCTCTGCCATCATCCATCCACAATGTTATTTCCTCATAGAAGGCTAGGAGGTTGGTCAAGCATGACTTCCCCTTGGTAAAACCATGTTGACTGCCCCTCATAACCCTCTTATCCTTGACATGCCTTAAGATGGCATCAAGGATAAGGTGTTCCATCACTTTCCCAGGGATGGAGGTGAGGCTGACCGGTCTATAGTTACCTGGGTCCTCCTTCTTGCCTTTTTTGAAGACTGGAGTGACATTTGCTTTCCTCCAGTCCTCAGGCACCTCTCCTGTTTCCCAAGACTTGGTAAAGATGATGGAGAGTGGTCTAGCAATGACTTCCGCCAGTTCCCTCAGCACCCGCGGGTGCATCCCATCTGGACCCATGGATTTATGGATGTCCAGATTGCTCAACTGGTCCCTAACCCATTCCTCATGGACTAAGGCAAACCGCTCCAGTGACCTGACTTCATCTGAGGTCTCAGGAGTACAGGGTTCTTCAGGACTGCCTCCGGCAGAGTAGACTGACACAAAGAAGGCATTCAATAACTCTGCCATCTCTGTATCTTCTGTCACCAGGGCACCCATCCCATTCACCAGTGGGCCAACCTTGCCTCTGGTATTAGTTTTATCAGCTATGTATTTGAAAAAGCTCTTTCTGTTGTCCTTGACCCCTCTGGCCAGATTTAATTCTAAGGAGGCCTTAGCCATCCTAGCTGCCTTCCTACATCCTCTAGCAGCAGCCTTATATTCCTCCCGAGTGGCCAGCCCCTCCTTCCATGACCTATAAACTCTGCTCTTCCACTTGAGCATACCCAGCAGTTCCTTATTCAGCCACGCAGGTCTCCTGGCCCTCTTCCTTGACTTCCTACGTGTCGGGATGCTCAGCTCTTGAGCTTGGAATAAGCAATTCTTGAATGCCAACCAACTATCTTGGGCCCCTTTACCTTCAAGCAGCCTTGCCCATGGGACTTCCCCTAGCAATTGCTTGAAAAGGCCAAAGTTTGCCCTGCTGAAGTCCAGGGTTGCAATTCTACTTGCTATTGTACTGGTCCTACCACACAAGATCCTGAATTCCACCATCTCGTGGTCGCTGCAACCAAGGCAGCCCTCAACCTTTACTGCTTCAACCAGACCCTCCTTGTTAGTGAGGATGAGATCCAGCAGCGCTCCTCTCCTGGTTGGCTGATCCACCATTTGGATGAGGAAGTTATCATCCATACACTGGAGGAACCTCCTGGACTGTGGCTGGGTTGCTGAGTAGTCCTTCCAGCAAACATCAGGGAAGTTAAAATCCCCCACGACGACCACGTCCTGTGACTGTGAGGCCGCTCTCAGCTGCTTGTAGAAGGCCTCATCAACTTCCTCACCCTGATCTGGTGGCCTGTAACAGACACCCACAACAGTATCGCCCCGCCAGCCTGCCCCTTAATTCTCACCCACAGACTCTCAACTCGCTCATCCCCTGTTCCTGGACAGAGCTCAGTACATTGTAGCTGCTCTCGCACATAAAGAGCAACCCCACCACCCCGCCTGGCTGGCCTGTCTTTCCTGAAAAGGACATAGCCCTCCATGACTATATTCCAGTCATGCGAGCTGTCCCACCACGTCTCTGTAATTGCCACCAGATCATAATCTCCTGACTTAACACAGGTCTCCAACTCCTCCTGCTTATTTCCCATGCTGCATGCATTGGTGCTTAATTGGTGCTTAATTGGACTTAAGAGACTTCACTGAATTTCCTTCACTTTCCTATGTGCATCCTATTCACAAGCTTTAGTCTGTCATGTTTACCTTTGGAACTAGTTTAATTATATATTTTATATTGCCTAACATGAAAAGGATTGTCAGTGCTAAGCTAATACAGTTTTATGAATGCTGAAGGCATGGTAAGGTCTCTTAGGTGTCAAGGTTATAATAACAAATCAAAACAGTGTCAAGATCAAATCCCCAGAAAGTATGGACTGTAATACAGTGCTTCATATCTGTGAACTCTTCTCCCAGATGAGCTAATTTTAATGCAATTTGAAAGATCAGAAATAAGTGACAAGCCTACCTCTACAGAGAGAGCACAGGCTATAATAGACCTATGGAAGTGGTCCAGCTGTATAGAGCTCCTCCTCTCTTTGTTTATGGCACAATTCTGCCCATCCCTGAAATAGCTATATGTTTTTCCCAGAATATTAGAACCTTTTCTTTTCTCCATAAGACCCTTATGCATCCTTATCTGTAATTTGCTGATAGATGCTCTTTTCAGAAACCCTTTCCCTAGCATGTAAAATGGGACTCTGATTTTTAATATCTGCTTCTCTTGCTATTCACTTGATTTCACTGGCTAGGCTTCTGGCCAGAACAACATATAGACAGTTTTATGTCAGTTTTACTGGGGCTCCATTCCCAGAAACTGTGCATTCTTGAGCACAGAGTAGAACAACTGTATACCTGCTCCAAGTTGGACTGGCTCCTAGCAGCCTTTCCACAACCCAAAGATTGCCTCATCAAACTGAAGGGACCACAAGACAAGGCTGATGGCTCTATTCCACCTGGAGTTTCTGAGCCAGGTAGGAGAAAAGACTTTCCAGGTGCTTGGAGATATTGATAAAGTATAGGAAGTGGGCTGTGGGGCAGGACCTTGCCCAACTGACCATTCAGCATACACATATTTAGGGGATAGGAATGGATTCTTCTTTCATTACCATTTTTCAGTTTTTGCCTTGGTATAATCCTGACCATCAAGCTAAATTGAACATTCATAGTGCTGTTTTCCCATATTTCTTTTACTTGATCTAGTTGTCCTTTTCTGCAATGTGCCATTCTCAGAAATCATTAGCTGCAGAGCTGTTACATGAAAACCTCATAACTGAGGAATAAATCATTGCACAGTTTAGCATTCTCCTTGTAAATTATACACAGAGTTGGGGGGGGGGGGACGGTAAAGGTTTCAACTCTTTTCTCAGGTATTTTATTAAGAGAATGTAGAAAGAGTAATACAGCAAAGAAGGCTTGAAATAGACTGAAACTAATGAGAAATGCTTCATTATGATTCACCTCTGCTGCAACATTAGAAACTAAGCAAAATTCAGCCCCTTATATCATTGTCCATATGTAAAGGCGAACTGTCAGATAGAGAACTTTTCTCTTCAAATTTCCTGTCCAAGAATATACAGCAGTATTAGCAGCTGGTAACAATTTGTTTCACCAAAACATTAATTACATTTTGGTAAAACTGAAAACAGATTTAGAGGCCACCCATAAAACTTATTGGGGAAGAACCCATATTGGGTATCTGCACACACCAGAGGATGCTTTCTGGTGTTCACCTTTCTTCCACCACTCTCACTGGTATAAAATGCTGATTTTAATTACGTGATTCCCATGCTACATTAATCTTGATGGACTTTTAGAATGAAATGCAGTGTCTCCTTTACAATGAAACAAGTAAACCCTTTAAAATCAGCAAGATTCAAATAAATATCATTAACTAATTCTATGAAAGTGTTCCATAAAAATTTGTCTTTGTTACATTAAGACATGGCAATAATTTCATTACTGCAACAGAAACCTTTGTACAAGAATGCAGTTAAAATATGGATAGCAACTTAATATGAATTTAGTAATGAAGAGCACAATTCTGTTACCCTGGAGTGACTACAAATTTGTATCCTTTAACTGCACTAATCTCAAAGACTTGTTGACCCTTATCCTTCTGCTTTTTCTGCTTTCTGCAAGAATACAGAACTATCTGCCTTGTACTTTCTCCATACAATCTATTGAGTATACCACCTCATCGTAGCTACTGTATTTTTGATAATATTAATAATGAAGAGATATAGAATACAGAAATAATGGGAGATGAGAGGATCTAAGCTTGATTCCTACCCCTACCTTTTCATGAAATGATTTATACTACTAAGAATGTCAGTGTCAGATTTGGAAAACCTTTAAGCTTCACTTAAAATAAAGGAGAAGACAAAGAGTAGACCTTGCATGTAGAAATTCCCAAATTATAGCCCTGATGTCTACATTTACTCCTGTTCATCAAGTTAAGTTCATCACTGAGGTCCCAAGTTCCCTAATTAACTGAGATTGCTTGGCATCCAGATGCCCATCACACAGTAGTAATTATCCTCACTGCTGAAAATGCAGATATGAGCACCCAGTGCTCCATCCCCGTGGGGAGAAGTGCCTTGCCATGACCTATCCCCAGTCAGGCTGACATCAGGCATTCTGTCAGACCTACCCAGAAGATAGCAAACTGATTACAATGGTCACAAATTTTGAGGTCATTTAGAATTTGCAGTCATTATTAGTCAAGCTTAATACAAGTATAGGAGAGATTAAAGCTTTTAGTTGCATTTCCTCTACTCCATCATCCAGCTGTCCTGCCCTGGCTGGCAACATCACTATGCCTGCTGTTGTCAGTAGGTTGCACTCCAGAACATCAAGGTCCTCCCCCCTTATTCCTATTGTATTGGGTATGGCTGAAATGGAGTTAATTCGCCCCATTTTAAGTAGCCCTCATAGTACTGTGCTTTTAATTGGTAGTTCGAAGGCTGTTTTGGCTACTCTTAAGCAGTGCTCACATAGCGTCAAGGCTGATAGACAAGAGAAATAGCAGGAAAACCTGTAACTATATCATTAAAGAATGTTACTCCTATATATTTATGTTTACCTTTGTTTTTCCTTTTTCTGTAGGTTGTGACCTCATTCCAGTCCAGTATCTCAGATGGGGTGATCCCGAACCAATTGCAGCAGTTGTTTTTGCATGTCTGGGTCTGCTGGCCACCTTGTTTGTTACAGCTATATTCATAATGTACCGTGATACTCCAGTGGTCAAATCATCCAGCCGAGAACTTTGCTACATCATTCTAGCCGGCATCTGCTTGGGTTACTTGTGCACGTTCTGTCTCATCGCAAAACCTCAACAGATTTACTGTTATCTTCAGCGAATTGGTATCGGCCTCTCCCCAGCTATGAGTTATTCTGCTCTAGTAACTAAAACTAACCGCATTGCAAGAATCCTGGCTGGAAGCAAGAAGAAAATCTGTACAAAGAAACCTAGGTTCATGAGTGCCTGCGCCCAACTGGTTATTGCATTTATCTTGATATGCATACAATTAGGCATAATTGTTGCCCTCTTTATAATGGAGCCACCAGATATCATGCATGATTACCCAAGCATCCGAGAGGTCTACCTGATTTGTAACACCACCAACTTGGGTGTTGTAACTCCCCTTGGATATAATGGATTATTAATTTTGAGTTGCACCTTTTATGCATTTAAGACAAGAAATGTCCCAGCTAATTTCAATGAAGCAAAGTATATTGCCTTTACAATGTATACCACCTGCATCATTTGGCTGGCTTTTGTGCCGATATATTTTGGAAGCAATTACAAGATAATCACAATGTGTTTCTCAGTGAGTCTGAGTGCCACGGTGGCCCTCGGCTGTATGTTTGTGCCCAAGGTGTATATCATCCTTGCGAAGCCTGAAAGAAACGTACGCAGCGCATTCACCACATCGACAGTGGTCCGCATGCACGTAGGGGATGGAAAGTCATCTTCAGCTGCAAGCCGCTCAAGCAGCCTGGTCAACCTATGGAAACGAAGGGGATCATCTGGTGAAACCCTTAGGTAAAGTTTGCTAATGAGGGAGTGTGGGGAAGAAATTTTGTTCTTCTGAGAGTTAATGGTGTAAGGACAGAGGGAAAAATATTAATTCCCTTTATCTCTGCACTGGGAGAGGAGTGAGTTCTCTCTTCCACACCTGTAACAATTTTGGGTTTGATTTAGTCACAATGCTGTATAAAAAGGGGACAGAGCAGTGGGCAAAAAATTATAAAGCTGGAATTACTGGCTGTGTCAACTGTACACTTAATGTAGAAAGGGAACCAAGATCTTAGGAGAAAATAACAAGACAACAAGAAATATAACTCATTGCCTTGTACTGAATGCACCAATTCACAGTCTCTTTCCCTCAAATGAATTGTATAGTGTCTGTGGTTTGCCTTTAGTAACAGCAGTAAGACAACAGAGTTGCTGTTAGTGCTACATAATCAACATAGAGTAATAAAAACAAGTGGCATTGTGAGCAGCTGCTCTCAGGCATCTGAGGATTTGTTTCATATGACTCCTCTGTTATACTTTTTATCTCCTATGCCGCTGATTTTCCTTTCTTGTATTATCTCTTCCTGCTTTCTTTCTGTCCTCACCTGTCTTCTCTTCTTAACCTTGATACCTATTCCTGTATTTATTCTCCTAACTCCATTAAATTCAGATGCTCACTACCCTTCCTGCCACTGAACAGATTCTCATTGTGAGATATTTCTTTGTTTCTTCCCAAGGAATTATTTGACTTCAGTGATCACAAAGACAATTTCTATGTTCAATGTATAAAAATTAGAGTAAGCCAACGCTAAAGACGAAGGAGAGCTCTGGAATAGAAATACTGTCCTGCGTCATAGACAGAACATGCAGAAATGCACCCAGCCCAGTGTTTCATTTTCATCTTTTGATCCCTTTCACTTTGATATGGGTGCTATGGGGATGATTTGATTTATTTAACTGCTGGCATAAACAATTCTTCCTATGTGAAAGTTTTGTCATTAGTTAGCTATCTATGCCTAACCTGGAAGTGACAAGCAGCAAGATTTTCCTCCTCACTGAAACACATGTGGATTTTAGGATATGCTGTTGTTCACAATTGGAGTTGGCATGGAACAAGGGCAATTATTACTTTCATTTTTGTTTGAACTACAATTTATACTTGAGGAAGGATTTTCTTAGTAATACCTGCAGGACAAATTATGCCAAAGTGATGACTTATTTCTGTCAGATTATGACTAATGCTTCTTTTTCAGTGACTTTGAATTGGTACAGAAATGGCCAGTCTATTACAAGATATTTTATACTTAAGATCAGTTAATGATGGTATCTTCCCTTTCCTTTCCAGGTGCAGAGTAGGATGCTATTTTAAAAGTATAAATCCTTTATCAGCTTAGGTGATGGTTATCCGAAATGTCTTTTTCCTACAGCCTCTGTCTGTACGCCTGAATGACCTGAGGTATTCAGGTTTGAGGCCCTGTAACAACTTCTGGGCCAGATAGAAGAGGCATTCTTCATAATATGTCCTCAATAGGAGGGCATTCTTCCTCTCTGAGATCATTATTATTTCCCGTAACTTTTGCTTCAGAGATCATTTGCCATCTCACAAGTTTTTACTCATAAGATGAAGTTATAGATGATGGGAAGATCTTGGGATTGGGAGTGATTTGTTTGTCATTCATTAAGGGCCAGTTTTGAAAGATACTGCTCTAAAATCTTTGTTTTGTTCTGAAAGAGTATGCCCTGCTATTAAAGATCTTAAAAGTCAAGATGTATTTGCTTCTTTTTGAGGACTGCTACTACTTCTTTATACCCCACAATAGGCAGATAACACCTGTTGTAGAGAATTATTAGCAGAATGTAATAGATCATCAGCAGCAATAACTTCTTTTTCAATAGCACTCTTTTGGGAATGCCTTCAATCCTGAAGAGCAATGAGAATGCCTGGTATGGGTGTGTAGGGATTATAAAGGCAGCATAAAGCTGATATATTTACGTATTTGCCTAGATAGAAAGAACTAGAACATTTAATTTGAAACTTGGAGAAAATCTTTTATGTCATCAGCAGCTTTCATCAACACATAAAACTACAACACCCCTAATCTGTGTGCCTGAATCCTCAGCTGGTTAGACTGTGATGGTGCCAGTGAGTATAGCAGTGCTCAGTCAGTGTGTGCCTGAAGGGTGTGCGATACAAGAGCAAATTGATTCCATCAACCATGGGAAATTCTCCCTAATCAATGCCTATTTGGTTGCATGAAAGAAAATAAAACAGATCCTGAAATGTGCTGAGTACATTTAAAATGCTGCCCAGGACTTCAGCTGTGTCTGTTATCACGTCCAAGAAAGAACAGAAAACCACTTTCAGCTTCAATTCTGCTTACTGTATAGCACAAACAAAGAGAATTCAACCATTTCAGTTAATACTCAAACATTTCTGGAAAAAATATTGCTGCATAAAGTAATATGTTTCAAGGTATTAATCACTATGATGCTCAAAAGCTTGTTTGGATAGTTATTCAAGTAAACACTGAAGTACTCAGAATCAAAGGAAATATGCACTAGAGCTCCATGGCATTATTTAAATAGCTCAGAGGGGTTTTATTTAAAAGAGAGTGAGTCACTGCTGAATTTTAAAGAAACATGCTATTTAAGTCACCAGTGCATAGAGGGGCCCCTATCATTAGCATTTTGTTTCTTGACACTAATTTATAGCACAGTGTAGTACTGCATCAAATTATTGTCGAATAGATAATGCCAATGCTCCATTCAGAGCTTTCCCATCAGCTGCAAAATGACAGATAACCAGACTGCATTTTCATAAATAAAGAAATGCATCTGTTAAAGTCCTAAATGACTTTTTGCATGGGGTGTTCTTCAATTAAGCAAAATCAGGCAAGCTGTGGATATGTGCTGGAATGAATCTTCACATACTGAAATATGTAGAAGGAGAGAGTAAAACTATTCATTACCCAGTGAAATGAAAACCATTTCACCATAGGCTCTTGTGATTCAGCAGTACTCACCAAAATATATTCTACCATGAAAAGCAGGGCTAACAAACTAGACATTATCAGAACTGATTCCACAAAGAAGAATGATGAACACTATGTATCTGGAGTCAAGGCCACACCAATCTGAGTAGAGGCATATCGGGACCTCCTGCTCCCAGTTATCTTACCTGTTAGTTTCATAAGGATAAGGAAGGCTATAAATAAATAAATCCTACCTTAAGGTCCCAGAAACTATTATCATCTATGCTACATAGCCTCTTTGCAAGAGTCCAAAATACAGGGCTAATTTAACCTCTTCTCATTTTCAAATAACTCTATATCCCAGCTGAGATAAACACCATTTCTGCTACCAGAGCTGCTACCATGATATTGCTAGACAGGAAGGCACACTAAAAAGTCTCAGTGATGCTACCCTGGTCCAGGGGATAAACGAGATGCTCCAAACTTTCTCTTACCTTTCCTCCTAAGAAGTTTGTCTACCACTGTGTGATTGCAGAATTGGGCGCTGCTCTCTATACATCTGCAGAACTGATTGGACTGACAGCTTTCATTCAGGAGCAGGCATCCCTTGCTCTAGTGAGTCAATACTCACCCTCAGGTGAACCATAGGATTTTTATTGTATAATCACTATTATTCTGTTTTATCTTAGACAAAGAACCAGGTCTCATTTGAGAGCATTTTTCTCCCCTCAGGCACTACACTGGCACAGTAACAGCAGCTTAAGGGAGTGTCTGCCTTGCACAGGCGTCAGGAAAATCATTCATGTATCCAGGCTCACATGCTGTTAAATGCTATTCCCTGTCTCCTGTGAGGAAAACATGATAAGCAAGGTAGATTTTTCCATCAGATTGGATTCAGCACTGCACCACCAACAGGTATAATTAGTGTTTACATCAGACAGTCCCAAACTGTGCCATAATGAAATATTTTGGAAACAGGTGTCTACCATCACACTGTGTGCTCTGTTTTCTGCAAGGAACAGCAGATTTTCCTCCTTATCAGTTCTCTCCCTTTTTCCCTCTGATGACTGACTGTATCTGTTTTGTTACAATTGAAACAGGAGCTATTTTGATCCATAAAACACGAAAAATATTCTTGGCTCAGCCAAGCTGACATTTATGGTTTAAAAATATTGCAGTCTAAATATTATATAATACATCAGCACATCATATCTCAGCATCAAAACCTAGAAATGAGCTTTTTCAGAAGCCTGATTGAAATTTCTCTCCAAAACCCCACCTTTTTTTTATTTCTCAGGATGTTTTTGAAACTTTCCTTCACATTCTGAATCTGATTGAAATCAATTTAAAGCACTCACAATCAAGTAAACCAAAATTCTGGGGCTTGAACTAACTTGAGCAATCTCAGCTGTTGCAATTTCTCTGAGGTTTGCTACCACTGTGTTGCATTAGCAGGAAAGCCTCTGCAAAACACTAAGTTTCCAGACAAATAGGAATCCCCATCAGAATAAACCTCTGCCACTGTTACATGCAGCATGCTAAGGGGCTCCCAGAGGCAGTCCATGCAAATTTTAACTAGTTGAAAGCCACATCCAGGAATAAGTGGATAGATTTGAAGCCATGGCCTTCAAGATGTGATCAAATGCTTTTAAAATGTGTGTGTGCATTATCAGCATGAGGACTGTAGATGTAAATGTGAGACATTCAAATTCCCTGTGCTTCAGGAAGATAAGATGCTTAAGAGATGAAACAGGGCTGTTATTTGACATGGAGCTTTAAGTCCTATAAAGAAGACAGAGTACAAGAAAAACTGGGGGAGTTCTGTGGAAAGCTGAAGCTGACTCACATTCCTCATGTGTACACCATTGAGAAAGATACCGATGGTGAGTTTCTGCCACAACATATTCTTTGGGGACATATTTCTTTATAGTACAAGTGCCAACTTTGTCTTCATTTGTATGCAGCTAGAACAATTTTTTTTACATGTTTTGAATGATGGTAAAAGAACACAACACTTCTCTTTCAAACTGATTTGTAAAAACTTTTTACTTACCAGACTTTGCCAGGGCATGGCTTATAGGTTCGTACTCACAATTTGCACAACCAAAAGGCTGAGATAGTCTTGTTGATCTGATTGGTCATACAGCATGCTAAGACAACATCAGGTCCAGTGCCTGGCAAAATAAAGCTTTTCCAATCCATAGAATAACAGTCACAGACCTTATAAAAATCATTGCTTCTTCAGTTTCTGCAGGTAGTTGCATAGTTCATAGAAACATGAAACCTAATATAGAAGAGGTAACCTCATGTTACTGAGCTCAACACTCGTGTATCACCTCTTACATAGTTCTACAAGCAGCCTGTCAGTTATGCCAGCATGGATTGTTTTCCTACTGCAACCTGGTGGAACCATTCTGTCTTGTATAAAATAAGCATTAACTGGAAAAGGCAGAGAGCGATTTTCTAGCCTGCTGAAAACAACGATTTTTAATGTCAGACAATGTCGGAGGATTGATTCCAGCCTGGGTCTCTTGTACCACATGAGTGCCACATCCATCCGGCTTTTATATTAGCTTTACACTAAAAGACCTTTAAAATTCTGGTTTTATTTTACTGGTAAAACAAAAGGACATTATTTCAAATCCTGAAGTTTTGTAGAATAGATAAATAATTTATTGGCAACTTTAAGTTTTTTAAATCAACTCTTCTGTGTATGGAGAACTAGCCAGGAGATTATTGAAGAATGTGAATTAGGAGAACTAATGCTTTAGAAGTTACATTATAGAAATGATTGGCATCACCCCTGAACTGTAGCAGTGACCAGCTTTTAACTATTGCTCATTCCGGTGTAATAAGACCCAAAATGTGAAATTGCTTCACAAAACAGGACCAGAGATTACTCTAAGGCAAAAGTTGTCACTGAAAAATCATCATGTGCCAAAAAAATAGGTTAATTTTTACAGATTCTGTTTAAGGGACCATCAACTATAAATTACACAAAAGTGCTTAGGTGGCTTTGTATTGTGAGGCAATGGGAAAACAGTGAGAGGTAAGCTTACACGGTGTCATATCATGCCTTTAGAGCCTGTAGCAATTTTCATGAGGTGAAGGTTTGGCTCACTGGGTATCGTTCTTATTTTAAAACCAAAATCTAGCCATAGTAGTGCCAGGTATCTCTTTGCTTTGCAGCCTTGCTAGAAAAAGATATTGATGCATGTAGAAAAAAATATTTCACTCTTCAGAAATTGTTAACCTTTTGACTGATTAGTCTCCATTTATGAATGAATCGGTTCCCAAATGGATCATTTAGAGCTATTTTAATCTAATGTGCTACAAAAATTTAGACTGAAAGATTTCTGAATGGTTTGAGTCCTTCATTTTTCCCTCAATAATTTAGTTTTGGTGTCTTTTTGGACAAGCTTGATACCGTGATTAATTAAACTTCAAGTATTGTGAAATTAAGGAAGAATATTTTATGAAACCCCGTGAAAGGTATTAAATCTGAAAGATTTTGATAAACTGCTGCTAAAACATTCCATCTGTATAATGAATTTATGTTGAATGCCCTGATTACAACGGTTTTTAGCATGTGTACTCTGCTAGTGTTGTTGTTTTTAATTTTCCTCTCAAATTTAATTAAAATACTGACTGATTGATTGATTGATAGAAGTTGTTTGGCTGCATTAACTATGCATATGCATTCAAGCCTAATTTTGGGAATTATTTATATTATTAAGAAAGCATTCCCATCATTTTGAACCAAATATCACAGTTGAACTGTGCAAACTAAATTATATTGTAAACAGTTCCCTGCCTACTGTTAGACAAATATTTGCTCAAAATTTCAAAAAGCAGTCTTGCTAGTGTATTACAAAAAAGAAAAGAACAGTGAAGATGGGACCCAGCAGTTGGATTTTCTTTTAGGGGAAAAAATAGCTGAGGAGGAGTTTTCTGGGTTTTGAGAACATTGTTTGCCCCTTTTACCTTTTTCACCTTCAAGCCTGTCTTCCAAAATTCTGCTGACAAATTAATGTCACCGTATGCTATTGACATCAAGGTCCTTATTGGTCATGCTGAAGAACACTCAAACAAGCCGCACATATGGTCTCATGTCCATTAACATGCATGTTGTGCAATAGGATGAGAGGTGGAAAAGGTTTTGAAGTAAAAGAGAGGAAATTCAGGCTGGCTGTGAGGAAGAAATTATTTACAATGAGGTTATTAAAACATTGGCACAGCTTGCCCAGAGAGGCATGGATGCACCATCCCTGGAGATATACAAGGCCAGCTGGATGTGGCTCTGGGCAACCTGATCTAGTTGAAGACGTCCATACTCATTGCAAGGGGGGTGAACTAGATGAGCTTTGAGGGTCCCTTCCTTCCTTCTGACCCAAATTGTTCTATGATTCTATGAAGACCCTGTTGTAGACTACCATCTGGCCTGAGCACAGGTTTGTCTACCAAGGGAATTTCTGGTTCTTCCAAACTAATCTTTGATATGAACTGGCACTGTAATCAATTTGACAAAGAGAAAGCTAGGCCATCCACTGTCTTTCCAAGATCCAAACAAGACATGAGCCAGTCTGCCAGTATGGAAATACCTGTAGGAGCTATAAGGCATGTTATTTGTATTTGAGTACTGCAAGTTGGTGTGGATGGGTAGAAGAGCTGGAATTTCAGCTGACTTGGAACTGCATTTGGTTACAGATGGGTTTTAATTAATAACTATGAATGCAATTCAAGGCAGATGTCTGTTAAAATACATAAACACAAAAATCTCTTTTAATTTGTTATAGCATTCTGCATTGCAGTGATTGATGACTTATAGTTATACACCGCCAAAAAAACAAAAGCCATTTTGCAGTCCACTCTCCAGTAAGGAAGTAGCAGAAACAGAAAGGTTAAAAATCTAATGATCAAGCTTTACAGATGAAAAACATTAGAAAAACGAATAGAGTTAATATGTTAAATATACAGCATAACATAACAAAGCCCAGCAATAAAAAGCATTGGAAAAGAAAAACTTTTTTCTTTTAACTCAGCAAAACTGAGAAACATCACGTTAAGCTCACTTTCAAGGTAATGCACTGCAAAGCAGGCCCCATCCATCCATTTCACAAACTTATAGAAGTTTCTATCATTTAAAATGCTTCAGAACAAATGAAGTGCTGCTTCCCTTTTCAACATAATGAAGGAAACAATGAATTAAGTAATGAGACCTTCCTATGGCATCTTTTGTTATATATACATGAAGAAAAGAGGATAGAACTTCAGCATAGTGAATAGAATGGGCTGAACAAGAAGTCTTGTGTAAATAAGACCCTATTGTACAAAACTCTTACACAATGATTTGTCCAGTATTTCAGAAATACTTTTTCTGGAGGAAGGTAATTAAACATGCTGGTAATACTTTGTTATTGGGCTAATCTTCCCTAGAACAAGTATAACGCTTTGTATATCATTCCATCAAAAACATCATTTTAATTCACCAACTGCAATCACGTACAACCACTTGATTATGCTGCACTTGAAAACAAAAATTGTGAGTTTAGCTTTAAAGTAATTTTGCTTCCTGAAATCATGCTGTTAAGCAAACAATGTTTATTTGGTGATTTATTTTTTTTTAAGGAACAAAAATTGCCATGCTTAATAATATATCATTTATTTTAGCCATTATATTAGTGGGAAAAAGTCAAACAATAAGCTGAGACCTTTCTAAAAATATCTGGTGCAAAGTGAGACCATGTCAAGATAGCATGACCAATCAAACAAAACTTATTTTCAAGAACACAGTATGTTTGTGGTTCAAAGCAGCCCCTAGAGTGACAACACTAAACATTTTTTGTATTTCATATTTTACCATTTATGCTCAAATCTTCATGCACATATAGCCTTACCGAACCTAAAGGCCAGCCTTAACTTCTATGAAATGCAAGTTCTTCACCATTTCTTAGTATCAAGACAAGTAATATTGCGGATGAAAAATACTACTTGAATGTAAAATATTACAATTAAAATATGTAACTAGATCTGGAAAGGTGGATGGCTTTGTAACATTAAGCAATGTGTCCAAGTTCAAGTCAAAAGCACATTGGAAAGACTGTTAAAATGATGGAAAGCTAAAAGACAGTATTTAACCAATACACTATAAATCTTTCTGAATCCCCTAGGAGTCATGAGCACAACTGGGTCTCACCCTAACATGAAGTCAGGGGGACCAGGTTCTAAAGTGTAAGTATAGTCTAATAAAGTCCGTACCTAAGGGCTACCAGCTCTTGTCAGTACAGAGGCCCACACCTTCACTGGATGAGAAAAAAAAAGTAGGGATCTACGCGTTAAAACTGGTTTCTCTAGTATTGTAGTGGATGACTATTGGTCTCATTGAGGATGATGATCCCCATATTTCCCCTTTTTTTCCCATAACATCCATTAATTTTGGTCTACAAAAGGAGTGTTTTTGGAAGGTGAGGAAGGTAAGGAAATGGTCTAACAAAAAACCTTCAAACTTGAGTAGTCATTCTGGTGTTTCTTGTCATTTACCACATGTGCCGCATGTGAGGCAGTACAGGCATGGTTTCTCTCAGCCCAGGAGTATGTTTCTTTCTCTACTGATACTCTCTGGAGAGTGCAGAGCACTGCTGTTGAATACAGAGTTATGTGACTCTGTAGGTATTTGGCAAATGGATAAGCACTATAGTGATCAAATTACTTGGATTTACTTAGTAAATCACCTGTCACTGATCAACACTTATAAAACATATTTGTATGCATCTTTTAGTGTTTTTCTTAAGACAACTCAACCCTGTGCAAAAAAAAATGACACAGCCCACAATGTCACACCCAAAGGCTTCAGAGAAACACAAAAAAAGACCCAAAATCTTTTAAATCCTTCAATTTAGTAGCTGCCTTTCTTCACAGAAGCAAAGTCCTCTCTCTTTTCCACCGAATACGTAGTCCTGGAACTGACAATGAGAAAAGAAATCTGGTTTTGCAAACATGGCTCACACTGTAGTATTTTGTGCCTCCTCCATGCACCAGCTGAAATACAAAATTAATTTTCCCAGTAGCATTTTTTACGACAACTGCAAAGAAAGTTTGAGGTTTTTACCTCTTCTCAGATTAAATCTTTTAAAGCAGTCCTTTAACAACCAGAAAGGGGACATTTTTCTAACGCAAAACATTTTAAGGCAAAATCAAGGCCTTTAACTGCTCTGAAAGCTGAAAACTCTTTCTATGCAGAGCATCTAGTGTGACTTTCCAGAATGGTTACTTAAAGAATGTTGCAGCTTCCATGCATTGGTTAGATGCACTTTCCACACTAGGAGTGTTGATTAGTTTGGAAACAGTTTTCTTTGTCACATGGATATTTAGCTCTGAAGGAATGGCAGTGAAGCATTACTATAGTTCAAGGCTTTGAGGCATTCTGTGACAACATACTATTTCTGATGGTGTACTTTGCTCTTTAGTGGATGCTGGGTAGGGGCTCTTCATTAGGGACTGTAGTGATAGGGCAAGGAGTAATGGGTTCAAACTTAAACAGGGGAAGTTTAGATTGGATATAAGGAAGAAATTCTTTACTGTAAGGGTGGTGAGGCACTGGAACAGGTTGCCCAAGGATGTTGTGAATGCTCCATCCCTGGTGGTGTTCAAGGCCAGGCTGGACAAAGCCTTGGGTGACATGGTTTAGTGTGAGGTGTCCCTGCCCATGGCAGGGGGTTGGAACTTGATGATCTTAAGGTCCTTTCCAACCCTAACTATTCTATGATTTTATGATTCATACTAGTTTCTCCATTGACATTCAGAGCAGTGAAATTTATGCTAATGACTGGAGAATGGGCAATTTGATGGGTTTCTTTATCTGTCACATGCACCCTAACAAGGGGTTCTTCAGGATGGAGTTATCGAGGACACTTACCTCTTGCTTCCTTCCATTGGCTACTTTTAGTGTTCAGCTTATTGTGAGAATATAGAGTCTCCAAATACTTTCTTTTAGTCTTGACTTTTTCTCCTTCTGTCTTGTTGGGCACAAAGATTCTCTTTTGCTTATTGGTTCTAAATGTAACTCTGTTTCCTTCCTTCTCTTCCTAAACTTTACTTTCTTTGATGTCTAACACCTTTACTCCAACTTTATTTCCTCTTCTTTCCTGTGAAGTTTCTACACATTCTTTTCCCTTTGCTCTTTCTCTCTGGCTGACCCAATCGAATTTGTATGATCCAGTTTGACTTCCTTTGTATTTTTCAGTGAATTGATCTACTCTAAGCCCCTCCACTTTTTCCTCTACTCTAGGAATCAACTTCCATTTAATATGTATGTGTCCTGCGCGAGCTTCATGCCTATCTGGGAGCACTGCCTATACCGCACTCTGGATTGCCTTAAAACATTGGTAGCCAGTCCACAAAGCTCCTGTTGTTCTTCCTTTCAGTAAGGTTATAATTTATAAATGAAAGGACTTCTCTGCACTGAGCACATAATTTACTTGTGTCCGGTTCACTCTCAGATTCACTAAGCTTCTTCCTCAGTTATTTATGCAATGTACACTGCCTCTGAGGATCTACAACTGCATCCAGAGTTTAGCCTCACTTTGTGTGTACTCAGGTTATTTCTCTTTTACAGGGTTGTTCTTTTCAAGGAACCTTTTGCTATAAAGATCAGGTTAATGGACAAAGAATAAATAAAGTAGTATATTCTGTAACGTTAGCAGTGTTAAAATGTACAAGCTTCCCCACAGAAGCGTGTTAAATACCCACAGTGCAGCTCATAGCATGCAGGAATGGGATATAAAAAACTCCTTGGGAAGAAATCTGCAGGAATTATGCCCAAATTTTATTAAAGCATTTAAATAGGTATTTCAACACCTAGCACAAGAATTTGTACAATTACGGTGAAATTCACCACTGGCAAGAAAGCCAGCATAAAACCTCTTCAATGTCCACATCCCAATTAAGTGCTCAGAGAGTAAATGATTACCAGGTCTTATCCTGGTATCCTACCTAGGATTGATAAAATCCTCAAGTATTAAGCTGTTTATCCAAGTGAATTTCTTATCCAGGTGCAAAATAGTCATAGTACCACACTGGGTTTAGGACTGGGATTGATTTTGCTGGACTTTATGTCTACATCTCAGCAAGTAGTCTAGCCTCCTTTTATTGCTAATGGAGAGAGAAAAGCCCATTCATGGTATGAACATTAAGCCCACCCAAATTTTATCCAAGCAATCAACTACACTGGTGCTTGCTTTGGCAAGCAGAGGAATAAGTCAAGTGTTACAGAGATCAAAGAAAAAGTTTAACTTAGCATTAAAAACATAGCCACAAGGTGTTTTCTCTCTGATCCTTAATTTAAGTGTTGTTTCCCTTAACCTGCTTAGCCAAACGTTGTGGTTTAACTCCAGAAATTATTAAAGACAAAAGGTTAGCATGTTATTTACTCTGTGGAATTTTATTGCTCCTCCTACATATATAAAATAGAAAATGGTGAGCACTTCTCCTGCATAGCCCTGTTTGCTTTAGCACAGGTCTGTGGTTTTATTCCACTGCTCCCACGTCTGCTTTGCACTATACCCCACCACTGCCACAGTAGCATTCATGTGCATGGCCCTTTGCACAGCAGCTGCCACAGAAAGCTGAGCACACAATCACTTCTTTCTGTTTGCTCCTGTTGTTGTCGTGATTTATTAGGTACAAAGGCAGGAGACTGGCCCCGCACAAGTCGGAAATAGAATGTTTCACCCCAAAAGGGAGTATGGGGAATGGTGGGAGAGCTACAATGACCAGGTAAGCAAACAGCAAGTGGCCTATAGGGCAGTGTGATATGTCTGTGAACAAGAGGAGCAGTCCTGGGACAATGCCAGGCCAGATCCTCTGTTTGTAATTCCTGTGCATCCCATATAACATGTTTAGAAAAGAAAAAGAAACGACAAAACATGTCACCACTGCTGATTTCTATGTTCCATCTGACTGCCAAAAAACCCCTGCACTGTGTTCATTTGAGTGATCTGAACCACGTGTCCTGTGTGATGTTGTCATAATGGTGCTTTGGGGAGGAGAAATCTTACACCTGCCTCATTAAACCAGTAGAGCAGACGAAGAGAGACAGCTTTCAAACTTGGAGTAAGCAGCTCCAGAGCTCCTCTGAAACAGTGGTCCCATTACATATTAGAGGTTATAGTAGATTCAATTGAAAGAGCAAAGAAAAACTGATGAAAAAGTTTTCAGTATGAAAACATTGGTTCTTCTCAATCAGAATATCTTCTGGGAAAGTGCTGAGTTTTACAGTGGTTTTAAGGGAAGGTTTAAGGAAATTTTAAATAGAGTTCCAAACATCTTTTTCATAACTTTTTGCATTTAATTTAATTTTATTTTATTTGTGCATTTATTTTCAATTTTGTTTTGGCCATTATATTTTGCATGGCAGTATACACCAATGTTACCATTTTAATTAATATACTAATCTACATTTTTTCAGTGTTACTGGGATGAACTGTTTCAATATGGCCATTTTGATGGTTTTGTATTTAAATACTTCAAACTATTTGACTTCTGTGCAATACTTGGAAATTTCAGCTATTCAACTCATTTTGAGTCTAGCCAGACTTCCAAATGTTGATCTCCCTCATAGGACAGAAAATCCATTTCTCCAGACATGTTCACTAATAAATGAATAAGCTGCATGTGTCATAGATGGTTATAAATCTTTCATGGAACAATACTCTTAATAAGCACTGTATTATTGTGTTGCATTCTACAACAAGTTAGAAGCATTTTGTTTGCCATTTATTAAAAAACCTACTCATTTGTCATTGAACCCTGTAAGGCATTTATCCATGTACCTTTAAAGCACAGTATGATCAAATTATACCTTTACCTTTCCCAAGTGTTACATATCACAAGGTGAATTTTATCATTGCAGGAGGGTGTTCAGTGAAACACTTGCACATTCTTATGCTCCCCTTGGGTACAACATTCACTCATGTACATAAGGCTATCAACTATAACACCACACAGCACACACGTGGGGGACCCATGTTACTTGAGTAACATCAGGGACATTCATCACTGAGTGTTGTATAAAGTATATACATTCCTGTTATTTTTTGTCAGCTGGGATTCTGTTTCTTGTCTGTGTGTGTCTGGATCACTTTTTTTTCCTACATTGCATTTCCTTCAGTGATATTTGTTCTTCATTTAAAAGCTATCTGGAGTCACTATATAAGAGAACTTTGAAGAGCAGAAAAGTACATGTAAATGTCAAACAACTGTATTTTGTTGTACAGTGTTCAGCTCTGTTGTGCCTGGCCATATATATATACACTTGCAAAACTTCTTTTTTATATTTTATATTTTCACAGTGAAGAATCTGTTTGCATTCCAGACTGTAATCGATCTGAGTCAAGTAGAGAGGAGAAAAAGGTTCCTGTTAAAGAGGATGCCCTAACAGTCAAAAAGACTGGAAACTGTGTCAGTCTAATAGTTCCACAGCAAGACTGTCAGCTGCAAGACCTACTCAAACAGTTAAGAACACCTGCTGCTTAACAGAGAGTGCAATTGCATTTGATGGCTGTGTTTTGTTGTCTCCAGCCACATTGTCCTGGCCAGTGGTCCTTGTCAAATTTCCATGAGTTAAGTGGAGTTGCCACTAAATAGCCTGGGAACCTCCTAGAGAGAACATAGATGTTGCAGAAAGGAAAGTAGGTGCCATTCTCCAGTCTCAGTAAATGTCAGACCAGTGTTAGATGTCACTGGGATGAAGCAAAGGTGGAAAAAGACAGATGCAGGGTTCTGACCATTAATAATGCAAAAACCTCATCATCTCATGGGTCAAAGAGGTCCCACAGTACTGACCAAATCCCACTTACATCCTTTCAGTCTAGCAAATGCTGTGTAGTTTTATACTGGACAGTAATCTTCAGCTCATGTTCTCAAATTCCTCGTGCAATATTATTTTCACATCAGCGCCTAACTATCTCTGTGTATTAGTCTTACAAATGGCTTGGGATTTTTCAAGGTGAAAAGTGACATTAAAATAGCAGCAATGCATACACTATGTGATGCTTTATAAGACTATCTGAATCGGCAATGGAGTCTAGTGAAAGGTGGCCTTGCCCATGGGCAGGGTCCACCTAGCTGAAACTACATGACCTTTGAGGTACCTTCCAAACCAAATCATTTTGATTCTACGATTTTTGCATTATGGGTCATGACAATAGTTGTCCTAGAAATGTTTCAATCAGATACCAGACAATTCATTTCCCATTCTGACCAGGCATGCTGCTGAAACAGCCCCCAGCATTAGCATCGCTGGTGTCTGCACTGGGAGGTCATTGGCAAAGTTTGTGTCCGCCAGCTCTCTCTCACTTTGTAGTTTCTTTCACCCTTATATATTAAGTCATTTATATTAATGTCAGCTGTGACTTTCGTGAGGAAAGGATGCAATAACAGATTACAGTTCGAGGAGTAATATAAATAAATGTCCTTGTTGTTAACAGGAAATAACTCTCCTTGTTTGAAAAATAATTGCAAAAGGCATTGTTTCCTTTAGAACTTGGGACATGACAAAATTAATTTTTGCCCTGTATTATTGCTCTTTTGTGTTGTGTTCTTATTTATCTCCATAGAACAAGCAGCATGGAAATAATTTAAGCTAAATTACTTATCAGGGTAAGCGCTACTGAGCAACTAAAATATTGGTGTGTTATCAGCAGTGTTCTCAGACTAAAGCCAAAGCACAGCTCTGCACAAGCTACTAGGAAGAAAATTAGCTGAAACCAGGACACTAAGTCAGCTTCTTAAAAAAATGATATTGCTTCAAGTTTGAATATAACACTCTGCTTCAGCCATTGAAACATCTAAGCATAACTTTGCTGCCAATTTTAGCTCAATAAATTTATATTGGGGCCTATATATAATAAAATTTATATTGGGGTCTAAAATTTATATTGGGGCCTATAAGGATGCTGGGGAAAGACTCTTCATTAGGGACTGTAGTGATAAGACAAGGGCCGATAGGTTCAAACTCAAACAGGGGAAGTTTAGATTGGATATAAGGAAGAAATTCTTTAATGTTAGGGTGCTGAAGCACTAGAATGGGTTGCTCAGGGAAGCTGTGAATGCTCCACCCCTGACGGTGTTCAAGGCCAGGTTGAACAGAGCCTTGGGTGACATGGTTTAGTGTGGGGTGTCCCTGCCCATGGCAGGGGGATTGGAACTAGATGATCTTAAGGTGCTTTTCCACCCTAACCGTTCTATGATTCTATGATTCTATATCAGTGTTCTGAAATACAAACTTTCCTGTATAGACTTACAAATTAAAGAATTTGAAATCATTCCTTATTATATTAATGTGAGGACAGGTTGCAAACACATACTGTCCAGTATTTGTTTTCAGTTGTATCATTTCGAATCTGGAAATAAATACTGATATTGATACCTGAGAGAGAACAAAAATTCCCTTAAAATTTTATATTAATCTCTATCAATTTGCCTTGTATTCCAGTTTTTACTACTGAATAATATTAGGCATCTATGCATTCCAAGCTTTCTTAGAAAATAATAAATTCCATAATTTTAAACTGATTTCCTATTTCATTTAAAGTTATTAACAAGAGAATAAGTGACTTATTTTCAAATTACATATGATATCATCAACTGTCCCAATACTAGTCCCTAGGCACTCATCATTAGAACTGATTTTAGAACTTCAGGTAATTAATACGAATGGCACCCTTGCTAAAATATGAGAGCTTTCAGCCTTTGTGACTGTCAGTTCCTCTTTCTGTTTTTAATTTCTTCTGTATTTTGAAGGACATAACAAAACACGTTTGTTTTAATAACATCTGGCTAAATAAACCCTGGTGGCAGAGGTACGTATCATCTCATATATAGTCATACCACAGAGTAAGAAATGCTGAAAGAAAACTTCTGCTACCTCAACCAAAACAAAGGACAAAGTGAGCTATTCTAGACAGTAAAGAAACCCCACCAAACCACGTGTAAGGGGAGTGGAACATTTTTCTTAACACTTCAGTGATTATAAAGTAGTTAATATCCTTATGAACACAGGACAAAGCCCTGAAGACAAAATTTTAGCCTCATTATAAGGATTAAGGGAAGAAAATGAGAAATTTTACTAATTGCTATTCTGTCATCAAGTGGACAACTGTAGATGAAATACTCAAAATATCAAAGACTGAAAGCTCTCTTATACCATTTTCATGTCTTGTATGCATTATATCATGGTAGGTCTAGCAAGCTGGGGAAAAGCTTAGCTTTCAAATCAAATCAAAGCAGCTTTAAGTAGAAAGATTTGAAAAAACTATTAAAATTCCTGGTTCTGAGGAAATCCCTCTTGTACATAAAGGTGAACCTAACTAACACATAGTGAAAGAAATGATAAATTCAGAAAACATAAGCCCCCCAAAAAACCCATATGCCATGCAAAAGGGTTTGTTCTACCAAAACAAAAGTATTTTGCTCACATCTTGGTTTGGAAATTGTGTCACTGATCGGAGTTTGCTCTTCTGCAAATATGACCTGTACTCTGCTTTGCTCTACCCAGTGCAATGTGCCAGCAGAAAAGCAGATTGGGGTAGAAAAATGAGGATTCAGCCAATCTTAGCAGTGGAATTCCTTTGGGAGCTCAAAGGTGGAATTCTTCTCTTGTCATCTGAAGGAGTCAAAATCTGTTTGCAAGAAAAGTCTAGAATTTCCCTGACATAAAGTTTCCCATCGCCAAAGGGCAGAGCTGGGCATAATAAATGTGAACAATTCCACTAGTAGGCATCATAGTATGTATCTCCAATCTATCTTTATTTTTCTATTTTTAAATTATGTGCATTGCAGTGGTTTCCAGTTAACTTGAGTAGCAATATGCAGTTAGAGCAGAATCTTAAAGTACTATCACTACAATTTATCTTTAACTCAGCTTCATAACCAATATAAGAAAACAAGTGGTGTTCCTTTCACAAGGGCAATAAATGATTGCAAAGCTCAGTCCAGTGTTGACTTTGTAGTAAGTAGGTGCGGCATAATAAAGTGGGTGATACATTTCTGAGATAACAATTCCAATTCTTTCTGAGTAAACTACTAGGATTTTAACTACAAGGTTCATTCCTCACTGATAAATTGCTGCTTGTTTTCTACTCAGATTTTTATAGCAAGGAATTTGTAATGAATAATGGTCAGGTCTTCCAGGCTTTTGCACAACATTTACATCAAACAGACACTGCTCTCCTCTAGAGCACTAGGATCTCCATTAGTCACACATACAGCTTGGTTACTGTTGGGCACACTGCAAAGACAGTAAATTAATGCATCACTCAAGACTGACCCAAAACCTGCTGGTAACAGTTGCTCCACTGAAGATTTAACTGTCAGCTGCCCTTGCCAAGGGCTGGACACATCCCCATATTTCATCCTTTTCCTTTCCCCAGGCTCCTCAGCCTCATATTCTTACTTAATAATTGTTTCCTGAAGAGTGACCAGGAAAGGACTGGTACGTTCTCTTCACAATGTCTTACAATCTGACTTTCAGTCAACTGAAAACATCTACATGCATTTAGCACTCATGCACACACTTAAAACCATAGGGTTTGAACATCTGTACTAAGCCAGTGCTTGAAGTCAGGAACGGTGCTAGAACACACCTCTTTCTTCTGGTAAGCATTTCTTTTTGCATTGGCTAATCCTTCATGTTCATGGAATATTTCACCTCTGTGGCAGGCAGGTTTGTCGCAGATCCCTCTGAGCTCTGAACTCTGCAGGTATTGAGATCCCAACAGGGAGGACATGCAGGACTGGAACTTGGCCCTCTCTTTCTGCTAGATCAAAGTTACAAGTGCAAAGTCACCCAGCCTCCTGGTACAGGTCAAACCCAGCAGGAGCTGGGAGGTCTCACAATCATCATACCAGAACAAGAGGCAAGATCTCATCTGCTAAAGTATGCAAATCCTGCTCCTGCTGTTGGCACCACGCTCCCACTGAAGTTGGGACTGAGAATGGCCAAGGAGCCAGGGCTCTCAAACAGCTCCATAAACACACTGAGTACATGTTCCAGTGAGAAGGGCAGGCAATCCTCAGAAGCAATGATTTGCCTTTGGAAGATGTTAGTATCAGTTCCTACTTAACTCAGAGATGCAAGAGTCAAAGTAATTAGTGCTACAGGTTAGATTTAGCTTTTCACTCTTGTTCTGATTGAGGTACAGCAAAACAAGACATCGGCTGTTCTGGCATTTTGGGGTAGGTATATGTTACAGTTAATGTCCAAGATCCAGATGACAACTGCAGGAAAGGGCTGAACCCTTACATAGTCACACAGATCATCTCCCAGTCTAGCCTCTCTTAAAATACCCACTGGTTTACATTGTGTTTGTCTACTGGATTCTGTCATGCTGCTTTTGAAGGGGAAAGCTGTCGGCATATGTTGTGTTACATGATCCATCATAATTCCATGTAATGTAATCGTGGATGTGAACCCACAAGAAGGCTTTGTTTACACTCAGCACATAATTTTTTTTTTAGATGCCTGGAAGAGCTATTATACTGATAGTGTGTGGCAAACCTCCACATAATGGCTGGTATAAAGTCATCTGTGTTTAGTAAACTGTGTGTCTTGCAAACTGTTACGCTGCAGACTAATGTGTTAGTTTATCTATTTCAGGCTTTAAAAGCAAGCAAACAAACAAGCAACAAATTTGTGATACTTTGCCAGGGTCTCCAATGTGGTTGTCTTTCTAAAATCCTAAATGGCTTTAGCAAATGTTTTAGAAACCGAAGTGAATTGTTTAAGGTTCTGTTGCATTTTATATATAAAGAACACTTATTTGTATGTGGAGACTATGGTTTTCCTGTTGACATCACTTCAGAGTCATTGTTTCAGCTAAGAAATATTTCTAATGGTCTTTCTTATTCCAAGAATTTTAGGTCAATGTATGTATAAACACCAGCTCATCAGCCTAAGGAAGATGAAAAAGAAAAGGAGTGGTTTCATGCTACGTGTTTATAAGTGCCACAGCTGGCTTTTCCTAGGTAGCAAGAGAAGAAAACTAAACAACTTTGATAATGAGCAGGGTATGATGGGATCAGAAGAGAAATCATCCTAAGAGGACTCATTTTGCAGGATAGTAGAGCAAAATGTTTATCGCTGTCTCCAAACTCAGGTCATCATGAGGAGCTGCTTCTATACCTTGTCCATTATTTCTTTCTGACTAGGAATACAGTTTTATTCTATGAGCTGACCTACAATTAAAAAATTATTTCTTTTTAAGCTAGTAGTGGCTAACTTACCAAGTACCTTGATGAAAAAGAAGTCACCCATTAGAAGCGGTTCTCCAACCAGAACCAGTATAACCCCTTTCTGAGTATTGCTCCAATACTTCCAAGTAGTAGATTATAAACAGGTATTTTTCCCCCAGCCATAACAGACTATACTTTTCCATCTCCAATTCTATACTCCCTGCCTCACACCAGGAATCTATGGCCAGGACCCTACACCAAACTCCTTACCACTGAATGCTCTCAGACCAACCTACATACCTGGCAACTGCAACACAGCCAGTCCAAGTCTCTCACCTATTCCCTCCAAGCATTTACTTCTTCCTCACTCCTCCATGCATCTCTCAGTGCTACAGCGCCGATTCCTGACACCATTCCAACAGAAGGAAAGCCATCAAGCTGCTCCCTTCCCCAGAATGGACACTGCCATTGTCCAAAGGGCAGCAGCAGAGGGGTCAGCAGTGGCCATGAACTAGCAGAGTAGGTCATGGCTGGAGGCAAGAAATGGCCTGCGAAATGAGCTGGCATACTCTTCTTGTTTTCCTAGAACATATATGATAGATATAGATATATTGCAATAGATAGAGATATAGATGAAATTATAGTCAGCTTTATGATGAATATAAGCTCTGGGACACCACATACCCATGGTATAGGTACAGTGATTTTACTATTAATTTTGATGCAAGTTACCATCTTATCTCATTTCTGTTTACAGTTCTAATGGGAAATCAGTTTCCTGGGCCCAGAATGAGAAAAGCAGCAGAGGAGCACACCTTTGGCAGCGGCTGTCAATCCACATCAACAAAAAAGAGAACCCCAATCAAACTGCAGTGATCAAGCCTTTTTCCAAAAGCACAGATAGTAGCCGACATAGTAGCAGTGCTACATTTCCTGAGGCCAGTGCCAAAACCCTTTATGATGTTTCAGAAGCAGAAGAGCAATACCCAGCTCAGTACCGACCACAGACGCCCTCGCCTATCAGCACTCTGAGCCACAGAACTGCCTCCGTTAGCCGAACAGAAGATGATGCCCCCACCTTCCAATCAGAGCCTCCTCAGAGAAGTAGCTCCTCTCAAGGGTCCCTCATGGAGCAGATCAGTAGTGTGGTTACTCGCTTCACAGCCAATATCAGTGAGCTGAACTCTATGATGCTTTCAACAGCCACTCCAGGGACAATGGTGTCCACTCCTCTCTGCTCTTCATACCTGATTCCACGGGAAATCCAGCTCCCTACGACAATGACGACGTTTGCAGAGATTCAGCCGCTTCCTGCCATTGAAGTTAATGGCGCTTCGCAGTCAGCGAGGAAACCTTCAAATGGCAGCATCAAGGAAGGCACTTCAGAGACCCCATCAACTAAGCAAGACCTTGAGGAGTTGGTAGCTTTAACTCCTCCTTCTCCTTTTAGAGACTCCATTGATTCTGGAAGTGCATCTCCCAGCTCTCCGGTTTCTGAATCAGCTCTCTGTATCCCGTCCTCCCCAAAGTATGACACGCTTCTCATCAGAGATTATACTCAAAGTTCTTCTTCGTTGTGAATGTAGTTCAAGACAACGTTGGAACGTTGGATCTCAACGACTACAAGCAAGTAGTGAGGGGACAGCCAAGCCTTCAAGATCTCCAGTGTTTACGAAGACAGAGTGAGAGGCATGGGGTCATCTTGTGAGAAGTGGAGAGCAAGAAGAGGAGTTACTTGAGAAGTGGAAACATCAGATTAATTATGCTGTTTTAAAGACAAAATGACTCTTGGCAGATTTTCGTGGCCTTAAAAAAACATGGGCTTTTCAGAAACACTGAATCTATTTTTGAGGGCTTATAAGGAGTCTGTTAAATCAGTTACATACCAAGTGCTTTGCTTTAGTATTACAATGAACTGTGTGTACAATATACGGGGTGGGGGGGAAACTAGATTGTAAACAACTGTACAATGGTTTGTTTGTTTACGCTGATTCCTTACCCAGAAGTGAACCTTGATCTTTTATCAAGAATAGAAGACCAAACATTGAATGTACATTTTCTAACAGACTCAAATCTGGGACCAACCCGTCAAGCTTTCTTTCTTTTTTTTTTCTATGAAGATCTCAAAAAGCAGTAATGTATGTTCAATAACTACCAAACTTTTTGTTGAAGCATATTGTGTCTGTGATACGTTACACGTGGATAACACTAAGCTGAGGCTTTGCAGTGAGTGACTGCAATATGGAGGGCTTTACAAGTGACTTCTCAACCTATACATTTGTTTATGAATTTCTCTTCTATCAGTCAAAAATTCAATTTGTTAACATTGGATTCACCTTCACAGCAACAAAACCCAAGGAAGATTTCCTGACTATTTCACCGTGTTGCCAACTAATAATGACGTAGCAAAAAATATTTTCTGGAGTACTGTTTTGTAATTCCCTTATCAGGGCAAGTTGTTGAGGTGAATATTCTCTTTCTAGCAGCACTACCAAGCTATATCATAGCTGTGCTCCCTACTGAAATTAACACATTTCTATGGACATTCTTATGCTAACGTTACCAGTTAAAATACTTATTTGGGCTCCCATAGTTTTTGCTTTTAAGGAACAGGTAAACACTCTAAGGATTTTCTCTATACTTTGAATGACAGAATTCTAGGAGACCTATCTGGATTATGGTGAACTCTAATTGTCAGTGGAAAGGTTGTCATAATTGCAATTCATATACAGGGAAAAGAAAACCCTATGTCAAAATCTGCTTAGAGGTGATTTAGCTACTCTTTAATAAGCATCTATTTTAACTTTATTTAGCTGCTGAAGCCTTGCAGCTATGAACTGTGACAAAAAAAGAAAAAAAAAAAAAGAAAAAATACTTTCAAAGCAATACAGAGTAAAGGTTAAGAGAGAGAAGATCTAATGAGGCATGAACCAACAGTCTTTCTTTGTTTCTTAGCAACTGACAGAAGCAAGGGGATTCCTCACATTTTTTTCCTGTATCAAGGTAGTACATTTTAGTGCACTTCATACTGTCACAGCACTTTTTTAATACAGGCAGGGAAGAGTTTTAAAGTTTGAATAGGAACTAAATAATTTTTGATAGGTACAGTTACATAAGACTTGTAAGTTAGGCCCTAAACGCACACAGTATTGGTTCTCTCTTTCATGACAAAGCTGTCCTCAGGTGCCAAACATCTATGGGTTTGTTTTGTTTTATTTTACTTAAGGATAGTATGAAGTGGTGAGTGATGTACTTCAATTCAAAGTTGAGTTGAAGAAGCCTTATATAGATGACAGCCTCATGGAAGGGAGCCTTGAAATAAGGCTGCTATGTTTCATTTTCAAAACCTTTCAATCTTATCTCTTCAAAGATAACAAATATTTTGTAATTCAAATTCATACCCCCTTTCTCTTCCCCATATCCAAAATAATAGATATTTTAACAAAAAAACAAAAGAAAGATGAAAGCACATTCACATAGTTTAGCAAAAAGCATTTTCTATTCCTTTGGGAAGCTAATTTCACCATTGTGTGCTGCAAACCAACTTGCTGCTCAACAACATTAAAAACCAAAAGTAATAGATGACTGAATCCAGGCTAGCACCTCACAGAGATACAGTAGTGACTCTGTACATCCTGCACAAGGCAGTGTTATCCATTAGCAGCCTGTGGGCATGCTTATTTTGCCAGTTAAAGTCATTTACTAGCTATGTCTATAGCATGAACCAGCAGGTCACAAAACAGCTCTACTCCAGAAGGCAGGTCAATACACCAAGTCATGACTGTACGTCCCTGCTGCTTATGTGTAGTTCTTGCCTCCTTGCATGACTGGTTAGCACAGGCTCAGCTTCATTCAGCTGTACTGTTTCCAGACAAAGCTTGGTTTTTCCCTCCTGGTTCACATTACTAGCATGTCTCATGATTCCCTAACTCTCCGTCTTTAGGAGAAAGCATCTTCTTCACAGGTTACAACCCACATTTAAGGGAAGAGCTTGTCCAATCAGTCTGTGATGCAAACATTCTCATTTAGGGAGTATAGACCATTTAAATGTTGTTCATGGAAGGCTTATATGATAATATATGTTTCCCATCAGTACAGTATTGTTTTGATATATACAGCGTGTTCTGATAAAGTTAATGTGAATTTTAAAGGTTTTCTATTACTATCTGTTCTCTTATTCTTTAAGCTGTTGACCAATTGTCCTTACTAGAACATTCTCCATCTTGATCTTTCCCTTGCCTTTTAGGCTCCCATTTTTGTAGTTTTTTCTTATGTTTGGTGGACACTTAATATTAATGTTATCCTGCTAAAATCTGTGGGCTTCACTGCACTGTGAAATCAACAGTGAAAATAAGGATTATACAGATAGAAATAAAAATCTTTTCTCAAAAATAAAATCAGTGAAAAGGAATGAGAAATAGAAACTTTCGAATTGTGACTCAGCATAAATATACCTCTTCTGCTCCCAAATTGCAATTCTGCTCAACCATGGCCATAGCTATTGCTCAGTTTCTTGTCAGCTTTCATACATATTGCCAAGATGATGTATGTACGCATGTGTGAGCACACACACACACATACAAACCCCTTACACACCTAAATCCATGTTGCAAGAGGCTAAAACCCTAATGTTATACAACCCAAATTTTGAACACTTTTGCTCACTCTCACTCTGGGAAGTCATGCATCTTTTGTATATTCCTTTAGCCACAGCAGAAATTTTAACTGCACAAGGAACCAAGGATGGACCCTGCTGAGATTGTACCTCTTTGTTGTCAGTCTATCTTTAACGAAGGATAGATCAGCCTTAATGGCATTTTAAAAAGGCAGAATTTATTTTAATTGTACAAGCTGGAATGTACCAGTCTCACTTTGTATGATATGCTTGGATTTCAACAAAGGGAGGAAAGTTTTTTGGTGAGAGGAAGGTAACAATTAAGTAGCGACTGTAAGTAGTAATTCAAAGGAGCCCAGTAGGAGATCTGAAAGACTGGGAAGTCCTTCGATAGAAGCCAATGATTTTGACATAAGAAAAAAAAGTCATGAAAGACAGATATGATTTCATGATGCCGTTTGCATGCTAGTCTGTTTAGGGCATTAAGACATAACAGTAAGGATTTTCAGACATAAAGCAAAGGGTACAATTTTGAATACTTTCCAATCTAACTAAAGAATGTGCAAGTACCAACTGAATGGCTTGAATTTGCCTTCCAATTTAGTGCTGCTGCCAGAAAGGGAATTAAAGGAGTTGAAACAATTGTCATTCTTGACTACAGGGACCTCGAAAAATCACTTGTTTCTTTTGTGCTTGAGGCCAACCCTGAAGAGCGAAAGTGTAACCACTCCTGGAATCTGTGCTCTTGAAATAAAGTAAATTGCTCTGGCGGGCCAGTTTGGAAGAAGTGTTAGCAATACTGAAGAAGAACTGTATTTTTAATTGGTTCTGAAGAATAACTGCATGACTTTGGAGATGTGCTTCCTTGTATTTCTATCTGAACATTTGGTGCCTAGACTCATACAGATACTTTAGAAGAGAGATTTTTAGACCATGGTCCACAAAGCACTTGCTGATGGGAGCCTGATTGATCACAAGGTGCTGGCTTCTTCCATCGATTTCCAGCAACAAAAGCAAATTAAAAGGTAAATGTTAATTAAAAAATAACTGTTAAAAGTTTTAAAAGAAAAAAAAAAATGTTAGCTTGCTTGGATGTTTATTCAGTTGCTGTATTTGCAAAAGGGAAACTTAGTGGTCAAAACTGGGAGAAAAGGATCTCCAAAGAGAGTAATTGAGAAGGCCAATTCATGATTGAGACTCTTGGTGATAGTGGAGTTCACCTGGGGATGTTTTCTTTAGGGACACCAAGACCAGACTGAAAGACAACATAGCGGTGGGTGTAAATTTGTAGAGGAAAGCGTGCAACTTTGCTATTCTGCTTAATACATCATTTATGAGGTGAGAGGAAAAAACGTGACAGCAACAGACAGCATACAAAAAAATGTCAGGTCCTTAAGGAAACCAGAGCACTATGCTCAGGATTAATTATGTGACCATGACTTTCTTATTGTATGGGAGACAGTGTCAGGGCTGACCCAAAAAAGGACTTTGGTGCCTAAAGTGAGGATTTCAGCAGAATTTAATACCTACACTTAAAAAACTCAGTTTTCAAATCACTATTGAGCTGTCACCTTACTGTGGCATCTAGCATTGTATATATGAGTATACTCAGAACTACCCTGATCTTGACACACCTAATCATGATAAAACCCATCAGGGATCCAGAAAACAGCTGTTCCTACATTAAATCCCTGTATATCCCATGAATGAGTACATACAGCGTACTGCTCATGGACCGATAGGATCACACTTCCTACAAAAAAGAGTAGAAATCATCCTTTGTTTTAAGGCTATGGGTCTAGTTATGCTGCTGTTTTTTTATAATAAGCCTTGAGGTTAGATCTGCGGGGCAGAAGGGGAGAGACCTAAATTCAAACCCTACCATTGCCAGAGGTGATTGAAATTTTCCCACTGGCTGGGAAGTGTTCAAATTACTCAGTGTTGAGGTTTCCTCTGTTCATCTCACTAAGGTAACTTCACAAGATAAAACAAATTTGAGTCATAGAGTAGAAAAGGAACAGCTACTCCGGACCCTGATAGGACATAAGCTTGATGTAATTAAGGATGGTATATGAACTTTTAAGACCTAATACTTTATAAAATCTCTGGAGCACAGACCAGATCACTGCAAAAGAAGTGAAGACACAGACTGCAACTACAAAGACCTGGAGACATTACCTTTTCTATGCTATGTATTGGCTAAAAAACCCACCCTTAAATACTTCCCTGAAAAGTGCTTTAACGACAAGAGGGGAAGATGTACCCTTCTTTACCTCTGTGTCTGTAACCATCTTGTCTTCCATTGGGAGTTCTCAGACCCCTCCATGGAAAGGGAAAGTCTGAGTTTGCTTAGATAGGGAAAGGAATTAAACTTGAGGTTCCCACTTCTCTGAGACTGCAGACAAAAGGGACTACTTTAATTTACCTCCAGCCATCTTTTACAAAGGTGATCCATCTTTGAAATGAAAAGTACAGCCATGTCCAGAAATGGATCCCAGTTGTAAATTAGTATTTTCTGTGCATTTCATTTCCATACTGGCTCAAGCAGAGTAATCTCTGATATCTCTTTCCATGTGGCATTGCTTTCCTGGGCACCCAAGTCTTCTTACAAACTTCACACCAAAGTCAGACATTTAACAAAGGGTTTTGGCCTCCACACTAGAGCCAAATCATAAAAAATATACTGCATAATTTTAAGTGCTGAAGTCCTTTACTGGCATTGGCCCTTAGCTTATTGAGGTCAATGGAATCACTCCAGACTAATATACATGTAAAGAAAATCAAAGTTTGATAGTGGCCAACCAAGTCTATAGATCTTGGCTATTTGGTTCAGCAGAGAATGATAAGGACAGGATGTTCTGCCCAATTTCTTTTGACTCAAAGACCAGATGCATTTTATTAGGTTCATTCTTGAAGCAACTTGCTAGGCTTGGTGAATAATACCTCCCCACCATTCTTCTTCATCTTTGCTACTCTAGCAGGTATGCCAAATGGGAAAATTGTACTGACTAAATGTGTTAAGTGATGCAAGAGAATATGTCCAAAAATAAGAAACAGGTCACAGTTTTCTGGCAGTTTCATGAATCTCATAAAAAGAAGTCAATACTCTTCATGAACAAGCAAATAATTCATCTGCTACTCATTTCAGTGTGCACTGCACGTATTAAAGACTTGAGTTGAATTATCGGGATTCACTTTTTTTTGCTATGGTTTATTACTATACCCTCTGTTCAAATCTCTGCAATTGCCACTTACAATTTTATATTGTGAAAAGTAGAAAAGATACAGACCAGTGGAGCATAAAGGTAAGTAAAAAAATTCATCTAGGTGATGAATTGATGTATATGGCTGGTTTTGTCTCATCTGAGTTATGACAGTATTAGCAAACAATAAACATTAAGTCACTCCGATCTGCCAAATGGGAACAAATATACTATGTATATTACATGTACTAATAGGATTATATGGCAGCTGCTGGTGGTATTCGTAATTAGAAATCTATATAGAATATAGATGTTTTAGAGAGACGGTGCCAACTCTAAAAGATTTGTGTGGGCTACAAGTGCTTGTAATTATTATTTTTTTAATTTGCTAATAACTATGAACAACTGGTTTCAAACATTCTGTGAGCGTTTGTTCTTTTTTATGTTGTTGCTGCTTATACTATTAAAAATAGAGAATGTAAAGTTATTATTTTGATGTGAACTGAAAATGATTTTTCATAAAACTTAACATTTTTATCAGCTTTGGTTTTGCTTTCTACCTGTACAAATGTAATTTATTTTAGCATTGAAAAATACATTTGCTTGTTTCTCGATTGTCTACATCATGTTATAGTTGGTGTTTATGTAGAGTCAGGTACTTTTTGAACAGTATTAAAAAAAATCTGTGATATGACTGAAAACTGGATTTTTTTTCTCTGAAATACTTACAGTTATGTTTTCAGTACCTTTTGCTTCAAACCAGGTGTGCCCATATACAAACTCTTCAATGATAACATTTTTCTCCTCTCTGTTGTTTTAAAGGATTAATTTCATATTCATAAATAATAGTTGCATACCATTCTCGTATAGTTTGATCTTTCTCTTTCAAAGCAAACACAATCTATATGGATTTTCAGGTCAAGAGAACATCGTTTAATAATCTAGTTTTGAATAATAGAAAACAAAGCTGTTCAGCTGAGAATTCATATATCAAAGTATTATATTTATAGCTGTAGTAAGAAACCTCATTACTCCTACCATTTCAGGTGCACATTTAATCTTGAATTACAAACAGAGCATCTGAGATAACTTTATTTGGTTTCTAGTGCTCTGTCATTGTCACCACTGAAAATCAGCGTCTTACCTCAAGTCTGGCTATATTCTGTTTCCAGCCAATGGATTCTGGAGTAGATTTTGGTTTAATTATCCCTCTAAATGGAAAGAAAAAAAAAAAAAAGAAAGAAAACCCAACCTGATTTATTTTATTTGCTGTTGAAGAATTTAGGGTAATAATTTCATAACACAATGATAGGCACAAAATACTCATCTCCAGCTAAAAGTTATGTTAATTCACATCATGATGTCCTTGAACCACCTAAGAGTCCACATCTCAAAGTAAATTCATCCAGTACAGAATTCCATGGCAGTTGTTTCAGTGAAATATACTGCTTTAGGTTCCCAGGGAAGTTCATTTTAAAGGCACCATCTGCTTTTATGTGTTTGCTTGTAAGCGATGTTTTACAATTTAGTATTTTTTTCCAGGCTAAAACAAAGCAACCAGCTTGCTTGTTCACTATGATTTTGTAACAGGGATTCAAAACTTTCCTCCACATAGCTTAAAACATTTAACTCCTTCCCAAAGATCAGTAAGTGAAACGCTTCACTGATAAATGTTGCCTGGGCTTCCTCACACATGTTATGAACATATTTATACTCACACATATATGAAAAGATTGAAACTTCAGATTTGTGCTTGTTCAGTAAGGTAAAGAGTAGGCTCAAATGCTTTTCCCAAGATCTGTGTGTAGCGTTATACACACTGTGGGCTGATGCATGGCCCTCATGAGAGCAATTCCCAGAATCTGGGTCTTCTCTATCAGCACCCTCTGCCTGAGCCATTGCTGAGGTGCTCCAGAGCTTCAATTATGAACACACTTAAACGTGTGTAAGCAACAAGGATGCCAGTTGAGTCTCAAGACTCACTTTAAACTCACTATTAACGCTCATAATTAATTGTGCAGCTACATCACTAATGAATCCGGAGGAGATGCAGAGAGGACATCGACTCCCAGGGATCTCAGTCTAAGACTGAGAGGACAAGATCGTCTTCTGAGGACAAAAACACACTACAGGGCATGTATTAAAGCATCAATGACAAGCTTACAAATTAAATTCTTGCAAGCAAAATGTGAAAGTGAGATGTCCTGTATCTATGTAGAAAGAATAAAAGTAACATATGGAATATTAAGATAAATTGCCTAGGACAAATAAGGAAAAGGACACCAAAACAAAAAATTCATAACAATTGGAAGTACTTGCTGAGATATTACTAGGAGAGTAATTACAAAACTATGAATTTAGGAAGCAACTGAAGAGGTCAGCACAAACCTGGAGGCCCACCTGGACGTGGACTGTCAAAAGCGTTCTGTACTACACTGCCATGAAGCAGACTGTGAATGGAAGAGCATTCAGGAGCAGAACAATGATATTAAAAAAGTGACTGGATTTCCATGCCAGTGAAATCCTGCCACAAGCTACGAATTGTGTGAGATGCCAGTATTTCCTTACAGATTAATTTGTCCCGCTTCCACTTCTGAGTCTTTGTTATTTTCTGACCGGAAAGATGCTGTTTGATAAATGCCATAGTAAAAAAATCTGTTATCAAGTTAGTGCAGCAAACTTGAAAACACAAAGACATGCCACATTCTTCTTTGGGAAGATAGAGTTGGCAAGCATTGCCCATATATGAATAGCAAATGTCAGAAAGCTTTCAGCCAAACAGCAGGTTTCACCAAGCTGCATCTTAAAATAATGTAATAGTGTGCCTTGGCTTGTGCCACTCACAGTTTACCCCAGCTGCCTTCCAAATAGCCCTGGGAGGCTTGGAACGATGACTTCATTAGGTTACAAAATACCAGGCTTCTTGGTTTCACTGCTGCTGCAACAGCAAACAGCATCTGTTCAGGCTGGGGAAAAGCACAGTGATAGCCCAAATGTAACAAGAAATGCATGTCTCCAGTGAATTAAAACCCCCTTAACCACAGATGAAAGCCCATAGTTGAACACAGTGTGAAGAAGTCATGTCTACTGCAAATTCACATGGAAATAAAGGGGACAGCAGGTAACAGCAGATTGAATTCAGTCCAAAAGGCGTATGTTTCTTGTACCATGTGGCAAAACTTTGCTTGTAGCTTTGTTAAAATAGGGTGACTGCCAAAGGAAAGGAATCATATAGGATTGCACAGAAAAGGTCAACTCTGCTGTAATGGATTACATGAAAAGATAGTAATTATGTTTTGCTCTCCTATTCCTCAGTTATTTGCTGATGACAGACCCTGGGATAGTGAGCGTTTAATTCCTTCATTATTCTTTCACTACCCCAAGCAGACAACAAATTCACAACATGATAATCGACAGGGGATGTTCAATCATCTCATACTGCATTGATAGCCATTGTATTCAACATAGATGGGGAGATACAAGCACTGAGTCAACACTGGCTGAGAAGGAACATGCAGTCAGCTGAATGAAGCAAAACACCACGTATGTTTTACCAAACAAGGTTAGGAAAAAGGACTCAGATTACAGCAACATCAATCCTGAATAATTTCACTGAAAATACTGGTGATGAGCATGAATGAGACTTATGAGTATGTAACAGATCAGAGCCCGAGGCTGTGCTCAGAGTGACTGGCAGTGTCTTACTTGCTGAGTTTCATTTTTATTATGATGTTTCTATAGCTGGTTTGAACGTGCAGCTTTTGTTGATTAGTATTTGTTTTCCCAGCTTCTAATAATTTCAATAATTTCTTGGCTTTGAAGTTTCCTCAAAAAGGTGTCTACAGAAAACAGTGTACCTGAATTCCATTGGAAATCTCCTAAAACCTTCTACTTTTTTCTTATTTTAATCAATTCTTGGTAATTTTATATTATTACTGCCAGTACTGGTTATTTTTTTACTTAAACTGAAACCCAGAAAAACAAATCCCAGTTCTAATTAAGCCAATGGGAATTCAGCCACGGGATTACTTAACCAGTGAGTATGTCTGAAGTTTATTGTTAACCCTATTTGTGTTGGAGCTGGTAACAGTTTATATGCATCAGCAGGGGCACTGTTCCTGGTAGGAAACAGCTGAGGGGGTAATTTTATGCACAATGCATGTTCTTAGAAACACAGCATCTGACTAGAGCTGGACTTCCTCCTCACTAAGACCCTGGTTTATAATGCAACAATTACCTTTGACACAGTTTTCTGAGAGAGAAAGTTCACTAGGATAGTCAAAGGCTACCTCATGCCAGTCAGTCTCAGTGCCAGAAAATATTCCCATTCATCTTAAATGTACTAGGATAGACTAGAAAGTCATGTTCTCTGTTTTAAGACTTACTCAAACTTCAAACATGAAAAAATCAGCGTGGAACACTAACAGGTGAACATAATTGGATCAAAACTGCAGGCAATGATTACTCCGTGGTCAAAATCTGTCTGAATTTAACAGGTTTCAAGTCTCATCTCCTCTTCTGTCCTATGGATAAGGGCTCCAAACCAGTACTCAAAGCCAGTCCTGAGGAGTTTTTGCTACAGTTGTGAAATCAAACCCTAAGTAACCAGTCCAACAGTTGTATCTCATTCTCCTAAGCAATGGTTTCAATGGAGTTATCAGGCAGTGAAAGGTTGTAAAGCTGGGTTAAACAGATGTCATTAATTCCTAGTACACATTGGATAGGTAATAAATGTGTACTTTTTGTATGTATAATATGCTTTTTGCATTAGGAGGTTTGGTACATGACTGGTCAAGGTGGCATTTTATGCAGTCTTCAGCAAATAGTATGGGCTGCTCTTTCACATAGCACTTTGTGTTTTCCAGTTGCCATTTATACAAACTCTAGAATTGACTTTATTTACTTCTGCTTTTTTTAACACTAGACAGCAGTAAAAATATTCCAGTTGTTCATCACCTTTGTTTTCCTGTTTCTCTTTACAACTTCCTTTTGGAGCAGATCAATACCTCTGATGCTGAATTTCTGCAGCGTGTCAGCTGACTTTGCACAGCTCCCGACAGGTGAAGCATGGAGGATATAACACGAGTATATAATGATATATAAATTGATATAGAATGAGTGTTACATCCTACACGAGGATAAAACACTGTTTTTTTTCCTTTACCCATATATCAAAATAGGAGTCATAGAACAGGTCAAATATAACCATGGTTTGTGTCATGGCTGCATTCTTCAAACATTTCTATTTGTCGTCAACTTAGACGAGACAGACAATAATTAGGTTTCTGATATTCAAAGCCACTGTGATACTATCTATAGCAATTGACGGACTGATTGTATCCATATTCCATCTGAATCACTTTCCATAATAAATATTTTTGCAAGAGAAGTAGAGAGACACAAAAAGTGGCTCAGCTAAGGCAAAGTGGTACAGATTTTAAAAGGAAAATTTCCCTTTGTACTATTTTAGTATTTTGTCTTACTAAAAGTATGTCTCAATCATAAAGATAGCAAGGATAGTGGGGTTTAGTTCATTTCTTTGAGAGATCTCTGTTATTGGTATAAATACACAAAGGTACTAAGTCCCTTGGCTATGGCTACCCAGATTCATGCATGTTGATGGACTGATGAAACTGTGTGGTAAAAAGTACTCTTTCAAACATTTTTCCCTTAACTTTAAGGTACAGAATGTTTGCCTTACTTTTGCACAAGCTTAAAACAGACGAATGGTCTGTTATGCAGCAGCCAAAATACGGTAGCTCAGCAAGCTGAGTGGTTAATGACAATCACCAAAAATCAAATCCAACCAAATTCCCTTCTTCCAACAATGCCTTTTAACTAAACAAAGTGTTCTGCCCTGGTGCACCCAACATCAGAAGGATGTGGACCCACATGTTCCGAGGGCTGGAGCACCTCTCCTAAAAAGACAGGCTGGAAGAGCTGGGCTTGTTCAGACTGGCGAAGAGAAGGCTCTGGGGAGACCTTACAGCAGCTTCCAGTGCTAAAGGGGATAACAAGAAACCTAGAGAGGGGCTTTTTACAAAAGTAAGTAGTGAGAGGACAGGGGGGAATGGCTTTAAACTGAAGGAAGGTAGATTTAGATTAGATATAAGGAAGAAGTTCTTCCTTGTGAGGGTGCTGAGGCGCTGGCACAGGGTGCCCAGAGAAGCTGTGGCTGCCCCATCCCTGGCAGTGTTCAAGGCCAGGTTGGATACAGGGGCTTGGAGCAACCTGCTCTAGTGGAAGGTGTCCCTGCTCATGGCAGGGAGTTGCAGCTGGATAAGCTTTAAGGTCCCTTCTGACCCAAACCATTGTATGATGATTCTATTAAAATTGTCTGTCTTTAAATATTAAACACTATGGAAAGTCAAAACAGAAGCTGACAAAGGGGAACCAAATTCCAAATTAATGAGTCTGCTAAAACAAATACAATTTTGGTCCACTGTAAAAGAGATCAATACATGTGAAAAAAAGCATGAATAGAATACAGTATGTAATTTCTGCCTTTCTAATTGCATTAGTTGTGTTTCCATGTTTGATAATGATAATAAAACTACTTTTGGCACTGATGCAGTTAGCATTGCAAAATCCAAGTGAAGACAAGGCAGTGATAGATTTTTATGCAGTGCAGCAAACTGAGGTCAGTCCATAGTGGTTAATTTAAGGCTGACCTCGAACACATCCTGTGAACTACCCCTCATACCTCGTAGTCAGTGGGATTTAGCTAATTATCTTCATGACCTGCAAAAAGACAGAGTCTTGTTCTGTTACAGGAAGGATTTAATGGTCAGTTTAAAAGGTCCAAAACCCTCTCATCCATCCTACTTCATCGGCACAGCTTCATTCAGCCTAGGCTCTGCAAGCAGATATTCCAATCCAGTACAATAAATTTTATAGCTAGAACCTTAACTTTGCCATTTCTGCACTTCCCATCTCAACTGCCACTTGGTTAAAGTATTTGCCAAAAGAGCTTGCAAGGAAAAATATCTTCACAAAGCTCTTCCTGAGGGTTTTATTTCCAAATAGGTTTATTTAAGCACTGTTTTTCTTCTGTCTAGCACAGCCCTACTTCCTAATGACAGAAATCCCTTTGGTGGAGCAAGAATGGTGCTGGCTGTCAGCTCTGTGGATTTTACTTTCTTGTCACCTCAGAGATAATCCTATTATTTCTTCCTTGAACTCGCTTCATAAGGATGAAGAAAATGAAAAGCTATAAACCAAGAGATAGAAAAATGAAATAAACCCCACAACACATTGTGGAGTAGAGAAAGCTGTAAATATCAGTAAATTTTCAGGTGATACACTTCATTCCAACCTCCTCAATTCTTTTTTATGCCTTATTACTTGGCTTGGATGATCCTCAGCTTCAGCATCTCCTCTCTGTGTTTGAATCAAACCTCTAATGAAGTGATCTCCCCAAAATCCTCTACAAAGTCTAAGCAGAACAAAGAATTGAATTAATCCTAAATTCTATGCAACACCCTTAACACATCTCTTCTCTCACCCCAATAAATCAATAACAATTTGGCTCTTCTTTGTTGCTTGGAGCCAGACAAAATTTATTGCTGAATGCCCCACTAAAGGAGCTGGGTTTTCCCAATATGCATTTCTAGAGCTGGCCATTTAAACTTGGCAAAGGAATATATCAGTTATTATCTCCCTCGTTCATCTCCTTTTACCCACTCCTTCCCATAAATATTTGTTATGCTAGTTCTTCTTTTGAGATCTGGAAATATTATAGCTTGTTATAGAAAGGGTAAGTTTGGGATTGATTGGTTTTGTACATGTACTGGAAATACTGCCATGACCCTTAACTTAACTTAAACAGGGGAAGTTTAGATTGGATCTAAGGAAGAAATTCTTTACTGAGAGGGTGGTGAGGCACTGGAATGGGTTGCCCAGGGAGGTTGTGAATGCTCCATCCTTGGCGGTGTTCAAGGCCAGGTTGGATGAGGCCTTGGGTGACATGGTTTAGTGTGGGGTGTCCCTGCCCATGGCAGGGGGGTTGGAACTTGATGATCTTAAGGTCCTTTCCAACCCTAACTGTTCTATGATTCTATGATTCTATGACCCTTTCAGAACTGAATAAATATTCCAGTCTTAATGTAAGCATATACATATATAGATAGTTGCATCCTAGCAGATGTACTGTTTATCCATAATGTTCTTCATTTATATACTCCTATGAAGTCTCACATAAATGGCCCATAGATCCAAAGAGATGAAAACAAATTTAAAAAGTTTGTACATTGGCTTGCATTCGTATCAGGCTCAAAGTAATTCACCTCAGAAGTCACAGAATCATAGAATCATGGATTAGTTAGGGTTGGAAAGTACCTTAAGATCATTGAGTTCCAACACCCTTGCCATAGGCAGGGACACCTCACACTAAACCATGTCATCCAAGGCTCTGTCCAGCCTGGCCTTGAACACTGCCAGGGATGGAGCATTCACAACTTCCTTGGGCTCCTTAAAGTCACTTCTAAGTATCAGATGCTTCTGAGAGTGAATTAGAAGTACTCCTGCACAACACCATGTTGTGCCACTTTTTTTCTTCCCCCAGCATCTGTGAAGTTATTACTGGCAGATGCAGTCTGTTTTACGAACTGGTGCCCCTTTCTAAATTGCATCAGCCATACCGAGTTAATGGACCATGTTTCAGCAGAGCAGGTGGGTGGTGAACCACACAGAGCTATTTAGCATTCTGGAAGCCGTTTCTTCTTGTTTAAAACTGTTACTTATAGCCTCTGCAGTTATCAAGTAGTAGGTGCCACTGGAACCTGTTTAGCTTACCCCAGGGGAAGCAGGGGATAAGTCTGCAATAAGGCCCATGTAACAAAAGGAGATTACACCACTGTTCTCCACATAGCTGACTGCAGAGAAGGAAACCTTCTCCACTGGAGAAATACAAGATATGATGCTGTTCTGTTGCTATTCTTTATTCTCATCCACAATAGTTATCAGGGAGATACTAGATTGAGTTTGTAATCAGAGCAACTGGCATAAAGTACTGAATTAACCAGAACTGTATTTACACCAGCTGAGTAATGGAGGAGGAAGTGAGCTCAATTTTGCTAACAACTCCAGTGAAAGTTTGCTTGGCTTTCACTTCTTTTAAGCCAGCTTGGACAAAAAAGACTGTAAAACCTAAATAGGAAAGTCAAGAGGAGAAATTGAAAGCTCACACCAGGAAAGTGATACATCCACTGTCACGAAGCAGGGCTGCATTTAGCACGAAGGATCCATGCTGCTCACAGCATCAAGGTGTTGCTAAATCTGAGGAAGCTTTAAACCATCTAGCCTGAGGACTGGTAGCAGTTCACCAGAGGTACCGCAGGATCTACCTGTGACTTTACAAACACTTAGACATTAGGTCATGCCATGTTTTTCATGCTCATCTGGTATTGACAACTTCCTTGGGTGGTCTAGGGCTAGGGCAGACGTATCTGCACCTCACTGCTGAGGTGATGATACCAAGAGTTACAGACACAACTCAGGAGGTCAGCTCTTTAAAATAAGGTGGGCTCTATCTCCCCTTGGCAGCAACAAACTGGTGTCTGAGTAGCTCTAAAATTTGATTGGTGAGTGCTTTGGGAAATTTCCTGCCCTTTCTGCATCCACATGGGCTCATCTGAGGCAGATTCACCTTCATTTAACAAAACAAGAAGCCTGAACAGCAGTACTGGGCTCCCCTCCCAATCACAACAGTAAGCACTGTATCAAGCAGACTGTTCTCTAACCTGCATTCTGCTTTAAATGCAATAATACAAAAACCTGCACAACATGAGCAATCCAAAATTTTTCAGCTGAAGACTTCTCCACATCATGGCTTTTCCCTGGAACAACAGAAATGCATAAATTCATCCATCACATCTCACATCTTACTACCTCCATCTGCTGTTTTGCACATGTACTATCACTTTCACCTTCAAAACCAGGAAAGCGCAATCGTGTTTTGACAAGTAACATGGGTAGATACCAGACCTCTGATAATAATGGCTATTAAAACTAACAGAGAAATTAAAATATCTCCATTTAACTACTTTTGAATTTTTCAGAATTTCTAGGATTTAGTATATCATCATCAGGCAATCGATGTGCCTCGTCATAGCTCCTGTCACTTCAGATATGGAAATACTGTTTTTCTTAGCTTTGGAGAACACCCCGTGATCCATGAACCAAGAGGAACATGCTGCTCATGTTACATATTTTATTTAGATGATGGAAATATAATGATGACCTGCTAAAAGTTAGTGTTCAAATACTGTATGTGTTGATTACGATAAAACATTAGATACAATTTTTTTATGCAACTATCACACGTATTGTATGAAAATCACCTGGTTTTGGTACATAAAGGGCACTAGCTGAGACTGAAGCCATCCGGAAGGCTCAATTCTTGCATGGCTTTTCTGGTTCTTTGAAATGAATGCTTTCCAACTGAGAATTGTTTCCTTATGTCATGACACTAATACTTCTGTATAGCAGAAAGAGTTGGTTTCGTCCATTAAACAAAAAGACATTTGTAGCAGATTTCTGGTTCTGATTTATATATATACACACACACACATATATACACACCAATAAACAGAATGCAATTCTTCATTTCAGGTACTAGGCAACCAACAATTTTCACAACAGTCATCAAAATTATTTACAGAGAGGAGGAAATCTAGTGAAGAGAGATGTCAGATGGCTGTTGTTTATTTAATGCATTGCTTGCAAATGAGAAAATATAAAGTAATTGAAAAACAAACCAAAAAGTCATGGTCATCCGTTGCATAGCATATGCTGTCATAAAGCAATTCACAGGTTCTGGGAGAATCACGAACGTAATTGCTGGAGGATATACATTAAAGGAAGAGGGATGAGGAGCATGGTCTCCTGGGTTAAATATGCTTCAATTATACTATAAATGAAATGCAATCAATAGGAAGAAACATTAGTGATGTTATTGGGAGCCACAGAAGAGTAATGAACAAAAAGTAGTTTGGAAAGCACTACAACTTGATGGTTTAGAAGAGAGATTTTCATGAACACTGACTTTTGGAGACTTCTATATGCTGAAAGTAATGCAAAAGCACTTGGCTTTGGCAAGACCAGCTAAACAAGCACTGGTCCATCATATAGATTGCCAACTTCACAAAATTCATCTTAAAGACAAAATTAACCGTAAGTGACATGATGAAGCCCCTGCACAAAAATACTAGCTTCAAGGAAACTTCAAAATCATAAATCCTCTTGTCTCCATTTCCAAATACAGGATGGTCGTGTATCTACCTTCCTTGCAAGGCATGAGAAAGATGTTTGGAAAACACTCTGAAGATCAAAAATAAGCACTAAGTATTATTACTGCCAAGAATAAGGAAGACAGCACTTATATATGTCACATTGTACACATAAAGGACAACATGCTTGAGAATACAATTTTACTATTCTGTCATTGTTACAGGCAACCTGACACAGAATTCATCATTTTAGGACCACTTAAGATTAGCTGCTCATATGCTCTAACTTTCCGAATGTTTCAAGTGACACAATTTTTTCTCAGATTTTCTTACAATAGGACCCTGAACTTCTTTGAAGAAAACCTATTGCCATTGTTAAAACAACTCTCCTGATTATCAGAACTTCCGTTCTGACAAAGTATCAACAGCCTTACTTTTACAGACTCTAAAATATGTGTTTGCCTGGAAAAATTACATGCAGTTATCACAAATTCTTAACAATAGGGTGTAAGATCATTTCTCATTCTGCAGCTGAGACCTATTGTGTCTTAGTCGTCTACCGGAAAAGTCAAAATATCTTGTAATCTTGGAGTCTATCATATTCCAATCCAAGAATGGATCTTAGAATATATTAAAATTAAGTTGGAGTCTGGTTTAATTGATCTTTATTTGAGATGGACATTTACACAAGCAAAACAAAACAAGACTACAATGACTGTGATTTATGCACAGTAGCTAACTCATCATGGAGATGAGAATAGCTGTGCCTGATGCTTCACTGGACCCTCCAGTTAGTAGAAATGATCCTTAACTGTTGCTGTGTAATTCTGAGCAAGTCCCTCCAGTCCTCTATGCTCCAGTACACCACTTTGCATGGAGACTGAGCATACTTTGGAAGTGCCTATTTCTTTCCCTCAAAAAGAACCTAGGCAACTCACTTACAGAGATGCTTGGCTTTTGGATTGGTAAAGTTAAGTGAGTCCTTCAATTAAATCCCATATTTTGAGACTTACTGATGAAAGGTGAAGTGTTAAAAGCTTGATATCACTAATGAATCTTTCAAAAATATCAAAAGTATGCACCACCCAGTTAACTTGTTCCCAAGATTGTCTTGCCAGCTGCCTTGTTTAGTCTGAAATGAGATTTATTTTCATTATGTGCTATGTAAAGTCACAACAGTTATACTTTTTACTGATTCCTGGTGAAAGCAAAAAAAAAATATTCTTTTTTAGTTATTTACTTATTTTCTTTATTTTTATTTAATTTTTTTTATTAATTTTATTCAACTTATTTATTGAAATAAGTTAAAATGTGATGTTACCAGCAATAAATCCAAGGATGCCCTCCTTCATACATCTGTCTTCTTTTCTTTTTTTGTATCAGAATGAAGTGCTAAATTATTACTCCGGTGTTGTGTGAGCTGGTTCTCCAGTGCTACTCAAAGATGCAAGATGTCCCAAAGAATTACCAATAGCATTGACAATAATGTAACATTTACTGTTTACTGCTAGGGATTCAATTCGTGTTCAACACAAGCTGGTGACCAAAAGATGGAAAGATCCTTTAGCTAGAATACCTTGGTAAAACAGTCCCAAGCAGTTCTATAGGTATTTTTCACAAAATCCTTCCACTGGATGCCACCAGACTACACGAATCCAGAGAGTGAGAGATGGGTTTGGAAGCTTAGATAACCAGGGTTTAATCCTTGTTGGTTTTGTGTACAAAAGTGAGCAAGACTTACAAAGCCTGACTCTCCAGTGATGACTGTAGTTGCTTTTCTGTATGCTTCAAGTATTCTCTAGCTTCCCGTGGAGAAATGGAGCAACACATTTTGTTTCTGTGAGGGGGTTGTTCACCTCCTGCTATGCAGTCATAATTTTAAACTACAATCAACTCCTGCACTGAAGTATTTCCAGAAAAGCCAAAGCATCATGCTCATTGTTTAGTCTTGCATTCACTTTAAAATGCTTTCAGCTTTGCTTCTGTGTTTATTTTGTTGCTCTGGCAGAAAAAGATAGTTTCCAAACTCGCCAAAAGAACCACTACTAAAATGTCCAGCTTGTATGGCAATTTTGGTGGGTCTGGTGAAGTTTCTTTTGCCTTCTTCCTTTTTCTTCTATTTAAAATGTGTAGCCAGACATATTTAGAAGCATCCAATAGTTAAAATAGCAGTGTAAGCGGACAGTAAATTACACAAAATAGATACTACTGGGCACAGATGACTCTTTCACAGAGGAAAACGTTCTCCTGGGAAAAAAAAAATTCTATTACAGACTATCCATGAGGACTTTTCTCCCTTGATTTAGACTGCATTTCCCATTCTCAAAATATGGAATAACATAAGTACTAAATGACAAAAAGATGAGAAAGTAGAGAAAGGAAAAACACAAAGATTGTAACTCCAGATCCTGACTGTGGAAAAACCAAAGGAAATAATGACCTCATTCCCAAGTCAGTAGGTGTGAGGATGCTGTGAGTGTAATCATCAAGCATCAAATAAAACAACTAACTGAGAGTTCACTTAACACCGTGTAGGCACAGCATTACATGACTTAGTATTGGTGGACCCTCTGCAGGACCCTCTGTTTCAGACTTGAGGGAAGTGCAGGATCTTTCTTCTTTAGTTTCATTCTCACTGCATCTGAAAGATGTGGCTTCTATTTTCTTGTGATGAATGCTGATGGAAATCCTCAGAGACCTGGAGCAAGGATGTGTCTGTATTCCTGGTTCTGGGCAATTGTTCCTCCTGAAAGATAGTAACTTGCTCTGGTCCTCTCCTCTAGGACTCCCTCTGAATCTCCAAATGGTTGCTATGAAGACACAGATAAACTAGCAAGTAATGTAGGTTATCTCTACGAGGGAGCTAGTGTAGAGCAGCTCAAGTGCACACTGAGACAGCTTTCACTGACAGCTTTCTTTGATGGAAAGGGTTTAATGGCCCTGTGTGCTGCAAAAGTAGACATTCTTGCTTGTCCCTTGCATTCTCCTCTATCTAGGGAGATGCTTTTGAGAACTTGATGTTGGTTTTCTAGTCTTTCTCTGTTTGGCAACAATTTGGCTAAAACGTCTAACCAGTATAGTGTTCCAAGTAATCACTTATACATGCAATCAATGACTAAATAAACCCTACAGCACTTACCACTTCTTGAACTGAGAATGAACCAGAAGTTTTAAACTTCTCTTAGAAGATTTTCAAAGTCACTGCAGTGTGCCAAACAAATGTTTACATTGCCAGAGTGATGAAAGCAAGAATTATACATGTATGATGAACACATATTAGATGAAGGCAGTATGTCTTCATTACAGAAACTTGCCAAGTGTCAGTTCTGGAGTATATGATAAAGCTGATGAGCTCTTCTGAATTAGGTATTTATTGTTTTATCCCATCAAAGATTTGTAATGGGCATCTCAAAAAAGGATAACACAGAAAAATTGCAGTGGACAAAGCTGACAAGTCAAAATTTCTCATAGCAGTATCTGCAACACTGCATGTATGATACGCTGGGTAATATATATGGTATGCTGGATAATATTGTTTGTAAAACTAACATGATATTTTCAATGAGAAGTTTCTACAAAGGTGCTGCATCTGAGGATTACTTCCAAGCCATGTTTAAACTTTCTAGTGCTTCTTCACTATTATTTCCTTCTGTAATCTCTCTTCTTTCCAAAATTCATGGAGATCACTACCTTTTCTAACAGTCTGGTTAATATTTTAGCAATGCAAGCACTTTTTAAGGCAAGCATCACCAAGACATATCCCATCAGAGATGTGCCTTAACAGCGATTCCTAACACTTTTTAACATTGTTAGTCTTGCTTATATGCCTCTTTCTTTCCAATGCATCTGTGTTAGTCATGCTGCAATCCTGGTCTTCTACTTCCTTATCAATATTCTCTTTGTTGGAGAAAATTGAAAATCTATCTTCAAACAGATATAATTATCTTAGTATTGTCTCTATGTTGCCTGACTTGCTTCTACTTCATCTGCTGTGCATCCCACAGTACTTAGATGGCTGCTTTTGCTTTGTGTTTCTATTTGATGTCATTCCCAGTGCACAGGGGCTCCAACTGTCTTTGGCAGCAATAGACTTCCCATCATGTGAAGTAGACAACCAAAGAACTAGTCTCTGTGCTTTCTAATCCAAGCAATGAGTCAACACTGTCTCTTCATTTCTATCTGTGTTGCCATTGTCATCAGTCATTTTACTATCAATGCCATTTTCACGTTGCTTTGTAAGTACACGAAACAGGACATCTTGTGCTCATCTGCTCATGTGGTGTTAAACTGGCTGAATTTAGCGGCATGTTCTGTGACTCACTGCTTTCACTAGGATGAATGGGATAAGCTTGTCCTTGCTGTGCTTGCCTTCAGTTTCCTGATGCCAGCTACAACCCACAGCAGCATGTAATTTCTTTTCTCATATTAAATTCACAGATTAAAAATCCCAGTGCTCTTCATTGGTGAGGGTGTTCCTTGGTTTACATTGACCACCTCTGCAATGAAGATGAGATGCAAAAGCATTCTCATCCAGCCATTCCTGTTCAAAGATTTTCAGAGCAGTAGGCAGCTTAATACTTTCCTGTTGACTTCTATGATATATAACCTGGATCGTGCTGTTGATCTCCTTGATGCTCTTGTCCCTGTCCAAAAAATGTTATTTTTCTTTGTCCTGTGACCTTTGTCTGAGTTACTATTTGTTCATTCTTTCAGTGGACAAATTCTTCTGTCTTTGACAGTAGCTGAGGTCTCTCTGCAGTTGTATCTGTTTCTCTCAGGTGTATGTCCTAAAACCTGGAATCAACTGCCTTGCATATGGTGCTGCCTTTAATAGGGCTGCGTAATGCTTCCAAAGGTCCAAGCGGATGTGGAAGTTCTTCACTCTGGTATGTATTCTCTCTTCTGCTGACTGTTCCTGGCTTTAAAAAAACTTCTCTCCACAGCCTCATTGTGTGGGGTGTTACAACACTCATCAGTCACCTTAGGTCTTCCAGCATGTTATGCATTATTCTTGACAGCAGGATCTCATTCACTCCTTATTCTTCTCCTCCAATGAAACAAAAAACATCTAACTTACTTCTCTGACTTCTTTTCATACTTTTTGTTCATGGGTGACATAGGTTCAGTTCTTGCTTTTTCTTTTGTCTTCACCATTGTGTTGCAAATCCAGCATCCTCAGAAAGCTGAACACTTTTATCCCATTTTCTTAATCTATTTTCAGCTATTTCCTTTTGCCTTTAGATCATATTTTGTCTTGGGGTTATTTTCATTACCATGTTCCAGATACATGAATAAATGCATAAATACTAACGCATGAGCTCCAAGCATGTAAACTAAAATTTAACCTTCAGCCAGAAACCTATTTATATAGACAGTCAGCTTCAGCCAATGTTCCAGCTATGTCCATACAAATTAACTGCCTGGTGACCCCACCGATATGTTTTCTTCTCCTACTTCTTTATGAATTCTATAGAGAGCATAGCACCTTGCCTGTTCTAACCAGAGGTCTTTGCAAAGCAACAGCTTCTGTTTGCATCAGAATTTGTAATGGACTTGTGACCAAATTTTCATCATAGCAGAAAAATTTATCATTGAGAACAAAGCAGGATTAGAACCTAACTCTTCAGAGATATTCTTACTTAACTCAGTCAAGACCTGAGTCTGAATGTGCCATAAGGTACTGCCATCTGCCCAGTTATCTCATCCTGGGAATCTACGAAGATATCAGTGGCAAATAAAAAATAACAATTTTTAGGAATAGACTAGAAATCTGGATTCAGGTAAAAGCTGTCAGCAAGCCAGGCAGAATATTGTTTTCTACTGAGTTGTGGTATTTTCTGGTTGCTAAAATGGTAATTATAAAAAGAAAAGATGATGTGTTTTCATCTTTCATTGAGTTTAACATTTCAATAGCTCACTCTTTTAAAATGAATGCGTCTTTAAGGATAAAGCACATCTAACAATACGTGGCTGATTGCCAGCATGGCAAAAACCTGTAGGGACTTTGAGTTGTGTAGGGTCAGTAACAGCGTGAATTGCTCTTGGAGCAGCTATGTGGCACTCCTTCCTATGGACTGCCTACTGAACAGAACAGCTAAAAGCTTAATAGATTCAGGTCAGAATTTTTTAAATGTCTGGCTAATAAATGCAGTTACACTCTATTTTTTGGCTTTCATTGAGAATATGGGTTACTCTAATGGTCAATACTGATGGCAGTGATTTCACAGTAACTTTTTTCAAAGCACAAAATTAAATAAGCAAAGTAAGTCCATGTGGAAGTTGCAGTTCAAATAACAGCAAAGCAATCTCACCCCTCAGGGGTGACTGCCTCACCATTTAAAGCTATTATGGTTACCAGTAATTGGGACTGTGTATTACACACTCAGATCATCAGGCACTCAATATTTACTAATATCAAGATAATGATAAAATATGCAAAAAGTACTGTTGTGCCAACAGTGCCTTGAGATTCATATCAAGAAGGGACAGTAGAAGCTTCAAAGGTAAACTTAACTGTTTACAAGAATCCACAAGAAAAAACAGAACTGGATGTCCATGAAATGCATCAGGCTATATGTGAAAAATGCCAAATTGATGTTTGGCCCATGGTATAGAGGAACCTAGTGTATTCTCAAAAAGGGGTATGAGCCAGGCATCCTCTTTGGACAATCTTATTGAAAAAAATCTTTTTAAATGTCTGTAAAATTGAAGATCCTACAATTACTTAAAATTAAGACAATGCAACTGTTAATGCAATACCAGAATCAGAAATCACTCCTGCTACAAGGAGGAGTGTCGTGTAGACTACCATCCATACAACACTCTTGTGAAAAGCATCTGTTGCAGGACAGTCGAAGTCTGATGTAATGGGAAGATGATTCATTAGTTTTTATATGGAAGACAGATTTCTGCACCGGATAGATATACATCTGGTATTATAGCTTCCTTAATCTTTATATATTAATGTATTCTAGTCTTGGCTATTCTAGAATAATATATTCCAGATCTGGCATACCCTTATTGTAAAGTAGAATTTTTCTGAAATGCTGACCTATTATAACAGACACTAGATACAATCTCATGCATTTATGCAACATTTAAATGGATTTATTCAAATTGGTAAAAGCCACTCTTTAGTACCTCCGAATAACGAACTATTAGATGTTATATTGACAAAAACTTATAGACTCTTCTTTGCTAATGTATTCCACTCTCAGTCCGCAGGGTGAGAACATTTTCATAGCATTTCTTTGCAGATTAATTGATCTAACTGCAATGAGGGCTCTTATTCATCTGCCAGAGCTGAATTCTGCTGCTAAATCATGCTGCAAACGGTGCAATTGTGCTGCACTATGAATAGCACAGGAGAAGATCATGTTTATGATGAAGTGGCCCTGAATTTAGTGAGACCACTGTAGACAGAGTAGAAAAAGAGCAGCAATAAGCAGTGAAATAAGCAGGTAAGGATCCAAACATACAGAGAGCATCTCTGTTGATGAAGGCTGTCGGATGTCTCTCTGTCAACAAAGAAGCATCACTAGGGTGCCACTTATACTTTTACTGGCAGCATCCCTGCTGTAGATGCTGTTAGTCAGCTCTGCACGGAGACATTTTGCTGCTGTCACTTTGTTCAGTGCACTGCAGAGGGGTGGGTAGAGGTATAAGTGGAGGAATTATTCCCCATACTTTCAGTCTTTGATAAAACCAGCTCCTTTACAGGCTCAGAAATTCGCATCAGTGGTTGGGATCAAGTCTCCACAGACTGATACTTTGTCCCTTTCTCCCTGTTTGTTTTGGCTATGGGTACAGCATGATGGTATTCTATATCAGTAGACCATTAATGATATAGGCAGAATTAAAGAAGGGAGGTGATCTCTTCCCTCTCAGTTCAGCACTGGTCAGGCATATCTGCAGTGCCATGTCTAGGGCTGGGCTCCCCAGTACGAGAGACAGGGACATACTGGAGTGAGTCCAGGAAAGAGCCATGAAGATGTCTGAGGGCTTGGAAAATCTAACATATGAGAAGAGACTGAGAGCATTGTGACTGGTCAGCCTGAAGAATAGAAATCTCAGGGGCAATCCTGCCAATGTGTAGAAGTACCTGGGCAGGGCGGAGGGGAGTGAAGATGGAGCCAAACTCCTCTCAGTAACACCTAGTGACAGAACAAGATGTAGTGGACACAAATTGAAATACAGGAAATGCCACCTAAATATAAGCAACACTGTTTCACGGTGTGTGTGGTCAAACACTGGCACAGGTTGCTCACAGAGATTGGAGAGTGTCAGTCCTTGAAGACACTCAAAACCCAACTAGGCAAGGCCCTGGGAAACCATCTGTAGTTGACCTTACTTCAAGTAGAAGTGTCTTTCCATCTCAACTCTTCTATGATTTTGGGTTTGTAGAGTAGAAAAAATACAAAGACCTCTTTAGTCCTCACACCTTAGGCTTTGAGGTGAAACATCCTTCAAAGGTATACATTAGCACTTCTGAAAGGAAGTAGTTTGGCTTTTTTTGACCAGACTTCTAAATGCTGTTGCAGACACTGAGCAACCAAGTTTGAATAATTTGGCTTGTGTGGTTCTTGCACACCATTTCACTATCACTAATGACTGTATCATTTGTACACTCTATTTTCTTAGTCTGCCCTAAAGTCTTAGTTATAATAAAATGCTCTTTATACTGAATGATCCATCCCAGATTTAGCTTTCCCTTTCCCTTCCAAAGCTTCCGTAAAACCTTCTCCATATCATCTTGGTCATAAAAAGTCAGATGAATAAAAGTCCTTCTGGGACTCTTGGTTATGAACTGTATACACTTTCTTAGCTAGTCTTTGTTCTCTATGTATCTTAGATGACTATTACGTTAACACAATTGTTCTCAGACCTTGGTCACCTTTCTTTAACAACATATGCTCCTTTGAGCTGTAAAGGTTTTTCTGTCTCTTTGGAACTCACCCCTTCAGGAAGCCAGTGAGGCTGGATCTCTCACAGAGACCAATTATTTTAACACCGATTTCTCTCACTCCTAGTTCGATTTGATAGAGAAAGCACTCTGTTTTCTATACATGTCTACCATCTAAGCAGCTTGCTGATACTTCTCCAGAACTCTATTTCTCTGTGTATACATTAGGTCTCAGCAGTATATCCAAATTGCTCTCTCCTTTTTGCTACCTGCAAGACCAAAAGTTTGGCTTTAGCCTTTCCAACTGTCTCAGAGCTTGCAGCAACTGCAGTTAGTTGCAGTTGAGGGGAATGGCTGTGCTCTGTCACTGCTTGCTCCAGGGTCTGAGCCCTAGGTTCTTCTTTAATGAAGGAAGAAGCAATGAGTATTCTACACAGATAAATTATGTGGGGAATAAAACACAAAATGTCTTCGGGTTCACTAAGAATGTTGCTGAATTAGGTACCACAGAATTTTGCCCCACAATGCCTGGATTGTTTTGGTTCTTTGAAGTCATCTTACTGACTAGCTCCAAACATCTGGAGCCTTTCAGTTTTACTGACATTTCCCTTAGTGACAGGCTTAGAAATAGCTCATCAAGCATAATGACGATGGGATGAGTTAAAATATGGTGTTAATGCTTCTTCTGTGCTGCTAATGTCTATTTTGTTGCTGATATATTCTCTGGGCTAAATTACACTCTTGGATAGGAAATGGCTATTGCAAAAATGAATGGGAGATTGACATGGTCATCAAAGGATGATAACTAGCCCTCAGGGAAAACAATATCAACATATTGTTTCTTCTACTAGTCGATCCCACTAATTAGCAAATCAGAATGTGACAGGAAAATATTGATGGTAAGCAGATGCATTTGCTGAATGATTATTGCAAATCTGGTTTCTAAAGCTAATATATACAGCAGAGCACTCAATATTTTACCATGAACTTTAGAAGTCTAATTAAGTGTTGCTATCAATTCTCTGTAAAACACCAGAAGTATGGCAAGAATTTTGCTAAAGGTCACCTCTACGTATGAAACATTTTATATCTAACTGAGCTGAACTACAGGTAATACATTGATCTCATTGGCACATTCAGTCTCCCCATCTGTTATGTCCACATGTGTTTCATCCTAAATTGTAAATTCTTCTGGACATCATCACAGTGGCTGTGATTCTAGCAACCTTGGACACTGTAGGTGGGATTCACCAATTTTAGATATCCATGGTATATGACAGTCGCTCCAAAGTCTTTACTTATTCAACATGTTAAAGAGTACGGGTTAAGTAGTCCTATCAGATAACTGGAAATCAAGCCACATTAAAAGCTCACAATGAGCATGAACTTGACACTAATATGCAGCCATTCTGTTTGGTCTCACACTCAGGTTGTTGAGAATTCTAAGCACCAAGTATCAGATCATGCATATTTCTGTGCTTAAAGTGAAGCTAGCTATCTCTATTAGAAAACCCTGGGCCAAAACTAAAATCCCACCCACACTCATAAAACACGGCTTTGTTTCCTGCAGCTTCTGATGCCTTCTTGCTGTGCACCATGACTTTTCATTAACTTAAGAATGCTAGCAAAAGACTGAGCTGCATTTCCATGAGCTGTCATAGGCCAAATAAATTAGTCACAAATTGTCATTGTCTTATATTTAGTTATGTACATTTCCTAATTTCTTGACAAGATATCTACCCCTCATCATGACCTGGAATCACTTTATTCCAATTATGTGCTTTCCTTTTGATATTATATATTTAATTTTTATTTTAATTTTAATAATTAAAATAATTAAATTTAATTAATAATATAAAAATAATTAAATTTAATTTTAATAATAATTAAAATAATTAAATTTAATTTTAATATTATATATTTATATATATAATTGAATATAGTTAGAAGCATCATTTGAAGAGAAAATTTAAAAAGATTGGTCTGCAGCTGAAACATGAAGCATTGGGAAGAAAGTGCCTTGTGTTTCTTCCTCCCATTGGAACATGTCAGTATCCACCTGGTCTGTCGACTTGACACATAAGAGAACATCTTGCTTTTATAAATTCAGTTTAATGGAAATGATTGCTGTTGATGTTTGTTTTGCTCAACAGTGTATTTGCTGCAAGCTTCAACAAAAATATCTGTCAAAGTCAGCTGGAGTATTTTGAACACCTGTGTCCCATGCTAGTGCTATAACCATTGATGTGAATTAGGAGCATCTTTACAACACTGTATCTCGAGTCTCTGAAACCAATTTTACAGTACAGTAAATCTGACCTGTGTGCTGGTAACACTGAAATTGAAATGTGTTTTCTATGTCAAAAGCTGGACCAAACGATGAGTTAGAGTCAATGCTTAGAGTTTAGTCATAGTGGGTTAAGTCCTCAAGACTGCTATATAAACCTCTCAAGCCAGCAGCAATCCAAAAGTGCTGCTATTTCTCTGAAGAGCCCAGGGGCACAGGGAGCCTTCGAAAGGTACCACCTCACTGCATGCAGGATGTAGTGCAGACTTAGTTCAATTTCTCACCATGAAGATGATTCTGGAATAACCCTTGAAGTCCTAGAACAGAAGTTAGAGGAAACAGAGGTGATAAACAGAAGTGCTTCTGGATGCAACACTTTCTTCAACGAATTTTATGATAGGTTGTTTCTGCACTTTTGGAAAAGGCATATTTAGGACCTTTGGTGAAATAAACCTGTGGAGAATAATAGTTGACATATAATGCTATTGATGCAATTTGCTTTAGCAATAGGTTTTTTACTTTAAGAAACAAAAGGGCAAGATATTGTCTTGGAAAACAACTGGCTTATGATAGAAGCAGTGTGTCCTTACAAGGTTTATCTGTTGTCTTTCAGTTTTTTTCTGTGCTTTTCCTTAGCTCTCTCAAGGTCAGACTCAAAACTGAACGTTCCAGAAAAAAAAGAAATCAGCACTGCATATTGAGATAGATTGTTGAACTTGTCTCAAAGAAAGCATTAAATCTCAGACTGAGATGCTTTCATTCTTTCATATACTTTGCTCTCCTTCCAGTTGCTATCTTATTGTCATGAGAGTTCATCTACTTTGCAGAACAGTCAATTTCCTAAATCCTGGTGACTTACAGAAGTTATTTGTTGGATCAGAACTGGCCCAAGCATGAGTAACTGCAGACCTTCCTGACAAAACAGGCTTTCTCAGAAGCAGGGACAGACTTTGAACAGGTAGAGTTAAATGTTGAATTTTTATTTGCCTGAATTGTAGTAAACTATTTTTTAAAGAACTCAAAATGGAGTCAGTGCCTACTCAGTTCCAAAAACCAAGATCCAGGCACTGGATGGGGCTGCCATACCTTGGTGTAATATGAAGTCCATATGCAGTAAGACCTACCCTTTGACAGCAGTCTATAGGTCTTACCTTAGCTGTCGCACCTCTTTCTTTTCTTTAAGCTCACATCTTGATTTTCTTTAGAATCAGACAAGTCCTCTTGTCCTATTCACCAGCTAGTGAGGTGGATGAACTTCTCATGTACAGAACTGAGTGTGCTCATGCAGGAAAATTAAACTTATTTTAACAAGGAGATAGAGTAGATTGCACGATGGGGCAGTGGGCTTGGCCAAAGGTGTCAACCAACCACTTGCTCACACATAACAAGCTCCTTTTATTCCCCCTTCCTCCCATTTTCACAGGCTTGCTGTTTTCCAGTCCATTTTCATGTCTCCCTTTTTTCTGGCCCAAATAAACAACACTGCTAATTACTTTTCCCTCTTGGTCCCACTTTTGCTACCTTTCTACCCAAACCTGGTATTTCTGGTGCTGTTACCTCTATCATCTAAGCCATATCAGGTGCTGGTGAAGTGGTTTCCCAGGCCTCGTCACCTCAGTTCCCCAGACATCCCCAATGCCCCCCTACAGATATCAGTGCAGCATGGCTGTTCCTCACACAACTCCCCCTGTGAATTCTGTCCATCCCTCATGGTATTATCCATAACTGTTGTCACCTTCTCACCCTGTGAGCTGTTACAACCAGCAGTTTCTCATACTAGTGAAGCCTCAGGCCAGAGCCTAGTCAGCAGCTTGCCTTCCCCACCAGGGACATTTTAGTTGATGGATAGTCAGCTTTGAGGATTAATTTTCCCACTATTAATCACTTCTTTTTGGACAAAGAGTATTCTGGAGGTAAATTTCTGCATACAGTTCTTTTGTATATCCTTGACAAGTACAAGTTAAATGATTATAGTTAGGGTGATACTCATTTCACTTAAATTGAAATAGTCAGAAATAAGTCATCTAAGTAGGCTAAATCCAGATGATTCCTCTAAATTCTTTAAAGCTAATGCAAAAAAAAGGACAACTCCAATTTGATTTGATCCCATCCTATCACCAGTGCCTTAAGAGACATTCAGCTTTTATGTAAGTGATCTCAGGTGCAATGAATTCAACCCTAATAGCATTCAGGACTGATAGTCATCTTAACCATTGCAAATACTAATCAGAGGTAATTTTCTCTTTACTAGTTTTTCAAGTTAAATTATTCATCATCCAGGTTACAGTATCACAGTATGCTAGAGATTGGAAGGGACCTCAAAAGATCATCTAGTCCAATCCCCCTGCCAGAGCAGGAACACCTACATGAGGTTACACAGGAATGTGTCCAGGCGGGTTTTGAATGTCTCCAGAGAAGGAGACTCCACAACCTCCCTGGGCAGCCTGTTCCAGTGTTCCGTCGTCACCCTCACTGAGAAGAAGTTTCTTCTCAAGTTTAAGTGGAACCTCTTGTGTTCCAGTTTGTACCCATTACCCCTTGTCCTATCATTGTTTGCCACTGAGAAGAGCCTGGCTCCATCCTCGTGACACTCCCCCTTTATATATTTATATACACTAATAAGGTCACCCCTCAGTCTCCTCTTCTCCAAACTATAGAGACCCAGCTCCCTCAGCCTTTCCTCATAAGGGAGGTGCTCCACTCCCTTAATCATCTTAGTTGCCCTGCGCTGGACTCTTTCCAGCAGGTCCCTGTCCTAATTTGATTGCTGTTTCAGTTTTGAAAGACCTTCCCAAAATCTTTCTTAATTCTTTGCTTTGCATGAATAACTTGCTATATATCTTGAGTACTCATACTGCTTGCACGGTGGAATCCTCATAACACTTGGTTTGAAGAGTGGAATTGCATTTCAAGATTAAAACGACTCCACTCAAATGAATCCGTTACAGTAAAAATGTGGTAACGATGCTTTATAGAAAATGCTTCATGTAGGGTGTCTAGATAAGATACAAGGTGACTGTGAATAATTTGATCTGGACAAATGAAACAAAAATAGCAGATCTGCCTATAGCAAAACTTCTGTCTTCTGAAGTTCTTCCCTAGTGAACTGTGATCCTCAGGGTAAGCAGATTGTAATCACAGCAGCCAGAGACTATAGGTGTTAGGGGGGTGTTCAGGAAAGATGAAAAATCAGCCAAGTAATTATAGCTGTGAGCACTTTTGATTACCCTGCACATGATCAAAATTACATATTCAAAAAGTTTAGTACTTGCCCATTGAGTCCCTTATTGCAGTTTTTATCTTGATATTCAGAAAGTGTTACTTTACTTAAGATTTATTTTGATGGCTTTTATAGTCTAAAATATTATTTTTCTTATTGTTCATAAATTACCTGGTTTATATATTATATCTAGTAGTATTTAATGTAGATCCTATACTTCAATGATTGAGAAATGTAATTATTCCAGAAATTATATTTTATGGATATTTTTTTTTTTCTACAATTCTGTATTTTTAAGAATTCAATACATTAGCATTTCTTGCAGAACAGAGTTCCTCTTTTCCAGCCATCTATGTTCAGGATTCAAGCCATGAATATTTTGTTTAACCTCTATTGCTATGAAAAACTATCCAGCTGGCCTTCTGAGTGGCAAAAGAAGCTCATAAATGCAAGCCAGATGAAGGAAAAATTACAGCCAGAAAACACTTTCAACCAAGTTTCTTACTCCAAAGATCACAGAATGTTCTCTCTTTTCCAGCCCTGCATCTTGGAAGAGTTTCCAAATGAACTCTCGAGTCAGTTGGTCTCCCCAGTAAAGCATTTGTAAACTCTGCCTGAAATGTGACTCCCCTCCCAGAGATTATTATGACTCAGCTTTCACATCGTAGCAAAGGGCCCTCTTTTCTTTGGCACTGCAAGACCTCTCAGGCAATAAACCAACACATTCAACCTGCAAATGGAACAAAAACGGAGGTGAAATGTGTGGCTAAAAGCAAAATAGGTCCAGTTCAAACCTGAGTGAGAAAGAACCTGCAACAGAAACTCTCATGTTCTCCCTGTCTTTAAACACAAAGTTGGGGGTGAGAATAGTGGGTATTATGGGTGTTATCTGTGTTTTTCTTTACTGTAGCATCTGCATCTATCTTTAGGACAATCAGGCAAACATGAACAACACTCTTCTCTGGGCCACAATATATGAATATAATATATACAGTGCTGGAAGGTGAATCTGTACTTATTCTTGCAAAACACAGCAGAGAAATTCCTACTCAGAATTTGCTGATGAGTATTTCCTCTAGGCATATGTGATCACCTACTGGTCCTTTTCCAGCTCATTTTAAAGGTTTCTATTTGAAAAAGCAAAAAAATGTCACACCTTAAACAAAAGGCTTTTGGGCCCAAGCAAATGACTTGAAAATTAATTAACATCACAATTAATCAGTGATTATTCCCTTATCTTACAGCTAGGAATCTGAAGCAATGGCAAACAAGATCTGGAGGGGAGACAGGAACGGATCTACAAGATCCTAGTGTTTATCCACTGTATCGTTTTCTCAATCTGGCCTTTAAGCAATTCTAGAATGTACAGGAAGATACAATTTGTACAGGGTGAGGTTTTGCTGACGCCATTCTCATCTTGTACCCTATTCTGTTCTCATCTGGTATCCTCTGCTACAAATATTTGGTGAGATTATCTCATCAGTAGGATAGCTACTATTCTGGCTGAGGGAGCTGGAAATCTAGTAAGAACTGCAAACTCTTTTCATGCTAAATTGAATCCGCTGTACCTGTACTGTTGAGAAAAACAGGTCAATACACTTTGCAACAGTATGTTTTGCACTGTTAACGCACAATGAATATGTTTACTTTGTAAATAATTTTTCTTGCTGGGGCTTTCTTGAAAGTGATGTGTTTCAATGTTGGTGAGTTTTTTTGGTTTGGTTTGGAGTGGGTTATTTTTGTAGTCCTGAAAGTGGAAGACTTGAAATGCATCTAATAACAATTATCACATTCTAAGCACTGGACTTGAGATAAATGAAGCAAGTGGGGAGAACTATAAAAGTCAACAAGAAGTGGGCTAATCTGGCCTCTAGGGAGGGTCAAAGGCAAGCTAATCTTTAGAGATAAGACAAAGTGTGACCCAAAGTCAGGAAGATGCCTGACATCAGAAGATAAGATTTTAGCTGCACTTTGACCTTTTTAAGGGGAAGATTTAGAACTGACAAAAACACGTGATGGAAACTTGAACGAAAAGAAACACGAGTGAACAATAAGATCACTTAAAACCTGACCATAAAGCCACTGATTAGGACTTCTCTTGTTCTTTCACTGTGCCTAACTTCTCTGTTCCTCTTCTCTTTGAATTATACTTGCAGGTCATGTGAAGGCAGCTGCAAGACTCCTATTACCAGATAACAAGCATAGCCTCAGGTTTCAAAATGAGGAAACTATTGATTTACATTTCTTCACAAAATACTGGTAAGCTAATTTTGCATCCACAGTCTCTAAGTGTTTTTTGTCTACCACATCACTAATATCATAGTGTTACCAAGTACTGTGTGTCTATATGAAACTAAATTATTAAAAACAATTTAAAAAGTCATCAAAATGAGCTTTTGGGTTTATTCAGCGGAAGTATGACTGCGTGGAGTGTTTTAGTGCCTGGTCCAGTAGTAGCAGGACCAATAATCATGATATCAGACCTTCAGGGGTGGCCTATGCCATTCATGGTTTGGCAATACAATGGCTGTATCACCTCTGCATTGCCCACGCAGGCTGTTAAAGAGCCCCTTATTTCCTTATCTTGAATAACTAGTGCTGTACTTAGGCATTAGAAAGGAATACCATAGAAATTCCTCTGGTATAACCCCTGGACAAGCTCTGACAAGCGGAAACATCCTTTATTTATTAGCATGAATTGTAGAGTTCAATGACAAACAAAAAGCCTCTTGATGGAGTGATTTGCAAACGCTACACTCAGACAAAAGAAGACACAGCCCCACAGTGTAATGAGCCATCCCACTCATCTTTAAGCACCTTAAGAATACAGGAGTGCTGCTAAATAAAGAGTGCCAGAAAGCAAGCTGAAGCACTGGATCTATATGGTTTGCACTGCTAGTTAATTCTCTCTTCCTTGGTTGTTTTTTGAGGCTAGCTCTCCCTATGAAACATCTGCCAACTCCAAACAATGTGAAAATGACTTAGTAACTGATAATTGATTTGGCAGTACAGACAGTTTAATTTACCTACTCATGTTAGGCACATGGTCACTCATGTTGATTCCAGTCAATAATGACCTCTGAATTCTAGGATCTGAATTGCCACCTGCTGGTTTCTTCTCCACTGACAAAGGGTAGGAGCGTACTTTACTCACCTGTGCCCCTCACTGAAGCACACAAAACTCGTAGCTTCCTACAATCTGGCATTCATCATGTTGTTAATATTACACTGGCAAAGAATGTATAGGTATCTCCCCATTTTGTTAATGGATGCTCATCAGAATTAAAGGTAGCAAATTCACTAGAGTGCACTCGCACAGTGTTACAATTTTTGTGCCTTCTGACAAGCGTAAGAAAGGAGTTTTTCAATCTAAGTGTATGAGCAGAACTGGTGCAAGGGGCAGTTGAAAGCTCTTGCAGTACTTCTGGGAAAGCATGTAAGATACACGTTTTCTGCCTGAAGGCAGTGCACTACATATCAGCACTGTCAAGAGGAAGTGGCTGCTGGCTGCTGTTCTCAGAAATGTGAATCAAGAGTTAATCATACTCCTCGAGTCACAAGGCATTAAGCTGCGGTTTGAATTGCTCAGCTCAGATATCTTTTCTGAATCCTGGCTGCTAGTCAGCTAACTGCTTTTGCCTATTTCAAAGCCATTTGATTCAAGGAGTAATATTTGATGTAATTAGATCTATTGATCACAAATGCAGGGTTTGCAGGGTGCATGCATCACTAATTTTTTTTCTTTTTTGAACAAAAAATACAACACTATCTGAAAAAGAAATACCAACCTATTTATTATATTTGCTCCCTGGTTGCAATTACCTTGCCTCTTTTCCTACTAAACCCCTGTTTTGCAAAGTTACTTTAATAAACCTCTGCTCTTTATTTCCTGCTTAAAGCTTACCACTTATTCCTTTCTCCAGTCTCTATTATTATACCACAATGAACATCAGCATGCATGAAGGCAGTTCTCAGGTTCCAAGAAATATTTTATTTGCCTCTAGGCTCGTCTATATGCATGAAGCATTGGTGAATGAATACATTTAATCATCTTTTATGTTAGCACAGTCAGAAAACAGCTGAATGCTGCTTGAAAAACAAGCAGGCAACAGCTCAGAAAAATATGTTAATGGTATTGACCAAAGCTGGCTGGTGGAGATGCCATGGACGTATGCAGCTTGTCCCTTTGGCTCTCACTATCCATGCTAGGTATTGTCTCTGAGAGGCAGAAGTAACGGGCTAGACTGCAGCTGGATGACTATGCTTTTGATAAATTAATATACATCTTTGGAGAAGATTCTGGTTGTCAAGTAATAAGAAGAGATCACATTCCCCTATCCTTTTTCCCGGTAGGTACCACTTAGAAGAACATCTCTATTTGATAATTACTCTTGTTTCTCCCTTGACTCAAAATGTTAAAGCACTGCCCAGCTCCACAGATGGTGAACTTGCATGCTTATATGTGAGTTGCACAAAGTCACACGTGGATCAGTGGCTTAGCCAGACATCCTTCTTCCACTCCCCACTTCCTCCAGCAATCCAAATCTGGTGACTTCACTACATTTGAAGTTGCCATGGAAGCTGTGCTCTGCTAAACACATCTCTCTGTCAGGTGTGTGTAGCTCTCACTATTTTGAATTAGATTTGCTTGAGCACTTCAAAGGAGGAAGAAATCCCCTGAGGTTTTATCTCCAGCTTGTTTTCCAGAACCTAAATGACTCTCTCTGTGTTTTATTACTCCACGTTTTATATGAAAACTAGATCATTTTGCCATTAAAGCCTTGGCTGGCAGCTCATTCTTTTACAAAAACATATGTTCGTATTCATTGTTTGGAATACAACCAGTGAAATATATTTAAACTGAAAACAGCCTTTCTCAGTTGTACCCTGGGACCAATAGTTAGTGCATGCTGTTAGTACCCCAGAAGTCAGCAAGACCCATAACTGGCCATCTGACTCCAGCTCTATGAAATAAAGATCCAGTAACAAACAGGGCACTGAGACCTTCTCAGCAAAGTCCATGAACTGTACAACCATGCAGTCCTCTGGCTCTTCCCAGAATGAGATGGTGGCAGAGCAGCAATAGGAAACTTCATGTCTTGTTTGCACCTGATATCCAATACCCATGTTGTCTTTTGCTTCTGCTTTTGAGCAGTAAGAACGTAAAACCTCAGTGGATTGGTGTTTCATGTTCTTTCTGTCCTGGTGAAAGGACAAAGGTTAGAAGCATCCAGACTGAGAGATTTTTACCTAGAAGTACTATTTTCCTCTATCAAATAAAAACCACTCTACCAAACCAAACATCTACTGTTAACCTTCATGCATGTAAAAGGGGATTTATAGAAATAACAATCCAGGGAAGAGGCTAAATACATGTTTTCAGATACTAATAGAAATAGTTCAGGTGCTCTAATGTAAATAAACCAGATGCTTCTGCTCTATGTGCTTTATTTTTAAGTTCATATTCTATCAGACACCCTGCCAAAATTCAGTCTGAGTAGAAAACCTTTCTACTCTGATTTCTCGAAATAAATTCAGTGATTCTCAGAATCAACGTTGTTTCAGAATTATTATTTTTTTTCTGTGTACAGAAAGAAAAAAGAAAAGGCTTTCAGGATTAGTCCTAATAGTGAGATCTGTGGTAATGACTGATTCCAAGCCCCTGTCTTCCCACGCACACACACAACAAATGTTAACTTCATGTTAGCCGAATAGACTTGGTCCAAACTAGCTGCTGGGTAATGATAGCTGCTTCTTGCCAGCCACGTACACAAAAGAAGTGGGTGTTACGGGATGACTATTTGCTCAGTCCCTTTCATCAGCAGCTCTCTCCACAGCCAGAGGTTTGTATTTTAAACCCCAGGCACTCTGCTTTGCCTGAGACTTTAGAACAGTGCTTAGCACCATGCTCTGTTTCAGTGTTGCGCGTGCCAGGTTTCTCTCACAAGGGAGGGGAGCAATAGTACTGCCCAGGTCAAGCAGGAAGAACGTCTCTTCAGCCAGACCCCACAAGCCATGGGGAATCCTCTGCTCACCCAAACATCAGTGTGCTTTTAAAGGGCTGCTCAGCATTTAGCCTGGAGAACTTAGGAATTCAGATAACAAGTATTAAGCACAAACACAGGCTGGGCAGACAATGGATTGAGAGCAGTCCTGAGGAGAAGAACTTGGGGGTGTTGGTTGACAAGAATCTCAACATGACCTGGCAGTGAGCACTTGCAGCCCAGAAACCACCCAGGTCCTGGGCTGCAGTGTGACCAGCAGGTCGAGGGAGAGGATTCTCCCCCTTTCTTGTGAGACTCCACCTGGAATACTTTGTCCAACATAAGGACATGGAGATGTTGGAATGAGTCCAGAGGAGGCCACAGAGATGCTCTAACGGCTGGGGCTACTCTGCTATAGAGATGGGCTGAGAGAGCTGGATTTGTTCAGCCTGGAGAACAGAAGGCTCCAGGGAGGCCTTAGAGCAGCTGCCAGTGCCAAAAAGGGCCACAAGAAATCTGGAGAAGAGCATTTTACAAGGGCAGGTATTGATAGGACAAGTGAGGATGGCTTTAAACTGAAAGAGTGGAGTAGTTATAAGGAAGCAGTTCTTCACAGTGAGAGTGGTGAGGCCCTGGTTGCACAGGTTGCCCAGAGAAGCTGTGGCTGCCCCATCCCTGGCAGTGTTCAAGGCCAGGTTGGACAGGATTGGAGCAACCTGTTCTAGTGGAAGGTGTCCCTGCCTGTGGCAGGGGTTGGAACTGGATGAGCTTTAAGGTCCCTTCCAACCCAAACCATTCCATGATTCTATGATGATTCTATGATTCAGTATCATTTTAGCATTTAAGTGCTACACAGCTTTTTAGAGAGATGAAAACGCATAGCGGTCTTACTGACTGCTTTAGGAAAACAAACGTCTTATAGGCACTCTGTTCTTGAGAAGCAGAGTTATATTAAATATTAATTCCAGGGAAGCACGGTTAGGTTCACATCTGTCTGGAAGCTTTAAGCTAATCTAAAAGGCTGATGAGCTGCAAATTTTGATGTGCAGCTGGATTGTCTGAACTCCATTTATGCTCATGAGCATGGACCTACAGCTGCTTTCCCAGATGCTCAGATGCTTATGATGCCTCCTGCCTTGGGTAACCCACCCCTGTCCCTTCAGCCTCAATCAGAGCTCATAAGCCAGGCTGTGGTCTAGGAAGTCTGTACTGCATGTGTTTGGTGGTGTATATTGTATATGTTCTGTCCTGGTTGCTCAGCTGAGGTAGCGACATTAACACTACTGAAATCTGTCACATTCCTAAATTATACCTTTTTTGCTTTCTTCTCCCATCTGTTATTTGTCCCAAGTGTCTTTTCAGGTAATGAGGTATCTGGGCACATCAGTTTGCTTGCAGTCTCCAGATTCTGTCAAGATAGTAATAAGCAATCTCCAAACTTCTTTGAGGGTTATGTCAAAACCCAAGCAGTTCTTGTTCTGCCCTTATGGAATTTCCTGGCTTGCTTCATTTTGTACCTCATGAAACCCTCCAGAGTTTGGCTCTCAAGAAGTAATGAATTCTCTGCATAGGCAACTTAGAACATGCAACCCAACCACTACCCCAAAATCTCAGCTCTAAGATAATAGCCAGCAAAATTACAGGTGACCAGTAAAGGAGTTGATCTAAAGTTAGTAACACATTTTCATGCCCTCTGATTTTGGCTTTTTTTTCATGCTTGCTTAAAAGCAAAACTCAGAACAAAACCAGCTGCTTCAAAATAAGTGAAATGAAACCACCAAATTAAATGTCATCCTAGAGAACACAAATATATTGTGAAACTAGTTATGTGAAAGCCCTTCTTAGTTTGCAATATGCTTGTTTTTCTAGACAGGCTCTTGCTCAATCAGTATGTGTCCAGCTGGCTAACATATTTCTTTATGATCTTTCTAAAATGAATGTAAGTGTTGGGTTTCATGGATTTTAGTTTTTAATGCTAACAATTAACATGTCCTTCCTACTAGGTAAGGAGCAACCATAGGATTGTAAAAACAATCCTGACTGCTTAAATGTTTTAATATTTCACACAGGTGCGCACCATAGTTTTGGGTATCTATCTTAGCTTCCAGTCTGCAGTAGGATTAAATATGATTTCACACTCAGCAACGGAAGATCTTTGCTGCAGCATTCAGTCTGTGTTCAGCAGCTCTTCCACAGGCAGGGAGGCAACTGCTCAGAAGAGAGGATTAAGTAAGAGAAATTGTGAACTCAGGAGGTAGGGAAACAAGTAGCAGAACAAGAACAAGTGTAAAGAGCAGTGAATGTAGTGATAGGACAAGGGGGATGGCTTTAAACTGAAAAGTAAATTTATAATAGATATAAGGCAGAAGTTCTTCCCTGTGAGGGTGCTGAGCTGCTGGCGCAGGGTGCCCAGAGAAGCTGTGGCTGCCCCATCCCTGGCAGTGTTCAAGGCCAGGTTGGACAGGGCTTGGAGCAACCTGCTCTAATGGAAGGTGTCCCTGCGGGTGGCAGGGAGTTGGAGCTGGATGAGCTTTAAGGTGTCCCCGAACCCAAATTTGGTTTTGATTTGGATTTTAAGATTCTGTGCATTTATGAATGGGCACTTCACAGTGAGAAGAAAAGGATAAACTCTTCTGATTCCTTTTTCAGGTAACAAAAGAAGTGATACAACCACTTGACGCTTTATATTTATTTGAACACAAGTGTCATTTATTTCTGTAAATGAAGTACACAGCCTATTCACTCCCTTCTGTTATAAATGAGTCTTTGAAGAGTCGAGAGCAGAGGCTGCACTTTGCCTCTTCTGTGAACAGGAGAGGACAACCTTGTAGCAGCAATATTGCTCCTGAGGGGAAGATCTGGGTGCTGCTTGCAAAACTGCTACAGGTTCACAGTTGCAGACACTGCTAATCTTAGTACAAACCTCCCAGTTGGAGTTTCTTTCTTCCTTTTACAACTGTATCACATGGAGGTTTAACCTTTCCTTTCTCAAACACATAAAGCTACTAGCACCCACTGTCACATATTAAATGCTGGCAGTATGTACATTACAATTTCCCCTCCACCCCAAGGCCTCAGGACAGCCAAAAAGCAAAGCAGCACACACAACAAAATTCACAAGGCTGATAGGGCACTCCAGAAAACAGAGGCATTTGTGCTGACCACACATCTCTGCTCTCTTCTGACAACTCCAGCCACTGTATTTCAGCTGGACCTCGACTTATCCAGACCACATTTCGGGTAACTATGAATCAAGTAATAGAATCATAGAATCATAGAATAGTCAGGGTTGGAAAGGACCTTAAGATCATCCAGTTCCAACCTCCCTGCCATGGACAGGGACACTTCACACTAGCCCAGGTTGCTCAAGGCTCTGTCCAACCTGGCCTTGAACACTGCCAGGGATGGAGCATTCACAACTTTCCTGAGCAACCCATTCCAGTATTTGAAGGCAGCCTGGAAGATGTTCTCTGCAGTGGCTTTCCTGGTTTTCTGTGGTGTTAGGTACTTTGGGACTGCATTTAATGTATTCTGCACTTCTAACTTGTCATGCAAAGTGTCCATGTACTGTGAGGCAGGGTGAGAAAATGGATTTATGCTCTTAAATAGATGGGCCAGACCCGTCTCCTGATGGCAGCTTCATGTATCTGTTTATACTCATGTAAAATGGAGGTTACATACAAAGACAATGTACGAGGTGTGTCTCTACTTCAGGCTTCATTCATCTTCTCCCTTCTCAACACTGCTTGTTTAGAAACTAGGTGTAAATAACTGTAACCTCCCTATGAGAGCATCATTGCATGCATCTCCAGAGACACTGTGGACACTGTGTAAACCTAGGTTCAGAAACTCATAGATTTCTGCTATGTGATGCCATGCAAAGTCTCTATTGAATGTGGATCAGCACAGGACCGTTATCACTATGAAAACAATCAGGTCTGCAGGGCTGGGGAAAATGTGGATTTTCAGTCCTACAGAAGTCTCTTTTTCCTGCTTTGGCATATGCAAACTTACATGAAGTTATCCAATAAACCAAAGCATCAAATAATGAACTGTTTATAGTGCAACAGCACTTAGGAGTTGTAGGACTTTATTGGGGTAGGCCCTGTATGAAAACAAAATGAAGAAACAACTCCTCACCCTTGTGCTCTGTCTCCCTATGATTACCCATGCATTAGACAAGACAATAACTAGAGACAACAGATGGGGAGTACAAAGAAAAGCATAGTGAGAAACCACTCCTCAGCTTCTTACTCAGTGGTGTGAAGCAATCCTAAGGTTAATGCGAGCGAGTGCTGCAGCTCAGTAATAGGTCTGATATTACTTGCAATAAAGTAAAAATTGCTTGCAATAGTGAACAAGCTGAGGAGAATCACAGAGGAAATGAGAAAGGGAGAACTGAGAACAGAAAGATGGGAAAAAAAAAAACCCGATGCAAAAAAACACTAGCAAAATACACTGGGCAAAAGAGGAAGGAAAAATAGAGATGGCAGTTCTATAACGTTTAAAGCTTAGTTGATGCTGTGACACGTGACCCTAGCTCCCAGCAGAAAATAACATATAAAATCCCCATTTTTGCCTTTGTTTCTAAAACAGTGAATGCAAAAAAGGCAGAAGTCTAGTTCAGTGTGGGTGGTACATCTGTTTTGTGGTGATTAAGACATAACTGCTACACTACAGATAACTGAGGGCTCGTGGCACATCCCTCTGTTTTTGACATGGTACCACTTCCACCTGCATGAATTAGCTGGCACTTGACATGAGTTGGAAAAGAGGCTGAGATTTGGACCCTTGGAAGCTCCTCTGTTCCATTGCTGCCTGCTCCTCCCCCGTGTAATTAACACTGTTGATTTTAACAGACAGGCTTTTTGTGCTTGTGTACTATGTGTTTCTGATAACTTGTGTCAGAGCAGAGCACCGTTCCTCCTGTTAGTTTTCTCCTGCCATACAATGCATGTCATACAACTCATTCTTGGAATTTTACATTTAAAAGAAGTGAAAGCGTCCCTATTCATGCAGATGATGTCCAAAATCTTTTGTATTTGCGTGCTGATGTTCCAAAGAATATTGTGTATGAGTATGTTTTAAGGCATCTCAAAATAGGTGCAAAATCTTTTTAAGCATCTTGGACATAACATTTTTGTCAACATTATTTTGGAAAATTGCATTTGGAAATTATGGGAACATTTCCTTTCATCTTCTAAGAAAAATGAATTAATGGCTTGCTGCAAGTTTCTCAAATGCATTCATAGCTAAGTCTCATGTTTAAAGATGAGACAGACTCAAGACAACTAATTCAGTGGCTTTATAGATTAAAAACAGAAGCAGCAGCTTCTGATACTTGATTTATCCTATTAAAGCCAACACTAACTCAGTTAAGATTTTCTCTGAAGAGGAACTTTGGTCTCTTTAAAGATAGAAAATGATCAGCTATTGAGTAAAGGAAATGAACAACCTAGTGTTGTTATTTTCTTAGTTTAGCATCATTCAGAAAACAGGCAATTTTAAACCTGGTGGCATATGTTAGTGTGACTCTTTAGGTTCCTACTGTGGGAAACAGTGGGAACAGAAAGAAAGAGGCTCCATCAAAGACCAATTCAAAACAGGAGCCTAAATTAGGCTCCTTAAAGTGCTTTTAATATGCTTTATATATATGCCTACTTATTATTTCAGAACTGTAGGACTGGAAATGTGCCTCCGGGTCAGTGAGCTCAGACTGGGCTGTGGCAAACAGGCACCCTGCAGTCCTTCACGTTGCTCCACCCTAAGGGCACTCCCAGTTTTCCCTTCTTCTTTGGGATAATACATCTGTTTCCAGGTTAGGAGCTGCCTTCTGATTTCCAAACTGAATTCTGACCTGGCTGGTATGTGCCCATCTTCTGCTCTGCCAGCAGCCATTTGGCTTCAGGTTACACATGTCCTTATCTCTCGTGTCACCTCCCATTGCATTAGTAGCCAGTAATGCTGTGTCCTGCATTTCATAATTGCCCAGATGCAATAGCAGAGCTGACAATAAACTTCTTTATCTCCTTTAAATGGAGATAACCAAAGGGCACTTGCAAAATCTGCTATTTGGACCAAAGCCTGATTGCATCTGTGTCTCAAAAGAGCTGAGGAACAGCATCAGATAAAAAGCATTTTAATTTCATATGTAAAACAAGGTGAAAGAGAAGGAGTTCATGACAGATTCAATTTTTTGTGGCCTTGGTGTTGAAGGATTAAAAATCAATTAGAGACTCAAGTTGGTGATAAACAGGAAAGTAATTACGGAAAGTTTTCTGGGAGAAGACATTGCATTTTTCTTGCCTGCCAACAGTCAAGTTTGATAGAAAAATGCAACGTTTTGGGTTGGCAGCATTCCAGAAAGAGTGCTACAAACTGACAAGCTCCTGACACGCTTTAAAATGCCTCAGCTTTATAATCCACAAGGCAGCTTGGAGCAACAAGTGAAGAAATAAGATTAGAAAAGAAAAAGCATCCAGTGTTTGTTTTCAAAACTCAGGATGGAAAACGATGGATGAATATTTGGTGTATGCACATGGTTCTTTGGTACACACAGAGTTTAACAGGCATTTTGCTTTGAGGTCACACCATACATGCATATGCAGCCTATACAGCCCCATTTTAAAACTAGGCAGGACTTTAGCTGAGTTATAGGTAGCAAGAATAGAAAGGATGTCCACCAAGCACTTGTAATTGCAAATATCCTTTGCAATTTCATTTAGAATTCACTAATTTCATTTGTAATTGCAAATATCCTTTGGTCTTTCATTGTTTGTCAAGTAGGAACATACCTGATATAGGACTAGAAGGTATCTTGTGGTCTGCAGGCAGCAGTACATAGCAATACTGCTGCTCAGTTGTATCTTTCTGGGAGTAACTAGACCAAACTGGACCAAATAATCCAAGTGACAGCTTCTTGATTCCTTGAGGTTGTAATATTCTACAGATTTAAATATCTGCCAGAAACAAGATTTTAAAGTCAAGTTTCCCTATATTAAAACTTATGGAGCTCCTGGCAGTTTTGAAGCTAATGGGATTTTCATGTTGCTTTTAATTACAGCAATATTTCATGTTATTCTGCTCCAATTGGAACATTACCTGGATATTTTAATAGTGCCTCAACACGGAATTAGCATTGTTATTTTAATAGTCATAACAATCACAAAAGTAATAGTTTCCAGGAAGCATCCACTCAAATTTCCTAACTTTCTAAATAGGAGTGCGAATTCAACACCATTTAAATTAAGACATGTTTTTCCAGGAACAAGGGATTTATGTTTGTACACACAGGCTATGCAGCCAAGCATTCTGTGTATCATCTTTCTGAAAAGTTGGCAGAAAAAATAAGTCATCAGTGAACAAAAGCCAGGCAAACTAACTGAAAGGTGATATTTATATTTGACTTATGGGATTGGATTCCACTACAAATTCAGCACTTGCAGCATGCTTCAGGAAAAAAACAGCCTCCGCCAATGTCCTTCTACAATTTGGGTACTTCAGAAGCAACTGCAGTGAACAAGATTTCTTTCCTCCTACCTCCAGCTATTCCCAGCCCTGTGCTTCAGCAAGATGTTCTTCCAGGTGGAACAACTCAACTGGCTTGAAGACATACTAAAGCCCAGCTTGGTGAATTGATCTGAATTAGATATCTTCCCATTCCCTTTTTCCCCTGCCCCTTTTTTTGCACGTTTTTTATTCAGCTGTATCATTTTCCCAGTACATCTCACTAGGTTGTCTGTACAGCAGACAAGTGTGTTAGTACATGAAAGGAATGATGCCCCCAGTCAGAGAACCCACCAGATCATTAAATCACATGCTTAGACTGCGCTTAAATCCCACCCTAACACTATTTATTATTTCTATGATTATTAATATTTAGGCTTTGGACAGTGGTAGCATTTTACATAACTACCTTTTTGCTCAGTAGAACCAATGAAGAAAATTGTAAAATGATGTGAAGAAATACACTGGTGGTTTCTAAAAATAACAATTTAAGTAGAAGGTTTTCATACTGCTTTTGTTTATTATTATTTACGCTTTTTACTTGTTACTATTCCTGCCTTGGAATAAATAATAAATTTATAATCATTAATAATAAATTCTCCAAACCCAAAACTAACTTTCTGAAAAATAACAGTTCTATCCTAGAGAGCTACAAGCTTGAATCACCAGTTAGATGTCCCAGGCAAAGTGCTGTACACCAGCTTACACATACACACTTGAGAAACCATCCTGCTCATTCTGTTCACAAAATTAGTCTCCATAGTTGCTATCAACTATATGAGTGTTCCATTAGCAAGTGTCTTCTTTAGAAAAACCCTAAGTTTATAAGGCAACAAATAAATACATATTAGCTACCCCCTCCTAAAAACCTCCAGGAGCAAGGCTCTGTAGTTTCACTGTGAAGTAAACAGGATATATGCATATAAGCATATAGTGCTAAGCTGGCTTAACTACCCTGCAGTAAAAAAAACGGTCAAATTTTATAGCAATAATGTATGAATTAGTGCTCTGAAAAATAAGCCTTTGAGTACAGCTCTTCACTTTCTAAAGGCACGTAATTAGGGCACTGCTCTTGTAGAGAGCCATCTGCAGAACAGCAACAATTCTCTCCGTGAGGAATTCATTTCACGACCATAAAAATGCTCATATTTTTGTACCTTTCCAAAAGAGGGAAAGGAAAAGGCAGTCCTCAGTTATGTTTAGGTTCTGTGTTTTTCAAAATTAGTCCCATTATACTGTGCTTATAGCTTCAGCAGCAGTAGGGGTGACAGTACATTGATAAAGGTCCAGCAGGGTTTGTAAGGAGACACGATTTTTTTATAGGACAGATACAGCTGAAATAAGTGAATAGCTTTTGTGTACAAGGATTATTTTTTTTTAGTTCAGTTTTCCCTAAAATTAGCTTTTTTTGTGAAGCACTCCAGGCACATCTTTGTGTTCTTTCCTTTACCTCGCTCATTACCACCCAGGTCATGGTTAGCTCCCACACTGGCCTGACTGAATAAGAACCACCCCTATGGTTTTTTTCCCCAAGTTTATTTTCAGCCTCACATCACCATACCTCACATCACACCACTTCTATTTGTACAGGCAGTGACAGGTCAAAGTGGCCAGGATTGGGATAGGCTACAAATAAAAGCTTTATTTGTCGTTCTTTGCCAAAACTCTGTTCATAAGCATTCAACATGTGGCGAGCTTATCTTCACATCTGTTGTCACCAAAGGAAAATCTCCCTCTACCCCAGGCAACTGCTGCTGGATCTTTTGTTGAGCTGATTCAACTGACTAACCCAGTGTCCTGGTTTCAGCAGAAAGCTATTCACTTTCTGAAGGATTTTCATTGTTGATTTTGAGGGTGTTCCCCCCCCAGTCCCATGATAGTGATTTCAATTACCTTACAAAAGAGTGGAGTACACGCTATAGCTACCAGGAGGTTACTTGCCCAACCATTCCCCTTGGGGACAATAAACCAACACATTGACTTGGCTCATCCTTGCATGAATTTGCCAACAGTCTCAGCAGCTTTGTCAAACACTGATAAAACATGGCTTAGGGAGGTCTTATAAGAGATTTGATAACATTTTGGCTTCAAGAAAGCAGATAACAGCTTACCTGAGTAACGATAAAGGACAAGTCTGTCACCAAACACAGATGATAGCCCACGTGTCTCAGACACATAGACAAGCTGTGAACCAGGGAGGGTTTTTTCCATGGCACTAATTGACTCAGAATTACTATTGGAGACACAGGATTTTGTACCTTGCTCAAACCAGGTAAAATAAACTACAGCTAAAGAGCAGAATCTGGGTGAACTCAATAAGGGCAAACTCAACCCAAATCACCTCTGTTTGGTCTCAGCAATGATTTTATAACCCCTTTAAGTAAAATACACCTCTAGTTGCAATAATCTCTCGTGACTCCAAGGCAACTAAAGAGAAACCCATACATTTTTGCGCAATGACAGTCTGCAGTGGCTAGAAATTGAAACTAAAAACTGAGGTTAGAAGCACAGTAAAATGCAAAGAAGCAGGGTCACACAACCAACATCATGGGGATGAGACAAAGATACCATAGACCTCATCTGCTCTTGCATATAAAACATGAAGAACTGCAACACATATTTTTTCCTAAGGTCACTGGGAACTTCTGGCTTGCTTTCAGAATATGTGGAGGAGAAGAAATAAATCTCATTGGTAAAGAAAGGAGAGGGAATGATGCTGTGCAGCCACATTTCATTAGGGAGGCTGGATCAGGAATGGCAAAGCACGTGCATATGTATGGCAAGTCCAGTAAAATGTAGATGCCTTTGGGAAAGCAAACAAACAGACAAAACCAAAACAAAACTAAATCTCTGTTTCTTAATGCATATAAACTGCATTAAAAAAATGGCCAACACTATTGTCCAACACATATGCATTTTTTGTTCCACTGAAAAGGGTTATTCTTTGTACAACAATTCTTTAAACAAGGGTATATTTACTCACTAGCAAACCTATATATGATTCCATATATAACTTTGGGGATGTGAAAGCATGCACATTTTGAATCTAGAGAGACAGTGGAACAAGCACCACTTTCCTGCACACTCAGCCATCCGCTGAGCTGCATTCAGAGGCTCACGGTTCAGTGGAGACGTCTCTACCCTCTGACAACACCCATCCCCTGCAAACAGTTTGGTTGTTGGATGTGCAAGATTTTCATGTCACTACAGCTTCTGCCTCTTGGGGGAATCTTCTGCACTTTTTGCTGAGTGCTGCTGTGTACAAAGGGTCTCAGTGGGGATGCAAGTTTTTGGGGTCTACACCTCAATGGGGATGCAAGTTTTTGGGGTCTATACCCCGTGCAGAACCGGTGCTGCATGCTTTCATGGCTGTGACATGTGGCTGCTGTGGAAACTTTGAGTCACTTTGTGCCACTAAACCCGTGGTGGACTGGATGCCTGATGTAACACTGGGGACAGGCCCCACTGGCCTGCCCCTCTTTGCAGGGGACTTCTCTGAGTGTGGAAGCCTAGGGTTGGGTAGCAGGGCAGGGGATCTGGGCAGGAGGCTGTCCTTTGGGGAGAAGGATGCTCTCCTGGGGGGAGATGGGCTTTGGGAAGAAGCTCCCCTTTGGGGAGAAGGACTTCCTTTGAAGAGGACATCTGCTGGGGTTCAGGGTGCCTTCCAGTGAGGAGGATGTCCTTTGTGGAGAAGGAGGATCTTCAGGAAGGCCATTCTTTGGGGAGGAAGACATAATGATGAGAGGGCTGGAGCATCTCTCCTATAAAGACAGGCTGAGAGAGCTGAGCTTGTACAGCCTGGAGAAGAGAAGGGTCTGGGGAGACCTTAGAGCAGCTTCCAGTGCCTAAAAAGGCTACAAGAAACCTGGAGAGGGGCTTTTTACAAGGGCAGGTAGTGATAAGACAAGTGGGGATGGCTTTAAACTGAAAGAATATCTATTCTAAACTGAAGATTTAGATTAAAGCTCTTCCCTGTGAGGGTGCTGAGGCACTGACACAGGGTGCCCAGAGAAGGTGTGGCTGCTCCATCTCTGATAGTGTTCAAGGCCAGGCTGGACAGGGCTTGGAGCAACCTGGTCTAGTGGAAGGTGTCCCTGCCCATGGCATGCGTTGGAACTGTATGAGCTTTAATGTCCTTTCCAACCAAATCACTCGGCGATATCCTTGCGAGCTGGCTGACTGCCCATCACCCTGTTACGGCCCTCAGAGCGGACACCACCTTCCCCCGCCGCAGCTGGGACGCATGGATACACAGACACCCCTAGGCTTTCCCTCCACCCCCCGCGACCTTCAGTCCAACCCAGGCCCTCCGCGGTGACAGCGTGAGGCCCGGTCCCGCCCCGCCACCTCCCCGCCCCTGGGCCCGGGCCCGCCCCGGGACGGCAGCACCGTGCCTGGCAGGGAGGCCGCGGCGGCAGGGCCCATTTCTTCGGCGGAGGGCGGCGGGAGCAGCGCTATGGCGGGGCGGGCGCTATGGGCTGCGGTGCTGGTGCTGCTGGCGGTGCTGCCCGCGGCGCTGCGGGCCGACACGCCGGCCAACTGCTCCTTCGCCGACCTGCTGGGCGCCTGGGAGCTGCGCGTGTGGCGGGGCGGCGGCCGCCACGGCAACTGCTCGCAGGCGGGTGAGACCGCGGCGGCCCTGCCCTGTTCCCCTTCCGCATGGCCCGCGGGGTCCCGGGGTTGGCACGGCCTCGGAGGGGTGGCTGGTGTGTGTGTCCCTGTGGGGGGGAGCGGCCTTAGAACCGAAACGGGTAGCGGGGAAGCGGGTTCCTGTCTCGGCCATAGCGGTCCCGCGCACCCCGCGGTAGTGCTGGTGACCGTGGAGGGGTCCCCGGCTCTGGGTGACCGCAGTGCGCAGCGCTGTTACTTTTCCACTTCAGTTTTTTTGGGGTTTGTTTGGTTTGAGGCCTCTTCATGAGCACCCCCGGTTCACTTCTTCCTCCCTGAAAGCCCACAAACAACCTCAGCCCTTTCTGGAAGCGGCTGTTCCAGGGGCAGAGTGAGGTTGTTGTGCATCGACACCTGGCCAGGGCCTTGTGACAGCTTGTGGGAGCCTGGAAATAGAAATTCCACTTCTTTTGAGGGGATAATAGTAGTGGGGAATTGCTACTTAATCTTTGTATGTCGGTGTTACTTAAAAATTAATAGATACTTTGTATTGTGGAGGACAAATCTCATGAGGAACGGGTGAGTGACCTGGGGGGGTTTAGTCTGGAGAACAGAAGGCTCAGGCGGGACCTTACTGCTCTCTACAACTGCCTGACAGGAGGATGGAGTGAGGTGGGGTTGGTCTCTTCTCCCAAGTAATGAGTGATAGGACAAGAGGAAACAGCCTCAAGCTGCGCTAGGGGAGGTTTAGACTGGGTTTTAGGAAAGATTTCTTCACAGAGAGGGTGCTCAGGCATTGGAACAGGCTGCCCAGGGCAGTGGTGGAGTCACTGTCCCTGGAAGTGTTCAGAAAACGCATAGATGAGGCCCTCAGTGACATGGTTTAGTGGTGGCTTTGGCAGTGCTGGGGTAATGGTTGGACTTGATCATCTTAAAGGTCTTTTCCAACCTGGTTGATTCTATGATTTTTCTGAATCATCTGCTTTTTGATCAGATGAGACAGGTTCAGTGGGAGCAATGGAGGTCAGGTGGGTGGTGGAGGGAGTCACTGGTGTGAAAGAGGATGGGGTGGTTGATACTTCATCCCAGATGTTTAGGGGGAGACGCAGTGTATGAGTGACACAGTATGAGTCCTGTGTAGCTGTATAGCAAGTTACATTTAAATGAGCTGATGTTTCCCAGTAGCAGTTGTTCAGTGTTGATAATTAAATGTGCAAATACTGTCTAGCAGTGGCAAAAATGCGTATATATACCCACTGGCAGATATGTGAAGTTCCTGAAGTGTGTTTGCTTGATGCCTTTTTTGCAGAAGACTGTTCAACAAGTGTGTTTTAGCATCTCTCTTGGAAGAAAATAAATGTTGCAATGTAGTGATTTTTAATTTTTGTCTCTTCCATGCAGTAATCATGCAGTAACGCTTGTATTTCTTGCAGGGCCTGTGGAAAGAAAAGTGCTTGTGAACTTTCAGAAGTTAGATGTGGCTCAGGATAGTCTGGGCAACTATGGTTTCTTCACTCTGATTTACAATCAAGGCTTTGAAATGGTGCTAAATGACTACAAGTGGTTTGCATTTTTTAAGGTGAGTTAACCTGTAGTGTTCTGCATCACTGACTGTTGCTAAAATGGCCTGTAGTTAGGCTTCTCCTTAGTCCCTGAGTGCCACCGTGGGGCAGTTGGGATGCTTGGTTATCTTTGGCTCTAAGATTTGCCTGGATTACCAGATAAAGGACTTTTCTCAATGGCAGTGTAGGGAGCAGAGGGAGTGGAGAGGTATTTATATTCCACAGTGGGTGTTGTCTGAAAACTGTTACAGATGCTGATGCTTTCCCTTCTGGGCATGCTTAAAGCAACTGAAGGCCTTCATGAAACTAACTCTCCCGGTAGCCTGGACTTGGTTTTTTTTTATCAGTTTTCTTCCTGACACTGCAGACCCAAGTGAAATAGCAGACATCCCTGCTTTTCTCTTTCCTTAAAGGTGTTCTCAAATGCATGGAAACTTTAGAAAGGCCATCTACTCTCCTTGCTGAAGGATTTCTAGTATCTTTAAATTTTATTCCAGAATACTACTTTAATGTCTAAGGAACCCTTGTGATGCCTTTCTGCTCCTTGTTCTTTTGGATCAATGCTGTTATCTCCAGTCCCTGTTAATGACTTCAAATCAAGCTGAAAACAGTGCTGATAGGCAAGTGATAGGCAGGGGAAAACCCACTTGCTGAGGAGTCTCTGGTGCTGCTGTGGTGGGTGGCTTGAAGCAATCTCTGCGGGATGACTTTGCTACCTGAGAGACATTTTGTGGAGCAAGACTGCTCAGTTGGTGAGTGCAGTCCTAGGCAGAAGCAGTGAACATGTTGTTTCAGGACGTACTATCTTGTGTCTGGCTTCAGATGAGCTGCTATTAGTCACCCAGGCCTTGTCCAAGCATGAAATCCCTGAACCTTGGCTAATAGTAAGGAGGGTAAAGAAATGACTTTTGCTTTAAATTGTCTTCCTGGGAGCCACTGTAAATGGTTTATTTCACAGCAGCTGTTTTCAAGTCAGTGTTTTCAGACGTTAACAAAAGTGAGTGATACACTCTTCCAGAACTGTAATCCTTACTGAATAAAAATTATGTATGAGGCTCCAGTTTAATTGCAACTTACTTCATGCTGATTTGAGCTCACTTAAGTTAAGGGAAAGGACTGTGTAGGTTGTTTTACAGGACTAATGGTGGAATTGTTTACATGCTGTTTGTTCTGGGTTAACCCCAGTAGGCAGCTAAGCGCCACACAGCCACTCACTTATTCCCTTCACAGTGGGATGGGGAAGTGTAGAAGTATGAAGACTTAAGGGTTGAGATAAAAGTACTTTAATAGGTAAAGCAAAAGCTGCCCATGCAGGCAAAGCAAAATAAGGAATTCATTCACTACGTACCACCAGCAGGCAGATGTTCAGCCATCTCCAGGAAATCAGGGCTTCATTATGCATAACTCTTACTTAGGAAGACAGATGCCATAATTCTGACTGTCCCCATTTTCTCCTTCCCTCAGCTTTTATTGCTGATCTGACATCATACAGTGTGGAATATCCCTGTGGTCAGCTGGGATCAGCTGTCCTGGCTGTGTCCCCTCGCAGCTACTTGTGCTCCCCTGGCCCACTTGCTGGTGGAGTGGTATGAGGAGCAGAAAAAGCCTTGACTCTGTGTAAGCTCTGCTCAGTGATACCTAAAACATCCCTGTGTCATCAGTACTGTTTTAAGAATAAATCCAAATGTGGCACTATACAATCTACTATAAACAGCATTAACTGTCTGACAAAACTAGAGCATTCACAACTAAAACTTGTTAAAAACGAAGCTTTGGTGTTAAATCCTGTGTCTTATACTTGAGCAAGAGCAAAATGTGATGGAGAAATACCCAATTGACATTCTCTCATCTGTATAAGGTAGTGATGCTAAGTTGCGGTCGTGTGCGGCTCATAAGTTTGGCAGCTGATACAGCAAAAGCTACAGCATTGAAGGGTACTCTAGGCAGAATTACTCTGAAGCTTCCCAGGCAGGGACACCTGTGAGAGCTTCTCTACAGTGGGAGGGCCTGCATCAAAAGCGGTAGGGATTGCTGCCTCCCTGAGGACAGTGGGGCACTGTATGTTGTCGTATTGCCCATGAGCTCAGATTCGAGGTGTCCTCTCCAGCAGGTGGAATTCAGCAGTCATTGCTGGCCTTTGTGGACTCATCTGAGGAGAATGTAGTTGAGCTAGTGGACTGGGAATCCTTAAATTGGTATTTTCCACTGAATGCAGACTTGCCATGGTAAGCACTTGAGATAAGTGTTGATCATCAAACTAATTCTTAAATGTGAGGAATTTAATCATAGAAACAGTAAGTGGCCTGCTCTGGAATGTAAAGGGATCTGTAGGGCACCAATTTTAAGACGGCTGAGAGTCACTGAAGGCTTTGCTTCAGCTATCTATACCATGTGAAATACATCCCTGGAAGATGAGCACTATGTCAAGTGACTAATAAGCGCTGATCTGGTATATTACTCTCTGCTTATGAAAATGTAAATGTGTTGATTTGCAAGAGTACTCTTAAACAATATTCTATAAAGTTTTGGTATAATTTAGGCTGGAAGGAACTTCTGGATGTCATCTGATCTAACTTGCTGAGAAGGCTGCGCGGAGATCTCATAGCAGCCTTCCCAGTGTCTGAAGGGGGCCTACAAGGATGCTGGGGATGGACTCTTCATTAGGGACTGTAGTGACAGGACAAGGGGTAGTGGGTTAAAACTTAAACAGGGGAAGTTTAGATTGGATATAAGGAAGAAATTCTTTACTGAGAGGGTGGTGAGGCACTGGAATGGGTTGCCCAGGGGAGCTGTGAATGCTCCATCCCTGTCAGTGTTAAAGGCTAGGTTGGATGAGGCCGTGGGTGGCATGGTTTAGTGTGAGGTGTCCCTTCCCAAGGCAGGGGGGTTGGAACTAGATGATCTTAAGGTCGTTTCCAACCCTAACTATTCTGTGATTCTATGAAAACAATGAATTGAATATCCAGCTGAGCAACAGCAGTGCACAATTAATTGCATTTCATGGTCATGACTGTGTCTTAGCTTTTGTAGACAAATCAATGAGTAGTTTTGCAATTGCTTTTGGTATTGAGAAATAGCAAACTTGTTTGGCTCGTTGGTCACTAGTAGGGAATCCATTAGCAAGACACACTTAAATTAAAGCCTTCTTTCCTTAGATATCATAGAGAGGATTAGAGCCCTGTTCAGTTACCCTCTATAATTTTGCTGCTATAAAGGAAACAACAAAATACCAAGATGGAAGTATAATGTCCAAGAAGCATGAGGAGATACCACAGCATTTAATAAATGTATTTTCTGCTGCAGACAGCAAGTTGACCGGTTGACTTTGTTAGAAAAGGACTTGCAATACCGATATTCGGCAAAATTGTTATTTCACAATTGCTAGTGGGGACCTGAGGCAAAAAAGTGGTTCCTAATGAACTGCTTGACCTTATGACATATTTAGATGTATATCTGTTTACTCTCAATCCAGTAAATATTGCATTACATATGAAATTGAAATACAAAAGATCTAGTCCTGGTGTAAGCTAAAAATGCATTTTCTTATACTAGATGCAGTTAGTGCTCTTTTAGGACCTATCCCATCATCTACTGTAAACTCTGTAGGGGACAAGTAACATATTCAGAACAATGCATGCTTCAGAGGTTTTTGGAGAGTGATTGCTTGTTGTTTAAAATGCTCCTACCGTTTTACCTGAAAGCAAAACAAACGCAGCAGACTTTGTTTGCTTAGTGTTGGTCATAATTAAGAAGCCCTTGGACTAAGATAGGGTAGGTATTGCTTAGCGTTGGTTGTAATCAAGAAGTCCTTGGGATAGAATAGAATACTAATTGGCAAGGGCCTTCCTCCCTAGAAATTCAGCAAGAGGAAAGCATAATTTTAGACTACTTCTTAGCCTTGATTGCTGTTGAGAATGTAGGAAGTCATTACACAAAGTCCTTTTGGAATTCATGGAAAGGAAGAATTATCTTTGCTGGCAGTCTCCTGCTTTACAGCAAGAAGGTATAGAACTGGTATGTTTAATAGGGAGTAATTTGTTATTGTGACTTAATTAAATGACTTAGTTTCACTCTAAAATAACCTTACAATGTGGACACTGTTCTGGAGTTACTGCTTGATTGTGGAGTAACATTTTGGTTTATGGGAGCAGCATGTGACAGTGGTGCAGCCATAATACAGAAAGCCTTGTACCTCATCTTCCATGGCTGTGGGCTCAGGCTTGTCAGGAAAGTATGAATTGCTTAAAGACCACTCTTAAATTTTAAAGGTGACAGGGCAGATAAAGCATCCTGATTTACCTACGATGGTGCTTTAACTCTTTCCTCATATTCTACCATTCAACAGAGAGGATGGAGTTGCTAGGCAAAATGAACAGCAGTATTCAAGCAAATACAGTACATTACGTGTTCCAAGCATAGAAGTGCAACTGATGCTAATTGAACCTCCCGTGTATTTTTGTTTAATGTTAAAGAATGAAGCTATTGATTACTAACAAGAATGGCTTGTCTAAATGGTGGCTTTATTAGAGCTGCAGTACTGTGTTGGCTATAGGTACAGCGATGGTGATGCATATTTTGGTGGGTTTTTAATAGCCCTTTGTTCCTGTGGCTTATTAAACATACACCCACTAAAATTTCTTTAGGGCCTCACTGCCTTTACAAGTTATTTGTTCTTTCATTTGTGAACAGTGGGGAAATGACTTTCAACACCAAAGGACTGAATTAGGTGAGCTTATCAATGTATTTTTTCCTCAGTTTGTTATAATAGCTTAAGATGCTGTAACAGTGTTTTAACTGTTGTACTTAGACTTGTCCCTCGAGGCTTGCCAAGTTAAATGCGGCATCCTACTGCATTCTTGTGTTGTGCTTCTCACAGGTTGTAGTTACTCTGCCTGGTGTTTGTTTGCAGCCCAAAATAACTTGTTTATTTTATGAGAATGTTCTTGTTTCTTATTTAATGTGTGCTGAAACATCCCTATACTGAACTTGATATGAAGTTAGTGTACTGACTCTTAGCAGAAGATTGAGTGTGTGCGTCCTCTGGATGATAGAAGGATTCTCTAGGGCTGTGCAAGATATCAAGCTTTAAAGATCGGGGGGGGGGGGGAGGTGTCCCCCCAAGGGATGTAAAAGAAATAGGAACAGCAAATATAAAAAGCTAGAGCCAGGCTGAAAGGAAAGTTTAGGCTAACTTGTTTCAATTACTTGGTATCTTTCTGGTATTTAATGTTAAGACTTCCACTTTTAAGGGAGACAGTCTTGTAAGATTCTCACTGTTTGTCCATTAATCTAAGTGGTAGTATTTCTGACTTCAGAGAAATCCTCTAGTAAAGACAAGAAGTCTGGCATTTCTTCATATTAAAGCATTAGCATTATTTCAGCAAAAAAAAAAGAAACAGATTATAGAATTTATAGATTTTATAGAATTTAAGAAAAGATTATAGAATATTCCACTATCCAAGTTACTAATCTTTTCCAGAGTGACTTGGTGACATCTTTGTCACCTTTTTTCCTCTCTTCCTCAACTCCCCAAATTTGGTTAAAAACAAGGACTGTTGTTCTGACATAGCCAGTATCTTAGTTGAACTTAGTTAAGTGATGGTATGCAGCTGCTGCATCCATGAAGTGTAGATCTGAAAGCCTAAATGTCTGAATTGCAGAATGTTCCCTAGAGGAAATAAAGTGTATCTGTAGTTGATATTTGTCTGCATTGTATGTTGCGTAGCAAGATGCAGTTGTTTGTTCTGGTAATACCATCTTCTGTATTTTGTACAGTAAGGCATCTGCAAGTCTGCAATCCAGTTGTGATTAAGAATGTGCATCCCATATTAAAATGCTCAGGGACATTTGTGAATTTGATGACAGATAAGCTGTAAGTCTTTCCACCAGGCTTACCGTATAGGCTAGTCCTGCCTCCTGGAACTCAACTTGACTTACTGCCTGAACATTGCTTAAATTGAGAACAATAGATGTAAAAGAGAATGGGATGGCAGCCTGTGTGTGTAGTACTGCTGAATCTCTGTTAAAATGTTGTGTCCAGTAAGGTCTTCATACTTGCTTTCCTCTCAGGGTTCTGTAAAATTTTAAAGATAGCATTAAACAATTAATTTTTTTACCAGGACTAGAATTGAACATGCAATTTGATTATGTCATGATGACTAACACAGGAAAAACTTGACTAAAAAGCTTACTTAGGTTAAGGTATCTAAAAGCAAGCCTTGAAATTTAGGTACACGAAGGCTTTTAAGGTTAATGTTGTTGTTGCTTGTCTAAATTCTTGCATTAGGTGAAGTCACATGAGTTGTCAGACTTGAAGAATATGCATTTTTTCAAACTTCAGAGTTTGAACTGTGAATACAATTTGGGTGCCTTTCTACAGGAATTGTTCCAGAGTGGTCAGATCACTGGATGGAGTTTACTTAACGCTGCAGATGCGGGCATTGGCTGGTGAAATTATCACATGGGACATGGCTGCAGTGGTCTTTTATTAACTTAAAAATTAAACCTATCTTCTTAAGTCAGCAGAGGAAATGCTTGCAGCAGTTGTCCATCACTTGCTGGTGGTCACAGCTATGTGGCTGTTGTCCTTCACGAAGGATGCTGGCCTATGATGGGTTCTGCAGATGTGCTGGATACGGTGCCAGCATCTTAGATTGAGTCTGCAATTGTAATTTGCATTCACCTGAGTCAGCAGTTGTTCATCCAACCATATCACACCCCTGTATGACTGTTGGTTGGGCAGGCATACTCATGCTGGGGCCTCTAAAACTGGTACAGTTGGATTTGCTAGATCTAATCCATCAGCACCTTTCTCTGGCAGCAGTAAGAAATAGTGCTTTGGTTTTACCAATGAAAGACTGATCTGATGGTTTACTTTATGATAGTAAGTGTTAAGCACCATTGCTCTGGCACTGATGATTTTGCTATCTCATTTTAGTTTCTCTAACCCTGGAGAAGGGTCCCTGGGAAGGGACACCACACATTAAACCTTGTCACCCAAGGCTCTGTCCAGTCTGGCCTTGAACACCACCAGGGATGGAACATTCACAGCTTCACAACTTCCATTCCAGTGCCTCACCACCCTTACAGTAAAGAACTTCTTCCTTATATCCAGTCTAAACTTCCCCTGTTTAAGTTTTAACCCGTTACCCCTTGTCCTCTCACTACAGTCCCTAACGAATAGTCCATCCCCAGCATCCCTGTAGCCCCCGTTCAGATACTAGAAGGCTGCTATGAGGTCTCCACGCAGCCTTCTCTTCTCCAGGCTGACCAGCCCCAACTTTCTCAGCCTGTCTCCATACGGGAGGTGCTCCACTCCCCTGATCATCCTCGTGGCCTCCTCTGGACTTGTTCCAACAGTTCCATGTCCTTTTTATGTTGAGGACACCAGAACTACACACAATACTCCAAGTGAGGTCTCACGAGAGCAGAGTAGAGGGGCAGGATCACCTCCTTCGACCTGCTGGTCACGTTCCTCTTGATGCAGCCCAGGATACGATTGACTTTCTGGGCTGCGAGTGCACACTGAAGCCGGCTCATGTTCATTTTCTCATCGACAAGAGAGACACCCCCAAGTCCTTCTGCACAGAGCTGCTCTGAATCTCTTCTCTATCTGTCTATATCTTAAAAAAACCCAAAAAAGGAGAGGGATTTCCTGGAGGAAAAAAAAAAAAAAGAAAAAAAGGCAAGTTGTTATAAATTGCTATCTAGCAGATAAGTCATTGTCTTTTTTCCATGAAGATAAGTCACAAATCTGTCTTCTACATTTGGGTTCAGTTACTTTCTAGGCAAAACAATTAGCACAGTTAATACTGATACTAATCTGTTTATTGCAAAAAGTGCAAGTCAGAACCTATTTGATAAAGATCAGTTTCTTTCATCTGCTCAACCTCTTTAGAGGTATTTGGCCACTTGCTCTGGAACACAGGCAAGAAGCAGCTCGGTGGCTGGGGACTACTGCTATTCCAGCAGATGCATCTACTCAACACAGACATAACCTCTTCTCATTGCAGTACAAAAAGGAAGGACAGAATGTAACCAGCTACTGCAATGAGACTCTGCCGGGATGGGTACATGATGTACTTGGCCACAATTGGGCTTGTTTCACTGGACAGAAGATTTCTTCATCTCCCTCAGATGTTCACATAAACGAGCTACCTCTCCAGAAACCCAGGGGAAGGTAAGCAAGAGATAAGTGACCTTTGGACTAAAATGCTTGGTAACTGTGCTTCAGGTTTCAGCTGAAACCATATGGACCAATTCTGTTACTGAGGACAAAGTTAATGCCAGTGATAATGCTGGGAATAAACGTGAATGCACAAAAATAGAGGAGAGTATGCCCATCACACACTCAATTTCATCTTCAGTCTGTGGCAAAGCCCAATTACAAATCTGGCGTGTCTTAAGATGATGATTATACCATTCCAGTTAGTCTGTCTGAAATTTCCTTGATCAAACAATTGCATGTTTTATCAATACGTACCAGAATACTCTTCCAGTTTTAAAGAGTTTTCCATATTCAGTTTAAAGAACACAATTACCTTTCAATCCCAGTCCTTTTCTTACTGTTTTGTTTGTTTGTTTTTGTTTGCAGACTTTCAAGCAGACCTTTTGTGCACAACTTTGACTTTGTAAATGCTATTAATGCTCAGCAGAAGTCCTGGAGAGCAACAAGATACAAGGAGTATGAACACTTTTCCCTGGAAGACCTAACTAGAAGAGCTGGAGGTGTCTATTCCAGAGCTCCGAGGTACTAAGGTCTTTTGTTTTGCCATAAAGCCTACTGCTGCAGAGATTCTGCTTATGTTTATCCTGTCTTTTCTTAGCTATGTTTTGGCTTGTATTTCAGCTGTTCAGTCAAGTTTCAAGACTTTCCAGCTCATTTTCATGGAGTGCCAACATGTCTTCATTTGAATGATTATTCTGAGCACTTGTTTCTCAAGCAGTTGAGAAAAACAGAGTCATCTACCCTTTAATCTTGCCCAGTAATCCACTGCTGAAATATGTACAGGGAAGAAGTGAAGACAGTCTCAAGTTGTCATCTCACTCTCCTGTCTACCTATCAGCTGCTTGCCATAGTCAGGAGTTTCTGCTTGACTGTCTTCCTGATTCTGCTAGTTCATAACTGCAATTAAAAAGCAGTGAATAGCATTCTGCTATTAAACATGGTTACTCAAGATTTTCTGAAGGTATTCCCTTGGTTACTTTGATCATTTGCTGTGTCTGCTACCAAGGTCTTCTAACAAGAGTAGACTCTCTCATGAAGAAGCATGAAGTAGCCCTGAGAGTGCCTTCAGGGTCTTGCAGATCACATGGCAGAGAGTGGTGATGGGGATAGATGCATGATCCTGTACATTAATTGGAGAAATTGAGTTCTGTGATGAGAAGATCCCTTCTTTACAGCTGTTTTACCTTCTTTATACTGTTGCTTCTTCCACCTTCTTTGTACTGTTGCTTCATGATATTGCTGTGGATAGGAATGCTACTTTGTCCAAACTGTGGCAATTGTTTGTTTGTAGAAGAAGGTCCTAGTATACAGTAAAACTTCTGATTTGCTTGGGAGTATTGTGCAGATTATCATGGCTTCATCGTAAAGTCAGGATTAACCTTATAGATGGTCTTAAATACAGTAATCTGTTCAGAAGCTCTGTTGCACCATGCAGTGCCATGACAGCTTTTTGTTGGCCCTCTCATACTTTCAGAACGGACTCCAGTGTCCGGTTTGTGAATGGCATGATTGATGGGACAAGCATCAGGTTATGTGAAAGCTGAGTGTAGGAAGCTCTTGTTTTGCTGATGTATCATAGAACTATAAAATAGTTTGGGTTGGAAAGGACTTTAAGAGCACCTAGTTCCAACCCCTTTGCTATGAGCAGGAACGCCTTCCACTAGACCAGGTTGCTCAAGGCTCTGTCCAACCTGGCACTGAATACTGCCAGGGATGGGGCATTTGCAACCTGCTTGGGCAGCCTGTTCCAGTGCCTCACCACTCTCACAGTAAAGAACTTCCTCCTTACATCCAACCTGAATCTCCCGTTTAAGTTTGAACCTATTACCCCTTGTCCTATCTCTACAGTCCCTGATGGATAGTCCCTCTCTGGCATCACTTGACTGCAAGTAGTAGATAAGGATGAGTAACATTAATACTTCAATAGTCACGGTAAAAACTTGCTCCAGGGAAGTCTCCAGGGTGAGACTGCAGTTATTGAAGTGTTGATGTGTCTGTGTCTGCAATTAAACAGTCTGTGGCTGCTGTCAGTGCATGCTGCCAAGGCACAGTACCTTCTGCAGTTATCTAACTTGTGATGGCAGAGGTATAAAATAGCTGTTGCAGAGCTGTCTTGTTAGAATTGTTGGAAGTCACCACAGCACTTCAGATTAGTTCAGAAGCATTTGACCTCAGTGGCTTGTGGATACTCATAATGTAGTTCCCTCAGGGAAGGATTTGAGTAGGTCTTGCATCCTGCTGAAACTAATCTCTTGCGATTGACACCCACTCATCTTAGATGAAGTCTATTTCAAATTGCACTTCACTAAGTGTGAAGTGCAACTAGTAGCAGCCAGAAGATGACAACTGAGCGTTATGTGACTAATGCTTTGACCAGAGTGTGATATGTTACTCAGAAGCTTTTTCTTTTCTTTAGACCAAAGCCTGCACCTCTAACACCTGAGTTACTCAAAAAAGTTTCAGGCTTGCCAGAATCCTGGGACTGGAGAAATGTGAATGGTGTCAATTATGTCAGCCCTGTTCGGAATCAAGGTAAAAACGAAATAGAAAACTCTGAATGAAATGCTGTAGAGATCCTTTGCTGTACTTTGTAATTTCCTTTTAACAAGCGGGTTTTGTCTAGTGTCTTGCAGTTGACAGATTACACCTCTAACTATAAATAACCTGTGGAAACTGTGTGGAATCCTGGCTGTGCCAAAATTGGTGGTGGTACTGGCTTACCCACTCAGCAGTGTCTGTTGCTGGAGTGAGAGCAAATTACCACAGTGCCCTGAGTAAAGACAGCTGTTAAGTTTTGTCCAAGCAGTCTCAGTCATGGTTTTCTGCATGCTGACAGAACTGATGTACATTTAATTCTTTCCTTAATTACTGCTGATGGCATATTATCATGCGGTTTTCATGAATAAGCCCATGAAATTGTTTATACTGCCTCTAAATCTTATCACCCTGGTAACTTCAGAAATTGAATGGCTACTTGCACATGCACTATGAAAAGTGTAGACTCTGATAAATATAGAATATTTGTAAAAACATTTATTTGTCCCTGTGATAGGGAAATATTTAACTCAAACTTAAAAGGATACCATTCTGGTGTATGTATATAGGGATTGCTTTTACAGAACTGTGGTGCGGATGTCTGAATTAGATGGTTATGTACTGGAGGCTGGGAGTGCACTCAATGTGCCCCTTCCCTGCTCCACCACTGCCAAATAAACTTGCATCTATTGGTAGCTATCTGGTTGCAACTTGGAGGGGAGGGGATCATGACATTAGCATTGTGGGGAAAGGATGACTTAAATCACAGGTCCCTCATTTATAGCTTGATGGTTCTGCCAAATGCTGGTAGCAGAAGCAGCCTAGGAAGGCCTGTGAGTTTACACGTGGCATCACTGAAAGATGGTAACAGGAAATGATACAGACCTATGTAGGTACAAGTTCTGTACTTTCTGCTGGTGTAAACTGGATATCCCAAGGGTACTTTTACCTTACAGGCAGTTGAACACTGTCCCAAACTTGCCCTTTTTCTCTTGTATTGCTTTAAATTTCTCTAAATGAGAACTAGTCTGTTGCTTCCAATAATAAAGCTGCCTACACTTTTCCTGTAATCTGGGAATCCATGCTGAGTATGTTAAATGTCTGTGAAATATGCATTCTTCTCCATTCAATTAGAATTTTAGCTTTCAGGCTTTCTGGGGGGGAAAAAACTCTCCAGATGACCTTGTGCAAAATACTGCTGACATACAAATTAATTCTTGTTTATGGTAGCTTGTATAATTTTTCTGAGGCATTGCATATCAATACTTCATTAAAATGATAGTATTAAAGGACTTAGCTGTATATTATTAGGGTTATTATGTGACTAATTAGAAAATACCATAGGGGAAAAGGCCGCAAGCAGTAAGGTGCAAGTTTTCTGGCACATGCAGAGAGAATTGTTTAAATTTCAAGATTGTGACTTCACAGGCATCATAGAGTCAATGCTCTTTACCTGAGAAGAAGCAAACGCGGTATCTGAAGTGGACAAGAATTAAAAGGGAAATGTGCATTCTCTGTAGAATACCTTGAGACATGTTGGGCTTCATGCAACTGCAGTTGTCTTGGACTGTAATATTTACTGCCAGCATGTTAGCATCCCTGGTAGCATTTCATGTAGTCAAGAAAGTAAAAGATTGAGTTCTCAAGTTGTTTATAGAGCGGTAACTGCATCTGCGAGCCAAGAGATGTCATCTTTGAAGATAGCCTGGTTTTTACTTGTTATCAACTTTACAGGTGGGAGAAGAAGGGAACCTACAGATATTGTTAGCCTCAGAGTGCAATTCCAATTTCTTGCTGGCTTTTCTGCAAGGTTTTTCTGCAGATCAAAGTAGGTGAAAAGCCTTGTCAGCTGATTATTCACTGGATGTGCTGTTTCCTTCTTACTGCTCATAATCTAACAGCCTTTTGCGGTGGAGTGAGTGGAATCTGATAGGGCTTAAGCTTTAATTGTCTCTGGAAGACAGTTTGTGGGAGGTCTCAGGAAAACAACTACTCTTGCAGTTGTGCTGACGTTGCTGATACAGTGTGGTTGTGATGCTGTAGGTAGGCTTCACAAATAGGGCTTTGGTAGCAGGAAAGAAACCCCAACAGACTTCAGACTGAAATGGTTATGTTAAGTCTATTTTTTTACATTTTTGCACACAAGATGCAACAAAGTGTTTTGCAGCGTGGCCCTTCTTGGATGCTGTGACTGTACAATGAGTGGGAGGCACCTTTCGCTGCTTCGGTTTGCCCTGCTGGGCAAAGAGCCTTCATTTTCAGGCTGATTTTGCCCCTTCTCTTCAAAGACATGTCTAACTGAGTGAAGGTGCAATTTCATGAAGTCTTGCTTTTGTAATAGCTCTGCTTTTATACACCTACACAGTTCAGGAGAAAGTATTTTGTTTTGTTCCTCAAGCCTCCCTCATTTTCATAGCTCTGCAATATTTTACTTTCCTACTGTCAGGAAACAAAAGGAAATCTGGCACCTTGGTGTCAATCAGTAGATAAAATAGGATCTCATCCAAGTAATTGTTGTTCCATGTCATGCTTGTCATTCCACTACCAAAGGTTTATAATATGTTATAGGAAGCTTCTAGGAAGTGAAGAGGCATAAAACCAGACCCAGTACTAAATCTTGATGCAAAAGTAAAGAGGCTTAACTCTGATAGGAAACAGAAGGGAAATTTCTGCAAAGCTAGTGTACATGTCCTTGGGAGGTAAGGGGAGCTTGGATGAATCCACTGCATCAAGGCTGCTGTTTGTACCGCTTGACTTCCAGAAGTTGGTTAACAGTAGCTATAGAAGTGGAATATTTTTTTCAACTGGAAATTGCGGCAATAGATGCATTGTTAGATAGAAATAATCTAAAAGGATATTGTCAGCATTCACTTAAAGTAGATCATTGCTCTGCTTAGCATATGTGCTCCATAAAGGTTTATAGTTTAAGGCTGTAGTTTATGAGCCTTTTCAGCCCTGCTAATGCGGTCCCCATTGGTTCATTCTGAAGGAATAGTTAGCTCTTAAATTATGCTACTGGAAAACACTGTAGAGCAATATGTTGTCTGTTATTGCCATTCAGAGGGACCTTGACATGCTTGGGAGGTGAGCCAGTGAAGTTCAACAAGGCCAAGCGCAAGGGCCTGTACCTGGGTCGGGGCAATCGCAAGCACAACTGCAGGCTGGGCAGAGACTGGGTTTGAGAGCAGCCCTGAGGAGAAGGACTTGGGGGTGTTGGTTGACAAGAAGCTCCCCATCACCCAGCAGTGTGCACCTGCAGCCCAGAAACCAGCTATGTCCTGGGCTGCATCACCAGCAGTGGGAACGGCAGGTCAAGGGAGGGGATTCTCCCCCTCTGCTTCACTCTCGTAAGACCCCACTGACAGTTCTACATTCAGCTCTGGAGACACCGCCACAAAAAGCACATGGAGCTGTTGGAGCGAGTCCAGAGGAGTTCAATGATTCTTGAATAAGCTCAGTGTTCCTTCAGAAGTTGTTATTAAAAAGTTTTTTGAATTAGAGTCATAGAATCATAGAATAGTTAGGGTTGGAAAGGACCTTAAGATCATCTAGTTCCAACCCCCCTGCCATGGGCAGGGACACTTCACACTAAACCAGGTCACCCAAAGCTCTGTCCAGCCTGGCCTTGAACACCGCAAGGGATGGAGCATTCACAACTTCCCTGGGCAACCCATTCCAGTGCCTCACCACCCTTACAGTAAAGAACTTCTTCCTTATATCCAATCTAAATTGCATGCTTAAAAGTTAAATGTATATTTAAATGTATATTTAAATGTATATTTAAATGTATATTTAAAGTTTGAGAGGGGGATTGGTGGTGTTTTTAGTTTTAGAATTTTTTTCTATCAGTGTTCAACTTCCGATCACTGTCTGGTAGGTTTTGACACTTTCGAGGGGACTCTAGCAATAGTTGTAACTGAATGCAGGTGTGACTTGCCTTGTTTATGTTACTGACTGCTCTTCACGGTTCTTTTTTATCCTCTCCTCAGGTGCCTGTGGTAGCTGTTATGCATTTTCCTCCATGGGCATGCTGGAAGCAAGAATACGTATCCTCACAAACAACACTCAGAAACCAATCTTTAGTCCACAGCAGGTTGTGTCTTGCAGCCAGTATTCTCAGGGTAAGTACACTGGTGTATACAAAGACAACTTTCAGTAGTGAGAATGCTGCAGAAGGAGACTGTATATTAAAAACTTCTCTGCCTTCTACATCACCCATGGTTTAGGTTTTGGTGGGTTTTTTTCATAAATAGTTAAAAATATTTTACAATATTAAAGAAAAATATATGCAGAAAATATTCCAGAGTTGTCAGCCCACCTTTACTGTAGGGATGGGATTGAACCAGGAGTAGGTGGTCTCATGCTGAGAATGTTACTGGATTTTAGGTAGATCTACCTGGGAGATGAGAAGTATCTAAAGAGTAGGACTAAAAATACAGCTAAATTGCAATTCATACCTGGGAAGAGTGGAACTAAATATTCTCCCAAGCCACATTCAGAGGGAGGAGGAGCATATAGGGTGGAGGAGATAAGCAAAAGCAATGTCTAAAGCTTTCTAAAGGACAGTACCTGTGTTAGGACAGGTCATTTTACTGCATGTAACTAACTGCTCTTCATGATGGGGAATGCCAGGAGCAGAATGAGAAGGTGGTCCGTGCGTTAGTGTTTCCAGTATAGCTCCCACTGATGTGAACTTTATTTTGTGTGTTTCAGAAAGCTAGCTATAACTAACGGGAATATTAATGGAATGAAAACTGCAGTTTGTGTTCAATACTGTTTCTAAAAGTACTCCAAAAGATTCCAGTAGGAGCGTCTTCCACCTCAAATAACTCTCCAAGGGACTAAGCAGATATGTTTTTGTTTAGGTTGTGATGGTGGCTTCCCATACCTCATTGCTGGCAAGTATGTCCAAGACTTTGGTGTGGTGGAAGAGGACTGCTTCCCTTACACAGCCGAAGATTCTCCTTGCACTTTCAAGCGCAGCTGTTACCACTACTACACATCTGAGTACCACTATGTTGGTGGTTTCTATGGGGGATGCAATGAAGCCCTGATGAAACTTGAGCTTGTTCTGCATGGGCCAATGGCAGTTGCCTTTGAGGTTTATAATGATTTCATGCTTTATAAAGAGGGGATCTACCATCACACTGGGCTTCAGGATCGCTTCAATCCTTTTGAGTTGACCAATCATGCTGTCTTGCTGGTGGGCTATGGTACAGAGCCAGAAAGTGGTGAGAAGTTCTGGATTGTGAAGAACAGCTGGGGCACCTCGTGGGGAGAAGATGGTTACTTCAGAATCCGCCGTGGCACTGATGAATGTGCAATTGAAAGCATTGCAGTGGCTGCAACTCCTATTGCAAAGTTATAAATGCAGAGGTCTTCATGCAGTGCCTTGTCCCCAGCCGTAAGAATATACTGATTGATAGGGACTGTGGTTAAAATCTGGCCCCTTACTTGAACAGGGGAGCTTTAATGATGTTTTCAGGAACAGAGCAGACAGTTTCCCTAGGTGAGAGGATGAACACTGTAAGCTCTGCTCTGTGCACTGGAGGCTTCCTCTCAAGTCTGACAGTAGATCACCCAGAATGCAGTGAGTGTTTTGGTAACAGTGGTGATAGTTCTTCATCACTGGTTATACATCTTCAGTCACCGGTTGTGTTTTCTTCCTTGGTCAGTCTTGAACTTCGGATCTCAGAGGGAAGCATCTGCTATGATAATCAGTAACTACTTTGAAAGGACATTGTAGTGCCTTCTCAGAAATCAGGAAATCACTGCAATTTAGAACCTGTGTTTTGGGGAGGGAATGGGCAATTACACTGATTAAAAGGAGATCTTAAAGCTTTAAGTGTCTTGCAAAAACTGCATGTCAGACCCTTACAATGACAATGAAAATCAATTCTACATTTCAGGCTGTTACTGAATTAATAATAAAATCCAGTTCTGGATTTTATTGCTGTGCTTTCCAATTGATCATCTCAGAGTTCAATAAAGATTACCCCACTCCTAGAGGAGCTTGTACTTGTGAAAGCAGTTGGTTCTTTCAGTCACCAGTCTTCAGTTTTGAACTTCCTGTCAAGAACTTTTTACTTTAGCAGGACCTAAAGTGGTGGGGAAGGAGGATGAGAGAGGAGAGGAACAAGGAATCATCCAGGGGAGACCAGGATTCTCACAGCAGGCACTATCAAGCAAGTTGTCCAGGAGTCTGGTAGTCCTTGCTATGGAGGTGGGACAGTTCGTTGGGTAAATTGGCTAATTCCCCACTAATCCTGTTTAAGTTTTTTTTAACATGTTGTCTTGTTCCTTTCAAATACGCAAGGTAGAAAAATAGAGGGTGGAATTGCAACACTTGGATAAATCATTTCTTGCTAGATGAATGTCAGCTGCAGCTCAGTACTTGGTTAACGCAGGGCTGGTCTTTGCTGATCTTCATATGAATAAATGGTGAGTAAAGATGAGAGTCCCAGCTTCATTGGTAGATGACCTAGAATATGATAATCTTCTAATAAAATAATATGTGATCAAAGTAGTATTTTTATACACAAAATACAATCTTAAGGGTTTTGGGTTTTGTTTTGAGGTTTTTTTTTTAGTGTGTAGAGAAATTTATGAAACACAGCAAAATGGAACTGTTGTCTGTAATCAAACTATCCCATTTAATGTAGATGGGAAAACTCCCTTTTATTTCAATAGCAGAATTTCACAAGAGCCACTTGACTCCAGTTGGTTCAAATTGGGTAGCAGGTGAAGGATAGCTTCATGATTTTGGCTTTCTGTATTTTGAACCCCCTGCCAAAAAGTACCAAGCCATGTTTGGAAATTCAGAACTTGGGTTTTGGCAGAATTTGAAAGAGGACTTCTGGCATAGCTTATATTGTGCATTAGATTGGTTCAGCTGAGGGAGTCTGGGGGAGAAGCAGGGCACTTGTTCCTTCCTGCTTGGATTATTTGGTGTTACTGCAAAACTGAGTCCTGTGAAGACTTAACCCCTTGGTAGCAGCTGTGGAGCACCACAAAAGCACACAATTCTTCTACATACCTCTGCCTAAAATACACAACCAAGCTCACGCCTTTTCTTTTGCACTTCTTCCTTTCTTCCCCTTTCTTCTATAACCGTTTTCGCTGTGGAAAACATGTTGGGGTGGGAAAGCAAATACCGCTTTCCCCTGACAGTGTGTGCGTGGTTTGTCTGCTGTGCTACTGGGCATAATAATGGTGTGATAGTTCATGTGCGATAAACAGCCCTCAGTAGGCCACCCACTACCCTTTTCCAGGCATTGATCTGAATTACAGTAATAAAACTAAAGCTGAGAATTGCTTGCAGCGATCAAGGATGGAAAAAGTTGTCATCTGTGCTTTCACTTTGGAAGACAAGACTGCTGGCTGCAGTACAGTACCAGTAGCAGGCTTCCTGCTATGCTGACATTACAGCTACACAGCTTGACCTAACTTTGGTGACAGCTTCTCTGTACGTAAGCTGCCATACTGACACCAGTATAAACTCTCATGAGGTGCAAAAGATGGTCTTTGTTGTGTAGGTGATCTGCAGGCTTGTCCTGCCTGTGGTTTCACTACACGCATAGAGTCCATTTTGAATAACCCATACATTTGGAAGTGTCAGTTCTTAATAAGCAGGTATTTTGATGAAGTTGCAGCTTTGTATGGATGTGCTAGCTTCTTGGATCTCTTTAAAATATAGCACTTGAGAATAAGGATATAAAACTAGGTATTTCTTGCTATTTTTACTATCCTTCAGCCAATAGGAAATCAGCTCATTATCAAACTGCTGGTGACACTCATGGCACTACAAATATAAAAGTACTTGCTATTTGTCATGCCTTGTATCATGTTAGGTACGTGTTATTTTCTTAGAGATTCCCATGTCTGTCAATCTCACTGCTTGTGTGTGGCAGCTGCATGGATGCTAATGGAAGAGTTCTTGGACCAGACCGTCACTGTCAATGCCTCCAGCAACTGCCATCTCATGTACTTGTTTGCCTCTGCTTGTCTGCAGTATGTGAATGTCCCTGTTTTATGTATTTCAGAGTTGGACAGAGCAATGTCAGTCGGCCTGATGGAGCTACTCCATGGCCAACATGACGTACTTGGATCCTCAACTTTTATTTGGGATTGTGGGCTAAGTACAGAAAGTACATTTGGGAGCCACAGCCTGAAGACCAGACAGATCATTTCCTTCCTGCAAGACAAAAGGGATGCAACTCAAAAGCTGGTAAACCTTAGAAGTGAGAAGTTGCTGCTGCACTTCGTGATGGTACAGGCTGTAGCACAGCTTCACCCACTGGTATCCTTCCAGCTCCTCAGAAGTTGAGGAGCAGGGCTAAGCTTGGCTCTAAGGAGTACAGGAGACTAGACTACGACCCACAAAATAGACAAGATGGGTCTCTGCAACTTCACCTTCTTTTAAGAGGCTAGAGTTTGTTTATATGGCTTCTACCTATAATTGATGTGTTATCTGGAGCAGCTGAGAATGGGAAACAGGTTACTGCTCAGGAAAATAATTACAGGTTTGACAAATATGCTTTGCAGTGAACAAGCAGGGGCCCAATCTATTTAACTGATTGAGGAAGGTTAACAGTGTCGTGGCTGATAAATACTTACAGGGAAAACAGACCTGAGCATCAGCCCAGCAAACAGAGATATTAAGTTTGGTGTCTGGAAAATTAATACATACAGAGAACAAATAAGTTGTAGCTGTTTAACAGCAAGTGTAATAAATCCTTAAAGCCTATCAAGGCCTGTGGTGGAGTTTCCATCACTGGAATTGGGTGATTTTCTACTTTGAACACTTCCCCTGGCTAAAGAATTGCTCAGGGAATCCTGCAACTGGTTTATGAAGGGGATGTGGCCTGATCATAATGACTCCTAGCTCTGTGATCTGAGAACTCAAAACACAAGGTGACCTTTAACTTCCAAAGCTCTCAGTCTTTGCACCATATACTGCAAATTCCACAGACCAGAAAGCCAACTGTACCCTGGGCTGCACCAAAAGGATTCTATGAAATAAAGTGACAGCAGAGGCTTTTTCCCAGATTTGTTCAAACTGCTGATGTTGGGACTGAGTAATTGTAGAATTAATCATAGAATTGTAGAATAGTTAGGGTTGGAAAGGGCCTTAAGATCATCTAGTTCCATCCCTCCTGCCATGGGCAGGGACACCTCACACTAAAAGTTGTATTGATCCAGGGGTCTTGAGAAGAGAGGGAAAACCACAACGTGCACTAATGGAGTTTATTAAAATAGCAAGCCTGGGACAGTAAAACTATCTTGTATTTCTTCTTTAAATGACCTATATTTCATCCACTGCTTTCCTCTCCATTGCTGGAGGCTTAGAACTGGTTTGTACAGTGAAGACCACTGGTCTTTGAAAGGTTCTGTTAACATCACCTTCCTACAACCTCCAAAAACATTTAGCCATATTTCTCAGCTATGTGGCTTTCAAGGTGTAATTAAAATAAGGTTGTAGGCATTGTTAATGAAACACTTGCAAGGATGTCAAATGGATAATTTTGAAAAGCATTTTTTTTCTCAATTTTTTATGTTTAAATGGGACAAATGCTGCATATTTATTTGGTTTTCCTTCTAAATTAAATAAATAAACATGTACTAAGGAAGCATTTTTTCAGTGGTTTCAGTCTACAAAGGAGCATCACAGAATCTCAGACTAGTTTGGGTTGGAAGGGACCTTAAAGGCTCATCGAGTTCCAACCCCCTGCCATGGGCAGGGACACCTTCCACTAGAGCAGGTTGCTCCAAGTCCCATCCAACCTGGCCTTGAGCAGTGCCAGGGATGGGGCAGCCACAGCTTCTCTGGGCACCCTGTGCCAGCGCCTCAGCACCCTCACAGGGAACTTCTTTATTTCTAATCTCAATCTCCCCTTTTTTTGTTTAAAGGCATTTCCCCTTGTCCAAAGCCCCTCTCCAGGGTTCTTTTAGCCCCTTTAGGCACTGGAGCTGCTCTAAGGTCTCTCCAGAGCCTTCTCTTGTCCAGGCTGAACCAGCCCAGCTCTCTCAGCCTGGCTCCAGAGCAGAGCTGCTCCAGCCCTCGCAGCAACATTTGTGAGATAATGTAATATAAAATTGTGTTCTTTTCTATTGTTCTGGTTAGCATTAACCAGAATAAATAGGATTTTTGGTCTGGACTGTACATGGAATTCCCTAAGTATTTTCTTCTCATTAGCACTGAGTATCTCAGAAGATAACTCTTCCTAAAGGCAGACATGCTGTTACTCTGAGAGGCCGTTACTTCACCTGGAAACAGGGATGCCCAAATCAACAATCTCCTGACTTTCAACTTCCTGCTTTGCTCTTGGTACAACTGCACCACTTCTTGCTCCCAGCCCCACTTTTGCATCACAGTTCTATTAAATCTCTTGATCCCACTTAAAATCCTGATGCTGTTTTGGGACCCTCTCACCTCACCATGTAGATGTTTAGGTATGAATAGGAATACTCCAAAAGCTCAGCATTTACCCATTGGCTGATGGAGTCTGCAGTCTGTAGTGTGTTGTTGCTCTGCACAAAGATTTCCTTGTAAATCTCACACATTAATGCAGCTGCTGAGGCTGTGAATTTTGTCAGTTACAATTCTCCCTCCTTTTCTGAAGCCCTCTATTAACCTTGGGATTATATGCACAGGTTTAAATTTCAGCAGGATAATAACTGCAGGAAACTGCATCCACTTGGGGGGGTGGGAAATCAATTACAAGAAATCAACTAAAAGGCCAAATCAAATAGATAAAACTCAACAGTCAGATGATGAAAGAAAAGCAATGCAATGCTTCTTTTAACAGAATGTATCTATTTTCTGTGTGTGCTGCCTTGAGGAAATAAGTAGAAATGGGGTGATTGCATCTTCCTGGTTGCCAGGGGCTGATTTCTCAGCTGTAACATTGAGAGGGTGATGTTTTTCATTTTTTAATTAAAGAGGCTGGCAAAACAGAACTTGATGTTAGCTGTATCATAGCCATTAGGACGGTAGAGGCTTGTAATAGCCGCATTAAAACTGCTCTGAACAGAAAATATATAGAACCATCTAGGTATGACAGAACAAGGAGGGATGGGAGGAGATGGGCTGTAAGAAATGCAGGTGCTGTTGCAGTGCAGCATATTACGTTCTCAGCACATCTGCATGTAGCCCATCAGGACACCCAGGGCAGGTAACAAAGGGTAGCATAAAGCAAGGGGCATCCTAAAAGAAGGGGTAATCCAAAAGACAAATCCTTTTCAGCAGCTTCCAGGTAAAACAACTAGATACTTCAATAAGCAAATCCTAACTCTTCAGAGAAGCGGAACCAAATGGAGAGGCAAAAGATCACGACCACTTTCAGATCTGAAACAGTACAAGACAGACTCATCCAAAACCAGCACCTGAAGGCTAACTTGAGAATGAGGAGATGATGGGGGCTGGGTAGCTGCATCCCTCTTTTCCCCTGTTGCTGCAAAGAAACCTGGCCAAAGCACTGGGGTATTCACGGGTATAGGTAAACAGGCTACTTAAACATACAACATGGCACTTGTAGGAAGGTGGGTGTGAGAGTATTACTGTATGCTTCCCCTCCTATAGGTCTTGAGTGTTGCTACGCTGCTGCTAGAGAGAAGCAATGTTAATTACAGCAAAATCTCTGGCTTAAGAGTTCAACTGCAGGTCTCCAAGTACAGTTCCTGTCCTCAGCACTAATTTCTGTGGTGTTCTGAACCTCTGAACATGAACCTTTGAACAATCACATATAGCAAAGATCATTTTTACCTTTGAACTCATTTACGCCCTTCCCTGCTATCCCACTTCCACAAAGAAAAGAAATGGCTCTGCCGTGATGGGTGATGGCCCTCTTACTTGTGTTATGGATCAGGTAAAGACTCAGAGATGAAAGCCTGGTTCCCAGTGGAAAGGGCAGCTGTCTCATTGCTAAAATGACTTTCAGAATGGACAAGGGTTTTGGTTTTTGTTTGTTTGTTTGAAAGCAGTGCTAAAACCAAGATGAAAACACTCAAAAATGTCAAAAGCTAACCCATTCTGCATTTCTGGGTTAGTGATTTCGTTCTTATTTTGTAATGTGTTCAAAAAAAGCTACAAAAAGCTGCAGCTGCTTAGCAACATATCCTGAAATTCCTTTTCTATATGTAAAGGAATGTATTGTGTGTATGAATATAAAGACTTTTTTTCCCCTCTTTTCTTTATAGTTCAGAACACAGCCAAACATCCCAGTCTGGAAACCCTTCACCAGATGGACTGAGATCCACACACTGTTACTTATCCTCCTTATCTTTAATGTTCACTTGTCTTGCCTGTTGAGATAAGGCTTCCAGGAGCAAGCCTGGCCCCCATCCAGTGTCTGAGCAGTGTTCAGCCTTTCTTCTTGAGCCCTGAAGCGCTGTGCCAAGAGCAGGCTAAATAATGAGCAATAAAAGGTGGAAGGATCTCAAGCCCAGCACTATCTCTATAAACACTTTTATTGTGTCTTATTCCCTTTTCAAAGTCTTGTCTCTGGGAAACAGGAAGAAAAGTGGCCTCTTGGCTGCTGTTTTGGCATCAAGTAGCTTCTTCTGGAAGAACATTTGAGTTGCTCCTTCCCTGGAGAATGAGCAAGTGGAGATCTCTGCAAGGAAGTACCTTCCCACCTCAATAATTCTGCTATTTTAAATTATAGTGAATACAACTTACAAACTATACCCCTGATGAACTTTTATCAGGCAAAGGGACTATATTTCTTGGTTTGTTACATCGTTTAAATTTGCAGTTTCAGGCAGAATTCCTTAAGCCAATGCATATTGATTTGGGGTCTACTCTTACAGATATTCCTGCACATGAAGTCGGTGCTGCTGGGTGAGTACCAGTAGAGACTGATAGCCTCCAGGAATCAGACTAAAATCTACATGAAGCAGCCAAGAGTTTCACTGCTGTGATTCAGCCCCGCTCTTAAAGAAGATTTTCTCTGTGGGGGATGGGGTAAATTAGCCTCTAAGCTCCTGCTGTGAGGATTGCATATGGACCCTCATGGGAAGGCATAATACAGATCACTGAGTATCAGAAACTTCCTGGCTGGATTTAGACATACTTATCTATAGCACTGTAACCGTTTGATCCTCATCACACGAATGATTCTAGTACCTGAAGAGGGTTAAACCTGCAGCACTGTCAGTTTGGATCAGGCTTTTATGGTAGCTCCATAGTAGCAACCCTGCAATGAGTGTGATGGTTCAATCTACAACCTCAGTGAGTGCTCTTACACTTTGCTTATCAAATCTGAGACACAACCGTGTTCATTTGGAACCAGTCATTACAGACTAATTCTGTGCTGTATGATGCTTTCACTGCCTCAGGGACAAGGCATTTAATTTTTCCCAAAGTATTATTGACCCTCTGTTATTAGATTTTACCCATGGCAGACATTTTGGTCCTTCCTCTTATTGCTTTTTGAGTTGCATTGTGTTTGTGAATTCCCAGGGGACTGTTCTAATGCACTTGGTGTAAAATGCACTGTAACCCATCCAAGATTTTGCTGCTGGCTCCAAAGGATAGACCTTAAGTTGGATTTTATTAGGCTCTGAGTCTATAAACAATAAAAAATAATAATAATAATAAAAAAATCAGTTTTGAGCAGGGGAATTACGTCAAATTATTGTTGTTATATTTTGAGTCTGATGGAATAGAAACATGTGTTTGTATCTGAGCACTGACTGTAGTTACACAGGTAACTGAAACCATCTGAGATGCCCTGAGGCATCTGTACAGGGCTGGTGGATATGGAAGGTATATTGGAATATGCAATAAGTAGCCAAGCAAGGTCTCTTTATCAGACTAAGGGTTTGTAATTGTGAAAGAGCCACAAACTGTCACTCTTTAAGTAAAATAATTCGTGCACACATGGGCTGTTAACGTGTAATCTCTTTTCCTGTGTTCTCACTGTTTCCCTGGCCTGAATCCCATCTTGCCCTGAGGTTTAGTCTCGCAAGATCTTTAACCCTAGAAACCCATTGCTCTAGTAGGGCAAAACTGGACACTCAACCAGTAACCTGTGCCTGTTTAAGAGTTTTATAACAGGGCTGCAATTGTAAGATTTTAGCTGTTTTCAGCTAAAATGTAGGAAGTGTAGTTCCTGATTTAAAACAGACATTGCTATAGACTATTCCTGCCATCCAGACCTTGTTTTGTGGGACATCTGGATAGTAATTCCCAAGTGGTTAACACTTGGGCATGCCCATTCAATCTGCATTGTTATGTTATTGATAGAGTGCTTTCAGCCAGGGTGTAGACTGAATTTGTAATGAGTGAGAATAATTGAGTGCAGGAGTTATAACATGTTTCAGAACAGTAACATGACATCTGACCATAAAATCTATTCTACTGGTTGCATAAACTTTTGTTTAGATATTCCTTGAGGGATCTTTCCTGATAAAGTGCATTTTCTGCTAAGTTAATTATAAATTAAGAAGATCATAATTTAATCAAAGCAGAGCTTTAGGTATGTTTGGCAAGTCAATAACCATTCCAGTATGGGTATGTGTGATGAGTCATAGTAAGTTTTAACTGAATGTCTTAATCACAAGAACCATTGGAATAGAAGAAAATCCGAACTAATTGAGTCTTTGTAGTCTAAAAATAAAACTGGGGGAAATGCACCATTTTGTTCAAACAATCTATTTCGCTGTAGAAGATTATTCTTGCCATGATTGACCATTCCCATAATGAAGTCAATGAATGTGCTATGACTGAAACGAGGAAGACAATATATTAATAAAAGATGAACTAGTCTTCTGTGTAGCTAACAACTTAGTATTTATTCCATGTCCCAGGATTAACTGGGGTACAAAAGTCTGGCAAAAAACTGTAGAATGACAATGTTTTGTATTGGCTTTAAAGCAGGACATAAAATAATTTTCTGATCTAGCATATTAATTTGTATATCTGTATATATACAGGTACATGCGTACACATGCAGATCTATATTTAGCATTTCTCTGGATTATGGTGTCATTTATATTATATCAGATTCAGTAAGATGAGTATGATGGTATAGCCAATCCCTTCAAGACATTTAAAGCTACGAAGTGTAATATCAATGGCTGTGGTGTAAAAGCCATAGGTAATGAGATGCCAATTATTTGAGTACCTACATTTCTAATAATCTGAATGTGTTTCCTTGGACAAAAACTACTACTTTGTGGTTTCAGTATCTCAGATGCCGTTGTCATTTTTATGTTGGTAACAACTGTGGTGCTCAGTCAAGATGGACATCTTTCTCTGTGGTATATGCCATGTAGAGAGGAGTGATAAAATCCAGGATGCAGTTATGCTGCCATTGATTCCTGTCAACGTAATTGCATCTTCAGTTTTATCACTTCTCTCAGAGAAAAAGATCTCTACTAATGGCAGAGAAATAGTGAGAAATTCCTGAAAATTATCACTGTAAAATGAGTTTCACGTTTATGCTGAGGCCAACCAAGTCTGTAATGCCTTAATTTGATGGCATTTCCTTAAATGTTGTTAATTACAATGGAGATGTGTAGAGTTTGTATCAATTCCTGTCAATTAAAATGGAGTGTTAATATACTTTAATAATATTAGTATAGGTGTTAAAATAGAGCAGAGCATTGGATGACACTATTGTGGCAAATAGCACAGTGAATAGGCAGGGAATACAAAAATAAATATCATAGGTACAAGTTGTGGAATTTCAGTTATTATTTAATAACTATATAATGTTTAAAAAAACTTAATAATTGATTTAATTAAGTTTAAAATGTATGTCTTTGCCAGAGAAAAACACAGACAACCAAAATACAAACACTGAAATATCAACTAAATGAGTGGCATGTTTACATGTTCTTGTTGCTTTGGCATTATTGAAGGACCTGAAGCAGCAGAATAAGAGCTCAGAGACACAATCTGGTTCTCCCAGCTTAACAAGTTACTCCGTGTCAGCTGAACCTTGCTAACTACTACCTGTGGGTGGTAAGTGCAAGCTAATATGGTTTATATTACCTGCCCTTAACTGAGGTCTCAGTTGACAGGTTGCATTGCATCACCCCCAGGCTAAGTATGCTTCCTTGGACACCAAATCATGGAGTCACAGTAACCTGGTTGTGTGCCTGAAGGGATCAGGTGGTATCATCAAACAAGTCTTGCAGTGATCAGTTAAGACTTGACCAGCCCAGATTTTCTGCCCCGTGACTGCAAATGAGGAATACATCGACACCTCCCTGTGCTGGTGGCTATAGATGACAATGAAGGCAAACCAATGCAGACACAGTTCAGGACATGGGAACAGTCCTCCATAAAGGGCTAAGAGCCTGCTGTCACCTTAGGAGCTTTCAGCAGACAGTGTCTATGAATGCCAATTCATCATGGAGTTGGGAGATCTAGGTACAGCTTTCACTCAGCAGGACACTTTAGTCCATGCTTCAGAGCAGCTCAGCAAATCATCCCCCTGAATGCAATGAAGCGTTCCACATGCTCACCCCATATCTGAGCACCTCACTGAATACCTTCCTTGTAGTCCTTTTGGCCATCTGGGGATGACCTTGGTTAAGCCTCTGAGGAGCTTGTTGTACCAGGGTGCTGCTAGGGCCAAGAATTTAGCCAGGTTCAAAGAAGAATTGGAAACTTGAACAAGTAACACGATTATCCAGAGCTATTATAGCTAATGCTAACAAAAACTTTGGAAGAGAGGTAAAGCCTCATGCTTCTGGGTGTAGGCCAATCTCTTGCTAACAGCTTAAGACCTCCAGTTCCCTAATACGTGCTCACAGAGATCTTCCGTGCACTGCTCTCCAAGCGTTGGCCATCATCAAAGAAGGATAAAAGATCAGGTGTAATTTCAGTCTCATCAGAAACACCAATTTTGTCACTTCTTGAATTGTTATACCCTCTCAGCCTGTCCTTTTTTTAACCTCTAAAATGGGAAATCATCAAACTTTCAAGGGAATTGTGAGTGCTTAGAAGTGCATTGGGTATTGCATCCTCTCCTAAAACAGCAGTGCTGTGAAGGTGAGATTCACAGACTGCACTCTACCAGTCGCAACAATAATAAGCTTGAACCATGCAAAGATAGTAACTGATTGGAGTGAACTAGTTGTAGTCTTATATGTCTGTAGCTAACAAGGGTAAGCCCTTTAAAATTTTCTTTCCAAACAGAGTGATAGAGGTGAGAGCTTGTTTTTGGAAAAAGAATTCATCTTACTGAAAAAAATAAAGCCTCTTACTAAAATAAAAAAGTTTCAAGGAAATTAAAACAATTTTCCTCTCAAATTACCCATTTCCACTTTGTGTGTGTGTATATATAAAAACTGTAAAGTTTGAGTTTAAAGACTGATTATAAAAGATTGCATAACACAAGTGTTCTGAATTCTTTGTCTACTAAAATCCAGCTTTTTGGATAGATGACAAATTTATAATGCCATTTCAGTGCACATTTGGATAAGAACTCCATCAAATAATATTTCAGTTAGTGTAAAATGTGTTTTATTTTATCAATATCATCAATAAATGTAAAAATCATTTCCACAGAATGTGAAAATTCTGGGGTTTTTCTATCAAAACTGTTAAAAGAATCAAATGCCTATAGGCAATGGACAGGGGTCTCCAGCTAAGCTGCCTGGTTGAACTGTCCCTGTGTTCGTTTAAAATACAGGGTCAGTCGTGTCAGTGGAATGATTTACTCAAATGCATTCAATTGTTTGCAAGTTTGATATCACTTATTTTGGAAAACAGAGGACTGTTGAGACCCTGGCGTTCATATGCTCTAATGCTGTTCTGCTTTCATAACTTCTGATTATCGGAGTCATGGGATAAATCTGGATTTTTTTTTGCATTGTAGAGTCTAACTGTAATTAAAAGCAAAGCATAAACTGCGTGCTGCATTCATGCTTATAGATGCAGGCAAACAACTGCAATCATGTTAAAATATACGCATCTGTTGTAATTAAATTCCATGGATTTTAAATGGATTAAGTTGAATTCATCCAGCCCTCCCAGTGTGGACACAAGTACAGATGCTTTATATTGCTGTAACCACCCCTTCTAGTGATACAACTGCATTCACACTGACTAAAACCAAATCACATCCAAAGTTAAAGTCACACTGGTTTAAGTTTTTTTACTTTAAAGGAGGAGTGAACCTTCTGAAAGGAGATTTCTGCTTTTTTTTGTGCTGCGACAAACATGTTAAAGATGTCTGGGAACAAGCATAGGGTGATAAATTGTCACATACAAAAACCGGCGTGTAAAACCAGTGCACAACAGAAACCCTGTCCTTCCAGCGAGGAGCAAAGCAGGGAGCAGGGCTGCTGCATGAATTTTCCTGCAAGGTCTTTAGCAGCCAGACTAATCCCAGACACACCTCGTGCTGATCTTTACACACATCACACAAAACTTTCTGGGAGACTTTCATCCCCCAGTCCCTTGCTTACTTCATCTCCCAGCAGAGCTGCCTGCTGGACCTGGTGATCCTGCTTCCTTACAAAGGGAAAGAGCCTCCACCTACCTTGGTCTCCTTCCCTCCCCGGTTCCTCACTCCCTCTCTCCCCCTCGGGCTGGCAGGATTCCTTGGGCAGAGCATGCAATCAGTTCGCAGGGAGCAGCCGCAGCCACAGGAAGGATGCAGAAGCACAGTCAGAAGGAACACCTCTACAAGCTGCTGGTGATCGGGGACCTGGGAGTGGGCAAGACCAGCATCATCAAACGTTATGTCCACCAGAACTTCTCCCCTCACTATCGGGCCACCATCGGGGTGGATTTTGCCTTGAAGGTGCTGAGCTGGGATGCTGAGACTGTGGTACGGCTGCAGCTGTGGGATATTGCAGGTGAGTACAGAGGAGAACTCTTTGCCCCATAACCTATCCAGAGACAATGCAAAATATAGACCCAAATTAATTTCTAGTAATCCTTAAGTTGGAAGCTACCAGCGCCTGTGTGGTGAGGGGGAAGAGATGGAGGAAAGAAAACTTTATGGGCAGATTGACATTTTGGAGTTTCCTAAAGCCAGCAGACCTCCAAACAAGGAGTGTCAGGGTGAAACCTGCCCTGTCTGATGTTCCTTAAAAGCCCCTAGACACGTATGGGGACATGGGCACCCTTCTTCGAATGCCCCACTTGTTCTGCAGCTATCACTGTTCAGTTTGCCTCATTATACTTACAGATCTCTGTGACAGGAGGGAGAGAAACAAGAATTTCCTGTTACAACTGTTTATTTGGTGAGATGAGGGGTTGAACAAGATGGTTGAAATAATTTTTATAGTTTAATAAATAAGGAAAAAGTATCGCTGAGTTCCTTTCTCAAAACACCCTCCTTCTTCCTTTCTTTCCCTTTCTTCAGCCCAATGAAACATAAACACCTTCTGACATGCTTTGAAAAGAGAAGTGTTTCTCTCTGGCAATAATCCTGGTTGTTAAAATTTATTTACTCATGTTTACTTGTCCTTATGCCAACGCCAAGCAAACGAAGACCATTTGCTTTGTTAGGAGCAAAAGAATAAAGAAATAGAGCTATCCTTGCATGCTTACATAATTAAAACCCCACAGACTTCATCTCTATTGCTGTCAGGGCTTTGGAGTTTTTGTATTTGGCTTCCAATTATATCCACAATTTTTTTTTGGCACCCCACTTACTAGGAATTAATTACTTCTGATTCAGTCCACAAAATAGAAGTTTGTCTTGATGGCATCTCTTGCATGCTTTAAGCAATGATTTCCATTTAGTGTCCTTAGGAATCCAAGTCCAGCTGTAACACAATACTTACAGCAAAAAGGAAGGTATTTTAAAACCTTAATTAAATCAAGAAGTTACATGCGCTAAGCAGGGAATAGAGGTGAATGTTATATCAGCTGTTAGGCAACTGGGCCAGCCTGTGGCCTGAGCTGTGGGTTCAGTGATCTAGTCTGGAATGGCACAGAGTAAAACTAGTGAAATGGGAAAATTCTTGGCATTCTTAGGAGCGGAGGGAGTGCCTTTCTTCTGCACTGAGCTGCCTCATGTCTGAGCTCTGAATTTGGCACCAAGGCACCAAAACTTATGCAACAACACTGCAAAACATGCATAACCTTGGCTTTTTTGTAATCAGTAAAATCTTGTGGGTTTATGATATTAAATACCTATGCGCTCAGTTTATTAAGAGTTGGAATAATGGGTCAGGCATTGCTTTTATTGCTCACCAGTTGTAACAATAAATACATACATATCCAGAAGTTTTCTGCATGCGAAAGAGCATTTAATGGTAGATTCTGAATGCATCGGGGACTTAAAGAATGTATTTTGCATGGCTTGTTTCAGAGATGTATTACGCTACTAATCATGTGCTGGCGGATCATATGATGTAGCTTTCAGTCAGGCTGCAGAAGCAATTACACCGAGTTGTAGTACTGAATGACTAGCATGCTTTCTGAGTTATCACACATGACAGAGAGAATTACACCACAGTACTAAATTTCATATGAATTGCCCAATTCAAAGCATCTCTGTGAAGGTCAAGACAGTGGCCAGTAAGAAAGAGTTGCTGTCTCAGTTTTAATGACTTCTGTGTAAAGAGCTTCAGCTGTTGATAGATGTACATAGCATAAGTTCTGTATGCAACGCACTGAATTCAGATCAGTGTGGTGCTGGCATAGAAGTTACCCTGAATAAGGCATCTGGCTGGTGAGAAAAAAAGATGTTTAAAAATGAAAGCAAAGTAAAACGGTTTAGAAATATGGAGGGAATGGAAATGCTTTATCCTGGCTGTGTCTGGTCACAAATCATCACTTGGAAAACACAAATATGAAAGGAGAAGAGAAAGGAAAGTAAAAACTCTGGTCTCAAAACATCCTTTTTCTTTAGGTAGAATTTCTATTTTTAGACTATGTTTAGCTTTGGGGATAAAGAAATAAAGTTTTGGTCTCTGACCGTGTTGAAGGACGTTGGCTTTGCATTCAGGACATCTTAAATTGAAGCAAATGCTGCAAATCTATCAATAATGTCTCATATCAGTATTTTCATGTTTCTATAAGTATGTGGGTACATGTATATATATATATCAATTACCATTTTAGCTCTTACATCCTCTCCTCCCTCTCCATTACACAGCCAGTGAACTCACCACTAAGTGTAATGTGCACTTCACTGTGTGGGTCAGTGGGTAGTGAATTGTTTAACAATGTAGAAATAATCTTCTCAGAAAGGTTTTGAGTAAAACTGGTGTCAAGCTCATCTGCATTAATAGCAGGATTTACATACACAGTGACTTAATTGGAGCAGTGACATACTCCAGCTGTGCTAGGACCAAACAGTTTACCCTCTTTTACCCTTACAGACATAAGAAGAAAAAGCAAATTTGGTTCATCTGGTGCTATCTAATTTCATAGATAAATGTAGTTTGTATTTCTTTAAAGTATTTTTCTATATTCTTTGATTTGGCAAGCAAAAGTATAATAAGATCTAATAGCTAAATGCTGAAACTACATTTATTTAGCTGAGACATCAATGCTGAACAATAAAGGAACTAAGCATTCGAAAATTGAATTCAGGGATAAGGTAGGTTCTGCATCACATGCTACTACCTTAAGACTTGGGTATTTTTTGTAACAGATAATATATTCCTGAAGCTATAGTTGTTAGACAGGAATAACTGGACAAAGCTTTGTGGTTTATGCTGTTACAATTTCTGTACCAAGACGCTGGCATTAAAATCTATGGTTTTATGTCCGATTCAGTCAAGTGCCTCAGTTTGTGGTGACTGAATTTTCACTATTGTGTCTGGGTTGAGATATACGTGGTAAAATTCACTTTGTCTTTAATTTCCTCACAGCAGTTCCAAATTATTTCATTGAATGTCCCAAATTCTCAGTTTTGGTGTTCATGTCCCTGTGAATGTGTGCCATCACCTCTACTCCTGGGTCATGCATCTTTAAATCTTGGTCCTCAGTCAGCTGTTTTTGTTTCTTTATCTTTTATGCTGCCTCTGTACAGGTATCCTTTAAATTAATTAACAGACTGATGGAAAGCTTTAAAAGAAACTCTTAATCCTATTTTGAGCAAGAGCTCTGTGATGTGGTGGCCCCGCAGATACAGGCTGGGGCCGCATTTGCAAGAAACCAACTATTGCCGGCAGCAGGTCTGGGTGTATTTGCTATTCACTCCTCTGCAAGGCTGCTCTCAGTGCTACTGTCTGTGCTTTGTGTCCACACAGCCCTCAGATCACTGAAGACCAGCTTTAGCTGCAGATTTACTGCAGGGAGCAGCAACGTGGGTGCAGTGGAGGGCAGAGGCCAGCACTTCAGAGCCTTCCCCTTCCACTGCTACTTTTTCACAGCCCTGTCAGCATTGCTGTTATCCCTCCTGCTGTGCATGTGTGGGCTGGATTATTCATTGCTACCCAATATATGCTGGTTTGCCTCTACAAAGCTGGTTCTCATCTCATAAAGAGTTGGACCAATCGTTTGGAGGCATCCACACAATGCCAGTGGTAACAGAACACTTTCATTTCCTTTCCCTGCAACTTTCACCTTTGGAAACATCACGCTTCGCACAGATATGGCCAAATGTTTCAGCAGCTGTAAAGTTTCTGTTATGCTCCAGAATGAGTAAATGGGCTGTTCACTAATGCAAGGCGCAACACATCCACAGCGATTGAGGCTTTTAGCGGCTGCTGAGCACTGCAGTACATATGCATAAATAAGATAGTCATGGTGATTTCTAGGCTAAGTTACCTTGAAATTACTGTTCTGCAAACATAAATAAGTCTCTGCCTGGAGTGGTTTTATTTCAGTACAGATCTGTGATGAGATCCATGGGCCTGATCCTGCTGACAGCGTGCTTTTCCACATTCTGGGGTGGTGAACACCACGTTAAGGCTTTCTTGGGTTTCAGACTGTAAAGGCAATGACTTGAATTCAAGGATGAAAATTATGAAAGTTATATTGAAATGGAAGGTGTGAAGGGTTCATTGAAATGTTTAGATCTTCTCCAGCTTCTCAGTGCTGCCTAAAGCCCCTCTACAAAGCAATGGTGGTTCTCAGAAACTTTTGCCTCTTAGTTCAATGGATGGTGCCAAACTCCATTGGAAAACTGGGCATTAGGCAGTTTTAATTAATTTTTATATTGCACTATAAGTCAGATACTATGGGAGAGATGGTGAGTTTTAGCATTTTACCATTAGTTTTTATAATTTCATCAGAGATGATAGTGGTTAATGGAAATTGTAGGCTTCTGTGCAATTCATGCTGGCAAGTTTATGTGGGGTGAATTTTTATAAGCTATGAAAATTCAGCTGTTGGCTGCTTTAAGCCCATGAAATGATACCTATCCCTGTGGCAGAAGTGCCACTGAGGCTAGGAGAGCTGGGCAGGAAGGTGCTATTTAGACAGGGAGCTCTTCTTAATGGAAATCCTGTTGTTTTGGCACCTCTGTTTCACTGGGTTCACTTCAAAGTGGGGTGGAATTCATCTGGTTTAACAATTAGGTATCTTGTACTGAACCATCTGAGCATAAGCTACTCACCCTGGGCTCACTGGGGGTTGAGGTTAGAGATTAAATACCTCCATGAAGAAGTTTATGAGACCACTCTTAAATGTCTGTTCTTGCTAAGATGCCCTCTAGATCTCTTCTCAGTCTCTGACTACAAAGGGACCCTAATCTTAGATCCACTTCTTAATTTTACAGAACCTAACTTAGGGCTGATGGATCACAACTTAGAGCACCATCTCAGTGGGCAAAGTCCATCAGACTTGTGGGATTTGATGCCAGATGCCAGTGGCCTTGCAAGGGATGCAGTAAAGTACAATGGGACAGATCAAACAAACATTTCACAAGCTCTGACCCTTTCCATGAAAAGCAAAACCCATCTCCCTCAGTCCTTCTTGCAGTAAAATAGATCCTAATGTTCAAGGTTGCTTCCAAGATACTACTGAACGCCTAATGGTTGATCTATTTTTTAACCTACTTACTGCTTAAGCCATTGTGTTGCTGAAAACCTAAGGCCAGATTCTGACACCTTTAATACATCAAACTGTTGACTAATTCTCATGAGTAATTCTGCTAAATGAATAAGTTTTAGGAGCACCATCTAATAGATAGGGATTTGTTCACATAAGGGAGAATCTCTGAAAAAAGAGATTCCTCCTTGGTCCTTAGACACAGTATTTAAATCTCCAAGCACAATGCAAACACTAGAGATCACTTTTTTTACAATGTAAATAAAGTAAAAGTAAAGCTATTATGCAAGTGACATAAAAGTCTTGAGTTTACAAACCACCTTTTTCCATTCAAAACTGCTCAATGTCTTTATGCCAAGTAGGTTCATATCTTTATTGCAACCTATGGGGGGAAAAGACCACTTCAGAAAGGGTTTACACACATTATTCAGCCAGCAGCTCCATTCTTTCTCTCTTTGAAGTGATAATGGAAATTGGTGAGCTCTGTTCCCCTGCCTAAAGCTGTTTTTACAAACACAGTGGCTTTTTTGTGCAGTGAAAAGCCTAGATATCTGCCAAAGCAGGAGGAGGAATCAGTGACATGTTGTCTGTCAGAACATTGTGGGCCACTGTGAGCCAGAAGATCACATCATAAGAGTCTTTTATTCTTCTAATAACTTTGTGATGAATTATTTTATGCTGCTAATTAATAAATTAGTTCTTGTTCTATGACATGTCCCACCTATCTTAGAGATCTATGTTCCAATAAATATGTGTAAGGCCCAAGTTTGGTTCTTACATCATCTACATCTCATCTACGGTGTAAGCGTTTCAAGAACTTTCCAGAAGGATAAAGTATTGCTGAAATACACGATGCATCAAAACCTAATTTTACATGTTTACAAAAATCAGACCTTAACTTCTGTTTGAAGGTACCTTCTTGCAGATGAAAGAAAATTGCTCAACAAGGAGATTATTGAATAGCACATGACTTGGCCATTCATCTGATTAGCCCAGTGATAGGAATCATAAGACATTTTAACAAAACATAGCCATAAGGATCTTTCAATATGAACTCACATTTCCCAGAAATTCTGCATTTTTAGCTTGCTTTATCAGTGGAACACAGTTTGCTTAAGGTAAAAAAACTATTAACTTGAAAAAGACACACACCAACATTTGTTTCCTGTATCATGTGAATAACTTTCTACTTGCTGCAACAGCTAGAGCATAAATCCAAAGATAAACATCACAAATGGAAAGTGTTGACCCCATAAGTGCATTCAGTGCTACTTCCATTAAATGAAACTACATGGTCTAGAAGCCCAGTAATCAGCACTCTTCAGTTCTCAACCCAGCTTTACATCTGACAACACAACTTCCGGATAAAACCTCCACAGGTGGCCTTCCTAGGGTCAGAGGCAGCCTTCTAATCTTCTTGTCTTCCTAACCTTCTCAAAATTATGCACATTGAGAAAATAAGGTTAGAAACAGGTTTTCACTGAACGTTGTTTATTTTTGTCTTGCCTTTTCTCAGCTATGGAAGCATATGTATAAATGCAAGAGTTTTGTTAAACTCTTGTTGTTGCATTTAAAACTGTTGTTGTGAGATATTTCAGGAATTTATAATTCTTCTTTTCAGATCACAGATCAGCAGTAGACATCAATAGAAATTCTGGGTTTTTTTACTTAAAGGAAAATTCTGTGTAATCTATTTCCATTCCTGGAAATGCTGTTTCAAAATTCCCATGAAAACAGCATGTGTATACATCCTGATGGCAAGTGTGTTGTTTTTTATATTGATCATATAAAATGGTAGACATTTACAAACGTCCATGTTCAAACATAATAATATATTGGTAGCTCACAAAAACACTGTAAATAACTTCCAAGAAATACTTTGAATTCAGCAAATAAAACCATAAACCTTCTGAGCAGATCTAATGTGAAACACCTCCTCCCAGATCTTTTCACTGCAGTAATACAGCTCTTTCTTAGAACACTGTCCGTCTTTGCAAGGCTTATATTCACTTCTCTCACTTCTGTGTTTTAGTTTGCCACTAAAGGTAAATTCATAATGACTCTAATGCCTGGTATGGCCTCAGAGTATGTTACGGTTGATTATTACGACTTGCATGAGTGTATGCAGGATCCTCTTCCAGCATGAGCAGATCAATTGCTAGATGTTTCCCGCAAAATACCATAGTATAGAGCAGCTTCCAAACTGATATCTAGATTTCTTGTGACTCCTGTTGAAAGTCCTGTAATGTACACCAAGACCCTTGGTGCCATCCACGCTTAGAATTCTGGCAGCAAAATAAGACTGTACACTGAAGCTCAAGCTTGTCATAAAGTTATTAACTTTCCTTGGATGTTTGCTTTAAAACTCTTTTTTCATGTTATACTTTGTTGTATTTTCATACAAATTACTTTAGCATAGTACTTGTCATTATTTAGACAAACAGCACCTTTCCAGAGACTTACAAAATGAAGTCCTACCTTCAGTAATGTTCTCTTAGAAAACATGCTATATGAAATATTGACTTAGACTGGAAGCAGTGATTTTTACAAGGTGGCAATTCTTTTCTCTCTTCTTCTTTCTTTATCACAGGTCAGGAGAGATTTGGAAACATGACCAGGGTATATTACAGAGAAGCCATGGGGGCATTTATTGTCTTTGATGTTACAAGACCTGCAACATTTGAAGCAGTGACAAAATGGAAAGAGGATTTGGACTCTAAGTTGGTTCTTCCAAATGGCAAGCCTGTGCCAACAGTCCTCTTAGCAAACAAATGTGACCAGGGAATAGATGTTCTTATGAACAACGGCATCAAGATGGACCAGTTCTGCAAAGATAATGGGTTCGTGGGCTGGTTTGAAACATCAGCCAAGGTAACAAACATTTCCATTTATTTTTAAATGTTTCTCCAAGTACGATGAAGTTGGTTCCTGAAATAGTTCACTCAGCTTAAATGTGCACTTTGCAAAGCTCCAGTCTTGGTGGAATTAGTTAAAGGTGAATTTGTAAATTAATACATTTCTATTTCTTTTAGGCCTATTATTGCAAAGCAAATTTATAGCAAAGCCAGGCTGGACAGGGTTTGGGGCAACATGGTCCAATGTGACGTGTCCCTGCCCACAGCAGGGGGTTGGAACTAGGTGATTTTAAGGTCCTTTTAAACCCTAAACTCTCTATGATTCTATGAATTATATGCAACAATCTGAACTGCAGCTGCTCTAATATGATAGGCCAGCAGTAAAGTATGTAACTTGTCAATGACTTATTGTGTACGAGCCTGGGGAGGAAGATGACCTTTGGCAAGACAAAAAAGCTACCTCTTATGAATGATATTCATAATAATATTTCATAATTATTATCAGTGAATTCTCTCTAAATATTTATGCTAACACTTTTCCTGATTTGAGACAATAGCTTTACTGTGCTAGATTCCAGAAAAAGTCAGGAGCGTTGCAGCACTTGTATAATGCTTAATGTTACAAGCATTCATTCTGAAAAGCCTGTAATAAAATAATCACATATCTGGGAAGGAAGGAAAGACTAATGGTCAAAGGGATGAATGAGCTGCTCTGAGGTTCAGTTCCTTGCCTTGGTACAGATTTTCTGGGTGCCTGTAAGAAAATGGAGATAAAAATCAGATAAAGCACTGGGACTTTCAGAGTATAAAGGCCCAAGATACAGTGGCCCTGTGTATCCACTTGACGTGTCTCAGATAATCTCAATGTGTGTAAGATTTGGAGATCTGGCATGTGAAATATTGATTTGAACACAACAATTCAATGGATATTGTGTTTATGAAAGCTGGTATCATCATTAAGCAACTCTGGGGAACTTTTGGATGTGTTAAATGTGAAGCTTTTGATTCTGGTTTGACTTAGATTATTAGTAGATTGAAAGCCAAAATGCTACATTCAATTGTTTAATTTATCTTAAGCACTTTATGAAAGCTTCTTGAGAACCTTTGGAGTGTATATTTGTATTTTAGTCATCTGGTCTTGACTCATTTAAGCATTGATATTTAAAAGAAATCTCACTTGTAACAGCAGAAGCAACAAAATGTGACTACAACAATGTCCTAAACTGCCTCAGGCATTGCATGAACCTAATTTTTACTATGGACGGTGTTTAGTTACGGTTTAAAAAAGAGGCCAAGGTCTCTTACATGTCACTAGAAGATGTGGAGAGTTAGGGAATGATTACAGGGCAACCTATTATTATTTCTATAAGGATTACGTATTCTGGCCCTTTCCGGTATTATGTTAGGTGTCTAACTGTTTTCCAGGTCACAAATAACATAAAGTACCAGGTTGTGTTTATTTGGAATGCAGTTCACCAGTGATGTATCATACTGTATATGGCTGTTTTCTTCAGAATTACTTTTTCTTCATTTCTGATGTGTACATGAGTCTACATTACCTGGGGAAGAGAACTAATTTATTAAAAACTGGGGCATGAGGGCAAAACCACCACAAAAATCACAAGAGAGAAATGAGTAATGACTTGTTTTAAAATGGCTGCATCTAAAAGATTTTCAAAGAGAACAAGAGGGAACAGGATAGACAATGTATAGAGGGCTATAGTTTCATTATTTTGGGTTTAGATTAGGAAAGTCATGCAGCTGGTTACTGCTATTTGGTTTATGAGCAAGGAATCTGTATCACGAATTCCATACATCAGTCCCCAGCAAGCACCTGTCCGTCTCTTAAGAACAATCACAATTATTGTGCCAAGAGCCATTTCAGGTCATGTCACGGAATGAATGTACAAACAATTTCAAAGGTCACAGAGAGGTTTTACCGTGATGATGGAGCCTGTGTCGGGCAGAACTATGGAAGTATAAAGGACAAGTTTTTCAAGTTTTTTCTAAGCCACATAGAATTAAGATTTAGATTTATTTTAAGCAAATGAAATACCTAGATTCTTCTTACTTTATTTATCTCAGAAACCCAAGCAGCCCTCGGCTTACCAGTGCAATCATGTAGAAACAGAAAGAAATCCAGCTATGACAATACTTTTCTTCAAAGGCCGCTGTGAAGGGAACAGTAAGAGTTGAGGACACATGACTTTCTCATCAGATTCTTCTTTTCTGCTGTAGACTAAGGGTTAGGATCTGCTATTCTGTAATCCCCACACCTGATTTCCACCCAGAATTGGAGACTCCTGACTTTAAAATGATGCAAATAAGAATAATTCCACTGAAGCCAGTAGAATAGCAACTTTTAGGCTCAGTGAAATCAGAATAATTTCACCATTTGGTCTATGTTCTGAACTAAAATCTATGGGGTTTTTTTCTAAACAAAAGTCATTATTACTGCTATTTCAAAATACTGTATGTTGCATGTACCTGGTGTCCTTTCAGCCTAGGGCTGAAATAGTTGAACTCAGGTCCTGGGAAAATAAAAACCTAACTATGTTTGCTATTGAGGTTAGAGACTCTTTTCTGAAGGAGAGTAACACTGGCAGAGAAGTCATCACATTGCAGCTAGCAGTTTTAGCAGTTCAAATAAGTAATAACTCTTTTTTTTGGTGGTATCCTGGAATAATTAGATCTCCAGAGGTTTTCTGGAGATGTGCTTGGAAATGTTATAGCTTTTAGAGCAAACCAAATGTGATTTATGCATTTTGGAAAAACAAAGGTGATTACTGAAAAAAATACATCTTTTAGTTCTGATTGTCTTGCAGAAAGCAGAATCATGAAGCTTACCTACCATATTTCAAGCTGTCAGTGGTCTGAAATTTTTTGTCTGTAGAACCGGCAGATTACACCAAAAACCATCACCATATTATTCCCTGGTGCCATTTTACTTAAGTGAACAACTTCAGAATTAAACATTTGAGCCACCTAATGCATTCTCATGTATTATTTTTGATTCTTACATTAATCTAAAGGAAATGGTAGAGGGGTTGGAACTAGATGATCTTAAGGTCCTTTCCAACCCTGACTACTCTATGATTCTATGATTCCATAAAATACTCAGCCTGTTCCAACCTTGCGTTCCTTACAAAGATTGAAGAATTTGTTTTGATAGTTTGCCATGTAATAAGGGCCATGTTGGGCAACAGCACAATGCAGTCACAAGTTATACATATCACCATATATGCAGTGGAGAGACTGTTATCTTTTATACATGCATATTTAGTTTGACCATATTGATTGCAGTCTGAAAGACACATCCCCAGATTGTCATGAAATAACCCTTAATAGTCAATTCTTAAATAAATTTCATGATGACAACTGTTGTGAAAGATTCATTTTTTTAAAGGAAGGAAATTTCTTCTTCCTGCCACACATTTAATTATTCAGCATGTGGCCAGAGTAGCTGAGAGCTCCATTCACATTTCCAAGCCTTTAAACTGTTTTCACCAGCATTCCTAGTTCAAAGAGGTGAGCTTTTGACTTGGATTAGAAAAGCAGCAATTTCAAGCTTATTATCGCCTCATAATGAAAACGGAACTTCTGCATCAAAACAGACAAGTCAGGCAAAACTAAATGGAGTTGAAAATGCCTACTTCAGAAATACCTCACGACTGACCACAGCTGTGCTGTGATTATGCTCCTCTTTTCTTTGCAGTAATTCAGCTGTCAGCGATACAGAATTAGGTGAAAAGACATTCGTGTTTTGTCCAAATTGCCCAGAAGGGGTGGATGCTCTGTTTTTCAGGTCCTCTTTGAACACATCATATTTGGACAGGAAAAAGTTACAGAATCTTTCCTTGTTTAAGAAATCTGGACAATAATGTACTTTTTCTCCAGTTTTTGGTCTGATAGGCAGTCCACAGTGCATCGTATCTCCCAAATGCTGGACTAGGCATCAGAAGTCCTCTTTGACACTGATCTACCAGATGACCTTTAGAAAGTCACTCTCTTCTCTGATTCAGCCTCTTCTTCCACAAAGCAAGGACAGCAATTCTGCTCGTATTACCAGTGAGCTGTGTGAACAAACCAACTTTACTAGCCCTTGTTTAAATTAAGTCATGAATTCTTCAGTTCTTCTGACTGGACAATTACTATGAAAGTTGAAAAAAACCCAAGCTGTACAGTAGACTTGTGATATGTGGTTTTGATTTCCATAAATATAAACAAGGTTTGGACATTTATTTGAATTAAGCTGATACTCTACAGCTAATCTGCTGATCTGGTAACTCCCAACCAAAGCAATCCATTTGAGACTGCCAGATCCAGTTAGGGATGTATGGGTCCCTACACTGTCTTTTTAATTCACTCAAAAAGAAAAACAGCCCAGTCTGACCAATCTCACTGCACAGAGCCCTAGAAAATATTTCAGCTTCTGCCATGAGCCAAGAAATGAAGTTGACATCTAAGGCAGAAGCTTTCAGATTGGATATACAGTTACTCTATGCAGAATGCTTTGCAGAACTTGTTTCCTGTAACTAGAAGAGGAGTTGACTCAGATTATCCCACAGGTATTAGAGTTGTCCTATAGCTCTCTATCACTTTAAAGAAATATGGTATTCAGTGCTGGCCAAAAGCTGGAAATTTGCAGAATCATAAAGTTGTTGAGGTTGGAAGGTCAGCTATTCAAACAATTTCATTGGACAACATCCAACCAGCTATAAGAATTCAATACTAGAAATTCCCTTGTTTTCAAAGTTGCAGCCATAGAAGTTCACATCCGTGAATTTCATGTTTGTGCATCCGGATGGCTTTTAACTTGTATGGTTGTGTTTTCCTAGAAACACAACACAGCAACATAGTACAACATCTTTATAAAGCTCTACTGCTGGCAGTTTCCTGGGGAGCTCTGCTAAGGGAGCATGTGGAGCCATTCTCTCAGACTGCTTGCTCCAGGGGAGTGTAGGTTAAAATATCTTGAAAGTTGTTTCTCTGCTCCTGCATTTTGATGCACTGTAGAGATAAAATGCAGAAGTTGGGAATTAGATGTAATTCCCATCTAATACCTGACTATTTCAGAATTTATAAATGTTTACTTAAGGGAATTTGATTCCCTTCCACTCCAGTAATAGAGTCTAAGGTCATGAATTTAAGCAGTGCTTAGATGTCCCCAAATGCCCATGCTGGGGGCTACGCCTGCATACCCTTTGTTCCTCATCCTGACTTTCGGAGTCAGACTCAAGATTTGGTCAGAGAAAGAAACTACCCAAATGTAGAAAGGGAGCAGTTTTATACCAGAAAACAACCAAACAGAAAAAACTAATATATCTGTATGGCAAAGAAAGAAGCTTCATCTGAAAGTAAGAAAGGCCCATGAAGCTAGCGGAGGCCTTTTCCTTCTGTAAAGAGCTAAGAGACCAGTCTAGTCTGCAGGGATACATTTCATCTATTAAAATGGAATGCTCTAAATGTTAATGTTCTGAATCTGCATTAGAGATGACAGATAAAGGGGAAGACAATCAGAATTCAAAGAAGTTTGCTGAGCTTGTGTACTGCTTTGAGACACATTCAATAAAGTATTTATTTTCCCTTCAGTGGATTGTTGCATTACAAAACTATGACATTATTTCCCATAGCAATAGGTTCAAAGGTTTTAAATCATGCAACTGTCCTTTCCTGCCCTTAGTTGCAATTCTTTCCATGGAACTGCCCTTTAAAAAGGTACATCTGAAGGAGATAGATGTACAAAGCTAACTGTAATTTCATTTGTGTCTTCCAGTGTTCCTTTCTGGCTTTCAGAGATTGCTCCGAGTTATCTCCTTTGCCTTGCTTTGTATTGTAATAAAGAGCAGAATGTGCTGATTTCACTTTTGCATTCCTGCTTGATGGGGTCAAGAGAAAGACCAACTCTAGTAGTCAGACATCATCACAGTAGCTGGGTTTAGATTGATGCAGGGTAAGCCACTCAGTGCTGGATTCACAACATAGTTCTTGCATCACTGACTGTGATAGTGTCTATCAGGTGCTGGGATTTACTGAGGCACGGAAGTCACAAACATGGGTTAGACACCTCAGGGGACAGGGCAAGGGGAGATGCTCAGGAAAGGGTTTCATAAAAGCTAGCCTGCTAAATCAAGCTGTCAATGTGAGAAGTAGAGGAAAAGCAGGAAGAGAGGACTGATAGCAACAAAGGAACCATAATATGGGTAAAATCTTTTACTTTTGATCTTGCAGTAAAAACTCTTCCACAAGCCCTGGGAAGGAAAGGTGTTATTGTGTTCCTACCTTATCATGAGAAGACTTCAAATATGCCAACTCCCACTTTGCAACTAGACACCATGCACTGGGTCATGCAGTTTCCTCTGTCAGGGGCTCTGCTTTTTCTCCATTTGATAAATGACCATAGCAGCACTTCATTATTCCAGAAAGATGCCGTGTAAATCACACATCAAAGATGCAGTGCTGAGTAATAGCAGCCTTAGAAGGAGCATGGGTAGGCAGACCTTCCCCTGTGTTAGGAGAACTGTGAAGCTAGAAGAGGCTGGATAACAAACTTCAGTACTACAGATGTATCTAGTACCATGTCAAGAGCTAGGTAACCTGTGAACCATGTTGACATTGGGAAGTGTCTATAAAGTCCTATAAAGGAGACAGAGTAGGTCCCTCAGTAAGACCTAAAGAAGAGGAAGAGGAAAAAAGGAAGAAAAGAAGAGGAAAAGAGGAAGATAAGAAAAGGCAAGGCAAGGCAAAAGGCAAGGGAAGACAAGGAAAGGCAAAGGCAAAGGAAAAGAAAGACAAGGGAAAAGAAAAAAGTCTGAACTGCAGCAATTATCACAATTCCTGTAGTGTTTTGTGTAGAGCAGAAGTCATAAGGGAGATGACAGTTAAGGGAGATTTCAACACAGAAACCCATGGAAAAGCATCTTTTTGATCTGTGTCATTGGGGCTGCTTCCATGTTTCAGTACAACTAGTAGGGTGTCTGTGATTGCTCCTCTCTGTACAATCTCATGCTCTGATTATTTGTTTCTTTGTATTTGGTGGGTGGATATTCACCTGTCCCTTTTTTTCCTTCCTTCCCTAGACTGCCTTTCAACACCTCCTGCTCTCTAAAATTATCTGGTCTCTGAATGTCTGTGTTTGGATATCAGATCACCTTCTACTGTCTGTGGCTGCTTTACTGCCTAGCAGAATATTGATTTTTCTTTTGCAAAACACACCGGAGGAGGAGAGGTGCAGAAATCAATATTTCATTAGACAGACCAGAATACAGCAACGTCTGATCCAGACCTAGGACACGGAATAGACACCATAGGATTAGGGTTGTAACAAAAGGCACCACAGCATCAGAAAGGAAGTGATCAAGACATAGAGTTGGGACAGTAGGAGTTGCTTTGCTGGCATAAGCACAGGCTCCTTTCAGCAAGTGACTTAACATGTCACTTCTCATCCACATACCAGTTGTCATCTGAACCATGGGAGAAGGCTGGAGCTAACACAAGCTCAAAAATAGCTGTGCTATCTTCTGGAGTCACCCTTCCTCTCTTGCTCTTATGTACCTGACAGAAATTTCCATCCACGCAGCTTAGACAGTTTACATAAATGTTCAGGATGAGAAAATGCCACTCTGATCCAACATACACTATGGACAGGTCTTTTTATTCCTTTCCTCTTATAAAGAACAAAAGGTAGAATTTTATTCACATGGGTGCAAATGCACCCACACATTTTGCTTGAAGAAGAGTTCAGTCACATAAACATCAGCAGGGGCATCTAAAGGAATGGCCCCTGGCAAAGAAGACGGTGGGCATGGACTGAAAGCAGAAGCCTTTTCGGATGGAATGGCCTGAAAGAGCTGGGGATGATCTCTATCTAATTACACTTCACGGATATTCAGTAGATCTTGACAGATACCTACCAGAGAAACAGCAAACTAAATCTAAAATGCAGTTAACATAATAAGGAATATGAGTCAAATATGGTGACTAATTTAATTAAAAATAAGAAAGAGCAGTGCAGAAAAAAAGAAACTTAATTTTCGTATTCTCAAACCCAAATATTTTGACTTTTCATGTTAAAACAATATTTTCATGTTTGAATTTGGCTTTCTTCCCCCAGAAAGCTACAGAAGTTTATAAAGAGGTTTAGTGATCCAATTTTATTTTGGTTTGATTTATGGCTGAAGTAAAACATCATTTTTTTTGCTTCTGAAATTTTAGTCTCAGGTCTGGCACATGGTCTTCCATCCATCACCTGTGGGGATAAGGAATGTCCACCTATACCCATTTTATGCTTTTGGGTTTTAGGGTTCTTTCTCCCTTTCTCACTCTTGTAAAATGCTGATCTTAAGTCTCTGACAAAAAGCGTTTCTGTTGATACATCTGAACATTAATAATTTTGGGCATAATCTCATATAGTCCCTAAGATATTATTGAAACAATGCATTTTGCCATTCCAAGAGAGAAGCAGCACATGGGTAAATGAAGTAGATATCAGTCCATTAGCAAAGGAAAACACAATGCAATAGATTTCAACATGGTTTTGTGCATTTAACAATCTTGTTTTGTCTTCAGCTTTCTAAGCAGTACTGAAAGATTCTTTTAATGTCTATTTCTTCTAACAAAATTTCACAGTGTCCCAAAAAATGATTTGGTGCGTGCTTGAGGAATTTGCTTGTTTAGTCTGAGAAAGCCATGTGATGCAGTAACATTTTAACATCTCAGTACAGAGCTGCCTCTCAGTTCTCTAGCACTTTCTAGGGGATAGTATGTAAAGGATTTGTCTGAACATTTGTGGTTTTTGCAGCCATCTGATATTATTTACAGGTCAAAGATCAAATATTTAAGGTCACTTGTGGAAGTGAAAAAACATGAGAAATCGGAGAACTAATGAATATTTTCAGTTAGATCCCCAGATTTCAGCTTTTTTATTGTGGTGTGAAGGGATGGTCAACGGAGTCTGTGGAGCTTTGCCATTGATTTCAAGGGGATTAGAAATCTTCATGTAATCCGTTACTTTAGCTTTTCTTCTTCATATAGTTGCATCATCTCAACTGAAGCACACACATGTATTTTGGTTTCTTTCCTTTATAGCTGAACTCTATAATTAAACATCTCAGCAGACTGTTTTTGAACATACATAGAATCATAGAATAGTTAGGGTTGGAAAGGACCTTAAGATCATCCAGTTCCAACCCCCCTGCCATGGGCAGGGACACCCCACACTAAACCATGTTATCCAAGGCCTCATCCAACCTGGCATGTGCAGAAAAAGGTTTCACGTGTTAAATTGTACAAGTTGTGTTGAATTGATGCTGAGCATTGCTGAAGGTAGACTTTGTGGCATTCTATGCATGGGAGTTTATGTTCTAAGTACACCAGGCCCCAGATCCAGCTTGGAAATCTCGGTAATCTTAGATGGCAAATAAAAGCATAGTGTTTATGGAGGAAGAGGAGTATGTGTATATATATATACACATATATATACATATATATATGTATATGCGTATATATATAGTATGTGTATATATACATACATATATATACATATATGTATGTATATATACATAAATATATACATAAATATTTATATGCGTTACTCTATGTGTATAATGTGGGGGTGTGATATGATTTCCCGGAAAATTAAAGCTACAGGAGGTTTCTATATCCTGTCATATAGAATAAATAATCATTGCCAATAGTTAGAGTAGAAGAGAGTCTTTTATGCCAGAAAGCCTGAGTTTTTATTCCAGACATATTAGCGGCAGTCATTAAAAGAAATCCTCACTCAGTATTAGTACTTATTCTATATGCTGTTCTGAGCTGTGTCTCACTGATCAGCCTATTTCAGCTTTGCCTATTCTACAAACAGAGTAAGGGTTGCTGCAAATTGAACGTGCTGTTGAAGTAAGGCAGAAGTAGAAAAATGTACTTTGACGTTCCTTCCAAAGTCCTGGAATGAGGATTTCTGACTTACAAAGGAAACCAGTGGTGTTATATCTCTTCTGAAGCAGTACATTTGAGATAAATCAGCCTCAACTAAAAATAAGTGAGGACTTCAGATGATATAGAACCTTTTTACTGTTTTGTGAATAACTTGAAATTGTATCATTTATTCAATGAATCTGGCTCATCATGGGTTTCACTGTGAGCATGTATACAGAAATCTCTTGAAACTGTGGAAAAGGCTTAAAAAATTAGTGTGGTTGATGGCTGTAATTGCTGGTAGGTAATTAATAATTTGAAAATGAGAGTAACTCTTATTCAAACAATGAAATATGCACTCCAAAGCCTTACTTCAGGCATTTGTCTTTAACATCCCTCTGGCACTTTGTTTGGTTGATTGAAGCAATCAAATCACCAAGAGTTTGAAGTAATTTGAAGTGAGCTCTGTGTATAATTTGAAGGAGATATGAATCATAACATACATAAAACCTAACTAACTTAAAAACTACAGTAAGCATTATTAATAAAGTCAATTTTTGAAAGCTGTTTATTAAGGAAAGTAAACTTCTGATGTTGCCTAGAGAAAAGTTTAATTATGCACAGGAAATCTGCAGCCTGGTCTAATTAATATTGACTAATCAACCTCTCTTTCTCTTTCACATGCAGGAAAATATAAACATCAATGAAGCTTCCAGATGCTTGGTGAAACACATAATTGCTAGTGAGAGTGATCCAGTTCAGTCTATTGAACAAGATATTATAAAACCACACTTGAATTCCTCCAAGATTGTCAGTTGTTCAGCTTGCTTCAAATCCTAAGAGACTTCCAGACTATCAAAAGAGCTGAAAAACTATGATTCACAATTTCTACTTTGCCCAACGTACCCAGCCTGCCCACATTGTCCATCAGCAGATTGCCATTTTCTCAAAAATATCCTAAAATTTTTCCACAATTTTTTTGACAACTAAAATTTATTATGTTCATTGATAGTAACTGTTCAAAACTGTCCTTGGCTATTGGTCAAATGAGACTCATGGTGATGGTGTGTTTTCCTAGTGGGATATCAAAACCTATTACTTTGCAATGTGGCTTCTGAAAGCTTTGTGTTGTGACTACAGCAGTACCCTACTTGTCCATTGGTCCTCCAGCCTGCCTTCTCAATGCACTCAGAAGGCAACCATCATCATTGCACTGTTTTGTCACACATCAGACTTCAATGACCTTGTTTCATATGAGAAAGATGATGATAATGAGAATATAGCTGTTCAGAAAGAGACAACAAGAAGGTAGAAAAACTGAACATGAAGCAACCTTTCATTTCATTCAGTTCTCCAGAAGACCTCAGCTCCTGAGACTGATGCAGTATTTGCTCTCTCTTTCTGAAGAGTTAAATTCTCATAATTGTTAGCATTGTCTTCAGATGAAGCAAAATGGAACAAGTCAAGGGTGAGGGGTGACAAGACAGGGAATCAGGGGTACAACCTCAACGGTGAAGCAGCTAAGAACCTTCAGAAAGGTTATCTATTCTCTAAAGCCAGTAATTCCTCTGAAAAGTACTCATTTGTTTTGTTCCTACCTCTCCATCCTTAATGCCACAGATGTCCCAGTGTGTTTGAACTGTGCATATACTGTAAGTCCCTGCATGCATCCCTCCATTATGGTGATTCTCATGGAAAAATCCACTATCCACACTATAATGTAACAGCTGAACTTTTCAGGAATGCATCTGTGTTTAATAGCAGCATATTTGCTTTCTGAGAACATTTCTTCTAAAACACACAATTGTATGAATGATCACAGGAAGTAAAATGAAATGGTCCCAATAACCACTCCTGGAATATGTGCAGAATTTGTTGAGCTGTACTGTGGAAATGAAGTGGTTGATATTCAGAATCCCACAAAATTCACAGTCATTCAGACAAATGTGTCTAGACAAGAAGTCTTGATATCTGGCTCAAGCCCCTGCAAGACAAACTTTGCCGGTCTCCTGCTGTAGACAAATCACTTGCATTTTCTGTTCCTACTCAGCCTTTTACTTCCTAAGCTATGAACTCTCAGTGCCAGGAGCTGTCTTCTGAGATGGGCTTCTTTCCTTTAAGATGTGTAACGCCATGGAAAGGAGGAGGCAGAACCTCGTGACATCCTGTGTTTGAGGACGTCACTACAATACTTAACACTTAGTTGGCAATGGAGTGAAACTCTCAAAGGCTAGTAAATAGGTGCTGATTTAGAAGTCCTCAAGCTGACCTTATCCTGTGAGACCTACAAGTTTCTTGTGCCTCTGAAGTTCATCTTATTACTTGTCAGTGCTAGGTTTATGGTTGGACTTGATGACCTTTAAGGTCTTTTTCAGCCTAAATTGTTTGATGATACTATCACTGAATGACCTGTTACTACATAGGCACTGCAGAGGACAGCCAGGGACACAGACATCATGTGCTCTTCCTAAAGCCTTAAACTGGTTAATTTTTGTTACAGAATTTTAGAATAAGAAAGCAAGGTCTGTGATTTTAAAAATAAAAATCCACATCCAGAATCAATCTGTGCACACACATAGATGTAAGGGTCTGTATATATCATGAGCTGGCTTTTTTCGAGGAGAGTAATTTTCAAGTTGTTTTGATCGCAGTGTTACCCCTTAACACTTGTGTTAAACATCCTTTAACTCCTGCTGTGAACTGGGTCAAATAACTTAACCTTTCTGCCTCAGTTTCCTCATCTGGAAAATAGGGATTGATGTACACACCTACCTCACAGCACTCCTTGAAAGTTACTGTTGGCACCATGCTTTGAAGATATATGTTATACAAATGCCAAGCTCTGTTACTGCTCAGAATGAAATATGAGTGCCCTCTAGCATAAATACATGGTGCTGTAATAACTTAATGTTCTAAATCTATCCAGGGCTTGTCTGTGCTGCAACAATTAGCTTCAATTATTCCACCTCAATTAACCTAGTCAAGGTTGTAAAGCAGCGTGTGACTGCATGGGATGATTAGATTAGCTGCAGACGGTTGGAAACGGAAACTGTGGCTCTGCAGATGTTATGCTACTAGTTTAATAATCTCAGCAACAAAGCTGCAATACAGAACTAGTGCTAGACCAGCTAGTTCAAGTTTAAAGCGTTATTTAAGCCAAGTCATATGGACGCCTTATTAAGGATAACACTTGATTCATATCTTGAGCCAACACTGTGGGGGACACAGCACCAAGGTATTCAGATGGCTTCTAAAGGGCTGAGTTTTCATGAGCTGAACCCCATGCTTTTCTTATAAATCTGATGCCTCAGGTAAAGCAGATTAAGCTGTCATTTCTCCCCAAAATTATTTTGTGCTCAACTTGCAACAAACATAGCAGTTGCTAATGTGTTTCAGTTACCTTCAGACCACTTGTCTTTGGTGGCTTCTAGCCAATATTCATTAAGCGTAATGGTAACTTCCTCAAATGTTTGAGAGCTATGGCTAAAGATCTGGTATAGCAGTACCTAAAGAAACCCACACAAATAAGACACTTCAAGGACATACAGACCTTTATTTTTCAATGTATTGTATAAACCTGCTTTAAACTATGGACTCATCATCTGTTTTCCTTTTTTCTGTGTCAGGTTTTACTGCAGTCACAGTTCTTGGGCAGATTTTCCCATCTCTGGTAGATGGTGGATAGAATTTGGTCAATTTCTAAACTAAGGACTAAACAAGGTGTAAATTCTAAACTCATACAGATTTGCCCCATGAGGATTAGAACAATATCATGAAGAATCAGGCTTCCTTAGGAAGGCACATAATTCTAAATGTTCATTTTTATTTGCACTGAAGAGATAAGAATCTGTCAAGTCTCTTTCTGTAATGCAATAAATGTGTGAATGCCACCTGGGTATCTAGCACACAGAGCCTTTTTAGAAGGGGTTGTCATAGGCAGATCAGAATAAAAGCTTTAATTCAGAATTAGTGAGCTCATTTTGTGCCGATACCCTTTCAGGAACAAATGTAAAATTTAGTTATACTGTGTGAGTCTCTAACAGGTTTGATTTCCTTGTTTTTATATTGATACATTCTGTGCTATGTTCTCTTTGCTGGTCATTAGGGACCAGGCATCTTAATTGCATGGCCATCTAAAAACAAAACATTTCCCCCTTCTGTTTGCAATAAGTAGTAAAAGACATGAGTCGATCACCTTCCCAGTGAGCAAAGATACTGCAAAGTGGATTTAAAATTCATTTTCATTCTAGTCCTCCATAAACGCTCACCTGGGTGTCCCAGCACCAGTGAGGTGCCGGGCAGGAAGGATGAGCCCAAATGACTCATGAAAAATGGTAGTTGAGCATCTCCACCCCAAGGCTTCATTTACCAGCTCAGCCACAACACCAGGAATGACAAGATAATGTTTTCCATCTTCAAAGCTCCATACAAACAAAATCTCATGACTCTAAATACCTTGGGAATCATATACGTATTGTTGAGAAGAAAATGGATGGAGCGAAAAGTAAATATTACTTTTTTATTCCAGAAGGATCATAATTTATTTGACCAAGTTGAGCTGTCAAGAGAAAGCCATTTGGACTCTGAAAATCTGGCTTTGTTCTTTTTATGCATCGTTTTTTTAGATCATATATTTTCATTGAACTTTTCTATTCAGGAATAGTTGTTTCCAGCAGCACCTTGTGTATGCAGCTTGAATTGTACAACAATATTTTATCTTCAGACTTTTTTCTGTAGCTTCTACTTTAACCTACCTGACCATATAAAAGGGGAGGGAGGGAAGGAGAAGGTACATGTTTAAATAGCAGTTTTGTTTTACTTCTTAAGACACTCGGTCTAGACAAATGAAGTGAAATTGATAAATATATGTGGAAATGCAACTGTACGTCAATTGCCAGGAAACAATCAATGAAAATATATTTTACTGCACCCATACTTATGCATGTGACCGCAGGCTCCATTGTAATAAAAGATGACATTTCTGACAAGACATGGAATATGAGTGTTTTGTAAAATTAATTCATTACCAAAGTAAGCACACACAAGTAGCCACAAGTTAATTTACCTTTAATCATATGTAGCCAATCTCTCATATATGTATTAATAGTTTAATTTAGGCTGTTTACTTTCATTCAACCTCTCTTTTAAACCATCCAAATTACTGTTAACATTGATTAAATGATTACCAGTCTAAGACAGAAACTTTCCACCTTTTCTTCCTTCATTATCCAGTTTGATACTGCAGTCCCAGACGCTACTTTTATGACTCCAGCTCTTCAAAGAACCTTGGTTGAAAGTCTGATTGCACAGGTAGAAATTTGGCTCACAGGTAGATGCATCATCAGTTTGGGGCTCTTTATTTACCACACACTCCATTCTCAGAAGTCTGGCTGGGTAATAAATGGCCTACATTTGTTAATCGGGGAGCTGCATATCTAGGATATAGTAACAACATTTGTCTTCAGCTATCAGGGCAAGCTGGTACCTGCAGCAATGTTACACACTTGACCTTTCATGATTCCTTAGAAATATTAGATTGTTCTATTAATTAAAAGAAGAGGAAGTGCTTACCTGCAGTGTGAGTCTAGTATTTATTTTACAGCTCTTATCTTTTCTGCAACAACATCAACAAAACTAACATTCTGGTTTCATTGCCTTTTTTCATAATACAACCTGACATTCTCACACCCTATGGTGGAAGGTGCTGCAAGACCCATAATCAAACCCTCAGCATTTAGTACCACTGTTGCAGCACTCATAACAAAGAAATATCTTTGACTGCTCAATTTGGGAACACTCATTTCCTGAAAATCATCTCCTTTGCAGTTGCAGTGCATCGGCTGCCTAATTAGGACTGGAATATCCTTGGTTTATGTTTCAAATGCAGTAATAATAGTTTACAAAGATAAGATACTAAACTGAGCAAAGCCATAGCACGCGACTCCCCAGGGTGGAAGCTAAGCAAATGAAAATCTCCTGGTAGACTTCTCTGCATATCAACAATGGAGAAAGTTGTCCTAGCCTGATATTTGCATGGTTTCTTCCAGGAAATGAGCTTTCAGTTAAGCCATAGTAGCTCAGTTCCACAGCAACTGGAAATATTTGCACTTGGCATCTATGGAGTTCAAATAGCTTTAAAAGACAAGCTACAGTTTCTTTCAGGAATTGCATCTTTGTTAAGGATGCCTAAATACTTTCTCAGGTACACAGAAGGTAATTTTGGGTATCTAGCTCCGTGATAATCTATCCATGTGTCTTCTGGTTTTGTGAATTTGTGCCTTTGGCTTTCACAGACCATGAAAGGAAAGGGCCACTACAAGATGTTCCTTTAGCAGAGATGTTCAGCCATATCCAAAGGAAATCAACACAATGAATGGAGAGGCAAGGAATGCAACCAGGGTCATGGTGGACAGAAGCATCTGGGACTAGTCCAAGACCAATTCAAGAAGCACTCAAGAGAACTGAAAGGTGCTCCACAAGTTCCTCAGTAAGATGCAGAAATTGCTTAATGAAAATCTGACAGTGTTAAGCTTTTATCACTTTAGAGGTCTATGAATATTCTAAGGCACAAAGAACTATTTCTTTGCTTTGTGTGCCTTGAAATTTGCTTCTTTTCTGGCCACCTTGCCAAAAAAGCATAGCTTCTTTTAGGAATTCTCTCTTTTTGGCCATAGGTACCATCTCATCCCCTTGTCTTGACACTTTGGTGAGAAGCCTTTACTGGAGTCATTAAAACTGAGGCTGTCGTGGTTTAACCACAGCCAGCAACTAAGCACTACAGAACCACTTGCTCACTCCCTGCCCCAGCAGGATAAGGGAGAGTCTTGGAAGGATAAAAGTGAGAAAACTCATGGGTTGAGGCAAGAACAGTATAATAATTGAAATAATAGTAATAATAGTAATAATAGTAATAATGATAATAATAGTAAAATAACAAAGAGGAATAAACCCCAAAGCAAATGAAAACAATTGCTCACCACCAACTGAGCAACACCCAGACAGTCACACATCTAGATCATCTAGATCTTGCCTCCAAGTGTCAACCTGCATTAGCATTTCTGATCACCAGTGACAGCCAATAATGCTGCAACACCTGGCTGATAAAGACAATAGACACTTTAAACCATCCACAAAACACTTTGCAGGCAAAGCATAAACAGTCATAAACTTGATGGAAGTGAAAAAGTTTCCCAAAGGCAGCTGCACCTGGAAGCCTGTGTCTGTTGCTGGGCAATATACTGGTAATGGATATTTACGGCTCCATCTGAGCTGGGTTAGCATGTCAGTTCCACCCTGGGGATTTTAACTCTGAGAGGAGAACCCTGATTCCACACCTAAGGGTGATGTAGAGGTTGGAAAATGCAGCACACAGCCAGCATGGGGATAGAAGCATCACTATTAAGTATATATGGTGGTTTTTTATGAATTTCTTCCATTTTCCCTGACAAAAGCAATATATTGACAGAAGTGAACTATTTGACAGGACCTTGGATCTTCCCTGGGAGCTGTGTGCATAAAAGGTGCTATTTCCAGACAGAAGTAAATCTCTGAGAGGCCAGTTATAGCATTTATTGTGAAACCCAGAGAGACTTGTCAAACTACTGATTGATTGTTGTGGAGCACTTTATTGCTCTGTATACTAATGGCTATGTGTTTATTATGCAATGGGAGGCTCTCTACATGACAGCAACTACACAGCTATTTAGCCTGGATGTGTCTTCAGATTTTTGAGCCCTTTATAATGAAAACAAAGAAGGAAGCTGTGGGGTTTTTTATACCTGTTGCGGTGCAGTAAACCCTTCCTGGCATCATTGTGCTTTAAAGAGAAGACATAGTTTAGACTTTGCTTTGCATTTTGCTTTAATTTACACTTTGCTTTAGTTGTATCTGGCTGATGGAAAAGGAGCAGGAGTTACAACCTATTATTTTTTCCATTTAAAAAACTCATTAACCATTGACCATTATTTGGTCAATTGGCTCATAAAGCATAGCTTTCTATAAAGCAAAAACTTCTCATTTCTTTTGCTAGGACTAATAGATTTCTCTTCAATTCAGGCAACCTGAATTGGTTAATGGGCCAAGGGAAAAGGTATATCCTTTTAAGAATTAAAACGTAAGCATTGCAATAGGAAGAGGGGTTAATAAACAACGAGATCGTCCCACTCCCTATAGATATTTTATAATCAGGGTGTATAGAATCCATAAGCTATGTGGGAGGATCCCTGCATCCTAGGAAAATGAAATCTTAAGGCTTGGGCTGTACAAGTAGCCAACATAAACAACAAACCTTTATGGTAATAAACCATTAAAGTTCCACAATTTTCTAACCAGCCTGAAAATGCAGAATAAATAAAACGTGTCTTCCATCTGCACAAAGGTTGTCTGGAGGCCAGGCAGGCACGGTTTCGCTCTAAGTGACTTTAAAATGAGACAGCTTATCAAGGTGCCCTTGGAGGCTGTGACAGTATGGCAGCTATTTAGAAATATGAAGTAAACAGTTTGAAATGACAGGGGAATTTCAACAAGAAGCAAATCAAAGAAAATGCTGTAAGGAAGAGAGAAATTAGCAGGTCAAAGGCAGTTGTTTTGTCAGGATGCTTGACTGGCACTTGCTGCTGTTGCAGCTGGGAAGTACATGGGTGCATGGAGCAAAGGAGCCAGACTGCCCTGCCAGGTTCACTGGCTGCATAGAAAGAGGTTTGGTTTAAATCTCAGTACAGACTGTCTGGTCACCCCTTTGTCAGCGTCATACCAGGGGTTGGCACCTCCAGATGTTGTTCATAGTGTTGCTCTGGGAGGCTCCCAGACATCAACATCTCTGTTCAACATCTCTGCTGAGGTTCAGCAGGACACGGTCCTGAGTTCTCTGCTTGACAGGCAAAAGCAATCATATGCATAAGTCTATATTCCTTGTTATGTCATGACATGGGGGCTCCATGGATGAGCACTGTGGTACTTATAGCCAATGCCACAGTGAAGTCCCACCAGTGCTTTCTTAACACTGCCCTATACAGCTTTAAATGCAGTCTTGCCCACCACTGATTGAGCTCTTAAAAAGCCAGATCTGAAAGGGGATGTAAGCATTCAGTGGAGGACACAGCTAAAATCCAGAATTGCAGATCTCAAAACACAGAGGCAGCTGCCAGCCCTGCAACATGCAGCTCTGCAGTGCCTTAGGTCCTGGCAGTAGCATTGCTCCAGGTGCCGCGGCTCTGCCTCCTGGCATGCCAGCGGGTGTCTCTGTGGTGACAAGACTGAGCAGCTTAGGGCCCAATTAATTCTCAGTGTTCCTCCACTACACAGCTTGTCCGTATGGATTTTTAAACACCTTCAAAGTGTTACTGCCACCCTCTTTTCTATGTAATAATGCACTGGTTAAAATGTTCAAACTTTTCTTCCTGGTGGAGTTCAAAGCTCCATCTCATGTTGCCCTGATGTGGAGCAAGACACAGAACTGTTGCCTGCCTAGAATTAGCCATCTTGGGACCAGGGTTTAGACTGAATTAGTCAGAAGACTGTCTAATCTGGAAGCAAAAGCACTCACTGGAAGGTGTGCAAAGACTTGAATTGCTTTCCCTGATGGACACACTTTGTCATGCATTTTAGTCCATTGTGCTGGTTTTGACTGGGGTGGAGTTAATTTTCTTCAGAGCAGCTGGTATGGGGCTGTGATTTGGATTTGTGCTGGAAACAGTGTTGATAACAAAGGGATGTTTTAGCTCTTGCTGAGCAACGCTTACAGACTCAAGGCCTTTTCTGCTCCTCACACCACTCCATCAGCGAGCAGGCTGAGGTGCACAAGGGGTTGGGAGGGTAAGTAGCTGGGATGGCCGACCCCAACTGACCCAAGGGATATTCCAGACTGTATGCCATCATGCTCTGCATATAAACCTAGGGGGAGGATTGGCAGGGGGGCTGCTGTTGGTGACTGTTTGGGGATTGGTTGGTTGCTGTTGAGAAATTTTCATTTGCATCCTTTGTCTTTCTTGGGTTTCATTTCTCTGTGTTTGTTCTTTCTCTTTTCATTACATTTTTTATTATTATTATATTCCAGTTATTAAACTGTTGTTATCTCAACCCACAAGTTTTATTACTTTTACCCTTCCAGTTCTCTTCCTCCATCCCATTATGGGGCAGGAAGTGAACAAGAGACTCTGCAATGTTTTGTTTCTGGCTGGGGTTAAACCACAACATCCATTTTTTGTCAATACAAAGAAAGAGCAGAACTCATCTCTCTCTCAGTTTTGGCTGGATGCAATAACCAACATGGTACAAAGCTACATGACCACAGGTTTCCTTTTCCTTAATAAATTCTGAGCTGCTTGACAGAGGTGAATAAGCTTCATCAAGGCTTTTATGAGCCTTACACCTCAGCTCATGACGTCCACGGCCTGGCGATCTGGGGATTGTTGTGGAAGCACGGATAAGAATAAAGCCTAAGATTTAGAGGTGCAAGTTCTATAAAATCTGTGAATATCCTCTGTGGTTTTATAGCAGCTGTCTCTTCTCTTTATTACATATTGCCTCTGTGAGCTTATGCATCACAGGTAAACTTTGTGAATAGAAATGAAATAGCTGCATTTACACTTCTGTAAAGACGGGTTTGATTTAAGAGATACAAAACCAATAAATACATCTGGATGTGCATCAGTCTTCTGCTCTGATAACAATAAATGCATTTGTGATGTGATTTACCACCTAATAAATAAATTAAGGAGGAAAATAAAAATGCAAATTAAAAAATGCAAACAGGGAGGAATTAATTACAAAATGTCTTTTAAGTGTTAAGGAAGATACAAAAGATAATATTTCAATGTAGATTCATCAAAAGATACTCTCATTTGGTAAATGATTGCAAGTCATAATAAATGCATATGTCAAACAGACGGGGCTGTCAGCAAGAATGTGTTGGAGCAGTATGTTGAGATGATTAAAAAACCCCACCAAATGTAGGAAATAATGATACAGTTATTGCAATTTAAACAGGAAAGAAAGACAGCATTGAAAATTCACAAAGGAAGAATGAAGGCATTGTAGCTCTTCTTGTGACACACTGAGTAAAGATACATCAGCAATACCCATTACTGCAAGCATATGATATTTATAAGAGGGGAAATCAGGATTGCAAATGGCACCAAAAAATATAGACATTTACACCAGGTCTCAGATTTGCATATGTTTAATGTCTCCACAGAATAGACACAATCTACAACAAAGAATTCAAGTGGAAATAGATTGAATTCTGGAACTACGGGAGCCCTACAGTTCCCACTGAGCTGACAGTGGCTCTGTTGCTGTTATACAAAGGAGGCACAGGAAATAGAAGGTTGACAACAATGTTTCTCAGATTTTCAAAGGTCATGAGGAAAACCATCCCCAAGTAACAACATGTTGGTTTCAAAGTCATAAAATTCTTCTAAAACCAAAATAAAACCTTCTTTTCTGATTTCCTAACACTAAGAGGTTCATACAGTTTTCCTCCAGGCTTTTCTTATCAAACAAGATCTGGAATAATCCTTTTACTAAAAAAAGGGCAATGAAAACCATAATAACATAATTCCCACGAACTCATGTGATTCCAGAAAGTGGAAATTTAACAAAGCTCAGCAGAAGGATTACCACTAACTTGGGTTAATTAGCAGCTTTGAGTGATGGTCCAAATTCAACTGTCATTTCTGAAAACCTTGGCTTTAATCCAATATACAATCTAATGTATATAATATCTATAGAAAGGAGACTATAAATACATATACGATGTGTAATTTATGTACAGTATTATCTGTATGGCTTACTTAGTACAAAATGTAGCAGGTGTTAGAGATATATGTGCGGCTGTAGATACAGGGCTGCTAAATCTCCAAAGGGTAAATTTCAAGGTTCCTGCTAGGAGCCTGCTCTGGCTGTGACTTTTCGCAGGCTGCAGCTTTGTTCAGGGCACATCCCGATGATTTGGCATGAGGTCCTCCTCAGGTTGCAGGTGAGTATCTGCTGCCCTGTGGACCACTGTGCAGGGGCACAGCCTGCCTCACCATGGGCTGCACTGTGGGAATCTGCTCTGGAGCAACTCCTGCCTCCTGCACTGACCTTGGTGTCTGCAGAGTTGTATCTTTCACATATTCTCACTCCCCTTTCTAACAACTCCTGTGCAGTGTGTTTTACCATTTCTTAAATAACTTACACAAAGGTGCTAGTGGTGTTGCTGATGGGCTCAGCCTTGATCTTCTTAGAGCTGCCTGGAACTGGCTCTGTCCAGCATGGGGACAGCTCCTCACATCTTCTTACAGAAGCCAATCCTGCATCCCCCGCTACCAAAACTCGCCATATAAACCCAATAAACCTGTCTCTGACATAACAAATGGCTCAGTCTATGTTTTCGTTTTTCTTCATTTCAGTGGTTGGACTTGTATCAGTCAATTCCTGCTTCCTAAGATATCAACATCTAATCTAAGCCTGTTTTCTCTTCTCCCTTTAGACTTTGGAGAGCATGAAAGGCATCCCAAGAGATCTCACTTGTTTAAGTATCTGCCTTAGGGAATCATGAATAAACTGTGGATATGATTTGACATTGACTGTGGCAGAAGCACACATGACCAGCAGAACTAGCTGGCTGACCTTTAGACAAAACTTTCAGTGAGATGCATCATCACATGCTCTAGTAAACCTGCCTGTAACAAACCAAACTGAAACCTAGAACATTTTAATTGAGAAATGTTTTAAAACATAAGGAGCACAGCATAAATGTGGAAAAGTAGATAACCCTTTAATAGGTAAATCCTTTACCTTCTAGCAATCTTAGGTTAGCGGTAATACCTGTAAGAGCATTTTATTTACATGCATTTATTTTTAGCATTTTGAGGATTTCTCCTATATTTCCCCAGGAGCCATAGATTTGCTATGAGGCAGATGAGTTCACCTTTCTATTTTCTTGTCAATTTGTTCCTAGTTCCTTTTGGTATTTGAAAAATTGAAAGTCTTGCCTGCATTTTCTCTGATATGCTTTTACAAGACAAAGTGAGACATCAGTTTACTGGTGCTTGATTTTTGTTAATAGTCATTTGCCTTGCTCTTGGCTATATCTTGCTTTCCTACACTTTGTCTTTTGTCAAAATCAGTAACAGATGATGAAGACAAATTTTGCCTTTTCAGCTAAGATTTTAGACAATTTTAGCAAATATTCATGCTGCAGCAAAGGTTGCCCTCCAGTTAATTTGGTAGAAGGTGTACTACTACTCCTAAATGAATACAAGCATATTAATCTTGTCATATATGAGATTTTAGCTAGTCAACCTATCATAAGAATACATTCTTTCTCCCTATATAATACAAATACATTCTATCAGCCCACAAGTTGATGTGAGTTTTGCATCTGTTATATTTTACTTTTCTCCCTCTTTGCCTTAATGATTGTCTCCTTTGTGGTCTGTATAGTTTTGACAGTTTGTGGTTGACCCCTTTACACTGATTTAATTGATGACCACTTGAATTATGATGACAAAGCAGCTGCATCACTTATGTAACACATCTGACTTCTTCTACCACACTAACCCTCTGGGAAACCCTTTAGCGAATTATATCCACATGTTAAGCTCCTTTGAGCAATCTGTTCAGCTAAAGCCTTAGCCACGAAAATCCATTTCTTTTTGTTAGAAACCAGTCCCCTAATTTCTAGCAACCTCGCCTGTTTTCCACCAGGTTAGAACCAAATTATATGCATATTTCATGCCCAAAGAACATTCATTTTAGTACAGGCGAATGGAATGAATGCAGTAGCTGTCAAATGACGTGAATTGTAAATTTTCCTATTCTGAAGAATACAACAGTCTGCAAGCTTGAAGAGTTTTGTTGTTCTTCCTTTTTTTCTACATGCTGACAATGACCTGGAATATTTATCGAGATGAATAAAATGTGCTTAGTTTTCACCTTACCCTGGAAAACCTTTTTTGCCTCATCTCATTCTGTACAGTAGAAACAAGGAAGATAAAACTTCTGTCTGGACACAAGAGGCAATTCAGAAGTTTTTGGGTAGGACTTTCTTGTTAAGAGTACATCCTGTAAAGAACATTAACATTTTTCTTTCTTAACTTTGTGACAAGTTATATGCCATATACCACAGTTTAGTGTAATGACTGTTTCGTTGTGTAGGTAGATTGCCTTTCAGATGCATAGGTCTGCACTGCATCTGACAGGTTTATGTGGCCTTTCAAGATAAGTGTGTATATCACAGTTGGGAGGCAGTCTTTCCTGCAGGAACACAAAATCTTAGCAACACTTAACCTCGTAAGAAGTTCAGAAGTCATATGCTGTCCTCTCACTACATGATTGAATATCAGCTCAGGTGCATGAGTTACGCTTTGAGTAGGCATATGATATTGCTTATTCTTCAGGTACCTGATTGACAGAAATGCAGTCAGGTTTGCATGATACTGAACCTCACTGCACTTATCCTCCTTTCCAACACCACTTCTTAGGTCAGATTTAGAAACCTCCCGCATGTCCTGGTTTTGGCTGGGATAGAGTTAATTTTCTCCTAGTAGCTGCTGCAGTGATTGGTTTTGGCTTTAGCCTGAGAACAATGCTGATAACACGCCAATGCTTTAGTAGCACTTACCCTGATCAAGGACTTTTCACTCTCACGCTCTGCCGGTGAGGAGGGACACAGGAGGCCAGGAGGAAGCAGAGATGGGACACCTGATCCAAACTAGCCAAAGGGTATTCCATACCACAGCACGTCATGCCCAGTTTATAAACTGGGGGGAGTTACCTGGAAGGGACAGATCGCTGCTTGGGTTGGGCTGGATATCATTTAGTGGAGAACAACTGTATTGAGCATCAGTTGCTGTTTTGTTGTTGGGTTTTGGCTTTTGTTTTGTTTTGTTTTTCAGGATGTGGGACATATTCCTCTCTTTATTTCCTTTCATTACTGTTATTAGTATTATTAGTATTAATACTGTATTATTATTGTATTTTACTTTTATTTCAATTATTAAACTGTTCTTACCTCAACCCATGGGTTTTTAAACTTTTTTTTCAGTTCTCCTCCCCATCCCACTAGGGAGTGGAAGGGAGCAAGCAAGTGGCTGTGTAGTACTTAGTTGCTAGCTGGTGTTAAACCATGACAGTGCTTTGTGGCTTCTCTAATGCTCACTGTTCTGCCTGCCAAGAAGGCCTAGAAATAGACTCATTAAAGGGACATTTGGAAAGAGCTGGTTATAACTAGTGAAAACTAGTGAACTAGAAAACTAGAAAACCATCACACTCCAGCAGTCAGATGTTGGGTGAATCAGAAAGAAACAACAGAAGTACTGATTTCTTTAGGGTAATTTAAAGAATTTCTCTGTAACAGAACTTCAAAGCTCACAAATCTGTTAATCTTTCAGAGGCCTTTCAAGAGTTGCTCTTGCACAAACACAACAGTATTATTCAGTAGGTGGAACAACAGCCTGCTGTGGTGGGAGAAAATCTCTCATATTCAGCTCTACACAAGGAAGGTAGCCCTAAAAGGTGTTAATCAAAATTTACAGGTCTTGTGGTATAATTACTGACTGCGTCTGAAGTATGAGGCCACACAAGTGTGATAGCAGTAAGCTTACACATCTACTTTATTGTAAGGCCTCATTTCAATTTTAAGTATCTTTAAGACAATTCTTCTTTCTTGCTGTAGTGCAGGTCTTATAATGGAGCTACTCTTACAGAGGCATTTGAAAGAAAAGGAATAATTCAGTATGTTACATAAAATATTTGTTGAGCCTTCTTAGTGGGAAAAATGGTTTTGCAGGTATTGTGGATAATTCTCTGAAAATATTTGGTTTTCTTCTCACAAAAATCCTACAGTTGGTACTAAAATATTAGCTCAATGTATCTTCTGATAACAAAATATCTTGTATGCATGTGTGTTGTGTGCAGTGAATCAGAAAACTATGCAATATCTTTCTTGCAAATATCTGTTCATGTAAGTAAGTGAACAATCTAACCTACTGTTACAAAATGCAGTGGTTTCCTCAGTAAGATAAAAGTCATGATGGCAGAAAAAGGGTCTTGATACAAAGCATACACAAAGAAATGCTGACAGTGTAAATGATTTACCAAGCTACATGAAAATACTGATTTTAACTCCTACTGTGCCTTAGCAGCAAGAAACACTGTGGGATTATTTTAAAGACATTCACATTGCATTCATCAAATTATTACTTCGTGAGGTTTTCCTTTCTGCCCTTGTTAAACTAGAAAGGATGCTGGTGCCTTGTTTTTGGCCTCTGGGGCTTGGTTCAACCACACACAGCTTGTTCTGTCCAGCTCCCACCAGGTCACAAAGAGCAGATGACTAAGTTGAAAGAGAAATCTCTTTCTGTGACAGAACAATGTGCACATGTCTGTTTAGGGTGAGGTCTTGAAGGAATCTCTTTCCTGTTTCCCACACTTTACTCCTGGGAAGGGGTATTTTAACACGTAAGAGCTATTTTTGTAGGACACATGGTGGCATTGAGCTCAGCTCGCTCCTACATTCACCACGGATTTTAACCAGTGAAACATTTTCATTTTCACAATTAACTGAATGTAATTTTCTCCTGTACTGCATTGCCTCTGAGCTGCAAGGAGAAAAGAGGGAAGAAGTACAACTGTTCTGAGATCTATCCAGGTTCTCATACTGCCCCATGAGCCTTCCTGTGGGCATATTACATTTGATTTTGGGGGGACAATAATCACTCAGGAAAGAAACAAATATTGGAGACAAGCTTCCTGAGGAATAGCTACCTACTCATAATGATACAGTCATTATTACCAGAAGAGGCAACAGAGACTTGGCAAGGGACCTCATCTTTAATATGTTAGATCCAGCCTTGCTTTAACCCAGAAAAACTGGATCTGCCAGTAGATTTTGCTTCCAAAATTTGTCATCCATGAATTCACAGGTCTTGTGATATTTCTAGTAAAAAAAAGGAAGAAAACAAGTCATCACAGAGACAAGCACTTGGAAAGGACTAGCTCAGCATATTACTGTCCTTCTTCATGTACGCTTCAGTTGAATTTGGTTTGACAGAAGAACAGTTTCGCAGTGAACAGCCCCAGGATGTTTAACTTTGTCAGCCCTGAACTGGTCAGGCAGTTGGACTAGATGATCATTGCAGGTCCTTTCCAACTGAAATAGTTGATCCTTTCAGGTTGAACTGCAATCAGAGATGAGAAGTCAGACACAAAGAATACCACTAGGAACTTTTCTTTCTCTAATCATGCACCACTTTTATTCCAGCACAGTTTCTGGGTGATTGCTTCATTACTTTGAATGCCAACACAGAGCTTCACATCAGGCCCTTTGAAAAGCCCAAGTGGCTATACAGCAGTTGTGAGTTGTGCTGATTAGCAGATGATGGCAATAGGAATATTTTGGTTTATGTACAAATTCCTGCTATCTTAAAAACAAGAACAACCAAATCAGCTGGGCATTTCCCTAGCTCTGAGGTTTTCCTGAGGGTCTCTTTTCTTGTGCTTCTGTGGTTGATGTGGCTGTTCAGCTCCCCCATACCTTCTCCCTTCTATTCACATGAAAAAAAAACAACCCATAGCATCTCCTCCTAAATGGTTAAAATTCCTCAGTGAATTTGCCTTGCTTCTTGATTGGAATGGACATACATGTCCATATTCAGGATATAACAATATTTCAGGGACTTTATAAGGGAGCTCAAAGATTTTTCACAGCACTTGAGTGAATGTCAGTACCTATATTAAATTGGTTGAGCAGTGTTTAAAACAACAGACAAAATTCTCAACCTGCTACTGAAGATGATAACAAGTTGAATTTGGTGGAGAAATGCCTTGTATATTTTTCCTGAAGCACACATGAACATACAGCCCCTCTCTTCCTCCTAAATGAAGGGAATGGAGATGCACAGTCAGCAAAAAGCATTGCAGCCCACTTCCTGAAGTAAGAACTGGTAAAAACTGGAAACTCCTTAAAACCCCCCTTCTGCTGCCAAAGGAACATCTGAGAAATTTTTTCCATGGTGCAGAATTTACTTGTCATGGTGGATACAGCCTTCAGGAAAATCTTTGTTTAGGGCATTAATTTCAGGTCCAGAAAGCAACCTTGCATTTGGTAGTGAGAGTATTGTACAGTAAGTCCTATATTGTATTATTAACCGTTAATCCAATGTGCCGTTGGACAGTCTGGGGAATATAGCACAAAACTTCAAGCTCAGGAGATACATCTCCATTATGGTATAAATGACATTATTGCCTCCCTTGACTGATGAAATAATTTTTTCTCAGTCCACAATTCTTAAAACTTTTAAACTCCATGAGATTTATAAGAGGAGCAATAATATAGATATGAGTTCTGCCGGATGCTACTAGTTCTGAAATAGCATAGAATGACACCAAACACCTAAAGATGAAGCCCTTTGCATAAAAGTATGTAAGCACAGATCTACATCATGCTTTAGAAAAAAAAACTGGGTTGCCCTAAAAGACTAACATTTGATTAATTGCTCTCCATTTTAGCCTGTCTTTTTGAAGATGTTTCTTTGTTCATATTTGGTATAGGTATCATTCATTCTAGTAAAATATTGGAATGAAACTAAACAGAGGAAAAAGAGACATTATATCATGCCATAAAAATAACTATCAAGGATGTTCCTTAGCCATGGATTTGTCATGAGTTTTGTCTTCTAAAAGATAAATATTCTATCATTATCACAATCATAATTTTTAATAATAATATCAATAAACCCACCATATTTGTAGAATATATAGACACAGTTATGAGCCATTTATACCACCAGATAAAAAGCAATGTCCACCTGAAAGCAATAGACAGCAAATGAAGATGAGAGCAAGTTAATATAAGAAAGTCAAGTACTAGGGAATTGAACTGGAAATTTTGGATCATCCATCCCTGTTCTATCATTTCTTACATCACATATCATCATATTAGGTCCGTGTTCAAACATCATACATGAATGCATCCAAAAGACAGTCTGAAGTCTTTTGGGAGTGTTTACTATGGTTTTGTACCAAGCCTAGCACAGAAGATGGCTGTTCTATAGCTAGTGCTTCTTCAAGCTGCTGCAAACCAAACTTTATATAATTACAAAAATAGCTACAGCTCCTTTTTATTTCATCTTATGTGTTACTACTACATAGCACCATTGCACGTCTGCAGTGAACCTCATTTCAAGTCTGTGCTTAAGGCTGAAATCTGTAAAATCTAAAGAACAACAATCCACTCCACCAGCTTAAAAATGTATACCTAGCTATGCAGTTTTTTCCAAAATAAGCTGATTCTGGTGTTCAGAACGTTTCTGTTAAAATGCATTTCTGGTTTGTGATGTAAAATAAACTGCAATTGATTACATTTTTCTTACAAAAATGTCACTAATTGAAAAAAAAAAACCCAACCCAGAACAGAGACAACATCCCCCTAAAATCTTAAATGAGAAATGTTGCAGTTGACTGAGGTTCCAAAAAGTGGTAATTCAGTAAAAATTGGAGAGGAAAGAGGAGGTAGTTTCCATCAGCATTGATGTCAAAGAAGCAGTATTTCTTGATTAGACCTCTCCAGAAGAAAATCGGAGTCAACATGGAAGCAAAGGCTAATCATACCTAGCTCTTAACCATGATGATTTCCATTCAAAATCAACCAAATCCTCCATTCCTTGTCTCAGAGGAAAGTGCATGTCAAGTCTTCTTTCAGAGTGTGGCTCCATTTGCCTAACTGTGTATCACTTAATGGAAAAACAAATAGATAATTATAAATAAAAATATTTATTTTTATTTATAAATAAATAAAATAAAGATGATTCAGCAGACACCCTGGGAGACGAAGGATTTGTGCTCCACTTGGTCATGTCTCTTCATGTACGTTTACTGTTCTGAGGATTGTTAGCACAATGTTAGATATTTTGGCCAACCTTAACAGAAGAAGGTGTGCTGCTGTCTTCCTTTTAGCATCTTTTTGCTTTCCTTAGTTTATGTTAGGAAACTAAAGGAGTCTAGAGTGCAAGAAACCACTCTATGAAGCTTTAGACCGTTAGTAATGCTGGAATTAAAAGATTAAACCACTTGTTTCAGGTGCTAAATACTCATGTTCTCTTATTAATTTCACACTCTACTGAGCATTATGCCATACTTTGCAATGCATGGATTCATCCCACACTTCCTGTGCTGAAAAGTACTTTGGGATTGTGCTTAAATCTGAGAGCTCCCCTAAATCAAGATTCCAGGCTTTATACTCTCTGACATCCATTTCCTCCTCTCATTCCCTCCAAACCCAATTTGCAGTGCCCTTAAACATGTTTGTTTTGAAAGCACACTCCAAACTTAGTAATTTTATGAGGACCAAAAGAAGATGCTTAATCTGGAGAAATCCCCAGTCATCACATGCCCAAATGCTTTATGAGTTCAGGTCTGCTGGGCCCGGGTTGAGTTCATCTTTAAAGGTACTCTGTGCTCACAGCTCCTGCTGAGGAATTTCTATCTCTTTCTGCACATGCATTTTTAACATCTGACTGAATTTGCCTGTACTGCATAGCTGGATATATGACAGTCTCAGAACCAGATATTTATCACTCCTGCATTACAGCACCGTGTTTTTGCTGTACTGTGGAAAAGAGTCTTACTTATCACATTAAAAATGCAAGAAACAATTAAAGAATCCCACTCTTAATGAGATGGTACTTCTCCCATCAATTTTAACCAATGGATATTGCAAAGTCCTTTTCAAACATGTTAGATTAGTATTCAGCACTCTCTGTTGTCAAGGACAGAGCTCCTGCTGTAATGTGCTGAGCTCCTGACACTTGCAGGAGCTGTGTCGAGCCTGAGTGTTCAGTAGCTGTCATATCTAATTAATGTCAATCCCACCTAGGGATCCTACTTCGAAGTCATGGTCCTTGGGCAGAGTGATGGAAGGGATGTTCTAGGTATAATTCTTGGAGTGTATTCATTGAATATACTGATTATAAGGTGGGCCAATTTACAAAGCCCAAAAAAAAAGGTAGACACCAGAAACTGGCCCCACAGGTGACAATTGTACTTTGTAATTTGGATATTGCCATTCAGTTCATGTGGGATTTATAGGTACTTCTCCCAAGCATCTCATCAGCAAGAATCCTATTATTTCACTAGTGGAATTACCTAAATTTTTGCCCATGGAAATGAATGGTACACAAAATTATTTGAATGCTGGAAATCTCAGGGGAAAAGAAATCAGTGTTGGTATTGCAGACCTTAAGGGAGGAAAAAGCCTTCATGAGAGGATTAATTTTCATCTGACTAAAGCAAGATAAAACCCAAACAGGCAAAATAGAACATTCATTGCTGAAGCTACGTGAGTCAGTCAGTGACATGTAACAGCTCATTGTTGTTCACAGTCTAGAAGTAACTACTGCAAGTGTTTAAGTGACAGAAATAAAGCATGCTTCAACTTTTTAACAAAAGGAGGAATGTGAAACCATGATGTTTAGCACAATGTTGGTCTACTTGGTTAATATATGTTCATGCAGAACCAAAATAACACAGGAAAGAGGTTCAGTCATGACACTGATATGTTGAGGGGACTGATGTCTGCAGTTGCTATCAAAGAAAACTTAATTTCTGCTACCTATAACCCCATTCAATCCCTTTCTAATCTACTTGCATGTTCAAGTTTGTGATTGCAACATTCAGGAATCATCTCTCAAATTGTTCTGCAGAGGTGCTGGTGAACCCTTGTGACTGATTCTAGTAACAAATTTAACTCAACTTTCCAGAAGTGAATTAGCAACAGAAACATAGATACTATTGCAGGGAGACAGAATTTTAAAAGCAATGATCTCTCTGGTCATGCAGAATATATATATCTCATCTTGATTCAAACATGCAGTGAAAACAGTTAATGACAGTTTTCACTGTTGGATCCAGTGAAAAAATGCCTTCAGCTTCAGCAAGATCACATAAGATGACAAATGTTAAAGTGGTTGAAATGAAATGTACTTTTATTGCTGGGGTTGTCAAACTCAAGTGGAAATGCATCAAAACCCAATCTTCTTGTGAACTTTATTTCTATAGGAAAGCTCCCTCAGGTGGAGGGTGTATGTAACTAAGATGGTAATTTTCTTCAAGTTCATCATAATAAACCAGTTATTTGTCACACATATTAAACCTCCATAATCTGTGAACAATCAACAGAATTTCTGAAACTCATGTTTAATTTACTAGATAGTTACAGCTAAATAAAACATAAAATAAAATAAAAATGAAATTAAATAGGCAAAATATTTTAGAATCAATATCTGACACCTTAACTTTCTGACAGTGATGCTTTTTTGTGACACTTGTAATAAAGTTCAGGGAAATACAGGGAGAAATTGGGGCATTACCTACCTCCACTTCTACTCACATAATAGTAACCAAAGAACATGAGAAACCCATGCTCAAATGCCTGCTCACACCATTCTCTCTCATTTCCAAGGCAACAATTCCACCATAAATGTCAGGCACTAGACACCTATGTTTGGATTTCTGATTTCTGCCTTACTAAAATCCGGTTGTTGGATTTCAGTTAACATGCTTTAATTAACAGTGCGTTGAATTTCCTTGAGCCTGAGTTTGGAGTACTGCACCTTATGCCAGTGAGCCATCCTGGACTCTGTTGGTAAAAGTGTTCATTAAAGATATGGCAAAAGGGGCTAACAGGGAAATGTAATACCTTGGGAAAAAAACCATGAAGAAATAAGCTCCACAAAACCTGAAGAGTTTTACAGCTCTGTTAAGACACCCAGACAACTCCATTTGCAGGTCTCCTCTGCTGACATCTCAGCCATTGCTAATCACTTTAGGTTTAGCGACTTCTGGAGACTTCAGAGAGGTCACACTGGTATTACCAACAGTTCAGAACACACTGCATCAGAAACAAAAAGTGTTGCATCGCAAAATTTTCACCCACTTGATCCCAGAGCTGTTTTTAAGCGGCTGTTGCTATCAGCAAGGGCATCATATTTATAAAGTATTTAGAACATAAATACATTATATATGTGTACATACATAAATATATATAGCTGCTTTATACTTTAAAATAATATTGCAAAAAATGCATTCTCTTACCTTCTCTGAATTAGCTTCAGCATTGCTTCTTCCAAACTTGGCTGTAAGTTTTTTCCTGTAAATTTTTACCTCTGCTGATTTTCTGCAAGTCTCTGTGCCAGCAAAAGCCAAACTTGATTTTCACACTAAACTGGACCATGACGCTGGGGTTTATTAGACTCCCATTGAGACACGTTAATGGTGCCCTGCTCTTGGGCAATAATGTCACCATTATTTTGTGTCATTCTCATCTCTATAGATTTCTATAAAATATACTCATAAAGCAAAAGCAGCAATCTCAAAGACCTATATTTCCCATTCTTATTAAAGGTTACCTAGAAACATCTGCAGCACAATAACAGTAAACTTTCACACACCCAAGAATACTTGCCATAAACTGCTCCATAGTGCCAATTAAATGTAGTATGAGCTCTGCACAGGGGAGCACTTTCTTGCTTCATTATTGGTTTTATATCATTTTAAACCCTGTTCACTGCAGAAACAAACATCCAAACAAATATTTAAAAAGCTAAATGGGGAAGTGTAGCATAAGTTAATCTACTGCTGGAACCCTTAATGTGTGCAACTCCACATATGGCATATCTGTGCTCAGGGTGCAATAAAATATTTTCAAAGGCACAACAAAAACAGTATACTTGCCTTTTTAATAAAGGCATTTAGACATCATGGCAAGTGATCTGACTAGTAGAGTGGACTGACCTAGTAATATGTGCTCATGGTAGACATTGCAGTGATAGTTTAGGACAAGCATAAACAAAGAAAAGCCAAATTCACTGTTACAAAACTGTAGTTATGTGGGGAGATTAGAGACTACCTGTTGAATACAGAATTTTGCCAGCAATCTCATTCTTCACCATCCCATCAGTTTGAAAATTCTGGGTAACAATTGCACTTGGTATAAATAAGATCTGATATTTGAAAAAAGTAGATCTTTTTCAAAGCTGAAGTTTCCTTTAAAAGTCTAAAAGTGAGCTTGGAAAATCACAGAGCCCTTGAGTTGCTATTGGAAAGCCAATGAGGTGGCAGAGCTGATGTCTTGCTTGTGTGATTAATAACAAAACTGTAGGACTTAAATAACAGATGCCTCAGAAATATAAGGATAGCACCAGTTAACTTTCATTAAAATGTTGGCTGTCTGGTCTTTCCATTATTTTATGATAGGATTTTTTCCAAAGCATTTTAACTTTCAGTCTGCATGGTCATATTCCGAACCCAAACAGCAACCAAGAGAGGCATGATTTAATTTGAAGTCATAAAATGCTGCAAAGAACTTCTTTTGTTTCTGGAGTCATTTATACATAAAGAGTTATGTACTTTTAAACTAATTTCTTGTGTCGATACTCTACCAGATTTCCCAGTCATTCTTAGCAACCCTGTTAAACAGACAAAACCCAATTCAAGGGCGAAAAGTGGGCGGAAAAATGCTATGAGGGTATTAATGATGCATGGTGAAAAGCAACCAACTTGGTTTTCTCTGTGTAACCCCTGTAGGCTTTCTGCTTTGAAATAAAAGTGCTTAATTCAGAAATGTACAAAGCCACTTCATGAGAAGAACATCTATTTCAGGATTACACCACTTTGCCACTTGAGAGCAATTCCAGACTAAATGTGAAATAATACTTAACAAACCTAGTTAAATTCCTGGTGCTGACAAGGTTACAATATCACTTGTCACCATAAGACAGGGCATAGTCTCATCATCCCACATTTCATTGTCTTGTACTATTTCTTTCCCACCTAAACTGGCAAAGCTCAATGAATCTATTCACTACTAGTTACAATATCTGCTTTTTAGAGACATAGTTAAAAATACTTGTAGAAAACTTATAGTACTAAGATCCCAAAGAGTTTTGAGAGACAGAGATATGGAATATATATTTGAAGTATGAGAAATCAGGAGGTCAAAGTACTTCATTTCAGCTTAGGGTGGGAAGGAGAGCTTATTCTGTACCATAGTCCAGAACTTAAAAACACATTTTAAGCCACATATTTTTATTTATTAAACAAGTAGAATACAGCTCACACCACATCTTGTTTCAGAAGTGAACCACTGAAGAGTTGCAAGAGAAGCAGCAAGAGGCAAATGCACCTTGTAACTCAGTAACGAGACCTTAGGGAGTTCTTGCTCCTGATCTAGTGTTTACTCTCCCAGAGCAGAGCAGACCTTCTATTCCCAGCTGTAAGCTACTGACAGATTTACTTTTCTGGATTTGCAGCCTTTCTACTTAATTGCCAAGTGTCAATTCTGTCTCCTTCCCTTTAAGGAAAATTTCTGTAGTTCCTTGGACACCCAGCTGTTTCATGGAAAGTTTTAGATATGAGTCCCAGCACATACCATACACAAGAAGCGCCTTACCTACCTGTGCAGTGTAAAGCTCTTTGTATGAAAAATACAGATGTCATTCCTGAAAAGCCAAAGCAATTGGAGGCCCCGTAATCAGCTGTCATAGTAGTGATGTTTCCTTATTTCCTACAAAATCTCTGTGGTCAAAAAATATTTTCGTTCGAGCCTCTGTGATTGTCTGAAGTTGAGATTCTGCTTCCTGCGGGATGATTTGTTCTGCTGAATATGCACAATTCATGGTAACAAGTCCAATTGCTCTGCTGTCTAGTCTCCAAGCAATGAGTGCTAACCTTGTTCTCATTGTATGTGACTGCAGTGCCATTCTCCAAAGACTAGAGAACAATTATGATGAATGAGCATTGCTGATAACAACGTGAAAATGTTTCCAGTCTTATGACATTTTCAGATCCTTTAATCTGTCTCACTGAATGGCACCTCTGCATTTTTACATTTATAAAAGTATGTTACTCTCTGAATGTTTGTGGCAGCCCTTCTGATCTCAGAGGAAGAAGAAAGAAAAGAATTCCTGTTATCTTACTGCCAGTATCTTCCCAAGGAAAATTGATTTACCCCTCTTTCTCTATGACTATGGTGTGATTCAGTTGAAGATGGATTAGATTATAACTTCAAGAAAACCAGGAATATGTAATTGAAGTCAATATTGATATTTTGCATTTTACTGTGCAACAGAGATCAGGATTTCCATCAGTTCCCTTCTTTAGTACCAGTTCACCAAATATGAATTATGCAGTACAAATGTATCTTCTTAAAAAACAGTAGGCTTACCCTACCTAGATGTCCAGTTTGCCTGCAAAACTCAAATGGAGGATTCAGCCTCCCCCCGCCACCTCTCCCTGAGATGAGTTTTACTTATTTTTGTATTAAAACTATCTTAATAATCTCATAGCAATTTCATTCACACAAAACAAAGCACATATTCAAGTAATGATGCATGCATAATGTTAGGTCTCTGTTTCCATTTTACTTCACCCTGTGGCTAATTGCCTCACTGCAGACTACCAATTAGTTTGCCTCCCAGCTGTATTTAGGAAGCCAACTGGGAATGCCAACATAAGCATTTGAAGTCCTCTACGTTATCTGGTAATCTAAAAAGCTTATCAGCACAGCATTTGAGAGGAAGAAATGAATACTTATTAAAAAGCATTAATCTTCTCAAAGCTTTAGAAACTGCTCAGACACAATACGAGATGCTAAAGTGACTCTGCTTCCTCTCCCCTCAGTTCTCTCACGACGCTCATGATAACAGTGAAACTATAAAAAAAGCCTTTTTTTCTCCTATTGTTTTAAACAATTCTCTAGATACTGATGAAGCTCTGTAGGAAGTAACAACAGGATGTTTTTGTTAACATCTGCTGGTCGTCATCACCAGTAAACCCTTAACCCACGTAGCTGAAGAGTTACAACTGAACTTGACATTCTGTGCCTCAGAGACAGACCTTGCCATCACACCATGCTGCAGGGTAGGAAAGAAAGTGCCAGGACTGTAAAAAGTCCTTGAGCTGTTTGACCTGAAGGTGGAACATTTTTTCCTCTCTTTCTTTAGTAGCAGCAGTAAATGAGCAGAAACACAGGTACACTCACTGTGAAATCCTAAAGTTTGAACTTATGACTGCAAATTATTCCCCTACAGTCTGGTTTTCCTCCAACAAAGCAGAAGCTCACACATCTGCTTATATATGCCACAGGTTGATGGTGAGAATATAATTAGTTAATTGTTATTCTGCACTTCAATAAAATTAGATTTGGATGACTGGAAGCTATTGCAGCGTCCCCAGTAAATCCAAGCAGATGGCAGAAGCTTATATCTCCATCCGAACTTTTCTGAGGCCTGCAAAAAAAGTACCTTCAGCCAAATAGCATCTTTCTGTGGCTCACAGGCTAAGCATATTGTCTTACCTTTGCTTAAGTCTCTGGACATGAGGAAGGATCTGAGCTTTTGGAAGAACTTCCCCTCTGCCCTGTGGCAATTAAGGAAAGCCAGAGCAATGGTTTGGTTGTTAAGGGTTTGAAATAACGTTTTTAATTTTCACTGTGTCTGGTCACTACTTCCTTCTGGCTCTACTACCTTGGTTTGTTTTCAAAGGATATACAGTTCTGCCAGTGCCATATGTATCACAGGCTTTTTATTCTCTTCCTTTACCTGAATCTATTGAGTCAGCAGCATTAGCCACTCTTATGTGAAGGAGGGTTCATGAAAGAGCTTATAGAATTAAATATGTAATTGTTATCTCTTGTAGAAGTTTATCTTTCTTCTTTCTTCTTGTTTCCTTTGAAAAAATACCCAAACTCATTTAAACTAAAAGTCCATGACTACATTTTTTCAATGGAAAAGCAAATTGATTTTGGTTCTGGAATAAATGATTCACCTTGCTAACATAGAAGTATAAATAGGAGGAAGAAATACTACAACATTTCAAAAGATTTCATTTCCATTCTTCATGAATTATTCCTTCCCAGTTCCTTTTTTCTTCTCTGTCTTCTCTTTCTTTTTTCATTTTTCATTCTCAGGTCATATCTCTACTTCACATGTTCTTATCTTTACATTTACATTTATTGTTATTTCAAACATATTACAAAGCCTTCCCTACATAAAAGCTGAATAAGCATATAGGTATGAATATTGGATAGAAAATGCCATTCATAAACTATTTTTTGTAGTACCATGTGAAATACCCTGATTCTGAACTCTGTCAGAATCAGATTCAAATGCAATAATATTCTGTCAACATGGAAAGAGACAACTTTACCAAGGTGTATGGATTTGCTTCCATCATCACAGGTGGATGGATGGATAAATGAATGGAGAGATGGGCAGACAGCCTGAGAGATACGTAGGCATATGTGGAAAACTGCAGAATACACATTAGGATATCATGTTAAAAATCTTCTAGTTTTGGCTATTAGTATATGCAACATAAATGTTCTCTGTTGAGAGAGAGACTTGAAATTGAAACCAGAAAGGAGAAAAGTAGATACAGTGATGCAGAGCTGGAAAGTAAAAACAAAGTGAGTTTTACGCTCTTGTAATTTTCTCCTGATGTAGAGAATCAACCTTCTGCTGAGTGGAGATGAGTTAGCTCTTGATATGAGGGAATGGTTTGAAGCTATGCTCTTTGGAAATGATAGCCAGTAACTCCCTGGGGTAAGGAAATGAAATAGGCAGCTCTGAAAAGTCATGGACCACAAGGCAATACTTCAATGAATGATTAAAAGAACAGAGGATCTATGGTATTCGTAGCATCTGCTATTTGAAAGCTGAGGATAAAGCTTTAAGCAGCAGTTAAGATGTTATTTTCTTTCACAGCTAACTGATTTTCTGAGCAGACACTGGCAATTTTTATGACAAGTAATCTTACCCACAATTAAAGCACTATTGTAATTTGTCTTTCCATGGCCTGTAATTCATGGTGTTTAAATAGAGAAACAAAAAAGAGGGAGACTACAGAAGTCACATTTCCTATGTACAGGGAAAGCTAGTAGCAAGGGTGTAACTTAATCCTGATATCTTCCAGACTGGGTGGAATGAGAACACTGTTATGGTAAGAACCTCAGTACAGAATAACATGAGATACAGAAAGCCCAAGACTTCAAAAGTATCTCAGCTAGGGACTAAAATTATGTTGCTGTCTCTGCAAGCTAGATAGTTAGTGACTCCTATAAGGTCCTGTTTTACAGGTTGAGATAATATGGAGAGACATTCAGGTAACAGGCATACTATTCACATAAAGTGCCTATTTATCATCATGCTTATGAAACTCATTTTCCAGGCTAGGGTAGGAGCTTTTTTGACTAGAAAGTCATGACCCCTGGGTGAAAAATAGACATCAAACACACATAAACATTCATCAGTGACATTGTACCAACTTAAGAATGACGCAGGGAGCTGTTATGACTCCATCTGTTTCAACAGTAGTGAACTGTGCAGCAGAAGATGGTTGTTGAAGAAATTCTAATTATACAGCCTGGGCAGTTCTTAAAACTTTCAGGGTGAATGGGAACGGCAACCAGTTCTCATCCTGCAACTAATGGAAAAAGAGGAAATTAACAGAAGCAGAGACTTGCCAGGCTCTGAAAAAACAGCTGCTGCCTTTCCAGGGCTACTCTTTAACACATGCTGTCTAAGGAACAGGCTTTTCAGAAAAAGAAGTTTATACACTTTGACAGAAATAGCCAAACATCTTCGAGGCAGTTACAACAGATGGCAGTTCAAAAGATACAGGGCATCTGTTTATGACTCATCAGACTTTGCAAAAGATTATGAGAATTTGAGATAGAGCTCTCATTAGTTTTGATTCCTCATAGGTGAGAATGGAGTCACCTCCATGTGGCAGAAGGTCTAACAGTGGTGCAGATTTGCAGAGTAATACGCATTATTGATCAAGAAGTTATTGTAGAGATAGCATGCCGGGCTTCAGGGAAAAAGTTACAAGTTGTGGATGTGTGATGCTTTCAGACAGAATGTTTTGCTCCTATAAACAAAATTTGTTTTCAGAACATTTCTCCTTTTCATTTTGTAAGTGGAAAATGCAGATCCATGAAGCCAGATAGGAACACATCCTTTCACAAATGTTTTGTTTTTAGTTAAAGAAATTATGAAGTTAACTATTATTGCTGGAGTTGTAAAACTGCATTAGTTTTATTTCATATATATATTTTTATATATATGTATATATATTTTTAAATATTTATATATATCTATATATAGATATATTTTTATATGTATATCTAATATAATTATTAGATAATCATTGTCTCAGTTCTTTTTCTCCTCTCCTTTCCTCTCCTCTCCTCTCCTCATTTCTCCATCCTCATTTTAGCTGTTATTTAAGTACTGGAAACAGTGATGAGGTCCCCTCAAGCCTTCTCTTCTTCAGAGAAAAGAGGCCTAATTTCTTCAGAATTTTCTCATAGGGCAGTTCTCCAGCCCTTTGATCATCTTTGTGACCCTCCTTTGGACTCTCTTCAGTCTGTTTACTCTGGAATTGTAAGGACCAGAAATGGAGACAGTCTTTCTGGTGCTACCTGACAAGTGCTGAGTAGACTGAAATGAATATGTTTCTACCTATGCTAGTAATACCCCTGCATATACAGCCTAGGATCCAATTTGCTGTGACAATGTACTGCTAACACGTTCAGCTTTTTCACCAGGACCACGAGATCCTTTCAGCACAGGTGTTCCACTGCCACAAAAATCCTAGCCTGTACTAGACCCTTAGGTTATTCCAACCTAGGTGCAGGGATGGCCTTTGTTAAATGTCATACCGTTCTTGCTAGCCTATTCTTCCAACCTGTCCAGCTGTCTTTTCTTGATGACTTCCCTCAATGATGATATACATGATAAAGGCCCAAATGACAATAGACTTCTGTCTCATTTCCATTGTGATGACCAGGACAATTGCCAAAGAAATGTTCACCATGCTTTTTACTTTTGCCAAACCCATCCAAAACAGCTGTATAGTTTCATCTATGGTTCTCAGCATCCACAGGAACTGGAGGTAGCATTTTGCTTCCTGGATGTCACAGCAGTTCTTAACGAGAAAGCGCAAGTGAATGTTTGTTGTGGTTGTTCAGCTCCAAGAAGAGGAAAGATGGCACATTTTCCTATAAAAATGAATAAACCTGAAATACTTACCCTGTATCTAAATTAAACTCTGAATTCTTATCTGTCTGTTCCAATCAAGGGATTAGAACATTCAAAGACTGATCCCAGCAGTTGGTCATATTCATTAGGAATGTCTGAAATGACATCTGAAACAAATAGGGAGAATATTTTATGAGAAAAGAGTAATATATACTGAATACAGATGGAAATAAAAATATATCTAATTTGCAGATTCATGCACATACATACAACTACTGGTAAAATTCACCTGAAGAGTTGTTTTGTTTTTCTGTTTCAGTTCATGATTGCATTTTGCACAGCAGTAAAAACAACCCATCAAAGAAAGTTTAATGAAGCACTCCTGCAGTGCATGTATCTCAAGAAAGAAAATAATTGCAGAGGACAGATATCCCTGCTGTGGATTACTACAGACTACTTATGAGTTAGAGAAATACACACCTATTAAAAGGCTATTATTTTTTCTCTGGGTATTGACTGATTCATTTATTGTTATAAAAGGGAATAAATAATACTTCCTACTCTGCTGTTTTGGAAGAAGATAGAATGAGAGTGTAGTTGTGAGCTCTGAATAACTTTACTGCTACTTTTTGGCAATAAAACTATTGACTGTAATGCACTATGATATAAAAACTTTCTAGACAAGTCTTTTATGAAAATTCAGCAGTGCAAAATTGCTATGGATTACAATTTTCCTTGGGAAGAAAAAAAATTATATGAAGCTCCTTTGACTCTCGTCAGCACAATAAATTACGGCATTTCATATTTACAAATAATAAGGAGAAATTACTGCAAAAAGCAACCGAGCATTGGATGTGAAGAAAATTGAGAGAATCAATCAGAATTGCTTCTGCCTTGATGTTCCATAATAAATGCGAGCAATAAATATCCTATTTTCAAATAATTTCATGATAATGGACGCATCTTTACTATACTTGCACAAGAAAATAGATGATTCGGTATAAACACAGACAGTGACACAGAATACTCAGTGTAGCAGGGTAAAATGTTCATAGGAATTCATGCTAACTGGCAAGTATTTTATAGTAAGACTTAAAGCAGAACGCAATTTACATCAAATAGAGCTAAGAACTGAGGAACAAACAAAATTTAGGCTGGTGAAACCTGTTATCCCATTCCTGTTGAAATAACACACTTTTCTTCCATTCTAAGCCTCCTGCTATGTCCTCAGCTGATCACAGTGTGAATCGGAGTGAGTCCCAGCTATTGTTCTATAGATTCTCATGCCATATTAGTATGGTTATACTCAAAATCTTGTTTATGGACAAAAAGAAAGCATTCCTTTTTTATCTATATCATCTATATCTATACCTATACCTATATCTATATCTAACTATACCTATATCATCTATATCATCTATGATTCTATCTATATCATCTATATATTATCTATATAACTATATCTTCACATTTTTATATTGGTTTGCAGCATCAGGTTATACCCAAATGCACTCAGTATATATGGTATCTTTTAAAATATGTTATTTCTTTTTTCTCTTTGTTACCCCTAAAAACAATTTTGCCCAGCTCCAGATCTGCAGTTGCTTATAGTCTGGTGTCTGCAGTGCCAGGCTGTGCCCGGCTGTGCCCCATTCCCAACCTGTACTCCCCTGCCTGCACTCCCCTGCCATGATTTCTCTGTACTGCATCATTGCATTAGACTAATAAGTATCTGATTCTAGCTAGAACTGGTTGCTACTGCTATCTATATAAAACTATAGTTATACTACAAAAAGATAAACAAAAGTAAAAAAGCATATAGCAACAGACACCTGATCAGGTAGAGAAGCTGCTGTCACAGCTAAACCAAGTTGCACAAAATTGCAGATGAGTCAGGAAAAGTTCAGACAGAGCAAACTTGAGTCCTGAGACCTTACAAACTCAGTACAACGCTATGGCCAATGGCAATACCATACTACAAAGATACATGGATACCGTATGTTTTACAGTACAGAACATCTTCAATGCAATTTATCTAGTTGAAGGAATGGATCAAAGTATCAATGTACTTGAAGATCCCAGATTGCCATTATGTGAATGAATACTTCAAATATAATGTAATTAAACAATTCTAAAAGTATGTAATGGGCACATGATACAAAATAATAATCAATAACAAAATGCAAGGCATTGATCAAATATATAAAAGAGGAAGCCATGTCAAGTGTTCTTCAAACAGAAGGTACTGTGCAGTTGAACCCTGTTATTCATTGTTCAGTAACTGTATAAACTATGCTGTAATCCCTGGTGTTGGAAAATAGTCCTAAGAATGAATCCAAATCTACCACTGATATTTCCAAATTTGAATAGCAAGACTTTTCTTAAAATTACTAAATTCATGTTAGTTAGGAACAAGGAGCTAGGAATGTTCATAAGTGATGTGATAAATATAATACCCCTCAACATACAAGCTCAGGAGAGAGACTGCTAATACAGTAAGAGATTATTTCATTGGAGGGCAATGACACCTTTTATTCTGAGGCAGATGTTATTGAGTTTGCAGACCTTATTGAGTTTGCCACTTCCTTAATTATTCAGTAATACGTATCCAGGTCTGCTCTCCTTTGGATTTGTTTAGGTGCCTAAAAATAAATGAGTGGAATTGCATTGCAAGTCTGTGAAAAAGCTGAAATGTTCTGAATTTCACAGAATTACAAAATCATACAACAGCTGAGACTGGAAGGGACCTCTGGGGATCATCTGGTCCAATCCCCCTGCTCAGGCAGGGCCACATAAAGATGGTTTCCCAGGGCTATTATGATTTCCAATCACAAGAGGTGTCAGCAGTACCCAGAGTGAAAAGGAACTATAGTAAATAAAGCAGAATATAATGCATGCTTCTGCATTAAGCAGAGCACCTCGTAACCTTCTACATTGAGGTGACTATCTTGGTGGATAAGAGGAGAGAAGGGACATTTTCTATACAATATCTCATTTGATGGCATAAATGGGAATCACACCATTTTTCTTAGTTAAGGCAATTTGGAAAACTTTCTTTTCATCGTGCGGTAAGAAACAAAACTCATTAGGTCTGGCATCTTCCCAAAACAAAATGTATTGCCATCTTTTATGTGAATTAAAGACATTTTAGGAGCAAAATGAAGATTGCAGGACTGAAGTTTTTCTGACTGTGAAGAAATAAGCAATCTTATAAAAACAGTGTAAAAGGGATAATGGTGCTGTCTGCTCCCTACAGAAGACAAATATAATGCCTAAAGAAAAGCTGGATGACTCATGGTAGAGCCTGGAGGTATTTCTAAAGTAGCTTCCAAACAAAAATAAGAGTTTAGTCACTATAGCAGACATGAACATACAGGGTAAAGAAGAAAACACACATTACCAACAATACCCAACATGTCAGGGAATTCAGCAATACCTATTGATTTTTTCTTTTCCCATAGAAATGCTTGGCTGAACCTGCTGAAAATCCTTTTCGGAACCTGTCTGAAAAAAAAAGAATCATCTTTGACACATGCATTTCAGTTATAATGATAGTTTAAATTGCAAGAGAGATTTTGACAATAGTAATTTTCCTTTCTAAGGTGGAATAAGACTTTGAGAATGAGTCTAACTGATGTTGAGTCTTTGGCAAAATATCTTCAAATCCACATTCAGCCATAACAGTAAATTATTACAAACACAGTCATTTTCAGCCTGTGACCCCACACATCATTCAAGATATTCTGGAGACTTGCAATGGAAGTGTTTGATTGTTTATTTCATGTTTCTTCAAATACAGAACATGATGGTTCGTTGATTAGACAACATCACAACATGATTCAAAATGAGAGAAGCATTTATTATAAAGTCATAGCTTCCTTCTGCTCAGGAGAGAAGTAATGAAGAATCAGGTACCAAACGACTTGGGTACTTGACATGAATTGGCCCAACAAACTGCTTAAAGAAAGAGAACAGCAGTCAGTTGCCTTAATCTCCTGATGCATAACAGAGACACTGGAGTCCCATAGGGTTTCTAAAGGAGTTTTATTCTGCTAAAAAAATTACAGTAAGACATTGAATTCACTGTCATAATGTCACAAATATTGGTTGGAAATACCATCACAGTATCAGTTTGGATGGAATTGTGCATTTCAACACGATGTGCTTTCAGTCATCTATCCAACTGTGCATGTGGCAAGAAAGCACTTAACAACAACAGTAGTTTCAGAAGAGCAAGACTAAGAAATTATTGCTGATTATAAGATGGGCAGCGGTATAAAGACAATGACTAGTCATAAGAAAAGTTTTACCAGGAGAAGGCAAATGGCTTGGGTATGTGTTTTGAAGCCGCTTCTGCCTGAATACCTGGTAGGCCAAGAACAGGCAAACAGGTTACATATGTGCTTATGAAATCCTTTTTGCCTCAGAAGGCGGCAAATATTGCAGTTCACAAAGAAACATAAAATATAGACTCTTTATTTTACCAAATGAGAAGGAAAAAAATTCATGAGGCTTACATTCTCTGTAAGGATGTAAGGGAGAATAGTCCTGGCATGTGATCAAGATTAGGAAATGCCTAGTATCAGCAATTCCAGAAAACAAGTTGAAGATGCATTTTAAAATCACTTACAAACTTTTGATGGAGGGATGAAGGACTAATGATTTCAACTGCTATGGAGTGAGGTGAACTGAAATTGTATATACAAAGAATATGTGGGATGGGTGGAGGCTGTGGAGTCCTTGGCTAAGATAAAGTCCAAAAGTTAGGGTGAAAACCATTTGTACTCATTTTCAGAGGGTAAAGAGATGGAGAAGCATGATAAACACTTCACTCATCAGCATTCAGCATTATTCAGCTTTATTTGCAGGTCACTGGTGTAACAGTTCAGTTTCATTTCTTCTGTTTCCACAAATACACCAGAATGAACATCGTCCTTCCAAAATAAAAAAATGATAGAATCATCTTCTGATACTTGTGTTTTATTGTCAGTGATGCCACAAGTGCAGGACAGATACTGACAATATTCCTGCTATTTCAGAAAGAGAACAGGATTATCAAAAGCAATTGCACATGCATATAGACTGTGACTCTCGTCCACATAATCCAATTTTAGCAGTTCAATGGGAAGGACAATCATATAGGTCTGTGACTATCCAGATTTTCAAAAGAACAAAAAAGATAAGAAAGAATTTTTTGTTAATTTAATACCTCACCGAAAGCAATGTAGAAGACCTATTTGTAGTACAACAAAAGAAACCGGTCTTTTCTGTAAAGATTAGTATTTAATTGAGGACAGGTTCTGGTACATAAAGAAAAGTAGCATCAGAATTCCTCATATCTGTGGAATCAAAAAAATGTATCTGCCAGAGAAACATGAGAGAAGCTCAGGTCTAGTTATAAGGTAACATCTCTTAGAAAGGGAAGAAGAAAAGAGAGCATTTCATTCTCTGAGTTGCCAAACATCAGAAATATTTTAGTGCAACAATAAAACTGAAGATAAGATACACCTGGAAAAAAAGTCATATCCTGCTTTCTATAAAGCATGAGTCCACTCAAAAAACCTAATGACTGTGCTTATTCAGAAATGAGATGAAAAGATGTTAAAGATGCTGCAAGCTCATATTTAACTGTAAAACTTAGAAGCAGACCTCACTCATCTTCAGACTGCAAATAGAAGAGAACCTGACTGAGATAAGAACAATTTAATAACTAAAGGATAACACAAGTCACTACTGCTACCACCAATAATAATAATGATAAAGGAAATAACAAGGGAAGAGAATACAACACCTCACCGACCGATACCTCGCCCCCCCCCCCAGCAGTGATCTAGCCCTTCCAGGTAACTCTCAGTTCTACATTCTGGGCATGACGTGCTGTGGTATGGAATACCTCTTTGGCTAGTTTGGGTCAGGTGTCCTGTCCCTGCTTCCTCCTGACTTCCCCCCCTCCCTGGCAGAGCATGAGACTCAGAAAGTCCGTCATCAGAGTAAACATTCTGACCAGCAACAGAAAACATCGGTTTTATCAGTACTATCTCCAGGCCAAAAGTCAAAAACAGTGCACTGCACCAGCTACTAAGAAGGAGAAAAAGTGACTGCTGCTGCTGAACCCAGGACAGTCTTCATTTCCTGGCTATTTACGGAGCAGATGGAGATATCATCACTTTTTAAAACCAAGCGATGTTTAACATTTTAAATCATGCTCCTTTAAAACTTGAGGTCTGGTATTACGTTATATCTGAAAAGTATTAATGTAGCACTTTTAATATTTTTTCTTTCAAAGAATATTTAGGGGGTTTCTGCACTGAAAAATGTTCCCAGTACCTGGGAACTCTTCAAGATGTACATTGACATTTCTGTGTACAGCAGGAAAGCAGAATCTGGCTACTGTTTTGGAAAGTTTGTGATGGAATAAAGACATCTGGAGTGAATTTGTAAGTCTAGTGATGTCTATAGTGCAAATATGTCCACTTAGCCTCGTCTTTTTGGAACTCTTTTGCAAACAATAGAAACAGTCATGTCTAGGATGTATTTAATAAGACATATCATAGTTGTATGATTCTTTTCTATGTCATCCATAAAGCGATTTTAAGATCCAGACCTGGGATAAAGATGTATACATGGAAATGTCACACGGGCTGTTCAGATCTCTAGTTATATTCATTCCTCCTGACCATCTACCTCCTTTTCAGGTCTCAGGAGACAGCAAAGATAAAGGGTACATATGAGTAAACAGTGTTTTAAAAAATCAGCAGTTTCATAGACAATTCCTCTGATACATAAGCACTGGGATGTGGTTGAACATGAATTTGCTGCCTGTCAGACCACACAGGCAGGCAGAAGAATCTCTTCATTCATAGGCAGTGCCAGTCTGTTGTAAGGTGTCAGCAAAGCCAGTCACGGGCTTGACTCCTCAGTTAGAAGTGTCAGGATGGAAAGTACACACTTCATTTGCAAGTGCAACTGAATCACTTCCTGCAGAAAATATAGAGGGTGACAACTTGACTCCTTTACAGTTTTGAGATCTAGAGAGGCCATGAATCAAAACAGACACGAGTTTGGGTGTTTGCAGCTTCCCATTTAAGACTAATTGAGCATGTGTTGAATGATCTGGAAACAGCTAGAAAAATTATAATGAACCTTCAATCCAGTGTCAAACATTGGCATTATAAAGATCAGTATGTCCTTCGAGCCTGGTTTATCATTGTAGAATCATAGAATCATGAAATCAACCAAGTTAGAAAAGGCCTTTAAGATCAAGTCCAACCATTATCCCAGCACTGCCAAGTCTGCCACTAAACCATGTCACTAAGGGCCTTTTCTACACAGTTTTTGAACACTTCTAGAGACGGTGACTCCACCACTGCCCTAGGCAGCCTGTTCCAATGCCTGAGCACTCTTTCTGTGAAGAAATTGTTCCTAATCTCCAATCTAAACCTCCCCTTGTGCAGCTTGAGGCCATTTCGTCTTGCCTTAATGCTGTTCCTTGGGAGAGGAGACTGACCCCACCTCATTACATCCTCCTTTCAGGTAGCTGTAGAGAATGATAAGGTCCCCTCTGAGCCTTCTCCAGACTCACCCTCCTCAGGTCCTTAAGCAATTCTTCATCACACTTGTGCTCCAGACCCATCACTAGCTCCATTGCCATTCTCTGGAACTGCTGCAGCGCCTCGATGTCTCTCCAGTAGTGAGGGGCCCAGAACTGAACACAGGAGTTGATGTGCAGAACACAGTATTCTAGGTGTGGAAATGATGGCACTTTTGTGATGTAAGCTCTTAGTGAACTCTACTGAGACTCCAGTCTTGACTTTGAGATAACTGACATAGCATGGTGAGCATTAGGGGAAACAAGTAAATTCCACTACTGGAAGAATAGTTACAATTTATGAGCAGTAAGGTTAACAACTGGTCTATCCTAGAGATGGAAAGGTCCTATTTGCATTGGGACCAATAATAACATTAAAACAAACTACTGAAGTAGCTTTAGGGAGACGAAGCAAGAAGGCAAAGAGGACTTCACAGTCAGCCGTGACAGCGATGGTGACGGAGGTCAAAGTGAAGTACAGAAAATGCTTGACAGAAAATAGTTATTCAGTTTATATTGTGGGGGACAAGTCTGAGTAGCAGTAAAACATGTTACAAGAAGTACAAACCACAGCGAAGGGCTTCTGTATCTTGATATGCAGTGCTAGAAATAAAAAAATCCCTGAAAAGACTGGACATGTCTCACAGTCTGTGTTGAATTCGCACGGGGATAATCATTGGAAGAAGAATTAATTAACGCCATTGTTTTTTTCTTCAATTCTATTTTGTGTGTCAGGGAAGATGTAAATGCTCCATTTAAAGAAAACAGAATTTTGAAAGGAGCATTACAAATTTATGTCAAATCTGTGGCATGTTCCAAGTCCAAATGAACTACTCCTGACAACTGACATCTTGAAAATGCAAGAGGTATCAGATTGTGGTTATCCAAGCTTTTCAAAAGAGGCTACTAACAAAGGAAAGAACCAGCAGTTGATTTGGTGTTCCATTGGAAGAAATACAGACCTTGGACAAAGGGCAGATTAAGCAAACAGAACTCTGGAACATTACCTCTGTCCTAGTACAGCTGCCTTTCAAAAATGAAGGAAGACTTTGATTAGTAAAGAAGTATATATAGGGTGTTTGCTCCCCTTATTGTGGAAAAAGGAAAGAATTTAGCAATAAGAAGAAAAGCTGTCAGCAACACATGCTCTGGCAGATGGAAAACAGTGATATGAGCAGAACTGGAAAGAAACACTCAGCAACATGTCAAGACATCCAGCTTTATTGCTCGGGTGTAAAGATCTCCATCATAGTAGCCTAGAAGCTTTGACAGATATGATGATGGGTTTGAATGAACTTCTACTTCCCAGAAAGTAAAAACAGGTATTCCCCTCTAACATTTGCCTTTGAACTGCAGCTATGCTGTATGTGACAAGAAATCATTGATTGCATAACTAATTTATGTTAAAAGTCTCCTTAGACTGCTTCAGAAGGGAATTCTGATGCTCCTCTCTTGAAAGGTTGTTTTGAATGTTGTGAACAAGATCTGGAGCATATAGGTTAGTGGCAAAAGAAAAGGAACTGATTGTAAGGACATGTGGATGAGATTTCTCTCTTTGAAGATATTTTTTAGAACATATGAAGAGCTGAACCCACCCTCTGAGCTGGCCATCATGTGTTCTCTTCGTGGTGAGTGGAGCTAAAAAGGCACCTTTTTAGGGGAGACATCCAAACTAATATTTCTTAGGCACCTAAACTCTGATTAACTTCCAGAAGCAAGCTGATGGAAAAGAGCTAAAACACAGGCACAAATATTTTCCAGAGAGCAAAATGTGCAAATGATGAAAGTTTGCCTGAAACAATTATATCTAAGTTTCTGCAGACTCTAAAGCCTCTGAAAGATACAACAGCTACACTTAACAGAATATGAAGAAATAAAGGCAAAAAGAACCCCAACCAAACAACAAATACACCTGAGTGGCGTGGTTGGTTCACTACAAGTACATAATAGGAAACGGAAGTCTTGATGAGCTTTTCTTCCATCTCTCCAAATCATTTAGACTTGACTTTTAAAAATGAATAATAGTGTTTGATGCCTATATAATATGTGAAAGAAAGCTACTTTTTGCCTTCTTAAAGATGTACGTCTTTGAGAATTTAATTCCAATGCATGCCGAATTTGTGATAATAGCATCATAATTATTCTAAAGACATGTTTGACTGTCCTGGTCACATTATACACTGAAATGTATTATACACCACAGCAAAAGCTCACATGTTAGCAAGAGAAGTCAGAAAGCTCGTGAAACATTGTTAGCAAACCATTGTAAACCTTGAAAAGTGGCATTCAAGAAAGTGTAATAGATGGAATACTTATTACCTCATAAGAATAAACTAGATTTGGTTTAATGATACCCCAATCAACAGAGATGACAAATGGACACAGTTATTCTAGTCATTGAACATATTCCAGCAATTTTAAGAACCCTGTAGAAAAAGAATATGCAAACAAAAATATTCTGTCCTACTTCTCACAAGCTATGTAACTGCTTTCTATGAAACAAGTCAAACCAAACCAGGAAAAGTGATAAAAATGTGGGGGTAATTTGTTTGTTTTGGTTTTGTTGTTTGGGGGTTTTCTTCTCTATAAAAATGCACTCGTAAGGATAGCAGGATATTCAGCTAAATTATGAAGCTACAGAATTGACTTATCAGCTGAGAGTAGAAAATATATTTGTCTCTACTTCTGTTTTCAGATAAACAGATCCTGATTTTGACACCTGCTTCTTATCTGCAGTTATTGTCTATGCCAAGAAAAATATGCATAATATAATCACAATGTATAAAAAAAAAAGGACTTTGAGAAATGACTGATACCTCTTACTGAGCTAGTGACAGGCTGTCTTCAATTTATTGCAGTGACAGACATTTTGGAAGGACAATATAAGCTCTCAATTAGCCAAATAATTTAAAAATCAAGGAGAGCTACCTCTTTATTTCATAAGCCACAGAAGACAACGAAGAACGAAAAGGAAGGTCCATACCTGAAGCAACAGGAGAGACGGCCATAAATTCTTTTCCCGTTAAGTTACAAAGAGAGGGGAAGTCATGGGCTTGGTAATGCAGTAATGCTGCAGGATGTCCAAAACAACCCTTCCCGCTCCCTCTGCCCAAAGCATGGATTTATGTAAATCCCAACCGTACGCAGGGATATGGCCAATGTTGAGTGCATGACAGATCAGCAAAGCAAAATCAGATTTGAGACACATTCTTTGTTTGATAATGGCTAGGAACTGACCTGACAAAACCAACCAGACAGTGCATAGCTTAGATTTTTCCACAGTTTGAAGATTTCCCTTGGGGAATTAAGAAGACTATGAGAAATGAGCATCTATCAATCAGAAGAAATCAAGCTAATGTCTTGTAACACATCCAAAGGCAAACAGCTCCACCTGTTCCGAACAACAGACACAACACAGGCTGAAGGTGGAAGTGGTTTTATGGCATTTTGAAGCAGAAGCAAATCAAAGAGACAGTTTGGTTGGACTTCGCAAGATACACGTGAAGGGGAAGATTGCTCTGAACATATTGAAAACATAAAATAAAAGCACTAACATGCATGTAAGTCATTTAACTTTATAACTATAAGCATAAAGTTCTGGAACAGTGCTGATCACCGTCTAGCTATTTTACTATAAAACCATGTGCAACATTTTCTCCCTCCCGATTAAAAAACACTTTTCTTCAGAGAATTGTGTTTCACTGACAAAAGCAGAACATGTATTAGGAAAGATAACAACATCAGGAAAGGGTTTGTGATGAATCTGGCTATAAGAAGAAAGAGCAAGTGCTTGGTGAATGTATGAAAGATATAACTTCAAATCCTGATAATCACTATTCGAAAGACAGTTGACATGAATTCGAAGCTTGCAATGATGACGTGATGACATGAATTTGAATCTCGTATGGGAGATCAGGAACAGAAATATTTCTAAACATTTTAACTTGAGAGAAAATGTACACATTACAAAGACGTTGTAATAGTATTATAAAAAAATCTGACCTGCATAGGTTGAAACAGCTGAAGAAATGGAAATGTCTTGCTAAATAACTCACGAGGGATCAGGTGTCTGCTGAGATTTTTATAACCTTTTTAAAGCTCTGATCTGAAAAGCACGATCATCTTTCCTCAGAGCGTAAGAAGTACAAAGAGCAATGAGAATTTTTGCAGCAGCTCTGAAAGATGCCAAAAGCATGCATACACTTTTATTGATACATCACCTGATATTTTCACTGTAATGCACAAAATTTCTCTAGCACAACTCTTAGGGGAAGATGATGGCAGGGGGGTTGGAACTAGATGATCTTCAGGTCCTTTCCAACCCTAACTATTCTGTGATCTATGATCTATAACTTACATGCAGTTTTGATATAAGTTCCCTTTAAGCAGCTTTTCAAACCAAAATATGAAGAAATAAATCAATAAAGAAAATGTAAGTCCTCATCCCATAGAGGAACAGATTATTTAAGCTCTAATCAAACACGTTTCCAAGGTTCAGTGTTCAATGAACACTGCTTTGACTGCAGAGACAGGATCTTTCATGTCACTCTAAAACATCGTATGCTGTATAAAATTCTGAACAATGGAAAGTAAGACACTGAGAACTATTTCCTTCTTTATTCCCTCAATCAGATTGCTGATTCCTTTATAAATACAGTGGTCTAGAAAGGAACTTGGCAAGGCCAAGTCTTCTTCTGTCCCTGACAGAAATTGCCTATTTTGTTTATAAAATATACTTTTAAAATATTTAAATATTTAAAAAAATATTTTTGTTTTCTTTTTGAGGCAAAGCAGAAAATCCTACATTATATAAAGTTATATTCTTTAACATAAAGAAAAAAATTAAAATCCCCCATAACGGTGAACTTTTATTCGTTAAAAACATTGACTCTGTAAATGCATGTTCTAACCCTGCGGGTTGCAGGTTCAGTTTCTCTGAAGGAACAAAGCTTGTAGTCAATACATTTCTAAAGGATTCATAATTACATTTGTTGCTTTTACTTAATGCATAACAATTAGTACCTCATGCCCAACTGTTTTTCTCTGTTTAACAACTTGTCATAGTATCCATTCAAAATAATGTGTACTGTCAGAACAGAAATATATCTTGGAATGTTGTTTTACATTATTAAGCCTTTTCAGTGAGAATGGAAAACCAAAGAAAGCTCAGTTTTCTTGCCCCTGCTTTGAGAGGTTTTTTTGTTGCCTTTTGCATTTAGCAGGATTCGCACAATATATACATTTATATTCCAGTTGGGAGCAGTTTCAATTAACAGAAGCAAGAGGGGAATTAAGCAACTGGTAATGAGAATAGACACTAGGAGGCTGTTAAAAAGCAATACTAAGAACTTTTCAAATGAAAAGTAAAAACCTTTTCACATCTGGGTTAAATCCAGGTCCATCAAACAGTGACTCAGTTATTAGAGTCTCACAGCTGCTCCCTGGCCCACAGGAAATGAACTGACACTTAGGACATGGATCCCATTCACAAAAATGTCATTCTTTGGTCTAGATATGTGCTGAAAATTCACTTAGTGCTAACCCAGGTCATCATATATTGCAAACTGTATCTGATGCCCCCTGAAACTTTAGCAACTGAAGAAAAGCTTGTGAAAATGCCTACAAATTGACTGATGAGGCAGTGTTGTGCAAAGAAATCTCAGAGCAGCAGAGCTTTGGTTCATGGACTGAATTGTTGTCTGCACAGGAAGATACCTTGCAATGGACTCTAAACTAGTCTGCAACAATGTAGGCACAAGAAGTCTTTCCCCCAGTGATAGCTTTGCTGAGATTTTGACAGTAGAAGATTGAATTTGTAAGATTTGTATTTTTTTATGAAAGAGCTTTTTAAACCTCATTTCTTTCATCCCAGATATAATTTACAGACAGAAATTATCTGTGTTTTTCCAGGAAAAAAATCAAATAAACTGTTAAACTTCCTTTACCCACAACTTGTATATTCCAATTGCCTAGCTCCTTAAACCTTGTTATTGTAGAAAGTACTAAATGGTTTTGAACAGTCAAGGGAAGTCTGAATGTGTGTTATTGAACTAGTGCGTGTGCTTCACCACCAAGGCAACAGCAGAAACAACCACAAAATGCAGCGAGTGGTGCCCAGAGCCACACTCATGTGATCAAGACCTCATTAAGCACAGCTTTTGCTGGTTTGTAGATAGTTCCTGGCTTGTCAGAGCCAGCAATCCTGACATTCCCAAATCATACCGTAACCAAGGGCAATTTCCCATGAGGTTCTACCAAGTGCCTCCAGCTTCAGTTACAAGTGAAAATTAGCCTCTGCTTCAGCTCACTGCTGAAGCTATTATAATCTACACACTGAGGAAAATGCATGACTAAGCTAATTCAGCATCACCACGTCTGTTCCAAAAGGAAATGTTGAAATTTTAACTAAAATTCCTACAGGTGAAAAACTTTAAGGATTCATTCAATGGGAAGGAAATTTCCCAAAGATTTTATTCACGGCCCCAAAAAATCTCAGGCTATCACAATGTGGGTTTTGAATAAGAAAAAGTATATAATTTCTACTGTATTTTAGTGTAAGTTATTTTATTAAAATTTTACTGAAGTTTGTTATATATTGTACATGCTATTAATAAATATTTGTTAGAAGGTTTAAATATTAAAAATAAACTAAAATATTATGTATTAACAAATTTCCACTCTAAAAAACATCATCTAAAATAGCCCATTCTTACCAGTTATTTTCTGGTTTCGTGACACTGACTTTCCCTATGAAAAGTGTTTCTTTCAAATGTTCAAAATATTTTTTCTTCGATTAACCAGCTCTAGAAGCAGACCAGAAGACTGCTTCCTTGATTAAAGGAACAAAGCTAAAATCAGAATTGTCACATTAAAATAAACACTGCAGTGGTCATCAGCTGAAAACTAACCTGCATAATACAGATTCTAGGAGCCTCTAATCATGTATGCCTGCCGTGTACATGCAGCACATAAAAATATAGGGCTCATTTAACTTTTAAATCAAACAGGTCTTCACATAAAGCAACCAAGAAAATCGTAAGAATACAAAATGGGTTGCTGAATCAATTCAGGTAAAAGATCCAGTAAGAGAAACAGATGAAAGAACTAACACAAACCCACCTCAGAGCCGCAACAGGGATGTGCTACAAAAGACGACAATGTCCTTGCTTATAATTACATAATTTTCGCTGGGTATGACACGATGAGGATACTGGTTTAGAGTTATTTTTGTGAATTTTTATTTATTTCCCACTTTGCATATCAAAAGGCTGTTTTTCAAAGATACATACCTGAAAACTCCTATGAACTATTTCAGGAGAACAACTGTTCAGCACGGAGTGAAAAGTCATAGAGTCATAGAATCTTAGAACAGTTTGGGTTGAAAAGGACCTTAAGATCATCTAGTTCTAACCCCCTGTCATGGGCACTGACACCTTCCACTAGATCAGATTAGTCAGTTATCTGTACTACTACCAAGATGTTTAATTGAGGGACCAGACTAGAAACCTCAAAGAACATCAATGGAAAAGGCCAAACCAGTATTGATTACATCTGATCTTGTTTTTTGTAAGAATTTAGAAAAATTATAAGTGTAAAACTTCAAACAAGGCTTTTATCTACATTGAGTGCCACACACAGAACTTGTAAAAGAAAAAGGTGTTCTAGTAATTGTAGTTTGTATTCCTTCACTGTGATGTCTAAGTGATAAGCTGTAAACCCATACTTCAAATATTTGCCAAACATGTTTGACAAGTTCTACAGTTTTTTCTACCAAAACCACTGCTGAATTTCAAATACACGCCAAGATCAGTCAAAAATACAGCAATAGAAGTTTTTCTACTCCATCTTCTAAAAAATAATTTATTCTATTACTGCTCCTTAATAAGATGATTTTATTAGATTTTTGAAAGTTATTTCCTGGATGGAAGGGGATTTAAGTTATAAATTGAAATTTTCTATCTAAAGACTGAGCAAACCCACAAAATAATGTTTCGGGTACTTTTGCAGGTGTTTTTAAGGCAGTACGGAATAATTATAAGTCACATATATAGAGTTAAAAAGTTATGCTTGCATCTCAGAAGCATTAGCACACTGGCCTCAACATGGTATATGTTATCCAAATAGGTAGATCTAATGAAGGGGTGACAATCACCCCATTTCTACTTATTTCCTCAGGGCAACACACAGAGAAAATAGATACATTCTGGGAAAAGAAGCATTACATTACTTTTCTTTCATCATCCTACTGCTGAGTTTTACATATTTGATTTGGCCTTTTAGTTGATTTCTTGCAATTTATTTTTTTCACCCCACAAGTGGATGCAGTTTCCTGCAGTTATTATCCTGCTGAAATTTAAACTTGTGCATATAATCCCAAGGTTAATAGAGGGCTTCAGAAAAAGAAGGATCAGTGGTGCGATCTCTTTTAGGTTAATGGTATCATCAACAGAACAGATTTTAGCATACTTTTAAGAAAAACTTTTATTTGAGTAAAGAAACCGCTAGGAAGCACAGGATACAGCAACGGTAAGAAACTTGAGATTTTCTCAGCTCCCTGCCTAGTTTAATTACTCTCCACTAGATTCAAAAGAGTTACAATGGGATTACAAACCTTCCTCATATGAACTGAAAAGTCCCTCACTACATTAAAATTATACAGCTCCTAGGCATCTTAGTAAGAGAAGTGTAACAGTACAGTGGTCTCAGGGTACTAACACAGCAGCATTTGTAAGAGATGAGATAAACTTTATGAGACTGAAACATTCAGGTGCACCAACTTTTCTTTAATCTCTTTTTTAGCTTTCTTGTCTATTTTTTATCAAACAACCTTCATTGAGTTCTTACACTTTTTTAGGTTCCTTAGTCGACATGACAAACATTAACTGGTCACTAGCAAATGGTAGATAATACTCAACCGTGAAGATGCAAGCACAGGTGTGGAACCTGACAGAAAACATGCATCCACCATTCTTCCTTCATTTAGAATTACTGAGACATCCAGCCTATCCATAATTATGAATCTCATATATTTTAGGACCTGCAAAATCTGGCAGAAGTATTTTTGACATATTGCATGTCACCTTAGAGACTTTAATATGCAGGAGCTGGAATTTATTAGGCTTGTTAAAAGCCAGCATTTGCAAAAACCTCCAGTACCAAAATATTTATGGGCTTCCCTCATTTAGAATATGAAAAGCAATTCAAAGCAGCTTCCTCTGTACTCTGCAGCACTCCATGTGTTACTGAAATATAGAAGAAAAGAACATTAAAAAACTAAAATGAAGGTGAAGTGTAAATTGATGTGCATCCTCCAGAGTGAATGGAAAGCCTGGGATAAGTTATTTTTAGGGAACTTTGCTAGGGATCTGAAAAATCTCACGGATTTTTTTTTTGGGGGGGAAGACACACTGTTCTTGAAAGGAACATGAGTGATCTACCAGCATATATGTAATATTCCTCTTTAAGTCTCTGGTTTAGATAACAGATTTTGGTAAAAGAAAGAATGATTTGCTCAACTCCACCAAACCATCATAAACAAGTCAGTGTCTGTACTGAACCATGAAGAATTAGTTTGTTATATGCAGTGGGGGAAAGACTTGAAACATTCACTCTTCCAGCAAAATTGAGTGTATTATTGTTTCATATATAACTTTCTGAACAATAAAAAAGTTTCTCATCAAGCTGTGTCTGTATTACACAACCTTTCCTCAGACAGAACTTCTAATCAAGTTCAGAGACCAGGTTTTGATCAGTCTGAAGGCAGTTTTGCCTCAAACAAAGGACTAAAGCAGAAAGGAATAACAACATTAGGTTTTGACACAATCGGATTTTTATCTCTAAAGAATAAAAAAGTAGTCTCTCCAGTTTTAAAAATCTGTAAAAAGAAAAGCTGAGATTTGCTAAGAAACTTTCAGGATGTTCAACCTTCAGTGAGATTCTGAGAAGCTCAGGTGTTTCTTTGCTTCTACAATCTGCAGAGCATTTAATCTATTTGCATGTGCTCTATCAAGAAAGGTGAAAGGAGACACAAGCCCTGTGAAAAGACATCTTGTACTGACTAAGGAATCCAAGGCTATCATATGTGAGAGCAACTCTGGACAGCATCAGAAGTTCAAGATGAATTTGTAGCAATTCTTTTTCATTTAAAAGTATTGATAGTTCTCCTGCTGCTTTATGTACATAAAGGTTCAACAAGGCTCAGTGCCAGGTCCTGCATTTGAGTCACAACAACCCCATGCAACACTACAGGCTTGGGGAAGAGTGGCTGAACATGAGCCTGCAATGTGCTCAAGCAGCCAAGAAGGCCAACAGCATCCTTGTATGTATCAGCAATAGTGCGGCAGCAGGGCCAGGGCAGTGATCCTTCACTGCACTGGGAACTGACGAGGCTGCACGTCAAATCCTGTGTTCAGTTCTGGGCTCCTCATTACAAGAGAGACATTGAGGTGCTGGAGCAGGTCTGGAGAAGGGCAATGGAGCTGGTGCAGGGCCTGGAGCACAGTGTGATGGGGAACGGCTGAGGGACCTGGGGGGTTTAGTCTGGTGAAGAGAAGGCTCAGGGAGGACCTTATTGCTCTCTACAACTGCCTGAAAGGAAGATGGAGTGAGGTGGGGTCAGTCTCTTCTCCAAAGTAACAAGCCATAGGACAAGAGGAAACAGCCTCAAGCTGCACCAGAGGAGGTTTAGATTGGAGATTAGGAACAATTTCTTCACAGAAAGAGTACTTGGGCATTAGAACAGGATGCCCAGGGTCGTAGTGGAGTCACCATCCCTGGAAGTGTTCACAAGCCGTGTAGATGAGGCCCTCAGTGATATAATTTAGTGGTGGTCTTGGCAGTCTTGGGGCAAAGATTGGTCTTGACCATCTTTAAGGTCTTTTCCAATCTAGCTGATTCTATGACTTTTTGATTTAGCAACCCCAGATCTGCAGTCAGACAAAGTGATTTTCAAACAAAGAAAGAAGTCAGGGTGTCACCCTCTATATTTTCTGCAGGAAGCTAATTCAGTTTCACTTGCAATTAAGTGTGTGCTTTCCATCCTGACACTTTGTCGTGGTTTAAGCCCAAGCTGTAAATCAGAACCACGCAGTCTACTGCCCCCCCCACCTTTCTTCCCTCCGCTTCTGGAGGGACGGGGAGGAGAATCAAAAGAATGCAGCTCCCACGGGTTGAGATAAGAACAGTTTAATAACTAAGGTATAACACAAATCACCACTGCCGCCACCAACAATAACAACGACAAGAGAAATAACAAGGGAAGAGAATACGATACCGCCCGCCGGAAAAGACAGCCCGCCCGACCAGAGGACGTGCCCTTCCGGGTAGCTCCCAGTTCCATCCCCTGGCATGACGTGCTGTGGTATGGAACACCTCCTTGGCCAGTCTGGGTCAGGTGTCCTGTCCCCGCTTCCTCCTGGCCCCTCCTCCTCCCTGGCAGAGCATGAGACTCACAAAATCCTTGGTCAGTCTAAACATCGGTGTTATCAGTTTTTTTTGTTCCCAAGCCAAAAGTCAAAAACACAGTGCTGCAACAGCTACTAAGAAGGAAAAAAAACAAAAAACTGACTGCCACTGCTGAACCCAGGACACACTTGTAACTGAGGAGTCAGTCAAGTCCATGCCTGGCTTTGCCAACATCTCACAGCAGACTGGCACTGCCTACGAATGAAGAGATTCTTCTGTCTGCCTGTGTGGGCTTAATGATCTTAAGTCTTTTCCAACCTAATTGATTCTATGATTCTATAAAGGTGCTTCACACTGTTGGGAGTATATTTAGTATTAAGCCTATTAAATAATTAGTTTAAGGGACTGGGCAGTATGTGCTATACCAATGTTCTGTCTCTTAAAAATATATATTGGTACATATACCAATATATATATACATATATATACCATATATATACATATATATATGTATATATACCAATTGGCATATGTACCAAAGTTCTGTCTCTTGAAAATGTTTACTGAGCACACCTGAGCTGTCTGTATAACTTTAAATAATCTTTTTCCTTTATCTACAAGGATGCTGGGGAGGGACTTTTCATCAGGGACTGTAGTGACAGGACAAGGGGTAATGGGTTCAAACTTAAACAGGGGAAGTTTAGATTGGATATAAGGAAGAAATTCTTTCCTGTGAGAGTGGTGAGGCACTGGAATGGGTTGCCCAGGGAGGTTGTGAATGCTCCATCCTTGGCGGTGCTCAAGGAAAGGTTGGATGAGGCCTTGGGTGGCATGGTTTAGTGTGAGGTGTCCCTGCCCATGGCAGGGGGGTTGGAACTGGATGATCTTAAGGTCCTTTCCAACCCTAACTATTCTATGATTCTATGATTAGCTCTCCAGCACTGAAGTGGTTTTAAAAGTGGTTGTTGGTTTGGCTTCTTACTTTTTTAAATAGTTGTTTATTTAACTGTGATTGCTATATAAGGACATTTAATTGGATTCCCAACAAAAATTACCATCTGGTACTAGTGGAAGTGAATATATATCTTTTATATATATATATCTTTTATATATATATAGATATACACAGCAAGTTTAGGGCAGATCTTTCATGCTAATAAACATGTTTCAGAGCATGCTTTTTACATTCACTCAGAAACTGATGAAATGTATACATTTTCTCTCTTGATATATATATAACTCTTTTTAATTATTATTTTTTCTTCAACTGCTTTTTACTATTTTTAGTCTTTGCTAATATCCAGTCTTACGAACGCCCAGGCATAGCCACCGCACTTCCTGCTAGTGTGAACATACAGACACATGATCAGAACCTTCCTTTAAGCATGGATGAGGCCTTGGGTGGCACGGTTTAGTGTGAGGTGTCTCTGCCCATGGCAGGGGGATTGGAACTAGATGATCTTAAGGTTCTTTCCAACCCTAACTATTCTATGATTCTATGCATACAGACCACATGCTTTATATCCACAAAGATTAATAATGCAATTATATTGACCGGGAAGAGATTTACCAATTCAAACAGGTGTGCAACTTTTACCTTACTTGAATATCGGTTAGGACTGGTAAATACACATGAAAATCAGGCATGCAGACGGTATAGACTTTGCCTATGCAAAATCTGTAGCACATTTATAAGCAATTTGTCTCGGGTTCAGCTGTAACAGGGATTATATACCATGAAGAAATGGAAGACATTATAGGCAGACACATGCACATGTATATATACATATGCATATATTATATTTTCAAGGCCAAGTTAGACAGAGCCTTGGGCAACATGGTCTAGTGTGGGGTGTCCCTGCCCATGGCAGGGGGGTTGGAACTAGATTATCTTAAGGTCCTTTCCATTCCTACCCGTTCTATGGTTCTATGATTCTATGATATTTGTATATGTATACAAATGTGTGTATAATCTGAGCTGAAATTTGGTTTAATACTATGTTAGTGTCTACAAGCAACACTTAGACAAGCAGCTTTCATATGGATGTCTAATGCGAGGACTCTAGACTTCCTTACTTGCTTATTACTAACCCACTGTTTTCCTCTGGAAGAGAAACTGGTCTTTTCAGGAAATCTGAATGACAAAAACTAATTGGCTGGCAAACCAAACTGTCTCTGCACACTTGCAGTTTATACAGCTCCTGTCATGGGAATATTCTAAAACCTCTTGGTATGCTGGGGTTTTCACAAAAACTAGAGAAAAGACCACTGTGCCATCATCAAAATCAGTTCTACTAAGAAAGCAAATAACTGCCTCATGGTGAATATATTTTCAAGTTAATATACTTTGGAGGCAGATTATGCTTTTCCAGCACTGCCTTGGACATGGGCAATTTAAGGTGAGATACCCAAAATCCTCAAAACTGCCCTGGCCCAAAGCAATAAAGAGAATTCTGCCATTTACTGATCAAGTCCCTGATCAGTATAACATAGATTAGCCTGTAGTACACACAGCTGCTTGGAGTGAAGTTTATTCAGCTCTGTGTGGAGATATTACTCAGCCATTTTCAATACTACCAAAAATACTCAAATCATTGTGATAGATAGGAAAATGTTTCCTGCATGTTTTCATATGAGCACGGAACGAAAGAGAATGTGGAGAAAGAAAATCCCGCAAGTATGTTGTTAAACCTTTTATATGTGTCAATATGCTCTTAAACATGATTATATGAGGTTTACTTTTCTATCAGGAAGATGCTGGAATAAAATAGTTTGGGGAATCATACTTTGTCTATATAACCCTGCAATCTACTGGGATGCTTGATTTTAAAGCAAATTTGTTTCATTTAACACAAAGACAGAAACCTTGTAAAAAAAGCCTCAAATAAATCTCATTTATTTATCCCAGAAGACTTATTTTCTTCCAGAAAAAAAGAAATTTAAACAACAAAGCAAAGGAAAAAACTCAAATTAAAGCCCTTTCATATCCTCTGTCTGCATTGCTGCATTCTAGTTCTGCAAGGAGAAATAGCATTCTTTTTTATTAGCTGGCACTGCAGGAATTTAAGTGACCCAGCAGTCAACATTTCCCACTGTGGAAAAAGCAATTTTGTGATTGTCCTCTGAATTAGGGAAGTGAACTCTCTAAGGATTCTCGCATCGGGTATTTTCTTGGGCGATGATGTGGAAATAATAGATTTAATAAGAACAGTGTAATGATGTGGAATACAATTTCATTCTTGAGTAAATTTCACATCTTTTCCAACCAGAAAGTGGATTAACATAAAGCATCAAGCAGGGAACTAACCTGGAGATCCTACTGCTAAACACAAATAGCAGAATGGCCAGATTTGCATTACAGCAGGCTTTGATGCAACACAGGAAAAATAAACAGGAAAGTGTGCAGTGGTTACAAGTAGAAATGAAAGCACTTTTAAAACACTGAGGGATTCATTCACATGACTCCTCTACTGATGACAGAAATTGCTTGATAGAATCAGAGCGCCCCACTGAAACACTGTACCTCAACATAGGCAGTAACAAATTAGGAATTACAGAATCATAGAATAGTTTGGGTTGGAAAGGACCTTGAGATCATCCAGTTCCAACCCCCCTGCCACGGGCAGGGACATCTCACACTAAACCATGTCACCCAAGGCCTCATCCAACCTGGCCTTGAACACCACCAAGGATGGAGCATTCACAACTTCACAACTTCCGTTCTAGTGCCTCATCATCCTTACAGTAAAGAACTTCCTTATATCTAATCTAAACTTCCCCTGTTTAAGTTTGAACCCGTTACCCCTTGTCCTGTCACTACGGTCCCTGATGAATAATCGATCCCCAGCATCCCTGTAGGCCCCCTTCAGATACTGGAAGGCTGCTATGAGGTCTCCACACAGCCTTCTCTTCTCCAGGCTGACCAGCCCCAACTTTCTCAGCCTGTCTCCATACAGGAGGTGCTCCAGTCCCCTGATCATCCTTGTGGCCCTCCTCTGGATTTGTTCCAACAGTTCCATGTCCTTTTTATGTTGAGGACACCAGAACTGCACACAATGCTCCAAGTGAGGTCTCCCGAGAGCAGAGTAGAGGGGCAGGATCACCTCCTTCGACCTGCTGGTCACGCTCCTCTTGATGCAGCCCAGGATACAGTTGGCTTTCTGGGCTGTGAGCACGCACTGAAGCCGGCTCATGGTCATTTTTTCATCGACCAACACCCCCAAGTCCTTCCCTGCAGGGCTGCTCTGAATCTCTTCTCTGCCCAACCTGTAGCTGTGCCTGGGATTGTTCCGACCCAGGTGTAGGACCTTGCACTTGGCATGGTTAAACTTCATCAGGTTGGCATCAGCCCACCTCACAAGCGTGTCGAGGTCCCTCTGGATGGCATCCCTTCCCTCCGGCGTATCAACCGAACCACACAGCTTGGTGTCATCGGCAAACTTGCTGAGGGCGCACTCAATCCCACTGTCCATGTCACTGACAAAGATGTTGAACAAGACCAGTCCCAACACCGATCCCTGAGGGACACCACTTGTCACTGGTTTCGAGCCCGACATTGAGCCATTGAACACAACTCTTTGAATGTGGCCATCCAGCCAGTTCTTTATCCACTGAGTGGTCTATCTAGCAAATTGATGTCTCTCCAATTTAGAGACAAGGATTTCATGCAGGACAGTGTTGAATGCTTTGCACAAGTCCAGGTAGATGACGTCAACTGCTCTGCCCCTGTCCATCAGTTCTGTAGCCCCACCATAGAAGGCCACCAAACTGGTCAGGCAGGATTTCCCCTTAGTAAAGCCATGCTGGCTGTCACCAACCACCTGTTGGTTTTTGTGTGCCTTAGCACGCCTTCCAGGAGAATCTGCTTTTATAAATCCTCTACCCAGGGAGCAGCTCTACTTCATTTACACAGTGGTGTCTGGGTAAGCAGGATGTGCTGAAAGGTGAAAGATTAAAAATCAGTGAGTGCCCTTTACTGTTACCTCACTCACACTGGGAAAGTATTTCCACTTTTGCTGTGTATGTGCATTAGTCTTTGCAATGAAGTGCCAAAGGCTCAGCAGTAAGTCTTCACAGGGAAGTTCAGGAGTGGAGCCTTTGTGTCAGGTACAGCTCTGTACTATGGATGCTCTTCTCTGGAGCAATGATCCTCTCGCCTTGAAAGTTGTAAAGGCTGGAGAGAATGCCCTCTCCACAGCAGATCCCAGAGCTCTGCCGCTTTCCCTCTCCATTTGCCAAGACCTCTGCCCCCCCAACAACTCCCCTGGCACTAACCCCACACTAGGGTTTAGGAACAAATTTGGTTTTCCAAGCAGGTTATGCAGTTCATCAGACCACGGAAGTGGGAGAAAGAGGGAAACAAAAGACTGAAGCTTATTGCAGTGAGTTGTCCCTTGGCTGCACACCCTGGACCTGGATGTGATGTTCCGTACCAGGCACTGTATGCAGAAACACCAGTTTCTGAAGTGTAGGTTTCTCCTCTGTGTAACTCTGTGATCTTGACAGCAGATGAATACGTAGGAAGGTGACCAGAAAAAGGACCAGAAAAATAAGGAGCAATCTTGTGAACTTCTCAATCCTCCAGTGAAGGTACCTATTTTATATGTGGTAGCCAGCACTCTACCTGGCAGATCAGACCCAAAACCCTGCGATGAGGCTGGAGATGTGTGTCTATACCATTATGTAAATTGGTACATGTTGAGTCAACATTTGGAGCATGTTGTTTTGAATACGATACAAAGCCCAAAGACATAGTTCCAGTTCCATCCTGTGTCCATGTCAGCCCAAATGCACAGATTGTAGAAATAATGCACTACTTTGTGTGTCCTACTTTTCCTGAGAGCAAGGAATTGGCTTAGGAAATTCACATGATGAGCTACATCTGTTTGCAAGATTTCAGCAGAAATCTTGTCTTGACAAGCACTAGGAAGTGGCATGTGTTACTTTGTCTTGGTTGTTGTGCTTAACAGGATAACACCCATGCCAGCCTGATTATATTATTTGGAAAAGTGCTAATAAAAAAGCTCAGCTCAGTGTCCTTTTACTCAGTGTTCTTTCTTCAGACTATTAGTTTTATAGATGACTCTCTTTTACTGCAAGGAAAACGATACTTAGGATGTACACCTTGTCATACTGAGTACAACAGAAAAAGTTTCAACAAGCAACTCCAAATAGTCATGCTGAGGATGCGTAAGTCTCTCAGGGCTGTAAATCTTGAACAGAAAGTCAAACAGTGACGTGAAGAATTGTCCCCTCTCTGGAGACCTTAAAGTTAAATGTTCTAAACCAGATTTTCAGACTTCCTCTCCTGCATGACAGGAGCACTCTGAAGTTAGCTGGAAAATGAACAACTCTGTCTTTGCATGCTCTGAATAAACGTATTGGCCTTAGAAAGGCTGATTTATGGGTAGACACAAAGGATTTTTTAAAGATGACCACTTGTTGAGTCCTTCCTATCATCTGCTTCAGCATAATCTAAAGCTAATGCAAGCAACATAGAAAAGGCAAAAGATGGAGAGTAACCAATAGAAAGGGAGTCAGACTGCAGTAACAATTTGCCACCAAGCCACAGGGACATTACTCTTGATTCAGGGGAGGAGGTAGTGCACAGACCATTCCCTGAATCATCATCATAGCAAATATTGTGATATTCAGTACTGCTTGAAAGCTTTAACTTCTTCTATAATCAAAGTCTGATAGAAGAACATCTCTGACTTCCTCCAGATATATTTTTCTGTTGACTACTGCTGTCAATCAGAGTACAGACTGATGTGACTGCTTAGGCAACAGGACCGCACAGCCCATGTAGCTATTCAAGTCTCCCGTGACAAATCAGTGGTAAATACAGGAGAATCAAAGGCATTTAACTCTAACGAAACTCCCTTTGAAAACTCCTGAGATTTGTATCAGAAAAACCTTAGATCCTGAAACAGCAACTCAAGCACTTCTAGTAAACAAGAAAATACCGAAAGGCTGTCAGCAGCAGGAACATCACCATCCTCTTTCTCAGCCTTCTGGCTGCTGGCGGCATTACTCATCCGTCATGCCTTACTGGCAATTTTCGTTCAAAGAACCAACAAAACAGGAAACACTTGATATACAGAAAAGCAAGATAATGTCTATGAAGTAGATCACAGCAGCTGGGTTTCCCATGGAAGCAAATTACTCTTTGTATCTGGTGGTGTAAGGCCAGCACAATCTGAAATTAGAACTGGAATGTACTGAAAGTAGGTAGGAATATCAAAACACCTTCTGGTAAGAGATCCATCTCATGAACCTATAGTCAGCAACAGTTTAGACTTACACTTTGGGATAGTTCCTTTTTCCTGGAAAACCTTTAAAACAAACTGTGAGAAAACAAAACCATAAACAATGTCAGTTGGGTTTTTACAGTGTCTTAAGGGGCACTTACTAGTTCTCATAGAATAAATTAATGCACTAGCTGTATGGCTTTCGTGAATCGTTTCCATTAAAGTTACTTCTGGCAACACAGGCTTAATACATGTCATAAAGTCAGCACCCTAGATCTGTGCTATGGAGTCACTGTTCAGTTTTATGGTTCTTGCGTATAATCAGCCTCGGCCTGATTCAGTTTGCAGTAGTGCAAATGAAGAATCATTCCAGAGCACCTAAACATCCTTGGAACTACTGCATTAACCCTCTTCTAGTCTTCCTCCAGACTGTCTTGTAGTCTAGATGATTGTAAGATGTTTTGACATTGGCTAGACACAGGGCTGGACTTCCTTTGGACTTGATGGAGGAAAAAGCATTTCAAAGGCATGATCTGATTCCTTTTTAAGTCAACTTTTAAACCAGGTCAGTTTAGTTGCCTGTCAAGAGATCTACCACAGATCTAAAAAAGGAGTCAAGGTGACTAGGTCATGTGTCAACCTCCACAAAGCAAAACCCTAAACTCAGAAGAGATGAGTAGCTACTTTGATAAGCTACATCTAGCATATAGACCAAGGCTGCCTTTGTTTTGGTTTCATCTGCATCTCTCCAATGTCTCCCATTTTATGGCTATTCAAATATTCATATGTAAGTTCTTTCACTTGCAGAGTGTCTGACAGTGGGATCCTGTTACAACATTAAGACACAGCACCACAATGACACAAAATAGTAGTAGCAAGTCATTTGAGTGACAGTGACGTAAAACCAGATAGACATTAAAAACATACCCTGTAGGATCATAATGGGAAATACAATAAGACATAACTTCAATAATTAATAATAATTCAAAAAGAATTACACTAATTCCTTTATCTTCGGCACTAAACCATAACCACTTTCCTCCTATTTCATTTTTTCCCATAAAAATTAATTTTCTTTATCAGCAATAATCCAATAATATAAGCATCTAACATTACATAGCACTTTTCATCTTCAAATCATTTGGCAGATGTTACCAAGTTAGTTAATATTCTCCTTAGAATGAGGTGCAGAAGGTCAGATTGCCAGCACTAAGGTGCTCAGATAACAAATTTGAGGTTTGATTAAATTTTCTGCTTTCAGATCTAAGCAGTTCTTAAAGAAGAACATCCAGTTTATGTCACAGACAGTTTGAGTATTTCTGAAATTAGAGTGAGAAATTGTTAAAGACTTTTAAGTTATGAGTTCCTTTATCATATTAAATGTATAAACTTTGTATTCCCTAGTCATCATCTTTATTCTCTCACGATGTCTTGATGCAAGCCTTACAAATCCTTTAATGACAAATATTCCTTGCAATTTCAATGGGACTTTTCCAATGTGAAAAACAAGGAAGATCAGGACAGAACTGAAAGGTCATTAAAACCCCTCTCAGCTTGGTACCTGGCTTGAGTGAAAGATTTCTTTTGCACAAAATACAGGTTTTCCAAAGAAGGTTTTAATTTTGTTCTATTTTGGATAATATTTTGTTATCTATTGTCTGCCAGTGTAAACTAATGCAGAGGAAACTAATGCAGGAATAATTTCCTGATTCCCTACACTGGACTTGTCAGGTCTGGATTTCACTGTGGCATCATGTTCATATGTTTCAAATAAAGAATATCTTCTAAATTTACTCTCAGTACAACAAGCTTATAAAAAGCTTATCTGGGAAGCTACTACAGAGATGGTTGTACTTGACTATAAGTAGTGTTTTAACACCTAATGAAAACCACAGCATCAATGAGGTGTAGCAGATTATTGACAACAGCAAATGGCATGCATGGAAATTTCTATGAAAATTAGAGACATATTTTCTCAAAACATGACCTTTGTCTTTTTCCCTTTCATGGTTGAAAGATGCTAAAATGTCATCTCAAATTGTTCTTTATTTGCCTTCTGGTTTTACTAAATCCTTTTAAAGATATTAAACAGCCTACACACTGACTCATGACTAGCTTTTTCCATTTATTTTTTAACAGATGCCCAACAGTGTTAAATAAAGAGCACTGTTCCTCTTTTCAGCATAATATTCCATATGTAAAAATTCTGTATTTTATAGGAGATGCTTCTTATGGAATAAATCTCGCCCACCCTGATTTAAAAAAAAACCCTGAAATTTATGCAGTGATAAGATTTCAATGGAGGTTAAAACCTTGAATGCACTTACAGGGAAAATTTACTAAAGATTTATTTGGATAAATTCTGACGTACTTTTGTAAAAAACATTCAATTTTTATTAACTATTTCCTTAAATAATTTCATAGTAACTGTAGACTAAACAATATTTGTCCAAACAGGCTTCAGTTTGTTGAAGCAAATCAGGGTTGGAGGCAAGAACGCAACACAGAAAACATGTCCCTGCCCATGGCAAAGGAATTACAGCTAGATGATCTTACGGTCTTTTCCAACCCTAACTATTCTGTGATTCTGTGATTCTATGATTCTATGTTACTAACATAAACTCCCATTGTTAGTGAGAGTTTGGTAGAAAGGCAAGAGATTAAAGAAACAGAGGGCATATCCATGTGGAATAACTTTTTTCTGTAGTTGTTACAAATTGTCTACTAAATATTTAGAGTGATATGGAAGGGAGAGAACACCAGGAAGGTTAAATTATCTGTATAGCCATTTTCCACATCAAGAAGCTTACAAAAGAGCTGCCAGAGGAAATCTGTATTTCATCCAACCCACAGTCTGCAGAGCCAGCCAGAATGTAAAACGTCACCTTCATTAAGAATTCAGGGGCGTAAGAGACACATTATTCTTAGCTTGCTTCCTCTTCTTTCTTTTTTTTTTTTTCAATTTGAATTTACAGATATTGCTAAAAACGCTTTGGAAATTGTCTTCAATATTTTCTGTTTACCAAATGTCGTTTGTGATGAGTGATAAATGATGTGTTTAATTTTCACTGTTTTCATTGATTTCTCAGAAGCTTTAGGAAAATGGAACATCTCCGATAATTTGGAGAACTTCACAAAAAAAGAAAGAGTTCTTAAAACTCTTTTCTCAGAACAATCAGTCTGTTTCTAAGAGAAAAACTTCACTATCTTAAAATTAAGTGTAGAACTTCCTGTATAAAAAAAATCAGTCTTCTCAGGCACAGCATTAGACTCAAAATATTTTTAAAAACCATCTTTTCTTCTACACAAGGAACCACTATTTGCAGTTCATTAATTTTGTGTAAATAACTCTGGCCTTGCTCTTACCAAGACACTTTGTAAAGTATTTCCCATATTTCTTAAAACAAACACCATAAAAGAAACCACTCACTTGGCATTCAGATACCTAAAAGTTTCTCTTAGACAGGAAATTCTTCTTTGTTTCATCATGCTCAAGATCTTTGTCAAGAAAGCCATTAATGTGTTTATAAGTCTCTTGCTGGTACCGGAATACTTCTTTGGCACAAGGAGTCAAAACCCTTCCTACAACACTTGTTTGTAGCTCTATAGCTTGTTCCAGCTCTGTAGACTATGACAGCGTCTTCTGGGTATTTGTGGGGATATATCCAGCCACATTTATTTGCAGCCATATGCTGGGAAATTAGGCCAACTCAGTCATGTTTACATGAAGCTAAACCATACCTAGGAAATCACTTCCATCCAACATGAGCTGCATCTCCCTTTGTCTTACATCTTCCACAGACACATGCGCAAAACACCATGGTCTGCTTCCTCTGACGATTAGCCAGCACTCCCGACAGCCAAATAAATAATTGTGACATGCTGGATCCAGCCTCTGCCCTTGCCAGACATGGATTTACATGGATGAAAAAAAAAAAGAATACATACTTGTCTTACTTGCAGACTCTTTCTTGTTTTACATGCTGTGAGCACAGGAGAGAGGAAGGAATGGCAGATGTAAACTACTGGACATAAACCTCAGGATGCTGCATTGCTTCCCCAGGGAAGGATGCCATATTGATGGGTATGAAAAACTTCAAGACACAAAGGATTTAGGACCAGTCCCAGGCTCATGTGGAATACAGCTCTGCCAGCCTTCAACAATGCACAATATATATGTAATATAAAATACTTATGACCCATTTTCCAAATTGCATTTTCATGTGTAGAATCAGTTTTCAGGAATCAGGTGGTACCCCCACTGCAGTACTCCCATTTCTTTCTGAAAATAAATGCATCTTAAGGTAAAAGTGCAGCACAAGCTATGGCACTTAAGTTATAAATGAGTTATAAGGAGGAAAATAAAGTTAGCCCTTTAGTTCTAATTGTGATGTATTTGAGTTTCAGGGCTGTTCAGGCACGCACAACCATGCACTTAAGTCATAAATTCCCTGAATGGTCCAGGAGCTTGTCATCTAAAGGGATGAGCCAACAGGCTGGTGTGAGACAAAGGACCAGCTTGGACCTGGTGATTGACTGAACTGCCACAACTAAGTGTTTGACTGGTTGTTATGGATGAGAATTTCAAACAGCTCTAGATGTTCCTTCAGGCAGCTCTGCTGTGTCCAGCCCACACTGTATGCTTGAAGATGGTGCTCTCCTGGGAGGAGAGGAGAGACTGTCCTTTTCCTCCAGACACCCTGGTGTGGTTCCTGCTTCAGGAGAGACCAAGCTGGGCAGAGATACATCTGTGAACAGCCAATATAAATCGTTCCTGCAGAAATGATGTACTGTCTCCCACTGGGATTCAGTTAGAGTTTACTTTCATGTAGGACAGTCTTTTGCATGTATTTAGCATATTAAATACATACAAAATTAAGATATTAAATACATACATGCCCCAGTCTAGCTGAAAATGACATTATGGGGACACATGCAATAGGCTCCGTTTGCATCTGGTGAGATAGAAGCTGTCATGAATTTTTGGGAGATTTGATTGCTCATGTGAATGTTACCCTCTGCCAAGATATGAATAAATGAGATTTTCTCTTTAATAAACACTCTGCCATGATTTTCTCCTAATCGAAAGGCAATTTGCATCAAAATTGCTGTCCCAGAAGAACCCTCCCTCTGTGTTTTTTGCTAGGTCTCACAGTCCTGCCTTTTAAAATTTATCATTAATGGTGTATCTTCTTCTGGAGTGATTAAAGCGAGACTACCCAGAACTATCTAAAGCCAGACTATCAAATATAAGGAAACAAGAGGTTTGGAAACTGGGACTGCGATTATCCACCCAACCCAGTGAAAAAAGAAATCTTTAATTTGGGAAACAGGTGCCTATGGTGAGGCAGGTCTGAGATCAAGCCATGATAACAAATCAACAGATCGGATCAGAGAATCCAGGAGCCACCTCCAAAACACCTCAGAGAGAGCAACAGGGAAGACTGAGCTTAAAAACCCTTCCAGAGTAATTGGGACAGGTTTCCGCTGAGGTTCCTCCCTATTTATCAATGCAAGGGCTAACAGCCCACTACCAAAGCTGGCCCTAAGCCCCCACAGCCATATCCCAAGGAGCGCGCATGTCCTCAGGGCCCTGGCAACAATAGTAAACGCCAAAAGGCAAATTAAAAGATGGAGATGAGCTAACCCTTTCACCAAAGGTGCTTGGAAACTTCTGCTGATATCATGACTATTTCCAGATTAAGATAATTATTTTCTTCCTCATGTATTTTCAAGCCGTTACCAAAGGCAACATAAATAATGACATGAATTATTCCTTGTCAAGTACATTCATTTACCAAGAATAATTCTTGCACCTTTTATATCCAATAATTCATTATCAACTCCCAGCAACCATAATTCTTTGTGTTATTCAATTGTTTGGAGGCTTGCTGTGAAGATGACAAACAACAGGTGAGCTGCCATTTGAGACAAGTCACCCCAGGGACACAAGTCTATATTACCACTCCCCCTTGCAGAAGCAACAAAAAAAATCCATTTATGGTTTTAATATTGCTAATTCTGTCAAGTATTTTGCCTTTGTCCTGCTTGTACAACTTATACAAAAGCAAACGGGAGTTTTTTATAAAATCCATAGCAAGCTTTTCTCCCAAAATCCTGTAATTTAAACTAATTTATTCTCTAACTAATCACCAGTGGCAAAGATCCTGCAACACAAAAATAGCTGCTATTTTATTTTGACTGAATATCCAGGCAGGTTTGACAGGTTTTTCACAAAAAGCAAAAAAACCCCAACAAACCAGACCTAAATAGAGTTTTGACAAAAAAAAACACAACCCATCCACAACAAATGTTAGCCCATACATCATGTTAAAGCACTGAAAATACTTCAAGTATTTTATCCAGCAAAATGTGATTGCGTATTGCTGTCATGACAGGGTCTAAGAATAGAAGTTGCTTCATATGGTTCTGTATCTGTGACTGTTTGTTTAACTGGTACTTGAAGTACTTGCTGCTGAAAGAAATAGGGTTTATTGTGAATATTCTTTATGTGCTGAATGTAAAAGCTACAGTAGATGTATGTGTGTAATGACCATTATTTCATATTTATACACTATAATACCTTGTAATATATAACCCTGCAGTTTAATTTCTTGCGTGTTTAAGAGACGTAAAAAGAAAACTATTAGAGGTAATGTGCAGTGCTGAGCTTTCATCTCTGCATGCAAATAGTAGTGTTTAAGAAGCCTGCCAGGTGGTTAGGGCTTTTCATTAACCAGCCCTGCTCAGTTACCCCGTGGGCTTTGGCCAGCATGCTCCCTGTGTAGATGCCACAGCCATAACCAGGGGCCATGGGGAGCTGGATGCACCCATCAGCTGGAGAGTTACCTGCTTCCAGATTGCAGGAAGGCAGGGCAGCTATTTAGGGGTTTTTTACTTATTTGTTGAGTCAGCCTGGCTGTAGCTGTGTTAGCTCTGAGACTCACATAAGTAATGTTTGAGCAAAAATTGTTTCCCCTTAAATGTACAAGTTGTCATGTAAAGAAATATTCCTTACAGAACCTGGGGGCAATATTCACACAACAAGGAGCTTACCACAGTGTCGGAAAGAATCTGGATGAAGCCCATACTGTATTCAATGGGAGTTTTGACTGACTATATAGGTAATGAAAATTTAACAGAGGACTTGATACTTTTGAAGCCTTGTCTAGTAGTAATCATTTAGAACTGAAGCACTGGAAAGGATCCCTTCTTGCTGGAGACTTATGTATAGACTTGGAAGCTAAGTTTAGTCTGAATTGCAGTGGTATATTATTAATTTGGTTTTTTGCTTTCTAGGTTCTCTTCAGCTAGAATTCATATTTTTTAATTTGTTTTTCTGAAGGAAAACTGATAAATTACAACTTCTGAAGAGCTAGTTTAAGGTTGTTTAACTATTTCCTCTTTGCTTGTTTTAAATCTGAATGCCCTTTAGAACAGAAGAAGCAGTATTAAAATTTCATTTAACTACATCTTAAGCCAAGTAGTTGTAGGGCTGCAGTATTGTACAAACAGCACATACTCTGAAAGAAATCTTATGGGAGATTCTTCTTCCATCTGCAATGCAAAATAAATCTTACAGTATCATGGTGAAGTACTGCAGTTCATACCTCCCGTATGAAGATAGGTTGAGAAAGCTGGGGCTGTTCAGTCTGGAGAAGAGAAGGCTGCGTGGAGACCTCATAGCAGCCTTCCAGTATCTGAAGAGGGGCTATAGGGAGGCTGGGGAGGGACTATTTATTAGGGACTGTAGTGATAGGGCAAGGGTTCAAACTTAAACAAGGGAAGTTTAGATTGGATATAAGGAGGAAATTCTTTACTGTTAGGGTGGTGAGGCACTGGAATGGGTTGCCCAGGGAAGTTGTGAATGCTCCATCCTTGGCGGTGTTCAAGGCCAGGTTGGACAGAGCCTTGGGTGACATGGTTTAGTGTGGGGTGTCCCTGCCCATGGCAGGGGGGTTGGAACTTGATGATCTTAAGGTCCTTTCCAATCCTAACTATTCTATGATTCTATGTTGAAGTACTGCAGTTTTTTAATGGTTAATCATTAAGAAAGGTGGCTATTATACAGTATAGGCAAGAATGACAAGGTTAATCCAGTGTAAGTGCAAGTATAACAACCTGATTCTCCCTACACTTACACCAGATTAAGAAAGAATGACTGATGCCTTTGGTAGAGTTATTCCTCAGTTTGTGCAATGAAGGCTTCCTATATTCATTGTTGCAGTAAATATAGAACTAGAGGGTAAAGGTAGTAGCGAGTGACAGTTCTTGGTTCAGCTTTGTCTGATTTTGTTCACCTTTAATCCCAGTTTTCTATTTTCACAAGATTGAGTAGGAAGAGCTTGTTGGGTTATTGCTTTGCAAGGTGGGATAGTTGTGTATTGCACATGCCTTCATGTCAAAACCCCAAATGCTTTCCCAGCTTCTGCACAGTGAACTCTGGAAACAATCAAAAAATACAAGATCACACTTGTGTGTCAATACGGGTGTCACAAGGCATCTAAATAATCCCACTGTGCCATCAGCTTTGAAATCTGTTTACCAACACTGTGCCTGAAGTTTTTCTCAAATGTGTTATTTGCATACATAGACTCAGCATGACAAATCAATGTCAACACAAAAACAAATACTCCCCAGAGGAAGATACAAGTTAAAATAAGCTACTCATGTCTTTAAGCACAGTATTATATTGAGGAAATTATTCTGAGGAGGCCAATGTAATTTTGTTTAAACTATTAAAAAGCACATCTCATCAGACACTTCACTTTCATTGGTTCTTTGAATTATTTTTTAGGACAGGTTTTACTGATTTGACCTAGCAACTTTGTTAAAGAAAGATCTTGCTAGCTTTTTTTTTTTCCTTACAGTTTAATGCAAGTTAATTCAGCATATTACTTTCTGTCGATAGAGAATATGATCCTAATTTTACTGGGACAATTGGAAGTTTAGCACAATTTAAACAGGGTAGAAGGTGTTAGAACCTGTAATTTTACCTGGATTTCAGTGCTTTCTGCAATCAGTCAACAAACTGTATAACTACCTCATGACTGACACTTGTTATTCACTATTCCTTTAATAGTGTTTCTTCTGTTTTCAGAATTCACCAGGAAATGGTGGGGAAACAGACTGGATTCTTGTATTTATGATGTCTAAAGGCTGGCTGAAAAGAGATAAGGAAAGAAATCAGTGGGGTCAGAAACTAGGAAGGAAACAGAGTAGGATATAGAGCCATCAAAAAGCTGGAAGTTTCAACTGTAAGCAGTTGAAATAGACAGGAGAAAGTAGTAACAAAAAGTTACAGATGAAGATGTCATGCACATTGAGGTGTACTGGAAAGAAAGAGACTGTGAGCATCTGGATCCAGAGGTGGGAAAGGTAATAAGAAAATCTGCAGAAGATTAAAAAGGACAGTCCAGCTAAGCGGAGGTAGAAGCAAAGACCAGATGTGAATTTGTTATCCTCTCAAAACCACAGCATTGTAGCTGACATCAAAACCCACAGGCTTCTAAGACACAACCAGCAGAATATAATCTGGCCAATGGAAAGATTATATGCCACCCTCCATCCTATTCTTTTACAATACATGGCACTATAAAATAAAGCTATTTGAAAGTTCAGGATAAGTTCCACAGGGAAAAGAAGCAATCGATGTGCAGTGTGCCTAATTGGCTGTAAAATCATACATGATAGCTAACAAGGAGCCTGGCAGTCACAGCAGAAAACAGCTCAGGAAAAGGTCACTTGTAAGTTCAAACAGGTCCAGGCATGGCAAGAACAAACCAGATGCACAACTAGGCTTACTGCTTGGAGTGTGCGCATGTGTACATCTGTCTTTATGTCTGCATAAGAGAGACATAGAAATGCTTATGTAGGCATTGCAAAGCCAACACGGTGCATTAGAATATATACCACACATGAAGGAAGCCATAGCCACTTTGATTTCCAGATGACGACAAGGCAGATGCCACTTACTATTGGAGAAGCAGTAAGCTGGTATTGTTCTGTATTGTTGCCTGCCAGCCTGCTTGAACAAAAGGCAAGGATTCATGGCTAAATTTGTGAGTTAGGGGGAGAGACAGATTTGGTGATGGGTTACCATTCATTGAGATTGTTGTAGACATGTCTAGCTCATGTCCATTGCAGATCATCTATATCAGATGCAGATTTTGAAGCCACATTGAGCAATGTTTGTGCTTCTGTAAGGGTAAGGTAGAAGTAGGCAACTATTTAGGAAAATTGCCAAGGAAAATAAATATTAACTGCATACAACTGATCTATTCAATCACTATTACACACACGAGTGCTTCCCAGCAGGACCACTCTCAATCCCTTCATCCACCCAGCCTGTATTGACACCAGGGGTTGCCCTGACCCAAATGCAGGACCTTGCACTTGGCCTTGTTGAACTTCATGAAGCTGGCATAGGCCCACTTCACTTGGAGCTTGTCCAGGTCCTGGAGATGACATCCCATCCCTTCTGTGTGTCAACTGCACCACACAGCTTGGTGTCATCTACAAACTTGCTGAGGGTGCACTGGATCCTACTGACTACATCACTGATGAAGATATTAAACAGTGCTGGTTCCACTATGGACCCCTGAGGGACACGGCCCATCACCAATCTCCATCTGGACATAGAGCCATTGACCACTACCCTCTGGATGTGACCATCCAACCAATTCCTCATCCACTGTACAGCCCACCCATCAAATCCATATCTTTCCAATAGAGAGAAGGATGTTATGGGGAACCATGTCAAAGGCCTGTCAGAAATCCGGATACGTATCTATAGTTCTTCTCTCGTCCACTGATGTAGTTGCTCCATCATAGCAGGCCCCTTAGTCAGGTAGGACATGTGGTTGGAAGGAATGTCCCTAAGCACCAAACTACATGTCTTTTATGTACCTCCAGGAATGGTGCCTCAATCACCTCCCTGGGCAGTCTGTTCTAGTGCTTGGTAACCCTTTGTCATGGTTTAAGCCCAGCCTGACACTTAGAAACCATGCAGCCCGCTCACTCACTCCCCCCACCTTTGTCTCCCGCCTCCCCGGCTCCTGGAGGGACAGGAAGGAGAATTGAAAGAATGTAACTCCCACGAGTTGAGATAACAACAGTTTAATAACTAAGGTATAACACAAATCACTACTGCTACCACCAATAATAATAATGATAAGGGAAATAATGAGGGAAGAGAATACAATACCACCCGCCAATACCCAGCCCGACCAAGCAGTGAGCCAGCCCTTCCAGGTAACTCTCAGTTACATCCTGGGCAAGACGTGTTGTGGTATGGAATACCTCTTTAGCTAGTTTGGGTCAGGTATCCTGTCTCTCCTTCCTCCTGGCTTCCCCTCCTCCCTGGCAGAGCATGAGACTCACAAAGTCCTTGGTCAGACTGAACATCTGAGCAGTAACTAAAAAAAAAGATGTTATCAGCACTGTTCCCAGGCTGAAAGTCAAAAACAGTGCTGCACCAGCTACTAAGAAGGAGAAAAAATGACTGCTGCTGCTGAACCCAGGACACCCTTTTCAGTGATGAAATCTTGAATCAGCAACCACTTTGTTCTTCAAGCTGGGAGAGTAAAATCTGGCTGTAGTTAGCGGCAGCATAATTACAGGAGTACGCAGTCATCCCCTACCCCAGAAAAATTCCTCTGCTGCTGACTGTTTGAAGTTTACAATTTTCCACAGCATCCATATCTACAGATCAAAGACTATTTACTTATCAGGCTAAAAATCATTGTACAAAGCATCCTATGATGGGTCCACATCACCCCCAGTTCAATCTCTTTTCAGTACCATTTCATTAACAAATACAGTCATCAGTTTTTCACACTGAAACTTAAACATTAATATAAAGTACAAATTTTAGAAGATGGAACCGCATCTGGGCAAACCTGAGCTTTCACTTTCTCTACTGAAAGACTCAATCTCACGCTGTCTTGACTAGGGACCTCACTCAATAATAATCTCTACAACCATTATTATAATCATAGAATCATAGAATAGTTAAGGTTGGAAAGGACCTTAAGATCACCTAGTTCCAACCCCCCTGCCATGGGCAGGGACACCTCACACTAAACCATATTCCAGACACATAAGATATAAGAATTAGTTTGTATTTGAAATAATTAATTTGTGATGTAATGGTGCTTTCTAAACATTAAACACATATCAACACAACACTTGAATGAGTGTCTGATAATTGGTAAGATGAGCACATCATGTTCATGCTTTCTCTGTGATCTTTGACAGTTAAGCACCTGATATCACTTTATGTCACTGCTCAATCATATAGGAAGCCCATGGCACCACAAAAAATATTTTCCTTTGAGAAATAATATATAATATTTATATAATAAATAACTAGGATCTTAATTTTCCTAGAATTAAGAATCTCAGTCACAGTGGGATGATCATAGAATCATAGAATAGTTAGGATTGGAAAAGACTTAAGATCATCTAGTTCCAACCCTCATGCCATGGGCAGGGACACCTCACACTAAACCATGTCACCCAAGGCTCTGTCCAACCTGGCCTTGAACACAGACAGGGATGGAGCATTCACAACTTCCCTGGGCAACCCATTCCAGTGCCTCACCACCCTCACAGTAAAGAATTTCTTCCTTATATCCAACCTAAATTTCCCCTGTTTAAGTTTGAACCCGTTACCCCTTGTCCTGTCACTACAGTCCCTGATGAAGAGTCCCTCCCCAGCGTCCTTGTAAGCCCCCTTCAGATACTGGAAGGCTGCTGTAAGGTCTCCACGCAGCCTTCTCTTCTCCAAGCTGAACAGCCCCAACTTTCTCAGCCTGTCTCCATACGGGAGGTGCTCCAGTCCCCTGATCATCCTCGTGGCCCTCCTCTGGACTTGTTCCAACTTGTTCAGCTGGATCTTTTGTGCAAATCTGATTGAATGGACAGTGGGGGGCTCTTGTGATTTTGTTTGCTTTGAAAAAATGTGTAATTATTGCTAGTTGCTTGCTTTATAACACCCCATAATCTCCACAGTCCTCACACCCCAAATATATGTATATCCACATATACTTATCCAACATCAACTTTTCATATTTTCCTTACTTTAATTTTGTTGCTATGGAAATCTTCCCCCATAGTGTTTGCATTGACTCAAAAGTGCTGAAAGCCTTTGAACATGCAGCATTTTTATATGTCTTTTGGATAGTTTGGAATAATGCTAAAAACATGCAAGTGAAAACTGTGTTTATAAAGAAATCTCTGCTGTTCTGTGCCTGAGAAGGTTAGCTCCTTCCAATGTTTGCATATTTACTTCAGCAAAGAATAAACAAGTACTATTTATATAACCCTTCTCACACCAAATTTTCCCAAGGACCTTAACGAATTATACACAATCTACAAAGATTATTTATCAAGTGCTGGAGAACAAGTGTCTCTGGAGAGCAATTGGAGGCCTCCCTGTGATACCAGCTTGTTACTATTTGTCTCTTATGGAAATGAAAAAGTCAGCATCCAATTACTGATGCTGTATTTGAATAGGATTTGACAAACTTCCTGAATGTCCTGCAAAGGATTGTGCAGCTCCTGAAGGATTCAAAGGGAGATGCAGGAGTTTCCTGTCTCATGGAAGAGACAGTGCCTCCTTCAGTCTCCACTCTACCATCCTGACACACCAGACAGCTTAACAGTCCTGATTCTAACTGAAAAGGAGATCTGGGGAGTTTTATCCCTCAAAGTAATACCACTTCAGGTATAAAGATGAAAAAAAGTCGCGAGATATTTCCGGTAGGTCTTAGAAGAGGTCCTAAGGGAAAATAAGCAAATTATAAGTAAAAATGATCAGAAAATCTTACTTCAAATAAAATGTATTTTTTCTACCTAGAAGTCCTTCATTCACAACGTCTTTTACCAGAATGCTTTTAAGTATAGAAATACTAAATTTATAAGTGACTTAAAGATCTGAATATATATGCAATCTAGCAAGCCATTACTTTAGCCCCCATTGGGCCTTTTTCTTTTGCCTTTCCTAAATTCGGTATCACATTATTTCTTAAATAATAAGAGGACAGAATAGTTCAGTGCAAGTGAAAAAAAACAGTGTTCTGTGTCTATTACATTCATTACCTCCTTGATCATTTTGAAATAATCTGTGGATAATTGAAATCCCTTTGCTAATTTGAGCAGCCCGTACAGAGATACACTACAGAGCAAGGCAGTTCATATTCCTTTTTACATATTTTATCACAATCATGCCTGGAATATGGCATTCAATTCTGGGCATCCCTGGAGTGCTCTGGTGTCTAGTGAGGAGATATAGATGCCAACAGGTAGAACTCATCTTTGGAGGGGAAAACAGGTGACTGTAGGCATGTTCTGAATAATCATTTATCCAATGTTATTTCTCTTCCTTTAGAGTGTTCCAGGAAAGGGCAGATTCAGTTATCAAGGAGGTCACAGAGTGGGTCTCAATTACAAACCATGTTTCCCAGTAATGTGTGAAAAATGAGGTCGCAATCAGGAGAAGATATGGAACTTTTATAATTTATTAGAAGACCTGTATTCTACATACTGAAAATACAGTATTGATATATGAAGTAACTTTCTTGCTAATCAAACCAAGTTTTCTTTCTTCTGCTCTTTTCATTTATTTCAGGAACAATGAGCATGAACAGCCTTTACTGAAGGATGGTCATTACTTCTGCATGTCTGAGCATGAAATATGGAAAAGTTTCATTGATCTTCAGAAGAAAGTCTGGACAATGACTGAATTCTCTTTGCTCTGATAAGACGTTATCCTGCTTTCCTTAAGTGAGGGAGTTTTGCTGAAACCTTAATGAGAGCAGCGTCTATCCTTTAGACAACACTGATAAATTCAATATAAGTTAGAAAATATCTGAGTTTACTACTGCAAAGCACAGATACTTACTTATTATGCACCAGCACTGTTTTCCTTCCTCTTTCACAGAATTTTTTCGCAAGCAGAACATTCAATTTAACTTTTCAATCCATGAGCAACTAAGTACTGTACTGCCAATTCTCAATGGGATAGTTCAGAATTGATGATTGACTACATAGCTATAATTTAAAAAAGATTAATTCACTGGTGACCTAAATACCTACACAGTGGCAAATTAAAAAATGTTCCTAGGCAACAAGAACCTATTGACACAATGAAAATTCCTCCTTCAGAAATTGTTTCCTGAAGTGAAGCAGCAAAGAATATAGATCAGATTTGAAGGAAGGTTGAAAAAAAAATGAGTGAGAAACACTCTTAATTTTTCAAATATCATTATGCATGCTTATATGATTCTGGTTTTTTTAGTAGGGATGGGAGATCTCCAGGAAAATCCCAAAAAGAGGTGCTGCCACATGTGACTGGATAAAAAAACTGCCATCAGGAGAGCAGAACCGCTTTCAGTGCTAGGTTGAAGTGCTGCCATATCAGAAATGGGGTTCTTCTCACAGAAAACTCCTGATCCCCTTGAATTAAGATCACACAGCAGTTTCTCAAAGGCAGCTTCAGAGTCCTTGGAGAATAATAGCTCTTGATTATTGTATTAGCGTTGCAGTCCTCACATTAACATGTCAGGAGCTGACTGAACACTTACTCTGCAATGTCATGGACGCATCACCTGAGGACAGAAGTAGCCTGATACCAACAGGAAAACATTTTTGTCCTAGTCCCGAGCCTGAGGGTGGCCTATAAAATGGCTCTTTCATCTCCTCCAAAAATCTTTGAGAACTCAAATAGATAATTTATCTGACTGCTAAAAGTTATGGATACAAAGACATGGCTTTCCTGTCAAATTAAAGGATAGATCTGCTCACTCTGACCTCTCTGTATGTCATAGAAAGCAACAGTCTTATTACACCTCCATTTGCTAGCACTATGTTCTGATCCAAAAGTATTATACAACTGTTTCTTCCTAACTTTCTCATGGATTATCATAACACATTTAAATTCAGAGCTATTGTTCTTAGCCTGTGCTTGATATGCCCTACTTCTTGCTCAGGTCTGAAGAAGAGCCTATGTCTTTAAATCCTGCACGTTCTTGCTATTCTGTTAGTCAAATAAAAGGTAATGCTTTTCCCTACCACCAACGCCTTAGGAAGGAAGCAATGCACACTTTCCAGCATAACAGTCAAAACTCAAGGAGTTGTAGAAACTTTATCTGAGACCTGGCTAGTCGAGTCTTCTTCCTTTAAAAACCTAATGCACTGAGCTAGGGCAGATAGAGTACCTAAGCTTTATGCATGTAAAGTATAGGCTTTAATGATATTCATATACTTTATTTCTTGTAATGGGAGAAATTGGTGGGGTATGATTCTCTTTGGACATGACAATTTGAGTTATAGAAAGGTTTGTGTTGGAAGAGACTTGAAAGATCATCTAGTCCATCACCCCCTGCCATGGGCAGGGACACCTTCCACTAGACCAGGTTGCTTAAAGCCCAGTCCAACATGACCTTGAACATATCCAGTGATGATGCATCCTCAGCTTTTCTGGGCAACCTGTTCCAGTGCCTCACCACCCTCATCATAACAAAACTCTTCCTTATGCCCCATCTAAATCTACACTTTTTCAGTTTAAAACCATTGTCCCTTGTCCTGTCACTAGAGGCTGTGGTAAAAAGATCTCTCTACAACTTTCTTATGAGTTCCCTTCATATATCGAAAAGCCAAGTTCTCAAAGTAGTCTCTACTAGTAGCTACTTTACACTAAAAATTTGCCAAGGAATGTGTTTGGGCTTGGAAATATGCTGGTCTAGAGTACTAAATCATTATCATGCTTTCTTGGCACAGCTCAGGAATCACAGTTTGAACAGACCATCCTCAAGAGGCATTCAGCGCACAGTACCCTATGCTGAAGGCTAGGAGATCTAACATTGCCCTTTCCTTATCAAGGCCCAAGGGATGTTCTAGGAGAAATCTACTGTGCTTTCAAAGTGGCTGTTAATGAATGGAAAATTACTGCAAGACAAAATGACTTCTTTTCTTTTAGAACTATAGCTGTGTTTCCACATCTGAGTATTAGCACAGGTTATTCTGAACTTCAAAAGATCTAGGGTTTTGTCTGTTAAATTAAAGCACTGTTAAAATGTTCTTTTTCTTAAATGAAAAGAAAAACTATAATTACACAGATAGGAGACACAGCAGAGTAGAGACATTTTTACCAGAAATTATAGGGAGACCACTTCAAAGAAGGAAAGCTTTGACTTGCAACCAGAAGAGATTCATGTGGTATCCTGAAGATATGATAAGGAAAAAGATCATAGAGGGAAGATTTCCCCCAGGGTAACTGGCCAATTTCTTTTTCTTGGCATTATAAGTGCAGTTGAACAGTACTGGAGAGACATGCGAGTACAAGTGGTTAAATTTCATCTCTGTTCAAATAAATTGCCAAAAATCTTGCCTCCTCTTTCCAGGCTGAACCTTCTGCTGAAATTTGTTCATTTATCTGATAGAAAATTACATCATCTTCTTCTGTGTGAGGCATTTTATTCTGTCTACTAAGAACACAGGAAACTTCACTGGTGAAGATTTTGGAAATAAGCAGTAGAAGATGGAAACTTGGGGGTGTCTAATTAATATCTAGAGAACAACATACTAATACCTAAGTTTATAAGATTACAGTGGTTTTATCTTGTCCACTGCATGAATCAATGTGAATTTGTCTAGTGAGGGACACTCAGTTATTACCTTGTTTTTGTAAAATAAATGTGTTTTAGCATCATTTAATATTAAAGAGCAATATTATATACAGGATATACAGGAATGTTACTAGAAAGCAGACTTTATTCTATCCTTGCCCACATATGTGAATGAAGTTAGCAGTTGCACATACTGTAGTGTCTGTACGCTGACCAGTGACATTACATTGCATGAAAAGGCAGTTAATCTAATCCTTTCACACTTCCAGGAGTGACCTAAGAAAGTCTTCAGAGCAGGACTCCCTGAAGGGAAAGTGTCCTGATTTGTATAGGTTTTACTTACTGGCTTTTCATTTTGTTTCCTTCCGTTCTGTAGTTTGCTGAAAACATGGGATCAGATGGTTACAGCAGTGTAGATTTCACCTAACTGACCTGAGATATGTACTGGAGGGGCTGGTGTTCTTTTGCCTTCATTCTCCTAAAGAAAGCTCATCAATTTGAGAGAAAGGTCACCTCTGAGAAGCCAGAGAAGAGGTTAAATCTTTGCCATAATGGAGCACTTTCACATCTAAAGAAAGATTGCCTTATCCTCACCCTTCATACCCAATATAAACACAGACATACTGAACTCTCACTCACTTGTGTTCATAGCCTTATCAGCAAGAAGAATGGACTTTTAATCAGGGCCACTGTTTATGCTCTTTCATAAAAACCAAAATATTAGCAGCCAAGGGAGAAATCCAAGGTAAGTCTGTAATAGTTTTGCATAGATCAGTAGATGAGGTTACCCATGTTTTAACTTAGACATAGACAAAAGGTCAAAGCCAAACTGCATGTGTTAGATTTGGGGAATGTTTAGGTCTTTTCTCTGACTAAACTTGGAAAGAATTTGAATCTCTGCCTCTCAATACATTACTGTCCTCACATCTGAGCTTCAGCTACAAGATTCCCCAAGATCCTCACCTGATCCCTGTTTCCTTAAGTTCCTACTATTACTATTCCATTATTGCTGTGTCTCCCACTCTACTGGAAGCTTCCATCTACTGATTTCTTGTGAGGAAGAAAATGTCATGAGGACCGTATCATGTGATTTTGCTCTCAGTTTCAAAGGTAAATATGGGATATTCCTTAGATTGTGCTGCTCTGGCTCTCTCAGGAACCAAAGGTCAGTATCCTGCTACTGACCCAGTTTCTTCCTTCTGAAGACAAGGTGGGTTTTTTTTCTTCCTAGAATGTTCTGCTACTACTTTATAGTTCCACTTTCCTCTAGAAATTGTAACTCCCATAATCCCCCTGCTTTAAGATAGCATTTGGGACAGTTGCCTGTCAGGGTTAATCCTGCTTTTAAATAAGCAAAGATAAGTAGGTCTTGTTCAGCATAGGATTAAGACATTCATTCCCTCAGAAAGTGTGCATGAAGCCCCATGGACTTGCGATAATAAAATGAAGAGAAAATATTAAAACATCTGGAAAAAAAGACGAAAGTTGTTCTGCTAATTTATGCTCTCCAGAACTGAGTAAAATATGAATGTCTTGCCTTTCCCATAAAATGGTGGAAACAACATACTGCCATACAATGGGACTACAAAAGAGTAGAATGAGCCAATGTTCTCAGATACTGTGAACTTGTCAGTCTCTTAAGTTCTGTGATGGAAAGCTGGGCCCTTTTTTTAAGCTGCATTTTTTATGGTGCTTTGGAAAAATACCACTTTGATGTGCAAAGTTTTATAAAATAACTGGTATTCTTAGCATATTGCTCCTTCTCTGAATCTCCTGGCTCTTGAAATATTTCTATTTAATCCCATGTTCTTGAGTTTCCCAGCCAAGATAACAGATTAAACTAGAAAACATGAATTTAAAGATGTCCCGTGAGACAGTTCACATTCATACGTATCAGCAGCAACCACTACCTGTTCATGTCATCAGTCGAATAATGTATTTTATTACAGTATATGCAGTCATGTCTGAATGAAGACTCAGCCATAAATTGGAATTCTCAACAGCAAGTTTTGCAGACATAATAGAAGTTGATGCAACAAAAATCCACACAGGATGCATCTATAGCTAGGTGAGAAATGATTTTCTAGGATTACCCTGAAGTAGAGAGGTGGCTGGACTTAAAGATGGAAATCTCTAGTTTATACATCCTCTTTACCATTGTCACAATTGAGGTTTATGCTGTGGTCACTAGGTCATTTTGAAGTGGCATCTACAATTGCTCTTGTTGAACTGATCTGCTATATTTAAATTACTATAAAATATCTGGTACACGAAGTGGACCCTGAGCCTTTTTACTCCAGCCCACCAGGGTGCCTGGTGTCAGAGGTATTTGTCTCTAGATCTACAGGGAAGATCATAAGACTTGTGTTTCTTCTCTCACCTTTTGCTTGTAAGTTCCAAGATCTGAAGGTTAGAACCATAAAATCATTAGACGCTATCAATGTATTTTTGAATTATTAATGTCTTGTCAAGTACAACAAGCTTTCTGGGTTTTGGCATCTATTAAGCACTAAAGTAATAGGCTAAGATAAGTCTGAATTTTTGCCTACTGAAAAACTCATGTCTACCTAAAACCAGAACATCAGTGCAGCTGGTTTTTGATTTTCATCTTACAGGTAGCAATAACCTAATGAAAAGTGATATGTAAATTATAAGGATTAATTAATGAAAGGCCCAATTATGTAGAAGAAAATGGAACTAATGTTTCATTTCTTTATTCATCGGTTGAAAGTACAATGAATATATATTTAGTTATACAACTGATCTTGCTTGGCTGCAAATAGTTGTCAATAATAACTAATGATGAAGCCATGTGTCAAATAACAGGATATGGAGCACAGCTGGATATTCAAGGTGAATGACAGATAAGAGAAAGCTTAAAAAATATTAATAACACTGCACTGTAGTTATAAAAATATATTCACTTGTCTAATCTTTTTATAGGTAAGTGTGTCACTTAAAAATTCTTATCTATAATACTCTGCTGTCATTATATCACCTCGCACTCCTGCATGCTGACACACTCCTCTCATAACTATGGGTCTTCATAAAACCCAGAGACTTACTTCCTGCTTTCACAGGTGAAGCAATGTGGCCCAGCAGCACATGATGACAAGGACTGCTCAGTCTGAGGTCAGGGGTTCTGAGTCATCTCTGAAGGATGATCAAGAAGTAAAATCCTAGAGTAAACTCCTGCACATCACTACAATCCTTTTATCCTCTTGAAGGCTTAATATCCATTAAGTGTTGTATTAGGTTTTGTATGTCAAGGTTTTGGTACTGGGGTGGTTACAGTGGTGGCTTCTGTAAGAAGATTCCAGAAACTTCTCCCATATCCAGTAGAGCCAATGCCAGTCAGCTCCAACACAACCCACCTCTGGCCAAGGCTTAGCCCATCAGTGGTGGTAGTAGTGGTTCTGGGATAAGGTATTTAAGAAAGGGTATAGAGAGGAAATTCTTGTTCAACAGCAGCAGGGAGAGAGAAGGGAGAATATGTGAGAGCAACATTTCTCATTATCCTACTCTGATTTGATTGGTAATAAATTAAACTGATTTCCCCAAGCTGAGTCTGTTTTGCCCATGATGGTAATTAGTGAGTGAGAGCTCCTTGTCGTTACCTCAACCTAGGAGCCTTTTTCTCTCCTCTATCCAGTTGAGGAGGGCAACAGTAGAGCAGCTTTGGTGGGCACCTGGTGTTCAGCCAGGGTCAACCTGCTACAGGTGCCTTCAAGAGTAAAAGAAAACCAAGAAGCAGCAGTGCAAGATTCTGCACCTTTCTCTTACTGCTCTGCCTTTTTTCTAGTGTTTGTCACAGTGCTTTTTTCCCCCCATTCTCCCTTGTAACATTGGATAATTACATTTTCCATGCCTCTTTTCTTTTTTAATGTGTGAAGTGAAACAAGCGTCTTCTCTTTAGATTACTGCTGAAATTAAGAAAAGGCCACTCAATAAAGAACTCAGATACAATTTCTTAAGGAAATCCTCCCAAAGTTCATTTCAGCCATTCTTTGTGCTCATGTTGAGGCTGATGCAAGAAACAAGGAGGAAAATGGAATGCATTTGCAGCCATGAGGGAGCCCCATTGGTAGCCAGTGCCAGTGCAGACCAGGGCCACCAAGTCCTGCTTGAAGTGAGGCTCTCTGTGTGGTAATGCCAGTTGGCTATTAGCATTGCTGAATCACTGTCAGGACCCAGCATCACTCCTGGTGGGAGGAGGAAGGTAGAGGTCCCCTCTTTCACCATTATTCTCTCTTCCACAGGAATTAATGGTTTTCTTTTATTCCACTGTCTAAGTCTTCGCCTGCTTTATTAGTTCTGGTTGATGACTAAAGTATCACCTTCTATTTTCCTCTGTGGGTAGGATTTTTCTAAAAAAGGAAGCATACTGTCACTATCTTGCTGTCTAGGTCTCCAAAGGCGCTTTGCTGAGATTGGAGCTGTGCAGTGATTCACAGTAACTACACTCTGTTTGGCTTCCTTTGAGTCTATTAACTGTACATAAACAGAGGGCAATTTCCAAACAGTTATTTTCAATTGTTCCAAATATTTTTCTATCATTTCTTATGCTGGCGCATAATTCTGTTGTAATTGCTTGCAGCTTATGAGAGGAAAACCAGATCTGGTTATTAATATGGTTATTAAAATAGTAATATGATGCAAAATGCTAAAGAATGGTTCAAAACAACTCAGTAGGTTCATTCATATGCTATTACAGCAAAAAAATACTTTTTTTAATCTAGTTTCTATCAACATATATGCAAATGCTACACACTACTCAAAATTTCACTTCCCAGGGCCAGCTATAATAGTTGTGCCAGTGAGATGGATGTCAGATGAAAAATGTCAATCTAATTGATCCATCTGCAGTGTAAAAATTAAAACCATGAAGCTCTTGGGTGGGCTAAGGGATTCAGGTTCACAGGTTTGCCTCATTGTATGAGTGCATGTCAGTCCTTTTTGCAATGCCAGCTCTGGCTCCTTAAACAAAGAAAAAGTTGTTTGGTTTGTTCAGAGTATTCTCATAATTAAACCCAATAAAGCTTTCAGGGTGAGTTATTATCCTGGTGATAGAAACAGACATTTCTTAAACAAAAAAAATTATATCTGATGCAATTCATGAAATTGTTAAGTACAGGGTGTTATCTCACTACCTCAGTGTTTTATTGCAATATTGTCATTCCCAAGTGTTTAAAAACGCTTCTATTCATGGTCCTTTAAACAATACATTTGAGAATTGTTTGCTTTCTCTTTCATAAGGCGTGAAGTGCATTTTTGTATTTTCAGGCTTTGTTCTCCTAGGAGTTAGATATAAGCCATTAGAGGATAGAAGATGGGGAATTATTCCAGCTCCCATGGACAGACAAGGAGCATCTCTGGTTCACCACTAATTCCATGCTCTGAGTTTCCACCTCTCTGATCTGCTGCCTCTTATCTAGTGAACACTTCCTAACTCGTACGAGTCAATAAGACTCCTTATTAAAAGTGCCACAGTTTATTTGGAATTGCATATGTAAATATGGTGGACTCTTAGCATCAGGAAGAGTCAGCTCTATGATGCTATAGCTTCTTTGGTGGCCTAAGTCCCATGATCTTATGATTGATAAAACTACATTCAGCACAGTTATACTCTGCCAAGAGTCAGACTCAAACCTTGTCAAACTCTCCTTCCTTGCAGTTAGGTAGCATCAAATCTTTTTCAGTAGCTGAACAAAAGCTATTACTATGTTTCATTTTCCTTCCCAAAAGAAGTCTCCTGTAGGTAAAAAAAAAAAAGCTAGGACAAACCCGTCAATGATGGAAGGTAGAAGAATAGAAGAAAAATATCTATAAATCAGAGTACAACGTTTTTCTCAGTAATGTGAAGCTGATTTAAAGTAACAGCTGGCCAAAGACAGTGGTTATGAATTATCTCTACTTAATGAAGAAAAGGTGACAGACTTCAATTTGGAGAGCAATATTAATATTAAAGGAGAGTTACATTTTTCAAATACCTGATATCTGACAAAACCCACCATTTCCTTACTATTAAAACTGACCACTGTATAAAATTCCCAAGCCTTAACATGAACAGGTACAAGCAATCTGTCTTATGTCAGCCTCTCCATTAACCTGTGGATAAGTAACACATCTGGGGAACTCAGGCTCAGGATATTGCTCTCAGAGAATAACCAGCTTAAGACAAGTAATTTGAGCATAGAAACAGAAGGCTTGCGTGTACCCAAATTCACTTTTCTGTTCCTCCCTTACACCAGAGACTCCTTCAGAGGCAGCATTATTCCCTCTACTTATCTGCAAACATATCTATATATTTAAGTTCAAAAAAAAGTCTATATTTAAAGAGAAGCTTTAAAATTAAGCAAAAGATAAGTTTAGTTATGCATTGGGAGAAGAAAGGAACAGAAATGGGGTTTTTTTTGAGGCCAGGTCTTCTTTATTCCCTTTCCCAGTTTTAATCCACTTCTTTCCTAAGTTGATACCCACTTCTTTTAAAAAATCCTTAGTCATAACTATGCTGTTCATATAGACTGTTGCTTTCATGCCACATCCTGCTCTTGTTTCTTCTGATGCTTATGTTGGACCTCTAATGCAAGTGAATTTGAGTTTTTTCCAGTTGGTCCATCAAATCTCATTTTCTATGAAGAATTTTCTGAGGAGCTGAGTTTTTCTTAGTGTTGTATTTTTGTTACAATGACTTCTTTATTATAGTAAAAAATGAATAGAAAACTAGGATAATGTCACCCCAGTTGCAATTTGCAAGAAACCAGTGGAGTTGCATCAAGAATTAATTTAGACCAGGATGTCCAGCTTAGACAAATAATGGCCCCAGGGGCTATATAAAAACATCTGAAGGTGGTCAAGCAACGTTAAAAAACCAGGACACAAAATGAATGTTTTTTGCTTTCCAAAGCACAACGCAACATTCTTCATATCCTAATTCCTTTCCAAATTATGAAAGCTCTCTTTTCTTTAAGATGGCTAGACAATTTAAATCTATTTCTTCTTATAAAATCTTTCTCAAAGAGGCAACAACAATAGCAAAAGCACAGGCAGCTGTCACACAAAAAACATGTTTTATCCTTTTGAAAGAGAAGATAAAACTGAGGGGCGTTATGGTCAGAAAACTATACATAGCAGACACAAGTTCCGACAAATCAATGAGTTTGCCAGCAGTGTTGATACAGAGTTAGGTAACCTCAGAATGTCAGTTCCCAATAGTGCTGTTGTCTTGTGGGTCAACACTAAAAATCCTTGAAAAGCTTGGCTGCTTTTAAAACCACTGTAAGCACATCTGCCCCTTTCATAGACTGATTTTTTGGGTTCTGTTTGAGGAAATGACCAGATTAACCATGAAAACAATTCTTCTAAGATCCAAAGCTTAAAAAGACAAAAGAGGGAGAGAGAGAAGGAACGTTTCACCTTGCGTTTGCCTTTTTCACCCAAAATTGCTGGAGTTCAGGGACAGACATATGGTGCAGTATGCACTGTCAGTAAAATGACAGCTACTCTTTCACCCTTGGGCAGCAAATGGAAATGCGGCTGGTTTATAAGCCAATTCTAAAAATAACAAGTGTTCCTTAAACATGGCAGAATAGCGTGACTCATGCATCATTCTGACATAAACATGACATCCGTCACATCCAAATCATTATGTCCAAATGCTGAAGTCAGATGCAGTTTGACCATTTTCAGAATTACTTGTCAAACTTTTGAAAATATTTAAGCATCAGTAGGAAAAATAACAGCAATCTGGAGATCAGTTGCTAAATATTAGATGCGGGTTTTATTAGGGACTGAAATCCGAGCTATGAATTCAATTACTGAAGTTATAAACGTATTAAAACCAGCCCTCAATCAGCCATGTCGTGCTGTTACATACACTTATATGCCTGAGCAACTTAATAGCTTATTAATGGTTAATGTACTGAAATGCACATGGTACCTATTGCGGCTGTAAACTGACTACAGGACACTGAATAAGCAAGTAACAGCCTCTTTGCCTCACCTTTCTGTTTATAAGATGGAGAGAATAATACTTTCTATGTAGCAAATGTGCTCGCTTCTAGGCAGGAACCCTCATCTTTAGCTTGATAAAACTTTTGTATCTGTGAGTACTTAGAGCTAATTTTCCTAGATTGCCTTGCAGTGAATGGAAAGAGATGGGACTTTCAGGGACAGGTCTGGAAAAATTAGATGAAGCTCTTTCTGGAAGGATCTGCGCTGGCTATCACATGAGCCCAGGTGTATAGTTTAGACCTTTATATTATAGCTACACTGCAAAGTTCAACCAGACCTGGCACCCTCTGGGGATGAGGGCTGAAATAGATGGCCCCTAGGAGAGCCATTCCTTGCAGTGGTGCTGCACACCAAGAACAAGCAGGACACTGAACTGCATGTGCCAGTGGTCCCAGTGGTGATAATATGTTCCTGCAGAGCTGTTTACAACCCAGCATACGAGAGTGGCCATTTCTTCCCCTGACTGCCTCTTGATACCTACTGTATAGCCAACCAACTCTCAATACCCGTGGATGCTGAGAAAGATTGAAAAAAGGATTGAGGAAAGAAGGCTGGACTTCTGTTGGTTTGTGACACCCAGAACAACACAGAAATATACGCTACATATTCAGTAAAATTCTGTCCATATTGTAGTTACTGCTTCCACTTTTTGTATCCCACTGAACAAAAGTGTAGATGCAGTAAGCAGAGCATATTTTATTACTGTACCAATAAGTCCAATATTGCTTCTAAGAGTTGTTTTTAGCAGTTTGACATAATTAAGCAATTAATACACAGATGTAACCAGCCTTTCATGTGTCTTATTCCACTTCCTATAACATTGCTTTAGCTGTGTCACCATGTCAGATTTTGGCCTTACAAAGGTAGTTTTTTTGGGAACCTTCTAATTTAACAGGTGGATTTTTATATATATTTTTAATATATATTACCAGACAAATGCGAAAGCCCATGAAATTAGATTAACTTCAAAGTAATTTAAGGAAAAGACAAAGTAAACCTATAAAAGCAGTTGGTTTAATTTGGGCTGGAGGCAACATGCAGCAGTGAAGGGAAGGCTCCAATACCCTTTTATAGAGCCACAGACACCAAAACAAGGACCAAAGCACCTTTGTGGGGATATTCCCTGCAGCTCAGTGCCAAAGTGCCAATGTCTTCTGCTGAGGTCTACATAAGACGTGTTTTTCAGTTGCAGGTAGAAACGTTACCCAGAAGAGGTGAGTCCCGTGTTCCTCACTGATGACAGCTCAGAATTGTGTGTCCTCAGATGTCCTTTTATCCATGTTGCCTCAAAAAGTGCATGTGGGGAAGCTGAGCCTGAGTCAGAAGGACTGAAATCTACTGATTCCCTCTGAAGGGTCTGTTCAGCAGAGCTTACTGTATTACAGCGCTGTTCAGACCTTTTTATGTGAGACACTGTGCAAAATAATAAGTAGCTCTTCATGAAATTTTCCAAGGTTCTCCAAAATTGTTCCAGAACTCTTCCAAATTCATTTTCAAAATATGTGAGATGGAAAAACATTGGAAAAATAAATCTCAGGTTACAAAACAAGTCAAGAAACGGTTCAGGAAAATAAAATTATTGGTGTCCTTACTTTCATCCCTTCCATACTGGTCCTCATCATTTTCTTCATGCTGATGCTGCAGTAACAGCTACTTTTTCTTTATCAGGGCAGATCATTCACTCACTATAGGATCCTTCTGTGAAGTCCTTAAAGAGTCATATGGCAAAAAGATTTAGCTAGTTTCTGGCTTTAACCACTGTCCATGCCAACATATAACATCAGCAGTGGCTTTTTGAGCCTTTGGGGGCTTAAATTTTGGCTGCTGAGCTCATCACAAGTGAAGAGCCAAACCCTTCCTCGCATATAACAAATCAACTACCTGTACAGATAACTAGCTAAAAGCCAGATCTGAGGCAACAGCTCCGTAACAGCTTTCAGTCCTATTCCCAGTTTGAGGAGCTTGATTCTTTCAGGAAAATTTAGTGAGAAAGGAAAATGAAAGAAAAAGAAGAGTTCAAACCAGAACATAATATTAAATTCAAGCCTAAAAAAGGAAAGATGCTTTAGCTCTTCCATACTGCTTCTTCCTTTTACACTTTCCTTTTCCTGGTGATGCCTTTTTATGTTGTCTTTGATAAACACAATTAACGTAGTCTGTCGTTAAATCCATACGAACTGTTCTGCCAGGCACACAGATACTTTCAAGATGTACAATTCAGTAAGGTAAATATTTACAATATTTCCATCAGCTCCTGGAGTTTTCTGTCTGATAAAGATTGTGCAGCTGCACACAGGGGTTAAATTAGGCACATCATGGAGAGTATGGTTGCAGCAAAAAAGGACTAATAAAAGTTTCCAACCCAAACCATTCTATGATTCAGGTCTGAATGATATGGGAAATAAGGAAAAAAGTGGTGATGACTGATGGTTTGCTTGTTTTGATGGTGCAAAAAGACTGAGACCCACAGAACTCACCTATTATATTACCTGTGCATTGCTGTCTGGTGACCCCAGCTCCAGCCAGACCTAGGGCCTATGTTCAACAATGATGGGAGAGATATAAGGCCACATAGGCAATGAAATTTGAAAACTACAGCCACTTTATAGATTTGCCCTTCTTCTTTCCATGGTCTGAAATATCTCCAAGGGCAGAGTTGCACCACTGGCATTATTTGTGCTGGGACTTTGTTCACCTTATTTAAAATATTAATAACTAGCAAGCGGTCCTGGGAATGCTTGAGGCTGAGGTGTTAATTGAGAAGGTGAAATGAAATCTCATCATCTACTAACAACATACAGGAAACTCTCCTGTCTCCCCAAGGTTCTTCTAACAAAAGGAACCAAAAAGAAAAACCATCCTCTTTTTTCCAATTACCGGTTTGCACTTTCTGACACAAAAACCCACTGGGAATTTGATGCTAGCAAAAAGTGCTAGTTTCATGACTTGAAAAATGGCATGCCCTTTCCAATCCTTTGCATTTTACCAAAGAACAATATTTTCCAGTTTCCTCTAATTTGTAAAAAGACTTCCTTAAAATAAAATTGCTTGTGTTGATTTGCTTGCAGCCCCACTGTTAACAAGATTTGCTTCATTATGAATGATTAACAGAAGTCCAATCGTTGCTCAGTAAGTAATAAAATCTAATTTATCACTTCAATAAGACTACTTTGCAGGATGCCAAACAGTGGGAAATTTTTAAATCAGGAGAAAAAGAATGCGTTTTCCTCATCTAGTTAATGACTGAAATTTTTGATGTCTTTTCTGTAGAAAACAAAAATATTAAAATCCACTTTTATAGGATTGCCATCTTAAAGAGTAATTATCCTTGATTTCTTTTGTCTTTTGTCAAAAAGATGGTTATTGGTCTTTTAAAACTGCAGATACTGGATAAAAATGTTTGTCTTTTATTTATGGACTAAACTACAAGGAGATATTTCATTCTTCTGTGAAAACAGATCATCCAAATAATCTGAATATCAAAAAAAATATTGATATCTAAAATTTATCTCCTGTACACTTATATCTAGTCTAGGAGCACCTCCTTTCTCAGTTTTCCTGACATGGGTTTCTTGGAGATCTGTAATGTCTATGATTTTTCAGAAACATTATCTAAAAAAGGAAAGCAAGAATTTTTCCTGAACAGGTACTGCAGACTATCACCAAAGATTCAAAAATCCCAAGCTTCTGCTTGCTACTGAGAGAGAAACATGACTCCTACCTGAATTGAAAGAGCTCATTGTACACAAGGCTTTGCTACATGAGCAAATAAAATTGGCTGACTTTTCTCAGGTTTAATGACCAAAAAAATTTATGAGACCAAATTTTCCTAGAAATAAGTAAAACTAAAAATTGCCAACGGTTTCAGATACAGAAAAAAAAGACCCCAAAACAAAGAAGATCTGTGATAGAAACTTTGTTTCTGCATTGCTAGGCACTATTTCCATTTTATGGAGGTGAGAAGGTTAGATGACACAGGACAAAGTTTAATTTCTAAAGCCCTTGTTTTTATTGCAGAGCAGCCCTTAAGCAGGTCTGCACATGATGCGCCTCACAAGCCTTAATGGAGCACAGGCCTCTGATTCAGCCATGGGAGCCGAGCCTAGGAAGAATCATATTTTAATTGTTAATAATGCATTACATTTCTATTTCCCCATACACACACTATCACCGTCTAATCTCATGACCCACTGTAATTTCCATCTAGCTAAGATGGCAGTTTTTATATAAAAGGCTAATCTTTGATTTTTCTCCTTTTCTCTGTTTTTCAAAGATGGATTGAGCTGCAGCTCATGTTGAACAGGATTAGGGCAGGGTGACACAAGCATTTTTAAATCTCCCTTCTCAGGTGTGTCAGGATTTGTAATAAGGCAAAGAGCAAGGTACGCCATTATGGACAAGCTCAAGAGTGCAGGATTTAGTGGGGCACCCAGAGACAAGAGAGTGAGCAGAAAGAAAGGCAGGGGGAAAAAAAGAGAAAAGAAAGAAAAGAAACCCAGCTCTTCTAATTTTTACCTCTTCTTTACATCCTTCCATCTCCTCTGCTTTGCTCAGATGATGTCTTTCTAAACTTTAATACTGAAAATAAATAAATGAATGCCTGATAAAAGTGAAATTTGGAGCAGGTCAAGGAGCACCAGCTTAGTCTTATTAGAAACTAGGCATTAAGGCAAGCTGTTGGAAATGCTTCTGAGTCCCAGCCTGGGAAAGAGGAACAGGAAGAAATGGGAGAAGAGAAACCCTATTTGATTTGAAAACTTCTAGCCGAACTAGAGAAAAAAACCTGAAAATAATAACAGAAACCTTTACTCCATAGCCTGCCCTTTGGACACCACAGTGCGCTGCTACTGACGATACCGAAAAATTTCATCTCACTTGAAAACCTTTGTCCTGAGAGGAGGATTTTCAAATAAGTATAAATCTTACCCAAGAAATCCAGCCTTCTGCATAGCTCGGGGAATGAGTAGTGATAGTTCTTTGATGTTCAGTCTCTTGGAATGCAACTTAGATCACATTTGCCCTTCCTCCTGCCTGTGGCATTGGCTTCTAAGAGAGCTGGCCTGCTTAAATTTTAGCTTTGAATTAAGAAGTTCAGTAAAATCAGTTCCCAATCTGACTTTGAAAGTTAGCATTCAACTTCAAAAGAAAATCTAGCTGCCCATGAATGCTGCCAAGCCAAACAGCTATGGAGATGCTGAAAGAAGAAAAAAGACACTTTAGTTTCATCTTATGGATATGGGGAGAGGAAACGAGGAATCAGATAAGAAAAGTGAATAAGAGAAGGGAAATTTGTGAGGAAATAGGAAGAAAAGATGAGGTAAGAAAACTGCTGTGATGAACATGAAGATAGCTGCAAAATAACTATAATGAAAAGAAGCTAAAAAAGTGCCTTCAGGTGTCACTTTTGAGGCACAACTGGCTTCCATACCGGTAACGTGACTCACTTATTGCCATTTTCTTCTGTTCCTCAGCCATGTTTTACCCTGTTCTCTTATTACTAAAACAGTGTGAGATACTTCTGTAGCAGAGTGTCTCTTTATTTGGTCCCAAGTAGGTTTGTTAACATCGCTTTTCAGCTGAAGTGCTCTGAGTCACCTACCCAGAAAACCGCCTCCTCTCTGTGCATCTCAACTGTTGTCACATAAACTGGACATGTGCTTTCATAGCACGAGACGGACACCTCACACTTTGTAACAGCTTTTCCTTTTCAAAGGTCATCCATCATTTGCTGACAGCAGGGAGCACTGCAGACCATTTGCTAGTGCTGGAAGACTCAGGTGGGAACATATTAGTCTGTTCCATGCTTCCAGGTTATTCCCAATAGATGTGACTAAGCAGATGGATGATTGGAAGAGTGTGAAGACATTTTATAGTTGTATATTTAATGGGTGTCCATGTAAGTCTGAAGAAATCAATACAGTAAATATTTAATCTCAAAATACTATTAACAACACACCAGTTAAAGATTATTCCTGACTGTGGGAGCACTTCTTGAATACCTGAACACTTCAGTGTCTTAGGATAAGTTAGAGAAACATAGAACTGTCAACTAGTGCAGGCCCAGGATTTTTTTCCTAATTACCTGTTGTAGTCTCATCCTTTCACACTAGCACAATAAGACCAGAACTCAACATGTTGAAAGACTTGAAGGGTACAAATGGGTATCCAGTGGGTTATCGCATGAGCCACTTCAGGCTTGAAAGAAACACATTAAATAGAGATAGCACCCAATGAACGCAGCAATATCACTTCTTGACCAAAACAGATACACAAGTGTAGTATCCACTTTGTCAGTACATTATGTGGGTCAATGTTACCTTAGAGATGTGTGTTCCCACTCTCCTGTGCGGTGCAGGCATATCCTGAGTTGTGCATCAGTTTTTTAAATACTGCTACACAGCTCAGGATATGTTTTGGTCCCATCATAAGGACTATTTAGGAATACTCAGAAAAAAGCTATAGAGAGTTTTCAGACAGAAGCAGGTATTGCCCCTGCTTTGGCTCTATTGTAAGTATTCGAGCCTGACTTTGCAGAAGTATCCCTGAAGCTCAAGCTGTAGCTAAATGACCAAAATGAAAAATGGTTTCTCTCCTGACAGTGAAAATGGAAGAGGAACAAGAAGAATGGGTTCTTCTCGGAGGAACAGTGAGAAAGTGAGAAAGCTGTAAGAGGAAGGAGAAACTGTGACAAATAGGCACACATCATGGTCAGCATTAGCAGCAAGAGAGGTAAACTTATGCAGTGTGCGGTGAAAGGCAACTGCCCTGAGCTCCTGTGAGCTGATGGTCAAATCATTTTCTACCATAATGTGCCAAGGACAAAGAGATGTTATGAACGCCAGCTTTCTGGAGGATCCAGACTGTCAAAACAAAGTTAATCTCTGAATTGCACTAAACTATATTTGCCTACAGCTTAAAGCAGTAGCAAGGTATTACCTGGGCCCTCCTGAGCCAAGTGACAAGTCATAATGAAATGTCCTTGAGGACAGGAAACCAAGGCCTTTGATAGAGATCAGACCCTTCCCATCCTTACTCTCCTGAACAGAGGATGAGTGAAGCAGGTGAAGATGTGGCATCTCCCACGTTGCAGATCCAGACCTCTTTCAGACATCACCCAGGTTTGAAAACCTATTTTTGCATGTCCTCCCAGGCACTAAAGTTGTGTAGGTTGTGAGAAAGGCATCTTCTCTGTTTCAGAGATGTGGTTCTTTCTCCATATAATATGTAACCCCTCTCCTGCCTTCCAGCTCTTCAGAGCATCCAATATGCTGAGCACTCACCTACTTGCCTTTGCTCTGTAGGAAACACGTGTATCTACGGTAAGCAGGACCAAGGTAAGGTTTAACTCAGCTGCAGCAACTGTATAATATATGCTCTGCAACAAGGCCTAATTCTGAACCATCCCATCCAACATGCCTTTAATCCAGAACTTCAATTTCTCAACTACACTTTTCTTGATATAGGCTTCTTTTACACAAAAAAGTTCATGACAAAAAATTCTCTCTATTTTGTTTCTGCTGGAAAACAACAATAGGAAATCACCTACCCATGCACACAGTATATCATCATCATTTTTTACTATGATATTTTTTATGGAAAAGCAATGTTTTTATTTTTAATATTCAGCTTGCCTCAGAAAAACTATTTTTGGATTTGGAGCTACATAAGAGATGGATTTCACCCATTTTATGGCATTTCTTGTCATGCAAAGTAAAACATTTCAGCATCAACATTTTGTAACTCAAGCTATGTAGTAACTAAATGCAAAATCAGTAAATAATTAAATCTAGGAATTTCTGCATTAATAAATTGTGGCACAGGTGGATATGGCAAAATGACACCGTTTTCCTTAACAAGATTATTAAAACATGATTGAGTTTTGCAATACAAAATTACTTAAATGTAATTAGCTCATTTGAACCTTTCAAATCTCTTTCTCCATCCTTCATCCCAGTACTTTTCCAGTTGTTATTTTTATAGAATTGTGTTAATGGAGCTGCAATTATTTTTGATCATCATCATCTGAATAATTTACTTAAAATCTTTCAATCTGGTTTTCCTGTTCAGACTATTTATAAAGGGTATGCAAATGCTCTGGGAATTTAAGGAATATACAATGTACTAGAAGCTAAGCACAAATATCTTCCAAGTGTGTGTACAAACAGATATTACTGATGTTTGAGAAAATCTATCCTTCAAGCAGTTCATTCACAGGGACCTTCTACCACTCAGATAATGGAACAAATGAAAATAAATAGGGCTTTCTGTCTTTCTGCTCATTTTCACTCTTGCAGACATTACCCTGGGGTCTGAATAACTGGTCTGTGTTTCCTGCTGCACAAAGACAAAGGACTGACTTGGCATGAGGAACTTGCAAGACATGGAGGTAACATATCCATGTTTCTTCCTCATCACGTCAGCAGCTGATGTGGAAATTCCTCAGCACTGCGAGCCTTCTATGATATTTCCCATGGGAAGATACTGATAGAGCCAGAAGTGGAGCTGCAAAACCTTCCAGAAGATGTGTTTTGCCATGTGGCTCTCTATTTTCTTGATCTTTGGCTTTATGCAGTCTGAGAAGCAGGATTATAATAAAAAAATTCATGTTTAAGTGCAAAATGAAACTGCAGCCCAGACGGGAAAATAGGAAAAACAAAGTAAAAGGGGTTTGTGGGCTTCACCTCTCGTGAAAAGCAGCTATTGACCTCAAACATGGTCAAATGTCACCTTGACAAGTGCTCACAGGGAAGTCAAATTGCAGCTGGACTGTGTGATTCCACAGGCAGAGCTGTTGGGAAAGCACTGGCTCGCTCAGACTACCAAAGGCAGGAGATGAAAAATGCCATTTGTCACAACATATAGAGCCTAATCCCTTTCCTTCTATCTTGGTACAAACACTGCCTACACAAGAGAGCTGCAAAGTTTGAGACTTGCAATAGATTCAGGGAACTAAACATCCAGCAACCACTGGAAATGACAAATAATGGCCACAGTGGCCCACAAGGGCATTTTTATGCATACCAAGTCAGGAACCTTCTGTCAAAGCTGGCACAAAGAGCAAAGGGCTGAGAGAGGAAAGGCATGACAGCATCAAACACACTTATATTCTCTACTACAGGAAAGTGAAGCTCATTTCTTTAAATAAGATTACCAATCCAGACCATTTTTGACACAAGGCGGATACCTTTATCTTAACATCCAGCAAACATCTTGAACCAAGGGAGCATATGGCAGGGAAACAGAAGAAACGCAGAAGTAAATATGCCTGATAATTATCCCTCTTGTGAGTTGAAAAACACATCAGAAAAAAGATAACAGGATCTGTCAAGGTTGCCTTGATCAAAATACAGTGAAACATAAAGTCGTTTTATTATAAGCAAGCCTGGAACCTACTCAAGCTGTTTCCTCACTTGGAACCTTCGACCTGCCTTGTCTTCACCATTGATTTACAAGGAGTTTGTATTGACAACTCAAGTGAAGAATTCTTCTCTTTTTTCCTAGCACGGCATCTCCCGTTACCTTGTACAATCCTCAGGGCAAGCACCAGCACAGACAGACAATTGTAATGCTAAAATAATCATAAATTTCAAACTGAAGATTTAAAAGAGCCCTTGCAGTATAAGTCTCATAGAAGTTGTTAAATGAGGATAAAACCATAACTCTCCAAGGCATACATCCTGAAATGTGTCTGTCCATAAACTGACAAATGCAACGAGAATAGGCTTAGAAAATTTAATTTAAAGTCCATTGTTTTCAGAGCATCTGAGGAATAGAAAACTAACCTATACTTGAGAAATCTTCATTATAACAATGCTATTGTGATACGAAAATAGCTGTACTTCTTTCATCATGTTGGATTTACATTTTGGAACAACCTGCCAGGATTAATACTGATTCAGGGATAAATGTGTTGTGCATGATGTAGCATTTTGTCAAAAAAAAAAAAAAAGAAAGAAAGACCTTACATCCCTTTGGCAGGGATGGCCATCACTTTTCTGTGCCCACTCTTCATTGCAAGAGTTCTGCTGTTGTTCTAACACACGTTTTATTTACAAATAACCCACTGGAGTTTCACATGTACAACCACATTACATCATCATTACAGTCAAACCACTGACAATACTGCATGCCAGCCACAGGAAAGGGAGCAGGCAGGAAATAAGAACTGACAGAACAGACATTTCTGTACATCCTTCTTTTTGTTCCCTTTCTCATGAGAATTCAAGGCGCTGTGCTCATTAAACATCTGCCTTACAGTAAGCAACATACATTAACGTTACAAATAGTTCACATTATTCATAAATAAAGAATAGATTAACTTTTTATGAATTCCCAAGATGAGGAATTTTTGGTGTTGTTCAGGCTCCTGCTCAGACTTCAAAATGTCTTTTCTCTCCTTTGACAACGTCTGTTTGGCAGAGGCAGAAAGTTGCCCTTCAACTAATAAGTCACACAACTGTAAGCACAAGGAAGGACCATGTGTTCTCTGTTAGACATTAGTAATCATCATGACACTTCAAATAAGTTACTTTATGCAGCACAAAAATGACCTTGGATTATTACTTTGATCCATATTTTATGTTGTCAGCCTGCAGAATTTTTATTAGAATTGATTGTTCAGGAAATCACTATATTCAACCCATCGACTTCTTACAACCGTGAAAATTATTGTAATTTAAACAGTATCATAACAGGAAGAGGACTTTTGAGGTATCATTTTAGGAAACTAGGCCCAGGTTATTTATAATAGGCAACGGGATACTTGTAATTAATTTTCCTCTCAAAGCATTCATGTCTGACTGAAGTCTTTCTGATTCTGAACAGCTTTATAAGGCTGTCACAGCAAAAACTGGCTACAGAATTAACAGAGTAAATGTTCTTTCCATTTTCTGTCCACAGGGCTGAATGTGCTACTCCAAATTCTTCCTGGTTTGGGAGACAAATCTGCACCTCGTTTAAGATGCTATTATGTAGAGGCTGGGAAGGCAATGGAAGGAGCTTTTTTTCCTTGACATGGTTGTTTTCAGCTTGGCAATAAGGAATCCCAATAAACTCTTTCTCTTTCAGCTGGGCAATTGATATGAGTTTTGCACATTGGTTCTTTTACATCTTCCAGTACATAGTGCAGGAGTTCAAGAATTATCATCAGAGCAGTTATGCTGAAGTCCAATATCTTGTGCTTGAGAGAGGCTGTGACCAGCTGTGACAAGAAACCCGGTACACAGGCAATAGTAGAGAACATGCACCAGGGACCCTGACCTCTGAAAAGTTAAAGATTGAGCTGTGCCTCTGCTTAGCATCCCATGCTTATTCCTATGTTGGCTCTTCCCTGCATAACCCTGCAACGAGTAAGCCTACCCTTCTCATAACTTCCTTTAGAAAGCCTCTGCCTGATCTTGTTGTTAATTTCTATTGCTATAATTCAAAATAACCTGGTAATTCTGAAAAAGGGCGAGGTTTTTTTAAACTACCTTGCTCTTCCCTGTCTTTTAGCTTCAGCAATATCATTTGATGAAGAGTTGCAAGTTGCATGAGAAAGTAGGTCTGCTTTTCAGTTTCTCATTAGGTTTTTTAGTAGCATGATTCTAGGTCCGGCTTCAACCATCTATACCAAAAGCACATTTCTGAGTGTAAACAATTTAAGGTTTGATTTCTTCTCCTTATATTGCTAGACACGTAATCATTTTTTCTTCAGAAAGGAATAAACCTTTTCGCAACACGAAATGAAATTTATAAAATCCATCTCTGCAGCTCCTAAGAACTTCTAGTTCCAGCCCAAAAGTGTTCCTTTTCTGGGAATGAGAAGCAATTATCAAAAAATAATAACAGCGACACAGCAAAAGACTGTTGTCTGTGGCCTCTGACAGAAAGTCATTCCCCACTCCACACTCAGGTCTAGCCAGACTCATCACTTTGATTTATTAGCAAAGACAGGCTAATGAAGAGGCAAATGTTTCTTCTTTGTTAAAGGTACAGACAACCGCTAAAAATCAGGTAAGTATTTCTACACTGTTGACCACCAGGATGTTGTATAAAAATATCTTTTAGGACTTTTTTTGTGTATGTGTACTGCTGTGTGCTGTTGTAACACAGAAAAAGTGTTTTGCCAAGGCGTAATTTCATCAGTCTTAGGATATCAAGCTATTCTTTGATATCCCAACAAAAAAAAACCTTTGCTTTTATCTTATAACAGCTTTCTTACAACCACTACAAACTAATTTGCTTTTCCGTTGCATCAGGAACTAGATAAGTATCTTTAAAGTTTCAATTCTGCCTACACCCATAAAGCGTGCAAGGCTGGGCAGGTACGGGCAAGCAAGATATTACAGTCCACTGACCATTATACTGGAAAGCTTTAAGAAAGGGTGGGAAAATAGAAAGCAGTCATTTTGACATTAATTAACATCAATTGGAGAACATTTAGATCAAAAGGAAATACTTGAAATGCAATTCTAAGAACAGCCAGCTTGGTTTCTTCATCTGCAAAACAAAGCCAATCTAATTTGTTCCAATTATTCAAAGATGTACTAGAGGTGGGCAAATCTTCTGGAACTGTGAGCTTCTGAGACTAGGCTCCTAAAAACCGATTAAGCCCCACGAATGGATTTGTTAAAATGTAAATAAAGGTGAAGCAATTTTACTTGTAGACGAAGTACCACCGCCACTGCCAAATGGCAGTGCGACTACAGAGGCTGCAATATTCAGCCATTGAATGCTTGAAGATTTTGTTTGTGTTATATGCTCAAGGTATGTGCTTAAGGCACCTCAGTCCAATAAGCCACCCTTACATTCCCTCTGTATCAGCAGGTAAAGAGCTGTTGGTTTTCCAGCCAGTTCAGACTACAATTCTTGGAGATAATTAAAGCCAAACAGTCAAGATCTTGAGCAATCTGATTTAACTGGCCTTGCTTTGAGCAGGGATTGAGGCACAGGACCCCTAGATGCCCTTTCTGAACTAGCTTGCTGAAGGAGTCAGTGATTTTACATGTCTTGTGGAACTGAGACTGGTTAGACAAATAGATCTGGTAACCTATTTCCCATTCATAGATCACAGTAGAAGATTATGTATAAATCTCATAGAAATTTGCAGTGGGTTTTGGTCTTTTAACTTCCTTTTCACTTTCAGTTTTTTCCTGAAGACAAAAAGAACTATTAATGATAATAATTTTTTAGCCTTAACACATCTTTTAAACTACATCTCTTTTCAAAATGTATTGCCATTCTTATATTTCATTTATAAATTTGCTTATTGTCTTTTATTCTTATGCTCTGGAAAGAATTCAAAATCGGAAATGCCTGGTGGTACTATAATTTCATTACTATCATTTCTATAATTTCTTATTTTTACTATAATTTCTATATTATCATTACTATAATTTCCAATCATCTTCATTTCCCCCCCACTACTCAGATAATGTAGCAGGAAAAATGAGAACAGTTCAGGACTATTGCAAGGAACATTACCATGAAAAATTCACCTAGAGCTAAATCCATTAAGGAGTTAAATGCCCATGTCCTAGCTAAGAGCCTTTGTGTGCAACGAAGTCCAAACCTGATTTTTTCAGACTCCAGCCATTCAGCTGTTAGGTCATGCTGCAGCATCAAGAATAACGTTTCCTGCAGATCTGCTCCAGCCCAAGGATTGCCAAGGTCTGAGGATGCCAGAGAGCCAGCCCTTCAAAGAAGCACAAACAAGGCAACTTCATCTCTCCCACTTCCCCACCATGCTGGATACTACAGACTGTCTCAGGGAATACCAAACAACCAAACCCACACAAGATTGCTGTGGTTTAATCCCAGCTGGCAACTAAGCACCACCACGGAGCAGCTTGTTCTACTCTCCCTCCAATTAGAACATAAATCCTGTTTTCCGTTGTCATTGCTTCAGGCTTAGAGACATATTTAGTCTGGATGTCATCTTAGGTTGCTCTCTTAAAATAGTTTCAGTCTCTGCATTGATTCATCCCATTTGTCATAGGACTATTGTATTTTTTGGTCATACCTGGAGGTGCAAAATGGTCATAAGCAGACAGATGGGCTTCCATCACTTCCACTAGCTGCTGGTGCAACTAGCAACTAGTTGCTAGTTGCCTTCTCATCTGCACATTACTGACTTTGGCCAGATGCTCTGGTTGCATGCAACTAACCAGAACACATTCATGATCTGAAACAAATTTCCATGACCTAACACTTTATTTATAAAAACAACCTTGTAAGGCATTTAAAGATGCATTGTTTGTCAAATGTTTCAATACCTGACAATGTTTTAGTATCTTTCTTTGAATGTCAGCTTCAATACTTACTAAAACTAATTCAGATTTGCAATGAGCCAAAAGGAAGATGCGTGATTTAGATAAAACAATGAAAACCTACTTGAGCAATAACCTTAAAACTAAGAAATTATCTGTTATACACAAGATTATTTTACTGCTGTACATTTTTATAACTGTATAATTGGTGTATTTTCCAAGTACATTTTCCCTTTTCTCAAAATAAGACATAACACTACATTTGTACTGACTAATTTAGGTGCCTAAATTGACAACAGTATTTCATGTTTGAGTTCAGGAAGATTATTTGTGACTTCAAAGTAATTTCCAGGCTGACTGACCTCACTCTTATGGTGGAAGAAATGGACAGCAATAATTGCAATGCAGGTATTAGGCAGGCTGCCAATTTAAAGTCCCTAACTCATCTGTCAAAACTGCTGCTCTCAGGTCATCATACATCAGTAGAATCAGCTTTTTTTTTTTTACATTCTTTTTAAGCTAGAACTTTATTAAATGAAGTCTTCCTTTTCATCTAACTTTGTCAAATATACCTGATCAGTATGAGTTAATAGTATTACACAACATTTTGAAAATTAAAGCTACAGCTTTTGTGTTCATTGTGAGAAATCCATGGGTACTGGTTTTGGCTGAGTGTTGTGGTTTAAGCCCAGGCCATAAATTAGAACCACGCAGTCTACTTCCTCCCCCCCCGCCTCTTTCTTCCCCCCCACTCCTGGAGGGATGGGGAAGAGAATCGAAAGAATGCAACTCCCACGGGTTGAGATAAGAACAGTTTAATAACTAAGGTATAACACAAATCACTACTGCTACCACCAATAATAATAATGATAAAGGAAACAAGGGAAGAGAATACAACACCTCACCGACCGATACCTCGTCCCCCACCCCGCAGTGAACTAGCCCTTCCAGGCAACTCCCAGTTACATCCTGGGCATGACGTGCTGTGGTATGGAATACCTCTTTGGCTAGTTTGGGTCAGGTGTCCTGTCCCTGCTTCCTCCCGGCTTCCCCTCCTCCCTGGCAGAGCATGAGACTCACAAAGTCCTTGCTCAGGGTAAACATTCTGACCAGCAACTGAAAACATCGGCTTTATCAGTATTATCCCCAGGCAGAAAGTCAAAACCACAGCACTGCACCAGCTACTAAGAAGGATAAAAAGTGACTGCTACTGCTGAACCCAGGACAATATCCACCCCTTATTCCATACCATTCATATCATGCTTAGATCCCACATTTTCAATATACCCTCACTCTCATCTCAGTGCACTGTTATCCTAGTGCACAGACCAATCCCTATAAAGCTGCTGAGTCCATTTGGTCCATGATGTTGGGCTCCATCTCTTGTAACAGTCTTTCAGGGCAGGAGAAGCTGTGTGCAGTGTTCACACTCGTGAATAACCTGGAGATAGTGTCTATTGCTAAGTCCACCCCTCGATCATGAGTCCATCTCTATGTTGCATCTCTGCCCTGATGGCCTGAAGTGTCACGGGCCCACCAGGCTCAGAATAATTCACCCTCCCCTTCAGCAGTTTCTGCAACTTGTCGTTGAGGACTCCATACAGCTGCCTTCCATCTCTGACGCTTCCAAATCACTGGAGGGGCCCAGTGGACAGAGATAGATAGACTTAATTTTCTTCATAGCTTGTATAGTGACATGCTTTGTATTTGTGATTAAAACAATGTTGATAACATATGGAAGCTTTAGTTATTACTGAACACTTTCTGCACCTCACACCACCTCACTAGCTAGTGGGCTGAGGGTTCACAAGAAGCTGGGAGGTGACACAGACAGGGCAGCTGGCCGTGGCTGACCCAAGGGATATTCCACATCATATGACATCATGCTCAGTAATAAAAGCTGTAGGGAAGAAGGAGGAAAGAGGGATGTTTAGCTTTGTCTCTCCAAGTGACTGTTACGTGTGACAAAACTCTGCCTGATGATGGGAAATAGTGAACAAATTCCTTGTTTTATTTTGCTTGCGTGTGCAGCTTTTGCTGTATCTCAACCCGTAAGTATTTATGTCAAATCACAAGCTTTCATACTTACATCCTTCCATTTCTTTCCCACATCCCACTGCATGGTGGGGTGAGTAAGCAGTTGTATGATGTTTCATCACTTACTCGGGTTAAACTGTGACAATATGGTATTCATGTAAGTCATGTGAGGGTGAAGTTTTATATATATATACACATACATATGTATATTAAAAACAGGCTTTTGGTGTGAAACAGTACTATCATGTTTTAATATGAGCTGCAGTTTCTGCTAGTTGTGGTGAAAATGACACAATGGCCACTGGCCGCTAAAGCTAATAAACTGAACATGTTCTGAAGCTTTGAGTTTCTTATGCATAAGGCAATTTTTCTTCCTTTAAATTAGTTCTCCCATGTTCCATGCCTTAATTAAACTTAAGTGCTTCTCTGCAAGAGCTTTCAGATGCTCCTACTGAACCGAAAGGTACCACATTTTAAGAACACAACTTCTCTCCCTCACCAACCGTGAAAACAGAGGACAAATACACTCCTACATCGGGAGACAACATTCCATGTGGGAAGCTGAGGAAGCAATTTTAGACTAAGTTTCTTTCTCTTCCTCTTCTTCCTCTACTGTACCTCATACTTTTGGATGTCCTAGTATAAATGGTTGCAACAGCTGTTTTCATAGGTCTAGAAGTTAAACAAGCTCACACACAAGAACTATGAGTTGGTGTAAGTAAACCAGAATGGGGATAAAATTTACAGATTTATGTTGCATTTTGTAATGGAATTTAAATTATCGTAGAAACTTCTTAGAGCTGTGCCATCAGTCACTTTATTACCTGTGTTTAAAATTCTCCTGTATGATGTAAGCCGATAAACTCTCAATGCAGCGTTCCTCCTATTTCAGAGATGAAGTCATTGTGTCAGGCTGCATGAGGTGCTATAGAGGAAAGTCACAGAATGAGCACTTTAACTGAGGGGAAAATTCCAACTGCTTTTGTCCATCTCAGGACAAACATACAGTAAAGCCTCATTGATCCCTTGTGTATCACATGACATTTCCTTTCAGCTTGTTTCTCTTGTATTCAATCTGTTTGGTTAAAGTGTGTTTTCCAAACAGCATTCATCTCAACCTGAAGATTTCAAGTGATAAAAACTACAAGACTCCCTAGGCAGTTTGCTTTGGTGTTTAATTGATGTCATTGTTAAAAATGTGCACCTTAATTTGAACACAAATACATCTGCCTTCATCTGACATTGGAACTGGTTCTCATTTAACACTTCTCTCCTAGTCAGAAAAGTCTTTTCATGCAAGGCATTTCCCCCATCCATTCATTTATCTCCTATAGCACAGTCACTCTTCCATCATCTCTTTGAAGCATGAACCGGGCTGAGCTCCTTTATTATCTCACCACAAAACATCTTCTATGCTTTGCATCATTTTAAAGACTGTAAATATCCCACCCTGTGACCAACCAGAAGTGTCATGAATCCTTACTCCTTGTCACCTGTCTTCCCTATTTCCTTTGGTTGGATGGCATGGGTGAACAGTGGCTGTGTAATTACTTCTAGCCCCTTTCAGTCTCACATTCTCACATTTGGCATGAAAATTGCCCTACGACATGTATTTATCTTATTTCTACTTTTTTTTTCTTCAAGCCAGGCTTGAGAGATGAACTCCGAAGGATGCTATTTTTCTTAACACACAGTGGTTGCCAAGCAACAAGAGCCACAGGAACTTTTTTTTTCCCTGCAAATTTCTTCCTCCCACTCAGACTTTTTTCCAATTTGGAAACCTATAGGTACAGAGTATTTTATGGAAAAGAAGCCACCTAATATCCTTTGAAATCAAAGCAACGATCAAAAGCTTAAAGGCTGTATCATTAGAGAGTTCAGAAGCATCTGAAATTTAATGCTGTCAGATTTGGCTTAGTGGCAGTCAGAATATTCTAAATTTTTAATGATGTTTTTCCCATCTCACCATTAGCCAGAAAATGAGATTGAATTACTGGGACCTTATTGATAATACATAACATTGAATTTTGAAGATTTTGATTTTTCCTAGAGAAAAACCCACAGTTCTAAAGTAGTTGTATAGAATCATAGAATGGTTTGGGTTGGAAAGGACCTTAAGATCATCCAGTTCCAAGCCCCTGCCATGGGCAGGGACACCTCACGCTAAACCATGCCACCCAAGGCTCTGTCCAATCTGGCCTTTAACACTGCCGGACATGTAGATTTTCTAGTTCTCTGGGCAAAATGTGCCAGCACCTCACCACCCTCACAGTAAAGAACTTCTTCCTTATATCTAACCTGAACTTCCTCTGTGTATCACTGTAGGACGTCCATCTATACCTAAAACTAGAAATGTACTGTTAATGCCATTGCATGGGTGAACAACTGAAGGACAACGACATGTTGGACTCTGTAATTTTCAGTGCTCCTAACTTTTGCCAGATCACAGGAATTTTGGAGCTTGAGCTTTACATCATTTGTTATACATAAACTGGACAAATGGAAATACATAGGTACTTCTGAACATAGGTTCATGACTATGAACCAGGTCAGACAGAGACCCAGGCATCTGCTGTCACCTCCACACCCTTCCACAGAAAGAGAACCCAGTAGAGAGATCATAGCAGATCCACAGAGTGATCTGGTCAAGTCTGCAGACTGGATCTATGGGATATTGTTATGCCATATCAGACTGTGGTTAGTGACAGATGCAGACTCAGTTCGGGCAGAAAATCAAGTTCTTTTTGAAACTCTTTCCTGGACTTATCCATTTCTGTGACATTTCTGTGGCATTCTGTAGGTGTTTTACCTACATCTACATTATAGATACCTACACTACACTTGTGCTGGTAAATTAAACAGTGCAAAGGAATTTTTCCAAGCACGGAAATTCAATGATTTATATTAAACACATTTGTTGCCATCTAGCATTTTCCCAGAGGGACTCAGACCCAATCTTTACACAAATATAGTCCAGGAACTATTGCTAATAGTTCGGGTGCCTATTTTGGAGAGCGGGAGTTTAACAAGATGAATACAGACTATCTCAATGATCTGCCATTTCTCCTCAGAACCAGGAAATCCTCTCAAGAAAATGTAATTTACTATTATACTGAACTCTTTGATTTAGCTGTATCACTGTGTATAGCTCGTACAAATGAAATCTCCTTTGATATATGTCTGTGCTCTTTAGACAGTCAGTGGGAGAGATAAGTCACTTTGCTTAATTTCAAGCACCTGAACTTGGTGAAAGGAGATGACTCTTCACCTTTTGTTTTCTGTTTAGATGTCTGGACCCCTTGTCTGCTCCTCCAAACAGCATGCATGTTTGTTCACTCCTAAGCTCCCTTCAGGACTGAATGTTCTCAGCTGATCTTAAAGTGCAGTCCAGAAAAGTTTGTTCAAGTGATTTCTCATTGAAGAAATATGTTCCAGGCAAAATGGATTAGGTCATACCACATTTGTTGCCTACATTCCTGTGCAGCCCTCAGTCCCAAAAGCCACAGCAGGCTCTGCTCCCCCCAACATCTCCACATTCCCTGACAGTGTGACCTCAGCCCATGCAACACTTTTGGCTTATGCGTTATAAAAATTCTTTACTGCAGCAAATTAAGTCCTTTAAATTCTAACAAACAAGCAAATAAATGGGTTTTAAGGCTTAAAGGCTCTGAAGAGATGCCAGACAGTCCCTACACGGTGCAGTCATGGCCAATCTACACTACAGAGCCTTGAAACATATTGATGTTTTGAATAAGTCTTGAAAAATATAGATGTAAGCCACTAGGTGCCATTATACTGGCAGCCAGGGATCACTTGCTTTTGAAGGACTGCTTCATTAGATAACTGAAATGGCAGTAAAAGTGGGAAGACCCATTCTTCTTCTTGGGATCCCCAGTGCTAAATGGTTTGTATGCACTGCTCCTTGTTAATGCCATTCAAACTCTGACTGACTCTTAGCACTCCTCTGTAAAGATCAACCTCCAGATGAAAGCAGTCAAACATGCCTTCGGAATAACCCAAACAATTGCACTTCACTCTATAGCCTGTTCTTCTCCCTCCAGGGAGAATCAGCTTTTGTAGGTCATGATTTCCATTCTGCTTCTATAGATGAGTTTCATTAGTTCCTGGAATCAAGCTCTCTCCAGGTTATATTCACTCAAGTTGCCTTGTAGAGGCAGCTGGAAGTGCAGTTAGATTTTTGCCTTCAGCATTGAAGATACCAAGTTTGAGAGAAAGTAACTCTCCTTATTTAAACACAAGATAAAAAGTACATTGTCACTACATGAAAACGATTTTGCAGAAACAAGTTTTTTAGGAGAAGGTTAATCTTTTTTTGAACCTTGAGTGATTAAGCTGGAAAAAGTGGATGGACTTCATACAGTGTGGCAAGAAGCAACAAAATCCAAGACTGACAGAACACAGTTGCTGTTAGTCCGGCCTCATTATGTTAATCAGTTACACAGAAGAGGATGGGTAGTAGCTCTAGGGTATTGGCAGGGGAAGAGAGAGAACAGGAACAGAGAAAAAAAACATCATTAGTGATTGTAAAACAGAAAAAGGCAGGAAAAAGATTGTAATGAATTCTGTAACTGGTGTTTCTGCTGAGACCATAATTCTTATAATCCAGTGGTTATGAATTCCTGTTCTAGGCTTGTCTTTAGAAGTTATTTTAGGTTTCTGTTCCATTAGGAAGTAAAGTGCTTATTTTGTGGAAAATGCTTTTCCATTGATAACTGCGTGTTTCTATCCTTTACCAGTTCTCTGCATGAGTTCTTTCTGATGTATATTGGTTGTTAAGTGTCACCCACACAATTTCCAGAAGGACATTCTGTGCATTGCATGAAGTATATAAAATTCTGGCATAAAAATGTATGAACCATGAGTTTTGCTGGTTGTATTGTAGGAGTACTAATTGCTATGGCTGTGAAGATGCCTTGACAAGTGTAACATGTGAAGTTCAAAAGGCAGCCTTAGTTGCAGTGACCATGAAATAGTGGAGTTCAAGATCCTTAAGGGCAGAAAGGAGTGAACACAGCAAGCTCACTATCCTGGACTTCAGGAGAGCAGACTTTGGCCTTTTCAGGGTTCTGATTGGTAGAGCACCATGCAATCAAACCCTGGAAGGAAGAGAAGCCCAAGAAAGCTGGTTAATATTCAAGGTTCACCTCTTCCAAGCTCAGGAGTGATGTATCCCAACAAAGAGAAATTCGGGCAAAAACACTATGAGGCCTGTATGGATGAACAAGGAGCTCCTGGACAAACTCCAACACAAAAAGGAAGTCTACAGAGGGTAGAAGCAAGGACAGGTAGCTTGGGAGGAATACAGAGAAATTGTCTGAGCAGTTTGACTGGCCAGATTATGGAGCAGATTCTCCTGGAAACCACAGTAGGGCACATGAAAAACAATGAGGTGGTTGGTGAGAGACAATATGGCTTAACTAAGGGCAAATCATACCTGACCAATTTGGTGGCCTTCTATGATATGACTACAGAACTGATGGATAGGGGCAAAGCAGTTGATGTTGTCTACCTGGACTTGCACAAAGTGTTTGACACTGTACCACAAGACACCCTTTTCTATAAACTGGAGAGACATCAATCCGATGCAATCCCAGGCACAAATACAGGAGTTCATGTGCTGAGATAGGTGTTTAGACTTCCATCACAGGAACTGAAGACCCAGTTCTTTGCCTGTACACAAACCTTATTGGTCAAGATGATGACACCTATCTGGCATCTCCTGCTTCAGAAGGGTATGGGTGTACAGCAAGTCCTATGTCTTCATAGGTGTGCAGACATCTCATACTTTAGAGTATCTCAGATAACATTAGTTGCTTACGTTTAGCCAACTGAATTTACCTCTGGATTAGATTTTTAATTTGACTGTAAGGGAATCCTAACCACATATCATGCATACAGATACCTACATTTAGGTTGCCTAATCTAGAGCCCAATCTTAGTCCTACTGATGGATACTAGGAAAGGCTAAAACCTCCCTCCCTCAGGTCCTGATGATGAATAGATTCTATGAAGAACTATGCCAGTTCTTACCTATGTTTTAATCAGGTCATTACATTCTTTTTAATTCAGCACACCAACACTCAGATCTCAACATGAAGCTCTGTCACATTCAGAAATATATATATCATAAAAACACACCATTAGGTGAACACATTTTATAGAATCATGTACAATGCTCAAGGGAACCATACACAAAGCTTAATACTTATTCTTGATTGCAATTTAACAAAATGACAATCAACTTCTCTGGGATGATAATGACTTTGGGGTTAACGAACACATTTTCAACTCCAAGTAGCACTGTTCCTGCAAGTTATCCACCTTTTTTGAGGAGTTAGCCCCAGACTAACCTGTCCTAACTTCAGGTTCACAGCCAGGAACCATAAAGAAGGAGCTCACCCAGTCTGTTCTTCAGATCATAGTTACACCCAGGAGCTGTGTATTGCCTTCACTCGACTACAGGGCCTTGCTGCACTATAGACTGCATTCAGTTGCACAGCAGAGGTGACCTAAGTCTTGCCTTTAAACTGTGAGTCCTCTGCAGTTGAAACCTAGCTGTATTTTTGGACTACTAGCAACACATGGTTGAGGGGACACAGCTGGGGCTGCTCAGCATTGCTGCAGTTAAATAATTAAGAATAATAAAGTGGTAATTCTTACACAAGAAAAGCTCCCATTAAAATGAAAAAGGAGCTTGGCTTTGGGGGCTGAGAGAGCAGTGCAATTCTGACTCTCAGCTTGTCCCAGCATTAAATATACCTAAAGCTACTCTGATATTCAGGACATGGAAAAAAAAGAACTTGCTATCATCAGGAAATGGATGATTCTGCCATCTTATATTTACTAAGGTATTGAAACATGAATGTTTCCTAGGAGATAAAGTATTTACTATTTGCATCTGAGACATGTGCCTTTATGTAATTTCCTTGGACTTTTCTAAGATCATTTCGTTCCCTAGGGTAGAACATGAAGGTACGGCTGCATTTGTCTTACTGGCTCTTTGATCTCTGCCTTTTGGTACTCTATAAATCAGCCAACTGACTTAAATTACTGACTGTCTTGTGAAAAAACTGGAGATAGTCTTCTACTGTATTTACTCTGATAGTCACATGCATTAGTCATCGTAATCAGGGCTCGTTTCTGATTGCTGACTAAAAAAAGTTTTCTGTTTAAAACCTAGCAGGCAGCCACAAAACCTCAGCTGTATTCTTAGCTCTGATCCTGACTTACTTGGTGACTTAATTAAGTCCATTATCACTTGATGTTCAGAAGTGCTGAGAGCTGTTTTCATCATTGACTTTGTCTTTAAAAAGCAGCTGCTTAATACCATGAAAACTTAAGCTACTAATCTCTCTTCATCTCTGTTTCCCTTTTCAAAACTGGAGATATTTAATATTTACCTAGCCTTCAAGGGGTTTTGGAGGCTAAATCCATTAGTGACTGAGAGGCAATCAGATAATTTGATTTATTCAATAGGCAAGTCTATAAATAAATAAGAATACAATGTCAGATTTCTGACATGCAGCAGTTCCTTTCCATATCAGACTATCAGAAAAATATTTCATTCCTACTATTTCTGTTGGGCACATAAAGCCAACGAAGCTCTGAGTGATCATAACAAATAATCTATAAATTTTGGATGTCTAAGAAACGGACTTACAGCAGCTAATGTGAAGAACACAAATGCTGATGCTGTTTCTGATAGCCCTTGGGAAAAAAATTGACTCCATTTCCAGTTATTATTGCATATTTACTAAACATTACCAAATACCTTTTCTTCCTTTTTAAAGCATAGAATATGCCTTCATCTACCTGCAAAATTTTAACTGTCAGATTGTCTTTTGCCCATCTTATTTCTTTATTTTATGTGAAAATATATAATTCTACTACCATCCTTCTTTTGTACAAATACACTTAGATTTCTCATTATGATGAGCAGTGTCTTTGGTACTTTCTGTTATACAAAGTATCTTCATAAAGCAAACAGACACGATGGTGACTCAGGGGAGGTGGTGGTTGTTATTTAGTGAACAAGTCTGGTTTGTTTGACTTCTAGGAATTTCCATTAAGAACTCATGGGAATCTCCATCAGGGAGATGATGCAGAGAATGAGCAAAGTGAACCTGAGAAACCACATAGCATTTATTCCCCAAATTCCTTGAGCTCAAAGGCACACCTAATGTGTTTGGAGTGGTATGAATGAACAGGTACAGCTGACTGATGATAGATAGTTTCTTTGTTTGAAAACCACTTTATCTGACTGCAGATCTGGGGCTGCTAAATCATAGAATCATAGAATCAACGAGGCTGGAAAAGACCTTAAGATCATCAAGTCGAATGAGGAATGCCAAGTCCACCACTAAACTATATCACTAAGGGCCTAATATACATGGGTTTTAACACTTCCAGGGACAGTGATTCTACCATTGCACTGGGCAGCCTGTTCCAATGCCTGAGCACCCTCTTGGTGAAGAAATTGCTCCTAATCTCCACTCTAAACCTCCCCTGGTGCAACTTGAGGCCGTTTCCTCTTGTTCTGTCACTTGTTACTTTGGAGACTGACCCCACATCAATCCATCCTCCTGTCAGGCAGATGTACAGAGCGACAAGGTCTCCCCTCAGCCTTCTCTTCTCCAGACTAAACTCCCCAGGTCCCTCAGCCATTCTTCATCACACTTGTGCTCCAGGCTCTTTGTCAGCTCTGTTGCTCTTCTCTGGATCCATTCCAGCTCCTCGATGTTTCTCTTATAGTGAGGGGCCCTGAGCTGAACACAGGATTCAAGGTACAGCCTCACGAGTGCCCAGTACAAGGGGACAATGACTCCTCTGGCCATGCTGCCACACTATTGCTGATACAGGCCAGGATGCCGTTGATCTTCTTGGCTGCGTGGGCACAAGCTGCTCATGTTCAGCTCCATCAGTCAGCACCCACAGGACCTTTTCCACGGGCAGCTTTCCAGCCACTCTTCCCCAAGACTGTAGCATTGCATGGGGTTCTTGTGGCCTAGATGTGGGACTCAGTACTTTGCATTGTTGAACCTCACACCACTGGCCACAGCCCTTTGATCCAGCCTGTCCTGATCCCTTTGCAGAGCCTTTCTATCCTTCAGCAGATCAACACTCCCACCCAACTTGGCATTGTCTGCAAACTTACTGAAAGTGCACTCAATCTCCTTATCCAGATCATCAATGAAGATATTAAATGACACTGGCCCTAATACCGAGCTTTAAGGGATACTACTAGTGACTGGTCACCAACATGTTTGATGACATGAACAGGTAGATTAGTTGAAAACTAATATCACTCATTTCTGTTAGTGCTCAGCTGCAGTGTGAGTCCATAGTTCAAAAGAAGCAATCTGCCATTGGGAAGTATAAAGACAATAATATTCAGCTCCCTTCAACAAATGAACATTAGACATCCATCCATCCACTCATTCATCCATCAGTCCATCCATCCATCATCTGCAGCTAACCTCACAAATGGGCATGCTGAAGTCTGAACAGCCTCCCAGCTTATGATGTTTCCTCCCCTTGCTTACAAAACAGCATCTTGGACAAACTGCTTTCTTCCAGGAAAATTACCTTACTCAAGCCATGTGAATATCACAGTTCTGGCAATCAGCCAACCTTTATAACTGGCTAATATTTTAAAATATAAATATTTTATAGAATACATCCCCAGTTTTTCTGAAGGTCAGCTAATAGCTGGTTATGACAGTTGTAAACCATTAGAAAACCAGTACAAACTCTGTGACATTTGCTCAGACTTCATTTATTTATTATTATTAAATATTTGTCCGAAAGCATCCATTAATTAACAAACTCTGTATTTCACATCCTGTCCTTATGAAAATGGAAGATGTTATTAAGAAAAACTATGCCTGAAAATAGAAGCAGCTTAGAGAGGCAAAAATCCCATTCTCAATATAAAATGAATACAATTCAATAGTATGAAGTAATTTGAAGTAAGGACAAATTAATGGTACTTTCCTGAAGTCCAGTTATGCACATTTAGTATGATATACAAAAGGTAATCTTGGTTTTTTTGCTACGGCTGCCACTTACCTCCAAATTACCTAGTGCATCACTGAGTGAGAAAGTGATCCACCCCAGTGAATAGGTTCACAGATCAAAAAGATGAAAGCTGGATAGACTGGGGCCAAAATAATAAAAATAGTAATAATATTTTTTTAAAGTGTTTTAGATATTATTTATTTGATGAAGAGCTGTCTTCAAGGATCTCTGCTCCTGGTAAGATCAAGTATGGGGAAAAAGAACATCAAGCCCAGGGCAAGATTAATAGCATTCCCAATCAACTGGAAGTCTATACAGATAAAAACAACAGAGTGAGATCAGCAGATGAACTGTCATATGCTTCATGAAGCACAGGAATGGTGTGCTCTGTATATCTCAAATATGAAGTATATGTCAGACGATCACAAAATCCTTCTCCATATTACTGTACCTCTAACATCTGGGTATTTCCATCACAGATATTATCCTTGTGACTTTATAGAGTTCACAAAAACATCCACATCTCAGCAGTGTGAGGAACAGTATGACTAAATTAGTCTATTTCATAGCCAACCAGTTCTTCAATGCAAACATCTGTCTACTTCCTTTTTAAGAACAAGCACTTTTTATGACTAATTCCCCATGAAGACATCATTCCTGCGAAAACTCAGCAATAAAGGTCTAGGAGAGCTTTCCATCTTTCAGGTAAAGAAAGTCAGAGCACAATCTGAAGCAATTTGTCATATGAAGAGGTTTGCATCATAAAACATATCCCTGTTATAAGATCATTTGGGGTTTTCACCTGCCTTATACAGACAAGGTATCCATCCATAAGCAAGCTTGAATTTTGGACAAAGGAAATTGAAATTACACTTTCCTTCGAAAATATGGGGTTGCCTAGTTATATTTTTATATAATGGAATTGGAATATATATTGGAATGTAGTGTGACTGTGTAGCCCTGTAATACTGTACAGCTATCACAAATAACTGCCCAGACACCTTGTACTGAGTCTGCAGGGCCTCAGGACAGAGGCTTGCCAGGCTTGCTCTGTCTGAACCTTTCTTGACCTGCCTTCACTTTATACAACTTGATTTAGCTGTAACAGCAATTTCTTTAATTGATTAGGTGTCTCTGGCTAATTTACTTTTGTTAGCTCTGTGTGGTACAATGGCAGTTTTATACAGATAGCAGTAACAAGCAGGTGTTCATTATGGAATGACTCTAACACAATGATGTACCATACAGAAATACAAACCTGGCACAGTAGCAGAGGCCTTGAGATATAAAAGCATGGGATGGAGCGTGGAGGAGTGCAGGCACAGGACAGTAAGAAGTAAGGCACAACTTGGCACTGCAGGCCCCACACTAGGAACGACGCAGGAATGGTCAGTTAAAAAACTGTCCTGGACATGGAAAAAGCAGGCTTATTGGTAATAAAGAGAATAAAGAAATAGCATCTAACATAGGTCAGAAGCTTGTATCTTAGAAACTGAAAGCAGTATCTTAGACCTAAGTTCCAGTGTACATTTTGTCTTATACATAGATAATAAATTGAACTGGATCCTGTGAAATACTAACGCAAGCTCATATTTGAAATTATTCAGCCAATGCTAACAATTCTTAAGAATACAAATACTCCTGAGAACAGGAAAGATCTGCAAGCTGCACAGTTCCCAACTTCAAGAATCAGAGCGGAAAAAGTGGTAATACCAATGACATCTACAGTGCTTGCTCTGATCCCCGTAGTGGGATCACTAGAGCAAAATATCATAAAAGATTTTCACCAGGGAGGCTTATAACAACAGTATAAGCAAGCCAGCTAACTCTGTTCTCAGTTGACACCCACTCAGCACCATAACACCCTTCAGAAGTCAGATGTAGGGGTGTGAAATATCATGTGGCATGAACAACAATCAGCAGCGTATCTGTCAAACACTTAGTATCAGGGCACAAGGTTGCAGGGACCCTCTGCAAAATGGTGGGAAGGCAGAAATGAGAACAGGCAGATGGATAAAAGGCCAAAGTGAAGCCCACTATGTCACTGGTGAAAACCAATAGTGATTTCTCCTGTTAAAGAATAACATCTGCTTTAATTTATCTAAAATTGTAGAAACCGTTGCTATCTCCCTTTCTTCTTCTAGGGTACATTTGTATCTTGAACTATTAGCTTGTCATATGTGTGATTAGGTTTTGAAAGTTGGAATTTAGCTCAGTTATGCTGCCATCTGTCAGGATCTGGTGCCATCTGTCGCAATAATTCACTTGGATTCAAATTACTTTCAAACTGGTGGTAACATGAAGGTTTCACAGAAGTCATGGCATTCAGACATGTTGCATATGTATAAATTCAGATGTGTCTTAGTTATTTACCCCATAGTAAATAACTATTGTGTAGTTATTTTAGTAGTTATTGTATTATCTGTATCTGTTTCCTAATCTACCACTACATATCAAAAAACAATCACAGATTTAACAATCTAAATTCAAAAATATAACAGCTATTTTTTTGTTATTTTATCTCAAGAGCTCTTTTCAATCCTTCATTAACATTGTTTTCAGACATTTCAAATCTGTGTTATTCATTCCTATTATATCTTTGCACATGTGAGCTCCTGCTTCCTGCGAAGTCAGGATTCATTGCACCTTGTGCTCACCATCGTAAAATTTGGTCATCCACTCCAATTTAGTGCTTTAAGTCCCTTTCAAAATCAATCAGTTCCAAAGAGTTCAATCTTAAATCAGCAGGATAAATTGTGATGTAGAGGTGTCTGTCTTTCTCCACTAACTGGTAAACCATGCTTATTCTTCAAACACAGGACCTAAATATCATCTTAGAGGTTTTCTTTCCTTCCATTTTGATGATATCTGAATCAATCTACTCAGGGAACCGTTAAACAATATCACAAGATTTTTCAATGTAGCAGAGCACAAAAATGTCCAACAGTTAAAATATCAACAAAATTCAAACTGAAAGATACTTATTTTAAACAGCAAACCCTGATTGTGTTGAAAAGAACAAGGAATGAGAGGATTTAAGAGAAGACTAATGATCTTTCTCACCAATAGATCACAAAAAAAAAAAAAAACCAAAACTGAAAATTGAGCTAAAAGCTGTGGAAAACTGTAAAGAATATTGTCTTTTGCAAGCTGAAGAACTAGAATAGTCATAAAATGAAAGTAGAAATGGAGGTAAAATAAATTGAAAGAGAGAAGAAGAAAAATAATTCAAACCAGGACATCCTGATTCTCAGTCTTATGCCTTATTCCAAAGGTCAGTCATCTTCAGTGCTGGTACTGCTGGTGTGTGCTATCATATCTGTTAATATTTGTTCTTGCCTTCACTCTTCTTCAACATGTTTTTCTTGTAATTACTATATTCTTGCATAATTGATCTTGTCAACCTTTTCTCCTGTTTCATTATAGGAATCATTTAAAGTCATTATTCTTCTAACCTAATTTTCAAAGCCAATTACTATCTCTAGTCTTGCTATGTTGTACATTTATATCATGCTTAACATGGAAGATTATCATGCAATGAATCACCTCCCATGTAGTATTTCTTTGAAAATTAAGTCATAAATCAAATACCAGAATTTCTTCATTATAAAATCAGTGCAACTATTTCAAGACAGGTGAAATGTAATAAATCTATTTGTGAAATGGAAAGATGCAGCAGATAGGGATTGTTGCCTTGTAGCAGGCAGCAAAGATATGAAAAGAGACTATAGGGCTGTTGCAAGTAAAATACTTGCATGAAGAAATAAGCAGATTTTACATTTCTTACTATGAAAGAACTCAGAGGTAATCTTAAAGAAAAGCAGGAGGTAAATCTAAGAGCTAGAAATGCTTCAGTTATGCTTTTAAAGGGTTGAGGAGGAGGAACAGAGAAAACCAAATCTCCTGTAAAGCTAGACTATAAGTATGGGAAACCAAGGGGTTCTACTGTGGAGTTAAACTACCCGCAGCTAGGCTTCTGCAACATCCGCTATTAAGCCAGATGACCAGCCTGATGATGTGGGTCTTGGCACACAATGGAGCACGTCCTACAGTGCATCTGCTCCTCACTCTCAGAAAGTCCCACAGTCTGGGAAAGAAGTATCCAGCCTCCTTTCCCAGACCATGGGCAGGGGTGTTGTCTTCCTTCAGCTCTGTGAGTCATTCTTTAGAGGCAATAGCTTTCTTCTTGGTTGGCCTGGAGTGCTGACATCCTACTTTCTCTGAATCACCCCACTGCACTGCATTCCAGCTCTTAAAAGGATGCACACATGCCCCTCAAGGTTAGCCCATACAGTTAGCAGTCTATATATGACCCTCTCTGGTCAACTTCATCCTGCACTTGACCACATCAATTTGGTGTAGTTCTGCAATTATAGTCCTTGTTGAGATACAACAATTCTGCTCCTACAGAGCTGAAGAAGGAAAACAAGCCAACACTTCACAATACTGCAGCAGTTTATACAGAAATGCAGTGGATTAAAAGCTCCATGTCTCCAGCACTTACAGTGACCTTGGGATAAAAGCAAGTATTCTTTTTATCTTGTTAAGGCAAAATAAATTAGCAAACCAAGCTGTGCTGAATCTAGCTTTGTTCATGATTATTGCTCTAGCACAGACCATTGAGCAAGAGAGTGGAAAATTGAGCCTTACATCAAAAAGATGTGTTATCAATATCCTGGAGTGTAACAAATAGGAGCTTGGGTTTTCACCACACTCAGAGGTTTGGTTCCTACACAAATGACCACTAAACCATTAAGATGAATTTCTCGGGTCTCTCAGCCAGCGCAGTCAGCAGTTTCTCAGAGCTGGACAAAGACTTTGTTGGTACCATCTTTTGGGGAATGGGTGACACTGTACACTGCAGACATTTAAGTCATGGCTCTTCACAGGGGTGTATAACAGATCAGAAGAATCTCACCCAGAATGTTTAATTTCTTTTAATTGCCTACAAAGAGAATTCAGGGCAAGCTCATATGCACCTGACTAAAGTTAGGAAATTTAGCTTTATAAACTAAACCAATTTTAAACTGTCATCAAATTATAAACAAAAAAGGAGCTGTGTGGGAAGGGAAAGCTATCTACTAAAGACACATTTGCCTTAGGTTACACACATTGAGAAGTGAGGGGACTCATTTATTGCTGAAGCTGCAGTGGGGCTCAGAGAGATTACTGGTTTTGAGTTTTAAGTTGTCATACAGCATTTTCACAAGTCAAAGATGTGTCATCCTTGAGAAAGAGGGAATGTCCTTACTGAAGAACAGCTAGGACAAATATTTGCTTTTAAGAGGAAATTTGAAGTATTTGAACCCATGTGCTATGACTGACTGTAACTGTCAGAATAGCTGGTTAACATGGTCATTCAAAACTGGTGGAATTATTAATGAACTAGTAACAGCTTACTGTTAATGGGGTAGAAGATTAGTTAAAAGTGGGTTTGGTTCATGTGATCTGCTGCTTCTTGCTTTATGAGTGCTTTGGAGTGTGAAAAAAAGGCTTTCAAGTGTCTGTGGGAAATGATAAGTTGCTTTTGCATACAGGGAATTCTTAAGGCTAAGGAAAGAAACCTTTAATTACTTCATGTAAAAATGGGCAATTTATACTTCTGGGAGGCCACATAACAATGCTCATGTCAGAAGTGGCCATTATTAGTGTGGAAGATGATAAGGCTGTGTTACTTCGAGCCTCCTGGGTGGTGGTGCAGCCTGGTGAGCTGATCTGTGTGCTAAAACACTGTAATTCTTTTCCTGACTGCTGTTAATTTTCTGTGTGATCTCTGGGTCAGCCATCTCTGTGCCTCATTTTTTCTTTTAACCTGCTCTTCCTTAGCTGTCTAGTCTCTCTTAGCATATATTCTTACTGTGACAGCACAGCAGGATGGTGATGTTCTGGGCCCTACCCTGTCACAAACAGTAATAACAACCCCTATGCCTCCTGTGGTGTACGAAAGCCCACTGCCTGTGCATCACTTCTGAGTACAGGCTATGATGTTGATGGAAGCATTGACACTATTGTGTGGGTTAAGCACTGTGAACATTCAAAGGTTTATCTTAGACCAGATAAATTACTGTGGATGACACTTTTCTGTTTATATTCATTAAAACAAGCACTCTAAGACTGTCTCTTTAATTATATTGCAGATATTTGTCACGTTGATTACAAGCACTTTACAGTGACTCTTTTGCAGTCACTGATATAATAATTTAAAATCTATTGGCATTTTCTTGTGCACATCTGTCTCAAGTGCGGATTACAACATCCCCACTCAGCTCTGTCAGGAGGAGCAGCAGGATTGCAACCTAATGGACTGCAGAGCCAGAAAAGCAAAAAAAAAAAAAGGGGGGGGAAATGGTACAAATAGACAGAGGAAATAAAAAAGATGAACATTACACCCATAATGTAATTGGAATGATTTCATCATCATCATCCCAGGATGATTTTATGATACTTTATCACATCCTGGCAGTTTTTCACATTACATTTCCTACTTGTAACCTACATTGTAAAATTGATGGTTTCTTTCTCTCTTAGTTATTTTCATGAATGCAGGTTCCCACAGTTATGCGGGTGCAAGAGGCATGCCCCACTTAGAGACCAAATTATCTTGTGCCATGGTCTGACTTCACATGGAGTATTCATATTTTCAGTGTGCAATTAGCTGCTCTGGGAATGGAGCACCTATGGGAATGATCTTGATGTGCAGTTAATGTGAGGAACACTTTAATCAGGTGCCTTGTACCATCTAAAGCAGACCACCACTGGATTAACTGGAAGGGGTAAGATGAAATACTTTGGGCCCCTTAGCACTTCATGTGGAAGGGATGCATACATGCCTACTAAATCCTTTGTTGCATCTGCAAATTATGGCTCTATTTTTAACCGTTTGATGTTCTTCTTTAACAAACCGGTACCTGCTCTACACAGTGTTTTAAAGCAGGCTAGGAAAACATGGCCAAATTTCTCAAAACTAACTGATTCATTCCTCTCTTAAACCCACACATAGAACCTGAGATTTACACTTACTATGCTCAGATTTGACAAAATACATTGGTGAGGCACTTTCATTTCTGAACCTCCAGATTATCTATTGCTCCCACCTTCTTGGCAGATGGTGTTAATTAAAGGTGATTTAATGCTATAAATACTTCCCAATATTAATGCTATCTGTGGTCTATGTCCTTTCATCACCCTTTTTCATTATGTGCTAAGGTTTCCTGTGACAGCTCACGTTTTGAGGACAGCAACACAGCAGTGACATACCTTTGTCTGGTTATCACCATGATCACATTTGTTCAAGGAAACTTGTTGGCAATCCTATCCTAATTTAGTTTAGTTTGCATTTGAGATTTCAGCATTTAAAAGTGAATGTTTCATTTCAGATCAACTCTTCCAAATCCTCTGTCTGCAGCAAAAGACACAGCAGCCACGATGCTCATCAAAACAAAAGATGTGAGGTACATAGTGCTTGTCACAGCAAGGGACAGCATGAGGAGCACCAGGACAGAGACAGCACAGTAATTACAATGTGCTGATTAATATGAACAGAAAACAGTGGATGGGATTAATATGAAGCAGACCAACACATGAACTGAATCTTCTTTTCTCCCTGCCTTTCTAATTGTTTCATACTGTATTATCTGGTTCCAAATACCAAAGTAAGACCTACATTTAAACTTTTTATAATGTACCCTGCTTTATCTACTTATTCCTTCCTACTCTTTTGCTGGTATTTCACTCTGCTGTCAGAATTGCATATAGAACAATGCTGCAAAATCAGGGAAATTCAGTGTGTAAGTGAACTAATGAAATTTCGCTGCTTCATGCACTATGTTGGGCTTTTTTACTATTCAAAGGGCTCTGCAAGAACAGGACCCATTCAAATGTTTTTCTGATCCTCAGTAATACACAGAAAAACACCCAAAGAGAACAAATCTAGCTGCAAAACAAAATAGACAAAGAGTTGATGCTAGGTGTGTGAATCTCCAGCAATTCGTCCAGCCCCTGAAATCTCTGCTATGAATTAATTCTTATGCTATGGCCTGTTTGCTTCAGTTCGGTAGAGTAACCCTGGTTCCTGGAGCACTTGAATGGATTTTAAAAGCTTTGAAAATGGCATTTTTATGCTGTCAAATGATAATTGCTTTCCTTTGGCTAGTTCCCTTAATTAAAGGGAAGACACAGTGCCGGCAGCTGGAAATGAGGGGGCTATGGCTGCAATAGGGATTGCAGTGACTTCCCAGGGCATGAGAGACGTGTGTGCAGCACAGGGAGGTAAGGAACTGCTGTGTCCAAATTAAAATTCTTGTTCCAGAGTTATCATTCTGGAACAGGATTATTTCTATATGTAAGTTTTAAGTCATGTGGTTGTGCTTTTCCCTGGATCGTTAACAGTACCTCTGGCTTTCATTTGTCATCCTCTTAAGGTCACAGGCTGAGGATGGCTGTGAAAGAAGCCATGGGAGAAAACATGGGGGGACTTCAAGGTGTTGTGGGTCCAGAGTTGGTTCAGGAATGGATGGAGGGATGGATGGATGGATGGGAAAAGGGTCACAAATGAGCCAAAAGTGGACCATGAGCAGTGTTAGAGAGAAATGTAGGAGAGGGCAAGAAGTGGTTTCCGCACTCCGAAGCAGGCAGTTGAACTTGGGTTACTCACTCACTCATTATGGTTTGGAAGCTTTGGGTGCTGCTACTGCAAAGCTCCCTTCTGGCTGGCACTTCTCATGTTCCCCATGAGCTTGTTATCAAGGTAGAACACAAGCCTAATTACACTCTCCTTAATACGTATTTTTACACTGTGCTGTACTAGGCCAGGAAGACGTACCTTAAAATAACCTCTTTAATTTCTATAGATGTTTGACAGCTACTAATGCACTAAACCCAACGCAAAGATGAGGAGGTTATTTTTAGCACCACTGTTTAGAGAGAGGGAGATGAAATCAAGAATCAAATTACTTTTCTCAGGTTGCAGAGAGCTAATGTGTCAGTGTGACTCCTGCATCCAGGTGCTCTAGCGATGGATTAGAAGGGATCTGAACACAGATGAAAGCCCTCCTGCATCTCTGTCCTTGTACTAAAGGCACTTGTATGTTTGCACCAGAGGGTTAGCCAGAAAGAACAATCTTTGGGCTTTCAGTTACCTCAGACTGCTGCTTGGGAGTTAGAAGGGTGGTGGACAGTCTTTTCTATGCTGTTCACTGGTCCTTCCCCACCCATGCAAAGGCCATGGTCTTTTCAGAGTTCCTCTAGACAGAAATAATCAGGCAATGAGCTGTTCAAGAGAATTACTTTGAAATATAGTCTTAAAAAGCAGAGGAAGAGCTGATAACGTTCCAGGAGACGAATTTTCTCACCCATCTGGTAGCAGGCTTTTGGCCAAACATTAGCCTGGTGATGACTGCACCTTTGCAGAGAATGGGCATTTATGTGCTTCACACAGCTCTATATAGCATCTTCAAAATCCTAGTTATTGCCTAGTACTTAACTCTTGTACTGAGTTTGCATTACAAGGTTTTGGAAGTGGGGGGACTACAGGGGCAGTTTCTGTGAGATGCTGCTAGAAGCTTTCCCCATGTCCAACAGAGGCAATGCCTATGGCTCCAAGTGGACCCACCACTGGCCAAGGTTCAGGCCATCAGTGATGGTGGTAGTGCCTCTGGGAGAACATAGTTAAGAAGGATTAAAAAACAGTGCATAGCAGCAATTGCAGCCAAAGAGAGCAGTGAGAATATGTGAGAGCAACACCTCTGCAGACAGCAAGATCAGTGCAGAAAGAAGCAAGAGGGTGGCGAGGCACTGGAACAGGTTGCCCAAAGCAGTGGTAAATGCTTCGTCCCTTGCAGTGTTCAAAGCCAGGTCGGGCAAAGCCTTGGGCAATGTGGTTTAGCGTGAGGTGTCATTGCCTATGGCAATGGGGCTAGAACTAGATGATCTTTAGGTCCTTTTCAACACAAACCACTATATGACTCTATGATTGTATGATTTAGTCACATTTGGTGAATCAATAAATGGTTACAGGACTGGTGGCACAGCCAGTGGTTTGGCTACCTAGACTCTGGAACTTGCTTTGACAAATGTGGTCTAATGGGGAATAAATAAGAGGTGTTAGACCTGCACATGCCTGCAGGGCTATGATTTTACTGGCACCGTGGAGATATCATAGAATGGTTCCTATGACTGGAGTGTTGGAATGGAAGGGTACAGCTTTTCAGGAAGGACAAGCAGAGAAGACAAGGATGGGGTGTCACCCTCTATGTCAATGACCAGCTGGAGCGCATGGATGAGGAGCTGACTGAGAGCTTGTTGGTCAGGATTAAAAGACAGCAGGGATAGGCGACAAGCTGCATCAAAAGAACAGTGACCAGCAAGTAGATGGAGGTGATTTTACAGTCCTGAATCCAGCTTTCAGGCCTCCAACAAAAGAAGGATGTGGACCGGTTGGAGCGAGTCCAAAGGAGGCCACAAAGATGATCAGGGGACTGGAGCACCTCTACTATGAAGACAGGCTGGAAGAGCTGGGGTTGTTCAGCCTGGAGGAGAAGGCTCTGGGGAGACATTGTAACAGTCTTCCAATAACTGAAGAGGTCAACAAGAAATCTGAAGAGGGCCTTTTTACAAGGGCTTGTAGTGACATGACAAGGGGGAATGGCTTTAACCTGAGGGGAAATTTAGATTAGATATAAGGAAGAAGTTCTTTATTGTAAGGGTGCTGAGGCACTGGCACAGGGTGCCCAGAGAAGCTGTGGCTGTACCATGCCAGGAGCAGGTTGGACAAGGCTTGGAGCAACCTGCTCTAGTGGAAGGTGTCCCTGCCCATGGCAGGAGGTTGTAACTGGATGAGCTTTAAGGTCCCTTCCAACCCAAACCAGTCTGGGATTCTGTGAAATGCAAAAGAAATTTTGTGCTATAATATCAGCTATTTACCGCTTTGCATCAGCGATCGTTTTATGCAAAGGTAGTAATTTAATGTACTAATGCACCACAATGTCACAATGGGATTCCTATTTCTGGAGTGTATTGTTATGATGAATGCCATCTATTTTAGCAAAGAAATTGTATCCTTGAATGAAGCTTGTTGTAGGTATTTTTATCCTGAATTTACAGACAGATTGAGACATAATGATATTTAGAAAGAAATCTATATAAAATGCTAAAAGCCTTACTCCCATAACAAGGAGAAATGCATCCTCTGAAGATAATTGGATGTGGTAGGCAAGATTGGAGGTGGATTGGAGGCAAGATGATGTATAGATGCTTCAGCACTTGCACACCATAAGGACCACCATCTGCATTCAACTGTAAATATAAATAAGTAGGAGTTTCTTGTAGTTGGTTATTATTATTTTACCCTTACAGTCACCAGAAGGAAGTGTCTAAGCCTGCTGGATGGTTTCAAAGCTCTTTTTTTCTCTAGTCTGGTCTGTTTGAAGGTTTGCAGTTCTGTAGGAACTAAGAGCTGTTCCTGCCCTAGGAAGCCCATGTCTTCCTGTAGACATAGCAGGAAGTTAGTTGGGTGGCAGAGTGAAAGGGCAATTAAAATGAAGGCTGCTAAGTTTTATGTTTCCTTCAAAAATCTCCTTCTATTGCCAAGAGGAAAACTGCCAGAAGTTTGATTTCAGTTTCTTTAAGCTTGTTGCAACAGCTACAGAAACAAGAACCCAAAGGTAGTTTGATTGGAAAGGCAGCCATTCAGAGCATCAGATATGTAAGACTGACAAACAGTGAGACGCCAGAGAGAGGGCCAACTGCAAGTAATATCAACTGGTGAGAAGCCGGGGAGCTTTTCTGTCTGTGTTGGAAGGCAGAGGCACTTCTACATTGATCAGGAGTCAGATCTGGGTAATGCCTTCTGTAGGTAAGTGAAAAGCAAGAACTTCCTCCCTTGGCTGCCTAAAATATGACGGATGCAAATACTCACAAAAGGAAAAAGCAAGTGCCCAGATAAAGCTGCCCCATGTCCAAGCCAGCTGTGCTGCAGTGCTTATTGATCTCATCATATCTGTCACAACAGGCTCTGCCACCATCCCTTTGGGGTCTTTGTCTTTATCTGCTACCTTCACCCCAAGCATAGTTAGACTTTGTTAGCTGACTCAAATGCTTAAACAATGTCAAGTCAGTAACATCTCCTGTCTTTTAACATGCAAGGTTTTTATTTTCCTTTTTCTCAAAAAAAAAAATCCCAAAGATGCTAAAACTTACACTGCAAATTAAGCTTTGTTCAAGCCTGCCCAGTGGTCCCTTTAATTCCACTCCCTTTTCCACTACTACAAGATGCCAGGAAAATATCTGCATCCTTCTGGAGCTGTCTGGGAGGCAGGGACATGCTTATCTTTTAGCTCTCAGGTACTGTTGGCAACTCCATTTTGTTCATCTCTAGACCATAGAGAATTCAGGCTCATTCATTACCAAGACCTGACCTTTTAAGGTGATGTCTACATTAGCAATTCCTGCAGCTCTTAATCATATCTATGAAGCAAAATAGCTGATGCTGATGATTTGATACCTGCGTTGTACAAGCTCAGGGGAGTGCTACTTCATAACTGTAGTATTTTCCTAGATTAGAGACTCATTAGTGACTGTAATGCTTCAAGAGTGCATCCAGTGTGTGTAGTTTATTGGCTTAGTTTAATGCAAAAGAATAACTAGTTCACTCACTGAGAGACCATTTTACCACATGAATCAAAGCATGGCATGTAGGGACAACTGGGAGATTCCCTTCAAAAGCACGTCAAAGAGCTGTCCTGCAAGCAGTATGATGAAATCTCTCGTTGCAAAGCCTTTGCTGACAGCAAAACTAAGGAAAAGAAGTTCTTCTTTAGCAGATGCATTATTTTAAAAAAAGCATTAACTCCCTTCAAGCTCCTTTTTCTTTCATTTGGAGACCCTTGGAGATTCATATAGAACCCCCATGAGACTTGTATGCAGGAAGATAACGTAAACGAAATGTTCCCATAGGGATATATTACTCATTTCACAGACAGCTGGTGACAGATAGTCCCAGCCTTTATGAAACTTTCAATTGCTCCTCATTCACCGGAACATGGCGGTAACAGACACCTTTTCCATGAGCAGCAATCCCACATTTTCATTTCCTTGTCCAACAACCCTATGTAAGGATGTGCAGGGCACAGTTTCCTGCTTTCCTCTCCTTTTTAATCTATTTTTGGTTTTCACACATCACTATCCATCCTATTTTCAAACTTAATATTTTGCTGCATGAAAAAGGGGATGACAGCAGTAAAGAATTAGTCCAGCTAAGATAAAATTGGTTACCGGTCCAGTTAAAAAGATACTTGCACATCATTCAATTGAAATAAAAGGAGGAACAAACAATGCAGCCAAAATACTAAAGTGTGGGAGGCAAAAATAATGATGTAGCCAAAATATTAATGTGTGGGAGGAGAAATTAATAATGTAGCTAAAATATTAATGTGTTGGTCATTCCATTCTAAGGCCATTCCATTCTAGAGCTGCTCCTCTCAGACAGGCTTTTTTTATCTGTCTTGTAAACCCTGGATTTCAGGGAGTGTAGATCTGTTTTCTTTAAGCAAGAGTTGCCCCAATGTCTCAGATTTCCATCACAAGACAGCTGATGTTGAGAGTGCTGTTTTCTTCTTCTGATCCCTCTCTATTTTGGGGTTCACATGAAGTAAATCTTATGCTGCTATTATTCCACAAGGTAACATTATGCTTACTCATGGTCATTGTTGCTTACGCATGATCATTGGCTGGAGTTTTCTGCATATAGGAAGGCCAAGTTTTACCATATATACCGTGGTAAACCATGATCATACACTTCAGCTAAACAAGATGGAACAAATTCCCCATTGAGACTGCGAGCTGTGCATAAGGTGTCTGGTTAAGCTGTAGTCAACTCAACGTATTTGACGTGAGACTTTAGAACCCAATTCCTTGCTGAACCAATATACAAAAGAGGTTAAGACAAATGCTTAGGCTAGGAGGAATCCTTGCAGTCTGTAACCTCTTACTAGTAATGACAATTCCACCGTTCTCTGCTGCTGTGCTCCTCTACAATGTCAGTGTCTTCAATGTGTTGAGTCAGAAACTAAACTTTATGCAGGTCAGTCATACTAAACACCCACTACTAAAAGAACTTCCAGACTTGCAAGACCAGGAAGTAAAAACTAACAGCTGGAAGCTGTTTTATCTGTCTTTGATTTACAGCTTTCAGAGGGTTTATAATAGCTCTGTAATAACCCCTGGTGCTTTGCTTTTGCTTTCACACACACATGCACACACAGAACCCTTCATCTTCTGATGTTTGAGACTACTGGGATTCATTAGCAAGAGTATTCATCTTGTTGAGGATGCATTAATAGCACCCACTGTAAGCATTAATCTGCTCTTGTCAAGTGATAATTGCAGAAGATGGTGATTGCATCAACCTTTACCAAGTTCAGCAGACGGAAAAGTCCTTGCACCCTTGCTTTAGGCACTTGCAGCTGCAGAGAGTAATTTTGTGTTTTCACAGGTTAAAAACCTGTGACACATTTCAGATTACAAAGTACCATAAAACTTTTCTTTTTCTTGCTTCCTAACTTCTGATAAAAGTCATTTTTAGAAACTGATCACGTCTAGCTCAGGCCTGGTGGGCTAGAGTACTCCTAGATCCCAAATGACAGAAAACTTTGAGAGAGGGTAAAAGGGGTAAAAGAAGTCTCCTGCAGAAGTGACATCTTCTTCAGGTACCATAAGCAGCATCAAGCCCAATGGGGGAACATATCTGACTTTTTAACAGGTGTTTTAGGTCCAATTCCTTACAGAAAGTAGATGTCTGCATCTGAACTAACCATCTATTCTGTAATCCACAACAAGAAAGGCACACTGAGATCAAGATCCAAGGGATATTCCATACCATATGATGTCCTGCTTATCAATAAAAGCTAGGAGAAAGGAGGAGGGAGGTGTGTCATTCATTATTAAGGCATTTGTCTTCCAAAGCAACACCCTACATCCCATGGCTGAACATCTCCTGTTGATGGGAAGCAGAGAATAAATTGGTTTTTCTTTGGTTCTAGACCTGATCTTTGCTTTTCTTTACTAAATTGTCATTATCTCAACCCATGCGTTTTTTCATCTCATTTTGTCCCCTGTCCTGCTTAGGAGAGAGAGTGAAAGAATGGCTTGGTTGGCACCTGGTGGCCAACCAAGGTCAACATATCACAAACAGTCATGAATTGTGCCCTAGAAGTGCCTGTTTCTTCAAAGGGAAGGAGGAGCCCAGGATGAGCAGTTCAGATATGGACATCTACCCATAGTCTCTCCATCTCTATGGTCAACTACTCTGAAGACATGATGTGAACCTCTTTTCTGCAGGCATAGTAGCAGTCTCCCTTACGTCAGCAGGACTGTTCACTTGCTCGCAACCAGAGGAGCTGAACAGCAACGTTGAATCTGGTTAGTGGATCCACTGTTGTGGATGATTATGCTTTCATTTCCCTGTGTGGAATAAATATTGATTCATACTTACCAGCCAGTGAAGTCAACGGATGAAAAAATGGTGCTTTGATTCTCCCCAGAAATAATTACCTATGTTTGTGCAAGGCAGAGGATCTCGTTTCTTCCAGAAATAGTATGGTAAAGCTTTATTCTCAGAGCTTGCTTTGTTGTTTTTTTTTTTTTATTTCTAAAAGCCAAGTGGCCTTTTCAGTTAAAGCTTAGGAGGAAAACATTTAATTTTTAATAATTCCAACCTGACCGTTATTCCAATTTCTACCTGACATTATTTCTCAACTGATGAAGCCAGTCTGTCACAATGGTCTTACAAAGCAATAGGCAATAACCAATTTCTGGCACTCAAATATCAGCTTTCTTTTAGCTAAGCTCCAGAAAAATGAAATGCCAAGAAGTAGAAGCTTATATGTCAGCAAACAGGAATCTTATTTATTGACAATTTTTAGGGGTTCTTTGAGCAAAGAAACAGCACAAGGACTGGTCTCTGGGAAATGTTTCTGGTAATGCGCAATCCTGAATATCATTAAAGGAGTGCATTTTGCAATTTCTCTTATGCAGCCAACTGTGAAGTTCTCATTTCTAAGTTAGTTTTTTCATCAATTCCTTAATTAAAATAATCAGAAGACTGTTAAACACTGTTTTCTCATATTAGAAACCTACATGCAAATTTAGCATAGAATAGCAATTTTATTCCTTCGGTAAGCAATAGTTGCCTTGCAATTTCAGGCTTGGAATCTTTAGAGTCATTGTAGGATTCTACAGAACAACCTCTTTATAGGAGCTAAGTGCTTTAGACACAACAAGACAAATTCTGGTACAGAGATGCTTAGATTGCTGAATTTTAGTGAAAATGATCTGAAGCTGCACACAAGGTACGTCACCCACAGAGTTAGCTAAGGCTTTAAGCTGGATCTAACTTCTGATCCCTCTTTCATCCACGGGCTGAGCCATCTCACTGGAGACTGGTGATGCTTTAAATCAGGTGTAATGCCAGCTGGCATATAGAAAGGATATAGGATAAAGACCCCACTGTTTATTTCAGCTAGCATGTGCCTGATTTGTGGTGGAGATAAAGACAAAGTTCCCCCAGTGGCATCTAATACTTATTCCACCTTTCCAGAAGAACAGACAAGGAAATATTTACACACATACCCATGTTTCAGCAACCAACAGATCCATTGGGTATGCCCTGAGAAGCTCTACCAACACAGGGGAGTGAATTTAGCAACATGAAAATACACCAAATCATATGCAGGTAGTGACTAAAGTGTCCCAGTCTAGAAATGCTAACTCTTCTTACAAGACATTGCTTAGAAAAGCACCACATAGGTATTTGCTGTATTTGGGGATATATCCCTGGATTGTACCAGGTATAAACTCAGAAATTTGAAGGGATGGTCATAGCAAATCCCTTCTGCAGGAATGCAGAATGACCACCCATGGCCCTTTACTATGTTAAAGATATAAGGTCTGGTGCTGGAAAAATAGGGGTGCAGGCAAACATTCCTGCCTAATGCACCTTACTAAGGACCATGTCCTGGTAAACCAGTGAAGAATTATCCTAATTGCCCTGTGTCAAAGCCCATGAACACATTTAGCCATTAACTTCCTGAACCTGCAAGTTCTTCTCATTTGCACATTGCAGCTTGTGCTTGACTCTGAACAGAGCACTTTTTGATGAACCGGTTTTCCTTGCAGCAGAACTACCATTAGAGCTGGTGCAGATGGCCAGTGATATCCTGGTTAGTATTTTGAGACCCACTTTTTTATTTAGAAATCTAGTTTCATATCAGAGCAGAGATTCATCACAATAAAAATTTCTAAATTAATTCATTTTAAGCTTTTATTTTGAATGGGGAAATGGAACCAGTATTGAATTCAAGAGATTTCAGGCTATGGAAAACAGTGGTTTCTCTACTGAAGAAGAGAGCAAATTTTCCAAACCAATTTCCCTTCTTCTCTAATAACTTACATCTCCTGCTGCCTGCATAGGGGAGGAGATGTTGGTAAGTTTATTCTGCCTTAAAATCCTCACATACTATTCTGAGCATATCTTGTGTAAATACCTCTCCTCCAACTGAAAAGCTCTTCCAGAACTTTACAGCTCAGCTGCTGGAAAACTTCTCACTTCCATCCTAGAGAGCTCTTAAGTACTCAGTCTCCCATCAACTTGACCTTTTCCCTTTTCAACTCTCCTCAAACACTGATGTTTCTAGATGAAGCATTCCGACTTACCTCAAACTGTCCTCAAATTGCTAATGGTTGAAATATGCCCATTAGTGGGACAATATATGGCTCTAGCATCCCACCACTGTGGCAAAATGACAAAGGCAGCAGTAGAGAAGTGAATTTGTGCTTGCTGTGACTGTAACCTCTGTCAGACCCAATAATATCAGGATTATGCCAGTACCAGCTTGTAGTAGATAATCAGCTTCATGTCGTCTAGGCATACAGAATGTGTTTATCTACTTAAAGAGTTTGCTTCCTTCAAGAAATGTTTAACCCACAGAAATTGTAGACATTGAATATTTTGTTCAACATCTTTGTCGCTGACATGGACAGTGGGATTGAGTGCGCCCTCAGCAAGTTTGCCGATGACACCAAGCTGTGTGGATCGGTTGATACGCCGGAGGGAAGGGATGCCATCCAGAGGGACCTTGACACGCTTGTGAGGTGGGCTGATGCCAACCTGATGAAGTTTAACCATGACAAGTGCAAGGTCGTACACCTGGGTCGGAGCAATCCCAGGCACAGCTACAGGTTGGGCAGAGAAGAGATTCAGAGCAGCCCTGCAGAGAAGGACTTGGGGGTGTTGGTCGATGACAAAATGAACATGAGCCGGCTGCAGTGTGCGCTCGCAGCCCAGAAAGCCAGCCGTATCCTGGGCTGCATCAAGAGGAGCGTGACCAGCAGGTCGTAGGAGGTGATCCTGCCGCTCTACTCTGCTCTCGTGAGACCTCACTTGGAGCATTGTGTGCAGTTCTGGTGTCCTCAACATAAAAAGGACATGGAACTGTTGGAACAAGTCCAGAGGAGGCCACGAGGATGATCAGGGGATTGGAGCACCTCCCGTATGGAGACAGGCTGAGGAAGTTCAGCCTGGAGAAGAGAAGACTGCATGGAGATCTCATAGCAGCCTTCCAGTATCTGAAGGGGGCCTACAAGGATGCTGGGGATGGACTCTTCATTAGGGGCTGTGGTGACAGGACAAGGGGTAACGGGTTCAAACTGAAAGAGGGGAAGTTTAGATTGGATATAAGGAAGAAATTCTTTACTGAGAGGGTGGTGAGGCACTGGAATGGGTTGCCCAGGGAGGTTGTGAATGCTCCATCCTTGGCGGTGTTCAAGGCCAGGTTGGATGAGGTCTTGGGTGGCATGGTTTAGTGTGAGGTGTCCCTGTCCATGGCAGGGGAGTTGGAACTGGGTGATCTTAAGGTCCTTTCCAACCCTAACTATTCTATGATTCTATAATATTTCTAAAACTAGACTATTTCTTGCATTGGTGAATCATCAGTGGTCTGCTTCTATGGTGTTAGAAATTCTGTTCAATAGCAACACATTTTGTAAGTTTATACCCCATTTTTGTGCCATGATTGATACTCACAATTAGGTGTGACACAAATTATATAAATTAAATCAAATGATGGTAAAATTTGCAGTTCAGGAAAACATATGCTAATGAATTTAACAGATAAAGACAGAGGAATTTGTCTTCTCAAACGTACAAAAAAATTCTTCATGTAAAATAAACTTTCAGAGGCTGTGATTGAAGAAGACATCTGCTACTCAGGCAAATGAGCACGTATTTAAGTTAAGCTACTGGCATCAACTAATTTAAGTATACCCCTTAATTGGTTTGGGATGTAAGAGAGTGCTTATCTGCTCCATGATTGAGGACCTATCTTTCCATATAAGTGCTTAGAAGAAGTTTTACCCAGGAAAATGAGTACCAATTGCAGATTCTACCAAGAACATTCACTCTGTAAGCAAAGCTGCCTGAACAACCTACAGCTGTACACACAAAGTAGAAAAAAAATTTGTTTTTAATTGTCTAAATAATGTCAGTTTTTTAATCCAAGCTATAGAACAAAAATATATGGCCAAAAATTCAAATCTAAATAGCTCTCCAGTAACTGCTGGCATGAAAATTACTTACCTGTTATTTCTAGGTCAATTTCTTAGAACAGCATTATGAGTTTGACTGCAGGAATACAATTCTTGACTTTAAAATATTGCTGCACAAACAATTCTGGTTATTTCTGGAGAGAGAAAGAAGCAAACCAAATTTTCTCAGAAAACTTAAACAATTGAGAAAGAGTCAATAAAAACGGCTCAGAAGGGCTGTGGAGTTTCCATACTTTGAGTTACTCAAGACCCACTCAGATATGGCTCTGAGCAACCTACTCTAGAGGACTCTGCTTTAGGTGATGAACTTACAGTCTCTAGAGGTCTCTTTCAAGTTCAGCTACTCTATGATTCTATTCTATTATATTCAAGCCTATTGTTTATCTTGAACTGATTTTAAATGATTTTTTAAATGATGGAACAAAAAGCTGAAGAACTGTTTCTTGAAACTCAGAATTAGGCATAGCTGAAACTCGGTTATAAGCAGTTATGAAATGCCAGTTACAGTTGATTTCAAAATCTAGACTACTGATCATTTAAAGCTTTCTAGCACATTTTTTCTGCCTATCTGTATCTTTTTTTCTGTTTTCCCAGATTTTTTTTTCCCAATTTTTTTTTCCCAATTACAAGAAGAACTTTAATTTTTTGTATTTCCAAAACATATGAATGCTTTTCTTTGCCTTTAATTTTTATCTGCATTTTATTGTCCTTTGGTAGGAGGTGTTTATTGTGAGGTTTCAGTTATTAAGTCCAAAAAGATATAAAATTTACCTAGGATAAAATCTTCATATCCTTTTTCTATATTACAGATATTAGAAAGGTTAGGTGGAAAGAAACCGAACCAGCATCACAAGAAATGGGTTATGCAGTTTCTTTTAAGTTTTGATACTATTTAAGATATATCTTTTTATAACCAACTGTTAGATAACCTGCTCTATTGATCCCACAAATATCCTGTTTGCTACTAGTGGATTGCATATAAATGCAGTATAGTTTAAGAACTGTAGGAACAACTATTTACACTCTTACAAGGCTTATAATAAAAACTGTGTCATACTATTTCACTTTCCTGGGTTGATAGTTGAAAATTATCTAAAGAGGCTATGGGAAATCAAACTTCAAGATGGTTAGGGAGATGCTTTCAACCCAAGTATTCTTGTGAATATGCTAATGGAGCTTCTGAAAGATTTCTACAGCATTCCTTCAAGGAAACACAATCACTGGCATAGTTGATCTTTGGAAAACAAAGGAGCATAAATTCACCAATTGAAGAGTGGAGATTTAATGTAGATTAGAGGTATGTGTTCTGGAGGGAGCTGAAACAAGAATGTTATGGAAGTGCAAGAAACAAAGTATTTTCAATAATAGCAGATGAGGGAAACAGGTGACAACTGAAAAATATGTCATGATAACGAATTATTTTGTCATCATGTAAAGCAAGTTTTTTTGCTTCTGAAATAATTTTGCAATATGGATCAGATCCAGAAACATTCAAACAAAACAAAGGGGTGAAATAGTCCTTTAAAGGCTCAATCTATTTCTTAACAATATTGCTTTAAATTCAACATTATCTTTAAATTTTTAAAGCAACGATTTAATTCTCATGTGGACTTTAATTTAAAAAAATGAACTAGCAATAAATTTAAACAATTTTTAATTTAAAAGACATATTTCAGTCAATGTTTTGCTTTCTGTTAAAAACAGTTCACTACAAGACAAGTATTTTTCCTCATGTTTTTGGTTCAGCAGACAAAGCAAAAATGCCATTATTTACAATTATCTATTGGCTATCTATATACAATTATCTATATGGCTTCAACAGTATAGCACAAAACAAAAATTGTATTCAAGTCCCTTGGTGATACTCTGTGGCTGGTGTTACAACCACTGTCATAGTAAACGAGAAGAACAACCCTCCTGGGTTTAAAATAAATGTTTATTATTTGCTCAGTGCATTATGAAACCTAAGCAAATTTTCGAGCATTCTCAAGATAATATCAGTAAAAAACCTGCCCAAAGATCAGTGAAATGACTGAAGAGAGACCAGGGAATACCTTTAGCTTCGTTATCACATAGACAAGAATCTGGTAAGTAATTATTATCAATTATTATTTATCAGTTAATGACGCAGATATGCTCTCAGCCACCTACAAAAACAGTTTTCAAGACTGGTTAGATGAAAAACACTAAGTCCTTGAACAGCAAGCTGTTGAGTCAAATGCTTTCCAAAAGTGAATGGACTCTCAATGTATTTATGTCATGAGCCAAAACTTATGTGTTTGATGGTACAGGCATAGAGTATATAGAATCATAGAATCATAGAATAGTTAGGGTTGGAAAGGACCTTAAGATCATCCAGTTCCACCCCCCTGCCATGGCCAGGGACACCTCACACTAAACCATGCCACCCAAGGCCTCATCCAACCTGGCCTTGAACACCCTTAAAGATGGAACATTCATAACCTGCCTGGTAAGAATTACAAATATATACCTGTGCTGCAGCAACAAGCTTTTGTAACTTAAAATCCATCTTAGGCTATATATTTATTTGTTCCAAACTACATGGACATACTGCAGTATTTCAGTGGCTAAGAGGGACCGCATATATTATGTAAAGAGTAAGATTACTTTCCTGAGCCCTAACTAGATGACATGGTATATAGCATGAAATCTCCAGGGAAACTGCAAAAAAGCCATAGTTTGACCACTTTATTTCTCCAAATGAAAGATTAAAAAGAAAGCTAATTTCATCTCAACAGTATTTCCAGCTGCAGAAGGTCCAAACTCATTATTTGTTTCACTTATAGAATAGGCTGGTTACAAGGACACTATCTACTGTTTTATTAAATATAAGCATATCTAGAAAAATATTTTCATTTTAAGTGCATTGAAACCCACAGAATTTAAAACAGGAATGAATTTGATGTACTGTTTTATCTTCCTTTGTAAAGAAAATAAGCAGCAGCCAACCAGATTCCACCCGGATACCTGTTTGTCTATGCCTCTTCAATACCAAGACAAAATGTGGCTTTATTTTATATAGGCTAGCACAACAAATACTATTACGTAAAGGAGCATAAAAAGAAAATTAGTTCCTAGTGTTCATAGATTTAGAATAAGGAAGGGATGTCCAGGCTATGCTCTGAGGAGACACAATGCAAGAAAACGTATTACAATGACAATAAAAATGGCCTTACAATGAAATCATCTTGCTATGAAAGACACCCTTTTTTGTCCTGGGGTGAGTCAATATCACCCCTGGAGCATCAGATAACAGACTTTAAGTACAGAAAAGATACGTATGACTCAGACAGAAAAAGTACATCAAGTGAATCTAGCCTGGAATACCTTGTAGACAACAGAGGAGCAGTAATAATGCTTTTCATGCTATCTTCTACAACATTCTCAGAAGCAAGCTAAGGCAAAATGACCTGGGTGAAATTCTTGTCAGGCAGAAAACCCACAGTGAACCAAAGCCAGAGAATAATTACCAGAAAGTTACACCAGTAGTTAAACTTGACAGATTTATCAAGTATAGTTCCTTCAGGAGTCTGTCCATAACCCAGTACCAACCATATTTCAGTCCTATCACCCTTGTCATTAATGTGTATAGAGATTGAATTTTCAGCTGATAAAAATGGAAGAAACTGGGACTGAAATTCTATGAAAGCGAAAAAGTGGTTTGATAATTTAGAAAAAAATTCAGAAAAATATTTCACTTTAATAGGAATGATCAGCTCTACAAGGACCAAATGGGGCAAAACTGCTTAGGAAACAGTTCTTCAAGACTGCAGGAGTCTGAAAGAATCACAAGTCCCACAGAAGTCAACAGTATAGTCTGCAGAGCACATGAAGTAATCTTTCTGCTCTCTGTAGCGTATTTGAGTTCTCAGTAGGAGTTACGTGTGCAGTTTTAGGCACCACAGTGAACCACTCAAAGTCCAGAAGAAAGCAACAGAGGTAGTAGCTACAGTACTGTAAAATACGGCTCAAGAGAAAAAGGTGAAGAGAACAAGATTTTTGATCGAAAGAAGGAAAAAAGGAAGGATCCCACAGCAGTAGTTTTAAAATATATACACGGTATCTGCAAAGAGGAAGGAAACAAATTGTTCAAGTCCACTGAGACTGGGTAAATTGCCAAGATCTAAAACCTTCAGAAGGGAAAATTTTATGCAGGCAATATGAGAAGTTTTCTAATAGGTAAGACAGTAAAACATTGGAAAAATGTTTTAAGAAACCTGTGGTATTGAAGGTTTCTGAAGGACAAGTTGGACAAATTTCAGCCAAAATAGTCTATGTAATAATTATTTGGGCTGAAGAGCAAACGAAAGACACTTTCACGGTGCTTTTCTGCCGTATTTTCTATGATTCCAGGAAACCAAACTCCTGTTCCGCTATCTGTCATTTTCCTCCATCAAGGGCAAACAGTTAACTTATGGAAAATATTCAGTGCACTGTAGGTTCTACCACTGTATTTGTAGTATAAGCTACAGCTGTGCTATGTAGTCTGAGAAAATCAAGACAACAAAGCTGGTTTTCATACAACTCCCTGTAGGTTCTACTATAGTATTTGTAGTGTAAGCTACAGCTGTGCTATGTAGTCTGAGAGAATCAAGACAGCGAAGCTGGTTTTAATACAACTCCCTTAATTTGTACATCATAGGGCCCTTGCCAAAGCAAACATTGTTTTCAAAAGCAAGATATGAAAAAAAATAAGTTTGTCCAAAGTCAGTCACAGAGACAGTTTCAGGAAAAGGGCCATCATGTCTCTGAAGTTCTTACCCTCTTCTATGTAATAGATGGACTGATTCATTCTCTAACTTATTCATGTGATTAATGTTGTATATCTTTGAATTCTGTAATTGGATGGTTTTTAAACATCATCTCACCTTTACACCCTACCATAAACCTGGAATTTGGCTTTGCTTCTAGTGGGAGAAGGTAGACCAGAGCACCCAGAGCATTCACCTGGCAATTTTAATTGTTCAGTACCTTTATGGTTCTCTATTGAGACAACTCCTTCATACAGACTCATATAATAATACCTTGAATGTATCTCATGGACCCAGCTGAAGCTAGTTTAGAGTGAAGATGAGGTACTACGACATGCAATGGCTTTCACGTACATCACTATAAGCAGAGCAAGAAAATAAGTGCCAGAAAAAGAAGGGTGCACAAACACACCCTCATCTTGCCTTCTGGAGCCAGGACTGGCCAGATCATCCTGCCTGCAGAAGTGAAAGACCATACCATACCAAATAGGTCTAGAGGCGCTTGTTTGTAGAACAAACAAGTGTTTATTCACTCTTTCATTCTTCCCACTGTCTCTCACCATTTGGTACTATAATTTTACAAGTAATATGTCATCACCACACCAAACACAATGTTCTGGCTTGGATCCTAACTGTTGCTGTGCCTGGCCAGATAAAGTTGCATATAAACTGTTGCCGAGCCTAAAGGAGGACCTAAAACTGTTGCCGAGCCTAAAGGAGGACCTAAACTCCAGTCTCCAGTAACAGTGCTGAGTCAAGTTTGACTAAATATTTTCCCCTTGAATCCTCCTTCTCTCCCTGCCCTCTTTCAATACTACTTTTATTTTTTTCTTCATTTCAGCTGGGCTTGCATGTACAGAAACTCCTTATTCAAGTACCAAAATTGTGCATGTACTGAGATATTTTCTCTTGGTATAGAGACAATTAAGGTAGATCAAAAACAAAAAAAAAAAATTGAAACAAAACCAACAACTGCAAGAATAAATTTATCATCTTTCACTTCCCTTTAAAAACTGCTCCTAACTGCTTTGTCTGTTTCTGAGCAGACATATTCCATTTGACTTGAAAATATGTCATGCAGAAGGTTTAAACTGTCTCGTTAAGAAAGATGCTTACTTGGCACTGGATATCTTTCAAGCAAATAAATCTTTGATGAATTACCAATGGCCTAAAAATATAACTTATTCTTTCTTTAACTTTTCAGCATTGAGAAACAACCATTATTTACAATAAGTAAAAGATACATAGTACACTGGTGCACACTTTCTATTGCTTATACAAGCATAAAATTCTTCTCTCAGACCATGCCTGCTTAAAATCCACCCTTGCTAATTTTTTAGCTGTGGTCAATTGAATATTGCTGTGCCATGGGAGGCACAGCATTACTCACAGAGGCTCAGCTGACTGCAAAACGAAAACAGACTGTCACAGACTTGTGGGTGTTTGACAACCTGCTCTGCACAGCTGCACACTGAGAATTCAGGACTGAGATCAGTTCAGTTCAGCTCCTGCGGTATATAATTACTTTATACTGTTATCATAAAGATGTCATCCTCTCTGTAATTAAATCTGTGCATCATTAAAAAGTCACTGCTTTACTATTCACAGAAGCAGTGAATTTCTCATGATATATTTCTCTATTTTGATGATCTGACATACGTCAATTAGCTCCAAAATAGTGTTGTTCTTGTATCAACACTGCTAGAAAGAAGTTCTTACATTTAGAACAACAACAACTGCCTGAGATTGCAAAGGATCAGTGTTTAGCTGTCCTGTATATTCCCAGCATGACAAAGATGTCCATTTATTATTTTACAGGCCGTCAGAAATGGACTGCACTAAATCATTTAGGAAAAGCATACCTATTCTTTTCTTCATTTGCAGATAGTTTTTCCCACCTAGTTTTATGAGAGTTTCAAAGTCCTGTTTTTTCAATTTCTAAAATACATCTGGAAGGTCCCTGATGGCTTTAGACTGAGGCCATCCACCTACGGCAATGGCAGACTGAAACTGCAGCTTCAAAACCACCTGACTGCAACATCTGCTCTCTGTTGTCCCCAGATCAATGCCTGAAAACCATCAGGAAAAATAAGGGCTGTGAAAGTGAGGAAGATAACAGGGTGAGCATGTACAGGGCATTGTGCTGGGCTTGTAAACTCAGATGAGCACATCATGCACATGTAAGCACAGTTTAGGTAACATGCAAGCTCAACTGAAACATGATGGTTAGGTTAGACATGGATACAGCAACCATGCCGTGATGTCTCCATCTCTCCCTCTTAAAAGAAGTTTTGGTGGCTTATTACTGCCTGCAGATTATCCTGGTCACAAACACTGAGGTTGATTTGGAGTGACAGCATACCCAAGGAGCCAAAAGCAGTATCCCACGAATGCTTCATCTTCATTTATCGTTAGCCATGCTTCTGTGCACTTTGGTTTGCTCTCTCTGACTTTACAGTCTACCAGTTTGTAGGAATGCTTTGAGCTCTCCTACAGTGGGAAACCACTAAGGGGTTCCCAGCATGAGGCACTGCTACATGGTGTGTGAGACGATCTGAAGTGCTATAGAAACCAGTCTTAGGCAGCTGAATGCCTTCTCCTATGCATAAGGGCAAACAGAGCTGGAAGGAGTGTCTTTACCACTGCCACTGTGCATTGCAGTCATTAAAGACACTAAATTAGGGTTATTAAATGCAGGTTACCATAATTGGAAAAGAGTGACTTTCATTCAGACATGGAACTTTCTCTCAAATACTAAGCCTCTTCTGTTCGTAAATGGCCCCATTTCTGTTACTACTAACAGGAAGAGAAACTAAAACAGGATCTCTAAGATAAAATACATAACATAGTAATTGCACATCTGTGAAATGACATTTCTCTATTATGGAGAAATACACGAGGGAAAGGGGACTCAGTGCTGATCAGCCTGATACAGCAACATGATTCAGGGTGAAGCAACCAGATTCTGCCCAAAATTGCACATGTAGCTCTGCATCATGGCAAAGAGATGCCCACAGCACCCATTCACAAGGGTTCTCAGCACTAAGGACCACTGAGAAGCTGCCTTCTACTGTCAGGGTAACCCAGCTTGTGGCTGTCTTGGACTTGTTGCTACTTCAAGAACTAAAGCCCTGAGATAAAGATGCCATGGCTCCATCAAGACCATGAACACTCCATTCACAAATAACTAGCACAGAACCAAAGGAACAGGAAGAAATTTCCAATAAGCATTCGGACCTTCCCTCTCCCCCTGCCCTCACCAGTAAAACAAATGCCAAACAAATAAAAACCAAATTGGGGTTTTTTATGCTACTTTCAGCTGACCCAGTTTGTGACAAGACAAACTGTGAACTTGGAAGAAAAAATTCCATAGTGTTGCATTGTTTTCAGCATAGGGAAGAGCAGCAAGTATGGTGCAGTCCTAAATATTCATCAAGATATATTAGAGATCCTCTGTCAACTGTTCTACATGCTTCTAATAGACATGTACTGCTCTGACTCTAGTAGACAGAACACAAGCTTGCACTTGGCAGGCTGGCTTGCTGAGTTTGCAATGAGTTTGCCTGACTCCTGGGCCCTAGTTGCAAACAGTGGAAAAGAGTAGTTCAACTTAGTGGAACATGTGTTCACAGTTCCTTTTTTTATTACCATGGAATCCTGACTCAATAAAATTAAGCCAAAGTTTTCCACCCTTTTTAAGCCCTGGAGATTACATTTGGGCACTTAAGTGCTGTGGTGCACCCACAAATTTCACTCTAGTCAAGCTACAGATGCTCAAAACATATGGACTGCTGGATATTTTCATGTGGATGCTTCCACCCTTCACCCTGCAGCCATTTCTGCAAACACCTAACAAGATGTGAATTAAATCAGAAGAGCTGAATTCAGCACCTAGGTAAATACAACCTAGCCTGCGTTTGCACTTTGAAGACCAGTTTTGGTCAGAATAGTTGGGTTTATATTTCAGTTTTAACAAAGAATCTCAAAATGTACCAATCTGATTAAAACGGGTATTGTCCCCTCCCAGTTTTTCTCTCCCAGCTACAGAGTGTGATCCAGCTCTCACCCACCTTCTCCCACAAAATGTTTCAAGTTTCTTTAGCCCAAGATCCCTTCTACTGCTGTAGTAAACAATGCTGGTCAATGTAACAGGTTTTGTAAATAAGGCCGTAACAAAAAACCCATTTCCTAAATGTCAGTAATAGGGCTCCAGATTACAGACAGTGTATTTTGAACCTGTTCATCTCTATCATCCTTAAACAGGGGAAGTTTAGATTGGATATAAGGAGGAAGTTCCTTACTGTGAGGGTGGTGAGGCACTGGAATGGGTTGCCCAGGGAAGCTGTGAATGCTCCATTCCTGGCAGTGTTCAAGGCCAGGTTAGACAGAGCCTTGGGTGGCATGGTTTAGTGTGAGGTTTTTTGTGCCCATGGCAGAGGGGTTGGAACTGGATGATCTTAAGGTCCTTTCCAACCCTAACTATTCTATGATTCTATCAAACAAGAATAAATGCTGGACTGGTAACTGCTCCTGCCAGCCAGCCAATGCCAGAACACAAAGGATATAAAAGCCAACAGCAAAAAAATCCACACCAGTGCATTTTAAAGATATTGCTCTTTAGAACTAAAAATGGTATAAAAATCACTCGAATACTGCTAATTTCTCAAAACATTTCTCTTGGTTGTGATATTTTAGATGTTCTATGCATACTTCTGTGAATACAATGACTTTGCAATACTATAAAGAGCCTTCAAATCTGAAAAGCAAGCAAAAAAATAAAACAAAACCTCAGGTATGGAAACTGCTAGTTGATTCTGGAGCTGTTGTGGAAAGCAATCTATTGAGAGCAATACAAATACGAGTTAAGATATAGGTGCAGTCCTGCTTTCATTCACACTGATAAAAATTTGGGTGTTAAACCAGAGAAGTCAGCAGCATTGTTGGAGCTTTATTTCATTACAAGTGGAAACAGGAGCTGATCCACTCTCCAGTCTACTGAAGAAGAAAGACCACCAAAGTTAATAATACTGAGAAACAGTAAAACAAAGTCAATGCCCCAGCAATCCAACCCACCAAAGCAAGTTGTACCAAGGTTTGCTTGTTCCTGTGAGAAATCCTTGGGGCTGACAACTGCAATGAGGCATTTCATCCAGTCTTGCTCATTAAACTGGGAGCTCAGATGCCTGTTTCTGACAGAAGCTGTATCTGGCATCCACACGTTTTTCCATCAAGAAGGAAAGTATCAAGGGTATACGATCAAGAAGAACGATGGATCAAAACCTAGAGCTTTATCCTGCATTTCAGGTGACATAGATTCAGGTCCTCAAAGCACACAGTTTTAAGACAGGCTGGTATGAGATGATTCCAAAAGGTGACTTACTGTCAAAATTAAGAAAAAAATCTAAAGTTCAGCACTTTTGGGGACACTGCCCTTCCCAATTCACTCTGACAGGCCCCTCTGCAGTTTTTCAAACAGGCTTAAAGGAAGACTTCTGCAAAATGAGGATATGCAACAATTAGGAGTGTTCACCATTCTTCCAGGGTACATTTTTCCAGCACATGATATGATTTGGCCATAAAAACCCCTTGCAATGTTACAAGTTGGGGACAGTGTGGCTGGATAGTGTCCAGGTAGAAAGGGATCTGGGGGTATTGGTGGATGGCCAGTTGAATATGAGCCAGCAGTGTGCCCTGGTGGCCAAGAAGGCCAATGGCATCCTAGCCTGCATTAGGAATGGTGTGGCCAGCAGAAACAGGGAGGTTATTCTTCCCCTGTACTCAGCACTGGTGAGGCCGCACCTTGAGTACTGTGTCCAGCTCTGGGCTCCTCAGTTTAAGAAGGACGTGGAAATGATTGAGCGCGTCCAAAGGAGGGCAACGAGGCTGGTGAGGGGCTTGGACCACAAGCCCTACGAGGAGCAATTGAGAGAGTTGGAGTTGTTTAGCCTGGAGAAAAGGAGACTCAGAGGTGACCTTATCACTCTCTACAACCTCCTGAAAGGAGGTTGTAGACAGGTGGGGGTTGGTCTCTTTCACCAGGCAGCAACTGACAGAACGAGAGGACACAGTCTCAAACTGCGCCAAGGAAGGTACAGGTTGGATATTAGGAAGAAATTTTTCACAGAAAGAATAATAAAATATTGGAACGGTCTGCCCAGGGTGGTGGTGGAGTCACCATCCCTGGATGTGTTTAAAAAGAGATTGCATGTGGCACTTGGTGACATGGTTTAGTCGAGGTGTAAGGCATGGGTTGGACTTGATGATCTTGAAGGTCCCTTCCAACCTGGTAATTCTGATTCTGATTCTGATTTCATCTAACTATCTCACATACATGTTTTAGAGACCTTGTTGTGCTATATTCTGGTTTAAAAAAAAAAAACAAATGAGTTATTTTTGGACATGGTTAATCTGACCATTATTTAATACTCATTTTCGGATTAGATCAATGCTTTTTTCAGAAGTGCTCTTTTCTCTCTAATCTCTCTGCAGAGAGAATCTGTTTTTCTTGTAGTTTCAGTTGGGAAAGTCATCCTTTAGTTCAACCAAAAATTGTGTCAGTCTTTAAGATCTAGATCCACAACTACAATGATAAGTGACATTATCATCCAAGTATTTGCACTTTCAAAAAGGCACCAAATGAGCCAGTCCACACTGTCTGAACAAGCACAGGGTCAGCCTGGGGAGATATACTGACTGGTAAGGTAGAGTTAAGAGCAAAGAATGGGGAAAAAAACTGAGTACAACTTGGGGGATATATACTCTGTAAGACAACCTCTCTCTATACTGGTCTGTAAAACACCCTCAAGTCAGTTTGAGAATCATATCTCTTTACTCCTTAACTAAGTACTAACTCCTTTAAGTGCTGGTCCCTTTTCAACAAGTTCAAGAACTCTTTTGAAAACCTACCTTGGAAGGCAGCCAGCAAGTCTCTGCTACTGTGCAAAGGATCTGCAGCTGAATACCAATTGATTTCACTGTGTAATGCTTTGAGGTTTGATCTATGCACCCAATGCAGAAGAGAAGAGAGATCGACCTTGCTTTGATAAACAAAACATCACGAAACAGAAGGCTGACTAGTTAATATGAATTACCTTTACCATCCAAATGGCACAACATAGACATCCTACCAGAGTTCTGGGAGGATGGATATCTTCTGTTCTCCTGATAGTGCAGATCAAACCAGCAGAACTTTTTCATTCCACAACCAGAGGGCTGTAATATATAGCAGAATGTAGAAAAGACCCTTTAAAATATAAAACAGTGAATTCAACTCCCTTTACTGCTTCAGTGTAGCATGGAAACTCCCTTGCATGAACAGCCAGCTCGGTATCAGACACTTCTAATATCACTAATATTCACCCAAGAGATAAAACAACTGCCATGCTGAGGGCTATGGGCAGCTCCTCCTTTTGCAAGATCAAGACTTTCTGCCAATTCAGACAGAGCCAGCTGTCACCCAGCCTTCAAGAGCAACAGAGCAAGAGAAAACACAACTAAGGAATCTTTTTTCAACCATATATTCTGCATAGAAGCTACATAATGTCTTGCACTCAGAGTTTGGCTGTGAATAGAAATCCTGATGAAAAAGAGAACATAGGGAAGAAGCAGGACACTCTTGGGTCAATAGGACCAATCTAAACTCATAGATCTTTTTGTGTCTTAGTTTTGACATCTAAGCACAACATTTCCTCAGCTCAGAAGGGTACTGTGATAGCTAGGAAGCAGTTTTTGCAGCTGGAGTGAAGTGTGTGTAGATGAGCCCTGTTATCTTTAGGAAGCCTTAAATATGAGTTTGACAGGTCATTTATCATCATTAGTTTTTGCTAGGGACTTTGCTGTCCCTTGGATTAAGTTTGTTGAATATTCCACTAGTATTTGCTTCCAAATCACTAACATACAATTTTGAGTCAGAGCCACACTCTCTTACTTACAATTACTGATAAGTCAATGATATCTGATCAGCCCAGAGTGTGTTCAGATATTGATTATCTGTCATGATTCTGCATACGTTCATTAAAAAACCTGATAATTTCCTGCCTAAATGAAAAACACCATCATCCATTTTGCCCATAATAAGTGTAAGACATCATAATTTGTCAAAATTTGAAGAGGAAAAAGGCAGATGTCTCCCCCGCTTCTACCAGATGCAGGCCAAGCAACGGAGAGCTGAGTCGTAATAACTGAGTCTGTTTGGACAGACACTCAGTGAAGAAAGCCAGATGTATGCCATAGGGCTAATCAAATGAGTATCAGTAATCAGTGTGATTAACCTGAGACCACTTGAAGTAAAGCTCTGTAAAAAGATATTAACTTCAAGAGCTCATAAGCTGGAAATATAAACCTTTCAGAGTTAAAAATGGAAGTAGGCAAACAGTCCCAAAATGCACCTCCATCTCAGAATTTTATGTATACAGATCTACAGTTGTTTTTATTTATCCTGAAAATTCCCATACGTATCTAACCTTTTAAAACACAACAGAGGCAATTCAATATGAAGACTGACTAGGGAAGACAAGGAAAAGTCAGCTTCATTCACAAATACAAACAAGTTGGGATTAGCATAAGAAAACAGAGACGTGAACAGTAAATGTTGGCAGAGTAAGTGGAAATCAAAAATGAGAGACCCAGGGATGACAGAGTGAAATGTAGATTTGGACAGACAGAAATGCATACCTCTGCCTTATGTGGTGCTCAGTCTGTGGCCCCACCCTTACTAACATCAGAACACAACCAACAGGAAAGAGAGTGTAATAGAAGAAAAAGTTTGCAGAAGTGAACATAAACAATTTAAAACTTCAATCCCAAATACCTTGCATTCTGGTAGCAAAAAAAAAGAAGGATAAGAAGCTTTATTAAAATGGAAGTTTTCAAAAACAACCCCAGCAGTTTCAGCAAGAAACTGGCACATTTTCCTAAAGTACAGAGTATTCTATCCCATTCCAGATCACTTACAGACATTTATTAAAGCGAGTGTCATACTCCTGAAATTTCAGCAGTTTCCCCCCTGTTTATCATCCCACTTACGTCAGTGGGTTGGAACATTTTATGGAAAGTGACTGGCTGACCTGTGCTTTCCTTTGGATTTATCAATAACACAGGATTTCTTGTTCATTTTGAGGAACAAGAATCCCATGCAATACAGTCCTGGGGAAAAGAGGGGTGGAGAGCTGGTTATGGTCTAGGGTGAGTTCCTGTCCATGGTAGGGGTTTGGAAATAGATGATGTTAAGGTCCTAGATGATGCTAAGGTCCTTCCCAACCCAAGCCATTCTGGGTTGAAAACCAGACTGCTGCTATGAATTGCCCTCTGAACAAGAGCGAATTGTTAAGACTAGTTCTACTTTGTCCCCAGCAATACCCTAATCAGGTTTTCCAAGAGCTATTGTTTCTGCCAAGCTTCATGTCCTACATTTGCATATCCTGGTATTTATTATGCCTTGAAAATTAAGAAATGAAAAGCACTGCCCTTTATAAACCTTATCTATAAACAAATAGCTCTCAGCCTGCAGAATCACAGCACCTTCATGGGCAGAAATAGCCCCAAGCAAAAAGGAATCCTTGTTATTTACAGCAGAGGTGCATCTTACAACTGCATGGGAGAATCAGCTTAGTTTGCCTGTACCGGTGTGTTGTGCAAACAGGACTGGGGGGATTCTGAGTGCTGCAGCAAGGAAAAGAAGGAGAAAGGTCTGCAGTATAAGACTATAATGATATTTGTCACTGTGTAAAAAAAAGTTGGTAAACACTTCTCTACACAGTAGAGATTTCAGGCCTTTTTGTCTTCTCAGGCCTCCTCTTCTCAGAGGAAGGGCAAAAGGAGATTAATTCTTTGGTTATAAATAAAACCAGAAAGGTAGCATGAGGATTACATTATTCCCATGTAAAACTGAATTATCTACGCTGTTATTACTGAATAGGGTGTTCTAATATAGAGCCCTGACTCAGATTTTAAGAGCAGCATGTACCAAAAATAAGAAACGAGCAGTCAATGATTTTACAAGGTGATTGCAAAAAGATGTGGAAATGTGATTAAACTCCAAATGGAAACAAAGAACTAATTTAGAGAATTGGGTTTATTTCTTGTTTTTCTTTTAAATGCATGCTATTGCTAAACCTCATCATGCACTGGCAGGATTATGAAGGTGATAAGTAGGCCAGATGGAGTCAGGCTACCCCTGAGGCTTCTACTGAATTTCCTATTCCTTCTGTCTATGGGTTAAGTAATTCCTTTACTTTCTCAGTCATAGTAACACTTTACCTAAGCTTGATATGCACTTTTGAGAACTCTTTTTCCAGAAGAATATTACTGAGCTGAAGATCATGTAGAGGAGCTCAATGAGAATGATCAGCTGGATGGGTCAGTTGTCCTCAAATGTATAAGAAGGACCTACAACTTAGATGAATCACAGAATTGTAGAATGAGTCATAGAATGGTTTGGGTTGGAAAGGACCTTAAACGACATCTGGTCCGCACACCCCTGCTATGGGCAGATTCCACTAAAGCAGGTTGCTCGAAGCCCCTTCTAACCTGGCCTTGAACACTGCCAGGGATGGGGCAGCCACAGCTTTTCTGGGCACCCTGTGCCAGTGCCTCAGCACCCTCACAGGGAAGAATTTCTTCCTAATATGTAATTTAAATCTACCTTCTTTCAGTTTAAGTCTTCTTGAGATAATTAAGTCTTCTCCATGTTCCTTATGAATATAATAAAGCAATTAATTTTTCCCCTCCCTGAGTTTTCATTTGCTACAGAAGTTAAAAGTAGCAGTTAGTTCACAGCCTGGGAAGAAAGATTCAAAACACTTTTCTGTAAAACAGACTTTCATTTCCATGTAAGTTCTTATTCTGCATGTTATCTGTATATAAACCCTGAAAGCCAGTCTGCTGTTCACTCCTAAACCTAGAAGCTGATACCAAGAGATCAGCTTGATGCTACCAAATCTAGTGAACTACGTTAACATATATAAGAAAACTCTATATAATTTCAGATTATGTTACAAAAGATATTCTGATTGTTTTCTCCATTTCTCTGGCACCATATTTTGATCTTTTCCACTGATACATCAAGATTCATATCACCACAAGGAGATTTTAGCTGTTACTAGACCCACAAGACAAATTGCTCATTAAGCTGGAGAAGCTTTAAGACAGGGTTATGTTCCACAGGCAAAAACCTAGCAGGATGATGAATTATACAGCTCAGGTTTTTGTGTTTGTTTTCCTGATGAATGAATTTTAAATTGCTGGGTAAGAAAAGGCTTTGCTGGAACATATGGGTGATATTAACACAACACAGCACAGTACAAGTATCAACAGTAGAAATTTTTTTGGCTTTGACTTTGTACTCTCTCCCTGTGTATATGTATAGTTTTTTAAACAGACCCACATTTAGGGGTTTTTTTCCTCTTTATGTAGTTGGCAGTTTTCATTAAAAAATATTGCATTAAATAATTAATTTGAAAAGTTGCTGAGGAGTAACCTATAAAAACAGTTCTGACTGAACCAAGCCTCATGGCATTTGTGCATCATTTTGGCTGGAAAATGTGTCCCTTGACAAGCTTTTTAAAAAATAAACAAACTAGAAATCATGATCTTTCCTCTCAGCACAAATCTCTTCACTTTAAAATGCAGCCTACAAAAACAAAATTGGAGGCTAGCTGTTTCAGAGGAGACTTGTGCAGAAGCTGCATGCACCAGCAAAGCAAAACAAGGAATTCATTCACCACTTTCTGTCACAGGCAGATGTTCAGCCATTTCCATCACACAGAACCATTACTTGGGAAGACAAACACAGAATCACAGAATCACAGAATAGTTAGGGTTGGAAAGGACCTTAAGATCATCCAGTTCCAACCCCCCTGCCATGGGCAGGGACACCCCACACTAAACCATGCCACCCAAGGCCTCATCCAACCTGGCCTTGAACACTGCCAAGGATGGAGCATTCACAACCTCCCTGGGCAACCCATTCCAGTGCCTCACCACCCTCACAGTAAAGAACTTCTTCCTTATATCCAATCTAAACTTCCCCTGTTTAAGCTTGAATCCATCACTCCTAATGTCCCTTCTTCCTTCCTCTTCCCCCATCTCTACATGTTGAACACCATTATTGTCTGGAACATCTCTGTGGTCAATTGGGGTCAGCTGTCCCATCTGTGTACCCTCCCAACTCCTTGTGCACCCCCAGCCCACTCATTAATGAGGTGGTGTGAAGAGCAGAAAAGGCTTTGACTCAATATAAGCCTGCTCAGCAATAGCTAAAACATCCTGAATTATCAATACTGTTTCCATCACAAATTCAAACCAGCCCCATACCAGCTCCTATGAAGACAATCAACTCTATCCCAGCCAAAACCAGCACATCACATAACACTTTTTCCTTACATTTTCATGCATGTGTATTGTCCTGATCTTCTCTAGTGCCCAGACAAGCATAGGAATAAGGTAAAATGCACACATATTCTTGTAATGTAGCAGTTTGGTAAACTCAGAGACAAGCCAGAAGAGCATAAGATATTAACAGAAGTCAGACAATGTTTCTACATATCTGACACAAATAGGGATTTGAAGATCACCTCCCAGAATCAACTTTATCCTTTAAATCGACTTACAGAAGCAAAGAAAACAGATTTCTCACGCCAAGAGTTCTCAGCAACTTAAAAAAGGCAAAAGAGTTGTCAGTGTGTCTGCATTCTTGTCTGTATGCCATGGTCTGCTAAATACCATGAGAAAACATGGCTCAATATTTGGGGAATTTTTTAGCCTTTCCCTGGTCACTTGAAGCTATCTGAAAGTAGCACACGTAAAGGATTGAAAGTAGAGTAGCTCATACCCACTGAGATGTCTTAGGCAGGTTTAAGTAAAAAGAAACGACCAGCCTGAGAAAGTAGAACTTCGAATCAATTGAAGATGGTACACAGCTCATCAGTATACATTGGTTCAGACAGTCTTCCAAGTTTTGACACTGTCTCTCCTCAGAATGAGTGCAAATGACTTCCCATGACTCACTGGGCTGCTAGCTTTGGATATGAAGGTTAGGAGCCCGAGGTGTTGTGCAAGTAGAAAGTTTACTTTGCTTTGCTTGGAATTTTGGGTTGGCTCTTTTAGCTCACTTTTTTAAGCCGCAGGAGTTGGTCTCAGGTTGGCAGCAGAACAAGATTCCTGGATGCCTTCTGGACTATGTGTCTTGGATATGTATACAAACTATAATCTATTCATCTTTCTTAGAGTCTTGAGATGTCTACTTTCATTCAGAGGGGTTCCAGTAGGTCTTAATACATTAAAATGAACCTGGAACTTCAGAACACATTAGAACATCAAATCAGTGGCCCATAAGCAGTCTGTAGTGCATTTCATCAGTGTTATGGCTGAGCCACAGTTTTGCCATTGGCGGCTGAAAGAGTCACACCTCTGCCAGTCCCATCTAGCTGGTCCTTCTGTCATCTTCTGTTACTCTTGCCTCTGCCAGGCATAGAGCACTAAGAGAACTGCTTTTTCACTCAAGTAAAAATTCATTCCTTGAAGTAGAAAATACGAAGATGCTCTCTTAGACAGGTGTGGAAAGCTGTAGAATTTCAGTTTGTCACAAGTATCTTCCTAGAAACTTTGCTTAAGAGTGTATCAGTTACTTTTTATACATGGGCACAAATCTTTTTGCCCTGAAATCCCACTGCAAATGGATAAACAATGTTCAGTTTTTTCCTTTATACTCAAAGGAGGCACTCACATGCGGTAATGTAGGGCTCCCTGCAGCAATCCATGGGGTCAGTTGGCCAAGGCCCCAATGGTGTGCTGAGAAAAATCATTTAATTCACTGTAAAATCACCCTGTGAAATGCAGGACTGAAAGGTAACGTCAAACCTCCCTACAGATCTTTCTTCCCATCTTTAAAATTAGTCTAATTGCCATAAAGCAGCTTAGGGAAAGTTTCCCTACAGAAATGTGCTTCAAGTCTGTTGTGAGCGGCCTGCACTGCAGGATCTCCTAAAGAGCTGCACTGCAATTCAGGGCTGTAGCAAGCCAGGTCATCATAGCCTAGCTCTGGAGCTGGCTTTGCCACCGCAGCAGCCCAGAACAGCGGAAAGGCAAAATTACCACTTTCCCATTGGTGTCTTTCAGGAAAATTCTGCCTAAATGTCTGCTTGCGCACAGACCTCCAGAAAAAGAACAGCAACAAAATATTTATGATTCTGGTATAATTAGTCATTTGCCTGTTAATCTATAGTTCCCTGTTTTTAAAGTCAACACAATTCCTTTAGATGATGGAGGACAATATTAACCAGAGAGCCCATAAGCCTTTTGTGAACTATCTGGGCTGCAAGCACTTCACTAATATGCTTTACCTTTAATTCAGTTGTGTCTCCATAACAATTGCTGCATACACAGTATGTTTTATAACCCAGGATAATACTTTTTTTATGTGTTTCTTTAAAATTAAGCTAATATGACACCGAGGTTATTCATTTTCATTGAAACACTACAGAAAAAACTGTTAAGGTGCTGGTCATCAGCCTAATAACAATAATTTGTTTTTCTCTCTCTTAGGATTTGAAGTTGACAAAACAGAATTTGATAGCAGATGTGTTATTCAGATGAATATCTGAATGGAATAGACCTGTAAATAGAAGAGAACTCTAAGGTACTAAAGTGCTTTATTCATTACCATAATGGCTGGATTTCCATCGAAGCAACACTACTGAAAGCAAGACAGAAATCACGTTAGACTGATTCGAGCAATGTGATATCCATCTGGGTCTAACCTCTGTGGATGAGAAGGAGCTACACCATCTGAATGCTGCTGAGGGGTTCTGAGCACTCCCTCCAAAACAAATACTATCTGCTATACAGAGGTCCAGCTGGGGCCTGACCCTACTGTTCAAGGCCCCTTACCAGCACAAGGCGGAAATAGCTGTTGTCCAGAGACAGTGCACTCTCTGCAAAGGTAGAAATAGTTTGGATCTCCATCTGTCAGTAACTGGTGCGTTATATTATGACGTTAATGCTAAATGGATTTATATCAGATGATGACATGGCCCAGAGGCTCTTAGAAAGTCACTCACGTTCAATCAAAACACAACGAATTACCTATATTTCTCAGATGTTTTGTTTGATATGGATTGCTGCTGTTGTGTTCACTCTGGCTTTAGAACAAAAGTTGTTGGGGCAAGGGCACAAAGACTCCATCATCCATCAAGGCCCATTGAGAGGAAATAAAACCGCTCATATTGCTAAAAATCAAAATAAAATAAAGAAGAAAAACCCAAACCATCACAATTCTTCCACTGGTTCCTCCCTACCACATCAAACCTGACAATGCAAGAAGACAAATCCCTGAAAGTATAAGACTTTAGGTTTTGATTCTTTTGAAGAACAGCCTTTTTTCCATAAGCATGAAGTATAAGAACAAAAACAAAGTGCCTCAGTAAAAACCATGCATCATTTATAAAGATTTCCCAAATGCAAGTAAACAGAACCTCCAAAGCTGTCTGCATAGGAGCTGTTACAAGCAAACATTCAAATACATTTTTATTACATACATACTTATTACATACTTATTAGTATGTAATATAAGTAATATAAGTATGATACTTCTAGTAACATAAGCAACATAAGTAATATACTTCTAGTAAATATTTTTCCTAGTCATGCACTTCCCATCGTGTGCTTTTTCAAACAGCTCTGTATAGACAAGACTAAATGCTCTTTTTTTTAATAATTTATTTTTAAATGTGTTTATTTATTTGTAAGTAAAGGATTATGGCTATGGGTAAAGAGTAGACTCTGAAAGATGGGTTTTCTCTAGGGCTGTGGGACAAGTGAAGCACTAGTATCAATATTATAAGGGTAGAGTGATGAGATACCTACAAGATTTCCCTCCAGGATCCCTATAGTATAAGACCCTATAAGTATAGACCTAGTGCATGTTGAAGTGAAAGAACAGTTCATTTAATTTTATGATCTCTTTCCAACTTCAGTCTGTTTCCATAAGCATGTAGTTAAGTAGAAATGGGACTGATGCGCGACTTCAATGAAGTTAATCACATATTTATCTCTAACAGCAGCAGGAATGTAAAAAGCATGCAGCTCAACAGCAGGATCCATGGTGGGCACCTTTCCTGTAAACCTCCAAATTTCTCTATGGATTTGCCTTCTCAAGATCTTTTCACATGAGTAGATTTTCAGATTGTTTCTTTCCTTTTGTGATTTGCCTTAGTTGAAGAGTATCTTTTTTAGGTACTCGGAGACTTCAGCAACAGCACAAAGATTTCCTATTTATTTATTACCATTATAAGCACAAATACGTAACCAAAACTCCCCTATCTTAACCTTTTCCTTAAAAACTTGTTCTTATTTTAGTTACTAAAAATAAGCTCTAACCCACAATTCCATGCAGGAATCACTTTCTAAGAAGCTGCAGTGTGGATTTATACCTCTTGTTGCAGTCTCCTTCCAGCTGAACCATGCAGAGTCCTATCATTGTCTTTATGTGCTTTGTACAGACACGCACAATTACACAAATTGGATTTTCTTTCACAAGAGAGAATGCAAAAAGTGACAACTAAAGAAAGCCTGTTTTAAGATGTTATTTGTTTTTCTCAAAATCTAATGAGAACTGTAAAAATATCACACTAAATTCTCAATCTTAATTTCTATGAATCAAAAGCAGAAATCAGAATGAAATTTTATTCTTTCAATTTACACTTAAAAAGGAGAAAAAAATTCACAACAAATAACTCCTTTCTCAAATTAGAGGCCAGTTAAAATGCAGAATGTGCTGTTTTAAAAATGTTGCCATGACTTACATTTTTTTCCTGTATAAATTCCTTTTAGGCAATTTATTACAAGATTTGGTGTCATGTTTATTAAGATGTTTTGCAAATTACTCATAGCCCAAAGCTGCTATGCATCTTTTGTAATAAAAAGCATACACTGAAAACATGAAAAGCTCTATCTTATGAGAGGTTGCAAGCTAGCACAAAACACTACATCATCTCCCTAAATATGAGCTATGCACTAGGATGCCCTTGTAGACTGCAGCTGAGGTGTGCTATAAAATCTCCAAGCCTTTCACCTCATAGGCAACTGCTCAAGACAGTAGGCCATTTGTAAAAGATTTGGGGAGAAGAGATTATCCTTTCCTCATGTTGCAGCTGTATGGTTTTTGAACTGACTTCAATTCTGAAGGGTCTTGTTCTTGCTGATTGATGCTTGGGACTTTCCACACAAGCTGAATGGATCCAGCTGTTAGGCAGTGACGTGCCTCTTCACTTTCCAACGGGGCTTAGGCAAGTGTCTAACAGCTCCAGAGCCGGAAACAATCCTTGTGCTTAGGTGAAGACACAAGCATGCAGGAAACTTGCATGTAAGATCGAGAGAGGTGCAGTGATTTAGAGTGCTCAAAGGTTTAAACAACAGTTGAGAAGTTTTTCTCTTTGTTTATCATCAGTCTGAGCACAGACACCTACCTGGTCTTCAGAAACCAGCCCAGCCTGCTGCAGCGTAGCCCCAAAGCATCCCTTTGTTTTGAAGTCAGATCCCAGAAAAAACTATATAAATAAAATAAAATTTCTGAAAGAAGAGGTCATTTTTCTCCTTATTTAGTAGCTCAGAAGTAGGGAAACCTGCCTAGTTAAAGAAGGACTGTGTTTAATACACCTGTCTGTCTTCAGGGATTTGAAACTTTTCACCTTTGCAAGTGTTCTTACCACTGGTATAAAACATACCTGCAGAATTTTCCAAAACTCTCTAATAGACTGTTTCACTTTGATGGTGCCATAAATACACACTAAAGAGGGAAACTCTCTGTGTGTTGTAAATTACAAATTTGCTGCATCAGTAAATAAAAACTGTTTGTTTTCCAGGTGACACCTCTCCACAAGGCTATAGCCTTGCTTATGCTTCTGCATCTCATTAAATATGAGACTACTTTATTAAAGTTAAACTGGTTTAGTAGACAGGATGGAAATATTACCCCTTTGGTGCACAAGGCTATAGTCCAGGTTGCTGGTGATACCAGTTCCAATCTACTGAGGCAGGAAAAGAATAGTGCCTGACCCAATCTCCACAGTAAACCTTTAAATCCTTAGGAGAGCAATGGATTTAATATATACTTTCCTCCAGTGCTTAATAGGCCTAGACATCTCCCGCTTCACCATGCCAACTTTGATGGATCCCCTTTTGAGGTACCAAACCCTCTCATACTGCTCCCACTATGTTAGAAGGCCAATGAAAACATAGCACTGTAATGCTCTTCATGTTGTGACATAACTCATAACTCACCTTGCAGATCCTACTGTGAGTTCTATAAGGACCCCTTCTTCCTGTTGGTATTACTAATTAAACCTGTAATCGATTCTAAAAACATTTCAGGTTTTAGTAGACCTAATCAGTTGTTTATTCCCGGTATCTCGTGCACCTGGCTCATTCCTTTTAATCAGGATGCTGCTCTAAATGCTTTCAGGTCCATAAAGTTCTTGGAGGACATAGACGATTGCTTAAATCTATCTGGATTTGGCAGATGGTATAATATATATACTAATCAGCTATGGAGAGCATTTCTCTTATGAGCATTGCTATTTATCAGCAAACTTTGGATTTGTCACATTTTATCAACTACAATTTCCATAATTCTGTTCCTTCATCCTAATGCTTAATCTGTCTGTTAATACTGGAAGGTTTATAATCATATTCACAAAAAGGGCATGAAACCTTGACTTCGAAATCAAATGCTCGCATGTGTGGAAACAACAGGATTACAATTGCCTGTGAAATTATAATTCATCTCCTTCATGCACACATTTTGTTTAGTCTCTAACAGAAAATGCACACTACTGTTCAGTGGTGGTGGTGGGTTTTTATCCCAGATATACATCTTGTTTTCCAAGATGTAAAGCCATTTAATAGTTTATTTTCCCCTCTTTCTGAAGGGTAGTGAATGCTCTGCTTTCAGATCTGCTTAGAGGGCAGAGCAGTGCAAACTAAAGCAAACTGTTCTTCTGGGCTGAGTTTGAAAGCTTGCAGATGGAAGAGATAGAGACAGTGGCAGTTCTCACTGGGGACAGTGTCAATGAGAAAAACAGAATGCAATCAAAGCAGGATATTGTATCCCAACAAGCATGTTAACATGCCCACAAAGAAAGGTGAGGTAGGTTCCCTCTTCCGCCTCCTTCATACCTGCTTCTGCTTCAAACCACTGCTTGCTTTGACCAGCAAGAGTCAAGAGCATGGACACTACTGGTAGACAAATCTGCTGGAATGATGAAAATCTAAAACCTGATATCCATTACAGAAACCATGGAGCCGCAAAGATACTTGCATACACGAGTGCTGCTACCTACTCCAGCAAAAAGGCAGAATCTCTTGAATTGTATTTAAAGTAAGAAGCAGCAAACTGTTGCTAAACTGAAAACCATCTGAGCTCTCCTTATACCAGCATTTATGAAAAGTTTCTTGCCTCTCTATCTCCCAGCTATCCAGAAAACCTTACTGAATGCAAGGCAATGAACGCCTATTAGAGTCTTATTAGAGAAATAATCCCCCAATCTCGCTTCCTACCATTTGTCTAAAAGAGAAAAATCCGAGAAGCAAAAATCAAAATGCCTCCTTCTCAGCTCCCAGTAGAGCTTGAGAGAGGATTGCACACAGCCAGCTTCTGTCTGGTTTGCTACTGACAGTATTCTGGAGTACTTGCACCACAACCAGGTACAGAAGCCTATGTAAAAGATGCGCTTGCCAGGATGGCATGACTAGGAGCACATAAACTGATGTTCCTTAGTAGCCAGCTTCATGTAGGCAGATCTGCTTATAAATTAATAGCATTCAGGAGGCTTTAGGAAGCAACATAGAGTAAGGACGTAATGTACTGAGTGCTCAGACTTCAATTTTCTTTCTACAAGGTCTTTCTTGAAGGTATGTAATATCACTTATAGCTCCTTTAGAAACTTTCCTGTGAATGTTCCCACCTCTCCCCTGTTGTCGTCCCCCCCCCAAAAAAAAAAGGGAATATGGAACAATTATTCCTTTGGGAACTGGTTCTGCCTAAAGCTCTGGTGATTTCAGCAGTCTGCAGCAGGTTAGAAGTAGGAACTTAAGATTACTTTGGCCATCTAGAATCCATTGCCTTCAAAGGGAACATGCTACTGAGAATGAAATTCCTGCTTTGAGTGCTCTGTGTACCTATTCTCTTGTGCATGTGATGGATTTATTGTATGTATTCAGAAGTCTGAACTCCTACTGTCTCTTTTCAAATCTACCTGAAACGTCATCAGTCCAAAGGCACAGCGACAACTGGAATATTTCTGAACGTGTCTCCTGCTGAGAACAGGAAAAGCTCAATAAAGGCCTCCCCAGATTTCAAAAGGCAAGACAGGCTGCTTGAAAAGCGGTGTTTGAGATATTGCTTTTGTTTGGGGTTTGTTGTTTTGTTGTGTTTGGTGGGGTTGGTGGGGTTTTTTTTGCTGTAGCAAGTTAGAAAGAGACAAACTTTTCCAGAGGGAACTTTTGTCAAGAGAAATAATACCTTTTATTAAACCAAATGCTGCAGCTGGAAAAAAACAAGTGTATTTTAGGAGTGCAAGGAACTGAAGGAAGTTTTATGTCCCTTAAAACTTGCCATCTGCTTTAATGCAAAGTATTTCTTTTCCTTGCAATCCTTCTCTTGTTTATCACATTGGAGCACTATAACAGAAATTTATATTTATTGGGTATTACAAATCTCTGTGTAATAGAACAGCCAGGAGGTCTCTGGGCAATAAGCTGATTTCACGTATAGGGAAAAAGTTAATGCCTTTTCTTGATTCAGAGAATGAACTTGAATGCAGGTCTCGCACAGCCTAGCTCTTTGTTTGGCTGGTTAATGAGTGGAGTACTTGCTCTCCCTATGATCTGAAAGTCAAACCTACCCAAGGTCAAAGTGCTTTCCCAGTAAAAGCTTTCTCACAGAAGCTGCCTTCTCATAAACAGCTGATTTTATGAAATCAACATTTTTCTGACCAAAAAGATTCGCTTAAAGAGCTTTCATCCAGGTCTCTACCAGCATTTGTGGAGACAGGCAGAAAGACTCAGTAATTATAATAATAAATAATAATAAAAATAAATAAAAAATAAGAATAAAAATAATAACAACAACATAACAAAAAGCCAAAGAAAAAGTAATGCTAAAACCAAAATATTATATCTCCTTGATCACAAACTGTTTCTGTCAGCCTAGACCTGGGAGTGGGAAGAAAGGTTTAATAAAAGTAGGAAAGCAGTACTCATTTGTGAATAAACAATTTTAAGAATGAAGTGCTCTTAAAAATACATGTGGAGGGCTGGCCATGGCTGCACAACAGTGCCCACCAAAGCTGTTCTATCACTGCCCTCCTCAGCTGGAAGGGAATAAAACAAAAGGCTCGTGGGTTAAGATAAGGACAGGGAGAGATCACTCACCAATTGCCATCACAGGCAAAACAAACTCAACTTGGGTTTTGCTCCCCTCTCCAGCAGCACAAGAGGGCGAGGATTGGGGATTGTGGTCAGTTCACCACACGCTGTCTCTGCTGCTCCTTCCTTTTAGAGATCTGTCTCAAAGGATCCAGGTATAAGGCTGCTGTAAGATGATAATAAGAGTATTGGTGCTATTTTTAAAATAGGACAAAACCACCAAATGTCCCACCAGAAAAAGTGGTTTCATCCCTTCAACAGACTTCTTAATGAGACTCCAGGTTAATTCATGGAATTAATTCTGAGCCTGTGTGCCTCTGAAGTATGACCACATTTCCTTTTCAAGAAGTAGGGTTTAAAACCAGCGCTGAAATGCACCGCACACTGTTCGGATATCTGTTGAGAACTGCTTCCATCTGCTGCCAAGCTTTTTCTGATGAGTGGCTTTCATAAATCAGCCCACTTCTTTATTTTACTTTTCGCATCTCTGACAATAAGTTGCATCTCTTCTACATTTGTGGCACCTGTCAGGAACTGTAAGAGCTGCTGTCTACACCTCCGACTGGGTGGGTAGTACTTTAGGAGTCAGTTGGTTGATGTGACTAAGCCTTCAACTCCAGGCAACTTATTTTGAAAATCCTGGCATTAAAATGAGATTAAGGGATGAAACAATAGAGAAAACATTGGGCAACCAGGATAGAAATGCTGAAGAGAGAAGCGTTTCCTTGCAGACCAAGGCATTTTAAATAACAATCCATACAAAATAGACCTCACTCTCCAAATAGGACTTTTAGCCATGTTATTTCATGAGAAATGTAGGAGGTGATGTGCAAACCAGACCTGTTAATTGTATCAAATAACTATAGCACGCATAACCATATCAAGCCATAGCACACAAGCCTCCTTTTTCAGCAGTCTATGAAAATATCACCTGTACACCTTAGGTTCCATCAGTGACATTTAAAAGACCATTTTGTCGTAATGTGGTCAATCTTTCTATACCTTTTGTTGGCAGCAGGGATGGATCCTTTCATGTTTTGTGCCAGTATTTCCTGCTAACCATCTTTGCTAATCACAACCGTTTCAGTGGAAGAAGAGAGAAGAAGAAGTTGGGCGCTTCAGGGAAGGCTGCAGAAGTGGAAGAGATGCAGCAGTGACCCAAAATTTCTCTGAGAAGGGAGGGATAAGCATCACCCTCAGCTTTGAGGGAAGGACATGCTCAGGCCCCCCAAAGGTTGAACTCCTAGAGCACAGCCAGGCTAGAAACATGGCTTTTGCCAGGTCATAGCTTGTTTTCCTTAGCTTTGATGCTCTTCTGCATCTCCCTGTTACTGACTCCAGACCCATTCTCTTGGGTGAGAGAATTCTTTGATTTAGCAAATCTGAGAACCTGCTTAGATCCCAAACTGCTGTACATGGCCTTAGCAGCAGGCATTGACCCCAGGACATTTAACCTTGTCTCCAGATCCAGCTTCAGGTGACTGAAGCTGCAGCTGTCTGGGGCTGTTCCTTCTGCTTCCTCACGTTCCTGCTGTATGGGGTGTGGGGTGTCAGCTATGGAGGTGCAAGGCTGCTGTGAGTCAGCGTAGTGTCACTGCTCCATGTCCTCCCTCTTCACTTGCTCCTTTTTCCCTTGTAATGACAACCCCCACTTCCTGTCACACCACTGCTTGTACCCCATAGCCCTGTCCTTCCCCTCATATACAGCTGCTGAGATAGAGAATGAGGAGCAAATCCCACTCCACCCCATTCCATCCTCTTCTCTGTCCCAACCAGGCTGCAAAGCAATCCGGCTTTTAGCACCAGCTTCCAGGTGAAGAAATGTACTTTATTGACTGGTACTATCAATACAATGCAGCAGACAAACACCATAGCTATAGCTGAAAAAGTCACCTTGATGCTATGCCCATACACAGTCCACAAGGTCCAAGGCTGACTGGCTGAACTGCTCAGCTTTATCCAGCTCCGATTCCTTTATCTGCAGAACTGAGCCAGGGGCATTCACTCAGAGGTTAAAATTTAAAGAGACAGAGAAATCTAAGATGCTGCCTTCCTCCACTGCTGAAGCAAGAAGGGCTGTTAACAGATTCAAAATAATCAAGCTCAGAAATCTAATAAAAACAATCATAAGATGGCATCAGTCCTGCAGAAAGCGTTGTGAACTTGAAATGGGCTGATTCTGCCAAGAAGAAACATCCTAACAGCAACCATTTGACTCAGCTACACCAGCAGTGCTGTCATTTCTCAGCTAGAAACAGATCAGTAGAAGGCAATTTTGAATGTCAGGAGGAGGTATATTTAATACCATACATTTCTTGATGGGTCCATGCAGTGCACAGAGCCTCTTCCTGACCGAGGTCAAGCTTTTCTCCCCGACTCATTTCACACCAAATTCTCCTAATTTCTGTTTTGGTTCTTTTTTTGTCTTTTTTTTTTTTTCCCCAAAGCAGATATCTGTATTTCCAATATTGGTTGGAAAAGGTGCCAGGAGTCTTTTGAGTAAGCATAATCTCCCCCCCTCCCCCCCCCCCCCATTATAGTTGCCTGAAGTGTGAATGGGAAGAAATCCCAGCCTGTCATATGGTGCTCTCCTAGGAACAAGACATCCCAGCTTAGTTCTGCTCTAGACTCCTTATATCCTGGCATCCCACAGGCTGGAAGCCTCCTCTGTAATTCTAGTCTATTGTAGAGCATGTATCTTCATTATTCCAGTCTATTACAGAGCAATCTTCATTATTATTTTGACCATTTATCTGCATTAGTCCCCTACAAGCTCAAATTGATAAGCTCTTTCTGATCCTGAGTATAAAATCGTACTGTGTGCATATGCTTATTTCAACACTTAGATTTATTTAGATATTGTTATTTTTTCATGGACTTCCCATCTCTTCTTTTTTCCATGGAATTCATCTTATATAACATTAGCTGTCAAGCTACTTACAGAGGTTGTCTTTATAGGTAATGGAGGGACATGACAATTTATTCCGCCCAGAGACTCCTGTTTAGCCCTCACTCTTTCTCCATTGAGTATAAGAAGAGCTGAGACAGCCAGCTGAGTTTGCATGCCTAAACCTTAGCTAGCTAATGGTAGGTGTAACTCACTCTTTCCTCCTGGTAAAACTAACCACAAAAGCTAAAAATCAACACTTATTCTTTTATCTCCACTGTGGTTTTTTGTTTTCCTTAGTGCAAATCTAGGGAGGCATACATCTAGGATCTACTATGGATGAGCTCTTCAATATGAGAGCTCAGCAGGTCCACACTGTGATCCTGCGGTGCCACCACCTTTCTGTGCCAGACTCCCCCAGCAGACTGTTTACAGGAAGGTAGCTCTCTTCCCTTTCTTCACCTTTCTTTTTGCTTTCCCTCCCTTCTCCAACCCCCACAGAGGAGGAGATTGCTTCTACCTCAGGCTGCAGTTCTGTGCTTTAGACTCCACGACTAATCCTTGCTGCACTAGTTATGGTGCAGTTGATTGCACAAGTAGCTGCTTCACTTCCATTCTGATTCTGAAAAGCAGAAATCCCAATCACCTTCCCCTTCCTAAAGATGGCACAGGGAAAATGCCAGTGATGATTTGCAGCAGATTAGCTACTATTCCAACAAAGGCCACAAGCATATGCATAGCTGCAATAAGACGAATATTGTCTATTGAACTACTGCTGATGAAAATCAAGAATACAACTGTTCCATTGTTTTTAAACACAGGCTGCAACAGAAGAAAGTAAGCAGAATGCACTGGATTCATTGTGCCTATTAAAATCACTGAACTCCACTATCTTCGAGCTAATCGTCAAGGTTGAAAGAGCTATTTAGGTCTTTTCTACACTTAACAGAGGGATACAGATATCTCCAGAGGACAATTTTGCAACACCAATCTTAGAAATGGCCTTTGGATGTGTTTATTTTTCTCCCTTAACTGCAGAGAAAGGCACAACAGCTTCCTCAGACAAACTATCCAGTTTTAGGTAGCTACAGTTAGGTAAGACCAGTTTTATTTGATTAAACTCATAGGCTCGTTCCATCAGTTATGCTTTCATTACCAAACTATTTACTTAAATGTCTTAGTGCAGCATCTCATTAACTTGATTCCAGGTAACCATCTTGGACAGACATCAGAGCAGCAACAAGAAGAGAGCTTAGATATCAAACGTGACTGAATTGGAGGGACAGCAGCACTAAAAGTCAGAAAATGCCTCCATACAGTAATCAGCCTGAGACAGTGCCACACAGTCCTTGGGTATTTACCATCACAGCAACATCTTCCCTGTGTTTCAGTGTGTAAAAGGGGGATATTTTCATATTAATGTATTCTAACTGTAAGTGAGAGTAGCTGAAAGATCTGATGGTTGCAGCATGTTGCTCAACAACAGCTTACCTAACACAGAATTACTGCTGCACATAAATACCTAAGAAGCTGCTGCAGTTTCAAAGCACTGGGGAGAAACCTGCTCTTTTTGGTGAAACTACGACATCTGCTGGCTTTTAATGAAATACTTCATTATTGGTTCATTAAAGAGGCATGTTCTGTGGGGGCACTTATGTGGCTTCGGAGGTGCAAATGATGGGGACAGCATCACAATGTATCAAGACAGATGTGGAGGTTTTGCAAACCCAATGAAGTCCTCAAGGGGTAAAGAGAATTTGAAGTTCAGCTTCACAGAAAGGTTTCACAAAGCACCACACATCACTGGAGGTTGTCAGAACTGCTCTCAAGATGCAGGAATTCGATATTCAGAAGCAAAATGTAAGCATGATTCTCTGTTTCCTGTTGCTCTCCTATTAGTGTATACATATAGATACTTCAACACTGCATTCAAAAGCATAAGCTCCTCACTTCTATAGTAGGAAGCAAAAGCATCGCAGAAAAGTAATAGAAATGAGCAAGTTGCTAGCAATTTTTACAAATAGATGTTTACTAATATGATGAACCAACATCACAATGCACTGGGAATGGTGGTCTGTTCTCTGGTACCTGTTTCTGAATGAATAATAAAACCATATACATATCATATATATGATAGCTGAAGACCTGTTACTTTCCACAGGCAAAGAAGTATCAACTGGACATGCTTCAAATTGCTCTACACAATGAACTTCACAATTAAATGTTTGCACATCTTCCAGCAACTGCTGCTTTATTTCAACTCTATGTGGAGTGATCCATTTGTAAACTGTGTGCACAATCACATTCATATATGGCTTTTGAACATTTAGAATAAAAGATGACTCATAAATGGAGGAAATTGTATTGCAAAGTATGAACATAAAGTATGAACACTGGAAAGAAAAGCTCTCTGTTCCACCTGAAGGTCAAATGTCTGGACCATTCTTTTCAGCTTAGAATAAAACTGAAATAATGTTCAATGCTTTTATCACTTCCAGATTGGTTTATTGTTGCACTATAATATCATACAAGGCCACAAGGAGTCTTGTGCAGTCATAGATGCAGGAAAATGGATTATTTTCCTATCTATTCAAGGTATAGTGAATAAAAAAGTATGTTTGTAACTGGCAGCAATGTACTTATAGCTGGTGTCATTGAGGAATAGAGGGTTTCATTGCAGAGCCTGCTGCTGCTTAACAGACCTCAGCAGCACTGATTTTTAAACCAGGAAATTGAAAGGAGGCTGCAAAGAATTAAATAGCTCCAACTGTAGCTTTCAAACACTCCAATAAATTCATCAGCATATTCTGCTGTTACTGCCATGGATCAGCTAAAACATAGAAACATAGAATAACAAAGGCAATGACAGAATGCCATGAACCAAGACACCATATTTTTTCTGCATTCTTGTCAGCAGCTTGTTTTAAAAGATCCCAGCAATGGGAAAAATAAAATAAAGAAGATTAAAGAAAAAACTTGTGAAAATGTCAGTACCCAGAACTATACCCAGATGTTCAGTAGGAAACCAGTCACCAGAAAGTGGCATCATTACATTTTGATGTACAGCACAAAGAACGCTTCCAAGGCAGAGCTGGCAAAGGAACAGCATCTGCTACCTGCTAATTAACACTTTAAACATGGCATTGCAGGTGGCTGGAGCAGAACAATGCAAACCTGGAGCATACTGGCATGCCGAACCTCACTCTGTCAGGCAGGATCTCACTCCCTCCCTCCTCGTTGCAGAATCCATTCCAGAACAGCGTGCAGGGCTCTGCATTTGTCTGCTTCTTCATTGCCTTGACAGCCGGTATTATAGTTATTTAGATGTTGTGTAACTGTATTAGTTAATGTTTGCACAGTGCTTTGAATATGTGAATTGCTATCCAGCTATTCGGTATTATTATTTCCATTAGGATGAACCTTTAAAGCGTATTGAAAAAGATAGTGCTTAAGCTGAATAATCTCCTTTAAAGAGGAATTGTAGATCCATCAGATCTCGTCAAGATGCTGTTCTACCTGAAATATTTGAAATTATATCTGGTTTTGCAATACACGCACACTCTTGCACATGCACACTATTTTATTTCAAAGATCATTACACTGCTTAAACTAGATTTTGTTTTTATTACTATCAAAAAAAAAAAGCTATTCCATGAATACATTATGATTTTATTAAGCTAAAATTAAATAGCATGTCATATTGACAATAGCAAGAAAACTAGCCCTGTAAATCAGAATTGACAATGTTATTTTATACAATCTGTCTTCACGTTATATCTTCTACAGGTCAGACTAGAATTCTGTTGATGCAGAGAAATTAAGCAGAAAGGTGGTAAAAGTGCGATTATACCCCTTTTTTAAACAACAGTTTAAGGTCATAGATTGTTATGTGGATACTGGAACCAGAAATAAAGTGACTTTTCTAATTCCAGGGTAGCAGACAAGATGGGTTATATGTTTCAGTATAAAATAGGCATACGATGAATTGTGTCAATATGACTACAGTGCTGTAGATAATGCTTTATGGTGGCTTAACATCCTATATCAACAAGAGTTATATTGATTTGAAAAGCTATGCAATCAATCAAGTGAAAAAAAACAACCAAAACCAAAACCAAACATCTTTCTGCCCATATGAGCATAGATAATTCAAATTCTCCTGGAGATTTCACCTCAGAGAGAAAGACGAAGTAAAATAAAGTTTGCTAACTTACAAGCAATCAGGACCCACTTACTTTGAAAAGAAACCTAAAAGCAAGAGTGATGATAGCTAATGTAGATATAAAAGCAGCTATGTCTGCAGAGAGATGTGGGGGTTATATCGATGCATGGAAATAAAGGGAAAACCTGCTTATTAGAAGCCAGCCTATTTCCTTCAGCTAAAGCTTTTCACCTAATAAAAGTTATCACCTCTCTTTAGAAAGCATGCTCTATTTAAAAAGATTGATAGCTTCACATTACTGAAGCAATAGCTTCACAGAACATGTCACATCTGATGATAAGGTATGTTTTCTTTAAAGCTGAAATCAGATGAAATATTTACCTTTTAACACACACGCTAAGGGTCTCAGCCCACATTTTTTGGCTTAGAGGAAGCCTGGAGGTACTGGAATTTATTCAATACCCACGGGCTGAGCAGGTTAATGAAGTGCCAGGCAGGCTGGAAGCTGTGAAAGAGGCTGGGTTTGGTTAGCATTTAGTCCAATGTTTTTTGGACTATAAGCTTAGAGAATTAATCAATGTTTGAGAGGAAAGATTAATATGAGATTCATGTAGATGTCTTCATCTTTCTGAACCGGTCGCTGGACCTCCTGTCACTGCTGATGAAGAAAAATGGGCAATTCTAGGATGATTTATCCCAGTGTAGATTGTAAAATAAAGCAGAGAGCCCTCCATCTGGGGAGACTGGAATGATTAGTAAAATTATAAGATAAAGAGATCCCACATTGGCTCTGATACTATAGTCAGTAACTAAGTGTCATAATCGTGTATTTAGAAGATCAAACAAAATGGCTTGAAATTTCTTGTGTTGTCTTCCTCTCACCACCTCAGTTAATATAAAGAACAGTCTTAGAAGAAGAAAGGCAGAGACCTTAAATCCCTACAAAAGGCTGTCTTGAAGGTTAAAGATTTACTCGGGAAATAGAAGCTGTAGTTTATAGTTCCATCGCTGTTCTTGCCCAGCTGTCGTATAAAGCTCAGCTTAGCTGTTTGGCACTTCCCTAGACCAAGAAGCCCTGGGGAAACCACCCTGTTCAAGGGCAGCCATCCAGGAGAACAGAACAGCTTCTCCTCTTTCTGCATTTTGGAAGAAAATAGGAAAAAAAGGGCCATTTGGACATTCTCGCCAGATCCCATTTCTATTCTCTCTCTTTTTATTTGTGCTGTTCATTAAACACATCCAGAAGGAAAGAGAATGAGTCAAGCCTGTGACACTACAAGACTAATTCCAGACACTCTTTTCCCTCAGCTTGTTCCCTCTCCCCCTGGACCCCATCACGTGTTTGTCCCACCTATTCAGTCTGCTTGCCTTTGGGCATGGACTGGCTCTCACAAATCATGTTCATGTTGATAAATAGATAAGCATATTGGGGCAAACTCAAGCCCTGAACCTGTAATCATCCACATCTCTTACTACTTATTTTGATTTTTATCCTACTTTTGGTAGCAGTATAGCTGTCAGCACAACATCTAAAAAATCCCTAGTATGATAATATAGGTTGCTTCATAAGCTCTCCCCAAACAAATAGTTAATGATACTTCCTTGCGCAGTGAGCTCTGCAGAGTTCCTCTTTCCTCGTAAAGCCCCATGACTGTCCATGTGTGTTTTTGTCAAAGTTAATTATAGCATAACTTTCATACTCTTACTTGGTTCTGAAGTGTGGGTTCAGACAACACAGTCACCAAATCTGTGAGATTAAAAGCAGACAGATTCGCTATAACCCAATACACAGATTTAGGGTCCTATCTTATAATAATTTCATGGGAGAAAACCCTATGAACTGTGCAGGATCTTTCTTTTCTCTGGACACAGATCATTTCCCTAGCTTGACTATGAATGCATATTTTTTACATACTAGAAAGCAGGTGCCAAAGAGGCTTCTAAATGAAACACAACAGCACTGCACATTAACCAGCACTGTGTTCAGGCCTATAAAGTAATACAGGCAAAAGTGTATCATGGGAAACAGCTGGAATCACACTGCCCTGAAGGCCGGGCTAAGGTTGCTTGCTGACAGATTGGCTTTAGGCAGTTGTATCAGGGTGTCAAAGAAATAATCCAAGCTATTAATCCTGAAAGGGCTTTAATAATATTTTTAGTGCATCTTTTCCTTACTTAAGAATAGAGAAGACCTAATTGGGTTATTTTAAAAAGCACTTTAGTGCTAATGAAAGCTTGGTACAACACAGCGCATAGTGTGGTTTCTATCCTTAAGGATAATTTAAATAAATTAATGAAGAGTCTGTATGTTCTTCAAGGTGCTTTTCATGCGCGATTTCAAAACTGACTGAGGTAACCTCTGTCTTTTTGTTAGACTAAATACACTGGAGCAGTAACGGGCTGTTGAAATTCAAGTCTCATCTTCCATCCAATCTTCACTGTTTCCTCAGAAATGCCGTCTGAGGGCAGCTAAAGAGAAAAAGCAGTTGGCTGATCTTCTGGCACCTTCAGTGAGATTAATGAATCCATCATGAGAGGGGTCAGACAAGGTAGCTCGCATCAGTTCCGAGTCACTGACACAGGAACACAGGAATTATTTTAATCTCGGAACTTTTCCTCCAGCTTTTCAATTTAGCAAACAGCTACTTTTGCAGGAACGAGGGAAAGGGGCCGTGGGCTTAAGTAATTTAGCTGTGTGGAAAAGAGGAAGAATACAGGTGGAGGGAGGGCAGTAGGGAGAAGCTATAGTACATTTGGAGTTACAAACTTTATTGCCATACCCTTCTGTGATGGGAGGGAGTTAGAAGGCATATACTTATTGCAGAGAGAGGTCCTCAGAGAGCAGATAGGTAGGAAGAAAACTCATTTATCAAGTTACACTGGCTGTCATTGGGCTGCTATTAACTCTGGCTTAGTTCCAACATTTCTACATCAATGACACTGACACCAGCCTTGTGGAAAACGGTCATTTCTTTGTTATATCAGAAAGTTATCAAACAGGTGCTGTTTCCTTTTGATTTGCATAGTTCCTGCAACATGTTTTAGGGACAATCAGGAAATAAAGGAAATGGAAGGAAGACAGTTCTGTGGAGACAGAACTGAATACCCAAAGATATATTGCAGAGAGGTGCTTATGTAGAGTGGGCAGATAAGGAGAAAAAAGTGTTATTTACCGAACAGCACTCATGATCTAGTTGAAGATGTTCTATTCATTGCAGTAAATGACCTTTAAAGGTACCCTCCAATCATTCTATGATTCTGTAATGGCTCGTGGTGCTGAGATAACCTTGAGGTGGCACATTCAGTGATGTCTGTTTTACTGTTACTGAAGGAATGGTGTGCAGTTACTCTTTTGTGCAAGCTGTCACTAAGGAGGGATGTGCATCTGCTTTCAGAGTACAGAAGTGTTCTGAACAGCATTAGTCACCTCTTTTGGGGCTCAGTAAAGCAAAATGAAACATTTTGCACTAGATAACACTAGGATAGGAATAAATAAACCCATTTCTCTTCAGCATGCATGCTTATGCCTGAAGCATAAAATAGATAGCCGAAATTAATCTGGAATGTAAAATATATCTGTTTAGATGCTATCAGTGACACTAATATAGATTATATGTCAGCAACTGGCATAGATATCTTTAAAAAGCTTAACTTCTGAGACAGGTTATCTCAGCTATTAGCATACAGACTAATTTTATAGTGAAGAATTAGCCTTCCACTTACTAACAACTTAAAGGACCAAAGCATAGGGTGAAGGATGTTGGGGCTTTGTAATGAGGCAACAAGATGCAAAGTCAAGGTTCAACTTGCTGAATGACACCTCTGCAAGATTTTTTCTTTCACTAGTTATGCAGGTGAAAGTACTAGATGAAGTCACATAGCCATTTCAAGCCAAAATGTAGAAGACATGCATCAGTCAGTCTCTTGCCTGTGCTAACTGCTGTTCAAAATGCCTCACTGGGGCTACTCTTCACTTCTTTTATGACATACCCCCGTACTTATTCAACCTTTTCTAGCTTCTGCAGGAACCAGAGATTTTCAAATTCCAAAGTGCTGCAATTGTGCAGTGATGCCTAGGACAGCACAAGAGAAATCAGATTCTCTTTGAATATCTGCTGAAGGAGAAATACGGTGCTTTATTACATATAAATGCATGAAGCTGTCTCCTGGCAGCCCACTGATTTACATAGTATGTTGCATCATCAGTCTTGTCTTCTGAAAACACACAGAAAGCAGCAATAGTGAAAGCTGAAGTATCAAAAGAGAAGTAATTTTTGGTGTTGATGGCCTCAAGCTTCGTACTGTACCAGACGTGTGATTATCAGTATGTCCAACCAAGAAGAAGGCTGTATCCTTATTCTTTGGAGCTTGCATATGATGTCCTCTCTGGGACTCCTGGGTACCCTTTTGCTCCTGACAGCAATCACTTGGCTTTCATTAGAAAAAGATGATGAACAGAAACATTAGGAATGTCACTGGTGTTTCACAGGGCACTTGTTTTGTGGGAGATATTTTCAGGTAGAGGGAGAAAAGATGGCTTGACATGGATTTTGTTAAGGAACATTATATAACCTTCCCACATGCATAACAGTGAGTTTTATCTATTTTCAGGCTTAAGAGAAACACTTTTGTTCGCTACCATTCACGTCTGTATAAATATCTCTGTGGGCATGTGACAGTGTCACACACTCGGAGGCAGAACCATCTCAGAGAATGCTTCTGCAAACCTTACATCCCAGGAAAACCAATTGCCTTGTAGCACCGCCAGTCTCAGATGGGCCACTCTCTGTGTAGAAGCAGGGAGAGCTTCCATTGCTATTAGTTATCCAGGTCCATTGTACAGCACTGACAATGTGGTAGGTTGTGGTCTCTGTCTAAAAACTCTTAAGGAGCTTTGAGGTAAAAGCTATGTTCAGCACTTAAAGCTTGATAGTTCCAGATGATCTCAGTCTTTATAATTTTCCCATTCCATTTCAAAATACGCTTATAGCTTCTGCACCAACATCCTGTAATGATGGCTTTAGCAGGCTGTTTATGCCTTTTCTGGTAAAATTTAAAAAATATAATATTTAATTTGTTTTATAGCTTCTACTTGGTAAATACGTGTGTATATGCATATATATACATATCTGTGTATATATAGTGCTTGTTGGTACTGACTACTTATTTGCTGAGTATCCTTCCTAAGTATGTTGTGATTTTAGAAATGCTTGTGAAGGAAAGATATAAAGATGGAGTCACAGAAGCCCAGGTCAAAGAATTTCCTTATGTAGAAGGAAAGGGTGGAGAGTAGAAAATTCTGAACATTAGAAATAGGATTAAAAGTAAAATAGGAAGTAAGGGATGGAAAGTTATATTCTGAGGGGCTAAATATGGTGTTTTCTTTTCTTTAAGGCCTACCAGAGTAGTTCAGTAGATGAATGGTTTATATTTCAGGCAGCAATAGTTTCTGCAATCTCCCTCAAACATACCTGTCCTCAGAAACATACCTGTTCTCCTTCTGTTCTCCTAATATGAAACAAAATTGATTCTTACTGTATGACTAAAGGCTGACCATAGTGAAAATTTCCAGTGAAACAGCAAACTCAAAATGCCACCAACATACTAGTGGTCTCTTAAAGAACACTTCCAGTTTCTTACAGATATGAGCTGGCCTCTTAGCCTATTGCTTCTCTCAAAAGAGCTCCATGGTCATTTTTCCATGCAAAAAGTGAGTCCAGGAACACAGTTAGCCCCTAACCCCAGCACTGCACAAGACATTGAAAGAGATTGCTGAAACAGCCAAGTGTGTGTTCAAGGAACTAAGAGAATTAAGAATACAGTCCAGGATGTGGATGATTCTTAATTCTGACAAAACTTCAATTTCCATGTTCCTTTCTCCTCTGATGATCTCAGAGCATTTTACAGGGGTGAGTACCATTTCCCCCTCCACCTTTTACACATCTGACTGCAGTTTAGGGCAGCTGTGCAGAAAACCAGTCTGCCTGTTTCAAGTCAGAACTTATTTGCATGTTCTTTCATGATAATTTAAGGGGAGAGGAACATCACCTTTATCTCATTCTTGTTTTTTCCCTTTCCTCCTTTGGACATATAAAAGGCTCTTTTTCCATGCTTGACATTGCATTTGTACAAAAACATATCTCCAGTTACAACCCAAGTATCCAGAAAGAGAAAACTGCTGATAGAGTTAACCTGCACACAGCAGTAGACAGGACCTTTGCTCTAATAGTAAGATACAGCAGCAGAACTCCTTACTCGTGCCCCAGATTGCTACCTTGTGCAGAACTGGTTTACATAAAAATAATCTTGTGAGAGATTTCATAAACATGATGGTTAAAAAGCTTTATCTTCACTGATAGTGAATGCAAAACTTCAAGTTATTTTTAGCTGACATATTTAATGAGAGCTTTTATGGAAGGATCTTGCATATACTGCATTTGAATAACAAAGAGAGAAATGAAGCTTTTACAGGACAAACAATAATGCATATTTTTCACTGCACTTACCACACAATAGTCTCTGTTGTTGTTTGTAAAACCCACAGTAACAGTGCTGTTTCAGCTGTTGAATCTTACTCAGTGACCGTGCTCATTAGACTACTAATACTGGGTGGGCGTAAATCCACTTCATGAGAAACTTCATTGTCTTTTGGACAATATTATGCAAATATTCTCAATTAATCTCAGAGTAATGAGAATTTTGTAAAGCAAAAGTTGCAGTGAATGTTTGATGAAGTAATATTATGCCAACAGTCTAAACATGGCTTGATTATGGAAATGAAATTTGAGTAGGGAATTCGACTATTAAAGCAGAAAATGTCTAATTAAATGGAACTCGTGCATTAAATTCCACTTATTCTCTACACAAGAATTCTTTTTCAAGTTCTATTTAGGAAAAATTACATAGCAACATATAATTAAAAATCTAATACCACCTTCAAGTTATGAAAGGCACCACACTTAACAGGAAATAGCAGCCCGCATGAGTGATTTGCATTAACTGAAACAAATATTTTCACTGTCAAAATGTATTTGAAGTTTTGTGTTCAGCATATGGAACACTGAGCTGATCTCAAGGAAAAAGTAAAAGCAATAAGAAAATGCATTCACAAGCATATGAAGTATTTACACATCTTCTAGATAGCAGAGGAAATGCTCTTAGCTCCTGAGCATTTCATAAACACTTGTGTGAATATTCGTATTTCATAGAGTTTATACCCAACAGCTCATCATCTGCTTATTATTTGCTGCGTGCCACTCTCCCAGTTAACACATTTCAGTAATTCAATCCCAAAGCAGAAACAGTTGCATATCATTTACATTTACAAAACATCACAAATGGAAGAAAGTCAGTCTACAGATAGCTCAGGGACTGATGGCAATGCCGGCCAGCCTGTAGTGCCAGTGACAGGGTCAGATTGGTGACCTTCTCTTCCAGCAGAAAATGCATTCCTGCTGATAGGCATTACCCTGCTGTATTTAGGCTCCTTTAACCTGAAACTCAGCTTTGCCCTCAAATGAGACAATAATGTCACCATGATGCCTTGGAGGCCAAGTCATGGTGTAGGATGCTGGTGTGGCTGATACAAAAAAGAGCAGAAACAGGTTTCCTGTCAGGAGCTGGGTAATACCAGCACTGAAAGAAAAATACAAGGATAGTGTATGTGGTTAAAAGCGATTTTTCCAAGGACCAGTAATCATTGTTTATATTTGATGAGTGATTTCAGATATAAAAAGATACCTGAAAAAAAAAATAAAATTCATTTTATTTTTATGGCTTTTTAATGTTTATTTTCTCTTTTTTCTTTTTGATGAAGAAATGTGATTTTTCGTTTTGAAACCTTTTTCAAAAATCACATTTTTATTACTATAGGTAACATTCTTCTTGAGTAGAAAGCTCGATAGTGTGAATATCAAAGTGAAAAATCTGTTAGAATTACATATTTATGGTCTACTTACAATCCAATTGCCACACAAGCAACAACTGGATAAAGACGGGAGGCACTGGTACTTATTGCAGCTTCCTGACAGCTTAAATTTTGCCAAGCTGTTTCCAAGCATGCCAGCAAGAGATTGAAAAGCTCTGAAAAGTGAGACATGTCTGTGAGAGAGCTCAGAATATTTTGCTTGTAAATGTAATACTTGCTGATAAAAGCTATTATGTATTTAAGTTCAATCAATTTCCAACTGGTTGGTTTGTAACTCCCTGCTTCATCCTAAATAGCGCAACAATACTATATTTAAAACAATCTGTATCTCTCTCCACAGCACACAGAAACAAAGACTGATAGCAAATTCCTCTCAGACTACCTAGAATGGACCTATAAAGTAAAGAGCATGAATAACTGAACGTCAGAATAGCGCAGATATTTGCCAAATAGTTTTAGCTGGCTGGCGTAATACCCATGTCACTCAAAACCAATTTTTCCAGTGGGATTTATATCTCCAGACCAACACTAACGTACCAAGTATAACTAACACATTTGGGGCATCAAGGAAGTTAAAGATTGAGAAGAAACAATGAGGAGAGAAAATAATGATGGTTAATACAAAATGAGATCAAAAGAAACCCATCAGTATGAAATGAGCTATGTACAATATCTCCCAGTATAGCAATTGTACTAATAAGCACGCAGTTTCATGAATCTGAGTTGTTACAAGCACTGGACTGTGATACTAATTACACCCTGTAAAATACAAACAACTTATAAATATAGAAAAGCTGCTCTGAAACGTAATACATAGATATAGATGCACCATGAAGACACTGGTGTATATTCTCTTGCTCCCCAGGCAAACTTCTGATGCATGACAGTTAACATGTGTGGATCAACAAGAAAAGAGAACAGAGAAGTAACATCATGATGGATTGAAATACTTCTGCTAACATGAAGGAGAGTTCATATGAAGCAGAAAGCCTGGTCAATCAGGGGTGATTCACGATATCTTGTGATGGTAGAAGGACATGTCAAATTCAGACCTCGGATGCAGCATCAGAAGGTAGGTAAGCATATGTCTTCTAATTTGAAGCACTTGAAAGGTACCCAGAATCATTTAGTGTAGGGCTGGAAAGCTACCTCTATACCATCAACAGAACAGGACCAGGAATCTGAGCTTTTATGACATGGCCCGGCTGCTTCTGTGTTGCAGAGCACTGAGCTGGGTTCAGGCCATTCCTTGGTTATTTCTTATTGCTAAATTAAACATTGTCAAATCATGAACTTCAGCCCCAGAGTTAAATTGCCTGTACTGTTCAGTTGATAGAACAGTCCCTGGCATGGGACTCCCATACCAGTCCCTAACAATTCTCAAGTGTTTGTGTTGTAGCATGGATCAAGGACTGCTCCCAATAGACAGTTCAGGTGCAGGCACTCTGGTTTTGATTGTAACAGATTTTGAAAGCATAGATATAGGCTTTTCTGTGCCACCCCAAACTCTTGCAACCCCAAGAAATAGTTCCTTTATTTTTAGTTGTATTTCAGTTCACAGTGTCTGATGGAGGTGAGTGCTGCGCTGCAGCCCACCACAGTGATTTTTAGTAGTAAAGCAGGGGAATGAACTGCCTTCCTTAGAGGGAATAGCATGAGGATATACCAGGTGCAAAGTTTGCTGAGATAAAGCTGAAGGCTATGTGGAGGAGCAAAGGAACCAAAAGTGCACTTGTGTCCATGTCATCATTTTGTGACCAGTCTGAACACCCACCAAGTCTTTGTATTCAAGTAATGTAGACAAAATGGCCCAAAACAGGAGCAGAGAGCTAACAGTTGACAAAGGGATTTAACAGTTGAACAATATTTGAATTTGAGCTGTGACCTTTTCTCATTTAACAGTAGACATGTCTATTGGACCCAGTCTCAGCAGCTTTCTCTATCTCTGATGTGGTGATTTAGTATGTAAATGTACTTGCCATGTCTTACCCGGGTATTTACTTAACTCTGTAGTAATAGAATTACACTTATGGCAAACCATAATAAGAAGTTGGACATACAATATTCTGGCACTCATTTTAAAATGCATAAAGCATATTTTTTATAAACATCTAAGTAATATCTTCTCATATACATAAATTTTGATTTGTTCTGAGGACAAAAATATTGAAAAGCCATTAAGCTTTGGAAACTGGGCTGTAAGCAACCAAACACGGAAATTGACTACATAGTGCAATGAGGGATGAGCATCGAACAGTAAATCAAGGCTTGTAAGATTGGGATAACTGTCTACTCTTATAAGAACAGCTGAAAATAGGCTTAGAGCAAGAAACAGGAAAATACATAGGCTTAATTCAGCACCTCTATGAAGTTGCATCTCAAGTGACAAGCATAAGTATTGATCTTGTAACAAGCATCCTAGTAAGCCTTTAATGTAGCTCAGGTTTCAGGCTCTTTGAATTAAATAAAGGTAGGAGATGCACTTTGCTCACTGCAAGTTTGTAAGAGACTTTCATGCTCACTCTAACACCTCTGTGCATGCCCCAGTCTCTACATCTGTAAATAAAACTTAATATATTCAGCATTATTTCTGTGTTACACACATTCAGCAGCACACTGCTGGGAGCTCTGTTACATCCATACGGCCCCAGTATGGGCTGGCTAGACCTGTGCTCTTGAGAGCATGGAGAAAAGCCTGTTACTCTCTTAGACTTCTTTTTAAGGACTCTCTTATGCCATGATAACCTTTGGTCTAGCCCCTTAGAGACATTCCCATGAGATGTTTTGAGTCCTATATGGATGCAGGTCTGGTTTCAGCTTCTTGAGTTGAACAAGTCCACAACTTTAGTGGCAGAACAACAGAATATTCAGGACAAGGAGTCAAGACAGATGAGATCAGGCAGAGAGAAACATAGGAAGGGATTCTCTAAAATTACACTGGCACAGTTCATTTTGACCTAAGGCCTCAATTTTCTCCCTTTCTCCTCATTTAAATTCATTTTGATGGTTATTTTTGTGGTGCAGATTGCTTCCCTGCCCAATCAAATTATTGTCAATGCATAAGCAGGCTCCATCTTCATTCCCCACTCACTTCTTTTTTTCCTTGTGCTTTTTGGGAAGGAATATATCATCCGCTTTCTTTCTATTTGCATTGCAACAAAAATGCTGCAGGAAAACACAAAGGAAAAAGAATAATCTTGCCTGGATAGATGTCCAGGTTCCATCTTTAATATGACACTTTATCTCTCATGTATGTAATTGACGGTTCAAAAATCTATCCCAGCTTTTCAGTATTTTCTTGTTGTTTCCAAGGAGTCTTTTTGTAAATATGTGCTTTTTGAAAAAAGATGGTGACAAATCACTTTCCAGGTTTCCGTGACTGCTGCAGTGGTTAATTTATTTTTGTTCATTCTGTGTTTACATCTGCTTTCAGTCTTTGTGTCCTGTCTTTTGAGAATTCACCTAATCCGATTAGGCTTCTCTAGGTAATTTAGGAATTTCCTGTTACAGTCTTTCTGTTTAAAAAAAAAAAAAAAAAAAAAAGGAATTTGTTTTTGTCATTCTTTCCCCTGAAATATTGGTGAACTACAGTATATAACTATAGCAGATGTGAATAAGAAACAGAGCTCTCAAGTCATCTACAGTACAAAGTTCACTGGGGTAAGAAGACCTTTTCCTTACATGGCCTCATCATAGTTGCTCAGCTCTTAGTTAGAATTTCCAGTTCTCCTCATAGACCCATATGAACCATAGAAGAACCAAATTTTTAACCTCTTATTCAGCAAAACACAGAGTGCTCTTAGAATCACAGAATCAGCTGGGTTGGAAAAGACCTTTAAGATCATCAGGGCCAACCTCTACCTCAGGACTGCCAAGTCTACCACTAAACCATGTCACTAAGGGCCTTTAACACTATATAATTTAAACATGTGATTAAATTCCTTTGAACATTTGTCTGAAAGCATCTTATCACTTCATTATCTTTTCCATTGCTTATTTGACATCATTTCAGTTGTACATCTAATTCCGAATATGTAGCTAAAACAATGAGTGTATGTTTTTTATCATCCTCTGTCATGAAACAGCTGAAAAGATTCATACAATGGGTAAACAACAGAAAACTCACAACTGCAAAACTGCATGTTTATTGATTTCCTCACAAACTGGTTAAGTGTGTGAGTACAAATCCACAGTAGCAGATATTGCCCCTGCCACCCAGTAAATAACATGAGGAGAAGTTGCACATGTGACTAGCTTTCCTCTGTGGTATTTGTATGAATTTTGACAACAGATAAGGATCCATCTAGGCTTTAGATTCAGCAGGAATAGTCCATTCTCCTGAGAAGAGGAACAGTCTTTGCTTTCTCTGTGCATTTTTATAGTGACTTTTGGGGACATACTATTCAGAGAGAATCAACCCACTAATTCTGACAAAATTTAACGTGTTCCGACATCTTAACATTTTTAAATGAGAGATTATTTGAAAGGCCAAAGATACATGATTGCGGTGACTGCTGTTTTTTCTCTTTCCATTTTGGGGTTTCTTCCATTGCTGTAGTGTCTACTTCATTTCCTAAGTCCCTTAGTTTAAATTTGAAGTGAAATAGTTTCCAGATGCAATTTTACTGCTCCCTTACCCACATAATGAAAACTAAAAGACACCATAGAATCAGTGTTGAGGCACCACTATCAATAAGTTTGACAAATACCCATCATAAAGATTTTTTACTGCTTTGTTGACATCTGGAATGGGATGAAGTGCAATAACAATTTAATAGTAACAGATTCATTTTGGGGGTGTTATGATGCTTCTTGACAACTTTTGCTTAAAATATGCATAAACACACAGAGGATACAGTTTGGCAAGTGGAACTCTTCATACTCTATAGAAATAAAGCACAATTAGTCAGTTGCAATCCAATTACATTTGTGTGCTAAATAAGGCTGCTGAGAAAAATCACAGGCTCTTTATTCCTAAAGCAAAGTAATAATACAGCTTAATTTGATTTTCCTTAGCCTTTCTATAAAGTCAGTGTGCAACTTTTTCATATTTAATAACAGGCAAACAAAAAATTCCCCACTTTTTCATTTTATATTGAAGTAAATTCAGGGCTTGTGTCAGAGATGATTTATTCCTCAAACTCAGAGTAAAATGACTGACTCTAGAAGGCTAAAGGAAGGAGTTTATTTTCCTACTATTAAACTTTAAATGTAGCAAAAGTTTAAGATTCAAAGTCATCTTCCTAGCAGAGCGCAGTGTACAAGCCTCCAACTCTCAAAGCACTTCTTAATCCATGAGGACCTCTGGAAACAGAGTTTGGACCATAATAACAAAACGGATGGAGAAAATTAATTACTGCATACAAAATTTTACCTTTAATACCCATATTTCTGAATGTATTCCTAGAATTTTAACAGATACACCTGATCAGCCTAAATGAGGTCAGAATTCAGGTCAAGGATGAAATCAGTTCCCTTCAAAACAGTCCAATATCTCACGATTTACATAAATGGAGAAGATTTCATTGGGTCAGTAACCTTCAAAGTGGGAAAGAATAAGAATGACCTAAATATAAGGCTTAAAGAATTTTGTAGCATTAGTAGAAATTAGTAAATTAGTAAAAAGACCTTAATGACAACTTGAACAAAGTTGTTAGAAACTTCAACACAAAATGAAGCTTCTAACCACTTCAGCTGTTAGAAACCTCCCTACCAAATGTCTACATTTGTGTGCACAAAGAAGGGCAGAGAAGCCAGTCACCTGAACGCGGTTCCTCCTGAGGAAGCCTGCTCTCTAGACCTGCTCTTTAGACCTCTTGCTTTGCCAAGTTGCACCCCACCCAGGACGTGGTTGTCTCTTGATCTCCAGCTTTCAGTCATTCAAGAACATATCCTGAAAAGTCCAGATTTTCTCCTTTGTGTGCCCTTGATTCTTCAAATTATTTTCTTCCATGCCCAGTCCAGTCTCAGTTTTTGAGCTATTCATTAAAATATTCTCCAGATGAGCACCAGCTGTTGTTGTTGGACACCAGCTGGCTTCTCCCTTGAATGAGACCGCATTACAGCATCTGCTTCTTTTGTAGTGTGAGTTCAGCCAGTATTAGCTTAACCCAAAGTGAGAACTTGCAGCAAGAAATGTAGCTGCAGACAGAGGAGAAACATTTCTACTCTGCCAGTCAATGGTGTTTTCCTATTTGTTTTCAGGAAATATCCCCGAATCCTTATCTTCAAGCCAAAGGCTTTCCCTTCCTTCTAGCTATTACAGTCAGGGATTTTTCAAGAAATGACTCCTTATCACAGGAAACACATTCTTAACATCCCCAAACACCTCTCATTTTCTCTTTTGTATCCATTTGAATGAAATTAGCCACTAGAACAGGAATCTTTCAATATCTGGCATTAAAGGAAAATAGCAAAGCAGTAGACAGAAGCCACATCTTTTTCTCAAAATAAAAAACCCTGGTCTTTGGAAGGAGTGACTATAATGCTGAAGATAATGTGAGCCCCTGCCTTCCAATGCTAGCTTGTATCCTCTTCAATGGGATTGTTAAGACTTGCCTTGAAATCAGAATGCTGTAATGAAAACTGCATTCTCTGATTCAGTGGAAAAAAATTATTCAACAGAAATTTCAGTTCCAAACATATTTATGTTTCATCTTGACCCACTGGAACTGTAAAATGGGGTGGGCACAGTTGCTGGAGATGGTCAGAAGAGGTTGCAGTAGCAGAATGCCCATACTGAGATGTGGAGATACAAACACTTTACAACACGGAGTGTTGGAATGGAAGGTTACAGGCTCTTTAGAAAAGATAGTCCCGGCAGGCGGGGAGGGGGAGTTGCTATTTATGTTAGGGATAGGCTGGAGAGTATGGAACTCTGTCTGGTGACAGGTGAGCAGTTAACAGAGAGTTTGTGGGTCAGGGTTAAAGGGAGAACAGCGATGGGGGACATTACTGTGGGGATCTGTTACAGACCACCTGATCAAGAGGAATCTGTGGCTGAAGTGCTCTATAGGCAGATAGGAACAGCCTCACACTCACAGGCCCTTGTTCTCATGGGGGACTTCAACCACCCTGACATCTGTTGGAGTGCAGGTACGGCCCGGCACAAGCAATCCAGGAGGTTCCTCGATTGTGTGGAAGACAACTTCCTTCTGCAAGTAATAGAGGAGCCAACAAGGAGAGGTGCCGTGCTTGACCTCGTGCTCACCAACAGGGAAGGGCTCGTTGGAAATGTGACGCTCCAGGGCAGCCTTGGTTGCAGTGACCACAAGATGGTTGAATTTGAGATCCTCGGGACAGTGAGAAGAGTGTGCAGCAAGCTCACTGCCCTGGACTTCAAGAGAGCAGACTTTGGCCTCTTCAGGAGCCTGCTTAGTAAGGTTCCATGGGACACAGCCCTAGAGGGCAAGGGGGCCCAAGACTCATGGTTGTTATTCAAGGATCACCTGCTCCAAGCTCAGGAGTGTTGTATCTCAACTAGAAGGAAGTGCAGCAGGAGGGCCAGGAGACCTCCTTGGATGGATAAGGAGCTGCTGAGGAAAATTCAAAGGAAAAAAGAGGCTTATAGAAGGTGGAAGCAGGGACAGGCAGCCTGGGAAGAATACAGGGATGCTGTCCGGGAAGCTAGGGACCAGGTGAGGAAGGCTAAGGCCCAGTTACAATTGAACTTGGCTAGGGATGTTAAGGATAATAGGAAGGGATTCTATAGGTACGTAGCGAGTAAAAGACAGACTAGGGACAACATAGGCCCCCTTTGGAAGATATCGGGAGAACTGGCTACCCAGGATTTGGAGAAGGCTGAGGTTCTTAATGACTTCTTTGCCTCAGTCTTCACTGGCAAAGTCTCTGACCGCACCACCCAAGTCTTGGAAGGCGAACGCAGGAACTGTGAGAATGAAGACCCGAGGCCCACTGTAGGAGAGGATCTGGTTAGAGACCATCTTAAAAACCTAAATGTACACAAGTCCATGGGACCTGACAACATTCATCCGCGGGTCCTGAAGGAGCTGGCAAATGAAGTTGCTAAGCCACTGGCCATCATATTTGAAAAATCATGGCAGTCAGGTGAAGTTCCCAACGACTGGAAAAAGGGAAATATAACCCCCATTTTCAAGAAGGGGAAAATGGATGACCTGGGGAATTACAGACCAGTCAGTCTCACCTCTCTGCCTGGCAAAATCTTGGAGCAGATTCTCCTGGAAGGCATGCTAAGGCACATGAAAAACAAGGAGGTGGTTGGTGACAGCCAGCATGGCTTCACTAAGGGGAAATCCTGCCTGACCAATTTGGTGGCCTTCTATGATGGGGCTACGAAACTGATGGACAGGGGCAGAGCAGTTGACGTCATCTACCTGGACTTGTGCAAAATGTTCATCACTGTCCCACACGACATCCTTGTCTCTAAATTGGAGAGGTGGATCCATCCAATTTGATGGGTGGACCACTCGGTGGATAAAGAACTGGCTGGATGGACGCACGCAAAGAGTTGTGGTCAATGGCTCGATGTCCAGCTGGAGACCGGTAACGAGTGGTGTCCCTCAGGGATCGGTGTTGGGACCGATCTTGTTCAACATCTTTGTCAGTGACATGGACAGTGGGATTGAGTGCGCCCTCAGCAAGTTTGCTGATGGCACCAAGCTGTGTGGTTCGGTTGATACGCTGGAGGGAGGGGATGCCATCCAGAGGGACCTCGACACACTTGTGAGGTGGGCTGATGCCAACCTGATGAAGTTTAACCATGCCAAGTGCAAGGTCCTACACCTGGGTCGGAGCAATCCCAGACACAGCTACAGGTTGGGCAGAGAAGAGATTCAGAGCAGCCCTGCAGAGAAGGACTTGGGGGTGTTGGTCGATGAAAAAATGAACATGAGCCGGCTTCAGTGTGCGCTTGCAGCCCAGAAAGCCAACTGTATCCTGGGCTGCATCAAGAGGAGCGTGACCAGAAGGTCAAAGGAGGTGATCCTGCCCCTCTACTCTGCTCTCGTGAGACCTCACTTGGAGTATTGTGTGCAGTTCTGGTGTCCTCAACATAAAAAGGACATGGAACTGTTGGAACAAGTCCAGAGGAGGCCACGAGGATGATCAGGGGACTGAAGCACCTCCTGTATGGAGACAGGCTGAGAAAGTTGGGGCTGTTCAGCCTGCAGAAGAGAAGGCTGCGTGGAGACCTCATAGCAGCCTTCCAGTATCTGAAGGGGGCCTACAAGGATGCTGGGGAGGGACTCTTCATTAGGGACTGTAGTGACAGGACAAGGGGTAATGGGTTCAAACTTAAACAGGGGAAGTTTAGATTGGATCTAAGGAAGAAATTCTTTACTGAGAGGGTGGTGAGGCACTGGAATGGGTTGCCCAGAGAGGTTGTGAATGCTCTGTCCTTGGCAGTGTTCAAGGCCAGGTTGGATGAGGCCTTGGGTGGCATGGTTTAGTGTGAGATGTCCCTGCCCATGGCAGGGGGGTTGAGACTAGATGATCTTAAGGTCCTTTCCAACCCTAACTATTCTATGATTCTAACATATTTTTGCATACAGATATCTATGCGAATGAGTCACTAACACAGGATGCAATTACAATTACAATACAAGCACCATAATAAATTACAAAATTCATATGTAGTCCCATACAAGGGAGAGATTTTCTAATTAAACCGTTAAACATATTTATGATGATAGTCCCCAAGATTAATCAGAGTAAAGCATCTATAAATCAGTTGGAGAAAAACACACACCTTTTCATTTCCCATCCATCAAGGCCTATTAAATTAGAATAAATAATATAAAATGCAGTGGATAAAACAATTATTAATAGTCTGCAAGTGAGAATCTCACATTGCCAAGTGGACAGTTTGGCATACATATTCTTCCCCATCTTTAATTCCTGTGAGTCTATGGGGAAACCTATTGACCAAATAGAGATGAAGCATACATAATTGCATTATGTCGCAATTTTACACTTAGCATCTGGCAATGATTCTGCCTCCAAATTAAGAAATTCAGATATGACAACAAGGAACAATGAACCTGATTCTCATCTTCATTAAATTGTGTTTTCATGCTGCAATTTCAGTCTATTTTTTCTCCTAATAGTCATTCCTATATCAGCTGATTCAGAATGTGAATAGCTAATTAGATTTGGATGATTTCATGCATCCCAAAAGGAAGCTGAAATTTGGCTGAATCCTTCTGAAAAAACAGTAATGCTAGAAGAGTCAAGATGTACTGCTCTGTAAATGAAACTGGTTTCCACATTCCTTCCAACCAGAATAGGCAGTTCATGCTTTCTGAGCAACCACATATTATAGGTCACAGACTGGTTTCCTTAAAGATCAAGAGACACCTTCTTTTTTATGGCTCTGAAGCATTAGAGAAGTTAATTTGTGAATCAGTCTTTCGTGTGGTAGCCTCCATCACCAGACATGACTAGCAGCTAGTGGTGGTAATCTCTACAGCTACTTGTCTAGCTATCCCAACACCCTACTGAATAAAATCTCTTAGCTACCTTGGTAAAGAGCCCACAAAATTGCTGTTAACTGTAATGTAAAATTAATGTAACTGTAACTTCTATTAGAATAAAGCATTCAGAATGACAAAACAGGGCTGGTTTTGCTTGGACCTTAAAGCACAATGTGAGTGTTGAATGTCATTCCCATGCTGGACAAAGAGATGTTGCAATTTAATAACACAAAATGTGCTGGTGAATAGGTCAGACCATACATAGAGTGAGTTTCAATCTATTTCAGTCTCCATTTTTTGAACTTCTGAACAGTTTGATGAGCACTTGCCTCCTTTTCTAGCTAACTCACCTCCAGGCTTGTAGACAAAGCAAGTGCAGGGAGAGTTCCCAGAAGCTGCACAGATTAGTCTGAAAGGGATCTGTAAAAGTGTTCCTATCAGTCTACTTGAAAACAGAGTATTTTTAGAAACATATTTCCCCTGTTTTCAGACAAAAATCATCGACTTTCCTTAAGATTGAATAAGGTTATGTCAATAGTGCTCTTGGCCAGAGACCTTAAGATATGAATCATTGCTAATCTATCAGCATCATAGATTTAGCGGCTCAGTTCTCACACAGACAAGTGTCTAATTTGAAGATCAGTTGTGCCAGTTACAGTATAATTATGTGATGATACTTGTTCAGTATTATTTCAGATTACAGCAATTTAAGTCATAATCCTACTTCCCTCAGTGGCCACGGTAGTCCTGCCACTGGCATCAACAAAAGCTCGATGAGATACAAACAGAATGGCAGAGCAATTGTTTACTGGCCATGACTTCTACAAAGAGAGATTTTCATACTCCTGACTAAAGTTTATTTCCTGTAGACAGCTAGACACTAAGTACACAGGCAAAATGGAAGAGATCCTGATTCCATTTACTGGCATGTTTTTAAGGTGAATATATTACATTTAAATTGGTATAACTAGGAACAAAATCCAGCCAACTGTATCAAGCCCAAAGCCCATAACATTTTCTTCCTTGCAGATCATTATTTCTCTTACATTGCAAAATCTCCCTCAGTCTATATTTTTCTGGTACTCACATCTGTCTTTCAGCTGACAATGTCAGTATCAAGGCAAGCCCACTACTAGAACATATGCTACTAAGTACTCGATTTGAGAGAATTTTATTCTTGACAGAGATTCAGATACTCTCAGGCTTGCTCTTATTTCCATTTTGGACACTGGAACAGTGCCAAGTAGACTTGTACAATAAGGATACCAGCACTGAAATGAAGGGTTTTTAACTCTATCAGCTAGAGAAAGAAAGGAAAGTAATAATAAGGAGTTAGGTTAGTGTTTCCTTCCTTATGGAAGGACTGAATAAGGCTTTTACTCTGACATTAGAAGGATCTGTTGCAATGCTCTTTGGACCTGATATTTTTTTTTTTGCCTTTATTTTGCCTTATATAACAGGGGAGTCCACTAACCACAGCTGCACTCTTCTGTATTTGCACTGGCACCAAGAAGATCAGCTTCCATTTATGCAGATTGCCCACAATTTTGTTGACCATAAAAACCTTTGACCATCATTAGAAATCTGGTCTGCACATTATTTTGTGTTCTGCTGTTGCAGGACTGATGGTCTCAGCTCTTTCCACCGGTATACCAGGTTTCAGTCCTCACCAACAATTTAGTCTTTTGTTCAGACCACTGACAGGATCAGTCAAAACCACAGACTCTTCCCTCTCACAAAGTACTGAGGAAGCTGATTTATTCTGAAGATATTAAAGATGAAAGAGAAAACACACATAACCAGCAAAAGGGCCTTGAATGCTTTTCTTCTTTCAGAGAAACTGCAGTCATTCACAACCTGTTACAAGTCCTTAAGCAAATTGCTTCAGTCACAGCTTGATTTTGGCCCTACTTCTGTTTTGGGTGTTTCACTCAAAGAGCAATTATCTTCATATACATCTTTTCTACAAGCTGATGACCAAATAATAGGCTGCACCTTTTCCTGGGCTGCTCCTGGACTGTTCCCTTCTCCACAGGCTTAGCACTAGCTGCACTGCTCAGGTCCTTTTATGAAATGCAGTGACAAGGAGCATGCCGTGAAGGAGCAATGCGCTGTTCATCGGGCACAGCAGGACTCAGCCATCCTGCTGCTCAACACTATGGACCGAGCCATGCCCGACTGTGTCTCAGGTTTCCCATTTGTGATTTACAGTGCATCCCCTAGGTCTGTAACATGACAGACATATATATTTCACTTTCTAATGATACATATATTTCCCTCAACCAACAGCTTCACTACATTTCCCCTACCGTTGATTTTGCCTGAATGTAGACTACACATAGCTGTAATGCTAACATCACTTCACACTAACCTCAGCCCATGCCTTAGAGATCTTCCCTCTTCATTCCCTGACAAGGTTCACATTACATCAGAACAGTAGAACTGAGTTAAACTGAAGGTCCATCTGTCTGTCACTGTGACAGATAGGTAGCTTCCCACAGTCTCTCAGATTTTGTATTGAGACAGGCTGGGATGGTATTCAGGTACCTAAATGTAGGTGCCTGCTGCTATTTCAAATCCCTGTCTTGGCACCCAGCTGCTGTCCAGGAGGGTGTAGGTCTCCTACAGGTTCTGTGGCACATGTGCCAACTCTGTGAAGATGTGTCCTGTATTTTAGGATATCTATCTTTCTATCTATCCCAAATGTCATGTCTTTATGTTCAGCAGACTTTGTGGTGAGGCACTGGCAAGAGGGTGCCCAGAGATGTTGTGGCTGATAAATTTCTGATCTATGAAATTGCTTACTCTTTTTAATTACACAATTTTAGCAACAAGAAAATCTTATGACAAGGAAGTTTAGAAGTTCAATGAAAAATTGCTTGCTTTTGAATGTGGCTATGGATGGACTATCTGCTAATTAACCTGATGCTCAAGCAGAGACCTCCTGCAGCCATACCATAGATGCACACAGAGCAAGATACAATTAATACTCACTTGCCTTAAACCCATACTTAAGCATACAAAAATATCATGATCATTATCATCATCAAAGCATATTGTAACATTGTACGGTCACAAATAGTATTTTGTCACACAAATAAGTTAAAATATAAATAATATACAGAACTGCAAAGCACAAATGGTGACTTGTGATATAGCTTCATAAATGGTATACATAGAATAACACGTGCAAGTACTAAAATCTATAAGATGAGAATTAGGGACATACAGCTGGCAGGAAAGTGTTTGCTGGAACCACAATTACAACAAAATAAGCAAAACCAGTACAAAGCCTGATCCTCAAAACTAAATATCAAGAACAGATGATATCACCCCCTTTTGATTGGGGGATGGGATAGAAAAGTGTAAAACTTCAAGGTTGGATGAGAAAATCTGGGGAACACAGCCCACTTCAGTTCTGGCTTCCCATACCAAAGAGCTTAGAGGATTGGCCAACTCAACCTCAGTGACTTAGGACCATCAGGGACTACAGTTATCAATGCTAACTAAACCAGCATCAGTTCCAGTGTGTACTCACAGCTAGTTCAGGATAAGCTCTTAAAGAACAAATTATTTTGTATACGTGGTGATTATGAAAGTCCTTTCAATATCATTTATGGTTTCATAGAGCTAAGTCAACTCCCACTCTTATCCAAAGGGGCTTGAAGGGCCCTTTCCTATTCATTTGTCTAAAATATGAAAGACAATGTTTAGCCTTAAGCATCCTGCAACATTTTTCTAAAGGCTTTTGAGTTCTGCTATAGCCTTGGCAGATGGAGGAAATTGCTAAAATTTCAGTTCACCATGGCCCAAGTAGAGGCATAACAACACACACTGCTACACTTTTTGTTCTTCCCTTACTAATTGCTAACATTCCGGTTGCTGTTTTGCCTGCCTGCGGTATTTCTTGTGGGTATGTTAGAACAGGCCTCACTGCCTGGCATCCTGACGTGTTAGTTAATTGCTGCCGTTTAACAGGGTTTAAATATCATATTGCATGGACTTTTGCAGTTTACAGATGAAGTTTAGATCATATTTAACCAATGTGGGATTAACACTTTGAGTTGCAAATAACTTAAAACAGGAACTTCACCTAACTAAATCACTAGTTCAGTTATGCCTTCTGGACTTGAATAGAACAGTGGGAGAAAGAAGAGGTATCCAGAAAAAAACATAACTTTTTTAGAGTTCTCATATAACACTACAGAGCGAAGAGGGATTTGGTGGTTTTAATGTAATTCTTGCTGTACATTGGGATACAAATAATACCATATCCCTTTACAATGGAAAAGTAATTCATGTAGGAGAGAATGAGAGGTATATTCATGTTCCTTTTCACTGCTGTTTTAAAACACAGTTTCTTTTGGATTTTGTTTGGTTCCTTTGAATTGCACTCCTCCACAGACTTCCCAGGACTCAGTACTCTGTTATTGCTTATTCTTCCTGCTGCTCTGTTGGCTGTGGCAGTCCCATAGTTTCTACAGCTGAAAATAGTTCTCTTAAGTTCCAAATTATTCTTCATCATTGAAAATGTATGAAAAGCAAAAAAAAAAAAACAAACAAGGAAAACAGACTGCAACAGAGGCTGTAGAACAGTATATGCATCTGCCATTTATTTCATGATCATTTAAGAGACCATAGGATATCCTTGACCTGAAGAGCCACCAATATATTCAGTTACTGTGGGTTCCCTTCTGCCCCTGTGTCTTTGCTGGATTATAGTTTTAGAGTTTAAAATACCTAGAATTAGGACTTTTTTCTTCCTTTATGTTCGCTAGTACTAGTAAGTACTTGCACCTTGTGCTTATTTTCATTTTAGGTATTATCAAGGCTTATATAGCAACATTAATGAGAAGATATATATAGATGTGTCATTATTGTAATCACACATTAGGAAAACTCAAGAGTGTAGAGATTTTATGGATTAACTGACAGAAATATAAAAATGTATAATGGAAGGAGACTGTGGAAATCGAGTTTAAACACCCTGTTTATCCTAGAGATATCTACCCTTGATACAAAAATGAATCATTCAGGAGTTTATTGGCACAATTTAGGCTTCAATTCTATAAAACACTTCAGGAAGATTTAGATACAATGTCACAGAGGAAGTTACCTGTGATTTTAATATTTCTATAAGGTTCTCCATGCTTCTTTTTAGCAGAGATGAAAATCAGATTACCTGCAATGCTCAAATAGAATAGTCTGTCACCTTGTGCTCTGAGCCAGACAGACACTGACATTCCTGTATGTATTTCCCATAGCTGACAGTAATTTACCACATTTGTCACCACAGTTGATTCGACTAGCCATGGATCCAATATTTCCACGTTTATAGAATCAAAGAATAGTTAGGGTTGGAAAGGACCTTAAGATCATCCAGTTCCAACCCCCCTGCCATGGGCAGGGATACCTCACACTAAACCATGTCACTCAAGGCTCTGTCCAACCTGGCCTTGAACACCGCCAGGGATGGAGCATTCACAACCTCCCTGGGCAACCCATTCCACTGCCTCACCACCCTCACAGTAAAGAACTTCTTTGTTATATCTAACCTGAACTTCCCCTGTTTAGGTTTGAACCCATCACCCCTTGTCCTATCACTACAGTCCCTAATGAAGAGTCCCTCCCCAGCATCCTTATAAACCCAAGCAGAATTACTCCTTCTCTGCTTATACAAGCAGAACTCCTCCAGATCACCCAAGTAATGCCTGAGTAAACAGGCATTACTGTAAACAGTCCTACACAAAAAGATATTTATCTCTGGAATAGCTATTTCTAATTGAAACTACAAAAGAATTTTGGCAGCCAGTGAGTATGTCTTCTCCTATTAGTGTCTCTCGCTTCACATCATTTTACTTGCTTTATTATGGACACAGCCCAGAGAATGTGGGTTACTTAAAGATTGTTATGCCAAGTTTTGTCACTATGCTGTACTTAATATTAAGTTATTTTTCCTACACTGCAAATTTTCCTTGCTTAGGGAATGTCTTGCACATAACTTCAAGCACAAACAGCTTTCTTTTCTATAAATATTAATATATAGATGCTCAATACCCTTCATATTATCAGAAATGGGGGGGGTTCTCCTATGTATCTATTTCACTACTGATCAGTCTCCTAGCTAACACAGATCATTTGCCTTCATCTGTTAGCAATTGTTTTTAGGGACACAAAGCAGCTCTGTGCTGCTGAGGGTAAACTAATGTGTTGACAAAGTGCATATTTACCTCTGTTCAGCACGGTCAGTGTAACACAGCTGGGTGTCTGTGTGTCTCGGGCAGCCCTGAATACACAGCAAGGACTTCAGCCATTACCTCAGAGCTTAATTATTTTCCTGGCTGGTTTTGGTGCCTCGAAGAAGGCTCTGTGGCCTTTACATGGGAAAGCAGGAGAATTGCATGGAGTGCTGATGAGAGATGGGCAATGAGCCAGCTAAGAGATTATGTGTCAAGATTAATTAGTAGACCAAAGTGGAGGATGTTCTTGTAGGTGTCTGCTATAGACCTACTGATCAGGAGGAATGGGCAGATGAAACCTTCTTCTGGATGCTGCTGGGCAGTTGCTACTGGAACAACAACATGCAGAAAGAACAGGTCTGCCCAGGCTTCATGCAGCCACCAAGTGTCAGGATACCAGGGCAACACTGCCCTGAGCCCACTGCTATCCTGATCTCCAACACTGTATAGATAACAGATAATGGTTTTGATTGGAAGGGATTTTTAAATACCATCCTGTTCCAACCCCCTGCCACAGGCAGGGACACCTTCCACTAGACCAGATTGCTCCAACCTGCCCTTGAACACTGCCAGGGATGGAGCATCCACAACTTCTCTGGGCAACCTGTGCCAATGCCTCAACACCCTTATTCTTCCTATCTAAATCTATCAATCTAAATCTATCCTCTTTCAGTTTGGTGAACACCTATTATGCCTTAGTCTCAGTTTTGTGTTTTTCCTATCTGTGGCTTTATCTTAACACCTATGTGTCAGTCCTGAGACAGAAGAAGGTCAGAACTGTGCTGTCTTTGTTGGATGAAAGAACAGTGGTTTTAATCCTCTGAAGTACTGCAGTCCAGTGCTGCAGTCTAATAGAATTTTAATCTAACGTTTGAACACACCTCACCCCATCCAAGATACTGTCAGGAAAAAGAAAAACACTCCTTTCGAACAGTTAGTTAACATCTACCCAAGGTCTGTGTGCACACTCTTCTCTGCAAACTGGGCTTTTACACATTAACAACTGAGCAAGACTTGGAACTATCTGCCAGCACCATCTGCTGTTACCTTGGGGAAGGTGTATTACGATAGACAGTGTCATAAATATGTCACAACACTAATGAGATCCCAGTCCTGCAGTAATATTTACATAGATAACTGTATTCATATGTAATCCTGAAGATTTTCTGGTTATAAAATCATGTCCTTGTGCTTCTTACTGACACTGGAGTTCATGTATGCAGTATCCACTGACTTAAAGCTCATTTCCATAGCTTTGGCTTTGTCTAAGTCACTCTCTTTATACAAGGTCAGTTTAGTAATGATGACAAAATGTCATTACACTTTGGTAAACTGGGAGGATTTGGAGAACCCTATTGTCTCTCTTGCTTCTGCTTTTCTTGCTGGTTGCAGAAGGTAAAGCAAGAGGAACTCCATCACACATTTCATGAGTAAGTTATGCTATTGTCTCTGTTGTTTACATATAGTCTGTGTTTGAGTATTTTATGCTCTTTAAAAAAATAAGTGGTGAAATAAAACAAAGAAGCTTGCTTGACATTAAACACAGGCACAGCCAGAATTTCACAAGAATTATCCATGCCATCAATTTTTAACTGACATTAATAGATATTTCACTACTGTGAACTAACATGGTTTTCAAGCACATGTACAGTATTAATTAGAAATGGGACCTCTCAACAGTTGCTAAGAAACAAGTATATATTTGTAATCACTTTTTTACCCCTGGCATTAATGCCTTGTCATAAGCTCAAGGATGTTTCCCTCTGAACAAATCCCTGTCTTTCCCAATTGGCAGGCTGAAAATTTCAAAGCTAATTTCTGATTAGTATAATGAGATAGGAGGGGGTATGTCTGCTAAAGTAAATGTAGAGAATCACAAGCAACATCTATATTAGAGCACTAAACAAGACACGCAGGTCTGAGCATGTTAAATTAGCAGGGTCTGTAGCATGATTTTCATCTAGGTCAACTAACAACCTCCCAGGGTAAGGCCAGGCATGGTTCAGGGGCTACTATGGCCAGGCAGCATTTCCAGTAGGTAGCTCAGATCCAGCCATCCTCTTTTAGGACACACGAGACAGAACTACTGTCATGCTCGTTGATTTCGGGGCTACCAACAATCCCCAGCCTGTTTTATTTGCAGCTATATGCATGGGTATAGCCATAGAAACCTGAAGAACCAAGGAATAAATAGTAATAAAAAAAAAAAACCAAAACTATTAGAATAATAACACTTTAGCACCTTTAGAATTTTTCTTAAATACTACCTTAGGTCTGACTAGCTTTGAGATGTGTAACTGCATTTCTTTATTTTTAAAACTCCCTCGTCCATTGCTATACGTGCCATGGAAAACAACCTGTTAAAATCCCGTGCTGAATTTTGTTTATGTGAACTGTTGCCTTTACTGCCATGTTGCCACTTCCCATGAGTGGAGTTAGTGTCCTGAAGCATTTATAGAAGGACCTAATGGACTATATAGGAATATGGGGAAAACAAAAGTATCCAGAGCACTTCCAAAACATGCAGATAATAAAACTGGAAAACCCTAAAGATTTTTCTTTTTTCTATTTATTTTCCCTGGAAAGGCTTGCTTGTAACAACAGAGAAAAGGTTTTAAACAAAAACATAACGTTTAAATTAACATTCCTCCTAAAGCAGTGTCTGCATGTAAAGAATGACATTCAGCTCTATGAAAGAGATTCTTACAGGCCCCTGCACAGACTGGTGTTTTGGTCCAAAGACAAAAGAATACAAAGTTTGAAACTGAGATAAAAAACAGTGAATGATAAATCACAGAGTTGAGAGAGAAGTACCTGGGTCACTTGGAAAGCAAGGAAGCAATGCATGCTTCAGAATTATATAAGGGGTATCTAGGATATCTAGAAAGAAAGAAAGATCATTGATCACAGATGCTGTCTCAGTCTTGAGAAGCATCGTGAAATGGAGCTGATAGCATGGCAAGTGTTGGACTCAGTGCAGTCTCCTGGATGACATTGTCACCAAAGAGCTGATGAGATCTTCAGCTGTCTCAACACGTTGACTTCGGGTTTACGCTATCATGTCTCTGTCTGAAGCAGCTCTGACCACTATAGCAATACAGTGCCCACTTCTGGATCCATGACAGATTTTGGTGCACTGGAAAGGTCTTAAAGAATCATCCGTCATAAAGAAGGAGGGATGACACAGTTTGAGGACAAACCTTACAGACGAATGATTCAGAGGATCCCTCTGTTTAGCTTAGCAATAAAACCCCCAGAGATTACTTCCATCATCATGGGCTGTGAAAGTCTGGATTTTTAAATTATTGAGATATCTAAAGTTGCTTGAAAAAGATTTGCTATTGTCTGCTGACTGCATTTGGTTTTGCCATATTTACATGATGGATTTATTTTATCTCAATGCACGCTTCTTTTCAGGAATGGAAGAGACGTGTTGTCTTCCTCTGAGGCAAGAGAAGCAGCAGCATAATTCGTTACACTGAGATGGATCAGGATTGCAGCTAGGGACAAGGGATTGCATCTCATTAGAAAGCCTTGATCCAAGATCCACTGGGACTGAATTTTTATTCAAATGATGCTGGCAGGTTGTTTTTCTTGGATTTCTTTTAAAATACAGGACCTAGCCCCTTTCCAAGGCTCTTTTTGTTAGTTTTACATAAATCCTTTGCTACTGCAGGAGGATGACAGATCTTGACCTTCTTTGCTGCCTTCCCCGGTTATAGGCTCTGATTTACAGTAAGTTGAGGCATGCTTTACATGCCTCTGTCTATTTCACATCTTCCAAGGATGGTGGAGACCTGGATTTCATGATCCAGGAATCATTTCCCATCCTGTACTTTATTTTTCTTGAGTAGTTGATTCTTCAATATGGCAGAAAAATTATGTGTTTCAGAGGCTAAAAGTGAAGTTAAACTATTTCAGCTTATAATTGAGGTAAATTTTATTACTATGAGAATATTTAACTTATCAAACCAACTTATCTTGGACTGTTGCAGATACCTTTTCATTGCCATTTTCTTGGTATATAATCTTTTAAAACTTCAAAAGAAGAGAACTTAGGACAGCTGTACTGGCTGTGCATGGCAAGCCAAACTAAGTGATGATAGCCACCTTACTGTGACTTCATATCATGGCGCGTTATTAAATTACAGACATAGTAAACCAACCCAGGCCTAGGGGAAGGTATAAAATGCACACAGTTTTCTGCATTCTCTCACCTATTTCAATATATTCTTATATAACCAAGGCAATGTCAAGGCATAAACAAAATGTGATTTTTCCAGGCTAGCTAGACAGTCAAAGATAGCAAAGAAGCCTCACTGCCTAAACAGAGACTACAATGCCTGGGAAGACCAGTTTGGCACCTGCTTCTGCAGAGTAGCATCTTCCAGCAGCAGGGCTACTTCCCAACTCCAACACAAGACAAACATCTTACACTTGGTATTTCTACATGAAAGTTTACCAATTTTTCCAGTTACTTTATGCAATTTTTCTTATATGAAGATAAATATGAGCGATTATTTCTATAACAACCTTTCTGGACTCTTACTGTTTTGTAGTCAGGTATTGGCCAAGCCAAATATTAAACGCCATCTATTATTACCTCAGAGTATTACTCCTCTTTGATCATCAAGAACTTGGAAACAGGTTTGCACTGTTTAATTAGCTCTCTTTATCCTACCTCCATACAGATATAGTAGAGATAGTATTAAACTGAGCAGTGGCAATTATTACTATCTACCACCTTTTAATTGATTAATCTTTGCTTGTATACAAAAAACTTAAAGGGAACATACTCCTAATTTTGGAGAAAACCAGACTTGCCTATTAAACACAGTCATTCCTTATCTATCTCATTATTTCACACACTTTGTGAAGAACATCTTGACCACATAAAGAAAATGTGAGTCAATTAAAGTCAGAATGTTTACTGGTGGGACACATAACCCACCTGTGCAATTAAAACCAGACTTTTAATTTAATTTTAAACTTCTAATGTGACCTAGAAAAGCATCCTCAATACTTGCTGCCACCAGGAGAGAGCAGACGGCAGCTTTGTCCTTTATGTAAGCTTTTCACTTTCCATTTAAGCTCTGAATCTCCTCCAGTTATTTCCAGGTCTTCCAATTCCTTTCCATCCATCTCACTGACAACTCCTAAAGAATAATGTTTAATGACAGTCTGGGATATGAGCCCCTCTTTTTATCCTAATTCCCATATCTGCAGCATCCTCTGAGCTAGTGGCCATTTCTCCTCATTCCTTCCCTCAGCCACCTCCTTCTGTCACAAGGCAGCTGTCACTCAAGGATGCAAAGAAGGCAGGGAAATACAGAGACTACAGTGTCTGCTCAGGTGCAGCAAAGCCACTCTTAAGGACCCAGCATGCAGCCAAAGAGAGACCAGAGGGGTGCAGTACAAAAATCAGCTTCAAGGTTAGTACTACATAAAGTTCAAGAGAATGGTGGGAATTGTCTTTCAGCATCTGAAGTAGAAGCTAAGCTATCCAGCAATGAAACAACCCAATCAATTTTCAGTGTCCTAATCCCTGGGATAAAAGCAAAGCAAAAGAGCTTTCTGGCCCTGATCACAGTGACCATACCCTTCTCTTCCAAAGTCTCTAGATGCATGCAGGACATCCATAATAGTTCATAGGTTGTTTTCTCTCCTGGGTGACCCTAATCCAATGACACTTGATGAACAATTATTAGCATGAAAAATACGTAATGAGAGGTTATGTCGTACCTGTCTTGACAGCCACCTCACATTTATACCACTGCTTAAGGGAACCAGCCACCATCACACTGCTGTGTATACAAGGCCAAGGTATTGCTAGGTCACCGTCCCCATGACATCATGACTAAGGAGTTCCGTGAGAGCCCCTCTTGGCTCTCCCATGTCTTCTGAGGGTCTATTCAAAAGCAGTTCTCAAAATAATTGTGTTTTGGAAGAACCTAAAGGCAGCCTTTCCCATAGACATCATGTACAGCTTTTACATGAATGTCAGACAGCCTCAGGTCACCATAAAAAAGGCTACAGCAAATTACGCTCTGATGTTGGTGTTCAGCCTACTAAATGTCACAGATGTCATCTTAAAATTTTCACCAGAAAGTCTGCTAGATTAATATGCAGTTATCTGAAAGCAGAAGCCCACTGAAATATTAAAACAGACAGAAGAGTGAGCACCCTATTTTGTATTGCATTTTAGTACAACCACTTTCATTTTGCTAAACTTATAGTCAACACTAATGCAGATTTCTGACTGCTTTCTAGTGCTCGTTAAAAATGCTGGGACAAAGTTGTTATCAACTGCCACAACAGGATTAAAACAAGTAGAACAAGCAATACATTATCATTATCCTCTCTGCTCAATCCAACTAGTTCCGTATTGTTTTCAACCCAGCAGCAAATTCAGTAGAGGGGCTGGAGGAGATATATAGGGATAGGCAGATATTAAGATCCACTGAAACCACCTACAAACCATGTAAAATACTGTGACTATAGCTACTATTTTGTTGTTTAAGTACTAACTGACTAACAAAGCCGCTTCCTAACAATCAATGAACATAACTCTAACATGACAATAAGACAATCAATCTCAGTCACAGAATCCAGCATTTAGAGGGGAAGTGGTTACAAGAAAAAGGCTGTAAGCACTTTGGAAGTAAAACTGAGAAAAGAAGTTGCTAAGGGCCATCTTCTCAATGGATATGAATTAGACACTTACAAAGCCTGTGGTTCAGCACTGCCTTATACCAGCTGACATTAGAGATTCCTATGTTGAAAAATTGGTACAAAACCTTCTCGCTGCCATAGGGACAATGCTATTTACAGACATTTATCCTAGCAATCATTAACTTGTCCATCAACAGCAGAGTTCACTCGCAGACATTCACTAAGTTTCTAACATGATTTTTAAATTGGAAAAATAAAAAATATCCAAGTATCCAGAGAAAAGAAGACAAATCATATATATCACACACACATATACACACACACACAGAGTCTGCTCCCTTATAGGTGGTGGCGTCATCCTACATTTGGCTGCAGATAAGTGCCTGGCAGCCAACTGCAGTCTCCTTTGGTACCAAGGTATTTCCTGTGATCACTTCCATGTCCTGGTTACTTACTCTCCATTTTTGACTGTGATCTTGCTGCACCTGCATGAGCTGCAACTTTATCTTCTTCCCAGACTCATTCCATGCCCTCTGAAACCCGTTCTAGCTCAGTAGCTTCCTAAGGGATGACACAATCACCCTTCCAAAAGGCACTCTTATCCCAGACACCTAAAGGAAGATACACAATTTTGGGAGGAAAGAATAGCAATCTGTTATGGACATGTGCCTGCATTTCACCTTTCCTAAACAACAAGCAGTTGTTCCTGCACTATTTCACCTGCATTACACTGGCACTACAAATAAGTTCATGCAACTGACCCAGAAATCAGCTAGTGGGAGGGTTCGTGCTGGGATTTCGGCTGAGAATGTGTTTGCCTCCCAGTCCAAAACATTCCTTCATTGTGCTGGAATTCTGAGTTCCTCATCTGACTAATTTCCTAAGAAGGGCTGTACTGCGCTTCTGACACATCCTCAAAGCTGCCATGTGACACTACCCCAGCCCTTGCAAAAGGCTTGTTTTCAGCCTGTCTCCAAGCTCCACAAATCTATCTGCTACAGTGACAGCCCCAGGACTCCACTAAATAGCAGAAGGGAAGAAATTCCTCATGAGGACAATTTCCAGAAGGAACATGACTTCCATTCTCAAATTGCTCATTGGAGGACCCTTTGTCTCTCCACTGACTATAGGAAAAGTCTAGGGGGATTAGCCTTCTGACTCAAATGCTGCACCATTTAGATGCTTGACACTCAGTAATGTAATTCATGAGGTTGCTAAGCGTATATAAGTTCCTAGGTTTTCAACAAATAAGAGATGTAACTACACTGTGTTGCTGTGATAAAAGCCAGATGCTGGAGGTAGAGGGAGGCCCTAATCAGTCATCAGGTACACCCATTGCCAAAAATGGATTTTCATTTAATTGGCAAATTTTATTACATTTTCCAGCTGAGGTTAAAGCATCCCCTATCTGCCCTTCTACTGATAAAGAAAACAGTGCAGACAGTGGCTTTGTCTCTGCTACGTATCAGCAGGACAGTTTCTGGAGCCGTGTACACAATCATAACAAATTATTTGCATATGTCTGTACAAGAAGCCACATTGTCCCAAGGTCCTTGGGGAAAACCTTTACAGAGACCAAAGGGACAGATAGCTACCAAATGCTCCCAATAACGTTGCTTCATTATTGCAATCATAAAGCATTGAACTCAGAGACAGACATGAAAATCTCTTCAAGAAAGGAGGAAAATGAGTCCTCCTATACCCAGAAGAAAATTCTCACCTCTCAAGTCGGATCAAACACCTTTCTTATTCCCAGCTCTGAAAAGGCTCCATATGCCTGTGAAATCCCTTCGCTAGTTGTTTAATCAACTTACTGCCCAGTGCAACAGTGCCCAAAGGTTCCTGTGTCCCAGACTGGCAGCACTGTGGGGCATAGGAGTGGGTTCAGCTCTTACAAATAATTTCCACTTGATCAGAGTAGAAGTCAGAGAGAAAAGGCTGTGCAGCTCCTAGTCAAGTACAAAGCCTGACAGAATTTCCCTGCATACTGAATTCTCCATAGCTTCACTAATAAAGGTGGTTGGAGTTATGCTGTCAGCGAAAGCAACGATTTTCAGCTACCCAAAACAAAACTACCTGTATTTCTGCATAGAAGTCTTCAAAATGAGGGTGCTTGTTTTTCAACTTCTTTTTTTCCCTCATCTTAGTGGTGAAATTCCACAAGGACCTCACAATGATCAAGGTGTGCTGTGCAGCGACTTGAAGTCATTGCATAACTGTGAACAAAATGGCACATATCTTTTTTTCCTCATTCTCTTCATGTAAGGAGAGCGAGTGAGTCACAGAGACAGGAGTGCATGCTAAAACCCTCAACAAAATTTTAAACGGGTAATTTTAGATACGACAGAGAACAAATGGATGACTTTGAGTGTTACATAACGTGGAATTTTATATCCTCCTGTGTCCCAGATACATGTACAGACCTGCGCTACTACAAGTTCCCCAACAACAGACCAGCTTAAAGAGGTTGCCCAGTCACACGGCCCTACAAAAAGCACATATAAGATACTGGGGAAGTCTAGTCTACACACAGGCTCTCAGGAAAACAAATAACTAGCAGGGGGAGAAAACGGCAAATTCAGTGAATACTTCATTAACCACTTCAATTCTTTTATTCCCTAAGGTAGGTAGTAAAGCAAAAGCACTCGTACGCTCCCTAATCCAGTTCCTCAAATTTTATAACCACTTTGAGACAGGAAAAGCAATTTGCAGGGAGCTCATGGTAACAGATTCACTTCTCCGAGTGACTTAATGTACTTGGCCAACATACTTGTGGTGAAGCCAGGAAAGCTATGTCAATTTACATGGCACACAAATCTGCCTGCCTTAGCTTCACGTCTCCAAAGATGGTCTGAGTCACCAGGAATCACACAGGCCAGTTGAAATGGCCATGTTGGGTAATTTAAGTCAAATAGTTAGTGCTAAAACAGGAAGTAAAATGTCTCTGCTTCCATATCCTTTCGTAAGTGAAGGAGTGAGAGGTAACTTCACTAAGACCTGCATTTTTGCCCCATACAGAGAGCTTTGATTCTCTGCAGGCTTTCCTCTGTGCCAGCCCGTGTCTGTTTCTGTCCCAGAAACCTTCTGTAAGTATTTTGGCAGCTCACAGGAGTTAACAAGCACAACCTGACAGCAGAGTAACTCTGATGTTCTACTACCAGAAACAGTGAAATTACTCAAGAAGCAAAATAACCCATTCCCCAGTTATCAGCCACCCAGGGGATGGGAGTGTGCAGGTGGATGCTGCCCCTCCCCTTCCCCTCCCTGAGGGAACCACTGGAGAGATGAAAAGCACAGCTGTATCCTATCCCAGAGCAAAACAGACGCTCGCCACTCTTCTCCAACCAGTCTTTCTTCAATCTGAGGGCTATTCAACTAGAAGGAAATTATACTCATGATTTTCTACATCAAATAAGCAGGAAGCCCCGGATGCAGTTGGTTCCTACCAGTGGATTGGCTCCTACGAGAGTAAACCTAATGCTCATAAAGGCTTGGGCCAGAAGATAAAACAGGGGTGATGGCTGGATAGGAATGGGTCTTGTAGGCAGAAGACAAGCAGGGAGACATGTGGGAGCAGACTCATGGGTTATTCCTAAGAAGAGTTATTCCTAAGAAGAATTTGTAGGAAAATAATAAAAGAGTCATGTTGTTGAGGAAGGAAAGAAATAAGACTATCAGAAAGAAATGTAGGAAAGATGCTCCACAAGCATGCAGGATGTGGGTGGGTATCAAGTAGCCACACAAAAACACATCAGAGATTTGATTGGAGATTGGGGACTCAAAACCTCTGAAGACATCTGCAACCCAAGCTAAGCAGCTAGGACAGCCCGTTGGGATTGAGAAAGAAGCAGCAATGCCAGCCCTCTGCAGGTCATGGAGTAAGGGGGAAGGACCACAAACTACAACACTTTTGGGGGTCAAAATGGAGACGTGCGGGCTGGCTGTACAGCAGAGAAAGCCTGTGATAAACCAAATGCATGACCAGGCTACTTTAAAACAGAGCTCCATTCCCTAGCTATGGAATTTCATCAAAAGATGCCCTCTGGTGGAATATAGTCATTCCTCTTCCTTGGTTTTATTGCCTATTGTTTTGCCTTACTTTAAGTAAGATGGAAACGTAGCCAGTGAAAGTTTATGGACCCTCTAGGGGATGTCCCTGTCAGAACAGAATTTACTGCAAGCATCTTTATTTTTCACAAGCCAGAAATACTTATTAGATCAGTATGGATGAGAAGGTTTTCAAATGTAACACCAGGGTATATACATTCTGTCCATTAAAAAAAGGCAAATTGGTTTTTTACTCTGGAGAGAAACATCCATAAATCAGACAGTGGATGGCATAGCGCTGAATGCAGTGTGAAACAAGAGTCTCAGGAACAAGAAAAATGAAGAGAATTATGTTAGAAAATTGCCATATAGATGGTAATTGTGATGAAGAAGTTTAAAACCCAATAACTCATTTAGCATCAGAAGCGGTGGGGAGCAAGATTTTAAGACTCACAGAGGCCACTGGTTTTCATGAGAAGCAGCAGCTGTTTCAAATACCCAACTGTCACCAACTGGGAGAACAGAAAGTTCAGCATCACTGCTGGAGCTCTGCCTGCTTGACGTTAATGTGAACTGTAAACAAATGCCATAATGGGCTGGTTTTCTGCAAAATTCTATTATTTCTTTTAATTTAAAAACAAGTTAAATGGTATTTTTTATAAGATGTTTGTTTAGGGTTGACATTTAAACATAGGATCTATTATTTATGTGGATCTTCAGACAGTTTGTCCTTTAGCGATTCTTGAGGGATATGGCTTGAAAAAACAAATCACGGCTAAGTAAGATTGCTGCGGAAAAGGAAGGAGATAGCACAAGAGATAATTCAGGTGTGTCTTCAAGGACAATTCTGGGTCATGGTACAAGCTTGAAAACAGTATGATTGAAAATATCAACAAACAGGGACACCATCCCTTTCAGAACTGATCAGCTTTTACATCCACTGCAACTGCCTTTAATTGGTAATGAGGATATTTAGCAACTTGCAAGATAAGGCCTTGTAAATTAGTATCTACCTATAAAATCATATGAAAATATCAAGCTGTAATTTAATACTTACTGGGATCCAGGAAACTCCTGTGAGTTTATTTCAAGGTGGATTTCAACATTCTATTTAAATTTTATTAAAAAAAAATAAATAAATATTGTGTTTGCTTGGAAAAACAAGAATAATGAATTTTTCCCAGTTTGTTTTCAAATGGCAAAGCTGCTGGCTTTAATTTCAAGTCAGTCTCCCCCAGGACTTGACAGTGAAGGTCTGATTATATCAAAATGTGGAAATGCTATTTGAGCAAGAATTAGAGGAGTATTATGTACACTGGGTATTTTTAAGGGATTCTTCTTCCAAGAAGGCAAGCTGATAGAATATCAGCACTAGCTTTTCAGACCATTCTTAAAACCAGTGAATTGTCTGAGCCCAGTGCCATTAAAAAAGGTGCATAACTGGCATATGTAGCTGTGAGTGATATTACCCTCATCCAGTCTAGTATGGAATCATGGAATAGTTAGGGTTGGAAAGAACCTTAAGATCATCTGGTTCCAATCCTCTTAAAGTACACTGTGGTACCTTAAAAGAATTGGAGATACAGGTCACTTAGGTCTTGAAAATATGTCTCCTAATAGCACAAGTCATCATCCTAGCTAAATTCATTGAAATGCCAACTACAAACATTGTTTTAGATGATGCCTTTCATTCTGGAAGACAACCCATTGCTGGTAGATATAGATCTATGAGGTAGCGTAGGATGAATACAGGAAGGAAAGGCTTTGCAGAAACTGAATACAAGAGCACGTATACTTGGTTATGATGAAGGCCATGATGAGTAGCACTACACACTCCTTTCACAAAAAGGCTACACATTTGTCCCACAAATTTCTCATTTCCCATAATTATGTCCTTTTAAAAGCTGTTGATGTGATTTGCATTAGGACAAGGCACACACATGCTAATTTACTGCATTTCACTTGTGGACTGTTAATAACAATGTATAGTATCTCCGCTGCTTGGAATTGAGCACAGCCTAAGAAAAAAAAAGGAAACATTCCACAAGATTTGTCTTCTGGTAACACGTTCACACAGTCTTAATCTTCATTTTCAGCAGTGGGATTAATGTTCAGAGAATCATGTGCTCCAAGAACAAATCCATTCCAAGACTTCATACTCTGCTCTAGTATATTCCTAAAGGGGGGAAAAAAATGGCTGAAACAAACAGATTACTCTTTCTGCTTTTCCCAAGGCTTTAGGATCAATTCCTTCCAAGTACCAAATCACTTGGCACTCTTGTACCTCTCTTTCTCTACAAGGTATTTGTGGCTGGTATCACTCTACCATGAAGGTCACACGTTGTTTTGTTCCGAGATCCATAGGGATCACTTCAAACAGTAGAATAAAAGACAGTACATTCATAATGAATGCTGTACAAGGATATCGTTTTGAAAAGCTGCAAACTGTTTTCACTCTCCAGAGGGGTGGCTGAGTGCCCTGCTCTCAGAGGCACTTGAAAACACGAATAAGGGGATCCGGTTTGCAGGCATCAGTGTTCCTGTGCATTTTTATGAATGCTCCTTGCAACTTCAGTGAGAGTTTTTCTTGTTGCCTTTTAGCAGTGTCACTGTCAGGAAACAGCTCTGCAGCAGGGATTAGAGCCCCACTCAAGCCCTTAGCCCAGCCAAAAGAGCTGTATGAACTACGTGTCTTTTACTGCTCAGCAAGACACCTGGCATGTGTTTCACCCTTGTAGTTGTCTTCTATCCACTTAGCCCCGACTGCTTACTCTGATTGCTGACGCTGGACTCCTAGGTCCTCATTCCAGTTTGACTATTCAATATCCAAGATTTACTCTTTAGCACATGGCGTTGGCCCACTGCCCCCTCTCATCTTCTATGGTGTCCTGACTGCTTAAACTTTGGCCACTGGTCTTTCACACACCATCAGTTTAAAAACAGCATTGATTTTTTTCTGGTTTTTAACCTTGGTTTGTCCTTCTTACAATAGCTGGCTGCCATCCTTATCCCTGAGTCTAGCCTGGCACTAGCCACTGCATGAGATTTCCCATGTCTTTTTTGCATCCCAAGTGACTACAGCTACAGAACATCTTCCATCCCCCTTACTGTTAAGGATTTTGTTTTCTAAAAACATGTCAAGTTACTGTGCAAACAAACTTTTATGTATTTAAATATTAAGAACGAGAGCCCAAGCACGACTATTCTAACAGCTCTTCTGACTAATGATAGTATTACTTTCTTGCTCAGTGATTCAGCTCTTTCTGCCACTAGCACTTTTCCTTTTGATTGGCTTTAAAGAGCAAGCAGTCTGAGAAACAGCAGGTGCCAATGTTCCCTGAGTGTTCACCTGCATGTGCCCCTGGACCAACATTATCAACACTTTAACCAGCCCATGAAAGCAGCACTATACTCAGTCCTCTTCCTTTGCATGATTTACCAATGAGCAACACTTCCTTTCAAATCAGTCCTACCTCTATTACATGTTTCCCTATATTCAGCATCCTATATTCTAAGCAAAGAAGGCAACTCTCTTCTCACCCAGTAGTGTCTGCAGAGGAGATAATGAGTACCAAAGACAGTCGGATATACCTTCTCTGTATTCCGAAAAACAGGTTCTTCCAATCTTAATATCTACCTAATGATTAAAACTGTGGAACTTTGATTGTACTTATGCCTACACTATAACATCTAGCACTATGAGAGATGGATATTGTCTTAAACCCACTGCCCCCCAAAAAATAGTGACATAACATCAGATTCCTCACAAGTATTGTAGAAAACACCTCTTTTGAAAATACCTTCGCTGAGGTAACAGTTCTAAGTTCACTGTCTAAAGACCTTCATGCTATCTGTTGCTAGAAATGTCTGGGGATATCAATATGGTCCACATTCAGCACAACTAAGACCCTGACTTCATCCTATTCTTTGGGTGTAGGTGGCTTCATACTCCAAGACTTTTTTTGATCCACTGCATAACTCCTCAGAATTTTCATATCACTCTCTTCCTCTGTATTTAACAGGATATGCATTTACTACAGGTATCACTGTCATGCTTTACCATTTTAAAATTATTTCTTATCTTTAACTTTAGAAGGTTGATTCTATTAATCAGAACAAAGGAGAATGTGACAGCTAGAAGAACTAAGGAAAAGTTGGGAATATTTATTACAGCCATTTGGGGCTCAAGGTATCCCAGTCTTATTTAATACTCTGACATGTTGAACGCTAAGTGTTTTTTTATCATCATCACTCAGCTCTGATATATAAATACAGGCATCTATTAATTATACTAGCAGATGATATATATGAAAATGCCTACTTAGCCTCCAGTTATGAGAAAATGCATTATACTCATCAGGACTGCCCCAAAGGTATCAGTGACTTGTCCTTGTGAAGACATGCTTAACCCTCCAATTAAAATACTTGGTAGGAAACATCACCTCACTCTTGAGACAGCTACTTCTGAGACACAGCAAAAAACATACCTTCCCTTAGCCTCAGGGTATCGGAGCCAGAACAACCTAAGAATTAGAGCATTGTAACAGGAGTGGATTTTTGCTGTTCATGAAGATAATTCCCACACAGTAAATATAGATGCTACTTGATTTGCAGCAGTCAGAGCTGTCTGTTAAGAATAAATGCCAAAATGGTTAGAGGCAGCACAGCAGGAGATAGATACCCTCCTTTCCAAGCCCATGGGTCCAGTCCATCAGGAACAGACAGGGGTATACTTGAATTACAACATCCTTCTGCGATGCCTAACTACAAAATAGTGCCTTATTGCTGTAGTGGTTTAGATAAACTTCCCTAAGCTGTACTGGGGACCAAAACCTTTCTTTTAGCTAGCCACCTGCTAGCTAAAGCTTTGTCGAATTGGAGAATCTGACCCAGAGTAAGACTCGTTTCATGGCCCCAAATTGTTTGAGTTAATGGCTCTGCTTAATTACCGATAGTTAAGACATTAGACTAATGTAACAAGCTGAACCAGAGCAGCTGCGCATAGATGATTTCTGTGTTGTTGCAATTACCTTTTAATCTAATGTGTCTGAAATTGGACTGCAATGAACTACTTGTAATTTTCCCATGTAAAGCACCCACTTGTAAGCTGTTACCAAAGTTTAGGTGATACATAGCAACTTCTTACAAACAGTGAGTTAAATGTAGATCAGAGCCTGAGCAGCACGAGGTACCATCCCTCTGCAGTATAAATCAGTGAGCACTGACTGGCTTCACTTGCGCTTGGCCAGTTTCCGGTTGTATGCTTTCCTTTCTTTGAGACCTCTTTTGAGAGGTCTTAACAGTCAATTCCAGCTCAAAGTAGATCATGATTTCTTTTTGGAAGAAGCCTTCAAAGTCACTGAAAAAAAAAACCTGGGCAGTGAAATGAGGCTCATCCATTCCTAACTATTCCAGTAGTTAATACAGCTTTACTATTAATTTTAAATGCAATTTCTTAAAAGTAAAAATTGAAATTCAGATTTTGGATCTCAGAATAACACAATCTGCTAGACTGGGAGTTGCCCATTACCAAATCCTACTCCCTAAGCAACTACTTTTCATACTATTACATTCACAGTTCGGTCATCCCTTGTCCTTAACGTGATTTGCAAAGTGATACAATGCAAAATGTGGAAGGATGAAATCTGGTTTTCAAGCATTCTCAAAGAGATTTTGAGAGTTAATATGCTCTGGAAGAGTCTACAGTATCAGATAAAACAAATACGAATCTTTCAACAGGTGAACTTGATCTATTCTGCTGCATCCTAAGGGTTTTTTTTTTTTTATAGTAAATAAAAATTTAGAATTGGTGGTACAACTTGAAACAGACTTTTCAAAATTAAACACTACCTGGGTTTACTGTCTTAATAATGGAAGAGGTTATAAACAGAAATTATATTAACAATAAATATTCTCAGAAGTAAGATGCAGGACCCGAGAGCAAAATGAGACACATCTTGCCTCAATACACATCTGCAGGAGTCTCATCAAGATTGATCTTATCATATTTAGAACCTGAGAGTGTCTCAGGTGGACTGGAGGCAGGAAAATAGCTAAAAGCTGTTACTTCTTGTAATCCTGGGCAAGGATAGTAGAATGAATCATCAAAGTACCCTTGCTCAACAAGGGACCAAATAAAATGCCAAAATAACAATACAGAAGACATGTTTGAAAAGAAAACAAACTGCCTCCTATCTCTCCCTTAAGTTAGCATCATTTTTCGTTCAATGTGAAATATTTGGATGCTGTAGAATTAAAAGCTAAATTCTGATGGAGCTCATTGTTAGCTCATTTGCTCTAAGAAGTTAATCACTATACTTTCCACACATACCTGCCTCCAATCAGGACTACGTTTGCTGTAGATATAGTCACTTTTTATCCATCATTTATACAGCCATGGAATAGGAACCAAGTCAGTGCCTTGCCAACTCTACATCACAAGATGTAGGACACCATGACAATCCCTACATTTCACTCACATTTTAAGAAGAGAAAAATAAAGACAGAAAAATGATCTTGTGCTACCAAAGATTCTCAGAATCTAGAACATTAAATTTTACTTTATACTTCTCCAATTATATTTTTCTCATTTAATCACTGTTGGAGACTAGTAAGTGAATACAGGAGAAGGTCATGCAACCCATAGTGATTTAGTGGCTTTTTTTCAGTTTGGCTTCTCCAGAAATGATCATTGTTCTGTTTTGGTGAGAAATTAGTTTGGCATCAAAATAATCTCTCATGTTTCCTTGGTTCAGGCAGGTTGGCGGGCAGTGAAGCAGCACAGCACTGTTCAACAACAGTTCATGTTCTAACGTATCATGTTATGTCTTTGTTACATGGTCACATACATGGATGGATGTATATGTGTGTATCTACACATGTTTTCTCCCCTTTCAGCAAGTGCCATACAGACCAGGTGCCTAACAAGTACATTCTTGCTGTTGGGGACTAACTAGTGCATTTGTAGTTATGAACAAGTCCAGCTTAGTTCAGGTGAATTACAGGCTTCCTACAGCTGCTATCAGCTTCTCAGCATTTGATATATCCAGTGTTATTTATCGGTCCCCACCCCAGCATAGCTTTACCACATTAGTTGACAGCTTCTTTCACTAGTTGTCATTCCCAGATTTGCTGAACCTGTCCCAGGATACCTCATTACCTGTGTTTTCAAGGAATAACATCTCAAACAAAATGCAAACAATGGATCTCACTCTGCTGAAGGTGTCAGCTTTCAGCCATCACTTGTCACGTTTGCAAGCAAATGCCTTTCTACTGTCTCCCACATTGCCATCTATGAGAGAAGCTCCTCAAAACACCAAAACCCCACTACACAGGCTGAAAGCATCGAAACTCAGCTATGGTTAAGACACTTGTGCTTGCCTGAGTGACTGGTGCCATCCTACTGCTGCTTTGCTCTCCTCATAGCCTCTTTCCTCTAGGACCAGACTGAGCCTCATAAAGGGATCACAGCACCAGGTGGAGTCTCAAAGGGGCATCCTCAAGGCTCTATTTGCAACTTTCCTTCCACTGAGCTTGGCATATCTGACCTAGAGTAATAAAAATCTCAAAATGGATTCTAAGTAAAGAAATGATACACACCAACAACAGTTCTGTTACATCACGCGGAACTTTGCCAGAGTCAGGAAAATCTGAAGCATCTGGCAGTAGACTGAAATATATAACTGCAACCAGGGAAATATTGTGAGTTTACTATCCTGGAAGAGTTCACTCTCCTGGAAAATTGTTACTGTACAAAACACATGCCAAGTTAATATTGTAATAAATTTTATGACTTGGAATTGCAACTAGATAGTGCTTGTAGCCAGAGGGCTCTGTTCTCAGATGGTGTAAAATAAATGAATGTAGAGGAAATCACAGACTTATTCAACAACAGACAACTTAGGCAATTGGCCTGAGAATAAGTCTTCTCTTACAAAAATGGACTCAGTGATTCCGTGTAATTGTGAACACAAGAAATGCATAACATCTCTTAAATTTAGAGGAAGGCACATGCATAAAATCTTGAAGACAGATGTATGAAATCTAATAAAATGGTCTCAGAGAATTTCCTAATAACAAAGACAATTATTCTTTGCTGATGCATATCCCCAGCACATGGAACTGTTTTATCTATGGTTAGAGTCATCACTCAGAGACACTTTAGTACACTTACCTGCTTTTTGCAGAGGTATTGGACGAGGTAAGAAGACAACTAGTGTGGAGAGACAAGGGCAGACCCAAAGCCATTGCAGAGTGCCTTTATCTGAGCAGTGCTAAGGTCCTCTGCAGTTCGCATTCTGCCTTCCACTTACAGGTGTGTTACCTTTCACCAAAGCTATTACCTTAATGATCTTCCAAGTTCTCATGCTGTTGTTCACATGCTGTTATTCTCATGATGTTGCACCTGCAAACCCGCATGCTATTCTTATGTGTGGTTCCTTATGGGAAGTAATTGCCACCAGCTTAAGAACGACTCCATCCTTCCACCTGCCCTTTCCCATGTCTTCTTTTATACCTTTTAGTTTACATCAGAGAAAAACAGAAGTTAGTCAATAACACAGTGGATAACTGTGATTTAAATCTCCAATTAGAATTATCCAGTAATATTTATCCAAGCGCAGTGTGAAACATTTGTGCTCCATTCAGAGGAAGTAATGTTTTAAGCAGGAGTAATCAGAAGGGAGGTAGAGCAGGTTGAGGTGAAAGGGGTGTGATTCCTATAGAAAAACATGGTGGAAAATTATCACCATCATTAACATCACCTGGAGGGGATCTCAAAAAGAAGATATTTGCATTGGACACTGTTTCACCTCTTCGTGACCAGCCACTGATGACAGTTTTTGCTTTCTCTTTTCTTGTTTCTCTCTCTTTCTCTCTTCTCTTTTCTCTCTCTTTCTCTCCACTATTTTTCCAAAAAGTAATTTTAGGGTAGACGTGTGGCATCAGCTACAGGCTCCATGAATAAAACTTTAAACATTTAAGTTTCTCACAGCATCATTTGTGCAACAACACTGCGACCAGTGTTACTTGTTGCCTAGGGCAGAAAAAACCCTTCAGTTCCAGTCTTGACACTGACTTAGCACGTAACTTTTTACAAGTTATTTCAGCCTAGGTGCAGTCTCCCAGAAGCAGTGACCTAGCTTTAGTGGCTATGATGGAATTTATGTCCCTTCTCATCAAAATGGAGAAATTCATGGTGCAGCACAACCACAGCTTGGGAGGATTTAGCCTCCCTCCACAGACATCTCTATCTCTGCATATATAAACTCTTCCAATATGCATACTGGCTTCTTCTATAGCCATATCTAACATTGAGGCAATTTATGAAAATTGCTTCCTCAGTTAATGCTCAAAGTAGTGGTGTGGGAGAGTCTGTGATTTATTCTCCTTATATCTCAGGTCCTCAGCTGTAAAGCATCCTGTGGTGCGGACTCTCTGTCTCACCACGTAGGTGGACAGCCTTTTTCAGAGTCTTACATGCAATTATGGCACAAATTGCATCAATAAAGTCACTGATGGCATGTCTGGACATTACAGATATGTCTATACTTGTAAGTTAAACAGATACAAGGAAAACTCCAAGGCAGTGGAAATGAATTTCCTGCTAATTTGTGCTATGAAATTATCCCAGTGCAGTGTGGACCATGACAGATGGCTTTGGCACCCTAGAAAACACTCTCTGGAAGAGCATGAGAGTTGGCACGGGCTAGGGACAGTCGCAGCAGGCAGTTCATGTGCAGCCCTTGTTTTGGAGGCTTAGAGGGGTCAATAGCACATTTTTGGGCAGTACTGTAACAGCCAGTCTCACTGCTACAGGGTATAAAAAACCCTGGAGTGGCAATATGTAGTCTAACTAATTTCACCTATGCATAATGGGATCCCAGAAATCCCATTTGCTGTTCCAAAGGACAAGACTTTACTTTCATAAGGATCAATAATGCATTAAAGATTTGCCTAGTATTATTAGTTTGAAATGTCGAAGTTTTCCTTCCTACAGCGAGGTATCAAAATGCATATTTAGTCTCTTCAACAGATGTGGTTTGAGCTTTCATTGTTGTTAACGACCCATAGCTCTCACACTCTGAAATCACCTGGTATGCTTGTATGACTTTGCAATACAATGAAAGGCTGATTAAATAAGTTCATCAAATGGAATCATAGAGTCATGGAATTGTCTATGTTGGAAAAGACCTTTAAGATCATCAAGTCCAGCTGTTATCTTCACACTGCCAAGTCCACCACTAAACCATATCTCCAAGCATCACCTCTACATGTCTTTTAAATACCTCCACGGATGGTGACTCCATCCATCACATGCCCTGGGCAGCCTGTTCCAATGCTTGACAACCCTTTTGGTGAAGAAATATTTCCTAATATCCAGTCTAAACCTCCCCTGGAGCAACTTGAGGCCATTTCCTCTTGTTCTATCGCTTGTTACTTGAGAAAAGAGATTGACCCCCAGCTCGCTACAGCCTCTTTCCAGGTAGATTGAGACCCAGTCATCACAGACCCAACAGAAATTTTCCTAAATAAGCTTGAAAACTTCAACATGAGAACTCCTGCAAAGAAATACAATGGATTGGAGACAAAGTTCAGTCTTCAAAGCAAACAAGCAAACAGAGTTTTCATGGCGCAAGAAAAGAGTCACACAACACTGAATGGAAAACTATTAAAAGACTGTGCAGTGGTGTAATCATATTACTTGTGTCATAATAAACAATATGTTGTGGACCTGGACTTTAATTGATTTTCCTCTTTTGCATTACATTTGTTTACTCAGTTTCTCTATAGCATCATAACCACCTCTAGTTTCCTCTCCAACAACAATTAGGTTAAGTTACATCTAAAATAACAAAGAATATATTTGTCTTATTAATATTTCAGTTACTATAGCTAAGCACCAGGTTGCATTTAATCTGTGAAAAGACACAGCAAAGGAAATATATAAATATATAAATATATACATATGTAATACAGAAAATATATTTTTTTACTCTCTTTAATATTCTCCAAGAGATTCTCTTATTCTTACTCAAACAGACAAGTATCTCTTTCTTCAAACAGCCTCACTGATTTTAAGGTACTGTGAGGAAGGTCAAATTTTATTCAGTATATGTAAAAGACCTTTGTGAACATACTGGAAGAGCAGAGCTCTCACAAGAGATGTGAAGGAGGAAGATGTTTGATGCGAGGTGGAAGATGTTTAATGCAAGAAGCGCAATGTCAGTTGTCATCTGAAATATGAAAAGCAATTTAATAAATTGTTTAGCAATAGCCTTTGTCCTCTCATATCTATTAAGATGAGAATGCAGGCTCAACAAATGTATTCCAAGGAGAATTAGAAGACATAAAGAAAACCAGGGTTTTTTGGTGGGGAGTTCCTGTGGGGGATTTTTTCAAAGTTAATCCAATAAGGACTTTCAAAAGTGAAGGTAAAAGTATTGTAAAAGTTTGGGTAGGTTTTTCTGAACAAAAGATTTAATTCTGTTTCTATCACAGGTGCCAAAAATCTCAGTAATAGATACATTTTAACAACTACATTTCTTGATTTGTTTTCATGACTTTCATGACATCACTTCAGTATAAAATTTTATACTCAACTGAATTTTGTCTGTGATATTAGCATGGTATCAGGGACATTAAACAGTAGTAGATGATTGTGAAATGAGCCATTTCATGTTCAACCTAAATATTAACGTCTTAAACTTATACTAACTTTCTGTTTCATACTGATGTCCTTGATCTAAGGGCATGATCTTCTTGCCTGTACAGTAAACTGCAAAAATTACTCTGTTTAACTAGACACTATGTCGTGGTTTAAGCCCAGGCCGTAAATCAGAACCACGCAGTCTACTTCCCCCCCCACCTTTCTTCCCTCCACTCCTGGAGGGACGGGGAGGAGAATCAAAAGAATGCAACTCCCACGGGTTGAGATAAGAACAGTTTAATAACTAAGGTATAACACAAATCACTACTGCTGCCACTAATAGTAATAATGATAAGAGAAATAACAAGGAAGAGAATACAACCGCTCACCAACCGGTACCTCACCCCCCACCCTGCAGTGATCCAGCCCTTCCGGGCACTCTCAGTTCTACTTCCTGGGCATGACGTGCTGTGGTATGGAATACCTCTCTGGCTAGTTTGGGTCAGGTGTTTCGTCCCTGCTTCCTCCCGGCTTCTCCTCCTCCCTGGCAGAGCATGAGACTGACAAAGTCCTTGGTCAGGGTAAACATTCTGACCAGCAACTGAAAACATCAGCTTTATCAGTATTATTCCCAGGCCAAAAGTCAAAACACAGCACTGCACCAGTAGAAAAAATGACTGCTACTGCTAAACCAGGACACACTATTATATTGTGTTATTGCACTGGGTTAGCATGGCAAGGTTTGGAGTGGGACAGGGGACAACAAGTGGAAGCTTCTGTTAGAAGCAACAGCAACAGCAGCCAAAGGGTGAGGGACAGATTCCCCTCCAGCCCATAGTGCAGCCCATGATAAGGCAAGCTGTGCTCCTGCAGCCCACAGCATTGAGCATGTGGCTGCATGCCACATACTAAGGGCAAGAAAAGCTAAGCGAAAGAAGAGCTAAGAGCAAGAAACGCTAAGGGCAATGAAGGCAAGAGCAGAGAACTGAGCACAGTGCACCAGCACATCGACAGGAAACCTGAATCCCTTGGTACAGAGTCTCTTTTCCTATTTTCATTTTATGAAATAAACACTGCTGACAATTGTGGTTCTGTGAGTAGGACTCTCCTAATCAACAGATGTGGGTATTGAATTATTGCAAGATGATAGCAGCCAAATTAAAAATGCATTTGGTCCCTGCAGTGTGTTTTCATTCTACGATGGAAAAACCATTCTTTCCCTGTAGCACACCGCCTTTCACCCAGGCTCAGTTTCCTTTCAATTTCTGCAGTCTTCCAGGATCTTAGACCTTTTCTTTATTTTCCTTTTCACAAGGTCTGTTATTCCTCCCAGTGTTCACAACTTGATAATGTTCATCTGAATTAGCATAAAAGTTTATGAACTGGCTGTTTAAAACAAACCTGGGAAGTGCACATTGCTGGACTTCATGGGAGTGGCAGGTGGTAGATGCTCTACTCTTTGGAACAATAGTCCCACCACCAGCTCCGTGTCCTCAATATGCGCTCTGTGGTCATCTTGTAAGGTTCATATAGCTTAGCTCGAGTCATGTCTTCTTACTCCCATAAAGATACACGCAATAGTTCTGCAGAAAGTAAAGCCCTAAGGTTTCATATATATTACTTTACCAAAAGTAAGTTAGATGGTTTAGGCCCAGAGGTGATTTCATTTTAACTAAAGAGAAGTTTCTTACAGTGCAGCTGGAAAAGGTATGTACTGCTATTTTTCAGCCTATAAAATTTAACTAAAAACTTCAGTTACACTAGAAAGGCACAGAATTTAGTGCCTTCTCTAATACAAAACCCAAAACTAGCAAATGAAATACTTTCAAAAGGTTTTTAAGTTGTATTCGGCCCAGTTTTCATGTTCTAGATTGTCACTTTCCCAGACATGAAATAGCTTTGTAAAAATATAGACACAAAGATAGAGGAACCAAAGGCACTAACCTTCCAAAAGGCTGAAATGATAGAGATGGGAAAAATATATAGAGGAAGGGAATGACTCCTGCTGTTTTGGGACTAGTCGAGCAAACAGGGACTCTTGGCTACTACACTTGGCTATAAGGAGTAACTACTGAGCCAGGCAATTACTTCTAGGGAAAAGCACTGGCTTCATTCATCCACCTTCTGAAAGAGCTAACAACTGGCAGGCACTTATATCCTAACAGCAGGGAGGCTTCCCTCCATGTTTTCATTTCTCTACACAGAAAAGGCAGTCAGAGTTGGCTGAAGTATGTTCTGGAGAATGCCTCCAACTCTGTGGTTCAGTGCTGAATGCAGCCCGATGAGTTAAGGAATTCAGTAGTTGTAAAGGGTCCAATACTGTGTGTATGGGAGGGAAAGCATCACCACGACCCCTGGGTTCAAGAAACAGCCACGACCTCTGGAGTGGTGATGACTGTTTCTCTCTGAGCTATAGGGTGCAAGGAAGATGGTTGTTCACACTTCTCTTGTCACGAGCAACCTCCTACCTTGGAGAGAAAACAGGAACCTTCTTATTTCCCTCTTTTCTGTCTCAGTATTCAAGGGAAAGCCCAAGGAGCTCTACTCAAAAAAACGATGTCAATTTGTATTCTTACTGTGCCAGGAAAGGACACACAGTCTGTCTTCAAGGTGGTCTGATTTATTCAGTCCCCAAAACAGTTTACATAAGGAGTCAACATTGTTTAGTGCAGGCCTCACCCTCGTTGACATTCATTGGTTCTATTGTGGTCTGTCATTTCCAAGATTTCGATAGGGCCCAGAAAGTAGTGCTCATGTGAAGTCAAGCAACACCACATGGATACTTATGCTGACAGATAAAGTCACTCCACAAAGCATCTTTTTTCTAGCAGATAAGACCCACTTGGGAATAGTGTATAGCATTCTCATGGGGAAATTCCCTCTCTTGTACTGGAGTCAAGTACAAGACTTGACTTGTAAAAGTAAAAGCTCCAGAGGTAATTCCAAGCTGCAAATTGTCTTTGTGTCACTACAATCTACAGTAAATTTTAAACTTTATTTTGTATCTTACTTTGTCAGTGTATTTGACTTCTTTCTCTCTTATCACGTACGAGGCACTTTTTACTATAAAAAGAAAGACCCTATCAGTGATGGTTCTTGCAAAGCACAGATGCTGTTCCCAGGCACTGTGCAGTCTCCTTTGCATCATGCAGTCACATTCCAGTATCAACCCATGAGCAGGTGCTGAAACACTCTTATTTTCATTTCTTCCAATTCCCTTTGGTTTGCGTGTAAGTCAGCCCTTGGTGAAAAGTGACGTAATGTCAACAGACAGTTTTGGCAACCATTAAGGACACCCAAAAGGAACAAAGCTTCTTGTTGAAGCTTTAATGAAACTGCACAAATATATAACAGCCTGAACAAACCTATTTGCTATATTTCATCTTATTCTGTTCAGCTTTCAAATATAGGTCCTTCAATATTTAGGTGTAAACAACGTGTTAGATAACCCAAGCAAGCCTCTTGTAAATCCCTGGTCTATTTAGTTTACCTGGTTGTGTCTTGGGATGAATAACTTGCATTTAACAAAAAACTTCTTTGTATTTGGCTAAACCAGGCTTCCTGGGAAGGCAGTGGAAGCTATATCAAGTGCTTGTTAATCTTCCAACACTGGGAGAAGTTTTCTCCCTCTGTTTCTTCATCACTCGAATTATCTTATTCCACTTCTAGTCCTTATATTCTTGTTTTCTGTCTGAAGAGCCCTTTAAGTGCCTGTTGCATCTTTCCCATGAAGGCACTTGCCCACTGTAACGAAGCCACCCTTCAGCTTTTCTTTTCAAAGAGATTGAGCTGCGTAATTCGCTCACCCTGTGTAGTTCCCTCAGCTTTCATGTCATTTCACATAATCACAGCACATCTGAGGTGGGAAGGATCTCTGGAGATCATTGGGTCCAAACCCCTAGCTAAAAGCTGGGTCACCTAGGGAAGGGTTGTGTCTAATCAGGTTTTGAATGACTCTCAAATAATAATAATAAAAATAATTAATTTGCACAGCCTTTTTTTTGTTCTCCAGAAACATTGAATGGTTCTACAGAGCAACCCCTCATGCTCCTCTTGAGAGCACAGTCAGTTATGGGAGGGTTGGTTTTGTTAGCGTTACTCTGATAGAGCATTAAGAAGTCAGTATCATCAGCACATAATGTGGTAATTACAGCACTTAAACACACAACCAGACAATGAAAAGCCAGGGATTTTCCTTGTGTAAAAGAGGACAGCCATGTATTTTCTGTCTTGACTGGTAAAAAATGATTTGATAAAACCCCTGAAATACTCTATCAGCCAAGCCTGAGGGCACTGTGAAGGGTACATGCATAAGCATTGGATATGTATATTTCTATTTTCAGAAGCAAAATGACAAAATGATATTGCCTCTGCACTGGTTATGAAGATGAAGGGTAAAACACAAACAGCAGATTTCTGATGTTCGGAAAAGGGAGGGAAAAACAACTCCATAAGACAAAAGGGAGTTCAGCATTAGAGACAGTGGTTGGAATGGTAAAATAGTGTCAGTTGGAAGTGATCCACAGACGTCTGCTCTGTCCCTCCACACGCAAAGCAAGTGCAACATCAAAGTGGGGTCTTACTGCTCCAGCCTAGTTTTGAAAATGCCGAAAAAGGTCCCCACAGCTCTCTGGGCCCTGTTGCAAAGCTTCACTCTTATGGTGAACATTTGTTTTCCTGTGTTCACGGGGATTTTTCCCTGCTCTGATATCCCCCTGTTGCTTGCTGTCCTTGCCCTGTGCACTGCTGCATTCAGTAGTGTCTTCTCCATCACCTCCCACTAGGCAGCTGTAAACAGCAGTGAAGTCCCTCTCCTCTTCTCCAGGCTGAGCTAGTCCTAATCTTAAACCTCTCCTCAGATGGCAGGCACACCAGCATTGACCATCTTGGGGGGCCCTCTGCTTAACTTGCTCCAGTTGATTGATGCCTTTCTTGAACAAGGGACCCAGAAGTGGACACAGTCCTCCAGATGTACCTCAAGTTCTGGGTAAGGAGGAAGACCAGCTCCCTGGGTCTGCTGGCTCCACTCTCGCTGCTGCAGCCCATGCATGGTTAGTCTTCATTGCTGCTACTTCTGCTTCCAGAAAACTGCTCCAGTGAAGAACTGTTAATGTTTACCCATCCAGACTATCATACTCTAAGGCATCATAATACAATAGCATTAAGATCCAAAGGAGCAGTATTAGAACAGCATTTTTCAGTCCACTATAGTTGTGTGAGCATCTACTTTTTACAGAAAAGAAATACGATAAACCACTGTCTGATTTATGCATTCATCCAAGCTAGCCATTATCACCTAGGAGACAAACAAATAAACAGAGCTTTCACACTTGGATGGTCTAGACTAGAAGCCACAGACCTCACACCAAAGTGTGAGACAAGTCTCATAAATAACAGTAAAATGTGACTTGGAACTAGATGACGCTTTCCAGGTCCTTTTCAACCCTAACTGTTCTATGATTCTATTTATTTTAACTTTCAACCAAGAGCAAAACTTTCCAACACAAAATAGAGTGTGTGCAATAAAACACAGGGAAAAATAAAGTTGGTAAATTCATTTTGATACAGAGCTAGAATTCTGTTAAGAATGATGAAGGAACTAGAATTAGAATATGAGATTAAAATTGATTAAATGCTTCTGTTTCACCCAGTTTTGCTGTTCTTGGCTCCAGTATGGTAGACATTGTAGTCTTGAGAGGGCGGTTACCTGCAGCTGCAGAGCTGTGTTGAAGCACCAGGTATCCACACCATATCTTTTCTTCTGTAAGTATCTCTACCCTGGTCCCATCCATCTGCTGAGGTGATATCCAGTAGCCACAGTCTGTAGGTACCTTCTTTGGTACCTGCCTCTTGCCTTTGTGCCCAGTCCTTGGAGGTACTCACTGTGTCTTATGGTCTTGAACATACAAAGGTCTTTGTTCTGTGGCTCACATTCCAGATTAATCCATCTTTTTTCATGTATCCTCATCATCCCCCAGAATAATGCCATGAAGTAAAAAGCAGCTGACAGCTTCTCCCTCTGCTGCTGAGAAGAACGGATGACAAGCTCTATAAACACAAGTGATGAGGAAGGAATTAGCACTTTACAGAAGCAGTAACCCCAAGGAAAAACTCCTTAATACAAACATAATTAATTTGAAGCAATTTGCATTCAATGCCACTAGATTATTAGTACTCCATTAAATAATTACACTATTAGAAATCTACTTTTAATTTCCAAATTCAGTTTTGCCAGTCCCCAGGTCAGATGGTTCCCTGTAGCAAACAAAGCCTCAGAAAACATGGATTTGATTCAGAAACATACAAGAATGCCCTCAAGATGAACATTTCTAGTTATAGAGTCTTTAATGTGAAGACATAAAGATTAATGATCTGGTAACGCGGTTGCTAAGCATTTCACATGGATTTGCACTTACAGCAGGGTTTCCTATGAAAGACAAGCAGCGCTGTACACAAACTCACCTACTAATTCTGCTTAAAAACTGAGTGATAGAATGAGGTGCTCTTAGTAGCATGGACTAATCTAACAGAATCCCTTGTGCATAAAGTGAAGGAGTAGAAAAGGGAAAATGTGTTGTTAACCACACTCTAACCTTGCAATGGCCACTCTGGCACAGGTTAGACGAGAGCTCTAAGTGAAGGCCATGGTGAAAGACTGCAAATATGTCTTATGTCCATGTTGCCAGATTTTATTTTCACAACTTGTCAGAGGTACAGTGATGGCACAGGACCCAATTCTTCTGGGAATACAAGCTTTTTCCCTCCCTTTCTCTCTACAAGAGGAGCTCTCCGTTTGTCTTCTGGAGCCAAGTTTGGCCCTTGATATTCTGAACTGCACAGAGGAACCAGACATGACACAGAAGCCAACACAGCATAATGCTGCTTGTTGCATTATGTCTTAATTGCATATTCTGTCCTGCACTTGTTTAAATTCACAGCATTCCAGTGAGGCAGAGATGGCAGGTGGACAAACCAAAGTACAAGATCGCTGGAGGGAACCTGGTGGTGATCAGGGAAGATGATGAAGCCAACAGCATGGAATGCTGAAAAAAGGAATTATCAAGCCAAAAGACCAAACTATAGGTACTTCAGAGTCATGCTTTTCAAAAGGAGGGCTGCATGAAGCAGGACATGGCTGAAACAAGCATATTTTGCTTTGCAGTACTTGGACTGGGAAGACCCAGATGCAGTGCTCAAACAAAGATGTGGTATCTAAGCACAGGCACCAAGGGTCTTTATTTCACCACATGAGTATGCCGGACGCTTTCTGACTGTCCCTTAAAACACCACAGCAAAGGTTGAACCTTTACCACCCCTTTTAAGAAAAGCCAAAAATACTTAATTTCACCCTCCTCCTTAGGTCTTGTTGTATGAAGGATCATTGCCATGTTGTACTAGCCCCGACGAATGCAAGAGTGAAGATTTTAATCTGAATATCCAGGTAACTTTCTGAGTTACCCAAACAACTGTTGCTCCTAAGGACAAACCCACGATTAAAAGCTAGACATCTAAATAGACTTTACACATAATATAGCATGCAATATTTTGCTAATATTACCTATTGAGGAAGGTAGATCACATAAGGACAGCCAAGGAGTTGGGCTCACACATCAGACCCACCTTTCAGTCACTCCAATCTGGTCAGAAAAATCTTTTCGACCTATGCCATGCTTTTGAGTAGGACCCGAATTAACAGTGAATAGGATAAGGCAGCTTAGCTTGAGGTGAATCTGGGTCAAAATCATTGGGCAAGGCCCAAGTATTGGTTTTGGCCTAACCAGCCTTGGTTTTGGCTGGGCTGCAGGCATGATTCCAAGTTTTGCCAGATTGAGCGAAAATGCTCAAATCCCAGGAGGAGAAATAGCTCCTACTCAAATTGTACCTATTTCTGATACATGGCTTAGTCACACTGCCCATTAACCAAATGTCAACCTGCTGACGTCTATCAATCAGAGTCAAATCCTCTGCTCCTGTATTTCGGTACCACCAGAAGTTATCTGAACTTCTTCAGGTATCAGGACAATCCCTCTTTGTCTTTTGTACCATTTGCCACTGAAGTCATGTCTTTCAGAAGTATCAGAGATCTCATGAGTAACCTGAGACACCCTTATACAGAGCTAGAGTAAAACTCATCCTCTTCAATGTATCTGCAATTTTCTCTCAAATTTCATTACAATGGAAATGATGCAGGAAAAGAAGGTGAAGCTGAATTAGAGACTTTTGCAGGTGGTAAAAGCTGAACAGTGTTTCATTTTGTTTCCTGTCTTTAGCTGCCTTGCTTATTAGTTAAGCCTCAGATTTGGTGGCCTCTAAACCCGAAAAGCGGATTCAACCTGGGCATGGGAGATACAAGCAAGTCTGCATCTCAGGAGCAGGGACAGCTTTTGTTTTCCCCATCAATTTGACAGCCACAGGAACCTCAGACACAGCCACTGCAGACAGGTTTCAGGTCCTCCCCTCTCTAATGAGATCTCAGCAGTGTGCTGGTGAGTGCTGGGCAGGGGCTGATGGCCCATCCTGGCCGCTCCAGGCCAGCCACAGGCTCCGTTCCTCCTGCTGTCAGCACAGCAGCGTGTCAGCAGCAGCATTATTTATCCAACCCGGTGTCAGTACCATTCTGCGATTGAAATAACACTGTATGAATTCCATGAAACGTCTGCTTATGGGTTGCTGTTGTCTCTATTCAAAGGAACAACAGAAATGCAAAATTCAGTAGCCCTGTTCTTTCGTCATCTCAAGCCAAAAATGCTGTTCTCTTACTCTGTGGCAGGGGGGTTGGAACTGGATGATATTAAGGTCCTTTCCAACCCTAACTATTCTATGATTTCCGTATGGAGACAGGCTGAGAAAGTTGGGGCTGTTCAGCCTGGAGAAGAGAAGGCTGCATGGAGACCTCAGAGCAGCCTTCCAGTATCTGAAGGGAGCCTACAAGGATGCTGGGGAGGGACTCTTCATCAGGGACTGTAGTGACAGGACAAGGGGTAACGGGTTCAAACTTAAACAGGGGAAGTTTAGATTGGATCTAAGGAAGAAATTCTTTACTGAGAGGGTGGTGAGGCACTGGAATGGGTTGCCCAGGGAGGTTGTGAATGCTCCATCCTTGGCAGTGTTCAAGGCCAGGTTGGACAGAGCCTTGGCTGACATGGTTTAGTGTGGGGTGTCCCTGCCCATGGCAGGGGGGTTGGAACTGGATGATCTCAAGGTCCTTTCCAACCCAAACTATTCTATGATTCTATGATTCTATGATATATCCCATCAGTAGATAACAGGATGGCTGAACCCATTCTGCAGGCTGTGAAGCTTTGCCCAACAAGAGACAGCAGAAACACGGTTGGCATGAGAGGCAGCCCTGCTCGCTGCTTTGCTTCATTACATGCTACAGCTAAATTCCTACCCCTTCTGCTAAAACAACACACAAGCAGTGCTCCAGACTCCAGTACCGAATCAGCTTACACTGATTACAATTTATTAAAAGAGCTTGTGTGGTTTTCTTTTTTGTTTCTTTCAATTTTTGTTCTAAATTAAAAAAATACAAAAACAACAACGAAGAGCAGAGACGTCCATGTGGCTATATTAATCGAGGAGTGAGAAGCACCATAACTCTGGTGCTTCTGATTTGTGAGGAGGTAAATACCATACAATAACAACACAAACCTCTGACATTAATGGGCAAACAAGGAATTGGTGTGTATGGAAGCTGTCCAAAAGATTTCTGTGCGTACCTACATATAATTTGTTCCATTTAAAGCCTCTAAAATGGACTTGGAAAGGATATTTTAAAAAGCATTTTCCCCACCACCATTTACAGAGCAAAGCATTACAACATTTTCCTGCAGCTTACAAATCACTGTGCATGGGGAATTTCAGTATCTGGCATCTGTTAGGAGCATGTAGCATACATCGAGTAACAAAGCTGATCCCTGGACAGCTCATTTATTTAATAAGTAGAGACAAAGACTTTACTCAGTCGCTTCTGCTGTAGCACTGAGATGGCAACCTCACTGCTCAGCTATCCCAGCAATGCTTTTAACCCTTAGCCCTGAGGCCAGCACATAGACACTGAATTTTCTGCTCAGCTGGCTCTGTAATAGCCCAGCCACACTGTGGAGTGTGCTTCTCTGTGTTGCACTAGGTTATCTCTGAACAGCATGCTTATGCTCAGAGGACAATCCCATTATTAATAAGTTATTCAGAAGCCACCCTAATGCATCATGCCATTCACTATGTGCTTCAGGAATTAAAAAATAGCCTGTCTGAAGATGCATTTGTTCCTGAAATGGAGGAGAATGCATAATTGTGACACACACCACCCCAGACGTGCAGAAAGTAACCATTGGCTCTTGATTATTAAACACAAAAGTATGCTGTCCTGCTTTGGAAGCAATCCCATTTGTCTGAATTGCTGCGCTTACCCATTACCCACTCCACCCCACTGAGAGCAGTATGCCCTGGAAAATCAATTACCCACTCCTTACATGTTGTGTGCACCCCTGGTAGAAGGAACAGGCTTTAAAATTAGGGCAAAACCTTCCCCAGAGTTGACTTGGATCCAGCAACAAAATTATATGCATATTCAACTTTAAATTATGAACTGTGGTACAACTACTTATTAACTGTACTTGTGCAGAGCTACCAGCAAGCAATGAATGCTTTGCTCTGTGGGTAATTTAGCTATGTAAGACCCATCCATACTCTATTAAACAAATCAAGAAAGTATATTGAGAAAGCTGGTTTAGGGTATGAATAAACAGATGCCAGAGTCTGAATTGTTGCAACTTTACTGCTGGATAACTTGGAGGCAATCACTGTTAGGCAGTCACTTATATATTTCTAGCATGTTGCAAGTATAGAATAAAATGAGTTAATTTATTACAGGGAAGTTAAGTAACTCAGTTCCTCAGCAGTAAGCCATGGGGCCACATTAACTCGTTTTCTTGCAGTCGTATGCACATGCTTTTAAACAGTAAATCTTTGAAATCTTTGAAAGTTCTAAGAATATAAAAGTATCTCCAGGGAAAAAATATAATAGGGAGAAAAGGAAAAGAGAAAGAAAGTGAGGAAGGAAGGGAGGAAGGAAGAAAGGGAGGAAAGGAGGAAGAGAGAAAAAGAAAAAAGAAAAAGAAAAAAGAAAAAGAAAGAAAGAAAGAAAGAAAGAAAGAAAGAAAGAAAGAAAGAAAGAAAGAAAGAAAGAAAGAAAGAAAGAAAGAAAGAAAGAAAGAAAGAAAGAAAGAAAGAAAGAAAGAAAGAAAGAAAGAAAGAAAGAAAGAAAGAAAGAAAGAAAGAAAGAAAGAAAGAAAGAAAGAAAGAAGGAAGGAAGGAAGGAAGGAAGGAAGGAAGGAAGGAAGGAAGGAAGGAAGGAAGGAAGGAAGGAAGGAAGGAAGGAAGGAAGGAAGGAAGGAAAGGAAGGAAGGAAGGAAGGAAGGAAGGAAACACACACCAGAATGAATAAAACCAAAATCTATGACCAAGAAACAAATCACCAGGTAAGAAGGGAATGAAATCAGCGCATGATGGAAGAGCTTCATATCGTTGAAGACCTGACTTTAAAAACCAAACCAAACAAAGTGTTTTCTGGCTTTTCTCATCCCAGCACAGGACTGACACTCACGTCGCAAATGCTCTGGTGAGATTTCCTGTGGAGGTGGGTGGAGATGGGGTAAGGTAAACACTAAAAGTGTTGTCCCATAGCGCACAGCTGGACATTGCAAACTAAGGAAGGCTGACTAGCACTGTATCACATAAATTATATCCCAGAGATCTGCAGGAAGCCACAAGGGAAAACAGACGGCCTTAGGAGGAGTCTTTTTGACATAATGTTTTGCGTGGAGAGGGAGGAACTAAGTAATGGAGCCAAGGACATAATTCATTTGGATTATGTTAAATGCTCTCAGCAGAAGGTTGGAAAAGCAGCTACACACTGAGAGGGAGGAACAAGTGCCATTAAAGAGGTTCACCTGGAACTTACTTTTGTTTCTTACCCCTTAAGCTGAGTGAGGAATTCATACCTTGAGTTTCCTGAGCAAAAACTGGCACTGAATTATAGACTGCGTAGGTATAAATAAAACAGTTGCAACTGCCAAAATGACTGCCCCTGCTAAAGATGTGTATTTCAGTTCTCTGGTCAGCAACACACAGATGGACACTAAATAGGCAAGAAAGCAGAAGCAGCACATTCATCATAGCAGCAGTGACAAGCAGCCACAACATCAAACGTCAGATGCTACTTTGTCTGGAAAGTTCAGAACATATAAAGAGGTTTGAATAAGATCCTGAAGCAGATGACCATGGCATGGTGGACTAGGCTGGAGGAGGAGGAAGGCACTTGCTCTTTCAACAGTGCCATGCATCATCTACAGGTATTTTGGGTTCTAAGACACTTTGGGTGAAGGAGAAGAGAGTGTTGATAAATGAGGACAGATTCTGTTCATCTTTTCTTACAAAGTTATGTAGTGACAGAACAAGAGGGAACGGCTTCAGACTGACAGAGGGGAGACTGAGATGAGCTCTTAGGCAGAAGCTCTTCCCTGTGAGGGTGCTGAGGCGCTGGCACAGGGTGCCCAGAGAAGCTGTGGCTGCCCCATCCCTGGCAGTGTTCAAGGCCAGGTTGGACACAGGGGCTTGGAGCAAGCTGCTCTAGTGGAAGGTGTTCCTGCCTGTGGCAGGGGGTTGGAACTGGATGAGCTTTAAGGTCCCTTCCAACCCAAACCAGTCTGGGATTCTATGATAAACTGGAAAAGATGTCAGGATTAAGAATGCCTGTAAGGACATCATCAGAATCTGCAGTGACAACGAGAGGCAGCCAAGCACTCCGTGAGATGAGATGTAGGTGCCTGGAGAATAATGCACCATTGACAACACCGATATTCATAGAGTCTGATACAGGAACTGTCTGTTGCTCAACACTTGGCATAAATTGAGCCCTCAGAAAACCTACTGCTCTGGTCTCTGTGTGTCCTCTGGCTGCCCCCAGCATGACGCACAGCAAATCTGACAGAGAAACAAAGACAAATGTTGATGACTTTGAGGATAAATACCCTACGCCTCATGTGGACACTGCAAGAGTTCCCAAACAATGCAACCCTGCCCAGTCAGAGCTAATTTAAGAATTTATTGGTCATTCATTGCCCTGTCTGGAATAATTTGGTGAGCAAAAAGGACATCAGCTTAAAACACAGCAATTACATTTGTCTGGGAGGGGCTTTTTACATTTTCCATTTCTCCCATATTTTTAGCTGGATGTGCATCTAGTTTCATCTGAGTGATGTCCAAACCTCTCCTAATGAAACTTGCTAAGAGCAGGTCACAAGCTGGGTTTTAGCACTGTCTGTAATCAGAATTCAAGCTGATTAAATGCATACTGAGGGGCAGCCAGCATGGAAATGGTCTTAATATTCCCAGTTTAAATTGAATTAAGAGTGCATAGACCTTACTTTATCAGAGCAGTTACTAATTTCTCCTGAGAAAACTTATATACATTATATTTGTAAGGCTAAAGCTCTTTCTGGCTCTGCTCTAAGAAGGTAAGTGAAAACAGTTGGACTGAAACAAAAGAAAGCATCTACAAGATCTTGGAGAACTCTGGTGTTTATGTCTCTGAGCTCCCATCTTCTAGCACATACATGTGCATGTTTAGTGCATTGGATGCATAACTTTACCAGATAAGGCCAGTTTGGCACAAGTAAGTTTTAAGCTTAAATACCTTAAATTATCATAAAGGGCAGAACAAGCAACAAGCAATTTGCTTAACTGACACTGCTGCTACTCTTAAAATCCAGCTGGTTTCTTCTAATTCTCCTCAGAAGACAGAAAAAGTACTCAGGAGCCATCCATTCTGCTCAGGCCAGCAGCACCGAAATCCCAGCTCCCTTCAAATATCATTTTTCATCTTGTCTATAACATCTGCCAAGTTCCCAAAGAATTAAGGTCTTACTTGGCTTTGCCCTGATTGCAAACAGATAGGGAAGAACATTAGCAGCAAGGAGCCCGTATCTGTTTGCATCAATTGTTGTGTGGGCCCAGAATATCAAAAGACTCCTTCACTCATCCCTGCAATCACTTGGCTCTGAAAGGCAAACACTGCCCATGCTGCAAGGGCAGAGAAAGGAAGCAGTGACAATCCTTGTTGATGCTTCCACTAGCGTGATGCTGGAACAACTTCCTTTGGTGCGTCTATTAAATAAATCAAAGTAACTACTAGGGAGTCTAAAAAGATACTCTACTTTAGGGTGTATATATATATATTTTTATATATATACATATAAATAAGCTTATATATTTATATATATACAAAAACAGCATGTCATTTGGATTTTGACTGTTTGAGACAAGATTGTCAAGTAACCGTCAACTGCCTGGAGCCACAGGGGAGTGAGTTACAGTAACAGACTGCTCTCTGTTATGAAAAAGCTCCTTTTAAACTATATCTTACCAGACACCATGGCAGATCAGTAGAGGAATTCTTATCTGTGAAATCTCCCTTCACACGCAGCAGCCTGACAGAAACAGAAAAATAGAGTTTGGCTGGTTCATCCCACTCCTTCAGTCATTTTAGGCTTTATTTATCAAAAGGGAACAGTGTTTCTGCCAAAGGTAATAATAACATAAGTTAAATGCATTCCTGCAATTAAATCTCCCTGAGAAACATTGTGAAGAAACATCCTTCTTCGGTGTTTTTAACCCAAAAGCACAGCCATCTGAAAGCAAATCTGACTGGAAAAAAAGGTGACAAAACCTCTTGGTTTCCATTCTCTGAACAGGGAGAACAGCATTAAAACAATTATGAAACTGGTCCAGCCCAAGGGAATGGAAATGAAAGCAGTTTAAATACTTACTCAGTGATGATACACTGAGGGGAGGGAGGGTTTTGCATCTGCTGAAGGCAAGGGCAAGTCACACATGGATTTGCAGGTGGAGGCTAAGGTCACCCACCGACAGCCAAAGTACTCCAGCTTTGCAAAACCTGTAGTTTTTAAAGCAGAAGGCAATTCAGATCCCCGTCTCCCCGCCAAGAACGTTGTTTTTACTTGTATTAAAATCAAATTATGAAAGAAATCCCAGCCCAAACCACAAAACTCTCCTGGTTTTGAGTTACAACTGGATGAAGCTGCCACTCAGCTTTACGTGGTCGCCACACGAAAATATATGTTACACTCAGGTTTGGCAATAGGAAGAAGAACATATCCCCTGTTCACGGTTAAAAGTGAATGAAAGCTGTATGTTTATGGGCTTCCTCACAAAGCTTTTCCACAGCTGTATCTGTTTTATAAATAGAACAGGTCAAATTAGCTGTAGAGTTACATCCATTACAAAAGCGGCCTCTCTGGTTTTTTTCCACTAATTCATACTTATTTTTGCTCACAAAAATCGTCTCTGTTTGGAAGCCTGTTGCCAACATAGAAGCATAGAATCATAGAAATCATAGAATAGTTAGGATTGGAAAGGACCTTAAGATCTAGTTCCAACCCCCCTGCCATGGGCAGGGACACCACACACTAAACCATGTCACCCAAGGCCTCATCCAACCTGGCCTTGAACACCACCAAGGATGGAGCATTCAAACATTGATGGATGGAGCATTCAAACATTCCAACAAAAATCGTTTGAACACTTGTACAGTACAAGCCAGGCCTCTTTCCAAATGGCCAACGTGATTATTCATTATCTTTTGTGTGCCAGTAACTACAAAATCATGAAGTATTCTCTCTACTCCATGAGTGATAACTGAAACACCAGAAGCTGAAGAAGACAAAGATCTGAACCGTTTTCTGACGTGACTGTTTGGATTAAAAGTTCAGGCACAAATCCACAAAACTTTCAGTACTTTTAGATCTTTTCAAATATACAGAACTATTCACAAACAATAAATGGGTTTTTTTTAAGCTAATCTTGGCATCACTGTTTGGAAAACACTGAGCCGTTTTTTTTAATCTCAAGTTAATCCTATATGCAAGTGTGTTTATCCTTTAAGTCTTAAAAAGTACTGTGCTATATCCTCTGACTGTTATGGTATTATAAACAGTGAGCAAGTTCCTTCAAAGTATTTGTTACACGCCTTCAGACTAATTGTAAATAGAGAAAATGAGGGCACAGGGGGATAGGTCTTTTTTAGCCAAAAATAGCAAGATAGCAAGAAGAGCAAAATAGCGAGATATTCAGCAAGCTGACCTAAAAACCAAGCAACTACAATGTGTTCAAGCTGAATAACGTAACCATCTACTCACAGAGCTGAGTTTTGAGATGGGGACTTCAGCACTGCATTAGCCCTGCACCCACTTACTGATCTATTTGAGTGACAAGCAAGGTGGACAAAATAGCTCCTACTCAAAGGGGAGCAACCAAAAGGTCAGATGCAAGTCACCATATCTCACAATGGTTTCCAGAGCAAGGATCTTCCTGCTCACTTCACATGAGATCTTAGGCCTTGATTTGCCGTGATCCGCCTTGATCCCAGGTCATCTGAGAAATGTATCAGCATAAAGTAGAGAAACCAGTATTTACTAAGAGTATCTACAGACCTATGTCAGAGAACACCTTCTTAATGCTGGTACAACCCAGCCCTAAGGCCAGCACTTTAATTTCTTTACAAGAGATAGCTGAAAATTAGCCTCCACAGTACACAACCAAAGGAGTTGTCCAAAGAAAGAAACTGGGGAAGGACATTCCAAGTGAGCCCAAAGCATCTTGGTCATTTGTTAACAATGAGACAGGGAGAAGACTAGTACTGAAAAAAACAAAAAAAGCAGAAGGGACCAGTCTCTTCTGCTTACTGCAATAAAAAGACTTGCAGAGCCGTGATTTGATTTGCTTTCTATATAGCCACAGCTATTTAATAACCCAGGTTGCCACACCACAAATTCAACAGATGCAGAGCTGTGGAGTATTCATAGGCCTGTTTGCACAGCATTGATTAAATGCTCAAGGTATTAATAATGACTGAGAGAACTGGCTCAGAGAATGACTGTAATCTTCCAGGGCAGCAATTGCTGTGGAAATTTCATTTGTGTTTACAGCCTCCCCATAAAAGTATTTGATGGGAAAGGTAAGATGTTCCCATATATTTTCTTGTCCCAAAACAAGATTTGGATAACCTCAAGAATCAGTGCAATAGGTCTGTCGTACCAACACAAAGATACTTTACTTCCTTCTCTAGGTCATGTTTTATCCATAGTGTTGTCTGCAGAGTCTCCTACAGGAGAAAATCCCACCAGAGATCAGGGCTTATGGACACGAAGGAAAGTTGGCTCCTGACAGGAACAGCTCCCCCCCCAGTAAAGCACTGTGAGGGCCCCTATAGTGAGAAGAAGGATCACTAACAAACAGATCAGAGATGGCTGTACATGAGGTGAGCCATTCCAGAGGGTAAGTACATGCCTTCAAGAAGCGGGTGAGAGCAATGTCTAAGTGCTCTATGTAATGACCAGGGAAGAGCAAGGACCAAAGAGAAACAGGAGAATTCACAGTGTGAGGCAAAGGCTTAGCTGAACAGGAAAACTGGTGCTTTTATAGGTGGAAGGGAGAGTGGCGATCAACACAAATCCAAGTCTCCAAGCTTAAAGCAAGAAAAAGATGATCCTGACATCAGAAAGGAGATCCGACCTTGAAAACAATTTGATTGGATTTCTTATTCTATTAATTAATCCAGTTTCCATGAAAGCAGCGAACACCTCCCCAAGACGATCCAACAGGATCCTTGTGCCATGACAGTGCTCAGATTTCAAGGGCCATATGGGAAGACTGAAGGGAAGCATCTCCCAGCAAACACAATGGTTCCTCCTCAGTTTTTACACCATGCCATGGTGTGTTATCACATGAGTTAAAGGATCAGCCTGTTTCACCAGGATGGGAGATGTCTGTACACCAGCTACATTGCGAGCACCAAATACAAGGAAAGGGCTTGGAGAGAGACTACAAGTTAGACCCCGTCTGAGTGGAAAAAGACACCCACTAGTGGTTAGTACTTCTCATATGCATGTTGTTAAGTGCACAGAGAGGGCACAGCAGAGCAGTTGTTCATAATGGGCTATGATTAATTATTTTCACTCGCCAGAACATTTGAGACCATATTTCTTAAACAGTTAAGTTCTCAAATAGTAACGGGACCCAAGGGTTCTTACCACACCGCTTATCTGTTATCAGAACACACTACTAATGTGTCTGTGGGAAGACGAATATAAACTGAAAGGCTGGAATAAAAGGTCATTCAAATGCCAAGAAAAAACGGAATTAATTGCATAAAGGCATAAACCAGAGTGGAATCAATCAAACACCAGCGCACTAATAGAGACAAGATAGGCAGGTCAGCTGCAGCGGGCATCCACCTTCAAGCAAAGTCTGGATCCTGCTTCCTGAGGTCCTCATCTTCTGGGTCCTGTCACTCGCATGATGCAATGGCATGGCCAGACACACTGCTGCCTTGGCTGAAGAGATTACAGCCCTCAGCCTGGCCCTGACCACTTGCCCCCACCTTTCTCTCCCATTATATCTGAGGCCAATTACAACCCTTCCATAATCACTGGCAAAAATGTGCTCGTACCCAGGTTCAGCTGTAAATTTTAGTGCATTTTGCTCAGATCTTTAAAGATCTTTTGGGAGTCTGAGGCTGGGAAAAACTACACCAGCAGAACTCAGGGAGAGGTGAGGAAGAGTGGCCTAAGCCCTTTTACACCAGCTCAGCCACAGCCGGATCAGCTCAATGGACTGCACATGAAAACAGACCTTACAGCATCAGTGAAGGGAGGTGACACCAGCTTCTGTTTCAAGATTTGGGCTGAATTCTGTCCAGCCAGAGCAGTTTCAGTACTGCTGTATTTGACAGCACCAGAATGTCAATGCTCTTTTGCTTCAATTTCTCCCATCAAAAGAGTTTTGGGTCTTTTTTCAGTGGACCTACAAGCAATGAGATATTTGCCTTAGAAATACAGATGAAGTCAGGACAGGGTAACGTACTGTTGAAGCTGCTGCTGCTATACAGGATGGGGCTGAACCTGAGCTACAGCTGAATGGCATTCAGGCACTCTCTTGTATTGCACTTGAAAAATCAAGCCAGAAACCAAACTAACTAAAAGCACAGAACATCAGAAATGACTTTTTGAGATCTACCATGCTGATCCTATGAGAGAGAAAACTGTTCCTGTGCCAGCCTGCTGTAAGGACCAGTATCACACAGAAATCAGGACAACCAAGCTGGCAAGAGCCCAATCAGAACTTAAACCTGCTGCAATGCACCACCTCACCAACGCTGCTGCTCACTGTGTGTGCTGAGCACCACACACAGATTTCCATAAGCACTGGAATATCATACAACCCACAGAGGATCCTGCAAAGTCTCTGTTTTGCATGGCAGCAGCATCAAACACGTTCTCCATTACATCTTGCGCTGCATGTGAAGGAGGGCTTGCTATTTGGTTTGAATAATGGTACCGCTAGTGACTAATACATTACCACTCTTTATTTAATCACACACAGACACAAATGCGGGCCCTGATGACAATCAGTGATTCAATCCAAATGTTAAAATGAAAGTATCCCCCAGGTCATCAGCAACTTTGGCTTTATCTGATGACCTAGAAACTTGCTGCAGAAAAGGATGAAGATGCATTTATGGGTGCTTCATGATGCCCACTAGAGATGGCCAGACATAACACCAGTGCTCTGCCATGGGCAAATCCCATTCCTCATCTTGTGTCATCCTCCCTGAAAATTCACACACTTCTGCTTTCTTAACTGATAGAAAGCAGATTTCAGTGCCATATGCATGAAGCCAAGCTGCAGAAGCATTCGGTAGTCAATGAGCTGTTTTCAGCACAGCTCCAAAACACAGCACCGTGAAAGATACTGTGAAGAAAATTAACTCTATCCCAGCCCTAACCAGCACAAGCCTAAGTAAGATTTATAGCATTTCTACAATGATCTTGTCAGAAAGCGGTTTGTGATCTGTTCGTGGGAAGTGTCATTGTCTGCATTTTAAGGCCAGGAGGAAATGTGGCATTGAAAGAGCTGGGATGCTGAGGGCTACTCAAAAGGCACAGATTCCCTCTTTAGAAACCATGTGAAGAATTCCAGCATCAATCCTGAAGACAAGGCTGCTAAATTCATCTCGCATGTACCAAAGGCTATTAATCTGAATTAAACAGTTTAAGAACGTGCACTCTTCACTTCCCTTGCCCGGGTTTCTACCCCTTGGAGCAATCACAGCTTCCGCATTTGGCACAGCTCCAGGGGTAAAATGCTTCGTAGGGATCACAGATGGAATAAATGATTGATGGGAGGAAAAAGGGGGAGAAGGTTGGGAAGTCTGCAGGTTTGTACCCTGTTCCTCAAGTAGCAGATGTGGTTTAGGAGGTTTTTGCCCTGCACCTTCCTCTCTCTGCTCTTCAGTCATACCAAAGGCCAGATAAGCTGTTTCCATGCCCACGCAGCAATGTGACAATCTCAGGAGAAAGAGCAACCTCCTAAAACATTACTGACAGGCAAAGTCAGCTATTATTGATGAAAATAAGAAAAGCACCAAGCTGGTTATCATTTGATGGCCCTATTGCAAAGTAAACTGAGGAAAAGGAAAATCTATCCATGGACATCCAGGAATTATTATTTTGCCTGATGTGCAGGTGATGCTTAGATGTGAATCCCAAAGGCATGGCCAGAGTAGAGCCCAGGACCCCTCTTTTCTGTTATTGCAGTTAGGAGAAGCGGTGTAAGGCCCTCAAAAAGGTAGAACATCCCACAGAAAGGAATCCAGATTTGTCATGTAACTGATTTACAGTGATTTTTTGGCTCAGCTCTGCAACTCAGATTGAAATTCACCCCAACAGGGACCTTCCATATGTCTGAAGTGGTGTGATGCTCATTCTTGTCGGTAGAATGCACTCATCACTAGCGTGCAGTTTGACCAAATACTTTCCACAGTCACAAAGAACAGATGTTGCACCAGACCCTCTGGCTATTAAAGTTAGAAATAATTGGTCTTTGTGCTAATATACTGACTTCTATTGCCCCATGATCTCAGCACTCTTTCATATCCCCACCATCTCCTATGAAATAGGAACAAGAATCCACTAACACAGTAAAACAGACTGCATTGGCTCAAAGTGCATTAAGAGAGGGCAGGCAAACAGAGGAAACTTTTCCTTGGCCAGTTGAATTGCTAAGGTCTGTTAATCCTTGCACATGCATTTCTCCTCCAGAGAGCTCAAGCTTAAATTAGGCTATTAAAATACAGCAATAAATAAAAGGGTAGACTGTGTTTTACAAGGTTCAGATCAACTGGAATTTTATATATATGCATACACATATATATATAGTTTGATTTATTTTCATCTTGTGAAAAATACAGTGTAAATCACCATCTACCTCTTTCGCATTGCCCATGTAAACCTCCTCCCACCTGAGCAATGCCATTGAAGTAGCTTGGTTTACCCCTATAGGTCCCTCAGGATAATCAAGGCTGGCTTTCCCCTAACACACATGCACAAGGTTCTAGCTGCAATCCACATGCCTGTTTGTTTAGGTTGCATGGCCCTACAATGCATTAGGATGAGTTCCAAACAGCCTGATGCATCAAGTCTCAATACACACATGAACATCCCATCTTTAACAGCAGCACTACTGACATGGCACAGCAGTTCCATTATCAGACATGCTGCTTGGTTAGCCGTCAAACCTTAAAGTGATTCTTGTATGAAATCAACTCAGCATAAGAAGTTTCAGTCTAACTATCAAAAGTGCATTAAAGACCTAAAGCCAGTTTCTCCCCTTAGGCTTTCCAGCATGACCAGTATTTATGTGCTAGTTTACAGCCATGAACACAGCTATGGTCAGAACCAGCCTTTTCCCAAAAATGGCACTGCACATATCTGCCACTTCTCCCCCTGGTCAATAGGACACCGGTTTGGACACAGTCCTGCAGGACAGGGATCACTCTGCCCTGCCTAAGATGCTTATGAAGTTGGAGGCTTGAGCTATGTGCTCAGCCCTAAGCAATGCAGCAGAGAAGTTGCTATTCACAAAAGCACAGAATAATTGAAGTCGGAGGGGATCAATCCCTCCATCCTAGTTCAATCCCTTGCTTAAAGCAGGGTCAGCAAGAGCAGGTTGTTAAGGGCCATGTACAGCTAGGGTTTTAGTATCTCCATGAACTTCATGCTGTGCTCACAACCTTTTCACACAGTTTTCAGTCCACCTCCATGTTCATTTACCTACCCAGTACTTCATCAGTTTGCCTATGAGGGTGTTACAGGAGACAGTGTCAAAAACCATATTAAGGTCAAAATAAACAATATCCACCAGTCTCCCCTCATCCACCAAGCTCATCATTTCATTGCAGAATGCTCTTAGGTTGTTTTGGCATGACACCCCCTTCCTCAATCCATGCTGACTGCTCCCAATCACCTTCTTCAAATTAGTATGCATGGAAATGGTTTCCAGGGCTATTGTCTTCATTGCCTTCTCAAGGTGAAGCTGACCAGCCTGTGGTTCCTCAGATCCAGCTTCTTGCTCACCTGGAGACAGGAGTGATAGTGGGTGAGAGAAACCTTAAAAAATACACTGAGATAGCATTGATTTCAGAAGAGGAATGCTCAATGTGGTGATTTACAGAAACCCATTGGCTACCTTGGGTCTGAACCAGACTCTAAACTGCTGACAAAAGGGAAGAAGCCATGAGATTTGAATCTATTATCATTTATAGTCTAGAAACCACTGTTGTTCAGGAGTAAACATCATACTCAAATAGAAGAACGCCTGTGAGCTGTAGATTCTCAGCAGTAGATGAGCCATGCAATGTAGCCTATCACTGGCCCACTCCACACGTTTCAGGGGTGCTAAATCCCAGATTACAGTGAACAAAGAAGAAAAATCGGTGGAAAAACCCCACGCATTGCAATGAGATTTTCATACCTGATGATTCCTTTGAAACAGAAAGATAAAAGCACAAGGTTTGATATGTATTTACACAATGCCACCTAGTGTCACATTGATCAATCTCTTTTAATCCAAACGTCACCCAACATTTTCTAAGATAACGCAGTCTCTGCTGGCGTGTTGTCACCAAAATGCTTTTGAGCTACTGAAACCCAGCAGTATGAATGTTCAGAGTTCATTCATTATCTCCACTGTCCCCACGTTGTTTGTTAGAGTGCATGTAGCAATGTGCCTGTGAATGCATAAAAGGCATTTTATTCTCACTGTTCTTAGTCTGCAGCTATTCTGATGTCACACACCAAGAAACATGATTTGTGTGGCACCCCTGTATCTAGAACACTTTTGCAGTCAATGGAGAAAACCAGGCACTTCTAGGGACCAGGGACTGTCATCTCACCCCAAATCAGATATGTAAGACAGAACCGATGAACCACAGCCCTGAAGTGCTTCTTTCTCTCTTCTGATTCTCTCCACTACTCTTCATAACTTTCCTTGCAATGCAAGCATTGTATTTTGAGAGAGGGGATAAAAGATTTTGCTGCCAACCAGCTCATGGTATTGGTCTTTGTATTTAGGATCTTGGAACAGACTTGGAAGGAAAGGATAATGAAGATCAAGAGCTAGAACTGTGCCTTATCTAAGGTACAGAGCATTAAATGAAGCGGACATCTTCTAAGAGATAATGGACTTCTTACATAAATATAATCCAGCGTACCTGTCTTTTTTTAAGCAACAGTTTCATATACTAATTTCTGTCCTAAAATAGGATGTCCCAAAAGAGGAATTTTTCAGGCTAAAAAGAGAGTATCAGTGCTGCTTCTCAATAGGGTGTGTGAGCATTAAGCTTACTCAATGCTGTCATTTTGCTGTTGCTCTGTATCCCACTAAATTCAGGATTGTCATTGCTAGTAAAAGGCCACAGGTTTTATTCTGTCTCTACAAGGCCTCAGGACTTGTCAGGCTTTGTTCAAACATGTCTTGGCTTGCCTAAAGTTTTGCTGTAGTCTGTTCAGCTGTAACAGCAGTTTTTGTAGCGAGGATGGTAGCGACTGCCTGATTTGTTTTCCCTGCAATAATAATACGGTAAACCCATAATTTTTTATATAGAAAAGGCTTATTCTGTACTAAATGAAATAATTATGACCCCAGGATAATGATACGTTGTACAGGAAAATAAGGCTGACACGATGAGGCCTTGAGAATGGCAACATGGGATGTGGTGTCAACAGCTGGGCGAAGGGACACATGTTGGCACTGGAGACCCCCAAGGCTATCAACAACTCACCAATGGTCTGTTAAAGAAATGCACACCTGGAGCTGGGCAAAACAGGTTTAGAGGTAACAAGAAGATGAAAGGAGTAGGATCCTTTCACTTAAGTCTCATTGATGGCTGGAATTGTCACCTGCTCTCGTGGGCATTGATCTAGAAAAGCTGTTAAGCCTATGCTTAACTTGAAGGAGCACTAATGGAAGTCAAAGCTGGAAGCACATAGGATTGAAGCAGAAGTTTAAGCAGCTTGCTGAACTGAATGGGGTGTTTATATGAAAATATTGCAGCTTTGTGAAGCTGAGCAAATTTTTCCAGTTCCCTCGTGATGAAGTAATGCAAATACTAGAATTATGTTCTCAAAATGTATGCACAGTTGTGAGCACAAGCCTATAAATACTTTCTCATTTATTAGCCGAATGATCTGTGTTCACAGTTACACTGTTTGCTATACACCTACTTCAGTTTCGTGGTTTAAGTCTAAATGTTTATGATTTAAAAGACACATGCTCAATACGGTACAGCCAAGGACAAGGTAGTGCCAAGGTAGTCTCAAACCAGCTTTTTCTTTCTGAGGATTTATTGATTCATACAGATTGGGATTTCTCTTCAAAACGGGCTGTTCTCTGCTACAGCCTCTATAGTACAGCTGTGTAGCTTCACTGCACTGGGTCATGCTCTTGCACCAGGTACAGACCCAGTGAAATAGTCAGCACCCATTTCACTAGATGGAGTAGATGAAATAGAGGAGTGAATCTGACTGATTTCAGCAGCCCTGATTTATTGAAACCTGGAGGGAAATCAGGCTGCAGCTTTCTAAGCCTTTCCAAGAAGATAACCAGCATCAAGTTGTCTCCTGTGCTCAGACACCGAGAGCTCAGCACAAGTCCTCAGCTGCCATGAACTAGCACAACTAGGCAGACAGAGCCCTCCCAGCTGGTACCTGCTAAGAACTGGGTCTGGAGGCACTAATGTCCTGGATGACAAATGGGACCTCAGGTCCATTGGGCTGTTTCATTGCTGGTTGTTTTAGTTGTAAATTCAACTGTTACAGGATCAGAACGGTGGTGGGTGGGGATGGAACTGGGCAATGTGACATCTTTTGGGGCTTCTTCCTGGCTGGTAAAGTACTGCCATTTCCCCTAAGGGTGTAATTATGCAGTTCTAACCTTTGAGCTGTTTCTGGTAATCCTCTACCAACATTAGAAGAAATTTCCATTTTGGGCACATCTTGGTCTTCTCGGATGTCCTGGATGATGCAGTTTCAATGCACCAGTCACCAGTGGGCTGGCAAAGAACAGAGAACAGAACCCTTCTCTTCCAGGCCAGGCAGTGAGAAGTGGATGAGTTCTGCATAGCCCATATTAAAAACAGGCCAACTCTTCTTAACTGCGCTTGGTTTTGATTACACCATTACTTGTATTACGACTCTCGTCCCGCTCTCAGAGACAGAAATATCTATTCCTACCTGCAGTTATCAGCTGCACAAAGGAGAATAAAGCCTGGGAAAGTCCAACCATAAACAAAGCGGAATATTTATTACAACTGGCAAAATCTCATGGCCATTGAATGACTGGATCTGGGCAGGGAGCTGGGCCAGATGACCTCTCATGGTCCCTTCCAAACTACATTACTCTGTGATTCCCTGGCAGCAGAACCTCCTTCTGTTGTACAACTGCATAATGAAAGATCATCTTTAATCAAAACCAACTCTCATTGCCTGATCCAAACCCCACATGCTTACGGTTAAAATGAAGCATCCTCCTGAATGAGCAGTGCCAGACAGGATGTGATGGACATTGAATGAAAGAGGAAACAAAGACATTGAACAGCTTTGCCCGATGTCATAGAAGAGGCTGAAAGTAGAAATGGAAATAAAACACCATGCACAAGGCAGAATAAAGCAGGAAGTGGGAGTTTTGAGTCACTAAATCAAGGCAGATTAAGGAATCTGACTGCTGAGGAGGGAAGGTTTCCAGAAGGAACCTTCTGCATGCAGCAATGATTTCCTAATGCTGCATTCCAGACATGTGCCCTAAATCCCCTCAAATTCCCCATCTCCCCTGGAACAAGAACTCTGTCATCATGACTAATGGAGGCTCAAGACTTGGCCACGTGCTGCAGAAACTGACTGGGAGAAGCCACCCAACTGCTCAACAAGCTGTAAGGGGAGAAAGGGACTCAAACTTTGCTAATTTAAAGAGTTCTGTTCAGGAATTTGTCTTAGATTCATAGAATGGTTTGGGTTGAAAAGGACCTTAAGATCATCCAGTTCCAACCCCCCTGCCATAGGCAGGGACACCTCAAACTAAACCATGTCACCCAAGGCTCTGTCCAACCTGGCCTTGAACGCTGCCAAGGATGGAGCATTCACAACCTCCCTGGGCAACCCATTCCAGTGCCTCACCACCCTCTCAGTAAAGAATTTCTTCCTTAGATCCAATCTAAACTTCCCCTGTTTCAGTTTGAACCCGTTACCCCTTGTCCTGTCACTACAGTCCCTGATGAAGAGTCCCTCCCCAGCATCCTTGTAGGCCCCCTTCAGATACTGGAAGGCTGCTCTGAGGTCTCCATGCAGCCTTCTCTTCTCCAGGCTGAACAGCCCCAACCTTCTCAGCCTGTCTCCATACGGGAGGTGCTCCTAAGGAAGAGAGCAGGATGCCTGTAATGGGCTAATTTGGACAAGTGGGCTCAGCTGCTCCTGGAGCCCATGTGCTCCCAGCCTTGCTGTAACCTGGCACTCGGGGTCAACTCAGAATTGATGCTGCTGACAGCAACTGGCACGGAGTCTCCCAGCTCACATTCCCACGGGAACCAGGAAATCATATCTTTCCAATTATTTCCACACCATATTGGCTCTTAATCTGCCCATTCAGTGATTAAGTTCCTCCGCAGGGTTTGATTTGTCTCAGCTGAACATTTGTCCAAGTTGATTGGCACCTATGTAAACACGATTCACTTCTCCTGTTTCTCCTCTCCCTGTCACCAGCAAGCTTGCCTGGTCTTGCCCTGCGCAGAGAGCAATGGATTGCTCTGCTGTTATTTCATTTCTGTCAGCTATTTCCATTTCTTTCTTCTTTTCCTTCCTCCTTTATGGTATTACAGAGGATCTTACAAGCATTTCCAATCTTGTGTATTGGGTCAGGGTGTTTCACTGGTCAGCTGCTTGCCTTGAGACCACCTCAGGGATCCTGATCTCCAGGGTGTGAGGAATTGGATCTGGCTGCATTGCTCCATCAGTTTTATAGAAGGTCATCCCTTGATTTTGTAGGCATCCATAAAGGATATTCCAGAGGTTCAGGGAAGGAGGTGTTGCCTTTTGCTTGTTGTTTTGTTCCCTAACGGAAGCTCACAAGGGATGTTAGAAATGGCAAATGACTACAAGCAACTTGTACTCCGGGCTCTTCCTCTCCTCTCAAGGCCCTGTCTCCAATGAGGTGGCACAGTTTTAACTGCCTCTTGGATTTCTTAGCACAAAACGTACTGTCGTCCATGTGGAGCTTAACATGAGCCCATCCGGCCCATTATCAGATCATGTATATACCAGGAGGGGCTGTTTCCTTTACATGGTAGTGACTTGTTTTCCTCCTTCATTTCTTGAGCCTGAAGTCAAAAAAGCCATTTTTGTTTAAAGAAAAGCAGTAAAAGGATGCTGATGGGAGCAGAGAGGGCCGCTTGGAAGTCAAAATGCCATCAGACCCAAGTGGTTGGCCGTTGCAGTACATCCTCTCAGGAGGCTGAAGATACCCCTCTGGAGAATGAAAACGCTCCTTCTGTGCTGCAGGAGGCACCTCTGCTGTGTTATCACCTCTAGGAAGGTCTCTGTCCAAGGAGGGAGGGCAGAGATGCATCTCCTGCCCCAGGACACCCCTGCCTGGCCCTGCTGGGACTCACTGTCCCCTGCGGTGGGGTTAGCACGGTTCTGACAGCAAAACAAACAGAAGCCTGTGAGCTTCCCGGGAATCAGCAGTGATTTCCAGAGCAGACCGAGGGGAAACGGGAACATCCATCTTCTCTCCGCACACATCCGGTTTCCTCCCCGGCTTTGTCCACGTAGTGAGTTATGGCGGTTAAAGCTATAAAACACACATCACCCTGCCTAATCCCAGTCCTTGACAAAGCAGCGCTGCGCCCCCCTAGAATGATTGCCCACAAGAGGAACGTGTTTATGTCCATTGCTGGTTCAGGCAGTTGATTTTCAGCCATGCTAATGAATCCAAGAGCTCTTTGTCCAACTTCTCCCTCATTGCCAGGCGCTCCCCTGTCTGGGCAGAGTCCCTCACAAGCAATATCTCTGCATATCTCCTCAGGCCAATAGGAAGCTCCATGACTCACTTTCCTCCCTTGCAATAGCAATGAGCAGTGTCTGGGAATCAGAAGCTTCCTGTGCAAACAAAAGGACAAAGCCTTGCCTTGACAAGGCATCAGGACTTGAACTCCTAAATCACAACAAAACCTCTGCAGATCACTGCTTTCAGCTCTGCAGTGAGCACAGAAGCAGCCCCATAGCAGTGCTGGGGTGCAGAAAGTACTGTCCTTACCCATACATCAATGCTGCATCCGTACCCATAAGCTGAAGTGTGCTGGGAATGCCGCTGGGCCAGGACTGAGCAGGCTCTAAGTGCTAGGTCATTGGCAAGCTCCTTGGCTTTTGTTGGCCAGGACCAACCAGTGCACAGGCAGCAGGTCCTGGGACATGGCCAGGGGTTTGCATGGGACAGACCTTGTTCCCTCAGGACAGCTTTTGGGGTGCTTCAGGGACCTGGCCTTGGCAAAGGGACCCACACATCCCCGTGGGCATGTGGGAGGCAGGAGGCTGCTGAGTGCTATCTCTGCAGGAAAAGTGGCAGCACTGAAGGTGCTCAGGGATCTTCACATCTGAAAACAGCACAAAGAGCAAGTTTTGAGGCTGATGCTCCAAAAATGGAGAATGAGACTCATAAGTCATATATGTGGGAGTCTGGCCTCAGCTCCCACCCGTGATAAGAGATAGGGACTGGAGTGAAGGGAGATCCTATGATGGCATAAAATGCTTAAATTGTTAAGTCTTGGACAGAGCCTTGGCTGACATGGTTTAGTGTGAGGTGTCCCTGCCCATGGCAGGGCGTTGGAACTGGATGATCTTGAGGTCTTTTCTAACCCAAACCATTCTATGATTCTAACACTTCCCAACACAGCAAAAAAAAAGGTCACTGTTGCATTATAGCACAGAACACTCTGAAGATCAAGAGCTCGAAGAAAGATTTGGTCGAAGAACCTGAGCTAAGGATTGCTAATGTGGGACAAACTTTCCGAGGCTGTCAGGAAGATTACTCTGCATTGCTATCCATGCTGTTTTATTTGGACTCATCTCAGCGAGAAGATTCTCTTCCCACCCCAACTTATTAGAGCAAAATAATTTAGAAGTAGTTAATGGAATCAGAAATCCATCCCATGCTGAGTGGTGTTATGATTGCTGGAGCAAGCAGCAATTCCTGCCCAGCATCCCTGTCTGTGCACAGATCAAAGCCAGCATGACAGTTAAACACATCCTTGGCTGAGGAAGGCAGCCCCACTGCTGCTGCTCTCAGCTGCGCTTGACCCATTGGGTCATCTTTGGACTGATATGGCCTGGAGCAGGGATGCAGATAGTCTTCAATGGCTGTAGGTTACTGTGGGTTTAAACCATGGGGGTGAAGGGGGACAGAGAGGTGAGCAAGCCTTCAGCATAGAGCTTCCCACAGGAGCACTGCAAACACTGTTTTTCAGGCTCCTTCTATTGAGTTGTAGAATCATAGAATGGTTTGGGTTGGAAAGCACCTTAAGATCATCCAGCTCCCACCCCCTGCCATAGGCAGGGACTCATCACACTAAACCATGTTACCCAAGGCTCTGTCCAACTTGGCCTTGAACACCGCCAGGGATGGAGCATTCACCGCTTCTTTGGGCAACCCATTCCAGTGCCTCACCTCCCTTACAGTAAAGAACTTCTTCCTTATATCTAACCTGAACTTCTCCTGTTCAAGTTTAAACCTATCCGGAGCTACAGAATGGTGAACATGAAGCCCAAGGTTGTGCTCACAAAGCAACTGATCACCAGGAACTCCACGGAGCCACACTTCCAGGCAGGCCAACACATGAAGAGCACTGTCAAAGGGATATCAAAGATATCAAAGGAGGCTTTCCATCAGTGCAGCTTTGTTCTGCATGCTGCAAGTTGCAGGAGGCCATTGGGCACGTTTCTGACCACAGCAGCCAGTCTGGCTCAGTCCAGTGCACCGGGAATGATCTAATCAGCCAGGTTGACTCCTTGAGGAACAGACTGCAAGACATCAGAGGAAGCCTGTGGTGGAAAATGGCCTTGGGCTTGATGATGTGGAGTTTGTGCTTGCAGGCCACAGGTTTCCTGCCATGATTTCAGAGGGCTGTGAGTGGGCAGATGAAGATGGTGCCATCCAGAAAAACATGAATGAATGTTGATGGTCTTTGTTTCTTTTAAGCCTGCAGGCACAAAGCAGTCATCAAGTCACATGCCAGCTTTTTCACTACCCTGATAGCCCCTGCATGAGCAACACTGCTTTGCTTTTGGGACCAACAGTGAGGACAGAGCTTAGTTGCTCTGAAGGCTGTGTCTGAGGGACAGAGGCACCTGATCAGAGAATGGTTCAGGTCAGAAGGGACCTTAAACTCATCCAGTTCCAATGGCCTGCAACGGGCAGGGACACCTTCCACTACGTTACAGACCAGGTTGCTCAAGGCCCCTTCTCCATCATCCCTGGTATGCTGGCTGGGGAATCAAGGCCATGTGCCTTCAGAGATGCAGGCAAGACCAAGCAGAGCTCACCTCTGTGCAGGCAGCACAGCCAGCAGAGCTGTTCCCTCCAACAAGGCTATGGGCATCACACAGAAAATGTCATGGGTGACATCCAAGCAGATATAAGAGCATTTTGGTGCAAGACAGTTTGAGACATCAGTGATTTGAGACAATCAGACCAGTGGTTGGTCTCTTCTCCCAAGTAAAAAGTGATAGGACAAGAAGAAACAGACTCAAGCTGGGAGTTCAGACTGGATATAAGGAACAGTTTCTTCACTGAGAGGGTGCTCAGACACAGGAACAGGCTGCCCAGGGCAGTGCTGGAGTCATGGTCCCTGGAAGTGTTCACACACCGTGCAGATGAGACCCTCAGTGCCATGGGTTAGTGGTGGCCTTGGCAGTGCTGGGCAACAGTTGGACTTGATCATCTTAAAGGTCTTTTCCAACCCAGTTGATTCTATGATTCTATTAAATTAGGTTGGGAATATAATCATAAGTGACCTGGGCTGGAAATACCCGGTTATCTATTTATTTATTATTCACAGCCAATAGACAATGAGCAAAACATCTCTGGGCTGTTCAGAACTCTGCTGAAGTCTGTATCAAAAGGGTGCAAGCAGCAGCAGTTTAATGTCTGTTCACCCCAGCCCCATCTGCCGCTTCTCGCAAGCTGTTACTGCCTGCAATGGGAAAGCAGGACTTCACTCTTTAAAATAACAGGGTAACACAGAAAGAAGCATTTGTTTTGTTCCTGACCCTGTGTGATCGGGTCTTCTGTCACCTTCAAGCAGCCTTGAGAGCAGTCTCTTCAGCTCCTGCTCCAACAGCCATGGCAGCTCTTTATGTCTCTGCTGTAGCAGCTGAGGGGAAAAAGCATCGACTGGATTCCTTCAGTGTGAGATTAATCGTCCTGCTGGATTTCCAACCAGCCTCTTCCAGCCTGGGTAAAGCCTTGGCATTAATAGTTGGAATTCCTCTGACCACTCTCTGTCTTAATTAGCAAGTGGAAAACTTGCGGGGCTGTGCCAGGAAAAGAGAAGTCCTTAAGATCAAAGTGGGCTCTAATTCACATTTCTGTTTCCTTGGTCAAAGGAGTCTGTTGGTAAAACAAGTGTCATGTTTGAAAGGGATGGAAGGATGTAATCCATCACCTGCAAAAGGTGAGTGCTGTGTCCTGAGTGAAGCAATCCCATTTCAACATGGGTAACAGCAACGGAGAGTGAGACATGGCTTTGCCAGTATATCCACAATGGGGATTTTAGGCTCCTTACAAAAAATATCCTTTCCTCAGATCTTCCTGTAAAAGTACCTATAGGATAAACAGAACATTCAGGATCTTCTATTAAATTGTAAGCACATGAAACTAAATTGTAAGTGGCTCAACAGAAAGTATCGAATTATTCCACTGTATCCTCAAAGGAGTGGGAGAAAACGTGTTTTGCAAATGGAACTGAGTTGTGAAAGTGAGACCTCCAAACAGTCACTTGCAAGTACTCCCAGTGCTGGATTCATGCAGGTGCAGAGCAACGGCTGAAGTGAAGGAAATGACAGTCTCCTTGGTGAAGGGCTTACTGCTTATAAACACGAATCTGGAAATGGAAGCCTCCAGACCAGCATTTAGAATCATAGAATGGTTTGGCTTGGAAAGGAACTGAAGACAATCCAGTTCCAACCCCTGCCACGGGCAGGGACACTTTCCACAAGACCAGGTTGCTCCAAGGCCCATCCAAGCTGACCTTGAACACTGCCAGGGATGGGGCAGCCACAGCTTCTCTGGACAACCTGTGCCAGTGCCTCACCACCATGAGAGTGAAGAACTTCTTCCTTACAGGCAACCTAAATGGAACTTCTCCAGGTTGACCCACCATTTCCCAAGTGTCCCTCTGTATTTCTCTTTACAAAATCACCTTCTAATTGCAAGAAATTTGACGTTTTCAAACAGACACCCATCATATGATCAAACCCCCAGAGAGCTGTGCTACATCCAGTGGGAGGAATCACTGCTATTTCAGTCATGGGCAGAGCCGGAGCCATGTAGCCTTCCACGGTCTTCATCATCAGCTTGGGGCTCCTCTGCTCAACAAGGAAACACGAGATAACCTCCACCCACAGTGCATGATTACCTGTGGAAGCACGGAGCTGAAGTTGTCCCTTCTGGCACTACCTCTTCACTTACACTGCATTAGGACTATATTCTGTAATGCATCAATTCAATTTAAATGCTCAACCACCTTCCTGGCGTTCCTTCATGATCAATATGACTTATGACTCCAGATGGCTTATTAACAACAACCTAGACAAAAAGTCACTTTTTCAAGCAGCAACTGTTTATTACTGGGAAAAACATTAGGACTTTATTTTTTTTCCTCTTACATATACTTGATCTGAATAAAAATAATTTATAACTTTTTAATTTCTTTTTATATTACACAAAAATAACTCACTACAAGGACTGTGGATTCTGGAAGCAGGAAAATGTAGACAGAACTGTTATTTAGCTGCTGAGATGTAGTACTTGGATTTTTCTTACTTCAAACAGAGAAACAATCACAAGTGTCATTCCAGTGAAGAAAATGAATCCATCTATAAAATATCTTTACGTTTGGGAATGGTACATAGCTACATTACAAAGTATTCATAATATAGTGTGTGAGTTCTAATGTATTACCTAAAATATATAACTTCTCAGACTTTACAAGGTCAAATATTTCAGACCATATTCCAGTGGAAAAACACTACAAGCCTATTATGATCCTTTAAAAGTTCTTGTTGAATTAACTTTTTATTTCCTTTTAAGGAATTTTAAGATAAGATTTCAAGCAATAAAATATTTCATACAAACTAGCTTGCAGAACTTTATTCACACTAACTTGGACAACTGCTGTTTCAAAGGATGAAGCACCTTTAGTACCAGCAATAAAGCATCACTGTTGCAGTAGCTGATGAAGAAGCAGGTTTTATGCACAGACTGGTATGATTTTCATGACATTCCTACAAATCTGATAAAAATTACTGCATATTCAGTAATAAGAAAAGTAGTGGGAATTAAAATATGCTTAGAGCAAGACAGAGATTCTATTCATTAATCCAATTCATATCATCTGACAAAGACTCCCAATAAAATACTGATTTCTTGTTCTTTTTTCTTTTTAAAACACATGCAATCTACTGCAATTTCGGTTCCCTGGCTTACCTGGTCTCTCTTCAGTTGAATGTGAATATAGTTCATCTTTTCATTAAGCTCTAGGCATCGAACACCATTCAGCATCACCTGAATGGATTCTAATATAAAAAGAGCCCCAAAAAGCAAAACTAAGCAGCAATTAGCACGTCAAGGTCTTACTTTAGAACACAAGCTCTTATCTGCAGGAACACTCAGGGTAAAATTGAGATGGAATTTGTGTAGGTAGTTATTTGCACTGAGTACCCCATTAAACTGAATGTAACTGTCCCAGCCGTGGCTGTCTGATGGCTCGATGGAAAACCACTTTTCACCAAGTACAAGATAAAACCACTATTAAAATGACCATCAGAACCATTCTCTGAGTCTCACCTCAGGGGGTCAGTTCTCTTTAAAAGAAACACTTGAAATGCTGGCTGGCGCTGCAGCTTGACAAACAACCCCGTGAGCCATCGAAAGCGACAGTGTCAAGCCCTTTAAAAACAAACATTTCATTTCGGTGTATTTTGGGGGAGTTTTGTTTTGTTCTTGGCTTTTTTTAGGTCTGGAACTGCCGGCTGTTCCCAGCACCATCTCGGAGCCCGGAAAGCTTCATTCCTTCCTCCACTGCTTCTGTCCTTTTCCACTTGGCAGATCTTAACCACCACACCCCCTGCTCCTTGCCATGCAGCAGCCGCTGGTACTGCCTTCCCACTTGCCTTCTCTGTTATCCACATCGCCAGTGGGATTCACAGTCCTGGCATGTGGTTTCTGTATTAACATGTATTTTCTTTTCCAAAGGAATCCCTTATTCTGCAGCTATAGCTGTGTAAAAATACTGGTGTTTTAAAGAACCAGTGGGCAGTGACACAATTTAGAAGTCCAAGGAGGCATTTCCACCTGACTGCAATAGCTGTAAGATCAGGTAAAATTCGGGACCTATACTATGCCACTTGTCTTCCTTTCTAAATTAAGAATTACCTTTAGTTTTACTACTGTGAACCACAGATTTTTCTGGAAGTTGTTACAGATAATTTATATTTTACTTCTCTAAATATATTACTCATTTGTTTAATTCATTCAGGAATCTACCAGACTGCCAACCAACTACAGTCATCCGAAAATAGTTTCTGCTCATGGAAGGGGCTTAATCATTAAGCCACACTTTCCTGCAAAGCTTCAGTACTTTTGATTGGTAAAAAGCATTTCTCATTGAAATAATACTGAAGTGGAGCTCAAGCCCTCCTCCATATATATGACTGTTAAGTTAATTAACTTCTCAGGACAAAAAGCTGATCACATTCAATGACAAGATATACTGTCATGTTCAAGACATCTCCAGTGGTAGCTCTGGTGGTACAACAGTGTATCTTGGGTCAAGCTTAGGTGTGAAATCCTTGAAGTACTTAGATGCTTCTGTACCAAATACATCTAAGGCTTTCCTGTTCATGAGAGCAAACCTGGAAAAGAAGAGACATGAAGGCAGGAATGGATTATTCATTTAATTATGGAAAAGAGTAGAATTATTGTTGAAATGATTTCATTTCATGGAACACCACCCAAATCTGTATAAACAGGCCTGCACTGTTTAGAGATTGCAAGTTTTCCTCTCAGGCAATAAAGATTAAAAAGAAACCACATTTGACACATCTGTTTAGTCGTGCTTTGTGTAGATGTACTTTATAGAACACACTTGTGACAAAGGGGAGAGTCCTATTCCATTTTTATCTCCACAATAAAAAGTCAAACAAAACACCACTGTTCTTTTTCGTGCCAGCAGAGCACACTCTGGCCATGCTTACCCACGTCTGGGTAACAATTTTATGGGCGTTACAACCTATTTCCATTTCATTTCACATTCAAAACTGTAGAGTGAAAGACCTATGAACGTCAAAAGAAATCACCTCTATGGCGTGTCAAAATTACCATTACAGAAATTTGCTTCAGATAAAAGAAATAAGTAGAAAAGAATTTTTTTTCCCTCCTCTGTTTCAATTAAAGCAATCTTCGGATTAGGAAGAGGGGAAAATGCAGCCAAAATTGGACATCTGCACTGATGTCACCCCTGTACCATGTCTGTATGGTCTCAGAGGTTGCCTGCAGGCTGCCTCCAAGCATCCCAAAAGGTGTCTACGATGTCTAGCAGTGTACTCAGTCACCTCCTGTCCAGCTAAGGGTGTGCTGTGCCATGGGGAGTGCAGGTTCAACATGTTCCAGGGACTGTGCTCTGATTTCACTTCTGCTTTTATAGTCCGGAGAGCCCACTGTCATGACAGACGTTACCTTGTATAATCCCATTCCTAACCTGATCTACACTGAGATTTGGATGCCTTGTTCCTGATGTTCGCACTGATGCCTTACACATCAGAGTAATAGTGTACACTTCACTAAACTGTACTTTTAGAAATCAGTTCCAGCACAACCTATTTTAAAGAGTCAGCATTTTAGATCCCTGCAGCAAATAAGAGAAAAAATACCCAGTAAGATATTACAGTGTAAATTTATGGTTATAATAAGTGGAAATTTTTCATTAGTTTTCCGAGGAAAAAAGATTCCTTTCTGAATTTAAATAAACGGCCTATAAAAAAGCCCTAATGAATCTTCAAAGTATTCTTAGGAAATACTCTGACATTTCTAGCAATGCTTTTAAACATTACTACTAATACCATGTTGGCAACCACTGCACGTACTAAGTGATTTCTTTAGCCTGTATAGTTGTTTACTGAATTCTTCATTTTACACTGAAATCTGAGAGCATTCCACCCTCCAAGTGAACTAAAAGATAAAAAAGGCTTCAAGTAAAACCCTTGTCTGCTAAATAGTCTTAACTAGATGTAAGCCTTTGCTCCTGCCATTAGACTAAACCCAGCAACATCACTTCAGCAGCAAAGAACTTCCAGAGGACTGGAAACCAGTTGAAAAGCAAAGTAAATACCCAGGAAATTAGCCCATATGTACTACTACAGCTCTGCTGTTGACAGCGAAGGACATGGAAAGCTAAGTGTGATCAATGATGTGCTTGGACAAGCCATAACATACCCCTGACTACGTACCTGCCCTTTGTTAGTCGTAGAAGAAACTTCCAGTATGAAGGTCTCAGGTTCTGAACTTCCATGACAGCCTGCAAGGAGAGAACTGTGTCAGAGCCTGCTGAGCGCCAGGGAAAAGCTTCAGCTGCTACAGAACGTTGCCAAACCCCATGAAAGGATAGTTATGGATGTATATATGGATATGTATTACATGAAATATACATATATATTTAATTTTGAAAACATCATCTCCTAATTCATGGTCTGAAAGCAGCTGTGATCACTTTCCAACGGCCAGAATTACCATCAGACAAGCAACTCACAGCTGAACACAAAGCTCTCTATGCCCACCACCAGCGTACCAATATCCCCACGAGACTGCCCTTCAAAAGTGATGGCAGATAACTTACATCTCATTGCAGAGAAAGCAGCAATAATCCTTATTATTCCTACACACACAATTTTGCACTTGTGGATGCCAAATTTACCTACTATTTTATGCCACTCTGCATTTTGTGATCTTCCACTTCTTTATATTTCATGTTACATATCTTAAATAATGATATATAACCAAAATCCTTGCCTTCTATTTCATTACTTTTCCAGGTCACATATGAATATAGTGAGTAACAAATGTCTCAGCACAGATCCCTTCGCTAATTTCCCCTTCCTTCCTCCCTCCTAAACCTAGCAATTGACTTCTATTCTTGGAGTCTTTTTCCAATCAGTAATTAAGTAATGAAAAATCCTTTCCTCTTTTCTTATATGAACACTATTTCTGTTAGCCTGATATGATAGTTCTTGCCAATAGTTATTTTGGAGATCTCAATGCTGCAGATCTTTAGGCACATCCCCAGCATTAAAATATCAGTTCTGTTTGATACTAGAATGAGAGATATTCCCTTTGGGAGCAATGAGGAGGAGTGGCACTACGCTGTTAAGCACGGAAGACTGTTTTAGGGTCATTTTATACTATATTGAGGGGTACAAAAAATAGGTATAGTTATGGAGGTTCAGAAAACATGCAGTGGGATGTTTCAGCAGCAGGTCTAGAAATGGAGAATAGAAGAGTAATTTGGGTACCACTGAAAAGGGGCTTTCCAGCTGATGCAGCTGATAAATGGACTGAAGCTGAAGGTATGTAACTGACTTGGGAAGTGCAAACGATGATAACTACAGCTTGTCTGAACATAAAACTACAGATTTTCTTACTAACTTTGGCAGATTTTTTCAATTCGGCAACTTCAAGTTAGCTTAAAGTGAAAACTTCCAGTTAATGAAAAACCTTTATTGGCATTAAAAGGTTTACGGGTATTAAAATATTACAATATACTATTTGTCTCCTTGACAAACTGTCCTTTCATATGCTTATGAAAGTCCATGCATTTACGTTCATCCTCTAGGTCAATGCATTTGAAGATCCTTTCCAAAGAATTCAGTGCTTTCTATAATGTATTCAGCTACAAGCATATTAGAAATTTGAGTCCTAGAAATGATCTTCCCACAATGACACTCAAAAGCAGGAACCTTGAATCACAGCATCTTGCTGGAATTACTGCAACCCTGTGCTCCTCATTTCATTCAGCATTTGACATAAAGAACATCATACTTACTGCCTGAAAGCATATCGACGTGGAAATGGCATAGATGATGCTATCTGCATGAGGAAAATAGGGAACCTTCCCTGCTTCGATGCCTTTGAAGTATATAGTCTATAAAAATAAACAAAAAAAAATGCTGAATGAAGCAAAATAAAGTAAAAGTAGCTTTTTAGTTCTTATTTATCTTACCTTTTCAAAAAACCATGTCAACATTACTAACCTACGCTCCTATACTTTTGTGTATGTCCAGAAATGTGACATTGATGGAGATGGCTTATAGAAGTTACCCAAGATCAATAAAGTGAGAGGCTATTAATGCATAGTACAGGACCTAGCAACAGCTTTGGGTGTTAAAAAGGGTAGTACAGACCTCAGAGATAAAAAAAGGGAAAGTTTGCTGCTTGGAATTCTTCATTTTAAACAAGCAAAAGAACAATGCAATAGCTATCCCAACAAAGTGAATATTCACTGTTCTTAAACAGCTTGAAATCACATACTTTGCTTTCTGAGAAAACATGTAAAGTTTGTTTTCCTGAGCACAGCCTGACCTTCCAAAGCAGCACACGCCTCTTCGGTCAGTTACCCTTGGCTTGCGTAAGATGATAAAAGAAAGAAAGAACACACAGCATTTTTCTTATTTCACTGCAGCCACAATGTCTCAAAGTCCAGAGAAACCCATCAGCAATATAAGATAATATTGGGGGTTTTTTTACAACTGGTGTTCTAAAAATCAATATGGATAACTCAGATTTGCTTTTATATAACAACATGTGAACTACCTTCAGAGCTTGGCCTAGGATTACCAGAAGCAAGAATAAACAGAGGATACCTTCCCTTTTTATGTTTAATTTTATGCTTCACAAGAATAAAGGTTCCTTCTTTTTGTATTCTTAGAAATGAATTCTGCTCTGGTAGTGGAGGTGGATAAATAACACTAGGACATAAGGCCCTTGAGGTCTGCTTTGTGATTCGGGGATGATGCATAACAGGAGAAAGTTCCCAACTTATTCCAGTGGTGCTGTTGGGGAAATAACCATGACTAAGTCTTGATTTTATGGAAAAAGCACAGTAAAACATCAGAAACTGGTTAGCAAAGTTTCATCAGCGAATCCAAACTCTACAAACTTTATTCTTCCCTAGGCTTCTCATTTGAACAAGTTCATAGTCATAATTCAAGCCTGAAAAACAGTAATTAGAACGAAGTTCACTGCAAAGCTGGGGATTCAATCAGTTGAAATATACTGACAAACAGCTCCAGCTATAGACTAAAACCTAAGCTATTTTGAGTTAGATTGTTGAATGCCAAAATTAGGGAACAAAGGCAGGAAGTGAAGCTGTGGCTTTTGGCAATAAATCTGCAATTAAGGACTAGGTCTGATTTATGTTTCTGGCAGAATTCTTGGAACTTCCAGATTTAAAAAGTCTGCAAAAGCTACAAAGCAAAGGGCTATCAGGAGATTAAAAAAATTCATGGAGAACATACATGGAGACCAGTGGATAAAGGACTCCTAAAATGAGTCACAGAAAAGAAAATAAGAAAGAAATGATGAAATAAAGAGCTCTGCTACAAGGGTAATATTTTACCTCTACTAATTTGGATGCCAGATACATGGAGATAGTAGTACTTCTGTAAAACATCATGGAAATTCCTGCTAGACACCCTGCAACAATTAGAAAACAAAAGGATTGTTAAGATTGTGATTTACGTTGCAGTATGTCAGCTCAGGAGACACTGCATAAGATTGTTTTCTGTCGCTACAACAAAGTTCAGTGATGTTCCTGTGCTGCCCATCAAAATATGGATTTTGTTATTAAAAAAGAGAAGTTTTGAAACCCTGAAACAAAGCTGTAGTTCAGGGCTTAAATTTCCTCTCTCATCCCACAAAGAAGAGAGACCCCTGAGGTTCCAATATGTGACAGATGCACAAACAGCAAGGAAGGGCCTGCACCACACACAGATTTCATGGCAAAGGGTCCTTCCATTCTTTCAAATGGGTCTTCTGTCACATATGGAAGAGTCAATATTTGAAACTCACATCTCTACAGTTGGAAAATAAAGGACAAGTTTACATTTGTGTAAAGTCCTTGAAGCTGACCATAAAACCCACACCATTTGACTGAATGTGCCTTACAATTTTAATTGCAACTCTTTATTTGAAGCTATCTGAAACATGACACAACCTTGACGTACACAGCCCTATTTTCATCACAGGAGTCAGAAAAGGGAATGGGAGAGCAGACGAGGTAAAGTCCCAACAGAGGCAATATACACTTCTTTTCATGCACTCACCAGCTACAAGTGCATGAAGCTCATCATCTAGGTTTCGTACCCAACGCAGGAAGCAACTAGTACCCTGTAGGTGAACAGAGAGCAGGATTAGTCTTAGTTATTTCTCTTTCATAAGGCATAGACTAGAGACACTCCTCTATAGGCTAATAATATAACACAGAGTCTGAACTGTGTAATGTGAGAATAGCCATAATCCAGAGTACCTGAAACCTATTTACCACTACCATTTCTTTCAAAATTGGACAGCAGATCAATCCAATTTCAATCTCATTCCAACGCTAATCTTGAATTCACATCATCTTTATTTGCTGTAGTTGTCTAGACTTTCCCACGATAAAGTCTGTTTTCAACTATACACCAAACATCTCAAGGTTTTTCCTACATCTAATATATTCTGGAACTAGGAAAACATATTAACCTAAAAAGATAGACCTGCATATGGTTAAAAGACATCATGATACTCATTATAACCTGTTTGTTGACACAGATAACAATACACAGTTGTTCAGGCCAGAACAGATGTAATTGTGGCTGAGGCTATGTTAAAATGACTGCAGGTTACCAAATGATCTGGATTGTTCCACATCTGCCTTATCTGCATTGTTTTGTTCAACTGTTTTGGAAAGCCATATTTTGTCTCCAAATTTTACTCCTGGTAAATTTCTGTTAATGGTTCAGGATCTGCTTAGTGAAGCTCAATCCAGTGCTGACGGCACCAGCAGAACATCATATAGTTCAGTATGACAGTCCAATGATGTCTACTTTGAAATAGTATGTAATACTATAGTAATGATGTCTACTTTGAGATACTTTGATACTTTGTGTCAGCCTCTTCATCCATCTAATATGTGCTCTTCATGGAATCAAAGAATGATTTATGTTGGAAAGGACCTCTGGAGATCATCTGCTCCAACTTGAAGCAGATCTAATTAGAGCAGGTATCTCAGGAACCTGTCCAGTTGAGTTCTGAGCACCTCCAAGTATAGAGACTACACAGCCTCACTGGGCAGCCTGTTCCAATATTTGGCCACTCTCACATGAAAATGTATTTTCTTGTACTTCTTTGCAATCTCCTTATGTCAGCTACTATACTCTCCTTTACTTTAAAGGTCTGAGCACATCACCCTTGTAAAATGAGTATCTATAGAACTAAACTACACTTTGCAACTGAAGCTTTTAAAAGATGTCAAAATTATTTCAGCTTCCACAATAATACAGAATTATCTTAACTTTGCAGAGCCAGTGAAGTGGCAGTTGAAAAACAACATGTGTGATTAAGACTATAAAAGTGCAAAAGCCACTTCAGCACTGCACTATTTAATATATTCTCCCTCAGGGCGTGTGCTTCGCCACATTCTCTTTTGGCATAAATAAACATCATCTAATTAATCCCAACAATGCTGTGTGAATGCCCATCAGTTTGCAATCTGTCATTTTATAATGGTGTAGAAGGGTACATTTCCAAGTGGTAAGTGCAATGTCTCCACAGCTGCATGTGATATATGTTCTGCAATCTCCTGCTATTTAGCATCAAGTTAGAATTCCAGATATTTGAGCCAAAACCAACCTGCAAATAGCTTCTCTGTGGCAACACTGCTGCTACTGCTCAATTCACTCTCTCTGAAGTACACCCTAACTCCTGATCTTGATACCATGCTGCACAATCCATCTGGTTTATTCAGAAATGATAGCAAGAGCACACAGAATAGAAGACTCATTTTCTATTTATGATTTGATTACTGCAATACTACTGAATTTGTTGCTGTAGAGCAAACACTACCAGTAATATTTAGTGGCTACACTTAGCTCTTTGTGACATTCTGAAAAGTGAAATAAAACCCATGGCATTTGTCATTTCTGTATGTTTTAAGCTTACTTTGTATATACTGACGAAAGAGCCCAGAAAAGCTCCGAGCTGGAAGTTTTCCTTGTTGTAGAAGAGGGAAAGTAGCCGGGACGGTTGTGTAAACAGATGCCGGAAGGTGGATGGAATCCGAAGGCAACACTGGATCAGGTAACCGATGCTAAACATCCTAATGAAGCCCTAGAGAAAAGAAAGAAAGATTTTGTGGTAAGAAACCACAAATTCAGGAAAAAGAAAAGCAGAAACATCTACAGAAGTACTTATTTTTGACTTCAAGCAGTTTAAAACCCAGCTCTGCAGACACTGCGTAAAATGCAGCCCCATCTTCAAACTCAAGATTAGGGTTTTTTTCCCCAATCCCCCTGTAAAATAGCAAAGGTAATAAAATCACAGTCAATTGACTCTCCTTTAATTTCTGTGAATATCTGAAAGGCCTCAAGGGACAAACTCTATTTCTCTTCTGCCTCTAAATTTCTGTCGTTTGAAACAATCCTGATGACTTCATTTCCAGATTACTGACCAGCTTTTAACCGCAACGGGTATACAGAGGAAAGTAATGCGGTGGAAAAAAAGAGCACTTCTACACTCAGATGGTCTGCAGAAAGCACCAAAGGAGGGAAAAGTCCACAAAAACAACTTTCAGAAAGTGTGAGAATTAGAAAGTGACCCTGGTGGCTTGGCACGCACTCATGGACTTTCCCCTCAACCAGACTGGAGGCTGAGTGATGCTGGCAGCAAGAGAAAGGGTGAAACTGGAAGGGAGATTACGTGCAGAGCTACTGAGAAAGAATAATGTGGTTCCAATGAATTTTTCTTACTGCTGCACCTTGGATACAGATCTGCTTTTTTTATACCGTGTCACAAAACCACACTGACTTTTTCTTTCCAAATTCTTCTCTCCAGTTTCTTACAACTTCCTCCAAAGCTTCCTATCATTATTCTTACCCCATGGCTGAACTTCTCAAATCATTCTGAATTAAATCTGTTCTTTGGAGGATGTCTTATGTGAAAACTACGTACACTCTCCATTAGCAAGTAAAGCAGGCACCCCAAGCTCATGATTTTCTGGAAGATACTCAGGGACACTGAGACAATTCCAGATACAGCTGGCAAAGGGTTTGATTGAGCAACCTTTCAAACTCAGAAACTCAAAAGTATTTTTGCCTCCTATAGAACTTTATAATGCACCATGGAGTTCATAAAATCCTATTGTGGTTAAACATCCAGTAACAACATCTTCCTGAAGCAGTTACTCTCCCTGCTAGTCAAGAAATGGCTTACGAGAATCAAATGGAAGAAAATATATTGTGTCATCCAATAACCCAGTAGCTATGAACAAAGAAATTCCACTTCTTAGAAGAGCTGAACTGAAGGACTGAGGTTTAGTTCTGACGTGCACCGAACAGCAAGAAATAGCACATGACGTTTTTCTGCATAGCTCATTACATCAAACAGGTGAATCCGTATCACACAGGTGTTTGTTTCAGAGTCACAGAAAGTATTACACCTTATAATTAACACCAAATATAGTAACTTTTATCTTCCATAAAAAGATTTCAAGTCATAACGGAGGTAGAGAACAGTAGAGTATACACAGGACACTAATAAACATAAGTGAGGGAAGAAAACTCTGCTAAGAGCTCTTTCACTGGGAGACTTTTGAGTTGGGACTCAGCTCAGCCAGAAGTGAAATTACATCTGCAAATCTCATTAAACAAACCTGTTTTCTGAGAAAGTTAATAGCACAGTCAAGATATTGGCAATAACTCGAATTCAGAAAGGCGCATGTGTGCACATGAACAGAGCTCAGTAACATACCAAACCCCAGTCAACCTGCCGTAATGTGTTACGAATTAGTTAAGATACTTAAAATGTGTTCAGGCTATACAGTAGCCCATGTTTCTTCAAGAGACAGAATGCAGAGACTACAATAATCAGAAAATAAGCTCATTTATTTTATCATCTTGGTCATTAGGTAAGCTCTGAGGGTTATCTGGTGTCATCTGCAGCATCAGCAGAACAAATGGACAACTGGGCTACTACTGTTGGCTAATGTCTCCTTATTGTAATCAGGTGGAATCCAAAAGAGGAAAAATATCTTCTGACTGCTGCTGGCGGCTCTTTTCAGACATTTACAAACCTAAAGCACTTTAGGTATTTAAAATGTGAAAGGAAGTCCACAAAATCACGTGGTAACACATTACTAAATGTTACTTAATACCTATAATGAATTCTGTCAACTACCTAATGTGCATTTAAATGTGAAACAGTAGGAAAAGGGCAAGAAACAGCAATAAAAGCTCAGATGTGATAACGAGAAGGTGAGATGCTCAAGGGTTGGGAAAATATAGCATGGAGGGGAAATTCTGGCAGTAAGCAGCTCATCAGATCATTATTAGATTGGAAAGTTCCCTTACAGATATGGAATTACAAAAACATGCTCGAGTCATGTCAGCTGACAGTTACTACTGATCGACTCCAGGAATGGCCATAGACAGAACTGAAAATGCTTTCAGGATTTTGGATCTTTAAGAATCCAAATACTTCAAAAGAATTTTTTTTCTCTTATAATTTAAAAACAAGTCCCCAGAAAGTCAGGAAATTCAAAGATCTGGCTGCCACTTCAGTGATATTTCTCCGGTTATGTTATTGTAGTCAAGAATAATTTATACTCAAATGCTATACAAGACTGGGACAAGAATGAAGTATAGTTTAAAAGCGCAACTGGTTTATCTAAAGAGAGAACAGCCTTATAAAAATGTCTTTTTTTAGACTTAGTTCAGCTCTATCATCCTTTGGGTTTTCTTCTCCCCTTATCCCCTTCCAACAGTATGAGAAACGTTGTAAAAATGATGCTGAATAAACAACCAAAGGAGACAGGGACTTCTGACTATCCCCCTTTTTTTTTCTCCTGTTCATCACTGACACATCGCCCCACTCAGTTAAGAAAGGACACAGAGAGTAGTGTGGGGCTGGTCTACTGTAATTTGAAGAACTCACAACTTGAAATCAGATTTATGTCTCTCAGCTAGAGTAATTTAACAAGACTAATTCCTATTTCTCAGTCACCCTTCTGTTTTATAGGCATTTCAAATTCATTATATTCCATACTGGTCAGATCACCTCTCTCTTTATTCATATGCACAACTATTCTTCCAGCAGATCACGACAGTTTTCCATGGAGAAGGGGAATCAGTTTTATTTAGCAGCTGAACAAAAATTCTTACTTGTTTATTTTAACTGCACTTGTAAAGTAATACAGTGTTACAAGGGTACTCGGAGACTTGACTGCTTGAGCATGCAGCACAATGCATAAGGATTTTGTGTGAGTGTAATAAGAATCTCAGAAAGCAAGCCTGGACTAACAGTAGTTAAGAGTTAATTACTGTAAAATATGCCTAAGTAACGAAAGACAGCACTTTATGTAAAAGTGTAATAGACTGAAGTTATAGCAAGGCACCCATGGAAAAAGATGCATGCTAGGCGATACTATCAGCAGAGATCTGGAAATGCAGCATGCCAACCCATGAAATCACTTCTTTGTTTTGAATATAACATTTGCTCCAGTCTTGCGCACTGATTGTGAAGGCCACACACTAATGTCTATGGGAAAAACACAGAGTACTCTGCAAATGAAGGCACAGGGAATGTTTGCTCCCCAGAGGATGCTGACCAAACAGGAGCATTCAGGGAATGAGAGACAAAGCAGGCCAGGAGGCACTGAACAGCAAACTTACTGGGCAAGACACTGCACAAGCACAAAGCAAAAGGAATGTCTGTGTCCCCAGAGATGCTACGCCTTGAATAAAAGAGCTCAGGAACGAAACATTAAGTGGATTGAGATAGTGGTTAGAGGTTCTAAAACTATAACCTTAATCTGGGCTCTGTTAAGTATGTCATAGCTACAACCGGAAAGTGACGTAACTACCCCGAACTATTCATGAATGCTCTACTGCATATTCTCATTGTAATTCAGCAGAACACTTAAGCACCACCTCAAATCCTACCAGCTCCAGCACAGCTTATATCCATGTTACGCAGTGGTATGCTAATATACTGCAGTGTAAAAGGAGTGTTAATACAACACAAAATGATGTTTCTAATATACATATATCAATGAATGTTGTGCTAAGTCTCTTCTGATGGTAAATTTAAGCATAGTGCTTCTGAGATAACATTAACTGCATGGAGAATTTTAATCTAAAGAAGTTTTTTTTGAAAGTAATTGATATCAAAAGCATCTGAAGATCCTCATGCTGCTCCATATATAAAAATGGGTGAATGTTCAAGGGATGGAGATCTTCTGGAGTCTTACCAACTCCTAAAAGAGGCATTAGCAGTTGGTACCACCTGTGCCAACCTAATGCCAGCCAAACTAAATCTCTATCCAGTATTCATGCTACTGTGTTCATCCAGTATTCATGTTACCATGCAGTAACATGCGCTGATCACATTAATGATGGAGGGTGAATTATGCCACTGAACATGAACAGTTCATCCTGAGAGCAGCAACTGTGACCAGTCTCTCATTACCCTGAGCCCTTAAAATAACATAACGGAGGAGCGGGCACGGGGCTGGGCAGCAGCGTGCCAGAGCAGCACATTCCCAGTGACTGATTTCGGGTGGAGCCACAAGTGGGCTCAGCCCTCAAGTGCATCACATAGTTGAACAAGTTCCTTGCTTGCTAGCCCGTGTTTTCCCACACATTTGTATGTTATTCATTCACTACAGCTAATCTGAGAGACCAGGAACTTTAACCCCACCACCACCCCGTCCTAAATTGAGAAAACCTGTTTTCAGGCTTGCCACATTTTCAACAGAAGGAGAATGACAGGCTCCTTTCTTACTATATGTATATGCTTTTTCCAACTAAAGACTTTGCAGGGTCAACTTTTTCTGCACTTACTTTAATACAATACGAGATGCAATTATCTCCATAGTGTTTACAGCATCTGTGCCTTGGGCCATGTTTGCACCTGCAAAGAGCACAATGAAACACATATTAACCCGTAGCTGTTTTCAGCATCATCAACAGGAGACTTCATAATTTTTTCTTCCTAAAAATACATAAAGTGCTGTTTTCCCACCACTCATTCTCCACATTACCCACTGAAGGGCACTGTGAACTTTTATGATGCTATAAAAGGATAATAAAAACTAACAATACTTGAGTTGTACAGCAAGAAGTGTCTGCACACTTACTTGGAGCCAACCTCTTGCCATGCTACACTTTAAATGCAGAATTAAACAACAAATTTTCTGCTGTGGTGAACATGGAGAAGTGATGTGACCCTTCCCAATCTGTCTCTGCTCTGTGGTTCTGGAAGGATATTTGATATCTGCATCCTTATATCTTTCATACCATTGTAAGGTTCACTGGAGGGCAATGCAGAACATACAAACACAGAGATGCTCTGTGAGACTTCTCTCAATTACAAGCCTTCCACTTCTACACTATTGCTCCTACTATGTAGATTCTTATGTAGCCCTGACTTCAGACTGAGAATTTGACCTTAAGCATTTAAAAGAGCCTGGCTTGGGATAGTGGGACGCATGGATTGTACAGTTGTTAGCCCTGCATTATGTAGAATTACAAGAAGTAATGTCATACCAGGTCTGAACATGATATTTTCCTATAGCCAAGTATTTAAGTTTTAATGCAAAATAAATGACACAATTTATATACTGTGTCAAATATGTTGGAAGTTCTGAATCATGTACTATAAAGTGTAATGGCCATAAATCATCTGTGAGGTCAGTTTATGCAGCAAAAATTGTAATGAGAATGTGATCAGGTTACAGGCATTTAGACTCAATTATACTGAAAAGAACCATATGGAGGAGAAACCTGGGAGAGCAGTAGGACTGAAATCTGAAAGTTTTCTCAATGTCTGAGTTGGGAATTGAAAAACCTTAAAGCAAAAATGCTCTTTTCACCCACAGATCCTTGTATTTAATGAACAGTGGAGGAGCTATGAACTATCTCTAGCAAACTGAGTAAGAGGTATTTAAGACAAAATGGGTATAAGCAACTCAGCTAAAAGGATCTGCATAAGGCTGGAGCTGCCTTCTCCTTGGAGGTCTTTTGTTATCTGAAACAGTTGCGCCTGAAAAGCCACTGCTGACTTTGAGAACACAATGCACTTGGAAGAGCTGTTCCTCTCCTGCATGCCAGCAGGTAAAGATCTGGTCATAAAACTGCTCGTGGAGACACCAATGGCAGTGAAGATTGATAGCTGTGGTATGAACACATTTCATATTTTTTCCATCTTCCCTGTAAATGAATGTGCATGAAGCTGACAAATCAAGCACAGCAGAAGTACATCACCTGAACATACTATACTGAAAAGCTATCCAATGTAATTTCTTCAAGCTCATACTAAAGGGCAATAACCTGGATCCTGTAGACCAGGAGTGAACCTAACTTACCTAACTTCAGCTGCCTAGCTCTGAACTTGTGCAAAAGTTTCAGACTCACTCTTTTGCTTTGCAGTTGCTGACAGTGGAGGCAGGCCACACGCTATCAATCCTGTTCTCAGGCAGTTCCTGCTATGCAATACAGGAATGCAGCTCCCCAAAAAGATGATGTTACAGTCACTTATGGTGACCTAAGGTCTGTTGCTCTGCAATTTCCCCTCCTTAATATCACTACAAGCACCAGCAGAACCACCCCCTGAGCTGAGTTTGCTGAAAACTGCAGAAAAAGCAAGCACACCGCTCTGCAACTCAGAATTGACTGAATTTACCTTCCCTCATCAGACCAGTGCACATTGCAAGTCACTGCTATGACATAAATGTCTTAAATTTCGCTTTTATTAGAGTTCATCATTTGCCACTGCCAACTACCTAATAACAACAAAATGCAAACCACTTAAATGCAAAGCAAAAGCATTATAAAGCATTGTCAAATAGAATGTAACAAAACATTAAAGTGACCTAAGTAAAGAATGATTCATTCTGTTCTGTTTGTTTGCTGTTTTCTTTGACTCACACTTTGTCCATGAGCTTTTTTGTCAGAGTCAGTATGTTCATTGGCTGCGATACTTTTTCACAGGGCTTTATCTTTCTATCTGGCTTTGAAAATGCGGCTTCAGGTGAAAACGAATGAGTGGGGATTTCTTCTTTCCCTACAATGAACCTGAGAGAAAAAACCAAAACAACCATTATATAAATAACTCAGAGAAATACATAAAGTCCAGTTAAGCCTCTAAGTGTTTAAGACAAGCTTGAAGTTGCCCACAGGTCTGTGCCCTGTACAGCTGCCAAATGTTGTATCTCTTTGCAAAGATCACTCCACTGACACATACTTAAACTTCAAATAATGGTCACAGCTGGAGCCAGGAATGTTTTAAAGCTAGGAACAAAAATATTACTGGGGAAATACATCTCGCATACAAAGGACGAACAATAAATAAGAATATAAAAAGGGCACATGAAATATCTCCATTCTCTGCAGCAAAATGGGGTTACATAAAGCCTGATCAGTACTGTAATATTTTTATAAAGTATCTGTTTTGTAAAACCTTCAAAATGTTTTTGCTCCCACCACAAGCATCAGCTTTGTTTTGTTTGGCTTCATCTTCAGCCCTCCTTCTTCACCCAGAAGTTGATATTGTCAATACACTGGTTCACCTTAGGTGTAGAATTACTGTGCATCGAGGGCAGTGGAGGACACCATGGCAGGATGTTTCCAAACACTCTGCACTATAATGCAAGTTACACTGCATTAGTCTTGCTGAGGGTGATGAAGGTATAAAAGCTTTGTCATTCAGTATGTGACTGAACTGGTGATTTCAGAAAGCAAGTTTCTGCATGTTGATACAGGACTGTTTTCATTTCTGGACTACAGACTGTATTACTTCACCACTGCACCTTCTATCAAATGTGGCTGTTTCATAGCTGTAAATGCTATATTTCCCACTACCAACGACAGCAAATCTGTCTTGCTTGACTTCAGCTATTCAGTACCTAAAGGAGGCTGACAAGAAAGCTGGAGAGCGACTTTTTACAAGGGCCTGTAGGGACAGGACAAGGAAGGATGGCTTTAAACTGACAAAGGAGAGACTGAGATTAGATACAAGGATTAAATTCTTCCCTGTGAGGGTGCTGAGGCGCTGGCACAGGGTGCCCAGAGAAGCTGGGGTGCCCCATCCCTGGCAGTGTTCAAGGCCAGGTTGGACACGGGCTTGGAGCAACCTGCTCTAGTGGAAGGTGTCCCTGCCCATGGCAGGGGGTTGGAACTGGATGAGCTTTAAGGTCCCTTCCAACACAAACCAGTCTGGGATCTGAGTGGCAGACGGATGGCAGAGTATGTATGGAAAACAGAAGAATAACGTGTCTTTGTACTTTTTACTCAAGACACAAAGATGGGAGAACTTTGTATAACTACAACAAAGTCACACCAGAGGATCACATCACAAAGTCAATTCTAGGAGAGCCTGGACCACAAGGGCAGACACAAGGTTTAGTGGCATGTTGAGGATATCTCAAACAAATATGGTAGGAACCTATGCTTTATTTGGATGCTGATTACAGAACTACCTTTGTATTCATTAAACATTTTGTAAATGCAGCAAATAAACTCCAGGTCAAAACAGGGAGCCATTTACTTCCAGAAGAGTATCAGGAACCCCACTCTTGGAAAGAGAAATATTAACGCTCCTTCAAAAACAAGCAACCACACTGTCTGCAGTTCCTTTAATGATGGTCCCAAATATATTCTTCTCTTGCCAGAGAGAAATCCTCTGGGAGAGATTCCTCTCTTTCCTATTTCTTAGGAATACTCTTCTCGCACAGCTGCCACCATGCATGATTCCTCCAAATCTTCACTGTGAACTATGTACTCACAGAATCTATACTTACTTTAGTGCAGAGTATGTAAATCCTTTCAAGCCATCTTTGCATCTGAAAGATAAAAGTAACAGGTTTTTCTATAACAGGGTGCTTGCAGTATAAAGTGTTCTAGATTAAACATTGCATAGAAGGGCTGTGGATGAACACGAGCTCTTATTAACAGACAACACCACGTCTGTAACAACTCTGTGGCTATCCCTGACTCCACAGTTGTCACCACAGCCTTGGGACATCTCGGAAACAAAGGGCACAATACACAAATGTCAGTGCTTCTCTCTTTAGCCAAACCAAGCGCGGAGACGTTTTTCAAGGATGGTGACAGAACCACTGGGGTGACAGTGGAAGATTTCATCGCACAAAGAATCACTGCTTTATGGAAAAGAACTCATGATGAGCTTTATGAAAGAGAAATGTTAATTCAAGGAGAGAAAGGAGGGTTGGACATTGGTAAAATACCCACCCCTCCTGTGGAGAGTTGCAAGCAATAGTTATTCTGACTTTGAGATAACTTGTTCTACTTTGCACAGTGCTGATCTCTACAGCTTGCTACTTTAAGAAGACTCTCAATCTCCAAGTCCCGGTTTTTCAATTATATAGTGGTTATGCTGATTCTGAACATGACTATATATATACTTCCTTATAGACTATAGGGTTCCTTGTGTGAATAATGACCATGGTAAAGAGTCCAAAACTGGCTGTGAAAGATTTAAGTTATTGACTTTTTTGGGTACACTGAAAGGAGCTGAAGCGTGATTCTTCCTGGTAGACTTCTCAGTGTCATGTAGCAAAGCAAAGAGCAGATGCTTGGGGGTTTACTCCTTTTCTTTTTATAGACTTGGCAAATACATCATGGTAAAAACAAATTCCTGATAAGAATCCATAAAGCACATAAAGATTGCATAAATCCATAAATCCTGATGAATTCCATAAGCACAAACTAATAACTTATCAACTTATATGTTCTCATGAACACATCTATTCTAAGACAGGACAGAGGTTGCAAAGGCTTCTTAAGTGGGAGTGGATGAACATAACCCTCTATCTTCTGCCTGCTGAAACCAAGTGGTCCCTGGAAAGCCCATGCCCATACCCTCCTGAGAGCCTATGACACCGTGTCCCACAGGGCACCATGTGTGGTCAACACATCCTAACAATGGCTGAATACACACAAACAGCAGAAAGAACACAATGAGACCAAAGATGTGCACAGGCCAAGAAAGTCATGATTTCTCCTGGCAGGCAAGCGCTGGTAAGATGTGACAGTTTTAAAAGCTCCTGGGAAGGTCTTCCCAAGGGTATGGCCTTCCACATGTGTGTTTCCAAGGACTTGGTTTTATCACCATGTGCACAGTGCTATATGAGTATCAGACAGTTTCACACAGCACTACATAATTCATCCTAAAGAGTTTCTCTTTTAAAATGACCGTACCTGAAATGTTGCTCATATATATGATGTACATGGGGTTCACAAAATTGCTCACTGTATCTTTAATTAACATAGAAGTTTGTAACCACGGGTATGCAAACATTTTACTTTTTATGATTCCCTATGGAATTCAGAAGCTGAAAATTATCCTAATATTTTTACAGGAAGATGGACTGAAAGATGGATTGAAACAATTGGTGAATGATGGACTGGAACAAATGAAATCAGCTTCGCCCATAGATCACAGCGAATCACTGGCTCATACACCCGCTCTATCCACAGAACCATGGTCCAGTATCAGGAGTTTGATTTTAAACTCACAACTGACTGTAAGTTAATGCCCTTTGAGTTAAGGGAGTTCAACACATTATGTCTGCAAGCTGACAGCTCAATAGGTCCTTTTCTTTCCAGTAAATTAAAACCATACACAAACTGAAATGTAAATGCACACAGGAGTGTTTCTAGAACAATACTGAAACAGAAAAGTAGTTCCAGTATGAGCTTAATGATGGTTTTGTCTTAATCATTCCAATGCAACAGCACTTCTCGTTGCAAGTGTTCAATTATTCCTTTATCACACCACCAGATGTCCCTACCCAACTAGTGCTGGAACTGACCTGACCTGCCTGATGCTCTCCTACAATTCCTTTGCTTTAAACTGTCCTCAGATCATCATTCAAGGCTTTTCTTCACTAATATTGAAAATAAGAAGACATCTGAATGGCCAAGAGAGCAAACGGCACTCCAGCCTCCTGCTCTTTACTCCCCAAAACATGAAAAAGATTTCTAATTCCTCTTCTAATTACATGATTGAAGTCAATTCTACACAGTAAGTACTGAGTGTATTGGGACTTTATCAGTTGTTCTTACTTATTTATTATTCTATATAGTTATAGAGCTACAGCTATGAATCTCCTGCAAAATGCACTGAAGTTAAACACACAGTTCAATACATAAATAAGGCCAAATAAACCCTTGGTTTTTTTTCCTATTCCTATTTTTTTTAATTATAAGACAGCATGAAAGTGCAATTTAAGTTCTTCAATAGAGCTCGATTCATGCTGCTTGCTGTCTACAATGCCTTGTGCAAAGCTATTTTGCAAACCTAATGGGTATGTGGAAATAGTGCATATTAAGGGTTTCAAAAATAGGAGTCCTTGAGAAACAATACTTTGGATCAAGAGCAATCTGCACTGTAACTTTCCTTTCTCTGACTTGGCAGTTTCGCTCTTACAAATGCAGCAGCAAAACAAGTACAGAACTAGAAACCTGATTTTGGGCTTTACATCATCAATACAGCATATTTAAAGGTTTAAAAATACTCTAGAGGTTGAAATGGCCTTATTTATTCACTCCGTGGATATACAAAAAAACCCTCCACACTGACTCCAAACACACTTCTTTTGGGGAGGACACAACAGAACCCCACACAGGGACAGCACAGAGACGCCAGCCACATACTCAGTGACTGGCCCCAACAGTGAGTGCTGAGGCACAATGCAAGTTGCACATGGCACGTTTCATGAACACCTGGCTGCTAATAACTGAACTAAGACTAATGATTTGCTTCATACAGCCACTAATTGGTAACAATAATGCCACCACTAATTGGTAATAATAACTTTTACTCAATGCTTCATTGCTCAAGGGGTGAAAAAGTCTGCACTCTGCTGCTGACCCCTGCGAGCTATTCAAGCTGCAAATGAGCACAGTAAAATGCATTACATGTGCCCAGCGCTGCAGATACCCCTGAGACAGAGAAATCTCAACACTGTGTTATAAGCTTGTTTTTAGGGTTACTTAGGGGATTATTTAACCCAGAAGGTCTGAGATAATGGGTGAGTTGTATGTCATTAGGGGTGCTCAGCGTAGCTCACCTTTGCCACCATTCCCACCACCCTGAACAGCCCAGGGACCAAATCCCAAGCTGCAAGAGGGCAGCTTGGAATTTGGTTTATTTGCCCAGAGAGCAATAATTTAAATGGCACATAATCTGGTTCCATTTTCCCATCACAGAGGAATTTGTCCCTGGTACAAAGCCAATGGCACCAGTGACTCTGTCAGTTGTCCCCACTAGACACCATGTACCTGATGCCACAGCAGAAATGCTCTGCTCCAGCTTGGTTTTGGCCAGAGCCACGATTGGAGATGGAGAAGCAGAAGAATCAAGGGAGCCATAGCAATAAATTTGGGTTCTCCAAATTCCCCTCCTGGGACAATTTTGGCTCATGAGCAAATCGGGTCGATTTTAATCGCACATATTTATAACTTAGGGCCACACACATTTATTTTTTCATGCAGAAAACAGCAAAAGTGGAATAAAGCCAAAGCTTGATACTAACTATACTACAAGACACGCATGAACTCTAATTATTTTTGTGTACGTAAAGAGGTGCTGTACATGCATTTACACTCTCTTTCCATCCTGTGGGAAGGAGGAGTTCCCACACTGAACTGTAAGGCTGGATACCAGCAATTATCTTTTGGGCTTTCTTATTAGTATGTCTTGCCATGACTGCTGTAAAGATTTTCTCCGTGACCAACTCCTATACCCTTCACAAGAAGCCTTCTGAAGAAACAAATCACTTTTCACCCGTGGAACGGGTAAGGAGAAAGCAGCTCCCAACAACATGTGCCATGCTTAACAACATCCCATATTGCTTATGTTATCCTTCAGGGTAAGAGTAAATTAGGAACTCTCATACACAGAGCTCTCATTATGGCCATGTGGGAAGGGAACACTGCAAGCACAGGCCATGTGTTGCCATATTACTGCAGCACATCTGCCTGTAAAGACTGGCTGGGGGGGGGACCACGTTTCCAAGTCGTGGTGTTTTGTTTTACAGAGAAGGGAGGATCAGAGTGATGAAATGTGACTGTGTCTGAACACGCCAGCTACATCCCTTGCTATTAAATCCCTTGTTATTAGGAATTAAGGGCTATCTAAGCTCCTTTGTGAGCTGTGCTGAACTCCAGAGGATAATCCACTCTCTGTTTTAAGCTACCCAGGGAGGTTACTATGTCTTCCTCCTCCTGTTTTTCCATCCTTTATTCCTTGTCTTAGAATCACAGAATGGTTTGTGTTGGAAGGGACCTTAACGATCATCTAGTTCCAACCCCCTGCAATGGGCAGGAACACCAGTCTGTCTTCAGACACCAGGTTCTTCTCCCCTGTCTTAGAAGTCAACAGCAACTATCCTTTTTCTGAGTTGTCTTCTGTATTCATCTCTCTTGTTTTTCCATCTTCTCTTTCTCCTTCTTCCTGCATGATGAACTCCTATTCTGTATTTCCCCTCCATCTATCCTCTGTTATTCTCAAAAGCTCATTTCTTTTTATAATAGTACATAATAAACACCTTTTCCAAACCTCCTCATGGTCTGACACGTTCCACCATATTAATTATAGAATCATAGAATAGTTAGGGTTGGAAAGGACCTTAAGACCATCTAGTTCCAATCAAGTGGGTTATGACTACAAGATTTAAAGTACAGATTAATCACCACTGAAAACCAGGATTACAAAGAACTTCAAGACTCAGAGGCACAAACTTAACTCATTCTGAATCACAGAAATGGAAGAATTACTTCAAGCTCAGTTCTAAGTTGTTTTCAACTATCTAAACAGGAAAAAATGGTAAGATTCATGGGTTGAGATAAAGACACTTTTATTATGGCGATGTCAACTAATTACCTTTTCTTGGTATCTTATTAAAGACATTAAAACTTGCACATCTCACAAAGACAACTCAACCCAAAAGGAATATCCATATTTCAAACTAAGTTATGGTATCCTGTACAGACATGCAAACATTTTTGTCCACCCATCCACATGGAAATGTAGCTCTTAAGAGACACCAACCAATCATTATATCAAGACAGCTGGAAATGCACAGAGCAGAAAGAAAACGTCCATGCACCAGCTGCAATTAACTTTAACATTTCTCCCAATACCAAACTTAAGCCCTTCCTTCGTGATGTCTCCATATCCCAACTTTTCCCAGTTGGAATAAACACCTGCTTTCCTCGTTCTTCCAATCTGCCAGGACTGGAATGGAAAAACTGATGGTAAACCTTTTCTTGCCCTCCTCTCACCAAGGGCCAGGAAGGAGGCCCCACCATGTTGGACCACAAAACCCCAGGAGAACCACCAACAGCTACAGGCAGAGAACTGCCACCACCACACAGCAGCCACTTCCTCCAAGGCTCAATAGGATCATGAGGCACAACGTGTGACTTGTTCAGAGGAAATCCAGAGCCAAATTTAAGGGCAAACAGGATTTATAGCCAGATTCACTCTCCTATGAATTTCCCTTTTTCTGGATTAAGCATTTATTTATTTCTATCTTTACCCATAGATCTCACCTATTCAACCCCGGGCTATGGAAAAAATACAGGGAGCAATTATAACAACAAAATCTGATCTTGTAACCTACAGACAATGTGTAGTGTTTAGAAGACATGTCAGAAATGAGGCTGAAAATAACTGAGGTCAGAAGAGTTGCTGTGGAAACTCTTACAAAAATCATACTTCAAACTATTAAATGTGCAATGCAGCTGGGATCAAAATGCAATGAAGTCTCCTTGCTTGTGTTTCCAAATCAGACTGATAGTTTAGCTTTTGTGTCTTTAAGTAAGAAGCGGAAGAAGTATCCATGACATTTCTCTTAACTGTGTTTGAAGCATAAAATGATCTTTTGAAAAGGCTCCTTTTTTTGTAACTATTATGTACAGGAAATATAAATCTGTATTTTAAGAAACAGCAAATGAACAAAGAAAGAGCAAGTAGGGACCGCATTCAAGAAGAAGGGTGAAAGAAGCACAGCAGAGGATGTACATTATTTGTTTCTAGATCTATACTGAACATCATTTATAATACTTGGAAAGAAAGGGTGAATGGAGATGACAAACAGTGTAGTCAACAGTAAACCATGGTCCCATTGAGCTTTCATGTAAATCCAGGGAATTACATTTTTGAACAAAAATCCTGCAATTCTGGCAAGAATGTGACACTGCAATTGCAAAGAAAGCTGTTTGTACTGAGGTTAAATCACAATACTGGATTCAGAGCTGGAAACCAAAGCTGTTCTCAATCAGCATCTGACTGGTAATCAAGTTTTGTGTGTTATTGCCAAATGTGAAATCAGATTTCTAGTGATGTGAGCTATCCTGCTACTTACAACGCCCTCGTCTCTTCAGAGAGAAGTGCTTCCTGAAATGTGCATTTCTAATTCGAGTTCTCTTAACAGACCTCAAAAATGGAGAAATAATTATTTCTTAACATTTTAGCTGGATGCAGCCCTTCCATGCCTTTGTGTAGCAACAACGCAGTGCTGCAGGCGCACGAGCAGCAACTGAGTCATTCAGATGGCCACATTCCCTTCTCAAAACCCTTCATCAAAGCTCCCACCTCACACAGCTAATAGAAAAAGCCAACATCAATTAAAAGAGTTGACTGAACAATGGAGTTAAGGATCTATCTGCTTAGTTCAATTGGTTTGTTGAAGTTTGGAAAGTGATGTCATTTTTCCACTACCCAATTTTAACCTTTTTCACGCATGAGTTTTATCAATGGTGGCTTCTGCAGCCATTCTGTCTTACACAGACACCTATGCCAAATGCTCCTCTGACTTGTTCTGCTGGCTCTCTGCAACTGGGGAAACTATAGAAAGGAAATAAAAAGAGGAATAAAAGGGGGAAAAAGGAGACTGAGGTTGCTGGAACTGTTTCTGTAAACATACCTCGTGCTATTTGCAGGTGATTCAACATTTCAGTGAGCCAAACCTCTCTCATAGAGGTTGACTGATGGATTAAAACATGCAAGAGAAAGGGGTACAGCATTTGCTTTCCCATAATTGGGTTTGAGGGAAATGTTTGGCTGTTTGCTTAGCTTCAATCTGGGGAAAATATGATTATGAGGAGATAAATCATTTACATTTTTGTATTATATTACTTGTGCCTCTGACATTTAATAAAATGACATCTATAATTAGAATAAACTTGTAATGAAATGGAAAGCTATAAAAAGACTTTAAAAGACAACAGCAATCATTCTGAATATGCCCAGGCCTTTGCTGAGTTAGGATACAGACTGAAGATGATATATGCCATTTATATCAGTGTAATTCACTGACTTGAGGTGGGATCTTCACTATGTTGCTAAAAATATTCTTAATTGTCTATAGTGCAGAACATTGCTGAAATCACGGAGACTCTTGCAACTAGGTATTGAGCCATAAGCATTAGGACAGCATCAGCTGGTTGCTACACTCAAGCTAAATGACCATGTTGCAATGTTTGTTGGAACTTGAACTTTTACTTTTGGCTATATAACATTTCTTTATGATGAGTGCCCCGTGCAGATTTACCTGCTTACCTGGAGTTTACACAAAGATCTCCAGCATGATCAGGCACTGGAATGGGTTGCTCAGGGAAGTTGTGAATGCTCCATCCCTGGTGGTGTTCTAGGCCAGGCTGGACAAAGCCTTGGGTGGCATGGTTTAGTGGGAGGTGTCCCTGGCCAAGGCAGGGGGGTTGGAACTGGATGATCTTAAGGTCCTTTCCAACCCTAACTATTCTATGATTCTATGATACTATGATGCTGTGGTGCGTAGACATGCCACTGAGGTTCATAAGTATCATAGGAGATCTTGAAAATACATTCAAATCTCAAAGCTGTGCTTAAGAACCACAAAGTGAATAAAGTATTTCTGCACAGCCTCTGAAAACACTATTTTGAGAACTAAATTCCTGTGCTACCACAGAAATTCATTCCAGAGCAATTCCCTTGCTGGCTCACACTGTAGCAAGGGACCAAACTGTACTCTGACACAGTTCTATTTCAAATTGCTACTTTAAGTGCTGTTAAAACAAACCACATTTTTAGTGCTTCACATCCAGGTGTAGTATTTGAAATAGAAAGCTGTATCACTGAAAAGGAGTTCAGAGACTGGTCATGAAACTTGAAGTGACACAACACAAGGCCCAAGCTTGTTGGAGGGGGGAAGAGTCACCTCTGCAATGGACTTCTGGTCCTTTCTTATTCTAATAATCACATAAATGTGGCCTCTGAACATCTATAATGCTCCCAATATTGATTTTTTATACAACTTTAAACAAAAATGGCATACTCCCTACCCTGAACATGTGCAATCACTCAGATAAAACAGAAAATCTCCCCAAAAATATGAAGAAGAAAGAAATACGTAACACCAGGACAGTAACATAGAATAGTTTCTGCAAGTTATTAATTTAACCCAGTGAAAGAACATGGTATGTATGAAAAATAACCTTCCAGAAATGACTGCTGGGGAGTTAACCATGGCTGATATCATTGTTTATGAGACCGATAAAACCTCCCACAACTACTTCACTCTGCAAATATACCAGGGCATTCACAACTACTATGTAGAGACAGTGTCAAAGCCCAACCAACTCTTATTGCTATAGTGAGCATCGTGTGTTTCCATCACAGTGTCCAAGCTCTTGGGTTGACTGGGTTTAACCAAATCATCAACTTTATCTAATTTTCACAGGGTAATTTCTAGCATGTCCAAAATGCAAAGCATGAACACGTGTATTGAATCAAGGAAATCAGAAAAGTCCAATGCATATAAGTTGGCAACCCTAGTGATTCTGTGAATACATAAAGAACTTCGGGGGCAGGGGGGGACTGTGGTGGGGTTTGAGGTCGGAGATAAGATAGCTGCGATAGAAAACACATGACACTACACTTGGAAGCCAGAATTTACATGTTTAAAATGTTAAATTATATGGCAAGGTAAATAAGACACTGTCAAAATAGAAACAAGCCATCCATAAATATTGGTGAACATCATCTAAATGAAGACATGCCAGAAGCTCTAAGGTAGAGCCAAAGGTTGTTTCAGCTCTTCAAGTCAACATTTGAATCCAAACCATTTGCATGTGCAAACATATCATCAAAGTCACAGAGCAATAATATCAGAAAATCCTCGATGACTTGACTCATTTTTAGTCAATAAACAGCTTCTACACTTGATCAAGCACAGCCATCATCAAACTCTACATCTTTGCCACTGCTCCAGCAACAGACAACAAGAAATACATTCAAGTTCCCAAGTAATACATATAATAAAAAGCACAAATATGAGAAACTTTTCTTTCCATACTTTTTTCTTGTTTTCTTGCAATGTATCAAGTATGGCGTCCATTTCTAGGGGAAGTTATTACTGGCAAGGACAGGATCTTCTCTTTATTGTTATCAAGGAAGGCTCTCAGATGCCTCATGAGTATGGCACTGGGGTGTCCTGATACTGAACACATCCTGACTTCAGTCCCCCTGAACCAGTCCTGAATGCACAGGGGTACATTCACATGATCAAAGCACTCTCATGTGGAGCTATGTACCCACCAAGTTAGCTTGGAACATGTGCTGAAGCACTCCTGTCCATGTCACTGTCATACTTCACCCAGGTGAGCTGGTCTTACCAAAAAGGCAATGATTACACTGATCCTGGAAACTGGGCTAGCACTGCATGGCACTGTTGTGCCATGAAAACCTAACAAGTCAATGGCTATGAACTCGTGTGTCTCCATCAAAGATTACCCTCACACAAAATCAACATGTCATCAGAAAATCACAGAAAGTTGGTCTTTTATAACAGTTAAAGCCTAACCATTGCTATTTTTTGGGGAAAAAAAAGATCTATTCAGCCTTAAATTCAGGATAACCATGGGTAACCAGCATAACTAACAGCATATTTGTGATGTGTTCACATCTGCTTCCATCAACTGCTAAATATGTAGCACAATCTGCATCTTCCTGGCAGCAAGTCATCTCAGTTCTAGAGAAGGACAGTTACAGACTTGATTATGAGCCACCAATGTGACTGCAGCAGTGAAAAAGCGAATGTGACTTTTGGACGCTTTAGACAAGTTATTTCCAGTAAAGACAAAGTTAAACAATAAATACTGTACTGTCTGGGGAAGGAGGAATTAAGCCAAAACTGTAATTCAACTGGCTTCCTAAGGAGGAAGGCGCCTACTGTGAGAACCAGCATACATAAACACTGCAATCACCTGAAAGTCAATCATGAAGGCACGTCTAACAATCACCTTCCCAAAGAAACATCCCCAACAAAACCCCAACCCCTTTTTAACACTGGGTAGCATTTTGCAGCTGGTGATGAAAAGCAGGATGTGTCATGCACTATTGACATGATTTAGACTTTGGACCCCGAAGCATGTGACATTTTCTTTTAAAAACAATCCAGGAAACACAACCTAATGAAAGATATCTAGAATGAGCAGAGTACATGGTTAGACATGAGTAGTGAGAGAGAAGTTATCAACGGCTTCTGACAAACTGGAAGGACGTACTAAGTGGTACTCCACAAGGGCCTCTCCTGCATGTCTGCTACTCTGTAATTTCAGTATTGAGAGAGGTGACAGAACAAAAAGTGTATGCCTGTTACATTTGCAGATAATACCAAGTGAAAAGCTTGGTTCATAAAAAAATAGGATGCTATTGCATATGCATTTTATATATATAGAAACAACCAACTACACAAATACAGGGCAAAAACTATGGAGGGTCAAAAAGCAAAAGCTGCTCTGGGAAGTAGAAGAAAGGCTACAATGTAGAAAACACTAAATTCTTGTCTTACAAGGTTCATCAGCTGAAATAAACTGTCTTATGCATCACACTTCCAGGTAAACTGATTTTAGGGAAACCAGAATAGAGCAATGAGAAATATTTATAGAATCACAGAAGCACAGAATGGCTTGGGTTGGAAGGGAAAAACTTTCTTCCCTGTGAGGGTGCTGAGGCGCTGGCACAGGGTGCCCAGAGAAGCTGTGGCTGCTCCATCCCTGGCAGTGTTCAAGGCCAGGTTGGACACAGGGGCTTGGAGCAACCTGCTCTAGTGGAAGGCGTCCCTGCCTGTGGCAGGTGGGTGGAACTGAAGGAGCTTTAAGTTCCCTTCCAACCCAAACCATTCTATGACTCTATGACTATATCCAAAGCTTAAACCGATTATAGAACCCTATAAAGGAGGAAAGTGGAGATCCTCAAAAGCTGTTCTTTGGTTTCTTTGTCCTAGTAACAGAGAAGTATCAGTGCAGTGAATGAGGACCCAGAAGGGACTCTTTCTCTGAAAGCACTCTTCCAGCCAGGTTAACCCCTGGTGCCTTCAGCTGAGAAAAGCCTCAAAAGAATATGAAATAAGAAGAAAAAAATAAGATTTTTGACTTCAAAACCACCTGTTTCTTGTTAGAATTTTCTTTCTTTTTTGTAATGCTGAAGTCACAAATGTAATAATTTAACCTCCTAGCATAAAATTCATGTTGTCCTCACCTTAAATACAGACAACAAGCATCAATGTACTTCATTGTCCCTGAAAATACGAAGTCAAATAAAAATGGTGTGGCAAATAAACATTCATATGGCTTCAATCCCAGCAGGTCAGGGAATAGAAGGTGTTGGATTGTGTTCATTATGCAAAAGTAAAGATCAGGTTTGGAGCTTACCTACATGAGGAAAAATACAGGTGTTGCCCAGTGCCTCTCTGTTACGAGCCAACAGAAGAGGCACAACCAGGTAAATAAATCCACGTGGCCATCATACATGCTTGGAGAAGTGACACAAATGCCTTAGTTGCGAAACACAACTGGGGGCCACACGTAGAAGGGCCAGAAAGCACATCTGCCACTACTTGTGTGCCTGATAAAAGTGTGCAGCCAATAGGAATTAACTGTTCTATTGCTTGTGCCAGGCCCTTTTTCCAAAGTCAACATTTCATATGAAACGACGTCAACCGTGACTGACAGACCAAGGACTCTGAGCATGCACACGTGGGCTCTGCATGTAGCCATCCAGGTTAGGCAGGCCACTCTTTCTCTCCTTTCCGGGCAAGTTTTCCTGTATGGAGTGCTCCAGGAGATATTTTGTCTCAATCTTGCTTCTGAGACAAGGCTTTAGTAAGAATAAATAAAACCGCAAGCATTCTCCGGTGACATGTCCCTTTAACTCCATCAGAAGCACCAAGACATAGCCAACTAAAGGAAGATTTCAAGATGCGAAGGAAACTTTTGGTCCTGCTAATACTACACATTTTAACAGGAAAGGAGGAAAATCAGTGAACAAAGGATTTGCACCATGAGCTATTCCTTCAGCTCCAACAACTTTCCAGTGAAAACGTCCAGTTTACAGTAATATCCAGAATGTCTGGGCTGTTTTCATCAGGGGATTACATCTCTCCATCTATCTCTCCGCAGGCCAGAATGTGTCTAAGTGCACCTGATGCTGACTCACTCACAGACTGCTCTGGATGCTGTAAAGCCATGAAAGCAGATTAGACAAGGCTGCTTAATTTCTCATTTGCAGTAATTAGATGGAGACGAATCCAAGTTGTAGTGGCATATTCTTGGTGTTCTGTTACCGCTTTAATACACTCATCGATGTTATGTAAACAGTTTTACAAACTTCATATAGCAGATGGCAATTCTTGGACCTGTACCATTTCAAGTGTTTATAATAAAGTTACACAATGTAATTCATACAAAAGCCAAGTGTAGAAAAAAAATATTATGGTTTCCAAATTTCACTTGTGATCCAGCGAGTAACTACAGCAACAGCTTTACATTAGTACAGCAACCGCAAGTCAACAACGTTCCGCTTCAGTCGGGCAAGTTATTGTAAAGTATGTGAACCAGGCAGTAGACAGCAGCTGCATGGTCATTCATCACACCAATTACTTACTGAAGTTTAATTGTATTCATTATTTTCTACTAGCTATTGGCATAAAATATGGCTTAAGAACAGTAGTATTATATGTGTTTCAGCCCAAATATACTAATAGTTGAAGATAAAATTGGTAAAAACAGAAGTTAATGTTGTACGAAATCAGGCTACTGTATGCATGTGCAGATTCATGGTGAACTTTAAACATATACCCAGAGAAGACATGTCTTTAAATAAACTGCTCTCCAACGGGATTTAGGAAACCCAGGGCACTTGTGAAAGGGACAATTAGAACTGTAATGAACCAAGAGCCGACACTGTCCAAAAAAATGTGAGGAAGCCATGTCTTGAAATGATGTGTTTCAGTCTACAATACAGAGAATAAGGAAAGGATTCATGGAAAGGATTAGGATGGTACAAATCATATGGAACATATGAATAGGAGTCTGTTTCCACGTATCAATAGGGGTTTAATTTCTGAATGAGAAGCTTAAGCAAGGGCACATTCCTTTGTAAAACATCCCACGGGTTTCCTAGAAGACAGAGACTTGGTAACATCCTCAGTTCTGATTTTACTCAGTAAGTTCTCATAAACCTGTGATGAACATTTCATTTAACACTTAAAAGAGGAAAATATTGGAATTAATTTTGACGAGAATAAAAGAAATAAAGTTCATGATAGGTCGAAAATGAAATATTCATTCTGCAGAGAAACTTATCCAGAACTGGTTGTAACTCCTCAAAGTTTGCCACTCTGGCTGCTATCTGAAACCAAGATTTCCCAGGGAAAGGAAAAATAATCCTCAAACAGCTGGAACCCATCCTGGAGATACAAAATAAATCACTTGCAAGTGAATTCCAAACTGAAAAGCTCTAATCAGTACTCTATACAACCAACAAAACAAACAAACCCCAGAAGGAACATTAACATCCCTGGTAACTGGTGTCTACTAATTGCAGAGCATCAGGACAGCTTCAATGGGAAGGGAGAGACTCAATAGGATTGTCTGATAAATCTACTACCCTCAAACACTCCACACAGTGTTCTTGACCCTGTAGGTCACAACCTTTTGCTCCCAAATCACTCATGCAAAGGGGGATAAAGAGGTTTATCCCATTCTATTAAATTCTTGTAATTATTTGTTACAGTTTTAAGTCATCTAGCACTATACCCACAATAATTTGGTGAATCACACATGCCCTTTTCAAATGAAAATACAATAGACAAAATGGTTGCAATTTAAAAACCTTTAAGATAGCCCAAACTTTGTAAGTTTAATTACTTTCATATTTATCTCCTAAGAACTCTGTGTAGTAGACAAATTAGAGTAGACAAATGAGATACAATAGCTTCCAATGATGCTTAAACCAAACAAATGTGAATTAGATCACAATGAAAGGACATTAGAAATATATCTGAAGTTTAAATCTACAACAAAGATGGGAAAAACACATACTGGGCATGAAAGCCAGGGCACCATCAGAGAGCAGCACAGTCATAAATAAGTCTTTGGGTACTCAGTTTTCATTCTCAAATTCCACATCACTAACAGTTTGCTGTCAAATATAATATTTCTTTTATGGTGTAATTTGGCTGAAATCTGCCAAGTGCACTGTATAAAAGTGATTACTTCACCTTATGAATCACTTTTCATCAACATACTTTTAAATACAGCTGTGAAGCTCTTGTTCTAGAGAAAAACAACCATTTTACATTGTTGACTTATCTGTGATGGAGCAAGGGTGGAGTCTGGGGACTTGGGATGTTTTCTTTTTTTGTATTCATTTATTTGTTCAGTATTTTGAGTCTTAACTATTCCTCTTATAAATCAATTTCAAAATGCATTAAAATACGTGCATTTTTATCTTGCAAAACAACGTTATATGGCAATCAGTGATGAACCTGTTTCATGATGTACTTGCAAGAAATTGGCTCATGAGACGCAGTCAAGTGAGTCTGGGGGTGGAAAAAAGTCTCACATCCAGTCTGGAATATCAGAGTTCTGGACATTAGGGAGTACATTTTAGCTGTATTTCTAATTCTAGTACTAACGGTGAGGTCTAACCCACCCTAGAGACATGTCCTTGTCAAGGGCCATGTCTTGCAGCACAGCCAGATGTAGACTCACAGTTTGAAAGGACAGAATAGCCCATGTCTATCTTACTCATGCCAAATTCTACCAGAGTAGTTCATTAATCCTTCCCTTGTTTTCAGATGCATGCTCCATCCCTATGGGCCAGCAGTAAATATGTGCAAGAAAGTTTAACATATAAGGAGCAGAGGAAAGTTCATTACAAGCAATTTGCACCATGAATAGCTCCAGTGCTTTCTGAGCTGTTGGAGAAAATGTTCCCAGTGGGGCTTTTTTTGTGTGTTTATATAATGTGGACACAATTAAAATATGTAAAAGATGTTCTCTGGAAGGCAATCCTCCAAAATGTTGTGTATTGCTATTTTCAGTGCAAGTATTCCAGAGTCAGGAGGCTTCTTCAAGCAGTGCTAATGGCTAGAAGGGTCAAGAACCCTGTAGGTACAACCTTGACAAAAGCTTTAGAGCATTTGTGTGGTCAAGTCACAGAGGCTCCACAGAGCCTCTCCATTTTTGTTGGGTCATTTGAGCTCTCTCTTGATCAACTCTATCCTTTTATTTTATCTACAATGCACCTCAGGCCTTCCTACACCTTGCAAATGGGTAATGCACAGGTTGCAGAACACTTTTCCTCACGTGGAAGTCACATTAAGATGTAAGAGGCTCTGCAGTGTTGGCATCAGTTAAGACAACTGAGTAACCCTGCACCTCTGCATTAAACCTACTGGCTATCCAGGGCAGGTTTCCACGTGTTAAGAAACCATGAGGAGAAGTGCATGTACACACACTGGAGGTGCTGGTGCTTTGTATAATGAAGCTGCAGAGACAGACCATGGTGAATAGGCATCTTCTTTCTCCTCTGATTCCTGTTGCACTCCTGGAGGATACAGATTCTCTCAGTGGACATAAACGCTGCCCAGCCTGTCTGCTGAGGTTTGTACATAAGGTATTCCTGTCGTCCCAGCAATGGGAATTTGCATGGTTGCAACCAGTAACTTAACTTTAAAACTGATATTGCAATGATGTTCCAAATTAATGTAAGAATTAACAATATTCATTAACTTGCTCCTCTGATACTTCAAAGTTTTGAAAACAGATTATTTCCATGCAAAATACAATTATTTATTCATTCAATGATCAAAATCGGAATTAAGCATTTTGTGAGTTCAATAAATGATACCCCCCAGCACCAAACATATCCACAGAAATTTTACCTTACATTTAAATACAGGTGAATTATATTCTTTTAAAGATTATTCTTTTGAAGAAAATCACATTCCATCACAGAAGACGACAAAGAAGACTGCTCCCTGTTTTCCCTCCCCTGGATCAACTTAGGGGAGAGTGTATTCTGCTTCTGTAAACTCTTTTATGGCCCCCTGACTCGAAGCAGGGTTTAAGAGGAAAAAAGGACCTTAGGTGTGCTTTCAGCACTGGGTTGAATTTCAATCAGAGAAAGAATTCTTTTATTCATCAATGAAATAAAAGATGATAATATAATATTTTCTGTATGGTTTTAATTGAGTTGAATTATTTTTATGAGGTGAGTTGGTTCTTGACTGAATCTGGCATCCTAAATCAGATGTATGTTTTCACGTCCTATCCAGCTTAGATCTTGAGTATTTGCCTTTAGACAGCATTTTGTTGCTATTTACCTCATTTGCCAGCACATCATGGTTAACTTCTCCTCTCCCTTCAAGTTATCTTTTGTTATATAAAGAAATTCATCTTCTTTATCTATTAATAGGTTTTTTGGGTTTTAAGTAAGCTATATTGAGAAGGGTGCACATAAACAGTTATACCTTTTTAGAAACAGGAAGAATACCAAGACTTTTAAATACATTCTTGCTCATACAGGTTTTAAGGCATTTTGATCATCCACATTCAGATTCTCTAGCTATGGATAAAGAACAGGAAAGCAGCAAAGTGTTTAAGAACAGCTAGGTTAAATACGTTTTGGGGTTTTTTTCATCAGTAGTTAAACCAACCAGGTTGGACAGAGCTTGGGCCACATGATGTGAGGCGTCCCTGCTCACGGCATGGAGTTGGAACTGGATGATCCTAAGGTCTTTTCCAACCATAACCATTCTATGATTCCAGGAGCAAACAAAGCATATTCCACAAGTGCAACACCCTCACGTGTTCTCTGAGATCTACAAAAGGATGGGTTCACCCTGGAGCTTGTGATCACCAGTACATTTGTCTTGTCTACACAGCTGCTTATTGTGATGAAAACAGCAGAATTCTCTCTATCTTTGGGACCTTTATGCTCTGCAAATATGACCAAAAGCGGCTCTGGGGTTCAAAGGTTCCCACGAAGGAGACTGGCAGAGACACAAGACAGTGCTGTTGCAAACATCCCTCCTCCTTTGGAAACGAGGTGAATCGCGGCTGCAAGGTCAGGATTTCACTTGACAAAGACACATGAGGGTTTTGCAGTTATCTCCCCTGATAGAAATTATGTCTGCTAAAAGGCTAATGTGAAAAAGATACAGTCAAGAAAAACAAACTCGCCCTGAATCTTATCTTTTTCACATCTCGTCATCTGTTTTTGTGGGAAGTTTCTATTAACATGTGTTACCAAGATGATTTTCAGAAGTTGCGCATCAAATTCAATCCACTATATTTGGAAATAGAGACTCTCATAAATCATTTTTTTACCCCCTTTTTTCCTCAGACTGCCTCATCCCACAGGTGCAAGGCAGCTCAATTTTGAATCCACAGTGAATTTGAAAATCACACTACTTATGTCTTAAAAACTCATGAAATGAGTACCTTTAAAACTTAAATAAGACATTTTTCTACACAGATACACCATGACTACAGTGTCGTAACAAGGTGCGAAACAGTCAAGGAAACGAATGGAAGACGAGCCAGAGCCATAGTTTGTTTGTCTAAATCACTGCTTCAATGTGTATGATAACTTGAGCTGTGAGTACCTCACCAAAAAACCCATGCTCCGTAAACACATCTATGCAAAACTCTAACAGTGGACATGTATACAAACTACATTATAAAATAATCTATGTGATGAATTACGACTCAGTCCTTACCCTTCTCAGTTCCCAGTGTTAGCTGAAAACATTGCACCAGCGTGCACATCGATGTGTATAAATTCACATATATTTGCATGTAAGCAGAATGTTACTGGCAAAAATGTACCCATTAGTCCAAGAGGGGTCCCAATGAAACTTCAGAAACTATGACAGAAGGGAAAATTTGCCGCTTGATGCTGTTTCTTGTTTGTAATGTTTGGAAATGCTTTTTCTCAAGGTTACATCACTGGGAAAGAGCCTGTTAGTTACTGCAGCATAACTCACACAGTCACAACATGAAAGCAAACGTTATAAAGAACATTTCCATTTGCAGATAAATGCAGAATAAAATGGGAATCTAGGTGAAACAGGAAAGCATTAAGATTTGGGCTGTCTATATTTTCCTCATCTTTAAATGAGGTTCCCAAAATGAGAGAATCATACTTTGCTTTCCTGTTGATGCCTTCTAAAATGAAGAATATATGGTAGAATATCCATTCTACCACCTGACATGGCATGCCAGAAAGGCACGAGGTTTTATTGAACTCTGCCAAATTCCTTTATGAATCACAGTCATCCATGATAACACACACACACACACACACACACACATATATTTCTCTGGCTTCTCCTCTAGCAGGGATAAAATTTCTCTTAGCTGCCATGCCCATCCTGTGACAACACAGAGAGCAGGTTGGAAAGAGACTGTATTGCAGGATCATGCCCATTCTTCTTCTTGAGTGATTAAGTGTCATTATCCCAAGTACATTTAATTCTCAGCAAGGAACATGCATTTCTGATACGCAAATCTTCTGCTGTGCCCTTATTCCAGAAATTCATCAGGCTTACTCACTGTGAAGCCTTTCACTAAGGAGGATACGGAAAGAAAGGGAAAAGAAAAGGTGGATTTTCCTTTTCTAAGCATGGTGCATTCAGGCAGTTCAAGACTCAGCTGAATCTATTTAGGTTTGAGAGACGTAAAATGTGACTTCAGATCTGGGTGGTCTCTGCAATGTCCAGGAATACATGAATTGGCTCACCTCCAAGATAATACTTTTCTGATTTATTTTCCTCAACTAATAAATCACATCCACTTTTGCAGTAAAATCACAGGGTAGTGTCTGACAACACCATTCCTCTCCATATACTGCTGGGTGTATCACTGATATCCACGTGCCTCTTCAATTCCAAGCAGTGGGATCACTTCAGTAAGCTATTACTACAGCTGGATGACTGCATAAAAGGTTGGGCGGTTCTGCTTTTATAAAACTTTAGGAACAGATCAAACCCCTGATTTTAATCATGCCCTAAGAAAAAAACAAGATCAATTCTCCCTCTGTAAAATTATAGCTATGGGAGATGTGTAGATCGTATTTTTTAGCCAGAGCTCTGCTGAAGCCAGGAGAAATCTGACAATGCAGAAAAGAGCTGTAAAACTGAACCCTGCCATAAACTGCTGAAGAAATCACTGCATCGAGCAACTACCTTCTGTAAGATGTTTTCTTTGACAAAACCAGACTGACAATAATACAAATGTCTGTATAGTGCTTCAATCATCTTCCTAGCACCCCTAGGTTTATTCTACATTTCCTGGCTCCCAATTGTATCTGATTTTTACATGAAAACAATTAAGTACTGGTAACTACTAAGACAGTACTTTTTGTCCAGTATTCCTGATGTGAATATGAGACATTTCAACAGTAAATGTGCTAAATATAGTATTTAATTATGAGTCTAAAACCCACAGTATATAAGTTTTAACTCTGTAGTAAGCATCCATATTAAACCATTATAACATCGTGTCACCCAACACACACTGGCCAAACACTGTATTTAAAGAAACACTGTCAGTCACCTGGTTTAAAACAATAAATTGGTGGAGGAATGGGGAGAGAATGAATCTAAAACCTGATTTCTTCTGCAAGTCTGTCATAGTTATACATGCTATTTGTGCTGCAGCTTTCCACCACCAAACATTCATTAACAGGTTATCTCAACCAAGTTTTCAAGCAGCTTTGAAACCAAAACAACTTCAGTTTAAAGGACCAGAACATCACTTGCTAATACATGAGATCTCTAACAACATATATCCAGCAACAGGTACACTAGATGCCCATCAACACACACTATTTCCCAAGACCACATCAGGAAATGCACTATTGCAAACAGGACTCCAATCAAGTCTAAGGAAGGAAATTCCTTCTCTTCAATCCCCCAGCATTTGATTCATGACCCACACACCATGGGCTACTCAGCAACCTGCTCCCTGTCATACTTTAATACGTGCTACATCAAACTAAAGATCCCTTACGGTTTTTCAGGAAGAGAGGGTCACATATACATGTCCTAAATTCATGACCATCCATATATCCAACCAGACTTAGACTTGTCTACATATTATGGGGCCTCACTGCAGGCAGACTTGGCCACACATCTGAAGACTGTTCCTTTCTTGTGGCTACAACAGATCTATAAGGTTTGGTTTGCCACTTCGCAAGCCATGCCACATCCTGCAAGAACATCTTTGTCGGTGACATGGACAGTGGGATTGAGTGCGCCCTCAGCAAGTTTGCCGATGACACCAAGCTGTGTGGATCGGTTGATACGCCGGAGGGAAGGGATGCCATCCAGAGGGACCTCGACACACTTGTGAGGTGGGCTGATGCCAACCTGATGAAGTTTAACCATGCCAAGTGCAAGGTCGTACACCTGGGTCGGAGCAATCCCAGGCACAGCTACAGGTTGGGCAGAGAAGAGATTCAGAGCAGCCCTGCAGAGAAGGACTTGGGGGTGTTGGTCGATGACAAAATGAACATGAGCCGGCTTCAGTGTGCGCTCGCAGCCCAGAAAGCAACCGTATCCTGGGCTGCATCAAGAGGAGCGTGACCAGCAGGTCGAAGGAGGTGATCCTGCCCCTCTACTCTGCTCTCGTGAGACCTCACTTGGAGCATTGTGTGCAGTTCTGGTGTCCTCAACAGAAAAAGGACATGGAACTGTTGGAACAAGTCCAGAGGAGGCCACGAGGATGATCAGGGACTGGAGCACCTCCCGTATGAAGACAGGCTGAGAAAGTTGGGGCTGTTCAGCCTGGAGAAGAGAAGGCTGCGTGGAGACCTCAGAGCAGCCTTCCAGTATCTGAAAGGGGGCCTACAAGGATGCTGGGGATGGACTCTTCATCAGGGACTGTAGATATAGGACTAGGGGTGATGGGTTCAAACTTAAACAGGGGAAGTTTAGATTGGATATAAGGAAGAAGTTCTTTACTGTAAGGGTGGTGAGGCACTGGAATGGGTTGCCCAGGGAGGCTGTGAATGCTCCATCCCCGGCAGTGTTAAAGGCCAGGTTGGACAGAGCCTTGGGTGGCATGGTTTAGTGTGAGGTGTCCCTGCCCATGGCAGGGGGGTTGGAACTGGATGATCTTAAAGTCCTTTCCAACCCTAACTATTCTATGATTCTGACAGTACTCTGCTGTTCTGAGATCACTACTTAAGCATCTTCCTCCAACGAACAGGGCAACTGCTTGTTAATTAGAAGATCTAAAATACACATGGACCTTATTTAATGAAATAGCAGTTTGACACATGTTCACCACCTCCCCCCAGCTATACAGTCTGTCATTTTTCAATCTTACATATCAGGTTCCTGCTCTTCCAGGACTTTCCATAGGTAAGAGGATGAGGAGCTAGCTCCTCTGCTCCTGGGGAGGGCAGGTCAGGCACAGAAGACTTGTGGTGCAGACCTGGCTCTGATGGGCAGCCTCTGGCTACACAATCCAATTCTGCAAGCACGGATCAAGCCGTGGAGGAAGATGGAGATGGGGTGAGGTTAGTCACCCATGATCTACACTCCACTGCCAGTGCTCCAGCTGGGTTAAGCATTGCGTGACAGACTTGCAATCCTGATCAAGTCCCTGATTTACGCTTTGGCACACTCCACCAGCTCTTCTCAGCAGGACTAGATGAATCATTGATCTGTTCCAGTACAGTAATTCCTGTGTATGTTCACAACCTTGGAAGAATCTATGCAGAATGTGAACACGCACTTAGTTTGCACAGTGCTGTAAATGCTGAATTTTATTCATGTTGGGCACTTATATTGGTGCTGCATTTGTTTAACACAAAATTAATTTGGGGGAAGAAAAATAATCACCTCCTAAGTTTTAATTTAGGTCTTCATTTAAACTTTTTGAGAGATGAACAGTCCATAAATTAACTGTAGCAGACAATGTTGCTCTTCAAAATCCTTAACCAAAGGAAAGCTTCATTGAATTGCTGGATAAAATAAACGTAGCAAGAGAGACAGCCAGCCCTGGAGCCGTTTTTCTGCCTCAACCAAGCTTATGCAGGTCAGATGCAAACAGGAAGAGAACTCGTATCCAAATGGAAATAAGTCCAAGTGTCAAGGCTCGAAGAGCTCGAGTAACCTCCCAGCACTGCGGAGCCAGGAGCTCACTGGCATCGCTTTTTAAAACAAAGGAAAAAGTAAAAGAAAATCAAAATGAGCTAAAGAAATTTCCTGTTATTCTGCACAAGAGAAAACCCCCATCCCATATCCTTCATGCATAGCAGGGACCATCAGCATTCCGCAAGATCAGAACTAGAAGAGTGTCTCCTTGATGAGCTTTACAGACGGTTTTCTGAAGCTGTAACCTGCAAAAGCTTCCGAGCACCAGGAGGTCCAGGCTCTGGCCACTGCTCGGTGGCCTGACCTTGTCTTTGCAGGCCAGTGCTGCAAGGCTGATATATTTTACACAATGCAAGCACATTTTTCCCTGTATATATCCCTGGCAGTGTTCAAGGCCAGGCTGGATGGGGCTTGGAGCAACCTGGGCTAGTGGAAGTGTCCCTGCTTATGGCAGGAGGTTGGAACTGGATGAGCTTTAAGGTCCCTTCCAACCCAAACCATTCTATGCTATTTTATAATGCAGAATCTTAAGTTATTTCAAGTAATAGAGGGCTTTTGTGTATATATACACATATAGACACAACATATGGTATTTATACACAAAATATTTTAGCTCAAACTATTCTTTGAATTTGAGCAATAGTTCTTCAGGAGGAGGGAAACAGAAGTACCAATTAAGGGCAAATAATAGAAATGCACATTTTTAATATCATTAAGGGGAAAATTGACAATCAAATTGTTCCAGGAACTCAAAGCATACAATCACAGCTTTGGTTGTTTTCCAAAGCCTTGTGTATTTTATATTAAATTAACACAGTAGTGTAAGTTAAATCCTTAACATGCATGTTGGAACTGGATGAGCTTAAGGTCCTTTCCAACCCAAACAATTCTATGATTCTATGATCGAATGACAGATGACTTTGTCAAAAGAGATCTCAGAGGTCAGCTGTTTCCAAGTTTGAGTGTGTTATTTAACAAGACTGCAAACAAGAATGCTCAAAAGGAATTTAATGTTATATTCATTTCTTCCTTCCTGAGAAATGCTGCATTTTTCTGTCATGCCTTTCATTGACACCTAGATAACTGCTTTTCAATGGGTGCATGTGCGTGTGAATACGCTTATCAGTCACGGTGTTATCTGTAACTCTGAGTACCTGGTGGCGTGTTCAGCATACTTTTAAAAATCACTGCTATGTGATTTGATTGCAAGGGCGCTTTAAGAAGAGGGAAATGTGTGGGGTTATGCGCAGGATATGATTTCATTTAGAAATTATTAATTTATATTTCAAAATCAGCATCAGCTGTCTGTGAATCAAATGTGTCTGAAATAAGGATGTACCAAGAGCCTGAGAATGCAACAGAAAATCAACTTGCAGTAACAACTTCTGGGTAACTCACTATATGCTTCCCAAAGCCAATCTGTAACATATATACAGACAGCAAACCCACTGTAAATGATCACACTTGCAACTTCAGCTTGTCAATCATGTAATGTAAGCAAAAGTTTCTTATGCAGCCAACGAGAAAAGCACAGATAATTGGGTAAAAAACCCAAAATACTGTATTCCTGCACTTTCCCTTTATATTCATCAGTTATTAAAACAAACTTGAGCACTTACTAACATGCTAAACAATTTTGATAATGGTCTAGAGAAGACAACAGATACAAAGTGGGATGTTAGCCTATAAAGTTTATATTAGACTAGTACAGCTTGGCGGGGTTTGTAGTGATTTAACTGATACTGACACTGCCTTGTCACCAATTCACAGCACATGGAGTATAGTGGAAACTGTCACACTCTTACCAGAAGCCACAAATAACGCTCCAAACATCTTAATAGAGCTGAGAATTTAGCTTTCAACATAAGGCTTACCCTCTGTTTGCACCCGTGAGAAGAGGTGTATCAGCAAGAAATTATCAGTAACCTGTCAGTCTGTACTCCAGAGTGACAACAGAGGATGAGTTAAATTCCAGCTTCATTAAGTCAGCTTTGGAAGGTGACAAGTGGAAAAACCCAACAGTGGCTCCTTTACCTGGGTCTAAAATTTAACTTTTCAAAAGGACAGGGACAAATCAAATCATTGGGGTTTTTTTGCCTTCTTTTATCAACTACTCTTTACAAAATTAGAAGAATAAACTGAAAATAGAATTCCAGAATGATGCTGTTCCCTTTATTTCTACATTCTGGTTTCAAACACTTTAGTGATTTAGTTTCTCCTCAAGTGCTATACGCAGTTATGGATTTATTTAGCTCTTTTTGAGCAACAGAGAAAAGAAATCCTAAACCAGGAAATGAATAATTGTAAAAGCTACTTGGTATTTCCATTGTGCAACTGAAGAGATTCCAAGATTGACAAGATTTCAAACAGCCTTTTGCAGCAGCTGTCAAATGAAGGTGAGGGCTACAATCACGTTTCTTTCTTTCTTTCTACAGCAGACCTTGCACTCCTAGAACAAATGCATACAAGCACGTACTGGAGACCCAGTAGATGACTGCCATGCGAGTTTATGTTGCACTAAATCACAGAGGTGTTTCAGTTACTCCTTAGATTGTCATATCCCTCTCATAACCAATCCTTGTTGCTTCAGTGGCGTATTATTTATATTGCCAGCAGTCCATCCTCATATATTCTACCACTAACTCTACTGATCTTCAGGTCCTTTCCAACCCTAACTATTCTATGATTCTACGATTCTACTACTGGCACCTAGGCGACACACAACACTTAACATTCCTAACGGATTCTCTTTAAGGAGAATCCTTCATAACCCTTATGAAGGAAAAACTCTTTCAGAAATTTGATTGCTTAAAAAAAATCTAGTACAGATACTAAAACTTCTGTCAATTTGATGCCACCCATTTAGCCTCCACTTACAAATACTTGCCCATTTGAGTAGTCAACATGCAGCCCCAGAGAATCAGAATTACACTTCCATTTGGACCACAAGTTACACAGAATAATCACATAAAATTACAAAGGGGTATAACAGAAGAAATTTCCTATAGTCCATTCTCCCATCAAAAACAAGTACTGCAGCTGTGTCCCTTTGTGTCTAACCTGGTCTTCCATGATGGAATGATGGAATATCTATCCCACTGTTAGTGAAGCTTTAATATTAGAAAGTTTCCCCAATATAATTATCTCCAACCTGCTTCAATTTTAGTCTATTATTTCTTTTCACCCAAGAGAATTCGTTATTGTTTGCCTCATTAGAGAAGTCCTGCACACATGAGAAGGCTATTATCTGCCTAGACCTTCTCCAGACTGAATAAAACACTGCAAGCAATTTCAGGTTCCTCACAGAATACAGTCTATAAATTCTCATGATCATTCAAATGACCATTTTCATTCTGCTCTGGGCTCTGAACAATTTGTCCATGTATAGACTGAATTCTGTTACCCCAGCTGACACTATCAACACTAAAGAGAGGTTGGTGGTAATTTGATGTGCTTTGCATGCTGTACTTTTATTTATATACACAATTACAATTGTTTTAGAATTGAAAATTTACAATTACAATTGGTTTTTTTCCACATCCTGACACTTTGACTCACATTCGTAGAATGGTTTGGGTTGGAAAGGATGTTAAGATCATCTAGTTCCAATCCTCCTACCATGGGCAGGGATGCCTCACACTAGACCACACCACCCAAGGCTCTGCCCAACTTGGCCTTGAACACTGCCAGAGATGGAGCATTTACCACTTCTGTGGGCAACCTGCACCGGCACCTCATCACCCTCACAGTAAAGAACTTCTTCCTTATATCTAACCTGAACTTCCCCTGTTTAAAGACATTCCCCCTTGTCCTATTGCTACAGTCCCTGACGTAACTCATAGGCCCTGCTATGCAGAGCTGTCACCTGCAAAGAGGTTCCAAATTCTCCATCTGTACAGTTAATTCTTTCTCCCAAAGTGCAGAACCTTCCATCTAATTGCATCCCCTATTTGGGGAATATTTCTCCAATTTGGCAAACTGTTTTGAATGAGGCATTTATTAAATCTGTGGATAAAACCAGACATCTCACAAGACTGACTGGTCCGAGTACAACAAGTTTATAAATTATCAGGATGATGATTTGGGGTTGATAACAGATTATAGATGAAACCAGTTATCCCTGGACAATATTTCCACTGTGACAGCAAACACTACTCCAGAGTTAACTAGGAGTTTAACCAGGAGCTGTTTCTACTGCGTACTTTGAGGCCTTGCTTATGAGAATGTCACATGAGAGTCTGTCTAAAGACTTACGGAAGAGATATGATATCCTCTATTACTTCTGAATCAACGAAGCCTCTTATCTTCACAGAAGGAAGCCAGATTGACTTGACACAATTCATTCTTGACCAATAACTTTGCACACTGTTAGTCAACTCTTTCTCTCTCCCAAGTGTCTTCAAAGAGTGTATTTAAGGAACGATCCCACATTTTTGGCATTTGCATGATCCTGGGATAAACATTACTTTAATGTTTCATTGAAAAAAAAATTAAATATGCTTTCATTCAAATATACACAGAAAAAAGTCTCTCAGTATCTTGACTTAGCAGAAAACTGCTATTTAAAATACCTAAGGTATTCTTCCTACTTTAAAAACTGCAAATTTTAAGCTAAAATGCATTAATTTTTACTCTTTGGAGCAAAATTCCAACTATGAATATGACTGATTTAGCTCAATGCGTTTTCAGGTTTTCCCTCACTCACTATTTACTTACACAATTCTCTTACTCATACCAGAAGTGAAATTCAAGCTTCTTAAAAACCCACTGAAAACATGCCATGGAATTTTCGAATCACAGTTCCACCTGATGATTAAACCCATGGTTTGATATAACTGTTAGTAAGAGCAGACCGAGATTCTGAATTACAGTTTGCTCTTACATTAATCAGATCTGGTTAGTTTGGGGCAAGGATTATTTAGGCTAAAAATATCAGACTAGAAACCATTCCTCAGTATGGCTTCTAGTCAATATGTCAAACACATGAAAGAGAATAAAGAATGTCTCATTCTTCATGATATCTGAAATGGCCCATAAAGTCTCAGTTTCACAGAAGAAGCTGGGTTTTCACAGCAGTTTCTTTTACTGTGAAATTGAGACTTTATGAACTGAAGCATGTCTGTGAAAATCATCTATGACATAATTTATACTCTTCTAACCAAAGGACGTATAAGCAGAAGGTAGAATGAAGAAAAATGATGCAATTCAATGTTTATAAAGTAGCAGACATTTGACAGGCTTCAAATTATGTCCAGGATACACTGATTGATACCATTATCCCTTAGTGTTTTCCCTGACATTTTATCTTAGGGCCAAAAGCCAAAAGACTGACCACAACCATCTAACCACAGAGTAGCTCTTATTTTCCTATTCTAGTCAGCAATTAGCTCACAGGAACAGAATCCCAAGTATTTCCAATACCTGTAGTTAAAAATACGCCTGTTTCTAAAATGAAATATAAATGTCATGTGTTAAAAGGTTTATCTGGACTTCAGTCTTTAGACTACAAATATATATTCAAGTTGTGCAGTAATTAAATATTTGTGTGTAACACTTACATAAAGACTATATATTTTATAAATACCTACAATACCAAAACACAGTGTCTAATGTAATGTAACTGCCTTCTGCTTTGCATGCAATGGAGATTTTCTGCCCCGCCTGTTATCAAATCAGAAACATGTGATGAGTGTGAGTTACCAGTTTAGGACTTACATCTCATGACCACAATGGTGTCTGCAAGAAATACAGAGCAATGCCTCCACAAAGGACTACAGCAGTCAAACCAACAGAGGCATCATTCAAATGACAAGCAGAGATTTCTGCAATCTAACCTACCCTCTAAGAACTGTGATTTATTTCTTGTGTGCCCATTCCTTTCCTCGATGCATTTTGCAAATAAACAGACTGTTTCTACAAGTTGCAGAATTGCTGCTCAAAGGGATCTCCTCTTTCTTTAATGTCAGGAGGATTCTGGTTTTCTGAATTAAACAAGCAACTACACAGATGTACCCCTCAGCTCAGCAAAACTAGGTAACTATTTTTAATAGAGCAGCAGTAAAATCAGGAAGAACTGACAGGAAACAGCTCGGAAAAAGAAATTAAGCCAAGGAGCTGGAAGAGTAAAGAGAACAAGACAAATAAGAGTGCAAAATGTGTTGAGGATAACTTCTCCAACTGATAGAAGAGTCAACAAGGAGACGGGCTATGCTGGACCTTGTTCTCACCAAGAAGGAGGGGAATGTTAAGCTCAAGGGCAGCCTTGGCTGCAGTGACCATGAAATTGCAGAGCTCCAGATCCTTACGGCAGTGAAGAGCATGAACAGCAAACTCACTACCCTGGGTTTAGGAGATCAGACGCTGGCCTCTTCAGGGATCTGAAGAGCAAGATATTTGAGAGAGCACCATACAGTAAACCCCTGGAAGGAAGAGGGGCCCAGGAAAGCTGGTTAATAGTCAAGGATCACCTCTCCTTGGAGACGAGGAGCACCGTATCCCAACAAAAAGGATGTCAGGTAGAAATACCAGGAGGCCTGCACGGATGAATAAGGAGCTCTTGGACAAACTCCAACACAGGAAGCCTACAGAAGGTGGGAGCAAGAACAGGCAGCCTGGGAGGAACATAGATAAATTGTCTGAGCAGCCAGGGATCAGATCAGGAAAGCTAAAGCCCTGATAGGATAATCTGGATTGGCAGTGTTTAACATCTTTGTCATCAACATGGACAGTGGGATCCACTGCACTCTTAGCAAGTTTGCCAACAATACCAAGCTGTGTGGTGCGGTCAACACGCTGGAGGGAAGGGATGGGATCCAGAGGGACACTGACACACTTGAGAAGCGGCCAATGCCAACAACAAAGTGAAGTGCAAGGTCCTGCACACAAATGTAGGTGGAGAATGGACTGAGAGTAGCCCTGAGGGGAAGGACCTGGGGCTGTTGACTGCAGAGAAGCTCAACATGAGCCATGAGTGTGCACTTGCAGCCCAGAAACCAACCATGTCCTGGGCTGCATCACCAGCAGCATGAGACCCCCACCTGCAGCCCTGCATCCAGCTCTGGGTAAACAACATAAGAAGGATGGGGAGCTGTTAGAACAAGTCCAAAGGAGGGTCATGAAGATCATCTGGAGCAACTCTCCTATGGAAACAGGCTGGTTTGCCTGGAGAAGACTCCAGGAAGGCATTAGAGCAGCTGCCAGTGCCTGAAGGGGCCCTGTAAGAAATCTGGAGAAGGACTTTTTATAAGGGCAAGTAGGGACAGGACAAGGGGGAATTATTATTCTAAAAGCATTAAATCAACTTCACTTCCACCGCAGCACAGAAGTATGTTTCTCATATCCTAATTGACATGTAAAGCTCCCTAGGAAAACATTGCATAAGGTAACAACAAGAACTAATAAAGAAACTTTAACAATTGTAGAGTCTTTTTGTTGTTCAGCTTCTTTTTCCATTCTCTTTTGAAAACTGGTTAGAAAGAGTATTAGGAAGCTGAAGTTCTTGTTCCCACTTGCTCAGAAAGCCAAAATATAATAAAAGTATCCAACTCTGCTGGAAAAGAAAATGAAGAATACATCTATTGAGTTAGTGCTTATTTGGCTTCAAACTTTGCCTTGTTATACAGCTGCTTATAGCTTGCTTCCTACTTTATTTATCTGACAGCAATTCTGTACCATGCCCCACTTTATAAAGTTAAGTTACGTCCTGGAACAGGAATGCAGGAGAGATAGTCTCATGATTTAAGAACTGGATTGGAACTCTATGGCTCAAAGGCTCACAAATTCTGTATCTGACTTTCTGCAGGCTACTTAAATCTTCTCCCTTAGTACTTCATCTGTAAAATGTAAAGTGTCTCAAATGTATGCGAGGCAACTAACTGCCAAATCTTTACCATATAGCGCATATAGAATAAACTCACAGAAAAGTAACTTTAAATAAGGAAGGAAATACTAACTTTCTGTAATGTTTGGTGATAATCACAGGCAAAATACATCTTAACAGTTCCGAAATCCTGCAAAACTACAATTCAATCCCTACACCCTGTGAATGGAGCTTTTTAGCTCCAAGATTAAAGCAGCTGGAAATGTCATCTGCACTCCACTTCCACTCACAGACCTTGACACTTTAATGCCAGGATCAAAGACAGAAATTGAATCTGTGAAGCTCACTTGCTTTCTCATCATCTGACTTCTAATATCAGCCTTGTTCCGACCAGTGCCTTGAGAGCTGGGAGCTGGAGCCATACGGTATCGCCAGTGACCGCATCCCTGCAGAAGGCATTCCAGGGCAGCTACAAGCAGTTTATTCTCAGAGCCTGAGAACCAGAAGCTATTTCCTCTCTTCTATTTCGTATTTAAGGATGACAGGAAGATGATAAACAGCCAAAGCCCAGACACATCGATACGTTAGCAGGACAAAAGCCCTTTGTGATTGACAGACGAAACCCGAAGAAGGGGAGGAGACCCTCTTTCTCTTCCTTTGGGGATGGGTCTGCACAGAGACACCTGAAACTTTAGCCCTCAAAAGCTTCTCCCTTTACTAGCAGATCACCTTGCAGGTAAACACCTTCCTGGTCCATTGAGTCACTATTACGTATCTGAAAAAGAATCTCCACTGAAAAGTGATAATGGTGGAAAAATACTCCCTATTGTACAGGCATAATTCTTGTATCGCTTGTCTGCAGGCAATGCGTTTCCTCTCCTGAGGAGGCTGTGCAACTGGATCCAACAACATGTAAAGCAATCTGTTCAAACGAGGACAAGATTTACTGTTGGAAAGAAGAGGTTTAAATAAGTCCCAGCAGCTTATGTACCATATGTCTCAAAGTGACCATACATGGAAAATTAATCTCTTTATATTATATTTAAAAGATGGTATTTTCTATAAAAGAGTAAACTTACTGATTTACCAAAGGCAATGCAATATTTGCAATAACTCCTAAAAACTCTAATTATTTCTATAGACTATTTAGTTACATTTTTAATAGTGTAGACATGGTACTAAAATCCCTATTTACTTGTTTTAAAGCATGCAAACTGGCATGTGTACCATGCAAAGTGGCAACGGAAAACTTACTTTTATGAAAATGTATTCTTTTCTTCTACATAGCTATAAAATCCATGGCACTACTTAATCCACAGGAAACATGAAGCAAGACACCAGAGTTTAGTGTAAAAGTGGGTTTGTTTCTGTTTAAAGGCAGCGAAGCCCAACTAAAAAGAAGTCATCCACTTTAAGAGTATCTTCTTGACTTTGGACATGTGTATTACTAAGGAACAGATGTATCAGCCTATCTCAGTAGGAAAAGTTGCAACCACAAAAAATGTTAGGAGAGATGGGAATTCGACTGAACTACATCTTCTTCACTCACTGACAGCTGACAAAGCATTTCTGCATACTGGAGAATCAGGAGCAGCACGATCTAACCACGGGAAAATCAAAACCCAGCCTGACTTCAGCCCATACAGTTAATATTCTTCACTTATACCTAATCTAACCATAGCTTACACCTTCAAGAACAGGGCTAGTTTGAAGGCAAGAGTATAACACATTAAAATACCTGCCTACTCATTTCAATCCACTGCCACCTTTTCAGCTTGAAAGACAAAGTGAAAAATAGCAGGAACTGGGAATGGAAAACCTACTATACCAAGAAACGTGGTTCAAGGGATTTAAAGCCAAAAGGACAATGATCACCTTTATTGTGGGGTATCATTTGAGCATAGTAAAGGTTTAGGTAATGCTCAGGTATATGAAAGAGTTGAAGACAGAGTAGTGCAAGAGCATATAACGTTTCTCTATTAGATCAAGAGGCACTAAAAAAAAGCAAAAGGGATGACCTGGTGACTTGTAAATTAGGTACTTGGATGATTCAATGTGCTTTTAAGTAATTACTCTCTCTGAAGAGCTTTAGGAAAACTGAAGACACAAAGCTGCACTTACAGCCCTACTAATGCAATAGCCCATGTTCTCCCACTCCTTTAGTTACTGCTGGATCCTTGCTGGTGGAAGCCTTGTTCTGCTTGGCCTCCTTCACTGCCAATACTGTCCTGTCTCCCCTCCTCATGTTTCTCTTTTCTTCTCTGGTCAAGCAGTGCATCTGATAGCGAGAGCAGGTAAGTGGCAGCAGCCAGCTTTGGCACTCAGCACAACCCATCAGTCATCCCCAAGTGTATACAGAGCCAAAGGAGTGAGAGGGATTCAAAGAAGAAAACACTTAGAAAGAGGCACTCGAGAGAAGCATAACACAGGCAGCTCCCAGCCAGAGCCTCCCCCAGCCCCTTCCCTCCCCTCAGCTCCCACTGCCACTGCCAACAATTGACCATGACGTGAGGCAGTGACACAAATCATCTGTCCCTGCTGCTAACAACACTGCTGCTGCTGTAGGCTCTATCTCACCCTTCCTATCCTCTCACTGTGGAGCTGCCAGCCGGGATGCAGGAGGCAGAGACCGGCATGGGCACCAGCACGGCACCAGGTAACAGCTGCTCTGATTTCCAAGAGATGATTCTCTCCTCCTAAAACTTGCTATCAAAAGGAGTGTTTGAGGTACTGTAAAGATATTTAGGCTGGGAGACTTGTTCAGCCTGGAAAAGAGAAAGCTCAGGGGAGACCTTATAATAGTCTTCCAGTGCCTAAAGGGGCTTACAAGAAATCTGGAGAGGGACATTTTGCAAGGCATGTAGTGATAAGACAAGGGGCAATGGCTTTAAACTGACAGAGGGACACTTAGATTAGGTATTAAGCAGAAGTTCTTCCCTGTGAGGGTGCTGAGAGGCTGGGTGCCCAGAGAAGCTGTGGCTGCCCCATCCCTGGCAGTGTTCAAGGCCAGGTTGGACGGGGCTTGGAGCAACCTGCTCTGCCTGCAGCAGGGGGCTGGAACTGGATGAGCTTTATGGTCCTTTCCAATCCAACCACTCTATGATTCTGTGATATTTATGCTTACCCCCTGAACACTTAGATTTTACAATATAGGCTCCTAGGTTTGGTTTTGTTCCCTCTGATGCACACAGACGTGCACTGTGTAACCTCTGTCGGGAGACAGCCATGGACTTCTTGCCATTGCTTGGCTTGGCAGCCATAACATGGCTGACAGTAAAACAATGAGCACAAGGAATAAGGGCAATGTGGCATGCAGTTCCTAGGCAGAAACTGTAAATACCATAGGCATCAAGGGATTAACAATCACCATCAAAATGTCCAAACTTTTCTTTGGGGATATTTTCAGGAATGTAGTCCAATAACTCCTGGTGTCTTAAGACCAAAGTAGGTCTGTTCTAGTAATGTTTCAATATCACATACACACATCTTCGGGAGGTAAACATGAACACTAAATGTTACATTCTAATCCCTAAACTTCCTGCATTGTTATCACATACTTTCTCAAGAACATTTACAAGGCACCAGGAAAAAGCTCTCGGTAAACTGAACGTGATTTGACAGATGCCTAATTTAAAGGAATGCTTTAAGTGCTATTACCAAATGGGCAAAATGTAAGCCAGACATCAGGTGATTACCACTAAATATGCACGTGAGATTCAGGAACAAGTCAATGATAACATGGGCATGTATTCTTTGAAGGACAGAAAAAAACAACAGCAAATTTAAACTGCTTCCCGGTTCATAAGGCGCATCTCTAGGAAGCATCAGAGGTATAGATGCTTTCTACATTTACTCTTGACAAGGATCTATAGAGACCATGCAGATTCCTGTAGCCTTGTACTTTATATTGCTGTACAAATTTATATTGCTGTACAAATTTAAACAACTTTAGTTAGAATTCAGAAGGTTTTCAACTATTTCATGTTTTTTCCATGTAGGAAAGTGTTTTGTCTATGATGTCTTTTTGCTGTAATTTCTATCTATAGCCTTTGGTGATAACCCAGAAAAATTAATATATCAATATATACTTTAATATATATGTCCTCTTCCTTCTTTACTGAAGAAGAAGAAGAGCTCATTTTCTTTTTATATTTTCTTTTTATAGTAAAGCAAAAAATGGATCCATGAAATAGAAGGATAATACAGGCTATGTGTGCAGAGGAAGTTAGAAAAATCTTTCTTAATATCTCAGTATTTCATTAATGATAAATATATATATATGAATAATGATAAAGACAATTTTAGAATAATTTTACCATGGCTTCTAGGTAACTTTAAGGAAAGACATTAGCCCAGATTTATTCCCCCTAGAACCAATGCCAGTAAGTTTTGGTGCACAATCACCCATATCATAGAATCATAGAATAGTCAGGGTTGGAAAGGACCTTGAGATCATCCAGTTCCAACCCCCCTGCCATGGGCAGGGACACCCCACACTAAACCATGTCACCCAAGGCTCTGTCCAACCTGGCCTTGAACACCGCCAGGGATGGAGCATTCACAACCTCCCTGGGCAACCCATTCCAGTGCCTCACCACCCTCTCAGTAAAGAATTTCTTCCTTAGATCCAATCTAAACTTCCCCTGTTTAAGTTTGAACTCGTTACCCCTTGTCCTGTCACTACAGTCCCTGATGAAGAGTCCCTCCCCAGCATCCTTGTAGGCCCCCTTCAGATACTGGAAGGCTGCTATGAGGTCTCCACGCAGCCTTCTCTTCTCCAGGCTGAACAGCCCCAACTTTCTCAGCCTGTCTCCATACGGGAGGTGCTCCAGTCCCCTGATCATCCTTGTGCCCTCCTCTGGACTTGTTCCAACAGTTCCATGTCCTTTTTATGTTGAGGACACCAGAACTGCACACAATGCTCCAAGTGAGGTCTCATGAGAGCAGAGCAGAGGGGCAGGATCACCTCCTTTGACCTGCTGGTCACGCTCCTCTTGATGCAGCCCAGGATACGGTTGGCTTTCTGGGCTGCGAGTGCACACTGAAGCCGGCTCATGTTCATTTTCTCATTGACCAACACCCCCAAGTCCTTCTCTGCAGGGCTGCTCTGAATCTCTTCTCTGCCCAACCTGTAGCTGTGCCTGGGATTGCTCCAACCCAGGTGTAGGACCTTGCACTTGGCATGGATACCATGCCAAGTCTCATTATCATCAGATAACAAGAGGCAGCTCTGCAACACTGATTTGCCTATCTTTACCTCCTATTTCCTAACTTAAATATCTCAGATAGGTACCTAAAACAGAAATAGTCTTGCACAAAGGCCCCACAGATCCAACAGCTGTAAGGCTCTCTGTAATGCTACATTAGAGATCAGATTTGGTTTCTTGTAATTTTATGAGTATCATTATTGTCCCATTCCTCCCACACTACCCAAATGAACAGGTGAGAAACAATGATCTGTATTTCAAGAAGACAGAAATGGGATTTCCTCATGGACATCCTACAGCAGTCACTGCGGATGACTGAAGGTACAAGAACATTGTCAGAAGCTGCTAAAGATGCCCACCACAATCCCTCTGGGCACTACAATTTTCATAGAATCATGGAACGGTTTGGATTGAAGGGACCTTAAAGCTCATCCAATTCCAGACCTCTGCCACAGGCAGGGACACCTCACACTAGAGCAGGTTGCTCCAAGCCCCATCCAACCTGGCCTTGAAAACTGCCAGGGATGGTTTATTTTGCATCTGTAAGTCTAGATATTCTTCTTACCTGTATGAAAATCAAATAATACCAAACTCTTGCACCTAAATATGCTTCAGACGTACCTTTAACTCTACTATATCATTTTTAACACAGAGGTTGGTACACAACATTAGGTTGGGGAGAGCACCTTCCCTCTCCTGTGAGCACAGCAGAGAGCTAGGGCCCAAGCTCTGCAAAAGTCCACAGCAACCTCCCTTCAAATCAGAACTGAAACAAGACTACATGGTACTGTAAGTTGAAAAGGACAAAAATACCCCTTGAAATGCAGCAGAAGTCTGGTAAACGAGTATGAAAGAGAAGAAAACAAAAGGTGCTTCATGAAAATAGAAAAGTAAAAATACCTTCTCACCTTTTATTCCAGGGGTAGATAAACAGCACTCAGATTATCTCACCTTTCTACCCGTATTTGCAGTTGAACTAAGGCTACACAACCCCAAAGCAGGGCTCTGCCAGAGAAGAGTCATAATTAACCTACAAGGTTATCTCTTCATCTGCAACCCCCCTCCTGTGATACCATGTTTTACTTTCACTCACACTAAATAAAATGAGCTGATATTTATAGCATTTTTTAGGAGGCTGAATGTTTTCATCTACTCACCAGGTCATCCAAAATACCTCAGAAATCATGTTTCATGACAGTTACCAAAACAATGCTTCGAACCACTAACTCTGAGATGTTTATATAAGGATAGTAAAAATATATATATAAACATAGAAAAAATTCTCATCTGTTGTTTTTTCTTCTGAATTATTAGCTAATAATTTAATAGCAAATGACTTCTAATGTACTCCTTTAATTCTACAGTGAATGTAAAACGCTTCAAAATAGTCTTTATAAGAAAGGGGAAATTATTTTGCATTAAACCCATAAAACAGCAACTCCAACCATTAAGCCTGCCCATTCTACAGCACAAAAGAGAGTAGAATTAAAAGGCAAATATATGTTTCAAGTAGTTGCTTCTGTACAAAAGGGAGTTGAGCTGATTAAACACCCGACTGGTACCACAGAAAGAAAGATAGAATAAAGAAACTAAAGGCACTTTGAAATATCATGTCGAAATACGGAATAAATTACAGGATATGTGTTTCATGGGGAAAGAAAAGTAAATAGCTGTAATTTGGGAGGCTAGAATTTCATTAATGAGATAGAATAAAGGGCTCTGTGAACAAAGGACCTTTTTTAAAGGTTTTCAGTGACTTTACACAAGTTTCATTACTCCAGCTTAATGGCAGTATATGGCAGTGCATCCCCATTTCACTGTTCTTTTCATTATATTTCTCATTAGCCATTTTCAATCAATAGACAATATATAAATGACATAAAGAGACCACGAGCTTTCTGTTGTGAGCGATGCAAACTCCGAGTTGTGAAAACCACCACGTTCTGCTTTGTGAAACCCCAGCAGCAACTTCTCATTGTCTGAAATTATTGCTTCAGAAAGTAACATTTTAACATCTATCACTATAGAAGGCAGACTTCATCCTCAACTTGGGGTCCATCAATCACCAGAACCATCCAAATTCCCATAATAGCTGGTTCCAGCCTGTAAACGCTTTCCTTTCGAGGGTTCAGAGAAGAGTTAACATGTGCCTATTATATACTGGTGGTATAGAGTCTGAGGATTAACTACTATAGCAACCAGTGCTGCAGTCTGCCTACACATATTCACCCAAATTGCTGGATTTTCTAAGTTTATGTGGATAGGATTTATATGGAGGTGTGCATTTATTGTGCAGAGACTGCAAGTGTTCTATTCCATGGATTTCTTCAATTGTGTATAGAAGCAGAGCCATTGGTTCACTCTTCTGCAAAACCCCAGTGTAATATTCAAAATCAAACTGTTGCTATAATAACATCAATTCAATTGTATTTTACAAGTATTTATCTTACACGTAATAGGATTCCTCCTGCTTGTTTTGTTCTATTCAGTTATTCTAGACTGGTATTCCGGACAGCCAGCACCATGCATTATTCAAACTGAAAAAGGTGACACGAAACCACGGTATAATCAAAACCTTTCCACCCACAACTCCATGCAAACTGTAATTTATTATTTTTCTTAAATAGAAGCATTAAAGTGTGCTTTTGTTACAAGACAGTTTAAAAATGGTGCTTTTTAAAACAAATCATACATGACATCATATAACATCATGAAAGATTCTTTAAGTAGTGAGTATTAAGTCCTGGTTGAGTTCAATGTCACCTGAAAATTCATTCCTCAAGATATGGGAACGTTCCCCTCCCTACGTACACTTCTGTAGGTGAGTTTTTAGGATAAAATGGGAGGAAGAGGAAAGAATCCTGTTTCTACTGTGAAGACCTGTATGTGTGCACTACACATATGACTTACCGCACTATACACATTACTGTACACTACAACTATCCATGAACAAGTAATGCATCATTTCATCACCCCCAGTAGCGCTGAGCAGAAGCATTTGGAGAAAAAGCAGAGGTTTAATTTAGGAGAAAAGTACCAGAAAAGGATAAGAAAGAAAAAAATACTACACTAAAATATGCTTCCTCTGTCTCCAAATACAACTTTGTTGCCTGCGAACCTATCATCTGCATTTCAGCTGCCTTCTTCTTAGTACAGTCTTCTATTTTTTGTCCTGTCTGCTGACATGATCTTATTCTTTTCCTCTTCAGTCACACTCTCCTTCCCTCTCCCTACTGTCTCTCTTTCTATATTGCCCTTTTGAATTTATCTTTCATTCTGACTCCCTTCTCACTTCATGTATCCTGCAGTAATTATTCCTGGTTTCTCTTCTGCCATTTGAGTGACCTCCCTTTTTGTGCCTCTGCTCCCTAAGCAGTTGGTGTTCTCCTATTGTACTTCTATGACTATAAATTGTAGAAAACCACTTTCATTTGGTGTAGTAGAAGAGTCCCATTGTTCCCTCTACTGATTTTCAGGGATGCCCCTGCCCGCCTGGACCACGAACCTGTTCATATCTTCACCCTGCTGTCCCCACTCCATACATTCCACAAGACATGGCGCTTTCAACAGCACACAGCTGGAATGTGGGAATTTTTCCAGGTAACAGCTTTCAAGTTGCATTCAGTGAAGCACAACAAAGCTTTCCTCCCTCCAAAGACATTACTGACCACTGTCTTCAACAGATTATATTACACGTTTCATGTTATGACAGCCATCGATGTGCATCAAAAAGTGGAAGAAACTCACTCCTTAGAGCAGTAACACCCATGTTAACCCAAAATCCGTTCCTATCGATCTGAAAGTACAACCTGAAGCCTCACCAGGGAAACTTTCAGTTGCTTCCTTCTTACTATTTCCTTCCTCAATATCTAAGTGAATTCATCCCCGCAGCAATTTACTGTAAGAAGAAACTGCCTTGCTCTGTCATGTCTCATCCTTTCTATCACAGTCAGCAAGAACAGACTATTGATTCTCCTGCTCTTTTCAGCACTCTTGTACCTGAAGACAGTCATCCCATCCTGTGGAGTGAGGTTTTGTTTTTAAATTAAGCAAACACAATCCATCTTTTTAAACAAGAGAAGTTTTCCAAACTCCAAATCCCTCCCCAAGGTTTCTCTGACTCTTCCCTGTTCTTAGAATCATAGAGTCATAGAATAGTTAGGGTTAGAAAGGACCTTAAGATCATCCAGTTCCAACCCCCCTGCCATGGGCAGGGACACCCCACACTAAACCATGTCACCCAAGGCTCTGTCCAACCTGGCCTTGAACACCACCAAGGATGGAGCATTCACAACCTCCCTGGGCAACCCATTCCAGTGCCTCACCACCCTCACAGTAAAGAATTTCTTCCTTAGATCCAATCTAAACTTCCCCTGTTTCAGTTTGAACCCGTTACCCCTTGTCCTGTCACTACAGTTCCCGATGAAGAGTCCATCCCCAGCATCCTTGTAGGCCCCCTTCAGATACTGGAAGGCTGCTCTGAGGTCTCCACGCAGCCTTCTCCTCTCCAGGCTGAACAGCTCCAACTTTCTCAGCCTGTCTCCATACAGGAGGTGCTCCAGTCCCCTGATCATCCTGGTGGCCTCCTCTGGACTTGTTCCAACAGTTCCATGTCCTTTTTATGTTGAGGACACCAGCATGTAACAATAAAAAAGGATACAAAGAGAAGTTCTTCCCTGTGAGGGTGCTGAGGCGCTGGCACAGGGTGCCCAGAGAAGCTGTGGCTGCCCCATACCTGGCAGTGTTCAAGGCCAGGTTGGACAGCACGTGGAGCAACCTGCTCTAGTGGAAGGTGTCCCTGCCCATGGCAGGGGTTTAGAACTGGATGAGCTTTAAAGTCCGTTCCAACCCAAACCTGTGATTCTGTGACTGCAATATTAAAAGAGAAAGTGGTCTGGAGCCCATCCAACTGCCAGTGTTGCAGTGTCAGGTCAGGAGGAATTCACCAAATACCTCACTGGGCTCTGGTCAGTTCTCATTTAACATGCAGGTTGCTCCTAAAATACTGGTTTATTACCAAAGACACAGATAGGAGACAACTAGCTTCCTCCAAAATCATGCAACATTTATACCTTTGACCAGCATTTTAGTGTTTTGAGATGGTTTAATCAGCATTCATACAGACAAGTGTCAATCCTGTAACTCAAATCCTACAAAGCTGCTAGGCCATGACTCGGAAGCAGAAGAAAAAAAGCAAGAAGACTACCAATGCAAGCATCTTAATGGGTGGTAGATGAGAGGGGGAATGCTTCTTCAAATAAATTGTCAGCTTTCCCCTATCCACAGACTGTTCTTGCCCAATACCCATAAATAACCTGTAAGTAATGGAATTATGAAAAGAAAAAGCTGCAGCTTCCAGAGTTTTGCAATTACCAGGGGATCACAGGGCTTGGAGAACCATAGATGGATGCATGCCACAGAAATTCCAAGTCAGAGGGCTGTAGTCAAAGGTTATTTTAACAAGCAACTTTCCAGCCTGAGATAGAGTAAGGAAAATTTGAGGCCTGGTATTTAAAAAGGAAGCAATGGGAAGGCAAATCACATATATCTTGCAAGCCAAGAGAGAAAAAGATTACTGAGTGTCTCATCTGATCCCGATACTGTATGTTTTTAAAGAAGGAATACAATTGATACCTTGTGAACAAGTATGTGAAACTAATTAACTCTACAATTAACAGAAGGCAGTTGCACCTGCACCCATGTGAGATATTGGGTATTAACAACAAGTGTAAAATCTCATTTTCCTGTTCTCCTCCATTTTCACCGGAAGAAAAAATATCATCTCCTCTGCCACAAGCTAGTTAAGAACATACATGACCAGCACTATTTCAGCTGTTTCATACTATGTAATGTCAGATCTCCAGAGTCTTAATTATGAGCTGAGAGGCGGCTCCTTAAGTAATCAGTATAATCTCCAGGAGATTTAAAACATTTAACTCAGCATTTCCCCTTTTAGCCCAATTATGTTCACAGCATTGGGGATTTGATGCCATGGAAGCACCAATTCAGAAAGCATGAGTCAAGAATATACAAGTTTTCAGATGAATATCCAAAATCAAGCGAGCTTTTAGAAATGCTGTTTAAAATAATCCTTCCAAACATAAATACATAAACTAGCAACATACCTGAAAAAGAACATGAACAGAGCAGCTGTGATGCAGAACAAAAGGACCTACAAGAAGGAGAAAGAGTGTTATTACACAAAACATCCCACCACTGCTGTGTGTTCTGGATCATGAAGATTTTACAACTGCTATAAAAGTTATACATTATTTATACACTTGATAGACCAGGATGAAAGCCTGTCTGAACCCACCAAAAAGGATTCTCTTGTTCTTAGTGAACTTTGAGCTGTTCCTGTAGAAGGTAAAAACCCTATGAAATCCAAACCAGTGTCGTGGGACAAATGATCCCATTTAAAATAGTCTGGAATAAAATAATAAGTAACAAAATAAAACAATATAATGAAAATAATAAAGCATTAGAACAGCAATTTAAACATGATTATGTTGCCTGACTTTGCTTTTGTGATTTATGCAAACATCGTATCGCTACTTTCAGTTCAAAAGGCAGGACGGTTCAGATGTGTGTACCAAAAGGTGCTTCTGCTTCATTCCACTCCCAAATGAGAGCATCCTTTCTATTTTACCTCACTGTTAATCTCACTTGGAATAATCCCATCCTCCTCTAGATTATCAGTGTAATCATACAGGACTCATTGAGCCAATTTAGCAGCACTCCAGCACTGAGAGGGGAATATCTTACTCTTTCCTCTCTGCTGCGGCTCCGTGCTCCTACCTCCTCCTCTCCACCTGCACAGTGACTCACAAATGCTGAGGAAAATGAACTCAAGGAGGTATAGAAAAGCAACTCCAAACTTTGGAGAGCTTTCTCCAGTTTGGTGAGATAAGGAGATCACTGGAAGGGTGTGAAAGCACCAGAGCAGGCCCAGGCAAAAGCAATGGAGGGGACCTCTGTGCCAGGAGCAGAGAAGGGCAGAAAGGGTAAAGCCGTCCTCCTTGAGATACCAAGAAGGTGCTGTGCCCTGACTGTGAGAACCAGTTGTACATAGAGCTGCTTCAGGAACAACTACACCATGCTTTAAACCCACAACCTGCCTTAATCCACTCCGTCTTTGCCAGATACAGCTCAAGAGTGAGAAAATGCTGCTTTGTTCTAGATACACTGGCCCATATTCACACCTTCATTCAGGAGGCAAAAACCTTGGAGAAAAATCCCCTGCTCTCACTCACTCTCAACCAGTTTTGACCGTGACAGCATACAGACAGCTTCAGTGAGAAGAAATGGAAGTGCTGGCAGCAGAGCGTATCTAAAGCTTATAAACACACACAACAGGAGGCTGCTGGGTGTTGATACAGATAGTGTGATAAAAAACTGAATAGGAAAAGTTTACAATGAATTTCAGAGAACAAAAATCTTAAAATGAGACCATTTCCCTTTTCCAAGTTCTCTGGCATGTGACTTACAATTAGGTCACACAAGGCATTAGAACGATTACTGTGTAAACTACCCTGTTGGGCTTCATTTTTCCCTTTTCCTTCCCCAGTAACTATCATATTGTATTATTCTGCACCACAAATGTGACCATCTGAACTAATTTTATATGAAATCATTAGCGCACAGTGAGTATTGACATAAGTCAGTGAGAACAGAGCTGCTCCAGAACACTACAGGAGAAAACTCTAATATATAGAAGACCATTGTCAAACTAAAAGGCATTTTAACTGCGGTCACCAAAGAGGTTTTGCTTCCCTCTTCAGTAAGGATTTGAATGATGCAACAGAGATTATGTCACAAATTCACAAAATCCCTTAGAAACCAGGTTTTCATGCAAAGCAATTGAATTGCCCAAAGTCAACAAGATGAAATTCAATAAAAACAAACACGAAGTAGTTGGCAGGAGAAATCACATCCATAAAAACCATGACAAGAAACAACTGTGTAGGCAGTACAAGAGTATAAAAAATTCCACGGATCACAAATAAATAGGCATCAGCAATACAATGCTATGGAAAGTGCTGTAAAATACTACACAGTGTTGGGTGCTACTGCTAAAGAAAAGCATAGACAAAGAAAGACAGTCCAGAAGAGCACAATGAAAATAACGGTGTCGTGGTTTAAGCCCAGGCTGTAAATCAGAACCACGAAGTCCACTTCCCCCCCCCACCTTTCTTCCCTCCGCTTCTGGACGGACGGGGAGGAGAATCAGAAGAATGCAACTCCCACGGATTGAGATAAGAACAGTTTAATAACTAAGGTATAACACAAATCACTGATGCTACCACTAATAGTAATAATGATAAAGGAAATAACAAGGAAGAGAATACAACCGCTCACCAACTGGTACCTCGCCCCCACCCCGCAGTGATCCAGCCCTTCCGGGCCCTCTCCATTCTACATCCTGGGCATGACGTGCTGTGGTATGGAATACCTCTTTGGCTAGTTTGGGTCAGGTGTCCTGTCCCTGCTTCCTCCCGGCCCCTCCTCCTCCCTGGCAGAGCATGAGACTCACAAAGTCCTTGCTCAGTCTAAACATCAGTGTTATCAGCTTTGTTCCCAGGCCGAAAGTCAAAAACACAGTGCTGCACCAGCTACTAAGAAGGAGAAAAACTGACTGCTACTGCTGAACCCAGGACAAACGGGCATTTCCTGTACGAGTGCTGGGAAATGGATTAAACTAAAAAAGAGGTAGCAAGTGACAAACATGAGAACTGTTGTGTATGTACAGTTCTGGTGTCCTCAACATAAAAAGGACATGGAGCTGCTGGAATAAGTCCAGCGGAGGCCACGAGGATGATCAGGGGACTGGAGCACCTCCCGTATGGAGACAGGCTGAGAAAGTTGGGGCTGTTCAGCCTGGAGAAGAGAAGGCTGCGTGGAGACCTCAGAGCAGCCTTCCAGTGTCTGAAGGGGGCCTAACAAGGATGCTGGGGATGGACTCTTCATCAGGGACTGTAGTGACAGGACAAGGGGTAATGGGTTCAAACTTGAATAGGGGAAGTTTAGATTGGATCTAAGGAAGAAATTCTTTACTGAGAGGGTGGTGAGGCACTGGAATGGGTTGCCCAAGGGGGGTTGTGAATGCTCCATCCCTGGTGGTGTTCAAGGCCAGGTTGGATGAGGCCTTGGGTGACATGGTTTAGTGTGGGGTGTCCCTGCCCATGGCAGGGGGGTTGGAACTGGATGATCTCAAGGTCCTTTCCACCCAAACCGTTCTGTGATTCTATGATTCTATTTTCATATAATTACCTTATGATGACAAATCTGTCTCACTGAATACAAAAGGAGGAAGACAGAGCTAAATCTACAGCAAAGACAAGGCAGGTCACATAAAGAGCTCTCTCTACGGGTAGTGATACACAAGAACCAGTTGCCTGTGAGATTGAAATCTCCTTTACCAGAGGTGCTCAAGATCAATAGAGGCAAGTATCTCCTAGAAATGTGCTGGGCATGTTTGATACTGTCTCTTCCAACATTGGCACAACTGAAGGACATCAAGGTGTGCAGCTAAACCTGACTCTTTTACACAGCCCAACGTGGAAAGCCCAGTGACTATCTTCTTATCATAGCACCTTTTTGCCCAGGAAGGTTGTGAATGCTCCACCCCTAGCAGTGTTCAAGGCCAGGATGGATGAGCCCTTGGGTGGCATGGTTTAGTGTGAGGTGTCCCTGCCCATGGCAGGGGGGTTGGAACTGGATGATCTTAAGGTCCTTTGCAACCCTAACTATTCTATGATTCTGTGATTCTATGATTCGGGTTGGAAAGATCACCCAGTTCCAACCCCCTGCCATGGGGAGGGACACCTTCCAAGCCTTGTCCAACCTGGCCTTGAACGATTCCAAGGATACAGAAGGCAAACAGTCACCTACAGAATTTTTTGTAGCACCCTCAGTACAATATGCAATGCCTCTTCTAGACTTAAAAACAACTATACTAAAAAAAAGTAAAATAATACTAAGGCCACAGAAATATAACTAAATACTGAGTGAATTTAAGCCTCATTATCTAGGGAGCAGGAAGCCTTGTTTGGGTTTTTCTTGCAGAGTCCATCACTATTTAATTTACGACAGAAGGTCAACAAATTGTGCTTGGCAACACACAGACCTTGAAACATTCCAGCTGCAGAACCAGAGACAACAAGCAGACAAGGTACATCTTTCTAATGAGAATGATGCACCCTAAATATTTGGATACTTTTAAAGGGATGCACAGAGGTTACACTGAAAAATCTCTATGCTCCAGAGAGGGTCAGTGTATTTGGTGTGTAACAAAAGCACTGTAATTTAATTGATTATCTTGTACTCTATTGGACTCTATTAAACCTCAATAAAAAAGCAGGAAAGTCGCTGACAAAACTTAAGAGGTTCTTGTTTTTCTAGATCTCTGCTGGCTGACAAAGATTCTTCCTTTCAGCAAAGCTCAGCCCCCGTATAAACAGCATCACACAGCGACATTCAGCAATGCTGAGCACAAACCAAAAGCTTTGGCTGAAAGCAGCTAACAGCAGCCCCAGTAACACCAGCAGCCCCAGCTCACCCATGACTTGCTCTTGAAGCCAGACAGAAATCTTGGACCAGAGAAAGGAAAAATAACAGACAAAACTCCTAAACCCACCCTTGAGTCTCATGCATTCAGACTTGCGTGCATATTACCTAATGCTGAGGTTAGGTGTACTTTCCTCAAGTATTTTCACTACAGTCAGATTTCCTGGGGTAAAAGAAGAGCCTCTGACGGGAGGCTGCTGCTTCTCCCATTCAGCCAGAATAAAGACTTGGACTGAAGTCTGCCATAAGGTACCACACACCTTGTGATTAAAAGCAAAAGCCCTGAAGATACACATAACCTATGTAAATGAAGACAAGAGGAGGGAAAAGTGATCAGTGATATCAGCTGGCAGAAGTGTGTCAGAGCCACAGCTCAACATTGAATAGTGTTAAACACAGCTTGCAGGAGACCTGCTTCAGCCACTGGCACATCAACACTTGACTTCCAGCATACCCATGAAGCCTGAAAACCATCACTTTGTTGATCAGTCACTTTGCAATGCATGCAAGAGCTGTATCTACACTTGAGGGTGAAAAAAGTCAAGTTCCTTCTCCTAGTTCCCGAAGGCTGTGTGCTACAGAAAAGAGAGCTCCCAGCTGAGGTCTGACTGAGGAAACTTCTATTCATAAAAACCATGGAAAATTAACAACCCAGTTAAAAACAGGCCAATAATTATTATTTGAGCCCATTTTCTTATTTACAAATAAGAGAAAGTAAGATTTAGTATTGTACATTTTTAATCAATCACTGATTAGTATTTCTAGAACTATGACCACAGTAATAAGGGTTTAATATTAATATGTGGTCGCTTTCTCAAATGACTGCTTTTTAATAGAGATTTTCACTTTTACAAGCATTTTGTGCTTTACAGACATACACATGGGAGCTTTGTATAGCGCTCAATAACAGACTTTTACTCTTAAAATACATGATCCAGAAAAAAGAAACTATTTTATGTATTTTAAAATCCTTAAAACAAGCCATTTATCCACAGAAGAGCTTACTGCTGTTTCTGCTGACAGAAGTTATAAGCATGCTTTTACCTTTATACCCCTTGTTGAATAGTAGTACAGTAGTACCTTTTATTATACCAGTTAACATTACCAGGGACGAAGGAAGATGCTCCATCAGAATTCTGAGCACACAGCCCATACTTCAGGCATAAGGAAGGGTTTTTTGTACCCCAAACCCATTCTGTTGGGTTTAATAAAAATAACCCTAGCTTTAATCATAAATCCACAGAGTTAAATATTGGCGCAATCATAGAAATTTGTCTACTGTTGCTTGTAGTTCCTCAATGTTATTTGAAGACATGTTATTGCTTCAATAAAAATGCTTTCTCCAGCGCTTATCATTAAGATTATTCTTTAAGCAGGCTCACTTCTAACAAAATAAGAAGTAAATAAAGGAACTAGACATGCAGATTAATGATCAAGGAAATAGCTGTGAATGGAATATCTCTTTTCTATCTGCACATTACATAATGTAACCTGTAGCATCCTAATCAATGAGCTGTCTTTATAAAATGTATATAGAATCAGCGAATAGTTAGGGTTGGAAAGGACCTTAAGATCATCCAGTTCCAACCCCCCTGCCATGGACAGGGACACCTCACACTAAACCATGTCACCCAAGGCCTCATCCAACCTGGCCTTGCACATCACCAGGGATGAAGCATTCACAACCTCCCTGGGCAACCCATTCCAGTGCCTCACCACCCTCTCAGTAAAGAATTTCTTCCTTAGATCCAATCTAAACTTCCCCTGTTTAAGTTTGAACCCGTTACCCCTTGTCCTGTCACTACAGTCCCTGATGAATAGTCCATCCCCAACATCCTTGTAGGCCCATTTCATATACTTTTCTATTCAATTAACAAAACAACTGATTAAAAAGTGTCACATTTTCTATAATCTTCTAGCAGCTAAAGGTGACGGAAATCATAGAATCTGAGTAATTACAGAAAGATACCAGAAGTCATATAAAAGATACCTGAAAGACCATTTAGTTCCAACCCCCTGCCACAGGCACGGACACCTTCCACCAGAGCAGGTTGCTCCAAGCCCTGTCCAACCTGGCCTTGAACACTGCCAGGGATGGGGCAGCCACAGCTTCTCTGGGCACCCTGTGCCAGCGCCTCAGCACCCTCACAGGGAAGAACTTCTGCCTAAGAGCTCATCTCAATCTACCTGTTTCAGCTAATTTTTTCCTATACGAAAGCGTAACAGCGCATGAAAAATTGTGGTTGTCCTTAACCAAGCTCAAATTTCTAGTGATCCCAAGAGACATGCCAATTGAAAATCCTAAACAGAATTATCTCTCTCTGGACATTTCAGGGTATACAGTGTTTTACCTTCTTTCCATAGTAAATCCTGTCAAATCAAAACCTTTATAACACTTGATGTCCTCCTCTACTTGAAACTCACCGTATTTGGAGAAAATTTCATGAGCTATCGACAGTACTGGCGAAAACTCTTGTCACAACCTCGGTCATCCACATAATGATTCTTTTCCTAGTTGAGATTAAGCAAGTCCTGATGCACTGCAGCACTGCTGCTGCTTTATAACTGATGGGCTTTATGAAAATGTAGAAAACAATTTGTCTGATCCTTATCAGGCGCTGGGCCAATTCAGCTACACCGACACCACTTGAGCTTAGAGGCTCCTGATATTTTATTGCCAGCAAGCCACAAGCAATCTCTAGGTAAGATCAAAAGAAACACTAGTACGTGTTATTAAACAAGAGATTATATAGATTCATCTTAAAGCACTGTTGTTTGATCACGATTACGACTGGCAAATGTAGATGGTAACTGAGCCAAGACGGGGGAGCACCTGCCAGTCTCAGAAGAGCATGAAAGAATAAAAGAGAAGATTAAACCCTCGGTTTTCTAGTTCACAAATTCCACACAGAGACGTACAGCTGAGCACTGCAGCACCCTTCGTTTGTTTTCTCAGAAAACACTTGTCAAGTGCGTTCCCCTGGTTTTTGTGTTCTCTTAGCCTCAGCAAACAAAGCTACAACTTACTGTAATGGAGCCTCAAGCTGCTACGGAACAGCCTCTTAAAGCTCTGGATGAGGGTCCACTGCTTTCAAGAAGGCTGAGAGGCCGAAGTACAAAAAAGTAATTGCCAAATGAAACAGCATTTCCTCACTACTGCACCTCACTGAAAAGGAAAAGAGCTACAGGTTGGGCAGAGAAGAGATTCAGAGCAGCCCTGCAGAGAAGGACTTGGGGGTGTTGGTCGATGACAAAATGAACATGAGCCGGCTTCAGTGTGTGCTCGCAGCCCAGAAAGCAACCGTATCCTGGGCTGCATCAAGAGGAGCGTGACCAGCAGGTCGAAGGAGGTGATCCTGCCCCTCTACTCTGCTCTCGTGAGACCTCACTTGGAGCGCTGTGTGCAGTTCTGGTGTCCCCATCATAAGAAGGACATGGAACTGTCGGAACAAGTCCAGAGGAGGCCACGAGGATGATCAGGGGACTGGAGCACCTCCTGTATGGAGACAGGCTGAGAAAGTTGGGGCTGTTCAGCCTGGAGAAGAGAAGGCTGCGTGGAGACCTCAGAGCAGCCTTCCAGTATCTGAAGGGGGCCTACAAGGATGCTGGGGAGGGACTCTTCATCAGGGACTGTAGTGACAGGACAAGGGGTAACGGGTTCAAACTGAAAGAGGGGAAGTTTAGATTGGATCTAAGGAAGAAATTCTTTACTGAGAGGGTGGTGAGGCACTGGAATGGGTTGCCCAGGGAGGTTGTGAATGCTCCATCCCTGGCAGTGTTCAAGGCCAGGTTGGACAGAGCCTTGGGTGGCATGGTTTAGTGTGAGGTGTCCCTGCCCATGGCAGGGGGGTTGGAACTGGATGATCTTAAGATCCTTTCCAACCCTAACTTTTCTACGATTCTATTTTACAGTATATCATAGAACAGCTGGTCCACGCTCATTTCTAAGACTAATCCATCCTTTGACACATAACTCAAAGGCAGCTCTAACACTGAGCAGAGGGGACACTCCTCTGATCCTATTCTGCATTTTCTGGTACTCCCAGGTCCCCAAGTAGTACCCCATGCTGTAAAACATAAACCCTCAATTATCTCTTGTAAAAACATCACTCTGGCTGCTAGACAGCTGCCTTCTCATTTCCAGTAGTTTCTAACTAAGGAAAAATTGTGTGCACACACACACACACACATACACACATGGAAAACAAGTCCAGCACCTTATGGCTACAGAGACACCAAATTATTTGTGATGATTGTTCTTTCCTGAATTTAAGAAAGACAAAATTATCTGGCTTATTTACAAGAGGAAGAAAAGAGCAAGAGGAAACTCAAAGCAACATATCATTCAAATGAGAAACTACCTTCCTGAACCAAAACCCAAATATTGTGAAGATAATGACTTTCAAAAATCAAGTCTTTTATTTTTCCACCCTGTAAGGTGCATTTAAATTAAGCAAATTTATTTTCTTCCCTGTTTATCTGGTCAGGTAACACTGTGGACTCAATTGCTCAGTACGCAGACAGCCAGGTTGTCTCTAAGAACCAAGAGTAAGAGGAAGTAATAAGGCAGGACTCCAGAACAACTCAATACCTCCCCATCTCCTCTCTGTGAGGGCAATTAAACACAAAGTGTAGTCACAGCATCACTTAGAATTCTTCACAGTGCTCAGGCACTCAGAAACTGGAACAGTTCAAGTTCCCCTGCCTTTCAGACATAAACAGTCCCTAACTTGTGCAAGGCTAATTGTGCTAAAGACCAGTGCAGGAACCTCTGGCATTTCATTAAATTCTTCAGAGATCTCCTAGCAAAACAAAACAAAACGAAACTCCTTCTCTTTCCCAGCAAAGGGTGCTCTGAAACTCAAGAGTGAAGCAATAATTACCAGAGTGATGTTCTTGACCAGTACCTCATCAAAAATACCGTGTACAAAGAGAATTAATACAGTTAATATTTTAATAGGCAAAATCCTTGAGAAGAATAGGTTCCACTAGACCTAAAATTCATACATATATATATAAGGACATGCCAGAGACAGTCCAGCAAAGGACCACAAAGGATGAAGAGCCTGGAGGAGCAGCTGAGATAACTGGGGTGGTTCAGTTTGTAAAAGACGCAGGGACAGGTTTACAGTCTAAGATTGTCTAAAACTGGCTCAGTGCAATACTACTCTAAGCTGTAGTAGCATTCTTCTTGGCAGCTACACATCTTGCTGTGCAGGTTTGCTCACGGCTGGGCTGTGCTCTTGATTCAGGCTGAAGCTCCATGAATTACTTTCAGACAACATCACTTTACACAGTCACCACTCCTCCTCCCCAGCACCTTTTTCTGCTGATCACTGCCATGTGTCTTCTGCTGGCATGGAGATGCACACAAAAGCAGATCACAGACTTGATCCATCTGTAAGTAACTATTTTCGCCTCCCAAGGACTGAACAGGGGCAGGAGCAGGCAGCTGGGGTTCACGCCTGCCTAAATCAGCTTAAGCCACAGTGAGATCAAATCCCAGCCTGTTCCACACTGCAAACCTCCAACAACACAGCCAATTCCACCCCCACAGTCTGAACCTCCCAATTTTGTAACTCTGATGAATAAGTGTGAAGTAGTTATGAATGGTTCATATAGGGATACTTTGAAAATGCAGAATTAGGAATAGACGACATAGAACGTTGCAAATGGAAGGTACAAGAATGCTAATATCTCTAAATATTAAAGCCATATGTAAGCTGAAATTTAAATCTGGTTACTTATCCTACAAGAGCATTACAAATGTAGTAAATACTAAACTAACAATAGATTTTCTTAGTAGTCTGTGCAGATGTCTCAGATTAGGCTTCTGAACATAACTCCTTAGCTCATGTTACGGATATCGTCCAAGATTTCATCTCCACCATGAGGATTTCTGCTTGTGTCTTTCTTCCAGAGCTCATAATCACTGAAGAATTACAAGGTTTGATATTACCTCAGTACCCAAAAAGGAACTGCAAGAGATATTGGGCTTTAAAAGTTTACAGGTGTTGAAATAATTTCGTTGCTGCAAAACACATGTATTAAAATAATAGTCCAGCATAATATTCTGTGCAAGGCAGTGTCATGAAAGCCCCTTTGTCCGGTAGTCCTTCAGAGTGGTGGAAATTCTGAACAGTAGAATTATACATAGTGTATGTACAAATATACATTTTTATATATATAAACATCTAGAAAAACATTTAAAATTGATTATAATTCTGTATGTTTACGCACAAATCCTGGCACCTTGCATATGATGCCATCTAACATCAGGTTTTCTGTGTGTCTCCACTACTTCATCAGTTTTCAACAATGCTGTGAACTAACATTCACAAGTAGAAGCCCCCTTCCCTGAGAATGTGAGGAGGGGGAAATCACAAGGTAAGCTAAAATGCAGGAGCCTCCACAATGGAGAGCTGACACTAGCTGTCATAGAATCATAGAATAGTTAGGGTTGGAAAGGACCTTGAGATCATCCAGTTCCAACCCCCCTGCCATGGGCAGGGACACCCCACACTAAACCATGTCACCCAAGGCCTCATCCAACCTGGCCTTGAACACTGCCAAGGATGGAGCACTCACAACCTCCCTGGGCAACCCATTCCAGTGCCTCACCACCCTCACAGTAAAGAATTTCTTCCTTAGATCCAATCTAAACTTCCCCTCTTTCAGTTTGAACCCGTTACCCCTTGTCCTGTCACTACAGTCCCTGATGAAGAGTCCCTCTCCAGCATCCTTGTAGGCCCCCGTCACGGTAAGGTAGTTAACTCCTCGGGGTAATGAGGGCTCTGAACAATTAACATGCTAATCACAGTTGTTTAGAAGGGGGTGAAAGCATAGCTGACATCATCTGTTGAATGAAGAAGTTCATGCTGCAATGGAATTACTCTCCAGTGAAGCTTTCTGAGAAGGCACAGGTGCTTCTGTGTCACAGGGAAGGAAGGATGCAGCACACTGGAAAGTTCTCACCACAGCTGTCTACCCCATCGCAATGCCAGAGCTGACCCTTGCTTCAGCTTTGCCTTGCAGAACCAAAGCAGCTTCTGCGAGTGCTCAGCATCAGCTCCACTGCAGCGAGCCAGGAAAGTGAATCACACTGCTGGCCACAGATGTGCAACACAGTGTAACTCACATTGCTTCTAATAGCCCCTTGGTTGGTCCTTTAACCACTTCCTATGTGGTGAGTGGAGAGACGAGATGCTAAGCAGAAGCTAAGAGAATCACAGGATCACATAATGGCTTGGGTTAGATTGGGTTGAGAAGGGATCTTAAAGATCATCTGGTTCAAGCCTCCTGGAAGATTCTTGGATATAATAAAGAAAAGCTTAAAACTGATACAGAAATCAGTGATAAAATAATGGCCTTTTACAGAAATACTTTTTAACATCTTTCTTTTTAAAATACTACACAGCAAAGGCTCACACATCAGGAAACACTCGTTTTTCTTTCATTTCAGAACTTTATTACATCTTGATTAGGGTAAGCTGTTTATATATGTATATATATATATGTAAGGGGCCTATAAGGATGCTGGAGAGGGAGGCTTCATTAGGGACTGTAGTGATAGAACAAGGGGCAAAGGGTTCAAACTTAAACAGGGGAAGTTTAGATTGGATATGAGGGAGAAATTCTTTACTGTGGGGCTGGTGAGGCACTGGAATGGGTTGCCCAGGGAGGCTGTGAGTGCTCCATCCCTGGTGGTGTTCAAGGCCAGGTTGGACAGAGCCTTGGGTGACATGGTTTAGTGTGAGGTCTCACTGCCCATGGCAGTGGGGTTGGAGCTCGATGATCTTAAGGTCCTTTCCAACCCTAATTACTCTATGATTCTATATTATATTATACTTCTCTTTCTTCCTAGGGTTTTAAAATTGTCTGGTTTGTTTTACCAACAATCATATAAATGTTAGATGATCTGCCACCTACTTCTTAACACAGAAGTTATCAGTTCAGAGAAAAGCTTTAGCTCTAGCAGAGAAGCCAGATTAGTTTTCAGCCCTTCTGCTACTGTTACTCCAATGATAACACAGAAAAAAAGAATATCAAAACAACAAAAGTAACATAAAATAAGGTTAATATAAGATTATGTGGACGAGAAGAGCTTCAAGCAGCTAAAGCTCAGTGAGAATCTTGCTGCAGCACTTCTTCCTCTCACATGTTTTCCAGGCTAAACCACACAGCCATCAAGTACTGCATCACTACTTTCTCAAATGTTCATAAATACATTAAACTCATGATCGGATTTAGTATTAAGGAAACTGTACCACAAACAAGATGTTTTAACAATATCTCAAACTGTTGCTACTAATGAATGTTTGATCCGTATTTCACACTTACTTTTGGTGCAGAACCAAACCTAAAATATATAGTAGTATTTAGTATATATAGTAAAATATATAGAAGTACCAGGTCTACCCAATCAGACAAAGGCTTAACTGAGGTATAATTTTTAACCAGAGGAGAAAAACAGGGTTTCATTAATGAAACAGCTGTATTTAATACAGTTGATTACGCCTCTAAAAGACATCAATGGTTATATTGTTTCTTTTAAAATTAATGCTATAGATTTGACTCTTCAAAAAGCTTCACACTTTCATGTTGTACTTTCTTCCTCCTTAACATTAACATAATTCTCAGCACTGAATTAGTCCTAATGTCACTGAAAGTCCTTAACTTGCCTGGTGAGCCACAATACAAGTACTCGCATTTGAAAGACCAGTTTGATTTGGTTGCCAGCAAAGGATGAACAACCTCTAGGCAAGTGTAGTAACTCTACAATGACTTTTCCTGATAAGGAGAAAAACTGAAGGAAAGCACATCAAGAAATCATTGAATACACTGAACTGTGTAAAATGATTTAACACGAACATCTTCAAATACAACACCAAAGAGCACAATCCATTTGTTTATGCTTTCCAGAACACATCTCCTGCCCTTTTGAAGCATCTCATTAAGTGTTGCTCTGAAGCACAAATACACTGAGTGAAGATTACAGGGCTCCACACATCACTCTTTCAGGAATCATAATTCCGTATCTCCTGCATCTACAGCTCTTAAACAGTGCAGAACACCAAATGATTCGGCTACATCCTGGCAGTTACAGGTGTTTTTTGATTACAGGACAGGCACCTTGAACAGCAAAAGATGAAATGCACCCATAGCTGGTCGTGAAATATTTGTTCCATTAAACTGACTCCAGTTTTCCCCTCAAATAGCCACTGAGAAACTGAATTTCCCACAGCGAGGTGCATGAACAGATGAACTGCCAACTAAGGGAGTTAAATGGCATTCAAAATGGGATTATCCTGAGAAAATACTACTTAAACTTCAAAGATGATGGATGATTATAATATAAATGAAACCAACCAAACATCCTCCTGTACAGCTATGATCAGTTGAAAACACCTTTTCATCTCTCAGTTAATCCTAGATAGACTCTACAAAAACACTACTAGGAGCAAACTGTGGGGCCAGCCCCCTCGTCCACCAAAATACATTATCTTGATGTTAGTGGTACTCAATAGCATAAATGAGCTACAAGAACATCTAACTGCAATGCAATAACACTAGAATCCTCTCTTTCTACCACTAATTTAGCACTTTTAGACCATTAACACTGAAACCAAAAGGTGAACAAGATGTCACAGCTCACTGTGCTATTATATATATGTATGAAATGGGCTAAGAGAATTAAGAAAAAGCTAAACCCAAAGTGCAATGTCTTTCCTGCAAATTGCAGCAATGTAGTTGAAATCAAAACTGCTTTTAGTTTAAAGCCTGTTATCACTAAAAACTCTTCGTAAAAGGTCAGCAGTTTGGGCACAATTATATTTCTGGCCTGTTTCCTCACCAGCCTCAGCAGACTTTCCTGTCAAACAGCTTAATTGCACATCCTACTCTGGAAAATGACAGTGCATAATATCTTGGGCTCCATCACATGCAGAAGATCTGACTTTTTTTCTTTCCCAATAGGAGATGTAAGAATAAATCAATCAACCAAAAAATTAACCAGCAAGTCTTAGTGAAAGTATCCTGGAACATTAACTTCTTTCTGCTAACTTAATAACAAAGGCACCTGTGAAGAAGATGACATTTCAGGTTATCTCACTGAATTTCATTAGTCCATAAATAAGGGAATGTTTTCACAAATACTCCTGAAATCTTCCAGTAACCTGTTATATCACCATTTCCAGGGATTTCAGTCATTTCTCTGAAATCCAAGGAAGTAACAAAAGGATTTTATCTTTACTGTGTTTCCTTAATAGCAACCGCAACAACCCACCACCGCCCAGCACCACAACCACCTGCACTCACATTTGCACAGCGAGGCCAAGAGGTGCTTATTTTCCACCAGCCAACAAGAGCTGTTCATCAGAGTATGAGCAGGAGTGCACAAGCTTACAATTTAGAACAGGCTTATTAAAAAGCCTAGAAACAGAAAGTTTTATTGTTGCAGTTGTTTTTCATTTTCTTCTCAGAATATATTGCCTGCCTCACAGCCTTCTACCACTGTTACAAGTATTACTGGATTATTCCTTATAAAAAAGTCCTTATTAAATTACCTCAGCAACCTGCTCTAGTAGAAGGTGTCCCTGCCCGTGGCAGGGGGTTGGAACTGGATGAACTTTAAGGTCCCCTCCAACCCAAGTCATTCTGTGATTCTATATGATTCTTGGCATCCGCTGATGGAGACAGAAATCCTTTGAGCTTAGAATCACCTTTATCTACACATCACTTCCTACTTTCCAAAAGGTATTTCCAGACTAGGGTCACCTCTTCTTTTTGGAACGCAGAAGAAAATATGTGGTGTTCCCTCCACAGTCTCAGTGTGGCTAAAACTGTTCCATAGCTGGACTAACTTCTTTTTCACACCACCCAAGTTCAGGCGGTGGTTAAACAGAAACAGCTTTTTAACCCACACCCATTAAAAGCAGTGAAATAAACTATGTGCCAAACATGAAAAAGAGAAAATCTGAGACAGAAGATCCCCAAACACGCTCCTTTCCCAGGAATTCTTTAAACAAAAAGAAGTTGGAAGCAGGATTCAAATTTGAACGTAAACCCAAACCAAACTATGCGCAGCATCCTTGTACACTGCTCACAAATCACCGGCCTCTAAATTAAACACAGGAAGCAGGAAACACTGTGTGACCCCCCCCGTATTTGTCATGATTTGCACTAGTGTCACTATCTGCAAGGTATGGTTGACCTCATGTGGACCTCGGTGCTCCTGGACCACAGGGAATCATTACAAAAGTGAAAACAAGGGAGACAAAAGCAGAGCCCGGCACAGCAAGCAGCACATGCCCCAGTGCAGCGAGAATACAGATGGACAGATCCGGTTACAGTACACACCAGTGTAAAACACAGACTGATAGTTTCAGCTATCAAATTACAGCAGAAACCCCCTTATAGAAATACAATGCCATTATACACAACCCGGACAATGCTCTGATACATTAGTCATGTTACAGACATTTGGCTGGAAGTTTGAAAATAAATCTAACAGTTTTAGTGAACAGAAGTGAACTATTGTTCTCGCATAAATCTCTTTTTAACAAACATCTTGCAATGATGTTTACTAAAAAGATACTTTGTTCATACAATCAAATGATCCTATCATGTAGTAACAGATGAAATGATTTGCATTAGTGGCATTAACGTTTTTAACACTTCAAGTTACTTACTTGGCATCACCTATAGCCCCCTTTGAGAACAAAAGGAATAGTGAAAGAAACTCAAAACACTGTTAAGAGGAGCACATAAGACTTGGATATATTCTCTTTGGTGAAAAGATACTGTCAGTGGATACATGAAGGGATTCATGGCAAAAGGAGGCATCAAGTAAAGGAAAACATCAGCCATAAACTTTCAGTGGGGGTTTAGAAAACTACTCCCTTCTCAGCACTGGGAAGCCCTCAACTGATGAGTGCACCCAACTTCTGCACTGACCAGGGCTTGAATACTTCAAAGAAAAACAAGTAGTCTTTACCATTACAAAGATGTTTCAAATCTAAACCAAGGGGAAAACAACATGCTCTTATCTCAGTTCATAAGCTTGAGTCTTTGAGGTGTTCTCTCATACCTGACGTGCACCTACATGCTATTGGGTTGCTGGGTTTTTTCTAAACATCAGAACACCACTTCTTTGATCAAACTGTTATCTTCAGACCAACCACTGTAATTTTCCATTTCAACTGTAGTTAACTATAATGCTTTCAAGTAGGGCACAGCCTCTTCCACAGAGTCCAGAGCTCCAGGTGACTGCAGAACACACTTAAGGTCGTCCCTTTGCACTTATTTCCTTACTGCCTTTACTGCACTCACTGGTGCTGTTTTGTTCCTGTGCATCTCAGTTGCTTCTGTTACAGGGACAACCCAACTTGGACAGAAGTCCATTCACCGTAAGAGAGCTCATAAAGACTCAGTAAAATACATCAACTATTCTGATTTGGAGTAATAACAGAATGGTTTGGGTTGGAAGGCACCTTAAGCATAATCTAGTTCCAACTCCCTGCCATGGACAGTCCCTTCTGTTCTCCTATAAAACAAAGGTTTTCTCCACATGTACTCACCCAGGACTTTTCTTTTTAGACAGGAATATCACCTCCCCAGTTTCTATGCCCTAACTCCTTATCACTTGCCATGAATCAAACGTTATGGCACAATTATGCTAGTGAATCCCTGGAAAAAGTGAAACTGATAATCTACATTCCTTTCAAAACAACTGTACAGAGCAGCATACAACCAGAAGCTGTTTATCAGTTGAGAGGATCACACAGAAGTAGGCCAGTAACAACCCTTATAATACATAATACCTAAAACCCTGAAGGAGGCAACAGCAAAAGGTTGACAGGGAAGCAGGAAAGGAGTTCAGTTCTTCTGGGAATTATAAAACAGGGAGGGTTTGGTGGGGTTTGGTCACTGTGTAATTTGGCTACTCCCTACCCTGAGAGTGACATGAAAGATGCATTTCCTGAAGCAAAAGGGAAAAAGGAAATAACGATGAAGACAACTGATAGGGATGATATGGAAGAGTTCAAGTAGGGTTGCTGAGTTATTTTAAGTGAAGAAAAAATGCCAGGAATGAAAGAAAGGAGAAATATTACAAGAGAGAGGCAAATTTAGTTTAATTTTTCAAATGTTTGGGAAGGATAGAGAACTACTTGAAGGGGCAATACTGCACCCAGTAAAACTGATTTAAACCCTCTAAATTGCAGCCAGGATGATCACAGGGGAACTGAAAAAAGACCCATTAGAGTCAAAACCACCCTGTCTGAATGGCTTATTTACTATGAAGTAAAACACAGGTTACCTGAGGAAGAATAATTCACTAGTACAACTCTCAGAAAAGGAAACAAAATGGCAAGAGCAGCTTTACAACTGTCCCATCATCAGTGGAGCTCGGCAATGCTGGGGTAGTCATCAGTCTACTCACTGATATTTAGGACTAATTAAACCTGTCAGGACAAGGAAGCGGAATAAATTAGTACACCATTAAAAGCCCTTTTCAACCCTAATTACAAGCTGCCTTGCTTTTGTCAAGAAAAAATAACATGTGTTAGAGGTTTTCTGTTGCTTCCTTTGTGTTCAAGAGCTTTAGTTTAAATTGCAAGAATAAGAAACTGAAGCGAGCCCTGGACAAGGTCCTTAACTTGGTATCCATGTACAAATATTGTAACATCAAAGTGACTCTCAGATTGCTTCCAGAACTTCTGGCAGCGTTTCATACTATGTGAGGAACACCTACTTCACTGCTGGGGCAGTGAAATGCTTCTCCAAACACCGACCAATATTGTAGCATAGGGCCAAGGGAGAAGCGCATATAAAAATATTGTTTTGGGGAAAATCACAGCCCATTCTTACCATTTGGCTTCTCTAAAGCTAAAACTAAACTCACAACACAGACATGCCACATTAAAACAGAATGAGGGCTTAATATTGGCAGATTTAATACAAGAAGCCTACGTGAATCTGGCCTGAGGTCCTTCTGCTTTTAAGCAGAGATAAATCCAAGGCACGAAACGGTCAAGATTAACTAACTTTAAAATACAGATGAAACACTTTAGAACTTAATTCTGTTATCTTCTCATTTGTTTTGAAAATGAATCTTCTATTGGAAAGCTTCCATAGCAAAATCAGGAGCTTTCCCAGGTCTTACCTATAATAAGTGCTGAATCTCTAGCAAAGACTTTTTCCTTCTAATTAGAAACTTGCACTAAAAAGGTTTTGACCAACAAAAAGACAGCCTGACACAACTGGATATAAACTCATGGATACTCTGACAGGCTGTAACTTTGCCAATTCTATAGAAAAAAGAACAAATGGATACTTAAATAAAACCCTGAAGTATTTCCTCTCCCCCAAATATTGCACCATTTTTATCTGCTTCTTAGGTCACCTGAGCAGAAACTACTTTAGAATCATGCAAAACACGACAAATCAGGTCTTATCTTCAAAGGTGGTAGTGGGAAAACCCAAAGGAATTTCAAATCCCTGAGATATCAGCAAAGAATTTAATTATGAAGTGATTTATGACAGTATTTTGATACCATAATCTGCCTACAATAAAGGAACAGGTCAGAGAAAAAATTCGAGCAACCCTGGTTCATTAATGCATCTTCAAATGTTTAATACCTGTATTTTCATAAGCTTAATATAATGCCAGATAAGAACATCAGCAACAGAAATGCCTTTTTTAATAGATCTTGAATAAAATTCCTTACGATACTCTGGGGGAATTAACAGAGGCAAATATGAACTCCCATCTATCCTGGGAAAATGACTGAATTAGCCATTCCAGCAATATGTCTAATTTTACCTCTCCTAAAATCCCTCTTTAGGGAAACTCTCACACTCAGCGCTGTGGGACCAGAGACATCTCAATAGCAGGCAGCATGGAAATTATGTTGTAACTTACAGACAACCCTTCCCAGAATCTTCTCCTGATCGCATGGTTTCATTAGTCCAAAGAGTCCCCTTCAACAGGCTGGCCTGGTCTTCCTAGGACCACTCCAGCAAGGCTCACACCCTCTAACCGCATCTCTCTACACACAGCTCTCACTTCGGGGATAAAGCTATGGAAGCACAGATCTGGAGGGCTGTTTCTAGTGCTTTTAAGAGAAGATTTTGTCTAGATGGCACCTTAAAAAAAACAAACAACTGTTGAAATACTGAAGAAAAGTGAGGATGGGAGAAGCAGCAAGGACACCCAAGTGCCTGGGGCAACATGCACTGAGCTTTTGGAACAGGGATTGCTTTGGCTACAGTTCTCTGCTTGGCCACTTCACAGAGACAAGGAAGGACTTCTTGACACCAAGGGGTATGAGCACATGTTGTTGCACAACCACTTGGAAGGACAAAATACATGCCAAGGCAAAACTTAGAAATGTCCTATTTTATGTCACTTCTGTGGCCCATAAGGTGAGGAAGGGCAGTAACACAGCATCTCCGCAGTGACCAGGGCTGGTACAGCACAAGCAGAGCGAGACCTTGAGCTAAGAAGACACTAAGACTTGTTAAACCTCTACCAAAGCAGGGATTACACACAGTATTAGGTAGCACACACAGGGCTGGTTGCAGGCAGCAGCGTGGATGAATGTCCCCTCCAAACCCAGAGCATGATCTTTGGTGATCATCTGTTTGCATGAAAACACCTCAGGGTAAATGATGTGGAGGAACCTCTTCTTAAGCCAGTTATTTGGCACCATGTCCACTGTTGAGCAGTACTTTTAATAACTGTTGTAATGAAATCTTGTATTGACCCCTGAATATATGCTAGGGCAAAACTTATCCCAAAGCATTTATTAGAGTCAATGAAAATAAATCTTTTTACAGTGTATTTTAGAATAAATGACCTTTTTTCCCCTGCATTAACTGATGAATTGCCATATAAACCATCTGTGCAATGTTAACAAGTGGTATTTTAAAGTACCATGCAGTTAATCTCTTATGAAACTGCATTTAATACAGTTCCACCAAGCTGATTAATACAATTTACTATAATGCTGTATTTCTGTTTTCTGTGTTACAATTCCATCAATCAGAACAGTATTTCCCATATTGAAACAATAATAATTTTGTGAACCTCAATGCTAAATGGTCAATGTAGAGACTGCATGGACTTGAACTGAAAGAATTTATATTGGGAGATTAAGTGATGAAAAAATATTAAGGCAGTTCCACAAGTGCAGTTAACTTATGGAAGGAAATGCTTTGTCAAGCAGTTAGTTACTGTCTCACACTGAAATTGTTTCTTGGTCACCTCTATGAGGACGTATTGTTCATCACCTGCTCCTTTTAAATGGCTCTTTTGTATCCAAAATGCAACTAGAGAATGAACTGTAAGATGTTCTGTGGCTACCACGAACATGGGAAGAGATACCAATCAACCTTTCCTTTACACATCATTGCTACCATCCAAATAAAAAGTGAAGGACACCTGATTTAAGTGGGATAAACAGTGCCAGGGGCAGATTTGATTACATAAAGTTCTGAGTTTCAACAATTTAAATAGTTTTTTCATTAAAAAAACACACTTTTTATTAAATATATGTGCACGCTTCCAAATGTCTGGAAATCCAAGCACTTTTCGCATGCCTGGAAAATTCTACACACTCCTGATCTGCTGCACAGTTGTTGCAAAGGGAAACTGAGTTCAAGGGCATGCAGATGACACACACAAATTTATTTGTCCACATTTTTCTCCTGACTTTACACAAAGTCCAAGGAGCTGTGTAAGGAACGGCACAGGAGAGGAGAGCACTGCACGTAACATGGTTACTGAAAAGAAACACTTCCACATCTGCTTCTGCTCAGTTCCATTCTGCACACAGCTCAGAGCAAAGAAAATTCAGAGAAGTAAATGAAAAATGACTGTTGAACTCTCCTTATAAACAAGCTACCCAAGATCTTCAACATGCACATGGGAGTCAAAGCACGTTGTCAGAAGGAGCTTTGGGAAGAACACCGTTCATCTCTACCTGTATTACAAACATTTCAGTAACACACAAAAGGAGGCAGCAATGCTGTTAATGTTACTGCAATAAAGCACCAGCTTTTCCTTCTAAGCTTCCAAACTTCAGAGAAATTCAAGTAGGCAGAGCAGCATGATCCATCTTGCACCCCAACAATATTCTTAGTCATTAAATTTGCAGCACAAAGTTGACAGGGTACCTTAGCACTGATGCCTGCAAAGAACAGAGATTGCTAAAGCATTGGGACCAGCTCCACTGCAACCTAAAACTGCAGGAGACCACTTGGGTTACCAAGACCCATGGTCTTTCACTGCAGGTAACCTTGGTAATTAGTGAAGATAGGAAATAATGCAGTTATTGCATGGCTGGTGCAATACTGTCCTTATACATGATGAGATAAAAAGTTTACTTCTCACTTTTACTTGTATGACTCCAAGTTAGATACTTATCTATCCAAGCCTCACGTGGAGATGTTAATGCTACACTTTTTTCCAGCCATTTCCCAAGGTTATTTTGGCAGTTAACTGCTCAGAGCAGGAATTATCCCGTATTAAGTTCAGGTGGTTCCTGACACATGCGTGGAGACCTCATAGCCACCATCAAGTATCTGAAGGGGGCCTACAAGGATGCTGGAGAGGGACTCTTCATCAGGGACTGTAGATACAGGACAAGGGGTGATGGGTTCAAACTTAAATAGGGGAAGTTCAGGTTAGATACAAGGAAGAAGTTGTTTACTATGAGGGTGGTCAGGTGCTGAACAGGTTGCCCAAAGAGGCAGTAAATGCTCCATTCCTGGCAGTGCTCAAGGCCAGGTTGGACAGAGCCTTGAGTGACACGGTCTAGTGTGAGATGTCGCTGCCCATGGCAGGGGGTTAGAACTGGATGAGTTTTAAGGTCCTTTACAATCCAAACCAGTCTGTGGCTCTATGGCCCTATGTTGCTGGTGCAACTGTAATTCAGGTCTCTGAGTGCATGTGGCTTTCATTACATGGTGGGTTTTGCAAAATCCCTCAGCCTCCTGCATGAAAGGAGGTGAATGAAGATTGCACAGCAAAGGACACTCCTGAGGGGCACCATCCTCATTTGCTTCAGTGTATTTCAGCCTGAGCAGTTCAAAGTAAAGATATATGCCACTGAAAACTGGCATAGAGAGGGACAGACTGGTAAGTTCTGCAGACTGATGGTGCTACATCTGCAAAAGAGATGATTGAAAGCTGTACTTCATTTAAGGAGATATCTTAGAGTCATTTTTAAAATCACTGGCTACTACCCAGAAAAACCTACTCCACTACAATGAGAAATACCCCAGATACAACAAAAATTGTAAATATAAGCCAAGTTGGTAAATATTCCAGGGACTGTACATATAAGGCTACGACAGTGCTTGTTCCAATGAGTCTTCCAATGCTCTGCTTTCAAATAAAACTTAACTGAAGTACATGCTTAAATGATTCCTTCCTGTCTAGCAAAAAGTTTAAGTCACTCATCTGGTTAAACACTGCTGAAGTCAAGGGGACCTATACACATACTTAAATTCACTCCCTATCAAGTAAAGCACTAGAGCATGTGCTAAATGTGCCTTTGGGAATTAGTGTCTCAAGCTGCACGCTCCTGCAAGTATTTAGGCACATGGGTAGTTCTGTTACGATGAATATTTCCATTGATAAACACATCCAGAGTTGTTAGCAGGAGCGAGACTTTGAGCACTACTGAGAAGGCAAAAGCAAATACCAAACAAATTACAACTGTGATATTCCTTCTCCTTGTAAATGAAAATCCCATAGAGCTGCATGAGAGATTTCTCTATCGGAAGATATAGAATAAAGGAGTCAAAACCTTTAAGAGGAAAAATATACTACAGAAGTAAATTATTGTCACAGCTGACAAACAGAAAAAGTCCAGTTTCTTTGCCCAACTTCCACATTTTTTCCCAGGATCCCTGTACTTCAGCCAGATACAGCAATCAACAACCCAGTATTTGTATTTCTAATTCTGTGTAATTAATGAACAGTTTTGCCTTTACTGCAATCAGAACTCCCATATAGGAAAATGTAAGCCAATTGATGCCATATGTCCCTCTGAATTGTTATTCCAGATGTATTCCTTGGAGTCACAGAATTGAGGTTCCTGTTTCCTTTAAATAACACATTCCTCAAAACTCAAACGAAGATATTCTGAGTATAGTGTGTTAATACGATTAATTTATTCTGTAATATTCCATTCCTTCAGCATTTTGCCTATAACCTGAGTACAAAATAAAGAAACAGCTTACCTATAACGTATTAAAGAAGTACAAATGCACTTGTTGTGCCATTAGCCTCAGCTTGCTCTGGCCAGAATGGTGACCTTACACTTACGTATCTTTCCGTTTCCATTAGCACTGAATAGCTTCACCCATACAGTGAAAGAGCTGGATTTGGTCAGAACACTTGCTTTTAGGAAGCTGCAAAGTTTCATTATCTTCCTCTTTAGCCTCCAGCAAAGAAAGCAATAACAACGCACAAGTTTTGCAGGATTATTTGCTTAACCACAGGTTACCAGTGCTAAGTCCTGCTACAGAAAATCAGAACTGGGGAAGGCAGCTCAGCAATCGCTTTCCCACACTGCCCTGCCAACAACCTCAACCTTGCTGGGCCATTTTCTCCAGGGGCTACAAGTAATTAAGTTTCATTGCTAAATCAGTCTTGAGCCTGTCTTGAGCAGAAAAATCACTAATGCTTAATTGCATGTGGTGATGTGGTGAGCAGTCCATTAGGCAGGCTGCAGTTACCAGCTTAGTTTTTGCAGCTCTGCAGGATACTGCAAAATGAAAGGTCATTATTTTATTGAGGCAGTCACTTGTATAATACGTATTTCCTACAGAAAACAGTGCTACTTCAAAAAGGCTCAGAATTTATGTTACAAAGTTATACTAATATCATTTTGAGGGTTGTTGCGTTTAAAAATGCAAGTTTCTAAAACTCAGAAACAACAAAACAGTATTTGTTCTACTTAAACATATAAATAGTAATAATTAATATTATTATGTAAAATATAATGAAATATATATGAAAAGAAAGCTACTGTCCATCATCTTAATATAGGAAGATGTATATATAACATATATACACATAGTCAAACACACTGAACACATGCACATGTCTGAGGAATGTTCTCCATGACCTTAAGAAACTCTGCATACTGTTTGCTAATCAGAACCACATATTTTTCACCTGATTCCATCAGCAAAGAATTAGTTTCCATAAAATTGTAACAGACAGGAACAGATTGGCTTCATGGCTCAGAGAGGGAGAACTGTTGGAACACGCACACTCATATTCCTGCTGCTGGCAGACCACATCTTCACCTATCGCAACCATCCCACATTAAGTCAAGAAAAACAGTGGAATTCTGAGAAGTTATTTAATACTGCAAAAATATGACAATAAATTATTATAATAAACCAATGCAGACAGTTACAACAGAACTTTAACAATGCAAAGTTCAATTAACGCCCATTATTGCTGATTCTCAAGGCACCCTCACTAGATCTTTTCCATACCAAAGACTTGTTTTACATTTGTAGAGGTACTTAAAGGTTTAAGTGCAGACTGTTCCCCAGAACATGCTGTTATGTAGGTACAGGGTTGGCCTCCGAGAGCAAACTCACAGGAGCTCTTTACAAGCAGGAAGAAGACAAAGGTTTTTAAGTATGAAATGATTTCAGATCACTGGAGTGTAGCACCAGACTTATGGTGTCCATAAAAGCCAGCTGTGCTCACACAATGAGGATTACAATCTGTCGCAGGATGGGGATGCTCCATTCTCTTCCCTCCTGCCACCAAATAGTATTACACCAGAAATACTACACCATGTTTCGAGCATCATATCCCAGTTCTAGCCTTTATAAGCTGGAACTGCCTATGTCAGGTACTGTCCTTTGATTTTTCTACAACTTAAAGAGAATTTTAGGTAAGGTTTTAATTTTTAATGTTATATCAACCAAATATATGCTCAATAAAAGTGCCATTATCTTAGTTTTACACATACAGAAAAATACACCGCAAAGTTTGAAAATATAGCTCTTTAAGCCCAAACAGAAGTAGAAAGAATCACAACAGAATGGCTGAGGTTGGAAGGGACCTATGGAGGTCATCTTGTCTGAATCCCCAGCTCCAGTAGGGCTACCTCAAACCAGCTGCTCAGGACCGTGTCCAGATGGCTTCTGAATGTCTTCAAGGCTGGAGACCACACAACATTCCTGGGCAACATATGCTAGTACTTGGCCACCCTCACAGGAAATATGTGTTTCCTGATGTTCAGGCACCACCTCCTGTGTTTCAGCCTCTGCCCATGGCCTCTGGTCCTGGCACTGGGCACCACTGAACAGAGCTTGGCTCTGAGCTCTGAGCCAGAGCTCCTCTTTGTATCCTTCCTTAAAGGTATTTATATATATGGAAAAGACACCCCTGAACCTTCTCTTCTCCAGGCTGAACAGTCCCAGCTCTCTCAGCCTCTCTTCATAGAAAAGATGCTCTACTGCCTTCACTATCTTTTGGGCTCCCTCCAGGATGTCCATGTCTCTCTTGTACTGAGGAGCCCAGAACTAGACACAGGACTCCAGACGTGGCCTCACCAGTGCTGAATAGAGAGGAAGGACCACCTCCCTCAACCTACTAGCAACGCCTTATCTAATGCAGCCCAGGATACCATTAGCCACGTTTGCAGCAAGGACCCATTGCTGGCTCATGTCCAACTTGGTGTCCACCAGGACATGTGGGTCCTTCTCTACAGGTGGCCTCCAGTGTATACTGGTGCCTGGGGCTGTTCCTCCCTAGGTGCAGGACTTTGCACTTCTCTTTGTTGAGCCTCATGAAGTTCCCATAAGCCCATTTCTCCAGCCTCTCAAGGTCCTTCTGGATGACAGCATGACCATCTGGCGCATCAGCCACTCCTCCCGTGTGGTGTCACCAGCAAACCTGCAGAGGGTACACTCTGCCCCATCACCCAGATCTGAACAGGATCAGACCCAATATTGACCCCTGGGGTACAATGCCAGTTACTGGCTTCCAACTACACTTTGTGCCACCAATCACCACCTTCTGGGCCCAGCCAGTTTTCAACCTACCAGTTTTCAACCTACCTCACTGTTCATCCGGCCCATACCTCAACTGTTGGTCTCGGAGGATCTTATGGTACACAGCATCAGAAGAGAAATATTTGCTATTACTAGCTACTGCACTCATTCTGTTCACATCTCTCCCTTTCTTACTTTTCACCATTCTCCCTTCTTATCAGTTCACCAGGTACAAGCTAAACTTAGTCATTAATAAGGAAATAGAAAGTAGTATTTGTATGATTTTCACCAGAGGTTGAACATGGAACAAAAAGCAGAGAGAGCCTTCTAGCTGACTGTAGCATATTTATCCTCTTTTCAGAAAACACACAAAAAAAAGGCATTTCAAATTGCATTTTGATTTCTATATAAAATACAGGGAAATTAAAATGTATTAAAAACGACTTTGTTTCTGTGTGATCAATGTATTTTAAGAAGTCTAACATATGGATAAGTAGCATAAAATAACTTGATTTGGGGATGCAGAATCAATGAGAAAACATTGTTCACCTAAAGGAACATTAGATTTCCTTCACTGGAAATCACTGACTGTAAGTAGTATTTGCAGTAATCTTAAGACATCTCTTCTTCAAAGTGACTTTACAAACAGCATAAGCAGTGAGTTAGCTGACATGCACATATTCTCATTGTAAAGTGTTACAGAAAATGATAATGCTTTCATATGTTGACAAGACGACTATTCCAACAGCTTGAGTCAAACAACTTGCAGGGAAACTGAAGATCAGTTGAGTGTATGCTTTAAGTACATCTTTAGCATGTGTTTAGCATTCTTAAACACATACAGGAATGTGAGTTAATTATTATCTTTATCAGTTTAAATAGCTTTTTAGAGTTGCCTATTTCTTCAACTAGATGAATGTGTTAACGTAACATTCGCATCACCACCACCAAAGTGAGTTAGAAGCATTACTCAAGTACCAACCTGCTGTAACAAATACCTACTCTGACTTTCCTTGTGTATAGAGATAAACTTCTCCCTCCATATTATCTCTGCCCTGGCAGAACAACGCGGTTGCCAGAGCCTGTCTCTGGTGACAGGGTTTAAGTATAAAGCAAGATAACAGCTTCATTCCAAGACCATGACATATACGACCACAATTTGAATAGTTATTAAACAAATGCTGTCAGGTTACAGAAAAGAAATGTCTATATTTGAAATGACAATCACCAAGTACATTCTTTAAGGAGAAAGACATTAAGAACAATAGTATCTTAAGAGAATAACCTCATATTCTTCCCAGTACCGTATTTCTTAACCCCCAAAAATCATGTTAAACCAAAAACTAGATTGGGAAGTAAATACATCTCCTTATATGTAGTTTGTTAGCCATAATTCTATATTGTTTGCGTTTGCCATGCGCTCACTGTATTGCTCATGAAAAAGAGTAAGAAATACAGAATATACAGGCAAGGTATTAACAAAGAAAAAGAAGTCTTCAAAACAGGTAATCCTCCTGACTTCACTCCTTGCCAAAAACTTTTTGGTGGAAGATACCTGGCAAACACTTCTGAGCATAACTCAATTTGCTTCAATGTGCTTCAATTCACAAAGGGGTAGTTATAATTATCGTAAGATAAATACCTCAGTCTGCTTTAGAAACAACTGCTTCATAATAAAAATGCGTAACACGGTATGTCAACTGCTGAAGTACTAAATCCCACTGTTTCACTCTGAAAAACAGAGTGTATTTCTCATACATTTAAAAGAAAAATACAAAGCATGCATCACCAAGATAACTTTCCAAACAGAAGGGAAATCATAAGCTCTATAATTTCCAAACCTGTGTATTATGTTTCCTCAGAGGTAACTCTATCTGCTGGAACACGTAGCCACTATCCTGTTTTCATGTATTTACACTTTAAATTTACACCAGACATGATTCCTACATTAAGTATATTCATTTTTCCCATTCCCACCACTTCGCTTTAAAATTACTTGGAGCAGGTCAATTTTTTCAAGGCTCATGGTAATTTATTAAGGCATAGAATATCCTCAGGCAAATTCCATGTCATAGAATCACAGAATCATAGAATAGTTAGGGTTGGGAAGAACCTTAAGATCATCCAGTTCCAACCCCCTGCCATGGGCAGGGACACCTCACACTAAACCATGTCACCCAAGGCTCTGTCCAACTTGGTCTTGAACACCACCAGGAATGGAGCATTCACAACCTCCCTGGGCAACCCATTCCAGTGCCTCACCACCCTCTCAGTAAAGAATTTCTTCCTTAGATCCAATCTAAACTTCCCCTGTTTAAGTTTGAACCCGTTACCCCTTGTCCTGTCACTACAGTCCCTGATGAATAATTCCTCCCCAGCATCCCTATAGGCCCCCTTCAGATACTGGAAGGCTGCTATGAAGTCTCCACGCAGTCTTCTCTTCTCCAGGCTGAACAGCCCCAACTTTCTCAGCCTATGTCAGAAGAGCAGAGAAGTTCTTCATACTCATCTACGGTTTTGAGACAAATCTGCTTTCCTCTCCATGATTAAAAGTGAATGAAAAACCTAAAAACCACACGAAATCCATGATCTACAGCAAGCTACACAAATGACACCTTCACACAACTGATTACATGGCAAAACCATCACTCGACCACTGTACACTGGAATACCTCGAAGGTAATCTGGTGGTCTTCCTCTGAATGGTTCGATGGCACTCTCTCTCACACTCTCCAATCAAGCCTTACCTATCATTGCATTTAATCAGAGTACTTACTTACTTTAACTTTCTTCCAGACAATATAGATAAGGGATGCCAGCCTTCAGCAATTAAATTACCTTTGAGCTGTTCCTCAGTGTGACCTGCCAGGAGGATTTCCCAGATACTGATACCACTTTTAAATACTTCTGACACATATCCCCCAAACCCAAACCTGAAGTAGAGAGACTGCAAAACAGTTCTGCTCTTATGGTTTTCTCCATTTACTGCTCCTTTACAAAAGGTTGTAAAAGACAGGCTCAATACTACCTCCCCATCTAACCTGGCCTTGAACACTGCCATGGATGGGGCAGCCACAGCTCCTCTGGGCACCCTGTGCCATCGTCTCACCACCCTCACAGAGAAGAGCTTCTGCCTAGAGATCTAATCTAAACCTACCCTCTTCCAGCTTAAAGCCATTCTCCTTTTCCCATCACCACATTCCTTTGTAGAAAGTCCATCTCCGGATTTCTTGTAGGCAATACTAAAACCTGCTGGCACTTTGTATCTTACCACACATGTTCAGAAAACATGGTTTGGTTCAATTAAATTGATGCTGTTTTGCAACATACTGAATTAAAAAAAATACACATTTTTCTGTGTATTAGCAAGCCTTAACCAGGAGGGAAAAAAACCTCAGGATAAGATCCAAGAGACTGACAATCCTACTTTGAAGGCAGAAAGAGCCTAAGAATGTTATGACTTGGCCTTACAAAAATTTAAGTTGCATTGTACCAAACCAGATTTCTTTTGTAATGTTAAGCACTGTTTGCTAGGAAGCATCACCCTTTCAGGGAGAGCAAACGAGACCCATCTAACCAACAGCAGTGCCTTTGAAATGTCTCCTTGGCTGAAGGCTTAGAGTCAAGAGCATTCAGGGTCGTAACTACAGTGTCTCTACTGCTGCAAGATTTATGTAAATCTGAGAAACCATCTTTCCTCACATGTTAACATGACAGTAACCAAGTATTCAAGTAAAAAGCATGGAAAGCAGAGACGATGGGTATAGCCTGTGAGGACACAACTTTTGAACCCTGGATAATAAAGACATCTTTGTGATGGGAAGGCACGAGGGCAAGCAGACTGGATGCCCACTGCCATCTGGCTTCTGATGTGCCTGTAAGTGATGAGACCTGGAATGCCCCCAAGCTGACATCACATGAAGCACTGTACCCAAGGCCATTTGATTTAAATGAAAATTCATCTCAAAGTGATTCATGGTACTTCTTCTGAATCTCAAATATTACCATTGATGAAGCCTTCCTGCGTTTCAAGTATTACAAATGAAACTGGCCAAAAATGCAAACAGGAACACCACAGAATCATAGAATAGAATTATAGAATAGTTAGGGTTGGAAAGGATCGTCCAGTTCCAACCCCTCTGCCATGGGCAGGGACACCTCACACTAAACCATATCACCCAAGGCTCTGTCCAGCCTTGCCTTGAACGCCTCCAGGGATGGAGCCTTATAACTTATTCCAGAAATTTAGAGAGTTTTCCTGAACTACTGCTTGTTATTTTGCTGATCTGCTTTTTGAAACAACTCCTTGAGAAGTTCCTGCCAATTGTCTTACCTTGATATCTGCTGAATTTTTCATCTGTATTATCTTTCTGAAGAAATAACCACAAAATACCTGTGGTAGTATTAGCTAACTATTATTAATAGGTAGTTCACTACAAAAAAAGTTGCTAATTCCACTGCACAGCTGGTCACTGATTTTCCTCTCATAAAAGGAATAATAATGAAGTACAGCTTTTCTTTTCTTCTTAAAATAACAACACACCTTATGCTTTCAAGATGACTGAGCCTAATTTCAACCCTTTTTTTCATCTGCTGCTCACTGTTTGCCATTTACTTCTAGTTACTCCTTTGAGCACAGGTGGGAAGCAAAGCGGAAAACGTGCTGGTGTAACAAAAGGGTTCTATGTTTATGCTGTTTGTGTGTGTATTGCCTCTCTGTTCTCTTTTTTTGCATTTTCCATGCACATGTATAATCTAACGCTGTTGCATTCATGGTCAGAATGTCTACTAAAAAAAACCCCACCAAACCTAAACAACTGCAACCAACCAACCAAAAAACTAGTTAATTGGGATCTTTTGGCCAGTGTAATGCTTGCTTAGGGAACTGAATCTCTGCGACGGGATGGTTGGTCACAGACCAGAGGGTGATAGGACTCTGTTGCAAAAGTCCTTGCAGAGACATCCAGCTGGAGTGGAATGGGACTCCTCGAGCCACTGATCTGCTCAGTTCTTACACACAGTGAAACCGTGGTCCCATATCACAACCTCAGCACATGCATGACTCATTTCTATTAATTGTATCAAACTATGTACAAATTAGCTCTAAACTATCTTATCTATTTAGAAAAGTTTGTCTTATGTGAACATTTTGCATCAGCAAGAACAGTTTTTACTGAGTATTTACAGGATTCTTATTTATGTATAATTTTCATCAGTTTTACAGCAGGAATGGCCTGTGGCAGTCTCTGGCCACATTTTCCATCCACGGGGTTATTCAACACATCAGACACACAGATAGTGCCTGTCAGTTGGTCTAGGTGCAGCAGAAAAGGAATCTTCATGACTGAAATTCATAATGTTGAGGGTGAATAGTTTTTCTCAGACCAGTTTGTTGCTCTTTAGTGGAGAAAAAGTGGGAAGCTCCTTGATCATCTAGAGAATTAATCACTAAGGGCCCTGGGTGTACACAAAGGCACAGCGCTGATAACATACTACACCACAGCTATAGCTTAAATTCTGTAGGTTTTGTAACAAGACAGTCCAGTAAAAAAAAGGGTGACTCCTTCAGTGTAAACACTTTGAAACTTGCAACCTGAACAGCAAAGTTTCCACAACCTCTCTCCCCCCCCAAAAAAAACCCCAAAACAAAACCCCACAAACTCCCCAAAACCAAAAAAAACCCCAAAACCAAACCAAACCAAACCAAGCCCCAAACCACCTTTCTGTACAACACTGTCGTGGTTTAAGCCCATGCCATAAGTCAGCCACGCAGCCCTCTCGCTCACTCCCCCCCTTTCTTCCCCCACCCTCGCTCCTGGAGGGACGGGGAGCAGAATCAAAAGAATGTAACTCCCAGGGGCTGAGATAAGAACAGCTCAGTAACTAAGGTATAACACAAACCACTGCTGCTACCACCAATAATAATAATGATAAGGGAAATAACAAGGGAAGAGAATACAATACCACCCGTTGATACGCAGTCCAACCAAGCAGTGAACTCATCCTTCCGGCGAGTCACAGCACTGTGACAAACCCCATCATTTAAAAACCAAGCATAAAATTTTGTAACTTCAAGAACAACCCCCTTTATGTGGACAAAGAGATCACCATTTAAATGAATACTCCTTTCTATGTCATCTTTATAGTACATAACTAAATATAATGGCTGAAGCATCCTAAGGTCTCTTTCGAATTGCTCTAACAGCAAGCAAAATTAGAAAGCCCCTTCTCCTGAAGAAAGTGATTACAGTTATTGTTATTAATGAAAAAGCTTCTTCTCTACATGGCTTAATTCCAGAACTGAGTTTCCAGGACTTGACAGAGCACTCTGCCATGACATGGTGGATAGGGAAGAAGAAAGAGGGCAGGAACACTGAGGTAGCAGCAGTGTTCTTTAACATGGTCTCCTCATTTTCTAGGTTGAAATTCTTCCTTAAAGTCAACACAAGATAAGATTTCACACCCAAAGACTTCTGAACACAAAGCCATAGATCTGGTGTGATCCCATCTGCTCACAGTATCATAGAATAGTTTAGGTTGAAAGGGACCTTCAAAAGTCATCCAGTCCAACACTCTGCAATGAGCAGGGACATCTTCAACTAGATTACGTTGCTCAGAAGTACATCCAGCAACTACCAGATATTAGACTCACAGAATAGTTAGGGTTGGAAAGGGCCTTAAGATCATCCAGTTCCAACCCCCCTGCCATGGGCAGGGACACTTCACACTAAACCATATCACCCAAGGCTCTGTCCAACCTGGCCTTGAACACCGCCAAGGATGGAGCATTCACAACTTCCTTGGGCAACCCATTCCAGTGCCTCACCACCCTTACAGTAAAGAATTTCTTCCTTAGATCCAATCTAAACTTCCTCTGTTTAACCCGTTACCCCTTGTCCTGTCACTAAACTCCCTAATGAAGAGTTCCTCTCCAACATACTTATAGGCCCCAAATCAGATCATAATAATCTCTACAACGCTCAGCCTCATGCTCCACCCCCAAAACAAAGCAACTGATGGGAATAACTAATGATCATGAAAAACAACACAGTGAATCCTGAAAATGAATTATGCTTCTAGGCTTGATGCCCTCCCATGAATGGTACACAACTTCAACCCAACCAGGAGTAAGGGAACTGCTAGGAGGATTCCTCAAGGACCTCTGTGATCTATATCCCACAGTTCAGTAGTATTTCGCACTATGTACCCAATTTTGATGCCTACCTTTGGCAGCATGAGCTTCTAAACTCTCTACAGTCATTTTACAAACCATATTCAAAAGTCAGAAAACCAGCATATCCTCATTTTCCAATTTATTTATGATTAATAAAGGAAAAACCTAAGAATTCTATATGCATAAAGGCTGGGTGAGTCCCAACGAATAAGGAAATGTTAGAAGGAGGAGAAAAGGAATTTCCCATCGACATCCAATACTATAAATGACAAATCCACCTGGTGATGACAACTGGATTATAATGGATAGTCCTTCTCTCACCCTGTTCTGCCTGTCTAGCAGAAATGTTTGCCCATTAATGTGTTCAGCAGTGCAGACAGGAAATTGGGAGGTTTTAATTTATGAATGCAAAAGAAACAAGAATGATTTTTGCCTTTTTATACTGAGCATTTTTACCCCCTCTTCTCTGTTAAACAGGGTTACACGTTTAAGCACCACTGTGAAAGCTGAACAGCACTTTTGCCCGTTTGGACTGCTGCCTCCCTAGTTTGCAATTTCCAACAAACAAGTTGCTGTGCTTTGATTTTCACTGCCAAGTTCACACTTCTCAAACAGAATAGAGTCAACTTTAGTTCAGATTCAACTCTCCTTCTGGCTCCCTTTCTATTTACGCACTGTGCAAACATGCAGCAAATTTCTTGGAAGAGCTATAAAAGTATTTTATATGACTCTTGATAATTATATGTTTCTTCTGGAAAAATCAGTTTCATTTGATTAATGGCATTCCTTATTTTTAGAGGAAATAAATTATAATTCCACAATGGAATTTAATGGAAATCTCTTCCTTGAGTGAAAATGTTTTTCTCCTCTGCATGAGATACATGATAAATACATAAGAGAGAAAAAAGGTCTTTTCACTGCTCCCACTGCCTCTTACACAAAAAGCCAACTCTGGGCAACTCTTCCATGCTTTATCTGTAAATTATCTGGCTCACCATTAACTGCACTTGCACTGAAGCCCAAGGAATACCTCAGAAATAATGCCACGGGACACAGTACACCAGCGTAAAGCCCACCATCATCACAGAGATGCACTCTCACCCTAACCATGGCCACATCCTCTCAGCACTTTCCTTGCTGCTTCTCTCCAGCCTTTGAGGTAATTTAATTGATAAGAAAATCAGAGGGAATATCTGAAGAAGAAATTAAAACTTCTTCTTCTACATCACTGAGCTGAACTGGCTCAACATGAGATGAATGAGACACAGAAATCCTTAATACCCTTCATAACAGAGATCTTTATTGCCTGTAATCACCCTCGTACTTTTCATTGCAGGGTGCAATTCATTACACTTTAGGAAAGGGTATCATTTGATTTTCCCACATTTCACACCATTCACTGGGTAACTACAAGGATGGAGACCCCACAAACTCTTTGGACAACCTGGTCACTAAAACATGGAAAATTAAGTACCCTTCACTGTAAAAAACCTAAACAATTTGGAAAGGTTGCACATATCACTAACACTTCTGGAAATTGCATTCCACTCTGCTGTAGGAAGGAGTAAAGAATAGTATATGAAAAGTATAAATCATCCATATATTTAGAAAAGCTAAAATGATGGACAATGGCATGACAGGAAATCCCAGGCACAGAGAATCACAGGATCAAGCCTTTCCTCACAGGAGAGGTGCTCCAGCCCTCTGATCATTTCTGTGGCTCCTCTGGACCCTCATTTTCAGACATTGTATACAAACGGGTATTACTGCATTTCAAAAGAGAAATTAAAGCAACTTCATCAGCGTAAGGGATGTTTTACAGCACAGTCGGGATTACAGGAAAGTCTAGATGTAGATTCCAGGCTGAACGCTGTGCCTACTACATGAATTCTCACACAGTTACCCAAGAATTTGATCAAAATCAGGTTATGATGAAAAACCACTGAGGTTTCTACATTCAAAACCTTACACACTCTCAGCTGCAGCAATGCCCAGACCAGTTTGCATTTCCAGTGTCATGATGGACTGCAATGTGATTTTCTTAAATGAAATTCAACCTAACCATTAATTACACTCTCTAATACTGGAGGCATTTAATCAGCAATGCTTAGAACAATGTTTACCTGATATAAAACAAAGAAGGAAATAAACATTCACCATCAACAGAAGCATGTGTGAGCAACACAGTATTCAAATATATTTATCCTCTTCAGAATAATTGATGTATTAATACTTCATACAGTACCTACATTGCTATTTCTTGAAAGGAACAGACAAAGGATGAATTTCTCTACATTCATGTAAATTTCTCTATATTCTACAACTTCTGCAGTGAAAAATCACCTCACTAGAAGGACGTTCTTGTGAGTCACTTCTATTATAAAGCTAAAATTGTGATACGGGCAAAGAGAGAAACAAAGTGTACTTTGAAGGATACTTCATCTCCCACTGGGCAGGATTTAAATCCTTGTTTTCCTTTAAAAACCCCTACAACATAGATATGCAAGTTATCTATGGTCCTGCCTTCTTCACTTACCTGAAGACAATTCACCTCCCAGGAATTTATAAAGCATTGTATTAATAAAACATTATACCACATGTGCAAAAAGAAAAGATATACAGATATATTTAGCCTTACTTCTCCGTGTCTTAACGGTGTGATCGCTCCTCGTGCTACTGCCATTCGGAACAAGGTTTCTGTGGCCTGCAGCAACAAACACACACAGAGATTCATTATTTAAAGAACAGACAACCCAGATCACGAAGGTTTGTTTTAAAGTGTCAGCTGCATTTAACACCCAGTTCACATTTGAAGCACTTCAGTAAGTTATTTAGAAGTGTCTGCAGAGGTTGGGTGAAGGTTTACTGCAGGGCGAGAGGCCTATGGAGGATTTTGGTCCCTCCTGCAACACCGTGGCACTACACAAGGCTCTTCACTCAGGTGAGTGATGATCAGCCCCATTTAAGGCTGCCAAGGAAAAGTGGGATAGCAAGGGGGAGAACAGCTATATGGAATTTCACAACTCATGAAACTAATTCATTTTTTAAATTGCTGTTTAATATTATACACTTAAATTAACAAACAAGTATCAAAAAACCAAGAGTACGATGCAACTCTGCTCCTAAAAGTACCCCAGCCCCTCTTAGCTCTTAGTAACAGTGGCATTACCAAACACAACGTCGTGTGCAAATGACAGAGAACACAACTTTGGGGGAATCTTGATTTAGCTTAACCTTTAGTTAGGTTGCATACTTTTCTGTGCTAGTTGTCCCATCCTTTCTTTAATCCGGTGGGACAACTAGCACTTACACATAGATTATTGCCTCTTGATGCAGGCTATAATAGAAAAAGAAGTGTAGGTTCTGTATCACATTTCTTTCTACAAGCTGGCTGCAAAAAAGCATGAAAAAAATCCACTGGTTACATAAAATCATGGATCAGCACATCAGTGTACACAGGAACAGATTTGTTTTAGAGGCTTGTTTCCATAGCAAGTAGTGAAGCCAGTTCCAGTTTCAAGTGTCACAAAACATGCTTTTCATATCTGGTTCTGATTAAAATCCCTATTCTAACATTTCAGAATCTATGTTCAAAACTAACTAGCAGGCTGTGAAAAAAAGATGTTTATAAGGTTTATACATAAAAGCAGTTGTAGTAGTTGATCTAAATAGTGATTTAGAAGCTAAGCAGCTCAATGCCTGCATGACTGCAAGACTTGTTGGGTACATGCTACACTACCTTAAGCTCTATCTCAACAAGTACCATTTCAAAGGCATCTCTTGAGATTAATTCTTCAGGCTTCCCAGGCACAGATTAAGTAGGGTTTACTCTTATCTAGATAATTGTCTGCAGAAAATAATCTGATAAAAGAACTTTTAATTACCTTATGCTTCCCCCCATCTGTAAATGAATGTGTGAGCTTCAAAGCACTGCACTGCAAAATGTATTACTTCATTTACAACCCCAGGACGACGCAGGGCACTGCCCAAGTGTGATTCTTCTTCGCAAACCCTTCTTCTTTGAGAGATGAAGTGAACCTCACACAACCTTTTGTGTTACCCAAAATTGGTTTCTTTCACTAACATTTTTAAGGATGATTCAACTGAATTGAGCATTCTGTCAATACAGCTGAGCTGCTTTTGTTTCTTTTGAAAAGCACTGGTGTGTGTGTCTTTCTTTTCATATCTACAAGCAGAAGATCTCTCTTAATACACTTGTACTCACACCATTAATGCCAGATGTCAAAACCATTCAGAAACAAGGAATCACAGAGGATCTAGCATCATAGACATCCTCCTATGGGCCACTCTTGATGTGCTGAGCATCACTAAGAAAATCAATCAAGCTGCAATCACAGCTTCCCACCCAAACAGCATGGGGGGGAGATGAGGCCACCTACAGCCATTCACTCACTGACAATGACAAGGCTGGAGGAAAGACCTATTGGGGTTTTAGGTATGCAAAATTCAAGAGGATTTTTGCTTAAAGAAGTTCATCTTTCAAATAGTAATCAGCCCAAAGCTTACTGTTGGTGTGATGGTTGTGGTGAAAGGCATTAGTAGAAAACTAATCCTTGTATCCTTTCTACAAAGAAAACGTTTTAAGAATCGAATAAGGCACAGTCTTACATGGCATAAGAGGATGAAACTGCTCCGAAATGTCTACAACACCTTCAGAGAACTACAACATCTAGTGATAAAAGCTATCAGGCTAGGAAAATTTGGCCAGTCTTAAAATCTCGATTTAATGGTGGCACTTCTGGATTGGACACTACCCTGGCACTATCTTCAATTCCCATCTTTTCCCTTTCTGTCCCACAAACGCAGGCACACACAGAATCATTTGGCAGAGACCGCCAGGTCATCAGGTCCTACTCAGGGATCCTGAAACAGGTTGCCTAGGGCTTGTTCAGGCACATTTTCACCATCACAGTATTTCACACTATGCTTTAAGTGATAAGTCCTCGAAACAACGCGATTTCCAGATGACCTGTAAATTCCCTGTGCTTCCCAAAGAAGCCATAAGTGGTGGAAAGGCTTTGTGCCAGCCAAGTGAAGGCCATGCAGGCCATAGTCCCTCTGGAGTTTCTTGTTGTGTCCTGACACATGAAACGTCCTGCTGGCATTCCAGCTGTACAGGTTGGATATGGAGGAGTAAGCACTGAGGTGAAGATACTTAAAATATAAATGCATCCAAAAACCTCTGGTTTTTTGAAATGTTAAAATGTCCATCATATTTAATGCTCCATAAAGAATACAGGGAAAAAGAGCTGCATGAATGAGGAATCCCACATCAGCAATGAAAAAAAGGACAGTGTGCTCACACACCTTTCAGACCTTCTCAAATTATCCTGATGGTAAAAAGATCCCTACAAGACACCAAATCTACTCTCTTTTATTGAATGCATCTTGCCTCTTACATTCTTGGGGTTTAATTTTGAATCTACCAAAGTTGCTACTACAATAATAGTCAATATCCATGCTGCATGCTATTCTCATACAACTTGTTTCAATATTAAGTTCAAACCCATTGAAAACAAGTGTTCAAGGCCAGGCTGGATGGGGCTTGGAGCAACCTGCTCTAGTGGAAGGTGTCCCTGCCCGTGGCAGGGGGTTGGAACTGGATCAGCTTTAGGGTCCCTTCCAACCAAAACCATTGCATGAGATGCTATGAAAAGTCTTGCACACATATTTATATTAGACACTTGTTCACTGAATGCCAAGCTTTTATATAGAATTATATTTACTGCTCCCTAATTTAAAAATACAGCATAAATAATGCCATTTTTTAAATGCTGACAATATTAAAATAATCTTGTGGTTTATGTTAGGATGTGTAACTGTGACTAGGAAATACAACTCATTTATCATGTCAGGATAACTGATTTAAAAGGCAAAAATGCCCATTTAACAATCATAGTGTTCCCTAAGAAATCACCAAGTAGGAATTTAGATCATTTATCACTGCTTCTGCCTCTGTTAGCATTAAATGTTTCAGTACAATCAAATTTTTAAGGAGGTGTAAAAATTTAAGATTTATCTGCATTCAATTCACTGTGAATAAGCCTTAAATAAGACTCATTACAGGCTAAGTGGATGGCTTTGGACACGTCTATTCAGAGATGGGAGGCAGAGGTCCACAGGAAAGCAAACTATCAACAGATGGCTTTAGTGATCTCAGTGTGAAATAAATGTGTTGCCAAGCTGATAGTCACTGAATCCTAACACTGTGCTTCATTGTAAGGAATGTGCACTGTGTTACATTATATGTGAGGTGAAGCAGCAACTTCCTGTATCTCACCACTCTGGAACATCATGAAGCTCTAATGTCATCTCCAGAAATGACCAATTATTCCCCCTTCGAGAAAGCAGTTGTTCCTGTTCAAATTCCTTGCTAGGGTTAAAAGAGAAAACAAAAGAAGAGGAGGAAAACGAAAGAAGAGGAGGAAAACGAAAGAAGAGGAGGAAAACGAAAGAAGAGGAGGAAAACGAAAGAAGAGGAGGAAAACGAAAGAAGAGGAGGAAAGCAAAAGAAGAGGAGGAAAACAAAAGAAGAGGAGGAAAACAAAAGAAGAGGAGGAAAACAAGAGAGAGAAACCACTTGTATGAACCAGAACTAAAGTGAAAAATAGCTGTGCATTATTGATGGAGCTTGTAGAAAAAACAGCACTTCAGGTTCCAGATGTTTTGAATTTTCAAGGTATTCACAAAAAATAAACTGGTCTTATAATACTTCATCAAAATAGTGTTTTACCAGCACTGAACCTGGAAACACAAGCAGAGGAAGGGACTGCTAATGCAAATTAACTGATTCAGAATCACAGGCTTTTAATCACCTGACAGATTTTGGTATCAACTTCTAACTATGCATTTAGAATCACTATTAAAAACCTATTTAAAGCTGTGGGCTGAAAGGCACAGACCTCTGGAAGTCATTCGCAGCAACTTCCAGATTTCATTAGAACTAAAACGGTGCAAACTGTTATAAGAACAGAAATGTATGGAATAGCACAAAAGGCTTTTCTTCACTCCTATTAAGTTTGCTGATCTTGGCTACCCAAGCTGGCTGACAGCTCTGGCCTGTAAAATATGTGTTTTTCTCCACAAAAAGCAAATTACATTAAAAAAAAGGTTCTTGACAGTCTATCCAAAATCATCAACAGCATGTTTCAACTTGATTACATACTGCAAATGAACTAGTGTTACATCAGCTCACTAGCACACGGCTCGTGAAAACAAGCACGATGCCATCAAACACATCTGGTGAGATCCAGAAGCACTAATCAACAGGAAAATGTACAACAAGTGTCTGAAAACAATCTTTTATCCTAATGTCTATTCACAAAAGTTCAAGTATAAGGCACTGGAACAAGTTGCCCAAAGAAGTGGTAAATGCTCCACCCCTGGCAGTGTTCAAGGCCAGGTTGGACAGAGCCTTGGCTCTAGTGCAAGGCATCCCTGCCCATGGCAGACAATTGGAACTGAATGATCTTAAGGTCATTTCTAACCCTAAACCATTTTATGATTCTATGATTCTAAGCCTCTCCATCTGAACTGTACTCTAGAGGACAAATTAAACTGAACTGAGGAGCTTATCTGTTGTAACAGCTTTTATAAATATTATTATATAAATATATTATAAATCACTGCAATACTGATATAGACTTTACTGCCAATACATTTTATGCCTTTTGAATTTATTTAAAATGTATTAAAATACAACACTGAAGCTGAACTGATGCTTTTACAGAGACATATTTAATTTTTATTTTTTTCTTTTACCCATAAAAAACTTCATTCACCCCATTTCACAGGTGTGAACTCCACGGATCTCTGTCTTTTACTTTTTTAGAGGAGTCTGAGTGTCCCCCCGCATGCATCACTGAACCCATCTTGTACAATGGGTACAGCAATACTTGACATTCCTTAGGCCCACTGCAGGAGAGGATCAGGTTCGAGACCACCTTAAGAACCGGAATGTGCACAAATCCATGGGACCTGAGGAGATATCAGGACAAAATCCTTCACTGCGAGGGTGGTGAGACACTGGCACAGGCTGCCCAGAGAAGTTGTGGATGCCCCATCCCTGGCAGTGTTCGCATTTTCCAAGATGATGATAGGTGTTTTCCTTCAACATAAAAAGGACATGGAACTGCTGGAACAAGTCCAGAGGAGGCCACGAGGATGATCAGGGGACTGGAGCATCTCTCGTACAAAGATAGGCTGAGAAAGTTGGGGCTGTTCAGCCTGGAGAAGAGAAGGCTGCGTGGAGACCTCAGAGCAGCCTTCCAGTATCTGAAGGGGGCCTACAAGGATGCTGGGGAGGGACTCTTCATCAGGAACTGTAGTGACAGGACAAGGGGTAACGGGTTCAAACTTAAACAGGGGAAGTTTAGATTGGATCTAAGGAAGAAATTCTTTACTGAGAGGGTGGTGAGGCACTGGAATGGGTTGCCCAGGGAGGTTGTGAATGCTCCATCCCTGGCAGTGTTCAAGGCCAGGTTGGACAGAGCCCTGGATGACATGGAGATGTGAGGTGTGTGTGAGGTGTGAGGTGTCCCTGCCCATGGCAGGAGGGTTGGAACCAGATGATCTTAAGGTCCTTTCCATCCCTAACCATTCCAATTCCATTCTATTGACTTCTCTTCCTGTTCTTCTCCCTTTCCTTCCTCCCGCCCCACTCTCAGAAAGCTCTTGGTATTTACACTAGGATTACTGATCCCAGCCCATAACTGACTTTCACCTTTCTCTACTCTTCTCTGTACAAAAGACTGAAAAACTCAACACTGCAATTAACTACATATCAGGAAGCCAGGAAAAAAAAAGTAAAACTCCATCAGTATAATGTTCATGAACTGAAATACCACAAACCAGGCCAGCAGCCAGCATGGAAACTGGAGAAATAGGCCATTTAATCTCTGCCCTGACAGAAACACCACACAGAGGAGGTCCATGCAAGGCTGCCTCGCCTTGCTAGCACTGAGCATCTGAGAAATGATGCACTGAAACCAGCTCAAACCTTCCTCCCTTCCACTTGCCCTGCAGCATGACGGAGAACAGCTGCCAGCCAGGCTGCAGGAAGCACATCAGCACTGTCAAAAATGGCTTTGATTAGTAATGCTGCCAGATTGAATCAAAGATAAGAGCAAAAGACCACTCTGGCCAGCCCAGAACATACGAGCACGCTTGCACGTAGCCGGTGCTCCCCCAGGTCTCAGGGGCAGAGAACTCTATGAATTTCCAGCTCCAAAATGGTGAGAAGGAGCATACACACCCATTCATCCACTGGGCACCATCCCTGCAGTGGGAAGACTTCACACCTCCCTCCGTTCCATTTGGAACTGACCCATGGGGGACCTTTCTGCTGCCTGGAACAAGAAGCAGAAACAACTGGTCTGCCCAGGCTTGGTGCAGCCACCAAGTGTTGGCATGCCAGGGAACACTGCTCTGAGCTCACCGCTGTCCTGACCTCCAACACTATATAGAATCATAGAGTGGCTTGCTATGAGTTGGAACTCATCCAGTTCCAACCCCCCCTGCCACAGGCAGGGACACCTTGCACTAGAGCAGGCTGCTCCAAGCCCCATCCAACCTGGCCTTGAACACTGCCAGGGATGGGGCAGCCACAGCTTCTCTGAGCAACCTGTAGTCACATCATAGATTTGTTGGAAGGAGTCCACCCACAGCTCCCTAGTGAGTTATTAGGACCACTGAGAGCAAAATCCACAGACCCTGATCCCTATTCTCCACTCTAACCCCTGGAAAATGCCAGAGATTTAAACACTCCATGACAATCTATTGCAGCAGCCTTGGGCCTTGTAACGTAGACATTTTCAAGTTTCACTATAATCTCTAAATTAATGAGCTGCATAGTTAGACAGCTTCATTTCATACCATCCAAGCAGGTGTTCTGGAATTCCAGACTCATTTAAATATAGCCATTTACAATTCCTTTATCTGCCGCCATTGACCAGACTTTCTTGCTAGCATGAACTGTGAGCGGGTTCAATTCAGTGCATTCCCTACCAGCTTTACGAGATTCATGTTTAACGTGTTTCACAACCATGGTCCTTTTTCTTTAGGGATTACCTCATCTTTTACATTTCCCACTGGTAGCAATTCAAAGTAGCAGCTCTCAGTATTTGCAAATGGAACAAAAATTCTTTTGTCTCAATTGGTTTGTTTCCATGTATTGTAATTTACCCACAGAGCTATGACTTAAACTAATGCAAACCTCATCTAAAAGACACTTGCAAGCTAGTGCTTTATCCTCCCCACACTGTAAACTAAAAGTATTATAGACTAAGTCTACCCTGAATGAGACCCTCAACTCACTTCCCAACCATACTGTTTAAACATGTGTACGTCATGCAATCTTTCTAAACTAATTAGAAACAGAACACACAGGTTAATGCTATTAATGCTTAGAAAAATGCCTCCCTCCTCTGTCTGGAAAAGTTTCACTGATGCTGGACAACAGCTAAATCTTGTTCAATGAGGGGCATGTGTATTCTACTTAGCAAGAAATGAATTGCTGTGATTTCATTTATCACATTTGCTCTCCATAACAAACACATCAAATGCTGATTGTAATTGATTAAAACCACTTAAGACTAAATAATTAGCAAGAAGTCACAAGCTATATGGGGAATGGGAATTAACCACCAACATGATGGAGTAGCCTGAATTATTTTTAGAAATCAACTTTCTGTTGTAGGAGAGCTAAAAGCCTCAGGGCTTAGAACACTGGGAGAGCTGGCAGAGGCTCTGCTCAACCTCTCCCTGCTCTTGAGAAAGCTGTTCGTATTTTGCCTATGAGTAACTAATAGAAATCTCCACTCACAGGCTGCATAATGCTCAGTTTGCAAGAGCCATTTCAGATAAACTGAATGAGCAAGATTTCTTCTTCCCAAGCATCTCTCTTCAAAACTGATACGAGCACAGCCCTGCCAGGGGCTGAGATGAGCCTCCTTTGCCAAGCAGCGCAGGGCCCATGGCAAAGCACACTTGCTCACTTGCTTTCTCTTTTCAAGAATGGCAGGAAGCTTTTATCACAAGGCCAATCTCAGAAGGAAGCCACACTTCTTCTTTACACACACTATGAGAATGGTCGTGACCGTTCTGAACACTAAAACTGCTGACAGAAGCCACAGTGCAATTGTGCTCCAGCAGCTTTGCTTTTTGATAATCTAGGTTTTCACCTATCACCTACCCACAATCACTGACACGTTACACAAACATGCAACAGGGAGAAGTAATGTCCATCGAATCAGCTCAGACAAAAAGCATCGGAACTCACCACCCTTAATTTAGTGGCTAAAGAACTTTGAATTTCCAAACATGCAGAATTTATCCATGTATAATAACTAAGTTTAAACACTTTGTTCTCTCTGTCGTGCCAGGAGCTGGATACTCCTCCCTGCTGCTCTTGAATGTTTTCCATGAGGGGAAGCTAACTGGAGTGACCCTGCCAAGGGATGAGTTACTGCAGCCAGCCCAGCAGCAGGCCTGGAGGACAAACACCAACTGTCAATGCAGAAGAGCACACCTCTAGCAAGATGAACTAGTAAAATACCCCTAAAACCCAAGGCAACCACCAGACTCAGACTCAAACCCCCTGAGATGAAGCTGGCTACAATCTCCATGCTCTGAAACACATTAGATCCAATAGGGCTTTCAGTCAGGCCTGCTCGACCATATTGCAGCAGCCAAAATTACTGCCATGAATTGATTTCAACACTATGAAAAATCCTTGCTTGGTGTATAATGACCTGCTAATTATTGCCAATTCTAACAGTAACTGGGCATGGTTTGAATATAGGGAAGAGAGTTTAACCATTTCTAGTGCAAGAAATAAGAGACTTGATTTCTACTGTCACGTACCAGTGGTCTCATGGGTTATTAGCCTTCCATCAAGGTTTGGATGGTTGCTATGGGCAAGAGAAGGAAACAAAGCTATGTAGCGATCAATGCCAGGTCTGTAAAACCCCTGCTTCACTTTCTCTGAAGTGTGGAAGGCAAATCATGAGCAAAGCAGGAAGAACCACAATGAGATCATTGGTAAAACAAGTGAAGTTCACACGAAAGAGCTGCATTCTAGCTTTTGTGTTTCTGATATCAGGCAGTTCTAGTGTCTCAACATAAGAAAGACATAGAGCTGTTGCGGCAAGCCCGGAGGAGTCCATGAGGATGATCAGGGCCATTAAAGCAACATTTAATCTTAAATTTCCTTCTTCTTTTCAGTGACAATGACAGCAAAGATTCAGTTTCCTCTGATACAAGACAATGCATACATCAAAGAGCAAAACACTGCTACAAAAAAAATCCTAAGCCTGTGTAAGAACCTGGTTTTTTGCACATTAAAGTCCACAGAATTTTTACAACTTTCTGAAACTGAAGAACCATTAGCCCAAAACATGGGAATGGTTTCTGTGATATGGATGAGACTAATCTCAAACATACCATACTAACCAAATTATTCTAGCATACAGTACTTCTCTGGGATTAGTATTTTATTCATGATGAGGCTGCACTGTTAATCTATATTTGTTACACTGTCCAATACACAATTCCTGTACACGAGGACACTACCATTCAATTTTCCTTTAAGAAACTTCTTTGGAAAACCGTCCATCCACATTTCATTTTCGCTCCACGAGACAGCAACTAATTGAATTGTTCCACGAGAATTAGCAGATGAATGTGTGGTGGTACATTAAATGTAGGCGTAACTAAAATGTATTCGTTATGAGAACATGAAATCTCCATGTCCCAAGGCACGACATTCACACAGAGGAAAGGCAAACGAGGGTTTTAATCCTCAGCTGAATGTGCACATTTCTCAGGGTAACAAAGGCAGCATCACCAGTAAATCACCTCTTCAATTCAGCAAACCCAGAAAGTGCAGTATGTCCCTAAGGTACTGCAAGTGATGTAGGGTTGTAACACAATATTGGGAAAGTTGGGAAGGCGATAAGGAGATGGCTTAAACTTCAATTTCAATGTAAGCTCAAGTTCTTGCTGCCCACCCCAGGGGCAGACACACCACAGAATCCCTTCACCAGACCACTGTATTAATCCTACATTTACCTAGTCTCTTCATGTTAAACATGTAAGAAAGTAAAAAACCACAGATTTTAAGATCTACAGCAAACACCTCAACCAAGGACAAAATAACAAGAGAGATTTTTTGACCAGGAACAAAATGCACACTTATTACTGGCAAGATTTAAGGGTACCAAAATGCATGCAGTAAGTCTGTTACATAAACTGCACTGGGTTGCATGGATAAGCATGTTCGTTTGAACATCCTGTACGTTAGCACAGCCAAAGAACAGCTCATGCCTCTTGAGGAAAGTACATAAATCACACTTACAGAAGAAGGAACTGTGTAAGGAATGTGGCAATACTGAAAACAACTTAGAGACTGGGGCAGACAATCAACCAAGTCTAAACCATGCTGTGTTCCCCATCAAATGAGCAAATTAATCCTGGTAAGTGCAGAAACATCAACTGCGGTCACAAATCAGACTGTTAGATGTCTCGTCTGCGCTTGCACTTTAGAAAGCTTTCAAAACCTGGCTGAAGAAAGGATGTGTCTGTTTTGCAAACACTCAGAGTATCTAACATCAGGTTAAACTATCACGCACCAGGCTAGGTCTTCCATTATAAGCTCTGCCCTTTAGTCTGTCAGATGTTAGAAGTCTCGCCTCTTCACAGGATCTCAGAATGGTCTGGGTTGGAAAGGACCTTAAAGCTCACACACTTGCAACTCCTTGCCATGGGCAGGGACACCTTCCACTAGAGCAGGTGTCCAACCTGGCCTTGAGCACTGCTAGGGATGGGGCAGCCACAGCTTCTCTGGGCACCCTGTGCCAGCGCCTCAGCACCCTCACAGGGAAGAACTTCTGCCTGAGAGCTCATCTCAATCTCCCCTCTGGCAGGTTAAAGCCATTCCCATCGTCCTATCACTACATGCCTGTGTAAAAAGTCCCTCTCCAGATTTAATTAATTAATCTCTCCTGATTTTAATGTACAGGGGAAAAAAAAGAAAAAGTGCTAAAACTGATTGGTTTTGTTGGCATTTAAAGGAGTTGCATAATCAAAACACTGGAAAAACGGTTAGCAGGAATTGTCAGCAGTTAAGATGCTGCAGCTGTGTCCCAGGCTTTACACTAACACAAGTATCCATCTAGGAATGTGCCCTGCTAGCAGTCAGATCCTCCCCTTCATAGACAGAGGGAAGGATTAATTACCCTTGTACAAAAGCCTCCGGATAAAACAGCTTCAAGTAGAGCAGTGAGGTGTGGTTTTGCTGTTTCAAACATGGGTCTTATCAAAGGAAGCAGCAGAAGCTCATCTGTGTTAAGGCTTTCAAAGGTCCAGTAAATGTTTAAAAACTAAGTTATCAACCAGAAGACTCCAAAAATAAAGGCTAACGGGAAAGGTTTGTCATCAAGCTGGGAGAGGTCTGTCATCAAACTGCCCATTAAATTATACTGGTTAGTACAAGCTGCAAGGAAATCCGAATCCAAAAATTCATCCCGATAACTGGAAAAGGCCCTTCAGCCCCTCCTGCCTCCGAAAAAATAGGAGGGGACATTTTATGTGTTATCTTTAATTATCCTGACTCCTACCACAGAGGGTCTTTATCAGTTTCTTCCTAAGCACCAAGCTTTCACTTCCACAATAACTACAGACGGAGGTGCAGTAACAGAGTGTAAACAGCCAGACCCCATTACAGCTTCCAGAAGGCAAGTGGAGAAGTGAATCGGGATTAGGCTTCAGAAGCTGCTGGAGTCTCTGTGGCTGGCACCCCCTGAGCCAGCAAGGCAGGATGAATGGACCCCTCAGTGGTTTCCAGTAATTAGGTCTGTTTCTGAACCTGGTGCTTCCATTGCTCCGCCTGCACTAATTGAGCACAATGCCAAACGCTGCCCTGAAACGCCAAACGGTGACTTTAACAACCTTATAAAGCAGCCACGAATACAGATTCCTTTTTTTCCTTATTAAAGACTGGCTTAACTTGTCGCTACACAAAACAGAGAGCTGGAAAGTGTCCAAACAGGCTCTGTAAGTGTTGTTTTATTAGCCTGAGACTGTTAATAAATATATTGTAAATGAACTATACTTGCTTGGGTGGATGTAAAGAAACAATTGCATCACTGTTCTTACAACATTTACTATTTACTCCAGTTCTTCACTTCCTTATCCTAGTTACACTGTTTCCTACAGCAGTTTACCTTAGCAACTGACATTTATTTGGTCCATAAATTACCCTCACGCAGTTTAGTGCTCTTTCATAAACTTTACAAACACAACGCTTCGAGAACATGGACTCGGATTAATTCAAGCCATGCCTACACAAATCTACCATTTCCTTTAACATTTTTACTTACTGCTAATTCTGGAGAACAGGGATGGACAAAGGCTTTTCTCTTCCCTTTCACCAGATGTGGTTTTAAACTTCATCTATACATATAAATGTGTATTTTCGTGTATCTTATTACCCATGTGCCACAGCTGATAATACACAATCTGTATTGAACTGTCTTCCAACGACTTGGCATACCGAGCTACAAATTAGACCCTTTCATTAAGAGAAGCTTAATTGATTCTGAGCAATTTCCACTTTTGACTTTACCACTAAAAGACCTTCATTACTTAATTTAGCTGTTAGAAACAGCTTTAGCTATTTCTAACTCTCGATGTTAAAAGCCTTTAAAGTGTAAAACTTGACACCCGCAATAAAAGCTCAGGAAATTTGAAAAAGGGCTTGTTTCTTACAGGAACAATGTTGAGGTACATGTTGATAGAGACGTACAGCAAACATTAAGGTCATTCTGGTTTTTTAATGTTTTTCATGCCTAAGTTTAGTTTTAAAAGGGAAGAATAAAGCTATTGCTATACAATTGTGGCATATGAATATAGTGAGTAAATATTTAATAAATACAACAATACCAGTACACTACACAACAATATAGGATATGAGACACATATGACAATGAATCACAGAATCCCAGAATGGTTTGGGTTGGAAGGAACCTTAAACTCATCCAGTTCCAACCCCTGCCATGGGCAAGGACACCTTCCACTAGAGCAGGTTGCTCCAAGCCCCGTCCAACCTGACCTTGAACACTGCCAGGGATGGGGCAGCCACAGCTTCTCTGGGCGCCCTGTGCCAGCGCCTCAGCGCCTTCACAGGGAAGAACTTCTGCCTAAGAGCTCATCTCAGTCTCCCCTCTTTCAATTTAAAGCCATTCTTCTTTGTCCTGTCCCTACATGGCCCTGTAGAAAGCCCCTCTCCAGCTTTCTTGCTGGCTGCTTGAGGCACAGGAAGCTGCTCTAAAGCCCCCCTGGAGCACTTAGGCACTTAGTACACTATTTAGTCATACTTCTTTCCTATTTTGCAAATATATTAAAATCTGCTATGCTTTGTGCAGAAAAACATGGTCCCAACGGGTCAGAGCAACACGAGGTGCTGTGCACACGCTGCTCTGGACTCCCCTGCTTCCTTCACACAAAGATCTCAGGCTCCCCACCCACACAACTTAAGTTGAGCAGCATAAATAACCTATCAGTAACCTATACACACGTTCTCACTGAGCACCTACCACCACAGAACAACTCACACAGGCTGCCCTGTGCGAGGCAGCTTCATACAGGGCTGGAGGCAGAGGATGCAGTGCTGGGTTTGTGTCTGAACCTGTCACTGGTCACACACTCGCTGTGACAGCAGGGAGAGATCTGCACGTCCACAGCCTGAAGCAGACACATCCCCATCCCAGACAGCACGAAGGGTTGCTCCCAGGCATATATAAACTGCACAGATATTTCATCTGACATGACGTCTTTGTGAACAATTTAAGCTAACACAGCAGCACAGTAAAACCTTAGAGATATGATAAATAATTTACAAGAGCAGTGCAGGCATTACCAGTGTTTGTTTTCTCAGTGGTCTTTATTAAACCAAATCACTAGGATTAAAGCTACTACAACAAAAACTGGAGACAGACATGAGTGGGTTGACAACTTTGCTGTTTGTTTAAGCCAGCCTTGCTGAAGAGACTCGAGTTAAATATGACCAGAAATAAATCTGTCATAATACAATTTCAATCCTCCCATCTCTGGAACCAATTAACTTTGGGAAAGTTTCTGAAGGGCCACCCAGTAATAAACACAAAATAATTTGTGTCTGCTGTCTTGTTTGTGATAATTTTTTTTATTGCTACCTCAGTTTCAGATGTCAGAGTAATGACTTCCACATTCCGATTAAAATGGGAATTGAATCCATGTGGAAAAGACGCTCGAAGCCATCAAAATCAAAAGAACTCCCCTTAGTTCTAACTTCTACAGAGCGCAGTTTAGAAAGCTTAACATTTTGACCATTCTTAACCGAAATAAGGACATTTTTACTACTATTACTGAAAGAATTAGCTATGTAATGGGAGGACATATCTATTACTTCAGGGAAATGTTAATGTAATCTATTTTAATTAAAAGTCTCTAGCAAAAATACCATTTAACCCTTTGAATCATGTAACAGTCATAACTGCCCAAATGATTTCATTTCCTGTTATAATTATTTAGGAAATACACATTACTATGACTAAATAATGGTCTACACTTTCAGGTATTTACACATCACAGATTCCATATACAGCACATTTATCTTCCCACTCCAAGTACACTGAGGAAACTGCTGAGACCACAAAGCCCTTTCAGAGTCTCCTCCTTTCCTCAGTCACAAAGGCATTGTCCTTTCCATCCTTCCAGCCTGAAAAAAGGAATACCTCTCCTGAAGACTGGTTTCTAACTAGGTAACAGAATAACCAGAGTTACAGGCACAGCTACTAATGGCATTTACAGTTCTTTGAAACCATCCAGTATTTCTTTGTATTTCTTTTTCAAAAATTATTATTTCTGCCTATATTTTCTATGACAATTAACCAGGCCAAGAGCTTTTAAGCTAGTGAGGAGGGAAAGGGAAGAGATCATAGAATCACAGAATAGTTAGGGTAGGAAAGGACCTTAAGATCATCCAGTTCCAACCCCCCTGCCATGGGCAGGGACACTTCACACCAAACCATGTCACCCAAAAAAATCTGCTTTGTCTGACAGCAAGGTAGAGCAAAACTACAGGATCAGCATTAAGAAGGTCTTACTAATCAAATAGAGTCACAGAATGGTTTGGGTTGGAGTGAACCTTAAAGCTCATCCAGTTTCAATTCCCTGTCACGGGCAGGGACTCCTTCCACTAGAGCAGCTTGCTCCAAGCCCCGTCCAACCTGGCCTTGAACACTGCCAGGGATGGGGCAGCCACAGCTTCTCTGGGCAACCTGTAGTCCCATCAGATTTGTTGGAAGGAGTGATGCATTTACCTCACCTCTTTTAATACTTAACTATTTCATCAGCAGCATGGCAACAGCCAAAGACTCCTTCCCTTTACTAATGGTTTCTGCTTAGGTATTGTACACTAGGAGCAATTAAGTTTCACACTGAATGCAGCAGTCCCACCCTTTCCTGGCTGCACACAGAAAGACATGCTGTGCTACCAAGGCAGCCAGAAGCCCAGTGATACACTAAAAGACACATTAAAGGGTAAGTTTCACATTGCTAAAAAGCTCCTCATCTCCATCCGCTAGAACAGAGACTTCTGTATCTGTCAGAGACAAGTAACTTCAGCCGAATAGAGTGCCTTCCACTACCTGTATACACTAACAAAGGATTTAGTGAAGTAAGCTACATCCCCCCTTGGCATGCACCATCTCTCATACCTGCGTGCTAACAACAAACATGCACTGTCTGTCCAGAGATTCCACACCATAAGAGGTCCATGGCCCACCTTGCTCTGTACTTGGTCTCTAACAAAGAGTGACAGCGGCCTGAAAAATGCCTTCCCTGCCATACACTTCAGCAAACTACAGGGCAGAGCTGCGAGAACAAGATACAGGATCTTCACATTTGATTGCCCTAGGGAATTCTTTTCCCCAGGATTTCTCGCTGCCCACAGGAAAGCTTTCAGCATCCACTGTCCTGCATCAGTGAGCTCCTCAGTACAGCCTGTGTGTGTGTGTACATCAGTTTGTTTTGAACAGCTAACTCTGGCATCTCTTTGTTCTTGTAGTACAAGTAAATAGTTCATCACCATTCTCCCTCTCTGCACAAACACGATTTTACATACTTGTCTGCTACTCCTCCTCAGCCATCCTCCCCCAGGCTAAGTTTACTTACTTTAGCTCCTCCACTTACACGTGTTCTTCAACACCTTTGCATCTTTATTTTTCCACAAGGTACTTTCTCTACTTCTATTACACTTTAAAGAGGACCAGAACTAAACAGCAATAAAGCTGTCAGCACACCCATGATTCACAGAGTGGCACGATAATGATTTTTGTGTTTTATCTTCTATTTCCCAAGCATCCTTAATACTAAGCTGAGGTGGGTGGAGGGAGTTTAATAACTACAAAGTGTTGAACTGACATTCTCCTCATAATTCCAACTTCCTGTCGCTCTGAGCAGTAATTCATATTCCAACCTTGTGTATATAAAAAAGGACTTTTTCCCCCACATGCACTGCATCTCTGCCACTTGGTCAACAGAACAGTATCCTGAGAGTCTTCTGCAAGTCTCCACGACCAGCTCTCCTTTTCACAACCCTAGATTATAAAACTCTAAGTAGTTCAACTTTGTCTTCTCACCTTCCTCTTTTCCAGAGCATTTATCCGTGCTCTTGCCCACTGCCTGGTATTTTGCCCCATGTGACCCTCGTTTTTGCAATGCCACCCTGAAATTCTGTGGCTGAACTGGAGGAGCTAAAAATGGAGGTAGCAACATGAACAAAGGAAAAAGAAAAACAGTTTCTGTGCTCCTAAATTCAGCATAAAGCTCTGTATATAACTTCTCCATATTTATTTTTTACCTGCAGAATAGGAATATTTGATCTATTCTTATCAACCATTCTTGGTATTCTCTTTGAGAACAATTATTCGCCTTTTTCTGACCAATCCATTTTTCCAGTTTTCTTTTGAAGACACATCTTGTAAGTCTTTAAGCTTTCCAGGTTACTCTGTCAAAGGAAAATCTATCCATATTTTAAATTCCTAAATCCTGGGTTTTAAATTAAAAAGAGTTTTCGAGTCAAGGACACAAAGCACAACATCTTCATCCTTTTTCCCTATTCTCACCTTCCCTTTTCTTCCTCAGCCTCCACATAACACAGGGAGAAATTCATAAGCTCCCCTTTCTGCTTATTTTTTCTGCTTTATCACCTACTAATTGCTTACTAACCCAAAAGGGCTGGGCAAAAGGGGGGCAACTGCCAGCTTTGCTCCAGTGGTGCCACCCTCACTACTTGTAGTTTTACCACGTCCAGCAGTGTCCACCGTTTCAGACTACAACTGCACTGAGCTGCATCTTTCTGGGAGTCAAGGGATGGTTTTACCCAATAAAGCTGCTATTTCAGATGCAAAAGGGGACGTGGAGGATCATCCTATGTTATTGTGGTTTAATGAGCTATATTTCTTCTCATAATTCATTTTATCAATCTAACAGATACTGAATGATTGCTTTAAAATATTCCAAAAGATCCCTATGGGGTTATTTTGTTCTCAAAAGTCAGTATTTGCATTATTACTAAACCTGTGAGGTATTTGCCTCCAAATCACCTGTTCAAGCTATCTGTAAACTCCTGCTCCATTTGGTCCCACCCATTTTCCTTGAAAATATAAAGAAACGGCTTTCTCGTTCATTATAGTTTAACACAAATACACTCTGCAAACTTGCTTTCTTTAACAAAACAGACCTCTCATCAGGGAGACTTCCTCTTATTTTTCTAACCAACAGGTGAATATCACTGAAGTAACAGATTAATGAATTCTCTGCACTGAAAGTTACAAGTCAGAATATAAAGCAACATTTTGAACACTGCTGGAAGATAAATACGCCACGGAGTATAAAACAGCAGTAACCATGGATCAGTGTAGAATTACTATGTCAGCAAATATTTACTGCACCCAAATAAAGTTCAATCGGTGAAGAAGATTTAGTGGGTTGAAGGGAGTGAAGAGAACCATGCCTGTACTACAGCCCCCAAAGGTGCTATGGCTTCATTTAGATATGCCCATCGTGTGGGACCCACATGTACTGCCTGATGGCGATTTTGCACACAAGATGATCCATGAACTGAAAATAAGATGTTAGAAGTGAATGTGAACTACAGGCTTTGTTTCTTAGGGTACTGCAAAACACTGGCTGACTTTCTTTGCTTCATTTTAATGCCAACAGTTTCTTTGATCTAATGATTTCAACAAATCTCAAGTAATCCATCATCTACTTTTGGTCATGATGCTCACCGACAGGCTGCTATGGCAGCCTTTCTTCTTAACCCAGTGGCAAAATTCCTGTAGCTACCCTTTCCTAACACTGCTCCTAACACCCTTCTGTTTACAGTTCACAGCTCTTTCGGAAAACCTTCCCTGCACAGATTGAAGGTTTCCCACACCCCAGACCTGTGCTTGAGGCTCCCTTCCACATGAGAGGATTGTGGTTCACACAAATCGCTTTGACTTGAAGTTGCTGTTCAAACTACAAACTAACTCCAGGACAGTTCCACCAATAATCGTTCTAGTTTGACACACGTTCTTTGAGTCTTCCCATGCACAACGCACAACCTACATTACACACAGGCTAGAATTCAGAGAGAAGAACTAGAGTTTTGCCCGTCAGTAAGACTTGCTTAACAAATCAGTGAGAGGCCTTACTCCAGAAGTTATCAAAATAGAAATATCTTCAACCTCTGGTGCGTTCAGACTCAGAAGGCCCAGAAGGACAGGGCTTTGAGCAACCTGGTCTAGTGGAAGGTGTCCCTGCCTGTGGCAGGGGGTTGGAACTGGATGAGCTTTAAAGTTCCTTCCAACCCAAACCATTCTATGATAAATGGAGTATAAGCAGGCAGTCAGGAAGTGCAGTAAAAACCCTAGACAGATTTTCTTTTGGGAGAGGGGGGGAGGTGTCCAAGAGCTTTGTTATTTATGAGCACGGCAAAGTTCTCCAGCAAGGTTACTTACACCACTGCACTCCCATTACTGTTCACTTTGCCTAAGGCCACTAAGTTACTGTGATTTGCAAGCATCAGCAAACAATGCCCATATTCAAGCTCAGTGTATCCATTTCAACACAAAATGGTTGATATTGTACACCAGAGTCATGGCTCAGGACTCAAGGGGCCAGTTTGCACAGCTTAACGTGCTCAGGAACCGGGTTCACTTCCTGGCAGCCTTAATTAGGCTCTATGGGTAAGAGACATAGTGAACATCAAGGTTTAAATATGAAGAAAAAGAGTTATTCAAGATGTCATTTCTGGGACAGCAGAGAATTTCAGTGTGTTAAAAGAATTGCTGTCATCAAGGACAACTGCTTATTTTTATATGGGAGGATGACCACCATTTGTAAAGCTCTTGCAGGTTAATAAAGACATTAATAAAGAGAGAAAAATAGACACAAAGACAGTGTGTGTGTGCATGTGTGTCAGGAGGCAGGAAAGGGGTCTTGCTCTTTAAAAAACCAATTCTTATACAAACATATGAAATATTTAAATTTTCACATATCTGAAGCAAATCCAATTGGCTGTAAAGGATCTGTAAGCAGCTGGGGGGACATGAGCTTACACATGCACGGAGTACGTATTTCCAGTGCAACTGTACAAGCAGTCTATGGAACTTTCCTCAACATGACTGATATTTAAAGACCTTTTAATCAATATTTGATCTGCAAAACATGAAATTATGAAAACAAAATGTGGAAATAGAATTTTGCCTCAGGAACTGTACCAGCAAACTTGAATGAAAGAGACTGAGGCCACCGGTTACTCTACTCCAGGTTACTGACCACAAATGACTTTATGTAAACGAAAGCATAACTTTTCCAGATGAAGAGATCTGCAATTGAAAAAGAGTCATCATTAATGTTTTAAAACATTTAAAGGTGACCATTAATTCAGTTTGATTTTGGAGGAGGGTTAAGCGAATTCAGGATGCTTTTAATGAAGATGTTTAAAATGTGTGGAAAGTCAATCTAACGCATTATACTGACTGAATGCTTGTATTTTTCTAACTAAGCTATAGTGAATACTCTTAAGATTCAGAAGCATTACGTATGTGCCAGTTCACTGACAGAACATCTTCTGTCATCATAAGCCAGGTATTAAAGTCAAGAAAAGTATGTTCTTAAGCAGACAGCATTCAGCCCCTTCCTGATTCCCATTTCAGATCATTCTTCTCCCTAAAAACACTGAACATGGAATTTCCATTTCCAGACTTACTTTAACAAAGACTTGAGAAGAGCAGCAGCTATTGAAGCTTCTGAGCAGAGGAAGATCACTGAACCCTAAAGAAACTCCTCAAAGAATCACACAACTCATGTTACAAAACCATTCCAGATTCACATGGAAGTGGCCGTATGAGACCAACCTCAAGTGACGCAGCTCCTCTGAAATAATCCTGTTTAACAGACTATTGTAGTAAGATAGACAACCGAGGCACTACTGGAATTTCCATAGTGACTAATGGCCTCATTTGCTCTATTTGATCATTGCCTTATTGTGTGGAAAGGGTAGAAAAGATAAGAAGAGATTCAGAAAAGATCTGTCATGCCATTAAAGTCAGTTTGTCTTATGCACACAGAAACAGACTTAAAGACAGGACACTAATTGGAAAGTTTCACATGTGAACATGGCTAAAACTAACATAAAAAACTGCCTTAAGAAAACCAGCCAGCTTTAGATGTAGCTAAAATAAATCTTGCTCTGTCTTCAACTTTCCCCACACTCACTAGATGTAGTTTGATACTGCAGAATTACTTCCTTCTGCTTGACCAAAAATGATGGTAATTCTACATTTTCTTCAATGATTCCTCACTAGAGCTCAGCTTCAAAAAAGATTCTTTTTCCTTTCACTTTTCCAGAACCAATATTGTTTTCAAGCTGACCTGTCTTCTATCCAGACTGACGTTTACAAGCTGTGCTAGAAGTTGTCCTCCTCCGCTTTTCTAACCTTATTAGAGGCATAAGGAGCATATCACCGAGACAAGATTTTAAATGAACCACCTCCCCCTGAATGCCAAAGCAGTGACTGTTTACACAATTAAAAACTTAGTCTCAGCACTGTTCAAAACCCCACATACCCTGAAACAGCATCACATAAAGAACTTAAGTGGCCGCATGTTAACGTTTCCCACTTTACACAAGGTTACAGCCACACACCAACACCTCCTTCGTAGCTGATTATAAACCTAAGTAACATTATTTATTCACAGCAAGACTTTTGAATTCATTTTTACACAGAGCCACGAGACACTTTTTAAACACAGAAAATACTTCAAAATGTGGAAGTGCAAACAGAAAAACAATTCTTATTTCAGACTGTATGTGCAGAGAATAAGGCTTTTGGTTTGCATCACGAACTGTGAAAAAGCCGAAGCTAACTGTAGTACTTTTGAAAGAAACCCTCCCTTTCGCATAGAAAAAGCTGTTTGTAATTTTTAGACCACACTTTTTCTGCTCCAAAACTCTCTGTGGAACTGGTATTTTAAGCATTTCAAACACACAACTTTCATTTTGACAGCTGAGAGTTTTAAAAGGAGCAAAATGATTTCTGGGCTGCAACTGCTGCTCTGTTGAATTATCACTATTCTATAAGTGCCGTCAGGAAAACGTATCAGACTTTAAAGCCTTTCTAAAGGTAATTCAAAGCCTGAAGGATTTAATTTCAACTGAAACATTTAGAGCACAGAAAATCATAATTAAATGTAATATGTAATTCATCAGAACACCCCATTCCACCAGCCAGTCCTATGGCAAGAGTAACATTACAAAACTCAAATCGTAAGTCAGCAGCATGAACTTACACTTTGTAAACTATATTCATCTTAGAAATACCTTCACTCTGCATATTTTGAACACAGATTTGAACCTTTCTTCTGTAAAACAAAATCAGAACTCCAAGACAAGTTTTCATAATACTATATTGATGCCAGAAACCGTAAAGAAATAGTGGGACAACTACTGTCAACGCGATCACTGGAAGATTTTAAGTAGGACTGCCAAAAGTGCGGAAAAATCAAGATTCCAAACTCCTGTGCATTAGAATTCGCCAGTTTTGTTAAAAGGCAGTACAGAAGCACAGTTAAAAGCGGGTATTTTCAGATTTTAGCCAATGCACTCAACAGTTTTGCTGATCCACCAACCTCCACATAAACACCTTTGTCAATATCCTTTGAGCTCCAACAAGGATTAAATTCTGTGTGTTCCTGGTAAATCTGGTACCTGACAACAGTCCATAACAACTGTTTCCCAAATATCAGGAGTTTGCAGAGAAGCCAGCTCAAGAACAACTTTCCTTCATTCTTTACAACTCAGCTCTCCATTTGATACAGTCCTTAGAGCAGTCCTCCAATACCTGAAGGGGCTACAGAAAACCTAGAAAGGGCCATGTTAAAGGCACGTAGTGACAGGACAAGGGGGAATGGCTGGAAGCTGACAGAGGGGAGATTCAGATGAGCTGTTAGGCAGAAGTTCTTCCCTGTGAGGGTGCTGAGCCGCTAGCAGAAAAGCTGTGGCTGCCCCATCCCTGGCAGTGTTCAAGGCCAGGTTGGACGGGGCTTGGAGCAACCTGCTCTAGTGGAAGGTGTCCCTGCCCATGGGACATGGCAGCTGGAACTAGGTGAGCTTTAAGGTCCCTTCCAACCCAAACCATTCTATAACTAACAGACCAGTGCCTCAAATGCTGCCTTGTTATACACCATTCCCACTGACAGCAAGACATCTACTTTCATTTTCAAGCTCCAGTGGAAGACTTCAGGGTTAGGAGTGAAGGAAACTGAGAGGAGTGACAAGCCTGCAGCAGCATTTTACCCACTTCACTGAGCACCTGAGGCATTTCCCTCCTGCCAGCAGCACGGGGACCCTGAACATTGTTCTGACGCAAATGGCAAATATTGCTGGAAATGGAAGAAGAAACCCACTCTTCCAAAGAAGTTCCCATTTCTACACCTATATATTATCACACACAGACAGAGAAAGCATTACTTTTCCTTGCAGTTCCACATCAACTTCTTCAGCCCTCGGACTGCACTTTCCTCCACTTCTCCCAGAGCAGAGCCATTTCCCTTTACTCCCAAACCTCGTGAACTCAGAAGCACAAGCAGGCAGCAGAAACTGCCAGGTAACAGAGACTGCTGCAAAGAATGGAGGATAATACCTGCATTTCCTGAAGGTTTGAGGAGGAAAACACGACTGTCTGACAATGTAAAGATCCAAGAGAAAGGAAGAAGCCTGCTAAGATTGATGTGAAGTTGGAAGAGCAAGAAAATCTTGCTCTGAGAAGCTTCAGCCCTTTCTTCCACCAGGAAAACCCTTGATTTTCTTGAAACGCTACTGGGATTTCACCTTCTGAGAAGCCTTGAATTCTCTCTTGACCCACTTGATCTATCAGAGCACTGCCCACAGCAATTCTCATCATCAGAAATGCCACATGCGCTAAAAATGGGTATCTGAGAGCAATCCAGACCCTGAAGTCAAGCATTATTTTCATCTCAACAACTAGCAAGGAGTTAACTATAAAAGTCCATTAGCTTTCTTTAGCACTTAGTATATTTCTGATATGTAATTCTGCATAAGCCATAAGCTTTAGCTGAGAGGGAAGTCTCAAAATCGATTTGCAGTATTGACACTTTTGCTAATTCTAGGGTGGTTACTCACTATGAAAGACCATATTAAAGGAGCATAACGATAAGTATTACATCGATCTTCTAACAGATACACTGGAACGTTCAAAAATGCAAAGCAGCTTTGCATAGAAGGCAAGAGACAAAGTATGAAATGTTTTCTCTGACTCTTGCCAAATGTCCTGCTCTGAAGTGATGGATGAGGTTTCCTGAGGCTAAGATGCCAAAGCCAATTAGCCATGTCAATCCACAAGAACGCCAGCTGCCGGGGTCTAAATTTATTACTGTAGTACTTAAAAGTGAAGCCATCAGCAGTGTTCAAGTTCACATGACTCCTAATTTTAAGACCTGCCTTTTCCAGATTGAGGGTGGGGGTAGGGACAATGACCTTATGTTTCAACCTTTTAACATCATCATAGAATGCCATGAATTACCCATAATTTGATTATGAAAAGTATTCTGTTAATCAAATTAGTCTATGTAACGTTCTATTCAGAAGAAAGTAAGACTCCTGCTTACTTCCCTCCTCATCTGAGTTTTATGTCATGTTTATATTTAAAAGTAGCAATTTATTTCAATATTGCCTGTTTCGGTTGCCAAACTGCCTTCCCCACAGAACATGATATGTGTAAAGTATATAGCTCACCCATTTATGGCATCTCCTTCTGAATTCCAAAATACAATTTTTGGAGAGTGTCTTGAGCATTCGTCGACTGGAATAAAACAAATCCAAGTCTTTGATTATTTGAAACCATCTGCATTTCATTTCTAAGCAAGGAGGTTGGAAATGTAGATCACACAATACACTGCCCTGCACAGTCACCACAAGAAACTCAGCGAGTCCATGAAAGGGTAAAATCTTTCTTTCTGCTTAGGTGCCTGTGGAATAGATCTGAACGTTACTGTCAGACATTGAAAAGCGCCCATTTCTTTGGAATAACTTCCATACTCCTCCAAACCACTTGGAAAAATTTGCTCCTTTTCAAGTAGCCTACATTAACTTTATTAAGATCTTAATAGAAAACATCTTGGCTTTCTGCTACTACTACATATACCCTTTCCTTTCCTTTGCTGCTCCAGTACACAACCGGCACATGGTATTAACAGCATCTCCTGAACTGCTCTGTACCCTGAGGATGCTGACAGAATGAGACAAAATCAGAGGCACAACAAGGTTAAGAACACCTACAAGTCTTCTGAGAAGAGAAAATGGGTTTTCTTTATCATATTCTTATCCAAAACTGGGTTTAGTTACTTTTAATTATTTTTAAGTGGGGAGAGTTTTACTTATTTCTGCAAACGCATGCCCAGGTATTACAGCAAATAAGAATCATTACAAGAGTTTACCATTAATAAATGCTGGTTCTCAATTACTGATTTGACCCATAAGAGTGCAAAGCAAAGGAGAAAGAGACCAGAATGAGTAAGGAGTACATTCTGGCTATGCAGATCTTTCAATCCTTGTTTCATTATGATTTTTTCCTTTGAGATGTTTCTGAAGGACAACTTTATATTTTGAGGCTTTATTCTGCAATGGAATTTCAGTGCCATTAGTGCCTAAGAATGCTCCATTTCATTACCATTTCATTATAGATTATTAAAGACTGTCTGTTGAAATTCTATTAAAAAAAACAAGCCACATTTCTCACTCAAGCATGCTGCCTTCAAGTGTAACCTAATGTCATTAGTTTTCTTCTTTCCTTTTTGCTCTTTATAATCTAAAGGATTCTGAAGAAATCTAAAGGTCCGACCTTGGTTCTTTTTGCTAAGTTTCATAAACCAGGTTATATTCAAATCCTCTGTCACTGCCAAAAAGTGCATTAACGATGCCTGATCGTCCATGCCGTGACACCAACCATACCAAGCGTCATTCTGAGAACAAGGGGCTGACTCTGCCTGGCTTTAAACCATGAGAAAAGTAAATGATGTGAAGGCCTTAGAACAAACGTCGGATGAGCTCCAGTCAAGTATGCCTTCTATGAAACAGCAATGCTGTGAGCTCTTTGTGTTCTACCCTTTTATTCCACTAAGATCCAGGCAATGAAGAAGCAGAAGTTACAGAAGAGCCTTCCTCCTAAATCCAGACGGCAAACAGCAGAAAAACACCATCTTGCAACAAAAGGCAGGATTAACCAAGGAACATCTCATAGAAGCAAAGGAACCAATAGAAGCAGAATGATTGCTCCTACACCGGGGTCAGAGCAGTCCCAGGCACAGCTACAGGTTGGGCAGAGAAGAGATTCAGAGCAGCCCTGCAGAGAAGGACTTGGGGGTGTTGGTCCATGAGAAAATGAACATGAGCCGGCTTCAGTGTGTGCTCGCAGCCCAGAAAGCCAACTGTATCCTGGGCTGCATCAAAAGGAGCGTGACCAGCAGGTCGAAGGAGATGATCCTGCCCCTCTACTCTGCTCTCGGGAGACCTCACTTGGAGCATTGTGTGCAGTTCTGGTGTCCTCAACATAAAAAGGACATGGAACTGTTGGAACAAGTCCAGAGGAGGGCACGAGGATGATCAGGGGACTGGAGCACCTCCCGTATGGAGACAGGCTGAGAAAGTTGGGGCTGTTCAGCCTGGAGAAGAGAAGGCTGCGTGGAGACCTCAGAGCAGCCTTCCAGTATCTGAAGGGGGGCTACAAGGATGCTGGGGAGGGACTGTAGTGACAGGACAAGGGGTAACGGGTTCAAACTTAAACAGGGGAAGTTTAGATTGGATCTAAGGAAGAAATTCTTTACTGAGAGGGTGGTGAGGCACTGGAATGGGTTGCCCAGGGAGGTTGTGAATGCTCCATCCTTGGCGGTGTTCAAGGCCAGGTTGGATGAGGCCTTGGGTGGCATGGTTTAGTGTGGGGTGTCCCTGCCCATGGCAGGGGGGTTGGAACTGGATGATCTTAAGGTCCTTTCTAACCCTAACTGTTCTATGATTCTATGAACCAACCCTACACAAAACCCAGGTTACAACATGGTCCAAAACAGAGGTAAAAATGCCTCTATTAGAGGCGGAGATTCAGGACTCTCAGCTGACTTTCCAACTTGAGATGTGTTACATTAGAACCATAGCCTCAGGGAAAACACTGGTGAGTTGCTATCAATGCCTAAATTTATAGCAGAGAAGACTTGTTTCTTGTTAGCACTAAAATTAAAGGCTTAACTTGTGACAGAAGTTCAGAAACGATCAACCACAGCCAGCACCAAGTCATCACCTGAGGCAGTTCGTCCATGCGGCAGCAGAAACTCTGCCCCCACTGAGCACTTGAGACTTCTTTCTGGTCAGTACCAAGTTCTGGCCTTTTTGATCTTCCCTTACCCAGGCAGCAAATGAAAGGTGCCTCCCTAGGGAGATCATACATCGCTTCACAACACATCCCAACACAGGGCAACAAGGTAGGAATTACTTTATGATCCCAAGTTCCAGCTTGACGAAAGTCTAAGAGGTTCCCTGTGAGCTTTCAAACAGGATTTTTTTTCCCTCTAAGTTAACTGGGAGGTCAGAAGCCAAATACCATAGAAACACAGAATCATTTAGGTTGGAAAAGGCCTTTGAGTCCAACCATCACCTTAGCCCTGACAAGTCCACCACTAACCCACGTCCTGAAGTGACACATCTACACTTCCAGGGATGGTGACTCCAACATTTCCCTGGGCAGCCTGTTCCAGTGCTTGACAACCCTTTTGGTGAAGAAATTTCTAATATCCAATCTAAACCAAGTATCAAAGTACCTATGCTGTCCTAACAATAACTTACAAAACTGAGAAGATAAGACAATTTATTATTCTAACAACACAGCTTGCCTGGTACTTAGGGGTTTTTTTTGGCCAGCAAGAAAGAACTACAAGGACACGTAGTGACAAGGCAAGGAGAATGGTTTCAAGCTGAAAGAGGGGAGACTTAGATTAAATATTAGGAAGAAATCCTTCCCAGTGAGGGTGCTGAGGCGCTGGCACAGGCTGCCCAGAGAAGCTGTGGCTGCCCCATCCCTGGCAGTGTTCAAGGCCAGGTTGGACACAGGGGCTTGGAGCAACCTGCTCTAATGGAAGGTGTCCCTGCCCGTGGCAGGGGGTTGGAACTGGATGAGCTTTAAGGTCCCTTCCAACACAAACCATTCTGTGATTCGATGATGATGGTTTGCCAAAACACATGGGATATGTTAAATACCAATTATTTCACAGAATTATCAATGATGAAGTGACAATCATGAACTTTTTGTATTTTAAAGGCTATTTCTGAGCTGGCATGCAATGTTCTCCAGCATTGAACAGCACCAGCATCTCAGAGCTGCAAGTTACACAAATGAAAAACATGACTTTATAGTCCAACAGCACATTACTTAAAAAAAGAAAACCCAAACAACAAAACGACCCCTTCAACCCGTATTATTCATAGAATCCTCCCTCATGTAATTGCAACTGGCACAAGGTATTCCTTGAAACATCCGTAACAACTCAGACACATTGTACAGAAAGCATTTGATAAGCTGGTGAGAAAATCACTCAGGAATGCTCCGTCAGGGCATTTCTTGCTCCTCTACAGTATTACAAGTTTGCCTTTAGCAAAAACACAGAACTACAGGATCAGCAAAACGCACAGCTTAGAAGTGGGTTTCTGTTGTTGCTTTGTCTCTTGCCATCACAAGTCTCACCCCTCCTGCTTCCACCCTTCCACATATCACTCCCCTCAAAGGATGAAACCATAACAAATTTAGAGTATGTGGAAAGTGACATTGGAGGGCCCTTGGCCTCAAACATCTGAATCCTGTTTTATATTGTGCCTTATCTCTGTCAAGTTTCACTGCCTGTGTGTGCCCTATATCTTAAATTAGGTTAATGGCTTTCATTTCTTCAAACCACTGCAAAGCATGTGACATTTTGCATCATTTGGACTTCCATCCTGTAAAAAGCCCATGCAAATATCTGGAGTGAAAGCCGACTGAAGAGCTCTGGATACTCATTTCTCCATCACATCCTTGGGGATTTCTTTTGAAGTCTGTGCTGCAGCATTTCTGCATGCTCCTAGACCAAATATTTCAAGCTTTAAGAGCACAACTTACACGCAGCCCTCACATTGACTGGTTGGGTAAACAAAGATACAGACAAAATGAACCCAGATTTCACATATTTATGCAACTGAAAACCAATTCAAGCGTGAAACTACTTAAACTACTTTAGAACGGCAAAAAACTTTGTGCTCAGCTGTATTACATGTTCTCCATCATATACAGAAGCAGAGCATCACCCACTGGAACACCTTTGATCAATGTGTTCAGTTCAATAGATGTTTAATGTGAACAACAGTTCTTAGTAGCTTTATTTATTAACTACACTTGAAATGCAAATGAAAGAAGTATTTCTGCAATATTAGCTGTAGGGAAGGGAAGGAGCTGATAGCTCTGAAATGAACAGCGATGAGGGGAGCAGGCTCCCAGCCTCACGAGCAGGCTGTCAGAGTGAGCACAGCAGCTCCCAGGGGCTTCCCAAAACTGGATGTACAACATCCTGACAGTCTCCCCATACTGCACTCATCACTGTCCTCTCAGCACTTCTCTTCATTGTCACTGGTCTTTAACATATGATCTCTGTGTTGCACATCTCTGGGAAGATGTACCCTTCCTCCCCTACTTTGCTTTCATACCACTGATGAGAACCATGGCTGTGTATTCCTTACATTATAACAGTATCTTTGCCTCTGCATAGAAGTACCTAAAGACAATACTTCATAAATGGCAGACAATATCAGCACCACAATAAATTAAACACAACCTCCATATTTCAGGTGCAACTGCTGACACCGTTTCTCCAACTCCAACACCCAGGACTTCAATAATTCCCTCTCTGCCTTTCAGGACTCTTGCTGTATTTCTCTTCATAATAAAGACAACAAAATTCATCCTTTCCTTCGCCCACAACCCCATAATTTTCTTTATCATCTGCTCACTACTTTAACTGGAGTAGATTCTACATTTTCTCATCTTTCTTCCACTTGTTATAGCTGGAACACTCTCACAAACCAACTTCCATTACAACAGCCCAGCTCCAGTCCCTTCGTGACTACTGCCACAAGTAAATTCTCATTTCTCATCTCCAAATTGTACTTCTCAGCCTCCTCTTCTTTCAATCTTTTCTGTCTTATTTTTCATACCTATACCCTTCCGCTCCCTGATGCTGCCTCTACGACTGGCTAGATTCACAGAGTGGTTTGGGTTGGAACGGACCTTAAAGCTCATCCAGTTCCAACCCCCTGCCACAGGCAGGGACACCTTCCACTAGACCAGGTTGCTCAAAGCCCTGTCCTTCTGGGCCTTCTGAGTCTGAACGCACCAGAGGTTGAAGATATTTCTATTTTGATAACTTCTGGAGTAAGGCCTCTCACTGATTTGTTAAGCAAGTCTTACTGACGGGCAAAACTCTGTAGTTTTTCTCTCTGAATTCTAGCCTGTGTGTAATGTAGGTTGTGCGTTGTGCACGGGAAGACTCAAAGAACGTGTGTCAGACTAGAACGATTATTGGTGGAACTTTCCTGGAGTTAGTTTGTAGTTTGAACAGCAACTTCAAGTCAAAGCGATTTGTGTGAACCACAATCCTCTCATGTGGAAGGGAGCCTCAAGCACAGGTCTGGGGTGTGGGAAACCTTCAATCTGTGCAGGGAAGGTTTTCCGAAAGAGCTGTGAACTGTAAACAGAAGGGTGTTAGGAGCAGTGTTAGGAAAGGGTAGCTACAGGAATTTTGCCACTGGGTTAAGAAGAAAGGCTGCCATAGCAGCCTGTCGGTGAGCATCATGACCAAAAGTAGATGATGGATTACTTGAGATTTGTTGAAATCATTAGATCAAAGAAACTGTTGGCATTAAAATGAAGCAAAGAAAGTCAGCCAGTGTTTTGCAGTACCCTAAGAAACAAAGCCTGTAGTTCACATTCACTTCTAACATCCTATTTTCTAGTTCATGGCTTGCCCAAAACCCCTGCACCCAACCTGGCCTTGAACACTGCCAGGGATGAGGCAGCCACAGTTTCTCTGGGCAACCTGTGCCAGGGTCTCACCAGCCTCACAGGGAAGAATTCACTCCTAATGTGTAATCTAAACCTCTCCTTTCAGTTTCAAGCCATTCCCCCTTCTCCTACCCCTATATCCTTTTACCCTTGCAAAAAGTCCCTCTCCAGATTTCCTCTAGGCATTATTCCTATGCCTCTTCCTCCCATCACACTCAAGAACCAGTCCTCAACAGCATCACTCTGCCTTTTGCATCCAGCTGCCGTATCTTAATGCTTAAGCATTTCCGTTTTTATAAATACCATACACTGTAAGCCGTAGCACAAAACAAAGAAAGCCTTTGAGACAGTGATGCACAGTTTAAATCTCAAACATAGCATGGAAAGAAACTTCCGTATTTTTCTGATAAAGGCAAAAACCGTATGTTGTAATTCAGCACACCAGGATAACTGCCTCTTTGATGCTGCATTTCAATGCCAACATAGCAATTCTCCTAAACTTTTGCTTCTCAAGTTTTATATGAAAAGGGTCCTACTCTAGAGTTGTCTCTTCCTATCTTGCATATTGAACACAAAAAACCCACCCTAATCCAAAAACAGTTTCTTCAACTTAACAGCAACAACTCAACTGTTGAGCTCTTCACAATCAAGTATGCCTTAACTGTTTGGAAACGTAAGAGCTCTTACTCATGGACAGTCATTGATATCATCTACTTTTCCAGATAAAAATAACTGCAGAGATTACATTTCACTTTCCAACCTTTGTTGGAATCTTGGGGTTCCTTTTGATCTCACATTATCCATGAAGGATCATCTTATACGTTCACTACTAATGCATCTCTTACCATGCTAGAAATTTCTTGACTTTAACATATGCAATCCAAAATAGAACTTGAAAGGCTCCGTGCTTCTGTGTGGTCCACAGTAATGACCACACTGCTCCTCTGTTATGGGCTCTTATGGAAGCATCAGGTCTCACACTGTAACTAGTTAAACACTTCCAAACCCACACGTTCAACAACGTTAAGGCTCAAGTATATTAATTTCCTTTGGAAAACTCTGACTGACTTGCAGTGAGAAGCTCAGAAGTTGACTTTAGACTCTGCATATCAAAATTGAAACTACAAAACTACTGATCCCTTCATTCCTTATTTCTAGTCTTATCTTTAAACAGATACGAAAATCCAAGCCCTGAATGCATCGTTATACAGCTTCAATTTAGCAGAAAAGTTAGTCTGAGAAAGCATTTTGATTCGGTATTTTCACAGAGCATATACAGCCCAAACAGCCTATTTTTAACCTGTCATTTTATTGTGTAAGCAGTAAAGAAACACAACTGGAGAGTTCAGGTTCACATAAATCTATTATCATAACTTATTAAAAACTGGCCAGGGCACTTACTCACTTGTTTTCAACAGCTTCAGACTAAAGAACAATCAAAATGTTACCTTTATAACATGAGTCCTTAGACTTGCTGTTTCACTCAGAGCTGAGAAACAGCAGCTGTGCATAAAGACTTTAACACACCTTTCCCCTTCCTACTAAGTAAACTCAGCTCTGAGGATGAACTGTCACACAGTACCAACAGGACAAGAGAAATACAACTTTCTGATTTAAAAGCCCTAAAGATTCACTGCAGCAGCAATCATGATAATTCCTTATAACAGCCAATAAACCTAATTACAATCACATCCTGTCTAACTGGGCAAAGGCACACACAAAGAGTCACACAAAAAGCCTCAATTATTATTGCTCAGACCACAAAAGGTTAGCAAAATGTGAAGCAAACCAAAGGAATACATTTAGCTCAATGAGTACCTTAATAGGTCCTGACACGAGTTCCACACAATACAAGAAATGCAGTGTAATTTCACAACCTAATGATTCCAATTTGCCAGCTCTCAGAATGGGGCATGCCACAATATAATGATGATAGAAATAAAGGGTTTAAAGGCTTAGTAAAATTCTATGTGAATCTTATCAAAGCATATAAAGTTTTATGCCAAAGACAAGCTACACAAATAGGGAAACATTTACCATGATTACACAGCTTGCTAACAAGATAAATATCTCACGATCAAGGGCAGTTTACACAGCAAACCCTGGTAGCCCTGAGTTCACCACAAAGATCTGTGACTAAAATAAGCCATTCTGCTGAAGAGAAGAACATCCATTGCATCAAATGGTGTCCATCAAATGAAACTGCATCCAGTATAACACCATCCAACACCACATGAACTGTGTGGCATCATAGCTTAAGGGTTGTGAAAGCGATGATAGCGTTCTCAGAACTGGGATACTCAGAGGTGCTGTTATTTCATTGCACTTACTTCTTAGAATCATAACACAGAATGCCAGGATGGAAGGGACCTCCAAGGATCATCCAACCCAAGGTTCACCCTCCTCTTGAGAAGTCCATCCGAAATGAACAATGGCATCTCCAACTGATTATCACCATCCTTATAACCTGCTTCTTGAACAAGGAGTTTCTACACAGTTGCTCTTCTGAATTCAAGGAAAACTTCAAACTTTTATTAGAAAGAAATTCTTCACTATGAGGGTGCTGAGGCGCTGGCACAGGGTGCCCAGAGAAGCTGTGGCTGCCCCATCCCTGGCAGTGTTCAAGGCCAGGTTGGATGGGGCTCGGAGCAACCTAGTCTAATGGAAAGTGTCCCAGCCCATGGCAGGGGTTTGGGACTGGTTGAGCTTTAAGGTCCCTTCCAACACAAACCAATCTGGGATTCTTTGATTTTCAAGCTTCAGATTTCCCTGCAGGAATCAAACCTTGTTCCCATGAGTTACCGGGAGAGTGAACATCTCATTTACTACATTTCAAGAAAATGATTTGTCATTTTTTGAAATTAAGTCAAAAAACTTTATAAAGAAAAGGAATCGTAGAGGATGGGGTATGAGCCATCCAAGTCAGCAGCTATAAAAGCTCAAATAATACTTGACAATAGAAACGTTGTGGTAAAAACTGGTTTCTTCCCTTTTGGAGTCTGTAAGCTCCACTCAGGAGTCAGTCTGTAATGAGAAGCAATCTATCAATACAGAATAACCCAAGAAACCACTTATGCCTCAAAGAAATTATTAAACACCAGAATTTGAGAGAGAACTGTGTAACCCATTTGGCAAATGCATATAGAAAGTCTCCATGATATTTACCTGCCAGCAAACACATGATGTCACCTCCTGCCAAAAGCAAATGCTCCCCCCCTAAATCTTCAGAATTACAGCCACCATCAACAATGACTGCACAAGGATGGAAGAGAAGGTACCAATTTTATCACCCTACAATACATTTTCTTTGTCCCATCTCTTCTAGTCACTGCTCTTAGCAGCCTTCCAGTATCTGAAGAGGGGCTACAAGGATGCTGGGGATGGACTGTTCATCAGGGACTGTAGTGACAGGACAAGGGGTAACGGGTTCAAACTTAAACAGGGGAAGTTTAGATTGGATCTAAGGAAGAAATTCTTTACTGAGAGGGTGGTGAGGCACTGGAATGGGTTGCCCAGGGAGGTTGTGAATGCTCCATCCCTGGCGGTGTTCAAGGCCAGGTTGGATGAGGCCTTGGGTGACATGGTTTAGCATGAGGTGTCCCTGCCCATGGCAGGGGGGTTGGAACTGGATGATCTCAAGGTCCTTTCCAACCCTAACTATTCTATGATTCTATGATTCTCTTTTCATCAGAGTTCTGCTCTTGCCCAGTTCTCCTGAGGCCACAGCAAATTGTCCCAGTAGTCCAAAACAGAGCTCTTCAGTTTTCTGTAGTTTCTGTGACTCTTTATGCAACTCAAATTATACAAAAACTTCAGATAACTCTTTTGGCATAGCAAAATACTTCCTAAAGGAGTATGATCAAGTAACATAAGCATTATATACTTAGAAGAAGTTCATGCAAAAAGCAGCATTTAGGCTAAATTTACTACTGATACTTACTTGAATGAGATTGTAAGGAATATGACACACAATTTAAATTGATACAACCATGCAGTAAAAACATTTGCACACACAATAGCCAAAAGCCCCCTAGTCACAATTTGCTCTTAAGATCATTTTAGTTACTTAATAAGAAATAAATCTGAACCCAGGACAAACGATTATAAATGAAATGGATCTCCACATCAGTCTTCAACAACACACATTTTCAATGGCTCTTACGTATCTTTATTCTTGAAATAAAGGACTACTTACTTGATTGGCCATGTAGATTGTGAGGAGACCTCTCCTATAAATACAAATGAGAGAATTAGTGAGTGAATTAAACTGTTTGCACACTAAAGAAAAACACTTCAAGAATTCTGAATGTTTTATTAAAGAAGAGAGTTTAAAAAGCAGATCATTGATGGAGGATGAATCATTACCACCCTATAGAAAAATAAGTATGAAACCAAAAATAGTAACTTGACAAGCACAGTAGCCAAAGTGGTGATGAATTACACAAACCCAGTTATATATAGCAACCTGCTCATGCACAGGAGCCCTGAAGCCAGCATGAAGGGACAAGGCACCTTGAATTACAAAGCACGTACAGTAGCATAAGCATAGTGTGGCCAAAGCCCAGGTATAATTGTGAATTTACAGTAAAATGCTGTGTGTAAGCTGCTGGCTTGTGATCAGTGCTATGGAACTCCATGTGCTTCAGCAAAGGTTGGAAAACTCAAGTTCCAATATTTCCCACTGGACCGGTGCTGTTCTGGAGTTAATGGTCAGACTTGTAGCATTTGGGATTTCTATCACTGTCCTCCACAGCTGTTACACACAACACTTGAAAATAACACAAATATTGAACCATTAAAGTTTCTCAATATGGAACTGAGTTTATAAACCTGAACTCATTTGTCCTCACATCACTGAGGACTTTTTTATATTGCTACCACGTGAGTAACAGAAGGTCAAGCCAGGCTTGGATGTTCCACTTTGTCATGACATTTGAAGTTTTTAAGCATTCACAGAGTGCTTAAAAGAATAGTGTGTTAACAGAACATATCTTGCTAGCACTTCAGATGAAGGAGCAAGGAAAACAAAACATGACAGGTAGCAGGAAAGAGTCTCATAGGGAAAAATACCAGGTATTTCATCTTTCTTGGATTATTTCTCAGGTTTTTTGTCTTGTTTTTTTTTACCCTGTAACAGTATTAAAAGTTTAGGTTAAATACCAAAACACTCAGCTGTTTGGAAACACAATTAAATTTACCCATGCAAGCTAACCTGGTAATAAAACACACTTTGAGTAATCTTGAGAACATCAGAACTTCAGCAAGTTCTGTAGTAACACACTGACCTGTGACAAGCAACTGGCTACTGAGTGACTGTCCTCATTTCAGAAGCAGCTTTAGGAGTACAGCCTGTGCATTCACAGTTGTATTATATACAGTGTGCACCAAACATCATGACTATTGTTTCTGCACATCATTTACTCAGTGGATTCTCTCCTGCAGTCTCTATGTCAGGCAGGCAAGGTGGGGGACACAGGGTCTTCCAGCCTCCCACTGAAATGTATTTTAAGTACTAAACAACTAAGAATGGGATCTAAATAACTTTTATCTTCTTTTGTGGTCCCTTCTGGCTAAGTGTAAAATGCAACCCGCCAACCCCAAAGACAAAGAAAGGAAAAGAGACTAGAGCAGAGGAAGGAAAGAAATCAGCGGCTGCAGAGCAGCTGCAGCGAGAGCGATGCTGAGAAGTCAGAGCTCAGGAGGAGGAAAAACGTGCAGACAACGAGTTGGTGCACGGAAGTCACTTCCTGAGCTGAAAATACAGCAGGTTGATGGATGACATCATGTGCAAGTGCCTGCAGCAAGCACAGCTCCATCAACTGCTGCAAGCGGCCCGGGCTAACTGCAAGCAGAAAGGTTTCTTCCTCCAAGTTCATTTTGTGACTGTTTTCAAAACAAACAGCCCCATGCCCTGTGCAAATGCAATGTGATGCCTAACCCAACCCTGAACTCAACTGCTAAAAGTGGGTGGAAGTTCAGAAAACCTTGCACTATTTTGCAGCAATGACAGCTGATGGAAAACAGGACAGAAAGATGGAGACAGGCCAAGCAAAGAGCTGTTGGTACAACCCGAGGACTGTATTAACACTGCAGCTGGTAAGTAAGAGAAGAATGTAATTGGGAAATGGTAATAGAAGAGCAGGAAATAATTAAACATAAAAAATAATTAGTCAGCCATGTCTGACCACCTGTTTTGGGGAGATTCAAAAATGCTAATACATGGCTAACATTTCACCCCTAAAGTCTATAAGCCAGTGTGGAACATTAATCAGGAACACCTAAGTCACATCAGCGACAGTCTGAAGAAGTTTTAAGAAGATTGGTATCTTTTACCTCAAAAGGGGGATTGCACAAAAGCAATCACAATTTAATTACCCTTTAATCCAAGTACCGAAGAGCAGTAGTGTTCAGTATACTTTTTGTTTCTCCTTTGTTACCCCAATTTACACTTTCATGTTGAGCTTCTCGCCAGTGAACACACCCAAGTCTTTCTCCTCAGGTCTGCTCTCAATCCAGTCTCTGCCCAGCCTGTACATGTGTTTGGGATTGACCAGACCCAGGAGCAAGACTTTGCACTTGGCCTTGTTGAACTTCATGAGGTTGGCATTGGCCACCTCTCAAGTCTGTCCATGTCCCTCTTGATCCCATCACTTCCCTCCAGCGTATCAACTGAACCACACAGCTTGGTGTCATCAGCGAACTTCGAGGGTGCATCAGTCCCACTGTCCTTGTCACCAACAAAGATGCTGAACAGATGTTAAACAGGTAATTCTCTTTTTCATTTATAGTCTCCACAAAGAAAAGTTTCACTTGATAAAATACGCTTTTCAAACAACCTGGTAAAGTTCAGACCAAACTCTAACAGCGACAGCTCTTCAACTATGGCCTATAAACCTCAACAGAGAGTCACATATTTTTGTGATTGTACAGCCCAGAGGAAAGAGTCTAAAATAACTGCTAAAAATATCAAAAGCTATAGGATAAAAATAGCAAGGAAGCCTAACAGTGCACTGGGCTTTAGTACCAGAAGTGTAGGTAGGAGGTCAAGGGAAATGATTAATCCCCTTTACTTGGCACTCACTATACCAGAGTGCTGCACCCTTGTTTTGTCCCCAGTACAACACAGGCATTGATCAGTCAGTAGGGAGTACCATGAGCACGGCTGGGAGGTCTTGATTTGACCTGAGGAAACAGTGTTTTCTGCATCAAGACACTCAAGCACTGGAACAGGGACCCCCCCAAGGGGCTGTCAGACCTCTGTCCTCAGAGGTTTGCAAGGCTGAGCAGACAAATCCCTAAAGAAGCTGGTCTGAACACAGTGCTGGTTCTGCTCCGAGCAGGAAGCTGCACTAGCTGACTTCCCAAGGCTCATCTGAACAGTTCTATCATTCTATGGAAAAAAGCAACTTCAAATTATCATACATATTTTTTTTCAACACATTGTAACAGCAGAAGTGATAAATAACCTGGGTTCATAACTAACATAAACCACAAACGTCTTCTTCAGTGAACTAGCCACTTTATTAAAAAGATCAAATTTGTCTTCAAGTATTTCCAGTGAAGTCCACACAATCACTGATAGGTTATTCTAAGGCTGCCTACCCTTGCACTTTGTACCCTCCTTTAGACAAGGATCTGTCTGGTCACTGAAGCCAGTTACATCTTTACCTCCACTGCAACACCACAGAGTCCAAAGTCACTCACATACCACTTCTCAAACAAAAACTGAGCTCCTTCAGTTTTTCCCCAGGGTTCCCTAAGATTTTAATTGCTCATGGCCCTTTACTGAAACTGACCCAATTTTTCAGAACTCACCTTCACGTTCTTAAAATTATAACGCATGAAATAAAAAACAGATTTAAAAGTTCAGATTCTTTGTTTAATCAACAGTATTTTGCCCAGAGAAGCTGTGGCTGCCCCATCCCTGGCAGTGTTCAAGGCCAGGTTGGACAGGGCTTGGAGCAACCTGTTCTAGAGGAAGGTGTTTCTGCCTGTGGCAGAGGGTTGGAACTGGCTGAGCTTTAAGGTCCCTTCCAACCCAAACCATTCAATGATTTTAAAGTCAAAGAAATCACTAAGCGCCACTGTTGTGAGACTGTGCATGCATCTGCCTGTGAGCAAAGTTCATATAAGTCCTGTACATTCTGGAAAACTTAAATTTGACCGAGGCTAAAGTCCAAATCCCCTTACACATGAGTTAAAAATCCTCCTCATGCCAACAGCAGCAATGACAAGTGCCCAAACCTGCATGCCAACACATTGTTTGGAGAACAGTTTCCTAAAGAATGTTTTCTGGCTTAGCTTGACACGTTATAAAATTCAAAGAATAACTTCACCTTCACAACTAACATGAGCTTTTGCTCCATACAATAGCAAAACAAGCAAAATATCCACTTTTAAAATGCAATCAAGATGTTTTGTTCCTACGGAACTCACTGCCAGTTCTCTTTATTTATGGTTTTCCTTCAATATATTTATGGCTTTCCTTAAATACAGAGCTGTTGCTAAGCTAAAAAAGAAGGCAACAAAAAAATTTAACTTGCCTCACAGTAGGATGAACCCTTTCAACACAGTGGTAAATGCTCCATCCCTGGCAGCGTTCAAGGCCAGGCTGGGCAAAGCCTTGGGCGACATGGCCTAAGGTGAGGCATTCCATCCCCTGGCAGGGGGTTGGAACTGGATGATGTTGAGGTTCTTTTCAACCCAGACCTTTCTATGATTCTATGCTTATGGCCATTTTACCACCAATTCATTATTGCAACCACAACAGCACTCAAAGAAGATGTCTAACAGGCAGCAAACACCTCCTCTCTCTCTAAGCAGCAACAGAAGATTGGTAGGCATTTATTTTTAAGCTGTTTCTCTCTCAATATTCATTCCTCCTTTGGAATATTTCATTCTTTCCCATGTTGTGCCTGGCCCTGTCCATCCAATATGTCAAACACGCAGCACTCCAGTCCCTGCGGTTTTCGCATCAAGTGCTTTTTTTGGCACTACAAAGTTAAAAGCATTGTTTTCTCTATTGCTTTATTTCACTTAAACCACAAACCTTTCCGAGTAGACATCCTGAAATCTAAATGTCCACTGCAATTAATTAAACATATCTGAACTACTCCAACTGCATTTGTTTAACTGGTCTTGTGGCTTTTACGGTCACATTTTGTTTCTTGCTCAAAACTAAAGGGGAAGCGACCAAGTCAGAAATAACAGGAAATAACTACAGCAAGATGAATACTGCTCCGTACAAAATCCACAGAAATGGACTCAATAGGCACGTCCTTCAGGGAGAACAGCTCTAGGTGTGAGCTGGAGCAGTGAGACAGGGGCAAGGCACACACCCAGGCCCCATACCTGCTACAGCTCTTGTAACCCAGCGTACAGGAGCTGCTAGTGGTAGAAACAGCTCAGAGGAGCCTGAAGATGGATAAAGCAGCATGCTGAAGACATGAAGACAGGCTAAGAAAGCTGGGGTTGTTCAGCCTGGACAAGAGAAGGCTGCGTGGACACCTCAGAGCAGCCTTACAGTGTCTGAAGGGGGCCTACAAGGGTGCTGGAGAGGGACTGTTCATCAGGGACCGTAGTGACAGGACAAGGGGTAACAGGTTAAAACTTAAAAAGTAGATGTTCAGGTTACATATAAGGAAGAAGCTCTTTAACTGTGAGGGTATTGTGGTACTGGAATGGGCTGCCCAAAGAAGTGGTAAACGCTCCATCCCTGGCAATGTTCAAGACCAGGTTGGACAGAGCTTTGAGTCTAGTGTGAGGAGTCCCTGCACATGGCAGGGGATTGGAACAGATGATCTTAAGGTCCTTTCCAACCCAAATCATCCTAAGATTCTATGATTCTATGTTAAAAATCTTCATGCATCAATTTAAGACAACGCTTCTTGGATTTAACAGCCTCACCAACGGGTTATGTTTCTCTACTTATATAATGGATTTAAACACCTGGGGGGCAAAACCCCACCAAAACAAATATCCAACTCACTGCTAAGACAAGAATAAGTTTAGTTTTTCTATACAGGTTTAGTTTATAGGTTTTTTCTAAATAGGTTTAGTTTTTCTCTTTGCTGTTCTAAAAACTTTTCGTGTGGTGAAACCAACAATCCTGACTTGAGAATAGGTACCAGAATGAAACAAGTTAAATTTACCTTTCCTTGTGACCTATATGCCACAATCTGAATTTTAAAGCGTGGCTTTAAGACAGCAAATTTACGAAAAAATACATTTTTTATAATGTTTCCTACAAATTCAAGTTTGGATTTTATACAGACACCACTGATCGCTGCAGGTTCTGACCGTTATCACCTTATTTTAACCCATGATGCTTTTGTGGATTCTCTACAAATCTAAGAAATCACTAATAAGATGACTTACAAAGGAATCAGTGGATTCAAAAGTATATATGGGGTACAATACAAAAAGAAAGGTAAGGAGCACATAACTTATGCTGTACTGACTTGTTATAGTAACATTTGAGTATGTTTGTCCTAAACTAAAAGAAAGAGTTAACTCTGGCTTGGATTTCTGAACACAAACTAAGAAGCCAACATAATAGGTTGTAATTGCTCCCCAGACAGGATTTGTGGTCTGCAAAAACAGGAAGAATTCCTCCTCCCAGCTTCCCCCCCATACACTGTAAAACACACCACTTTATAACCTGCAGAATTAAATCACACACACAAATCACAGGTTTCCCCTCAAAAGAAAGAGGTCAAAATGAAGAGGGGGGGGGTTTCTCTGCTCTACAGCAGCTTGACACCACACGCTGACCAAGTATAGATCTGGCGTTGCGATTGCATCCCTGTAATAACACAAGTATCGCAGATTATGCTTAGGGTATCGTTAATCTCTCACACCCACCAATTTCCTACTGACAGCTGGAGGCCAGCAGCAAAATCCTGGTGCAAAAGTTCACTTTAAATCAGCAGGAACAGATAAGCTTCCCAAATAATGCCGAAAATCAGGAAAAGAGTGAAGCAGTGAGTCTCCAAACAGAAAATGAGTATTTTTTGGGCTTAGTAAAGTCTTTCACACGAAGATAAGTGTTCAGGCACATAACTCCATGTCAGAAATATACAGTTTAAGGAACACAGTTTTTTAAAGGAATCTTCTATTTCAAAACATGGATTTGCTTAAAGGAGGCAATGGACACTGCACAGGTTGGGGGAACTGAGTTGCTCAAAGCTGCAAATGAGGGATATTTGCTTTGAGCACACTACATGGTTTCTTGCAAATACTCAGAATTTGTTGTTCTTAAAAGGGTAGAAAATAAACTCAACATGTTCCATGATTTGAACACGGGCCAAAGAGAGGGTCTGAGAAAACAGGGAACTGAGAGAAGCCAAAAAGAAAATATATCTGCAGTAATACATTCCAGTTAATTTCGGACCAATAATTCTTGCAGAGTTTTCAGCTCATGCAACACAAGATAACATCTAGAGTTTAATTTTTAACTGCTTTACACTGTATTTTATAGAGTTTCCTTCAACATTGCCTCCCTCTTCCTCCTCTCCCAGTTTCTCTATGGTGCCTACAAAGCCAGATCCAAAACAAAGGCTGCCCTATGGAGGGGAAAAAACCTCTTCATTAAAGTGTGATTTAACCTCCCAAGATTCCATGGAGAGATAAAAATCAGATTCCAAAGAGTTCATTAGTTTCATAGAACGATTGACTAGTAGATAACAGAAGAATAACAAATTAATCAAACCTCAGGAAAAGAAATTAAGGATTTCCAGTCATTCTTTATTAACATTCTTGGTATAGAAAGACTAGGTCTTGTCAGGTAAGGCTCCAAGTAACACTTTCTTTGGAGTGTTGATAGTAACACAGAATTGGGTTTAACTGGCTCAGTCAATCAAAATGAAAACACTGTTCTCTTCTGAGCACCTTCTCAGGTGGGATGCAGCATGTGCTGCTTGACTGCATTCTGGAAGGTAAGTGCATGGGGCACAAAAGCAAATACTCTCTTCTTCAGCACAACTGCCTTGGGGATCAGCATCAGGTCACTGCTTCTATGTATTTTGCTGGCAATCACAGCTGTTTCATAGCAAAAAGAGGACATAAAGGATGAAACTGTTAATAAAAACTAAGAAGAACAGGACAGGGCACAGAAATTCCAGAGTTGCAGAGGTGAGACCCCCTGGGACAGGGTGCCCAGAGAAGCTGTGGCTGCCCCATCCCTGGCAGTGTTCAAGGCCAGGTTGGACACAGGGGCTTGGAGCAACCTGCTCTAGTGGAAGGTGTCCCTGCCCATGGCAGGGGCTGGAACTGGATGAGCTTTAAGGTCCCTTCCAACCCAAACCATTCTATGATATGCAATATTCTCTGGCCTTGGACATACACTCTATATTTTGGGAGTGAGATGGACAGGAAGAAGGAGATAAAAAAGAAATCTCATATAATGCTAGTACTCCAGCAGACAGCTTGCAGCTGTCCAAACACCACTGGAAATTCATCCAGTATTTGACTCATTCTCCTCTACTTCTACCTCCAGCCCTCCTCAGGTTTAGAGCCATTCACCATACCCCACCTGTACACCCCAAACCCAGCCCACAGCACCTCAATAAGAAGCAGCCCCAGAAGCTTCTCAAGAAGCCCACTGAAATAGCTGCCTTCCCCTCCCTGAGTCATATTCTGTGCCCAGTTTGAGACTATCCATTCCACAATAACAGGGTTTTGATAAGCTACTCAAAAAGTCATCTATTCATCTATTTCAAAAGACTTAAGCAGCCAAATGTTCTTTTTCTTGTGTGTCAAACTAGTAGCTATTGTTTTGTTTGCATGTTTAGAGCTAATTTTCTCTTGAGCCCTATCATGGTTTAATGATTACATTTGTTATGGATTAACACTCATTCTAAAATACCTCAAGCAATATGTAAAAAAAAAGCTAATGTGACCAATCAATTCAACTCACTTTTTCACAGGGTGTGACCAACTTCCAAATGCCCTTATATTCACAAACAGCAGAGCAGCTATGCCAGCACAAGTAGGATATGGAGTCAGACTTGCCAGCCTCAGAGACATTTGCATTTTTCCCCCATTAAGACCCCATTAACAGCCTATCACATCATATTAAAAACAGGCTTCAAATCCAACTGGAACTCCGAATTAGGCATGCAGAAGATAGATTAACACTGTTATCTGTACGGCCTGGAACACAAAAGGTCCCAAGGAACAGCAGTGTCAGAAGCCTATGGAATCCTTCTCTAGAAATGCAGGTAAAGCCGCACCAGAAGTTTTGACTGAGAGCCATTTCACAGAATCACAGAATAGTTTGGGTTGGAAGGGACCTACAAAGGTCATCTAGCCAAATCCCCCTGCACATCTTCAACTAGATCAGGTTGCCCAGAACCACATCCAGCCTGGCCTTGAATGCCTCTAGAGATGGTGTATCCACCACTTCTCTGGACAACCTGTGCCAGTGTTTTATCACCCCCATTGTAAAGAATTTTTTCCTCACATCCTGCCTGAATCTCCCTCTTTTAGTTTAAAACCATCACCCCCCTTCGTGTCACAAGAAGCCCTGCTAAAAAGTCTCTCCCCATCTTTTTTTCAGGCCCCTTTTAGGAACTGAATAACATCAACAGATGCCTACTGACTGAGAAGTCAATTTCTGGCAGCACATCAGTATTTGATGAAGAGCTGTGCCAGATACTACAGACAGACGTTGATATGACATTTCACCCACCAAAGACAGAAAGAAGTTATTGCCAAGTTCAGTCTCAACCTATTACTTTCTAACTTTAGGCTCCAAGATCCAAAACGCCAATGGTTGATGTTAGAACATTTTTGCTAGTCCCTCAGTCCATTGCTCACAAGGAATAAGAGACACTGAAGAAGAGCTGAAAAGGAAAAACTTATCATTGATGAAGCAAGACTGAGCACACACAAATTCCCTCCAGTAGACAAAATGATGTTGTACTATCAGAGAGTCTATATTGCTTCAGTCTTTCACTAAAGCCGGAGCAGTCCGGATTATGATGAGAGGTACTGGCCTGAATTCATGAGACCTGTTTTATGCTTGCATTTGACATCATGTACTCTTGTTCCTGCTTTTCAGACAGACCATCTTTAGAGGAATATGCTTACTTTATCAGAAAGGTTCAATCTGGAGGGGAAGCCATCTGATTACAAGAAACAGTATGAAAACCATAGGACTTACTAAAGGAAATTCAAGCATGTCATTTTCTGTCCTGGGATCTGGAGGGGAGAGGGCAAGAAGAGGAAGCAAGATGTTTAACCACAGTACACTGCTCTAATCTTCATCACAGAAAACCTTCCTGTGGTTAAATATAGCAAAACATTCCCATTCTAGGTTCCCACCTTCACACTTTTTCCTGTGTTAGCAGGAGCTAACAAAGACCTTAATTCCTGAGGAGCAATAAGACTACAGGAAAGAGTCAATTCATTTACAGAGGGTTTATAGGTGTGGCTCATGTAGAAACAATGATTTAAGCTCCTCTCATCTCTACTATGTAAAAACAATATCCTTCAAGCAGACCTGAGGAACATATGGCAGAAAAATCCTCTCCAAGTCTTTCAGGCAGTGCACCAAGCTGGGCAGAGATTTACCTTGCCAGGTAAATGTCAAACTTCTCATTGCTCCAGCAGCCAACACTGCAGCCAGCTCACCTGGGCAGCAGCTGAAGTTTATTCTGTCCTAGCAGAGTATTTATTATACCCCCTCTGGGAGCTGCACATTACACACAAGCATTCAGACACAGATGTATTAAGTGTTTCCTCAAGCCAAGCAAGTCCAAATGAGTGTCTCCTGGATGCTAGCACTGAGCAGACAGAACAGAGCAATGAATCTTCTGTGCCATTGGACTCCAAGTCAGAATAGTCCAATGTTCAGCAGCAGGCTGATTTTTAACATTTTAGCTGAAGGCATTTCAACAGCACTGTAAGTTTTCTAGGGGGTGGTTGTGGGGTTAATGATGAAAAGCAGAATACAAAATTCCACCACCATTCAGATGAATAAATCACATTTACTTAGTTTTCAGCCCATAAAGTAAAAGATTTGCCAAAAGTGGTCCTTAGAAAAATTAAAATAAGCTTTAATTATATTGAAATCTCAATTCCTCATGGAGCAGCACATGAAGAGTTAGCTGCAGAGTCACCTGGGATCTGTCAGAGCTTGCAGCCTGACCTTAGCACTGCCCTTTGTCCATCCATGCTGGCCTCATGTCAGCTGACAGAGATAGTACAGAGCTTAATAGGTGCTGCCTGGGATGACTTACCACTATTATTCACGAAGTAACCTCCTGGCTGGTGCTGTGCCTAAGCTGGTAAATCCTCCTCAAGCTCAGGAATTGGAGACCATTGAGCAAATGCAATCAAACGGTCCCACATGACCCAGCTCAGTTCTGACTGTAACAACACTAAGAGATACCTGCAAGACATTCTCCAGCATCTCCAGAACGACAGGTAGATATTTTACATGGGGTATTCCAGTGTACTTACTCTGTCTGCCTGTGTTAACCCAGAAAATGGACTGTTGACTATAAAGCTGTAGCTGCTCATCTGCTCTTCCACCTTGTGCAAGACTTCAAGGACCACTCAAGCAAGTAAATGTTTCCAACACTTGAATGCTGCAAGCTGAAAACTTCTGAAACATGGTTGCTGAACACTTCTGCGGACATAGCTGCAGTTTTTCAGAAGCCTGATTCCTTTTTATAACCATGAAATAAATGCATAGGACTGGAATTACTTATCCCCAAGGATCCTTTGTGCTCGTTCATAACTATAGGATTCATCTTGCCAAATTTTTGCCATCTGAAGTGGGTGAAATCTAGCTTAAGACAATTATTTAGTCTCCCTTTGTAACTAAGCCAATACGAGTCCAACGGTTTCTTTAGATCTTCTTTTGCTGTTGATGCACTTAAAACCCCTTTCCTGCTGTCAGATACAATACTGGCCAGTTTCAACTGCAATGGAGCTTTTAGCCCATCGTGTCTTCTCCCTGCCCATGCAAACCACAGCTCCGTGCTCCTCCTGAAAAGCCTGACCTTACTTCCAAAGATCACACAACTTCTTTTCCCTCTTGAGCTCCAGGAAGAGTTCTCTGTTCAGCCAGCTGGTCTCTGCCCCGCTTGCGTGACTTAGGACACACTGGAGTTGCCTGCTCCTGCGCTTATGAAATGTGGTCATAAAAAAACTGACTTCATTAACTGGAACTTTTTCTAGAATCAACATTTAATGCTATAACAATAAGTGAAAAATAGAAATCTCTCTGAAAATATCAACAAAGAGACAAACCCGGCAGAGATTATTAATCTTTCTAAAGCTGAACACCCAGCTATTGGGGCTCTTTTCCAGACTGGAAGCTGACTGTGTCACGACAAACACAACATAAAGCAGGTGATCCCATTTCTCAGACAAATTACTGTAAACCATTGATTAGAAACACTTTAGCCCTGTGCTGGGCACGAGCTCCCACAAACAGCCAAAGTCGGCAGGAAATGCTCCTTTCAGCAAAAAACACTCCCGAGAGCTGCCCATCCATTTACAATGTTCCCACAATAACTGCATCTTCCAGCCTGACTCCTGCCCTTCCAGGCAACCTTGAAAGCTCAGTGACTTCCCTCCCTTTGCTAACTGTAAGAGCAACCTGCTCTAGTGGAAGGTGTCCCTGACAGGGGGTTTGGACTGGATGAGCTTTAAGTCCCCTTCCAATCCAAACCAGTCTGGGATTCTACGATTCCGTAACTACAGCAGTAGCAGCCCTCAAATCATGCAGCAAAACATGTTCAAACGTTTACATGCTGTTACTACAGAAACACAGACCTCTCAAACAATGGCTCTCACCAAGGCAGTTGCTGAAGTGCAACGGGTTTTAACAGCTTTTGGTTTAGAAACAAAAAGCATTCCATTAACTTCTACAGCTTGGCTCCGTATTTCACAGTAATAATCACTTCAGAGGAATACAACTTCAAAACTTGTTTTCCTGCTCTACCAGATTACACCACAAAATACTCATGTGAGTGATCCAAACTTGAGGGGTTTTTTTCCACAACACAAAGATGCAAAAGCTCATCTCTCAGTGTAGCTGCCTCACTCAATCTTTTACCTGTACCAAGTAACCCTGAAGCTTGCACAAACTCACTGTGGTAGAAGTCTGTTTTGACCACCATACTGGTGATTTATAGGTTCCCCTAAAATACAACATTAAACCAGCTAACTGTAAAGCATTTTGAGAAGGGCCGTTGTTACCTCAAGTCTAAATATAGTATAGTACTATAGAGAAATATATAGCAACAGATACATATTTGAAAGGACAAGCCTATGAAAAGGCTGTATTTATTTACAACATGCACTCTTTACCATTCCTATGCTGCCATATTCTCCCTTATAATGTATCTAAACTAAGGGCATTTACGGCAAGCAAATAACAGACAGGAACTGTTTCATCAGGAGAGCAAACTTACAGTCTCAGAATTCCACACTGCTCTCACACAAATGTTTCTGTCACTTTTTTAAGCAATACAAAGTAATACTTTTGCTTCCAAGACACTAAAAATAAGTATATACATAGATGTTCTCTATAATATGCACTGGATCACTTTCTAAATGTATATGCTTTACATGTTTTTGAGAATCCAGTATACTGGTTTTCTTGATGAAAACAACCAAGTTTACAACTAAAACCATGTTGCCCATCATTGCCCAGAGCAAGATTTTACAACCAAATTACAAACCCCCTAAATCTCCAGTTTTATAAGACCATCAGTGACACAGTCTTGACTGTAGCGACGAGACAGGCGCCGCTATAATGTTAACAGCCAGTATGTAAACAGTAATGCAGCCTAAGGGGGTCAGGGGCTATCCCAAAAGGGTCCCTTCAGAGCTGCCACATAACTTGGAGGTGGTTGGAGTTAAACTTTCTTTGGCTTAATTACTTACAAAGGAAGAAATAAGTTAGCCAGGCACTAAGACAATTTATTTCACTATAACTGTGTCCCTTCTAAAAGCTTTCTAGTTCTCAAAACTCACTAACACACTACTATTTTGAACAAGAGTCCAACAAACTGAAGTCTGCCATTTAATTACTAGCAAAACACAAATGGTTTAAAAACATCAGCACATTTACAAAGCAGTTAACATCATTCAGATTGCCCAGGGAACTTATAGATGCTCCATTCCTAGCAGTGCTCAAGGCCTGGCTGGACAGCGCTTGGAGCAACCTGGTCTAGTGGAAGGGGGGTTGGAACTGGATGAGCTTTAAGGTCCCTTCCAACCCAAACCATTCTGTGATTCTATGATTCTTTTCCTTGAGAGAAATCACAGAGGTCTTAAATACAGGCTCTTCACTGAGCTATCAGACTTGCTTGTATTAGAAATCAGGAAGGCACCACCAATCTAATCAGATTTCCACTAACAGGCTGGTCTCAGCCAAGCCTCAAATCCCATTTCAACAGCTTCATTCACAACCATTTAACAAGTATATTCAGTTACTTCCTTTCCTTCTAACTGTCTCAGTGCTTCTAGAACAAGGTAGTACCATGTTTTCCAGTCTAAGCCACGCATCTGCTCCTCTACTACAATGCTCAATCCCTGTTGTCAGCAGTCAATAGATGCTGAAAAATGACTGGAATCTGTTACTTTGAATTACAAGCAGAAACCAAAATACTCATTTTTCAAAATTACAAGTAACTAAAACTGCTTATCATCAACAATTTGAAACCACACCTATAAGTAAACAAGGAGTGGACTGGTAAAACAACTCCATACAAAGGGTAATGAAATGCATGTAATGATTTCTCAAGGAAGCTTAAAAAAATTAATGTAATTGAGTCATATTTCCACCTTTGAAGCGCCATTAACACAACTGTTAATGCCTAACACTACAGAACTAAATTCTGTCACAAAAGCATTGCACCATTTTTCTTTACTAGAAGGCGTAAAAGGCGAAACTGTAAAGAAAATTATATTCTTCTATATACACTTGTCCAATTGCACTGGTTAGAAGCTTACATATTAGAATAGAGCCATAGTTATGACAATACATACCTCAAGAGTAATTAAAATGTTGAAGTCACCATCAAATGATCAAAAGGAATTAGAAAAATGTACATTGTAATAAATCGTGCAGATTTCCCCAGGAAAAGGGAGCACTTTCCTTATTTGCAAGCACATTTTCTGTGCATGTGAAAACACATACCACCTACAACATTGTTGCACTTCTCATTTTTCAATACCTCTGCCAGAGCCATAAATACAGCAAAAAGAAACAACATGGTGGGACTAACATTAAAAAGGATTAAAATCTCTAGTGTATGGGATAACGTCCAGTCAAAATCAGCTGAAATTTAACTCTGTGCCCTCTTTGCACTTCTCAGAGCATCAAACATGCACCAGCTCTGCAGCTAACAGATGTCAGACTGTCATTTATAAATCCTGCATTGGCCAGTAAGGATGCAAAAATCCAGAGTTACTCCTACCAGAGTAAGAGACTAAAGGTATAGAACATTAGAAACATGTCACTGCCACGCTTATCTATTTACATTCAATCCTTAGCTAAGAAATAATTCTTCTCACAACATTACTGAATCATAATATGACTAGCTCTCCTCTGGTAACCTCACAGAACATAGAATTATAGAATGGTTAAGGTTGGAAAGGACCTTATGATCACCTAGTCCCAACATTCATGTATACATACACAAAACAGGTTTACAAGTGTATTTATTCCTTGGGCCTTTCCACAGATCCTAATAAATTAGTTTTCACAGACAGGATAACCATGTTTTATCACCACCAAATAGAATACACATGGATATATTAATGGGCAAAGTATATCTTTATAGAACTGTAGCAGCACAATAAAATGTAGATCATTTCCTGACTCTGTATGAAGTTCCTCTGCAATGTCACCTCCCTTTCTCATTGCCAGTGCCACGCAAGTTTGCAATCACATATTACACAGATCAAACTCTAATCACACCAGCTCTGTAACACACTAGAAAACACGCTCCTCCTCAGGATTCCAATGCTCCTAGACATGCTATCCATCTCTTTTTCCTGTTCTTCCCTAAGGATTATAAAATATACAAGGGAGGCACACATGAGCAGCAGCACTTGGAAGGAAATCTGATTTACAAGCCTGCTGTTCCCAAGTACCGGACTGACAGAGATGCTGTGCAAGCAAATGCCAGTGAGGTACTTAAAATAGGGTATCCACTTGGGAAGAGATTAAGTGATTAAGGTCAATGTTGCTGCCAGCTGCTAGTAGCAATTTGAAGGGCTGGAGATACGTTTATGAACTCAAATCAGGACTTTTTCCCACCTTCCTGCTTTTTCTACTATGATTTGTTGCAAGCTACTCAGGAAGACAAGTAAGAATGCCACTGTGTCTCTGTGCCAAACAACCATCTCCTAAGAGACTACAAGGCTATGAAAACTTGATTTTGCCTGTAACAGAAGCTAACAAGCAAACCAATGTGAAATCAGAAAGTCATATGTCACTGAGCCTGGCAGCAGCAGCATTTCACACATTATATACACTGTTAGCACTGTAACACACCAAACAACTTGGTATTTAAAAAAAACCCTAAACTTTCAACTACCTGTTAATGCCATTTAACATTGTTTTCCATTACTAACAATGACCCCACGTTCTCAGCTGCATGTGTTACACTGCAATACAAATGCTGCCTTTTCACATTATATCTGATGTTTATATAAGAAAGCTGGGGCTCTTCAGTCTGGAGAAGAGAAGGCTGCGTGGAAACCTCATAGCAGCCTTCCAGTATCTGAAGGGGGGCTATAGGGATGCTGGGGAGGGACTCTTCCTTAGCGACTGTAGCGATAGGACAAGGGGTAATGGGTTCAAACTTAAACAGGGGAAGTTTAGACTGGATATAAGGAAGAAGTTCTTCACTGTAAGGGTGGTGAGGCACTGGAATGGGTTGCCCAAGGAAGTAGTGAATGCTCCATCCCTGGCGGTGCTCAAGGCCAGGTTGGACAGAGCCTTGGGTGACACGGTTTAGTGCGAGTTGTTCCTGCCCGTGGCAGGGGGTTGGAACTGGATGATCTTCAGGACCTTTCCAATCCAAACCATTCTATGATTCTATGAATGTGAACCTTTTAGGCAAAATACCTTTGGTCACACGTTTTGCACTCTGTCAGAAAAGAGAATAACCTCCCAGGAATTGAGTATTTCACCACTATTCATTACATCCATGCTATACCAACCTCTTTTTGTCATTTTCACACACCTCTATTTCAACTTCGATTTATTTCAAATTGCAGGTGCTAAATAGGAGCCTGTTAACATATCAAAGCTTTTTCATACATTGCCACTAGGACTTACAGAAATCCTCACCTGACACAAAATTTGTTTGCCTACTCTTCTTGCTACACATAGCTTTCAAGTTTGGATTTCAAAGTTGTTTCACTGTTACACAAAAACCTTGTGCAGGTTTGGGCACACAAGCAGTTTCAACTCGTGATTCCCAAATATTCTGAAAGCTACAGGAAGCTCACAGATGGACAACCAGCCTCATTTCTACCCTTTTAACATTATCTAGGAATATTATAAGACTGACACACAAAATCCTCACATTGCAACAGGTCTGCAGGAAAAGTTAAGCTGTCTCTGCTCAAAGGGAGAAAATGCATTTGATCTGACTGCAAAATGAAACTCTGATGCGTGTGGCAGTGCTGCAGCCTAAGGAACTAGACAAAGTTCTACCAAAATATGTCCACCCCCTTAGGAAGTAACTGAAAATCAAACAGCTAGGAAGGACATTAAAAAGATAATAAACTTATTTAGTAATTTTATTATGATTTTTCTCTATAGTGACATTAAATAAAGTGATTTAGAAGTGCTCCCACCTCTCCAGAAGTTCTTCCACATCCTCAATCTTCAAAACCAATGGATAATGCATTCTTTCAAAAGGGCAGAACTTTGACATCCTATCCAAAATCTGGCTTAGGTTTTGCTTACTCCATGACTGTTCAGGAATGGAGCCAGTCAACAACATGATGTATACGTATCTGCAGTTATTTGGAATGACTGCTTAAGGAAGTTTCAGATATTTACAGTAACCAAAAATGCATTTGCATCATATTTAGTACTAACCTCCTCACCTCATCTTTTAAAGAGTAATCTCTTACATTATCCTTTTGTCACCTTCTCTACTTTGAATACAGCTTACCAACTAGATGACTAAGGCATCTCACACCGTATTAAACATTGTAACTTTCATTACTGATACAAACTAACAATAGAAGTTGAACACCAAAACATTACAACCTTACACGCAATGATTTCACACACCACCTTTCATGACTTTTAGCTATCCTTGGATCACTCAGATCTTGCTTCCCACTTCGTCATATTTTCATAACAAACTTCCCATTGGTAGCTGAACTTCAGCACCTTCTCTTCAGTGAAATCTTTGCCTTCTGTATCCTTACATTTTATCCAATTTTGGATGAAACTTCAGCTCTTCCAGTCATTTCTTTCCGCAAAATCCTATTACTGCTGTGTCTTAACTAACTTCACGTTGCTAACTCATCAGCAACTTTCATTAGGATGCTCCTTCTCTGTGACTAAATCACAAAAGTTAAATTATCTTTAAAAACACACAAAAAACCCAGTTTAAGAAATCCTACACAATCAAGCAACCCAATTACCCATTAAACAAGGAAAACAAACCACAACCAAGAAACTGAATGTTTGTGTTTATTTCCCAGTAGCTTTCTAGGTTCAAATCTAAGGTTGCAAAAGACACTATTTCTAATGAACTCCATTTCCAGCATTATATGAAACTGCAAATCCATAAACACAAACTGTACCTGCTTTTCCTTTCGATGAGAATAGCCATGTAGGAGGCAGGTAATGCAGCACCAAAGCCAGGAGACCAGATGTAGAATTTGCCAAGTATCTTCCTGCAAATGTAATTTGTACACATATTACATGCAAAGCAACTGAAATACTCACATACAACAGCACAGTTTACCTTTATTATAAAATCACACACACTTTTGTCCCTTGATTTTGTCCCTTTGCATTAATCAGTACTTACAAATAAATACTAATTATGCTATTTTTAGAGTTGGACGGTTCACAGAGGAGTTCTGGAAGAGCCTCATAATCATAAAACACCTGAAGCACTGCATTAACATATCCATTTCATTTGAAGGATTTCTTTGCTCCAAAGCAAGCAGTGCTTTCAAGAGATGGTTCTGAAAAGCTACACATACTAATCACAGAAAAATCCCCTAAAAGAACTCTTAGCTACTCCTCACCCTGCTAATATTCCAAGTGCATTTTCAAGAAGATGTGCTTTATGGAATGTAGAGATACAATCAGGTGAGCCAGAAATCAAATCAAATACCACAGAATCATAGAACGGTTCAGGTTGGAAAGCACCTTAAAGTTCATCCAGTTCCAATCCCCCACCATGGGTACGGATGCCTCACCCTAGACCACGCTGCCCAAAGCTCTGTCTAACCAGGCCTTGAACATTACCAGGGATGGGTATTACATACATCATGCTCATGAGATAGTCAATTGATGCTAAAAGCAGTAAACCACTCATTTACAGCAAGCCAAGGAATCATTCTGTACATTGCCACTGGAAGCGACAGTGACACGCCAGCTCTATCAAGGTGGCAAAGCTCTCATTTTTCGCAACTCAGAGAGTCCACAAAATTCAAACAGCAAAACTAATCCAGCAATAAGTTGAAAACAACAGTTATACAAATAACATGTAAGAAAATATTTCTCTAAATTGATCACTGTTAAACGAAGAAAACCAAAATGCATGTCAGAGAATGTCGCTGACCACACTTGGTCTGTTCAGGACACCTGTACTATCCAACTAATCCAGGGTGATCACAGAAGCAAACAATGGTCAGGGAGTCATGAGATTTGGTAGCATGATAATAAGCATACTTCAATTACACCAATACTGCTCAGTTGATAAGCACTATTAATGCAGGAAAACATGGAGTCTTCCACCCTTCCCAAAACACAGCGAACAAAAATAGCAAACACATACAGATACATACATAAATACAGGGTACAAAAGGAAATGTCCTCAGGTAAAATTTCATGCTGACAAAACAGAAGAACAAGAACCATCCGATTAGCCCATTTTTAACCTTGCTGTAAAAGGCCTGATCAGCCTCATTTCATACTTCTGCACAAACAGTATTACCAGTGAGCAATGCCAGCTCATGTTCATAACTGAAAAGAGAGCCAGTGTATCAGCAGCAAGTGATGTAATGGCAATTACACACACTGCTCATTCCCACGGCTGCAGGAGGAGAATTTCTCAGGATGACAATGCCAAATGCTGCAGGAGCTAAAGTTCATTATTAGGACTCTCTCAGAAAGCAATTACTGTATGAAGTTTCAGAGAAGCCATCTGAAATAAGTATGAACACATCTTCCCAGACACACCTGTTAAGTAACAGAACAAATGTCTTTTTCTGTGGGAAAGAAATAGGAATTTGTTCTTTTGGCATGGTTTAGAATCTCTCTAAGAATGCTTCCATGTATGGTTTGATAAGATTTTGAAAACAACTGGAACATTTTGCATAGTAAAACCTAGTGGAAATTAAAATGTCCAATCAGCTAAGTGAAGGATTTAAACTTCTGCTAAAGTAAATGAAAACAAGGGGGCTTTCTTCCTTATTTACATGGTTATTTTCACATGGTCTATGGTTAGAAATCGGAATGAGAAGCATGAGTTCTTTCAGGTTATGCACCTAATTCCTCAATGTATAACTGTATCCAAAACTCAAAAGCTGGTTGATACATAAGGCTGAATCTGATTAAGGAGGCTAATCTAAAGCTGTCCACGGACAAACTTAATTACTCTAGTTTAGACTAAGAGAACCATGTCTTCATGAAGTTTTGCATTTAATAACCCCAAAACCTATCAATCCCACCTCTCATGTAACAAATGTAATGCTTGTCAGCACTGGAGCCTCGCGTTTCCGTCTGAAACCCAGACAGATGTAGTAGAGATTACAACCCCCAGCTGGTCTATCACACATCCCTACCAGAGATCAACACCCCAGCGCTCTGCCAAAAGAGCAGTCTGTAGAGACCCCAGTTCACTTCAATAAATAAAGAGGAAGGGGTAAAACCCAAAGAGGTCAGCCTATAAGGATGCTGGGGAGGGACTCTTCATTAGGGACTGTAGTGATAGGACAAGGGGTAACGGGTTGAAACATAAACAGGGGAAGTTTAGATTGGATATAAGGAGGAAGCTCTTCACTGTTAGGGTGGTGAGGCACTGGAATGGGGTGCCCAGGGAACTTGTGCATGCTCCATCCCTGGCGGTGTTCGAGGCCAGGTTGGACAAAGCCTTGGGTGACATGGTTTAATGTGAGGTGTCCCTGTCCATGGCAGGGGGGGTGGAACTAGATGATCTTAAGGTCCTTTCCAACCCTAACTATTCTATGATTCTAAGTGAGTTTGGTAAACCCTTCTAGACTGAGAACATCTATTCACAGCCTAAGTCACTGCTGCTATTGGATTTAGATGGTTTTGACATTTTGCCCACATATGAAATGGTGAGAATATTAAACAGTTGCACTTTATTGCCTTAAGTTTTGCATCCTTGAAAATCTTAGCAGCAGTTTCAATTTTGGTGGCTTTCTCTAGCTGAAAGCTAGAGCACCAAAATGACATATTAGCACAAGCCAGACTTCTCAATGACAAATTTCATATTGAGATATTTTAATTGCTACTGGATGACTAAGATGTATTTTCAGTACACACAGTGACTGAAGATTCACTGGGACTTTGGTAAAGGTACAAAGAGATGAAGAGGTCACTTTACCCAGGACATCCTGTATGCCTGCCAATACATCTGCTTGTTGCTACAGAAGAAGAGAACAGGCAATCCTTCTCAAATCAGGAATTGTGCAGGTAAATGTGAGTTAACATGTCCACCTACAAACTCTTTGATATGTTGCTTTGGTGTAGAACTGCAGGAGGGTAAGATCAGTAAACTGCATGGGACAGCACTGCTGCTGAGTAACTGCTGCTCCCTCTGTAACATACCTTCCAAGGAAAAAAGATGCAAAAAATGCAGTGTGTATCCTATTATACAAAGATATCACATCCAATCTCTCTATTACCACTATCTAGAATGAGACTTAGAGCACCTAAGTCTCCACAGCCTTAGCCAATCTCTTTGCATGGCTGCAAATCAAGTTCAGGAATACCCATGCCACAGTTATGCAGAGCACCATAGAGGTACTGGTATTCCTTTGATGGATTAAAACATACAACATCAAATCACATTCCGGACTGGAAAATGACATACAATTATATTTGCTCTCGGGGGCTACTGAAGGACACCTGTGTATGTCATACAGCAACAGGTTCAAGGAATCATACAAGTTCAAAAAAGCATTAAATAAATAACTCTAAAAAATCCCACACAGATTGGTTAAAAAGAGGAGTGAAATCTCCTACTTCTATCCTCCATGACAGACACAAAAGCAGATAATAGAAGCAAACTCATACAGCTCAAGCTGCAAGACAATGTTGATATTAACTGCATTCCAAGTGAAGGACTTGTCAACAGCATGACCTAGAGAGAAGCTCTTAAAAAAGAACAAAAAACTGCATACAGCACCTGTAAAGATGTCATGTATTTATACAGCTTTCTGGCTTGTTCTCTTTTTCTCTCCAAATAACACTTACTCAGCTCCTTGACCATATTCAAGTACTGAACGGACTTGTTCAATGAACCTGCCCATGACAACTCTCAAATACTTCCTGATCAACAGCAGCCAGTTTAAAGCTCATCCCTGTGTAAGAACAAGGCTGTTTTTTTCCTCTCAATGCATTACTCTGCACATTCCTCCCTCAAATTTCATGATTTTTTTTCAATCAACAGATTAAAGGGAAGAGAGTCAGGTTTAGATTTCTGTGTAACCTAAATTATCTCATGCAATCTCCACACTACACTTCACCCTCTTTCCAGATTCTTGAGGTATATCCAAAACAAAGAACACAGCAGGAATATCGCTGGCAACCTCTTCCTATTACGAAAATGGATTATTTATCCCTTGTTTTGTTTCATATACAGTAACTACTTGCTAATCATTTACTAATTCCTGGAAGACAGAGGATCCTTCTTCTTGAAGAGTCCTGGCAAGCAATCCTGTCAAAATCATTTGGGAATTCATGTATAATGCACCAACTGGATCTCCTCATCAGATATATATTTATCCTTTAAAGGACACCAGTAAATTTAGAAAGTATGACTTCTGATAATCACGTTACCCATCATTTTCTGAAAAGGCATTCAACAGCTCTCAAATACCCTACTCACATAACTGCTGAGGCTCCAAACTTTATTCTGGTCAGAAAAGCTGCAAAATACTCCTTATAACTGGACATTCGTACACTTCAACAGATACAATGCATAAGGCTGTCTAAACACTTTCTTCTTTTGCCTCTAGCAGTGATCTCAGTTCCTCAGCTCCAACCAGCACCCTAACAGGTTTTATTTGCAAGTCCTGCCCTTGCAGGTGGTGGGCAGTCTGCAGAGATCCCACCAGCAGAGGTTCTGCTGGAGGTGACAACTCTTCATGGGCATCTTATTGTAACAGATAAAGCATGTACATCTCTCAGGATGTTGGGGTTACTCTGTTGCACAGCTGTAAGAACAGCAGGGTAAGCATTTACCTACACCCCTTGTCATGTCAAATTGTTAGAATCATCCTTTGCAGGGTTTTGGCCTGAGTCAACCTGAACAGTGTTTCAGGGGGACCTGGAGGGCACATGGCTGGATAGGACTTTGAGCAACCTAGTCTAGTGGAAAGAGTACCTGCCTGTGGCAGGGGACTGGAACTAGATGAGCTTTAAGGTATCTTCCAACCCAGACCATTCTATGATTCTAAGGACTAGGTACCATTTGCATTACCCAGCCTGCATCCCCATGCTGGTCTGAAGGTCTGAACAGCTTTAGACAGCCATGCTCCACATACATGAAAGCCAAGCCATACTAGCTGGCTTCAGAGCAAGACACTAATACCTTACTGGCTTCATTTACTAGTACAGGCGTACTCACAGATCTCCTAGATGGCCAGTACCTCAGTTAGAGGAATCACTGAAAGCAGTAAAACTTACACCCACCACACCAGCTTAATTTAGAGAGTAACATCCAAGTACAGCACTGAAGTAAGGCACAGCAGACTTAAAGGCAAGTACATGCAGAATAAGGAAGACTGCAGTATAGCTCAGAGGAGTAAACATAAATCAGTATTAACACAACTCAGATTGCTAGAAAAATTCATATCGTTTAGACCTTGTTACTTAAAGAATCACTTTGAATTTTGCAAATGATTGACTTAAAAAGCATTCCACAGATCCTCAGCCCTCCCCCTCAGCTTTGAAACAAAGTTCAGAGACCCCTAAACAGATACAGAAGTAGGGCATAAAGACTTTCATTAACTTTTAGAGGGGCTGTTGAGTGCACCAACAAATAACTTTCAAAAATTGATATCTACAGTAGATTTTACAGGTCTTTGTATAACATCTCCTACAATAAATGTGTTTAGATCTAGGGCATCATCATATTCATAAATAGGAAAGTATAATTTTTAACTATCTTAACAGTTGCTTAAAATATACCGGAAAGAACTCAGAATACGTAAGTGCCATTTATACTCATTTTTCAGAGCAAGTCTGTATCTTGCAGAATGCAAGAAGCTGTGCTGGGATTTCCTTCACTTATGACCACAAAGTTGGGTGGCTGGATCAAGTTTAGGATAATTAAAAGTTATCACAGCTCCTGCATCAGGAAAACAGAAACCAGCATCAAATTACATCAATCCTTTCTCGGAGAGAAAGATTAGGCCTTCTCAGTTCAAGTGGTAAGACCAGAAATCAAGTGGATGGCATAGCTGTTGCTTTTCTTACTCCTACCCATTACAAACAAGCCTATTATATAAGCAAAGACAAATTATTACATAAAATGAAAAGTTGCATCAAAAATAGCTTTCCTAATACATTTTTAGGACAGTATACCAACCTTAGAATGCAAAAGCAAGCAACATACAAGGTCCCATTTGCTGTCAGAAAGGAAGTTGATTGCAAGATCTCAGGTAGCAGTTTGTACAAATAATAGTCAAGTTTTCGTTTCCTGAGAATAGCTGCAATCTGAGGGAGGAGGAAAGAAGAAAAAAAAAACAAAAAGGGGGGGGACAAACTTTAATGCAGTTCGCTCTTTTTTTGCACACTGTAAAGAGACATACAAAAGGAAAACAAGAACCCAGGACACATCGCCCACTGAAGCAGTAAATAAAAGCCTCTTAAATTTGCTGGCTTTATGAACAATACCATAAAGATTTCCTTTGAACTTGGTCCAGCTATTCTAATATTTCTACCAGGAGTGATTCTAAATGGGACGTATTGGAGGAATTTTATTACCTTGTTACCATCAGCCATAACAGTCAGAAACGTTGTCTGCCAGATACCAGAACCTTTAAGATGTCATAAATTGACACTAATTTTGTCCTCCAAACAACTGGACTATCACATAATTAAGGTCAGAGTATCACTAAAGTAACCCAAACACCGGCCCTACACAGTGTCTATGAAGTGATGATGTATTTCTAAAAGTTTTCTATTCCAACTAACCAACTGCAAATCCTCCAAAAAACCCATTCACTATCCACTGGAAGAACAACACATTTCCTGACAACTTTTACAGAAATCGTATGTTATTCCTAAAAAACTGCCTATAACAGAAAATGGGCTGGGTCTAAAAAATAAATGTTCTCTTTGGTCAGTTCAATGTATGGCCCATGTTCTATAAAGAGCAGTTAATGACTCAAACACTAAAGGGGATAGGCTGAGAAAGTTGGGGCTGTTCAGCCTGGAGAAGAGAAGGCTGCGTGGAGACCTCAGAGCAGCCTTCCAGTGTCTGAAGGGGGGCTATAGAGATGCTGGGGAGGGACTCTTCATTAGCAACTGTAGCGACAGGACAAGGGGTAACGGGTTCAAACTTAAACAGGGGAAGTTTAGATTGGATATAAGGAAGAAATTCTTTACTGTAAGGGTGGTGAGGCACTGGAGTGGGTTGCCCAGGGAAGTTGTGAATGCTCCATCCCTGGCAGTGTTCAAGGCCAGGTTGGACAGAGCCTTGGGTGGCATGGTTTAGTGGGAGGTGTCGCTGCCCATGGCAGGGGGATTGGAGCTTGATGATCTTAAGGTCCTTTCCAACCCTAACTATTCTATGAATCTACAATTCTATGAAGGTTCTCAGACTCTTGGCTGCAACTATCTAATGAGAAGGTATAGAGAACCAGGCTCTGCTCAGAGGTACCCAGGGGTAAGACAAAAGGCAACAGACAAGTTCGAGATTAGACCTACAGAAGAAAAATTTTCACTTGAGGGTGGCTGAATATTGGAGCAGGTCACTCAAAGCGACTGTAAACTCTCCATCACTGGAGATCCTCAAAACCCAACTAGAAAACGCCACAAGTGACCTACCTTACCCAGCTGTGAGCAGGAGGCTGGTGGACCACACAGGCTCCCAAGATCTCTCTGACCTGTGTGCTCCTGTGACTCCACGAAATTATACTTTGGTTTCATCATTAAATAAATTTTATTGGGTTTTTTAATTCTTTTTAAAAGCATTATTGTATTTATCTCCACTGATGTCCCAAGGAGGGACTGGCAGGAGCTGTCAGTCAATGCTTAGAATTAGAGAAGTCCCAAACAGAGCAAGCTTCATGCTACTGGTTTTGATGAGAAGAGCAAAAGACATCCTGTCAAATTGGTATTGGCAACACCTCTCAGAGTCCTGCTTCCTCAATTTAAAAACATGGGAGAGGGACCTGTTCTGAAACACTGTCCACTCGGACAGAAGAGCAAGTAGATGTTTGATTACATTCAGAGATGGGCCAAGGATTCTACTAAAACAGGGAAGTTCTACCAAAACCTGTTTCCAAAATGAAGCTTGAATTAAGGATTAAGGAGAAGTACACGCATGAACAAACTTCCCAAAACAGATTTACACATCACTTAATCAAGTGTCAAGGCTGCTTAAACTATATGGAGCAGGCAACAAAGCAATCCAGAGAAGCTTTCTGTTGAAGGAGAGTCTTCTCGCAGTCTAAACATCAGAACACCAGTTGCTATCTCCACAGCTATATCCTGCCTATTGCACTAAGATCCTGAACATCTGGAACAAAACATCTTGTTTTAAGAACACAGACCTTACACCTGAAGCCTTCCTCCTCAGACCAAAGCATTCCCAACAGGAAAACATTAATGTCAAATCAAAGTCAAAAATTTACTTCTGTAGCTTCTTCCCCAAGTTTTAGATGTTACCAACTCGGATACACCTCACTCAAGTGAACCAGGAGGACACTGATGAACACCAAATTCTAACAGTAAATGCATTACTCAAGGTTTGGCAGCAGATGTTGCTAGCAGAGAGCACCATGGAAGGAGAAGGCCTCAGGTCATCTAGTAGATACTTCCTTGGCAAAATACTGCTCCCTACGAAGAGGCTAACAGATGTAGCAGAAGGTCTGAAAATTACTTGAGACTCCCTGTAGGGTCAGACAGAAAGGAACATCTCACTGGCATCATGGTCTCAGCTCTTCAGGTAAAAGGAACATGTAAATCCTAGGACATGTCTATTTAGGCACCACAGGGTGGTCTGTATCAAGATAACTGTAATAGTTTGGGGTGTTATTCGCTATAAGAATCATAGAATTGGTTGGTTGGAAAGGACAGGACTGCTATCCTGATGCAGCCCACCAATCCAAGCAGTTGATGATGATGTATCCAAGATTGGTCAAAAACAGCTCCATACCTCCCATTATTCTTGTCACCTTTCTCCATATCTTAGTTTCATTTTAACATGAAGTGACAACAATCTTACAAAGTAAAATTATTTGGTGCTTACCAGTTCTAGTATGATAGCTCAGCACGTACACATCAAAAGTGGAGTGCTGCTGTGCAATATAGTGCTACCATACGAAACTGAAATCCAGGGACAGGAGCAACACACTTCTCACACCACTCTAAGATCATGAATTCATGGCAGAGAAAAGCACAATTCACTTCCTGTGCTGCCTCTCCCTCTATTTCTGAGTTTGTAGTGCTTGTCCTGCCTGTCACCCTTCATGAAAAGGGGAAGACTGCCCAAAAAAATCTCTGAACCGGGGAGAGCATCACTGGATATTATACTTATGAGGGTTAATTATATGTGCATCTGGATGAAATTAGACAGGTCACAACACTGCAGTCCTCAGACAACCAAACTTTTACAAGCTACAGTCAGACAAGACAAATACATGACTCCTTAATAACATCTCCAAGTGAGAAATTGATGCAATGAAATATAACCGATTGTCCTTAGGTGACATCTGTGCCCTACACACACGGGGGGGGGGGGGGGGGGGGGGGGCAGGTAACCACCTGCCAGCCTGACTTTCAGAGAAATATTTCTGACCCCAAACATGATTAATTTGGCTCTAAGAATGTGGTCAGGTAAAACCTCTTGAATAAAGTAAGTCATGCATGGGGGAAAGAAGCTTTGCTTTCCACACCTGAGGAGTGATTCAGCACTGCCCAGTGTCCCATTACCACTGTGGGAAAACTGCAAACAGAAAGACTCTGACTTATTTTTAAGACAAAGAACTCCTTTCCTCACTTCTGTACTTCAACGTTTAAAACTTGAAACCCCAAACTCCATTAGCCCTTCATGCAGCCCTGGCAGGGTTTAGCAGCTTCTGAGGGCAATCCCAGCCCCTTGTTACTTACAAACAAAAGGAACTAACAGCAGGACTGACACCTGGCACGTTATCACAGCAAAAGACATGACCACAAACCTGTCCTCCAAAACCCTATAATATACAAGCACCAGTTCCTAAACAACTGATTATCTTTTACACTCTTAGCCCAGATTGGAAGATTTCTCCTTCTCCTGTTCATCAACTCAGTGTAAACTGACCACAGATTTACTCTCCAGTAGTAATCGCTCCATTTCCCTGACAGCTTAAAACAAGCTCTGATTTAACTTTCCCTAAAACACTTTGGCCATTACCATAGCATCACAGAATGGGTTGGAAGGGACCTCAAAGACCATCTAGTTCCAAACCCCCCAGCCATGTGCAGGGACACCTTCCACTCCAAGCCACATTCAAACTGTCCTTGAATACTTCCAGGGATGAGGCATCTTGAAATATAGAGGCAGAATATTCATATATATGAAAAATTATTTAATTAAAAAAAATGCTATGAAATTATATTTATCATAGGTGGAAAAATCATGACAAAGAGGCTACTACATCTCTAAGACTGTTTTCATGTGAACAGAAATGAGGGCAGAAGGAAGAAACTTGGGGTTCAGACTTTTATATGGAGGGGAGCTGGAAGGAGGAGGTCACCCCTCAATCAAATGCAAACACTCCTGGAGTTACACACTAGTCACTTCAAGAATACATATTGCTCATGGTTTGAACCCTAAGGCCTACAGTATTTTATGTCTGAAATATTTAAAAAAGCCTACTCAGCAAAACTACAAAGAGAAATATAAAGAGAAAATATTTTCTAGCATTACCTACAGAATTCACACAACTGCATTTAGACTCTCCAATATGAAAACGTAACTATGAAAATCAGCCCACCAGACTGAGGACACCATCAGGCTGCAGAAGAGCATTACTGAAGTCCTTTCTTTTTTTTAATTTAGTATTCATATACAAATTTTCAGCCCTGTAGAAGTAAGAAATCACAATTAATTTATTCTGCCCTAATCATGGAATCAATGTACATGTTTCCAAACCCATCCATGTAGCTTTAGCACAGCTACATAGTCTAATGCAAGACGTAGAGCTAGGCTGTATCTGTGTTCCAGCAGAAAAAGCACACGACACAAAGCCAAGCTTCCCCATAACCAGAGGCACCAGTCAGGCCTGATTATTTCAATCATCTGTCATGTGATGCCTACAAGTACTCCTCATCCAACCACAACAACCTGAGCTTCACCTCCAGTATACTCAGTCTTCACCCACATCCCTGAATCAGGGATTCCAGAAGTGGCATCACACACAAAGGATGGTTCCACTTAATGAACATACTAATTGCCTGACAAATGCACACAGACAGGTTAGGTGGCAGGCTACAAACCACCAACCTTGCACTAACCGCCATTGTGTGTATGTCATTTTTCCTCTCCCTCGTTCATCAAACTTCTATTTCCTAAGTTTGCACTTAGCATACGCCTTTAAGAACACTACCCCTCCATCAAACTTCGGTGAAATTAGCCAACAAATTAGCCAACACATACAGCACTGATTGCTAGGAACTGGACAAAAAAAAAAAAAAAAAAAAAAAAAAAAAACCACACTATCATCTCTCTCTCATACCTTCACAATATCCAACTAAAATCACAGACTCACAGAAGGGTTTGGGTAGGAAGGGACCCTAAAGTTCATCCAGTTCCAGCACCTTGCTGCGGGCAGGGTCACCTTCCACCACACCAGGCTGCCCAAAGCCCCGTCCAACCTGGCCTTGAACATAGCCAGGGATGGGGCAGTCACAGCTCTGGGCACTCTCTTGCCAGCGCCTCACCACACGCACAGGGAAGAATTTATTATCTAATCTAAAACTCCCCTTTTCTGGTTTAAAGCCATTTCCCCCTTGTCCTATCACTACATGCCTTTGTACAAAGCCCCTCTCCAGATTTCCTGTAGCCCCTTCAGGCACTGAGAGCTGCTCTAGGGTCTCCTCAGAGCCTTCTCTTCTCCAGGCTGAAAAAGCCCAGCTCTCCCAGCCTGTCTCTGGAGCACAGGTGCTTCAGCCCTCACAGCATCTTTGTGGCATTCTCTGGACTCACTCCAACAGGTCCATGTCCTCCTTATGTTAGGAGACAAAACACTTAAAGCTCACCACAATAAAATTTTATTAAACAAAAAAAACCATAAAATAAATAACTAAATAAAAAGAAAGGAAAGGGAAAAACAAAGCTATAGAAGCATTCAGACACCTGGCCAGATCTCCAGGAAGGCAGAGTTCAGTGACATTTACAAGGGTGACTATCTGGCACATTTAGGCACCTTTAAAATGCATATTTAGAGACAATAACACTGTGTAGATGGTTTATATAATACATACTCTGCAAGTCATTAAAAAGCCAAGGAACATTTTATAACTTCAGTTTTGATAACTTAAGTTCCATTTGCATACTAAAAGTGAAGTCAATTCCCAGTATTTAAACCAGTTAAGAAAATGCTTCAGATAACTTGGCAGCAGGCAAAACTACAGACTGATGTCAGATTTCTTTCATAATTATATTCAATAATTTATATGTTCTTTTATAACCATTTGCAATTTTATATTAATTTTACAAGAACATTATTCCATTGCTTTATAAAAACCATTTTCATGCCCTTTGGAGTAACCGAATCTCAAAATGCCCTCAGGAAACACCTGGGTTATGAAAGACACTTGTTCAAGTCAGCAATTTGTTTCTCCTGCCTCCTCCTAAACATCCAGATGCATTGTTCCTCAATTAGTTGGTCCTTCCCTTATTTCACAGATTATGAAATCTGGCTTCCACACTTTTTAATTTCATAAATCAGTTCCTGCAATGCTGTGAGGAAGAGCTCGTGCCTCCTCCTGCTCTCTGACTTCCTCAATCCCTTGTGAAATGTTACATGAGGATCACTGTTAGGGGGTTGGGTTGTCTTGGTTTCGCTTTTTAGGTTTTCCATATCAGGCATCCAACTAAAAAAACAGAAATGAAGGCTGAGGTTCTTAATGACTTCTTTGCCTCGGTCTTCACTGGCAAAGTCTCTGACCGCACCACCCAAGTCTTGGAAGGCGAACGCAGGGACTGTGAGAATGAAGACCCGAGGCCCACTGTAGGAGAGGATCTGGTTAGAGACCATCTTAAAAACCTAAATGTACACAAGTCCATGGGACCTGACGACATCCATCCGCGGGTCCTGAAGGAGCTGGCGAATGAAGTTGCTAAGCCACTGGCCATCATATTTGAAAAATCATGGCAGTCAGGTGAAGTTCCCAACGACTGGAAAAAGGGAAATATAACCCCCATTTTCAAGAAGGGGAAAATGGATGACCCGGGGAATTACAGACCAGTCAGTGTCACCTCTCTGCCTGGCAAACCCTTGGAGCACATTCTCCTGGAAGGCATGCTAAGGCACATGAAAAACAAGGAGGTGGTTGGTGACAGCCAGCACGGCTTCACTAAGGGGAAATCCTGCCTGACCAATTTGGTGGCCTTCTATGATGGGGCTACGGAACTGATGGACAGGGGCAGAGCAGTTGACATCATCTACCTGGATTTGTGCAAAGCGTTCGACACTGTCCCACATGACATCCTTGTCTCTAAATTGGAGAGACATCAATTTGATGGGTGGACCACTCGGTGGATAAAGAACTGGCTGGATGGCCACACGCAAGGAGTTGTGGTCAATGGCTCGATGTCCGGCTGGAGACCAGTAATGAGTGGTGTCCCTCAGGGATCGGTGTTGGGACCGGTCTTGTTCAACATCTTGAACATCGGTGACATGGACAGTGGGATTGAGTGCGCCCTCAGCAAGTTTGCCGATGACACCAAGCTGTGTGGTTCGGTTGATACGCCGGAGGGAAGGGATGCCATCCAGAGGGACCTCGACACGCTTGTGAGGTGGGCTGATGCCAACCTGATGAAGTTTAACCATGCCAAGTGCAAGGTCCTACATCTGGGTCAGAGCAATCCCAGGCACAGCTACAGGTTGGGCAGAGAAGAGATTCAGAGCAGCCCTGCAGAGAAGGACTTGGGGGTATTGGTCGATGAGAAAATGAACATTGAGCCGGCTTCAGTGTGCGCTCGCAGCCCTGAAAGCCAACTGTATCCTGGGCTGCATCAAGAGGAGCGTGACCAGCAGGTCCAAGGAGGTGATCCTGCCCCTCTACTCTGCTCTCGGGAGACCTCACTTGGAGTATTGTGTGCAGTTCTGGTGTCCTCAACAGAAAAAGGACATGGAACTGTTGGAACAAGTCCAGAGGAGGCCACGAGGATGATCAGGGGACTGGAGCACCTCCCATATGGAGACAGGCTGAGAAAGTTGGGGCTGTTCAGCCTGGAGAAGAGAAGGCTGCGTGGAGACCTCAGAGCAGCCTTCCAGTATCTGAAGGGGGGCTATAGAGATGCTGGGGAGGGACTCTTCATCAGCAACTGTTGGGGCTGTTCAGCCTGGAGAAGAGAAGGCTGCGTGGAGACCTCAGAGCAGCCTTCCAGTATCTGAAGGGGGGCTATAGAGATGCTGAGGAGGGACTCTTCATCAGCAACTGTAGCAACAGGACAAGGGGTAACGGGTTCAAACTTAAACAGGGGAAGTTTAGATTGGATATAAGGAAGAAATTCTTTACTGTAAGGGTGGTGAGGCACTGGAATGGGTTGCCAGGGAGGCTGAGAATGCTCCATCCTTGGTGGTGTTCAAGGCCAGGCTGGATGAGGCCTTGGGTGGCATGGTTTAGTGTGGGGTGTCCCTGCCCATGGCAGGGGGGTTGGAACTGGATGATCTTAAGGTCCTTTCCAACCTTAACTATTCTATGATTCTATAATTCTATGAAATGAACGGTACTCAGGCACTCTTTGAATGACACCTAAATTACCTTTAATCTTGGCATTACTCTCATTCCATGATGACTTACCTTCACCACTTGTTTCCCTTGTATTTACATTAGTAGAATGTTATTTTTCATTCCCTTTGAAATGCCTACTCAGTATCATTAGGTAGGTGAAACAATGGCACAGGTTGCCCAGAGAAGCTGTGGCTGCCCCATCCCTGGCACTGTTCAAGGCCAGGCTGGATGGGGTTGGAGCAACCTGGTCTAGTGGAAATTGTCCCTGCCCATGGCAGGGGTTGGAACTGGATGAGCTTTAAGGTCCCTTCCAGCCCAAACCATTCAGTAATTCTATGATTTTCCCCCTATCCCAAAATTCTTGCACTCAACAGAAGAACAAACTCAACGGAACAGACTTATGTCTCCCTTCTGAACAGTCACCTTAACAATTTGTGCTGGTTCCCAGTATTTGTAGTGTCTTTATACCAAGATCTTTGCACTGTCAGTCAAAGCTTGGCTTTTCCTGATTTCTTCCTGTGTTGCAGGCTCCAGGTTACTCCTTGCATCTTTGAGAATAAATTCTTCAGTCTATCTGAACTCATTAACTCCCCCTTTTAAAACTCTCAGCGTCTCAGCAAAAAGCTATTTTTGTTTACTTTCAATTTATGAAAGAATTTTACTGGTCTGGACCAAAAGCCACCTGAACAGAGCAGAATGACCATAGCCTGGAATGAAAATGTCACAGCCTGGTTCTTACTTTAGGAACGCTTAAGCTGATTTTAGTCATATTTAACCCAGCTTTCAGAAGAACCTAAAGGCAAGAACACACTGACCTACATGTCATTCATAACACAGCACAGAGATAGAGGACACTAGACAGTACTTAAGACAATCACATATCCCAATTCAATGCAATCACACACCACCATCACCACAACTTCAGGTACAAAGTCCTGACAGAAGGGAGTTTCTTGACAGCCTATCCCAGAGATCCAAGCTGGCATACAGAAGCATATTCAAGGGTAACACTAAGATCCTTTCTGGTCTCTCCACCCTACTTCCAAATACACAACGGTTTGCAGCACAAACAAAAACCACATTTTCATATACCCAGCACTTCTGGACTATTTGGCCCATAAAGCCTTCTCACATCAAAAGTGAGTTCCCAGCATTTGTAGTGTCCAAAGTGGGACCAAAATGAATATGAAAAGGGTATAAGAAGAAACTAAGTGAAAGAAATCAGTAAAATATAGCAAGCCCCAAGGATCACAAAAACATGTGCTGGAACAGCAGGCTCAGGTTAGGCTCATTCTGCTAAAAAATTGGCTGAACTACGCCCCAGTGCAGAGGACACGTGGAACAGACCCACTGGCATCCCTGGCATCCATGCTTCCTTAGGCCTGTTCTTCTATGCCAGCAGATTCATCTCGAAGAGAGGCATCTGGAGGCAGAGCCAGGAGTAAAATAACCATCAGTGTGACCCAGGACGGGGCCAGTGCTCACACTGTTCCATGGCTGTTGGTGAAGAGGGAAAGGCCTCGAGAGAAGGGCAGGACAGAAGTTGTGCTGCAGAGGCAGGGAGTGAGCCTGGCTTTTAAATTAGGTAAAAAAAACAGATGATCATATTAAAAGAAAGAAAAGGTGAATGACACGAATGGTTCTTGTCATCCCATGGGCAACAAGGTAGAAGAATTACCTTCACTGCAAATAGATGATTTTACCTTACTTAGACTAAGAGGAAATGTTACCACCAGATCCAAATACCTCTGATAGACTACAAAGACTTCATACTAATGAATAAGTGTATTCACCTACTGCAAAACATGCATCATCATCAAAAAAGTGCCTAAAACCTGCAAACCCTCAGGAAACAGAAGATCTTGCTCTAACATCTGGTGAATGGCAGATCTGCTGTGTGAAATTAACAAATCCTGTGAAACAGAAGCCAAGACAACTCAAAGCCACTATTCCAGTCTCTCCTTTCCCTTTCCCCAGCTTCATGCAGTTTCCCCATGAAATCATTCTTATTCTCACCTCTGTGAATATCTGTAAGTCTAAATTCAACTTTGAAAACACAAGATTACACCTCCACATTTTCTTTAGCTTCGGCTGATCTAAAGAAGTATAGATAGAACAAAGTACAACAAACTGATATCCTTTGAAAACTCAATAAAGTTTCCTTAAGATAGTATGGCAGGCAGTTTGGGAGAAGTGGGATTATAAGGTTTATGGGAGATGATCTGCGGGTTGTTTTGGGGGCAGAGGTGTTAAGCAATTTTTAACTTTGGGGTTTGTTTCAATTTGTTAAGTGGGTCTCAAAGCCTTCCACATTGGGACACTCGGTTTGTGTAACACGAACAGTCTCAATCATGAAACAGGCATTCCTTTTGGCTGCTCTGCACAAGGAAGGATAATTCAATTTAGATATAAAACCTACTTTTGCTAAAGCAATCAGTTTGTACTGGAGCAAAAGTAAAGACAGTGGCAGTATAATATCTGAAGATTATATTTTTTTCTAACTAAAAAAAATAATCAAGCACAGCTATTAAAAAACCCACATTACAGCACTACTTCAAAGATTTTTTTACAGCCATTTACTGAAAACAGGTATTTTACTCACTAAATACTAGCACCACTTAATTTGGCTCCATCATTCTCACACTTACTGAAGAGTAGCAAAATGTTTAAGAGATGTGGAGTGTAGCTATTAGGAGCCTGGACTCTGGATTGTAACTGTTCCTAGCCACGTTCTCTCCCAGATGACCTCTAGTAATTTATTCTCACCTATTTTCTCTCATTCATTTCCACGCAAGCTTCTGTGAAAGGAAACTCTTTCATCTACTTTCCTTAGTTATTAGCTTGTGGCAACAGGAGGAAAAACAAGCAGAAGAGATTTTACAGGCCTGACATAGAAAAATGAAGTGCAATTTTCTGTTGCTGAGCTCTACAAAGGACTAGGACTAAGTAGTACAAGAAATATCCTGAACATACACTGATGTAACTATATAGATAATTTAAGTTCATCCCCTCACATGAATCTCATAATAAAGGACTGAACATTTGTGCTGTCAAACTGTGATATTTCTTTTACAAATACAAGGCTTTCAAGCACAGCTTTAAGTCCAGCAAAGAATTAATTTAGTGATGACTCTCTTAATTCAGGGCTGTTCTTTCCCTGCCAAGTTACTTAATGTGCAAGGCTTGGGCTTCCTCCTTTGCAGTCCCCGCTGCACCCTTTCGCTCTTTACACTGGCCCTGGTGCTCGTCAAACCCTGCTTAATAAATCAATTCCATTCATTAATGCAGCTGAAAATTACTCCGGGAAGGGGCAAGGTAGTAATTTCTTCTGGCTTAGTGAATGAATCGATCCTGCTCAAGGACAGATGAGGTCCAATACGCAGAGAAGGGAGCACAGTTACATGTCTGGAGGCAAAGGAAGGCAAGTGCTTCCCCCTCTTTACATGGCAGCAAGATTTTTAGAGCATCTCAGCTTTAGATTACTCTGCTAAAACAAGCTAAACACTGTCAACAAAAATATAGGAAAACTTTCAATCTGCAAAGAAGGTAGTGTAAAAACTGATGCAGACCTTTTGCAGTACAGCATGGCATTGGTCGAGAAGGTTTCCACCCCATCCTGGATTTGTGACAACATGCAACTGTTTATGGGGCCACAACATAAGACAGATCAGGAAAACACACTGGATTTTTAGGTTTGTTTTTTTTTCCTCCAAGAAATAAAAAGAGGAAGCTTTCCCTCTAACCCCTCACTGCACAACTGAGTTAACTGTAACATGCCTATGAGCAGGAATCTCTACCAGGCCTGGATGCTGGAGAACTTTGATCTAATTACAGAGCTGTTTAAACTGCTTCATCTTTAGTCAGACCTGACAGATCACCACTAGACCTCTCATGGCTCATTTGAGGCCCATTCTCTGCTGGTACAAGTATTCATGCTCCCACACAGCAAATTGGATCAGAAGACAGACACAAAGAAAATATTACCAGGGAGGGGGAAGTAAGAGAAGGCACCTTCTTCTCTGTATTAGTTTCCTGATCCAGCTCACCATATGCTCATACAAACAGCTGCCCCTTCTGCTTGTGTCAATTCAGAGTGAAAACGTTCACTGTCAGACATGACAACTCTGCTACCAGTTAACTTTCTTAATCATGCAATTGGATGTCATAATTTTCACTCAAAGAACACTTCAATGGGAGCTTAAACTATGTCAGGACTGTTGCAGTCCCACTTCTTCCCTCTCTTTATTGCATAGCTCGATAGATTTGTTGTTCCAGCACTGGTACAGAGTTGAAAGTACAGGCTCAAAAGTACAGACTTAATGACTTGTTTTTCCTTCTGTAGGACTTAGCCTGGGGCCAGCTCAGCAGCCAGCTCACTACTCAATCCTCTAAGCACCACTACAGGAGAAACATGAAGGTGGGGACAGAAGGAAGCGCTCACCTGCAGCAATTCCAGCTCAGATGAGCTTTCAGGATATGTTTAGAGATGGATGAAAACAGATCCCGCCTCCTCTGCCTACACCCTCACTTGCTGAAAGCTGCAACTGAGGTGACATAACCAAGACTAATTGCATGTTCAAGCTAAGATACCTCACCCGTAGGATACTCTTTTAATACTTAGACTCTTTTAGCCTTAATGCATTTGTTTAGCCTTGCTTCTTTATACAGTGGAATCATCTTGATCCTAAGGCACTGATTACCAAGGTGCCCCCAACAGCAATATAGATGTGCATTACACCTGCTACTGCCAAAATACTGCCTCCCAGGCAAATACTAACTCTTTATTTAGGCACCATAGGGGCTGGAAAATGATAGAAACACAATGCTCAGGCTGTGCCCATGCCCTTCTACCCCATCTTCAGCCCTCTGACAGCACGCTGTGTCACCAGCCCCCATCATCCCCTATGCCTTTCTTCTCTCCTCCTAGGCCTAGATTTAACACATTACCCCTCTCTTCAAGCATCAGGCTCTCCCCTCCAACCATTATGCTCTCCAGCTCTCAAACCAAGCTCTCCCCCACCCCACTCCTCCCCAGCACCAGACTTCCCCCAAAATACTCTGTTTGCTCTTCTGCCCCCTTGCTCCAAGGCCAGGCTGCCCCTTGACATCCATCCTGCCCTCCCTCTTCCAACATACCCTTTTCCCCCCACCCCAGACCAGCCTCCCTCCTTCGATATGCCTCATTGCCCCTTCAGTCCAGACTCCCCCCACTTGTATATCCCTGTGCTCTCCCCAAGCACCCCTCATGCCCTTCCACATCACCTCAGACCAGGTTCCCTCCTTATACCCTTGCACACAGGCCAGACTCCCACCACGCTTATATTCCTTAGGCCTAACCCAAACACCCCTCATGCCTTCCCGCCCCCCCCCCCCCCCCTCAGGCCAGGTTCGCTCTATATACCCTATACCCTTCCCCAACAGGCCAGGCTCTCCCCACTCTGCCATCCCTTGTGCCCTCCCCAGACACCCTCACGGCCTTTCCCCTCACCTCAGGCCATACTCCCCCATAACCCTTGTACCCTTCCCTCCCAGGCCAAGCTCCCCCGTTCTGATATCCCCTGAGCCCGAACACCCCTCACGGCCTTCCCCTCTCCTTGTGCCCTCCCACAGGCCACCCCCCCTCCACCACCCTCCTCACGCCCGCGCCCCCTCAGGCCAGTCCCTCCCCTCCCGGGCCGGTGTCCCGAGTGTCGCGCCGCGCACCCACCAGGTACAACGTGCCGTAGATGCGGAGGGACTCCGCCAGCGCGCTGCGGCTGACATGCACCGCGGCAACGGCGCAGCGCGGGTGCCAGGTGTGCCCGATCTCGTAGCAGTTGTGGGGGATGGACTTGCTCAGCGCCGCCATCTTTGCCGCCGCCTCAGCAGCGGGGAGGTCGCGCGGGGCGCTGCCGGGGTTACTCGCGGGCAGACGAGCTCGATTCCCCCCCCCTCCCTTCCCTTCCCCTTCCCTTCCCGCGCGGCTCGCGTGAGGCCCGCAGCCAATCCGCGCCCGCCGCGGGGCGGGGAGCGCGCGCGGGAGGGGTGGCGCGAGACGGCGTGCGTCGCGTCCCGTCCCGTTCCCCCCCCCGCCGTTCTGTTCCCCCCGCCGCCGGCTCTTCCCGTTCACACACACACACACCCCCCCGGTGCCTGCGGGAGGGGGGAGAAGCGGAGGAGAGGACGGTGTTCTGCCTTGGGAATGATGGATACAGGGAATCCTCATCGGGGACTGCAGAGATAGGACAAGGGGTGATGGGTTCAAGCTGAAACAGGGGAAGTTCAGGTTAGATAGAAGGAGGAAGTTCTTTACTGTGAGGATGGTGAGGCACTGGAATGGGTTGCCCAGGGAGGTTGTGAGTGCTCCATCCCTGGCAGTGTTCAAGGCCAGGTTGGACAGAGCCTTGGGTGACATGGTTTAGTGTGAGGTGTCCCTGCCTATAGCTGGGGGGTTGGAACTGGATGATCTTAAGGTCCTTTGCAACACAAACCATTCTATTTATCCAAGCCCATAACAGCAGTGACAGCAGGCACCGGGTTCCGCTTGGAATTCTGATTATTTTGGGACAAATTGGGCTGCCTGGGTCAGGAGCTGGGCTTTTCACTCGGGTCTTTGTTAAGTGACGGTTTGTGAACGCTCTGTCCTGATGGAGCGAGTACAGCGTGTACCTCCCGCGCGGCGGGTCAGGCCAGGAGAGGTTATTTCCAGACCTCCGTGGCGGGTCCATCCCAAGACAAGTAGGAAGGAGCATCAGCAAACTAACCTGCAGTCAAACACAGGCTTGGAACACATCCACAGCAGGGAAATTCCTCCCCCTTACATCCTGCCTCGAAATTCTCCTGCAGAGTTTTGCTCTTCGAGACAATCTGTACCACTTCCAACAAGACAGAGCAAATTTGGTGTTAATTTTGCAAAATTGACAGCATACCTGCATTTCAGATCTAGCATTTATTATAATTTGTTATATCTTATCCATTCTAGATGGATAAATTGAATGGTTCACAGAACTTGGAGCCATGGAGAAGCTAGCTGCAGCCTCCCAGCAAATCGGCACTAGGAGTCTTTTGGCCTAAATTGTTCAATTATCCTATTTCAGTCAAATGTGCCTGACCGACCAGACAGCCCTCTGCTAGGTAGAGCTCTTGTCTATGACAGTCTGTATTTAACATCTAGTAGAATAACTGGAGATAACTTTAAATTCACCTTTAGATTCATGCTCCATCCCTGGCAGTGCTCAAGGCCAGGTTGGATGGGGCTTGGAGCATCCTGCTCTAGTGTGAGGAGTCCCTGCACATGGCAGGGGGGTGGAACTTTAAGGTCCCTTCCAACCCAAACCATTCTATGATGATTTAAAGCTGAGGTACAGCTCCCCTGCAACTGCGTGGCTGACAAAGGGAGTGAATATCTCTACGTGCTGACCCTTGTAGGGAAGCAGTGTTGGCACGATAACCTGCTGCAGTGTTGTCTGGACTTTGGCTCGGACTCCGTGCCTTGCTTGCTGTTTTTCTATTACTGTTTAAGAACTGCTTGTGGGCAGAAAAGGCATTTATTGCCTCAGATATCGATTCTGGCTCCATTGCTTGCGTGTTTTGGCTTTGATACTACTCTGGGCTTAGGGCTTGCTTGCTGCTTTGTATTTGCGGGCATGTACAATGCTCATAATTGCACAAGCTGATCATTTCTCTTCTGACATACGTTTTGGCAGACAGTTCTAATTCTGGAGGATTTTCCCTGCTCTGGCTAAGGGAAAGTGGTAAAAAAGGACCCAACAAGGTACCTTGTCCCCTTGTGCAGCAACCTTCAATAGTTCTCTGCTTAGATCTGGAGGCTTTTGCATCTCTCCTGTTGGGTCTGCTGAGGAAGGCTCCAGGTGCACTAATAAAGAAGGTGGCACAGCCCTGACCTTGCTCCAGACCCTTTTCCATGGTGTTGCACTATTCTGTTCTGGGAAGAAGCCCTAGGGGTAAAGCAGCATGGGAATACCACTGATATAGCCCAATTGGCATTGGTGCCAGCCCAGCCTACTCTGTCCTGGGAGAAACTTACCTTTGTTTGGAACTGGGACAAAATAGTCTTGGGAAAGCATGAAGGACATGAATGAACAAAGCATTGAGGACCTTTACTGTTAGTGAAGTCCTCATAAGTACCTGGGGGTTTCGGGAGCGCTCTTTGTTGCATGAACAAGGTTCTATATTGGGAATAGCAGGCGGTGTCTATAACGTTGCTTAAGCAAACACAGAGATGAACCCCGTGGCGCAAAGCCAGGTGACGTGGCACACGCTGTTCAGAGCTCGCCTGGTAATATCCAGGTGCCTTAGAGGGAATTAGTCAGAATAATCCCAAATACAAAGCCAGGGAGTGAGCTAATTGCTGAGCAGCGTGAGTGGTGAGGGAGCTGAGAGTGCTCCGCTTGCTCCCTCCTCCTTATTAATGCAGCAGTATCAGATACACCACGGTCTCTGAACAGAAGTTCAGGCTGCCAAAAACAGCAGGTAAACCTGTGAGCCTCGCTAGACCAGGACAACTGGGATAGCCTTGTCTCCATGCCTTGTGCCACAGAAGGGTGTAGGCAATGTGGCAGCATCTCACTTCATATAGACTGCCTGCTCCAGTTCACAAGTACTGAGTTAACAAAACACAGCTCTCAGCACAAGTCCAGGGCCAGGCACAGTCTTTAGCAAAGACACATTAGCTGATGGACAGCAGTGATCCTCCAGTTCGTCTACACTGACGATAACTGGTTATGTCAGGGAGTCAGATAGCTTGGGTAGCGATTGCTGAATGAAGAAACACAGTGCCTGCCTTTCCAGGTTTTGGTGGGTCTCACAGGCTGAGAACATTCTCTGCTGAGATCTTCAGCGTCTGCTAAATCTGATGTCTGCAAGTAAATCACATCTGTCAACCCATGAGCAGAGCTGGAGGTGTGAAGATCTCTTGCCTTTGCAGTGAGCAAGTATCTGTGTTACGAGGCGATCTAGCTGGGAATCAAGGCAGAGCGTTCAACTATTTGGAACAAAGTCTGCAGAAAGAAAGAAAATGAAGAAAAAATGCAGAGAGGGAAGTTGGAGGCTTTGCCTTCCAAATGCATTGGGATCTGGGAAATCTTCCTTCTAAACAGTTTTAAGTATCAGAACAATCTGGAAACATTTTAACTTGGAAGAAATGTAATGCTTTGCCCTCTCCATTCCTTCATGCTGCTTTCCAGCTTGTGTGCTTTTTTTTGCCATGTATTTGTTTTCTCCCTTGGGACAGGTGATCCAGCTTTTCCCTGCTACTTTTGGTGCCTGAACTTCACTTCTAGAAGTAGCTTCTCTTTTCCGATAGGAACTGCTCATTCCAGCTGATGGGGTATTTTACATTCCCTTATTTCCCTTCCTTTCCCATTCTTACACTTTGTTTTTGTCCTCCAGCTTGTTCTCCTGACATCTCTGTGATTGTCTCATGCTTCCGTCATGAAGTCTGTGTAATCCAGACTGAAAAATACTCTGCTGCTAAAAAAGCTAGGAATTAAATTCATACTTCTGCTCAGGCAGTGGAGGCAATGTGTACTCAACAGGCATCTGCTTCCTTCAGTGAACTGCACTGGAACTTGGAGATGTTGCTCCAATCTCCATTTCTTCTCAAAATCCAGGATAAATCGAAGGTACAGTATATAATTAGGCTTGTAGGAATGGATTGTAACATGTATCTCTACTAAATGAAATGGCTGCATTGAATGGGAGTGAATGGCCGTTAATTGAGCTGGGTTTACTTTCCTCCAAGGAAAGAAGTAGCCTTTAAAAACTACTTTTCACCCTTGTCTCCAAAGCTACTTGCACTTGAAACTTAACCCATTTTGCATTATTTGAAGAGGGATTCTCCTCTGGCTTACAGCCATGAGTGCCGCTTGTTCATGTTTTAGTGGGGAATAATCTCAAAATACCCTTGGGTTTGCTGATATTTCAAGGTGAAGGAATCTGGAAGTTTTCCCATTTTCCAGATGTACTCATTTCCAAAATAAATATGGGATGGGCTGTGGGATAATACCCTGCGAACATTTTAATACACACAATAATATCCTCCAGTTTATACACATCTGGATTTTTTCCAGACATAAATGTCACAGTCTTCCTTACAGAGGATCACATCAAGGAAGCACAATCATAAGGTTCTCCATGCTGATTCCTCAGGCCAAACCAGGAGATGACATACTGAGCCCATATTCATGCTACTGGCACGAGTAGAATTGTGCCTCAACTGTATTTAGCCTGTGGTGCTTCCGTTTCTGGAGACAGTGATTTCTTCTTTCTAATTCAGGTGACAGAATTGGTCATTAAAGGCTAAATTAAGACATTGGGTTCTCTACAGAAGGACTGAGAATCAGTGCACATGAACATCATCCCAAGAGCAGCCCAGAACAGCAACTGTGATCCTGCTGCTGCTTTCATGCTCTCCAGAAAAGTGCTTTCTGTAGTTCTGGAAAGAGTGCAAGACCACATCTTGCATCATCCAGGTACCTCAGTGTATTCCTGTGCTTGAAGGTCCCTTACCCAGAATAAAGGCCAGTTCCCTACCTACTGAAATCACTGCAACCCACCTTCAGGTGGAATAACATCTTTCCTGGTAGAAGAGTTGTAAGCTATCCAAAGATATGTTTGCCCGTGTTCTGCAGTCACAGTGCTGTGACTGGACCTCGTGTCCTTACCTGCCATCCTCCTGTCTCAATGTTTATGGAATTCAGCACTCAGAGAAGACTTATCCCACATAGCTTCCACATCCTTCATTTCTGGCTACCAGGTGGGGGCAGCAGCCTTCAAACCTGCAGATGATGTTCACCTTTCCGTGACTTTGGGTGGGAAGCATGAGAGCAGGCTGGGCACACATGTTGCTGTACACACGGGGCTCTGAGGCAGCCTTACATGGGTCTCCACTCCTGAAGAGGTCTAAGAACTGAAGCAGAACTCTGGACCCCTATTGTCTATGCCACCTGATTGCTAATTCACTCTCTGGTTCTTTTCTGGGGCCTTTGGAATGAGATCTGAGCTCAATATGCTATGGAGAGGTCTGGCTCTCAGTGGGGCAGATACCAGCCGGTCATTACTGTTTGCCCACAGGAGCAGCAGTTGGGGGTGGCTATTCTTCAGCAGTGTTGATGCAAAGGGTCTTTCAGAAAATAGGAGAGAAAAAGGAGTCAGGAAGGAACAATGAAATCCTGAAGTAAAAAAATGTTTGTTTGTTCCTCCTCATCACCCGTTTCCATCTTATTTGAGGTCATTATGGCAGCATTTACTGCATTTTTCCAAAGTCATGAACAGCTTCATGGACTTGAGAAAAGACACAGAAGGAGCCATTTTTTGTGTGTTTGAAGTTTCTGGCATACTTGAAGTTTCTGTAATAAAACTGTCAGCCTAAGTGTTGGGCTGCTAAGGCCCCACATAGAAATGCAGTTATTCTAAAGCCACCAAACACCCAACAGCTCCTTTGAAAAGTCATGATAGTTTCTAAGAACTCAGCACTTTCGAAAAGCTTTTCAATTTGATCTTTTTCCAGAGGAATAATGACCAGTACATTTCAGCTGCTTAGTTTTCCAATGCTCATGTTGAAATAGCCTCAGGACTCTGATCACTCCTGCTGCCAGCGCTTGGACGTCACAGCAGTAGAATTCAACAGCCTAAGTGGCGGCTCCTGAATCGCTGCCTCTTGCAGGTTTGCATTTTCAAGCAAACTGGCAGTGATTTTAGGTTATCCTGCAGTTCTGGGTTGATAAACTATGTTGTCTTTCATCAGGACTGTGGATGTCCAAAGCTGTGAGCAGGATAGATAGCTTGGAGGAGGCTCTTTGAGTCAAGCTGCTCCCTTGGCCTTTATATTCAGCTCAGCCACACTTTGCTCCAAGGTTGAAAGTGCTTCAAATTGCAAATGAAACACAACACACCTATGATCACTTAGCTTTTGAAATACTGGATTTAGGTGGGCAGATGTAGCTTTAGGCATCCACTTTTGGACCTCCTGTCAAAAATCAAGGAGGTATAAAACTCAGTTGTGGATTTGGTGGGACTTCAAAGATAGTAACAGCAAGTTCTGGGTTTGGTTTCTCTCTGCTGGACCCTGCTTGGAATGTGCATGAAAAAGAATCAAGGAAATAAGTTGCAGTAAATTAGTTAAAGCTCTCAAAAGAACTGTTCTTAAACATAGAAGCATTCAGAGAACAAAACCTCCTTTTCAGCACCCCTGGCTCATTCCTCGGGGCCATTTCTTACATCTCTGCTAAATCAGTTGAGAAAGTCACTAAAGCGTAGCAAGGCTGCAGTGTCCCTAGGAAAAAAAAAGCACCAAAGAACCTTGAGAAAACTCTGACTAGCACAGAAAGCAAGAACAAATGTTTTATATATGTGGTATTGTTAAAACTCTCAAGTGGCATAAATATAATAAACAATAGTGAAGAATGGGATATTTCTGTTTGTTTCCCCACGCTGGAGATGACCTAACCTACCTCAGGCATGGTTCCACTTTGGGACTTGTGAGTTATTTGATCGGTCCAAACTTGTGAAAATAAACACTATTATTCTACTGTTCTACAGCATGCATTCCTTTGTTCTCTGTAAATAGACCGAGAACCAGCAAATGAAAATAAATTATCATAAAATACAAATCAAAGTAAAAACTGCCGATAAACCAAAACCAACACATGGAAAAAAGCCCGTAATGAACACAGAAACAATGCAATGGTATACTCATCACTGAGTGCAGCTCTGCACACTCCAGATGACTTTGTTAGCGTTTTATGGTTGAGTTCTGATCTCATTTACAGACATCTCCTGCAGAGACTTCCTTCATACTAACTCTGGCGTGACCAAGAGAGAAATCTGACATCTTGAGGTCAGTATTTCCAGAGAACCCGGTGGGAGCTGGATGTTCGGATCTCGTTGGATTTCAGTGCAGGTTGGACACCTGACTTTGTGTCTCTAAAGAAATCCCCTCCATAAAGTACTAGGTTATTTCCTTGGCTTTCTCAATATTCTCTTCCAGAGAATAGTTTCCAATGTTTTGTCTAGTCGTAAGTTTTGCAGATCATTTAATATTTGCCCAGCTTTGTGCACATCATGTGTTAAGAATTACTATTGTTTATACCATAAATGATAGGGCTTTCACCACTCCCTGGGAGAGGTCATTTTGCAACTTGATGCATGTCACTGTCAGGAGGCTTCTCTTGGTATTTTTATAGTGGTTTTTAGCGCTGGAATATTCTGAAGATAGGGAGCAGAAAGCTTACTGCATTGGCTAAGAGTTCAGTATGCATGTGCCTGTGCATGGAGGTGAGGTAACTGGTCACACTTGGCATCATTTTGCATTCCCCTCCCACACCAGGAAAGCACCTTCCTTTTACATCCTATTTATAGAAAATGAAAGAATTTTGCTTGATTTCCTTTTAGTAACAGGTGTAATGGTAATGTTGCATACAGATCTCTGTGGTCAAAAGCCATGGGGGAGCTGATGCATTGCTGGCTGGGATAGTGTGATGCTCCTAAAAGCAAGGCACTGAGGATGGTTGTTGACCTGGTGTCCACGGACGTGCCATTTATGGCTCAACACCGTGAAGCAGCATTAACCCAAATGGTATATTTCAAATAAGTTCCCTTATACAAGAACTTCTATTGCCAAGTGCAAGGTTCTACACCTGAGTCAAAGAAATCCCAGGCACAGTTACAGGCTGGGCAGAGCAGCCCTGCAGAGAAGCACTTGGGGGTGTTGGTCGATGAGAAAATGAACATGAGCCGGCTTCAGTGTGCGCTCGCAGCCCAGAAAGCAACCGTATCCTGGGCTGCATCAAGAGGAGCGTGACCAGCAGGTCGAAGGAGGTGATCCTGCCCCTCTACTCTGCTCTCGGGAGACCTTACTTGGAGCATTGTGTGCAGTTCTGGTGTCCTCAACATAAAAAGGACATGGAACTGTTGGACCAAGTCCAGAGGAGGCCACGAGGATGATCAGGGGACTGGAGCACCTCCCGTATGGAGACAGGCTGAGAAAGTTGGGGCTGTTCAGCCTAGACAAGAGAAGGCTGCGTGGAGACCTCAGAGCAGCCTTCCAGTATCTGAAGGGGGGCTATAGGAATGCTGGGGAGGGACTCTTCATCAGGGACTGTAGTGACAGGACAAGGGGTAACGGGTTCAAACTTAAACAGGGGAAGTTCAGGTTAGATATAAGGAGGAAGTTCTTTACTGAGAGGGTGGTGAGGCACTGGAATGGGTTGCCCAGGGAGGTTGTGAATGCTCCATCCTTGGCGGTGTTCAAGGCCAGGTTGGATGAGGCCTTGGGTGACATGGTTTAGTGTGAGGTGTCCCTGCCCATGGCAGGGGGGTTGGAACTGGATGATCTTAAGGTGCTTTCCAACCCTAACTATTCTATGATTCTATGATTCTAACTTCAGTAAACTTCACATGCATAGGAAATTGCAGTGTATGCAAGAAACTACACCTCCTCCCAGCATTCACACCCCCACTAAACTGCATCCATCTCTAGGGAGAAAGATTTACTGTAAAAATAGTAAAGAAAAACATATTTTCAGATGATGAAGCAAAATTTTACATGAACTAAACGGAGTATACAGCTTTTACCCCTCGCTGTATGGGGGAGTTATAATTCTTGATGATCTGAAGAGAGAAGAGGTTTACAGTACAGTTTACCAGAAGCTTGTTGTCTCAAAACAAGCGTCATTTAACACCCAGCATGTCAGTTTGTTTTAGCTGAAGAAAATAACCCCCAGGCCATCTCTTACTAGCACCACTTTCTAGAAGGCCTTTTGAAAATCCTCTTTTCCCATGTGTCTACTTAAATGATCCCCAGAAATACCAGCTTTTTGCTTACTGGAATCGTGGTTTTGAGACCCAGTTCATCGTTTTATAATTCAGAGGCTGGAGTGGAATAGCATTGTAGTTTATATGCATGTCTCACAATAAAGGTGTTAAAATGGTCCTCTAATCAAGGATATTTATCCTATAGTCATGCATTGTTGCCCAAGGGTTCTTGCATAAATTCTTCCTTAATCCCCACCCTCTTATTACACTTGAGCCTGTCTTAGTTCCTCTTAACTTCACCCAACTACATGGAGCAGCTAAGGAATGAGGTAGACATCTTAAGTTCCTTTGATAGTCAAGAGAGAGTGGAGGATCTCCTGCACAGACACATTAGATCTTGAGAACCGTCACTGTCTGCCTTTACTACATGAGGTTTGGTGCCAGACTAACCTGGCAATGGCAAAGCCTATCAAAATTATTATTAGGAATAATACCATATAATATATATGACATATACAATTCCTAATATTATTAGGAAATGTGGGAAACATTATTAGGATGAAATTCTTCCCTGTGAGGGTGCTGAGGCGCTGGCACAGGGTGCCCAGAGAAGCTGTGACTGTCCCATTCCTGGCAGTGCTCAAGGCCAGGTTGGATGGGGCTTGGAGCAACCTGCTCTAGTGGAAGGTGTCCCTTCCAAGCCAAACCATTCTGTGATTATAAATAATCGACTTCAGTTTTGCTCAGGGAATAATTGGGTTAAACAGCAGCTTTCTGATGCTTTTTCTGCACATCGTTGTGAGTTTTCTTCTTATATTTTCCATGGTTCCCCAAGGATGTGTGTATAGTGTCAACAGTAATGAATGGCATGAGCTTTTACCATAAGGAGCTGAAATATCATGGTAGTCCAGTTTTCATGGTAATTTAGCCCCATGGAAGTCTCTCTGAGGAATAAAAATGCCTGAGAAAAATGGAATTCACATGAAGTCTCCTTATTTTCTAAGTTCATCTCAATGTCTGTGGGGAACAGGATGAATTGCCAGCCTCCAAATATAAATCACACTGCTCAAGAGTGAAAGATCAGTACATACTCAAACGCTTGATCCAGCAATAATAGAAATAAGACTCTGCATTTGTTCCATTGATAACAAAACCTTGGTACAGTGCTAAAATACCATCACTGCAGAAAAGCACAAGGGTGCGGTTCCTTGTCAGTTGAAGCCAATCTAAGCTTATCTGTTTGCATTCACGGTCACACCACCCCTCCTCATCATCACAGGACTATTTATTTTATCTTGCTAGTTTTCTAACCATTAGTAACCGGACTTACCCTGACAGAGAGTCTAAGGAAGAGCGGATATAGAATCATAGAATCATAGAATAGTTAGGGCTGGAAAGGACCTTGAGATCATCCAGTTCCAACTCCCCTGCCATGGGCAGGGACACCCCACACTAAACCATGTCACCCAAGGCCTCATCCAACCTGGCCTTGAACACTGCCAAGGATGGAGCATTCACAACCTCCCTGGGCAACCCATTCCAGTGCCTCACCACCCTCTCAGTAAAGAATTTCTTCCTTAGATCCAATCTAAACTTCCCCTGTTTCAGTTTGAACCCGTTACCCCTTGTCCTGTCACTACAGTCCCTGATGAAGAGTCCATCCACAGCATCCTTGTAGGCCCCATTCTGATACTGGAAGGCTGCTCTGAGGTCTCCGCGCAGCCTTCTCTTCTCCAAGCTATTCTCCCTATATGCACATAGGGGAAGGGGGGTTGCACTGCATGTAATCACCTGGATGCGTGGAAGAAGCAGAAGGTAAATGTAAATGACAGCAAGGGCTTCTGGACAAGAATGAATGACATTATTTATGTTCAGCCTAGTTTTGAAGGTCCTTTAGTCTGTGTAACAGTAATCCATATGATTAATTTGCCAGCTTGGATAGAAATTAAGGAACCTGTTTGCCAAAAACTTGCCAAACCAGTCTTTCTCACTGTCGGGTATGAAGTTTATGTGTTTGTCTTTATGTGAATGTAATGCTGTTTATAGGAAGAGGTAAAGAAAAATGTAAACTATGAATGTCATATACAAATGGTTTATGGAAGAGCAGCTCTGCCTATGTAAGAAAGCGGAGTAAACTAAAGTAAAATAAAGCAGGTATATTTTGCAATTATATCCATGCTATAAGTATAAATATATCAGCGGAATCTCATATCCTTCAATGAAATACTTATGCCACCTCCCACACGGAGTGTATTCTATGGTCATTTAAAGAGAACACAACAAAAGGGGGATGTAGACCTAATTGAGCAAGTCCAGAAGAGGCCACAAAGATGGTCAAAGGGCTGAGCATGAAGCTCAGGGGAGACATTAGAGCAGCTTCCAATAACTAAAGGGGGCCTACAAGAAATCTGGAGAGGGGCTTTGTGTAAGGGCATGTAGAGATAGGGCAAGGGGAATCATAGAATCATAGAATAGTTAGGGCTGGAAAGGACCTTAAGATCATTCAGTTCCAACCCCCCTGCCATGGGCAGGGACACTCCACACTAAACCATGGCACCCAAGGCGTCATCCAACCTGGCCTTGAACATCACCAGGGATGCAGCATTCACAACCTCCCTGGGCAACCCATTCCAGTGCCTCACCACCCTCTCAGTAAAGAATTTCCTCCTTATATCTAACCTGAACTTCCCCTGTTTAATTTTGAACCCGTTACCCCTTGTCCTGTCACTACAGTCCCTGATGAAGAGTCCATCCCCAGCATTCCTATAGGCCCCCTTCAGATACTGGAAGGCTGCTCTGAGGTCTCCACGCAGTCTTCTCTTCTCCAGGCTGAACAGCCCCAACTTTCTCAGCCTGTCTCCATACAGGAGGTGCTCCAGTCCCCTGATCATCCTCGTGGCCTCCTCTGGACTTGTTCCAACAGTTCCATGTCCTTTTTATGTTGAGGACACCAGAACTGCACACAATGCTCCAAGTGAGGTCTCCCGAGAGCAGAGTAGAGGGGCAGGATCACCTCCTTCGACCTGCTGGTCACGCTCCTCTTGATGTAGCCCAGGATACAGTTGGCTTTCTGGGCTGCGAGCACGCACTGAAGCCGGCTCAATGTTCATTTTGTCATCGACCAATACCCCCAAGTCCTTCTCCCCAGGGCTGCTCTGAATCTCTTCTCTGCCCAACCTGTAGCTGTAACCTGCCAGAGGGGAGATTAAGATGAGCTCTTAGGCAGAAGCTCTTCCCTGTGAGGGTGCTGAGGCGCTGGCCCAGGGTGCCCAGAGAAGCTGTGGCTGCCCCATCCCTGGCAGTGTTCAAGGCCAGGTTGGACACAGGGGCTTGGAGCACCCTGCTCTAGTGGAAGGTGTCCCTGCCCGTGGCAGGGGGCTGGGACTGGATGAGCTTTAAGGTCCCGTCCAAGACAAATAATTCTGTGATTCTATGATTTTATGAAAACAACCATTAATAATAATGATAGTAACAAAAAAGAATTGCAGAGAAGACTGGAATTTGGATATAAAGAGCACTCAGCGACTATATTTTAAATGGCCCACAAAATGAAGAGCAGTGCCACTGTAAACTGGGCTGTCCAACTAGAACTGGAAGAGTCAAGTATTGCTGCCTCTTTAGACTTCTCTGTGGTTCTATAAGGGCCTGAAAACAGTTGTGTGCATAACTTAGAGCCGCTTTATGGCACGTGAAGCAGCTCCTCGTGAGAGTCATGCCAGCAGTCCCTATCAGCAAGGGAACAGATCTCCCTGTTGTATCTATACCCCTTTGTGTATTCACAGGCACTGCTGAAGCCGTGTGAGTGCAGCACGCTTCACCTCCTGGCAGATGTGGAATTTCTTTCCCAGGAGAGCGACCCACCGCCTGCCTAACACAATACAAAGAAGGGGTTTTTCCAGCCATGCCCTGCAAGTCAATACTGTCTGTTATGTGATTAAACACAGCGTATCGGCTCACATGGGCTTTTTAGTGGGGAAAAATAGTACGTTTTAAGATCTGTGGCCAGATTCTTCAGCACGCTTGACAGCCCTGGGCTGCTCCAATGACACAGGACAACCTCAAGCCTGCAATAACGGATTGATTCAACCAGCTTGTTGCGGTATTGCTGGAGCAGGGCAAACCAGATGAAGCGTATCAGCAAATCCAGCTTCTCAGCTCTTATTCTAAGGGGTTTTTATCTCAGCCTAACTTAGTTTCTAAGGTTTAAGAGTGAATTAATTTATTTAAATAATCTTCATGTTTAAAAGTCATATATCAATCAATTTAAAGAATTAGAAGCTTAAAAGCTCAACATGAGCTGGCAGTGTGTGCTTGCAGCCCAGAAAGCCGACCGTGTGCTGGGCTAAATCACAAGAAGCATGAGCAGCAGGTGAAAGGAGGTGATTCTTCACCTCTACTGTGCTCTGGTGAGACCCCCCCTTCAGTCTTGCATCCAGCTCTGGGGGCAGCAACACAAGAGAGACATGGAGCTGTTAGAGTCCAAAGGAGGTCACAAAGATGCTGTGAGGGCTGGAGCAGCTCTGCTCTGGAGCCAGGCTGAGAGAGCTGGGCTGGTTCAGTCTGGAGAAGAGAAGGCTCCTTAAGGGGAGACCTTAGAGCAGCTCCAGTGCCTAAAGGGGATACAGGAAACGTGGAGAGGGGCTTTGGACAAGGGCCTGTAGGGACAGGACAAGGGGAATGGCTTTAACCTGCCAGAGGGGAGACTGAGATGAGCTCTTAGGCAGAAGTTCTTCCCTGTAAGGGTGCTGAGGCGCTGGCACAGGGTGCCCAGAGAAGCTGTGGCTGCCCCATCCCTGGCAGTGTTCAAGGCCAGGTTGGACACAGGGGCTTGGAGCAACCTGCTCTAGTGGAAGGTGTCCCTGCTCATGGCAGGGGTTGGAACTGGATGAGCTTTAAGGTCCCTCCCAACACAAACCATTCCATGATTCTATGATTTATTCCTTGGATAATACATTTCAGGAGAAAGCACTGTAATATGCTTTCAGAAAATCTCTCCCGTGTCCATAATCAGGGTTGTGTGATGTGGGTGACAAATAAATGTGAGGACCAGGACTGGGGCAATCTGGGTGAGTGAGAAGCAGTAATGTAACTCAGCACGCTGTGTGCGGCAGAGAGAGCCCTTCTTCAATCACATCTGGTGAAATCTGCTTCACAGAACGTGCAAAATGCCACCGAGAGCCAAGTACAACGCTGCTTATAGAGAGCAAATACACGGGAAATAACCCCTGATGCTGCCACAGAGTTAAAGCAAAACAGGACGCAGAAAGATTTAGTGGGAAAGATGACTCTGCAGAAAGGAAACGAAGCCGTATTTATAAAGCAAGACTCGTGACCTCGCAGAGAAGGGGAGCCCAGCCTGTCATTTTCTACCACAGTTAAATCACGCCTTGTGAGTGATTGGCCTATTATTTCCAAGACTTTTGGGCTAATTCGCTATTGCGAAATGAGGTTTCTTCAGATGAGACAGAAAGTGCATTCCTCCTTCACGACTGCACTCCACGCATGCCAAATCTGAAGTTATAAAACCAGGCTCTTTTGGAGTTATCTGAGCATTAAAAATAAATGGGCCTCGGAACAATTTTCTGAGAAAAAACGTTCATCGTTTTCCAGGAAAAAAAAAATGAAAATCCCTTGGGCTAAGGTCAAGTGTGGGAAATCTGAGGCCAAAATGCAAATCTCTGAGCATTATAGAAGCAATAACGAGCAGCAGTTTGAGCTGAAAGTCATTTTGGGAGGCAGAAGCACTGACTCCAATGTTCAGGCTGTATTTTGCCTCCACCACGGGTCTGATTCTCAAAACAGGCTACTAATTGTCCCCAAAGGAACTGACTTTCTTGCAGTTGGGCATGAATGGATCTCTGGAGCAGAGCTTTCCTGCGAAGTGTGGTAAAAGCAGGCAAGGGATGAGGACTGGTTGGTTTGGATGGGTTTGTGTTTTAGTATGATATTTTATAGACGTAGCTACACTGAAAATATCCTTGTTTGGATGTTTTTGTGTCAATGGATAATAAGAGCGGCTTTGCCTTGCAACTGCTTGTCTGTTCTGCTAATATGGCTGGAGGGGTGTATCAGTCTCTGAGTTATCTGAGAAAAGGGGTTTGGGGAAAGCAAATCAGAAGGGAAAATGGATATAAATGGAAACAAAGTTATCCTGAAGCCTAGAAAGAGAAATACCTCTATGAAAAACCTGCTAACACATAGACAAAGCGATCTTTACATGGGCACCTTTTATCGTATGGACAGCTGCTCTCAGTGCCCCGTGGACCAGTGTGTATGAGACATCTGTGCCTGCTGGATTCCTCACTACACACATGATCTGAGAAGTCCTCTTGCATTGTCAAACAATTCGATGCTATCTAAATGCAAAGGGCTTCTTAAAACGATGCATATTAAGCAGCCCTGAAATTTCCTGTTTACAAAGCTATAAACTCGAATTCTGTGGTTTCTGTGCAGACCAAAATATTGACTTTCAGGGGTCATGGAACAACTATTGACCCATGTTGGCATGTGAGGAATTACGCATGTGAATCCAGATATGGGGTCTGTGTGTCACAGTTTAGCTGCACCAAGGTGCATTAAAGTAAGCTACAGTCATATCTGCATGGAAACAGAGATTAACAGCATGGCTGGAGACCTGCCCTCCACGCTCCATTGGTGGCCCTCTCTGGGTCTCCCTTTGCAGAGCGAGCTGGCTCACATGAACACACCAAAGGTAGAAACCTAAACAAAGTATCCTGAGAGCTTCAGGAGCCAAATCCTCCTCGATCAGACCCAGAAGGATGCTGCAGTGCACCATGGCAGGCAAAATCTGCACGTACTATATGGTCTATTTTAAGGTCTGGGATGCATTCTGCCCCACTGAGATCGATGTTGATTGATTCAATATCATTGAATCAGAATGCCACTCTCTGAACCACCCCATGCACTGGTCTTATATATGAATATTTTATATATAACCCCCCCATATATGTGTGTGCATGTATTTCACAGTATCACAGTATGTTAGAGATTGGAACGGACCTCAAAAGATCATCTAGTCCAATCCCCCTGCCAGAGCAGGAACACCTAGATAAGGTTACACAGGAATGTGTCCAGGTGGGTTTTGAATGTCTCCAGAGAAGGAGACTCCACAACCTCCCTGGGCAGCCTGTTCCAGTGTTCTGTCACCCTCACTGAGAAGAAGTTTCTTCTCAAGTTTAAGTGGAACCTCTTGTGTTCCAGTTTGTACCCATTACCCCTTGTCCTATCATTGTTTGCCACTGAGAAGAGCCTGGCTCCATCCTCGTGACACTCCCCCTTTATATATTTATATACACTAATAAGGTCCCCCCGCAGTCTCCTCTTCTCCAAACTATAGAGACCCAGCTCCCTCAGCCTTTCCTCATAAGGGAGATGCTCCACTCCCTTAATTATCTTTGTCGCCCTGCGACACATATATATGTGTATATATATATATGCATAAATACACATGCAGCTCAATGCACTGTTCTTTTTCCTGGGGTCAAGAACAGCCATGTTCACCTGAAGTGTCATGACAAAACAAACCGTTTCTTTTCTGATTGTTACTGGACAATTGAAATGTTGATTATAATCAATTAATACAGCAGGATAATTGCAATCAGGGAATAGATGTATTTCCTGCTATTAAAAGGGTCAAAGTGCTTCAAAGTGCTGAGGTAAGTAGGGGAAGGGATTTATAGTAAGCACGTGAATAGTAACTAGGAACCCACTTTAAATATATTACTGGATGCTTGAAAAGCCATCACTGAATAAAGAAATTGATCTGTCCCAATTAAGAAATCCAGGTAACTTTATAGAGGGAAAAATTAAAGAACGAATCTTCAATAAAATTTTAAAGTAGATGAAGATATTTAACAAAAGCACAAATGTGAAACAGTAGGAAGGAGACATTGATTTGGATGAATATAAATCCAAAAGGAATGACAAGAATGTGATAAAATAAGCAAAACAAAAAGTGAATGGACAGACGGTCCAAGACAATAGTGTCTTACGTAAACTGAGCCCAAGAGCAAGTCACTAGTGGTGCCAGTCCATTACTCAATGGAAGTTGTGGAATTGTCCATAAACAAAACAGGTGACAGAAGCAACCAACCCTCATTTTTGTTGTATACTGGAAAATACATACGAGTTGCACGATAGAGGTAACTAATAGCAATAGTTAACGTGTTCTTACAAGTTCGGTGTCCCAAAACAGCTCTAGAAGTTACATGTTTTAAAAGCCCTGCATGTTTAGATTACTTATATCCAAGGCCCGTAAAAGAACTTCCAGAGATGGTAACTATCAGTCTTCTCTATGGGTGGGAAATCAGGGGCTGCTCTCATCCAGTATCAGACACCCTTTAGTGAGTTTTCACCCTGAGAGGTAGAGGCGTTCTTCGAATTAAATTTATCTGACCATCAAATATTTGGTTTAAATAATCACAGCCTAATGTGGTATCCACTTTCCAAAACACATCAACTGGGTGCTCAAGGTTTCTGTAGTCTGCCCCCAAGGCATCAGTCCTGGCACTCAGTGTGATGCTGTGAGGTAGGTCATGTCCTTGGAGGTCTAAGCAGGGTGATCTTGTGTAGGACTGCAGAGGGTATTCTACCTGCACATTTGACATGAGCTGAGCCATGCTCTAATACTACAGCTTAGGCAAATGTTGATGTGTTGAAAACGGTCAGAGTTATGAACCTTCTCAGATACCCTGAAAGAAGATGGAAGACTCTCAGAGATGCTGATAAGCATTAGTTATTTTGTGACACAAAAATATGCCCATAGCTTTAATAAATATACAGAAACCCACATAAAAACTTAAGAGGGAAATAGTAAGAACAAGATAATAACAAAATATAAGTAGGGCTTTATGTTCATGTAATTCCTATTATGTGAGTTGCCTTCTGCAAGTGTCTGCTTCTGACCAGGGGTGCTTAGGCTACTAATTCAGACATACCCATTAAGACTGTAATGGATGGTTTGGGCTGAAGGTGGTTTTCAAGCAGCAAGGTCAAATCTTGCTCCTTTAAAATGAAAAATATGATTAAAGAATTGGAAAAGACACTTTACAGTAAGGAACTCAGGAAGTTCAGTCTGTTTTGTTCGCTACAGAAAGGTCAAAGGGTGGCTTAATCACAGCCTGACATTACCTATAGGGATAATCTCAGTAATGACTTCTCAACCTGGCCAGCAAAGGGAGAACAAAAGTCAGCGGCTGGAAGCTGAAGATAACTCAGACTAGAACCCAAACGTAATTATTGGCGGCCACAGTAAATAATAATTATCAGGGTGGGTGCTTGATCCTGTAAGGAAAACAACCTCAGAAGCAAAATCAGGCTTATTAAAGGAAAACACACTGTAAATCAGGCGCTATCTGAGGAAAGAGCATGGCTTGTGACGTGCACGGTTCAGGCCAGCATCTCTCACTGCCCAGTAATCTAAGAACCTATAAACTCACTATCCGGGATGTTTCTTAAAGAACCTATTATGTCCATGCTTATCATGTTGACATTTACTCACTGTTAATACATGCATAAGGTTCAAAGCAGAGTAATTACCATTTTTCCCAACTCTGACCTCTCGTATGATTTTCTCCCATCGTCCTTGTTTTGAAAACTAATTCATGTTATCTAAAAGACTTTGCAAAGCAAACACAGCAGTTTAGAACTTTCTAATATTTATTCCATGCTCTCAAAGAAAAGAAAATAGCAGTAGGGGGTGTTTTGGGGAGTAAGTGTTCTTCTAAAAGGGTCCTTGTAGCTTTAAAAATGTCCCCCTACCCTTTACTAAGACCAAGGACTGGGTCCATAGACCAAGGGTTTTGCTGTAGAAGAGGCAGTAGATGGATTTTTCCATGGGAATTAGGCAAAAGCCCTGCTCTAGTAGCAGCAAACTCTGCTTCAGTGCCTAACTGCACTGCAAATGAAAAGGGTTTTCATATACAGAGACAAAGATGCATAGTTTTTAAGGTCACCATGATCCTCCCTCTAGTCTTTCTTCCTGCATAATTAGGGCAAAGCAAAAAGAACCCAACCAAAACTTCTCCCATGAAAGTCTCTGCCTCCAGCTGTTGGTATTTGGTACAGAGGGTGTCCATCACCCATTCCCCACGCTTGCCTGATGTAGGTGATAAATACAGTGGGGCTGGGAACGTGTAGCACACTGTGTGTGTTCACAGCGTTATCACCCACCCAGATTAGCAGCTGAGCGTGGCTGGTTACGGGTTGTGAGTAAATAAGGGCCTTGCAAGATATGGTTGAGTTGCTGACTCCATCGTAGACTCCTTGCCTGACCTTGGAACTGTAGCACTGTCTGTGTTTGAAAAGTGAAGATAATATTGCTTGTCTGCCTCACAAGGATTTTGCGAGGTTAAAGGCACTCTTTATTGGAGCTAGCTGTAAAGTGTTACTGTGATGAGAGCTGTGTAAATATCTATGCTCATGAAACCTCAAATAAAACACCATCCTGCTTGAGGAAAGCACATTTAAAGCCCATAGATCCCTACAACACCATGGTACAGCTCACACGCCTTAGGCGTGAAAAATACTAGTGATGGAGCCACAGAGGGGAAAGGTGAGGATTGGACTTGGTCTTAGAAGTCTTTTCCAACCTAGTTAATCCTACAATCCTATGACTGAGCACAGAGCACTTCATAGCATGGGGTTTGCTGTGATTCACAATCCCTTGTCTGGAAAGGAGACATAGTTAAGGGCTACCTTAGTCTCTTAGTCTTAGTTATAGCCCACAGATGCAGCCTGGGAATGTCAGGGAGAAGTGGAGGCCCCGAGGTGCATAGGGAGGCATAGCTGCTCCCAACGGACATGCTCAGGAGCACAGGCACATGCCACACACTGTACACGCACAGGAAGAGGTCACTTCACCGGGGCTTTACAAACATTTTCCAAGTGCTTTACAAACAGTTCTCTAATAGATGACATATTTTTGCTGAAGGCACAACCAGCTCAACCAGATTTTATTACAGGTGTAAATAATACCCAGGGAATTTAAGCGCGAGCCTCAATTCTCTGCTCTTAATCCCTCCTCCGGCTGGCTCGTTAAAGGTCTGTTTAATCATCCAGCCCTTTCCCTCCCCAGATTCACCAACGCTCCATCCACACTTATTTATTTTACAGAGGTTTACACGGATGCCAGCAGGTACCTAGCAGTGCCCTCCGGGTTTCGTGGCCCCAGTGAAAAAACAAACAGGACTAAACCCCAGATGTAACCCTGTGGTGCAATTTAACTCTGTAGAAAGAAAAGCCAGCAGCTCACAAAGCCATTCCAGACAGTTTTAACCCGGCAGCGAATAAGCTGACTGCCTTTGGCTGATGAAAGACAGGCAGGAGTGAGGGTAGGGCTGGGGCTGTGTGTGAGCAGCTGGATTTGGGGGGCCCCTTGGACCAGCACCCGTGCTGGGGAGGCATGGTGGGGATGCTGGAGATAGTGATAATGGGGAACAAGCATGTGAAAAGGGCGGAAGGTGCTACCTGTTGTGTGGAGAGGGGGCATGGACAGGAACATGCAATCCCAGACTGGTTTGGGTTGGAAGGGACCTTAAAGCTCATCCAGTTCCAACCCCTTGCCACGGGCAGGGACACCTTCCACTAGAGCAGGTTGCTCCAAGCCCCTGTGTCCAACCTGGCCTTGAACACTGCCAGGGATGGGGCAGCCACAAGGACAAGGGGTGACGTTGAGGGACAAGGATGCGGGGTGCGGGTGGGGCGGCCCCAGAAGGAGAAGATGGGGGGGGGACCCTCACGGATAGCATGGGGCTGCAGCGGCAGCGTGCGATGGGGCGCGGGGGCCGCGGTGTGACCCCGGCGGGGCGGGGGCTGCGGCGCGGGGCGGGCTTGGGGCGCCTCGTCCCTCCCCTTGGGCCGTTTCTCCGCTCGGAGCTTTAACAGCGGAGCCGCCCCCGGCCCCTCCCCGTTGTAGCCGGCCCGTGCGGCGCGGCCGGGGCCGGGGCCGGGGGTCGCTGCTCGGCCATGGCGGGGGGCCGGCTGCTGGCCGTGCTGCTGGCCGGGCTGCTCGGCGGGGCGCGGGGCTTCGGCGACGAGGAGGAGCGGCGCTGCGACGGCATCCGCATCGCCATGTGCCAGAACCTGGGCTACAATGTCACCAAGATGCCCAACCTGGTGGGACACGAGCTGCAGGCGGACGCCGAGCTGCAGCTCACCACCTTCACCCCGCTCATCCAGTACGGGTGCTCCAGCCAGCTCCAGGTGGGTCGGGGAACCGGGGAGGGGGGGGTCTTTGTGTGTGGTTGCGGAGGGGGGAAATGTGTATGTGTGCGGTGCGCGGACTGGCTGATATCCCCCATCCTCATCCCCATGTCTCGTCCCGTCGCGGCTCTTGGAGCTTTGCTTTCCGAGGGTCCCACCGCTGGAGCCGCAGCTTTCCCAGGCGAAAGGCAAGGTCCCCGTCCTGCCGACGGGCATGGATTTCATCAAACAAACCCCAGCTTGTTTCTTGGGGCAGAGCTCCCGAATTAGCACGCGATCCCTCTTACGTTGTCGCGTCACAGAACCGAGGTTATTCAAAGCCCCGAGAAAACAACAGTATTTTATTATCCTTGTACGTATGTGACCTTATGGGAAAAGAAAAAGACATTCTTCTAGGCGGATCGTTCAATAAGTGCCTTTTCTTCTGTTTCGTCTGTTAGCTGTAATACCCAGGCAGCGCTAGAACAAATATATGCATTTGTTTAAACCGCTTTAATCTGTTCTTTTGCTTCCCTAAATCACACCCTTGAGGTTTAGTTCTGGCTGAATCCCGCTCGCTGCATTGAAACTGATGGGCTAAATTTACATGGAGCTGATCTAGGGAGTCAAATGTTCAGGCTTTGGCTTCGGACCACATTTGAACTGAAAGAAGACAACATTGTTAGGGTTCCCCCCCCCCCCTTTGTTTTTATTGTTCTTGGTTTATTTGTTTTATGCTGCTTCCTGTTTTTTAAGGCAAAGGACCAAATATGACTGCTAAAAAGGCAATAAAAAAGAAAACTTGTTCTATTTCGACCTGTTTAATTTTCCCCTGACGCACTTGTGCTTTCTGTTTCTCCCTCCCAGTTCTTCCTTTGTTCGGTCTATGTCCCGATGTGCACAGAGAAGATTAACATCCCCATAGGTCCCTGTGGAGGCATGTGCCTCTCTGTCAAAAGAAGGTGTGAACCCGTTCTGAAGGAATTTGGGTTCGCCTGGCCGGACAGCCTGAACTGCAGCAAATTCCCACCCCAGAATGACCACAACCACATGTGCATGGAGGGCCCAGGAGATGAGGAGGTTCCCCTTCACAGTAAGACCTCCTTGCAGCCTGGAGAAGAGTGCCACAGCATGGGATCTAACTCGGATCAGTACATCTGGGTGAAGAGAAGCTTGAACTGTGTCCTCAAGTGTGGCTACGATGCTGGTCTCTACAGCAGGTCGGCTAAGGAATTCACAGATATCTGGATGGCTGTATGGGCCAGTCTTTGCTTCATCTCAACTGCCTTCACAGTCCTGACCTTTCTGATTGATTCATCCAGATTTTCCTACCCAGAGCGCCCAATCATATTTCTGAGCATGTGCTACAATATTTATAGCATTGCTTATATTGTGAGGCTAACTGTGGGCCGGGAAAGGATATCCTGTGATTTTGAAGAGGCAGCAGAACCTGTTCTTATCCAAGAAGGTCTTAAGAACACAGGATGTGCTATAATTTTCTTGCTGATGTATTTTTTCGGGATGGCTAGCTCCATCTGGTGGGTTATTCTCACATTGACGTGGTTTCTGGCTGCAGGACTCAAGTGGGGCCACGAAGCTATAGAAATGCACAGCTCTTATTTCCATATTGCAGCCTGGGCTATCCCTGCGGTGAAGACCATCGTCATTTTGATTATGAGACTCGTAGATGCAGATGAGCTCACCGGCCTGTGCTACGTTGGGAACCAGAACCTTGATGCGCTGACAGGCTTTGTCGTCGCTCCGCTTTTCACCTACCTGGTCATTGGGACTTTATTCATTGCAGCGGGACTCGTGGCCTTGTTTAAAATCAGGTCTAATCTCCAGAAAGATGGAACTAAAACTGACAAACTGGAAAGGCTGATGGTGAAAATCGGTGTCTTCTCAGTGCTGTACACCGTGCCGGCAACGTGCGTCATCGCCTGTTACTTCTATGAAATCTCCAACTGGGCTGTGTTCCGCTATTCCGCGGATGATTCCAACATGGCAGTGGAGATGCTCAAGATCTTCATGTCCCTCTTGGTGGGTATCACGTCGGGTATGTGGATCTGGTCAGCCAAAACTCTGCACACGTGGCAGAAGTGCTCGAACAGGCTGGTGCACTCAGGGAAGGTGAAGCGGGAGAAGAGAGCGGATGGTTGGGTGAAACCTGGGAAAGGGAATGAGACCGTGGTGTGAGACAAGGACGACACCATGAGGGTCTGATTGCCCTCCTGTGAAGGACTGATGATGTGCGAGCATTGCCGTGTAAAGGCTGGAGTCGAGTAGGGAGATGGTTACACAACCTGCCTCTGGGGAACGGGAGGAAAAGAAAGCCTTAAAGAATAAACAGCGAAAAGGTCGTGCTGCAAATGCAATAGCCATAAACCGTGCTGCCCAAGATAGGAAAGCCCAGGGAGGCTTTAAAAGCTGTGAAATACCCAAATGTGTTGTCTTTCTCTTTTTTAAGCAGGATGTAATATACTGAAGTGTTTAGAAGCTGAGGGACCGTAGCCCACAGCTGTGGGATGTTGTTTTCTTTTCATCGTCTTATAGCTGATGGAGGGAAGGTGGTCTGGGGCCAATTTATGGGCTGATTTAGGGTCCAGTTATCAGCCAGGACCTCAGTTAGATGTCTTCTTTCTGAGTTCAGCATTGTGAAGGAAGCGCTTGCAGAGTTGTGTCTTTATGCCTTTTGCAGTGGAATTCTGTTGCTCCTGTGTGCTGCACAAGTCAGCCAAGGATCAGGTCCTCCAGCAAATACCAAGTGCACTTCCCAGGTGTGAGTTGTTACCCACGATGGGTGGGATTTAGAGAGGCATTAGTGAGGGTGATTCTTGTCACCTTATGGTCTGGTAATAATTCTGACTCATTCTTTTTACCATCTGTAACCTGGCCTGAATTGAGAGCCGACTCTGCCTTGCAGAGATTGGGACCTCCTTAAGTCCCTTCCCGCCTGAATTAGCCTGTGGTTCTATCAATATTCCTCATTTTTTAAAAGCTTTACTCAAGGTCAGTGTCAGAGTAGAGGAGTCAGTGGGAGCTGGGAAACTATGGTCTTCTGCATTGATTTCTGTCACCAGTCTGCCTCCATTCCCATCCTGTTAGGTGCTCCTGCTATCTCCAGTGGGCCACTTTATTCTGCTGCATTTAATAGCTTTAAATAAAGTCTTACATTATAATGCTCATTCCTTCAAGAAAGAGAAAAATGAGTTGAGGGTCTCTTCAAACAATGCCAGTTTTCTTCAAGTAAACTTATCTGGCTCTCTCTGGAGACTCATTGCATGAAGCAATTAAGTCTTAACATATTTCATTCAGTGCGATGGTATCTCTGCAGACGCCAGTCTGGGGAGAAGCGAAATGTTAAGTTCCTTGGCAACCTCATGTTCACACAGCTCAGTTGTATAATTATGTGTGTCAGTTACAATTAAAAGAACATTCTCAGTCCATGACATCGCAGTGCAGCTGACTGCCTCACAATGATGCTCCAATTGCCCCCTGACAGCTATGGAAGGGGGGGTTGATGTATATTTACATGCAGAAGGCGAGCAGGCATTCGGTCCTCAGGAAGGATGAGAGACATTTCCAGTTTTTGCAAAGGGATCCCAAAAGAAGAGATCCAGCTCCTTGGTGAATAGTGTTGTTTCACAGCAACTGTTGAGTTTTCTTATCCTTTCATTTGAGGAGGCATCATCCTGTGCTCGTGGGGAGCTTGAACCTTGCGCTGGGGGCTTGTTTGACTAACGAGAAAGGTGATGCAAATGGAAATACCCATAACCACTTCAGAGAACACTGTTCTGATGCTATATCCCTTTGAAGGACCTTTGGTTTTATCTGTGTGCCTTAGACTTTTGCTTCATTTATCTGTGTGGACCGTGGTCAGCTGTGGAGCATCCCCCCAGTGCCCCAACTCACCCTTCAAGGGCAAGCTGAGAACAGGCACTGCTTTATTGCCCTCCTCGCTTGTCACACAGGTGCCTCATGTGCTTCCCAAGCCACAATTCATTCCAGCTCTGGCCGTGAGCACTAATGTGTCCCAGAAGCGTGTATTGTTTCAATGTTAATGTTGAAACATGTGCTACAGCACTTCTTTTCTTCTCTCTTTAAACAAACCCCAAACAAACCCTAATTGCAGTCTTTGCGGTTGGGCTCCTTCTCCAGCACAAAAAGTGACAACTTGACACATTCTGCTCAAGACACACAAGCATTGTCTTGGCCAACCCCGCATACCAGCCGAGCCTTTTCATCCTCTCCATAAAGTCTCTTGCTATTAGTGTTGTGTTTGGATCTCGTTATTCCTCTGTGGACAAGGAGTTCTACAAGTAGGAGGTCTTCAGATAGCCACGCTTCTCCATCGTGCAGGCTTTCTCCTGGCTTGTAAAGTCAGCAGCGGTATGTTGGCTTTCCAGAGGTGAGGATGCAGTATGAGCCTTTTCTTGTAACCTGGCATTGGGCTGTGCCAAGGTGTCATGTTCACTCAAGTGTCCTTCACTCTGAAATGGTTTGGATACTCTCCTGGTCAATATGACCCATGTTTGACCTGACTGATTCAATAAACGGTGTTTTAACCATGTTATGTACACAGGAGTGACTGTTAAGCAGTGCCTTGTTATCAGATCCCTGCATCTCTGCCTGTGACCCCGTGGACTGACGGATGTCCCTGGTGATGAGACGTTGGAAGTGAGTTGGATGAGGACAGCACTATGGGGGAGCTGGGGATTGTTCCATTAAAGAGTGTGAGGGTCTCAAATACTATGGGGAGGACGTGGGCTGGAGACAGACACTATCTGCTGTTCCTGAAGGAATGTTTTTCCCAAGCAGAACGGGAAACACTGTGCTAACCCAAAGCAAATTTAGCTGTTGCAGTGATGAAACCATTCCGTAAGTGATTTCATCCATGTGCGTTTACCTTGCTCTGTTTTGGGGCTGTATGAGTCACAGTGGTTGTGAAGAGTGTGTATCTGCAACTCCTATCTTCTCTTGTTTCAACGTTGTTATGAATATAAAGCCAAAAACTGTGTGACTGATCCTGTCTTGGAAGTGCAGATGCTGTGGTGGTACAAGTAGAAACTTTACAGTTTCTTCTGTGCATGGGTCCTGCTCCCATCTCCCCCCCTCCAGTGTGTTTCTTCTCACTGTGGGTTTGGAAGCATCTGCTGGAGAGGTACAAGCCTAGCTCTTGTGTTAAACAGACAAATTAGCTCCTTTTCTGAATTTAAAGGAAATAGACACTGATTATTTTGGGGTGTACAGAAAATGTATGTACTGTAAATTTCTAATTTATCACTGTAAAAAAAAAAAACCAAAACCAAACAACTTTGCTATTTAATTTTTATATCAAAATAAAACTTTAACCTCTGTGGATAACTAAGGTGTTCCTGGCAGCCCTCAAGTGCTTGGTGAGTTTGTGTCTTAAATTGGCTTCATGATTGTCGGAAGTGCTTTTTTCCCCAGAAGGAAGGACTGAAACGCTAATGCTGCACCAAAAAGATGGTCTGAATGGGTTCATCCAGCATGGGCTGGATCTGATTTGCTCATTGCAGAGTAGTTGGACTGGATGACCTTTGAAGGTCCCTTCCAACCCAAACTATTCCATGATTCTATAAATGTGGGTTGCAAGAAACAACTGAGAACAAGATGTCATTGGGATAACTGGAAGTATGTCCATGCTTCAGGGCCTGCAGGCAGCGTGGACAGAAACCCTTCCAAAGGCAGTGCACGGGTCTCAGGTTCTGGGGATGCAACTGGAGCATTGGGCTTGTCTGAGTGTGTCCCCAGAACTGAGTGGGAATGCAAAATGGAAACATAGGCATCTGCTGCTTTGGGACCACCATAACGTAGCTGCTGGGGAGAGCAGAGCATTCTGTAAGGCTCCTTTGTATTTGACGTGTTATGGAGCACGTGCAACCAAAGATGCACTGCCTGGCCCCAGCCGGGGTGTCTGGTGGAGGAAGGAGGGCAGCATCACCACCTACCTGTTGAGTATATGAGAACTGTCAGGGGCTTTTGGAAAAGGGCAAGTGTTGCTCTTAGTGACATGCTTGAAATGAGTTTGGTCCTAGGAGTAGTTTCAGCCCTTCAGAGAACACATTCAGTAGAATGTCAGCATTTTATTCCAGTGTATATTTTTATTATTATTATCATTATTTAATGGTATTAAACTGTCAGAGGAGAGATTTAGATTGGATATAAGGAAGAAGCTCTTCCCTGTGAGGGTGCTGAGGCGCTGGCACAGGGTGCCCAGAGAAGCTGTGGCTGCCCCATCCCTGGCAGTGTTCAAGGTCAGGTTGGACACAGGGGCTTGGAGCAACCTGCTCTAGTGGAAGGTTAGAAGGATGAGCTTTAAGGTCCCTTCCAACCCAAACCATTCTGTGACTATGAAATTAAGCTTATTGATGCTCCACTTATTTTGTCATTCCTTTTTGTCATTTCTGTTCACAGTTAGCATGTATGGCATGTACAGGGTCTTCTTGTGTACCTCCCTCACCAGTTTCTCTGACACTGATGGTAGAGTTTGTGACATTAGTCATCATCTAAATCCACTTAACCATCTCCATCACACTGCATTCCGTGTGTGAGATTATTTCATTAGCATAATGTTATTCTAATAAGAACCTAAATCTGAATAGAGTGGGTAATTGTGAGGGTGTGCTGTAAAGAAGACTCTAGGAATTATCACCTGTGTATCCGTAGCTAATCAAGTTCTGAAGGGCAGCATCTAAAACTGGTAATAAGAGTGATTTGCTCATGCCTTTGGCAGCTCATCACTGTAATGTTCTCAGGCTGGTGATTGATGAGGTCTCTGAAACTTGTAATTAGGAGTCTTTAATGTAGCTGCAGTTAAATGTAACAAACATAAAAGAGGAGCTGCTGGGGCTGTTCACACCACCTCAGGCTTAGCGGTGGAGATGGTGTTGGCTGCTCTAGATCTTCCTGATGGCTGCTTGCCTTTAGGGATATCCCCCACATCAGCCATCCCATCGCCACCACCCGGGAAGTGACAGTGGATTGCTGGGGTGGCTTCCAAGGGGGGGACAAATCATCCCAGGAGCGGAGTGTGTTCTGTGTACAAAACTCACCAAAAAATAGCCTCTATGAGGACCGTTTGTGGTTGTTTTGCTATTTAAGCTTGGGGTTTTTTGCTTGCTTGGTTGGTTTTGCTTGGGTTTTTTTTAAGCTGTCTTTAAAGAGAGCAAACGCTAAGGAGTTTGCAGCAAAAGAGACTGGAGTTCTGCTGCCAGAAATCAGGAGCATCCTAAGCTCCAGTAATGCGAAAATGTGGTATCACGAGACCCTGGCTTTGGCAGTGGAGTTTTCACCACACCCCCTCTGTCCTCAGCTACTTATTCCCATAATTGCGACTCATTTCAGCTCCTCCTTCACTTAGCCAGTACAACTATATGCAAAGCGGATCAGCAAAGTACCCAGGTTTAAAACAACCATCAGAGTTTTTGCTTTGTTTTATGCTGGGGGTTTATTTTTAAGGGGAGCAGGGGTCTGGCTAACATTGTCTCGGCTCCTGCAGGCATCATCCTGCACAAGCCCCATTGTACCATCATCCCCATGAAGCCAGAGCTGTGTCTACCTGCAGGGATGTAGGGATGGATGAGAGACAAGCAGTAACTACCCAACTGCTTCCAGCTTGCCCAGCCTTGGCTGAAATAGCAAAGCCTTCAGTAGAGCTGCTGGTGACTCCCCAAGTGTGATGCTTCCACTGGGACAATCGAGTCCAGCTTTGAGCTGCTTGCCTGTAAGTGAAAGCCCCATTGCACAGCCCTATAGCAGCTGATGCTCTATAATGCAACCTTTCCATCACACTTGGGCTAATTGGCTCATAACACACACTAGGAGTTGGCAGCCTCTGTCTCAACCTAGGATGGTTCAACCAGACTCCCAAATATTAATGCAGTGTGAATACAAAGTGGACCTTCTCTTCGTGCTTGCAAAGCCAGCGCTGGCTGTGACAGTGACGAGGCAGACCATGGTCCACGCTGGAGCTGTATTGTGCCATCCTCCTGCTGCGCCTCACCCAGGAGAATGGACAAGAGGATGGATGCAGACCAAGCAGCTCCCAGCCAGTGATGAGCTGGTGTGTTAGATCCTCTATCACTTGTGTTTCCTGCAGCTGGGAAATGATTTCTGGCCAGGAGTCCTGCACATCCTGGCAGGCTCCAGCTGTTGTAACAGCATTGTGCTGTTAACAACCAGATGTTTTGTTTTACCCTTTGGGAACAGCCTACCAAACAGTCACCACATGACTGGAAGACACAAAGGTGCCTTAGAGGGTAGCAGCAGCAGATGAGGACTCACATACTAAGGTATCACCGAGGAACTGTTCTGTTTTCCTGGGTTTTGGGGCAGGGAACTCAACATGGGCCACATGTTGGGTACGACACCAGCAGAAACAGGTTAAACTCCAAACACAAATATTGCACATCTCCACGTTTACTGTAATCCGTAACTGTTGATTTTGTTGCTGTGTTTGCTTGCCAGAAACAAACGTGCTGATAATTAGATCCACTGCAGACTTAACTTTAATGTTGCCCATGCTTAAATCAATGGTTTCAACCCTAAAACTCAAACAGTCACCCATGGCTTGTTGATACACAGGCGAGATAAATATCTTCATTCCCTATTTCCATCAGCGTTTAGCCTGTTTCCTGCCTGGTTCTCTCATTTCCTGAGCTTACTCTGAGGAAGGGAAAAACATCCTTCCTGCACAATGGGTGCAAACCATTTGACAATCTGCTTCTGCAGGATTAAGGCTTAAAACATTATTATGCAGAGGAACAGCCTCGCATTAAATCTTTTTATGGATGGAGTGTTTTCTTCGGAAGCAACTTGGAGAAGCTCTCGCTCAATTGTGCGGTGACGGATGATAAGCGGAGCGCTACGGAAAAGCGGGAATTGAGTCTTTTCAGGGATTTTTCTTGCACTTTGGGGTCTTTTGCTGTGCAGCAAGGAGCGGCTGACATCTAGCGGCAGCTGCATCCCTCGTCCCAAATCATCACCATCCCTGCTCCCAGCGTGTCCCGGACGTTCCCGGGAGGCGGATTTCCTTTATACGGCACTACGGGGCTGGGATGCAAAGGGAGGAGCTGCTGCTGGAATGGGGCTCCTTACCGCTGCCTGCTCCCCAGCCCTGTGCCCTATTATTCCAGGGAGGGTTGATAGCTCTTAGGTAACACCAATGATGCTGTAGACCTTCATAGATAACATCATAAAACAGTTTGGGTTGGAGGGACTTTTAAAGGTCATCTTGTCCATCTTGCCCTGCAATGAGCAGGGACATCTTCAACCAGACCAGACTGCTCAAAGCCCCATCTAACCTGACCCTGAATGTCTCCAGGGATGGGGCATCTACCACCTCTCTGGGCAACCTGTGCCAGTGTTTCGCCACCCTGGCTTTCTTCCTGGCTCCCAACATCAAGCCCATTACATGTGTGTTCAGAGGCAGTGGTGTGCAGCGACAGGAGGACCTTCTATCCTCCATCTCCATGAAGGCTCCAAACCAGCATATGGAAAGGTGAGGGAAAAGCAGGGCATGTACCTCAGCTACTGGTGGTGAAGGTTTTGCCCAGCAGCCCATCTGGCAGCTCTGGGCCATACATGAGGGTCTGTACCTAAGGAAATCACTAGCTCACCCTCTGTTTGATATCAGTCTCTCTTTCTTGCTCATCGCTGGGCTCAGGGCTGGTGTGGCTACAGCAGGTTGCTGACATTGAAGAAGACCCAATAGTGTTGTAGCATGGCAAAAGGGCCAAAGGGACATGTCCCTCCTCATTGCAAGGGGGTTGGACTAGATAAGCTTTGAAAGTCCCTTCCAACACAAGCCATTTTATGACTCTATGACCCCGCTGTGTCCAGGGAAGCTGCAGAAGTCAGCAGCATGTATACTCCAAAAGGTCACTCAAAACACTCAACACGGTCTCTTCCTTGACCTCATGCTGCTTGTATTTAAAAGAAATAGGTGTGGGAGAGCACAGCAGAAAGGAAAGCCTCAAGCTGGAGGTGACAGCTCCTTTCTGCTGCCGCTTGGCACTGATAGGAAAGAGCTGGCAGGCCTCAGGCAGAAAGCAAAAGCATTTGCAAGAGGACCACATTAAAACCATAGCATCTTTTTGATAGGTAGAGAGAGGTCCTGGAAGTGGGAAGAGGGGCTCCCAGAGGAGGAGGGAATATATGCATAATGCTGGAAACATCAGCTACAGAGGCCCCAGCGTATGAAGGTTATGACAAACAATAATACCATTCCTCTCACAAAACAATCATGTTTCTACAGCTGTGGCCTGAGCGGAGCCAAGAGAAGTGAGGAGCCATCCCTGCTTCCCTGGAGAACGGCTTTATAACTGAAGCAGGGAAAGGGGCTGTTCTCATCCTGGAACACTAGTAACTCATCCCAACAGCATAGGCAAAGCCAGCCCTGGTTTGCTGTGGGGTGAGCTCGGTTTCACTGCTGTGGGCTCACGAGGTCCCTCCTTCTCCAAAATGCCCAAGAGCAGCATCTGCCAGCCTTGGGATGCACCGGGACACTGCAGGGGGCCGCATCCCTACCCCTCTGCTCAGGATATCAGGGACTGACTCTGGTTTTGGCTGTGAAAAGTCAAGTCTGGGAGACGTGGCCACCAGCCCAGTCCTTAATGGGTGGCCTTTCCAATAGCTGTGCTCCACAGCCCCATGGCTCCCTCCCACAGTCTGGGCTCCCATAAAGAGTTTGCAGCCCATTCCTAAATCTGCTACTGAGCTGTTGTCTCATGTCACAGAGGGGATGGCCTGGCCATGGGGGACTAAGAGAGAGCAGGATCCAGGAGCTGCCATAGCTGTTGGCATAGGAGTGATGATAGGATGAGAGAGAATGGCCTCAGGTTGTGCCTGGGGATGTTAGGAACAATTTCTTCACTGGAAGGGTTGTCAAGCATTGGAACAGGCTGCTCAGGGCAGTGGTTGAGTCACCACCCTTCCCTTTTAAATACATGTAGACATGGTGCTTGGGGACATGGTTTAGTGGTGGACTTGGCAATGCTTGGTTGATGGTTGTATTGTAAAGTTCTCTTCCAGCCTAAATGATTCTGTGATTCTATGGTACTACTTCAGTGCCAGGCCATGCAGAGGAAGGCAGCGTATGGGTGTGCAGGGAGTGCCCAGGGCATTCAGAGCTCCCCAGCTCTGCTAAAGCAATTGAAGTAGAAGAGGCACAGGTTCAGAAAGCCTTTCCCTACAAGCCCAGAAGAACCCAACTAACCTACAAGAGACAGGAAAAAGACCAAGAGGTTTGAGGATCTGTTGGCCCGAAGAGGCAGAGTGAGGAGAGCAAGAGAAGAATCTCCATGGGAATAGATTCACAGCAAAACTAAAACCTGGCACTCTGCATTCTATTCCCTGCTGCACCTCTTGGTTCATCACTGCTCATTTCTGGAAGACAAGAGATTCATTCCAGAAGGAGAAGGGAAGAATCATGGAATCACAAAATACCAGGTTGGAAGGGACCTCAAGGATCATCTGGTCCATCCTTTCTAGGCAAAGCATGACCTAGATTAGATGTTTTAGCTCCCTGTCCAGCTGAACCTTAACAATGCCCAACACTGGGGAATCCACCACTTCCCTGGAAGATTATTCCAATGGCTGGTTGTTCTCATTGGGAAACATTTTCCTCTTGTGTCCAGTCAGAATCTCCCCAGGAGTAACTTGTCCTCATCACCCCTCATCTCTTCCATGTGACTCCTTGTAAAAAGGGAGCCTCCATCTTCTCTGTAGCCACTCTTTAACCACTGGAACATGGTGATAAAGTCACCTCTGAGCCTTCTTTTCTCCAGGCTGGAGAATCTGCCTTAAAGACTGCAAAGGAGAACCCAGGATATCCTGAGCCGCACCATGTTCTTGTGCTACCACGGTGATTCCTCTGGATGCAGAAGAAATAAGTCTGGAGAACAAACTGGACTTGAGCCCCATAGAGCAGGGGAAGGTGGAAGGAAGACACCAGAGACAGATACAGACTCAAACAGCATGGAAGGAGAGCTCCAAGGTGCCCCAGAGCATGGGCAGATGTCTGTCCCCAGGGCAGCCGTGGCTGCTCAGCACTGCCATGGGGCTGCTGGCAAAGGGATAGCATGGAACACCTCAAAGGTGTGGGGTGTTTGACTTAAACTGTGCACCACTGCCAAAGCAGATGAGGCAGCTCTTGGCAGAGCTGAAGGGTCAGTACCTGCCAGAACAGGCAAAAACTCCTTGCTGAAAGGTTTTCAATACATGCAGCCATTTGCATAGTGCATGTCTGTGCACGTCCTTGAGGCTGGAAAAGGTCCTTAAGATCATTGAGTCCAACAGTGCACCTAACACCCTTTACCCCTTTTTCATTTATGGATTAATATGCTTTAATCATGTCCTCACATTAACAGGAACACTTTAAACTGGCACTTGAGCAGGACCAAACAAACATTTCTGCTCAATCCTTCTCCTGCAGAGAAGGACTTGGGGGTGTTGGTCCATGAGAAAATGAACATGAGCCGGCTTCAGTGTGCGCTCGCAGCCCAGAAAGCAACCGTATCCTGGGCTGCATCAAGAGGAGCGTGACCAGCAGGTCGAAGGAGGTGATCCTGCCCCTCTACTCTGCTCTCGGGAGACCTCACTTGGAGCATTGTGTGCAGTTCTGGTGTCCTCAACATAAAAAGGACATGGAACTGTTGGAACAAGTCCAGAGGAGGGCACGAGGATGATCATGGGACTGGAGCACCTCCCATATGAAGACAGGCTGAGAAAGTTGGGGCTGTTCAGCCTGGAGAAGAGAAGGCTGCGTGGAGACCTCAGAGCAGCCTTCCAGTATCTGAAGGGGGCCTACAAGGATGCTGGGGAGGGACTCTTCATCAGGGACTGTAGTGACAGGACAAGGGGTAACGGGTTCAAACTTAAACAGGGGAAGTTTAGATTGGATCTAAGGAAGAAATTCTTTACTGTGAGGGTGGTGAGGCACTGGAATGGGTTGCCCAGGGAGGTTGTGAATGCTCCATCCTTGGCGGTGTTCAAGGCCAGGTTGGATGGGGCCTTGGGTGCCATGGTTTAGTGTGAGGTGTCCCTGCCCATGGCAGGAGGGTTGGAACTGGATGATCTTAAGGTGCTTTCCAACCCTAACTATTCTATGATTCTATGATTCTATGACACCAGCTTGGAGGTACTTGCCACCTTCAAGTCAGTATCTCAGGCTCTCATTTGATACTTTAAACCACCTAACATCTGCTGAAGGTGTGGGGAAGTGGTTTTGGCTGTGAGTAGAATATAACATGTTATATCTGTGAAGGTAAGAGCTATTTTTCTGGTAAACAAACTGAAAAAAGTAAGTACCATCCTTCTTATAACCACAAGAATGGTTACAATCTGATGGCTATATAAATTGAATTCTGTGAGGGCTAGACTTGGTTCTGGGAGCTCTTCCTGCAATTCAGCACTATGAATCCAGATTTCTATAGTTATCACTCATGATGGAAAAAGAAGAACTCATTTCAGTGTGCATTTCATAAAGCAAATAGAGATTAGAAGGAAAGAAACCCTTTTAAAGAAGTACCAAACCCTGAGGAACAAGGAGTGATGGAGACAGGATTGGAGAGGATATTGCCATGGCACAAGTGTGTGACAACACCATGCAAATCCTATTTCTTCCTAAAATGGGAACGCATTAGGACAGACATACCCATTTTTGTCATTACACTAAAAAGCTGGAGGGGAGTTCATTATTCTATATAATGTGAGTATAACCTCAGTTGGATCAGCTTTCACCAATTTTGCTGAACAACAATAATGCATCAAGAGGAAAAAATAGATTTATCTTCAAAACCATTGTTTTTTACTTTTGATTTAAAGTTCTTCAAACTAAATATTGTGGGAATAAATACCACTTGATTGATTACACCCAAAATATTGACTCGACTCTGGAGTGTTTGCTCAGCAACCAACCTCACAGCCCTCTGAAATCGTGTTTACTCACTTGATGGATGCCAGACCGGTGAGCAGGAGGAAGGCTTCAATAAATCACCTTTGACATTAACCTTGCAGAAACCAGTTCCCAGGAGTGTTTGTGTTAGTTCTGCTGCCGGTGCTTGTGCAAACACTGCAGGATTCACACCGCTGTTTATTTGCAGCTCCTATCGCAAACAGAGGGTCCTCATCGGCATTTCCAGGCCAAGTCAATGGGCCAGGCAGGGATGAAGAAAAACGCACTTTGTTTGTTCAAACCACTGTTTGCATTAGCAAATATGCATGAAACTTCCATAACACGTTTTGGGGTTGATAAAAAGATAGAAGAAAGCATGCACTGGATTAATCATAGCATCATAGAATGGCTTGGGTTGGAAAGGACCTTAAGATCATCCAGTTCCAACCTCCTGCCATGGGCAGGGACACCTTCCACTAGAGCAGGTAAGCAATGAAATATCATTTTTATGTGTTTAAATGAGCAGAATGATCCAAATGTCCAGCATCCTACACCTCAACTTTTGTATGTGCTTTTTTTAGTGTTATCTCTACCTATGCCACAAAATTTTCCCTATAGTTTGTTGTTCAGCATAGTGATTAGGTGATTAAGATGGTGTAGGTCAGACCTTCTTGAACTATCATGAGAAATAGGTATGGAAACCTCTCTTTTTGAGGACAAACACAGTAGGTTGGTAAGCAGCAAGTACAGGGTACATACGTACACGTATATGTATTTGCACTTTTAATTTGAAAGTTCTGCTAATGATAGCCTTGTGTAGAATTGCCATAGCATTGTCAAAACCAGCTTCAGCAAAACCTTTACCTGCCAAAGCTCCAATGGAGCATCACTCTGCAAGGTCACAGACCCACTTGCACTTATACTGTGGGGAACTGCTGCTTGGCTGAGCAACTCTCTCTGAGGTTTGCTATCCATGGGGATGTCATATCACCACCACAAAGGACTGGGTGAGTCCTAAAACCTCAGTGATATCCCACCAATTTCAGAGCTGGGCTCTTAATTGCTTCAGAAAAGAGCTGCTAAACCCTCATTTTTAGATGTTGAGGGCCAGCTGAGTGCTTCCCAGGCTCAGGATGTGACTGTGGATCTTCTAGAGATCCTACATGGAGCTCAGCCACTTCCCATTCTCTATACTTCCATTGAGAACAAGCAGGATAGTCTTGCTTCTGCCTCTGTATTAAGTAGGAGGCTCTGACCTGCTTTGAGGAGCAGGACTTTGGCCCATCACACACCAGAAGAGTCTAACCCACAGCCTGCTCTAAGTGTGATGTGAATGGGCTGCTCAGTCCATTGTGGTGCTGAGGGGGTGTCCAGGGGCTGAGGAAGGTCCTTTCCAACCCTAACTGTTCTATGATTCTATGACATTCCTGCTGCAGCACCGTGGTTTTCTGCCCATGCTCCTGCATGGTCCTACTGGGCACAACCCTTGCACGGGCACGTCACCCCTGATTCCTGCCTCCTGAGCCACCTACCTATGGATGGAGAAGGGTGCCCCAAGGCAGCAAAAGCCAAAGGAAAAGCTTTCCAGCCCGTGCTGTCCAGGTATGGTACCCTATACAGCTAAATAACATCAGCCTGTTAGTGTGGGATGGACCTTCCTACCAAACATGTCACAGAGCCAGGGAAAGCTTTATCTCTCTATAACCCAGTTGCTCCCTTCAAGTAAGAGGTGAAAAATGCCCCCAACCTGAGTGGTCTGCTGCAAACCCTCATTAATAAAACACCACATGTTCCTGACTGCTCCTGTAACTTTTGCCACATGTTAAGCCCCTCGGTTGGGTCAATGATTTCAGGGGTCCTTTTCCTACAGAGGTAGATTAAAGCTCTGCCTTTGACAAATGGACAGGAAAATGTCCCTGGTGGGTTTAGCAGGTGGCTCTTCCCACATCACCAGGCTCAAAGTCCCTTGCGAAAACCCGCATGTGGGTTCGACAGACAGCACTGCCCGGGATCCCACCATCACTCATTCATCCAGGCATTGCAGTGGCAGGGAAAATAGTCTTTATTTTTCCCTTCTGGGAACACCGGCCTGGAGAAAACAACCCCTCTGAGTCTGCACTCTGAGTCTACCTGTAACGAGTGGTGTCCCTCAGGGATCGGTGTTGGGACTGGTCTTGTTCAACATCTTGAACATCGGTGACATGGACAGTGGGATTGAGTGCGCCCTCAGCAAGTTTGCCGATGACACCAAGCTGTGTGGTTCGGTTGATACACTGGAGGGAAGGGATGCCATCCAGAGGGACCTCGACACGCTTATGAGGTGGGCTGATGCCAACCTGATGAAGTTTAACCATGCCAAGTGCAAGGTCCTACACCTGGGTCGGAGCAATCCCAGGCACAGCTACAGGTTGGGCAGAGAAGAGATTCAGAGCAGCCCTGCAGAGAAGGACTTGGGGGTGTTGGTCGATGAGAAAATGAACATGAGCCGGCTTCAGTGTGCGCTCGCAGCCCAGAAAGCAACCGTATCCTGGGCTGCATCAAGAGGAACGTGACCAGCAGGTCCAAGGAGGTGCTCCTGCCCCTCTACTCTGCTCTCGTGAGACCTCACTTGGAGCATTGTGTGCAGTTCTGGTGTCCTCAACATGAAAAGGACATGGAACTGTTGGAACAAGTCCAGAGGAGGCCACGAGGATGATCAGGGGACTGGAGCACCTCCCGTATGAAGACAGGCTGAGAAAGTTGGGGCTGTTCAGCCTGGAGAAGAGAAGGCTGCGTGGAGACCTCAGAGCAGCCTTCCAGTATCTGAAGGGGGCCTATAATTGATGCTGGGAAGGGACTCTTCGTTAGGGACTGTAGTGACAGGACAAGGGGTAATGGGTTCAAACTTAAACAGGGGAAGTTTAGATTGGATCTAAGGAAGAAATTCTTTACTGAGAGGGTGGTGAGGCACTGGAATGGGTTGCCCAGGGAGGTTGTGAATGCTCCATCCCTGGCGGTGTTCAAGGCCAGGTTGGATGGGGCCTTGAGTGACATGGTTTAGTGTGAGGTTTCCCTGCCCAGAACATCACAAAACACTTGGTTTTACCACAGTGATGACCAAGCAGTGGCACAGGTTGCCTGTAGGTGCTGTGGGCTCTTCATGCTTGTCGATATTCAAAACCCAGCTGGACATGGCCCTGGGTAACCAGCTTGATAATGCTCTGCTTGAGCAGGGAGGCTGGATGAGATGATTTCCAGAGTCCCCTCCAAACTCAACCATTGTGTGAGTCTGTGACTCCTGCCAAAGCCAAGCCTGCAGCTCTGAGAGTGCAAGAAATCTTCTATTGACACCCTGAGAGCTGAATTTCCCAGTCATGAACACAGGACTGTCCCCCTATCCCCAAGTCAATGTTCCTTCCACCCTGCTGATAGGAAGCACACACACCAAACCAAGCGCAATGGCTGCGAATTCAAGAGGAGCTTCTAATGTCTGAGTAAGCCCCTTTCCTTCAGTGACCATAGGGTAAGTAGTAAGTAAGTAAGTAGTGTGTTTCCATGTGTAACCTCCACCAAGCCTGTAAGTGCATCTCTAGGAAAGCAATTCTGCTGTCATCAGCATCCTACATCATGTCTTGACAATTCACAGTGATCTGCAGGCTAAAAGCAGGTTAAATCCTGTGGTCCAGTTAGCATCCTTCATGGTCCTTTTGTCCTTACATTAACCCTGGAAAGAGGATTGATGGATGCTGTCAGTTTAGCTATGTGTAAGCAGTGTTGTCCTACAGGCATGCACACAGCATCCTTATTCCATTGCTTCTACAGAAGGAAACAATAGGTGCATATCTCCAAGTGTTAGGACTCACAGACTTCTATTAAATGGTGCAAATGTTCAGTTTGATGGATGGTGTAGAAAGCTTTTCTGTTGAAACAACTGAAGAGATTGCCCCTCAGGAGTGAAAGAACAGCCTTATCCCAAGGCACATGCCTGACCCCTTGGAAGAGGAAATAATTTGTCAAAACAAGGTAAGAATGTCTGGAATTTCACCTGGTTTCAGGCTATGCAAGCGGAGTCTGCAAGCAGAGAGAGGCTGCTCAGAGATGCCAGCCTGGCTGCCTCCTTGCTTTCTCTATTCCTGGCTTGGTGGCATTCACTTCCAGCCACTCTTTGGGTCCTTTCTCTTGACACTTGAAATGACAAGGCAGTTTACACTGTTTAGAAGTGGAAATATCTGGATGTAAGTTCTGTCATGGAAAGGGCACTTTTAAGTCTTTAAAGTGATCACAAACGTTGTGAAGTTCTTATTCCTCCTGACACAACTAAAAGAAAATGGGCTTTAAAGAATAAGAGTCCCAGGCATCACCTGATTCAGGGTAGATTTGGAGCTGTTTTCTCCTGTTTTAGGTCTAAGGGTGAGGATTTTGTAGATCTGTGCTGCTAATGCCCTGCCCAAGGCACACAGAAGCTCGCCTGGTTACTGGTCAGTCAAAGGCAAAGTCGTGCCTGACTTTAAACCCTGTGTTCACTCCCTTGACTTAACTGGGACCAGCTGCTTGGTGAGATGACACGTATCTGTCTATCATCTGTTCTGTTCCAGCAGCACAAATGCACCTCCTGCCTTGGCTTTGGTAGAGCAGCTTTGATAAGGGGTCTGTCATGTCAGCTGCACATGGAGTACTTCAGCTGCCATGCTCACATATGGCTCATTTCATTGTGCTCTCGGTGGTGTGAATTATGCCTCAGCCAGTTCTTTGCTGGTGTTTTCACAGTGCCCCAGTAAATGTACCCAAGCGGGACGTTCCTCCTTCCTATTGCCCTCATGGTTTTAAATTAAGTTACTTTACGCCATTTCTGGGCCTCTCAGAAGGTTCCAATGTACCATCCTACACAGAGAGCCAAAAGGAAATGCTTTAAAGGTTATTCAAGACTGTGACATGCAGACTTCCATAGATCATCCCAGCTGGGGCTACAAAGGTGTCAGTCCCTATTGAAACTGGAGGCTTAGGTCTTGTTCTTTGCTGCTGAGAAACATCCAGGCTTACTCATCTGCCAATGCACCACTGAACTTCTGTACTGGTCCAGAATTTGCCCTCTTCCAATGCCTACTCGGACCTTGTAAATCTTTCACCACATTAACTCAGTTTCTACCATGTATTTACAAAGGTTTGTGACCTTTAACAGTAGTCAATCATTCCCCACGCTCTAATTTCTCTTCCCCCCTCGCAGCACCTCCAACACACTGACGTTACCTGTGAATGATTTACCTAGAGCTTGCAGAGCACTGACTGCATCCCTTGAGGCACTCACAGCTCATAGGCAGTCCTGCTCTGGTTTAGATCCCTGGATTTTCTGGCATACCAGTCAAATCTCCATGCTCACCCTTACATCAGCCCTTTCTCCTCATCTTCAGTACAGCAGGTAGCTGGTCACATTAGAAAGGCTCTGGACATAAATTTGGGTTCAGATACATGCAAAGTGGGCTCATGTGGATGGAGAAAGGTAGATCACTGATGTGGAGTATTAGTAGCTGGGTGTATTCTGCATACAAAGTTCAGCATCAGTAATTTAGGGACACTCAGCTCTATCTCCCATCCTTCATGTTTTATCAGGACATCCTTTAAGTGTTCAAACAGACTTTGAAGTGAACTTAGTAAATATTAAATTAAAAACTAAAATTGAAGATTAAATTTTAAGTCTAAAACTTAAATGTGTATAAGGAAAGTGAATTTAAGTAACTGCATGTCTGAAATAAACCCGAGGTAAGAAACACAGCCAGCCCTGGAGAGAGCGTCCTGTCTCTGTAGATGGCCCACATGCTGTTGTTCATCCAGCCATCATCAATGGGGCACAGGCAGGATCCCCACAACCCCTGCACCTAAAGCAAGGGGTTAGACCCCGGTCTTTTTTCCCTTGGTTTTGAATGCTTGGATGTGGTTGCCAACAGGAACTGGTTTGAGGTGGGCAAATGAGTTTCCATGTAGTCATCACATGCCCTCTGCAGTGGAGCTGGCCATTGGAGAGGAGCAAAACCCACCAGTGTGGACCAGGAGGGTGACACTGGGAAAGGGGGTTCCTCGAAAGGCTGTCAGGGAGCCTGAGCACAGCAAAATCTTGCTTAAATAGGTGGAGATCCTTTGAAACACAAGAGGGAAGTGGATCTGCTTAAGCAAGTCCTGAGGAGGTCACGGAGATGCTGCGGGGGCTGGAGCAGCTCTGCTCTGGAGCCAGGCTGAGAGAGCTGGGCTGGTTCAGCCTGGAGAAGAGAAGGCTCCTGAAGGGGAGACCTTAGAGCAGCTCCAGTGCCTAAAGGGGCTACAGGAAACCTGGAGAGGGGCTTTGGACAAGGGCCTGTAGGGACAGGACAAGGGGAATGGCTTTAACCTGCCAGAGGGGAGACTGAGATGAGCTCTTAGGCAGAAGTTCTTCCCTGTGAGGGTGCTGAGGCGCTGGCACAGGGTGCCCAGAGAAGCTGTGGCTGCCCCATCCCTGGCAGTGTTCAAGGCCAGGCTGGACACAGGGCTTGGAGCAACCTGCTCTAGTGGAAGGTGTCCCTGCTCATGGCAGGGGTTGGAACTGGATGAGCTTTAAGGTCCCTCCCAACCCAAACCATTCAGTGACTCTGTGATGATGCTCTGAAAACGTGTTCCGATGCTCACACTGGTGCTCTTACAGAATCTGATGACCTTTCCCTAGCCCTGGTGGGGTCTGAAGACCTGCGAGGGTCCCCAAGGGCGGTGGGAGCATCTGGGGACATCGCGCATGTGACCACTAGGTGTCACGGCTGTCCCACGGAAGCCACCTTGTCCCAGCGCACTGGAGCCAGCCGGGGGGTCCCTTGCTGCTGTCCGCTGCCATAAACCACACGGTCCTGATAAAACCTCCTGTGCCTGGCGCTACCCCTCCTCTTTAGGGTGCTACAGAGCTGGGGGACTCCCCAGGGTGCCACCAGAGCCAGGGTCTGTAGCCAGTGCAGCTCCGCAGGGGCAGGGGATTGGAGGAGCAGGACTGCTGTCTCAGATTGGCTTGCACTGCTGTATTCATGAGACAAAACACCTCACGAAACAGGGTCTGTATTCCCCAGGGTGCGGGTGCAAAAGGAGTTGGGAGGCGACACAGCTGGGGCAGCTGATCCCAACTGACCAAAGGGATATTCCAGACTATATGGTGTCATGCTCAGCACGTAAAGGTGGGGGAAGAAGAAGGAAGAGGGGCAAGGTTGGGAGTGATGGTGTTTGTCGCCTCATGTCATCATTATGTGCGATGGAGCCCTGCTGTCCTGGAGATGGATGGACACCTGCCTGACATGGGAAGTGGTGAATGAATTCCTTCTTTACCTTTGCTTTTGCATGGAGCTTTAGCTTTGCCTATTAAACTGCCTTTATCTATCTCAGCCTATGAGTTTTCTCACTTTTAGTCTCCTGATTCTCTCCCCTGTCTCACCAGGGAGCAGTGAGCAAGTGGCTGTGTGGAGCTGAGCTGCTGGCTGGGGTTACACCACGGCACTTTGCTTCTCCACAAAAGGAGAAGTGGCAAATACTTTACATACTGTCATTTCCAATCCAGCATCTCAGAGAAACTGTCCTTAAAAGCATCGCTATGTGAGGTTTATCTAATCCTGTTTTCTCCTGTGTTTACCCCCACGTGTTTAGCCAGGTTTATGCTGGAGATCTCATACAGCCAGATTGTGTCTGTGAGAAAGGAGGCAGCTCAAACATTTACTCTATCCCTGAAGCATCCTCTTCTTTGCTGTATCCTCTTCTTTGCTGTACAGCACCCTGCAGGTCTCCTGCTCTCTCTTAGCACCATCTACATGCCTGCATCCAGCCAGCCCCTCCGTTTGCTTTTCCACTGCTGGAGCTGGGAATACCCTTGCAGGGAGGCTGGTCTGCAGCAGCCACTCCCCACTGTGATCTGCTTCATTAATAAAGCTTTTTCTGGCTCTCTTCTCAAGATGGCATGTTGGAAACACACACTACCTCCAGTGATGTAGATTGATCCTAATGGAGCTATATGAGAGATTCCCTGTGAGCTGCTCTGCAAAGATGGTCCTGCAGCACGTCAGGAGCCATTAACACATCAGCTGCAGCACATCCAGCGCTCCGAAAAAGATTTAGGAGGGACTAATCCCTGCGGTGTCGTAGCTTACTGGCTTTGACAGAGTTAGGTCATGGGTGAATTCGGCCTCCATTGCCTAACATCAAACAGACCTGGCACCACAGGAGTAATAATAATAGCGGCTGACATTATCATGCCTGGGTGTCACTTGTCCCCATCCTCCTGTCATTCCAGAAGGAGTTCCTGAGCCTGTTTGGTTATCAGATGGGTTCAGAAAATTGAAGTCAGAACAAGTGGGATGCCTCCCAGTGTAAGTCGTCAGGCACCCCAACAGCTTTTCCTTTCTTCTAATCGTGTGCATCATTCCTGTGACAGCTTCAGGAAATAAAACATAACTTTTACTGTCACTCCAAGAGCCTCTCAATGGACTTGTGGCTGCGGTTCCTCATGACCTGTCACACAGCAACAGGGATACAGGAACAGGAACTATGGAACAAAATGGGAGGGGAAGCTGTCGTGTCATCATGCAAGCACAGACTGCGTTCAGCTTCAGCCATCTGTGCTTTCATTGGCGGCATTTTGTCAAGAGCTTTTGTAGACAGTGAGCAGAGGTCTGGTGCCTTTATCATAGAACCGAACACAGGTTTGGGTGTGATTCATGCTCCTGTTAAGGGCTGACCACAGACCGCTCATTTGCTCTCTCTGCAGCTCTGAGCATCACTCCTCCTTCCCACCACGTTTTTATCTGACTGTCTGTTTCTTTCTGCTTCTACGGTGCTGGGTAAAGTAGGGTGGTTGGAGAGCAGGACAACCTCTCCATTGAGGCCACCAAGTGTGTCAGCGACCTGACAGAGACTATAGCAAGTTCCTCTGATTTGGAATCACTGGTGGGTGTTTTTCCCATGTAGGTGCCAGGATCCCAGGGCAGTATCTTTGCGTGAGATCAAGAGTTTGCAGATCTATTTGGATAAATTCACATGGGAAATGCACAGAAGTCAGCATCAAAGGGATATGAGGACAGGACAGAAGTTGCTGTACTCAGGGAATAAATCGGCAGAATTCTGAAGACAGGAAGCTTTCTGGGATAGAGTTACTTACTATATAGAGTGCTTGACTGTTAGAACTGAAGTCTGTTGACCTTAACCTACATAGGTGTACCTGTGTTTCTTTTCATTTATGAGTCATAGGAGCCCATGTTACATATTTATGTGGGATGCAGCTTTAAGAAAAGAAGTGTGGTCACTGATGATGCTAAACATGCTTGTCTACAAGCAAACTCATTGAGAACCTGGAGTGCGGCCTTCAGCTCTGGGACCCCAATGTAAGAAGGACATTGACCTGTTGGAGTGAGTCTAGGGGAGGCAACAAAGATGATCAGAGCGCTGGAGCAGCTCTGCTCTGGAGCCAGGCTGAGAGAGCTGGGCTGGTTCAGCCTGAAGAAGAGAAGGCTCCTTAAGGGGAGACCTTAGAGCAGCTCCAGTGCCTAAAGGGGCCAACAAGAAGTTAGACAGGGGCTTTTTACAGGGACATATAGGGACAGGGGAATGGCTTTAAACTGATAGAAGGGAGACTGAGATGAGCTCTTAGGCAGAAGCTCTTCCCTGTGAGGCTGTGGCTACCCCATCCTTGGCAGTGTTCAAGGCCAGGTTGGACGAGGCTTGGAGCAAGCTGCTCTAGTGGAAGGTGTCCCTGCCTGTGGCAGGGGATTGGAACTGGTTGAGCTTTAAGGTCACTTCCAAACCAGACCAATCTGGGATTCTATGAAAATGTGTTTGGGAAGGAATGATTTTTTGCCTCTTACTCATTTTTGTGACACTGTAACTCAAAGAGCAAAGCCTTACAGCTTCAGAAATTACTTGTGAAAATTAGAAGGCAGCTGGTCCTAACACTAAGCAAACACAATGGATAGGGTTAGGGTGGTGCGGCACTGGAATGGGTTGCCCAGGGAAGTTGTGAATGCAAGCCAACCAGAATACTGTTTCATGCCCGTAGCAGACTTCTGCCAATCCTTGCCAGTGTTTCATCAACTAAAGAGATTTCAATCTATCTCTTTGGATGGAAATACCATTGGAATTAGGTAACACTGAAGTTGCTTTTGAGAATACAAGCTTCAAAGGTGACTCCGAAGAACCAACCCAATCTATCACAGAGAGATTAATTATGACTGTGATGACCATGATTCAATAGGGATTATAAAGCATAAAGTTCCAGTCCATGGCACTGATGTACAATGTGGCAATTTAAGCACCAGGGGCTGGCATACCATTTCCATCAATCCTATTTATACCCCACAATCTTACAACAAATAGCTCTGTAAAATGCAATGAGTTCCCATCCACGTACCATAAAGGCAAACACACCAGAATACCTGAATGCCAGACACAAATTGTCATAACTTACATCCACCCACAATTTTAAAAGCAGAAACACTAAAATGCAGCCCAAATAAATCATCCCCAGAATGTATGGAAAGCAAAATTGCCTGGAAATTGAAGTTTAAGAGCATCTTTTCAGAGCTGAAACCGTATAATATTTGGCTACAATCTATTTACACAAAGCAGTAAACATCTGAAGAGTCTGCCTCACAGCCTAATGTAACATGGATTGACCTTACCCCCTCTGAGCATGAGAGTTAGAATTAGTATTTGAACATCTACTGCTTGTGAGAGAAAAGCAACGTGCTCAAGATGCTGTGATAGGGATCAGCCTTGCCAAGGGAGTAAGAACTCAAGGCTTGACAGGGGTGTACTTCTTGGGAGCTTCTCAAGAAAGAAGACCTATATCTGCAAAACAGATATCCAGAAGTGAAGGATAGAGTTGGCTAAGAAAGAAAACAAGGAACAGCAGAGATACTACACCAGACCCCAACACTTTTGGGTAGTCTTTTCATTACCCAAAGGTCTCAATTTTCCTGTGGCAACCATGACCAAAGATGAGGCTGGACAGAAACCTCCTTTCCAGGCATTTCAGGCAGCGGTCCTAGACAATTGGCTGAAGGAGAGATGTAAAATCACAGCTTTTGACAGGGTTTGTATCTTCCTTACATTATAACTATGATTTTAGTAATTCAGTTATATTAACAGCTTACCTCTTTCACCCAAGTTTAAATATAGCTCTGAAGTTTAAATACAGCTCTTAACCCATACACATAGTCATGCTATCCGTAGCCATGTGAATGATGCTCGTATGGGAATATGCTGGAGTGAGATTTAGGTTCAGATTCTGTCACTGGAGCATCCATGCTGCACCTCATGGGCAGGTATGAGAACAGCTGTTAACACAATGCACCATCACTTTCCCCATCTGCTGCCCATATGGGATGAACGACTGACAGGTATCTACTGCTACGTAACAGCTGGAGCCTGCCCTGGCTGTTCTGTGTGTGAATCTGTGACAGCCTTCAAAAGTCCCCAGCAGCCTATGAAATGCTGCATAGATGCCTCATCTCAGGTAAGGTTTTCCAAATCTGCACCTGTGTCACTGTAAAATGAGGACAAAATGGGTTGTTTTCTCCATTCTGACGTTTGCAGACTAGAGGTGAACTAGTCAAGTTCATCTCTAACCATGGGATATATTTAAGGCTGTCCAGGAAATGCTTTTCCTGCCCTATGTGAAAAAACTTACGGTTCACAAACGTTCCCAATCTCTCTCCCAGGCAAAACAAAACACCTTTGGAAGCAGAGAGAAACCTTGACTGCAACAGCAGCCTCAAGGCGCTGTGCTGCAGACGACACCAAAGAGAAGAGAGATGAGAACTCCTTCCTCATGGGAAGAGCACTTCTGTGATAGACATCACTCAAGGGAGACTCCTTCAAAACACTGGCTCAGCTCTTGGAGAATGCAGTAAGAGCTGTGCTTGTTTCCAGTGCTGCCTGCTTCTCCGCACCAGAACTGAATGAAGGAATTTCACATTATAAGCACCCTGAGCTTCCACCATTCATATGCCACTTCCCTTCAAACCTTGGAGAATATTCATCCCACAGGAAGACTCGGGGCTTTTGCTCTATCATGTTTCAGGTACCAGGAGGGAGGGAGCAGGAGCAAGGCATAGAACCCATAAGCTTCTATGAGGACCCTCGTGGTGCATCTCTCCCCCTTCTGTGTATCTCAGAAGCATTTGAGTAGATGATGATCCTTGCTTCTCCTCCTTGGTATTAAAATACACATATGAAAAACCAATAAAGAAACAAGACCCCAGCTTCTTACAGGGCTAAACTCAAGCAAGCCAGCAGAAGAGAGACTGCTGACTCTAGCCATCAGGCTGGCTTGGTGTGTTGGATATGATTCATTAACCTCATCTGTACTGTGCTATAACATCTATACTATTCCCAGTTCCAGTGTAGGAATCATAGGTTAGGGTTGGAAAGGACCTTAAGATCATCCAGTTCCAGAAACAGTGTTAGGGGAACAGTGTTGGAGACAATGAAGGAGTGTGATACACTTCACTTTATTAATGCACTTCTCCATGCAGGATGTGTAATTCACCTGAAATGAGAAATCATGTGCAGACACTGCTGGTGTGCAGTGAACTCGGATCCTAATCTAATTTTCAAGTTTTGTCAAATTTTGGCTGCTTGGGAATAATATTGTTTGTACTTTACATTTCCTTGGTCCTTCTCCCAGTCTGTAGGAACAGCACTTGTGATGGATAGAGCTATGAAATAATCTTTTTCTTTTTTCTGGGAGAAAAAAGGTTATCTGCAGCCCAAGTTATCCATCTGTATTTTATTGGAGCAGAGAGACAAACCCAAGATAATCCATTTTCAGCCAAAATCAACAACCTTGAAAAATACACTCCTGTCCACCAGCTTAGTCACCATGCATGCTGCCCGTTTGGTTGGGTTTCGAGCAAAACAAAGAACTCAGAAGAAGAGTGTGTGTTGCATTAGGATCTGTACCAAAGTCTGTAAGGAGAGCCAGAGAAAAAATGACTCACACACTGGGAAGAATTCCACCTGTTCCCATCCAAATTATGTTTCCCTGTCAGGCTGGAAGCAGCTGATGTACTCGTTCCCATGGGAATATTTTCATGTCGAGCAGTATTCACTTTTCAAACCACTTCCTGAGTTTGTCCTATTTATGATTATGTTTGCATTAAGCGCTGTCCTCTAACCAGCACAGAGCCCGGTGCTGAGTGAGTGCTTCTCCCCCTGCCAAGGCTTCAGCTCTGCTCTGATTTTTAAGGGAATTAAGGGTAACTGATGTAAGAAAGTCCCGTTCACCAGGACTGGGAAAGCCATTGAAAAGCCCACCTGTGAAAAGGGATTTAGTGGAAGCTGGAACAAGGGGAAAGAAATGAATTTGCTTGAAGAGAAATGCTAAAGACCATGAAATTCAAAAGAAAGCCATGCCACATAAAGAAAGGCCCACAGGCTGGCTATAGTAATGGCCTAAAATGGAGATATTTCATGAGTATTTCTTCCAGTAATTGAGAATCTGTTATTAAAAATCTATTTTATTATGCATAAAATACTACATCAGTAGCTAAAAATCACACAGCCACTGGATCCCAGTGCCCACTACAGCTGCATGGCCACAGAAAGAAGTAATGAGATGGACTGACCATAAGCAGGCAGGTTTTAAAGGCACTTTTTCAAGCTCCACGTGCCTCAGAATCCCTATTCTGTAGATGTGAATCAACCTTGAGCATAGGGAGCAAACCAAAACTGCTCCATTGCATTCCTCTGCTTGGTGTCTGAGTGATGGTGAGGAACCATACCAGTAACTTGCTTCTGCATCACTCCTGATGAAGCAGCATGAGCGAGAGAATTAGGCGTAAGGCTGGAATTTATGGCTATGTCTGTGCAGACACATACAGGCATATGTGAGCTTGTCTTGCTATGTTCTCAGCCAGCCAAATAGCAACAAGATGGATGTGATTTTACTGGGAAGGATCTGGATCCCTCTCTATGGACTTCTATGATTGTCTTCTGAAGTCTAGTTCTGATGTTGCCACTATTTTGTCTGTGACTGCATGATCATTTCTGCATTTCAGACTATCTTCTACTTAAAAGGTTCTTCAAGGGTGACTGTGTTGAGGAGTAAATCCTCAGCTCATGAATGTATGAATTTATTCTCACACAGATGATGGACTAGCTCTGGAGAGAATTGGGTCCATTCGCTAGCACACCTAATATTGCTGCTGCTTCCAGACATGCCGTTTACTCTTCTATCTGCTAAATAAAGATAAATATTTCATCACTTGAAGTAGAGTTTATAAAAAGCATCTGCCATGTGAAATGGGGTTTTGAATTGGGTTGTTATTACTATGATTGGGAGCAAATTAAGCACCTACCATGCAAGTGGTAAGACCTCCTACTAGCTTCAGCTCCTATACAGTTATTGTTGTCATTACTCAAATCTGAAAGAAAATGAACAAAATGAGCCCTAATGGAATGGAATGGAAAAATAAAGACTGTTTTTCTGGTTCTGAATAATGCTGAATAGTGCTTTATTCTACCATTCCTCCATTTGCTATTATCTAAGGAAGGCATTTCACTGCTTCAGTCCTAGTAACTAGAACACTGCAGAATGTCTCTACATGGTTGTTCTTCAAACCAAACTCATCGTCTTTAAAAGTGAGCCTTTAGGTTAAGGTCATTAATATCTCCATAGCATGTTCATAGCATAGATTTGAGCCAGATGTTTTACATTTTTCATGTCTGAGTCACAAGCTCAATATCTGACTGTTGACCCATGTTTTGGAGTGAAAACGTCAAGAACTCCTTTGCGGTAACTGTAGTTTCCTGTCAGCTGGAATAATGTTTGGAAACTCTTTGTCATGAACTTCTGTCTTTCACTGGCTTTATTTCCTGTCCAAGACCTTTCTAAGTGAGTTGGCACTGTGACAAGCTTTTTCCCCTCAGTTCAAGAAGGACAGGGAACTGCTGGAGAGAGTCCAGCGCAGGGCGACAAAGATGATTAAGGGAGTGGAGCATCTCCCTTATGAGGAAAGGCTGAGGGAGCTGGGTCTCTATAGTTTGGAGAAGAGGAGACTGAGGGGTGACCTTATTAGTGTATATAAATATATAAAGGGGGAGTGTCATGAGGATGGAGCCAGGCTCTTCTCAATGGCAAACAATGATAGGACAAGGGGTAATGGGTATAAACTGGAACACAAGAGGTTCCACTTAAACTTGAGAAGAAACTTCTTCTCAGTGAGGGTGACGGAACACTGGAACAGGCTGCCCAGGGGGGTTGTGGAGTCTCCTTCTCTGGAGACATTCAAAACCCGCCTGGACACATTCCTGTGTAACCTTATCTAGGTGTTCCTGCTCTGGCAGGGGGATTGGACTAGATGATCTTTTGAGGTCCCTTCCAATCTCTAACATACTGTGATACTGTGATACTGTGATCTGAAATGCAATCACTGATTAAAGGGAATGTAAGTGACAGCTTAGACAAACTACAGAGAAACTTTTCTCCTAATTCAGTTTTTTAAGTCAAAAAGGCATATGGCGAAAACATATAATTGCAATTTGTGTATCACTCAGACTAGTGCCCCCAGAGCAGTTACCAGCCTAACATTCATGGTTTCGTTTGTACTTGGCAACATTCATGTTTCAGATGCACTGGAGCAGGTTAGGTTTTGAAGTGGTAAAGAAAAAATAACCCAGCATCATGAGAGCTGGAAACAGCCTGGAAAGTTGAATACTTCTATTGTCAGGACCTGATGTGACCTTCATTAAAATCTGTGGAAAGAATAAAACTGAATTCAGTATGAGATTGTTCAGGACTATGAGTGCTTTCTATACCGTTATGGTTTTAATTATAAGGTAATAAAGGACAGAGAAATTCTGAAGCCAGCAGTTGTGCCAGATGAACTGTGTTTGCCTGAAATCTTCTGCCCCATCAGCACTGCGGAAGAGATAAATGAGCTGATGTGACTTGCTAAGGTGGATTGTGCCTGAACATACCTGAAGACATTGAGCTCTTTGAGAAAAGGACATCTAGACTGAGGAGTTGGCCTTGGTTAGTTGGATAACCAAGAAGCAACTGACCCAGAGATCAGGAGGCAAGTTGACGACAGTGCTGTATGGTTGAGTTTTTGAGAGGGGAAGGATAGGGTTAAAAACTCTGTACCAGGTCTGCAGTTCCGTGCAGTGTGTTTGCACATAAATCTGTGTGAGCCTACTTCATTTGTGATCCCTTATTTAGTGACAAGTGATGGCTGCTCACGCTGCTGCTGATGGCTCTTATGGTAAGAATTTAGATCACCACTGGGTTTTGCACTTTTTTTTCTGAGGGCAGTCTTGCATTTAGCTTCCCACAGAAGGCATGCTGGATGAGGATCGATGATACTAATGTGAGCGGTCATGACCAAAACTGGTCTCTTAGGAACCCTGAAACAAGAGGTGCTGCCAGGACACATTTTGCTTTCTTATGAGGCATTTAATCTAAGTTCTGCTCTGTATTAGACATTATATTGGTGATGTAGCTGATTGCAAATCTACACAAGTCTCTGAAGTGCTTCCTTTCGTCTTTAAACATTCAGCTAAAATCAATAAGAAATTATCTTTGTGATTTCTTAGCATTAGATTGGCATTTCTTACAGTCAGATATTTACAGAACAAGATGAAGAATGATGAATATGATGAAGACCAGTAAGAAACCTCTACTCGTACACTCCATGTGGCAGCCACTCATACCATAAACTTCTCAAGGGAGTCATACCAAAGAACAGGGGCCTTTTCTCTTACGTACCTAGTCTCAATGTCACTGTACACATCTCTTCTTTCTGTCTCTCTTTGAGCTATGCAATATCATAGAATCATAGAATAGTTAGGGTTGGAAAGGACCTTAAGATCATCCAGTTCCAGCCCCCCTGCCATGGGCAGGCATCAATCACATGGTACTGCTGATTTTAATAGTTCCTGATGGACATGGAAGCTTCCAAACTGGATTGTGTCTGAAAGGTTAATAGAAGCACAGAATCATAGAATGGTTTGGGTTGGAAAGTCATCACAGAAGGCTACCAAGTTGGTCAGGCATGATTTGCCCCTAGTGAAGCCATGCTGGCTGCCAGCATTCACCTTATTTTTAATGTGCCCTAGCATAGTTTCCAGGAGGATCTGCTCTACGATCTTGCCCTGCACTGAGGTGAGACTGGCTGGTCTGTCCTTCCCTGGGTCTTCCTTTTTACCCTTTTTAAGAATGGGGGTTATGTTTCACCTTTTCTATTCAATGAGAAATTCACTGGACTGCCAGATCAAGCAGCTTCATGGAGGAAAGTACTGAATGTGGGGTGGCTGAAACCAGGTCCCAAACCCAAATGCTTAACTAACCACTGCAGTTTGCACATCCATTCTGTGTCTGGAGACGCATGCATATAGTGAGGAGACCCTTCTACTCCTGCTTTAACTGGAGGCAACAAAGATTGTAGTGCTATAAATAAGAGGGGATGTAACATCACTGATTTTAGAGAAATAATATGAATTATTAAAGACGAAGGTGGAAAAGCTGTCTTGAAAAAGTTAGATGTAAAGTAAGACTTCACAGTTAGATATAAACTGAGGCATCAGCAAAAAGAGAACCCTGTGGTCAATGTTGGAATAAGAGGAAAAATAGCACAATATCATGGGAATCTACCAGCATTTCTATTAGATGGAAAGGAGGATGAAGAAATTCCAGCCTTTATCCCTCAGTGCTGTGCATTATTGCAGCTCATTTACACCTTATGCAAAGGCAAATGACAATAAAAGGCCATGGTTGATCTCTTAGCCTATAACTGTTGCTTGGTTAACTCAGGTGTCCCAGTTTGCTTTAATTACCTGCTGTCTCATCCATGGATACTCACATGCAGCATTGAAGCTCAAGGCATAAACCTAGTCCATATCATGTAGTGGTAGCTCAGGAGGCACTTATAGAGCTACAACAAAGCAGGAGAAAATGGCCCATCCATTGTAAAGTAGTAAATTTGTCATCCTGAGGCAAAGCTGCTTTTATTTTGGCTCATTGAAGACATTTTAAACTGTCTTGAATTGGGACAAGTTGACTGTCACTCCCTAAATTCTTCCGAGTTTATGGCCAAGAGGCACATTATTCAGGCCAGAAACAGTACCTTTTAATTTGGTACTTTGCAATGTCTAACACAATACATTAAGATTATTTAGGCACAAGCATAGTACAGATAATAAGTATAATGTAAAGAATAAATGAGCATTCAAGCCATAAAGCAGTGTACAATAAGGCCTCACATTTTTAAATCCTTTCACTAAGATAATATAAACATGTGGGTGGGAAAACGATTTTATATAATAAGATATGATTTGCTTCGTCAAGCAAAATTAGGCTATTCTTGCCAAACTAAAAGCATGAGTGATTCATAATCAATTCTGTATTATAGACTCTTCATTTAAAGAAAGGAATTTATTCTATCAGTTTATGTAAAAGTAATTCAATGCCTGAATGATCGAGCAAGAGATGTTTCCCTTTGTCAAAAGCTTTTCCCTTCTCCCACCTGAAAGAGCATGTTTACAAGTGATATTACAGAGCAATTCTTCTTTAACAGTGCTCTGGGTCCGGAGTAGCAGCAATTAAAACAATCATGAAAAGTAAACTCCTTTCTTCAGTAAAAGCCTCTATCAATGCCCCCAGCAATTGATGGAAGACACAGCAAGTGGTATAAGACACAAGTTGCCCCTGAATTGCTTGCAAAAGAGACCAAACAATTTTACACGTATAAAGACAAGACATGACAATCAGTATGGAAAGATCATGTTCAGGAGGAGCGAGCTCTCCAATGATTGGAGACTTGGCCAATCCTTTGCTGGTTTGGAGCCAAATCTCAGACCTTTCATCTGCTAATTTCTTATGTCCCCGAAAAAGGGATGGTAACAGAGCGAGTAGGAAGGTGAAGTAGAAGAATGGAACGAAAGTTGAAAACCTCCAATTGCGCCATACAGTGCTCAGGACGTAACAGCAGTCACAGCTTTTCTAGCACTTGTCATATAGCATTTGTCACCTAAGCAAAAATAATCATAGAGTCATAGAATGGTTTGGGTTAGAAGGAACTTTTAAAAGCCATCTTGTTCAACCCCCTCTGCAATGAGCAGCAACACCTCCAAATAGAACAGGTTGCTCAGACCCTGACCTTGGATGCTACCAGGGATGGGACATTCATTACCTATCTGTGCAATCTGTGCCAGTGTTTCACCACCCTCATTGTAAAAAATATCTTCATTATATCTCGTGTGAATCTCCCCTCTTTCAGTTTTAAACCACTACCCCTTGTCCTATCATTACAGGCCCTAGTAAAATACTGGTCCCCATCTTTCCCTTTAAGTACTGAAAGACCACAATAAGGTCTTCCCTGAGCCTTCTCTTCTCCAGGCGGTAATAATCTAGCAGTAGTAATGTGCCTTCGGGTGAAAGTGCCATAACTGTGAAGAAGGGATGTGGTAACAACCCTTTAGCTGCATATGCAAGAGCAGGGTTGGCAGCAGAGGACATCTAGTGGTGTTTAGCCGTAAATTATAAGATACACAGGAGTGTCTGCATTATTCCACTGACACTGCTGGCTCCCAGGAAAAGGCTGCTGTGTTCAAGTGCTGCAAGAGCAGCTGTGTGCCTTCAGGAAGCATTTATACTCCTGCTCTTTGCAGCTCAGCAATACATATGTGCATTACAAAGAAATGAGGTATTTATGTGCACAGGCTAGAAGCACAGTTGTAATTTCGACACACACATATGTATATGGAGGAGGAAATCTACTACAAGCTTGTCTTTTAGTGAAGCTATGAACTAAATTATTCAGTTGTGTGGAAAAGATCCCTTAGAGTTTTTACTTACAGAAATATATTGCTGAAGTATATCAGAAAAAGCCTGAACTAAAACTAAATAGCTGCTAACGTCACATAACATGGTGTTACCCCTTGGGATATGACACTGCTGTGAAAATTAAAGAGTCTCATTCCCAGGAACAGACTATCTTATGCCTATGTACCCCATGATTAGGCACTCCATGTGATACTGCATGCTTACATTAAGTCCACCCAGAGAAAGCTTCTCATGCCTTTGCTATATGGAGAAAGATGGCTTGTTTTATTTATTAACTTATTTATGAAACAGTGCAGTTGAAAAGGGAGGTGAAGAGAACCACTGAAAAGTCTGTCTTGGTTTTTTATTACCTACATAGAAAACATGCCTTTGGGATGGATTTTCAGTACCCTCTGTGGTCCTGATCCAGACAAGCTCTGTTGTCTGAAGTTGAAGTTAAACATGTACTTACATGCTTTCCTAAACTAGGGCCAGAATGCTGAGTACTCTGACTCCAGTGCATTTGTGCAACAAACAACAATAACACCGAAAAGTCACCAGAAATTCCAGCTGTGTCCTGGGAATTTATTTCTAGACTCCTGGAAAATTCACTTGAGTGCTCAGCAGAAACCAATCAATAGCTTCAAACACAATGCATGTGGCAAACTGGGGTGAAGTTAAGATTGTCTACAGTTTTGCACAGAACATCCAGCCTGGCAAACTAAAACGCTTGAAATGATCCTGTTATCCAGAGGACAATTTGACACTTATATGAGATTTCCCAAATTGTCAGAACTCCTGTAAAACCATTCCTGGCCTTTACACTGTAGGAAGATTTTTGCTGCTTCAGTTGAAGCATAGATATAAATCTCGTATGAATGAGTTGAAGGTTCTGCTTATTTGTTCAGAAATGAACAACAGGGGAGTGGGACAGGACTCTTTCAGTATGGATATGCTGCTTACTGGAAAACTTTCTATTTCCTCAAGACATGGAGCTACACTCAGATTTCCCTTCACCCCACTATTCCATTATGGCGTCACCACTGGAACTATGCCTTCACCAATGGAGAAGAGGGCTCAATAATATAATTATAGAATCACAGAACAGTTTGTGTTGAAAGGAGCCTTAAAGACCATCTATTTCCAACCCCTTGTCACAGGCATGGACACCTTCCACTAGAGCACGTTGCTCCAAGCCCTGTCCAACCTGGCCTTGAACACTGCAAGGGATGGGGCAGCCACAGCTTCTCTGGGAAACCTGTGCCAGTGCCTCAGCACCCTCACAGGGAAGAACATCTTCCTTCTATCCGATCTAAATCTACCCTCTTCCAGACTAAAGCCATTCCCCCTTGTTCTATGAACAGGCCATGCTCTGGGCTGACAGAAAAGTTTGGAGTAGAAAGCACAGGAGCAGCGAGGAAAGAACAGGCTATGGAAATGGTAGGAAAGCTGAACTCATTCCAACCTGCGAACAACCGGTAACACATCGGGAGGGCAGGAGGGTCGGTAGGGCTCCGAAGAGCAGTGCGGTTCAGCACCCTGGCCAGCGCCCGCAGCGTGGGGCTGCTGGGGCTGGGGTCCCGGCGAGTAGGGAGTACCCATTGAGGTGATGCAAACACAAAGTCTTCCCGAAACCCACATAGCCATGGCTCTTCAGTAGAAGGTGGCAGGGATTCAGATGAGGCCATTCATGAGCCTGGAGACACTCTGTGATGGCATGGAGCTGTTTGCTTTTGCTCATCAGTACTTGAACCAGCTGCAGAGGTCACTAGTTGCGACTTTTTAGCCCCAGTGATTTCTTGGCTTGTACTGAAAGTGCCTGCAGAACTCTTAGGAAATGCCAGGTTCATTTGCTATGACATTTCAGACCTTTTTTACTCACTTTGGTTAACAGTGGCTTATTACTGCTTGCAATGTTTTCTCAAAAATGTATCCATGAGCACAATAGGGGTGAACTTCTTAGGATATAATCATAGATGTCAAAAAATCATGACATTCCGGCACATTAAACACTATTAAACAGGAGAAGACAAAAGGGGAAAAGAAAGTCTGCAATATGGGAGACATTAAGACCCCTCAAGGTTTGCTTTGTTAAACTCATGCATACAGTCCTGTCTGGTTGTTTTCGACTTGGTGATCATCAGGTCTCGACCCAGTTGCCCACTACCTCCTTCCATCCCTACAAGATATGTTTCCTCTTATTTAATTACTCAAGTAGTTAAGCTCCTTGTCTTTACATGCAACCAGGTAAATCCTTCCCCTGCTACCTGCACCTAGAGCTTGGGTGTCTTGCTGTCTTCACGATACTCTCTGAAAACCAACAGCACTGGTGCTATGGGCTAGCACAGGGTCTTCATTCCCCATCTCCTTCACAGACCTCCCAGTGGAAACAATACCTATCTTGCAAAATCCTCCAGGAAGCTGTAGCACTCTGGTCCTTCCTGTGTTATTTATTACAGCCTGTCTCACTTTGCCTGGACACCGTGTCTCTGCAAAGGCCTCCCACCTTCCTCCCTGCTCTCCAACTCTAGGGATCTAAGATCCCAGCTCTAAGAGACCTCACAGCACTGGGGAGCAGGGGCAGAAGAACAGGGATATGACTGTCCTTATACCCCCCTCCCCACTTTCCAGCCACTGTGGGGAAGACATGGAGAAAAGCCCACTCACTCCTCCCAGGAGGCAGGATGGTGGTGAGGACCCTGCGCTCACCCCGGGGGCTGGAGATGACAACTCACCCATCGCCCCTGCCTGGTGGCAGTGATGGGGACACCACTACACCCCCTCTGTAACAGCAGAGGTGACACCCGCTTCCCCCGGGCTGTGGGGCACGGGTGTTATCAGCTCCCAAGGCAGTGCCTGGGGCATATATGAGGACAGGGGAGGACACACACACACACACACCCCATCCCACCCAGCTACGCTCCCGCCTTCCCAGGGGGGGCTGAGCCCCACTTCCACAGCCCCCGCGGACTCCCTCCGCACTGGACTGGGTCAAGACGATGACAGTGGAGGCCGGCGGTGCCGTGCCGCTACCGCTGCTGCCGCTGCTGCTGGTGGTGCCCGGATCGGGAGAGGCAGGTGAGTGCTCGGGGAACCGCATCCCGCCAGGAGCAGGGGAAAGGGATGGGGAGAGGAGAGGAGAGGAGAGGAGAGGAGAGGAGAGGAGAGGAGAGGAGAGGAGAGGAGAGGAGAGGAGAGGAGAGGAGAGGAGAGGAGAGGAGAGGAGAGGAGAAGAGAAGAGAAGGAGAGGAGCCACAGCTGCCAGGAAGAGATGCTCTCTATTATATATGTGTGTCCATTTAGATTAGATATTTGGAAGAAATTCTTCCCTGTGAGGGTGGTGAGGCACTGGAACAGGTTGCCCAGAGAAGCTGTGGCTGCCCTGTAGTGTCCAAGGCCAGGCTGGATGGGGCTTGGAGTAACTGGTCTCTCATTTCTTTTTAACCCTATTTTAACCATATTTTGATGTTCCAATGTATTTTATATAGCACCTTGAACCAATTCTTAGTTGATCTGACTCACGCAAATCAGTTGTGATAAGCTGAGCTCTACCTTACATATGTAAACCTAGAGTGTATCCATCTTCTATTGCCATGTGTAGCCCATCATAACTTCTAATGTGTGATTTGTACCCACAACACTGCTTCCCATGAAGGCAGTGCTGTCGTGTGAGGGTCTTGGTACCTCAGCATCCTCAGTGATAAGTCTGAGGTCTTATTAGCAGTTTGTGGAGTGTTAGAGTACACCAACACTGCCAAATGGGAGAGGACCAGAATCCAGGCTCAGGCACTTGGGCACTTGCTCAGCCACACTGCTCAGCTGGTAGCTCCATCCCTGGCTTGTCTTTGCTTTTTAAAGATGCCTTCTAAGCTGCTATTTACTATGAAAAAGCATTGCAGCAGGACACCTTGATTTCAACACAGAGATACGTTTGGTGTTTATTTTGAGGATCACTGTAGAATCAGAAGTAAATTCAGTATTTTCTAAAACTATAACACTTTAATAAACTCTGAAAACATTAACGAAAGTTTCACAAAACTCTGGAAGTGAATTATGTGGAGTTATCTATGCTCCTTGTGGCTTTGAGGTAAGAAATCAGCCAGGTGCAGATGCAGATGTACAATCTCCTTCAGTTTGTTTGCAGATGGCACCTCCTATGTTTCAGTTTCTGCCCATGGCCTCTGGTCCTGGCAGTGGGAAGCACTAAGAAGAGCCTGGCTCCACCTTCTTTGCACCTTCCCTTCATGCATTTATACACATTGATGAGACCCCCTGAACCTTCTCCAGCCTGAACAGTCCCAGAGCTCTCTCAGCCTTTATAGGAGGAATGCTCCAATGCCTTCATCATCTTCATGGCCCTTAGTTGAGCTCTCTCCAGTACCTCTTCTTCTCTTTTGTACTGATGAGCTCAGAACTGGATCCAGTACTCCAAGTGTGGCCTCACCAGTGCTTAGTATAGAAGATTCACCTCCCTTGATCTTCTGGCAACACTTCCAGTGCAGCTCAGCTGCCTGTAGCCTTTGTAGCAAGAGCCTATTGCCAGTTCATGTTCAGCTTGGTGTCCAGTGGGATCCCCAAGCCTTTTTTTGCCAAGCTTCTTTTGAACTGGTCAGGCCCCAGCACATACGGGTGCCTGGGGTTACTGCTCTCTGTGTGCAGGACTTTCAGTGCCCTCTGTTGACCTGTATGCAAGACATGCAAAACATGTACAAGAGTCAATTTCCTCTTGTACTTGTTCCTCTAGACTGTAATCTAGATCTTAAACTGAAGGCATGGTAGCGCAGACAGGTCTCAGGTTATGTGAGCAAGGTTAAGGGATTAGAGTCACCACATTACTCTGTGCTCTTTGGTGGTCCTATCTTTCCCTGTTTTATTCCCCACTTCATCTAAGGTTGGATATACCTCTACGGCACCTGTGAAATCAGGATGGAGGATTCCTGCTACTTCTTTTCTGACTTCTACATTGAAACTCCAAAGGAAGAACCAATTTTGAGATATTTCAGTATTTCCTGCCTCATCCGGAACCTAGATATGAACAAGTAGTTCCACAAGCAGCAGAAGTGCTGGTGCCTGGTTTCCCATGACCTTTTATCTCCAGTTTGGATTATCCTACATCCATGAATTTGAGCTTTGCTCCAAGCATTTTGCATTGTGTGGATTCTACAGTGCTTCTGCCATAGAAACCCTTCCATGAGCCCTTCCATCCCTATATAAAGAGTTAGTGTCATAGTTTAACCTGGCAGGCAGCTAACATCACACAGCCCACTCCCCACTTCTCCATCAGTGGGATAGTAGGGAGAACTGGAAAAAGTCCCAGTAAAATTCGTAAGTTGATAAATGCAGAAAAGGAAGGGAAAGTAATAATAATAATAATAACAACAATAATGATAATAATGATGAAAGAATTAGAATACACAAACCAAGTGATGCACAATGCAATTGCTCAAGACTCACTGGCTGATGCCCAGCTAGTTCCCAAGCAGTGGCTTCCAGCTAGATTGTCCCCATTTTATACACTGAGATGACGCCATATGGTTTGGAATATCCCTTTGGTCAGCTGGGATCAGCTGTTCTGGCTGTGTCCCCTCCCAACTCCTTGTGCACCCCTAGCCCACTCACTGGTGGGGTGGTGTGAGGAGCAGAAAAGGGCTTGACTTTGTGTAAGTTCTGCTCAGCAATAGCTAAAACATCCCTGAATTACCAACATTATTCTCTTCCTTAATCCAAACCCCAGCATGGTTCCAGCTACTAGGAGGAAAATGAACTCTATTCCAGCCTAAACCAAGACAATGAGATAGACACACAGGCTCATACAAACTCCAGTGGAGAATAATCATAACATGAGCAACAGAATATTCGATGTTTCTAGATGTGTACTGTGTGATAATAATGCTGTTGAGACATTTGCTTCCACTGATTTCATGTAGGAGCAAAAGGACCCTTTACTTTACTATTTTCATCCTTCATTGGTATGGGTGCATCTGAGGCTATACTAGACATGCCATGGCTTTAATCCTGTTTGGCAAGTTGTAGTTTTCTGTCTGGAATTGGACCCCAGACAGAATAGTTTAGAAGAAACGTGTAAAGAAATAGTTAGAAAAAGAGTTTATTGGAAAAAAGCATATCTTTGTTTAGCATGTGGTAAATACGGGTGACAAGAATGATGTATTGCACCAGATGGTTTATGTATGTAAGGAAAAGGAAGCATTAGGGCTCCAGCCCTGTGACTATTTGTCAACCTTTCTGGCAGGTGCTGAAGGGAGGAGTTGTGCATAAAAATGCTATTTGCATAAACTTTGGAGTATGTGAGGAAGATCAATCATCCTGGGTCACATCCTTGGCTGACGTAAAATGATGTCATTCCACTGGACTCAGTGCAATTATGTTGATTTATACCAGCTAAGGATATCATACCTACCCCTGTATTTAGTTTGTTTTCCTAACTAGAAGTGAGATCAGAACATAAGCAGTGTTCAGCACTCCTTTAGGAGTTACTCCATTATTTTAATTGTTAGTAGAAAGAAATACCACAACCCTCATATCCTAGACTGAAATCTAGTGTGTTACTACATAAAGTCTGATGGGAGAAGGACTTATTCTTGAGAGTCTCAATTTGTAAGGTTTATTCTTAGTCCTTTTGGAATTAAAATCAATTATTAACAGCTTAAAGGACTCCCAGTCAAAAAAAGCCAAGATACATCTTGAAGTAGGTTTGATAGGATCAGCATGGTAATGGCATTCTCCAGTCTGGGGAAAAAAAAGCCATTAAATGGTTAGAAATAACCTAAAAATAGTTCTCAGTATCTAAATCAAATCTAATCCCTTTGAAATCTGTTAGCATACCTTAGCGGTCTTGTAAAGTCATGTGACCTGTAAATGATTTAAGAGTAGTTTCAGAAGTGCTTGAGACTTTCAAAGCTGTCCATGAGATATAGAGAAACAAAGCAAAACTTTCAAAGCCTTTGAGTGACTTCATCCTCCAAATTCTATTGTCAGAAGTGGTTGTGTATCTCAGAACCTAAAATAGAGAGAAGCTGGTGAAGTTTAGGGATCTACCACATCTAAGCCAAGCCCAGAAAGCCCCCATGCACTTGACCAGTTACTTAAGCAGTGACTTAAACCACCAGAGAGACAATAACTTGCATGGCCATACATTGACTTCCATGGACATACTTCCAAGGCAACGATTTTGAAGTGAGTTGGGCATTCCAAAACTTAAATGCCATCAGAATTTACAAAGCCTGTTGCAGTCTGAGCTCCTGGCAGAAAAAGCTCTCTGAGCCATGCCAAAGGTGATGGGACAGCAGCAGAAATGGATATTACCACAAATGGGAATAAGAAGCAATTGTTTCTATCTCCCTGGTGCTGGAAATCAGCTGCTGGGAAAGCAGGAGGCAGAAATGAGCTATTATAGGAAGAAAGAAAGATTGCACTGTGTATCACTGAGAAGGCTGGAAAGTGACTAGGAGATGTTCCTGCAATTTCTCCTGATATTGGAGTGGGAAAGGAAGGGCTGTCTTAATACCTTCTTCATTTCCTTCAGTGCCCTCACAATAGGTGCTGTCATTTGGAGATGGTTTCTGCAGAGAGCCTAGGGAAGAAAGTCCAATCTTCTGGTTTAGAAGAAGTCTAAAATGAAAGTCTAATCTTCTCTAATCTGCTGGCAGTTGCTGGAGCTGGCTTTTTTTTTTTTTTTTTTTTTTTTTTCTGAGTATTTTAGATTCAAAGTATTTTTTCTATTGATTCTGCAAAAAGAACTTTCTGATTGATGACACAGAGCTGCTTTTTTAATCCTATTCAGTGGAAAACGCTCTCTGTTCCATCCCTCACTGAGAAGATGATCCCCAGAAATACCTCCAAAGCAATAACTGGTCACTTCTTCATCTTATATACCTGAGATGAAAAACTGGAAACAGACTTTTCAACTTAGAATAGAATAAAATACTTGAAATTCTTTGTTTACTATTGTATAGGATAGTAATGACGCATCGTACCAAACATTAGCAGAAATTCCAAAGTTTTATATAGAATCACAGAACGGTTTGGGTTGGAAAGAACCTTAAGATCATCCAGTTCCAACCCCCCTGCCATGGGCAGGGACACCTCACACTAAACCATGTCACCCAAGACTCCATCCAACCTGGCCTTGAACACCACCAGGGATGAGGCATTCACAATATGAAGTGTAGTGTCTTGTTCATGATTTCCCTGATGATTTGTTTGCCCCAAGATAATTTTATTTCTTGGAAGTCTGCTTTAATGACACTCACACACACTCTTCATCTTTGCAGCAAGAGATTACACTCCAAAGAGATTTAGGAGGTTAAGAAGGCAGGTAGGATGTGCGATGTTTCTTATAAGGTGCTCTTAAAAATGCCACTAGGCAGCTCCGTGTTTCTTTAGGCATGCAGATCTGTCTGAGCCTTTAAACAAACAGGCTCATGGAAAGCTGAGTTGATGAAAACCTGCTGTTAGATGTCTACTGTAATCCACAGAGGCCAGTAAAGGCCCTGGTCTTCAACGTCTACTGGCTAGAACATATAATGCATTGTTTTTAGGTGACAAATACATTGGGATTTTCCTGCTTCCTTTGGGAACCTAAGAGTCAAAACTACCTCAGTGGAGTTAATTATTTTTTCCTGTAATTCATCCTAAAGTTTCCTTTGCGTAACTTCATCCTATTACTCATAGTCTTACCTCATGGCCCATGGTCCCTCTAGCTGTGTGGTTCAGTTGATATGCTGGAGGGAAGGAATGCCGCCCAGAGGGACCTCGACATGCTTGTGGGGTGGGCTGATGCCAACCTGATGAAGTTTAACCATGCCAAGTGCAAGGTCCTACACCTGGGTGGGAGCAATCCCAGGCACAGCTACAGGTTGGGCAGAGAAGAGATTCAGAGCAGCCCTGCGGAGAAGGACTTGGGGGTGTTGGTCGAGGAGAAAATGAACATGAGCCGGCTTCAGTGTGCGCTCGCAGCCCAGAAAGCAACCGTATCCTGGGCTGCATCAAGAGGAGCGTGACCAGCAGGTCGAAGGAGGTGATCCTGCCCCTCTACTCTGCTCTCGGGAGACCTCACTTGGAGCATTGTGTGCAGTTCTGGTGTCCTCAACATAAAAAGGACATGGAACTGTTGGACCAAGTCCAGAGGAGGCCACGAGGATGATCAGGGGACTGGAGCACCTCCCGTATGGAGACAGGCTGAGAAAGTTGGGACTGTTCAGCCTGGAGAAGAGAAGGCTGCGTGGAGACCTCAGAGCAGCCTTCCAGTATCTGAAGGGGGCCTATAGGGATGCTGGGGAGGGACTCTTCATTAGGGACTGTAGTGACAGGACAAGGGGTAACGGGTTCAAACTTAAACAGGGGAAGTTTAGATTGGATCTAAGGAAGAAATTCTTTACTGAGAGGGTGGTGAGGCACTGGAATGGGTTGCCCAGGGAGGTTGTGAATGCTCCATCCCTGGCAGTGTTCAAGGCTGGGTTGGACAGAGCCTTGGGTGACATGGTTTAGTGTGGGGTGTCCCTGCCCATGGCAGAGGGGTTGGAACTGAATGATCTTAAGGTCCTTTCCAATGCTAACTGTTCTATGATTCTATATGCTATGTATGCAATACATGCATGGCTACTTTCCACTGTCTTTAGATTACATTATACTTGGCCCGATTTTGAAAATCTTTTTAACATAATCATTATTGTGTCATTAATGTTTAATTAATTGCTGCGTTACTCTGAATCTCTGCTAGCTCATGAATGTCTTTGTATTGCTCAGTTGCCATCCACCTGAACAGGGCATTAACCTGGACTGCTCACAGTGCTGCAACAAAGCTGTAATAGAAACCCATGCAGTTTTAAACAAACACAAAGTTGGTCTATATTGCATTTAAAGGGGGCAAATCAACCTATAGCCCTTCCTAGACTCCATCTGTCATGAGATCATTACCTTTCCTTTGGCATGGCATTTCTTTCCTTCACAACTGTATTAAATGTGAAAGAGAAGCACAATCTTCATTGGAATGGAGTGAATAGGCTCTCCAGGGGTTTTACATTTGAAAGTAAAATGGAAAAACAGCAGAAAACACCTATCAGTGCTTAAACCCCTCTATTTTGGTATTGAGTGTCACAGAGAGAATAGAGCATCCTTTTCAGATAAGGTGATAATATGCAGGAAAAAGTACCCTCAATCATTCTGCAGGAGAGACTGGTGGAAGAGCAGGAGAGCTACATTTGACTTGGGAACAATTTTACAAGCTCATTTTGCATGTGGCTGGCACACTTGGTGCCTTATAGCAGGGCTAGTCCATGTGCCTCTTTCAGAGCCATTAAACTCCCACAGCTAGAGTACAGCATTTCCTTCCCTCTCACCTTCCCAACTCCAGGCATCTTGCCCAGCAGGTGACATCTCTGTAATGAAAGGAGACGGCAGCCACTGCTCCATCTTCTTCTTCAGTAAGTTTCAAGACTTTCCATAGGGATCACAGTCAACAAGAAACAGGTTTTGCCACTCACTTGGTGGGACTGCAGTGCTGTGTTAGCGTATGTGCTAATGATGGAGCTGGTACAGGGGCCATGCTGCATGCTGCAGCTACCACATCACCTGCCTCACACTTGCAGCATTCAGGCAAATGCTCAAAAGAACCATGAAATCATGACGTCTTTTATTAAAGATGAACTGCTACATCCTTATACTTGCCTCCTGGTTTTGGCACCTTTTTCTCTTCTCACTTCACATTTCCAAGGCCTTTTTCAGAGGTAGTTCATACTGCCTTACACCAACTTACAGCTAAAGCTGTGAAAATGACCATGAGGTTTGGGAACGGCCAACAGAAGCATGCAGAAGAACAGCCCTATAACCCTGCTTAGCAAAGCAGCCAGGAAATGTGACCTGCGGATTTTGATAATACAAAGCTCAGGACTATAACCTGTGTTAAGAGCCAAAGGCTTTGCTTATCAACTAAGCCTCCTATTTTCTTAACTGTGCAATAAAGAAAGCAAGAGCCTCTTTTCCTGGCTTCTCCTGGGACTTTGCAATAGCTGCCCAAGTAAGTACAAGCAGAGCTGTGTCTTGGTGCACTTGGCACAAAGGCTGCTCTTGGCATTTTGACCGCTGGTAAATGTTCTGTCCACTCTAAATCCTCCAGCTATTGCATTACCACATGATCCAGGGTGAATTCTTTGCCAGTGACTTGGAGGAGTGGGAATTGCTACTTCTTCTACAAGATGAGATGATAACGGGGACAATAAATCAAAGGGAATTGTGTCGGTTTGGACCATTAGAAGTCCCATTACAACAATTTTTTATCAAATACTTTCCATCCATTTTCTTAACCAGCAGAAATAAGCACAATGAACTTCCAAAAATCTGTAATCGCAAGGGACATCCCCAAGATAAAAGCTATCATTTCAGAATATGTCTTCTTATTTGTGTTCTTTAATAACTTAAACTTGAGGAAATGTAGAGATAAATTCCTTTTGGAGGTTAGTCCAGCCCCATGGTGGAGATCTCACAAAATAAGTGTTAGGAGGGAAGTCGGTAATTTTCAGTGGCACTCGTCTGGCAACATTAGACTACACATTATACTCTGTGGGACAAATAAATTGAGCATAGTCTTCTGGCCATTTTGAGCCTGACCCAAATCCAAAGCCCTAGGGGAGGTTTGAAACCTCACCTAAAACAAGATTTCACTTTGGATCCTAACTTATCAAAGGCAAAAGGAAGACAGAAGAAAGTCCTTACAGAGTATGAGAAAGTGTTAAATTCACACTTGAGAGCACTCCAATTGAAGTCAAGAATGTCTGAGATAAGAAAGGGATTTAACAAATAAAGGTTAGGTTGGTGGCCTGCTAAACAGCTTGGACAATCATTTCAGCACAGTTTCAGCTCAGATCCGAACAGCAGGAAAGCTATGCAAAAACAAGCAAACTATCCCCCTGATCCAGGCTGAAGGGCACAGCAGATGTGACGTCTGCACTGGCACAGGGTCAGTGAATGTGGTTCCTAAGAAGACTGCAGTCCAAGATTAAGAAATACATCTCAGTATTAAAGAGTTCCCCAAACTCTTTAGGGCAGGATCCCAGTGACTCTAGAAAAGGATGAAACAGGGACAAACCGGCACAGTGGCCAAGAAATACATCTGAGTTTTTCTCTTTTGGCTTTGTCCAGGGCATATTAATTATTACAGATAAAACAAAAATAAAGCCTTAGTAGCTCAAAGAAGGATCTAAAAGAGTTTTGGTGTCTCTCTTCTTTAAGTAGCAGGGACATTTATTACATCCTTCAATCACTTCAATCACTCACTGCAAGTTGATTCATTACGACTCTTGTAATAAAGCTGTGAACAAAAGACTTTTCTCCAAAAGACTTTTATCTGAATATACTTACTAGAGAATTCATGGCCTGCTTTAATCAATGGCATCAAAAATAGCTATTTTGTTGTGTGGCCATACTTGAAAATTAAACTGGAATTTTAAACATATTTAATGCAAAGATGATTGAATTCATTACTTTTAGATCCACAGGACAATGTACAATTCATACGATCGCATGCTGGACAGAAGAGGTAAATGCAATCGATCCAGTGCTGGCAGTCAGAGCAGGCCCCCCAGAAAACAACCCCAAACCCAAACTGCAACAAAATAAAACCAAAAAACCTTTAAATGCACTTTTTAATACACCATAAAATTCTGGACTGACATCATGGACTTCACAAACGTGCAGTTACCTGTGTTTAATAAAGCTTGAATCCAGTTGGCTGCATGGCTTACTAATGAATGGTATTTGTTGTTTAAACTGCACTAGGAGCAGACTACCAAAAACTGATTCTTCCCATCTATGCAGCCCTTCCATTGCTCTCTTACTCCAGGATGAAGCAAGCTGATGCCAGAGGCACAAATGAAGATTCCTCTGTTTCTCCTCACTACTGTTAAGTATGGGTTCATGAAAGCAGGAAAACTGGTCCTGACTTTCCATGTCCGGAGGTTTCTGTTTATCCACAGGCCCATGAATGACCCTGCAGAGCTTAGGCTTTTCTGGTGCTCTTTGGTTTTTTGAAGCTGGCAAATTTACCTGGTATTTAGGTCTCTAAATGATTACTCTGTGATTGCAGCCCGTATGAACTTAAGTAATCCTATTTCAAGTAAAAATTGGCCTTAAACCTGAAGACAAAGCCAAAAGGGAAAACCCAGCCAAATCCCACTCTTCAAAGACAATTGCTCTGCTCCAAGAACCTTGTACATCAAACTCTTGTTTCATTTACAGAAACCCATATTCTTTTTTGAATTATTAGACTGACATCCTAAGTAAATAACATACATTTGGACAATCTATTTGTTTTTCATCCAGTTTTCCTATGGAAAGAGGGGGCTTTTTGGCCTGAAAGAAGGCATATTCATTCCTCCAGTTAGCAACATGGAGTTTAGAGAGATATTTCATGAGAGTTAGTGTTGCATTGAAGACATGTCAGCTTACTTTCTTCTGTTGCTGAAGGCCATCACTCGTGACAGGAAATCTACAGAGGCTTATTCAAAAGCAAGGACACTTCCTGAGATTCTCACATTCTCCTTGGTTCAGACATGAAAAATCAAGTATTAATCTGCTTTTCTGGATTTCTGAATGGCTCCGTGGGAATAAGAGCTCCTGTGTCACAGATGGCTGCAGAGAAAGGGGAGGAAAATCATTGTTGCTACCCAGTGTTTGTCCTGGCACCTTTGCTGTTTGCTTATCAGCCATTACAGTACAGTAACACTTTTCATGAGTATAAAGCTGTGGCAACTTATTCAGAGTTACGGTTAAATTCCACTTTGGTTAATAATGGAGGGGCTTCTGTTTTCCTTGTTATTTATGTAACAGCTATGGAGTCTCAGACTTATACAATATCATCTGCAAACTAACATGGTATTGGGCTCCAGCATAAAAATGCTTCATAGATCTTCTAGCACAACAAAAACACTAAGAGAAATAAGCAGTGGGGATAAGAGGTTTAATGTTCATGACAGCTTTAGATTTTACTCTCTTGAGTAAAAAGCAAAAGATTTGTAGACAGGTCAAGGTGAGGGGTCTACACTTGCATTTCAGTGCTAATCTGAATTATAATGAATATTTAATAATTATAAATTATTTAATAATTAAAAGTAATTACTGCTAATACTGAAGTGATGTGCTTGGATACAACTCACTGATTGTATCACAGTGCAGCTAAATCCCTTTGTATTTACTTATATTTAGTGCCACCCACCTGATGGTACATGGGGCCTAAGCTTACATCTCTATTCCACAAACAGTTCTTGGTACTTCTTCCTCAAATATCTCCATACTTTTCTTCCCCTTCTTTGTTTTCACCCTCACTTGATGACATCTCCTGATTTCCATCCTGCTCTGTTCATTCTCCCAGATCCATCTGATTCACACCAGGGACAGAAACCTTTGTTTTCCTGTCTCTATGCTTGCAGAACACCTTGTACCCAATGGAGACAGATGGATAGCTGCCTTCTGCTGGCCCGATGGGATGAAGAAGTTCTGGGCAATCTCCTACCTGAAGTGACTGTATTTTGCTCCTCTGGTACATTCTTACTGATCACAGGCATTGTGAAATCACTGATGGCTGAGGACTGTCATCTCCACAGGCCAAGAAGTGGTTTCATGCTGCTGCTCAGGAGTTGATGAACAGATGGCTGTGTTTGGCTCTGACAACCTGCAGGGTGAATTGCAGAATCGGACAGGGAAAATTGCAGACAGAGATCTTAGAGAACAGCTGGAGACTTCATTGGTAATTGCCTGATCTAGTGAGATGTTCTTGACATACAGCTCTGTGACAGGAGCTACAGTGTCTTATTACTGGCCAGAAATAGCTAAGCATCAAATCCACCTTGTGCAAGGACATGGGAGAACTGTAGGCTCTCTGAGTGGGAAAAGGGCTAGGAGGCACACAGTGTTGTTTGCAAGATGCCATACAATCTCAGTATGGACCCTCCAGGACCATATACCTTTGGTCCTTTCAAAGGAAGACAATTCCTGGTCTTCACATTGTCACATCTGAGTAGAGAACATATTGTAACATGTGTGTTTCTGCTTAGCACCAGAGGAATTTTGAAAGAACTTTGTGTGTTCTTAAAAATCTGAAGCTTATGTCCTAGTAATGAAAATTGATACGGCTTCTAGTAAAATGTGGTTGTCAGATTCCACTTGACACACATCCCACTCCTTTGGACATGCAAATCTGCCACTTCATTCTTGTGCTACAGCAAGATCTTGCAGGCATTTACCAACTCCCAGGGCTTCCTTTCTTCTCTCTCTCCCAGACTGAGGAGAAGCAGAGGGCTGCAAAACCCATCTCTTTGATTAGGAAGAGAAACGAACATTGTTTATGGTAAGACTCAAGAAGGTGGTGGTCCAGATCTAAAGGCATTCCCCAATCCTCAAAGAATGACCACTGCATCTAGCACAGTATGCAGCTGGGTGATCTGTGTTACCTGTACATTACTTGGTACTCATCCCACCCCAGAGCTCCAGTGTGTGCTAGCACCATATCAATATCATCACAAGGAAAACCCTTGACACGAACACCATTTGTGTCTTTGGTCTGCTCTGTAATGCTTCAGTCCCAAAGTCCCAAAGCAGAGAGAAAGGGAGCAGCAACGAACCTGACCTTAGCATGCAGCTGAACACCAGACCTCTTGTGGGCTGAGTACTTGATCTTCTGAACAAATGTGTTCCATTGTCTTTAATTTGAACAATTGCTGACAGACCGTCTTTGTTTCTGCCTCTAAGTGAAATAGGTCTTTGTGTGTCGTTTTTGTGCATGGAAAGGTTTCCAGACAAAAACCTTCAACTTGCATGGTATATCTGTCCTCAAACACAGAAAAGGTAGAAAAGCTACAGTCCTGGGCGGAGCATGTAGGCCAGAATCTATACAAGTGTAGTCGTATCTTGGTATGTATGTTCAGCCAATCCATTACCTATGAATTGCCATTCTTCCTGAGGTGTGTCAACATGTGAAATGATACCCATCTGAAAGACAGACGTACAATCCCAAAATGAGTCTGGTGGGTTCTCCAGATGTGTGCTTCCTCAGCCTCTAGCCCCATTTCTCATTTTCTCACCCCTTCCCATCTTAACAACGCCTACATCTAATAATAACAAGTAGCTGGCATTTCTGTGGTTTAGGGTAGATACTGTATTTGATGCTATAGGATGAATTTGAACAGTCTTTTTGTGGACTCCACCTCCTCTTCCCACTGTTTGGTCCCCACAGGGAACGAAAGTAGCTGGGCTGATGAGATTTGGACCATGTGCTCTGCCCTTTGTGATTACTGGATGTTGTTTCATGGGGAACACCAGTATTTCCTATATCCCAGGAAAACCATGTGTTACTAGAGTCAGTGACTTAGAATTTAAGCAGTGATTCACCACTACTTTATTTTCAAGACAACATCCCAGAAACTCTTCCCTCGTGCTGGGTTATGAATTCTGTGCTATTTCAGCCAAGTCCCAGCACCAAGATCCAGCACCAGTTCTCACAACGGCTGAAGGTTTGAAGAACTAAATATCAGGTCTGGCTGGTACTTTGAGCCATTAGAGAAGAAAGAAACCCTTAGGTGCTCAGACTGGTTGCATACTGTTCAGCTTTGCTCCAGCAGCATGCCTGCCTGAGTGATCACAACCTCTTCTGCTCTGCAAAGAGCCAAGCGCCAAAGTCTTTCAAGTCATTCAAGAAACTTTGTCCTGACAGAAAAGGCATCTTTCAAGAGGACGAACACTTAACCCTAACCTGAGCTAGACTCCACTGCACTCAGACTTGGAAATGATGTTTTGATCCTGCTCATTGTACAGGACTCACAGAGATTTCTTATAAAAATACCTTCAAATGCTGATCTCAGCTTCTTTCGCATCACTCCACACACTCATGGGGAGGGTCAGGTCTGCATAGAAGTAAATAATAGCAAAAATCCCATAAGCAATCCTGCATACACGTGTCTTTGAGTGACCAAAGGCTTTATCTATGCTTGGGTAGCACATCAAATACATTAACACAGTTTTGTACTGAAAGTTTTTACAGCAGGAGAAGGCAAACAGCATAATTTGAGTACGTGTGAAGGAGACAGTCAAAGCACACACAACTCATGTGAACAGCATGGCTTTTCAAAGGTGTGAGTGCTTGTTGGTTTTATTCAGCTATGGGAAAAGATGGGTAAATCAGGACATTTCTGGAATCCTCAACTTTAAACTCTGTAAGCAAGGCAGAACTGCTTCCCACTCCATTCAGGATGTGCTGGCTGATTTCTTACAAAAGAGGGGAGAATTAGGTCTTGAAAAGGAATTTCAAAGAGAGAAAGATTGTAAGTTTAAGGCTGAGATGTAAACTATAAATAAGATCATGCCAAACCCATACAAATGCAGGCTAAAGGTGGTTTTATTGAAGCAACTTGTTGAAGACAAAAGCTGGCCAGACAGAACAGAGCTATGAAGGTCTTTGGATGTGAGGACACGCAGCTGGAGCTTGATGCTAGGTGAAGCCTGAGGTGCGGAGATGTCAGCCTCTTGCCCTCTCCTGCAGTCTCGCTCCCCATCCCTGACTGTGTGACTTGCCTTTTCCCTTCCCTGGTGGGTCAGTTTGCTGACAAAGAGCAGCAAGGTCAGCGCTGTGGGTATCTGAGCCAGCAACCTCTTTGCCATTACAGTTGGAGGCAGTGTAACATAAAGGGAAAAGTCAATACAGCAGAGAATGAGCAAGCCTGAACAGCCCTTTGTGTTCTCCCTTTGCAGAGGGACCCGGCCACAGCTCACATCTGTGCAGGGAGTGTTAGCATGCTATTAGCATATCATTTATTCACTGAAAGGGAGGATTTGTGTGCCAGCAGCAGCTCCAAGGGACATGATCCCAGGGCAGCTGCATTTCCTCCTTCGGAGGCATTGCCATGCATACATTCCTACAGTCGCCAAGATGCGGAAGCAAAGAGATGGGTTAGGTGAAAAATGAACTCGTGCTCAGAGCAGCTGAAAACAGACCAAAGGGAAACGAAGACCTCTTGGTAGCATTCACATGTGCCACTCACCCTTGTGTCACCATCTGGATTCTTTGGCAGTGCTTCACCTTTTGCACTGACTTTGCTTTCTCAGTTGAATGTGAGGTGTTCATGCTCTTGTTTGTTTGTATTGCAGGAACAAGTTGTCCCATTCACAGACCCATCTTCCTCATCCAGAGGCACTGGGAACCCACTTAATGAATCCTTGTATCATAGAGCTTACAGCCCATATATAAGGCAAGATAAAAGGGCAAGGAAACACAAACAGGTGAAAAGGACGAAGTAACAGTGAAATGGTCATAAATCAGCTCGTTACAACCACATCAAATGTAGCAAGACTCAAGACTGGCATTCTCACAGCCTGGCTCTGTGTTTTGTCTGGCATCATAACAGAGGTGAACTTTTAATTAGTATGATCTTGAAATCAGTGGGATATCAGCACAGTAGGAGTAGTGGCTGCACTTCAAGACCTCCCATTTAAAGTAGCCTGAGCACTGGAGAAAGAAGTCTTAGATGGGAAACTCCAATAAGGCCACAGCATAGTTCGGACTTGGAAAATTTCCATCAGAATCACTGCTCTTCTCACTAGAGGAAGAATGGAAAAATCTGGCCCCTATTAAATGAAGGCCCTGATTAAAATAGTGATTTTAGTGCAGCTTTCAAACAAAAATCCTATTTTAAGCTCCTGTTTCCTCACTTTGATTGATTCCCCTGGGAAATGTACATAAGGATAACTCCTTTAGAAAACACAGTGTGCTGTCCTTTGAACTTGGATGAAATTCCACACAGAAAATATAACAGCTTAGTATTCTTTTTCTAACACAATCAGCAGAGATATAGATATGCAAAATGCAATATATGTGTGTATATCTATCTATCTATCTATCTATCTATCTATCTATCTATCTATCTACCTATCCATCTACCTATCCATCTATCTATCTATCTATCTATCTATCTATCTATCTATCTATCCATCTACCTATCCATCCATCTATCTATCTATCTATCTATCTATAAATTCATCTGTGCCAAAGGAAGGAAACAAGCTCAGGGTTAAAAATGACCAGGAAAAAGAGAGTTTATGCCTTGTTTCTGATCTTTAAAACCTGGATTCTGCTGAGAGAATAGGACTCTCTGTGTAAAAATGAGATGTATCACTGCATATACAGAGGGGTAAACATGCTGCATTAAGCATAAGCTCTCTTTATAGAATCATAGAATCAACTAGGTTGGAAAAGACCTTTAAGATCATTGAGTGACTCATAATTTATCAAACAATGTCGATGTGAGATTTGTCTATAAAGTAGGGGTGAATTGCACAGGAATGTCGATAAGCCAAGAACTGGGAAGGCAAACAGAAAGTAGGCTCAGACATCAATATTAAAGCAATCTAGTCATATTCTTAACCCAAGCACAGGATCTTATGGTAAGCACATATGTACTTAGCACACTCATCACACTCCTGGGAGGACCAGAATGGGGGACGGTACTGTAAAGCTCTAAAGTAGGGGGTGCCCAGCATTGATTTGGATATTGAATAGCAACTAAGTGGACAAGAATGACTTTGTGCTGCTGGACAAGTGCATTGTTTTTGAGGAGTATTCTTTTGGGAAAACTCCTATATTGATCATTAAGAAGAAACCAGCTGAATAATACCACATGTCAGCAGTGCAATGCCAAGTGACAGATCTTGGCTGTCCATACATCCGAAAGTTTTTGGTTGCATGTAGCAAGTATTTGGATAGTCCAAATGAATTGATTAAACTCAAGGTCAAAGTATGTCAAAAAATGTCTTACCTCTCAGGAACAGAATTACTCCAATACCATTTCCAGAGCCTTGTGGCTCAGGTATTGTAGCAGTCTATCCTCATATCACTGCACTGATTTCTTAATTCCTGTGCCATCCATAAGGATATTCCCACAGAACCAGGTTCAATAGCTGTTCTATGTGAGGGACAGATTTGTCTCATTACCACTGGAATAATCTCCCAGGGAAGTGGTGGATTCCCCAGTGTTGGACACTTTAAAGGTTCAGCTGGACAGGGTGCTGGGACATCCAGTCTGGGTCATGCTTTGCCTATAAAGGTTGGGGCAGATGACCCTTGAGGTGTCTTCCAGCCTGGTATCCTGTGATTCTGTGTTCTATGATTCATGGTAAAGACAGACAAATTTAGGCAAATTGACTGTGCCCTCAAAGAGCACATTTCTTGCTTTTCCTTACAAGTAAGCTGAGAGACACTCAGACGTTCTCATGTACACCAAAAATGTCTAAACATAACTGAGATAAATGCCAGTCTGCCCTATTTTTGTGGGGTTTTTTTATTCCTTTTCTTTTTCTATACCACCTACGTTGTGTTTTTTTCTCAATTCCTGCTGTAATTTCCAATCCGTGACTCCTCTGTCATCACTAGGTGCCAACACAGAGCTGCCTCCCTTCTCCACAGCGGGACACAGCTCCATCCTGGAGGATATGGTGTCACGAGCTCTTAGTGCTACAGTCATTATCATCATCACCATCATCATATCAGGGAGCGCTTACTTGTGTTTCCTGAAATACATCTGCTCCGGATGCTGCAAAGCTACCCAAGTAGCACCAGCTAGAAGAAATGATCCTAGCAGGTCTGAAGAGCAAGTCTAACCTCATCTCATCAGGTATTTACTGAGCTGTGATAAAAACTACCTGTAACTAAGAAGAAATACCATGAAATAGAGGAGGCATGGTACTCAGTGAGTAATAACAACCAACAGACCCCTACATAACACCAGGGATTTGCCATATTGTACTCTTTGTATCTTGAACTGATTTTTCCTAGGTAAAATGAATCTTCTGATGTTTTCTGATGAAATGCTACTACAGATCACACTTCCTGGTGCTGTTTGGCTCTCCCTGACAATACCTTTCATCCCCTCTGATAACATCTGGGTCTACTGCATTTTTCTTGGCACTTTTTTGCTTTCACATTGGAAGTGGGTTTTGGGTTCCAGACTCCTGCCATTGCTACCAAGTGTTCCCTCTTGGAAAGAGAGAAAAAGAGCCCAGGACTGGATACCTTGGCAACTGTCTGAATTGGTCATCTTTTGAAATAGTAAAAACTGGACATATTTTTGGAGCTCCAAAGAAAAGCCATTGCTCACCATATACCGAAATCTGAATGACACACTGCAGATTGCATTATATCAGAGGTCAAAATACGTGATCTAGTTAGTGATCATCTGTAATTCTGATCTGAAACTGATCTTTGACTCTATCACAACAAGTACATTTCTGTTACTAACTGATCTTTAAGGTCCATGTGTTGCTTTTTCTTTTGCTGTTGGAACATCTCATTTTTGCTGCTATACTTGGTTACATGGCTATACCACAACTGTACCGACTGCTCAATGAAACTCTCAGCTAATACGATTCTGGCCATGCAAGTGAAAAGGCTCCTCCTGGATCAGTTTGGATGAAGCTGGACAAGGAAGAACTGAAAAGCTTTTTGGAAGATCTAGTTGTGGGGTTTGCTGTGCAGCTCCCAAAACACAAGAGGTACAGATAAATACAGGCAAACATCTGGACATGGCCTGTTTGAGACCTACCTGCATCAGGTCTTTGAAATGTGTGTTGTTTATCACCAACACATTCACTGAGGCAAGCTACAGCTATATTTGCCCTCTTTCAAATGTACCTCTCCAGGAGACATTGCTTCTATGCCAGCCTCTCCTCTTCTCCTTGAAAGCAAAACCCAAACAGTTCTGGCCTTTGTTTTTACAATAAATAGATGGAAAGTGGGATATTGGAAATGCCCATGAGGAAAAATTGGAAGAGAAACTCTTATTTTTACAAATCTGCCTGTGTGGGTTGAGCCATTTCATGTTTCTTGAAGAGCTGGGTTGCCAGCACTGTGTGCCAGGTAGGTTTTGGACCTCATCTGTGTCCCTTGGGCATCCACTGCTCCTAATGCAACAGCAAAGATGAAATACAAGATCCAGGACCATAGTTATTCTGGGAAAGGGCCAACAAAAGCAGAGCAGCTCTGCATTCAGACCTGGCTGTCACTGTGCATATAAAATCCATTATTCTCATTGAGATTTTACCTGCAATTGATCATCAGTATTTATGCTTAAAGCTGATAAGTTTGTCTTCCCACATCATACTGTGTTTTGCCTCTTAAATCTCATGTATTTCCATAGCTTTGTGTACCTGTGTCACTAGTAAGTGAACTGAAGAGCTGATTTCCATCAGATGAAGGTCTGACCTTGACAAATCTACTTTACAGCTGTGCATATTGGTGAAGAAAACCAAATAAATCTCAATCCTTCCCTCTTTGTGTAAAATGACCTCTGGGGTTTTATCTGTGCAGGTTTCCATGGCTTTCATTTCATATTAGCTCTTTGTGAAAACCATCAAGAGGTCTCAACAGTCTAAAGAAAGCCCATAAGTACTGCTGGTAACATTAATGTATGCTGATAGTTGTTGATATTTTGACAGTTATAATGATAACACAGTATTTTGTGTTGTGTATTGTATTTTGTATTTGTATTTTGTTTTCATTAAAACCTTTCCTCATATCTTGACCGTATCTGACTGATAGCCCTAAATAAAGTCATCAAATGCATAACTGGTTCTTCTTGACTTGTTTGGGTTGGTTACTTCCATTCTAGGTACCTGATTCTAGAGAAAGGAATTGCTCTGCTCAGGTTTGCGTCAACACGCAGCCAGCCTCCTGCCAGAGATCTGGCTTAGAACAAGGATGTCCCTCTGCATAGGCTGCACTTGAGAGAACCTGGATTTCTTGCTCTCCCAAAGATCTTCTATACGAACACCTCAGAGCAGGTCTAACACCTGCAAGGACCTCTGCATATCTGCCCAGCATCAATGCAGTGTGGGGAAAGATACACCAGCAATTCCCATTGTACCCACAGCCGCCAGGATACAGTTCTGGCTGCAGATCCCATCTTTTCTTCCACTGGGAACAAGTAATTTAACACTTGTTAACCAAAGAAGAAACAGAAACAGATTAATGCTGAGGGTACTGCCCTGGTGACAGGAGTCATGAGCACTGCTCCCTTTCTCTGGGATTTGCTTCTGTATTTGCCATTAACCTTCAGAAGGCATAAATGGGAGCAGACCAGGAGCCACTATTGTTCCAGGTCAGATGCTCATTCAGCCAGGAAAACATGGGCCTGATTAACTTCTAATATATAATCTGAGGGTAGAACTAGAGTTCAAAATTGCCCAAGCTGCAAAAATGATGTGAGAGTGTTGAGGCACTGGAATGGGTTGCCCAGGGAAGCTGTGAATGCTCCATCCCTGGCGGTGTTCAAGGCCAGGCTGGGCAGAGCCTTGGGTGGCATGGTTTAGTGTGAGGTGTCTCTGACCATGGCAGGGGGGTTGGAACCGGATGATCTTAAGGTCCTTTCCAACCCTAACTATTCTATGATTCTATACTTATACAGCCTGTGACGGCAGTGCTGAACATCCAAAAGGCTGGAAGAAGACGTGGGGAAGTTAACAAAAAGGACATGGGGATCAGATCTGAAAAGACTTGGTGTTTTGTGGGGAAATCTAACTCCTTAATCCTAGTTCTTTAAACCCATTTGGCAAAGCGTTGACTCTTCCTCTGCAGCAAACAAATCAAGGTATCCGCCAGAGGGAGTTCCACGAATGCATCAAACCAGGGCTGATACAGAAATGGTTATAAACAGGCTGGGAAGAGCTGCCTGTGTGCTCCCCAGGACAGGCAAGCAGCTCCCTGCAGCTGCTGGGCTGAATTCAGCAAAGTACTGACCCAAATCTGCATAACCTTAAGTGAATACCCAGTGAACTCTAAGGAATTGCTCTGCGCATTGCATTAAGCAAGTGTTTTATTAGATTGGGGTCACAATATCCAGCGCTTCGCAGGACCGTAACAGTGGAAGGAAAGACTCTGCTTACAACTCGGCTTTTATTTTTCCCTCACTGCTCCAGTTGTTATAAAGAAAGCTAAGCAAGGGGCAGCCCTGTTTCTGGGAGGCCCAGGGAGGAAGCCTATTGCTTCCAATCAGGAAGAGGTTTTGATGAGGCAGCCTCTGACACACTGCAAGTGGCTGCAGAAACTGCTGCTCCTGCTGCATCCCAGAGAGAAAAACAGTGATGTGATGACACCCCTCCATCCAAAATACAGGGTAAATCTCTGCTTCAATATGAAGTCTACCTCTAAGATCTCTTTGATTCACAGTAACACTATTTACAGCAGAGGGGAATAGGGTGTGCTATCCCTTTAGCAAGGAAACAGTTCAATTCCTATTTCCCTCTGCCCCAGAAAGCAGGAAAAGGATCACAGCGCCAGCAAGCCATTGTGGAAATATCCCAGATTAAAAACACCATTTTAGAGCTTTTTAATCTTGTTTTTTAACGCATCTTCTGAATGTCTTTAAGTCTTGAACAATTCCTACAAGAAACTGAAGCAAAAGCACTCCACCCTGCTCCACAGCTCCATCCAAATTCTGCTTTATATTAGAAGAAGGGAGCACAAGGAGTTAATCCCAGCTATGTGCTTCGACACAACTCCTGGCTCAAGGCTGGCAGAGGCTGTGAGAAGACGTTAAATGAAGGTGATTCCTGCCTTGATGAGATTATTTTCTACTGAGAAAGAAAGAACAGGCACTGCAGCGTCAGGAAAGGAGCAGGCTGTTGTTTCTGTGACCTCAAGAACTGTCAGGGGAACAGAAAGAGACGCAGAGAGGGTTTCGCCTTAGGACATTCCTAAGCCTGAATTCCAGCCCCGAAAGCAGCCGGCCCCCAGCCCAGGGCACAGCCCTTTGTCACCTCTCCTCCCTCTGCAAACCAGGCATCTTAATACCCCCACTTTCCACAGGAATGCTCAGTAAAATGCCTTGACGATGAAGTGCCTGCGCTGCTGTCAGGCTGCCAACTCTCCTGTGCGGTGCAGATCTGTGCGGGAACAGAAGCCAAGGTCAGGGGAGCATTAGTCAGTCTGAACTCGGCAAATGGGAGGGTTGGTGTCTGATAGCCCTTACCTGCAGATTAGATTAGTGTGAAATGCCCTGCCTAGGTTATCCTGGAAGATCACTTCAGCTACCGCAGGAGATGACTGTTCACTCCATAGGACTGTTGCTTTCAACGTGCATTTGCTTTATCAGACCTGATTTTCTGAGCTCTTTGTGTTGGTTGAAGCCTGTATGATGTGAATGTAAATATACACAGCCTTTTAAATGGGGTGCTACCAATCTGCTCGTGTTAAAGCTAATGTTCTTTTATCCCTTTCCTCTTCTCGTTTCTGTCAAGCATAGCTGAGGGGTGTCTACTGACAGCTATTTTCAATGGTGGTTCCCTCACTGTGGAGGTTGTCTTAGTCCTGCCCAATGCTGTAGGTTTTTGTAGACTGAATTACAGCAGAAAGACGATGATTTAACACCCACAGGGTGCAGAGCAGCACAGGACGCTACTTTAGCAAAGCACAGCATGCACATCAAGGTAATTTCTGAACTGATAACCCATAAGCAAGGCTGATGAGTTTGTGTGCAATGTCCTCTGGCCTCTGCACTCCCACTTCTGGAGCCAGCTTAGCTGAGCCCCAGCCATCCAGTACCACACACCACTGCTCCATGCAATGAGGAGCTGCTGGTGAGTTCATCCTTTGCTTTTGGGTTGGAGATAAACACGTAGGGTGACAACGGGTAACCTCGATCCTCTGACAGCAGACGAGCGGGACAGGTTTACAGGGCTTGTCTTGATCACATCAGGAATGTGCTCAGTAAAGACAATGCATTCACTTTTAAAGTATTTTCTTGATAGAAAGTCAAACATTAAGAATGAAGAAGAAAATGCCAAGTGGGCTCTCAATGCTGCTTGCCAGTCACCTTTAGTCTTCCGTCACTTGCAGTCTAGGGGAAAGGCGAGTCTTTTGAAGCACTCCTGGTATTATTAGGAATCTAAATATTTGCACTGCCTCTCCATCCAGCCCACATAAGACACCAGCTTTCCTGTTAGCAGTCGTGAAGGTTGACTGAAGTCCTTGATGCCAGCCGTGCTGTGCTCACCAGTAGGCTGGGACACAAAGAGACAATAGGGATCCAAGTCACCTCTCTATTTTCCTGCTCCTCTGCAGACAATATTGAAGTCAAAGGGATGCTCAAGTTGTAGTGGTGAAAGCAGGGACTGTGCTGCCTCACAGTGACCATTGCTTCAGCCCTGCTGCCTTTATAGCCCTTCTCTCCTCGTCCCAGTGCATGCACTCACTCCTGTGGCAAGTTTCCATCCCCTCTGTAACACAGGAAAAGCACGAAGTGAAATACCAAGATTGGGCCAATGTCATTATTAACAGGACTTGGGGAAAATGCCATTAAACCCAGCCTAGAGCATTCTTCATTTAACTCTGTGGGGCTCTGACAATAAATACATGTTTTTATAGGAGTTCCTTTTACTCTACATACCCTGACCCTCATTCAGTAAATTACATGTGGTGCAAGAATGTGAAACATCCTCAAAAGGAGATATCTCCCAGCTCCACAGTGTCTGTTTTGCTCTATACAGGCAAATCAGCTCCCAAAAAGCAACATGCTTCTGGAGGATCAATATGAACAAAAGCAAAGTGTGTGAGGAAAAGCCAAGATGAGGCCAGGAAGGCATTCAGCTCTTGGTAAACACTCCTTTATCCCTTACCACTCCCTTGTCCCCTTTTGTGTTGGCACAAGGGAAAAATTCCTGGTGAAGCCACACATGACACAATGCACATTGAATGTTTGCAGCAAAACAGTGTGAAACTGGGCTGAATTAAAGCCATACAGACTGGGAATAAGTCAAAGCAGCTTGTGTGGAAGCATCCCAGGACAGCCATGACGTTGCGATGGAAGCAGGGCCAGGAGTCACATGGAGATGAGTCCTTGCAAAGAGTCATTTCTAATACAATCAAAGTCAAAATACAGCCCAAGAACACTGTAAATAAAGGGAAATTTTATTAGTTCCAGATGGAATCATAACACCGAGTTTCAGAAAAGATAATCAATGCCAACACATTGAAGAAAATAACCACCCCTTTAGGGCCATTTTACAGAAGGAGCTATTGGCATCAGACAGCCCCTCCGGATATGGAGATGGTTATTCACATACATGCTCCTTATAAAATAAGGAAAGAAACAAGCAAACAAACAAACCCAAACCCAAGAGAAGGGGTTTCCTGCCTGCCCTCTCCACATTTCTGCTATAGTCCGGTCTTTGTACATTTCACCAGCTGAGACCATGGGAATCCTGTTTTTATTCCTGATGAATGTGAACTGTTTCAAATCTGAATAGGTCACAGATTTCCATCTGAAGAGTGAGCTGCACTGGGCACAGCTACTGGGAGAAATAGAAGCCAGGACTTTCTGTGCCTTGGTTATCTTTGAAGCAACAGACAAAACGAAGTGTGGCTCCACTGAACCCAATAGCATAACTTAGTGGGTTCGGGATTTCACCTCAAACGTTCCTTCTGCAGCCTACAAACTGAACCTGAATCTGAAGGTCGGGCTTGGCTTTCTCTCACTTTTCCATCACCAATAATCTGTGTTTGAATGTTCATAAACAACTGTGTTTATAATCCATAAACCAGAAACCCACTTTAACGCTGTGAACGTGCTGTCCCTGCAGAGCTCACAGGGAGAAGCAGCAGTGCAAGTTTATTTTACTCAATCAAGTCAGTTGGTAAGGTCCTGTGTATACACAGGAACTCACTCTGCTGCATAAGCAAGGGCCAGATATGTTTACATGCTTCCATAGGCAATTAATAGCCACCACACACAAAACCCCCCAAGTATGCATGCTTTCAGATGAACAAAATCCAATCTGGATCCTAACCTTCATTCTGCTCCCATTAAGACTTCCCCAGCTTTAGCTGATGCCTTGGGCTCAGCAGAATAGCAGCTCCACATGATTTCCCCAGGTACGCAGCATTAACTTCTTGCTCAGCCCTGGCTCTGTGGTTGGCTCAGGTTCTATTAGCGTCTGTGCAACCTGGCTTTGAACACCACCAGGGATGGAGCATTTACCACTTCTTTGGTCAACCCATTCCAGTGCCTCACCACCCTTACAGTAAAGAACTTCTTCCATGTACGTAACCCAAACTTCCCCTGTTTCAGTTTGAACCCATTACCCCTTGTCCTATCACTACAGTCCCTGGTGAAGAGCCCATAGCCAGCATCCTTGTAGCCCCCTTCAGATACTGGAAGCTGCTCTGAGGTCTGAACTAGTCTAAATTCACACTGGTTGTACCTCTCCTTCCTATCAGTGTGACACCAGTGTCTGAGACTTAAGTCCAGAGCCTTAGCCAACAAGCGATGACTGTTAACTGCACCTCTCAGCATCATTGCACATTACCTTGCAGACAGCAGTGGCTCAGGTGAACCCAAGCAAGACTAAAGTGATGCTGGTCAGAAAGCTGAAATGCTTTAAAGAGCTCGCTTTGACACTGACCTCACATCACCCCATAGCACACACCTCCCTGATACCCCTATGCTGAAGGAGCTTGAAGTCCTTGTCCACACTCACAGGACAACGCTCTCTAAAAGCACCTTATTTCACCTCTGGCAAGCTAAGAAATTCCCTTATTTCCTCCCGGATGACACCTCAGCGGCCCAGGCCTTCATGACATCCTGTTTGACTTGCTGTGATTCCGTTTGAATCTGATTGTGTACACCAGCCCAGCTCGGCTTGCTTTGGGTTTCCATGCACATAGATGTCTCCACTGGCTCCCAGGCAGCTTCTGGTACCAGTGATGAAGCCCATTTTGGTTTCTTGAGATAGTGGTGGTATCTCAGGAATAACAAACAGCTAAGATAAAGCTCAAGACGAAACAAAGAAGCATTTTTTGTTCTCCTCACTGGACTCTGGCTATTAAAGATCAGACAAATTCAGTCCTTTAGGAAGTTAGGTAAACCCTTCCTGCCCTGATCTCTGTCAAATGTGACTCAGGCTCCGTCACTGGGACCAATTGTTGTTTGTGTCTCAGCTGCAAGGTCACCTCTGGATTAAAGTGTTTGCCATTTACTTTTGATGAATGTTCACCATCTGAAGGCAACTGAGGAAGGCATTTCATTTTCCTTCAAAACACTCTTTACACAGATCTAACTAGTCCTTCCTCTCGGATAATGCCACTTACAGAAAGGTGAGCTTCCTAAATACAAGCTAAAACCAGCTACCAGGAAAAAACCTGAATTTCCCCAAACACTAGGGAATGAGGGAAATGCCATTAAACATGGAAAAGAAGGGTATTTAAGTTATTATTCTTTCCAATTGTTACTCTTACAATAGCACCTATACAGAGCAATTCAGATAAGAATCCCCCTGAGATCAGCATTGTGCGAAATCCTTGTAGTACCAAGCAATCCTCATAATAGCAAGGAGATTAATGTTGAAGAGATTGAAGTATTCCATAGCTGAATGTCCCATCAGTGCAGCTGGATAATAAGCCTTCTTTTCACACCCCATTTGCCTTCAGCAAAGGGGAATAAATGAACCTGCACAGTGCAGCCCACTAATGACTTCCAGTGCTCAGACTGGGTCGTGCTGAATAAATCTGCCTGGGAGAGCTTGGGCAGATGTGAACTCATTTGCCAGGGCTGAAAGCAGGTGAGACGTAAGGCAGCTTTGACCCAAAGGGTGCGTGACCATGCTGGCAGGGTGCTGAGGTTGTGTTCCTCTGCCTGGCTGCTGGAACCAAGGGGAGAAAACAAAAAGCAAGGGGAAGGATTATCCTATTGACAGAAAGAATGTGTTTAGGTGACTTTCCTAAGATCACTCAGAGGCACTGGCTCGCGTGACAGCAGGGCACAGTAGTGAAAAGCAACAAGAAAACATCCTTGTCAGGAGGCTGAGCATCCCAGCGTTGTCTCACCTGGGTTTGTAAAACGTATTGTACAGACAAAGCATTCATCACCTTCTCTTTCTGAATGTGCTCACTGCAAATCCACCAAGTTTGTGGTTTTCTTCATTAATTTCTTTATGATTTTTCTTACTCCACCACCGGAGCCTGGGGTAAAGCGTGGGATACCAGTGGGGAAGGTGAGTGCACACAGAAGGAATGCAAGCGCTGGAGGAAGCCGGGCTGCCAACTGACATCTGCGTCTCCTGCTGAAGGCTACATTGGTGCTGACACACTGGGTTATTTCTGCTGTGATATTACCGGGGTGTCTAATTAAAGACAAGGTTAAAGACACTGACTGAGATTTGAAGTTGTTAATACTTGCAAGCAGAGATTTCAGATCTTGCCTTAGTGTTTGAAAGGTCAGAAGTTTTACAGCTCCTGCTAATCTCCAGAGATGCATCCCGAACACTGTCTCAGGTAGCACAAGCCTAGCTTTAGGACACCAGGGCAACAGAGAAGTATTCTCCTGCCAGGGCTAACCAGAAAAGGTTGCACTAATGAGAATATTGCTCAGATTTCTCAGATCTAATGCTTGGTAAAAACATTGTTATTTGGTTTTGGTTTTTAATATAGGGAATTAAACAGCCTTTTATTGCAATCAAATCAGTGCATTGCTTAATGCATCAAGTGCAGGGATAAATAATATTTTTCCATTAGGCTCTGTTTGGAAATCAAAAGCACAAACCCGTATTTTAAATCTAGCTATTTATCCATGCCAAAGAGCATGAGTCACATGTGATGGTATTCATGAAGAAGCCAGCAAAGCTTGGAGAAGTATCTTGGTGTTAGGTTTCTGTTCCATATCCAGAACCAGACAAACTGAACCGTCTAGAGGGTGAAACCTGAGAACCACAAGAGGGGTCAAGATTTACAAACTCAGGTGCCTAAGAGATAACTCTGCGCTGGGGGGCTTTCATCAGAAATAATGGCATTGCTTGAAATGTTGACTCCTACACTTCCAAAGTTAACAGGCACCAGAGGTGGGCACTGCAAAGGAAACTGGGGTGGGATTCAAGCGACTACTTGTAGGTGTCTGCCATGCTTTCATTATAGTAAATACGGATGGTGCCCCCAATAAAGTTACTGGGGGAACTGGATGATCTTAAGGTCCTTTCCAACCCTAACTATTCTATGATTCTATGATTTGACGATTCTATGATTCGATGATTCTGTTTCTATGATTCCATGTTTCTATGATTCTACGATTCGATGATTCGATGATTCTATGATTCTATGATCCGATGATTTGATGATTCTATGATTCTATGATTCTATGATCCTATGATCCTATGACTCTATGAAATGACTTGATCACCAAGTGAATCCTTCAGGTACAGCAATAATGCTGAAGGCTCCATGGTCTGTATTAGCTGCATCTCTATTGAGTAAAAACGGAGCATAGACAGACCTCATGTACACACTTATGTGGTTTACTGTGTAGCTGAATCCCAAATCAGATGTTCAAGTGTGGACCATCTGTGTAACTGTAGTCAAGCTGTCTCAAGCTATGACCAAACCAGTCGTGTCTCAGGTACACCCACTCCACACAGAGGTTACTCCTTTGTGCACAACACACTCTTCCCCAGGAGGGAGGAGTGAACACCCCAGCTCAAAGCAAAATACCAGGAGGGTTTCTAGCTCTGTCCACACAACACAACCCACTCTCAAGCTGCAAGAATTACTTTACCGGGCCTTGTGTCTACAGGTAACAGGCTTGAAACCTGAGTGTGAAGTTTGTACTCCAGCCACGGGAGACTGGAGTCAACACTGACACTGACACCCTGGGCTATCTACTTTGCACTATGCTGGTGTGAAAGGTATTGAGATCCCTGACCAAAATCTCTTTCTATCACGCTGTTTCCATGAAAGTCAGTCTTAGAAACCAAACACAAACACTGTCCTACCAGTCCTTGCAGTCTGCCCTGGCACATCTTAGAACCAGCCTAAGCATCCAAATATTTTTAAGAGCTCTTCAGGTTTTGTTTCTTTTTCTTTGTTTTTTTCTTCTTTTTTATTATTATGTTTCTTTTTTATGATTATATTTATCTATTTTCACAACCTTTTTTCCATAGGAAATTGCAACACAAGCCTGATCACTGGCTCTTGTTACATGGACCTTTAAATCTCTGCAGGGTGACACTGGAAATCAAGGGCTTCTTATGTTCATAAAGCTCCCTGCAATATCTAATCTATATAACAAAGGACAGGAAGAGAGGGAAAATCAGCCCCAAGTCCTCAGAGTTACATGTCCAAAAGGGCAAGGAATGCTGATGAGGGGGAGGCGCCTGCCTGCAGCTCAGTGAGAGGCTGCAGCAACGCTGCAACTGTGCTTAAGCAATGATGTCCTGATCATCAGCAGCACCCAGAACACTCAGTGTCGCTGTCACTGTAAGGACATCAGAGAGTGTATAAAATGACCATTCAACAGAGCATGGCCACATCATTGTTGAGCAATGAAAGAAAACGAAGGGATTGCGGCGAACTGTCAGTCAGGGCTCTGTGTTTTGCTCTGCCACTCCTGGGATCCAGCTTCCTTAAGAGCCAGGGCTCAACAGTAAAGCACTAGGTGATATCATAGAGTCACAGAATGGTTTGGGTTGAAAGGGACCTTAAAGCTCATCGACCTTCTGCCATGGCAAGGGACACGCTTGCTTAGCGCAGCCACACTGCGTGATCCTATAGGGATGATCTGCAAAGGTACAGATTAAAGCCTGGAGATGATTCCTGGGAAGGGGTGGCCTCACTGAATATATGGGACGTGTTTATAACCCTGCCCCTCAGACTAAGAATGAGAAAACAGCCCCCACACCAAACACAAAGGGTCACATTGCCAAGTAAGGCAATTGAAACTAATGATATAAATACACTTCGAACAAGTCATCTTTATCAAGAGAGGAAGTATTAAGAGCTACAGTGACCAGGCAACACAGGAGAAAGGAGGATAAAGAGGGACTGAGATAAGGGTAATGAAGAATGACAAATAGAGCCAAGTGGCTTTTTCCTGTTAAAGAAAAAGGAGTCCCTTCTACTTATCGAGCTCAAGGACAGAGAGGGGAACTTTCCTCAGCCAAGGAGCTGCATAAAGTGAGCCCCAGCAGCAAAAGGGAATTGCTGCTGCAGAAACCCAAGCCCTCTCCCTTACAAACACAGAGTGAAGCTCCAGTCCAGCCACAGGTCAGCCTGCTTTCCTTGGGAAGCCGGTAGAGGATAACATGGGTTATTCCTGTTCAGCCTGGAGAAGAGAAGGCTGCGTGGAGATCTCATAGCAGCCTTCCAGTATCTGAAGGGGGCCTACAAGGATGCTGGGGATGGACTCTTCATCAGGGACTGTAGTGACAGGACAAGGGGTAACGGGTTCAAACTTAAACAGGGGAAGTTTAGATTGGATATAAGGAAGAAATTCTTTACTGAGAGGGTGGTGAAGCACTGGAATGGGTTGCCCAGGGAGGTTGTGAATGCTCCATCCCTGGCGGTGTTCAAGGCCAGGTTGGATGAGGCCTTGGGTGACATGGTTTAGTGTGGGGTGTCCCTGCTCATGGCAGGGGGCTGGAACTAGATGATCTCAAGGTCTTTTCCAACCCTAACTATTCTATGATTCCCATGGGCATGACGTTTCCCTCAGGGCACAGAGCCCAGGGTGTGATGGCTCAGGGCACGGCTGCTATTGCTCTCCCTTAAGCCAGGGAAAACAAAACACAATCAGATGCAGTTTTGGCCCTGTAAAAACATATTTGATTGCCTAGATTTGTCCCTTTGTTATTCCAGAAAAGCCCCAAGGAAAGGAGCTTGAAAGGATTAATTAAAGAGCAAGAATTAATCGAAAGCAGAGCAGTCTCTTCTGGCTAACACACCCTATTGCACTTGCAGCAAGAATTGTTTTCATCTTCCTATGGTGTGGTTTTAATTTCTAATGATTGAGCTCCCTACAGCCATGTGCAAGCAAACTGCCCTGGCCGTTACCCGACCTGAACCTCTCTGCTGATGACTGCCTTTCTCATGGGTGGAAAACGCAGCAGTGCTGGGGCACCAGGAAGAGCCTGTCCCAGTAACTGGCTGGCTCAATCAAAGCTGGAGCCAGTGGAAAGAATCCAAATGACTTTCGAGGACACTGGCTCAGGGCTTTTGAGATTTCAGGCCAAGATGACAGGGCTGGAAGCTGTAGAAGCAGAGGTGTGAAGGACAGGGAGAGATCTACATGGTAGCCACTGTTGCCTGTTGCACAGTTGTCCTGAGGACCAGGGTCTGCCTCCTGTGATAGTGCCTTGTTAATGAGTGAGCTTCTGCTAAGCAGTGTCAGGACCCAATTATAGGCCTTAATTAACGGACTTGACCAACCTACCCTCCCTGCACCCATGCTGTAAGCAGCCTTGTCTGCAGTCCTGCCTCTGGCCCATCTCCTCCTGCTCATGATTGGGCAGCCTGGATGGGCCCCATTCAGGGTCTTGCCTCATCCGATGGACACTGGATGGTCGCTGCTCTCGGCCCACCTGTGACTGCACAGCCCATGCTGGGATCACCCTCACATTCCAGCTTGTCCTCCCTCATGGAGCAGCCCCTGAGCAGACACATAAATATCATATGCTCAGCCCACACATGAGGACCCCATGAATAACTAATGTCAGCTCTTGCAGGCATCCCAAAGTGCTTTCCATACTCTGCTTCACCAACCTTCCCAGCCTTGGGAAGCGTGCAGCCTTCCTATGAGCGAGGCAGCCAGGCACAGGTCTCCTAACTGCAAGTCACATCAAGACAGCTGACCTTCAAGAACATATCTGCTCTCCAGACAACCTCCTGAGGGATGCGGTTTCCAGGCCAGCTGACTCAATACTCGATCCAATTTGAAGTTCTGAAGATAAGTGAAAGATTGGGTTTATATGCAGAAATAACCAGGATAAACATAGAGTGTTATGGCATGGTAAATTGTGTGTTATATACCAACTAAAGCAAACAAAAAACCAGCTTCATATTCACATATCCATACACTTTCATGGCTTCTTCTAGCTCAGCTCAGACAGAAGGACCTGGGCACTCTTATCACTCAGTCTCAAATTCAGATTTCGGAACTTTGGATATGCCATTTATAGCCTAAATAATCCATCAATAACATAAGGTTGCAATGACCCTCAGTCTTAGCACATTACTGTTTGTAAAATACTTGTGCAACAGAGACTGACACTCACTTGGGATGGATGACACGCAGGTAGGTCATCACCTGAAAAGTGTTTCTGAATACCAAAGCATTATTCATGATAAATTGGCTTTTGATAAGGCTGTAATTTTCTGGGGAAGGGCCGGTGGCAATACAAATATGGGTGGGAAGCTCTTGGAAGCTGTTCTCTTCAACAGGAAGATTTATGACCTCTCACAGGAGCTGCGGAGGGACTTCCGAGCTCTTACCTCCAGACTAGGAAACAGCGTGCTGAAAAGTGGTAGTTGCTAAGAATATCTGAAATGAGATATTCCACATGGCATCCTTTGTGTTTCCACACTCAGCCTCTTTTGACCTCTGAAAGCGAGTCCTTCTCATCACTTTTATCCCATACAGATAAACGCTCATTGCTACTTCTCTTCATTAGCGTATATATCGAGATGCAGCTTCAAAGCAGCCTATTCTTTACACACTGAGATGTGCAGCACAGGCAGGCCTGTGCCTCGTTGCACAGCTACCACATCAGTCAGGGTACCTGGTGATAATTTGTTCCAATAACACTTTGGGAAGTCTTTTCAACAATAATCTAATTCTGTGTTCTAATAAGAAAAGGCAGATGTGGGCTTCAATTCCCTGCACGAAATAACCTGAACTCCAGACAGACGTGTTTTAATAGACTCCCCTTTCATATCGTTTAACAAGATTGTCAAATGTACAGACATAATCCAGTTACCATCACTTTGCTGGCAGCTGCTTCCCAGACCTGTTCTACAGTAAAAATAGGCTCTCAAAACCATGACAGCATAAGAAAAATATGGCCAAAATGATAGCATTTGGTAAAAGTACCATCTGCTCATTTCAAAGCAACAAGCGTTTAATATCCTGTAGTCACTCTTGGTTTTCAAGCTCTTTATGGCTCTTTATGGTCCTTTGCAGGACAAAGGTCTCAGAAATCCCAGGCAAGGGGAGAGATCCACTGCTGCAAAAGCAACCCCAGAATTAAACAGCTCAGGATCAGCAAGGAAATGTCATTTACTCCACTGTGTCACACTCAGTCTGTGTTTGTTGCTACCCTCTTGCTCATCAAAACCCCCATCCCTCCTTAGAAAGAAGGGCAAATAGCTTGAAATCCCTGCAAAAAGTCTGGAAAACACCAACTTGTCTCACTTCACGCTGTGCAAGGATTTCACTGTAAAGAGAGCAGAGGGATGCAGTAGATCTGAACATGTGGAAGTGCTTCTTTGTCGACCCAAAGGTTTTAGGAAGGCTAAACCAGGCTTATTATTGAATTTCTTTTTGTATGCTGTAAATTACTAAAGAGAGGTCCCAGATTTCAAGATCTGGCCTGGATTTCAACCTCCCAAAGAGCTGGGCTGATTGATTCTGTGGTTATAGTTCAACTGCTGTCATGGAGCCAGTTGCAAAACTGGCATGTGTTTCCAGCCTCGGATTTTGATTAGTTTCGGACTAAGAGCCAAGCGCGTCTGGAGCTGGGGTTTCACATTATGTCTCTATTAAGTAACGCTTCGCAAATGCTCAGCCCAGAAGGAGAGAATACTTTCCAAGGGGCACAGACTGTTTTGAAACACAACTGTTTTGTAAGTCTCAGGTTCCCATTTTCTGCATTGTCAGGACCTGAGCAGAACAGACACATGGCTTGAGCATCACCCCCAATGGCGCAGTCCCAAGCCCCATCTGAGTCCTCTTCCCTCTCTGCCACCCTGTAAAACTGGTGCCATCACCAGCAGATTCAGCACAGGTATGCCAAGGATCAAGACAGGCCTCCCAATGGCCACATTAGGTCTCTAATAGCAAAAAGGACCATGGGATTGTGGACCTGTCTGTGTAATCCCACCATGGGGCTGTGATCAAGTAATGCTACCAACCCTGGTACAAATGGCAAGCCCCGCTATGCAGCACCATGCCAGCCATGGTCCAAAACCTGAGCCTCAACATGGGACTTTCCCAGCTTAAAGCCTTCTGAGCAAAGCCAACCCCATATTAACCAGCTCTGGGTAAAAGTGATGGAAAGTGGGAAAAGCGGATGGAAAGAAAGTGATGGAAAGAAGGAAACAGTGCATTTTTGGCTGAACAGTGTGTGATGATGGGATGAGGAGAATAACAGATCTGTGGGTTTTAATTAAGTAATGAGAAAACCTGTTCCTTGATCAAAGCAATGGGAAAGCCTCCGCTTGGCATTTATTTATTTATAGGTTAATCTGATTTAAGGGTCTGAAAACCACTTTGTGTCAGCAGTCATTTTTACTATTTCTGGCCATGTGAGCTTTGTCTCTGCACATGTCTGGAGCTCTTGAAAACACATTCAATCAGCATGAACTAATCCTCACTCTAGCCCAATGTGTGTAGGTGAATATCCCGTAAAATGGCTCATACCTCAAGGGCAGGGTGGGTTCCTGTATTGTGCATTTACTGCATATCCAACAAAACAAGGATTTGGGGGATATCCGTGCTCCTGTGGCTCCTTCCTATCACCTGCACCATTTATAAGGTAAAAGACACACATCAGTACATGGTGTTTCTCCGGAGAAGGGCCACAGTGAAGAAGTGATTTCTCTCGGGGTAGCTCAAGAGAAGCAATATGCCTCCTGCCCCACAGAGCTGGCTTAATCACCTGTCCCTGCTCCCCTAATGAAGTCAGTGTGTCTAATTAAACTTGATCTGAATAAATTATGATTCATAACTTACCTGAAATGACTATCAGAGTTAAGCAGCCTTTTGAAAAACGGAGTTCCTTGAAATACTGGTACAACGAAGATCACTCTTCTAAAACCATTACCCGTATTAATTACAACGTGATTTCTTTCTCTTCCCCTCCTGCTTGCTCTAAAGTGCTAACAGAGCTGTGAGAGAGTGAAGTGCTTTTTAACTTTGCTAACCATCAACACAGCTGCAGATTCATTTCCAGTTGCAGGTGCTTTCTGCCTAATGAAGTTAGAGCCAGAAGAAATGCAGTTTGGCTTTGATGTTTTAAACAGTTTATGGGTCTGAAAAAATAACCTTTTATTTGTACTTTGGGCAAATTAATGTTTGAAATGGCTGAGAGGCAGACAATGGGCCTTGCACTATCATGCTTGCAGACCTGCTTTTGAGATTGAAGCTGGACATAAAAACTTCTTGGACAGGAGCCTGAAGCGCTCCTCAGCGAATAATTGTGCAACAGCAGAGGGATGAAATAGATGATGGAATAAATCTCTTTTGCTGTCTCTGGTTCAGAAGTTATTAGAGTGCTACTAAGGGCATGATAGCAGCAGAGACTTTTAAGGCTCTTGTAAGACTTAGGAGAAGAAAACACTCAAAAACCCCAGCAGCTCTAAGAGCCAAAGGCATTGCCAGGGCTGCTGGCAGAGTTCAGCAATACAGCAATTCCATGAGCTTTTGGAATTCCCCAAAACCACTGGGAAAAGGACAGAACCACCAAGTGGCAGTCTGCAAAGAGGGAAAAGTCTCAGGAGTTGCCATCAGAGGGCATGGGGAGGTAGGAACCAGGAGCAACCGAGGTGGTGGAAAACTGATCTCCTGCCTGAAGGACTAAATCACCCAACGTGCTTGAGAAGGACAGGACAGGAGACCCTTGGTCTGCTTACTGTGGTTTATGTCTGGTTTATCCAGTGAGCTGAGCAGGTAGATGGAAAACTATCCATTGCCTGAAGGCAACTGAGTGTCTCCATATGGCAAGGGGAGGAGAGAGGGGGCAAGGAGAGTGTCCCAGCACAGAGATAGGGTCTTGCAGCTCCACAGAGAAACTGAGGGTGATAAGAGATGCCGCGAGGTCTGGAGCAGCTCTGCTCTGGAGCCAGGCTGAGAGAGCTGGGCTGGTTCAGCCAGGAGAAGAGAAGGCTCCTTAAGGGGAGACCTTAGAGCAGCTCCAGTGCCTAAAGGGGCTACAGGAAACCTGGAGAGGGGCTTTGGACAAGGGCCTGTAGGGACAGGACAGGGGGAATGGCTTTAACCTGCCAGAGTGAGAATGAACAAAGTTATGGCAAAGGGAGATGTGCAAGCATATGGGGAAAATGGTGGAAGAGAGGGAGTGGAGCTGGGCTCAGTGCTCAGGAGATGCAAGCCTATAGAAAGTAATGAAAAACAGATAAGTGACTTTTGAAAACATTGATGGGAAGGTGGTGTCTGTGGAAGCAAATAGAATCCTATTGCCCGAATTCCTGCAGTAAGAGTCACCGTATATTGTAGGTTTTCTGCACATGAAGAACCTCAAGCATCTTGAAGGCTGCAAAAAACCTGGCTCTGTGTTTCCCCTAAATGGCTTTGCAATACTGTGAAGGACAACCATGAGCAACCTGTCATGTGATTTGGGCTTTTTGAAGGTGGTGATGGGGAAATTCTCCACGGACAACACAAACACAGCCCTAAATCTTGTTCAGTACTACAGCACTATCCTGAACCCCATCTTTAAAGTGGGGGCTTTGCAGCGTATTAAAAGAGCACGTGGCATCAGCTCTGGAGGAACACATGAACTTCATATGAAGAAGAAGGTAAGAAGCAACAAAGGGAGAATTTAGTGCTCTGAGATGCCCAGCCAAAGCAGAGCATACCGTGGCTTTGAGATTTGTGTTCTAATACCTTGCATGCTTTGTAAAGGTCACACGCAAAGGCAGAAAATGGTTAACAGCTAAATGCTGCACCTAAGAAAACATCTAAGAGGAACCTGGCAGGCAGGAAGGGATGGAGGCCTTTCTTGTAAAGGGATTTGGGACAGAGGCACCTACAAACAGTGCCATTAAACCAGGAAAACCTTTTTGAAGGTCAAAGCAATTTCCCTGTTCCTGAAGAACAGGATTTGGTGGATGTAGACTTGCCTTTTGGTGAATGTGGTGGTTTCTGCTTGCATTTGATGTGGTCAGAGGGTCAGAACGACACGAGATATGAAGCACAGTTTCCTGACTTCAGGGTGGTTTCCAGAGGATGTGATGTGATATGGGGCTATGTGTCCAGAGTGATGTAGCCAGCATAACACAATTACTCCTTGCAAAAAGAGGAAGGGAAGAAGGTACTGAAAGTGGGAACGAAAAGGGAACGTATAAAATACAATAAACAAACTTTAATTTATTTCTTTATTTATGTATTTATTTAGCACTGCATTGAATCATAATTTCCTTAATTTATTTGGCCTATAGCACAGTAATTCAAGTGGCAAAAGGAAGAGATCGACTGTGCTGAGGCCCATCCCAGGTCTGCCTGGTGATTAGGGCTTGCATTTCCCTTTGAGGACTTCCCAATCCTCCCTCACATCAACGGCTTTCATGGGATCCCAGAAAATCAGAACAAATCTCAGGGAAGGGCAGAAGCCTGAAGATGTGCTCTGGAGCTCACACGTGACTCAAATCCCTTTGAATGTGAAGAGGAAACAAAGTGTGTTCCAGGCTGGCCTGTCAAATCTATCTATAGTACTTTGATGTTCCTAGACTAGCATCCGAGGACCTTCCAAATTTAACAGTTTTTGCTGTCAGCTACCTTTCCAAAACAGGAAAGTTCTGTGCTCCTGTAACTGAGCTAAGAGCCTACAGCTCCTTTTAGAGACAATAGAGAGCAACAATTATTCAGTGATTCATCTGACCTATTTTAAACATCAACTTCAGGGAAGCTTTAATCATAACCTACAAAATGTCTTTCCTCTCCATTGACTGTGGAGAAGTGTTTATCACATCATAGACATCTGCATTTACTCAGCCCAAATTGCATCCAGGGAAACTAAAGCCCAGACTGATTTTCTTCATTTCATTGAAGTTTGACATTTAAATGTCTTCCAAATCTGTGCGTGGTTACACAGACAGGGGAAGTAAATCCAGGTCTGAATTCCAGGCATTATCTTCCTTACGGGTCTAGTATAAAATAAGAAATGGTTTGGGTTTAGCTTCTCTTTTGGTTACAACTAAATTCTCCAAACAGGCCAATATGGTTTGAGTTCTTCTGTTTAACAGAGCATCAATACCCCCAGAAGATCAAATCTCAGTGTTAGAATTCTTGCTCAGATTTGTTTGATCATTTAAAACTTAATCCTAACTCTAATTTGTCTCAAATTTGCATCACACCAATCTATCTAAAATCCCATCTGCCCAGGCTGTTTTGCTTCAGATATTTACATTTGAGTCTTGTCAGAAAGTTTGAGCTGTTAGCATCTACTGTAGGTTAGAGGAAGTTGTACAATAGGGTGAATATGGTTTGCAGGATTTTGTTGTAGTGATATCATTCAGTTACTATATTTTGCAGTAAATTTATTTTTGAACTCAAGTAAAACATTGCATTTCCCAGGGGGAAAAAAATCATCTTGCCTTTCTCTTCCCTTCATGCCTCTTCCTCCATGCCAATTTTTGCCCTTCTTCCAGTAAAACAACTCTTCTCCCTCGCTGGGGGGCTAGAAAGGTGGTTTCCATTCAGTTCTACCTTGTAACAGAACCACAATTCCCATAAAGAAGATGTCCAGTCCATCTTTCACATCTATTTTGCTGCCTTAACACGCCTTCTTCTCCAGTCATCCAACTACATGGGCGGCTCTTCTTGGCATTGCCTTCAAAACACTCTGAGCTCTTTACCTCTCTTGTCTCAGATCCTCTGCCCCCAACTCCTGCCAGCCCTCAACTACCAGACTTGGAGCTCACTGACTCTGCCTGTTATTGAGGTTCCCTGCTACTTCCTTCATAAGATCCTGAGCAAAGGCCCTAAGATCTTGGCAAGCTTGGTAATGATGTCCCTGATGTTCAGCTTTGTGCCAACATGTTCTTGGAAACTCCACTCATTCCTGGGTTGGAACAAGGAGATGGAATAGATTGTTGCACAGAAAAATAAAAGAAAAAGGAACATTTTGGGTAAAAAAAAGGCTGTTCTAGAGCTGCTGGATTTGGAAGAGGAGCTTCTATTTTACTGACCAGGTGTTTGCAGCAGTTGTATTTCTCACTATTTTCTAAAAGTCTGCCCAAACCAACCTCAAAGCTCTCAGACATAGAAAAAGCAAACAAGTAAACAAGAAACAACCTATATTTGCTCTACAGAAGCTTCTTCTGTGCAAATAGCTACTGTCTATGAAGAACCTGGCCTTACTGCACATAGTATCATAGAATCATGGAATCAACCAGGTTGGAAAAGACTTTTAAGGTCATCAAGTCCATGCTCAAACCATTCATTTTTCCCCATGTTCTCAAACCAGTGTGGTGCTAACCAGGGCCTGACTACAGACGCATTGAATCCACCAGACCTTTACCACTGCTCCAGCTGAAGAAAGTGGGGACAAACATTGTCTTTCCCAACAACGAAAAGTTAGTTCTGGAACTTGGAACTTGTAGAGGGCTGGGACTTGGAATCTGCTCTGGGTGACCCAGACTCCCAAGAGCACAAAGAAAGAAGCATTTTAAATCAACATGGAAATGTTTAAGTAACAGGAAAGGGATTAGCAGGTAGCTGGAAATCTGGGACAATTTGACAGAGAAGAAGGATTCATATTTTCATGTAAGACAGTGGCTTGGGGGATCTGGTTCAAGGCAGGTAGTCGAAGATGTAGATTTAGAGACAATGCAGAGATGACAGAGGGGAAAAAGGGAATGCATGCCCAGGATATCCTCCTCTCCTATCTCTTTGGAGAGATGAGAAGCCAGCTCAGACCACTGGTGATAGGAACCAGCCCAGGTAAAGGGGTGAGCTTAAAAAGAGGAAGAAAAGCCAGAAAAAGGTAACTGGCAGTGGAAGGAGGTGGGGACTGGACTGAGAACCTGGTAAGTGACCCTGGGAGAAAGAAGATCTTGCATTCACTGTCTTCTCCAGGGAACTTGCATCTTCATTTAACGTTTCACATAGGCAGAGGAGTATTTCCCACTGAAACCGTGCAGGGATGGAGAGGGGTTCTGGTTTGACACATTCACACAGACCTGTGTACCCCGACCTCATGATTTTAACCTCTAATTCCAGCTTTCTTTCTGTCTGGATGGGCCTTTTACTGATTTATGGCCAGCTCCTCCCCATGGTAGACAGGCTGCCTCCAGGCAGAGACCCACTCTTACCAGCCTGCTGGTCTAGCACTTTCATAGACACCTCTTAACTTTGACCTTACCAGAAACAGCTCTTGGTGTTTGGAAAGTCATTAGTCAAGAGGAATGGCTGAACGTCACCTATCACCTTGTGGATAGACACCGTCTAGTAGCTGGATCCCACAGGACATAAATCCCACACAGTTTAAGAGACCAGGGTCTTGCTTTCAAGTTGCTGGTACCCAACCACATAGCAGCTGGTGGGTATTTCCATTTCTAACACAAAAACAGCCCTTGGCCTGACTGTTTGACACAAAACTATGATTTTGTTTGTGAGAAGGTTGCTCCCTCATCATTTATGTATTCTTGAGAAAGGATTGTATCCAACCATGTTATCTTCCTTCCGTCCCAGGCTGGGCTTGTTCATGCCCATTGGCATTTGAAGACTTGCCCAACCCTCCTAAGGAAATGGAGCCAGCTTTGTTGCCAGGCTTCTATTATTCACCTTCTTTACCTCTTAGCTAAAAGCTTTAATAGATGTGTTTTGCTGGAGCATTTGAGGTTGGAGGCTATGATGAACTTCAAAGGTATTTAATAGTTTTGTCACTGATTTGCAAAAAGACCACATAGTTTGATTAAAAGCAAACTCCAGTCATGATACTCATGGAACTCTGCTGATCTATTTTTACTGCATCACAAATACAGTTGAGGAGAGGGGGAAATCCCACTGACTAAACAGGACAGGACACGTGGGAAGGATGGAGCACGTCTCCATCCTGTATTATCCAGGTACTCATTAACTCTCTGATAACCACTTTAGACAACACAAAGTGGAATATCTCCAGCACCAGATGGTAGTGATGAGGAAGAAAGAGGAGTGCATCAGACAAGATAAAACTTGGCATGAAAATATACAGAGGAATTTCTGCTGATTAGGGCAGAGATTGGAATCTGAGAGTCCTAAGTTTAACCATTCCTTTGTTGCCAGGAAGTGTCTGAGAAGTACAGGAACAAAGATAACTCCCATCCCTGGCTACATAGTTGGTCCATCCTCAAGAAAACCCCCACCATCTAGTGATGCAGATTTAGCCTAAGTGATGCAGTGTCCGTGGGGTAAAACCATGCTCCACGTGTGCTGCTGACCACTGTGGGTACCAGATGTAGCACAGTTTAAGTTTTCAATCTCCAGGCTGTTCCAAAGTTCAGAAATGTGAGCATCCTTTTGGCCCACGCAGCTTTAATTCAAGATTGATGTACACTGATTAAACTTCTTAATTAAACACTACCACGTGCTTTCTCCAGGGTGTCCCAGAGCATTACAACATCACCTCATCCTTTGCCACAGGGAACAGTCTTTTAATGAACAAAAGGCAAACTTTGGCAGTAGTAGTGTGAAAGGTTTATTCCTTTGAAGCAATCAGTTACCTTCAATATCTTTCTGGATGCTTGAAGGGAAGGCACTGTAATGACAAAAGCATTTCTCAAACTAATGGAAAATCTCTCTGAGTGAAGCAGAAGGATTTTATTGACAAGGATCCTACATAGGCTTCCATACACCCACTGTGTAGATAGACAGATATTTTTGGAATGCATCTCCTGATGAGATATCAGGGCTGTTATTAATTCTTCCTGTCATTTTTATTGAAAGCCAAACAAATTGCATAGAGTGGATGAAGAGCAAATGGAAACCTTCAGTGGCAAGTAAGATCAAAAGTAAGCCATGCTTTCTCTTTTACATGCCTTTAATATACCATGTTCTGCCTTGGTAAGAACATTTCGCAGGCACATATCATGCACTAAGCAGCAAAAATAAGTGCAGAACTCAAAAGTTGCAGACTTTGATTTCCATGTATATTAAAGAATACAGCAGCAATGCGAAGTGAACACTTCTCCTGTGAAGTGCCGTGAGCTCTGAAGCCACCATATGTATTAAATTCAGAGGGATCATGTTAAATAGTTCATTAAATCCTGCAGCCTGTTCCCATTTTACCTTCAGCCTACAGATCTTTCACAAAAGAAAGCATGCATTGCAAGGCATATGGTTTCCTATGGCAGGAGATCGTGTGACCTCGTGCTGATGATATTTGTGACTTTGATTCCTGATGTAACTCTTCCATTCAAACACACAAACTATTTCATATCCCAAACAGAGGATTTCTACTAAAGCCAACTTCACAGGCTGGTTTTGTAATCCTTTCAGATTGCAAGAGTCAAAACTGGGAGGAAAAAGAGGGAGACATTATTTTTATGGGGCAAAAGAAAAGATTCTTCCATTTCCAGATGTCTCACAGCCCTTTCAAGTGTAGACGGAGGTATTATGACAGCAGATTTTATGGCTTTTGGCTTCAGAATCACATCAAAATCGTGTTTTATCTGACATCAAAAGAATGAGCTGTTTTATCGTCATGATGATGCTAATAAAGATCTTGCGTCTGCTCAGATTAGTAACAATGCAAATAAGGCAGCTATAGAGAATAAAGAAATCACAGCTGTGTCCTTAGGTGTTATCTGTGGTTTATCAGCTTCTAAACAATCAGCTATATGAAGAAAGAGAACCAACGCAGTGTTCATGGTCTGGATTAGAGCTTAATAAAAGTGAATATATACAACTTTTTCCTAAGCTTGAAATCTAAATAAATTCAAGACTTTGACGCATAGAGTCCTAATTATTCCGATAATATTACACTAACAAAAACAATGCCCAAAACTGTAATCTTAACTGATGCAATTCTTGCTGGCGAGCATTAAAGTAAAGATTAAAATGAGCATGATGAAATAGGCCATCTATTTTGCCCATAATTTATTGCAGATTCTTCGCATTGCTCAAGCAGCAGTTTGATTTATAATAATTGGGTTTGGTGGACTTCATCTAACTGGATTTCAGCAAAGCAATTGAAATGGTGCCATATAGGGAATTATTAGCCAAAGGGTCTGGCTGAAGCAGAGACAAAAGGTGCTGAAAGGGGAGCCATCAGGGTAGAGGGAAGTTATGAGCACAGTTTCCCAAGCATCACTTTCAGCCAGTCTCAACTAAATATATTCACCAATAACATTCACACAAGGAGAAGGAGCACATTAATGAAATGTGCTGATGACACAAAGCTGGGAAGAGCAGCAGAATGTCTCACAGGAAGAACTCAGGGAGCCGCTTACTGGGAAATACCCTAAAGATATTTCATTATACAAGGCTTAAGATCACGTACTTAAAAGGGGATTGTGTTTCCTGAGTGAGGTCTACTGGAAACAAGGAGACAGAAAGTCTGTTTTCATGGGGAAGCCTGGGAAATGTGAATTTCTATGTCACCACAGTACCTACAAACTTGAGTCCAGCCCAGGTAGTTAAGGTTCCTAGCACTGGTAACAACAGCAGTGGCCACAGGTACTTGTTAAAATAGATGTATTTGTGGGTACCTATTTGTAAACAGTGATTTCATTGCTACTGTGAACTGAACACATCTCACAGCTTCTTTCAGGTTGTTCTCTTAAGAGTTGTTAAATCATTACTTCCCACAGGAGGCAGGGATTGAGCGGTTCATCCATAAAGGTGTGAGTGCGGCAATCCCCCTCCCGCTTGGCTGGAGCCAGAGACATCTCTGGAAGAGATGGGGAGGAATCTGCTGGGCAAAGCTGCTCTCCATCTACCTGCAGAGCTCACTCAGCCTAACCCTCTATGTCAGGGACAAGACATTTCAGAGTTACCCTCACATCTGATGTGTTCCCAGCATGAAGGGCTGCTTTTCCCCCACCCACACGCTCTGGAAAAGTCTTTCCTGCCCTTTCATTGCCCACAATGATCCCTCAGAAGGGCTGGCTGGAGAGAAGTGCTCCCACACGCCTGGTGACATTTAAGCCGTGTGGCACATCCCATTGCGCACGGATCCCGCTCCCACCCAACACAATAGCAGACTTTGGTGGGTGCGGGATGAAGCCCAGTGTGACCTTTATTTCCACCCCACGCTTCGTTGCTGAGTGAAGCTTTTGTGAGGAAGCAGAGGCCAGAAAACCCCTGTCCTTTCACCTGTTTCTCAAGCCTCTGGTCCCACGGTCAGTTGACCCCGCGCTGCAGTGGTGCGTACATCCTAATATACTCCCTTCCCCACCAACAATGAAACAAGCCCCTGTGTGCTCCAGTCAGAATGAACAAAACTGAGATAAATTCAGGTAAAACATGACTTTTGCACAAAAGTGTTGAATGCTGTTCATAAGACGTAATCATAGAGTCACAGAATGATTTGGGTTGGAAGGGACCTTAAAGACTATCTAGTTCCAACCCCCTGCCATGGGAAGGTACAACATCCTGCTTCCCATGGGGACCAGAACACCCCCACAAGAAAAGTTAACTGAAGCAGGTCTGACTGGAAATCCATTACAGAAAGAGCTTGCTATAGCAATTCACAGAAACCAAAGCTTTGTTGAAACATCCTGACTTAGAACAAGTTTTTATCAGAAAGGTTTCTTTGACCCAGGTGGAAATTTCTGGTCAAAATCAAAGCAAGTGTCACCTGCCTGTCTCAGAATGGTCAGAACAGCCAAGCCATTGGGTAAGCACCCTCTGCAGCAAGAAAGGGTGAGCAAACCAGTCGAATAGGTTTTCTGAAGCGCACCTTATCCCCTTCCTCCTTAAGGATCTCCATTCTTTCTCATCACGAGGTTTTCTTTTCCAAGAATGAGCAGGAACAGAAAAAGAAGGATGGAGGCAGTGGGAAAAGACTGAAAAGGAACTGTTTGTTCAGGTTTAAACTCATCTAAACCACCCCATTTAAACCTACTGTTTTCTGTATGATGGCAAACATAGTTCAACTGCAGCTCACAAGTGGGACTTCATGTTCATAGAATCATAGAATAGTTAGGGTTGGAAAGGACCTTAAGATCATCAAGTTCCAACCCCCCTGCCATGGGCAGGGACACCTCACACTAGACCACGTCACCTAAGGCTCTGTCCAACCTGGCCCTGAACACCGCCGGGGATGGAGCATTCACAACTTCCCTGGACAAGATTTTGATGAACTTTTGCAAATGTGAATATTTTTGTCCTCTTTGACCTTTCCATGGCAGTAAATACACCTGGTTTTATGAGTAAAGGATGAACCCCCCGAAAAAACATCTAAAGCATCATTAAATTAACTTCTTTATGTGTGCAACCTGTGTGAAAGCACCAAATCTATGATAATGTGGCATAAAATAGTTGTAGGAAATTGCTTAGGATATGCTGGAAAAAATTATTATAACTTGTTACTGCTGTCACTCCAATAAGAGTGAACAACCTTCACATCACATGTCAGTAATTCATGAACGTGTTTTTTACATTGGAGTTGGCCAGGCTTGCCAGGAAAACACTCTCATCTCACCAAATCAGCATGAACAGTGATTTCCAAACCTGAAATGAGCAAATGCAGTTAACAGGTCTCATATATTTTCAATATATATGCTATTAAAAAGGAGCATTTTATATCATGAGCTCTTGCTTGGTGAAGCAATAGAAGTGTTTGCTTTCTTGTAGATCTCTGCTGACATATATTTGTCTTTTAAATAGAATTTATTCTACAAAACTTAACACTGCCCATAAAAATTTGCAGATGAACATTCATTGTCTCCCCTTGAGCCACAACCACTTAACTACTGCTAGAGATCTTTAGATAAAAAACACTATGAGCCTGCTTCATGACTCATCCTATTCAAAATCAATCCACAGCCACAACATCACTGCTAATTTTATCCTGGGTATAATCAGTGTTTGGGGCATGCTAAGTTGTTTCTCTTCTCTTATTTAATCATTTACCCATAAAAGCCCACACTGCCTTTAACAGCAACCTAATAGCCACTGTATGAGACAGGAGAAAACATCTGCTGGGAGAAGAGCAAGTTGCTAATTCTGATGTTACTGACACTGAAGCTTTTCTTGTGTACCTATAGGCAAGCCACAGTCTAAACTTCTCATATGTGCTGCACACCAGCTTCAGATTTGGTATTTATACACTCATTTGAAGAGGCTTAACTTACTTCAGCTCATCACTTTTTATTCTATACCTAGTAGAACAGGCAATGGAAAGGAACAGTATTATTCATAAACCCTCTCCATACATATGCATATATACACAGCAACCAGCTCACTAGGAATCTTGCTCCTGGGACACGAATCATGCTGCCCTTTTGCTCTTTGCTGCTCTTCTCTGTCCGCGCTTCCTTTTCGCTCCAGGGAAGCAAAGAGGTTTTTACCCTCCCATCATACTTTATCCACTCTTTGAAAGCTCCTCTTCCCAAGGCCTGTGCATATTGCCTTGGCACGCTACCAAAATCCGCTAACAAATGGCAGATTAAGTGGAAACACGGACAAGAATTTCAAGCATGTATTATACTTGCTTGGAGTTCAGTGTGCAACGTTAAGATGAGGGCTGCCCTCTAAACAGGCAGGCCTGGGAATTCAGCTGCAAAACAGACGCAAGGAAAATACCTTTCCTCTGAGAAAGAAGCTTGATAACTCTGCAGCCTGCAGTCGGCTAAGTTCACTGTGTGCTATAGAAGAGCTCGGCATGGTCTGTGCCTTCTCGAGACTTCAGTTTCCACCTCCAACACTGTTCTCCAAGGGAGTTATGTCACATCAACCAGAATTCTACATATGTCAGCCTCTTAAAGATGCAGAAGGAGATTTTAATCCTTTCCATTGACAACCGGAACAGCCCCTCTATACCCCTCTGCTGCCCTGCCTTAGGATACAAGAATACCAAGGCACTCAATTCAGTTCTGCAGATTAGTGTCAGTCACCACCAGCTGGACAATGAAATTTCTAGTGTCATGCCCCTATATAGTTGAGTTACTTGTGGTTCCTTGATGAGCTATTTTGGCTACACAGCTGTCTTTCTTACAAGTTAAAGTTCTGGTTTTAAAAAAGCCCTCTTTACAGCACCAAAGCAAGCATCCTTAGAATGCAGTTTCCAAACCTGCCAAGCAATGGCCCAACCCCACGCTGAATGAATATGCTAGCAAAATTAAACCAACTCAGGTGGGCACAGTGAAACAATGCTGAGCTTTAGCACAATTGTGCCCATGGGATCTGAGATTTCCTTTTCTTTCCAAAACCAATCTGGAATGTTTGCGTAAGGGTGTACAGTAGAAAGAGACTCTCCCTCCTCTGATTACACTCAACTTGCTCCATACATTTGATTTTTAAAACAACTTGCTAATATTATTCTAGCTCATATGCTTTCTGCACAACTCCACTCTGCCACTCACCATGAGAGATGTACTCTGCCTCTGTACTGGGCACTGGTGAGGCTGCACCTTGAATCCTGTGCTCAGTTCTGGGCCCCTCACTACAAGAGAGACATTGAGGTGCTGGAGCAGGGCCAGAGAAGGGCAATGGAGCTGGTGCAGGGCCTGGAACACAAGTGTGATGGGGAACGGCTGAGGGACCTGGGGGTTAGTCTGGAGAAGAGAAGGCTCAGGGGGACCTTATCGCTCTCTACAACTGCCTTGAAAGGAGGATGGAGCTGGATGGTCTGTCTCTTTTCCCAAATAACAATGAACAGGACAAGAGGAAATGGCTTCAAATTGTGCCAAGGGAAGTTTAGATTGCACGTTAGGAAAAAATTCTTCCCCAAAGAGGTTGTCAGGCATTGGAACAGGATGCCCAGGGAAGTGGTTGAGTCACCATCAAAAAAGACATGTAAACGTGGTGCTTGAGGACATGGTTTCTTTAGTGGTGGTCTTAGTGTGAGAACAACAGTTGGCCCTGATGATCTTATAGGACTTTCCCAATCTAAATGATTCTATGATTCCATGAAAAAAAAATCCTAACCTACAATCCAATGAAGCAGTTGAGAACATAGGACCAGTGGATGGGAAATATGCCCAGTAAACCACGACTGATGCTGTCAAGCCCACATGACGTAGTGTGCACATGCAGAGATAAGGAAAGTCGTAGAAGTAGCAATTCCCAAATCAAACAGTAGAACATTTCTGCACTCCAGTGTTCCTCTAAGAACCGTGGGTCTCACTGCTGGTGTCAGAGGAACTTTTTTCTTCCTGCATCAACTAAAAGAAAAAGAAGATGGACATGATTCATGACCTTATGACTGGTTCAAATTCCTCCATAGTTTATTGACCCTAAAGTTAATAAAAAGAATGTGACTTTTTGGGCTAAGAGGTTATTTTCAGCTCTAAGTAATCTGAGCTCATGACTGGCTTTGGAACTGCAACGATTGTATAAAAGCTAAGATTGATTATTATCATCCAAAGATAGAATAATTAAACCTACTGAAAAAAACAATGAACTAAAAACAACTAACAGGTGAGGACAAAAGAAAATTGAAGGAAAATAAACAGTATTAAGAATATTAATAAATTTGTTCTGTATCTCTCTTGACAAATAAGTAACTGACATGAGCTTGAAAGTGCAACCCAAGTATAGCACAAATACAAGACTGTCTGCATTGGAATTCCATAACTTTCCTTTATTCACTGTGATACATTCAAACAAAAGTGCTCCAGAGAACAGCCATAGAGTAAAGGAAATTAAAATAAAAAGGCAGAAAAAGACCATCAGATACATATGGTGATTATTCATATTTCAAAGCATTAGCAACTGCTTGTATCTGAATGCACCAAAAGCCCACAAGGGTCCAACTGTTTTGCACACTGCTTCTATAATAACAATAATCACAGATAGCTCTAGCAAAACTGTTTTTCAGAACTAGAGCCAAAGCCATCATAAAGATAAAGCACCATCAGGCATATGTTTACAAATGCCATAGTAATTAGTAGAGTGTAAGAAAGGCTTAGCTGATTTAACATTTTCCTTGTATTCGTATAGCATGGGGAAGCTCTCCTTAGATTCATTCCTTCCCAGCTCTGCCATTTCACACCATGGCCTTGCATTTGCCCCACAGCACCAAGAGTCATGGGCAACTTGGTAAGGAGACAGTGAGAGATGGATGGAAGAGAAACTGGAACTGGAGCCAGTATCTATCCTCCTGTTGAAAAAAGTAATATTGGCATGGCAGCATGTACTGAACCATGTTACTGTAATACAGTGGCACAACCCACCTGAGAAACACTGTACAGACCACACTGACTTCCCAATGCTGTTTGCTGAGCTACAGGTATGTGGCTGCACTGATTTTACCTGTAAAAGACAGCTCTTGTTTTAAACTCCACTTCTGCTACAGTAAAAACGTAAGTCACTGATATCTATAAGAGAGAGCAGAGCATTCCTTCATAGCAAACTCAGACTGCACCCTACAACGTGGCTCCATTCCAGCTGCAGTATTACTGAACTGTGCACTTGTCAAGAATTATTTGTAACTCAACAGTTTGATGGGGAGGAGGATTTCTACCCCAAACAACATGAGAAATGTAGGTCAAGATGCCACACAAACTACACTGTCAAAGGGCTACAACAGAGAGACACTTATAAATCCAGGGTCCCTCTACCTGGTGTAAGTAGAACAGCATGTATCTTCAACAAAAAGTTGGAAAACTCAGTAGAACCCTTGTCCTGCTCTCCCCTTTACCTGCTTTGCTGGCAGCAATTCAGATGGCCATCAAGACCACAGACAGGCTTTCCTTTGAAAATCTGAGTTGCTGACACAAGTTTTTCTTTAAAGGATCTAAGTAGGTCATAAATAGAAAACAAGACTCTGTCACTATGTGCCTTCTGTAACAGTATAGGGACCCTGCTAGGTGTAAGACTGTGCCCCATCTCCACAATGATTTAATCCTACATACAATTTGTGTTTCCCAAGGCAGGATGCAATGGCACTACTCATATGACCAAAATCATCTTCACAGTCAAGTCCTTGCAACACCAAGGTCTGTTTGCTCAAAAAGCATTTTTCTTAACTCTGTTACTAATAAAGTCTCAAATCACTCAGGCCAAAAGAAGGTTAGAAATGTTACACAGTTATTTACCCTTCACGCTATTTGTGTGGCGTTCATCTCCCACAGCGCATGCCTTGCCCTTTTCACACTCCCTTTCTCATGCAGGAACACAAAGCTGTGATGTTTGGGTTGCAAACACCATTAAATGCCCCTCTTCAGCCCCCAACAGCATAGAAATATTTTCTTTTAAAGTTCAGATCAAAGCATTTCTACTAATCCTAGGATTTATTAACACAAACATTGCAGACATGAGATAGTCGACAGCGTCCCTTTTATAAGATTCTTTGGAGACGGTTCTGATTTCATGCTGTTTACTGATCCGCCCCTAATTAATCTTGAGTTTCTGAGCTGCAAATTCAACAAGTCCACCTGCTCCCTCCCCACCCAACATCCTTTTCTCCCCAGTGTTGAGCTGTAATGGCAGCACCACACAGCTCCTCTCCTAAGAACAAGGTTCGCATCCCCACGTTACAAGACCATCTCACAGACATTTGCAGCAGAAGTGTAGACTTTCCTCAGATGAGTAATTAAAACCAGTCATTAAGTGCTTTCAAGGAGTTTCATTGTCTTTATCCTTCCCTGCAATCAAGGTAGTTGCCTTTGATCCAGTAACAGATCTGTGCGTATTTGAGGGGGGTGATGCGAACGGCTACATTGAAATCCTGTGGGGTGCCATTCATGTCCACCCACTGATGGCCTGAAAATATGCCAATAATTTTACGCTCCCATTTGTGGTCCTGCCTCTTCCACATCCTCACGTACACCCCAGACCCACTGGCACCCGGCTGGGCATCACACTGCTGGTACAACAGGTCATATGTTTCATCTTTGACATCACAGAAGCGGTAAACCAGGTTTCCTGGGCGATCATTGTCATAGCCAGAGAAGTGAATCCTCCCTCCAGGCAAGTGTCTCGCTGGTGGGCTCACACCTATCTTCATAAACTTTCTTTTATGAGGCTTCTTCAGCTCCAACAAGGCATAGTCATAATCCATGCCAATGTCATTGGCATTGCCTTTGATCCAGCCTTTGGGGACATGTGTCCGTTTCACTCGGATCCACTGGAATTTCATTTTCTCAGGCATTGCTGAGTTGGTGATATTGGCTCCTTTGCTGCCATCTTTCTGTTTGGGCTTTAGGAACCCCACCCGCAGTTTCTGAGCTCCTTTGACATAACTCTTGCCATCATGGATGCAATGAGCTGCAGTAAGAACATGCTTTTCAGCCACCAGGGTGCCCGTGCAACCTGTAGATAGCTTCACCGATGTGGAGAATGGGTAGTTCAACAAGAAGTCTTTCCCAAAAATGCTAAACCTGCTGTCATAGCCATAGATCTGCCTCTTAGTTCGAGATTTGCCTCGAGACCCATCACCACTGTTGCTCAGAATATATATGCCCACCTCTGTTTCAGTGAGGCTACCATTAGCATATAAGGTTTCATAGGACAGGTAGTTCTTTACTTCTTCATAAGTTGGCAGAGGAGAACTTTTGTGGCATGCTGGGCCACATGGAGATACCACTTCCAGTCTGGCTTCAGCATCAAACTGTGGTTTGTCCAAGTTAAGGGTAGACTGTGGCAGGATAACTGGAACTCTGTAAGATGGCCAAGTTGGCTTCCAGTGAGAACTGGAGGGCATCACATCTTTAGCAGCACACAAAAGGAGGATTAAAGTGGACAAGCCTGCCATTTTGAATGCTGGTCTGTGGAAGCAAAAGAAAGTCCAGTTACTCACACAAACGTTGCAAGATTAATCTACCTTGCTAAGTAATGGCTTGCTAACCAGGTATAAAATAGTAAGTGATTTGACTGGAGCCAACTATCATTAAATACTTTTCTCAGAGTTAAACTAATGCCTTAACCTGTATCCTGAAACAAGTGCCCCAGGTTAACACAGAAACAGGGCATTTAACCCTTAGGTGTGCTGAGCCACCAACTTCCAGCTGATGCCAGTGAGGAGTTCTAGTGCTTGTCTTCACACAGAGTAAAGCAAATTCAGACTCCGTGAACTCCTGAATTCAGAAACCATACCTCCTGCCAGAGACATCAAGCTGATGGCAGGAACAGGAGGGTGGACAAAGAAGGTAACCTGGACAGCAGCTGCTTTGAAGAACACGACCACACAGGAGACTTGCTTCCCCTTGCAACTCATAGCAAAGTTTTCTGCTTCACATAGCATTTGCTCTCCCCTAGGCTTGCATGAGAAAGGGTGGTATGAGCACACAAGGCCAGCTAATGAAGTGAATTTACAATTCTCAATGGAATCTTCAGTTAACATACTGCCTTATTCCTTTAGAAACTCAATTAATTACTAATGCAACCCACCCCCCTCTGAGCACAGGGAGGCAAATGGGACTGTAAATGTGTTTATGAACCACAGGCAGAGTGCCTCAGACTGCAGAGAACAGCGTGCACTAGGACTGCGACAAGAAAATGTGTAACTTTAGTTCATTTGAAAATTAGCCATACAGCTGAATCGCTGCAGGAGGCATTGCCCTGGGCAAGAAGGCAGGCAGGATCTTCATCACACAAGGAGTATTCAAACAATACTTCACTATTATGTTGAGCTTACACATGTTTAAAATCCTGCGGAGGTTACACTGATCACAACTGCAGGATCATTCCTGAAATACCTCAAACCAGGAAACCAAAGCAAATCGCGCAGGAGATAACCACAGCTATCTAAGAACAAAACAGAAAAATCCTTCTTTCCAAAGCTTTTTTGTAGGAATACTCCATCCCTAAGCTGCACTGAAAAAGACTTCACAAACTACAGACTGCTGAAGTCCAAAGGTGTCCAACTGAAATATTGCTACCTGTTGTTGGTAGCATCCTCTTTGGGAGTGGGGGCTAAAATTAAAGCACACAGTATTCAGAATATCAATTGACTCATGCAGGATATCAAAACATGCCCATTCCAAAAACCAGATGTAAGTGAACAGAGCTGATGCTACCGATGCCCACAAAGGCAGGTACTGACTCTCTTCCCAAGTAACAAGCAATAGGACAAGAGGAAATGGCCTCAAGCTGCACCAGGGGAGGTTTAGACTGGACATTAGGAAAACTTTCTTCCCCAAAAGGGTGCTCAGGCATTGGAACAGGCTGCCCAGGGCAGTGGTGGAATCACTGTCCTTGGAAGTGTTCAAAAACCATGTAGATGAGGCCCTTAGTGACATGGTTCAGTGGTGGTCTTGGCAGACCTGGGGTAAGGGTTGGACTTGATGATCTTGAAGATCTTGATTCTATGATTCTTCCAGAAGTGACCAGACATTCTCTTGGTATTTTTTTCTTTAACAAACAGAACATTTTTAAAGGGATGCATGTTGCTCCAGAAGGGTTAAACTCCATCGAATGTGCTGCTTTATACCTGATGGGCAAGTCATGCGGGAAAATACAGGCCATTTTAAACATGAATCAGAATTGCATCATTTTGGAGCTCCCAAAAGTGGAAAATACTTGCTTATGTATTCTAGGAAAATCATCAGCTCCTCTGGCTCGCTCAACAGCAGAGATTAATATTGGATGTGGCTGAGTTTTGTTAAGCTACGAAATGAGATAGTCTCACGTTGGTGTAAGGATGGCCCTGCTGTATTATCAAACATACTTGTGAATAACAGTGATTAGGAAAACCCAGAAAAAGAAGGTAACAGGGACAAATGATACCACTCCATCCCCACAAAGACAATACACACTAGCACAAGTCAACTGTTAACTGTCCTACTTGTGACAGTGGGGGCTGTAGGCAGAAACGGTTCCTGGTCTCCCAGTTAGAAGCTGACAGCAGACTAAATCCCAGTTATGCTGTGCCTTAGGCAGCAGATCCCATCATTAAGAGAATATATTTATAAGCAGTCATCTCTCATCTGCCTCATACCAAAGTCATTCCCACAAATTACATTTGAAGCATTGCTGATAAAGGAATATTCATCTAAACTGCACCACTCACTCATGCTGCTTCTTGGATCTAAAAGTGATCCATGCTCACAGAGCCAGAGCTGGCCTTTGGCTGGTTTATTTAGCTAGCAGGGGGAAATCAGAAGTGTCTTTTCAGTTGCTATTTGCACAAGCAGCAAGATTCCCTCGTGCCTGACAGCACAGCGACCTGATGAAGGGGCTGTGTGACCAAAAACTTCGCTGCTTCCTCCGAGAGCATCATCTGGGCTGAAAAGAGAAATTACTTCTCCCTGCAATATCCCTACCATCAGCTCTGCAGCAACGCCAGCACTGGAAAGGCAGTTTCAATCAGTAGAGGGCAGTCGCCCTATGAAGAGAGCGAGACAGCAGCTGGGACTTAAACTGATCCCAAGAAAAAGGCTTCGGGAGATGGTATTTGTGCTGCGCTCTAAAGTGGTCCTGACTCCACTTTATGCCTCTGAACAAGCCTTCCCACACCCCTCCCCTGCTGCTTCTGTGCTATGATCACGCTGATGATAAATCTGATAATAAAACAGCCTTTTCATCAGCTACAAAACTTTGCTGTTATATCAAATGCTATTAAAACCTAATAGAATACAGTTTTGAGTATATACCGGACCATAGAAGCTAAACAGTGCTCATAAATCAAGGCATTTACTGAAGTTTTCATAGTTACATCACATCTGGAGACAGAAATGGTAATAAATCAGCTCTAGGATGCAGTAAAGAGAATAAATATGTCTTATTTATAACAGGATGCCAAAACAGAGCATAGTACCTCTTTCTGTGGAGACGCCTCCTCTTTGAAAAATAGTTAAGCAGAAAAATCAAGGAATATAAAGAGTAACCTAAATTTAAAGAGAGACCTACCAGTTATGCTCTTCTTTTCTTTGCCTTTCTCTTTTCCTTTCTGTTTCCAACAAAACCCAAAAAGCAGCAAAAAAAAAAACAAAACCCAGGGTTAACACCCTCTGTGTTCAACTACATACTCGTGCGTGACCCTGAGAGATGTTCTCAAACAGAACAAACCAGTAAGAAGCGAGGACTTCCCCCAGCAGCTATCACAAACCTATATTGAATGAATTACGACGTGCGGCTCTACTGTAGCACTGCTCTTCTGTTCCTATTTAAACTGTGTCATAAACTCAATCCACCCTTTGACTCAGTACAAAGCCCCGCTCTGATATCCAGCCTCGGAACCCCCTAGAAAGCGGTTTGTACATAATCACACTTGCTAATGGCATTAAAATGGTTTAGAGAATGGAAACAGTGACAGCTACCCCGGGGCTCCCCACACTGCTGAAGCACTTCACAGGCACATTTTCCTGCCTGCTATGGGCATTCACACCCTGAGAGAAACGGAGGTGAAATAGAACTGCCTTGTTCGGGACGGGCATGAATCATTTTCTAATAACCAAGTAATTTTTCTGGAGGAGTTCACCACTTCAGGGGTGGTTCTCGTAGTAAGATGGTAAATAACAATAAATCCTGGGACATCCAGTAGGAAAGGCTGTGAACCGAACAGGCTCCATTACATTTTTGAAATGAAGAAAGTTTTTCCACGGAGCTGGAAGCCAGAATGATTAGCATGGCAAAAGAAAACAAACGGAGGAAGAAAAACCAAGACAGCAGGAGAGAAAAACCTGCCCCAAACAAAAATTACAAAGGTGAACTAAAGCACTGTCACTGCCGTGCCAAAATACCTCCGCTGCTCCTCTTAGTCACTGAGGACTTGTCAAAACACAGCAACAATAATTGAGTTCTGCTTTTACGAAGTACAGAAGCCTTGCAGCCATCAAAATCCAACGTCTCTATTAGCCTGCGATGCTGGCGGTGGTGTGAGTTACCCTGCCTTACCCGCTGTAAGAAGAGATGTTCGGAAAACCTGAAACCAGCTTGGGTCCTGACAGGCCAAGGGTGTCTGTTAACACACACAACGGGTATCCTGACACGTGAGTCAGTGACACGCACACACAGAGGAAAGGGACTGTGGTATGTGTTTACCACTTAGCCTGATTCCTACGGAGTAATCTTACTGCCTCCTTTCTTTCTTCTTTCCCTCTCGTAAAGCAGCTTCGGTTTCACGGTACAAGAGCAAACGGTGACGGTCAGCTGGAATACAAGCTGTGAACAAGAACACGCATCCCCAGCGCTACCGACCGCCCGAGCGAAGAGGCAGAAGCCGAACAACCCCCGCAGGCTCCAGCAGCCGCTTCGCTCAACACATCACCATGTATTTCTTAAGTAAAACCCCCAAAATACCGATGTTTTCGGTCACGGAGATGTACCGAAGTACAGGACCGCAGCGGCTTAACCCAGAAGCTCCTTCTGACGCCTCCGGAGTGCGAAACGCAGCAAAGGCGAATCTTTTATCGGCTGTTTTATTAACCTCTTCGAAGTTGGTCACCGCCAGCAGAGAGCAGCGGGGCTCGCCGCCCCGGCCAGCACCCTTAGCGGGACGGGCGGGGAACGGCAGCTCTCTCCATCCCCATTGTCCGCCCATTGCGCTCCCGGTGATGGGAGCGGGTTAAAAGCGCAGCTCTCGTCCCGCACAAGGACAGCGGCTCCCGCAGCCGGGCTGTGCCGCGCCGGGCTCCCCTGTGTCCCCCCTGGGTAACCCGCAGCCTCTGGAACCCGCTACCTACCAGCTCCCCGCGGCGGCGGCGCGTCCCGGAGCCGCTCAGGCAGGTGGCGGGGCCGGTCCCATCCCTCCCGCCGGGCGCCTTCCCTCAGAGGCGCGCTCCGGGCGGGGCGGAGCGGTGTGGGGCGGAGCGGCGGCTACCGCAGGTGGCTCCCGCCGCCACCGCTGCTGCTGAGCCCCGTTCCTCCCCGCTCCCCTTCCCTCCCCTTCCCTCCCCTCCGCTCCCCTCCCGCCCCACAGCCCGCCCTTGGGGGCCGCGCAGGGGCTGAGGCCGAGGAAGTCCCTCGGTGCAGGCCGCTGCCCCAGTGCGCCCTTCAGGGCAGCACCCCCTTGTTTTCCTCTTTTCATGCCGTCTTCATTGATTTCCTGAGGTAAACCATACTTTTTTAACTCATCTTCGGTTTTATTCGCTGGGTCCCGGCACTGTGGGCAGCTCAGGGATCGCCATCCCCTCACCACAGTGGTGGCCCGGCCACCTCAGAGGGTGAACCCCTGGGGTCCCTCCCGCCATTACAGGGCATAAGGATCTTTGTGGTCTATCACCTCTGTTGCCTCATATTTGAACTTAATTGTCAGACACATTCTTTGCACGGGTTTTAATTACTCATCCTTCTTGAATCCTTATAATGATAGCTGGCAAGAAAAGAGGCGAGGGGAGCCAAGAAGGCAAAAACTCCTGCAATGTGTTTTAACTCCACAAGAATAGCCCGCAGAAGGTTTTGCCAGAATTCCCAGCTGATCACCATTACCCCAGAAAGGAAATAGGAATTGCACAGGAATCAGCTTATTCCCTGCCTTTTACTGACGTCTTCACCCCAATTCTACCTTTAGGAAGGATCAGGAGAGCTTGAAGCACAGCAAAGCTCTGCCTCATGGACCCTACGTGAGTAGCTTGAGATGCTGCAGGTTCTTGCATTTTTAGATGTGATTTCTCTAATTTGCATTTATTTGGGCTTAGAAATACTCCATTTGGGTCTGTGGAAAGGTAATTTTTAATAAATGGTAGGGAAAAGCAAGTTCTATAAAAATCATAACTACCCAGACAAGTCTATCTCAACTATGAATAATTAGAGGAGAATTGCAATGGGAGGGAGAGATCCCAGGGGTAGAAGGCAAACAGCAGAAACACAGATGGAGAATACAACTGGTCTTGTATACAACTGGTGTTGAATACAACTGGTATTGTATACAGCTGGTATCAAATACAGCTGGTATCGAATACAACTGGTATTGTATACATCTGGTATTGAATACAACTGGGTCTGGTGACACCAGTACAGCTGCTCTTGGCCACCAAGAAATGATTATGCAACAGTGAGGATGATACCTGGAGAATCAGCAATACAATACTAGTAGACCCCTTCCTTATCTCATTCTTGCCTTCTTGTCTCCCACTGCCAAGGAAGCTTTTCCCTGTCCACCTTCCCTGTGTTTCATGGATGGAGGAGCTGCTCATGGCTTGGTAGGGAGTGAAAGTGTTGTGAGGTTTGGTGGTGAGGCACTGGCACAGGGTGCCCAGAGAAGCTGTGGCTGCCCCATCCCTGGCAGTGCTCAAGGCCAGGTTGGACAGGGCTTGAAGCAACCTGCTCTAGTGGAAGGTGTTCCTGCCTGCGGCAGAGGGTTGGAACTGGATGAGCTTTAGGGTCCCTTCCAACCCAACCATTCTGTGATTCTATGATACATAGCAGAAGTCAGGGCTGAGGTCATGGTTCAGGTGGGCTCTTGCTTTCCATGGGTATACAGCCTCTTCTCTCACAAGTTCCGTGTGAGCTCCAGGGCTTCCCAAGCTTTCCTTTTGCAGGTCATCACACCAAACAAGGCCTCAAGCATTTTTACTCTTATGAAAAAGTACAGATTGCCCAGCAGTCACTTCTAGATGACTGGAACCCTTCACTGAACAATTCTTTCCATGTCCCTCTCCTGTTGTATCTCAAATGTTTCAGCCTTCCTGTACCACACTGCTGTTTTCAAGAGTCTCAGTGGAGATACATGCCAGCATAATTGTTTCCTTCTTTCTTTGTTTTCCCCAGTTTTTTCTTTGCAGTGACTGTGAATAGATTCTGACTGACTAAAGAAGGACTGTTTGATCTCCAGACACAAATTCAAATAGACACAATCCTAGACACCCATAGAAATGTTTACAGCAGACGGGGGGGAGGGGCAGAGGTACAAGACACTGCTAAGATACATATGGTGGGATTGATCTCACTTAACTGTGGGGGTTTAGATGCTATGGGCTATCCATGATACAATACAGACCACAAGCCTTTCCCATCCGGAAGTAAATGCTGGAAAAGATGAAGGCCCCTCATCCAAAAAAAGTGCTGTAAATATCCATAAAGTCATTCCATCACACTTCTTATGGATCTCTGTCTCCCTATGACTGACTGCTGCCTCTCTACTTCTGATTACGGGAACAGATAATCATGGGATTGTAGAATGGTTTAGGTTGGAAAGGACCTTGAAGTTCATCTACTTCCACCCCCCTGCCATGGGCAGATTATAAAACATTATGTGCCCCTATGTACAACACATAGATGAAAAGGAGCCACTAGGCTTGGTGTCTACAGAACTCCTCCCTAGAATGAAACCTTAAAGAGATTGTTGGGCAAAACCTTTTTCACATCTAAAGGAGCACAGAGGAATGTTTAGTTTGAAACTTAGTTACAAGACATTTGGTTGCTGTAAAAACTTGTAGATTTGTATTATTTTTGAGCCATATACATTCAGCCATATACATTAACCTCAGAAAAGACAGTTTGCCTAGTCTAAGAGAAACAATGAACCCTTGTCCAGTTCTCTCTAGCAGCTAAAGGCAAAATCTAATGTTTTAGCTTTCTAATTCAAAAGAGGGGGGAAAGAAACAATTATAGATATTTTTTCCTATGTGTATAACTCTTAAGAATCAAGAGCTCTGGTGATATTGGGCTGCAGAAGCTTCTTTAAACAGAGAGTGAAGTCCAAGACCTGAGTGTTACTGTGAGCCATTGTTGAGGCAAAGAGCAATAAGTGACAACCTACATAGTAAGAGTGAAGAGGTATTAGCTGTACTATATTGTCAAGTGATAACACACATGCTGACTTTTCAGCACCTTGTGAGTAAGCTGAAAATGAAACAGTCTACAGGTGGGAGCCCTAATGAATGGCACTGTCAGGAGATGATTCCTCATGGTTGAAGAAATCTTTTATTCTGCAGGGAAGTGAAGTAACCTGGCATTATGGGCCTGTGCCAGATTCCACTGCAGACAATGGAGTGATTTCAGAGGCCACTGAGTCTGCAAGGAAGACTGACAACCCTCAGTTGGCTCAAATGAGTCCTTCTGTTGCTTGCTGCTGGTGCAATGCAGCAGAAAAGGCTTTGGATTTCTCTCTGCTATGGCAGCTCTCTAGCAGGCTCATCTGCCTTCCCTTGGATGAGACCCCTTCTCACAGATGCTCTGTTTCCCAAAGCACTTTCTAACTTAGGAAGGAAGGAATTAAAGGTGAAAAGAATCATAGAATCATAGCATGGTTTGGGTTGGAAAAGACCTTAAGATCATCTAGTTCCAACCCCCTGCCATGGGCAGGGCCATCTCACACTAGACCATGTCACCCAAAGTCCTGTCCAACCCAGCCTTGAACACTGCCAGGGATGGAGCACCCTTTGAAAATAGTCTATTTTGAAGGCAAGGATGATGCATACTGGGGCTCTGGAGAAGCAAGTCTTATCCCCATCTCTCCTCTTACTTCACTGTAGGACTTGAGGAAGGCTCTACTGCCTCGGTTCCCAACCTGTGCAATGAGCGTGAGAGCATGTTCTATCTCAGTGCAGTGTTATGATGATAAACACAGTGGTGTTGTATACTCGCTGTGATGGTGGGAAGGAGGCCAGACATTTGCCTCATATATGTTGCACCATAAGATGATACCACCCAGAGAGAACAAGCTCTTTTGCTCTGGTTTTCCAAGACTGTGGACATAAGGGTGTTGGGGGAGGCACGTAATCCCCTGAAACAAGATACCTTTACTGTCAGCTCTTAAATGAAGCATGTGAGGACTGAGATTCTGAATTGTTTGGTTGATGAAAGATTGCTGAGTGGGAAAACTGACAGCTGAATGTCTACAACGTCCTTCCTGTGCTGGTAAAAGTCTTGTTACCAATGAGTGTGACCTGGTGGAGCAGGGTGGAGGGCTCCAGTCTTGGAGAGGAGTCCCCTGCCCAAATAAAGACAACTAAAAGCTAGGCATGACCACTCCAGATTCCTTTTGCCTTAAGCCTTGAAGGGCTACCTCAGAGGGCAACTTCCATCTTAAAACAGGATATAAGATAGGCTGGACAATCATTCCTTAAAAGCACTCATTTTCTTCCATTGTCTGTTAGGAGAGGTTAAGTCTGACTTTTTGATACCTAGAGTCCAATGAAGGTAATCCCACTCAGCGTGTCCATCTTCCTTCTGGGTGAACAGGGATATTTGAGCTTCTAGCTGCACGTCATCCTAACAGAGGAAGGGTTTCCACTGCACTTTTCCACCTGCAGACACAACTGTGTGAATAAAGCTTTGCCTGAGACAACTTCAGCCTTGCAGAAAGTTTGTAGAATTATTGCAAAACTAATCTACTACTAAATGGGAAATAAAAGAAGTAAGATTGGGCTGAAAATACAGTACTTTTAGGAATAATTTTGTAGTTCTTCCCCCCAGAGTCTTAATCGAAAGACTTATTGGGATTATCTATATGTCAGGCACAGCATGGGATTCTCTAAATATCCACTTGAAACAGAGCATATTATGTAGAAAGTTTTGATCAAACTATGAGATGCATAGAAAGAAGAAAATGAGGAAGAACATTTTGAATTCAGCTTGGTTCAAAATTCACAGCTATATATGTTATGTATGCTCTTAACTGTACAGATCTTGAGAATTACTGCTGTTCGTATCACTGAAAACATTTCTGACAAGTGATATTTAAACTAACAGTGCCCTTTTCATTTCATGATAGTGAAAACTTGTTGAAATAAACCAGGCATCTGGATTTGCTCCAACAAGACTGAGATTCTTGTAAGATGTTGCATCTTCACCATTTGGGTAAACAGCATATCAATACAGTGAAGTAATCCCAAAATAACACCTTAAAAACAAAGCACCCACTGCAACTGCACTGCTTGAGAACTTCAGGAATTTCCTGAAGAAGGGAATCTCCAGTGTTATGCAAAACTGGATCACATTCATCACTACTGTTTTTGTTTTTGTGCTAGTAGCTTTCAGTGCTCCATCTGGTGGGTTTGAAGCCACTACGTAGTCATCTAAGAATAGTGAGCTATAACATTTTATAAGTCCTGTATATGACCAGGAAGTTATTGTATATTTAGAAAGTCAAGGAGAGTATTAATAGAGTGCTTTTCAGCTCCTGTTGGAGATCATACTCACCTCATGCTCAGCTTCGTCAAAGAGAAGCCCGTGTCCAATGCACAAAGCAAAGGAGAAGGATCTTGGCACAGTGGGAGCCCTCACCTGCAGAACAGATGAGCTGGGCATGACGTTTGGTCAAAGCTTTTACCATCTGCCTGTCAGCCTTTGCAATGATGTTCCTCCACTTATGCTGGGAAAGGCCTTTCTAGTCCTGTTGTACAGTGACGACTGGTAGAATTTCTAATAAGATCCTTGAGCTCAGACTTGGTTTGATGTGTGGTTATGGTGCAGCTGGGATGAAGGCACCCTGACGTAAATGGTGTGAATCATGAGGGACCACATCATATTTCAGACTATGTGCTGGCAGCACAGACAGAGCCATGCAGTTAAAACTTCCATCAGGGAAAGGAAGGGTTGAAGGTGGTGTTTTTGGCAAGATCATCCTGCCATGGATGCAGGCTCTGTGGAAACACCTAAAGCAGGTGTATCTGCCCAGCTTAGGGAGATAAAGAAAAAGGAAAATCAGGCGGGGATTGGGACAGTTTCCATAAGTGGATCTGCCTTAATTTCTTGTTCAAATAAGACTGCTTTCAGTAGAATTTCTAAGTCCATGTAACACCTGTGAATCAGTGCTCCTAATGAAATGAACACAGAGGTCCAGGGTGCACAGGAGGGCTGTTCAGCTATCACAGCCAGCACAGAGGCTGTCTGGTAGGGACCTCCAGTCTGAAACATGAAGGGGAGTCATGGTAGAACCAGGGGAGGTCAGATATTAGCTTGGGAACAAGTAAACAAGATTAACCTTGGCTAATTTTAACCACCGAAAAATTATGCCAGTAGCCTAAGGAAGTCTGCCTATAAGTCAGAGGAGGAGGAGGCATCTCCAGGGGGCAATCCATCCCAGCCATGTTAGATGATGCAGTTACTACGGATGAACTGCAGTCTGGAATTATTTTCTCTTGGGTCTCATAGAGGTAGCTCATGTGGAGAGGACATTTGGCTTTTAGTTAGATGGCAATTCAGAGTTAAGTACTCTTCATCAGAGAATTGCTCTTGGGTGGCTCTTGTTGACACCTTGTCAAGATGAGCTTGGCTTGTTTTCCATATCTAGCGTATCCAGCTATGAAAACAGTGATGAGTTTTCTCCCAGATAGGGAACCTGTTTCACTAACCTATGATCCCTTCCATTCCCTGGGGGCAGATGACATCTTTCATTTGCGAGCTAATAATTGGGATTTTATGCTTCTCAGCTGTGACTGCAGCTGCAGCACTGTATTTAGTTCTGGCTACCTACTACCATGTCAGACAAACACAAACTGGAGGTGATTAAGAAAATAAAAACCCAAGAATAATTAAAGGTAAATAAAGAAAATAGGTATAATTTATCACAGATGAATCTAACAGTCTACACTTGCAGTGTAGAATATGTAGGGCCCTAAGGAGGAATTACTTCACATGCCACTAAAGAGTATCATGACAAGAGCTATAATGCAATGAGATAAGAAAAGACATATTCGGGCTAAATGTTACCAGAAAAATTTCTGACTGTGTGAACTGGTTGTGAAACAGTATCCCAGGGGATTTCCCCACCCCCAAGGATATATAAACTGTGTAAGGCAAAATATTAGGAAAGGGAACAATCCTGAATATTGTGTAGCATTTAAGTAATCCAATATGTCTTTCTCAGCACTAATTACTGCAATCTACAGTTCAAAGCCTAGAAGATAAGAAAACCATTTGATGACATGTCTCGCAGAGACGCATCCCATGAGGAGTATTAATAGCAAGTCTGGATTTCTTATAACTTATTTCCGACACAGTGTGCCTTTGAGTGCATTTCAAAACTCAAAGATGAATGTCTAAAACCAGCCCTGTGTGCTCCACACTACATACCAGGTACTCACTGGTGGTCTGTAAATATTTCCTCTCCCACAAGTACTTAGCAAAAAAGCCTGTTTCCGAATGTCAAATCTATGTATGTAGTCTGCACTCTTTCAGTTAAGCTGGGTTCCCTTCTGTAGCAAGGAGACAGATTTAAGTGGAAGAAATTCATTTTTAATGACACGTATACAGGCTCCCACAGGCCAAATCAGATGAAGATATAGATACTACAGATGTGAGTCTAGGACCAGGTCCACACCAGGAGCTGAGTGATGCATCAAACTTTCTAAAGGTTTCTAAATACTTAGAATTTCACTTTCTCACCCTCATTGAAAATATGAACCAACACAAGCAGGGTATAGCTAGCTGCCTGCATTTAGCAACAGCCTAAGGCAGTTAATCTGAGAGGCATCCCATGTAGCTCTATGGCATCATTCCATGGTCACTGTGGCAGAAGACTTCCTGGGACAGGAAAGAGCAGGGTACTGGAAGTACCAGCTTTTGCTGTACCTTAGGTGCTGCAAAACGTTTTGGTCTGTCTTCACTTGATAGTCAAGTTACCCACAGAAAGGGTTTCATAGCTGGAAGGAAGCACAGTGATCCAGCCTGAGATCCGGCACTACCCAGTGGACTTCTCTGCCCCTGATCACTAGTCTTGTTTGAGCTAGAAGGACATTTTAAGGAGCAGTCAGCCTTGAGCTAAAAATTATCACAGTGTAGGTATACATTACAGCCTTTGGTTCATCATTGTCTAGTTATTTCTATTTATACTTCAGCTGTTTCTCAATATATGTTATGGTCAAAGGCCTTAAAAGTCTGAGTATACTGTATCAGTATAACTACTGTTATCCTAAAACTTGCAACTTCATCAAAGGCAGTATTATTCTTTGACAAAATCTGCTTCCATAAATCTTAATTACTTTAATCCTTTGTGAAGTATATCATCAATCTCGTCATGTCATCTGAGATTGGAATCAAGCAGAAAAGCCCAAAGTTACCTGGGTAATTCCATCTATCCCATTCCTACTCATGTAACCTTTGCTTTTTTCCAGAGCAATTTGTCATATGTTGTTTACCATGTTTTATTTATTTATGTATTTACTATGTTGTAGCTGGGTTGGCAGCCCTGAGCCATACAGCAGGATGATTTCCTAAGAACTTACTCATGTTTCTCACTGTAACGGAAGAGATGGGTTGGATCAAGTGAAATAGGGTGAGACATAAGAGTCTGTGTTATACAGCACTTAGATAATCCTGTACGTCTTTTACTGTATCAATCTGAAACAATGAAAGGCATGAATCATGATAAACATGATGTCCTGATACAAAAGGTACAACATCTGTGTGTGACTCAAAGTATGCTAACTTATTTACTAATACACACCATTAATGTATTTTAAAATAAATACTTAAGAAGCACTTGTTAAATATTTCCTGCATTGCCAGCATGAAGGAATAAGGACACAATTCTCCATTGTACTGCAACAGGCATGGTTATAAATGGAAAGGCAGCTTTAAAATAACAATTTCTCTATTATGTCTCATTAAAAGCCAGCTGTTTGCTACCGGCAAGGAACACAGAAGGGTCTGTGACAGCAATGCTCCAAGTTATACTTTGCCTAAGTGTACATTGCTTATAGTATTATGGTGGTAGCTGCTGACCTGTTCCATTATATGACTTTGGAACAAACTCTCTTTCACCCTTGCTGTAAAGCTAAGCACATTTCTTTCAGAGTTCTTAGTAAATAATGGCCATATCTCCATTTGCAAGAATAGAATGGAGCAGAAATTCCTCACTGAGCCTGTGGGGCTGGGCAAACCACCACAAATGTTTAAATATTTGATTGGAGAGAAGCCAGCGTTTGAATGTCATGGAGAGTGGCCAGTGCCAAGCATCCAATCCTACTGCAGGACCCGAACGTTTGAGCTGGAGCTAATTGTTTACCCAGTCTGTCTGCTCGGGCAAACAAGATCCTCGAAGCTCATTGCTAAGAGTCTGCCCGGATCCCCATTCCTCAGCTTTATGTACTTATTAGGTGTATGATAAAGGAGGGCACAAAGCAAGCACAGACCCTAACAAAGGCAAGGGAATGCCAGGCCTGGACAGAATGAAATCAGTGTATGGTGAATGCTCTTGTTCTGGGTGTGAATATGGAGTTTCTGTTGTGAGGGTAGGTGAATAGCAGAAGGAGGGTGAGGTGAAGTTGAGTTCCCCATACTGAACTCTGCAAGGAAAGACAAGAGCTGACTGAGCCCTAATTAGGGCTTGACAGCCTGATCCTGCGGGGAATATTCTCACTGATATAAATGGGAGCTCTGTCTGATGAACAACAGTCATGTATTATATTGCTACATATATTAATTGTATTTCTTCAGATTCCATGAGTCCTGCAAGCAACTACACTGTGCTATACATTACAATAAAGAAAAAATATACTTTCTCACCCTACTTTGCAATCAAGATAGAAAAGGTGGTCTATCTGCCTTATGTTTGCACAGTTACTGGCAGAACATGGAATAATGCCAATGTCCTCTGAACCCCTGTCCAGTAGGCACTGTTCATTTAATTAGGTTTCTCAGCTACATCCCTAACCTTAGTACTTAACTCACCTTTGAATTTCATACTCTATCACATTCCATATTCCTAATAGCAGTTTCAGGAGGCTGACAGAGATCCTGTAACACAACCCCATGTGACACTCGGTGAAGGACAGAATGTTTAATTTGTCTCTAATGTGCTTGAGGAGATAAAAATAGATTTGTGGAGCTGATTTTCTTTTTTTTTTTTTTTTCACTGGGAAATAATTGAGGGAGAGGAAGCAAAAGAAATGCGGAGCTGGAAAACAGCAGCTTTTGAGGTTAAACTGCTTCTCTTTTAGGAAGTTATCTCAGGAGCTGTTTGTTACCTAATGTCATAGTTTGAAAGAGATCATGCAGTGTGGGAACTGAAAAGAGACTCAGTTTAGGTAACAACCTCTGTGATTTCTGTAGCATCAGAAGGACCTCTTCTGCACCAGCAGCCCCGCTCCTTTAGCACAGGACAGTCCCCATGCTGGGCAAGAGGACCCTCTGGTCTCCCTCCCTCCCTCAGCCTCTGGCCTTTTTGCTGAGACAGCTGATAAATATGTCAAAAAGTGGTGCTGTTGGAAGACTGAATTTAGATTACAAGCCCATGTCTCCAAACTGCCAGCTGGCAATAACTCCAGTTGCTGCTGCCTTGGGCCTGATTTAATGCCTGACAAAAGGGGAAAGCTCCATGTGTCACTGGCCCTGTCAAAACACCCCTCTGGCTGTATTTTCTAACCCACTGAGGAAGGCTTTAAAGTACATTCAGTTGTAGATAGAGATGAAATCTCAGAGGAGATAGGGCAATGGGGGAGGCCCTTACACTCCCCAGAGGCAGAGGACATCCTGGGGGATTCCTGCATACTGATACAAACCAGTTGGACAGAAATAGGAGAAACTGGAGGTCTGTGCAGCTGCAGAGCTACACCATGACTACAACGACAGAGGTGTGGTGGGATGTTTGCATGGCTGGTGTGCGTAGATGCACACAGGTGGAGCTGTAATACATGAATACTCCTTAGACTCTATGAAATACAGAGAAGACAGGAAGGAGGCTGTGTTCAGTGCCAAGGATACCTCTGACGTGCAGGATGTTTAGGTATTTCCAGAGGTCCTTCATAATAGAATCATAGAATCACGAAATCCCCGACTGGTTTGTGTTGGAAGGGACCTTAAAGCTCAACCAGTTCCAACCTCCTGCCACGGGCAGGGACACCTTCCACTAGAGCAGGTTGTTCCAAGCCCCGTCCAACCTGGCCTTGAACACTGCCCGGGATGGGGCAGCCACAGCTTCTCTGGGCACCCTGTGCCAGCGCCTCAGCACCCTCACAAGGAAGAATTTCTCCCTAATGTTTAATCTAAATCTCCCCTCTGGCAGTTTAAAGCCACTTTACACTTGTACTTTACAAAGCAAATTTCTCTATGATGCATTTTCCTTGTAGGATTCTTCTTCAGCCTCACAGGTCTCTCATCAGGAGGCCAGCCTACGTTGTTCATTTGTTCATTTTCCCTTGTTTACTGAGTTTATTCCCCCTGCATTCTTCTAGAAAACTTTTTTCCCTCCTGATCACGTGCTGAAAGTGATAAAACTGGAATTACAAAGACACTGCCAAGAAGACAAGTTCCTGACATCCTTTGCTAAAAAATCGCTGGTGCCTGGGAATATCAGTCAGTATTCAGTTATTATTTTGGTAGACTCAGTCAGTTGTTTCTTGCAAGCGTTGGATTTATAGAGGGAAAGAGGGCAACCTAAGGAATAGGTTTTCTGCACTAGAGGTAGGCTGAACGGCAATAAGCAAATGATGACATGAAATATGTACAGGCTACTGTGCTGATACTTTATTTCTGCCATCTCTGGTCTTCCCACAGTAGGATCCACATCATCATATGGAAAAAAAGGCCACAGAAACTCAGAACTATGCACAATGCAGCCATAAGGGAATAAGACCAAGTTACCTGCAGCTGAGAGATGCAATTTCACAGTCTGTATGGGTGCAGTGCAGGGAGCAGCCAGCACTCTGGGAGGCAAAAAGGAGCTGCTGGGATACAGCAGTCAGATCCAAATCACAGGTGAACTTGAATGTCTCAAGGACAAGGAGCCAGTGGCCAGGCAGGGGTTTGTGCCAACAGTTCTAAAATGTCATCTTGCTCTGTAGTTGGGGATACTTTATCTTTTCTGGGTCAGGCAGCCCGAAAATATCCCTCTGGTGAGAAGAGGTGATTCCAAACCTGGCAGCTCAACTGGTTCCATGCCCTATGTATATACACTGTAGACCCGCTGCATCACAAGGCAAGGATTGAGGTATCTGCAGGACCGATAGCAATGAGGAAACAGATACAGAACTTGTCTCATCCAGAGGTCAGGACAAGCTGTGAACAGTGCTGAGAAAGGAGCAGGTGCCTCTACAGTCACCCCTAGGTAAACCCTCACTGCCAAAAGACAGCTTATTCCTCTGTCACAGGTATTAATGATCTGACATCTTCTCCTCAACACTGGAAACTTTCTTATTGGAAACGTATCTGTATTGAAAGCTTTCAACCACCTACTTGCTGGATTGTACCAAGCGCACACATGCATATATGTGCGTGTGTGTGTGTGTATATATATATGTATAGGTTAGCTGCATCTCTCACTAGACTGTGTTGACACTGTATAAAAGCAAACCAAAAGACATTTTGACTTGGTATATGGATTTTCTCAGAAAAAGAGCCACACATTATTTTATCTTTGTCTACCTATATCACGTTACAACTATAACTAAAGCATCTACAAGTGCCTCTAAATATCCTGACAGCATATTTTTCCTGTTTCATCTACATTTAAACATCCTCTCTAACAGTGCTGACTTTGATTATGTTTTGGGTTGACTTCTTTGATTAATTGTTCATTTCACAACAACTTGTTGTCTCCAAACATATTTTCTTTTCTACTACATTATATTAATACTCCAAAAAGCTAAAGTCAGAATAGCATTCTTTGTTCTTACTGTAATAGAACCGGCATTAAAATGTTGTTGGCATTTCTTGTGGAATGGAAACTTGAGGTTTCAGCTAGATCTGATACCATCTGTTTCACAGAAAGGCAGAAAAGTTTCTCTTATATCTATTCCCTTTATTATTTTAATATAGACTAAAACTTTAAGCACCTGCTTGGTAGAATCCAGCTGCATTCCCATAAAAGCAAGGAGACATGGCTATGTCATAAACTTCCATGAAAAATATGCTTGGAAATCAGACAAATGCACTTCCAGCCAAAACCAGTCAATAGATATTTTGTCTCTGTTTGCTGCTCCCATTAATTTAAACTTCACATGTCATGGGGAGGAAAATGGAATACATTATCACTGGCAAGTGAGGCTGGCAAGCTCTCTTAGTACACTGGATGGAGCCAGGAATGATGTGCACAGCTCCACTTACCACCCCTTTGCTTCACTTAGTGAACTTCCTCCTCATTTTCTGTGTGTTGGAGGAAAGATTCTGCCCAGTCTTGTTATTTATAGCCACAACAAAGCCAAAGTATTTGGAGTTTTTGTAACTAATGAAATACAACTCACAGTGAGGAACCCAGAACTAAAGCACCTTCTAGCAGATAACCATTTGCACGGTCTTGGCCAGTTGTGAGCTGGAAAGAATAAACAGTTTTCCCATGCCAAGTGAAGGTGAGAGAGGGCAGCAGTTTAGCTTGTGTCACATATCTTTTCCACAGTCCCAAGCCAAACCACTGCTATAGATTCCCCCCTCCCTCCCACTTGCTGGACTTTCTAACGTGAGAAATATCTTCCCATGGAAAGCAGTGGTTGCACAGCCACATGGGATCCTGCCTTACTCATACTGCTGGCTTCTGGCTACATTTTATGGAGCCGGGCAGAGATGCCAGAGTTACCCTCTGGCTGAGATCCCTCCTGGAAGCAGCAGCAGCAGAAGTCAGGAGGGAGAAGACAGGCTCCAAAAGACCCTCCCAGTCATCACAGAAAGTGACTTTATTTGACTAAACAGCAGGCAAACCTCCCATTGCATATTATGGCACAAGTACTGCTAGATATAAATCCAAAGACCAACTGCCCATGCTCCCTGAAGACATGAAATCTTTTCATAAGACAAAGCTGTTCAGTTCTGAGCCCTAGACAAATTCCCATCTAAGTACAATGCACTTATCTGCACTGCTTTGACAGTAGCAGTTGGATACTTATCCCTCACTCTCTGACCTTTACAGCTCTACCAGTGCTGTTTGAGTAATTGCTCTGCTGAGCACCAACCTAGATGAGAGCATTTCAGTGCTAAGCAGAGTGTGCTTGAAGTATGAGAGTTATAAAATGCCTTGAGAATGTCACACTATAAATTGCAAGCTTATTGAAAACCATGGGCTTATACACGCAGAACCTGAGTGGTGAGGAAGGGGGCTTGGTGAACCCAGACAGCATTGTCAGGCCATGATCAGCATGTTCACTGCTCAGGAGAGTGCTAAGAGGGGAAGCACAGCTTCCATCAAAAGATGGCTTTTAACTCCACCATATATTAACCTTGTGCAGAGGGTGGTACAGACAAAAGGAGAATATGAGGTAAGCAGTATCAGAAAAGGGAAGTGGCAGGCCCATACTATGCAGGGCATTAAGCCTTCAGAAGTCTTTGAGATCCTGAAGGCAAGTCAGGGCAGTGGAACAGCAGCAATTCTATTATAGTGTTCCCTGGAACGTCAGTAAAACATAGTACCAACATGGAAAGTTAAGTTACTCTTCATGGGGAGAACTGTCCTGATACACCTAATACCTGACTTTGTCTCCCATTTCTATTTCCATTGGCATCTAATGCCCAGGTCATGACTGGTGAGTTGGTAAGAGGTATATAACAACAGTCAGAGTCATTTTCCTTCCTTATAGAGCCTCTAGACCCACCAAATAAATGAGTTTCAGGCTTCTGTCCCTGCACCTTGGGCTGCTCTGACTCACAGGAGCCCACAGTACTGCCTACAATACCACAGTGGGGTTTTGTCTGTTGTTTTCCACTGCATTAAAGCAGGAGTAATAACAGTGTCATGAGACCAGCACCAAACAGAAGAAACTCTGCCAAGTGAAGCTGTACTCATGTACAGCTCAAAAGCAGCAAGGACAGGAACTGTCCAGAGACTAAAACATTTCCATGTTAGATTTATGATTTAATACTTGTTTAAGTTGAACATTAATATGGATAAAACAACTTTCAGAACACAGCCAAGGCAGAGTTGATCCAAAAGTCAACAGGACAAAAGAATCTGGAGCACAATTCTGAGCCAAACCACTGAAGCTGATAATGTCTGGCAAGAAAACTCACCTCAGAGAAGAGCTTGAGGACAACAAAACTCCATTAAATAACACAAATCAGGCCTTGCCCTTTGCTGACTGTCTCTCTGCCTCTCTGCCTTTATTCTGACCAGATGTAAAAGACTTTTGGTCTTGGAGGCCTGGGATATCTTTTCTAAGGAGGATCAGGATTGCTTCTGCATTGGGGATTCAAATCAGCCCAAGCTGCAGCTGACCCTTCCAACTGGAGGCACAAGGACTAGAAACCTGTAACTGACTCTGGCCCAAACTGTATTTACTGACAGAGAGCTGGTCAGGAGCTTGCCAGCTATTAATTGTACTTTGACAAATTAGAAAGGCTTCCTGTCATCCATCAGGGTACCCACTTCCCATTATTCCGGGCTAACAGTCTGTGAAATGAAAAGGCAAACACAACTTCATTAAAACAAAGTGAGACACTTTCTGGGCTGGCAGGTTTGGATGACTAAGAATCGAGCCCCAGGGGTTGCACTTCCAGCTTCATCTCTGACTAGCTATATGGGGGAAAGAAGGACAAAAAGTCCTTTCAACTCTGTACCTCAGTTTACATGTTCATCAGGCAGGGACACTACTGCCCAGAGTCCTCTTGAGAACACTGTGGGAATGAATTACAATTCATAAACCATCCTGTGACCCTGTGGGGATGCAAAGCATTAAATTCTCACTCCAAACCCATCCAGATTAATTTTGAAAGCACTATATTATTACTACAGTGGTTGGAGAACCAGGACTGGAGTATTAAAACCAATATCAAGCATTTAGTTAATTCATCATCCAGCAGAGTACAAGAGAGAATACATTCCTCCAGTCCAATCTAATCCCATACACCTTGGCTACCCTTAACTCTCAAGGATTCCTCTGCCCTGACTATACACCTGATTGTCTCAGGACTGATTCAGATATACCCAGATATGCCCTAGGTGGGCTGACTCAGACTCTGCAAGTGTTTTTATCATTCCAGATCTTAGCTTTGGTCTGTATTAGCAAGTTAAGTCCAAGCTCTAGCCCTGAGGCCTGATGGCACCACGCAGCCACCAACCAGATGATTAAGTTTTCCTTCTCTCCTAATTTAAGTGTCTGTGCAGGGACCATGAGCTGGGAGCAGCACCATCCTGGTGGTCCCCCAGGTCCCATTGAACAGGGTTAGCACCCTCTGCTACACCAATGTCAGGGCCTTTCTGACAGTAGAGCAGCAGTTCAAGTCCCCTGCCCTGCAACATTCCTTGGCCTGTTTAATTTATTGGTGGAGGCGTAGCCTTAGATGTAGGAGATAAGTGTCTAAGTTTGCTGAGATGTGCCAGGACAGCACAGCTATGTGAGGGATGGGTTAACTCCTTCTATCCTGTAGCCATGTGATGATCCTACTCATCACAAAGGTGGGACAGCCCAACATCTAAGTTGATGAGGTAAGTCTGTATAAGCTGAATATGTCAAAGGAACTCAGGAGAACCTCACTGTGGTGCTCAGTGCTCTTGGGAAGCAGCTGTTTATTTCTGGATTTAAGCTCAGTGATTAAGCCTGTGCTCTGCTCACAGCCTTGTACTTGGGACCTTCTAGACCCAGGACACATATGCCAGAATCTCAGCACTTCTAGTGCTTCTCACTGAAGCATCCCCCAGCCCCTGCACACAGCCGAATATAGAAATACTGGATATGGATATACTGAATATAGAGGTAAAAGCAATTGGGGTACCCAGGACTTGTCCTTCATGTGACTGTGAGTCAGTGACAAACCCAGGGACGTAGGTTGGGATGCCTGAGTCGCAGCCCCCTGCATGAACCATGATACCACAGTGCCTCACAGCTATTGTCTGAGCTCTCTTGATCCCGCTGCTGCAACCAGCCCCTAATGAGTACCAGATACATCCACCTCCACAAGGAGACAGGGAAAACGAGGGAGGATTGTCCCCAGAATGCCACAGGCAGAAGATTAGTTCCTGGAATAGTTTCCAAGCCACTGAACCAAAACCTTGGCTTTATATTCCAGCAGAATATAAACTTTTCAGATCCTCTTTTTACGTGATAGCTATTTTGCAGCCCAAATCCTTAAGTCTTTCACTCTGGAAAGGCAACATGGCCAGCATCTGATGTCCTAGCATCCATAACAACATCTGCTAGTGTCAGCAGAATAGAAACAATGGGAAACCTATGTATGCAGTCCAAAACAAAGGTATGTTTAACATGGCAAGTGGGCATCTATTTACATATATTAATATTTCTGTGATGAACCACACCTAATACAGTTACTGCTGCTTCTAATGGTTAGGTGCTGTTTTCAACGGCTGGCAGCTACAATTAGCCACAGCTCAGGTACATCATATGAAGTAAGAGGTGTGGGAGTATTTGCCTGATTGAGGCTACTATGCTTAATCCTTGGCATTTAAAATACTGCCTTTAAGTTGCCTTAAAATGTTAACAAAAGGAACTACAACTTTACATGCCAATTAAGAAACCTGCTCTAGATTTTGCTCTTGAAGTGCTTTCGTTTGATTTGAATGTAGCTATTTGGATTGCATGGAATAAAAAGCACATGCTTCAGAGTGGCAGCTTTCATTCCTTTAGGGCAACCAGCATCCCCTCAGTGCAAAGGATTAAATCAGAAGTAAACTAAGAGACATACTACAGAGAAGGCTGGCTGGGTACTGTTCACTATGGACAAAGCAACCCTTCTCCCCACTGGTAAGAAATCACACTAGTGCAGAGACCCAGCACAAAGCCCAGACACCACTTAAACATCCTGCTGAGGGGTTTAAGTGTTGGCAAGGCTTTGTGCTAAGCCTCAGTAATGGGTTGAATATCAACCACAAGAAAAAAACAGGGACAAACTGCACTGAGATTTTGCCTGGGTCTGATTCTGTATTTCCACAGCCCTTTATTTTTTTGGTGGGAATTTGGAGTCAGCACAAGATATAGGATGTGGCTTGACATTCCACTATATACCTAAACCCTTTGTAATGAAAGGGGTACACAGGTATATTATCCATGATAATACTTCTTGATGTAAATGGTCAGTGCACATAAAATACACGCAGACCAGTTACACCGATTAAAGGTAGTGCCACTCATCTGAAGGAAAAGGTGTGATGTGAATCAAGCTGTCTCCGGGTCTCCCTTAGGGATCACACAACGCATGCCTTCATTCCCACATCACAATGCACTGTGCCTGTACCATGGCACAAACTGGGGCCCAACCATGTTGTCCTGCTGCAGGCACCACTGGGTCACAAAGACTGGTTCTTCACTAAAGCATCTCTGTATTTATTCATACAATGGTGTCCCAGACTCTGCCCTTAGGAAAGAGGGTGCAGATATTGTTTGTGGTCTCCTGAACTTCCCATAATCTATTGATATTTCCAGCCACGGCAATCATGTGGGTTGGCTGCTCATGGAATCAGAGCCTCTGCTGGCTGGGTCTGCCTATAGGGCTGTTTCTACAGAGCTGCTTCAGCTCCTTCTTCTTCGCTGCTGCTTTTCATGGACTTCCACAAAAGAAAGCTCAAGTGAAAGCTGTTAAAACTCCCCAACTCATCACACCACAGGCATGTTTGGAACAAGATCTTGAGTGGGATCCTGGAGGTAAAAGAAGGGACACAGGAGGTAAGCCATGGTATGCGTGCATGGGAGAGACCAAACATCTTTTCTTATTTAGATTTAAATAAGAAAACACGAGAAAAGACTTAAGCTCAGGGTCAGTTGAAGAATTCAGTTCAAAAATCATGACAGGCACAACTCAGCAGTGTACTTCCCACAGGTATAAAGGTACCAGGCAAGTACAACTTCAAGTACAACCAAGTACAGCTTCATTCGGCAGTTGTGCATCCAGTGAGCTCAACCCTGCTGATCTCGATCCCACATTAGGCAAAAGCCAGTTGTCAGCTTCCAGATCCAAGCTTTTCTCTGTTCAGGTCAGGGAGCAATGCAAGGAAATGAGAGGTCCAAAAGTGTATCATTGCATGGCAGTTAGCAACAGGACTGCCACAGCAGTGTGGGCAGAGCATCCTCTTAACCAAGAACTTGCTGCACCAGAGGTTGCTGGGGAGGTTACCAGAAACCTGGTAAGAAGCATTTCTGTGTAATCTTCCTAGAAGAACTTAATACTTTATCACTTCCAAACGGGACATGGGGTAATAGGTTTAAACTTAAACAGGGGAAGTTCAAGTTAGATATAAGGAAGATGTCCTTTACTGTGAGGGTACTGAGGCACTGGAATGGGTTGCCCAAGGAGGTTATGAATGCTCCATCCCTGGCAGTGTTCAAGGCCAGGTTGGACAGAGCCTTGGGTGACATGGTTTAGTGCAAGGTGTCCCTGCCCATGGCAGGGGGTTGGAACTCAATGATTTCAAGGTCCTTTCCAACCTTAACTATTCTATGATTCTATTCTATGATTCTATAAACAACCTGATCTGGTTTTGTGCTTTGCTTCTGAAACATTATTCCTGTTCCTCTGGATATTCTCATTAGCCATATAAATGCATAGGCCCTTTCAAGAATGCTGCTAAACTCCTGATATTAATAGCTATGTCTAGACCAGTAAATTAAACAGGACCATGACACTAGCTCTAACACTGGTGCATGCTTGTCTGTACTGTTTCATGGTCCCTTGACATGGATTAGCATTGGCTAACAGGCAATACCAGAGCTCATGGTTGGGAACAGCACATTCCTGGGACCATTCCCAATAGGCAGGCTGGGTGTGGCCAGAAAGAAGTTTAGTCGTGTGGATATGAACCATAACATGCCCTTTGGCTTCACGCCACACAACAGTCACTGGCCTGTTGCATTTAGTAGGACAGCTGTAGCCAGAGGGACTTTTTAATAGCAAGCTCCATGGGCCAGTTAAGCAGAATGTGAAAAGCATCTCTGGGTACCTATTGAAGAAAGCCCATAATATGTAGATAGTAGCCTGATCCCCTTCAGGGGAAGAACACAACATTTCCACTAAGAGCTTGGAGCTGTGTCAAAGCACAGATGGTGTCAGGAGGTTTTTGCCACACTTCCCAAACTTTATCAGCAACCTAAGATTAAACATGCACACAGAAGGCTTCGTGCTGTCCCTCCCAAATACCTTTCCATTCCTGCAGGCACGTTCAAGGCTTGTTCAAAACAGCTTGGCTTGAATCTGATCAGTTATCTTCAAGGTAAACACTAATACCTCCTAACCTGAGGGGCTTTGACATGAGTAACCAGATGGGAGGGTTTGGATTGCCTGGGACAGCCACCACCCTGAGCAGGTCTTCAGTCTGACAGCACACAGAGGCAAAGATACCTCTTTGCCCGTGTGTAAAGAATTTGGATGCTGGAAAGCAGTGGCTTAAGGACTCTGGTTCTTGCCAGGACTCTTTATTCTCTCCATCAGCTCTTGAAGGCCACTGAACCTGGAAATCTGTGGGTACAGGCTGAGCAGGATGATCCCTGCAGGATCAGTGCATTGACTGGTCGGTCAGTAAAAGGCAAACTAGCACAGCTATGGTTTGTAAAATCAAACAGTGAGATAAAAACATGCATGGCTGAGCTTGGTAGAAACATTGTAATACACAGGAGACGTGTCTTAGAGACAATTCTGTAACATTCCTGTGTTCCAGCATTGTACGTTTGCCATGTGAATGTCAGCTCTAGACAAGAGACAAGCAGAAATGTTGCACATTGCACTTCAGAGGGTGTTACCTTCCACAATGAGCAGTTCTGGTAATGCTAAATCCTATGGGGAGTAGAAGGCTGTGGCAGAAAACACTGAGCCATCAGTTCCTATGGATCTCCACCCCTGCAGAGACCTGTATGTCCAGCTACAACCGAACGGAGAGGGAGGGATCTTTGATTGTCTGCATTCTAACCACTCTTGCACATTGTTCTCTAAGAACAGGAGGAAATTGTCCACAAGGTCTCACTGGCCTTTGTAACACAAATAAGAACATATTTGCAGTCAAGTAGTAGGAAATGTGTCCAAACCAGTATTGAGTAACCCTGCTTGAGGAGAGGAGTGTCTGTAATCAGTGGGAATTGATACTGATGTCTCAAAGGACTTGGGAATACCAAGGACAAGGCAAATCCAAAAAAGGCGTGAGTAAATATTTAATGGAAGACTGCAAGAATTTTCCCTTTTAGGTAAATCACTCTTCATATCTGAGTTCATCCTAAGGTGAAAAGGACGAAAGGCAACTAAGTGGGAATTATCAGAGTAATTCCAGAAGCAAACAGTGTTGCTTATGCGAAAACGCTTAAGGAAGAGAGGAAGATAAGCAGTTTGGAAAAGAACTGGATAACTGATGACACTCTTATCTAAAGATGAGCAGTGGATGACCCATTAACCACATCTGACTTGAAAGAGTTTGGTCCCTCTGGCAGATCCCTCTGCAAGCACCTTCCACAAAGAGGTGGAGATAGGTATATTTGGAAGAAGGGGCCCTAAAAGATGCATCCTAATCCTACTCCTGTGGAGATTACAGTGAATTTTGCCTCCTGAAATCAGTGCAATTCCAGTTTCTTCTGAAGCACATGCAGATATACCTTCATCTATATCTGCAATTCCATTGGGTTCCTCTGTTGCATCCATACCCAATCCCTGGCAAAGTAGCTGGATGCTCTGAGGAGATGAAATATGAAGCCAGAAAGGGAGATCCATGTCTTGCCTTTATCTAGCAACAGTCACAGGCAGGTGAGCAATGTGTGGTGTGACTCTCTGGAAAAATCAGTGCTCAGTTTCATAAATGTATTAGAATAACTTAGGAAAAACAGGTCTGACTGTTTTATTAACTTACCCTTGCAGAGAGTTTGGTTAATGTATGGTGGTAGGGACAGAGTTCTCCTCAAAAGAGTAGAAAGGTAATAATTCAAGACTCCAGAAAGTCAAAAAGTGAAAAAGATAAACGCTTTATCTCTGTGTAAAACCTAAGCACCGCTGAAGTCAATTGGAAGGTCATTGCTGCATTTGGTAGGAGCTGAAGTTCACCTTCTAGAGACCTTGTTCCTTTCCAAGCATTTCAGATAGCAAAAAAGCTTAATTTATCACTGCTGGTTTTAAAGCTTCACAAATGACACTTTTACAAGGACTTATTTCACTGTAATGAAAAACTCCTCTATTTCACTTGAACATTCAATGTTGTGCAAATTCATTCTGGCTGAAAGGGTGGTCATTTTGAGTTGGATAGTTCTTATGACAAACAACTAAAATATGCATCTGGAGCTCTTGGGCTTATGGGATTTAAATCATTAAAACAATTTTTATGGGAAAAGACACGAGTACACATAAAAAACCTACAGTTTTGCTCTGAGGGAAAGTTCATTTAAGTGCACAGTGTTCACAAACGCTATTTAAGCACACATGTGCCTCAGTTGCACTATTTATACATACATTTGATGCACATCTGTGTGTGTTTTTGTATCATTTGCATGACATCTATTGTATTTGTCCCCAACAGCCCCGTTTGAACTGGGACCCACTGGTTTTTGAATAGGTAAAGATCAAACTTCTTAAAAGGAAGAAACAGAACAGTAGAGCCTTTTTCACACCAGATTCATGCTGTGTAAACACAAGGCTCGATTCAGCCACGAGAAGGGTTAGTGTTGGGCAAATGGGTATCCTGCACCTTTGGTGCTTCCCTAAATTCAGGGACAATGCAATGATTGTTTAAAATTACCTCCTCATCATAATCTGAATGATCATGTTCCAAAATGGCCTAGTGACATGTAGCTGCCTTCCTGGCTCAGTAAAGTCCCACACACTTTTACTAGTCCTTACTAACCAGCAGTGCTGATGACCGCCTCTTTGGTGATGTTGGCATGGGGGGTACCACACATGGATGCTGAAATGAACTCACATACCTGCCTGGAGCACAAAAAGAGGAGAGGTTTCTAGACTATACAGAGTACAGACCATAATGGGAAAGGTTAACTGTCCCTAACTCCTCCTCCACTTAAGGGGCTTATGATTTATGTACATGGCATGTTTTATAATACACAAGGGATACCTTGTGATCTGGGCTTGGATTAAGCAAATAGAGTGTAGCTTTCGGTATGAAACTCAGTCCTCTCCCTTGTTCCCAGGGCAGTTTTATAATACCCATATTTCTGAATCCAGAGAAGGAAGTGAATGACTTTGAGAAGTTGCTCAGTGTGTGTGTTATAGGGAAAGCCCATGGAATATACAGGGAAATAACTGCTCTAGATTATCAGTGCCAAAACCAAACCCGTGGTGATTTATAGAACTATCTGAATAAAAGCAATGTGGCTACTGCAGCTTTGCCATCCACTAAGATGCTCCTCAGGTTCATTTGAAACGTGTCTGAGCAGCTAACCAACACGCCTTTGCTGAAATTCCTCTCACAGTGCCTTGGAAGGGATCCACCTCCATGTTAAAGTCAGTTGGCACATTTTGTGTTGCAGATTTGACAGCCTCAGTTCTGCTCTACAACACAAAACCATGTACTTTGGCCTCTGTGCAAGGATCCTAATATGACAGAGCCCTCAGCATTATTGTCATCTATTCTTCCTTTCCCTTCTCCTTCCCTAGCATTAGGATGAACCTGCTTGATAGATCTCAATTCATTGGTCTTTGTGCGCTTGCTTACACAGTACTTTCTATGTCTTACTCCTCTTCCAGGTGTTTCTATTGGATTCATGAGGGCAAAGCATAAAAACTTGCTTTCTGTATCCTTATCTTTCTCCTTTCCCTCTCCATATGCCTCCTTCCACCATCTGTCACCATCCTCTTGTTCCTGTACTTTTTCTCAACAGGCATTTCTCCAGGAAATAGGTTCAGACTTGGTGTGCTGCTTGTTTTGTGCTGTATTCATGCAGTCATGTCAGAGCCAGGAAACAGTAGGAAGGAGCAACGCATGGAGGAAAGTAAAGGCAAGGAAAATAACCAATGGCTTTCAATGGTTCCACAATGCTGCACCAAGCTGCCGCTGTGTAAATCACATCTTAGGATTTAAAGCATGCAATGGACTTTACTCCTTATAAGTACTAACCCAGGAAACCATCTGTAACAAAGAGATCTCAGTACCTGCTGGTTCTTCTATCTTGAAGCCTCTTAGAAGTTCACCTCTTAGAACAGATGTCTTCAAACTACAGCTACTTAAAATTTCACCACATGGATGCACACATGGCTCAGAGCTCTGACCCAGGGACAGTAGACACTGAAATAAAGGCAGGTAGCTGGTAGCTGTTGGTATCACAGGGCTTGTGGCTCAGAGTTCAGGTTCCATCTGGTAGGAGCTGGTGGCCCAGGCAAATGTATTTACCTATACACCAAGAGATCATAGAATCATAGGCCTATTTTACAAAGAGTTCTAGTGTTGGCAAGCAGGGGGGCAATCACTATTAAAGATTTTTTTCTTCACTGAGATAAGAAAGATCTTTTCTTAACACTTATTTACCATGAGGAAAATCTTCAAGGGAATAAATAAGGCAGTCTGGTTCTGACAGGTTATCTTACCAAGTCAAAACCAGCCCATCTGTATGCGAATTGAATGTATTATAACAGAATTTCTTCCAGTTTGATGTTTATCTAAAGATGTGAAAGTGATGCAGATAATGGTTTATCAGTCTCCTAGGCACATTCCTGATGGGTGTATATTAGCTCTCTGTCCAGTGTAGCCGAAACTCTGACAAGGGTTGGAGTTTCCTCTGGTTCCTATAGGCAACAGCTTTTTTCAGCCTGGTAGTGGTTCTTGCATGAGAACTGTTTGTTCCGGTTTGTATTTGTGCGTGTTGTTATTACTTATGTTGTAGTATTCACCATTAATTTATTCACTCCTCCACATCCATACTCAAAGAAATCCTCCTGCTCTCCCAGATGACACAACTCATCTAACACACTCAGGAGCAAAGCAAGTTGCACGGGTGCAAGGCCAGGTCACCTACACCAACTACACTATCTCCAGGTAGGTGAGATAAGAACCTCTCTCAGGGACAAAGTAACCCAGACAAAAGGGTGGAGAGGACAGGACAGTACGTACCAACAGCTCTGTGGAGTAAACAGCACTGCCTTCTTCCACCTTGATTGTTTCTCACCATTGGCTGTTTCACATCTATAAAAAGAGGTGTGATCTGTCTTGCTGTATCTCTGCCAGGACTGTGGGAAACACACAGCCACCATCCAGTGCTGTTTTTTCCGGATGTAGCCTGTCAAAATGAAGGAATGAGCCAGTGTGGTGCAGCACAACACCACGATTAACACCTATTTCATGTGTGTTCCTGCCTCCTTATCTCGCAGATGAGGGGTTTGAATCGCTGGGGTTTCCAGCACACAGAGTCCTCAGTGTCCCACAGACTTGCCCTTTAGGGTACTTAGGACAATTCTCCCTGTTGGCACCTCTTCAAAGGCTGCTTCCCAGCTCTGGAATACCGCTAAAGTTGTGATAGAGCCCTCAACACCCTCCTGCTTCGGTCACAGGTTTGTGTTCAGAAGCTGAAAGTTTGTGTCCTGCCAAGTTGGATACTGGGAACACAGATGGGATCGTGCCTAAGGGACTGCTTATGCACTACAAGCTGTTTCCTATAAGTGGAGTGATGTGTTTAATGCTTTGCGGTGGCTCTTCACGCTTTCAGGTTAATTTGGTAGGTGCAGCATCGCTCAGGGCAACCTGACAAACCCATTTCAAAACAAGGTTTTGACATATAATAATAATAAACTTGTCTTCAGCATTCAGGCAGCAAAAGGAAAACTTCCTGTTAAAGGAAGTTGTGAAGGCAGTGGGATTGCTACAGGATTAATTAATGGGGATTTAAAGCAATATTTCATCTGTTTCTAATCACTTACCTCCCTTCAGTATCCCAGAGACTCAGGATGGGCAGACCCTGTGGTCACAGCTTTGTTATTCAGAAGGAGAAGAAACCCTTTGCACTTCAAGTGTTCTGCACTCCAAGAACTTCTCCTTCAAAGCTCATCTCCAAACCCACTCACTGGCAAAGCTGTTGCTCCCTTCCTCTGTTAACATCCAGAACCTTCCGCATGACAAGAGCATTCTCTACCTGATGCTAACGAGTCCCTGTTACTGTACGTCATGGGCTTAGGCCGTTAGGGGTTAGTTGGGATGTGGGTTCAGAGAGCATTGGTCACATCCTGGTTACTGCTAAAGCACATTCCCATTTCTCCATGGGAAACATGGCCTGGGTGCAGGGAGCTCTTCACCAGTGAGGATGAAGCATGCAAAGGGCTGTTACCACAAAACAGCTGAAGTGTTTTAAGTTGGCTGCTTGCGAACCTCCCAGTCAGTTGTTGTTGTGACCATATCCTGTTATTGTGCTCTCCAGCGTAAATTTCACATGTTCAAGTAGGGCTTTTATCAGACAAACAAAGTAACCTCGAATAATGGGTAAAAAGCCAAAAGCACCCGATCTTCCAGCATTAGCCTGAAAAAGGAATTGTACATTATAAACAAGGCTGTACTTTTGACACAGAGAAGTGACTCCAATGTAATTGTTGTGGGTGTGGATGTTATACACCAGATCTGGCTTTGGTCCTTCCAACCCAATGAGTGTCTGCACACACACACTTCCCATACAGGGTCTCTTCTCATGTGTGACTCGTGGAGCTAAAAATAGGCTCATGGGCAGGTAATGGCCCATATTTATTGGCTGAAAGGACTATTAAATGAAATCATAATAAACAATTCCTGCTGGTCAATGATTAAAGGTTTCATTAGTCTTGCCTGCAGTTTTCTGTATGTAGGTTTTGCAGATGATCTTCATGATGAGCCAAAATATGTATTGGGAATTATCCTGACCTTGCCCAGAACAGCTTTATATGTTTGCCTGCCTATAAAAATGCTTTCTCATATCCCATCTCTGGCCATTGCCAGATGCATTTGCCACATTGTAAAATATAGAACATCATTCGCCTCTGGGGATTAAAGGCAGTGAGTGTTCTGTAATGACAGGGACTGAACGTGCTGCCCTTGATCACAGTGGGCTGTTCCCTAAGCCATCTGTTAAAAGGATTTTATACCACCCGCAATGGCCCTCGATTAATCCAAAGGGTAAAAAGAAGATGCAAAGTCACAAGCTTCCACACAAACCGAAGTGTAGGCTCTGCACACAGCCAGGACATACCTTCTTGCTGCAATCCCAACATCAGTCCCTTTGCTGCCGTAGCTTTCTGTGCTATACATCAGTTCAGTCACCTCCTGTTACTGTGTGCAGCTTCCCCGAGTTCTTGTACAGCGCCATAAGGGTTATTTCTATTTGTATCTACTGCGACTGCAATTACACACAGGAACCTATTGAAAATCCCAATGGGAATGATGCCCTTTGTCTTAGGGCACTAGGCTGGACAGGCAAAACTCCTCTGCTTAGACACAGCATTCGCATGGGATCCTAAAAAGAAGTCACTGGTTAGTTATGGTGCATGTTCTTTACTGAAAAATGGGAATCACAGGAGACTGGAGCAGGAATTACCAGGCTGTAGATGGGAATTGTTTTGACACCATACTTACAGAGGGCTCCTCAGGAGAAACACACAGCCAATGCAAACAGGACCATTTCATGCCTTGAGCTGTTCAATTACAAATCCTGGACAGAGATGCAGTGAGAAAGGGCCAAGTTCAATGCATATTTAATATTTCACCGCTGGGTTTTTTTGGCAGCTGCTTTGATAATCAATATACTGTAGGGCAGGACTGTCATTCCCCCTCAAAGTCATCAGAGTAATGCATGAGGCTGCAGTCTTTGCAGCATAGTGTGTGCTGTGTGGCTTATTAGCAACTGATCACACACATTCCCTTCTCTTGCCTCTCCAGAGTTAAAGCTGAAATACATTTTCTCCTGGTAAAGGTCAGGGAACTGGTTTATATGTGAATTGCAACACTGTGGTCCTTGGGGGATTTGAACAGAATGTAATGTGAAGTATAAATGTATTTGTTTGGAGGTAAAGTTACTGAAATCAATGCTTTTTGTTCCTAGTTACGTCATTAAGGTGAAACAGTGGTAATTAATCTCTGCACTGGAAAGCAGACCATGGAGAAGATGTGGTGGTCCTTGACTACTGAAATTTGATTCATTGTTATAGTGGCTGGGAAAAAACATGTTCAGAAAGAGAAATAGAGATGAAGACAACTAATGAGGCCTTACACCCTCCCTCTATGACACTCTACAGTACCCCAAATGGAGCCTGCTGTGGTCTTCTTTCCAAGGCTCCTGTTTTGCAACTAAGGTACTGGATCATCTTGTTCCAAAATGCGGTAATGGTTGCAAAGTGAACGTCACAAACCAAGTAGGACATCAGAGTGTGTCTGTTTGCTTTTCCCACCCCTGCCACTGCATTTTGTCCCATCCTGTTCCACAATGCTTCCAGGGAAATGCCACCTGCTTGCAGCTGGGCAGATGGGCAGGAGGGGTATCTCATCTCCCTTTCATTGATTTTATGCTTACTTAATGTAATTAACTCTTCTGCAATTACTTCAAACTGCTGGAGTGTGCATTCATTAGAGCTGTGTAATCTTGTGGTTTCCTATAAGATCATAGAATCACAGAATGGTTTGGGCTGGAAGGGACCTTAAAGCTCAGCCAGTTCCAACCCCTGCCATGGGCAGGGACACCTTCCACTAGAGCAGGTTTCTATCTTCTTTGTAACCACCCTTTAACTACTGCAACATGACGATAAGGTCTCCCCTGATCCTTCTTCTCTCCAGATTGAACAGTCCCAGCTCTCTCAGCCTTTCTTCACATGGCTTCCCAGTCCTTGGATTACCTCTGTGGCCCTTCTCTGGACCCTCTTCAGTCTGTCCATATCTTTTCTCTATAGTGGGGACCAAAACTGAACACAGTTTTCCAGGTGTTCCAGTGGAAAAATGACATCTTTATTTGCTAGTGATGTCCTTGCTGATGTAGCCCAGCTGCCCAGCCCAGACAACCCTGTTGGCTTTCTTTACTGCAACAACACTCTGGTAACTCCTATTGAGCTAATTATGAGACCAAGAGCCAATTTCACCCCAGGTAAGTATAATTCACAGTTCCTCCTCCCACCTGCCTTATCTGTTTTAATCTCTGCTGCAGTGCAGATGTAGTGTGCTGTTAATATTAGATGCTCGACACCCATAAGATGGCTGCAGATCTGCAGTGAGTGACTCCCAATGTTTCATTAATGAGACCTGCTGCATTAATTCAGGATGATTATACACACCACCAGATCTTTATTATTATCTACTTTTTGTTATCATCTCACATCATAAAGCTGCATTTAGCTACATAAAAGATTTTTTGTGAAATAATTGCTTCTATGATCCAAATTTCTCACAGTATGAAAACCACAAAAGCCATCTTGAACTAGGACAGGGAAACTGTGGTGGGTTCAAGTGATTATATGAATTAATGAACAGAAATCTGGGGGTTTAACACATATCAAAATGTCACCAGTATGTTTGATGCCAGATGCCTCAGTTTCTCTTTGAAATTAAGCACATCTCATTGTGCTGTGAATCCCAATTGACTGATATTTTCAAAGCACTTTGTGCTGCTCAGATGAAAGACTTCTCTAAATCAAAGTATTATTACATGCGAAGTTCATGTCTGAAGCAAGCTTTTAAAAGAAACCATCTGAAAAGCAGGATGAAGAGTGGAAACGCTGATGCAGCCATTAAGTTGCTCCACATCAGAGTGTGGGCAGAGGGTCTCCTTTTATGTTGTTTATTTCAAACAAACAACTCTGGGAATCTCCCGTGGAAATGAAACGCACAAACCAAAGCCTCTTCATGGGTATTTTTGGTTTATCTCCCCATGAATCTCAAATTCATCATGTGGAGGGAATGTAGAGCACATTTTTCTCCCCCCCATAGATGCTCACTTTCCCACAAAGAATAAAACCCATTTTCTTGCTCAGTTTGTCTGCTTGCTCACCCAAGGGTAACAAAACAACCCCAAAGCAGGAACACCCTGTCCCTGAACCCTGTCGAAAACTAGCTAAATAAATAAGAGACAAAGAGGGAGGACTCGGAAGGTTCCCAGGCAGACCTGCTGTATTTAACATCATGGATACAGTGACCACTGAGACATGCGCCCCAGAGCTCCTAATTCCTGAGGTATTGCTCAGCAGTGAGTAATGAACCCAAGCTCAGTGACTCACACAGGCTCCCAAATGCAGCTGAACGTGTGTCAATGAGCATCCAGGTTCTAGGAAATGTGAGTGGGATGCGAAGGTCTCTTGGATCTGCCTGTATTGGAATGGAGGCAAAGCCTGGCACGCTGTCAGGGTACTAAGCACTTTAGTTACAGCTGTTGGTACACTGAACATCACACCAGAGGTTCCCAGCACATTCAGTACTCCAGAGGAATTTTGCTGCTATGTTTTGCCTTCCAGCCTCCTTCCAGCTCTCACGTAGACTTCCCTCTTCATTCAGATTAATCCTTCAGCTACCAGGGTTTCACTGACAGAGACACAGCCTCTCAGCAGGAGGCAGCTGAAACCCTTCTCTCGCTGCAGGAAAAGCTTTGCTCCATGAACTGAAGTATATTACCCGGTGAATACTGACGTGGATGCGCAGTGCAGGAGGCAGCCAGCCTCAGTGACAGGAACATAATCACTGCTGTAAATCAGTTTCTAAACTGTACTAAATCTGGCACACAAACCAGGCTGGTCACAACAGGTCTCTGAGCATTAATACCAATCAGCTTTGCCTGTTTAAGTATTAGACAGCAGCTCGAAGATATGCCTCATGTTTCAGGATGCTTTTTGGGCGACATGGTCTAGTGTGAGGTGTCCCTGCCCATGACAGGGGGTTGGAACTGGATGATCTTAAGGTCCTTTCCAACCCAAACCATTCTGTGATTCTGTGATTCTATGAGAGGAGTCGGGCACTTCCCAGCTGGTGATTCACAGTCCTTTAAACTCTTGGTTGAGGATGGGAGAAAGTGCCCTCCTATCTTTCTGTTTGCTCAAGATTAGACTCTGTTCACCTGTCTTAGATCAGCCATCCTGTTCTCAATGGTTTAACACTTAATGTCTTTGGATCATTTTCTATGGTTTGGGGCTTCCTTTGTTTATTTCCTTCTGATACACAAAGTTTTATTACACCACACTGACAATGTGACACTTGAGCAAGTGATAATCTGTCTTGTGATAAAGTGACACTATCACTCCCCTCTGTTTTGTTCTGGTGGTTCAGGGTTGAGGATTTATTCCACTGCCACTTGATTGCTGACTGTGCTGAACCCTTAGATATTCTGCTAATCGTATGTCAAAGGAGAGGAGGGTACATAAGAGTTGTCCATGACCATGCTGATGTCCACAGCTCCACTTCAGTGACATATTCAGTACTGCATAATAGGCACAAGTACTCCACCCACATACTGCTGCGAGATGCAGGATCTGTTTTGTGGAAATGTTTTGATCATAGAAGGTCTTCAGATGATGTATAATGTGTAGGTATGTTTTGAACTTGGCATGTCTCTACTTTTATCCCCTCCTATTCTTCCCATTGCTGGCTGGAGGGGTGTTGGGATGCAGACATAGAGTTTTACATCAATTTTGGTATGAGTTTCAGACATGAAGTGATTTCGATATCAAGCTGCTTTCTATGATTCCACATTTGGGAATGGCTCACTACAATCTTTGTTGCTGGCAGATTTCTGTGTACCAGTGATGAATAGCTTCCACTCAGCCCTGGAGAATGAGCTTAGTCATGAACACTGCACATGCCAATAGGTGGTAATGGAGTTGGTCTGGGCTCCCTAAGGAAGGACCTTTGGATTGCTGTACCTTTCCCTCCTATACTAGAAGTAACACAAATTAGTTCATCATTTAAAATCCATAGTGACGTAAATTAGTCATTTTGCACAGTTCACCATTACAATGACCTGTGTTTTCCTCATGTCCTAGATAGCAACTCATAAAGCATGAACTCACATGTGGCATTTTCCATGGATTAAAAGGGCTTTTGGAAGTCTCTTGGACATCTGCATGGATCAAAAAACCTACGAAGATGTGCTAGCAGCCTTTACACATCACAGCTACAAGTAGGGACAGTCCTTAGTTTGCCTACTAATCCATTCATCCCCTTTGCAGTGTCAGAATTCCCCACTGTAACCTGAAAAATGTCTATCTGCAAAGGAAACCACCAACCCAAACCGATTTCTGTGTGGTTCAGTGTCAGGATTGCTGTTTTCTCTCTCCTTTAAACCCCTCTCTCTGACACATGGATCTGGCAGCCTGTGCTGCAGCCGTTCACAGCACCAGCAGAGCCGGCTGCTTTGCCAGAATAGAGTTTCTCAGAGCAGAGTCAGCAGAAGCAATGATCTGCCCTGTCCCCAGCAGCCTCAGTGCAATGTCTGGCTTCAGACGGAGCTTGTCAGGCCAGGGTGTTTAACGAGGGGCACAGTCCTGATTACAAAATGGGCACACTGATTAAAATCCCTCTCTCCAGTGGGCTCGTGCAGGCAGACTCCATGAAGTAAAGGATGTTCCCAAAACTGTTACATCTTCTCAGCGGAGTGGATGAGAGAGACTTCTCAGCACGCTATTTAGATGAATTGACTTTTGGAAGCGCAAGCTTTCCTGCACTTCTACCAAGTGCAAGGCCTTTTAAAAGTGTTAATTTCCTCTTTTCTGGTTTTCTTGTCTCTGTAGTAACTATGGATAATAGTTATTATATGTAATAATAACAAGTAATAATTATGTCTCATAATAACTACAAGCACTCAGTAAAAATGCTGGTGTTGGGAGTGAAGCGATCAGGTCAGCTCAACTTCTGCTAATGTAAGTCAGAGGAATACTGGTGGCAGAGAAAGCTCTGATGATTTATATCAGTCAAAAATATAGGCCCATTGACTTTCAAAATCATAGAATCACAGAATGGTTTGGGTTGGAAGGAGCCTTAAAGATCATCCAGTTCCAAACCCAATGCCATGCGCAGGGACACAAGCGTTTGTCCTGATTTCTCTTCAGAGGCATAAGAGACTCAAAGGCTCCTAAAATCAGATCCAAAGGCTTCCTGGAAAATTATCCTGGAGGTTATAGAATTGATTGAAGACTTGATGAACAGATCTTTGCGGACCTTTGCATTGCCAAGAAAGAGCGCTTAATGAGAAAACCAGCAAGTGTTCCTGCTTCACTTGGGTAAACAGCAGGCTCTTATGCTACATAATTTAAGAAGCCTGTCACTTTGTTTTGTCTTCTATCATTGCATAGGGCTCTGCAGAACAGTTACTCTGGCTTTACACACAGGGTTTTAAATGGCAGCTCTGCTCCAAGGGTGAGTGTGTGCCAGCGGCCGAGTACATCTGTACCTTTCAAGCTGCTTCTCACTTCCAGTTGTTTACTCTTCTGTATCTCATCAATATACCTCTGAAGAGCTCTGCCATGAGGAGCTGGATGCACAGCAAAGATCAGTGCTCTGTGAACAGGTTATCACTTGGAAACGCTGTGCCAGTGCTCTCCCTTTGCCAAAGGTTTTAAAGGAAGCATGTTTCAGGATACAGCACTTACAGATGATTTTACTGGGTGGCTATGGATGCATTTTCACTTGATAGCTACTGATTGTTAATTGAAGAGCTAATGTAACTATAGGGAGGCCAGCTGATTTAAAGTGGATTTCTAAAAGGGCCTTGTACCATACAGGCACCAGTTTCTCTAAGAGCCTGAGAAATCTTCAGCAGATGAATTCTTCTAGTCCTCACTCTTACTACAGTTCCTATAGAACACCTGCCCACTGAGGAAGATATCCTTTGGGATAGGGATGAGTGTAAAGGGTAATCAATAAATACAGCACTTGGAAAAAGCTCCACCTAAGATTCAAAAGGCTTGTCTTTTAGGAATGCATGAAGGGATGACAACTGCTTGGTTGTAGGGAAAAAGGTGAAGAAATGCTTTGAGTGCAGGCATGCAGGTTTCCTCATGGTATTTTGTCTTTCATGATATCCAGGCATTTTCATAATGTTCACTTATGTACAACCTGACATTATTTTCTCATTTTGCAATATTAAAAATGGCTATTTTTAAACCTCACCTTTTCACACGTGTAAGTAAAACATTTAAAAATCAATTGGCAAAGAAGCCCATGAATACAACACTGATGATGTGTAAGTTATCATCTCTCATTAGAAGCTTCTCACACTGTTTTGTCCTTTCATCATATAGACTCGTACTGCCCTAGAATCATAGAATGGTTTGGGTTGGAAAGGACCTTAAGATCATCCAATTCCAACCCTCTGCCATGGGCAGGGACGCCTCACACTAGACCGCACCTCTCGAGGCTCTGTCCAGCCTGGCCTTGAACACTGCCAGGGATGGAGCATTCATAACTGCCCTGGGCAACCCATTCCAGTGCCTCACCACCCTCACAGTAAAGAACTTCAAGACTTAGGAACATCAGAACATGACCTAAAAGAGTTAGAATCATAGAACTGTAGAGTGGTTTGGGTTGGAAGGGACCTTCAAAAGCCATCTAGTGCAATCCCCTTTGCCATGGGCAGGGACATCTTCAACTAGATCAGGTTGCCCTGAGTCCCGTCCAGCCTGACCTTGAATGTTTCCAGGGATGGAGCATCTACCACCTCTCCAAACAACCTATGTGAGTGCCTCACCACCCTCACAGTAACAAACTTCTTCCTTATATCTAGTCTGAAACTATTGAACTGATAAAGCCAACTGCTAATTGCAAGCTTGCACAATGGAAGAAGATTGGTCAGAAAATGTTACACTTACTTTTGCGGCAGCAAGTCATTATTTATGGCAGCAAGTCATTATTTGTAGCAGCAAGCCATTATTTAAACCTCCTTTGACCAAATTCTGGCATGATATTTTATTGCTTAAAAGCTAGAGATGACTGTTAAAGCTTTGGTTACCATTAAGAGTTAAACTTCCATATCAGCTGTACATTTACATGTTCATGGTCTAAGTGGAAGGTGTCCCTGCCCATGGCAGGGGGTTGGAATTGGATGAGCTTTAAGGTCCCTTCCAACCCAAATCAGTCAGGGATTCTGTGATTCTGATTTCCATGCCATGACAAACGAGCTATTCAGAAACAGGTTAACTCAGCCATCTACATGCTTACCCTTGTCAGGCTGAAAGTAAGGTAGCGTGCTAGTGAAGCCAACTGTAAAACTGTGCCACCTCCTACAGGAGGAAGCTCAAAGCCTTTGTCTATGCAAAAAAACCCAGTTTTACAAGAAATCAACATTATATCCTTGTGTATCACTATAAATTGATTGTGTTTAATAGCAATTAAGATATTAAATAGTGCATTAGCTTTGCTGTTCTGCCCATTGCTCTTTAAGAGTGTGGACACAGAGGATCATGCATGTGAACTACAGGGTTAATGTACTGCTAGGACATCTGTAGTAAGATGGGAGGAAAACAGAAAAAGACCCAACATTTCTATTAGAAAGGACAGGAGAATTTATTGACTGAAGTGTGTTTATCTCCATGCTCATTTTTCATTTTAAGAGGTGTAAGTGTAAACCATCATCATTATCATTTCAAACTAGCCAACACCAGGGAAGAGGTCCAGAGGCCTAACGAAGGCCTTAACAGCACAACTGCAGATGGCTTTTGTCTGGATGACAGCAAAGTCTCTCGCTGCTGAAGAGTAACATCATGAGAACATATGTCAAGGAGTAAACTGTGACCAAGGGAGCCTAGTGATGGATGACAAAGTAAGCAGGGACTGACAGCCACGACGTATGGATCCTGTTCCCAGCTCCATCACTGTCTGAGTATGTGACCATGAACAAGAACCCTCTGCATGTCCCTCCATCTGTAAAGTGTATGAGAAAATACAGAGTTAGCACAGTGGCATTAATTATGCCTATATTAAAAAAACACAAAAGACTTTGAACTTTGCTGCAAGGGACAGGCTGCAGTAATAAAGGTTTGTAAGACCAGAGAGGATTGTTATCCCCTTGCAGGAATCTGCTCTTTTATGGTGGCGTGCAATCATCTGTGGTGCTTTGTCTGTAACCTCAGGGCTTGTATTTGTGAGAGGTGAACAGAAGGGTTCTGGGGCTGCTGCATCTGCAGCAGGCTTTCATGAATCCTTGTGGATTAAACATGAAGTATGTAATTGCTTGCAGTTGGGAAAGGCTGGCATGATGATCCCTGTGCTGCCTTTAAATCCCATGGTCCAACCCAGCCTGATACCCTGCATATTCCATATAAATTGAGCTCATAACTTCTAGCTGAGCTAATGCATACATTTATCTATAATGTCTATATTTTACTGTATATACATTACTCTACAGATACTCTCTCTCCACATATGTATGCATAAATATACATTCTACATAGCAGTATGACCAAGAGCAGTCCAAATGCCGCAGTAGATGGAAATGTTGTATCACATTCTGCATGGGAAGCTTACCACAGGTACTCTTCTATAGCACTCAGATTTTCTTGCCATTGTTGTATGGAGGGGTCCCCATCACAACTCACAGCCCCTGTCATGTTAAGGCTTCTTGTGTTGTGATGAACTCCAATTAGCAGCCTGCAAGAATGGATAGTTTATAGTCTGCAAAATCTAATCAACCAGGAGACACATGCTGCACAATGCCAAGAATTCTCAAGGTATGTGGTTTGAAACCCACTCCAATGTGAGTTTATAACTGCAGCAAGATTCATTTCCTGAGCTGAAAGATAATGCCAGAGAAGAATAGACGCTATAAGGTCCCCCTTTATATGTCAGAGATTCATTCTCTGGTAAATTTAAAGAGTATTTTGTGGGCATTCTTTTAGATACCAAACTGTTAAATGCAAGGCCACAGCACAAAGAGGTTTCTTAAATTACTGGAGGAATAAATTAGCTCTTATAACATCGTTTGAAACTTCAATTGCATTCTGTAGCAACCCACAAATCCCCATGTGTATATAGAATCCTGCTCCACAAACCATTGTTTCCTTCTTGCTGCTGAAAAATAGCTTAAATAAAATCCTAAGAGCTGAATGCTGAATATAAGTGTGCATTTCATCGCTTTCATAGCTTTTCTCTAACACTCCTTCTAGTTTTTTAATCAAGAATTCAGCCATTGCTTCCATCAAATTTGCATTCGAGAGGCTTGCGTATTAGACAAAGTGCATTCATGTGTGTCTGACAGCAAGCCCTCTGCATCTTGGAGATAAAGAACCTAAAGCAGATTCAGGCTTTATTCTGCAGTGCCAGGTACATGTTAGAACCACAGCATTTGTAATCTGTTTCTCACAAAGCAGCACAAGATCAGTTTGATGGCTGCTGTCAGCCAACAGGAGGTAGAAGAGGCGAAGCCCTCTGGCAAGGCACTATCTGGTGTCTGCACAATAGTAGGGAGACAATTCACGGCTGCAGGGAAAACCTGATTTGTACTTGTACAATACACAATACATGCCTGCTCCTGGAAGCATATAGGCTAGAGTTTTAAAACGAAGGAGATAAAGTATATCAAAGAGTGCATATGGTAACAATAAGGTCAAAAGCATATATCTATATTTTTATATACATATATATTCCTGTGGCAGTGTGTGCATGAGCCAAAAATGCTCAGAATTCTGTAGGCTTGTTGAAAATAACCCTTTTTATGATCCTGTCCTGTATGCTCAGCAGTCAGTGGTGGGAGATCGTATACACAGTCATTTCTGCAGGCCATTTAGGAATGAGATACTAGAAATAACACTCCTTTTCTTGCATTTTTTGCCAGTCACTTGTAGAAGGGGTGTGCAGGAATTCCCACCTCTGCTATTTGACTTCTTGTGCAGCCCCAGGCAAGTGATGTCCCCATTTCTCTGTCTATTCATGTCCCTCTTGCACATACAGACCCTAAACTTCTGAGAGGGTACTGTGCCACATCCCTGACATTTTTCCAAGCCTTCCTGAAATCAAGATAATAATTCTATCAGTTCAAGGGCCAGGAAAGGAAAACAGACTTCCAGCAGTTCACACACAGCTTTATGGTTCTGTCACGACCCTCAGTCGAGCACTGATTGGGAGAAGATAGATGACCACAGTCAAGACCTATATGGCAACTCTCTCCAGGGATATAGTGGAAGCTGTGCCCAGGCAGAGGCTGAACAAACGATCTGGGGAGTTTTCTCGATTTCAGATCACTGCTTTGGGAGAACATTGTCTGACAAGCTCCAAAGCCCCTTTACTCTCAGTTTCCTCAAAGATAAATTAGATTAGATATTAGGAAGAAATTCTTCCTTGTGAGGGTGCTGAGGTGCTGGCACAGGGTGTCCAGAGAAGCTGTGGCTGCCCCATCCCTGGCAGTGTTCAAGGCCAGGTTGGACACAGGGGCTTGGAGCAACCTGCTCTAGTGGAAGGTGTCCCTGCCATGGCAGGGGTTGGAACTGGATGAGCTTTAAGGTCCCTTCCAACCCAAAACATTCCATGATTCTATGATATTATTCTATGAAATTATACTGAAGTTGAGTTCTGTCCTTCTCTTAGAGCATTTTCAACATGAAATTATGGGCTGCTTTTTCCAAGGAGATGCACACAGTATTTTACAACACAGGCAAAGTGAACTGATTTATCCTGAGTTTTGTTAGTTGTGGATTTTTCTACTAAAAGGCACTGGATGGTGGAATTAGGTCCCACAGATACGATGAGCTTGTCTAGATTTTCCAAGGCACAGTAAATGCATTTGCTCTGAGCCTCAAGGTGGACACCTATTGCTGCGAGAGCCAGTGCTACTGCCCGAGACACTTCTCAGCTGTGCAAAGCAACCTGACTGTGCGGGCTCTCTGCTTGGCACTTCTTCCTCTGTCTCATAAATCTCCTCAAACAACTTAATGGTGTATTTTCACAAAGCAGTCAGGGAAGTTTCTCCTCTTTTTTATCTACTCTCTAGGAGTGGCTCAAGAATCTGGAGATTTAGTGTTATGGATTCTCCTACAAAGAGCAGTGTCAGACTTTCTGTTTGCTACGCAGGCAGCCACAACCACCACAGATCCTCACAGATCTAAGTCTTGAGATTTTTCCAATTCATAGCTATGTAAAAAAGCAGTAATAGTGGCAAATACCTTCTTGTGACCTGCAGGCAGTAAGAGTCTCCCTGATCATAATGTGGTGCCAGTGATCTCCTCTGTCTGTGTCTCTCCAGTAGCGTGTCTACACTTTTGGCCAATTTCTGGTTTTTGAAAGGAAAGAGGGTAAAAAACCAAAGACCAAACAAACAACATCACTCTCAGAATGTATCTGACTAGGCCACAGGGGTGTTTTTTTCCCTATGGTCCTAGTAGCAACAGCCCTCCGATAGGAGGTTTGAATATAATCATTGTCTGACAACAGAGGCGTAAATACCCTGGGCACACTGAGGGCAATGCATGAAGCCATGCACTGGTTAGGGAGAAATTACAAGGTCATAGAATTGAACTGAAAACTTCTATTTATTGTATGCTATCTATTCTAGTCTATTTATTCTATTATTTGTACTCCACTCTACTCTGCTGTACTTTGCTCTACTCTTCTCTACTCTACTTTACTGTATGGGGTGCCTATACAATGCCAGGCAAGAAAGGACAATCATATCCATCTTTCACTCTGCAGTCCATTCTCTTCTGCACGGGCCATATAATTTATCCCCCAAAATATTGAAGCATGTTAAAAAATACATCTGTGGACAGCAACACAAATGGCAGGAGAAGCTGGATAGCATCCCTCACTCAAAGCAGACCAGAGCTTCACAGCGGGTCTCAAGTGTGGGAGCACAGTGTTGATCTGAAGATGGAACTGAACCATTCTTTTGCAGGGTAAAAGCCACTGGGTTTTTATAAGAGAATGGTAGTAGTGATCTTAAGGTCCTTTCCAACCCTAACTATTCTATGATTCCATTCAAGGCCAGGTTGGACAGAGCCTTGGGTGGCATGGTTTAGTGTGAGGTGTCCCTGCCCATGGCAGTGGGGTTGGAACTGGATGATCTTAAGGTCCTTTCCAACCCAAGCCATTCTATGATTCTATGATGGTGTCACCATTTTAAAGAATGAAAGATGTAATTTCTTTGAAAAAATGGATACAGGGACCTGCCTTCTTCAGTGAATAGAATATATAGATTATAATATATAAAAGATATATGTAATGTACATAATATATACTATATATATAGTATATACATAATATACACAGTATACAGCATCTTCCACCAGGTTTCTTAGGCCAGGCTCCAAGGAGACTTTAAAGCAGCCTTCTGGGACCTAAAGGGGCCAACAAGAAAGCTGGAGAGGGGCTTTGGACAAGGGCCTGTAGGGACAGGCCAAGGGGAATGGCTTTAACCTGCCAGAGGGGAGACTGAGATGAGCTCTTAGGCAGAAGCTCTTCCCTGTGAGGGTGCTGAGGCGCTGGCACAGGGTGCCCAGAGAAGCTGTGGCTGCCCCATCCCTGGCAGTGTTCAAGGCCAGGTTGGACACAGGGGCTTGGAACAACCTGCCCTAGTGGAAGGTGTCCTTGCCTGTGGCAGGGGTTGGAGCTGGAGGAGCTTTAAGGTCCCTTCCAACCCAAACCACTCTGTGACTCTGTACTGTGTATACAGATTTCATGTACAGGGGACCAGGCGGGGTGAGGGCCTCCCTCAGGCCCCGCGATGGCGGGAGGCGAAGCCCCGGCCTGGCAGACCCCACTCCCCTCACGCCACTGCCTCTGTGTCCCCTATGGGCCCACTGCCCCCGGCGGAGGCGGGGCCGGGGCCGGACGAACCCCCCCTGCCCTCCCCTCAGCCACCGCCTGAGCCTTAACAGGTAACGGCGAAGGCGCCGCGGGATCGAGCCAGGATCTGCTTCCGAGGTTTCCTTTCGCTTCGGCGGGGACCGCCGCGCCGTGAGGGGCCGGGCCGGGCACACCTGGGCTGGGATCGGCCGGGCCCGCCCCGCTGGGCTCTGCTCCCGCCGTCTCCGCCCTTAGGCGCAGCAGCCCCGGCAGGAGGATGGTGCCGGTGTGCGGCGGGGCTGGCGGCCTCCTGCTGCGGATGGCGGGGGCCGGCCGGAGCCCGCTTCTCCTCAGCGTGGCCCGGGGCTGGAGCTGCCGGGCCGGGGAGGACGCGGCCGCCCGCGGCAAGGCCGTGTCCGTGAGGAAGCGGGGGTACGACATCACCAGGAATCCGCACCTCAACAAGGTCGGTGCCGCGGGGGTTGCTTGGGGAAGGGGCTTGTTGGAGCGGGTGGAAGGTGCTTGGTGTGATGGGTTGCAGGTATCCTGCGTTGGAAGCGTTGTGGCAGTGTTGCCTGTGCCCATCCGCAGTGTGCAGCCGGCAGGTAGGGGTGAATGTGGTGCGGAGTGATGGTGGGTTGATCTGAGCAGAGCATGGGGTGAGTGTTAGAGGTTCAGCACCAGTGGCCTCCTTTGGAGCTGTCTGCGGCTGCTGCTGTGGTGGCACTGGGAGAGCCTGTGTAGGACCTGCAGCCATTTGGCTGGAATGAGGAAAAACCGGGGAGGAGAAAGCGTGGATTCTCCTAAAACCCAAAACCTGGGGTATTTTGATGTATGTTGTATTGCACGTTGCAGCTTAGGAACTGGTTGTTTAGACCTTGGTGGGGTTGTCCTTGGTTTGACTCCTCCTTTCATAGCAGAACCAAAGCAGTGTGTTTTGCCAGGCTGAAGAAGTGTTTGTGCTCAATGCTGCAGAAATGTCAATGTCATTTAGAACCAAAGAAAAAGCAGCGTGTTTTAGGAGAAAGGTTTTCAACCATTTACAATGAGACCCTGAAGCTTCGAGCTAGGAACGACTAGGGCTCTCCGCTTCCCAGCAGGAGAAAGGTCGGTTGCCATTTATCAAATAGGTCACTCTTTACATCAGTAGATATCACACGTATGTTTGTGAGCAACGCATGGTTGATTTTAAGATCTTAATTTTATGATGAATTGTATGAATTGATAATTGTAAGTAAAGTGATTCTTTCTGTCTCTCTGTGTAAAGAGACCTGGACCCCTGTCTCTGGGCCACGGCTGCTGTTGAGCAGCAAAAGCAAGACGGCTTAGATAGCATGTAGGGATGAGAACGCACTGGGACTCATGATGTGCTACCTATTCTACACAAACAATTACCATCCTTTGTGTAGCTGGATGAGTGCCTTTCTTAGCCCAGAAAAGGAGCACACATAATTTTATGTATGTTTGATAAATAGCCCTACACTACTCTTTACATAATTTGAAAGGGAAAAATAACCTGGATGCAAATTTTGGGATCAGATATGTCGGATTCAAGATTATTTGGTTCCTGTTTCTTGTATTCATGTTGCTGGAAATCACTACAAATACCCTAATTACTTTAAAAATAAGTGTTAAACATGATATTCATAGCTAATGGGCTGCCCCATCCCTGGCAGTTTTCAGGGCCAGGTTGGATGAGGCTTGGAGCAACCTGGTCTATGGAAGGTGTCCCTGCCGATGGCAGAGGGTTGGAACTTGATGATCTTAAGGTCCCTTCCAACCCAAACCATTCTGTGATTCTATTCAGCTTCTCCTTGGTATGTACTTACATGGCTCCTTCTGAACTGAAGAGTCTTTGGATGACAGCTTTCACTTTGTGTAGCAAGCTGCACGCGGGGCTGCATCTGCCAGTACCATTTCAGCATCCATAGAGGTGAACCCCTACAGACCACACAATGACACAGGGTGTTCCTGAGCATGTAACAATTCTGTAGGCAGTATGTTTTGAATCGTTATACAGTGCATGTCTGTAAGACTGAAGAGAAGAGGATTTGCCAGCAGTCTCATAAGCAACAATAGTTCATCAGCATTAAGTGGTTTTAATGGCTTTTTCTTCAGCATCTGGCTTGTTCTCTTGGGTGTTCAATCATAGTTACAAAGAGTGACACAGCTGATGTTTCCAGTAGTCTTACATGTATCAGTTCAAACTGAAAATATTAATACTTGGATCTTTGCTCAGTGTAATTCAATAATAACACAAAACCAGTTGAATCTCTCATGTGTTTTAAATTGATCTGGCTACCACAGAAGTAGATTTTGAATGTCCTGTTTGATGGTTTTCAGAGTTGAGGCTTTTCTAAATTTTTTTCCCCTTCCAGTGAAATAAACTGGTTTTCTTTAAGTCTAAATGGATTTCTGTCCATGTGGAGAGAAGGGAACAAATCTGTTTCTGTTGGAGGTAAAATGTATTCTAGTGTGCCGTGTTTAACTGGCCATGAGAAATCTCCCAGCTAGTCTTGCCTGGGTGTTTCCTGTGTATGTTGCTATGTTCCTCTGTCAGTATGGATCTTACACTCAGTGATAAAGGCATCTACAGCACATCCAAGTGAGAACAGAAACAGCTATCATTATTGGTAAGAGATAAGGACTGGCTATTTATGCACCTAGGGAACTAGTAAATGCTCAGGCCCTCTTACCAAACTCCTGTAAACAGCCTGTAAACAGGCTCTGTTGCTTTTAGCAGTTCATTGTAGTACCTAAAGACTTAACTGTGTTCAACTGAAATGGGATGTTTCAGACAGTTCATACGTCAGCATATGATTGGTAGTCCTTTGGTCTTCTGTGCTGCAGCCGTTTAAGTCACAATTGGGGATCTCAGAAGGTTTTCAGCTGTGTATTCTCATCACATAGCAATTACTGTTTACTCCCTTGGTAGCTAAATGTGGTCCTGAGGTCATTGCTGTTTTTCTGCAGTGGATCCTGCTGTAAGTCTTCATCTGGTTGAAGGCAGGGGATATTTCTCACATCTCTCCAAGAACCTCTGAAAGAAGTGAGGCTTTGGGCAGCAAGCGTTTTGCTGCTTTATTCAATGCACTGGCTGTTTTATAGCTTGTGGGTGAAGTTTGAAGTGTCAGTCTAAAGCTATGAAGTGTGTGGTATTTATTCAATGAAGATGACTATGTCCTTCCAACAGAACCACAGGCAGATTCACTGTCTGAGGTTATTGATCCAAGTCTTTGCTTGCTTACTAGGTTGAAGATGCTTTGAAGAAGCAGGCTCTGAAATCAATGATGCTAGGTCCTCTAAAATATCCTAAATATGGATAAAAGCAGGCTGTCCTCTGAGAAGCTCTTCTGTTTTCCAGGTCTGCCTGAGCAGAAAGAAAGAAATGAAAAGCTGGTGATGGGTGTATGAGATTTGCAGTCATTTCTCTCCTCTGGTCATTGTTTACTATGTGAAGCTGGCTGCGTTTTCTGATTTGAATTCCTAAATATTGGTCAAGGGTGTCAACACTACATAAAGCAGGGATTATAAATGAGATTGTGCTAATCAGAATGATTTGGGTTGAAAAGGACTTCCAACCATATCCTGGGCTGCATCAAAAGGACCAGCAGGTCGAAGGAGGTGATCCTGCACCTCTACTCTGCTCTTGGGAGACCTCACTTGGAGTATTGTGTGCAGTTCTGGTGTCCTCAACATAAAAAGGATATGGAACTGTTGGAACAAGTCCAGAGGAGGGCCACGAGGATGATCAAGGGACTGGAGCACCTCCCCTGTGAAGATAGGCTGAGAAAGTTGGGGCTGTTCAGCCTGGAGAAAAGCAGCTGTGTGGAGACCTCATAGCAGCCTTCCAGTATCTGAAGGGGGCTAGTAAGGATGCCAGAGAGGCAACATGGTCTAGAGTGAGGTGTCCCTGCCTATGACAAGGGGTTAGAACTATATGAGCTTAAGGTTTTTTCCAACCTGAGCCATTCTATGATTCTTGGGTGCCCAAGGCTCTGTCCGGCCTGGCCTTGCACACTTCCAGGGCTGGAGCATTTACCACTTCTTTGGGCAACCTGTTCCAGAGCCTCACAACCTTCACAGTAAAGAACTTCTTCCTTATACCTAATCTAAATCTCCCCTGTTTCAGTTTGAACGCCTCACCCTTTGTCCTATTGCTACTGTCCCTGATGAAGAATATCCCTGATGAAAGTATCCCACATCCAGTCCTTAAATTATTTGTCCAGTCTATGCATTGCATCCTGTCTGTGTTTTAGCAGTCACACACTGAGCTGAACAGTTCCTAGTTTGGTCACACACCTGTAGGGACTCTAAAATCTTGTCCAAAACTGACTCTGATTTAGCTCATGACACCTGATTACAGTGTTCAGTTGGAAGGTTCATGGTGCTTCAAGCTTTTTGTTGGAAGTCCTGTTTTGGGGATAAATCATGCCTCCTTGGAGATGTGCCATCACAAACAGATGCAGAGCTGGAGGTTACAGTTTGTTGTCGTAGAATCGTAGAGTAGTTATGCAGCAGGATATTGCTGTATTTGAAGGGTTGAGTTAACGTGCTGAATTGTTCTGCAAAGTGCAGTGCAGGGGTCAGAATTTGGGGTCTTCAATGTACATCTGGATAATACTGTGTACTGTTGATGTCTGTGCCTGCTCTCCGTTGCTTTTTATGGGATATGTCATAATGAATTGCAAAGAAACCCACCACAGAAAACCCTAACAAACCCAAAATTACCAGTCTGGAACTGTAAAGAGCCTTTGAAGAATTGTTACAGGGTTTGGAGTGTGCTGCTGTGCACATGATTAAAATGCAGAAAGTTTGTTTGCCCTTTAGCTTTGCAGGGATCAGAATTGTGCTACCTGAGGTTTCTTTGCACTGTGTCAGTAATTTACCACTGCAGCTGAGAATGATACCATTGCACACAGCTACCCTCAGTAACTGTGATGAAATAGAACTAAAATTAGCTGCCTTTGTGAAACTATTGCATTTAAAATCAGTGAAGAGCACCAGAACAGTGTGTCTGAATGACAGCTGGCAAGATCAAATCAAGGCAGTATTCTGTTTTCAGGTTAGTAAATCTCTCAGAAATCCATATTCTTACAACTGGAGTTTGGGGTTGGCCAGCTTTAGGTCTGGGTAGACAGAAGACTACTGAGGTAAGCAGAGGGCTTAAAGTGGCTATGTGACTCCCAGCATTTAACTTACAATGTCTTTATGTTTTGCAAAGTAGGAGTATGAGGTGGGCTGAGTTTGGAGGTTCCCCTCTTATTTTCCAAAAGCCCATTTCAGCAAGTTGTAGTGTACAAGTTCACTTAAAAAGGTAATGAATAAACTCCCCTGAGGGTTTTTATAAACACTAAAGCCACATGTGGGTGATAAAGTCCTCAAACTGCAAATGCTGAAGGGATGGGAGTGTGCAGGGAAAGAGTATCCTATTTACCCACCTTATGTATTCATCCTAAGGTTTATGGCTGCTGCTGGAGACAGGATGCTCGTGTAGATGAACTGACCTGACAGGACTCTCGAGTTTCTAGGGATATCAAACAAGACACTTCTATGGGCAAACCCTGCAGCACATGGGCTGCTGCAGGCCCAAGCCAAACCACAGCTTGAGACAGAAGGCAAGCTCCTCATCTTTCCAACCCAAACCATTCTGTGACTCTGTGATGCTATGAAAACGTGTTTCAATGCTCCTCCCACTGCTGCTCATCCAGTTCCAATCCCCTGCCACCAGCAGGGACACCTTCCACTAGAGCAGGTTGTTCCAAGCCCTTCCAACCTGGCCTTGAACACTGCCAGGGATGGGGCAGCCACAGCTTCTCTGGGCACCCTGTGCCAGCACCTCAGCACCCTCACAGGGAAGAGCTTCTGCCTAAGGGCTCATCTTAACCTCCCCTCTGTCAGGTCAAAGCCATTTCTGCTTGTCCTGTCCCTACAGACCTTTGTCCAAAGCCCCTCTCCAGGTTCCTTGTATCCCCTTTAGGCACTGGAGCTGCTCTGAGGTCTCCTCTTAAGGAGCCTTCTCAGCCTGGCTCCAGAGCGGGGCAGCTCTAGCCCTCGTAGCATCTTCACGGACTCCTCTGGATTGGAAGGGTGTCTGTAGCGGCGAAAGGGAGAGGGTGCTGATGCAGACCCTGTCTCTGTGCTGTAATAACCCCATAGTACATTGGTCCTTGTTCTGTGTTCTGCCTTTAGGCCTTGTAGATGCACAGAGAGGTCTTGGAAGTATCTGTTGGGCAGCTTTTAGAAGTGCTGAGTTTATGCTTGCAGTCACTGTGAGATATTAATAAAAATAAATAGTGTTTGGACCAAAATGCTTGTTTCTGTTGTCTGAGCAGTTTATGTTGTAACAATACCTTTAAAATTGCCTGTAACTTGTGGAAATTCATCAGTTTGGCAGCTGCCTCTGTTGCTTTCTTTTTATCATGCCCTTTCTTTTAGAGGAGTCTTAATCCTTACACCAGGCATGCTTTGGTAGGGCAGAGCTAAGAGTGAATGTAGCTTTTGTTTCGTAGGGTAGACTAAGTTGTTTTTGGCATTTAAGTTGCACTTAAGTAACATAAATTGTTTGATAAACAGCATGAAAACTGATATTGCTGTGGTTAGAATGGAGCTAGGGCTGAATGTGACAGCTTATTCAGCATTCTTATTCATTGCATCTAGTGTGGCAAACAACTAGCTGATTACTTTGGAAGCACTGTAGATGACAGTGGGAATAGTGATCATGTTACATGTGAGGCTGGTCCCAGTCTTCACTGACCTCAGCAGGCTTCAAGCCTTGCCCCACGTAAGTATTGTGACATATGTCATTGATTTTAGAGACTCTATAGTTCTGTAGTTGAGATGAGTCTGGTGCTCCTCAGAATTAGTGATGGTTTAACTGAAGCTGCTGAAAGGCAGTGCTAATTCACAAAATGAAGTGAAGAGCAATAGCTTGTTGTGCAGTTTTGTTATCAGGTGGATTTGCTGTACCATAAGGTACCTACTAGGGATGGGTCTGGCAGCTTTGTAATGCTATGTGGCAGAGTTTGACCCCTGCATTTCTGGTTTTGGTGTGTCAGATCTGGCACTTGCTGAACAAAACTGGCCTTAGAGCAAATTCTGTTTGACCTGACTTTGGATAAAGAGAATGTAAATTGAGTTCCTCTTTAGCTTCTATAGCAGCCAGCTACAGGAGGAGACTTGAGCTACTCTTACTGGCATTCCTTAAGAGCTGAGAAAGGAAAGGTAGGGACTGATGAATAACTACACTCTATTGCTACCCCTTGCTGAAGGGGAGAGTTATGATTGGTTATGATATTTAGGCTCCTCCAAGGCTTTGGGATCATTTTCTTTCTCTGTCTTGCTGTAAGTGATGCAGATTTACCCTCCTGCCCCACAACTTGCCTGGCTGATGGGAGGTACTGTGCAAACATCTGCTTTTGGCAGCTCTCTTGTGGTATCAATGTTCTACTTATTCCTCCATTCAAAGAGTATCACTGCTGGTGCGTGCCCCTGTGCAGACAGCACCTAGGCTCTTCTAGCACTGAGCCCATGCCGTTAGGCCCTGAAATCTGATTTTGGAGCTGCCACTGCATGTTCCTGCAGCAGCTGAACACTGGGTGCTGTCCTGCATGGGAGAAGCCTTGCCTGTATCCGTCTCTGAGTAAATGCCATGCAGGAGATTGTCCTGGCTTGTTGTTGGTTGGTTTTTAGCAACGAATCGGGAAGCTAAGAAGCAAATGGTTATTTTGATTATCCTTGGGCTTCTGGATCCAGAAATATTCTTATGCTGGCAAAGCCTAGGAGACAAGTCAGACTGAAAACACAAAGGTTTTCCTTTATATCTTCCTTTTCCTGTGACTGTCACTTATTTTTTCTGTCTTTTCCTCCCTGCTACCAAACCTTGAACAGCCTATTATAGCTTTTACCCAAGTGGATTCTTGTGGGACAGACTGAGCTTCAGTGCTGTTGTGAGCAGGTCAGACAGGCCTCGATGCTTGGGGGAGAATAAACACTGTGCTGTAGTTCAATTCCCTTGTTCAGTAGAAGGCTTAGCACAACAGCAAACTTGACTACTTTCAGCTTCTAATGAGCTCTGGTAGAGATAATGAGCGTGGTTTTGATTTTTAAGCTCCTCTTTGAGGCCCAGGGCTGACACTTGCTATCTGGCTCCCCAAACAACGTGGCATTTTGATAAACGACTTCTGCATTGTCAGCCTAATACAATATCTTCCTTATAAAAATGTTTTAAATGGCAGAGCTTTTTATAGTTCTGCAGCTGCCAAACACGAAACTCGGACATAAACTGAACAGACTGACAAAGAAAATAACACCGGCACAGACGTTTGCTGCATATCAGCATTATCTGCTTAACTTCATTTTGCAGCTCTGTTGCACATAGATCCTTCTTCAGCACATGGAACGATGGAACTGAAACAGATTTTCAGTGTATTTCTGTATTGTATATAAAAAAGATCAGCTCCACGTTTTACGGGATGGTTTTTTTCTGTGTCTAACTTCTAAAGTGATGTCTGTTTTGTAGTACGTCCATATGGACTAGCTCTGTTCAGCCTCATAAAACATGTAGTTAAGGCTTGACTGTGTTTCTCAACATAGGAAGGAATTAGTTATTTCAAACCCAGCAGTGCTGCGTTCTTCTGCACAAGACATCTTGAACTTTAACTCTTTGGCTTGGCTCATGGATTTGTCACTTTGCCTAGTGGTTAAATTTATGGTGGAAACCATTAAACTCTGTTTAATCTTCATGTGAAGGGCTTGATGTTAAAGCTGCAGGTAATTTTAGCTGTGATTAGCTGCAAATGAGAGAATGGATTATACATGCCAAATCCTGTCATTTTTGGAAATGTTCAGGTTATTAAGTTTGTCAAGATGGTCTAAGCATGTAAAGCAGAGCAGGGGCTAGAGGAAGAGAGAAGTGTTTTATTAGGCCAGGGGAAATAGAAGTAAACCCAGAGACTTTAATGTTCACAGCCCTTCTTGCAACTCAGTGTTTTTATATCCCCAACTAGATCAGTTGATCCAAGCAACAAAAAAACCCACCGAAAGCCTGAACCTTTCCCTGCTAGCCATTGCCCACCTCGCAGGGAATTAGATGCCTTCGTGTTGCCATTTGTGTTTGTAGCTAATTGCTGGGATAAAACAACTGTGCCCATAAATCAGATCTCTTGATTACAGTTATTGGAAGGACAAGGCCCTTCTATCTCCTGATACTGTATCAAGGTTTCTAAATCTAGCAATAAAATGAGCCAAGTAATAAATAATACTTGCTGAAGTGCTAAGTCTGTGGAATAATGGGAAAACAGGTCCTTCCCAACCCTGACCATTCAATTTTTCTATGATTCTATGATTAGTGCATTAGTGCTAAACTTGGTAGTTTAGCAGCTCAGATGGTTTCTGGGTGAGAGACACAGTTTGCACAACAGGATTAGGCTAAGAAAGTGGGGGCTGTTCAGCCTGGAGAAGAGAACCTGCGTGGAGACCCCAGAGCAGCCTTCCAGTATCTGAAGGGGGGCTATAAAGATGCTGGGGAGGGACTCTTCATTAGGGACTGTAGTGATAGGACAAGGGGTGATGGGTTCAAACCTAAGCAGGGGAAGTTCAGGTTAGATATAAGGAAGAAATTCTTTACTGTAAGGGTGCTGAGACACTGGAATGGGTTGCCCAGGGAAGTGGTAAATGCTCCATCCCTGGCAGTGTTCAAGGCCGGGTTGGACAAAGCCTTGGGTGACATGGTCTAATGTGAGGTGTCCCTGCCCATGGCAGGGGTTGGAACTGGATGATCTTAAGGTCTTTCCAATCCAAACCTCTCTACATGTCTGTGATCTCAAAGTATTTGAAGTAATGAGGATGCTGGGAAGAAGAACCGAGAACATGTCTTCCCCCAGTGCCTAGCAGATGTCTTGGCTTGATGGTGTCCAAGTGATGGAAAGCAAGGATAAATGTGACCATGTGCTCCAGGAAGGTGGGTCTACAGAAAGCTCTCCAAGGAGATGTTAATGCTTGTAGTAACACAGAGTCGCTTGTGGTTGGTGTCTGCTACTTTGACATTCACCAGTGAATTTGCTTACACTGGTGTCTTACACACTTTGGGGATGGGGCTTTGAGCAGTGGAAAGTGTCCCTGCCCCTGGCAGGGGGCTGGTACTGGATGAGCTTTTGTTTCTGGACTGAATGGACTGAAGATCCATTCCAACCCAAACCATTCTGTGATTATATGAAACACAAACTTGGTTGATCAGAGGTAAAGAAAATTGGGGTTTTTCCCCTCTCCAGTTTGGAGGATTTTTTGTGCACGTACCCCTGGGACTTGTTTCTCATTGCCCACATGCAACAGATTCCTCTCAGCTTTGGTAAACTGCCCAGGTTGTGATATGCAGCAGTGTTTATTAGAAGGAGACACATGGGACATGCGTTTCCCTCCATGTGCTGATGCCAGCAGCTTTCGCTGGCTTATGTCTAAGGGAAAAAATAATGCCTGTGACAGCACTTAGGTTTCCCTGAGCATTGCTGTTGGGTTTCTGAGGGGCAGAAAAGGCTTAAGCATTGGGAGGCTCTCTGCTGATTTCAGTCAGCTTTGCATCAAGCCTTTTGAGGATTCAGGAATAAGCAATTCCACCATTCGAGATCATTTGATCACAAAAGGATGAGATTAAAGGTAGCAAGATGGTGGAATTTCACATTGTACTCTGTTCATGGGTAGTAATTAAAATGAAAGCATATGTGAAAAATTGCTTAAGCCAGAAATTTCAAAGTAAAAATGGATTATGCCAATATCATCCATTTCAACTGATGGAGAATCCCGTGAAGGCTCCAGCTGCTTCCATAGTTATGTGTTCCAGAAATCAAAAGTGCTTTTTAGTCCCGTCTGTTTTAGCATCATCTGTCCAAGCTCGTTCATCTTCCTTATGAACTTTGGAGCTCAGTGATGCCTTTCCCATGCCAGAAGCTGTCCTCTGGCACGCCGAAGAGCTGGACTTGTGCACAAGAGCTGTTGAAGACAAAGTGGGCGCACTGAGTGAGATACCTTGGAGAGCTTGAAGCTGCTCTGGAGAGTTCTTGTACCTTCATAGAAGTTCCAAAAGTGCCTTTGAATTGTGACCTTCCAGATGTTCTCTGGTCAAGGGTGACTGGGATTATGAAACAAGAATGAATGCATGACTGATGCTTGCTGAAACTGGGCCACCCTCCCTAAAGGCAAGTAATTGTTTGGGGAATTACTATAACTGTAATGTTAACTGTATTTCAAGTTGTAAGATAACAAAGTAATTTCTCACATAAATAGGAGTGATGCAAATGTGCTGGAAAGCAGCAGGAAGAGTCTGGCTGCTGCTGGAGAATAGGTTTGGTTTTGGCCACTTGTAACAAGTTAATTGCGTTTTAAAGATAAGCTTTAATGGATTTGGCAGCAAGAGTGAAACCGTAACCAGATCGTGTTGTTTTGTACCAGTGCCTTTCAGGTTTCCCTGCAAGGTCAGATGTCCTGTTGATGGGCAGCTGGACTGCTTTGCCCGTAGGAATGCAAGTGGTGGAGTTGCAGAATGAGTTTCCCACTGAAGCCAAGTATCAAAATGTCAGAGTCCAGCAGTTTCACTTCCTGTGAAGCTGGAAACCCCTGTAGCCTTCATTAGGGTTTCCTGCAGGGAAGGAGGGATATGAATCTTGCTTGACTCACAGAACAATATTTGCACTGCAGTTTGTAACAGCAAGGAAGAAGTTTTCAATTAGTATATCCTGAGGAACAGCAAATTCAGTGAAGTGGATGCTTTTAATGTTTAATTTTTGACAGAGGATAAATAAAGCAGCTCCCAGGACCTTCAGGGTTCCACAGGGTTGGAGAAGGGAGGAAGAGCAGTGAACGTGGTTACGTATCTATGAGCAAGCAAGGAGCAGCTGAAACCATTCTCAAGTCTTAATGTCATTGCTTGGCATCATCATAATGTAACCTCTGAAGTGTGGTACTGTAGCACTGTATTAGGCATGCTTGTAGGAGGCATGAATTTCAGTCTTGTTCATAAGTCCCTTGGTCAGTTTACCACTGGTTTGAATTTCCTAGTGGTGCAAAAGCTTTCTCAAACTCTAAGCTGGTTGCAATGAGCCCTGATTTGGGGCCCAAACCACATTTGCTTGAAGTCCTGTGAGCCTCTTCCCTTTCGTAGAATCAAAGAATCATAGAATCAAAGAATCATAGAATGGTTTGGGTTGGAAAGGACCTTAAGGTCATCCAGTTCCAACCCCCTGCCACAGGCAGGGATGCCCCAGGTTCATAATAATTTCAGGTTCATAGTAATTTCATTCTATGGGAAATGCTTTCTGTCTCTTAAAAAGAGGCTTCAACCTTAACTTTGAGGCACCATTGCTTTTTCCTATCCAGGCAGAAGAGTGCTGTGAGGAGAGGGAAGGCTCTTGGGCTGAGGAGCCTCTGGGATACGAGAGTTTCCAGATCTGTGGTGTGCACAGTGGTGGGAACATCAATGTCACTGTGCATTGCAGGTATTCCTCATCTCTGTTCTGGGTGAGGTGGACCATTTATCTGGGCATCCAGCATCTGCTTTGCATGTAGTCTGTATGTATGCAGAGGCTGATCATCTTTTGGATGCATTGAGTTTACTGTCTATCTGCAGATCAGCACTGCACATAAGACTGTAGCTTTGAGCTAACTTCTGGACTTTCAGAAATCCTGGGGTGATGACCAAAGTCCTTACCTTTTTCTCCAAGGAAAAAGATCAAGGTGGAAACAGAGGGCATGCCCAAATAGCGAGCAGTCTCATTCTTCAGAGAAAACATCTATATGTTTGGTAATTCACCTGACAAATATGTGGTGATGAAAAAGGGTACTAGAAGTTGTAAAGATACTTTTTTATTGCTCTACAAATAAGAAACATCTCTATTATCTAGAATACACCACTTAGGTTTAAAATCTCCAGCTTGAGCCTGAAGCGGAGACTAAGTTTAGTTTCTCAGTCCAATGAGTTAGACAATGTGGTTAGACACATCATCCCTGGCTGTGGTTGCTGGAGTGTGGCAAAATATAGGAACTATTGAGTTTGAACATCAAGAACTGGGAAAAAAGAAAAGAAAACAATGTGACTGGGAGAAATACTTGTGGTTTATTATTTCATATTCTTAATTCTTGGAGGCCTTCACCATATAATACAATTTTTAAGGCATGTGTCATTCAGCTTCTGGTTCTCTTTAATGAGATTCATTCAAACATTCAAGCTGTCCTACACACTTGCCACATTACAGCTAACAGTTTGGAGCTCCATTGTGTTTCTTACCAAGGGGTTGTGGAAGGCAGTTTCTGAATCACTGATAGACATTCAAGTAAAGATTGGGCAGTCATGGGCATCATGTTGGCATTTTACATCTCACACTTAGTTTTGGAGTGCTCTTTCAAGGCAGGGAAGTAGTCATTCTCACTTCAGTGGGGAGCTGAATTTAACTTGCCCAAGGTAATATGGGACATCTGTGGCTGACCAAGTGCCTGAACACTGGTCTCTCCGAATTAATCCCCTAACCACTCACCCAGCATACCTATTTGCTCTCCTGTCTTATCATAGCATCCTTTGTCTGTTCTGACAATGATCTCAACCACAGCCTATTAGAAATGCGGTATATCAACTGCTATATCCCACAAACTCTGGCATCCTATACATGCCATCAAATAGGTGCTGTTTTATAAAATGAAAAGCATTTTGTGAAATGATTCCAAAAGCTGTGCACAAGAAAGTTTTTTAGTGCTTTTTCCATTAATATGCTTAATCACTTAAATTTCCTGGTGTTATTGTGTACCAGTGCAAACCTTTCCATCACCCTGTGTATATGTTACAGATGCCAATACCTGTAATCTTGAGGTAATTACCTTGTCTACGTTATGAAAGCAATAATTCAAAGGGAGAACCAAAATAGGGTAAATATTTAGGCTTAAAGCTTGTGGGCCAGAGGTCCAGGTGTGATGTGTGGTCCCCCTGTGGCTGCTGCCTCAGCATCTGATTAGATGTGCTTCAATCAATGATTTCTTAGAAACCAAGATCACGGGCCTGACTTTCCTCTCATTTTACTTCATGACACCTTCCAACAAATGTCTAGGACTAGATCCAAAGCAGATTGAATTTGATGGGAAACAAATGAGTAATTACAGCCCTTTGCAGTAAAGTATTCAAACTTGCAGCCTTATTAGTTTCATATTGTTTAAGTGCTTTGCTGAACGAGGGCATAGGGTTTTGATTTAGTATCCCGCTGCTGTAAGACTGAATGTCTTCTGGCCAAAGCCTGTAACTGAGGAGTGGCTTTAAAGGAGCACAGTTGGGCTGTAAGCAAATTGATACACTTCTGCTCTGTATTCGCAGGGAAGAGAAGCAAAAATAAAAGCCAATAATGTATCTGTGTTATTGCGTACCACACAGAAGAAAACCAACTGCAAAAATGAAATGAACTTGCAGGAGGAGGTTCAGACAGCTTATGATATCTCCAGTTGGGATTTCCTTTATTAAGCACAGTCACTTCAGGTGTTAAAACTTCCAAATGAATAAACTTGCTCTCAGCTTCTTTTTCATTGAATCCCTTTCCTCCAGTTTAAAAAAGGAGGAGCAGAAAAGTAGTGGATGAAAGAAAAGTTCTGAAGCAGTGTGGCAGGCCCTTCTATGAGTAGTGGATTTAGATTCAACATTCTTCAATGCTGGTGTAGGAGTTTGACCTGTCCTTCTCATGTACTATGCAGTCACTGAGCAGTTTGATTACAGTATGATTGAATATACACATTAAGGGTGCTTGAAGACAGGGTCTGCCTCCAAGCTGTGGGCAGCAAACCTCTTCTCCTCCCCAAATAGTTGGATGTTACATCTTGGTTCACTTTGTGCAAAAGTACATATTCCAATACATTTGCTATTCTGGTTCACAATTCCTTTGTCCCAACTCCCTTATTCGTAGGTTGGGGAAGTTAGGGGATAAAAAGCAAAGTGTAGCAGTAACAAAGAACATAGTGAGGATTACCCATAAGGTAGAGAAAAAGGGATGAAACCCCACAGCCATGCCAGACTTGGGCTCTTTTCTCCATACCAGGCACCTTTGAAAGAAAAAAGTCTGTATATTTCTTGAAAAGAAAACTGAGATCAGCAGCACTGTGTAAGTGTTTGGGGTTTGATCACACATGTCTTTAGATGTAGTGCTCATAGTCAGCAAGTGGAATCATAGGATCATGTAAGGTTTGGGTTGAAAGGGACCTTAAAGCTCATCCAGTTCCAACCCCCTGCCACAGGTAGGGACACCTTCCACTAGAGCAGCTTGCTCCAAGCCCTGTCCAACCTGGCCTTGAACACTGCCAGGGATGGGGCAGCCACAGCTTCTCTGGGCACCCTGTGCCAGCGCCTCAGCACCCTCACAGGAAAGGACTTCTGCCTAATGTCTCATCTCAGTCTCCCCTCTGTCAGGTTAAAGCTTCTGTGGTGCCTCACCATCCTCGTAGGGAAGAATTTCTTCCTGTCTTCTTGATCCATACGGAAAGACACGGGACAGCAGGGGCAGGATGATGCACAAATTCTGAGATCTGGTGGGAATTCAGTGGGAGAAGAGTTGGTGACTGATATGAATGTGGATGACCAGACCTGTGTGAGCCATACTGTGTGAGCGTGGATTTTCAGTGAGGACAAAAATAAACCCGGGATGTTTGCTTCATGCTGAGTCTCAGCAATGCTGTTCCAACAAAAACATAGTTTAGAAGTTGTTGGCTTTTGGAAAAACCTAATTTTGTTTCCTTTTTAATGTCTTTAAGTTATTCAGGTAACCTCAAGCTTTACAGAACTCCTTGGTTTTGTCTGGGGAGAAAAAGGCTTGGGGAAGCATCAAGGTGACTCCTAGGCAGAAATTTGGCCCGAGACCAGCATAATGGAATAGTGAGGACCTGATTCTATAAACTTACATCTAATAGGAAGCTTATTAAAATGTGCAACTGCAGGGACACCCCTCTGTACTTACCACAATGCTTTAGTCTGAAGTGAGATTTCTGCAGATACAAACACATATCCCCAACCATGTAGGATTGGAGCAACTTTAGTATAATTTGGATACTCATCAAAGTAAAACCTTGCTTGAAATTTGTCTGAAACTGCCTTTCCCCCCCACCCCAAGCAATCACATGCATGTGGCTAGACCTTGATTTTTGGCAGAATCTCCCTCCCTTATTGTGAGTCCTAATTCACCCCTGCTGTTCCCTGAAATGAAAACCTTCTGATTCTCCTGCAGGACGAGGCGTTGCCACTGCCATCTGCAGAACATCAGCATCCACATCATGCTAAAATCACTGACCTATCAGCTTATGATGACTTCTAAAGAATATCCAAAGGCATATCCTTATCTTTATGTTGAACATGGAGGTTGAGACCGAATATGTACTGACGTGTAACCAGTTTATTAGGTGGGCATCAGTTAATTTATGGTGTTTGTTAACAGCCACTAATTCATACTTCAGCGTCTGCATTCTAGTGGTGGACAAATTACATTTATCTACTTTGTATTAAGCAACTATTTTGTGCACTTCTGTATTTTACAATTAAAAACATCTCTGTGAAGCAATAATAGCTTTCAGGTGCTGAGTTCGAGTAGTACATTCTGGATGTATTTGCATAAGTCATCTTTTTTAGAGCTCTCCTTTATTGAATGTTGGATGTAGATTGTGACAAGAAATGCTTGGGAAATGCATTCACAGCTTCAAGCTGCTTTCTGCGGATAATCTGTAACACTTGAGAATAGTGTGAACCATTTGATGCTGTTAATATAACCTTATTTTGAGTGACATACATGTCAGAAAGGGATTTTAATGTAACAGTAAGAGGTTTTTTATCATCAGGAGTTCCAGAGAAGGAGCTGAGAAGCAAAATCTCTGTCCTGTAATAAAATGAAGGGTGATAGCAAAAGTAATTTTGTGTGTTGTCTGTGTCTATATTGTACTTGGGCTGGCTTGGAGGAACACAAGTCCTGGTTCTATCTGTCCATTTATCCTTGTAAGCAGCCCAATGTATGTTTGTGAAAGTAAGAGACCCTTCTGCAGACCCTTTCAGGAAGAATCAAAGCCTGGTTTGGGTTGAAGGGTCCATAAAGCTCATCCAGTTCCAACTCTCTGCCACAGGCAGGGACACCTTCCACTAGAGCAGGTTGCTCCAAGCCCTGTCCCACCTGGCCTTGAGCTCTGCCAGGGATGGGGCAGCCACAGCTTCTCTGGGCACCCTGTGCCAGCGCCTCAGCACCCTCACTGGGAAGAGCTTCTGCTAAGAGCTCATCTCAGTCTCCCCTCTGTCAGGTTAAAGCCATTCCCCTTGTCTCATACTTACAGGCCCTCCAAAGCCCCTTTCCAGGTTTCCTGTAGCCCCTTTAGGCACTGGAGCTGCTCTAAGGTCTCCCCTTCAGGAGCCTTCTCTTCTCCAGGCTGAACCAGCCCAGCTCTCTCAGCTTGGTTCCATCCGATACATCTAGAAACGCTTTAGGAAAACATCTGATTTCGAATTTGAATTGAGGATTTTCCTTTAGAAATATCTCTTTGTCTTCACTATTTTTCCTTCACTCTTTGCTTCAGCAGGCATCAGGGTTTGATGGTTTGATGGTGTTTAAAGAGTTGTTTGTAGCCCTTGTAGGTTATAACGTGTAAGCTCTTGGGGAAATGGTAGGTTAAGCTTTTTGAAGGTGGTTGGAGCTTTCTGTGTGTGGTATCCAGCAAGATTGTAGCATGACCTCTACAATCAAAATCAAATCTGATGTATTACTCAACGTCCAGGTAGTCTGCCAGATCTCAACTGCTTTGTGGTCCCAGCAGCCTTCATTGGACTCTTAATTGATGTCTGCATCCTGCTGACACTCATGTAAAGCACAGCTGATGGGCTGCTTTGCCACGTGAGCTAGTCTCAATGACATAATTAAATGTTGGCATTCCTAATGTGGTTATGGTCTCTTAATACAGGCTTCGCAGCTCGAGGCTGTTCCTGTCTCATGGAACGCTTGAGTCAACACTTTCTGTGAATGGGGCTACTTTAAATGTTGTGTTGCTCTGGATTCCTGCTGATGTAAAAACTCAAGAAACCCCAAATGACGTACATCAGATGTAGGCAGTATCTGTACTAACAAATGAAACATGCCCATGACCATTCTTTGCAACTAAAGCCATTTTCTACTTAGCAACTGGTGTATGAGTCCCCATGCAAACCACGTCTGGATAGAATCATGGAATGGTTTGGGTTGAAGAGACCTTCAGCCAGTTCCAACCCCCTGCCATGGGCAAGGACACCTTCCACTAGAGCAGGTTCCTTCAAGCCCTGTCCAACCTGGTCTTGAGCACTTCCATGGGTAGAAGTAGAGTTTCTTTGGAGCGCAATCTATAATTCTATTCTTAAAATACAATATATGCAAATGCACTTCATATTGCCTTGCTGTTCCTAACGAGGTACCTCAGGTGTGCTGTTTTGTCTCTTTCTGTTCTTTTGGATGTGCAGATTATGAATTACTCCTTGTTTTTATCTTTTCTATGTGGCAGTGTCTTGCTTTGGTACGACTTACAAAGTGGTGGCTGAAAGCTTAGAATATACACAAAAGAAGTGACCCCTTTGAGCATCAGTGCAGCTCCACTTCCGCAGACCTCTGTGCCTGTAAATCCAATGTGGTCTCTATGACAGCTGCTTGCTGGTATTTACACTGGTCCACAGCAGAATTACAGCTAAAGACCTCTTGTGCAACACACAGGGATTTCCCACCCCCGTTTTTAAGGAATTACTTGAGAACTGTATTTCTTGTGGGTTACCTCAACGTTGGTGAATCATGCGGCACTAAGCCCACAGTGACAGCTTGGTGAGGTGGTCTAGAGCAAACAGAAACTTCCAGTATTTGGAGAAGGGCTTGTGACTCTAAAAGTATGTCCACTGTTTCCCCCCTCCCTCCCGACTGCATTGATTGGCATAGCCAATCTCAATGGGAATGATTGACATATGCCAGGAGCTTGTGATTCTGATGCTGAGAATGACCACACACGTGGTTAATCCAGCATGGCAATGCATTTGCTGAGCATTTCCAAATAATGACACAAATAATGTTTCTGTATTAGAGGAGAAAGATGTTTTGGGGTATGTTTTTGCTGACAGATCTCACATTTGTTATACACCAAGAAGAGCCTGCTGTCTCTGTGCTTAGCAAGACCCAGTTCAGAAGCGCTGTCAAGTGTTAGCATGGGCTTTCAGACAGATCTGGCACGGGGATGGGCATCTAACTGAATGACACACTTTTTCTGTGCCATGCTTCGGCACTTCAGAAAGGCATTCGCTTAAATGCATCAAGCATCTTTCAAGAAACACTACATCTTCATTTCTAGCTTCACAAACTTGCAAGACATCACTTTTGTCCTGACTGTTTATCTGAGGGAAACCCACAAACCTCCTGTACGTGCTGTTAGCAGGCTACATGTGAACGTGTTAGAGCAGAGTGTGATGGGTGTTGTGCTGTTGTTCCAAAAGGTGTTTGTGCCTTCCTGATCTGTTCAGTGACAGTTCACATAGCCTCTTTTCTATAAACACCTTTCATGGCCAGATTGGTCCCCTGCAAGCAGAAGTTTCAGGAGACACCCTGATATATTTGGGAAATCTCTGTGTAAGTACATATAGGAAAAAACAGCCCTCTGGATGATGTAGCTGCTTTTTAATCTTGTTTTCTATAGGCTACAATGTCCTTTTGGATAGCCTTGCATTAACAGTGGTGTTACATCCAAACGCTTTCAAATTGCAAAAGCACTCCTTCATCTATTACTTTCCAGCCTGTTGACTAAAGCCACTTGTGCGTGTTTCACTGTGTCAGGGATGCTGTTTTCCTAGCACTGCTTACACCATGTTTGAGCTTATTTCAGCATTTTTGCCTAGCTGGAACTACACATACCTCAATTACAGAACATGCTCAAGTCAATGTAGGGCTTTTTGGCCAATAACTGATGCTAGATGTTATTTGGCTCTGTCTGCAGGGTTTGGCTGGTCAAGCTGACTCTATTCTGTTCTCCCTCCACCCACCCTCTGATTTGTTTTCCCCTGTCCCACAGCTTGGAAAGGAAAAATCTGGAAATGAAGAAGTCTCAGAGATTCCACTGCTTCCTTCCCAGTCCTGTGCCATTAGGAAATCCAGCTCCCCCATGATTAATAACCACCTCAGTGCGAAGCTTACCTTAGAGAAAGTGTAATCTTGTGTTGGTTTAAAGAATCAATTCCATGATGTGCAGCTACTTGAGTCATTCCTGATGCCATTTCAGTGGTTTTTAAACTATTAGAACATACTTCTGCCTGTTTAGGGGATCTTGTTACAAGCCACTGCTTGGTAGTTGCAGACTATTGGTTTCTGCCTAAATTGTGTGGTAAGATCCCGTGGCACATGCCTCGGATCTGCAATGAATTGGCCTTGGAGCGCTGATGCTAAAGATGCCTGTGGAGAACCCCACAGCAGGAAACAGTATGAAAAAACATGGGAAACTTGGAACTAATTTGGAGTTTCTTTGTGTTCTGCCAACCAAACGGCTCTTTGTACACTACCTTTTCTTATACCTCAAGTACCTTGAAAATTTTACTGCTTGGATATGTCTATGAGCCTTGAATTAGAGCAGGCCGTGTATTCTAGTATCCTGTTCTCACAGTGACCAACAACAGATGCTTAGGGAAAAACAGGAATAGGCAAGCAAACAACAACAGTGCTTCCTTCCTGCTGCCAGCAGTTTGCGGCTCAGGGACCTACTAACTTAAATCATTGCATTTCATAGCCTTCAAAATATAGAGTCACAGAATGGTTTGGGTTGGAAAGGACCTTAAAATCATCCAGTTCTAACCGCTTGCCGTGGGCAGGGACACCTCACACTAAACCATGTCACCCAAGGCTCTGTCCAACCTGGGCTTTAACACCACCAGGGATGGAGCATCCACAACTTCCCTTGGCAACCTGTGCCAGTGCCTCAGCACCTTCACAGTAAATATCCCTTTCTCCTCCCCATTAAATGCTTTAAAACTCCATATTCAAAGAAGTAACATACAAGGCAAGGAATTCCTTAAAATGACTGCGTGTTGTATAAAGAATTGCCTCATTTCATTTTGCAGCCGTAGTTTGTTGGTGATGCCTTTTGCTCTTCTCACAGAAGAGACTGTGAATAACCACAGATTCCTTCAGGAGACATATGATTTCCAGCAGTTTCTGAAGAGACTGCTAGAGAATCTCAGTGCCTGAGGTGGCAATTAAGGCTCTGCAGTAGGACAACAGATACTAAATCAATTTCTCAGACATAGGGACCAGTCACTAGGGCTAACTAGATAGGGAGGATATCTCTTCTTTATTATCAGATTTCCTGCTTTATGTAATACACTGGTAACACTCAGATGCTCATGACCTCCTGAATCTCAACAATGTTTTTTCCCATGTGTATGGGGAAGAGAATTAACACTGAGCATCAGGAAATGCAGATTCCCTTTGGAACAGGTTAGTTTTGAGTCACACCAAGCTTAACAATCAACAAACACCCACCCCAAAACCTCACGAGATCATAACCAAAAATTAACACACCTAACAGCAGTGAATTTATAAAAGTAATTAGTTCTCAGCCAGCTGCTTCAATTCTCATGGGAAATGAGTGGAAAAATTGAAAATGGAATGAAAACTTGATAGTGGGAAGCCCTGATGTGATGGAGTACAGCTAGAAAATGAATTTGAAACGTGCAGGCATATGAAGGCAATTTTCTCATTCCATTAGAAAATAAGGATTCTAAAGCAATGTGGAGAATATAGCCCTGCAATGGAAATTGCTTCCATAAACTGAAGCTGTAACCTCAAGTGTATTCACATAAGCACATATTCCACAGCCTCAAAACTTATTTAATAAATTGATATGGTAGAATTTCCCTACAAAGAGCTTTGTGAAAGAGTAAACAACACTGGGTTGTGGTGCTAAAGCTATAGAGATAAGCCTTAAGGGTCTTTACAGCAGGCTTTATGTGTTGGATTTAAAGAAAACAAACCCAAAAGCTGTGCAGTCCTATTATATGTAATAATTTACTCATAGCTTTAATTTAAAATAAATAAGCAGTTGGGATGCCACAGGCAGGGCTTGATGTTTCCACTTATTTGAAGGCATCTGCTGCACAGCAGGCTCTGAGGATTCGTTATCAGCTGGTAAGGGAATGAATGCAAAAGCAGGAGGTTTGTCCTTGCAGCATCAATGGAAACTCCCTAGGGTGTTGTGTGGGCTGCAGAAACAGACCTTAAAGCTCATTTATGCTCCCAATCCATCTACTTTATCTAACTGGGCACTCGTCTGCCTCACTGAGGAGTATCCGTGAGTATCTCACATTGGGCTTTGGTTCTATTGAGGATGTGAAAGAAAATAAAACTGCAATCTAGAACCAAGGGAAAATGTTGCTGATAGGGAAACTACAGAGATGGAAAGCCCTGTCCCTTCATCCAAAACAGTGGGGGGGATTCTGCCACTACAGTGCTGGTGATGACACAAGAGGATGATGTGAGGGCATCAAGGCATCTGTGGACTTAACCTTCAATATTGGCCTCAGAGTGATGGTGTGCCCATAAAGATGCCTGTGAGGAGCAGTATGACCTGTAGTACTCATCTCCTGCTTGGAGAGGTGCAGCTCTGGCAAATCATTCTTCAGCTTGGGCTCTGAAGTTCATTCCTTTCCTGACTGCATCATCTGTAACTTCAGTCTGTCAACTGTGGCACCCCAGGTGCATAAGCAGCCCTCCTTGCATGTGCATCCAGGCTTCTTCTGCAGAAAGCCCTACGGGGTTGTGCAGTTTCATCTGTCCTGGCTGTTTGTCATCACTGCGGTTGGGTGTTCTGTTTGTCTTTCAGCCTGCAGTTGGTGCCTGTGTTATGGTTGTCATAACTCACCTCACTTGCATCCAGGGAATTTGAGCTGGAATTCTTTATGAGTCTGTGTTGATTTGTGATAGAGTGCAAGAAGTGAGGAGTTTTGTCCTGAAGCCTACTTAGAAGTTGGGAATCAGCTGAAAATTAGTAGTCAACTCTTCCAGGGCTGATAATGCTGAACAAGTGGTCAACCCAATGTCTTTGTGAATAGGAACAGCCAGAAACAGCCCTTCAATTCATAGAGTCATGGAATGGTTTGTGTCAGCTAGTTCCAACCTCCCTGTGATGAGCAGGGACACCTTCCACTAGAGCAGGTTGCTCCAAGCCCCTGTGTCCAACCTGGCCTTGAACACTGCCAGGGATGGGGCAGCCACAGCTTCTCTGGGTACCCTGTGCCAGCGCCTCCCTTGTCCTATCACTATGAACAGTCTGTCCCCAAGGTTCTAAGGTCAGACCTTGCTTTGGGGATTCATTTATTTGCTGTTTAAAACTTTTTCCTTTACAAAAGTATCCTTCAAAAATCTTCAGTCGAAAACTTTTGTTCAAAGTTTTCCCTTTTAAGAAGAAATAGAAAAATGCTCAGTTTTTTCATTTACTCTTTTTAAGGGAGTTTAACTTTTCATCACGAAGTACAATAAGAGGCCACCTGCTGGTTTTTGCTCTTCTTTCCATTACCTCATTGCAGGGTCTTTTATTTTACAAGGTCAAACTTAAGAAGGCAGAGTAATGAAAAGGGAGTTTAAAATGTGGAAGGAGGAGGGAACTGATATATATATATATATATATATATTTCCCTTTAAAAAGGAGAGGAGAAGGTAAGGTTTAAATAACAAATTCCAAGCTCCTCTAAGGGTCCTAGCAGGCAGAGATGAGCTCACTGAACACAACTAGCTGAGTTTAATAACCCAGTTGTTGAAAAGTGAGGCAAAAGGGGAATATATGAATAGAGAAACTCATAAATCGATGTATTCCTGTAATGATATTGTTTTGAGCTGTACAGATATGTGACCTGGGCTCTCGTTGTGCTTATTATGGTTGATTCAGATAATGAGACACCCATTCTGCTGTCCTCTGCCACACAAGAGAAGCAGGGAATGGGAGAGGGAGTGATTGAAGATCAAGAGCACTTGGCTTTGGTTCCTTCAGGCAGCCGAACAAAGATGCACACCCTCAGTCAGCGAGTGTCAGTGCAGAGCTTGAGCAGGATGAGTTCTGGCATGCCTGGTTCAGGTGACCCTGCAGAGCATTGTCCCTGTTTCTGGTCATTTACTTGTCAGAAAAACCCACAACAAAGCTGATTTTACTCTGGGTATATAAAAATGTTCATTTTTTATACTTATTTCATCCCTTTTATTCTAAGAAGTGACCATTTAGAGATCAGGGTTGTGCTCGAGTCACATTATTCTCTTTGCTCTGTCAAAACCATCTGCATTTTGCAAACCACTAAGGAGGTGTGACCATAGAATCATAGACTCATGGGCTGGGACACCTTCCACTAGAGCAGCTTGCTCCAAGCCCTGTCCAACCTGGCCTTGAACACTGCCAGGGATGGGGCAGCCACAGCTTCTCTGGGCGCCCTGTGCCAGCGCCTCAGCACCCTCACAGGGAAGAGCTTCTGCCTAAGAGCTCATCTCAGTCTCCCCTCTGGCAGGTTAAAGCCATTCCCCTTGTCCTGTCCCTACAGGCCCTTATCCAAAGCCCCTCTCCAGGTTTCCTGTAGCCCCTTTAGGAACTGGAGCTGCTCTGAGGTCTCCCCTTCAGGAGCCTTCTCTTCTCCAGGCTGAACCAGCCCAGCTCTCTCAGCCTGGCTCCAGAGCAGAGCTGCTCCAGCCCTCGCAGCATCTCTGTGGCCTCCTCTGGACTCGCTCAAGAATGTCCACGTCCCTCTTGTGCTGTTGGCCCAGAGCTGGATCAGGACTGCAGAGGGGATCTCACGAGAGCAGAGTAGAGGGGGAGGATCCTGAGCAAGCTGCACTGCTCTGAGCAGGGGCAGCACCAGGTGATGGCTGGAGCTCCCTTTCTAAATTAACTTGTGACTGTGGGATGTGCCCATGTAACTGAGGGGGATTCTGCTTCAGTGAACTGGATTGCAGTGCTTAGGGGTTTGCTGCCCTGGACAGCTACAAGAGCAGTTCTGTCTTTGGGGTTGAAGCCAGGAGCTTAAGGGGTTGAAGATACTAATTTCTAGCCATTAATTTCTAGATAATAGCAAATAATTTGGTTTGTTTCTTTAGCTTGACATTAATACTTCGTTGCTGCCTAACATATAAAATGTAGGATTTTAATGTTCTGTGATGTTTATTTTTAAAGTGAGGCCAAAATTAAACTACAGCTTCTGGCAGAAGGTGTATTTGTTTCCAGTCTGTGCCAAGGGGAACTCTTGTTTCATTTCTCCTTCCCTATTCCTTAGCACAGAGTTCTCAAACTCCCTACAGTTCTCAAACTCCCTACACATCCATATAGCATCTCTGAAGCAGTGAGGAGCAAGGACATTGCTCTTGCTAGCTGGGGCTTCACAGATGAGTTGGGCATCAAGAAGTTCTTTGACAACTTGTTTTCATGCACCAAAGTCTCTGGTTCATTTCAAACCTGAAGCTTAGGGCTTGACCTGTATCCCACTAAGAATATTTGGATCACACTCAAGATGAGAGTCCATGTGCTCTGTGTAGTGCTGCAAGGGTGTGAAGAATAACTCTGAGAACAGCATCTCCTGCCTGTGCTTTGTTTATGTGAAAGCCAGGCAGACACATAGCTGCTGCCATCTCATCTCTCACAGGCACCGAGTTAAAATCCTTCCAAAGAGGATTATGTTTTCCGTACAAAACATAAATCCATATTTTGCGACAGTTTTTTAGACTTTTAAAGAAGTATTATTTTAAAACTATTTGTATATGGATGATTTCATTGTTTCTTTAAAAGCCATCAGGAAGGCCTGTCACTGGCTTGGTTTCGGGATGAGAGAGAGCAGAACTGTACTTCCAACATTTAGACATCGCCTGCCATCTGGAAAGGCTTAATTCACAACACAGTGCAAGTCGGGGCATGGATTTGTACTTGAGCTCACTCAAAAACCCCCCACACAATAGTTTAAAGGTCAGGTTAGGCAGCAGGAGTTGTCAGGGGTTCTGTGCAACCTGGATTGAAATGCTGTGTCTATATAGGAAGAATATAGTATTGGATCCGTACTACTGGCTCTTCTACCAGGATCGTGACTCTAGCTGCATATACAGAAGTCACAGGAGTGGAGAAGACTCTTGTCTGTGGAAAATCCGGTTAGCACCATATCTGTTGCTTCACTTGTCTAATTTTGCCCTGAGGCGAAATGAGAAGATGCTGTAAGTGATTCTATCCTGCAGGAGCTGATGAAGATGTGCCACAAAGGTAAATACAACCCTTGATTTGGCATCAGGTGCCAGATCTGGCTGAAAATGTTGCAGTTTAAGTGCTGCTTAGACTGGTGACTGTAAGGTATTTTAGATTCAATGTCCCTACAGAGATAAAAAGGCCAATCATCCACCACTGTTGTGCTTAATCTTCTATGAGATTAAGTATGTGTGGATGAGGAACATTGATAAAAGGATGTTTGAAAGGCCTTTTAAGAGAAGGTATGGAGATGCTGATAAATACCACACCAGAATCACTAGTGTGTATCACCTTTTAGTAAGGGCTTAGAAAATGGTCAAAGGAAGCACACGTGGGCTAAACAGCAAAGTGAATTAGGTTATGGAGTGATGGGAAGGCAGTCTTCAAAGAGCTGAAAGCATATGTGAAGGAGGAAAATGGAAAGGATCCTAATCTGTGACAACAGGAGAGAGAAAAGTAGAAAGCAAAAAGAAGGAACAATGAGCTAAAGGACTCAAAGCTAGTACAAGTTCTTCATATCAAGAGCAACAAGGTGGGCAGAGAATCTGTAGTATCACTGTATGAGCAACCTGCTCTAGTGGAAGGTGTCCTTGCCCATGTCAGGGGGTTGGAGCTGGATGATCTTAAGGTCCCTTCCAACCCAAACCATTCTGTGATTCTATTTTCATTTTGTTTCTGAAGTTCTGGCCATCTCCAGAGTTTCATGAAGTCAAGTCTTCTCCTGGTATCTAACAGTCAGACACAAAGTGCTTCTACACAGGAACTCAAAATTAAGGACAATTTACAAACTCCTGAATATTGCTCAGGGGTGTTTTTAGTAAGACACATGTTGTATCTAAGCAAAGGGGTCTGAAAAGACTTGAGTTTACTTGCTTCTGCTAGAAAACTGGGCAGAAATAACATAGCTCTACTCAGAAGCCGCAGCCACATTAGTGGCTGACCAAGTGCTCTGCTGCGTTGTTTGCAGAGCGGAGCAGCTTTGGGTCCATTGAGATCGGAATGTGGGAATGGTAATTTGTGCTCTTTCATGCAGGTGTACTATATAGCCCCCAGATTGCTCGCAGTCTCCTGAAAGATGCTTCAGACCTGCCACAATAGAAGGAAGAGAGGAAAGGCATTTTCAAGTTTATCTGTGTTGAGGGAGGGAATACTGTTTAAAGCCATTTGCATTCTCTGGGTGCATAAAGGATGACAAGATCAGAAGCAGCCAAAAATATTTCAGTGGGTGCTCTTTCAAGTTGCCTTGGTACCTCTCTTGCGTTGTACAGACTTGTTTTTCATTAATACATGAGAGTTACATTAGCCAGGCCCAGCTTGGATCCAGTATAGATAGACGCCAGACTTTCATTGCCTGCAGTCCTGAGTCCCTGTTTTCGCTTAGCCTGATTTTACCCTGATGTTGTGTTATTAACATCAGTGGAGTTGCTCCAGGTATTGCTGATAAGTGATATCAAAATTAGGTTTTTAATGAGAACTAGGCTCACTATTCAAGGGAAACGGTTGCCTTAACTGTTGCCAGAGGGAGAGCAGTGCTCATTTCCAAACCAGCCCAACTGCTGCTGACACTTATTTGCTATGAGAGTTGTTGCAGTAGTATTGGGGTTTATGCTGATCAGTGAAGGGACTCCTGATAGGCGTATGGGCTGAAGTATTAAAGCTGCTCACGTCTCTGTGAATCACTTAAAGGACTTACCTCATTAAAGGGGAGCAGACGTTAAATCACTGCCATGAACATAAACTCCTGTTGTGTTCACGTGCGATACAGTTAAAGGTTTCAGGCATTCCAGTAAGGATCAGCCCACGCTGATCCGAATCACTGAGCAGGAAATGCTGCTAGGCAAGATCCCGAGCTTAACTAATTAATTTTAATTTATGGATTAAAGTGTTGATGTAGATAGTGCAACAATTACAAATGCTTGTGCTTGAAGACTGTGAAAATTGCTAAAACAAAAAATGCTTCAATCATCAGAATGTTAAGGTTGGTCATATTTGGCAAAGAAATGTTTGTCTTGTCCCAGGGCAATGCCTTTGTTATTAAGATGCAAGTAAAGACTCTTGAATAGACTTAGTCTCTGAGGCTTATACCAACTTTTACACTTGATAATGCACTACTTCGGCCGCACATGCAGTCACAGAAATGGATATTTCTACCAGATGCCCATGAAATAACTTAAAAAACCTACCCAAATACTGAATGCCCAAACTATCCATTACATTGTGTCCTTCAAATGACTTACTTCTTCCCAGGACATTTAGTTTAACCATATTAGTTTATGAATGATGGAATGAGACTGTTTTCAGGGTCAGCAGCTGATTTCACACTATTGCTCTTTGCCTTCAGGCAATGGTTTCTCACCCACTAAAGAGACCTGAAGGAGTTTGTTGTCCCACCAGTGCCTAAATCAGCTGCTTTCCCAACTCTCTCAGCCTGAGAGAGGAAGCAAACATCCTCCCTTTTCAGTGGTGGTGTCCTGTGCTCACTGCAGCTGACTTCTCTTCCAGACACCTCACACAGGTTTGCCAAAGAGCTGACTCTGCTCTTCATGGTACCCTGTGGTCACTCGGGGTGAGATTTGGCCTTCTGTAGATAGGATGATGTGTCCTCCCTTTGCTGTCCTCTTAGGCTTCTTGTTCCAGACTTTTCAGCAGGAATTCTGCATTAGGACTTGCATTAAATGTGTATTGAAAATGTCTGTCCTTTCCTCCCTTTGTATCTGGGCTCTGGGAGGACACTGGACCCCCATGGTGCCCTAGACTGGACTTCTCTCTGCTTTCCTGACCTTGTGTAACTTACACTGTCCTGTGTTCTTCAGTCACCATCTTTTCTGGCTTTAAGCTGATTTTTCCTGTTTGCAGCCTTCAGAAAACCCGGAGCGTTTAAATGCACACCAATCTTACTGGGTTTGCCATGTGGAGCTTGTTGCAATCATTTCAGACTTCACACACAGTACAGTAATGTGTATGCTGGATTTGGCGCTGAGTTGTGTCATAAATTACTCCCCCCAACAGCCCACTCTCACTTTGGGTTAGTTGGAGGATTTTGCTTTGACAGCATCCATGGATTGCTTTGTTGCATCTGACTGTGCTCTCCTTAAGGCATCTTTAAAGATGAAAATACAGATGCTCATTGTTCACTGTATTACATTTATATTAGAGTTGTATTCAAAGTCTCCAGAAAGGCAGTTCCTGCAGGGACCTTAACATCTAGAAGATTCACAGTGTCACTCTCCTGACTGTACTGTATCTCGCCTGTGATTTGTTGTCACTTTTCATCCACTCTGGCCACATTTGGTGTGAAAATAGAGGGGTTTTCTAAATGCGTAGGACACATGAGGTTTAACTCCTTTCACAATGAAAGATCATCTAATTCTGGTTTTCATTTAAAACCTGGATATGTATCTTGCTAAAATGCCTTTTGCCGTTGACAGAAAAATTACTCTTAGCCAACCATTTGATCTAACTAAGAATTTCACATTTAATGCATATCCAACCTACATCCTCTTATGCCTGTGCCTTTACATAATTATGGATTAAAACCTACTAGTGCTAGTTAGACCCAAAGTGAGATGTAGAGTGTGGCCTCATGTTGGCATGCATTCAGTTCCGATGAAGCTAATGGAAAGTTAATGTGTGCTTCTATGCAAGGGTTTTCTGACTTTGGGGCCATCCTACGCCTAAATATCTATTATGTCTTCTGTGATCCAGGGAAACTCATCACAGAGCTGTGGAAGAAGTAATAGGGAGAGAGCAAAAGAGGAATTGGTGCAGCATGTCATAAAGACGGACAGCACTGCCCATGGATTTAAACTGAGTATTTGTTGTCTCCTTTCATCAACTTTTCCTTGAGACTGTTTACTTAAGAGCTCCTCAGCTATTGCCTGGAATTCAGGCATCCTATTTTAGGCTCTATGTACTCAGTAAAGCTCTAAGCCGTTCCCACAGTGCATGAGAGGAGCTTTGAGCTGGTGGTGTGATGCTGCAGTGCTGTGGTCCACCAAGCTCTGCCAGTGTCTAAAGTAAAGCTCTTTGTTCTACAGTGCTCACCCTTTCTGAGGTAATGAGCAAACATTAAATGTAGCTTTGTTGTTTGGCCGTTTTTCTCTTACCTGTATAAACCAAACCTCTTAAAGTATGAGCAGTTGATGCCCCTAGATGATCTAACAGAATCAGATGCAGAGAGAGAAGGAGAGGGTTTAAGGCAGAGGGAGTAGGAGGTAGACAAGAGAGGCCGTAGGGCAGGTGGAAGGGAGGGACCAATAGCAGTTTATCCTCATTTTCTGTGTGTTACATATCACCAGTGCTTCTGCTGAATCATTGGGTTTTTCCCAGTTGCCCACTGTGTGTGTGAGGAAAATACAGGAGATACAGTGAAAATACAGGGAAGAAGGATTTTATATAACCTGCTGTGGAAAAGTACTTTCTTACTCAGCCTGCTAAGCTATGGGGATCATACATGTCTTCACTGCTGTATCTCTGAATGCTTTTTGCATACTTTGTGGCCTCTACAAATGTAAACAAACCAACTCAAACAGCCTTGTAAGTAAACTTGATTCAACCTCTCTGCCAAAAAGGGAGGCTTCTCTCCTTAGCAATATCCCACGCAGCAACTGTTGTTTGTCAGGTCTGTGCTCTTTGCACCCAGTTTTTATTGTTTTATGAATAAACTAAAAGGTGGTGGGGGTACGTTGGGGAAGAACCAAAACAACCATCTTCGAACTGCTTGGATGAGGTTCAGCCTGGCAGCAGAAGTCCAGTCCCAAGGAGGGCTGAATCAGGCACCGTCGGATACTGCTTCACTGCTGGTGGGTTGGATTTGTCCTCGCTGGAATTTGAGAAACAGGCTGTTTCTTGTGCTTTCTTCACTCTGCTGCTTATTGAGAATTTGACCTTTGAGAGGTCAGTGTCTTGGTGCACCCCAGAGCCTTGTAGCTGAGTGGGTATTCGAGCTAAATCTTCCCATGCAGGTCAGCCCTGGAGCTAGCTTGAGGAGCAGCATCTTCTCTTCTGCTTATGGCTGACTTGCTGCCACTCCTCTGTGGCTTTCTGTGCTGCAGCATCACTTGTTTCTGTGAAGGCTCTTTGTCGGGACCCAAAAGCTCGTGTCTGGTTCCAGGTGCCAGTTCTGCATTCAGCTCCTGTTGCTTTGCCTCACTTCATTCAAGTGTTCACCTAACAGTTACTTACTTTCCCCCATTGCTCTCTGCTAGGTGAACCAGGGCCATCTGTTTAAAGCTATGAGCTTTTCCACTCAGGCAGCAGTTTAACACAGATGGATTTCTTTCCTAGACATCAGCTTACGACCTGGTGTCAACATGAAGGATTTAGAAAGCCTGTTTTGGCTGGCATAGCTGGGTGTCCATCTGTGCACATGCCTAAACCGATCTCCTGCTGGGGGTCAGGAAGGGAATTCCTCTATCAGGAGCAGCACACAAAGAGGCAGGAGCATTCCCAAAGGAGCGGAAAGCTCGCATTCCTCCAAGGCATCAGCTACCTGCTGCTTTGAGAGGGACAAGCAATGTGGGACCTGCCAGCCCTTTTCTCAGGGTTCTGGCATGTGGGTACCCATCTCTGTGACTCTCTGTTCACCACAGCGTTCGTTGCGCGTTTTCCAGGAGGAATCCCAAACATCCCGCTCCTACCTGCTCTATTAAAGCCCCTTAATTCGTGTGGGTGAGTCGAGGGCACTGTGGTCTGTAGCTCCCCACAGTGGGAGATCTCTGTAATGCTTTAGGCTTGAGTGAGTTCGCGGGGATGGAGGGAGGTTACTGCGTTTGGGTTTTTAACTATCTCTGCACTTGGCCTCTTTCACCCTTTGCAGGAGGTAAAATATGTCCCCAGTAATGAGATTTTTGTGTCAGTTTGTCTGCAAGGTTCAAAGGAGCAGAAATGCTCTGGAGCTCTTGTCTTCCCCTTGAGAAAGAAAAGTGCAGCCCACAGATTCCTCTTGTGCTGCTGGTGAGTGGAATCTGGACTAAACTGCCACAGTGTATAGCTAAGGGCAGGCAGGGGAGCATCTCTCATCTAGGCAGAGTATAAGCACTCAGGCATCTGCCAGCCAAAGAATATCCTCAGTCATAAATGAGGAGCTGAGGGATTTAAAAGCAGATCCTGGTTTTATTTGGGCCAGTACCTTTGGATTCAAATGAGGTGGTTGACACTTCTACTCTGCTCTCGTGAGACCTCACTTGGAGCATTGTGTGCAGTTCTGGTGTCCTCAACATGAAAAGGACATGGAACTGTTGGAACAAGTCCAGAGGAGGCCACGAGGATGATCAGGGGACTGGAGCACCTCCCGTATGGAGACAGGCTGAGAAAGTTGGGGCTGTTCAGCCTGGAGAAGTGAAGGCTGCGTGGAGACCTCATAGCAGCCTTCCAGTATCTGAAGGGGGCCTACAAGGATGCTGGGGAGGGACTCTTCATCAGGGACTGTAGTGACAGGACAAGGGGTAACGGGTTCAAACTTAAACAGGGGAAGTTTAGATTGGATCTAAGGAAGAAATTCTTTACTGAGAGGGTGGTGAGGCACTGGAATGGGTTGCCCAGGGAGGTTGTGAATGCTCCATCCCTGGCAGTGTTCAAGGCCAGGTTGGACAGAGCCTTGGGTGGTATGGTTTAGTGTGGGGTGTCCCTGCCCATGGCAGGGGGCTTGGAACTGGATGATTTTGGGGTCCTTTCCAACCCAAACTGTTCTATGATTCTCCCAGGTTTTGGTCTGCTGCTCTGAAGAGTAGTGTGTGCTGTTTAGATGAGGGTGACTGGAGAGATGCCCCAGTCTGTACGCCCTCCTAGGAAACAGTCTCTTGGGATTTCCCTTGTAGTGTCCCAGCTGGCTCCTCAAATGGGATTTGTTGATGACTGCAAGAGAAAATGAGGGGAAGAAGACGGGAAGGAGAGTTGTGCACTTGTAAAGTTAAGGTGTTGCATTAAGACTGGTCTTGAGCACACTCAGTTTGTGTGGGGAGGGAATGCCCCTCATGAGACAGCCTTTACCTGCAGCAGACCTTCCCTAGGTCTCTAGGACAAGTTGTCCTCTGAGGTTAAACCTCAGAAAGGTCCCTGTGGCTTGTTTCACCATGTACTGGTTGTGGGAAGGACACTGGTGAGCAGTGGACCATGGATGGACTCCTTGGGTCTATCCCACAGGTCTGAGTCTCACTGAGGGGAACAAGCCACCTCCCGTTATTGACCAAGTGCAGTGAGCTGGAGATTCAGTTACTTCAATAAGCAGCCATTGAAAACTAGCATTTTCCAGGCTGAAGCAACACAGAGGAAGATTTCTCGTGGTCCATGCACTGGCCATCTTACAGGTGGCTATTACACAAAACAGGACAATGTCATGTCCATGTTCTAGTCTTGCTCTTGAGGCTGAGATAGTCATGAAGAACAGATGTTTCTCCCAATCTTCACCCATTATGTTACTGTGATTTGTTTGTTTTATGCCCATATCTGTGGATAATGCCTTAAAATAGGTTTGAATGTTTCTTCAGAAGTATGATTTACATCTCACGTTTGGTGCTAACAAGCTTAGGTTGTGTGTGTTTTCTGCCACTTGCTGTAGTTGCATTTCACTCAGCAGAAATAAGCATCTACACAGGTCAATGTGCTGTTTGTAACCTGGTTTGATTCCAGTTCAGTTCTTTTGAGTGTTCCAGCGGTGGAACTCCATCTTTCCATCCCTTCCTGCACCATGAAAACAGAGGAGCTATCTTCTAGCCAGGAGAGGACTCCCTGAAGGAAAGGGGATCTCTGTGGAAAATCCTGTGCACTAGTTTAGCGCTGAAGCTTTTGACCTGCACACACAACAGGAAAGCAGGAGTAGCCTGAAAACACTCAAGTCATTTTGTACCATCCTGTTAGGCCATCTTTTCAGGTCCGTTGCAAACACAGACCAAGTACTGTGCACCTCAGTCAGTATTTCATCTTCTTTTTCCTTGTACCCATCCATATACTTCATATGATGTCTTTGCGGTCAAGGAAAGAGGGAAGTCTTTCATACGGATACCGGGAATAATCCCCTAGTATCTTCCCTTCAAGCCAGTCTTGGCCTGTTTCTTGAATACATTTTGCAGTGGTTAGTTCAGCAGTGATTTGTGCCCTATGCTTTTCTCCACAAAAGCCATAAGCTGAAGGAAACATAAGCACAACACAGCCTATTTTTGATCACATCGAATTTATTAAACCCAGCTATAAAAATTGCTGGTTTATATGATACAACTTCCAAAAACAGATAATGAAGAGCTCCAGAGGGCTTGAAGAATGTATTTATAGGAAAGCTTTCCAACTTGTTTCACTCTAATCATATCTGAGTAGCATCAACAGGAGTAGCTGATTAGCTCCAGTGGGGACTGTGCTTCACACACTTGGGGTTTTCTACCTTTACTATTGCACTGAGTGATTTCAAGAAGCAATATTTACTTATAACCATCAGAAAGCATGTAAAGTTTTATGTTGTAAATCCACCATCACTGCATCTGTGCGCTGCATCAGGATCCCTGTACACCACAGATGGGAATGGTCCCCAAGCACTGCAAACCCGGTCATGTCCAAGCAGGTTGTGGCACAGATCTGTCTCACTGCTCTAATTCCTGACACAGTTTTCCAGTGTTGTAGAAGCCAAAAGCCAGTGCCCTGGAAACTACCTTTTGCAGTGGATGCAGCTTAGTAAAGGCTTTTCCAGGGAAGAGGGTTTGTGCAGCACTTTGTGTCCAACTTCTCCTGTCTCATGAAGTCAGTGCTGTAGTGGAGGGCTGCAATAACATCTCTGCTGCAAGCAGATTTACACAGATACACCCAGAACAAACATTTCCTGTCATTTTTTATCTCCTTTGTTCGATCCAAACACAAATGTCTCCAAGGACAATCGAATGAGAACACTTTGAAATGAACCCAAGCAGTGAGCAAGTGCATTAACATGCAGGATCCCATTTGAGTTTTCTAATTAAACTCAATTGTGTTCTCTGACCTGCATTTTAAATACTGAATATTTAGTGAGGTTCATACTTTTTTCCCCCTAGCCTGGCTCCTTTCAGGCTTTGTTCAGCTTGTGAATAGCTCCATTAGGGAAATGCAAAAGCACTGGACTATGCATTGAGTTGCTGTTTTGACATTCCAGAGGGAGATGCTACTAAGCTGTAAATTACAGAATTGAACATCACTAGTTTGAATTCAGATCAGTTTGGCCTGAAAGGCTGGGTTGAGTTATTTGACCTGCCCTGACCCATTTCTGTCCCCTGCTTAGTAAGGGACCTGAGTAGTTTGCTAATTTCATCCTACTCTACTGTGTACTGAAGCATTCAGATGTATTAACCCACATCTCTTGCTTTAGTGATGGAAAAATAATGTTGTGCTTCGTCATAATATCAGATTTCTAAACATTTTTGTTGCTGCCATTTCTCTTTTTTATTCCAGCATGACAGTTTCAGTAGTGCAGCTACTAAAATAAATAAAATATAAAGTACAACAGAATAAAATATAACATATATAACACATAGCACATAACATGTAACATAACATGTAGCATATAACATATAAAACAAAACAAAACATTGCTTATGAACTCCATAAAACCCTGGACATTGTTGAAGATAGTATTTAATACCATGGTTACAACCAGTATTTTCAGTTACCTGAGGTTGTAAAGGTGCTGGCTTACAAGCCTTGACTGCAGGAAGAGGTACAATGCATCATTTGAGTCATAGCCTAGTGCAGAGCTTTGCTCATGTATTATAGGGATGGAGCTGGGGCAGTTGGACCAGTGCTGATGGGTCTGTGCTGTGCTCCAGAATGATGCTGAAGAGGCAGCAGCAGCCCTGAGATAGAAGGGAAGGTGGAAAGGAGCAGTGGAGTGAGGAGCATCACCTGTTTTCAAGTGAGATTTGGTTACAGAACGGTTGGGATTTGAGAGACCTGGGGTCGTTCCCAGGATTGTCCTGTTATTTATGAATGAACTTGAAGGTTTGGAGCATTGCTGAATCACAGTAAAAACACAGATCTTTATTTTCTACTTCCAAAGGCTCTTAAGCCAAGCACCTGAACCCCTCAGCTGGTACAGATGGTGCAGATGGATTGATCAAGCATAAACTCCAGGCCTTCAAGAGGAAACCCACTGAATGCAAAGCAAATTCCCATTTGTCATCCTTGCAATTTGATTCCCACTATTTCAAGCAGCTGATGCTGACTGTTGTCTGAGCCAGGAAGCAGGTTGCTTGGTTCCTGGAACACCATTGCTGTTCCCCTGCTCTGTGTCCTACGTGCACGTTCTACCTTGACAATTCAAGAGTGCTCATTACTACAGTGTTGTAACAGCTATGCCTCAGCGTGACGGAATGGGAGGGAGAGTAGAAGTGTCATGAAGCCAGGGAGGTGTACGGGACACAGAAAGATGTACATAGACTGCATGTCCTTAACCCATTTTTGCTTTGTTTAATGCTTGCAGAGACATTTTTCCACCTATTTTTTCAACCTCTCCTCTGGCAATAGAATCACAGAATAGTTAGGGTTGGAAAGGATCTTAAGATCATCCAGTTCCAACCCCCTGCCATGGGCAGGGGCACTCATTCTGATGGGAACCTGCTGCTCTGTGAGACATCCAGTCTAAGGTGTTTTCTCCTGCAATGTGAGGTGTAGACAATATTTCTGGTAGTGGCAGCTGCAGAACCTCTTGTTCACCTGAACATCTTGTGCTCTGCATGTTTTGGATGCAGCATGTAGATATGACAGTTTAAAATGACTCCATTGGTACATTGCCTTGCTGTTCACGCTACTCACTGCTTGCTCTAAGTCCTTGTGGAGTGGGGAGGATTAAGCAATCTGTGTTTATCAGATGCTGATGGTTGCTGCAGCTTGTGAATGTTGTTGGCGCTGAGAGCAATGGTTTCCCCTTGCTGAGTTTGCTGAAACTAGAAGAACCTCCCACCACGCTCCCATGTGCTTTGCCATGGCAGGAGACAGAAAGTGAGAAATCACTCTGAGCTGGCTGTTAGAAATATAAATATGAAAGTTCTTTTTCTCAGCTTTTTACTGCTTTCTGAATATTGCAGGCCCTGACTTAACAGTGATTTTGAAGGAAATTTAAGCAACACAATGCAATTACTGTATTAGGTTGTATTTGCTGATGACAGCGAGCTTTGGAGGGCCTGCAAGTGCATCTGAGGGTAGAACTAGAGTTCAAAATCATTTGCCCAAGCTGCAAAAATGATGTGAGGGTGGTGAGGCACTGGAATGGGTTGCCAAAAGAAGTGGTAAATGCTCCATCCCTGGCGGCGTTCAAGGCCAGGCTGGATGGGGTCTTGGGTGACATGGTCTAGTGTGAGGTGTCCCTGCCCATGGCAGGGGGTTGGAACTGGATGATCTTAAGGTCCTTTCCAGCCCTATTCTATGATTCTGTGTGAAGAAGCATACATGTGAGGTTGATTTGCAATAATCACCAGAGCAAACACTGGGCGAGGGGAGAAACCCAGCCAGAGAGCAGTTCTGCAGGAAAGGGTCTAGGGGGGAATATGATGGATCTCAAACCACGCACAAGACAAGAATGTCTTACTGGGCAGGAACAACCCCAGGTTCCAATATAGGTTGGGGAACGACCTGTTAGAGAGTAGTGTAGGGGAGAGGGACCTGGGGGTCCTAGTGGACGGCAGGATGACCATGAGCCAGCACTGTGCCCTTGTGGCCAAGAAGGCCAATGGCATCCTGGGGTGTATTAGAAGGGGGGTGGTCAGTAGGTCGAGAGAGGTCCTCCTTCCCCTCTACTCGGCCCTGGTGAGACCGCATCTGGAATATTGTGTCCAGTTCTGGGCCCCTCAGTTCAAGAAGGACAGGGACCTGCTGGAGAGAGTCCAGCGCAGGGCGACAAAGATGATTAAGGGAGTGGAGCATCTCCCTTATGAGGAAAGGCTGAGGGAGCTGGGTCTCTATAGTTTGGAGAAGAGGAGACTGAGGGGTGACCTTATTAGTGTATATAAATATATAAAGGGGGAGTGTCACGAGGATGGAGCCAGGCTCTTCTCAGTGGCAAACAATGATAGGACAAGGGGTAATGGGTACAAACTGGAACACAAGAGGTTCCACTTAAACTTGAGAAGAAACTTCTTCTCAGTGAGGGTGACAGAACACTGGAACAGGCTGCCCAGGGGGGTTGTGGAGTCTCCTTCTCTGGAGACATTCAAAACCCGCCTGGACACATTCCTGTGTAACCTTATCTAGGTGTTCCTGCTCTGGCAGGGGGATTGGACTAGATGATCTTTTGAGGTCCCTTCCAATCTCTAACATACTGTGATACTGTGATACTGCTGTGAAAAAGAATAGTCTTCATACCATGATGTATAGACTGGAGCGACCTTTGCAGGATGTGTTTAATAAAACTTCTCTCTTCAGCCTGTGTAGTTGAGTTGGGTGTTGTGCCACATCTAGAGCACTGTGCTTCCAAAGAGGTGCAGCCCAGTTGGCCAGAAAGTGGCCACTCAATAAAGTAGTGGGGGTAACACTCAGCAGTCGTCAAATATGTGAAGCACATCAGTAACACAGAGGGATAAACAACCTGGATGAGGGAACTGACTGTACTCTCAGCAAGTTCGCTGTTGACACTAAACTGGAAGGAGTGGCTGACCCACCAGAAGGCTGTGTTGCCCTTCAGCAAGACCTGGACAGGCTGGAGAGTTGGGCAGGGAGAAACTTGATGAAATATAACAAGGGAAAGTGTAGAGTCTTGCATCTGGGGAGGAACAACCCCAGGTACCAGTACAGGTTAGGGGTTGACCTGCTGGAAAGTAGTGAAGGGGAAAGGGACCTGGCGGTCCTGGTGGATAGGAGGATGACCATGAGCCAACACTGTGCCCTTGTGGCCAAGAAGGCCAATGGCATCCTAGGGTGCATTAGAAAGAGTGTGGTCAGTAGGTCGAGAGAGGTTCTCCTCCCCCTCTACTCTGCCTTGGTGAGGCCGCATCTGGAATATTGTGTCCAGTTCTGGGCCCCTCAGTTCCAGAAGGACAGGGAATTGCTTGAAAGAGTCCAGCACAGAGCCATTAAGATGATTAAGGGAGTGAAACCTCTCCCTTATGAGGAGAGGCTGAGGGAGCTGGGTCTCTTTAGCTTGGAGAAGAGGAGACTGAGGGGTAACAATGTTTACAAATATGTAAAGGGTGAGTGTCAGGATGATGGAGCTAGGCTTTTCTCAGTGATGTCCAGTGATAGGACAAGGGGTAATGGGTATAAACTGGAGGATAAGAGGTTCCATGTGAACATCAGGAAAAACTTCTTTACTGTGAGAGTGACAGAGCATTGGAACAGGTTGCCCAGGGGGGTTGTGGAGTCTCCTCCGTTGGAGATATTCAAGGCCCAGCTGGACAAGTTCCTGTGTGATGCACTCTAGGTTACCCTGCTCTTGCAGGGGGGTTGGACTAGATGATCTTTTGAGGTCCCTTCCAACCCTTGGGATTCTGTGACTTTTGTAGCTGTGAGAGATAGGATGGGAAGTAGTGAACTTCATTGCAGTGAGGTTGGAAAACAAGAAGGTCTCTCTGGAGTGAACTGAATGGGTGATGTGGAACTTGTCATGGGTGAGATTGTTAGGAGTAAAGCAAAGGTCTGTCAAGGGATGCAGCTCATTTTGCCTTCCAGAAGAATGACCAGATGACCCTTTCGTGCCTCTTCCAACCCCCTTTTTCCTCTGATTCTGAGATTGAAGGACTGGTAACTTTACAGCTGAGGAGACCTTAGACCCAAAGGGTATATTGTCTGCAGGATATTTCCATGGAGGCTTGACTGAGTGGAAAGGAAATTAATCCTTTCCCAAGGCCACTTGATGGGGAATGTAATCTCTTCAGATCAATAATCAGATTGATATGATATGAGGAGAATAGGGGCAAGCAACAATAGGCAAAAAAAATTGGCTTATGGCTACAAAATTGCACATAGATCCCCTTCCAGATGTTTTTCTGCCCTGTACCAATGTGCAGTGACACTGTGTGGGCTATGCTAGCAGGACACTGGCAAAGAGAGAGGAGCTGGATTTGCCCCTTGAAGCATTCAGCTGGGGTAACAGTGTGCAAAGGGGATTCACTTGGATTAAAGCAGTGAATCCAGCTGGAAGCACAAGATTTGCAGAGGCTGCTGCTACCTGTGGATTTGTGCTGGCACTGGTAGCACAGCCAGAGATCTGAATGATGGAAATGCAGCATCCAGAGCTGCAAATCCCTGTTCTTGTTAAGTCTGTACCACATAAGCAGCTCTGGGCGCTTGCTTTCTTCCTCCCTCAATCACGCACCAACCAACCACCTTTTTAACCAAGGAGCAAATTGGAATGGGGTCAGAATTTCCTTTAGTGACAAGATTACTCATGATGCAGAATATGAAGCAATTTGGGCTCTGTGCAGTAGGGAATGAGATGTAATTACGGTTCGTCATTTTCCCCTTGCACTTCTCCAACAAAGAAAAAGATGAAGATGATCTGGGGTTTTGGGAGCAGGTTTGGCACCTGTGATTGCTTCCTGGAATTGAAGGGGGAAAAGCGAGTTGGAACGTTCAGTCTCAGACAAAAAAGAAATGCCTGGAAAAAAACACAACTGCAATGCTAGTAATTCCAACAAGATGCCATTAGAGTGTGTATAGGCTTAAGCACAGCCCAAGGAGCTTTAAACTCCTGAATACTAAATCAAACATGTTTGTAGAAAGTGGATAGTGTGTCTTAACCAACAATAAAAGGGATGAGAAAAGAGTTCTGGGGGTACTTTGAGGCCAAACTTGTTTTTAATGGAGCCCCACAAAGTTTTGCCACAAGCTCCAGTAAGATCAGATTGGAACTAGAACTGTGCTGAGCTTTTATATAGGTGGATGGGGTTTGTATTCCAATGTCTGTGTATTTTCCAGGCTAGCTTTGGGAGTTAAGTCATGCAAATAAATTAAGAAAGAAATGGGAAAAAGCGTGCCTGTGTGTGCCTGCATGTGGCTTTAGAGGAACATGTTGAATGTATTAACACTGAATGAGAGCAGGGGGAATTCATAAAACATTTTACATTCTACTAATTCCTGAGCTATGCACCAGATGTAAGAGTAAACCAAGTGGCACTGGTTCTAAAAGCTTGTTGCAGAGTTCAGTGGACATCTGGCTATGGTTGAGGGATGCTTTTTCCAATACAGGATGAATACCCAGTTCAAATATGCAGTCCTATAGGTTCAGAATTGGGCAGGGCCTACATTAGTCAAGGGGACTATAAACAAAGACACATGCTATTGGGGGAAGTGTTCAATAACTTTCACGTTATGAGTGTTCAAATCGGTTTGGCTCTGGATCTAAGCACTGCAGTGATGAGCTGCTCAGGATTTGGAAGGAATCAAGAGAGAAATAAAGAGAGGGACTCTGAACTGGGGGGAATCTCTTCCATTGACGTCTGTCTTCTGTGGTGACATTGGCTGCAAGCTCAGCATCAGCCCTTGCTATGGATGCTGCTGGGGTGCTGCTCCTGGTAGTGGCATTGCCTCGCCCACAGGCTCCATGCAGAGGCTGAAGCAGAGACATGAAGCTCTTGGTCAGGGCAGATTCCTCAGCAAGGTTTTTGAAGGCTAGGAGGTTATTTTTAAGCCATGCAAGACTTCACACCTTATGGCTGGTTTAAAGCTGATACAAGCTTTTCACATCGAAATGTTCAGCCTGTTTCCATGGGACAAGCGTTTTGTGCTCCCGGATTATTATCATTCCATTGGCTTTACTTCTCCCTCTCTGAGTTCTGCTGTGTTTTTCATCCAGGTTTCTTCCTTTCTCCTTTTTACAGCTGAGCTGTGCTTTGAGAAAGTCTTAAATCCTTTGCATCACACTCATTTTGGAATTTGGAATTGGAAGCTTGTTTGGATCCAGGTGTTACGGGAGTTTCTCCTTGTTTAATAAAAGTTCAAATATGGATTTCTCTGTGCTCTAAATAACTGTGATGCATGGTGCGTATTCCTGCTGGGAGAAACATTTCCAGTGGCCTTGTCTTAGGAAAAACTCAGTACTTTACACCCGTCCTTCTATGCCACCGTCTGCCACTCTCAACAAAGCCTTCTTGGAGTGCTGACATCCTTTGCTCTCTGTGGCTATTTGCCTCTACTCATACATGTCTCATCATGGTTTCATTGTCTTCTCACTGGTGGAGTTCTTGGGGGAATAACTTCTGCTATTTGTCCCCTTCTCATCCCTTGATCTGTGAGAGACCTTAACCATAACTACAAATGCAACTACTAGCATTTAAGGTCTATCTTATGATTGTATTTCTCCACACTCAAATCTCTTTCCAAGCTACAGTCCTTTCTCTCTGAGCTATGATTTTGACCTAATTCAGGTACAATCTTACCTGACTTTTCTTAAGGAGTATCTAGCTATTAGCTCACCTCAGTGTATCTAGGTTGAAGAACTTGGTATTCCATTCTCTGCCTTCTTTTTGGATCACTCTAAGCAGCAGCAACCTCCATCCTGAAGCTTAACCAGTACCCTGTATCTCTCTAAAGGTTGCACTCACTGTACTCAGTATGTCTGCATGTTACCAACTGCTTTTTCCATAACATCTCTAAATGTATGGTCTTTATGCTAAAATGTCACACAGCTCTGATTTCATCCAGGCTTTTACAATTCTGTGTCTGAATTAACCTGAAGCATTTTTGCTTTGATCTCAGCTTCTCTGCGTGCTGCTGTTCTTACTGTACTTTTCTGTAGTGAATCATACCAGTCTTTGCCATAAGAGCTGTTCACTGCATGGTTCTTCTATTTATTGTCAAGATGTTGCCTCCCAGCTCAAAGCAGCCTGCACCATGAGCATCCATCATTCCCTTGTTCTAGTTTCTCTCATTAGAAAGAACTTCCTTGGAGTACCACCAAAGCTGCTGCACTTCCTTTCTTTTCAAAAAGACCTATCTGAAGTTAAGCTATTGATGCATCAGAATCATTGCTTATCTTGCAGGTACATTCTTGTGCTCTGCTGCATGCCCCTACCAGCTGGACCTTCCTATGCTTAGTTAGTACCACCACCAGGACAACTGCTCTGGGTCTCACTAGCTGGGATCCCCCAGTAAGGTACCACAGTAATTCAAGAAGAGAAGGAAGTCTGCAGCATATTTGTTAGGTTCCATCTGCTTACTCTGAGCCCTGGCCTTTGAGTCTTGCTTTAACCTTTAGTCCAGTATGGAAACAATTCATTAATCCCTCTCTGGTTCTAGGGAAAGAGCTGTAAACCTTTAGCCTGTTTGCTCCCTGCAGGGCTGTGCTGGCAGCAGCGTGCTTTGCGTGTGCTTCTCAGCCCTTCCTGCAAGGCACAAACTAAACATCCACGTTTGGCTGCAGTTCTTCTGCAAGCTGGAAACACTTCTCTTTGGTGCAGTAAAACTGAAAACTCATTTTGTGCCTTTCAGCCGCAAACCACAGGATTCAACTTGTGAACTTTGCGTGGCAGCGGGGCCGGAAAGCTGAGGTGTCTTTGTGTTCGCAGCAGAAGTGAGATGTTGGGGGAATTGGGATCATATTTAACTTGTTATTTACAACACGATTCGTAGGATCAATGATGTGTTCATAAAATTTGTTAAAGAATGGAATAGGACTGGTGTACAGCATCCCTGGTGATGGAATATTACTAGGAGACACCTATGGTGCAGTGCCAGCCCTAAACTTCTCCTTAGAGCCTCCTTATCCGTGTTCTCCTTGGTCTGCTTTGATGTCTACACCAGAGGTAGTTCCCTGATCTTGTCTTACAACCAGTGGGAAAAATAAGCACCTACAGGGAGCTGAGCTGAGAAACCTGCCAGCAGGTGAGGTGAGCAGTATTGCCTCTGGTAGGCCTTTCTTGCAGCTGTGAGATGCTTTACCCAAACCTCAGCTTTGCTTAGGAACCTGTGCCCTGCTAGGAGCAATCGGGTGAGATGGGAGACCATGAGCATTAACATTCCTGGTGTGAGCTGTGGGGGGCATTAGTCCATGCTGAGCATAAGACACCGAAAGACTTCCCTTATGGAAAGTGTCTTCTTAAATATATAAAACTGTACACAGATTACACAGGACAGGAGGAGTCTGGGTTTCTTAGAGATCTTCTAGCAGGGTGACCATATAACAACCCATGTGCTGCTGATTTTTGGTCTCTTTTGAGTGGCTGGATGGGGCTTGGAGCAACGTGCTCTAGTGGAAGGTTTCCCTGCCCATGGCAGGGCATTGGAACTGGATCAAGCTGGAGAAAAGAAGGCTCAGGGGAAACCTTATAACAGTTTTCCAATGCCTGAAGGGGCCCATGGCAGCGGGTTGGAACTAGATGATGTTTAAGGTCCCTTCCAACCCAAAATGTTCTACAAAAACAATGTCTTTAGGGACTCAAATACTGGATTTCTGAGCATTGCAATGTACTCTACTTGGAGCATTAACTATCCCTTAACATTTGTTTAGATTTTTGGGGTTTAGTGTTTTGACTGTGTTATTTTCTAGTATAAATAGATAGATAATCTATAACATATGTAGTGCTATAACTAGCTAAGTCCAGTCAGTAAAAACATACATGGCAATGTTCAGTGGAAATATGCGTGTTCCAGGTAAATACCATGAAGTTGCTTTTTAGGCTCATGATTGTCTCCACCAAAGAAACACAAGCTGTTTGACCCCACAGCTTCCCCATTAAATCTTCCCCAGTTTACACTAATTATGTAATTCCATTTTTGAGGCTCTTAGAGTGGGGAGTTGTTGGCATCACGCCATTATGGGCATCACACCTTTATGGGCATCACACCATTATGCTTTCCTAGCCCTGTTCATTTTGAATGTTCCTAGGAATATGTTGGGTTAAAATCTTGGGAGAAGCACTTAGGGCCGGTCTGCTGCTGCTACTGAGTGCCATTAGCAGGAAGAATCTCATGTGGTGTCATTGTCTACTTATATTCTGCCCTTCCTGGCTCACCCAATTCATTCTGAGGGCAACTGTTGCATATTAGGTAGCTAATGATCAAGTAATTTATGCTGCATACGTACCTCCTGTTGGCTGGTCCGGCATCCCAATTAGTTGAAGCCAGGCAGAGGTTTGGAGCATCTCCTTGCTCCCCTTTCTGCTCTGCCGTGCAGATCCATAGTGTCTGTTCAATAGTCTCTCTGAGGAAGCATTCCTTGGCTGTCTGTTATGCTATAGCATGATTCTCCTGTGTAGCCACGTCTTTCCCCAGCAGGCCCAGTTACTGCCAGAGCTGTGAGCTCCTGATCTGCATGGCGTGCTCGGCAGGGTGTCATGCAGCACATTGGGAGCAGCCTGCTTTTCCATGGATGCCATGGGCAATAAATGGGTGCCCTATGGCGAGGGTTTTTTCTCCGTGTCACTCACAATAGAAATTCAGCCAGAGATCCTCTGTGCTTTACTTCTGAGGCGGATGTCATCCTGCAGCAGAGCCACTTCCACAGGAGGATTACTTCAACATGACAAATAGTTTGGAGCTGACTTACCCACTTGGCTGCGGTGTGCTGAGAGCACTGCGAGGCTTGTGCTGGGGACGAAGCTCCTTGTGCTGATCAGTGTTGCTCCTCTCTTGTCTTCAGCTTCTCTTTACCAGTTCTCTCTTTGGGATAGAGCCTGTCTTTTCTATATGGCTTTGTTTTGATCTCCTTTTCCTACAGTGTACTTTGAACCCTAAGGCTGTGATGCATGACAAGAGCTATTCTAATACGAATATTTTTAAGGGTTTGGTCATAGTTCAGAAAGAAACTTTGGCATTTATTAAAAAGAAATATGTTCCCATTCTTTTAGTTGGTCTGCAGCTCACAACCTTCTCCTACCTGGAGCGCATTGAGCTCGTTCGTGCTGCTGTTAAGTGATGTTCTTAAGTGTAGTTGTCAATACTGAGTGCTGCCAGACTGCTTCTATAAAGGGCTATGTCTCACCACTGATTTTTTTCATAAGGAGGATTTATGTTGATTATTTACTTAAAACAGTTAAATGTCCAAAATGCTATAAATGCTAAGTGTTTCCTCCTTACTTTGAAAGGAGGTTTACTGAGAAATGAGTAGTATAGTGCAGCCTAGATTTAGGTAATAATAACAAAGGAGATAAGCTGAAAGGTAAGAAAGTAAGCCTAGGACTCCAGTGCTCTAAAGAATTATGTAAACACTTGACATTATATATCAAATGATGAAAACAATGGACGTCCAAAAGCCTTTGTAAAATCAGGATGCTTTCATTCTGGGTGTTTGGAAAAGAATTAGCATGCTCTTGCAGCCCAGAAACCAACTGTTTCCCGGCCTGCATCAAAAGGAGTGTGAGCAGCAGGTCGAGGGAGGAGATTCTCCCCCTCTACTCTGTTCTTGTGAGAACCCCCCCCTGCAGTCCTGTGTCTGGGGGCAGCAACACAAGAGGGACGTGGAGCTGTTGGAGTGAGTCCAGAGGAAGCCATGAAGATGCTTCAAGGGCTGGAGTAGCTCTGCTATGGAGACAGGCTACTCTGAGCCAGTGAGAGGTGGGGAACCAAGTCCAGCACTTGCATATCCCAGTGTGATGACTTAGCTGTGGTGTTTCCTTCCGCTGGGTGGGATCTCCCAGCTCCAATTTTGGTTGGAATCTGGGGGCTTTCCCCCAAACTTAATAGCACAGGTCATGCTACAGAGGCAACACATCGTGCTTTGTGCATGGATGGGCTGTGATTGACTGCCTGTAGTGAAAAGTCTGCTAAAGCCTGCTGATCCCCTGGCCACAAGGAATTGGATCTTGTGCATCCCAGAGCTGACTCAGAGGTGGCACCTTGGTATTTCCACCATCTGCAAAGGTCTCTTTCGCTTTTCACATGCCGGGTTTCTCCTCCCCGAGCTGGTTCTAGTCAAAAGAAGGAGCAAAGGCTGAGCAGTGAAGTGCTGAAAGGGGATATTCGGATTGCCTCTGGTGTGGGCATGCCTGGATGAACTCCTGCCTTGACCTGAAGACTTCCCTTTCTTTTTTTGCCTCTTTTTCTTTTTTTAACCAGCATTAGGGAATTCCTCACCAGCTTGTTCTTGCAGTAGCCAGGCCAACAATGACAGGAATGTGGAAATCAGCTAAGCAATTATATTCACAGTGGTGGTTAACAGCATCCCTTCATCTGAAACAAATCAGTTACAGTCCAGTGAAACCTGCTGTACCTAGTGTGTGTACATAATAGAGCCCTTGTGCATTTGCAGAGCGTGCCAGATCACTTAAACAGGGTCGATGAGAGGCAGCAGGAGAGAAATGTTATGTTTTATTAACCAGAGACACAGAAAACTGGGTATTCTCTTGTTTAACCCCCTTCCACACAGAGAAATCTGCCGTTGTATTTATAAGGTACTTCTCCACAAGCTGCAAAATGTTGTAGGAATGAAGTCCAGGACTGTTAACTTGGAATTAACTGTGAACAAGAGGGATGAGCAATTGCCAAGGTAGGAAGAAATCACATCTATGAAGGGTGGTTGGGAACACAAGTGCATGTTTGCTAAATAGCAAACCACAGAATCATAGAATGGTGTGGGTTAGAAGGGACCTTAAAGCTCATCCAGTTCCAACCTCTGCCACAGGCAGGGACACCTTCCACTAGAGCAGGTTGCTCCAAGCCCTGTCCAACCTGGCCTTGAACACTGCCAGGGCTAGAAGTAGAAATTCTTTGGAGCAAAATCTATGTCCTGTGCTCGGCAGTGTATACCCAGCAGCCACACAGTTAATGCAGCTGGTGCCTGCTATTGCTGCGTTTGTTGTTGGAATTAGTCTCTAGTCTGCGTAATTATCTTGAAGTGAAAACAAGCTGGTTTGGAGTGAATTGAACAACGGGGTCCTAAATGGGAGTGCAGTGTGAACTACAGTAGCACATTTTCATGGATTAATGGCCAAATTGTTGTCTCATTAAAGTCCGATGGCAAAATTCCCATAGGCTACAATAGGGACAGGATTCTCCCTTAAGAAAAGATTCCATTTGGAGCATTTGAGTGTCTCCCAAAAGCCAATTATTAAATCAGAGGCGCTGTAATAACTGAGCTCAAATTTATTTCAGCACCAGGAAACGCAGTTGGGAGGTCAGTGTATGCTCACCATGTCATTTCTATGGTGACTTCACTGCAGAGCTCAGCGCTGGCCTCTGCACAGTGCTGACAATAAGGCCAAGATGAGAATGAGCCTGAAAGAATCACATTGTGACCGATGAAAAGCTGTTTCCATCAGGCGCCTCGTCAAGCAAGTTGGCAAAGGGGCAGCAGAAAGGTCTCTTCTGGTGCCTGACCTCCACCGCGTTTCTCTTCTTTCAGTGCCATCACTAGGCGCAACCTGGCTCTGCTCCAGGCAATGAAGAAAGCTCTAAGTAATCAAACCGTGGCTGACAAAACCACGCTGACAGAATGGGTCTGTCTCCATGGTACAGTTTAACACCTGCTCATCAGTATTTCCTCTTCCTATGAGCCAAAAAAATCAATAGAAGAAATACATCGACGTGGCCCCGTGTGAAAAATGTGTGTTTGCTTTTGTTTAATTGCTCTTTTTGTTGCTGTTGTGCATGGTCAAATAGAGGAAATCAGCTAGTAGAGGCTTTCCTGAAATGCAGTTTTATCTTAGCTAGGGATGCTGACCTCCTGATTAGTGATTCTGGACTCTCTCATTCACAAAACAATAAATGCCAAGCACATGTACATCCTTTCAATACACTGGGATGCAAAGAGCCTTGGAAGTTGCAAAGGAGAGGTTAAAATGGGAAGGTGAGGAACTTGGTTGTCCAGCAAAACAACATCCAGAAAATCCTCTGAACGAAGTGAAACCCTGTAGCGGGAGCAATTCCCTACTCACAACACTGTGGTGCAGAAACAGCATCAGTAAATGATAGGAAGGGATGTGCTGGCTCCCTGAGGTGAGATGAGCTGACCTGGAACAAGCAGGAAACCTGATTTTGTATTTTCTCTTTGTCCTCCTCAATGTGCTTTCTCCTTTTCTGGCAATGCTTATGCTCATGTTTGTCTGTAAGCAAGTTCCTGTTATCGAGTCAGCCCCAACACTTTGTTTCTACTAAAGCGGTCAGGTCGATCTAGATCCATTCATACGTGGTGTTCTTTTTTCCTTTTTCAGATGCTTTTACTCTGATCTTATGTTAGGGCTGTTTGGCTAGAAATTAGAGCTCTCTTTGAAAGCAATTTTTAATGGGGTTTTGTGTGTGTGTGCAGCCAGCCCCTTTTAGGATAATTCCGTTTTACTGAGAAAAGCCAATGTATAAAATAGATAAAATACTAACAAATCTGTAGTTTCTTGTTACCTTTCCATTCGGAGTTGTGGAGGTATTTTGGCAGTGCTAAATTAAACCTCTGGGATCTGAACACAATCCAAATTAGAGACCTATCCTATTAATCTATCTTTGATAATCCCAGTAGGCGTCTTTCTGCATCTGCAAGTACCTAAAATGTGGCTCTGATTTCATTAAGTAAATTAGGATTTCATTTTCATTTTTATTAAATAGATCTGATTCTGTTTTGGTAAAGGAATGAAGAAGGAAAATGAGTTCTCCTTTATCGAATAGAAGTTGATTTTCCAACTTTTTGAGTAGCCCAAATGAATAAAAGCTACTATATCTGCTACTGAAACTCAAATCCAAAGATACTACATTGAGACCTTTCAGAGTAGCAGAAACAAAAGGATTTATGCTTGGAAGAATGTACTACATACCTAACAAATGCCAGTGTACATCATTTGTTACATGTAGTAGCTGATACTGGACTTTGATTCTACGTAAATTAAAAAGCATGAGTTTTCCTTCCAAGAAACTCAGCTTAAGAATGTAACGTTTCTTTTGTTACAGAAGTTATATTTATTTGAAAAGCCTTAAGTCTGTAATGTCATAGAATCACAGAATATCTCAAGTTGGAAGGGATCCGTAAGGGTCATTGAGTCTTAACTCCCTGCTTCTCAGAGGACCTTGCAGGATTAACATGATTAAACCTTGGTACGTCTTGCCATCACTTCAGCTTAAAGGGGGTTTTACTTTTCTGATAGCAATTAAATAATTGCCATTATTTACATTCATGTTTTTGTCTAGCAAACAAGTCCCAAAGACTTCTCTTACGTGAGCTGCTCTGGATTCAACACCAGTTTTGCTGTGAAGCGAGGGTTTTACCACTGGAATCCAGTTTGTCTTAAGCTGGAAGGAAGGGCTTAGGCTGAGTGCTAAGCCAAGCCCTCCGGATAAGGAACAAAGAAAGCTTAGTCCATTTTGCTCTCTGTTTCAATACATGCAGGGTATGATTTTGCACAGCCTAAATGCCAGCCTCACAATTTCCACCCCTGCCTGCTGCTGAACAAAGGCCTGTATTAAGCTCAAGAACAAAACTGCAAGCCTTGGGCAGAAGAGGTGGCTCTCAGACAGACTTGTGAAACTGGCTTTAAAGTCTTCATTTTTGAGTGAAGGATTAACTCAGTGCTTTGGTCTTTAGATCCTCCTAGCTGCTCATCCTTAGACTTCACATCATTGACTGTCATCCTGGGACTCAGCTATGGAGATGCTGCCCATCCTTTGGGGAGTCCAGACACGGTCTGTGGTTAGACTCTCCTTCCTTGTGCTTTGTGGTTTTGAAGTGTTGAGTTGACAGGGCTTTAGACACAACAGGTTGTTTTGAATTGAGGGGTATAGTTGCTGAAGGGAAAGGCTTTTGGCTGTTTCCAGAAGGTCAAATGCTGGATCTGCTTGACTTTCCCTGGAAGCTTCTTCCACAGCTAAATATGCTTGGCAGCTTGTATGTGAACTTGCCCTGGCACATGGTATCTGCCCTGTCTCAGAACACTAGATATTGCGATGGTTCAGAAATCAAGCTCTATATCAGGATTCAGTCTGTGTAACCAAGGGCTCAGTCCATTGATTTCTTTAAAAGAAGCAAGACCCAAGGTTGAACATTGCTGTCTGGAAAACAGTGTATCACCTGAACCTAAGGCTGATGGATGCACAACAGCCACTGCCCCAAAGGGAGCAGACAGCCACTCTGCGCTATCTGGAGTTATTTGTGATCTACAGATTGGTGTGCACCAAGTTGCCTAACACAGCCCAGAGCAATAAACGTGTGGGGCCTGTCTGAAAGACCTTCTGTGTGTACCATTGACATTATTTGTACACAGAAGTTTTCATGAAAGTAACTTAGTTACTAATAATTGTCAAAATAACCAAATCTTAGTGCAGGTTTTCTAGGGTGAGGCGTCTCTGCCCATGGCAGGGGGTTGGAACTGGATGATCTTAAGGTCCTTTCCAACCAAACCGTTCAATGATGTAGCAGTAAGATTCATCCTTAGTTTAACCATGCCAAAGTGCAAGGTCCTACACCTGGGTCGGAGCAATCCCAGGCACAGCTACAGGTTGGGCAGAGAAGAGATTCAGAGCAGCCCTGCGGAGAAGGACTTGGGGGTGTTGGTCGATGAGAAAATGAACATGAGCCGGCTTCAGTGTGTGCTCGCAGCCCAGAAAGCCAACCGTATCCTGGGCTGCATCAAAAGGAGCGTGACCAGCAGGTCGAAGGAGGTGATCCTGCCCCTCTACTCTGCTCTCGTGAGACCTCACTTGGAGCATTGTGTGCAGTTCTGGTGTCCTCAACATAAAAAGGACATGGAACTGTTGGAACAAGTCCAGAGGAGGCCACGAGGATGATCATGGGACTGGAGCACCTCCTGTATGGAGACAGGCTGAGAAAGTTGGGGCTGTTCAGCCTGGAGAAGAGAAGGCTGCGTGGAGACCTCATAGCAGCCTTCCAGTATCTGAAGGGGGCCTACAAGGATGCTGGGGATGGACTCTTCATTAGGGACTGTAGTGACAGGACAAGGGGTAACGGGGTCAAACTTGAATAGGGGAAGTTTAGATTGGATCTAAGGAAGAAATTCTTTACTGAGAGGGCGGTGAGGCACTGGAATGGGTTGCCCAGGGAGGTTGTGAATGCTCCATCCCTGGTGATGTTCAAGGCCAGGTTGGATGAGGCCTTGGGTGACATGGTTTAGTGTGGGGTGTCCCTGCCCCTAGCAGAGTGGTTGGAACTAGGTGATCTTAAGGTCCTCTCCAGCCCTAACTATTCTGTTTTTCTATCCTGCTGATTTGGCACTAACAGTATCTGTTTCCTTGGTTTCTGACACGCACAAATTTACTACCAGCTAGAAAAAAACAAAAGTCTTGCCTCAGGAAGTCATCAAAGGAAATGCAGTGTCAGTGTGTGACTGCAGCAGCCCAGACACAGTGTTCACTGACATTTTTGGAAGCTCTGGATGATACATCCTGGAAATAGCAACCTCCACAAGATCATCTGGAGTAAGTTATCAGGTTTGCCACTTAATTTCATAGAATCATAGAATCACGGAATCCCAGACTGGTTTGGGTTGGAAGTTACCCTAAAGCTCATCCAGTTCCAACTCCTTGACGAGAACACCTTCCACTAGAGCAGGTTGCTGCAAGCCCCTGTGTCCAACCTGCCAGGGATGGGGCAGCCGCAGCTTCTCTGGGCACCCTGTGCCGGCGCTTCACCACCTTCATCTTAAAAATGTCTTCCTATGTCCAATCTAAAGCTACCCTATAGGATATATATATATATACCCTACGTTAAAACCTTTACCTTTTGTCCTATTGCAACGGCCCTGCTAAAAAGTCCCTGTCATTGTTATAAGCATCCTTTATATTTTGAAAGGTCACAGTGAGGTCTCCCTCTGCCTTTTCAGCTCTGAATATCCAGGGCTTCAGCTACTTCAGAGACTGAGCAAGTTCAAAATCATTTTACAATTGCTTTACTTTGTTGTCGCTGCATGACTGTGGTGCCAGGCAGAGGAGAATAAAAACCCTGGACTGAGGGGTCTGTTCCCAAAGATGTGCCCGGTGTCTTCGACTGGTTTTGAAGAAGGAAGTGGTAAATGCTCCATCACTGGCAGTGTTCAAGGCCAGGTGGGACAGAGCCTTGGGCGACATGGTCTAGTGTGAGGTGTCCCTGCCCATGTCAGAGGTTGGAACTGCATGATCTTAAGGTCCTTTCCAACCCTCATAATCTATGAATCTATGATTCTAAAACAAAATCAGTGGCCATCCTAATGTTCTGCATGAAGGTCCTGCACAGCAGAGTGTAAGTGAAAATCACTTCAACCTTCCCAGACTCCCTCTGGCTCTGTCTTCAGTGCTCCCCACACTGCAACAAGCTCTTTCAGCAAGGTACTATTAAGTTGAACCCCAACTTTGAATGGCAGGTTTGAAGGTTTGATGCATCAGCTGGTGCCTCCTAACTAACTGAGATGTGCGAGTGAAATCAATGCTTTAGCCATTGCCTTCTGATCATCCATATAGCAAGTTATTTTGGGATAACACTTGTGTATTCATGAAGGCTGGACCGTTTGTTACCCTTATTGCAGTCACGCTTCATCTTTGCATCGTTCAGCCAAATTGTTTCAGTTACAGAAGAATAGATGTTCTGTTGGAGGAAGGAAGCTTCTGCCTTGGCCTCGGATGATACTCATCTAAGCTAGGAGAGGCTGGAGTAATCGTGCTGAGGTGGACAGGCAGCAGCCATGCCAAGAACAATATTATTTGCATTTTAAGTTATAGCATCTAATGGAATCAGGAACAGAACCAGGTTTTGTTCTAACCTCATTTGAAGGTTTGCCAACAGGGCGATTTACAGCTTCCCAGTAACAATGAACAGCTCAGCTGTCTTGACCAACATGTAGTCACACATGTTGCAGACGGACATCAATGTTTTATAACATCTTGCTGCAGTTCCTGTTCCACAGACATGTTTGTCAAACAGCTCAGGAAATCAAAAGGGTTTAATCTTTAAGTTTCATCTCGGAGTAATTGTGCTTTAGTTCCCCCCCAGCTCGCTATTCTGAACTTGGATAACTTGTTTCGTACTGCCCTTGATTGAAAACAGTTGGAAGGGGATGGGAGTTTTCATTTTTGAATGTTTTTTGGAAGAATCTCAGTGACTTTATTACTTACTTGATTTATAGCTGAGTGTAAATCTGTTTCTAGGACAGTGGGGGCTTTGAAACTGGAAGTGGTTAAACTCAATCTCGAGAAAGTGATAAAAATTAAAGCACTTGTATGAAATTAGTGGTGTTTTGTCACCTGGAACATTTGGATATAGTTCTGCTCACACCATATGGAAAAAATAGAGCTGAGATTTTGAGGAGCAAAGAAAGTGGAAAATAAAAGGACTATATCATTGGAAGAATATTTAGAGGTCCTGGGGGGGAGGTTAGATAGAAAGGATGTACCATTTTGTATTTGTGTTATAGTACAAATTGCAGTCCAGATGCTGCAGTATCAGGGCCAGGCACACTGAGTGCTGTACATTCAACTGCCTGTGATTTAGAGACAGCTCAAATCAAGTTGACAATAGACCAAGATCACAGGGAGAGTGCAGACACGAAAGGTCAGATCGCACGTATGTGAGCACTTCATGCATCTCCCTTTTAACTCTCTGCATTAAGAAGGAAGAAAACGGCTGAAGTGAAATACTCAGCCAAGGAGGAGGACGAGGGGCTGAGGCAGAGGGTAGTCACGGTAGGCTAGCTGCTGTCCTGGTGGTGCCAGAAGTAGTTTGGACAGTCAGATGGCTGATCTCAGCGTTTAGGCAAAACATATGCTTGGCGCAACAACAGCCCTTGAGGTCGCACTGATTTCATCTAAGGGCTGGCTGCAGTCTGGACCTGAAAGGATATGTGTTTGTGCTACATATGTATGTATATGTGTGCATACATACAGCTTGAGCTACCTGTCAGGGTTAAAAAGGCAGTTTGTGAAATACAGTTGTCAAAATGAAGAGAGGGAAGCAGCCTCCTTTAATGCCATGAGAGGCAAAATAATTTAAGACCATGGGAGGGCTGAGTCTGTGGAAGGCTGATAAGGGGGGAAATATCACCATGATGAAAGCACAGCTAAACTCTGAGGTGAGCTGCCAAGTGAGAACAGCATGAAGTTCTTCTCTTGCCTTCCAAACAGAATCTGGACAGTCGAGAGAGCTGCACATCTCTCGGCTGCTGTGTTGTAGTGTCGATGGGCACCGCAGTGGGTGACTGCATCTTGGCCCTGTGCACATCATGATAGGTTTCTCTGCTGAGCCCCAGCAAAAGCTGCCTGGGTTGATGCATCAATAACGTTGCAGGATGTGTGGACTGCAGAAGCAGACTGCAGACTGCAGTGCATTTGCACTAAAGCAGTGCAAATTACTCAAATGGGAAATGGAGGCTCACACAGATTTCCTGCAGGATGCTCTGTGTTTACTTGCATGTTTAGTTGTCTTCAAGTGGTGGTTGTTTAACTGAGAGAGAGCTTAGTGGTGTTCTCTCAAGTGAGTTTGTTTTACTGAGGTGACAGGTTTCTTATTTAGAGCTTTCTAAAGCATTTACTTTCTCTAGATTGTTTCATCTGAGGGGGTATCTGAATGTTTGTAAGCATCTTGCATGGCCCATAGTGCCGTGTCTCATTAAACAGCTATCAATATTGTGGTTCAGAAACCAAGCTTGCCTGTTCAGGAGTAGATGGGAATGAGCAGACAGCATCTGGTACTACTTAGGAAGCTTCTGCTGCTGGTTCCTTTCTACAGAGCTTTGGGAAAAGCATACAAGGACATATGAATGGTGCAGTGGAGAAGTCACCTCTGGTAACATCAGTAACAATACTCTTGGTTCCTTTCACACTAAGCTTCCTTCCAAGTGATCTTGTGAAGCAGCGAGTTGTATGGCTTAGGCACTGTGTTTCAATGGTATTCAACCCAATACAGCCATCAGCAATCGTCCATGAGCTGGAATCCAGCACCAGCCTGCATTTGGAGCAGTCTCCTTTGCTGGAGTGGCAATAGCAAATGAGATGGAAACTGCAGAGAGACTCCCGTCCCCCAGCCCCACAGCGTGATGCAGTTTGCGTGTGAGCACCAAGTGCTCAAGACTCATTTCTGTAATTGCTGGAACCTCAAAAGGAACTTAATGCTCTCTTTAGCATCAAACCCTAATTATATGCAACCACAGTTCACGTGACCAGCTGCCTGTACAGTGGGAGAAGCTTCCAGACATTGTAAAACTGGCTTTTAAAGCTGCATTCTCTTAATGCTTTGGATCACATTTAAACCTTAAAATTACCTTGATCTTTCTTCTCAGACATACTTGTTTGAATTGAGGATGAGGGCTGGTTTTCATGGACTAGGAATGCAAGTGCTGTGATTTATGCTAAATTCTTCCTGTCTAGGGGGAACATCCTATTTGGGAGAAATGTGTCTGCAGCATCACAAACCACCACACTTGGGCAGAGATATTGGGCTTTGTGCTGGGCAAACCTCCTGCAGAAGCTGATTTCTTCCTAATGTCTAACCTCAGTCTCCCCTCTATCAGGTTAAAGCCATTCCCCTTGGCCTGTCCCTACAGGCCCCTGTCCAAAGCCCCTCTCCAGGTTTCCTGCAGCCCCTTTAGGCACTGGAGCTGCTCTAAGGTCTCCCCTTAAGGTGCCTTCTCTTCTCCAGTCTGTACCAACCCAGCTCTCTCAGCCTGGCTCCAGAGCAGAGCTGCTCCAGCCCTCACAGCATCTCCATGGCCTCCTTTCAGTTAGCTCTAGGACTCACTCTCCTCCTCTGGACTAGTATTTCGCTCACTAATCAGCATGAAAATGTGTAACAGTGGTAGGCGTAAAAGAGATGTGTAATTAAACATGGAGACTGGCAATCATGTAGAGGAAACACTAGGGTGTCTCCATTTACTTGGGAGTCAGGTGGGCAAATCCATTGCTATCCATGTGCCAAGATCACATGGGATATTTTTTATATGAGGCCTCAGGAATCTGATGATGCACTCGCCTGTCTCCCGAAACCTGATGTCCTCATTACTTGCTTGCTCCATCAAGCTCCCTTCTCTACCAAGTACTTTGCTCTACATGAAGAGGAAACCAGGGAGTGCTTCATCTTTTAGGCTCATCCAGGCAGGAACAGTCTTTTACTCTGTTGCTTGCATGTATGCATTCACCATGGGTCCCACATGGGATTCTGTGCTGTTCTATTGCTCCTGTTCTCTGTTTTATGCCCATCACAGGCAAGTTTTTCTGTACCATGGGAGTCCTATTCTCCATGCAGTGATTTCACCCTTCTCCTTTACTGAAAGACACTGAAGCCTATATTTAGACACTTCATGCATGTAAAGATGTTTGTGAATCTAGCCAAAATCAAGAGAAATGTCAGCCTAATCTATTTCTCACTAAAGCCAAAGAAGTATTCCCATTAGCATGGCTAGAACCATGTGAGGATCTTAATATTTCTTTTGTGGCTAGAAACAAGGCCCAAATTTGGCCCCAAATTTGAGTTTCTTCAATAAAAAAGCAGCTCTATCTTGACATCTCTTACTTGGCATTGTCACTTTTCACTTTTCCTATCAATAGAGTAATGATGCTGGGTTTAACCATCTACAAAGTCTATAGATCCTTCACAAAACCAGCTGTTCTTTGGGGACGTTTGTCTAGTTCAGCTTTAGAAATACGTTTTGTGCATACAATGCAACAGACCTTTGCTTGCAGATAAAGCAAATACAGTTTCTAGCATATGGATTTCTTCTGTTCTCTTTCTATGAAGGAAAAATTGCTGCCCTGGAGGCTGGCAAACTGTGGGAAATAGCAGTGAGTTCTCTGCTACATTCAGTGTAGAGCTGTATCCCTCTGTCTGAAATCACAGTGCAGGGCTTGAGGAACTTAGCACTGAAGTTCTTCCTATGGATGAATGGATAAAACCCTGAAGATATTTGTCTTATGAGGCTTATTTACTGAGGTAAACCTCCTGTATCGTGTGGGAACAGCATGGTGCTTCTTGCCTGTGACCCTGTCACAACTTGCCTGTTGCATGCTCATCAGGATGTCATGGAATCATAGACTCACAGAATGGTTTGGGTTGGAAAGGACCTTAAGCTCATCCAACCGCTGCCCTGGGCAGGGACACCTCCCACTAAACCGTGTCACCCAAGGCTCTGTCCAGCCTGGCCTTGAACACCACCAGGGATGGAGCATTTACCGCTTCTTTGGGCAACCTGATGATGTCCTCATCAGGAAAGCGTTTGCTGCTCTGAGCTAAACAGGATCAGGTCCCTGCTCAGTGACTATTCTGGCACAGGGGCATCGTCGTGTTCCAGGTCTGCTCACTCTGAGGTTTGTGTAAATCAAAAGCCGCTGTTATAGGACAGGGTAAAAATGAGACGAATGATGGAAATATGTCCCACTAACCCAGGGGAAGGAAGTTATGTGCACAAAACAAAGCAGTTGCTGGTAAAACCTCATTAATAGTAGGGACAACTTACGTTGTAACTGCATTAGTGAACCACATTAAAGATGGTTCCGCAGACACTGAAACAAACATGAAGTTGCTTCATTATCTTTGTCTTGGAGTGGGGTTTTTAGTGTTCCCAGGCTCTGGAGTGGCAGAAACAAGGATATGAAAGACTTAGAAACCCACGATTGGATCGCTTTGTAACAAAGGGGATGGCCAAGAGTGTGGGATTGTTCAGATGGTGACTTTGAACCCAGAGAGAGGCACAGACACTGTGGGAAGAGCTTGTAAACCACAGTAAGCAAGAGGTTTGCCCAGCAATAGCTGCTGAGAAGGTGCAGTGGGGAATCTGCTTCCCAGGTTTCAGAGAAGATACACCGGGTGATGTCTTCCCTTATCCCAAAGCATCACGGGTTTGGATTTTTCCCAGCTTAAGGACACAAAGCTGTGCAAATTAAAGGTAGTAAGAAGCTACAAGACATTTAAATGAGAAAATAAAGGATTACCCCTTTGATGTGCATCCTTCCCTCTTTTTATGCAAATATTCTCAATACAGCTTTCCCAGGGTGGGATGTGCAGGACAGAGCCCATGCCACTCCATCCACACCAGCAGTAGCTGAGAAGCAGCAGTGTGAAGATGGTTATCAAGCCAGCTGGAGCAGAGGAGACCACAGCAGGATCTGACCTTGTCAGAAAGACCTTTCACAGTGCAGAAATGGACGTTTGCTGCTGCTGCTCTCTGCTCCCCAGCCCCTGCGTGCAGTCTTTGTGAGGTTTAGTTTAGTTTTAGTGCTGAACTTCTGCCTGCAGACAGTCAAATTACATCCTGGCTGTACTGGACAGGTCCAAATATCAATGGAAAACACATTACAGGGAAAATCTGCATGGAATAAGCTTAGTAAGGTCCTTGATTGTTAGAACTTCCTTAGCATGGCTGTTAAATATGAATTATAAAGGAGAAACGGATTAGCTGTGCCTGCTCTTGCAGCCTGCAGTGGTGATCCCTGTGTGTCCGTATTTCCCCTGCATCCCCTTCCATCACTCTGCTCTTATCAGACTAGAAATTTCCTTCTTCCGGGGGCTGTTTCCAAAGGGTTGGGAGATGCTCACTGACCCTCGTTGACTCAGCTCAGACACATCCAGGCCAAATTGCTTGGATTAGGGATTGTGGTCCTAAAGCCTGCCTGAGAACTGCAGCTTGAGGCCCAGCATCATGGAGGGCAACAACCTAGGGCTGTACAAACTGCATAAACCCCTCAGTCTGGCCATGCAAGCTGCCCCACATTCCTCTTTCCTTGTGCTGTGGCTGCAGGTTGCACTGTGGAGCACAGGGATATGGAAAGATGCAGTAAGGCAAGACTTTGGTCCAAAAGGATGCTGAGCTGCTGGAGGTGATCTGAACCACAGTGGACTCTGCATGTTCCGCACTATGTAAGACCTAATTCAACCCTTGATTAAGCCCCCATTGCCTTAATAACAGCCTTCTGATATCCTTTGTTTCTCTGCTCCTACCTATAGAAGTATGATCTATAATGAGCAAATGATAAGGCTAAGCCATGCTAGCATCCCTCCTGCTTGTATTCATCCCTGACTGAAACACCCTCTCCTCACTGCTGGAAAGGGCAGGCTGTGATAAAACTAATCCTTACCTGTGAATTGGCTTCACCCTTCAGTTTCTGAAATAAGTGGCTTTTATGGGCTACAAAGAGGGAGCTGCCCCAGAACAGACTTGGTGCTGTCAGCGACAACAAAACAGAAGCATTTGAGGTTCTTTGCAGAACAACCCCCCCTTGCTTAGCCCCTGTGTAGCGTGAAGCCCTGTGGGCAGCTGATGGTTTTGTCTCTGTTTTTGGGTAGTGACATAGCATCTGCCCTCTCCATGCCAACTCATTTCCCATTGAAGAATGAATTGGAGCACCTGGCTTTAGCTCCGCAGGGCTGTGGCTCACCATCTAATCATTAGACCTTTCAAGACCAGAAAAAGAGTGGTACAATATGGCTTTCAGGCAGCCTTAAAAACCCCTAAAAGCTTTAATCTTAAACATAGCCATACCTCAGTGAATTCCAGCTTTTGATCCGGGGCAGAATGTGTTTCCAAATTCATTTCACGCTGTGCTGTTTCAGTGAATATAACCGCTTCACCCAGGGGTCCTGCTCCAAGACCTTCCACTCAACTTCAGAAAACAGCCTTCAAAGTCAGAGCAGGCAGTTTCTGCTCTGCTCCCTGCCCTGCCACAAAGCCACTGCAGGATGGACCAGCTCTGTGCTTAAAAGTGTTCTGGAGGTTTAACTGGTTGTAAAGGCAGCGACATCCTCATCACACGTGGTTGCAATTCAGGTGCAATAAATGCAGAAGTGCAGTGAGCTGGAGATGTTGTCCGTTAGTATGACCATGCTTCCCCTTGGATTGTTGTGAACAGCACAGCTGTGGTTGTTTAAGCAGTTTAATCTGCCCTCACGCTCCAAAAACATCCATTCACGAGCATAGATCTCCAAACTGAATCATAGACTCACAGAATACCAGGTTCAGCAGAACCATCCGTGTCCTGGGTGCAACATTCAACAGCGATCGCAGAGGTTTTGATGCTGTTTCTGGGTTTGACAGCAAAATCTTGACCTCCTGCCTCCTGGGTGACTGCTCACTCCTCGTTGGCTGGCTGGGAGAGGAATGATTTCTCTCTTACATCAAAGATTTCAAAAGTACTTGGTTCTATCCTGATACAGACCAGGAAAAACATGAAAAATGCTTGTGGGATAAAGATCTGTTCCTCTGGAGACTGAGTATCTTTTCTGAAATAGATGCAGAGATGTTGCTTTTCTTTAATTTGCTCTAGTGCGCAGTTTACTGTTAAGAGAAGGGTCACGCTATGTATAAAGCATGGATCTCACAAACAGGAGAATCAGTTTCAGTCCTTTCCTCTATCCTGTCACAGGTTTCTTAGCATCACTGATAGTTTGACAAACCTTTCTCACCAGCATCTGCACCACTTACAAGTGAGCCGCTCTTCCAGTGGTCCATCCCCATGGCTCTGTGTCCCCAGCTGGCTGTGCCAGTGTCTGTAGGACCATCTATGGTGTATCATCAGCCAGGGGAGCTGCTCTGAGCTCAAATGACCTGGTTATTTTTAATCCAGGTACTTCCTCTCGCTGGTGAACCATGTGACTGCACACATGCTTGTGCTGGCACAACCATTGAGATGGCACGGGGACAGGAACAAGCACCAGGAGGTGAGGGAAGGCTGCCAAAGCCAAGTTCATCGAGATGTGTCCTCAGTGTTTCTGGTGCAATAATAACAGTTGTTTGTCATGGAGAAACACTAAATCCATGGAAGAAAATAGAAACTTAACAGCTCTATAGGCATAAAGCTGCTTATTATGATTTCTTACGTATTGGTCTGTGTGCTTGAGTAGATGTAGTCCAGTAATTCCTGATTTTGAATCTTTTACTGCCAGCTGTTCATCAAGATAAGCCTCAGTTGGTCAGTTATGGGTGAAGTTTTCATTAGGATTTAAGCTCCTTAGACGCTTCTGAAAATGTTTCCTCCTATCCTGCTGTCTAATCTGCTGTCAGCGTAGCAGAAACCCCATTAATTAAAGACTAAGACCTTTTCTAATCTTCTTTCCAGACTGCAGAAGGCATTTACCATCGCTGTTTATCGGGCTGAGTCCAGCACAGGGCACTGCTGATCATCTGGAGCATCAGCTCCTGCATGCACACAAGTGGGACACACTCAGGCTTCTGCCTGGGAAGGGTGAAATTGTCCCTTAAGAGCAAGGTTATCCCATGTAATCTAACATTCACGCTTCAGCTGTGGGCCAGGGTCAGCTGCTTAGTAAGACTTGTGGTACTGTGTGTGCTCCTAGATTAAAAAAGAAAGGGTTAGCACTGAGAAAGCACCCTACGTGTCATGTCTGTCTGCTCATATGCCATTAATGCACACTGTGTCTGGTGGAAAACTGGAAGGTAACTGAAGCTGATGAGTTGGGTATGCAGTGATGAGTTGGGTATCAAATTGTTGAGCCTGGAGAAGAGAAGGCTGCATGGAGACTTCATAGCAGTCTTCCAATGTCTGAAAGGGGCCTACAAGGATGCTGGGGATGGACTCTTCATCAGGGACTGTAGTGACAGGACAAGGGGTAACAGGTTCAAACTTAAACAGGGGAAGTTTAGATTGGATCTAAGGAAGAAATTCTTTACTGAGAGGGTGGTGAGGCACAGGAATGGGTTGCCCAGGGAAGCTGTGAATGCTCCATCCCTGGCAGTGTTCAAGGCCAGGTTGGACAGAGCCTTGGGTGGCATGGTTTAGTGGGAGATGTCCCTGCCCATGGCAGTGGGGTTGGAACTGGATGATCTTAAGGTCCTTTCCAACCCTAACTATTCTATGATTCTATGATTCTATGATACAGTGATGAGTTGGGTATACTACTCAGTATCCAGATCTAAGTCTTTGTTAACTGGAGGTTAGCAAATGTGATGCCCATGTACAAGAAGGGCCTTGAGGTGAATCTGGGGAGCATACAAGCCTGTCAGCCTGATCTTGGTGCCGGGGAAGGTTATGCAGCAGGTATCTTGAGTGCTGCCATCACACAGCGTGTACAGGACAAGCAGGTGATCAGGCCTAGTCATCATGGGTTTATGAAAGGCAGGTCCTGCTTCACTAACCCAATCTCCTTCTATGTAAAGATGACCGGGTTAGTGGGTGAGGAAAGCACTCTTCCTTTGGTGAAAAGCTGGCTGGATGGCCAGGCCCAAACAGTGATGTTTAACAGAGTTAAATACAGTTGGTGGCTGGTCACAAGTGGTATCCCCAAGGGCACAGTACTGAGGACAATTCTGTTTAATGTCTTTATCAGTGACCTGGACGAGGGGATCCAGGGCACTCTCAGTAAGTTTGCGGATGACACCAAGCTGAGTGGGAGTGTTGATCTGCTGGAGGGTAGGGAGGGATCTGCAGAGGGATCTGGACAGGCTGGATCTATGGGCTGTGGCCGATGGTATCAGGTTCCACAAGGCAAAGTGCCGGGTCCTGCATTTAGGCCACAACAACCCCATGGAATGCTCCAGTCTTGGGGAAGAGTGGCTGGAAACTGCTCATGGAAAAGGACCTGGGGGTGCTGACTGATGGAGCTGAACATGAGCAGCTTGTGCCCACGCAGCCAAGAAGCCAACAGCGTCCTGGCCTGTATCAGCAATAGCGTGGCATCAGGGCCAGGGCAGTGATTGTCTCCCTGTACTGGGCACTGGTGAGGCTGCACCTTGAATCCTGTGTTCAGTTCTGCGCCCCTCACTACAAGAGAGACATTGAGGTGCTGGAGCAGGACCAGAGAAGGGCAATGGAGCTGGTGAAGGGTCTGAGGGTATGTAAGGTGTGTAGATGTGGTGCCTGGGGACATGGTTTAGTGGGGGACTTGGCAGTGTTAGGTTTATGGTTGGACTCTATCTTAAGGATCTTAAGGTTCTTTTCAAACCTAAATGATTCCGTGATTCTAAACGTGTTAGGTGATTGGTAAAGGTTTGTGGGAGCTGGGCTTTCAGGAAGGCCATTGAAACTAATAGAAGTGAGCTAATTAATTAATGTAAGATTGCCATGAAATGAAAGAAACCCTAAGAATACGTACACTATAAAGCTGTATACACTATAGAGACCAACCAGATTCAAATATCAAAAGAGAGTGAACCATCAAAGCCCTGCTGGCACTGGGACTGCTAATCCAGAAGCTGTAGGGTCTGGATGGTCCCAGCCCCATTGTCTCTGCAGGGAAGGACTGCTTCGAAGCCCTCAAGGGCTGCGTGTTGTGGCTTGCTTTCCTCTTGGATGTGCTATCTAGTAGTGCACATCGTGCCATTTAAACATGCCTTCCTCTTTTCTTCCCAGGGAATGGCTTTTACGCTTCAAGAGAGGCTGCAGCTGGGAATTCATGGCCTCCTTCCTCCTTGCTTCTTAAGCCAAAACGTTCAAGTCCTCCGTGTGTTGAGAAACTACGAGAAGCAATCTAACGATCTAGACAGGTATGTCAGGAACATCTTATTGTCCCCCTCCTCCCCCTGTCATTTTCAGTTCTTTAAAGACCCCAGGAAGACCTGAGGATCCTGCTTCAAGACATGCAGGTTTCCCTCAGTGTCACCTTTTTCATACTCTCCAGCAGCAGGAGTGTTTATTCTGGCCTGTCAGCCTTCACTTCACTTCCTGCCATCCCAGTTCCATAGTAGCACTGATACTGCTTTTTTTCTACCACCCCATTGCTGGGGAGCTCTGGTATTAGCCCAGCAATTCGCTATACCTTGGGTAGAAGTGCACACCAAAAAGGTAGTGCCTGCCCCAGAGCACTGGAGGTGGAGTGAACACACGTAGTGCATGTACCTGTTTGCTCATCAATACATTCACTAAAGTACTGGATGAAAGAACAGAAAGAACCTGCCAAGTAGTAGGAAAAGAAGAAATAACCAGAAGCAATGATGCGTATTGACTGATCTCTCTATTCTTAAACTTCCATTGCATCCAGTATTGTTCATCAGAGTTACTGATGGAAGATGATGTTTGACTCCTGTTGTGATAGATGGTAGGGTTTGCATCCATCTGTCTCAGCTGCCATAGATCTGGGACTGATGTGGCAGGGCTCTTCCCCAGCAGATCAATTGCACTGTTTTTTCTGTATCACAAAGGCCTGTGTCCATCTTACAAATCATACATTTTTGGCAGTGAGGGATGCCTTTTTGAAGCCACCCTGCAAGATCGAGTGCTGAACGCAAAAGGCATTTGTCATTTTGTTCATACAAGTTTCTCAGACAGAAAAACATCTGCAATCTCTTTATTTTCCCGAATTTTTCATTTTTCTGGCTGCAATTTGACAAATTCAGTCTAAGCCAGTGAAGCATTTTCAAGAAAGAAGAATCTTCAGAGTAATGTAACTTACTCTGTGTCACCAAGTGGTCATATAAACCTGGTGATGCACGTTTAAGTCTGGATTACACCAAGGGCACAAAGTTGATTTAATGTTTTCCTTTTCTAAATTAACGGGTTTGGGGTTTTTTGATTTTCAGAGATGGATTTTAGCTGCTCCTTAATTAATTATTTAATCCTTTAGTGATGAAATAATTGAGAGTGCAGGATAATGGAGAGAGAGGTTTCGTGGGAATAGTTGAGGAAAGGCAGTGCTTTGAAATGTGCATGTTAACATTTGCATATGTGCATATTTCATCTTCTAGACTGCAGAATAGATGTTTGTAAGAAAGGTGATGTCCCACTCTGTCCCAGGTAGCCCTGAAGTCTGCTTTTGACCTTCTCCATTGCATTTGTTTTTAATGCAAGTTCAGAAGTTCTGAGGTCATGCCTGGGTCTGACTTCCAGCCCAATAGAGCTGTCAGTGAGGATGGTGGAGATGGTCAGGTCCTCTGGGGAGTTTTGCTCGAAGTATCTGTTCATGACATAGCAGTGTGGAGTGTCAGGGCTTGGGAAAGCTAGTCTATAGTGAGTGAGCCAAAAGCCATAAATGCTAACACATCTGTTTTATTTTACTTTTAAGGTATATTATTCTTATGACATTACAAGACAGGAACGAGAAGCTCTTTTACCGAGTGCTGACCTCTGACATCGAGAGATTCATGCCCATCATTTACACCCCAACAGTTGGCCTGGCTTGTCAGCAGTATGGTTTGGCTTTCAGGAGACCACGGTGAGTGAAGGCACTGTTCATACCCCTTTGTTTTAATTCCGTGTGAATGTTTCTTTTCTGTCAACAGTCCATCTTCATATGGGTGGCCTGAAACACCAAAAACTCAGTCCCTCATTAAAAGATGGACCAGCAAGCAGCTCCATGTGTGTACATTTAATGATGAGCTGGGGAGTCGAGAATAGCTCTGCCTTCTTCCTATAAACAGCAAACAGAGTGGTTTTGTTCTCAAACAGTACTGTACAGTTTGTGCAGCTCAGCTTCAAACAGCTCTCTGAACTTATGGCTGCACCCTCCCCATCTGCTGTCTCAGGAGCACTGAGTGCCTTCTGCAGTGCTGGTTTTGGAGTAATTGTTGGGTTTTGGATACGTTTGGGCTGATTTTGGGCTCTTGTATGCACATCCACAAACCACCCCACAAGAATCATTTTCATAGGAGGTGATGCTCCGCACCAGTGCCTTCCTCGCTGTGTGCTGTATACATTCATGCAACATTAAACACTCTGTACTGTGGTTGAAGGCCCTGTTCTGCATAATTCTTTTTAATGATTAATGTTTAAATAAAGCCCTCATTAACATTGTGAAATACATTTTAGTCCTAGCCAGGAAATTCAATAGTAAGGTTCCCTTTTCTTTACAAGCTTTTCATTATTGTGTCCTTGAAATGTACCAGTAGGCAGATAGACAATTTAGCTTTTGGTATAGAAAGATGCAAAGTAAAGTAATTGAATAATACCATTTTAAAAGCATGTCACATCATGATGTTTAACTTCATTTTCAGCTGAGAGTAATATGCTAGTAGGGGAAACTGAGGCAAGTCTTACTAATTGATTCAAGGCACTGTGAGGCAGACCTCAAAGAGGTGTAATCAGATAAGAAATAGCATATTATGGATAAGATTATCTTGGCAAACACACTTGCATCTTGCTTGTCATCAAAATTCCTAGTGAAACCACTGCATTCCTTCATATGAGCTGCTCCTCAGGGTTGCTTTTTGGCTTTTATCTCTCCCAGGTAATTATATTCTGTTCCCTGATACCCAACTTCTGGATCATCTAGTGAAGCCTTGATCATATCCTCTCCTCCTCCTCAGTGTGTATGAGGAAACCAGAGAAGGAATTGTTCTTTGTACAGAGGGAGGACTCTTATTTCTGGGCAGGAGTAGAAGGTAGCAGAGAGAAGGAAGCCCAGACTCTGTGAACATGGTCAGGCAGGGAAGAGCACAGTGTTGGTTCCCAGCTAGCCAACATTCACAGCAGCAATTCCTGCTGCACAGCCACTGTGTGTTTGCCTTCAGTCTACCTTCACCTTGCAAGAAGTTAAAACAATATTTGGGAGCTTTGTTTCTTTTGTTTTCCATCCCTGATGTTATCGTCAGCAAGGTTTCTTTATACTGGAAGGGTATCTTTATACTGGACTCTCTCTGCAGTTGTTGGAGAATTCCCTTTCCTGTAATTCACTTCTATCTCATGTTTTAAGCCCACAGTACTTTAGCAACGTGGTAAGAGCATCTGCTCTCATGGTCTGACAGTTTTGCTGCTGAGCTTGGGCTCAGAGCTGTTCTGGATTCCAGCCTCTGGCTTCCGTAGCAAAGGGCAAACTATCATGCTCTCAGTACACAGAACTTCCTATGGCAGGGAGTTTGTTTCCCTCAAGATGCAGAATGAATTTCAGCTTACCCTCAGATTTGGTTTGCTGCAGCAATTACCTTCTTATCTAAGCTGTCACGTTTAATGCTGTTGATCAGGCAGGAGAGATGAGATACCTCACTTTTAAAACACCACGTGGTGCTCCAACATGGATGGATGTGCACATACAGCATAGTTCATGGTGAGGAGGGAAGTCTGCAGAATAATCTATAGCCTTTCTGTGGCCACAGCAGCAGCAATTAGTGACCTGTGGACACAATACATTTTTCCCTGCATTGAGATCTTTCTCAGCCCCATTAGTGCTTGGCTTCACGTTTGAAGGTTGAGCCTGGAAAGACTAAAGCACAAATAACTTGCTTACACAGCAACTCTTGTACGAGAGCATCTGAAAATAGTCCTATGAGGTCCAGCAGGGCTTCTCTCATCAGAATATGTTTATCAATGTTCACATGGCTGCAGATTTTGTTTGCCAGACACTGCTGTTATAACTGCAGAGCTCAATGCCTCTATTACCTTTCCTGGTCTCTGTATACAAACTCTTATGGTGGACCTTTTACCTGCACTTAATGAGCATCATGGGGGTCCTTATGCAGCACAGGACTGCACATGGGCAATGCTGTTTAAAAGGTATTTTTCAAGCTGGAGAATATCTTAATTGCGACAATATCTTTGGAAAGAGACTTTACTTTTTCACAAAGAAAAAGCAGAGAGGGACCTTATCTCAGGGCATGGAATCAGGGTTTCATTTCTTCTGCGATAGTGAGGGATAGTTTATTACAGTGGCATAAAAGCACAGTCTCTCGAGACACTGTGTTATTCATGAGCACACTGATATTTGAAAGTATAAAGTTGTCAGCTGCTCCTCAAAAGTCTTTGGCATGCCCAGAGAGCAGGACTGGTGTATATCAATGCTGGAGGAAAGCTATGGGGTCATAAAACACTTGCTCAAGTTCACTCTTCTTTTCCTAGAGGTATAAATATCCTTGAGGACAGTTGCGAAACAACGTGGAACGTGTTGGGGTGAAGCTGGACCTGGAGGATGAAAGCTAACAGGATGCAGATGGTGCGAAAATGGCCTGGCAGGATAAAGATCTGTGTCTCTGATGACAAATGAGCAATGAAGCAGCAGTCAGTCTGCAGAATTGTCTTGTCAACAGATCTGGCTCCACTGAGGCGCTTTTATTAATGGTGTTGCACAGTCTGAGCCATAGGAGAAACAGTTTTGTGTCATTTCTAGACACTTTAAACCCAAACCAAATGGGAATTAGAACAGAGGTGTGAATCCGGTAGACTTGTCCTTAACCACAGAGTTGTCTGCACTCTCTCTTCTGTAAAACAGTGGAGACCAAAAGTGAGTGGGAAGATTGGGTTTTGGATCATTGTCCTGAAAACTCTGCTTTGAAACAGTTTTAAGCAGTCTCTACTTCCTGTAAAAACTCCAGTTGTCTTAAAATCTCTTGTTGCCACCAGCCTGGTTCAGCTTTCTTCCAGAAGCAGCTGAAAGCAGTGTCAGAGAAGATGAATGTGTTTAATGATCTGTGTATACCTAACATCATCTCAAGGAGATCAGGCTTGTACCAGACTGAAGGAGGGATCTGTGGAAAGGATCATGGAGACAGTGCATAGTCAGGAAGCCCTGAAGAGATTGGCAGGAGATATAAGTGGGAGACAGTCTTTGGTATGGGACGGGGTTATGGAATAAGGAGGAGAAGACCAGTGTTGGAGTAGATGGAGAGGAAGGAGTTAGTGCAGGGGGAGCCCAGGGCTGCCAAGAACAGCTCAGCTTATCTGGAAACCTCTACTGAGGGTTCAAGTAGCTCAAGGGTTTCCACTGTTCCCTCTGTGCTGACCCCACCTTTTCCAGGCAAGTCTTTTCAGCTTGCTCTACCTCATCCTTGTCCCTTCTCTGTTCCCACTTCAGTTAAGCACTTCTCAAAATGGGGAGAGGAGCACAGATTGGCTTCTGAGCATCCAGAGAGATCTGGTGTATCTGCTAGGATCTGAGGTACCATGAAGCCTGGGAATAGGATGGACACTGTTGGTGGTGTGAGGCTGTTCCACAGTCATTACATTGTGATGAGAGTGAAAAAGAACTTAGATCCATTTTTCATTAGAATAACAATTGGTGCTACTCCTTCCATATCTCCAGTCTGCTTTTTCTGCCTCCCTTACTCATCCTGAATAAAATATATGTGCAGTGGCTCTAACAACCAAGAGGAACTTTCATGGCCATGCAGTAAAAACTCAGGCCCACTGAAGTTAACAGCAAAGTCTTATATTAATTTATGAAGGTCAGGCTTTCCTCTGCTGTCAGAGGTGATTTAGCTTTAAGTCTGTTGAAATTCCCTGATTTACCAAGAGAAATTTCAAAGGAAGAAGCTCAAAGGAAGAGGTGGAGTTGGCCAAAAGAAAGAGGTTGACCTGGTCAAGGAAATTCAACAGAATGTGTTTGCCTTTAATCTGGCATAAATCTGTGCTGCTGCCCCAAGGAACAACCCCACCTTAAACAAAAAATGCCAAAGACAGGGAGGAGGGAGGAGAATTATTTAGAATAATGAATACCAGGATGTAAATTGGAGACACCAATATCCATTGAGCTGTGGGACAGCCTCCCATGGGCTGTGCATCATGACCTGGGGACACTTTTTATGAGGAGCAGTCCTCTTTTTTAACTGCTTGGTTTATGGAATGTTTATATTAATCATGGAATCCCAGACTGGTTTGGATTGGAAGGGACCTTGAAGCTCATCCAGTTCCAACCCCCTGCCACAGGCAGGGACACCTTCCACTAGAGCAGGTTGCTCCAAGCCCCATCCAACCTGGCCTTGAACACTGCCAGGGATGGGGCAGCCACAGCTTCTCTGGGCACCCTGTGCCAGCGCCTCAGCACCCTCATTGTAAAACAATTCTTCCTTATATCTAGTCTGAGTCACCCTTGTTTAAGTTTAAACCCGTCACCCCTTGTCCTATTGCTACAGTCCCTGATGAAGAGTCCCTCTCCAGCATCCTTATAGGCCCCCTTCAGATACTGGAAGGCTGCTATGAGGTCTCCACGCAGCTTCTCTTCTTCAGGCTGAAAAGCCCCAACTTTGTCAGCCTGTCTTAGTATGGGATGTGCTCCATCCCCTCATCATCCTCGTGGTCCTCATTAATAAATTATATTTTTAAATTATATAATTTATACTGAATTTCTATGCTGCTGCAAGCTGAGTGTGAGATACAGTCTCCTGTTGCTGTGTCAGAGCTTGCAAGCTGGCTCCCTTATCCTCTAAGAACAGGGCATCCAGGAGAAGAGGAAGCAAGAGGCCAGCATAAAGACATGTTTTGCATTTGCCAAAGACTTCCCCAGCAGGTCTGGGCAGAGTGAGGCCTTCTGTTCTTTGATACTGCAATTCTTACCTTCCTTGGGTTTTGCTGTGTTTGGGGTTTTGTTTCTAGAGAGCTCTGTGTGCAGATGAAACACCATTCAAAGATACGACAAAGCAAGCCACCCGTATCTTCGGTACCTGATTATGGACTGTAAAAGCTGCTGGTGCTTTCTCTATTTGCTGCAATTGATGGCGGAAGTTAAAATTCATGAGGTGGATTCACTAAGACAGGGTAATGCCAGGTTAGACTGAATTCATCTGAAAGCTGATTGCTCTGATACTGTCAAGGTAATGTTTGTTTTCCTTGTCCAACTTTGTCCCAGGTCTGTGTTCATTCTCGGGGCTCCTTGCAGTGCGCTTTAAAAGTAAGGGTGTGGGTCTTGGAAGGATTTGCTCAGTGCAGGAAGGAAATAAAATCAGGGTAGGACTTGATTTAACTTCCGAGAGATTTCTGATCCCAGCTTAACCTCTGTGCTATCAAGGAAAACAGAATACGTGATGTGCTTAGCAGTGAAAACTGATAAGGGCTCCTTGGTCAGCATCACTGAGCAACAGCACTGATTGCCCATCTCAACACAGATGTTTCTCTTTGCAGCCCTGTAATCTTCCAGTTGCTGCGATACAGCTAGGATCAAACATACAGGCAGGTTTAGGATGAGCCTCCAAAAAGGCAGAGAAGAATCAGTGCTGAGTTGGGTTTTTCTCCACTTAAAGCTGATTTTGAATGGAGGGCTTCACGCTCCTTCAGTGTGATGAGTTTAAGTACAGCAAAGGATACTGGATTTGAGGAGTGCCCCCCCTTGCTGGTTGGTGGAATCACTGGGTGGTGAGATATTATATCCTGAGAATTCAGCAGGGACAAGCACCTCAAGACAAGCCAAGGGCAATGTGGGCCTGTTTGCCTCCTCCCTTAATCCTAAACTGTGAGTAGCAGAGATTCACTGGGGACCTGCTACCAACTCTCTGCATTTTCACATTGCTGCATGATGACCAATAACAGCAGTTACTGAGCTGCTGTTTCTCCATCAGTTCCCCCCGGAGAGGAAGGATGGACTATTCTTTAGGCTGTTTCCTGACTACCAGAGCAAATAAATCCAGGACTCCTCCTGTTTTCTGCCCACTGTCCCCTAACACTTCACATTTGTGATGCCTTCTGCATCCATTTCATCCCTTCTCCATATCCACCCGAGCTCCACCAAAGCCACTCACACTGCTTCCCTCACCTCTTCTTTAGGGAGCAACAGGCACAGGTTTGGGCTGTGCTGTCCCTGATGGTTTCCAGATCCTGTCCCATAACCATTCCCTTTTTTCACTTGGTTTCCTCTACACTCAGCTTTTCTCTCATTTCTCTGCCTTCTGCTTGTTCCTGCAGCCCAGAGGGGCTTTAAGGCTTTGCTAGGGCTCAGTAGGAGCCCAGTGTGAAGCAGCACATGTTGTGTCTGGCTGCAAGCTGTTTCTGGCCAACTGTCAGAATAATTGTGAGAGGAAGGTCTGTGTTTCCCTCCCCAGAGCGGTGGGGACCTGAACCCCATTATCTTTTCCCTTTATCTCAGCAGTGATTTCCACAATAGGGTGTAGGAACAAAGGTCTTGGAGACCTTTGCCTTTCTGATAGAATTGCTTGAAGTGAGCTAGCAGGTAAGGGAGGACACAGAGTGATTGAAAAGCTCCCTTTTCCTGGAAAAAAAAACAGCTAAAAATAGTGCTGGGTGTTAATAACTTGGCAGACTTGAAGCTGGATCCAAAAGCTTTGCTTTGGGCTCTGATCTGGACCTTCCTGCTGTGGCAGGGGCTGGCCGGTGCCTAAGAACTGGGAGGGCTGAGCTTGCACTGAAGCCTGTATGCACTGCTCTCTGCATTTGGGAGTAATCCCTCATCTGTGCTCATTCAGATCTCTCCATTCCTGATATTTGACGGTTTCCTACAGCTTAGCTGCTTGCCATAGAATCATAGAATAGTCATAGAATTACTGAATAGTTAGGGTTGGAAAGGACCTTAAGATCATCCAGTTCCAACCCCCTGCCACGCCAGGGACACCTCACACTAAACCATGTCACCCAAGACTCTGTCCAGCCTGGCCTTGAACACTGCCAGGGATGGAGCATTCACAGCTTCCTTGGGCAACCCATTCCAGTGCTTCACCACCCTCACAGTAATGAACTTCTTCCTTATCTTACCTGAACTTCCCCTGTTTAAGTTTGAACCCATCCCTTAGGATCATTTGGTGGGTTAGTGTGGATGGTGAATCTTTCATTACTGTACCTGGGAGCCTGCATCTTCTGGCTCCCACAGTGAATTGTAGTTTTCCTGTCTAAAATGGGTGATGACAGCTTTAAGGACATTTATAATATTAATGCAATCATTCACTTTGCAGGTCATATGAAATTAAACCCTACTTAAATTGTAGGGTATTGCCTCATAGATCTCTGTATAGCTTTATTTATTAATTAATATTTGATTGTGCTTGGTTTCGATTGTTTTCTCATCAGTACCTCAGGGCATCCTACAATGTACCATGAAAATTATCCAAAGCAACACAAAGTTCTTGGGTTTTATTGCAAACAAATCTTCAGGAATAGCTGATGAATCACCCCAGAGATTTTATCCAATGTAATGATTACTTGTACTGCCTTCAGACGCATCAGCGCATGTTAGCACATCCTTTCTCTCCAAATCCTGTAGCCCACAGGCATTTATAATCTGGAGCTCCCTTGAAGAGCCAAGCAATTGCAAAGTTGACTTTGTTATCCTGAAGCCTCTTGTCCTGTTCTGGCAGAACCCTGAACCCAAAACCTCGACAATAGGGGTACAGCTGGTGGGGATGGCTCCAGAGGCTCATGTTGCTCAACTGTCAACTTTGTGTGTAAGTCCTGAAAGTGTAAATAAATAAAGCCAAATGTAGGGCTTCATTCTAACCACATTTTACTGCATCTCCAGCGCAGACTGGCCTTTAATCCAGAGTGGCTCCTCCACCCTGTTCTTCTGGCACAGCAGTGACAGTTTGCTGTGGTTAGCATGCAGTGAAAGCCAACCCATTCAGCTCATCACTGCTTCATGCATGTCCCGCTTGCAGCCTTGGACAGCCAAAACACCTTGGGGTTGGAGCATGTTTCAGCCGAACTCCAGAGCACAGAGCAGCGTGCAGCAGCATCCTTCTGCAGTGACCAGCCAGCTTGTCTTGCTTTCCTGAGCATAAAGGTGAACTTCAACACTGCTCTGAGACAGTCTTGCTCAAAGTTTCCAAGAGCATCAAGCCCTTAAGGAAGGCAATGGCTGTGACTGCAGCAGTTGGTCAGTTTGTGCCGTGCCTGTCAGAGCCCTTTCCTCGTATCTCAGTGAAGGTTTCTCACTGCTGTCTCACAATATTTTGGCTGTTCAAAGTCAGGTTTGGATGTTGGCAAAGATCTGCCTTATCTCTTTTGTTTGTTGCTTTTTGAAGCACTGGCTTCCCATGGACTTCCTACCCCTTTCAAGGGAAATCCAGGCCCTATTCAGTCAAAACACTAAAGGACTCTCATGTGGGCAGGATTTCATCACCTTCTGGTTGTGAGTGGAGACGTTTAGCCTTAGTCCTGAATGCTTTTGTTCTGAGAATGAGCCTTTCCTATCCAGATGAAAACATTGAACCACGATGCCTGCCTGTTTGATGGCAATATTGCGTATTCATTGCCCTAATGCTAGCTCACCCAATAGTCTTTCCTCGCTTGTGGAGCAAGTTCCCCTCCTAGCACCCAGACTAGAAGTTTCTTTCCACTAGGACTGGAAAGAAAATGAGACCAAAGCCTCAGTTTTGTGGCCATATTCATGATTTAGTCTTGTAATTCATCACATACTGGTACAGCAGCACACACACAAGGAGCTGGACTTCTTGCAAGCACCCTTTCTTGCACTGGATGACAAGCAGTGTGTAAATATCTGGAGGAACAGGGTCCTTAGCTACTGTTTAAATCTGCATCCCTTCATCAGTCTCTCTTTTCAGGAACAAGTCATTATATAGGGCAAAGACTGGTAGCACATTGAAGAAGATACCACTGGTGTTTCTTTTCTGAGATCCAGTAAACAAGATTGATGGACTGAGCATTGTGCAGTTCAGCAACATGCAACTTGCAGTTCAGTTTCTTGTGTTCTTCGTGCTCAGTACGAAACCCTGAGCAAGCTTAACCATTGCGGTGTCTGTAAATACTGGATAATGCTGTGCAAATACATTCCTGCCTTATGGAGGAAGTATATTTGTCTTCAGAGAGTAGTCCTTTGGGAGGAATGAAGGAGGAGGAGAAGGATAAAGCTGCAATAGTTGAGTGGAGTTTTTCTGTGGTTTTCAACTGGGGTCAGATTAGTTTTTGAGACCCTTCTAATGGTGTCTCTTTGCCTCCATAGGGATGTAGATATACAAATATGGTCCTATCTCAGATAGTAAGGGAAATTAATGTGAAGCAAAGAGCGATGTCCTTTTGCTTCATGCTCATGTATGTAGCAGTGATTCAGCACCATCATCTGTTCTGCTCTTCTGTGGCTTTTGACCAGTGTAAAGCTGGTGGATATAATTGCTGACTGTTAGTCATACGTGGTAAATGTAAAGAGGCCATTCATTGTATAGATATAAACAGGTAACTGGAGTCCATAACAACAGGCCAAGGCTGTAAGAGGAGCACAGCACTGGCCAAAGAGGTGTTACATGGAGCTTGATAAAGCAAAGCAATTGATTCCATTTAACTGCATTGGATTTCTGTTTGATTGCATGTCAGAGGCAGCAGTAGGCTAGGAAAGTGGAGCAAGAGCACACCAGGAGGGCTGCAAACACAGCCACAAAAGCACTGGTCGTTCCCAAGGAAAAGCTATTAGGGGAGACCTTAGGGATAGAAGGGAAGCGAGGAGAGATTTGGAGCTGTGAGGAAAGAACTTGCAGGGTACTTTTCACTCCCCTCTGTGTTTTGGGAGATGCATTTGTGCATTCTATGTAAATAAACATCAGTGCTCTAGAGATAGCACTGCTGGCTCCATCGTACACTGTTCCTTCTGATGGGAAACAGCTCACAAGGCCGCATTGCTAACCAGGAAGATCAGAAAGGGGAACACTGCTTTGCCTTTTGGAAGAAGTAACAGCTTTATTGAATGAAAGCATTAAAGAATATTTTTGTTTCCTAATACCTGAGACATGTTAAAATTCATTCGTTCCCCAGTGTCTAAAATGAATGTTATTCTAAAAGCCATCACCAGTATCTGGCACAGCTTCCTCCAGGCATCTGGAGATATGTGCCCTGTCTCCCTTGTCCCTGAACTCTTCCTAAAATGAGCCTTGTAGTTCTGTTACTGTCTTCATTGTGAGTCTTTCAAGTGCCATCAGGATGGCCGAGATCTATCCAGTACTGAGCAGCACCACAGCAGGATTATTCCCGTGGCTCATGTGGTACACTGTGTAGCTTTCCTGGAGTACTTCTATGAACTCAGCCAGGACAAAAACAGAAAGGAAAAGATAAGAGCAGAAGGGAAGAATAATACAGTCATGAGAATCCCTACCCTCAACCTGGTGGTCACGCTTCTTTTGATGCAGCCCAGGACACAGTTGGTTTCTGGGCTTAAGTGCACACGGATGGCTCATGTTGAGCTTCTTATCAGTCAATACCCTCAAGTCCTCCTGCTCAAGGCTACTCTGAATCCAGTGTCTGCTCAGCCTGTGTTTGTGCTTAGGATTGCCCCAACCCAGGTGTAGGACCTTGCACTTGGCCTTGTTGAACCTCATGAGGCTGACATTGGCCATCTCTGAAGCGTATCAAGGTCCTTCTGGATCCCATCCCTTCCCTCCAGTGTGTCAACCGCACCACAGCTTGTTGCCATCAGCCAACTTGCTGAGGGTGCATCAGTCCCACTGTCCATGTTGCTGACAAAGATGTTAAACAGCACTAGTCCCAATACCAATCCTTGAGGAACATCATTCATCACTGGATGTCAGCAAGGTGGAGAGAGAAATACTGCTTCAGTGACAGATTAAGAAGCTGTAACCTTCCTGTAAGTTCCCTGCAACCTTATAGTGTGCCCAGTGGCACAATAACATCAAGTCTGGCGTTCACCTTAACTAAAGGCAGCTGTAGGGAAACCTGTGATGTTAATGGACTGAATAGGAGATTGCAGCCCTGAAACCCTAATGAATGCAGGTTGGAGCACTCCCTGCTCTGAGGGGTAACAGCTCTCTGAAGGTTACTATTTAGCCAGAAGCAGCAGTACAGCATGTATGTTCTGGCTTGACATTGCTGGGGCAGTTAAGTTTCACTCAGCTCTATTGCTTGTGTTTTTGCCTCATGCACGTGTGTTTGGTTTCCAGATAACTGTGTGTGTAGCTGCTTCTCTGAGAGGGAATAAAGCTATACAGTGACTAAACCCATGTAGAATGGCAGGTCCCTGGGCACAGGTGAGTTTTGTGTTGTGGAAAACCAGGTTGTGTGCTTGCCCCACACAGTGCCCATGTTACGTGACTTGATCAAAATGACTTATCTTCTTAGGGGGTTATTTTAATTGAATCATTTTTATTGAGTCTCAATGGGATTAAAGGAGAACTGCCTCCTTGTCTTTTTGCTTCTCTGAAGCAATTTATCAACTGCAATCCCAACAGAGACGGAGGAGGCATGATGATAAAGGCAGAATCTGTTGCATAGATTGCATTCGTTATTCAGAATGTTTAGGCTGCATCTTTTCCTCAGGAAAAAAACACCAAGTTAATTCATTTTATTGCCACTTGAATGTTTCTCATTTACTACTGGTCCACATAGACCAGCCTGTCCCTCTCAGTATTCAGAGTTCTACCTTGCTGTTCTCAAAGGCACAAATAAGCTTTTCCTCTTATTACCTCTTCTATAATCTGGGTTACTTTGAGAGAAACCTGGCTGCATTTTCTTCCATGTTCAGTCATCAGCAAACCTTTGCTGAGTTCAGTTTGTGGGGCTTTCCCCAGATGGATCACTGTTTCTGCCCCTGAAGGCTTCCCTGCCAAAGCTGGTGGTATCATTAGAATCATAGAATCATAGAATGGTTTGGGTTGGAAAGGACCTTAAGATCGTCCAGTTCTCATCCCCTGCCATGGGCAGGGACACCTCACACTAAACCATGTCACCCAAGGCTCTGTCCAACCTGGCCTTGAACACTGCCAAGGATGGAGCATTCACAACCTCCCTGGGCAACCCATTCCAGTGCCTCACCACCCTCACAGTAAAGAATTTCTTCCTCAGATCCAATCTAAACTTCCCCTGTTTAAGTTTGAACCCGTTACCCCTTGTCCTGTCACTACAGTCCCTAATGAAGAGTCCATCCCCAGCATCCTTATAGGCCCCCTTCAGATACTGGAAGGCTGCTCTGAGGTCTCCACACAGCCTTCTCTTCTCCAAGCTGAACAGCCCCAACTTTCTCAGCCTGTCTCCATACAGGAGGTGCTCCAGTCCCCTGATCATCCTCGTGGCCCTCCTCTGGACTTGTTCCAACAGTTCCATGTCCTTTTTATGTTGAGGACACCAGAACTTAGTGTGTCTGTTAGTCTAAATTAATCCATCTGATTTGCCCTGGAGTAAATAGCAATTGTTCACCTGAATTGCTCCATGACTGTGATTGCTGACAGTGGTTATATGCAGCTAGGAGCAGGGATCTGCTCAGTGGCATAGCCTGAAGGAAGAGTGAAGGTCTTGTGCTTCTTCCAGCCCCAGGACCACTGGTGGACAGAGCAGTGGGTTTCAGCTTCTACTGTGAGCACTGGATGTCTTTCAAAGGTTAAACAGCTGTTGGACACCCTTCAGCACTGGAGAGATGGGAGAGCATGACACACACAGCTACACACTTTAATAGGTGTCTTTATTATGTATGGAAACTTCATAACGTGAAGTATCTGCAGTGATGTTACTAATTTATGCTTTTAATTCCCAGTTAGTAACTCCTTTCTAAATGTAGATGGCAGCAGCCCAGTACCCCTTTTTTATGCAGATTGACATCTGTGAATACAGCCTTTGAGATAGGCCATGTGTATATGATTAGTTTGTTGATTACTGGGCACGGTTTTAAAGAATTATGCTGAATAAATGGACCATTACTTTCTTTTCTTTGCATTTCTGATCTTTCTGTGTGACTGTGATTTGATCACGGTTGAAGTCAGCACTTTCATTTCTCTTCTTTTCAAAGTAAAGGGCTTTTTCAGTAGGGATCCCACAGTTGACTGTGGGAAGATATCTGCCTCCTGGAAGAGTCATGTGAGAGAAGTCCTTGCCAGAGAGAGTAACCCAATTATGTTTGATTATTCATCACTCGTATGGACTTACAATGGAGATTGTTTTCAAGCTTTTTCTACCTAATATTTCACACTAGAACCCCAAACCATGACCGGATCTGAACTTCCTAGTGCTGAGCACTAGTAGAGGGATGTAAGCAACAAAGATGCATTTCTCTGTTGTTCCAGCTGATAAAAATAACCAGCACAGCTCCTGCTTTGGTGAGCAGATAAGAAGGCAAGGAAAATGGGTGCCTTCTCTTGCCAAGAGGAGCTCTTGAGTTAGAGCCCTTGATTTGTGCTGATAAGAGAGAGCTGTGAGCAATACAAGTGATTTCCCCTGGGACAGATGTGGAGGAGGTTGTTCCTTTGGGGTTAGTGCTGCATAAAAGGAGCTTCAAAAAACTCTGAAAGAGCAAGAGATGAATTAATGTGAATAACATTGTCCTGGGTATTGGAAGAATCTCTGCTAAGGGTATCAGTTTTGGTAATAGAAGCAAAGAAGATTAAAACAAGCCACGAGTCTAAAACATGTTTCAAGTATGCTGGCTCCCAGTTCCTCATTTTATGCAAAAGAAGGCATTTTTGTTTAAACCTTGAAGACCTTTGTGTTGTGCAATCAGGTATGCTATTGTTTGTGTAAGTGCTTCACATTGAGGTTTCATCCAAGCATTTAATTTTCTCTTTCATTTTGCATAAGTTTTGGTGGTTTTCCTGTGGTGAATGCAAGTGTTGAAAACTGAGGTTAGATATTCAAGAGAAAAACAGTGTTGCAAGGGCAGGTTTGGCTTGGGTCAAAGCAAATGCTATGGCAAATACTGATCCAGTCAGAGCTCTGTTGGCTAGAGAAGAGGCTCAAAATGTCTAGCTCTGTAGCAGCCATCCCCATCACCGACACTGGTAACTGGGTGAGAAGGATCATACTTTCACTGTTTGAATGGCCAACAATAAACTCCCCAGGAAAGAATATTTAACAAGGCTTCTGTAAAACCCTCAGCCACCCCTGCATTTAACAGGATTATTTTAACTAGAAACTTCTTCCGCGCTAAGGCAGAGTTTGCCTCCCAAAGCAAAGATCACAGAGTGGTTTGGGTTGGAAGGGACCTTAAAGCTCATCCAGTTCCAGCCCCCTGCCATGGGCAGGGACACCTTCCACTAGAGCAGGTTGCTCCAAGCCCGATCCGTTGTGGCCTTGAACAGTTCCAGCCTTCTCTTCTGCAGGCTGAACAAGGCCAGCTCTCTCAGCCTGTCTCCATAGTAGAGATGCTCCAGCCCTCGCAGCATCGAGATGTTTCACAAGGCTGAAATGTGCCACACTGGTGGCTGTTGAGTGAAGATGCTATTAAGGACCTTGAGCCTTTGGGTTTTGAAATAAGAATTGTTATTAGCAGTTCATTGAGGCCTCATTTTCATGTCAGTGAATTGCTGGGTTTGTGCTCAGCAGTTCATTTCCCTCAATTTTCAGGTTTCACCTGTTTTATTTGATCTTGAAGTTATTAACTTTATTACAAGGCTCATTTTTCTTTTCTTTTCCTTCCTTTCTTAGGGGTTTGTTTATCACCATCCATGACAAAGGCCACATTGCAACAATGCTAGACTCTTGGCCTGAAGAAAACGTTAAGGTATGTGGCACATCTTCTGTGGACTGGGAAATTGCAGGGAGTTGGGTGCAAAATGGGATAATGATTGGAACTGCTTGGCGTTATTTACAGAATTGCCTATTTAAAAGGACACATGAAGAGCTACTTCCTTCCTCAGAGAGTTTCCAAGCTGGACTCAGTTCAGGTTCAGTTTCCGTTCCAGGTTGGACCACAGAGACTCTGTCATGTGTGTATATGGTCAAGATCAACTTTATCGGAATCAACAGGACTTTGGCCATTAAAGACTGTGCGTGATAATGAACTTGTGCAGAGTAGGGGTCCTAGTGAAGAAATAAGATATGTCTGCTGAAGAACGCATGTAGCAAAGATACATCTTTACGGTGTCTCTGTAACTGACTTGCTTGTAGGACTCCTTCCCAATCCAGTGAGTCATGCAGCATCCAGTACACTGGCAACTCTGCAAATAATATTTGATATCCAGCAGCTGAACACCCCACCCAACAAGTGATCTTTAGTGTTTTTCACTAGAGCTCGAGGCTTGGCAAGTCCCTGGCATGAAATACAGTCGATATTTAAGACAGGTCTTGCCAGTCGCCTCCTTCCCTCAGTCTGAAAGTACGTGTGGCTGGGAATTTCCCTGGCTATTGGCAGATTTGGTCCCCTATCAGCTGTTTCTTCCAAGAACAAAGGGTTGGCAGCTGAGAAACCCTTGCAAGCATTTTCCATTTCTCAGGGACAAAAAAAGAGGAATTTGACGTGTTTCCAGAAAAAGTAATCATATTCCTAAAACCTTGTCTTTGGAACTGTGGAGAACAGATGCAAACTAGATATTTTGTCCTTGCTCTGTCCAAAGATCTCAGTATTTCCATTGCTTTCTGACAGGGGACTGGGAGCAGAACTCATTATGTCTGATAGATATGTTTTTGCAGATGGGGAAACTGGCACAGAAAGTTGAGAGACTGTTGTTGAAACAGCCCACTCTGGCACCCAAAACAGACCATAGGAAGGGCAGTGGTGCATGGAAGAGATCCAGACTATCTGTGTTCCAGGTTTGCCAGACTACAAAGGCAGCTAATTTCATCAGCATCGCTGGTTTGGACTGCAGGGTTCCTTGTGTCTTTGTACACAGGCTTCTCCCTGCCTGAACTGGAACACTTGAGATGTTGAGATAAGCAGAGAGGCACCTGCACTGCACATCAGTCCCTGGAGGGACTCAGGTTTTTGAGAGGGTTGAACATAAGCACCAATAAGTCCCATTGAAGACAATGAAGAAATACCTGGAGGTGTTGCTCACATTCTGCTTTGTGGCTCATTAGAGCTTCATGGCAACTGTGGGAATGAGAAATCTGGATCATAGGCTTAGATCCTCTGCCTGGAAGGGCTGGAAGGGTGTTCTGCTTAGCTTAGCAAAGCCTCAGGCAAGATCTGGTGTGCCACACCTCTACCCCTCCTGATGAAAGTGGGCTGCTCTGAAAGAAACATAGTGCCAAAAGCAGAACAAGCAAGAAGCTATTTCTGAACATACTCATATGGGAGTGTGGGGTTTTCATGTCTCCTCCGGGGTGGCTTATGAATTGTGCCATGAAGAAACACTGGATAAAATGCTGACAGTCATCATCAGTGATGACTGACTCATCAGTACCTCCCCTTCCTAATTTTCTCTCTGATTCTCTAATCTGATACTCTTTTCTACATGGTGCTGAAGCAAGAGAATCCTACAGGATAGCATTGTGGCAGGGTTTCATCGTGGCAGCTATGAGCATCTCAAAGTAGGATAATCTAGAAACTATATATTCTGTTCCATCACAAGTGTGCTGTTATGCTAGGTACTGCACTGGTCTTCTGCCCTTCTTTCCCTCCTTTCCTTCCTCCCTTCTTCCCTCCCTTTCTCTTTCCATAGGGTGCTCACCTGGAAATGCACTTAACATCTTGAATCCCCATCAGGATAACACTGTACAGGGCTGTTCAAACTCATACTTCCATGTAGTGTTTTCTGTTGGTGCACTCAAGGCAGAGTATGAGTTCATCCTGTGAACGCGGACCTCATGCAGTCAGTACAGAGAACTGGGAATGGCAACAGTGGCACTTGCCTCAGCAGCATGGAGATCAGTGTAGTGCTCTGGATCACTCTGCTGGACCACGCGCCTCCTACCTAGGCATTGTGAAACCAGGTTACTGGATATGGCCTATGGTCCAGAGCCATCTCAGTTACCATGGAACCACAGAATAGTTTGGGTGGGAAGGGACCTACAAAGGTCACCTCGTCCAACCCCCTGCAATAAACAGGGACATCTTCAACTAAATCAGGTTGCCCAGAACCACATCCAACCTGGCCTTGAATGCCTCCAAGAATGGTGCATTCATCACCTCTCTGGGCAACCTGTGCCAGTGTTTTACCACCCTCATTGTAAAAGATTTCTTCCTCATATCCAGCCTGAATCTCCCCTCTTTTAGTTTAAAACCATCACCTCTTGTTCTATTGCAACAGGCCCTGCTAAAAGTCCCTCCACATCTTTCTTATAGGCTTCATTTAAGTACTAAAAGGCCACAATGAGGTCTCCTCAGTGTCTTCTCCAGGCTGAGCAACCCCAGTTCTTCCAGCTTTTCCTCACAGGAGAGGACTCAATAATCTCAACTTGTGAGAACTTCTGCAGTGATCAATAAAGAGAGAGGAGCATCTTCAAAGAGAAATATCCCTTTCATCCCTTCCCAAAACAGCTGCTGGAGGGAGGAGATGGACTCTGGAGGCTTCTCTCTCTCCCCATCAGCTATCAAAGAAGTTTGGGAACCAGTTAGATGACTGGCTTAAACTGCACACCCAACCTTTACCTTTAGCCAAAGGCTTGCCTGGAGTCATCGGGAAAAATTGTATCACAGCTGGAAGGAGAAAACAGGTTCTGGTTGTTAAAGCAGCCCTTAAAGTTTGAAGGGTCTGTGCTGCTCAGCTAGAGATTAAAGTCCTGTTTGTTGAGTTCTGGTCACATGAACAACTGAAACCATTCCTTTGTCTGATAGAGACAGTAATGAATGTCTCCCATGCGGTATCTTCTGTTCAAGGTTATTTTGAGGAGCTTTGGTACCTACAGAGTGCAGCACATCGAAGGCTGAAGAAATTTCCCTCTGATGGATGTCTAAGTGCTATCAAGAAGTTTTTAGACTCACATGTGATCACTTATTTGTTTGGATGCAAGGGAGTCTGTGCTAAAGAGAAATATTCTGATTCATTATAACTTATATATTCTCTGCATAAATAGGATGTCAAGTCTTTTTCATATAGTTGGCATCAGTTTTCAGGACAAACCTGAAGCAGTTCATGTGCTTGCTGCTTTCTCTAGTCCCATCTCTGCCTTCCAGTCCCAGTTGCATCCTCTGGGTGTGGTAAAGAATTGAGCACACACAAACAGATGGAGCCCACCCAAAAAGAGGCTTTCCAATTGCTAACGCTTCACACTAACTCAGAAGGAAAAGCAAAGGAAGGAAGGAAAACAAGGAAACAGTTCCAAAATGGAGGTGGATAAGTGTATTACTGCCATGACTGAACGTCAGGGATTGTCCAGCCTCTAGTCTAAGGACAGTGTATTTGGTTTGAATAGATTCTTCATTGAAGGATCACTTCTTAGTGAGAAGAAAGTGACAACAGCCACTTTATATTCTGCATATAGGAGGATCACGTCAAAATAATCCCTGTTGCATACTGGTTGTCACTATTATTATGAGCTTTACAACCCTGAAATGTATCATGCCTCAGACTATAACAGAGGGGGTTTTTTTTTGCTAGAAAGCAAAATAGATGTAAAATGCAGAATAGATGCATGTGTCCTCTGGATCTCAAGTTTCTCCTCAGGCTTATTTCTTAAACAGTGGTTTAGGTTGAGGGATAAAATAGTTTTGGGATGTGTATATAGTTTGAATAAGAAAGGACACTGAAACAGATGAGTATGATTCTTCCTGAAATAAGAAAGTGCAGCAAGAGGTTTATCCCATTCCTAAACAACAAAATGCTTCTCCATCACAGCAATAAACCAATGCATCTTGATGCCACCAAGGAAGTACATCTGTAGCTTCTAATCTCCCTTTCTGTTATTTCTCATGAAAGCACACACATGTATGTCCTAAGTTTAGCCTTAACTTTGCCAGATCAGCAAATAAAGAGCTTCTCTGCAGTCTTCTGCTTTGAAATCCAAGCTGGCAGTGCACGAGTCCCCTGCAGGCTGATAAACCATTTGATGTGAGCTCTCTGTTCTCTCAAGTGCTGAGAGCTGAGGTTTGTTATTGTGTTTACGGCTCGTCTCCTACAGTGGGACTGGGCTCCAGTATATTCCTGTTCTTACCGGAGTTCAGAATTTCCCTAAAGAGTGCCTGACCCTGGGGACAAAACCAGCAAACGGAGCAGTTAACCTAAAACTGGGGAAGTTTAGTCAGATCTGCTTGATCACTTGCCTCCAAAGGTCTCAGTGTTGTGCAGTATGGGTTGAATCGCCCAACTTTCGGCTTCTAATCTGGACAACGTTAAGCAGGCTTTTATTTCCCTTCTTGTCACAAAGAAATGGTGCAATAATAAGATCTAAAATGATGGATCAGAGATTTTGGTGAAGTGGCACATTATGGTGTTGCTGAAATGCAAAAGGCCAATTGCACAAAGAGTTAAATGGCAATTGTTTAACTCCCAGCTGGGTGGGAAAAAAGGTCTAATATTGAATACATCATGTGGGAGCCTCTCTGCAGTCCATGCTGATGGCTTCTGACTACCTGACTTTGCAGTCAGGGGAATCAGAGGCAGAGGGACCCACTTATAGTGAGTTTTGTTTTGATTGTCTCATCTTGGCTACTCCACAGCTACTCTACAATAGTGTGAAAACAGGAGCTTGTTACTTCCACAGTAACAGATGCAGTGCATAACCACAAACAGTTTCGTACAGAGCTCTTTTTCTCCAGAAGAAAAAGAGGAAAAGTGAAAGGCAGATCTCTTTTGTGACGTTTCTTGTTATACAGCTGAAGATGCTCAAAAAGACATGCTACAAGTCTTTGCTACAAGTGGTTGAAGTGCTGTTAAGCAGAGCTGCTGCTCTCCCATAGTGCAAGCAGCTCCCCATCAACCACATCATCTCTACTCCCAAAAATGAACAGCCCTCTATCACTAACAGCTACTTAATGTGGTGTCACATAGAAAGAGCAAATGCCCATTGCACAATGCCACTGCAAAATGGCATCAGTGTGAAGACAGTGAAGCTGGGTTTGTTTCTGGAGCCTTGGCAATGCCATACAACAGTCTCTTTTGGTCCTCCTAGGCTATTGTGGTGACAGATGGAGAGAGGATTCTCGGTTTAGGAGATCTGGGAAGTTACGGCATGGGTATCCCGGTTGGGAAGCTTGCTTTGTACACAGCTTGTGGTGGAGTTCACCCACAACAGTGTCTCCCTGTCCTGCTGGATGTTGGCACAGACAATGAGGTAAGACCATTCTTCATTAATCTGACAAGGAGAGGGGGGAGAAAGAATTGAGATTTATGCTTCACTGAGGCCAGTCCCTAAATGTGGAGGCACAGCCAGAGCCATCCAGGATGAGATGATGGCTAGACCAGCACTGCAGGGAAGTGGGCAGGCTTCATTACTGTTTGATGCTAAAGAAACTTTTGCTCTTATGGGGAACTGAAATAAACACTAAACAGCTTCGTGGTCCCCTGGTGAGAAGACTCAGAGTATTGCCAGTTGGAGTGGCAACATGGCAAGGTGAGTTGAACGATGTTGTACAGGAAGTCCCAGATTTATTCTTCCTCTGGTAACTGTGAAAAAGCAGGCAGATACTGGTGTCTGCACGGAGGTGACTGTGTTCCAGAAAGTGGAGAATCCCCAGTGGGTGGTTTGGGGATGATTAATTTCAGTGTTCTGTCAGACTGCACACTTCACTGCACATGATAACCAGACAAGAGGACTCCATCTGTTTGCGGATTCTTGCCTTATGACTCTGGCTCAGAAAGGCCGAAGCGCAACATCTCAGCTATGCCAGAATGGACATCTGTGAGGGATGTCTTTTTCAAACTCAGATTAATATCCTATAGTCAGTTGTGATGGGCTGGGTTTGTCCACTGCTGTACAATGTCCTTGTGCCTCACTTGACCTCAAGTAAACCAGACATGTGTTTCTGGAGAGAAATAACAAATCTGGGGTATAAGAGTTTGTGTATGAAGAGGAAATGAGTGCCAATGTTTTCAGATGTGATCTTCTGCACCTTTTTCAGTGCAGCTCAAAGTGTCTCACATTGAACACTTGAAAAGAATGAAAGAAAGCAAAATCAGTGGTCATGGCTGGCATCTGGCATGAGAATCCCAATTACCTCTTTGGTCTCTGCTCCCAGGATTATTTTATCCCTTTAGGATATTGGCCTGTCATGGACTTGTGGAATATAGGGTGTGCTCATCTCAGCCTGATCCATGGTCTTTCCTGAAAAGTGGGAACTCTGCATTTGGACCCTCTGAGGCTAAAGCAGGCATTAAGGCTCAGTCTCTCACTTCTTAGAGTTTCCAGTAAATAGAGCATTGTACTTGACTTTGGTTCCTTCATCTCTTCCTTCTCCTCCATGCTGGTCTGGACACCACCAAGTGCTGGATGCTCTGAGCCTCTCAGCTGGAGTTTCATTCCAGAGGGACCTGGGTGAAAGTGCTTCCCATGAGAAGCTTCTGACCATCTGTTTCTATCTCAGTATCCAGGGAACACTAAAATGGCACCAATGACTTTTAGGCATCTCCAAGGGTCAGATGGTGACTCCTAGAATCAGTCTTGGGCACTTTTGTTCTGCCCAACATCAAGTGTAACTTATGTGTTCAGGAACTTCTTTGTGGAGGCAATTTCCACATCTGGGATTAAGATATAGAACTTGCTGTTTTCCAGCAATATGAACAACATATTCCCTCACAATATAAATAATATCTCTATATAATGGCTTTCTCATGTGCATAAACCCAGCTTAACCAAACCCTGAGCATCCTAGGACTGTCTTGCCCCAGGAGTAAACTCACTTACCAGTGCAGAAATAAGACACCTCTTATATGCACCCAATCTGTCTCTGTGTTACTAACACAGGAACCTCAGGTAGAATGGATTAAATATAGTTGTCATATTTCTAGCATCAGTTCCAGCTTGCCTTTCTGACAGTCCATAATACTTTGTACATTATTTCAGCAGATTGGTCTTTTTTTCAGAGCTTGGCATTTCTCAACTATGGGAGAAGTTTATTCTCCATTAACTGGTCCCAGAGTACATGGCACTATAGGAGCAATCAGTGAGGTGATGCAAATGGGTCTGCTTAGTGTTTCATAGAATCCTAGATTGGTTTGGGTTGGAAGGGACCTTAAGAACACCCAGTTCCAACCCCCTGCCACAGGAAGGGACACCTTCCACTAGAGCAGATTGCTCCAAGCCCCTGTGTCCAACCTGGCCTTGAACACTGCCAGGGATGAGGCAGCCACAGCTTCTCTGGGCACCCTGTGCCAGCGCCTCAGCACCCTCACAGGGAAGAGCTTCTGCCTAAGAGCTCATCTCAATCTCTCCTCTGTCAGGTTAAAGCTGTTCCCCTTGTCCTGTCCCTACAGGCCCTTGTCCAAAGCCCCTGTCCAGGTTTCCTGTAGACCTTTTAGGCACTGGAGCTGCTCTTAGGTCTCCCCTTAAGGAGCTTTCACTTCTCTGGGCTGAACAAGCCCAGCTCTCTCAGCCTGGCTCCATAGGAGAGATGCTCCAACACATTCTATGGCCCTGAAGAGTTAATGTATCAAACTTAAGGTTTCAACTTTTCTTCTAAGGGAAAACAGCTGTGACTGTAAAACAGATCTGATTTTAGCACACCTGCCAATATTGTGGGCCATATGGCTGCAGGACAATAGGTTTGAGATGGCTCATCCCCTTCTCCTGTGGATGATTCAGTTCCTGAAAACTGGGAGTTGCACTTCTGTGACTAAGAGATGTGTTGGCCCACCTGTCCTTGAACTTTGCCCAAAATATGTCCTATTTCCATGCTGACCCACTCGTTTTTAGATGGATTAGTGGTCCTGACAGAACATCTGCTGGATTGGTTGGAGGAACAACCTGGGTTTATATTCCTAGCTGGAGCCAAAAGCTGAACTAATCTGTTCTATCAAAATACCTTGCCTTGACACCTGCAGACAACTGAGGTGAGTGCTAGGTAGGTGCAGAGCTCGGGTACATTTTGGCATCCGATCACTGGTTCTGGGCTGTCACCTAATAGCTAAATGACACATGTCATTTCAAGTTACTTCAGGTGATCTTCATTGCTCAAAGCACTGTTTATGGTCAACAGCTTTCCTGGTAACCTCAGTGCAAAACTGAGAACTAAATGAGCAGTAAACACTCCTCACACAAGGTCAGTTTTATTCACTTTGAGTGAGGCACCTTGGCAGGGAGCCTTTGGTAGAGCAGATGGGGATGCAGAGCAAGCTCCATTTCCTATGGCAGTCAAGAAGCATTACATCCCTCTGACTTCATTTACACAAAGATTGTCCATAGCTTCTTATGGAAGAGCTGTATGAGGGTGGCCTTCACTGCATAGTAAGTAAAATTCATATGATCACAACAGGGAAACTTTTTGGGTAGGCTGGGACATAAATCTCAGTCCACCCATGGAAGAGAAGATGTCAACGGAATTGCTTTGTGTCCTAGGCTCTCCTGAGTGATCCACTCTATATTGGACTGAAACACAAGAGGGTTCGAGGGAAACAGTACGACGAACTGATTGATGAGTTTATGCAGGCAGTGACCAACAAGTAAGTAGGATTATATACATGGCTCCTCTGGGCTGCTTCCATTTAAGAACAAACGTTGCATCTCGTGAAACAAACATTAGTATAACTGATCGTCCAAGCAAAGAAAGGTCATTTCAATGCAAGTCTCCTGGGTGGTCTACAAATGACTCTTTGTTCTTGAGCACTCTGTGTCAAAAATATTTGTCTTCAGAGAACTGAACTGGGGCAGACTATTTATAACCATTTCCTGTCCCTATAGGCCGGAGGTGTCAAACGTATGCCCTGTGGGCTGTATCTGGCCTCCATCATGCATTTATGAGCCTCATTCAGCACAGGCAGAATCTAAACTTTGGTTAGTTTACACTTTGTAAAGGAAGTTTCTAGCTTTCACCATTGTGAAGGAAGTCATCTAAATGGAAGTGGCATGTTACTGCACACGATGGTGTCTGTGTGAGTCTGCACACTACCTCTCTGTGGCTTTGTTAAAAATAGGAGCTTCCCTGCTGGCATTTAAGTCTGTGGAGCAAGAAGGCAGGGATCATAAGCACTGTCTTTTTAATGGTGGGACAGACCAAGTGTGTATTTCCATTCTTACTTACTAGCTGGGATAGAGTCTCTGATATACCAGGGAGTTTGATATGGGAAGAGCAGAACCACAACCTCAGCGCTGTGTGTGCACTGCATTGAGTTCCTGTTTCTGAAAGAAATCACAATATACTCAAATCTCCATGACTGTACCATAAGGAGGAAAGTGAGAACAACTGTTAGGAAAAAAAGAAGAATATTTGGAAAGCCCCAAGCTCCTAAACAGCTTTTTCTGCTTTTTCTAAAGCAGCAGATGCTACTGATAAGTGGCAGAGTGCTACAGTCTGGGCCTGATTAATAGGCTGCTGCCTGTCTGTGTGTTGTAGGGTCTTTCCCTCACAGCTGAAGGAGCTATATTTGATCTTCCCTCTTTCTGTGTCTCCAGCTGGCTGTATGTGTGTGTGTGTATTCCTGCATAAATGGGAATGGTGGTACGTGTGTCATCAGCTCACAGTTCATCCTGTCTCCCCTGGTAGGAGACATCATCGCCAGTGTCTAATGACAACACCTACCCATCCCCTGAGAAGCATGTCTTTACACACAGTCTGACTGCCCAGCTGGCTGCGGGTGGAGGGATGTAGGAATTAGGGACTGAAATGCTAAGGACCATTCCATCACAGCTGACAAACCAAGGTCTGAGAGGGAAGAGAGTGTCATGGAGGAATTTCAGCATCTGTTGATGTTGGTGGCTGCTCTGTGCAGTGTTCTGCTGCACTCTATGCACATGCAATGCTGCTGTTAAGGCAGGAGTCTCTCTGTTTACTATTCAGCAGCATGATGTAGACATGTCCCATATGATAGACAGCCAGTACATCAACCCACCCAGTTGCGGTTGCCTACTTACTGTGTAAAGATACTTGTTGTCAGCCAGTGCTGTAGCCCCTGTATCTGTGAGTATGAACACAATAACTCTATTGGATTAAAAATGCTATTTTGAAATAAATAAAACACCAAATTAAAATAAAGGGTGACTGCAGAGAAGAGAATGTTGTGTTTGTGCCCTGGTTTGTCCTTCTTTCTATTGGATAAGAAAGCTTGGCTGAAATGCCACTTGATTACAGTGTAGTATTACATTAGATACTTGTGGTTTATTAGGGGGAGGAAATTCTTGGAGGCCAGAAAACTGGTAAAACACACGTAGGAAATCACAAGAGGCTTGACAAGGAGAAAAGATTTAAGAGCTGTCAGGGTTGATTTGTGAGGGTTTTGTTTGTTTTGGTTATAGTCCCTAATTAATCCTTCAAGGAAACTATCCCACTTCCTTCTGGCTGGGAGACCACAGGGGTATTGCAATGGTGATGTTGATGATAGAGTGGGAACAATAGAATGGGAACCCAAATGATGGTCTCAGCTGTCATGAATGTGGCTCTGAGATGCTTGTGGTGTTAAAACTGCACCCGCTACTCATGTGTTGTCAGTGAAAGCAACACAATTTGCCTTTTCTGTGCTGTGGAGGAAGGATTTCGGCTGTTGTTTTCCTGTGTTTAGTTTACATGAGCTAATCTCCACATCGAAGGGAGAAGACGCTCAGCCATGAAACAATGAACTCTTATCTTGTGAGGAGGTGATGTCATGTCTGATGCTTTCATCCAAGTACTGGGAATCAACTTCCTGGGGCCCCTCTCCCAGCTCTTCTGTTTCTCTTAGCCAGGATGAATTCCTTGAATACAGTAAGCCCCAAAATGTTCTCTGCAAAGTGGAGCTGGGAAGTTCCACTTTACACATCTCCGTTCCCATCTGTAAAGTATTTGGAGATCCTTAAGTGAAAGGAGACAGTGCTATACATTATCACCCTGACCACCAGCATACTTTAAAGAATTGATGGAGCGTGATCCTCTGTGAGCTCTGGACTAGTGAATAATTCTACTATCAGCTTGGGTTTGGCAAACTTACATGAAACAGCTTCATTTGGTCTCGAATTTCCACTGGAATGACTGAATGCAACCCAGGAGCTCTAGCTTCTGTTAGAGAAGGAAGCAGAAATTGTTCAGAAGGTCAGGAACATGCAGCTCTCGTAGCCTGCTTCCACGTATGAGGAAACCTGTGGGTATGAACTGCTGTGATCTTCGATCTGCTGTGATTTCTTACGAGAGTCTATAATGTCACGTGTAAATTCAGTTATATGGGGAGGAACACAAATCTCTTGGAATTTGGAGGTTTCCTTTTCAGCTCGATGTTCATGCAGGAATTCTGCCTACTTCCTAAGGGTACTTCAGCTCCTTGTGGAAAGCATTTGTCAGTTCCTCTGCAGGAGTACCTCCCACCCTGTCAAGTCACTGCTGGCTCAAGGGACATTTGTCACTGAAGTGGAATGTGTCAGAGCCCACAAGAAAGCCAAAGGACTGAAGATTTACTCTTCTAATGGAAAAACAATGTCAAACAGATGTCAGATTTCTATAGCTGGAGACCCCTGCAGTCAGCAGAAAGGCCTCCTGGTCTCATAATAGCCACCTAGTAATGAAATGAGGAGCGTGTTAGAGGCTTCAGAGTTAGCACTTGGAGTATTTTGAAAGAAAGTGTGACTTCTGGGCAGTTTTAGGAAGAAAAGCCCTTTCTGGAGCAGCTGGGGGAGTTTCTGTGTTTTCCTGCTGCCTAAACCTCATTCATTACTCTTTCACCTAAAACACATGAAATGCCTGAGCATTTTAATGAGAGCTCCAAGGTGTGCAGTTTGCTCCTCTTGGGAGGCAGCTATGTGCAGAATTTGGCCCATTAAGCCTAGCCTGTGGCTGAATGAAGCAGGCTGACAAACTGCTGTTTTATACAGTGAGTAATATACTTTGCATGATACAATACACCGCTGCAGTTTTCCCTGTCCTCAGTTACATGGCAAAGGGCAAATCAGTGTTTCTCTTGAACTGGTACATTTTAGTAAGCTGCAATAAATGTTCACTTAAAGTGTTCAAGGATCATAATCAGAGTGACCCACAGAGGTTCTGGGGCTTGCCTATATGAGCAAATTAAGGTTGAAATCAAAATGCCATGGGACATGTGCTGGGAATGCTCCTTGCACTCTGAAAAGCTTCAGCCCATCATTTACAATAACAATATGTGTTAGTCCTCACACTCTCTTTCAAAGGAAACCACTGGAAACTTTTTTCCTCCTTCTTCTTCTGAACTGATGTAGAAACTAGAGACCATCCTAGTATCACAGACTGGTTTGGGTTGGAAGGGACCTTAAAGCTCATCCAGTTCCACCCCCTGCCACGGGCAGGGACACCTTCCACTAGAGCAGGTTGCTCCAAGCCCCATCCAACCTGGCCTTGAACACTGCCAGGGATGGGGCAGCCACGGCTTCTCTGGGCACCCTGTGCCAGCGCCTCAGCACCCTCACAGGGAAGAGCTTATTCCTAATGTGTAATCTCAATCTCCCCTTTGTCAGGTTAAAGCCATTCCTCTTGTCTTATCCCTGCAGGTCCTTGTCCAAAGCCCCTCTCCAGCTTTCTCTCTGGGTTTCCCTTTAGGCACTGGAGCTGCTCTAAGGTCTCCCCTTAAGGAACCTTCTCTTCTTGAGGCTGAACCAGCCCAGCTCTCTCAGCCTGGCTCCAGAGCAGAGCTGCTCCATCTGTCGCAGCATCTCTGTGCCTTCCTCTCAACTCGCTCCAAAAGTTCTCTGTCCCTCTTGTGTTGGGGTCTCATGAGAGCTGGACACAGGACTGCAGGGGAGGATCTCACAAGAGCAGAGGGGGAGAATCCCCTCCCTACACCTGCTGCTCATGGTTGGTTTCTGGGCTGCAAGTGCACATTGTCACATCCCAGTCCATTTTTCATCCATGGATATGCCCAGGTCCTTCTCCACAGGGTTGCTCTCAGCTGGGTTTTGAGGAGATGCCTGACCTCTACACTGTGGCCAGGAACTCTGTGGCAGAGCACTGCTGGTCTGACCAGAAGCCTGCCAAGGACCATGCTAACAATTTAACAATAAGAATGGCCTCAGGACACTGTGCTAGCAGAGACGCAGGTGCTGGTGGTGTTTCATGTGCTGGAGTGGACTTTGTTTTATCAAACCTAAATGCTGATCACTTGCCAAGCATGATTTTTTTCTCTGATGATGGGCTATTTTGTGGAAAATGTGTCTTGGAGATCAGAACTTTGGTTGTTGGTGTGTGAAGCACCAAGACTGGAAGCTCTCAAAGACAAGAGCAAGGACAATTTGCTTCTTTTCTGCCTGGTTTTCTCTAGGACTATGAGTAGGACTTGCAGTGCATCAAAGCAGAATCCTTACATCGTGAGTGACTCAAAGCAGTGCTGTGAAACACTAACTTAAGACAAGGATTGGAACCTCCTTCGTGTGATTCTTTCCATAACAGAACTTACCCTTCTTGCCAATACAATTTCCTTCATGCATGTAGAATGCTTTATACTCCCTGCTCATGGGGAAACAAAATCCCCTTTTGATACTGGTCGGCAAAGGCACTGCCCAGGTCCTCAGGCCACCCTTGAAGTTCTGACTTGTGCAGTTTTGGTCAGATGCTCTCTAATGGCAACTGCTGTCTCATGAATTTTTGCCTCTCTGACCTTGTGGTTTATAATGAGGGTGAATGAGCTCGAAGAGGGGCATACAAATCAGGATGAAAGAATAAAGTTGCATAATGAGATTGCTAAGGCAGTTGGGAAGTCTCTTGAATAAAGCTAAAACCAGTGTCATCAGGAAAACATCTGCCTCCCTCTTCTGGGATTCACGCTCTTTTGTTCCATACTTAGCACTCATCCAAGAGAGATGTGTATCATCCTCTACAGGGGATACAGGCTTTATTAACAGCATCTTTCCTGTTAGCACAGCCTAGAGATTCCTTGTAGCTCTGGCTTGACAGTAGCAGTACTGGACCAGCAGTACAGTGATAAATAAAGCATGAATCCTTTGCTTGTTTGTTTTCCAGGAAATTGAATCATTTCTTAATAAAGATTTTCAGGTGGTAATTTTCACAACAAACTCGTAATGTCGTGTGTGTTTAGTTCCTGGAGTCATCCTTCATTAGGGTGACAGTCTTAGACTGTTATATTTATCAGTAGTATATTATTTCACTAAAGATACTGCTTGTGCAAAGTTTGCTAGGCAAGGTCTGGAGATCAGACTAAAATGAGTGCATGGAACTGTTCTCTAAAGCATTTCCCAGTGAGGCCATTTATACAGGGAGGTTTTTGCAAGGCACGGCAAAGGAAGCCAGAATTTGGGTCATAATTATTTATGGCACAAAACCCAAAATGTGCAAAATAATGAGACAGCAATATAATCTTTAGCATGAATCTGCCCCATCCCTGGCAGTGTTCAAGGCCAGGTTGGACAGGGTTTGGAGCAATCTGCTCCAGTGGAAGGTGTCCCTGCCTGTGGCAGGGAGTTGGAACTGGATGAGTTCCAAGGTACCTTCCAACCCAAACCAGTCTGGGATTCTAGGAAAGACTAGTGATTTGTTTTGATGAGGAAGAACTGGAAAAGTACCTCTTTTTGTTTCCAGTTCTATAACGTGGCTAAATTAATTCCAGAGATGATGGAGAACAGGGTCTCCTGATGGTGGTCTGGCAGCCAACAATGAACCAGGAGACATGGTGATGCTATTAAATAATGATTCTTGTAATGTCCCAGATACAGGTTTCAGTATTAATGCTATTGTAGCTGTGATGACGCGAGGACAGTGGTGAGGAACTGGTGTTAGAGAGAAATTAGAGACTCAAATTTATCCCACATAAAACCTTCATTAGAAGATATCAGACTTTGCACCTGACTTTAACTTGCCATGCAACAAACCAGCAGAGTTTGGCTTGTAACTTCAAAAGGTCTCATTTTTGCTGAGAAGTGTGAATGTGTTGTAGTGGTTGAGGGGTGGGTGTTAACACATTAACCTGGATAGTATTTAGTGACCATAAAAGGCTTCACTGCTATAGTCTCTTCCCGTTTCTGTCCAGCATGTCTGAATTCTTTCAAAACCACTTGCCAGAGAGGTACAGAAATGGAGTCCAAGCATCCTTTTCCACAGCCTGCAAGTGTAAGAATTACTCATGCTAAGGGGAAAGCTCCAGTTCCACAAGGAGACATAGGACTGCAGAGATCCCAAGAAATGCACACTTCAGTGTGCTCAAGAGGAGTGGGAGCTGCTAACTACAGGTTACACCAAGTCTTTGAGGGACAGGCGGCCTATGCACTTTAAGCCTCCCCACTGCAGGTTCTGGCAGCTATCTTCTGAAATGCTGAGCAACACTCTGAAAGGCAATGGATGAAGAGCTCCAAGACTCCTTCTGTCTGTAAGGTCTTGGAAGTCAAAATGAAGACTCTAGGTACCCAAGGAATTTGTGCAAATAAACAGTGCAAAAAGTACCTGTGAAAACCAGTTTCCTAATGGACCATCCTCTCATCCCTCATTTGGACGTGTAAGGAACACATGGCTAACAGGGAGATGACACACCATCCAGAACATCTGCTGGCATCTCACAGCAAACAGTTAGCAAATCTTTAAGCAACTTCAGTTGCTATAGAAACTATTTCTCTAACACTACTATTATTATTATTTATATGTATCACTGAGTAAGTAACACTGCTGACTGGCTTAATAAAACCAGTGACCTCAGCCAGCATTAACGTATGTGTGACCAGCTCTCCGAAGAGCACACGGGTGGGTGGGTTTCCCTGACTACAGACTCGAATTTGCAAGAGTATTAACCTGAACAGTATTTTTTCTCTCTTTGGAGCCAGAATTCTTTCCTCTCTTTGTGGTCTGCAGCATGAGACAGTGCAGTTACCTCATCTATTTTTGTCTTTGATCATTTTCTGTTAAGCAGAGCAGAAGTGTGGTGGCCCAGAGCCACTTCATTTCTCTTCCTGCCCCTCGGTATGACAGGACAGTGCTGGATGCAAACCCCTTTCACTGAGCTGTTTTTGTGAAGATCGTTTTCTTTCTCTCTGCGATATGTCCACTGAGCTTTTTAAACCACATTTTTGAGCCTATGTGAGTCTTTGCAGAATGTGAGAACTTAATCAAGATCACGCATTGGTCATGGCAAGACCCTAGGGCCAGATGCTTTAGATGAAAGAACCCAGTATATCAGACTCACAGTTCAAGATAGGAATGTTGGGATGATGCTCCTAGCCCTCAAGGACCAGGAGCATCATGAGACACCTGCTCCCCTTTGGTGACAGGAGCAGTGACACTTTCCTTTGGGGATGTGAAACTGCATTGAAGACCCCACAGAAAAGTTTCCACAGCTTCTGTGGCCCTGATTCAACAAGGATTCCAAGCACGTAATTTTTCAGCTGATTTTTTGTAGATATTATTATTTATTATTTATTAGTATTATTTTGCAAATATGAAGCTTAGTAGGATATTGGGAAACTTAAATGGAGCAAGGCATTGAGTTGAATCTGAGCTTTTTGAATCTAAGAGTCATAAACAGCTCTAAAATTATTCACAGAATCATAGGCTGGATTGTGTTGGAAGGGACCTTAAAGCTCATTGCAGTCCCAACCAGGTTGCTCCAAGCCTTGTCCAACCTGTCCTTGAACACATGCTAGGGATGGGGCAGCCACAGCTTCTATGGGCACTCTGTGCCAGCGCCTCAGCACCCTCATTGTGAAACAATTCTTCCTTATATCTAGTCTGAATCTCCCCTGTTTAAAACCATTACCCTTTGTCCTATCACTGCAGGCCGTACTAAACAGTCTGTCCCATTGTGGTCCTTTTCTAAAAGCAAGCAAGGAGAATGTGAAGCAAGCGTAAGAGCCAACCATTTTCCTTGTTTGAGACCAGAAGTGAGAGTTTCTCATGATGGACAAATAACGGAGCACAATGCATGTGCTTATCGTTGTCTCCTTGCTGACAGACATAGTTGAGATGGAAAATCGTATAATAAGCAGTTCAATGCCTTTCCAGGGGATGCTGACTGTGAAAAGAGCTTTTCATAACAGGAGCCACGGTTCTCAAATGTAGCAAGTTTTATCCCGTATCAGTTTCTAGTTTAAAGCAGGGGTGTCCCCTCCCTCAGATTCCAATGGCAAAGGAAGGAAGTCTGAATGGCAGGTACATAAGGTGATGCTGCCTCTGCACTGCTTGCAGTCCCAGAGAGGCTCAGGTCTCTAAAACAGAGCAGCTATTTAGAGCCTTTTCACCTGCCTGCAGCCCAGGGGTTGCATTACTCATTCCCTGAGCTTCTCCACTGCCCTCTCACATTTATGTGAGAGAAAAGAGTACCTATGGCCCTTTTAGATTTTATTTGCAAAGCCTTAATGCAGCCCGGAGTCATACAGAGTGCTGGCAGTATACAGCTATGGAGCAGTCTGAATATTACCCAGGTTTTAGAAGCTGTACACTTGCCCTGAAATTAATGCACAATTATGGAAGGTTTGCAATTATTTCCTGCCTCTTGACTCCACGGGTCACTGGCTGTCATTGTGTGCTGGTTCCCTGCAAAGCAGCTCAGTAGAGACTTTCCAAAGCACACAAATGTGGCTATGAAATCACACCGCGAAGCACTCAGTCTATGGGATCCTACAAGCAGGGGTTTTTCTCATCTCTTGGCCACCTACAGTTGAAGTGGGCACTTGGGGGTGTCCTTTTAACTGATCATAGAATCACAGAATGGTTTGGGTTGGAAAGGACCTTAAGATCATCCAGTTCCTCACACTAGACCATGTCACCCACGGCTTTGTCCAGCCTGGCCTTGGACACTGAAGGACTGGAGCATTTACCACTTCTTTGGGCAACCCATTCCAGTGCCTCAGCACCCTCACAGTAAAGAATTTCTTCCTTATATCTAACCTGAACTTCCCTTGTTTGATTTTGAACCCATCACCCCTTGTTCTATCACTGCAGTCCCTGATGAAGAGTCCCTCTCCAGCATCCTTGGAGGCCCCCTTCAGATAGTCCAAAGATGCATATAAATATATACATGGATATAGGTATACGTATTCAGAAGCCCCTTGAATTGTGAATACAGTTTATTCTTGGTGATTCCCCATTTCTGAGTTTATGGACCTTGGGAAGGGTGTGATCCTGTGTGCTGTTACTGGGATGCATTTCTCTTATGGTACTTTTCTCTCTGCACTAGAGCCTCTAGCTACAATATCCTGGTAAAACATGTACATATCATCCTGTGTTGTGGAAAAACTTGTATCCATTTTTAATTACCCTTTAACTTGCAGGTACGGCATGAACTGTCTCATCCAGTTTGAAGACTTTGCCAATGCCAACGCTTTTCGTCTCCTCAATAAATACCGCAACAGATACTGTGTGTTCAATGATGATATCCAGGGTAAGTACTGTTAGGAGAATGCACATTTAACCTTTACCTTATGATTAAGATCACAAGACTGTTTATTGTTCAATAGTCAGATGTGTGGTAAAAGGTAGAGTTTACACATAAGCATTTAAAAACACAAGCAAAAGCACAGCACTCCAAGTTGAAAAGTGACCCTTCATTGCTCATAGGAATGTAGCTGTTCATTGCAGAAGTGTTGTTCAAGGGAGAAAATGTGTTGTGTGCTTTAGATTATTAAGGTAATCTAGAGACTTCCATTAATTTTCTATAATTTAGCTAAAACAATGGTGAGGGTTTATCAGTTATGCAAGGCTTTCAGTTTCCATGACCCAGGTGGCCATTAGCTGACTCTGGCATTATCCCTCTATTGTTATCCTCCTTTTTACATGCACAGTTGAAAAATTAAACCAGCTTTTTTCCTCTTCATAGATGCTAACTCCACAGTAATCTGAGAACAGGTTTGTTCTCCCCTAGGGTGGTTAACATAACCCTTCTAGTGCCAAACAGAAGTGATAGCAGCCAAGGTGGGGCTATAGCCAGCCTGTCTCCCAGGCCCTGGGAGGCTCAGCAGGCACGGAGGGATAGGATGCAACGTGCATATTGGTGGCATCCTGCTCTGGTGCTGACTTTGTTTTAAACCACTGGAAGGGCTGTTTGCCCATCCAACAGGGATCTTCCCAAGTGATTCTAAGTAGCCAGTTCTCCTCTGAGGCCCTTCATCTTTCCTTAGGCCTGTTTGCAACATGCAGAATTTCCCAGGTTTGTTGATTTCATTACTTGCAGTCAGTTGGGCTCATCCTCACTTGTACTTGAAAGAGACTGAAAGAAATGCCAGTGCTCTTTCACACAATGCTGGTTCTATTCTGAGCAGACTTTGCAGCACTGTTGCTGCATCTGCTGCCCATCTAGCAATATTTGGCAGTGCATATAACAGCTTATTCATGTCTATCATGACACAAGAAAGAGTAAGACCCTGGTGTGTGGGAATGTGGTTGGTGTAATGGGATTCGTGGTCCTGCTCAAAGATACTTCCATGAAGAGGGTTTAAAAGCGGCAGAGCTTAAGGCATGTTGGAGAAGGTGAGATAGATACTCCTGTACAAGAAGACTTATTGGGGGTTTTTGCACCCACAGAAGCTTTCAGTGGGGAGAGGAGCACAGAAGAGAACGCAGGAGATAACGTTTTGAATCTTGAATTTGATTATTATCATTATTCAATATTATCATATTGAATCTTTATCGATAATGTTTTGAAGTCTTGAATGGAAGAACCAAGAGCTCAAACTGTTCTAGAGATGGCCAGATGAAGCCCATAGTAGGAAGATGATGATGTAAAAGATTTATGTTGGATTAGTTGCAGTCTCTGCAAGTGTAAGGGGACTGAGCAGTAGAAAGGAAGAGAGGCCAGGCGATGTAGCAGATCTGTGGGCCTGGATGTAGGTTTTCTTGGGGGAACTAGGGTGAACTGGAAGGGTTTCTTAGTGAATTGGAATGGTTTCTTCAAGAAAAAGAGGATATTAAAGCGAAACTGAAGATTTTGGTTGGGAAGCAAGAGACTGTATTTTTTATGGTTTCTTTCTGGCCATAGGTCGTAGCTGAATGCCTCAAACAGTTCCTGGAAATGAACCACATCCAGGAGGATGCTGTAAAACTGCATCACCATAAAGCAGACCTTGCCGCCTCCCATTAGATGTGTGTCATAGTGCATGGGAGATGTCAAGTCCATTGGAAATGCTCTGCAGTCCCACCTGTTTAAACAGTAGGATTTTACCTCTTGCTAGTGAAACTCCCTTATATTCTCAAATAAGGCATCTGGCTGGCACTGATTTCATGGTAGTAGATAAGGAAAGAAATCCTGCTGATCTTTTGCACAGACAAGTGATGAGTCAAGGAAAGCAATACACTGTTTCGGGGGCTTTTTATGTACCTGTCAGAAAGAAAAGGGATTCTAAGCTAGGGTTGTAATCAGGAATGTGTTTTGAGGACTTTTGGGAAGCTGAACTGCTTGAATCTCCTCAGTTGACTCTGTCTTGGAGTCATGTCAGAGATAATGGAGTTGAAGCTGGGATGAGTAGTCTGATCCCCAGATGATACAAGAAAGGTAGGAAGTGCCATTTTCTCACTTACACCCTCCTGTTCTTCAGTTTCAGCTCAGGCTCTCTTTTCCAGCAAGCTGGCATTTCATGACTTGCCTACTTAAAAAAGTGGGAGAGTTCAACGCAGATTGTGTTCTAAATTATTAATGTGAATTATGCAAAGCGTTGTTTAAGCAGGCCTGATACATTCTACTCAAATCAGGCAGGAAAAGACCTCCTGAAGCCTGATTTATGTCGCCTTCTGAGCTGGCATTTTGTAAGTATATTGATTTAAAAGCACATCTTAGGAACAAACAGTGCAGGTTAGATCAGGCCTGAGCAATAGCAGTTAAACTTGTTGGTTAGTGGGGCTCGGAATGCAATGAGCCTACACACACACACGGATGAAATGTGGGAAGCAAGTATAAATTGCTCCACTTAATCCCCCTTAGGCCTCCCTCTTGCTGCCCCAGGGCCTACATGAACAGAAGGCAGTTTACATATGCCAACTTTTTGGGCCACACAAATTACTGTATTGCCAAATCCACCCTAACCCCATAGAGTTCAAGGGACTCAGACCCCTTCCAGTTCCAGCCAGGCTGCTGATGCTGAGCAGGACGCCTGCCAGGTACCACAAACGAGGACGAGGTGATTGCTCTGGTTCTGAAAGCCATTAGCCTGGGAGCTAGCAGGAGCTGGCTCGCAGTGCCCACACATGGGAGCTTCCCATTAAGGGCTGCTTCTCCTTCCTCCGTGGGGTGATGACATCAGTCCTTTCCCAGCTCCGTCTGGGTTCATGCAAGGGGCAACAGCTTCAGTTTCAGCTCTGTGGGAGAAAACTGATTGTCACTTCTTCCTTTTTCCCAGTAAAGTGCCAGGGCAGGCGATGAAGCACACAGGAAATCAGAGGGACATGAGAATGCTGTAGATCCTGCTTTCTCTCCCTACTGTAACTTCGCTCCACTTAACTGTGCACAGTTATCACTGGAGATATCACTGTGATAGGAAGTAGACAACTGGAAAGCCTTAGAAAGGTGTCAAGTCTTGTGCATCCCTGAGACAGGCATCTCTGGCTTCCTGCTTCATACAAGACAATACATAAAATCATTGAGGGAGTTAGTTTGGAAGGGACCTCTGGACATCACCCAGCTCTCACTTAAATTAAAGGTAATTTCAAACTTAGATCCAACTTGGACATTAGATCAGGTTCCTCAGAGCCTTGTTCAGCCAAGTGATTTCCAATATCTATAAGGATGGGTATTCACAATCAGGTGTGATTTGCCTTGGGAGATCCATATTGTTCTCAATCACCATCATGTTCCCTAATGTACCTTCTAGAAGATCTGCTTCTTAATCCTCAGATCAAGGGGGTTAGACCAACTGAGCTAAAATTCCCTGGATCCTCTTTGTGTCCCTTCTTGAAGATGAGTGTGAAATTCGTCTCTTTCCAAGAATTGAGAATCTCCCCAATTACCAAAACCTTTCAAATGATGACTTTGTAACACCATTGCCCACATACCTTAGCATCCTCAAGTGCATCTCATCAGGTCTCATGGACTTTGTGTGTTGAATAATCTCGGCTAAATGAGCAGGAGTCCATAGAAACCCTGTAGACTTGCACACCTCAAGTGTGCTTTGGGACTTTTATCCTTCAGGAGGGCTCTAAGCAACCTCAGCACGTTTTGAAGCCAGCCTCACTTTGAGCAGATACTGGACTAGATGATGTCCAGGCATCAATTCCAACCTTATTTCTTCAATGTTCATTCTGCTGGTTGATCAGTGTGTTACCCTCCATAGTCACAATGCAAGCAAGAATTCTTAAGGCATAGATTTCTTACTTCCTACTGAACAGCAGAAGTTGTTCTGCATGTGTAGTCAGAGAAAAATGAAGAAATCTCTAATGTGCTATTTAAATAATTGTATCTGATCAGGTCAGAAAGCCCTTCACAGAGATGGGCAGGGCAGAGAGAACAGTGCACAGAAGCATAAAGCCCACTATCTCCTGTCTCTGGGCATCTTTAGCAGTCTTTTAATACTAGACCCTATGTAAGTATAACATTGATAACTTGTCAAAGAACCACCAATTGGAGTGTTACAGATATATCCATATCCAGTCTGAGATAGAATCATAGAATCATATGATATCATAGAATAGTTATGCTATAAACAGACACAATTCCTAAAATCCTGAGCACCCACACTGCAAATGAGACTTCTTCAAGGCACTTCAGGATGGGAAACACCAAATCACTAGCCACGTTAAAACACTGAGGCTTTTGTATCCTGTAGTCCTCCCACAGCTACACTGTAGGCAGTGCTTGGGGTCACCACTTCGCAGACCTCTCCAAGACTTCCCAGTGTCAGAGCAATGACTCCTCTTTGTTGTTGGATGTGTGACTGCTGATGAGCCTCAAAATATCTCTTGACCCACCAACCGCCTTTCCTCATTATCCAAGCAGATAACCCTTCCATAACCTTCCCAGGACACTTCAGCAAGCACCGAACACTGCTCCCAGACCTCAGCTGAGACTGGGAACAGGCTGACTCCAGCGCCGCAGATCTGGGCCAGTTAGAAATCAATCATGTGCAAATGTGGCCTATTTTTCAGGCACATTTCCGTGTGGTGTGAGAAGCAGGCAAAGTGAGTTGTTGGCTCGGCATTGACTAATTGCAGCAGATTAAAATGGTACAGCATCTTACTTTGTTGTTTCAGCTGGCGTGGAAAACGCATCAGTAATTGTCACAGGAAACTAAGGAGGAGGGGAGCACAATAGGAAGGCAGAGCTGGACAATATGGTGCTGCAGGACAAAGCAGGCTGTGTCCTGGCGGGCAGCTCCTGAGCAGCATGCTTTCCCTTGGGGGGCTTTACCCAGCATGAAGGTAGATGTGGAGATGTTCTCAGTTTCACCATTACCAAGCCCTCTCCAACCTACTGTGCTCTGCATTTTCCCTTGATGCTGCTACATTAGATCTAGATGCATTATTAATTATTATTAATGCAGAGACATTAAGGCCAGCCTGGATGTGGTTCTGGGCAACCTGATCTAGTGGAAGGTGTCCCTGCTCATTGCAGGGCTTTGGAGTAGATGACCTTTGAAGGTGCCTGCCAACCCAAACCATTCTATGATATAAGGGCTGGGTGCTAGACCTGTGTCTAATCACTAATCACAGACTGCTAAGCAAGTCAGAAGAATATAGACTCCTGGGTGTACAGGGGCCTCAGTTTCTTGGGCTTAGTGGTGCAAGGCTCTAAGGAGCTAGCCTGTATCTTCTGTCATTTTGGAGATTGTAACATTTGCTTCCCTTTCCTCTCCGATGCCATTGCAAACTCCTCCTTTGCTGTAAAGAATAGCATACATCTCCTCTGTGTTAAGCTGTCTGTGATCTCTAAGTCCAGGCTGCTGGCCACTGCCTCGATGTTTGTTTCAGGCACTGCACTGTATAGCTTTACAGTGGAAGGATTAAAACCAGACACCTAGGATGACCTACATTAGGCATCTGCTTGAAGATGAGCTCTGCATCTCCACGGTCAGTCAGCTCTTCGCCACCTCTTCTGGGTTACCAATGTCCCTAAAGCTGTTAGTGTAGAAAGTGAGTTCCTTCCCTGAGCACTTTGCCTTTTACTGCTGCTCTCTTTGACGTGCTCCACAGCATTTCTAGGTTTATTTCCTTCATGTTTTACAGAGGCCCTTTGGGGAAGGGCTAACACTATCCCACAGTCATGGAGGTGAAGACCTTGAGCTGCAAACACTTCAGCAGCTTTTTGTTTCAGCTCTGTTGTGTTTGACTTTTGATTATGTATTTGGAATGGATCTGGACAAGCTCCACTCTGCTTTCCAGTAACAGGCAGAACTGCTGCGGGGAGTTAATGTGAACCAGAGTTTGGAAAAGCCCTATGCTTCCTCTGCATCCATAACTTTAGATGTATTTTCTTGGCTGCCCTTCACTGAAGCTGTTAAACTGGTGTTTGCTGTTCCCTGGGCCCTCGTCTTGGCATGGTTTTGATCAGGCGAAGTGTAAGCAGACGGGACCAGGGTAAAAAATACAAGATCAAGCTGAATTTGGCCACCGCTTCCACCAGCGTGGGGAAGGGGAACCACCTGCACGGGTGCTGTGCAAAGGAACAGGCAATGGTGTGGGCTGCACGCTCCCATCACTGCCACTGTCAGAAGGATACAGCATGGTGGTGATGCTCTGCTCTGCTCAGCCAGGTGACAGGGCAGTGCCAGCCCTCAGCATAGGGGGACACCCTGCTTCGCCGATGTCCCTTGCTTAGCTATGGGGTGCTGTCACACATGGTACACCCTTTACATCAGTGCTGGGCACCACTGCTGTTGCACTCATGCCAGTAACTCCTTGTGTGAAGCTGCTTGTTCCTCTGTCCGCTCTCCCCACTCTGACGAAGGATGAGGTCCCCATGGGTGCCTCTGGGCTGCATCCTTTCCCATCCATGCAGCCTCTTGGAGCTGTGGAGCAGATCCTTTCCCCCTGTTCTGCTCCAGTGTAGCTCCACTGACATCTACTGGGGATAGTTCTGATGCTGGTGCAAGTGGAACATCAACCTCAGAGGAGTTTTCTATAATGTTTTACAATGTTCTGACTGTGCCTGAGTGTCAGAGATTAATTCAGGGCCATTTTCCTGAGGACACCTTGGGTTTAAATGCCTCTTCTTTGCTGGTCCTGTTGCTCTGGACTCCCCAGAGAGGCTCCTGAGATCTGCTTGTGATTCTGTGATGTTATGTTGAGTCTTGGACAGATGAGATATTGCGAGCGCTTTCGTTTCTTCTCTCTGCGCCCCTTCATATCTCATCTCGGATGCAGACCAGCCAAGCTGGCTCTTGCTAATTACTTAGGGAAGTAGTTATCTGCAATAGGAGCATTCAGTCTCTTCGGAAAACAGATAGACCAACGTGTTGAAGGGTAGTGAGTTTTTTCTTGCCACAGCTCATGGTGAAGGGTTCCCCACCCCAGGCTTATTTTGTGGTTGAAGCACAATGATTAGGCAGTTCCTTACACGAACCAGCTGTGAACTCTCCTCCAAGGAGATGCTCTGCTGTTCCAGCGTCAGTATTTGTAATTATCAAAGACAAATACTGAACTGAGGCCAAGGTACAGTAACTTTGATGCTTGAGTAATGGGGGTGAGATGCAGTTTGGGAGATGTGGAGGGATTAGAAACACACTGGAGAGAGAGGAGGAGGCTCAGGAATGGCAGAGCAGGTCAGAGTCCTGCTGTTAGTCAGAGCTGCAGTGCAAGTGCAGGGGATGAGTAACGGCACACCCAGTCCCACTGGTCCCCACTCTGCACATGCACGCTGCTCTGCAGATGAATCCATGCATCCTTCCTTTCCATACACCCCCCTTCTGCAGTTCCTCCTAATAATATCTTTAAGGAGACCTCGAGTCCCTCTGCTTAATGTCCCGTGAGCATTTCCCATTGAAATGGGTTTGCATTTGTCCTGTCAGGCTCCTTGATACTCATAGGGTATAAAGCAATCTTGCCTGGGTCAGGACCAAGAGAAACAAGATACTTCTCCAGTTACATTTCTCTCTTTTAAATACTTTCCACATATCTATTACTGCTAATGCTGTGATCCTACGCTTGCACTGTCACACTGTAATTATTCCACTTGGGAATTTTTTCCTCTGATCCATTCCCCATTACCACCCACATGGGGATTTGGGGATTTCTGTGCAAAGTAATCCTGGGAGATAACATCAGAGCACACAAGTGTATGTGGAGGTGTTCATATTCTACTGCATGTCACAAGCTTAGCACTGCTGACAGCAGAGAGACCCCACTTCTTTGCAGTTCATACTGCCAGGGTGGGATCCCTTCCTCCTCAGTTTAGATGTCTGCAGCAGAACTGTCTACATGTATTCCAGTTACCCTGTCTCTCTTAAAGAAATGGTGGCAGTGACACCTTTAGGGTGCATTTCATGTGATCCAGTCCAGGCATCTGCTTTAGCATGAGCAGGATCATACATGTTTGTTTAGAGGAATCCCATCCGTAGCATCAGGCATGGCAGCAAGCCTGCAGTCCTGCTGATTATAGACTGCCTGAAATACAGAGAATGAGCTTGGGCTAGGTATGTGACACCCATAAAAAACCAAAACCTAAACCCAAGGCAATTATCTGGTGTTTCTTTGAATCTCTTGTATATTCATTATCTTCCTCTGTAATTTTCCTAGTCTGACAGCATGGCGCTTTGCCAGCTAAATGCACTACTCTAAATACAGCTTAAAAAGGCAGAGATTTAGTGCAGGAGAAGCAAGAGGAAATCCCTCAGATACATCCTTCAGTTGTCTGAGTTGGCATGTTAATAATGGAGAACAGCACTCCACATCTGGTTCCCTCCACATCAACTCCCTTTTAAACTGACTCAACTGAGGTCATCTGAGTCTGGAAATAACATGATACAAACTGTTCTGTGAGCTAATGAAGGGAGTTCATTAGCTTCAATTTCAATTCATGTCAAGGCCAGGTTGGACGGGGCTTGGAGCAAGCTGCTCTAGTGGAAGGTGTCCCTGCCCGTGGCAGGGGTTGGAACTGGATGAGCTTTAAGGTTCATTCCAACCCAAACCATTCTGTGATTCTCTGATTCATCCTCAGTGCTGAAGCAAGTGTCCCAAGTGATTTACTGCAAGCAAGAAGCTTACAAAGCCTCCAACATTAGCCTAGTCCATTTTGTGTTTGACAGGGATGTTTGTGATGTCCTCATGAATAAAACATGGTGCTGCTGCCATTCTGTATCACTGTGTCTGTGCATGGACACCAGAATCACTCTTTAGTGGCACTATTCATTTTTGAGGAAATAAATTCATCTGAGTTATTGGTGAGTTCATGGAACTGATACACACTTCTGGTCTGGCCTGTATGGGCCACAGAGATGATCCAAGAACTGGGAAGCCATGTGAGGAAAGGCTCAAGAGCTGAGACTGTTCAGCCTAGAGAAAAGAAGGCTCAGGGGAGACCTTATCACCATGTTCCAGTAGTTAAAGGGTGGCTACAGAGAAGATGGAGACTCCCTTTTTACAAGGAGTCACATGGAAGAGATGAGGGTGATGAGGACAAGTTACTCCTGGGGGGATTCTGACTGGACACAAGAGGAAAATGTTTCCCAGTGAGAACAACCAGCCATTGGAATAATCTCCCCAGGGAAGTGGTGGATTCCCCAGCATTGGACGCTGTTAAGATACAGCTGGACAGTGTGCTAGAACATCCAGTTTGGGTCATGCTTTGCCGAGAAAGGTTGAAACAGATGATCCTTGCAGTCCCTTCCAACCTGGGATTCGGTGATTTTATGATGCAGTAAAGTTTTTCTCTGTCAGAGTAGCTTATATTGGTTCCCTAAGCAAAATAAGCCGTGTCAGTAGAAGTTATTTCTCTGCCAGTTTAACTGTGCTCCTGCTAGATTTTCTTCTTGCATGGAAATAATGAGAGAGTAAATCATTCCCTGATGCTATGATTTATCAGCCGGTTTCTGCTTTAGCTCTGGCTTTTGCACTGAAGAAAAGGAGTAAGTAACCCTCGATGTCCTTCCTCAGTCCTTGACAGATGGGGCAGCACCATCTGCTGGTTTCACTGCTCATGGTCATGCTTTGCTCATGAGCTGCTGTTTGCTGTTAGAATCACAGGATCACAGAATGGTTTGGCTTGGAAAGGACCTTAAGATCATCCAGTTCCAACCCCCTGCCATAGGCAGGGACACCTCACACCAGACCATGTCACCCAGTGTCCCACCCGTCCTGGCCTTGAGTACTACCAGGGACGGAGCATTCACAGCTTCCTTGGTCAACCCATTCCAGTGCCTCACCACCCTCACAGTAACAAACTTCTTCCTTATATCTAACCTGAGCTTCCCCTGTTTAAGTTTGAACCCGTTACCCCTTGTTCTAATGAAGTCCCTAATGAACAGTCCCTCTCCAGCATCCTTGGAGGCCCCCTTCACTGATGCCTGGCAGCAGCCCAAGCCCTAAGGACACTGCAGAGGGTCTCACTGAAGCATTGGCTGGTTGAAACCCAGATGCACTGGCTGATTAAATGGGCAGGAAACTAGGAAATGCTGGAAATCTGGTGAAACCAGGTTTATTGGCCTAAAAGGGTTCATTGTCCCTCCCGCCCTTGGCCACCCACAAGACTTGTTATTTGTGGACTCCCTTGTGAAGGTGAGAATGGACAGACCAGCATCAGAGCTGGGGCACATCCAAACTGATATCCTTTAAAATGCTGAGGAATAAAACTAGCGGCCTTGATGGTATTTATGGGTCCCTTGCAACTTGAGATATTCTGTGATAAAACTGCCTCCATCATTCCTAGCTCTCTTTTAACCCTTGTATCCAGCTTGCCCAGGTGATGTGAGATACCATCAGTGCCTGAATCCCAGTTAGTCTGTGCTTTACTTGGTTCTTCCCACCATGTTCCTTCACTTGGGATAAGAGATCAGATGAATATTGTATGTGATTGATATGGGGTGAGGGCAGGTTTCTTCAGCCCATAGACATCTGCCTCCCTTAATGAATGCAAAGCTGCACATATCACAGTGCTGTAACATCAGGACTCTGCTGTCCATATACTGGATTCTTTCTCACTCGTCTGGGAACAACTCATGATCTCAATGGCTCCTTAATGCTTGGCAGTGAGGCATGATGGCTCTGAGTCAGGGAAGTGAAAAAAGAGGAGGTGGTGCAGGGCTGTGAAGGTAAGTGAGAAGGGGACGGTAATTCCATATCGTAGAGGATTTTGAGACAAGGGTGCCCAAGTTCACACCACCACCTGCTGCAGATGTCTTATGGGACTTTTTACAAGGGCCTGTAGGGACAGGACAAGGGGGAATGGCTTTAACCTGACAGAGGGGAGACTGAGATGAGCTCTTAGGCAGAAGCTCTTCCCTGTGAGGGTGCTGAGGCGCTGGCACAGGGTGCCCAGAGAAGCTGTGGCTGCCCCATCCCTGGCAGTGTTCAAGGCCAGGTTGGACACAGGGGCTTGGAGCAACCTGCTCTAGTGGAAGGTGTCCTGCTCATGGCAAGGGGTTGGAATTGGGTGAGCTTTAAGGTCCCTTCAAAGTTAACCCATTCCATGATCCTTAGGCATCACATGTATCTTAAACCCTTAGGAGTTAAGTATTAACTTCTTTTGGCATTCTAGAATTCATCATCCCTTTGTACATGGAGAGTTGTTTGTGTTCTCCTGCCTTGCAGGGGTCTTCTGAGGTTTAATATTTCAGAGTAAGGACAGCACTCTGATCTTCTAAGTGACAAGATCTAAGAGAATGGATGCTACCACAAGGTTTCTAACAGCGTATCAGTAGGGCAGACAATCCATTTGCCAGGATGTCTATCTCACGGTGTTTCTCTCTTTTCAGGCACTGCGTCCGTTGCAGTCGCTGGCATCTTTGCAGCCTTAAGGATCACAAAGAACAAGCTCTCTGACCATAAGTTTGTTTTCCAGGGAGCTGGAGAGGTAGGAGAATGTTCTTAAGTTTGTTCTTAGACATGATATAAATCCAGAGAGAGAAGAGTCAACCGTGAAGCTTCCTGTAAGGCTTCTTGGAGACAAAGCACAGAAGCAGGTTGTCACTGGGCAGGAGTGGGCCCCACGTGTGAACCATGCTGCTGCTGCATAGAAATTGCCTTTTAGTGGGGCAAGTACCTTGAGGGAAGTTCCTCATGAGGCAGCGTGCTGCAGGAACATTGAGGAGGCTGGTTTGAGTCCTCAGGGTTGGTATTTAGGGTAAACCAGAGCCTCTTGAGCAATAGATTCAAAAGGACTGTAAGCTCAAAGAGCTGTAAGAACATAACCTCACTTTCTGGAGTCAGTCATATTGCCCCCATGGCAGAAATCAGGTAGTCTGTATGACTCCTTGCTCAAAGGGAGATGGTGATACCCCAGTGAAGTGTTTGTATACTGTGTTCCAGGCTGCAATGGGCATAGCTTATCTCCTGCTCATGGCCATGCACAAGGAAGGAATTTCACGAGAGGATGCCATCAGAAAAATCTGGATGGTGGACTCCAAGGGACTGATTGTCAAGGTAAATGTGTCCCCAGAACTGAGCTTCACTCCCCTGCCACCTCCTGCAAGCTAAGAGAGGGCAGAGCAGGCAGATACCTCAGATCAGACCAGGAGTAAGGGCTGCAAATGTATTGGTGTCAGCAGAGCTGTCACTGCTTTCAAGAGAACCAGGTCCCATGGTGACAGTAGTGTACCAGCAGCACTTGCTGCCCTATAGGCAGTGCTTTGGGCTGGGGCTCTGTAGTGGTAGGATACACTGCTGGCCATGGTCTCAAGCAGTGTTGAAAGTCTTGCATATCGTATGGGGTATTACAACAGCAACACTGTGCCCTGCTTTGGTGATCAGGTTGGATGAGGCCTTGGGTGCCATGGTTTAGTGTGAGGTGTCCCTGCCCATGGCAGGGGGGTTGGAACTAGATGATCTTAAGGTCCTTTCCAACCCTAACTATTCTATGATTCTATGATCTCACCTGCCCTGCACTCCATGGGTCCTCAGGGCCTCTTCCCTTGTCTTTCCTCAGATGTAAGGAACTGGTGCTATATATACACCTCCTCTGCCCTCGCAGCCAGATCCTTCCAACACAACATCAGTATAGTTTGGAGGGTGGGAGGAGCAGAGACCAGCCCCCTGTGACATTACACCAGCAGCTCAGTGCCTGACTGGCTGATGCTGAGGTCCTGCTCTGTGGGATCTGGTTCAGGCAGAGAGCCAAGAGATGAAATGAACTGGTGAGTTACTGTGTTATGTCTTCACCTTTTGCCAACGGACCAAAGTTTGACTCCTCCTTTCTCCTCACAGGGCAGGAGCCACCTGAACCATGAGAAAGAAGTATTTGCTCAGGACCACCCCAGTGTGAACACACTGGAAGAGGTTGTGCAGAAAGTGAAGCCTACAGCAATTATAGGTGGAGTTCCCTTAGCATGACCTTTCCACATCAATTCAGTTCTTAGGAGAGTTTCTGTCTTTCTTCCAGGGCCTCCTGTTGTTCCCCCAGTCAAGATAAAATGAGCATTTTTTGCCCCCATTTTACCAGTTTTGTTCTCCACATCCTTTCCCTTCAACCGCGGGGCACAAGGTTCCTCCCTTTTGGAGCTGTAGGAGCCCTTTCAGGGTGTAGAGGGATGTAGAGGGAGGTGCTGGGGGTGGCAGGACCTGGGGCTTTCAGCAGCACACATGGCCTTGGCAAGACTGGGCACGACAGTGATGACAATAGGCAGCTCAGGCAGGTCTTTGGGGGCAAAGTGCTGCAGCCAGACTGGCTTAAACACTGATGGTGACTATGCCCAGGGGAGCAGGGGGCTTTGAGACAGGCTTTTAATCTGAGAAAGAAACATTCACACCTTCATCTCCAGGGATGGAGATGATCTTTTGAGGTCCTTTCCAACCCTTGGGATTCTGTTCCCTCCCACAGTTCATTTACCAGCAGAGGCATTCAAGAGGGATAAGCCCAGTATCAGAGAGTCAGAAGGCACCATCTCACTCTGCTCTCGTTGTTCTAGGTGCTGCAGCCGTTGCAGGAGCCTTCACTGAGAAGCTGCTGAAGGACATGGCAGCCTTCAATGAGAGGCCCATTGTGTTTGCTCTGAGCAACCCCACCAGCAAAGCGGAGTGCACAGCGGAGCAGTGCTACCGCCTCACCGAGGTACTGGAGCTCAGCGTGCTGCGGGTGGCCAGGACAGTGGTGCCTGGTGGGCAGACAGTGACAGGGGGCATAAGGTGAAGTAAGAGTCTTAAAGAACAACTTTCACACTGTGAAGGCAGTCAGGAGGTGGAACAGGGCTTGGATTGCTCGTGTGGACTCTTTCTTTACAAGTTTCTAAGACCAGGCTGCATAAAGCCCTCAGCAACCTGGTCTGATTTCACAGCTGACCTTGATGTGAGCAGGAGTTTGAGTCCCTACGGGGCTGCCTTACTTTGTGATCCTCTAAAGTGCTTGCCTCCTTCACCCATGGCTGGATGTCCCATCCTCCTAGGTTACTGTCCCCTGTGTTTTGCCAACCTATGCAACTACATTGAAAGTTGGGTTTCACACCCCAACTGAGACCATTGTCACTGAAAAATTATTGTCATGTGGACTGAGTTGATGTGAGAAAGATGCCTTGTCTTACTGTCCCCTTTGCCTTCCCTACCACTTGCTGCTGGCTTGAGCAATCACACAGCCCCCAGACCTTCACCCCACATGAGTCTTATTTCATAGATGAAGAAGAGTGACTCCTCCTCAACCAGTTCAAAGCTCTTGTGGCTGGGCAGTGTGAACACACACTCAGTGCTCAGTAGCCCTGACCATGGCCCTGGTTGTGGCTCTGGGGACCAGGCCCTCCAGAAGTGTCCAGAGATGGCTCTGGTGGAGATGCCTCTCACTGACTGGCTGGAGACTTGTCCACTGGGTCACCAGAGTCCCCTGAGCACAGACCGTGCTGAGCAGCAGACATGTAACACTTCCCTTCTGAATTTGGATGCCTCTTCTTCTCTCTTTGATCAGGGACGGGGGATATTTGCAAGTGGGAGTCCATTCTCCAAGGTGACCCTGCCCAATGGACAGACCTTCTTCCCTGGCCAAGGAAACAACGCCTATGTCTTCCCAGGAGTGGCACTGGGAGTCACTGCCTGCGGCATCCGGCACATCTCTGACGAGATCTTCCTCATCACAGCAGAGGTTTCCAACTGGCATTAACTCATGGTTTTTAAGAGAAGATAAGAGGCACAGGCACCTCCTTCAGGTGTTCTCAAGAGCCTGGCCTGGGGCAGTGTGCTGAATGGAAGTGGCTCAGCAAAAACCTTACACTTCCATAGCACGTAGAGAGGTGCAGGAGCCAGGAGGTTCTCTTCATTCCCCGTAACTGCTGCCCTAGCAAGCATTTCCCCTATCCTGGCCCTGATTTTAGGTCTGATGAAGCTAATACACATGTATTTTGAATAGCTCAGCAGTTACCACACAGAACTAGTCCCACATCTGCCACTGCTGAGGTTTCACCTTCATATCATGTAAGACTAGTGAATGTGGTACATGCCTGAGACCATCTCTGTAAGCTGCCTTTCTCTTTGCAGTCTATTGCTGCCCAGGTGACAGAACAGAATCTAGCAGAAGGAAGACTGTATCCCCCCTTGGACACCATCAGAGAGGTGTCTCTGAAAATCGCTGTGAAAGTGAGTATTTCCACTTTTATTTCCACTTCCCATGGTAGGGAGGGCAGGAATTGTCCTGGCATCATTTTTGCTTTGTGGGGTTTCAGTTCAACTTACTCTACAGCCTAAAGCAATGGAGCTCGAGATCCTTCCAGCCAGAATTGCTGCTTTGATTTCTCCCATCATTAAAGCCCAAATGTGAAAAATGCCTTGTGACTCTGGGTGCCTCACAGCTCCCAGAGCTCTGCTTTATTGCTTGGAGACATGAGTGCTCAGCACCACAAAAAAACAGGTTTAGGGTGAAAGTCAAACATGACTCAAGTTGCCAAAAGACTTTAGGTTCCAAATTACTCCTTTGGAACCTCTCTTACTGTATCTGATGGGGCCCAAGTACCTCAGTTCTAGTCCACATCAGGCTTGTTGTTCTAATTGCAGGATTGGTGCCCTGTATACATCAAATTTGTAATTCCCATTCAGGGAACACCCACTGAGAATCGTATTGGCCTGCTGGGAGTTACTGGTGGATGCACAGTGTAGGTGAGGAGCTTAAGGGTGTGAGTGGAGGTGGTTAAAGGGCTGCTCTCCTTTAATTGCCCACTCCAGCTGCTTTGCCAGGGCAGGTGTGTGCATTTCAAAGCAGGCAGCTTGCGTTTCCTCACCCAAGGGATGATGTGGAGCTGACCCAGGGAACTGCACAAAGGAAAAGGCAACAAAAAGACACAGTTTTGAGGGGTAGAAAGAGGGGAAATACAGAGAGGCCAAACTGCAGTCGGCTTCCACTCCATAACATGCCAGCACGGTTCTATCAACTCGTTTTGCTTCTCTCTCTGCAGATTGTGGACTGGGCCTACAAGCGTGGTCTTGCTTCTTGGTACCCGGAGCCAGCAGACAAGGAAGCCTTTGTGAAACAGCTTATGTACAGCTGTGAATACGATTCCTTTGTGGGGGATGATTACAGGTGGCCCCCCACAGCCATGCAGACACAAGACATCTAAGCTTTTGTGATAACTCTTCTCTCGTTTTTGCCATTGGTTCTCATGGTTCATGTCATTGTTGATACAAATGCACCTCCAGGCTTGCAGAATGATAAAAGTAAATGAATCCAATAGGGGTTTTTTACTTGCTGCTGCTTTTTGTTCTTGGGAGCATATCAGTAGGGAATGAACCAGAGTCCAAGTCAGTGCTCCAAGGAGAGAGATGGACCGTGGCTGCAACCCATCACAGTCAACCAGCACTGCATATTCCTGCTTGCTTAACACAGTGTCTGGCTCCCAGCTCAGCTGCCTCCGGAGAAGCTGCCTGGGCCGCCAAAGAAGCAAAGAGTCTCATTCCTAGTGGGAGAGCCCATGGGAAGCTCGCAGTGCCCCTAGCATGGTGGGAGCTGTATGCATGATCATCCCTCACATACACAGCCGTACTTTCCCTTTGGCTCTCTGGATGTGATGGGAAGTGTGTGCATTGCCCTGGGAGAGCTGCACACTTGGGCAGTGCTACCCTTTCCTGCTTTGAAAGTCCCCAGTGTCTTGGGAGTCTCATCCAAGTCATTGATGTCTGTGGGCCAAGCAGCCTGGTGCTGTCCTGTGCTCCAGGCCCTTGGAAACAAACCCCAAACCTCCATCACCATGGGGACAACAGATTCCCTCCCCTGTGCAGTGCAGGCTGCTCTCGAGGGAACAGGAGCCAAGGATTGCGTTAGGGAAGCCAAGCAGGAGACCAGGGCACCTCCAAATCCATCCACGGCTGCCCCACTTCATCACTGCATCTCCTGCTCAGCACTGCTAAGGATGCACTGCCACCAGCCACAGTGGAGCCTCTCCCTGTCATAGATTCCCAGGGAGGCCCCCCATAGCCCACCAAGTATCACCCCAGTGTGATGATGGTCATAACTGGGAAAGAACAGAGAGGCTTGCAGGCAGCTCTTCCCTTCCCGGTTCACACCACTCACACACAGCAAAGCCGAGGCTGGGTACCACAGTCCTCATATAGCATCTTTAAGTGGGTTTTAACAGGAGGAAATGCAACTCATCCCTTTGGAGATCAGCCACAGTATCCCCGGTGCCCGTGTGCTTGTAACGCGTGTGCAATGTGCTTTGGCTTGCTCCATAGCTGAAGATGCAGGTGAACATCCTAAAGCTGCTGGAAGAGAGTGAGTCCTCCCTGCAGCTCATGGAGCTGGGAAGGACGGGGAAGGCTGGAAGAGTAAGGCTGGCGAGAGTGCAGCAAGTTCCCTGGGTGCCTGTTTTGGGAAGGGAAGCTATTGGGAAGGGAAGCTATACCCACCCTGGGAACTTCTTTGCCAAGGCTGGAGCTTGGTGTTCCCAGCGTGTAGGATCCCAAGTCAACCACTTGAGGGCTGTAGAGCACTTCTAGTTTTGCAGAGCTGAGAAGGCCCTGCCGGTCGTACATCACCGTTTTAAAAGGGATTTAAGCAGTAGCAATGAGTGCTTTTGCCTTGTCCAGTCTTGTAGGAGGAAAATCTCCTGCAGAGGAAGTCCTTATTGAAACAGAAAGTGCTGTGTGGCTGCTCTACGAGGCACATTAACTAGTGAAAGAGATTAAATCAGTGGAGGAAAACCGCAAGTTAGATACTGGGGGACTTTTAGCTCATGTCTGTGGTTTGGTTTCTAATTTCAAGCAAGGATAGTTATAGCAGATCAGTTTGGATTTCTCCTTTTGCCCCTACTCTTTCTCTCAGCAGTACAAGTCCTCTATTCCCAAATTGTTCTTCTTCTCTTCCTTTAAAAAAAAAATCAATTTATTTGAAAACAGTAATAAAAATAGCATAAATACAAGAAATATATATCAATACATGTAATAATATGGCAATATTAATAACTATTTCAAGCCCAGACAGGATCGCTATGGCACCCTAACATGATGCTAAGCCTAGTGGTTGACTGATACCTGAATTACTTCTGCCAAGAAAACTTCTATTTGCTTACTCACTCATGTATTAGTTACCAAAACTGCATCTTATTTATAATCCCAGATGGTCTGCATTAGTCAGGTGGCATTTGTCCCATAGTAAAACAGCATCCAGGAGCCAGCGTGTGGCTTTGACAACCAAAGGGTCTCTGAGCAACGCAGTAAAACTAAACAATATTGAAGTCACGGCCGTGCTTCTCATAGAATCATAGAATGGTTTGAGTCAGAAAGGACCTTAAGATCATCCAGTTCTCATTCCCTGCCATGGGCAGGGACACCCCACACTAAACCATGTTACCCAAGGCCTCATCCAACCTGGCCTTGAACACCGCCAAGGATGGAGCATTCACAGCTTCCCTGGGCAACCCATTCCAGTGCCTCACCACCCTCACAGTAAAGAATTTCTTCCTTAGATCCAATCTGAACTTCTCCTGTTTCAGTTAAACCCATCACCCCTTGTCCTATCACTCGTGCCTCCCTTCAGCCATTGTGCCTGGTGTTTCTGTCAGCAGCCTCAAAGGTCCCCTGATCCGTAATAATACCAATCACAGACTTCTGGATTAAAACCCACCCTGTCTGCCCATCACATCTGTGCTCAGCACACCAGGCATGTGCTTACAGCAGCCACCCTGAATTAAACCTCTGCCCTTTCAGTCCTTTTCTGAGGCTTCTTCCTCACAAGCCGTGACTTGATGTGCAAATGGGGACATGTGCGTTGCCAGCACCTCGAGGGTGTGCTGACCTTTCAGTCCTGAAAGGAGCATCTTGATAAAATCACTAATTAATGACTGGGTTTGACTCATCTGTCCCAGATATGTGGATAAACAAAGCCGCTAAAGGTCTGGCTATTAAACAAGAGAGAAAGGGGTTTCTCTTCGCAGAGCAAGCTTGGCTGTTCAAACACCTACAATGGTGGTAATTGATTTATATTCAATTATTGGAGTGCAGGGAAGCAATTACAGCTGTTCTTTAAAGCCCTGCTCTACTGCCCAGCGTTACTATGCAAAAAATGGTTCTTTATTTGTTACCCACTGATGACAAATGGTGATAGAAGGATGGAATGTCCCCTTTAGTTGGAATTCACACCCAGATTTACCTGTCTGACCTTTGTTTTCTCTATACTGAAGACAACAGGGCTGTTTACTCCAGACCTAATGAATCAAGCTGACAAACCACTAACAGGGAACAAACTGCTGGAACTGGGATGGGATTTGATCACTGGCTGGTATTACTCAAACAAGAGATCTGTCACCCAGCCTGTATTCATACAGTCAGCAGGCAGAACAACGAATGGTATTTTCACCTATAACTCCTGCAGACTCGTTTGGAAAATGGCTGAGATTTCCAGAGATCTCATAAATTCACCAGGAACCTCATTTCTTACTGTTGGAAGGAAAGAGCACCTTTGGGTCCTCATCTTCTATATTCAAAGAAGCACTGCAGCTAGGTTAGGAGCTGAACTCATCAGACATGGGACAACAAGGAAGTATTATGTATGTCATGCTAACAGAGGATCCAGGATAGCTCTCAAGGCCACCCTGCAGTACTTTTTCAGCCTGAACCCATAGCAGAGACCAAAGTACACTCAGCATAAGCTCAAGCCATGATGTTTGGATGACTGCCTGCAGAAAGGTAAAGGAGCATAGAATCACAGCATGGTTTGTGTTGGAAGGGACATTAAAGCTCAACCAGTTCCAACCTCCTGCCACAGGCAGGGACACCTTCCACTAGAGCAGGTTGCTCCAAGCCCTGTGTCCAACCTGGCCTTGAACACTGCCAGGGATGGGGCAGCCACAGCTTCTCTGGGCACCCTGTGCCAGCGCCTCAGCACCCTCACAGGGAAGAGCTTCTGCCTTATATCCAATCTCAGTCTAACCTCAGTTGCTTTAAACTAGTTCTTTACCTTTACCTAGCATAGAAGAGCTTGTGTTGCCATCTGCAATTAGGGAAATGGTAAGAGACCAAATCTGGGCCACTGCCTCTCCTGTGCCACCACTTCCTGTCTCAGGCAGGACTCTATATCCTATATCCGGGAGGTGCCTTGGCAACATCCCATTACAAACCATTCACTGAGCTTTCAGCACTGAGGAGGCACACACAGGTTTAAGCAGTGGGCCTGAGTCTTTTATAAAGCTGAACACAAGAAACAATCAGTAGCGATTATGCCCAGCTTCTACTCAAACAGAAAGCAGTCCATATTCCCCAGATACAGCTACTAAAGTAGTATCCTTGTCACCCAGTATCTCAGGTTTAATTCATATCCAGTCTGCAAGCAGATTTGCTCAGCTGAGCTGCAGCTGAGTTGAACCCCAGCTGTTCCTGAGTTAATCAGTATGATTCCAAACCATCCTTGAAGATGGACTTGGGTGCTCATCCCAGCCTGGAGTAACAGCAGCGCAGGTACAGTTCACTTCAGCACACACAGCTGAAGGATGGCACTTACGGCAAAGAGGCAGGGTAGCAAATGGGGACAGTCCCCTCCTCATCTGGCACAGCAGCAGCAGCCAGAATTCATTCAGCAGAGCCCGCAGGCTGAATAGCAATTAGCTGCTAAGGCTGCGGCAGTCTGAAATGCCGCCAGGAGACATCCTAACACATAGCACAGGCACTAACGGGAGCACCAGAACCTGTTATCACAGAGCTCAAATCCTGTCCTCCCATCATTATGGACCAGGCCAGCATTGTCAGGGAATACCTGGAAGAAGGACAGGTAAAGCAGTCAGCTTTAGATGCTTCTGGAAGGGTACCAGAGATCTCCTAAATGAGACATGATTCCCACATCTCAGAGGAGGAGAGATGAGGCATCATTTGAGAAATGCTGCATGTTCATCCAATCCTACACGGGCCAATTCAAGCAGTTAAAGATATTTTCCATGGGCAGCAATGCAGTGATGCTGAGTCTGTGATCCCTGGGCAACTGGTCCATGAGAAAATGAACATGAGCCGGCTTCAGTGTGCACTCACAGCCCAGAAAGCAACCGTATCCTGGGCTGCATCAAGAGGAGCGTGACCAGCAGGTCGAAGGAGGTGATCCTGCCCCTCTACTCTGCTCTCGTGAGACCTCACTTGGAGCGCTGTGTGCAGTTCTGGTGTCCTCAACATAAAAAGGACATGGAACTGTTGGAACAAGTCCAGAGGAGGCCACGAGGATGATCATGGGACTGGAGCACCTCCTGTATGGAGACAGGCTGAGAAAGTTGGGGCTGTTCAGCCTGGAGAAGAGAAGGCTGCGTGGAGACCTCAGAGCAGCCTTCCAGTATCTGAAGAGGAGCTATAAGGATGCTGGGGAGGGATTCTTCATTAGGGGCTGTAGTGACAGGACAAGGGGTAACGGGGTCAAACTTAAACAGGGGAAGTTTAGATTGGATCTAAGGAAGAAATTCTTTACTGAGAGGGTGGTGAGGCACTGGAATGGGTTGCCCAGGGAAGTTGTGAATGCTCCATCCCTGGCGGTGTTCAAGGCCAGGTTGGACAGAGCCTTGGGTGACATGGTTTAGTGTGGGGTGTCCCTGCCCATGGCAGGGGATGAGAACTGGACGATCTTAAGGTCCTTTCCAACCCAAACCATTCTATGATTCTATGATTCTAACTGTGAGTCTGTGGACTACAACCAAAATAACCTTGGAAAATGATGCTTTGACAATATATTTACATTTGAAAAGGAGGGCATCCAGAAAGCATAAAAGGCTGGTCTAGTGAAGTAGTTCCCTACCAGTGAGGAAGGAGAGTCACCAAGGATGATCAAGGTTACAGTGAGGTATTGAAAAATACCATAACACAGAAAACAGAAGCTCTCCTCTCACCTTCCATAGCACCTTTCAGAAGCCAACCTGTACCACACAGATCTGGGGAGAGGAGGGAACTGTAATTACAGAATCCCAGACTGGTTTGAGTTGGAAAGGGCCTTAAAGCTCATACAGTCCCAGCCCCCTGCCACAGGCAGGGACACCTTCCACTAGAGCAGCTTGCTCCAAGCCCCTGTGTCCAACCTGGCCTTGAACACTGCCAGGGATGGGGCAGCCACAGCTTCTCTGGGCGCCCTGTGCCAGCGCCTCAGCACCCTCACAGGGAAGAGCTTCTGCCTAAGAGCTCATCTCAGTCTCCCCTCTGTCAGGTTAAAGCCATTCCCCCTTGTCCTGTCCTCACTTGACCTTGTAAAAAGTCCCTCTCCAGTATTCTTGTAGGCCCCATGTAATACACTCTATCATTACTCTTTAATATTATTCTCTATTAATTGCACACTCTGTCTTTACTCTTTTATGTAGATGTGCAACAATCATTGCAAACAAGCATTTACCAAGCTGAAAAAAATGAGTTCATGGAATAGAAAGCAGCTGCTGTCTCTTCTGTTGACATAAAGCTAGCCTGAAAGCGTTCCCAGCTCTCATTTCATACAGTCAGATTTGTGCACTCTCACATTTCCAGCTTAACTGCCTGCACATCACTACTGCTCCACCACCTTTTCCCTCCTGTTGCCAGGAACTGCAGGATGACCTGGTTTTGCACTGGTGCCAGAAGCAGTTTATTCAAAAGGACCAAACAAAAGGAGGCCACAAAAAACTTCTGCATCTTTTTTACTGACAGTGGTTGAACAACTACGTAAGCTCACCAAAGATGACCGATCGGTGATGGTCAGGCTGTGTGAGAGCAATCCCAAGCTCAGGTCAGTCATGGAATCACAGAACAGTTTGGGCTGGAAAGGACCTTAAGATCATCCAGTTCCAACCCCCTGCCATGGACAGGGACTCCTCACACTAAACCATGTCAGCCAAGGCTCTGTCCAGCCTGGCCTTGAACACCACCAGGGATGGAGCATTCACAACCTCCCTGGGCAACCCATTCCAGTGCCTCACCACCCTCTCAGTAAAGAATTTCTTCCTTAGATCCAATCTAAACTTCCCCTGTTTAAGTTTGAACCCGTTACCCCTTGTCCTGTCACTACAGTCCCTAATGAAGAGTCCCTCCCCAGCATCCTTGTAGGCCCCCTTCAGATACTGGAAGGCTGCTTTGAGGTCTCCACACAGCCTTCTCCTCTTCTCAAGCCTGAACTGCCCCAACAGTCAATAGCTGGTGAGCCTGTTTCAAAAGCCCATCCATTAAAATAAAGGAATCTCTGCTTCCTTGACGCAGTTTTGGACAAGACCCAGACCGTTTAAGGCACTGAATACTGAGACAGGAACAACTATTCGTGGTGAACCCTTTGTTGTTCATCAGTAAATCACCACTGAGGAAAGGTGAGATTCCATCACTTAAAAAGGGAATGAAGGGTTCTTGTCATTCCCCTTTATCACATCTTTATATGAAAAACTCCTAAGTTTGTATGTTTCTTCCACCAAAATCTCCTGTTAAATCAGACAAGATGTGTAAAACCCAACAGCAACAAAGCAGAATTCAGTGTATCTGAGGGAACTCAGTGCATGCTTTGAAAACAGAAGGCGTTTGATAGCCTGACCTTGATCCAACCAAACAGAACCCACTTCTATTCAAAGGGACACGCTTCTTTTAAGACAGAAAAGCTAAAAAGGATCCAGCCTTAGTTCCTCAGGGCAGAGCCCTTGTAAAAGCACACAGCAGATGAACCAAAATATCTCGATTACAAAAGGTTTTATTCTTACAGATGATGCTCCTCAGTGTTGAGAACAGTTCCCCAAGGGTGCCACTCTCCTGTGACATTTGCAGTGCCTGGGGGAAACAACCACAACAAAAAGAGCCCACACATGCACAAAGCAGATAACAGACACAGCTTGGTCAATGGCAACCCCTGGTCTGGTAGGGATGCCCTGGCCCCCCCCCGCAGCACAGGGAGCAGCTCCAAGGACTCCTCAGGAGCTCTCACAAGTGCTTTGTGTGGGCTGTGTGGTGGGGAAAGGAGCACGGATCAATTTGGGTTGTGTCAGCTCCTTCCCAGCCTTATCCAGCATCCCATCGCAGGTGCTCCTCACGTGCGTCCTGTGGCACAAACGCAGCCGCATTCCCAAGAACACTGATGCTGATTTACTGTTCCTTTATTTTCCTCAGTGTAAGCCGCTATAAACTGAAAATCCCCTCTTTAGGAGCTATTGCAGAGCTGAAGCAACATCCGCAGCTGCTGCTCAGCCAACAGAGCAGCTCCTGGAGCCTGCCCCAAGCTTCTGACAAGCCCAAGGAGAACCCTCCCGACCTGGCAGCATCTGGAGCTGGCTGCCGCAGCAGTTCTACACCAGCCCAGCTCTGCTGATACCCTCAGAGCTGCTTCTCACACTGGTTTGAGGCAAGATCTAACCCCAGCAGGGTGATGACGCTCAGCTTCTGAGCACCACAGGTAAGGAAGATCCCAGGTAAGGAAGAGCACCACAGTACAAGGAAGCAGAGCGCCAAATGGGTGAAAACCACCAGCAGGTCAGATTTGTGGCACCTCACGGCTATTTGGAATAAAAAGGTAAGGCCTGTGAGCCAGGAGAGAATCTATTTTATCTGTTTTATCATAGAATCACAGAATGGTTTGGGTTGGAAGAGACCTTAAAGCTCATCCAGTTCCAATCCCCTGCCATGGTCAGGGACACCTTCCACTAGAGCAGGTTGCTCCAAGCCCCATCCAACCTGGCCTTGAGTATTTCCATGTATTTTAGACTTTCTTTTGAGCAAGATCCCCCTGTCCCAGCAGGACAGCTGACAGGATAGGCTGGAAGGTCTTCAGGATTAGATCCCTCATTAACAAACATTGGCATATGGAGCTCATGAAGGAAATAACATGCTCAGTGAAATCCTAGGTGAAGGAAGGATGATTACATTAGTGCAGCACCATCGAGCTGAAGTTGTCCAAGCACCCACCAGTATGTGCTACACGTTCGCATGCTTGAAGCAGTTCCTAAACTCAAAAGCACCACCTCTGCAAATGAAATAACCCCCAGTTTGGTCTTGTCTATTGATTCTCAATTCAGTTAAACATCAGCTCTGCCCAGACCCAGCAGAGCACTGCTTGTGACTGTGAGCACACGCGCTCTTCATGGGTAGGTTTGCCAATGTGATGGACAATGGGACATTGTCCCAGCACCAAAACCAGCAGCAGGGCAGGATTAACCTCATTTTAGGTTACCCTGGCTGGACCTGCCACCCATTGACCCTCATACAGGCTCTCCTGAAGCTTAGGTAAAGAAACTACGGCACGGTTACACTTCAGAAGTGCGCTTCCTTAGCAGTGTTAACTGTTGGACACTGGGGTGCTGCGGACATTCATCCACAGTGGGTCCTTCCCAAGCAGCTTGTGGAGATCTTGGGCAGCTTTGGGGGAGGGCAGACACAGCAGAAATCACAGCTCTTGCTGTTTAGAAGTTAATTAAGCCAATTCCTGATGCAAATCATTTCATGGTTTATTGCCAATAATCTCACTTCCCCTCTCCACACACCCCATCATCCTGACCCCGAGCCTCTGAGGGGTTAAATCTGGGTTGATGAATGAAGAAAGCCGTTTTACCTTTCACCATGTGTTTTAAGAGATAGGAGGCACAAGGATTTGTCACCGCCTCAGCCTGATCCCTGCGTGGATCCCGTTTCAAAAGCAAACAATCCATTTGGGACTGGCGGGGAGCCAGGCCATGGGACTGCGGCTCAATGGGGAACCTCCAGTGTTCTGATCTGTTTCCATAACTGTAACAGTTCGCATCCCTTGGCTTTGGAGCTGAGCCGCGTTCCTTTCTTTCTACCACATTCAAGAAACAGCCGGTACAAACAAGCACAGGGCACCGCGGATGAACCGCGACATTCCAAACGATTCAGGGGAGACAAAACCCACCGCCCGTCTTAACTCCTGCCAAGAAACCATTACAGAGCCCCTCGAACGCTGCGTGGCAGCGGCAGTAACAACCACAGACCTCAGGTCTATTGTGTAGCTTTATTTTTATAGGACCTATCATAGACTCTTTTACATAACTTAAATGATTATCAAATAATCTCCTGTACACAGTGAGACCGAGCCGCGGCGCCTTCCGAGCTCTGACACATTCCTGGAAGGAATCCAGTGGTCTGTAGGAATCACATCCCCGCAGTACGGTGCAGTTCTGTCCCCCACGTACACCATCGCTTCAGCATCGCTCTAAGTTGCTGTTTGCAAGATCCTGCAAGACACTGTTCGACCTCAGGACTCTTAAGTTTTGGTAGCAGCATTGCTTCACTGGAACATCTCTTTTCCTCGCCTTTGTGTCCTCCACCCGCACTGGTGAGCCTGGGAAAAACGCTAAAGGCACCTCAAGAGGTGGCCGAGTTGGGAGATGGAAATCACGGACAAGAAGTCACCGCCTGCCGCCGTTGCACAACGCCGCATACACCGAGCCGCGCCTGCCTGCAGCCGGACAAACCCCGACCCCGATGGAAGGCGGTCACCGGCCGCTGTGAAAGGAACTCATCATCACATTTTATTCGCAGCGGCCCCAAGCCGCAGGGGGAGAAGGCTCGCAGCATGAATCCTGCGGGAGCCGCGGTTCCGGGCCGGGACCCACGTCCCCCCCGTCCCCCATCGCGGCCCTACAGCCCGGGGAAGGCGGCGCGGTGGAAGCCGGCGCTGTACTCATAGGGCACCTGCGGCGGGGGCAGCGGGCACTCGGGGAAGAAGGAAGCGAACCCCGCCGGAAGGTGCCCGCCGGGCTCCTCGCTGCCGCCGCCGGGGGCCGGATCCCCACCACCGGGGTACAGCGGGCGCAGCGCTTCGGACGGCGCCTTCTTGCCGGGGCTGCACGGCCCGGGCGGGCTCCAGGGCTCGGGGTAGAGCAGCCCGCCCAGCAGCGGGTGATGGGCGCTGGGCAGCGGCAGCGCCGCGTCGTAGAGGCCGTGTTCCAGACTCAGCTCGGCGGGCAGGCGGGCGGCCGCGCCGCCGGGGAAGGCGTCCTGCGGGGCGGCGTGCTCAGGCAGCAGCGCGCTGTACTCGGGGCCAAGCAGCTCGAAGAACTCAACCGCATCCCCGCCGGCCTTCTCCGGCTCCTTGGCGCCCGGTATTGGCCCGCGGGCTGCGGCGGGCAGCGCCGGCTCCGTGAAGAAGGAAGGGGGCAGGTTGCGGTCCCGCAGCGGCACCTTCCGCGGGCCGCCCCCCGCAGCCCCACCGCCTCCCGCAGCCCCTCCGCCGCCTCCCGCCGCCTCTCCGCCGCCCGCCGGCCCGGGGCCGTGGTGCAGCGACCCGAAGAGCGCGGCCAGGCTCTTGCTCTGGAGGCTGCTGGCTCCCTGCGAGCCCTCCCGGCGCGGCGGGGGCTTAGTGGGGCATGAAGCGGGCGGGGAGGAAGCGGAGGGCGCTGGAGGAGCGGGAGGCGGCGGCGGGGCTGCGGCGATGATGCCGGTGCAGCGCTTGATCTGCTTCTGCAGGTACTTGCGGTGGTTCACCTTCCGCTTGGACTTCACCGGCTTGTCCAGCGCCAGCTTGATGTTGCTGGAGGCAGAGTCGATGAAGCTCAGCAGGTCCCTGGTGGCTTCTTTAAAGTCCCCGGCGGCGTCGCCGCCGCCCTCGTAGCCCTTCTCCAGGTCGGCATAGCCCAGGAGGCCGCCGGCGGCGGGGAAGCAGAAGGAGAGGAGGTGATGGGGGCTGAGCAGAGCGGCGGGCACGGCCATGGCCGGGGCGCCGGCGCCCCGAGCTCCGCTGGGCTGCGCCGGGCGGGCGGCGGCGGCGGGGAAAAGGCGGCGGAGGAGGAGCGCTCGGAGCGGGGCCGGGCACGGCCCTCCCCGCCTCCCCGCCCGGCAGCGCAGGGGACGGGCCCGCGCCGCTGCGCACAGCCCCCGGCCGGGGCGGCGGAGGGGAGGGGGGAGCAGAGCACTCGGGATGGGTACAGAGCCCATGGGATGGGTATGTACATCCCTTTGGGACAGGTACAGACACATCCCTGTGACAGGTATACACACCCCTTGGGACAGATACACACATACTAGGACAGGCAAACACACCCTGGGACTCATACACACACCCCCTGTACACAGACCCCCCAGTCAGCTGCATGAAGCTGGACCGGACCCCAGCACGCCCAGCCCTGCTCAGTGCGGTCCCCATCACCATCGCGCACCCATCCCAGCACTGTTCCCACTGCTGGCACTAAATGTGTTCTTCTGCCTCAGGCCAGGGTGCTGGATCCCCTGCACTGCTCTAGGTGCATGGGCACGGGCATGGAGAGGTGCTCTTGCTCTGGCATCCCGCAGGATGCACAAGCCTACATTAATTTGCAAAGGTTGGTTGGGAAAAACCCAAGCTCAGTGCTATGCCCATTACCCATTGTTGTGTGTTCCTGGTCAGGCCAGGCCCTGAGAAAATCCAGTGCTGTGATCCCTAAGTCACTGGGTTGCATTCAGTTGAAACTGAAGAGTTTTACTTGTGCGGGTTCAGTGAAGCAGCGATATAAATCTTCCATATGGAAGGCAGACAAATTAGTGGCTACTGAAAGTACCAGTAACAGCTCCTGAAGGAACTGATGTGTCCTTTCTGGGGGAAAAGGGTATTTGGTTTGATTTGCCTTTAGAAAACTCTTATGTTGATGTAGCACAACCTTGACCCTTTGAGCTCCAGTTCATTTTTAGTGATTTCAGTGATGGTTTTCAGCTGAAAGAGGGGAGATATAGATGAGACATTAGGGAGAAGTTCTTCCCTGTGGGGGTGCTGAGGCGCTGGCACAGGGCGCCCAGAGAAGCTGTGGCTGCCCCATCCCTGGCAGTGTTCAAGGCCAGGTTGGACACAGGGGCTTGGAGCAGCCTGCTCTGGTGGAAGGTGTCCCTGCCCGTGGCAGGGGCTTGGAACTGGGTGAGCTTTAAGGTCCCTTCCAACACAAACCAGCCTGTGATAATTCTATGATTCTATGATTTGATATGTCCAGATATCAATACAGATGCGTATCTGATTTTGGCTGAAGTAAAGAGAGTTCTCTTGGTCTGCACTGATTCATCAGAAATGCAGCAGGTTTGTGTTAGCAGGAAAAATCAGAAAGCAAACCTCTGCAGAACAAAAAGGAAACAGGCTCCTAAGGCTGTATTTGGTGGTAAAATGGAAAAGTCTGCCAAACCCACGTCACTGTGGTTTCAAACATTCGTTGAATGCAAAGCAAGTGCTGCAAAGAGGAGAGAAGAGGAAGCATGATTTCCATGGGATGAAAAACACACGGGCTTCAAATCCTCTACAAAACGAGATGCTGGTTTTCTTGGTCCCTCACTTGCATCTGGGCAAGCCTCAGCAGGGCCCTGGCACAGGCAGAGCCTCACAGTCCCAGTACAGCCCTGGCTCTGGCACCAGCACATCTGGGCTGGGTCTCATGCAAAACCTGCTCGGCTGGAGCCTCCCAGAATCTCTTATCCGAGGAGATGCTTGGAGTGCAACCGTGTCATTGAAACAGAAAACCCTGGTAGACCAAGGGCTATGGGAAATCCAGACACCTCTCCATGTGAGAATGTCTACAGAGGAAGTGGATTTGCACTAACTAGCTAGAGTATAAGCCATAGAATCATAGAATGCCAGGTTGGAAGGGACCGCAAGGATCATCTGTTCCAGCCTTTCTTGGCAAAGCATGGCCCAGACTGGATGTCCCAGCTCCCTGTCCAGATGAATCTTAAAAGGATCCAACACTGGAGCATCCCTGGGGAGATTATTCCAATGGCTGGTTGTTCTCATTGGGAAACATTTTCCTCTTGTGTCCGGTCAGAATCCCCCCAGGAGTAACTTGTCCTCATCACCCTCATCTCTTCCATGTGACTCCTTGTAAAAAGGGAGTCTCCATCTTCTCTGTAGCCACCCTTTAACTACTGGAACATGGTGATAAGGTCACCTCTGAGCCTTCTTTTCTCTAGGCTGAACAGTCTCAGCTCCCTCAGCCTTTCCTCATGCACTGCCCAGTCCTTGGATCATCTCTGTGGCCCTTCTCTGGACCCTTCCAGACATCGACATCTGTTTTTGTACAACAGGTACCAGGTTTGGCCTGACAAGCGCTGAGTAGAGTGAGACAGTGACGCCCTTGTCTGTGCTGATGATGCCCTTATTGATGTTCCCCAGCATCCTGTCGGCTTTCTTTGCTGCAACAGCACACTGTTCACTCCTATTGAGCTTAGGTCCATCAGGACCCCCAGGTCCCTTTCCCCAGAGCTGCTCCCCAGCCCTTGCTGCAGGCTAGGATCAACTGATACAGAACAGCTCCCCAAGCTTTTACCCTCAGGTCCTGTCGAGCCCTGTCAAGCTCTGCAGCCTGCTCCAAGCTCGCTCACTGATGAGGAAACATAAAGAACAACATATACATCCCGGTGTGCTCCACTGGGTGGTTTTGCATCCACTTTGAGGCCACTTCAAATTGCACATGGGTCTAGAAAATGGGGATCACTGCGTGTCACTGGGTGTGCAGCAAGTTTGGGACCATTTCTTAACATGAAATCACTCTAATACAGCAACTAAGTTGTCCTGACGTTAGAATCTGCCGCAATAATACAGCAGCAATATTTCATAGCCAGTCTAAAGGGGGTGTGTGAGTCTGGGTGGTGTTATACACAGAGTGGCTAAATATCCGGTGGCTTACAGAAATCAAAAGCTGAAAGCCCCTGGCTTCTCTGCTGAATTCATTCAATTAAAGAGCTTTGAGAGCTCAGCTACGCTTTAGTGAGAGACTTTATTGCCTCCTGAAACTTGCAGAGTATTAAAACAATTGCCGGGCATGCAGAGGGGAGTTTGCATTCAGCCGGGCTCAGCAGCCACATTTACATATTCTCCACCAGATCTGGAGGTGCAGAAAGCCTTCATAATTGCATTAAACGTGCCTATTCTCTGTGTGCTCTCAAGCAGAGCTGATTACCCCAAGTTGGGCGATGCCCGGAGGAAAATTTGCTAAGCCACATGATGTCAACAACTTGCAAAGGCACTTCATTTTTCCAAGGGAACTGCGGTTTGGTTCTCCCTGCAAAACCTCTCTTTCCCAGGGGCTGGATGAGCCACATCTTCTCCCTATGCTCTTTCAGGATGAAGATGCTCCAGACGCACAGGGTGTATCTGGCACCCATTAGTGACCCTCCTCAGCTCGCTGGTAAGGTCTAATGTCCAGTAAGTGATGGGATTAGACCCACAGAATAACCCCAACCCAGGCAGATGTTTGGGACAGATGTTCAAGGCAGATGTCCTGGTCCCTCCACTCTCCCCCCATCAGAACAAGGGGAGTGAAGTGGCTGAGGGGGTGCTTTCCCCATCCCAACCCTCCACCCTGCAGGGCCAGGTTTGGTGCTCACTGAGGGGATCCAGGACTATTTTCTTGCCCACTTTGGTGTAGGAAATTCATCTGGTTTTGTTTGTTTTCTTGCTCACTATCAGCAGCAGCATCTCAACCAGCTCCTGGGATTAAACAAGCGCTTCCAAGGACGATGCCTTTGGCAGCAAGCTCGGTGTCTTTAGAGGGAGCCCTGTGAATCAAAAGGAGCAGGGACACGCCGTGCTCACTGGTGCTTTGCACAGGACACAAACTGAGCTCGCAGCCACACGATCAAGCCCTTCACAAGTGGAACAATTTGTTATCCCTACAGACCAAGCGGGCCAGAAAGCAGAGAGCAGATTATGCAAACAAGAAAGCCTTGCGTGGCTCAGGACCGCATGATGGTGCCAGCAATTTTGCGCGGCAGCTCCTCACTGGAGCTGGTTGCAGAAGAGGAATCTGCCCTCCTGATTGTTGCTGAGCCTCCCATCTTAGTGTCCAACACTGGGGTAAATCCTCTGCAACGCAGGGCCAGGATCCCACTAGGATCCTAAAGGAAACATCTTGTGCTGTGCCTCCTCACTAAAAGAGGGCAGATTCAGGCTGATATAAGGAAGAAGTTCTTCCCTGTGAGGGTGCTGAGGTGCTGGCACAGGGTGCCCAGAGAAGCTGTGGCTGCCCCATCCCTGGCAGTGTTCAAGGCCAGGTTGGACACAGGGGCTTGGAGCAAGCTGCTCTAGTGGAAGGTGTCCCTGTTTATCGCAAGGGATTTGGACTAGATGAGCTTTGAAGGTCCCTTCCAACCCAAAGCACTCCACGGCTCTATGATCACTAGCAAACCCAGCGCTGAGCCCAGCCCTCACAATCCCAACACCCGTTTTCCTTCCACCACAGCATCGGGAGGGTGGAAATTCTCTACCACAGGGACTTTTCCTTTCCTGCCCTGCTGTATGGCCCATATGGTTATGGAACGATGGGAAAATCTGGCTGCCCAAACAGGTGCCACTGCTCACAACCTACAGACTCATTTCCTGATCGCGTCTTAATCGGCAAGTTGGTTGTGCAAGTTGATTTCTTGCACATTCTTATATCAGTGGGAATTTCTGCCCTTCCCTGACAAGTATTATAGGCAGCCTTTGACATACAGCCCTACAGGACCTAAATAGGCTGCTATTCTTTCCCTACGCTGAAAGGGAGCTTTGTGCCAGGGATTCATTAAACTGCACTGCACAGCCCTTCATAAATGGGCTCAATAATGAACAGTCGATTTAACTGGAAAAGCTGCTGGAGCTGTTAAATTAAAGGGAAATAAAGTGCACTTCAGGCTCAGTCTGCCAGAAGAAAATGTTGACCTAAAAGGAAAAAATCTTCATTTTACTCAATCTCTTGCAAACAGGCTAAAATCTTGAGGAAGTTTGGACTCGCAACAGTGGGAGAAACCTTAAAACACACTGCTTTGCTTCCCCGCTAATGGAGACAGAGCATCTGACAATGAACTATTCAATGAAATCAGAAGGAGGGATGAAAGGCATATTCTGCTTAAGCCAAATTTAAGCCACTTAACCTGAATTTAGTATATGTGTGTAGATGCAAGATTGCGTGGCTTGTGCAGCTTCAGTCCTCATCTGCCTTAAATCTCCGTAGACCCCTTCAAATGATGCACGTTCATACGTGTGATTACACACAGTTCCTTTATGGTCCTGGCTTCTTAGAGATGCTGTTTGGTGGAAACTATTAGCAACACAGGACTGCATCCTTGAGATCCTATTTCCTCTTGCAGCTTCTGGAAGCTGTTGTCTGTTTCCCTCTCCCTCTTTCAGTCTCTGTGCGTGTTTCACGTTCTGGGATGTATTGCTTCCATAAGGAAGGGCACAGCGGTTTCTGCTGGCAGTGGTGAGTGGGTGATGTGTGTTTTCAAGCAGAGTCACATTGGAAAGAGTGGCACAAGGATAAAGCACAAAGCTGTGTTGTCTGGATCATCGCTCCATTGGGAAACCCTGTAAAGGCTCTTCTGGTCCTTTCCCAGGCTGGGCTGAGCTCTGAGATGCCACTGGAGATTTCTGGGTTTCAGCTTAGTATCACTGAGCTAAACACAAGTGTCTGAGGTGGCCTTCAAATGTTTAACCTGAGATTTTTCTATATGCTTATTTTAAACAAGCAAGGAAAAACACCACATAGGGTTTCGAATTGGAAAAGAAACAGTGGGTCACTTCAGGCTCCCATGCAATCACTTTCCTGTATCCAAAATGAGTTCTTAAATTCATCAGGGAGAGATTTATTTCCCATTTGCCAGCATTTTCTGTAATCTTGGGCATTTACATGGCCCAGTCCTTCAGCATCCTGTTCCAGTATGGTGTTGGTCATAAGGCAATGGTTGCTTCACTCACGGCAAGGAAAGCAGGACTCAAGTGAAGCATGGACCACACATGGTAGGGGGGAATGTATTTAAGCATCTGGACAAATAGGAAAGTCCTCAGCCGAGCCTGATTCCGCTCTTGGTTTAGATGAGTGGAATTCCTTATTTCAATGAGGTTACTGCAGTATAAAACAGGTTGCTGAGCGGAGAATCAGCTCTTCCATCTCATTCTCCTTCCTCTGAACAGTCATAAAGACCATCCCACATCTGCGTTATGCACTTTAGGTAGGATATATTGTGAAGGAAATCCACCTATGGGCAGCCAGCCTGGAAGCCTAAGGACAAGAAGATCAGCAGCATGCAATGGGGAAGGGACCATGTCCAGATCTAATTCCTGAGGCAGCTCATCTGAAAACAAAACTCAGCACCAGCTTAAAGAACTTTGTGTTGCTTTCTCTGTTTAGATTGTAGCTGGTTTTCATTATAGAAACTTCCTCGTTGGGGAAACACTTGTCTTCTTCACACTGTTGTGGCTTGTGTGCAGATCTCCTATGATGGCAGCAGGGTTTCAGCTCTTCACTGAAGCTGCCTTCAGTGGGTTGAGTTATCATACTATGGAAACATGGAGCATTCAGGAGGAGTGTTAGCTGTATTTTCTTCAGGAAAGAATTTTGGGGGCTAAAATTGCAATTTAACTTCTTTAAGTCCTGCTCATAGTCCAGCACTTGGCTCCTGGTGGAAATATGCATTGAGGAAGCGTTTACAAATACTTGAGAGGGGCAAGAAAGGAAATCACTTTTCATATTATAGAGAAATATTTCTTCATATTACACTTTTTCCTCAATCCTTGTGTATTCCTAGGCATTTGTAGGATTTTCTCTTCTCTCTGAGACATTCCTGCAGGTAAATGCAGAAGGTTTTGAGGTCAAACTCATTCCTTTATTTTCACTACTGGTGCAGGGCGCTGCTTGGAAGAGCTTTGCTGGGTGGAAATAGAGTGTGAAATGCAAACAAATAGCAACTAATGCCCTGTTTGCTGCTCACTCATCTCTGTTTTCTCAGCAAGAAGCAGTTAATTTGATCTCATGGCTCCTGACCCACCCTTTGCTGGAAGGTGCTGCTTGGCTTTGGAAAGACAGGAGCTCCTCAGACCCTGCCTGACCAGGCATTAAGCTCCAGCCATGCCCATCCACAACACAGGGGGGATCAAAGAGGGCTGGGTGCTGTTTGGTGTGTGGTCATGCACAGCTTGGTGCCAGTGTTACAAGGAAGCATTCTCACTCATTATTTATGCTCAGAAGCAAGGACCTGGTCCAGCTCCCAGCAAAGTTCCCATTTCCACTGACTTTCACCCAGTGACGAATAACCCCAATTAATGGACCTAATTTCCAGGATTGCTGAGCATCAGGAACTCCCATGGCTCGGGGGAGTCAGTCTCTGTCTCTTTGTCCTCCATTTAGGATTAGCCAGTTCTCTGAGCCAGAAAACCCCATGCCAAGATCTTCATATGACATGTGGCATCCTAACTCCATGGAGCTATGAGCTCTGCTCGTCCTTCCAGCTCTCCCATGGTGAGGGGCTCAGTCCTCTTTCCCACGCCAAGTAACTCTTAAATGATGCTTCAACCATAGAATCACAGAAAGGTTTGGGTTGGAAAGGACCTTAAGGACATTCAGTTCCAGCCCCCTGCCATGGGCAGGGACACCTCACACTACAGCAGGTTGCTCCAAGCCCTGTCCAGCCTGGCTTTGAACACTGCCAGGGATGGAGCAGCCACAGCTTCTTTGGGCAACCCATTCCAGTGCCTCACCACCCTCACAGTAAATAACTTCTTCCTTATATCTAACCTGAACTTCCCCTGTTGAAGTCTAAACCATGTTGAAGAGTTTCTGACTTGAGGATGACTTCAGGTGCCTGTGACCACAGCAATGCCATCATCACTCTTATTCCTTTACATCATAAAAATCACAGAATGGTTTGGATTGGAAAGGACCTTAAAGCTCATTCAGTTCCAGCTCCCTGCCACAGGCAGGGACACCTTCCACTAGAGCAGCTTGCTCCAAGCCCCTGTGTCCAACCTGGCCTTGAACACTGCCAGGGATGGGGCAGATGCAGCTCCAGTGATGGATCCATGACGTGATGAGACAGTGGCCTCTGCCTATGGAAGCATCATTTCATCTGTGTCCATGCCAGGGAGACAACCATGGCTGAGGCACTGAAACGGTGGGAGCTGCGTGAGCCCTTGGCAGACAACAACAGAGCCCAGTCCTTGCAGCCATTTGCCTAAAGGAGATGATTTTTCTGGTGTGTCACCAGTTGTCAGGAAATATTTGCAGCACAGGGTCACCTTTTGATGTGTTGCTCAGCACCGAGTCCCAGCGTTGATATGGTTAAACTTTCTTTAGAAGAATTTATTTTTCCATGAAAAAGGACAATTGTGGAACTTTAAATTGCTTTATTTTTATTTAAAAATGTTATCAAAACTTTGACCAGATTTGCCTATTGGATATTGACCATTAGGAAGGTTCAAGGAGTTTTTAATAAGCTTAACTAATCACACAAATATGATTTTCCATTCCCATCCGTTGCAGCACTGGGCTGCTCTCTGGAGGTCTCCAGGACCCCAAGCTGTACTGGGGATGTGTTTATGCCATAGTGACATGAAGATCTGACAGATCCATGTCAAAACCCATCAGGTTTAGGACAGCCCCTTGCTGAGCTGCTGTGGGGAAAGCCAAGTCTCAAATAAATTCCATGATCTCCTCATACCAGCACCAATTTTCCTAACTTTATTTATTTTACCATTTATTTTCTCCCCTGCAAGGAATTTAATCCTGTCAGGAGCAGGAATAGGTCCCAAGACCCCTTTATTATAGCAAAAAAGTAGCCTTTTTGGTTCTGCAGGCTGAGACAGCCACTGCTCTGCAGGACTTGGGGATGGCAGGAGGCCCCACTGCTGCACAAAGCGCTTCTTTGGCCTATCCTTGGCCATATGTTCCTACATGGAAAGCCCCGGACCCTGAACCATCACAAGTGTCAGCCACCCAGGTCAACCACTGGATTTCAATGGGTTTCCCCTCATGCTTAGATTTGGGTGTACCTTGCTGAACGGAAGACGTCGTTCACAGCAAGAGAGGTTCAAAACCAGTTTATGAGGCCCAGTTTCCTTTTAAAAGTTCATAGGATTCATTAAGAGTTTAAGCCATAGAACCAGCTAGGTTGGAAAAGACCTTTCAGATCATCAAGTCCGACCTTTACCCCAGGACTGCCAAGGCCTTCACTAGCCCATGGCACTGAGGGCCTCATCTACACAGGTTGTGAACACTTCCAGTCACAGGGATTCCCTCACTTCATGCATCCTACTTGTCTATAGATTATCTAGATAAACACATAATAAATAGTACCCAGAGTGGGAATATACTGTGGTCAGGAGCTTTGCATATGGCAAATACAAATATGGGCTACAAATACTGTAAAAACTATAGGGTTTTGGTTTTAAGCTGCAGATAACAAAACGCTGGATTTTTGGCCACCAGAAATGTTTCCTTACACGAACGTTTTCAGCCTTTTCTTAGCAGAGCCACTTGCAGAATTGTGCCCTGAATTATTTCATGTTTAGAAGCGGTGCCTTGTTTAAAGGGAGAAGGAGACGGAGGCAGAGCCTCGCACAAACTGTCATTATCATGCAAATAGCCCCGGAGGAAAAAGGACAGTGAAAATGATAGCACTGATCTAATTATCTGCAGGCCAATATAGCTAAGTCACTGAAAGAGGCCCACAGAAAAGGCTGCCACAGAAACACAAAAAACAGCCAGAAAACAATAAGGAACTTAGCAACAGTATAAAAACGCACTTCTCTCTGCGCACAAAGAGCAGTTTTATGAGCATTTTTCTTGCTTTCACTTTGCAGAAAAGGTTAGAGCACATTTTAAATTCTATGCCAGGATTTCCCCCCCCCCCCTTTCCCAGCCCCTCACGATCCTTTGGCACACCATCATATCCCGGTGGGAACGCGGCTGCTCCCCACCTTTGCATGTCCGAACTGCCACATGTGTTGGGGGATGATGGGGAGGCACGAGGTGGGCTTTGGCAGTGCCCTTCTCAAGGGGTTGGATGTTGGTCAAGACATTCAAGCTTTGCCCTTTCTGTGTGTTAGTGCTCACGTCTTCCTTTGGATGCTCACAGGGGGATGCAGGGTTTGTCACTGCCCATCCTACCTTGGGGGATCCATGCGAGGGTCTCAGTGGTCTCCCCATGGGAAAAGAAGCCTGGCTATTGAGCCTGAACCCTGGCACAGCCATCCCCACAGCCATAATGTGCCTCAGGAATGCCTCCAATAAGGACCATTATTAGGAATACATAAGGAAGAAGTTCTTCCCTGTGAGGGTGCTGAGGCGCTGGCACAGGGTGCCCAGAGAAACTGTGGCTGCCCCATCCCTGGCAGTGTTCAAGGCCAGGTTGGATGGGGCTTGGAGCAACCTGCTCTAGTGGAAGGTGTCCCTGCCTGTGGCAGGGGATTGGAACTGGATGAGCTTTAAGGTCCCTTCCAACCCAAACCAGGCTGGGATCCTATGAAGAGTGTGGCAGGCAACCACGGGCCCAGCCCCTCCATTCAGCTCTCTGGAGCACCCATTGCATCTTGTTTCTACTTCATCAAGCATCCACAAAACTCACCCATTTCCTAGGAGAGCTTTGCTAGCATTTGTGCCATTGCAGAGGGAGCTGTCGTGTCTCTGAATAGACAGTTAAGGTTACAAAGCAGATTTTGGTAGCGAAATTGGCCGTGTCAGGTAAGCGTTAGTCATGGTGATTATCTGCCAGGGAACACGAGCAGGCTACAGAGTGATAAGAGGAGCTGCTGGCACCAGAGATCCTCTTCCATTTTTTACCATGTACATGGAATTTAATGTATTCAGTCTTCGCAAACAACATCTGATAGATGTGTCAGATGGTCCAGCACCACATCAGCACCCACCACACTTGTACCCACTCAAACTCACCTCCTCATCTGCTGTGCTGGAGAGAGGTGGAAGGGGCTGAGCCTCCTTCCTCACAACTCTTCGTGCATTCTTTAGGTCTTCCCTGTTTTTCTTTACTTGCTGCTTCCCAGCCACTCTGTTGGGAAAAATGACATCATCAGAGAAGTATCTGACATCGCAGCTGATCTGCATTCAGAATGCTGAATAGCATCGCACAGCACACAAAGACACCTGACAGACAGGCCAGAGCAGATACGTCAGGGTCAAGCACTATGGTTAACCAGGACTATGAAAACTAGTCTGAACTGTCAATATCTAAAGCACACCCTTAGCATTTCAGTATGCAAGAGGTTTAATTCCTCTCTGCATTTCCCAGCCACAAAATACACACCAGTAATGGGCTGTGATGGACACGTGGAGATGAGTCTCACAGCCTGATGCCCGCATGATGGACCATGACATGAAGGACTATGTAGAGAGGTCCAGCAATAACCCATTGCAATGGGTAGTGGAAGGGTAATGCTTCCTTTGGGCTGCTCTGGATCATGGGGAGAAGGAAACTGACACCAGAGGTGGTTCTGTGAGGATGCCCTGGGCCAGGCACCATCAGTGTGACATTAAGGGCTGCCCCTTTAAGCCCATAAGCTCTTCCCATCACCAAGCAAAACTATGACCCTTTTCAAAGTGCCTGGAGCACACAGATCCCTTTCTGAGCACATGGAAGGTATGTCTCTGCTGCCAGACCAGGCACGCACTTTCCAGCCACTTTGACTAATAGTCTGATTTCTGTCTTTTCCTAATCCTCACCCTGGTTGATCCTGCTGATCCCAGTCCATAGTTACTGGTCAGGGAAGAGATGCTGATGCCCCTGTTGATGCTGATGCCCCTTTGACACTAGTCAAAGCTGGCCACAGGAGCTCCCTGGGTGTTATGTGTTTAGGCTTATACAGGACCAAATGACACCATCTGGGTCATGGGCTGCTTCAGTATCTAACATGAAAGACCAAACTCCTGCCCCTCTCATTGCCATCCTCCCCATCTCCTCCTCCATCAGCAAAGACCAGTGGGTGTCTTTGCATCTCCAGGTCGCTCCCTGATGTTTCCTTTAGTGGTGACAGCATCCCTCTGCCTTGAGGATGAGCACCAAGAACAAGGACATTTATCCATTGGGGTTTTAGCTGGAGGTCAGATGTAACTCCTTGCCTAGAAGGATGCTTCTTGTTGGGCTAAACCTTGAGGCTCACACCTCTAAAGATGCCTGATCCCCACCAGTTTCTAGTGTGACTCAGGGAATATTGCCTGAATTCAGAGGTGCGCTGTGATGGTGAATATCCATCACAGGAGCGTGAGACTTAGAATCACAGAATCATAGAATCAGCCAGGTTGGAAAAGACCTTTAAGATCATAAGGTCCAGCCATTACCTCAGCACTGCCAAGACCACCACTAACCCATGGCACTGAGGGCCTCTACATGGGTTTTTGAACACTTGAAGGGAAATACGTCACATTTGGTCAGGTACAACCCCTTCCAACTAAAACAAATAAAAAAGAAGAAATAGAATTTTATATATATATATAAAAAGCCCCCAAATACTTGACAAATTCCACGTTTTGTCCACATTTTCCAGTTTTCCTTTTCCCATCCACCACACACATTACTGCCCAAGAGCAGCGCCATATCCCTGCATCCATCATCACTGCGGACACACATGCACACCATTCACTTGCCCTTTCCTCCTCCCTGATGTGGCTCCTCATAACATCACCGCAAACAACAGAGAGCAGCTTGAGACCTCCCACTGCTGCCTCCCTCTGCCAGCAACTGCCTTCCATCAAGGGCATCCTTGGCTGCATGCTTTGTGCATGTGTGTGCATGCACACGTGGGTGCATGTGCAAATCCCACGCTAAGCAAGGGGCTGCAGCAGTTTGACTTTCAGATGTGCACAGCTCATTACTTGCTGCTGTCACTGCTCTCTTTTATTTCAATGCACAAACTTGCCCAAAGCAGTTGTGTAAAGATGCAGTCAGCTCATTACTGATAACCGGAATAACCTGGAAGGAGAAGGACTGGTAATGTGGGATCTTTACACACAACATTGAGGACATAGACTCCTTAAGGGGCTTGAAGCTGCCAGCGCATTTTCAGGACCCAATAGTTTCCTGACCAGGGTTACCCAAGGGTAAGAGCACGGTGGTCACCACTCTAAAATCCTGTTCTTAGCTCTGGATTTGAGCCTGCCATGACCACAACAGGAGCAGAAAGACCCTGTGATGGCAACAAGGTTCCAGTCCCGAAGCATCCCTGTGAATGCACCCACTTGGACACCATCAATATCACCCTTACAGGCTCCCAGGGCTGTTTATCCAAGAGCCACTTATTGACACGGCTCAACCCCAAACAACAACATCAGTCATCATTCCCCTTCCCCGCTCGTCTCCCTCCCACCCGGAGTAAGGAAAAGCATCGGATAATCCTCCCCCGTTCCGTGTGTGGTCTGGTTTTCCGTGTCATCATGCAGACAGTACAGAGACAGGGGGTCAGGAAGGTCATCAGCATGCTAATAAGAAATGTGATTGATGAGCCAGTGCCTGGGGGATGAATGGGATACTTAATTAATGACTCCTGCTCTGTTTAAGGAAAAGTCTCCCTTAGCTCCCATCCTTCTTTTTTTTCTTTAAAAGGAAAATAAAAAAGGAAAAAAACCCCACCCTTCTATAATCCCAAGTTTTCCAAACAACGTAAAGCGAACTTCAAAGACCGACATGGTCAGTTTTTATGTGTTGGGTTGGTTCAGTGATTCTTCCCTCTCTTTGTTTACAAGGGCAGCCAGGCTTGGTTCCAAGATGGAGAAATAAAAGGCCACATTGTTCAACCAGATTCTGGATTTTTACAAGGAATTTCCTCCTTCCCACTAAGGCAATTAACTGCTTCAGTTCTGGGTCCCCAAGTACCAAACCCCACCGCCAGCCCTGTGAAACTTGGCTCCTGCCAAAACACGGCTCTGCCTCGGAAACAAGACGTACTATGGAGCCGCTATTGTCTCATTAAAAGCTGACCAGCAAGCCAGGGCTTGGGTTTGGGGTTCTTTTTGCAGGAAAATAAAAACCCATTAGGGGAAAATACCTGGGAAGCACTTAGCTTAGGAACATCGGAGTGTGTATTATGCAGGGCGATTTCGAATGGGGCTGCAGCCCAGCAATTAGCAGTGGGAAAACAGCAACAGTTGCAAATGATCTCTTCCGGATTGATTTGGAAGGTTGTTTCATGCTGAATGAATAGCAGCAGGAAAGAAGATGAAAAGGGAAAGGAAGGGGGGAAAAAAGGGAACGCACACAAATGGATTTCTTAACTCTGAGGTCTTTCTTAGGCAGTGGCTCAGCTGCGGCATTCAAGACAGAACAAGCTGCTCAGTATCAGTGCCGGGCAGATGGGAGATGGCAATGAAGGGATGCAGGTGATGGATTGAGCCCCACAAGTTTCCCATCGAAGTTCAGTCAGTCCCAGCACACAGCCCTGGCCATGATGTGGGTCCAGCACAACAACATGCAGGCCCATGGGCTCAGCCCATATGCTGGACCTTGAGCCCTTGATGGACCCAAACGGGGAAGGAAGCAGCATCCCTTGAACGTGGGCTTCACCACCCCATCACTTGGGTTTAAGGACATCATAAATGCCAAGCTCATTTCAAGAACACCAGTAAGCAGGAGCTGATCATGCACTTGAAGTGCATATTTAAGTGCATGGTTGATCTGAAACCCATAGGAGGAAGAGATGGATCCTGACCAAGTGAGCAGCTGCCCCTGGCAGTGATGCTCAGCTCGCAGGACCTGCGTTTTGCTCAATGCTGGAGCTGCATTTTGATGTTGATGTCTTGTTTTTAACTTCTTGCAGCAATCCTGCTTGTATTTGACACATCCTGCACATCTGTACAGCTGCAGCTTTAAATACGGCTTAAAATAACTCCTGTTTAGAAACTCAAGAGGCCCTGAGGGCACAGAGTCTGCACCAGTCTGAAATCTGGGGTTAAGGAATCCCCCATTTAGGTATTTTATTACCTACAAAGCACTGACCCATTTAAAGCGATGGGGAAGTTCAGAGCCCCCCCTTTTCTTGACCCAGCTGTGATGTCCTAGTCAATTTTGTCCAAGACATGAACCAGCCAAGCAGGAACATGAAGTGCCCAAACGTTCTCCTGTGGGAGCAGCACAGCCCACCCAGCCATTATTTTAGGGAATTTGAGTGAGTCCTGGTTTACTTTTAGCCCTTTTTGCTGAAGGGGTTGGTAAATAAACAGGCTTTAAACAAGTTGGGCAACAGGAGGATGAGGAAGAGGAGGGCAGAGGTGTGGGAATGGAGCAGGTCTCTGACCCTCCTAAGGACTTCACTTTGGACACACGGGCTAAAGGGAAGGGAGGGAAAGAAACCAGTGAGAAAAGCCCTGCCAAGTGATGCTGGGCAGCCAGGGGAACAAACAACAACCCAACACTTAGTGCCTGGAGCTGATTTGCATTTGTATTGGGCGCTTGGGGAATACGGATAAAACACTCTTTATTTTTGAGGGGAATTGAGGGAATATCAGCAGCAACATCCGCGCACAAGCACAAAGGGGAAAAGAGAAGCACTTTGGAGATCCTGTGATTAGGCAGCAGCAGTGATCATGTCAGAATAACGCATCTCCCACCCCTTCTTCCTAGGTCTCACCAAGAAAAGCAACAGGCACAAAATTACAGTCACTTCTGGCTGTGGTGCGTTGGGGAGAAGCCAAAGAGGGGTTAGATGAGAGGGGGATGTCATGAGCAATTTATCGCTAGGCTGTGAACAAGAGGAACAGTCTTGAGGCTAACGCCAGAGCCCTCCATGCCTCCTGTCATAGAATCCCAGACTGATTTGGGTTGGAAGGGACCTTAAAACTCATCCAGTTCCAATCCCCTGCCACGGACAGGAACACCTTCTGATACAGGGGGCTTGATATAAGAAACGCTAGTGCCTGGAAGGCTGTGGAATTTAGGGGCCCCACTAAACATAAATTGCCTTCTACATACCATTCTTCTGCCCATTCTCCTTATCAGTTGACCCATCCTCCTTACCATTCTTCTCCTTCTCCTTACCACATCTACGTATCAGTTGGCCCATTCTACCATTCCTTCTCATTCTTCTCTACTTATCAGTTAATCCAAAGACAGACAGATATGGCTGGTTTCAGCTACTTGTGTAATCACTGGGGCATCCAGATGTGACAAAGGTGAAAAGTTTAAGAAGAGGAAGACTCGTTTACTTCATCTTGAAGACCCCTACCCACAAGAGGAAGACTCATTTACTTCATCCTGAGACCCTCACCCATGACCACGGGGAGGCACTGCGCATGTGCAAAGGACTTTTTAGCTCATTATGATATGAAGCGGGGATAGATCATGAATATGTATAGGCATGTAACTTTGGAGAATAAATGTAGCAGGAAACGACACTGAGGTGTGCATACTTTGGAGGAGCGATCCCGATGCACCTCAGCGCTGAATAAAAGCATACCTACTTTACAACTTCAACGAGTTGTGGAGTCTGTCCGCGCATCACTTCCACTAGAGCAGGTTGCTCCAAGCCCTGTCCAAGCTGGCCTTGAACACTGCCAGGGATGGGGCAGCCATCCAGTTACAGGATGTCTATCCCTGCATCCCCAAATACATTAAATTCCTTTCTGCTGGACTTCTAGGGCTTTCCAGTCGGCATCTTTGGAAGTTCAGAGGCACCTCTCCTGAGCAGATGAACATCCATCAGCTGCTGGACCTCTGCTTCGTTCTGGTTTAGATGAACAGCATCTGAATTCTACCTAGACTATGGAAAATCAGTGAATTGGACAGAGATGGAGAGGGGCAGCCATGCCTTGTGCTTTGTTTTCTGATAGGATCGTGGACCAGACAGCTCTGCAGATAGGCCCATGGTCACTCTCCTCGTTGTAGGCACTCCCAGTGGAGGATGAACTGGTCCACCAATGCACCAGTCTGCACTTCTAAGGACCAAAGAGAACTGCTGAATTCATCTCTTACCACATGCCAATGCTACTGCTCCTGTAAGAAACTCAGCCTGTGGCCAGAGTGATGCTCCAGGAGGGCTTCATTCAGAGCAGCCACTTCCTGGTCCTTGGTGGTGACCTCTCTCTCATACATGTGGTGGATCAAATGAAGATGTGGATCTACCACCTCAGATAGTGCTTGAGGCAAGAGCCCAGCTCAATTATGGGAACAGCTCTGAGGCAAAATCTCTTCCGCTATACACAAGCATCTGCTGTTTATCCCTGATATTACGGCCAGGAAGCCTTCTCTGATCCTTTACATGCCCTTGAGAACCATTTCCCCCATGTTTAAACAAGCCACGTGCTCCTCTGCGTGAGGAGGGCTCAAAACCAGGGATGTTTTGCTTGCCCATTTGTTAGCAGTGAGTACCAGACCACAGCAAGGTAGTAAATCACCCTCCACTGTCATTTCCCAGCTGAGAAACAGTTTACTTCAGCCTTGATTCACCTCAGGCTTTGCCCATGTAATTCCTCATTGCCCCTTTGCAGTTCTAAGTGGCTCTAGGCCATGAAGAGCTTCAGTTGGGTGAGGAAGGATCACAGAACCCAAAGTGGGGATGTAAAATGGTTTAAAACTTTAGCTGCAGCACCACTACCCCATCATCATTGGCATTAAAATGCCATTAACAAATAAGTCTAACTTTTAACATTTACTCATTAAATTTACCTAAAACACCATCACTATTGGCACCCATGGGCCATGCACACTGCAGTTGTTGCCCTCTATATCCATGCTCATTTTTAATACACACCCAGGAAGTCTCCATTCACAAGAAGAAGCATTTGCAGCCATTTCTATGTGTTCTGGAGGACGGGGGTGGGAGGAGAAGGGAGGGATGCAGCAGCAGAGGTCGAGCCCCTGGCTCACTGCACTGATCAGAGCCCGGGCTGCGGCATTACCTTCCCTTTCAGCTGACCCAGCCCCAGCGCTGGGCCTGCCTATTCCCACGCCACGCCAAAGGGAAGGTTTACATTGTTCCCTGGATATTAATTTAAATTATTCTGGAGCTCCTGGAAACCGCCTTCCCCCCCTGCCCCGTCTCCATGGGGACTATCGCAGGGGCTGGGAGATAGAAATGAGCAGCGCGGACACACCGATCCTCCTCCCCTTCTGCTGCAGAGCAACTCCACCGCCAAAGAGGAGACATTCATATTTCACTGAATCATAGCACCAGATAGACCAGTGGATGGGTTTTTTACTCATTAGAGACCTGTACAATAACCCATTAATGCCATTTTCCATGTGCCCCTTAGGTTCACACGCTGGTGTTGTGGCTCTTTTCTCTTCACACCAACATCCTGCTGCTTGTTGATGGTATTAATAATAGAGCCAGCAGGAGACTGTGCCCTCCGGGGTCCGGCCTGTCTGAATCATCATTGAATGACATGAGGGTTGCTCTGTAAATTACTTTGTGACCCAGGAATTCAGCAGGTTACTGCTATAACTCAGCCTCCCGCACTTGATTGCACTCACCTCCCGCTGCCCCGACATTTATTACTCTACTTGGAGTAGCAAGCGCTGACTTCATCTGTTGGGAGGAAAGGTGGGAGCCTCCGTGCTCCTCCACCATGACGTGGGAGGGCCTGGCCTTTGCTAATGGCCTCGTTTGTGGGGATTGGGAATGAGGGATTGGCGTTTGCAAGGAAATAACATCCTTCACTTTCTCTCCTGTCCCACAGTGACATGTAAGGGGCAGCCAAAGAGCCCAGTTTGCAAGGTTGGAAACATCAGTGGGCTGCAAGGGGGGGAGAAGAACGTAATTCATAGAATGGTTCATGTTAAAGCTCATCCAGCTCCAACCCCTGCCACAGACAGGGACCCCTTCCACTGGAGCAGGTTGCTCCAAGCCCCTGTGTCCAACCTGGCCTTGAACACTGCCAGGGATGGGGCAGCCACAGCTTCTCTGGGCGCCCTGTGCCAGCGCCTCAGCACCCTCACAGGGAAGAGCTTCTGCCTAAGAGCTCATCTCAGTCTCCCCTCTGTCAGGTTAAAGCCATTCCCCTTGTCCTGTCCCTACAGGTCCTTGTCCACAGCCCCTCTCCAGGTTTCCTGTATCCCCTTTAGGCACTGGAGCTGCTCTGAGGTCTCCTCTTAAGGAGCCTTCTCTTCTCCAGGCTGAACCAGCCCAGCTCTCTCAGCCTTATTCAGGAGTTCCTATTGATCAACTGGTGCAGGTTCAGCGCCAGTTCACTGGAATGGTTAGGGAGGAGCACTTGACCTAAGGAAGCAGATGGGGAAGCTGGGCTTGTTCAGCCAGGAAAAAGAACAGCTTTGGGGGCATGTAACTGCAGCCCTCATCGCCTACAGGGCTCATCAAGAAGACAGGGTAGGGCTCTTCCTGATGGCACGTGGTGGGAGGATGAAAGCACACATAAACTGAAACAAGAGGTTCAGACTAGATGCAAAACTGTTCCACTATGAGGAGAGTTGAGGCCAGAGATGCTGTGCTGATGACGCCCAGAGAGGCTGTGCAGGCTCCATCCTTGGAGGTTTTGGGGACCCAAGTGAGCACACATCACTGAGCATCCTGGTCTGGCCCCATAGCAGCGAGCAGGAGGTTGGACCAGAGACCTCCTGAGATCCCTTCAACCTGACCCATGTTATGATTACTGACTATAAGCAGCCTGGAGGTGCCATGGCCTCAACTGTACAAATCCCTTCCCCTCCTTCAGAGGATTCAGTTTGGTACTATCTGGGACCGGCGTTTAGCTTGTGCACTGAGTCCTTTCTTCTCACAACAGCTCCAAGGGTATCCAGGCCAGTCTGTACAGCTGTAGCTCAGCGCTTGTCTCCTTTCATGCTGAGATTTTCCCTGCGTTAGTCTCCTGCAGGGTGACAGCAGACAGTGTTTCACAGTATCACAGTATGTTAGAGATTGGAAGGGACCTCAAAAGATCATCTAGTCCAATCCCCCTGCCAGAGCAGGAACACCTAGATAAGGTTACACAGGAATGTGTCCAGGCGGGTTTTGAATGTCTCCAGAGAAGGAGACTCCACAACCTCCCTGGGCAGCCTGTTCCAGTGTTCTGTCACCCTCACTGAGAAGAAGTTTCTTCTCAAGTTTAAGTGGAACCTCTTGTGTTCCAGTTTGTACCCATTACCCCTTGTCCTATCATTGTTTGCCACTGAGAAGAGCCTGGTTCCATCCTCATGACACTCCCCCTTTACATATTTATATACACTAATAAGGTCACCCCTCAGTCTCCTCTTCTCCAAACTATAGAGACCCAGCTCCCTCAGCCTTTCCTCATAAGGGAGATGCTCCACTCCCTTAATCATCTTTGTTGCCCTGCGCTGGACTCTCTCCAGCAGGTCCCTGTCCTTGAACTGAGGGGCCCAGAACTGGACACAGTATTCCAGATGCGGTCTCACCAGGGCAGAGTAGAGGGGAAGGAGGTGTTTCACTCCAGCTGGGAAAGGCAGCAGCGAAATATCCTTTTCCTCCTTATGTACTGTTTTGAGGATGTTTGGATAACAAACTACAAAATGCAACCTGTTTGCTCCTGCTGTAAGGCCAAATCCAGGCTAAGGAGTCCTAGAGCCACTGCTTGCTTCGCTAAATACTTCACCAAGGTAGGTAAAGCATTTCACCTATCTTGCTAACCATTGTGGACAATGGTGTTTCTAAGACCCATGTATCCAGATGGACACAAGGGAAGCAAAGATTCACAAGCACAGACCTATGAAAAGAACAGTGAAGGAGCTGGCCAACACCAGCTGTGGTCCAGCTATAGCTGCATCCCACAGCATCACCCCTCAGTGCTGGCCCCATCTGAGCACAGCTGTGCTCACCCCTGCAATTCACCCTGCAATAACCTGTCAGCAGCTCCAAACCTTTCCAAAGGGTTGATCTGGAAACCTCTGGAATAACCCCCCAAAGCCGTGGGGTCCACGTGGGAAGGGCTGCTCACCCAACACAGGGTCCTGTCACCCCAGTAAGTGCGAGCAGCTTCCCTGGCGCTCAGGAGAAAGCGATGCTGTATTTCACATGGTGGGGACCATGGTTTTGCAGGAGGGCAAAAGGAGAAGCCTCTATTCAGGGGGCAGTCAAAATGAGCAGAGGGTGCTCGGCTGCCTGCCGGAATTGGCCCTGTATTGGTTACACCCCCAGCTATTTTGAGTTAAAACTTGGCCTCTCACAGCTCTCTGCCTCTCTCCTGTGCCTTTGTATTCCCTGGAAGGTGAAGCATAAGGGTATAAAGAGCTGCAAACAAGTTCCTACCTCTGGAGACCATGCATTTACTCTAAGAAAGAAAGCCCAATTGCTTCCCAGAGCATTGTCCACCCACATTAGAGAAAGGATTAAGCAGATACATTCAGCTATTCTAACAGATTTTCTTTAAACCTTGAATGCGCCTCTCACACTTGGTAAGATAATCACATTAGTTTTGTCATTAAAAGATCCCCTTTATAGAAAGTACCTAAACCGCTTAAACCACCCAGAGAGGTCGCATACATTAGAAAACAACAAGACAAACGGAAGGGATTTGCTACTCCCAGTGTTTCACTGCCCCTATTTTCCAAAGCGGGGATTGAACCAAAAGGGTTTGCAAAGCATCAGCGGAGGGCAAAGCCCCTGAGAGCAGCAACGCCCTCCTGGGAGACTGCTCTGCCTACAGAGGGAACACATGGATACAGCCCTGGGGACAAGGAGGGAGATTCAGATTAGATATAAGGAAGATGCTCTTCATTATGAGGGTGCTGAGGCGCTGGCACAGGGTGCCCAGAGAAGCTGTGGCTGCCCCATCCCTGGCAGTGCTCAAGGCCAGGTTGGACACAGGGGCTTGGACCAACCTGGTCCAGTGGAAGGTGTCCCTGCCCGTGGCAGGGGGGTGGAATAGGAGGAGCTTTAAGGTCCCCTCCAACCCAAACCATTCTGTGACAAACTTGCTCCTCACCCCACAGCTAAACCTCTGAAGTGAGAGCTGCCAAGCGAGTGCAGGCTCACCCTGTACTGCACCACGTGGAACCTGGGGATTTCCTTAACTATTTTTCCTCCCATTCCCTCAGAATCAAGCACAAACCAGACAATGTTATTTGCAGAACTCCAAATCTGCCAAGGGATAAAAATCCATGTCCTTGCAAAACGAAACCCAGTGCCAGTAACCCACATATCAGTATTTGAATGCATTTTTATTGATACAAACTGCAGTTGCACCAGTAAGATTCATGCTTTGAGGAATCATTCTTTTTCCTTCTGCATTTTCCCCAAGGAGTAGGGAATATCATCATTTTCATTCCAGTCATTTATGACACATGGCACATAGGTGATCTTAAGGTCCTTTCCAACCCCTAACTATTCCACAATACCTAAACCTGAGTTTAGTACGGCCCATTATCACACACCTGGAAGGGGAAATCAGTCATTTCCCATAGCCCAGTCTGTTCCCACCTGCATGAAACAAGCAGGAGAGCTAAGATTCAGGTGAGGTAGCCAAACACCACAGAAAGTCCTCAGTAGCACAGAGATGTGTACACAGGGTTTAAGTTAATTCTGAATGCCTGAGACAAATAAGACCTAAAGTTTCAACTACTCAACTTGAGGGGAAAGAAAAAGGAAGAGCAATTAAACATAACAGAAAGCCAGATACCTAATTCTAGATACCTAATTTCTAAGCTGGTCCAAGCAGTAAGAACCTGACCCAAAACACACTTGAATCGGTCTCACAGACATAAACTGAATGGAATAGTAGGATTTTTTAACAATAAACAAACAGAAAACCCCAAATGAAACCCCACTGAACAACTTTGGGCTTTAAATGCTGTTTCTCACAGTTTCAAATTGCATGGCTCGAGGCTTTATTAAAGGCAACTTTTTTCTGCTTATGGAAGGAGTGAAAAAAGAGAGGAGAGAAGAAAGTTGAAATGACTTACTCTGATTGAAACAAGAGTACTTTCCCAAACGACAGAGAAGCTGCTGTTGCCTCAGGCAGTAAGTTAGGCAGCAGGGGAGAGAGGAGGAGACAAGCTGATCCACAACCTACAGTAGCTGTTAGCTTGGACCATTTGCAGCCCAACGCATGAATATCCCCACATCTTTCCCCATACAGCATGGAAGTATTTATCCCAGAACTTGCAGTAACACCCCAAGCAATCAGTGGGAGCAGCAGAACCAGGCTCTTGCTTGCTCAGTTAAGCCATTTGTGATCCCCAAACTTACACTTACTGTTGTAGGGTCCATTCCTTGCCCTGCAACGAACCAGGACATCACCACACAGCAGTTACCATCTCAGATGATACAATGGTACTTCTAAACACTTGACTGTAACCCCCTTGATTAAGAAAATGGTATTTTTTTTATTGGTTTAAAGAAAAAGAATCAAGCCACCATGTAGTTATAAAGTACAAATGTGAGAGACTGGGGCACATTTACAGCAGAGAACCAAGAACTGGAACCATGGGAGAAGGGATTACCAACAGCTTTGAGGCAGCAGGCAACTTCCACATAACTCTTCCTTTTCCCCCTGTAGTTCCTTTCTGCTCTTTTTCTCTATAGGAACTACCTTGCTCAAGAGCATGAGAGGTGCTGATTGCAGAACACAAGACAAGGGAATGCCAGGAACTCGGTTGGGAAGAAGATGCACAGGAGGGTTTTAAAAGGTAGAATTTCAGTGTTGGGTTCCCTTTGTTCCCAAAGGATGAGAAACGGCTGGAAACAGAAAAGGCCACGTGGTGTCTTAGGAAAACACTCAACCATCAGGCATATCAAAGCTGAGAGAACTTTTCCATAGAACTGGAATTTTAAGAGCCTGGGGAAAAGAAGCCTTGCCTGAGTCTTTCTGAAATAGAGGTGCCCTTTAAGCTGCCAAGTCTCCTTTCTGTAGAAGGGCTTCAGTGTGAATGAAGCCAAAGCTGGAAGACAAGGGGACTGCCCCAGCCATTTATTAATGTCAAATATGCTGTCCCATGAATCAGGGCAGTTTGGAAGCCTTACAGAAAGGCCAGTGCACCTGGCTGGGTGAGCTCAGCATCAGGCTCCGCGCTGCTCCAAGGGGAAAGCTGTGCTCTGAGCTTTCAATAGTTTGTCCTGCAAACAATTTTTGTTTAGAAAGGCTTTTATTGAGGAGCCATCAGCAAACAGATCATGCAGAATGTGAACAATGCACAAAGTGGGGGGGAGGGAAGAACCCACACAAGGCACAGCCCCTATTATTTGTCACTTCATAAGATGTAGCCAGCACAAGTGTCACGTTTGCTCAAGAGAATAGCTTCGAAAGCTTCCTGGCTTGAAAGAACTAAGTGTTTGTGGGGGATACACACACACACAAACACACACACATACACAGACACAAGATATACCCAGTTTTCTTTGGCAACCATCATCACAGTGGCAGATATTTTGGAATCGGGACAAACAAGCAAAGGCAGAAACAAAACCCTGCTGCAGATTGTGCATGCTCAGCCAGTTATCAGCAGAGTGAGTCTGGGCCCAGCCCTGACCATTCAGTACAGCACAGAATGGAAAAGCCACCTGAGGCAGCTTTGATTAATAAGCTGCCAGAAAGCTAAGGAAAAAGGAAATATTTACTTCTTTTCCAGCATTGATTCCCAAGGGGAACGACTGTTTGGTTTCTTTACAAACAGCACAGCCAGTTTCCTAATGCCTTCCCTATCAAGCAACACATTAAGATGTGATTCCTGCTCCTCATCATCACCCTGCTCCTGATGTTTATAGCAGGTGAAGATGTCTGAAATCCAAAACCACTGAAGACAGCAGGAGTTTCATCATCAACAGCACTGCCATTTAAATCCACTGTATATACCAGCAGTGAAGACAACCACCTAGCACAATGAGGAAGGCATCAGCCCTAGAACAAGAGCTGTCTACTTCATGGTAAAGTACAGCATTTGAGAAGAGCAGAAGAGGAAAGCAAGCCAGGACAGGCAGCTCAACCCATCCTTTGCCTGAAATTTGCTATCTGAGAATGCTCTCCATCCATCTGCTGCCTGCTTCTCATGGGCACAAGCAATGGTTAATTAGCACTGCAACACAGGCGAGGAAGCAGGAGTGAAACGTTCAAATGACCATGTGATAGGGCCTGGCCCTACTCCTAGGCAAAGCCAGCAGAGGTACAGTGGCCACAGTTGCTGCAGCACCACTTCAGTGGCTGTGCCTGGCCTCTTTAATCCACTGCTTCATGAAGCAGATTTCCAAGGCTCGAGCATGCTGCACTGATTTGGGGTCCAAAGGGTTGCGGCTGCGCAGGTCCAGGTGATGGGCTCCATCTGGGATCACAATTGCTACGAGGGAATCGCTGATGTTCTGGGTCACCCCACCTGCAGACCATGGGTCCAGGCCACCGTTGCTGTAAGGAAAAAGCATCTCATTAGGGTACATCTGCACAGCAGTCAACTCATCACTAGCTTTCATAGGATCACAGAATGGTTTGGGTTGGAAGGGACCTTAAAGCTCATCCAGTTCCAATCCCCTGCCACAGGCAGGGACACCTTCCACTAGAGCAGGTTGCTCCAAAGCCCTGTCCAACCTGGCCTTGAACACTGCCAGGGATGGGACAGCCACAGCTTCTCTGGGCAACCTGTGCCAGCGCCTCAGCACCCTCACAGTAAAGAACAGAAACACTCAGCCTTGTCTCAGTGCCTTGCGCCCATCCCTCTGCTGAGAGGATCCTTCCTTACAGAGGTATGAGCTATTGCAGTTTAAGCAGGGCTACACGCCTGTCATTATCTGCTTGCTCAGATATAATAGTGCCACAGTCTCTGGCTGCCACCTGCCTTTGTTATAAAAGGTTCAGGTCCCCTGTACCAACACATGAGCAAATTCTCAAACCAAATCACTTTGCTTCCCTTGTTCAGTCTGCCATAAACTAACAACCAACTGGACCAATTAGAGCTGGATTTTCAGGAAGTTCCTGTCTCAGCTGGGTGCCAACCTGGCTTTACAGAGAAACCCTTGGACCTTCTGTTAGTCATCATAGAATATGAGATTAGAATCATAGAATAGTTGGGGTTGGAAAGGACCTTAGGATCATCATGTTCCAACCCCCCTGCCATGGGCAGGGTCACCTCCCACTAAACCACGTCATCCAGGGCTCTGCCCAGCCTGGCCTTGAACACCGCTAGTTCCCTTATTTCTAACAACCACCATATTAAAATAAAGCTTTTATCCCTCAAGAAACCATCTAAACTGACTCTGTGTGACAGGACAAGTTAATGCAATTTACTCCCCCCTCCTCCCTCACCCCAAATCACTTAAGAGATTTCTTGCACTGTAAACCTGGCTCCAAAATATGCCTGGTTCACAGAGCAAGCCAATGGCTGAACTAGGGTGAGAGGTTTGCAACTCATTTGTAGCTTTGGACTTACTGTATTTTATTTTCCTTTACCACAATTTTCTTCCCACAAGTGGTCCATCTTTCTGCACAAAGAAATCAACATCCGTGTACTTATGGAACTATGCAGATCTAGATCTGTTCCTTACTTAATTACACTGGACCTGCTCACTAAAGGAAGTATTAGAAATGGGCTATAGTATGGCAGTGTAAATTTCTAGGAGGATCCTAAAACATCCTTGGTGATTAAGAGATAAGCAGCAAGAAAAATACCACAATGGCAGCACTAGAAAACAATAGGAAGAAATAATGAGTAAAGAAAGAGTTTTGTAGAAATAACTAAAAGGCTGATGAGGGCTGAACTCATGCTTTGTTTCTTCATTAAAACCCCCCCGTACTTCTTTGTTTTCAGTGATTCCCAATATGACTTAGAAGAGAAACATTTTGTATCTGCAGAACAAAAAGCATCCAGAGCTGCCCAAAGGAAGAAGCATTGGATTTAAAAGATCGCGTGAATCAGCAGAGCACCTTGGCAACAGGGGGATGAGTTGCTGAGAGACCCAAGACGTACATGAACTTGTATCTTTTGGTCCCAATCATGTGGAAAGTAAGCGTGGCACAAGAAAACAACCCTGGCTCTGGCTTTTCTGGGAGCTTCTGGCTGCATCCTCTGCAGCTCCTGCCAAGTGATGGCACCAGAGGCACTGAAGCAGGTTGGGAAGTGGTACTTGCTGAGGGGAGGGCTCGCCACAAAATAACCATAACCCATAGCAGTTACATGGAGTAAAATGATTCAGTAACAACTGGAATAGATTATTCGTGTTAAACTAAGCATACACATAAGTACTCAGTTGTCCATCTTACAGGACACGAGTTTCCCCAATATAAACAGAAGTCATAGAAGAGAATAAAGAAGTCTGCTATTCCTTTTCAGCAGTGGCAAGCTGGGGTTCAGAAACTAATGCAAAATATCAGCACATTAGTCCTGTTTTCAATTCATAATATTGCCTTGACATCATAAATAGGGCCCTGCCTATCCCACAGCAAAATGTTCCCTTTCCTATCATCTTCTCAGAGCCTGCTCAGCCCTCCAGCCTGGTGTGTAAAACCACTCCTTGTTCTGGGCAATCATAGCAGCACTGTCTGTGTATCCCTTTTTAAACATGCTCACTTTCCACAACTGCCAAGTTTCCTTTCATTAACATTTTTCCTCTCACCTTTTCTCTTCAGCCAGCCTTCTTTTCCTCCATTCCCTTCTCTTATACTAACAATCCCCCCTTCTGCACATAGCTCCAGTACCTCTCTAAACAGAAGCTTCACTTGCTGCCTCTCCCCTGCCAGTGCAGAACTAGGTGGGTGCCCTAACTCTGAAACATACAGCCTAGCTGTGATCCATCCAGACCGAAAACCCATCAGTTTTTACAGTGTGCACCCCAAATTCTGTGCTGCCTGATATAACCTGGGCTGACTCTGACTACCACAATATGTCGATGACAAGACTATCAACTGCTCTCTGCCACCACCTGCATGAACAGTGTTAAAATGCCACTTCCATTGTGCAGCACTTCCACAAGAAGAACACAGTGTGTTCCAGTAAGAGTCAGCACTTCCACATCAAGAACACAGTGTGTTCCTGTAAGACTCAGCACTTCCACACCAAGAACACAGTGTGTTCCAGCAAGAGTGGAAATTGCTGGAAGACAAAGGGCAAAACGGGTTCTGAAAACCCCAATTCCCTCAAACCAGTGTTTTAATAAGGTTGTGCTGCCCAGGACAGCTTACAGCTAAGTAACCACTGACACACCACATACCTCCAAGAAAGGAGATTCCTGCATTGATAACATACCATCCACCAGTGTGAATCTGCAGAGTGATGCACTGCTCACAGAGGGAGAAGCAACAACACCAGTTTAAGCATCCTGGATAAATCCATCCTACACTGGTTCTCTTCAGAAGGAGTATTTTTCCCCTCCCTGCACTACAGTGCAGTGCAAGTTGCCTGACACTTGAAGCTTTCACCCCACAGGGAGCTGCTTTCCCTGGTAAACATAGGGATAATTTCTGGAAAGCACTCTGTAGTGTTCAAGAATAAAAGGCTCTTATATAAATGTACAGTGTTGACAATGTATTTGTTTGAAGAGAAACAACCCAGCTTTGTGTGTACAGCACTGCTCCATTCATTTGATTGCTTTCAAGCTTTTCTCATTTCAAGCTCCTTCAGCTGGCATAAATTCTTAAACACTTATTTAGATTTGTTTGCTTGTCCATCGCTACAAAGCAGATTTCTACTTTACAGAGAGCTGTGAGGCCTTGGAAATAAGAACACCCTGCAGGAAATAAGTTAAACCAACAATTTTTACTTCATTATTAAAAAGTTCTCCAAAAAAGGGTGGAATTTCTCACTCTAAAGCAGATATCCTGCTGGGACAGAAACAGCAAGAGGCAAACAAGAAGAAAGCAGCAGGCCTTTGGAGCCAAACAGACCAAGGCTAACAGCTGAAATCCAGAGCATAATCCCCAGTTCAAGTAAGGACTTTCTGCTTTTAAAATACACACCTCTTTACCAGGTCCAACAGACTGATTCTAGTTTAAATAAATGCAGGTTTTGTTTTTTAAAAGGCCTTGCACAGTTTTAGCCACAGTACAAAGGAATACACACACACACACACACATATATATATATCTCCAGGAGCTGCCCACAGTGGGGAATCTGCACAGCAAGTCAGAATCCTGAAGCACAGGCTTCAATAGGTTTATTAAATGCCTCATTACCATCCAACAACCTGACCAACAGCCAGTACTTAGCTTAGCTCTGTATCACCTCACAGCAGAAGTACAGCTACATGAACCTCCCTTTAAGGAAAGCAGAATTTAACCTTAAAAATAAGGAAGGCTGAAGTGAAGACTGAGTGGAAAGCAAGCAGCATGCGCTAGACTGAAACACTTCTTGTCCCAATACAAATGTGTTTCAGACAAACTTTTGTATTAGCAATATGCCTGTCTAGAATGGGAACATCTCTTTGTATGAAACGTGCCAAATTACCACTAAAAGAAAAGGGCAATTGGCAGTAACAGGAAAGCTCCCCAAGTTACTTCCCTCTCTTTTCTGTATCAAAAGGAAAAAGGAACGTCACACCAGCTCCTCTGCAAGGCTATCACCCAGAGCAACAATTTCAGTGATTGTGATGCTGTGTTATAGCCAGAGCTTGTTTAGACTTTCCTTTTATGTTGAAAAGACAGTGCTTTGGCTTCAGAAAAGCTAGAGAGATTTACCAGCATGGGAAACCTGGACTTTGGCCACAAGGTAAGGATTCCATATGGGAAGAACAACAGCTGGCAGCATCCCAACCCAGACCTTTCTTTTAGAGTCACAGTGACAGAACTGTTGGCTTCTCTGGCCACTATATTAGTCTCGAGCAACACAAAGCATGCCTATCTTTTATTCAGCTGGAGACAGATCATTAGTGCAGGCTCTCTGCACTGAAAACACTAACTGGTGGAAGACTCCACTTGAAGCTGAAACAAGGCTCACCTGAAGATGATGTTGCTGTGTGAACTGATGTTTTTCCCTCCATACATAGACAGAATCCAAGACGGGCGAGGCCTCACTCTCCACAGCCTGTAACACTCTTCTGAAAGTACATCAAAATCCCATTTCTGAGGCTCAAACATGTCATTGACACCATCTGTGCACATGGGCATCACCATCTCAGTGCAAGCCTGAAAGAATGAGTAGGGCAACAAGATGCATTCCCAGGAGACTGTTAGTGCTTCAATAAAAAAGCTCATACAGCATTTGACAGCTGAATGACTTGTCAATTCTCATCAGCTCCAGCTCAAAAACCTCACTGGGCTGCAATTTAGAAAGGATAGAGTGCATACCTGATAGTACCAACCCATCTGGCCCAAATTCTTTGTTGCAGTCTCAGACATATCTAAGCATGAGACTCCTCCTGAGTAATTGTAGTACAAATTTACTGCCTGGAAAACATTCTGCAGCAACAACTTGTCAGGGAGACTGGGATCCTTCAAGAACTTGCAGACTTCCTGAAACAGAGAAGGAAGAGTCTAAATCTATAAGAATGATAAATACATGATACCTGATAGGGTATCGATTACTTGTCAAAATACAGTCAGTCTACTTCCAGACAGCATTCTTCTTTGCAATGATATACCCTGAGCATTATCACAAAAAGGAGTATCCATTTGCATAGTAGATGCTACTATGAGGAACCTAAAACTTTACATTTCCTGATTAAAAACATTTATAAACAGTGCAAACTTTTATAAACAGTGCAAACTTAATATTTCATTCAGCAAGCTTTTCAATCCCTTTTCCATACTTTAAAACTGATCATAAAGTGTTTAGCTCTTCTGTAAGGAAAGATAACACATGCAAATATATAACAAAGAAGCTCCACGTATAGATTGGGGTTGGAAGGTGCACAGCTTGCATTGGCCAAGAAGCAAACTTACTATCCTTCCCTCCCCCTGTGTAATCTTTTCCATCATTTTCATTGTGGAAGCTAGGAAGTGGATCCCTCCCTTGTTCCCTACAGACAAGGTCAGAGCACAGCTTTCACATTTTTCCATTCCAAGTAGGTTTTAAGGTTTGCAGGGAATTAGTTAAACCAAATGCTTGATTCTACGAGACACTGATTCTCAATTACCTGTATAGGCCAAGCTGGCAGAGGCTGCAAGAAGTCAGCTTTGTAGGGGTAGTTCACCATAGCCAAGTTTACCCATGTTTCACTCAGCCAGTTTTTTAGTAGAACAGCATCCTGAGGACTTTTTAATGGGTTGCACAACAGGAATGTGTTGGAAAGCCACTGTAAACCTGCATCTTTAATAAGAGATAAAATAATAATTAGTGTATTGTGTTATTAACACATAGGTCAGTTGTGTTGCTGCTAAAAGCAAGTTTCACTTACAGCTAACCTGGAGAAATTATTCAACATACATACAAGCACAGCAGATCAGATTTTAGTCAGCATCTCTAAGTGAAGAGAAAAAATCTGCATACTTCAGTGTATGGGTATGTCACAGGTAAGATAACTACCTAAAAAAGCAAGGACAGACATCACAGAATGGTTTGGGTTGGAAGGGACTCTAAAGATCAGGTAGTTCCAAACTAGATGTGAATGCAATACAGAATTATAGAATCATTTGGGTTGGAAAAGAACCTTAAGTCCACCAGTTAACCCAGCATTGCCAAGTCCACAAGCACCACATCTACATGTCTTAAATACCTCCAGGGATGGTGATTCCACCCTGTTCCAGCCTGTTCCAATGCTTAACAGCTCTTTTGGCAAAGAAATATTTCCTAATATCCAACCTAAACCCCTCCCTGGTGCAACTTGAGGCTGTTTCATCTCATTCTATTGTTTGGTACTTGAGAGAAGACATCAACACTCACCTTGCTACAACCTCCTCTAAGGTAGCTGTAGAATCATAGAATCATTTTAGGTTGGAAGAGACCCTTAAGAGATCAAGTACGACAGAGTCCTGAGAATTGAATCACAGAATGGTTTGGGTTGGAAAGGACCTTAAGATCATCCAGTTCCAACCCCCTGCCATGGGCAGGGACACCTCACACTAGACCATGTCGCCCAAGGCACTGTCAAACCAGGCCTTGAACACTGCCAGTGATGCAGCATCCATAAGGATTTCAGTGATTTTCTGCACCCAGTTGCCTCAGCTGGCATTTAAACTACTTTTTTTTTTTAATAGAGTAACAACTACCTGGCCTGCTTTGCTGAAAAGGCATACAAGCCTTGAGGTTCTGATCTGCAGTCAGCTCCTGTCAGACCTTAGGGATCTCCGGACCTGGATTCTGATTCGCACCAGGCCTGAATGAAGTTGTGATCCAACAACGCAGACATTAAAGAGAAAACAGTGCTAAGTTCATTTGGCATTTTCCAGTACTAAAGAGTATAGTTTCAAAAAAACCCAATACATACACAGGTGAAAGCCATAACACAAGCCTGCTAAGTGTTCAAGGACAGGCTGGAAGGGGCTTGGAGCAACCTGCTCTAGTGGAAGATGTCGCTGCCCATGGCAGGGGGTTGGAACTGGATAATTTTAAGATCCCTTTCAACCCAAATCATTCTGTGCTTCTACAACAGAATCCTGAACAATACAACCCTCTAGAAAGAGTACTGAGGAGGTCTTACCTGTTAAGGAAAGGTTGTTAATGGCATTCCAGGAATTCCGGATACTTTCTGCACAGCCTGTTCCACTCTTTCTGAAATCATTGGTCACTATGCTGAAGTAAGTGCCACATGGAACCAAATCACCAAACTGCCAGATGGGGGCAGAGGCTGCCAGAGCTCTGCAAAGGCACATAAAGACATCCTGAACCTCTGCAAATTGAGCTTCCACCCTCCCACAGCCAGGATCAAAGTAGAATTTGTAATTCAGCTTGGACACTGTGTTCTAGGCAAATTAACTAAATAAATTCCATAGGTCTGCATGCAAAGGCTGTTGAAGACTGGGAGTCCTCAACACTAGTACAAAGGTACCAGTAAACATATAATGCAGGAATTCAGACTTGCTTAAGTATTTTCAATTCTCATCTAGCAACTAGGTCTTTCTCAAAATGCATTGTGCAGACTCAGCTGAAGAGAGCCCCTGCCCACAAAATTCTACTCTCCAGCAGACAAATGCAGGGGAATTGCTATTCCTGTTTTCCAGAGGAGAATTAAGGCATTGAAGAGGTTAAAGACCTGCCTCAAGTCATCAGGAAGTTTGATGACCCTCAAAAAAAAAATTGTGCGTAGTAGGTGTTAATAATTGTTTTAATAGATAGCTCTGAAAATATACACCATTCAGTACCCACTGACCTACAATTGTCTTTATTAGCCAAACAGTGCCTCTTTCCAAACTGAAAGTAACTTAATTCTTCCTCTCAAGTAGTGACAAATCAATGGTACTTCACCCAGTGCTGTAGTATTTATAGCATGGAAGTAACAAATGCCTGCTCTGTGATTGAGCAGGATGAGTACACTCACCCAACTACCACATGGGGGTACTTCATCCTAAACCAGGCTGCAAGCATTCCTCCGTAAGATCCTCCTATAGCTATGACAGGGCTGTAACGGGCTCCTGCAATGGTCATCTTTAAGTACTCAATGAGTACTGCGAAGTCTGCCAGAGCTTGTTCTGATGTCAGGTAATTCAGATGCTTGGAATCCTGAGACAAAGAAAGCAGGGATGATTCTCAGCAGCAGCCTTTGTATCCCCCACAGCAGGTGTAGAATTCCAAATCTGTTCCTGATAACAAATGGAATTTTCTTTGCAGGTCTTAAGTGCCTTAAAGTGCCAGAAAATCTCAGAATGATTTTTCCTTTTACCCCAGCATTGATAGTTACAAAAATAGTTGTGATCTTCTAACACATTTGAATCTCACTGGGGTAAAAAGTCATTGCACAGATAAGAATTACAATAGGCAGCATTATGTTTGCATAGAAAACATCTAAGGAAGACAAAAGACAACACTTACACTGAAAGACTCATTCCCAAATGGCAAAGATTCTCCATAATATCTATGTTCAGCAAATACCAACATGGCATTAAGTTCTTCAGCCACATCCCACATAAAACCCTGGTTGGAGGAAAACAAGCATTCAAATAAGCTAAATCAATTCTTTTCAAAGTCTCTGCTTTCAGTCTAGTGTATTCCAACTCTTATTCTTTGATTAGAAAGGCACCACTATCAAAATACAATCAGAAAGACAGAGTGCAATTTGGCTTTAAAGTATCAATGAAGTAAACCACACAAAACTGATATCCCCCCAGAGACAGGGACACATACAAAGAAAATACGTGTATTTTAATGCTGAAAAATATTAAACAGTATTGTTTTGTGAGTACACACAGGCCAGAACTCCTATGGTATGAGCTTAACCCATAGGAAATAAATACTCCAGGAGAAGAGCATGCATTTGAGTTAGGGCTACATTACAGAACACACAATCTGTTTGGCAGTAAACAATAACCTAGAGCATTGCAATACACTTACTTTCAACTCCTAACTAACTGCAACTTGTTATTACTTGTTGACAGCAGCTTGTTACACCAGTTATGGAAAGAGTCAGACAGAGATTGCCTGCTGACAGAACAACGTAAGCAGTCCCTGGTTGCTTTCAGCTCAGCACATGCCACCTGCTGTTGTGCTACTGGTACTTTGGCTTGAAGCAGTGAAAAATACCCACACACTCCATTCTGTATTTGTATCAGTCAGGAAAGTAAAAGCTTCACAGGTCTTGTCAGAGAACAAGAATCATTTATCTTTGATTTCCAGTCCCCTTCATTTCATTTCACATTTTTCTCATAGAGGACAAAGCACTAACAAAATGTCCCATTTTATTTAGGGACTCTAAAATACTAGGAATAGGTGGAATTTGGGCCAAATTTTTTACATTCTTAGCTTGGAGTACCTTATGTTTCTCTGTAAGTTTTCGTCACTTACCCAATAAGTTAATACAAGTACATCCCTTTGATTTCTATGGGCTTTGAACAGGATCCTGAACCCCTTAAAAGTTTCTGTGCTTTTGTTCAGCTTCTTCCTCCTATAACAACCATAACCATTCCAACCACCTCTTTAAATGATATTCTGACACTGTCACCTTGTTTTTCCTTATTTTTTTCAGTATGCCACCCCTGGAAAGAAAAACTAATTCAAGAACCTATTTTCTACATACGGTATTGTTGCAGAACCAGGTGATGTCTCCTTCATTGCCTGTATAAAATAGTATTGGTCCATTGTCTCTCTTCCAGTACTGATCTGCTATTAGATACCGCTGCTGGAATGTAAGATCTTCATCAAATCCGAAGTGGTCAATCTGTAACAACACGAAAAACAAGGTCAGAAAGCTGAGATTGCTCCTGGAGTCCACTGGAGGTGCTGACGGTCACTTTGCAGATAGAAAATAAAGACAGAAAGAAGTTCTACAAAGATAAAAATCATTATGACATTGAATTAATTTATATTTCTAATACATGAAAATTCTGCTTTACAAAGAAATGCAGCCAAAATTACAGATGCATGTGCTGAAAGAAAAATGCTATTTTCAGCCAGTAAAGACTAAATCCATGCCTTTTTTACAGCATCATATTCAACATGAGCTATCCTAAATATACTTTGGCAACCAGATATATCTGCTGAAGGGTCACAAAGTATCTGATGTAATACAACTCCATCAACAAGTAAAGAGTCATTGTCTTGCAGTGTTTTGAGTCTTAGGAAAATTCCTTACTAGCCTTACTTATAAAAATACCCAAAGCAAACAAAACCAAACCAAACAAAAACCCCAACACCTCCTTCTTCTCTCCCTCTTCTGGCATAAGGTTCAAATTTAAACAGATTCCTGTTAGGAAGTGGGTGGGATTTCGGTTTGGGTTTCGTTATAATTATTATTATTCTTAGAAAACACACTAGTTCTCCATAGTTCTTGTGCTAGTTCAGATAGTTTTGTGAAAGGCTTCTCCTTCTCTCCTTGCATTTTCACTAATCCACATACTCTCCCCAATTCTTTCCACTGCCTTACAAACACTGCAAGCCCACACATAGCACCTAACCAAACCCCACAGTGTCAGCTTCATTCCCTCATCAGAGATCAATTTCAGTTAAGGTCAGTTTGCACTGCATTGTATGCACCATCCCAGTTGATACACGCTATCCCCTTCTCTTAAGTGTGCATCCATACTGGAGGGTTTCAGTTGCTTTTACAATGTAACTCCCTGCACAGGCATAAAAGCCTGAAATACCCACACAAGCTTTTACTATAAAAACTAAACCAAAACATAAAACTAGTCCAGAAGAACTATCCTGTTTAGTTACCATGTATTCATAAATCATCACTACTTCTATTCAGCAGCTGAAGGTAAGCTGTAGCTTCCCAATCTGATTTGTCAAGCACAGAGCATCATCGTTTCCTTCCAGTTTCCTGCTGGCAGTAACAGCCTGACATCTGCTGGCTTGAAGATCTCTGCTCACTCATTTGCCTTTACATCAACACCTCTGCTAAATCTCTCAGATGCTCCAGGAACCAACTCTGCACATTTCCTGTTTTGAGAACATCTGCAAGTAAGTATTAAAAAGTAGTAAAACACACACAAATTCCAGCACTGTTAGAGTAGTGACAGTGTGCTGGGCTGCATCCCCAGAGCCTGAGCAGCAGGTTGAGGGAGGGAATTCTTTCCTCTACTGTGCTCTCATGAGACCCCACTGCAGTCCTGTGTCCAGCTCTGGAGCAACAACGTAAGGAGGACACGGAGCTGTTGGAGCGAGTCCAGAAGAGGCCATGGACATGCTCCAAGGGCTGGAGCAGCTCTGCTATGAAGCCAGGCTGAGAGAGCTGGGCTGGTTCAGCCTGGAGAAGAGGTGGCTCCAGGGACACCTTAGAGTAGCTTCCAGTGCCTAAAGGGGCTACAGGAAACCTGGAGAGGGGCTTTGGACAAGAACCTGTAGGGACAGGACAAGGAGGAATGGCTTTAACCTGCCAGAGGGGAGACTGAGATGAGCTCTTAGGCAGAAGCTCTTCCCTGTAAGGGTGCTGAGGCGCTGGCACAGGGTGCCCAGAGAAGCTGTGGCTGCCCCATCCCTGGCAGTGTTCAAGGCCAGGTTGGACGGGGCTTGGAGCAATCTGCTCTAGTGGAAGGTGTCCCTGCCTGTGGAACTTGATGATCTTCCAACCCAAACCACTCTGTGATCCTATGATGATCCAACTGTGAGGCAGGTTCCTCCAACCAGCTCAGGAAAGCCTAACTCTCAGCCTACAGGATCCAGTACTCCAAGCCATGTACTTATACTTGTTTTGGGTCAAAGGGAGCACAGGAACTTAAGAAACACAATCTGCTGTGATGTGTCATTTCCAAACTCCCACAGCTTACTCACTTTCAGGCTGAAGTGAGAGCTGTGTTGCAGCTCACTGTTAGCAGAGCAGCTGGCACAGCCGAAGATCCATGCATGGTCTTGACAGATAGAAGAGACAAGGTCTTCACCCTGAATGAGCTGATGTCTGTGACTGCTTCCACAACCAGATAAAACCTATTTACGTATGTCCTACAGTTTTGCTCAGTGGGACCATATACTACTTACTCCTAAGTACATGATGATGTTCTTGTACACGTATTTGAGGGCTCTGACACTGAAAAGTGCTGACAACACATGCTGGCTTATTTTACCTTGACAACTCACCTGCTTCTTTTTGATTTGCATAGTTATCAGTTTTAGTTTCACTTTCTACATCAGGCATAAGAGTGATTAGATGCAGAAAGGCAGAACAAGGTCAGCAACTGGAAGTTTTTGGTTATAAGACCTTGCAACAATTAAAGACAAGGGACTGGATAAGGCACCTCTAATAAAAATCACAGTACAGTTTATTAAACTCCAACACTATTAGACGTACTACTGACACATCTTTTGTTCCAGGTCTGCTTGTAAAGAGGAGAAGTTTCTTTTCCTATTTAACTTGTCTGGTTAGGCTGCTAGCCAGACACAGAAAAAAACAGGCTCATGATTCCATAAAAGGCAGACAGGACACATCTAAACTACACATTTAGCTTTAAAACTTGATTCTGCAGCCTTCCTGCCTGAAGCCACAGCACCAACTACAAGACTACAAAAAGCATTTAACTCTCCTGGACTACAAAGATATGTACCAAAACATTCTCAGTGCTGGCAGATTTAATATGCAACAGACAAAACCCAAACATACTATTCTATGATTATATGATACAATAGAAAGCAGAATATAAGGAGAGAAAAATCAGAGTAATTTAATAGATAAGCATCCTTTCGACACCAGGCTGAGTTTATTCAGTGGGGTATTGTGCAGAGCAGATTCTAAAGCCCATCTTACTGCTCCTATTCCATAAGAGCTAGCAAGTTAGGATAGTACTGTTCCAATAGGAATATCTTTCCAAGTGATAGCTAATTTTATATATTCATTTATATAGTTAGAGATATGATTTACTGCAGTTTCCTTGCGATGGGATCTGTCAGTGTACTCCCACAAAACAAGCCCCAAACCACAATTCTCTATTGAGTCTGCCTCTTAATAGTGAGGGAGAGAAAAGTATAGGAATTTAAGTTTTCTTTGCCAGTTTTAGTAACCACACTGACCACCGTGTCAAGCTTCTCCATCTTCATCCTGAGCCACACTGTAGACTCACTCACTGTCATCTTCTTTCCCATTTCTCCCTCAAGATGTAAACTATTGATAGCTTCATGGCAGCTGAATTGCCTCTGTCCATCATATACATAACACAAACTATGAAGCCATATAAAACCCCAAACAGCACAGACAAGTCCAGACTTCTTCGGAAGAAAAAGTCACAAGTACCTATTAGTCAACAGAAGAGCAGGAACTTCTTTATTGCTAGGTGATGAGGCTTCATAGCTTGTAGTAACTTGTCTTTGCAAGGGTAAGACACATAATATGACTTAAAAATAAAAACCCTAATGTGATGAAGCAGTCGGGGAAAGAGGGAGATGTCACAACTGCTGGTCATTGCCAAGAAACTCAAGGATATTTTGAATCCAGAACATCAAAACACAGTTTTGAAGGTGTCCCAAGGAATATCTCCTCACAAGAGTAAAATCTGTTTGAAAGTGTACTAAGTCAGAGCACATGCGAAGTGAAGAAGCACAAGAATCAATACAAAGGTTTGGCCACAGAGGGAGAGCTGCAGCTCAAGAACAGCAGATGGAGCTGCCGTGTAGCCAAACTGCGCTGCAGGAGCACAAGGCCGAGCATGGCAGTATGGGGCTGGAACTAGGTGATCTTAAGGTCCTTTCCAACCCAAACCAGTCTGTGATTCTATGGGAGCTGCTGGTTCTCATTCAACAAGTGCTTCCTTTCACCATCCTTTGTGGAACAGGTATGCAAACAGATAATAAACCCCTCAAACTGTCTGAAGTACATTTTACAACTTAAATCACCCAGGTATTTTTAGCTTTAAGTCAAATTCCATTCAAAAGATGAACCAGAAGATTTCTCTCTTCCACACTTGTGCAAAGGAGTAAGAAACCAGCAATGACTTTTGCAACCAGACCACAATAACAAAAGAAAACAGCAGTTTAGTCCTCATTTATAATCCCTTATGTGTTGGTTAGTAGTAACAATAGTAAAGGTGTATGAGCATAGATGAGGTTTTTCTAATTACAATACTCATAATTACAGTTATTGCCAGGATGTCAGAAGGACATACAAGGTCCTGAGCAATCTAATGTGATTTTGAAATGGGCACAGCTTGGAGTGGGAGGTTGGACCAGATGACATGTAAAGTTCCATTCCAAAAATAAACTATTCTAGGACTAATCCAAACCAGTTACACTGCCTAAAGTGTTAAGGTCCTGTAAGCAAAAGTTTGGTTAGAAGAAGGTACAGTCATCAGCAGAAGTACAACAGCAATGTTTTACAAATGAAAGTATGACGTACATAAAACACTGACACAGAGTCATTCTGTTACTAATAAAGGAGTACTGAAAGTAATAAACTATGCATAAGCTTAAAGGAAACAAGAAAGGGGCCTACAAGAAATCTGGAACGTAGGGACAGGACAAGGAGGAATGGCTTTAAACTGACAGAGGGGAGACAAAGATTAGACATTAGGCAGAAGTTCTTCCCTGTGATGGTGCTGAGGTGCTGGCTCAGGGTGCCCAAAGAAGCGGTGGCTGCCCCATCCCTGGCAGTGCTCAAGGCCAGGTTGGACAGGGCTTGGAGCAACCTGCTCTAGTGGAAGGTGTCCCTGCTGGATGAGCTTTAAGGTCCAGTCCAATACAAACCATGCTGTGATTCTATGAAGCTTTTGTCAGCTGCGGTAGGCAGGATGGGAATACTCTGGAGACCTACAGCTGTGAGACAAAGATTGTTCAGTTCCATGTATAAAGATATTCATGAACCTTGTTTGATTAAAAAAAGGAATGACCCTGCATTTCCCTGCACATCTTTTCAGTTCAAAGACTCACAAAGCATTTGGGGAAAACACAAACATACACACAACAGGTTGCTTAAGCAGCAGCCAGCTCCAGATGGAAGACTGCAGCCACTACCCAAAGCATGGCTGCTGAGAACTGCACTCAGAGTTGGGTTAAAAAGGCAGAAGGCAGCATGAGATACTGCATCCAAAGGCTGAAGAGAGCTCCAGACTGAAGACACAGCTCAGCAGCTTTGATCCTTTAGCTCAGAGAAACTGTGTACAGTGAAGTGCAGCTCATCAGCTTAAGATTAGGAGCCTTCTCCAGACTGGTCCACTTAAACCCACAATGGAACCCATTTTGCTGCCTTCTGCTGAGAATACATGGCACGTTGCCTTGACTTTACCCTGTATGTGTCATGTATTGTGCTTTTGTTGAGCTCAAAGATGACTTATCTCAGGATTGGGGTTTTTTTAATGTTTTTTGTTGGTTTTGAAGCCCATTTAAAATAAAGCAAGCCACTCTGCCACACATCTTCCCTGGGGAGAAGACAGAAAAGACACAACAGATGTTTTTTGTGCAGATGTTAGCCTGCTTAATATACTCCTGGAAGTATTCAGGAACTATGGCAATGAGCTAAGTATAAAGACAAAACAGGACATGTGGCCTAAAACCCACTTCCTTCTCAGCAGCACCTTAAGGTCATTAGTGATCACAGAGGTAGGACAGCAAACCCAAGTCTTTACAGAAATAGACTATAACTCACAGGGTAGCTTCTAACCAAAGCATTTCATGTCATTAGAGGTGGTAAACCAGCACCTGACGGTTTTATGCTTTTGAGTTTCTGGCAAGATTGGGAGCATCTGAAAGCCTCTCTGTCATGCCTTGAATTTCAGTCCTCTACACAATAGTTTCATATTCCCAAACTTGGATATTCCATGTGAAATCAAGCCAGGGGGTTTTAACAGCCATGCTCCGCCTTCCACACACAGAGTTGTTTTGAGTGCTCATCCTGTCTGAATTATTTCCTGAGGACAGGAAGATACAGGATAGTCTGAGGATATCCTCCTGTGTGCACAGCAGTGTGGGCACCAGCCTCTTTGGGATTTCACTGATGTGTTGCTATTCCCGGTTTTACTCCTGGCAGGCTGTGGAACTCCAGCCTACTTACTATTAGTTATTTCCTCTTACAATCTTTGCTTCCTCCATGTAAATTGCAAATCCATGAGGGCAGGGACTATTGTTACAAGTTACCACTACACATATGAAATAGTCATAGAATTATAGAATGGTTTGGGTTGGAAAGGACCTTAAGATCATCCAGTTCCAACCCCCAGCCATGGGCAGGGACACCTCACTCTAGACCATGTCACCCAAGACTCCGTCCAACCTGGCCTTGAACACTGCCAGGGATGGAGCATTCACCACTTCTTTGGGCAACCTGTTCCAGTTCATAAAGCCCATTGCAGCAGTAAAGTACCACTAAAAAACCCCAAACTTGCACACTATCTATGTCTTCATAGCAAAAGAGACAGAACCAGAAACGAAAGCTAAATAAAAAACAGTTTTAGAAACAGTCTCCCTCTCTGACACTCTTCTTGTTGCTTTGTTTCCTTCTACACATTTATGTGTATCACAGCCTGCCAGGACAGAGGCTTCATTTCACTGACAGCTGGTAAGATTCTCCCAGTTTTCTTTCTGTATTAAATGAGCAAAGACAAAGAAGAAAACCAAAGTTAGCTTTTGTTTATCTTTTCCATTTTAAATGCAAGGAACAAGGTGTTTCCTTGCTTTCTAAGCTGACACTTGCACAAGGGACAGCAGAGACTGAAGATTAGCATAAGTCTGTCAGAATGCATAATCACAGGATGCTCTGTGGAAGAGCAGGGAGATGTAAACTGCACCTTCTTGCATCATGTTAACCCACTAACTTGAAAGTCCTATACATTATGAAAGCTGGAAGAGGTGGACTATGTCATTGTGATCTTTCTTGCTCCCCATTAATTCAGAGGTTTTGGTCACTGGACTTGTCACTTTTAACAAAACATCCAGACATAACAATACCCATGGGTTTCACCTATTCATTGATTCCAACTTCTGTTCTACTAGAGATAGTCTAGAGCAATTGCTACCAGTTTTTCCCTGGCTGGAATTAGCTTTGAGCCAAACATGCTCCCAAAACAAACACCGATCCTTGTAATAGAGGGATCTCTTACTGTGACTATGCCCTTGTGAACACACTGTCCTTTTACTGCAATTCAGCTTCATGTATTTTACTTCCTTTATTCTGCAGAAACTGTGTTACCTGCCCTTAGGAGGTTACAACTGTTTAAGGAAGTCTGCTTTTAGCACTCATTTATCACTTCAGTGATTAAAAGCACTGACAAGGAAAGCCTCAGACAGGAACTCTACCCCCCATCCTGAGTCACGCAGTTTGGACAAGGCACTTGCAAAGACCAAAGGACATTTAAACACCTCCAGGATATGCTGTAGGAAAGCACCAGCCTACTCAGGTCAGGCCCTGTCAGAAACAAACAGTATATGATGAAATGTTATTTTTGTGTTGGAAACCTAAGCAGCTAATGAGGAGAACATAAACAAACCGGTTTCAACTTCCACCAGCCATTAGTAGTTGTGTGCTGCAACTGAAACTCCAGATTCTGCTTACCATGCACAAATGAAGTCCATAAACACATTTAGGCTTTACTTAGGTTGTAAAATCCTCCAGCAGTCACAGCAAAGATGCAACTCCTTGTTCAAACTCCCCCAGTTCAAGGACAGTCTGAGATATCCCACAGGCCCTCCTGATACTTTCTATCTCATTTGAGTGCTGCAAAGCTCTAGCAGAAAGGAGAGAACGAGTGATGACGGCAGGAGAGAGCAGGAATTGCTTTGATCAGTTTTACTGCTGACACTCCTTAACCACTCCCCATTTCCATCCCACTGTCTTCTTCAAGCAATAGAGAGGTTTGTGCTGCTAAGAATCAACCAGCTACATACATTTATAACAAACTGCTATACTGCTAAACACACCAAATGTTCACACCATTGATGCTTCCATTCAAGGCACTATTGTCCTGGGGAAATTCTTCCATGGGAAAATGCATCCATAGGGCAATGCCTAGGCAACAAACCAGTATTACTCAAAATGTGTTATTTCACAAGGGTGAAATAAGCATGAAGACACACTACACCAGCAAAAGTACAATCACCCACATGAAAGGTCTCTCAGACCCTTAACAGGCAAAGGCCTGCCATGTTTTCCATCTGCCTTCCAGATTGAATTACAAATCCATCACATTTGGAGGATTAACTTCAGAGGAGAGGAAAAAATTGGACGTGAACCTTCAGTATGTCACAGGTTAATCAGTATTAAAACATTCCAGTTTCGCTGAGAGTGTCCTACAGTTCTGAGTGGGATCAATTGTTCAAACCAAAGGCTTCAGAAAGTAGGTTTGATCTTCTCTGATCAAAATGGTTTTCATCTGAAAGGCTTCCTCAGTCTAACAAGACATGATGAAGAAAAGCACTTCAGATTCTAAGCAATATTCTGACATAGTCAAATATTTAAAACATCTTCACCCCTGCCAAATAACAGGGCTACAACTTTCTACTTTACCACATATTTTTAAAAGATCAACTCAAGTTGCAGTTGTTTTACTTCAGCTTTCCAGAGCTACAAAGCAATTTGCTCTGTTCTATCATTCTCCCAGCTTTAGGTCAATCACTGTTACTTATGGTTTATTTTCTACAGCTAACCCCTCAAGATAGAGGATCCAAGAAAGAGACCCACCTAGTAAAAGCAAACAGGAAAACTGTCGTGTCATCCATATGGATATTCTTCTAATTAAAGGCAAAATGGCAAAAGCTTGGTGGCAATTTGTTTGTATTCAAAGGCATTGAATACCTCCATGAGGTCCAGTGCCAGGGATTTTACACATGCCACTGTGGATCAGTTATTCAATAGCCCCCAATTCTGATGAGCACTGGGGCGGCATTTCAGAAAAAGTATTACAGCAGCAATTAGTCATCCAGGCCTTATGCAACAGCAAAAATACCACCTAGCAACTGCTGCTTTGTGAGCTTGCAACAGCTCTGATCACTGAAGAACAACTGCCTGTTTGCAGGGCTCCAGGGCTTTAGCAGACAGGATGACAGGGAGACCAGCAGTACTCAGGGAAATAATATCCATGACTCCCTATGAGCGAAAAGCTGTTCTACAGATTGTTCTGCTTTAAAACAGAAACATCCAGGTCTCTTGTCACAACCATTCCAACAGTTTTCCAGTGGCTGAAAAGCTCTAGCAAGCACAGATAAATGACGGGTCTTTACACCAGCACCCAGAATGAGACACACCACAGATGTTCTCACAGCAAAGCAACAGTTTTCTCATCTCAACAGATTTTTCTATTTCCATTTTCCCTTTTCACTGAAAAATAGGCAAGAGCATTTTGTTACGTACTGCCCTGTTCAGAACAGGCTCTGAACAACTCCACAGACGTTACTAAAAGCCATTTGCCATCATCTTGTAGGACAGGAGCTCCTGCTCAGGAGTCCAAGGAAGTCTACATTCCCCTCCAGCAGCAGTGCCTTGCAGGACTGAAAATTGTATGGCCATGTATCATTGTATAGTAAGCACTATGGCAAAGCCAGCACCTCCAGTGTACCAGCATGTGTTTCTGAGCGGCTTCTGCAGAAGATTCTGCTTTAAGGGAGTCACGCAGTGGAGCAAAGCAAGCCGCTGCTTTGAAGTATAAATGAAATGGTTTGTTAATGCTAGTTCTGCTTTCACCCACTTCCTCTAGTTCAGTCTGGCCTCAGTCCAAGCCCTGCTGAAGACAAAGGGACTGATGCCCATCACTTTCTGTTCCTGTTGTGTTGAAAGGAAGTTCCTGCATGGAAACTACCATCTAAGGCTACCTCTGACTAGTTTTTTCACACTAAGTTCCTTTATAGATGCTATTTAGAAAGGTTTTTTTTGCTCTCAGTGCAAAAAACTTACTCCCTTTGGGAGCAAAATAAATAAAGTAGGAATGAAAGAAGAGGCACCATCAAGTGTCTGTATCAGCAGTCACAGGGAGAAGCTAGCGCACAGGATCATAGCTCCCTTCACGCTCAAATCCCATGCAGGTCTTTTAGCAAACTCTCTCCTCTTTGAGAGACATAATTCTCAGATATTTCTCTACAAACAGCTCTTCCAAATAATCTTCACCTAATCACTCTCACTTTAAGCTGACACAAGGGTAAGCTTGTACATAAACTCTGTACGTGGGCTGTAGGAGTGAATCATAGAATGGTTTGGGTTGGAAAGAACCTTAAGATCATCCAGTTCCAACCCCCTGCCATGGGCAGGGATACCACACACTAAACCATGTCACCCAAGGCTCTGTTCAACCTGGCCTTGAACACTGCCAGGGGATGGAGCATTTACCACTTCTTTGGGCAACCCATTCCACTGCCTCACAACCCTCACAGTAAAGAACTTCTTCCTTATATCCAACCTAAATCTCCCCTGACTAAGTTTAAACCCATTACCCCTCTGTCCTATCACTGCCGTCCCTGACAAACAGTCCCTCTCCAGTATCCTTGTAGGCCCCCTTTAGATATGGAGAAAGCCATTATGTCAATTTGAAGATAGAAACAACAGCCCAAAAGGATCAGAAGTTTTGTTCTTTGCTCATTATCTGTGTTTAGAGAACAGCAGGCACACACAGCACAACTGACAGTACCAATGCCACTTGGCAGTAGCACTGTGACAGTGCTGAGTATCAGAGAATACTCCTTGCACACTTGGACTGAACTAAAGCATTAGAGATAGCAACTAAAAATGTAAATAAAATAGAATTATCTCCCTACACCACAGGCAGGGAGGATGGGAGGTACTGGCTGTGCTGAGAAATGCAATTCCCATTGTTCTGTCCATATTTCATTCTCCGAATTCACATGCCTGGAAAACAAAGAAATGAACCATTTTGCAGGTATATGGAAACAACTGAGTACAGCCCCTTTAAATGTCTTACAAGTTTCACTGCTTTAGGTATAAAATCTAAATACTCCAGGAGGCATGAAATAAATGCAAGGTATTTCTTCAAATTTTAAAGATCTAAGGTGAAATAATCAAGTGTGACCTCCCAGCTCTCACCAATTTAGCATACTGTTGTACATTATCAGCACAGTGTACAACTTCTTATGCTGTTGGCTGGCCTTGATCTCCTCAAAGTCAGATGAAGAATCCAATATAGAACACATTAGCATGAAATTCCATGTTGAATTTCATTTCCCTTCCTACCTGCCACCCCCAAAAAGAAGAAATTAGTTCAGATCTAAGACTTTGATTCATAGAATCATAAAATGGTTTGAGTTGGAAAGGACCTTAAGATCATTCAGTTTCAATCCCCTGCCACAGACCACACCGCCTGAGGCTCTGTCCAGCCTGGCCTTAAACAATGTCAGAGATGGGGCATTCACAGCTTCTTTGGGCAACCCATTCCAGTGCCTCACCACCCTCACAGTAAAGAATTTCTTCCTTAGATCCAATCTAAACTTCCCCTATTCAAGTTTGAACCCGTTACCCCTTGTCCTGTCACTACAGTCCCTGATGAAGAGTCCCTCCCCAGCATCCTTGTAGGCCCCCTTCAGATACTGGAAGGCTGCTCTGAGGTCTCCACGCAGCCTTCTCTTCTCCAGGCTGAACAGCCCCAACTTTCTCAGCCTGTCTTCATACAGGAGGTGCTCCAGTCCCCTGATCATCCTCGTGGCCCTCCTCTGGACTTGTTCCAACAATTCCATGTCCTTTTTATGTTGAGGACACCAGAACTGCACACAGCGCTCCAAGTGAGGTCTCACGAGAGCAGAGTAGAGGGGCAGGATCACCTCCTTCGACCTGCTGCTCACGCTCCTCTTGATGCAGCCCACTGCCCATGAGAAGCTCATGAGCATTTGGTAGAAGTCCAAATAACTTCAATGAAGTTAACAGGATTTATCTCATCCACATGCCGCTTGCAAACAGCCTGCTACTTCAGCCGTGTGCAGTTCTGTTTATTGTTCAGTCCTTCAACTCCACAGACATTGCTAAAAGCCGTTGGCCATCACCTTGTAGGACAGGAAGAAGTTCTTTATTTTGAAGGTGGTGAGGCCCTGGAACAGACTTCAATCAAGACAGTCCAGCAGAAATCTGTGGCACATTACAGCTTTTAATGGTTAAAGCTAGTGAGATTAAAACTGCTTATTTTCAGAGACAGTAGTGATCATTGATACTTTTTGTAGTCTCTAGTATTAACTGCTCACTTGAAGGAAGTTGTGCGGAAATTGTTTCCTGCTTAATTTGAGAGGCCAGTGTCTGCTTTGTGACCCACAGATAAGTAGTGCATAAAAATAAGAATTCACTGACAAGCTTTAACAAGTACTTCCCCCTTTTCCTGTCCACTGAGTAAGAGCTATTGTTTCTGCTTATAGACCTGGTTTATGGCTTACAGCTCCTGTTTGAAATCACACTATGAAATCACAGAGTTAAGAGCTGCCAAGTACTCCTGTACTATTTGATGAGTAAAACATATTCCAAGTAATTCACCTCAGAGACAAACATCAGCATCACTTCTTCTCTAAGCACTGAGATAACTTTTAATTGGTACCAAGGGGCTTCTGTAAAAAGCACTTTGTTTTTTCCTCCACCAGAAGTTAAAAGTGCTACTGTATTGCGGTGCCAAGCATGAAAAACAAACCCACCTTAACCATTCCTGACATCTGCTGCTACTGAGTCACAATGAGACGCTGAAAAAGCTGCTAACCAGAATTAAAAGGCTCACAGCTGGAAAATACTCCATTAACATTAAAGGAGCATATACATAACTGTTGTACATATGGTTTATGTGACACTCGTTTACATATAACAGTGAAAATGTCAAATACTGGAAAATCATAGGATCACAGGTTGGTTTGGGTTGGAAGGGACCTTAAAGCTTATCTGGTTCCAACCCCCTGCCACAGGCAGGGACACCTTCTGCTAGATCAGGTTGCTCCAAGCCCAGTATCTTGTTCCATAATTGCAAACTTTCTTCTTGTTGAATACAACCAATGCAACATTTGTTTCAGAGCAAAATTGCATCCTTAGTTTTGATTAATTTGATAAGTTAAGACCATACTGTCATCAAAAAGGTGGTCCAGTCTCTTCAAGGCACTTTGCTTTACTCCGCACATTTATTTCGCAACCTGACTGAAGTCAAACTGTTCTCTGACGTATTATGGATATTCAGTTGGAACAGGGAAATTCTGAGATTCACCAGCTTCCTCTACAACAGAAAGAGCCATGTCTGAAAGAGGAATAAATCCATCTTCACTTCTCCTTTGAGGTACTTCCCAAATTCTTCTATTGGCTTGAAACCTACATTCTAATTTTTACACTTTCAGGCATTTTCTATGCCTCACAGCTTCAGTCTGTGACACAAAATTGGGTATTAAAAACACCTGATATAGCCAGAAAAAATCAAATTCCATTACTTTTTAAACTTCATTACACTGAAGCTTCAACAGAGCTTCCTTTTAGGTACCCATAATATGAAGTGCAGGTGTGTTTTAGAGCACAAAGACTTCTGTATGAATTTAGGAAATACTGATGCAAATATGAAATGTAGAAAGTTATTCAATGTAATCAGAACCCATCTTCTGGAAATGGTGACACAACTGACATGCAGCTTCAAAGACAACCTGCTGGAAGGACCAGGCTCAGTAACTTGCTGAACAAAAGTCAATTTGTACTTGTTACACTGGCTCTTGGACGAATTCATAGCAGTTCACAGAGCAGGTGGTGTGCTTACAGAGTGTGACTGGGATGAGGGATCCCCCAGTACATGAAGCCTCACACAGCCATCAAATCCAAATGAGTGATCCACTCTCTAAAACGAGTTTAGCACTGAGAAGCCTTCAAATATCAGGAAATTAAAGGCATCATCCTCTCAGCACTTAAAGCACTAGTTTCAAGCTATGCCTTCTGTAATGCTGGTATGTGTATTGCAGGCAGGAACACAAGCACAGAGGTGCAAGACAAGGCTCCCCAAAGGATGGAAAATGCCTGACTCCAGTTTCCCCACTAAGATATCAGATTATTTCAACTTGGGCAAAGAAGTAGATGACTCTTGGATGCCTCATCGAGACCTTCCAATGAATTTGAGTTGTGGTCATGGACACAGCTACCTACAAGGAAGCCATTCAGAGAGCAGCAGTCTTCCTGCAGCTCTATACATCCTACACATGATTCTCTCTGTAAAGTTCAGTTTGGGATGGATTAGTTTAACACACAAATCACAAGCAACCTATCAAAACAGAAGTGAAAACAGTCTTGCCTATAAAAATCACACTAGTACATGAGAAAAGGAAACCAACTTCGCCAATATAGATACAATCTGTTGACAAAGATGTGGGTGATGGCAGAGTTTCTCCTTCAAGGGCCATCTGTTAATCCAAGTATATAAGGCATCTTTATACTACGGTAGTTTCACTCATCCATTGGAGAAATAGGTCTGAAAGGCATCAGTTAGCTTTGAAGGAGGTGGAAATCACATGCAAAAGCCAAAGTAATAAGACATACACAGGCCAGTACACAGCTAACATCTTAGTCATACTAACACAGGCATTGCTTGACTTATTTCTCAGTATTCCAGACTTCAGCCCCATCCTTGGGGATCTCTGACACTTAAAATGGTAAACAGGATGAAGTTCAATGTAAATGAGCATTGAGCTGACCTCTCACCCTGTTATTTCCCCATTTTTAGGAAAGCAGACCTAAATAGCACTGCTTCTCAGTAAAGGTTGATGCTAAACCCTCAAGCAACACCACTGGTCTACAGGACTTCACGCCAAGAGGCTCCATTTAGAGGTTGTAATTGCACATGAACGCTCTCAGCCTCTGAAATTCAGGTCTCCAATGTGCAACATGAATGAATAGTGCCAAAGAAGGTAACTTTTATAGCAACAGAATTCACGCAAGGAGCCTGTTTAGACTTCTCCAAGTTTTATTCTGTAGAAGTATTAAATATTCAGAGACTCTAGTTAAAGATAATTAAATGTAAAAAACAGGTATAAGAAATGTTTCTTTTGTGACTGCATATTTTGCCATATTATAAATTACTTTTTATATGGTATGTAAATTATTTCAACTTATGATGAAAACCAAAGGAAGAAACAAGAATCAAAACAGGAACTTGAGCTAAGAAGAACGACTAGGCAGCACAGAACAGAGGCAGATGATTCATGTTGTAAGCAACTATAATGTAAGCAATTAAACCTCAATAATCCTGAGAGGTGGCAGAGTATCACCACCCCTATTTAACATGTTAATCACGGCAGTTAAGTTCCACTACAGAATCACAATGTAATTACAAGCTCCCTGACAGCAGCTCTGAGTGCGTGTTCCATAAGGACTGCAGAGTTCACCTATATCAGTTCTGCATGTTAAGCTGCTGATAAAACACTGTCTTATGCCCTTGGTGTGATTAGACTTCCTATGCTAACCCTGTTTCTTTCAAGTGCCAGGCATCAGCATTCAAGTCTTTGATGAATACAATTAAAAGTACATGGCTATAGACACATTTTCCCCCATGTTCAACACTACTGGTAAGTTTTTGGACAAGGAAAGCAAGGATTTGAAGGCCTGGGAATAGGACCCCTCTTTTCTGCAGCAGCCACTTTCAGCCAACATTATTTTACTTGAATTATGAGGGGCAGAAAACACAGAAGAGACTGAAGGAAGATGTGGCACCAACTTTACAACAAGATATTACCAGGACTCTTCTCTCAACTCTTATCTACCTCCTAAAATCCACATACATATCTTGGGTACACAGCAGCTCTGCAGCTTTGCTGGCAACTGGAGGGCACAAGGGCTGTCTTCGATAGCTGAGACGAGCCAGATGATACCACAGCTCAGAGATGGGACGAGGACAGAGATGTGATAACAGTGACAAAGGGTGGTTCAGACCAGGGCACAGAATTAGTATCACTGATACTATGATAGCAATGTGGAACTACTAAAACAGCAGAATAATTAGGTGTCAGGCTTCGAGTTACAACACTACCAGAGGATTGGCATCCCAGCCAGCACTGACCACGCACTGCAGAAGGTATCTGCAGTATGTCACCAGAATAAGCTTCAGCATTATTAGAGGAGTTGGTGGAGGGACCCAGATCTCAAACCACTACCTGAGTGACTGAAATTAGACAGAGGTGCTGTCAAGACACAGGAATTCCATGACTTATGGAAAACTGGAAGAGGAGTGCTCCCAAACCAGTAACACCATCTGGGGGAGAATATAATCTTTGAGGATGGATTTCTCATTGAAATTGTTCCACCTCTCACACCTCAAACGACAGGGACCTTGACACTAAAATTATTCCACAGCTATTTAGAATAATCTTACAAGGGTTATCTGTTTTCTTCATGCCTCTTGTCTCTGAAAGCATAGCCTTCCCATTTTGCTCCTTCCATCGCAAGTTCACCTTCTACAATTTAAACAGGGAAGATTGACATGAGCTGTTAGGCAGAAATTCCTCCCTGTGGGGGTGCTGAGGTGCTGGCACAGGGTGCCCAGAGAAGCTGTGGCTGCCCCATCCCTGGCAGTGCTCAAGGCCAGGTTGGACACAGGAGCTTGAAGCAACCTGCTCTAATGGAAGGTGTCTCTGCCCATGGCAGGGGGTTGGGACTGGATGAGCTTTAAGGTCCCTTCCAACCCACATCATTCTATGTTCAATCCTTGTATCACCCAAGATGCCTGTGAATTAAACACTCTCCTTCCCACTGCCCCATACAGAGGCCAGGGGATGAAATTCAGATGCAGACTACAAGCCTGATTGCAACCAAAACCAGAGAACACTGCAAGTGGCCTCTCCCCTCGCTGCACCTCTCAATGACAGGAACCATCATTTCCCATGCAAAAAATCAGGTTCAGGACACATGAAAATGCACACACCCCAACACATACAAAGCAACTGGTGACTGTTTCCGTGAAAACCTGTAAATAAGTGGGGTTTCAAGGTATCTGAAAGGGGACCACAGCAGCACTTGGTGCCAGCATTGTGGATCTGGCCACGAGCTGGGGACTTTGCCAGCAAATTGCAAAGAGAAACGTTGGAGCAGGCAGGGAAACAAAACCCAGGTTAACAGAAATCTGTTCCCTATTTAAAAGAGACAAACAGAAATCACACAGCAAACACCACCAGGGTACAGCTGGGGTCCCTGGCCCCTCTCTGCCTGCACACTAGCCAGAATGCATTGAAAAACAGGCTATGGTGCTAGTGTATGGTGTAGGGATCACAGCATCAACCGGGTTGACAAAGACCTTTAAGATGATCAAGTCCAACCATTATCCCAGCACTGCCGAGGCCACCACTAACCCATGGCACTGAGGGCCTCGTCTTCACGGTGTGTGAACACTTTGCAGGGATGCTGCCTCCAGCACTGCCCTGGGCAGCCTGTTCAGTGCCTGAGCACCCTCTCTGTGAAGAAATTGTTCCTAATCTCCGGTCTAAACCTCCCCTGGTGCAGCTTGAGGCCGTTTCCTCTTGTCCTATTGCTTGTTACTTTAGAGACCAACCCCACCTCGCTCCATCCTCCTGTCAGGCAGTCGTAAAGAGCGATGAGGCTCCCCTTGAGCCTTCTCGTTTCCACACTAAACTCCCCCAGGTCCCTCAGCCGTTCCCCATCACACTTGTGCTCCAGGCTCTGCACCAGCTCCGTTGCCCTTCTCTGATCCCGCTCCACCATCTCAATGTCTCTCTTGTAGTGAGGGGCCCAGAGCTGAACACAGGACTTGAGGTGCAGCCTCACCAGTGCCCAGCACAGGGGGACGATCCCTGCCCAGGCCGCTCAGCACTTCCCCTTCGGCGGGACACTCGACACTGCACGGTCACCGCGGCGGCTCCTACCTGCTGCGTGAGGTACCGCGTAAGGTAGGTGCCGGTCGGCAGCACAGCGCCCCGGCGGTGGCGGGGAGCGGGCAGTGCGGTGGGCGCGCCGAGAAGCAGAAGGAGCAGGAAAAGCTGCAGCATCGCTGGGACGAGGAGCAGGGGCCGCCCGGTCGCCCCCCCCGCTTTATAGCGGCCCAACTGCCCCCGCCCGGGGGCCGCCCGGAGCCGGCCCCGGGAGGGATGGGGGGAAAGGCGGGCGGTAGGACCCAGCGCAGAGGGAGAGGCGGTGCCACGCATGCGCCCAGGCCGCTATGTGCCTCTCCACTGGGCGGGGTTATCCACACACGTGGAGCGGGTGGGCGCTAAGGAGCAGGGCTTTCCGATTGGTTGCGGAGTTGAGGGGAGCTCACGGGCGCTTTTCGCGGTTGGCTGCGGAGTCCTGCAAAGAAACAGCGATTGGCTGCTAGAAGCACGTGATTCAATCTCTTCGGCCCGCGGTATTCCCGCGTTCGGGGCTCGCTTCGCAGCCGGGCTTGGGCCCGAGGCCAGGGCCGGGAAGGGGTAGGCGGGGGAACACACAGTCTCGGTAGCACCTCCCGGCGTCTCGATCCCGGGCACCGAGGGGAGGTGGCGCCGGAGGCTGCCCGTTCCCTTGCCCGGGTGACAGCGTTTCATCGCTTCCCCTCAGCGCGGGCCTGCGGCCGGGAGGCGGAGTCTCGGCTCGGTGTCGAAGGATAGCAGCGCTGGAAGAGCCACATCGGTAAGAACGGTAATGCTGGAGTGACCGGAGGGGCTTGGGGCTGTTGAGCACAGCTTAAAGCACCGCTTAAAGGGTGGGAGTCGGGTGAAGCTGGGGAGCTCCTCCCGGCCTTGAGCTCCCCGGTGCCGTGCCCGGGCTCGCTGCTCGCTGTCGGCTGCGGGGGCACCTCGAGGATGGAGTGGGAGAAGGCTGAGGGGTAAAAAATGCGATGTGAGACCGGTTAACGGCTCGTGTGCGGTTTGTTTGGTTTTTCTTGGGGAGTGTTTAAGGCAGCGCAGTCGCTAGAGGGCACCAGGCACTGACAGAAACCTCGGTGAGACCTCGGGGCGGTTAAATCACAGAATGGTTTGTGTTGGAAGGGACCTTAAAGCTCATCCAGTTCCAACCCCTGCCACAGGCAGGGACACCTTCCACTAGAGCAGGTTGCTCCAAGCCCCTGTGTCCAACCTGGCCTTGAACACTGCCAGGGATGGGGCAGCCACAGTTTCTCTGGGCGCCCTGTGCCAGCGCCTCAGCACCCTCACAGGGAAGAGCTTCTGCCTAAGAGCTCATCTCAGTCTCCCCTCTGGCAGGTTAAAGCCATTCCCCCTGTCCTGTCCCTACAGGCCTTTGTCCAAAGCCCCTCTCCAGGTTTCCTGCAGCCCCTTTAGGCACTGGAGCTGCTCTCAGGTCTCCCCTTCAGGAGCCTTCTCTTCTCCAGGCTGAACCAGCCCAGCTCTCTCAGCCTGGCTCCAGAGCAGAGCTGCTCCAGCCATTGCAGCATGTCCGTGGCCTCCTCTGGACTCGCTCCTACAGCTCCGTATCCTTCTTATGTTGGAAGCCCCAGAGCTGAACACAGGACTGGAGGTGGGGTCTCACAAGATCTGGAATGACAATGAAGAGAACAGTGAAAAGCTTTTGCAAATAAGGGGTTTTAAGGTGTCCTTTAATTCAGCTGCAGAGAACATTTTGGTCTTTTAATTTGTGAGTTTATGGTTTGAGGTATTTTAGGGTATTTTTGTCTACATGTTTCTGGTATCTGCTGAGAAAAAAAGTCAACTTTCTAAAATAAGAGATGTTTCCTGAAACTTGATATTTTGGATGGTGTACCAAGAATAGAGGCGAGCTAATTCTGCAGAAGAGTAACATTGAATAAAAAATAACTAATTACTGTTTATTTAAACATATATTTTGTCATTTATTCGTCAGATCCATACAGCTCCTATGTTGAAATGGATGGTAGACAGAGTAGAGCTGTCCTTTTGGCTCAAAGGGCATGAATATTGTTGCTGTTGCAAGCCCTTTTGAGATTTTTTCTGGGCATCCTCTTTTTAAAATCATTGCCAACCGTACCCTGGGCTGCATCAAGAGGAGCGTGACCAGCAGGTCGAAGGAGGTGCTCCTGCCCCTCTACTCTGCTCTCGTGAGACCTCACTTGGAGCATTGTGTGCAGTTCTGGTGTCCTCAACATCAAAAGGACATGGAACTGTTGGAACAAGTCCAGAGGAGGCCACGAGGATGATCATGGGACTGGAGCACCTCCTGTATGGAGACAGGCTGAGAAAGTTGGGGCTGTTCAGCCTGGAGAAGAGAAGGCTGCGAGGAGACCTCATAGCAGCTTTCCAGTATCTGAAGGGGGCCTACAAGGGTGCTGGGGATGGACTCTTCATCAGGGACTGTAGTGACAGGACAAGGGGTGATGGGTTCAAACTTGAATAGGGGAAGTTTAGATTGGATCTAAGGAAGAAATTCTTTACTGAGAGGGTGCTGAGGTGCTGGCACAAGTTGCTCAGAGAAGCTGTGAATGCCCCATCCCTGGCAGTGTTCAAGGCCAGGTTGGATGGGGCTTGAAGCAAGCTGCTTTAGTGGAAGGTGTCCCTTCCTGTGGCAGGGGGTTGGAACTGGATGATCTTCAGGTCCTTTTCAACCCAAACCAGTCTGTGATTCTATGATAATTACAGGCATAGAATAATTTCAGTTTTTAACCCCATGTTGTGACTTCGGTCTAAATTAAGGGCAAAATCAGAAACTGATTTGGTGCAGTGCTGTGCACAAGTTCCAATAAAGATTCCCTTAATACCAGTGGGAATTTCCATGATTTGTCTGCAGAGGTAGGTAATAAGAAGAAAGCATTCATAATATTTACACATCTTCTATTTTTTTTTTCTTCTTAAAGGATTAACAAAGGGTAGTAGTAGCTGTTGCCTCAATTGGGCTACCATTGCAAACAGATCATAATTTCCTGAAGGCTGCCTTTCAGAATGTTCAAACAGACCAACTAAAAGCAGTAAATATTAACAGTTCATAAAAAGAGAAGTCTTTGAACCATTTTGACTTGTTTCAGGTGATGCTGTAGCACATGAATAGTGTGAGAGGACTCTTGGCTGCCTCTGTAATTTCCATCCAGAACTCCTGCTTCATCTATCCCGCCTGTCAAAACTGCTTTTCTAGGCTGATACTGGATTCTAGGAGGTACGTCCCGTTTTGGGGGATTGTGAACTGTAACAGGCCTTGGGAATATCTGTTAGCTGAACACAAGTTAAAACAGATGAGTGACTATCCAGCCATTGTAGAAATAAGTGCCAGTTTCAGATATTTGTGTTACTTATCACTATTCAGATCTCCTTGTATTCCAGTAGCAGCTTGGAGATGGTTATAGATCAAGAGTTCTCTTGTGTTCAGTGCTACGCAGTATCAAAGAACAGTTTAGATGATGTGCGTTAACAGCTTCCAGGTATATCTTCTGCAGTCCATCCAGTTCTCCAATGCTGTTCCCAGTTGGAAAGCATTGACAGAAAGCCCCTCCAAATCAAATCCTAATTTCTTTTGTATTTCTTCTCATTCTAGATATGCAATTCATCAGGTAGTCCTGCTTGACTCTTTCACTTACTGTGTGTCCAGAACTGTGTTCACTGTCCTTTTTAATCCCACTGTTAGGTGAAATCTGTGACACATGGGAGAACAATACATGTCAGCACTAAACAGGAGGAGCTGCCTTTGTAAAGCAACAATCTCTGTCGTTTCAAATGCTGAAGTAAAAGATAACAGTGCTGTTTCCTGATGATTTTTTAGATCTAGGTATTACACTAAGGCTGCAGGAAATAAAATTCCAAACCAGAATGAAATGGGGATGTGGGGAATTCAAAATCACTTCCCAACAGGTCATTCAAAGCCCCCTGTCTCTCTCCAACTTCACAGCTGTCCAGCATTTAATAAATCAATGAAATAAGCCAAAGGGCTTCTGACATGATACAGCCAACCTGTGGTAAGATTAATGCCTCAGGGAGTAAAGAATAAGAAGTAATCATATAGTTTGTAATGGAATGTTTGATACATTATAGTAGTAATACTTACAGCTGCAGAGAAGTTCTTACCTCAGCAGCGATTAACATAAGCTCATGTATTCAGTCTTTTTTATCCTGTTACTGTGTTTTGCCAGGTTTAACTGTCCAAAATGTGGCTGCACAGGTGAAGCTAAAGATGCAAGCTACAGATACAGATTGTCCCTAAAGATTGCTGACACTAATGATTTGTTTGACATCACCGTGTTTGGCAGTTGCTTAGATCCATTCTTTGGGGTCACTGCGGAAAATCTGCAGAGGTAAGGAAGGGATTGTTTGCATCTATAGAGCTGCTGCTTTTAATTCAGCCTAAAAAAATAGAGATGAGCCTGGGTGGTGGGGAGACGAGTGGGAAGAAGCTGCTAAAATGCTCCCTTCCAGCATTTCCTTGGTACCCATCACCTTGAGAAAATGCTGAAGCTTGATTTCTTCTTGAAATCTTGACATTTTGAGGTGGATTACTTCTACATAGTAAAAGAGATCCTTTACTATAGAATGTAGAATCATAGAATAGTTAGGGTTGGAAAGGACCTTAAGTTCGAAGTTAAGGACCATCTAGTTCCAACCCCCCTGCCATGGGCAGGGACACCTCACACTAAACCATGTCCAAGACTGTCCAACCTGGCCTTGAACACTGCCAAGGATGGAGCATTCACAACTTCCTTGGGCAACCCATTCCAGTGCCTCACCACCCTCTCAGTAAAGAATTTCTTCCTTAGATCCAATCTAAACTTCCCCTGTTTAAGTTTGAACCCGTTACCCCTTGTCCTGTCACTACAGTCCCTAATGAAGAGTCCTTCTCCAGCATCCTTATAAGCCCCCTTCAGATACTGGAAGGCTGCTAGGAGGTCTCCACGCAGCCTTCTCTTCTCCAGGCTGAACAGCCCCAACTTTCTCAGCCTGTCTTCATACAGGAGGTGCTCCAGTCCCCTGATCATCCTCGTGGCCTCCTCTGGACTTGTTCCAACAGTTCCATGTCCTTTTTATGTTGAGGACACCAGAACTGCACACAATGCTCCAAGTGAGGTCTCCCGAGAGCAGAGTAGAGGGGCAGGATCACCTCCTTCGACCTGCTGGTCACGCTCCTTTTGATGCAGCCCAGGATATGTAGCTGCATCAAAAGGAAAGTAGCTGGTTACCTGCTAAATGAGCTTCACAAGTTGATTGGACTTCTTTCTTGTGTCCTTCTGCCTTTGAGATGGTTGAAATTCCTTTGTCTAATGTCACATTTTGAAGTCAGTTGGCTTTTCGAGAGATTTACGCATATTTTTTCCCCTCAAGATTTCAGGGGAATCTTAAGGTAAAGATGGAGCCTTGGGGTTTTTTTTTTGTTTGGATTTGTTTTTTAACAGTTTGGATTTAAAAAAAATAATGACGTTACTTCCATGTGCCAGATTAGCCTTTAGAAATTAGAGGATTCTAAGAAAACCTGTTAGTCCTCGGAGCCCAACCACCCACATGATAAGCTTCAGACTTTCTGATTTGTGAAACTGCTAGGACAGGATATTCAGCTCCATCCACTGCTTCTTTCTCTATTCTGTTATTTTCCAGTGTCTGGTGTTATCACTGAGTCAAAGATGATCACTTTAAATCCCACATTAGCAGCATGTAGAGCATACTCATGGCAGGCATTCTACATTGGTGCACTACTGTCAGCTCTGAAAACCAGAGTCATTTGCGTGTCTGAGTATGGGTAGTGCTGTAAAGGTACAAGCAGGAAGGCTGTGTAAGCCGTAGCAGCATGTTGACAGCATTTTACAGTCGTTGTGTTGATACAAAATCACGGCCACACAGGGAACACCTCAAAGTCATGTGTATATTAAACCTATCCAGAGTGGTTGTTTTGCTTTCTCCTGTTTCACAACAAGTTAACTAAACAATCCAATTTATAGCTTCCTGGTTTCCTGTTTTCATTCCATGTTTAGCTTAAGCTACCACAGTATCTTCTCTTTAGCATGTGTCCTACCTATACTACAGCTAAAATGCTATGTCAGGCTTCCTCTGTTGGTCCAATACTTCTATATGTTTTCACTCAAGGTATATTCAAGACTTCAGTCAGCTGTCAGGAGAAACAAACACAGATGCATCTCAAGCAGTGTTGGTTCAAGCAGTGGAAACCTGTTTCATTGGAAAGAGATTTATATTTGGAGTGAAGGTAACTTCTAATCCACATTACTCTCTTATAATTAGGTTTTTTCTTTAGCTTGTAGCCAGTTTGGGGCGCAGACTGAGTTATCAAAGCATCATGTACAACATCTTTTGGCAATTTGAGAAAACTTAGGGCTAGGACACGGGGAGGATTCTGCTCCTCTTCCCCCAGACTCCTGTGTTATTTTAAATGAGTCACATCCAAAGTCATCTTGAATGGCAGTAGTCAGCTTGACAGTTTGTCAGGGCTGCTTTTCAGAGAGCCTGAGCAGTGCCAAGCTCCTGTAACAGCTTGGAGTCTGTAAAAAAACCATGTACAGTTCAAGCAAGAAACAGACTGTCTTTTCAAGCAGTGCCCTACCTTTCCCACGCTGTATAGTCTCCTGGTGTCTGGAATGTAAGGACAAACACATCCCCTTGCAGCATTTTGATGTTTCATGATTTCAAGAGCATGTTTTCCACTGTTGATAAAGTACAGCTCTTCAACATATGTATCTGTGGCTCTTTTATGTGTTTAACAGACTCTGAAATATTAGTTCTTAGTAATATTTCCATGGAAACAGTCTTCTAAGTTCTCTTCAAGTGGTGCTTGTGTGAGTCATTCATATTATGAAGTCTTTGAACTAAACCCTACCTGGCAGGTGCTTTTCCTCTCCCGTAGGTATCATGAGGTTTATATCTGAGCTGAGGTTTTCCAGGCCTCTTAAGTAATGGAAGTCGGAGGACTTTGTGGATTAACTTTATTTAACTGGAACCATTCACCAGGTCTCTAGGTCTGATGCCTTTACAGCTATAATCCTACATATCAACAGCCTTGTGGCTGCTCCTGCACACACAAGGACTGAACACACATTCAAAGACCATTTACTCCTCCTTTGGCTGTAGGCATTTCTGGGCAGCTCTGTTCAGCTGTGCATGTGCTTGCACTCTCCCAGGTAAAAGTGACAACTGACAAAACATACTTACCTAGAAGGGTATTGTCCTTGTTTAAGAGCTTTCAACCTCAACCTTTGCTTGGACTCAGGGAGTAGGAGGGTTGTTGACTTTGAAGATGGCTATATTTTGGCCTCTGGCACTCCCAGACCTTGAGGGAGAGATGAAAAAGGGTTCATCCACTCTTCAAAACATTAGAAAATTCCTTTTAGTGTAATTAAAACATTCTTCTGTGTGGAGAGGAACAGGTTCTATAAAGAATTGCAGCTGAAGCTCCTGTGACACACTACTCTCCAAATGAATCTGAGAAGATCATAGAGTCCCAGACTGGTTTGGGTTGGAAGGGAACTTAAAGCTCATCCAGTTCCAACCCCCTGCCACGGGCAGGGACACCTTCCACTAGAGCAGGTTGCTCCAAGTCCTGTTCAACCTGGCCTTGAACACTGCCAGGGATGGGGCAGCCACAGCTTCTCTGGGCACCCTGCGCCAGCGCCTCAGCACCCTCATAGTGAAGAATTTCTTCCTAAAATCTAATCTAAATCTCCCCTTTTTCAGTTTGAAGCCATTCCCCTTGTCCTGTCCCTATGTGACCTTATCAAAAGCCTCTCTCCAGATTTCTTTTTGGCCCCTTTAGGCACTGGAGCTGCTCTAAGGTTTCCCCTTAAGGAGCCTTCTCTTCTCAAGGCTGAACAAATCCAGCTCTTGTAAAAGAAAAGCGTTGGACTTAGGCAGCTGGCCATTTGCACAGCACTGCACTGGGGGCAGCCCCGAAGCACCCAATGCCCTACAGTGAGGAAGACATTTTCAGTGAAGTTCTCAGTTTTCTTGGTTGTTTTTCCATGTTTTCCAAAACTCTGTGTAATTGCAGCAAGCAAAGAACCTCTCACTGTGATGCCCTTTATAGCCCTTGCCAGTGCTTATTTCCCAGGGAATATTGCTTTGTGTGACAGCCTGTTTTGTATTCTCTTCCCTGCAGATCCTGACAAAAAATTAGGCCTGAATTGAAGCCTGGCTTAAAAGACAGGTGTTAATTTTTATCCTTCTTTTTCTATCCCAAAATACTGTACTAAGACTTTTACCTTTTCCCCCACTCCCAGGGTTGGGCAAGGGAAGATGGAGGCCATTCTGCTGCCAGCAGCATCTTGCAGAGCTGCTCCAGAATTAACAGAAGTACAAAAACCCTTACAGCTTGCCAGCTCTTCCTGCCAAACGCTGCTGCTACTGGCTTTACTGTTATCAGCTACTTCCATCGGCTCCTGCAGTCAGCAAAACTCAGGAGCTGTAGTAACAGCTCAGATTTACCTGACACATCAGCAGCTGCAGCAGATGAACCTGTCAGTGAGCTCAGCAGCTTGTCTAGCCCGAGCAGAAACTCCTGCTCTGTTCAGTCTAGTGGCAGAGAAAGTCCTTTAAGGTCCTGGCAGGAGTCCTTGAGCCTGACTTCGTCTGTTGCTTGGGTAACAGCAGAAGACTTTCCCACTCTGGAAGTGGGAAGGCTGGTGAGTGAACAGCATGAACAAGAGGGGAGGCCTGTCCCTGCAGAATCCTGCAGTGTGAGCCTCAACAATCCAACTCTCTGGGATTCACCGTTTTGCAGCTCTGCTGTGAAGGAAGGGGATAAAGAGGAGCATAATGAGTTGAGTTCACAGCCTAGTCAGAGTGACAGTATCTCTGGAACTGATGAATTAGAGAGAATATCCTCCTCAGAGACTGAGTGTTCACATGGAACCAGTTCCAGGTTGTTACAACATCCCTTGGAATCTGGGGTACAAAGCACTCATCCAAAGACTGATGGTAGAAATTATTCTTGCCCAGAAAAATCCCACAACTCCCTTTTATACGAGAAAGATGCCTCAGGTTCTAGTCACATAAATGTGACTGGAGTGTCTCAGATGGACTCTATGCTGTGGGATGAGCTCGCGTTCTCAGAAAGCCTGAATGAATTCTTAGCCAGAATAGAAGGCAAAAGCATCATAACATCACCCAATCCCGATGCAGGCAAACATCCTGAAAGGAGCAGGCTGGGTGTAAATCTTAACAAATCACATCACAGGCAAACCCTTGTAGCTGCTGATTTGCCTGAAGCAAGTGTCTCCAGGAAGGTCTTGCCACCAGCAGAGAGTGACAGTTGGGAGAATGTATTGTTTGCTTGTCTTCAGTCACATGCACATCCTCAGAGTGATGAGCTGTCACAACGTGAGTCTTCCTCTAGTGTTTTATCTGACAAGGAATCTTGCTTTATACCTAACCCTCATCTACCTATTCTGTCACAATCCTTGCCAGTTACACCAGAGCCTTCTGTTTCTGAGAGCAGATACGTGCAGTCCAAAGCAGCAAATATTGACATTTCGAAGTCATCTTCTTTTATTAATCACTGTGCTGCTAAACATGGAGAAATCTGTTTGAAGAGGAGTGAGGCAGCTCCCTGTGTGCATTCTGCACATGGCAGCTGCTTAGCTGGTTGGGAAAATAAAGAAAACTCTTCTTCTACACCAAGCCAAAGACCAGATCTTACAGGAACATGGGATTCTGCTGCAGCAACTCCCAGCAATACGAGAAGGATTTATGAAAGAGAATTAAAGCCATTGACAGAAGTGTCAGAAAACACCTTCAAAAGTGTTAACAGGAGAGAGACACTGTGGAACAGTATCTTCCCCGAAGGCAGCTACGATGCTTCTGCTGATCTCTTTGATGCAAGTGCAAGAGAAAGGAAATCATGTAATTCTTTAATAAAGGAAGATGATACTTCGACGGACAAGGTCACAGCTGCTGAATTAGTGCTTTATGCTGGAGATGTTCCCTATAACACTTCAAAATGGAGCTCAGCCCGACACAGGTTCCCTCGTGCTTTTAGGAAGCACAGTACACCAGTAACATCCTCCTTTTGCGATGCACAATGCAATTCAGTCAGCGCTCAAGACTTTGTTCCTTATTCACAGTCCACTCCTATGGCAAAACCTCTCCAGAAGCTGTGGCCTGTTGGGGAAAGAAGCTCTTTTGTTGCTCTCTTCACCCCTACAAATCCCAGGAAGATCCATTCCAAATGCAAGCGATCTAGGTCTGCCTTTCAGAATACTCTGCTGCAGCAGCTTACTGGCAGGTTAGTGAAATGTGAATGGTCAAGTAATAGTGAAGACAAGGAAAGTAATAGCTCTGTATCGCAGCAGTTCCTTAACAGCCAACTGCCTGCCAGCTGTGAGGAGTGGATCCCTCCTTCTGCAAACAAAAGGTTGAAGCCATCTGCATCTTTGCAGTTGAAAGCAGTTGGGCTGGCTCCTGACGTGCGGGTGAGCTGTGGGTACACTGACAGGAACCCTACTTCTGAGAGCATAAACAGTGAGAATGATGCATGCTTCCAAAACGAGAGACTAAACCCTGGGGACGCAGCCTGGACTTTAACAACTCCTGTATCTGCTGATGTCACCAAGGCCTTGCTCTTCACTGAAACTTGTTCCCCTTCAGAAGACAAGACTCTCCTCTCAAGTGCAGGTTACTCGGGGGGGATGTCTGGAGGGGCTGCTGGCTGGTCTCCGGAGTTGTTCTTCCAAGCACAAACCCCTTCTTCCCATAATCCAAAACACTAAAATAAAGATATATTTATGTCATATTCTTTTAAATTATTTGTAAAACTTCATGGAAGGAGCCAGAAGAAGAAAAGCTTTGTAATAATTGCTTATATACCTATTGGCATATGTCTTCCTAAGATGAGTTGTGTTTATTTGCTGATCTTTGTACCACGGAGATGGGGGAAAACAGAATTTGCAGTTACAGTTTCACTGTAAATGAACTCTAGAATGTGCAATAAAGACTTTTGTAAATGAGTATTTAATAGCTCTCATTCTATCAAGTACAGGCAGGTGAAGTGTTGTAGCGTGCATTGTCTTCATCACGAGAAGAGCCCTGGAATCTGTGTCCACTCCAGATTCTCACCTGATGACTCTCTGTGCGGAACAGTTTCCTCAATGAATATCAAATACTATATGGGAGCTTGGTATTTGAGCCCAGTCTGGCAGCATTGAGCTGGGTGGAGAGGACCATCCTGAGAGGTTGGTAGCAGCTCTCAGCTTTCCTGGAGGTTTTGTCACGTTCAAGACTGCTAGTGGCTCATTCCTGACAGTGTCTTTCCTTTTCCTTGCTTTGACATCTTCCAAATCCTCCACCCAGAACAGCTCTATTTGGGATCACTAAACAGAGAAATCTTGGAGCTGCAGTTGTTGAAGAAGGGGCTGCAGAAGCGTGTGGGGACCTGATAGCACAGGATCTTACCAGCCTGAAAATGCTGGCTTGGAGGACCAGAAGCAGGCCTCAAATTCATAGAATCATATAGAATCATTGTACAATGGTTTGGGCTGGAAGGGACCTTAAAGCTCATCCAGTTCTAACCCCTATGCCTGTGCTTACAATGCTGTACCTGGGCAGAAGATGTTATTGATTACACATCAAATCCTACTTGATGAATCTGTTAGGGGTAAAAGAAGTAAGAAATGTAGCCTGCCTGGAAACGGTAAATGTATGTTTATAGCTTAAGTAGCAGAAATAAAGAGGAAGACAGCATTACTCATACCCAAATCACTGAGCACAGGGAAAAGCAATACTGAAAAGGTTTTAAGACATCAGTGCTCAAATACAACATTAAACTAGCTGTTTCTACTACAGCCTCTCAGATAATATGAGACTGCAGCATCGGTGGCTCTTTAAGCACTCCCTTGTGATGAACTGGACAAGCACTCACTTTATCATGGGGGTTAGAGCTGGTCCAAATGGTACCCAGAGACTTGCTGCAGCTAGCGCTGAACCACTGCCAGAGCTTCCACATCATAGACCTGACAGCATCTTGACATGAAATGTTTTGTCCAGCATGAGTGATTTTATTAGGCAGGCAATTCATCTGCACTCCATGGTAAGCGATAGCTCTGGCGCAAGCTGATGTGATTGTAATTATAAGCTTGCACAAAAAGAATAAAGCTCAGCATGTTTCATTCTGAAGGTAATAAAGCTCCTGAAAACGCACGCTGGGTTTGTGACTGATTCCCTGCGCATAGAAAGCCATAAATCAAGACTAGGTTTTAAATTAGGACTGTCTGTATGATACCACTGAAAACAATGCAAGGCAGTCAGAGCTTGCTCTATGCAAGGGGACTGCACACGTAGCGAGACCAAAAAGCACTGTTGTGTGACAGGTCACAATGATACCTTCTGGGCAGAGCTCCCCAAGTGCTCTGTAGGAAGACTTTGCACATGAGATGGTGGAGGAGAGGCAGTAATCTGCCTTGGGTTTGCTCCTGTAGTCTCTTACTCTTCCATTTCTTCCCTGGGCACTTTGTTCCCTTCTTGCAGCGAGCTTTTGTGCTCCTACAATCCTTTTACCAACGATTTACAGGCCTTGCCCTTGCTGCTACACCTACTGAACAAGAAGGTTCACATCCCACCGGTTACATGCTCCTTGCAAGGAAGAGCTGCCACTCTTCCCCTGCCTTTCCCTGAGAACAGCTTGGCCTGGCTTCTCCAGCCATCACTCCCAGCAGCACGCTCCATCCCTGCTCTCTTTCAGTAAATTCCCAAGCTGTCCAAGCTTTAAGGATGTTTTCTTCCCTCTCCTTTACCTAGTTCCTACCTAGGAGCATGCAGGGACTTTTCCTCTCCAAAAACCTCTCTGTGTTCTCACTGACTCCAAGTGCCAGCTTCCAAGGGACCATGGAGCAGATGGTCCAGCCCTAATGTCAGACATTTACCACGGAAGGAGCTTCAAGGTCAGTGGAAAAGGCAATAAAAGACACATGGTGTCTTCAAGCTTCACAGCTCATTTCTCAGTGTAAGCATTAGAAGTCATCTCTGATGTGGAGCAGAGCACAGGGGAGGAAAACTGGTCCTCAGAAGGAGTCAGAGCACATTTATGTATTGACCCAAAGAGTAAAGGCTTACCATGGGCAATCTTGGATTGCCCAAAATCCAAAAAGATTCTGTGGGGAATTCCAGTGGAGTTCTGTCAGCATGAAAAAAAAAAGAACAAGTTGAAGGATGGAGAAGAACCAGCATTAAGTTAATAAAGGAACTGGGACAAAGAATAAAAGACATCCGAAGCATCCAACCATCACCTTGACCCAACACAAATCCTGCATCGCACTAGGACAAGGGTTTAACCAGCTACAGGTTTGCAATGATGATCACAGTATCACACAGTATCACAGTATGTTAGAGATTGGAAGGGACCTCAAGAGATCATCTAGTCCAATCCCCCTGCCAGAGCAGGAACACCTAGATAAGGTTACACAGGAATGTGTCCAGGCGGGTTTTGAATGTCTCCAAAGAAGGAGACTCCACAACCTCCCTGGGCAGCCTGTTCCAGTGTTCTGTCACCCGCACTGAGAAGAAGTTTCTTCTCAAGTTTAAGTGGAACCTCTTGTGTTCCAGTTTATACCCATTACCCCTTGTCTTATCATAGTTTGCCATTGAGAAGAGCCTGGCTCCATCCTCATGACACTCCCCCTTTATATATTTATATACACTAATAAGGTCCCCCCGCAGTCTCCTCTTCTCCAAACTATAGAGACCCAGCTCCCTCAGCCTTTCCTCATAAGGGAGATGCTCCACTCCCTTAATCATCTTTGTCGCCCTGCGCTGGACTCTCTCCAGCAGGTCCCTGTCCTTCTTGAACTGAGGGGCCCAGAACTGGACACAATATTCCAGATGCGGTCTCACCAGGGCCGAGTAGAGGGGAAGGAGGACCTCTCTCGACCTACTGACCACCCCCCTTCTAATACACCCCAGGATGCCATTGGCCTTCCTGGCCACAAGGGCACAGTGTTGGCTCATGGTCATCCTGCCATCCACTAGGACCCCCAGGTCCCTCTCCCCTACACTACTCTCTAACAGGTCGTTCCCCAACCTATACTGGAACCTGGGGTTGTTCCTGCCCAGATGCAGGACTCTACACTTTCCCTTGTTATATTTCATCAAGTTTCTCCCTGCCCAACTCTCCAGCCTGTCCAGGTCCCGCTGGATGGCAGCACAGCCTTCTGGTGTGTCAGCCACTCCTCCCAGCTTAGTGTCATCAGCAAACTTGCTGACAGTACACTCAATTCCCTCATCTAAATCATTGATGAATATATTAAATAATACTGGTCCCAATACTGACCCTTGAGGCACTCCACTAGATACAGGCCTCCAACTGGACTCCGCCCCATAGACTACAACTCTCTGGCTTCTGTCCTTCAGCCAGTTCGCAGTCCATCTCACTACCTGATCATCCAGGCCACACTTCCTCAATTTAGCTATGAGGATGCTGTGGGAGACTGTGTCAAATGCTTTGCTGAAGTCAAGGTAGACCACATCCACCGCTCTGCCATCATCCATCCACAATGTTATTTCCTCATAAAAGGCTAGGAGGTTGGTCAAGCATGACTTCCCCTTGGTAAAGCCATGTTGACTGCCCTTCATAACCCTCTTATCCTTGACATGCCTTAAGATGGCATCAAGGATAAGGTGTTCCATCACTTTCCCAGGGATGGAGGTGAGGCTGACCGGTCTATAGTTACCCGGGTCCTCCTTCTTGCCTTTTTTGAAGACTGGAGTGACATTTGCTTTCCTCCAGTCCTCAGGCACCTCTCCCGTTTCCCAAGACTTGGTAAAGATGATGGAGAGTGGTCTAGCAATGACTTCCGCCAGTTCCCTCAACACCCGCGGGTGCATCCCATCTGGACCCATGGATTTATGGATGTCCAGATTGCTCAACTGGTCCCTAACCCATTCCTCATGGACTAAGGCAAACCGCTCCAGTGACCTGACTTCATCTGAGGTCTCAGGAGTACAGGGTTCTTCAGGACTGCCTCCAACAGAGTAGACTGACACAAAGAAGGCATTCAATAACTCTGCCATCTCAGTATCTTCTGTCACCAGGGCACCCATCCCGTTCATCAGTGGGCCAACCTTGCCTCTGGTATTAGTTTTATCAGCTATGTATTTGAAAAAGCTCTTTCTGTTGTCCTTGACCCCTCTGGCCAGATTTAATTCTAAGGAGGCCTTAGCCATCCTAGCTGCCTTCCTACATCTTCTAGCAGCAGCCTTATATTCCTCCCGAGTGGCCAGCCCCTCCTTCCATGACCTATAAACTCTGCTCTTCCACTTGAGCATACCCAGCAGTTCCTTATTCAGCCACGCAGGTCTCCTGGTCCTCTTCCTTGACTTCCTACGTGTCGGGATGCTCAGCTCTTGAGCTTGGAATAAGCAATTCTTGAATGCCAACCAACTATCTTGGGCCCCTTTACCTTCAAGCAGCCTTGCCCATGGGACTTCCCCTAGCAATTGCCTGAAAAGGCCAAAGTTTGCCCTGCTGAAGTCCAGGGTTGCAATTCTACTTGCTATTGTACTGGTCCTACCACACAAGATCCTGAATTCCACCATCTCGTGGTCGCTGCAACCAAGGCAGCCCTCAACCCTTACTGCTTCGACCAGCCCCTCCTTGTTAGTGAGGATGAGATCCAGCAGCGCTCCTCTCCTGGTTGGCTGATGGGTGAAGATGGTACCTGTCAGAGACCACCCTTAGTGACTGACTCCAGCGTTCCTTTGGTATTTCACACTTTGCTGTCATCCCTCTTGCTTTGAATAGCCTCTTCCTTCTGTTCCAGTGCAAAGGGACATTGCTCCCTTGGACAGCAGCTCTACTTCTGCCCTTCTTGTGAGGTCCCAATGCTGTGAGAGCCTTGATGTGCTCAACCCAAGCAGAAAAGCCTCAGCAGTCATTCATTTGTTGATGTGATATTAAATCACATCAAGTGAATCTGTCTTCTGTATATTTTTAAGGCAACTTTGTTTTGCAGCTCAGACAAACCCCCCCAGACAAATCAAACACTCCAAACACCAAGTGGAAAGGATTAAACATTTATTTACATACAGATACATATGTAAGCAATTTCTAAGTATAAAAAGGACATTACAAATAAACATGAAGCATCATACATTCATCATCCCGGTCATCCCTAATACATTCCTTTCTCAACCCCACTGCACCACACTTGACCACAAGAACTTAAAAAAGACAGACAAGCCAAATTCCTCTGACAGTCAATGATTCACAGTTTGGCCATTTGCTAACACCTAACCCCTTCCCATAGACAGCATGACCCTGGCGTCAATGACCCCAGAGATCAATGCTCTGACCGGCTGTAGTGCATTTTCTCCACTGACATGGTTGTGCTTGATCAGCAAGGAACAGCGTCCTCTCCTTTCCCTTCTGGCCACGTGTTCAGGAATGAGGGGTCTGCCTACAATTCTGTACATTGTGCTAATTCACAGTTGTTGGGGAAAAGGCAGCAGTGGGGAAAACTCCAACCCAGGAAAGCCCTTTGATGCAGTGACTTCCCTGGTGTGGAGGTTCCAAACAAGATGCTGCTTTTAGTGCTTAGGCAGGTTTTTAAACTATGAGTCAAACTACGGTTGATGGTATAAACCATACTTTGTTCATGCTTTAATATTGATTTGCTAGTAACCAAAGCTGAGAGTAACGCAGGTTTTCTCCTGAGGAAATGAAGGTGCCTTTATAACATCTGTAAGAACTGATCGTAGCTTGAAAGAGGAAATGTGTTAGACTTAAAACCTAAAGGTAACGCAGAGCACAAGGAGCTTGTCAGTCAGGTAACGTTACAAAGGGGAGCAAACCGGAAAACACGAAATTAAAACGCTTACTCAAAGCATCAATGAATTGAGATGAGAGCTGGGGGAGTCTGTGCAGATCAAAGGCAGTTTGGGGAAGAAACCCTCATGATCTGCAAATTCACAGAACAGCCAAATATGTGCAGCAGAACAGAGAGACGTGGAAGTGAAAGAGGAGCAGAGCGAGCCTGGTCCCATGCTGACAGCTGAGTGACTGCAGCTGCTCCAGTCTCAGGGGGGTTTGTGTTTCTTTCCCTTTTGTAAACAGCCATAGGGAATAAAATGGATGTGACACATCTATAGCACATCTTAGTGTGCTGAAAACCATGGTATGTTTTAAATTGCTTTTCTAATATTCACATACATACTTGTCACTCCAAACCAGCACCGCAACAAGCGCTGGCCTTCCTCTGTACTCTCATTAGACGGCTTTTTCTCCCCCAACCATTTTATTCTTACTCCGTTAAAATGCCAAAGAAGCACTCCCTTCTCCTCTGCTTCCCCCTCAGAAAGGTTTGATTGCTGGGGACACTGTGGCCATTACATTTACTAAAGCTCATGACCATGATGCAACCCAGACTCACAGAGATGCTCCACACAACCACACAAGTGATGGCTCAGAATGGCTTCTCCACATGGCCATAAGTGCCCCTGGATGGAGAGCAGTATCCACTTGCTCACTGGAGATTTACTTGCACCAAACCCCTACCAGTTCTGAGCATCTGAACCTCTTCTGTTGGTCCCATGAGAAGAGACACATTCCTTACAGGATGCCCTGGCTGACCTGCTTATGGGTTTAGTTGGGTTTATGTTCATAGTAAGAATCTCAAGGTGGCACAGAAGATGAACCATGGATGCTCTTCTTCCTAGCTAAAGCAGCAGCTGGATCCAGTGGTCCATACTTGTTTCCAGTCTGAGACCTCCACAGTGCCTGAGGCATGAGCAGAACTGGGGAGGAACAGATTCATGATGACAGGTACTAGAGGAAACAGGCTTTGAAAAGCATTCATGTGACACCAGAGCCCTTGCTCACTGCCCATGAAAGCACAAGAGCACTTCTATCACCCCCTGTCTCCTCCAGGGAGCCATGCATAGCTAAACCCATGACTGACACAGGTTTTGGCCATGTCAAGTACCTGTGGACCAGGGCTCCAGAAGATGCTCAGCAAGGACAACACCATCCTGCACATCAATGTTACCCCAAGCTAAGCAGCATGGAAAAAGCAAAGGTGCAAATGTAAAGGTGGCATTTGCTTCTTGAGCTTAATTGTAGCACTAACCAGAGCTAAAATTATCTCCTGAGCCTGCTGGAAAAGGATAACTGGTTCAATGAATGTGAGATCACATCCAGGGAGTGCTAATAGCTATTAACGTGAAAACAGAGACAACCTCTGAGCACAGTACAGCACAGTTTATCCAGACAGGAGAGCTGAGCTGTTAACCCTAGATGTACTCCTGAAACCACTCTCATGTTTCACTGATGACATTCACCGCCTAAATTACACTCATTGCTGTCCCAGTGTCTGCTATATCCAGGTTATCTTTCCCCAGTTACCCATTCGACAGCATTTGGAGGGGCAAGCATTAGAGGTGAAGGGTTTTTTCCCCCTGGATCTGTGGCTCACACTTGGAATAAAACAAACACCCCCAGCTCACACGGCATAGTTTTTACTTCTGGTTTAAGTTACAGCTCATTCACATGAGGAGCAAGGGGTGCGATGGCATCCATGGGTGCTGACAGCCGCAATCTCTCTTGGCTGGATATAGTACAGTACTGCAAAGGAGACTTGGGGTCAGTTCAGCGAGGAGGTGATTAGGGAGGTGAAGTCAGAGCAATGCAGTGGGCTACTTTGGGAGCCTTGCATCATGGTCAGCATGATTACTCTGTTTGTTGCCAAGATAAACCCTAAAGCAAAGCAGATGAGAGATCTATAATCATTATGGTACATTCAACTACAGCTTGAGTGGATGGTCACATTTCAAAGACATGACAAGTTGAGCCTGCTTTGCTTAGGATGCACTACTCACTTGTAGGAAATCAAGGTAGTGTTTCCCCACCACTCATCATGACAGCTGTCCTTCAAAGGGATGACCCTTTGCTGCTTGTGAACGGTAAGCAGAACAATTATTACCCACAGCCACAAGAGGACAGACTTGATGCAAGGAAAAAGGGTGGTGCCAAGAGCCACATTTGTGCAGAGAAGAGAATAAAGTTTATAAATGAAGGAATAGGCATTTTGATACAACATCTTTTACAGGTTTTTCACCACTAGAACTGATTTATTTCCTTTGGTTCCAATGGGTTTTCTGATTAGCCCTTGTATAGATCAACATTTCAGTTTCCATACTTGCTCACAAGGAATTCACAAAGCATCCTCTCAAAACACCTTTTTTCTAACTGAATTAACTCAGAAGGGTCTTTGTTGGTAGGAGCAACTTGTATAAGGATATTGGGGGTGCTTTGATATTGAAAGCAGAACAATTTCAGATGAGCATCCCTTATTAAATCTAGAGCAATGAAAATCTAAGCCATAGATGCACCTTTTAAATGAGGATGGGATTGAGAAGACCCTGAGCGAGTAGAACCATCTCTTTACTTTGCATCCTCTGCTCCACAGGCCCATCTGTCCCCTTGCACAAAGGGCTACAGTACTCACTGTCCCACAGCCAGGAGAGGGCTTCTGTGACTGTGTCTCCAGCCATACTGACCATGGTGACACCACAGGTCCCCAAAGGGCAGGTGATCCTGCATGGCTGCTCAGCCTATTTTAATAGCTGGAGAATTCAACCTCTTTTCCAGCTGAAGTCTCTCGCTACAGAAATGATGCCAGCTCAACATCTCAGCTTGATCTACAGACAGATCTTCATACCCAAAAGACAAGTGGAAAAGCATCTGAGCAAACAGCAGTCCTCAGGGATAACAAACAAGGCAAAACCCAACGGGTTTGACTGTAACTAATTGCACCCCTTGTCAGCAAAAGCTGGGGAAAGCCTCTTGTCCCACACATGTGCTCACATCGTGCTTCTGCATCACTAGTTTTGATTTTCAAATCACTGCCTCCTGTGTCAGCCTCAGTCTGCTGCTGCTGTTACTGATGCTGAAGGAATTCAATAGCCATTAACCACTAAACCTAGACTAGCAGGAGCCAACTGTTACCAACATCGCTATTTCCAAACAGCATCAGCAGGCTGACAGGTTTTATAAGGGCTGTTTCATGTGTTCCACAGCAGAGAACAAAGCATCTTGCCTGACAATTTGTCATGTGTGGGTTTCATTAAATAACGATCACAAAGCCATTTAGCATTCAGCACAAGCACGTATCTGACTGCATGCTCAAACAACTTACCTGTAGATCAAATCAGGACTTCAGTGTTTAGAGGCAGGAAGAGGCATTCAGTGTCCCTTTCTTTACAGAGTTCAGAATATCACCTTTTACATCATAATTCTTTGACCTGAAGGGCTTTTTTTCCACCCCCAAGGACTGTCTCTCATGGGGAACACAAATAGGAACAGAGGGAGTCATGGCTTGTCCCAGCAAACTTGCAGTGTAAATACCCAATGCAAAGTACCAGGGAGTACTTCCCATGCAGTGATGTGAAGCACACAACATTTGGTGGTTTACCCAAGATCAGCCTAACTGAATCAGTGGCTGAACTGGAAAATAGAGTTTAGACCATGCAGTTCTCAGGAGATGCTTTCACTCATCTTTGCAAACAGGTTTGACAGATAAAGCAAACATCTGTGGACCATCCAATATTGGCTTCTGCTTGGAGCTATGCACTGTGCAAAAAGAACTCAAGAAAAGGTCTCATTATGGGACTACTACAGAAATTAATATTCACCCAGAAATGAGATTATCCTACATCACCCTGAAAACACATCAAAACCTAGCTTTGCTCTCTTGATAACAGAGAATGTTTCTGGTCAAATTTGGCTCCATTATATCAATTCTGCATGGCTTTTGGACCCTCGACCCAGTAAGCATCACAAGGCTTTTACTGACAGTTCTCAAAATCCCACTCATCTAGCAAGGTGTTGGCTATAGCTGAGGAGCTGATTGCCAGATAATTGGGGTTTGTTATTTTATCTCCTTTTCGTTTTCAAGGCTTTGATCATTATACCACAGCACTAACTTAGTAACTGATAAAGCTCATCTTCTAGTTGGGATGCTATCAGCAGTGGACCAGACTGCAGAAGAGAAAGTACGCTCTCAGTGCTACAAGGAGGATGGGTTGTATGCACTAGAGAGATACTTGAAGGTGTACAAAAATAATTCCTGCAAAGGAGTTACTACAATAAAATATCACTTCTTAACCTTGTTAACTGCAGGAAAAGAGGCGAGTTTCAAACGACAGCTTTGGCTTATGACCTTATAAAGTGTTGCATACACCACCATTGTTTCCTTCCAACTTTTTAAGTCTACACAGAATAAGCCTTGAAAGGAATCAGTTCAGATCTGCCTCTGGAGAAGTCTGATACTTCACTTGAACAGCAGTCCAACTGCACCACTCTACCCTGAAGCAAAAGCACATCACTGTGCAGAGATGGAGTCCTTACATGGAGAATATTTGCTAGCAATAAAAAGAACCAATGCTTCGAGGTTGCTTGTAGGCAGCTAGTCTCCAAAATAGCCACCTACAGGTTAGGAACAGTACTGGAAAAGGAGACAGCCTTCTAGAAACCTCAAAGTGAATACCCAAAAAAACCAGTTTAGTGGTTTCTGCTATTTAACCAGTTCAGCTTGTTCAGTCATGATAATGTGTTAGAGCTCAGCCTCCAGAAGTGATGCAAGGAACACCTCGAGATGCATTTACAGTGGTGCCCAGGAAGAATGAAAAGTACCTGCCAAGCTTTGATGCTTTAGGAAATCCAGCTGAGGAACCTATAGGTGTTCTACTGGGCAGTCCCCTTCCTCCTTGATAACTCAAAGAGCCCTGTCCTATTTGATATCAATTCTGTGCTAACAAGCTCAGCATCTGCACAGTCAGAGCTTTAGAAGTTAAATATACATAGCACTGCTTTTACGTTGAGCGTTACCTCACATCTGACACCCTCAGCCTTGCTCTTAATGACTACCTACAACCTGTGCAGAGTCACTGTCTCTAAGTTGTGTGGTCTTCACAAGCACAAACAAAGCAGTGTCTGGCAGTTTAAGGAGTGCTCAGGAATGACTTTGCTCTTCAGCACAGGCTGTACCACACAGTCCAGCACAGCAGAAGCCACCGAGTCCCACACATTTCTAAATCCTCTGGACTACACCATGAGCAGAGAGCGAAAAAGAATGGGCCAGCACAGTCGATGACTTGTCCCCCAACTTCTCATACTTACAAAGATCTTTGCTAAGTGTTACCTAAATGACAAACGAGCCTTGTACCACAACTGCTACATCTTCCTTTTTACCACTAATCATAACAGAAGAAAGTGACCTAAAAAATAGCAAGAAAATACTAGAAATGACCATATGACACACCGATCCCCTCTCTCTGATACAATCAGCTCCCTATTACGGATCAAAGGCACAACATGATACAGCCCAAAAGTCTTTCCAGGAACATGTGTAAAAGCATTTTAAAATGCCTTTTTAATTGTTATTCTTTTAAAGACGCACTTACTGGCAGCTTTTTATGTCAATACAAAAGCTTTGTTTTAATCTTCAGTACAAGCCAAATTAATATTAAATTGATTAACTCTAAATTACAGCAAATCACAGCCATGTAATTGCCAAGGGAGGTTTATGCAGATTAGCTGAACTGAACTGAAACTTCTAAGTATCATTTTGCACAGGCACATTTCGCTATCTTCCTGTTTCACTTCAATGTCAATGTGTACATTTGCAATGCATTGTTTATAACATCCCAAACTCCAGAGTGCTTCCACTTCAGGGGGTCTGTAGAAAGAAATTGCCTAAGCAGTTATACACATACTGGAATCTGAGATTAAAAGTAAAGCATTGAGTGAATTAAATGACTCTACAGCCCTGAACATGAAAGCTACTCTAGTAGAGAAACCAGTTTGGAGAGCAGTTCCATGAGGTGAGTGCTGGATGGGTCAGACACAGAATGATACCATTTGCAACCCGCTGCTATTCCCACCTAGCATAAAAACCCTTTTACATTGTACACCTGCCTTTCAACAAGAACTGTATCTACAAGCTTTATGTTTAAGCTGGACGTATTGCAGACGGCCACTTCAAACTGCTCTCTCTTTGAACCCTTACACGCAATCTGTGCACGCACAGGATTTTGGTCACATCTGGTGCACTTTTTCCCCAGCTCCACCAATAATCTTTCCCAAAGGTAATTTTCCACATTAGGACATTACTAATTAGCGGAGGAATGGTTAATTTTCTGGTTTATTTTTATTTCTGGAGAAGTCTTTTCATCCTGCGTTGGCCATCAAAGCAGCACAGTCCTTTCCCACTATGTTTTAGGCCTAGAAAAAGAGGTAACAAGATTTGTTTTATTTTTATGAACAGTGCTTATTAGTGTGGGGTTTTTTCCTAACCAGTCTAAGTTACACATTCAGAGGACAGCAATGTAGTCAGACTACGTTTGGTCTATGGAATATTTGCTGAACTGCTAGCACCAAAGGGAGCAACTGAGCTGTATCCAGGTCTTTTTACATCTGGAAAATGTTGATATATGTAACTTGTCCTTTAATTCCATGTTCATGAAAGTGCCTGTAGATGAGAGACATAACACTATTTCAAACACTGGAGTCCTCCATGGAGACGCATGGGCAGACGCTATGTACATGTCCTAAGAGCTCACTCACTGGCAGCCCCAAAGACTGCCAGTGTAGTCCAGGGTCAGTGTTCATTGTTGGTTTATTTAATTTCAAAAAGGACCAAACACATTGTTCTGATAGGGAGATATTCAACTCTTCAGTATCTTCTTCAGGAGAGGCTGCACTAGTCTCCCACAGAAGGAAACACAGCAGCTCGTGTTCTGCATCACATGAAGCCCTTGTGCAACTCTTCTGTTCCTAACCTGCTCCAGAGGCTGCAAGAAAGGTGAAACTTCAACCGTGATATATTCTGCTATGTTGCCATCCAGCTGGAGCCATGCTTCCAGGTCTGCATCCTGACTTGGGAAGTGGCAGGAATTCCCTTCAAGCAGATAAATCCCAGCGAAGGAAAAAAAAGAAGGAAAATAAACAAACCCTCTTGGCCCATGGCAGAACAGGAAATCCCCTGCCAGCTCCTCAGTTAAAATTACAGCAAGTCAAGTAGCTGATGCTTTTCCCCTCTCCTGGTAAGGGGGATGAGACATTGTTCTCAAGGGTGTTCTGTCGTGCCTCGCTGATCAAGCGACAGGCCAAGTCCAGGAAGAGTTTTTCCACGTTATCCGACTCTTTTGCTGAGGTCTCCAGGTAGTACATATCCTGTGCTTCGGAAAACTCGGCAGCTCTCTGCTGGGAGACTTCCCTCTTATCAGCTAAATCAATCTTATTACCTGCATTGATAGAAAAGGAATTCATTTGGCTTCCAAAAACAAGAGAAGTGGAGGTTGGAAAAGGATAAAGAAGAGTTTGGTGTTGTACATATGCATGGACAGTGGTTTTGATGTGAAACTCTTAGTTTTTCCCCTCTCTTCCAAATAATAGATTCCCTGATACAAGTGATTAAGTTCATTTAATATCAGCTCATTTAGAGCAATATGTCCTGTGAACATCCAAGTCAGTTAGCTCTAATTTAGCACCAGTGCATCTGTTTGCTGCTATCAACCAAGATTAAAGGATTTCCATTATATCTATTGAAAATTCTTCTGTTCTTGCTCTGAGCAGCACTTAAAATGTCAATTACAGCATACGAGACACTAAATGTGATATTTCTCATGTCATTACAGGATTTAAAAGAAGCCTGGCACAGAAGGCAGCTTTCCTATTTCAATATTCCTAGGAAGTATTTGGCTGTTGAGGCTGGAAGAGGACTGGGCCTGGGGAGCACTTGCAGAGAGAGGTGGGATGAGGAACCAGCCCCTTGAGCTCAGTTCAGCAGAGAGCTGATTAAAGCCTCAAGCAAGCATCTGATATGATTATACCCTATTACTGGCCACTTCACTTCAAACATGATGGTTTTGCCATAAATTAATCTCATAATGAAGATAACAGACCAGGACCTACAATAACAGGGGACTGTGTCCATGGACTCTGCAGTTTCCGTAGGAAACATCTCTTGGGTCCACTTCCATGAGCAATTTTGATACTTAGTGGGAGGAACACACTGCAGTTTCATTGGCAAACCGCATCTCATTGCCCTCGTCTCACCTGAGATGTCCTTTCTTTCCCGATAAAGCAGTTTCTTGGACCCACTGCACATACTGGTTTCCTTTCTAAACAGATTATCACTCAATACAAGTGGTTTATGTGTCTCACCATATGGGTACAGCAACCTGCAGGCATCACCAGATTGATGAGATCCGAGCTGGGAGTCACAAGGGAAACTGCTCTATTCTTGGCTCAGTTGGTAGCTGCACCATCAACACTTTAGTCCCATATGGAACTGAGTGGTGAAGTATCCACTTCTGCATGCAACAGCCTTTGATCTAAGACAGGACCACACTTCAAGTAATGGCTGTGGTGTCCTGAACACCACCATCAGCATCTTGGCAGAGTGACTTTTACAAGGGCCTGTAGTGACAGGACAAAGGGGAACAGCCTTTAACTGACAGAAGGAAGACTGAGATGAGCTCTTAGGCAGAAGTTCTTCCCTGTGATGGTGCTGAGGCGCTGGCACAGGGTGCCCAGAGAAGCTGTGGCTGCCCCATCCCTGGCAGTGTTCAAGGCCAGGCTGGACGGGGCTTGGAGCAGCCTGCCCTAAGTGGAAGGTGTCCCTGCCTGTGGCAGGGGCTTGAAATGGATAGTCTTTAAGGCCCCTTCCAATGCAAACCAAGCTGTGATTCTATGATTTGGAGAAGGCATGGTCCACACACTGGGTTTAGAGCTGTACCCACCTACAGTTACAACTGGTTGGCAATGAGATCTTCCACACCAGCTCCAGCATCCAGCACCGTGAGTTCACACAGATGCCATGTTTTCCTCCTGCTCACATCCCCATCTGATACCAACCCCTCGACACACACATCTCAGCCCCCTCATCACACCAGCCCATGTGGGACCATCACCACTTACCCACTAGCACGGTGATGACCTTGTTGCTGGCGTACTGCTCGATCTCCCGCAGCCACTCGGGCAGGCAGCGGAAGGATTCTTCGCAGGTGATGTCGTAGGTGAGGATCAAGGCGTTAGCGCTGCGATAGTAACTCTGTGTGATGGATCGGAACCGCTCCTGTCCCGCCGTGTCCCAGATCTGCAGCTTTGGGCAGAACAAGGAAAGGTGGGAAAAGGGAATAAAGAAGTTAACGTCTTTTATTCAATAGCAGCACTGTTTTGACCTATTGAAACCCCTTCAGGGTAAAGCCAATGGTGGGAAAGCACTTTGCGTTTCTCCCTGTTGGCTTCACAGTATCACAGTATGTTAGAGATTGGAAGGGACCTCAAAAGATCATCTAGTCCAATCCCCCTGCCAGAGCAGGAACACCTAGATAAGGTTACACAGGAATGTGTCCAGGCGGGTTTTGAATGTCTCCAGAGAAGGAGACTCCACAACCTCCCTGGGCAGCCTGTTCCAGTGTTCCGTCACCCTCACTGAGAAGAAGTTTCTTCTCAAGTTTAAGTGGAACCTCTTGAGTTCCAGTTTGTACCCATTACCCCTTGTCCTATCATTGTTTGCCACTGAGAAGAGCCTGGCTCCATCCTCGTGACACTCCCCCTTTACATATTTATATACACTAATAAGGTCACCCCTCAGTCTCCTCTTCTCCAAACTATAGAGACCCAGCTCCCTCAGCTTCCTTTCACCCAGAGTGTTTTGTTTGTGTTCCTGCACTAGTGCATTGAAATGCAAGGCACAAAGTCAGTTGGCACTGCAGCCGACAGCCTCTGGAAGGCACAGGTCTGTGGGTTTTCATGTGGCTTCCAGTGTCTCCCTTTGCTGTGGACAGAGCTGCTGGCCTGGAGTTACAACAGAGGCGATGGAGAAAGAAAGTCACTTCTCCTGCTCCTGAATTCCAACTTAACAGCAGCATCCATCCCAAGAAAAAAAAATGAACCTTTCCTCTAGCTCCCAAAGCTAGTTACAGTTATGCTGAGACGATGCATTGATAGATGGAAAATACAGGATTGAACGAGGAGCTCAGATGAAGGTTGATCCAAGGGACTCATTTCTTCTTTATAACATCATCCATCCCACTTAGTTGCTCACTGGCTGCATTCCCAGGCAGTAGAACTGGTTGACATGTCCTTAACTATATCACAGACTGCTTTGGGTTGGAAGAGACCTTAAAGCTCACCCAGCTCCAACCCCTGCCACAGGCAGGGACACCTTCCACTAGAGCAGGTTGCTCCAAGCCCCTGTGTCCAACCTGGCCTTGAACACTGCCAGGGATGGGGCAGCCACAGCTTCTCTGGGCACCCTGTGCCAGCGCCTCAGCTCCAAAGAGGTCATGAGCATTTGCCAAACCCTCTGGGTCCAGGAAGACAACAAACGTTTCCCAATACAAACTAAACTGATGCTGTTTTTATACTCTTACCATCTGCAAAACCTCAATTCTTCAAACAGGCGGTCAAAGAAACAAACATCCAAAATGGAAACATTTCAACATAAAAGAGCATTTCTTTGCTTCAGCTCTTATTTTTTTAAAGCACCCTCCTTGGAATTAACTATGTGAAAGGGTGGTTTCTGGCCAAAATCCTGCATACTTTAGGAAAAAAAAAAAGGTGAAGTATTTGAGATTTCTTCCATATATTCAGCATAACAGAGAAAAACCTTATTCTTGCCCAGTTCGAAAGTCAAACTACCCCAGGTACTCATCATAAATGTGTTAGTTTGAAATAAGAGCTCCCAGTAGCAGCTTTCAGATGTGGGTATAAGTTTGAAAAAGTACTCTTTTGAGAGAGAGAAAGTGACTTGTTCTGGTTCACAGCTCCTGGGCACTTTGTGCTTAGTCCTTTGGCATAGTTGTACTTAAACAGCTGAACCTGGTGCCTGTAGTTAAGTGACACACAAAACCATACGTGAAATTACTTGCACATGGAATTCAGATAATGAACGAGTCCCCATTAAAACAAATCAGCCTTCAAACTCTGGCAGATGGAAAAACACAGCTCATTTTGTTGTTGCTCGGCTGTTTCCCAGGAAAAACATTTCCTGATTGATCTACTGGCTAACTCCAGCTTACGTGTGTTCCACACTCATTGAGATGATCTCCAAGCTGACAAAAACTCGATGTGAATATGTCCTTTAATGTAACAGACATGGACGGCAAAAGGGATGGCACTGGGGAGAGGGTTTCTCACTGGCTGCAGTCAGTGAACTGGGCGCAATAAGATTGGGAAGCGCCGTCAACCTTATAGCCAGTGATAAACTCATCCTGCACACAAAATGCACATCTCCCATCTCACCCCACTGACTATTTCTGCCAAATGGTTGGAACTGGATGATGTTAAGGTCCTTTCCAACCCAAACCATTCTGTGATTCTATGGTTCTATAAATAAAGTATTTCACAGCAACCATTTTACCTGCCTATTTTTCCAGAGGATCCAAAGGACAGTGCCTGCCTCAGCCTGCAGGAAACCTGCATCTTTGTTTTCTTGAGGCCAGCTGATGCTTCCCCTCTCTTCAGCATTTGCACACATTTAGCTTCACATACAGGTACATCTCCACCATGCACAATAAGATCACAGGTCCAGATAGCATGGCTCTCCATAGCACTGAGGATGCTTAGCTTTGACCAGCATGAAAGTTGGCTCAACTTTGTGTAGCCTCTTACTACAGGTGGTGTACATACTTTTGTGTTTATTAGGAAAAGGCAGGCAGACCAAAAGTCCCTCAACTGCATTGTGCTGTATCAGCTCATCTGCCAGTGAGCTTTAGGAGCAGCTCATATCTGATACGGTTTGCACACAGCATTCACACCACCAAGTCCCTCTCCGCTGACTTTCAAATGTAATTTCGAAAGCTGGAAACTAATTTTTCCCTGGAAATCTATAGCTTATTTTCAAGTCTGAGAACCTGGTCTGTGAGCAGCCCTGCTCTCTCACCCTGGATCCCAGTGGACGTGCAGGAGATGCTGCCCAGCACAGAAGCAGAGTCACAGCTCGGGTACTGTTAAATGAGCTAACAATGAGAGCAGCACCTTGTTTGACTGGGATGTCATTTTTATTGCTCTGACTCATTCCCGCTTTTCCTGCTCATTAAATGTTTATTCTCACTGGCACTGATTACTCAAAAAGTTTCAGCTACAAAAATCGCTCCCTGAAAGAAATCCATTTGCTTTTCACACTCCAGAAGGCCCATTCAAATGCCCAAATGTATTGCGGCAAGCTTCCTCCCAAGCTTGGTCATCGTGGCTGAGCTCTGGCAACTCCAATTTACTCCATTGGTGGGGTCAGGAGAGGGACCCTTTATTTGCTATGTCAAATACCAGCTACTGCTTGCTAAGGCTCTGTCAAACACAAGCCAGTCCCAAGGTGATTAAGAGAGTACACAGAATCATAGAATCGCTTGGGTTGGAAGGGACCTACCAAGGTCATCTAGTCCAACCCCCCTAGAAAGAGCAGGGACATCTTGAACTAGATCAGTTGCTTGGGTGGACACTTGTGCATTCAAACATTTGCAGGGCAGCAGGGGCTTACCACACAGAGGAGGTTTTATTTACCTTGTAGACCTTCCCTACACCATCCTTAGCCCTTAGACAGCCCTTATTGGCACAACTGTTCCATATGATCTCTTAAGGAGTTTGCATCCTCAGTCCAAGATAGTCTTAAAACAGGATTATGTCATGGGAGTAACAAGTCAAACACAGACAAATCCTTAGGGCAAGTTCACTGGTCCAAAACCAGTCCTCAGATATAAGCAATGTTCTTTAGGTTCCATCTGTACTTGACAGGGAACCAGTTGCTTGGAAAGGAGATGTGGATGGGGTTCATCTTCCTCAGGATAGTTTTTCTCCCTCCATTAACCAGGACAAGCTAGAGACATCTGGTTTAAGCCAGGTATATAAAGAAAACCACTAATTCCACCTTCAGTGCAGTACTGAAGCCATTTACTACTTAGATCCTCTGAGCTGCTCCACTGGACCTGAGTTTGGCTGAAAGACCCATTTCTGCTGTCCGAGGAGCCTGGACAAGGAGCAGCAGTGTCCTGGCCAACCCTGCTATGCCAGACACCTGCTAATGAGCATTGCAACCACTGAGCTAAGCTCTGACACCACAGGGGCTACACGTGATCCTCACTGCTTTCCTGCCTGCTGCTGTCCCACTTGCACAGTCAGTCCTTATCAGAGGAAGGTATTTACACCTCTTGTCCTTCACCTGCTTAGGCTGGAAGGGTTTCTGCTCAAGGACCAGCACTTGCCATAGGTTTGTACAGCTCCTCACACAGGAGGGTGGCAGCCTGCTGATATGATCATGGCCTTTTAAATCTGTCCTAAACTGAGGAATACACCGCCTGATTTTCTTCTAAAAACCCTGTGTGCTGAAATACTGGTTAAAAACGCCACAGGGCTGAAAATCTGCACAAGTCCATTGTTCGCACCACTTATACAAGCTTAAAAATGGGTCTCATCATATCCAGCTGCTGCCTGGATGCATGTCACATATGATGCTGCCTACATTATACCACACTGCTGCCACTCTCCCATTTGCTCACTGCTAGGTTTGATGAAGGCAGCAATGGAGAAACTGCTGTTTTCCACTTTGATGCCCCTGGATTTAATGCAAGCAAAGCAACTCCAGGAGCAGCTCAGGGACCCTGGACACGCTGACATTAGAGGCTCAGGTAATCTTATTCCTCTCGCACCTCGCAGACACCCACAATCTCTACTAATGAAGAAAGTGGCACCAGCCAACATCTCTGGGTGCTGGAACCCAACCACGGATCCCATTAAAACATGAGATTGGTTCCTGGTGTGTTTTGGCTCAGGCAATGTAGCTCTCTGCCAAGTGATGCTCAGGCTCAGTTTGGGATTTAGCGCAGGACAGTTGTTTGGTTGCAACCATCCTATATTGGAGAGTGAATGAGCTAATACTATGGAAGTCATTGCTCTTCTCAACTCAGTTTATTGACTAAAGCACAGGTACTGTGATCATCTCTGCCTCTCCCAAATCCATAACTCAGAAGTGGAAGATGAACCTTTGTTGTGGAGAGCCACACAAGTCCAGAAGCCTGCTCTTGCCAACAGCCACCTTGGGAGCTCACAGGAGAAGACCTTCATCAAGCACATCTCAATGGGAACGCAACGGGTCTCTGCTTACCAGAAATGCCGTGAGCAGAGGTTGCACTGAAGTGCTTCTTGCACTTCCTCAACTCCAGGCAGGCACAACCTTAGCATCCCCTAAGCAAGGACAGAGTTTTTCAAGATCTCCCCTCTCTTTTCTCCCTTAAAGTATGCTCACTGTTAACAACCCCAGTGGTAATTGTGGAGAGGAGCACAAGGATTGCTAGACCCAGCATTGCCTTTGCCATGTCAGACAGCCCTGTGCTTCCCCATGTGCCTTCTAGCGACAAGAGGACTGTGGCAAGAACCTCAGCTATGGCACTGGCACACAAGTTTACCCTTAAACCCATCAGGTTCCTACCTTTACTTTTTCACCGTTTATCTCCACAGTTTTGATCATGAAGTCAACCCCAATGGTGGCTCCTTGACCCGGTGGGAAAAGCCCCTGAAAGGAAACAAGAGTTTCACTGAGCAAACTCTAAGTGCCAGTCCTCACCCTTGTCCACCCTCAGAACTATTCCTCCCCTGTCCCCTTCCCCAGACACTTACTTCCATCACATTTAGATGTGACATTTCCCCAGCCCAAAGGTTACTGTAATTCAGCCCCACAGTGTTTTCCCTGCCTACATGTCTCTTATCACGTAGGAAGCTGTTGACTTCAGAGACAGGAAAACAGGAGAAAAGGAGGATTCATACAGGGAAAAGGAAAAGGGAAAAGCCTTTCTTCAGTGCAGTTGGAAAAGGCAGGGGAAGAGCAGATGAGGTCCCTCCATCCTACTACCCAATGCCTTGAAAGAGGTGTGAGCACACATGCGGTATGAGATGCCTTCGCTCCTGCAGCCTCACGCCTTCCCTCTCTCCTCCACCACACACCACAACATGGAAAGGCATTTCTGGCAACTCCCAGTGCCGGGGTCACATCCCTGCACAGTGTTTTGGGAGCAAAGCATGGAGCCAACCACTACCAGTGCCACAGCAATGGCAAAGGCTGGCTTGAGGCCGGTGGAATTTGATTGCAGCACCGTAAGAAAGGAGGAACAGCAAAATCTCTCCCAGAAAACCCCAGCCAGAGCTTTTTGATTTCTGGTATCCACATCTACAAAGTCATGCTGATTTTGGGGCACATCCATCCCCTACAGCATCTGCGCTGCCAAAGCACAACAGCAGAAGCGGCCTCAGATTTTTGTGGTTAACCCTTTGGAACTGACTGGCTTTATTGCCACTGTCACATGCTGGTGGAGGCTTTTAAAACCATGTTGATGTTAAACACTGGAATTAACAGTGAGGGGGAAAAATGCTGGCAATTCCTAGTGGAGAGTGCAACAAGACCCCCACAACTTATTTTTTACAGTGCATCCTGCAAAACCTTCTCTTGCCCCAGATCACAGAAGCACGGTCCTTTCTCTCTCATTCTGCCACCAAAAAGGGTCTGGTGTTTAACACAAGACACTGGACTGACAGCCCAGGACCCAGGTTATTTCATTATCTACTAACGGCAAATAAGAGGGAGAGCTTTGTGCAGTGAGGGATGGGGAGGAGAAGGCACACAGGAGCACACAAGGAGATGTGCTGGTCCAGAGCACCTCCAAATCAGGAGGAGTTGTCCCAGCAGCTTTCAGAGGGGATTTTCCCTCTTCAGAGGGGGATGAGCTCTCTCCAGCAGTACCAAGTACAGCACTAGATGCAGATGTGCTGCTTGTGCCATGTTGCTATAGGTGATGCACGCACCAGGAGCATGGATAGCAACGCACTGGAGCCACGATGCCAGCAGAGCCCTCAGTGCACATTCAAAGCTCCATGCTCTCTTCCCAGTGCTGTCCTCATCCCAACATCCATGTCCCAACCTTACCTGAGTGAAGCGACGGACTAAGCAGGTCTTCCCCACACCGGCGTTGCCAATTAAAACAATTTTGAAGAGGAAATCATAATCTTCCATACTCATTTACGCAGCTGCAAGAGAGATAGAGCACAACGCAATGTGAACAGAGGCAGCGGGGAAATGCCTTTTTATACCTGTTGGACTTTATTCCTCCAAATATTCAGAGCAAAGGTCTCCCAGCATGTGTGTGGCTCCTCAGATAAAGAGAGGAGCCCTTCCTGCTCCAAGTCAGGGCATCCACATAGTCCAACATCAGCTGCTATGAAACCTTGGCCACATTCCAGCTTTTGCCCTGTCTCACCTGATTGGAGATGCTGGTTCTGAGCTCTCCAAGCCTGAGCCACCATTTCCTACATCTCCCCAATGTCCGTTTTGCTTCTCAGCTCCAAAGGACAGCATGGACTTTGCCATGTTGTCTGAGAGGATCATGTAATCTATTGCTGTCAGGGCAATACCAAGAAACTCCCCATGAGCTCCTCCTGGTAGGCACCGGGTACCCACAGAGCAGAGCTGGGGCACACGAGGGCAGAACAGATGGGGAAATTAAAATAGCTCTAAAACACAAGCAGCAACATTTGTCTTACAGACAGAAAGAGCTCACTTGCTAAAATCATAGAACAGAGTGGGGAAACAGTTGGCTGAAGTACATTAAGAGAGGTTTTTAAAGAAGAAATAATAGTGGCCATAAGGAATATTGCTACTCCTATGACAGCTCTCTTTAGTTTTGTGAATATAGCTTGCTTGGCTTAAAGCTTAAATGGGAACTGGATACAAAGAAGCCTGGGGGTTAGCTAGCTGTCGGTGGATACCAAGTAAGGTGGTACCTGAGCATCATTATCTAATCCACCAGTACCTACAGATTAGGCACTGGATGAGAAGATAAAGCCCTCTCTCACTGCCTCCAAAGGTCCTTCCTTGGGAGGGTTCATTGCCATACACTAGAAGGCCCCAGCTTCAGACACAGGCCTCATCACATAGCTGTGATAGGCTTTTAGTCAAACGAGATAAAACTGAGTCTGCCTTGTAGACTTGGTGGCAGCAGGGGTGGAAGACTGACTCAGCTGCTTCACGTCTATGTGATCCTTGGCCTTTCCAGAAGCCTAAGACAAAAGGGTAACCACACTAAATCAGTGAGTGACTAATGACATGCATCACATCAGCAGATGGTTTGCAGGGACACTGCTGAATCACTGCAGGGACATGTCAATGACACAGCACAGTGCTTGCCCTGCAGCTGGCTTGCTGAGCTGGGACTACAATCTCCAAAGTAGCACCAAACAGCAGGAGCCAAAGCTGTCCTGAGGATGGGATGCTCTGACCTCACTTCCCTCCTGTCTCTTAATATAAAGAGTGGGACCTTAAAGAGCAGCCTCCAAAAATGCCCTTTCTTCTTTTCTGGGGTCATTATTTCGTGTCATCATTTCCTATCTCCATGACTGGCTTTCCCAGAGTGGGACCAGATAACAACAACATTATTAAGACCATGTTGACAGCGCTCTCACAGTGAAGGTTAAATGTTAATATAAGGTTTCAAGCTTTCACACTAACCAATGTGCAGAAAAACGTGATCATCCACTGAAAGCTCTTTCAAGACTAACGAGACTTACTCAGCACTGGATAATTATCCCTGGGATGCTTCAAATCCCAGAGTGCATTGCTCCCCCCTTGGAGGGATTTCAGATCTATGACTTGTACCCCAAACAGCCAACGTTCAAATTTATCTTCTTGGGAAGCTTAAAAATAAACTTCCTCAGCAGATCTCTGAGCTCAGAAATGTTAAATGGCTCAGATATACCCTAGGGTTATGTCTGATCCCCTTCATTAGACTCCAAGACTAATCATATTTGATAATGACCCCAAACGGGAACCAGAAGATGAGCCAAGACCATAAACCAAACAACATAATGATGAGATTAAATGCCAGAATCAAAGAGACACCAGAAGTGTGAGCACAGGAGGGGAGAAAGCAAAGGAAGCAGCAAGGAAAAGAGAGAAGTGGGAGGTGGAAGGGGCAGATGAGGTTGAGCATCACTGCCCTATCACCCCGGTTCACCTAAGCTGTTGTTTCTGCCTTTGCCGTGCACGCACGCTCTCACCCACCGCGCTGTCAGCACTGGAATCACAACCATTGCATCAGTCACCGTTACAACATCTACAAGCAGATGCCTTCCAGCCAAGTGACCTTTGCTGCTGACTCAGGCTCACACAACCCTCCCTTTCCCCAGGGAAGATGTGTCTCAACCTCTGCCCGGCTCACCACGGCCAGGGAATGCGCATGTCAGCAATACATCCCACTTGGAATTCTATGCTTCAGAAAGAAAGAAATAACACACAGTGCCAGGTTTTGGTTTGCTTTTCTTTCTTTTGGGTTGTGTGTGTTTTAGTTTGGGTTTTCTCCCCTTTCTGTTCTATTGTGTTGGCAGGCACAGGGCTCTGCCGTGCACCCCTGCAGTGGTTTAAAGTGTTAGTGCTGCAGCTGCCTGTCCCACCCTTTGGCAGAGACAAGACCCTGCAGCAAGGGATGGGATGGGATGCCTGTCCGTGCCTCAGTCATCCCTCACCACGTTTGTTTAACACAAACAGCGCTGGCTCCAGCACAGAGACATGCCCTGTGATGAGATGAAGCAGGAGCAGAGCATGAGGCTGGTAGCAGGGCAGAAACCTGGCTTTCACAACCATTTCTCCCAGTTCATACAGCTCGCATCCCAACCAGTCTCCATGGCTCATGACCCTCCCTGGGTTGTCCCCAGCAGCCTCGAGGGGATCAGTTCAGCAGGGTTTATGTCCTTTGTGTCACTGCTCTGCTCCACTACATCATACAGCCACTTGCATGGTCACTGTGGGCAGCAACAAGGAGCCAGGAGAGGCAAATCAAAGCAGGGTAACCACTTACAGAGGTGGCCCATCAGCAGGGGCACAATTGAAGGATGGCAGGATGTGTTTTAGGCTTAGCCGGTTTTCTTTGCTTGGGCAAGACAGCACAGTGAATGCTCTTAGTATTTTCCACCTATTAATTCCAATTCAACCCAAAGACTGATGAGATCCACCCAAAACAAAAGCACAGGGGCCAGGGGCTTTCACCTCTTCTTCCCCCCCATGCAAGCTTGTACAACCAAGCTCCAGTTCCTACAGATTAAGGATGCAGAGAAGCCATAGGCTGCCTTCCCGTGCAGCCAGCACTGATGCAAAGGCAGACACAGAGCAGTCCTTCTCACTTCTCCAAGTGTCGTTATGGCTGGAAACCCTCCCATAGCACAGTCAGCAGGACTTGGTCCTCTGTTTCATCCTGCCATGGGCTTTTCTCTTGGAACAACTGATGAAAGAGTAAGACACACTCCATCTGCTTCCCCTGTTCACCACAAGCCACAAGGCAAGGAGTTCTCCACAATAAATATTTATCATAGAATCACAGAATGGGTTGGAAGGGACTGTAAAGATCATCTATATCCAATCCCCTGCCACGTGCAGGGAGGGCTGGAATATATACTCAGGTAATACAATATCCAGGTATGCTGGAGTTTATTCCACTATATGATATCCTCTCCTCGCATCTGCTCCATTCACCTCTCAGTTCTCCCTGATCCACTTTAACAGTGTTTATCATCATCTTTACCAATTATTTTACCCTTTTGCAGTGTTTTTTCACCCATTAGTTTGCATGGGCACAGAGGGTTCCTCTTCACATCTGACCTGACCTGTGCCACGCTCAGCCTCTTTGGTTGCGAATGAAGTGGTAGGAACACAATGCAAAGGTTCAAATACTACCTTGAGAGACATGAATTGTTTTGGACTGATCAAGTTCTCCTTCAAATGGGTGAAACCACTTATTCTGCTTGCCCAGCATCAACTTTTGCACCAGCGCCAGCCCTTGCACAAAACAACCATCAAGTGTGAGCGAGGTTTTTAGCTCCCTTGACTCCTTTGCCCAAGGACCACTTTCCACCTCTAGGCATGATCACGGCAGGCTCTATGATGATGATTTTGCCCCAGCTGTTTTGGCTCACGGAGCCAAAAGTGGAGTGAGATACTTCAAAAGCACAAGCCTTTGTCAGTCAACCACAAGGTGTGCCAATGTCTGCCTGTCTCTAACCCTCCCTGAAGATGACAAGACAATGTGTGCTCAAGAAACACTACGGGCAGCCTTCATCTGAGCTCAGAAACCTTTCATGTCTAAAAGAACGTTTTGGCACCTTCTCCACACTAAATCCCCCAGGTCACTCAGCCGTTCCCCATCACACTTGTGCTCCAGGTCCTGCACCAGCTCCATTGCCCTTCTCTGGTCCCGCTCCAGGACCTCAATGTCTCTCTTGAGTGAGGGGCCCAGAGCTGAACACAGGATTCAAGGTGCAGCCTCACCAGTGCCCAGTACAGGGGGACAATCACTGCCCTGGCCCTGCTGCCACACTATTGCTGATACAGGCCAGGACGCTGTTGGCTTCTTGGCTGCGTGGGCACAAGCTGCTCGTGTTGAGCTGCTGCTGACCAACACCCCCAGGTCCTTTTCCATGAGCAGTTTCCAGCCACTCTTCCCCAAGCCTGTAGTGTTCTATGGGGTTGTGGCCCAGATGCAAGACCTGGCACTTTGCCTGTGGAACCTGATACCATCGGCCACAGCCCATAGATCCAGCCTGTCCAGATCCCTCTGCAGAGCCTTCCTACCCTCCAGCAGATCAACACTCCCACCCAGCTTAGTGTCCTCTGCAAACTTACTGAGGATGCCCTTGATTCCCTCATCCAGGTCATTGATAAAGACATTAAACAGGTATTACTGGCCTCAATACTGAGTCCTGGAGGACGCCACTTGAGACTGCATCTAACTGTATTCATCACCATACTTTGGGCTCTGCCATCCAGCCAGTTTTTTCACCCAGCGAAAACCTGTGTAAAACAAACCCCAACCTATCCACGGCTGCAAAAGCCTCTCCACAATTAGGGATAAGGACTGAAATTACATCAGAGCTCCTTGCTTAATAATTTGCACCTCAGCTCTATCCCACCTCATTTACAACTTGCTGCTTCAATTAGACACAGAGAAGGATCTGCAGCCTCTTCCACCTGCTGGACCAAACCAGTGGGTCAGGGTGAGCTTTGATGTATTTATACAGTTCTTAATGAGCAAGAGTTTTCTGTTCATCATCCAATGGCAATAACAAAAATACACTCACCTAAACATCGGGTTCAAACAGCAGCAGTTTTGTACACAGATATTCTATTGATCACACACACTGTATGAGCAAGGGAATTCAAAGCTAAGGCTGATATTTAAAGCAGAAGATTATTCCTTCTGGGCCAGAAAACTGCCAGGAATTCAGGTCTGGACATGCTGCTGCCTTATGTAATTCAGGATGAAGTATTTCCATTTCCAAAGCACCTGCCAACCCAAGCAGCTCACACTCCTCTGCATACAGGCAGCCTGGATTGCCTTCTGCTCCTTTGCCCACCTTCCTCACCCATCTCTACAAGGTTTAATTTCACATCCATTCACACTGGAAAAATAAAGACGCTCCATCCCCATGACAGCCTGGATCACCCACGCCTCTGGTGCTGGTGGCAAAGCCACAAGCCCATGGGATCCATGCTGTCAGCCTGATGCAACACTAAAACTCCAGGGATGCCGCTCCCAAATTCAAGGGAGAAGGATTTATTGCAGGTACCCAGGGCAGAGCCTGGCATTTCCCATCTCCTCCCATCACACTTGCCATTCCAGCTGAGCAACATCCAGTTGCCTGTGCACTGGCAAGCCTAAATGCTCCTCTTCACCAGGGATGGTACCCCAGAGGAAGGGAGGAGGTTCCAAATGCACAAACACCATGTCTCCGTGTGGGACTTCCCAAGCAGAAACACAGCAGCTTCTGTTCCCCCCCCCCATCACCTACAGACTATTAGTGCACACACCTCCATGGTGCATCGGGCTTGCAGTGTGCTCACGCTCCCACTGACATATTCAAGCTCCGTAAGCCCATCCAATGCTTCCAGAAGGCATCAAGCAACGATACACACAGTGCAGGGAGGTGGGGGAGCTTCCCCACGCACAGTATTCCCATCAACATTGGCTGACCTGCTGTCAGTCATTCAAAAGTCTAGACATGTTTAAATTGCATCCAATCATTCCAGCTGGGAAAGAGCAGTATGTTGCGAAAACCTCAGCCCTACCCTATTTGGAGAGATTCCTGCTCCTCAACCCTTTGCTTAGGGTATTTCTCCTACAGAAACCAAGGGAGCTGAATAGGTACGAGTTCTCATGCACCACAGGTATGTTTTGTCACAGATAAATTTTTATAAGGAGCAGAAAAACTAAAGCCAAGGGGTTTTGCACCAATGACCACACAGCACTTCCTCTTACCTCCTTTGCAGCAAGGATAATTTGCAGCTTATTGGACAGCTTTGATCAGGGCACGGCTCATGTTAGTTGGCCTCCAGGAGCTTGTGCAATGCTACAGAGAAACCCATTAAGCAGTGATTACAGGTGCTTCACCATAAAACAAGCAGGTAAATCCAGCACCAACATCATCCCAAGGAAGAGCCTGGAGTAGGAGCTCTGCTTTACTGGGCAGACTGAGCTCAGAAGAGCAGGATGCTCATCTGTGATACCCATGCACAACAAGAGAAGGCCCAGCCTTGCTCCATCCCATAGCTGGACACCAGCTCTCCTCAATTCCAGAGATAACTGACTGCAGACTGCCCTCTTCATCTGCTTAATGGTGGAGGTTACAAGTCTCACATTCAGGGGCAATATGGATTTTCATATGTTCCTGGCATCCCCTGATGGAAAAAGGGCTTTGTGTCCCTGCTATCTACCTCTGGGTCAAGTCTTCTGGGGGGGCTTTGCTAGTGCTCGTGTCAAGAACAGCATTAACACACATTGTTAACCATCTTTTGTTGGGTGGCGTTTGTGTTGGACACATCCTTGAGGATCTCAGTGCTACGAAAGGCTCTTCAGAGGAGAGAGCCGGCAAGTCTGTCCAGTATGCCCATTTAACTTTACCACCTCCTGGTGGGAGGGGAGACTCAGGGACATTAGTAATGCACTTTGGTGTTGGGAATGGCCATAGGAGTACAAAATATCGTATTCAGCAGCATATGATATTATGCAGTTATATTCCATCAAATAGATCTGGATTGAGCCATTAATCAATGACGATGCTTCTCATGCAGATGAACTAATCGGATCCCTGCATTAGTTAGGAAAAATGAGATACACACACACAGAGTACTTGCAAAATAACAAAGAGAAAATTAATTTCTTTAGGATTGAAAACAAATAATGCTGATGGTGCACATCCACAATGCAACAGCTGTGTCTGACCAAGCCAAATACCAGCAGCAGCACACCAGGATACACACCATCTTCCAAGCGTAAGGACTGCCCCAAACTCCCATTTCCTGCCAGAATCTGGGTTCTGACTTCAAAAAGAGTCAGTGCAACCTTAACACATGTTTTTATAAGTATCTCTTAAGACACACCTGGACACAGAGACCCAATGCTGCATGCTCACAACAGCACTTGGGTTGATCACGTTATAGCAACCACTGAGCTGTACGCTTTGCAGCAACACATTTTTGCAGGGAAGTGGTTAAAGACTCAGCCAGCACAGCAGACACAGGCTGACTTCCAAGCATGGAAAACTGCACTGCCAGAAATCCAGCCAAAAATGCTGCTTTATGCACTGAAAAACAACAGACTCTTCCTGAAGGGAAAGAAAAAAGTTAAAACTACAGCCAGGCATTAACTGGAATGTGTCTTGCACAAGAAAAAGCCAGGAAAGCTTCCTAAATCCAACTCTCTACAACGGGAAACAAAGCTCCCGCACAAAGAACTGATCCACTGAAATGGGGAAACCCATCAGGATCTTAGGTGGGAATTCCTTTGCCTTTAGAAACGAGGTGCAGGATCAGGATGAACCTAAATTGCTCCCAAAAGATGGTCAAGGTTTTGGGGTTGCACAGCCTGCAAAGGCAAAGGAACAATTCACCCTTGCTCTAAAAGAAACGTTTCTGCTTGTCAACCAGGTAGAAGGCAAAGAGGTCTCCTGACGCTGAGCTGGCACGAGTTTAGGTGACATCATGGTCATATGTGGAGCAGTTTTGACACTTGGTGGCAGGGCTCTGATAACACACTTGCACGATTAGGCAGTGCCACCACTGATCCTGAAGAGGTACAAGACAAGCTGTTATAACTAAAGTGTTCCAATAAAATATTTACAAGAACATCATGGCTCACATGAGGCTTCAAACACGGAAGTAAAATCAAAGCGTGCCACTAACCAGTGACATAAGTCCCATAAATGTATTGTGAAACATGAATACGTACATTAGACAGCTTGGGTTATAAAAGCAAGAGAATTTTGAGTTTTAGCTAGAATGACATGTCCTGCTGCCTTGGTTTGATAGTGCCAGAGACTGTGGTTTGAACAAAATAAAACACTTTGCTAATAAGGTTTTGTTGTACAAGAATGCTTTTTAATTAAAAACATAATAACAAGTTATTTCCACCTCTTGGTTTCTGCTTAAGGAAGCTTGTGGTTTACTGGGATTTACATCACTTCTCCATCAAACCCAGTAGAAGTAACAATTCAACCTCTCATCTAATCTTGCTTTCACATGCCTGAAATCAGTGTCCAGAGGGCTGTGTTTGGTACCCTACGGCTTGAGCCATACGGCACCATGTATGATGCTCCTGTGCCATGCCATGTTCAACGCAAGGCTGGACAAGGCAACCTGCTCTAGTGGAAGGCATCCCTGCCTGTGGCAGGGGTTGGAAGTGAATGAGCTTTAAGATCCCTTCCAACTCAAACCATTCTATGATTCTATAACATTTCATTGAGATGAGCTCAACTTCTAACCAGCACCTCTCAAACATTTCATGTCACAGCATGAAGCGTAGTGAAGAAGCCTCCCCAAGACAATTGCTTGAAGGAGCTTTCTCCAGGAACGAATTCAAAGCTATTAGGGCTATTATTTGCACAGTGCAGGTAACCCACCTTCAATCAGCTGCTTGCATTTGGATTCCATGGGGCAGCATCTTCCTGGTGCCTCACGAGAAAGGCTGGCATCCCCAGGCCAAACTTTGAGGCATGCCTCCTAATTGAGGAACACAACCCGATACTACAGAGTACAGCTTTTAAGAGAAAAGGGGCATTGTGATGGGTTTTATTTCAACTTACATAAGGAAACAAAGAAGAGACCCTGTGTTCCAGCTGGAGGCTCCCACATGTGCAGCATCACCTAGCCACATGGGAGCTGTGCATCACACCCCTGTGCCACCACAGCAGGAAAGGTGACAACACCACATCTGCTTTCAGGAAGGACTTCTGTCTCTGTTACACTATTTAAAGGAAGGTTTCCCCTCCAGATATGATATCTTTCTTGAACATGAAGTGATAGAGGAATAAAACAGAGTTCAGTGTTACATACTCCTGTTAAAATGGCAGAGGCAATGCAATAGCATTGGATATTTAAATCCTTTCAGGAAGGAGATAGAGAAGATGCTGGAGCAGCTGAGGGCAGCATGGGGAAGTTCACATCTCCTATGTCCCTATTCCCTCCAAAGATGAGCTTGAAATCCCAAACCAGAAGGCCCTAGATCAAGTTTGGGGTGATGGGTCTAGGCTCTTCCTAGGCTGATTATTACCCCAGTGCTCCACAGTTCATCACCTCCAATTTCCAGATAGGAAGCATGTAACACATACACTTGTGCACCCAAACATATGTGCTTTTGCTTCCTAACGAAACTGCAGCACCAGTGCAAGTGTTGTCCCTCTAAAAGTGCTCTTGTTTGATGGAAACCCCTCAGCTGGGATCAGCCAGCCCATCTGGCAAGCGGCTGAACTGATGGGAAGTCTTCCTTGCATCCCTCTCCACAAAGAAAAGCTGCAGCACAGTTTCAACCACGAGAATCTGCCAAAGAAGCAGATGTTTCATGAAAACAAATGGTTCAGAGAGGGAAGAAAGTGGAGATAATAAAGACTTGGGTGTAGCTTTAGGGGTGGTTTAAGCTGGTGTAAGCCCTGCTGCCTCCCAAAGGGAAGGTTACCAGCCCTGCCTGCACCCAGTGCCCTGCCAACTGCAGAATGGACCCAATCCAGATGGGAGTCCTAAGAATCTACCCCCAATCCAATTTAGGATACAATAGAATTGGATTTTATAGCCCAAATCCCAGAATTCCATTTGTAAAAGTATCTTTATTCTAACTAGTATATTTATAATGGTAATTTAACATCATGGCTCCTAAGTAAGATTTCCATGAGGCTACTGCAGATCTGTTCATAGAGTAAAGAGCAGTATTCATGCCCTGGTTATATTTTAGCTCACACGCTAACACGTAGCCTGTTTTCAGTTCCCCTTTATAGTTTCAGGTGATTACAGGACTCTTCACTGTCCTAAACCACCGCAAAAGTACAGTTACTCATCTAGGGCAGCTATCTGCTGTTAAAACCTCATTTCAGTCTCAGGCCAGCTGCAGTTCAAGAGACTGCACGGGTTGAGTTTGACATTAAAGAAACCCCAACAAGTAAAAAAAGCAGCTCTTTAGTGGAAGCTTTCAGCTCTGGCCTCCTGCACTGCAGGGACACGACTCAAACAGCTCACCTAAAAGCCTGGAATCTGGGAAAATAACTTAAACCAAAACGTGTTCCAGGAGCAGGGTCTTTGAGATTTATCATTTAGAGCTGCAGCAAGCGGTACCTCTGAGGACTAAAGCAGGCAGGCTTCCCTAAACCCAAGCACTGCATGCGCATGCATGCACACACATTAAAAGGCCATGTTGGTCACAACAGCTCACTAGCCCAGATAAATCATGCCTTCACCTCTGCACACCTCTGCTCTCCACATCCAGCTACACAGGTTAATAAGTTACTGCAGAGATTTGCAGATAGAGATTTGCATTTGGAGAGAAGGTGATGGCTCAGCTGCAGAGACTGCAGCACCAATATTCACCCTTTTGATGTTGTCAATGTTCATCAACCCTACGGCACAGCCCAAGATCTACAAGGCCCACAAGGATGCTGGAGAGGGACTCTTCATCAGGGACTGTAGTGATAGGACAAGGGGTGATGGGTTCAAACCTAAACAGGGGAAGTTCAGGTTAGATCTAAGGAAGAAATTCTTTACTGTGAGGGTGGTGAGGCACTGGAATGGGTTGCCCAGGGAAGCTGTGAATGCTCCATCCCTGGCAGTGTTCAAGGCCAGGTTGGACAGAGCCTTGGGTGACATGGTTTAGTGTGGGGTGTCCCTGCCCATGACAGGGGGGTTGGAACTGGATGATCTTAAGGTCCTTTCCAACCTAAACCATTCAGTGATTCTATCTGTGCTCAAAAATATGTTCCCATCACAAATATGATCTCTCAGGGCTTTTCCAATATAGACATTGCTGCGTTACAGATCTCCGCATAAAACTACAGATTCTCCTTTACAAATACTGACCTCCTGGCAGCTGCCTACTGAAGTTTTGACCTCTTTAGGACTAATATTAGGAAGCAGGAAGTTATTTCCTTTAGTATACAGGCAGTAGCCCACCCTTCATAGAAAATGATGCCAACGCAATGTGTGCAGCCTGGGCAGTGCTGTCACTGTCCAGCTAGGGACCTTCACGCTTGCAGCTGCATGGTCACGGGGACACGACTTGGCACATCACCACCATGTTTGAGACCATTTATTTTTATTCCTTAGCAACAGAGCAGCTCCTGGGGCTGGGTTTTGGGTTTGCTTCTTGTGCTGGGTCTATATTTGGCACCCTGAGGAAATTCCTAAGCAGAAGATAGCAATTTTTAAGAGAGGATAAATGCTGGCACTTGAGCTCTGCTGACAGTAACACCACCCCCAGGCTTTCAGTTAGCGTGAAGTGCCCAGACCAGGAGCCAGCTGGAGTCCTCATATGGACCAGGCATCAAGAGTCACGTCCATCACACTTTCTGCCTTCACACAACCTTGCCCCAGCATAATAAGAAAAGATTTATGGGCTCATAAAGCTGTTTGTATCAACATCTCCAAGGTTCTGAATATCATCACTGTTCAGCAGCACTGATGGATCCCACGATGGTTTTTGTCCTGTGAAAGCCAGGACCCCTCAGTACTAGCACTGCCTCAAGAGACTTCAGTACAATGCAATGATTCTGAACTAAGGCACCGTTCTTACCATAAATCATGGAAGTATCAATATCCCGGAGCTCTCTACAGCCCCCAAGCAAGCATGCAAATGAAATCCTGCCTAATCAACATGAGAAAAACAAACAACACCTGATGTTGCCCAACTCTGTTAGCCACATGGCCTTAAAAAAATAGAGATTTAATCATAGCAAGGATAGAGAAATCACATGGCTCAGCAGTTTCATTGGTTGTCATGGCAAACGAAAATCCCTGACTCTGACTTGTGTGTTTTAGAGGAAAGGAGACACAAAAATGCCCTTTTTTATGACTAGAAAGGAATGTTTTCCTAGTGAACCCGCGCACACTCTATCTAAACAGCTGCTCCCTCCCAGGGAAAACGTTTGCTGCTTCTCACTGAGCAGCTCTCAGGGATTGAGGCTATTCAGCCCCAGCAGACATTCAGGCGCGGGTAATGAGAATCATGTGCTTGTAGACATGGTGACTTCTTGCCTGCCAAAGGGAGTCTGAACTAGCTACAGGGGGGTCTCGGCTCCATGACAGCTCCACCACCGGCTCCCTGGGAAGCTGCTGGCACAGAGTGGCCAGAGGGACCTGGCAGTGGCACAAGTCCGCTCCCCTGGCTCCAACACCCAGCATCACTTCTTGCCACGTGTCCAATAATGAGAGTTTCTTCCTGTGCTCTCAAAGCAAGCCAAACCCATGGGTATTTGTGTGAGGTTTCATCTGGCAGGTAACAACAGCAAAGACACCACGGCGTTCGCTCTAACACAGGCACCCCAAAGCACTTTGCACCCTGCCTACACGACCAGCACCACACACCTTCCATAACAATGGATTTTCTGGATATAGGAGGAAGATAATTTGGCTATAGCTTCAGCAGCAGTTCCCCAGAGAGCCTGCTCCTTCCAGCCACACTTGCCTTCTGGTTTTGGCTGTGTACTCAGAATTTGGGAAATGAGGCTATCCATGCAGCAGATCTACAATACTTATTTCACCACCAGGTCTTAGTTATTTGGTTTAGTCTCCAGGCCTTCCCCATCTGCAACTCCAGCACAAGGGCTTTTGTCTAGAAGGAACAACAGGACCCTAAGGAATAATGTTTATTGTATGATATTGTAAGCAATGCTCCCCGGTGGTTAGGGGTTTCTTCTGCCACCCGCATCTGCTGTGATTGCACAGGGGGGACCACAAGTTGCTCAACCACACGTGTGGCTGGCTGGAAAGCAGCCCCTTCTCTAATGAAAGCCACAAGCTTCTTGCCTTATATTCCCCAAAAAGCAGCTGTGTACGAAACTGCACCACTGCGCTCCTAGGTATGTATGTATGTACACCAAGGGCCATGTCCTGCCAAAGTCACAGAGCTCAGCACTGCAGAGCCTTCATCACAACCACAAACAGTGCTCCTCCCCAGACTTCATCGACAAAACTGAGCCACAACCAGGGATGCCCATGCAAATCAGCTGGAGATAACACAAGGATAGCTAGTTTGGATCCTTTATCTTTTGGATAGGAGGCAGAAGGATGGAGATTCATCATCATAATCCTCCCTGGCTGGGCTGTGCCTGCAGGACTGCGGGTGAGACACTGACCTTCTCATCTACAGCCCACACATACCAAAAGGAGGTCACTTCGTATTGAGCACGAGATAAGACTTCCACAGTAACTTTTTCAGCTCAAACAGTGAATTGTTTCACCAGCCTCCTACTTTAACCCTTACGCACACTGCAGAGCTGAAACACTGCTGAAGTTACTGGCAATGCGATTGCAACCCAGGGGACAAGGGAACTCTTTCACCCAGGCAATAAGCCAAACCCATAGAAACAAGAATCTTTCTGCACAGAGCTTCAGCCAGAGCATCCTGCAGCATACAGGTCCTGCAGCATCCCTTCCCTGCAACGGTTGCTGGCTCAATGGCCAGTTTGTGGTCCAGAGCATTTCTGGATTGTTAGGAACATGGGTGGATGTGGGGAGGGATGGGTAAAGGAGAAAGCAAAGGGCAAAGTGGAATTAAGAGACAGGCTCAGAAAGAAAAAGGAAAACAAAAGGAAAACCAAAACCAAGCAAGAATAATTCTCTTTAAGGCATTACACTGGAGCTGGCTCACACTGTGGGACATCAACTCCTTTGAGTTGAAGGGATGTGACAGAGCAAATGGTTTTCATCCTGACCAGGAGATTTGTCCAGAGGCTAATGCCAGCTGGTTACACTCAGGTGGTTCCAGATCTTGAGACATAATCCTGAAGGAAAGGTGTTTCAGTCATAAAAAAAGACATTACATGCATATATAGTCTGACACTGCTCTTTAGGATACAGCTTATCCAAAGAGATGGCACAAACCAGACTGTGCTTTATGGCAATGTGAAGCATCTCATTTGCTCACTCCATGCATTTCTCCAGTTCTACACAGAACTATTTGGACTGCCACCACTTGTACTTCAAAAGAACGGGCAGTCTACCCAGAAAGACTGCTTGTAATCCAAAACTCAGCATACATAAGGCATTTTCGTTTGGTGAAATACAGAATTCCCTCTTCATGTTTCAATTTGTCATTTACCAAATGCAAGCGCGGCCTTCCTGCCCCCAGCACAGCACATTCCCATCAAGTATAAAGCAAAGCATAAGCACCAGCTCCTATTGCACAGCACATTGTCATCAGTTATAAACAGAATCCATGTCTAAGAGAGCTCATCTAAAGCAGAGAAAGGACTTCTAGAGAAGTTCTATATTTATTTCTATACCTCTCGATGTGTATTTCTATACTACACGTGACTGAAACTGGATATCCAGGACTGTACCACAAATCAGAGAACAAACTGATGATTTTTCACATCACCCTTTCAGCAGGGAAAAAAGCCTCAAAAGGTTGTCCTGGTTTTGGACAATGATAAAAGACTAAAAGTGAGAATACAAGATGACATTTTGGGTCCCTATGCAACAGTCACTACCCATATTGCTCTGAAGCGCCACTTATAAGACCAAACCCACCCATCCTGCAAAGCTCTATGCAAGGAACTTTGGCAGACACATTCAGACTTAAATCTGAAAGCAGATTTAAGAAGCCAGCAGCTCTCTCTCTGAAAACAGAGGGTTTGCAATGACTTGCACAATTTTTTTGCAGAGAGCTAACTCCAAGAACAAATCCCAGCTTTGAGCCACCTTTTCAAGCTACTCTGCGCTCCAGTCTCTTTAGTTTCTCTCCAAGAGAAACCTTTGCTGTTAATATGTGCTGCTGCTCCCCCCTTGCAGCATAAGCACAGCCTTTGCAATAGCCATGTGCAGAACAACTTAAGTTGAGCCAGCTTCAACAGCTGGATGCATGTATGATAGAAAGCAGAAGAGAAGCCGCTGGGGTAGTGAAGAATCCAGGCAGGGTAACAAGGCTTGCAGAACTGGCTTCATCTGGACTGGGGTATTTGCTGAGCTGGCAGTACTATGAATTGCTACAGATGATGGTGAAAGGAAACAAGCTGTAGCTGTAAAAATCTAGGTTTAAAGGAAAAAAGAAATGATTTAAAGAAACTGAGAGGCAAATCTGGGTTAGGAATATAAAAAGGAAGAAGTCATTGGATGAAACAAAGAAAAAGGAAGCAGAGAAGGATACAGGATGAATCTGGGATAAAGATGTCTAGGCAGATGCTGGTGGAGCACCAAGGCATTAGCCCAGCCAGAAACACTGCACAGAGGAGCATCCATGTCCAGCACAGCAAAACAAGGGTAGGGGAAATGCAGCCCACAGGGGACAATGGGAAGAATAAAGTGGCAAGAATGATCCCTAACCCTGGAAGGACACCCGCAAGCTACCTACAGAGACAAACTCGGGAGCTTTAGGGTTTCCAAACTGCAATGGAGATGTGTTTTTTGTTGTGACTGTGCATTGGATCTGGGAATCTGAATTTAAACACTGAGCACAAATGGGGTTTGGGTGCAAACCTCAAAGCCAGACTTAACAACAGTCACTACAAGCCCAGCTAACACATCCGTCTAATAAAACACACGTTTGTAAGTCACAAATAGGCTTTTGGTTCACTGTCAAAAGCACAAAACACCAAAGACAATCAGGGAAAATGAGGCATTAAGCGTCAAGTATCCCCATTTGGGCTGCAATACAAGGGGACAGGTTTGAGCATTGTTTTGGCATAGAAACAGGTTGGCCGGTGGCAAAGAACAGGCTGCCCAGGGGGGTTGTGGAGTCTCCTTCTCTGGAGACATTCAAAACCCGCCTGGACACATTCCTATGTAACCTTATCTAGGTGTTCCTGCTCTGGCAGGGGGATTGGACTAGATGATCTTTTGAGGTCCCTTCCAATCTCTAACACACTGTGATACTGTGATACTGTGAAAGACAAGTGCTCCACATCAGAAAAAAAGCCTTTGTAGACTTGGGAGTGAAGAACTTCACCTCCAGTGGGGAAATCCAAGTTTCCACTGTGGGCTCACCAATCCACTGCTTTGGCTCGCAGCTCTATTCCTGCTGCTCTGCAGTAGCCTCACATACTGCCCTGGGTTACTGCTGGCAGCTCCAAGTTCTCATGTCAATTGCTTTGAGTTTCCTTTCTTGGCAACTAGTAATCTCTTCCCCCTCCCACAAATCTGGGTAAAGCACTGAATGAGACTTCCCAGTACAATGCAAGCGTTGCAGATAACAGGGATCGCACAGAAAGCATTTCTTTGTACATTTATTACACTTAAGCACTCAGTGAATACAGGGCAGTGCTCTTAGGAGCAGGTCTGTGTCCTCTTGTGTCTGCCCTAAGGCAAAATAAGGTCCAACAACAGTCGCGAACATCATCCCCTTCACCCTCAATACAAATGCACTACTGGGACAGATCCAGACCTCGATTACGATGAGCATGTAGGGATCAGGAATCCACCATTAAATATAGAATCAAATTATTCATTCATCATGCTGTTACATGACTACGACCAATAATTCAAACATAAAACTAACCTGAACATCAGTGGGTTATTTAAGAGCACAAGGGGAGTGTTACAGACCCGATGAGTGTGGCTTTTCTGGTTTGCCCACCTCTCAGACTGTTCTTCTCCCTTCTGTTATTTGCTACTTGTTGGTACCTCGGTGTATATGAATTGAGTTCTCTTTGTTGCACAGACTCCAACAACAAATAAGTTGTGCTTAGAGAGAATATACCGCATCTTTTTTGGATCTATCACACTGAAAGAGGCTTGTTGCATTTTTAAAAGGTCAGAGTTACAACTCGAAAGCTTTATTCAGTATTTAACTATTGCATGGAGCGAGTACCCAAGCACACATTCCACCACATGCATGCCCATATGTACATCCTTTAAATTGTAAATGGAGAGCAAGTTGTGCATAAACAGCATGTACATCTCCCCCCTCTCCTCATCATTAAGAGTAACTTTAAATCTGTATCATGATAACAAGGTTACAGCTACCAAAACAGAGAATTCTTCTTCTAGCTTCTCCTACCCACTCCAAGGTGCTGGAGGAAGGTAACCCATGGTGGCACAGCCCTCCCTTGGGGGTCTTCACTCTTTCTTCATGCAGAAAGGCCTCATCCCTCTGCCCAAATTCTCCCCTAGTCACTAATGCCTTAGTGCCACCTGCACCCCCAGAGTCCAGTAGAAACACTTTCTATCCCAATTTAACGTTCTGCAGGCAGAATGAACTGGTAAAGCTGGTGGGAAACTGGTGACCAGCAAGGAAATAATACTTTTCCTTATTCTACAGGTTGGAAGACTCCTGGACAGCAAAAGCAGCTCTGAAGCTCCAGTAGCCACTACTTATCTAGGAAAGTTTCCAGCTTAAACCAGACATCATTCACCTCTTCTTAAACCCTCTCCTCTCTTAGCTCCAGAGGAAGGCTCTTCCCTCCCCAGCCAGCAGCTTCACTGTTCACACAGGTCATTCACATGAAGAACTGGCTTGCAAAGACAGCTCTTTCCTGTGGAAGGGCATCAGTGAAGCCTTCTAAAGTCCCTTCAGGATTAAACCAAAGCAGCATCCCCTCACATCTCAGTTATTGCCATTGTCTCTCTCTGGCCTTGACAGATCTCATCTTGGATTACCAGCATCCCCATAAAAAAAGAATCCCATCAAAGGACAATCTTCTCAATTTTCCTTATTTACACCTTCAGGGTTTCCTGTTGTTCTTCCTTCCTTGGGTTCCCAACCCCTCATTATTACTTTTATTTTTAACATTCATTTTACAGCCAACCCTACATCCCACTAATTGCCTTCAACAAAAGCAGCAATGTCAGTCATTCTCCCCCTCCTGTGTGGCCACATCTCCCTGCAAACACCCACTGAGCTTTCCCCTGCTCATAAATGCTGCTGTTACCTGACCTTTCCTTGCATCTTTGATGACCATGGCCTGTTGTCACCCATTAGAAAGTGCTGAGCTCTGCTCGCACATGGAAGCTGTGCTTTGTGTATGCACGGGATGCAATGATGGGCCATGGGATGCTGCAGCAACACACAGCAGCAAGAGGCAGAGAAAGGATCCCGCCCTTCCTTTAAAGCAGCAAATACCCCTCTTGAGGCTTATCCAACTGTTCCTAAATGGAAACGTCAGGCCGTTACTCCCATGCTACTCATTTTCCTCAGGGCCCGATCCACAGAGAATGGCAATCCCCTCGGGCTCAGTAACTCTGATAGCAAGTTGAGGTACGTGGCTCAGGTTTCTTGCAAAAAGCGGAGTAGGGAATTGTGAGGATGGATCTGAAGTGTTATGAGATGTGGTTTTGATATTTACAGGGACTTCTGTACCTGTTCACACACAGAAGCAGAAGTGCAACGGAGAGCATCTTTACTTTCCCAGGAACAGCCAAAATGCCATTATGAGCTTGTCCTTTACAAGAGGACAAATGACACCAATCATACATTGAGGCACACTGGGACCCACAGCAGGGTTAGATGAATTGATAGATGTTCTTCTTTAAAACCACGATTTGGTGAATAATATGTCAGAGACTTCATCAAAGCCCTCCAATGCTAAACAAGCCTCACAATATAACCCGTACATGTCCTTCGCCTCCCAAGAACAACCCACACTCCTAGCAACACATCTCACACATGAGAAATCCAGCTGGTTTCAGCATACAGCTTTTTCCAAGTATTCCCATGTATTACAACACATTAACAATCAATACATCCTCCCTTTAAAAAGGACACACAAGTTACAAGCCCTTCCTTCCCAGGAGGAGATGGATGCTGATTACAGGAAGGCGTTCTCCATAACAATTCTCTTCCTAAATCACACCAATTGCTTTGTCCATTTGAAAGGTGCATTTACTATATCAGAAGGAAAAAAGACCCTTATTATTAGCAAGATCTGAACCATTATCCATCAAAGTTGTTTGCATACTGGGCATGTTATTTTTTCCTGCATGACACTGCTTGAATCCCTATAACACCTTCCCAGACAAAGTGCCATTAACATGCAAATGAGAAGTTCACACTCCTCCTTCCGCAGTCCTGCTGGAGATGGTGCACAATTAAAGTCATAGGAAAGGTAATGGAAGAATTAAAACAAGGCAGGTTGGCTACACATGTCACAGTAATGCTTGCAGATCAGTCTGGCCTCTAGTTACCACACTATGTCCAGGAGGAATCGATTACAGCAATATAGATGAATGGGATCCTAAACTGAAAAACGTATCGGATTAAACATTAATGCAGTCATTGACTGTTATCAATGTATATTTAATGAAAGGTGAGGCCTAGCAGAATATAGAATTGATGGGGTTTCAAATATCTGGAGAGACCAGAATCGTGGACACAGAGGTTTTAAAATGGTCCCAGCAACGTAACACACCAAAACTATAAATTCATCCACCAGGCTAGAACTATACTTTGTGATTTGTTTGTATTGTAAAGGTTGATGTACGCATAGAGCCAGGCAGGAAGCCAAGCCTCAAACTGTGCGCTATTGACTGCTGAGGTCTCCGTTAGCCCAGGGTGCTCCAAACAGCAATACTGGGTTGCCTAGACCAAGCCTGAAGATGATAGAATGCAACCTCTTCTCTACACCAGGCAAGCTTTGGATGAGCAGTGCCAAACAAGCATCTGAATTCAACAAGCTTCTCTCCCCTTGAAGTGTTATACATACTTTAGGGTTCAACTTTAACCTTATTTTCTAAGGAAAACAAGCTTTTGCAACCATCTAGCCTGGCCAACAGGTTCAAAAGTAACTGAAGGAAAGATTACAAAGAAGAAGACTACAAAGACAATATCGGTTCTGAGACCCTGAGGCTTCAGTACTCAGACATCACAGTTGAAAGTGCTCAAAACCTCTCCAAAACACATGTTCCTCCTGCATGGGACACAAAAGATGAACCTTTTAAGTGATCTGACAACTCTGAGCCCTGTGTCTGGTCTACCTGAACATTAACTGGTCTGGCAGATTATGCTGTACATGGCGGCACTGTTTTGTCTTGCCTACCTCTGAGGAGCTAACCAATATGTCCAAGTTAGTCTTACACAAGGTCTGGCTTCCCTACCATACCATGAGACAAGCATCTCTGCACACTCCTGAATCTGCCATCTCTCTCCAGCAACAGTGCCTGGGATCTACAATAACAACATTCAACTGCAGACAACCCAACTTCGGTGACTCCAATTCAGGGGAGAAGCCAAGGCTCCAACATTCAGTGAACAAACACTATCAAACACAACAAAATCTTAGCCAATTACACTTTCTGAAAGGATTTAGGGTTAATGGGACTTCCAGTTTAAGTTATCCAGGATACACTTTCTAGTCTTTTGGATGTACAGAACAAGTGCCTGTGCCTTCTGCCTACATAAGAGGACATTAGACAGCTGCACCACCCTTGAGAAACCACTGAAATCACATTGTGGTACTATGGTATTTGAATGAAGACATCCAGAAATGCACACGCTCTGCAAGAAACTAACCCCTGGGAGCTAGCAGGGCACTTTCTGCTCAACTGGAATTGAACCAATATCAAAGCACTGCAACAAAAATGCTGTGTTTCACACGAGAGCCATTGATCTCTAGGAATCGCTGATCACCTCAAAGCTAAAAATCACAATTCCAGCAGTGTCACTTTGTTTCCCTGCCTGTGTCACCTCCACTGCTTGCAGTACTACTTCTACCCTCTCACATAAGGCTGCCAGCTGCATTGCAATATCCGTCACGCAGCACCCCACCGATAGCTGGTGGCGGCTGCTAAGGCAATATTTACACTATGGTTTGCATTCCAGTTTATAAAACTCTCTGGAGCTCTTCCAAAGGAAAAGCCCCACATAAATTGGAATTATTATCGTCATCTACAGGCCAAGTCCAGTTAAGAAATTACTAGAGCTCAGTGTGGAGACTGCAGATGTTTGAAATCCCAATCAATGGGCTGAGCAATAAGTGTCATTAACATTGCCTGTAACACATTTCTTCAGCAGCATGCAATAAATCACTGATGAATATTCAAGGCAACCCTCTGAGGTTATCTCCATTTTACAGACGGAGGTAACCAGGAGACAGAAGTTTAGAAGTGACTTGCCTATAAACACAGAACAGATGCAGAATTCTATTGTCTCGCCTTCAGAGTACAAACTACTTCTTTCTAGACAAAGCTTCAAATTCTATAGATTGATTCACAGCGACTGGCATTCCCCAAAGGCACCGGTGGCTATTCACCCCCCAGGTTACAGCACTGGTTACCTACATTACAGCAACACCTACAGAACGCAGAGAACTGCAGAGTCTCACTGTACGAAGTTGAACTAACAGATAAAAACCCTATCCCAAAGCCATGCTATGGGTAATAAAACCAAATCTATGCATAAAATACAGTAAGAAAGAGAAATGAGAGACTCAAAAACTGCATTAGAGGAAGAACCAGGAACGGACCAATCCTCCAGAATAACTAAACTCATTAACTAAGCATCACCCAACATTGCCCAGGAGATATTTTTAAAGCCTTCCTCTGTATCTCCGGGAACTGATGTCATCAAGCAAAATGAGGAACACTGTGAAAGACGTGTTAACAAGATGGAAGGAACGTTTATGCAGTTTCACACATTTTCCAGCAAGGAGTCCGACATTTAAGCGGGATGGCCTGGTTACTAACGGCTACTCTATGAACTGATGCAATGCGCTCACCACCGCACTGACTGGCAGATGCAGTAAACAAGCAGTAATTCACCCCAGGTTGTTCCTCCCTGTGGCAACAGCTTTTGTAGAACTGCAGAACTTAATGAGACACTTGAGTTAATATTTATTTCACAATCGGCCTCCTTTACTCCAACAGCATCAGCCTCAATGGATGTTTTCCTCTGTTACTTTGTTGTGCAAGTCAATTCTCTGCTTACTTTGGATTTCTTCAGTCCTGGATTTCTAACTGGGGGGGCTGGGTTTAGATATGTTTTTCATTATTAAATACCAGGTAACAACCTGCATGGCTGCAAAGTGAATCAGCTCAGAGACACTGTCCTAAAGAAACTAACCTAGCAAAAAAGATTAACTAAGATTGGCCTTAACCAAGCAGATTCCAAATCCAGAAGCACAGCAGATTAAAGACAACACTGATATAAATGGGATGGCCATTGACTAAAGACTGAAGGTTTACAATGAGTATAATGAAGTTACCCATGATGGAAGCACAAGTATCTCTGGCCATGCAGCAGCTTGAGAAGAAGCTTTAAAAATTCCCTATACTCTGTTTGCACCTGCAGTAGAAAGTTCAGGAATGGTCCATAATAGCCATGTATAATGGCACCGGACAAGGGGAATCTCAATCCTCTCCAGCACAAGGATGCCCAACTTGACCCATGCATTTGAAGACATTTTAGTCAATGCTTCCTGGTGACATATAGGGACCAACTACCTGCACAGCTAAGTGCATCTGCACCAAGACACAGTTTTCCTGCAGAACTGACAACAGAACTGCTACTTAAAAGGGAAGAATGATTTCCTCATAGAGGGAAACACTCTACAGTAACAAAAGTAGTTTCCAAGGTTTACAAACATAACAGAAATACTGAGAATCCCTCAGGATCACAGGATGGATATATTTAAATTCGTTTCCCAGTTTTTGTGAGAAGCAAAAGAGACTTCAGAATCTGGGGTTAGCAACTGCTAAAAAACCCACTGTTTCTACATCGAACATCCATTACATCCCTGCAAGAGATGGTCAGGGCATGCCAATGGCCACCAACAGGTCACAACACAAGAGGAGACCTCATTCCTATAGACACCTCAAAGCACTTTCCAGCTGAGTCACACGCTCACACTTCTCTCCTAAATAGGTCAGGCAGAAATCCATTACCCCAGAGTGAAAAGCTTGACTTTAGACTTCTCATTTGCCCGCTGGAATTAAAGAGTTAACAGAAACCGGGGTTTATTTGGGGATTTTCCGTGTGCGCACACACACGCATCCATCTATCCAAGCAAAACGCTGCTACCATATTTTAGCAATGTGAATACTGCTGGCTTGAAGAAAATGGGCACAGTTCCCTTTTTAGAAAGAACAAATTGTGCAGAACAAGGACAAATGCAATAGAGAAATCAGGCACCGACTCTTGCTTCTGCTGTTTCAAGCTTCTGGTACATGCAGCTCAGAGACAGCCTTTGCATGGTTTTTTTCTGTATATAGACCAAATATTGTTCAAGAACCCCCCCATAACTCCCTAATGCTCCTAACAGCAAATATTTATGGGGGGGGGGGTGGTTATATTATCAGATATGAGAGGAATTAGAAGATGCCCTGATCTTCTGTTGGCTACAGACAGGAGACAACCATTGCCCACAGGGCCAGAGTAATTGCAATGGAGCAGGTACTTGCTTTACTTGAGTGTAGTTTAGACACAAAATGTGGGATTTGCTGCAAACTGTGTTAAAACCACGCCTTTAGATTGAAAGCCACAGGAACAGGTACTACGAAGAAAGGGAGTATAGCACAACCCCATCATCACATAGGGTGAACTTGCAGCTACATCTCCAGTTAACCAGGACATAGAACCTGATGCCATCCCAGGCTCCTTATTAGTCTAGAGACATATGGAATTCCCAAACCTGCCCTTAATCTCTTGTGAAAGCTATAGATTACTCCAGTCTTTGCTGGGGCTTTAATTCAACTCATTAGCACAGATTTATCTGAGTTAATACTTTTTCTCCACGGGACACCATGAACTTCAGGGGAGATGCAAGAATAAAAATGTCTCTCAATCTTCTTCCCAGTGCACAAAAATGAACTGATACCCCCACAGCAATTTCAGGCTGTCCGATTCGCATCTCCAAAGGTTACTCGTCTCAGAGTGGAATAACTTGGTGTCTCCAGAGGACTAACAGGACATCAATGAGTCCAGAAAGCTTTTTCAACCCTACATTTAATTTGCAGGCATTTGAATTAATAGCTATAAAGCAAGAACAAAAATAATAAGGATTATTTTGTCAAGTAGCAGTCATCTCCTCTCTGTTAATCAAGTTCAATGGCCATAACAATAAAGCTTGAATCTCCAGTGTTGGGGAAGATGGAATTTAACACTCCCTCCTGCCATCAGAAAGGAACAGAAAAACAAGACCACACAGCATGGAGACCCCTTGGGGGATTTTTTGAGGTCACTAACAAGAATTCAGCTTGTCCAATACATAAATCCATATACAAGTTTGTCTCCCTATGTTTTTAAAGGATGTTATTTTAAGTAAATATTCCCATGCTGCAGCCTCAACTGTCATGAAAACACCGTGTGTTAGACCTTGGAAGCATAAGAGATGGCACCATGGAGAACTTCTCACTAATTAGACATGAAGCTGGCTTCCTTTAAAAACTTGTTAGATAAAAAGCCTTGACTGATCTATTTTTCCATTACTCTGAGCTCAGGCAATGAAATTTAAATCACAGAAGTGCTAATTATTATTCTTCAAGTCAGCTTTTCATTACTGAGAGCATTCTCTCCAACACAGCAATCCCCAAATCTCTCTTCTAATCCTGGCAATCTCTTTCACTTGTTCTTTGATTGCCTGTAAAGCTGAATGTTGGCACTAAACCTCTCAACTCAAGGTGTTGATCTACATCCTGAGCATGGATCTGATATTTCTCTGGAGCACAGATTTTTCTGCATCTCCCACCACCACTTTTGTATCTATGGATGAATGGGTATTGGAGAAAGAGAGTCACCAATGGAAAGACAGGAGGGCCTCACAAGTTCTTATGCCCTGAATTTCATCCACCCCAGGGCAGAGCATAGGTGAGCCCATCTATTAATTGGGCACATGTTGTTCTTCCTACTCAACATCTTTAGTAACCTTATTAGCATCACATCTCCTTCAGATGAGTTTCCATTTATGCCCATTCACAGCATTGCCCAGATTCTTTTGTCATCAGGGAGTATCCAAACTCCTAAAGGTTACTGCTGAACATCGCTAGATAGAAAAGTGATGAGGAAAGAGATGGAGTGACTGCACCGGAGCAAGGAGAGGCTTAGGCATATGGAAAACAGGCATGGAGAAAGCAGATGGGAACAAGCATGTCAGCAGTCCCCCTTGACATGGTACTGTCCCAGCTGGTGACACCCCAGGTGAAACACCCCACACAGCTTTGTTGGAGGGCAACAGAGCTGGTGACAGGGATGGAAGGCATGTCCTGTGAGGAGCAGCTGAGGACTTTGGGGTTGTCTAGATTGGAGAGAAGGAGGCTGACAGGCAGCCTCATTGCTCTCAACAGCTTTCCAAGGAGAGGGAGAAGGATGTACTGATCTCTTCTCCTCGGTATCCAGTGGCAGGACATGTGGGAATGGTCCAAAGGTGCACCAGGGGAGGTTCAGACTGGCCATTAGGAAGCTTTTCTTTACAGAGGCAGTTGGTAAACACCTGTAACAGGCTTCCTAGATAGGCAGTCAATGCCCCAAGCTTGTGAGTGTTTAAGAGGCATCTGGATAATGCCCTTAACAACACGCTTTACCTTTTGAACAGCCCTGAAGTGGTCATTCGGTTGGACTAGATGATCCTTGTAGGTCTCTTCCAACTAAAAACACTCTATTCTAACCATGTATTTACTCCGGAAAGAGATCAGATACTTCCATAGCCAGGTAATGGAGTCATCTCTCCTGCTGAAGCAATAAAAACTCCCTTATATTTGCTTGCTCCAAAACACTCTGGAAAAGCACAGGCAACTGATTGCTACTGCAGGATGTGATTCTCACACACAGCTGGATTAATTTTCTTCACTGTTCCAAGCAAATTGGCATCAAGGCTCAGCACCAGCCTACGGGATGGTAGTTCTATGGCAATTGCCTTTTGCAAATACTAGGCTGGATTTGTACCAGAAATACTCCCACTTTAAAGGCACAAATGCTGCCCTTTGAGTAACTGACTTTTTGCTTAAGCAGAAAAGCAGAGTTTTGGGAGCTTCATTACAGAGGGAAGCAGCCCACTGCAGCAGTGGGTCGGGCTGCCAGGGCCCTGCATTAAGTCCCTCTCTCCGTGGAGTGCATCTTTAGCAGGACAGAGCTACACAAGCACCGCTTGACTTCTGCTCACTTTGGCATCTCCAGCACCTTTATTTTTTCCCTTTAAATTCACGCAGCAGGATGCAGTCTTTTGAGAACCCATGTGCAAGCTCATCTCTTTTCATGCCAATGCAGCCTTTCCTCCCCTTCCTCTTCTCTCTTCCCTTTCCCATTACTCTTTTCAAGGTCTGAAAGAAAACACTTTTCAGATACTTAAAGGTTACAAGCTAACTTAGTTCAGCAGTACCTAAAAGAAGGCATTTCTGCTCAAAGGAAAGAAAACAAACAGGGTACCCTGTGATCTCTAAAAGCACAGCAGCAGATTTCCGCGAGGCTCTATCCGCATCAAGCAAAGCAATACCTTACTGAAGGTTCTCTCCTCTGTTTGTACAAGCATTCCCTAATTATCTCAGGAAAATAATAGCTGGGTTAGTTTAAACGGGTGGTTTAAATTTTGCCTTAAGTCTATTAGGGAAGAGTGCACCTCTGCATGCAGAGAGAAGCGCGGTGCAGCAGGAGCAGTAACTCCAGGCGAGGCAAGATGACAAACAGCAATTCCATCTCAAGCTGTTCACAACCTAAATATCTATCCCCAGCTCAATGCAAGAAAGCCCTCATTTGATTTCACCCTGCGTAGATAAAAATCATTAGACATCACAACACAAATTTCACCAGTACCTTAGGCAGGGCCAGTGTTTAATAGCACAGATTAGCTATGAAACTACTGTAGCAGCAACAGACTTTAATGTGGTCTTGGCTCTGTTTAAACACTGACAGTGATTTTAAGGGACAAGTTCATCCTTGTTCTGCCCTAATTATTTCAACATATTAGCACCTGAGGAATATTTGACTCAACCACACACACACACCCCCAGTCTAAATGCATTATTTACGCACAGGCCAGCATGGATTACATGACAAACATGACAGATCACTTCTCTTCTGCTGTAAGAATGCCATTAAAAATAAAATGAGGATTTAGTTAGCTATTGACTGAACCACTGGGGGGGCAGGAAGCTGAAGGGCTTAATGCAGAATGAAATTACGGAAACTAGAGAGTCAATCAAAGCATTGCCTTAGGTCAGCTCATTTGTCCGCCAGCCAAAGCAGGGCTGTCACTGCCCCAAGCTCTCTCCAACCACGTTGATGTTTCTGATGTTGGGAACCCATGCATAGCATAGAAGATGATTTTATTGTCCCATAAATCTCCCACTCAGAGGTTCTGCATGCATTCATACAAGCTTCCTTATCTGAACCACCCCATTCCTGAAAGGTGTGCCCACCTTGTGCTACATTCTGCACCCCTGCTATGCCAGCCACCCTGTTGCAATGAATGTCTCCATCTTCTGCACTGCCTGGGTGGTTAGTTAGCAATATGCACAAACCAGCTCCTCACACGTTCCCAACTCCTCTTTCTGTATTTGCCAACAGCAAGGCTTGCACTCGAAGTGTTGGTCCTGCCCTAAAAACAAAGGGCAATATGCCTAAAATTAGAAGAGGAATTTATCAGATCCACAGCTATTATCACTCTTGCTTGACTGTATTTTGTGTGAAAATAAGAAAATGCCAACAACCCCATGCCCCACCCCAAACAAAACCCAGCTGCAGATACACCTATCTGGGACACACCACAGAACTTAAAGCAAGTGCCTCAATTTGCCGATTGATGGATGCCAGCTTGGGTACCACAACAAGGACCAAATGAGGGCAGCTCCAGAGGTAAAACCAGCTCTACCACTTGCATTAGAGCCTCAACACTCCAGCTCAGGCTACAAGCAACTGGGCCTGGGAAGACAGGGAGCACAGAGCATAGATGTGCTAACAGAGGAAAGCTCTTTCACAGGAAGGTGATAAACGGAGGTTCAATTTGCTCACAGACACCTTTCTCCCACTCCCCAATTCCCACCTTCCCTTCCTGTGCCTGTTCAGGAAGCAACTGCTCAGTTCCTCCCTAAATAGCCTTCTTCACCTACCCATCCATCCATCCATTCATCCATCCATCTCTCCCTTCAGTTGCCTCACCAGACACCAGCCCCAGGCTACAGAAATCACTGCCCTCTCACAGCTCCGCTCTGAAGCACACAAGATGATGAAGCTCAAGAGGCAGCAAATCTGACCCAGCTCTGGCTCTTCCAAACTCCCTTCATCTCACCAGTCCCTAGGTCCCTCCATACATGAGACAGGGAGACACTCAAGCATCCCAGGGCAGTTTGAACCTCTTTCTGCAACAGTTCTGGAATGGGCAATTTAATACAGCATAGGGCAAACATGTGATGCTGATACAGCAAATCAACAACATCAAACCCAATGATCTTAGGGTCCTTCCACCCCTAGCTATTCTATGATTCCTTGATAAGAACAGGACTAAAATACAAGAAAACTGTACAGAGTATGACCACGAGAGCACTGAGCCCTGAATCCCCTTCCAGAAACTAGTAAGACATTAGTAAGGAATTGGGGAAACACTAAAAGACCGAAGGAAATATTTACTGCTGCCTTCCTGGTATATTCTCTCCGCTGCCAGCAATTGGCATCTAGGGGACTTCTTGAATCACAAATAACGCACACATTGCATTTAGGTCTTTGCAGACTCAAATTATTCAAGAAGAAGGGCCCCTTGGCTCATCTGTGCCTTTTAACAGCAATCACTCACCTATTGATTGATTTCTAGCTTTTGGTCCATTTTTGTATGTCTATATTTTGGTTGCAGAGAGGCAAAATTTCATCTTATTAATAGGGTATATTTCTGAGCTCTATTTTAACTTACTTCTTGCTGTAGGTTATAGCTTGAAAATGCTAGTACGTATTATCACAAGCCTTTCTAAATCCAACAAATGTAGCAAGTTTGGAAAAAAATAACAAAACAAGCATAAATGCCAACACATATTTGTAAATATATAGATAGATATCTCAGGGAGATGTTAAAGCATCTTTCCACTAAAAAGCATATAAGAAAGCTGGTGTCCAGCTGGTGTTTCTGAGATGTTCCACATCCCTGGCAGTGTTCAAGGCCAGGCTGGACAGGGCTTGGAACACCCTGCTCTAGTGGAAGGTGTCCCTGCTTGTGGCAGGGGGTTGGAACTGGATGAGCTTTATGGTCCCTTCCAACACAAACCAGTCTGGGATTCTATCAAAGCAGAATAAAATAAAGTGAAAAGATAGCCCCAAAATTGCATTACTTAAATAGAAAACCGCTGGCCATGGATTCCTTGCTTTTTCTCCCCAAATTCTGTACCAATATTTCCCAGAACAATTCCCAGCCTACACTTTTAAATTATCACTTCATTTCCAGTGCCTTCTCTCCACAGCAAGGAAAATCACTGCTATAAAACTTCTCCTTTTACAGCCGAGATGGGAAACCCTCCATGAGATTACCTATTCCCTCCCTTGTAAAACAGAGAGGAAAATGTCATTCCAGGAAATAGAAACGTTAAAAAAAGACCAATAAAACAAAGCAACTCCTGCACGCACTGTTGTTCTTCCCCTCTGAGTCAGTAATAAAGAGGAAGGAAGGAAAAAACCCAGATATAATAAATGCAAGGAGGAGGTGTGGATGCAGCATGTTTATCCCAGTGGCAGAGGGGAGGCTGTAAGAGGCCGTGCAGCGCATATGGACACCCCAACCACCGCCTTGGTGTTTACAAACATTTTGATGCAACCGAACAGGGAGTTTCATTGTCCCCACTGCACTCAAGTCACCCGTCCCCCAGCACCGAGATTCCAGGGACAGGCTACCAGAGGACACACAGTGCCAGTTACACAAGAGGGGCGCAGAAGCAAACATGCAGCAGAAGGAAAGGAGGGGAAATAAGATGTACCAGCTCAGCTGCACGCTCTCTTCCTGCTCTCACCAGCCTCCAAGTCAGGCTTTGGAGCAGATTAACTTTAAAGGGCACGGAAAGATGCAGACAGATCTGAGGGGAGCAGGACCCCTCTGTCGGCACACACAGCACAAAATTAGACGGCTGGGGACCACAGTGATAATGCAGAAGGGGATAAAACCTTCTGATGTTATGTACCACTAGTTATACTGCACTAAGATCATCGTACTCTTCAAGTCAAACTCTGAACTGCGCCTCACAAACAGCAAGGAACAGGGAGCCAAAAAAGCCACGCTAAAACGAAGCTCTGCTGGACCACAAAGTTTCCACGAAATTTAAAATATACACACTTCTTGTATTCACGATAAAAGGGAAAAAGACCAGAGTGGTAGTTTGGAAGTTGAAAAAACCACCAAGCTGTCCAAGCAATGATTTTGAAGATGGATACTCGTGATATGACTTGGAAAAGAAGCCTGGACCAAGCGCACACAGCCAGAACTGAGCAGCTCGATCCCAACCTCCCTGAAAGAGGGGAGGAATGTGGGTGCCAAAACACAGAACCCAGACGACACAGCGCCTCAGCACTGCAAACCCCATCCTGCAACAGACTTGGCTTATCCAACTCTTTAACACTGTCTTTACCTTGCATTCTCCAGGAGCCCCGGGTCTCACAGGCGCTCAGCATCACTTTAACGACAGCAATTAAAACTCCATCTTATTTTCCGCTACTGCATAGCGCGGAAAACAAACGGGACAGTGTATGTGTCTCCCCACGGTGTCAGCGGTATTTCGGGATGCCCGGAGCTGCGGGACGCGCAGCGCGGCCGCGGAGGTACCGCGCCTGCCCAGCGGGAGGGGAGGGGTGCTCGCCTCCGCGGTATTTCTCCGATTTAGAGGTTTTGCAGGTTATTTTCCTCTCCCTTTCCAGCGATGACAGGGAAAGGCAGCGCAGCCCCGCTCGGCACCGCGTCTCCCCGCACAGCGCGGGGAAGCGCATCGGGAGACTATGGGGGGGTAAAAGGAGAAGGAAAAACACACACGCATTACAGAAAAGGAGCGCAGAACTCACCTGGTTTGGGATTTTTCCTCCCTCTCCACGACCATAAAACGAGGCGGGAGCCAGGAGCCGGTCACTGGCGATGGGAGAAGCTGCCAGCCGCGGGCCCCACGATGGGGATAGCGGGGCCGGGTGCGGTGCAGCCGCCACGCTCCGGGGTAGGTGTTGGAATAACCCCGCTGCGGTGCAGCCCCCCAGGGTGGGTGCAAGGCAGCCCGCTCCCCCGGGATGGGTGCTGGCCTCCCGTCCGGCGCAGGGCAGCTGCCGGGATGGGTGCAGCAGGGCTGGGCACAAGGCAGCCCCGCTCGGGGATAGGTGCGGAGCCCACCCCCCCGTGCAGCGCCCCGGGATGGGTGCTGAGCCACTCTCGGGCCAGGACAGCCCCTCCGGGATGGGTGCAGCGGGGCTCGGTGCAAGGCACCGCTCTCCGGGGTTGGGCGCAGGGCAGCACCCCGAGCTGCAGCAGGAGCAGGGCGGCCCCGGGCCGGTGCTGGGGGCCGGAGCAGGAGCTGGGCCCCCCCGGCCGTGTCCGGCCGCGGCAGCGGGAGGCGGCACCGGCAGAGCACAATGAACGGCGGCGCCCCCGCGGTCGCCCGCTGGGCAATGACATCACCTCTCTCGCCCGCCGGGGCGGGGCGAGCGGCCGCGCCGCCGCCTCCCCATTGGCTGGCCCCTGCCGGCAGCGGGGGATTCTGGGGCTTGTAGTTTCTTGAGTATAGCTTCCGGAAAGCAATGCGTTGAGTGACGACTACACTTCCCAGCAGGCTCCGCGCTGCGCGGCTGCGGTCGGGAGGGAGAGGGGGTGAGGAAGGAGGTGGTGTGGCCGCCATGTTGATGGCGTGGGACAGTTTTAGCTCGAGAGAAGCGGCCCGGCAGCCGGGTTAAAATGTCGGCAAAGGGGGAGGATGGGAACCAGGTTTGGGATCAGGGGTGGACAAAGCTTGCGTGTAGTGCGTAAAAGAGAAAGGAGAGGCTGCGGAGTCGCTGAGCGGGCGCGGCGGGTTGTGTCGTCCAGGGCCCTGAAGGACATGGCGTAGCGGGCGGTTGTTTCTCGGTGCCCGCTGGTCTGGGTAGGGTGGTGCAGTTCCATGTCTGGAGTGAGGCAAAGGCAGGAGTCCGTTTAGGAGCTCACCCCTTTTGTGAGCCGGAGGGGAACCCGTGAGCGCGCGGCAGCGGGGCCCTGCGTCGGGCAGGCCTCGGCAGCGCGGGAGCGGCGCCCGCTGAGGTGGGTCTGAGGGGGGAGCGGTGGGTGGCTGCTGGGCACGGCTGTGAGGGCAGGTGGCTGCGGAGCTGTGCGGGGATGGTGCTGGTTGTGGAGGGGAGGCTGCTGTGTGCGGTGTAGGGAGCAGGGGCGGCTCCGGTGGCTGTCGGGGTTGTGTCCCTTGCGCCCTGTAGGGACAGGGGCTGGAGCTACCGAAGTATTCGGGCGTAGACTGTGGTTTACAGAGCGGCGCTGAAGCCTTGGTCTGGCCTTGGTGGGGAGGCCCTCGGCAGGGAGCGGACTGGGACGTGTTCTTATCGCACAGCAGGGAATACAGCATGTGCTTGTTAGTTTGGGGCTCTTTTAAGGGTTGTGGCTAATGTCTGCTAACTATTGATGGTGTTTGGGTGTCAGAGAAACGTGGCTTAATGTGACCAGTAGGAGGAGCTTTGCTCCCTCCTAAAGGCAGCTGTCCTCAGTGCGTATATTTAGAATTAGATATAAGGAAGAACCTCTTTCCCTGTGAGGGTGCTGAGGCGCTGGCACAGGGTGCCCAGAGAAGCTGTGGCTGCCCTGTCCCTGGCAGTGTTCAAGGCCAGGTTGGACACAGGGGCTTGGAGCAAGCTGCTCTAGTGGAAGGTGTCCCTGCTTGTGGCAGGGGGTTGGAGCTGGATGAGCTTTAAGGACCCTTCCAACCCAAACCGCTCTGTGATTCCATAGAGACATAAATCAGCCTTGAAAAAGCTGAGAGAATGGATGTGATATTGTAAGACCTGTCAGCATGGTATGGGAGCAGCCAAGCTAACTTGCTTCCCTGTTTTCTTATGTATGCTTGTTGTCTAGTGTAGGCATGGCTTAGCTAGCTGACTAGATGCTCTCTGAGTTTCAGCATACCCTCTGGCTGGCATCTAGGAGGCAGGACAGGTTTTGAGCAGCGGGTTGTAGACTCCTTGTGCTGAACACCGTCCCGGTGCCAGTTTCTGTCAGGGAAGGGGGGATGATCTGCTCACCAAGTGGGAGATTTAAGTAATCTCTGTTAGGCTTAAGGGGACTGGAGTTCCCTGAAATAACATGTGGAAGATATCCCCTTTGTAAGGGAGGACACTCAAAGTATTGCATGTTTTATGAAATAACCCTTTCTAGTTACAGCTGATTCCTGTGCAATAAAGTACTTTATTAATTCAAGAAGATACTCCACTGAAAGGAGATGTGATGAGTTTTACAGGCTCGCTGGAAGTCTTGGCTAAAGTCTAATAGTGGTATAGTTCAGGAAAAATAGGGTTCCAAGGTTTTTATTTCATACTTTGGCTCCTCCTGGAGGTAAGTACAATGCATTTGCTCAGGACATAGCCTCCCAGTAACTACAGAGATGCAGTAGTCTTGTATGTCCCCGGATGCACTTGAATGGTGGAGGAGTGATGTTACGAGATATTCTGTGATGCAGTTACTTCACCTGAATCTTGCAGCCTTTCAAGATATGTTGGTGTTACAGCACTGTGTGCCGTTCTTATGTCTGTTTCAGTCCACATTGCTGTAACTTTCAGTAATGGTTGCATACACCCGAAAGAGTTCTGAATTGCAAGCACAGCTTCTGTTTCTTTTCTACTCTGCTGCTTCTCTATGCAGACACTTTTAGGTTACATGTGCACGCTGCGGACTTTAACCCTATGCTTGTATCTTGTAGCTGATACCAAGTAATGATGGTGGACTAACTGGGGGGAAGCTTGGTTGTCTCTTCTATAACTGGCAGAAAAGGTGTGAAATCTGCCTGCTTTCCTAATGACAGTTTGCTTTGTTATTTAAACTGGTTGGGAAGCAACTGGTTTCACCTCTGTTGGTTCCTCTCTCTTCTCATTTGTGTCAGTGCTGCTGCTCAGGGGAGGAGACAAGAATGCATTCTGCTTTCCAGATAATCTGTTTCATTGTTTATACCATGTTCCTTTGAGGATGTCTCAGCTGAAAGTTGCTACAGCATGTTGAAATGCAGAAAGAAAGAATTAACTTCAGAAAAGACCCAAAGTAATGCTTGTTGCAGGAGACAAAATAGGTTTGTGTACATGCTCACTTTTATCAGTTTGGGGTATCTGATACTTGTCAGTGTATCTTACTGATCACGACTTGTCAAGAGATGTCAGTGATGAAACCTGTATTATATGTCTCGAACTTGGATGCTTTGTTCACCTGAAGTGCTAATGTCTGAGACTGCTCTGCCACAACAGGCCTTACTTCCAAAATCCACAGGAAGCTTGCAGTGTCTTGCAGAAACAAGCGTTATTCAGCATTTCTTAAGACAGAAGGTGATGATAGAATTGAAAGTCTTTGGCATTTCTTAAGTACATGGGTATGCTGTGGTTTAGTACTGTTAACAAAAACTTATTCTGGCATTCTACACTGCAGAAAGCATGGGTTGTCTTTGCTGCTGCCGTGATTTTGGTCACAGTGGACTGAGGTAAGGAACCACCCAGGGTCTTGGAAACCAGGATAAGCGTTTGGAAGATGCTGCTGGAGGGAATCACAGAATGGTTGAGGTTTGGAAGATGCAGATGAGGATAGTAGGAATGTGTGATGGCTTTGATGGGAGGAGAAATTGCTTACTCTTTTAAGTTCATACATTAAAAACCTGGGTTCGTGTCTCAGCTTTCATTCTCACAGGGTCTTGCTCTTCATGAAAACTTCAAGGGTTTGAATTCTCTAAATTGAACCTTCTGGGGATAATACACCAAAACCACACAGTCTGCATGAGAAACACACATGAGATTGTGTGTACAAAGATGTGAGAACACAGCTTTTAAGGTGTGTGATGGTCTGCTGTCAGGGTCTCAACATCCATGTGAGTGCAAAGTGGGGGACTGGAGGGATGTTGGGGTTGTCTCAGTTCTTGCACATCAGTTGTCAGGCCTGATGTGTGAGGATTAGCTGGATAAAAAGATACTCAGGTGCACTCACAGAGTGGAATATGGTTTCTAAGGGTGATTGATATGATCTATACTAGTTTTGGCACTTAAGTTTTGTTTTAAATCCCATGTTCTTAATCCTCCCATCTGTGAATTGTAGTTGTCCACAGTCCCCCTCGAAGAGGGAGGAGAGCCGAAGTGTCGCTTGCCAGCTGCTTACTCCGAAGCCTGTGGGGGCATGCTGTAAACTCCTTCATGTTAAAGGCACTGCTCAGAGTCTGGAGGCTGAAGGAACTGCTGTGGAGGGTTTTTGTTCGCAGTTGTCTCCCAAAGAGCTGGCAGAGCTGCAAGGTGAAAGGTGAGACTTCAACTGGGTGGAACAGGTGGATACTTCTGTATCGTGTTACTGCTTCCAGGTATCTTAAACACTTGTGTTGTCTATCTTGAACAGGGAGCACTTGGAAAAGCACAGGTAAGAGTGGAGGACTTGTGTGCCGTTTTCAAGTGTTCTCAATGGAATTGTGGGAAGGCAGCTGTTAAACCAGTTTCTGGAAGAACCTTGTATTCCTGCATGGCCAAACTGAATTGTAAAGCTTCTCTGAAAGTAATTCTAGTGGCTAACTGTAAAGTGTTCACTTTTTTTCAGCACAAGAAGAGTGCTCCAAGAGCAGTCAAGAACCTCTTCAGATAGCATGGACATGTTCTTCAAGTGAAACATGGGAGGAGTTTGATAGCAGTAAAGGGTGTGCAGGCTGCTGCACATCCCTGGTTCATAAGAACTGGTATCCAGAAGAACTCCAGTAGAGAGAAGAACTCCATTTCTTCCGCAACTTTTAACTCCCTAGAGTTTAAATGAGAGCTCATCTCACACTGAAATAGGAAATCACTTTTACTGTAGATATTAGAGAAGGTAATTGGAACAGGGCTAGTCAGAGCACTGGAGAGCCTTGGAAAAAGGGCAGGTAGTTGAAGAGCCTCTAATTGTGGTGAGGCACATGAGCAGTGGGGGAAACCTTTGACCAGAGGACACGCAAAAGCTGAGGATGTTCCTGCAGCGAGTTCTTAGCTACATACAGATATATCTCTTCAGATGAGGTGGCCCAAGATAAACACTGAAGGCTGTAGGGTGTAGGCAGGTCACATTTGTCTTGAGAGCATACACGCACGCCTTGAACAGCTTCAGGTTTCGTCAGATACAAGCGTTTACTGCTTTAAAAAACAGCAGCTCTGCAGGGGTTGGGCAGACCAAGCAAAGCCATGTGCCTGATGGCAGTGCTGCTCTGAAGATGAGCCGTCCCGAAGCATGGGCTGCGAGACACAGGTGCACAAATGAGTCTGATGGGCTTCAGGCTGAGGATAAACACTTCGGTTGCATGTGTTCCAGCTTTAATACACGCAAGGGGTGCACCTGAGCACTTCCTCGTGGAGCAAGGAAACGCACGGACTGTGCTGGTTCGGATGTACGTTGTGTGTGCACTGCCCTCTGCAGCCCGGACGTCGCTAAAACCGGGTACTGCACAAGGCGGGAAGGGGTGTTGCAGCGGGTTCAGGCTCTGCGTGCCCCTCGCTCCGTTGGCACTAATCCTGGAAAGGTCTGGTTTTGTTGTGCAATGGTGAGTCTGAGTTGGTAACTGACACTGTTCAACGCACATGGCATTTGCAGACAAGTAGCCTGTGAGGTGACAAATGCTCAAGCACAGTATGAGGTGCTTCTCCCTAAGGAAAAGGGGGAAAGGCAGCAGGGAATTGTTTTAACCGGTCTCATAAGCTACTGAACCTGAAAGCCAGCTGAAAATGTGGAAAGCACACACTATGGGAAATGGATGCTGTAAGAAAGACAATGCAAGCCTTCAGTTGTGGCAGTCTTCCAACACTGTTCTTGTCTTATTCTTGTGAGGTTTGTAAGAGAATTCTGTTGACATAGGGAGAGTGTTACAGCCTTAAGTAGAGGTAAAAATTCCACAACTGGAATTCTAGATTATGCACCATTAGTAATTAAGAAAGTCCTGCAACTGAATTGATAGTGGTGGAGTCCCTGAGGGTGTGCGGTGATGTTCTTGTATTCTGCATCTGTATGAATGCGGTGCTGCAAAATTGCACGTTGCTTCCTATATGATTCAGCTTAAAATACAGGCTTTGGCAGCATGAGTAGCTAAACATCAGTTTTCAGTCAGCATTCCTTAATGCACACAAACCATTTCCTTTCAGGTCAGTAGTGCTGGGAAAAGCACACAGATCTGGGGAGAGCAGCATTGGATCGTGTCTCCTGTGCCAGGATTCCATGGGTTTGCTCCTCTCCCTTGCCTTGAACTGTGCGGTTTATCCAAACTTTCAGCTTCTCTATGTGTTATCACCAGTTTGTTCTTTTCCACCATGAGATTACTTTTGGTTTTGTGCCATTTCTGTTCAAGTGTCTCTTCCTGGAAAACTGGGAATGACAGTAAGCATCCTGAGTTCCTGGCCAAGTTTCCACTCACGTGGTTTCACTTGCCTCGTTCTGTCAAGTTATTTACAGGTAGTGTCTGAAGGATGTAATCTGGTGGACTGCTAGGAAGCAGGTAACCGTTCTGTCCTGGCCCCGGTCCACCTAGGTCAGCTTTACACAAGCCTGCTTCCTCACCAAGGATTCAGTGTCGTGCAGCCCTTGGTTTGCTGTTGCATGATTTTATGAGTGTGTTGTGCTGCTTTTGTAAGGATTTAAAACTAGAACATTAGGATCGATCCCTTGACCTACTGAGCTGTGTGACCCAGTACCTCTTCTGAACCTTGCTCTTCAGCATGCACAAGATCGAGGGCTCTCCATATGAGGATGTGTTTTTCAGGTCTGAACAGCTGTGATAATCCTGCAATATAGGAGAGGTTTTTCAAAGCCATAAAAGCATGAAGCTGACTATTACACTTTCTCAACGCGGAGCACAATACTGAGGTTCTGGATTCATGCATATCAGAGCTGGTTTGTATCTGACGGAGCCTTTTTGGGCATGCATTCCCTGGAGGTGTATTAGCTGAGCTCTCAGAAAATACGCTTGTATGGTGCAGATGCTGTGGTGCCACTGCTGGTTTACGGAGTGACCTTTTGTGCCACAGTACACTATTCCATTTCATGCCAATGCTATCCGGAGTGGCACAGTGAGCTATCAGTGTCTCTGGGTGTTCATGCACGCTCCCTGCTCTGTGTGTGCTTTTCTGTGGCTCGGGGTGGAAGCAGAGGAGGTTTGTGAGCTGGTTTAGAGCATCTTCAGCACGGCACTGAAAGTGCACAGTGGAAGTCAGAAGTTCTTGGGCTTGTTGCTGAAGCCTCTGGCTCATTAAATTGTGCATCTAAGGCTGTGGTTCATTTGCAGGGAGGAGCAGCAGGGTGTCCCTTGTGTGTATGGATGCTTTTATTAACCATGTTTTTCTGCTTTAGGTCTCGTGACTGGCCAGGCAGCAGCCTCCTGAGGAACCCTGATGTCTGTAAGCTGCACTGGTGGTTGCTAGATGTAGTCCAGACAAATCCCAGTGGGATAAGAGAGCTGGAGTAAGACATGGAGCAGTTTTTCCCTAAATCTGAGGGGTTTTGACTGTTAGAGAGTACCAGTACAATCCCTATGATGGAACTGATTCCTTACACTTAGGGATTTATATGTTACTCCTGCACACACAGCCAAAGATCCCTTTTGTAGTTAATGGCAAAGTAGATCTGTAAAAAGAATTAGGTACTGAAGTGTTTCACGTGTGACAGATGAAAAGCATAATCTCAGTTTTCCATACCAACATATTTCCAGTGCTCCTGATAGAAGCGAGGGCACTTCTCTACCATGAACTCTTGCAATGCAAACATGATTTACTGCCTTCATTCTGATAATGGTGAACGTTGTCCTCTGATGAGGGCAATGTGGTGGCAGCTGTTTCAGAGTTGACGTGCAGTGGTTTCACTGTATTCTCCAGCCAGTGTCAGCTAAAATAGTAATTGCATCCCCTAAGAGTTAAATTATTGCTGTTGTTACCCTATCTGGGAAAACAAAGAGAGACAGATGCAGTCCTCATGTGAATTGATTGTCAGGAGGGTGTTGCACAGCCAAGTGGGTAGTGCATCTCCCCAGGGATGAAGAGCAGTCATCCCTGCTTGTATCAGTGGAGTCCATTCAGCCTTCAGCAGATCGCTGCCCCTGAAAGCTCCTCTCACCTCCAGGGTAGGTTATGATTGGAGTAACCACTGTCCCAGTGCTACCTCCTGGATACAAGTGGGAGAGGAAAGACAGTCTATTTTAGTAGGTCCAATGAAAATACATGAATTTGCTTAATCCTCATCATACATAATTAAGCATTTATGGCAGGGGGGTTGCAACTAGATGATCTTGCGGTCGTTTCCAACCCTAACTATTCTATGATTCTATGATACATATGATAATAATGTATAATATTTTAAGTATATTTATAAATACATAGCTAGAAGTATAGGCATACATGTACATGAAATATGTAAGTACTTTTATATACATTTTGCATACATATATTGAAAATGTATATACATAAAATGAATATGTATATACATATTCACCAGTGTGTGCATACATATGTACATTGGTGAATATGTATTAATAATTACCAATTTATACAATACAAATAAGTCAGGGGAATCACAGAAAAACAGAGGAGCTTCTTGTTGCCAACAGGCTCCTGGGATCAAGATGCTGTTCTCTCTTTAGAGAGCTCCAACATGACACTCTGGTCCCCAGCAAATACAGTTGGTGTGAATCATCTTGTTTAGTTACAGTTTCCAATCATGTCTGTCTTTCAAACTCTCATCCTTGAGAAGGTTGTTTGGCTGTGGATTAACCTTGTCATGAGCACAGGGGCATGTGATGTGCTTGGCCATGGAAGCAGGTACGTGCAGGGTCTCACAGGTTCCTGTCAACACTGAAGCATTGTAGCTCTCCAGGACAACGAACGTTGTTGCCATTCATTTGGAGTGGCATTGAGCCTCATTCACATGGGTTTGATGGTATCTCAGATATCCCAGCTTCTCACTGTAGTCAGTTCTCTGTTATCTAAAGGTCAATTTAGGTACAAATCATGGCAGCCAAAGGTCTGGTTTGGGATATGTCTGCTTTCCAGTAATACACTCTCTGGTACGGGTGAATCTGCCTCTTGGGAACAGTTGGTTTACAAGTCCCAAAGGAAAGGTGCACCATGGACTTTTCCCTATGCTATGGTGGTGCTTTCGGTGCACAACCTCCAGGTAATTGTCATCTGGGTGGAATGCAAAGGGATGGCTACCCCAGCTTTCCTTGTATTTACTGCTCAGCAGTCAGGGACATTGTATTGCTCGTGTCCGCCACAAACAAATAGCACTTGGTTTTGGTCATTGTGTTGGTTGTAGCTAGAACAGGTGTTAAGGGAGGGTTCGTGCCAACACACAGGTTATCCAGGTGTCTCCCTGTCACCCATACATAGTACATGCTCAACGTTCCTTCTGTAGGTTATGCCCTGATGGGTGTGAGAAGCCTTAAGGTAATTCCCTGTTTGTTCAGCTGTGTGGCGCTGCTGGTTCTGATGGCTGTAGAATCCCATCTATTGCATCCCACCATTGTAAAGAATCAAAACGAAAGCTCGGAGCAAAGCAAGGAGCTCTCCTTTCCTGCTTGTCTATTGAGGTGTCATGAGCTGCTGGTGCAGGGGTCTGATCAGATGCTGCCCTCCATGCACCCCCTACCCTGGGCAGGGGACAACAGCACCCTAAGGTGGAGGGGTTGAGAGGACAGCAGTGTCAAGGGGTGCCATCTCCCTTTGTCACTTTATGTCCCCATGGCTTCTGTCCCCCTTCCTGAAACTCATTTCCATTCTTGTCTGTAAACAACTGCTCCATATAGCCCTTTAGCACAAGCAGTCTACATTGAGGGGGCCTGGATGTGTCTTGACATGCCATCAGATGAATGTTTTCCAGGTTGTTATATAGCTTGTGACAAAGGAGACGTTAACATGGGCAATGTCCAAGTAGTGTCTTTGGGGGTTGTGTGTGACCTCTAAGTTTGACAAAGCACCTTATGTGACTTGGTCTTCTCTTCAGTGGCACCAGGATCAGGCTGCCATGCCCCCATCATGGTAATCTTGCATTAGGGTTTTGCAATTCTCTCCTAAATCAGAAGGCCTTGATGAACTCATGGTGTGAAGGTGGCTCCACATTTCTTCTGAGGGTCCTTTAGACCTGGAAAGAACAGGTTTGACCCATTGCCATTTTAGTAGTAGATGTTGCAGCCCCAGAGAATCCGTATGTATTCTGTGTTTCTTGTAATCATGGTATCACAGAAAGCTTCACATTTAAGTCCAAGATGTAACATGGCTTTGTGTTATTTCATTAGAAAACAGTAAAATCATGAAAGAAACCCTGCTTTCCAAATGTTAGAGTGTTAGATTTGCATTTGATTTTAACTAAAATGAATGCATGTGCTTATACAGGCAATGTTCAGGCAGGGTTTGTGGGTTTCCAGCCCATCTGTTTTGCCTACAGAGCAGTAAAGAGAACACAGATCATGTTAGTAGCCATAAATCCTCTCTGCATCTTCTCCCCCATTGCAGACTGTCCTAGGGATGTGGCTGTAAGGGGAGCAGGTTCCCCCCCTGCATAACCCCTGCACCTTGTAACGCTCATGGGCAGAGAGGGGGTCTCAGTCCCTCTGTCCCCCATCTTCTCACCTCCTACGTCACGTCTCTAAAACCTTCAGTGTAGCCAAATACTACACAGTGCTGCAAAAAGCATGTCAGAGGTGCTGATCTCTGCTGGCTTTGAAATGAGGGAGGCTGCTCTAGCTGCTTGTCCACTGTACCCGTGGGTCGCTACCAGCAGAGGGGGGCTGTAAACCCGTTTATATACTGCTGTGATGTTTGAACACTTCACAGGTTGAATGTCAAGCTTCCTTTATTCCCTAATCCACCATTTATCTTAGGTTAGGAGTTAGAAGAAATTAAGTATTTAACAGAGATTTTCATTTGAGCTTTTCCTCGCTGTTTCTTTGACATTATTCTTCCAGATGAGAACAACCATGGTAATTAACTTTAGGAAGACAGGTTTGAGTTAATGTTGCCGTTGATTAGGAACTGCTTCAGTCTAGGACCAAGATACATGAGATAAATAACTGTGGATAAGTTGTCAGTGTTCCAGCATTAGGGATTGAAACATAAGATTCCATTAATAATGGAATGCATCTCGCCCAGCTTCGGATACCTTAATGGGTGCCCAGACTGTGCCTAGGCTTTCCTTACACTCTGTGGAGAGGACTGCACATATCCCAGGGCTGATTTAAATCCTAATTTAGGAACCTATGGTTACAGAACAAGCTCGCATGAGCCCAATAAACATTGGTGCACGTATAATTACTCTCATGTAGTCCCACTACGTGTGACAGTTAATGAATAGATGGTTCGTTAGGTGAGTGACTATTATGTAGGAGTGGGCTCAATTCTTGTGCTTGTGTTATAGGGAAGCTAATCCGTCCCTTGAGATGTCTATTGCTTTCTGTTGACTACAGAGGGAGCAGAGGTTAGACTAGCTCAAAGCAAGAGCCGAACCCTGCACATCTAGCTGAGATACAGCTCACCCTCTGTGCCTACGGGCTGGTGTTACCACTGTTGTGTAATACTCTGCCTCATCTTTAAAGGTGTCCATAGACTGAATAGGTTTTATGGATCTGATTTCATATCCAATGGTATAAAGTGTGACAGTTACTTATGTAATTAGCAAATAGCCATTAACTTTTCTGAAATCAGTGGAATTCCATGGGGGACCAATTGTACGTGTATAAGTAGGTCAGGCTGTTGTTGACTGGAGATCTGTTTGGGAGCTGTAAATAATAAAAGGCAGTAGTAAGTGATGATGGAAAATTTATCATGTTCTAATATACAGTGATTTATATTCCCTATTATCATAGAATCACAGAATGGTTTGTGTTGGAAGGGACCTTGAAGCTCGTCCAGTTCCAACCCCTTACCATGGGCAGGGACACCTTCCACTAGAGCAGGTTGCTCCAAGCCCTGTCCAACCTGGCCTTGAACACTGCCAGGGATGGGGCAGCCACAGCTTCAGTGAGGAGCAGATAACCTCTAGCTTTCCCTTCCGCAAAGCACAGGCAATACCAAACGCTCATCAGTAGCATTTGCACCCTCCTCTTTGGCAGGAATCAAGCCTTTGGAAGTAGATTCCAAAACCACAGTGCAAGGAGGGTGTTCGATGTATTTGAGCCCAGAGAAATGCCACGGGAACGATTAAGGGATTAGAGAAACAGGGTCAGGAGGATAAGACAAAGTTACTGCAGGCAGGGGGGTGTATTCATGACACCAGCATATGCTGTGGCTTCTGGAACCATTCCCAGTCTACACCTGATTGTACAGATTGTACAGGATTTATGTGTTCCCAGCACCAGTGCTCTGCTTGAGGTTAATAACATGGAAGACCTTGTGTGTGATCCCTTGCTGTAATGACCTGTTAGTGTACGTATGGGCTTTCAAGCTATGGAAATAACCCATGATTTATGGAATAGCCTCTTCCTGTTTGCAATGATATGGTGAAATATTGAGTCATCTCTAACCCTTCGGTATTCCTTGTGCAGGCTCTTTGTTGTTTGCTATCTGTCCCATAGGATTTGGATTGATGATACCAGGCAACAGATTTTACTTGAGCTTATACTCAGTTTTATCAGCTTTGGACGAATTACTGCCCTCTCCTAGGGAAAAGGTTTGAGCTACATCACTGCTGATTTGAATCGTAGTAAGTTGCTTAAAAATGAGCTTTTAGTTTGTTTTGAACTAATGAATTCTTGATTTTAGGAATCAATTGCTTGCATTTACTGCATGCCAAAGCATCTAACTGTCCTTCCATAGTGTAATGAGTCCAGGGGCCCAAGAAGTTCTGGATTCAGCTGGAAAGTAGATAGTGCAGTGTTCCACCTGGTTGTATTTCAGTGCCTTTTGGAGAGAGCCCCTAACACCACTGACACCTCAGCAGCAGGACATCTGACCCTTGGAGTAGGTGTCTGAACACATAACATAAATGCTCTTGTCAGGTTGGCAGAGTTGGGTGTTTTATCCTTCAGAACATAGCGGAGGTTAGGCAGAGCAGGCTGGATGGTTTGTGTCATTCACGGTGGCTTAGTTTAGTTTAACTTTGACTCTAAAAGCAACGTCTTGGCTGAAGAGCTGCATTTCAGTGGCTACATAGTGCTGGGTACACTGACATACAGCTGGAGACTGCAGAGCTATGTTGTTGTTAACTCCTTTCTGCCAGTGAGACATTCCTGTTCATCACTTGGACACTGTTATCAGTCACTTATAGATCTTGCCTATCCCTGGCCCCAGCTGATACAGTGATACTCCTGCATAGCCTATATGCCAGTTGTATAACCATCGTGCTTCCTAGAATCTGTTCCACAGAGAAAGAGGAAAGAAGATGGAAGAAGCCAAGTGACATCAGTGGAATAAAAGAGCCAGCAGTTTTCCAGGTTTGAAATGCCTTTGGATAGTGACAATTTGCTGTTGCTTTGTCAAGGCACAGGATTTAGCAAAGGAAAATACGGATGTGATGTGGTGGTTTTTCCCGTGGAATATTTTAATGGATGTCTTCAGCTTTCCCAGTGGGATCTTACTTTGTTAGAGCAGAGATTGGTCACCACGCACTTGATCTGGATGAACCTTCTGCCAAAATCAACATGGGAGGAATTGACAGGATGGACTTTAGTAACAGGGACATTGTGCCATGTGTGAGGAGAACACACATGCAGAGAAGAGACCACTTCTCTTTCAAAAAGCAGCTTCTTATCAGCAAAACATGCTCTGCTGTTTCCTGCAGATGTCTTGTCTCTGCCTTGCAGCAGTGCTGAGAAGGTGCTTCAGCTTGTGAGAAGCCAGTGGAAAGAGAGTTACAATAGTAACAACGTCTATGCACATGCTATTTAAACTCCAGTCATTCTGAGTAGAACTAAGACAAGCACCAAAACCAGCTGGGGCTGCAGTGATAAGAAGTCTTTGCAGTTATTAGAGGGTCTGTTCTACTGCATCAATACACGCTGCAGCTTCTATGACGAAGGAAGGAAGCACATGATGGTCCAACAGCACACTGAAGTATCACGCACTGTTCTGCTGACTGGTCATGGGTGGCTTGGGGCAGATGTGTCAGTCTTCATAGAATCATAGAACAGTTAGGGTTGGAAAGCACCATAAGATCATCTACTTCCAACCCCCCTGCCATGGGTAGGGACACCCCACACTAAACCATGTCACCCAAGGCCTCATCCAACCTGGCCTGGAACACCGCCAAGGATGGAGCATTCACAACCTCCCTGGGCAACCCATTCCAGTGCCTCACCACCCTCTCAGTAAAGAATTTCTTCCTTATATCCAATCTAAACTTCCCCTGTTTCAGTTTGAACCCGTTACCCCTTGTCCTGTCACTACAGTCCCTGATGAAGAGTCCATCCCCAGCATCCTTGTAGGCCCCCTTCAGATACTGGAAGGCTGCTCTGAGGTCTCCACGCAGCCTTCTCTTCTCCAAGCTGAACAGCCCCAACTTTCTCAGCCTGTCTCCATACGGGAGGTGCTCCAGTCCCATGATCATCCTTGTGGCCTTCTCTGGACTTGTTCCAACAGCTCCATGTCCTTTTGATGATGAGGACACCAGAACTGCACACAATGCTCCAAGTGAGGTCTCCCGAGAGCAGAGTAGAGGGGCAGGATCACCTCCTTCGACCTGCTGCTCACGCTCCTCTTGATGCAGCCCAGGATACGGTTGCTTTCTGGGCTGCGAGCGCACACTGAAGCCGGCTCATGTTCATTTTCTCATCGACCAACACCCCCAAGTCCTTCTCTGCAGGGCTGCTCTGAATCTCTTCTCTGCCCAACCTGTAGCTGTGCCTGGGATTGCTCCAACCCAGGTGTAGGACCTTGCACTTGGCATGGTTAAACTTCATCAGGTTGGCATCAGCCCACCTCACAAGCGTGTCGAGGTCCCTCTGGATGGCATCCCTTCCCTCCAGCGTATCAACCGAACCACACAGCTTGGTGTCATCGGCAAACTTGCTGAGGGCGCACTCAATCCCACTGTCCATGTCACCGACAAAGATGTTGAACAAGACCGGTCCCAACACCGATCTTCCAGACAAATCAGCACTGCAAAACCTGAGTGTATGAAAAATGCCACTTATTTACATTCACACAGATCAATCTTTGGCAGCAGAGATGAAAACAGTGCACAGAGCAATTGTATCTTTCTGAACACGAGTAGTGAAAATTCTAAGAACTGACTTATAGTAATGATGCCACTTCTCTCATCCTTCTTCTCCTTACTCTCCCCTGAAGCACTACAACCAAACTGGTAGTGCACCATGTCTTTCCAAGCCTGAATACTCACACAGCAGAACATGGGAGGCTTTTAAAAGGCCCCTTGGTAACTGGCACAAGCAAACTTTGTTTAGCTATGACTGGAATGTCCTCTTATAAACTGCCAAGCAGCCTTGTGTTTTTGAGGTCAAAAGCTAACAAGATGAGCTGTGAGTTCTTATTATTTCTGTTCCTTCGCAGTGAAAATCTGGAGTGCTTTGCAAATGCTGAGAACATGACAGTGATTGACAAGGGAAGATGGGATGTGAAGGAGATACTGTGCTGAGGAAGTTTTAGTGAGTCTTATAAACCAAAATGGGTATCAGTGCAGATCTTGTATTTGTCATCTCTGTGACTTTAAGGAAAGAGACCCTCGAGATCCTAAGCTGCTTGAGTGCTTTCCTTTAGCCTTTTCTCAATGAAAGGACGGTCAGTATGTGTGCAGTGCATGTGCGAGGCTGCTTCCATCAGTTTTATTGTTGGATCCATGCAATAGTGCATCTCCAGGCTTACAGGTTTGGTTCCGGTTAGGTGTGGGCACTACAGAGTTCCTATGAGTTTTATAACAGCTGGTAGCTGATACCTGACCTGACCTGAGTGACGATGGCACAGAGAGAGCAGTAGCTGTAATCACATTGCGTGTAAGTGTGAAATTTGACTAACACCACTTTTAAAGACATTTTAACCAGCAGCAAAAGCTGGACCTGCACCTTGGTTAGTGAGTTATGGTCTGTCTGCTCCAATACTGAGGACCCTAATGCTGGATTAGAAAGTTGTGATTGTTCAGCCTGGACATGAGAAGCTGCGTGGAGACCTCAGAGCAGCTTCCAGTATCTGAAGGGGGCTACAAGGATGCTGGGGAGGGACTCTTCATCAGGGACTGTAGCGATAGGACAAGGGGTAACGGGTTCAAACTTAAACAGGGGAAGTTTAGATTGGATCTAAGGAAGAAGTTCTCTACTGTGAGGGTGCTGAGGCGCTGGCACAGGGTGCCCGGAGAAGCTGTGGCTGCCCCATCCCTGGCAGTGTTGAAGGCCAGGTTGGACAGGGCTTGGAGCAAGCTGCTCTAGTGGAAGGTGTCCCTGCCCGTGGCAGGGGTTGGAGCTGGCTGAGCTTTAAGGTCCCTTCCCACACAAACCACTCTGTGATTCTATGATTTATTGTGGTGTTAAGCCACAGCCAGAGAGGAGGGTGAGCTCTATCTTTCACAGTCTCTATAAATGGAAAGCACCCTGTCACTGGCACGTTCTTCTCAGTGAAAAAGCCAGTGCTATTTGAAAACTGCTGTTGGAGATGATTCAACCTTCATCTGTCTACATGGTAAAGCTTCCAAATACTCCGTGCTACTGCACAGGGATGGCAAAGTACAACACAGAACTGCTAACATGCATTTGAAGAAGATGTAGCACAGGCATTTTTATAACTGAACTTTGCTGAGCTGAGCACAGGTACAGTTCTGTCTGCTTGGATCCCTGAACTGGCCTAAGACCAAAATATACACTTAATATTCAACAGCCACCTATGCCCAGTAAAGAAAGGCCCTCCGGTGACATGTTAACTATGTCAATAATGTATTGGCTAAATAGTAGCTGGGGGTTTCTGGTTAAAAGACAACCAGAGCTCCATGAAATCCTAAGGTAAGGTTAAAATAAAAGAAGTACTTCTTTCATTATCTGGTTACCTGCCATGTGAACTTGGTAATACTGGGAACTGGATAATCTGAATTGGTGAACTTGTGACTGGGTAGTTTAAATTTGCTCATTTATTGACTGAACTGAAACCGCAGCCTAAACTATATAACATATAGAGCATTGCTTTGTCTTTAATCAGTTTGGTGAGACTGTAAGGAAACTAGGGAAGTAATGTGCTTTGAGAGACTCATGTTTGTGCATTCACCCCTTCTATGGAACCCACACATGGGACACAAGATGTGTTTATCTCATCACACCACAACCTGGATCACAAGCTGTGAAGGCACACAGAAGCTCTGCTGTGAAATCACCTCTTGAGCCTGTCTCCAAAGGGACTGCGTGCATCCCTTACATTACCCATTCCTGATAACAGTGACTGTGGTAGATTGCTATCTTGCACCACTGGCGATGTGGCTGTCCATAAAGATGAGTTATGGGCTTGCTGGCATGCCTTCATTTACCCACATAAGTCAACACGAGACACAAAAGTGCCAGATATCTTCCCCTATAATGAATACCCACAGGCAGTTTGAAACAGGACAAAGCAGGCGATCACACAGAGCATCTCCCTAGCTGCTGCAGGACCAAAGAGCTGCCTCCTTCTCAGCCTGCAGGAGCAGTACCTGTTCCTGGAACATGGTATATAATAAAGCACATAGGGGGGTGGTGTGGCACCAGGGAAGAAGGATGCCTCTGTCTGTGTTGAATGCTGCAGCCATGGCTGGATCCGTGGGAAGGGGGTGAGATGCTTTTCATTGATGCAGTGAAGCACAATGAGTTGTGAACCATCCTCAGAGTAGGATGGGACAGAGAGAAGTATCTGAAAGAAAGAACCTGCCCTACAAGGAGTTAATTTAGAAACCCTCTGTTTCTGTTCTGCCTCACTTGAAGTGTTCTGTCTCTTAGTTTTAAGCATTCCTTTATGTTTGACCAGAATCTGGTTTCTGAAGTTGAGAGCTTTGTGTTTTGGGACATTGGTTTCAAGGGAAAGCTGGAGGTAGGTGCACCGCAAAGCTCTGCTGACTTTACCAGAGTGCTAATTTCATTATATACATTTATTGCCTTCAAAATGAGGAGGTGTCTGCCTGCAGGTATCTTGCATAATGTGAATTCCTTACTTAACTGCTGAAAACAGTGTTCCCTGCCCTATCCTTACAGTATTGATTTGCACACTCACAAAGTGAGAGTAGGTTGCCCACCACAGTGATCTGAACATCAGCCCATTGCTAAACATTGGCCTGGAAGCATCAGGTTGCTCTCCTGATCACTCACATTTACACCCAAGCTGAGTACAGAGGTAGAGAGCAATAAAAGGGCATGGCAAAGGAGAAAGGCTCATAAAGCACCTCAGCAGAGCTAGCGGGCTGTAGTAACCAGTCTGATTTGTGCCGTTTAAATGCTCTTGTCTTGGCACAGTTTGCAGCACGAGGCCCGTTATAACAGATGCACAACTTGAACAAAGTGTATTTGCTGCTCCTTTACTTACATATGTGCTAGTGTGTTGTTTTTGCAGTGTTATACATAGTGCAAGTGAAACAAAGAGGACCCGTGTTCTTCCTTATTCCTGCAATGGAAGCAGTAAGCAGGGAAAGAGCAAAAGCAGAAACAAGAACTTCTGTTAACAGGAAGAAACAGCAGATAAAGTCTAAAAAGGGTTTATTTGAACAACCTTAGTATGTGCCTGCTTAGTGCTGGCTCTGCTGCAGCTCACCAGCTAACCAGTATGACTGTATTCTGGTTATCTGCTGTATTAACTTGCTGATGGATAATATGAATCTGCTAATTTATTGACTTAACTGAAATTGCAGCCTGAATCATACAAAATATAGAATATATATATCATATCTATGATATATATCTTATATGATGCATATATATATATGGATTATTGGGTCAGGTTTACTATGGGGCTAGATTCTAGCTCCTTTCACTGTCCTTATTAGACACAGAAATCAAAGACTTTCACCCTTTGCCTAAGCATGCTTACAATTACACCAAGCTACCCAAACATGTTCTTGTCTCGTATAAACCCAACTCAAAGCAAGAATTGACCATGACCGGGCCAGTAACCTGTCCCAATTCCTGCCTCAGTCGGCACATCTCCAAATGGGGATTCTCACGCTATATCCCAACGCACCAGCTGCTCCCAATGTGAAGGGAACAGTTTGTTAATTCATTACAGCTTGTTTGTGATGAACAGTATTCCCTGGAAGTACTTTTTGGACAAACAGTGCTGCAGAAACCGGGCTATTAGGCAGCTGTACCTCCATACAGCATGCAGATAGACTGGAGCTGGAGTCTCTTCCCTACTAACAGCTCAGGCAAATGGATTGTGAAAGCACTTGGGAATTAGCCCAGGATTGCATGATGGTCTTGAAGAAGAACACTGTGAGTACTTCTCTGAATAGGTCAGCCAGAGAACTGATTTACTGCTGTGGAATAAGAATATGATTACACTCCAGCGTTCCTGGGGCTCCGCTGGGAAGGTGAGGGCTTTAGGCATCACCAGTACATGAAGAAATCACTGTGCTTTTATCCCTTTGCCTTGTAGAGTGGCTGTCAGGCACAGATCTGCTGTAGGGCCCCTCTTTCAAACCCATATTCTCCGTGCCCTCCAATGTGCCACTGTTGTACTGATGTGATGAGCAGGACCCACTCAGGCCATGGACGAAGGAAGCGCTAGTTCATCTGGCCCTCAGGCAGGGTCTGCAGTGGTGCCATGGCTTCACGTGTCCCATCACACCCGGACACCTTCCACCTCCTCAGACCCTTTGCAGCACTGCCACAGTAGCTTTCCTCTTCTTATATTGAAGTAATTACCCTGCTACAACCAAAATAGGATGCTTTTCCCAAGAACTGTGGCTGGTGGCATGTGTATGCAGCTATGAAGCTTTGGGAATCCTCTGGAGAGGGATGCTGGCAGAGCACTCCAGCTTGGAAGTCCTCAAGAGCAGCATAAAAGCTGCATAATCATGTCCTTCTGCTTGCTCTGGCTCTGTATGAGATGAAGCTATGTGTAATATGCCTGACATGAAATGGAATAAACCGATCACTTGGTCTCTCTTTAATCTTCTTACAAGATACAAAATAGGCTTAAGTCAAAAACTGTTCCTTACTACAAAGGGTTGAGGGGGGTGGTTGCTCGCTTGGCTGAGCAGGTTTGTGCCTCCTTACTCAATATCCATAAGGATCTCTGGGAGACAATTACAATCATAGCAGGAGGAAGAGTCAGGCTGCAGTTAAACCATGCAGCCCACCCACGGCAACAGGAAAATCCTGTTTGAAGAATCAGGGAAGAGGCTGTTCTGGATAGCAAGAGGTGATGTGCTGATAGTGCTGCAGTGTACAGTTACTCAGTGTGCCTGGCCTCAGAGTCCGGCCCAATGTGGTTTGATATTTACATTATCTTATACAGGAGGGCTGTGCAGGGTGGAATGGGGAGAGATGAGTTGTGTTCGGAGGGAGATGCTGAGCAGCGCAAGCATCTCCCTCATGGCAATGGGAAAATAGAGGGGTTCTGCTTTGCCTCTACTCGGAGTCCCATGAGTGTCAACATTGCTGGAACACAGTGGTGTTAAGCGTTAAAACACCATCCTGAGACCAAATTTGCCCTTCTCAGGGGAAATGCTGGAAACCTGTAGCAATCCAGTACACACACAAAGACTTTTCACCACAGTATGAGGCTCTCAAGCTTGTTAGTGTAAGCTGAACCCCTAAAATTGGCACTTCCAGGAAAGTGAAAAAGACTTTTAGCCAATAATCACAACATTGCATCCCAGAAAATGCCTTGAGGGAAAGCATCAAATTCAATTAATGGAGCTTCTCTCTAACCTAAGTGAAGAGCTAGAAAGAAAGAACACCACCCACCTTATCTACTGGCTTCAGGGAAAACCGCCTTGCATCTCATTCATACAATCACAGAGTGGTTTGGGTTAGAAGGGACCTTAAAGCTCATCCAGTTCCAACCCCCTGCCATGAGCAGGGACACCTTCCACTAGAGCAGGTTGCTCCAAGCCCCTGTGTCCAACCTGGCCTTGAACACTGCCAGGGATGGGGCAGCCACAGCTTCTCTGGGCACCCTGTGCCAGCGCCTCAGCAGCCTCACAGGGAAGAACTTCTGCCTAAGAGCTCATCTCAGTCTCCCCTCTGGCAGGTTAAAGCCATTCCCCTTGTCCTGTCCCTACAGGCCCTTGTCAAACCATTTTCTGATGGACCACATTCTTGTACGGGTAAGAAAATACTTGGAGAGGAAAAAAGCACTCACAATGTCCCCTTTGGCAGGGCTTTTGCCTCCCATAACAGTCCCATAAGCAAAGCAGCTGAAACTTCTACAGGGCTAGTGCAAAACTGGTTGTGTAACTGTACTCAGAGAATACTTATCAGTGATTCAGTGGCAGAACAGTACAATGCACCTGCAGGGAGGGCTTCCTCTCAGGCTGCTTCATAAAGACGTGAAGGAACAGCTTCTCCTTTCCTGTGTTCCCTTTGCCTTCCTCTGCAGTTGATATTGCAGTGTTAGAGCAAGGATCAGATGCTTCTCTGCCAGTCAGATGCTGGATCACTGTCAGGAGTTGTGCAGGCTGAAAACTCCTTATGTACATCACTTCCAGCATCTCTAGTGGGTTAATGTAAGGTGGTTGACTTTAATACCGTCATTAAGAAGTAGCATCTGGTGGCTTTGGTCTTTAGAACTAACAAATTAAAGACCAGCCACTGTCAGGTCCTTCAATCTGGAGCAGATAAAAGGTTATTTGTAAGCCTTAGGAAAATAACAAGGAGAGGAGTGGATCTGTCAGGTAGAAACAGCAATCAGAGTTCTTCCTATGATAGGCTAACGACTCATCAATAAGCAAAAGCTATAGGTATCAGATCCCTGCACTGACAAAAATCAGTGTAATTTGTGTCTCGTGGTGCAGTCTCATTAACAAAGGAGCTGAAATTCCAACAGGGTCCGCACAAATCTTGTTTCATAGATTTCCAACCCAAAAGGGTGGCTACATGGGTCTATCCTCATTTGTTCAATCCTTTCATTAACAACGCAGATGATGGGATAGAAAGTACACGGATGAAATATGCTGACCCAGCAAAACTGTGAAGGTCACAGTTACAATAGAATCACAGAATGGTTTGGGTTGGAAGGAACCTTAAGATCACTCAGTTCCAACCTGCCTGCTATGGGCAGGGATGCCGCAAACCAGACCTGCAGGCTGAGATGGGGCAGGGGAGGCAGGAGGGGCTGTAACGCGTGTGGCAGCTCCCAGCACAGCGATCTGGCAGCTCCAGCAGATGCAGCTGACGACCAGAGAAGATAAATGACATGTAGGTGCTGAAGGACTTCTTTATTTTTACATGGGTTACATACCCTACAGTGTGCTTCTTACCAGTCTGCCCTGTAATGTAGCACAAAGGTCAGTCCATGACTTCAGCAGAGGCCAGGATAGCTGTAGTCACATTAAACACAACCTCAATACTATTTAACTACATGGAATTTACTCACAAAGTTCTTGGGTGATAGACTTGCTAAAGGTGGAAGAGAACTTGGCTCACCCAAACACTGCTGCAGACTCCCTTCTATTCCATATTCATTGGCATCTATCCCATATTTATCGACATCCATTCCATATTCATTGAAAATACTTGCAAAAGGGGATGTTGTTCTTGCAGAAGGAAGAGTTGAACTCCCAGATCTCAACAGCAAAAGGGTGGTTGGGAGTGGGATAGACTAAATACTGGACCAATAGTTTACATAGACAGGAAAAGTCAAGAGTGAGAAGGGGTTATGACATGTACAGAGGGAATCCTCTTGAATTTGTGTGTAGGAATCATAGAATCCCAGACTGGTTTGGGTTGGAAGGGACCTTAAAGCTCATCCAGTTCCAAAACCCTGCCATGGGCAGGGACACCTTCCACTAGAGCAGGTTGCTCCAAGCCTCATCCAACCTGGCCTTAAGCACTGCCAGGGATGGAGCATTTACCACTTCTTTGGGCAGCCTGTGCCGGGGCTTCACCACCCTCACAGTAGAGAAGAAGTATTTTAGTAGTCACACAGTTCAACATGAAGTTAACAACAGTTTCAGCACCATGCATAAACAGAGCCTAAATGTTGTGAGTCCTTCACTTACGGTTACCCAGTGACCCATGCCAACATCAGCTGCTGCCCAGAGGTAGGGACATCCAGGCAAATCCAAAGCACCAGGGGATGTTTTCCAGGTTAATTCCATGGTGCTGTGTGACTGCATGCTTTATCAGTCAGAAAGCCAGCTGCCTCCTTGGTGGCTGCACTGCAGTGAAGGACAACTGGTGGAGTGTGATGTGACGTGATAGGAGTGGGTTTTGCTCAGTGAAGAGTCTCTCTGTTATCCCTGTGAAAAGCAGTTGTCAGAGAGGCTGCTGGTGTTGCCTCTCTAAAAAAGAACAGGGTTCTGAAACAAAACGTTGAAAACACAGCCTACCTCAGTAAACCTGCCTTTAACTCTCTAGGTAAGAGTTGCAGCTCATCATGGCTGCTTTCCTTTGAGCTGCCAGCCTGCTGGTAGGGAAGGCACAGAGAGCAGGCCAGCAGGAATGTGAATTATTTATGTTCCTGCTGAGAGCATGAGTCTTGTCTCTAGAGCCTGGCTGGACATGGAGCTGTTGGAGCAAGTCCAGAGGCGGCCACAAGGATGATCAGGGGACTGGAGCACCTCCCATATGGAGACAGGCTGAGAAAGTTGGGGCTGTTCAGCCTGGAGAAGAGAAGGCTGCGTGGAGACCTCATAGCAGCCTTCCAGTATCTGAAGGGGGCCTATAAAGATGGGAGAGGGACTCTTCATTAGGGACTGTAGTGATAGGACAAGGGGTAACGGGTTAAAACTTAAACAGGGAAGGTTTAGACTGGATATAAGGAAGAAGTTCTTCCCTATGAAGGTGCTGAGGCACTGGCACAGGGTGCCCAGAGAAGCTGTGGCTGCCCCATCCCTGGCAGTGTTCAAGGCCAGGTTGGACACAGGGGCTTGGAGCAACCTGCTCTTGTGGAAGGTGTCCCTGCCCGTGGCAGGGGGTTGGAACTGGATGAGCTTTAAGGCCCTTTCCAACCCAAGCTGTTCAATGAATGCATGATTCTATGATTGAATGGCTCTGCAGAGACAGTTTCTGTAGCAACCCAGAACCTTGCTCAGGCACAGGTGACACAGAAGAGTAACAGATACCTGCTGGGGAGCTGAAGATAACACTCAAGTGCCAGAGTAAAACATATCTGGGTTTTGAGTCCTCCAGTCTCCCAAGGCCCACAGAGATGTCACTTCAGAAGGTGAGCTGGTGGCATGTTAACTCAGGTACCTGTAACAATCTCGCTGTGACAACACAGGGGTTTGAAGGATTACAGAAGCCTTCATGGGAACTCAGCAAGTCTTTAGCACCAGGAACACCAGCTGCTGCAGTCAGCCCAGCTAGTCACAGTCAGTACAAACAAAGATGTGGTTCCCTACTGTCACATCTTTGGGTGTTGTATCTACAGACCAAATGATTTGATCATGTTGTCCAAAATACTGAAGAGATCTGGTTTTATGCCGCAGTATTTGGTGTAGATTGACAAAGGCAGGAATATATAGATTCAACACTTTCTTGCCTCTCTATCCTTAGCCTTTGATCCTGGCTCGCTGCTGTTTGTAGTCTGTCTGCCTTCTTGTAAGGATGAAGCCATCACAATTAAAATGCTACACAAATTACAAGCCGTCAGACTCTCTTGCAGGGCAACATAGGTTAGTACATTTGTCTAGACACACTCAACATACTTTTCAGTACGTCAGTGTTTGAATTGTTTCCAATTATTAAACAATCTTTTACTAAATATGTTCAGCTTAAGAATTTCTGAGGCTGTGAAACCCAAACCATATTGGAGAAGATACAACATGCAGTATTTAGTATGTACAGAAATGTTAGTAGATGGCTTTTTCCTCATGCTCTGTTCACCTCCAGGCACTGGAAGAGTAAACTGAACTTTTTGTGCTTTCCCAAGTCTGTAATTCCAATGTTTCCTACATTGTGACCTGATGGACAAGACCAGGCTCTCCACATTCAGAGTAACCTGGGTGCTTAGCTCGCAACAGGAGATAATCCAGTTAGAAAAGTCTTATGCTTATTTGCTCAGAGGTCACCAAGGTACAGATCTAAATGTGAGTAAGAGTGAGGGAAGCTGCATGAGAGCTGTGTAACCTGCACAAGGAGTAAACTGACTGGTGGGCAATGGAGTTTTGGTTTATATCTAAAAGTTGGCCTCATTTAGCAATACCAGGACTACAACAACATTCACCATCAATACAGCTTTGCTGGTGAAACCTGCAGGTGTAATTTCAACAGCAAAACATCTTCCTCAGTTCTGATATAAGCAATACTTGGCTATTAAAGTGATTTAAATGGGATCCCATCTCTAGGCAGGGGTTACCAGCTCTTCTGTAGCTACCTTGGCAAACTCTCTTGTTGAGGCTGTTCTACATATCAGCTACTGAGGAGTGCGAGGCTGATGACAGCAGAGCTGCTCTGAAGGCTTGACAGGAGTATAAAGCTTTTCATCTTTGGGCGGCCCACAGAGAAACACTGTCTGCTTCCTGAACTGAATCTCTGCAGGAGAACAAAGGACTTCAGCTCACATACAGAGGGGTAATTTACATCTCATTAAACCAATAGTTAAATATCTACACTGTGATTGTTTCTTTAGTGTCTGTTTTTCTTCTCCAAACGTGTCAAAGAGGATGCATTGTCAATTCATTTTTGATATTTCCAGAATGAAAAGCAGCAAGAACATTTCTGGGTGCGGAGAGATCCTGGTTTTTTTCTATCCTGGCCCAGCTATAAAGCAGTTTAAAGGAATATTACTGAACTTCCCAAGAAAATTCAGCTCAAGCACAAATATGAGTATTCTCAAGTACAACTATAAATGCTTTGGAATGTAATAAGTTCCTGAAAGACTTCTTATCTCGATGTATCTTCTCATGTAGTACTATAATTTCATAGCCCTTCAGGAAAACTGCTTTAATGATCAGTTGCTGGTGATTCTCAAGTCAAGCGTGCTCCATGTATGTCTGGTCTAGCAGCTTTTTAGTGGGTTTTATCCAGCAAAACCCCTGGCTGCATCTAGAAAGAAAACAAAACCAAGCAACTGAGAGCTATGTTAACTGGGATAAGGAAGCGGTGGGACACAGCTGTACCAGAATCATCTCTAAGTAATAATTTCAGCCAAGTTATGCTTTTGATAAGAGGTGGTTTCAAGAACACATGTAAGAAGTGGGCTTCTGCAGGCATGGGTCATAGAATTATAGAATCACAGAATGGTTTGGGTTGTAACTTAAAGCTTATCCAGTTCCAACCCCCTGCCATGGGCAGGGACACCTTCCACTAGAGCAGGTTGCTCCAAGCCCCTGTGTCCAACCTGGCCTTGAACACTGCCAGGGATGGGGCAGCCACAGCTTCTCTGGGCACCCTGTGCCAGCGCCTCAGCACCCTCACAGGGAAGAGCTTCTGCCTAAGAGCTCATCTCAGTCTCCCCTCTGGCAGGTTAAAGCCATTCCCCTTGTCCTGTCCCTACAGGTCCTTGTCCAAAGCTCCTCTCCAGGTTTCCTGTAGCCCTTTTAGGCACTGGAGCTGCTCTAAGGTCTCCCCTTAAGGAGCCTTCTCTTCTCCAGGCTGAACCAGCCCAGCTCTCTCAGCCTGGCTCCAGAGCAGAGCTGCTCCAGCCCCCGCAGCATCTCCGTGGCCTCCTCTGGACTCACTCCAACAGCTCCACGTCCCTCTTGTACTGTTGCCCCAGAGCTGGATCAGGACTGCAGGGAGGGTTGCAAGAGATCAGAGGGGGAGAATCCCCCCTCTCGACCTGCTGGCCATGCTGCTTATGTTGGGTCTGCAGAGTTGGTAACTCCATCCTCTACACATATTGCTGTGACAAGTCATGTAATAATAAAGCAACTTTTCATTAGAGAGCCCAAGGACAGGCTTAACAGTAACTTCTGTGCCACTGCTAATACACTCATAGAACAGTTAGGGTTGGAAAGGACCTTAAGATCACCTAGTTGAGCTGTTTCAGCATTGATTAGATCATGGAGTGTTCCTAAAACTCACCAGCATGGGGGCCACACAGGCAGTTTCTAACAGCCTGTGGACCTTGTCTACATATGAAGACTAGTGAAGATGAACTAATAACACACTAAAACACTGGATCTGCTCAGGCACGTAGGGTGTGCTCGATGTCAGGAAGCCAGGAGTGTTCTGGAGGGTAGCAAACTGCTTCACAAGCTCCATCCTTTGCTGATTAGTAAACAGCAAATCTGGTTTTGAGGGTGGCCTTGGACCACATGACATCCTCTCAAGGCAGTTTTGCTCGTATTATTGGTTTTGCTCCTGTAATTAGTATGAACAAGCATTCCAACTTACAAATATAGTCATTGGAGGAGGAGCTACGTTCCCCCACCCTCACAGTCTTCCCCTTGGAGCAGAACCGTATGTGCTGGTTTTGCCAACTTAACTGCATTTACATGATGGCACGATTCCTGGTACATAATATTCCTCCTGGACAGCGTGTCTGCAAATAGCAGGCAGATATTTACACTGAGGCAAAGTCAGTCCCAGACACAAACCTGAGTTTCATTTGCTTATCTCGTGGTGACACACTGGAAAGGCGAAGTGGTGTGTACAAAGTTGAGGCTTGCAGGAACAAGCACGAACACACAATTCAATGGGCAAACAAAAGATGCTGTTGAGTTTCCTGTCCCCTCTTCGCTGGTCTGAACGTCACCTGTTTTCAGAAAGAGAATATAAACAGAGACACGGAAACAAATGTTTTTATCCAGATAAAATAGCAAACGGCAGTTTTTACCAGAAACTTGCTAGGTCTCCATTTTTGCTATATTTCTCCTATACTTGCAGAATATATATATAGACATATCTGTATCTATATATCTATATATCTATGTTTACATTTACATTTATATTTGTATTTATATTTATATACATAATACACATATTTATATTCATACTCATTATACATATACATTATACATATGTATTTTTCATTTAAAACATGTTTTCATAGAAAGTGTTTTCCAAAGTGTATCTCAAAGAAGCCTTTGCCAATGACCTACTTTCAAATGCCAACACTTCTCCACAGTTAGCAAGTAATATGCAGTGTGGGGAGGGAATGGCTATACCTTAAGATGGTTTGCAAGCAAGTTAAATTCATTTGAGCAAACCTGGTGATCAGGGGTAGGTTTTGTTACTTTTGACTGCTGTAGTCCTATTAGTGAAGTGAAAAAGCTCTGCTGACATCTACAAACAGTGGTGTGACCAGTTAAAAGGTTCAAGTACTGACAGGACAAGGGGAATGGCTTTAACCTGCCAGAGGGGAGACTGAGATGAGCTCTTAGGCAGAAGCTCTTCCCTGTGAGGGTGCTGAGGTGCTGGCACAGGGTGCCCAGAGAAGCTGTGGCTGCCCCATCCCTGGCAGTGTTCAAGGCCAGGTTGGACACAGGGGCTTGGAGCAAGCTGCTCTAGTGGAAGGTGTCCCTGCCCGTGGCAGGGGGCTGGGACTGTATGAGCTTTAAGGTCCCTTCCAACCCAAACCCATCTGGGATTCTGTGAAGCCGGGAGCCCACAGACACTTGCGGAGGCAGATAATACGCATCAAGTAGGCAGATACCCGGATTAACCGGGCACCCCTGACTACCGCGGACCCCAGCTCCCCTGGCACCGCCATCCTTCAGGAGGACAATGCCGCGTCCAGCTGACAGGCCTACACGAGTGCTGCGGCCTGGCACAGCTCGCTTCGCTGCAGCGAGCGATCCCTCCGGTACGGGCCTGCCGGCAGCCCCCGCTCTCCGCTTCCCCGGTGGAAGGGCCTCTCCCCGCGGACGCCAAGGCCCGCACCACCGCCACCATCCACCTCTAGGCCCCAGGCCCACCCGGGGGCAGTGGGCAACGGCGCTGTCACGGCAACGCCTAGCCCAATAGCGAGCGGGGGGCGGGAAGATAGGTCCGCACCGCGCAGTCCCAAAGGCGGGATCACACAGGGGACCAATCAACGCTCAGGGCAGCTAGCGAAGGCGGCAGGAAGAGGCAGAGCCCGATGTCACCGGCGGGGGGGGGGGGCGAGGGAACCGCAGCCAATCGCAAGTCAGGACAGGAGGGCGAGCGGAGCTTTAGCGCAGAAACCAATCAGAAGCTTCAGTGGTGATGGAGGAGCCAATCGCCGTCTGAGCAGAAGGGTCACCAGCCAATCGGAGAGCAGCCAGCGAACAAAAGGGGCATTCCAAGCCGCCGGGCCTTTTCCCGTAGAACAATTTCACATGACGCAACGGCTGGAGGAAGAGGCTCGGGGTCTGCCGCCGCCATTTTGTGAGCGCTGAGACTGAGCCGGCGGCGGCTGAAGGCAGCGGCAGCACACGCGGCAGCGCCATAGCCCGCGGGAGCCGCAGCACGAAGGATGCGGTAGAGGAGCCCAGCGGCAGCGGCGGGGGGGGCGGCATCGCTCGGCGGCGGTCGGCGGCAAGGGGGGAATCGCGGGGAGGGAGGCTTGTCGCTCGGTTGGGTATCGGGTCCTGGTGCGGGCCCCCGGTCGGAGAAAGCAATGTCGGCCCCGGAGAGCAGCGCTGGTAGCAGCGAGGCCCGGGAGGACGCGTGCCGCGATTACCAGTCGTCGCTGGAAGACCTGACGTTCAACAGCAAGCCGCACATCAACATGCTGACCATCCTGGCCGAGGAGAACGTGCCCTTCGCCAAGGACATCGTCTCCCTGATCGAGGCGCAAATCGCCAAGGTTTTTATATTCCACCGACTACTACTCCTACCTATACTGCTGGGGGGACCGGCCGGGGCAGCGGGCTAGGGCGGCCTCGGGGGCTAGGAGGAAAGGGCGTGTGGGGGAGATAAGAGTGATGAGGGGTGCGGGAGGAGCCGGCAGCGGCGGGCGGATGGGAGAGGCAGGAGGAGAGCGGAGGGAACAGGGAGAGGCAGCGAGGCGAGAGGGCCTGAGGGGCGGGAAGCGGGGCGAGGCAGAGGGGAGGCCGAGGGCCGGATGGGGCGAGGAGGCCAGAGGCGGGGTGGGTATAGACGGGGAGAAGGCGAGGCAGGGGGATCAAGGGGACGTGAGGTAGTGGAGGGGGCGAGCAGAGGGAGCAGGGTTTGGGCTGAGGTGGAGGTATGGGGAGAGGAGCAGGAGGCCGGAGTGGCTGTGGGGAGCCAGGCAGCGTCCCTCAGCTGGGACCAGGGAGCACGGGTGGGGGTGGGGGGGCTTCTCCTTTCATCGCTAAGTTTAAGGCTGCTGCTTCTTCTACCCTTCACCCCGTAGGGAGCAGGGGACTCGGGGGAGGGCACCAGCCCCACGCCACCCTGTTGGCAGTAGAGGGGAGGGTTTGGGACTCGCCCCACCGCCAAATGCAAGCTCGCGTTTGAAGCCCCGTGTAAATATCAGGCACAACATGGCGGCCTGGCAGTGACTGGGCAGCGGCACCTCGCCCTTGGAGCTGGGTTTGCCCCCTTCATGGAGACAGCGTGCAGTTAGTCTGGTGTCTGAACCCTTCAATTTAGTGGTTTCGATACATCGCGATCGTTAGAGAGGGGCCAATGGGGAGAGTTTGTGGAAGGTCTTTTAATTTTTTACTTTTATTTATGGGGGGGGGGGGGTGTAGTTTAAAGAGATTGAGTTCATAGCACGCAAATTGTCCACTTCTGAAGGGCTGAATATAATGACTTCGGAGTATCAGTTAAAGCGATTTTCCCAGTGAGATACTAATTTTGGTGGGGTGGGCACCCTTATCTTATAGAAAAGTTTGAAAGGTGATGATCCGCTCCGGATAGAGAAGTGTGTGTGGTGGTAACGGCGGGGGGGGGGGGAGGTTGTTTTGCTCTGCCTGATTATAGATAAAATTGTGTGGGGTTTGGGGTAATCTGTTTGGATTTCAGGTGCTCTGTGCCCCCATTAACGGCAGTGTTAGTGTGTGTGTTTATCTTGGTTAGAGAAGTGTATCGGTTGAGGATGGGGAAGAAGGAATTCTCCCCGACAGTAGAAACTGCAGCAGCCTGTAGGATCCTAACATGGCGTCTGAAAGGCACATGATATAAAAAGAAGGGAAAGAGGAGGCTCCCTCTGAGCCCAACCCAGGCAGTTGCTGACATCAGTCAGCCACAGCACATGGATGGGGGTTTACAGCACCTTTTAACAGCAGCTTTTTGTAAGAAAAGGGTTGTTCTTTGAATTTCTCCTCCCCTACTCGTGCCAGTCACCCCTCCCCCGTGATTTCCCTTGCTCCCTCTGATCTCACGTGTTCAAAGGCTTTTTTCCCTTTGGCTTGAAATCGTGGTTTATAATGGTGAGAATTGTACTATCTAATGATGGGGAGGGAAGGATCTCTTTAAGAAGTTGCTCTTTTTATCAATGCAGGGTGGCTTTTTAGTGTTCCACAGACCTCTTCCAGTCTACTTTTAAATGCTGCCAGTGGCGGCGTTTTGCCATTCCTTGGGGAGGTGACCTAATAATCGAATAGATCTCACCATTATATCTCCTAAAGGGCAGTGGATGTGTATAAAATGATTTGTGATAAATAATCAATGCTGTCAAATTTTTTTTCTTCTTCATTTCTGGGTGATTTAGAGCCTGCCCTGAAGTGTGATTTCTATTTTTTTCCTCTTTTTTTTTTCCAAGATGTCTGAACTCCTGTATCAATGGTTAGTTTTGCCTAGTTACTGTTTGTGACTGTGGTTTTATTGAAGGCGAGTTTTTAGTTGTTTCTGGGAAAGCGATCTCCTTTACTAAGCCACTTTTAAAAAGTGTTGCCTTGGAGACAGTTTGTTTAGTGTAAAACTCGAGTGGTCTGCTTTACAATTGAATAAATGGTTCTGAAATGTGTGACTGGTATGATACTATTTGTAAATAAAAAGTGTGAAATATGTATTTGTCTTTTTATTTACCACTGTATAGTGCAGAATTTGTTTTCCAAGACCCATTTTGTATACAAGGTTCTTTTTTTTAAAAAAACCCAGTTTTTGCACAAGTTTGTGACTTGGGGTCCGATTTGAAACTTGAAATCTTTTAGGAAACTAATAAAAAAGAGCCACACATTTCCAACAATAGCTTTCCGACATTATTTGAAGGAAGAGTGGGAATTCTGTAATGAAGTCTTTAGAGCGGATGAGCTCAGTTAGTGGTGTTCTGTGTTCTGGTGGTGATGCGGCGCCTTTCGGTTAGCGGGCATCTTTCTTGGTAGGGGGTGTTGTATAGACCGCCTGAAAACAAAATCCCTTCCAGTCTGGGGTTCCCTTGAGTGGTTACTGGAGTATGGGCTAGATACCTAATAAACATTTCCAGAAGGGAAGACTTAAATATTCTGACCATATTTAAGTCGTGGTTCTTAAAATGTGACACCTGAATAGCTTATCTTTGAAGCAGGGTGTGCTGCTAAGATGCTAATCTGTGCCATAGTTTGAAGTAGGCTTCCTTACCAGGCGAGGGTGCTTCCGTGTATGATTACTTGTAACAGTCTGATGCCTAATGAAAGTGACAGTTAAATGTTACATTGCTTTTGCTACTAAATGATTCCCCAGCATCTCAAACTTAAAGCTTGGCTGTGCATAGCGAGCTACTTCCATACATTGGTGAGATGGAGTAGGAGTCTAACATGCTACGTTAGTAGCTCTTGGGCATAGGCACTTCTGAGACAGCTCTTTGTTTCTCTAACAGCTGACTTTAAAAGTCAGAAATAGTGCACTCTCATTTTTTTCTAAAGGCAGGCATTCAGAACGTAGTGTTTTTAATGTGCCACTGTGCAGACTGCTTGAAAGAAGAAACCCATATTCCACAGACATTTTAATACTAAGTAGCTGTAGACCCAGGGGCTTTGATTTCTGGGACTAGAGAGATGCCTTTATTCTAACACTGTTGCATATTAGCTTGTTTACAAATTGAATACATTGTAGTGTAAGATAGGCTTTTAGTGTGCTGCATTTAACTTAGTTTGGTTAACTTTACTGCATTTTCCTGTCTTTTGGACAAAATACAGCACCTGCCTGTTTTTACTTTTTTCAGTGTGTTCAAAGGCACTCCCCTCCCTGTCCCCAACTAACAAGGATTTCTGCCCTCTTCAATGTTTAAGTTTCAGGTCATGATTAATAAATACACATTTAAGGGTGAGGAAGCATTGTGGTTTACCCGTATAAAAGTATTGTTGACCTGGTGCCCTTCCGTGAACCACCTAAAAGGGGAATTAAATCTAAAATTGTAAAGCAAAAACACTTCCACATATCTGGCTGGACGAGGGGCTGCGATGTACGGTGTCCTTAATGAACCCAGTAGCCTGTCCTTTTTAAACTGAGCAGTGAGTGGAGTTACTCTGGTTTTATCCTGATCTCACCTCATGGTGAATGGGACTTAAAAGTATTTCAAGTGGATGCTCTTCTAAGGGGGTCACGGTCAACACACAGCTTGTGGTGTTGTCTTCCGTGTCCTTTTCCACAAGTCTCTGTATTTGCTGACGTGTTCTGGAACTTTATTGTGCCTTCTGCTTTGTGAAAGCCAGTGGTGGGCATTAAAATCACCTCGATCGGGCTGGTAGTGCTTTGTGTACATTAGAAGTCGCTGTAGTGATCCAGCATCACCACACCTTTGCACAAACTCATTACAAGTTTTGAAACTGGATATAAACCAAACAGATAACCAAACCCAAATAACAAAACCCAAGCCTCCTGTTGTAACAGCTGTGTCCATGAAGACTCCCTTCTGTGCAACTCCCTGGTTGCAGTTCCTGAGTGTGTCTGTGCCTTTACCCGGTTGACCAGATACTTGAGTTCTCTCTGGATTTTGAACCTTGTGACTGTGTGTTTTTGCATGCACTCTGGAAATCGAACTGTCACTGCCTGCAAGTGCCTGCAGAGAATGGGACTCTCTCCATCCGTGTGGATTATGCTGAGATAACTGTGGCCTGTTCTACGTGTGGTTTATGAAATGACTGATACTCAACAGCTACAGAAGTTCCCTGACTGGGGCTATTTGCCAGAAGTCTGATTTGTGTTCTGTGAAACCCAGAAAAAACTGAGCATTCAGGAGGTTTGAATTAGAAACCTTTTAGCTGTTCCTTGAAGTGCTACCGATTGACTCCTGCTAACTTAAAAACCTGCTTTCTCAAGTGGCTTTTCAAAGGTTCCATCAGTACATAGCAGCAATACTGTCTTGTGGGCTTCTTTTTTACTTCTTTTTTTTTGTTTTTCTTTTTGCCTTTTCCCAAGCTTTGGTACACAGACAGAATAATCTGAGGTGTCCCTTTTTTGTGTGATAGACCCACCCACCGTGCTATACTTTGAACTGAGTTATCGATTTTCCAGATTAAGTTTTTGTATAAACAGAAAAATTCCCAAGGCAATTCCTTTGGTGTTTATAGTGGCAACCAAAAAGAGAGGTCTGTATTTCTGGGATTGGTAATCCCTCTATTTAAAAAGCTTAATGTATGTTTTTGTTGTACTAAACTTCTCAGTTTCTTCTTATTACTCCAGGCTCCTGCATCAGAGAAGCTTCCTGTTATGTACCTTATGGATTCCATTGTCAAGAACGTCGGAAGAGAGTATCTTACTGCATTTACTAAAAACCTAGTTGCAACATTTATTTGTGTATTTGAAAAGGTATATACACTTTCAGAAAAGTTCTGTATTCTAAGAAAATACGTGTTCCTGGTAAAATAAATACTTGTTTTCAGTTTTGGGTTTTCTTGGGTGCTGAACTGTGCAGATTGGTTGGTTTATGTCAATCTCAGTACTGTGTCTATACTGCGAAATATCAAGCATGTGAGTTACATGTTAGCAGAGTCTTAATTTGGTTTATAACCAGCTATAATTTTCCTATATCCAGGCAAGATTTTACTAATGGGATTTTGTTTACCTGGATGGACTGTCTGTCATGTATAGACCAATTAGTTATGAATTGTTGGTTTAGTTTTAAGATCGTAAATAGTCTTTATGCAAAGAATAGATTGAGAATCAGTTTCTGGTGGATTTTCTCAGAGCCTCTCTCTGCTGTAGTTAGATTTGTCTGATTTACGTGATTTGTGATACGCAGAATGAGTGCTTAAACTGTGAAGAGTGAATAGCACTGATACCCAATTCTTTTCTGGTGGTCTGATTTGAAGGAAAAAAAAATGCTAGGGGAGAAGGGTGTTAGAATGTATTGCTCTTTTACATGACAAATATGGTTTTAATTTCATTTAACCTTGAGATCTGTTGCCGAATCTTTTAATTTTTGCTCTTGATCTTTAAACCCAGGAAGTAATTCTGTGTATTTCCCAGTAAGAAAGGCAAATCGGAAGTCCAGTTTTTGGAAGGCTGGACTTGAATGGGTTTAAGTTGGATCAGAAATGAAGGTTTAGCTTCTGTGGTTTCCTGTGTGACTTACGAGAGTTGCATCTCATATGGATGAGATGCTTATGTATTTACGTGTCATTACATATCAATTAGGGTCTGAGATCCCACTATGCTTTGTATATGGTTTTCAGATGTAATACACATGTTGAAATAAGGAATAATGGTAATAATGATCATAAATAAGGTAATAATGATCATGGAACACTTAAACTCTCGTATGTAGAGTAGATAGGTAGATACTCTATTTTTTCAGTATTGTGAATGTATTTTTTTACTGAGTTGCATTTAATGTTGCAGCTGAAGCTCTGAATAATGACTGATTTTCAGAGTTTTATAGGTTAACTGTCTGCTAAACTAACTAGAACTATTTATTTCATGTGTATTAATGAATTGTGTAAAGTAATCACTTCTAATAGCTTAACTGCTCATGTTGAAAGATGCAAGTAGAATTCCAGCACTGACATTGTTACAAGTTCTGTTTTATCAGTCAGTGGACACTTGATGAAGGCAGAAACTTTTGATCGGTCATTTTTGCACCTTTTGCAGTGAACTCCAAACCCTCTCATTGAAAATTTTACAGGGAGGCCCCCGCCAGTAGCTAAGTAGGAATTTCTTTTGTTGAAGTTCCTGCTCCTCCCTGAAAGAACCTCTGACCTTCCCAGACTATTCTGTGTCTTGCTGTAACATAGTAAAGACTAAACTGCAGCAAAGCCCACCTACAAAGTCAGTAATGGTTGAATTGGGACGTTGACATTAGGACAGCTGCATATATTTGTTGTCAAATATTTTTCATTTATTGTTCATTGAACTAAAGTAATGAGATGAATGATATTTTGCTTTACTGCAAATTTCCAACTTTTACCGGTCATGATGATCCAAACAAATTGTGAAGAGATAAAATGGGCACTGGTCCTAAAGGTCCTCTTGATCTGTGGCTCACAGATGGGTCTAATTTTGCAGCTGAACTGAAATACAGTTAACTTAGTCCTTTTGTGGTGTTTGTTGGGAAAAAAATCCTTCAGTGGCTGAACAGCTGAGCAAAACACCTTTCCTGTGCAGAGTTTGTGGTTTCCCGATCTGTTTGTTATGGTTGTACTCCAGTTAGCACAAACACTAGACCAATGTATTGTCTCAGAGGCTGTTGCCTTTCAATATTTTTGCTACTGTATTTTTTCCACAGAAATTGGGCAAGTAAAATGAGAATTTTGGTAATGGAAAAGTTGAAAGAAAATTCTCAGAGAATGGTAATACACAATAAAACCTTCCGGTGGCCTTGAAACAACAATCCTACATTTGAGCTGCTGTTACTGATTCTGTTGGTACAGATGTATGATCTGCACTGCTATAATTCTGTTTTTAAACCAGCAAACTGTTGCTAGAAATAGGAAATGAATGAACTAAGTTCTACAGAAAAGTTTAAGAAATTGTTTTATATTAACTTAACAAGCCATAGAATTGTTTTATTGTTTTAGGTGGATGAGAATACTAGGAAAAGTTTATTTAAATTACGCTCCACATGGGATGATATTTTTCCTTTGAAGAAACTGTATGCACTTGATGTCAGAGTCAACTCATTAGATCCTGCTTGGCCAATTAAACCTCTGCCCCCAAATGTGAATACTTCTAGCATCCATGTGAATCCTAAGTTTTTAAATAAATCGGTAAGTGTTTCTGCCTCTGTGAACAGATGGTAAAACATGTCGTTTTCATTGTTTGTATGCTCCTTTTGACAATTGATTGTGAATGAAGTAACCTTTGTTGCCAGGTAAGAGGCATTTCTGAATTGAGACTATTTGATAGGTGTGGTTTGTGTATTTCAAAACTATTCTTGATTTTGGAACATGGTGAATTTATAATAAATGACAGGTTTGTCGCAGCAGGAAGTTATAGTGGAGTAAAAGCTTTATATTTGTTTTAATTACATTTTGCGTTAAAAATACAATTTCTAACTGCTGTACAAACCTAAGTGCCAGTACTAGATTGTGGTAGCACTTAAAGGAGATGGAGTTGTTTGATGCCACCAGGATTTTAAATGTAACTTTTGTTTATTGTGTTTCTAGCCAGAGGAATCTGCTACGCCTACCTCTGCTATAACTTCTGGTGCCTCTACTCCTCCTGCTGTTCCCGAAATACAAAAGAATTTGACACAGGAGCAACTAATAAGGCAGCAATTGCTTGCAAAGCAAAAGCAATTGTTAGAACTTCAGCAAAAGAAATTAGAGCTGGAGCTGGAACAGACGAAAGCACAGTTGGTGAGTAGGAGGGTTGGTGAAACTTGTGTAGTTGGGTCTCACTTTCTCCTGGACAGTGCTTAGGTGTGCAGGTAACTACAGTGTTGCTTTTCCCTTCGCCAGTAGCTGTTTTAAGACTAGAGCAGTGCAAGTTGATCTGGGGTTCCTGAACAGTTACTTATTACCTAAAAGCCTTAAGAATTACACTCAGAGGTTAAAAAAAGGTGAAGCTCTTGGTGTTCTATTTTTTAACTTCTCTCCAAAAGGATGCCTGCCTCTGATCCTCTTCTTCCACCTCTTCTTGTGGCTCATATCAAGCAAGGCTTTTTCAAATATATTTCCTCTTGCAGAATGGGGAAGTCTGATTGTTGGAAACAAAGTCAGCTTCCTCATTAGGTCAGGATGGTTTGATGCCACCATCTGAAGATGGTGGTTAAGCTCGGTTGGTTTACATTCATAACTGAAAGTCTTGCTGTGGTGACAGTTGATGATACCAAAATAAAGCATTTTTGAGGCATAGAAGCCTGCACATTATATCAGCTGCTTGGCAGCTTAGTTGCCTTGAGTGTGTGAAATATATTGAAAGCTAACACTGTAATGAGAACATGTGCCTAAAGTAAAGATTTTACAATATTGACTTTGTGGTACTGGTTTGTATTTGAAATTCATCTTTTGTAATGGCACTGCGTTAGTTTAACACTCGCAATTAACAATGGGTCATTTTCAGTTAAATGGGTGACTCATAACTTTCAAGACATTTCCATTTCTAGTTTTGAGATAAGAACATGAACATCTTGAGGTAGTTGTGTCATGCAGATTAATGCAGGATTTTTTTCCTGTTTCAGGCTGTATCTCTTAGCGTTCAGCAAGGATCATCATCTGTAGCTTCAGTTCCAGCACCTTCTAAGCAACACATGTCTTCCACACCTCACATGACAGTTAAAGCACCTCATCAGACTGCTGTGCAATCTGAAAAAAGCAAGCCATCCCCAAGTCCTCCACTTCATGATGTCAAAATAGCAAACAGGGATCCTCGTCTTAATAGGATGAGTCAACATTCTTCTCATGGTAAAGACCAGTCTCATAGGAAAGAGTTTCCACCAAGCACAACCAATCAGTCTGATACAAAGACAAGTAAAACAACACAATCTGAAAAACAGAGCTCAGCAAAGCAGGAGAAATCGAAAGCAAGTGAAAAAACACAAAAGAAGGAACTTGAGCAGTCAGATGCAAAATCTAAATCACCATCCCCTTTGAAAAACAAGCAGCCCAGTACTAAAGATACTAAAAGCCAGGAATGTGAAAGCACAAAAGTATCTGATATTAGTAAGCGGGATCCAAGACTGAAAAGACATCTTCAAGATAAAGAGGGCAAAGAGGAGGAGGTGAAGGAAAAGAGAAGAAATATAGAGAAGAAAGAAAAAGAGGAACATAAGACAGGTGAACACAGACCAGCAGGCAGCAGAAATAAAGTCATCAATGGTGCTGTTCAGAAACAAGACACAAGTACAGAGGAGACAGAGAAACAGGGTGGGAAACAAGGGAGATCAAGTAATAGGAAACGGTCACGATCGCGCTCTCCTAAGGCACGGTCACCATCTACACATTCTCCAAAAAGGCGGGAGAGGAGGTCACCAAAAAGAAGACTTAGGAGCTTATCTCCTACTTCATCAACTCCAAAAATTGGAAAGATCCGTCAGATAGGTGCTAAGCAGTCTCATGCTGAAGAAAGCACACAAGCAGCAAGAGATGAAAGAAATTCGACTAAGAGGAATGCTAAACAAGAGGTGCGAGATCCGAGGAGAGTGAAAAAAGCCCAAGAAGACAGACCCCAAGAAACAGCAAGCCAGCATTCTACTAAAGCTTCTCCTGATCCAAAGGAGAATGCAGAGAACTGGCAAGGATCCAAATCAGGCAAGAGGTGGAAATCTGGTTGGGAAGAAAATAAAAAGTAAGTTACTATCTTTAAAACAACTTCTGTTGGAAGTCAGTGGAAATTCCGCTGCTGACTTCAGTGTAGGCACCTTTGGGAGGCAATGTTCAGATGGTTAAAATTGATCAGTGTAATGTATTTCTACTGGTGAAATAAGGAGATGGTGTATTACTTGGATTCTAAGGTGACAGTGTTGTTTTGCCATCATCAGTTCTAATAGGAATGTAACAGTCATGTCCTGAATAAAGAAGTAATCTGTATTTTAAATGTATTCTTGCTTTCAGCACACAGCAGAATGAAGAGCACCAAGCACTTGGTAAATCTCCTCACCAAAGACACCGGGAAAATTGGCCTGCTGGCAAAGGAATTCTGTCACCCCGAGCACCAAAGCAGCAGCACCGGTTAAGTGTGGATGCCAATTTACAGATTCCCAAGGAATTGACATCTGCAAGCAAGAGAGAATTACTTAAGAAGGTAATAACCATAAGTCTGTCTTCATAGAAGCGTCCTGGATATATATAGTTTGCTTTGTTTTTTGGAAGTCTAAACCTTTAACTTTATCTTCTAGGCCAATGAACGGTTGACATCAGGTGAAATAACACAGGATGAGTTCCTCATGGTGGCTCATCAGATCCGACAGCTGTTCCAGTATCAGGAAGGAAAACACAGATGTAATGTCTGGGATAGCCCTACAGAGGAAAAATGTGGTTTGAAAAAGAAACCTCTTCTGTCAGATGCAGAATTAACATATTATGAACATAAGGCTAAACTAAAAAGAACTCAAGTTCAGCATTCGTTGTCAAGGCTTGATCTGTTGGATCCTGATGATATTCTGGATTATCATTTACCTGATGCATTGCTTTCTGGAATAGAATGTGAGCAAGCAAAAGCCAAGCGTGGAGTACAGTTTGATAGGAAAGAGCCGTTTGGGGAGAGAGCGAGACGACACTCTCCTGTAAGTGGCACTAACAGACCCTTTGCTGATAACCTCTCGCCACTTGAGGGTCGACGAAGACTTGAGGAACAGAATTCTACTAAGGGAGCAAGAGGTTCTAAGAACTTCGATCCTTACGATAGTTGGGGAGAATCAGAGGAATTCAGAGATGCTCTGAGACAGCAGGGGAAAAGCACATCCACAGAGTTCCAGAAAATAGATGGTGATGCAGTCTGCAGATTCGATAATCGTGAGGAAAGACAACTTCTTGGGCAAGCTGGTGTGTGCTTTCCCTTTATTTTACATCGCTTAAATGCTCACTAACATGTTGCTAGTTACTTACCTGGTTTGCCCTGGGTTTTTTAGGTGTTCGAGAGGAACCACGATCACCATTCAGTGAACGTTTCAAAAGAGCTAGGTATGAAGATCCAGAGAAATCACCATTTCCGGAAAGTCCAGGATCGAGATTCGGAGGCATTGAAGCAAAGCAGAGGATAAGTGCACTGATGGAAGAGAGACCTCTATTTGATGGCTCACCTAGACAGGCTGCTGCAAGGGTTGGGGTAGATGGACAAGGAAGCCCTTTTGGTGATGCTCCTGCTGCTGGGACGAGTTCTAGAATTGATGGGCCACCTGGACAGGCTGCTCTGAGATTTGAGGGGCCTTTGGTGGGAGCAGGTGCATCTCAGTTTGATGGACCGCTGGCAGGAGCAGGGGGAGCTGGAGCCCTAAGATTTGATGGGCCAGCAGGGCAGCTGGCAGGGGCACTGAGGTTTGAAGGACCTCCAGGACAGGGTGGTGGAGGAGGTCCATTGAGATTTGAGAGCCCTCTTGGGCAGATAGGTGGGCCATTGCGCTTCGAGGGGCCTGCAGGTGGTCCTAGATTTGAAGGACCAGGAGTTGGCCTCAGGTTTGAGGGTCCTCGTGGTCAGCCTTCAGGTGGTCTCAGGTTTGAGGGACCTCATGGTCAACCTATGGGGCCTCGAGGTCAACCAGGGGGTGGTCTCAGGTTTGAGGGACCCCATGGTCAGCCCTTGGGGCCTCATGGTCAACCAGGGGGTGGCCTCAGGTTTGAGGGGCCACATTTACAGCCATTGGGGCCCCATGGTCAACCTGGAGGTGGCCTCAGATTTGAGGGGCCCATGGGGCCCCATGGACCATCAGGTGGTGGGCTCAGATTTGACGGGCCACATGGACCATCAGGTGGTGGGCTCAGATTGGAAGGACCAGGTGTAGGTCCTAGGTTGATTGACGGACCAATACACCAGGGAGCTGGACTTAGATTTGATGGTCCTTTGGGTCGGGCTGGCCCGAGGTTTGATGGTTGTCACGCAGCTGGATTTGATGGTCAGCCTGGTCAGTTGTCTCTGTTACAAAGATTTGATGGAATCCATGGAACACCTGGTCCAAGATTTGAAAGGGCTCCTGGCCAACAGGCACAACCACGTTTTGATACAGCCATACCTCAAAGATTCGATGGACCTCACCAGCCAGCCTCTAGGTTTGATTTGCCACTTGGCCTTCAAGGTGCACGCTTTGAAAATGTAGCTAACCATCCTGCCTCAAGACTAGAACTGTCAGCATATGGACAAGGTGGTCCATTTGTTGACCATCCTGGCCATGGCTACAATGGACCATCTCATGGGATGCAGTTCCAGAGACCTGATCTGTTTGATGGTTCACCTGGACCAAATTTCAATGGGCCAGCTGGGCCTGGAGCACAGAACTTCCCACTGCGAGCAGCTGGGCATTACTTTGAAGAAAAAGGGCTTCAAGGTCCTCAGTATGGAAACTTCAATAACATGCCAATGGGAAGTAGTCAGGTAAGAGCTGATGGTTTGCTTGTGGACTGTCCCTGTGTAGAGAATTAGCAGGCTTTTCTTCCTCTAAAAACTGAAGGTTTTCCTAAACAGCTGGCAGAATGAGAGCTAGTTTAAAGCTAAAAGAGTTGTTCTGCTTCAGTAGGTTCTAGGTAATTTAAGGAGGACATGCAGTGCTATTTTTGAATAATCTGTTTTTAAGAATTAAAGCAAATACTGGATCTTTACAATCACTTCATAGCTCAGAATGTGACAGTGAAATTAGTATTTTTAAATGGAAAAATGAGGTAATTAGAAGCCTGTGGTGTCTTATTATACTTGCACAAAAGTGAATTCTGTATAAAGCATTAAAAAAAATAACATTGGGATTATAGAATGGATTGGGTTGGAAAGGACCTTAAAGCTCATGCAGCTCCAAGCCTCTGCCACAGGCAGAGACACCTTCCACTAGAGTGGCTTGTACCAACCCCTGTCCAACCTGGCCTTGAACACTGCCAGGGATGGGGCAGCCACAGCTTCTCTGGGCACCCTGTGCCAGTGCCTCAGCACTATCACAGGGAAGAACTTCTGCCTAATGTCTCATCTCAGTCTCCCCTCTGTCAGTTTAAAGCCGTTCTCCCTTGTCTGGTCTCTCTCCAACTTTCTTGTTCCATCACTTTGAGCATTGAGACCGCATCTGGAATACTGTGTCCAGTTCTGGGCCCCTCAGTTCAAGGACAGGGACCTGCTGGAGAGAGTCCAGCGCAGGGCAACTAAGATGATTAAGGGAGTGGAGCATCTCCCTTATGAGGAAAGGCTGAGGGAGCTGGGTCTCTATGGTTTGGAGGAGACTGAGGGGTGACCTTATTAGTGTATATAAATATGTAAAGGGGGAGTGTCACGAGGATGGAGCCAGGCTCTTCTCAGTGGCAAACAATGATAGGACAAGGGGTAATGGGTATAAACTGGAACACAAGAGGTTCCACTTAAACTTGAGAAGAAACTTCTTCTCAGTGAGGGTGACGGAACACTGGAACAGGCTGCCCAGGGGGGTTGTGGAGTCTCCTTCTCTGGAGACATTCAAAACCCGCCTGGACACATTCCTGTGTAACCTTATCTAGGTGTTCCTGCTCTGGCAGGGGGATTGGACTAGATGATCTTTTGAGGTCCGTTCCAATCTCTAACATACTGTGATACTGTGATACTGTGGAAGTGGCTATAATGTAAGTAAATATGCACAGTTTTCAAAGAGGTATAGAATTGGAATGGACAAAATTCTGTGATCTCTTTGCAGTTAGTGGTACTGATGACAAGCAGGTTTAAAGAGATACCTATAACTTGGGTGAATTAAGAAAGAACAGACATTTTTCTGTTCAGCGTGGAGAAGAAAAGCTGCGTGGAGACATCAGAGCAACTTCCAGTATCTGAAGGGGGCCTACAAGGATGCTGGAGACAGACTCTTCATCAGGGACTGTAGTGACAGGACAAGGGGTGATGGGTTTAAACTGAAACAGGAGAAGTTCAGGTTAGATATAAGGAAGAAGTTCTTTACTGTGAGAGTGGTGAGGTGCTGGCACAGGTTGCCCAGAGGAGCTGTGGCTGCCCCATCCCTGGCAGTGTTCAAGGCCAGGTTGGATGGGGCTTGGAGCAACCTGCTCTAGTGGAAGGTGTCCCTGCCTGTGGCAGGGGGTTGGAACTGCATGAGCTTTAAGGTCCTTTCCAACCCAATCATTCTATGATTCTATGATTGTTGAAGTCTTCTAAAATTCACTTAGCACCAGCATGCTTTAAAAGCTCAGTTGTCTTTGCTGAAGCCCCTGTTTGAAATGCTGTCTTCAAAAGGGGAAAATACTACTTAAGTGAAAACAATGTTTTTTCAGGAGAGGAGAGATTTTAAAGCATTTTTCTTTTGGGGATAATAATGGAACACAAAAAGTTACTGTGTGAAAGTAGGTGACGTGTCCTGCTAACCTCTAATGCGATGAGATTTTAAAGAACTTGTAAATCCAGAAAGCACCCAGTTAGGGGGTGAAAACACCCCATTTTTATTACAAGCATGTTATAAAACCTGTTTTTCTGTCTGCAGCTCACTGTGGCTGGTTTGCTGAAAGACTCCTGCTTTCGTATGTGTGTCATATAGTGGATGCTGTTTCAGTTCTTAGATCAGAACTGATCCTGGCATTTGTTAATAGACCCTTACTCGTTTCTTTAATTTCTTTGTGATGAGCTCTCTTTTGGGGAACAGGAGCAATTTAAAAGGAAGAGCTATTTGGAAAATGGGATTGAAGGCTCTTGGCTCTACAAGAAATGGTGTTTGGGGGTTTTTGGTTTGGTTTGGGCTTTGGAGTTTCTTGTTTGGTTTGGGTGGGGTTTTCGGTTTGTTCTAATGTAAATGTTAGGCAAAGTGAGTGAGCGTTCCTGATACTTCTCTAGTGGGAAGTGAAAATGAGGCAAAGGTTATGTTGTCATTTGTGGACCTTTCGATACCAAACTGACTTCTGGAAGGAATTTAATACGTATAAAAACACTGAGAAATACTGATATGTTAATGATAAAATTATAAAAAGGAAACTTAAAATGCCATTATTGTACACAAAATACTTCAATGTTGCCTTTCACAGGTTTCTCTCATGTCTGCTCAAGGAGGGCCTTATGGCCAAGGTCAACAGTATTTGCCAAATCCTGGAGGTTTTGTTCAGAACCCTGCAGGTGGGTAACAGAACCAGTGATCTCCTTTTGTTTCTCTTGGATTGTTGTGTTGATGGCCACAAAAATGACCTTTTGGTAGTGTCCCACTGTACAAGGTCTGTGTGGACTGAGGGAAGCCTCCTCAGTGAGGTGTCTGTGGATGTGGTTTCTGTAGTACCTTCATCTTTCCAGGGGTTTCCCTCAAACAGTGAAGGCTTTCACTAGGTCTCATTCACTGTGTGGGTTTGGTATGTAGTTGTGCTTAAAGAAAAAGAGAAAATGAATACATTTTGGTCTGCTTTTCTGGAAAGCCCCAGTCTGTAGGGGTGTATGAGTGGTTAGTAATGAAAAGCTTTTAAAAAGTCAGAAATAGTTCAAGTAGGGGATGAAGTAGATTGGCGTTGGTGAAATATTTAAGCATTAAATAAAGAAAATGATGCATTTCAGTAACCACTGTTCAGTAGGAATCTGTGTATGGGCAACCAGCTTAGATAGCACTTCTGCTGTGGGGGAAGAAATTGACCAAGGATTAGGGATAAAGCAAAGAGAGTTGATAAATAATTCGGATTAAAAAAGGAAGAAACAAGGGGCTGAAGGAAAAGTGTGTTTTGAAACATGCAGCTGAAAGTGAATTTCTGATGCAACTTCTTGTCTCCTTGAACGTTGGTGTTTTTCCCCAGGAGCCGTTCCACATTCGTACCCTGATAACCACCTTGGGCAGGTTGATGTCAATGAGCTGTTTGCTAAACTGCTGAAAACAGGGATCCTCAAACTGTCAAAAACTGACTCCACTTCAGCACGTATGTAGATCCATTGTGTTCTAACTACTCAGTTTATCTACAACTGAAGTGTAAAGCGAAGTATTAGAGCTGTTGTGAACTCCTACATGGTTTTTTAAACTGAACTTTGGTTTTGGGAAGGAATTTAGAGTGTGTGATAAATTCCTAGTATCTGTTTCTCTGAGTTGAAATTCTGAGTAGCTTATAGTTTCTCATATGCTTTATTTATGTTAATGATGTTAGAAGATGATTGACTTGGCTATTGCACACTTGTGTTTTAGCATAGTCACATCGTATTTGTTAATAGTTGAGTAAAAATAACTGTCAGGAGCACGTCACTTCTTTCTGATGATGTACTGAAATTCTGGTAAAATATCTTTATGCTTTCTAGAAGTGAACGAAGGATCAGCCCAGCCTGCTGCTGAAGAGGAGGATGACGACCAGAATGAAGATCAAAATGTCCCAGACCTCACGAACTTCACTGTTGAAGAGCTAAGACAGTGAGTATAGTAGAATAAGTTTACAGTGCAGTAACAATGAATGGCATAGGCTTATCTAAGATAGTTAATCCAAGACAGCTGAGAGCTTTTGAAAGATCCTGTGTCATTTTGTGACTGAGAGGACCTGCAGGTTTTAATGTTGGCCTTGGAGAATTTGAGAGAGGAAAAATGAGGGAAAATTAACCTGGGAAAGGTATCTTTACACAGGCTGCATGTTGTTACTTTGTAAGGTTGTGATATATATTGAAGTCAGAGAATCGTACAACGGCTAGGGTTGGAAAGGACCTTAGAGTTCATCTAACCCCTTGCCACGAGCAGGGACACCTTCCACTAGAGCAGGTTGCTCTAAGCCCCATCCAACCTGGTCCTGAACACTGCCGGGGATGGGGCAACTGCATCTTCTCTGAGCACCCTGTGCCAGCGCCTCAGCACCCTCACAGGGAAGAGCTTCTGCCTAAGATCTAATCTCAGTCTCCCCTCTGTCAGGTTAAAGCCATTCCCCCTTGTCCTGTACCTACAGGCCCTTGTCCAAAGCCCCTCTCCAGGTTTCTTGTAGTCCTTTCAGGTGCTTGGAGCTGCTGTAAGATCTCCCTGGAGCCTTCTCTTCTTCAGGCTGAACCAGCCCAGCTCTCCTAGACTGTCCAGAGCAGAGGTGCTCCAGCCCTCAGAGCATCTTTGTGGCCCTCCTCTCATCTCGCTTTAACTTGCTGCATGGCTGTTAATTTTACCACCTTTGCAGTAGTTTGCAAAGCTGAGCCAAATGTAGGCTTTGGGGATTTTATGCACTATTAGCTGATGAAACTAGTAGACACAAAACACAACACTAGAAAGCTGCTCATATGATAACAAGGGGTTAATATGAGGCCCTTCTTTGTTTATTTGAATGTTCCAATTGATTGTGCTATGAAAATGAGGAAGAATTTATCTACATGTGTGCTTTGGCTGTGCAGTAGATTCATGTTTTTCCTCTTGTGGACATATGAGCAACTTACTGAGCAACTCCTTACCTGCTTCTTTTCAAAGAAATGTTAAGAATTCTTTTCCTCCTCTTTTTGTAGGCGCTACGATAGTGTTATAAATCGTCTGTACACTGGCATTCAGTGTTACTCGTGTGGAATGAGATTCACCACTTCACAGACAGATGTTTATGCGGATCATTTGGATTGGCATTATCGTCAGAACCGGACAGAAAAAGATGTTAGCAGAAAAATCACACACAGAAGATGGTACTACAGTTTAACAGTAAGTAGTGCAATGTGTGGCTTGATACAGGCTGGATTCTGTGTTTTACTTATGTATGGGGGTAGTATTGCAGTTGAAATCTGCATCATCACACAAGTTGGCCTGTGGTAAACAACATCTTTGATATTTCAAGTAGTTCTCAAATGCCTGTTGAAATACAAAAGGGAATTGTGTGATGAACAGTAACTATTTTGAGGCCAGTGGTGCTGTTTTCATTGCACTGAGAATGTAGCATTGAAGTGTTGAAGTGTAGCATTGTGCGAAGGCACCCACTGTGCTTGTGCTGCATGTGGGGAGCGCTCCAGCTCTGATGAGAATTCATTGAATTATGGTACTTGGGGATGTCTTTTGGTTGTTGCTCTTTTTTTATTCCCTTATTGTTGAGCCATTTCTGGCTATTTGTCAGAGTCTGACTGAATGAAACCTTCTTCCTTAGGACTGGATTGAATTTGAGGAAATAGCTGATCTCGAGGAGCGTGCAAAGAGCCAGTTCTTTGAAAAAGCTCATGAAGAGGTTGTGCTGAAGACACAAGAAGCTGCGAAAGAGAAGGAATTTCAGAGTGTTCCTGCAGGACCTGCTGGAGCAGTTGAGGTAAGTTTCAGCTTGTGTTTTATTAGCTCAGATAACAACATTCTGTCATACAGTGTATGTAGACTGAAGCCGCCTTCTTGGATCTCTGTGCAACCACCTCACAGGTGGTGTATTTGTGTGTGTAATGGTTGTTTCCCAGGCGCAGATAGCAGTGTAAATCAGTGTAAAATCTACGCCCCTCAGCATTCCATCGAAATGGGCAGACTGTGTTAATTTGCTGAATGTTTCTGTAGAGAAACTAGAGCAAGTGAATTGGAAATGGTCCTTTGCCATTCAAATTGGGCTTACTGGGGTTTGATACTTTTATACAGAATTTTTGTTTTGGTAGAAAATAAGCATTAGGACAAAGAAACATCTCAACATCACCTGTAGAGCTGTATTTTGGTACGTGAATTGGTGTAGTAATCAAGTACAAATGTTGTTACAACTAGCTATCAGGCAGTGAAGGCGTTTGTTCTAAGTTTAAAAAGTACCTTCTGTGCTTTGTTCTCCAGTTTGATTATTTTGCACAGAAGTATGAAAAATGTTAATACTTCATTTAAATAGTCTGCTTTCTTTAGCCTGAGGCTCCAGATTAAGGAGAAGAGTGAAGATAATGCCATAAATAGTATTAAATCCCTGTGCTAGGTTGTCTTTATGTGTCAGTAAACCAGCATTATATTGTTATGAAATGTTGTGCTTAGACTTCCTAGCTTCAAAGGGCAAAACTCCCCTTTCTCAAGTGACAGCAGCTGTCAGGGCCAGATGCTGATGTGCAGACTATACTCAAGTAACTTCTAATTAAGGTTTTCTAAAGTGTGGAAGACAGATTATGTTGTAGTCTGAATGTATTTAAAAGATCCTTATTTGACTGTCACTAGGTTTCTGAAGTTTATGTGTTCAGTAAGGTGCTGGAATAATCTCATTTATTTCTGTTACTCTGTAATAACTTTTCAGAGCTGTGAAATTTGCCAAGAGCAGTTTGAACAGTACTGGGATGAGGAAGAGGAAGAGTGGCACCTGAAGAATGCAATTAGAGTAGATGAGAAGGTAACCTGATTATACTTACATGTGATATTTATAGTAAAAACACACAGAATTACAGCAAAGAAAGAGAAAGCCAAGGGTTTTAGTACTAAATGTTCCATCCCTGGCAGTGTTCAAGGCCAGGTTGGACAGAGCCTTGGGTGACAAGGTTTAGTGTGATGCATCCTTGCCCATGGCAAGGCCTTGGAACTAGATGATCTTAAGGTCCTTTCCAACCCAAACCATTCTGTGATCCTGGGATTCTAAGGGCTCTGTTTCTCCTGGGGGTTCCCATGGTAGTTTTCCAGGCTTCCAAGTACATAAATAGCTCAGCCCTTGGAAGTACATGAAGTCCTGGTGGCATTAGTGTAGCCTCATTGGCCTCCCCTTACACTGCTGTGCTGAAGGGAAAATTAACATCTTTCTAAATAGGTGTAGATACTGGTTCATTTATTTCTGTATGCAGCTGTGTGTAAGATAATTCTCAGCACTTAACCGGGCTCCTATATTATAATTTGCCCTAAATAAATACAGAATCATTTCCCAATCATATTTGATGCCATACTTTGCCCGCTCGTACAGTTGTGTGATGATGTGTAACTGACATTGTTCTGTGTGTAACCAACGATCCTGCTGTAATTTAATGTAATTAAATATATAACCATTCTCTTTCAGATTTACCATCCATCTTGCTACGAAGATTACCAAAACGTAAGTGAATCCTTCTTCATGGTTTTTTTGAAGCATTTGGCTTTCACTTTGTTTGCTGGAGCTCTGCCTTTGCAGGGAACAGATGTGTTCAGAGCTACCCATTTCTCTTGTCCAAGGCTCGCATGGCAAGTTTGTAATACAGAATTAGCCAGGATGTATTTCGTGTTGCAGTATGCTGTGACAGCTTGTGTTGTACATGACTGAAGTGAAACCATGGTTTGAAACCACATCCTGGATTTGTCGAGTAACATATGTAATCTGAGGAATTTGCAAAAATGGAATAGATGGGTGTTAGGGTGTGTTGTGTTTTGGGAGTTAGAGTTCCCTTGGGGAGGCAGGGAATAGTTTATGGTAGTGTGTTAAGCATTTCACCACTTCTAGGATGACACTGTTTCAGAGGAATTGTGAAAAGTAATGCCATTAAAAAGGTAAATTTGTTTTCTTAGGATCTTGATAAAATAGAGGTTTGGGTTTTGAGTGCCTGACCATGAACATGTTTGCATTTTGAAAGAGTGAAAGGGATAAGGAGCTAAAAATTCTTCCTTTAATGTGTGTTAATGCTGCTTTGACTTTGGCTTTGCAGACATCATCCTTCGATTGCACGCCATCTCCCAGCAAGACTCCTGTAGAAAACCCATTAAATATAATGTTGGACATTGTTAAGCAAGAAACAGAAGAGTCCTGTGAGTCACCTAAAGTGAAAGAAGAACCTGATGACACCCCTCCTGCCTGTGCAGAAGAGAGCAGCACACCTGCATCTACAGACATAAAGACAGAACCTGATGAGTCTGTTTAAACTAACTTGAGGTATGAACATTCTTTTTTTTTACAGAAGAGCTGCTGTGTTATCTCTGGAAGGCAAATACTTTTTATATGAAATAAAAATGTTCAACTGAGGCAGGGCCTCAAACTACTGCTTGGTTAATAAATACATTTTTGTATTTGAATTTCTTAACTTGCCTGCACAGTTTCAGGTGTCATTGTGTGAAAGTTCTGTAGATGCGTGAAAAATTAAATGGAATGAAATGGTCTATGTAAAAAATGTACAATTTTCACTTGTGGAAATGTAAATTATAAATAAAAGCTATTTTTGCTATATATGGGAGTGTAACGTTTATGCACACCATCAAACGGAGACAGCGTTTCTGTACTTTTTTCAGTTGAAATGAACTTACACAAGGACTTTTGGATCAGTAAGATTCAGAAAGCAAATCGTCTTCCTTCAGTTATGCCACAGGCGATAGGAATTTCTCACAGAGGTGGGGGGACAGTGCAGGAACGTCTCACAGGCAACCCGAGGTTTCTTTTCTTTCTAAACTTATTTGAACAAACTTACATATCCAGATAGAAAGTAAAAAAAAATAAAAAACCCTAAAAAAACCCCCAAACCCACAATTTTGGGTAGAAGGGGAGAATATAACAAAGCAACCAGAGTGCTCGATCGTGAACACAAGTGCCAACAACCACTTAACAAACCAGGATGCCTGGTAGTTAAGACAATTTTAATGATTCTTTTTTCTTCCATTAGTCAACCACCTATGAATTTAATACAGCTGAACACTTTTCTTTACGTTAACGGGGTGGGGGGAATGAATGTAAGAATGCTCATTTGAAACATGGTTAACACTTTTCTTTTTGTTGCTTATGACTGGACTTAGATGGTAAACCAGATATCCTGAGATGTTAATATTTCTTAAATGTAATAAATATAATTAAGCATACATTTGAGTGTAAGTCTCTTCCTTTCAAAACTGGGTTTGTGTGGGAGTGGAAATAATCATACAGCTGTGTGTCTTAGACGATGTGCATTTAATGTTGTATTCACTCTGCCACGTGTGTATTTGTGGAGTGCTGGGAGCAAGACGCATAAGCAGTAAGTCAGAGCAGTGCCACAGCCTAAGGGTATTACTGTTGTAGTGCGGGTACTTGGGAGATCAGAACTCGCTCTTGGTGTATGATATATTGGCTGCGAAGGTGAGTTTGATGTTGGCTGCGACTTCTTCCCATCTTCACAACTTCTCCCCATCTTCACAACTTACTTCTTCCCATCTTCAAGCAGTTTAAGATGTAATTCCTTGACTCAAGGCTGTAGCTATATTTGTGAGTGCCCTGTTCGATGTCAACCTTAAAAATAGCTTTAGAGAAAAGCTAGAGGAACAAGAATACTTACATGAGATTGATCGGGGTAAGTCAGTCCTTTTGGCTGGCTGTGGGCTGTGCTATGGTGAGTTACTCCTCTGTTACGTGTTCCAGCACTTAGTGTCCTGGAAGACTAAACTTGTACGTCCCACAAACGCAGAGGAGACTGAGCAGAGATGCGATGTCTTCCAACATTTGAAGGCTGTTAGAAAAATGGAACAAATTACTCAGTCTACTCGGGATAGAAGAGAGACATCTAAGTTGCAGCAAGAGGATTTAACGCAACTTCACAATGACAAGGATAATTAAGCTCTAAATGGATTTTACTTGGTCCATGTAATTACCAATGTGTAAATCCGATGGGAAAGGGTTCATCCTGCCCGGAAGCAGGACTCTGGAATTGCAGGGAAAAAAACATCCCCTTGTACCCTGTCAATGTGTCCGTGCAGAGGGAGAAGGTTAAACATGTACAAATCGTGACCGGGTCTGATTATGCTGCATGATCAGGTTAAATACCTCTTGGTGGCTCGGAGGTAAGAATGGATCCTTACCTTACGCTTCTCCCTGGGGAGTGCCATGAAAACACTGGGGCTGCCAGAAAGATGTCAGCACCTCCCGGCAATGCAAGTCCTTCCCCTCATGCACTGCCGCCCGCAGTCAACTCCATGGCCGCTCACACACAGGGACCCGCGCTGCCTCCCTCCCTCCCCGAGGGCGAGCGGGCTCCCGTCTCCCCTCAGGCGCCATGGCCGCGCCGCCCGCCATTTTCTTCCAGCGGGGAGCGCCCGCTGTACCCATAGCCGTGCCCATAGCAACCCCTCAGCTGCTTCGGGCGCTGCGAGGAGGAGGGTACGGAGAGAGCGGCCGCTTCTGCTGTGAGGGGCCGCCATGTGCACCGCTCGGTGAGGCTCTTCCCCGCTTCCCTTCCCTGAGGGCTGCGGGCAGCCATGAGGGGACCGCCCCGCGGGACGGGGCCCTGCGCTCCCTCGGCCGAAACCCACCCCATTGACCCGGGGCTCCACCGGGACCCCCCCGAAACACCGGGATTGCTCAATATTCGCCGAGTAGGCGAGGAAGGGCAGTGTGTCAGCGGTCTTTGCCTGCAGCCAGCCCCCCTCGTCCCCTGGGGCTGCACAGGATGGGTTTCTGTGCTCAGAAACACTAGAAAACACGAAGTTGCCTCCTTCCCCTGTTCTGAGCCATATTCTCCTTCACTTAATTTCTTTAGTTGAGTTTTGGGTAGCTGGTCATCTCAGAATGCTTCCTTAATTCTACACAGTTTTCTCCTTTGAGCATCTGATAACAGTTTTGATGAGAAGTTGCACTAAAGTTACGGGACCAGTAATTTCGCTTTCAAAATGACCATATTTCTCACAGAATTAATGTTAGCAGCTGTTTGCTGAACCTCAGTCCCAGGGGAGCTTCCCTTGGGCTGTGCCAAGAGCCACGCAGCAGCGCTTGGCATCCATCTCCACACGCTGTAGGTCTCCTGAGGGAGAAGGGAGACAAGCTTCACTCTGCTGGCAGGGCTCGTCCTTGGCTTTTGTTCTGGCTTTGGAAACACAAAGGATAACCTTGAACTTGTGCTGGAACATTGTGTTAAACATCAGTACTTTGGCAAGTGGTGAAATTGGCCATATCCTCCCCTGATGTAAGTCTGTGTCATCGCACTGAAGCCTGCAGCCCTCCCTTGACATGAAGAGAAATTGCTCCCTTGTGGGGAACCTATGTCCTGGTGGCATTGCCTCTTTTAAAAACAACTCAAACTACAAAATATACTTTCGTATTATTCATAAACGTGAACTAGGTGACCTCCCGAGGTCGCTTCCAACCTGAATTATCCTGTGTTGCTATGCTGGTGCTGTTTGTCCAGACAGTGTTTGCAGGATGAAGTCCTGGTTCCTAACGGAAGCTGCTTTGTGCGGAGCAACGATAGAGCCTGCTGAGCAGGGGAGGTGAAGTGCCGCGATACACAGCCACCAGATCGAGCACTGTGTTACTGTCAGCCTGGGCTGATGAAGCAGCTTCAGCCCCCTCTTCCTCTCTGTGGCAACCCCAAATCTGCCTGAGCACTGCTGTCACTGAGCACTGCTGTCACACTACAGATTCAATGAAAATAGGCACTGGTAAATGGCAAATGCTGGTTTTAATGGTATTAAAATTCTATTCTATTCTACATATATCATGAACATGCCAGGCTGGATGCGGCTTCTAGCAGCCTGGTCTAGTGGAAGGTGTCCCTGCCCGTGGCAGGGGGTTGGAACTGGATGAGCTTTAAGGTCTCTTCCAACACAAACCATTCTATGACTCCACGACCATGCAGTATCTAATTTATATTCTTTAATATTTTTATGTCAAACTGCATAACAATTTTTACTACCACCATTTCTTCTCCACAGGCAGAGAAACTGAGGCACAGATACTTCCTAAGACCTACATTTTCATGCTTGCTTGACTTGCAAGCAGTAGCCCACCTCTTCAAGACTTCTCCTAAGAGCGTGAAATCCAATCAGTGCATTTTCATCCTGTAACGATGGCTACTGTAGAAGGTGAACACTAACTTTTAGGTTCTTCTCTCTCATGCTTGGCTATCTAAAGTTAGCCTCCTCTGCCATCAGATCTGCTTACATCCCATATTACAAGTTTTGGCAAGATATCAAGTTAGTGCAAGGAGTCTTGGATATGTAACTCCCATTGTTTCCAGTCACATAGTTAATTAGTGGAAAAGCCTGAAGAAGAGCATAGGTTGTTTAATCTCATGGCTTGGTGATGGATTGTTTGGCGTTCCTTTTACCCCATTGCTTCTACATTTAGAGTTTGAATCTGTGCCACTGAGGTCAGTGAAAATGTTATTGACTTTGGTAGGGGCTGCTGACAAAGCAAGCAGTGACAGAGCAGTGCTGTAGTTTAGCAAGGGAGAGGCACAGGGTGACTAACACATTGTATAAAAGAGCTGCTTTTCTACAGCAGCTTCAGTTTTGACCTCAGGTTGTCCTGAACCTGACCCATGTAGCAGTTATGTGGTCTGCTCACTTGGTGATGCCTCCCTTGTGGCATTCCATGCTGTGCCAGGTCCTTAGGCAGGCAGCAGCAAGAACGTGGCCATGTGGAACACCTGGGAAATGAAAGCTGAGAGCTTATTTGCCCAAGCGAGAAGCCTGCCCAGTGTTGTACTTGAAAATGTGATTAATGCCAGAGTCTGTGATGCCCACAGTTTGGGAAGAAAGCCAGCGTTGGGGTGGACTTGCTCCAGCATTTGTGTCCATAGATGGAGTAACTTTGCTTCCTGCTCTTGCTGTGCTTCTTGTCATCTCTCCTCTGGGTCTTACTCTTTCAGGCTCTTTTTTGGGCTGAAGGAGGCATGTCTGTCTCAGGGGTTTGCAATTTTTTTCTGACAATGACTTTATATTCCTGCTCACATGAATCTCAATCTCATACGTTACTCCAAACACTGAAGCTGACACCCTGATGTTTCTTTGAGTCATCACTTATTTCCTACCTCTTAAATGTTGCTGAACTTACTAATGCCCTTTTATTATTCCTCAGAAGCTGTAAAGAAGAAGCCAAACTACAGTAGCGTGCATGAGGCAGTGAAAGCTGGGGATGTGGAACAGCTTGCGTCAATGATAAGAGGTGGAGCTGGTATTAATGAGGTGGATTTAGTCCACAAATTCACACCGCTGCACTGTGCTGCACACTCTGGAAGCCTGGAGGTAAAACATGACCTTAGTGTTTAGGCACTGCAAGTTACTGTTTTCCTTCTTTGGGGGAGGCTGGACACAGAGCTGCTAGCTTTGATCGAGTTGAATCAATAACCTCTGCCTGTTTTTCTCATAAAAGAAGAGAAATACAGCATTTTAGGTTTTCATTTTCCCTTTCTGAAGCCCCAGGCAGTTTATGTAGTCAGCATTGGCAGATTTTACAAAATCAGTGATTTTCTTACTCTGAGCAGTATGTGCCTTATGGCCTCAGTTCCAGGCTCATGACCTTCTTTTGCCCCTGTTGTGTTTTCCCCTTCTCTTGGGACACTGAGGATATTATTTATATCTATATAAATATATATATTATATATATAATATATATAGAATATATATTATATATAATTATATTATATATATTCTATATATATTATATATTATATATTTTATATATTATATTTTATATATTTTATATATTATATTATTATATATTATTATATATATTATATATATTATATATTATATAGTATATATTATATATAATATTATTATATTATATATTCTATATAATATATATTATATTATATTATATATATAATATAATTATATTTTATATATATATTCTCTTGGGACACTGAGGATATTTACACACTGTAATGTGTGTAAAATGTTCTGAAGGTGATTGAAACAGCTGAGAAGTGACATGAGAACATGTTCATTCTGTTTACCAACGTGCCTCATTCTCTATAGAAATACTCTTAATACATTTTACTTTCATAAATGGAATGTTTGAATATTGATGAGGAAATCAGCAGGTGTTTGAATGAGTGATTTGAACATCCAGGACTGAACTGCTGTATTGAGCACAACATTCACCCTCTTGTTGCAGCCTCCTTGTATATTCTTTATAGGAATCTAACCTTGATGCAACAGGAAAAACCGTATAAACATTCATGTCCCAGAGCAAAGAATGTAAAGTTCTTGCTAAACTCAAGGAACAGCAGGGCTGTTTCTGGAATTTACAGAAACTGACAAGAAAATGCTGATCATCATGTTGTCATCCCCCAAAATATATTGCTTACCCACCCTTTTCTGCCTCTGTAAACTGTCATTTTTAACCTGATTCTTCTACTTTGCAGTCAGTGTATTAGATTTTATTGAATTATCTGTCATCTATTTGTTGTTAAGCTGCTTGGTGGAAACAGTGGAGGAATCAGAGCTGTAGGCTGACTTCAAAGAAGATAATAAATCATCATAATATGTAATAAAAAGCTTACTGGTCCTCTAGCTGGTTTTGGATAGTCCGTTTGGATAGCTTTCAGTTGCAAGCAATAGTGTCTGCTGGAAAAAAGTGAATAAAACAAAACTAGGCTGTGGAAGGATGAGAAGAGAGGTGGGATTATGTACACTGAATAAGCCTAATAAATTAAGTGAGGCTTTAAATTTGGCTCATGGTATTTTTCCTGCCAGTAATTTTAGCTGGAATGCACGTGAGCATTGTTTATTTCCCAACACTTTTACCATGGGAATACTCTCACAGGTTATATTTTAAATCTGGAAGAGTAAAATTAAGAAGTAAAATTGATTCTAGGGTCTGAATTAGTAGAGTGTTTGCACATTTTGTACTCTTGGGTGAAAGCCAAGTGTAACTTGCCTCTGACTTCCTAATGCACAAGTATCTGGCTAAGGCATGCTCTGGGGTGTCATGTTTCCGTAATGAAGTAGTGTGATACTGTTTTGAAATGTAACATCAACTAATAATTATAATTGAAATGTGTTTCACATGCATGATAAGAATAGTTACGTAGAAACTTTTGGTTTGGGTTGAGCAGTGCCTTCACTGGTTGCTCTGGCACGGAGCTGATACAACACGTGTGACTGTGGGAGGCTGGACAGCAGCTCACCTTGCGGCTATCCGGGGTCAGGATGCTTGCATGCAGGTATGTGTAAATATTCACTCTCAAGTAAGTAGGGCAGAGCTGCCACTTGGACAAATTCATTATGAAGATCAACTGAGAGAGCTCTAATAGAGCCATAAGCATCCTGGACTGCATCAAAAGGAGCATGACCAGCAGGTTGAGAGAGGTGATCCTGCCCCTCTACTCTGCTCTCATGAGATCCTATTTGAAGCACTGTGTGCGGTTCTGGTGTGCTCAACATAAAAAGGACATAGAACTGCTGGAACAAGTCCAGAGAAAGCCATGAGGATGATCAGGGGACTGGAGCACCTCCCGTATGAAGAGAGGCTGAGAAAGTTGGGGCTGTTCAGCCTGAAGAACAGAAGCTGCGTGGAGACCTCAGAGCAGCTTCCAGTATCTACAAAGATGCTGGAGAGGGACTCTTCAACAGGGACTGTGGCAATAGGACAAGGAATAACGGGTTTGAACTTAAACAAGGGAAGTTCAGGTTAGATATAAGGAAGAAATTCTTTACTGTGAGGGTGATGAGGCACTGGAACAAGTTGCCCAAGGAAGTGGTAAATGCTCCATCCCTGGCAGTGTTCAAGGCCAGGCTGGACAGAGCCTTGGGTGATATGGTCTAATGTGAGGCATCCCTGCCCATGGCAGCGGGGTTGGAACTGGATGATCTTAAGGTCCTTTCCAACCCAAACAACTCTGTGATTCTATGATCTTGCTGTCTTTACATCTGCAATCAACTCACCCTTGTTAAAACCAGTGCACTCATTTGTGCTATCATTGCAAACAGATTTATTCTGTGCAGTGTTGGGTTGAGGTCAGTCCAGAGTTACCCTGCTGATCATCTCAAGTCATCCTGCAAGGCAGTGTTTGCTTTGGGAACTGAACTTCTGCTCTGCATTTCTTTCAGGCTTTGTTAGTGAATGGAGCAAATGCAGAAGCTCTGGATGACCGTGGGTGCACACCCTCACACCTGGCTGCAGCTCATGGGCACTCATACACCTTGCAAACCTTACTGCGACATGGAGTGGTGAGAGACCTTTACCTGCAGTTACCTACCACACAGCCAAAGTCTGGTATCTCCTTCCAAACAAAACTCTCCCTAGCTTAAACTGAGATTTAGGACTGTGGATTATTTACTGTCAGTGAAATGATTTTTATGGTAAATTTCCACTTTTTATTGTAAGGCACATTAGGGAAATTATCATAGAATCATCGAGTGGTTTGGGTTGGAAGGGACCTTAAAGCTCATCCAATTTGAACCCTCTGCCACAGACAGGGACACCTTCCACTACAGCAGGTTGCTCCAAGCCCCGTCCAACCTGGTTTTGAACACTGCCAGGGATGGGGCAGCCACAGCTTCTCTGGGCACCCTGTGCCAGCGCCTCAGCACCCTCACAGGGAAGAACTTCTTCCTAAAATCTAAACTGAATCTCCACTCTGTCAGTTTAAAGCCATTCCCCCTGGTCCTATCCCTCCATATCTAAAAATCTAGTAAGAATCAATAATGTGATTAAACCACATTCCACTGAGGATGTCATTAAATTAAGATCAGAGCTGTGGTGGTTGTGTTATTTTGCAGTTATACAGATCTATAGTAAAGAAGCCATCCAGACCCATAATTAAGGAATAAGAACCAATGCAGTGATAGAAGCATGTCTAAAAATGCACCTTTTATGTGTGTCTTACTTAAATAAACCCAAGAACCTGTGAAAAGTCCTTCTCTTGGAATGGGAACTGCATTCATGGCCTTTAACTTTGCAAAACACTATGTGATTGGCTTTACATAACTTAACACAATGAACAGCTCATTCATATTTATAGAATGTGTCTTGTGATTAAGATTCATAAATTAACAAATGAACCTGTTGCTGCTTTCGTTTTAGAATGTGAATGTTTCAGACAGGAAGAACTGGAAGCCTGTTCATTATGCTGCTTTCCATGGCCGCTTGGGCTGTTTGCAGCTTCTCCTTAGGTGGGGAGCGTGTATCGATGATGTGGATAACAATGGAAACCTTCCAGGTATAGCAGGAGAATTCATATGGGGTCTAACCTTTGGTTTACAGTTGTGTTATGTGATAATTGTAGCAAATCTTATGCACTGCATACTGGGAGCATTTGTTAGATGATTCCATGCCATTACTCAATTTTTATAAGGATGGGGGTTTCATAGAATCTCAAGCATTTATCTGTCAGTGACTATCCTATTCACCTCCTGCTGTGGCTGGCAAGGATCAGAGCTCCTGCTGCTCGAATGGGGAGCAGGTTGTGTGGGTGGGCAGCATTCCTGCACCTGTGATGGAACACGTGTGCCAGTGGAGGTCACAGGAGGAGAAGGGTAGGTGGAGCAGGAGGCAGTTTCAGCTGCTACATGCTACTTCTTGAATACGTGCTAGGCTTTAATGGCTGTGCAGAGTGATCACGTGCTGGTATGTTCATATGTAGGTTTTTGTTTCCCACTCTTTCTTAACTGATTTGGTAAAACCCTTGTTCTCATTTGCCTGTGTTTCATCTTGATTTCTGGAATGCCTGTAATCTCTACCCTCCTCATACTCATGAGTGTAGTTGCTTTAGCACAAGAGATGGGCACTGTTTATTCCTTGCTCTTCAGAGTTTCTTCAGTGTTCCTCTGCCTGCCATGCCACTGCCTCATTATCCTCTGTAAGTTGAATGCTATTCTTCATATCCTGGGTTCTCATTCCATCCTTTCCCTTTTAGCATTTTCCTTCTTATGGTTTATCCCATTATTTGTTCCAAACAGCATATTTTTTTTTCCCTGTAACTTGTATAGATTTATCATTTTAAATCCCTTCTTAAAAGCTTTTCTCCTTTCTTAAGCACCACGTACCTGGTAAACCTCTAGGTTCTGTTTGGCAAACCTGGGGCTTATTAAAAGGATGTGAGGCTCTTGCATCCCAGTGGGACATCTGGTGTATTAGCTATAAGGGGTCATGATGTCAGGCACCCTGGTGGCAGCATGGAAGGCAGCTTTGTTTGCATTTGGGAACACTTCCCTGATAACAGACTTTCATGGAGAGACAGCAAATGCCAGCACAGTTCTACTTCAATGCTCTCTATATACCAGTTAGTAGCAAATCGGGTTTATTGTTATTTGGACATCTATAGAGGCTTGATCCTCCAGCCTTTGTTCAGTTTCATTTGATCCTGTCATCATCCAGAGGAAAGAAGATGCTTTGGAACATTGCTAGTAAAAGATCAGTCGGAGTGGTGTGCTGTATAGACCAGCTTTCCCTCAGCTTGTGAAACAGCAAAGTGGATTTAAATCATCTTTACATACTTCAGCTTCAACTAGACAGTGCTGTCATCTTTCCTAAGAGAATACTGAAAGAAATGTACTGAGTTTGCAATGCCATATTCCTAAAACTTAAAAACTGCCTGTACTTTCTGCACGTCTGTGTTATGTCAGAGCCTTTAGTTACCTATGCATGCTGATTTCTGGGAAGAGTGTGGCTCATTCAGCTACAGAATTAATTCAACATTTTGGTTTCCTTCTATATTTGGGTTGGGCCACATCCATGCTGCTTTTCCTGCTCACTAGTTAAACCAGTTCTAAATACAATATTAATTTAATCATAGCACAACATCTGAGTTTTTCACAGATGCTGTTTTTCACTCATGACTTTGAGAAGAACCAGTAGCGTTAGTCTGATTGTATAAAAAATGAGATAGAACACAGAGAAGGTGAGATAACAACATTCAAGTACCCACTGCCTATTCGTGATACATGGGACTAGGTTTTTGAAAGTTCTCAGCACTACGATGCATATTTTGTGTTAACATCACAGTATCCTTTGGCTTTAGTCTTGACTGCAAGTCAAGCATGCCTGAGGGATGGTATGGCACAGTTCTGTGTTGGGCACATGTTCGGAGTGGAAGGGACCTTAAAGCTCATCCAGTTCCAACCCCCTGCCATGGGCAGGGACACCTTCCACTAGAGCAGGTTGCTCCAAGCCCTGTCCAACCTGGCACTGAGCACTGCCAGGGATGGGGCAGCCACAGCTTCTCTGGGCACCCTGTGCCAGCACCTTAGCACCCTCACAGGATAGGATTTCTTCCTAATGTCTAGTCCAAATCTCCTCCCTGTCAGGTTAAAGCCATTCCCCCTTGTCCTATCACTACAGGCCCTTGTCAGACCATTTTCTGATGGACAGTGTTCTTTTGTTAAAAGAAAATCTAGTAATATTAAATACTAAACCACAGCATAGCCTAAAGGGCAGGGGAGGAAACACTTATCCCCCGTGGGAAGCAGTCACTGCTGTGGTGAGGTGAAGCAGTTCCTGCAATGCAGCAGCACTTGAAGGAAACAAATGTACAACAGAAGTGCTGTGAATAAGAGCCTCTGTCATGGGATGTACCTTCAAATACTTTACCCAGTGACGTCAATGTTGCAGTCCTCACTGTATCAGTGGGGTAACTGAAGGGGTGATGCAGCTTGTTTGAGGTGGCACAGTAGAGGTGGGACTAAAATGGCCTTAACGTCTTGTAAAGGACACGTCTTGCTGGTCCTCTGTAAGGAGTATCCCTACACAGTCAAGGCAGAGAGCTTCTGGAGAGTGGGGTGGGAAGGTGAGACCCCAGCAGTGCTCTCCTAAGTGCTCAGTGGTCTCTTGGCAGTGTTGTGCTGTCTCCTGGATCAACTCTGCCATGAATTTTCTTTGCAGATCCTATCCTTGACAACTTTCTTTTACCTCCTTTGCATTGAGCTGAACTCTGTCCTGGATAGCAGCTGAACACCACCTGTTCAACTGAGGCTACTCCTACTTGTGTGGTGTGGGATGGCTCAAATGCTGGCAGAAAGCTGGATCTAACCAAGGGCTCTGCTTTCTTGGTGAGCAGCAGTGCTCTGCTCTAACATACTTCATTTCACCTTGTTCTACAGCTCATCTAGCAGCAGTGGAAGGGCACTTGCATTGCTTCAAGTTCTTGGTCAGTAAAATGGCCACTGTGATGCACACACTGAAAGCCAGGAATGATCAAGGGGAGACTCCAAGGGACTTGGCTGAACGGTTCTATAAAGATAATATCCTGCAGTATATTGATGGTGTGGAAAGAGAGAGGCAGCAACCAGAGACACAGGCAGGTGAGTATGGATCAAGGTACTGTTAAAACAGGCATTGAAATTGTTAATCATTGTTCTTTTCAATGCTTCCTACACTTCCTGATGGCCAAAGACTGGAATACTCAGTGGGATTTTATAAATGCCTTAGGTTTACCCATGATCAGAATGAAACTTGTCACACTGTACTGCATTATGAATACCAAGTTATCCATGTTCTTCTTAAACTCCAGGAGAGATTTGTAAAACATAACTAGAAAAATCAAATTGTCTATAAATTTCATTGTTTTTAAGCAAGGAGAAGGAAAAATGTTTATATATTTGATTAGGGTATGGAATTCAAAATGGGCAGGTTACTTACTCAGGTCACCAGCAGTTATACAACATCAACTCTAAAACAAAGGTGTACTTGTTATTTCAGGTTTATCAGATGAATCTCTTTAGCGTATAAGATGCCTGTAGCCATAACCAAGACATGTTTAGTCAGGTCTCTGATGAACAGTGCTAGTTATGCAGCTGCATTCTAACTGCTTAAGGCTGCATTAACCTGTCTGACTCCAGCTATGAAGTGCCCATGCATATGATATGAGAGAGACAAAGCCTGAGAGACAAATAGGAGCATGTTTAATGGGATTACTGGCATCTGTTTGGAAACATGTGCATTTCATTTTCAGTTTTAGCTTTCCCAGCTCATGGTGCTGCTTCCGAAGGGGACTTGTTAACACTTAGAAGATTAGTGGGAAGTGGAGTGATCAATATGAATGAGCGGGATGATGAGGGATCCACTCTCATGCACAAAGGTCAGTAACTATGATCTGTGTTTCAGCTTTTGCTGTTTGTTGTTGTATATGGTGAAGGTTTTCAAGCAGCTCCTCCTCAGATAAACTCCATGAAAACAGCATCTCATTTCCTGAGGGCTCGAAAGGGCAACCCCCAAAACAGATTTTGTGATGCATGTGTGTGTAGGTGTCACTTTTAAAACAACATGCCCAAGCTGAAGTCAAGAGAGAAGAGTTTATGTTAAAGAGAAAACAACATCTAAGATGAAAACTAAATAGTTTCTTTTTTATCAGGAGAGACGTGACTTCCAGAGACATTGGCCAGCTGGGTATGAGAAGGGTCTGTGGTGTGGCCTGGGACTTTGTTTACTGAACATATCAGTACTGTGGAAACCACAACAAAGTCATTTGGTAGGAGCTGGGAAGGAAGGTGAACTTCTGGCATCTACCACCTTGATAGGTAGTGGAGTGCTAGCATTACAGAAGAATGGTCCTCTTGTGTCTGGGGTATTCATGATAATGTCTGAAAGAAGACATAGAATCATAGAATCACAGAATGGTTTGGTTCGGAAAGGACCTTAATATCATCCAGCTCCGACCCCGCTGCCATGGGCAGGAACACCTCACATTAGACCATGTCTCCCAAGGCTCTGTCCAACCTGGCCTTGAATACTGCTGGGGATGGAGCATTTACCACTTTCTTGGGCAACCTACTCCAGTGCTTCAGCACCCTCACAGTAAAGAACTTCTTCCTTGTGTCTAACCTGAACTTCCCCTGTTTCAGTTTAAACCCATCACCCCTTGTCCTATCACTACAGTGCCTGATGAAGAGTCCAGCATCCTTGTAGGCCACCTTTAGATACAGGAAACTGCTCTGAGGTCTCCATGCAGCTTCTTTTCTCCAGGGAGAATAGGAGAAATAGAAGAGGAAAGAAAGAGGGATGTATTTCTGTAACATGCTTTTAACACTGTTTCTTTTTGTCTAGATCCAAATGGTAGAATTTTGGAAAACAGAATTGAAGTTCTCATTAAAATAAATGGATTTGTAGTGATTTAAAAAATGTTTTCTATATTCTTTCCCACTCTCTTTTCTTGGAGGAATGCTAACCCATTGTTTCATCCCCAGTCTTTACATACAGTGTTGGTGTTATGGAGAAGTACTATGGTTGATACTGTAATTTCATTTCCTTTCTCAGGAAGTAAACAAACATAGCAAGGGGCTGTTATGAAGAAATGGATTTATTCTTCCTTGAAAAGAATAAGCTTGAGAAAGCAGCTTCTAGGATCCAGCTAGAATGCCAAATGCTTTCTTCTGTATGTGAGACACCATTCCTGGCACCCCGTGGTGTGAGCAGCAGTCATGCCAGGTCATATGAACAGGCCAAGCTGTTGTGTTAACGCTGAAGCTGAGAAGTCTTGCCTTCAGTGTCTAGCCCAAGAAATGATCTCCCTATAGGTGCAGCACAAAGCCTTGGCCTCCCTCCTCCATAAGACAGCACCACACACTGGGGCAACCAGTCTGTCCATCCCAGATAGATGGGAGCCCGAAGCTGGAGAGGGGTGATAGTGGTTTGCTGCAGATCTATGACACACCGGCCTTACTGCAACAGAGTGTGAGGCAGCAGTTACTTCTGTGTCTCATGCTCAGTGCATGAGATTGGGCAAGTTTGTTTCCAGGAAGAGCTGCCAGTAAGTAAATATCTAGAACTAGAAAGAGTCACAGAAGCACATTGAATGGGCTTCCCCAATGGTTCTGTGTGACTTGAGCATCTTGACATAGAGGCTTCTCTTGCAGTGGTATCTCCACTGTGGTGTTCTAGTGATCCCAGGCTCTGGCATGTCAGATAATGACAAAAGGAGAACATTTTAGATTTGAAATGCTTCAGTTGAATATACCTGACTTGTGTGCAACTTCCTTCCCTTAGCTGCTGGACAGGGGCAGATCCAGTGCCTACAGTGGTTGATTGAAATGGGAGCTGACTGTGACATTACAAATGATGCTGGAGAGACTCCAAAGGATGTAGCCAAGAGGTAGTAGTCCACATCCTGTAGCTCTGCCATTTATTTCCTTACTATTTATATATATCAATATCATGTTAGCTTTCTTGGGATTAATCCTGATTTTCAGTGATGGAGCAAGAACAGATCAGGCCCATGTATTCCAGTTCTGAGTGATAAGCAAAGCTGTACTGTAGCTATAAAAGGATTTAATTTTCACTTTAGTTAGTTAGATATTTTAGCAGGGTCAGACATGAAAGATGGAAACTAGCAGACCTGAAAAAGGTTGTGAGCCAGTATGCTCACAGTTTGCTCTACAAAGTAAATGAGAAGCAGCTCAGGCCGCCTAAGTTTTGCATGAATAAAAAGAATGCATTTCCTGATGGGATTCAATTACAAAATCCTGCAAAGCAAAAGATACCTCTGATGTTGGAGTCATTTTCACAAGATTCCATGGAGGCAGAGCTCATGCCGTCAGAATACTATAAAAGCAGATGAGCTGCTCATAGCTTGTGCTTCCTTTAATCCTGACCCTCTCTCTGATAAATGGGAACATGAGAAGTTTCAGGGAGTTTCTCTCACATGCATTTTGCAGGCGATGGGGATACTTCAGTGCAGGTTCACTGTTCTCCCTGCAGATTTGCCCAACTGGCAGCTGTGGAACTTCTGACACAGAGAACTGGAGACAGTAACTCAAGTGATGAAGAACTAGATGCAAACAACATTAAGTTCTTTGAAAGCCATGGTGTGGAAGGGAGCACGGATAGCAAAGCAGATGTAACACTGGGTAAAGCAGAGAAGAGGGATGCGCGCAGTAAGTACTTTTTCCATCACTCCTTGTTTGAAACAGTTGGTCTTGAGACATTATAGCCCTAGTTGTACAGTTTCTGTCAACTGGTGTGTATTTTCTCTTGTAAGGAGAGACAGTTGACAGGATATCTACCACAACAAACTGGAAGATCAGAAAGCACAGCAGAAGCAATCAGAACGCAATTTTCACGCTGTTTCAATCCATGTTGGTGAAGCCATGTTGGATTCTGCTTGGTTTTGAGACCTGTTTGCTCTGTGGATGTCAGGTGTAGCTCAGTGTTTGCTGAGCACTGAGATTTCTGCTCTGTGTTTATGAGACTGTTTTCCAGAGGATAGGATTCCAGCATGACTCTTCTCCATGTATTTTACCTACCTGGAGATCTTTGTCTTATAGTGAGAGCCTATCACAAGATTCAAGAACTTCAGCAACTTCTAGAAATTGCCTACAGCAACTACAGGCAGCTGGGAGGAATAACTGAAGAGGAAAAGAAGACGAAGAAAGAAGAAAGGGAAGCTGAGAAGTAAGGTTAATCTGCCCTGCTAAGGTTTAACTCCATTGTAAAGCTTTCTTTAAGGCTAACTTACACTCAGATTAATTTGCCCACTCTGCCTTTTCCACTTCCAAAAGGCCAAAAAGAAATGAACTTCAGCAATTTGACCATTTCTAAACTACTACCACCAGGATCAGCCCCACAACACAACAGAAGTGTTTGATGGGCCCACACCTTTTGTGCAAAACCATCTGTTTTGCCTTCAGGCTCTCCTGCAGCATATGTGCAGTAGGTCTGATAAGTCCTGGCTGTTCTGTTTGCGCTGAGGATGCCAAATACATGAATGTACTTTAACACAAGGCATTAGTCATAGCATGGCTTGGATGGAAGTGCATACCCAGCAGAAATTATTCAATGACCTGCTACATTTTCGTGTCAGGGGCAGTATATTTCTGCACTCAAGAAAGCATTAGCTCATATCCAGAACACAGAAAATAGAAATCTCAGCAAACCTGCTCTTGCACATGAAGCACTTCTCATAATGTCTAATTCTCAGGGTCTCCCATTAAATGAAAGCATCCTGTCAGAGTGGTGATTTGATGGGCAGACTAAGTTTCAAAGAAAAGCCCTTCTGTCTACTAAAGATTTAGTGCTTGAACGATAATGCAGCATCCAAAAGACAGCCCTGTGTCCACCTCTACCTGTCAAAAATGACTTGATATGTCTGCAATGTAGATAGCTGCATCCGAGTTAGTTACCTTGAGCTCCTCTTTAGACTTCTTGGAGAGATGTAGGCACTTCCAGGCATAATTTGACATGTACTTCAGGATGAGATCCTTCATCTTCCTTGAGGCTTGTCTCTCCTGGCTCTAAGGAGGTTGATGTTGCTGCTGCATTGGAAGGTCAGAACAATCTGTCTGCAGTGATTGAAAAGGTCGCTGTTGACTAATGGCAGTAGTTAGAGTTCATTTTGGAAAGAGCAGCTACTCAGAAGCTATCAGTGCCTGTTAGAGGGCTCTGATAAGGCTTTTTGAGGGATTTTGCTTTCTGTGGCATGTGTGGCTAAACTAGGAAAAATGTGGGGCTCTCTGAAGGATCTTTGACCTGTGGAGGCTAAAAACATCTCTAGCTCCACACTGGCCTTTTGAAATGGGAATAGCACTTCTCAGTGTACCCACCTCCCCTTCTCAGGGCACCCACGTGTAGATAAATCCGAAGAGGCTTGTGTCGTATGGCAGAAAAGCTCATTACTTCAAAATAACTAGTGACAACACCATTTTGCTGGATGAAAAGCAGGAGTTGCCACTTGGGAAGGCCACTGTAGTATATTTAAATGCTCTATCCCTGGCAGTGGTCAAGGCCAGGTTGGACAGAGCCTTGGGCAAAATGCGAGGTGTCCCTACCCATAGCAGGGGGTTGGAACTGGATAATCTTAAGGCCCTTTCCAACCCAAACCAGTCTGTGTTTCTATGAATGCACAGGGCAGACGTCTCCCTTTTCCTTTTACCAAGCTCTTATGGTCATAACTGTGCTAGTTCATTCCAATACAGAAGAGAGCAGCTCAACTCCAGATGACTCAGTCACTGAGGTCAGTTGCTTATGTAGTAAAAACATGCGTGAAATATGTCTCAGCAAACCAGTTCCAGCAATCTCAGTTAATTTAGGAGCCGTGGTGGGTGTGACTGTTGAGATCTTGTGCAACTGTTTATCAGCCAGTGCTTCAGTTTCCCTTTAGTCAGTGTCACACAGTCACAGATTGGTTGGGTTGAAAGAGAAACCTCATCCAGTTCCAACCCCCATGGTGAGTGTGACATGAACACCCCCAGTGGGTGGAACAGAGGCTACTGCCCATTGCTAGGCAGTGTGCTGGGAAATCATGGAATGGTTTGTGTTGGAAGGGACCTTAAAGCTCATCCAGTTCCAACCCCCTGCCACGGGCTGGGACACCTTCCACTAGAGCAGCTTGCTCCAAGCCCCTGTGTCCAACCTGGCCTTCAACACTGCCAGGGATGGGGCAGCCACAGCTTCTCTGGGCACCCTGTGCCAGCGCCTCAGCACCCTCACAGGGAAGAATTTATTCTCAATACCTAATCTCAATCTCCCCTCTGTCAGGTTAAAGCCATTCCCCCTTGTCCTGTCCCTACAGGTCCTTGTCCAAAGCCCCTCTCCAGGTTTCTTGTAGCCCTTTTAGGCACTGGAGCTGCTCTAAGGTTTCCCCTTAAGGAGCCTTCTCTTCTCCAGGCTGAACCAGGCCAGCTCTCCTAGACTGTCCAGAGCAGAGCTGCTCCAGCCCTCGCAGCATCTTCGTGGCCACTTCTGGACTCACTCCAGCAGCTCCACGTCCCTCTTGTGTTGTTGCCCCGGAGCAGAACGCAGGACTCCATGCGGGCTGTCATTTGAGTATTCCTCATCTATGGCTAAGCCAATCACTAGGAAGGCTGTAGAGGAACCAGGCATAAACGAAAAAACTGCCCCTGCCCCTTTCAGAATCCCAGTTCAATGCCTTTTTGCTGTTTCACACTAATCTTTGTGCTCCTTGGGCACTTCTTCGTCGCCCACAGCTGGATCGGGACTTGTGCTACAGCCTGCCCAAGGCCCTGCTGATAGGCTCGGTGTGCGGGAAGACATCTCCACCTCGTGGTCACACTCGCTGAACGCGGCTGACAGCGAGGGCGGAAACCAGCTCTTCATAGCTGTTACTAAGGGTTTGAGCCAGGAGCGTACACCCCAGCACAGTTGCTGTGAGGAGTTCTGCTCTGCTGTGACTAACCCCTTCCTCAGCAAAGGCACAGGACCTGTGGAGTGGTCAGGGCAGGTCGGGATGCGCTTCGCCCCCTACTCCTTGCGTTTGCTTTTGGCAGGGCTGTGAGGGAGCTGGAGGCCCAGCTGGAATATGAGCGAGTGAGGCGGGAGAAGCTGGAGAGTCAGCTGGATGAGTGCCGTGCCAAGATAAACCATCTGAGAGCGAGCCTGGAGAGACAGGAGAAACAATACAGCTCTCCTGCTCCCCCCATGGTGAGTGTGACATGAACACCCCCAGTGTGTGGAACAGAGGCTACTGCCCATTGCTAGGCACTGTGCTGGGAAATCATGGAATGGTTTGTGTTGGAAGGGACCTTAAAGCTCATCCAGTTCCAACCCCCTGCCACGGGCTGGGACACCTTCCACCAGAGCAGGCTGCTCCAAGCCCCTGTGTCCAACCTGGCCTTGAACACTGCCACGGATGGGGCAGCCACAGCTTCTCTGGGCACCCTGTGCCAGCGCCTCAGCACCCTCACAGGGAAGAACTTCCGCCTAAGAGCTCATCTCAGTCTGCTCTCTGGCAAGTTAAAGCCATTCCTCTTGTCTTGTCCCTACAGGTCCTTGTCCAAAGCCCCTCTCCAGGCATCCTGTAGCCCCTTTAGGCACTGGAGCTGCTCTGAGGTCTCCCCTTAAGGAGCCTTCTCTTCTTCAGGCTGAACCAGCCCAGCTCTCTCAGCCTGGCTCCAGAGCAGAGCTGCTCCAGCCCCCGCAGCATCTCTGTGGCCTCCTCTGGACTCGCTCCAGAGCGAGTATTCCAAATACTGGAATAAATGTGCCAGCAGCTTTTAGCTTGGGGGACAGGAGTCAACAGTAGCCTTTTTCGTGTCCTGACAGTGTCTGCTATTAAGGGGTATCAGTTTCTCTTTGTACCCCAGCAGAGAAACACCAATATTCTTCATCTTCTTGTTAAGAAGAGCGAGTGGACTGATCCCCGAGTACTTCCACACTGCATATGCAGTGACTGACAGTTCATCCTGGCTGGTATCTGAGGCTGGATCGTGCTTCAGGAGGGGAGTGTCACCATCTAAAGGGTTACTCAGTTACTTCCAACTCAAACCATTCTATGACTCTATGATTGCTGTATAATGGCTGCAATGATGTCCTTTGTTTTAGGAAGCTGAGACCATCTCCAAGCCTTGCAAAGAGAAAACCAAAGTAAAGAAGAAACCAGCCTGCAGCCCTGGGGGAGTGTTTGTGAGACTACGCTGACGGATGAAACTCCAGGGAGGGGCAGCAAAAGGAGGGAGAATGGCAATATTCCAGACAACACAAAATGTTTGCATAGCCCAGCTCCACAGAGGAGTTGTGGTTCTCTGCATTTAATCATGGAATCACAGAGTTTCTCGCAGCCCAGAAAGCCAACCGTATCCTGGGCTGCATCAAAAGGAGCATGACCAGCAGGACGAAGGTGATCCTGCCCCTCTACTCTGCTCTTGTGAGACCTCACTTGGAGCATTGTGTGCAGTTCCGGTGTCCTCAACATAAAAAGGACATGGAACTGTTGGAACAAGTCCAGAGGAGGCCACGAGGATGATCAGGGGAATGGAGCACCTCCTGTATGGAGACAGGCTGAGAAAGTTGGGGCTGTTCAGCTTGGAGAAGAGAAGGCTGCGTGGAGACCTCATAGCAGCCTTCCAGTATCTGAAGGGGGCCTACAAGGATGCTGGGGATGGACTCTTCATTAGGGACTGTAGTGACAGGACAAGGGGTAACGGGTTCAAACTGAAACAGGGGAAATTTAGATTGGATCTAAGGAAGAAATTCTTTACTGAGAGGGTGGTGAGGCACTGGAATGGGTTGCCCAGGGAGGTTGTGAATGCTCCATCCTTGGCGGTGTTCCAGGCCAGGTTGGATGAGGCCTTGGGTAACATGGTTTAGTGTGGGGTGTCCCTGCCCATGGCAGTGGGGTTGGAACTGGATGATCTTAAGTCCTTTCCAACCCTAACTATTCTATGATTCTATGATTCTATGAATGGTTTGGATTGGAAGGGACCTTAAAGCTCATCCAGTTCCAGCCCCTGCCACTAGATCAGGTTGGTCCAAGCCCCTGTGTCCAACCTGGCCTGGAACACTGCCAGGGATGGGGCAGCCACAGCTTCTCTGGGCACCCTGTGCCAGCGCCTCAGCACCCTCATTAGTAAAGAATTTCATCCTAGTATCTCAGTCTCCCTCTGTCAGTTTAAAGCAATTCCTCTTTGTCCTGTCCCTACAGGCCCTTGTAAAAAGTCCCTCTCCAGATTTCTGCTCCAAGATCTCCCTGGAGCCTTCTCTGGTCTGCTTTTTAGTTCTCTGGGACAGAAAATATTCTTTAATCACAGCAGCATCATTTTTTTATTAAAAGAATAAAACGGCATCCAGACTTCTCTTCCTGCCCAGGTAACAGTTCAGCAACAATGCTGCAAATTGTAAAGGGACATTTCAAGAGTTACCTGCAGCAATGTCACAGCCCTCCCAGGTCTGAGACGGGTATCCCTGTTGTCTGGTCTATCCTGTACTGCTGCATTAGGAGCGGAAAAACCCAACACCTTAACTCCTGAAATAATCAGAGGACCTTCAGTGTGGAACCAAAATAGTCTCTGTGAGAAGTACTTCTTGGCTGCAGATACATGCCAGGCCCCTTGGTTTCCATCTTCAAGTCATTCCTAAATAAGCCCCTTTGTGAGGTGCCAGCTGAGCTGCAGCAGTGACTAGAGCCTAGCTCAGGGTTGAAGAGTTCACATCATAGCAGCAGCAATCCTGACCTCTCCTCCACACCTAAAACCAGCTCATGACTTCACGTACAAAGATTTTCCTCTCCTCTGTGCTATTGTGAAATTCTTTTCCCTTTGGAACCCTGCATATTTTGAGAGTTTTGATTTCTGTAAGAAATCCATGCACTTGAAAGTTGTTCTAGCACTTGAATCCTGCTCTGTCCCCTCCTCAGTTACCAAAGGAAGCTTAATCTCTGAGAATTTCAAAGGTGCTGAAAAGAAATCAGTGCTTTTGTGCACACATGCTGAGGGACAGGCACACTGACAGCACGGGCCTTGCTTCTGAGCTAGAGGAGTAACTCAGGCTCTGGAGCCAACTTCAGTGTAGGGATGAGGGTGGTGAGAAGCTGCAGTAGATGAGCCATTTCCTACGTGTCTGTTGGGGCTAAACTCTCATGTAGGAACAGTGCAACAGATCAACCTGAGTCATTTGTGTGTCCAAAGGGCAACGGAGCTGGTGCAGGGCCTGGAGCACGAGTGTGATGAGGACCAGCTGAGGGACCTGGGGGGGGTTTAGGCTGGAAAAGAGAAGGCTGGAGGGGGTGGGGGGGGGAATGGGATGACATGGACACCTTATCACTCTCTACAGCTGCCTGACAGGAAGATGGAGCCAGGAGGGAGCTGGTCTCTTCTTTCAATTAAGAAGTGATAGGACAAGAGCAAACAGCCTCAAGCTGCACCAGGGGAGGTTTAGATTGGAAATTAGGAACAATTTCTTCACAGAGAGGGTGCTCAGGCATTGGAACAGGCTGCCCAGGGCACTGCTGGGGTCACCATCTCTTGAGGTGTTTTGAAGATGTGTAGATGTGGTGCTTGGGAACATAATTTAGTGCTGGACTTGGCAGTGCTGGGTTTATGATCTTAAAGCCCTTTTCCGACCTAAACAATTCTGTGATCCAGAGAACCTCAGAAATGGTCATAGCTTACGAGAAGATGGATTTGTACATTTCCCTACTTGTCAAACACAAAGACAACAAAAGCAGCTTCATCTCTCACTGTATGAGCACGGTGCCTGTTGTAAAAGCCTCATTTTCACAGCCTGCTTATCTGTATTCAGGTATCTCAGCCAGTTAGATAGCAAATATAAGAAACTGATTTTATTTTCTTACCTGAAGATGATAAATAACTTAATGCACAGCAGAGAAGCCTTGGTAGGGTACCAGCGAGTTAAACTACAAACAGGCTAATACTGCAATAAAAATGAATTGCCACTAATCAGCACTACACGCTGTGTAACCCATAAAGGACCTATTCTTAAAGTGCAATCCAGGGAGGCTGGTTTTTTAAATCCTATTTTATTAGCAGACCCAAACCAAGCCCATGCATTTGCACTCCAGATGCAAAATCTCTGGGATTTCTATCCCAGAGAACTCCTTTCCAACCCAACCTCCATGCTTCAGTTTTGGAAGGCAGCCACCAGCTATGCCCCAGCTCTGCAGTGAGAGGTGTGAAGTCCTTGTAGGAGGCAGAGGAATCATCATCAGGAGGGAGGAGGCAGCACGTCCCACGGGATCACAGGACAGGCTGGAGGAGATGGGAGGAGGAGGACACCACTGGGATGCTGAGTATTTCCATGTTACAAGCCAGATCCTACACCCAGAACATACACCAGGGTTTACTGGAAATACTCTGTGCTACCTGAAGGGGAGTTAAGAGCACTTAATCTGCCCCGGGGCTGCTGTGAGCAGAGGGGTTTCCCCTTGGAGAGACACAGGTAAGTTCTCCCATTCTATTGACCTCTGGGGTTACGGAAATTGCAAGAGATGCTAAAGAAACCCCAAATCTAAGAAGACATTTTAGTTCTACATGAGATCTGAAATATATGTAAACCAGTACTCAAGAAAAAAACCAAGGATTCTCTAGTAAAGGCCATTGCAGTGTGGGTTTGTATATACATATATATACATATATTAAAAATCGCAAAGGGCCAGGCTTAATCTGTTAGAAGAGAGGAACAGATTGAAGGCAAAAATCCAATTTATACTTGGATCAGAGTAGATCTGTGGCATCTGGCAGTAGTGTTCCCATACTGGGAATACTAACGTGGGAAAGGTATTCTCAGTTCAAGGGCAGATCAAATGTTTAATATTTCTATTCCAAGAGAAGGTGAGAGTGAGAATGTTCCACTGAGAATGTTCCAAAAAGAAAACAAAATTAATTCCAAACCACATCAGGAAACACTTTCTGCTTTAGCATAAGTCGTCCTTGGAAATAAATACAGTATTCCATGAAGGACGATGTAGTATTCCTGTTTGGCTACTTCCCTCCCAATTACTTTGATCCTTAGCATTACATATTCAGCAAACAGTGCACAGTAAGGGTATCAAACCAAAAAGGTACCAAGGTTATCTACAGTGCAAACACCACTGTCCAACTGATGCTGCTGCGTAGCCTTTTCTCCATCTCTGTGATGCAGTCATTCCACATGGATCTATTTCCAGAACCTGTAAAATCCCAGTGCTATCGCTAAGCAAGTGAATACTGAAGCTGTTAAGAAAATAAAGGAAGGAAATAATTAGCTGGATGCTTGATTCTGTCAGCTGGTTAAACAGGGGAAGTTCAGGTTAGATATTAGGCAGAAGCTCTTCCCTGTGAGGGTGCTGAGGCCCTGGCACAGGTTGCCCAGAGAAGCTGTGGCTGCCCCATTCCTGGCAGTTTTCAGGGCTGGGTTGGATGGGGCTTGGAGCAACCTGCTCTAGTGGAAGGTGTCCCTGCCCATGGCAGGGGTTGGAACTGGATGAGCTTGAAGCTCCCTTCCAACCCAAACCATTCTGATACCCAGGCTGCACGTCTGAAGCCTGAGGAGTTGTCTTTCACATTTGTTAAACTGCTGTTTCTATTAGCATTAGAAGAAAGCGAATTACGTTTCCATTTGGACTTGTTCTCAATTCCAAATATAAAGCATTATCCCCTTTTAATCCAGTAACAACACAATACAAATGTCACTGGTTATGTGTATGTTGACAGAAGTTTGTTCTGCTTGGTAGAGGAAAGCACTCTGGGTCTGGAGGCAGAGCTGTCACTCCCAGTTCAGCCCTGAAAGACAGCTCACTTCCAGCATAACTTGCATCACCTCAGGAGAAGTTTTGTAGCCTTGCAGCAAGCTGAGGTACTGTCAGACTACACAAGGTATTCAGGCTTTTACTTGTTAATCATGTTCATATTCCTCCTAATCTCAGTTCTGGGCACAATCCCAGCCTAAAGCAGCAGCAGTCTGCATGCCCCCATCCCTTCTGTGCTCTGTGTCCCATCTCTGCCAGTTTGAAGGATCTCCCCAACTCAGTCCCAGCTGTCTACTGCTATACAACTGAGTCCTTCAGTTCACTTCACAAATACTCTTGAGTAAGATTTTACACATCCAAACTACTGGTACTCCCCCCGCCCATCACATACCTGCCAAATAACGTATTGTGTCAAGTTTATTTGATTCCATGAGTGTTTTTAAGGAAGCAATTTCAGTGTCAATCTTATTACTGATTTCTGAGATAACACTGTTGGTACTGGCATCCTGAAACAGGAAAAGAGAGCATGTGTTTAACAACAATCTCTAGCCCTTTCAGCTTCGTAAAGCCAAACAAGAGTACCATGCTACAGGCAACAAGACAGACATAAACTTCCAGCCTATTACTGGAGTAAAACACATAACTGGTAAGAGACCTTAGAAAACACGGAACAACGTTTAGTACAATCCAGGAAGAATACTGAAGGGAAAGAGAGCAAAAAAACCCCATACACTTTTATCTCTGCTATGCCAGTGCCTCCTGAAGGAGGCATTCCACAGCACACACAGAGTATCCCTAAATTCTTGCACAAAAAGGTTTAAGCATTCACAAGCCATATCCAGAAATTAAAGGAGATGCTGAAGAAGGGATATGTCCACCCTCAGGCTCTCAGACTTCAGCCTGAGAGGCCTGGAAGCGTTCAAGTGCAGGTTGGACAGGACTTGCAGCAACCTGCTCTAGTGAAAGGTGTCCCTGCGCGTAGCAGGGGGTTGGAGCTGGATGAGCGTTAAGGTCACTTCCAACACAAACCAGTCTGGGATTCTGTGATAAAACAAACCTAGTTCAACACTTACTTTTTTATGAAACTCTGTAGTCACTTCCATCAATTTCCTCTCCTGATCTGTGAACTGTGGGATAACAGAGAAATTACAACTGTACCACCAGAAAAAAGGACACAGCAGTGGTCAGGGTATGTTCACAGGCCAGCTTACCATATCCATCACCCTGCTCCTCTCCAGGTTGATGTCCAGCTTGCTGTCAGTTCGGATCTTACCCGTTTCATTCTTGAAAGCAAATAAAGATTATGAAACTCCCTATTTACTGTCCCTAACAGCAGCATGGAGGTACTTGCTGTTTACTTACCAACAGCTGCTGTTTGACTTGATCTAATTCGATTTTCATTTTCTAAGTGCAGAGGAGAAAAAAGAACACAAATGATTTGACAAGCCCAGAACCCTGCTGACCAAGCCCATCACTCATGGGAGCGCTGCCACCACGCGCATGCAATTACTCTGCCATGATCTGTCTCCCAATGGGACAATTTGTTCTTGACTAAACATCCTAACTGGTGTATTCAATTCCTATAGCCATATATAATCTGCTGGGAATTGTGATCAAAGTAAAGGGATTCTTTAGTAACGATGAGGATCTTGTTATTCTGAGACTAAAGATGGCAGGAAAATACCAAAATGCCATCGAGCAGAATCGAAACATGTCTCAATCACCAGTTTAATTAAACCCTGCAGAGAAATGACCAACTACTTGCTGTGCATTGTGTGGTTAATGGGGATAAGACTGTACCACAATCACCCTGAAATAAAATTACAGGAGATGACTCTAAGAAAACTGAGCAAGTCTGAGCACATGAAATATGTTTTATGTGATCACAGAAGCTGTAATCTACAACAGTTCAACACAGAGGTGCTGGAGCAGCCCTGCTCAGGAGCCAGGCTGAGAGAGCTGGGCTGGTTCAGCCTGGAGAAGAGAAGGCTCCTTAAGGGGAGACCTTAGAGCAGCTCCAGTGCCTAAAGGGGCTACAGGAAACCCGGAGAGGGGCTTTGGACAAGGGCCTGTAGGGACAGGACAAGGAGAATGGCTTTAACCTGACAGAGGGGAGACTGAGATGAGCTCTTAGGCAGAAGTTCTTCCCTGTGAGGGTGCTGAGGCGCTGGCACAGGGTGCCAAGAGAAGCTGTGGCTGCCCCATCCCTGGCAGTGTTCAAAGCCAAGTTGGACGGGTCTTGGAGCACCCTGCTCTAGTGGAGTCTAGTGGTGTCCTTGCCTGTGGCAGGGGGTTGGAGCTGGACAAGCTTTAAGTTCCTTTTCCACCCAAACCATTCCTTTATTCTATGATAGAAGTATACAAAATTACTTTTACATTCATATTTTTTTTCCACAAACATGTTCAACAGGTACAACCCAACATTACAGTTTAACTGCTTAACTAAAAGCGTTCTTTAGTACCTCATTCTCAGCTCTCAAGTTTGCAAATTCACTTTTCTCCAGGATGACCATGTCTTTTCGAATGGAGTCCAAATGTGCCATTATCTGCTTCAAAGTTATTTCCTTAGAAACAATAAAACATGTCATTAAGTTGCACACTTTCTACCAAGTAAAGATGTTGAGGTCTGAAATGATGAAACTAGCTGCTCTAAAGCACAAAACTGGGGAGACTCCACCAAGAAAGTGACAGAAACACAGAACTTCCTAGTTGTAATTTGTTAAAAAGACTTTAGAGGATTTGTGCTTTTTTTCTGTTGCTTAATTACATTGACTCTGAACTTAAGCAAAAACATCAGAGGGGGTGATGGGCTCAAACTGAAACAGGGGAAGTTCAGGTTAGATATAAGGAAGAAGTTCTTTACTGTGAGGGTGCTCAGGCACTGGAATGGGTTGCCCAAGGAAGTTGTGAATGCTCCATCCTGGTGGTGTTCAAGGCCAGGTTGGATGGGGCTTAGAGCAAGCTGCTCTAGTGGAAGGTGTCCCTGCCTGTGGCAGGAGGTTGGAACTGGATGATCTTAAGGTCCTTTCCAATCCAAACCAGTCTGTGATTAGTCCAAGTATCATGCTGTCCACCCAGCCTTAAAGCCTGACAGCCAATAGTTAAACACTGAAAAAACTCTTACTGATGTTTGGACCAACAAGTTCAGATTCAACTGCTCTTTATAAACTAGAGTAAAAAATCCCATGAAAATAAAGACGCTTTGTAATTGAGACTCTTGAAAGCAACATTCCTTTAGCTAATGTAAGGAAGTTACCTGCTACTTAGCATGCAAAATAACACATCGCTGTGGGATTCTGCTGTTAAAGCTGAGCACCAGAGCAATGAAGAGCTCTCACTCAGACCTGAAGTAAACATCATTTCTCAGATCCCACACTTCACTAAAGTCATTATCATGCTTTTGCCCAGAGAAGCTGTGGCTGTCCCAGACCTGGCAGTATTTAAGGCCAGGTTGGACAGGGCTTGGAGCAGCATGGTCTAGTGGAAGATGTCCCTGCCTGTGGCAGGGGTTGGAACTGGATGAGCTTTAAGGTCCCTTCCAACCTAAACCATTCTGTGATTGTATGAAAGTATGCCCTGACCCAGCCTCTGCTGATGTCTGACTTGAACACAAGGATGTTTTTACATTTCCTGGGAAAACTTCAGCTGCATTTACACAGAGGAGCTCATTTGCTTCATCCCATCTGAAAACATTCAGTCTCAACACTGACTGCACTACAAAAATCAAGTGTTTCTGTGTAACACAATTCCATGCAAGTTATATTGAGGATCCTGACTTCCTGTACACATAATAGGATTTCCCGAAAGTTTTCATTTTGATGAGGAAAACGAAAATAGACACACAAGTTCTTGTTGTCTTCTCAGGGTTACAGAAAAAATGAGCATAGACAACTTTTATTAGAAATGAATGTCAAGATAAAACTCTTGGATGTATGGCTCAGCAGTTTAAATGAAACAGCAATGCTTAATTACATTAAGCCACTGAAAAAGAATGGCACAGCCTTCCCCAGTCATTAAAACCATCACTATGCATCAGAGCTTAGCCCAGATGTGCAGCCCTCAAGAAAAACTGAAGTTCTTTTCATTCTGGCAATTTGTTCAAGTGAAACTTGTCACCACCTCTGTTATCGGCAGACAAACCAGCCGTGATACTGAATTGACTCACTGCCTCCAGGTATGTCCATGAACCCCAGTATCTAAGGGAAGAAGACACCTCAATGCCATGCCATTCAGTAAAGCCACTGCCAATTTTCTGCTATTTTAGGTAATCCTGTTCTCTCTCCTGTTCTCTTCAGGAACCTCTTCTTGAGCCTTTCTTCTGCCCTCATCTGCTGGAAAGCACAGTGAAGAGTTTGGCTTCACCTCTCAGCTTTGCAGCAGCAAATGAAGCAAACTCTGCATTACACTGCTGATTTGTGGCTGCATTTGGAAAACACTCCTGTGAGATGAAAGGTTTAAGACTTTTGGACCAGATGATCCTTGAGGTCCCTTCCAACCTGGTATTCTGAGATGTTACTATTCTTACCACCACCCTGAAACTCAGGAAAACCTACCTCAGTGAAGTCTTTATAGTACTATAGAGATGCTCACTTGCCTTTCAAATATCCAGCCATGAGACGTTACAGAATGCTGTGCCTGTACAATGGTGCATGTACACCACCATCTTTTACCTGCTGAGTCTGGGTAACCATATCCTTATAGACTGTGTTCAAGCTGACATTCGACAGGTTTACTAACGCCCTCAAGATGGTCTCTGCTTGTTCCTTCCCAAAGCCTGGAAGACAGTTGGAGGGTGACAAGTTAAGATAGTATTAGAAAGCTGGATGGAGACAAGAGCAAGTGGTACATAATGAACAGGGACACTCAAGTGCTGTACCCAACTGCAGTGGTAAATGGGAAGTCACACAATCACTGAGAAATGACAGTGAGGAGCCAGTCACTGTGACTTTCAACTGCAAAACTCACAGACTTAATGCTGCCAACATCTAAAAATATGTTAACTTTTAACATACTGAAGTTCCCTGTGCATGCAGCTGACAGGATTTCTGCATAATGTTGAACTGTTCATGCACTATAAAAGTAATTCAGTCAAAATTAACTTTATAAAGAACTTCCACTGTCTTCATACAGGAGCTGCTCCAGTCTCTGCCCATCCTCATGGCCTCCTCTGGACTTGCTCCAACAGCTCCATGTCCTTCTTATGCTGAGGACACAAGAACTGTACACAATACTCCAAGTGGGGTCTCACGAGAGCAGAGTAAAGGGGCAGGATCACTTCCTTCCACCTGCAAAAAAGCTTCATTTTTGCTAGAAAACAGTTCTTTTAAGTGTTATTGTTACTTTACATTTGATAAGTTTATTATGTTCCAGCTGGAAAACGCTATCTAAACTTGCCTATAGCTATAGATAAGGTAAATTTAATGTAATAGTTATTTGTATGGTTACAGAGGCATCAGGGTCAGGTGCCTCCTTCACCATCCTCCTCAATGGGCTGCCAAACCATCTTATAACACCAAGTTTGGTACTCTGGGAAAACACAGAGCACTCAAAGTTATAGTACTGAACCTAAGAGTCTTCCTTTGAATGATCTGTCTGGTAACACTTACCATGGGCTTCCAGATCCTGCACTAAAGCGTGGGTATCAAAAGTCACCTTCCTCTGCTCAGGGGGAGCGATTTCAACATTTCTGACATCGTATGAGTTCCTAACCAGTGTGGCGGCAAAACCTGGGAGAGACAACACGTATCTTAAACTTAACCAGATCCTGTTATGCTGTATCTCATTTTAATGCCTTGCATCACAACAAAGATGCACAGACGTTGCAACAAAAAGCCGGGTTCTTTTGATTGCTAGGTTATGTAAAAAACCACCAATCCCTTTTTCCATAGGAAATCCACACCAACTAGGACTCATGTATCTATCTTCACAGAATCACAGACCGGTCTGGGTTAGAAAGGACCTTAAAGCTCATCCAGTCCCAACCCACGGGCAGGGACACCTTCCACTAGAGCAGGTTGCTCCAAGCCTCGTCCAACCTGGCCTTGAACACTGCCAGGGATGGGGCAGCCACAGCTTCTCTGGGCACCCTGTGTCACGACCTCACCACCTTCATAGGGAAGCTCCTCTTCTTAATACCTCACCTAAATCTACTCTCCGCCAGTTTAAACAGTACAAAGTAGCTCAGTCCCCATAAGCTACTCAACCCACTGCTCTTGCCCATGTAACTCACCCCTGCCTGGGCCTTATTACAGTGTGCTCCGCCACACATCACCTCAGGGACCGGCCCCAAGATCAGTCTCAGGCAGCCCTGCGCGGCCTCCAGCACAACCCCACAGAGGCCGAGCTTACTCCCTACCACAGCAGGCGGCTCCGCCCGCTCCTGCCGCGCTCGGTCCGTGCCTCGGGGGTTGGCTCTCACCTCTCCGCGCAGCCGGAGGCCGCAGGGCCCGACCGAGGACCGCGGCCCCAAACCAAGCTCCCCTCATTGCGGCACGAACACTCCGCTTCCGGCGAACACCACCATCCTCCACTGCGCAAGCGCCGTGGAGATGCCTTTCCGGGCAGGCTCTCGCGGGGCATGCTGGGTACTGTAGTCCTTCAGCCTCAAGGGGAAGGCGCTGCGCCGCCATGCGGAGGGAGCTGTGTTCCTTTTCAGTGAGGTGTTTGTAAGGCTCTGTTGCGGGTGTCCCCGAGCTCCGGGACATAAACTCTTTAACCGGGATGGCGGGTTAAAGAATGACCGGTTAAAGAAAGAACGGGGGGTTAAAGCCGACATGGCTTTACTGCAGTATTGGGTGCGTGGGGGATTGCTCTGCCTGTCATGCAGCCTGAGAAGAGACAGTACCTCTATTGGTAATACCACATATGTATTATAGCTCGCATACCTCCATTATATACATATTCATTGTAAGTCTACAAAATGCCCACCCTATTCTTGTTAGTCATTGCATGTGGTAATTTGGGCAGATAAGGCTATGGTGCGGGTGCTGTGAATTCTGGTCTGGGGGGAGTGTACTGGTCGTTTGGGGAGAAATACCCCACTCATTTTATCTTTTCATGGAAATCTGTTCATTAAGGACGTTGGAATGTGTGTTTAGTCTTTCCTATTAACTACACGTTCTTGTTTGAGCTGATTTGCAACCTGGAGAGGTTCATCCAGCTGTTTCCTTTTGAAGGCATTTACTCCTTTCTCAGACCTTATCAGCCAGAGGAAGGCCCCCCTTGACTTAAAACAATCACAGAATCAACTGGGTTGACAAAGACCTTTAAGCTCATCAAGTCCGACCTTTACTCCAGCACTGCCAAGGCCACCACTAACCCATGGCACTGAGGGCCTCATCTACACACTTGCAGGGACGGGGATTCCAGCACTGCCCTGGACAGCCTGTTCCAATGCCTGAACACCCTTTGGGGAAGGAATTGTTCCCAATACCCAATCTAAACCTCTGGTGCAGCTTGAGGCTGTTCGCTTTTGTCCATCTTCTGAAAGATGAAACTATTACTCTGGACCCTGGTGCTTTTGAACTCTGAAGCTTTCCAACTGCAACCTGTTTGTATTTGAGTCCCTGTCAGAGCAGCACACAGATTTCACAGCCAAGGAGTACTTCTGCAAAATTGAATTCTTACTTTTCTGCTTGTACAAGTTACACTAAAATACTTCAGTCTCTCTCAGACACTGTACAAGCCTGGGGATGCTGAAGTTACAGCTGGAAGTGCAGCCCAGGATTGCTGGTGGTACTCTTTGTAAAACGTACTAACTGAAACAGTAAACTTTGAGAGCCGTGATGCAGGGCATCTGTGAGTAAGTAAGATGCGTGTTTCGGCAGTCGCCAGCAGCTGTGGGTTGTCTGAACTCAACCCTCCGTGTTCTTCCCAGAGATCTGGGTTTCTCACAGCTAGTGTGAGGGAGTGCTTTAAGCTGAGCACATAAAAATTCAGGCTTTCAGAGCAAAAAAATCTCTTTGGTAAAAAAACCGTTTGATTTTCAGTTACTTGGAGGTTCCTTCTGGTGCCAGGTCAGCTTCAGCCATCATTGAGCCACTCTGCTCCAAGCCCCTGTGTCCAACCTGGCTTTGAACACTGCCAGGGATGGGGCAGCCACAGCTTCTCTGGGTGCCCTGTGCCAGCGCCTCAGCACCCTCACAGGGAAGAGCTTCTGCCTAAGAGCTCATCTCAGTCTCCCCTCTGTCAGGTTAAAGCCATTCCCCTTGTCCTGTCCCTACAGGCCCTTGTCCAAAGCCCCTCTCCAGGTTTCCTGCAGCCCCTTTAGGCACCATGGCTGCTCTGAGGTCTCCCCTTAAGGAGCCTTCTCTTCTCCAGGCTGAACCAGCCCAGCTCTCTCAGCCAGGCTCCAGAGCAGAGCTGCTCCAGCCCTTGCAGCATCTCCATGGCCTCCTCTGGACTCGTTCCAACAGCTCCACATCCTTATTGTGGTGTTGGCCCAGAGCTGGATCAGGACTGCAGGGGGCAATCTCAACAGAGCAGGGTAGAGGAGGAGAATCCATTCCCTTAACCTGCTGCTCACACTCCTTTTGATGCAGCCCAGATACAGTTTGGTTTCTGTATATTCACATACACTTATGAATGGTGTGCTCAAGCACGTGCTGTTGAGCTTCTTGTCAACCAACACCCCCAAGTCCATCTCCTCAGGGCTGCTCTCCATCCAGTCTTTGCTCAACCTGTAGTTGCGCTGGAATTGCCCTGATCCAGGTACAGGCCCTTGCACTTGTCCTTGTTGAACTTCCTGAGTTTTCACTGGCCCACCTGTCATTTCCTCTATCAGGACATGACTCATTCAGAGGACTTCTAGGATGAGAAGGAAGATGTGTATGGGATATGTGAGGGAAGAAGCACTACTACCAGTGGCAGCTGTGTGACCCAGGGTAATAAAGAAGGCAAGCAGCTGAGGAGCTCCCTGAAAGGATGCTCACAGAGGAGCACACCCTTGGTACCTGTGCTGAGGGTTAACTTGACATGGTAACAGATGCAGGATTCAGCAGAAACACTCAAACAAGCCTGAGCTTATTTAAAGCACTGAGTTTCCAGGTCAACAACTGTGTTGCCAAGATATAGACATGAATAAAAAACCTCAACAATAGCAACAAACCCCTGTCACTAAGGGGAAGACCCCTGGATCTGCGCCCTCTCACAGGACTTTATTGTTCAGCACTAGCAGTGTCACACACAGGCTCAGGATGGAATTTGCACCTTCAGGGTCACAAAGTCTTTTCCAACCAAGGCTTCCCTCACAGGACAGAAGGGTTGAGTGCCCCAGGGTGCTGATTTTCCGCTTCAGACAGACACTGAGCTGCCAAACGGGGTGTCTGGTACCAGCAGCCGAACGTGGCTCATCTCTAATAAAGAAAACAGCTCTGGAGATGCTGCGGCTGTCCCAGCTTGCCGTAGGAGGGCAGCAGCCTACAGCCAGACAGGAGCTGCCGATGGGGCTGTGTGTTCCGGTTGACTCAGCCTTCTGCTGTGTTGTATTTATTGTCATTAATACAAGTATGGTATAGAGGGCAGCCATTCTTGTGCTCTCGGACAGCCGTCCTGCAGCTTCTGCATGCACACAAAGAGCACAGCTGTTTTCAGTTCGTAAGGGCCTGCAGCAGGGATTGCTTCATGCTGCCAGGCTCTGCAAAGATGCTGCAGGGTAGAAGCCCCCCTCTCAAACAGATGCAACTTGAACACAGGAGGTTCAGATTAGATATAAGGAAGAAATTCTTTACTGAGAGGGTGGTGAGGCACTGGAATGGGTTGCCCAGGGAAGTTGCGAATGCTCCATCCCTGGCGTTGTTCAAGGCCAGGTTGGACAGAGCCTTGGGTAACATGGTTTAGTGTGAAGTGTCCCTGCCCATGGCAGTGGGGTTGGAACTGGGTGAGCTTAAAGTTGTTTCTAACCCAGACCATTCTGTGATTCTATAGAAATAAGGAGGGTGAACAGATACAGACCCCCAGCAGAAAAATGTTTAAACCAGTGATGTGGTTGGAAAGAGGGAAACGAGTGAGACTGGATAACTAATTTTTTAACCTTCCCCCTGTTTTTCATGCAGTATATATTTTTCACTATCTGGCATCCTTCACAGGGCTCTCTGTTGTCTCCCTTTGAGGGACATGGATCAACTTCAGGATAGAGACCAAAGTTTTAGTATTGTCTAAGGTGATGCTATGTAGTCATTGGTATGTGGGGCTGAAAAGGACCGCGTGTCTCAAGTCCATTCTTTCTGCAAACAGCGAGCACACAGACCTCCTTTCCATCCCCCCAGTTTTCTTTGAGATCTTTCCCAACCTAAGGTTGCTTTTCCCGCTGAATCACTAGCAAGTTCCTTTCTGAAGTCTGAGTGAATCAAAGACTTTCAAAGCCTGCTATCCCTGCACTGCATTTAGAAAGCTAAACTGCTGCGGGATGCTCAAAGATGTGGAGTACCGAATGCCCTTTCTCTCTGCTCTCTCATTTCTGAGTCTCCCACCCTTAGAAGAGGTCTGGGTTTGGCAACCTTCATATTGGTTGTGTTAGAGGGCACATGTCCTTGAACCATGGTACATGATTCCCCTGCAGACCTCTTCTGGGATCTGTGGCCAGTGTCAAACAGAGTGCAAACAGCTTCAGCACAGCAAAGTACTATTTAATCTCAACAAATGAAACAGAATGTAAGAGAATGAGGAGTTTAAAATGATAAAAACATTCAAGTGTTCATGTGCTGTAAGTTGTGCCTCCCTGTCAAAGCCGGGGCTGATGGACAGGGGTCTCATGTAGACTTTGTTTCTATGGGTGCTCAAGCAGAATCCATCCCTCGTGAGTCCCTTCTCTGCTATGAGCCTCTTGTGAAGTCTCTGGTGGTCTGATACTGGTCACACTGCGTTTGCTGAAGTCTGGAAATATCCATTCCTCTGCTAATAGATAGTTCCAGTATCTTTTCAGGGTGCCCACTCTGCTTCTTTCTAGTCATTTGGGTAGTTTTGTAGCAGTGCTAAATTGAAGCAGCATGGAAGGGGATGGTCAAGGTGACAGGGAACTTTGGTAGCAGTGGCAGGTGATGCCTGTCTCCTTGCGTCCTTCAGGAACTCTTCAGTCCTGAAACTGGAAGAAGGGAGCATCCTGCCACCACCACGTGTTGCAGCACGACTGAGCCTTGGAGGAAAGAGGCCAGATGGGGACCTCTGGAGGAGGTTGTCTTCATACATGCTAAAATCTCTGCTGGGACTTAACCTGTGAAACTTGCCATGCTGCAAAGGGGCCAAATGTCTTGAGTGCAGCACAAGTCATCTTCTCCCAGCTCATCTTCTCCCTGGTGTTGGAACCATCCATCTATCATCCCTGCCCCAATGTACACCTGCATACCCCCTCCCAACCCTGTTTCCTACACCTCGTGGAGTAAGAGGGGAGTATTGCTGCGCATTGTGCCGTGGGAAGCAGGACTGGCTCTGAATGCCTCCTTCACCATGCTACTGAGACAAAGCTCAAGTGCAAGACAGAGCTCGGGAAGCAAAGGTGAGTGAGATCCAACAGCCTGGAGTGGGATAGAAGGTGCTCATGTAGAGTAGACATTTGCTAATTATCTCAGTATTGTCCCCTAATCATTTCAGCACTGGTTGGGATTGTATATATTTAGGAACATGAGACCTGGGTCTCTCTTCCCATCACTACTCAGGTCAAAGTGTCACGCTCTGTCTCTCTCTTGTTTCGGAGGCTGTACCACTCAACAGCCTGTTGTGCATCAGCATTTTGTTAGCAAACGTCTGTCAGAACTGCACCCTCATTTGCCAAATGTACCTTGCACGCAGAGTGGTGTTGTCCTGCAGTGCTCCAGGGTTGCTTAAGCTCTTTATGGAAATCCCACAGAAAAGGGCTAGTGCATTCCACTCCATTTTGAACTGATTGGAGCTTAGGAGCTTAACTGTGCTTCAGAAATGTATTGAGGGAAAGAGCAGGGAGCGAGTGAATAATTCCAGTGCAGATCATCAACAACAACAAAATAGATTCTATATTCTGCATTGAAAGGAGTTCACTGAGCTGTGCTTTCTGGAAAGCTGTATTCCTTGTGGAGCACCTCTCACAGGCTGCTTCCCAGCTAGATAAGCACATTTACAGCAAATTAGATTACTTTGAAATAAACATGCAGGGTGCGGGCACAGGAGCCTGTGGTAGGACAGGTTGATGCTCTGCATGATTCATTTAGCCACATCAGGCTCAGATAAATCTTACTAAATCTAATTGAGATGGAGCATGGGCAGTGGGCAGGCAGACTTTGGAGCTGTGGTTGGTATTAATGATGCTCTGTTGACTTTTGTCCTTGTCAGTGTCTCAGATAACATTGAGACCCCGCTGGGGAGGGAAGAAATGGGATAGTGAAATAAAATGTGTGATCACAGATGTATTCGATTAAGTCTCACCTAAGTCAGAGAGGTTGCTGTAGTCAATGGAGCCATGCTGACTTGTAGCAGCAGACACTATTGCTTGCTCTTTGTAATCCCATAGTACTGAGAAGCCCAAATCCTGTGTCGGCATCTTCGCATTGGGAAATCTCAATATATAGATTCTGCGTGTGGCTGAAGGCAATAAAATTCTGGTATTGACAGTAATTAGGGAAAGAAGACTTCAGTGCGGGGTTGTCTGATGCTCCTCTTCTCTATCTTTCTGAGTTATCTCCTCTCTGCCCTTCATAGTGCTGCTGTCTACCCCCTCTGCAGTTGGGTCCGCGCCTCAGTCATGAGCCCGTCTGTATGTTCCATCTCTTCGTAGATGTCCTGATGTTTCATGGTCTCACCAAGGTACAGATAACTCATTAGTCTAGATCACTTCAGAAATCCAGATGGATCCTGCTCTTTTGTACTCTGATGGCATCAGGGCACAATGTGCACCAGTGTCCACAAAAGCCTTCTGTTCCTGTGGATCCCATATGCCAGGCCACTGGATCCACACTGTCCGGTAAATCTGGTTATCCCTTTCCTCTGCCTGGCCAGGGACAGGGACCCTCTATTCCTGGTTGGAGTACTGAGAGTCCTGTGGTCTCAGACCAGGTCCATGGCGAGGGGAAGGAGGGGAGGTTCTCTTTGAACCTCTGGAGCCATTGGAACAGTCACTCCACAGTTAGTGGCTCAGAGTCTGGCCAGTGCATCAGCACCAGAGTATTGGCATAAAACACTGGTGATGAGTTACATCCTACCTTCTGCCACAGGGACTGGGTGGATTCCCACCATCTTTAGCTCTCTCAGACATTGGATGCCTTCCTCAGTGGTGGTCCACTTGTCCAGGCAACATACCAGATCATCCTTGAGGGAGTAACTGGTTTCATAGTCAACAGGAACCATTTCAGAAGGCTGTGGGTTCCAGTTCCCTTTCCAATCACTTTGTTTGTAGTGCTCTACACAGGGATCCCAGCTGCCTGGCTTGCCTGCACAAGTTACTCCTGCGGAGGTTCCGGCTGGACACAAGAGGAGAATTTCTCCCAGTGAGAACAACCAGCCATTGGAATAATCTCCCCAGCAAAGTGGTGGATTCTCCAATGCTGGATGCTTTTAAGGTTCAGCTGGACAGGGTGCTGGGACATCTAGTCTGCGTCATGCTTTGCTTAGAAAGATTGGAGCAGATGATCCTTGAGGTCTCTTCCAAGCTGGGATTCTGCAATTCCTCCTCCTTTCCCTGAGCTTTTGTTGCTGAACAGATGTCATATTGTCTGGAATATCCCTTTGGTTGGTTGGGATCCGCTGTCCTGGCTCTGTGCCCTCCCATGCTCTTGCCTACTCCAAGTCTACTTGCTGGTGGGGTGAGCAGAGTAGGAAAGACTGAACACCTTGATGCTGTACAGGCTCTGTTCAGCAATAGCCAAGGCATTGGTGTGTTATCCACACTGTTTCAGCCACAACTCCAAAGCATAGCTCTGTCCAGGCTATGAAGAAGAAAGCTCACTCCATCTCAGCCAGACACAATATACCTGTCTAGCAAAGATCCTGAAGGGCCCAGATGTACTGGAGAAGCTGGCACAAACTCATAAACAAGTTCATAAAAGTCACTATGATCTGATTTATGAGTTATTATGGAAATGCTGACAGCTCCCCAGGAAACAGGTTTTCATGGCTCCTGAAGTGGCTCTGGAATTCTGATGGAGTCCAAAATACTTTGCCTGGTTTACACAGTGCACTTTCAGTGTTTAAAGGCCACATAGACATTGATGCATTTCCACCTAGGCACAAACAGCACCCACTTAACTGCAGCGCTCTGTATCCTGGGAACAGCTTGCAGACCATTGTTTTCACAGATCTTCTTGCTTGAATAGATTATGCCAGGACTAAGAGCTTCTCTCAAAACAGTAGAGTGTTTATGAGCCTGGAAACAGAGCAAATGTATTCTTTGCAGGCTAATGTAAATCCAGCTGGGATCTTAAAACATTTAGCAGATGAGCTTCAGAAAGGTACACTGCTTGCTTCAAGACATGGAGACATCTCCATTTCGAGCTCCCTCAGCACGCAGAAGGTACAGTCATCCTGGACTGGCGAGGCTGTGTCAAGGGAGTCACTGTAGCAGCTGGTCGTTTCCAGAGGCTCATTTCATCCATCTGCCCCGCAACCCAGCGTGCTGTTAACTGCATTTGCCTGTAAGGACATTTGTCTTCTCAGTAATGGTCGGATATGCTACAGCCAAGTGCAAAATGCCACAGACCTTCAGAAGCGACTGCAGCGATTCATTTGTGCTGTTGGATAATGAAGTGAAATGAGGTCGTTTTTTTCCCCTGTTCCAGGTACAGCAGTTTACACTGACGTGCTGTCATCTTACACATATGTTAATTGAACATGAAGTGTTTAAACCACCAAAATAAGAGAGCCCACGCCTCACCTTCAGTCCCCAGGAGCCAGTCTTACTCAGTAGATAACTGAATTATGGAGTTGCTGAATTTATGATGTGAATACACACACATTTAGGTAAATTCAGTTCCCATTAGCGTGGCTATAAATTAAGAGTGGATTTACTGCAAAACAATTAGACTCATCTGGTGGCAACCTCTGAAGTGCTTTATGCCGGTTGAACTCAGTTGAAACCAAATCTCTGCTGATGTAATTCAAGGCCTGATCTCTTTCTTCAACAGGAAATTTGCCCCCTCCTTTTTACAGTGAGTGAATAAAAAGTCTTTTATTCCTGGCCAAGAGAACAAAAACCGTGTGAACATAAAGCTTTCTGCATTGGTGACCTTCAGGTTGGTTTGCTGCAATGATTGTTAGTGGGGATGGATAAGCAAATACTACAGTCGGGGTTTATTCTACTAAAGGTGCAGATGTTCATCGCTCTGATGTTATCCTGATTCATTGAATCATAGAATCATGGAATGTTTTGGGTTGGAAGGGACCTTAAAGCTCATCCAGTTCCAACCCCCTGCCACGGGCAGGGACACCTTCCACCAGAGCAGGCTGCTCCAAGCCCCTGTGTCCATCCTGGCCTTGAACACTGCCAGGGATGGGGCAGCCACAGCTTCTCTGGGCACCCTGTGCCAGCGCCTCAGCACCCTCACAGGGAAGAGCTTCTGCCTAAGAGCTCATCTCAGTCTCCCCTCTGGCAGGTTAAAGCCATTCCCCTTGTCCTGTCCCTACAGGCCCTTGTCCAAAGCCCCTCTCCAGGCATCCTGTATCCCCTTTAGGCACTGGAGCTGCTCTAAGGTCTCCCCTTAAGGAATCTTCTCGTCTCCAGCCTGTACCAGCCCAGCTCTCTCAGCCTGGCTCCAGAGCAGAGCTGCTCCAGCCCTTGCAGCATCTTCATGAAACTTGAAACAGAGGTCTTAAGGAAAACAGCAGGTGATCATAGCGTTTACTACTGAGTCATAACACTGCACAACATGAGCACAGTAACCTTAAATCTGGTATTATGATACTTGTGTACACTTGGTTTTGCAGTTTTAATAGTCTATGTGTAATATATATTTATGCATGTGTGAGTCTATATACACACTATATATATATTTAAGTTTTGCTATTGAAAAGCAGCCAACCTCTGTTTCAATAGCAGTTGGAAACAAATTACACAGAACACTGAAATAAGGCTGAAGAAAGGATTGTTTTGATCGGAGATATTATTTCTGTTCTGATTCCCCTTTTCTTTTCCTCCTTTGCTTTAATCAAAACTATTAACCTGAAATCATACCTCAGAGCTAGGACAAGCCCATGGGGAGTTTCTGAAATATCCAGGAGTGCAAAGAAGCAGCTTTGCTTTATTTTGCTATGATTGTAGATATTCTGTACCATGTCTAGTCTTTATGCACAGGAAAATTACTTACACAACCCTAATTGATGAACACCAGTTAACTGGCATAGGTAAACTAGCATTACTGTGCCATCCCCTCTATGCATGAGATGGACCACCCCCTGCAACAGACTCTACCTGGAAGTTGTGCTGCTTTGGAAGTGTAATGAAATGATCTCAGTTTCCACATTTTAAAGTAACTGCATCTCAGTGCTGATGTGTGGACCTGGCTGGCAGCAACTATCCTGGTTGTAATAGGATTATATTAGGGAGTAACAGGATTAAGTTAAGGACTGGAAAATGAAACGAATAACAAATATCCTAATGATGAGACTCAAGCAACCTGACAAGTTGAGCTCACCACCCTGACCCTGAATCACTTAGGAAATACTATGGGAAAGGTTTTACATCTGATGCCTCTTCTCCATGTCAGAGTTTTAATGATTCCTGTCTTCTTTGCAGACTCATGTAATTTAGCATGACAAGAACAATTCAAAAGAAGAAAAACTTGTGCAAGTTTAGTCTTATAAGTGACCCCTCTGGAGAGAAGGTGGGCAGCTCCTGTCATTGACTCTGAGCAAAATGATCATGATTGGAAAGAGAGGTTGGAACAGAGCATAGTCTGAATGTTCACGAGTCACTCACATTTACAAAGGTGAGAGGAAGAGGTCCTACACTTCCAAGGCTGCAGCTAATCATCAGCAGCAAGGAGGCAGCTTTAGGAAACAGCAATGCAAAAAGATGGAATGGACTTCCTAGTGCTGTTCTAGAGCCAAGCATTTCTCCAGCCGCTCCTGTGTTAGGCATAAATAATAGGTTTGAATAGCAGATGGAACACAAGTGAAATTGGTGAAGAACTTCCATTTCTCCATGAATCTGTTAGAAAATCCAGGAGAGTACCATGACAAGGCAGTGGAGTGAGAGAAAAATCAATTTTCATTTAACTCTGGTAGGAGTTAACTAGAGTGTGAAAATGTGGTGGTCAATTCGTACTATAGAAGGAAACCGTTCTTGTTTTCCTGAGAGGCAAAACTGTGGAAACAACTGATTTTTTGTATTCATGGCCTGACTGAAAATCACTAACATTAATTTATGTGGGCTTGATCCAAAGCAAGAAAACCCAACAGTAAAACCAAACAGATTTCATGTCCATTGGAACTGTTCATTTTCTTTTTTAACATTTGAAAAACTACATTTAGGGAAAGATGGGTGATAAGGTCTCCCCAGAGCCTTCTTTTCTCCAGGCTGAACAGTCCTTAGATCATCCCTGTGGCCATTCTCTGGACCCTCTGCAGCCTGTCTACATCTTTTTTGTATAGAGGGGACCAAAACTGAACAGAGTATTCCAATTGTGGCCTAACAAGTGCTGAGTGGGAGATCTGCACACAGTAAACCATACCTTTTCATATGGAATATTCTGCTCAGAAAACTTGAACACAGGACCAGTGTGTCTGGCTCTGAGGTGCCCACATAGGGTATCTGAAGGAGGGCTATAAGGATGCTGGGGATGGACTCTTCATTAGGGACTGTAGTGGGGTAGACAAGGGGTAACGTGTTCAAACTTAAACAGGGGAAGTTTAGATTGGATATAAGGAAGAAATTCTTTACTGTAAGGGTGGTGAGGCACTGGAATGGGTTGCCCAGGGAGGTTGTGAATGCTCCATCCCTGGCGGTGTTCAAAGCCAGGTTGGACAAAGCCTTGGGTGACATGGTTTAGTGTGGGGTGTCCCTGCCCATGGCAGTGGGGTTGGAACTGGATGATCTTAATGTCCTTTCCAACCCTAACTATTCTATGATTCTATGATTCTATGATTCTATGCATCAGAAAAGATAGCAAGGCTATACTCACATCCCAGCACAACAGCCCAGCTTCTGCAGCAGGGTTGTCTTCCCTGTATCCCACCACTTACTCCTGGTTTAGCTCCTTTGGAGCTGTTGGATGCTGTAATTTATAGGGGTTTTCAGCCTTCAGTAAATAAACTGAGTACACATGTGGTCTGTAACTAGGATTACAAAAGTGACATTTATACCATTTCCATTGCATGTCAGAATAAAGCTGAAGATTGGGTCTGCAGGTTCCCTTTGCCTCCTTTAAGCCTGTGAAGACAATGTGACAACACACACAGTGCTTTCTGCTTATTTCATATAGGTGCAGCTTGTAGCCATAATAATAGTAGCTTGTAGATATGTAGGGTAAACACAGCTCAAGCCTTGATTGCATCAAGGGCTTTCAAGGAGCACCTCTAAGAGCAGCTGATCTCATTAGTTCACCCAGCAGTTTTCAGCAGGAGCAGCTCAGCAACCTTTGTAACCATTGACGTGGGGAAGAATAGAAAATAATGGGTTATTTTTCAATGTAAAAGCTAGTTTTTTCACATTATGAAGCTATAAGTGTAACATGATTTAAATCAGCCTCAAGAATGCTGATTAAATGCAAATAAAGAAGAAAAGGATCTATTCCGTGCCACCCCTTCTTATATATATTGCTAATACAGTTTGTGTTGAGAATTTCAATGCAAAAGCAGCTATGGTTCATCTACCAGCCGTAACTTTTAACTGTGGCCGTAACTGTCCCCTTGCAATTATGTATGTTGCTCATAAACTGGAAGTATCTATGCTAAAGGCAATTAAATTGATGTGATGATATATACACACAAAAGGTTCAATTTCCAGTTGCTGCATAACTGAAGTATTCATTATACATATATAGTCAGAGATAGACATTTATTGATGAATAACCGTTGTGTTACTGTTCAACTTATTCATTGGCTCTGGGAAAAGGCTATAGATGTGGAACAAATTTTCTTGGTGTTGTAAAGATGGATTTGAAATTGGGGTGGAGGAGGAGGGAGTGTGATAAAGAAAATCCAGCAGCAACAACAAAACACAGAAGACATACTCTTGAATATGTGACTGTGGTTGAAAACATAAAGCACATCTCCAGTGTTACTGGATGTGATTCTTTTCCTTTTGGGGATGCCTCATGGCTACAGGAGATATTTGTCTCCCCAGTAGAAGTCTGGGAAAAAGGATGAAAAAGGATGAGACAGGTCATCATAATATGCATGAATTTACTGTCACCAAGTGGATTAGTCTGTATGATGTGTATCATTTGAGGTTCTCTCTATCTCATTCAAATCACAAAATTATTCAGGTTGGAAGAGTCTTTGGGAAGTCTGTAGTTCAACCTCATGAGCATGGTCACCCAAGTGTCAGACCAGGTTTCTCAGGACTTTTGCTATTTGGGACTTTGTATCGGGTTTGCATGGCAAGGTTTTGGTACTGGGGGGTGCTTCAGGGTGGCTTCTGTGAGAAGCTGCTAGAACCTTCCCTCAGGTACAATGGATCCAATGCCAGCTGGATCCAAGATGGACCTACCACTGGCCAAGGCCAAGCCTATCAGCGATGGTGGTAGCGCCTCTGAGAGAACACATGTAAGAAGGGTTAAAAAACATATGATGTCTTCTCAGCAATAAAAGGTTAAAGAAAGGAGAAGGGGCAGAGAGCATTTGTTACTATGTTTGTCTTCTAGAACAACCACTACACATAAAATCATAGAATCACAGAATGGTCTGGGTTGGAAAGAACCTTAAAGCTCATCCAGTTCCAACCCCTTGCTATGGGCAGGGGCACCTTCTACTAGATCAGGGTGCTCGAGGTCGTGTCCAACCCAAACCATTCCATGATTCTGTGATACCTTTATGATTTTTTGTTTCCTTAAAAAAAATAAAATAACTGTTTTTTTCTCCAGGTGACTGTTTCTGATCTATAGGAAAAGACTTGATCTCTCTGGAGAGATTTAGTTAAAAATGTTTCCCCCTTAGTGTGCCTTTGTTTTTTCTTTCTTCTCTTTTGGTTATGTCTCTTATGTGCGAATAGTTACAATAAAGTGGCACTCCTGAGACTGAGGCATGCATGTGACAGCCAGTCCAAATTTTTCAGCCAAAAGCCATATGCACTCAGGTAGTCTGTTTTCAGCTTGCTTTGAAGTGATCTTTTGCCATGCTTTGTGACAGACAGATACAAGGTTTCCTGGCTCATGCTCCTTGCCATCCCAGAAGCTCTGTAGCCACATGATGCTGATACTGAGTGTGCCTGGTGCTGGTACTTTCTCTCAGAAAGAAGTGTAGTCACATGAAATGCTGTTAAATCTTTACGCTTTTCACCCTTCATCTATACAGTGCAGAAACTGAAGAGTTTGCCCTCCAGTTTGGAGGATAAGAGTGAGCTGTATCTGCCTGCAGAGTATCATCTGGTGGTAAAATACCGGCACAGGTTGCCCAGCGAGGTGGTGGATGCACCATTCCTGGAGACATTCACAGACAGGCTGGATGTGGTTTGTGGCCACCTGATCTAGTTGGAGATGTCCCTGCTCACTGCAGGGGGGTTGGACGAGGTGACCTTTAAGGTCCCTTCCAGCCCAAACTATTCTATGATTCTATTCAGGTCATCTCTATGTTGGCTTCAGATCCCACTTGACCTGAGACTCTGAAACATGCTGAAAATTAAAGGGTTTAATAGTGGAGAAAAAGAACAAAAAAACTTTAACTAAATAAGCAAAATATCCCACCCTAGTCCTGTGAGTATGAAAGGATACAAGAAGGTTTTTATTGATACACTCAGACCACAAGCTCTATATCATGTGTGAAAACGAGTGATTTCTAAATGGTCATTGCTGCCATTTTTCTTTGTTGACAGCCAAAATGACCAAGGGAAGCTTCTATATTTATATGTTGGCCAGGAGTTATTGGGAAGGCACACTGAGACATCCGTGCATATAAATGGCTTTCAGTGTAAGAGTTATTGCAAGGGTGATCCTCCAATAGTGATAAACAGATTAGCTTATCTCATATATTATAGAAGCAAGACACTGAGTAAGAACAATCAGATTCAATAGGGCAGGAGATTGAAATATTAGTCGTATTTCTTCTCCCATAACGAACAAAGTCTAGGCAGCATTGCAGAGGCTTGTTATCCTATTCTCCTTGACCACCTTGTTAGAAGTTAGGAGCTATTAGATAAGCTGTAGGATAATATATTTTTTTAAATTAGGTTTGTCCCCAGCAGTTGTATGGGAATATGGAAAAATAGGCACATGCACAGCAGAAACTAGATACAGGTTTAGCAATAACATCAAGTAAGTACAGCCAAGGAAAATCCCTGCAGTTATTACACTCCCAAATGACAAATATCAGAGATCTCATCTTGGGCAATCAGTTTTCTCTTTCTAAGAAGATTGTTTTTATCCCTAAACCATAAATTTTCTGTACAAGTTTGTAGGATGCAACCAATAGTTATATACTCCATTGTATAGTGTAGTCTATTCTCTGAATATTGTATTGCAATAGCTGTTAGTATACTTACATTCATCCTTTGTTACAATCCTTAGCACCACTCCCAGTGCAAGTAGCTGGAAGATTTACAGTCTGATGAGCACATCTTAATCTAAAATACCCTTGTGATTTAGTATGGAGACATTTTAAGCCCTTACGTATTAATGTCTACAGTAATGCTGTTATTAACACTAAAATACCCTTGTGATTTAGTATGGAGACATTTTAAACCCTTACGTATTAATGTCTACACTAATGCTGTTATTAACACTAATGCTACTATTACTCAATTAAGAAAATATATGCTCTCTCTTTATGCATTTATGTTCAAGGTCTTACATTTATTTCTGTTATGCTGAAGTTTTGTGCATGTGACATATATCTCCGTAATCATAATGGGAAAAGAACTAGTCTTGTTAAAGAAGAGATATTGATGACCTTACTTAGCATAGCTGAAGGGTTAATGACGTTGCCCAGGGTGTAGCAGATCTATGCTCAGGTCAGCCAAAGGGATTCAGAAAACATAACTCATAAGAGAGTGGCTTTCCAACCCTTATCAGGGCAGGGGTTTTGGGGTCTCTCACCCCCTCTGGGTGAATGCAGTAGCACAAGGCTGCCATATAAAATGTAAGTGAGACTCTGGCTCTCTTTCCTCCTGTGTTTTAAGCAGTTATACCTGTACTATATGAGTAGGCTCTTGGGGTGTAAGGCACTCTGTGAGAGCTTGCGCTGATCTGATTGAACCTTTCAGGGGTCTCTGTGCTCCTTCACCTAATCTTTGGGTCTGGCTTGAGTAAAGATAAGTACCAAGCTATGGAGAGGGGAAGTATGCAGAGCTGTATGCACCTGCAGAACTTCATAATCCAAACAGACCAAACAGGCTGGAGACGGTCCAGAGAAGGGCCACAAAGATGATCGAAGGACTGGAAAGTTGTATGAGGAAAGGCTGAATGAGCTGGGTTTGTTCAGCTGGGAGAAAAGAAGGCTCAGGGGAGACCTTACCACCATGTTCCAGTAGTTAAAGGGTGGCTACAAAGAAGATGGAGACTCCCTTTTTGCAAGGAGTCTCATGGAAAAGACAACTTTTCCATGGGCACAAGTTACTCCTGGGGAGATTCTGACTGGACACAAGGAGAATTTTTCCCAATGAGAACAACCAGCCATGGGAATAATCTCCCCAGGGAAGTGGTTTGGGTGGACAGGGTGCTGTCGGAGCAGGTGCTCCCTGAGGTCCCTTCCAGCCTGGTGTTCTATGATTCTATGATGAGCTGTATCTCTCCAATACAGTCATAACAAGAACTGCCCTGTCAGGAGTTATAAGATGATTTTGGGAAAGACAACACTAATGCTGGTTATAAACTCTCACTTTAGCTTTCGCTGGGGATAGTCGTTGTGCGGTTTTGCTCACTACTGGAACATTGACATTTGCATTTGTGAAATTCAACTGGGGTGTCTCTTCACTTGGAAGACATCTAAGTGCCTCTTTTCAACACTCAGGAACATGGCTCTGAAGAGTGATCAGGGAGCAATAGCAAGTTTATTCTCCAGTAGTTGATCCAGCCTGAACATTTCCAGAGATGTCAAGAGCGGTTCTGAGGTGGGAAACCATCCCTGCTGTCATGCTGTGCTCTAGAGACCTGTTGAAGACTGTGTGTTACACAAAGGGTCCTCCTTGGGGTGGCTCTGGTGAGGGGGAGCTCCCACATCCAGCTCATGGGGATTGCCTGGTAGTACAACATACAGTGGAAGGATATGAGGGTTGTCTTGACACATACTAGCGTGGGCTGGAGTCGTTGAGAAGTCCAGGATCCAGGGCATCATGGTCTTTAAGGTCAACTATAAATTATGGGAGTCCGATGTGGTGGGTAGGGAAGGACACTCCAAACCCATTCTTCAAACTAAATTGTCTCCTCTCTGCTGTGCACAGCCAATAAATCATCACAATTTTCACCAGTTAGTCTTGTCCTGAAGAGGTCTGCTGGCCTTTTAGAGGAGATGTTGTTAAAGAGATTCTCCACATCAGCAGCCCTATGGCCAGACCTTACCTGGGCATCTGGGGCTTCTATGATGGATGTGATGTTTCCTATGTGCTCCCCTCCTAGGGTAAAATCCAAGTGATTTCTCTTATATGAGCTGATCAAAAAACCTTATGACAGCATCTTTCTGAGGCCAAGAACTAGCTGGCCATAGGCAAAAGCAAGCCTGCGACTGTGCCAACACATGCAGAATATCTTGTTGCAATGGCCATAGCCGCTGTAGTTGTTACCCATGCAGAATACCTGAAGATAAGCAGAAGTGACCTGACTCTGAGACCAGACCAGAGCCCAGGCACCATGTCTAACCCTGCCAGGGTAGCCAGGTTATCTGTGCATCACAGGTGTTCTTACACCACATCGTTTGCCTGAGGTGAAGGTTAAAGTAACTCCTGCTTTTGGAGTAAGGGCACCTTCTCCATTTTGCTGCATGTGCAATGAAAAGAAGCTCTTGTTGCTTCCATTTAAGGTTCTTGCTGAAACAAGCAGTTCTTTGCACCCACAAAGGTTGAAAGAGTAGCACTGGTTGCCAAGTCTAATAGTAAAGGCAAGATGAAATGCTTTACAGAATTAGGGGAGAAGTCAGTGCAGGTATCTAATTTTCATTGACAGGAGATGTAAGAGTTTACACCTTCACCTGTGAAAATTCTTTCTTTAAATCCCAGCTGAATGTACTTTTCAGGCATTCATAATACGTTTTAACTGAAATGCAGGATTGATATTTCAGTTAAAGTTGAATAAGCTTATTCAGTAATTAGATTTGCAGTTGTTGATTGTAGTGCAGTTACAGATAAGGAAACCCACACCTTTGCTGACTCAACACATCTCTCCACCTATAGTGATGTATTTTAAATTGGTAAATCAAGCCCTGAGCTTTAATTCTGTTAATTTCCATGGAAAATTCATACACTAAAGGAGATGCAATGCCATCTATTTCAGTTTTTGTATCACAAAATCATTACTACTAGTGAGTGATTTGCAAGTCAATAAAAATGTATCAACATGTCTTCCTGATCCTGTGCTGAATATGCTGTCAATTAGGAATAAGACCTAATCGATTTTACTTGCAAATTGGACAAATTTGATGTGGAGTCATTGACCAAGAACAGAAGCTCCAAGAGGTGTGGGTTTGTTTTTTTTTTAAGAGAGGAGTTATACTTGAAAGTTAATCATTGCATTGCAAATACGTAAGCAACGTTACCTGGATGTTTCTCATCTGAAGTCTTGGTAGACAAAAGATGGAAGAACATGAAGCTGTTGGAGCAAGTCCAGAGAAGGCCACGAGGATGATCAGGGGACTGGAGCACCTCCTGTATGGAGACAGGCTGAGAAAGTTGGGGCTGTTCAGCTTGGAGAAGAGAAGGCTGCGTGGAGACCTCATAGCAGCCTTCCAGTATCTGAAGGGGGCCTACAAGGATGCTGGGGAGGGACTCTTCATTAGGGACTGTAGTGATAGGACAAGGGGTAACGGGTTCAAACTTAAACAGGGGAAGTTTAGATTGGATCTAAGGAAGAAATTCTTTACTGAGAGGGTGGTGAGGCACTGGAATGGGTTGGCCAAAGAAGTGGTAAATGCTCCATCCCTGGCAGTGTTCAGGGCCAGGTTGGACAGAGCCTTGGGCAATATGGTCTAGTGTGAGGTGCCTCTGCCCATGGCAGGGGGTTGGAACTGGATGATCTTAATGTCCTTTCCAACCCTAATTATTCCATGATGCTGTGATTCTATGTTCAGTGTCATGCCCTGGACAGCAACACACAGATGATTATTTTCGTGACTAAAGCATTTTGTACAGGAAGTGCATCATCTAAAATCTGGCTTCCAGGCTGCTGCTGGCAGCAAGCTTCTGCTTTATTCTGTGAGCTGGTGGCTTAGGAGGCTGAGCTTAGTGAAAAACAACTGTGCTTATCTGCACTGTGGGCTCCAGGGGACTCTTAACATTAAGGCTTTTGTTGCTGGCAGCACAAAAGGAGCTGCTTTAATGAGCTTTAAAATCACATTAGAATGCAATAAAAATCAAAGTTCTTGCAAAGCAAGATCTGCTCCCTGGATAGACCCAAAGTTAAGAACTCCAAAATGCATTTCAGGTAAAAAAATCTCTTCTCCTAAAGTTCCTCACTGATTATTTCCAATTTCTAACTACTCGTCCCTGGCACTATCGTAGTGCTGAGCAAGAAGTTAATCAGGAATGATGTATTCAGCGGACTTTGCTGGTTTGTGGTGCTGGTTGACAACAATTTTCTCCCAGTTCACTCCTTATTTAAAATCAGTAGATGAGTGATTCCAGAGCGATATTTGGTCTGTAATTAGTTGGCAAAGAGCTCATTGTGCCTCCTGGATGTGACTGATGGATGAGAGCTTAAACAGATGTGTACGGCATGTGGTCAGCTTATTCTTTCATTGGATGTATTTCATAGGATAATTGTGTTCCGGCATAAAGGATTACATTTAATTTAAAGATTATAGGAGAGTCCTCTGAATCTTGGCTACAATGGAAAGCATCCATGTCAGTGGGGATGTGCCACGTGTGATTAAACTTGGCTGTGCTACAATAAATAGCCCCCTGCTTTCACGTTTTCTGTAACCTTCACTTCAGATGGGTCCAGACTTCATGGTCAGAGACTTAGAACCAGCTTGTTGAAAGGTGCACTCCAGTCTGATTAGAGGGAAGAGGCCATGAAAGACGGGGTCCCCTAGAGCAGGTGTCGGGGCTCACCTTGCACGCATGCCAGGTGGGCATCAAACTGTGCTGGGGGAGCTGCAGGACAAACTTCATTTCCAAAGGCTTTTAAAAGCTGTGCTTTGAGGCTCCTGAGCTGACCTGCGTTGCCGCAGTGCATGGTGTGCAAGTGAAGGGTGTGCAGGCAGAAATGCCTCCTGTGAGAGTACACGGCTTGTGGATGCTATTTCTGGAACAGTCAAAAACCACTGCGGAAGCAGCTCCTCCCTCCTGCTCCTTGAGCTGCTATTTGTAGTGCACCGTTTCTGTAGGATCCAGCTGTGGGGAGGCTGCAGACACCTCCAGGGAGGAGAAATGAACGTGTTTGGCTCTTTAAATAATAAAGTAGGAAAGATAACACAAAATTGCACTTCTTCTTAAGGCCGTGCGCCCCACGTTAAAGCCAGTATTGGTCTAAGCAGCATCACCAATGCCAGGCTGGTGACATTGCATAGAGAGTAGAGGCACTTGCTTCCCTTGGACTCTATGTAGCCTCCCTGCTTCCACTTCTCCCATGGCCTTCCCTCATCCCTCACACACATTCCTTGTCCATACGCAAAGCAAATCGGCCAGTAAACCTGACTTGTGGGATTGGCAAAGAGTCATCCCCACACCAAAGCCCAGGACCTCTTAATTTGTATTTTGAGGCTCATACGTGATTTTCATGGACTTTTGCCTGTGGAACAGACCCAGAGTGATGAGCAGCAGAAATCCATATCACAACCCCCACGAAATGAATCAGTGAGCTGTTGCGCAGGGCCTGTGATGAGCGCTTTTGAGTAGCTGCTGGGAGAGCAAAGTAATGGCAAGTGAGAAAGGAAGTCCAAGGGAAAAGGTTGAGGCTGCCAAGCTGCACCATGGATGTTTCCCCAGCACTCCTGCAGACATCATCATGTAGCTGTCATTTCTCCTCCTCCTAATTCCTATTAATGCCTTGGGTGGCATGGTTTAGTGTGAGGTGTCCCTGCCCATGGCAGGGGGGTTGGAACTAGATGATCTTAAGGTCATTTCCAACCCTAACTATTCTATGATTCTATGATTCTATGCATTGTACCAGCCACTGTGCATCTGATGCCTTGAACACCAGTAGCCATCCTGTGCTTCACTGTATGTCACAGCCTGCTGATTTTGGCACAGCCCAGTGAGTGCTGGACCTTGCACTGAGCCTTGTTGAATCTCATGAGTTCACTTCCTGAGCTTGTCCAGGTCCCTGTGAATGGTGTTCTGTCCGTCAGGCATGTCAACCATGCCACACTGTTTGGTGCCCTCTGCAGACTTGCTGAGGGTGCACTTGATCCCACTGTCTATGCCACTGATGAAGATATTAAACGGTGCTGTTCCCAGTACAGATCCGTGAGGGGCACTACTCATCACTGGTCTCCATATGGACATTGAGCCATTGACCACTACACTCTGGATGCGACCATTCAACCGATGCCTTATCCAGCCAACAGTTTACCCATCAAGTCCATATGTCTCTGATTTAGAGAGGAGGATATTGTGGGGGACCATGTCAAGGGCCTTACAGAAGACCTATAGATGACATCCATAGCTCTTGCCTTGTCCACTGATGTTGTTACTCCATCAGTCTAAATGCATAGACTGATAGCAAATAGAATTATCAAGAACCCGGGCTGGTGCTATTGACTATAGTAGAAATCAGGTCTTTCCATCTGTCATTATCTAAATACCTTAAAAACTCCTTAACTAATTGAGTTGTCAGTGTATGTGTCAGGGATGAATGAAATTCTTTGCCCTGAGAAAAGTTTTCCTTCTGTTGTGTACGTGACTGAATACATTCAGTACAACACGACATCAGCTCTCATTCCCCAACGGCTGCACTGAGATTTATGACTGTTTCCAGCAGCATGTTTCTCCTGCTATTAAAGAAGAGACAGAGGAGATGAGCACACTGAAGACATGCCCTCATCAAGCACAAGGCAGCAAACTTTACATAAAGCAGCACATCATTTTTGCCTGTCATTTGCCACTGATGTGTTGAGCAATGTGGCAGCAGCTGTGACAGGAGCAGTGAAGGTTCCTGACCCGTAACCTCCAGTCAGTGCTGGCGAATGAAGCAGAGAGGCTGTGGGATGAAGGACATGCATCTCTTCAGGCAAAAAGTTATGCTCTAGAAAACCTTACCAAATTAAACTTACAGGGTTTAATTTGGCTGCGTAGACAAGGGACTTCCATGCAGCTGGGCTACTGTCAGCTCTTCTTCCTCTCACTGGGGCGAAGGAGCTTCATTTACTTAGACAGTGGTATCTGTTTCTCTAATGTATCTTCCTCATGCTTTTCCTTTCCTTTTCCACAATGGTTTGCTCATAGAATCATAAAATAGTTTGGGTTGGAAGAGACTTAAGGATCATCTAATTCCAAACCCCTTGCCATGGGCAGGGACACCTTCCGCTCCTTTTTCTGGTCCAAAGGTTGCTCCTGGATAGCTGCAAGTTAAGTGACTTCGTGCATGGATCTTTTCAGCTGTACATGAAATGTAAACCCCATGTTCCAGATAGGAGATGAGATCACTGTAGTAGAGAACCGATTTGTCCCATAGTGTGACTCCTGATAAGGAGAAAGTATTCAAAGTTGGTGTTACAGGAATCAGAAAATAAGGATGGAGTGTGAGACTGCGGTGCAAAGTCAGCTGTAGTGGTGGAGGAGTTCATCATGAAGTGAAGTCAAAGCAAACAATGAGGCTGTCAAAAAAGCATCCAACTTTATGGCTTGAAGGCCATCAAGTCAAAGATATGGCAAATGAGAGGAGGGAAGAAGGTATCTGAAGACAGTAAATATTCAGAGGGGAAATTCAGAGGCAGACTTCACATTCTGCTGATATACAGCCAGTGTAATTGCTCAAGTTGGAAGAGGGCTGATTGTAATGACTTGGTGGGGCTAACAGATGATCATGGTTTCTTCCTCCTTACCGTTAAGACAAGACCTCCTCAGCACAAAGCTGAGTCATTTATAGGTGTGAGGGAAGAATGCCATCTTTTATCCTAATCCACCGCTTCCCCTAAATAGGACTTCTGTACAGCTCCTGATATAATGATTTTGATTTGCTAAGCCTCTAAACTATAAAAACAATTGCATTCCAACATGATCGGTTTCATATCATATTCAAGGACTAATTTAAGCTATCCTCTTAATCAGCACCTCATGGAGGGCAGAACTATGGAATTCCCTAGTGACTGCCAGGTATCAAAGGGATCCAAACATACTTATTTTACACTTCTTTTAGTTCTTTTACTTATTTAAACTGTTCTTCAAATGAAAGCCATCAGTTATTTCCACACGCATATTGAAAAAGTCTGTCTATATTTAAATGCTTTGTCATCAGGCATCTTTCAGTTTACTCTGTTTTGGAAATGATGAAAAAGAAACACATCGCATTTCAATATTAGGCATGTTATGACAATTATTTTTTCCTCCATGTTCCTTATGACAGCTCTTCAAGCAGGCATCAATCAACAGATGTTTTCCAACTCTAAAGGCAGTGTTTGGCCTATGACATCTCCGAGTTGCTCATCAGTCAAGATATATTTGAGAGAAAAAGTAGCATTTAAATACTGTGACTGCCCTGTTAAGTGTACCTGTTCAACAAACAATACAAATACATAGCATCGTGCTTGGAGCTTCCAAGAAACCCAAACTATAAATTGCTAGTAACCTTTGGCAAAGCTTAATTTATGCATTCCCATTCATGCAACAATCGTGTCTGACTGGATCTGTTTACAAGTGATCTCAGACTTACTCTTTAATTCCACTGATGCATGCAGTAATACTCTATTTTTGCTAGTGAATGTAGAAGGTGAATCAGCTCCATATTGTTCTCAATCTTCCCTCCCACCCTTAGGTTAATTATGTACTAAAGGGAGATGAAGTTAGGAACTGGGACTGAACTGAAGCATTTCATTCCCAGCTTTGAGTAGGTATAGACTGATAAATTCCTTGAAGAGCAAATTTATACCACTTTAACCTTATTAAGTGACAGCAAAGGATCAAAATGGTAGTGAAGAAAGCTTGAGGTGGAGAAAAGAACTAATCTCCATGATACTTATTCCTGTGTTGTCTTTTCTGTGCAAAATCAATGGTTAGGACTTTTTAGAAAAGAAAAATTAATGGAAGTTTGAGACCTCTCCAACAGGCAGTTGGAGTTCTTGGCCTCTATCTCCACCAGTATCCCCCAGGATAAGAGAGATCCAGACAGCAGTAAAAACAAGACATATATCTGGGTTGCTCAGGTCTTGTCCTATGTAACTCTTCTAATTCTTTCAGTTTTAATATGTTAATATGTTCAGTTTTATATGTTTAATCTGGTTAAGTGACCAAGATGCATCCTTTTACCCTAAATCTTATCTGAATAAAATGTAAGGACCTGGTTAAAATAAGGGAGTGCCATTCCTAGCAAGAGGTGAACATTATTAGTGATAACCGAACTGCTTTGGGTGTATTGAGCTTGCCCTTCTTTGGGTTTGTTGGATGCTCTTCAACAACACTGCAAGGGCCAGGCTGTAGGTTGCTGATCTGGTTCCAAATCCAGGGTGAGTTTTCCCTTGTGATTTCTCATCTATAACTCTTAGCTGGAGAATGGGGAGAAGAGATGAAATTCTGGGATCACACTGAACATGTCACCCTGTGCCATGTACTTGAGTAGGAAAGCCTACAGAAGGTTTCTAGAGAGTTGTGAGATTTTGTGGCTACCTTAGTCCGCCTGGGTCTAGCAATGCAAGCCATCGAGGGAGGGATAATTTATAACTAACATGTTTTAGAAGCCCATGAAAAAAAGCCTAGAACAGAAATTCCATCTACAATGCCATGTTTTTAGTGTGGAAGTGTTAGAAGGAATTGATCAGTTTTCTGCTGGAGAGCTGCAATCTCCTTTTTCTAGTTGAGTAGAAACACAAGATATTAAACCTTATGTTGTCACTGTTGCATTTTCCTACATCCATTATCCCCAGGACAGTGTAAGAGGTGATTGGGCTGGATGTTTGAGGCTATTGAGTAGTTTTATATGGTGGCCATCAAAATCCTGAGGGACTGCTTTCATATACACAGGAAGTACCTGATGCCACATGCCCTTCCCTGAATTGCATTTCTGAAATGTTTTAGGATTTGTAAGTCTTTGGTCTTGGCTACTCTTGACCCTGGAATGGAATTGAGGAGCATGCAGCAAACCTCCCTTACATTTCATACTAGATCTTGCCAGCTGTATATTTTAAGTGAGGCAGCAGATATGTATGCCTGGAGTAGTCGAATGGTGGGTTGATAGAACAGATTGTCCAAAACTCCTTGTATTCGTACAGAGAAATGTTTTGACTGATGCCTACCAGTGAAGGACAACTTAGACTGCTCCCTATGCTAATGAATTAGTATTACAGATTCAAACAAATTTGCTACTGTTACTTCTCCATGTTTCCCTTTCAAAACTAAGATCAAAAGGTGACCCTCATCTAGCCAAGTGGAGACATCTACACATATGACCACGTCATCTGATCTACCTTAATTATCAGTGGGAGAGTAATGGGCACTTAGCTCATTCTAAAATAGATACTGAAACCATGCCAGATATTTCACAACTTAGAAGTGACTGTTCCTCCCTGTTGAGTATAAAGAGATCCTGTGGGGAGTATTTCAGATATAGGGATTGATACTGTGGATGTATAAAACTTGATTAAGACCCTAAGACCTGTTCTGGCAACGTTTGGCAAGACCTTTGGAACTGAGATTTGCTGCTTAGGCTTCTTCTCATGGCTGTTTATGTGCTCTGAAATTGCCCCCATGAACTTTTCATAAAGGTATGCAGATTTTTCTCCAAAGACAAAAGAGTTAAAACACTTTCGGCACTAAAGTTTCATTCCACTAGTATACTAATGGCTGTAATGGTTTATTCTTAACACCTCCACAATGTAGTTTCAATGATATCTGCTGTATTCATTGTAGTGCATGCAACAGAGGCACCACCTGCTATGTGGTGTCTATAGATATATTTCCTTCACCTTTTTTGCTGCGAGTTAGTGGTCTTTGCAAAACAACATGAGACATGGCAGGTAACATTCTCCTCATAATTTCCTTGATGCTGGTGTACACTAAGTAAGAGATGAAGAGAATGAAATGAATAGAATTGTGCCAATACCAAACTGCACATTCAAGATCAGAATGAGGCTCTTTTGATTTCTTCTGAACTGATAGGCCCCTAATTAGGCAAGTTCTTTTGCATCAATACTAGTGGGAATAGTATTGAGGACTGGCTAAATTACTTGGTAGCTTTCTTACCAGCACCTTTACTTCTTGGATAATCAATATATTTGCCTGCATTTACTGTAATAACCCTTTTATACTAAAAATGTCTTCTTACTCAGAAATGTCAGCAGATAATCATGTCCATTAGTGAGCTGTGTCTTTGAAGACTGAGAAAAGAGGAGAGCCTAACAACACAAAAAGCAGGCATGGGACTTTGAATAAAATCCAGCTTTTCCTTCCAAGCTAATATTTTGTTTCTCTGGAGCAGTGAGTGCTTGAAAATCTCTTGCAGACTTTTGCAAACTGAAAAGCAGAAGAATGATTCAGACATCAGAGGATGCACAATGCAACAGCAAATACCGATGAACTAATTGTGGTGCTGCTCTTGGGTTAATTGAAAAGAAATCTGTCACTATTTATTCTCCTAAGATGAAGATCTAGTTTACAGGCAAGCTCTATTAGTGGCTGCTTTAAAAATTAATTGACCATATCACAGTATTGAGGAAAAGCTGCACTCAGAAGAGTTACATGAGATGTCTCATTGTATTTCTCTGCAAACCCAACAAGGATAAGTCCCCAAAGGACTCTTAAGCCTTTTCACAAGTCAACTGCATTGAGAATAGAAATGCGTAGAAAAACAATGCCATTTAATGTGGTGACATGCTGTTCATACAAATTCTTACAGTACAAACCAGCCATGGTGTTTTATCACCATGGAAGTCATAGTCAGACCAGGAACCAATATGTTGGATAATCTGAAGATCCATAGCAAAGCAGTCCTTCCCTTCCGCAACCTTTAGCGCCAGGCCTGGTCTGGTTATGTGTAGGAGATGCCTTCTTTTGTAGAGGAAGGGCTTATGACTGGCTCAGGTGGATACTGCCTCTTCCATCACCTCCTTTTTACAGTGTTTGCTTCATGGTTTGAAGGACCTCTTGAGTCCTGCAATCTGAAGGCAGAATTAGCAAAGTCTTTCTGTGCCTGTGAGCCCTCTGAGATTCAAAGTAGCATCAGACTGCAGGGGCTTTAGGGGAAGCATCATGCAAACCAGTAAATTCCATATACTGCAGAGATGTGAATGTAAAGGCTAACCTAGCATTGACTCTGGGATGTAGTGCCTAAGCATTGTGCTTTTTCATGTGGATTCTGCTGGAAATCAGAGAGCAAAGCAGAAGGGAAAATATGCAGAATCATAAAGCTCAGAGGACCACAAGAGGAGAGCAGTCAAAGCCATCTATGGAGGTGATTATTCTGCTTCTTGTTCATGCTGCTCAGTCAAATAGGCAGCAAATAGAAGGCAGCCCATTAATTCTGAGTTTACAGCAGCAAATATAGCAGCTTCTGGGAGATTTTCAAAGATGCTTATGATATGGGTCCCTCCATATAAGTGTTTGGGTTTGTCTGTCTTTTATGTCAGTGAAAGTTGCTGTGGTGATTTTTCATGTTTAAGCTAGACTTTCATCCAGCAAACTCCTTGAAGATTTGATCCAGCTCCCTCTGAGCTGCAAACAAAATAGGGAATGTGCAAGTTAAAACTGGACACTTGATAGACCAAGAAAAATCAATTGTTATATCAGAAAGAAAATAGCCATTTGGATGGTTTCTGCTTTGTTAATGCTTCTCTAAGCCGTAATAGCAATCTGTTAAGTAACTCAATACCACAGAAGGCAGAGCCAAATGTTCTTGGATCTGTCTTGTATATTGACACCAATACAGTTCAAAAGCAGCTATTCTTATTAAGAGAAATAAAACTATTAATTTGAATGCTGTCCTTGTGAAATATCCCTTCTGATATGTCCCAGTCTTCATCTATAGGAAAAGAAAGAAGAAAGGATTGTTTTCCTAATTAAAGTGGCCAGGTCAGAACACAGTCAATGGTAAAAGTCCAATTAATGTTACGAGAGGCAATACTGGATTAAGGCCCTTTAAGAGACCAATAGATTCAGCAGAATTCAGGTCATGTCACTCTCTCATTCCTACCAGTCTGTCTTAGAATGTTCAAGCAGTCACCATCATTCTGTTACTGATTAGATACACATTTAAAGAAAAAGTAGAAGTCTGTTTGATATCCAGTTAATGGGGAGAAATTGTCTATTAAAGCAGGAGAGTCAAGACTTGTCCTGCTTTGTAGTCTCCAGATGCCCTTTTGCTCTGCTTCAGCTTTTCTGTCTTTACTATGGGCATAATATTTGGTCACCTTTCAGGAGCGTTGTGCTTTCCAGCAAATAGGTCCCCAGCATGTACTGGTGCCTAGGACTATCCCACCCCAGGGACCTTGGCGTTAAACTTCATGAGGTTTCTGTTGTCCATTTCCCCAGCCGTTAAGGTCCCTCCATGAATGGCAGTGCAACTGTTGGTGTTACCAACAACTCCTCCTGCTTTATCTTCTGCAAGCTTGCTCAGGGTTCAGCCTGTTCCATAACCCAAGTTGTTGATGAAGATGTTAAACAGTGTTATCACCAATCCTCATGGTACACCAGTAGTGACTGGCCTCTAGTTGGACTTTGCTGATCAGAACCCCCTAAGTCTACCTCACCATCCATTTATCTAGCCTGGACTTCATCTGTTTGTCTATGAGTATCTTAGAAGAGACATTGTTGAAAGTCTAACTAAAGTCAAGATTAAACAATGTTAACTCCTTCTTCCCATCCATCAAACTAGTCTCTTCATTGTAGAAGGCTGTCAATCATGGTTTCCTCTTCCTAAATCCATGCTGACTGCTCCCTATCACATTCTTGTCATTCATATATATGTTTGGAAGTGGTTTCCAGGAATATGAGGTACTTGTTACTGTTCCATTGCAGTACATGCATGGTTAATGTGAAATTTTACTCTATAGAATCATAGAATCATAGAATAGTTAGGGTTGGAAAGGACCTTAAGATCATCCAGTTCCAACTCCCCTGCCATGGGCAGGGACACCCCACACTAAACCATGTCACCCAAGGCCTCATCCAACCTGGCCTTGAACACCGCCAGGGATGGAGCATTCACAACCTCCCTGGGCAACCCATTCTAGTGCCTCACCACCCTCTCAGTGAAGAATTTCTTCCTTAGATCCAATCTAAACTTCCCTTGTTTAACTTTCCCTATAAATATGTGCATTCATTATATACATGTATAGACACATAAGGGTGCATCAGCACACACAAATCTGCAAAGCTATGGGTGGTAAAAAGTATAAAATAGCCACAGAAAGTTTGAAAGGGGGAATTTGTAAGAGTAGTTTGCAAATGCACACACAGGGCTTTAAGGTGCTCTATTCATTCTGTATTACGTTGTGTTAGAGTCTCAAGTCGGAGTTTGAGAGTAATTTCCTACCATCAGCTTTCAGTTCTCTGGAGAGGCCTGTGGCTGAAAACTACCTTGTTAGCATATCGTGATGCTGAAGTATTTGTACTTAAAGGAAAGAATAATAGCTGCAAGGTCTGTCTTTCTTCCTGTCCTCAGCACAAGAAAGGATTCCTTCAGCAGTGTATTTTCCCCCTTGTCAGGTCGATGAACTCTCCCATCTATTATCCGTGATCTTTACCCATTCATCTCCTATCTGGTAAATCAGTTTGATTTTGACTTTGTCTGTTTTTTGAACAAATCCCTCAGGGCAGAATCAGAACTTTGCTTTCTCATTCTGGGAATTAGCGAAACAGAAAGGTTCCTCTAACTTTTATGACAATTTTGGGGCTGTTTGCATGGAACTTCTTTATTCTTTTTGACATAGGGGCTTTTTTTCCATGTCTGTGGCATATTGCACAGCTCCATTTGGTGCACAGGGCTGTCTGTTGGCCTCACACCTCATGTGTTGGGCTGAATCTCCAAGGAATTCTAAACTTAATACTCCTCTGTCTGCCAAAGACAGAAATTTGACACTTTAGACTTAATATGATGATGTATTACATGATTTATTGCCACAAATAAAGGGCTGTCTCGGTGACATGGATGAGCAGTCAGGGTCAGACTGTGCTTAGACCAGCGACAACACTGAGGGAAATAATGACATGGGATTGTCTCCACTCAGGCATTGAGAGGAAAACCAAATGCCTCATTCTGTGTGGAGTGTGGTGTTTTTAAAGGTCCCCAGGATGCAGCTTGAATGGAGGCAATTCCCAAGTAAGGAAAAAACTCCACAATAAACAAAATCAAACCAACCTGCTTAGTGCAAGGCTGCACTTTGGAAAGATAAATTGGCTCCAGAGATTAAGTAAGTCAGAAGGAAGGGTGCCCTTGTGAGCAAGGCATGAAAGACACCCGCGTCAAGTCACGATCAATACAAATCACAGCTTATACAATAGCAGACAAGTGGTAGCCGCAACTTCTGTCTGTGAAGGGTGACCATCCTGTGTCCCAGCTGTTTAGATCTGGGTTGTGAGCTGTGATGCCTCTGCAGATCACCCAATGGCATGGTTAACACTTAAAGGAACTCACCAGGCAGGTGGTATATAGTTAAACAAATCCCCAAATAGGCAAAGTCACTCATAGAAACTTGTATTTAGGTAAGTGGCCTTCAGGTTTTAAAAGAGTGGCATGAGTCTATCTCCTCCTGTTCTGGTGACATCCCAGCTGTCCTCCCTGTCATGGAGAAGCAGCAATGGCCTTGCTAATGCCTTACAGAAATATTCCACAAGTGCAGTCTAACTGTTTCCTACTCAGGACTTGACCAGTAAACCTTGCACTGGTTTTGATAGCACTGTCACCTGCCCAGTTGTGCAATTACTCTGTCCCAGAGCTGCTGCATGGCTGAAGTCTGCATGTTATAGTGATGTAGTGAGCTGAAACATTATAGAATCACCATAGAATAGTTAGGGTTGAAAAGGATCTGAAGATCATTCACTTCCAGCCCCCTGCCATGGGCAGGGATGCCTCACACAAGACCATGCCACCCAATGCTCTATCCAACACTGGCAGGGACGGAGCATTTACCGCTTCTTTGGGCAGCCTATTCCAGCGCATCACCACCCTCACAGTAAAGAATTTCTTCCTTATATCCAACCTAAACTTCCCCTGTTTCAGTTTGAACTCATCACCCCTTGACCTACCCCTACAGTCCATGTGAAGCCACATGCACCAGCCTTTATTTTTGTTGCTCTCTTGTGATTTCTTCATTGACTGCTTTGACCTTGCCCAAAGCGAGATGGCTTGGGCTATGTTTTGCGAACAGTTCTCCCCTGGGGGAGTCCTCCTTTCCTGACTCTTTGTCTCCGCTATTTCTCAGCTGTGTGTGCATGTGCTCAACTAAGAAACAGCGGTGTCTCTATTCATTAATTCTCTCATATTTATTCTAGAATCATATATTTATAGTTACCTGAGCTGCTTCCGACACTGCAGGCTAACGTGGAGTCAATCACTCACTGCCACCTTTCATCATGGTGTTTTATCAGCAGATTGCTTCAAATTCACTTATCTTGCAAATTGCACAGCAAGAATTCACTCTTCCTTAAGGGTCATTTTAAAAATAGTTTCCAAGAAGGCACTTTCGACTGCAAATTGCCTCTATTCTTCTTCAAATAAAAGAATATTGCCTACAACAGATGAACACACATGAAAATCCTAAATCCAAACATGCTTGGATTTCAAGCTGTTTCAAGTCTGGATCCAAACTAGCTGGTTAGAGCTTCTTTTTTCTTCACTCCTTTTAAGCTTCATACGTTTTCCTGAGGCTTATTCATTGGCAGTGAGCAGCAGAAAGATGTACTCTGATGCAAGGGAGTTCTTTTTAGTGAATAATTCACCTTGGGAATAATCCAGTTATAAGAAATAGTTGAAAAAATAGTGGGTTCTGAGTGGCCTTTTTGCAGAGCCAGTGCTTAACTTTGAAGAAACAGAGAAATCTATGTAAATCATAGATCTGTTGTGTTCCAGAGCTGGTGCTTAACATGCTGAATAGCAGATGTCATTTATTTAAGCACAGAACAGGTTAGTTCTTTTCTTACCAAAAATAACATTGTCTATAGAAGCAACAAGCCAGTTGCAATTGTCCCATAAGAAGAAAGAATTAGGAGCATTTTCCCTTACCTAATAATTATGGAAAGGATTAGCACCTGATAGCTGGTAATCTGTGCCTTGTCCCATACTGGAGACTGACAAACAGGGAGCTCACACTGCTGGTGAGCTCTGCTTTCTCCTTAGGCTTCGCAAGCTCACGATGGCTCTTCGTCAAGCCTGGAGACCTACATCTCTGCTTAATACAGGGTTTTGGACTTCTATGTTCATGACCAAATGCTTCATTAAGGTGAGCCAGCAGGAAAGGTCACTTCTCTCCAGGACTCACTGTGCCAAGGTAGTTCTGAATAGAAAATTGAAAAGTCTGCACTGGCAGAACTATCTTGGCAAATAGGAAACACAGAGCTGTTCCTCTGTCTCCCTTTCTCTCACCCTGACCTCTAGATAAAATCCCACTTGAGATTAAACATAGCTATTTCTAAGTAGTTCATCTTGCCTTTCTGGCTTAGTCTGGTGGCTGAATTTGGTGCTAGAGCTGGAGGACTCCAGTAAGTGATATAAGTAGCTCATAGTTCATTAGCAGTCTTCCATCTTCATATCCTCTGTATTGGGCACTGGTGAGGCTGCATCTTGAATCTTGTGCTCAGTTCTGTGCCCCTCACTATGGGAAAGACATCGAGGTGCTGGAGCAGGGCCAGAGAAGGGCAACGGAGCTGGTGCAGGGCCTGGAGCACAGTGTGATGGGGAACGGCTGAGGGACCTGGGGGGTTTGGTCTGGAGAAGAGAAGGCTCAGGGGGAAGCTTGTTGCTCTCTGCAACTGCCTGACAGGAGAATGGAGCGAGGATGGTGTCCCTCTTCTCCCAAGTAACAAGCAATAGGACAAGAGGAAACGGCTTCAAACTGCACCAGGGGAGGTTTAGATTGGATATTGGGAACAATTTCTTCATAGAGATGGTGTTCAGGCATTGGAACAGGCTGCCCAGGGCAGTGCTGGAGTCACCATGCCTGCAAGTGTTCATAAATCATGTAGATGAGTCCCTCAGTGCCATGGGTTAGTGATGGCCTTGGCAGTACTGGGGTAAAGGTTGGATTTGATGATCTCAAAGGTCTTTTCCAACCCAGTTGATTCTATGGTTCTCTTCATGCTATTTCCAAGCCATTTCATTTATTTTTGTGGGACACAAATGACACCAAACTGCCCATCTGGTTTAGCAGATACATTTATTTATTCCTTATCATTGCCCATACCATTTTGCAGAGATAGATGTCATCTACACAGCAGTCACACCTGAACTTCTACCAGTACTTGTAATAACCTTCTCCTACTGAATCCGTCAGCCTGTATTCACTGGGGGCTTTTTATGCTTCCTACATGCCACTATGTACCACAGAACAAAATACATCAAATGAGAGATCAAGAGGTGACAAAGGAAATGAATCATGGTAATAGTCCAGGATAATATGTATGCATTAAGTAACAAACAGTGAATAATGTGATTTTGCATTGTTTCTTACTTAATGCCATGCTGGAAGAGAGACGTTAATATTCACACTCTCCTGCAAACTCTTGACCTGGCATTTTTAGCTCTGAAACATCTGCAAAATGTATCTTTGGTGGTAAAAGTGACCATTGGAGACCTCAGAGGTCAGGAAGACCTTTGAAGATGAGCCCAGAGCTCCAAAGCTATTGGATCTGAAATGCAAGTGTGTGTTACAGCCAACAGCTGACTCCACCATGATCCCAGTTTCCAAAGCCAAGAAGCCCTGTGTGAGATCAGCTTGAGTCCAACAGGCCTATGAATGCCAACCATGCACCACAAGGAAGCAGGTACACCAAAACCAGCCTTTAGTTCTGTGGGAAGATGTCAGAGCTAATGCATACCCTGTCCTGGCATCCATGGCATGGATAACATGCAGCCCAGATGGTCCCAGCGATGGGTCGTTCAGAAATGCCTCTAAGTGCAAAGGACTCCAACATTGGTCAGTGTTGCTCAAGGAAGGAAAGCGATGGGAGCAGTGTGGGCAATGCTTCAGTTAAAACAGACAGGAACCTGGGGGAGGCTGTACTGAAACTTCCACCACACACAGCTGGATCTGGTATGTAGTCAGATAACATGGAAACATGCAGAGCATAAATATGATGGGTCCTCTTCTTCTTTCCCGTCCTGAACAAACACATTCAGTTTTTCTCTTAGGCTTTCAAAAGTGTTGCTGGCTTCACATGGTTTCCTTCACATCAAGTCCTTTGCGGAACATCTTTGAGTGAAACAAAACTGATTAATCTGCCTTGGCACTTTTGATGATTTTTGGAAAACATCACTCATGAGCTGATCAATCTGCTGTATTATTTATGCTTGTTACTCTGATATGTGGATCTTTCACTCTCTCTCATCCAAAGTGCTGAATATTGCCTACAGACTGTTAAAATAGATAACACTATGCTATTACTAATCCAGAGTGTCTAAGTTCTTTAGAGCACACAAGAGATTTGCACAGCCTTTAGCAAGAATGGGGTTGCCAGCTGATGCCTATGCATTTACTTGAAGGTAGCTCTCTGATACTGTGTGGATATCGTGATACAAAGTTTATAAACTCCCTAATCCTTCTCATTTTAGTAGCCCTTGCAATGAGCTAAAGATGGGTACTGTAATCAAACTCGATCTGATTTGTGCTGTTATGTCCTTCAGACAACAGCCGTGTGGGTTGAAGGCAGGAGCTTTAAAGCAGTGTCACCACTGTCTGGGAACAATGACAACACATCACAGGAAGAGTTGTGCTGAATGGGAGCTGTGCTAGAGTAAGAAATGTCTTGTCATTGTAATAGCCACTTTGTGAGTGTCTGTCTCTGTGTAGAGGCTTTGCCTGGAGTCTTCTTTGATCATTTGCATGCAAATTTAAATGAATAAAACCTGTTTACTTAAACCTGGGCCTGTAACTCACCCATCCCCATGGCAAATTCTCACTCCTTAAGGACTCATGGACACACTAGGTGAGTAAAGGCATCCTGAGGAAGATCCAGGTTATAAAACAGGCTCAACATTTGAGTGGCTTCCTGCAGGAGATATGTTTTGGAGTCAGGAGGGATGGTCCCAAAGAGGACCAGGGACAGAGGCAGTAGCTGGGCAATGGGGAGGATCCAGGGTCCAGTGTTTGAGTTGTCTTCTTGACCCTTTTTAATATAGCATCTATTATGTAGGCACTATATGATCTTCCTGGGTCAGTGCAGAGTTTAATCACAACTAGAGAGCCTTCCTAAGATGAGGCACATTTTGCTAGGCAGCACATACCGATGCCAGGTCTCAACCTTCAAAGAACTTATATCTAAAAAGATAAGTCAGAGGAAGAAATAGGAGATGGAGAGGAGGGAGCTTTGACAAGGAGAAGGTTAGATCACCTGAAAGGGAAAAAATAAGGTCAAGCTACACTTCACTTGATACATTCTCTTGTACTTAATGTTATATGCAGCAGCTCTGGAAAGGCAAGGAAGCTCAGAGGAAAGTGCTTCTCTGTGCACTGTGGTGCCTCTCTTCATAGTGGGACTAGAAGAGGTGACACTGGTTTCAGTCCCTGAGACTCTGCACTGTCTCTCTAAGGTGATGAATGTGCGAGATGCCACAGAGGTTAACACAGCAAAAAGCAGTTTTTGAAGCCTCTGGCATAACAATTAACTACTCAACCAGCTGAAGAGGTAGGGCAGTGAGAATCAGGGTCACGAAGAGGCTGTAATTGAATTCTCAGAAACAGGAAGATGAGCCAGGCTATGGATGTACTTGGGAGTTAGGATTAAACACTCTAAATTGTAGCTTGGGAGTTCAGGACATCACATGTGGGCAGACTATTGAACCTTGGTACCCTTTTATTTGAAGAAGGGATTTCATGGTGTGACTGCATGGCTTTGCAGTGGAGCAAAGGTAGATAAGCAGCAACACCAAAACTGTGTTATTTTCCATGCTACTGAGAGAAAGACCTTCAGAAAGCAGCAGATTGGGTGAGGTGTTTGTCAGAGGAGTAGGAACTGGGAGAGCAGAAGAAGAGCTGAGATGCGCAGATGCGAGGAGACATAAAGGCTGGGGAGGACCAGTTTGGCCAGGAGGAAGGAAGAACACTGGAGCTCAGAAAACCTGTGAAGCCCATAAAGAGCTGCACATCCAAGCTGGTGGCTCCCAGTGAAGGCAGGAAAGCCTTGGGAGTAAGGCCACCCTGCTCCTAGAGCTGTGGTTAACTCTCCCAACATAGCTCCAGATAGCATCTCTCACTGTGTTGCTTGCCCTGTCTCTGAAAGAGCAAGTTTGCAGTTTCCAGGTAAAGGAGGTTGACTTCCAGGCATTCATACACCATCCATTCCTGAGAGCCTTGTGGCACAGGGTTGGTAGGAAGGGATGGGACTTGTCTCCCATCTTCTCTGCTGGCACAAAGCTGCATGATCAGTTAAAGCAGTGGACTTTAAAGAGGAGCTGTACTTTGGGTGCCTTTCAGGCCTATCATACAAAATTCAGTGATCAGAAGAAAAGAGGAGCTTCTCTGTTTTGTCATTCCATCACAGCTATGCTTGCTTCCTGCCAGCTTGTCAAAGCTTAGTGACAGCAGAAGGATCTTGTCAGTCTTGCTGCCAGTTCCTCTAATAGCAGCTCTAGATAAATCCTTCCTTATGTTTTCTCCCAAACGGACCTGGACCAGAACTCTGGATCTGAACATCTCCAAAGGCAGTAAGAGAGGAGTGTTAGCCCAAATCAGAACTGAGTTCTGCTTGAGTTTGGTTTAGAACTGGTCTTAAAATGTAGAGTGAGCCATCAGGGGACTTTGGGATGTCCAATACCCAAAGCCAGGTGTGGATCTGCACAGCGTGCCTGGATATTGCTGGTCCCATTAGCTGCAGAAAATGTGTACTCTCAGGCCATTGTGAATGAGAAATAAATCCCATTAGCGCAAACCTGCTTTTATGTAAGAAAACACTTTTACAGGGGTTGAAACAAGCACTTTTAACTTCATATTTTCTAATGGGCTGAGAGCCATCCATCAGCTTACGGCTGAGTCATGAGCAACAGCTCATTATGCATCAGCATCTCAATTGCTTGTTGCTTTGATAAGTGTTTCTGCTTGCACTTTGATACACTGATAGGCTCTATTTGCAATAGCAATTGCTTTTAGCTTTCTCGCTATTATTAGTCATAGAATCAAAGAATGATTTGACTTGGAAGGGACCTTAAAGATCACTCAGTTCCAACCCCCTGCCATGGGCAGGGACAGCTTCCACAGAGTCTGGTTGCTTTCTGAAGGGACTCCATCCAGAAAGACAGAAATGGGGCTGAAACATGAAGAAGTGATAAATACTCCACCCCTAGCAGTGTTCAAGGCCAGGTTGGACAGAGCCTTGGGTGACATGGTTTAGCGTGAGGTGTCCCTGCCCATGTCAGGGGGTTGGAACTGGATGATCTGAAGGTCCTTTCCAACCCAAACCATTCTCTGATTCTATGATTCTGCGAACAGCATGCTTACCCACCCCAGCTGTGCATGGAAGCATGATGACACAGGTCATGGCTCAGAAGCACAGCTATGACAAGGCTGATGGAGGCTGTTCTGTGCATAGAATATCCATAGGAAGGGCAGTGCTGTCACTATGTGGGAAGCAGCTGTGATTTGCAGGGGCAGAAGTGTGAGGTGTTTGGGAGCCGCGGTGCCCTGGGGTAGGAGGAATGTGGGCAGATTTGCTCTTGCTGAGGTTCTAAATAACAGAGCAGTGGTATCCTGCGTACAGCTGCTTTCCTGTAGAGAAGGATTACACACAAAGAGGCAGTACAGAAAAATGGCTACTGCCAGCCCCATCTCAAATGGCACCACAGGTAACCACCCATCATTGTCTTCTACAGCCAAGCTTGATTGTGTATTTTATTAATACCAACCCTGAACACTGTAATTGCTTTCTTCTGGAAGAAAAACTCTTCTTAAGTGTGTCACTGAAATCCATTATTGGAAAACATGGAAATAATTGCTCAATGCCCTGATTTCCACTTAATCTTTTAATACTAAGGGAGACTTGTATCCCAATAGGGTAAGATTTTTTCTATTTTTATTTTATTATTTGTTTAAACTTTTAATTCCTTTTAATTTATTTCTATTTTTATCTTCTATTTTTAATGTTGTAATTTAAGTATGGGTATTGTTAATATCATATGAAAGTCCTGATGAGCTGTTCCTCTCGGGGTTTTTAGCTTTAACTAATTTGGCTGTGTACCACTAGCAGCCCATTCCTCAGATGTGCTCCATAAATGTCATCAGACATTCCCTTGTTCCAGCTTATGGCACTCTGGAGATAAATTTACCTGCTCCAGTCTGAGTCATACTTCCATCTACATCATGTTGTGTACACAGTCTTCTCTCTAACCCAGCCATCCCAATCTTCTCAGCTCTTCCTACGTGCCATTAAGCATTTGCATTGCGTGTCCCCAGTTGCTCTGCTTTCCACTGCAGTCTGCAATAGCAGACCTGGAAAAGAGCAGAGTGTTTCAGGTGAGGGTGTGCATCAAGTTATGTAAAGGAACTTACAGGTGTTTCTGCTATTTTTTTGACTCATCTGGGTATTTTGTTTGCCTTTTTCTTTTTTGACTATTGCAAAGCCATGTACTTTCAAGTGAAACTAGAAATGGAACTGAATAATAACCCAGCAGTACAATTCTAAGTACCCATTTGCTCATGAAGTGCACAGCCCTTATCAGCATCACCTTTTGCCTGTTCACAGCATTCCCTGCCCATCCGTTCATTACATACCACATTGGGATGTGTAATTTCTTTGCTTCTGCAGTGGCTGGCTCTTGCCCCCAGCCTGTTTCCTACACCTTGTGCTCTCCCCTGTGTGCTGTGTGAGCAGCTTGCTGACAGCCACCATATGCCCCTGGGCGGAAGAGCCTCACTTCATCCCAGCACAGTGTCACATCTCCAAACCTCAAGGTCTTTTCTTTACCAAAGACTGAAGGTGACCAGCGACCCCTTGACAGCACCTCCCAGCTTCCCATCTCGCCATGGCATTCATCTCCAGTTTAATGTAATGATTCTATTAGATCCTCCTTTTTTCTCATAATGAGCCTTTAACATCAAGTCTCATTATCCTTTTACCCAGAAGAAGACGGTCCAGAAGGTTTCAAAAGCAAACAATTTACAGCAGTGAGCTGGTGCTCACGGTATCTAATTCACAATTTGTTAACACCAGTGGAGTTTTACTGGCAGGCTGTTTCACCTTCCACAGCTACTGCCTCTCTGACAGCAATTATTAAGAACTCATTTTGCTTTGAACAGTGCAATTCCTCTGCCAGCACAAGGAGGTTTATATTTGAGGTTAATAAAACGTAACATTTCATTCCAGAGATCACAGTTTGTGTCTCATGCTGTAGCACTCTTTGCTTAGAAACATTTTCCTCTGGGGTGGAAAACAACCGGGTGAAAGTGCTAACACAGAAGCAGTACTTTAGAGCTGTCCAGGTCTATATTTGCTTCCATGCAAAGACAAAAAGGGGGGGTATAGGCTTAGCAAGCTGCAAAGATTTAAGAGTTACAATGAGTTAATACAAATGGACAAAAAATGTCAGAAAAATATATATTTTTTCTTCAGAAAGTAGCAAAACAAAGTTTATTTTACCCTTTAAAAAGTTACTTCTACTACAGATTCTGATTTCCACACAGGGAAAGATGCTCTGTGGCATCCCTTCTGTTACGGGCCTTAAACCATTGACTGAAGGAGTCAGTTTGCTGTCTGAGTCCTTACCCAAAAGAGCAGAGTGCTCTTTGACTGCAGTTAAATGAGCACACAAAATATGGACACACAGAGGACCCTCTGCCCTATTAGGACAGTGAGACCGATAACAGTAAAGTGACGTTTTTCTCCCAGTTGAGGAGGGAAAAAAGGCTGAATGTGGGTAATGGGGGAAAGGGCAAGTAGCTCAATGGTCAAGCTGGGAGATGGATAAACAGCTTCCCCTGGTTGAGATTCTTTACTTGCTTTTAAAATATATAAGGCAGCTCCACTTAGTAAACAGAAATAGAATGGAAGAAACTGAGATATAGGAACAAAATAAGAATTTTTGACACTAGATGTCTAATGACAGTGTTTGGTGAAGACATGCCATGGGAGGGCAGCAGCCAAGCAACAGGAAATCCATTTTGGAGTGCTGGAATTCAGTGCAGCTTCACTATTATCCCATGGTCTCATCAACAAACAGCATAGCAGCTAAATGTAACCACCAACAAACTGTCTCTGTCTTACAATGAAACTTAACGTAGGAATGAAGGCATTTCAGCATTTCTGAACTAAACTGATAAACCTTTGAAGTGGGAACTTTACCCTTCTGATCATAGTGTAACCCCGTACAATCCTACCACCAGAGACCCAAGGTCTGATCTTGTTTGAGCAATTTCATCTTAGAAGGCAGCAATGCTTTTATCAGGAAGTTGCAGAAGATGGCTGGGGGCATCCATGCAGGTAACCCCCTTTGTCACACCTGTTATCTCTGGGCACATTCAGAGGGCTGGATTAGTTCTGAGCACGGTCGGGAGTGCAGCACAACCTGTCAGATAGACCCAGCTGCACGACTGTCACACTGGGCATGAAAGTGTATGTGTGAGATTGACAAGAATACCTTGTCTCTGCACAGGTGTTTTGGGTGATTGGGGGTTTAGAGTTGCTCAGGTGTGATAATCTTCAGGTCAATGTAGATCTCCAGCAGACGTCTGAGTGCCCTGGAAAGAACTGGCTGTGACATGAGCTGTTGTGACCTTTTGTGGCTCAGAGCAGTGGAAGGACACAGATACTGTAACGCAGAGTTCAGGACCCCAACCTTTTTTGACATATAGGCTGATGCTGCCCTGTGACCCAAGGTAGGAACTGTTTCTTGTCTGTATTTGGCTCAGACCAGCCTCTGAGTGACATTATTTCTTCACAATCTTTTTTGCCAGCAGCTCATTTTACTGTGTCATGGGAAATACATCCTAATCCGACTGACCAGGATTTTCTTTCTTATATTATGCTCTTGCATTTTGGCAATGAGGTGAGGCTATAACTTTTGCTCTGCTACTGATCTCTATGTCCGCATTTTTCTGTCCTCAGTGGCTTACGAGAACTGAGCTCTATAAGGGCAGCAAGGACCTGGTTTTGGTCTTTTTCATGAACTGATGGAGGTTGGGGCCTCTTTGCTGTGTCCTTGTTCCTGTCAACCTTGAATTTCCTCTTTCTGTTAGAAAATCGTTCCCTTTGGGATGCTACTGGAGGTGGATGGCTCCATCACCCAGATCCCTACGCAAGCTCTGAGCTCCAGTAAAAGAATGGGCAATGGGGGAGGTAGAAGCAAAGGCTTGTATTTGAGGAGTGCCACTCTAGGTGGTGTATTTTAGACAGATAAAGCCTGTTGCTTTGCCAAATGCAAACTTAAGTGTACACATCCCCCCACCTCACAGCATGGTATTTGTATTTTTCTCCTTTAAAATTACCATACCCTCCATCTGGTAGCATCCTGTATTTGTGTGGATACTGGGATCAGGACGCAGAGAACAGCCTCTTCTTGCATGCCCTGTTTTGGGGTTTGTTTTCTGTTTATGTGGTAGAAATAAATGAATTCAAGCCATCTGTCCCCACTTCCAAACGAAACACATCTGTGTGAGACAGCAGCAGAGGGATGCATGGGACAGGTGAGGTTTCCAGCACAGACACAGCAGTGTCAGCACACTGCATCCGTGCTCATCGCCAGGAGAGCAGCCAGGATGCTCTGCGCTTCCAAACAGGTGCCAAGTGATGGATGCAGGAGCCAAGATGCAGGCACTGAGTTTGGAAAATCTTGCAGGAATCTTGGCACTCTCCTCCCAGCCTCGCCTGGATATAAACAGTTTTTGTCAGAAATCTGCCTACAGATTCACCCTCTTCATTTTCATTCCTGACTGCATCTCCAGATGAGAGCTTTAGTGCTTCACAGTACTGCAGGTTGTTTTTAATTCCAAATGCCAGCAAGAGGTCTCCCTAATGTACAGTGCAGTATAAATAACATATATATGGCTTTGGACGGTTATAAAATTAGGTGGGTCCTACCTCCTGTCTTGTGTAACACTTCTCCTAATAAATCAAGGGTGGTCTGTGAGGGCTCCAGCCCTAGCAAAAGGAAAGGAGACCAGATCACTGAATGCCTGTACCACCACGTTCTCCGTTTGAGACTTCCTGAAAGATCAACACCACGGTTGTTTTTGGGTTTTGCATAACAAAGAGAGCAAATGCCCCTGTGTGCAGTTTAAAATCTGGCACTGGAGCATTTCCTCTCATCTTCAACTCCATCTTTGCCTTTCCAGCTCCCTGCTGCACTCAGTGTATTCCTTCTGCTGTGATGGTTTTCACATAACCTCTTTGGCAGCACCAGGAGAAGTTCTTGCAGCTCAGACTGTGTTGGCACTCAAGCCCCTTGAAACGTCAATCAGTGCATCTGACTTAAGGAAGCACTTTGAACAGAAGGGGAGGAAGCTGTTTGCCAAAAATAGGTTTGTGGAAGTGGTGCAAGGTTTTATCTGATCTAAGCTACCAGTGCCCAAGATCTGCTTCAAGGTCCTGGGAGAGTCTCCAGATTGCAAGCCAGGCCAAGGCCCAGAGGTGCTTGCATCCCTTTACTTTGGAAGAAAATCCCTATGGATGGAGGGAGCAGGAGATGCTGTGGTCTGTCCTCACTCTTAGGAGAAACCAGGTATGTGGTTGTCCTGGCACCATGGTTTTGACAGAGATTTTGTGTCTTTAGTGCTAAGCCAAGTACATTATAGGAACAGAGAGAGCTAAGGGGTGAAAGGGAGGAGCAATTCATGGGTTAGTGGCTGGTGAGCTGAATGCAGGACCCAGCTCGGGGATGGTGAGGCCTTAGGGCTGCTCTGCAGCTCACTTCTCCGCAGGTAAATTGGAAAGAAAATGGTTCTCTACTTCCCAGGTGTATTATGAGATGCGCGAAGACTGCAGAAATGGTGCTATATAAGATAGGTGGATGTGCTGTTGGGTAACTTAATGCAGAAAAACCCCAGGAAATAAAGATAAGCATTATCTTTTCTTTATGCATCTTGGAGCCCTTTAGAGGCTCTAAGGTCTGATTTATACAAGAAACATCCATGAACCTAATAAAGGCATGTTTTTAATGGGGATGAACTCATTAAACAGAAGAACAGCTCACATTGATTTCAGTCAAATCCTTACTAACACAAATTAAAACAATATAACCCACTGCTAAGCAAAAAATAACACTAAATTGTTTTTAAATGGCTTTAATGTAAACCATTGCACTTCTCATGGGAGATAAGCCTCAAGAGCAGGATTTTTGGGGTCTCTAAGCAAGCTGGTTTTGGGGTGACAGCAGGAGATACTCAGTGCCTCTGAAAAATGGGCTCCTAATTAGGCTCTTCTCATAGAATCACAGAAAGACAGGTCTGGAAAAGGTCTTCACAACTGCTCTGGTTCTTCCACCAACACGTATGTATACATAGGTGGTGGTCATATACATAGATACACACATGCATGTATAAATCATTGCTGTCTTTTGTGCCTTTGAGGACCATTTAACTGTAAAAATCTGCTTCCTGAGAGAGGCGAATGATTTGAGAAGATACACACTCAAGTGGAAATGTTTGCATTAAAGTCAATAAGAAGTTCAGTTTTCTAACCAGGAGCTATTTACTTATTCAGTCTTTTACTGTTTTTTTCTAATCCCTTTGCTATTACCAGAGTTATTTGTGCATGGGTTGTGCGTACTCTGGAGTATGAGAAACTACTTACCAATGCTGTGAAAATTGAAGTCATGCCTTGCAGAATACTTACAACTGGAAAATGGGCAGGAAGAAAGCAAAATCTGTTCAAAGGCAAAGCACTTGGATTTGACCTCTCTATCCTGCAAGATGTCTTTGGCTTTATTCAGCCCATTGTTACAGTATCGTGTGGCGGAGGGAAGAGGCTTACAACAGACTGTGCATCAGCTGTGGGTGGTTTCTAGGCTTGGTTTAGAGTAGGGACCAGGATTTGGAGATGCCAGTGACAGCCAGACATGGGTTCTTCATTCAGCTGCCTGAGATGTATCCCCTCTGCTATGGGAATGGTAGGAGCATTGCAGCAAGTCAGTTGTGTTTAGCCAGCCTTTCCCACCTATTTGCCAGGGTAGTCCCCCCAGTTACCCTGAAATGGAAAAGGAGCGTGATGGCTATAGGGATACTGATGACCACAAGACACCGTACTCCTCCATGCTGGTGGTTTGCAATTAACACTGCTGTAATCTGCTCTCTGTGCTCACCAAATATCAGTCCAAACGTATAATGAAGCCTATTGTCCCCTATTGCAAAGGTGTGAGGAAAGGGAAGAAGGCTCCATGCAGTGGCAAAGTCAGGCCACCAAAGGGGCACCTTTAGGAGAGAAGAGGTCTGTCCCTAAATGCAGTGAGGCAGTGGGGAAAGCCTCATGAATACCGGCTGTTGACGTCTGGATGCAGAGAGCTTGTGTTTTGCAGGTAGGAAGGTGGCCAAGCTGGTTCCCTGGGAGAGATTTAAATAGCACAGGTGTAGAGGATAGACAGGGAAATTTGGGAGGTGATTTCAAGATGCTGATGCAGTGAATATGTAGGTGTAGCAATGATGGTGAGAGGAGGCAATGAACCAGTGAGGAGGATAATGTCATTGCCAGGGCTGGGGGTAAGAGGCGATGGTAGAAGGCTTGACAAATTAGAGTATTTACTCTTGCCTTGCAGGTCTGGGCAACTGAATGCGTTTGGTGCAGGAAATTTGCCTGTCACTCATGGGCTGTGTTTGTGACACTTAATGAAGGCGGAAGTGAGACTGGCTGAGATAATTCTCAATTTCCATTCTGTTCATAATTCAGGTGAGCATCAGGGATTTCAGAAGGACCGTGCCTCTGCCTGTCCATATGGCATGTGCATATGCAAAAATGTGCATTCCCTGGAGAATTCACAAATCAGATAAAAGAGAGGAGAAAAACTGTTTTGCTTTTCTTCTTCCCTTTCACAGTGCTAATCACCATGGTATCCAAGTGCCTATTTGTTACGCTTGCATAAATCATCATTGCTTTTGTAACAGCCTCCTGGGGGAAGTTGTGTCTAATTTATTGGGACTCTCATAGAGTAACATGGGGTGGGCAGGAGTTATCAGTGCTGTGCTTCAGCAATCCCTGCTGCCCTCTGGAGCCCCCAGTCTAGGGCAGGGCTGTGAAGGGAGAGCCATGAGCGCAGATGGGGCAGGCAAGGGCAGCAAAGGGAGAGGGACGGTATGATAAAGATGCAAAGGGGAGACAGGGCGTGGTGGGGGATGGTCCCTGTGAATGCAACGGAGCTGATGAAGGGTCTGGAGCACAATTGTGATGGGGAAAGGCTGAGGGACCTTGGGAGGGTTTAGTCTGGAGAAGAGAAGGCTCAGGGGGGACCTTATTGCTCTCTACAACTGCCTTGAAAGGAGGATGGAGCGAGGTGGGATTGATCTCTAAAGTAACAAGCAATAGGACAAGAGGAAACGGCCTCAAGCTGCACCAGGGGAGGTTTAGACCGGAGATTAGGAACAATTTCTTCACAGAGAGGGTGCTCAGGCACTGAACAGGCTGCCCAGGGCAGTGCTGGAGGCAGCATCCCTGCAAGTGTTCATGCACCGTGTAGACAAGGCCCTCAGTGCCATGGGTTAGAGGTGGCCTTGGCAGTGCTGGGGTAAAGGTCGGGCTTGAGGATCTTAAAGGTCTTTGCCAACCCAGTTGATGCTACGAGCCTTTAATCCTACCTGGATGAAACACGAGGCAGGCTAGCAGCAAGCAGAGCTGGAAACTATTCCTTATCCTTGTACGAAACCACTAGATGAGCTTTATTTTACTAACTTGATGCCTTACTTTAGCCAGACTCTTTCTTTTATTATTAATAAAATAGCTACTATTAATTTTTCTTCCTCTCGCTTTGTCTGTGTGCCTGTTGCAACTTCTCTGCCACAGGAATTGATAGAAGTGCCTTGTGCTGTTCCTGCCTCCTCTACTTCTAAATGATTTTCTGAAGCCTGGGAGCAAAATTATGGTGTGTTTGAAGCTCCATACAAAGCATCCAGGTGTCAAGGGGCTTAAGGATTTGAAAATAGATGGGCTACCTTGAAGGTAATCCTTTGAATGCTAAAAGCAGAAAGCCTGCCAGGCCACTTTAAATAACATGCTATATAATCTGTGAAGTAATTCCAAGTGCCTGTTACCATGGCACCTCTTGGAAAAGCTCAGCAATATTAACACAAAAACAGCGGTGGTGGGTTACAGCAAGAATCACAGCTCGGGTGACAGAACACTGGAACAGGCTGCCCAGGGAGGTTGTGGAGTCTCCTTCTCTGGAGACATTCAAAACTCGCCTGGACACATTCCTGTGTGACCTTATCTAGGTGTTCCTGCTCTGGCAGGGGGATTGGACTAGATGATCTTTTGAGGTCCCTTCCAATCTCTAACATACTGTGATACTGTGATACTGTGATACCTTGGCTGACAGTGTGGCTCTGATTGTTTTCTTACTCCATCACGAAAGCAAGTTAAAGACCATCTTAACCCTCTTTCACTGGGGTTTTAATCTGAACTTGGCTCATGGCTAAAGCCCAGCCCTGCTTAATTGGGAGTCACAATGGTCCATCAAACCTTAGTGACTTGTTTGTGTCTCTTCTTGTCTGTGAATTTGTGCTGGAGTTTCCTTTTCTGGCTTGGGTAACTCCTGAGATGTGGGATTCAGCTGACCGGCTGCTGAGGTGCTTGCTTCTGAGTTGGTAGTCTTCCATTTATTAAGAATGGAGAGAAACTGGCTCCTCTGGATATGCTATAGGCCAGCTGAAATGTATCCTAAACCTCAATTTTCATGCCCTGGTTATATAGGAAATCTTGAATCATTTGCTCTGTTAGTGTAGGCAATCATATTACAGACATTTCTGCAGCTCAGTAAACCAGATGGAGGCTTTCAGTGTAATTAGGGATGCTCAAGGGACCTAAGACATCTGTGTGGGCTTGCCAGGGATGACATGGGGCTGGTAAGGAGACACGTATCTCTCAAGAGTGGCAGCTGGAGACCAGGCTGCAGAGAGTCTCTCAAATGGCCATAATGCTGATTGCTGGAAACTGAATAGGGTCTTTGGGTGGGCTACAGCTCCAGACTGAGGCACTTTCTTCAGGTAAGTGTCTATGTGTGAACTTGGTCTCTAAGCAGCCAGGATGGATCATAAGAGCTCATCACAGCTGCTCATACATAGGTGTGCGGTACCACTTGAGATGTCCCACTCTTCCACCTGGCCTCCAGCTGCTGTTCCAGAGATGCGTAAATGCTGCATCGTATCACTGCACATCTCAGACACCCTTGGGTGTATCGAGTAACAGAGGACATCCTGATGAATTGAACCCTAGTCCTAGTCAGTACAGTCAGTGGATGGTAGAGAGGAATCCTTACCTCAAAGCAGGTACCTGGCCATCTGCATCACTCTTCAGGGGTCACTGACTGTATGGAATCGCTTTCCATTGACTGTCAGGGAATTTAAGGGCTCAGCTCAGTTGCATAATAGACTTCTGTGGTCTCTGAGGGGCTCTAGGGTATCTGAGACATCTGCATGGGGCTGGCAAATATGATACAGAACATATGGAAGACCTGTGGCCTTTGGAACCAGCAGCTGAAGGTAACCTGAAGTGGATAAACTACATTAAGGTGTCTCAAAAGACTTTAGATACCTATTTGTGAGCATCTGTGAAATTATAGCCACCTAAATGGAGATGGCCAAGTGTCTAATTAAATCCTTCTCTTAAAGACAAATGCAATAAATCTCACTCTTCTTTCCTGACTTCTACTGGGCTTCCTTTATATGACACTCAGCCTAATGGGGAACTTGTTCTTAGTTGATGTTTTTCAGCACTGCAATGATGGCAAGAGAAAAATAATACCATAGCAAAGGCAGGCCCCTAAACTTTGTGCCATACTCCTCAGTGTGGACAATGCCTTTCCAATAGGGCCTAAGCCTGTTGGGGCTCCTCAGCCGTCATAAGTAAGACTCAATTAACTTCAGATCTCAGTGTGGTTATACTTGATGGTGTGTAGCATTTTTATCTGAGCAATGAGAGAGTATGAATTCATTAGGCATAAGGATCATTGAGGCATCCAGCTGTTTGTGCAGCTCTAAAAGATATACGCTATGTTGGTTATAAACTCCTTAGATGAACTCAGGAACATTGCATCAACTGCTAGAGCCCAAACTTCCTTGTGCACTTGTCTTTCATCTCAAGAGAGAGCACTTTCTGTGTATCCCTGGGGTTGCAGCAAAAGCACTGTTGTTTCCTTGGAGTGAGATTCATTTTAGCTGACTTCTGCTGTCTAAAACCCACCCAGAGCTATTCCAAACTCCCTTATAAGCACAATAGCTGGAAAACATTGATCATCCTGCTCTCAGCCTTAGTTACTTTCTTTGTGGAATGAAAGCAGAAATATTTACTGTTGTTGCTGTGGTTTGTTCTGTGGCTTAAGAAAATAAAGTTTGTAAAAGTTTATATGACCAATATATTGTTCCAATGGATCTTGAGAGATGTTGGAAAGAATCAGTTCTTGCCATCTCATTTGTACTCTTTTGACAAGGCTAGTGACATACGTTTGGCCAAGATACACAAAGGACAGCACCCTTGGGTCTGTCTGAGGTAGAGACAATAATACATCAAATATCTGCTTGTATAGGGTTGCAGCTCACTCTCTGTGCGGTTATCTCCTGTGAACATTTGTGGTCATTGCCCAGTCTTGATGTGCTGCCAACCTGCCACCTCTTTCCTTTCTTTCAGACTCATTCAATTCTATTTAATCATTTTCCAAAGGAAAGGCTTTGATCACAGTTTGGATTCTGAAGAAGAAAGCAGCTCTTTCAGTTTGCCCTCTGCCACATGAGCTTTGTGATGTTCCCCTCACCCATGGCAACCTACCTTACGGTGCAATAACTTTGGTAAAAATCTACTGGTTTATAGTGTGTATTTACCTGCAACAGCTCACTGGAGGGAAAAAAATTGTTAATGCATTGCGTTTGAATATTCCTAGCATTTTGCCTTGATTTTGTTTGGTTTGGCTCCTCAGAAAAATCCCAGTTCTGTTTTTAAGGTTTCAATCAGTTGACTTCATTATGAATTGGAAATGCAAATAATTTCACAAATTTTATATGAAATTTAGTTATTGATATAAGCATTTGATTATTTAACATCTGTTTTCACCAATTTTCAACAGATGGAGACTTACCAGGGGAGAAAAGGTGGTTGTAGAGAGTTTTAATTCTGTTAGATGCACGCTCTGGGATGTGCCATCGTGCTCCAGCTTGAGCTGAGGCATTGCTAAATTATGAACGCTACAATCCATCCCGCAGGGTGAATCAGCTGCACTGCGTCTTTCAAGAGATACTGCAGCAGCTCGGGCAGCCTGGTTCAAAACATGCTCAACATCAGTGGTTCCAGTGAGAAATTAAATTCTTCCCACCAAAAACTTAGATTATGCAGAAACTGATTTTTATTTCATCAATAACATTTTGATGGAAATTCCCTATTCCTCTCCTGAGAGGAAGAGGTATCGTGGAGCTGGAAACTGTGAACAATGTGAGCATCCCAATGATGTGATTCAGGGCTCGCGTGGATTTCATGGCAGATTTGCCGATTCTTCATAGTGATGCATCCAGATGTGCTGGGGCTGGTGTCAGAAGTGGAGTGTTATTCTCTGCTGAGGAGCACCATACCATTGCCCTGATAGAGCACTTTTACTGCAATTCCTGACAATGTAGAGTTTTTGTGGTGTTTTGTGGTTTTCTAGTAGTGAGGAGTCCTTAATTTTGCTATAAGTAAAGCTGAATTAAATTTCACCTTTGTTTTTCTGCACATTTTAGTTCCTTTTGCCTCACCTGCCCCAACCTCCTTTAAGCAATCCAGGTTCAGCTCAAAGCCTTGTACAACCCATATCGCTCAGAGGCAAAAGCGTGATGATAGCATGTGTAGCAATCTTTGTGTTCCCAGAGGAGGCCAAGGACAGATTCCAGCTCTAACTCTGCTGCCCAAATTGCTGAGACACTGAATTTCAGACTTCATTCAAATTGGGTATAAGTGCAAAAGCAGAGGGTTTATAAATCATTACGTATCACTGGGGAATATCTGATGGCTTGAGCGCTCACAACGTGTGGAATTGGGAAAGAAACACTGAATGAAAAGCTATTTTTATGCAGAATGGAAAGACACTGCAATATACAGCAATTCCTGGTGAATCATGTAATTGGCAGTTTGTAAGCAAAGTGAAAGACATGCTGTTTTGTTAACAATGTGTAGGAATTAATTTTTACTTTGATAATAGAGCAACCTATTGCAAATGTCATGGCAGAACGTTTCACTAGTAGATAAAGGAAGCTTCCTCTGCTGCCAGTCAGGTTTTTCTGCTTCTGAACGACACAGGACATTGCTTTGCTGTATGTTGTCAGCAAGAATCTCTGCAATCTCAGTTTACAAGAGATAAGATGAATTTTTGCAATATCAGGGCAAAATGAGGGTCTTTCCCATAGGACAAGAATCCAGGGCTGTCTTTCCTTGTAGGACTGTCTTGTTTTCTTAATTTGTCTGAACTACCACTGCAAAAACATTCTTGCACCACTTAACAGCAGCATATGTTGATGAATGGGAGAATAGGTTTTGGCATCCTTTGCTAGTTCATCAAACCTAACAGCAGATGATGATTCTAAACACTAGAAAATAGCCTTAATATGTCAGCTGTGCAATGACGAGTAGGAAGAGTTTTTTTCCTGATTCCAGGACAAATAGCCTGAAGAAAGAGATTTGGCTGTCCTTATCTTATCACATGTTAAACATCACCAGTCAGAAAGTTCCCCAACCCTTTCAAAGATCAATTTGGGGAGCAAGCATAAGATGGAGCTGGAATATTTCCCAGAATTGGTTCCTGACCCTTGTGAATTTAATATTCTCTTTGTTAGAAGCTGATAAGCAGCTGGATTTTCAAGGGTTATCAAGGAGGAGACAAGAATATGATGGTATTCTAAACCTTCTGCTGTTTCCTGGATTGCTAGAGGCATCTGCATCAATTGCTTCGCTGTTGCCCAGCCTCCTCAAATATCCCCAATGTGCTGTTAAAGGTCTTCTAATGATTTCATTTCTTAACCAATGATTAAGATTTACTTATGATTTACTTATTAACCAGAAATGTCTGTAGTAATTTTTTTTTTATCACAGCTGAGTTATAATGCCATTATCATTAAGTTATATGATTCCATGCATTTGCAGAGTTGTGCTTCTGCTGGAACAAACGCTAGGGAATACCCTGACCCATCCTAAGGGCTCCCTGAAGCTGTCAATACCAGTCTCCTCCTTATATAGCTGAGTTTTTCATAACAAGACATTAAAAGCAAAGAAGTGTTTTCATGAGTACCTTTCACAGATAATAGGTGCAAATTTTCTTACCGTTCTCTTAATTTAGTATTGTGATTGATAATGAGCAAATTCTTTTGTTTAGAAAGAGACTTGTTTTCTTCGGCGTGTCTTTGATTTGCAGTAGGTTCAGTGATCTTTGTCCTTGCATCAGCAATTCTTGCCCTTTAAGTGCTATGTGAGAGGCGACCTCCTTTGGCCAATGCTGCTCAAGCGCACCAAGTGCTCTCTGGATGTACCAAATGGATGAAGGTCCTCAGGGGCTCCCTTCTTTCTCTGAGATGTTGCAGGGTTGGGGTAGGAGGTTCCCACTTAGCTGATTAGGCGTGTTTAGGTGCTTAATGAGTGATGCAGTTAACACCAGGGTGCCATTAGATTTTTATGTGCTGAAGAGTTTAGAGGGCCCTGGGCAGCCATCAGTCTGAGTAGGGCTCTTGGATCTAGGCAATAAATTCCATGTAAATCTTGGAAACCAGTGTAGATAGTCTGAATACCATTCAGTGCTTCCAATCCTTACTTGGACGCCAAACAGCCTGTAGTTGAGCTCTTACAGCACAATAAAAGCAGTATAATGATGGGGATCTGGGGCCATCACTACAGCTAGTCCTGTTGCACATTGCTTGGGAACCAGGCTTACTAAAGTATTACTCAGGAGCTGCTGGGCAACCTGAGGCTTAAAAAGTCACAAGAGGCAGCCGTGTGGGCTCCTAGAGGAGGGCTGGGTGATTCAGGTCCTCTTCTACTACCAAGCGGAGGGACTGGATCTTGTCTGACAGACAAGATGCTGAGACTGTAGCCCTATTTGCATGCTGCATATTATGGAGAATTTTGTTTGATTTTCATTGTTATCTTCCTTTATGTAAAATAGGATTAATTTAGAGTGAAATGTATTTTCATACGCCACACAGCAAGACAGCATATATCTGTCTTATAGTGATGCGCATTACTAATTAGTAGTGCTCTGATACAGACTAAGTAGGTGCTTCCACAGCTCTTTGTAAAAAATTACTGCAAAACTGAAATTTTGAGTTGCAAAACAAGAAACTGAGCCTTATGTTACATTGAAGCAAGAAAATAGATAAATAATTTTGCAGCCATAGCTTCAATGTATGTGACTCTAAGAGTTAGAGGATCATAGAATAATTTAGATTGGAATGGAGCCCTGGAGGTTGTATGGCTTGACCTCCCACTCAGAACGGGTGCATGTAGAGCATGTAGCTCAGTTAAATCAGTCTTATTTGTGTTCCAGTTCCAGTGTTTGACCACCCTTGTGGTAAAAGAATAATTCCATGTCTAAATGGAGATTCCCATGATGCAGCTTGTGTCCATCACCTGTTCTCATATCATTGTACATCTCTTAGAAGAGTCTGTCTCTGTCTTCTCTATGCTTTCCTATTAGGTAGATGGAGATAGCGTTCAGATCTGCAAGCACAAGAATAACTGTTGCTTGCTAAATTGGAAAATATTGAACTTTGCTGCCCTGAAGGCATTTTCCGTTACTTATTTAGTGATATTAAAGAGGAGCTTTGGACAGAGGCTTTCTGCTTTCTGAGGAACCTTTTATTTCTAAAGAGAACTCCTATTTAAGGAAATGTCCTTGCACAAAGGGCTGACAGGCAGTCCTGCTTATCGTCACCGACTTCTCACTTCTCAGCCACAAACCAAAGTTGTTGTCATTCTGAGCTCATGAGGAGCTGATAGGAGCAGGAGATGGCTTTACCACCCACACGTGAGAGGCACTGCAGAGCATTGGTGGCATCTTTGCCACACTAAAGTTAAAAGGAGACTTCTGCCCATAGAGGTCTTGTGGAAGAGTAGGAAGCAGATAGCTGTTCTGTGCGACTGTGCCTTGTGGGACCTTGTCCGCAATACTGGTGGGAGACCCATACCGTGCATGCCTGGAAACAGAGCCCTGGGCTTGCAGATGGCACAAGAACTAAAGAAACCTGATAAATCCATACAAGTGACAGCGCTTCATTGACTCCTGGAGTGCGATTACACACTGACATTCTTTTGGTGAGCTCTCCTTAATGACAACTTGCTCCTCTCTGCACCCCTGTTCCAGCCAGTGTCAGCACCCCTTGGTGCTTCTGAGGCAATTGTTAAGTGATGCTGTTAAACAGAACTTTTTCCCAATTAAAAAAACCCCAAACACACAACCCGCCCCCCAAATATTTAGGAGATTCTGACCGATCTGAAGGGGGCCTACAAGAATGCTGGGGATGGACTCTTCATCAGGGACTGTAGTGACAGGACAAGGGGTAACGGGTTCAAACTTAAACAGGGGAAGTTTAGATTGGATCTAAGGAAGAAATTCTTTACTGAGAGGGTGGTGAGGCACTGGAATGGGTTGCCCAGGGAGGTTGTGAATGCTCCATCCTTGGCGGTGTTCAAGGCCAGGTTGGATGAGGCCTTGGGTGACATGGTTTAGTGTGGGGTGTCCCTGCCCATGGCAGTGGGGCTGGAACTGGATGATCTTGGGGTCCTTTCCAACCCTAACTATTCTATGATTCTATGGTCTGAGGGAGCAGATTAAAACTAGATGCCGGTTATACATTGCCCAGCAAATCTTGAAATAGGAGGCATGGGCCCTGTAACTGTAAGAGAACACTAATTGACAGGATTTCATTTCAGAGAGAAGTATGGCTTACTCTCTTTCAGAGAGAGAGGCTTATGGCCTGCCAGATTGAAAAACCCCCTTTAACCTCTCCTTTCTCTGGTACCTAAAGGTACTGTAGTGATAGGACAAGGGGTAATGATCTTAAACTAAAAGAAGGGAGATTTAGACTAGATATAAAGATTTTTTTTACGATGAGGGTGATGATTCTGTGATTCTATGGTGAAACACTGGCACAGCGTGCCCAGAGAGGTGGTAGATGCCCCATCCCTGGCAGTTTTCAAGGCCAGGTTGGACAGGGCTTTGAGCAACCTGGTCTAGTTGGAGATGTCCCTGCTCGTTGCAGGAGGATTGGACTAGATGAGCCTTAAAGGTCCCTTCCAACCCAAACTATTCTCTGGTCCAATCTCCCCTCTCCTCCCAGAGGAGCACTACAGGATACACTGGGGTACAGAGAGCTTGCTTGGCTCTCGTACTTAGCTGGAGCTACCAATTGAGTAGAGCTGGCACTATACATGCAAAGTCACTAAAGCAAGCTCATCAGTCTTCAGTCTGGAGCAGAGTAGCTCAATTTGCATAGCATTAGGTCTGAGGCCAGGCTTGCTTTTGATGAGGCAAGCTTTGTTCTTCCTGCTCATGTTGTACACCTTATCCTCAACCCCCTAAAAGGTGACTTGACTGATAACACCAAATCAAGATATCAGGCTAGGGATACAATTATTTCTGTTTAAAATAGGCTCCAGACTGTAATACGCTCATTGGTTTTATGTATGTTGTTAAATATGATCAATGAGATAAAAGAATGGCATATGGATTCTGAGCAGGTAAAAAAAAGTGTTCCATATATATCACTTTTATTGCTGCGCCCTTTTAATTACACTGGAGGTAAATCAGGAATAACTTCATGGCAGCCAATGGAGTCATAACTAGGTAAATGGGCCAGATGAGGCCAGTGGATATAGTTTTAGTTTATTATTGTTCATGTCACTCCCAGAAACTGTCCTTTTATCCCAGTTGCTCACTAGGCAGCTTTTTCTTGTTGTAGTAAAAAGAGATTTCACTGACTCTTACACATTGTTCATTCTTAGTCTTCCTCTGGAGAAGTGTAGCAATAGTGCCCTGATTTCAGACAGAAAGAGAAGAAAATGATCAGAGTTCAAGCAAACTTCATTGTTCCCCCAGTCCATCCTCCAGGAGCTGAATTATTCTCTGATGCATTTTCTGTGACTTTATCCAATTCACTCTTTAAATAAATCAAGCAATTGATCTACGACATTAATCTGGAAACTGATTCACAGTCCAAAGGAACTCACTGTACAGCTAAAATTCCCTCTTGTTGCTTCCTCACTATCACCAATTTCCTTGCTTCACAGGAGCATGGCAGCATAGGTTTAATCGGTGGTGGATCGGTAGGAAGTGCTTTGAGATGAGCAGGTCCTCTACAAAGCCATTAGGCTTGATGAGTGTTGAGGAGAAATACACAGGTGCAGATCTGAGGTTAACATGTGAGCAGCATTTACCTGTTATTTCTGCCTGGGTGTTTTGCATTGCAATTGTATTTATACAATGCAGAGGTAGTACTGCAACATGCAAGCAAAGAAAACAGCAATAATTCAGCTAGTTTTCATAGGTCTTTTCCCTCTCAGTAAGAGATCACACCCCCACAGGCAGTGCATTGACATTATCATTTCTATAACAGCAGTGCCTCCTGGCCCCAGTAGAGATTGTGTCCACATCTGCTTGGAGCTATGGAAACACATACTTGAGGTCTATCTTTATTCTGCACTGTGCACTGTAAGAAAACTAAAGATACGAGGAAGTTAAGTATTGCTGTCTCTATTTTATGGGGGGGGAGGTGGAGGAAAGAAAGAAAAGAAATGATTAATAAGTGTCTTAAACCCCCCTAAAGTCCTTTTTGAACCCCAGAATACAACCAGACTGCTGGCCATACATTGCTAGGTGGTGACGAAGAACAGGAGCCAAGGGGTGATGGGTGAGTCACTAATAGCTTAAAAACCAAGATCAATGACATGGCATTAAATGCACAAAGTTTTACTTATGTGAGAAAGGCTTTAAAAATCAGGAAGTGCAGTAAGAAATGGCATTTAAATACAAATGTCACATTGCCTTACTCGTAACATTTTGAGTCAAAACGAAAGGTGTTTTTTCAGCTTTCACAAACAGAATCAACTTGACATCGAAATGAGAGCTACAAATATTGAAAAGACACTGTAATGAGAGGTACAAATATAGGAAGGATTTCTATAAAGCATCAGTGTCTTCTGAATGTGGAGCAGAATTACAGGTAGATAAAACAGCTTCCAGACCTTCCAATTTTCCAGTTCTGCCTGTTTATCTCCTGGCTTGCCTTTCTCCACTAATGAGGTAGCAATCAATAGAAATTACAGCATCTGCTGACATAGAAGATTAATATTGGAAAATAGTTGTGACCTCTTATCGAATACTTCTGGCAGAATGAAACACAAGCATTGGTTGCTACTGGTTATACTCGACTACCTGAGCATTAGTCCTTCTAGCTTCATGTCAGTACCTGAGAAAGCCAGTTATATTGTATAGGTGCTCAACAATATTGACAGATCAGCAGTGAGGCTGTCAGTACTATCTCAGGATATTGTGGGATAAAAAATCTTAACTCAGATCTTCTCCCATGGCTGTAAATGGGATAGCAAGGATCTATCCTCACACCTTGGTCATTCTTGGCTGTGTCTGGATTCAAAGTCTCTGTGATGCTGGAAGGGTTCATCTCATTCTCAGAGAGACAAGGGCAACTTGTGGGCAGTTCCCAGTAGAACTGGAGCCCGGATATGACCAGGTAACTTCTGCTCCACTGCTCATTTCAGTTCCCTCTGCAGTGCTTTGGACAATGGAATTGATTCATAATGTCAGGAATGTGACATTTTTGGAGGGAGTCTGTCCCGCTTTCTTATCTGTTTCTTTGTCCTGTGCCCCATCACTCCAGCCCACACATGCTGGACATACTTCTCCAGCACGTTTGTTTCCAAACCTCCATAAATATGTGGTCTTACGGGCTGTCTCCAACATGCTGTGAGAACAGTGCAAAAATAGCCTTGTCCACTGAGTTATGCACCCTTGAGGGCAGCCTGGGAAGGGCTACTGGGAGACTGCATAAGCCTCTTCATTGCTCACCCTGTTCACCAGCCAGCAGGAGCAGCAACATCCATCACTCTCCCAAGGCTGGGAGCTACTGGACTTGCATATGTAATGTACTCTTGGCTTCCCTCAATGCGATGCAGTGATTGAAAATGAACATGAGAGCCAAAGTGTACAACTGGCATGAGCCAGTGTGTCTCTGAGCATCCAGCTAGTTAGAGTAAGTGACCCACATTGACATCATCTGTCAATCTAAATGTGCATGGCTTTCATGAAGTTTTCCATAAAGACATTCACAGAGGAAGAAAAAAGTCTCAGCAGCTGGTAAGTGGCAGGGCTATATTACACCTGCCCACCATCTTTTCTATTTTTCCCCTTCGTGCATTTCCTTGGGGAAAACTGTCTTTTTAAGAGAAAGCAGCAGGAAATTTCCAGCTGACTCAGCTCCCAGAAAATTCCCCCAAGATCTCATTTATACAATCATAGAATAGTTAGGGTTGGAAAGGACCTTAAGATCATCCAGTTCCAACCCCACTGCCATGGGCAGGGACACCTCACACTAAACCATGCCACCCAAGGCCTCATCCAACCTGGCCTTGAACACCGCCAGGGATGGAGCATTCACAACCTCCCTGGGCAACCCATTCCAGTGCCTCACCACCCTCTCAGTAAAGAATTTCTTCCTTAGATCCAATCTAAACTTCCCCTGTTTAAGTTTGAACCCGTTACCCCTTGTCCTGTCACTACAGTCCCTGATGAAGAGTCCATCCCCAGCATCCTTGTAGGCCCCCTTCAGATACTGGAAGGCTGCTATGAGGTCTCCATGCAGCCTTCTCTTCTCCAGGCTGAACAGCCCCAACTTTCTCAGCCTGTCTCCATACGGGAGGTGCTCCAGTCCCCTGATCATCCTCGTGGCCCTCCTCTGGACTTGTTCCAACAGTTCCATGTCCTTTTTATGTTGAGGACACCAGAACTGCACACAATGCTCCAAGTGAGGTCTCACGAGAGCAGAGTAGAGGGGCAGGATCACCTCCTTCGACCTGCTGGTCACGCTCCTCTTGATGCAGCCCAGGATACAGTTGGGTTTCTGGGCTGTGAGCGCACACTCAAGCCGGCTCATGTTCATTTTCTCATCGACCATTGATTTCTTCTTGTTCTGCTCTGCATCCGGAGGTATACAGACTGTGTGTCTCTGCAAGTTTACTGTTATGAGTGTTAACCTGTTTAATAATTCATCTCCAATTGCAATGGCTATTTGGCTCTTCAGATCAGATTTTACTTTCTGAAGCCACTCCATATATTTGCTGAGGTGATCCCCTCTGCTCATACCAATCTGAAGAGTTTACCATTGACTAGATCAGCTTGCATATGCTTTTGCTCAGATTTGTTGCTATTTCAGTGGCAGAATATTTCAAGGGCAGAATTTTCTCATCTCTTTGGATGGTGCTGAGATGAAAACAAAAATGTTACATCTGGTGAGAGTTAATTATATTTCAAATCTGTTGGCTTGGCCTATAAATACTGAGTAAAACGTACTCAGTGTTTGAAGGCTGAGACTGTGCTGCTGTGGGAGTTGGTTTTGTAAGTAAGTTAATGGCTCTGGGGAGGGATAGAAAGCTTTTGACAGCCAGAAACCCTCTGCTGCGCAGCGCATGAAAGTATGGATAGAACTGAGACCCAGTGCAACTCTGGTTTAGATCCATTCAAGGACATTGCACTAGGACATGTGGTCTTGCACACAGAGCAAGGGAAGGTAAAAAGCCATTGTCTCTCTTTATTCAACATGATCTTACACAACTGGCAATTTTAAACTCAGGCGTCCTTCTGAGCAAGCCCTGAAATCATTCTGGTTTTGGTTTTGTCTGTATCACGTATCAATTTATCATCATCTCACAAGCATGAATTTCCTGTTACTGGAAGGGTAATTTTACCATCTGCATGTTCCAGATGGGGAACCTGAGACATAGAAAGAAGCCAGAATGGAATCAAGACTTTCAGAGTTTTAGTCCATCGTCTGCCTAGGAAGGTCGAGGGTTCAGCTGTCCTCTAAGCCTACAGCAGCACAGAGAGAATACAGGCAAGTCAGGCAGCAGGCTTTTTCAGTAGCAGAATTGCTCCATGGTGGAAACAACATTAGTTCACTGATGGCCAGAGGCAAGAGATAAGAAGTGATTGCCAAAACAACCAAGAAAGAGATAAGACATCATCCTCTGGGTGCCAGCTGAAAAAAGAAAAAGGCAACCTGACCATCTTGTGCATTATTCTTCAGTAATGGAATGTGTTAACTAACTTTGAAATTAACTCAATAAACCTAAGAAATGTGCTTTCTGACCATGCTGCTTAGCAGTAGACTAATACAATCTTACCGTGACGCGTTCTTGGCCACAGCCATGGGTTAGAGTCACCGATACAAGATCTCTTCCATCCTAAGGCTGCTCATTAGTGCCATGATTTTTGTGGTGAAACAGTGATGACAGAGAAATGCACAGCCGGGGTTGGACAGGCCAGACCAGTGCTCACCTCCTCCTTGTCCTCAGACACTTTTGCAGGTTTAATAAATGTGGTGTGGTCATTGGCTGGTCTGTCTGCAGATCAAGTCTGCCTCCAGAGGGGTCAATATCAAGATACCTGTGGGGTTTTAATCCCCATGACCTGTGTGAATTAAGAAACAGTAATTGCAATGGCTGAGAAAATTTGTATATGAATGTCTTCATGAAGTGAAGATGCTTCAAAGCAGAGCCTTGGGCAACATGGTCTAGTGTGAGGCATCCCTGCTCATGACAGGGGGTTGGAACTGGATGATCTTAAAGTCCTTTCCAACCCTAACTATTCTGTGATTCTATAATGTCCTTCTGCAATCCTGTTTGTTTTCCTGAATGCCTGTTTTACATTTTGAGTGATACATACCAAGCAGGTACCTGCTAGATTTCTTGCAGGACATATACAATCACATCATCACTGCAAAGATAGGTTGAAACAGCAGCTGGACTGCAAAGACAACTAGTCCTTGAAATGCTACAAGCTGTTGAGATCACTGGGAAATGAAGCTATTGAATATGTGGTCTTGATCTTGTGAAAACACCCAGTAAGAGGTACCCTGTCACATGAAGAGCCCCACTAGGAAAACAGGAGACCAGGGATGTCAGTTGGCTTGTGTGAACTGTAAGCATCTAAAGTTACAAGAGCACTCCTATCAGTATAAAAGCTGCATGAAAATGTCTTTCAGGATCAGGTTATAGATGTATATTGTGACCTATCCTTTAATTTTTAATTATTTTTCTCCCTGTGGAGGTGTTAGGTTTCCAGAGACTTCACAAAGCAGGCAGCCTTTGCAAGTGCAATGTCATTCAATGAGATATGTGAGGGTAGAAGGAATATTGAAAATTCATGCAAAAAACCCTCAAGAAGATTCTCTAGATAAGTTGACTTATGATTGCTGTCTATTTACATATAGTGTGAGGTGTCCCTGCCCATGGCAGGGGGGTTGGAACTAAATGATCTTAAGGTCCTTTCCAACCCAAACCATTCTGGGATTCTATGATTCTGATTATAATGTCTTTTCCTCCTTCTGACTAGATGCTTGTGCTTCTCCTGTAATCCTGTGGCCTACAACTTTCAAAGCTTATATTATTTTAATATTATTAAAAACTCTTATAAATATTATTAAAAACTCTTATAGAAGAGTTTTTACTTGGCTCTGAAAACAGACCTAATGGGTGTTCCTAATCTTCTGAAGGACATGGAGGGATAAGAATATTTACTAGAGGTCAGCTCCATTTCCATTATCTAACCTCATCAGGAAGGGTGTCTTTTCTAGCCAAACTACAAGGACAAGCACAGCAGATGGGACTCAATTCCCAGCTCAGCTCCAAAGAGGATCCTTTGTTAGTCATCTATAGATGATCTGATTTTCCCTGGGTTTCAAACATGGATAGGCATCTGCTGGTATTTTCTAAGTCCTTGTACTCTTCTGAGGGCAACAGCAAATCAGGGGCTTTTGCTGGTATCAGCAGAGTTCTGGGTGGACGTTTTGGTCCTGAAAAAACATGGCTGGGCCCCAGGAAGGGGAATGAATCATAAATGTTGGATGCTGAAGTTTACTGGGGCATTTTCTTGTCACTTGTAGGTGCCTGAAGAGCATATAAAGTCTGCCCCAGCTTCTTCTCAAGGGGTGAGCCATTCCAGGGAACTCCTTCATGTCAAAAACAGCCTTGCAGAAAACGGAGGGACTGAGAGAGGCAGCTGCTTTAGCTGACATTGTTGCTGAAAGAAGCGAAAATGGATGGATAGTCCCAGCAGTTTGGTATTTCACTGTTAGGTATGAGTTTCCGGGAGACACAGATTGCAACCAGGATTTCTTAGGAGTAACCTTTAGGAGGCCTATAAGGATGCTGGGGAGGGACACTTCATTAGGGACTGTAGTGATAGGACAAGGGGTAACGGGTTGAAACATAAACAGGGGAAGTTTAGATTGGATATAAAGAAGTTTTTTACTGTGAGAGTGGTGAAGCACTGGCACAGGGTGACCAGAGTAGCGGTAAATGCTCCATCCCTGGCAGCATTCAAGGCCAGGTTGGACAGAGCCTTGGGTGACATGGTTTAGTGTGAGGTGTCCGGGCTCATGGCAGGGGGTTTGGGACTGGATGATCTTAAGGTCCTTTCTAACCCAAACTATTCTATGATTCTATGATTCTATGATTCTATAACCTGTTCTGCAGTTAACAGAATCAAGCTGTAATTAGTAATAACTGATAATTCACACAATGTTGTGTGTGGTTTCATCAGCATCTGGGAGCCCAAGCCAAGCTGTGTACTCATAAGCGCAGGGTCAAACTGACATATGTGGCTGCTTGGTAGGTAGTTGGAAAACCCCTATGAGAATACTCTGGTTTATAAGGGGTGCATATATTCCTGCATATAGCAGCCATCAAGCTTCTGGATGAGGTCTGGACCATGTAACTGCTTATTGCTACTAGTGGGTACTGCTGTAGTTTCAGCACTGAGTTTATCAGTTCTTCACTGCACAGTTCTGTCAGTGTCTAGAGCAAGCAAGTCCCTGGGACACTTTCAGGCACTATCTTCTCAGCACATGCCTTCCCTCTCTTCTTCTTGTTTTCTGGTGACAGAATAACCGAGCAGTGTTTCCTGAGTTTCCACTGAAACTGGATGTTTTAAAGAGTGAGCAAGAAGGAAACATCAACAAAATTACCTTGGACCACCCAGCCAGGACCAGTCCATGAGGGAGGGATGGAAAGTTCCTTTCATTCTGCTCACTGGTCTTAGACATCACATATTGGATTAGAGCAAACAAACAAATACAAACCCAACAGTTCCATAGAATCACAGAACGGGTTGGGTTGGAAAGGACCTCAAGATCATCAAGTTCCAACCCCCTGCCATGAGCAGGGACACCTCACACTAGACCATGTTGCCCAAGGCTCTGTCTAACCTGGCCTTGAGCACTGCCAGGGATGGAGCATTTACCACTTACCATGAGTTCTTAGCCTGTAACTAGAATTCTAATCACTTTCAGTTTCAAGTTTCACTCATGAACTTTAATGACTTGAAATCTGCCTGCAGCTCTGGCACTAATGTGTCACTGACGGGGAGCAGTCGCTGACAAAAGAGGTAACCTGAAAGCAGCCAGGACTGTGTTTCCTCAGCTAAAAATGCAATTGACACTTTTTGTTATTAATTGAAAACCTCAACAGCTTAAAAATATGTGATAGGTAAGGAGCAGTTTTTTACTGCACTCCCAAGCTGAAAAATTAGCTTGCTGGGCAATCTTTTTGGCAGAAAATGACATAAACTTACTATTACAGTTTCAAACCAAGTGAGAAACAGTAAAAGTGTACTGTTGTTAAGAAAAAACACATGTAGACTAAGCTTCACTTGATCTCTGATGACAAATGACACTTTATGTTTCAACAGATCTTTATTTCGCTAGATTTTTAGGCCTGTCATCTTCGATTTCTTCTTTTTCAACACACCCTGCTGACATTTCTTGAGACCTTTGTCAAGCTTCTGAAATCCCATCAGCATCCCTCACACTCTCACAGACTACACGACTTGGCTGACAAGGTTGCTATAATGTTGTCTTTAACATCCTTTTATCAGTCTTTATGTCTGGAAAATGCTGAGCTCCAAATTTATGGTACTGTCCCATGGTGACCTCAGATTATAAATTTGAAATAAGGGGGTCTTCTCACTTAATATTTCTTAACTGTTATGACTATAATACAAGAGTAAGAAGAACCAGCCAAGAAAACATGCCTGGGTTCAGTGTGCAAAAGCAGATTTGCTTGGCTTAGAGGCGTTATGTGATTGTGAACCATTTTCCAGTATAGTCTTTAAGTTAAGGGATTTGCAGTCAGAGAGGGGGAATCCTATGGGTAATCTTTGCTGAATAAGGAGAAACATCTCTCATATGTAAGATGGACTGCTTGCTGCTAAATTCAGAGGCAACGATGAGTATATGGGGTGTTCAATGAGTTACCTTCTCCAACAAAGGGAATTTGAGTTAAAGAAAACACTCTTAAGATGAGAAGTTATTGAGCCAGAGTCTTTCATTGAGCAATCACTGCTCTGTGGTTCTGCCTGGGCTTCTGTCATGGGACAGGAGCTTGCTTTGACTATGGACAAAAAAATATATCCCTTCATTTAGCTATCTGTGCTTAATGCTTAGTCTAGAGGCCATTGTAAGTGATTGAAGTGATAAAGATGAACACTTCAAATACAGGTTCCAGTTAGAAACCTTTTAGCTGCTTTAGGCTGGTTATGCAAGTAGTAGCGCATGTTATATAGGAGGATTAGTAGGAGGCCAGTGCCTAGGCTGGGAGGAGACAAAAGCAAAACAGTAGATTTGACTGCTCTAAGTATCTCCAAGTGGGTATGACGTGGTATCTGTAGCATCATATTAGGCATATTACCTGTTGGACAAGGATTATGGGAAGGTTTGTTGGATTCCTGGATGGAAAAAAAATGGGCAAGTGAAAATTCATAGCTCTGAAACCGTTTTAGAGCTGTTTACCAGACAGTGAGGCATTCATGTGTGGTGTCCTCTGAAGGTTTTGAAAGCATTTTGTTAATATTGTAGATGAAGAGTGTCAGTCCTCTCAGCACACCAAGTTTTGATGAGTCTTTTTCTAGGGCTTATACCTCAAACAGATCCATTTCTGCGCAGACTAATTCCATTGTCATCCCTTCCTCTTTTGACCATGCTGGTTTCCACCGAATTAATTCCCACTCTTATAGATTTTGGTTTACTGTTAATCTCCCCTTAACCTGAATGCTATTTTTTATCTCCTAATTCATTCTGCGTGTCCTACAGTCTCCCTGGGCCATCACCATGGATGGAAGGTTTCTATCAGCCCCTCTGTTTCATCACCTTTGAGCTGATTTTCCTACAACTTGAAAAACATCCATACAATTTTCTCTGAGCTATCTCCTCTTCCTTCGTTTCTGGTTCTGCAGCATTTACTGTTTGCTGGCATAAACACAAGTTATTTGAAATACGCCATTAAAATGATTCTTTCATGAGCATTAATCAGTAGAAAAAACCCTTCAATAGGTGTTTGAGAAGGAGGAAGGTTTTCGGATGCTTCCTATTTCTCAGATTTACTTAGTTCCAGATCAATTTTCAAACACACATTAACATTTGGGTGATCAAAATCTCTAATCCCTGCTCTATAACACATTTGTCATTTTTCTCCTACTTTCATTGTTGGATGGGAATTGATCTTTTTAAGTGCATGGTATGATCTCTTACTAATGGCTCACAAATCTCTCTCTCTGTCAAGTGAGTGCCCATATCACATAATAAAGTTCATATTCCACTATGGAAACTTCTCAAGGGTCTGGGCAAAGCTGGTCACACTGTCTGGAACAAACATTTTATGTTTTCCCATTAGCTTTTAGGTTTATCTAAGCCAATCTTAGCTAGACCAAAAGACACATTTTTTAAGGTGTTTTTATACTAAAGAAAACCGAACACCAGCTAATATGGGTTTTCTGTGGTCTGTCAGTCTGAAATGATGTATTTCGAGCCCTGAATGACAAAATATGTGACATTTTTGAACTGACATTTTGGAGACATTATTTCTTCATGAAAAGTTCAAGTACATTCAACTTTCCATCTCTTTTTGGCACGTAGCTGAACCCTTGACATTTCAAACTGGGCAGAAAATCTTTATTTTTGTTGTTGTTGTTATTGTTATTATTATCATCATCATCACCATCATCATTGTCATCATCCTCCTCCTGTTTAATTCTGGCTGTGTCAGTTAGTTCTGACACATGTCCCAGGACCAGCAGGGTCAGTAGTCACTGAAGATACAGTGCTGTAAGTGACTGAGGAGGTGTGGATTTAGGGTATCTCTCATTACATCCTTGATGCCGTCATTGAGTCAGCTTTTCATGGCTGCACCAACCCTTTGACTTATTATACTACTTTTTCCCTTTCTCTCTCACCCCACTGATTAGGATGTCTTTAGGGCAGTGAGTTGTTTAATGTGAGGCATAGTGCTGCTGTAACCTGCAGACCTATGGGAATAGCATGAAGTGTTAAGAAGTATGTGTTAGTGAAGAAAATGTAGGTGCCTTGAAACAGAAAGAGCAGACATGCTTGACACATTGTCTCTGCCCAATTCCATCATGGATGTGATTTAATGTGTTAATGTAGTACCTATAAAGCTTTGCTCATGTAAAAAGGGGGCTGAATGATTTTCAAAGAACTTGCAGCCTTCCAGCTCAAGAGTACTAGGATAGGGCAAAATCAGGAAAGATATGATGGCCCTTTTTCCCTCCTCCTTTCCTCCAGTTTCCATAGCATTCCCCAATGTCTGGATTCATAACACATGTGGGACTTGACCTTGTGCAGCTTTTCCCTATCACCCCTCGACTCCTGATGGAAATGGTGCTGTCGTCATGGTCAGGACAGTGCTTGTGGGGACAGCACCCGTCACTTGCAAGTACTGTGAACTGTTTGTCCGGCAACATCTGAGAGCAAGTCAAGCCAAAGAGATGAACAGACCCATTGCATGGAGAAGCCCATGAGCCAGGTATGAGCATCACAGCTGCTGTTTGGAGGGAATCTTGGTGTGGTAGATTAAGTAGTGAAGCTTTGTAGCCCCTCTTATTTCAACGGAGGGGTTTCTGGTTGCCATACTTGCCTACCCTGGGTAATTAGCAACCTAGTCTAGTGGAAGGTGTCCGTGCCCATGGCAAGGGCTTGGAACTGGATGATCTCTAAGTCCCTTCCAACCCAAACGATTCTGTGATTCTGTGACTCTTTAAGCATAAGGAAATACTGTCCTGAGATGCTAATGCCTCCTGTGAGCAGTTCTAGACTTGATATCACTTTGGGCAGCATCCTCAGGCTCTGCAAATGTTAGCTTCACAGCTCTCTTCCTCTTTGTGCGTGGCCAACCCCTTCCTCTGCTACCAGCTTCTTCTCTTTGCCTCACCTTCACATTCTTTGTACCTTTCCTACCCTTGCTCAAGCAAAGACATTTGTTACGGCCTTTGCAATGAAATATCACTCTCCTGTAATTTTTCTTTGTTCCCTGCCTGCACTTGCACCTCTAGGCTAAAAAATAGCAATAAGGGTGGTTTAAATCATTTCTCGCCTACACTGTCTTGGCACAATAGAGATCGTGCAGATAGCAGGATAGTGAGAGGTGGCATTATTACTTCCTTGCACTGTGGGCACACATCATATAGAGATGGATTCCCTAATCATACCTGAAATGGGCAGCAAGCATCACCGAGGGCAAGCATAAATCTTTGTCTGTCTCTGTGTGAGGCTTGGGAAGACTTAGCTGTAGCTGCTATCAAGAAAATTAATTCCTAAGCAACTTGTACCTCCAGTGCGCTGATGACATATCTTCGTATGAAGGTAGGCTGAGAAAGTTGGGGCTGTTCAGCCTGGAGAAGAGAAGGCTGCGTGGAGACCTCATAGCAGCCTTCCAGTATCTGAAGGGGGCCTACAAGGATGCTGGGGATGGACTCTTCATTAGGGACTGTAGTGACAGGACAAGGGGTAACGGGTTCAAACTTAAACAGGGGAAGTTTAGACTGGATACAAGGAAGAAATTCTTTACTGAGAGGGTGGTGAGGCACTGGAATGGGTTGCCCAGGGAAGTTGTGAATGCTCCATCCGTGGCAGTGTTCAAGGCCAGGTTGGACAGAGCCTTGGGTGGCATGGTTTAGTGCGAGGTGTCCCTGCCCATGGCAGGGGGGTTGGAACTGGATGATCTCAAGGTCCTTTCCAACCCTAACTATTCTATGGTTCTATGATTCTATGATTCTGCTCCAGCAAAGATGGCAAACCTTCCTTGAGATACCTTTGCCTGTGTGTGTATGCTCCCCTTTCCTCCCAAAAGCTTTACAGCCAGGCTGAGAGATCCAGTGGGATACTATTTTTATTGCATTGATAGCTATATAGAAAGCCTGTTGTATGTGTTACTTGCCCTGGGCTGGGCTGTGATGGGTACATAGTGCCTGGGTACCTACTTGAGGAACCTTGAAGAGCTGCCCTGTAAAACGGTTCTCTGCTAGAGTGTGAGCATCCAAGTGTTGCAGAGTTTGTGGGCTCTGGGTGCTGGAATCACCATCCTTGGAAGTGTACAAAAACCACGTGGAAGAGGCCCTCAGTGACATGGTTTAGTAGTGGCCTTGGCAGTGATGGGTTAATGATTGAACTTGATCTTAAAGGTCTTTCCCAACCTGGTTGATTCTATGATTCCATGTACTGGATATAGAGCAGTGAGATTGTGCCATGGCTGCATGGGTTGCTCTCAGGCACACACTGTGGTGCCTGGATTCCTGGTGAAGGGAAGACAGTTGCTATATTTAGGGCAGAAATTTGTGGTCACTGCAGATTTGTCTCCATGAGAAAAGGCTCCATTAACAACTGGCTTCCTCCATAGGATTATGAATTGCTGCTTGACTCGTCCCTAGTGTTTTAGTTCAGGTTCTTTAATGCATTGAAATTGTTGTTTGCCCTAGTTAACATTATGCTTAGTGACCTGTTATCCTCCATCTGTAACTCTGCTGGTTAATGGAAGGAAGCAGGCACTGAATAATGTGAGACCTCCCCACTTCCACACCTCCATCAGCTCTGTATGAGACCTATGGCCTCACTTCTGTTCCTGCTATAGTTGATGAGTTCCCATCCTGAATCCAGACAGCTCAGTGAGGCACTGTCCACTTATGTCACCTCCATATTCTGCACCCATTCCCCAAATCCAGTTCCACCATGGACTGAGCTCAGGTGAGCACCTAAGCTTGTTTAGTTGGGAATGCTCCTTCTGTCAATTGCTTTGGAGCTGGTTATCTACAGGGATTTCCCTGTTTAGCAGGCACAGCCTCAGAATAGTGTTTTCCTTCCCATTTGGTATCACTAAAATAGGACGATGTAGTGTCTATTGAAAAAAAGAGGCTTTGGATACGCTGCCTGTGAGATTATATTGTAAGCTGATAAGTATTCTTACCTCCAGCAAATCCAGCCCTATTAAAGAAGGATTATTTACAGATGAGTTAAAAGCTTAGAAAACACTTATCTAATCTTTCACTGGAGGTGTATTGCCTCAGCAACTGACTCCCAACAAATCACATCCAGGCAGGCAGAATACAGCCAATAAATACACCACCAGAGGAGGAAAAAAGGTGCTTTTGTGACTCCTGTGTCCTGCAAAGCCTGTCCCAAACCCTTATTGTGTACAGGCAATGACAGGAACGTAAGACAAGCATTTGCCCTCAGACCCTTTAGATTCATTCTGTGAGTCATTGGGTTGACAGTGTTTTAAATACTTCCTGTTAAAGCAGAGAGCAAGAAATGGGTGTTTGACATAGGTTTGACACTCTCAGTACTTAAACATGGTGATGACTGTGACAATTAAGCCTGTGCTTTGACTTAGAAGATAATGAACATCCTCTTGACCATCTGTTATTGCAGATGGCACAGTGGCAACACCCTCTCTTGGGAAAAAGGGAGAAGGTGGCAAGAAGACCTTAAAGATGATGTTTCCTTGGAGTCTGGTATGATCTGGTATGATCCAACTAGATGTGTTGGGGGAGGGGGACATTGTTTCACCCAACACACCCAGTCAGTTGCCAGCACCTATAATAAATGCGATGTAGAGATATTCCAGCCGCTCCAGCCAATGAGCCGGCTTCCTTTGGAGCTCGGCTCAGATGCCTCTATACGAACGCCCGTAGCATGGGAAACAAGAGGAATTAGAGATGTGTGCACGACTACGGGAGTATGATATAATAGGCATCACAGAAACATGGTGGGATGGCTCCTACGACTGGAGTGTTGGAATGGAAGGTTACAGGCTCTTTAGAAAAGACAGGCCTGGCAGGCGGGGAGGGGGAGTTGCTATTTATGTTAGGGATAGGCTGGAGAGTATGGAACTCTGTCTGGGGACGGGTGAGCAGTCGACAGAGAGTTTGTGGGTCAGGGTTAAAGGGAGAGCAGCGATGGGGGACTTCGCTGTGGGGATCTGTTACAGACCACCTGATCAAGAGGAATCTGTGGATGAAGTGCTCTATAGGCAGATAGGAACAGCCTCACACTCACAGGCCCTTGTTCTCATGGGGAACTTCAACCACCCTGACATCTGTTGGAGTGCAGGTACGGCCCAGCACAAGCAATCCAGGAGGTTCCTCGATTGTGTGGAAGACAACTTCCTTCTGCAAGTAATAGAGGAGCCAACAAGGAGAGGTGCCATGCTTGACCTCGTGCTCACCAACAGGGAAGGGCTCGTTGGAAATGTGACGCTCCAGGGCAGCCTTGGATGCAGTGACCACAAGATGGTCGATTTGAGATCCTCGAGACAGTGAGAAGAGTGTGCAGCAAGCTCACTTCACTGGACTTCAAGAGAGCAGACTTTGGCCTCTTCAGGAACCTGCTTAGTAAGGTTCCATGGGACACAGCCCTAGAGGGCAGGGGGGCCCAAGACTCTTGGCTGTTATTCAAGGATCACTTGCTCCAAGCTCAGGAGTGTTGTATCTCAAGTAGAAGGAAGTGCAGCAGGAGGGCCAGGAGACCTCCTTGGATGGATAAGGAGCTGCTGAGGAAAATTCAAAGGAAAAAAGAGGCTTATAGAAGGTGGAAGCAGGGACAGGTGGCCTGGGAAGAATACAGGGATGTTGTCTGGGAAGCTAGGGACCAGGTGAGGAAGGCTAAGGCCCAGTTAGAATTGAACTTGGCTAGGGATATTAAAGATAACAGGAAGGGATTCTATAGGTACGTAGTGAATAAAAGACAAACTAGGGACAACATAGGCCCCCTTTGGAAGATATCGGGAGAACTGGCTACCCAGGATTTGGAGAAGGCTGAGGTTCTTAATGACTTCTTTGCCTCAGTCTTCACTGGCAAAGTCTCTGACCACACCACCCAAGTCTTGGAAGGCAAACGCAGGGACTGTGAGAATGAAGACCCTAGGCCCACTGTAGGAGACGATCTAGTTCGTGACCATCTTAAAAACCTAAATGTACACAAGTCCATGGGACCTGACGAAATCCATCCGCGGGTCCTGAAGGAGCTGGCGAATGAAGTTGCTAAGCCACTGGCCATCATATTTGAAAAATCATGGCAGTCAGGTGAAGTTCCCGACGACTGGAAAAAGGGAAATATAACCCCCATTTTCAAGAAGGGCAAAAATGGATGACCCAGGGAATTACAGACCAGTCAGTGTCACCTCTGTGCCTGGCAAACTCTTGGAGCAGATTCTCCTGGAAGGCATGCTAAGGCACATGAAAAACAAGGATGTGCTTGGTGACAGCCAGCATGGCTTCACTAAGGGGAAATCCTGCCTGAGCAATTTGGTGGCCTTCTATGATGGGACTACGGAACTGATGGACAGGGGCAGAGCAGTTGATGTCACCTACTTGGATTTGCGCAAAGCATTTGACACCATCCCACACGACATCCTTGTCTCTAAATTGGAGAGACATCAATTTGATGGGTGGACCACTCGGTGGATAAAGAACTGGCTGGATGGCCACACGCAAGGAGTTGTGGTCAATGGCTCGATGTCCGGCTGGAGACCAGTAATGAGTGGTGTCCCTCAGGGATGGGTGTTGGGACCGGTCTTGTTCAACATCTTTGTCGGTGACATGGACAGTGGGATTGAGTGTGCCCTCAGCAAGTTTGCCGATGACACCAAGCTGTGTGGTTCGGTTGATACGCTGGAGGGAAGGGATGCCATCCAGAGGGACCTCGACACGCTTGTGAGGTGGGCTGATGCCAACCTGATGAAGTTTAACCATGCCAAGTGCAAGGTCCTACACCTGGGTCGGAGCAGTCCCAGGCACAGCTACAGGTTGGGCAGAGAAGAGATTCAGAGCAGCCCTGCAGAGAAGGACTTGGGGGTGTTGGTCGATGAAAAAATGAACATGAGCCGGCTTCAGTGTGCGCTCGCAGCCCAGAAAGCCAACTGTATCCTGGGCTGCATCAAGAGAAGTGTGACCAGCAGGTCGAAGGAGGTGATCCTGCCCCTCTACTCTGCTCTCGTGAGACCTCACTTGGAGCATTGTGTGCAGTTCTGGTGTCCTCAACATCAAAAGGACATGGAACTGTTGGAACAAGTCCAGAGGAGGGCCACGAGGATGATCATGGGACTGGAGCACCTCCCGTATGGAGATAGGCTGAGAAAGTTGGGGCTGTTCAGCCTGGAGAAGAGAAGGCTGCGTGGAGACCTCAGAGCAGCCTTCCAGTATCTGAAGGGGGCCTACAATGATGCTGGGGAGGGACTCTTCATTAAGGACTGTAGTGACAGGACAAGGGGTAACGGGTTCAAACTTAAACAGGGGAAGTTTAGATTGGATCTAAGGAAGAAATTCTTTACTGTAAGGGTGGTGAGGCACTGGAATGGGATGCCCAGGGAGGTTGTGAATGCTCCATCCCTGGCGGTGTTCAAGGCCATGTTGGATGAGGCCTTGGGTGACATGGTTTAGTGTAAGTTGTCCCTGCCCGTGGCAGGGGGGTTGGAATTGGAAGATCTTATGGTGCTTTCCAACCCTAACTATTCTATGATTTTATGATCTTTGTTCAGCCCAGCCTGCCAGGGCAGGTAAGTCAGGCAGAGATCAGACAGGATCTGGTGATGCTGCTGCTGAGTTTCTGCTGCAGACTGGGAACTCATGTGAGCAGTTAGAGGTGGATTTAACTCCAGATTCCCAGCACCTTTGTGCTTTTCTTACATGTTTAAAGCCTATCCCAGAGTTCAGCAGCTTAAAGACACCTGCATATTGTGATTTATAGGTGATATCCTATTGCATTTCTAGACTCTAGACTTGCTACTGCAAGGCAAAGTCTTTGGCAGTGTCAGGGAGTTGCTGTGTGGAAGGGAATTCGTAAGAGATGGACGCTCTTTATCCATACATACCAGAGCTAGCTAAGGCTAGTTGTTTAGCCTGAGCCATCAGTTAATCAGCTGATGTAGTGGAGGGGCCAGCTGTGTATTGCTTTTCTACCGATGTTATAACAACCCTATTACTATTATACTAATGATATATTAGACCTAATTCATTTTCCCTGGTTGCCACCACCTGCTTCTGCTTAGATCAAGGGCTAATGAGCAGTTGACAGTAGTTAATGAGCTTCTGCAGTGAGCATTGCAATTTCTTCACTGACTTAAATGGTATCAGGGCATCGTGCTCTGCTTCTTTGGGATATTTGGCACCATTAGGTCCTTCCCCAGTGTGTTGGGAGGAACCATCTCCATCAGCAAGAGACAGTGGATGTCATCCAGAGCAGCCCTTGTCTGAGTCAGGGAGCTGTGCTTTTGTTCACAGCTTTCCAAACTGGTCTATAGACCAGTTCAGCTGTGGCAGTTTTAATGGTGACAACCAACCCAAGCAGCCACAGCATCACCTTCCTTGCAATGAGCTTTGTAATGGTGCTGTTGGTGAGTTCTGCTCTGGTAGGGTTATTATGGTAACCTTGCCTTGTCTGAGATGTTTGATTGCTGTATGGATTGCTGGTGGGGATGAGGATCTGATGTGTGAGCAGAGATTTAGGAACTGATCTGCACTTTCCGGCTCTCTCATCCTTGACATAGGGACCCAGGTGTCATTGCCTTATTGTGTGCCAGCTATAAAGTGCCATCATTAGAGTGCAATGAATAACTTGCTGATGCCAGATGAATACCTAAATTCCTTTGAAAATCAGTGTGAAATGACCTTCCTGAGATGGATTAGAACCCTTAGTTCACTGCACATAGAGGTACTGCCTGACTACTGTGCAGCTCTGGTCCCAAATAACTTTTCAAACTGGGACAGTGTCCTTAAAGCCACATGGGTGTGATTTGACAGCCGAGTCCAGACATTTGGCTGGCTGTGTGAAGAGACCTTTAAAAGGCAGTGGGAAAAATGAGAGAAGGTGACCAGTCAGGGCAACAGGCTGGCAGCGTTTGCCACCACTGCCTGAATCGATAGCCCCAGCATGTTTAGATTCTTGCTATTTTAACTATTTCCTGCTTCCCAGGCATTTTATAAAGATTGTTTTCCAGCTTTCCCTTGGTTTTGCAGAACCCAGTCTGGGGAATTAGCTCAGGTTTGCCTAGAGATAGGAGGAAGAAGAAAGTCGTTTAATAAGTGTGGTGGGTTGACCTTGGCTGGACACCAGGAACCTCTGCCCTGGTGCCTGGAGGACCTCCTGCCTCCTTCTTCGTTGACCTTGGTGTCTGCAGGGCTGTTGCTCTCACATATTCTCACCTCCCTCAGGCTGCTGTTGAGCAGGGTTTATTTCCCCTTAACTGTGCTATCTCAGAGGCACTAACATCATCACTGATGGGCTCAGCCTTGGCCAATGTTGGGTCTATCTTTTAGCTGGCTGGCATTGGCTCTGTCTGGGGGAACCTTCTGGCACTTTCTTACAGAAGCCACCCCTGCAGCCTCCCTGCTACCAACACCTTGCCACACAAACCCCGTAGAATAAGAGACGCTGCTGTGCAATGAGGAGCCCACCTACAGACTGCTTTGTACAGTGTTGCTCAGGAAAACAGGTTGTTGCCAAGGTTGTTGGAGCAGTAACTTTGCTTTGAAAAACCTGTCAGTAAACAGGCTGGCATCTCAAAAATAACTTGCTGTTGTTTCTTTTTCCCTAAGTTGTGCTCATCTGCATATCAATGGGAATTGTTGTTTGGATTCTTTCCCTCTCCTAAATCTACTGGAGAAGTTTATAGCACCACAATGAATGTTTAGATGATTAACCATCCTTCTGACTACGCACATAAAACTCCATGGACAGAGTTTTTCTCCCTCTGTGGTCCCATGCAGACTTGAAAGCAATGTCCCCGTCATGTTTCTGCCCCTGCTAGTGACTGACAATGTCCATGTGGCCTCCCTGGAGCCCACAAGTCTGCCTTTGGGATGCCCAAAGGTTCCTGGGCTGTTGGAACCCCATAAGCACAACCGAGTTTATGCTCCACTAAGCTGCTCACAAGCATGTAATTGTTACAGACAGTCCTTATCCCAATGGCTGTGCTATGATGTCAGAAACATGGAACAATTCTTTATTTGAAAGAAATATTCTGATGATTATTCACCACGGTGCTGACAATGCCCAATACACAGCAGAAGTGTGGTAAGGAGGAAGGGGCAGTGCTTCACCAGATAGAATCTGGCAACTTTCATGTCAATGTGAAGTCAAAAAGGTAAAGAAAAAGTGCAAGAAAGAGAAAAGTTTCTGCATCCTCAGTCATTTCTGAAACCAGGAATGTCCTGTGTGACTGATGTGTCTCATGACATATCAAGAGCATATTCATTCTCTTCTGCTATTCTGCTTTAAGGAAAAAAGACAAATTATGCCTTGTGAAGAAGCCATTTGCTATAAAGTGTAAAAATGCTTTAATATTAATATTTTATAATAAAATTCATGACATATTTATAAACACTCTATCAAGCATTTACAACTGAACCACAGCTGAGAGCTTGGACCGGAATAAATAAGCAAGGACACAGCTAGTATGAAATATACATCTTAATTTTTATAATCGTGTGTGCTTTATTCTTTACACAAATGGAATGGATGCGCGAGAGTATTTACACATAACAGGAGTGTAAGCTGGACAAGGGTATTCTGTAAACTCCAGTTCAGATTCTGAGTACCCCACACTACAGCTGGACTGAGAAACATCCTGCTCAAGAGATGCGCGCTGGCCAGTGTGCCGCTCCTGCAGAGCACAGGCTGCTGCACTCGGAGACTCGAAGCGGCCGATTCCAATGAAGGAATACAAATCCAGAAATTAAAAGGTTGCTATCCCACTAAGAGCCAACAGTGTTGCCTTTTTAGTTCTTTTTTTTCCACTTTTTTCTTTTATTTTTCCCCAAAATACCTTGCCTAGGATGCTGGCTACCACCCGTCCCCAGAAATGCTGTTTTACACCAGGGCAAGTTGCCTGAGCTGTAGGTCAGGGCCATAAGCTGCTAATGTGGTGTGAGGGATGATCGATCACATCTCATGCTCCTCACCTTAAAGACAGAGTCTCAAAAGGGGTAGTGGTACCTATTGCTCTTGGTGAGATGTAAGTGGGGCTGAAGTCTTCTGAAAATCTGGCCATAGCATTTGACCCATAGGGTATCTTTTTGTTCAGCAATTTCACAGCCACTACCTCAAAATGATCTTGGTCTATGACTTGACCCTCTGGGTGCTGCAGTAATGTAAGCAGTAGACAACGACGGAAAGAGCTGAGCTACCGTTTAATCCTGTGGCCTTGGTGTTTTACAGTAATGCTAAAAAATAGGTGTAATGGGGAGGGCAGATGCGTAACTTCAGGTGGTGTAAATGGGATGGGCTCCACTGAAATCCATCATAGAATCATAGGATGGCTTGGGCTGGAAGGGACTTTAAAGATTGTCCGGTCCAACTCCCCCAGTGGAGTGACCGTGATTTACACCAGCTGAGGATCTAGGCTAGCTATATGCTGATTAGATTTTAGATGTTGTTTGCTGTTAGCTTTGATGCTGATTTGTGACCTGGAATGGTAACCTTTTTTTACATAAAGACAACCTCATTATTCTGAACTAATTGACAAGATGTCTGATTTTTAATGGAATAGGAAAATACATTTATTCCACCAAGGCATGGGCTTGAGCACATGAATGCAGTTGCACAGTGAACCGCATGCATAACATGGCAGACAAAATGTTCAAGAGAAAAAAGGTTGAGAATCAAAGCTGTGAAGGATAAAAGACCACTTTCTCTGAACACGGCAGATATTATGGCTTTGAATCTGCAGCTTAAAGAGAAGATTGAGACTTTATCCATTAACACTGCTTTTCCTACAAATACCCTTCTGTGTTGTCACTCACTGAATCCTCCGGTCATGTATACGAATCGAAGAACAAAGAATAAAATATAAGGAAATTAAAAGAAAAATACAATTTGACTGAGCAAGTAACAGCCAAAGTGTAACACCAACAAATGCTCCATAGAAACCTAGTGTAAGTAGGTAGGTGGTTAACTAGGACACTGTCGCTGGCTCGTAGTGGTTATCAGCTCAGGTTCCACACTGCTCTCCAGGATGAGGATTTGAAATTTCAGTGCAACGGAGAGATTTCTTATCCTTGACTTTCACAGAGTGTTCCTAGGACCCTATCCACACCGGAGCATCAAACCATGCTAGCTACAAACACAATTACAGCACAGAATATTTATCTAGAAACAGCCTTTACTACCAAAGAAATTACAAAGTGCTAGCATGGACAGGGTACCTCTGTAGGAAGGGGGAATTAAGCAAGAAAGAGGCGCTTTCACTGGTTGATGGTCAGACCGTAAGACCAGTAAAGAGTGCCGTGTCACTGAGCCCTGTTGGCAAGCTCTCCATGAGTCAGTGCATGGAAGGTGTTTTGTGGCAAGGAGAAATAAATAGGTTGCAATATTGCACATCTGCACAAAGCTAGCAAGATGTCGTTGTGATCGTTCATGGGTGGACAAAAAGCTGTGATCATTTTGGTTCTGCTTAGACCCTACGGTGCTACACATTGTGCCAGAACATGAGAAATAGCACCAGGGGTGTGATCTGGCACTTTTCCTAGAGGGTCCAGCATTTGCATTTGTCTCATGTTTAGACACTTGCAAGTCTTTTGTATGGACAGAAAAGGGATTTGATTATGCTAAGCTGTGTTAGCACCAATATGGTCTCGGGTGCCAATTGCTGTGGGTTGTGAGTTTGGACTTTGTATGGGTTGGTATTTATTTTGCACCAGATGTAATTCTGCATGAATCTTATGTTTCTCTTCCTCCTCCCACTACCACCCAGCATGATCTGAGCAGCTGCAATGCAAAATAGAGCTGCAGCTCCGAGGATGCTGAGACATAGAACGCAAAACGTCAATGCACAAAACAAATGGGAGTCCAAGTCCTAAGGGAAATAAGACCTCTCACTGTTTCTCTTGATGATTTGGTTTTAAATATAGGTTTTATTTAAAAAAAACAAACAAAAAAACCCCCCAAAAAAGGAAAAATAAGAGAAAAAAAAAAAAAAAAAAAAGAAGTGCAATGGCAACTCTAAACTGGAAGCACAAACAACAGACAGGGGAAAATAAATAATGTTACTACAGTAACCAAGGACTGATGGAAAAATTGATTGTACTCAGCCATAGTGTTACTGTTCACCGTAAAGCACAGCACATGACAAAGCAAAACAGTTACTAGCAGGATAGTACCGTAAAAGGCTGCATGCTGAACTAAGAAACAGAGAAGCAGATGTGATTGATTGCTTAAAAACAGAGCTGAAAATTAGAGTTAGGTTCCGGCTTTAGGATACTTGTTTGTTGTTTTTTTTCAGATCTGGTGGGCTATTTCCCAACCTGGGGCAATAGTACTTTGTCAGCATGGAAAAATCCATGGCTTCCAAAGATCTGGGGTCACTCTGTGGATTTCTGCAGAATTATCCAAAATCCAAGCTTTCGTTCATGTATATTTTGTAAAAATAAAGGTTTCTAGCCCTTCTGGTTTACAAAGCTCTTTTGGAGACTTAACTGAAACCCTTCGTTATGAATCTGCGCTGGCCAGGCAAGTAAAATAGTAGTTACAGAAGTGTGAACTTCTCAAAGTTACCATAGTTGGGCAGCAAGAGGCCACCTCAGGGCCACTAAAATGCCCGTGTTTTTAACCCCATCACTGCTGGTGGCTCTATTGCAAACATCCAGTGAGTCGCGCTGTCCGCGGAGGTTGGCTGGATGGACCTGTCTGTTTGACAGGGAGTAGAAATGTAAGCTTCAAATAGACAAGTAACTGAGGAGTCTATTTAGCATTTGCCCTTAAAATGTCCTTAAGCATTAGGGTTACTGAAGCCACCAGCTAAGAAGCACTGGACTCCTGCGGCGCAGCAGGCAGGAGAGTGGTGGGTTTTACAGGAAACTTGGTCCAGCAGCAGCAAAGGCAATTCAGTTTGCGATCATATAGTCTCCTGCAGTTGTCCTCTTGTGTCAGAGTGAAGAATGGTATCAATATACAAAGGAAGGGCAATGTGAAGGGAGAAAAAAAGCCTCCTTCTCCCCTTCCGTGCACCCCAAACTGCAATTCCACAGATTTCCCCCAAATCCCTCACAAATGCCCCTTGCCTCAGTTTTTGCTTTTAAGACCCTTGTTGACTGTGAAATGAATGAAGATACAAGTTAGTTGCTGACCTGCCTGCCTGCAAAGAGAGGAAAGATCAAATGCTTTTGTTAATTCCTTTAAAGCAACAGGAAGAATCAAAAACCATCTGGGGGTGAAGTGTGACTCCCTCCAAGAGAGAAGTTATTAATTGCATTCAAGCACTGACAAATTGTCGACTTCAATTTAAACTTGCATTATCCTTTTGTGATTAGAAAAGGTCCTAGAGGGCAGTCAGTTCAAGAGATCTTTCCATAGGAGTTCGTCACGATGAAATAGAGGCAAGGGAGAGGATTGAGAGAAAAACAAGATGACAACTAGAATTTAAGGAATTATCTTGCCTGTCATTAGCAATAGAGAATTTGTTACGGAAAAAAAGGGATACTGCAACTTGATGGTCCTCTTTACATTTTACAGTCACACAAGGGTGTAAATATTTAATCTTTCAATTAATCTTTACAAAATATCTCACAAAAACATTTTAACCTATAGAAATTAGTTTCTATACATCAATATATTTTTATTTTTATAAATTATTCCATCTTTAAGTGCCTTCTATCAATATAAATGATAAAATAGACAATCAAAAATTTTAAAGCTTTTCCCAGTTGTATCCCTCCTTGTCAACATAGGTGCTGTGAATCCTCATACATGTGTGTGTCCACATGGGAATGTGTTTGTGTGCACGTGTGTGTGATGTGAAATGCTTCCATCCTCTCCCACCCTCAAACTCCATTAAACTATATTGTAATTAGTTCCTGATGCAATAGTGTTTCCAAAAGGGGAAAAAAGAAATGCTTGACTTGGTTTCAGAACTCAAAAGATGTGCATAGTTACCAAAGTCGAGGTGTACCAACTACAAATGTGCAATGACAAGCTTAGGATAGGACCCACCTCCTAGTCAAGTCAAAGAGTGTTCTAGCAGTGACTTCAGAGGAAGTGGACCAAGTCCTCTGAGCTTGATTTTGCAAGGTGCATGTGGCCCTGATCTAGCAAAATGCTTAAGCCTGTGCTTAGCTTTGGGCACATGAATAGTCCTACTGGAACTGATGGGGCTGAACGGCACAAGGAAGGATCACAAGTGAATCCAAGTCAACAGGCTACTCATGTGTAGGAATTGGGGTCAAGTGCTGAGCGCCTTGCAGGATCAAGCCCTATATGAGGTTCAAGAGCTGGGAGCTTCTCTTTAAAGCAATCAACACACTGAGCTCAGCCATTGGAATCGATCAAGATGTCCGCATGGGCACAGGAGGTGGCTAGCTCCCCTTGACAGAGGGTCTCCATGTCAGAAGTTTATACCTACAACTGGTGCTCTGAGCACACAACAGATTTGCTTTTTATGGTAGAAGTCTTTTTGTTCCTACCCTTTGACCCATCAGTGTCCTTCATGGCTTCAAACACTTTGTGTTGTACATTCATCAAAATTCACATTGACTGCAAAGAACATAAATGCAACAAAAACAGGAAAGCCTCCAAATAGTATATTATAGTTTTCTTCTAAATATTCTCCCGTCATAATCAGAGGTGCAGTGGCTAATTTATAATTTTTCCTTTGAAGGAATCCAGATGAAAGGCCCAGATTGTTCTTCAATTACAAGTTTGCATTGATTATATATATCTTCTAAGCTATCTCCTTGGACAATAGCTGCAGTAGAGAAAACATATTGATATTTCTTTTAATTGACATAATCTACAGCATCCAGTGTCAGCAGAGTTTCAATGTGCTTATAGATACTGATGAAACAAGAAGAAATACACTGTCATGTTCATTTTGGAAAAGTCATACCCCTGCAGATGGCAACTAAGTTCAAACCAATGGCACTTCCCCACGGCAGACACCCATCCCGCTGCTTGTAGTAAGAAGACTGAGCTAGGTTAGTTTAGAGATCAAGCGGTTCTGTCCTAGGGAAGGGCAGCATGGTAGATTCCCACTGTTGCAAGTCGAGCTTTACATTTAATTTGATGTCGAACCTACTGCAGTAGTGAGTAGCAGCAGATTTACAACTTATTCTTTCCTTGACATGGTTATAATAAACTCATTCTTGGCTGCAAAAGTTAAGTAGATCAGGCCCAGGCTGACAGAAGATAAAGCAACTGCAACACAAAGCAGGGCCTATACTCTTAAATTCCTTGTCCCACCAGCAGGAATCTAGAACTGCGGTTCAGAATACGTGGACTGTCAGCATTGTGGAGGGACAAACAGGGGTTTCTGAGTGTTAGCCACAAATACCAGCCCCCTGAGTAGGGAGCTGCCTAAAGCTGCCCAAAGGAAATGCTGGGACCCAGAGAAGGCCTTAAATCTTGCTCTTTTCCAAGTCAGGAAGAACATACCTTTTTCCTTCCCTTGCGTGAGCCATAGCTTAAGCTCTTGCCTTGAGATAGTGAGGAATTATTTGGTCTGTACAAATGCAATGATGCAACATTTTTACTGACTTTGTTTAATGAAGTTTTGGGTAAGGGAAGGAATCAAATTCACGCCCAGGTATTCCTTCAGGGCATCAAACATCTCAACTGCTCTTGAATTACAGGGAAACAGCAATCTCAAGCCAGGAGTCCTTACTATGGGCACACTATACTGATAACACTCTAGGCCAGAGACAGAGCTGATCCAGTTCTTTTGCAATAAAAGACTGTATTTTGGGGAAAAGAAATTGTTTTTAATAAAAACATACCTGTAAAATATTCTCCAAATTCTTGTTCTAATTTAATTGCTCGATCGTAGGTTTTCTTTGCTTGCTCCTCTGTCAGACGTTTATTCATTTCCCTAGAAACACAGGGGAAGTAATTAAAAAGTTTAGATTCTTACCAGAACAGCTTTTAAAAACATAAGTTCAACTGAATCACAGGTGGATTGAGACTGATACAAGAATCAAGGAGTGAAACTCATTTCTTCCATGAGTTCATTGGCAGTTTCAGTATTTTCATTTCATTTTTATGCAGTATAAACCCACATTTCCAGCTATTTCCCAGTTTTCCACTAAATTTTTATTTTGGGTCCCTTACTCTACACTCCCGAGGCTCAAATCTGGTAACTGCTAACTGAGATGGCCTTGTGGCATCAGGAACCCATGGGTAAGTTTGGGAGGCTTGAGGTCTCAAGGACTGAGCACTTGGAGCACTCTTGCCTCCAGAGCTGAACCTTCAGAAACCTCTCTATCTCCTAGGCCCAAAGCTGGCTGTCTCAGCTGAATAAGGTTGTCCAAACTGCTGAAATGGAAGTGGGGTTTTGATAGAGGCTAAGGCTGAATCAGGTGAAGTGAGATCATGATTAAAGGCAGGATTCAGCTCTGTTTCCTGACTCTGTAGAAGGAATCCTGGAGTCATTGTAAACCCTTATAGGGAAGCCCCGAAGGACCCAGCATGTCTTCCAGGGAGACTTCTTGGTTCAGGTGGGACATGAGTTCCAGATATCATAAGAAATCAAACTGATTCTTTCCAGTAGAAAGAGTTGAGTGGAAAGGAAAGGAAAGGAAAGGAAAGGAAAGGAAAGGAAAAGGGGAAAAGAGGAAGGGAGGGAGGGAAGGGAGTGAAGGGAGAGAAGGGAGGGAAGGGAGGGAAGGGAGAGAAGGGAGGGAAGGGAGGGAAGGGAGAGAAGGGAGGGAAGGAAAGGGAAGGGAAAGGGAAGGGAAGGGAAAGGGAAGGGAAGGGAAGGGAAGGGAAGGGAAGGGAAGGGAAGGGAAGGGAAAGGGAAAGGGAAGGGAAGGGAAGGGAAAGGGAAGGGAAGGGAAGGGAAAGGGAAAGGGAAGGGAAAGGGAAAGGGAAGGGAAGGGAAGGAAAGGAAGGGAAGGGAAGGGAAAGGAAGGGAAAGGAAGGGAAGGGAAAGGAAGGGAAGGGAAGGGAAAGGAAGGGAAGGGAAAGGAAGGGAAAGGAAGGGAAGGGAAGGGAAGGGAAGGGAAGGGAAGGGAAAGGAAGGGAAGGGAAAGGAAGGGAAGGGGAAGGAAGGAAAGGAAAGGAAAGGAAAGGAAAGGAAAGGAAAGGAAAGGAAAGGAAAGGAAAGGAAAGGAAAGGAAAGGAAGGAAAGGGGAAGGAAGGAAAGGAAAGGAAAGGAAAGGAAAGGAAAGGAAAGGAAAGGAAAGGAAAGGAAAGGAAAGGAAAGGAAAAGAGGGAGGCAAGAAGGAAGGAAGGAAGGAAGGAAGGAAGGAAGGAAGGAAGGAAGGAAGGAAGGAAAAGAGGGAGGAAGGGAGGCAGGCAGGAAGGAAGGAAGGAGGGAGGGAGGGAGGGAAGGAAAGAAGGAAGGAAAGCAAAGAGGGAGGCAGGGAGGAAGGGAAGGAAGGAAGGAAGAACTTTCAATCCATTTGTATGAACAGGAGTAAGATACGGCAGATAAACCTATATTTTTTGTGCTGTAGTAGTTACACGCATAAAAAAGACTGAACACAGTTATGCTGTCATAAAAATACCCTCTTTCTGTTCCCACTGAGCACTGGTGTACCATGTTAAAGCTCTCCACGCTAAAATAATAGTGTTTATTGGAAAGGTGTTGTATCTGTTCATTTGTGCACACCCTAAAACTCACCACCGCTTAGGATAGAGTATGTATTTGTTCAGCCAGACCCTGTGTGGTTTAGTTTCCTTGCTAAATAAATGAAATGATTCAGAATTATGTCATTATTCTCAAGACAGTTCTTTAAAAGTAATTACACTGTGTATATTAAAAGAGTTCTCATTGCTGTTAGAAACTCATTTTTGAGTGCTGCTTGATAAGATAAATACACATTAGATAAACTAGCTAAAAGGTTACCTGTGGAGAGCAGGGGATAAACTAATTTAGAGTGCCTGAATTCATTACATTTTTCTCTTTTATTTCAGGAGTTGTGTTGTGTTTACATTATTTATTTATATGAGCCATATTGCTGCAAACAATCCCAAAGTAGGACTGGTATATAAGGGCTTCTGCTGTACCACAAAAGTTTGGATTTGTAGTAAAGGGTGTCTTCCAAAGCACATTCACAGAACAAGGAATTCAAAGTCACATACTGGATTTCACTTTGTTCCTACCATACTGTCAACACCAAGGCAGGTTTAGTTTTGGAGAGTGAAGACTTTTGGCTTACTTTTAATTTATATCTGTAAGAAAAATTCTGCTAACTCTGCATAACCTGGTTTGATCTAAGTGAAATATTATCATTGCTTTGATTTAATAACAGGATGGTTGCCATAATATTCGGCATCTTCATAACACTGTTCAGTCAGTTTGTGCAAGGACTTGCTCTTCTTACATCAAATCAATGGAGCCTTTATGTTATTGCCACATTTCTGGTTCTGCCTAACGTAGTTTTCAGACTAAGGGCCATTTTTATTTATGCTTTGGTTTTGTTTTTACTCACTCCAGATACAATGTTAGCATTAACAAATAATGGAAATATTTTATGGATTATATTTAATATATATATTGTAATATATATTATATATTGTAATATATATTATATTATGTAAGCTAAGATCTGTCTTAAAACAATCAATGCAGAAGACAGGCAATTAGACGACCCTCCCCTTCTACACAGCAACATAATCAGATCGTAATTGAATTGTAGGGCTGGAAGAAATGTCAAGTCATCCAACCCAAGATGGCTTTGGTCAGGATAGGGCTGTGCAGGTATCACATACTGTGCATCATTCATTTCCTGTAATGCAGCTGGATATGCAACGACCTCATCACCAAAACGCAGGGCCAGGGAGGATGGACATTCATGGGCCAGCACTCCAGCTGAGGAGTGCTCCATACCCAGCAAAACAAAATAACCATCTATTGTGCCCTTACACAACACTGATGTTAATACAGCCCACAGTGGCAGTTTCCTTTTTTGCAGCCACATTATCCATCCATTCATATTCCTGTGTTATCCACCGCAACCACCAGATGCTTTTCTGCAGTGCTATAGCTTAATTATTCCCTGCTTGTACTCATGCTTTTCATTTTGTCTCCTTTGTCTGTGCTGAATTTCATCTTACTGATATTACACTGAGTTTTAGTCTTATCCTCAAAAGTGCTTGCCACCTTGCTCAGCCTTGAGTTATTCACAAACTTTACAGAACTATTGCCCAATTCATCGTTCAAGTAATTCATGAAAATAACAAGTAGTTCCAAATAGGGACTCAGCTCAGGAGATAAACTTGCAGGATTCCTGTTACCTCCCAGTTTAACAATTGCCATTTTCAATGACTGCTTTTAGTTGTGCGCATGATCTCTAGTAATTCCTTCTGGACTATATTTCCCTAAGCTACTACTGAGAATGTCCTGCAAATCAAGATGCAATACAATTATTGATATCAATCTCATGGAAGAAGGAAAAATGATTGATTGGATTTGCTCTTGATGCACGTACATTGGCTGCATCTTAGGGCCTTATTATCCTCTAAGTTATTATACTTGAGTTGTTTAACTGGTCCCTGGATCCCAGTGTTTTTCTGAGTATTGAAATTAGGTTGCCTGGTGATAGCATGAAGTTGGTGTCTTCCCTTTCCTTCTTTAAGTGTTATGTTTGACCCTCTCCAGTCTCATGGGCTCTTGCTTACCCTCTTATGGACCTATAGCTGATGAATAGGTGAGACATGCACCACGAATCTGACACAAGTTTGCCTTCTGGTTTATCCCCTATGACCACACTCTGTGACCACACTCTACACCCCAAGAACGCCCAAGACTGGATGGGACAAGCCATGCTGCTTGAGTCCTTGGTGAACTTGCTGCACAGGCTGGAACAAGTACAGCAAACAATGGAAGGGAGTCCTTCATGCTCCAGCATGTAAGACCACATGTCCCAGAGTGGAAATTTCAAAGGCAGGTTTGATTCATTACCTGAGATACGGGAATACAGTGGACGACAGTGAAGAAGAGCAACTCTTCACTGTTCCTACTTTCTCTTGTTATCACTGATTTTAGAGGATAGGCAAAATGTAGACTCAAGACCTGTGTTGTGCCACTCGTGACTGTACCCTGAAAATAAAACACTTGAAGAAGTTTATACTTACATCAGAGGCTCCCAGGATTTAGGCTTAATGAAGATAGCGATGGGATAGAGTTGTGCAACTTGTAGTCGTTTGATAGCGTTTCCTGACACATCGAGTATACAGTGCTTGCCCTGTTGGAAACAGATGAGAATGTTCTTAGTTTTGCAGAGTTTGCTGCAGATCAGCCAGAAGAAGAGAAGCAATTCTGCAACACAGTGCCCTGGAATGGGCCATTACTGGCACACCAGGGAAGGCGGACCGCAGGGCATGCGCTCAGCTGCTCTGTGCTCTTCTCTTTGCTTTGGTGCTAATGTAAAATATACATGAGAGATATTACTTTTACTGGGATGAACTTTGGGAGGGGGGAGAGGATTTTCTTCAGAGATGAGAAAAAATAAGTTCATAATAGTAATAAGATGTCTAGGTTCTTACTGGCTGATTCAGTCCTTGTTTGTGTCAAAGACTCCCTGTTTCACCTGAGGCAAGTAATTTAATCTTTCTGTGCTTTGTTCTTTTGGCTCTGTGAAAGTGAGATAAGTTTATTTACCTGTCTCACAGGGGGAAGAGGAAAGGCTGTTCTGGTGCTTACTTGAGGCGCCGTGTTAGATCCCTGGATCCACGGCACTACATCCAAGCACAAAAAGTGCCAAGGATGTTGTCATTTAAAGTCAGACTCCACTTGTGGAGTCATTGTAAAGCCTATAAATATTAGGATGCCATTTTGCAGCTATTTTATACTGTTGGCAGAAGAATCCTGTCTGAGATACAATGTGGAAACAAAACGTATATTTCATGGGCAATAAAACTAGTGTCAACCTACCCTTTCTGCCACGAATCTCACAGACTGGACACTAGTTCCATATAAATTATCGTTGTACTGCCCAGCTTCTATAAATTTGTGCTCTTGGATATCTTTTTCCATTTGTTCTCTTGAAATGACAAAATGATAATCTCTCCCATCCACTTCATAGTCACGCTTTGGCCGTGTGGTATCTGCATGAAACAAAAGACAGAAGATCAAGAAGACTGTAACAACATCTAATGCACAAAATGCAGTAGTTCAGGTTTGCTCAGTGGGCAATGCTGGGTCTACCCTAAGTGGAGGTGCCCCACATCTAGGAGCAGATCTTTGCCTACTACATATTGTTTTCAATGGAGTTATGACAATAAACCTGTCTTTTTGTAGTAATACCTTCTGGTGTTTACCTCCAATCAGTAGTTACAGGCTAACATAAAAATAGGGGTTACCAGAATTCCGCTCTTTTTCATCAGCATCACATACAAATCTCAAATACATAATGCATTCCAGACTGTAAATCTAATCCTATTACAGTGACAAAATGAATCACAATCCCATCAATTCAATTTAGCCTTAATTATAAGCCTTAGTCTGATCTCATCTCTAGCAGTTTTAAGCTGGAGTATTTGCAGAGACAACAGTTTTAATTGAAATATGACTGCAATCAGGGCCTGAAATAAGCACTCATTGAGCTCTAATGATCCAAGATAAAAACACTGCTTTCAGATTAGACAATCTAGATCTAACACCAATCACAAATCACTCCAGATTTTTATTGGTGGATGCTGTGCAATTGAGTTGAAACATTTTACCAATATTTCAAACTTTTATCTTAAGGAACCACAGATTAATTGATTATAAACTGAATAAACGGCTAGAAGGCTCCTTGTTTTAAAATTGCTATAGCTTTTGGGACATGAGAAATTCTTTCCAGCCTTTCAGAATCTTTATTTATTTGATCTTTTCCCCTTTTTCTTTCTGATGGACAAATGGCTTTTGAGAAACTCAGCTACATATAGTTCACAGATGCTACTTTCAGAGCAACTTAATGCATGGAACCAAGCTCACTCAGCTATGGAACTAGGAGCAAAATCATACTTACGTGGTACACACGACCCAAACTTATCAGGGAATTCAGATATCAAATCATCGTTGATCCGATCTTTCATAGGACCCAGGATAATCACCGGCCTTGTGTAATTAACTGAACAACAAAAAGAAAGGCACATTTTGATGATCTCACTGGCAATAACAGTAAATCTTCCCAAAGATGCACTAACCAGAGTTGTTGCCTTTATGTATGAAGTGAAAACTTAGGGGTACATTTTATTGATGAATAATTGATTTATTGACATGGACAAGGAAAATGGAATGAGTACCACTCATTCTGCAGAGCTCTGTGATGGTCCATGCAAGTGTAGACAAATGACTATGCATTTGCTATTGTGCAACAGAATCATACCCAAATGCTTGTAGATGGACTCCCTCAGGAGGCATGGAAAGGACAGTGTAGGATTTTTTTCTCCCCAGTTGTATGAGTTCATCCCCTATTAAATCAGGTGGGTGCACTCTCATTTTCAGTTGCCTTCCCCTAGATCTACATGGGCTAAGGGCACATATCACATGACAAAAAAAATAAAGGCTTCCCATGTAAATGTAGAAAATCTGCATCAATATTTGGCAGACTAATGATCATGCTTATTAGTAAGACTATTAGGAACCTGGGGCTAGCAAGGGAGACCCTTACATCATTTGTTTTCTGTGCAATAGACCAAGTGGCCATAAAAAGGGAGCCATAGAGAATCTAGGGCTGGCACAGCAAAGCTTACTGCTCTGCTGACCCCAAATTGTGAAATGAGTAATGTAAGGAGCAGTGACAGAAAAGCAGATGAAACTTACTTTCCTGTCTTGTGACAGGTTCATAAGAAAGGATGAGGTCTTCTTGGCCTCCTGATGAGAGAAGAAAGAAGAGATTGAAGCTGACAAGCAGCACACCAAGTACAAAAGCTTGATAAAATGCTTCACATAGAGACAGACCAGGTTTAATGCTTCTCTGGTAATGCTCTCACCTGAACCATTCCAAAGCCCCTCATAATTTCAAGGTATGGAGACCACTTTTTTCCTTCCCACCCTTCCCTGCTGCATGTTTCAATTGTTTTTGCTGAAATTGGGCTTTTTCAGTGATGGGCAATAAGGCTTCATTTCCTGATTTGATAGCAAGGCTGTTTGCAAGGATAGTGCACAAATTTCAGATGCAATTCTCTTGCGTGTCCAATCGTTAAGGCCCTAACGTGCTGCTGCAGGGCAAACCTACAGGCTATCGAAACTGGACAGTGTTTGTCCTCAGAATATACACATCTTGATTGATCATCCTTCTGTGCATAACCTTCATAGTCTAGTTTATTCATAGCCTGACATCTAGCTATGAGCTATTTTCTGCCCCTTATGCTTTCCCTGAACAGAAATCTCGCAACACTCGCAAGCGTATTTTATGCACTTACCCACTCCTGTTAGGATACTGCTTTTTCCTCATGGTGTCATTTAGGGAAATAAAGCAGAGAAATTTGCCATGAGAAACAAGTGGCACTATATGGGCCATGGCTCTTGTGCAGGTGTACAGCCCCACTGCACCATTCTTCTCCCCTCCATGGGAGTGCAGGAGGAGAGGGAGGAGGATTCTTCAACTTAATGCATGAATAATCCCTGAGCATTTCTCTTTCTGGGTCACTGTCACATACTTGTTACCACAAAAGAGCTCTGGTTCTAAATATGACTTAGGCTTAGTGAAGTTTGAGATTGTGATTTTATTTTTACTCACTTCATGGTTTGTCTATGAGAAGAGCCACAGAAGGATTCTGCAACTAATTTAGATACTACAGGAGAAAGAATGTCATAAGGCATACCAGGGCTTTATAGAATAGAGTTGCCTTCATTTCATCTGTTTGCATGCACACGAGCCTCAGTTACATTATCTGGAGGCTGCTGCCAAACTAAACCATGCATATACAGGGATAAAGTGCTACCTGGTGCCTGATGGATGACATAGATAGGATTTAAAGGGGAGTGAACCTCACCCTCAAGTAGTACGACTGCTACCTGAGACACCCTTGAGGCTCCATTAACTATGTTAACAAGATTTGTATTGGATGCAATGCTTAGCTTCCAAGAAGGTACACGATTTTTGTGGTTTAGTCTTAAGCTGACTACCACCTCGTATAATGATAGATAGTTTTTGTGATATATTATGTAAGCAGCTGTGATAAATGTGCAAGAAAGCTTGAAAGCTTTTTCAAGTAAAAATAATGTAATTAAGGACAATGACAGAAAAAGCAAATAAAAACCTGTACTGATGTGTTAGGGAAGACGAGACCAAGCTAGTAATGGTGCTGAAGCATCATTTTGAATAAAAGGAAGAGATTTAGCAGCTTTTGAGGATGAGGAAACATAATATATGAGAAGTGTGGATAATGGATTTTCCTCTCTATTTGCAAATGTTTGATATTTTAATGACTTGCTTAGCTTTGGCTTTTTGCAAATTTAGAACCCTAGATAGAACCCTAGAATTATTGTTACACTGGGTTTTATGCATCAGATGTGTTATTTTTCCTTAAGTTTCTCTGGACATTTTAGGGATGATATAAAACTCAAGATGCCCCATTCCCTGGAGATGAAAAGATTCACTGTCTGGGCTGGATGAGGATGTGCCCGCACTGATTGCCCTCCATCCCTCATGAACCGAGACTGAGAATGTCAATCTTAAGGTGGGAGATAAAACCATCATGTACTGAGTACGTGAAGGGAAGCCTCTTTGTACAAATACATTTGTACAACACAATCATAAACTTGAAAATACTCATTTTAATGGCATACAGATCCACAGACAGGGATTTCAGTTAATTTCAGATACCTATATCGTGATTGCTTTTGTCTAAGCTAATCCATAGGTACCCTTGGAATCAATGTGTGCCAACAAATAGGCAAGTGCTTATTCTAAGACATGAGTCATCTGAGCTATTTTAGATGTCTACTTTAGGATGAGAGAGAGTCAGAAGGGTGTGTTTATCATCTTCATTGTCCCATAATGGCATTTAAACAGCAAGGTCAGATGCAGATATCTGCATTTGAACAGGAGAATCAGGGTAGGGGTTATGGAGACAAATGAGCCTGTTATTTCATAGAAGTCTTGTGAAACTGTGGCCATACTGATGACAAAGAAAGTATCTCCAGCCCACTCAAACTGTGCTGAAGCTTAAGCCATTGGGGAGGGCGACAGCAAGTAAGGAGAAGTTTAAGACTGACTGTCATACACAGGACTTAAAGATAGACATCTTTCTGAGTCAAAGGTCTCCAGCGCGGAGTTTCAGACTCAACACAGAGTGTGAGTGCAGGGAAAGCTGCATCATTTCCACTGGTTTTAAAAGGGCTCAGGAAGATCACGTTTCTCTGAGTAAAATCCTTCCACTGTCCAGAGAAAATCCTCTAAGTCCTCAGAGGCTAATGCACATGTTAACTGTACCAGCCAGTATTCTTTAATGATCTCTGCTCAGTCAGTGCTGCATGGTTCTTACGTAGTCCATAAAGTATTAAGTATAATGAAGAGCTCTAAAGTCAATCAATAATTGGATTGCTATAAAGTTGCGATGGCTTTGAGGTGTGAGACACAGTGTGAAATTCAGCAGGACAGGGGCTCTTATTTATCATTTAACTAAGCCTCATTAACTGCTTAATGAGCACAGGTTTCTTAGCTGCATCTGAAGGCAAAGAAGGCTTAGTTTTCTGTCACCATCCATTTAGGTTTTGGGTTAATGTATGAATTACCTGATTGCAAGATCTTGGAGAAATAAATTTATTGGGTTTTCATCTGCACAGACTGCACTGACAGACGGATATCTGAGCAGATATCTGATACAGACTGGCAGTCGATATCTGAGCCTCTATTTGGCCCCAAATCCCTTTCCTGGACCTCTATTTATGTGAGTAAACCCACAATTTTTTGGAACATGCTGATAGTTATGAAAGGCTGGAAATCCAATATGTAAAAAGATCATCAGGAGTCTGAGAATGAACTTAAGACTGAAAGTGCTCTGTCGGCACTGTCTGCATAAGATCAATACAGCTTGTGAGGACATGAGACTTCAATACCTGTGCCAGTTGAAGTGTGCCTGAATAATATATTAATCCTTAGGGAGTGTAAAAGCCAACGTGAGTCTTAATTAATCAGTGGCTTAACATAATAATCAGACGCCTTTAACCGTGTTCTGAGTCTTCAAATCTCATTTCAAGAGTGACTTGCTGACAGAGGGGAAAAGATTTTGTTTCTAAACATTTCCCTTATTTTTCACTTTTAGTCATGCATTTTCTCAGGAAATGGGTGCAATCACAACCAGTTATGCATTTAGGCTAAATAGATGTGGTGATGGGTGTGTAATACTGATGACAGTGGTAAAAACCTCTACTGAACTACGTGTGAGAGCATTACAACACATACGCAGTAGAGACACTTGAAAGTCATGGCCATTATGGAAATCATGTCTTGCAAAATAAAAACTGATGAGTCCATGGCAGAAAAAAGATGTTCTTAGAAGCTTGTTTTGAAAAAGAAATCAGAGCATTTTAAGTTACAGAGCTCAAAATAAACTTTCAATCACGTTTTGATGAGCTGGGTCAGGGATAAGTCAAAGTTAGCTGTGTGCATCCTTAGAACACAAAGAGTAACTTTCTGCTAGACCAGGACTTTATATACCACTGCAAACTTGGTTTTACTGCTGAGAACAGGTATGAGTCAACTAACAAAATTACAGCCTTCATGTTAGCATGGCCGGTGTGATGCAGCAGCAGCTGTGTGGCAGCTCAGCCCCTTTTAGATCAGTCCAGCATTTGTTTCTGGCTCAAAAATCCTTTCAATCTTTTTATAAAGGACCAGATTCTGCTGTCAAATGTGTTTGTGGTTCCCGTGTTAATGGATCTGAAGGTTATCTCTTGGGATAAAGAAAATCCCACTATTGGTTCCAGCTCTTTTGCTCATTATAAACCCAGTGTTGAGAGCGCTGGAAGAAGAAACCAGGTTTCCTATCTGCAACAGCCTTGCTGCTAAGAAGTAGTCAAATAATTTTCTCTTGAGCCCACATAGGAGGACTTTTAGTTGTATTTCTATTATATTTTGAAATAAAAAGTATTTGATTTCTGTCAAGAAATTGATTTTCTAACCCCTAAGCCTGAGACATGAGCAATACCTCAGCCAAATACTCAGTTATTTAAGCAATATATTCTTCTAAATAAATATGAATGCATCAGAATATCTCCTAGAAAAAGCCCAGTCGATTTGTGACTCCTTTGTTAATCACTGTCCAGGGCGCAGCCTGTACAGCTCTCAGGAGCCTTCAGCATCAGTTTGTGCAGTTGTACCCCTGGTTTGGAATGGTTCTAGGTATGATCAAGTAATACAGGTTTTGACACTAGCTACTTTCCATCATGAAAAGCAAAAGTTAGAGAAACATGTTAAAACAATTGCCAGAGACTCACTAGAAGAAATGCAGGACATTTTACTCTGAACTCCAACTGCTCTGTTTTTATGGGGACAAATATGAACGTCTGCAGGGGAACACATGGCACTTGCCAGTGATTTCTTATCTGCACGCTTTTCTTTGTGCAGGCCAAGGTCTCAAGAATCATAGAAGCATAGAATCATTTAGGTTGGAAAAGACCTTTAACTTCATTGTGCCCAACCATAAACTTAACACTGCCACGTCCCACTGAACCGTGTCCCTAAGTGCCACATCTACACATCTTTTAAATACCTCAAGGAGCGGTGACTCCAGCACTTGCCCGGGCAGCCTGCTCCAGTGGTCGACAACCCTTTCAGTGAAGAAACTTTTCCTAATATCCAATCTTAACCTCCCCTGGTGCAGCTTGAGGCTGTTTCCTCTTGTCCCATCACTTGTTACCTGTGAGAAGAGACTGACCCCACCTCACTCCATCCTCCTTTCAGGCAGTTGTAGGGAGCGATAAGGTCCCCCTTGAGACTTCTCCAGACTGAACCCCCCAGGTCCCTCAGCCGTTCCCCATCACACTTGTGCTCCAGGCTCTTCACCAGCTCCGTTGCCCTTCTCTGGCCCCACTCCAGCACCTCAATGTCTCTCGTGTAGTGAGGGGCCCAGAACTGAACACAGGATTCGAGGTGCAGCCTCACCAGTGCCCAGTACGGGGTACAGGATGATCACTGCCTTGGCCCTGTTGGACAAACTGTTGCTGACACAGGCCAGGATGCCATTGGCTGCCTGGGTACAAGCTGCTCATGTTCAGCTGCTGTTGACCAACAACCCCAGGTCCTTTTCCAGCCATCACCTTTCCAGCCACTCTCCCACAGTTTCCCACAATTCAGAAAGAAGTGAGGCAGGCAAACCCTTTACTCCTGCTCATTTGCTGGGGAAATAGAAGAGAAAAGGGGCACTGGGACAGGCACAACCCCATGAAAAACCCTTGAGGTCTTCAGCAGCTTTCAATTTGCTCTCCACGAGTTTTTCAGCTTCACTTGTTTTTCCCCTCTTAGTATGCCCCATTTCATGAGTGCACAGGTTGAGGGCTAGATGAGTGTGCAAGTCAACACATATGGTGTCCTTGTAAAATAATCTGTAGTGCCTCATATTGTACACACAAATTCTCTAAGTGGCACTACACCACCCTGAAGAACAGCTTTGCAGCATGGCTGGTTCCAAATAGAGTTAAAACAAACCTGGTTCTGTGGCAATGACTGATGCTGGACCCAGTTCCTTGCTACCCAGATGCAAACAGGAGCAGAAATAGTAACTTCATGCTGTCTTAATCCTACCAGGAATGAGCTTTACCTTGAGCACCTATTATTTTTTCCCTTTCATGAGTAAGAAATAAATTAGAAGGCAGTGAGGAATAAGCCTTTAGGAAATGTTCACAGACTAGGTCTGATAATTACTCTTCCCACACGGGTATTGATAGGCTTCTGCTGTGCAGTGTCCTCTCTCAACAGTCTCACAAGGTCAGAACTGCAGTGAAATAAGACAACTTCTTCATGACAGGTCTCATCGTTCCTGATGCCCTCACAATTTGTTAACTGCTCTCTCTGACCACCCAGTTTTTGTTCTCCTGTTTCTCATTCTTCTCTGTTCCTGAGTTGTAACTTCTCTAGGGGAGATTTGCTGCTATGAGCTGTGTGATGGGACATACTGTTGACATAGGGTAGCTACCCTAGGTCATGCTTTCAAATCTCATGTCAGCATACACCAATGAATCCTTAGCAAATGGAATTAGGCCCTTTGGGCACTAAGTCCTGGATTTTAAAGCCACTCTTATTTGGCATAACCTAAGATTGGCTTCTTCTGCTGCTAAATGAGACAGCTCTTCCATAGGCACAGTAGGAAGCCCTGCCTGCATCTTCTCCACCAGGCAACAGTTGTTGGACATAGCAGTCGTGTGTGGAGATCCAGCCAACAGGATGTAGGCTGGATGCTGCTGGGGTGAGACAGGAGCTTGCTCAGATGGAAATCACTCTAGAAGGACAGTGCCTGCCATTAGTAGTTGTTATCCCAACATTACATTTCCTCCTAAGTATCTGTCCCACGTAATTTCTCCAAGCCATTTCTATCCCCCTTTTGCACCTCAAAACATACACTTTGTTTCAAGCTATTGCACAGCCAATGATGACTTGGCTACCTGGCCTGTCTTATGATGAAATTTGGGAACTACTTTTTCTTTGGCTGCATCTGGGCACCCCTGTGAAGTCTCCTGTTTGGGAGTCCATCAGGCATGGCACGCACTCAGCCACCAGCCTAGATTTTGCTCTGAGATTCTGCCCTGAGCTCACCCTGTAATAAATACACCCGGCAGAGATTTGACTCATGCATACCTTTGAAAATGTAACCTATTGACTCATTCCTGGTTGTAAACTCAGTCTGGGGAAAGAGCATCTTACATTTCAAACATAACATCCTCCTCCCCTCCTAAGTAAATGATATATTCAAAATCAAGTGGTTCAGAATTGGATCTTGGCAGTTCAAGAGCACCTACTGTTTTCTTGTGACTCTGGCAATTGCTTTCCAAGGAAACCTTTGCAATACAAGAGAATACATACTAATTTACCATTTCTGAATTGCATTAGATTAGCTGTTTTACTGAAACAAACCAGTGTTTATTGACAGAGCTCAACTACTATGCGCTATATCAAGGCTAGTAAGTATGAGGTATGATACCAATGATTACCTGAATGTATGTGGGTGCTTAGCACAAGTGCTGCGTGACTGGTGGAAAACTCGATTTGCTAAGCAAATGGCTTGAAAGAAATAAACAACTGGGTGATTTAGTAAGCAATCTATAATTTTAATTACCTTTTGTTACATTTCCAGTCATTTATTTAAGGCCTTATTTTTCTGCTTTTCACCACTTTCAGAAAGATAGTTATATTGGTTAAATTTTGGGGTATTACTAATAGTTACCCAGAACAGGCAATCTTCTTGGCTATATGATCAGATAGAGCCTGTCATTCAAACCAAATCAAGTTGCAGGGTTGTGACCTCCACTTACAGGGAATCAGTGACATTCAGGGGCAGTGCCTAAGGGGTGAAAGTCTGTCTTACCTTTTTTTGAAGACTTCAATATGCATTAGGAAATCTGTACTGCCAAAATGAAGGGCTCAGCAAAATTTCAGGGACTCTTTCCTAGCCCTTCATACAGGTATGCAGAATTGCAAGTAAAAACTGTGACCTTGTAAAGAGGATGCCTTTTGCAGATTTGACTACAACTATGTAGTAATTTTACTCTTTAAGAGATCATCAAGAAACTGCCCCTTCCCTGCTGAAATAAACTTCTTGTCACTAAACTAAATAATCTTGACTTTCATAGGATACCCAAAGCCAGGTTTGGTTTTATGTCCCAGAATACATTCCAAATAACAACCTTCCTCCTCCTATAAAGGTTGCCAGTTTTCTTTTACAGCTTTGTACTCAAGATGCGGTCGTAAATTTGAATTCCAAGCCATTTGCTCCAACCGTCTTTTTAGCATTAACAAAACAGCAGCAAGGAGAGAAACCAAATAAAAGAAACAAAGAGAACAAGCAATGCAAAGTAAAAGGACTCTAATGAAAGCAGTAACTTACTGTAGCTACTTTCACTATCGCTGGCATTAGAAGAAACATGTTCTGCAAGAACAGTACAGCAAATTAAAGAACATAACCAAGCACCACAGAGCTGCAGAAACTTAAAAGAACTGCCACGGTCATGCAAAGGTAGTTGTGCAGAAGGGAAATCAAAACTGTGCAGTGACATCCCCTGAAAACTCTCAGAGAATTTACACAGGTAAAATGAAAGCTTTCTCTCTTGTGATAGAAAGAAATAGTGGTACGTGTCATGGCAAAGCCATGTATTTTCTTGATGAGACGGTTAATTACATCTTGGGTAACTTAATTTCAAAGTATATTATGGTCCATTTGAATCTCACTGATGTCTTGAGTCATTTTATGAAACCTGAGTGTCTGCTCATATTATTCTGCAGTATCTCTAATATATATCATTAATGCATTGAAGCTATTCCTGCTAAACTTTTAACCTGTGTCCATCTTTAATCACTGTGCACTATCCTAAAGGGTATGAAAATGGTTTTGCTATCAAATATTGTCAGTGTATCTGTTTTACCCTGTCCAAAATGGAAAAGACAAAGCCAATGACAAAACTAAGAAAATAAATGGAAAAAGAATCTTTCTTCAGGTGTTGTCTAGCCTCAGGATTCGAGCTAGAGTATGAAAACCTTTGTAAGATGAGTCTGGATGGTTGAATAGGGATATAAGAACTATGATGATGGGTCAGAGTTGTGGTTTGGCAAGTCTGGTTGTCCTGTTTCTATTATCATATTATTTAAAGGAAGATGCAATCTATATCATGTGGAGCTGCTGTTCTAAAACTGTCAGTAGACTGTATATGGTCAGTTAGACCGTTTATGGTCAGTCAGACCATGCTGTATGGTCTCCAGGAGGTCTGCAGAACCACATTTAACAGTGGATTTAATAGTATTAATTGTAGAAATGCTGATTACTTTGCACCTGAAAGATCATTTGACAGTTGAAAACTCTTCAGTGGGTCTAGGACACTTAGAAGTCAATGGCATAATGGCATTTCGGAGTAATCCTGGCTTAATGAGAAAGGCACAGTGGTTAAATGGAGAAAGGGTACAAATAAACCACCTCCTGACAAAGACCAGGAGCCAAAATTGGTTCAATATTTGTCATTAAACCAGTGGGCAGATTAGGCTGTGCATGACCCACACCACTAACCCACAACTGCTTCTAAACATTTCCAATGAAAGAAGGAACTCTTCTAACAAAAGCTAAGAATCCCCTGGGATGAACCTAGAGTAGACCCTGCAAGAATGCCATGAAGGATAACTATGTGAACAGTGCCAAGACCACTTCTTCCCTGCAAGGTGCTGTGTTTGCCACCCACATCAATGTAATGGCTTAGGGTTCACAGAGTGGGACTGATGGGCTTACTGGAGCAGCAGAAATGGAAAGGGATGCTCTCTGATAAAAATAGTAATGGAAAACTTTGATCTCAGGCTTAGTAAGAAGCTTCAAAAAATTAAACTTCTATTTTGAAGAAAACAGTATACTGACTTTTGGACATTTCACATCAAGTTAACAAGGGTTCTATCAAACTAATATGCTATACAGACCCTGAAGAACTCTATTAAACAAGAACAAACATCCTTCATAGTAAGATCTGTCATTAGAAAGCGTATCTGAGTTGAATATTAGTGAAATGTGGATGGGCAGGAATGTCTAGAGATGTGGCAGTAATTGAGAGACAGGGGCAATATTAATAGAGAAACTAGAGCCTGTATAATACCTCTGTGCTACTTTTCCCTCAGCAATTTGCAGATTTCAGTTATTTCCTTTAAAGGGCGGATGGTATGGAGATTTTTCTTTGTAAGGACACAGATATTCAGGGGAGTTATCAGATCAGAAGTATTTTCTTTACAGGGAACGATCTGCATTTGCTGCTAATGAGCTGCCATGACACTCAAAGTAACAGCATGGTTAAAATTCAGGCGGCAGTGACATTTGCTGTCTATCACTGACAAAACTTGTCTGGCAGAACTATTCTCCATACAAGAGATGAAGCTTTCATCTTTAAATTGTCACCTACTGGATGGCTTAAAGGTAAACCATTAAAATGTCCCTTCAACAAATCAGTCAGAAACAGAATAATCTTTAAAACTGTGTGCATGGCTGTGCACTCCTGCAATTAAAAAGCACATATAAAACAGTAGGCGATGCAATGTTAGCATTCACACACGTTTTGCTCCAATTATTTGGTGCTCAAAAACAAGAATATGAAAAGAGCAAGAAGCAGCCAAACACATGCAAGAGGCATTCTGTTTAAATTATTTAACTCTGGGTACGGAATGTAATGTAGTTCGTTATATAGAAATCAGCTGCAAATATTTCACTCTATATACAAGTTTTCTGGTCTCACTTTCGAGGAAGCAAAATTGTTTCTGGGTAATTATCTAACACGTTACTGAAATGCCAAGTCTTGAGACGGGATTGCTGCGTCAGAAAAAGAAATGGATTAAGGTTGTATGACAAAGAATAGGTTGGTAATGGTGAAATGGATCCAAAATTAGCTTTGGTGAAAGCATGGTCTTCTCTAGCCTGCAAATGACTTCTTCCATTAATAACAAACACTAATCTAAAATCCAGCAAAGTAACAAACACTCCCATGCAAAAAGCTGAAAATGCAGAAGCAACAGCAGAGACTGATTTTCTATTGATCTCCTCAGGATGTGATCAAGTTAAAATGTTTAGCTTTCTGTGTAGATGGAGAGGGAGGGGTTGTTGCTGGAAAGAACAGTCTAGGCAGCAAAACGAGGTCTAGGTATGCTGCTCTACAGAACTGCCATGATGGGAACAATAACATACTGTCAGAAACAAAAGGTGTTATTACAAAAGAAGTGGAAGTGTCTGCTTGATACACTGTATGTTATTTAATATCATCATGCAGAACAAAATGATTGAAACATCTTGAATGCATTCACAGCTGGGTAACAAATAAAACTCTTTATCTTGTGCATGCTAGGAGTGGAGGGTCCTCAGAGAAGGAACAGAAGCCAAAACAAAACAAAACAAAAAGAGATTTACAGTGACCATTCCTGGGAACTTACTCAGAGTCTTTGTTCCATAACCGTCGTCACCTAATCCGGGGATGTCCTGCACGGAAGTCCCCAGAGAGAGCAATGAGAAAGGAAGAACAGCCGCAGAAGAGGAAGGAAGAAGTCAGTGGAGTTGAAATGGATACTACCATGACTGACCATGTTGATTGAGCAATCTGGATCCCTGCTTTTTCTTTCTGAAACAACTTTAGACCCATGTTCTATGGGAATGCAGCCAGTGTAAGAGGCAGTGACCGTGATACATGGCTTTTGGAGCTGTGAGGAAGAAGGAACAACCAGATAAATAAAGTTCCAGAAACAATCCTCACAGGATAAATTTAAGAGAAATTATTATGGAAAAAAGTTAGTATTTGGCTTGGAATTATGTTTTTAGTAATTCTGGTTCTCTATACAATTTAAGCAAGCAGTAAATGCCTGGAGAGGTAGACATTCCAAGATCTGATTTACTTCTTTAAGCTGTTAGCATGGTTGCTTCATTTAATTGTTAAACTTTCAGTGAAGCTGTCCATGGCATTCAACTTGGCAAATGTCAAATGCAAAACAGAGATTAGAGCAGACCTTTCAAAGAGTAATAATTTAGTATTGTGAAAGAAAGCATTATTTTTAGACAGTTCTTATCTGGGAATATTTAAGCGGAGACAAATTTGGATTATGACAGGTGCCACAACAACTTTGAGAAGCCACATTTGATCTTCCAAAATTTAAGGTCACTGTTTTATTCCTCTGAAAATGATGTTTCCAGGGATGGAAGGACCAGCTGGATCCAAACTGCAGTCACACATTGGTCACAGTAGTAATACCTGTCCTGCCTGCCTACAACACATATATGCCTAGATGTGTGGGATACTGGTATCATGCGTGTCACCCATTTTTTGTGCTGCTGCATGTGACATCGTCTCCAAGAGGTTACTTACGTTCTGGATCACTTGTTTCCTGCTCACTCTGCTCCTTGCTCTTGTAGAATGGGAATTTTCGTGAAAAGATGAAGTTCTTTTTACGCTTGTCATTGAATGACTGTGAAGGAGAAAAGGCATGGGGCAAAAACAGGGACGTCTAATTGTTGTCACACTCATGCTGACAAAACAACTAGTTTGTAAAAGTGGAGAGAACTGTAGTGACTCAAATCAGTTCAAACCAAGCGACTGCAAAGAATCAGAGGTGATTGTGGTGAGCTCTGCAGGTTGAAGGCAAAGCCTCTGGAGACTGGATTGACTTGGTTACAGAGGTCTCAAAGTATGACCTTCGGCTCCTCATTTGGAAACTATTGTGTCTGGCTTGTTCAGATGAAGGACTACAGATGGCTCAGCATACTTTGAGATCAAGCCAGTCATCTTTAATCATTGCAGACTGTGCACAGGATTAATTAACTGGCTGAAAAAGAATAGGCTGTAAAGAGGAAAGTGGGCGCTTTTGATGTGCTTGTAGTAGGTTCATGAATTCAGCCCTCTGCCAATTAAAATCAAACTTTTTTTTCTTGGTAACTGCTTCTGATTTCATAGAGTTTCATTTGGCCTCTTAATCGGCATCTTCTTAAGTGTCTTTTAATGCTTTATTTCTTGCATAACTTTTAAAACTGACGTTTTATTTTATGCATGTATACTTATTCACTAGGTTCCTCTGGATATGCTTTTAGTTTCATGTGATTTAGAGATGGAATTCTGCTGATAAGCAGTATTTCAGTGCATATTGAGCAACTTCTTCAAATGGGGAATTAATATGGACGAAATTGGGCTTTTTTACATAATAAAACCTTTGACTTTACAGATAGCCACTAAGGCTCCTGGTGCTATGCAAAAGCAGAATATGCCTACTTGAGACATTTATTTTGATAGTAAATGAGGAGTTAGGGTCCCTGTTACTGTCAACTGAGAGCTGTAGATAGTGCTTACATGAAGTGATCTGCGCTGTCTTTCAAACAATGTCCTACACTGTTTCCTATGCTGAACATATGTAATGCCCAGACATGACCTTACAAGCGATCACCTCCAAGAGAGCAGAGACCATCTTAACTCTTTTAAAGGACCAGTCTCATGTGTTTGTCATTGCTCAAATGAAATAGAACCAGTATTTGGCTCCAGTTTTGAACTCCGAATTCAGAACAGCATTTATTTTCTTACATTTTGGAAGCACAGCATAAAATGTGGTTTAGAATATGTATTTTTGAAAGATATGAAGTTAGGTCCTGAAAGTCTCTATTAAACAGCTGTCTACTTGTGTCACAAAAGTTTCATGCCACTTTTACATTTCAAGCATTTAAAAAGTTCAGTAACTGAAAAAAAAAGGAACAAAAAAAAATTGCACACATTGAAGAAATGATCCATGAAAATCTCTAAGAGTATGTAAACATTCAATGTGAAATTAATGTGGAGGTCATGCACAAATAATCCAGACAGCATGCGATTTGAAAACAAAGCAAATATGAAAGAAAGCCAGAGAAAGAAAGAAATGCACATGAAGGATTAAAGTAATCTATGGATGAAAAGAGGACTGACATGCACGTTACATCACTTTAATGACCTAAAGGATATAATTAAATTAAAATGTGTTTTCTGTGACCATTTCTTTTAGTTTTCCAAAGAAAGGAATGTAGCATGTCAACATTTCCCATTGTGAAAATGTTTATCACGATTCATCTGAATTTGACATTGCAATACTATATCAATACACTTTAAAAGGAAAAAACAATATATACACAATAGCACCTCAAAAAACAAAGGGATTTTAAAATGATAATAACTTCATTACCAAATGCCATTTCACTTTGGTATTAAAGAAAATGTTATCAAATTGATAAATACACATTCTGTGCTTCACAGAGGTTATACAATAAATAACATTTATAAGCATTCTTTTCCATTTCCCCCCCAACAGCCTGGAGCAAAAACTTCATAAAGTCCATTTTCACCAGAAAAGCATAATCTTATGCATGATTTAACAGTATATACCAAATTAAACTGATATATTGCAGTATTATAAAACCTTTTCTCCTTTTGCAATTTCTAGTACTGGATTTCCTTTTTAATAAGATATCATTCCACTTCATTTAGACAATCAAATCTGGCAATTCATAGCAGGTTACTATTATGTTCAATTGTGTCACTGCATTTACACTAGTAAAAAGCCTTGTTCCTAAAATAAAGTGGACTCTTAGTTTATTAATGTACATAAGCAAATGTTTATGCATGTGCTAATATTTCTGTAGATTAATCAGTGTGTATATTCATGTTAATGACCATATGTACTATTATAGTGTAATTAGAGGGTTTATATTTAACATAATAAAGAAATAGCAAAATATAAACCACTGAAATGGGTCTGATCCTGAAAGCTTCTAGAAATAATCAGTCCTTGGCATTAACTAAATGGGCTTACCAAGTGTTTATTTGCTTGTATATTAAGTGCATGTTGCTTCACAAGAACCAAAGTAAGGAGCCTTGATTTTGGTTTTGTATCCGATATAAATGTGATTAAACTCAGGCTGATGGTCTCCGCCTTAAGGATATGAAATCCTGCAGAGACAGCAATAATTAATGGATGTCTGGTGCAGACACCCAGCAAAATGCTTCTTACAGATACCATAATATATACCTGAAATGTATATACTGAGATAAGAAGGCTGGCAAAGAGAAGAGAGGGAGACTCATACAGAACAAGCCCATGTCTTTATTGGGCACACTGTTAATTCCAGATTTTGTTCTGTTGGTGGAGTGAAACAGCTGTAGGATACATCATATAAACACAGACTGGTTTGGGTTGGAAGGGAGCGTAGAGCTCATGCAGTTCCAACCCCCTGCCACAAGCAGGAACACTTTCCACTACAGCAGGTTGTTCAAAGCCCCATCTAGCCTGGCCAAATGAGAGAGAGTTATTTGCCTACATCTCTCAGCCCAATGCAAAAGTTGCACGCAACTGGGATTGAAATTGTGATACCAAGCTTAGGCTTGTTTCAACAGTCTTTATGCAGGCAGAGTTTCTGAAAACCAACAAAGAAGTGCCTGAAAATGGGTTCCCATATAAGTCACCATTTCTTTGCCATGAATACTGTAAAAGCCTGTAATGGCAAATAACTCAGGCATTTAGGTTGCAGTGAAAAACCTGTACAATAAATTACTTTTATACTTTATTGCCGTCAGTTCACACAGACTACCCCTAACCTGGGAACTGGCATTAGAAAGGACTTTGAATAGACAAGTGCCTAAGACTAAAAAGCAAATGAAATGTTTCAAGTGCTGCTTGATAACTGGGCAGTGAGGGTCATTCTTCACAACATCTCAGCTGCGACAAGAAAAAAAGTCTTTTCTCAGTAAAAAAGGTGAGAAAAGCTTTCACGGGTGTCCTGGCTTGAATCCTTGTTTTTTACTACTTAGGCATAGACTGTGTTTTGAAGAAGCCAAGAAAAATTTGTGATATGCACTCTTGTTTGACCAAACATCCCCAGATGTCCCCAGTTATGTAAGCCTGGCTTACACTTGGCTTACATTTCCCTGGTTGTGACAGACATGAAGACACTGTGTGTTTCTTCTTCTTAAGAAATCCCTTTGGTATTTTTTGTGCCAGCATCATTTTTGTAACCTAAATGCTTTTCCCTGTGTGCAGCAGCCATATGGATGTTTCTAATCAGCTAATAGGATAGGGGTTTTATGGAGGAATTCTTTATGTAATTGAACAAACAGTCCAATTTCAAGATTTTCTTTATAGTGGTAAACCTCACAAAGGATAGTGTATCAGTAATGTGATAGTTGTACCATAGTGCAAACCATATTGTTTACTTGGAGCTCCTTCCCAGTTGTAGCTGATACATACTGTTTAGTGCAGATGTGCTCTTGACAGCAGTTGTACTCTTTACGCTTTGCAGAAGAGCCTATGTTGGGCAAGATTTCTCTTGATGCTCTAAAAGCTCTAAAAGTAACTATGACTTCTAAAAGCCATTAAACTTCTAAATATGCTGAGAAAGCTTTTTCTATTTCATTCAACCAATGCTAATCCACAGTCATGAGCTGAGAACCAGTGTTTGGGGATCACCTGGGAAAAAGCTGTTCCAGAGCACTGGCTGTGAAATTCTTTTATATAGGGAGTAGGTGAATTTAATTTACCACTTATTTTTAGGAAGGTTTGAGCTAAGCTTTAGCCTAGTTTTTGTTATAGATTTATCTATGTGAGTCTTATTCTGAGATTGCTCTAGCAGCATATATAAGTTCATTCATTTTACTCCTCATCTACACAGGCTTTTTTAGCCTTCTTTAATACCTGGTTTTGACCAAAATTAAATGAAAAGCCTTCACTTATACAGATTTCTACAAAAATCTATAAAATTTATCATTGACATTATGTCCCTGCAATCCTTTTCTCTGTATTTAATTCACACTTTCATTCATTTAATTCATACTTTCTGTATTAGGGACATTCTTTTACTCTGTTTGAACACTGACTTTAATAGACGTTTGGGCACTCAAACACTGTTAAATCTGTACATGTTAAAACTCTCCCATTACACTGAAAAGTTGCACTGTTACCAGGAAGAAAAGTTTTGGACTGTAACAGTTTTTTTTTCTCGTTTCCATCATATTTGAAAAATCATGGCAGTCAGGTGAAGTTCCCGATGACTGGAAAAAGGGAAATATAACCCCCATTTTCAAGAAGGGGAAAATGGATGACCCGGGGAATTACAGAGCAGTCAGTCTCACCTCTGCGCCTGGCAAACTCTTGGAGCAGATTCTCCTGGAAGGCATGCTAAGGCACATGAAAAACAAGGAGGTGGTTGGTGACAGCCCGCATGGCTTCACTAAGGGGAAATCCTGCCTGAGCAATTTGGTGGCCTTCTATGATGGGGCTACGAAACTGATGGACAGGGGCAGAGCAGTTGACGTCATCTACCTGGATTTGTGCAAAGCGTTTGACACCATCCCACACAACATCCTTGTCTCTAAATTGGAGAGGTGGATCCATCCAATTTGATGGGTGGACCACTTGGTGGATAAAGAACTGGCTGGATGGCCACATGCAAGGAGTTGTGGTCAATGGCTCGATGTCCGGCTGGAGACCGGTAACGAGTGGTGTCCCTCAGGGATCGGTGTTGGGACAGGTCTTGTTCAACATCTTTGTCGGTGACATGGACAGTGGGATTGAGTGCGCCCTCAGCAAGTTTGCCGATGACACCAAGCTGTGTGGTTCGGTTGATACGCCGGAGGGAAGGGATGCCATCCAGAGGGACCTCGACACACTTGTGAGGTGGGCTGATGCCAACCTGATGAAGTTTAACCATGCCAAGTGCAAGGTCCTACACCTGGGTCAGAGCAATCCCAGGCACAGCTACAGGTTGGGCAGAGAAGAGATTCAGAGCAGCCCTGCAGAGAAGGACTTGGGGGTGTTGGTCCATGAGAAAATGAACATGAGCCAGCTTCAGTGTGCGCTCGCAGCCCAGAAAGCAACCGTATCCTGGGCTGCATCAAGAGGAGCGTGACCAGCAGGTCGAAGGAGGTGATCCTGCCCCTCTACTCTGCTCTCGTGAGACCTCACTTGGAGCATTGTGTGCAGTTCTGGTGTCCTCAACATCAAAAGGACATGGAACTGTTGGAACAAGTCCAGAAGAGGGCCACGAGGATGATCAGGGGACTGGAGCACCTCCCGTATGGAGACAGGCTGAGAAAGTTGGGGCTGTTCAGCCTGGAGAAGAGAAGGCTGCGTGGAGACCTCAGAGCAGCCTTCCAGTATCTGAAGGGGGCCTATAATGATGCTGGAGAGGGACTCTTCATTAGGGACTGTAGTGATAGGACAAGGGGTGATGAGTTTAAACTGAAACAGGAGAGGTTTAGATTGGATCTAAGGAAGAAATTCTTTACTGTGAGGGTGGTGAGGCACTGGAATGGGTTGCCCAGGGAGGCTGTGAATGCTCCATCCCTGGCGGTGTTCAAGGCCAGGTTGGATGAGGCCTTGGGTGACATGGTTTAGTGTGAGGTGTCCCTGCCCATGGCGGGGGGGTTGGAACTGGATGATCTTAGGATCCTTTTCAACCCTAACTATTCTGTGATTCTATAATTTCAAACTTTTCTATCACCTCTCTGCTTTTATGGGGGGCTTTTCCACATAGCAATTGTAACTGCCTGATGAAGTTTCTGGAGAAGCAGCAAACTTCTGAAGAGCATCCTGTGTTAATTTATTTGCTTTCTGTGAGAAGCTGTTTTGCAGTTACCATGGCAGCATGGTCAGTGGAACACGGGTCAAACTGCACTTTGGGATTTTCTGACTCATTTTCCCATCTGCAACACCAGGACCACAGCAGTGCCCTCCTTACAGGCACTTTGGAGGGACTAAGTCATCACTGTAACCTGGTACGCACTATCAGACCTCACTAGCACTGAGGTCACAGTAGTTTCTTTTATTAAGGGAGTTGAAGTATACAGGGTTAAGCGACTTGAGCAATTTAAGAAGAAAGCCAATGCTGCTGAGCCATGTTTGCTTTATTGGTGTAACCATAGACTTGGCCATGGATGGGGTTCACACAAACAGAAATCTCTTAATGATGCCCTTACAGACATGCAGAAGATATGAAGCTGTTGGTGGCAACTGTAAGCCTAGTTATAATATACAGTGACCACACAGTATCTTCTTTATGACATATATCTTTCATTCTCAGTCTGGCCACAGAGTTACATGCTGGCAAGCAACACTTGCCAACTTCTCTACAACTTTTTATGAGATGCAGGGAGAAGAATGTCCCTGTTCTGTTAAGTTCAACCTTAAATTTTCTTAGATTCTGCAAGTATTTAGGGAAGAAGAAAAGGAAGGCCTGGGTTATAGTCATTCATTACTGAATTTTTGCACCGTGATCTGTTCTGGTAAGTGAGAACAAACTGGGTGAGAAGCTCAGATGAAGATAACTCTGCTTGCTTAGTTTTCCCATGAAGCTGCAGGGAGATTGGAATCTTGGAAAGATCCAAAATGAAAAAGTACAAGTCCTGATTACAAACTCCATGCTGTTGCTGTCTAGCTGCTACAGAGAAGGGTAGTGTTCTTTAGTATTCACAAATACGAACTTTTACTAATCTGTTTTTAAAACTGACTCAATGCCACTTGTCAGCCAGCAACTCCGTTTTCATTCCTAACAAAACAGTTAAAACCAACACAAAATACCAGGGGAACAGAAAGACTAATAGACTTGAAAGAAAGCAGGTAAAAGCGGTATTTCCAATTCTGCAAACATGTATTTAACTGGGTGCAAGGTATGTAGAGACTACACATCTGTGCTCATTTACAGTGCATCATTGTCAGCAGGATTGAAACACCTCTATAAAGACCTTGTGCACGTGACAGCCAAGGTCATTGACAAGTATCTGAAGGCTGTACACAAAGAGGGTGGGACAGATTTGTTCAAGCAGCAACACTGAAATTAATAGTGTGAAAATAAGAAAGGGCAAAGCTCCTTGACAGTGAAATCAATTTGGATGTAGAATAATCTGCCCCAAGGGAAGTGCAAAGCCAAGATCGTTTTCACATTTAAAACAAATCTGCTAGTCTTAAGTACTGTGGGGAGTAACGCTGCAGTGCTGGGAGACAATGGGGAGGTGAAGGGAAAAGAGCTAAACAATAAGCCTTTCCCAGGTCTAATGTTTGTGTTTCTGTGATGAGATGTTCTCAGATCCAGCTAGGATCCAGCATGGGTTCACACATGAACCTACCTCAGCATCCTTAGTGCAACAGTGAGAAAAGAGCCTCAAAGATCAGTGGAACACTGGTGCTCACTTGGCAAAGTTTTGGGACTATCAGATCATCAGACCAGACCCACAGTCTTTCCTACTGTGTACACTGTAGGACCTTTATCTGCTTGATCTTCATGCTTCAGTTTTGGTCAGATGTTTTATCATATCTTTATCTTAGCTCTGATTCCAAGTTGACTGCTGGTGCTTCTTTAGATTTGCAAATGAAATTGAGGGTTTGGGTCTCCTCTATGCAATATTTTGAATTACTCTCACTAATAAATAAAGCTGCAGGTGTTATCCATGCTGTTAAAAAAAACCCCATGCTTCTTTATCACTCTTTTTTGTGGAATCATTTATTTGTGCAATCAAGTGCTGTGCACTTGACTTGTGCAAGTGTAAATGGCTGCATGGAATGGATCAAGAATTAGTTGTATAAAGATCTTACACTTATTTTGTGAACTAGCATTGGAGAAAGATTTACAATACCTACATGTTTTCAAACTATTCAGTGAAAGATAATTGGAGCAGACTTCCCTAGAACTGTCCTTTCAAGTTAAGAGCGTTTGTGCTCACTGCTGACTGGTGTAGCAGGCTAAATTACGGCACGGGGCTGGCTCAGGTGAGTCATACCTGGGTCATGGTTTTCATTTAAAACATTGATTTGTTTAGGCCATACAGCTAAAATTTTGAAAACTAAAGGCATGGGTGAACAGAAATCAAGTCAATCTCTAAGACATTGGTGTGAGGTTTGTGTAGGAGGTGAAGTTCCTACATCTCCCGGTAATGCATCTCACACTGCCGGTCTCACAGGCAGGATATCAAATTAAATAGTCTTTGGCATTGACCAAGGTTGGTAGTTCCTTTGTCCCTATCATGTCCCAAATAGGGCCTGTGAGTCACTAAGTTGATCATAACTGAACTGCTTGAGTTTGAATGAGCCAGAAATAAAGACGTGAGACTGCGTCATCTTGATGAGTGTTAATGCTTAACTCCACTCTTCTGGAGCTTTGTGTGAACTCTTACTAGAAGAAAACTTTGTTCTGTTCTAGTTCTTTGACAAATTCTATTGCCAACACTATACATTCTTTTTCCATCCACTTTTTTAGAAGAAGAGCCAAGTAACTATGGCATCAGCTATACATATATGAAAAATTCCTACATTTAATTCAGGGCATTAGACAATGAGCTATAAAAATAGCACACACATGAAGTTAAACTCAGCACAAATTTCTACTGGAACAGCTTAGGAGGAAAGAAACTAAATCTCATCTATAAACTTTGGCATTCTACCTGTGCTAGCAAACTTTCACTGTGTTATATTTAAACTTTGACCAATTTACACATTACACTACATACCTTTATGTCAGTGATTCTCTTAATCATTTCTGTTAACCAAACAGGGATGGCACACTCTTGCTGGGGGATGGAAAACACTGATACAACAATCCCTAACATGGCCACATAAGAAGCAATATTATAAACGCCACACAATTATCAGCTAAAGAAACTGGAAAATCTATGAAATACATGTATTTAAATAGCTCATTAACTGAAGAAAATACTCCATCAGTATTTTCTTTGGCTGACAGCTGCCAATAGGCAGAAATAACCCTAAAAACCCAAGTCCCTTAAGGCATGCCAGTTCCTTGCTACAGTCAACACTACTATCGTGGCATAAAATAGAACTGAAGACTCACTTGTTTTGCTTTACTATTGACTGTGACCTGGGCCTAACAGGCACTATTATTAAATTATTGCATGTCTTTGTGGAATGCCTCAAGATATCCTGGAGCATCGAGACACTGTACAGTTAAATTTTCCTGTCTATATGCTGTTTTATCATCTGAATTTCATTTGATTACTTCAGCACATCAATGAACTAGTTGCTGATGACAGCAGTATTTCTAATGTACCTTGCAGAAGTGCTGAGCAGAATGTGTTCAGCTCAAGGGGAACGGTCAGGGTAGCCCAATAATATGGGCTCAGGTCAAACCAGAAGTGCAGCCGCTGTCTGGCACCAGCTCCAACCAGCACGAAATGTGAAGACAGGGCTACAGAGGATGTGAAAATGCATGAAAGAGCAAGAGCAGATGAACAAATGAGTCTCCTTCAAGATGAAAGCTGCATTGGCAGGAATGCTGCTGAGATCTGGTTCTTCCATGTCACCTTATGCTAGCCTCATTTCTGAGATCTTGCAGCTTTTGCGAGAACTTAAATCCAACAGAGAGAAAACCAGAAGCAAGAGAGGAACAACGTTAGATGGAGAAAAGCAGTTTGTTTCTCCTCCCTGTACTGGGCAATTTAGCACCGAAGTTCTGGAGAGTACCTTCAGACCTACTCATGCCCTGTGCCAACAGACCTACTAATGCTGGTCGAAGCAGAAAACGCTGCTGTTCAGCAATTTCCTTTCAATAATTTCCACCAGCTTCTTTTTGACTTCTTATAAGGATTTACATTTAAGAATGAATTAGTGGGGAATTCTTGCAGCATGATTTCACATTACTTCCTTATCTTTGTCATTAATTCTCATTTTATCACAGAGGAAGCATTCTTGAATGACTTCTGAAGAGTTACAACTAAATTCCAAGACCATAGAAACAATGGTTTTGTAAAAGATTTTATGCCAATTAGTAATGGAGATGTAAACACAGACATTTTACGACATGAATGATTTCCAAAGCTTATTTTAAGTTGCACACATGAAAAATCGTTCTCATTCTTTGCTTACAGCAAAGCGAATTTCAATCATTCTGAGACGGGGGAGTGTACAGTAAAATACTGATTCACAACTCTAGCAAATAAATTAGATGCAGAGTGATTTTCTATATAAAGCTCAGTTCTGCGTAGCAGGGGATTTTTTTCTTGTCTCTCATTTTCTCACCTGTAGCTATACATGAAAAGAAGTTCAGGAGCCTGCACTATTTCCACAGCAACAGTGTAATTCCTATTGGCCTGGCAGGAGCTGTGTGCTGGGCTGAGCAGAGGGTTTACCCCTATGTATTTCTAGATAGCTTTGCCTAACCTAACCTAATCTAATTTAACCTAACCTAAACTAATCTAACCTATCCAAGCATTTATATCGTATACTTGGCAGAATAGTAACAGAAGAGTAGATTCAGAATATTACAAGTTCCTAATTTATTCACTGCAACCACTAGAGCAAAGATTAGTCTGAAAGTGGCTGAGATGTCTATGTTAGGGTTTTAAACTGCACAGTCTGAATAAGGCCCTGTGGTTCTTAAAGTTTACACTATCATGGCTGATCAAGATAAAGCAGATAAGGACTGTAAATCCTTGACACACTTTGGCTTTGTGAAGCAGTGAAGGGCCATAACCAGGTTTTGAAATGGCTGCTGTGTTTCTTAGAAGATGAACCCAATTAAGGTTCAGAGAAAAGGGATTCACTACATCTAACTTGAAACATTTACTTTGTAGGTGCAGAGGTAGTGACCCCAGACTCCCTCTACAGTCTGTGCATGATTCATAACATCTCTTTTAGACAACAGTGGCAGGTTCGTGCTCTTGACTGTGAAGAAAGAAAGAGCTGTCCACTGTGGGATTTTTGAGGTGGACAAATATTAATTTAGGAGACAGCAAATTCATATCTATATACTGAAATACATATATATACACAAAATCAGATGATGTTTTACAAGATTGGGGCACATCGGGGAATCTACTCTTTCTGTCAGTGCAATGTAACCCACTGCGTTACCAGGCTTCTCCAAACCAGCAGCTAGGTCCACAATGAAGATGCAGGTTTTTGAACACACTCAGATTGTGGATTTTCTTCTACTATTTCCTCAGTACCAATCACTTTAGGAAATGCATTCATTGTGTCAATGATCTTTAGAAGTGCAAATGAAAGTTGTTCAAAATGCACCAAATATGTGTAAAACTTTCTGAATATGGACTACAAAACAGTTTCTCCCTAAAAGTGGTGAAACTTTATACACAGAAAACTTAAGCCTAGTAAACCAGTGAAACATCATGCTCTTGATAGGCAAAGAGAGGGGATACATAGTCTAATATATATTCAAACTTTCTAATTAGAGAAGCAGGGATTCATCTGAGATTACCACCTTTCTCTCTGCACTGGTACATCCAGATCTGTCCTGGTGAACCACTAGCACAGACGCTATTGCTGAGACCAGAGCAGGTGTGACTGCAAGTTCTGCTTTGTGAAGATGAAGACAAAAAAATCCAGTGTATGTATACACTGATAGAAGAAGAAATAAAGCCAGGTTTAAACTGCAGCAGTTTGATCATTTCTAATGATGAGAGTGAAGCACTGGAGTAGGCTGCTTGGGAAGAACATGAAATACTTGTTGTAGCAGACATTTAAGTAAAGATTAGACAAATCTTCTAGACAGAAGGAAGGTACAAATGGCACCCTCAGGGCAGGGGTTGGACTCAGTGACCACCTGAGGTTCCAAACAGACCAGTTTGTCCCTGATTTGATGACCAGGCTGAAAATACCACAATTTTCTGGAACATAAATTATTCAGAAACAGGTAAGTTGATTTCACTTTTTCACCCCAAATATAAGCTGTCAAAATGTGTCCTATGTATTAAGTCCTGACAGTTGCTGGATTTTGACATTTGGAGAGAGGTGCATTGAGTATGTAAAAGGTTTTATTTACACCACAGTACGGAATTTGCTATCTCAGTCAAAAATACCTTTTTCCTTTCATGCCTCAGTGCAAAGAGCAGGAGGCTGACCTTAAACTGCAGACAAGACTGCTCATAAGAAATTTTAAATGCTATCAAACTTCTGACTGTCATAATAAATACATTCAGGGGCATTTGAAGGGGCAGGCTGAGCGCAGTGTGAGTGATCTGACTGAAATATGAAAAAAGCTGTGGAGGACAAGCTAACTGAACAGAAAAACCCTAATGGATGCTAATGGAGGAATATGGTGTCACAGCTGTAGGTGTTTTACCTAACATTATACTTCAAGATAATGGAACACTTCTATGGGAACAGGCAAAAGCCATGAATATTAGTAGACGTGAGATGTTAATAAAGGTCTTTCCAAGAGTTAAAGTTTCCACTATAAAAATATTTTCAAGAGACAGTCAAGAGGGAGCATACTATCTGACAGCGAGAAAAGCAAAAGAGATGCTATTTTTTGTCTCCTGAAAGACTGGTTGTAATTACGGCAGTTGAGAAAAAAAGCAGATTACTGGCTCATCTCTTTTCCTTCTGTAATATATCCATCGTTTGACATTCATTTTGATTCAGTAAAACAGCCTGTAAACTCTCAACCCCTGTGTTTTACCATTGGAAAAGGAAAGGTTATTTTTGTTCAGCTCGAAGGCTACGGTAGGGAGAATTCCCAAAAATTCAGTATGCCACTTTGGCAGATATATAACCCTGCTCCATTTGGTAAGCATCGGAAGATACCTGGGATATGATCTTCAGTTCAATACAGCATAAAGCATCCTTTTTAGTTACGTTTATGCTCACATAACTTCTGTAGCTTCCTCCAGCATAAATACCGGACATAAGCCTTAGGGCTGCTCTGTTTTCCTTTGATTATCCATAGATCAGTGGGCCCCAAAAATTGAGGCAGCAAATGCTTAGGAAACCATAACTGTGTTATCTGAGCTTCATTTATCTTTTTAACGTTTGAAACTTTAAGGTAGGCAGTGCCCTGGAAAACCTGCTCTTTGCTGCAATAGCATGGAGCAGCCATAGGGAACCAGACAAGTAGACTGGTTGCTTTGATACTCCATCCACCTTCAGTAACAATTAGAAAAGCTAGTGAAGATAATTTCTACAATTACATGAATGAAACTGGAAACTAACTTGGTCAACACAACCGAAGCACAATCTTCGCTTGGTGAAATGGAGGTGTTTATACAAGTACTTGTATTCTCACTGCCCTGGACTTCAAGAGAGCAGACTTTGGCCTCTTCAGGAACCTGCTTAGTAAGGTTCCATGGGACACAGCCCTAGAGGGCAGGGGGGCCCAAGACTGTTGGTTGTTATTCAAGGATCACTTGCTCCAAGCTCAGGAGTGTTGTATCTCAACTAGAAGGAAGTGCAGCAGGAGGGCCAGGAGACCTCCTTGGATGGATAAGGAGCTGCTGAGGAAAATTCAAAGGAAAAAAGAGGCTTATAGAAGGTGGAAGCAAGGACAGGCGGCCTGGGAAGAATACAGGGATGCTGTCCGGGAAGCTAGGGACCAGGTGAGGAAGGCTAAGGCCCAGTTAGAATTGAACTTGGCTAGGGATGTTAAGGATAATAGGAAGGGATTCTATAGGTACGTAGAGAATAAAAGACAGACTAGGGACAACGTAGGCCCCCTCCGGAAGCTATCGGGAGAACTGGCTACCCAGGATTTGGAGAAGGCTGAGGTTCTTAATGACTTCTTTGCCTCAGTCTTCACTGGCAAAGTCTCCGACCACACCACCCAAGTCTTGGAAGGCAAACGCAGGGACTTGTGAGAATGAGGACCTGAGGCCCACTGTAGGAGAGGATCTGGCTCAAGACCATCTTAAAAACCTAAACGTACACAAGTCCATGGGACCTGATGAAATCCATCCGCGGGTCCTGAAGGAGCTGGCGAATGAAGTTGCTAAGCCACTGGCCATCATATTTGAAAAATCATGGCAGTCAGGTGAAGTTCCCGACGACTGGAAAAAGGGAAATATAACCCCCATTTTCAAGAAGGGCAAAAATGGATGACCCGGGGAATTACAGAGCAGTCAGTGTCACCTCTGTGCCTGGCAAACTCTTGGAGCAGATTCTCCTGGAAGGCATGCTAAGGCACATGAAAAACAAGGAGGTGGTTGGTGACAGCCAGCATGGCTTCACTAAGGGGAAATCCTGCCTGAGCAATTTGGTGGCCTTCTATGATGGGGCTACGAAACTGATGGACAGGGGCAGAGCAGTAGATGTCATCTACCTGGATTTGTGCAAAGCGTTCAACACTGTCCCACACAACATCCTTGTCTCTAAATTGGAGAGGTGGATCCATCCAATTTGATGGGTGGACCACTTGGTGGATAAAGAACTGGCTGGATGGCCGCATGCAAGGAGTTGTGGTCAATGGCTCGATGTCCGGCTGGAGACCAGTAATGAGTGGTGTCCCTCAGGGATCGGTGTTGGGACAGGTCTTGTTCAACATCTTTGTCGGTGACATGGACAGTGGGATTGAGTGCACCCTCAGCAAGTTTGCCGATGACACCAAGCTGTGTGGTTCGGTTGATACGCCGGAGGGAAGGGATGCCATCCAGAGGGACCTCGACATGCTTGTGAGGTGGGCTGATGCCAACCTGATGAAGTTTAACCATGCCAAGTGCAAGGTCCTACACCTGGGTCAGAGCAATCCCAGGCACAGCTACAGGTTGGGCAGAGAAGAGATTCAGAGCAGCCCTGCAGAGAAGGACTTGGGGGTGTTGGTCCATGAGAAAATGAACATGAGCCGGCTTCCGTGTGCGCTCACAGCCCAGAAAGCCAACTGTATCCTGGGCTGCATCAAGAGGAGCGTGACCAGCAGGTCGAAGGAGGTGATCCTGCCCCTCTACTCTGCTCTCGTGAGACCTCACTTGGAGCATTGTGTGCAGTTCTGGTGTCCTCAACATCAAAAGGACATGGAACTGTTGGAACAAGTCCAGAGGAGGGCCATGAGGACGATCAGGGAACTGGAGCACCTCCTGTATGAAGACAGGCTGAGGAAGTTGGGGCTGTTCAGCCTGGAGAAGAGAAGGCTGCGTGGAGACCTCAGAGCAGCCTTCCAGTATCTGAAGGGGGCCTACAAGGATGCTGGGGATGGACTCTTCATCAGGGACTGTAGTGACAGGACAAGGGGTAACGGGTTCAAACTGAAACAGGGGAAGTTTAGATTGGAGATAAGGGAGAAATTCTTTACTGAGAGGGTGGTGAGGCACTGGAATGGGTTGCCCAGGGAGGTTGTGAATGCTCCATCCTTGGCGGTGTTCAAGGCCAGGTTGGATGAGGCCTTGGGTGACATGGTTTAGTGTGGGGTGTCCCTGCCCATGGCAGTGGGGTTGGAACTAGATGATCTTGGAGTCCTTTCCAACCCTAACTATTCTATGATTCTATGATTCTATGATTCTTTTCCTTGTTACACAGGTATTAGCATCTCTAACTCCTTTGGTATGTTTAAAAATGTTAATAGGACCTAGGATTCTGCTGATGCCTCCGAACCTGAACAAACAAGTTCAAAATAAACAGAACATTAAAGAAAAATAACCCTGTTGGGTTAAATCAGAGATCCAGTTAGACCAGTAGCTTTTTCTGAAGTTGTTCAATAACAGATGTTTAAAAGAAACAGTAGAAGAAATATAGTCCTTCCCCTTTTATGACCTCTATGCTTTTTGAAATCAACAATTAGTATGTTCTGAGCTACATAACAAGAGTGTTAAAAGTTGTCATTGGAGCCATTGCCTGAAGAGGCTGTTAGTGAGGTGGGGGTTGGTCTCTTCCCCCAAATAACAAGGTATAGGATAAGAGGAAATTGCCTCAAGTTGCTCCAGGGGATGTTTAGACTCGATATTAGGAAAAAATTCTTCACTGAAAGGTTATCAAGCATTGGAACAGGCTGCCCAGGGAAGCAGTTGAGTCACTATCCCTGAAGGTACTGAAAAAACATGTAGATGTGGTGCTTGGGGATGTAGTTTAGTGGTGACTTGGCAGTGTTGGGTTAAAGGCTGGACTTGATCTTAAAGGTCTTTTCCGACCTAAATGATTCTGTGATTCTATAATTCCTTTTTAACTTACTTATTTTTGTATACAATATCCTGTAATAATGAGCCTCAGAATTTAATTATGCATTGTACGGAAAGGTACTACCCATTTCCTGATTTAAACTTGAGACCAGAGCTGAAGTTCCCTAATTAGTGATTCAAATTCCCTGTATTTGTATCCATCCTGATTTCGTTTTCTTTAATTTCACAAGCCATGGATTGGAGGAGTTCAATGAAATGAATTAAAAGTGTTAAATTATTCTAAATCCCATTTTTAAAAATGCAGAACTGATTTTCTAGATGAGGTAGCACACACAAGTTTGGCTTGAAAAAGAGGAACTTCTGGCCTTTGAAAAGATTATCCTTTAGCTATCCCTGCTAACAGGTTTGTCAACTGTGTTGCTGAATGTTCATAAGCACCTTTTTAGTGATACACAGGAAGCTGATCAGCTACAAATGTCACACCAGCTGTAATACTTTCTTTGTATCCTATCTCTGGATTTGGGATTCAAAATGAGCAATAAATGCATAAGACTTTTAAAAGCTGTAGAATAACCAGTTTATATTTTTATATCATACTTAGATCAAAGAAATTTTGGCTCTACTGAAGCCCTTGCTGTGGGTTATTAGCTTTTAAACATTGCTTCTACAGGCGAAGAAAGGAGTCAGGGCCAGCAAGGTGATGAAGGTAAAAGTGCAACAGGATAACATTTTTAACTGTGAAAAAATGCAAGGATTCTCTGTATTCAGTTAAATTTTGTTTAAAAACTGCTTCCATTCACATCTCCCAGCCAAATTTAGAAATACTCCATGAAAAGTATTCTCTCATTTCATCTTTATAGTAAATTAAGATAGTACCACTTGCCCACACGGTCATGAATGTATGAGCACAAAGGTGCAACAGACACAGATAAGCCCATTCCTATCTTAATTTTATCTTGATTTCGAACCAGAAGAGTTCTCCTAGGCCTACTGCAGCTCTGTTTACCAGGAATGAATTTCTCCCAGATAGAAAAAGCAAGCTGGACAGCTTACACCACTTCTGTTCGAACACTGAAAGTCTAAATGGAAATACTGATCCCTAAAATGGACATACATATATGTATACTTGAATATCACATTTTATATGTTGATGCTTAATTTAACAGTGAAGCCTTCTTCCCTTTATGCTCTTTCAAACACAAGCCTACATTATCTTTCCCCCCAAAGCCTTGAAATAATGGAATTTTTAGCAAATGCTAACAAGAGAAAGTGTGCTCTGAAAAGGGTGCAACAGTCTTGGTCTATAATTATGCAATTTCCTAAACACTGAAACAAACATTGATGTGAGTGGCTGGAAGATTAATTTATGCTGATGACAAAAATGGAAAAACAATTTGGGAAATCAAGTGATAATTAAATTCTTGACAGACTCACTTGAATAAGGACCATTAGTTGTATGACTGAATTATTCCCCTGAGGCTTTGATTATATACAGGAAATAGACATTTAACAACTGATTTCATTGGCAATACAAAGCCAATTATCTCCCCAAATAAATGGCAACATTAATTTACAGGGTTGCACAGAGTGGTCATTTCAAACTAAAAAATGGATTTCTGGTTTCTGAAGAAATGCAATAAGATGAGTAAGTCCCTTTCACAATGCATTTTGTTATATATTTTATACCAAATTATCTGCATGTGCAAATAATGTGCAGAGGCTGAACTCTGATTCTGTATACCTTATAAATCTGGAAAACTGGCTTCAGTAAGTGCAGTTATTCTATATTTACACTCAGGAACTGTTCTGTAGAACAGTAACAGGAAAGTATTTACAAGTCTAAAATGTTATTTTGCTGGCATGTATGGGCTTGGGACCCACTGCGCTAGGAACCACGTGTTCATAGCTAGAGGAACTACTTATGATGCTAATCTGTCTGAGTGCAAGGACAGAATAAGCTAAAATAAAACAAGTGTTCTTATTCCCCTTACAAGGAAAACTGAAGCAAGAAGAGATGAAGAATGAGAATTTCAAACTAGGCAGAGGACCACAGGAACAGCAAGTCTGGAAAGCACCTGCTGAACTACTTGGTTTTGTCCTTTGCTAGCACCTACCAATAACTGTACCCTTTCATCACCCAGTTTTGGCCCTGTCCTGTGTTTTCTGCAGCCAAACAGGAATATTTGCTGATGGTTTTTGAAGCACTGTCTCTTGGTTTGCTCACAGAAGCCCTCAGCTGTAAATCCCATGCATGCCAACTGGACCGTTATCAAAAATAAATCCCTGCAGATGCGATGTCAAGTATTCACTACTGCTACAAATGCAAACTACACTTCAGCAGAAAAATACATCTCAACAGCCAGGACAGTGGGCATTTCTCATGCTATAACTCTTTGCCAGCCAGATGGCAATATAAAGGATATTAGACTTCAGGCTAGTGAGAACTGTTGGCTATTGGCCACAATAAAGCGATGCTGCAGAGTGGCAACAGCAGGAATGTTGCTTGCTCCCGATATTGATGGTGGAAGGTTACTTGCACGTTTTATGATGGCTGGCCCTTTGTGCCTGCTGTGAAACACACTTGTGTTCAATGTCTGTCACAACCGTCAAAGCAGAACATCCAAAACCTAAACTTTGCTTCCGGGAATCTAACTTTCAACCTTAGTTTGAGACTTGACAACTTTTGAAGCCAGGAAATTTACACTTCTTGCCCTATTTCATTAAACAATTATCCACCTGCACTGGTTTTCAGTCTTCTCTATCCGTCATTTAACTAAAATCACAGCGATCACAGAATGCTCTTTGTTTTCTTAATATCTTCTAATCAGAAGACACTGTCAGTATTATTATAAAAAGAGCATTTAATTGTTTCAGAGATTATATCATACTATATTCCTGTCTAGATTTCACTATACCCCATGTCTTGTTTGCCACAATCTAAATATTCCTTATATTTTTAAATTTGCTCTACTCTGAAACATATCAAACAATTACAAAGTGCAATTTCAAAATGTGTCACTATTTACGTACCCCTTTTGCATCAATTACACCAGGTTTCGCATTGAATTTCACCGTCTTCAAACGTGCACGCTCCTTTCTTTCAACTCTGGAGAACAGAAAAAGACAGAAATACACATTGATTATAGCAGTGTCTTGTACAGTATATTTGACACCTGGTGTCCCAAACCATTGGTGGCTTATTATGCATAACATTAGCATTTAAAGCAAATTTTAAAGACAGAGATGGCAGGTCACTTCCTCCACCCTCCATCATATTTGAGAAGTTGTGGCAGTCCAGAGGAGTTCCCACTGACTGGAAAAGGGGAAACATAACTCCCATTTTGAAAAAGGAAGACCTGGGTAACTACAGGCCAGTCTCACTTCAGTGCCTGGCAAGATCATGGAGCAGATCCTTCTGGAATCTATGCTAAGGTACAAGTAGGAAGGTGAGTGGTGATGGCCAACATAGCTTCACAAAGGGCCAACTGTGCCTGATCAAATTGGTGGCCTCCTATTATGAGGCTATGGCACTGGTGGATAAAAGAAGAACAACTGATATCATCTACCTGGACTTGTGCATTTGACACTGTCCCACAAGACATCCTTGTCTCTAGACATGGATTTGATGGATGGATCACTCAGTGGATAAGGAATTGGATGGAAGGTTGCACTCAAAAGAATTGCAGTCAACAGCTCAGTGTCCCAGTAGAGACTGGTTATGAATAATGTTCCTCAGGGGTCAGTATTAGGACTGGAGCTGTTTAACATCTTTGTTGGTGACTTGGACAGTGGGATCAAGTGCACCCTCAGCAAGTTTGCCAATGACACCAAGCTGGGTGGTTTGGTTGATATGCTGAAGCAAAGGGATGCCATCCAGAGGGACCTTGACAGGCTCGAGAGGTGGGCCAGGGCCAACCTCATGAAGTTCAACAAGGCCCAGTGGAAGGTGCTGCACCTGGGTCTGGGCAATCCAAACCATTCTATGATTTTATGATTCTGTGAAGCCATTAATGTCCTTACTCACCTTGACTAATACATCATTACTGTAAAAGTGACATTTACTAGCTTTGCAAAATCTCCTTCAGAATCTATCATCTGCTGACGCAACAAAAAACCTGATCCTCAACTTATAATTGAAACAGTAACTCTATTTGTCTAAGACTAAGAATTGCTCTAGAAAATCCAAGTTGAATCCCGCAAAACTAGTTTTTAAGACCTTGATATTATATTTTTATTAGCCAATAAATACTTAGGGGAAAAATGAGGTTTATTATATCCTCCAAACTGGTCCATACATGACCCTTTTCCCAACTTTCACAGCTTTACACAAGTAACTTCCTACAAATATCTTGACTTCTAAGCCTGAATAGTAAGAACACATGATTTCTGATAATTAGTTTTTAAAATATAACCTCTAGTCTATCTAGTGATAATTAACACATTTCCTTCTGAGTGTGCTTATATATTTTCTACTGAAACACAGTGAATGTTGGTTACTATAGTTACAGTTTAAATTTAGAATAAATGCGTTTCTCTGTAAGCGTGGAATATTCACATGGAAACAGCTCAAATGCGGCTTTCAAATTAAATCTGTGTAATTAAAAACACATGAACAGTCTCAAACTTAAACTAGCAGATGAAGTCCCTTGGTAGCACCGATAAGAAATGAAAACTTCAGGCTGTGTAATTGCCTAAACAGGATTGATGCCTTCTGAGAAAATAATTAGATCAAATGAACACAGTATTCTACTTATTAATCTGTATTAACATTTAAACTCATTCCAGTCCTGTCTAACTTCCTAAAACATCTGCTTTTAACTTCATTTCTTATTCACTGAGTAAAGAAATTTGGAAATTAACCCTGAAAAGTGGATCTTACTTATGAATTTTGTCATAATTGCATTAGCAGCCATGGAGGCATTGTGGCTTTCTACAGGCATAGCAAACAGATGCAGAAACATTCTGCATTGCTTTGAGAACTATGTAAATAATATCATTAAGTGCCATTAATCGTCCAAGCAAACATGCTAACAGTGTTGCCTGCAGAATATTCCAAATATTTCATAATCTGGTACTGTATTAAGGATAACACAGTGTTGCTCCTATTACAATTTTCCTGACACATTCCACAATGAACCTGTTCTCAGTTACTTGTACTTTAGCTGAACTGTAAACTTCCAGGCTGAAATTTTGTGTATCTCAGGCTGGTTACATTACTGTTAATGCCCAACCTGTCAATGAAATGGGTTAGCTGTTGGAAAAAGACTTGGATAAAAGAAATGGTTATGCTCAGGTTATAATATACTTTTAAAGTCCTTCAGCTCCAGTGCTCTATCGCTTTCATGTCTTGGGTCTTCGTCTCGAAATGCACCGGAGCATTTCAAGACCAGCAAACCACTGGGTTGCTCTGATGTCAGAAACATACCACTCTTTTTGATGGAGAAGTCAACCCAATATCTGAACGTGTGAAAGGCTTTGATTTTACATGCACTGGAGAAGTCTGTTAGAATTTAGCTTGGTTCTCCAAAGATTTCATGTTTGTTGAGGTGGTCAGGGTGCAGGACTATAGTGAACTAAGACGTTCCCATAACCTCTCATCTGAGCTACCGGGACACTTTTGCCATAGACAGAGCTGAAAAAGGAACTAAAGTGATGCAGGTAAAAAGCATTGAATACCAGTTCTTTTAGCATCATTGATCTAGCTCTTAGAAAATACATTTTTTTAAAGGTAAAATTATTCAAGCACTTTTAGAATTTTTTTTTTGAGTCTTTGGGTTTGTAATTGCTATATTTAAGGAAAAACACATTGACTCCCTTTTTTCCCCATGAAAAAGGGAGTTTAGGTACAAAGGAATTTTTTGCAGCAGCTGACACTGCGAATGCCTAAATAGCACACAAGTGTAAATTCTTTACATTGCTTTAGCTGACAGCAAACTTACCATCCCTTGGACAGCATTTTGATCAAACAGCTAAGGAAATTGCTTTTAAGGGAAGAAATGTGGAATTTTTCATTCAACATTGCTACACAAAGTAGGATTATGGGGGTTGTGAAAAAAAAAATGAACTGAGAGGGAAAGATTCATATATGCCACATTCAGAGAGGCCCAAATTAGCAACCCTGACTTGCCTGATTTACGCATTGCTCCCGAGCCCCTTTCTAATTATGTATCTACTCGACAGAGCTATGTCTAAGGCATAAGGAAAGCATAGACACAATCTTCAAAACTACTCCATGGCTCAAGTTCCATTTTCAAAGTGCCTGGGGGTCATTGAAACCCAATGAGGTTTCAAGACATGTTCAAAGACATCTACATCCAGCATTCAAATATGTCTCTGGATCTGAAAAGCTCTGAGCCCCATGTGGAGACAGCATCACCTTGCACAACTGATGGAGATCTCACCTCCAGCTTTCCACCTGCTCTCCAAATACAGCTGTCTGCAGAAACACTGCTTTGTAGAGAGAAATGGTCCAAGACCATCTGAGACTGGGGACAGCTGAATTATACCCTGTATACTTGTTCTTTCTTGAGGTAGTAGATACCTTATATCCCTTTTCTTCAAAAATGGTCAAATTCATTCTCTTATTCCCATGTAAAGCTAAAGAAGTGGAGATGTACATTGAAAATACACCTCAGCCTTCAGTTTTTCCTCACTACAAAGTACAAGACTTCAGTTCTTCAGTATGCTGTTCTCTTCCTGCTCTTCTGAGGAACTTATTACTGGGGTGCAACACTCACTGCATTGCAATGTCTATCTGCTTTTGTGCTTCTGGGCACATGTAGCTGTTGAAAATGGGCCTCTGGGATTCCTTAAAAAGAGACTTTCATTTATTCATGTGCACTGCAAACAAGAAGAAATCAAGCAGAACTCAACCAGACATGAACTGTGATCCTCCATTCCTGGGGGTTAATGGACCACTGGGAATTTTGTCAGTGCCTTTCTAAAAGGAGTAATTAGTCTTCACAGCAGAGATGTAAAATATCAAGTGAGACATGCTTTAATCTCCAATAACAGTGTTCATCACTGATGTAGAATACAGAAGCACATTGCAAACTGGCACTGAAAATCAAATAAAGTGGCTACAGTAGCCTGATTTGCACAGATTTGGCACTGAGGTGTTCTGCAGAATGAAAGTTAATTCTAAAGCCACCATAAGAACTGTAGTAAGGAGAGTTACCCATACAATTCAGTGTAAACTGGATTCTCAAAAGACCTTGCTATATTTTACATCTTTGTTAACGTGTTTCTTTTTGTCTTGCTTTGCCATTTCCAGGTCGTCCACACTCTATTTGCATTGCCTGCCCATCAAGTGGAAGATAAGTGAAAATACATATTACTATTTATAGTCCAAATATGTGGACTCACTCCATAGTTTTTATTGCTCCCATCTTCTGCACTGCTTTAGTCTTGTTTATGTGAAGTCTCAACTAGCCAATAGATTCCTATTCTCCAAATTATTTTTAAGGATTCCTGCAACAGAACATGTATTTTTCAGTAGTAAAGAACATGTTCTTATTCAGCTCTTTACCTTCAGTGACTTGCTTATAGAGAATAGCACAGTACCTGGTCAATATTTAATGAAAAGAGTAGACCTAAAGCCATTAGGAAATGAATTCTCATAAAACCTTAGAACAACCTTATTCTGTTTAAAAGCTAAGGGCTGTTTTGCTTCAGCATAAAAGTTCCCCTTCATTGCAAAGGAACAGGAAGAGGTTTATACTTACACATACACATCAATTTTATTCCATATTCATTTTTTCCAATTAGATTAGTAAGTATAGTCATGTAACTTAATTTAGACAAAGCTTACATGATTAGGCCATGTTAAAAAGTTTCATCTTCTAAGGATTAGATTCTTAAGGGATGTTTAAAAACGTCATAGTAATTTACAGGAAATCCTTAAAAATCATAGGATAGAATCCCAGACTGGTTTGGTTGGAAGGGACCTTAAAGCTCATCCAGCTCCAACCCCTGCCACAGGCAGGGACCCCTTCCACTAGAGCAGGTTGCTCCAAGCCCCTGTGTCCAACCTGGCCTTGAACACTGCCAGGGATGGGGCAGCCACAGCTTCTCTGGGCACCCTGTGCCAGCGCCTCAGCACCTTCACAGGGAAGAGCTTCTTCCTAATGTCTAATATCAGTCTCCCCTCTGGCAGGTTAAAGCCATTCCCCTTGCTCTGTCCCTACAGGCCCTTGTCCAAAGCCCCTCTCCAGGTTTCCTGTATCCCCTTTAGGCACTGGAGCTGCTCTAAGGTCTCCCCTTCAGGAGCCTTCTCTTCTTCAGACTGATCCAGCCCAGCTCTCTCAGCCTGGCTCCAGAGCAGAGCTGCTCCAGCCCTTGGAGCATCTCCATGGCCTCCTCTGGACTCTCACCCACAGGTCCACATCCTTCTCATGTTGGGGACTTCAGAGCTGGATGCAGGACTGCAGGTGGAGTCGCATGAGAGCAGAGAAGAGGAGGAGAATCCCCTCCCTAGACCTGCTGGTCACGCTCCTTTAGATGCAGCCCTGTTTATCGTTGTCTTTCTGTGATCACACACTGCTGGGTTATGTTGAGCTTCTCATTGACCAACACCCTCAAGTCCTTCTCCTCAGGGCTGCTTTCAATCCAGTTTCTGCTCAGCCTGTATTTGTGCATGGGATTGCCCTGACTCAGGCGCAGGACCTTGCGCTTGGCCTTATTGAACTTCACGAGGTTCACTCAGGCCCACCGTACAAGAGTGTCAAGGTCCCTATGGATGGCATCCCTTCCCTCCAGCGTGTTGACTGCACCACACAGCTTGGTGTTGTCAACAAAACTCACTTGAGTGGATAAACACGCCTTTCTGCCAAGCTGAGCAGAGTAACAAATTTAAGTTGGCTTTTTGCCCACAGGGACTTCTGTGCTGGGAAAAACCTCTTGTTCCTTGTCCTTAAATACTTGTGAAGCTTGTTTTACTTCCCCCCGCACTGTGCTCTGAAAGGAGAGTGTGGTTACACGTATTTGTGGGGAGAATGTTGTCTGTTTGATATCACACGTATCAGGTTGGTACCATCATACACCTTCAGCTGATAATAACAGCTGTCACAGGTGCACAAAATTTTGTAGTCAGAAGTACTTACACCACCTGAAAAGGGATTTCTTAGAATGATGTCCATGTTCATGAGCAGTTTTGTGTCTGTGCATCTCAAAGACAACAGAAAGATTAGTGTAAGTATTTGGGTGTTTTAGGACCAAATCCATGTTTGCCATAGTTGGGAAGTAGTGAAAATAGTGCCGTTCTAGGGCAATCTGTGTGAAATTGCAGACTTAATTAGTTCTAGACCCACAGACCCAAGTCAAGCAGATAAACATCATAGAAAATACAGAAGCTTGACATTTAAGCTGTTGTATGGGACTTGCAATGTGAGAGCTTTTCTGTGTGCAGACTCCTCAAAGAGAAAGTAGAAAGAACTGAAGGTGTAAAATCAGTGCTAAAACAGATAAAAATTTCCTTGCTACTGGATTTGAGCATCTGGTTAGGAATTTAATACACTCTAACTTATGCACATTGGTTTCATGCTTTTTATTTTTCCCTTTGACTAATGTGAGTACTTCCATAGGGAGGAAATCATACACAGGCTGCTCAGAGGGCTGCTACCCTTTACGGGAAGCTGAAATTAATTTGCTTATCCAGATAACAGGAAGGACAATGGGCAAATAAAAGTTCTTTTGATCGAAATCCCAGCATGTGTAGATGTTCCAATCTAAATTAATACATCTAAATGAAGAAATATCTAGTGTAAATCTAATTCTGCTGGTCGTTCTAGTATAAAATAGTAAACCTGACGATAGCAGAGCAATTCACATGTGTAATCATAGTGCACAGATAATACCACAGGATGGCTGACACATTGGTGCAGGACTGGTAGCTATGTCTCCTCACTTTGGACACCCTGCCAGCACAATAACTGTGGCCCATTCTCACCTTAGATATAGCTTGGATAAATCTTTTTTGGTGGATGTGCAGTCAAGAGAAATTTGGCCTGCAATATTCATTCATTAATATTATATAATAACAACGATTTGGTGACTGTTGAACCACTATTGAAGTGGTTTGCAGCCTCTTATTGCCAAAATCCTACTGTTCCCAACTTCAATATGATACAATATCACATCACCTTTATAGCATTATATCTGGTTACTATGCACCTGGCTATTCAGTCCCATAGCTGAGAACTGTAATCAGATGATATGTACATATTGACAAAAGAATAAAGCATTCTTTTCAGATGTAGAAAGGGCTGAAATGGTATTTTAGCACTTTGGGATACTGACCATTTAGGTTTAGTTAATCCCCATTGAGTTCATTGGCTCACCAGTTCATGAGATTTGGTTCTTGCACAGATTAGTGAAGAAACACAGGGCCATCCTAGTTTCTTTATGCTACCTCTTTTGGTAACCCTCCTCTACCTGCAGTGCTACCCTCCAAAACTCCCTCTTAAAGCCTGACTTGACAATTTAACCATTAAGAAGGCATACGTTAGCAGCAGCACTGAAATCTAATGATAAATACTGTTAAAGCTCTATTGAATCACTAAGAAGTAAAGGCTGGTAATAATGAGTGGCAGCTCCCCTGTAAACTATGATTTCTTCTGGTATATCACATATATCATAGAAAAATAGCATGGAGTCTTGACTTACAATTAAAAATTTCTCTTAGCAGTTCATGCTAAAATGTCACTGTGTGAAAGGCTCTCCTGTAAATCATAGAATCATAGAATAGTTAGGGTTGGAAAGGACTCCAAGATCATCTAGTTCCAACCCCACTGCCATGGGCAGGGACACCCCACACTAAACCATGTCACCCAAGGCCTCATCCAACCTGGCCTTGAACACCGCCAAGGATGGAGCATTCACAACCTCCCTGGGCAACCCATTCCAGTGCCTCACCACCCTCTCAGTAAGGAATTTCTGCCTTATATCCAATCTAAACTTCCCCTGTTTCAGTTTGAACCCGTTACCCCTTGTCCTGTCACTGCAGTCCCTGATGAAGAGTCCATCCCCAGCATCCTTGTAGGCCCCCTTCAGATACTGGAAGGCTGCTCTGAGGTTTCCACGCAGCCTTCTCTTCTCCAGGCTGAACAACTCCAACTTTCTCAGCCTGTCTCCATACAGGAGGTGCTCCAGTCCCCTGATCATCCTCGTGGCCCTCTTCTGGACTTGTTCCAACAGTTCCATGTCCTTTTGATGTTGAGGACACCAGAACTGCACACAATACTCCAAGTGAGGTCTCACGAGAGCAGAGTAGAGGGGCAGGATCACCTCCTTCGACCTGCTGGTCACGCTCCTCTTGATGCAGCCCAGGATACAGTTGGCTTTCTGGGCTGCGAGCACACACTGAAGCCGGCTCAATGTTCATTTTGTCATCGACCAACACCCCCAAGTCCTTCTCTGCAGGGCTGCTCTGAGTCTCTTCTCTGCCCAACCTGTAGCTGTGCCTGGGATTGCTCCGACCCAGGTGCAAATAGATGTAAAAAACCATACAAAACTAGATACTTAGAAAACAAATACCATTACACAGCACATTAAAGAAGTAGTATAATGTACTTTTAATGGCTTTGTGTGTGTATATATATACATATAGTTGTATACATGTATATATATATATACACCAAAATAAAATTGAAGCATTCACTGTTTTTCAGAGCTATTCCCTAATGATTTCAGTTACGGAATAATGCAGTAAATGTATATTGGCTGTTGCTGGACAGGAGATAAGGTAGTAAAGCAGATAGCTGAAAGACTCACCCTGGCACTAATAATCCCTGGATATGTATAGCCTCTCCACGACCCACAGTGCAAAAATGTTACAGTCCCACAGGATAGTATTCCTGCATATATACCTAGGCAGAGGAAGGAGTCCAAGCACAACACTAAACCCAAACCCCACCAAACCAACCCCCCAACATCACTGCCACCCTCCCCAAACCTGAAAGAAAAGGAACAAAAATGAATGGGGGATCAAAAAGTACAAAACAACTATAAAATCTCTTCAACCTACAATACCATAGGAAGTTGGGCTTGCAGGACAAGTCACAGCCCAACAACCAGCTACAGGTGGTCTTTTCCTCCTGTTATATCACAAAGCATATTTTACTGCTAGATATTACATACACTGTTTTACATATAATGCAGTGCCTATAGAAATAATGCCATATAAACTATGAGAGGATATAGCATCCTGAATAAAACAGTTTAAATGAAGATCTCTGTGCCATAGTTGCCTGCATTTGGTCAAACGAATCACAAGGCTACTCTGTTTTAGATCAAGCCTGTCATAGTCAATAACCCACACCTGCAGAGGAAATTACTCTGAATTAGAACATTCTGGCAGTATGATGAGCTTTATTGTCTGTAGCTCAGCCTTGTACGCATTGATTGCTCATCCTCCCCTTGGGTGGTGTAAATGACCACAGAAGGTGCTGGCGAGAGCACATCAGTCTCACTGGCTCTGAGGGATCATCCAGAATCCACAGAAAGGAAATAACACTCACTCTTCAGTGCATTGGGAAAAACAACTTTGTACAACTGAAGCCTCTTATAAAATAATAGCAACTTCCCCACTGCCCCCCAGCGCAGGTGTATCACGTCATTACATTAATGCAGACAGAAAATCAAATGCCATTGATTTTTCCAGACCTCTCAGATTCACTAGTGAAGAATCAGGATGACAAAGTGCAGCGGATGGTAACTATACCTGCATCATTTCAAATTCAGTACTCTTATTTTTAGACGTTAGCCAACCTATTCTTATCTTGCCTCTTCTCCCTTTTCCCCTTTCCCTGTTTTCTTTCCCTAAGCCACGTTTTTCCTAGGCTGTACTGCATGTCTGACCTTGACTAGAGAGGCTTTATCATTTGTCCTTGAAAACATCACTGTGCAGGTAACTCAAGAAGCTTTAGACACATCTTCCCTCCCTTACAGAAGATACAACTCTACATATTAATCGGTTGCTTTACTTCGCCCTTTTCTCCCTATAGTTGTTTTATTATGCATGACATTTTTTTGTATCTTTCAGAGTATGCACTACACTGTGTGAGCTTTGTGCACATACTTCCCTTGGTAGTAACTGAATAGACTTCCTTTTTTTCCCATGTGTGATCCAATCATGTCATTACAACAGTATTTATTGTAGCAATTAATAGCAGACAAGTATTCATTTTTCAATATCTAGAGAATAAATCTGCTTAATGGGCACATTTTTCCCCATCTTAAAAGTTATAATGTAGTTTTTATTTCTCTCTATTATAAAACTCTAAAGTTGCTTTTTGTTGAAAATCCTGGTGTGGTTGCTGTTCAAACCTGGTCACGATTAGATGGTCTTTCAGTTTACTTTTACATGATATAAAACAAGGAGTACCATAACCTCTATTAGCACCTGAGCCAACTTTCTTGAGCTGCAGGTGCTCTATAGGGTATCAAACATCCCATTTCCCCACTATAAAAAATGGGCATGATCATTTTTATATTAATGCTAAAGCTGAGATAGCTGGGAATAGAAAGTTTATATGCAGTATTGGAGCACTGCTGCAAAAGAGAAATGTAATGTGGTTTGACAGATTTCATTTTCCTCCTACCCTTTCAGTTCTCGACCTTTCTATAGCTACTATCCACAGAGGCAGAAAGTAATACTGATTTGTGTGGTAGTTCTGATACTATCTGAGACTTGTGGCCAATTTTACAAAAGCATCCAGACAGAGTAAACAATACAAACAATGAGAGAGATTCAGATGTCTGCTCTCTCTCCGTCAGCCAGCATCAATCTGTCACAGCTAAACAAAGATTCAGATTTAGCTTGGAGAGTGGATGAAAGTTCCTTCATTGACACTAGATGAAAAATTTACTGTGATATTGATTATCCATCAGTTTCCAGGCAGGCAGAGATTAAATTAATAGATTTTGAAGCCAAAGAGGACCATTATATCATTTAGTGTCATTTTTTTCACATCATGCAGGCTGAGAAGAAAGACATACACTCTTGATTTGAAAATATCAAGACATTCGTTACATCCCTCAGCAGTTTGATGCGATGGTTAATCACCCTGACATTAAAACATGTGCTCTACTTCAAATTCAGAGCTCATCTCCAGACTTGGGTTCTGGTTATTCCTTTTTCTGCCAAAGCTCTTTAGTAGATGGTGTGCTCTCTCACCTTCCTCCCCTTTTCTTTCTGGAGTTGCTAATCCTCTATAATTGAGTCACCTTTTGGGTTTATTTTCAGCAAAGTTAAACAGTCTGAGCTCTTTAAGTTTCACAGTAAAAATCATCTCTTCCAACTTCTGAATTAAACTGGGGGAATTTCCTCTACTTTCCCCATTTTTTCTGGAGGTCTTTGGCATAAAATGGAGTATCATCATGGCCAAGGAGGTAGGAAGAAGGAGGCAGCACTCACCTCCTCTTGCTGGGTATAACTCCCATCTCCTCGCTGTCTCCCTCCAGAGTGACCCTCCTCGCCTGCCACCATTCATCATCCGAGGCGTTGATGACGTGAAGGATGTCTCCATACTTAAAGCTGAGTCCTTGGCTTGGGAGGCCACTGTCTTTGCTCTTGTCATAGTCAAACATGGCTCTGTGAAAGGAAACAAAGATATGAAGACAGGTGATTATATCAGCCTTGGGAACATTTACTTCTGAACAATTTGTCATATTTTCTATTACAGCTAAACCTTGCTCCTTTCCAAAGGGAAAGACCTTGCTTGGAGGAAAAACTCCCACTGTGAAGATAATCTTCACTGAACACTGTTTTTTTTAAGAGAAGCTGAATCATAAAGTATGTTATTTATTGTTTCACTTCATGAAGAACAATTGCCATATCAGAGGATCTAGGAAACAAACCTGGAATTGAGAAGCCCCTCTTGTCACCTTGCCAACAACAGTTTGTAGCTGTTGAATGTGTCCTTTTCTCACACTTGCTTATGCTCAGACAGAAGGATGCTTTAGAAGGACTAAACACAAGTGACCAAAACCTTGTTCAGGGTAATGCATTTCTTCAGGTGAATGAATACACCTATATGAGCATCTAGTTCAGATCAGAAGTGAGCTTTCAAAGGGAATCTCTTGATTATTCCTACTCCAGTGCTTTGGTTCATGTCCTGGATCTGTGTTAGGTTGCACACATTGGATTCCTGAAATCCAAAACTAAACTGAAAGATACCCTGACCAGAGTAGTGCTAGTCTGACACAGACCCCTCCAAATGTACTTGGGGTGCATACAGAACCATTCTGTCACTGTCCCTCTGTACTGCAGCACCCACTCAAGCAGTCCTAGCTCTTTTCTTTGCTATTGAAATGTTTTCCACCAGGTTGAAGTGGACTTCTACCTTTGGTCTGCCTATACAAAAAAATCCCATGTTTAGGGCAAATATATTAATATAGAATGCATATATACATTTAGGGACTCTATGGTCTACCTATACAAAAACATCCCATGTTTAGGGCATGTATATTAATATAGAATGCATATAGACATTTAAGGACTCCATAAGCACAAATTGAGGGCTAGCTTCAAGTTACCTGGCTATCAAACTGTGGCTAGGCATATTTTAGCATGATCTAACTGCCTAAGTATAGAACCCAGGTCCTGGGAAGGATCTTCAGCCTGTCCTGAGATCTGTATTACCAAGTACAGTGATACTAATTCTCAGCCTTGTCCAGTTCTATGCATGGCACCTACACAAGCAGTCTTCAAGGTAGACGTATTCCAGTTTCCCAAGGGAAGCCCCTGCACGTGAATCCTAGCAGGGCTGTACATCAGTACAGGTTGCTCATTGGAGCTATCTAGCTGAAATCCAGATCTTGGTTTCTTATGGGAAAAAATATATGGGAATATCTTTCCTGAGTAAAATATTGTTTAAAGAAGATGCCTGTCAAGAACTGATGTTTATTTCCTATAGGAAAAATAATATGATTATAATCCTGACTACAGAACTGTTAGATCAGTAAGGTCCCAAGGGGTGTATAATAATTCCTGCTCTTTTATTGTCAGAAATAAAGTCATGGCAATCTCTTCACTGATAAACACTTCTGTGAGAAGGATTTGATATAATTAATTGTTGTGCATTTTAGTGCAATTGCAGAGAGCGATTATGGCAGCTTTATGGGTAGATTTAAAACACTCAAGGTTATGGCTCATAATGAGAGAACCTGAAAAATTACCAGAGTTGTAACTGCACAACCAAAACAATTTCAAAGCTCTTGGAAGCACTCAGTCTGCATGAAAGGTTTGGTTTAGGAGGAGGAGAAAGAATGCTATTTGGAATATGTCTTCTCTTAAAGAGTTTACAGTCATGTACTAATGCTTTCAGAAAAGCCAAGATAATTCCCCTTTCTGAGGATGAAGACTGCTGAATTTTACATAATCCATGGGATCAGATATGCTTGTGCCTTTCTTGGTAAAGGTTCTTGGACTGCATGTAACCTTTGAAGAAATTAAAGCTTTAGCAATGGAAATCCTGTAAAAACTTGGCTATATCTTAGTAAGTTACATTCATTAAGGATTCTTATCAGTAGCGATTCATCTGTTGCCTTCTCAAATAAGGCATTCTATGAGGACATATGAGGAAGCAGTGTACAAATCCAGAAGCAGCTAAGTGTCATCAGCCACCTCTTCTTTACCGATTAATGACTCTTGATCTCTGGAGAAATGGCAATGCACATACAAACAGGCATTCAACATATCATCCTGCTGGTATTGTCCTTATCCGCATGCAGTGGTCTTAGTTTTACCACTCTGTGGACAACCATTGTCTTAAAACTCCACTGAACACTGGAAAACACTGAATTGTGTTCCTTGCTGTGGAAGCCTATCAACATTTCAAACCCCTAACCACACAGTAGGCAACCATGCAGAATAGTGGGCAGGTGTAATCCACTCCTGAGTCCATACGTAATTAAATGACTTAAAACAAACAACACTATCTTCTGTTACAGAGAACATGCAAGGCTGCCATATCCTATACGTAAAACAGATGCCAAACTGGAAATGCTCCATATTTGACAAATTTTAAGATGAATGAGGTGTTTCAAAAGCTAAGTAGTAGAAAGAAAAGGCAGTGTTCTTTGTCCTTGAACAGACATTTGTGCCCCAGAGCCCATGTATTAGCTTAAAATCACTGACTGCTCTCATGCTAGCTGATGTTAACGATGAATGCAGATGGCACTGACTTATTTTGATTTAAGCAGTCATGTGCAATGCTAATTAAAATGAGATTATAGATCTCAGACAGGAGAAATCTTGAGCACAATTTTCATTGAGCGAAAGATTTTGTAGCTGCAAGCTCTACAGATGTTGATTACTCCGTTAGTAAATGAAAATTACATGCAAGCTGACTTCAGTGCTCTTTCCTAAACATTTCAAATTGAGAGCCAGTTTTAAGTTGATAACATATCATTATTTAAGCTTACAACTTTGATAACATTGCTGGCTCTGTAAAGCATGCTTTTGCAAGCTGGCAGTTGGCCCAGCTATAAAACAAATGGAGACCTTCACTCTAGGCACCACTGAATGCACATTGAAGTGTTAACTTTGACTATGACTACCTTGGGCAATAGAGAGACACTCATCCTCACCTCCTCCTTTCAGTGCTCAGGCTGTAAGTATAAATTTGATATCTACATGTCCAATTGCAAGCTCTATTTAAGAGGCAGACATGTCATTTCTAATTTTCTACCTGAGGAACTGCACCCAGTTCTGTTTGCGCTCAGTCTTGCAGATGTATATAAAAATAACACATCTGCATCTGCTGAGTGTCAGCTGAAGTGATAGAAAATGAATGTATCCAAACCTCTCATTTGGCAAAGGAACTAGGAAAGGCAGGCAGAAAAAGATGCATGTTTTGCTTTGCTCTTTCCTGGTTTTGGACGATGACAGCCCAGTGTTACAGGAGACCACACTATATTCCTAAAGCAGGGAAACTTTCATAACAGTCAAGTTCAGCTGTCAGCAGTCTATTTGGTCTATGCTAGTTTCTTCAAGCAGATGTCGTGGTTTAAGCCCAGGCCGTAAATCAGAACCACGCAGTCTACTTCCCCCCCCCCCACCTTTCTTCCCTCTGCTCCTGGAGAGACGGGGAGGAGAAACAAAAGAATGCAACTCCCATGGGTTGAGATAAGAACAGTTTAATAACTAAGGTATAACACAAATCACTACTGCTGCCACTAATAGTAATAATGATAAAGGAAATAACAAGGAAGAGAATACAACTGCTCATCGACTGGTACCTCACCCCCACCCCGCAGTGATCCAGCCCTTCCCGCAACTCTCAGTTCTACCTCCTGGGCATGACGTGCTGTGGTATGGAATACCTCTTTGGCTAGTTTGGGTCAGGTGTCCTGTCCCTGCTTCCTCCCGGCTTCTCCTCCTCCCTGGCAGAGCATGAGACTCACAAAGTCCTTGGTCAGTCTAAACATCAGTGTTATCAGCTTTGTTCCCAGGCCAAAAGTCAAAAACACAGTGCTGCAACAGCTACTAAGAAGGAGGAAAAATGACTGCTACTGCTGAACCCAGGACAGCAGATAACATCCTAAGGTATGTTAGATATCTTAGGTTCTGCCATGTCATGGGGAATATCAGAGAAAAAGCTAAAATGTAGTAGCATCTTTGCAGACTGTGTTGAGGAGAGAATATAAGAAGCCCAGTCCAGCAAAAGACCCACCCTCAGACAGAGCACCCATCACCCCTCTCTGAGATATGAGCACCATATTTTCCTTTCAGTTGAAGAAATACCAGCAAGATCAGGACCTGACTGCTGTAACCCTCCAGACAAGTACTCTTTCCAAATGATATGTCCAAAAAAGACCTAGCAAAGAAGTATTATTCAAACCGTCCAAAGGATTTAACCCATGAACACATGTTGCCGTGCTTCTTTGTGAAGAGTTAGAGGTTATCTCCACAGAACACAAGCACACATAGTGTAGATACTGGAGAGCCTGCTCAGCAGAGCTAGGGAGCTTTCTGAATGTGCTAACACGACTGTATGTTTTCATATGGCTGAGTCTGCTTATTCATAGGTTGCTCAGGCAGTTCTTCAAGTCACTGAGCCCTAGCTCATTTTTAGTGTCTTTTACTGCAATTTTGAAGAATAATAACTCAATAATCTTACAGCTTTCTAATGCCACTTATCTGACAGGCTTGGATACTAACAGCTTCTCTACAACTGATAAAAGCACATTTTAAAGGGCAGTTCTCTTCTTTCAGGTGTTTTATATCCTCAGTTAGCTGTTTACACCTACTGGTCAGCCTTTTTTTTGATCCTATAGTACAGAACCAAGAGCTCTACAAGGCTTTCCGTATGGCTGTAAGGGCTCTTTTTTTGCCAGTCTGCAGATTAAGTCCACTTTTGAACTGGGACGGTCAATTTCTGATAACAAAGGAAATGAGTTTCAACTGTTTAACTTTCATTTTAGAGCTGTCACCACTGCTGTCATGACAGCAACGCTGGAAAAATTCCCATTTAGTACCGTTTAGACAGTGCATTTCACAAGCAGCAGCCTGGTTTACGAAGGATAGATGACACTACATTACTACTAGTACATCTGAGGTTACAAGTGTAGTAAGCCCAGTGAGTACTGTGAGATAAAACTCTGAAATAGGGGACAGAGCTTGCTAAGAGCTAGTTAAATAGATGTGGTGAAATCATGGTTTGGCTATCTTGGTTCCCTAATTAGAAAAACAGCAATAGGGGTGGGGTGATTGTCAAAGTATATGCACCAAATTCATTAACACCTTTAACTTTTATCTCTCAATTCTCAGTTTTTGCACGAGTTTGGGGAAAACTGTTTAATATCTACAATATTTTGAAAAGTGTGATTCAAGTGCTAAGCATTGGTGCTGCCTCTTTGGTGAAAACCTCCTGCTTGTAGAAAATTAAGAAGCGCAGCTCTGAGAAGTGAAGCAGAAGATGCAAACATTTAGACTAAGCTGGATATCAGAAATATTTAAGCTTATGTGAGTCTTGCTACCCTGATATTATTCCAGACTTGAGAAGTGATCATTACACTAAGCTAATCCCAGCAGTAGTTTGGACAGAACCTAACAGGTTTTGGTTTTGTGCTTGGGTGCTTCTTAATCATTTTCAGGAGCCCACATCAGTGTAAAACATGAGACCTGCATTTCACAACAGCATCAAACCTCATTGCTCAAAAATTGTTTGAAAGGAAAACACTGCCATTGCCAAGCTGTAATATACTGTCAAACATGCAGTGAGGCATCTACATGTCAGTGAAGACCAGTTCAATGGGGGTACTATATTTTCTTCCACTTAGCATAAATACTTCAGCACTTGAGATATGTCCAAAAACTAAGTTGCATTGCACAATAAATTTCTATTTCTGAAGACAGCTATTCTTGCAGCTAGAGTAATAAATATTTAACATAGGAGGAAATATATTGGCTTTAAGGAAATTGAAAATCAATTCATTGTGCAATCCCATATATTGCGGCCTATTGTCATCCAGCATGCCTGTATTGTTACCTGTATTTTACAAATGAAAAAGGTACAGAAAGATTAAGTGATCTTGCTAAGCCTTTAGCAGAAAAGGGAATTTAACAGAGAAACTTAGCTTCCTCAGTTAATGCTGTAAACACCCTTTGTAAGTTAGTAGTCTTCATGATCTTCCTGACAGGGGATATTAATGCATTTATAGCACAGCAATATATTTTGCTGAATGCTTCTGTATACTCAGTGCAAAACCCCAAAATCTTCAACTCTCATATCACTATCACTATGGCTAGTCATCTCAATTGATACAGTTCAGGTACGGTGTTTGCATCTTTGAAATTACTTTCCTCTTCTTCTGGCACAGATGGGAGTTTGCACATAAATTTACAGACTGCTCTTTGCCATTCCCTTGATTATGAAATGGCAACAACGTTTAGCAAGAGACATTTTCAGCTTCTGTAAATAGTCCTAACTCTTCTGCAATCTGCCAGTGTATCTGCATTCACACCACTTAAGTGTATTACTCTTTTCCCTGAAAATTTCCTTAGCAGAGATTCTCAGACCTCAGGTTTTATAGCGTCATCCTAAGGGACAGACACTTTATTCGCCTTCTGTCAACATCTATCCTACCTCCTGCACTAGAAATCCAGTGCACAGAGGTTTAATTTGCCTGGTTTTAGACAGCAATTCAGCATCATAGGCAGAATCAGACCCCAAGTTTCATAGCTGTCTTTTCTGCACTCTCTATAATAGATGTATTTCCACCCACTTGCAGGCTCAGCTTGAAGAAAACATTAGAAGAAAATGAAAGAAGCCCTGGTGTAATTCATCACTATAGCTACAACAGAGAGCATAGCAGCTCTATGGTAGGAGCAGCCATTGCAACGCAATTACAATACTATTAAAAGGGTTAAATTTTTGCATACTGGCATGTCAGTAAAATCGTTCAAATTCTGCTCCCAGCTTTGTTTCCACCTGGAGAAGCTGAACAGTTAAATCCTATGTAAATCATATACTGTAGAGCATACAAAAATGTTGCTTTCTCCTTGTGAGCTGTGGGAAGTTCTGAGGTGCTGCTTGCTATGACTGGAGGCTGCCAGAACAGCCCCTGTGCTAGGAAACAGTTCTGTGGTACGTTGTCATCTCTACTGAAAGAGTGGGATGGGATTGTTTTGAAGAACAGCTTTTATTAGGAGTATCCTACAACAATGTGATTTCAACAAAATGTTTGTCTTAGTATATGCAACTCAAAGATACCTCTTTTCCCTTGCCTTTCCTTGAATTTATGTTTGTTTCTTCTGCTTTCTTTCTTTTCTTTTTCTTTTCTTCTTTTTTCCTATCTTAATGATGTTGTAGCTCTTCATGAAGCTGATCACCTCAACCTTAGTTACTGCAGTTGTGCTGAGAAGGAACAGCGTTAGCAGCACCTGTGTTATCAAATTCCATCATTCCAGGGCACTGCAACATGGATGTGATGTTCCTTTTCAAGTTAGCACAGGTCAGGGACAGTTCCCAGCAATGTAACAGTTTGGACGCACCTCCCTTTTATGGTGGACAGGAGGATATAAAGGAGGGGATATGGTTGTTGCAGTGGGGCATGGATGATGCTCCCAGGCATGTGTAGTTTAGCATAGCTGGTAGAACTAAGGTAGAACCTGAGGGAACAGAACTGCCACCTGCACTATGCCAAATCCCACTGCACATTTGCACCCAAGCTTTTTCCATTTTCTTTGCTTCATTCAGCAATTTCTCCATTCAGTCCAAGTCATTCCTCATCATTTTGCTCCTAGTGGGAATTTGGCAGGGAGTTACGCCATGGCCTTCAATTAAAAAAGGATTTGAGGCAGCAATATTAGTTCCAGAAGCATTTCACAAGGAGGGAGAGATATTTTCTTTATGGTGTTTACAGCAGGAAAGAGGACATTTGTCCTCAGGGAATATTCTGTTCATTTTGCAGATCGGACCATGACTCTTAATGTCAGCTCCTATGAGCCAGTGTTTATGTTGTTGATGGGCATTTTTGGGTCTTTAGCAAGCGCTCATGTTCTCTGCAGGAAATGAGTTCTTTTGTACTGAAAAATGGAAGGCAATGTTTTGAGAAGTATTGATCCATATGTTCCAGTTTCATGGTCTTGCTATGCAACAGCATGCAAGGTCCTATGTTAGAGGCAAAACCTCTCACAGCCCACAGTGGGGAAGAACTGATGGCTGTATTCTTTCAGCTGTGGACATGGTCAGAACCCACTTTGCTCCGAGGCTTGCCTGGCTTTAAAGTCTTCCAGCAGGAACTGAAAGGTGGCTTGAGATCACAAAGCTTTTTCACATCTCTTGTGTTGACACATGGGGAATTAATTCAAGGATGCACCCATTTTTTGTTTCTTTAGCATTTTACAGGGCATAAAAAGGCCAAGTAGAATTCCCCTTCTATTTGCAAGCATCTCAGAAGAGTATCAAACTGTGAGCATGTGCCTCAATCCTTTCCATAATTTACAGACTCAATAAATCTGCCTGCTGGTTTCATCTCTTTTAAGTATAGGAGCTTTTTAATACATCTATGTTGTACTCAATGTATTTCAGATTTGCATATTTGAGCTTTGCTTTAAAACTGGGAGACCACCTTAGGGCAGAAGACTGATTACATCTAGCCTTATATATTTTAACAAACTGGAGAAGATCTGTGGCAACATCTCAATTCTGGAGTGATTTACACTGAATTTGTGTGTGAAATTTCACAATAAACCCCCAAACTTGTGAGTGAGATCTGAATTTCGCAACACACTGTAAAACTTGGATCAGGTTTGTTCTAAGATGTTTTGTTAATTCGTCTTCTTCTTAGGTTTGTTTCTTTTTCTCCCATTCAGACTAAGTGAAGCTGCTGCTTGACTGCATCTCTGGTTTCTGTCTGAGGAATCTGTGCAGTTCCTCAGTACAGATTCCTGTGTTGTGACATTTAACATTATCCATACCCAGAAAGGAAATTTGACTGGATGTCAAATCAGGGATACTTTAAACAAATGGGTAATTCACCTGAAATTGCAACCTGTGGGTTGCACAGTTTGACATAGGAGGCAAAAAGTAATTCAGTGATGCTTACTTTTTAAAGGAATAGTAACTTATTTGCTGTCTAAGAATATTCATTTAGGAATTTTCCCCTGAGGGAAAATAAAATTAAAAATAAAATTAAATTCAAATAATAAAAATGAAATAAATAAAATAAAATAAGCAAAAGGAAATATTTATTTCAAAGGCAATGCAACTTAAAGGGAACATTGTGACTGTGTAGCACAGCCTGTGGCCACCCCCTCTTTCCCTTCTCCAAAATGCATGCTACCTCTAATACATAATGCATTATAAAAAAAGCAGTGAACTGATTTTTTTAAGTAATTGGTCTACAATAGTTCTAAACATTGCAGCAGCTCTCAAGCTAGTTGGTTTTTTATGTAGGTAGTTGTCTCAGATACCCTGTAGTTTGCAATTGCTTTCTCTTAGACCTAATAATGACCTGTATCCCTTAGTAGCTTTGAAAATTACATCATGGCCAGGCTGCCCACAGAATTCATTGTGCTTCCACTGGGTTATAATCAAAAGGAATTTTTCAGCACACCAAAGAACCCTACTGATAACATAATTATTACTACCAGCCAGATATATGATGGCTTCTTTGTTTTTTTGGATGAGGATATTAGACATCTGGAGAACTAAAGTAAAAGAAAGCCTTCCTATTAAAAAACAATCCACATTTATGATTTGTATCATTTGAACACAATGTTGACAAAAAGAGTGGTAAGAGATGGACTAAGCATAATGCCTCTATGAAGAACACTCCACCAGCCAAAATAGCAGCAAAATGGAGTATTAATACTTCTTTCTTTTTTTGTCCCCTTCAGAAATCAAGATGCAAGACTGGAGCATTTTCAGTCAGAATATTCTTACTTCTGTTGCAAGAGGTGTAAGAGGTGGGAAAGTCTACAGTCCTTGCTAGCATGGAAGTGCTCTTTTGTTCATATAATAATAAATCTCTTTATACATTCTAACCTTTAGAAATAGTTTCTGAAAAGAAAATTGTTCTCTGGCTATTGAGAAAGTGTAGACAGGCAAAACTAGGAGAAAGTATTAAATGAGGCAGAACGTTGGCTGTTCTGTCTTTGATGACTGAGAGCGTTTTGGGAGAGTCGAGATACTTGTTTGCAACAGCTCTTTCTTAGCAATGGTTTGTGCTTGGCCTTGAATGTTGTCCTTTGCCAATGAAAGAGTCAGAAGTCAGATTTCCATTGTTACTGTGTCAGCTGACGAGGTTCTGCTGCAATAATGAGGTGTCTCATTCACGCAGGAGCTACGCCATGGAAAAACACTGAAACTTATTATGGAAATTAATTCTCCTGCCTAATGTGGAGAAATGTCAGAACTCCATAAACCCTGCTGGATGCAACTGTTTGAGAAATCATAAACACCTTTTGTCTCTAGGGCAAAACTTAAGGAGCTCGGTAAGAGAGTACTCAATCAGTGGGAGGTTGCTGATAGAGTGAGTCCTTTGTGTTATAACACAGGCTTCAACTGAAAGAAATGCAATGAAATCTTGAGTTTGACTTAGTTTTTATTTTAAAGAAGGGTGATTTTGCAAAAATCCAAATGCTATTGAAGTCTAAAGCTGTACTTTTATTGCACAAAGGTCAAGCGACTCTACATAACCTCTGGTTCATGAGGCCAAACATGAAATCTCTAAAGGCTTCAGATTTACATGGTGGAACTCTATAGAAATCAATACATATGGAACAGTGCTAATGGCCTGAGCTAAACTCAGCTGAAATCATCTAAACTCTAACGCAAATAACAGAGAAAGTTTGCCTGGAAGAGCAGCTATGAGAAGAGATGTAGTATTTGGTCAACCAGTCCTGTGGATTCCATGAGCTATTTTGTGTCAACCCTTACCTACCATAACGAGGTGTATCCCACTGAGATATATTCTATGATTGGGTTGAATATTTTCCTAGTAGATGATAGTTTCTATAAACCTTCATCTTCTGGAGCCAAATCAATACTTCAGAAGCTCAGTTTTCATTACTGTCCCACTCTCATGGAGAAATGCTTGAACTTAAGATGCCAGAATATGCAAAAGCAGAAACAAACATAAAGTGCAAATAAAAATAATGGTCTTTGGTGTCACCTGGTCAGTGTCAAAACACTGATTATTTCTTCTTCTTAATGATTAGATTCAGTGGTTTCACTATGTGTGTGGTGTCAGTCCGCATTAGAAACAGACTTTGGAGGAAAATCGTGCTAATCAACCACTGTGACCAAAATAACATCAGCAACGTGTATTGCAGCCCATCATTCCCTCCATTGCATTATCCACACCCTCCCTCCCTGGGAGCCCCGGCTGTCACATGCTCAAAAGCAGGCTTTAAGGGTAACATCAGAAGTTCCAGTGTCCCATTTTTAAAGGTAAATTAAGCACATCCGAGCCTAGGTTTTGTTGACTTTCAATGAAGATTAAACTCTGAATTGCTAAGTCGCTTTGAAAACATTACCCTAAGCAGCTTTAAGATTGACAGAATTTGCCTTAAGCTGCTCCGAGGCTGACAAGAGGATGGCCTGATGCAGTAACACAAGCATTTTATTCCATGCTCCTGAATTGTGCTAGGACTTGGGATAAGCCATTTTTTTCTGTTATCCTGAATGAAGCTCAGAGTTTTGATGATGTTGTCCATAATCACACTTCCTCATTCTGTGTCTAATCCCTCATTTAAGCAAGGACACTAAGAAACGGAGCTGGGACCTTTCCTTCTAATGCCTTCATTTAAAATGAGTTTTGTGGAAATGAAAAGCCTAAAAATAAATCTTCCAGCAAAACCAGCTGTGTTCTTCTCCCTTCCCCTGCCAGGGAAAGTTTCTACCTATACTGGCTTAAGCTCACCTTGATTTTAAGATATTCCTCTGTCTTGCAGAAAAAGCCCCATGAACCCCTACTAGCAATTAGCTGTAGATGGGAAACGTGTATCAAAAGCCATGTTCTAAGTTTAGGCAAAGTAGTAACAGCAGTCTCTTGAGTTAGGCTCTTGAAACTAATTTTCTGTAGCATTTGAGTAATCTGACCAATTTCAAGCAGATTACACATACTTAAAGTTATAAATTGAGATGGTTTTCTTCTCTTCATATTTCAGGAGAAAAAAAATAGGTGCAGTGCAGAGATTATCAGAGGAATCTAAACTCCCTAGACAGTAGAGCTGTCTGTACCTATGGGAAAGGAAGAATTCAGAGAATTTACATTGAATCAGAAAGACAGGCTGATACAAGTGGTGTGAATATTTCTCTAATTTGATGACCTGTTTGCCTACTTTTAAATTAAGAATACTTAAGAATAGTATTGTGAAGTACTCGGAGAATGTGGTAAAGTGGCCATATCAATGCCTGTGATGGGTAAATTAAACATAAAGGGTGAAATCTCTTTGACTTCAATAGAAGGAAGCATCTATTGAAGCTACACATCTTGTCAGAGGAGCCTGCAGTGTAAATTATGCTGTCATTTAGCATTTCCTTATAAAAAACCTGTGCCATTAAAATGAATTGAGTCTCACTGAATAACAGAATAGAGACCCAAAACCAAACAAGCAAGAAAGTGAACAAACAAATGTCTATTCTGTCATCAAAAAAAGATGTTTTTCTTTCACCTCTCGTGGTGAAGATTGAAATAGTCACCAATGAGATTTTTTTGCCTGGACCAATTCTTAGGTTTTTTAGTATTTTACAGCCTCATTTGCAAGCTGTAGGAACTTCATATATTTTCCCTTCCAACGTGGAAACAGCAATGCAGTTTAGTGAGTGATCTAGAGGCTGAGCAAGGAAGCTGTCTTTGGAGAAGGCTGTGGTGTATAACAGGGAGAGGATCAGACCATATGTCCACTGTTGCTATGTGTTTCCTAAACATCTGCTGTTAACCACTGTCACAGAAAATACACTTGGCTAGATGGACCTTTCTTCTGAGCCAGGGTAGCTGCAAATCAAAATTGATGTCACTTTTATAGAGGAAAATAGATACAGAAGGTGGGAAACCAATATCACCTGCATGACTTGCATAGGTGCCGACAGGAGAAAGGACATGGAAAATTTTCAGTGTTAAAAAAAAGGAACAAAGCAATCCAGATGGAAAAGGAATTAAACACTTGAAATGTCTGCAGGTGACAAATTATGAAAACTTGCAGCTCAAGGAGAATCAGATTGAATTCTTCAGATTGCTGACAGTTCTCCCTGCATGTAGGTGATGATTCTCACAAGTCACTTAGTGGGAGAGCAATTCCCAGCACTCAGGACCTTGCACAGGCATGGGCTCATGGACTGCCAGACACCTCAGGAAGCTGGGAAACCTCATAGGGGCCATGGAGGGACAATTACTGTGGAGCTGTGGAGTTTCCATGTAGGTGTTAATCCCAGTGTTATATCACAATGCTTTTGACTACAGCTACCCTGTGTCTCCTGATCAAGGGCTGTCTTTGATGATGAGGATTATTTTGGCAATCTGAAAGCTGCTATAGCATATAAAGTGTTGTGTTGCATTATATAGCAACAAACAGAGGTTGGAAGTAGATGATCTTAAAGTCCTTTCCAACCCTAACTATTCTATGATTCTATGATAAATAGTGTAATTAGGAGTTTTGGAACACCTTTTGCATGCGTGCCTAAACCTGTAGATTGACCACAGCACTCCCAGATGTGTGACTGTTAAATCATTTCACTACATCAATATCTAAACATTTCTCTTATGTTCAGCCCTACCATTCCTACCTCTGGCCTTATAGGATTAAACTTCATTGGGTTGTTTAACACAACTTCCAGCTAGCAGTGCAAATGACATATTTTTAATGGTTTTCCTTCTGTCTCTATCTCATTAACTTAGTATTTCCCATCAAACATCAGCAAAGCAAATTCTGTAGCAAACTACAAAATGTTTCCTTTTCATAGCTATGATTTATCACTGCAGTTCTGTCAGTAAGCTCTATAAAGTGAATCAAGTTAATGGGAAGAATCTAAACCAGCATGAGTTTGCATTGTGATGAACAACTTTCATTTTTTATGTATAAAAAAGCAAGTCAGTACAAGATACAGTGTAATGAAATAAATATAAATGAAAAAAAAAATAGACCGTACAAAATTCAGTTTATCTTCAAAGGTTCCTTTGCCTTATGATCTCAAAATCTGAAGTTAAGAGCTCAATCTTCTCTTCCTTTAAGTAATAGTACAAGCACTATCTTCTTTACAGAAAGTCATTTATTAAGCAAACCCTCACTGCAGCATGCAACTGCCTCTAAGGGGTAATTTCAAATACCTTCCCAAGTCTCCCCCATAGCAGGGCCACATCTGAAAATCTCTGTATCTCCTGCAGCTGTAGCAATAATTTACTGCACTAATTTATCAGTCCCATTGCACTACTTGTCTTTAGTGAGGTGGGTTGAGATTTTTCCTTTTCTTAACTTGCTTTTAAGAGTTACTATTAATGTTCCTCCCTTTACAAAAGGCCAAGGGATCTCCTGCATGCAACAGTGGAGATGTCTGTTTTCAGCAAACCTCCAGTGTGAGCCTATGCCCAAGATCAGATGCACCCACTGTTAGAGAACAGCAGATGCTTGGGCAGGCATGGCTCTGCATTGCCGCATCCTGCAGGGACACTGAAGAGAAGAGGATGTGCTCCCTCAAATCCTTTCACAATGAGGGTACAAAACAGGACAAAGAAAGGCTGTCCTGGACTTAAGACATTATTGCCAGCAGCTCTGACATACTCTTCTGCCTCCTCAAATGCTTGTTGGCAGCTCATGGAAGACCAGCCTGAAGGAACTGCGGTACCTAACTCCTATTAGAGCAAGAGGTGGGCACCAAAAGAATGCTGGCAGCAAGGTGTCCCTTCTGGCTCTGAATCACAGAGACCAACAGGAGCCAGAGCTTCAGACACATCTCTATCTTCTCAGCTTTTCTGGCTGCCTACTGTAGGTATCCCAACACTCAATGTACTTGCTGACATGAATCCAGTCCTTGGCACCTAATTCATCTTCCTCCTTAAAGCTGATACTTTTTAGTCAGTGAGATCAGCCCTTGGGAATTCTGTGCTCAAAGCTGGAGACAATTTTGAGGACCTGCAAACCTGTTTCATTACTCAGCATCCTTTACCCAATGCCTGTCTCTGGGACCCTGCCTCTGTCTTTGTAAAGTAAGGATGAATAGCATTTCCCTGCCACGAAGGAGAATAGTGAAGGTAACTGCAGTAAGGATTGTGCCGCATTCAGATACTAAATACCAATTACACAGGGCATTGGGGTGTAATAAGAAAGCTCAAGAATGAAAAGGCCAAAGCAATAAGGCTAAATGAATTATTTACAATCAACTACAGGATGAACCCACAAAAGAGCCTTTCAGGCTTGTCAAATCAATGGAAACATCTGCTCTTGATGTGTCAGTAGACAAAGTTTAGTAGCAAATCAATAAAATGAATAGTAATAAATTACCAGGATGAGACGAATGACCGAAATGCGTGCAAGTGGCAAATACAAAGCCATTTTTTAAAGGGAGACCACAAATTAATTTAACTTGAGTAATAGGTAGGTCTACTTAACCTTGTTAGAGGAAAAGTAATCTCATGGACCAGGAATAACACTTAGATTTCCAGAAAGCCTTACTCATAAAATATAAAAGATAGAGTGGTCTAGGAATAAAGGATTAGTAAATGTTTAAAGGATAGGAAGCAGAGATTAACAAAGAAGGTTTTATTTTTGCAACAAGGGAATTCCCTTAAGTGATCTAGAAAAGGCGGTGAAAAATAAGGCAATATTTACTGAAGACACTGAGGTATCAGGGTAGCAAACCCAAAAACTGACTGAGAAAAGTGAAAAAGGATTTTGAAATGACAAGTGACTGGATGGTAAAATTCTTGATGAAATTCAGTATCAGTAAATGCAAAACGAGGCATGGGGAATATCACTCCTTGGTAGATGTACATACTGATACACACCAGCCAAGCAATTACTACCCAGGGAAGAAACACTTTCCCTATTTTCTCTTCTATAACTATACTATTTCTCAGTTTTTATAGGAAAATATTAATTCAACGCACAGCAGTAGTGAAAAAGGCAAATCTGCACCTACAATTTACAGAAATGAATGAAGAACCAAACAGAAATCATTGTTATTATACCATGAAACAGACACCCACACACATCCACTACAGACAGTCCTGATTCTGCATCGTGAAGAGGACCTGGAAAAGGCAGGGAAAAAGCAGAGAGGCCAAGAAAGACAATTTGCTCACAGGGGCAGATGATACAGAGTAAGTCTTCTCAGCTGTAAAAAAGATGACTAAGAAAAGAGTGCAGTAAAAGTTAAGGAAGTTACGAATTTTAGGAAAGAGGGAATAGGGGACACTTGTTCACTGTTCTCACAATACAAGAAATGGAGGGTATCAGAATTTAACCACTAACAGATAATATACAGGATGCAATTAACCAGTGGATGTTGTAGAGTCTGAAAATTTAAGTGGGTCTAAAAAAATTCTTCCAAAAAACAGAAGAATCCATCAAGGCTATTTGATAGTATTGGAATATCTTCTGTCAGGTGCTCTTGGAGACAGAATAATGGATGGGAAGAACCTTTGGTCCTGCTGAGTTTGGTGGCCATGTTCACCTTCACACATTCACCCTACATCACTGGGGCTTTGGTTTGATCTGCATAACTTGAAACAGTCATTTGGCTTGCGACAACCTGCTTGAAAGACAGCTTTCCATATTTGTGGAAACTAGCTAAGGATTTCAAGCTGAAACCCCATTTCTCTTTCGGCTTTCTACTATGGAGCAGTGTTGCATGATTAGACCCTGCCCATGGAAGAGGGGTTGGAACTGGATGATCTTTAACCATTCTGTGATTCTATGATTACAATGAATACAAGGATTGAAAACACATCACAGATTTAAGGGCACTAAAAAATCTTTCTGAAAGACAGATTTTACTGATTCATTGTTTTCATTAAAAACTACAATGTCATTTTTATTTGAGACACAATTTTACTTGTACAAGACTTATTGTACACAATAATTGCAAAACCTACTTTAGGTTTACAAGATGGTGGATGCATGCACATCTTTCTAATCTAGCACAGTAACATTAGGATTTTAACCAGACTGCTGAGTACATCTAATGTCCCCATACAGCACCATATCTCTTTCTGCGGTTAATCCAAATATGCCTCATTTTTAGAGAAAATCTCCCACTACAAATCTAGGTCCTTTTGCCTTTGGGTAAAGATATGAGCAGAAGGGTAATTTCCCAGAAAGTGTTTCTCAATGTTATTCGTAAAAATGTTTTCTTTTCTAGGGAAAATAAACTATTAAATTGGATGTTAAATAAATGCTGAAGCAGCAACATCTCAAGAAATTTGTTAAGGAATATTTTTATATGCTTACACCTCATAATAAACTAAATAAGAAAAATCATTATAACTTTGATGCAAAAAATGCCTTGGAGAAAAAGGATGCTACGCATGCCCTAAAGATATCTTTGTTCTTGTCTCCTGCTAAATGATTGACAGGGTAAAAATGAAGTGATTAACTTCTAGCTGACAGCAAACAGTAACAGGGGTCCGTAATGATGGCACCCGCGAGTGGCATAGCGTCCTACTTATCTGCTTTTTAAAGCAACAGCTGCTGGGCCTTTTGCAATGTCTGCAGAATTTTGAAGAGAAGCAAGATTAGAAACAACAGCGCGTCTTTGCTGCAAATGCCATGAAACTGACCCTCACAAGGGAGAGGTTGAACAGAAAGTGTTGGGCATATGTGAAATAATTGAACTGGGAGGGGGGAAGCAGCTCTTTAAACTCTTGACATCTATGTAAAAGTACCCTGACATTTCTAAACCAACATAACCCAGATGTATGGTTTCACTGTCTATCAGATTTACTCCAGTCTGAGACATTTGTCTTGAAGATCTCTTTTCAATCTAAACACTTTTGCTAAAAGAAGTTAATTATAAAAGGATGTAGGTGCATTATTACGTTCACACATTTAGACCTATCTGCACCAGGGGGTGCTCAGTACTGCCAACTGGTTTGCAACCTCAGTGCTCAAGGCTAATCCCCTCTAGCATAAACAATCCACACTGCTTAGCACTGAGCTCAGGGCTGCTTTAAGCCAACGTCACATCCTGTGGCCCTGAGAAATAATTACTTGATGAATGTGGTATTCTTCCTCTTCCAAGTGGCTCAAGTAATGTGAACAGTATGTCACAGCCTCACAGGCCATGTCTCAGAGCATGGAATAGTGATGCAACAAGAATAGTGTTGCATGTCCGAAACAAGTAGCATGAGGTTGTATGGGGACCTCTTAGAGTGAAAGCCTACAAGACTGTGTCATGCCAAAGCAACCAAACCTGGTGATGTCTTATCCATACAGTGTGAGCAATCAAGGCCCTGGGTGCCAATTGGGTTAATAGTTTATCTGGATTACGTAGTCATACCCAAAGAATTGTGCCACAGTAGAGAAATTTTTAGAAATAGCATCATTTTGTTGGTAAGGTAAAGACATATCCAATGTATCACATTGCAGCAGCTGGAATTCCTATTTTGGAGCAAAACGAATTCATTAATGCGAATGAGGCTCACAAATTAACTATGATATTTTCTTTGCTAATCATTGATATTGTCTTTAAAATATCCTGCTAGTTTAAGGGTTTCTTTGGGAGAAAATGGCAGCTCTGAGAGCTCTACAGCAGCATAAAATCCATGTGACTTGTTTTAGATACAGCTATGACTGTGATTGTAATTGCCTTGGACTTTCTTGATGATCACTATTCAGAAGCTTCATGTGATCCCAAAAATCAGAACCATTTCTAATCTTACCTCTTTGGTAGTCACTTGAAGTAAAGGTAAAAGAATATTGACTACAGCCCATTACAAAACTTTGTGGAGACTGCCCAGTTACTCGTAGCTGAGAATAAGATTCAGACTGAATATTTTTAATGCCTAAAATGGACTTAGATGGATTTGAAGCACCAAGGCCTTGCTGCAAAATATAGAGTTCCTACTCCCTTCAGTAGATCAAGTATTTTAGACTACATTTGCTATCATGTATTTATGATCAGGATGGCTCACTCTCATTTAAACATTTATGGAATTCACATTTAAAGCAGAGAAATATTCAGACTGCATTAAAGCCCTATATGGGTCAATCTTATTATGCTCTGAATATGCCTAACAAACATACACAAAAGTGAATACAGAAAAAACCACAATAGTAAAAGCTATTGTAAATCAAAAATAGGAATAATATTTACTGTTTAATATAATATTCTAGTGGTTAGAGACTTACCTGAGTATGGGAAAGTCAAGATTTTGCCAAACCATTGACTGAGGAAGTGGAAGATACAAATGCAGTTCCTTTAACAGACTGAATGGATTCAAAACCAGAACTCTCTTGTCTTCATAAAGTGCCCTAACCACCAGGCTGCCATTTGTGGAAAGGACATTTTTCACCCCTTCCTTTGAAAAGACAGTATGACCGAGGGGTCAGGAAGGTTAAAGTCTGGGAGAAAGAAGGTGGTCAGCTGGAGGCTTGGGAATGCAGTGGCAGATGAGCTGTCCTGACTGTTATCACTGAATCCAGGTTGGCTTTGACTGAAAAAGTGACAATGCAGAGAAAAGGCAGAGTGATTGAACCTCATCCACCGTAAAGGTGTTGGCATGCTCTGTGAAGGATCTCCAATAAGGATGCATTTGGCCAAGCTCCCTGCTTAGCACAGCAAAACTGAATTCCCTACTCAACACTTATATTTACTGTATGCAGATTTTATGTAACTAAGTTAGGCACCTCGGATCACCCTCTATAGGCCATGTTTTATGAGATGCTGTGATGCCAAAGCTGGGCTCCTGTAGCTCATAATAGGCCCTGAAAGTTGTGTTCAATCAGTTTGTACAGGTAATATTTGAGTCAGCTCTGCTCACTGTCTCTGCATTCTCACCCCTCTGCCTGAGGACTGCTTACTCCTACATGACACCTTGGGAAATGCTTTTAACAATATCAGTTCCAAGTTTCTCCCCCCCATCAATCAGCAATAATGTTTTTCATTGAGGCTGCTAAATCCCCTACTTTGACCAAGAAGTCTGTTCTCCTTGAGTGACACTGAAAACTATTCAGTATGGAGTGTGGTGGTTCAAGGTTTGACCCATTTTGTATTGACTTGAGGGAGAACAAGATTGTGCCATGTTGCTGAATGGCAACATCAATTCCTTAAAAACTGTGCAGTGAGATCAATGAAAATAAATCAATACATCACTTTAAAAATGGTGTCATGGAAAGAAGTCTCATAGGCTTTCAGTTAAGAGATAAAAGAGGTAAAGAACGGTATTTACTGCAAGGACAATAAACCAAATATTGGGAAAGTTCTATTAAAAAATGTATTAACCTCCTTCACAGACTGTCACTAAATGGGATTATTCCAAAGCTCACTCTGTTCCCTCTCATTAAGAGGAGCAGCTTATCCCTGAGTTTTCCTAAACAAAACTTAGAGGTTTACCAAATAAAATGAGATTATTTTCTGCCTACATAGCATAAGGAAAAGGATGAGAACAGGATTTAGAATAAGGTAGGAGTGATATGACAGCAATGAAAATATTTATATTGCAAAGGTCTGAGAAAGCCTGAAAAAGCAGGACATTGAAACATGGGGACTGCCATAGGACCATGCCCTGCTACAATTTCCAGTTAACGTGAATCTGAAAGGAATGCTGTTGAAGCAGCATTACTTGTATGGTTGCATTAGGTGAAGAAATACGTTTCCTGGTAGTTTAAATTTTTCCATTTGCCTCACTCCACTTAATTAATTATGGGCAGTGACTTTTTTGAGAAGCGGAAGGCATTCATGGGGGTTTAATTATGGTTTAACTGATGACTTAATGACATTTGAGAAAATGGCTGGTTTATTGAATGGGTGAGAATTTATTGTGATGTTTTTGTTATGTCCAAGTGAATTATAATTTTATTCAACAAATCAGAATTCTTAGAACATTAAAAGACACGATTGATAAAGGCGTATTTTTACAATTACCATTTTATTTGCATATTAATGCAAGGACCTGCATGGAATAATCTTTTAGAGGAGCACAATCCCATTCTTTCTGAAACACAGCAAGGACTGAATCCAAATTAAGCTTTAAAAATTCATTTGAAATACACAACTGGACTGCAAGAGTGGAAATGAGTATCAAGGGATGGACTATGATTTCAGAACACTGCCCTGGGGAACAAGAGCTGAACAGCGGAGTCTCACTAATTTGCTTCTCACTCAACCCCAAAAATAATAGATGTCTGTAACTATAATCACAGTGAACATCCTCTAGGTTCTTGCATTACAGCCTGAGTCCTAGACAGCCAAAATCCCACTTCACTCTGAATTCCAGACAGACACAAAAGCATGGCACTGAAGGTTTTAAAGACGTGAAAAGTAACGACTGTAGCTGTGCTATTGGAGTAATGAAGAGCTGAAAAGCATGACTGATGAACTCTTAGATAAAGGATTAATGAGCAAGCTGTCTGTAGTTCATCAAAAGACTAATGGAAATCTAACACAAGGTACCTGTGGCATACTATGGAGAAGGATGTGGAGACTAGGAACCATCCAAATATAACATTAAAGAGATGGATAGAGCAAGAACAGAAGAGAGTGATGTTAATGATTCCAGCTTATATGTATATTTCATATATGTTAACCAGTTAGAGCTTAAAAAAACACGATAGAAAATTACTTGCAGGAGACCATAATTTAATGTACAGAGAGCAGATAGAACATGAGGAAGAGAAAGATGCAACTTGAACTTGAGCTACTAGGCAGATACTGCTGTTTGATGTTTGATCATTGTACCCTGTGTTATATGCAAAACCTGCAGCATACAAGCATGGACACAGGGACAAGCTACGAAGGAGGAATTTATGTGGAAGTTTTCCAGGCAGGTTTAGCAGTCTACCATCTTTTAATATACAGGGACTACCCACAAAAATGTTCATTCCTCACTGTGGGAAGCCACCTTCTTGTCCATGTCCATTTTGGGGACTTGTGCACCAGGAAGCATTTAGCTCTTCTTTATAGGGAATAGGAGCCATTTCCACCCTAAGAGACAAGGTATCCCCATCAGGGGCACAGAAGGGAATAGAAACAGGAAATACATCTTTCTAACGTTACTTTTTCTTGCTCATATGAGAAGCAGGATGACTGAGGCCGCCATAACTATTCTATTATTGTAATTTTTAAGCTGCAAATGCACTGGAGTGAAACTGTAAATGCTTTTCCTCCATTAAAGCATGAGGTACAATTTCATAGGCCTTCAGGAAATGTACAGGACAGCCCCCTTCTACAGTGCACAGTTGCTCAGCAACCAAACATCTAATTTGTTATTTTACCAAGCACAATTACGAATTAATCAGCCATTAGGAACACCTATGTCAATCAAAATATTGGCAGAGGAAACTTTAGCCTAATAGAAGGCTGCTTTTATCAGTAAAAATGCTAAGAAATTGAAAAAGAAATTCTATAATTACTTAATCAGCTCAAAGTTTCAATTATTCTTGGAATAGAGGATGATTAGATTATTCTGTACACTGGGAAAAAGCAATTCACACAAATAGAGACTCTCTAAGTCCCAGACTATCATGATTATTTAAACAGTGTTTAGATTTTCATACAGCACTCCTCCCCAGATCTAATTAGACAGAATTACTTCTGTTGGTGCTTCATTTTCCCAAGAATAGTCTGCAGAGCTGATTTTTTAAATTATCTTTGTCCTACAAAATCCTATTTTTATGTACACAGTGTGAGCAGAGGTAAAACACATCGGGAAGAACACATCCAGTGTTTGACTTCGAGAGACTGTACTGCTCCTGGTATAAATATCACTCAGAGATAATCTTACTAAAGTATTTGACCTAAATGCCAGCAAGTTTGCTTTCTAGCAATACTCAAAGAGAGCACAAGTGTTGGTTTTGTCCACATCTCAGCACTCCTGACCCTCTCTTATGAGTATAGTGGTTTTGGTATGTAATAAAGACACAATTGCAATAAAGGTCCTCTTTTTGCTGACTGAAATGACAAAGTACTTGACTTAGAAGGCTATACCTGTAGATTAAGGGTGAAGACAGACTGTGTTCCAATAAGCTTGTTTCCAGAACAGCTCTGCAGAGAAATAACAGCACTGAAAATTCCACAGAGTTTTACTTTTCTTTCTTCTGCCCATAACAGAAGTGCTAAGGCACATGAAAAACAAGGTGGTTGGTGACAGCCAGCATGGCTTCAATAAGGGGAAATCCTGCCTGACCAATTTGGTGGCCTTCTATGATGGAGCTACGAATCTGATGGACAGGGGCAGAGCAGTTGACGTCATCTACCTGGATTTGTGCAAAGCGTTCGACACTGTCCCACATGACATCCTTGTCTCTAAATTGGAGAGACATCAATTTGATGGGTGGACCACTCGGTGGATAAAGAACTGGCTGGATGGCCGCATGCAAAGAGTTGTGGTCAATGGCTTGATGTCCGGCTGGAGACCAGTAACGAGTGGTGTCCCTCAGGGATCGGTGTTGGGACCGGTCTTGTTCCACATGTTTGTTGGTGACATGGACAGTGGGATTGAGTGCGCCCTCAGCAAGTTTGCCGATGACACCAAGCTGTGTGGTTCGGTTGATACGCCGGAGGGAAGGGATGCCATCCAGAGGGACCTTGACACGCTTGTGAGGTGGGCTGATGCCAACCTGATGAAGTTTAACCATGCCAAGTGCAAGGTCCTACACCTGGGTCAGAGCAATCCCAGGCACAGCTACAGGTTGGGCAGAGAAGAGATTCAGAGCAGCCCTGCAGAGAAGGACTTGGGGGTGTTGGTCCATGAGAAAATGAACATGAGCCGGCTTCAGAGTGTGCTCGCAGCCCAGAAAGCAACCGTATCCTGGGCTGCATCAAGAGGAGCGTGACCAGCAGGTCGAAGGAGGTGATCCTGCCCCTCTACTCTGCTCTCGTGAGACCTCACTTGGAGCATTGTGTGCAGTTCTGGTGTCTTCAACATCAAAAGGACATGGAACTGTTGGAACAAGTCCAGAGGAGGCCACGAGGATGATCATGGGACTGGAGCACCTCCCGTATGGAGACAGGCTGAGAAAGTTGGGGCTGTTCAGCTTGGAGAAGAGAAGGCTGCGTGGAGACCTCAGAGCAGCCTTCCAGTATCTGAAGGGGGCCTATAAGGATGCTGGGGAGGGACTCTTCATCAGGGACTGTAGTGATAGGACAAGGGGTAACGGGTTCAAACTTAAACAGGGGAAGTTTAGATTGGAGATAAGGGAGAAATTCTTTACTGAGAGGGTGGTGAGGCACTGGAATGGGTTGCCCAGGGAGGTTGTGAATGCTCCATCCTTGGCGGTGTTCAAGGTCAGGTTGGATGAGGCCTTGGGTGACATGGTTTAGTGTGGGGTGTCCCTGCCCATGGCAGGGGGGTTGGAACTAGATGGTCTTAAGGTCGTTTCCAACCCTAACTATTCTATGATGTCTATGAAATGGATGAAAACCCAGACACGTGATACGCTTTGAAAGGAAAGGATATTCTGAGTTTTCAATGGAGTTTATTTGAGTCAACATGGTTTCTTTATGATTTGTGTATGGCACTAGTACCTTAATAATATGATAGAAGTTAGAGACTGAGAACTAGATCAGACTTTTCTTAAGCCTCTTGGGATTTTCTTGTTTATGACACATCATAACTACAACCAGAGCCTAGGTCACCTTGACCTGAAACTTAAGCATTAGAAATACTTTTCTGACCCCAGTAGAAAAACTGTCTCTGATGAGTTTCCTTTTCCAATTTGAATGCAATGAAAAGAAATCCAACCTCTTTTCACACGTCTAATTCATAAATGTCAAAAGAAGTTTGACCTGAGACTCTTTAGAGTTCTGTGACTCAGAGAGTCTCAAATGATTTATTCAAAATCTATTTATCTCCAGCTGGTCTCCTACAATGAACAAACAGCTCATCATAGTGCTTCAGCATCACTCCATATCTCTCTAACAATATAACTGTGTATTTTTAGGTCCTAAATCAATACAGAATCTGAGCTTCTCAATTCTAGAATGATATCACTTATCTTCCTGGAGGAACAGCTCAGACAGGATCGAAAACTCTTTGTGTTCTTTAAACAGGCAGAGCACTTCTAAACAGTAACTTGAAATAAGATTTTTGTTAGTACCAAGATTTTTGTTTGGAGTTAGGAAGGTGTATGACTTGATTCACACCACATTAACCAATAGTTATAGTGACTGCAGATGGATTTTACTGCTGTTTGTAGAAGCTGTAATTATTGCTGAATGTTAAATAAGCACATTAGACTATTCCCCTTATTCCATATACTTATCTATCTGCTCTTCCCAAATATAACAAAATCTCATTCCAAATTGATGTTTCCTGTAGCTGTGAAATAGATTTAGAACCCAAACCAACTGGAAGAAAAACAAATGCAATTCTTTTGTAAGGCGCTGTGGTATGTAGTGCATTTCCATAGATGGAACACTGAAAGTGCAACTGCAGTGATGTAGTACTTTTATATAGTTTCCCAAAAAAGCATCACTGACACATGAGTACAATTGAAGTGTCCTTTCTTAAAAATCCAAACACCAACAAACCAAGTGAGGATTTTCCTTTCACTTGGCTTAATGCAAATTAAGAGCTGGTGCACTGAATCAAGGAAATTATAGCAATTAAAAAGCTTAGGGAAAGGAAACTCTGACCCTTCTGCATACTCTCCACATTAAAAAGAAATAATCTTATGCTTGTCCAGTGCCTGATGGCAATACAGAAAAAATAAAGCTAAAATAGCTTAAGAAGCACCTTACCATACAACTCTTTCACACTCTATTAAGAGGAAAACAACCTCATCTTTTACAGGCTCTAAATTCAGCAATGGTCGTTGCATTCAGTGGGATAATTTTCCAGTCATTAATTCAGTCAAATTGCCTATTATTTCATACCTTCAGTGTATCCTGTCTGCTGATTGTTATTGCTTTTACATCTTTTTCTCTGGATTTCTTGCCACCAGAGCAAGAAATCCAGAGAAAAAAATGTAAAAGAAACAACAAAAGGCAAAGCTATCTGTTGGATTTTATCCAAAGTTTTAAAATTGTTTCATTATTCCTAAAGGAAATGTGTAGGTGAGTACTGCTAAATGAATGCTTATTATTTGTGCAGCAAAGGCAGATAAATCTATTATCGAGGACATGGTCCACAGTGAGATATCCATGTCCATAGCAGGGGGGTTGGAACTAGATGAACTTAAGGTCCTTTTTCAACCCAAACTATTCTATGATTCTATGACAAGGAATTTAAAACAAATTCCTGTATTTCTGATGATCTGTTTAGAGCATTTTCTGAATTTTACCTGGAAACAACAATAAAATTAAACTAGAAAAGCCTTTTAAAATACACAATCCTTAAAGAATCAAGAAAATAAAAGATTATTACATTAATACAGTAGCCACAATAAAGTCATACTTGCTACCCTATCTAAAAAGGCAGCATATCATTCAGATATTGAAATAAATTCTCAGGCATTTGCTGAATGAGAGCAAGAAAGAACAGTTATTTGCCACAAACCCAGTGAAACTCACCTGGCAGCCAGGTTTCATTTCTGTTTTGCATGGAAGCTCTATAACCTGTGCTGAATGCCTGTGGTTATGGCACCTGTATCAGGAGATGTGAGCTGTGGACTTCAAACTGACTCATCACCTTCTAGCAGTAACCACTAGATCTAGCTGGACAGTAAGCCCGACACAGAGTGATGTGACACAGATATGATGTGTAAGGGTCCACTCCTGTTACTTTATACTATGTTTTTCTTACTGATACTCTAATTTACTATTAAAGTATAAGTACAAGATTAGGTTTTCAGGTCCCATTCAGTTTTGCTGAAAGATCTGTTGAAGATCACAAGACTTTTGAGATGAATCCATATGCAAATATCAGTGATGAAGGAAGGATTCTGATCATTAGTCCTGAAATATCTCCTGATTCTGACTTGACACCAGAGTAAAGACTGATGACTTTGGCTAAGGAAGTTATGAATGCTCCATCCCTGGCAGTGTTCAAGGCCAGGCTGGACAGGGCTTTGAGCAACCTGGTCTAGTGGAAGGTGTCCCTGCCCATGGCAGGGAGGTTGGAACTGGGTGAGCTTTAAGGCCCCTTTCAATCCAAACCATTCTGTGATTCTGATTGTATGATTCTCATTGCACTTCAGTTGAGGCTAACTTTAGCCAGAATCAAACCAATGTGAATCAGATCTGACAAAGTGCCATGCACTGAAATCATGCTGTTCCTCATAACTCTAATAGAAGCTTTAGAAACCTGATTCTGACCTTGCTAATGGTAGTGTAGCTCCTCCTTTTTTCTGTAAAGAAGGGTAGGTGTGAAATCAGGACCAGATACTACCATGCTGAACAACAACAATATATACTGTTAAAATCATGGTTTAGTGTGAGGTGTCCCTGCCCATGGCAGGGGGAGTTGGAAGTAGATGATCTTAAGGTCCTTTCCAACCCTAACTATTCTATGATTAAAATCTAAGTTATTTAATATTATGATAAATTTGCTATTAAATTAATAACAAGTGGATGCCATAAAAATCTGCCTGTAATTTCATGCCTAGATGAGACACTGGGGCAAAATAACTCAAGAGAGTAAATGTACTTTCCAGGGCACCTCACAGGACATTACATTCAGAGCTTTTCCCTGCAGCAAAGCCTTCTTGTCACAACAGCTCTCCATGGATGTGGCACTATTCTGATTACCAGTATAGAAAGGACAAAATGACTTCCAACGCTTGGACTCAAAGGGTGATTGCATTTTCAACCTGCAAACCATGTTAGAAACATTTCTTGTACCATGTTTCCTGCAGTGCTACTGAAAATGGTTTTGATTCTGTCTAGGTTCTGTTAGTCTGTTTTCAAGATGAGTTCACACAGATACCTGTTTCCTGCACACAAATACTTGAAGAAACTACAGATATTTTTCAAATATAAAAATTACTTCTTTAGGAAGAATAGTTCCTGAAGCATTCTCATGGATCTTGACAGACAAAATCTGGTTAGCTGGGCACAGAGGGGAAGAGCCAAAAGGATTCAACAATGGCTTTGTATCTTGAACCATCTGCAAGAACATGGCAAAATACCGTTTGATGGCCATTAGGCTGTGCATCCATTTTGTGACTAATAACGTGTGATCCTTATCTGTAGAAAGGATTAATTACAAGTCAGTCACTGCAACCTCTACCTGGTCCTCTACCTGGATTCTAAATTGTCTCAAGGACATCAAGAAGAGAAAGTGTCTGCATAGATAATGCTTTTCAAAAGGGAAATTTACAATCCATTTTGGTTCCCAGAAAGAAAGGGGTATTGATACTTCTTGGAAATGGAGAGGACATAGCATTAGAAACACGTGAAGGCGAAAACTATTCCAACCTGGTGTAACTAAAATCTAAGCGGTTAGAAATGTGAGATTACACAGAAAGAAACCTTGTAGGCTGTCATGCAATTGCTTCTGTCCTCATTTTTCACAAAGCTTTCAGTTGCTGCCCACTATGTCAGGACCCTTTTGAACAACTACGAGAAAGATGCGGGAGCAAAAATAGCGTCACGCCTTCTCTGTAAGCAGTGGTTTGTATAGCAGCAGGTATTATGTGGTGCTAGCAGGTGTATTGATAATTACAGCAGCACAGCGTAGTGGCTGAATGAATGGGGTTGCCTGCAATGTCATCTGAAAAGCATAAGAAAAAGGAATAGAATTTATGGGAAGTGGGTGAATGTTTTGTTATTATAGTTCCTGTTTAGTGAGGAACATCTGGCAAACTCTTCACCTGACAGCTCTGTTTGTTTCTTCTTTTATTTGCTACATTTGTAGATAAAGCAATCAGAATAAGTACTTGTAAGTGTGACTCCCAATCAGAGTCTTCACAAGAGATGAAGTTGGAGACATGGCAGAATGAAGATGTACAGACACAGAGATATGATATATGAGGAAGAAATTCTTTACTGTGAGAGAGGTAAGGCATTGTAACAGGCTGCTCAAGGAAGCTGCCCCATCCTTGGCAGTGTTTAAGGCCAGGCTGGATGGGGCTTTGAGCAACCTGCTCTAGTGGAAGGTGTCCCTGCTTGCGGCAGGGGGTTGGAACTGGATGATCTTAAGGTCCCTTCCAACCCAAACCGTCCCATGATTCTGTTTCTATGATAATCCCTGAAATCCTTTTTGCTCCATTTACTTTGAACATGAGGTGCATTCAGAGAGGATCAAATGCCACCTCCTGAGGCTGGTGTGTGTGAGGGACAGATATGGAGCAAGCTGTGCAAGCCCTGCACTTGCACAGCAGCCTGCTGGGGCCAGTGCCCCCACTTTGAGCTGGATTCCCTAGGACACCAGCTTCCTGTACTGACCAGCACCACACAACCACCAGTCACTGGAAACTTAGCGAGTGTAAACTGGGTGCATCTGAACCAGGATCTATTCAATCTGATGCCAGTGATGCCTGGGATGACCTGGTCTTGCAGTTTCAGGACTTTGCTCCCTGTTACGAGAGTGAAGTGCCAGGGAACAACCAAATGGAGCTGCTTAGGAGCTCTCTGTGCTCCCCAACTCTGGAAGACAATTCCCCACATCCTTCCCATGCTCACTGTAGGGTTAGTACAGTCATTTCTATGCCTAATGAGAAATAAAAGGGTCAGCAAAGCCTACTGGTCACACTCAACTTCATCACTTAACTTGGTTGGACTCCTTTCTTATAGATGGACTTCCTTGCAGTGATCCTCCTCATTTATCTTTACTGGAGGGCATTTCAAATAGGAATTCCCACTCTTTCTCTTTCTCTTTCTTACACTAGTCACTGTGCTAAAAGTCTCTGCTAGCTTGCTCTGTGTCAATGCACACATTTAGATTTCTAAGTTTTGACTGATACAAGCATTTAGTTCAATGGGTATTCTTTGGTATGTTCATAGTCTTTACTTTCTGCCTTGTACTTATCCAGTTGAAAACTGCATAAACTGATGGTGTCCTATTATAGCTGTTGACGTGGAAACATTGTAAGAAAGAAACTGTTTGTTGGGTAAGACTGCTTTCCACACAGAACAGACACAGTTAGATGCATGTTTTGCTGACTCACTTTCAGCCATTTTAAGCCATAGACAGTTTACCTTCGTTGCCACTATCTTGCCCTGTGCCAAAGGATCCTTTTTCTGAGTCTCTGCTTAGAAATAAGGCTGAAATGGACTGTTTTCATCACAGAAACTTCAAACAAACCCTATTCGCACACGTGGCCAAGTTTGTCATCATCATCTCCTAGCTCGGATATTATCCTAGCTGACACTTTCCTGCTGGGTAAGTCTCCAAACCAGAACACAGGCAGTCCCACTAGGGAACTGGAAAGCAGAATGTATGTGCAATGGAAAGTTATTAAAGCATTTCTTAAGGAAAAGGTGTGCTGCTTCTTTAGAGCTGGCATCGCGTCAAGCACATTAGCTGTTCTGGGACATTATTTCAATAACTTACGAAACAGAGCAATAAGGAGAATGGCCAGAACTATGTACTACTTACTCCTACTGAAGCTGTTAATAGAAAAGCTGTCTCAGCAGGCATTAATAATTCAGCACTGAGGACATGATTTCAGGTCTCAGCTAGTTATCTCATGTCTAACAAGCTTTACTGATAATGTAAAGATAAGATGAATTAGGCAAGAATGGCTTTGATAAGGAATTGCTTTATATTCTGTTTTACATTTGGAACTTCAGGCAGAGCTTGTTATCTGAGATTACCGTAGGCTGTGGTTTATTCACTCAGGGCTCAGTTCGTGGAGGTGCTCAGTACCGTGTGCATTAGCTCTTAATCTTGAGCACAAAGTATTCAATGATTTGCAAAGCCACAGCCAGATAGAAATGAAACTGCTTTTTACCCCTTTTCAGTACAACTGGAGAATCATCTTTGATAAAAGGCTTGCTGAGCTGTTGGTTCACGCTAGAGCAGCTAATGGTGCATCACGCTGCACCTCAGGAAGGAATCAGATTTGTTTCATACTGGGTACCTAAGAGTAGCAGATATGATAAACATGAAGATGTGAAGGAGAGAGCTGGTGTCAGATGCAGAGATGAGACTGCTTTGACTGATGTGTTTACATGTTGAGTTTTCACTCTCCATTAACCACTTCTTCTTTGTCTCTTACTGAAAATAGCAAATGAACCTCATATTTCCATAACTGTTCATTAGCATCAGCACCGCAAGAAAATATCAGATGAATAAGAAATATAGCAACTGTTATGAAGAATTGTAGTAGCTTGTGAGGTGGCTAATAGTTTCAGCTGACTATATAGCGAAAACATCGATTTTCACAGTCCTAGGGTATAGGTGAGACATATGTTATATTTACAGTGGGATGTTTCTTTTAGCACCAAAATTCCATCAAGCAATAAGCCTGAAGGCCTTTGAATTGTGAATATTCCAAGGTTAATAATTCTCACATCCATCTTTCAGCTGCGAGTGGCAACACTGTTTTGTGTCTTAGTTAATGCACTTCAGTTAAGGGCCTATCAAATGTTCACTGGCATAATACAAAGAAGTGCGAAATGCTCACAGCTCCCACTGATATCAGTGAAAGACCACCTCAACCCTCTCCTTCCCTCCCAGAAAACAACCTCTCTCCAGACATTCTTCAATTGTTAGTTGAATTTTTTACTACCTCCTTTAGTCTGTACTTAGCAGCATGGTACTTCCTGTAAATGCCAAAAAAAGATCCTCTAAGAACATAAACAGCCTGAGTTTCATAAGAAAACATTGAGTTTGCATTCACAAGGAGCTGTCATCTGCCTTCTTCATTTTACAGATAATCACAGGTTCTGTGAGCCAGATACTTTTTCTCCAAACCTGAATTTCAAAGTAATAAATAATAACTACTGATTGGATTTATTGCCCATTGTATTAGGTGATTCTTGTATTCCAGAATATTCCTTATCCTTCTCTGTTCCTCAGTGTCTCTGATAATTAATAAAGGCCTGAGTGAATAGTTATTCAATTATACTGTTCAGCTCCTGAATATCCACCTGGGAAAAAGGTCTCTCAAGCTCTGAAAAAAAAAGATAGAGAATACTTGTGCCAGCAGGATCCAGAGAAGACTGTATTCAGACAAAGAACTGCTATAAAGTAGTAATGGAACATTCAGAAACTCTCAATTAAGCAGGACACGTGTTTCAATTTTCCAGTCTGAAATGGCATTTCAAGTGCAACAGCCCATTTCATGAGTGTAGGCTATGGGCGTACTGATCTGACCATTTCCAAACATGTTTGTTAAACAGTACTATAAACCCCAGCTCTCTGTATTGTGCCATTTATCACAGATTTCCTGAATACATGTTTCCATTCTCTACTGTAATTTGGACTGTTCAATTGCCTAGGAATAATCCAAGGTAAGTGAGCAAACTGTACTAAAATTCCACGTTCCTCCACTTACTGTTCAGTAAAGAGGATTATAATAGTGTCTATCACACCATTAAAGTACAGGAACGGCTGTGCAAGCTCTAGCTATTTCCCCATCAAAACCAAACAATAACACCTAGATGCCAAACTCTCTTCCATTCGTTCTCCAGAAGTCTAGATTGACCCACAATCAGGCTCTGAAGCCTGAAAGAAATGTACAGCAGGGGGTTGGAACTTGATGATCTTAAGGTCCTTTCCAACGCTAACTATTCTATGATTCTATGAATCATAAACTCATCCAGCTTGATGCCTGTGCACTGAACATGTTGATCCTCAAGAGTGCGAACAACAGCTGAAAGTGAATTTAGAAGGAATTGTGGGGAATAAGAGCACAAGGAATAAACCAGACTATTTAAACAGGACTGGCCATGTTTCAAAGCTACATTGCAGTGTCTTACTGAAGCACACAGCCAACGTGTTCACAGACAACAAGCAGAAAGCCTGATGCTATAGCTTTCCAACACATGTATATGCATACTCTTGTGAAACAGTAAGAGATACTCAGTGTTGGTAGGATTCAGGTCACAGAATACGAAGTGTCTCTAACACAGGTGTTTACATCTCAGCTAATCACCTGAGGCTCCTTCCAATCAGCTGTGAGAAACAGACATTTTTAGGGCATGATTTGCCTGAGTAATTTTGGATGTCTGCTTCTGGATGAGATGAATTGTGCTCTGAAAGTGCCAAGCACACTTCTCTGACTCATGAGAGATACTAGGCAACTAGCTTAAGTGAAGATGCTTTGCTATGTTTGTGTGGATGTAGCATATATTTAACATGTCATATATAAATACATGTATTTGAATTTTCTTTTTTTTTCACATTTATATATGTACACATTTATATATATATAAATATATACATTCCCTTTCCTTGCAATTAGTGTTTAGGTACAACCATTCTATATCTCTCTCTACTTCCCCCAGTACCTCCTGTCTGAAAAGCCCTGATGAAATTATATCTTCATCACATTTCTCCCTCCAGATCTACACAGCAGAGCTTTCCATCACCCAGTCTGATGTCATCATGTGTTCAGATTTCACTACCATGATGTCTCCAAGAACTGCATTTCTCATGTGGATTCAGTCCTCACAACTGCCTTAGCCAAACTTCAGCTGCACTCAGAAAAGTTCCAAATGAGAATATCTGTGATTTGTTGAAAACCAAAGTCTCTCTAAGCAGTATAGCATCATGCTGATTTCTGAGAAGTAGGATTCTAAGGAATTGTGTATAAAGGTATCTAATGCCTAATGGAGAACTCATTTTGATGGAAAGCAGAGTAAACAACCCAAAGTACCTCAACCTTGACTTTCTTTCACCTGCTGCTAAATTGCTATGGCAAATCTTCAGCTTCTGCTCCTTGTGGCTCAATGAAAAGTGAACCAGAACACACTCATTTTTAACACATAATGGTTTTTGTTTGTACAGCATACATCCATCAAAGCTATGAAATGCTTAGTGCTAATTCCAGCTAGAAGAAGACAAAAATGTAGTGGCCTAGGAGGCAGCTGTTTGCACCGTGCAGTGTTTATAATTAGCGCAGCATGGACTGGAACAAAGAGATTGATCTTAAACTTCCTCATCTGATTGGGAAGAGGCTTTGCCCTTGGTTATACTTCCCACTGTAGTGTTCTCCCCCGGACAGTTAGTGGTGGGGCAGCTGCAAACCCTCTTCTTCTGAATTTACATCTGGATCCAGCCCTGCCCCAGCTCTGACTTTGAAACCCACCTCTATGGTCAACTGTACAATTGGCATTGAGCTGACACACTTGAAAGTAGAGCTGAAGCTGAAATATCTGCATTTCAGTAAGCTCAACGAGTCCCGTTATACAGGGCAACAAGTAGCCATCCCTGGCAGTGTTCAAGGCCAAGTTGGACAGTCTTGGGTGACATGGTCTGGTGTGAGGTGTCCCTGCCCATGGCAGAGGGGTTGGAACTGGATGACGTTAAGGTCCTTTCCAACCCAAACTACTCCATGATTCTATGATTAGGTGATATGATGTTTGGCCACTGATGGTATTGAACTCTGACAATGAAAGGGCTGGTTGTGTGTGTGAAGCTTTTGAGTTGTTTCTGCAGAGCGATACACCTCTCCATTGCCTGTTTGTGGCTTTGGACAGTTGGAATTTTTAATTATAGTTGTTATTTCAGAAACTGTCTTGTTTGAATAAAGATTAAAGGGTGCTGTGGCTGTTTACACAAAGCTTATCTAGTTATTTTTTGTTTGTGAATCAAGAACAGGATGAAAGAAGGCAGTTCTTGGATGCCAGAAGATTCCTGAAACCCTTTTCTTTGTACATCTAGTAGCAATTACTGAAGTGCCTACTTATACCCTCAGAAATCTTGCACCAGTACTTTCAGCTCAGAAGGAATCTCATAAATCAATAGGAAGAACCCTTCACCATGCTTAAGCTCTCACTCTCCTCTGAGGCTTGGCAATTTTACACTAAAGTTTCAATGGCTGCTCACTTCACCAAACTTTTTAAAGGACTGTACTTCTCTGATGCTTAACTCTTCGAAAGACTCTCATGTTCCACAGCCTGTGGTTAAAGAACATGATCTGACACTTTCTAAGAGTACCAACAGTAACCACACATAGCCTGAAAAATTGGACTATGGATCTGGACCTAGAAGAACAAAGCAAAGCATGCAGCTATTTCAAGACAAACAAATACATAATATTACAAAAGCAGATTTTAAAACCTCGAGCCAAGAAAATGAAAAGGAAGATATGAATTTGTATAAGAAACACTAAAATACCCCATATGTATGTATATAGTACAGTGATGGGTTTGTTTACTTTCCTCATTAATCATGAGCTGATGGCTGAATTCCAGTGAATTAAAAGCATAATAGCTAAAATTCTAGCCTTTCATTTCAGTTATTGAATTCAAATTAAGTTCATGCATCTTCAACAACAAGTAAATAATAATTTTTTCATATGTATTCTCTCACTTTCTGCTTTTCTTTCTGTATTCCTTTTCCTCAATAGAAAGACTTAGTGACAAAGAGGATATGGACTCCCAATAGAGTTAGCAGCATTTCCTACTGCTCCATCCTCCCCTGAAGTCTCATACTTTGCCTTTAGTGTCATGGGGTTTCTGATAACATCCCAAATAGAGATATAGGGTTGGTGATACATAAGGAAGAGGTAGTACTGAAAAACCATTTTCAGGGAATTCCTGGTAAATATTCCAGGAGGCATCAGAAAAACAGACTGGGATAAAGAAAGAAAAAGATTATAGAAGTCAGAAACTCCAGAGCACGCACAGATAGAAGATCGTATCAAAGAGCCACATAATTTATTCTGAACTCGCAGCCCAGAAAGCCAACCGTATCCTGGGCTGCATCAAGAGGAGCATGACCAGCAGGTCGAAGGAGGTGATCCTGCCCCTCTACTCTGCTCTCGTGAGACCTCACTTGGAGCATTGTGTGCAGTTCTGGGGTCCTCAACATAAAAAGGACATGGAGCTGTTGGAACAAGTCCAGAGGAGGCCACGAGGATGATCAGGGGACTGGAGCACCTCCCGTATGGAGACAGGCTGAGAAAGTTGGGGCTGTTCAGCCTGGAGAAGAGAAGGCTGCGTGGAGACCTCAGAGCAGCCTTCCAGTATCTGAAGGGGGCCTACAAGGATGTTGGGGATGGACTATTCATCAGGGACTGTAGTGATAGAACAAGGGATAACGGGTTCAAACTGAAACAGGGGAAGTTTAGATTGGATCTAAGGAAGAAATTCTTTACTGTGAGGGTGGTGAGGCACTGGAATGGGTTGCCCAGGGAGGCTGTGAATGCTCCATCCTTGGCGGTGTTCAAGGCCAGGTTGGATGAGGCCTTGGGTGGCATGGTTTAGTGTGAGGTGTCCCTGCCCATGGCAGGGGGGTTGGAACTGGATGATCTTAAGGTCCTTTCTAACCCTAACTGTTCTATGATTCTATGATTCTAATTCTTGACCAGTTTCTTGTGCTTGTATACACTGCTTAAGTGTGACTGTTGCTTTCAGCCAACTACTTCTAGTCCTACATTCAACCCATTATTCCCCTATTAGATTTTATCTCACTTCATTTGATATAACTTCTTTCATATATCTCAATTAAAAATGTTATGCTATTTAAGTAGGGGATGGATGGGGAAATCACAGACTGTAAGAGCACCCTGTGCCCAATGAAACCCACATCTCCTGGCGAATCTATTTACAGAACTTTGCTTTTCCTCACCCTCTTTTCTGTTGGCTTTTCTATGAGCATATGACAGTTTCAATTATTACAACCTATATGAACCTTATTTTATTTCCTTGTGCTGCCTAGAACATACTTATTTACTTTGATTAAGATCCCTGGCTAAACAAACCGTATGCTTGTACTCAGTGAAGCAAAATCACTACATCCCCAAGAAAGCAAAACAGCAAACTTGAATCATAAACTTGGCATTAAAGCTACAGATTTGCAACATATGGCAATATGCCTCTAGTTTTCTTGCACATGATGACCAAAATAATCCATTGAAACAGAAATGTCCTGAGTTGTAAGAATACAACAACAAAACAAACCCTAAATGCCAGACTTTTTACATGGGTCCCTGCTGTAAAGAGTTTATTCATAAGTGAAAACTTCAGTTTCTGAGCTCACACTTTTTTTCCCCTCAGTGCCTAGTGTAGACATAAGTTACCTTTGTAATTAGTGTATTATGATTTGAACTACCAGTGCCTAGTACAATGCTGCAGGTGCTGCTGCACTACAAACACATTGTAATAGTATGTAAAATACAGAGCTGCTCAAACAGACTTCTCAGAGTTGGAAACAGCCAATTGTGTGGGTTTGACTGCAAAAAAATTATGCTAACAAAAGTGACTGAGGCTTTTGAGGTTTTCTGCTTGAGAGATCTGGGGCATTTTTTGGCACAACTCTGGAATAAAAGAACAGGTTTTGCATTTATGGTTTGGGAAGTGATATTTAGATATGCAGCTAAGACATTAAAGATTCCTGCAGTGAAGCATGAGGGCGTATCAGCCTAGCGAGACAGAGCACATCCAGAATTCATGAACTACTGGAAAACTAGGCTCATAAGTGCGCACAGAGCAATATCATATTCAAGAGCTAGGCTAGTCCAGAGACAGCACAGATTTATTAGCTTGGCTCAGTATGCAAGCTAATAAGCCTCAGTTCTCAGCAGGGCTTACCAGGTTGATGCTGTTACAGGGGTAATTGAGCAGCTCAAACCACTGAGTTATTCAGGACCCTGTGTTAGCCCTTTTATGTGCACACCTCAATTGACTTGTGGTTGCTGGCTTGGATTTCTTGCACCATTGCTCCCCACATATTGGGTTCCTGGCTTAACTCAAGCAAAGTAAGCTTGGACGTACCCCTACATGTCCAGTGACTGTAGCTTTTCATAAAATGGAAATTCAAGCCAAAGCTTGACAACAACATCACTCTGTGTTACATCTGCAAGAAACCTCCTGTAGGTGGAATAGCTCCAGAAGTAAACACAAAGCCAGAGAGGTCAGAGAAAGTTAGAGATGCATCAAAACCCATAAGATATCCAACCTGACCTTGCCCAAGAGCAAGTTCACTGGTAACAGTGATTGATAATCTTTCAGCCCTTGCTCTTTCTGGCAGCAGTACCAATTAGTGCTTCATCTGGTTATCCATGAGAATAAGACCATCCGCGCTAGCATTTAAGTTTTGCCTTCTTTCTCTGCTACCTTACCCCTTCATGCTGAGGGCATAATGACAAAGTGTAGAATTTAGCCTTAATTGGATCTCTGCAATGTTATCACCTGAATTAGCTCCCCCATGAATAATTATCACTGCCTGGAGGCTGACAAATTGCTTCCCTCTACTTCATGATTGTCAAGAATTTCAAATGAAATGCTGAGCATGGGGGAAAAACAAAAATGAAAAGCCGAGAGAAGCATAATTATTAATATTATTAGAGTATTTGGCACAAAGACCCATAGATCTCCCTGAGTTCCAAAAGGCATGAGCAACAGCAAGAACTTTCTTAGGAGCAATTGGGCAACACCTGGTCTTTCACCCAGCAATGACTATGGCAAGGGACTTGCACAGCCGAAGGAAAACTGTAACCACTGCTACTGTCTGGCTCACAGTTATGCAGTTCCTATGTTACTTACTACTCCATTTAGCTATGCAGATCAGCTTGTTTAGCATCTCATCTGCATATTTGGTCTTTCTAGGTTGACAGTAAATTCTTTGTAGCACAGACTGATAGAAATATAAACAAATGCAACTGGGTAGCAGTAGATTGCCATGCTCTTTGAATAGCATCTAATAGTCCTTGCTTTGTTAGAACAAGGTCTTGGGAAAGAAGTGCTCTTTATGAGAACAATCAGTCCCTATCTGGGCAAGACCTCACACAGAAATGCAATGTGTCACTACACCACAATATCCATCACAGCTATCTAAAGAGCTGACAACTGGTAAGAAATCTTCATCTCATAAAACCAAATCACTAGAAAAGTATGATGCTCTTTGAGAATGGCTTGAAACAATTGGATTAAGCAATAGAGCTTTATCCAATTTTCACATTAATGATGCTGTGCTTGTAAGACTGATGAATTTCTCAGTTCAATTCAATGCAGTTCCTCAAACTTCTTCCCCACCTTGCCAAACCCACAACACATAAATCAGGCATAGACAAGGTAGCTGCCAACATATTCTCAGGATCTCTCCCTGCTTACCTGACATACAGTGACCTCTTCTGATTAGTCCTCAGGGAGCCGGACCCAGAACTCATGCTGTGATTCATCATCTGCTCACGCAGGTCATGGATTTTTGCCTCAAACCGAGCGTACTCTAAGGGGATAAAAAAACCAGACAATAAAGATATTTTAGTTTTCTTGACCTATATAATCATTAAGGCTGCTAAGTGTAAATTAGTATTAAATTAATGAGTTTAAGGCGTGTCCTGAAAATTGAGGTCTAACAGAACCTTGCATTAACATATTATTTTCGGTAAATATGTGCCCTCTTTATTGTGGTACCTGAACATTTCTGCACTATGTGACAAGTCAAGTAGTTAGACACCCCTTCCTGCAGTTTCAGGAGGTTCGAAGTGTATTATCAGGTATCTTTCAGCCTGCAAAAAGCACGTTGAAAGCAGTTTTGCACTATATAACTCCTCCTTCCAAGCAATGAGATACCTTGTTGGGGGCAGTGGGATGACGTACTAAAGTTACTAATGACTCAAGCATTTAGTGTAAAATCCCGCTGAACTCAAGGAGATATATCAAAGTCTAATTATCCTCAAAGCAGCTGTGAAATTGTTGTATGAGCAATAAGCCACCTATTTACTCAGCCCACTGAGGACTGGGCTCTGTTCCCAGAACGTCGATGCTTTGCAACAACAACTAATTCATTTTATTCAGTGCCCTTTAACTTTTCATTGGATAATAACATCTGACCTTTCAAAGATCCCACATTTTGCATGGACACTAGCTACCTTCAGTTTGGCTTAGCAGAGTGATTTGATTTGGGTTTTTTTCTTTGGTTCTCCTTTTTCCTTCTTCTCCTTACTGGGTGCATTTTAACTCCTTCCATTGAGCTGCTTTGGCATTACCTACTGAGTTTGTTAAGTAGCTACTTTGCCAATCAGCTGGGAACCACTGCTGTGGTATAAGACTCTTCAGTCTTCCCACATACTTATGACTTCACCAACTGCAGCTGAAATTCTGTATGTCAGGAGAAGAGACACCTACATGCAGACTGCATTTCAGATTTATTCTGTAGCTTGTTTCTTGCTCATTTCTTTCACCTAAAGAATAGCTTTAAACATCTCGGCCAAAACCCTCAGTGGAGATAAGGCTCTACCAAACCTATGTTTTTAAAGTGCAGTTTATTTTGAAGTGTTTATCCCAGTGTAGGATTTAAGTTTGCTGTATGTGAGTCATATTTATTCTATTCTCCCACTCCAGAATTTATTTAGTAAGTGCTCATCTTCTGAGCAAGGCTTTGTTTAATTTGTATTTCATTAAAACAAATTGAACATTTCTCCTCGGCAAATAGGGAAGGTGATCTTAAAACCAAAAAGCTTGCATTGCTCTTCTCATACAGTGTCAGCCATCTGCATACAAACAGAATACTACAATTTTAAGGGTTGTCACTAGGTTTCTTTCATGTGTGGTAGATACACTGAAGAAGACAGAAAACATACAGCGTAATTCAGCTTCTTTGACGTTTTACATCTGGGCAAGGCCAAGGCTAGGAATGATTTACATCACAGCAGCTGTAATGGCAGCTTTCCCTTTTAAAAGCAACCATATCCCAGGCTGGCTCTGTATCTGAGGTGTGGGAGTAACTCCCAGATTTAGACATCAATCTTGGAGAGCAAGAAGAGAGGATTGAAAATCTGACTCTCTCTAGCACAGCAGCCAGCTATTTGCAACCCGAACACCAGCTCATGAGATACTCGAATGACTACAGCTTGGTCAAATGATGGTATCATAACTTGTGTTCTGACTTCAGAGTACACTTGTGATTGAACTGATTTTAATTGACTGTAGATTTATTCTGGATTTAATAATCTCTCTCTTCCTGGAAGACATTTTGAAATCACAATACGTCTTTAAAATTGCCTAATAAGTGTGTGATGGAAATTCAAGGTTCTTGCTCCCTGCTTGATATTAAAAAATACTGAACGATAGTTCTGTTAATTTATATTCTTGAGATGTTGTTTTCCTTGGGATTGAAATACACAGATAATTTGAAGATAACAAAATGTATGGGTCTATATTTTCTCACAGTACTTTCTTCATATTTGTGTACCAAAAAATACTGAAGTGTATGCCTGTCCCTTCCTCCTGCCAAATGCCTGAACCAAAAATCGGAAGGCCAGCCATGCAGGTAGCATTTAACCCAGCTCAGATCAGCTTCTTTAATCTCAGTTGTCCTAGTTCTCCTGCTGATGCCTGGGTACTAAAATGATGTCTATGTTTGAAATATGAACTGGAAAAGAAAGAGTGATGCTCCATTTCTGCCATCAGAACTGTTACGGTAGTGCTGCCCTCTGGGAAAAAGTCCTTTTTCTTAACACTTCTTTATATATGGGGTAATTCCAGAGGACCTGTTTGCTAATAGCTTTGCATTTGCTAGGTGAGTGTCGGTGCTAAAGTCCAGGAAAACAACACTTCCAGCTTCCTTCAAATTCAGCACTGAATCTAAGTAACACCCTTTCGAGGCTTCTACACAATTAAAAGGATACTGAGGTTGTGACACGCTGACAAGAAATACGGTTAAAGCTGATTCACTAATTTCATGCCCTTTAAAGAAAGGCAGAACAAAGAACCTGTTGCTGCTGGAGTGCATCATCAGTGAAATTTACCAAATCTGACTTATCAAAATCCATCTGCAAAAGTCCTACCCATTGCCTGATTCATAAATGATCTAACAAACTTAAGGAACTGATAAAGTTGTGCATTAAACCAAAAGGGCAAATGCATGAGCAAACTGTAACCTATATTATTGCTGAGGTCAGACTGGATGATATAATGGTTTGCCCTGGCCAGTAGCTCTGGAAATATTGCTGTAAGAAAGAGGGCAGATGAGATGGAGGGAAACGGCTGTTCATGTTCCTCTTTAGAGTTGACTCAGTTCTCATGGCAGTGTACGTAGACCGAAATTCAGCTGCCCCAAGGACAGAGATACAACACACTAACCCTGGAGAAGTCAAGCTAGTGTCACTGGATGTGGCAAGGAGACTGCTGCTATGAGGAATGGCCAAGCTGAAGGGAGAGTAAGATCATTTTCCACGGCTCTGGCACTGGTGTGATGGGCTCTACATGCTGTCCCAAGCAAATACCCATCTTTCTATGGGCTTGTTTTCTAAAGTTGGCTCTGCTCAGCTCTGGGCAGTCAGAAGAGAAGAGTCAGCTTGAATTACTACAGTGTTAATTGTTTCCAACCCCAGCCAAGGCCCAAGCTGTGTGTATTTATCAAATATAGACACCAGTAACAAAATAGAAGGGAAAACACCAACTTCCTGTCCACCTGTACAGGCTAATGAGTCCAGTGAAAAGCATTTTTACTGCTGAAGTGATTTAGATACCTAAAATCCTACAACACCTTCTACAACTGTGCAAGTGGGCACCTACATAGTGGGGAGGGGTTGTTTTAACACACAGATTCCCCCTTTTCAGTTTCCTATTGACTAGTTTTAATGGCCCGTGATCTGGAGCTCTTAGTCCGATTACTCAACACTCAAGTCTCTCCAAGTGTTGTGAAGAAAAACAGCATGAGTGTGTGAGATCCATGGTGGATGCATAGACATTAAGGACAGTTGGAATGGGTGCTGCTGTGACTTAAGTCTTTGCATATACATGGAGCAAAGAGTTTTCCAATTAAAGTAAGCAGTACATTGAAATTTTAGGTTCAAATTCTCCAAGTCACTTTAGAAATGGCCTAAAAGACTATGACACTGGAACGTACAAGAAGCCTTTTGGAAGTCTTAGATGCATTTGAGAGATTAAAAATGAATGCAAGAAAATAAACCTCAAGAAACTTTTAGAAAGTCACAGTAAAAATCAAACAATTGCTAAATTTAAAAATAACGAAGACTGAGATTTTGTATCTGAAAGCTTGATGCTACTTTTTGTCGTATAATTAAGAATAGCTGTGATAGATGAATAAATATGCTGCAGCTTTTCTATGAGAAAGAGTTGCAGGATTTTACAAAGCTATGTTACTGTTATTTTTCACTTTTAAGTTAATAATAAAGAATTTAGCTTTGACTGAATTTAGAGAACATGATGACCAAAAAGTCCAGATTCTACAAGTAAAGTATAATTAAGCACTGAAATGTTGACATATTATACAGTACTTCAGCATCACAGGCCAGGTCCTTATTAATTTGAAAGCTTTTAGTGCTGGCACCTTCAGAGAGAGCACGATTCTTTCTGTCAGCAGGTATCAAAATTTACTTTCCTGTGTAATTCAAGACCATCACTGTTTGATTCTAATTGACAGTAGATTTCCTGAAAAGTAGAAAATCAAACTGGAAAGTACAACTTGAACTGTCCATTTTTAACAGACTACACTGCTTAAAAACCAAACCAAAAGAAAAAAGACTAGGAAGGCTTTAGTTAGAGACAGAATTTTATCACTTCAAAAAGGGCATGTCAAATAACTCTAGACACTGTAATAAAGGAATAGCTGCTAGACCACATTCTCCATCAGTAGCAATTTGGCATAATTTCAGTGGATCCAGGCCAGCTTAAACCTTCAGAGTTTTTCTTTTGTTCTGTTTATGGGAACAAAAATTGTATGCCACTACAACAACTCATGAACTTATTGCCTTGGACATCTGAGATAGCGGTGTGCATGATGCTATTATTATGGTAACATTATTTGTGCTACTTATATAGATTTTTTTCCCCCCTGCGTCCCCTCAGGAGATGTCTTGGCTGAATGGGTTGTTTTAGAATAACAGCAGAACACATTTCTTCCTGCAATGTTTTCCATTTCTGCCTTTTTTCCATACTGTTGTCCAGTCACCACTGTTTTACACATGGAGGTGAGATGAAGGCGAACAGACCAGCACCAAGGCTGGGTCTGATTCTTGCTTTTCCATGGGTTTACTTGTGAGTAGTAGGTCTCATCATACTATGGCATCTAAGGTAGAGAGATACGGGTGCTAGATTATTGCCAGGTGCTGAGCATCCCACAGCTCTAGAAGCCATTGAAACTACTGTAATACATATAAAAAATGAAAGAAAAAGACATGAACTACTAATGCTTTTGGCTACTATTTTATGCCTGTTTACAGTGTGGTTTTTGTTTAAAATTTGGTTTGAGTCCAATTTTGCTAAAGTACCCTGACTGCTGTTTGTAGATGATTAGGATTTCACTTCTATAGCTGTTTGAGGTTGCAAACATCTACATGTCAGGTTAGTGTTGGTGAAAAACCTTTGTGGAGTGCAGTAATTTTGTAAGAAATAAAGAAACAAATGCGCTATCATTAGATATAGTTCACTATTCTTTTGGTTATTGCATCTTCCTCTTCCTTCCCTTCCTTCACTGCCAGGGATATAGTTCTGGACAAGGCTGGCTTTGGGTCTTATATTGTATGGCAAATGTTATGCTTTTAGTAAGTCCAAAAGATCAATTAGATTTAACATCAGCTAAATTCAGGACTTAATAGGAAAAAAGTGCACATGCAATTCTGATGCCGTCAAGAGGCAATGCAATAGTGTGCCTTATTTATTGGGGAAAGTGTTGCTCAAAGGGCCTTGCTCCATTCATGATGCACCAAGCAACAGAACAAATTAAGCTACTATTTCTTATCAGTAGCATAACTCCACCGAGCTCACTCAAAGGAAGTGAAAAAACCCCAGTACTGGGGAAGGGATGATATATTTAGATTTTATTAGTTTTCATTAGTTTGACATTGTAGTGACAGGACAAGGGGTAACAGGTTCAAACTTAAACAGGGGAAGTTTAGATTGGATCTAAGGAAGAAATTCTTTACTGAGAGGGTGGTGAGGCACTGGAATGGGTTGCCCAGGGAGGTTGTGAATACTCCATCCTTGGTGGTGTTCAAGGCCAGGTTGGATGAGGCCTTGGGTGGCATGGTTTAGTGTGGGGTGTCCCTGCCCATGGCAGGGGGGTTGGAACTGGATGATCTCAAGGTCCTTTCCAACCCTAACTATTCTATGATTCTATGATTCTATGACTCTATCTGCTTGTTTTTATTGGAATGTTTTCAACACAGTTTTCCAGGAACCTTTCAGAAAAAATGACACAGGCAAATTTACTGATTTTACCCATTGCTTTGGCCTTTAAAACTTCAGCACAGTAGAGCCATTAATGTCTTTACTCTTTGATACTGGTTGGTTGATTTCCTTTATCAATGTACAGGTATTTACACTTGAGCCTGTCATATTAAAATTCCACCCTGTACATTTGTTCTGTAGCTGGCCTCATTGCCTAAACATCACCATTAACTATATTTTCAATTGCTTTATTGCAGGAACATAATGTATCTCCTGTGTCTTGCACCATTAGATACAGCTCTCATATTGTGTTAGCTGTGAATATATATATATACACCTGAAAAGATATCTTCCTCCCACAATACATTCAGGAGACTAATACTGTGCTCTATTCTTAGTCATGGGGAATATAATTCTAATATAAATTAGTCTCTAGAAGCTTTAGTTTCAGGGAAATCAGACCTCATAATGAAAGAGAAGTACTAAAATAAATCAAGGTATTAGTGAGTGACAAGGACTATGTATCCCACTGAGGTGTTACTCTGCCTGTTCCCTTAAAGCTTGTCCTTGGTTTATGAAGTCTCATCCTGGACTTTCTCAGCTGGTAATCTGTTGTAGTTTCTTCCAGCCACTGAAGAAAACTGTAAGCAACTCAACAGCTTTTAAAAACAACCCTTTCCAAGGTTTTGGGAACCTTTTTCCTGCACTGAATTTTACTGTATTCTCAAAAATCTCTTCTCCCCTCTACTTGAATTGATGCATCTCTGAACTAAACAGGACTGTTTGTGGTGCTTTGTTAGATTCCCTAAGGCTCACACTGAGCTAACATCTTGGAAAACATTGTATTTACACATGTTGAAGGAAGGGCAAGGCAAATAAAGAGCAGAGAGTCAGACCTCTACCATGTATTTCACAACACATGGTCTGCCTTGGCAGCACAGGGTAAAATCCTGGAAGAGCTGGGCACACCACTTCACACCAGGCTTCCGACTTGCACAGCCACACTTGCTCAGCAGAGCAGCATATGTCTCATTAACCTTGCTAACTTTGTAGGAGTTACTGTTTTGTACAGAGCAGAAATGTTTTAAGATCTTTCTTGTGTTTTAGGCACAAAATGACTCTGTCAAGGTGAAAAAAAAACCCTTCCCTGCATCGGAATCCTCTTTCTTCCACAAATATTTATGCAAAGAAGCAAAGCCTACTTTCTATTAATAGCAAAGCTAATTCATTTAGCTAGTTTGTCGCTTCAGGCTAGTGGTGGAGGATCTTATTTTCAGACATTTATTCAATTTCCACAATTCTCTATCCAAAGTGATTGCCCTGGGTCCATTTTTACTTATTATTTTTGCTTCATTGCTTTTACTTGCTTCTGCTTTTTACTAAGTGTACTATTATCTCTTGGGACTTGAGCACATAATATTGATTAGCCATATCTTCTTAATGGTAATGCTGGCTTAGCCTGCTTCCAGCTCTTAAAGACATGAATTGACATGAGGAAACAAAATACAGGGCTGATGGCTTCTAGAGTTTCCTAGGCATGGCAGTACTGGGAAGCCAATTTGGTGGCATTGACTAACCCTGTATCTACATTGGGTAGATTCTCCTCTTTTACAGACTCTGCTGGCAAATGATTCCTACCTGCCTCCAGCTGTTTATGAATTTCCTCCTTCCAAAAGTCTCCTGAGTGCCCACCTATCAGCTACAGGGCTCGTGTGAGTTTCCCCAAATATGCTTCAATACGAATGAGCTGGTTTAGCCTCTTTATTTCCATTAACCTGACTTAACTTAAAACTTAAACAAGGGAGATTTAGGTTAGACATAAGGAAGTTCTTTACTGTGAGGATGCTGAGGCACTGGCACAGGTTGCCCAAGGAAGCCATGGCTGCCCCATCCCTGGCAGGGTTCAAAGCCAGGTTGGATGGGGCTTGGAGCAACCTGCTCTAGTGGAAGGTGTCCATGCCCATGACAGGGGGCTGGAACTAGATGATCTTTACGGTCCTTTCCAACCCAAACCAGTCTGTGATTCTATGACTGAGTCTGAATGATGCAGATTGGAAACATAAAATTGCCTGCAAATGTGAAGAGGACAGGATACAGCGATATGGAGCTGGGGGTAGATTGGGGCACGTGGTATCTTCCTCCGCACTGTTGTATGCAGAAGATGATACCTTGTACTAAACCATGTCGTTAAAAGAAAAAGGGTACAACCCTACTCCATCATCTCCAAAATCAATAAAATTTTACTGTGACTAAGGAGAAACATGATGAAAACTTACATGAAAACTTTCACAGCTAAGACATCATATGCCAGTTTTGTACTTATACCCCATGAAATTCTGTTATACTCAGAGTGGGAAGAGACAAAAAAAAAGGGGCTCCTAAAAGACTCTTGGGGGAAAAAAAGGTTTATTTCAGAAAATACAGTGGTGGAGAAACTAATGTGATTGTATTAATTCCTAAACCAGCATGAAAGCTGTAGCCTACTGTAAAAAACCCTCCAAACCACAACTCACAAATAATATAAAAATTAAAAGCTAAAAGAAAAAATTAAACAGTAACAAGAATACCAAAACTACTTGATGTAATTATTCATAAAACAGGATAGCATTACAGATTACTGAAACCACAGAGAGCAGACGAAACATCAGTAATGCTACCAGAATCTTGGCAAAAGTGTTATGAAAATAAATGTGGATATACCTCATTGGAGTGAACTGTTTTGCTGTTATGATTAATACCATTTGCTAACATTGAATAATGCTGTAAATAAATGGTTCATTTCCTGACTTCAAAGTCTGATAGGTAAGATCTACCTCCCCCCTGTAACCTTTACTTTCCTATACTCAGCCATGCTGTTCTTCCAGAGAAGAATATCTTCAGCTGTCTCCTAAGACTGTCTGAGACATTGTGGTGAATTAAAAAGAAGAAATGAGCAAAGACTGGAAACAAAACTATCAATTTTTACCATTAATAAACTTTAAAACCAATATATTTAATGTCCTGAACAAAAAAGAGAAGTATACAGAAAGGGATGAAATGGGTAAAAACATTCACACAGGTGTATTGATCTTCTCTAAGAGGCAATATTGAGAGCAGCTGCAGAATTGTATTACTTTGCTAGAGCTTCCTGATTAAGGGGGATTACTGTTTGTAATACAAACAGGTAATATGGAATGGTTGAGCACATTACAAGCCTGAATGAATTTAAACAAGACAAATACATATATTACCTCAGGATAAGCCATGCTCCTTGCATGGCTCTTGGCTTATTATAAGGAATATTTTGAGTACTGCGCAAGGAGATATCTAGGTTGCAAACATGTACATTGTGCAATTGGTCACTAATGAGACATGGAGGCTACAGTTAATGGTCTGGATGTCCTGAAACATTGATTAACTTGAGCAAAAGATCATGTAAAATTGGAATAATGTCTGAAAAATCGCTGTAATGCCAACAAATGCCTTGCAATTACCACTGATAGTCTTGACCTCATCATTCTCAGAACCACAGAATGCCACATTTATGGCATATATAACTTAGCTGGAAAAGGTCTTCTTAATCAAGTCCAATTCCTGCTTTCACAGAACCCTAAAATACTTGCAAAAACTGTTCAAATACTTTTTTACAACTAGGTCAATTTTGGCATTTCATAACTGTTGGAAGACCACACACAGAATCCTGTCCTCAAATGGTTAGTCTCATTCTTCTAACTAAATGCAGCTGTACCCTACTTATTGGCTTTTGCACCAGCACAGTTCCTCTGTGTAAACTGCTCTTTTCCATTGTATATTGATTCTCATGACAGATTTACAGACAGAACACAACTTCATCTACCAACCTTCATTCTGCTAAATAAACAATTTAATTTTGTTTCAGACTTTTCCGGTATGCTTTTTTATCCTTGTTACAAGGTTTCATCTATGCCTTCACTGGTTTAAATAGCAGTATGCAGTATTAAATGACTTCCTGAAAAATCAAACATTGGTCATATTCCTCTTTCTAAAAATCAAAGACTGATACCAAGAAAATTTGCTTACATTACTTTTTTATCCCATTTAGAATTTGCCTCTCTGTTCTGTTTCTAAAGCTGTGTTTAAACTATGCTTCTACATACTGAGATATTTGTACGTAAGTACATCTACATACTGAGGAGAGACTCCAGATCTGTTGAATGCACATCATTTATTTTTTCTCCTTTCTTGACCTGCAGGTGTCATTTTCCAGATAAAGCACTACCTCTAGTTGAATAGGCATTTGAGATGCCTTTCCTGCTCCTTGTGCCAGTTTTGCAGTGTTCTGGGGAGGAGTAACAAGGTCTCCCTAATCTCAGCACAACATCTTCCAGTTATTATCCATCCCATTACTGGTCCTGTGTACTATGTAAACAATATTATTGCATTACAGCCTTTCCGTGGAGTGAAAACTGAAAATGCGAAGTTAATATGACAGCATGCAGGTCAGTGAATATCACTAAACGTCCGGGCTCTTTGAGGTTTCTGTCTAAAGTGTCTTCATCAAATCTATACCTTCACTGATGTTGTTCAACTCAGGTGTGCTAGATACATGGACTTAGATAAAAAAGAAAAGGTGAGGGTCAATCCTACAGGAAGCAGAGGTCTTCTGCTCTCTTCCTGCTGTGCTGATAACCCATGTTAGAATCATAGAATCACAGAGTAGAATCATAGAGTAGTTAGGATTGGAAAGGACCTTAAGATCATCTAGTTCCAACCCCCTGCCATGGGCAGGGACACCCCACACTAAACCATGCCACCCAAGGCCTCATCCAACCTGGCCTTGAACACCGCCAGGGATGGAGCATTCACAGCCTCCCTGGGCAACCCATTCCAGTGCCTCACCACCCTCACAGTAAAGAATTTCTTCCTTAGATCCAATCTAAACTTCTCCTGTTTAAGTTTGAGCCCATTACCCCTTGTCCTGTCACTACAGTCCCTAATGAAGAGTCCCTCTTCCGCACCCTTATAGGCCCCCTTCAGATACTGGAAGGCTGCTCTGAGGTCTCCACGAAGCTTTCTCTTCTAGTTAGAGATAAGGCTTACAGATCAGTAGACAATGGAAGTGTTCCCACCTGATATCCAGGGTTCTTGTATTCTTTCATGATTCTGACAAACATCCCAGAATAAGAATGACAATATCAGCAGCTTTTCCCAAGGACCAGCTGTTTGTTCTCTAGAGTAAGTGAATGTTTTGTTAATCCTAATATGCTGGGTACTATTGATTTATCATTGTTTTACAGTGTCTTACAGAAAGTCAATTCAATGCATATATATATATCATTCAATGCATATATATATAGAATGTGTGTGTATAGATATTTATATGGAATGCAGAGAGAGGGAGAAAGGAAAAAGGGCCTATGTCAAATGTATATTTACTGGTGCAGACTTTCCCACAGTTGCTGGCCTACAGCTAGTGACAGCAGTTGGATTGCAGCACCATACGCTTCCTTGAAAGGCAAATTCTTTTAGACCCATTTTCAAGGGGGAAATCATAATTTTTAATACAGTGACAGTTTTCCATGACTATGGTCTATGGCTTTAGCCTAAGATTCATTTGATATATGCAGACTGGCTTTTCCTTTCCTTGACAAAAATGGTGTTAGTCTGTAATATTTTGTTGACACTGCACTTTGGCTTAGCTTTGGTAGGCTGGTTTTTTCAAGGATCTTTGATTTTCTGCTTCACTACTTGTGACTGTCCAGGATGATCCAAGTAGGAAAAAACAGTGGGTCAAGATGATCCCTTCACTTACGTGATTAAACGGTGTTTAGCACTGATAAATGTCACATCCATACAGCTTTCAGAGACAAGCTGGACAGAAATGGTCAAAACCCAGAAATTCTGGTAGTGTGCAAGGTCAGGTTGGACGGGGCTTTGAGTAACCTGGTCTAGTGGAAGGTGTTCCTACCCATGGCAGGGGGTTGGAACTACATGATCTTAAGGTCCTTTCCAACCCTAACCATTCTATGATTCTACAATACAGAATGGCTTAAGTTGCCTATACATACTCTTCTAAGAAAGAGAGATACTCAGATCGCATGACAAACTCATGTGAGACTGTCTGGGACTGCATTATGGTCTGGGGTTTGTGATCAGGCTCCTAAATGTTGTCTGCACTGGGGCAACTGATGGCACTTTCCGAAGCAAATGGAAACGATTTATCTTAGACCACAATAATAAAGAATTGTATCAAATCGCACTGCCTAGCATTTTCCAAGGACAAACAGGACACACTTGCATAGGTGCCAGGCATCAGAAACTTGCAACTGGAGCATGAGTCGAGCCCTCGGAGTGAGGAGGAGACAGAGAGATTGGCATAGAGGGATCAGAACGTCCTCAGGGGCCATAAGTCACAATTATATCTTCTTCCAGATCTCTAATTTGTTCCTAAAGATCCCCAGAGATGGAGACACTTCAGCCACCCCTAACAGTCTATTCTGGTGCTTCCCTCTCCTTTCAGCAATTGTGTATTTTTCCTAATGTCTCGTCTGAAGCTTTTTTACTCCTTTTTAAGACCATTCCTTCTAGTTCACAATAACTATGAGAAAACAATATGGCAAACAGAACTAGATGATCTTAACGTCCTTTCCAACTCTAACCATTCTATGGTTCTATGAAAAGAAATAATGAAAAAGTGGAACACAGCTAAACAGGCAGGCAGGGATGGGCATGCAAGTGAAACCCTTTTTAAAAAGTCTGCAAGTGTCAGAAATGAGACCTAAAAGAAAATTACTGTGCACCAGCCGGGACAGATGAAGCTCATTACTGCCAGTGGCCTACATGCTGTGAAATGGGTTAGCATTGCTACAGCAATCTTTCTGGTGTGTCCCTGTAATTAGCACAAAAGCATTATTATTGTAATTAACTGAATCCCCTAGTACCTAGTGCAGTATTCATGGCTGTAAGCAGGTTAATGTGAAAATTAATTTGTACTAATTCTCACTAGATCAGTGATGGCCAAACCAATCTGGCTACAGCGGCATTTTGTTGAATAACAATATTTTCCTGTTGACTTAAACAAGGCACTGAAGCTTCAAGAAAGTCACATAAACCCATCTTAGCTTCCACTTGTGACAGGAGTCTTGTGATAGTTCTTTATCTCCTTTGGATAAATTTATTGTGAAACTCAAAGTTTCACTTCTAAGTGAGTAAGAAATGTACTGGCTAGACTGGAAATTAATGGGATAAAAGACTCAGTCAGATTCTTTAGCTTGCTTAAAGAGCTGGTTGGTCTCAGAACAAACTGTTCTGCTTTTCATCTTAGAGGGTTATGTTTGACTTCCAGGGCAAAGCATGGCACTGCATACACACAAGAAAGACGATAAAATCCTTTCATGCACAAAACTCTAAGAACAAGAGACTGTAGGAATATTGAGAGGGAATTTCTTCCTTTCTTAGTCACAAGCAAGATGACAAAATCACAAAAAACAACTACCTGGTGACTGAGAGAATGTGGTTGAAGTCAAGCCAAATCAGGGGGTGGCTCGTTGTAAAGGGACAGGAAGAGAGAAGACAACTGTTTTCTGTGCTGGCTGCCTTTTATTCTTCCACTAAAATATAATGACTTGCAGTGGACAGATAATTTCTGTTCCCTGTTACCATTAAGCTAAGGAAACACTGTCATCACCTGCCAAATTAAGCTTCATAGCTTGAACTAAGCTGTCTTGTAGCTGTGATTATTCTTGCATTGTCTGGACAGAAACTTGCTACACAAAGAACGGCTAATTAAGGATTTTCTTTCTTCTGCAGTCTGTGTCAAACTAAACTTTGTAGCTTGCCTAGCCTGCCTTCCTTCAGAGGACTACAGTCCTATGGGAATGGTTTTTGTTAATATCTAAAACTGTCATTCCTTAAGTTTAAAACTGCCGTCTTTGGTCATCCTCCCTCAGAGATGCGTTATTGCAATAATGCCAAGGCAATAGAGCTGGATCCTCACAATCTAGTCCTGCTCCTGGATCCTTTCCTGTTCACTTCGCTCCCACCCTGTACATTGAAGTGGGCAGATGACAGGATTCATAAAGGCTGTGGTTAATCTTTTAATGACCCTAAAGAGAAACTTGCTCACAGCTCAGTTCAGGGCTACCATCCTCTACAGGACCTTCTCTCTCCCTTGAATACAGGAGGAGCCTGGTAGACCAGCCTTCCTTGCCCTTGACAGCAACAGCAGGGGTTTTCCCTGTACCAAGCCCTTTCTCTCCCCTGTCCTCAACATATGAAATCAAACCCCAGATTTCCCCCCACCCCTTGACCCTTTCTGTACCGACCTGAGAATGGAATTTCACAAAACACTGCACTTTATAGCAAAACTAGCCTATACATCTTTACCCACACCACCTCATCAGTTCTTATCTGAGGGTACGCTATTGGTGGGGCTTGAGTTAAAGATTAGTCCTCTTTTTAATGAGTGTAACAGTGGGGTCAGTGAGCTGTGTACAAGTGGATAGAGATCTTAGCAGCTTTACCAGCCCCTACAAAGCCACAAAGCTTGAGGATTCCCAGTTTCTCCATCCCCTTTGTTGCTCCCTGGGCCCATCCATAATGCATTTCTTTCCGCCTTTCAGCTATCTGCCTCATCTCTCCACTATCTCTCTGAAATTACCTGTAAAACCATTTTTAAAGAGTAAGCCTGCTTTCTCTTCCTTTTCTTCAGCCTAACTGCTTTTTTGTCTCTTTTCCCAAAGCCATTAGTATCCCACCCATCCCATACCTGATGGGGTCATGAGTTTTTTGAAGACCAGGTAAATTTGATTTTCCTTTCTATAGATGCATCTGGGTTTTTCACTTGTTTCCCTAACTTCTGCCAGGTATTGAGCTTTTTGGGTCCAATTTGTCTCCATTCTTACATCAGATATCTGAAGAGTGGCCCATGGTAATTTCAGGGGCAATTTGCTATCATTACTTTAACTTTCCTTTTCACAAGGCCATTTATTTGAAAGACAATGAAGTTGAGAGAGGCTGAGTTGGGAATGGGACAATAAAGTGAATAAAGGACAGTAATTTAATCTTTTAATACCATTAAATATGTATTGTAAATACATAAAATTGTAAAGGACAATAGATAAAGCTTTGTTATTCTAATAAAAGTAAACAGAAAGCTGAGAACATCTTACTATTCCCAGCTTAGAAGACACAAAAGAGGAGGACCTAATGACACTGGAAACACAGCTTTAAAATCTTTTATAGTTAGGCTTTCAACAGGGCATAATAGTTCAGTTCATTACAAAAAAATATGTGTCTTTTAAATTATGAGCCCAGTTTGACTTTCATGTGTTATTAGCTCTCAGTGGAACTGAAGCATTGAAATTGATTGTAATGAGACATTAGCAGACGCTATTACTGCAGCAAACCATTCCTGTTTTAAGACGGCTGGCTCAGAAGGCCTCTAAAAGCATCCCAACAGGCAGCGACTATCGTGCACTGACAAAGGGAAACAGAAATCAGCTTTGTAGAGGTCTGCCACGCAGCTGGCATTGCTGTGCCGAGCACGCCAAGCGGCTGCTCTGAAGGGCACTAGTAAAGGAGGGCAGCACCCTGCAGAGGGTGGGAAACGATGCCAAGGGGATTGCTGGTTAAATGCACATATGTTTTTAAATATATCTAAATGAATTTCTGCCAGACATTAAAGAAAGAAGAATTAAACCTCTAGTGAAAAAAAAAAGACCAAATCAAAGCAGACTTCTCAAAGCAATAATAACCATTACTCATATATCTCTGTCAAAAGGATGCTGAAGGCTGAAGGTGAGTCTATTCTGAGAGTTATAAGACTTCTTATCTTGTGACTTCTACCTGAGCTCCTTTGTTTTCAAAAGCCTCTCACCCTTCTCAACCTTTTCTAGTTTCCGCTACAGTTTAAATACAAATCAACAAATCACCTATGTCAATGACTCCCTTTTCTCCCCTCATCTTTCCTGATTTCTTTGTTATCTAATTATGCCAAACTCCTGGCATAGTGTCTCACAATTGCCATGTTTTTATATAGGAATTTCACAGCTTTAAGACTCTCATCCATGCTTGTGTGTGTATACACACATCTTTTTGTTTATTCATCTATAGTGATTGTGTAAGTTAATTTTCTAAGGGAAGTACACTGAAAAAAAAGATTATGAAATACTCTGAAGGGAAACCATTGCAAATGTGACAGCTGCTAAGAATCACTATGACTTTCATATTCCTTCTTCCCCCAGAGGTCACTATCATTGCTGGCCGAGGAAACAGCTGTAGCGTGCTCATGCAGGGCAGAAGAGGCCTGGAGAAGGCAGAATTGCCCTTTGGCATTTTGATGTCTTGCTGGAAAGCTTGTCAGCCTTATTTACATCTTCATTTGCATGCCAGCCTCTACAAGACTTTATATTTGGATTCTGCTTTAAAGTATCTCCTTCACTAGATTCACAATGACCTTTACGTGTCTTCCCACATTACCCTCTGGGGCTGCAGCCCCGGCTCACTGGTCTATCCAGAGGACTAGCAACAAGAAATGTCAGGCTAAGCATAACATTTATCCAAACAGTTGGCTGCTTGCAAGGTATTTTTATTAATATTTATTTTTGTTAATTATTTCCAGTAGGAGATTAAAGAGCAGCGTGGACAATGGTCACGTCTTGCTAAAGGAGGGTGTAAGGGAAAATCCCTTTCCTGTAATACAGGAGCAAAACTGGCAGTTTACATCACCAGACAGCGGCTACCCCTGAGAGCAAAGAAGGCAGGAGGGATGAAAGTGGGCCGTGAGTGATTACTATTGACATGATTTTTGATGACAGACTGACAACAGAACTTGGCAGGGTTATACCCACTGGCTAGTTAAGAGGAGCACTGCCATATACGTGCTCTGCTCCAAATAAATCACAGCAGAGGCACAGAAGTACAATGCATGTACTAGCCCTAAGCCTGTCAAGCTGCTACAGAAATGCATGGTCTTGCTCATACTCCAAATAATGCCAAGAGCAAAAATACACAGAGTATTAGAACTCTTATGAGAATTTTGTTGCACATTTCAGTCATTACAGAAAGGACTCCAGTAAATGTATTTTGATCAAGTAATCTTTCAAAGCTGATGAAGCTGGCATAGAGGGAGGTATTTTTATTGTTATGAGCAAATCCCAACTTTCCAATAAATTCACTACTTCAGGATTTCCAAATACGAAAGCATCCTTCTCCCAGAGTTACAGAGAACACCTCTGGAGATATGGATATCACCACCACCACTGAGTGGGCTAGGGGTGCACAAGGAGTTGGGAGAGGACACAGCCGGGACAGTTGACCCCAACTGGCCCAAGGGGTGTTCCAGACTGTATGGTGTCATGCTCAACATGTAGAACTAGGGGAAGAGGGAGGAAAGGGGGGACCCTGGAAGTGATGGGGTTTGCCTTCCAAAGTAACTGTTATGTGTGATGACACCCTGCTTTCCTGGAGATGGCTGAACACCTGCAGATGGGAAGTGGTGAATGAATTCTTTGTTTTGCTTTGCTTCATGCATGGCTTTTCCCTATTAAACTGTTTTTGTTTTAACCCACAACGTTTTTCACTTATACCCTTCTGATTCTTTCCACCATTTCATTGGGGGAGAATGACCAAGTGGCTGGATGTTCCTTAGTTGCCAGGTGGGGTTAAACCACAATGTGAGCACAAGGATATCTAGATCTGAAATGTCACAATTTCTGGTGGATGACACCATGTTGTGTTGGTAATTTCGATGCTGGATGTTTCTGTCAACCTCTCTTGTGCTTGATCTGCCACAGATACTGAACCTGAGTTTAGAGTGCTGGCCTAAGATCACAATCTGGGCTGGCTGCATGATGGCTGAGACTGGGGATCTGGGTCAGAAATGGCTGCATGAAACACTGCAATGATATCCTTATTTTAAGCCTTGTCATTCTTTATCACAATTTCACTACACAGGTTTGAAGAGACTTGCATGGGCAACGTCAGGAGAAATAATAAGTTCTGGAAGGGCAGTGACATGCTGCCTAGAGCTGAAAAGAACCTAAACTTCTGAAGAGATCCAGGATCAAAGGACCTGGGAAATGTCAGTTGGATGGTAATTCTATCAAGGTTCTTGTTACAAGGTTCGATGCAGCAAGTATGGGAGAACAAGCTCTGCAACAGATCAGAGACAATTATCAGAGTAATCCCATTTGGACATAAAAAATATCTAGTCATTTAATACTGCTAAGCCTTGTTTGTAATCACAGAGCTTAATGAGAACAACTTACGCGGAAAGGAAAGAAGGGAAATCTCTGGAGAAGAAAGCCTGCTAAAGAGGACATTAACAAATGCAAGTAAATTTGAGGTTTTAACTTATTTTATATAGGCCATGCTCTATTCTTACTGGATATTTTTTCTTTTTAAGTCAGCTAACCCAAAGCCAAAGCTGGCTTCAAGCCTATGAAAGTGCATTTCTGTTTTCACACTGTGCCACGTAGGCAAGTCTCACAGTAAAGGAATGGTTTCTTTTGTCTGAAGGAGATTCTGCTTAATTTCTGACAGGCAGATTCAGAAATAATCACCGTCTATAGAAGGATGAACCGCAGTCCGAACTATAATCCTCATTACCCACCAGAATTTCAACGTGAGCTTAAATTCTAAGCAAGTATTTTGCAGATGTGAACAAAGGGGGAAGCATATTGGACAAAAGCAATGTCATTTAATTCAAATCTTGACCAAGAAGAATTATACTTAGTGATGAGTGGGACCTAACATCTAGAAAGAGCCCAAGAAGTGTTCTTAGCATACTGAAAAGGATTCACGTCTCTTGAGAAGTCTGTCTCTTCCTTGACATGTTTAAGGCATGTTGGATATCACACCCCAAACCCTATGGACTAGTTTGGTCAACAACGGACAGTAGTGCTTTATGATTTCAGCCAATTTACACTGTAAATTGAAGGGGTGAAAAAAGTGGTTCTCACTGGCTCTCAGTGATAGGACAAGAGGCAGTGGGCACAAATTGAAATACAGAAAATTCCATTTGAACATTAGAAATAACTTGTATTCTAAGGGCGATCAGACACAGGAATAGGTTTCCCAGGGAGCTGTGGAGTCTCCATCTGTAGAGCTATTCAAAACTTGACTGTACATGACCCTAAGGAACCCACTTTTGCTGATCCTGCTAGAGCAAAGGGTATTAACTAGATTAGATGATACAGCTGCTTTCCAGTCCTGACTATTTGAAACAATGACTTTGTGAAACAATGGGTCTAATTCTCTCTGGTTATATACAGATGCAACATATCGCAAAATTCTTTCTTCTCCTTAGAAATGCAGAGTTGGTAAACCCACTGGCAAGATAATGTATGGTTAACAACTTCAGTCTTTTAGAATGCAAAGATCATTAGAATACATAAAATATTACAGTTAGCTGTACTAGTGTCTCATGGCTCACATTATCATCTCTGGTGATGATGCTCTTGGACAACTGGGTAGAGCAATATAATGGTTTAATATCTGGCTATATTTAATATGAAACACCCTGGTACTGGTTATGTCCGGGATGGCTACAGGTCTGCCAGCATTTTAAAGCTTTATAATAGCCATAAAAACTCATGAAGTATAGCAATGAGTCAACCAGTACTTATAATTGCTGGCATTTAGTACCAGAGATGATGACTAAGAATCTATATTTGAAATACCTGGAGTTGGTGGAGCTCAAGTACAAATCCTGGGGAAGATCAACTAAGCACTACATTTTCGTGAATTAAATACACTGAATGTTGTGCAGCTTACTAGTTGCAGAACTTTTCGGGGAGCTCTTTAAACACGCTTATTCTACACATGCACTACAATTAGCGCACTATTACTATTCCGTTACCCTACAAAATGGGTGTTGTTTCGATTTGGTTTTCCCTGAATGAAGAATAATGCCATGTTTGGCATTCAGCTTCCTGCCCTTTCGTCAGCAGAGGTGGCTGCATTTCACATTTTCAGAGATAATGTTTAGGAAATCCCCTGGGGCATCATTTTCAATGGCAGATGTCGTGTCTCCTATGCTCAAACACAGTGCGATAGCATTTCAGATGGTCTTTCCTTTCTGTGTTAACCAACCTTATGAAAAATTAAGTTGAAACAAAAAATTTGGGGAATTAGTACCATAATGTCTCAGATGTTTCTCTGCCAGAGAAGGAGCTTCACTAAAAAAAGGATGCCTCAAGATTATACATTACATTTATTTTTATATGGTAGTTTATGTAATTTATCTGAAAGAGCGCTGATATTCCGACCCACACACTAACATAATTTACAATTATATTGCCTTTTAATCCAGAAGAAATCTGATATTTTTCACAAACCTAATGCAGCACAAACACCATAGATCAATGGAATCCACCTCAAACGTGTCAGTCACAACTATAAAAGTTCTGCAAGTAAATCAAAGTGACTAAATTAAAATGGTGCTTGATCTGCAGATTGAGCAGATTAATTTAACCGCAGCTTTATGTGAAAGACCTACAGATTGTTTCAGTCACACTCAGCAAAAGGCATATCCACCAACAGATGAAAGGCTGAGTCAGCCCTCACTGATGTTAACCAGAGGTTAAGGCAGACATTGATCACATTTGTGTTCTCAGGCTGGTCTTTGATTTGTATGTTTTTAGGTATATGTTAAAGGTGTAAGTAAGATGACAGTCAGGCTCTGTATGTTTCCAGATCAGTGCTTAGGCCTTTACAATTTCCATTACTTGAGTGGGTGACCTTAAAATTTGAATTCAAGTTATTTACTTGCATGTCAAACTCTATTGCATGTCTATTGTGTTCTGGGAAAATGAACAAAATATGTTTCCTCGATGAAAAAATCAACTTTTAGATCTAAATACAACTTGCAGTAGGGATACAATTTTTCAGCACAGACATTCAAACATTAGGCATTCCTGGCCCTCTTTCCCCCTCCCTCAAATAGCAGTTTTGGGCAATTTACTATTTTTTCAACAGTTTCTACCTATGGCTGTATTTTTCTGATGTTTTTATTTTCTCCCCCTCTATTGAGCTGTCTCTCTGACAAATATTTCTGTTTAGGAATAAGGAATATATATATAAGCCTGAAAAAATGTGACATGCTTCAGGTATTTTGAGGCTCACGTTCACACGAAATATCATGTATATTTTGCCTTCATTGTATACTTTAAAAATAACTCTTAACTACAACATAGTCTATGATCTAAGGTATGGTAACCTAACACTGGGGGAAGATATAAGGGGTAAAAGAAGGAGAGAAGATAAGAGTACTATTATTGTATAGATTCAGAAGAAAGCATGCCAGGTAGCTGATGAACTTTAAGTAAAACACATCTTAGTCATTTTTCTTTCCATGTTTCACAGCTTAAAAATACCTTCCATGATAAATATAAATCATTAAATCTTGATCAAACATTTTTGTAAGAATTAGTTGACAGGCCTGTAGAGAACATGTACAGCCTAAGCTTGTTTCTCGCTCTATTAACCAAGCATACCAAAAATAAACTGAAACAGAAAATTTCAATGTTTCAGTCTTAACAAGTTTAGGTGCTTCTCTGGGCAACCACTGACTCACACTTTATTTTAAATATGTCAGAAACCTGAGGTCAAATGTGGGATTTTAAGTCTCATGAATAGCGTAAGGCAAAAGCTGGACTAATTTATGAATGGTAGATAAACCTGAACTAAAAGTTACAGATGCAGTTCACAGTAATTCCACTAGAAAAATGCATAAAAATCATAGAATCATGGAATCACAGAATGGTTTGGGTTGGAAGAGACCTTAAATCTCAACCAGTTCCAACCCCCTGCCACTGGCAGGGACACTTTCCTCTAGACCAAGTTGCTCAAATCTCCATCCAACCTGGCCTTGAACGCTCTCAGGGATGGAGCATATGCAGCCCTTCCTACTTTCTGCCCTCCAGCACTTCTGCTTTTGCTATCACTACCATTCAATACCTGTGCACAGAAGCAAATTTAATTAAAACAAAGCGGAATTTATTCACATCTCTGAAAAGACAGGAGAAAGGGGACTATGACTGTCATCAATTCAGTGATCAGGTGTGAGTAACAAGAATGAAAGAGTAAAACCTAAGGGAGACATTTGAGTGCAAAGTATTTCCACAACATAAACTTTAAAAGACCAATATGCAATAGCCACCATAAAGATATTTGAGTTGCTCAACAAAGTTGTTTCAGGAATCTTGTAAAACTAGATCAGTCTACCATCCTAATTCAGATAAAATGTGAACCGGAATAGACGAAACCAAACATGAACTGGAAACATTTAAATTACATTCAGTATTCCGGAACAATTTATTAATTCAAACGAGAACATTTCAGAATGTCTATAGAAAAATTTAGGGCTTTTAACTGATAAATTGCAAAATATTGTGAAATGAAAGCAATTCCATCCTGGAAATCCTGTTTTGTATGTAGGAGTGCTGTTTTCTCCCTCCTCTGAAACTTGCTTCTGTGTTGGACGGATATATTCTATGCGAGTATTTAACCCTTGTGGCTGCACCTCAAAGAGGAGAAATACAAACAACTGGTGGTAAATGGCTGAGTTTCACCTAATACCACCTACGAATGATTTCACTTTGCATTTCTGAACTACAGCCCAAACGAAAGCCAGCAGCAGTCAGCATACACTGTCACTTCCCCATGCAAAGTGTATCAGGAACACCACTTAAGAAGGACAAGAATAGTCTATGGGACATTAAGTAGATAATAATTTTGCCCATTCCCAGTTTTTCATCTTGGATAATAGTTTATTTTCTCAAGGCATATTTTGGTAGTGGGAGACACAGATCTACTACTGCAGGCAAACTGAGATTAACAGTACCGTAAATAAATACAGAGAGAATAAAATAACATTTACATGAAAAGGTATTGTGCACTGAGGGTGATAGTACTTATGTTTATACTTTCTTCAAACAGCTACAAGTAGGTTTTCTGAAAGAAAGCAGAGATTTTCCTTAGTAATACTTCCATGACTTTTCTTAGACATTGCTAGGTAGAAACATTTGTTCCTTAGTGTTACTGGCTGCTCTGAATGCTTTTTCTACATATACATATTATTAAAGGTAGCAAAAATTCTTCCGAGTATACAATTTACTTCAAATGCAGAAATAAATAGCTATAAAATAAAAAAAACCCAACAAAATTACTAAGTGAACTGATTAGTCTGCCTGGCCAGTTCACTCATTCAGTTTCAGCATGTGGCTGTACCCAACACGATTCAATCAGTTCTTTATTATTTCATAATGTTAAAGGTTATTACCACAATACAAAACGAGGGGTAATACTGGGTTCTTAAATTAGCATTTGCTTAGCTCAAATGCCAGTGCACTAATCCTTTTCTTTAAAACCTGGCACAAATTGTATTTTAAACTGTGCTTACAGAGTGGTGGGTTTCTATTGTCTTCCAAACAAGAAACATCTCATCAGGAGTACAGTAACGAATTAGAAGGGACAACCCATGTCCTGCTCTGTCACTTTATAGGCTCTTCAAACACAACACACTGGCCAGTGTGATGTGAAGATGGCATTAACTCTCAGCATTTAAAATCTTTTGTCAATCCAGATTACATTCCCACCTGGCTAAAATAATAGGAGATTTCTGCTAACACCAAGGAAGTATTCTGGGAACGAGGACTCTGTCTGTAGTTTTATTCGACTGACTTTTGAGGAGTGAGTTGGTGATTGCCAAGCAGAAATATGGGGATGCCATTAAGCATTTCCCCGTAGTGCAAAATAAAAACTATATATTCATATTAATATTAATCTTCAGGCCACCAACTAATAACCCAAAGTTTGCACAGGACAAAAGATAGGACAGCAATGTTCTGGAGGCAATGAATGAATCTGCACAGAGGAGCATCGCTCCTGTTTGCATACTGGCAAGTGGAATGACAAACATTCTCCATCTTTGACAGAAAAATGAGGATCAGAGAAGCAGCAGGAATTTTGGAGTGCATTCAGCCTGCAATCTGATGGGATTACAGACACTTTCATGTAGGGCTATATAAGAGGGTCTCCACAGAATTTTCTTCTTCTACGCATGATCATGATAGGGAAAAGATGGACAGTGGTCCTCTAGAGCAATGGGCTGTGACTGTCAGTGCAGCTCATTCTTGGGACATGTATCTAATGACCTGCCTGCAAGATTCAAAGCTATAGGGCCTTTACTAGAGCTGATCCTGGATTTGAGTCAAATTCTACACCTGTATTTACAGGCAGCTTCTCTTACAGTAGATTGTAACTATTCTGTGGTGGTGACACAGCCATAGCAACCAGCACCCTTCTGAGCATGCACGTTCCCTGAAAATGTGGAGAAACTCCATCAAAAGCTGACATAAGCAGCTTGTCTCTTGGAAAGACCGATACTGTTCATGTCATTGATCATCTAGACACTTTGAATGACATGCAGAAAAGAGAGCATTTGTACCACTCTATTTCACTGAGCTGACATGTGGGTCCTACCGATTTTTGGTGCTGAATTCTCCATAACTACCTCTATTACCCTCCTTACCTGGGAGGTTTCAAGGACAGACAGATCTGCTTCTCATTTTAACCATCTGGCAGCATGGAAGGGGCAGAGGCAAAAGACTACTTACATTAAAAGCTCCTTTCCCCCCCCCGCCCTCCACCTTTTTCTTTTAACATTAGCATAATGCATCCAGATGCCAAGACACTGAGAACCACTAAACAAACCAAACAACTGCATCCACAAATGAGTTAAACTCAGCATTTATGAGATGCATTTTGCTTAGAAGTGAACCTTTTTAATTGTTTTTTATAACTTGAATATCCTCTATTGCTTGTACAGTCATATAAGATCTAACACAAATCGCTTATTCAGGATTAGGCCTTTGCACGTATTTGCCTCCCAACACGAGGAACAGACCAGCATCAAAGGGCACACTGTGTTTATGAACACCGTTTCTCTCTGCTGCAGTTGCCAAATTTGTTCCTTTCATGGACTGTTTGATTAGCTTTTAAAATGATGCTTCTCTGCCTATCTATCTGGATATACAAAAGACCTTACGGTTTTTCATTGACACATTGTCATCCTTTACTATCTTCTGTCTCTTCCTTGCCATAAAATTATGTTTTCTATTCTCAACATTGAGGTTACTACATGTCTAACCTATAATTCAAACCCACTTTTCCACTGAAGGACTTCTCCCTGAAAGCACGTTACTTTGATTGCTGGTGTCTGTATGGCTTTGTTTCACACTCATCATGACTACTGATTTCAACCTGAGAATGCTGCAAAATAGCATGCAATGTCACTTTATCAGTCTCTTCAATAAAAAGTAAGAACAGATTTATTATATATTCAATAGTTTTCAGTTCTATGCCCTAGAGCTTTCTGTACTCAAGAGTCAGTACTATAAATGTATTGCTCTATTTAAAAGTATCATTTGAGTGTGTGTGTTTGAAAGAGGAAAATAGAAGTGTTACAGGCACACAAGCAGGTGAGCTTACACATTGCTGCTGCAATCCTCAGTCACTTTTGACACAGACAAAAAGCATGGTTGCACAACTACACAGTCCCACACTAGCTTTAGTTAATGCAAAGCGAAAAATACTCTCTAAAGAGTAATTGCAACTTGTCCAATATCCTATTTCACCAAAAATGTTGACCATCAACTGCCATGGGACTTGACTGTACACCTGAGGTATTTCAGACCAAAAGAAGAAGAAAAAAAGACCAATTCCAAAGCTAAGGACTTTTATCTAAGATGTTTTCCCCCTGGCATCTGTATTTTATATGAAAGATAATCTGAACATAGGTGCCTTGGCTGGCTTCAGTTGTAACCAAAAGGCAAAAGCTGAGAATGATTTCCTTTAGGAGAGCAGATTTCTGCTACTCGGGAGTGCTATGCATCAGTCCTAAACTACTACCTTTACTCAGAAATGAATAAGAAGCCAACATAGTTCTTTGAGTTGTTGTGTAGTGCGTATACAGCAGGATGACCACACAGATGGCTGTACCTGGACCAGCGCTGGTAACTAAGGGTAGTGAAGACACGGTGCTCCACAAAGAGCATTGCTGTCCCTTACTGCAAGGTGGGAGCCATGTATTACAATAGCAAACTCATCTCCAAATAAGACAACTGCGTTCTTCAGACCAGAGAGGCTTTAAAATACAATTCTTTAGTCACTGTTGTTTTTCCTTCAGCATCGCTCCTGGGCTATGATGACAAAAGGAGCAGTAGGCACACACCCAGCATGAGAAGTTATCTTTGCCACATCCTCTGGCTATTTTCCTTGATCTTATCTGGACTGAACTTCAAGAAGCTGGTCTCATCTGTGCCCAAGCCTCCATGCCACTGCCTGGAGACTGAACTAGTTGGTAGCTTAATTTATTATGTTATAACAAATAGCGAGTCTGGAGCTCTGGTGCCCACAAGAGCCATATGCCCATATCATAACTTTCTCCTTTTAGGGTTGCTTTTCCTGTCCTAATTTATACTTCCTCAGTTACAGTACATACATTTACATGGTTAATGTTCAGATTGCTGAGATTACACCATAGTGATGCATGCAGTATAAATGCCTAGACAGATGGATGCAATATCACAGATTTCTGAAAGGAGGAGAACTTGCAAAGCCAGAAGCTCACACTTCAAGAAATCTCATTTGCTAGCACAGGGGTCACTGAAAATAGATCTGAATGCTTAAAAAGCAGAGAAATACTCTTAAATAAAGCACTGCTGAGAAAGGTATATACTCCTTCCTAGAAATAGGCTCTAGTCTGTTTGGCTGCCAGGAAATAATCTCAAGAAATCCTGATTTTTTTTTCAAATACATGATTTATAACGAGTAAGTGCCAATCTGTTCTGCAAACTAAGTCTGTGGCAAAGGCCACTTTGCCAACAGCCTTCCTCTTTAAATAAAAAATGATGCTAAAATGAGACCTCTTATTAATTAATCCAGGATCTGTCCTGCAGCTTCAATGTTTCACACATGGAATAGATTATTTCTAAGCCATGGTACAAGTTGAAAACACTACAGAGTAAACAGTTTGGACTAATACCAGAGGAGAGGTCTCCGGAAGAGAGTGTTTCTCTCTCCAACTACTAATAATACAGCAATAAGACAACAGGTGCTGTTCTGCCAAACCCTCTTTATATTTGATAAAGCAACCTTGCCTTTCCACCCCACAGATTAAAACCCCACACCCCAAACGGCACAGAGACAGGAGCAACAACTGCTCCTTCGATAATATGCTACCGATAAAAGGAAAAGTGAGATTGTCACTCATGACCACCTGCCTCTCCTGAGGAGGGATACAGGTATTGTACAGCAATGCTGACATTTCAATCCCATAAACTCTGCTTTTCAATTCCTTTCTGGTTAAAACAGCAATTAAAAATATGCTGCCTTACCGATCTTTAAAGGTTACTGGCAAGATAATATTGACAGATATTAAAGGAGCTTCTTGATGTAGAGGACATAATGAAGCAAGTGAAAATTAGACCAAAGAATGAAAAGCCAGTGAAATTTAAGAAGTAATGCATACATTATAGGAAATATACCTTTCCCTGCTTAGCTCTGCTATATCATGTTTCCCACAGTTTGTTTCAGAGTCCCCCTTTGCCTTTCATCTTACACGTATTTCAGCACTGTTGTTATGCAAGATGGGGAATCATTCATTTTAACGTGATACTGAGCATATTACCACACAAAAACAGAGAGAGGCTACCATTTTACTGATTATCTAATTAAGAAGCTCTACAATGCAAATTCTTTGCAGCCGCTTGCTGCACACAAAAGATGCTGCATCTGAAAAGCCACATGCACGTAAAAGCAAAGAATTTGTAAGTGCTTCTGATCTTAGCTTTTTCTTACTCTTGTTACAAAAGCCACAGCTATCACTCTCTTTAACTGCTAATAAAAGCAATTTAATGACAGGTAGATTTGCTGGTTTGTAGCTTTGAAGCCCCCCCAACACACTCACTAAAAGAAAGTAACTTTAGCTAGAAAAAAGATCCTCGCAGCCCTATAGTGAATAATTCATCATTGCATTTTCCTTTTCATCTCATTTTTGCCAGTAACGCACACAACTGAAAATATTGCAAAATCTAAAAACAACCACAGACAAGGACTTCCAGCAGCAAAACACACATAAAACTAGCAGGCAGGTTTCCCCAGCTTATATAATAACAGCTTTAGCTCTACAGAACCCCCATCACTCACCGAGGACTGAATTCACTTGAACAAAAGCAGAGCCCAGTCACCAAATGCAGCTTCGCAGGACTCTTAATGCGAGATGCTCCTGTCTGCTGTTCAGTTCACACTTGCCTTTATAACTAAGCCAACCAACAACATTCAGTTGCTGAACCTGATGAATTATAAAACGGTAGCTCCCAGACTCTCATATTTTACATCACAGGGGGTGGTCATCCAGCATACACACTGCCTGTGTACATATATTCTGCTATAACTCATCCTGATAAACACATCAGTGCTGGCAGCAGTGACAGTAATTGGTGCTCAGGATGTACAAGCACAAACCAATAGAGCACACTCCCACCTCCTGCTCTGTGCAACATCTCTACCTGTCAATCACTGCACCTTGTTAAGGTGGAATGATCAACTGCACTTTAGGGGAGAAGCAAAACTTGGAGAAGACACCATCTGCTGCTATGAATTTGTCACTTAAACGTTTCTTAATACAGTAGTAAATGTAGCTTCAACCTCCTCTAGATGCGGTTTTTATGGTTAATCTTCATAAAATCTTCTTTTCTTAAAGACACAGCTCTTGCTTAGTGACTAACATGCAGTTCGTAACTTCCACTATCATGAATGGAAATTATTCAGGCAAATTCCATGGACATTAGCAAAGATAAACTAAAAACATTACTCCAGGAAGAATGACTGCTAAAAGCAATATACTTGGTAGGTGAAATGATGTGTACATTTTACAAGCCTCTAAAAAAATGCTGATAGGTTTTAAGAATGTCCTCTAAGTTAAAAATACACATTTGTAATGCTCTTCACTTATGCCTGCATTGTTCCTAAAGGAAATTTATAGCTACAAAATAACAGAATCAAACAGCTAAAACTTAGACCCATCAATACAATCAACGAAAATGAACATTTTCAAATGGGATTAATTACAGCAGTAACAATCACAATTGTTGCACATGCATCAAATTAACACTCATGATTAGCCCCTAACAGGCAAAACTGGCTATGGTAATGGTAATACACAGCCACTGGAAAGAGTTTTGTATGGCAAGACCTTTATGATGGAGCAGAAGCTGCTCTTCCAGAGATGAGCTCCAGGAATTTTGTATGTTTTACACAAACTCCAGGCTATTTGTACCAGCACAGAGTGCGAATGAATGCTTCATTTGGGAAGATTTGCTATTTCTACACCACTGGTGACGACACTCCAGAAGGCTCCATTTGGAGCCTGAACTTGATCAAACTCCTTTCATTCCTCATGCCTGCAAACCTCTCCCAGTGTTTGGTACCACGAAGAAAGGTTGTGCTTAGGAAGGTGAGCACAGTTGTGTGAGCGGCTGTGCATCGCCCGGATGCTTTTCCATGAACAACTGGGCTGAGGAATGCAAATGAAGCGTCTGCCGGCAGCCCCAGGCAGAAACCCAACCCTTCTCACCATCTGGACCAACTGATGTGCGTCACGATGTGGGAACAGGGTGTTGCATTTCATGCATAGCAAAAGCAAGTCCTATATATATCCCTTTTCTCCCGTCCTCAGCTGCTTGTTCCCCCCATCCCCATTCCTCATTTGTCTCTTTGTGTTCAGCACCTTCACTACGTGAGAAATATTTCACTAAAGGCCAGAGGCATGAGCAGTGTTTCTGCATGTGCTACTGGCTCTTACTATAACAGCTCGTATGAAAGAAAAGCTGTGTGTCGCTGGGTGGCAGAATGTAGAGGAGACATATCAGGGATTAATCAGAGTAATGGTTTTGGTGTCTCTCTTTCTCAGAGGGAAAGGGCAGCTGAGATCCAATAATTGGATTCTCCAACGATACTGACTGGGAATAATCCGATAGGGGCAGAAAATATTCCAAATGACAGATCTTAGCTCATTAAGAAGCAGCAAAAAGATCTGCGCCACTGGATTTGGCTTTTATAGCCAATTTCTATTCTCATGGGCTTGCATATTTCACTTGCAAATCATGGAGGTTCTCTAAAATGGCCCAAGCACCACAGTTTGTTGTCTTGTGCACTAATTAGGGGTTTCTGACCTATTTTTCATAAAAGACAGTTTCGAACCATATGTGCCAGAATGCCCTAAATGGCATCCATTTTCCATTTTGCTTTGCCTTAACCATTCAGGTTTGAAGAGGCTTCCCTCTATGCAATCTATGTAAACATGACACTGCTTTACAGTAATTTGGTGCAGTGTGATTAAGCCACAAGCAATGCTTGGTTGATTCTCCTTGACCAACAGGACATTCACCCTAAAATTCAGCTCACCTAAAACTGACCAATATCACTAATGTAAGACACTGCAATATTTCATAGTTGTGTGTAGGTGGCATGCATAAAGCACAATCTGTGGTATTACACAAGAGCCACAATTCCAAGAAAAATCACTACCCCATTTCACACTTACTTGCAATTTTTAATTAGATATCCTGGTTTCCAAGTTATCTTCCCATCAGGAATAATTTTTAGCTAATATTGCCATAATAACTACTGCTACCTTTTCAGTGAATGGATACACTCATCACACAACCCATGTCCTTGGGGCTCTCCACATATGTTCTGGTGCAGAATGTAAGACATTCAAACTTACTCACTTCACTGACAGGTGTGTGAAAATCCCATATGGCTCCCAGATTTCTGTATACCTTCATGTACATATAGTAGGTATTTTAAGGCATTTGTAACAAACACATTTGATATTGACTTTGAGATTCTTTGCTTCAAGCTGCAAACTAGAAATGATCTAAAAATGAAACAAAAGACAAAAGTGTTCCCATTTGCTGCCAAAACGTGACTCCTTTCTTCCACAGTCACATAGACTATATTGGCTACACATCAATAGATATTACAATAGATATTACTACGTATCAAATAGATATTTGTTATCTAAAGTCAGCACACAGGTCCCTGGGGAAAAATCAGAGCATTCAACTGGAATAACAAGAGTAGTTACCCTTTCTGCTCAAGAAGCAGCAGAGGAAACTTCAAATTAAAGAGTAACTATGGGCAGATTTGATACTACCAAGATCACAAATTAGCTAGTAAATTCATATCCCAGTGAAGCAAATTGGATCTCCACAGTGTAGATCCAGAGTTCCAGGTGAATAAATGTGCACCAACACAGATAATCTCCAGGCTACATCAGATGATATGGATGACCGGTAATCCTTGCCATGTGGCCTAAGAAGCCATCATGCAAACAGAAGGGGTGTTTATTCAGTACCCTGTGTTTAGCAGTTACACTCTTTAGTTCCTCCAGTGAATTTTTGTCAGATTTACACTGGCTAAAGGAAAGGCTGTTTTGACAGCCTGTTGATGGCACTGTCAGAGAGCACCTGTAAAGCAAAGAGCCCAGCAGGATTTAAAGAAGGACTGAGCATTTTTCAGACAATAACATCCAGAAGAACATTAATAACAAGAAACATAAACCCTCCAGTGATCAGGGGATCTAGGAAAACTTCATTTCTTATGGATATTTCTCCTTTGATTTCAGACTCAACACATTTCTGTGTTGAACATTTCACAACAGCCCAGCCTCGCTTGGGTCCCTTACAAGACAAAACCAAGAACCTCGAGGGCTGCAGGTCACAAACCAGGTCATTGCTTTGCCTCCTCCCTGCAAAGGAACTGATTTAGCTCTCCCTCCCTAATCCCGCTGAAAATTGCCATGAGATCTGTATGAGCCTAGTTAATTCTGAGACCTACCTTATTTCAAATCAAAACCAGCTAGGTATACTTGTAAAGGTCTTTTATTACATTTGATAAAGGTAACCACAGGGAATTTCAACACCTATAGTCTCAGAAGGGCGGTAGGGTGATATAGGGTTGCTGTACCTTTTGAGTAATGAAATCTATCAAACTTTCAATTCCAGCTGAGACCCCTGAGGATTTATGGATTTCACAAGCTATTCAACTGTCTGCAATCTCAACCCAATGAGAATCTGTTCTTCTGTAAATATATGGTAAACCAGTATTACACATCGAGTCAGACAGAATATTTCATTCTGTAACCTACATACATCATGCATTGCAAAATAAACACTAGTAACAATGTAAATTAATGTCATTGACAAAGCAAGGCAATGGAGAAATTAATTTCCTGTCAGTGCAGCGCACTTGCGATTCCATTTAAGAACAGTTTTAAAATAGTTTCAGTTTCTAAGATTAATCCTCCTAAGCACAAATGAATAAAACTGTTTATTTAGATTAATAAATAAATTAGCTGGCGCAGGGCTTTGGAGATGCAAGGACTGCACAAGTGCTATTACTGCAATAATATTTTTCTGAATGACAGTTTTCTTCCTCAAGTGCCATCTTTTTTGCTACAAGTGCAGAGTGAAAGCTGAAGTTGTCTCTCTGAATGAGGACTATGTGTGAAAAAATAGGGAAATAAAGAGGCTATTTGGTTAGGCCTGAATGAACGGACACCCAAGAGAGCAATTCCAGTTGATCAAGGGCAATGACAAGAACTTGCTTTTGCTAGTTAGGAAGGCTGAAGTCCCTTAATGGTGGCTTCATAGTCTCAAGAATATAAATGATCTTATCAGTAATAAAGAAGAGCTGCTAAAAGGAAGAAAAGCCAGATGGCACTTTCCCTAAAACCTTTGGAGAGGCTGCATGGATTTGATTTGAAAGGCCTTTTATAGCACCCAATGAACCTGGAATACTACAGCAGTCCATTTATAAGTCAGTGGATATCTCAGGAGCAGTTTGAGACTTCATAAAAATGTTGATTTTCTGTATGTATAGTAGAGCTGGTTAAAGGAACTGAGAAACTTGGAAGGGATATTTCAGCATCCAGAACTCTTTGAGACTCTTTGTTGTTGCTGTCTCGACTTTCATTTTCCCTTTAACCCTGGGTTTCCCATTGTTTTCTTTCTGCTGTTTCCTTTTAAATGAGTTAAATTCATCTGAAGGTTGATATTCAAATGCAAAACAAATCACAAAGGACTTACTAACTCAAGGAGCTGGAAAAGTAGCTCACAATCCATCTTCTATTAGGTTAAAGATTAGATTCATAGAATCAGAATAGTTAGGGTTGGAAAGGACCATCCAGTTCCAACCCCCCTGCCATGGGCAGGGACACCTCACACTAAACCATGTCACCCAAGGCTTTGTCCAACCTGGGCTTGAACACTGCCAGGGATGGAGCATTCACAACTTCCCTGGGGCAACCCATTCCAGTGCCTCACCTTCCACCTTATATCCAATCTAAACTTCCCCTGTTTAAGTTTGAACCTGTTACCTCCTTGTCCTATCACTACAGTCCCTGATGAATAGTTCATCCCCAGCATCTTTATAGGCCCCCTTCAGATACTGGAAGGCTGCTCTGAGGTCTCCACGCAGCCTTCTCTTCTCCAGGCTGAACAGCCCCAACTTTCTCAGCCTGTCTCCATACAGGAGGTGCTCCATTCCCCTGATCATCCTCGTCGCCTCCTCTGGACTTGTTCCAACAGTTCCATGTCCTTTTTATGTTGAGGACACCAGAACTGCACACAATACTCCAAGTGAGGTCTCACAAAAAACAAACAAGCACCTTTTACAGAAACAGAAGATCCCACCACGGTCAGCCTCCTTATAAGCCTTGTACAGGAAGCAAATGAGTTAAAAGCCTTGTATAGCAAAGAATGGTGGAAGGACATGAAGATCCTCCTGCGATTTGCAGTTTAACTCTGCGTGCACTCTGTGGTGGGAGGAGTAGGTGGCTGATTTGGGGAAGAAGCACAGCACAGGAATGATACACTTGACTCCTCTGAGGATGGTGATGAAAATCTGTCAGCTTGGCATAGTCCTTCCTGTTACCTATAGCAATTACTGACGCATGGAGAAAGTAACAGCTCTACAGGCATCACGGTAAGAGGCACGGTAAGCGTGGTGGCGAGAGCAGATCTGCTTTATTAAAGAAGCCCATGTCAATGCTGCAAGGGGCTATCCATGGAAGGGGACAGAAGATGATAACACTGAACAGACTTAATGAGAAAATAGTGAAATTCAGGCCTGCATTTGTGGTAGATCACAAAAAATAAGCGGCCTGAGAATGCTTTCTGCACTGATTGTGACAAAGAGCGAGCGCAGGAATTGGTACGCACATACTTTTAGATTAAGCTTTCCCCTCCTACAGTTCTCTTTCAGGAAAGGAAATTTGAAGCCTGGATGACTAACTATAATGCAGATGGCAGAGCAATGTACAGATACCCATTCTAGCTCCAAATGAACTAGTTTAGATGACACCATGAGTGAATTTAACCTACTCATTAAACTCCACTGTTAGGCTCTTCCTGGAGCCTGAATATGTAAAGCAGTTTGTGAACCACACAAGCCAAGGAAGGACAGCAAGTGATACTCAAGCTAGGGCTGTGCCAGCCATTCTTGCAAATCTACTTCTGCAGATTTCTGCCATTACTTTTGAAAGTACCAAGAAAGTACCTCCAACCAAGGCACAATATATGCAACTGCAGGAGCGTCAGAGTGAAGCATTGCTCAAAAAGAAAGGAAGAAAGAACTGCTCTGCTGGGATATGGCAAACCCTCACTCAGCTCTGCAGGAATCATCTGTAGTTGAAACTACAGATTTACTGTCTTGGCTTTAATGTCAGACCAATTAATTCAGTTCTCACCAGAAACCTTTTTGGTTAGGGAAGGGGGATGATACCCTGGTGAACCTGCTGTGTGGGGACTTCATGCTCAGTGTATTCCTGTAGTGTCTGGGCACTCTGAAGGCATGAATGGCAATGATACTCCATCTATAGGTCAGCAGCAACCATGAACAGGGAAATATATCTGTCATCCCATCACATCTGTACCTGGCAACTAAATTCCACAGAGTCTAAGCTGAGCTGGGCACTTAAGGACAAGCCACCATTTCACGAGGATTGTCTCTGATGGGACCCAGGAACCAGGGCACTGATTAGATGCTCTGTTCTTGAACTACTTATTATTACTTACTCAAGGATTAATTAGGAGTGGGAAAACGCTCCAAGACCTTTAACTGAATAACTGAAGAATTAAAGGAGGTGAAATATATAACTCTCACTACAGCATCAGAGTCTCCAAGTTAAGTCTCTACTGAAATAACTCATGCTACGTAGATACAAGAAGAACATTTGGTTAATGTTTCTTAAATGATATAATGGGATTGATCAGGAAATAACAAAGAACGGAACAGAGAGACTGTGCGTGTTAAAGGTGAGGATGAGCAGTTCTCAGCACTTTAATTTGTAACTTTCTACTCCTATGCTAAAAGATGGTAGATTTAGAAAAGATATGAAGGAGAAATTTTTTATGATGAGGGTGGTGAAACACTGGAACAAGTTCCTGAGAGAGGTGGTGGATGCAGCATCCCTGGAAACATTTAAGGTCAGGTTGGATGGGGCTCTGAGCAACCTGATCTGGTGGAAGATATCCTTGCTTGTTGCAAGGGGTTTGGACAAGATGACCTTTAAATTTCCCTTCCAACCCAAACTATTCTATGATCTGATGGTTCTATGCTCTGACCAGTTTTCTGCTGGACTCCTGAACTGGAAATAAACCATGGAAAATAAAAGCCAAAGGTAAAAGGAAAGTTAAGAGCAGCAGCGGGGAGGAGGAATCTGAGTGACTTCTCTTCCTTGTGTTTACAACGCTACTGCCTTTTTAGCTGAGCACCTTGGAAAAGGAAAGCAGGAGCAAATGCAGTAGCTGAGAGCCTGAGACATTTGCTGCAGAAGTTTTGTTCCTGTATATCCTGGGATGGAACTTGCTTCTGCAACTCAGTTTCTCAGCTCAGCACTGCTTCCTGCAGGTATTGTGAAGATAACACTAAAAATAATGATGTATTTAATTGTTAAAGCTGCAGTACACCTAAGCAGCTTCAAAGCAAAGAGTTTTGCAAGAATTGGCAAGTCCAAGCAGTGATTTTCTCCAGTCCTTTTCTTCTGTTTTTAACCACAACTAGAAAAAAGTGAAAAATCCTTTGGCCCTCTCAATGTTAGTATTGCATCGCAGGCAGTAACATACATCAATCTGAGGGGTATACGAGGAAACAACATAAAAGCAGTGTGGCTGAGCGTGGATACAAATTAAAGGAGCTTTTTCAGCTCCAGTTCTCAGAGAACATGCTTATTGGCCTTTAAAACGTAATTTGGGGGCAGAATAATCAGAAGTGACATATCTGAATGAGAACAATAAAAACAAAGTGACCCTGAGGTGAACATGTGAGAAGTGGGCAATCCATCCTACTCTGTGTCGGTACCAAACAAGGGCTTTAATAACAACATATAAAAATGCATTAAGACAATGAAAATGGGCTACTTTCATAGGAAACAATATGATCCTTACAAAGAAAACACTGTCCACAGTACTTCATGAAAGGACAGGGAAGTTAGGAAGATGACTCCTTGGGGAGATCATAACCAGTTTCATATCTTAATAGATGGGATGTGTCCTGGCAGTGTGTGACCCTACAGATATGGTATTCAGTTAGAAGGTAATAAAACTTGGATCTCTGAAAAAGCCACCAAAGTTCTGGGCATGCAAAAAATAGTTAGCCAGGACCAGAAAGTTACGAGGGACAAAAAAATCTTTTTGCTTTTTACCTATAAATTTAATTATTTGTTTCCCAGTAAGCATCCAATTGGACTACTGCACTTCAGCTCTTACCTATTGAAATAACAAGGCCTTTTAGGAGAATGAAAAATGCAAATCTTACATGTGTGTTTACTTATATGCTAATAAAAAGAAGACTGGTAAATAAAGCTTTTCTGAGTATGACTGACCAGTAGAACTAAGCAGTCAATATAGGCTTTCTTCTCCATTTCCTTCTCTTTGTTTCTTCTTTCTTTTAATGAGTTTTTTTGTTGTTTTCAGAAATTAATGGTCACATGGGAGTCAGTAGATACCCTCTGCCTATGGATAATTTATGAACATTGTGTTGTTAGTATTTACAGTATGAGTTTTGCATAATCATATAGTATTTCTTCCTTTCCTGCCTAGTGAGGTGTAAATATCAGCACTACATTTCTTGGGCAAATATTCTTATGAAATATGTTGATTATAAAAATATTACCAACAATAAATTCATGGAGACATTGGCTGGAAATTAAATGCAAATGAAAAATAACAGATAAATCATGCAACTATATATGCATATTTCTTGGCAACTTTTGAGGTACGTTTGGTTTTCCTCAGAAACCTAAGAAACGTAATTTTGAAGGTCAAATCATAATTAACATTTTTATTCCTGTAACATAATTCCTATACCATTACTGTATAGAATGCAGAAGGTACTTTTATACCCTGCTTGGTTTGCAGTTAATTGATTACCAAATAAACTTCTGGTTTTAATCTACAAACTTGTTGGCTTAAGAAGATTTGGAGACAATTAGGGAAACTCAATTAAATGTATGAAATCAATGTATGTAACATTTAAAGCATATTAATATTCATGGGAGTCACTTACAGATCTTTCTTCGAATGAAACTACCAGAAATTAAGGCCTATTTTTTCTGGAAGAATTAAATGCGTTTGGGATATTAATATACGTTAATTTTATGTAGTGCTCTTTGCAATGAATTGATTTTGTTTAACTTTCCTTTTATACCTGGTCAACAAGTTAATGACTTCCTGTGGGAAAACACATCTACTGGCATTAGATTGGATATGGTAGCTAGAAATTATTTCTGACCTTTCCAACCAAAAGCAAATCCTCTTATTTATTTCCATGCAGTAGTAATAAAAGAGGCACAACCTTTGTTCAGTTCATTAAAATTTAGGAGTACACTTTATGAAGAAAAATGACAGAGGTACAAGTCATTGAAAAACTCAGAATAGAATTTAATATCATACTGAGGAAGAAAAATGTCATTATACAGTATATAATCACTGATGACAGCATTGAGAGCTGAGAAAATATAATTTTAAATGCTAATCTTTTTCTTTGAAGTAAAACTACTATAAGTGAAAGTCCCATATTAATTTAAGCTAATGATTTGTTTGTGATAAATGTTATGACTGCTGAAATCTAAAGAATGTTTCATAGTATTTTCTACATTTGAGGACTTTTTAATTACAGTTAAAAGGCAACCTGGTATGTAAAGTCCTGTCCTCTATGTATTGAGCATTATTAGGACTAAAAGAACTTTATAGTCTGCATGGTAAATCCAGGTGAAACTTGATAAAACACCCAGGGATCTAATTTTGCCAAAGCTTACTTTATCTCCGCAGCTTCATGCTAACATATGGAAGGAGAAAAATGACACAATTATTCTGCTTATGGTTTCTTTTGTTCTCTACTTCCAGAGATCTTTGATTCTAATCATAACACAATAATGGATATTTTTCATTCTGGCACTTATATTTTTTGATAATTTGTCAGGCAGGTTTGCTATGCAGAGCTAGAAAATAGGCAGAGAAAGCTAATTTTCCATAATTTTGACATTTTCACAATTTCCTTAAAAGAATCAAATATGTAGAATTGAAAAACCCCTGCCAAACACCAGGTAGTAAGTGGTGTGCATGTCCAGCCTGGGGGCAATTCCTAAGCACTGCTCAGTGTGGAAGATGAGGCTACTCAGCAGCCTGGGAGGATGCTCACCAGGAGAATGGAGCTGCTAGGAACCAGAAACCCACACGAACTGTGCTGGCACTTCTGCAAAATCATAATATCCTGCCAAAACAGACCCTACCAAAACATTTTGCCCTTTATTTCTCATATGAAGGACAAATAAGTAGAACAGGCAGTTTACTGGGAGCACAGGAGGTGCTCTATTAGTGTCTACTAATAAATAGGAAGCATTTCTTTATCGAGAGGGTGGTCAAACAGTGGAACCTAAAGAGGTTGATGCCCCAAGCCTGGTAGTGTTAAAGTGGCATTTGGACAATGCCTTTAATAACAGGCTTTAACTTGGTCAGCCCTGAATTGGTCAGGCAGCTGGGCTAGATGATCGTTGTAGGTCTCTTCCAGCTGAAATACTCTATTCTAATGTAACCAACAAAATAAGGGTTATTAGAACAATTACGATTTTCTCTGCAGAGGAAGCCTCACCCCCAATGACTGCCCCAGGAGTTAAACGTCCAGATACATTAACATATCTAGGCCCAAAATATTACGTTGTTGATGGTTCCTAAATCAGTGTTTTATGTAATAAGGTGTTTCTTCTTTCATTTTCCCCCTCTGCAACATGCACACAGTGCCTGTTGACAATACCCAGATTCAGGTTTGTCAGTGAACAGTTTCTTCTATTACATCACATGTGTCCTTTCTAATAATAAATATTTTGTTAATGGACTGCATATAACAAAGTCCCATAGCTGATCTTTCATCATTTTTGCTCATTTTGTTATGATTTTACTGGTTTAGCATAAAAATGCTACTGTGAGAGAGAAAACCAGAAAAAGATCTGACGGATAACTTCTCAGTGAAGTGGTATTTGAGGGTTTAGAATGAGAAGAGGAAGACTCAGCATGGTTCCTCAGCTATTTTAGTCCTGATACCTATATAAATCCTAACCATCTTGGCAAACACAAACCAACCTCAGTCACATATATATCAGAAAGGAAGAAAATTAAGAGGCAATCTCTCAACATATTTTATGCAGATTTTCTATCCCCCTCTCTCTTTATTTGCAGATTTTCTATCTTCCCCTTTGCAGTTTCTTTTGCCAGCAGCATTAAAAATTAACTTTTCTTGCAGAAAACAATGGGGTTATCTGGTTGTTCTGCTGCTCAAAGCGACACCCTAACCAAGACCACTTATATTCTACCTCCAGTAATAACCAGCTTTTCAGGGATTCTCAGTTCAGAGCAAGCAATATTGTGTATCTGTTTTTAAGATATATATATATTGAGATGAAAGTCTAATTCTGTTTTCATGGAGAACTTTGATCTAAACATTACCTAGATAACTTTATTACCAGGCTCTATATGATAAAAAATATGATCCAATAATTTAACAACAGTTTTGCTAGAGCAGTTTTCTATCATAAGAAGGTTTCTGTACTTATCTAGCTATCCTGAAAGGCAATTTTCATGCAGAGGAATCTTCACACCCTTCACACACACTTTCTGTACACTTAAATGAAGATACACTACCTTATACACATGCAATACTTAACAAGCAGTTTTAACTGAACAAATAGAACCTGACTGCTATCCATATTAATATACCTCACACAAAATAAGCCAAGTTTGAAGGATAATTTCCTAGTGCCTTCTTGTGTCACCCTTCTACATATTATCCAAACAAAGTGTTCTTTAAAACACAGGTAACTGAAGTCTCTTAAACTAATTTCAGCACAGTACTCAAGCATTACTTAACACAGCTACAGACTTACATGGGGAATTACACTGTGAAATACGCACTGTTAAATTATCAATTATATTTTATCTAGTTGAAATGGAAGTGTATCTTTTAAAAGATATCCTGATGCTCACAAATCTACTTGATCTACACAGAACAAGAAATTAATTCAGATAGGAAGTGACCTTCCAGAATTCATCTTGTCCAGACCCGTGCTCAAAGCAGATCCATTTGCTCAGGGCCTTGAGCAATTGAGTTCTGAAATACCCAAGGACTGACATTGCACAGTCTCTTTGAGCAACTTCTTCCAATATCTGACTGCTGTCACAGTGAAGATTTTGTACTTGAAACCAAATTGGAATTTCCTTTGTTGTCATTCGTGTCCTCTGCCTCCCACCCTGTCATTGTGCATCCCTGAGAAGACTCTGGCTCTTCTCTATAGCCTCCTTTCTGGCAGCTGAAAACAGCAACAGGATCCTCCCTTGCTTCGAGCACAAAGCTTCGAGATTTATTTATTTACTTGAAAACTGGCTTAGAGACATTTAAAAGATGAAATTGTGGGGATTTTAAAAATTTTATGGCTATGAAATATTGTGGAGGGGAAAAATATTTGACGGTTGGTTTGTGAGCATCAATTTTATCTTTGTGTTTCGTATCTTGTTTTCCATCCTAATCTTCTCTAGCCCAGCAAAGAGATACTGTGCTCAGGAGAGGCACCACAAGCAGTGCTGCTGATCAGAGTGCTCTCTAAGTGGAGAAGAGTAATTCACCGCCGTTTAATGGACTTGCATCTCCCTGCATGAGCAGCCATAGGAGTGTTCATGGAAGGTCTGTGCTAAGTAGCAGCAGGGGGCAATTAGGAAATGTGGCTCATTTTCTAAGAATCGCTTTCAAAAGCACATCAGCACTGGAATAAAGGTGGATTTTAGGTCAAAAAGTTCTATTTGTTCCTTTTGCTTTGTTCACCTGCTTTTATCACCCCACAATTCATAACACTGACTGATAGCATATATTAATAACTGTAAAAAAGATATGCATTAATTAAACATTAAACTGCTATGCAGATGCATGCAAATCAGTTCATTGTGCAGCATTCAATCAATAATAAATAGGCAAATTAGGGGTGACCCTCAAGTTCCCGGCTGGTTGCCAGCTCAAGTACTGCAAAGACTTTACTGTGCCAACAGGTTGCAGAGCACAGAGCAGCACTTAACCGCCTGGAGATCTCAAAGTGAGCATTTGTTCCTGTTGCTCTGACAGTCTGACCGCAGGGGAAAAATGTACTTTAAAAAATAATAATTAAAAAAACCCTTTATTTTTCACCCTAACCTAACATTCTGCACCGCTTGCAGCTCTGGTGATACAACGGTAGCCTTTGGCTTCCAGGCAGTTCTGCTTTCACACTCATATATGACTAAGTCAGGAGCTGCAGACACTGCCAGGGATTGATTAACCCCAGTGCCACAGGACCCTCGGCTGGCCAGACCTTTCAGGTAGCTCTGAAAGACTTTTGGGCTCAGAAGATGCAGGTTTTATTAGAATCCTGACATTTTTAATTAGAGAGACCTCACAGGCTATGTGCATTATTCGTAACTTGGGTGTTTCCAAGATGATTCCCAGGCAGCCTGGAGCAGCTCATGCCTGTGCCACCAAACCCTCCTACTGTCCAAAGCTTAACCTGCCCTCTGAGGCTGGTCTTGCACCCAGGCTGCCTCACACATAATGTAGTACTGGGCCAAAATGTGCCATAGACCCTGTTAACAATTTGACAGCAAGGGCAATCACATTCGTTTTGGGAATATTGCTACTATTTACTAACATATATGCTAACAAAGTGATTATTTTAAATCAAAGAGAGATTGTGGTGGGATTATACACAATTTTCTTCTCATCCGTCATGGTCCTATGGGAGGAGAGGCTTTGCACTTTAAGACATTGCTACTTCTAACTCAGGGACTTTCTGACAAGCATCTGACCCCACATCAGCTGTAGGGACCCATCTTCTTTCTGTGATTATTTTGCCTATCAGATCTTGACGTTTCTTCTAGCTTTTAGGACCTCCTGTTCTCCAACGTGCAGGAGCTCCCCCCATCCCATCCCGCAAGCTCAATCTGTCCCAGTCTTCTTAAAGGAGTGAAGATAATGGTGAACAAACAAGTAAAAACCCAAATATCGTCTGTCATATCCAGGACTAATTTTATGCCTTTTAAAATGTCAGGATTAAACCAGAATAAACTGATTCTCTATTATTCTGTTTGAGAAAGCTCTAATTTGGGATCTGCATCAAGGTGACATTAGTCTCATCAAATTTATGCTCTTCCTGCACCCAAAAAGGGACAATTATCGACTTCTTGCAAATATAAAAAACCATTTTAGCACTTCCATAAACATATTGTCTCCAAGGACAATATTTGCAACACACAATTTACACCATGGATTAAGGAATCAGGCACATGTCAAGCAGGTAGCTAAGGCTGGCCCTAGGGGCGCTATCCCAAAACAGGACCCACACATGAGGCTATTTGATTTCTTGCTTCTTAGTCAGTCTTCATCCAACTCAGCTTTTGCTTACACACATTTTCTCCTGGGTTGCATGCCCTTAATGTAGAGCACAATCCCCACTCTGAACTCCTCAGCTTGTCAGGCTGAACTTATTACATTATTCCATATCATTGATCAGCATGTCAAGCATATAGGTGAATGATGAGAGAGTACTTAAAAGACAACAAACTCATATTATTGTATTCCCTCAAAGCTCTGGTGAAAATCCAGTTACCTTCTGCTTTCAAGTAAAAACCTCAATTTTTATTAGCCACACATTTGTACTCGCAAGCCCCTGGGCAGAATTTGCTACTAAGCCATCCCAAGACAGAGAACTAGGAGTCTGTTGTCAAGGTTTGATGGGTTCAGCTGAGGAGATAATTTTGCCTCTCTCCTTACATATGGTTTGTTGGATTTTCATATAAGCATTCAAGCAAAAACTACAGCAGAACTTGCCTCCAGAGGAAGAAAACAGAAAAGTGCCAGACACCTTCACAATATGGAAAAATTCTACCAAAAAAGGTAATTTTGATGCCATGGATGAAAGCAGCTCTCATCAGGTACTCCCTGTTAACACTCGGGCCACAGCCATAGAGTTTGAGGCCATTGTCTGCAGCTATAGTTTTCATACATGTGGCTCTTCAGATAGCATCATACTAGGCTGTGCTAATGGATCGTCCAACTCACTGCTCTGCTATCACAGATCTTAATGATCAATCTTTAGTAGTGACAGATACAGCTCAGGACAGGCTCAGAAGTTCTTCCTGGTTCAGTGGTGAAACACAGGTAGCCATCAGAAGTAAAAAGAAAGTAGAATAGCTCCTGGTGCAAGTCAAAAGGTATCAAGAATAGAAAATTATAATAGGTTCTAGAAATACCAAAGAAATGCAGCTGGTAAGACTAATAATAAAAATTGACTGTTTCAGTCTACTTGGAAGAAAAAAGCTCTGAGCAATAGTGTGGATCCATCATTAGGTGAAGATAATAAAATTTGTAATAGTAATGCAGAACACGGAACTATTCACTAAATACTTCTATTCAGGTTTTGGAAAGAAATGGGATGATTAACTTCATTTACATGAAGCGGATGAAATACCTGTCTGTAATTAGAGTGCTTATTAAACACAAAGTAAAAACCAAAACACTATTAACTGGGAATGGAAAATTTTATATAAATAGGTATGATTAATTAATGTCTAAGAGTTCTTGAAGCGGCAGATGAGGATACATATGGTTTATAGATTTTCCTCCTTGATGCACCTACGGCTGAGGACACTCCAGCAGGCTGAAAGAATTGTCATCCAGATGGAGAGAGAAGATGCTTGGACAAGCGCAGAGGAGTCAGCCTGATATCAGTGTGATTAAAGTAATGACAAGAAAAATTAAGGATAGGAACATAATGACATTCATATGACTTTATTGAAAATATGCCACCTCAAAGAAAGCCTCAGGCCTAACTTTAGAAATATGACCAACTTAAAAACCTCTAAGTTTAATACTGTTCTGTGAAGTGTTTGAATGAATACTACAGCTGTGTGCCACACACTATCAATAAAGCCCATATTAAGTTAGAAGGAAGTGCTGTGTGCCTCAAAATGTTATTTAGAAGCACAAAATGATTCTTGAATGAAGATATTTTCAGTGGGGTTTCAGAGGGATAAATACAAGAGGACATATTTTTCATCATTTTCATGAATGGTTTTGAAAGCTAAGCCTCTTTTGACTAAATCTGAGGCTAGAACAAAGACTGTTAGAAAAGGTAATAACAAGTAAAGGAATCAGCCCTATTTTATGATCTAGTTCATTTGTTAAGCTAGTCTCAGCTGAATGAAACCTGCCTGAATATAACCAACTAACACGATATATAGAAAGAAACAAAGAATGAAAGACATTGCTATGAATACTTGAAAAGAGTGAATATAAAAGGGATTTACAGTAGAAATGGCTGGGCAATTCATATGGGTTAGGTGTGCTCAGACTGATCAGAAGAAGGAGTGAAATGCAGACTAGAAATATGTATTTGGGTACTGAGGACCCTGGTACTAAAACACTGACAGAAATTCAGTCATCCAAAAATGACAGCGAAACACTGGGGCAGAAGCCAGAAGAGCCACAAAGACAGCTGAAGAGCTGAAGAAATTGTTATAAAGGTTTATAGCTTGGCAAAGAGAAAACAGAGAAATCTTAATGTAGAGCCACTTTTATGGGACAAAATATTAGATACTTAACGACTTTCATTTAGAAAGGCATGAAAAGAAGAGATTAGGAATTGCAAGTCAGAGAAATCCTCATGGGAAATAATGCACATATTTTAATAGATATTGAAATGAATAACCATTGGAAGAAATTAGCACATGAATTGCTGAATTCTCCATTTCTCTGTGTCATCGAATCGAGACAGGATGAATAAACTTCTCAAAGACAGGTTTCGTCTTTGACTTTACTCTTGTGGAATATGCAGTTTTGTTCTACCTGATTTTTGTCCTCAGCAGCATGGTACAAGTATGAAAATTAGGAGCATGTGGTAGACAGCTATACCAAGGTAGGTGATCCAAGCCCGTACCATGGACTTGAGCACTATTAACTGAATCTTAGGAAAATTACAATATTGCATTCCATTGAATGGAAGAGGAGAGATTAGGAACAATTTGTACGATTTGAAAAGCTTTTTGACCCATTTCTCCTTGAGATTTTTCCATCTGTGGAAATACAATTGGTGCAGCCCTCTTCTGACATTACAGGATAAATATGGGTTTTACTTAAAAGTTTGCAGACTTTTTTCACATTTTAACAATTTTAGTGTCTCAAAGCAACATTTTGATTCTTAAAAAGAGACTCCCTCAAAATTTGTTTAAAATCTCTTTTATTAATTGAAACTAATCTAAACTGTAAGCACACTTAGGCAAAAAGGCACAAAGCCCCAATGTATATGAGAACCTCTTGGAATACATGAAGTATTAACAAAGTAGTGCTTCCTACCAGCTTTGCCTCCTTGAAGTCACCAGCACCACCAAAATGGTGTTCTGGGTGAGGTCTTCATCCTCCGCAGGCACAAGCTCTGTTCTGTTTTCTGTGTCATTCACAGTCCTCTTTGTACCTCTGTACCTTAGCAAGTATGACTTAATGCTTAATACGCCAAAGCACTTTGGGATCATGAAATGAAATGCATTTCAGATGTGTAGCTACTATTAAATGAACTAATTAATGATACTTTAAGGAAGTGAAAAGAAAACGGCAGGAAATGTGGTTTGTTTGTTACAACTTTAAGGTTTGCAATAAAGGGAGCAGTCACATGGAACAGAGATGTTCTCTTGTAACCAAGCAATGCACATCTCTTCTGTCATATACAATCGGCAATAATTCATGTCAGAGCTCTGCAAGGCTTCAGGATAAAAGCAGTGGGGCAGAGTTGCCCCTCTCCTCAAAAAGTGAGTTAGATACTCAGTACAGCTGAAGATCTGTCTTCTCACATATAGCTTACTTTGAATACCACCATTGTAGACATTCATGCAGAAGAAGAGGTATTTGGGTTTGCTCAGCCTTAAGAAGAAAAGGCAAAGAGTGGATCTTGTTGCTGTCTGCAGCTACCTAATGCAAAAATTAGCTTATACTTATAGTTACATGTGGAAATATCTCCAGATTTGCACATTTTCTGAACCTCCTAATCCTGAAGAGACGTAATTTTTCCTCAGTTTACACCTCCACATCCTGAAATCAAGGTAAAAGCTGGTAAGTGTGTACAATCAGTTCTGAAGAGTTTCACAAGTGATATAGACCTCTACTTCTCATTTACTAATCACAGCCACCAGCACTAATTTCTGGGGAACCACAGGAGTCCAAACATTGTTCCTTAAGTCTTTAAATAATCACTAGTCAAATGCCTCTCCAAAACAGCTCATCATGACTCTAAAAGTGTAGTAGTCTGGAAAGATTATGACCAGCACTTTTAAGTGTGCTTAATGATGAAAGAGCTCAGATTACTCATTCTGGGTCCGATTTGCCTAAGTACGAACATTTGCAGTTACTGGACCTGCACATACGCACAATCGCCAAACGTAAGTTGAGAATATGAAAGTTAATTGGGCTGGAATTACACCGACATGACTCATGCTGAGCACTCAAGAGCTGAACCACGATTTGATAGGTCAGCCATTGGCTAACGAATGATTTCCCAATGCTATGGAGGTTGTCACAGACCTCACCAGATTTGCTTTTAAACAGTTTTTCATCTTGCTTTAAATGAGTATTTAGCAATATGCATATACAGATAACTTCAAAAACCCAACTAAAACACTTCTCTGCCCACACTGTTTTCTTCAAAAGGTGAAATGAGAAGAACCATTGCTGGCATATGGTAGTTACACCAATTAAGGCAGACCTGGAAGGTGTTTTGAAATCGCAATGATGACACAAACTCCACAACTTTATAGCTATGTAGAATCAATAGCCCTTTTCCAAAAGGTTTGTGCTTTGCTTGCCCTTTGGATACATGATGTTATACAATCCATTCTCTGCTAAAGGGGATTGATTCCAACCACAGACAAGATCTCATCATGTTCTCTAAGTTTTACACAACTGAGTAATCATCTTCAGCCTCAACCAGCACATGTAAGAATGAGTAATTTATTTTCTAAATAGGATGGTAAGAGACAACTCTTCCTACAGCTATTGTCTCATGAACATCTCACTTCTGGACATAGTGGTTTTGTGTAGTCTGAAAATCACCACTTGTGATAAAGCTTAGGGAAAAATATTTTCAGGATTGCTGCTGCCACAATAGCAATTTTGATAGAATAGATCAAACAGATGAAAGTCATGAGTCACTTCACATCACAGGCAGAGCAACTTCTCATCTGCCTAAACACACTACGCAGACACACTTTAAATTATGAGCATTTTGTGTTTTGCTCTGTTTGGTTTGTTTTTTTTTCATTCTCAATTAACCACCACAAAATGGAGAAATGAGCATTTGATGGGAACTGCAGGGAGGAGACAGCAGCTGTTTGATAAAATAAGAACAGAAAACAAATTATGAATCCAGCTTTGCAAAACAGATAAGCAGCTCTATGGCTCTGTGAACTCTAGGACAAGTTCAGTGTTTAGGTAGATGAACTTGAAATCAATAGCTGTTACTCGACGCACCTCTTTGGTGGATTTTTGGACAGCTTCTTAAGTACCTAAGAAGAGATATTTGTGATCCGATCTTTAGAAGACTTGAGTATTTTCACTCAAATCCAAAGACATCCTCACTGTCAAAAGCTTCAGTCATTTCTAGAAATGGAAAGCATTCTCCTGTGGATGCTATGGCCTTATCCATGCTTTTGAAAGTTTCAGCCAACGTCTCCTAACTTCACATAATTCAAGTTATTTTTCCTGACCTAGGTAGGGCTATTAATGCTTAGCAGAGTAAATTCTATTCCACACAACTAAATCTTCTGCTCAGGCTTTCAGATCACGTTTCAATTACTGCAATTTCTTTTTCTCTGTCATTGGCAAATGAAATCTTGTTGCACTGAAATCTATCCAAAATTAATTTTCCTGGATCTTTGCTTTGATCAGCTTTTTTGTGAGACACACAAAACTGTAACAGTGTTTAGTTTGGCAGTATTATTAGGCTTCAGTCCATCTTCCTGATCATTACTGTCCTACTGTTTTCCTTGCATTCTGTCTCCTGCCTGTCTGCAAACATCTCTAATCACATCTTGTACATAAAACATAACTGGTTTGGGCAGGGATGACACGTAGGTTCTGTATTTCTAAAAACAATGTAGCAGAAAAGCAACATGCAATTAAGGGTCACTGGCATAATACAAATAAATAACACCCCCTAACAGCTTCTGGTCTTTGGAAAGAGTTGGTTTTGAAGAACTGATTTTATATAGATTCATGTGTGTGCACACACATACACCTATATGAAGAGTGGGGTATATTTCATGCCATCCTCTCACATTCAGATAAGTGGACATCATCAAATGTCATTGCGCAAAAATATTTAAAGCTTGTTTCATCAGAAGAAAACATCACATTGGACAGCAACGTGTTCAAACACTCACAAAGCAGCCCAGCACTGCAACATCTGATGGGTTTGTAACAGACTGTGTCATTCCAAGCCAAAAGCTGCGAATGGGAACATCTTGTTGATTTTATTTGCGATAGACTTGTTGATGAATTGTGAGGGCTGACTGAAGGACATGACTGTTATTTTGTTGAGCACTATTTGTACCTGTATGTGGAGTAGCAGTGACCATCTTGATCGAACCCCAGAGAATCTGAACCAGGATCCTGCAGCCCCTTGTGTGCTGCCCACCAGTGCAGACCTGGAAGTGCCTCTGGAAGATGCTATTTCCTGCAGCATCCCTTCAGAACAAGAACGCTAGTTTTGAAGATAAAGGATAAATCCCACCAGCCCACCTAGACTGAGAAGAAGATAGCAGGAAGATTGTGCCTACTAAGTGTTTCAAATATGGGCAAAACCAGGATTTTAATTGCGGGACACATTTATACATTAAAAAAAATCCACATTCCACCAAAAGAAATAGTTTTAATCCAAACCCTGGAGTGAGTCAGGCAATATCAGATGGGGGGTGGGGGTGCCTAAGCCTTCATTAAATGGAAGAGAGCCTGATATAATGTTTTTTATGCTGAAGCACAACCTAAAGTGTATATGGAAAGTGTGTTGCCATAGGAACCACTTTGCTGAAATGAGTAGGAGAAGTGAAGTGCAAGGGGGGGAAAGAAGCGTTTAATGAAAGGGGGAAAATACTGAATACTACCGCATATGAGAAGCCGTTGAATTTGTAAGGTATTAGCCAGATGTTAATAAGGTGATTAAATTCCAAAAAGCATAGCAGAAAAGGTAAACATAATCCAGTGACTAACTGGGAGGAAAGGAGCTAAGCGTAACAGAGCAGACCATAAGTGTAGCCAGCTTTCAGCACATACAGCTACCCAAGTACCAGGAGAAAAGCAAAGCATCACATTTATGAAATTGGCTCCAAACTAAGATGACATGTAAACTTTATAATATGAGCAGAAAAAAGGGGGAAAAAAAGAAGAAAACATTACTATTAGCTTTAATTTTCTTGTGATAACAATGTAAAAAACCAATTCTGAAACCATTTATAAATAGGGTAATTTCTAGAATTCAGTCAGTGGGTGAATTCAGTCACACAGTGGGTAGTACAGATGGATAATAAAGAGTTGCTGGAGAATGTGACAGCAGGAATATATTCCCTTGGTATATATATCCCTTTAGAGTCCGCAAGATGAAGAGTGTCGCCCTCTACTTGAGTTGCAATAATAGGGAAAACAGCACCTCTAAAACACTGTTGTCATCAATAAGAACTTTACTAACAGCTAATAGCTCTAGGCTGACTGAAAGCAGAGACCTGCTGTGCTATGAATTATATACCTAGAGAATAGCTGCCTCCTCCTTAGAGATAAATGGATGAAAAAGGCACTGTGGAGAGAGCATACCATGCAGAAACGAATATCAATTACCTTGGTATCTCTTGTGCAGTTAAATAATGGGCAGAGAATAGATGCACAGGGCCTTTCAAGGAGATGAGAAAGGATTAAAGAGGAAGGGAAACCATCCTGGAACAACAGTGAAGTTCAAAGACCAGGTAGGGAAGGAGGGTAGAAGGTGAGAAGACACACTCAGAACCAAAAGACCTGCAGGGGACTGAGAGGTCCATGCAGTGCTCAGGGATGCTCATGAGATACAGTCCTCAACTCACCCTCTGGGCTACTGCTGTCTCCTCTGGGGCAACATGGGGAGGTAGGATTCAGGCTAGGAAGATGGGATTCAGGTTGGGAAGTGGATGAGCCTCAGCTGTGCCTGCTTTGCTGCAGCAGTTGAGTCAGGACAAGCCCTAACTGGAAGTGCACCTGAAGCCCAAAGAGGAATTCACAATGCCTGAAAAGTGAGTAAAGGCTGCATTATGCAAAATCTCTAAGAGGGCTTCCAAATCAAAACATATAGGGGCTCTGCCCTAATATGATACAAGGTTAATGAGTGTGCAGAAATAATCCCTTATTCTTTGCTTGCAGCAAAGAAAACACCCAGAAATAGAATACTGGTTAATTTATTTGTAATACTGTAAGGGTAGGTGGTGTTTGTTTCTTATATCATAAAAGAAATGTTAGAACAATTCCTATAAAATGAACTGCAATAACATAAAAAATATGGTGTTATTTGTTTTTCCTTTGGTCAAAACTGTTATAGCAATAAAACTGTAAAGACTAAATCAGATTTTATTAATTCATTTAAAAAAATTACCCCTGCTCATTCATCATAAGATACAGTTCTTAAACTGTAATCTACAGATGAAATCTGGAATTCTTTCAGTAATTCTCAGGCAAAGCTTTTATTTTAGATTGCAGTTTTCTAAATAAGTGCTAAATGAATCATTAATTTATACTATGTCTACTATAAGTTTATGTTCACTGTAGAATATATGTTGTCTGAATCACAGAGCTTGAATGTGTAGATTCCAATAATATGAAAAGTTTATAAACTTGAAAATCTACAAAAATGCATATGTATTCAAGTATACCCATAAAGCAAAGAATCTGAATAATTTCTTAAATTGTATATTGTCATTAAACTATGTGAGATGCAAATAGAAAGATTCTCTACAGTTTATGAAGTGCATAGAGGTGATTCAGTTTTCATTTTATCCAGAGAAGTAAGGGAGGAGGAAAGAAGAGGATTATACAGCCCTTAAATAGCTATGTTAGCTGCTGAAATTTGCAAGGCACCTAACCATTTGAAGTCATGAGGCTTTGGCAATTTGCAAACACTAACCATCTGCTCTTCAGTTTCTTGAAGTCAACTGCATTGAAAAGGCACCCAAACCCCACATGAAACAATACAAAACAAAATGAGGGAGCCACAGCTAGGAATATCAGTAAGGAAAGAAGGTCACAGCAAGGGACAAAGAAAGTCTCTCACATTTCAAAGAATCTTTTGGCTTCCTATGGTGACATTAGAAGTTTTATTCCTGTGGAGCATGTGTTCTTTCTCATTAATTTCTGTGCTTTTAAGGGTCTGGAACTGGATCTCAGCAGCAAAACTTCATCAGTGAATCTGCGTCTCACACTGGGGAGGTTTTCTCCCTGCTTTATTTTACTTTCTAGCCTTACATTTCAAAGTATTTGTACCTTTTCCTTGCTAAAACCTAGGACAGCATTCTCATAATAATGAAATAACTCAGTCCTGGTAAACTATAATTCCCATGGCCTTATTGAATTAGCATTGTCAGTTGATGTTTCCAAAAAGAGCTGAAACTAGGAAGGGCTATGTTAGCAGCCCTTCATTTCGGAGAGATACTTCACAATCTAAGTTTTTCCCAGACATGTATCTGAAACAAACTGGTCAGAACAAACTGCATTAGAATGTCTCTAAACTATCCACTTTGTCCATCCATCCTACCTAGGGATTTTTCCCCCTCCTTTAGTTTTAGACAAGGAATTTATGTTTGCATATTTGCTGTGATTGCAGTAAAAGCTCACTGACCTGCATGTAAAAGAAAGAGCTCCTGCAGGGCAGAAAAAACAGCTGCAGAAAAATGACTGCCACACAGATACCCAAATAATTCATCATCATTAATGTTGTCATAAATCCCACAGGAAGAAATCATGCTTTGCCACTTCTTATGAAGCATTGCCCTCAGCAGAATTTTTAATGTTGAAGTTAATACCAGGCACATCCCTGTTCTCCACGGGCCCCTCATCAAAATCCATTGGAAAATCCAAATTACAGTAGAGGCCCCAGGGATTTTTGGAAGAAGAAAGCCCCTCAGAGCCAAAATCCACAGAAGGAGGATTCTGCAATAAAACTCAAGTACGAAGTGAGACTGCAGCTATTAACTGAGACTCCTGTGTGGTATAACTCGAACTGTTTTCCTACTGCAACTAAACATCTGTAGTAATATAGAATAATAGCCACAGGTCAGATTTCCCTCCTTATCCAGCATAAACAGGCACTGGCATCATTCCAGGAGAGCAGACCCATGCAACACCCTTGCTCTGACAACACTGCCACTGAGATAGCCAGAAGTTTCTCTAATGGAAGTTAGCACAGCAGCCCATCACACTGAAACATTCCTGGTCAAGAAGGAGTCACAGAAATACCATCTCTTGGGCTCTGCTGGCTTTAGTCAGAATGAGCTAATACCACTCAACTGGACAGATAACAAACTACACTGACCTTTCCCATCCTCTTCATCTGTCTAGGCAGGATTTCTGCTCCTTAAGAAGTTTGATGTTTTTGTTCAGCTTACTGTGCTTCCCTATCCCAACCCTTCTAGTGACTGCCCTTCTTCCCCATATCTGTTAACTATGGGTTCAGCTGGCACCCGTGTTTCATAGATCTATGAAGCATCATGAATGCTCATGGCATGGCTTGAGCATGCAAAACCAATTATACTGTTAGTATCTTCTACAACCATAGTCTGATTTCATTAGCTGCTAACCTGGAAAGCCACAGTGCTGAACTTCCTCAGAAAAAATCACAGCAGTGGTATTCTTTCTATTCTATTCTATTCTATTCTATTCTATTCTATTCTATTCGTAGTGAGTATAGCAAACACAGATCTTTTTACTCAGAGGGTACTGCTTGCAAAGTCACTGTGAAGAAGAAAGATGAAGCCAGTATTTGCACCTATTTTTATTAAAGCCAAGGAGAAAGCAGGGAGAAAAGTGCAAAACTACCAGATAAAACTTTGTGAATCCTATGGTCTTCCTAGAGATACATGCAAAAATCACAACCTTTGGAAGCAGACAAACACAAACAATTTCAGGTATATCTCACCAGCCTCTCTGACCATCGAGCTATTTTCCCTTTTGCAGATAGGCTCCTACCCGCTCTGAAGCCCTCTGAACCAGCCAGATGCGAACCAGCTCTGAAGTAACAGCTACTAGCAGTCCTAATGCACCTAGGCATCTAGGACTGCTTTCAAGAGGAAGGATTATTTGCCTGTCCACAGTGCACTGCTAATGCTCCTGCACAGCTTTTGGAGTGGCCAGTGCAGCCAGTGTGTCCCTGGCCTCTTTCCTGGCATGTTCGCACACCCAGAAGCACACTAGCCCCGCTCCTCCACTGTTACAAGGCAAGCTCCAAGATATCATCCACTGAAAACAAGCAAACAACTCTTTCTTTTTTCTTTTTTTTCTTTTTGTTTTGGTTTGGTTCTTTTTTCCCCTAAATAAATTTTCTTTCGGATTTGCTCCTTAGGCTGGTTCCACAACAGCATCCTTCAGCCCTAAGCCATTTTTTCCTGGAATCTCTGTGGCAATCAGCCTTTCATATGTTTCAGTATCAGTAGAAATGCATTATGAAGGTGCTTACCTCTCTGTTGTCCACAAAAGAAAATTAGATATCTAAGTTACCTATACTATATAGCCAAAATTATGTGGGCCTTACATTATCCTCTGAGTTCCTTTCTATTGCTCTTGGTAATCCTTCTTGTAACAGGGAAACTTCTGGAAGCATTCATGTGAAAGCAGTACATTTCCCCAAAATGATTCCATTTCAGTTAATTAGGACAGTCTTATTCAAAAAAATCCCTAAAAATACCACTCTTTTTTACTTGGGAACTATCTGCTTTATTATGCTTTTTCAAAATTTTGATCTTCGGTTATAATGATCCCTGGCTTCTCATTAGCTTTACTTCCTACTTATTTGATCTCAACAGCATGCAGAAGAAAACTGATTTCCCAGAAAGATCTAGTCATGAGCACGGCTCATGTAATCAGCAGAGTTTCGAAGGAATAAGCAATCCTGGTTTTGCAATGAAGAACAATTTTGCGAATCTGAAAACAAATCATTGTGTTTCTGAGGGCTGGTGTTCCTCCAGGAAAGGAAATTAATGAGGAACACAGCAATTAGCAATTATAAAAGGATTAATTGCATGAAATGACAAAATGTGAACGTAGGTGAACAGTAAAGGATGCCTTGCAGTGCCATATATTGCCAGAGTGTAAAGAGGGGAGGAGGACTCACATTTGTCTGGAGTTTCTCATTCATTTTTGTATTTGGCCTGTTAGATTGAGCATCCTATAACTCTGATTCATTTAAGGGTTTTGTTGAAAGGTGCCAGGCTCTAGGTAAGCTTAATGGAGAGAAAGGAAAGAGGAAAATTACCATTACTGAAGAACACAAACAAGAAGTCAGAAATCGATTATGGTGATTGTAACAGCAGATTACAGCCTCCTCTCCCTTTTGTTCCTCTCTGTTTTGCCAGATTATAACTTAATATTTAGATATTTTCCCTTCTTTTTGCATTTTGTTTCTGCTCATGCTATTTCTTTAAGGCTTAGGATTTCTTCATTTCCCTTCCCTACAAAGATCACACAGAGCTTTGCCACAATTACCTCTCCCATAATGCCCGAGACAGACTCCCTGATTTCACATGACATCCAACAGCCTTTAATCTCAAGCCATCCCCTAAAATTACCCTTTTCCTCATAGCATGCACAAGTATGTCTGCTAAGCCTGTATCTCACATAAAACAGGGGCCAACTAAACAAAAGAAAGTATTCAAAGAAAGAAATAATTTAATCAGTTATATCCTCATTAAAGTTTTAACTATTTCCTCACTTACTTAAGGTTTGAAGTATTGTCTTTTTTATGTGACCTAGTTGACAGTTTCAGTTTGCTAGACCTTCACAGTTAGACTTTCCTGTCATTGTTTAAAGATGACAGCTTAAAGATGACTAGCTTAACCTGATACAGAAATATAACAGATGCATGGAAACCTATTGTCTGTTTCAGATCTTGAATCAGAAACCTCTGCCTTCTTCACTGAATCATATGCACTTTCTGATTTACCAGAAATAAATGTTTCTATCCTTTTTTCTCCTAGCCTTCAATTTTAACTCATAATCATTGCCTAATTGCTGTAAACAAACAAAATACAAACTCGCTGAGTCTTAGAGCATGGAACCAGTAGCAGGGATACTCCAAAACGACTTGCTAGTGATACAAAAATAAGGTTTAGGAATGGAATAAATAGTGATGACTCAGTGTATTTCAAAGAGTAAGTCTGCAGTTACAATCTCTGTGCTTGGAATGAATGGGGGCAAAAAAAATAAAACAACTGGCAATAGTCCAGTCTGTCAATCCTCTTCTGTATCAGCCCCTTTAGTTGGACCTGATGGTCGTGTTAGGTGATGGAAAATACACTTTCTCCCACAAATGCACTTGACAACATCTCCATCTGTCTTAGAAGATAGTCACTGATATCTGTGCCAAAAAAATGTGACCAAGCCTTAAGTGAAATTGGGTTCTGAGGATCATATAGACATCATTTTTTTGCTACAATAATATATTATAGGGATTACCCCAAATAGGAGAACTCTATGAGTATGTAAAATCTTCCATTTCCCCAAGCTGCTTATGCAACATCATGTTGCCTTTAACTGATGCTCTGATTAGTCATTCCATTCTCTCAGACCGTAGCTGTGAGCCTTTCTCTGCTTATTACTAGACTGTGGATTTGCGAGCAGAGTCAGCAGAAAACTTCAAGTTAGTCATTACAAACAGAATGACAGCTAATTTGAGGTTAAACAAAATAAATCTTGTTTTTCAGAGTTAGTCGAAGTCTGATGTCTAGTGAAATTTTAGCTACGGATTTAGGAGTTGCATTAGCTATATATTTAGGAGAAAATAACTTTAACGGTGACCTAACAGCCTCTCTATAGTAACAGACAAAAAAGCTTAAATCTGTTCTGTTGAAGAGTGGTGACTCTGCCTTTTTGTAGTTCTCTGCTTCTGAATCAAGCCAGATAAATCTAGAGTTAAAGGAGTAAAAGGAGGAAACAAATGGGTGACTTCTTGTCGGCATGCTGGCTTAGCCAAGCTGTTCCGGCATACTTTGTCTTTCCAAAGCTGTGGAAGAGGAATCAGTGCCTATAGCCACCCAGCAGAGAAGAAACCACATACTGACAGACATCTGCTTTGTTACCATCTCCACAGAGTTTTCAGATTTCAGTTTTCTCTCTCTTTATCGTCCCTGTCCATTCTTAGGGGACAACAAAAGAGAAGGCTTGTCATATCAAAGACAGACATTAAATCAAATCAATATCAATATATTGACAGTCAATGAGGCAAGGCTTCTAGGAATTTGGACTTTTGGTTACAATAAATGCCATCTTTGTATTCTGGTTCACGGTTGCTTTATGAAGCAGTGTTATTTGCAGTTATCAAATGTTGTGATCACCATGGCAACTCCCCACTCACTTTTTCTACTATTTTGCTTGTCAATCTGTTAGAGGTACAGAGTCTTAAGGCACAATCCTGCAAAAGGCTGAGCAATTCTGACACCCTTCTTGCACTCAGAAAGGGAATGTTCTCAGCACCTCAACAGAGCAGCTCAGCCCCTTACACCGGAAGTCATCCTGCACTACTCTGTATTCAGAGTCTCTGTCAAGTTCAGTCAGGGTGAGATACAAGTAGTCATTTATACACACTTTGTTATCTATGTTACAGCAGCCCCAGATGCCCCAATCAGCATGGCATGAAACATCACTTAGAGATGGTAATTAATTAACAATGTATTTTTAAAAACAAGGTTGCTAGATTCTTTTGCATGTCTGTCATTTGTTACTGCAGCTTGATGGATGTCATCCTTCCTTCTGCCCATCATTCTGACATGGGAAGAGCAGTGGAGAAGGTGGAGGAGTATTTTTCTCTGATTGCATACTACTTTCTCATTTGCAGCAATTCACAGTCAGAGCAGTCTAAACCTGGATTGCATTGTCACAATTTATCTTCTTTGATTTCCTTGTAATAGGAAAAGGGAAAAGGGAAGAACATAATGAATGAAATGACAAGAAATGAAGCCCTCAGTCCAAATCTGTTCAGTCTAACTATCACTTTTTGTGGGAGGTAAGCTTCACAAAAAGATGCCCTGCACACCACATCTATGCCAAGCCTCCTCCAGGATCCATCTACAGGGCAACCAGAGATGTGTACACAGCCTCATGCAACCTGTTGATGCACCACTAACCATGGTATCACATGCTTCAGTGCAGGCTCTGCAAGCTGACCTGAAAAATCCTAGGACCACATGACACTCATGGGCAGTCAATAGCAGGACTTACACCTATGCATGCAGGCTTCTGCACACCTTTGGATCAGGTGCTACCTGAGTGGTTATTGTTGCTTCTACCCCTTCCACGTTGGAGCAGAAACTTCTACGTGGGAGATTTGTCTACCAAACACGTTAGGATAGGACCTCTATTATGTAAACGTAAATGCAAATGCAACTCAACTTGTATGTAATTATGTTCTACTCATTTGTTTCACACAATGGTGATGCTGAACTCTCTTCTAGGTTATGGATGTTTCTAAAACCAACAGCAGCATCAGGGACTGTAGTGGTAGAACAAGCGGTAATGGGTTTAAACTAAATCCATAAAAGGGGAAGTTCAGGATAGATACAACAAAGAAGATCTTTACTGTGAGGGTGGTGAAGCACTGGAACAGGTTACCCAAAGAAGTGTAAACGCTCCATCCCTGGCAGTGCTCAAGGCCAGGTTGGACAGAGCCTTGGGTGACGTGGTCTACTGCAAGGCAACCCTTACGGTCCTTTCCAACCCAAATCATTCTGTGATTCTATGATTCTATGAAAATGAGGTAATATGCAGGCCTATTTTGTTTTAATGCAAATCACAAATAGTTCCAAAATACTGAGCAGGTCTTATTTGAAACTCAAGTTTAGATGTTGTGAAATGAAGTTACCCAGCCATGACTGAAAATTGTAACAGCATTTGTTTGAGAATTCAATGAGATGCAATATTTGGAGCCTGAACAAGTATGAGAGAAAGACGTAGCTTTGAAACTTGAAAAGTGATGAGAAATTGTTGAAACTCATAACTGTTTATCAGTCTTTCGGAAGAATGTGATCTTACAAATATGGTGTATTTTGGTCCAAACAGATTTTGTCAGGAAAAGTTATATAAGTTAAAACAGATGCTAGAATTCAACAGCAAGCAGAATGTTCAATGTGTTAACATGGTAGAATAATGAGTTGATGTGTTACAATACAGATGAATAATTAAGAACACAGAATCTGTGATATGAATTTAAAATACTGCTTTAAGTTTGATGGTGTATCTTTAAAATTACCAGGTGTGACATTCATATCAAAAACTGTACTTGCCCGGTTCCCAGCAAACAAGCATCGAAATGCTGCTTGCAACTCAATAATGCTATGTATCAAGAGAAAAGCTCTGGACACCTTGGGAAGCATCTAACTGAAAGAGGAAATTTCCACTCTGTGTTAACAAGCTGATCTGGCAACCTTACTGCAAAATCATACTTGAAAAACATCTGAAAAGCAGCAATCTGCATTATTCACTAGAAGACCCAGCAATCTCATTGTCATTATCTGTATTTCATCAGTCTAGTAAAACTGACAACCATCATTCTTAGCTTCTTGTAATGGAAAGTACAAAAGACAATTAAATGGTGCTGTTAAGGCTCAAATTTGAGTCCTTACAATGATGAAGGCTAACTACTTGCTGGGCTGTACTATTAGGAGCATAGGAAGTGGTTTAAGAATCTGAGCATCTGATCATAAAAATAACCCCTTTAGGGTGAAATATCCTCTGAGTTGAGGACAATATTCAGAAACCAGATGATACTCCCTCCAACAGCTTGTAGTATCTGCTTCAGGTTCCTCTGAAGTTCATGGAATCTGTAAGTGAAGTCATTGGGGTGCACTATCTTCTCCTGTGTGATATTTCCACCCATGTCTGTGCTGTGTTTCTCAGCTTTCCTGCAGTGAAGTACCCTGAGTAAGCTTCATGAGGACAGTTCTTCCTCTTTATACTCAAAGACGGGGCCCACAGCCCTGTTATGATTTGATTGTGCCTTCAGTATGGTTCCAGCAGAGGCACAAGTTTAGAGGCTTTTAAAAAGTATATATCTATTTATTTTAGGGAATGAGAACAAGAAAAACGATAAGGAAAATGTCAAGATTACTATGTTTGCAAAAACACTCTTATGACACGCTGCACCCAACTTAATAGGCAACTCCAAGAGGAGTTTCTCGCAAAGATTTTTCTTAAAAATGGCATTTAATATGTTTTCCCTTATATTTGAGTGGTTAAAAAAATGTTATGGAACAGGATTTCTGAATTTTCTTCCTATTGTTTTCGCTGAGTTTGGGTAAATCAGAGTCCTTTTCCCCCCTGTTTTGCTAAAATAACAAATCTGCGGGCTTCTCACAAAATTCCATTGCTCAGTGGCTGTTAAAGGTCTCTGAAATGTTCAGCTAAAAATTGTTACTGAAAAATTAAAAATTAAACTTTTAAATAAAAATTTAAGAATAAAAAAAAATTAAGAATGGCAAACACCCACCCATTTACTGTATAGGAACATGTTTATCAGGTATCTAGTGTACCTGTATCATTTTAAAATGCTTACTCCATGTGAAAAAAGAACACAGCCATTACACATGCATATGAATGTATTAAGTCTTTGAAGCATTACTGGACGTTTAAGAGGTTTGGGTATTGCAGTTTTGTTACTTAATACCGCATCAATTTCTTGCTCAGCTTAAACTAAGAAATGTTTTAGATCCAAGAGCAGACTATATTCAGTGGCAGAACCCCACCCCCATAACGCAGAGGAAAACAGTTTCATGCTGAATCAGAATACAACACATTAAATCCCAATTCAAATCTTGTCCCCGCTAATTATATTGCCACAGATGGAGGGACACAATTTACTGAGCATCTATCTGTGGACAGCGAAATTTTGGACAATGTGGGTGGTGCAACTTTTAAATCACACACATGCTGTGACTGAAGCAAAGCAAACAGACTCATCGATTAGAGTTATTTTATGATTGCAAATAAACCCAAAGTATTTGGTTTCATAGCGCAATTAAATGCATAAAAGCACAGTGGAAAGTTGAGTGCAAACCTTGTTTCACACTGGGAATTGGAAAAACAAATGTGTCCTGTAGGCATAATTCTGCTGCTTTTATCTAAGTCAAAGACTAAATAAGAAACATGCAGAAAAACAAGGTGAGAAGTGGAGATGGTCAAAGGGCAGAAAATCCTGTTCACAAACAGCATCAAACAGCATGCTTTCATTAGAAAATGGACGGTTCTTGGCATCTTTCTCTCTTTAGTATAGACCGCTTCCATATTTCTTACAGCTTCAGCTTTACCAGCTTAACTCTTCAGCTGGGAGCTGCTACCAGCGGATTATGATCAGGTACATAGGCAATACTGCCTTCAGTTAACCCCACTGTTTGAGCCTGCTGTGACTCAAGCATCCCAATAAAACTTGAGAGGCAAGGAAAGAAAGAAATACATGATTAAATATGCCCAAGCACAGTTATTAGGTATCTAAATCTCCGTCTTCTATTAACAGACAGTGATATGACTGCATGTTACTAAATGTGTGTCAATGCACCTGATACAGTGAGCTGACATGATGTTTTGCAGCAATGGTATTTTGCGTAATGTTTGCCAGGAGTGCATATATAGTCTCCCTATAAATTTAATTCAAGGATCTAATACACCTGATAGGGGCATGAAGCATACTTTGTGTGATAAAAACTAAATGCAAGAAGGGAAAAATAAAGCCAGAAAAGTTACAATCCCATGAAGCTTGCATTTCACTGCAAATGAATTTGGTCATGAATCAGGAGAGGGAAAAAGCACTCCTTTCCAACCAACCAGCTAGTGCTCGTGCTAAAGACTTTCTGCTGCTGTTATGTGCTTTATCTGTTGCAGGCTTTATACTTGCTGTGGGAGGACAGATGATATTTGATCTGGCATAAAGCTAGGACTCAAGCACAGAGGGTGTCATACCAACACAAATGCAATCACATCTTCTGAATATGCCTGAATCAGCAGCCTAGGCTTACAGGGCATCAGCATTTTACATCATCTTGCAGCAGGAGTTTGGTCCATTACACAGAGCCCTACAGATGTCCTATAACATCAAGTCACAGCCTGTGAGGCTACATGTGCCACTAGCACAGCACCATCTTTGCTCAGGGTAGACCCTGAACCTTTCCAAATTCCCATATGAATTAATTCTTCCCTTGCATACTCTTAGGAAACAGGACTTCCACAAATACTAGGTCTGGGTAGAAAACAAGGACAACTTAGCTGAAAGGGGGAAGGGTTATGTCATTCATTTGCTTGTAATAACAATAGGAAACTAATAATATATTTATGCACAACAAGTCATGCTGAGCCTGCTTCCATGACAAAAACACTTCCACGTGCCATTTCTGCCTGCCTTCGTTTATGCAGCCCTCACTGAAAGCTTCAGTAAAAAGTTAGTGAATCCCAGAGCAATGAGCCTGTACCTAAAGCACATCTCTTGTCTCTAGTACCAAGTACCAAGTGGCACCTGATTTTCATGGAGAGATAAGTTCTCGTTGTCCCTGCCCTTGAGGTTGTCTTTTGCTAAAGTGTCAGATATATGCCTCTTCATCTGCCTCATACTTCACCATAGTTCAGTCTCTATAGCTGTGGATCTCACCCTACTTGGTGCTGAGAAAGAGAACGATCAAGACCTGAAGCACAGAAATTACAGCTGTAAGGAGTACTACTTGTGGTCCTCCTTCTCCCTCTCATAGACACTATTTACCTCCCTCACCAGCAGCCAGAACAGGAAATCCAATTTTGCAGGACTTTTCTCAATGGCTTTTTATCCTGGTCCCATTCTTATCTCCAGTCTTTTACCATCCCGCAGCTCGATCATCTTGGATGTTCCCCAGTCCCATCCCCTTCTCTTTGGGGCAGCAGAATGGAATCTTTCTGTCCTCCTGAGAAGCCCTTTAGCTGCTGCTGGAGATGGATGCAAGCTAAACAAAGATTAAGCTAGTTACTCAATGAGTTTAGTGAGGAAAAAGCAACAATACCAGGATATGCAGCTGACCTGCCATGAAAATCAAACAGTGAATTTCACATAATTGCCTGAATACCTCTTGTCATTAGTTGGCAAACAATACAGAGCTACAGAGCGATCACAAAATCTGTTCACCAAACCATATCAAGTAGGAACAAATTCATAAACACTGTCATCTGACTGCAAACATTTCACAAAGAGAACAGCGATATTTTTTCACCAATAAATTATCAGTAGAAATGCGTGATAATGCAACTGTAAAAGTAATATAAAACATCATCTTTAATGTGAAGATTACCTAAGACCATCCAAGATTACTGTATTAATCAAAGGAGATAAATAAAGATTTATCCAAGTCTATCAGTCTCAGTGCAAGGATTAGTGAAAGTACAGAGCTCGAAGCGCTGTGTATACATCTATGGTTACAAGCATAAAGGGTGAAAGCACTCCATATCTGGCCAGAAAACAGCCTTTGAGAAAGAAAATTGTGCTCTATGTATCCATTTTCATGATGGTTGGTTTTCTCTATATGACATTGACAACACCAAATTTTCTTCCTCCTCGAAGTCCACACATTAAAGTAGCATGATGATAATACACATGAAATGAAGATCATGCAGCACAATCATTTTTAAGTGTGACAATATGTTCAAGAACTTTCAGGAAGTTTTATATACTCTAAAGAGGAGAAAAGTAGTTTTTCTTTCTGGATCATTGAACTAGCTGACTGTCTTACCTATGCTGCTCTCTCTATATATGCTCCATCCCTGGCAGTGTTCAAGACTAGGTTAGACTGAACCTTGGGTGGCATGGTTTAGTGTGAGGTGTCCCTGCCCGTGACAGGGGGTTGGAACTGAATGATCTTAAGGTCTTTTCCAACCCAAACCATTCTGTGCTTCTATGATTCTATGACTCTATATTGAGCATTTTCTTGAATGTAAGGGTATGAAAGTCCCAAATTTCACAAGATTTCAGCAGCTAAACTTAGAAGAAAATATTTTTGAAGACCTCAGTCTACTGATGTAAGATATTGCTTTGTATACCCTTACACTCTTGACATTTGAAATATGGCCCTGATATAGGTGCTTCTATGAATGGTGTGTCCCTTTGAAAAATCAAGGTTTTGTCAAGACAGTGGCTAATCCACACCTTAGTTTTTAAAATGCTGCTTTTATTGTTTCAATATGATAATTAAAACTCAACCAACCAAAAAACCCCCAAACCTCAAGATCTAATATTTGATATACAAACCTTGCAAATGTTCTGTAACTTACCTTAGGAAGAAGCCAACAAGTGGCTTGAAATAGCTGTAATTTTGATTTATTGTATTTACAGATGCTTAGGGGGATGCAACACCTTGCACTCAGTGTAAACATCTGGGCTATAGTGTTAAGGACTTCATGGCCCTATATCTTTTATGTGTGAATATGGTTCCTGTTATCATCTTGCTGTCGCTCATGTGTTCTCAGTGTGTGATGGGATGGTCTGCAAGCTCCATCAGGGCTGTCTTATGGGGCATAGACAGTCTGGAAGCACGAAATTTGGAAGAAACTGAAGGAGGTGGGAGAGAAAGCTGGAGGACATAGAAGAGGTTGGTATGTTGGGAATGGCTAGAGGTTGATGTTACCTCCTTGACTGCCTACTCCAGTCTGGCTGCCCTGACTATAAGGCCTTCATGTGAGTTCTAAACTGCAGAGCAGACAAAGAACCAATATGAGAACAAGCTACATGACAGAAGTACAGAAGAAGGAAGACAGCACAGATCTGCATTGTCCCTCAGTGCACTTTGTATCTAGGAAGAGATCAGATAAATCAGATTAAATGCTAGAACTATTTATATTTTCATTCCAAATCATACTCTCCCACATCTTCAGCTTTCTCAGTCATGACACAAAGTGTTGCCTATCATCTCATGTGCATTGATGAGAAATTGCTTGTTGGGATGTTGTAAATGCCTTAAGATCCCTGGCTGAAAGGTTGTGCAGAAATGCAAATCATTTTTACCTTCCTCTCGAACATTGCAATGTAATCAGTGCACAAATGCAGACAAGGCCAAAAGGCTTGTATCAACCAATAAATACTTTCTTAAAGAACCCCTATATCAACATCTGAAATGAAAGTAAAAAGGTAAAACTCTTGGTCAAGAAACACTGGTGGAAGCAAGTGATAAACAACAGGATGAGTGGATCTGAATGTCTCTATCAGCTACACTGAAAATAACACTAACGAAACCCAGTGACATACATAAACATACTAGTTCTAATCATATCTCTATTTGTAATCAAAGGAAAAGCATTGAATCCAATACATTCTAGCAAGAAACCAGCTTCTATCACCAGTTTTATGAAAGATCTGCTTCTGTTGAATTGGTTTGTATCAGGATGAAATTGTGCCACTTCTACTCTGCACTTTTCAGGCCACACCTGAAATAGTGTGTTCAGATTTAACATGCCTCCAGGCCAAAAGAGACATTAAGAAATTGGAAAGGGTCCAAAGGAGGGCCATGAAAATGGTCAGAGGCTGGGGAACCTTGATGAAGAAAGGTTGAAGGAATTGACTCTGTTCAGACCACAGGAAAGAAGGCTTGGGGGCATCTAATTACTGTCTTCTAACACTGAAAGTTTGTTACTGAAAAGATGGATGTGCTGTCTTCAAGAGGTGACCTGTGACAGGTCAAGAGGTAAGGGACATGACTTATGTCCTAAGGCAGAAAATTTTGTCTAGATATATGAAAGAAAAGTCATCACCTTGAGAACAATTAAACATAGGAAGAAGTCATCCTGAGAAGCAGTGGAATTGCTCTTGCTGGAGATAATCAAGACTTGACCTGACAGATCCTTGTATTAAACTAATCTAAGTACCTGCTTTAGCCACAGAGTTGGACCAGGTGATGTCTCTTCCAGAACGACCTTCTCTGTGATTCTGTGGTTTATAGCTATGTAATAATTGCTAAACAGAAAAAAGAGAATCATAGAATCATGGAATGAGTTGGGTTGGAATGGATCTGAATTATCTTGTTCCAGCCTCCTGGGACATGCAGGCACGCCTTCCAGTTGAATGAACCTGGCCTTGAACACTGCCAGGGATGGGGCAGCCACAGCTTCTCTGGGCACCCTGTGCCAGCGCCTCAGCACCCTCACAGGGAAGAGCTTCTGCCTAAGAGCTCATCTCAGTCTCCCCTCTGGCAGGTTAAAGCCATTCCCCTTGTCCTGTCCCTACAGGCCCTTATCCAAAGCCCCTCTCCAAGTTTCCTGGAGCCCCGTTAGGCACTGGAGCTGCTCTAAGGTCTCCCCTTCAGGAGCCTTCTCTTCTCCAGGCTGAACCAGCCCAGCTCTCTCAGCTTGGCTCCAGAGCAGAGCTGCTCCAGCCTTGCAGCATCTTCATGGCCTCCTCTGGACCTGCTCCAACATGTCCATGTCCCTCTCATTTTGGGGCCATGTCACTGACAAAGATGTTAAAACAACTTTGCTCCCAACACTAACCCCTGAGGAACACCATTTATTGCTGGTCTCCACTTGGACATAGAGCCATTGACCACAACTCTTTGAGTGCAGCCATTCAGCTATTCCTTATTCACTGAGTGGTCCATCCATCAGGTCTATCTCTCCAATTTAGAGATAAGAATGTTGTGCATTTGATAGTGTAATGAGGAAAAATAATTCTTTAATGATTCAGGGCATACTTTCTGAAGCCTATGCTCCCTGTATTTCAAAAGCAGTCTATTCATTATCTAATATTTGATATTTCAATAGAAACCTGAATAATTTAAAAGGGATTTCAGGAAAAAAATTTGTTATTAAAATGCCCATTCATCTATCATCAAAACTCAACCTTCCTTTTATTTTCTCTTGAGAGCCACTGTAATTCAGACCCTATTTTTCTAACTTTCTCTGTGCATTGCACAGCTTAAGAGGACTGGAAATTTTATTGCCACTGTCGCTGTAAGTAAAAAGAAATACCCAAGACTGATCTTTGGAGAATACCAACCCAGATGCTAATACATTAAAATAAACATTTCTAAGGCATAATGACACAACAAACAGCACCAGAAGTCATCGGTACTGCTGGTAATTCTGTGCGCTTTTAATTTTGCAACTAATGTTTCGAGACAATTTAGTCAAATACCTTCGAGAGGTGTGAGGAAACAGCATCAACTTCCTTAAATGCATCAAGGGTAAAAGAAAAAAATACTATTCATGGCAGTATTCCCAGACCTAATGTGTGGATAATGAGCAAATTCCTCTCTTCTCTATATGTGATTTTTTGTTTATATAGAGGGAAAATATGTTTTCAGCATGTAAAACCAGAACTGTGACACAAGAATCAGCCTATAGTGATAGAATAATCATCTTCATACAGGAGAAAAGTTCTCATTTTCTCCATGAGTCAGTGAAAAAGTTAAAGGAACACCCAGCATCATTCCCAACAGATGTCTGCAGGGAAAGGACAGCTCTTGCAGGTTTCCTTTTACAGCCTGAATCATTGACAATACCCATTCCTGGGCTGTATAAAGGAATCCTCTTTTTACACCTGTCAGCAGTGTTGATGCTGTCAAGTTGTATCAGACAGCAGTCTGTGGGAAAGGTATAATTCATCCTCTGGGAGCTGCCAGGTATCAAGTGGTTTTCCTCAAGCCCTTCATTTCCCCGAAAGCTGTGGTCTAAAGAAACAACTGAAATCATGAGTCCCAAATTTCACTACGGTTAATACTGTTTATACAGTTTTGGCAGTTTAGAGAGACTTTTGTGAGTGTAAATATAAATTGCCTTCATATGTACTTGAGAAGGTGGTACAGAACACGAGTTGTGCCCATTTTCTACTTATTAGTAATATGAAGGCAGACTGGTTTTTGTGAATTATTCAATCGCCTTCTATTCAGTAGGCAAATATCCCATTAAATTTAAATGTTAAACTGAATAACAGATCAGAGATTGGGATTTAAATTTTAAATGCTGCAAAGACCCTTTCTGCCATCATCTGTTAAAGTACACCTGATTTACATACCCAAAGGCCCTTGCTTTAATCTGGATTTCACCCTAGAACAGTAGTACTTCCCTGCTGTCATTATTATCTATATATTTCACCTTGTCTAGTCTGTCAAGTTCTTAATATAGCTCCAAAGTTATCAGAGCAAACCGGTTAATAAGAATAACTACTGAACAAAAGCTAGTGTGAACAACTTAGTTATTTGTTATGTAGTGTAAGATAACATAGAAACCTTCTTAAAATTCTTATTTCTGAGTTAATGGTTTAGATTCTTTCCTTTAGCTTAACCCAGATATTAAAAAAAGTCAATCATAGAACCTGCATTAAAAAGTCCTGTATTTGCCAAAACTCTGAAATCATCTAACCTACATGTCAGACACTCTCAGACACTCATCGTTTCCAACTATAAAACTTTTATATTATCAGTGATTTACAAACAACTACACAGAAGCAGCAGCTTAGTTTATTATTAATATGAACACAGGGACAGCTGAGCTGAGTCAGAGGGGCAGTCTGTCATGTAACTGCTTTAACATAGACAGACATCCCAAAGGGAAGGCAGTTGCTGTCTCTCCCAAATCTCCCCAGAGTTTCACAGCATTTGAGCTGTTCTTTAAGCTCCAGCTCTGTATTCTCTGATTACACAAAAATGTCAGTTCTAATAAAATCATTGTACATTTTTAGCCCTCATTACAATGAGCTTGCTGGCTCGTTCGTAAGTGGGAGCTACATTTCTACCTCTCCATATACCATCTTTCACTGCTGCTGCCTGAGGGTCCTGGTATCATTATTGGGATGTGCTGTATAACTTGAAAGACTAGGCAAGGTGAAATACATAGATAATAATGACAGATCCCTCCTTTCTCTTTAGATACATGTGGGGTCTCTCACCAGAGAACCTTCCACTTTTTCCTCCACTTTCAGATACCCACTAAGTCCTTCAACTGCCCCTGGTCCTCCTTCAGAGATCCACATGGACAGGCACCAACACCACCCTGCAACAGATTTGTAATAGTTCTTGGTTTTTTAAACACTATAATGAATTTTGGGCTCTTGACTAGTGTTTTCACTGCTGTAAATAAGTGAAAAGGGGCACAAATAGATCATGAAAGGTGTGGTCTAAATTGTCTTACTATAGGATTGTATTTGCTGTACAGCTATTAATATCATGGAGTACTTAAAGGAAGCACAATATACACTTTCCGATACAGTGGATGATATAGGCAATTTAAAATTCAATCTCATCAACCTATATTCCATTCTACATGGATTAATTTGTGCAAACTGGCAATCATGTGTAATTCTCCAAAGATAAATGCACAGCACTAGAAAAATCTGATCTGAAATTGTTAACAACTTGGAAGTCATACAAACACCGCGGAAAGTAGAGCCACAATATAAGTGCACAGGTTTTCTAAACGCATCACCATTTATCCTTGATTCTGAGCCTCTGTCCCCTGACACAACCTCACCTTCAGAGGTCTGAAGCATTCTAAAACCAATCTGCATTATAATTTGCACTGCTAAAAAAAAGCCTACTGAAGCCAGAACATCCAAAACTAAACATATTTTTTCCTAAATGTAGCTCATATTATCTCCTTGCGATATAGGTAGGTCCTGAAAATATAACTTTCTGGACTTGCTCTTAACAGCATTTGCTGGGGACTTTAGGCACGTTCACTTTACAACAATTGAATTCCAGTGAAGTTAACGTTATTTCTCTTGGTACAGGTACCACTGGACTCCTGGGGTTTAACTATCATGGAGAATCATGTTTGTAGTCCAATAAGCCCTTTCTCCTTTACCCTTATTTAAGCAAGAACATAGAAAAAACAAGCAGGATGAATAAATAAAAGTTTAAACACCAGATGTCGCCTCTAATGTTTTTCCCTGCTGATGGGTTGTCGGAATCCCAGGAGACTGACTGTCATCAAGATGGAGAAAGTCTTATTCTACCCCTGGGGAATAATTCCATGCACTTAATGCCAAAGCAGGCATTGCTCCATCGCTCCCCAACACAGGGAACAGAAACAGGCTTTGCAGCCATACACCTTTGGAGTGCAACAGAGCTTTTGTGGGACAGCAGAACAGTTCTTTCTGCTTCACATGGTCCCTATATATCTACCCTGAGTTTCTACAGATGTGTAAAGTCAATTCAAAAATACTATCCGACCAATCCCTTGCCTGACATTCTGTGTCCATTTTAGGAATAGGCTGACATTTTGCATTTCCCAAAGCATACCATCTTCTTCAAAGTTCAGCTCTCATTTCATCCCCCATGTAGTTCAACACTTTGCCTGTAAAAATTAAGCTTACAGAGTACAAAAAAGCCAGATTCACTCATCTTTCCAAGTTATGCTATTGTGGTTAAAAACCAGCACTTCTGAGAGGTACTAACAGCAGTCATCTCCTTACATGTCATCCCTGGTATTTATGTATGCAACTAGATTCCTTATATGGGTAGATTTCAGTCTCATTTCTTATTATTCTATATGCTATAGGATATATGAACACAGCTCTGAAAGGTAAAACATTTAACAGCAAAATCTGTAGTAGAAACACTTCTCATTTTAGTATATTTGTAGTTTGGTTTCTTCGTTTTCTTATTTTCATTGTTTGGGATTTATTGTGCCATCAATAAATCCCACATTGCTCAGTGGCAATAATAAGAAAGGTTACAACCTGAAAAGTAAGTGCCTAGTACTTAATTCTTGACTTTTTTTACATGTTGCTACCTATGTTGTTGGTTTTTTAGTCTTTTCATTTTGTGGCTTTAGCGGCTTAACTTCTATCTGCTTTTTTAACACTAGGCACAGATCAATTGAAGATGACTATGATGAAAATAGTGAAACCAATAGAATAAAATCCACCATTTGTAACATTGATCAACACTTTCCCGCTTGCTACAAGCAGAATTAGAAACCAGCAATGTATTTCATTGGAATTCAATGCTTCTGAAAACTGAAAACCTTGAGTTGCTATGGTCAGCATGAAACAGGAGAAATCCCATTAGTGCTCACTCTGCTCAATTTCCCCAAACTGAGTACTAACACATAAAGACATTAATTCATGAAAAAACTTATTGCCCCATGTTCAAAATTCTCTAGTAAGGCTCCTCTTTCCTGACACACTCACCTTTTTCTCCATGCTCTTTATGTCTTTATGTGATTTCAAACTTGCTTGTTGTTCCATAAGAGCAGTGCACAGATTTAATCTGCAGTCTAACCTTTACAGTATAAAAAGCACCTCTGGCTAAACTTTACTTGAACAGAAAAACCCCAGAAAACAAAGTCCCCAATATCTGATAGGTCGGTATCATTTCTGCCTTGATTTGTTGTTTCCTCACTGTGTGAAGAAAAGGAAGACAGAAAGAAAGAGAGAACAAAAGAAACCTTTACATGTTTTCCCTTTCAGAAACAACTGAGAGGATGTAGGAGGGAAGATAACTGGGAACACAGTGTGCTGAGATCACAGAATCATAGAATCAACTGAGTTGAAAAAGACCTCTAAGATCATCAAGTCCAACCATGACCCCAGGAATGCCAAGTCCACCACTAAATCATGTCACAGAGGGCCTCATCTACATGGTTTGTGAACACTTCCAGCCACCTCCTCACTGCATTCTCCTTTCAGGCAGTTGTAGAAAGTGATAAGGTCCCCTCTGAGTCTTCTCTTCTCCACACTAAACCCCTCCAGGTCCCTCAGCCATTCCCCATCACTCTTGTGCTCCAGGCCCTGCACCAGCTTCAGTGCGCTTCTCTGGCCCCACTCCAGCACCTCAATGTCTCTCGTCGTGAGGGGCCCAGAACCGAACACAAGGTTTGAGGTGTGGCCTCACCAGTGCCCAGTACAGGGGCATTAGATAGATATAAACTTCTTCCTACGACACTTTCTCACTAAAGCTCACCATTCCTCTTCAGTACTTGTGTTGCAATATCAGGGCAACACAGGAATTTGCTGACAAAATGAAGACTTATAAGCAAGCCCTCAGAGCTGGTGATGCACTGCTGCATCCTTGTGCTGGTCCCTAAATGGGCTCTTGAGGCAACAGCAGGGCATAGCGTTGCAGAGAGAACTTACAGGTATGGGTGAGATGGCTGAAGGTGAAAAGCACTACTCAAAACAAGAACAGAATATGTCCCAGCTGCTGTTTTTAACTAGATAAAGTGGGAGTGAGCTACGTTTTCTACCTAGTGTGGCTATTTTCTAAGGCAAATTTTGCAAAGTGTCAATGAGTACAAAGCTCTCCCAAAACACAGGTTTTCAAAGGGAAAATGAAAGATTCTCTGCAAGAACTAAGGGGCTGCAATCTTCTAGGGGGTTGATATGTAGATGCTTTTAGATTTCATATCATGCTAAATAAATGCCATCCCTCTTTGCCATGCAGCTATTTTTGAATCCTAATAAATTATTTGAGTGATAACCAGCAGCTATATTTGTTGAGAAATCAACGCATTTAAGTGACAAGATTCTATTTTAATATTTATGAATTTAAGCTTCATAGAAACACTGAAGTGTGATAAATATCAGCAAAAGTTGGGTTTTCTTTTCTGATGGCTGAAACTGAGATGAGAATAATGTTTCGGATTGTGGTTTATTCATTACATTTCAAAGGCAAAGACAACAAAACGTCTAAACCGCTCTCCCTCCTCTCAGGCCTGCAGCAATAATGAATAATTTATGGGAAACTTTCCCAAACTGAGAACCACCAAACTTTTAGTTTTTAAAACATTTGCCTTTTTTCCTGTTTTCCACTAGCCACCTATGCAAGAGAATTATAAGCAGGATTTAAAGTGATGGTTAAACAGTGAAGGCAGTAAGTAGACTGTGATGTACCAAAATCCAAGTTTTCACAATACTTGAAATGTATTAGATTAAATAATAAAATGAATAATAATATTCAAAATACATTTTTATTATTTAATATAATACCTTTCAATAATACTTGAAATGTATTTAATAATGAAAAAAGAAAATGTTTCTAAAATTTTAACAACATTTTGAGGGGATCCACTGGAAATGGTCATAACTTTCATTATGATACACTTTGAGAAAGTTCAAAAGATACTTTAGCTGCTCTAGCTAGTCTTGTGCCCATACACGATCCCTCTAGAGACATATCCAACTGTCTGTCTCCCAGCCTCTGCCACCAGGATTATTAAATGAACCAGTTAAAATTAAATAAAAAAAGAAAAAAACCCAAATCCACTTCTAATTGCATTCTCATTTTACCTTTTTATAGCAATGGCTCATGAGCAACAGTGTGCAAATATATCACTCCACACAGGGATTGTGGGTGTCCCACCTCTCACAGCAGCAGAATACTAATACTTCCCTAAAGTGGTTATTATATATTTATGGAAAAGACAGATAATGGGATGAATCAATTTATTCAAATGCATTGTCTTCAAAACAGCAGCTTAAGCCTGAATTTTGCAGTGCAGCTCTTCTGATCAGGCCACTCTGATCTGTGTCTATCAAGCCTGAGCCCGGGGTGCACTCTGTAAGTCAGTGGGTGCCTCCTTGCACATGGGCAACGGGTAAAACCACTATAACTCCAAACCAGGCTGGCAGCAAACTGCCTCCAGGTGGTCTGGAAGCTGCCTGAATTTCCACAGTGTGATTCACCACCTTCTGCTTCCAAAGAATCTTACCAGAGCAGGAACTCCAGCTGGCTTAGATTTACCAACAAAAACCTGAGGTCTATAATCATAGAATCATAGAATGGCTTGGGTTGGAAAGGACCTTAAGATCATCCAGTTCCAACCCCCTGCCATGGGCAGGGACACCTCACACTAAACCATGTCACCCAAGACTCCATCCAACCTGGCTTTGAACACTGCCAGGGATGGAGCATTCACAACATCTTTGGGCAACCTGCTCCACTGCCTCACCACCCTCACAGTAAACAACTTCTTCCTTATATCTAGTATGCACAAAAGATGATGGTTGTAGTGATGGGAATAGTTTCTGAACAAATGAAGCTGGGTTTTTTCTTTCCCACAGTTAGGTGACTAAAGAAAACAGCACCAGATTTAAGGTCTGATGCAGCACTCAGTGAAGTAAATAGTAAGACTCTCTACTCTTGCCCTGTAAAAACTGGTTTTTTAAAGATTTTATAAATGTCATTAGAAATATGCCTTTAAAATGGAATGTTTCACATGCAACAGGTTCACAAAGTCTTGCTGTAATATTCTGCTTATCAAGTTTTATACTGAAGCTAACTTGGTATAAACTTAACCAAGGAATACAAAGGCAATAGTTAATACTTCTCCTATGAGATTCTTCCCAATGTTTTATTTAAAGTTCATTTTCCTAAATAAATCTGCATGTGGTATTGATGAAATAAATCTTTTAATCCAACAAGGCAATGTCAGCACTACCACGAGGATTCACTGTTTACAAATTATTAAAGCTAAATACAATGCCAACTGTTTCTATAGAACTCTTATTGCTGGAAATACTGTGGGTTTGTAATATCAAGACCTTTATTTCCTTAAACAAAAGCACTTGCTTTTCATACGCTAATATTTCATTTTAGACAAGTTTTTATATACCTGTTATCTTAAACTTCTGGCATCGGAGTACCCATTATACACTCCCAGCTAAGTCAAGCTGACTAATTCTGACAGCAAAATTAATAAAAATGAATAAAAGTGCTAATTCTTCTTAATTTAAAACCATAATCAGGACTGACCCAAAATGTCAGTTTAATAGCACCCACAAATGAATCCCATTTGAATATCTTCCTTTCCAAGTATTCTTTATATTAAACATTAACTCAGAAGGTAAAAAAAATGCGGTTGTGAATAAACACAATGAAAAGCCCTTCAGACTGAACAGCTAGCATTTATCCAATGAATAACCTTTACTCAGGCAAGAGAAGCATAGTGTGACTGAGGAAAGGAGAAAAAAGGGGAATGATTAAATGATTTAGACCATAGTAATCTATAATCTGATTTCCATTCACTTCCATTTGCACAGGCTACAATCTTTCTTCTTGCCATAGCTCAAGAAAGGCTATTCTTCTTCGAAAAATAAATGTAATTATGCTTATAAAATATTTTTTTAGGCACAAGTACACGGGGTTATTCATTGCTCAGTGCATTTGCACAGTTCTCATAGAATACAGTAAGATCGCCAGTTAAAAGTCATTAATTAGTAGGTTATAATACAACCTATTTTTTTTTAATATTATGGAATACAAAAATATTTCGATTTTACTGGTACATTTAAAAATGGCAACTGGTCCTTCAATCAGTGTGTGTTACAGTACTGAACAGCCAGTCCAGTTCTGTTTAATTTCCAGTAAAGGTTACTCTTAAGAAAGGTAGGTATGTTAGTGCTGCAGCATCTCTAAAAATCAGAGGAAATTAGAGAAATCTAATGTTTTTTTCCCAATGAACAGAGATAATTTCCAAACATCCTAGAAAATCCTGAAGGATTCTCTGCCTGATTTCTACTCACTTTTCCACTCTCTCCTCCTTCCAAGCACATCTTTGCTGGTTGCTCTGAAGGGAAGGTTTCTATTGGTAGTAGTGACCTCAGAGCAAATATACATGAACAGCTGGTTTGAAAGGACAAATTTTATCTAAAGAGACATTCTAAAGTGATCATCCCACATAGAAGAATGAAACTTTGTTGACTTTCAGCAATACATTCTTAAAAGAGCAAGTTTGGTTCTTTCTGCCACATGACTCAGCTGTTGGCCAATGAATCCTCCATCTCCTCCCATCCAAACTCTGGATCTCAGATTTAGATTTTTGTATGGCTTGCAGTGAATTTAAGCCTGTGCACTTGTTTTCTGTAGCTTCTGTTTTCTTTCATAGTCTCGTGCATGAATTTCTGCTGCGCCACGAGTTGCTGGAGCATATAAATTAGGCTTCAACCAGCTGGAGTCTCCTGCTGCAGCTGATATTTTATTAAGTGCTCTGCTCTCCTCGCTGCAGCTCAGACAGGTTTTTCCTACCCATATGGACAGAAGTAATGTCCACACATGGGATATAGTATACAGGGAAAATTGTTGATGCAAGATGTAATTTATGATGACATTTAACTCTTTAGCATTGATTTTTGAAAGCTGAAGGCTGGACACATTCAGAAAAGGATCCCCACACAGGGAATACGTTTCTTGGTTTGGTTTATAAAAGCCCAAATTTGACAATTCTGTGTCAATCCATCAGTTTATTTGCCTGTCTGCATGGTGCAGATGAAGACAGATGTCTTGGTGTTGTAAGTTTAGTTTTCTGAGTGGCCTTTTCCCACACTTATTGCATGGCTTTTTCTCCAAGAACTCTATTGTCTTCCAGTTTATGGCACTTTGAAAGGTAATACTGAAGCGGCCTGTTAGAGAAGAGACATACCTTCACACTACCAGTAGTTTTATTCCTGTCTGGTTTTCTTTTACTCTGTGGCTGAAACAGAGCTTTCTAATTCACTTTCATAAGATTAAGTTTGGTGATTCCAAACTATTCTGAGAACCTCTTGGTGACACAATACATCTGCTCACTCTGACCTACAAATCATAACATCTCCATTACAAGACAGTCATGCAACTGGCCCATTATGCTCCCCTACTCCTGGCCTCTGAAGGACTGGGCAGATACCATCAAGGTTGCTTACTAAAACCAGTGGGATTCATTGTGCTAATGTCAATATATTTTGGATCATGCCATGTTTTAGATCAAAGGGCTTCTGTCACAACAAAAAGGCTGTGGAATTGAGATGGAAATGCTTCAACTTTCTGTTTTCTTTGTCAACTTAAATATCGCACAGTATTCCAGATATCATAACGTTTGTAAAGAGTTTCTGTAATTGGTATCTTGCAACCCTTGCAAGCAACTTCCTAAGCTCTTCCTAGCTCTTATTAAATCTAACCAGGGCAAGCCGTGAATTACCGTCAGGCCTCCATCCTGGATCAAGGCACCAACATGTAACCTGCTGAGAAATCACTGCTTAACAGCTCAGAATTCACACTCCCTACCTCAGGATGCACCACAGGCAGACAGGATCTTTTCTGCACTCCTGCTACTGTTATGAGCACAAGGAGAGAAACATAAAGAATCAAATACAAGCATATTGAACTCTTGTGCTTAGTACAAATACTACAGGTTTTCAGTGTTTTAAACTCACCACCAATACTGGTGAACAGTGGACTGAACAGCAATATTGAATTTCCAGCTCTGCTCCGTCGGGACAGATAAGAAATATAATACAATCTGGGGCATAAAGGTCTTATGATATTAGAGATAGGCAATGCAAGAAAGTAGTGTTGTCTGTTTGCAGAGAAATTACAGATGCCAGATAATGTAGACTGTTTGCACATGTAATGTCCAAGCATGGTCATAGCAACTGCCATTGCAGCCTGATTTGGAAATGGACAACAAAAGAGGATAAAACTTGACTAAATGAGGTGAAGGAAACAGGGTAAATTGTTTTATGGCATCTCTCATACAGCAAAATTTCTAAAGGTAACCAAATGAAAACCCCGTGTCTGGGACATTGCAATCATTTGAGTAGAAATGTACATCAAGCAAAACATTCCAGACCAAATTTCAGGGCTAAGAGAATGAGCTACAAGGGATGACCTTTCTGGTTTTCAAGCCCTTGAGCTTTTCCACTTCCTGACAATGCATCACTGCACCTCAGGAGAGTGTTCCAAGGCTTTAGAGAGACAGAATAATCCTCCTGGCTCCCAGAACTCATTCCCCCCCGCAACATTGCAAAGTACAATTCCACCTCCGGGTTCCCTGACAGCAGCACAGGAGCTTTCTGCCTTTTCCTTCTCCATCCTCTCACGTTATTGCTCCTTCAGTAATGCTGACTCAACTGTTTTTCTGCTAAACTAATTTTGTTAAATCTTTGGGTTACATAAACCCTCCCTCACTTACTCCCCCCCTTTTTTTTTTTGTTTTCAACTGTGAACTTCTCACTGATCTGATGAAACAGTAGTTAAAGGGGGTAATAAACTATGGTGTATATGGGGGGGATGACGAAGGGATAGTGATGGCTGAGGACAGTAAAGAATGGGAACCTCCATCCTATTTTACCATCATGTTGCCACTGTGAAATTGTGTTTTCTCTTTGAAATGCATCCTCCTCTGAGTGAAACAGATGAGCAGAATATATTCATTTCAGTTTTGAGCAGCCTGAGTATGCAGATGGCACAAGGAGAAGTTGCAGGCCCTTGCTTGGTGAAACACTGGGTGGTACTGAGACAGCCCCTGAGCTGTTCAATGCCGCAGAGATATTCCTGCCTGCTTTAGTGAGCTTGATCCAGCTACCTCAGCAACAAAGAAGATCATTAAAATAAAGGAGGTTGAAGTACAGTCAGTCTATTTTAGAACGTACAGCTCTATTCCATCAAAATTTGGTGTGGTGAGAAGGTGGAGGCACAGCTGCTACGTTACAAGTGAATCCCAGGAACACTTCTGCTATTTACAGAATACTCTACAGCGTGACAGAAGTGAGTAAGGTGGGATAATTAACTGATATAGTACAATGCTATAAACTGAATCAGTCAGGGACAGACCATTTAATGCACTATTTGCATTACCTAAACCATGTATTTGTATTATGACAGACACGATGTTATGAAAGATGACTGGACAGTGTTATTGTATGATGATTCGGAGAAAACTCCAGGAACAAACTCGCCAACAAATGGTCACTGAGAAAAAAAGACAATCCCGGTCTTAGAGAATAAGAAAATTGTTGGATATAGGTAGGTGTGGGTACAGAAGGAAGAAGGACCTCTAGTCAGCTGGGCAGGCGGCAGTCTTTGTGCACCTTGTACATTTAATCTTCTGTCTTGTTCTTTTTACAACGAAAGGTTGTAAACATGACACTTAAGGAAGAATAATAAAATATCCCAGTAATGGGTATGCAAATGTATCTAAATCAATCAGGTCAATTAGAGCTGCTCTATAAAATTTTGTTTAAAACTACAGAAATGGCTCTGCTTTTCCACTCTTTTACGTCCAGTTGATCACTACTAAAGACAAGATATGAGTCTAGAGAGATCTTTGGTCTTCCCTGTTACAGTCACTCTCTTGCTTGCATGTTCTCAGAAACATATAAATTATGGCCATTAAAATATTCCTTTCTCATACTAAAGATTAACTACAGCATCTTTTATACTGGTTTTTATCTACTACCTTTAAATTAGCCTGGAAAGAAACGTATGAATTTTCTTGGCTGCTCTTATGTCTTTATTCCTTACAGAAAGCCCCAAGGCTTTTCCACATTCAGTGTCCAAAATCATTCTTTCATAAAGACCTTTGACCAGGCTGCAAAATTAGGGGAAAAGGAAGATAAATGTCTACATTTTCTAAATGAGCTGCTGGCAAAGCCAATTACTAGGTTTATAACTGGTTATTGTGAATAATTGACTTAGTGAAATACTATCCAGTTAAAAGGAATGATTGTCAACTGATATCTTCTGGTAGTTATGAGATGAGAATGCAGGTCCCATCTGAGATGACAATTTCTGTTGCTGTTTTGTGTTTTACTGAGACTTTAAATTAGAACCCCCCTTTATCCTGCCACATTTGAAAATAAATCATTCCATATTACCCTTCCTGCAAACGTCCTTCCTTTTTTGAAGTATTTCTCAGTTGTTTTCTGCTCTTGCACCATATTTGAATGCTTCCCTATACTTGTTTTTAATCTTTTCACCAAATGTTTTGTTTGTTGGGATGAATATTGTATAACCTAAAATCCTCTCACTGTTTACTTTCTTCTGTCTCTCATGTCTGGGCACTTCATTCTTTCCCCTACATGTGTTGATTAGTACACAATCCAGAGATTACCGTATTCCAAATGTCACCATCCAAGTCATCCTGCTACTGCTTACACAGAATTGTTCTATTCAGAAAAATCTCCATGTTGTGAACAACTAAACAAAATGTAGTCTCTAATTAGCATTTTACTTATGAAGTTACATTGCCCTTTGTAACACTGAGTTTTTCCTTTTCTTATTATTTCAGTGACTGCAAGCTGAAGATTTTGGATGTTTCCCCAAATTTGATATCTAAGATTTTAGCTGACGACTGATAAATCTCTCCATCTTTCAAAGAGATTTCTTTCTGATTTAAAAATATATACCTAATTGGTCTATTTTCTTACATCTGTAAGGATAAATTTTGAGAGTTTTGGAGTTGCATAAGCTTTTACATTCTTTTGTTTCCTATTGATTCTGCTTAGATGCTCATTTCCTTCTGTTTTTTCACACATGGAAAATTAACATTCGGTTCTACTGTTCATTCTTTTTATTATTAAGGAAAAAAACAGTTCAATGCAGCTTTCCTCCCTGATTTTAAACTAATTGTCATTACCACCTCTAGAAGCTTTTCTAGGCTGTTGGGGATTTTTTATAGTACATAATTTTGGTTTGTAACCAAATTTGCTTTCATTTTTCAGATTAATTTTTCTCTTCCCTGTTGCTAAATTTATTCTCTCAGACTTCCACAATAAATCTCCATCTATTTTTCTTCAATTTACTTTATTTGCATTTAGCTGTTTACTCTTTCAACAAAGGCAACATGCTGTATTGTTACTGCAGATGAGTTGCATAATTCTGAAGTACTTGTTTAATCACGAAACAGCTTTTCAGTTGATTTTCCTCCACTCTACTTTCAAACATTCATCAAAATAGGACCTTTTCCCAAAAGTGGACTATGGTAATTATTGTCTGGAAAGGAACCAAAATATTCATCAATTGGTGTCTGGAGGCTCATGATCCTTGGTCATAATAACAATGCATTACATTCCTGAAAAAAATATTGGGTTTTGAAATATCTTGTTAGGAAATTTTAGCTGCCTTTTCCCTACTTATGACAAATCTGCCTTTCCTATTCTAACATAAATGCTTTTTCTTGACAGGTTCTTCTTCTATGAGCAGCAGAGTTGTTGAGATGTTGAGGGGGAGTTGTATTGTGACCCAGAGCACAAACTGAAAAAAAAAGTACAAATATGGGGATAACATCTCCTTTGCTCTTATCTCTGTCCTCAGAAATGTGCCCAACATGATACAAGCACAAACTTGAGAACTTCTACTGGGGGATTCAGTGCACATTGGAAACAAGGTTTTTTCATAGTAATGCTGCTGTTATTTACTAATTTATGATGCCATTTGTTTCCACTCTGATACATATGATGCTAAAAGTACAATAAGAATGAATTTAATGGATTTAGGAAGGTTATTTTTCTTCTTTAAGTGTCTACTGCATATCATTTACACTCCCAAATACTGCTTAGAATAAGAAGTTCCCTCTTAAATTCCTCTTTGGAGTTGCCATCCAAAACTTCAAGAGCATGCACAATCAATTCAACCATTCAGAATAGATAAGAGGCCAAATATAAACAACATGACTACAACAAAAATATTTGCTTGCTCATCTAAATCAGTATTTTGGCCACACACTTCCCTCATATTGCATAGCATCGTTTCCAGTCAGCTTCAATAGAGAACACAGAAACAGTGAACAAAACCAACTGAAGACAAAGATGTCAAACACAGGTTTATCAAGTCATAGGGCGCCAAAGAAAACTAAAATAAATTAGGAAAAAACGGCACACAAAGTAACATTTTATAGACAAGAAATGGTTTAAGCTCTGTTGAAAGCCTGGCTGTATCAAGACGTTTGAATGCAAGTATGGAGAAATATTTCCTATTGTAATTTGTAATATGGAAAGATAATAATTTCTGAGTCTACTTTTATGACAAGACTTTAAACTACTGATGGAATTATGCAAGTCCATTTCTCATGTATTTCACAATTTGAATTCCTTCAGTTCACTGGCGCTATCAAGAAAGGCAAAAAAATGTACAGTGGTACAGCAGAAAATCAAGGCATTTTTTGCGACTCTGATCGGAGTATTACCTAGTGCCTTCATTGCCCAGGTAATTTTCTGAATTCATATGGACCAAAAAAGTAGCATGAAAAAAACCTTTCATAATCTAGGAAGTGAGGTAAAAATAATATAGTGATGCTAAGATTAGGCCTTGAAGAGATATGTACAATTTGGTGTAATTAACAAAATAATGAATTATGAAGCCTAATGCAAATCTTTATTAAAAGATGTAAAAGTATCTTCATGAAGCTTAGCAAACCTTTTATCTGGCTGCTTAGTTTCTACAATAAGCAGAAACATTGCATGTGTACAGAAAATGGCTGCTGGATTGTGATTTTTTCTTCTTTACTGAAATGGAATAACTATGAAAAAATTGACCACAATTGTCCAGTCTTACAGTTCTCTTTCAACCTTCTTATCTTCTGCACTCAAACTAAATATTGTGTGTATGCAATTCTCTACAATGGCTTCAAAAGTTTACAACCTTACTCCCTTTGCATCTCACACCCTCATCTTAGCTTACACACATCCCCACCATGAACAAAAGGTGTTACCTTGCAAGGGGGGCATGCAATTCCAATAAATATGTTAGGAGAGAACTGCAAAGAGCTTTCTAACAGAACAAATTACTAACAGACCCAGTAGCCTCTGCATACTAACCAAAAAACAAACAAAACCCCACCAAACAAGCATGCAGATATGGCCTGATCTTACACATATTACAGGTCCCTGTGCTTCTCTCTTTTATGTCTGTCCCACACTGAAGACAAGGACTACAAACCTACAGATCCCATAACAGCTGCAGAAGAAGTGGAGAGAGATGGATCCATGTCCCACTCCTGAAATAAAACTCGACATAAGACAAACACTATTCATATGAAGGAGATCTTCTCATGATCCCTACATTGACAGGTGTTTCCTGTATTTTAAAACCAGCAAAGAAAATTACACAAATCTTCTCCCAAAACCTCTTCCACACTTATCTCCAAAGTTTTGGCTCTTTGTCTTGACTGACACGAGATCAGCACCCTGGGATCCTTTACTGCCAAGAAGAGTCTTTATTCAACTGAACAAAAAGCATGCACGCATGCATAAGAAAACATATGACACACCATCTGCCAACCGTAACCTTGTGCAACATTTATATGATCTTTCTTTAATGTTTTCTTTTTCGTTTGATTTTTCATTTCACCCTTCTTGACAGAAGACATCGATATCATAGACTATACTCATTATCCATAATACGACACTGTTTAACCATTTCATCGGAAGTTATGTATTTTCCTTGTGTATAAACAGTATTAAACTCCTGTGTTGGAACTAAGTGTTCTCCAGTACACTGCTGCTGTGCATTTCTATTCTGTGGGCAGGTACTTAGTGCAGGGTGATTTTGCCTCAGGTGAAATGCCTCACATTGATTGTGACCAAATGACAGTGACACATTCAAGCCATAGCAGTCTGCAATGTAATTCCTTAATTCCTACTTCTAACAGCACTACCACATCATAATATCAGCTGCCATTAATTTTAGACTAGTTAGAAAGGTTTCCTTTAATCCCTCAACCCCTCATGCAGGTTTTCATGATGCCCTAAGAGAAATAAGTACGAACAGCTCCTGCTAGTCCAAGGGCAAAGCTGCAGTGAAAATCCTTTGTGTGCCCATGAGAAAACAATAAAACTCCATGACAGCACCTTGCACTGTTTTCCTGTTATCATGGCTGTCCACAAGGCTCTGTAAGTTTTCAGAGGAGATAGCTGCATCAGGAGCCGGACTCCTTAGGGAGTTAGCAATGATGCCTTTTGCTTCTAAATGGCTTCTGCTGACTTAGTTATAAGTTTTATTATCATCTTGACAGTAGAGTTAACAGGCCCACCTCCAGCCCACCATCATCACTTGCCTCTGTTTCTGCAGCGTCACAGAGACAGGTGAGTCAGTGAAACATCCCCATTTTAGGGCTCCTTTCGCCTCGACAATCGCTCTGGCTGCCAAAATAGCAGGAACCTGCACTCTGTTATTGCACCTTGCTGCTGTGATGCACCCACTGTTTGCAGTAGATGAGCTGTCTTTTGGGCTTGGACCAGTCAGCTGCTCCCTCAGGGGTTGGGTAACCTCTCTGTGCACTCATATAATTTGGTTACGTGAACTGTAGATTGATGGCATAAATCTCATATGAATATTTAAAAGCAGAATCAGGATGCTAATGTTCAGAATTGGTTAAAAACCATAAATTAGCAGTTGATAAAAACTCACCGTTGCAGAATAAAAAAGCCTCCCTGCTCACACCAGTCTCCTTGTTCCTTCCTGATAAACAAACACATCCCAGGATAACAGCCTAACAAAACATCCATGCAGGCAGCCAGCACAATCCCCCCTGAGAATGGCTTATTTCCCCAAAGAGTCAGTTAACGAATGACGTGATTTACCACATTTCTGGATGTAAGTAACTGCTCTTCTGGCTTCTTGGGGCTGGCTAACACTTGAAAACCTGATCTCAGGTGGGCTAAGGGGTGAATTGTTGCAGAGGGAAGGAGTGGTACCATGCTCCTGGTGATGTTGAAGGCCAAGTGGGTGTCACCTCTGTTCCCTCTGTCCCTCAGCCACACCACAGCTGAAAAGATATATGCTTTTATCATGCAGTTACTGCTCCCAAAATAGATTCGATTATGGCATTGTGCCTTGCCAGAAGAACTCAACCCACCCAGTGTTAATCTGTAGAAAGGAAAAGTCTGTGAGTTTTGAAAAAGCACCAGAAAAAGATTGCCTGGGTTCTTGATGAGAAAAACTCCTCTCAGAACGAGAATCAAACCAATCTCCTCTCCAAAATAATTCCTGCACTTGTGAGAGCCTCAGAAGAATGAAGTAAGCATCAGGTGGGGCTGGTAAATGAGATGCAGCACTGCTGCACTATAGAGGAACATGAAAGAGAGTGAACTGAACAGGATCCAAGAAGCAAGGAGTGCAGTCATTAAAAACTGCCATGAAATCTGATTTGAATCCTTACCCGTTTGCTGCCTTCTTTTCGTTATTATCTCTTATGTTTTCCAATCTGCAAAAGGCAAAAAATAAGCAACACAGAGTTCTGGTGTTGTAGCCAGACTTGTGGCCTGCAGCAGAAGAAAGTCCATGCTGGAAAAAAACAGTGACTAATAACACTTGCGAGACATGTTGTGTCAACACGTGTGACAGATGCCAATTGGTAGGACTCCAGCTGAGCCTCAGACACAAATTTAAGACCAGAAAAATTCTGGAGGAGGGCTGAAGACAATAGCATCTTTTCAAAGAGCTCAGCCTGTGCTATTTGCACCTGCTAAACTCATAGGAGTACATCTGCCCCCAGGCACGTGCCATGTGGATCATACACTCTGAACACAGGGCATAGGCTCAGTTGCTATGTAATTTCAACTAAATTCATCTTTTCCATAAAATAATGCTTATTTTAAGAGCTATTCATTTTTTAATGCACCACGGGTGCAGCAACCTGTGACTCACCAAAGCCAGCCCATGCTGCTGCCTGCTGCCCTGGCTTTGCTCATCCTCCCTTCATTACTGGCAGCATTCCTAGGCATGAGGCTGTGAGACCGCAGGGGCTGTGAATGGCTCTACATCGTTTGTTTATACAGTGCAGAGGCACATTTTGGTTCAACAGGCAATACAGCATTTAAACCATGCCATTATAGTGGCATGTATGCAAAGCACTTGGGAAATTGGTTGGTACTGGGAAGGTATTATATTAAAAAGGAGCAGGCTCCACACAGAGGAGGCGTTGAGAATCAGCTACAAGGTCTGCTGTGTTCAAATTCAGCTTCAATTAAATTAGCTTTCAGTTGATCTTTGAGTTAGTACATTCAGAAACTAAACTAATGTCATTCTTCATGTCAGGGAGAAAAGCCAGTCACATGCTGGGGCCACAGACCTTGGGCACAAAGAGATGAGAGCTGGAATGGATATTTCAGCTGGTGCATCCTCCTGCTGGAGTAGCACTGTTTTGAATGATTAGCTCCCAGTTTGATGTGTTCAGAAAGGATTCAGGTTTGCATGGTGTTAGGAAGCCCTGTGGAAACAGATGTGATCTGTTGGGATACAGCTTAACAGAAGAATCAATAGGCAGAGCAGGGGAAAGAAGTTAAACTACAAGACAGCTGGTGAATCACAAACATATGGTAAAGGACTGTGCCAAAGAAGGAAAAATGAAAGAAGTTGAAGCAGAGATTTCTGGATAGCAGTAAGAGACATCAGAGCAGAAGAGGGGTGAGGTAAGTCTGTGGGTGAGTACTGAGACTATGTACACCAGACATACACACCCAGGGAATAGGTGTGCAGAGAATATGGGATATAAGTTATAATGCCTTGGTCAGAAGGGCTTCCCATTAGCACCCACTGCAATGAATGCTTTTTCTCAGTGGACTGGGGAGAGTGTGAAGTGCTGAGCTCTGTTCCATCCGTCCTACAGTTGTATATAGTGCCAGGATGGAGAGGGTTGTACAGCCAGAAACATACCCTCCATCTGAAGAAAAAATGTGAATTTTCAAAGCAAAATTACCTCTAATTGGAACTGAAACTAAACTACCGGAAAAGCCCAAAACCGTTTTCTTTTTCCTGTGTCAGGATTTATCCTGCAACTGCTGAAGTCACTTGAATTGAACGGTCTGCAGTCACATATTACTTTGAGCAGAGAGAGATAGTATGGGAATAAGGGAATTGGGAGCTGTAAATTCCAACTCCCACATGTAGAAGCAATATCCTAATTTCCAGTTGCCATATAGAGTTTTCCAAAAGCTAATTCTGCACAATTGACATTTTCTAATAAAACCTACTCCACTGAAAAGTTATCAACCAGTTTCTTCTTCCTCATTAGAAATTATAATAAAAAGGCAAAACAGAACACTCTTACAGGACTGTGGGGAAAACAAATAAATTAAGGGAGATGGAGAATTTGAACTAGTTAGAGAAGAGGACAGAGACAATAAACAGAAGCAATACATCAAGGAAGATGTCTGAAGCACAGCACAAGATTGCTTATTTACACAGAAAATTTTAAAGGATCACTAGAGAGAAGCCAGTTCTGGCTTAGACTATAGTATAGAACAGAGGTTGTGATTTGAAATCGAGCAGTAGAATTATGCATGAATAAAGCACTTTGCATAGACGTTTGGGTCAGGTAGTTACCAATGGCTTTAAATGGCTAAATGTGAGTCCCTACACAAGGAGAATAAAATAGAATATTTTAGAAGTAATGAAAAGAACTGTAAAATGGAACCTGAACAGAATTAAAATAAATAAGATGCAGCAGAATGGGCCACAGAACAAGCAAATGAATTTAATGCTGGATGAAAGCTTGGAATACCCAGGGTACAGTTATACCTGAGCAGGACTTCTAAAGTTCACTGCAGTTCTCTTGTGTGACTCCTACCTGGGCTGTGCTCAAAACTGGACCAAAGATGTTTCAGATCAGTGCGGTCTAAATCTTGGCATTTCTGCCATTTTCTTTGTATTCCACCCTCAATTAAACAAAAGAGAATCAAGCCTAATTTAAAAACACTGAGTTAACAACATTTTATCTCATGGATGAGCATAGAAAAGCTGTAATATTTAGAAAAGGTCCATTAAAGAACTCAGATGATTTATTCCCGAAGGCAAAGTCCTCCAGATTTAAATAACAAATGTTGGCTTAACCCAATACAATAAGTACTATACTAAAGACATACTATAAATCCATCCTTCTACAAATCAATATAAAATCAGAATACAATATAAAGGAGAAGGAAATGAAAACGGGAGAAGAAAGAGGAAGAAAATGAAGACAAGACCAGCCACATAGCATCTAGAAGCAAAGTTCTTATAACATGTGATATGGATCTCATCTTGATAAGCAGTAATAAATTCCTTTTCAAAGTAATCCACAAGCTAACACTGGCAGACAAAATAAAGTTTATATACAGCATGTCCATTCAAGTATGCGCTGACATTTGAATTGTTTTATAAAGTTATGAAACCAAAGTTGTTACAAACATTCACTTAGAAGCAAAGAAACATCCGCTGTAACATCCACAACCCAGACATTAGCAAATGTTGGTAAAAGCATGAGAAACAGGCAGTGAATTAGTCAGCTTGTGGTCAATAAAGGAAAATGATTATTCTGTTCTCTTCACTTACTTTGGCTAAAAGGAATCACACTGGGAAAATTAATTGGATTTTGTAAAGCACGATGGTTTGAAAAAGATCAAAGTGTTCTTTAGAATAAGGTTATTTTTTAGGTCACAATTTTGTGATTGCTTCTTAAATGTGAAGCACTCTAAGAAGCAATTGTTTTAAAAGAACGATAGGTCAGTGATTGAACAGAAACTTGAAAATAGCAAAAAACACATTAGTGACCGAGGGGGATATAAAGAAAAGAGACCAAAAGAAATGGTTGTGAGATAAAAATAACTATAGAAAGCAGCTTTTTGTCCAAGCCTGGTTTTTTTTTTTGTCTTTCTTCTTTTTTGTTGCTGGTTTTTTCCATGAGATAAATACTAATTTAAATCTCAAGTTCAGAACTCGAATTGTAGACAATGCAATTGTTCTGTTATTAAGAAAAGATAACAGATAATAAAAGATAATAGCCAGAGCAACTTGAATCACTGCCACAAAGATGACTTGTGCAAGTCCATGTCTATAGAAGACAGTTCTATAGCTATATATACCCTAGATACCGGGCCAGGGACTATATTCTGGTTTTTAGACCAGCTGATGCATGTCTGTAAAGTTAAACTAGTTTGGCTGTGCTTAAAATGCTGAATGGCAATGTCGTGTGGTTTGAGCTAATGCCTAAACCATGAAAAACATCTGTTTGCAAAGGTATCCCTTTCTCCAAGCCAAAAACTGTACCAGGAACCATGAGTACCAGGAACCATCAGTTCCAAAACAACCAGTTTAAGACTTGGTATACCCTATGTGCATTGTTAGCATAGATATAGTTAGGACTACAGTCATATAGAATTACATCTATACAGTGTTAATGGCAAAAAACGTTTAAAATTTACGTGGATATGTTGAAAACTGCCACAGAGCAAATGTGTTTTTATTGCTCAAGGAAAATAAAGAGCTGACTTTTTATTAGAGGCCTCACTCAAATTTACAATCATGTCTTACTTCAGCATGGTAAGAGAGTGCTGTGTTTGCCACAACTACATTGAAGCAGTCAAAGTGATGTCACAACCAAGTGTAGGAGCTCCTGCCCATGGTCATGCGGAAGTCAGTCTTGCAAGAAGCTGAGAGCCTGTTGGCACATGGGCTTGCAGCATGAGGACTTAAATTCATGACTTGACTTAAACTCATGGCTGCTCCTCTCTGGCCATCAATGGGTCAGAATGTAGTTCTGGATAGGGGGTCAAGAAGCAGCCATTAATGTAATTAAATGCAGATCTGCAGCTAACAAAAGCCATTCCTTGTATACTGTCTCCTCTATGAGGCAGGTTCATTAGAACAAAAAAAATACTCTTTTCTGGAGTGTAAAAACAGTAAAAAAAGGTCCTCATTTATTGCTAATTGTATTAACTGACAAAATGACACACGTCTTACTCTGTCTCTACTTTGTTGTAATTAATGCTGATGTCAAAACAGCTTGCTTTTTCTTCTGTCAAGTGTGTTGGCTTAAAAATTCACACAAGCATACACATATTATTCAGTCATGTGCATACACACACTCCTATTGGAAGTTGTGCAAGAGCAATGAAGACCATGACTGCGGATTACATTCACTGTCTTACAAACTCCTTGCAGCAAAGAGAGAAAGAAGTGTATTTTTAAAGTCAGCTAACAAATTCCTCTGTTCCTCTCTAAAGCTTAATGTGATGTTTGTCAGATTCACAAGGCTATTCAGAGGCACAAACTATGGATGGCTCTGCAAAGCTGATCAGTGTCACAGTCCTCCAATATGGGCTGAAATACATTGGTCATGGTTGTGCAGAAGGCAAAACGACACCAACAATGGTGGCCAAAAGATTGAATCATACTGTTGTGAAATTGAACGATCTAATGGCAAAGTAAGGAACTATGTTCTTTAACAAAAGATTTCTCATAAGGCCTAAAGGATTCAGTGTTTACAATGCAGATTTGTAACCATTTTTCAGAGATGGTCCTTTATCCTTCCTACTTAGCTTTAGCAGCACAAAGCTAGGAGCATGATGGAGATGAGACAAACAGTGCAGTAGCTTTTTTTTGCGCTAACCAATGCAATAAAATAATTAAATCACAGCAACCAAATCTGGTTCAGAGAAACTTATTCAGAAATCTGAGTAATATTAAGAAAATCCATACTTTGGTTGACACATAATGCCCATGATTCTGGATGAAGTTGCACAATTTCCCAGCATGTCAGATTGAATTATGTCTTTTCAGCAGCACTTTTCAGTCGTCAAAACAAACAGTGGAAGAGGCTTTCCTTTTGCTAAGCTTCGAAATCAATTTCTCTGGAGTCACTGAAAATTTCTGTCCATCTCTTCTGTGTTTCATCTCAGTTAAATACCTCAGCTAGTCAGATTGAAATCTGAAGGGCAAAATATATAAGGCTATAATCTGAAACCTTTGTGCTTTGGAACAGTAAACACAAGAAAGAAAAACGAGCATGCTGGTGAAACTGAGGGATTGAGAATAAAATAGTTTACTTCATTATTTTCAAACAAAACCTCAATGTAATAATTTTATCTCTATATTTTCCTTTTTCTTGTTCTTGTATTGATGAACACATATCTTTTCATTTGCTTTTCATTACCATCCTATTGTTAGAAACTGCATTTTAATTATTTGGACAAATCAATTGAAATACAGTACAAATAATAGATCAAGTGATTTTCTACACAGCTTTTGTATAAATAATTTGAGGTATGGGAAGTAAGTTTTATATTTTCCTATCAGGCTCCTGCTGATTGCTAATGCTGTAGGATTAATATTATAAGAAAAAATACCACTGTTGAACTTTATATTGATAATTGTGCACGAAAGATTCACAGTCAAGAAAGAAATAAATGTGAATGCATTTAACATGCTATGAATAGTTTTAGATTATTTATTAGGAAAAGCTAGATTTAATTTCACTTATTAAAAGCCTAAACAATAATTTCATGCTACGTATTAATATTGCTTATTTATTTATTGAAACTTTATATTAACATTTTAAAGAACCTTCCTGTGACCAAAAGCATGGCAAGCCATCAATTGCAACATCACCATCAAGAGATCCTTGCAGTCTTATGGCATACCCCCAAACTGCAGCTTGCAGAAGTGATCTGTACATCAGCTCTCAACAATGAAGAGATGGAAAGTTGGAGTTAGCACCAGCAGTGACACTGAAAGGACGTTGTGTTAGGTTAAAGTAACTCATGTTCATATTTGTTGACTCATTTTCAATTTGTTCCCTTCACTGTTGTTATGAAACTCAAATACGAGCCATGGCTGTGAAATGTTTATATCCTGCAGTGAAAACCTTTGCAATTTAGATTCAAAAGATCCAATGTTTTCATAGCATCAAAAGAAATTGGATCAAAGAGTTTATAGGAAAAAAGCAAAAAGCAGACAGAGAGACAAGGGATCAGAACTGGGAAAGAGCTACGTGCATGTGTGTGTGTGCCCACATATCTCACATTTAGTCACGTAACCCTTCTCGTGCGCCCATGGGCACTGTGAAGGACTGTCATTGACTCGGAGAAGTTAACTTGGCAATATTCTTCATACACACTTTCACCATGTCACATTTTGTCACATTTGTCACCGTGTGACATTCCTGCAGCTTGAAATCCTCTGCTGCCCTATGGCCTCCACAGAAGCAATTGCATCCCTCTGGACCATTACATAAGAATAGAAACAGATTGCGGGTGCTCAGCCTGAGCTCCCCTCTGCACACCTCTCCCTGGTGTACCAGATCTCTACCCCAGCTACAATTAGGCAGTCCTCTGGATACTTCATGTAGCATTTGGAAGGCCTCTCTACATCTCCCTGGCCCGTGCCATTGGGTGTCTGATATCAACCTATCACACATACAGACAGGTCCCTCATACTTTCATTCCCAGGGATCCCCTAGCAATTAGAAGGAACAATTTGGGAATATCCCTACACTATTTTCACTGTTCTTCTTCAAAACCTTATCCCTTAACTGTGCTACTTGCAGGAAAAGCTGATGTAGTTGGGCTCCCACCCTGCCATGTTGGCCAATATAACCTCACTTCTACCTTTGGCTACTTTGCTTTTACCTATTTAGTGCTTTTTGTCAGCTATCAGAGACACCCGTAATCTTTATACCCTGTGTTTTCACAATGCCTTTCTGATGTCCATAAGCAGCCTTCTAGGGACTATAGCAGTACAAATACTGCATGCTAAATTCAATAAAATACTGCCCCACAAATGTGAGCTACACAAGCCCCAGCAACTTTTAGTACAGACATGAAGAAGCAAATCTCCCCAGTCAGTAAGAATACAAAGAATACTCTAGAAATTTATCTCACTATTTAATATCTAAATTTCTTACACAAAATGCAATTGAGGACTTCTTGAATAGCATTATATAATTCCCAGACAACAACTGCATTAAGATAAAGTTACAATTGAACATACATATCAATAATTTAAGGTAAAATACATTACAGGGTTATATACTTAGCCCCAAGCAAGATTTACAAACTTAGGAAGTTTACAAATCTGGTTATAGTGAAAAGAAAAACCAAGGGTGTTTAAGAACTGGAAATGTAAAAACAGCTGCCTCAGAACAGCGAAATATGATGGCCACTGTGAAAAAGGAGGCAGCATGCCTTTGGCATCAGGCCTATTGAAAACATTGCGTCCATTTTCTAAAGAAGAAAATTCTTCATGGAATTCTTGAAGGAAAATATTATATAGCAACCTCTATTGAAGAAGGCACTCAAAGAATCTTACTTCAAGTATCGAATAATTTAGGAGGCCTATTAATTAAACTTGTTTATAAATATGTTTATTTCTGAACTCTTAAAATAATGTTTATAAAGTAAGTTATGTCACTTTGAATAATAAATTGCAGTCTTGATATACAAATGAAGTGAAATCCCAGCTTTTAGCATTAAAACTCAATCCATTACAGAACCATTAGTTTTGTTTCCAGACATTGTTCATTTTTTCCTGGAAAACACAGGGACTATACTGTCATGTAAGCTAAAGGACTTAGGAACCCAAGTCACATCAAATAAAAAGACTTAGGGGTCCTATATCTTCCTGAAGTCACAGATGGATTTTCTTAAATTGTAACACAATTAACTGGATGCATGGACATAATGAAAACCCTTAAAATAATTAATTATTCTTATACTTAATGCAGGATTCCTGCCCAAAAAATACATTGCTAACCATGGCGCTCACAACCATTACTTATGCCCAAACACAAAAGCAGCTAATTCATGGCAGTGCATACTAAAGCTTGAATAACAGCCCAGTTGCCCAGCAGATCTCCAAGTACTTTACAAATGAAAATGGACTGATATGACAATTGTTGGACATGCACAGCTTCTGCTGAAGTCGCAAAATTTATCTCAGGATTAAGCCATAGTCAAAAAGCCTGTTTTAGCACATTACTCACTAAAACTCCCCCTGGCTTCAAGACTCGGTGAACTCAGCAGGGATGCTTTGGTGAATAAGTGCTGAACAGGGCTCTCATGCAATTTCACAACGTTCTTCTCATCATGCTGCATTACCCCTTGCTACCACACACCTCATTTTACAAACACCATATAAAGGACCGAATACCATAACAGTAGAAGAACCTAGAGCAAAAAGGCAAATAAACCCCCAAACTTAATAAGCAATGCAAATGTAAGTGGTAGAGTTAAGAAGAACCCACGATGCCTGGTTGTCAATCTTATGCTTTAACCTCGAGGTCAAGAAGCCCTCTTCTGCTGTCATTGCCACAACAGACCATGAACTGAGAGTGAAAATCTGTGGGGAAACAAGGAAAATATGAGAAAGCACCTCTTTGGCCTTGAAAAAAAACCTCACAGAACTCTTGTTTTTGATAATCACACTCCAAGATTGGGGGCCACTGTCCTACACAAAAAGCCAGTTCAAGACTCCTTTGAAGTACAGGAAAAAATGATCTTTTCTGCCCCAAGGATGAAAGGCCAGGCCACTTCTGTAATTAAAGGAGAGGGACAGAGAGAAGAGGCAGAGGCGGGATGGAGAGGAAAGGGAGAGCCTCAGAGAGCCAGGCTCACCCCTCCTACCAATAAGATGAGGGACACTGATCCATCCTGCAAAGCTGGAGGCAGCTGCCTGAGTGGCTTTCCAAGGCTCTGGCACAGGCAAAACAGGCAGAGGGGTTTTGCAACCCTTTCCTTCTGCAGCCCTAGCCCACTGCCTGCATTTTCTATGCTTTGATCTTATTTACATGGCCCAGGGTAAAATTTGTCATTCCTGTCAGTGTTTCACTAGGGCTAACTTGACAAGTGGCTATGTTATTAGTTTCCCTGGAAATAGGAACAGAATATTGAACACTGCATTCTTTCCTATGCAGAATTTGAAATTTAGACCACTAAACAATCTAAACCCTATTTTCTTTCTGAATAAATTTACCTACGCTTTTATTTTTTAACATCATCCACCACTCCCTTGGTGCTAGCCATTAAATATTTGGAAGTTTTATAGCTTCCTTTGAGCTTATGGTTGGTTTTCCAGCCGTTATATTTTTAATTGCACAGACCAAATTTTAATACATTGCCTACTGCAACTATAAATCAACATGTTAGAAAGCAGACTGCTCAGTAATTGCCATTTTATTTACTATACTGATGCAAGCAATTTCAATATGATTGAATTTTCAAATTTACAAACAATGTAAAGAGACTTAGGAGAGAATGCAGTAAGTGTAAACAGCAATCAGCAGACATTGTTTTCACTTGCATTAGAATTAATGTTTAAAGAAAAAATAGAAGGACCACTTTATGAACCACTTGTAACACAATGGCTGCTGTTAAGGACTCAGTATCGAGTGCTCATCTCACCTCATTGTTTTCCAGACCTAAGGAAACGATACACCCTCCCTTGGATGTCGTAAGAGGAGCTGAGCAACACGGGGAGCTATTTTTCAGTCACTCCTGGCTAAGTTAGAATTATATTGAGAGATTTCAAAGGCAAAATCTCTTCTAAGTAGACCAGAGATCCCGGGTAGACTGTGACAGGGAATGTACTTAAGTGACAATGCGATACTCTGACTTCTTCACAGAAGTTAAAACTCTATTGTAAGAGCCAGAGCAATTACACCAGTGGTAAATACTGACTTTTCTGATAGATGTTTTTTATCAGTCTGTTGCTGTAAGTCTTAACAGACAACACAGTTTCATAGCTGGGCATTTATTCACACACAAGAGAAGCATCAACTGTTCTGTTACTTGAGCCCAGATCTGGATAGCCCAAAGCATCCCTGTGCCCAGCCTTTCCCGTCGAGTGTCTTGGCATCTTCATAGAGACAATATTAAATGTAATAATAATAATAATACTTGGTGAACTGGTAGGCACATTGGCAGGCACGTTGGCTTTAAGCCATCCGAATCTGGGCTTCTAGCATAACATCCTAGTGCAGTGAATGTTATACGACATTCAAGGCAGAAAGGCACTACCAGCAGTTTTCACTCTGAGAAGGACTTAGCAACATCAACAAAGCCACTACCGTTACTTCCTCTGGTTTATGTGGAAGGCAGAATTAATACGTATAAATAAATATAGCGACTGTTTATCTTTAAATTATACTGTAATTTAGATCAAGCCTAACACGTGTAATACTGTTTGCCTTCTCAGCACCCTCAGGTTTCCCATGCCTCTCTAAGACACCTATGGGCTTATTTTGAAACATCACAGAAAGATCTCCAACAGGAGCACATCCAGAAATTAAATGCAATTTAAAGAGCATAAGCTGAACTTTTTTCGTGATGGCAGTAATCTGTATCCCTTTTTCAGAAAAGCAGATTTACCAGAACTGATTTCTCTCCTTTACTGCTCCTAAAATGGTTATATTTTTGGCCCTTAACTAAAAATATTCTCATTTGGATAACAGTTCTGTTGTGCTCCTACACTTCTACTCTATTCTTAAGGCCAAGAAATGAGGCATCTTATGAGACCCTGTCTAGGGTATATCCTGGGAGAAGTGACTAGTCAGAGGAGCAGAAAGTGTGGAGATGCGGTACCCAACATGTATAAACCAAAAGATACCACAAAAGCACTTTCAAATGGAAATAAGTTGGTCTTTTTCTGAATTTCTACAATTCTGATATGAGATGTTTCATTTGGCAGATGAAAATTTCCATGGAAACCAGCTGGATTTGTGAAAAAATCCATTTAGTAAAACGCCATAAATTTCCATTATGGAAGGATTTAAACAGAAAACAGATGACCATGCTTCTAATTGCTTTGAAAGCAGCTTGGAGGTGGAGCCCAGGCTCCAGCCCAGGCTTTCGCTATCCACATGTTGGACCACAGCTGCTTTAGCCCAGAACCAATGATGCTTCCTTCATTCCCAGTACTTTAAACTCATTTCATATAATCACTGATAAGACATAATTGATGCAATTTAATCTCTTTTAATTAAAATAAAATATTTATGGGGCATGCACAAAAAAGACAGAATAAAGCTGTTGCTGTGCTCAAGATACTCATCATTTTCCTTTGGAGGAGTTATTTTCATCATGCTGCAGAAGCATCTCCTCTATTTGAGTTATTTTATGACAATGCTAAATGTACAAAGTTGGTGAGTAATGACATTAATTTATGAAATCTTTATTCCAACTTAGATTGACTCTTAATATTGAAACTTACAGTTTCTGTACAATAATTAGCAGTTATATTGTTCCTTATACTTTCAAAACACAATTATTAACTAATCCATAATACACTTTTCTGGTGTATTAAGGGTGCATTAAGAGTGGTTACGCTGGTTAACAAAGTAATCAGAAGACAGTTATGCACAGCCAGGGAGTCAGTACCCACTGACCGTTGTAACCTCCAACGATCTCTTTCCCCATACCATCACCTGCTTTTGACTTTCTAACCACAGACTGCATTTACATTTCCCTTGAATCTAACCCAAGAAAGATAAGAACGTGAACTTCTTCTGGTAGTAAATACTGAGATACCTTTACAAACAGCTGCAAACCCAACATAAAGAAGATACTTACCTTAGAGATAGTTGTCTTCCTTTATAAAGGGTCTAAGTTTCTAAGGTAGATGCACATTTCAGAGCATGTAGCAGAGATGCAGGCTCATAATAGCAGGAAAAAGTAATGCAGCTATGTTATTCTTGGGACATAAGCTAGGCTACCTGTGTGTTACCCTCCAAGTCATGTAGGCAAATCCCCCTTATTCAGTCTTAGCCTTGATAATTTGTATCGGAGGAATGGTTCAGGTGGTAGGGGTCTCCACGCAAAATTCTACACAAACACACATACACGTGTAACACAACAGAGGTTTTAAAGAGCAATACTGAAAAGTACGGACACACACACAAAACCTTTGCAACCACCACGGAAGTGCCCAGCTGCAAAGCAAACCTTGAGCACTCATTTCACAAACAAAACCACAGAAAAGACAAAGTATCAGGCCCTTGAAGATCTCTCTTTTGTCCCCCTTTCACACTCAGTGCCCACTGCCCCATGCCTTTCTCTCTGTCAGAGGAAAGCCAGCAAAATCTCCACTGAGGGCTATAATATAATGCCATACAGTTTGTGTTTGTGTTGGTGCCCAGACTAGTGCAAAAGCAAAGTAAGAAAATCAGTTCTGGGCAATCAGTCTCAGCCATTCCATACATGCTCCCACATGTCAACGTGAGGTACAAGAGGGAAGGAAGACACAGGCACTGCAAATGCATGAGGACTCTGTGATGCTATATACATACACATGGAAACTTGTTGACACAGAATGACAGAGAAAGGTTTTAGCAAGGTTTACAAAAACAGTCCACAAGGCAAGACGAGCCTTGATCTACGTTGTGTAGTTTGTCACCACGTAAAGATATCCTGAAACGATGAGCAGCAAGATCTGCAAAAGTAGCTGCTGAGTCTGACATTAGGTTTGATGACATGATGTAGATGACACAATGTAGACAAACATCAGGATCCAGATTTACTGGGGAGGGGAAGCTCAAACAAAAAACCAGCGACAAAACCTCTGAGTTTCTCCACGAAAAATTCTTGTCTGGGAGTCATATGCATTAAACTGAAGCTAAAGCAATCTGACTGATTTAACACATTTGTTACACATTTCTTTGTGTATTTAGGCACCAAACAGCACTAAAGGGATAATTAAACTCAGCATGTGCAAATGTTGTGCAAAGTTTGTAAAACCTGAATTTTCTCTATAATTCTGACCTATTCTGTGTAAACCATTCAAAAGCAAATATGCAGTATGTTAAGTGCTAAAACCAGTACTTCTTACTTGGGTTAGTCTTACATGTTTCCCTTGCAAACTGCAATGGGAATGAGAAAGTCACTAGAAAGTACTTCAAGATGTTTAATAACAAACTTTGCAGAACAGGTGACTAATGCCAGATTTCTAAGTCAATGTTTAACTATAAAATATGATTAAGCTGAACTTTAAGAGAAGTGATCATTCACATAATTGAGCACAGCAGCAAATCAGGATATTCCTATTTTGGTGTTTAACTTTGAGTACCTGGCTTAGAAAATATTAACTATAATATCCTTGAAACAATCTCCAACCCTGAAACCAGAGGGAAAATTTACTTGTGTTCAATAGATACCAGAACTTCTAAAAGAAGATGGATTCTCATGTTAAAATATATAGAAATTTTTACTTTCTAGATGAATGTTATATCTTTAAAGGCTTCTTCACACTGAACTATGGTTAATATTTGATTTTTTAGAGTCCATTTACTTCAGCTTTCACTTAAGCCTCTAATGTAGCCATCATGTAGGTGACAGAGGCTGAAATCAAAGATATGTATCTTCAGTGCATTCATCTGTCATGTAAAAGGTTTTCCTACTCAACATTAGTATTAAGCGGGGGGGGTTTTGAAGCTGACATGATATATGACATTCTTTCAGTGGTTCTGAGGTTAATCAAGTATTTTCAATGAGTCTGTAGTGAGGCATTGAGATTGACAATGAAGTCTAAATCTGATTCTTATTTCTCTTGTCAACTGACAGGTTAACAGCCATGAAAAACAATGTAAGAAAGAATTATGTTGATCAAGATCATGGAAAAGGAGAATTGATTGTAGAAGTAGCTCAGTAGTAAAGATTTGCAGAGGCAATGAATTGACTGGCTGAAAATCTCAGGCACAGTTTAGTGTATGATGTGATACTGTACAACTTCTTAGCACACACTTACAATCAAAGAATGTCTGGCATATGACAACTGTGAAGAAATCTATTGCAGGCATCCCATGCAGCTCTTAAAATCTGTCCATGTGGATCCCAAATTCCAGCTTCCAATGGTTCTGTGTATACATACATGCATAAAAGTCTATACTATTTCTGGTATACTCAAAGTCTATGCCATTTCTGTTCTTCATGATAATGACATGGTCACCTATCCATTAAGTGAGCCCTAAATCAGCATTTCTACTTTCACTAAATACCCCTTATGTTGCCTCTCTCAGCAAGCAAAGATCAAAGTTAGGAAAGCACATAGAGAACTGTAACTATTAATGCTTGGAAGTGAAATCCTTCAGAAAGCTATGCATGCAAGTGAAGTGCTCAGGAACACCTGAGTGTAAATCTTCCCTTTACCTTTTTGCCCTTCTCTATTTCAATAGTGCATGCTTCATTTTTTATTTCTCACACTCTGCCATCATTCTCACTCATTGGTAATAAATTCAAATCGAGCAACTTTCTTAAAATTCAAGATATAAGTAAATAATCATCTTTAAATCTCCTATCTTGCCTTGAAATTCTAAATTTAGTTAATTTTCTACTGAATCACAACTGTTGTCTGTCTTTTTTTCCCAATATTGCTCCCTCCGTGAAAATATTGACTGTACTAACTTGCTTCAAGAATTATTTCTGAGAGAAAGTATTGTCTAGAGACCAAACCAAAGGCATAGTGGTCAAAGAATTTAGTTCTGGCTTCATTAGCAGTTCACCTGGTGAACTGGGGAAAGCAACTTCATCTGCCTGCATAGCATTTTACAAGAAGCTACTTCCCAGGGACACCAGAAGAGGTTAATTCATCCAGCCTTAGCTTTGTCCATCCAGCCTGTTAGTCATGGAAGTTCCCTCTATAGCTAGTGAGGAGAGACTCACCCTCAGAGGCTGAATGGGCTCAGAGAGGATTACAGCTCTCCATTGAGAGACCTTGGGCAACCAGTGTAGTCAATGGCCCCATTTAATTAAAGAAATACATTACTTTTTAGTCTGTATTTGCCTAGCTCTGTGATATAATTAAAAGAAAATCCCTGTATGTGTCAAAACCTATAAACGTTCAAACTATGAAATATGAAAGAGTATTACTTGCATTGACCTCACTGTGCACTTTGTGCTGACAGCAGCCACAGCACTGGGCCAAGAAAATCCCCAATATGGCACCATCCCCTGTGATATTTAGCAATGCTACCATAGCAGCTGTCACTTTATGTCAGGCTTGCTATACTCCCTCAGCATAAGATCTCAAGCAGGCTATAATCCCCACATCCTCTGGGAAATCTTCATCCCTTCATATCATGGACCTTGATCTTTAGTTGCTCTGTTGCCCTTTCTTCTCTAATATTTTAGTATTCACATTCCCTGGGGTCATGAGCTGAACACACAAAGATTGTACAGAACCTGTATTTTAGCTTTAGTTTAAGCACACAAGTGTCAGAGATATTGACCGTATTGCAAAATTCCACCCAGTTGGACTGTTTCGTATTTTCAGTCATGTCTCTACATGCAGTAATTCACTTAAAGGCAGGGAAGGTTTCTAGTGAGCTTCTGAGCTCTATTAAAATAAACCATGTTAAACTGTTCAGGTAAAAAATACTTTTGTGAAAAGTTTAGTATCTTTAATAGCCCAATCACCCTGGACCGGTTTCAAGTTAATGCAATAGCCTCTAAACTTGAGGCTGTGTAAGTTATCATGAAGACTGAGAAAAGCAGTAAAAATGAAATAGGTCAGACTTATACTGTCCTTATTAATGTAAGTAAAGAAGGAAAAGAATCTGACACTGAAGGTAACAACAAAAAAACCCAACTTGTATCTCTTCAAAGTGCAAAAGTCCATAAGAAAGAAAAGAGAACACCTTTTAAGGTGAATAGATTGAAATAAATATGAGCTTCTGGAGTCACATGGTGCATGAAATGATGTCATTGTGGAAGAATCAGATAGAAAAAAAGAGTAAAATTTATTGCTTAAAAATTCAGAGAGGAAATAAATACAAAATGCCTTTAGCATGGAATGCATTTTTTTTTCCCCCAGGTGGAAAGCACAGTTAGAAATTGGAAAAAGAAAGAGAGTGATAGAGGAAAGAAATACTCAGATGGGTTCAGAAACACTTTCAAGGTTTTCTGTTATCTGGTTCTAAAGAGAAGAACCCTGGGCTCCCCTCTGCTAACTCAGCAGCACACTCCCAATTCCAGCTCTCATTCCTTCCACTATGGTGAGACAGATACATGGTTGGGAATGTTCCCTTATTGCCGGAGATGTAAACCCAGGGTATTAGTTAAAAAATGAAACTATACTGTAGTATCACTGTAGTTCCAAAACTGTTATTCCTGTTACTGACGAGAAACTACTACAAGGCCAGTACACAGATCCAGAAATGTTTTTTATGTTGTTGGAAGGTCTTGTTTTCTGAAAGAGCTGTCACTGATGGGCAAAACCACAGGTGAAGCAGGCTTCAATGCAGTGAACTTTAAAACAGGGAAGAAAAGTGGGAAGAATTTATAGCCCATAGTTCACAGTTGAATTAGCAGCTGCAAATACAACAGCTGCTGCAAAAAGAAAACCTCTTTATTAGTTTTCCCTATGAGACTTGATTATCCTGACAAAAAACTAAGAAGAGGAAATTACTAAATTTTAATTAATAAATTGCCAAAGAAAAGCAATTAATAATCTTGAGCATGAGGATTTAACAGATTTTTTTCTGTGTATATGTAAATATAACTAAGCAGAGAATAACAAAAAACTAAACACTGTAATGAAAGCTTTAAGAAAGAAATACAGACACACCCCCCCCCATAACTTCATGTTATCACGTTTAAAATGAGAACAAGAAAAGACAGGTTTTAGAAGGAAATCATGTTTTCCCTGCACAATTTCCTACAGTTGACATTGACAACTTCATGGAAAAATATACTGTTTAAGGAATTTTAAAGCCTAGCGATAGAAACAAGAGTGAAATATGACTGACTCACAAAATAAGCACTTAAACGAAAGCTCTTGTGAGAATGCGAATTGAGAAAGCACAGGAGTCTGTAAGAAAACAGCCAGTACAATCCAGCAGACTGGGATGACTACATTAAATGTAAACGAATCTGCATAAAACCACGAAGAAAATGCATCAAATAACTTGTTTCATGCATAGCGAATGCTGCCTATTTTAGACAAAGCAAAAAACCATCAGAATTCTGCTTTTTATAAAATATTCAATGTTGGATGAGTTACACTGTGTAACCCTGCTGGGAATGTGATCTTTGAATTTAGCCGAGGAATTAAAATATAACCTTTTGTATCTTAGGAGAATCCTACAAAGGCTTGACTTTAAAAGAACATTTGTAATCCCTGGTGTTTCTTCAGCTGTGGCAACTGAAAAGCTCCAGAAATATCTGTCCGTGCTGTCCATGTACAGAGGCAGAGTCTCTCTTAGGTACCAGAGTTAATCTTCAGTAGAGTGGAAGCTGTGGTGAGGACAGCTCAGGCAAACAGAAAAGAAATGCTGTGATAAGACAAAAGGACTTGAAAGTGGATCAGCAGATTTTAAAACTCTCCTTTAAGTTTTAAATTTGGTTTGCTTTGTTGGTTTTTCTTTTTTTTTACTTGCAATGAAATGATAAATTTGAAGACTTCGCTCCAATGATGCAGAAATAAAAGCAGTATACTTTAAATAGTACACTGCAACTAGAGACAAAAAAGCTCCTTCGAAGGTAAGGATCTTAGAGCCCTGTACTCCTGAGACCTCAGATGAAGTCAGGTCACTGGAGCAGTTTGCCTTAGTCGACGAGGAATGGGTTAGGGACCAGTTGAGCAATCTGGACATCCATAAATCCATGGGTCCAGATGGGATGCACCCGCGGGTGCTGAGGGAACTGGTGGAAGTCATTGCTAGACCGCTCTCCATCATCTTTACCAAGTCTTGGGAAACGGGAGAGGTGCCTGAGGACTGGAGGAAAGCAAATGTCACTCCAGTCTTCAAAAAGGGCAAGAAGGAGGACCCGGGTAACTATAGACCGGTCAGCCTCACCTCCATCCCTGGGAAAGTGATGGAACACCTTATCCTTGATGCCATCTTAAGGCATGTCAAGGATAAGAGGGTTATGAGGGGCAGTCAACATGGCTTTACCAAGGGGAAGTCATGCTTGACCAACCTCATAGCCTTTTATGAGGAAATAACATTGTGGATGGATGATGGCAGAGCGGTGGACGTGGTCTACCTTGACTTCAGCAAAGCATTTGACACAGTCCCCCACAGCATCCTCATAGCTAAATTGAGGAAGTGTGGCCTGGATGATCAGGTAGTGAGGTGGACTGCAAACTGGCTGAAGGACAGAAGCCAGAGAGTTGTAGTCTATGGGGCGGAGTCTAGTTGGAGGCCTGTATCTAGTGGAGTGCCTCAAGGGTCAGTATTGGGACCAGTATTATTTAATATATTCATCAATTATTTAGATGAGGGAATTGAGTGTACTGTCAGCAAGTTTGCTGATGACACTAAGCTGGGAGGAGTGGCTGACACGCCAGAAGGCTGTGCTGCCATCCAGCGGGACCTGGACAGGCTGGAGAGTTGGGCAGGGAGAAACTTGATGAAATATAACAAGGGAAAGTGTAGAGTCCTGCATCTGGGCAGGAACAACCCCAGGTTCCAATATAGGTTGGGGAACGACCTGTTAGAGAGTAGTGTAGGGGAGAGGGACCTGGGGGTCCTAGTGGATGGCAAGATGACCATGAGCCAACACTGTGCCCTTGTGGCCAAGAAGGCCAATGGCATCCTAGGGTGTATTAGAAGGGGGGTGGTCAGTAGGTCGAGAGAGGTCCTCCTTCCCCTCTACTCGGCCCTGGTGAGACCGCATCTGGAATATTGTGTCCAGTTCTGGGCCCCTCAGTTCAAGAAGGACAGGGACCTGCTGGAGAGAGTCCAGCGCAGGGCGACTAAGATGATTAAGGGAGTGGAGCATCTCCCTTATGAGGAAAGGCTGAGGGAGCTGGGTCTCTATAGTTTGGAGAAGAGGAGACTGCGGGGGGACCTTATTAGTGTATATAAATATATAAAGGGGGAGTGTCACGAGGATGGAGCCAGGCTCTTCTCAGTGGCAAACAATGATAGGACAAGGGGTAATGGGTATAAACTGGAACACAAGAGGTTCCACTTAAACTTGAGAAGAAACTTCTTCTCAGTGAGGGTGACGGAACACTGGAACAGGCTGCCCAGGGAGGTTGTGGAGTCTCCTTCTCTGGAGGCATTCAAAACCCACCTGGACACATTCCTATGTAACCTTATTTAGGTGTTCCTGCTCTGGCAGGGGGATTGGACTAGATGATCTTTTGAGGTCCCTTCCAATCTCTAACATACTGTGATACTGTGATACTGTGATCTTACATGGCCAGACAAGTGGGATACTACCTTGGCAACTGCTGCATTTGTCCTAAGGGTACAAAAGTTGCATTTAGTAGATCAAAAGAAAGAAAATAGCAGATACCAATCTCAACATCTAACCGTGTATTGCTGACATAACCTAGAGCACTCAAGGGTAAGTGCCAGAGTTAAAGTTTTGAGCACGTACCAAGTTGTGTAGTGCAGCCACGTAGCACTGTTAAACAATTTATACAGAAATCTCTACAACAAAGAAGCAATTTCTTGTTTAGTGAACTTCTGCACTTCTGATGAAACAAAACGTGTTAAAATTATCAGAAGCAGCAGAACTAGCTTTGACAGCATCACCTGCAGTCAGGCTAACCTCTCGTCAGTCAGCACATCACGGACAAGCAAGGGAGGCATAGGCCTGACATTTACCCAGCTAGAGAAAAGAACTTACTATTCTGTAACTTAGTAAGAACCCCGTTTATCAGTAAATAAGGAAACAGTACAGTTGGAGGTGCTACTGTAAAAACAGGGTGAAAAAAAGGGAAAAGAAGAAGAGTAGTCTTTGATATTGCTATCTGAATGAGACTGCAGTCCTTGTCTCCTGCACAGGAGAACTTTGGTGCACTATCAACTACTATCAATAGATTAGGATCTGACAAGGACAAGGAAAGGATTTTTCAACCATTCTGGTCAGTAGGATAGTGTTCAGTGCTCGTAACACCATGTGTTTGTCATGTGCTTTCTTCTCTGTCTAAGCTGTTGGCCACTGTTGGAAACAGGATCCCCAGCAATTGGGCTTTTGGTCAGGTCTAGCTTGGCCATTCAAGATTATGTTTTGTTCTTTAATACACATGCATGAAATATAAACTTAATATCTTGCATTCTTTGGCAATTGGATACAGTGGCTTCCAGATGAAAGCCAACTGCTTTAATGCAACTTTATCCATGTAATTAAGCTACATTGATTTTCAACAGCTGGGAAAAGGGGCCTTTAACATGAGCATTCACGTTTCAAAGTATAGAAGTGACCTAGACAAAGACGAATAAATACAACAATTTGTTCTAGTATTTAAGGGTGCCTAAAAAACAAATGGAGACTCTCTCTTTACAAGGAGTCATATGGAAAAGACAAGGGGTGATGGGCACAAGTTACTCACTGGGAGGTTCCAACTGATGGGAACAATCAGCCATTGGAATAATCTCCCCAGGGAAGTGGTGGATTTCCCAGCATTGGACACTTGGACACAATGGCTGGACAGGGTGCTGGGACATCTAGTCTAAGTCATGCTTTGCCTAGAAAGGTTGCAGCAGATGATCCCTAAGATCCCTTCCAACCTGGGATTCTACTATTCTATGAATAATTTATTCTTCCCCTACATTTTGTATCTATCGTATTCCTGCAGCATCTTGGAAAGGTTAAATATCCGATCAGGAATATATGCGACTGTTGTATCAAAACAGGAGACAAGTGCTGGTATTCTGAGGCTGGAGCAGGGAATGAAATGGAAGAGCTAAAAAGTATTCATGACTATTCAGGGAGAGACCTGTAAAAGTGATCCCTGGATTTTTACTCTGATACTATAAAAAAAGCAGATCTCATGCATTAGCAAGTCAAAAGAATTTGTAAGACAAGAAGGATGCTTTTGTAAAAGGTGATGCTGCTTATGAATGTTAGGTCTGTTCTAATGCCTCCCAAATTCAGGAACAAAAGAGCTAACGAGTGCATGTAGCTGCCCTGAGACCCTTTTAACAGTAGGTGCAGCTCTCCAGTAATTTCCTTAGTTAATGTCTGCAAAGAGAGACACGGCCTATCAGTCTCTCTTCATCTGATACTCTTGTTCTAACTAAACCTCAGCTACTCACCGCACCGCAGGCACAAGAGTCACTGAGCAAGCAGCTAACAGCTAATTCAAAAGGTGATAAAGCAGAAATTCTCTAACTGTAACATTTTGACCTCTTCACTGTTGGCTGGACTAATCAAACTGTAATCAATGAATGTTTTCCCTATCTGCAAGCTGTTAAGAAAGCAAATTAATTGGCTGACTTGAAAGATTTAAAGCACATGAAAGTTCTGAGCAGTTGGAGTTTTCCAGGGGCTGCTGTGAGGGAATAGCTGCAGAGGCACTGCAATGCAGCACAAGGCAGCTCGCAGACCACTGACACTGAATATTCTAAGGGCTAAGTTCTACCCTTTCATGCTGCTGCAGGGGGAAGGAACACGACTATTTGAGACTAAAATGTGCAATAAAGCTTTTTAGCAGCTTCATGAGGAGTCCAATATTCTGTTTACCCCCACACCCAAGCTCTGTCTTTCAGGACAAATTGTCACTATTTCAACCAAAGTTCATTTTCCTTTGAAAATGTATTTCAGTTTCAGTGACAAAATGTTTTGTTTGTTTGTTTCCTTCCCTAATTCCTTCCATACTGGGCTGTAATTTGCAACGGTTGCCATTAACATCAAAAGATGTCCTGCATAAAAACCTTTAAGTGAAAAAAAGTGTTTCCTTATGTGGTATATGTTCCCATTTTAATTTCTAATTAATTATTTAACAGGGACACACTGTTCCACCTTAGGATAATGTCCAGGCTCAGGTTTTTTTTTCGCAGAAGGTCCTGCTCAGTAGCTCAGTATCTGTACAATGTTTTAGGTGATCTGGGACTTGCTAAACTGGGAGGAGAGTTAGAATGCTTCCAAGAACATTGAAAATTGGAGAGCAAAGCTAAATATAAGCCATTGGTTCCTCTTGTAATTTTGTTCTATCTGGCTTTTGGTCTTTAAATTCTCTTTAGTAATTTCAACCATGTGCAGAATATGAGAGCTGCACATGGATATAAAAAGTGATCTCTCTGAAGCCTGGGGATGGCTAGTATACTTTGAACACATGCATAAACCTCCATATGAACTATATACAAAGTGATTGTTAGAGATCATGATGCTTGATATTACATGATCTGCATGATATGTGTGTACATAAGGTACAGCACACAGGTTATCTTCAGTTTTTAAAACAAAAGTAATAAATGATTCAAAAAGCCCAGAGTTATGGCTCCTGTTCCTGGAGCTATAATCTATACTCTTAATGTTGAACTCCGACTTTTTAATGTTATTTGTTTTCCTCTTGCTCCCAATAATATTTTCATATTTTTATTCACAGAATTTGCATTTCTGTTTGGATTGTAACATCTCTTTTTGCTCTTCTATTTCTTGGAGAAATTAAGGAAATAAAGGTGGTGAGCATACATGAGGAAAACAGGAAGTGAAAAGCAGAAGAGCTGAGGAGTTGTTCTCCATTCTTCATGCTACTCCTTGTATTTCCATTCAGCTCCTTTTCACACAATCACTGCTTCTATGTTCCACTCTCCCTTTGTTCACTGTTTCTGTGCTCCTTCACAAATACTGCTCCAGAACCACTTCCATCTGAGGGACAGGCAGTGTGGTTCAGACAAACACCATCACCAACTACAAGTCTGACAGCATCCAAAAAGCTTTGTGGTGCTGTTCTATGCGAGCTAGTCTCTGCACTTGTTTATTCCAGACAGGATGAGAAAACAAAGTGCCTTAATATCAAGAGGAAAAGCTATTCAAGTTGATGGCAAGTGCTAGATGTTTTTGCAGGAGTTGCCATTCTCATGAGATTTGCTGTCAAGTCTATACACAGTAATGTGAGGGGAGTTCATAGGAGGTTTAGATGAACTTCTGACTGAAATAAGGAAAAGAAACTCTAAACTTTGAAAGCTGTTTCTATAGGATCCTCCTCACTATTTTTCCCTCAGCAAGGTATATTATTTGGTGTTGAAGACACTGCCAAGATAAGTGTACTGTAAGCTTTTCCTTAGTGCATAAAAACTAAAGCATTGAAATATAAACTTTCCCTACTAAACATTTTAATTTCTAATCATCAGCTGGCTTATAGTATTAACTGGTATTTGTATCGACATCACTTAACAGCTGAAATAACAATAGCTAAAAGTTTCACTAAATGTTTTTGTTTGCAACAGCATCTAAAGGCTTAATAATCTGGAAAAGATAAGTAAAACAAAATGAAATAAAATGAAATACAATAAAATAAAACAAAACAAAACAATAAAATAAAATAAAATGGTACTGGTTAACATGTACAGTGGTTGTTCTTGGATGTCCCCCAAAAAACCTTAAGTTGTAGTAATAACTCAGAGCTTCCAGTATGAAAATGGATAAATCAAGCTACAAGCCTACTTTGCTTATGTACTTTACACATTTTGGAAGCATTTTAAAGTGAGAAGCCCCTGAGGGAAGCACAGTTTTAAGACTGTATTTTATGACTATGTTCAAATATATGCATCAAGATATGGTAAATAAGAGATCAGATATAAATAACAGAGAAGGGACAAAAAGAGTTGTGCAGGATCTTCAGAATAAAAATAAGATTTTATGATGATATAGAGTGTGTTTGTCTTTCTGTGTTACCTGTAAATCCTTAAATTCCTTGCCAAGTTTATTTAAACAACTGGTTTAAAACGATGTCCTTTTTCTTTGCTGTTAGGTATCTTTAAGAAAGAAATACTTCATTTCACATCTGTATTTATACAGTCGGCATTAACCAGCATCTCAGATTAAAATTAAATACTTCAGCAGTAATACTACATGTGCTGGACAACTACTGAATACTCTCACTGTCTTAAGAGATTCAACCATTTTCTATTAAAAGGCTAACTTTTGAGCCTTGCTCTTCACCAGCTCCACTCTCTTCAGTGTGTTTTGAATTATTTGCGTGAAACAGAAAACTGGCTGTGCTTCACTGACAAGAACTCAGCAGTCAGGACTAGTCTGCCCTCAACAGGGTTTTCGGTGAATGAAGCAGCGTTATAGGAAAAATGGAATAAATATGCAATATGATACTTGATGGATTTCATCAGCATAAATTTGAATTGCATGCTCACTAAACCAGAATTTGAGGTAGTACAGAGCTGGTAAAATATAGGGGAAAAATATGTCAACTACAAGTGCAAATATAACAGGGAAAATCTGTCAAGTGATGTATTTTCTGTATATTAACCATGGCATAGAACAACTGTGAAATGCCAGTGATTGCTACAAGTACTCAGACACCATGGTGATAATTGCAGTATAAAATTGCAAGACAGCAAACAAGACTGCTGGAACTAATGGGAACATGGTTTTTATTCAGAACCCAGTGGACAGCTATCTGTAATGGAATTGCTTTTCAATATTCTTTCTTTGAAATAACTTTGATTATTACTTATGCATTTGTATATTAATACGTTCCATTTCTTTAACTAAAGATAGACACTTGCAATTGCATTTGCTCTCATCTGCTCCTTTCTTAGTATGGCCTAATTTATTCTGTTTGGTGATTCAAGTGCATGATACCAGATATGAAGCGCAATTATAAGTTTGACTAAAATACCAGTTGCTTTTAGTTTATGTGCTATCATCAGGATCTAGAGGAAAAAAAGATCTCATGCTGGACAAATTTTGGCAGTACTAATTCACCTTCCCTGCATCCCTGACAAAACTGACTAGCTGAACCTGCTATTAGAGTTGTCATTTTCCAGCTGAGACTTACATGTGGCCTAGGCTGGGCACAATGAGGCAGAATCAACAGCTTGTGTTGACGGGTCATAGCAGGACTTGTGAATTGAGCTAGAACTGTTTACTGAAAACTGATAAAATGGTGTCAGCAAGTCTTCACAGGCATCTGCAGTTGCTGAATTCATCCAGAAAGAGTTTCAAAGTAATGACTCTGTTGAGAAAAACCACAGTTTCTATCCTTTCACAAATTCCATGAGAGCCTCAAAGAGTCATTCAGGTTGTAGCTCATGGACAATAAGAAACAGTTCAGCCACTTAACTCTGGACTTACAAAATCAATCAATCCCTACATATTCTCATTGAAACAAGCTTAAACTCTAGAAAGCAAAATATTAGACACCAAATTCTGGATATGATACATCTCATCTTGAATGTCTTATATTTTGCTGAATTTCCTGTTAATGCTTTTTATTAGAAAGCATCAACATTATCTCTAGGAAATACTTGTTATCTGGGTCTAATTGCCCTGGAGGTACAAGGACACTATCATCCAAAAGTAATCATGAGAAGCTCTATGCATTTAGCTGGAAGCATTTATCTTTGATTCTGATCTGACAGTCTGAAGCAACTTCAGATCTTCCTGGTGTTTCTGTTCATTCTTATCTTTTGCACTGTCTCCAGAAGGAGAATAGAAAAAATGCAAAATGAGCAATAATGAAAATAAAATTATGAACTAAGTGTTGATTACTTATTATATGCACATTTAAAGATAGTTCTTACTGTTGCATGACATACTTCTAAAAGCCAAGTCTGTGTTAAAAATGCAGCCATTTCCTTGGGATAGAATTGTCACTTGAATATTCATTCCAGATGACTTCTGACGATAGCTGGGAAAAGCACTATCTACAGCAGCCTCATCCCGTTAAAAAGGTGGCTTTAGAGCACTTATCTTTTACCATATGATTTAAGGTTATTATTTTGCTTACCCTCTGGCTGGTATTGTGCTATGATTGTTACCGTCTGCCCTGCTCCCTTCAGCGCTGCTGCAGCCTGCTCATGGGTAGCACCTCGAAGATCAATACCGTTCACCTGTGGGAGGAACACAAACAACAGATCTGAGTATTTTAACATCAGAAAGAAAGGCAGAGATGGGTTGTTTCTTTAACTATCTGATGGATGTAAAGGTCAGGCTGCCCAGATGCAAAAGTGAAAGTACGTCAAAAAGGCTGGGAGGATGTTACCTATGACAGGCCATGATACTACTAATACCACTAATACTAATAGCACTAATACCACACCCCATAGCCTATGTTTACATGCATATTCTCTGACTGCTATTTTAGGGTTCCCTGCTCTCCTGAGTTTATGGTTTTGGTAATCTCTTCATCAATCAATATAATTTAATATGTAAGGTTCAAAAGATACATTTTCTGTTGTGTTTGAAGGTCACTGCAGAATATTGCAAGTAAGGAAACTGCTCCTTCAGCCAGGCTCTGCCAGCCCAGTCTGCAGCATCAGAGAAACCTCTAACACAAACTGCTGGTTGGAGAGCTTTCAGAGCAGAAACTCCGTCTACCATTTTCTTTTCATGCAGCCCCTCCTTCTATTGCCTAGATATACCGCTCTATCTTGTACGTGACAGCAACGGAGCTGCTATCAGACACAGCTTCACTGCCTCACTACAACAACCCAAGAAATAGACAAAATTCATATATAGAACTATTAACTGCTTCTGTTGAGTCCTGCTTTGCAGTGAGAGTGTTACTGCCTGCCTCTACTGAAGTGTGTGAGATCTCTTAATTGTTTCTATACTTATTTTGTCTTTCCCCTTCACTTCTGCAGGTGTCTACTTCATAATGTTTCAGTGAAGAACTGGATACTTTGACATGTAAACTTCAGCAGGAGATATATCCATTACTGACTGCTCAAGAAAAGAAAATTGAAAAGAATCGGGGAGGAAAAGAACACAGATCCCACAGGAACTCCAGCGGCAACCTCTGTAGAGAATATAAGCTTCCTGAAAGGAACACAATTTGGGCTTCTGCTGAGGAAGAAATAGGTGTTGTGCCCTACTTTTACTCAGTGATGGTGTTAGGACACTTGACGCTGCATTGCCACGGGCACAGATGTACCAGCACTACAGTTACTCATTAGCACAGCACTGTAGTCACAGATTTGGTATCGTGGGGTTTCGAGCAGAATCCTTATATTTAGGCATCAGAGTACCTGTATCATGCCTTAAAGGAAACCTCAGCCTTTATTCATTGTCTCCAAAGAAGAAAATTTCGAAGCCAAGTCACCTTTCCTTTAATAGAGAGAATGGATTATTGATGCTTTTCCTTTTCATAACTGGAGTCCTTGAGAGAGTCCTGAGAAAGAAGTAATAGAATGAACTGAAGAAAAGCTTAGAGGGGTATTCCTGAATTCCTGAGCTCCTGAGTTGGGGAGATGGAGTTGAATGATGTCACCCACTCAGTATTAGAAGGTCTCTCTTAGTATAGGAAAACACTGTGGTAGTCTATGAGAGTTGTGTTAACAGAACATGAAGCCCTAACAATCATTAATAAATTGTAATAATCTCTCCATAGATAAAAGGAAAGGATATAGGAAAGAATAAAGAAACCACATGCTTGTTCTCCTTCTCCTCTGAAAAACAATAGTTCTATCTGTATGTGATCTAATAACTAAGATCCTATGAGTGCATCAAGAATATGACAGGAATTTCACCAAAGGTAAGTTATAAAACATTTTTCATTTTTCCACAGAACACCAAGAAGCCACTGAACTGGCAGTTGACTTCCTTCTGCCCTTTGCAGGCTCATTCTGGAAGAAATGATTGCCTAAGGCGCAAACACAACACATTACAGTGAATGAATGCCTCTGAAATGAAGTTCACTTTTCTGCTGGGATATAGTCAAGGAAGGACACTTGAGGAGGACTTACAGGTCTGAGTGGCTAAAATCTAAAGAACAAGAAAAAGATATGTCATAGAGAAAATAACACATCAATTCTATCTTCTGTAATTTTTATGATGATGATAAACAAGCTAGGCAAAAGAGATGAAATAATGTTGAACAGGCAAATGACCACTAGGTTGTCACACAGCAGCAGAATAAAATCAAACAAACATTGCCATATAGGTAGGTAGAAGGCTGTTTGCATGTTATTTTGCTCATCGATACCTGACAGAATCTTATTGCAGAATAATAGGTGTTGAATTTAGAAAGGACTTATAACCTAGTTTGACTTCCTAAAGAACAAGAAGAGTAGATGCTAAACTGATTTTTGGCAATTATTTTCTAATATTTAAAGGCAAACGTAATCAAGTCCCAAACCTTCTAGTTGAAAACCAGCACATTCATGTACCAACATTAAATCTTGATGAAAGACACCATTAATTTACACATTTTAATCAAATTCTTACTCTCTGGCTGAAATGAACATGAGGTTATGAAAGGATAAGACAAACAATACCCTGTCTTGCCTCTTCCTTCAAACAATGTCTTAATTATGACAGTTGTATGCAGTGATATTTTTCCCTGACTTGATTTCATTGCAAATTGCTAAATCTGATTTCAGCCTCAGCTTTCAATTAAGTTCAGGAAGTTTATGTTAAGAATAATCAGTAAAAGAAATGAACAAGAAGAAAAACAACAAAAGAAATTGCAAGTGTGCGCAAGAAAGTTTAATACATATTGAAGGAGGTTTTGGTTTTTGCTTTTTCTTTTCCTGTTAAATGGGCTTCCTTCAAGAAGTGTTATACAACAAGCGAAACGGCACTGCTGTTATGAGCTTCACTGCATAATCCTGATGTCCTGGCCCAGAATGAACTTGACTGCACAATTTCTGATGCTCAACTCCAAAATGAATTTGACATAATGGAAATAAGAAGAGCCTCCAGCTTATACAGACGTCTGTCTCTTCTGCATGCTGCGGTGCTTAGAAAGCTTACAAACAAAAAGAAGTGCTGCGATGCAAGATTATAGTTGAAAACTACAGACAAAACTGAACTGAGATGGAAAGAAAGATGCAACTACAGTTCACAGTAATTACAGTAATTGCCTTTGCATGTATTGACTGAAAGTAAAGCACGATGTACTTCTGAATCATAATGTAAATGAAAGATAAGATTTACATTTTGGATAGATAGACTTCTTCTAAAACTGGAAGAGTTATAGTCCCTTCGAAATATCTTAAGAAACTATATTAGCACAAATTGGTTCAGTTCTGAATAGTGCCACTTAAAGACTTATTACAGTCTGGTTGTGCTCAGTTAGAATGCTTGAGCATGACTTGTGTAGGTAATTCAAATAAAGGCTAGAATAATGTGTTTTATTCAGTCATTTGTTTATTTAAACCACCTTATTTTGTGTTTGTACAGTGAATAAATGAACACTTGGAATATCTTGTTGAATTGGAAGGGAAAGGAAAAACATATCCCTCCTCTGGAAACATAAAGGATTTCTTTTTGTTTCTTCTTTAAACTGTCACTGACGCAACACGGTGCTTTTATACAGTAAATTAAATGGTGAGGAAAAGGCACTTTTTAAAAATGGAGCAAAACAATACAGCCGATTGTTCAAGTTGTGGCTGAATTCTTGTATTTGTTGAACTCAAAGTAAGAGCTTTCGGTGTCTGAAAAAGCAAACTGAAGTCTGAATAAAGACAACTCTTTACAGCTACACTTGCCATCATTTGCATTAAGATACAAAGAACCCTATTTATCCGCTTTAACTTGGTATGTCAACTTAAGTACTCTTAAGCAGATTAATAAGAGATGAGAAGAAAGCTGAGCCATGTTCTCTAGCAGTCCTGCTTAGTCATTAGAAATGGAATATATAGCATCAACCATTAGGTGATGAAGCATGGTCTTCCAGTAAGACAGGGAACACTGGAAAAAAACACATCAGGGATGATCTGCCCTGAACATATCTGGGGAAGATTTTCCTCACAAGCAGGTGGCACAATCATTCCATATAACAGCCCCACAACTGATTCAGTCCAGCAAAAAATACAAAATTCCAGGAAACTTATGCATGTCACCAAAGCACAGCCCTTGAGCAGTGATTTTTCTCAGCTTAGACAGGGCATTATTTGCCAAGTGAAGCTTCATCTACTGAGGCTCTGCAGAGCACTGCACTGGGGCATAGCGGTGGAAAACTAGGGCAACTGGTGGTACAAGCACAATTATGGCCTTAATGGTGAAGAAAACTTTTAGAAATAGAAAAGACAGAGAAATGCACAGGCGGGAAGAGGCTTCACTCTCCAGCTTAGCTTCTGTTAAATTTTCAGGTTCACATTATTACTTTTCTCTCACTTTTCTCACTTCTAATCTTTTCTGCATCTACGCTTCTGATTAGTTAAAACTGCACAGTTCAGCACATATAAACACTGTGGTTGTCTCATCCTGAACTCCACTGAAAACATAGTATTATGTCATGTCTGCTGTTCTCCATGACCAGCATCCTCCTTCCTTCTTTTTATGGGCCAGCAATTTCAATGACCTTTTCAATTTTCCTTGTCTTGCTACCTTGGATTTATGACTTATGCCTCTAGTGAGCTGGTCTTTACGCTCTGATGAGCTGGGCATTCTAAAGGCAAACTCTTCTCTTTCTGGAAAACAAGAAAGACTATGGGGGAACAAGCTACATCATTTAGTATGTCTTTTTTTGCCAGGAAGTTTAAGGAGGCAGCTAAAGCTGCTGAAAGAGGTATCAAAGCTTATATCTTTGAAGCAAGAGGAAAATTAATATTACGTTATTGAAGAGGTGTCTTGCACACACTACCTTTCACAGTAGGAACCAACTAGCTTTATGACTCACCAGATCACATGAATCATTCCAAATGATACCTGTTAAGCCTATAACCATAGGCAAAGACTTATTTTTTAATCTAAACTGTGCAGGAATTCTTCTGATAGAAGATGTGCTTACCATGTGGTTGTAGCTTTTGTGAATGATGCCAGACTGGCAAACTTTGAGACTGAAATAATTTCACTGAAGAGTTTACTGCAGCGACAGCTTAAAAGCCATTTCCCCTCAGTTCCATCAGAATTCCTCAAAACCTGTTTAAACTTAGTTGGAAATAAACGACAGCTTTTGAAAAGGAGACACAGGCTCACTGGAGCCTGAGTGGGCATGAAACATTTCATTCAGGTTGCTAGCCACCAGCCAGTTCAATTACCAGCCTGGGCTGGATGTGATCCAGCAACTATGAGGTGATCAATGGCATTTTGTATCATTGCTAAATGGCAAAGTCTAGACAGAGGCACACATGTAGTCTTTCCATATTAAGACAGTATTACCAATGAAATATATATGAGTACTGCTCTAGCTAATAAAAAGGCCAACATTAATTAACTAATTTTTAAATCAATATAAATACTGTCTTTCATTAATTTTATAGACAAAACACTCAGCCATCAAGCACAATCCTTAGTAAGAATATTAATTTCTCTTAAAATGGAAAACTCATTATCAGCTCTTAAATTCATTTAGTTGCTGCTTTATTCACCTTCCCTCCTTCTGCGTGGTCGCTCAAACACCTTTATATTTCTGCCACCATCTAATCTCATGGCTCTCACTACAGTCTCATCTTTTCAAGTCTTCATACATTCCATCTCCCTAGCAGTTCCTGCTATCTTTCTACTCCAAATTGATAAAACATCAAACTAACCCTCCTCCCTTCTACAGCTTTAACTTTACACGACTGTTACTTCCATTCACTTTCCTGCCTTTCTGAAATCATCCTTTTTCTCCCTAATTCTGTTTTCAGCATTTGGATTTCCTTGTCTCCTGCTCTCAATTTAGGTAATTTAGACACTACCCTATTGGTAGCATTTATTCCATGTACCACCTTGGTTTCTACAGAGTTCTGAAAGACATTTTTCCTTCCAGTGTATGGATAAAGCTAAACTGCCATTGATCAGTTTTGCTCATAAAGCTGCAGGCTCTTGTTTCACATTTGAATTTCAAAGGATGGTGCAAGCAGAAATAATTATTTCTCCTGCTTCTGAAATGAAGGTTTCCATTTTAACAAGTGCCTTATAACTCCAAGATGATGAGTTATAAGATGGTAAGCTGAAGCCAATAAGCAATAGGTACACAGGAACTGAAATAAAAAGGTAAAACTATTTTAGAGGCTGCTTAAAGACAGAAGGACATTGGTGATTTGTCTGACCCCAAGCACTGAGTTAGAGGCAATTCAAAAAATTAAATCCTTGTCTTGATCTCTACTTAATAGGTTTTTCCACTATGTCTCGCCTGTGAGATGCAAGATGGCCATTGACTGTGTCATGGCAAATCCAGTGACCATGAGGCCTCACATATATATCAGTGGTTGAATGACAGGGTGTCTAACTGGAACCTTCAAGTCTAGAAGAAGTAAGTGTTCAGTGCTCACATTTCATATTAAAACTACCTGAATCATTACACTCAAAACTTATTTGTGGCTTTACAGATTAAGAGACAGGAACTTTGAGTAGACAATGCTCCATACTCTCAAATAAAGCATGTTTTTGAAAACCAATGGAAAGGAAATAGCTCTTGTATTCTGTAAGTGGTTTTGCTTTGTTACTGTCCTGGTGGTTTGCTTGTTCAGATAAAGGGCATATCTATTTTATTTTTTTTCTCAAAGAGATCTCCAAAATGTCCTCCAACAAATCACTGCAGATATTCCTTAAATAGCCTATTTAATGGATGGCCAGTTTCTATTATTTTGCATTTTATGTTATATGGTAATTTTTTTAATCACTCAGGAACCCAAAACTTACTGGGTAGTAGAGCAGAATGATGCCTGGAGTCTAGTCTGTTTAAGCACAAGGCAAAAGTTCAGCCTGGGGCAAATCTCAGAATGAATAAAGCTCAAGGGTGTAGCCATTTTGTCCAGTGGCAACAGTTTGATTTTCAAATCTGTGTTTTTAGATTCCTTTCATTGTGAGGCTGACGATAAGGCTACACTGAAGGGTGTAAAGCTCCCTCCAAATGTTCAGTGTATCAGATGTGACATAATTCTGTTTGACAGTCTTGAAACAAAACTTGCCAAGTCAGAATGTTTAAACTGAATGCAAACTCCTCTTTAAACTATTAGTAGCTGAAGAGCAAGCAGTCTGGCACCAGGTCGTTTCTACTCGTTAGGCAACTGTAAAATGAATGTTTTAGAGGCAACTAATGATTTCATTACAGCAAGAAACCCAGCCTCTAGTTTAGGCCAACTGACTAGCTTTATATGACACATAACCGACAGGTCTGATAGCTAACTGTTTTTGGGAAAAGAGACATACCTCATTCATGAGAATTGTTAATATAATTCATTAGCTTCTGAGCATGTACTTGGAAAAGTGAGAGTTAATTTAGGAAACAGTCCCTGTATGAAGGCAATTGAAAGGTATGTTATACATGGCAGAAAGATGGGCGAGGAGGGTGGTGAAGAGAGGAGAGAATTCCAGATGGAAGTCAAATTCCTAGATTAATCATAGAATCATAGAACAGTTACGGTTGGAAAGGACCTTAAGATCATGAAGTTCCAACCCCACTGCCATGGGCAGGGACACCCCACACTAAACCATGCCACCCAAGGACTCATCCAACCTGGCCTTGAACACCACCAAAGATGGAGCATTCACAACTTCCTTGGGCAACCAATTCCAGTGCCTCACCACCCTTACAGTAAAGAACTTCCTCCTTATATCCAATCTAAACTTCCCCTGTTTAAGTTTGAACCCGTTACCCCTTGTCCCGTCACTACAGTCCCTGAGGAATAGTCTATCTATCCCCAGCAAAAGGAAGCTCTGCATTCACCAGCATACATGGCATTCCGGCATATACAAGTGGTTATTTTTTTTCCCTAGAAGCTTTATTAAGCTTGTATTTTAGAAAGTCATCTATTTCATTTTGAAGTCTCCAAGTGACAAGTCTATGGGCTTCTATGGCAATATAACCCAGTTACCCTGACTACAAAACAAGCACATCATGTTTTGAGGCTGAATATAGTCAAGTTCAACTTCCAGCCATCAGATCATGTATATTTATCAACAACACGGAAAAACAGTTTGCTACCAACTCTCTTCTCCAAGGGTATTTCCAGACAGTAGTGCTTACATTGTCACAGGTCATACTTCATGACAGTGAATTTTTGTGGTCAAGGAGGATGCTAAGGCTTTCCTGACAGGATATGAACTCCAAAGCTTCATGGGGGGAAAAGAAAAAGTTTTTTTTATTGTTTCTTAAAATAAGCTATTTCTTGAAATATATAGAAGAGAGGGGTTTCAAAAGCATAAATTTGTGTTTGCGCTTGCATCCAACTCTTGTTGGTTGGATGTCCAGTTTCCTTCTCTACCTCTAAATGTCTCCTCTTGTAGAGGGAAGTTGAGGTTGAGGACTTTTAGACACCTACTGCCATTTTAACTCGTCTTCAAATCTGAGGATTTCCTAATGTTGTTGGCAACATCTGAGCTTGCATTAACCAACTGCCTTAGATCTCCCCATTATGTCCTGCCATGATGGCATCTTTGCTTTTCTCTGTTTTTCTCTTGTTTTTTGAGGGGTTGTGATGTGCCACTCTATTAACATGTTGATAGGTAGCTTATAGGGGCAGCAAGTCTGGGGTAAAATGACATTTATTGCTTCTTCTCCAGCCTTGTGGATGTTGTTCTTTCAAGAAGGATATTACACTTGACAATTTATTTTTGCAAAATTCATAGGGGTTATTACTCCTTCTTCTGTTGTATTCTAAGTATCTGCAAATGGATTTATTCTTTCATAAATTTTAATTTAAATTTAGGCAAGCTTCTCTATATTCCCAAATATTCCTTGAATAATATTCTGAATGGTCTTCATTGAATAGTTCTGTAAGTATTAAAAAATTACTTGCAGTTGGTTTCTAAGATTACATTTATCTGAGTTTCAACTTGGTTTTGCCTTAGACCAATTTAAAGACTTATCTCTTTGTTTCTGCACAGCTTTCTTAACTGGAAGATATGGATCCTTCTTTAACAGAGATAAAACAAAAAAATGCACTAAATATTCTAACTCTCTTGATCTCACTTTTAAGTAAAATTTCTTCCTACTGTTTAGGAAACTAATCCATTGTTTGAGTATTTTCTTGCTGCTTTCTCTAATTCCTGCTAGTTATTGTCCATTTTACATCTTGCCTTTCTGACTTTGTCACAGAATTTCACCAAACATTTAGACACTTTTAGGTTATAACCACAGAAACTTGAGTCAGCTTCCGCTTACCCATACTTGAGTTTCATATCATCAAAAGGCCCTCAAGTACTGACAGCTACCACTTCTGACTTAATTGTTACTTGAAAACTTGCTCCTTGTGGGATTTTCCACATCTACTGTGACTGGTGTTTTGAAGTTCATGTTGCTTATCCTCCTGAACTTCCTCGTTCCTTTCCAGCACAAAATTATCAACTTTACCACTACACTGTATGTTCACTCAAGGGCAAGCTGTGTTTAATTCTCTCATTTTTATGCCATTCTTTCTTACTGGTCAGAAAAAACCTGGAATTATCTGAGTTGCACTGACTTTTTTCATATTCCCCACCCAAAAGATTCATGAATGTTTGGTCAGCTTGGATGAGATCTATTTCAGTAAAGGAAAATAATGCCGAAAGTCTATATAATCAGTAAAAAGATATGCACATTTTTACAGCACAATGGTCATCTGACCTGTGTCAAATGTCTACTTTAGGGCAAGGTAAATTGTATTCCAGATGTGGCTACGTCTTTCTGTTGACTATGGAGAATGTCTAAAGGGTTACGTGCCCTGTGCTTCCTGACATTAACAAAGCCTGAATTTAGATTAATCCACTATTTGCTCCTAAGGAGCTATCTACCTGCCCGTCTAGTTGGTGTGATCCTAATAACATATGACAGGACCTGTGCTCTCAGCTCCCTTTCTCTTCAGAGATTTTCTTTTTCACAGAATCATAGACTGGTTTGGGTTGGAATGGACCTTAAAGCTCATCCAGTTCCAACTCCCTGCCATGGGCAGGGACATCTTCCACTACAGCAGGTTGCTCCAAGCCTGTTCAACCTGGCCTTGAACAGTGCCAGGAATGGGGCACTTTTACAGATCTCTCACATTTATCACCTACTATGCAGTACCGATCCTTAGGCTATGTTTAGCAACATGATCTCCCTTGATTTTTCAAACATATCCTACTTCTTCAAAATAGTCCAAACATCTGAATTGATCTAACCATGTAAGACATAGCTTTGATTATATACTAACATTCCCAACACATAGCATACAATAGTCTATATATGACTACAAAGCAAATTTACATAGTTGTTGTTTTCTTATTGTCTAAGTAGGACTCATATTAAAACTATAAAGGGAGTATTTATGTACCTCTGCAGTCAAAGACCACAGAATTTTGTGGTTTCTCCCATGACAGAGGATGGAGTCATGTAGCATTCACACCACCACAAGGAAGTAAGCATCCTAAAGATATGGTCACTACCTCTGCAAATAGTTCTTGTATGGCAAAGGGAGTATCTGTTGTATTCCTAACATTGTTACACAAAAGTGACTATCTGATGCTCCATGGAGAAAAAACTCCATCAGAGTTTGATTCAAACGCTTCAAATCAGAGGTGATTCAAACGCTTTCCAAGCCAGCTGCAATTTGGGGGAAAAAAACCAAACCAACCCAAACCTGAGAAGGAAAACCAAATGGTGTTTGCCATTTTTCTTAGTTTTGTAACTAGGCAACAATATGCACTCTTTGCCCTAAGTAGTTTTACTGCTTTTACAATGAGCAGAAAGCCATTTTAAATTAGAAAGCTGAAAGCTTCTCTGTACCAAAGTAAAGGAAGTTAATCTGAAGGTCAATTCTAACTGTAGCAAATATAAAACGTAAATTAAGCACAAAGTCCTTTACACTCTATCCTGCTCTATACAACGTTTGGAGTAGAAATTGGAGAACACTACATTTTCTCAAATGCATATCATATTTTTGCTACAGACGTGAGTGATAAGGTGGGTAGGAGTTGTGTGGGAGGAACTAAGTAGAAAAAAGTGTTTAGACTGTTTGTAAATGAAAGCAAACATCTCACAGAAAATGACAGCAGGACAATGCACAGTCACAAGACAAAATCTGATCAATATAACAGATAGAATCATAGAATGGTTTGTGTTGGAAAGGACCTTAAAGTCATCCAGTTCCAACCCCCCGCCATGGGCAGAGATACCTCCCATTAGACCAGGTTGCAAAGCCCCATCCAACCTGGACTTGAACACTACCAGGGATGGAGCATTCACAACTGCCTTGGCCAACCTGTGCCAGGGCCTCACCGCCCTCATAGGGAAGAATTTCTTCATTATAGCCAACCTAAATCTGCCAAGATCACTTTTCCTCTGTGAGGGAGAGCCTTGTATACCAGACCAGAGACAGTATTGAAGTGAGATGCCCAAATACTAGTGTTAAGACTAAGTACATACAATGTCATGTACCAGTGACAGAAACCCCCATAGAATATCCCTGATAGCCCTTCCCCAATGCTTAGTTATTTGATTCTCAGAAAGTAACAAGGGAAAAAAGAAAATGTCTTTCCCCGTATACAATATAATAGGTCAAGAGGAAAGTAAGTAATTTGGTTAACTTAATTCATCTGATTAGATGATTACGTTAGATGGGAGAGAAAATGGAAAGATTATAAGAGTACTACCTGGGTTTTCGCAGTGCAGCCTGTTCTTTTTCTACTTTTTCCTGTTGCTGTTAAGCAATTATCCTTCAGGAAACTTGTTTTATTTCCTTAAGGTAACCTGTAGGATGTGTTTCTTGGGAGCAGCCTTTCTGCTCCAGAGCAAGCAGTCTCCTTTTTCTCTTGATTCTACTTCCAGGCTATCAGCCATGCTTCATCCTGCCCTTGTGAACCACAAGGTACTGAAGCATTTCTACAAGCAGATGAAACAACACCTGATTTTATGGCCCACAATTTTATTTCACATTTCTTTGTGATGAAACAAGCACAATGTTAGCTGAAAGAAAATAACACATACATGGGCAAACACACATGGTTTGTGAGATTCAGTTTAAGACACCTAAATATAGATGCGGTAAGTATGTAGGCATAAGGTCAATGGATACTTGATCAATACAGGCAATAAAGCTTACACAGCAATTCAACTTACCCTGCACAAAGCTCGCCAGGTGAATCATTCTCCAACCTCTATTGACTTTAATGGCAAGCAGACAGCAAGCACTCAGATGTCTGAATTTAAGTTCTTAATCTGAGGTTTAGTCTTGTCCAAAGACACAAAATGCCATAATTTCAAAAGTTATAATCCAAATGCTAATACTCTCTGTTACCTCCTTGTGACTATTAATTCACCTGAATTCTCTCTTTTATATACATTTTTAACTTGATGCAGTCTTATGGAAAATTATAAAACTGAAAAGCAATGTCTTCTTAGGAATTTAAGGAACAATATGCACTCATTCTTTGTAAGTTGTAAATCTGAAACTTACTGCTCAACTTGCATGTGTAAACCAACTCTGTGCTTTAGGGATGGTACCTATAAGATGAAGTTGCTTACTTGGCACTGAAAGTGCTTTGAAACATGCAGATTAAGACAGCTAAAATAGCTAGGCATATGTTATCGTAATTTTTATTTGAGATTGTAAGGCAGCAAATGATGTGCCAGTGTTTGTTTGAATAGGACCATAGTTCTTCTCCTGCCTCCCCAGGAATTTCCCCTAAAATGCAGTGTGTACCTCTTTCCTAAATTAATAAGATTTGCACAGCTTTCTGTCAGCAAAGGTGTATGCACAACGTATGGCCTTTTTATGTTTATGGCTCTTAGAAGTCATTTATTCACATGCAGGTGATTTTAAGTGAACAACACAGGGTTCCTTTTGCTCTTTTAATCGGCAATATACGCCTTAGCATTGGAAGTGGAATTTTAAACTGCAAGAATGGCATCGAGGAACAATTATACTTTATTTTTATTGGAGACTGCATCTTCCTAACAGATGGAGAAACTGGGGTTAGACGAGATTTCAAGCAGCCTTTAAGTCTAGACTTGGCCCAGACTTCTCACATAATCTAAGAAAAATCAGTGAATACACTGGCACTTCATCTCCACTGCTCTAAGAGAGAACTAATACTTCCATTGGTATTCTGAGCTGTTGTGTTTGGGTTATACAAGTCAGAGACAAAAGTTAATCTGTATGCACACAGAACCTAACAAATCAAGTCTTGATGACAAGTAGGAATCAAAATGCTACTTGATAATATTTACATTATATTTAATAAGAGGACTATGCTATAGGGAGGAATACATTCTGTTGTAGTGGTGAATGTACACTGGTGATGCATGTGTTACTACATTTTAAAGACATGCAGAACTGAGAAGGAAAATGTTTCGTTCACAAGAGCATAATGAATTATAGCAAGAAGAAAGCAGCATTTAAACAACCCTAACTTTTAGAGGGAAAAAAAATCTTATCATGAATGTAAGAGTTTAATTAATTTTTTTTTTTCTATTTGAAATATTTTACTATTTGAAACAGAACATTTTCCACTATTCTTCAGTTTGCCTTCAAGGTTCAGAAGGATTCATTTTGTCTCTCTGCACAGAAGCAATTGGGAATACCAACCTGCTTTCTGAGATAGGTTTTAAACATTTCAGTCTATTAACTGAAAACAGAAAGATACAGCTACCGTTACTTTTCCTAAGGTTTTAATAGGCTCCCAAAGGCAGATCTCTGACATTACTGAGCCTATGATGCCATCTGGTGGCATTTGATAAAAAAACCCTCAGATTTCACTCGTTCTTGGGGCCAAGGCTGTGTCACAATCTTTCACAGTGCCCTGGAGGGCTGTAGGCTTGAAGCCCCATCATAGAATCAGCTGGGTTGGAAAAGACCTTTAAGATAATCAAGTCCAACTGTTCCTCAGCACTGCCGAGGCCACCACTAACCCACGGCACCGAGGGCCTCGTCTTCACGGTGTGTGAACACTTGCAGGGATGCTGCCTCCAGCACTGCCCTGGGCAGCCTGTTCAGTGCCTGAGCACCCCCTCTGTGAAGAAATTGTTCCTAATCTCCGGTCTAAACCTCCCCTGGTGCAGCTTGAGGCCGTTTCCTCTTGTTCTATCTCTTTTTACTTGGGATCAAAGACCAGCCCCACTTCACTCCATCCTCCTTTCAGACAGTTGTAGAGAGTAATAAGGTCTCCCTGAGCCTTCTCTTCTCCAGACTACCACCACCACCCCCCGGGTCCCTCAGCCGTTCCCCATCACATTTGTGCTCCAGGCCCTGCACCAGCTCCATTGCCCTTCTCTGGTCCCACTCCAGCACCTCTTGTATTGAGGGGCCCAGAATTGGAACATGGGATTTGAGGTGCAGCCTCACCAGTGCCCAGTACAGGGGGAAAACAACAGCATCAGGCAGAAAGAGAGGTTAGAGAGGTTATGGGTTTTGTTCAAGCCTTGTGGGCTGACTCTGGGACTATGTACACATCCAGTGTGTCACTCAAATGCAACACATTTTCCATAGATTTATAGAATCATAGACTAGTTTGGGTTGGTCATCTAGTCAACTAAAGGTCATCTAGTCCACCCCCTGCCATAGGCAGGGATATCCTAGTTTTGTTGAGTCTCATTCATGTATTTGCAGTCTATTTAAGGTATTTTTATAGTTTCCTTCCCAAAGGTGAGAATACACATCTTTCAACTAGACCACACTTTGCCATATTCACTAGACAAGCACGAATTAGCAAACTGCTCTGGTCTCCCTCTTCCACATGGGAAACTGAGGCCCAGTAAAATAAAGCACTTTGACTAAGGTCACACAGAAGGACAGTAGCTAAATCAGAGAATTAATTCCAGATCTGCAAAGTTAAATCACTTACTATGCTCCCTGTCTGAAAGAAATTTCATGGAATAATCATGGAATGATTTTGGTTGGAAGGGACCTTAAGGCTCATCCAGTTCCAACCCCTGCCATGGGCAGGGACACCTTCCACTAGACCAGGTTGCTCCAAGCCCCGTCCAACCTAGCCTTGAACACTGCCAGGGATGGGGCAGCCACAATTTAACCAAGCGTGAGTTAAAAATACTAGCTTTGAGGGTGCTGTTTGCTCCTGGTGAATCAGATTGGTCATGTTTGGAGAATCAAATGGGAAACTATTTCTATAGTGAAATAAGTGTTGCTGAGGGATGAGACAAGGAAGAATAAACAGAGAGAAACAGACCTACTTTGCATCAGCCCTTATAAAATTACAGTGTCTAGGACTTTTCACCAGATAATGGTTTAAGATTAACCAGCTCTAAAAGTAGCCTGTGCATGAAATTTGTTTTGTCTGAATATGGAAAAACGGATCCATAATAGTTATTTGTGACTACATAAGTAAGCAGTGCCCGACTTGGTGATTGCCTGGGGATAGGCATGCAGTCTAATTTGGCAATAATTTCCATTCCTCTCTGCTTAATGAACAAATAAACTACTCTTGCATGACAACTAACTGCTGCAGCAACACTGGTAACTGTAATTAGAACTTATGGAAAACATTGCTACAAAGCAGACAAAAATTAGTGTTAAAAATTCAACTCTGGTGGTATCATACAGTGTTAAATGCACCCCTGCTTAAAAAGAAAGGAAAATGGACTTTTAAATTTGTATCTGGATTTCCAAACACAATGTATTGTGAAAGGTTTTGATTTAATAATGCTCTTTCAGTCAGATTTATTTTGCTGCATCTAGCCAACAAAAAAAAAATTACCTAATTGTCCTGAAAAACATTCCATTTCTGTTCTTTGGGTTTCTTGGCTGTGGTGTTCTTCACACAGGTTTTTGACTTTCTTCTCTCTTCATGCTCACAGCCTTATAAGAGTTTCTTTGGTTTTCTTGCAGTTTCCTACAAACTTTCTGCTCAGGGGGCTCTTTAAGGCACCTAATCATCTTTTGTTTGCCCTTTCTCAATTTTTGTTTAAGCATTTTTGAGGGACAGGTCTATATAAAATATACTCTTACAATCCTCACAACTTCAGGTTACTGCATCCCTTTGCTGCTAACTCACCAGATTTTCCATATACGTTGCAGAACAGCCTTAGCCACCTTTTCATACCAAAACTGTGGCAGGTGGAGGTAATTAATTTTTCATAGAATAAGCCAGTGGCCAAGATACTCCTTAGCAGCGTAGGAAAAGTATTCCAGCTTCTTCATGGGTTTAAACATGAAAGGACAAGGAAAGTGCCACATAATCACGTCACGTCCAGACTAAAGCCACCTTCCACCCCAACGCGAACCAAAGTGCACCCAAGGATGCAAGACTCACAGGGATAGAAAGCACAACAGAGTGAGTGAGAGGGACACTGCAGCCTAGTGTGTCCATCACTCATCTGGGATGAATAATTCCTGTGTTTCAGTGCTTTGCCTTAAGGCTGTGTATGCACTTTGCATGGAACAGCCACAGCTGTATCAGTTTGAGACAGTTTCCTTGAACCGTGAGGCGGCATAATGTGAATGGATGTTTAACTACATTTACAAGGCTTTCATTGACATTCAAAATCCTTTACATTCAGACTGTTACAGTCAGATGTTCAATTACTTGACAGAGCCTAAAACATAAATGCGCTATCAATATGTACATGAAAGAAAAATTAAAAAGATGTTTTTGAGACTAAGAATGCAAAATATAACCTCGGGCTACAAAGCCTCCTATCCTCTAAAATTTGGAAATTAATTTCAGAGGGATCATCAAATTCATTAGAGGCACAGAGACAATTAACATAACCTAATTAATCTACTTCTTGCACTGGGACATTTGCTAAGCAGTTCAATTCACACTAGATGGCACCCCCAGCCTACAGAATTTCACTGTACTGCTTTTTCTACTCAAAGACAAGCTGAAATTGAGAAATATCTTTGGACTAAGTAATGCATTTTGGGCAAAATGGAACTGGATGATGGGCTACACCGGGGGGATGCTGAGGTCTGCGCTGTGTTTAGGTCCTCCCTATGGTGTTGCCACACTGTAGATAGCGTTAAGCAGAGAGAAGTCTCGTTTTGAGCTAAGTGCAAGTAACACCAGTATCAAATGCCATAAAACCTAAGAGCAAATAAACAAAATACTCAGTGATAAACTGCTTCCAGCTTGGATTACACAACACAGAAACCAAAAATGCCTTCTTTGTGTGTCCCCTGCAGTACAGACAAAGAACAAGATGAAGCGATTGGCCGGCAGAGCCCAGCACAAATACTTACAGACAAGATTTGATCCCCTCGCTGCAGTTCTCCGCTGAGATCGGCAGGCCCGCCTGCTAGGATGAAAGACACGAAAATGCCTTCCCCGTCTTCTCCTCCCACTATGTTAAAACCAAGTCCTGTGGAGCCCTTGTGCAGGATGATTTTTCGAGGCTCTCTGTATAGAAACAAAACGATAATGTTTATCCATTCAAAACTCTCAGTGTGGATGCATGTTTCAAGGAATCTGAAGCGTGCTACATTTTGCTTAAGACATGATAGCTCATTATTACCTAAATAAACCATTTAACAAATGAGATAAATCTGTTAAGCGGAAACAGATAAGGTAGGAATTAACCAGCACCTTTATTTTCAGGATTATTACTTTATTAACCAGCATTATTTTCTTTTTTCCTATGGTTGAATTCAAACATCCCTATTAATTTCAGCCCAATGGAGTTATCTTCAATATGTTAAGTGATGGGTTTATTAAAATAAAAATCAAAACACTGAAGGCATTTTATCATCTAATTTATAACAATACTATGTATACAAGTAGAATCAATCTTTACATGACACCTTTTTATTTTAAGCTCTAGTCTTTCTTTTTAAACAAATGAAGAAAAAAGAAAACCAAAACTCTAGGCAGATCAATGGCAAGTGTGTTTGATCTTGGCAGATTTGGAGCAAATAACATTGCTATGATCAAGCTAATAGAGCAGAATCTCATGAAAAACTGGCTTGACATTATCAAGAGCTTGCAATTGTAAAGTCACACAGCAGTTTTATCACTGAACCAGAGCAAACGATATCTGCTTTTGCCTTACTGGTTTATAAAGTTGGTCGTTATGACGGAAATCGATAAATAATAACAGCTACATCTACTACAGCACTTTCCATCTGTAAATTGAAAATATGCCCTAAAGGATGCAAACATAATAACATGCATTTTACTGATGCGAAAACTTATGTCCAGAAAGAGATGACTCTCCTAAGCAACCAAGGTATCATCCAGGAGAAAGTGTCCCAGGTATTCCAGTTCCCAGTCTTTACTCCACACAGTAGGCCTCAGATCTGTCTTTTCCTTTGATACACAAGTAAACACAACCATATCTACACATACATACTGTCCTGGGTTCAGGAGTAGCAGTCATGCTACACATGTACATACACATACACAACCAACATTCATTGGTACTTACCCCACTTCAAATCCCTCTAACAATTTACTTTTCAGACAAGTGTAAATGCTGTTACATTAGTATGTGTAAATGTTAAGCCCAGCCCTGCAAATACTCACAAACCCATATATTTACAGACGAATAAGATGTTCTTCTAATTCTCAGTTTTTACAAGTCATCAGCAAAGTGACAACTGTAAAGACACACACAGCCCCCACCTACAGAAACATTCTCCAGAATTCTCCTGGTGGAAAAGATCCAACTTTTCCTCTGTACTATAGAATAGTTTTATGTCATATGAATGGAGAGAGAGAAGTGACTAATTAAGGGATGTTTTATTTGATGTAAGTCTTATGGCTCTATACAGGGAAAATTAAGCCTTTACATGACAATTCCGAACTCAGTAGGTATTCATCTCTGCCCAGTGCTAATGTTCAACCTGTATCCCCAGCTTGATCGTTATCTTTAAATAACATCTTAACTTTCTGAAACTGAAGCTTAAACATTTCTGAAAGACAGAAGTAAAGCATTTTTTATAGTACTTTTAAAGGTGATTGTAACCTTTAGAGAATGCACTAGTCCTACTCCATATGTTCTTCCTTCTTATAACAATTTCTTAACATTGTATAGTCACAAAACAACCCTTTAAACATACAGCTGTGAGAAAAAGACATATCGTCTCGAGTTTGAACATTCTTGAAGCATTTTTAAGTAATCAGAAAATAAAGGCGGTTTTCTTTTCTTTTGGATCATCGCTGTTGATTTGCCTTCTAGCAACACTTTTAGCCCCTTCTTAAATATACGCGATTAGATATAGTGTAATCCAGGTCTAAAAATTCTAAACAGGTTTTTAATTAGGAAGGGTGGCCTGAGGGTTGGAGCAGAACTAGGACAGCAAGCTGGAAGCATGGATTTATCTCCCCACTTAGCCCATGCTCTGCTGAGTGATCTTGGCAAGTCATTTGTTCTTCCAGCTTCCGTTTCCCCATCCACAAAATGTTACGGTGACACTTGTCATCTTCAAGTCCTACACAATCAAAAACACTTTCCAAGAGCTGAGCAGCTGCGTCCTGGTTTCAGCTGGGATAGAGTTAATGTAGATTTACACACACAGTGTGGATTTAAACCATGACAGACTGCCATTATTATTTACCTGAAAATTGAGGAAAAAGAGGCAGTAAAGTCAAACAAACCTATCTGCATGTGCTGCTGGTGAGAAATCAGAAGAGCTCTTGTTTGAGATGAAACTCAGTATTTCCACATATGACAGGCAGCTTGGATCAAATAGTTGAAAGCCAGTGCTATGGAGAAAACTAGGTCAATACAACTGGGTGTCTACTGAATAGTAAGCTGTGTAGCTCAACAAAAAGTTGGCCCAGTTATTAAGCCCTGTCTCTGATCAAGTCAGCAGATTTATGTCTAAAACGCTGTCAGTGCTGTTTTGTGATTTTGGCCTTTTGACAGCAAAATTCATGCTCTGCTCTTGGATCATTATGTTCAGAGGAAGTTCAAACAATAACAGGGAAATGTCAGAATCCATGATTAGAACACAATGAGGTTTGGCTCCTGCTCTTTAGCCTAAGCAGGTCATTCTGGTAATGACTCAAATTTGGCTGTATAGACTCTGACCAACCACAACGTCTCTTCATACTTCTTTTGTAACTGAGTATCCTGCAGAATCTGAAAGGTAGATTCATGGAGATGCAAATGTTGTTGTCATCATCATAGAAATAACCTTCAGCCACAACTGTACTGCAAAACCACAGAAGTAAAGGCATATGACAATTCAACATAATTTAATACATTTTTTTAAATATAAATAATTGTTCCCATTTGCAAAGTGCATTTAGTATGAAAATGAAAAATACCCACTTACGATGCTAATAAAACTGTGTAGGATGTTATGAAATTAAGGTAGGAAACCAATTTCTTAAGTAAATAAATTACACTGATCAGTTGATCTCCTAAGAGTCATGCAGCAATGAGTTATCTGTCAATGCTTTAGCCACACTCACAAAAAAGGCTAGCTTTGATAAAGCTGGAGATAAGGATGTCACGTATTTATCTGCCTGATATAAAAGTTTATAGTCAACTTTTTTAATATAATGGTTAAGAAGATCTAAGAACACGCTTATTCAATTTTTTCTTAAATATCTGGGAAGCAACATTAGGAAAAGCTCCTTTGCCTCTATTAAAATTCTTTATGAAGGTAATTCTAACACACATGAAAGAACTCCAGGCAGAATGCAGATAAATGCTGTAAAGGAGGCACTGGAATCAAAGACTTCAAGATGACATGGTGATGGGGGAGTAAAAAGCAAAAGAAAAGCAACCCGAATGTGAGTGCTGTTTTCTTGCAGTAAATACACCCAGTAAAAACGTGTAGTTCTCTGCAGAATACAGCAATTGAGGGAAAGCCAATTTCAGGGTAACTTATCTTAAAAGACCACTGTTCTGTCTGGAGACAATAGGTGGCACTCTGTAACTACCTAAGAAGAAGAAACAGTCTTAACATCCAGTGTTTCTGAAATGCACGTTTCTGCCTCCAGCTTTAAATACTTCTCCCATTTACAAATTCTTCCGTGATAAACACGGCTGAAGGTGAGTTTCTAGGTGCTAACAAAGCATACTAGCACTTTAATTTGGTGTGAGTGCATGCTTTATGCCCTCCTGCAGCTTTGTACCAAATACAAACAGAGAAGTGCAGCAGGGGAAATCAAGCAGAAATTAGAATGGAGTGTGAGATGAAAACATTCCTGGACTGACAGAAGGCAGCAGAAGGGAAAAGAGAAAGAAAGAAGACAAAAAGAGCAAAGAAAAGAGAGAACAGGATAAACTGACACAGTGGATGTGTGAACGAGAGCAGGGAATGAACTAAAAAGCCCGAGAAAGAAGAAAGGAAGATTTACTGTGATGCAGCCAGGAGCAAAGGAGCAAATAAAGTGCTGCAATCCACACAAATTTACAGGCTCAGAAATCAATGGGAGAATCAATTTGGATGGACTTGATTACTTGCTTCGGGGAATGCATCAGATCAGGGTCTGTAAAGCTCATTATAAATTGCAGGCCTGATGTAAGAACAAAGTTATGAAATTAATATTTGAAACCCGTAAGTAGCAACAAATCAGAGTGGGTGAAGCTTTGACACTTAAGAAAATGTCGTCTGTCATAAAATGCAATTACCGAAACAAGAATCAGAAAGTGAGGTATTTTTCCTCCTTAGCACTTTTTGTTGTTCATGTTTGCTTATTTGGTCATTATCTTGAAAATAGCTGCTACATTTGTACTCAATATTTGATCAGTTTACTCTTTTACAATAAGATAATGACAAGACAAAAAAAGTGAGCATCCCCGTCATTCTTCTATAGGTTGTGAATCCATTTAATTCTAGAGTTAATTCAAGAGAATAAAAACTGGACTGATAAATGAAGGGGAAAATGTTTCTGAAAACAAGCAATTCTTATAATAACTGACTGAAAGAAAATCCATTTTTAATTTGCTTATTTTGTGCTGCTGGCTACATGAAAGAATGCAGTCAGTTTTAGTATTCATCTCACACTCACACAGCTCCATCTTTCTCTTTTTTTTCTGCCATCTATAAAATTGGGGTGTTGACATGAATCTGGGCTTTTTGGAACATCTATAGAAATATTAAGCACACTGAGTGCTTTCAAATACCAGACCCTAGAGACTTCTTTAGTTATATATAATCAATGAGGTACCCCAAATCTGCAGGGACTTAGAAATATGGCTTTGATCTTGCTTTGGCTGCAGGTTTTTTGATGTTTTAGTATGGGTTTTTTTGGTTTTTTAGGTTTTTTGGGGGGAGAAGGGTTCAAAAAATGTTGTTTGCTTCACAAAGGATATTAAAACCATACATCCATTCATGCACATGCTGATCTGGTGTTACAGTAACACATATCATAGAAAGCCCAGAAGAATATTTATCTTACTGCTTGCTTAGTGGGAGTACCAGTCTCCAACTAAGTCCTCAACACCCTCTGTGCAAAGCACCACACACACATAATGCAACAATGAAGCATTCGAGCTACTTAAAGGAGCAAATAGCAGGAGGGAAAATTGAAGTAGAGAGATACTGTATTAGATGGTTAAAGTCACATATTAGTAGTACATCAGGGGTACACCCCCCCCCCCCCCAAGTCTAAGGGATCACAGCAGACTTATCTTGAGCAGCACAGTGTTTGGCTTCTGATAATTCACTGTGTGAGCACTGAGCTATGCCTGGTTAGGGTCAGTTGGCTACTCAAGCCATTTCTTTCTCAAAACAATACTTCCAGTTCTCTGCTTGTGCTTGTAAAGATTCTGATAACTGCATTTTATTTCAGACAGCCAAAGGGCATTCATACTGGAAGGACCTTAAAAGGTAATTCAAATAGGCTGAGCATTCTTCTTCACAGCATTTAACACAGAGAGCTAGGATGGACAGAGAATGTGCCAGTGTGTATGACGTTTTAAAAGCTGATTAATCACATCAGAGAGAATCTGAAACCTTAAGTGTCTTAAGGCCTGGAACATGCACACACACCTTTTTAAAAGATTTTGAAGTTCAGGCAAATCCAAACTTACTCAGCTTATTTAAATTTAAGTACTGTCTAATATTCAGCTCCACAACAATTTAAACAAAAACCTACCATCTGTAGTGCTCTCATCTATTGCTTTATTGCAGTATCACTTCTGCTGCATCTTGGCTTTTACTTTTCTCCTTGTTATTCCCCTCCTAGGCTTGGCAAAACCTTTCCACCATGATGTGAAACAGCACAGCCTCTTGCCTTCCTTCCTAGCCTGATCTCCTTTCCCTCTGAGGTTTCCAAACCACCATAACCTGGCAGTGGTAGGGAGCTGGCAAACCTTCTGTTCTCTGGTCCCCAGTACTTCACCTTCCTAGAGCCTAGGAGAAGCTGAACACATCAGTGTTCCCCATCAGCACTGCACTAGACCCAGTGAGGTCTGATCCCTAATTTGTGCCTTTAATTATTATCATCCTGATTTCAACTATGCTTGAAACTAACAAAAATAAGGAAACCTTCAAGTTATCTATTGCAGTCACATTGAGCATCACAGTGCAGACAGGTAACTGCCTTCTTCAACTGAGACAATGGTTTAGTTATGAGCAGAGAGTTCATTTTCAGTATCTGCAATTGATTAGTGACTTAGTATTTCATTTTACTAAATGCTGCTATACTAAAAACTAAGCATTCAGCCTTTAATGAGATGTTCTTTTATCATAGCACATTGTAAAATACAATTTTACTTACTATGGTTACCCATTCTACTTGAAACAAGTATTTTATCTGTTTATTTCACTATACTTTCCTTGGCATTTCTTCCTGATTGAACACTGACATTAGCTGTAGCAGCAATACTTTATCCCAACTTTAATACTGACTGCATTTTTAATGCATTTATTCTGCAAACAGCATGTCTAACTTGTCACAAACTTTGAAGTATATTTAATACAAGGGAACCTACCGGGACCCAGACTTCAGCCTGACTGATGCGTGCATGAGTACACTGGCTTATACATGTGCAACTTCATTTGTTTTGTGGGAACCCCTCTGGGCTTTAACAGTTTTTCATTTTGTCTTTTGTAGAGGAATTAAAGCCTGCACACCAGGCAATGTTTTCTGGCTACAGCTGGCAAGATGGAATTGTCCATTGGACAGGAATAATCTCTTACTTGAAAAACTGGTCTGCAATTTTGCCATGACACCTGACATTTACTTTAAATGCACAGGAGTATGTCTCCTAGATTTGAGAAGTCTCATTGATTTCTACAGCGACAATGCAGGACAGCTAATATGCTCTTTAACTTTGAAAGGGACATGGTTACTCTCCAGTACGCTCATTCATTTAGACTTTGTCACATGTAAGCACTTGACTCTCTTCCCTGATCCAGGAGATGCATTATTCCCATTCTGATAATCAAAATAAATCCTGAAAACTGCATCTCTGTTCCACTTGTTATAGCAGCTCCATACTAGGAAGCTTGCTTTGCCTCCTGCTTTTTAACACTATTGGTTCCATATTGAAACCACTTTACTATTAACTATTACTTACAGCATTCGATGGCTCTATTTACCATGAATGCGCCAGCTTCCCAGTTTGTAAACAAAGCTAGATGACATGGAAATGGTGATAGGCAACTGCACTGCACTGTCAGGAGACAGGAAGTATTCAAAGGCTAAGAGAATACCTAAAAATAGCAGTGCCTCTAACCCACATTTCAAAATATCAATACACAGCCCATTAGTAGCAAGCGTCCAAAATTACTCTATATAAGACACTTTTGAAACACAAAGCAATATCTGTCATGTTCGGAATAAAAATTCTTACCCTTAGTCATGGTTCAAATGCTGTTTATTTATATATAAATATTTATATATATTTGAGATACTTGGTCACGTTGATAAACTCATTTAAACTTTCCATCAAAACACTCTTGATCAAGTAAGTTAAAATCCCAGTTTCTAAGCAGCTCAGTAGAAGAGATAACTGGTAGCATATAAAATACAATTTAGTCTGAATGTCAACTGCAGAGACAATAGCTATCATACACCACTAACATTATAGCTTGGTACAGCAGGATTTCCAAGTAGCAGGTTTTCGTTTTCATCCAATAATTCTTATATTTGGATACTCACATTTAAAATTTAAACCATTTTAAAAGCTTTGCTAAAACCATTTCAAAAAACTCAAACCAACAATATTTTCAAAGTTTTCTTGTTTTTAAACCATGCAAAGAAACCATTAGAGGAGTTACGGATTAGATTGCACTAACGAGAACATCGAACACCTGTGAATTCATGCTTCTATAAACATAATAAATCTGGTAGCCTCATGTACAGTCATTACACTGTGAAGAATATATGGCTTGAATATAAAGGAAATTTAATCTTTAAAGACCTTTGGATTTTTCTCACCTTGCTATTCTTTTTGCTGTCCATGAAGTCCACAAAATCCCTCCCTAAAAAACCTGTTTTTATGTATAAATCCATTCCCTAGATGAAAAAAAGCTATTAAAGTTTTTAAAGAATCTATTCTAGCCAGCTCAATTATCACATATTCAACAGGGTGGAAAGGAATCAATGCCAGCAAATGCAGTTCCCCCTGTATTTCTTTAACCCCCCCATAATTCATTTCTCCTTCAGAGGACCCAATAATTATATTAGTTCAGTGACTACACAGTCAGTCACACTGAGCCAGCATGGAGGCCATGGATCTGAGCGCATACTAGGGATGCCTTGCACATAAAGCAGCATTTTACAAAGTGTATCTCAAAAGCAATAAAATGAGTCACGTAAATATAGGACTCTGATGGAAACTTAGTTCCTAAAAGAGAGAAATAACTTTGTTTTGACCTCAAATTGTATTAGCTATAAGCACACTTAGCAGCATGGACTTCACAAAAACATCAGAATAAATTGAGTTTTAACATAATGAAATATTTAGGGCTGAGCTGATTACTTAATTTTGCTCAGCGGTGTAGTAGGCTAACAGTCCCACTTTCCTATGTGAAATGAAATATGACTCAATGTAAGTTGATTAGTAATAATTACAAGCCAGATACTCTTCCACCTCCTGAACAGCAGGAGACCTGTAATATCAGTTGCAAATATCCTGAACTCTAATGATTCATATACAATATATGCAAGTCAACTGCATGGCCGGTACAGATTCTACAATTTATTTAAAAATTCACATAGACAAATTGATTTCCAAATTTCAAAAGGAGTCTAAACCTACAGGATACCTCTCTAATTATGGAGTCCAGTGGACCAAGTCAGAGACAGCATAATAGGATTTCTTTCCTTAAATCTCAATTTACCAATTTTTTATTTATTTTCCTTCTTTTTTAATCCAATTACCATTTTAATTGAGAAACTTGTTCTTGAAGCTCAGTTTTATATCAAACATCAATTTATTCATGAGTTGATTTGAGGAAAAGACAAGAGAATTAATATATGGCTTTCTCTGTTCATTATGGAGAAAGAGTGATAAAGAAATCCAGAAGAAGGGTGTTTAAGCACTGAGAAAGGTTGTCCAGAGCATGTCAATCTTCACATTGGACAACCTCGAGCAAACTGATCTAACTTGAAATTAACATTGTTTTGAGGTTGGATGATTAGGGCTTTTTTTATAGGATTATCTTCCAGATGACAGCCCTTAAGCCATATTCATCTTTCCAGTAGGTGAATAATTTCATTATTCAGTCTCGTTTTCAATGAATAACTACTAGAGATGTCCTATACATTTTAAATAAAAGCTTAAAATCTTAGGTCTTAGATCTAGATAAGAAAGGAAAAAATGGAGACTTATGACAAAAACATTTCAGACTTCACTTAGGAATGGAATATTTCACATATCTAACTCTTTTTCTTCTGCTGCACTGCAGTAAGGTTGTAAACGGAAACCAGCATACAAGATGACATCTTTCCTCTGTGGAAACTTTGGATTCTCACTTTTATCACAAGAAAGAAAAGCTCTGAAACAGGATCTGTCAGCAGGCAATGACAAGTTATTACCCATGCCTACAAAATATTTCCAACAGTTCCACATTTCCATGGGTGGGGAGACAGAAATCTAACGTTTGTAATAAACTACGCAAGTCGGTGCAACCAAAATCTGTGTTTCAGTGTTGAACATCAGCTTTTCTAATATCATAAAGATGCAAGAATATTAACTGTGGTTCAGAATGATTCATATTTTGCCCAACTGTTTTTGTTAAAATGGAGTCAGCTAAGTACTCAGAGCTGTGCTTCTACAATTAACAAAGATATACAGCAGCACAGAATTATTCTCCTCTACCGGTACTTCTTCATTCTTAGTTCCAAACACTTCTTTGTCAAAAAGAACTCGTGCATACGTTAAGAAAACAGAGTAAGACTTCACTGTGTATTTCCATGATTAGTGGAATATTTACAGCTAGCACATGCAAATATTGGCATTAGTCAAGTGAGATGAATTGAAGACACTGTATTTAATGTATCTCCATGACAGATATTCTTATCTCCATGAAAACCAAACCTTTCAGTGTAAGTATCCAGAAAGGATTAGCACTAATTTGAAAGTAGTTATTTCTTCATCTCACAGACTTAAGCCACATCTAGTTAACAGCTATGTGTACATGGGTAGTTCAGTGTCTGGCTGAGTGGTATCTGAGAGCTCTACAGGCAGCTTCAACAGAGAATCATCTTACCCTTCCACAGAAATGGTCCGCTGCAAGCTCACTGTGGGTGGACGCGTTGCAGTGCTGTGCTGGGAATGACTGTATGACCAAGGAAGAAGAAAGAAAAGCATTTGTTAAAGAAATGCAAGTTTCTCTCATTCTCTCTAGCAGTTTAGCTAATGCTAAATTAGAAATAACAATCAGATTGTTTTACATGTCTCTAAAGCATTTTGACTTCAGTGATGCTCATCACTTCAAAAAAGGGTTCAACCCTTCAAACTCTCTTGTTTAAAGTCAGGTTTCATTCCTCATTAAAAGGAGACAGAAAGAGAGTAACACCCCATTATCTTTTTCATTCTTTTAAAATACATATATATACACAGACAGAGTTCAGTGACTTAAAATGACTTGGATCCTAATTCTTCTGCTAAATACACTAACCATAAACCACAAGGGTAATTTCAGAGCAGAAGGTAAATAGTAAATGATGTTATCAATCTAATTCTCAGTGTTTCTCAGGTAGAATGCTCAGTAAAAGAGAACATTCATTGCGTATAACTGCAGCATACTGTAACTTTGAATTTTACGAATTTCAACCAACATTCTCTTTTCTATCAAATTTTAAGTATCTTGAGTTTTTCCACATGAAATTTTATCAAAGACACATTTAGGAAAAATAATGATATTTTCTAAGCAAAACACAGACTCTGGAAAAAAATCTTTTTAGATTGAAAATCCTGAGTTCTAATGGCTTCTCATATGCCATGTTGCCATGAGTAAGTAACCTCAAAAACAGTTATGTTATATAAATCTAATAAATTTGACAGTATATGTTAACCTCAGTATTGTACTGTTATATAATAATATTGTTCCATTACTATTCATGTAAATATAAAATGACAAAAACACAGCACCAGTGAAAGGCAGTTCTGTGATAATAAGTAACATTCTTTATCCAAGACGGTGTGTTTTAAAATTCTAAAACATAGAAAGGTCTAGATGTATGTTCTGCTTAGTTTAAATGGCTACATCACATAATGAGGCCCAGTATTAATAATGCAAAGTACACATTAAAATTAAATATTTAGGTCAATTTTTATACCCGTGACTCTACCAACAGCACATTTTGTCTTGCTTTCAAGCTCCATATAAAATTCAAGCTGTTTGTTCAGAAGCACACTTTTCATAAACTAAAACATTTGATATCAGTGACCAACACAGCTATTTTATACTTATTTTATAACTTAAAGAAAAATATATCCCATAGCAGTGCTGCATTTTTCTGGTGCATTCAACTGATGGGTTTCAGGATTGATACTTAACTCAGGTTACTTTGTGCAAAACCTTAAGGTTATAACCTCTCTGTTTCTAAATATTTTCTATAATGGATGAAAAAAGACTAAGAATTTTGTCACCATACTGTTCATGAAGGCCTTTACAGAGCTAGCAAAAAGTCTTAGATTTTATAGAAGATCTGTTTGACATCACATACTTTAATATGGGACAAATTACCTTTCTGAACACTTACCAACCTAGACCTAAAGCTCCTATTGGCTGCACTCATAAATTTATTTCTGGATTTCGTTATTCAGCTATGTTAAAAAAATTTGATATCTTTTTATAAAGCAAAGTTATTATTGTTTAAAACATTCCTATATAGAAAAGTTGGTGAAAATACTATTTTGAATTTTCTGAGGAAAATCACTGTTGAAACACAAAACTGAAATGAGAGCAAACAACATTTCCAGAAGTGATTAGGAGCATCATGTTCCTTGATTTTGGATGTCAAGTCTAAAACAACTCCAAAGCCCTGCATTGCCAAGAGAGGTTATCCGTTCCTTTCAGCAAATCAGAATTGTAACATCTCAGCAAAGGGCGAGGTACCCAGAACTCACTAATCACTCTCCTCAGCCACTTGAGAAATTGTGCTGTGCCACAGCGGCTTGATAGTTAACCTTACACAGCATTGCTACGGCGGGGGCAAGAAGCAGCGAATTAACCAAAGGATTATTCAGACAGGATGACAAAAGAATATTCAGAAGGAAAAGCAGATTTTTGGAAAAACAAAACACATTTTGATGATGGAGTGAAAAAAACCTCCTGGGATGGCAATATTACTTTCTATTATATGAAATGATCTATTCAGTAATGTAATCCCATAATAAGTATGAATTAAAGCAAAGATTTCAATTCAATATTCTCCCGCAATTACAAAACCACTGAAGCACCAGTTGTCATCAGTATCCCTCACTGGAATGACTAGCTCGTTATGCAAAGCTGTGCAAAGGACTTTATACCTTACTCCTTCCAACTCACTCCTATTGGCAATATTCCACCCATTAGAAACCCTTTTCTAACCCAAGGCATTTGTGACAGAGTTCAAACAAGCCCTTAGCTTTTTTCATTAAAATAATTCATAACTGGTGGTATGAAAACTCATTTTTTGTAGATAATTATAAAAATCAAGTTTGATGCTCAATAAAAGCTTATGCCTTCTAAGGTATCGTCATGAATAAAATGACACCTAAAAATCAAACTCGCGGTTTAATCACTGCTTGACACAAGTGGCTATCCAGTTGGAGACAGAAATAACAGTTTGATATCATTCCTAACTGACTTCTTTAAAAGATAAAGCTCCTGGTGGCTTGTGTCAAAATGATGAAACCAGAAGAAGCTGTTTCCACCAAATGCTTAATACAGTTGTGCAAGTGTCATGCGTTTTGTAGCACAAAAGAAAACTTCTGAGTTACTGCTACCAATATTTTCTGTGATGAATGCCTAAACATAGATACTTACATCCCTGTGAGATATGTAGCTAAGCAGCATATTTTTACACTCACAAATGTATTCAAAGTTTGACATTTAGGCTTATAAAAATGGTACCTTTTCTCTGAAATGACACAGAATGAACAGCTCCATAATTTTAATAATACAAAGTAATGATATTTCAATATACTATTCAGCATTACAGCCACAAAAGATGGGCTTTCCATGAAGAAATGAATCTCACATCCTGTAAAATACCAGTTTTAACTTAATTCCATTTAATTTTAGTTCATTGAAACAATGGAAATATCCTATTCTTGTAAGACAATTCATATGAGTGAAGGAACAAAAATGAGATTATAAATGAATAATAAGGGTAAAACAGGGAGCAAAGAATCCAGCCTCCCTTTTAATAGGTTTAAATTATGGGGGGGTGGGGGTGTTAAACCTTTTTCTTAGGCAAGGTCTGACACTTCATGACTTTCCTAACTACTAAAACCAGAGCATCCTGTTGTCAATGTATTTTTATAATGTTTCTTATTAAAATAATAGTAGCAATAAGTATTATAGCAATTAGAAGGTGAGTAGCCAGTCTCCTTAGTTTTAATTCTGTTCTAGCCTAAGGATGCTCTGAAGGCACTTGTGCTGTGTGGGTGATGCTGAAACTGGAGGCAGCATCATAAACCCTTCTTATCCTGTAGGGAGCAAATGAACTACAGCTTTTCCTTCACAAATGACACCTTCACCATTACACCATATCCCAGTGAAATCCCTATCCAGGACGAAACAATCACATTAGGGAAATATTTATTGTGTCTTCAGCATCCATAATGTAAATTGACAACTAAAAATAAGTACAAACCATCATTAAGGGGTCAGACTGCATGAGAGTCAAATCAGAGCTCATCCCAAAGCCTGCATATAGTATTGAGGGTGGAAGAAGATTGTTACAATCTAAAATTTTTCCTGGTCTCGTTTGTTCATATAAACCCAATACATACTGTCTATACACACAGAATACTAGAAAAGCCATCTGGTTTCCTCTTCCAACCCACCTCCTATCAAACAAAGAACAGTTGTCCTCTATTTCCTATAGTCCTATTTTAGGAAACCCTTTGTTTTCATATATCTTTGCTTTGACAAGTCAAAACTGACAGCATAAAAGTCCTTATGTGCTTCCTAAATCAATGACTTGCACCTTCTCATAAAGAAGCAGTGTTGCAGCTAGTGGCACAGGCTGGATAGAGACCCTGAACACTGGTTTTGGAGCAGCATTCTTGAGGTCCCAATTCTGAAGCTGTCACACAGAAGTATACAAACTCCATTTGTCTATCAATATGTTCTGTGCAGAAAGAAAACCCCAAACAAACAAACCACCACTACCTCACACTAGAGATCTGAGTTATTCTTTGTTATCCACAATACTAAAATAAAAAAAAGATTGATAAATACCATATCAAGAAAGTTCCACTGGAGAACATTGAAGGGAAGTCTTAACACTTTATGATGTATTCTCAGCATGTTGTTTCTTATGGCAAGGATTGAAGACAGCAGTGCAGTTGTTTATAAAGCTTCTAAGGTTTTACTTTGATGGAAGTAACTGGATGGATACTTTGATGGAAGGCAACATGCTTTAATTCCATTAATGTGGACTTTTAATTCAGCTTAGTGAAGTGAAACCAGCCTTTCCTGATGCTGCCAACAGCTAAACTTCTAAATGAGCTTTTGTTCTCCTGTGAGATTAATTAGGAGACCATAAAGTGCTTTTTTCTATTAATTTTATCTCCACAACAAACAGATTAATAATAGCCAGTACTGACAGTTACTGACCCGTACTGGAAGTGTCAAACTAACCAGTCTCCCATCAGAGGTAAATAGGAAGTGTCAGAGAATAGGACATTCAATCCTGCTACTTTCAGATCACCCTTAAGCAACAAAGCTGGAGTGAGATGTGACACAGATTTCATGCACAGGCACATGCAGTGAGGATTTTTGAAGCTTATTTTTAAATGGCATCCATACATATATTTTACCAATAGCATTCCAAGGCTAAATACCTATCCAGTGGAAAACAGAAAAGAAACACAATGAGATTGTCACTCTACCTACAAATATGTAGAACAAGGATCATGCTATATCTCTGTTCAGGTTCTCTGGAGTAATTTCCCTTGCACAAACAAAATCAACAAGGTTTCTGAGCTCTTCTTCCCTTCCTTCCTGCCTGCCCTCCTTCCTCCCTTCCCCAAACAGCATCCACAAAGAGTGGTTAGCCACACTCCCTAACCTAAAGTATTTGAGTTACAGCAGCCCTAAATTAGCATCCTATAGCAATAACGAAGAATGCAAGGTGAAACTGTGACTCAGAGGAATGCTTCAGCTCCTGGAATAAAGCTAATTATCCACCTTTGTTAGTAGTGTGCCTAAGTCAGCACCTATCTTTAAAGTGGTGAAACATCCACTGACTTCAAATCTGCCTCCTTACAGCTGAGGTAATTGCAGGTGATAATGATAAACTTGAAAATATAGAAAGTATGTTTATGTGAGAAGGAATTGTTATTTTACTTTGAAACATAATGTTTAAAAAAGCTAAGAAGTTTGGACTGATGTGGGGGGAACTGAAATTAGGAATGCTATTTAAAGGGGTAGAGTGGAGAGGACATACTGTTGTATACAGATGTTCCCATGTAGGGTACCTACAGACTTACACAATACTGTGAAGAACACAGCAATGAGCAACCAAGGCTTATTGAGCAAAAAATGTAAGAAAAATATACTGTGACAAACTGGCATAAAATTAAGCGGAATTTTAGGAATCAAATTTTAGGAATCACATTAAAAGACCACTTTTAATGACTCAGACACGCTACCTTGTTCTCTCGGGAGGTTATTCTGCTCTAGATGTCACTGTGAGGTACTGATTTCTGTTATAACTTATTTTTTTTTTATATTTTGCTTAAATTCTTCCTTTTCATCCCATCCTTCTTCTAATTCATTATGTTCCTTGTTCATATCTTCTCATACTTTGGACAGACCTGGGTTTTCAGAAGTGGGATGCCTACATCTCTGTGACATTAAAAGACATTCTGTTGCTGTTAAAAAAAGTAACTCTCAGTTCTTCCTACTAACCTCTCAGTTGGAATAGTCCCTGATTAAATTAGTTTGACAATTATGCCAGCTGAAGAATGAAATTTATCCATAAAAAATAATTGCAATAAGTGAAAAACTCATATAAGTATGTAGGAGGAAAAAAGGAGAATGGTAGAACAAAGAAAATCACCTCAGCTGCTTAAGAAGTATCAGATTGAAATGGTTCAAGAACATAAGAACTGAGTTGGGCTCTAGTTCCAGTTATGTAAGAGAATGCAGTGCTACTTTCATGAATTTAAATAGGGACAGTTTGTTTAGGAATGACAGAAAACTGACACATTCTGCATGGCCTCCCGGTTACCTAAATCTCCTGGTATCCTGGTACCAGCACCTAATACAATGCTGAGGTTTCAATTCCTCATGGAGAAAGCAGCTGTGACCCTCCTAACTAGTCTTCGACGTGTTGCTTACATAAATCAACACCACTAAGGTGTTTTCCTATGCTGCTACACTCAAATGCCATACCTCATTTATTGTTTGCTATCACTCCTAATTCTCCCTTGGTATCTCCCTCTGCAGACACCAAGGTCAGTGCAGAAGGAGGCAGGAGGTGTTCCAGGCACCAGAGCAGAGATTCCCTGGCCGCCCAGGGTACAGCCCATGGAGGACCCCATGCTGAGCAGGTGGATGCCTGAAGGAGGCTGTGATCCCATGGGAGGCCTGCACTGGAGCAGGTTCCTGGCAGGACCTGTGGCCCTGTGGAGAGTGGAGCCTATGCTGGAGCAGCCTGTTCCTGAAGGGCTGCACCTCGTGGAAGAGACCCACACTGGAGCAGTTCATGAAGAACTGCAGCCTGTGAGAAGGACTCACTTTGGAGAAGCTCATGAAGGACTGTCTCCCATGGGAGGGACCCCACACTGGAGCAGGGGAAGAGCGTGAGGAGAAAGGAGTGACAGAGACAGTGTGTGATGAGCCGACCACAACCCTCATTCCCTGTACCCCTGTGCAGCTGGCAGGAACGAGTTAGAGAAATTGGGAGTGAAGTTGAAGCCAGGAAGAAGAGAGGGAGGAAGGAGGTGTTCTTCAGATTTGGGTTTATTTGTCATTATCCTGTTCTGATTTGATTGGTGATAAATTAATTTCCCCAAGTTTTGCCCACGACGGTAATTGGTGAGTGATCTCTTCCTGCCCTTATCTTGACCCGTGAGCCTTTCAATATATTTCTCTCCACTGCCCAGCTGAGAAGGGCAGTGATAGAGGGGCTTTAGTGGGTGCCTGGTGTGCAGCCAGGGACAATCCACCAGTCATTATTTGACACCCTTAATTTCAAATGTCAGTATTTTTCTATTAAAAATGGAAAGCAAAAATACATGCAGCCATATATGTATTCTTTGGGTACTGATGCTGGTGATAAGAGTAGGCCTAGGGCCACCACAGCTGAGCTCTGCCGTAGGGCTCTGGTTGAGTGGGGTGTGCCGAGAGTCAGTATCACAGCTTCCATCAGTAGCTGTTCTGCGGCAGCCGCAATACACAGCACTCTCCACTGTCCCATAACACCCTTTGTGATGTATTTCTAGTGCTGTGCATTGCTTCTGTAATGAAACATTATTTATTACACACAGAAAGCTTATTAGTTTTCTGTGCAAGTAACAACGCAAGTATCTGCACCAAAATCTCTTTTCAGTGTAAGTCAAAAGACATTAGCAATGACTTGAAAAATAGGTCCACTTTAAAGAAACTTTGAATAACAAAACTTAGATAGAAATCAAGGAATATCTCAGTAGTTTTAGTAAAACTCCTATAGGCCCAATAGGAAGACTGCTGAGAGTTCCCTTCAGGAATCAGAGACCTAATCAGAATCACAGAATAGTTAGGGTTGGAAAGGACCTTAAGATCATCCAGTTCCAACCGCCTGCCATGGGCAGGGACACCCCACACTAAACCATGTCACCCAAGGCCTCATCCAACCTGGCCTTGAACACTGCCAGGGATGGAGCATTCACAACCTCCCTGGGCAACCCATTCCAGTGCCTCACCAATTCAGGATCCAAAAAAAATCAAGTATAGCACGATTTTAACACAGAACTCTGTTAGAGCAATCTTGTCATTAAAAAACTGGCAGAGATTATGTCTTCATGGTTACACTTATCTCGCAATACTGCATTTATTGCTTGGAACATCTTAGCTTTACTTTCTCTTTTCAAGGAAGGGTTGACTTTGCACTGAATATGACACCTGAAAAATAATTAATAGGACTTTTATACTGCATCTGCTTTTTCTCTAAAGAGTAGGGAAATCATAGATAAGTAAGTCTAATGACAAAGCTGAAATAACTGCAGCCCATTAATCTAATTTGCAAAGTCTCTATCCATCTCCATCCAAAGAAAAACAAGCACATAAAATCATTTTCATAGTAGAGTCATTGCACTGAATTTTACTTATTCAAGATAAAACATATGGATAATAACAGTTAATTAAAGTGATTTAAAATAGCAATGAAAAACTGTCTGATGCCAAACCATGCCATTAATAAATATTTCTATATCCCACGAGATTCTGTATGATTACATTTGCACAATATAAACATTCCTACGGAAATTTAAGTTTTAATATTGTCTTTGTATAAGACCAAGTTCATTTCCTCTGTACTTATTAACTCTCACATGTGCATTTCAATGAATTACACTAACTGTCAAGGTGAAACAGCCAGAAAAGGTGTCTCTTCAGCTTCCATAGTAGTGGTTCATTAGAGCAAAGAGAATGATCACAATGGAAAGAACATTAATTTAGATTAGGATCTATAATATATCAGAACAGCACACTTTATATTGCAGTTCCCCTGACACAGTGTTTACTGCACTTGTGTGATACCTTCTGACAATGTTATCCCTCCTTTCGGATATACATTATCTCTATGCAAGCTAGGAATATGGGTTGAATATCTACCTTTTTTAACAGAACAGGGGTGAGAAACTCATCAATAGCTGAAGCTGCTATTTAGCCTCACTTCCTGTGTCATTCAAATCAGCCCAGCATGCATGTGTGCACGTGCAGCTATACCAAACAGAAAACCCAAAATCCTAGAGAAATACACGCAGAGAAAAACAAAAGTAGAAACAATGCAATGCACAAATGAATGACATCCCAACAGAAGGCACACAGACAGCAGTGAATGGTGATTTTAAAATGCAGAATTGTAAAGAATGCATTGTCAAAACTAAAGATGAATAGTAAAGAAATTCCACAGCTTAAGTTCTTTTGTTTCTAATCTAATCTATACAAACTATGACTCTTGCGCTGAGTTACTCAGCATTTCATGGGAAACATTCAGTGTATTACACTATGAGGTCTAAGAATGAAGAATAAATTCGAGCTAGATACAGAAACCAATTTAAAAATCTATTAATTTTTCTCATTCTGGGGTTACCCACAGTGGGAGTTTCAAGCACAAGCATCTCCCATAGCAAATCACTGTAATATTGTACAAGCACATTAGTAATTAATTTTGCCTGTCTTTGGTTATAGGCCATAGATGGCATTAGATGAATTACGGGGTAGAGAGATTACTTATATGTTCCAATATGCCAATTCTTTTATCCCTAAATCGATATATAAACCACCTTCTATTTAAAGATGCTTGTTAAATTCAATCTTTGAAGAGAAATTTCGCTATTTAGGAAAGAACAGTGAAAGGCACTTATGAAAAAGAAATAAGCCTGTAATAATCATTAAGGTGAATTGTTTAAATAGAAACTTAATAGATAAATCATTTGAGGAAAACATTGGAAATTGGTTTTAAAAGATTTACAAAATTAGCAAGCATGCATACATGACTGAGCTGATAAAGAGTCAATTTGTGATCCTTCTGGGAACTGATTTAAATGCCATTAAGATACTTAATAGTATAAGTCCTAGACAACAGCCTGAGTTTTCCTCACTAAACTTTTCAAATATTTCATGTAATTAGGGATCATTTCTTATAATTACAATCTTCTCATCAGTCAACCAGCAAACCCAAGGTTCTTGGGTTATTTCAAGGTTATTTTAGTGTGAAGGATGAAGATGCTGCCATGTTTCTTCTCCTTTTGGCTTTCATTGATTTGATAAAGGGCTCTGGAAGTCCATCTCTCTTTGCTGCTTCCAACTAATCAGTACTTTTGTACTTTTGTTCCCAAATGTTTTGGCCAGAACCAGTTTTGGCACTGGGTACACTGGGAGAAGAAACATTACTCTTTAAGAGAAAACATATGAATAACAGACAGACAGGGAAGCACAAGCAAGCATGAATCAATCAATAAAAATGGTCACTGTTGGATTTATACCAACAGTTCATTCAATCTCAACTAGGACTAAAACGAAAATTCCATTGTCATTTAGCACTGTAAAAGGAAATAGCCATGCAAAGAAGCTATTTTTGGAAATGGGCATCTTGTGTACATATTTATCCTGTGCATATGACCTGAGCTAGCATTGAAGCTTTTTGCTTCAGTTCTCCATGCGTTAGTTTTGAGAACAAAGCAGTTCTGTTGAAAAACCATGACTTCTCTGCAATCAATGGGACACTTCAGATATGAAATATGGGTTACTCAGATGATACAAAACAACTGACAGAGGATAAGCCCATGCATTGGATGGTCATCCACATTTTCAAGTCTTGCATTTGCAAGACTGGCAGGAAATTCCATGGCAATAGGCTCTTGTGCTTAGAATTCCTTTGATATACTATGTCATTCCAAGTTATGCCTCTCCTCCAACTTATCAGGGTTGTCTACTGCTACAGGAAATATCTGTTTAGATAATCATGGTTTTAACCAGTGAAATTCTCCAAACACAGTTGGGTGAACGTACATCAAGAAACCCAAAAAGGTTTTTTTTTCACTCCTCAATTACTTCTGGATATAAAATGCTGATTTTTGTACCCAAGTTAAGTGGAACAGTTTGATTGCTGCTTTCTTCTCCTGACCCAAGCATATGACTGGAGAGATTCTACACCTTTGAGGCATCTAAATTCATTTAAATTTGCAACTTATTATTAAACCTGTGATAGCTACTGTAGCTGCAGAATTGTTTATTTAGATAAATCAGACATTGCTACACATCAGTCCCAAACAGCAACTCTTCCGTTTCAGTGTCAATACAGAATGTATGATGTGTTAGAAAACAATAATTATTTCCATTTATATTTTTCATAGATAGTAATCCAGACCTGTTAAATATTTACAGTAAATATTACACTGGGCACACCCCTGATCGAAAACAGAGGTAAAAGAACCAGCATTTTATGAAAGTAAATAGAATTTCTTCTCACATCACAGCTCATATTGTTCTCTACTTTGAGAGTGGTTTAAGCTTTTGAGAGATGAAATGCTAATACTCTTCAATAAATTTTATCAGGACCTATTTTAATTCACTTTTGCTGTTTCTTCTTAGAAATACTAATTTATCTGTACATACAATATTACCAAATTCCTGTATAGTGTTTAACCAAGCTGTGAATGAACATCCCCAAGTCAAATGTTGGCTTCTACTTTTTTCCAGATATATATTTTATAAGTCAATTGAAGCTATCTTAAATCTTCAGAACGATGATTTAATTCCATATGTATGCTACTAAAATTCGAATTTGCACAATGTATGCTCGATTTGTCGGCTTTCTTTACTGCTCTTTTTGGCAAGTGAGTCTAGAACTTCCCAGCCTCACTGTGGATTTCAGACAGGACTTCAGCAAAGCCATTTACCTTCTCCGTCTGCCAGCTCCCTGTCTCTATAAAAACAAAGATAAATGAGATGTCCAGACTCTTACAGTGCTGGGAGCAATATTAAAGTAGACAAGACTAAAATTAATTTGTGCTGTTCACCACTTCTGTGGGGAAGCTGAAGAAAACCTCTCATTTCCTGAGTTACATCAATGTTGTACCTTTGTTACTTGACATTAATTAAGCTGGCTTTTTAAAGTGTAAAGTGGTAATGTAAGAGAATTGGGCAATTTAAACATGAAAACATGAAAGGTTGACATGGACAAAATTATATAAATCTGATGTGAAAAAATATTCTGTCTTACTGAACAGCTAATTTACATTAACTTTCATAAAAACCCTTGCTCATCATAGTGGTGACTACAAACAATTACAATTGTTTTTGGCAGCATTTTGTTTTAGGGTTTACTCCTCAGCAATGGTCCATGTTGCTTGATTTATTTAATAAATTTACCTTTCCAAGCATTTAAGAACTTATTTTCCATGTGATGATATTGTTTATGAGGGATATCAAGTAGTACATTCAAATAGATTGTGAATCTTTGAGATGCTACTAAGTGCGATGACAAGTTATTTGAAAGTTAGCCTTGACAGGAAAGCATGAACCTGCTTATGGTATTATGTTTCCTTGTTTATTCTTGGATTATCCAAGCTCCAACAGTCAATGTAATTCTCCTTCTGACTTCATTGAGATGTGATTTGGTTTTTGTACTGTACTGATCTTCTTTTGTGGACACCTGCTGCCTAATCCTCCTTCTGTCAAACAGAGAATTCTACCATTTTGTCATTAATTCAAAGCATTCTGGTATCGTGTAAGATTGTATCAGGAAAAAAAATAGGAAAGACAAGGAAAAGAAAGAGGTTGATCATTGCAGAAAGTTCTGATCAGAATTTCTGGTTCTAAAGCACAACCTTCCAGTACCGCAGCTGAAAGACCCAGTTATGTAATTCATGGCATAACAACATGAATGCTGATTATTGAGTGATGACTACAAGAGGTATGTGGGAAACCAGACAAAATCCAATAGGAAAAATATACTGAAATTTCCATCAGGTGTGGGTTTCACTCTTTGCATACTTCCCTTTCTAATTACTGTGCACATACCAACCCAGAGAAGCTTGAATCATTTGAGCCTCAGGATTCTAGAGAACACCTGTGACTTCAATGACACTCATGAATTCATTGTCTACTTCAGACGTCTTCATAAAACAAGACTTTTTATATACTTTCACTGAAGTAGTATAATATATAAAATGGTTGTAAAGGCTTGATATGGAAAATTAACAACCTTCACTTACACTGCTGAATCTGAAATGTCAAAAGCAAATTCCGTTCTGCATGGTGCAATGACAGTATTATGTGAGTTTGTACCCTAGCCAAACCTGTATGACTTCTGCTTCCAACCAAGCCTGTATAGTCACACTTTTGCCACAGATACTACATAAGTGCTCCTACCTGCAACTCTTAGTCACTGTACCCTGAATAGGCTAAGAGTTCTGATTACAGCTTATGCAATCTTCAACAGAGCAGCAACTAAACTGTCTACACATTTTCCTGATTATGACTACTCAGCTATTAATAAACATGGTCATTTATTTGAAGCAGGTTAGACTGCTTCATCAGCTAACCTATCTTGTCTAGAACCAGCTCAGGAGTATCTGATGGTAGCCCTTCTATTAGGCTGTGTAGATGCACCCTACTACCAGTGAGTAGTACCAAGCGACATTTGGTTTCCCTGCTGTGTACTCCCCTCCAGGCAGGCTTCAGTGACTTGCAGGTGTGTATGTTGATTTGTTTTCTCTTTACAAAGTGTAATACATTATGATGGTTTCAGGCTGCTTTTTAAGAAAAGTAGTCTTAAGGATACAGTCATTGCTATTCAGAATTCAGATGTTAGAAATCAGCGTAATCAAATCAAAAGCAGTTTGCGATGTGCGAGACTGTGTAAACAAGTGTACTCTCACATTTTAGAGTTATATTCTTTCTCCTGCTCTCCACTTCATCAGTGTAGTGATTTCAGCTGCATAAAAGCAAGAACTATAATGAGCCTCAAAAGATAGAGCAAGCAACTCCAATTATATGTGGAATGATGCATTTTCTTCATGGAGCATGGAAAGACTCTGGAAAAAGAAATTGTCTCTGCATCTCCCTGAGGATTGGAATGTTTTTGTTCTGGCATTTCCTTAACAATACTGAAATTTTAATTTTCAAAGTCAAACTAAGTCTTCCTCTACTTCTTTTTGTCAGCTAAAAGAATGTATTTTAATATCTTGTCACTTCCACTGACTTTGCTTTTTATGCAGTAACAGTAATTGGTTTATGCATTATAAGCATTATTTAAAAAATTCATATAAGCTTTCTCTAGTGATATTCTTTAAAAATAAATAAAAATCTTTTAAAGAATAAATTGGTTAAGATTTCAAAGCATTCTACATGCAAATTTACAATGACAATTTAGCTAAAGTTAGGTTAAACCCAAAAAGGTCAGTTGTATAGCTAGGCTTTCACCAAATTCAGGGGTGTTTAGAGCTTGTAACCCTTTCTGCACACCTAATGAGTGCTTTTTTCTTCTTTATAGTAAAACAAAAAAACCCCTTTTCTGGTGATTTCATATTGATGCAGCAGCTTACAATGGGTTATGATTAACTGCTATGTTAATTTGTCCTTCTGTTGCAAATTGGCACTGAATATCTTTGCATACATACATATGTTTTATCAATGGCAGCTTTTTCTTGTCCTTTTCAATGTTTCCTATCAAAAACTCAGGTTCAGGGTTTTGCATTTCCTCTGTATTTGTGAGTAATAAATAAGCAACCCCCTTTCTGCCCTCTGTTTCTTGTTTCCATCAACCTCACCTCCAGTACTACTTTTCAAACCAATACAGTGATCAATACATTGACCAATAAATATTTCTGCAGTAACACGATAAATACATAACCATTTGATAACATTTTTTCCTAATGCTTGCACATCCATTTAAAATGGTTAAATGGACCAAAAATGGCAGAAGAATCTGATCCCACTGTTTCAGCCTTTGGCTACTGAAATCAGTTTTCCTTTACCATAGAATCATAGATAGAATCATAGAATCATAGAATAGTTAAGGTTAGAAAAGACCTTAAGATCATCCAGTTCCAGCTCCCCTGCCTTGGGCAGGGACACCTCACACTAAACCATGCCACCCAAGGCTCTGTCCAACCTGGCCGTGAACACCGCCAGAGATGGAGCATTCATAACTTCCCTGGGCAACCCATTCCAGTGCCTCACCACCCTTACAATAAATAACTTCTTCTTTATATCCAATCTAAACTTCTCCTGTTAAGTTTTAACCTGTTACCCCTTGTCCTGTGACTACAGTCCCTAAATAATTGGGAAATACTTATTATCCCCACAGGCTCATAAAGGTAGAGCTATGTTCTGATAGTGGGGGAAAAATCTGAAAAGGAAAAAAAAATACATAGAAATTTTAGAGAAGACCCAGGAGGTGGGTCCCATCATGGCAGGAGTCTGTTTTAATCTTAATAATACTGCATTTTAGACTATTCCATTAATATTTTATAACTTTTAGACAGAAGCAGTACACTGCTGTGAAGTCAGAGACAAGGATCTGGTTTAAACAGCTCATTCAGTTTTGCAACACCTTCTACAACAGCGTCCTCAAACAGGCTTGCAGTATCACTGGTCTTGCACAGGCTCAGCACAGTGCTACCTCCTGATTTCCATACCACAGGCATATTTTCAGGCATACCTTGGTAAACTGAGACCTTACTTGACTTGGCAAAACTAATAGAAATGGACATATCTGCAAGTATCTACATATAGGGCTTATGTCAACAATAATAAATGGTGATAATTAAAAACAAAATTATCTCGGAGCCTGAGTCAGCACTACATTACTCCAGTGGGATAACTGTAGTGTAAAACAAGACTAGCACAGGGCTGAGGGAAAGTTCATTATTACTGTGGCAATTCTCTCCCATTTCCATGACAAATTGCACTGTTATAATTAGAGGTCCCACCTGCTTTCCATGAGGCCTCCTATCACTCCACTTGGTGCTAACGATCATTCTTTTTTACGCAGAGCAGAAAATCATGGGTATTTGCACCTATTGAAAATATCTTTTAACTCACCAGGACTGCTGGTGGTGTCTGTGGATGCATGTGATGTATTTCACAAATGGACAAAATTGAAGGAAAGACTTAAATTGCTGAAATTATAAAAGCTGTCAGTAGCACAGGCAAATTTCTCAGTTCCCAGCTCTTTGCTTTAACCATTAGCTCTCTCGCTCCTTTGGTGCACAGCTACAATCCTGGAAATTATTCTTCCCCCAACAGGTACAGCACAGGTAGCCACAGGGTAGCTTTATTTACCCTGTCTCCACAGTAATATTTCATTTCTAAGCTCACAGAACTCCCTCATGGGGTAAAAAAGAGTAATTTGTTCTTCAGGTTAAATCTATACTTGGGTTTTCTGATGAGCTGAGAGCCTAGCAATTACTGTGACGGAGTGATGATTTTTATGATGTGGAAATATGTCTACAGGAATGAAACTGCAATCTCCAACCCCATTTCTCATATTGGCCTTCAGACAGTTGCCAGGTAATAAATGTCATTAACTTTCATCACTGTGGACAAGATATGAATTAGTGAATGGCTCCATTAGCTTGTTACTATAGCACTCCTATGCAGAGTGACACTTGCTGTCAGATTTTTTACCAACTATTCGGAATGCACATGAACCAGATATAGAACCGATATTAAAAATGTAGGTGTAAATTTCTCCAAACACTCAGAAGCATTTGAACATCGTGTCTGGAGTTTTAGTGCTCAATCATTTCGGAAGAACTACCCCAAGGGGATTATCAGACACAGAACAGGATGTTTGAGAGGGTGCTTACACATCCTGAAAATAAACAATAATGTGTCGCACAGAAATGACCCTTTCAAACAAGAAACTTATCGTGTGGATTTAGTTTTGAACTGACTGGATCTTCATGAGATAATCTGGAGCATCACTCCTGCCTCATATCTAGCCAGTAGCTGCTGCAGCCAGCATTTGGACAATGTTACCCTCTGAAGCAGACATCAGTTTCGATGGTCACGGTCTACCTCGCCCTCCCCTTACTGGATGACTGATTGCTCTCGTCAAAAAAAGCCAGCTAAAAGCGGCCTGAAACTTTTCTGTTCTCCTGGTTTCAGTCTTCACTATTAATCCAAGACATAGGAACTGGCATTCGATACTTCAGGAGAGTTTCCTGTGACTTTCTTAGAGACTGAATTTCAGAGCTTGCTTACAGGCATGGAAAGGAAGATGACATCTTTCCTTTGTTCCCAACTGTCTCTCTGTTGCTCTCTTTGTAATCATAGCAGCAGGAAGATTTTAATACTAGTGATTTACAAATGTTTTCTTCCTGCAAGCTGATGGGTTTTTTCTTCTCTAAAGACATAGTAGAGAAAAATACTGCTACTTAACTAAACTAAGTTAATATTTCTGTCCATTTTATGGGCTAAGAATATACAGTCTAATTTCCTTGGATGCAGAAAATGAACAAAAATGGATCTGTAGCACTCGAGAGCACAGTATGTCTGAAAATCAAATCATGTATTCCAAAAATATGAAACATTTCTCAAATGATGGAACAGACAAAACACCTTACTTTTTCTCTTTGAAAAAATTAACTCTATTCTGTTTAAAGACATTAGTTATCCTTCTCAGTATAACTGAGAAGATTATTTTACTGATAGATAAAGCAAAGCAAATAGAATTAAGAAATTTGCTCAACTATAGAGATTTAGTCAGCAGCACAACTAGAAATAAAGCCCAGCAGCTGTAACCTGAAGCATTCCAACTTAACCTGAAAGGCTTCTGTAACTTCACATAATTAAACACTTGAACTGTAGGGATTTTATGCTTTTACAGGCAATCATCTGTCTGAGTTTTTAAAGGGTGCATCTTCCTAATAATTTTAATTAATAGTGTCTAAAACAGAAGAGTTCTCATTAAAAATAGGAAAAAGCATAAGAGAGTCAGTAGGAATGTTTGTTCCTATTAAAATCAGAGATTCATCCATGCAAACATGAGAGCTGAGGCTGATAGCATCATTTTTCTTTCATTAACTACAACAGTTATATATGACTGGATTATTTACTTTAAGAGAACACTTGAGTCAGGGTTAAAAAGAAATTACAGGAACCTGTTCCAGTTAAGACTTTTTAATTTGTTAATTGAAAATGATAAGGAAAACCCACAATTAATTTGTATCATCTCCAAAAGATCCTAAATAATTTAAAGGCCTCAGGAGTCTGATTCACAAGCAGGAGCAATCTACATTGAGGCTCTGCATTTGAGTTGCAGACAGTTAATCAACATAGTTTATGCTGATTTTGTTTTGCCTTATAATATATAACTACTAAATATTGCAGTTCTGGAGCTGCTTTCAGAAGCAGCACCACACAGTCAAGCCTAATGGGTCTGTAGTTGCACGCATCTACATGCATCTTGACAATCACTGCAATGTGTGATCCTCATGTGAGTCAAGGTACCCAAACCTATTTTTAGAAAGGTCTAGAGGTGCCAGAGTTAAAGTACTTCAATTGCTAAAGATGATTTGGGAGTGAAGGTCATAGCACTTAGATACCTAATTCCCACTGAAATCAGCAATAACAAGATGCTCCTATTCCCATCAGCATGAATATCAGTACCCACAGCAGCCTCTGAGTTGGCCAGTTTAATCTCTTAAATTGCTTAGGGGTTGCTATATGCTCTGTGCTTCTGAATGCCTAAATCTGTGTATAGATATACCTTGAAGTAACTCCTTAGGGAGTTATTTGATCAAGAGTTATTTTAACCAGGTATCTCTTATTTTCTAAAGATGTTTTTTCTCTGTGACAGTATGATTATTTTTTTCCATTGATACCAAACAAATTGAACCTCAGTATTGCCTATTTTGCTGTTCAAATATCTACAGAAAGAACTGTGTATTTATTCCCTTCCACTGTTTTTAAGCAGTGATATTTAGTAGTGCGAGTCCACCAGATATAAGGTTGCTGTCTGTGGCTGGATAGTGTAAAATGCAAATCAGTGCAGAAGTTGACTCCAAAGTGTTAAAATAGGAAAAACTACAAATCTACTCCAATTCTGACCTTAAATATTAAAGTGTTTAAACACGTCTGCCCAAAATAGAATAATTTCAAATCTTATAAGTATTATTTGTATTTTCCCCCCCAATATAAGTAAATGAATACAACTAAAGAGTAGATGTTCATTTTAAATTCAAGATGGGTCTGCTTGCATTGGGCAAACTGAAGATTTAATTTCATAATGTCATTGATTTTTACTGCTTCTTTGCTAGGTCCCATTTTCAGGTTGCCAGGCGTTTCAAAAAGCTCAAAATAAGGCTAGATGAGTTTTGGGAGATATAATTCCCATATTAAACACATGGGATTGAAAAGGGGATGATGAGTACTCCTGTACAAAGTGTATTTCAATAAAGATGACAAGAGCCTCCCTGGAAGGCAGCCACACACAAGTACACTTATATGCATCATTTTGACAATAAGCTCTCTCCCAGATGGTTATTGTGAAGAAAAAGGCTGCTCAGATATTAACAAATGAGAAAGAGTACTATAGCAGTGAGTACTAGAGAGGCCCACCTTTTTCAAGTGCAGTTAACTTCCTGCAAGGATCAGTGAAAAGCAATCAGGACCTTTTCAGCTGTCCCTTCAGGGCTATGGACAGATCCCAGGGATCCCTAAAATTCATTGAGTTGACCACAAGCAGTAGTGCTTAGTGTTGCAGACTTGCTAGTCTGATTGCAGGGACTACTGGAGTGTAGTGACCCCTGTGTGCTTACATGGAGCCTATAGGAATTCAGCCATGTGTTGGAAGTAGCATCACCCATCAATCATTAAGATTCTGTACATTATAGTTTCCTTACCCATATATCCTGCATACATTTCAGCACATTTTCATTTGTGCAGCTCTTTAGTGTTACACAATGCTCAGCTACCCTTGAATACCTATGCAAATAGCAGGCTGTTTGCTGAAAAGACTCTGACCTGTGCTAATATCATAGAGTCACAGAATGGTTTGGGTTGCAAAGGACCTTGGAGATCATCTAGTTCCAGCCTCACTTCTCTCCCTAATTCCCATTGGTGGGAAAGTAGCAGTGGTCCCAAGAACCTGATGTCATTAATGTAATTCATCAAATACCTTAAAATCATTTTCATGTTATTAAATAATAACACAAATTACCATTAGTAATAGGATGCTATTGTGGCAGACAGAAGCAGTTTTCAAGGAAGCTCTATGAGAACATTATTCAACCTCTTTTAGAGACTGGGAAACAAAGCACAATATCACTAACTAGTCTGTGTTAGACTACAGGTCACAGTGTCAGACAGAGCCAGGGCTGCCTTTAAGAAGCTAATCTTGATTTTAAAAGCAAGCCAAATACTTTCAATCCAGGCACCCAGGCACCCTAAGGAGGATCTGAAAGTTTACAAAAGCTAGGCAAAACATGAACAAAATTTCACTTATTTTTATATTCTGGCAGGAGCCATATTCCCAAGCTTTTCTCCTATAAGTATGAAGTTGAAACTCTACCTTACTTCCTACCCCTCAATGTATTAAGAAATATTGATGCAATCACATGATTAAAGGCTTAAGAGAAAAATAAATACCTATGGAAAAAATGAAAATAAAGAAATAACACAAACCAACAATATCAGGGCTGCCTTTTAGCAAAATCAATGCTGGCAACTACAGTGCTAAGAAGATTTCAGTAAAGACAGGGAAGGTAGTTCTAGTCAAAACTGAAGAATTTTTTAAGTGTGTCTATGTAGTCTTGAATGTAATGCAGTTCTCAGTGCAAAGGCTAAGAACACAACATTTTATTACCTGTAGTCTTTATATAAAAGAGTGTTACATCTATGAGCTGTGATTTCCTTTCGCTGCCAATAATCTAATTGCACATATAGCTGTCAATAACGACAGAGGCCAGAACATGAATACTCTGCATCAATTCCCATGTGGTGCTGTCAAAAGAAAACTTAATAGCTAGAAAATCTCCCTCTACTCCTGCCTTCAATGAGACAGATTTTCAGCTGCTGCACATTGAAATGCCCCTGTTAATATCAATTCACAGGAACTGATAATTCAACCAAACCGCAAATAACTTATATCCTAAAATGGCAGTATGTTGTTCTAGACCTCCAAACCTCCCAGGGGCTGACAGGCCACCATAACAGCAAGGGTTATAAACTTGAATTTATTATAGACAAATAAGGCTTTGGCCTATGAATCCTCTTTGCCTATTAAGTTAATGAGCCTTGACAAAACAATCGTCTGAGGAGTATCTGACAAATTATCTGGAGCAGCAGTTTGAAAGGCACTGGCTGGTTTACAAGCATTTCAATTGGGAGAACATGGCATCATGTTCCTCTTCCCCTGGAAGAGCTATCTGTCAGACCAAATTTCTTGCAGTTCAGCAGCAGATTCTCAACATTAGAGCACTGAGATATGACAATGACTGCAGCTACCAAAACAAGCAAATAATCCCTGTCCCATTCTCCCCAGACCTGAGGCTGACAAATGACAATGAAAGACTTTCTAGGAAGCCTTCAGGAAGACACAGAGATATCTTTTTATATTTGACTGGAGACCATGGAAGTGTATAAGGTGGAGGAAAAAGGCTTTGAGGAATTTAGATGAGTAAAAGGAAACCTTTCAAAATGCCTGATGGGTAGAAGACTACTTGGAAGACTGTGGAAGACTTTTGGAAGACTAATTTGGAAGACTTTTTCTGTGATACAACTTCCAACTGACATGGAAGTAATCACACCCGTGGATTTAGAACAAGGTCTTCTTATAGATCAATTCTTGCAGATATTTCACACAATACATCCCCGAGACACATCATCTGTGTGAAATTTAGGGCTGCATACAATGAACATTTCTGCAAGAAAAGCCACTTGGATTAGCCTTAAAATGCGATTAATAGTTTTCTGAAATCTCCAACTGAATACCGAGTCCATTTGGAAATCAAATCATGGTATATGCTGTAAAGCTGTCACTTTCCTGACCGAAGGCATTTGCCGAAATATTATGGTCAATTATTGAAAGAGTCCTGTGGAAATGATGACAGTATTTGAGAACATCAAAAACTGTCATATTTTCCATCTGAATACTATTTCACAGTGGGAAGTAAGCATAAATTGTAGCAATCAGTAGCCTCTACCACAGCATGTAGCAGAGCACAGTGCAGAGCATTTAACCACAAGTTGTGTCTTTTCTTATCTTTTGTGTTCTTCTGTTGGACTGCTGAAATAAACAAACTGATTAAATATACAGGGAGTAGAGCTTAATTTTACATCAAATTAGAATGAAGAGAAATGAAATCTCATTCTTAAAGAGAACTGTTAGCTGACACGCAGTAAAACAAAGTCCAGCTTTCTAAGTCCTCATGTCAGGTCATCAAATACCTGAAGAACAAGAATTCAATCAACCATAAAATAAAGTAAAAGGATGTAGAGAATTATACCTTCAAATGGCAAAATGGCCTAGTTTTATGAGCTCTCCAGAGCTCCACTTATTATTGGCATCTGCGTATCTGACCTGCAGAAATTAGCCTTAAGAGATTTACCCTTTTTGCCCCCAACCTATCTCCATAGTCTTGACAGTCGAGTCGACAGAGACTGACCATTTAGCAGTGAATTGCATCTCTCTACAGTTAGCATGCCACAGTCTAATCCTCAGTGCTCTCAATACACAACTTCATGGTCCTAAAATTCCCTAGAACCTGCTTTTTCAACTTTCCAGTTCAAGTTGGTCCCTTCCTTTCTAAAGGGATTATTTTAAAAGTCTTTTTATAACGACGTCGTATACGGTCTGTCTCTAAACACACAGCAGTATTGAGATGCTTACAGAAAAATTACTCATATGTACACTGTAGCTGAAGACCTGAAGTAATTTTACTAATTTTTGGCTAGTTATGTCCTTTAAGATAATATTTGCAGATAAATTCAAATATTGTGGATAGATGATAGAATTGTTAGGGTTGGAAAGGACCTTAAGATCATCCAGTTCCAACCCCCCTGCCATGGGCAGGGACACCCCACACTAAACCATGCCACCCAAGGCCTCATCCAACCTGGCCTTGAACACCGCCAGGGATGGAGCATTCACAACCTCCCTGAGCAACCCATTCCAGTGCCTCACCACCCTCTCAGTAAAGAACTTCCTCCTTATATCCAATCTAAACTTCCCCTCTGATTCAGTTTTAACCCATTATCCCTTGTCCTATCACTACAGTCCCTGATGAATAGTCCCTCCCCAGCATCCTTGTAGGCCACCCTTCAGATACTGGAAGGCTGCTCTGAGGTCTCCACGCAGCCTTCTCTTCTCCAGGCTGAACAGCCCCAACTTTCTCAGCCTGTCTCCATACAGGAGGTGCTCCAGTCCCCTGATCATCCTCGTGGCCTCCTCTGGACTTGTTCCAGCAGTTCCATGTCCTTTTTATGCTGAGGACACCAGAACTGCACACAATACTCGAAGCTAATACCTTTCTGGAGTTATTAATACATTTATAAAACATTGTCCTTATCAGTGTCCTCACCCAAACTTGCACCTAACAGCTTGACTAATCCCTTTGTCCAGTGATTAAGCATCTGTTTACAAATTCTAGAAACTACACAGTTTTCATTCTAATCAACAAACAGCTTCTGCATGGTCTTACCACATCTGCTGCATTCTTCACTAGTATTTCTCTTATTGCTTTTTTAATTTAGCTTTCTATTTCATAGCACTGCAATGCATTTCACAGCTGTTTTTCTAATCCCTGGGGTTTCTTTCCTGTTAGTGCATCTTACATTAATTTACCGTTTTACTTTCCACTTACATGCTTCTGCTCTTACTCTTCCCACATTATTCTTTTCTTTGATAAGTGTTTTCTGTAGAAAATGCCTGTGATCAAAGCCCCAAATACAATTACTTTTCTTCCACTCGAGAATACAAAAGTTGACAGCATTTTACCTGACAAAGGAAGCGCTCAACATCATCTTGAAAACTTGTATCCTACTCTTCCTCTATCTCCCAAGTCTTGCTTGCAAATAGTTTACTACTATCGCAGTAGACTACAGAAGAATAGCTGGGTTATGCTAGATACATTTTTGGAGGGTATGTTTTTCTTTATTAAATATTTATCGGGAGGCACTCACTGATGATGTTTTATAGAAATATCTGCCATTACTTCATTTACTGAAATGTTCATCACTTTAGGTTTTACACTTTAGGTTTTAGCACAGCTAGCATAGGGAATGGTAAAGTTTAGATATATTCCCAACCACAGCTTGGTGAGGGAGGTGATTATTTTTTCCTCAATTGCATTGAAAGGCTTAGGCAGCCACCCTATAAACCCAAAGATGCTCAGTGATCAAAGTATGCACAACACAGAAATGACTGAATCAAACCGAATTGCAGCAGCTTTCAGTGAAGCTTTAGTCGCTTTTCATTCTCACAGAGAAAGAAATACTGAATTCAGTCTTAAAATGTGATACATATCATGTAACCTATTTTAGAGCACCATTCCAATGGATCAAAACATTGCCTGTGTTCATCACTGGATTTTGGATGACCAAAATTGTACACTGCGGTAGCACATATCTTCCAGTGGTGCAAATGTGAAAGCATGGTTAGAAACAAGCATAAGCTGTAGAAAAAGATCTATGGTGAAGATGCAAACTATGCGATAAATCCAGTGATGTTCATGCACTCTAACAAAGGAGGTGACGAAGAAGCGCATGCAGTACCTGGTGATCTCAGAGTCAGGGAGCAGGCCTACGTGGTAGTGGGGATAGGGAGCTGTAAGAAGGAAGCTTTTGTCACACTCGACAGGGGAATAGTGCCTAGGAGAAGGTGGTTTATCACACAGTTTGTTCACAGTGCTGTAAACAGGTTCAGGAGGCCTGGTGATACAGAGACAAGAGTAAAAGATCAGGTGTGTATTAGTGGCTGAGAATACAGAGAAAACACAGTAATCATTTTAAAAGCATGCATAGCAATTCTGTCAAGACCTTTTCAGTAGGGCTTTTCTGACAAGTGTGCTGTTAAAGGAAACATTTGATACCACAGTATTATAGCATACAAGCAACTGCATATTACGATACACACAATATAAGTGGGCCATAAAACTGGCTTATGGGAAGTGTGGCACTGAAAGGGAATATCTTATCTCTGAAGCTCAGTTATGAATTTTCCCACATACTCTCTTTAAATATATATATATATATATAAAATCTAACAATATTACTTCTGCACAGCTTTCTGTGATTTTAATTTTAAGCACTGCATTGAAGAAAATGTTTATTACCTGAAAAGATGCATTTTTTACCCACTAATATAAGATTAAATGAAGTACATATAACTTGTTAATATGACATACTCCTGACCCAATGAGCTGGGACTTTGCAAGTAGAGCTGTGGTCAAAGAGAGCCATACCCTGTAATAACACTGATGGTAATGAACCATGTAAGCAATTCATTTCATTTGCAGGCAATTCATTTCATTTCAAGAGTTCTTGGCTCTCTTTTCAGATTCAACCTTCAAAAGCTGATTATGCAGACCTCATCTGAAGCAAGTAACCTCATTGACAAGGCTACTGCAGTTGCACTTGCGCTGCTGTTTCAAATTACAGACAGCATTCTGCAAAGCTAGATAAGAAGGATAAGACCCTAAAGCTGATACTTTATGATTAGCTGACACTGACCCTAAAGCACTTCTCTCCTGATGCCTAGAGGTAATACTTACCACAAACCTCCCAGGGAGCCAACTGGGGAGAGGGGAGAAGGGGATGCAGCCTTTAGTACCAATCAGCCAGGGATCCACAGGAGAAAACCAGCAAAGTTTTAAAAGCAAAAAAGCACCATATAGTATATTTCCCATCATGCAACTTCTTCAACTACAGCGCTGGCCCAGCAGATACCTCTGGGACTACCGGCAGAGTGAAACTTGACTCATAATTTCCTGACGTTTCTGTTCTAAAGGACGCCAAGTTGAAATTGCTGTCATATCCTCACTTCTGCCAGAAGATCCAGGATATGCCATTGCCTTTAATCACAGCAATACAAAAGCAGCTAGATGAAAATCTGATTTCAGAAGCCTGAAAATATCAAGAGGCCAAGCAGTTAATGAACTCTTTTTGTTCTTCTGGCTGCACTGTGCCTCACATGGGTGCGGTTTTTGCTGTGACTTTCACAGGTACCAGAAGTTATGATGATTGTGGATGCACTGGCAGATACAGAGAACAGATTTTCTTTTGTTGTTAGCTTCTGGTTTTGTCCTCTGGGGGAAGAGGAGTGCCTGCTTTACTTAAAACTTGGTCTCATTTGTTGCTAATAACATTATTCATTGCAATCTGACATATGATTTGAGAACTCTTTGTGCCTGACTTTCCCAGGGAAAACTTTACAGTTATAAAAATGGCATTTTAAGATTAACAAATATCAAAATAGCAAAGCTGCCACTCGTTTTGTTATAAAGCTTTCTGTCAAGCATTTAATAAAATCCCTTTACAAATTTTCAAGGTAGCAATTTTTTTTTTTGTCAGCATATTTCAGCCTTGTTACAGAGGGTTGGATTCAGTAATTTATTTACTAAATCAATTGCTGCTTTCAATACAAAAAAATCCAGAGGAAAACCACTTTTATTATTGTACTTCAGACCAATACTGTCTTTCATTCCCCCAGAAATCACTTTTGCTTTTAGGCAGTATATTAAAGAACAGTACAAATATCAAATATAAATGATACCTGCTGTGAAAATTGAAGTGTTGCCACAGTGCAGAATGATGAATAAAAATTGTAGATTTCTCCATGGGTTAAAACACTAACCAGTCCATAAACCACTTGCTAGCTTCCTATATTCAAGTTACTTGTCTTCTCTGAGTAGTAGACAATACAAATGTTTCTACCCTTTGGATATACTGTGAATGCTCAAACTATACTGAGTCATCAGTGAGTGACCATCCAACCTTGTGCTGAGACACAAATCATGCCACAGAGATGGACAGATATGAGTGTTTGCTTTGTGAACTGAGCTACAAACTGCTTCCAAAAGCAAAACAAAGGTAAACATTCAACATCTACCTCAATACTGAGACCACATTAATCCTTCTAATAGAAACATGGGGCCCTAACAAAATGTCTTGTGAAATCCACCAGATTTTAAAACATTCAGCATTTTTCACTCTTTTTAATCTTGCTGGATGGTAAGATAATAGAAAATTGGAACGTCACCACATTGTTGTATAAAGCACTCTACTCATTGGTATTATGTGATACTGTGACCTAGCTAATACCACACCCTCTCTAATTCAGGAGAAGAGTGAGGTCTTAAGGTTAAGAAAAGGAATTCAAAATTCTTATCCATTTAAAGCTTGGACTCTTTGCTTAGAACAGGATTCAGAGTATTGCCTAATTCCAGTTATGAGTGCACTCCTTGTAATGTCTATGAACTGGTCTGAGATCATCATAGGCACTTATTTACCATCAGATGTCATTCTTCAAGGTCGTTAAGACTATGGACTGAACTAGTTCTTTACATACCTTCATAATGCTCAAAGGTACATGCTAATACCTCAAGTTTCATGGCTGGGCCCTGGCTGCACATTTTATTGGCGAGAAAAAAAAGAACTTGAATAATAAGCAGTATGTAACATCAAGGGTCCAGCTCAGATCAGTATAAACTTATTTTCTCTCCCAATTAGATTTAATAAATATAAATTAAGTAATGTCAAAATATCCACTGGGCACATCACTGTCCTGCTCATCCAAACTGTGCTTCATGTAGGCCAGTAATCCTTAGAAGTGTCTCTTGTCACTTATATTTCTCCTCAGTAGAAAAAGATAGTCATAAACTCTTTTTCTAGCCCCCCAAAGTTGTTGAAAGCTCGACCTGTCAATCAGTATAGACCTAACTGTAATGAGGCACAATTTATACAGAAAGATATAACTAACTGGTAGAAGAGCTAATTGTAACAACCGTAACAGTGGGAGGTAGAACACTGATCTGACACTGGCTTTCTTTATTTATTTCATAACATTTTGTGTAAAGAAAGGACATTTTCCTGATTGTTTGTAGTCCTTATTATTCCTTGTTTGGATCACTGTGTTATTGTTTCAGGCTGGCTTTATTGCACAACAGAAGTTATAAGAAAATGGCATTATTAAAACCATTGACTCCTCAGTGCCATGCAGGGTCCTCAATTCAATTTTAACTTCTTTTTATTGCAGAATCCTGTTTGGCAGCATTCAGTTGCCAACACACAGCATAATAACTGTTAACAGTTTGATTTTAAAAAACATTTTAAAAGCTTTTATGATATGGAAAGAAACCAGCTAAGTTCTCACAGCATATTGACTATGCAGGGCTATAACCAGGGAATGCTAAATTCAATTTGAGAGAGAATAAATCTCACAATGATACAAGTTTCCAACTTCATTATTTTTAGTAGCAATTTTTAATTGTACCCAAGTTCAGTAAAGACAACTAATGCATTCGTATTGCTAATACAGGGTTGCTGGGAAGTGTGCAAAGAACTATAGGCAAAAGTGTGGTACTATTAAAACAAAAATCAATAGCATTTTAATACAAACAAACTCTTCCACTTCGCCAGGTTGGACAGAGCATTGGGTGACATGGTCTAGTGCAAGACGTCCCTGCCCATGGCATGGGGGTTGAAACTGAGTGATCTTAAGGTCTTTTCCAACCCTAACTATTCTATGATTCTATTCTATGATTCTAATAACCAATGATTTGTATATGTCTTTTGACCTCTTTCAGTTTCTTGTTCATACAATCTTCTGAAAGCTGATTTTATCTGACAGGTTGTGTCCTGGTAATTCAAATAAGACCCAATCATTTATATGACATGTTTCTTTCCATTAAATGAAAGACACAGAAAGAGTGTGAAGAGCTGGAAGAAAACACCTGAAGTACATTACATTAGTTCTTTCTGGAAATCCTTCTATAATCAATGCTTTCTCAGCTTTTCCATTATTAGCTGTTCTTTTCATGAGCCTTAAAGTTTACCATAACTGCAAAACAAGTGCTTAGATCACGGCAATTCTTTTTAGCACAGTAATGAAGAGTAAGAATTGCTTTGCTCCTCTTAACCATACCATTAAAACATTTTAATAGGGTTTTTAGATGAAATGGTCTATGAAAAGGCATAATTTAAAACTTTTAATATTCTGCACCCAATTCTACACTCGTTATTCTCAGACATTAGGAATAAAGAAAGGAAATGGCTGCTTAATTTGAAAAAAATCAGTAATGATGTTCTGTTGTAGGAATGGAAAAGGCTGTTTCTCTTAGGAATGGTGAGACTATCAGACCAAAGGCCCTAGTCGTTTGCAGTGACTTTGTAGGAAAGGGCCAGTAAAGAATAGCCCTTCCCTGCCCACCAGCTGCAAATCAGCAAGATAAGGACCATGTAGACCAGAAACTAAATCCAAGCAAACAGTGGTCAGTAGGCCTATGCACCATGTATTTGAGCACTTATCCTCATCCATATTTGTACATTTTCTATTCTTAGTTCTTCACAACACCCTGGGGCAATGAGTCCCACAAACCAATCATGTGACATATTCAAACACCTCTAACTTTGTGTACTGTAAGCCTGTTCCTTGGTTGCACATTGATAACACGTGGTAACATTTCAAAACCTTGAATTTTCTGTATTTTGAACTTGGCAATGCATTGTAAACTCCCTCTATTTGAATTGTAAGAAAGTGCTAATAGTAGTTGCCTCTTGTCTTTTCTATGCCACAGGTACTTTTGCAGAGCTCTCTTCTAGCTCTCTGACATCTTTTTTCTATATTGGAATTATTTGTTATTTAGCTTCACCTGCAAACTATGCTACACTCCTGATCATCTTTGTCACCCTCCTCTGGGCTCTCACCAGTTGCCTGCATGTAGTATTCAAGACTTGGATGCGTCATAGATTCATACAGGAAAACATTATATTTTTCACTGTTTCCTTTCCTATCAGATCCTATTTCCATTCTTAATTACTTTATTGATTGCTTTTGAGTACTGAGCTGACAATATCACAGGACTAACCACAATCACCCCAAGGTGTCTTTCTTAAGTGGTAATAGCTGCTTTAAGAGTCCATGTCCATGACACATGTAGTATGTACTCGGGGCTTTTTCCTCTGTGCACCATTAAATGTTACTTACCATTTCCATGTGCATTATCACTGCCAATCCTACCAGCTCATTTCAAAAATCTCTATACAAATGCTAAAGCAGAGTCTGGAATATGTTTTTTTTCTTTTAAAGTGTTAAGTAATAAGTAGTTTCCACTGACTGTATTAGAAATAGTCAAATCCTATTACTTGGGGATCTCTGACAGGTTTGTTTAAATCTGTGTGGCCTACTCAGGACACAGCAGACTACTTGGTGACTTGACAATAACTATATTTTTTACCTTAACATAAATTATTCTACCAAGTTAAGACTTATTATTTAAAATAAATTTGGGGTGGCAAAATGAAATCTTATGATAGGCAGAAAATTACTATGCATTTGTAAAGTTAAATTATTAGCTTAAGATATAAGTTATGTATTAAATACATTATATATATCAAATAGCTGCTTTGCAATTTAGTGATTTCATGCCTTATTGAAGGGAATGAATAATATGATTGCTAAGAAATACAGCTGTGACCTTTTTTTCTAAAAAGCTGTGGACTGGTGTTTTACCAGTAGACATTTTTAGATGATTAGAACTAAATACTGTACTATCATATTTCACCAAGGGTCCAATTTAAGGTTATACAGACAAGCTTATATTTTTCTTTTCTTAACTGAACATTTAATGTGTAACTCTAATAGTGTTCTTCTAAATTGTTAAGGGTTTTTTTTTTTAAATAATTCCTTAGATTGATTGAAGACTAACCCAAGAAATAAATCTTACTATAGGACACTCTATTGAATTCAATATAGTAATCAGCAGGGTCTCTAACTTAAGAGGCAAAGCATAAGAATTCTGCCTTCTGAGAGACAGGGGGTAACCAGTAGCAGCAGCAGCCTGTCATCCTCCAGACAGACAGGTGATGGAGATGACTTTCCATGACAGAGTGCCTGATGGGACCATGTACTCACCACACACACCCCGGAAACCCTGGGTTCCTCTCCATTTTTCCAGGCAAAGATGGCCCTAGCCTAATCCTGCCAGCATCTTAACAGCAACTTTTCCTACCTCTCTATGTCTGCTCCTTGCCTCAGTCTTCTTGCATAACTATTGATTATCCCAAACCTCGTGTCTCACTGTGTGAAGGAGTCTCTGGTTTAGCAATCCTGAAATTCCTTGCTGCTCTTCTCCAGACTACTTTTCTCTACTTATGTTCTTCCTTCTCCTGAACTCCACTTCCAAATCCAAGTTTACTTACCCAGTAAATACCACTCTTCCCTTTTTGTGATTTCCGTTCTCACACAACCACTGACAAGTTCTCCCTCACTTTAGCCAGCATTCAATCTCACCACAATTCCTTGCCAAACACACTCCCACTATTCCTCTGGTCTTTTCAATGTTAAAATCTGACAGAACTGAGCACTCAGAGCACAAAACAGAATCACTCCTGCCTATGTTTCTGTGTCAGAAAGAGATGTAAGAAATAAGTAGAGAGAAAATTATCTTTGGCCATATAATGCTGTGCTCAATCATGCCGGCTTTTTTAAGCAATTGAGTCACTATTACAGAAGTGAGAAGCTTTGATATACCTCAATGTGCAATATGGAATCTGAAGGAGATCTATTGCAAAAAATACTAAACACAAATGAACTGTGGATTTCCAAAGACTAATATTTTTTGGCATTAAGATGGATTTGCACAAATGCAGTGGAAATGGTATGTGGATTAAGTTCCATCTTCTCCCATATTTCAACACTGTGAAGCCATGTGTAGAATATTACAGTACTTAATATACAGTGTCACCACAATTTTTAAGATAGACTAGACTAGAACAGAACATGAACTAAGACACGTAATTCTCCCTCCATCCCTTAAATGACCAAGTAGCTATGGTTGGAACTAAATGAAATTTAATTTGATAATACTAGTAGTTAATTAAAATTACATTAAATACAATAGATATAATTTACACTGAATTTTAAATCAAAATATACATGCAAACTTTGCTATTCCTAGATAAACAAATCCAGCCCCAGGCAAAAAATGAGCATGAAAATATTAACAATTAATCTGCCCAAGTTATAACTAATTTAATAAGAATAAATTAAAGGAATTATCAGTCTCCCCATATTACTAGTTTATTCTCTTTAGAGCATAGCTGGCATGCTGAGTTTGGGTTAGGCACAGTGATAGGATTGAGAGCTCACAATTACCTGTCATATTCATATAACTGCATCTGTGCACTTCTACGTATCTTTTACTCATCACTTATAAAGCAATTTTGGATCAAAAAAATGGATCAAAAAAATCACCATTTGAAAGTTCTACCTACAGTACTTGAAGATCATCTGGGAAATGTGAGTTTCAATTCTGTTCCCACACAAGAACTACGCAGCTAACTCTTTTCAGGAAATACACACTTTTAAAACATGCAGAATATGGATTTTGTCAATAGATTAACTAAACAACTCATTATCCCAAAGGAACTGTTTTCAGGACTCATAACTAAAAACTGCAGTTCTTTTTACCTATTGTCATGCTTCATAAAACACATCAGAAAACTATTACTTACAGTTTTATAACACACAAACTGTAATGTTAGTTGTTATAGTTTAATACTGGAAAGTCAAATCTGTGTATCAATATAAACTTAAAGGTGTTTCCATAAAATATCCTCAACCAGCAAGTTTATATAAGTAAACAAGAAACAGTCAAGGAATGCTACTTTCAAAATGGGTTAAATATCCCCCGAGACTTCAATTCATGGCTCCTCTTTTTCTCCCCCCAGTCCCCAGCACCTCCTCCTCATCCAGAAAATGTTATTTTGCAAAGATACATGTAAAAAAAATCAAATATGCTTTTCACAGCAAAACCGGCAACTCAGCTTTTCCATCCATGAGTTTTTATCCAGCCAGAGTTAAAGTGAATTTTTTTATCAGCTGAAGCACAGAATTTTTATATTATCGTTTCCTGAAGTTAAATAGGAAGTAAAAACTCAAGATTATAGTTCTTTGTTTTTATGGATCTTTCTTGATGTTGTTCATTAAAGACGGAAGGAATGTACAGCTAAAAGCCACAGGATTTTTAGGCTATAATTTTGGCATTTCTGCAAATAAGAAGGCAGACATCTGCTAAAGAGTAAACTGCAATTCTCTCTCAGCTGTACTATAATGAATGTACCACAAAAAACCTAAAACAAAAAAACCACTTCTTTTCTTCCTACTGTCATAGAAAATTTGATTGGAATGCATCTGTATAGGTCATCTCATCCAATCCTGTGCTTGAAGCAGGATTACTGCAAGCACTAGAACAGATCAGCCATGATTTTATCTAGCCACAGCCTAAAAATCTCAAAGGGGGGATATTTCACAACCCTACTAAGAAATCTGCTATAGCACTGCTACACCCACCTACTGTCTATTGTTTTCTTCTGAAACTGAAGTCAGAACATCCAAAGCAAATGCTTCTGGCCATTGGTCCTTCTCTACTGAGAAGAGTTTAGGTTCATCACCTTTGCTACTGAGTACTTATAGGGTGCTCTTAAATTGCCCCTTAACCTCTTCTTCACAACATTAAACAAGCCCCAGTTTCCTCAATATCCCTCTAATCTCCAGGCGATTTAGGACCCTGAGAACCCTCCTGTTTTTCCACAACACTTTTGAAGTTAAAGACTCATCTTTTTCTACGGCCATGCTTCTATTATAGCCTATTATGCTGGTTACCTGCCTGGCAACGAGAGGGCCATGTTCAGCCTGGCATCGGTTGTAACCTCCAGGTCATCTTCAATGACGCAGCAGTTTCATGCTTGTTTCATGGACCATACAAGGGGGTAAGGCTGTGCACAGCACTGAGGTGCAGTCTTCTTCCTACTGAACTTTATGAGGCTTTTCAACACCAAGTCCTCAAGTATATCAAGATCCCTCTGGCATATAGCTCTGTCATTTGTCATGTTAACCACTCCTCCTTCATTTATCATCCTCTGCAAATTTGCTGAAGGTGCACTTTGTGTCATGATCTAGGTCATTGATGAAGATATTCACTGACGTGCAAGGTATCCTGAGCTACTCTGCTCATCACTGACCACCTGACAGATATCAAGCAATCATTACCTTTTCAGCCTACTGGTTCAGTCAGTTCCCAACCCAGTCCCTTCTTACAGTCTAGTCTTTCTCAGCTTTCACATGGGAGTGCTGTGGGAGACTATCAAAAGCCCCACCAAAGTCAGCCCTTGCATGCAAACGAGCATAGCCATGCTGGGAGAAAGCTGATAAGCAAGGTGACAGCATATAATCCAAAAGATATTCAAAGGGTATCCAGAATGTTTCCAACGTTTACAAAGCATATTTTCTTTCCAGCTATTGATTAGTTCAATGTGTTTATCCAACACTTCCTCATGTTTGTATGAGATGCTGTTGGAGGAGTTTTAAAGGGTGCTCCCTGTGTTGCAGCATCTCCTGCCCACAGAAGAGGTGTGAGAAATACCTTTGCAGCCACTCCCCAGGGGAACTAGTGGAAAAAAAGGAATCACCATGTGTCCCACAGCATATCCAGACACACATCAGGGGGAGCTATGGCATAGGTCAGGTATGACTTCGGAGTCAGCTATGTTTTCAGCCAGCAAAGAGGCATTCCTGATCAAGGCAGGACCTGTGCTGTGGCCCGAGTTGGTAAAGGGCAGCTGCTGTTAGCCCCTCATCCACACAGCTTTTATAAGGAAAGACAACCAAGCTAGACAAGCATGCAATTTTCTTTTGGTAAATCTATGCTGAATATTTCAATTACCTCTGGTCCCTTAAAAGATGATGTTGTGTACTTCACCTTTTCTTGTATAGTCTGGCTTATCCTACCTTCATTTTTCGAAAGTAGTACACCCAAAGAATCACTTTTCGTTTTCCCTTATAACCCTTGTCTTAGCTCAAATCAAACAGCTTTTCAATTTTGCCATTAAGCAGTCAAGCAATGCTTGTCTATATCTTGCATTTTAGGCCACCAGAAAGCTCTCTGCTCAGCCAAGAAGGCCTTCTGCTGAATCCCCCTCCTTCCTGCTAAACAGGATGGTTCATTCATGAGTTCTCAACAAGTTTTATTTAGAACTCATCCGTTTTTCATGGACCCTATGTCTCTGTGGCAGCATCCCAAGAGATTCTGCTTAGCACTTCTTCAAAAAGGCTGAAGTCTGCTCTTCTGAAGTCTACAGTCATAACTTGCTGACTACTTACACTTCTGTTGAATCATGAACTGAAACAGCTCATGGTCACTCTGATCCAGCTGTTATTTATCACCACCTCTGCCACTAGTTTTTCCCTTTATGCAAGCCGCAAGTCAAGCAGAGAATTATTCCTGTTTCTCCCCTATGGCAGCATTAGGAAATTGTCAGCAACAGTCAAGGAATCTCCTGCATGGTCTGCAAAATACTTTAATTTTACTGGAAATTAAAACAAATAAGGACTTACTTGCAGAATGATGATGACTGTATTGATAGAGTTGGCTTTTATCCACTTTTGATCCCACATTCTACTAACCTGACATTGTTATTTCATTTAGATTTTAAAAGGTGACGATTTCTATAAAAAATAAAGGAAGGCAAAGCTTCCATCCACAGAGAAATTAAAGTGCATCCAACAAAACAAAAAGTAAATTATTCCCATCACTGGCAGCATTTTGGATCAATAATATACACAATTTCAAAAAGCTCAGTAATTAGAAAACAGCATCCAGCTTCATTAAAACTTGCAGCTTAAGATAATTTGGATTTTTTCTATCTCTTGTGCTTGAATTATTTTCCTCCAGTTGTTTTATTAAGAGTTCATCTGATTTTTTTCAGATGCAGATTCAATATCAGATCAAAAAATCTAAGTTTTTATCAACAGAAACACTTATTTTTGTTACCAAAATATGAGTCTTTAGTTAAAAAACCTCCTTAAAACTGGAGCAAAAACCCCAAGAAAAACAAAAAAGAAAAGCAAGAGAAAGTGGAAAAATTGAGATGAATATTCAGCCATTTAAGATTTACCAATAGATTCATTATAGCAAGTAAGTTAAAAGAAAGTTTGTCATCAGCCTCACTCAAATCACATGTGCAAAGAATTATGAAATTTCAAAAGCTCTTATAGAGGAGAAATTCCTGTTCCAAATATAGATGGCACAAATGAAAACCTACTGAGAGTGTTGCCATATTATGACTGCACAGGTAAAATTTCCCTATGTGATCACCATGTAAATTAGGCCTGAAAACCCCTGTAGCATGAACAAGGTCGTTTTAATGGACAGCATTGCAGTAGTTGGCAAACATCTTAATTATAACAAAATATGTGAGGAAACCTATAAGTTTCACTAAAATTATCAATATAGAATCATAGAATCATAGAATAGTTAGGGTTAGGAAAGGACCCCCCTGCCATGGGCAGGGACACCCCATACTAAACCATGCCACCCAAGGGCTCATTCAACCTGGCCTTGAACACCGCCAAGGATGGAGCACTCACAACCTCCCTGGGCAACCCATTCCAGTGCCTCACCACCCTCTCAGTAAAGAATTTCTTCCTTATATCCAATCTAAACTTCCCCTGTTTAAGTTTGATAATTACATCCCAAAAGATTTTAAGTCTTTCTAAACTGGTCAGCAACAAAGGTGTTCCAAATATCTTCTTATTTTAATGGCAGTCATCTGCAAATCCAATGGCACCGCACAGAAAGAGTGCATTCACTATTCTCAGTGTACAGCTGTGAAAATCACTGTGAGAGTTAACTGTGGCACTTTCCATAGTCCCACTTGAATCAATAGGCAATAATAAACTATATGGACGTTTAAAGCAAACAAAAAGGCTCAGCGTCATTCAAGAGATAAATGGCTCTGCTTTGGAGATGTTATCATTGTAGTCAGAGGCGAAACCTGGTCTCTGGCTCTTGTTTGGGTGTCTCAGGTAGTGCTGCATGATATATATCAAGTGAGGAAATGCAATGGCAAGAAATGCCATTTTCCTTATGGCTACGTACATTTTACCATTGTGCTTATGTATCCTGGGTAACAGTGTAGCATATAAACTCTTATCACTAATACAATTAGAGTACATAATAGCCTCTTTTTCAACAGCTCAAAGTAAATACTTCTTTAGAATGACAAGATTTTCATCTGATTTGCTCTGATTCATTCAAGAGTATTGTGCATGGATGCATTCTGTTGCTACTGCTTGACACCTTTATTTATAGAATCATAGAATAGTTAGGGTTGGAAAGGACCTTAAGATCATCCAGTTCCAACCCCCCTGCCATGGGCAGGGACACCCCACACTAAACCATGTCACCCAAGGCTCTGTCCAACCTGGCCTTGAACACCGCCAGGGATGGAGCATTCACAGCCTCCCTGGGCAACCCATTTCTGCTAGTGCCACATGCCTTGCACAGAAAGTCATGTTTGTAGGGTCAGACTCTCCTGTCAATAGTGCCAGTGCCAGAGAAGACTTTGGATATCAGCCCAGATAGGAACAAGACCACAGGAGTATTTCACAGCTTCTCTGGGCATTCATTTTTTTTCCCCCAAATAATACAAAATGGACATTGGTGTGAATACCTTAGTAGAGAACCAGACTGTGCCAGTGTTTGATTTTACTGTCAGAAACTAAACCAGCAGAATTAACTTGTTTAAAAACTAACTAAATATATCAGCATAGGTTCTTCAAGCAAACGTGCTTTCTACCAAACTAATGGGCGCAGACTGTTATTGCCTTCTCTTATACGACTTATTTGGGTTTCTTTCTGGTAGAAATAATTAGATAAAATCAGCTGCATGGAACACAGAGAAACACAGAACTGTCTAAAGATAGCTCTTCATTACCTTACAGGCCTTCTGACAATTTAAATGGTCTTTTACTGCACAGTGCAGGTTTTCTCCCTTTTTAGGAAGACTTCACTTTCTGTGAAGTCTTTCTTGATCTCTTTAGCTATTATCTACTTGTAAAGTTGATTTTTTTTGGCCACTTTTAAGCTTCTTTTTTGGTTTTGGTTTTGTTTTTTTTTTTTTAATCCTTCTCAGTAAAAATGTTGTTGGCATCTCATTATAGAAGGAGAGAATTCAGCTCATTAACAAAGCCTTCAACATTGTAACCCAGACGCTACATTGGTGCTCTTCCCATACACAGGTATTTAGAAATCATAAGGTCAGTACTAACCCAGGTAAAGCCTTGGTGCACAATTTGATGAAATCAATGGTTTAACTATTAATTAAAAAATATAACTTCTTGGAACCTTTTTGAAAAAACTCATCCTAACTGAATGTCTCAAGAAAAGTTCAAGAAAAGCAATGTCAAGCTTTGCATCCTCGGCCAAAACAGAGATTTTTACAGCCAACACAGGGAAGCAAGGTGTGGTTACCATACATTTATGTCCTGATCAAACACTGTATCCCAATTTAGTTACTCTGAATCTGTCTGATCCAGCAAGTTCAGCAGCTTGAGATTGTAATCATATACAACAAAAATAATTAAATGCAAATTAGCCAGTTATGAAGCTGATGAATACATAAGTGGAGATTCTTTGGCTTGATACACATAGTAGGTCAGGTCAGATGATAAGAGTGGCTCCCTCCTAGCTTTAAATACAATGACTTTATACTGCAGCACAGGAAAAGAATTAATTTCTCATTTTCTGTGGCATTATAACGGGGGCTCATTTTACAGACTTTAACAGCTGCTGTCTCCTAAGTGAATGGTAGTGCTCTTCAAACAAAGAGATAAACACACACTGTCTCATCAGTGACATTCAGCATTGATCTAACAAAAGGCAGGAAAGAACCTACACATCATTTTCCTATTTCCTCTTTTACCTGGAAACCAACTACACAGATACAATTCTGCTACCAGACTTCCATATTGTAGTACAATTCTTTTGAGATTAAAAAAGGATAAGAAGCAATTTCCAGGGTCGTTTTGCTGATGATCACATCAAAGAACTCCTTTTATATGAAGGTATCAAATGCCACTGCATAAACAGTTTCCTTTTAACCTCTCTGCTCTCACAGAAAAGTGTTTCATATTATGATTGCTGTAATGGTTAAGAGACTTTTTCCAGTTTCCCTCCAATATTGAGTCGCAGCCAGTTTATACACTATTTTTCTTTTCCCATAGTGTTTTCTCTCCATAACATTTATCTTCCAATGCGTGTACACAGAGCAATCACAGGCTATTTCAGCCTCAGTTTTGCTAACCTAAACAACCTGGACCTTTCCCAGTGTACTGTCATAGACCGGTGCAACGCACATACAGTCCCTCCACCCATACATGCAGTGAGCCAGATGAGCCAGATGAGTCACTGATCCCGAGATCTAGCTGTGTTAAGAAGTAGATTTTCTTTCTCAGTGCCACATTGCTCCAGTGCAGCCATCCTGTTTAGGAATTAGTGCAGGATTGCACTCAGACAACATAGACCTCCCGTCAGCATTCATTCGTGTGATCTTTCTCGCAGTTGTCTTCATACCTGTAACAGCTTCAATTCATCTTCCCTTGAACATGAGTGGAAATAACTCTAAGCAATATTCTATTTGAGGTGCACTGAATGCTTTATCTATGTCCCTTGCAATTATCATGAAACGTAACAAATAAAGAGAAGCATCTGACCTGGTGTAGTCATCCTCCACAAGCATGTGCTTTGGAATGGGTGAGTATCTTCCTGGTGAGATAGGGGCCAGGGATGCCTTGTACTCTAAAGTGCCATTGTTTCCAGAAGAGAGTATATGATTTTCCATTGGTGGAGAGTAAGCTGATGGCAAGAATAAGCATTTCTAGTTAGTCACTTGCATGTTTGATTAAACGTCACAAGAGCACCCAGAGAACCAAGAACATGCTCATTGCTATAAATAACATTGAAACAGACAATCTTTGCCTGAGAGAGCTTCAAATGTAACAAGAAAGAATGAACAGCTGGATTTTCCCTGAAAGGTTAATATACTAATACTACTAATAATTATGATTATTATGACTTGTTTGCAGCAATTGACTCTTTAGAGGTCTGAATGAGAAAAAGCAGTTTGGGAAACAGGAAACATTTTCTTCAATCAGAACTGACTTGAATAAGGAAATGTAAATAGGAGAAAATTACATTAAAAGCACGCTTCTCTTTTTGGCTCCAATATACAGTAATGGGAGTAATATAGTAAGGGCTTAATGTGAGGTAAGAGCAGGAATTTTATGTATGGCAAGAATTATGTCTGGTGAAGATTTAAAGCTGTGATATACTAAAGGTGCCAAAATTCTTAATATAATTGAAATCTCATAGCTGGTATTTAGATGATTGTAAATCTGTATATTTAAAATAGAAAGTGGATACAAATCTCTTCCACACTAATGATTAATAATGAAAATTACAGGACTGTCCTGTCTGAATCTATACTGGGGCTGTGGGTTTGCTTGCTTGCTTGTTTTTTGTTATTCTGAAGTTACTGAGGATATTTATGACAGGAGAGATGTAATAACAGTCATATTCCATCTCTAGTTAATCTAGAAAAGGAAATGATAAATGGGAAAAGCAATGATATGTGCCTCTGCAATGAGCTATGATTGATCTCATGAGAAGAAGACAGTTAAACTTCTAGTATTAGTTTCAGTCTTTCGGATACTGATACAGAATGTTTCAAAGCAAAATATCTCTACAGGGAAAGGCTGTTACTGGTTCTGAAATACTCTGAATGTGTAGGTATAATGAAAGGTTCCCTGAGGATAAATGAATCTGTAGTACCAACAGCCTGGGGTGGGCCACTGCAAATATCCTTTACATCCATCTTCTCATATGCTGCTGATCTATAGTCTGACCTAATAAAACACACTGGTTTAGAACTCCCAAATTATTAATTTGAAAGTATTATAAAGCAGGAGATTGCATAGGAACATTTAGCATTTTTACTTCTCAGGCTTTGCTAAGATTGAGACCAGGCTGCTACTGAACAACATGATTGCGACCCACAACTTGCTAACTAAATAGGTATCCTCAGCACAGTTGAGTATATCACCTGATGTGCAAGTTACAAAACCTTCCCTTCTATTCTTATGGAGCAGTCTGAATAAGGAGCATTATGGATATTTAGGTTTTCCATTAGCTTTGTCAGACCACAGTAGCAACACTATGCAAAAGTGCATAAATCTGTGTCATTTACTGGGAAAACCTGCCTTTCCCAGGCCTTGGTTGGCCTTAAATGCCCCTAGGAGTAGTGGCAGATCAAGACAGGTATGGATCAGTTGCCGAAGGCTTTGTCAAGAATTAAACTGCCATCCAGTTGTTAGATAGTGCAGCTGGTCCCTGTTGGTAGTTGAACCCAAAGTAGACATTTTTTAATGAACACATAAATGAAGGAAGGTAGTTCCTTCTGCTTAGACTAACAGGCACCAGTGATACAGAGAGCTGCAACTGAAATGTTAAGATTGCTGTGAATGAACAGGGTATGGGAATGCCTATGTATGGACACCAGGACTGGCAGGAGGGTTATAAGAATGGCAAGTATTAATAGCACTTAGATTCATCAGTAGGTCACCAATACTCAACATAACTACATATATAACTTGTGAAGACAGCCTACACCCAAACTAAAATAAAGAGTCAAGCTGTTAAGAGATGGTGGCAGGAGATAAAGACTAGATTGGAGCCTAGGACACTCGGATAAGGAGACAAAAGAGAACTGAGTAAATCCTGAAGACATGCGTAGGTTGAACAGATAGGAGACACTGAAGATCCTAATTGCTGTCATATCCTCATGGGTACAAAAAACACATCAGCAAGGAGGTTGTCAACATAAAAAGAAGGATTTTTACATTCCAACTAAATATTTTCTTCATGTATGATGTATAATCACCTTGGGCTTTTCACTGTATTTGTACAAGGTGGTTTGCTGCTGGTTCTAGTTTTTCAGTGGACAGAGGATTCCAGTCTACAAATCTAACCACATTAAAAATATATATTTGCATTTACATATTACTGTAATTGTCACAAGAGTTACAGTTCAGTCTGATTACCTGGACAATGGTAATTTGGAATCAGCACAGCAGCACATCAGCTACATTGTTACTTTTGATGCAAAAATATTGTAGCAGAGTTACATTATTTGTAATATTTAATGAGTGTAGCATAATTAAGTAGCAGTAAACACTTTATTTTGGTAGCCTTCCAAGCTGTTTCGTGAACTTCAATGGGGTATTTTGGACAAGCTATGAAAAAACCCCACAATCATATGACAAATCATCTCCTACAAAATGAGTTGCAGAAGTCACTTACAGTGAGTAATATCTGGTGGGCCATATGGATCAGTCATGTAAATGGTAGTGGGCTTTCCAACTTTCAGATACACTACATCTGATGTGTTCTTCAGTATCGCTACTGCCTCTTCATGGGTAACTTCTTCTAAACTGTAATTATTCACCTTAAAGGAGAAATCACATAGGTGAGTTTGAATGCAGAAACAGACACAAAAAATGACACAGCCTTGCAGTTATCACAATGTTGGGGAAAAAGCTGTAGACAAAGAGCACTGAAGATTACAGAATCAGTATTCAGCAAGTGAGAAAATACAGTTTTCTTAGTACATGCATATTCAAAGAGTGACACAGCAGCATTGATAATATCATAGAATCATAATGGGTTGAGGTGGCACTTAGTCATGTGAGTAGAAAAGTCCTTTGTGAAATTCTGTTACCGATATCATCATTAACATAAAACTACATTTAATAATAATTTAATAACACCAGATCATTTACAGAAACAATCTTATTTGACATATCAAGATGAAACGTCCAAATTGACCTCTTGGCATGAACGGCGGGACCTCAGAAATACTTAACACCCCTTCCATCCTTCCATCCTTGATGGGCAACTAAGGCAACTAAGGGCAACTAAGATGATCGCAGGGCAACTAAGATGATGAAGGGAGTGGAGCATCTCCCTTATGAGGAAAGGCTGAGGGAGCTGGGTCTCTATAGTTTGGAGAAGAGGAGACTGCGGGGGGACCTTATTAGTGTATATAAATATATAAAGGGGGAGTGTCACGAGGATGGAGCCAGGCTCTTCTCAGTGGCAAACAATGATAGGACAAGGGGTAATGTGTACAAACTGGAACACAAGAGGTTCCACTTAAACTTGAGAAGAAACTTCTTCTCAGTGAGGGTGACAGAACACTGGAACAGGCTGCCCAGGGGGGTTGTGGAGTCTCCTTCTCTGGAGACATTCAAAACCCGCCTGGACACATTCCTGTGTAACCTTATCTAGGTGTTCCTGCTCTGGCAGGGGGATTGGACTAGATGATCTTTTAAGGTCCCTTCCAATCTCTAACATACTGTGATATGACATTTACCATTACAATAATAAGAGGTACAAAGTGATATACGGAATAAAGGACTGCCATGAGGTGCAGGAAATGAAAAGGGTAATTCTGGATGGGGAAAAGGTGTTTTCGATGTGAAAGTTTGTCAGTTTTCTGGAAGTACGGAAAAAGTAAGAGAATGTATTACTAGTTCTATGCTTTAGCAGAAAACAAAAGTACTTAACATAAGCAAGTATAATAATAGGGGACTACAAATTAATCGGGGAAGGGAATGGTGACAATAGACTTTCCCTATTTAAGCTTTACTCCTATAGAAAGACAATAAAAAGAAAATTGTCAGAAGTGGTTTATTGTAGAGACATGTAACATTTAGTCACATATAAATCCACTGTATCCACAGAAGTCAACAATAGGTTGTCTTCCTATACACAGAATAGTGAATGGTCCCTGCCCCAGGAAACATACATCCTGAATGTAGAAATTATAGGACAGAGGAAAGAAGTAAATAAGGGTGTTAGATACAGGTTTCAGACACCTGAAGTCAACAGAAATCACAGAATCATACAATATTTCAAATTGGAAGGAACCCATAAGAATCATCCAGTCTAACTCCCTGCTCCTTGCAGGACTACCTAAAACTAAACCATATGACTAAGAACATCGCCCAGACAGTCCTTGAACTCAGGCTTGGTGCCTTGACCACTTCCCTGGGGAGCCTGTTCCAGTGACCTATATTTCACGCTGAATGTTATATATGGAATGCTTCATTGTGATTTAAAGTGCCATCCTCCAACTCCTACAGTTACTGCAAAGGTTCCTTGCAAAGATTATGCAAGATGGAAGAAAAAAATAGCTCCTCAAGTATAGTATAACATAGTACAGCTCTAAATTGCAGAATTTAGGGCATTTAGTATTAGTAAATTATCAGACTGGCTGTGACAATGAGCTACCGAAAAGGGTTTGGTAACTGGAAAGAAATCCAGCTGTTATGAATCACTGGAGGATTCTTCATACCTAGACAACTTCATCAGCACCAAGAAAGAATGACTGCTACTGGACAGGGCTGCTAAATGTAGGGATTCTGTTTAAACTTTGTTCCTTGTATAATTGTCAGGCTTGGTTTTAAGGTTAAATGAAAGAGGCAATATCATGTATGCTATGATAATTTGACATGAACAGCAATGATACAATCTAACACTCAGAAGACAGTGTTGACACTGTACTCTGTGTTTTGACAGGTATTCTATTTAAATCAATATCTGATACTTATCCTCTATAAATTTCTCTGGTTTTCTTTGTTATGAACAGAAGTAATATACATATGCACTTGTAATGAGTGCCTTCTAAATTACTGGGCTAATAGCAAGAAGTGACTGAAATTAAGCCTTTCTTATTTATGTATTTCAAAACTGCCAAATACTGAAGATTCACACTTTACCTTTTCCCCTTCCCACACTGTCTGTACATTGACTCTACCATGTAGTGTCTCATACTAGTTGCAAGCTTTTTGAAGTAAAGATCTCACATAATAACCTCCCACTATACTCCTGCTGTAAATAATTGTTCTTAGAGAGAAAAAAAAACAACCCACATAATGAAATATCAGAGCACTGTCTGGATTTTGACTTTTCATCTTTTTAGGAGGGTATAAAACCAATTAAGACACAGACAGACTCATTGCAACCTTCTTTTTATCCCTGGAAATCTAGCTGATAAAAATCACGGTTAGGACTCTTGTACTTCTATCACAACACACTTGGATATCACAGTTGTGCAGCTGGAGTATAAACTTGTATTTGCTTTGACAGCTCCTATTTCTTATCTCTCTGGCAAGAACTTTACATAACACGAATTATAACAACACTCTGTAGAAGTTGTACAAATCTTGAAGTTAAGATTTAAAGACCAAATGATTCTAAACTAAAAATTACTGTCTAAGCAGTTATGCATTGTTCATACACATTAAGATCCTGGACATCATTGCGAAGTTTATGCACAACAATTATTTTTCCTCTGTCCTAGAACATATAAGCTTAAGAATGCAAAATATTGTGGAAATCTGATATATGTAGAGCTGGAACTTGGTAGAACCTGAAAGAAAGTAATGCATGAGTGAAATCAAGACACAAAGGAAAACTTCAGAGAAAAGACGCTGGAAGAAAATCTGGAGAGAAGGAAAGATCCTTCAAAGTAAACAGAGCTCTGTATAAAAAGCATCCCAGAAACATATACCAAAATTGCTGGTCAAACTCCTCCCATATATATAGAAAATTAGAGGTTTCTCATCTCTACAGAGCACTCCTAGAAAGGAAGTTTGCTATTAATTAATTCTGTCCTGGACTGCTCAGTTTTCAGTAAACAAAGAAATGAAGACAGACTCATTGTACATCAAGAACAAATAAACAAACACGTTGATGCATTCATTAAGACAAAGATTCTCAGCGGTTCCATAAGATCTCTTTTAAATGAGAGCTTTTGGGAAGGAGATAAAACCACTTTTTTTATCATTCCCAACACCAATTTAGAATTTCAGTATACAAAATATACTATGCGTTTCCTAGTTTCCTTCAGAATGCAGCCCTTGCTTTGGACCTAAAATTCCTATTAATACTAATATATGCATGTATCAATAAATTTTGGATCATAAAACAATGATTACAAATAAAGACATCTGTTATATATAAAAATGAAAACCCAAATACACTGAATATGTATATATAAGTAAAAATGAAAACCCAAATACACTGAATTATACTGTTCAGCTCCCTACTGCAGTACGTAATTTTCTTCATAAAAAAAAAAAATCTCTGTATATCATCCTTCAAAACATTATGACAGAGATGATGATTATTAGGAAACATGATGTTGTAGTTGTTTTTCATGGTAAGATTTATAGAGAGAGCAGAATCTCTCAGAATCTCCAAGTCAGACTATTCCTTGAGCTTTTTCTTGTTTCCTCACAAGATGTCTGTTTTAACAGAATTTCAAGTACTAAATCTGGCTTTTTCAGTGGTTGTGGCATAGTCAATGCCTCAACCAAAGCTCCATTTCCTGCTGTCAAGACAACATAGATCTTAGGAGTAAAGGAGATAAAGAGTGGGAGATGAGTACAAAATAAGAAATCAAAGCGTATATGGCATACAACCCTCTGAGATGCTGAAACACTCATGCAGAAGGGCTCATGTCAGAGCTGAGTGGGTAGAATGGGTAATACAGGCCAACTTGCTGGCTCTAAGAACCAACTTCAGTAGCAATGAATTCAGGGAGAAAAAAAGCCTCAGGAAAACGCTAAAAAAGAAATTTACTTGAGTGCTCAGTTTAGTTACAAAGTGAGAAGCTAGAGCCACAAAACGCTGACACGGGAGCCAAAGGAGTCAGAAGGAAAAGCATGGAGCAAACGCAGCTTCTCTAATGGGAAAAGTTCCATACAGAAACTTTACATAAAATTCAGAAATTCAGACAGCACCTGAAGTAAAAAAGAAATTAGGAAATCTGTTCCTTTAAACAGAAAGTTTATGTTATACAAAGACATACTGATATTACAGGAAAAGAATAAGAGGAAGAAATAATATAGCAACAGAGAAGGAAATTAAAGATATAAGTCTAATCAAAGAAGCTATTTGAGTGATGGGAGAAATCAGTAAGAAATGTTGCCAAAGAGCTATAGAAAGACTGTGATAGTTTGGGGTTTTTTTCCTAAATAGCATAATCAAGGCAATGAAGCATAAACCTAAGCAAGAATTATCGTATTTGGAAGTTTTCCTAGATTCATATTGGAAAACAAAGGCACTAAGAAGTAGCTTAGAATTCCCAAATTGACTATACAAGTGCTCTAAAGAATAACTTAATTCACAACTGCATAAGCTAATAACAGATTAAGAGCTCTGGAGGTTAAGTTTGTCTTATTTAATTTTCCTTTTTGTTTTTTAAAGGAATTCATTATTTTCCTCTACTGATTTAAGGCAAGAGACATTTGACTCACACAGTGAACGAGACAAAGAGGTGATCTTTACCTTGCCAGTGGTAATGTTTGCTTTGTGTAATATAACCTACTTTTCATTCAGGAAGTGGATTTTTCTATGTGAAGCCTAAGTGAATATTTGCCAGTGAACACCTGTTAATGCCAGTTGTAACTCTTGAATGTTGATGGCCTTTTTAAGAGCTCACCACAATTTAAAAGGCTGTGGAAGGTGTTTCAGTGCTGAAGACCAATCATTTGTCCTAAGGATGTAAATCTGGTTGGATTAACTATTTCCTTACAATCCCTTAGACAATCCCTGAGTTAGTTGTACAAGTGCTGCACTGTGACTATCCCTCTGAAATTAGCTTGCTTAGATTATTAACAGTTATAGACTAAGTGTCCTAAACCAGATCTTTGCGGAGAAATGCAAGAGATTCTGCTTCACAAACATGAGACTGAGCAGTAGGCTTCATGCTTCAAGCAGTGTCGTGCATAGACAGTGTAAGCGGCACTCTATCTATTCTGAACCATCATTTTCAATCCCAGTTGATGATGATTTTGGTTTAAAAAAAAAGGGGTTTTCAAGGCTAATGAAGTAGCATCAGGATATGTCGTGGTTTAAACCCAGCTGTTAACTCAGCACTAAACAGCCGCTCACTCCTTCACCCCATTCACCATCCAGGTGGGATGGGGAGAAGAATTGAAAGAATGTAAAACCCATGGGTTGAGATAAGAACAGTTTAGCTAAGTTATTAAACTAAAGTACGATATACTACTACTACTACTAATGATAAGGGAAATAACAAGGAGAGAGAATATAAAACTAAGGTGGGAAAGGAAAAAAAGACAATAAACACAAATGATGCATGACACAATTGCTCACCACCCACCAACCGATACCCAGCCTGACCTGAGCAGTGATGCGGGCCTTCAGTGTGACTCCCCTCCCAGTTTATATACTGGGTATGAAGTGCTGTGGTATGGAATATATCTTTGGCTAGTTTGGGTCAGGTGTCCTGTCTCTGCTTCCTCTTGGCTTCTTGTGCCCCTCCTCAATGCCAGGAGAAACTGAAGTCCTTGATCAGAGTAAGTGCTACTGAGCAACAACTAAAACCATCAGTGTATTGTCAGCATTGTTCTCAGACTAAAGTCAAAACACAGCACTGCATCAGATACTAGGAAGAAAATTAACTCTATCCCAGCTGACACCAGGAGAACACCACAACAGCAGAGGAACTAGATGGAAGTATCATCAGAAGGAACAAATTGGGAAGCTTATTGCTAGGCTGCTGTCCGAAAACTTAGCAAATCTAGGTTTGAAGGCTAGGTAAAGTATTGCAAGGCCAGAGCCAGTGACAGTTTACATCTGGCTAAGAACCCAGCAGTGCTCTCACATCCATCAGGAGGGATGCAGCTGCCAAACCCCTGAGTTGGTTCAGCACTAGTTCACTTTCCACCTCAGTGTATAATTTTTCTAGTGTTTCACTTATCATAGTCAGCCAGTACAACCTGTGGATCAGGTACTACCTGCTCACCCTGTTTTCTTCCTTTAAGCCTACCTGGATAATGCATGTACTCTGTCAACTGGCACAGCAGTACAACCCTGTATCTGTGGCTGCACCTACCTGAGTGAAGAAAGTGTGCACTAGGTGTGGTCCCCAGCAACAGAGGAACTGGATGATATGACACTCATACTGTGCAGCTTTTAAGGGAGTTACTGTGCATTACAGGATGACAGGAATGCCTGTTTGCAGCTGCAACGAAATATGCTCCTGGATCACATTATCTGTTTCAGTTTCATTAAAAAAAATCCAAATTGTTTTCTAAAAGGCCACCCCAGAAGACAGCCAAAATCACTTCTAAAAACCACTTCTGATCAGGACAGAATGCTAATCTAGATGCATCTTAAATTATATGTTCTGATTACATTAAAACAAACATGATCCTGCATCCACCTACAATCTGAAAGAAACAGATATCAGTAGTGGATCCTGCAAAGAACATACTCACAACCGTGTAATTACAACCCTTTGCAGACCTATGAAACCACCAAACAATAATGCATTTTCAGCACAGAATTGGCTGAAAAGCAAGCCTAAATTTCTGAAAAAAGAAAGTGACTTCTTTTTCTTCTTTCAGTTTTCAGCAAAAAAAAAAACCCAGAATCAAATTAAATCTCTTGGTGTGTGGGTAGCATCATTTTTCCTGTAAGCATAAATAGCTCCACAAAAGCCTGGTCTTTGTAACTACACCGGCCAAGACGCAACAGGATATGGCCTAATCATGCAAAGGTATTTGGCACAGAAGACATTTTTGAAAAGCTAATACTTATAAGAGATGAATATTAGCTTAAATTTTCTTTTAAAGCCTAATGTTTTTAGAGTTTTCCCTGATAAATAACTTGCTTCAAGCTATTGGTGGTGTTTTGTTCTAGTAAAAACAATGAGTTTTATACTGGTTTCTCATTTATCCATTCTATAGAAAAGTCTTCCAAAGTGAAATGATTGTATCAGATAAATGAAAGTAATTATTATCTGAGACATAATAACTTAAACCATTTTTCAGTTCTTCTTGATCATCATTGCCAATGACCTGGAAGAGATGAAGAGTGCACTCTCATCATATTTGCAGATGACACTTCAGTGTGAGGGTATAAGTCCACATACTTGAGGGCAGGACTGCCATCCTGCATAGGCAGGAGAAAGCGGCTTACAAGAACTTGAGGATGTTCAACAGGGACAAAAACAATTAAGTCCTGCCCCTGGCACAGACTAACCCTCTTCAATAGCACAGGCTGGTCACTGACAACCTGGTAGTAGAATCATAGAATATTAGAATGGCTTGGGTTGGAAAGGCCCTTAAGATCATCCAGTTCCAACCCTGTGCCCTGGGCAGGGACACCTCACACTTAACCATGTCACCCAAAGCTCTGTCCAACCTGGCCTTGAAAACTGCCATGGACGGAGCATTTACCACTTCCCTGGCCACTCTGTTCCAGCACCTCACCACACTCACAGTAAAGAACTTCTTCCTTATATCTAACCTGAACTTCCTCTGATTCAGTTTTAACCCATTATCCCTTGTCCTATCACTACAGTCCCTAACAAGGAGTCCATCCCCAGCATCTCTACAGCCCCCCTTCAGATAGTGGAAGGCTGCTCATAGCAGGTCTCCACGCAGCCTTCTCTTCTCCAGGCTGAACAGCCCCAACTTTCTCACCCTGTCTCCATACAGGAGGTGCTCCAGCCCCTGATCATCCTCGTGTCCTCCTCTGGACTTGTTCCAACAGTTCCATGTCCTTTTTATGTTGAGGACACCAGAACTGTACACAAGACTCCAAGTGAGGTCTCCCGAGAGCAGAGTAGAGGGGCAGGATCACCTCCTTTGACCTGCTGGTCACATTTGCACAGAAAAGTGCTTAGGGCTCTGATGAATAGCAAGCTGTGCACCAGATAGTTGTGTATCCTGGCAGCAGAAGTCAACAGCATCCTGGGCTGTATGAGCAGGAACAGAGCCAGGAGATCCAGGAATGGATTACTTCCCAATAGTTGCCATTCATGAGACTGTAGCTAGATACATGTTCAGTTTTGGTCCCTGCACTATAGGAAAGATAACAAAATGGAGCAAGTTGAGGGGGATGCTACCAAGATAGTTGGGATTAGAACACTGGCCTGGTGAGGAAATGCTGGGGGAACTGGGCTTTTTCACACTGAAGCAGGAGCACCTCTAGGGACAACTAACAGCAGATCTCTGGTGCTTATAGGAAGGTCATCAAGACAGAGCTCAATTTTTCAGACAGGCATGTGGTAACAGGATGAGAGACAGCAGGCATGTGTTGAAACAAGAGAGGATCAAACAATTTCTAAGGAAAAGTATTTTCCTATTTTCCTCATGAGGAATGTTGAGCAGTAGAACAGGCTTCATGGAGAGGCTGTGCAAGCTCCATCCTTAGAGATTATTGAGATTTAATTGGATAAATTCCTGAGCAACCTATAGCTGACCCTGGATTATCATGTTAGCCTATGATGCTATGTGTGTGATTTCCCTTTGCTCCCTTCCACACAGAGAAGCAACCTAGCTGAGACACCTAGTGCAGTCTGGGTGTCTCAGCACCCAAGCGTTACCACCGGCAGTAATCGACATTAGGAGGCATTACCACCAAAACACAGTAAGGAAGTGTTTTTCTCTGTAAGTCTTCAGAGCAGGGCTCTGGTCTGTTCCTTTCACATATACCTAGAAAATACACTGAGTTCAGTCTTCGTCTTAAGTGGTCTTATGCTTCCTCCAGTCATTTTTCTAATGGGCACCTCAGGATTATACTACAATGCACCATTTTCCTGTGCAAGTGTTCAGGATAATAAGCCTTAAGTTCAGGCTCCATGCCATAGAAACATAACTGCATAACTTGTCCACGTATAGATTTCACAGAATCGTAATGCTCAGTATTTACATACTACGTCTTCTGAATGCTTAACACACTATTAACAATCTGCACTTAATAACCGTAGGGTCATCAAGCTGTAAAATGCCTAGATGGCACCTAATTGTTTTGCATTTCAATATTAGTTTTGATTTTGCAGCATCTCTTTTATTGCATCTTAAATTGTAATGAATTTAATTTGCATGTTCTTTGGGATCTAAAAGCATTTTGGGGAAACTTATCATAGAATCATAGAATGCTTTGGGTTGGAAAGGACCTTAAGATCATCCAGTTCCAACCCCCCTGCCATGGGCAGGGACACCTCACACTGGAGCTTGTCACCCAAGGCCTCATCCAACCTGGCCTTGAACACTGCCAGGGATGGAGCATTCACAACTTCCTTGGGGAATCCATTCCAGTGCCTCACCACCCTCTCAGGAAATAATTTCTTCTTTATATCTAACCTGAACTTTCCCCATTTAAGTTTGAACCCGTTACCCCTTGTCCTGTCACTACAGTCCCTAATGAAGAGTCCATCCCCAGCATCCCTACAGCCCCCCTTCAGATACTGGAAGGCTGCTCTGAGGTCTCCACGCAGCCTTCTCTTCTCCAGGCTGAACAGCCCCAACTTTCTCAGCCTGTCTCCATACAGGAGGTGCTCCAGTCCCCTGATCATCCTCGTGGCCTCCTCTGGACTTGTTCCAACAGTTCCATGTCCTTTTTATGTTGAGGACACCAGAACTGCACACAATGCTCCAAGTGAGGTCTCACGACAGCAGAGTAGAGGGGCAGGATCACCTCCTTCGACCTGCTGGTCACGCTCCTCTTGATGCAGCCCAGGATATACAGCTACAAAAATGAAACAAGTTCCCTAGAAGCTGCTGAGAATTCCAGAAGGATGACAAGTTCTGGTAAATTTTGCAGAGAAATGATAGAAAAATAACCCCAAAGATCAAGAAAGGATTCATTACTGAGAAAAGAGAAAAAAAAAAAGTGTTCAAATATCTAATCAATAAGGAAGCAGTGAAGCAGAAGTAGGACTGTACAGATGACAAGGGTAATATTATGTTGATACACTGCCAAAAGAAAGCAATTAACTCTTTCACTCACTTTTCACAAAGGAACATGAAGTTAATGCCATAAACTGACAGACAGTTCACAAAGCAGGAGAGAAAAAACACTGAAGCTACACAAAGTATAAAGAAATCAGGGTGTCTTCTTGGAGAGAACCAGAAAACATGGGGGTAATCTGCACAGATTTTAGAAATAGACTTTGATCTTGCAAATCTATCTCCAAAATGTAATAACTAAGGTATACACAGAGTAAGTTCACTAGGATTTTCTTATCCAACAGTGAACCCCGGTCTGGAAGTACATAATTAGTGGAGAGTAATATTATGATTGATTTTCTTTGCTCATTTTACATGAAGCAATAAAAGCAGATGACAGTACGCAAAGAATGAGTTCAGACTGAAAGGATGCAGGGTAAAGACAGCACACACACTGAGAATGATAGCTGCTCATTTTCAGAAGTCTAATTCAGGAGTATAAACTTGTCGCAATGAAGAAAACATGCATATCTGACTGCACTGAATCACAGGTTCAAGACTGAGAAGAGATGTTTAACAGATAAATCTGATAAAAATCTGGAAAGAATTAATTTTACATATTGGTGTATAAAATAATTATATTTCTATTTAAATTCATCCTGATCAAATTATGCAGGAGATGGTGAATACAGGGTGTGTAAATGCATTTATTTACAGATGACACAAAAACTGCAAAGACTTCAAAAGAAAACAACAGCTGAACACAAGCAGATTTGCTACAAGGTGCAAAATAACAAAATAAGGTGTAAATTTAGCAAATACAAATATACATTTCTACAGCAAAATGAGCCAAACCTTCATTATACAACAGTGACTTGGATTTCTCTGTACTGAGAAACAGCAAAGAAGAAATGCCAAAGAAATTCTAAGCTCTAGTTTCATTTTGCTTTGATTTTGATAACACCATTTGATCCTTAATCTCTTTCATCTATCCACTTGGGTTAATTAAAAAAAGTCTAAAAGTCACCAACCCAGTAAAGAAGTGCCTTTCCAGTTCTGTTTAATGCCCTGTATAAAATGAATGCTTATCTTCACATGTGTCTGGAACACAGTGTCCACAGCCACATAAAGAAAACCTCAATTAGGAACAGTTTTGCAGGCAGCAAAAAAGGTCATGGTAATTTTTTGCTACTTAGATGTCACTCCACAAAACAGAGCTACTGCAGCATATTTTTTCATGGCACTCATCCTCTACCTGCTGAAATCTCTGCAAATGCATCAACACGAATACAACTTGACATAGATTAGCTTCTGCTGATTCACCAGGGTCAGGATTTCCCCGTCAACAAAGGATAAAATAAACTTTCTGAGTGGGAAAGAACCATCTCTGGAGAACAGCATACTAGCACTGCAAATATCAGGAAGAATTTCTGAAGTGAGATTAATTAGAAGAGTAAGTACCCTTCCTCAGGAAAAAAAGATGGAAAAGTATTTTCTTTGAACATCTACATGGAACATACATATAAAGCATTCCTACATGTACTGAAATGTAGGTAACAGTCCACTGAGAGTGGCACGTTTTCACATCTTTCCCTTTTCTTAGAATGAGCAGTAGAATCAGTACTGTTATAATGAACCGGTTGTCTGAAATCTTCTTTTAAAGATTTGGTGCATTTTGACTTGTCACTGATGTGCCTAATACATTTATCCTCTTCTCAGTTAAAGGTTTATCAAAGTAACGTGAGCCATTGCTTTCTCTTCATAAAATGTCGGGTTTCCAGAGTAATGCTTTTTTAACTGTAGTCTCAGAAATACATATAAAGAATGGGCAAAAAAGGAACATGATGAAAACATAACTCATAATTACTATAGAGGTTGGAATAATTACCTCCAGGAAGATATACGCGAATTGAAGGTGCACATATGAAACAAAATTTGGCTGAAAAAAATGTGATTTATGTTTGTCGTACTTACCATAAGAAGTCTATCTCCAACCTGCAATCTCCCATCCTTTTGCGCAGCTCCTCCATCAATAATCTTGGTAACATAAATGCTGTTGTCCCCAGGGATGTGTTGGTTTCCAACCCCTCCTGCAATACTGAATCCTAGACCTGGAGAAGATAAGGAAAACAAACATTATCAATACAATATATAACTTCAGAGAGGAGTGGAAGAGTAACATATATTTAATCTAGTGTACAATTACAGGGTTTTTTACTGAAATGCAAACAACATAAGAGACATTTGTGGTGTCAATTCTTTATCACTTTCTCTAGAATGTCAGAGACATAAATCACTCTGAAAGTGAAAGACTTGGATTTAAATCTGCTTCACATATTTTTCTAGGACACAATATCTTTGGCTATGGATACATACAATGAGAAAGAATAGTCCTTTGAAACATGTAACTTCCATTCAGTGACGTGAGAAATACCTAGAAAAAAAGAGCTAAACTTTGGAACAGTGTTAGTAATGTATGCTGATGTGATCCAGGAAAAGGAAGGGAGAAGAAATTAAAGACAGTTTTACCTTTTCCCTACCTATCCTATCCTCTGGCACACTGAATGGGCAGACAAATCATTGCCTTCATTTGTAACAAGAATTTTATACCTCAATCAGAGAAAAGACAGAAATTACTGTGCTTTTATTTCCATAAAAATCTACTTCATGCAGCTAATTCTTCATAGATCATATAGCTAATGTGAACTTCCAGCTGAACAAATAAGCTGTTGCTGACAATAACCAGCTTAGATTATTGCTTCAACCAGGCATTTCTCTTTTAAATGCACAGAAAAAAATAGTTATATCTATTTAGAGAATAATAAAGAGTTTTATCTATGAATTCTATGTTGTTCAGTCATTCTTAAAGCAAATATGATAGCAATATCTGCAGCCTGAGTAGTTAAATGGAGCAGTAAAAGGGTTGCCTGGAATTTGGCATTTTATCACAAACTCATCAGCTTGACTCCTTGAGCAATAAAACTTAAGGGTGGGTATATTTAATATACACAGGCTTATTTAGCAGCTGTATGAGTACAGAGATAAGGTTTTTTGAGTGGATTTAATATTTTTGCCTTTTTTTTTTCCCTCTCATTGCTTTCATTTTATCATTAAGTGTTAAAAATATGTGAGGTCTGATAATATAATGGATACTTAATGGATAGCGTCAAAAGAGTAAATTACCAAAAGGAAACCTCTAAATTTATATCTCAAATTGAAACGCTACTTAATTAAATAAGATGACTATTAGCAATACACATGAAGTTAATTCAGATGTATGCAATAATTAGAGGAAAGCTTTATTTAATTTCCAGCTAAAGCTGATGATCACTGCTACTATTTAGGTACTGCTGCCAGGACAACTACAAGGATAAAAGGATTATGATTCCTCCAGCATGGAAGAATTTGTTCATTATCCTGGGACTACAAACAATAAAGCAAAGAGATAGCCTAAGAAAATATCAGAAATGGAAATTTTTGTTACAACATCAGTTGTGGACAAAGAACAACAATTGAATAATGCTCACTGGTGAAATAATTAACATCCTTTTGAACCAAAAAACATCTGCATACATTTCTACCAGTAAAATGAATATTTGAGAGGTTTCCAGAATGATGATGAGAGCAAATGAGTGTGTTGACTGCAGCCAGAGAGCTTTCTTCAGCTCTTTTATGCCCCTTCTAAGCTTAACCATTCTCCAATTTGATGATTGACATTGTATACTTGTAAAGGACAAGGTAACTTCTGGCCAGATAGCTGTTCTGTATTTGAAGCAAAGGGGTTCCTACTTCAGCCTTCTCCTGCTGAATATAAGCAAACATTAACAAAGATAATCCCTTCCATTTACTGCAGTGCTGAGTAGGGTGCTGGTGTTTGCCGTTTGTTTGCATGGTTGCAATGTAACTGATGTATGAAACCACAAAAAACGAAAAGAACAAACACGCGCTACTCCCATTGCAAAAGTGTGGCTAATAAAGATGAAAAGAGTAACTTTTTCTACTTCTCTCATCTGCATGACATGTAGCTGCATTACAGCGCATGGGCCTACATTGTAAGCAGGAATCAGAAAAAGCAGCATGCAGGATAAAAAGGTTTAAAGGAGCATAACAAGACGGGGCAATACTGCAGGAAGAAAAGGAAGAGTGGGTAGGAGTGATAACTGAGGAAGAGAGAGATTTTCCGTGTCCTGTCAACAATGATTTCATTTCATTGCCTAATCATACTTGCCTTCTTTAAAAGTTTTCTTCTTGGGAATAATGAGGAATGGAAAAATGGCACATTTACTTTTTCTTACATGACTTTTGCTAATTGTTAGGGCATTAGGAAAATATACTACAATACAATTTTTGCGTAGGACTCACACGGCCAAATGACATCTGACAGCTATGCTAATCACTTATGCTACCTTTATAATCAATGAAAATTCATTAAAGGCTTTTAAACCATGATTCACCTCACCTCAAAGAGACATCTGAAAGAGATGAGATGAATCACACTCTTGGTTTCTGAATGGCTGGGGGCTGGATGTGGGAAGAGATGGGTGGGAAGATCAGTGTTATAAAAGTTCACAACCTGAGTTAGAATCTTACCTTTATTTAGACTGAGTGTTTATGTTTCGTTTTAAGATCTCAGAAAGGTTTGTGCATCCCTGGTGTGGATCCTTCTTGTCACCAGCTACATCAGGTTAGATTCTGACTCTATTTTGAAATTAGAATCATTTGGGAACACTGGGAGCAACATGTGTTTTCTAAACTTAGTCTTTTAAATTGCTGCATTGAATTAAAAAAAAAATCAAAATAAAATACCATTTATAATTGCAGAACTTATGAGCTCTTGTGGTTAGGAAAACCCTGTCACCAAAACAAGAAGAGTTGCTTTGAGGAACCCCCTCCCTCTGACTTTCTATTTTCCTAATGTGCAATCTGCTTCACTGCAACACCTCAGCTTGGATAGAACACCCGATTTTCTCACATTAGGAATTAGGTGGACAACAGATTTAGAGTGGAGATAAGGCAGAAAATTTTGCTACAAAGATGGTAAGACCCTGGCACAGGTTGCCTATAGAAGCGATGGCTGCCCCATCCCTGGGAGTGTTCAAGGCCAGGTCAGATGGGGCTTGGAGCAACCTGGTCTATTGAAAGACAGGACTGGATTAGATGGTCTTTAATGATTCCTTCCAACCCAAACGGTTCTATTATTTTATGGTTCTATGAAGAAGAGAAGACTACTCCAAGAGGAAAAAGGAAAGAAAACTGGATTTAATACTGGTGTACACCTAAGCCAACTGCTCAAAACAGTTCTACAGCACTTGTTTATAAAAAATTTAGGTCTGTGTTGTTTCATTGTGGAAATTACTTAAGTCTAAAGAAGCTATATTTACATAGTCTCTGTTTTCCTCTCAAAGGGATAACAGTTTCATACTGATGAACCCACTAACAAAATTATCAAACCTGGAGCAATTCAGTCTCATCCAGCTTTCTAATTAATCAAATTCCATTTGGAGGGAGGAAAGGAACATGGGTAATATAAAATGCTTTGATGATATCATTTCATCTATCTCCTTTATGTTGTAGGGATAGATCTGAATATCAATTTATTTGAGTGAGTTCCTACAACAATTCCTATTCCTGACTCATGTGACAGCTTATACCAGATGGATTTACATGAATAAAATTTGACTGCATTTTGTTCTGTGGGTGACAAGTCAGTACTGAAGTACACTACAATTCATAAAACTATAACAAATATATTTAAGATACTTAAAAGCTGTCTACTTTCACTGCTATTGTTAATTCCTGTTTCAGACCCTGTTTCCAATTCACTTCAGATGGCTCCTTTTGTAAGCAACAATTTGACAACAGCCTCAGCTGGGAAAAAGGCTCCTAGAAATCTAACTGAGCCTATCATTATCTAGTGTTTCTAACAGCCCTGGGTCAAAAATATCAAGCATCTTCCTCATTGTTTTGACACTTATTTTTTCCAGAAATATCTAGTGGTTTTGGTTATTTCTGAGTTGATGTCAGAGAATAAAAATGATGTACAGTGCCACCAGGTAAGTAGGACATCCTCGGAAACCACCTTACACAAGGAGAAAAGTACTGTCCCCTTAACGCTCTGTGTCATTAGATTCTCAAGCCTTCAGCTATTTATCCACAGTTCCTTTGTTCTTGCCCACAGCCATTTTTATAGTTATTATTTTCATGAATCCCTGCATTCTGGCTGCCAGTGCATCACTTTCCTGTACTACTGAACCAACAGAGATGCCAGATTTCAGTACAGCCTCTGCTTAGGATCAAAGTGGAGAGCACACACAAGCCTTCCACAAGTATGGCCGGAATGCTCATGAGAGATGCTATGACTGGATACTGTTTGGCTGTTGCCATTATATAGCAGGCAAAGAAAATCCTGTTCTTGCAAATAAGTCCTGATTACACAGCAGCACTGGCATGTCTTTCTGAGAGACCAGACCCTTCCATAACCTCAGGAAGAGAGGACTTAGAGCTTTTCTGTATTGAGCTAGATTTTGGTCGGGTTTTTCAGTACAACGTAAGCAGTGAAATTTTTCATCTTTCATCTGCTTTTATCTGCATCAATTTTAAAAACTTCACATTCAAATTTTAAAAATAAATTTTAATAAAATAGTTTTAATTTTGACAATTCTTAATTTATTAAAAGACAAATTTAATTGAAATTTAAAACATTATAGTAACAAAATACAGCTCCACAGCCTAATGAAGGCATATGCAGCTCTGTATCTTTCTGCTTGCTTGATAAGAGAGAGAAAACAGAGATAATATCTTCAATAAAATGGTGATACCGAAGGAAGTTGTGGCTCTCCCATTCCTGGCAGTGTTCAAGGCCAGGTTGGATGGGGCTTGGAGCAGCCTGCTCTGGTGGAAGGTGTCCCCGCCTGTGGCAGGGGGTTGGAACTGGATGAGCTTTAAAGGTCCTTTTCAACCCAGGCCATTGTTCTATGATTCCATGATTCATAGTAACCCAAACAGCCCTCTGAAAGACTAAAGGCTTGGAAGAATGGCAGTCACCTACAATTCAGCAGAGGAGAGATTGTGACAGCAGCAGCTGTCGGGTGACCCAATAGACCATGACTGCAGGCTGGTTTCTGTACCTTTGATTGGGAATACCTAAGCAGGTTTGAAGTCTCAAATTTTACAAATTGCCTTCTATACCATTAGGAAGCATACGTAGTCTGAAAATTCAGCTACCATGATTCTATCCATGGCTCCTTACATCTGTTCCAAAACAGCTATGTGTTGGGATGTCCCAGAGAGCTCCCTGAATAACATTGCTTTCTCTGAGCTTGTGCTCCTGCTGCAGATAGGGCAATGCACTGTGTTACATCTTTTCTTTGGACATAAAGGTTCATCAGCATCACCTGCGACTCACAAAAGCCAGAAATGTAGAAGAGTTCAGAATATGGGAAAATGTCTTCTGGATATTTCAGGGGTTTTCTTGCTGGGTTTCTCTGCTCTGGGCTCAGAAGCAAATAAAAAAACTACAAAGCTTTTCCAACTACTTTTTCATTCCTTGGGGCATTAAAATCCAACAATGCAGTCATATCTATTGGGTTACAACAAGAAAGAAAGCAATCTGTTTTCAGGACATAGGGTTACACTCCTTGGCTTAAAAAAAAGTGTTGACATTTCTAGCCAGAGAGAAGTTGATGGGAAAGTGAGATTACGACAAATATTATCATGCCTGCAAGGCAATGAGTACATGTTTAAAAACAATCATGCTGTAAATACAGTAGATAAAGCATTGGTTTTACACTATCATAACAGTAAAGCTAATCTTTCTGTTATCTTTAAAAATGCCTCGAAAACATATCTTGTTATATTATACTGCTATTTGTAGGAATTTGTAGAAAAAGCTATCTAACATATATATTCCGTTTTGCAGTTAAACGTTTTTCTCATTATGACTTTTTTTGCCTGCATATAGTTATCCCCAAAGATACATTCCCTTCAAATACAGTCAAAACAGAAAGGAAACAATGATCTAGGAAAATACACTTAAAGCCTCATTAGAAGTTGTGTTTGTTCTATACATTCATATTTATTCAAATTAATTAAGAATAGATTTCCCAGAAAGCACAATGAGCACAGGCCTAATTGCACAATAGAAATGCTCAAGAATACTTTAAAATGTCTTGAAAAGAGAAGTCGGTATTCCTAATGATTCACAATAACCTGATTTTTAAAGCATTAATGAGGATTTAAGTTCACTGAAAATCAAATTAAATTACACTGTCAGAATTGTACTGGTGTAAGTGCAAGGAAGAGAAAATTATTTTCCTCTTGATGTATACTGACACTCCAAGAACTGTAGCAAGCGGTTCAGCTCTTTTCGGAAAAGCCACATAATACACCAAGTCGAAATATTTCATGTTAAAACCAGTCAAATTATGGTTTTAAAGAAGTGAAGATTAGTGACGTAAAGCAGATAAAGCCAAGATCTGCCACTTAGGAACAGGATTAACTGCTTAAAACTTGATTTTTTGAATGTCTTTTCTCTCATTTCCATGCCAGGTTTGCATATGCCTGCAAGTGAAGCTGTGCTTGCACATTGACTTCCTGTTCACACAGGAAGTGTTTGCATATTTTTGGTGCATCCACAGGGACAAACATCCCTCAAATACAGAGTCACTAAAACCCACAAATCTTGATGAGGGTAGACATCATCTGGCTGTTGCCTGTATGATGGGGTCATCCACATCTTGCAGGGAATGTTAAACAGTATAAGTGACAGTATGGCTGAGTGTGATATGAATAGACTTTTAAAACTACCTTTTTTCCTTCATTCTATCTTTTTCTGCATTAGCATCCTCATCCCTGCCATTTCATTCACTTGGGCAAAATTCAACTGGACTATGCATGACTACAGATGGAGAAGACATCCCTGGAAGTGTTCAGGGCCAGGTTGGATAGGGCTTGGAGCAACCTGGTCTAGTGGAAGGTGTCCCTGCCCATGGCAGGGGGATTGGACCAGATGATCTTTAAAGGTCCCTTCCAACCCAATCCATTCTGTGATTCCATGACTCTAAGCAGCCTGTTGTTCTAATTAGAAGCAAAAAGCCAAGCGGGGGGTTTCAGGGTGTATTTTCAAGATTGCCATATGCTGAACTAAAGCCTCACTATTGCCAAAAGAGATAGCTCTGCTCTGCTCCCTGCCTTTGGCCACACTTTCCCACTGCCTGCCTTGTATTAGCCGTGAAGATTTTCTAGCCAAATGGATTGGCAAGATGAAAATGGCATAAAACCCAAATGAAATCAGTGTGAATCACAGACCAGATGCGTATTCACCAGCACCTACAGAGATGGCAGCAGTAAGAGCCAGCAGCTGAGGATGGTGTTGGGTTCACATGCCCTCTTTGCTGGCAGCAGGGTTTTGTATACGGCACTTTATTATAGAGTTGTGACTCCTATGGAGAGCAGTGCAATACTACCACTGCTGTTCAGCAAACTCAACTTGGGGGATGTGGCAAGAAGGGAAGATGCAGGGACAGAAGCGAGGAGCTGAAGTGAGTAGGACAGAAATGGCTATTTTGGCTAGAAATGCACCTGAATAATAATCAGTAAAAATATACCTTTTTTACTGGGAGGAAAAGGAGTAATAAAACTGCTCTCCTAAGCTTAAGAGAGAGAAAGAGTTGTTAGCAATTGCAGGTTTGTGGTGCTCCTGAGAACTAAGACAAATCTGATATTGCTATAGTGGAAGAACACAGTGTAATAATAATGCTTATTCAATACTTCTCCAATATTTGCACCGGCAGATACACTGCTACTATGAACCTTTCCTGGTTAGAGAACCAAATAATAAATCTTTAAGTCACCTTTTCCAGAGAAGTGTCCTCGTTTCCTAATATATGTTTTAAAATTAGTCTCATTACCATAAATAAATATGCTTTTATATCTGTATTCATTTTAACTGCCTTTTCAGGTAAAAGTGCCATTTTGCCTTAGTGTGTAATGGATAATCAGTCAGCTTTTTAAGAAGAAGTATCTGGAAATGGGATCCAGATGCAGATGGGATCAGCATGGCAGAGGTCTCACTGATGTAAACCCAAAAGACATCCATTTTCCCTGTCTCCTTTCTTAATCAGACAATTCAAACAATATGTTGAAGGGTTTTTCCCTTTCACCCACTCCTTGTGTTCTTAAATCTCACTTGACCCTGATATTTAATATATTTATATATATATTTTGCCACATCAATTCACACATGTAACTTTAGAACAAAGAAACAAAAATAACATGCCATGGCTCCTTTGCGGTGTCGAGAGACAAGCAGGCGGTTACAGAAACCTCAAATGACTGCAGTGAGAAGATCCAAAGAATCTACTATTGTTCTTCCATTATCTATTTACTTGGGTTCAGATCCTGAAATATGGTTCACTTTCCATGCACAAGGTACCAGTTGTTTCAGGTATAGGAACCAAATTTATGCTGACAGTTGACTGTAGTTTGCTTATCATTAACAGATAGTACCTATGTAATTTTCTGCACAAATTACTGTAATTACTGACAGCAGCACAAGTTATTTCACCTCCTAATAACATAAATGAATAGCATTTGTTCCTGTAGATGTGTATATCAAGATCGGTTTTAAAGTAGTTATTACTTTTTGCTGAGATGTTAATTTTTTTAAGTCAAAGTACTATGTAAAGCTATGCTTTTCCTGCCATTTTTATCAATCAAGATTCATTTGTGAAACCTACAGACTTGGCACAGGAGAAAACTGTTCTAAGTCATGACAAAATGCTATTTGCTTTGTATAACATGAGGTGATACATCTTTAACTGAGTACAGCTGGGTTACGGCTTTTGAAGTTCTATGGCTCTTTTAGACAATATTTAATAACTTCTCAACAATAAAATGGAGACAGAAAGAGCAGTCTGTCAGCTTGGGATCTGTTTAACAACCATGAATGTCAGGGAGAGACTCATCAGTTTCTTTTGTTCGTTCTCCATCTGATGAGGGGAATTTAGCATTTATCTTCCTATCGCTGTTGCAAAGCTGAACAGAAATATGTTCTTGAAAAGCTCTCTGCCAATTATGTTGAAGCTTAAAAATACAAAATGAAATCAAAGTTCATCTTGTACCCTCTTATCTATTTGCAATCAACCCATAAATAACCTGTCATCCATTCAGTTACTTCCTTTTTTAAAAAAATACAGAAAGAAATCAGGACACAAATTTACAAGTAAATTTGTTTTTTTATGTAAGGCAATTTACAGAGCCCTGATGTTAAAAGTTTACAAGTATATAAATGATATGGAAAAAAGGAAAGAGATGGTGCACACTGAACTGTAGTAATGAGGTGAGACACTGAAAATGGATTCAGGAGTCATTGCACTTTGTTTTGACTCTTTTTGTTTCCCTGAAACTGTGCTTTGGTCCCTTAGTTCAGTTTACTGATGATGCTTTCTCGCAATGCTACTCTAAGAAGTAAAGTGAAACAAAAAATGTTTTATTTGCAAGTTAGAAGCACCCTCTACTCTTATAGAATAAAAAGAGTAAAACCAGACACTTGTGACTATAAGAAAGCTGGGGACAGACATTTTAGGAGGGCCTTCAGTGATAGGACAAGGAGTAATGGCTTTAAACTGAAAGAGGGTAGGTTTAGACTAGATAAGGAAGCAATTTTTTATGGTGAGGGTGGTTGAAATGCTCAGAGAGGTGACAGATGCTTCATCCCTGGAAACATTCAAGGTCAGGTTGGACAGGGGTCTGCGCAACCTAATCTAGTTGAAGATGTCCCCACTTGCTGCAGGGGGGTTGACCAGATGGTCTTTAAGGGTCCCTTCCAACCTAAACTATTCTGTGATTCCATAACTTCTCAGAAGGGAACTGTACTCTAGCATACATAACTAGAAAGATAATGTGAACCCGTATAATCTGCATTCAGAAATACAGATCATGAAAAATGTTCTAATAGCCTGTGCTTAGTAGTTGGGACTCAGAGTGTAACACTACAAAGTGATTGTTTCAGCCTGAGTTACACTACAGCTTTTCTTTGAGTAAGAGTTTCTCTGATATTTTTCATCAGGGCTTTTCACGAGATATAACACCAGACCCTGCTATTAGTCCCTTGAGGAGTTCTATCTAGGAGGGGTATTAACATGGCCCTTCTGTCAGCTATTTCAATCAGTAACAATACCTGAACTTCCCTGCAATGCCAGAGGTAGGGTGTAAGTCAGTCTCTAGGTATGATGTACAAAGCATTCCTAAAGAAAACTGAAACCCTGGGGTAAAGAATGAATGTACTACAATGTGTTTATTCCCAGGCCATTTCTGGGATACCCCTTGGAAATTTTAGGCAACTACCTGGATGAAAGGATTCATCTCACTGAAACCTACAAATGTAGAACCCAGAGCCTACAAGACTGATTTTAGATGTAAAGAAACCAAGCCCTGCCTAGAGCTGGACAAAAGCATTTTATATAAAGTCATGACTTAGCATTAAAGATTTGGTGCAGTCCAAATACTGAAACCTGATGTGACAACAGCCTTTGGTTGAAGAACCAGCCACCCATCTAACCAGATTGTTCCTTAGAAGCACAATCCTTGTTTGGGCAACAGAAAAGTTGAAAAGCCAGAGAAATCCTAGTGAATAAACAAATGCAGACTGAGACTGCAGTTTATCTCTTCTAGTATTCATTCATATTTTCACATGTGGAAAAGTTTCATTTCTAAAACAGTTTTATCACTTGTAGCCACAGCTAAAGCAAAAAAGAGAAATAAAAACCACTAAATTACTGTTGAGGACAAGCAAAGGAAATGTTGTGGGTTTTGTCTGGAAGAAAAAATATGCCTTTATTTCTGCAGGTGCAAGATTTAAATAGCTCTATACCTCCTGGTTTCATTCCTACTGCAGTGAAATGAGAAAATTTTGTTATGATCACTGAATCTTGGGACTGGAAGAAACTTAATGGATCATTCACTCTATCTTCTTGACCTGAGGCAGAACAAACTATAGTCGCATGGCTAACAAATGACTGTCTTGCACAGAACTGGTGACCTACCTGGTAATCAATCAAATCATGAGCCTCACTCATCCTAAATCCAATCCCAATCTTGTTTATCATAATTTATCTATTAAAGTTGGTTTCACACCCTCCCTAAAGAGGACACAGAGCAAAATCACTCTTCAAAGATGAGAAGGCGAGAAGGCATGAAGACTTTTACTAGGGGCCCATAACCCCCTTCTAAGGCTTTGGTATTACAGATCACTCCCTCTTCCCTCTAAGGATCGGCTTTCTAAATCTCTCATCATTTTTACTGCTTTCCCCTGGAGTTCCTCCAACTGGCCTACACCCTTCTTGAAGTGGAAAGCTCAAAGATTTACCTGTGAAGGATGAAAGGGTTGCTCACATGTCTTATAAACCATGCCTCAATTTGTAAATCCCAAAATACTATTGAATGCTTCATCACAGTATGATGTGTAAAAGATAAGAAGCTTCAGCTAATAAAGTTCTAGATGCTCTTCTATGGGATTCTTTTCCCATAAGCACTATTTAGTAGATTGTTTCATTATTTCTGCTGAAAGTACTTGGCAATTGTCCCTGCTGAATTACACCTCTTTTTCAGACCATTTTCAATGTTAAACCCTCTCAGCATATGGTGTCACTTGAGAAAAATGTGGAAAAGAGTTGCAAAAGAGGAGTGTGGCATCCTCTGGTAATCACTACTCTTCAGAGTTTTTCTAGGCGCTTATAAAGAGATTTCCTACTTGTTCCAGTATTCCTCCGGGGTTCTGAAAGCAAACTGATTACCTTATAGTCCCTTGGCTCCTCTTGTTCACTTCAATATGGATGAGCTTTCTGCTTACCCTTTCCAGTTTCCCATTTCACATTCTCCACACAGATGTTCAAAACCAAACATTGTCAGCACTCAGATTTCATCAGCTAAATTTTGTTGGTCTGGGATCAAGACCATCAGGTCATGCAAGTATAAAATACCTAACTTCCTTACATGCTACCAGGCCCGTTCCTCCTTCATTCCAGGCCAAGGTCTTGTCCCTCTGTTGCTGTATTTAGTCATGGTAGTATCCTTATCACAGATGACCTTTCTGTTAACACTGATGCCAGCAAAAGGATTGGCACTTTTTTATATTTTGCCTTGAATGCACCTATCATCTCAACATCTCTCTGTAACTACAAAGTACATCTCTAAGCTACAATTATTCCACTGCATTACAGAAGGATGTGATTTGCTGCAACAGCGTTTAAAAGCATTATAGAATCATAGAATAGTTTGGGTTGGAAAGGACCTTAAGATCATCCAGTTCCAACCCCCCTGCCATGGGCAGGGACACCTCACACTAAACCATGTCACCCAAGGCCTCATCCAACCTGGCCTTGAACACCACCAAGGATGGAGCATTCACAACCTCCCTGGGCAACCCATTCCAGTGCCTCACCACTCTCACAGTAAAGAATTTCTTCCTTATATCCAATCTAAACTTCCCCTGTTTAAGTTTGAACCCGTTACCCCTTGTCCTTGTTTAAAAATAACTCTTAGAAAATTTGTCTATGGCATTTGATGATCATTAGAATTTAGAAATAAGACACATCTGACCTACAGACTACGGATAACATTTACCTCTGGCCTACCATTTACCTGTGTTATTTTTTCAGCTACAGTATATAAAATGTAAATGTGCCACTACTGAACAACTTGACTAAATTACTTGCTGTAACTTTATGTTTCCTCATTTCATGCCTCTCTTTGTTGGAATGGTTAGTATGTCTTTCTATTCATGTCATAAGACTCCTCACACATTGTTTTGCATAAGAAACAAAACAAACAAAACCCAAAAAACACAATTTAGGGGGTAGGGAGGAAACTACTTGCAAATCCTTATTTGCAAACATCACTTTCAAAAAAAAAAAAAAGTCAAACATGCCTTGATATTGTTCTTCTAGCTTATGCAACATATCTTTTATCACATCCTAAAGACGTTTTGTGTCCTTATATCCTTTTTTATGCCTCATTCAGCTCTAAGATCTTGCTTGCAACAGTTTCTCCTATCAAAGATAATGACTGGACAAAATTCTTTCTAAACAATCTAAGAGCAGGCTTCTTATTTGTTCCTATAAATCACTGCTCAAAATTCAGAACATCCCAGGTAATGAGCACAGAGCTTTGTGCTCATGGAATACACTGGATATATCAGCTAGTGTTCCTGGTTTCACAGGAAATGAGCCACTAAAGACATCAGCATTAAGCTGTCTCCTTGCTTTTATCATATGAAGGCAGCCAAAATGTAATCTGGAAGAGGTCACAGGAATTTTTTTCCGTCTACCAAGAACACCAAATGCTCATGTTGAGAAAAACAAATCCCCTTGCCATTGTCCCAGGTGATGGAACTTCTGAATAAAAACATCTTAAATGAGTCTCTGCAAGAAAAGGAAAAGAAGTGGTACCCTCTCAGAAATCACAGGGTTTCACTGCTGACTCAAAAGAAGAAGGGTTGAAGAGCAGCTGTCTATGTGTCAAAGAGCACAAGTCTTTGCACAGCAAGACTGTATTTTGCTTCTGCAAGTAGCTTGATCTCACTATGTCTGCAATATAGGAATCTCTGATACATGCCAAACCAGCTGCCTTTGTACTTGGCACTGATCTGACACATGCAGTACCTGAGTGTTTGTGCACTGGAGTCCCAGAGCTGGGACTACTTGGTCTCATATCTTAAGATATACAATTGGAAAGTAGGGTCATTTGCACAGACCGTGTGTTTCACAGCAAATGGCAAAGGACACCTCTTTCCATCTAAACTGCAAAAGAAAGGATGCTATTTCTAGGAATACTAACATAATACTTCAAGAAACACATAAAGAAAAAAAACAAACCCTAACTGATGAAGGAAAAGCAGTTTTTCAAAGCTTTTTGGAAAAATGGTCTAAAATAAGAAATGGTAAGTTAAAGTCAAAACACTTATTTTTGTCAAGTGTCAAGACCTGGTTACCACCTTTAGCTGTTACAAAAAAGAACCCAAGTTGTGTTGTTTCTTTTGTTTCCATTAAAGGTAACTACAATTATAGCTAGAATTCAAAATACTGAAAGCAAAATGAGAACGGCAGACCTGCAAAAAGGACTAGGATATAGTATTGGAAATAGTCAGATGAATGAATGACTAGTCGCAATTAGTCACTTTGGTGTCTGTCTTCTGCCTAAGCCTTTAAATGTTCAGAGATGCTTTAATGTAACTCCTTCCTCTTTTCCTGCTAGTGGAAACAAAGGATTAGTATTGACTATTGAGAATGTATTTTTTCATAGGCTGAAAACTGATATTTTATTTACAACGTTACCTAAATCTTTAAAGCTTCATCCAGCTTTGTCACTCCACCAAGATCAGAATTTCTAATGCCTTCCTCAGAAGACTTAAAATATTGTCTGCCTGGCTTTAGGATTACAGAAAAAAAATGAGACAAGAACACAGGAAAACATTAACAGCTACAGCTCCCCAAGCTATAAAACTTAATTAAATACAATTTATTCTTTGAAAGGTGCTTTTCATGGCACAGCAATATTTTGCTGATGAGTGAGACAGCAGATTTCTTAAGAAAGATCTGGATGTGTAAAAACCTCAAGAAGACCAAACTTGCTCTGTAAATAATTAACTGAACAATAAAGGACGAAATCACTGCTCTGTTTTCACCTGGTTAATTTGCACATTGATATTTGAAAAAGGATAAAGCTCTGAAAAGAAGCAAGTATAAGGATTTTCAAATTAGTTGCAAATGACACATATCGCGTCAATGAACGTATTCTACACAGGATGCCAAATCCTTAATGTTTTCTTCTGTTGAATCAGGATGTCACATCAGGCTCACAGCAATTGCTGTTGCATAATTATTTATTCAAGTGGTGAAAGATCAAGCACAATCATTCCCCAAAATGCACCTGAGGAATTTAAAGCAAGGAACATACAGGTAGGGGAAAAAGGACAATAAAACTGCCACTCCCTAGGAAATTCTCACTCCTCCACTGAGAAAAGAGACAAAAGCATATTGGCCTCTTGTCTACAGTGGGAGTTCTTTCCACACTCAGCCTGGCAGTTTAGCAAATGACGCCACTCTCCTTTCTCATCTTTTGATTTATTGTGTATCTGGAAATACTGATGAGACAACACTCTGCTACATTGTCTGGTGCATCTCCTCTCTCTCTTGTGTTGGCCTGATGAAAACAGCCACGGCAAACATAATGAAAGGGATCTCCTGCAACTCCCCTTTAACTCTTACACAGCACTCCATGGGAAGGGAAATGATGGAACTACCCTGACCCAGAAATTTATAATCTAAAGTTAAAAAAGGAGTACAAAGGCATGTTATAATAACAAAATTATGAGACTGACTGTAATTATATTTAGTCAGGAGAAAAAAATAGAGTTGGAAAAGCAGCTGGTACCAAATTCTTGTGCAACACTTGTGATAGACCAAGTGTGGTGGAGACGCATCCTTGGGATTTTTAAAAATGCCATAGAAAAGGGCAGCAGTGAAAAATGGAATCCCAAAGCAAAGACATCACAGTTCTCCTTACGAGCCCAAGACAAAAGATATTCCAATAAACTTTTCAGCAGTGCTCCAGATATCATTATGTAGCTGGGAAATCCATTTAGTAAGCAAATTCCTTTGAGGCATTTCCACAAGGATGGGATAAATCAAATACAGAGTTTTTAAATGATCTTGCTTTATTCCCACCCAGAAGCAAACTAGATGAGCCAAACCTGGGGATACATCCATGACTTATCCAACAGCTGAGCACAGAATTTAAAGGTGCTTTCCCTCTGTATGGGTAGAAGAAGTGGACAAAGGAAAGCAAATGTAATCTAGTGAGTCACAGTAACTGCTCTTGATTCCCAGCAAAAGTCACAGAAGTAACTTGAACCACAACAAAAGGACTGACAGCTTATGAAAGTGAATGATAGAAGAAAGGGTCACACTGGTACACCATATCACTTGCTGTCTCTAGTCAGAGATGAAACTATCTAGGCAACTGTGTAAGAATATAAATTTCCTACCTAATTCAGAAAGGACAAGCACAAAAGATTTTGTCAATTGAAATGTCAATGGTCTACTTAGCTCCAAAGATGTCTGAATTTGGTCTGACATGACAATGACTTCATACCACCACCTTCTGCTATTTAACTGCAATTGAAACAAAGAAGATGACAGATTTACTTACTTTCTCCACTGAAGAGAAAAAGAAACTACCCAAAGCTTATTTTTCTTGAAGCAAAATCTTCAGCTTTTTGGCATCCAAACCTACCTGCACATCTTTCCCTGTGCTGCTGCTTTTCTCAATCACAGCCACAGTTCATTAAGATGAATCATGTTCTGCTGAAGCTGCCTCATCAGTAAGTATTGCTGAAGCAATTTGGTAATGATCTTAATGTGCAGTGCTGGATTTTTATAGCCATCTCAATTGGCTATTAAAATACAGCACTGCACTTGGAAATTGCAACTGCACCACTTCAGGAATAGTTAGCATGATGGAGTTGCAGAAAGCACTGTTCATTTCAGTAGAAACCTCACTCTTTGTGAATGAGTTCTGGAAACTGATACTTAAAATCTACTATGAGATTAAATGTTCTTTTTGTATATTAACGCAGGCTTCTTAAAACTGCTTGGAGAGTTCTTAAGAACTGAATGGTTTCGAAGGAAAACAAAACAAAATATATGTATATAAAATTTCTGCACAGTCTTCCAAGTAATTTTGTTTATTCCTTTACTGCTAATGGAAATGGCAATGAAAAGAGAGAACTTAGAATTATCATGAAAATACAAGACTTCAAGCAAGTGATATCCTGCAGCTCATAAGATAGCTCTAGTTTTACGTGAGACAACCAACCAGATGGACAGCTTCTGAGTTTCATTTGAAATTATCTTTGATGATCTGGAAAATCATTACTTTATCAATTGACTAATTATCTCCAAAAGAGGTTGTATTTGGTCTGATATGACAGTTTGATACTATCACCTCCTCCTATTTAACTGCAATTGTAACAAACCCTAACGCTTACTTTATTTCTCCACTAAAACCAAAAAGATAATAGCCAAAGCCTGAAATACTATAACTGAAGTGCCACCCCAACAATGATAACTGTTATTGTGTGAGATTGCAATAAATAAGCCCTGCTTTTCTTCAGGAATGGAAGGAAGCACTCTACAGAATGAGTGGTTTTTAGAGAATGTTTCATATGTGGTAATTTATACGAATTTGATGGCAAGTCTGTTTTGACCAAAGGCAGATAATACTTTTAATGTTTTATTTGTGCCATAAGGCAGAATATTAAAATAGCAGCTGTATGCAGATATCATCACTTATATTAAAGAACAAGTTCCTCAGTCTGTGAAATACGAAGGTGCAGCTATAACCTACCAATTTTTCTCCGTCAGGTATTGGCAACTCTGATATGTCAAAATACTTCTGAAAAACAGTAAAAGCTTTTAAAGCACTATCACAGAGCTTTCTCATTTTATGAGTTTCAAGAGAGTACAATTTTCATGCCACAAACTACGCAGATATTCATATATTCTTGCATTAAATTTCCCTTCAGGGAAGTCATGCCTTTAGTGATGTTAACTTATAAATGATGGTTTTGAATCACTATCTTAAAATTGGAAAACTAAGTATTAGTGCTTGATAGAGCACTTTCTGCTAATTGGATGAGAAGTGAGTTCCCTTCAAGCAAAGGCATCTCACAAAAAAAATGGTATTATAGTTTCAGTCGTGGTGGTTTTCTATTTCTACCTGTAGCAAGTGATAGTGTGTTACAGTCATATGAAGTGAAGCACTTAAATTATAGTTCAGAACCTATATAATTTGTTAAATCTAGGTTTGGGACAGTTTGCCGGCTTCTTCATTTTTCTACAGCTCTTTTTTAAGTTGCCCCATTTTGCTCTGGTTTAGATCAGGCTTCATAATAAAGCTCACAGCACAGAAGGAGAACACTGAAAACCAGAAACAAATTCACCACTGATGAGATCATAAGACTGAAATTCTTAAAACATCATAAGAAAAGGTTTAATGTTTTGTTCAACCCGTGAAAAAAACAATTTTGCTGAAGACACTTTGGAACTATAAATAAACATTCCTCAGCATGAAATACAAAAATGTTTTGAAGGTTTCAAGTGATCCTAAATTAACAAAACATCTGCCAAAATTGCCATAAACCCCCTTCTTCCCAAATGCTAAAGTTTGCTACGAAGTGTTCAGTATCCCTTAGGTTAAATAGGCAGGTATAGTAGTAGCAGTGATAGTTATATTGATAAAAAAATACATCGGTCTGAGGCAAGCACTTGCAATCAGTTATTAAACAGCAAGTTTTGAAAGCTCTCAGTGTTCCCTGAAATTGAGAAAGAAATAATTAGGGTTATTTGTTTGCAAAACCTCCCTCTTTCATTTTGAGTTCTGTAGCTACTACCTGAGATAAAAAGGTAACCTTTGGCTTTGTTGTAGTAGGTAAAGATGGTAAGATTTCTCCTTTCCTTGTTGAGAGCAGCACTTGTGCAAATTAACCCCCACCCCCATTCTGCTGTTTTGAATTGAACACTTTATCTTTTTTTGGCAGACTTTTAAAAATAGACATTGTTTCACTGTACTTTTTTGACAGTTTCAGTTGTCACTCTAAGATGGGTGCTATCTACGTAACAGAACAAAAGATTTTTCCAATAAAGCCATCAATCCAAACTAAAATGTGTCAACTTCTATGAAACAGAAGTACGAACTTCTATGAAACTATAGACAATAAGGGAGAAGAGAACATTCAAGTAACAATTCAAGGTAAGTCTATAGTAAAATCATACCTTATATTGATGATAAAAATCTCTGCATCTTCTCAAGCAAATTCCATAGCTAACCAATAGGTTAAAAAATATTGTACTTAAACCATACTGATTCTTTTCTCAGTATAGTAAGAAAGCTTCATTACTACCCAGTGACTTTATTCAGTGTCATCAAGAAAAAAACAAATAGTTATGTGAAAAGGAAATATACCACGTGCTGCATAGTCACTTCAGTCCAGCACAGAAAACAATGAAATGGAAACTCTGGAACTGGTTAAGCCTAATGACTTCATCTAACGTTTACATGGATATACATAATTAAAAAAAAAAATAAATATGTGTTACACCCATTGTATTCATCTCATCTTATTTTGGAGTATTTTACTGAGATGCCCCATTTAGGGGCTTAATCTTTGCTGAAGGAGAACAACATTATTCAGAGTGATACAAAATTGGCTGAGCAATGCATCAATTTCTAGCTTAAAGTCCCCAAACACAATAACAGTCTAAATGGATTAAATGGGAAGTCCTAATTCTGAGTGCAGGAAAGAGTAGAGGAATAAGTGCCCCTGCATAGCTTTTCTTAAGTGTCCAGAAGTGGGTGGGGTTGAACCTGATCTGAATGTGTCACTGGTTGGATTCACCAGGAATGACAAAAAAAAGCATGTTTACAGACAACAGCAAAGAGACATAGCTGCTGATCTGCCCAGAGCCTTTCTGCCTAATATACAGTGAAGAAAATGGCAGCTGTATCCGTCACTGCAAGATTCCAACAGAGTTCAAGCATTGTAATGATAGTTAGGATTGAGTTACCCTGAAAGGTGTGGAAAATTAATCCTGTTTCTTTATATTGTGCCTTTTTTGGGTGCTTTTAAATCTGCCATATCTACTCCCACATTTCCTGGCACTGAATTTTTCTGCCTCTCACACCCAAAACTTCATTTCTGCAGACATTACATTGCCTATAGAATTGAGGTCAGAAGTTTACTATGTGATCCAACACTGCTGTAGTTATTCCGATAATTATTTTCTGCCTTTTTTTTTTCTTTTCTGGTATATAATATCAAAGATTAAATTATCAGTTAGGTACCAGCAGATAAGACATTACACAACCTCTGTATTGAAGTTTCTGACTGCCAGAAATTTTCTACAATGGTAGAAAACCAGTTTTCTGTCTGATTCTTTAAAAAATTAAAATTAAAACCAATGAAGTTTAATTTGCGTAACTAAACTCTCATCAAGGATACTACTCCATACATCTAGGTTTAGGAGAAGTAGTTTGCAGTGTGATAGGACAGCATTAAAACCCCAGAGGGCAATGGAATTCCTTTGGTTTAAAATGCGGCAGTCAAATGCAATTGAATGGGTTTAAGCACTGTAGTCTCTAACAGCGACTGAAGTTTGTAATTCACTGCTCATACACAGTTCTTTGCATGAAGAAGCTAATACAGAAGTTATATTACACAGCCAACCACCACCACCATTAAATTGCTTTGTTTTGAATGCCTGCATGTTTGTTCCCCAGGAATAAATACTGCAGTGCGCACAATCCATTCTCATTACTGATAGTCTCATTATGTTTCAATACAGAGCAAGTAAAGCGCATCACTTAAGGACAGGATTTCAGTAGTGTCTAAATCCTATTGATTTTCAATAAGAAAGCTCCACTGTATATCCTTCCTCTGTTATAGCCCCCAGCTACTGCAGAGGCGCTGGATGCGAAAACCTGCAGTGTCCTGAGAGTGCCTGAAATAAAACACCTACTGTTTACTACTAAATACTAAGCAAAGCCAAACAGTGAATCACTACAATTGTGAGTCTCACTATAGAGACACACAAGATCCCTACAAAAGACAATCTCCTGAGCACGTGAAAGAGGAAGTTCCTGCAATGATCCCAGTTAGCAATTACCTTCAAGACATAGACTGTAGACATCAGCCAATATGATCAATCAAGTGTGGCAAACTGATGCAGGCACAGCCTTAAATACACAGCCACAGTTCTCTTTGAAACCTTGATTGTTCTATTACACAACTTATCTCTGTCTTTGTTTACCTCTTTTCCCCAAAAGTCACCTTAAAGAGTTAGATGACCTTCTAGCACATATGATGCTAGGACAGTTTTCCATTAAGTAGCAGGAACAATTGAACAGGGCTTTGCATTTGAAAGGGACCACTTGGCAGCACATTACCATGGCCTTATCCCTGTCATATGCTCAAAGCCATTGCTACACAATGCATATTTAACTTCTGTTCAGAATAGATTTGCAAAATTAACCTATGACTTTTATATGGTGGTCCCTAGCCAGAAAAATTAACATCCAGTTAAGAAAAAATCCAACCTTTATGGACTCAAAGCTTGTATTTCAAGCTTTATATTCAAGTTCAGTTTGGATACCTTAGATGAAATTGAAAGAACATTTATATAAAAGGCCTTGCAAATTTACTTCTTTATCACCTTCAAGTGCTGAAACATATGATGTACTATGCATACACACGCAAGTAGTGATCTCTGAATTTACATGGTATTATGGAAGCCAAGATTTGCTTTCATGTGGTAAATTCTCAACACAGCAAGGAAAGAACTCAGTATATGCTGAGTTATATACTGACAGAGGCAGACAGGAAAAGAACCAACTGAAAAGGTAATTGCTTCTCCAAGTTTAGTATGGAACAGCTTTCTTGTCTAAAAAGTCAGACTCACTTTCTTTATTCACCTTGTGAGTAAGAAAGAAGGAAAGGTGTGGGAACTACCATGTCCTGCTCTGGACAAAAACACCCCAATTTCACTCTGAGAAGTAAGAAACACTGTGTATATAAATACTAAGTTGTTCTTGCACAGTGTGAAAGAGAAGTTCACAGATAAATCACCTGAAATATGTGCAGATAAGCATCACAGGAGTGACTAGCACTGAAACCCACAGCCAAGATTCACAGGTTTTATTCTCAACTTCAGCCATGAGTTTGATGCCTCTCAACAGATAGTTATTTTTAATTCAGGATTTTGAAGAATTCAAGGGAAAACTGCTATAGACATTAAAATGAGTATTGGTAAGATTTCCAACCAATCTGTAGCCAATTTTCTTTCATTCTGTTTTTTAAAATCTATGGAATATAGAAAGCATATAGCAGTATGCTTCCTTGCTGCCTAATCTATAAAGATAGATAGAAAACCTGGATTTGCAAAGAACTAGGCCATCAGCTTTTTTTTTTCCTTCCAAGTTCCAAATTATTTCTATAATATTGAAGTGAAATTTTTTAAAAAGCTATTCAGCTTAACAATAAAATTCACTGTGGCAAATATCTGTAGTAAAATTCATGTAAGAATATAGCTACGTAATAACGTTTGTAGCACTAAGCGGCAAAACTTCTTTAGCTTGTCATAAAAGGTACTTTTCTTGTTATTCACTGTCTTATGGATATAAATGTAAAAATAAATAGTTTCCGGCATACAATGAAAGCAAACAAGATGCAAAACCATTATTAGATAATCACTGCCTCTTGTCCACTTCCACGATGCAGCAAAAATTTGGTCACAGTGAATAACTTTTACTGTTTCATCACAACCTGAAAGGATATGTTAAGTTTAGTTTCTTTAGCCTTAGGTTACTCAAATGACTATCACAGCACACACTGAGTTTAATTCCAAAGCTTTAAAAACCCTGCTGCCTGTCTGAGTTCATACAGGTACAAAATATCTCTATTAGAAAGTCAATTTAACACTGTAATTAACCATGAGAATCCAGACTTCCGGGGTTTACCCTCAGATACATGTTTAAGTCTACTATTTGCCAAGAGCAGAGGATGATGAATACACTGCTGTGTCAAATAACAACGATATATGTACATAGAAGAGGTACAGTGCAATACTGAAAGCCACGAACTATCTTTGCTTATGATAAATGGATAATCTCAATGGTTCCATATATATTACAGATAAATATACTCAATTACTGGTATAAAAATTATGCAGAAGCATCCTGTAATATTCACATGAGATGAGAAGCAAGGGAAAGCACTGGAACAGCTACAGGTTACTCACTGTTGATAAAACAGGTTGAACAATCTCATGGGTATGGCATAGACTGAGACACACAGATTTCCCCATTTAATGTATATAACTTTAATTTAAAGACTTACTTATGAAATAATCAGTATGGATACAAAAATCTGCTGCTGTTTATCCTATTCAGATAGAATGAACACAGTACTGTGAAAATAACCATTTTTTTGCCCAGAAATTAACTATGAAGAAAAATATGGTAGCCAGAGGGAAATTTTAGGTAGGGAAAAAAATAAAATTACATTTGTTAAACGTAACAATCTGCAAAAAAATCTTTCCTTTTTCAAAAGGAAAGGAGAAAATCTAATACTCATAATTTGTACTAATGATTCTAGAAAGGAATTTGGCTTTGTTTGGTTGTTTTTTTTCTGTAACCAGAAGGTTCTGCTGGAAGTGATAGAGCTGATTTAGACTAGTGAAGATTTCATGCTAGACTTCCATGTAAAATTCTCCTATATAATGCACACATTAGTATTCCTGTCTTCTTGTTCCAAAGAAAACTGTACAAGAAACAAGCAACATGAAATAGAAAGGATAAATTGGATAATCATAAGGCCCTCTAAAAAAAAGAGAGAATTTGGAAACTGTATTCAACAGCACCTTAAATGAAAATCAGAGGTCTCAGTAGAGGAACTTTAGAGGAAGTATGCGTGAAGCCAATGTAAAGCATAGCATCTCTTCATCTTGCATTTCTTCAGGAGATAATGAACTATCTCCACAATCAAAATCAAATGAAAGAAACCACAACTCCTTGAATTTCTTTATATTTCAGGAAGAGACATAAACCATAAATTCCAGTTCTGCAAGCCTAAGCGAACTGCAGTATTTGTCAGGTTAACTAGTTAACAAATCAACAAATTCAGATGCTATTTGAGCTGAAGAGAGGTAAAGCATCAGGTTTATAATAGATGTCTTTTCATTTTCACATTTACCTTTAGGTCCTTTGAACAACTTGATCTCTACCACAGTCTCCAGAATAGGCCTTCTTCGACGAACGTACAGTCGTACTATGGAGCCAGCCTCTTTTAGGGCCTCCACGGCTTTGCTGTGTGAGACTTCTGACACGTCAACCTCATTTACTCGCAAGATGCAATCGTTGACCCTACAAGAAAAGCAAAGGACTATAGGTACTAAATGCTTCAGCTGCTATTTTGGACCAAACACAGGTTTTTGTCATTAGTGCTGTAAAATAGAGCACACTCCATTGAGAAGCCTGCCAGCTGCCAGACTTGATGCAATGTGGTTCATCAGCAATGAGATAGAACCAAAACACTTAGTCCCTCCAAAAAACACACCTGATTCAAACTGAAGTCTACCTAATCACCCACACCTACCATCCTCTTTCATAAATTGGGGTTGGATCCACTAGAGTGATAGAATTGAGTAATAAACAACTTGTCTTTACAGACTTCATTAAAAAACCCTTTTTTTCTTAACAATATAATCGAGTTACAAGCTTCATGCTGCATGCTATTACTACGGCAGTTACTCCTAAAGGAAATAAGTTGATTTAATTTAATACAGAGAGACCAGCAATTGTGCCAGTACCTCCTTAAATCTCTCATATTTCTTCATCAGAGCCAAAGAATTCTAAGTTGTCAAAGAAAAAAAGCTGTCCTACAAAAAGCAGACAATTTAAAAGAGAATGTTTCATGCTAAATAATTTGAGTAAGTGTCATTCTTTATGTTTTCCCCACTAACTATAGACTCCAGGATCTGCTGTGTGGTAATAGCATCTATTTTTCATAACTACTAATAAAATTCCCTCATATTCTTACTTTGGGAATTTACTATATTATCTAAGAATGAACTAATACATTCACCCTCAAAAATGTCCTGGTTAAATGGAGCATTATTCTCCTTGCCTGACAGATATCTCCAAGTTGGAAAGCAAATCTACACTGAGAGCAGTAAAATCCATCTCCAAAGCAGCAGGCTAATGACTTAACTGCTCGGCCATCCTTTCTCTGCAAATGAGGGTAACTGAGAAGAGCAAATTCTGAAGAACTAGATGAATTGAGATGCCACAGTTCTTGTGAAGTACATTTATGATTAAGAGGCTTCTAAGTATTTTGCTTACAGAAACAAAAAGGCATACGTAAATTAATGTGTTCTTCTGCATATCTGAAAGAACAATCAGCAAAGAAAATATTGGTTGCTAAAAATATTCCCCTTTCAGCTAGATTTCTGTACATAAAGATCAACTATCAAATGTGTCCTCTTTGCAGCAAAAGAACACTTGAGCTGGGCATTGATCAGGAGTCTTAGCACATGAAAGAACAAGCTTTACCAAAAGTTTATCTGGATTCTGAGATTTTAGGATGAATTTTTGTTATGTTCTTGTGCTGCTGCTTTTGTTTAAAGTCAAAACAATAGGAAGACCACAACTATTTGAAAACAAGGATCTTCTGTGTTATCAGCCTTTTGGAAGAATATTTACAGGGGAAAATGGTGAAAGCAGCTTTTATCTGACAACTGGTTGAACTTGGAAGAGATACAAAATTGATATTTCCCTTCTGATAAAAAGTACTTTATTGCAGGTTCCAGTTTTCATTCAATGGTTAGTTTTGGTGCTTTCCTTCAATGCCAGAAGTATTAATTTTCCAAGTGTTTATTTGTGTGGTTTGGATGTCAAATTAATAAGTGCTCTAAACTGTTTCATTCTTTAGAATATATCCAGCTAGCTCTTCCCACCCTGAAAGACAGTAATTAAGTCTAAGCTGCTATTCTATTAATATTACTATATACCTGGTTCTTGTAAAATTTATGACTTACTTTTGCCATGTATGAAATACAATTGGCTACACCATGCTTAGTGAATAAACTGTAGGAGGCTAACCACTGGATGGTTATGAAGATAAAAACATGGAAAAAGATTATAAAAACAGTAAAAAGGAGGATTACATTTATTTTACTTTCATATACTCTGTGCCCTGCACTGATGAATACTGGTATCACTAGATCCTATCTACATAAACCTTCTCATAAAGTCAATAATGTTAAAGCCCATAAAGGCTCCTATTAAGGGAAAAAGCATGTCTTTTGGAGAAAGTCAATAACCAACATGGAATTAAGTTGCCAAAAATCAGTAAGCCACACATCTCCACTTACCGAAAAAGCAAGACTCTTTGGAAAAGGACATTTACACTCCAACAGAAATCTCACCTTAGTGGCTAAAATTTGGCTTTTAGAGTTATCAAGTTGCTTAAAACAGTAAGACTATCCTCAATAAAACATAGACAGATTAATACTGTAGGATTAACAGACTGAGAGAATACAAAGTTGATCCAGTGATAGAAATACTTTCATACAAAGTATTTTGTTTGTATACAAGTACAAACTTTGTCAGTGCAGAATTAGCTGGACAACAATTACAGTATCCAGTCTGCTATGACAAATATACCCAGTGTTAGATATCCAGCTATACCTTTCCAAACCTGTAGGTTTTTTTCCTCCCTCACATAGAAAAAGATGAGGATTTCAGTTCTCATAAATAAAATAAATGCACAAATGCACCTCTGTAAAACTGTGCACAAATATATGTGCCTATAGAGTTCTGCAGGCTTTAACACAATCTGTTGGAGGGCATGCTGACCCTGTACTAGGTCAACAGAACATAATGATCTCAGAGATCTACAAATATACATTGAGAATATTTAGACCTCTAAAACAGCAGTTCATGGTGCAATGAAATATATGACATAAGCTGGTGAGATGACTCCAATCTTAACAGCTAAATGAATCTTTTATTTTTATTAATCTAGAAACTCCAGAACATTCTTTAAATTCAGAAATATGGAGCACTTGGAAGATAAACACAAATCATTATTCATTACGAAATGCAACTGCAGAGAAGAAAATAAAGGAAGAAAGCTGAAGCAGCATGTCAACACATGGACTGGAATGTCATATTTTTCTCCTTAAATCTATGGAGAAGGTTTTCAGGGCCAGTACTTGCCATAGTTGTTAGTATCTAAAGACAGAAGATATGACAGTTACCATAAATATATTTTTTTTAATATTTAACCATTTCTTTAACAGTGTCAGCAATTTTAAATTACTGCCATTCTCCTTATAAGCCTTAATGCCTTATACTTAAGTGAGACCTATTTATACATTTATTTTTTAAGATTGTAAAAATTGACAATATATCTAATGAAAGAGAAAGCAGAAAAGTAAAGTTTTAAGTATTTTAAGCTATAGCTAATGACTTTTGCAACAACTAAGAAACTAGAGGAAATTCAATTTTCTCTAACTTCATGTGAAAAAACTCTTAAAACTCATTCTTAAGATGTAGAACTTTGGTTGCTCAGATTCAACAATATAATATCAGCATCTGGTAATAAAGGTTAACAGAGTTCTTGACTAAATTCCCTCATGTTTTAATGAAAATAACATGTAATTAGAAGTATTTTGGAGAATACATTGTGTCATGCTGAAAAAAAATTAATGAAAGTGTGTTCTAACCATATTTTAAAAGAACATAAGCCTAAAAGCAAATGTTCATGCTATTGTTTCCTTGGAAAAAGAGGGACTTCATAGGATCATAGAATAGTTAGGGTTGGAAAGGACCTTAAGATCATCAAGTTCCAACCCCCCTGCCATGGGCAGGGACACCCCACACTAAACCATGTCACCCAAGGCTCCATTTAACCTGGCCTTGAACACCGCCAGGGATGGAGCATTCACAACTTCTTTGGGCAACCCATTCCAGTGCCTCACCACCCTCATATCTCAATTCAGCACAGCATACAAGTCTCTAATTAATTTTTGAGGTATAAGTAATCCTATTTCTATTTTAGACAAAATACTCAAACAGGGACTTAGCATCATACTTAAATTTATTCAAGTCTGTAGAATCACCCATGCAGGTAGTGGCCGAGTTGAATTAGGCAGCTCTTCCATGGTATGGCTCATCTAAATTCTTAAACAAAATAGATATATGCTACAAGGCTTTTGTGATATAATTCATATGTGAAGGACTGTGGATGGTAAAATATAGAACACACGCTATAATCATGCCAAGACAGTTAAAACTGATACAAGAAATATGAGACAGATTTTGCCACTAAGGAGGAATAACAGGCACACAGAGAGTTACAATAATTGTTGCTTGTCTTCAAAGTAAATAAGGGCTTGGATTGAGGAAAAATACTATTTTTTTATGTGCTTATTCCAAGCGTGTTCTCAACCTGACCACTTTCATCTGAATTTTATGTTTACTCTTTTCTAGGAGCTGTGAACACATCCTTGAAAAGCTAATAATTGCTTCAGTCAAGTTGTAAGTAAACAAGACAAGGGCAATCCTTAGGCACTTGCTAGAAATATAGTAGGTGACAACTGGTAATGATTATTCTGTTTGTTTGTTCAGTGCAATATGGTGCCCTGAAGAGAAACCCGAAACAGCCTAGTGTGGCAGCAAGGAGCCCTCAAAGACCAAATGGTCCTGCCAAGACACATTAGCCAACTTGCAGCTCCATGAAGGAGCTAGTTGGAACCAACTACACACTCAGGAACAAGGAAATGATTTGTGCTCCATAGGACAACACCATGACAGTAAAAGCTGCAGTAACCCATGAGTCTTAGACACTTCCAGACTAACTGGCAGTCTATTAACAGGACTGATTCTCACAAACAGGATCATAGAATCATGGAATGATTTGGGTTGGAAGGGACCTTAAAGCTCATCCAGTTCCAACCCCCTGCCACGGGCAGGGACACCTTCCACTAGAGCAGCTTGCTTCAAGCCCCTGTGTCCAACCTGGCCTTGAACACTGCCAGGGATGGGGCAGCCACAGCTTCTCTGGGCACCCTGGGCCAGCGCCTCAGCACCCTCACAGGGAAGAATTTCATCTTCCATGTTTTCTATTGCAGAATGCCCAAGATTAATAGATTATTTCTGAGGATATTTAACTTTTTTTTCCAGATGCCTTATCAGAAAAGCTTAAATTGATACAAACTTTAATTATTCTTTACTCAAAGCTTAGAAATCAAGGTGAAAAAACTGTTATTAAGGGAGAATCACTGTAAAGCTATGGAACGCATCGGGCAGATACATACCTCTATTTATCAGTATGGAAGTATCAGGTAGACAATAAAAGAAAGAGAAGACTGAATTTCCACTTTGTTTCTTTGCTCCTGTTTTGTCTCACCTTTTCAGCCAAAGTTTCCCTTCAAAAGGGTTGATACTTTCTCTCTTCGACAAGTTAAAGAAGACAGAGCTTTAAGCAGGAACACAGGATTACAGGTGACAAGCTGAAAGGACTATTATCCTTTCTTCAACAGAGCAGCGAATAATGATATTAATATATTGCCTGACCCTGACCCTAGGAGAATCAGTCTGGTCTATTTTAGTACTTCTAGTTAGGGAAGACTGACTCTCTGTCCCTTACCTTTTTCTTCTTTTTAATTCTATTTGCACCCTTCCTATCCTGTAGTAAGTAAAATGCAGCATTTAGGGGTAAAAAAAATGGAGTTATTGGTATTGGCCCATGTAATTATTTTTTTTTCATATTTCAAATAAGAATATGGAGTAAAGGAACTCAAAATTTACCACAACAGCCTTCAGATCTGTCTTGCCAATTACAGAATACAGAGCCAAAACTAAATGCCAATGATACGTATATACCACAGGGCATACTGTTTCCTTAGGTATAATGATCCTTAGACACATGGTCCAATTTCTGTGGCAAATTCACATACACCCTCAGGCCCCTTCCCAACATTTTAAAGCAGTATAAAACTACTGCTATGTCTACTCGAAAAATACAGAGATAAAACTCACCAGTAGAACAAAATTCTGCCTATTTCTGGAAGCCAGAGAGTGCTTGTGGAAATGTCTGATGAAGGTACCAACTCAGTCCTATCTCAAAATTTGTCACTTATGTGCTTTATAATGAAATTTAAAATATCTCATAGAATGGTTACTAACGGGAAACAATACTTGATAAAAGCTATGATTTGGGGTGGGAGGGAAGCAGCATAATTTGAGCTGAACTTAAAAATCTGAAATCCTACGAGTGATTTTGCTTTGAATATATGTGGAAATATTGATGCAATAAAATGGTAACTCAGCTGTATTTAATATGAAGAGGCTATTTGAAGTATTGAATTTAACGTATGCTTTAGGAAGAGTAGAACTGGTTTTGGTTTTGAGGAAAGAAAATAAGGAGCAAACCCACTATGTTTTATCTGTGTGAGAAAAAAATAATCCTTCAGTGCTCTGAATTCTTTAGCAAGTTGCACTAATCTGTTGTGATGGAATAAATTGAAAAAAATATAATATTTTTCCCTAAAATGCTGGCCTGGTACCACCTCAACATTTTCTGTGCAACCCTGAGCAGGTCATTTAACTTCTTTTATCCATAATCTTCAAATAGAGGATTAAAACCCCACCTGCATCCCGCTTCCTTTGACTGCTGTTTACAGTCTGAACAAACTTTCCAGAGGAGAGTCTACACCTTCTAAGCCCATCTCAAACAGGGACTAACCCTCAGTGCAGCCTCTAGGCATATTCAGCATAAATAATAGATAACCAACAAAAGCAGCTCCCTGCCTTTTCCCTGCTGTGTTCACCAGTCTTCAGAAGTGAGAGATGAAGGGCAAACACTTCCACCATATACTCTGTGTATGTTTGTGTGTGTATGAAGGCGGGAGCTAAACTCTTGCACAGCATTCCTGTAAGGACATACATGCAGATGGATGATGCTTTCTCCACCTGGACTGGCAAACCAGTTTCGGTGTGTTGGCTGTGGGAAGCCTGAAGACTAGAGCATGGCTGAGCTAACTAGTCTTGCCAAAAAGCAGGGTGTGCTTGCTTAAGGGCAGTGCTGTGCTCCTGCAGTGTACCAGCAACTGGAATGATTTCCAGCCCAGAGACCGAAGTTAAAGAATCTTACAAATGGTTCTGGTCTAAGTATATGTGTAGATTGTACTGCTACATAATTGAAACCCAGCCTGTCCTGCATAACACAGCCTTCAGCCCGCAACTGCTGGCATGAGGTTTTGGAGGGTGACTTGAAGTTGTGTTAGTTACCAGCACAGCTCAATGCTCACTCCTTTGACTTTCTACAGTGGTTTTGGCATAGAAAAGAGCTACCTATCTTTTCAACTGAAAGTCAAGCTCTAGTGGCCTCCTGCCTAAATGGTAGAATGCAAAAGATGCAGAAGAGCAGCAGAAAAAGTCTGTGCATGCAAACCCAGCTCACTCCCTCTGGATCAGTGCAGCATCTCAGTCACTTTTCTAATTCCCAGTCCAGGACGCACTAGCACAAAGTCCTACTCCTTGTCCTCCGGAAGGTTGCATGAGAATGCTGAAAGGACAAAGGAATCTCTACCTTTACATACCTGGGGTACAGTGATAGCTTAGGAGGCGAAAATGCCTGCCGTAATGCAGTCAAAAATTTCAGATCACATCCAGGAGGGCTTAAGGTCACAGCAGCGTGACTTGCAGGTGTGCTACCACAGGACTTTAAGCTTTATTTCCCTTCCAGAACAGAGGCTGGAGCCCAAATTGTCAGGGAATAATTCAGATTTCAGAGCAAACTTCTGAATGTCAGAATGTGGTACTGCCTGAAATGACTGTGTGTTTCCACATCCTGTTAATGACATGACCTTGCTGAGACCTGAGACACAACAGCTACTGAACTGCCACAAGACATTTGCATTTATTGTCCTTCACTACTGCTTTAGCTCCTCATAGATATATTTTTTAACAGCCATCTTAATGAAATGTCAACGTATTAAAGGGTCTGCATGATTGCAATTGAATTTAAAACACAAGTGACAGGTAACAATATCAGGAAGAACATTAACAGAGCAGCTCTTCATCATAAACAGCATCTCTTTACACCTCTCCCCATGTTTCATTTAGACTCTAATATCCATTTTTGAAGTTGCAAGTCAGAAACAGACAGCATACAGCACTATATAATTAGGAATGGAAAAGTCCCTGCAGCCTTTAGACTGTTACACAAAAATATATTTAGAAGCTTGAATATGTTTCTTTTCACACAATTTCAATAGAGAACACATCAGCATTTGGTTTGGTTTTGAGGGGTTTTTTCTGCCCCCCCCCCCCTTCTTTTAAGGTCTTAAATTCAGCTCTAAGACCTCACTCCAAGCACTAAGTTGGCTAAAAAGCAGATTATCCATTGTTTAAATACTTTGGCTCATTTCTGCATTCTAGCCTAGTTCTGAGAATTTCTTGGGGCAAAGCAGGGCTCTCCTTCAGTTAACCCTTTCTGCCACACTGAACAGATCCTTTTATGCTTTTAGGCAGCAGGGTGTCACAGCAGCTTTTATCACAGAGTGCCTGTTTGTGTGTGTTTCTATACCTCTCTTGGTTGAAAATACTCACCAAGCTATATCTAGAATTCAAGACAGACTGACCCCAAAGGCAGCTCATATTACATCAAATTGGCACAGTGAAATCCCATGCAGAGATATCCAAACCAGCTCAGGCACTGACAGAGTAGATCTAGCATGGAAATCCACCTGGATCAATATTTTCCACAGGTCTACAGCCAATTACCAATGGCAAAAGGCCATATTAATGCAGCTCTGCAATGCTGAGCTCATTTAGCACTAACTTGAGTTCCTGCACAACTTGCCAGGCAGTGACTGATTTCAAGAGGGGGCCCATTAATGGCTACTAACGGGAATAGACACAGAAAAGAGAAAAGAACAGTCAAAACCCTGTAGTGCAAAATCCTCTCCCATAGATTGAAATAAGAGATCTTGGCCTCAGGCAGCAGGATTGCTCCAGGGACACACAAGTAGGCAGCAATGCAAGACAGCCATCAGCCAGGCTGCACTGGAGCCACGCAGATGCACCTTACTGTCCATGTCCCTATGGCTCACCCAGAAATAATACCCTTATAACCCAGACCAGGGATCCATCCAGCCTGCTGTTTCCTTCCAGCCAGATGGTAAAGGAAAAGCATTAACACAATATTCTCTCAGAATGCATTTTCAGCTGCTGATAATTCTGGACTTCCCTGAGTCAGAGAAACCTTTTTCTTTCTTTTAATTTAATAACCCTGGATAGATTCTTCTTCCACAAAATTAACATCTTTCAAAACCCACATAAACTTTTGACATCCACAATATTCTCTGTCAGTGAATTCCACAGCATTGCTACCAGCTAAATAAATCTCTCTTTATGGGTAGTTCAACCTGCTGCTTATTGGTTTCATTTGATGTCGCCAAATCCTTTCATTAGAAGAGACAGAAAACACTGCTCCTTGGTCATTCTGTTTCTCTCCTGTAGTTAGGAAACAGGACATAATCTCCTACACCTCTTAACCGATTTTTCCTCATGAGAAAAAAGGCCCTGTTAGACAAACTCTTCAAGCAAAAGGCATAGAGCCGAACTACTGGTAACACTAATTTAATTTCAGAGATGGAAACACCACCCCCATCTTTCTATTTGTCTGAATGCCTCTTGGGTGTAACACCTACAGACTTAAAACTGAACTCTGAAAAGTTATAGAATCACAGAGTCAGAGAATCATGGAATGGTTTGGGTTGGAAAGGACCTTAAGATCATGTAGGTCCAAGCCCCTCTGCCATGGGCAGGGACACCTTCCACTATTTTTTTATTTCCTTGACAAAACCAACATTGTTTTATGCTGAATAAATTTTCCAGTCAAGCCAAAAATAAATTTAATTCTAATATGGTTTGAATTGAAATAAAATTGAATAAAATAAAAGGTTAGACAGGGAAACAAAAAGCAAAACAACCATTTGCTGTCTTATTATCTAGTATCATCTCCTAGAAAAACACTTTAACTATCTTTTCTTCCATCACTGAAGCTGTTACACTTTGGATAATGTAATGCTCTTCTTAAATTGCAGTAAAAATCTCCCATTATTCAGGAAAGCATCCTCAATCACAAGACTAGAAAGAAATTCTGCTTCTTGCTTCGGTTTGATGAAATCTTTAAATACATTACAGAAATTGTATCAACAATAGAAACTAATGCAGGTGCTTCTGAGGTTGCTGTTGGGGAGTGCTTAGGACATCCATAAAGAGGAGCTCACAGTCCACAGCCTCTACCTGTCTCTTAGAACAGCCTGCTCACTACAAGGCTGCTCTGGCCCAATTAACCTTTACTTGCCTTTGTGGAAGTGAAACAACTTTGGAAAGAAAGAACAAAATACATTGATTTCATAGCCCTGCCACTTTAATGGCCTGATTACTCCTCTGGAAGATGCAGGCTCATATTCTCCAGGGAGAGAATGATGGTAAATGCAGGTTTCCCTTCAGAGGTGAGGTGAAAGGTGATGTTGCCACTATTTTCAAGAATTAAGGAAGCCCTGATTTACTCTTTTCTCTTTGCACTGAAAAACAACTGGGCCCTCTTTTGGGATCTGCAAATGTTTGCTCAGCTTTAGCTTAGCATTCTGAAGTGGTTTTAAGCCTGAAGTTTGTAGATAGCAAGTTTTTATGCAGTGATGCTGCCAGCACTCCACTGAGATACGCTCACAGGGCAAGGGAGATTAAATAATAGCTTATTTAAACAATAACAAACTAAATAAAGAAACTGTACAATTTAAATAAATTGCCATATAGATTGAAAACTTTCAAAATTTACAAGTGCCAAATGCACTAAGCATTTGTATTTTATATTACTGATTTCCAAAAATACTTGGTAAGGAGTTATTCTGAGGCAATTTTCAGCTATACAAATTAATTTGTTATCAATATATCAAACTTAATATTAATTTCACAAAAAATCATAACTTGACATTATTATTATTAATGTTAGCTACATAAAAGCCGACGTTTCATACACTGTATGCATGCTTACTGCATGATACTGAGTTGGTGTTACTCTAAAATAGACTAATGATGACCTCATGCAACATGGTCAGTAATATCCAGAAGCTAAAAATGGTGGTAAATTCCACATCAACCTTAAATATCATCCTCTACATCCTCATCTCGGAGAAAAAACCCCAAAACTAAGCAGTTAAAATTTCTCACATGTTTACTTGAAGGCTGAACCAAGAACACCAGTACAAAAAAGTGCCATTCTTTTTGTGTCTGATAAAATTCAGAGGTTAAGGATGCTTCAGATCAAACAATGCAGAGAGAGGACATAAGCAAAACCCCGCTTGGTTTAATGTCTGCCAGAAGAGCCACATCTCTTTACACACACTTTAAGAGTGGGAAGTTGTTATTACTTAATGGTAGCTCACCTCACAGGGTGTAGCTATATGGGGTTAAGGGAGGAGTAGCTGACACCCATTCAATTTGCACACAGACTCAAGCATAAGCTTTGAGTGAAGTCAAGTCTAAATGCATCTACAACAGGAGGACCTCTCCTTTTTCTTTTTCCTTCAAAACATCCTGAAAGCAGAATGCGATCCTGTTGCTGCATAATGCTTGTTCCAAATAATTTAGAATGAACTGATTTTCTGTGACATCAAGCCTTTGGTTATTGCTTAGCTAGCATAACTCAGGGCAAATTAACTCTTTTGCTTGGTAAACCACACCTATAGTAATTTTGCACAGAGTTTATGATCTTTCACTTTACACATTACTGCTTTTAAAATGCTCCCTGCATAATAAGATAGACTCCTCTCCCCCAGCATAAGTCACATCCTTTTCAAGGGATGTCCCTAAATCTTCAAGTTAGGGACTGTGATACAAAAATGTAAAGCTGCTGAGTCGGGGGATGAGCCCTTCCCTTTGCAAGACACACCGGTATAAAACACAAAACAATCCTCCACCCATAAAAGATCCTTTTGTACTTATCAGACCTGGGATTCCCACCTTAACTTGCTGTAAATCAAGTATGACTTTACTAAAACTAACCGATTTGCAGAACAGACACAAGCGTGAGGTGATTCAGGCCAGTGAAGCCGGTCACTGGCTGAATGCCCGGCTAGCAATCGATCAGCTGGCAGGACATGAGCCCATGAGTTTGTTTAAATGTTTGTGTTTGATTCCAAGCTCATGATAGCGAGGGGAAGGCAGCAGAAGCAGGCATCAAGTGGAGGCAGGAGAGAGCAGGAAGGGGAGGGGGACTGCAGACGGTGGGCAGAATGCTGGGATTGACATGGGCTCTTAAACTTGGGTCAGGTTTTCTTATTAACCTCAGTGTGAGGTCTATAGAAGATGCTATTTTCTTTCTCTATCCCCCCCCCCCCCCAACTGAGTTGTTTCTCCCACCCTGCATTTCTCCTCCATCTGCATTTCTCCATTCTTTGATACCCTTTGCTCTTACCACATTTTTCCATTCCTCCGTCCGTTCTCTACCTCCCCAGTTATCCTCAGGCTCTCTGTATCTCGTGTCCTGCCACTGCCATGTACGATGCTCTCCTTCTGAAACTGTTCCCACTAGTAACCGAGCTCTGAAACTCCCAATGCATCCAACCTCTGTGGCAGCTCGGCTTGGTCTGGGCGGCTCTGGAAGCCGGCAGAGGCAGCAGCCTCTAATGGTGGCCAGAAGGAAAACTTCAGCTCACGGAACAGGTATTTGTGTCTGCCCTTCAAAGCCAGAGGCCAAAGTGGGACAGCGGAGAGGCAAAGAGAAAAAGGAAGTGTGGGTAGCTGTGGGGTGCTGCGAGAGGAAGGTGCGGGCATAAAGAAAAGGGAAAGAAAAACAAAACTCCGTAAAGTCTGAGATGAATGAAGGCACCAGGAAGCTGAGAAGCTCCTCCCAGCTGCAGGGCTGCTCTGCAGGTAGTGAAAGATGCCCCAGGCCAGGCTCCGTAGGTGTGGTACAGGGCAGGGATGGCTTCGCAGCCCTGACTTACCCTCTGAGCCCTCCAGTTTATCTGGCTCCAGCACCATGCAGGGGCTTTGAGGCCCCGAGGCTTGGGGAAGAGCAGCTTCCTCGGCTTGGCCACAGCGAGCTCCACTGGGGAAGGATGAAGCACTTCCTTGGGCCTCAGATACGCTTTGCCTGCTGAATACACAGAACCACAGGGTTGTTCCTCACCCGTGGTTAAAATCCTCCCAGCTAACACCAGCACTGTCTGAAGCGCATTCAGGTTTGTGCAGGAAAACCAGTTGCAACAGATAACCCAGAAGGCAATTCCGGATTCGGTATTTTTTGCAAGCACTTTTCATCTTGGGGCTCTCAAAGCGCTTTGCAAATATGAACTCGTTTAAGCTTCCCAACAATCCCCGTGAGGCAAAGATAGTGATCACTATCCCCACTTTACAAATGGGGGAACTTCAGCACAAAAGAAGAAAAGTGCTGCCACAGATCAGGTGTAGCAAGTTGAGAACAAAACCGAGCAGTCCTGCCTCCCAGGCGCTTGCACTAACAAGTAGAAAACCCTCCCTTCCGCTCTGGTTTGATTGAGAGTAGCTATTCCAAACAAAGGTGTAGCATTAAAATCATGGAGGAGAAAGCATGTAGTTCAAGTTTAGTAAGAAACTTCAGTAGCTTCACTGCATCAGTACCATTAGGCTGCACACTTAACATAGAGTGAGCTGCAACTGTGAGGAGAATGCAGGTAGGTAAGTAGGGTAAAAAGAGCCCACAAAACTTGCTTTTTGTGATGGTTTGATTAGGAGTGAAATGCGGAATGGCACAATAGAAGCAACACATCCAAAGTACTTGCACATCTTGAAAATTTGATATTAAAACATGCTACAGGGAAATAAATTTAAAGGCCCTGCTCTAGCATCTGCAGTAAAAGCAGAATAAGGAATGTGACAACAATGATGAGGTATTGTCAGGAAATACAGTTTGGCTAAAATCTGAAAGTCCAAAGTGTTGATTCAAACCACAGCCCATAGCTCTGACAGGGTATGAACAAGCTATGTTCATACTCACTGTGTATCGGTGGTTTGGGCTGTAAGAAGCCAAAAGTTGTCCAAGCTTTTCTTTAACAATTTTGGAATAACACCTTTGCTGATAATAAGGAACTGAACTTTTATTCTTTTATTTATTTATTTATTTATTTATGATAATTTTTGGATGACAGGGTTTAGTGCTTGGGTGACATGGGTTACTGCGAGGTGTCCCTGCCTGTGGCAGGGGGGTTGGAACTGAATGATTTTAAGGTCCTTTCCAACTCTAACTATTCTATGATGGTATGATAGCTTAAATCAGTTTCTTTTTAATCCAAAATCTTGTATTCAGGTTTGGTGAGGAATTAATAAAGAATTCAGTAGTACGCCAGGGGGTACAAGCGTGAAATATTTTTTTCCTTGACTAAGACTAGGCTCCATAGAGAGCTGATGATTCCTAAGGTGTGTAACCACAGAAGGCTTCTTGCTCCACATAAATTGTCACTGAGCTATTTAAATTCCTAACTATAGTAGCACTGCAAACACGCTGATGAAATAATCACTTGGATTTGGTAGTATGGTGCTGTTCTTCTGTGGCAGCACGCTGGGGCAATTGTAATTTCAGGCAGGATGGGCACTAAAGGAACTCTCGGGAGAGAGCCCTGTTAACCAGTTCAGTACCACTGCAGGAAATAGCTAGTGCAATGGGCTTTATACAGTTGCAGTGTACCTAAACTCCTAATAACATGCTACATTGCTTAACTGGCATGTTATTAATAACATTAATAATAATATTAATAACATTAATAAGGTTATTAATAACATTCACAAGCAGCGGTTTCAAGTAGCAGAAAACAGCTCAGAATCTTACAGGGGGAAGAAAGTGATCCTTTGAGTTACAAAAGAAAACGACTACAACAATGTCCATCCCTGTATAGAGGCCCCAGTTTCAAATACCACAAGCCAGAGGGGTACCTTCTTCTTCTTATGAAATTCTGTTCTCTTTACCTCAGAATTCAGCCGATAAAACATCATTTCCCTTTCCTTTCTTGCACTGCAGAAGAAAATTTTCACAAGCTAACAAATAAATTTCAAAATGGGAAAAGCAGAAATGTAATCAAATTCAGAGACACAGTGGGGCTCTGCAATACCAAACAAGAAATGCAGACTTCACATAGGAAAGAAGAGAAAAAGGATTCAGTGAAAGAAAAGTGGTGAAAGCAACAGAGAAGAGAAGAGAATTACATGGTAACATTCCATTGATGAAAAGATGTATATGTTGGTAATTTAAAACTTAAGCTACGGTAAGACATGTTCAACTGTAAAAATAATGCATGAAAATCGGATTTGATTTTGTGATCTTTTTTTAATTAGATCCCCTGTGGTAATTCTATCTTTCTGCTTAATTCCACAGTAGCTCAAAAATGATGCACACAAATACACAAACAGAGTTAATAAGATCAAACTTCCTAACACAAACCAGGACAGTGTGAGCAGTCAATAATTCATGATCTAATTTATGACTGTTTGCAAAGCAAGCATGTTTTACCTAATGGGGTGGATGTGTCTTTATTAACTTACTACTAAATTAGGTACTGAACTAACAGCATTGTCAGAGGCCTGTAAACAGTGCAGATGTGGATCAGTGTTTTGTGGCAGCTCTGTTGTTATAATAACATCCTGAACAAGCTGTGTGCCATTGCAATACACACAGACCCGGTACTGATAGGCTTAATACAAGACCAAAAGTTAGCAAACAGAGACTTAGGCAGTGAATCACAAAGCAGACACATTTCTGTTTTGATATATAATGGTGGTGAAATGAAGCCAGTTGCCCAAGCTGGATTAGAAGCACAATGATACACGTATCAAGAACATCACCTCTGCTGGGAATAGCTCTTCACATTAATCTGAAAAAGCCCCTAGTTTATTCCTGTTATCACTGCCAATTCACTTCTTATTAAGCAATATAGACTACAAACAGATACCAACAGGCAACAACTGGGTTCCTGCTGCTGCTGGAGGGATTTAGGTTTCAGACTTTTCATCAGAGGCAAAGCACTGCCAGCACAGCCCATGGGGTAAAGACTGAAGGGGGCCTTTTCTCTAGCCAGCTGTCAAGTGGGGACTTGCTTCTATTTCCTCTCCTCAATTCCTTCTTTCCTTCATGTTTCTCAAGTAAATTGCACGCAGCAGTTACACCAGCGTGTATCTTAATTCCTGTTTTCAAGCTTTGAGTGAACAGCATGGAATTGTAATATTTCTTTTCTGGTTCATCTTTAGTGAAACACAGAAATATTTTTTTAAATCTTACCAGAATGCAATCTTTAAATTTATTTTCTTCATTTATTTTTTATTAACAAAATACGCATGAGAAAGGGTCTTATCTTCAGAGTTCCTCTCTTGCTCCATACACCTAGCTAAATTAATAATCCTTTGACACACCACAGTGGGTTAGCTGACAACAGAAGGGAACACAAACCTCATTTGTTTAAAACCTTTGCTGGTAGGCATTGAACTGAAGCCTGTAAGGCACAGATATATGAGAGAAGGAATCACTATTCCATTCCAAGGTTTCTCCTTGATTTACTAGACGACTGAGGGCAAGTTATTTCGGTTCCTGTCTCCTCCCTATAGCATGTGTATTATACTCCTTTCCCCACACTAAATCACTTTGAGAGCTGGGGGAAAGAAACATCTAATGGGGCTAACTATTATGGTGATGGGAGAACAACAGAGCATGCCTTAAAATTGCTGCAGTTTCACAATCCTAAACCTCTTGCCAATCAGTAATTAAAACAGTATCAGGCAAGACACATTTACAAAGGAAAGACAAACACTGCACAGCCTTAGTACTTTTTAATTCATGGCGTTCAGATAGCTGGGGTTAAGTGTGCTGTTCCTGATTAGTCTGCCAAACTCTCAATCGATCCACTTTTCTCAATGTGTTTAAGTTCTCCTTACAAATATGCACACTTCTAAGGAAAAAAGTTAAAATGATAGGTTCACAAATAGAAACCAGTTTCCTAGAAGAAAGAATGAATGAAACAGGTTCAGGTCTGGGCAGCTTACCAGGGTAATGTGCCTCCAGGCACAACCACTTTCTTCCCTTTGACTCACCCCTCACATCAACCCTCTTTCCTCCTGAGTACAGCTCAGGTTCAAACACCAAAAAAACCTTCAGTACAACATTAACTCTTGAAATTCAAGCTCAAGACTGCCCGTATCTGTTTCAGTTCTGGGGATAAAATCATCATATACATACAGTCATAGAATCACAGAATAGTTAGGGTTGGAAAGGACCTTAAGATCATCAAGTTCCAACTCCCCTGCCATGGGCAGGGACACCCCACACTAAACTATGTCACCCAAGGCCTCACCCAACCTGGCCTTGAACACCGCCAAGGATGGAGCATTCACAACCTCCCTGGGCAACCCATTCCAGTGCCTCACCACCCTAACAGTAAAGAATTTCTTTCTTATATCTCACATATGGAGTAACTTATTTTTGAGTCATAGGTTCTGTAAGAGTCCTATGACCATGAGACTGGTATAAAATATAAGATCTGAATCCTTGTTCTATCCAAGACTCCTTTTTTTTTGCATTTTTTATTCCAAGAACTTTTTAAAGTTCACATTTTCAAACTTGCCATCATAAAAAAGAAAAGCCTCTTTTCTGATAGCAATAGACAAGGAATTCATATTATCCACTCATTCCTGTAGCCAGTGTTTTGAGAAAAATACATCCACCATAAGATCAGAATTTGACTATGAGAAGCTATAAACAGAAAGAATAGTACTTGACTCAAACCAGTTTTGGTTTTGAAACTAAACTCATATTTTGGGAGTTTCTGCTCTTTTAAACTTGGTCAGAATAGGAAGCTTTTCATTATTCTTTTACTAATGTTTTTGTTTTCAATTGAGTTATACTGCCATGCTGTGCTTCTGCTCCCATGAGCTGATCACTCTCATTTTCCAGGGTATGATGAATTTTTTAGGAGCCACAATTTCAGTTATGATCAATAAGTGCCAGTAGAAAGAACTGCTGAGATAGTAGATTGAAGTTCTTTGCTTTATCTAAGCAATTGAGGCAACCATTGCACCTTTTTCTCTGACACAAACTCAAATAAAACAAAAAAAGGCAGTGACACATAAATTACTGGGATTCTCTTTCTTCCAAAGAGTGAAAGAAGTCTGTGTTCACAGCTTCTTTATTAAAAAGCAGATGTTTGCCCATGGACAACTGACATCAGTGAGATAGAAGCAGAAGGTTTTATGCATCAAAAGTCTTAAAAGATCAAACTGTTGAGAGAAAGTCTCCTTCAACTCAGTGGGAATGGTTGCTACTTCTGGCGGTTTTATATTCCCTGTCACAGACTTGAAACTCAAAGCTTCAAAGAGACATGGTATGAGCATTCACAAAAAAGACCCCCTAATTTTCAGTTACTCCCAAGCTTATTATAGTCACATTTAGCTAAAGTAAACAAATCTAATTATTTTTTATGCCATGAAATAATTTCCTATATAAGGACATCATAAAAGATTGGACAGCTTCCTTCATTTTGCAAGATTAGGGGTTACGTACTTACCTAAAATGTCTTCTAAGATTTAAATTTGCAGTGTATTGGTTCTTGTACTAGTCAAGCACAGTTCAAGAAATCAGTGCATTTTAGGGAGTGTAGCATGTAAACATAGTAGTTATTATTTCCTTAAAGGAAGCAGTGGACAATCAACAGGACACAAGGAAATAGAATGAAGCTGCATCCAGGGAAGTTCAGATTGGACATTAGGACATAAGGAAAAGGCTCTTCATTGTGAGGGTGGTTGGTCACTGGACCAAGCTCCCTAAGGAGGTGGTCATGGCACCAAGCCTGTCCAAGGAGCATCTGGGCAATGCTCTTAGTCATACTGCTTTAGATAGTCCTGTGAGGGGCAGGGAATTGGACTCGATGATTGTTACGGGTCCCTTCCAATTTGTGATATTCTCTGATTCTGTCCTTTATGATTAATAGTTGAAAGTTCAAGAAGTCTCCCAAACCCAGGAATTTTTATTAAAATGAATGTACTCTATAGTGGCTCATAACTTGACCTTAAGTGTAGATGTGGGCCATGAAGTGACACAAACCTACACTAAACATTGTACTTATTGTCAATAAAAGTTTCCTTTCTCTAAAGGAAAAAAAAAAAAAACCTCACATGAATTTAATCACCTTTGTTTCAGTCTCACAAATAGGTTTTATATATAAGAATAATCTACATAATCTGAAAACAATTCAAGATTCAGGTTGGAAGGGACCTCTGGAGATCATCAGGTCCAGCCTCCTGCTCAAAGCAGTTCAGTCATGTTGCTCAGGACTTTATCCAGATGGCCTCTGAGTCCCTTTGAAGACAGAATCCCAAGGGTTGGAAGGGACCTCAAAAGATCATCTAGTCCAACCCCTTGCAAGAGCAGGGTAACCTAGAGTACATCACACAGGAACTTGTCCAGCTGGGCCTTGAATATCTCCAACGTAGGAGACTCCACAACCCCTCTGGGCAACCTGTTCCAGTGCTCTGTCACTCTCACAGTAAAGAAATTTTTCCTGATGTTCACATGGAACCTCTTATCCTCCAGTTTATACCCATTACCCCTTGTCCTATCACTGGACATCACTGAGAAAAACCTAGCTACATTATCCTGACACTCACCCTTTACATATTTGTAAACATTGATGAGGTCACCCCTCAGTCTCCTCTTCTCCAAGCTAAAGAGACCCAGCTCCCTCAGCCTCTCCTCATAAGGGAGATGTTTCACTCCCTTAATCATCTTCGTGGCTCTGTGCTGGACTCTTTCAAGCAATTCCCTGTCCTTCTTGAACTGAGGGGCCCAGAACTGGACACAATATTCCAGGTGCGGTCTCACCAAGGCAGAGTAGAGGAGGAGGAGAACCTCACTTGACCTACTAACTACACCCTTTCCAATGCACCCTAGGATGCCATTGGCCTTCTTGGCCACAAGGGCACATTGCTGGCTCATGGTCATCCTCCTATCCACCAGGACCCCCAGGTCCCTTTCCCTTTCACTACTTTCCAGCAGGTCAACCCCCAACCTGCACTGGTACCTGGGGTTGTTCCTCCCCAGATGCAAGACTCTACACTTGCCCTTGTTGAATTTCATCAAGTTTCTCCCTGCCCAACTCTCCAGCCTGTCCAGGTCTTGTTGAATGGCAACACAGCCTTCTGGTGGGTCAGCCACTCCTCCCAGTTTAGTGTCATCAGTGAACTTGCTGAGGGTACATTCAGTTCCGTCATCCAGGTCGTTGATGAAAATATTAAACAGCACTGGTCCCAGCACTGACCCCTGAGGGACTCCACTAGTCACAGACCTCCAGCTATGTTCTGCCCCACTGACCACAACTCTCTGCCTTCTTCCTTTCAACCAGTTCTTGATCCACCTCACTACCTGATCATCAAGCCCACACTTCCTTAGCTTATCTATGAGGATGCTGTGGGAGACAGTATCAAATGCCTTACTGAAATCAAGAAAAAACACATCTACCGCTCTACCATCATCCATCCACCTAGTTACTTCCTCATAGAAGGCTATAAGGTTGGTCAAACATGACTTCCCCTTGGTAAAACCATGTTGGCTACTCTTAATGACCCCCTCATCCTTGATATGTCTAGAGATGGTGTCAAGAATAAGTTGTTCCATCACCTTTCCAGGGATGGAGGTGAGGCTGACCGGTCTATAATTACCCGGGTCCTCCTTCTTGCCCTTCTTATAGACTGGCGTGACATTTGCCATCCTCCAATCCTCAGGCACCTCTCCTGTTTCCCACGACTTACCAAAGATGATGGAGAGTGGCCTAGCAATGACTTCCGCCAGCTCCCTCAGCACCCGTGGGTGTATTCCATCCGGACCCATCGATTTATAGATGTCCAGATTGCTTAACTGATCCCTAACCCAATCCTCATCTACCAAAGCAAACTCCTCCTTTATCCTGACTCCTTCTGGGGCTATAGGAATCTGGGGCCCCCGGGAAGAGTCTGCAGGAGTAAAGACAGAGGCAAAGAAGGCATTCAGCACCTCTGCCTTCTTCATATTCTCTGTCTCCAGGGCACCCTCCTCGTTCAGCAGTGGGCCTATGTTGCCTCTTGTGTTAGTTTTATCCGCTATGTATTTGAAAAAGCCCTTTCTATTGTCCTTAACCTGACTTGCAAGATTAAGTTCCAAGGAGGCCTTAGCTGTCTTAATTGCCTCCCTACATCCTTTAACAACTGTCCTATATTCCTCCCAAGTGGCCAGCCCCTCCTTCCATAATCCATAGATTCTCTTTTTCCACATGAGTTTGCCCAGCAGTTCCTTGTTTAACCACGCCGGTCTCCTGGCTCCCTTACTTGATTTCCTACCCATTGGGATGCTCTGATCCTGAGCTTGGAAGAAGTGGTCCTTGAATGCTGACCAACTATCTTCAGCCCCTTTACCACCTAGTACCCTTTTCCATGAGACTTCCCTTAGCAATTGATTGAAGAGGCCAAAGTTGGCCCTTCGGAAATCCAGAACTGTGGCCTTGCTAGGTATTCTATACCTCCCACACAGGATCCTAAACTCCACCATCTCATGGTCACTGCAGCCAAGGTTGCCATTGACCATCACCACTTCAACCAGACCCTCCTTGTTGGTGAGTACTAGATCCAGCAGCGCTCCTCTCCTACATGGTTTGTCCATCATTTGCATTAAGAAGTTATCATCAGTGCACTGGAGGAACCTCCTAGACTGTGAATGATTGGCTGGGTGAGTCTTCCAGCAAATATCGGGGCAGTTAAAATCCCCCATGAGGACCAAGGCATGTAGTCGCAAGGCTGCTTTCATTTGCCTGTAGAAAGCCCCATCAACTCCTTTGTCCTGATCAGGAGGTCTATAATAGACCCCCACAACTGTATCACCCGTACCAGCCTGTCCCTTAATTCGTACCCATAGACTTTCCACTTGCCCCTCATCTGCCCCTGGACAGAACTCAATACATTCTAGTCGCTCTCTCACATAAAGTACAACTCCACCACCTCGCTTTGCTGACCTATCTTTCCTAAAAAGGACATAGCCATCCACGACCACATTCCAGTCATGTGAGCTGTCCCACCATGTCTCTGTAATTGCCACCAGATCATAACCTTTAGACCGCACACAGACTTCTAACTCCTCCTGTTTATTCCCCATGTTGCGTGCATTGGTGTACAGGCATTTCAGGCAGCGAGCAGAGCACGCTAATGGCACCCTCGGGAGGCAGGAGGCCTTCTGGTCTTCATTAATACTAGAACAATGCTCCACTAGTTCAAACTCAGCTACAACCCCCTCGCACTTTGAATCTAACCTAAAGCTCTGTGAGTGAGCTCTGCTAACTCTTGCCTAAACAACTATCCTTTCCCTCAAATGAAACAATATGGGAGAGATCCCATAATCTCTCTGAGCCACTAGTTTCAGTGGCCTCACTATCCTCATTTGAATGATTTTTTTCCTCAGACCCAATTGCAAATGTGACTGCTGCCTCCAGTCCTTTCTCTGTGTATCTCTCCTGACCTTAATCTCTGTCCTTCATCACTGCCAGGGCACACTGCTGACTCAGGTGCAAATTACAGAATCACGGTACCATTTAGGTTGAAAAGCACCACTTGAGATCACCTTGTCAAACACTCCTTGCTGAAGCAAGGCTAGCTAGAACAGGTTGTCCAGGAACATGTCTGGTTAGGTTCTGAGTACTTCTAAGGATGGAGATGCCACAACCTCTTTGGGCAACCTGCACCCAGAGTCAGCCACCCTCACAGCAAAAAAGTATTTCCTGATGTTCAGAATCCCATGTGTTTTGTGTCCATTGCTTCTTGCCCTTTCACTGATCACTACTGATATATGTCTGTCTCCTTTTGTCTTCATTCCCTCCCATCAGGTATTTATACTTGATGTTTATGTACTTATAAATTGCGCACTGGAGAGTTATTCCTTCCCAGGTGCAGGAAGTTGTATTTGCTTCAGTTGGACTTTCATGAAACTCCACTTGACCTACTCCTTCACTTGTCAAACCATATATACACATAAAAGACTTGTAAGTGTCTGTAGCATTAAGTTCATTTCTAACAGGTCGCTTTCGCAGTCTCTCTATTTGAAGAACTTCATTCAACTAAGTTAGATCAAAGGGACTTCATGTAAAATGCAGTAGAAGTGATTTTATGGGCTTTTATGATCTAAAAGCAGACAGTAGATATAGAAGCCAATCCAGACAGTCCACACTGCTATATGATATAGAGCAACTGCAGGCAGAGTCTGAGGAAAAAATGGACACAAGAAAGTATTTCTGTTCATAAACACCAATCTTCTATTCTGAGGTAATTCAAAACTGAGCTTTTGCTAGGAACCACGGTTATTGCTATTCTTGGCACGTTACTGCACAATGTTGAGCTTGTGTTCCTATACAGTGGCCTTAGCTGATAAACTGTGTTATATAAAATTAATTACCATACAAGTCAGCAGAGACTGCCCCAGGGTGGCTCTTCTCTTCAGTGGCATATCAGTAATGATCACTGACAACTACATTTTCAGGTGCTCCTAAAACATGTGTCTTTGTTAGCATTGCAGCAAAGTGAAATCCACTTACCAGATAAAACACGGAAAGAATGAATCTTTGTAAAATCCATGTTTACAAATGAGAATAGGAAAAACAACCAAGCCAAATAGATGCTTATCAATTATAACATTATACTAACAAATGAAATACTGAATATTATCTTAGTAGTAAGACAACCATACTTGTACTACTAAACTCTTACAAAATACAAATTTTCCCAGGTCTAATCTTAAGAGAGATTCATGAATTGCATTAGCATGCTATTTTTTGTGGGCTTAGAAGGTCTTTCTATGACCTTTCCAACACAGTATAATATAGAATAATAATGAGTTAAACTTTCAGTAGTTAATTAGTATAGAAATGAGTTATGAAATATTTAATTTCATACAAAGATAACACAACAAAACACTGCAATGGCTTCTGTCTTCTTAATAGCTTAAATTAAAGAAAGCTGTCAAAAATAATTAAAAGCTCTGCTAGAAAGATATTTTTTGCAAGGAATTCTTTCTTATTTGTAGAAAGGTAGATACAAGCTTAAGACCTTCCTATGTTGTTCATCACATCAAATTTCATAGCATGATTTCAAAATACAGCCGTTTCCTCACGCTGTGTTGCATGAACCCCATCTGGCTCAATGCAGACATTTATGGCATAGTTCAATACAGCTGAACTGATTGAAGAAACTCCTTTTCATTTGAGTCATCAGTGAAAATGCAAGGCCTTTTAAGATGTGATTCTTTCTGTTCTATTTTAGGCACTGACTTTAGGATGGGATGAATCACAACATAGAAATGCCTAGGTTTTTCTTCACTGGAATTCTCTAAGATGACTAGCTTAGGGGTATAGAGCTGCATTTTAGTCACAAAGTTACGTGAGATTATTCCTACTCCTTTTCTCTATAATCTTATTTAGAAGGTGAATCTTTCACGCACTGAGAACCACCATGACTTCTTATCACTATCACAGTAAAAAGAAAAAATGTTTCCAAAATCAAATTACTAACCTAGCATAAGAAATATTCAAAATTTTCTCTAAAAACTGGACAATTCCCCCTACTTTTAACTCTGAATTAAAGGAAAAGGCTTTGGGAAAAATGTTATTGTGACCATCTGGTCATATTTCATGAATTTTAGACCATCTGTTTTTGGCAAAGTCTCTTAGAGCTTAGATTCCAATGCTGAGATCATGAAAGCTTCAGAGTTTTATCCCAAGTCTTTCCAGCTAAATGGCCTTTTAGAGCATCAGCAGGCTTCATGACTGACAGATGGATGGCAGCCTCTGGGATAGATGGAATTCCTTCTGCATAAAGTCCATAAGTCCATAAGGAAAGAGAAGCACAAGCACTTCTGTGGTTCCTCTTGTTTAAGAGATGTGCTACCATGTATTTGAGAAACACAAGTAACCTGTGTGTCCATCTCACTGATAGACTGCTCTGGAAGTAATCAGAATATAGAGCCTAGACATCACATCCTCACGGAGCAAAAAATGTTTGGAAACAGCAGTAAGCACACCTTACTACTGCAGTCAAATAACAGGAAGCATCTCCAAATACCTATTGACTACTTAGCAATAGCACTGTAGTTTGGGAAGTCTTGATAGCCTTAAAAGTATAACACCAAGCATAGTTTTTGAGCCATGAACATACAAAGACCAAGCAGAGAAGACTTCCATGCTAATATGCCTGTTTCCTCCTCTAATTCCCATCTTGCCTTTGGTAATAAATGAAATTACTGGTACAAGGATGTAGGTGGCACCAGCAAATGCCCCTTTCTTTATACAGGACTTAACTAACCTTATTGAATTGCTTTAAGCTACTTAATTAGCTCTCCTCTCTTAACAGAAAGGACACTCTGTTACATCCTTTACTTCCCCTGACTCCATGAAAAACCCAGTTGGCATTTAACTTCTAGAGAATGATTTATAATAATCATATATTTTCTTTCCAAACATACATAATGAGTTTTTACCTGAGTCTTCCATCCTCTGCTGCAGCTCCTCCTGGTATAATCTTAGTAATGAATATCCCAGGATCATCCCCAATGTGTGGGTTATCTGTTCCTCCAGCAATACTGAACCCCAGGCCGGAATTCCCCTGGAAAAATGAGAGAAAAGTAAATGCATCAGCAGATGCTAGATTTCCACAGCACTTGTTTGCAGTGCACAAGCAAAGTATTGTTGCTTCCTAAAGAAAGCACTTGATTTGACAGCTCCAAACTTGAAGGCAGGTGACTCAGTCAGAACTAATTAATTGTCAGGTAAAGAACAGAGGCTGTGAACACAAAGATTTCCCAGAGTTAATGGCAGAGTTAATGGATGCTCCTACAGAAACAGGATTTGACCTAAATTTGTTTTCAAAAGCAGTCACATAAATTAGCATCTGAACTCCAATATGAATTTATCCAAGTCAATGAGAGCTAGAGGCTAAAAACACTCCACAGCTTTGAAAAAAGACTTCCCAAACCACTGCTATTTACGAACAGAAGCAGTGAATAAAATTTAGCTCTGAAATATTTTAGTGCACTTTCTGTTGAAAAGGGATCACTGCTCAAATTCACATGTTTTAAAAAAACCCAGCTCTGCACAACAAAACTATTTCTTTCATCTTACTGATTTGCTCAAATGAAAGGTTTGAAAGAGATATTATGAGAGTCTACTTAATAATCCTACTTACTGCTTCTACATTTGTGAGAATATCATGAAAGATAAATAGGCATGACATACATATGCTTGCAAATTAGGTCACTGTTTTCCACCTACAATTCAACCCCACAATTCAAACCCTGCTTTGGAAGTATATATTAGTCATCCCCCTTTTCTGTATAAACTGACATAATCTTTTGCAAGAGATTCTTTCTTATTTGTAGAAAGGTAGATGCAGGTTTAAGACTCCTTTATGCATAGGTGGGAGTCTTAAAATTCAACAAAGTACTTGATCCTTAAAGTCTCTCTCACCCCAAAGTATTTTTATAATTAGGTATTTAGGCTTATCAGAGTGATATAACATTATGGATATTACTGATACTGCAGAATTTGTACACTACTGTGAATGAAATATGTTCAGGGCATTACAAATGCTTTTGTCATTTCATGAACTTCTCAGACTACTGGGAGTTTCTTTTCTTCACTGCTGCTTGCAAACAGGTATCAAGCTCAGTCCTCGTGAGAAGAGTTACTAATACAAATGGCATCTTTATGCCTTTATTATTATTATTATTTAAAAATTTAAATCAAACTTCATTTCTGCATTTTGGAACTGTGTTTCAATTAGTAGGTCAGGCATGAAATGCATTTTGTGTGTGAAAGCCTGCATATTGGCTGCCTGCAGCATGTCAAATTCCCCATTCTGTTATCAGTATTCTACATTCGCAAGCAATGCAGTTCCTAGTACTCAAGAGATGCACATGCAATCTGCAGCTCTGCTATCAGCATATAATTGTGAATAAATTTTCAGTACTGAACTGATTTATAATCCAAGGAGAAAGATTTAGGACTACTCATATCTTAATGCTTCTCAGCTAGCTATAATATGAAAAACTTTATAATACTGAAATACTCTGTACATATTTTCTGTAGAGTTAATAAACATCTTCAGGCCAGCATTACAAAACTTTGATTTAATCTCCCTTTTGTAGAATCGAAGAATCCCAGACTGGTTGGTGTTGGAAGGGACCTCAAAGTTCACCCAGTTCCAACCCCCTTCCACTAGACCAGGTTGCTCCAAGCCCCGTCCAACCTGGCCTTGAACACTGCCAGGGACAGGACATCTTCATTGGGATCATCTCAGATTCAGGTTATTTTCCTAATATTTTATCACATGCTTAATTATACAGTGCATTCTGCATCAATGTGCACTCTAAAAATACTGTAAAAATATTTTCCTGTAAGGTTGTCTATATGTCATATAATGGAGCTAATCTTCCAACACATAAGAATGAAAAAATGCGTACTTATACGCATATAGGAAGCCTGGAACAATAGCCTTAAAACGCTCCTAAAATCAAGAGCAAATTTCTAGAAAGTTTAAGTAAGTAATATTTGATTTTTAAGGATATAAAAAGCCCAGCTCTAACCCAAAAATGTAAATTGTCCATTTTATTCTTAATTCCAAAGGAACATGAATAATATACAATAATCTGCATTTCTGAATAGAGGTGGATTTCCAAATCCCTCAAACCTTCTCTTGATAGGGAAAGAGGAAGAGTAGGGTAGCAAGGAGAAATCTGGACATAATTCTTAGTTGGTTAGGGAACACAAATAGCTATATCATAATAAAAGAGTGTGACTGAAGAGCTTTAAAAACTATAAAATCCTGCCTGTTATGTGGTGTGTGCTTAGCTGTTGCAGTTTTTCACATATAGTTCACCAGATTTCTCAGCACAAAATAATTTCTGCAAAGGTTTCACGCTTTCCCTGCTCTCTTTTCCTCCCGCCATACTTTTTTCCATTAACTTTTTAGAGCTAAAAAAATACAGCAATGCTGACTGCAAGCAGTGATGTGGTAAAACTGCTACAGACTTCTCAGATGAATCAGTGCTACCCCTTGAACTTTTATCCATAAACATGCATCTGTTATACAGCAAGACTATTCCCTTAAGAATAACCTCATAAAAGCACAGGGCAGCATTCCTAACTGGCACTTTTGTATCCAGAAAATTTCAAGCCATTACTCTGGCTGCAGCCCTTGACTTGATCAACAGGATCTACAAGCTGTCAGACACTAGCTGCCTTGGCAGGTAAGTATGTCCCTGAAAGGCTTTCCCGTACCAGAACTGTGCTGAAAAAAGCTAAAAGCAGTATTTTTCACTGTGCTTCTTGAAGGGTCTGCATTGGCTACATGGAAAAATATCCTCTCTCTGTATTTCAGCTCATGGCCACCAATGCTAAAAGCATAGGTACTCTTGAGTAACCGGCCTTTTAAGAGACGGGGTGAAAAATAACGCAATAGGAGCATTCTGGCTAACAGCTGCTGTATTTCAGTTCTGAGCAACGATACTGATGCATAGATCTCTTTTCTACCCTTATGCTTACTAGTGCACAGGTTCATCAGCATATGGTTGTTATATTAAAACCTCATTGTAGTTGACAAGCTGTAACTTCAAGTTCCAATCACGTACTGTCTACTAGCATAAGGCTTCCTGAACCTTTCTGCACTGGTTAGCTCTCCACCCTTTACTTTTTGCAACTCCTTTGTCCCCATTCTGGGGAAAAAAAAAGAGGGTGTTAATTATCTTCACAGCTTTTCTTGGCATTTTCTCTCTCTCCCTGTCATTTCATGTTAGCCAATGGAAATGTCTGCCTTCCCTCAGCCCAAAACAACAGCTGAACCGTCACTTAGCCACTGCATTTTCCAAGGTGGAACATTCATGCTTTCTTGCATGCTGACTCTCACATTTGGGAGTGGTTCCCCATAAATATCAAGTTAATTCACTGTCCTCTTTCAATTCCAAGCCTTACTTCTTTTGGATGCTTACCAAGCAAGTTAACAATGAGCTCAGAGGCCTAGTGACAATGCAGATAAATGCTTAATAAGAACTAATAGCAGCAGATACAGAGGAGGTGTAAAACAGAAGTCTTCCTTTTGGATACTCCACTGATACTTTTTAATTGAGATTCATATTTAGACCTAAATATGCTTGCCTGCTTTGTTTCAGGATTCTTCAGTAGAAGAGATTTAGGCAAAAATCCTAACACATATGTAAGGGACAAAAAACTCTGAACAAGTCTCAGAGCTATTAACTTTAATGGCATGCTCAAACATCATTATTTGCATGTCCAAATATATAAGGGCCCAGATTTAAATACTTTTACATTCAATTCATATTAGCTAAATTATCTCTTGACCTAAATCTTGCCATCTCTTTGTCCAAGTTCTCAATTGCTACTACTATAAATCTCATATTAGTTACTGACTATACCGGGAAATTTAACATAAAATTACTCAGCAACAGATGCATGATGTATTAGATGTGGTTTTTTAATTGGTAGTTCAGCTTCTTACTAGCTTCCCCGCCTTTCGTTGCAAGGCCTCAGTTATGCACGCAGCCTGACAAAAGGCTTAACATAATACAACATGCCCAGTTTGGCTTTAAACCAAGTTGCCTCAGTTTCCTTCTATTCATGCTGCATATCTCATGTTTCTTGGGGATCTACCATCAAGCTCAAAGTGCTCTCTTGGCTCAGCCTTACCTTTCAAGCAGAGAGACTTAAGTCAAACTACCAAATCAAAGTAATTTCTTCCTGGCCAGCCCCAAAGACTCCTTCCTGTTCTCCTCTGAAGGGAAGGGTGGAACTTAAGGGTTACTACACCGGCCTGACCCTTTTATGTGTTTCTCAGACATGGCTTTGCACCTCCACAAGAATCAGCTGAGTTCTTTATAGCGCAGGCTAATGAGCATGGAAGAGGCCTGGCTGTAATTCTTTTGGCCCTGGAAGGGCAGAGAACCTCCAACAGACACACAGTATTACTTCAGATGAATGGTGTTCTACCTTCTGCCAACACTGAAACACAGCACTTGGGGTCAGAATAAGATAGTGGGTGATTCAATGCCAGGGAAAGAAAATAATTCTTGCAAGTTTTGGCCAGTTTGAATCTCTTCCCTCAAGATTTGTTATACTGCCAACATAAAGATCATAAAAATAAAGTAAGAATCCCCAACAGGTAATAGCTTTGGGTAGCCAGAAGGCTATGAGAGCTATCTTTCTTATTTAGCCTTCCATCTTGCATTCCTCTCCTTTTCACACACTGCTATAACATACAACAGTTTGCATCTTCATAGGTTGCAGCATTTTTATTTTCCCAGAAGACTTCCATAGAAACAGAGTTAAGTCGACAGCAAGAACTTTGGAAGTTACTTTCCCATGACTACTCTCTATGGATGACAGCTCGCCATGCGCTTCTACAGCTGATTTCCTCCTTATTGTGCCTCATTTTTTTTCTTTTTCTCTGCTCAAGAGCTGCATTTTGCCTCAGAACAGATTCTGATTGCAAATGATGTAAAATCATTCAGTCTTTACCAAAATCACGGAAGAATGTAAGTCCAAGAAGAAGAAATGAGACCAGAACTGCCCATCAAGAGCAGACTGAGTTCTTCCCTTAATAAGGGACAAGTGATTTGTACTATACCATAATAGATATACCGCAATCACATAGAGGTTGTTTTTCATTTCTTTTTTATTTTATTCTAATCAATAAGGTTATAGCAGAACTCACACAGATACTTTTGACTGACTTAATTACTTCAGTGCTCCTAAAGAATTTCCGATCATCTGCTGACGCGACGAGATTTTGAAGCTTTCTGGCACTTAATTTAGGAAAATAAATACCTAAACTGCACAGAATTCACCTAACTATTGCTGCAACCTCACCCTGTCATGGCAGAGTTCCAGGAACCCTGTTTTACAGTGCCTCAGTCAGAAAACAAGACAGAATGAGGAACTTTATTTCCCAGAGGTTGAAAGCTGTTTCAGGTGCAACACACTCCCACAGCCTCTACTACTGAAATAATCTTTGTGTTTACAGGCTTTTTACTTACAGGTTTAATGCAGCTCTTTTGCTTAGCTGTGTAGGAATATAAGTTAGTGTTAACAAAGCTGTAACATGCTGAACTATGCAAATAATAAACAAATGGTAGAATGCAAATAAAAACATTGACCTAAGTCAAGCCTAAAGTGCTTTCCAATGAATTCAAGGGTTTTGTCCGAGTAAGAACATCAAGTTTCCATCACATGAAATTGTTTTCCTGCTCCACAGTAAACTTAAATCCAAACACAGTACCACAGAAATGTATGATAACTCTTCCATTAGGCCCTAAGAAATGATGCTTATCAGTACATACAAGAGAAGAGTCATCACAGAACCTTTTTGTGGATGAAGCATTCAAGTCAATTCATGAGATCATGTTAAAGAGAATTTAAATTCCTGACCCTCACTGCCTTTGTAACCTTGCACTTGTTGCTACTTCTTTGCTGGAAGCTTTAGTGCTTGGGGAAGAGAGAAGAAAGGAAAAGGGCAGTAACAATATGCACCAGCAAAGTTCTGTGAAATCTTGAACAGAAATGATAGGGGAAAATAGTTAATTAGATAACGAATAAATTAAACTATGATTTGTAATCTTGAGATAATTCTGTTCTCTAGAATTTTGAGAATTTAAAAAAACCCTCTTGATAAACCACATTTTCATAAGAAGCAGAATTTTATGTATTAGAGAGAACACAAACAAAAATCACTGCCTGTGTTCTTTATTCTTGACAGTGTACCTAAGATACTTAAAATTTGACCTCAGCGCTGGCTCTTTTTCCCTGTAGGCTTCCTACCTCTTCTCTGGTCTTTACAACCAGATTTGTGGAATGCTTTTCTCTTCCACATCTTTTACAGATGGCTTTAAAGTATGAATCGGTGCCTAAACTTGCAGTTTTTGTCAGAGCAAGTTTAGTCAAGAGAAAGATCACAGAATGATAGCTGACTCATTCCTAAATACAATATTTCCTGTCTTCCTGTACTGCAATTTTCAAAGACCCTACCAACTTTGTTACCTCATACTCCTTACAAAGTTGTCTGGTGAATTTTACAATGGGAATTATGCTTCAGCTTTTTAAGAGCACTAACGATCTGCAGGTTCAGTAAATCCTAACCTTTCTTTAATTTAAGCAATGCTGGCTTTCTCTTGTTTATGCAAACTTTCAACAAAATCTAATACAAAGGTAAGCCAAATCCCCTGAAGACTTGGGTTGCATTTGATAGAATTTCAGAATTTGACATACCTGCATCAAAATCCCAAAGCTTTTCAGCTTTGGCTGCTACAGGCAGGGCACTTCCTCACTCTGTGTGAGGAATGAGCACTTTTCTGATGGTGGTATTGGTTTAGGAATTATGCTATTTTTGTTAAAAAGGAGATTGACATGGTTTTTCTTTTCAATTCTTTTAATGTAGCACCTTCCTGGAAGTAAATGTTTCTGTGAGGAAATGTTAATTCTTGAACTACTGTTGAGAAGTTTTTTTTCAGATGGTGGAAAACACCTCCCTTACTTGAACTATGAAATATACTCTGAGACACGTCATTTGAAACTTGACTTTTTAATAGATTTTAATAAGCTTTTTGTATCGCTTGTTTTCTACAGATATTCAAAACAGCTTGGCTGGAATACTCAGCACATTTTAGTTATGTCCAAAATTAATCCCTCACAGGGTAAGCTTTTAATAACATAAGCTGTTTTACAAAGTAGCAGTACCTGAGTCCTGGCTAAGGCTGCTACCACCTCAGCCTCCCCTTAGAGTTCTTCTTTCAGGATACATCAATTTCAGATTAAGAAACCGAAGCACTTTCTCCCATGAGACAAATCCCATCGCCAGCTCCTTCTATAAACCACATTCACCCTTGTTCTACAATATTAGGTTTCTCCAAGAACGACTCAACAGCATGAGAAAGTGAAAGCTGAGAATGAGTCAAGCTGATGTAGAGAATTAATTTGTTTGGCAAGAGACAGGGGAAAAGAAAACATCACTAGGAGCTCTGGGGCAAGCAGAGTGAAACGAATAACGTAGTCTACAAATGAGACAAAAGATTGAAAACTCTGGCCCTAATTGGCAGTCATGGGAAGATTAGATACAGCCCAGGATTTGTTGCTGCTCTCAAAGAGTCCTTCACAAGCTCTTTCTTATTCCTTGTCTCTGTGCTAAAGCAGATACGATTACTTAGTTTAGCAGCTAAGATGGTTATATTGAGGGGTAACCTCTAGATATATCAAGCCAAAGAAGAAGATGAGATTGCGGAAAGATCAGCGTGTGCTAAGTACTTCTGCAGACTTCGTTCAATAATATTTTTCTCCACACAGTACTTATTACCTGAAATATACAACTCTCCTTTATTCAACTGACAGTGAAGGAATGCAAGATGTTTTCTACCCTTCACTCAGCCATACTGAGTTTAATGGTATATGTGTAGTGAGGGTGCTTTACTCATCACTCAACAATGCCCAGTTCACACAACCACATTTCAAACAACAGTTTAACAAGTTAATGCTTCATCCCACTGGAATGAACAGGTGATTTGATAATAGGCAAAACACTTCCACTTCCATTCAGGGTTTTGATAAGATATGTTTGTTAAACCCACCTATTCAAGGCTCTAAGGTCTTTAGGACAGGATTCTGCTTTGCAATTCTTTCACAATCAGGCATTTATAATAGCATTGTTTTTATATTCTAATAATACGTGATAAATAACCAAGCAATTTCTTGCCATAAAGTATGGGGTTCCTTGGCCATCTCCCCCTCTAACACTAGACCTTTCTAATGCTGCTACATCTCCTTTCTAATGCTGCTACATCTAATCCTGTCTTTAGAATTAAATCATTCCAGCAATGTGCTCAGGTATTTGCGCATGCTATACTATTTGTACTATTCTTCTATTGTGTTTTATCCAGGGCTCAAGTTTCAAAAGCCTGAACATCAAAGCCACATTTCTGTCTCATTCAGAGAACAAGGACATTTGCATATTTATCAGAGTGCTGCTGAACTCTTTTGTACTTTCAGATCTACTCAAGAGTAACATGATTCATGAAATTCTCACTTCTCCCACGTATGCTGGCACGCTCCCCAGAGTCACAGTTTTGAGACTTCATAGTTACATTATGCTCCATATGGTACAGATTTCTCTCTCTCACAGTGCCATTTGTTGTTTTCAAACCTCTTATCAGGTTCAGCACATTCATTACAAAACCACAATACACACGACTACAACTGTTTCGTATGCTTACTCTCACTGGTTATCTGTAGAGGGATATTGTTGTCTCAGCTCTGCCAGATGAAGAACAGTATTCAAGAAGGAGAATTTTAAAATAGGATCCAACAGATTTGGTTTTGCATAATGCACGTGAGATTTACAACATTGAAAAACAGCAGACCTAGATGAGGAATGAAACTGCAACCAAAGTGAAGCAATCCCTTGAAAAACATTCTACATCCTCTGCCTGTGTAGAGATTTAAGCAAAAGAACAGATGTGAACTCTCTTTACATTTGGTTTTCACTATTGCATCCCTATTAAGCTGACAGTAACGACTTCTGGGCTGCATCCATGCACACTTATCTCTTCAATGTGTTTCTTGTCCTACTTCAGTACTCTCTGTAGGGAGAGTCTTTCCCAGCACCATGTTGGTGTCCTCAACATAAGAAGGGCATGGAGCTCTTGAAGCAAGTCCAGAGGAGACCATGAGGATGATCAGGGGCTGCAGCACCTCCCATATGGAGACAGGCTGAGAAAGTTGGGGCTGTTCAGCCTGGAGAAGAGAAGGCTGTGTGGAGACCTCAGAGCAGCCTTCCAGTATCTGAAGGGGGCCTATAAGGATGCTGGGGATGGACTCTTCATCAGGGACTGTAGTGATAGAACAAGGGGTGATGGGTTTAAACTTAAACAAGGGAAGTTCAGGCTAGATATAAAGAAGAAGTTCTTTACTGTGAGGGTGATGAGGTGCTGGAATGGGTTGCCCAAGTGAGCAGCAAATGCTCCATTCTTGGCAGTGTTCAAAGCCAGGATGGACAGAGCCATGAGCAATATTGTCTAGTGTGAGGTGCCCCTGCCCATGGCAGGGGGGTTGGAACTGGATAATCTTAAGGTCCTTTCCAACCCTAAATATGCTATGATTCTATGATCATGGGAGCACACGGCCTTCACTATTCTGTCTCATACAGAAAAGTTAGGCAACATATATCCTCTTTTAGTTAGCTACATACAATGGAGGGAAACAAATGTCACAGAAAACACAGTCTAATGAGTAACTGAAAAGTAGTATGGGAGAAAACTAAATATTCAAAATTTTTCATCAAAAGACAGATGCATGTTTACTGGGGAAGGGAAATGCTGCTTCTGAGGAGTGAAAAAGTCTTTCTATGTCATATTGTGTCACTCCAGGCTAGCACCAGACTTCTCATCAATCAGACCCTTAGAGCTTTGTGAACTCCCAGGACAACACAATCAAAAGTGAAAAATCAGATCAAGGAAATGAAAGCACCCATTAAGTGATAATAGTAACCAAACATAAGGAGAGTGGGGAAGAATTGGGAGTAAAGTACTAACAGGACTGAAAGAATAACAAAGCTTATTCAAGAGACAGCCTACTTTCAAAACTTTGACATGATCATCAGTGAAGCTTTCACGATGCAATCAGCTGCAAAAACTGAGGAAATGAAGAAATGTTTAAATGTAACTCTCTGACAGAAGTAGACAGTCACGTTCTATACAAGGACTTAGTGAACAGAGACTCGATTTCACTGAAGCTATGGAAACCAACAGGGTTTCACCACAAAGTACTAGCAATCAAATAATAAAAAGAAGAAAACTCCTACTGATGACTTCAGTCATCAGGATGACACTTGTCATCCGTTTCGGCTGATAATCCAGTGCTATGAAAACCCCAATAAGTGTCTTGAGACTATGTGGGAACTCCTTGGTTAAACCAGTTTGCAGCTCTATGTCTTTGCATTAAAAAACTGCTGCGTGCCTAAATGGGTTTATTTGGACAGATTGCACAACCACTATAGCATTGCTTTCTAAAGCACTTAGGGGAATTTGAGATCCCTATAGTACTAAAAGTGCTGGAATAAGCTCAAGTTCTAAGCTACTGTCTAGGCTATTGTTTTCCATTTGACTGTCACATCAACAGATAGGAAATAAGTATATTTAGTTGTTCTCATTTTGTGATTTGGGGTTTTTAGCATATTCTTAACACATTATGACCCAACAACTTCTTGTGCTATATTTATTGAAATACACATATGCTTAATAATTTAGATTGCAATTCTGGAATGTTTACATCAATTATAACATTTTGATAACATTTTCTTTCCAACTCTTATTCCATCCTGCATCAAAGGAAATGCACGAGTAGAGCTCTTAATTTTGCTGCCTTATTCAAAATCACGATCTTTGGGGCATGTAATCTGGAAGATAAAGCTAAACTATTAATGAACTTAAAGGCCCTAAGGCTTTCAAGTTCAAGCACAAATCCTAGAGGCAAATGACTTGAGTATTCTTGCTACTACATGACTTACCCTGGCATCACTGCAGTACTCTAGTGGATAAGCATGCAGAGTTTAGAACTACTTTCTCTTTTAATATGAATTAAAGCAAACTTTTGAAACACTTTCTTATACTGAATAACACTTAAACCTTTTCTTTCAGGCCCCGTGATGCTCAACTCTAGATTTCGCTGAGAACAGATACAAAGAAGCATAAATAACACAAAATGCAATTCATTCTTCTTTGGTTTTCACAAGCACACATCTAAACATCATCATTTTTCTCAACTTTCTGCTGATCCTATTTTAGTGCAACATTTCATTTTAGTGTCCGTTTTTTTTCTTATTCTTAGTAAACCTAACTAGCTATGACCCTGAGCAGTCTGACATGGCTCTAAAGCTGTCTGTTCTCTGAGCAGAAGCTTGGACTAGATGACCTCCATAAATTCCTTCCAAACTGAACTATTCTCTGCTCATATGAAATACCACTGTCATAATCACAAAACAAGTTTCAAATCCTGCTGCCAGCCTAGGAATAGTTCAGTCCCTGAAAACTTCTCTTCTGAATTTTATCATGATACTGAAACGTTTGATGTGGATATTTCCCTAGAAAACTTCCTTTCCCAAGATTTGTACGACTTGTGTAACTTTAACACAGTTCTCTGAAACTAAAACAAATTAATTTTTATCCCATGAGAAATGTACAGCTCCTTTACATTAGAAAAAGCAATTTTACAGGTGTCCTTCTGGGAGGAGGAAGTGAAAAGAAATCTTTAACCAGGTATATATTTGCCAAACTTGGTTAAAAACAGTCCCTAGGCAATATTTTCATGCCCTTCTAGAAACTGGTTGAGATGAGATGCGATGTTCCTTCACTTAAATCAATGCTTGTAAAATGGTAGAGTTCTGAATACGCTACGCACGTCTAAATAAATACATACACAGAACACTGTGCAACAGAACTACACCACCAGTCCCAACAATATCCATATAATAACATACAATATCAGATATTATTTTTTGTTGGAAATTCAAAGGAATTCTGAATTCCCATGTCCTGCTTCAGATATGTGTCATGGTAATGAATCATAATGAATCATATTAGAAATATCTAAGATAAGTTAATAGCAATTTTGAAGTTTAGTGACATTATTTTAAAGGTGCTGTCAGTGATTCATTGGCAAAGAATAATGGTCTTGTGATTCACACAAAAAGAAAGTCCTTTCCTCCCCAGCTGTACAGATGCCACTTTTGTCTTTTTGGAGGTGGTAGGAAGACAGGCGGAGGAACAGATGGAGGCTAAGCCAAGATTCCACCAGAAGAATGGAAGTCAGACTGGAAGTTGAACAATGCACACTTTTTAAGAAGAAAAGCAAAAGCCAACAAAGATATTTTCACTTGATCTCACACTCTATGGAAAGATCACAGCCCAAGATGCCTCCAGGTCAAACTCAGATTCTGCTCACACAGATAAGCCTAAGTACAGCAGTAAGTCTGATGAGTGGAATTTTTAGAAGAATAAACCTATTCCTATTGATGCCTGACAGAATTACCACCTACTTAAAAAAACCCACAAACAGGCAAGCTACAAGTAAATGCTTTCGAAAATCCAGTCTTTTATCTGAATTCCTACAATTTCAGATCTACTTTTCTTAGCATTAACAGCAGCTTTTGTGTCACTAAAGACCTTTATTTTTGATTCATTTTCATTCATCTTTCAGGAATAAGGCTGCAATTCCTGTTAATTGGTAGCATCCAAACCCATGAGTCTACTTCTAATGTGCTCCTGGAATGTATTAAGCATTCACTGCCATACACAGTAAACTAACAATGCAAAATAAAACCTGGAAGAAATAGCCCTTCAGAAAGGGGAAAGAACTCTGTGTCTGTACTTTAGCAATGTAAATGGCTTTGAAGTTTTACTATAAAATAGTCACAGAAAAATAAGCAGTGTGCTCCTGATACTACATCCTGCTACACTAACTTCTCCCTTCAGAGAAGGAGGCAGTTTCAGCAGGAAGGAAAAATATGACTAACTCAGCATTTGTGAGTACCCCTAGCAGTGAACCCTTCCCTCTGTTTTACTCATGAACATGCATATTAACTATTGCCATTTCAAGACCTTTTAATTCCCATACCCTCCTCCTAAAGGAGAGAGAATTCTTGCACTCCCTTCACAGCTAAGGAATCGTGATGGGTTTTGAAGCAGGGCACTGAATGTTACTCTACCGACATCCTAAAATCCTCATGAATAACACTCCTAAAATCCTTATGCATAACATCAGCAGAATATATACAGCTGTAAGAGTAAGAAAAGATAAACTTATGTTTTTTGGATGATTGCACAATTTTGTACAAAATGGATGGCATAAATTTTACCTGTCTTTTAAAACGTGTTCAGCAGAACACCTTTAATTAGACTAGGCATGCTATGTACCTTCCATATATACTGTACAGAAAAAAACACTTGTGCATTGCAATTCATCAACATGCAAATTGGGGCAAGTCAAAATGTTTCACATACACTTATCACTTGCAATCAATCTTCATTTAATAGTTTCTTTGTCCTGGTATGCAATTTGTACTCTAAAATGAGGCAGAAAATTGAGGTAAGAAAGGGTGTTAAAAAGCAAGAAAGAGAGAGAATGAGATCAGAATAACCAGCAGGTTGGTGCTGAGGAACTCATCTGTGCTGCAAAACCTGAACCGAGCTACTGTTCTGGAACAGGCACCGCTGGGGTTTACATTTCAAAAGAGAGCCTTAATCACCAGGCTCACTATCTCTCATCTAATGAATATATAATTTTATATTCAAAGTGGAACAGGTACAACAGGAGAAAGACACACCTCAGCAAAGCTAGGCATTCATCATGGACAAATCCCTGTGTTACACATCAGGCAGAGGAGGCATGTCAATCCGATTTTCCCACACCCTACATAAGTATTTTTATGATGAATGTGAGTCTTTTCCTTTCATGTTACGTATTTCTCTCCAGCAAACTTGTAAAAGATATCTACCAGTGTGCAGCAGAGGTAAAAGATACCTCCAAAAAAGTTGGTGACATTCCATTTCACATCCAACCCTCAGCCTGCCATCAGTGCTATGCAGTCAAGGGTAGAAACAATTAGGAGAAACCATAGTTGGTACCTTTGTTGGCTTTTCTTAAGACTCCTGGTAATTTGCTGCAGGGATATTAGGTGTTAACCCAAAATATTTCCCATCAGGAACCTATATTATTTGTATTAATACATATTAAGAATTTATTTTTCTCTTTTGAGATTTGTTTAAAATACTATTCAAAGGCCATTTTAAGCATCAAACATCTTTGCATTTCCATGATATGCATCAACTTAATCTAAAGTCAAACATGTATTATTCCATATATGTCTTCTAGAATACATTGTCCTTACACTTTGTAAAATCCAGACTCCATTCCACATCAGAATTCTATGATGCATGCCTAAGTATACTGGTATAAATCTACTGCTAATAATCATAGAATCATAGAATAGTTAGGATTGGAAAGGATCTTAAGATCATCTAGTTCCAACCCCCCTGCCATGGGCAGGGACACCCCACACTAAACCATGTCACCCAAGGCCTCACCCAACCCGGCTTTGAACACCGCCAGGGATGGAGCATTCACAACTTCCCTGGGCAACCCATTCCAGTGCCTCACCACCCTTACAGTAAAGAATTTCTTCCTTAGATCCAATCTAAACTTCCCCTGTTTAAGTTTTAACTCGTTACCCCTTGTCCTGTCACTACAGTCCGTAATAAAGAGTCCCAGCATCCCTATAGCCCCTCTTCAGATACTGGAAGGCTGCTAATAATGGCAATGTTCTGATAAAAGCAATGGGGTGACTGCATTTTCCAGCTGAAATAAGGGTTGTCATTAAAATTCTATAGCTAGAAAATGAAGTATACATTGTCATTGCTATGTAATCTACTTGTTAGCAAATGCATGTGAAAGGTAAAAATCCATCAAAGAAAAATTATAAGTATCACACAGTATTAATTTTTAAAGTCTGTTAAAATTTGTCATTGTCTCCAAAGTTATCCGGGAGGAAAAAGTATTCCATGCAAAAGGTAAAGACAGACATTTGTCATTGAGAAACCGGAGGGATACATATAAACATAATCAAAAGAATCTTTCCACTGAACAGCACTTCACACACAGGAAGCCTGGGGGATGTATTGCCATAGATAACATAGGAAGTGGCCAGAATATCCAGGGTGTGTATATTCTTGTTTTATGCCAAAGCTGACACCCAAGGAAGGATTTAGTTTATGAATAAAAGCAACAACCAGTTAGTTAACAGGCAGCTTTTAAACAGACAAATGAAATGTCCATTAAAGGCTGGTCTTAAGGGAAAAGACCTTGTTAAATATTTGTTTTCTCAGTAATGAGATGCGGTGGGATACATGAACAGGGAAAGAGGGGACGGTGTTCTACACCTATCAATTCTACATCCATCTCTTCAATGCTAATCCCAGCTTTCTCTATAGAGCAATGTCACTGTCTTAAAAACATCTGAAATGATAGTTGTGGTACACATCAAGTATAGATTTCAATAAAGTAATATGAAATCTTTAATTTCTGGCAAAGGCTTTTCCTATGATAAGAAATTTGGAAATATGGGGGTCAGGAACATATCCTGACCCTTTGTTTCTTGATTATTTTAAAATGTAAATTTAGGTGGGATGTTTGGCAATACAGCCAGTAACAACTTACAGAATAATCCTGATGCATGTGAATTTCCCCCAGATCTTTCCCTCCTGCAGTCACTTCCATGGGTACGGTTTTATAAAGTTTAAAAGCATTCCCTCTTACAACATTGAGACAGCACAACAGGACAACATAATAATGGGCACATAATGACGGGCAAGTATTAGCCTGTCCCCATCACTTATTCAAGATTCAGAAACACGTCATGGGTTTTGCCTATTTTGAATTATTACAGCTATATGCATCAGTACAAAGGGGATAACAGATGCCAATTCATTCAAGATCTAACTCTTTTAAACCACAGAAATATAAAACTAGAAAAAGAAATAATTTTATAATTATGTAGTTATACAGAGTTAATTTTAATTCTGATTAAGAATTCAGTTCAGTGATGCAGAAACTTTAGTTACTCAATGTTGAGTTCATTTACAAAAATACTAATATGGCGCAATGTGCATTACAATTAATGCAACAAGTGGCTACAAGGAAGTTCTCTTAGTAGTAGAATTCAAAATATGCTACCAAAACAACAAACATAACAACAACACTAGGATATGGAATAATATCAGATGAACTTCTGAAGCTTTTGATAGTGAATTAAAAGCTTTGCATGTAACTCTACTAGAGAAGATTTTAACTTTAGCCTCAAGCAACTGTTAGATCTGTGCCAAAAGCTGCAACACAATGTAGGATTTTAGAGATACAATTTTACATGTAAGTCAATATTACAGTAGACAAACTGAATGCTTGAACACTTAGGTAAAAACTATTTGACTTGGCCCTTTCTAACAAGCCCAATTTTACAAATGCCCCATCTTCAAGCCTACACCACCATGTGCGCCAACACTGAAGAGAGAATGGAATACGTCTTGCATCACCTCCCACTCTCTGTTCTCCCAAAGTGCTCAGTATTCATTTTGAGACAAGATGCTCTCAAAGCTTTGTTTCATTTAAATCTGAATGTGTCTGCAATGGACATTTTAATTATTTTTAAAAAGTTATTTTCTATTTTTACATTTTATTTTTTAAACTGCTAGCACAAAGATGAAAATCATTATGACAGATAACAACATCATCTTCCTTTCAACACAACAGCATGGCATACATAGAGTAGCAAGTTAGATTGCTTCATCAGAAACATTGAGACAGCACAGCCAGGAAAGCAAGAAAATTTCAAATCCAAACTTAAGTTTGCTCTGCATTATCTGTGAATGCATATTTGTGTGTGAGTCATTCACAGAGGGTGAACCAACAGCACAGACAGAACAAGTGCTATGAATACCAAATTTCAAAGTGTATGGTGTTTATCCACCATCTGTGGTTCAAGATTCCCATAACTGTATTTCACAAAAGTTTTCAAATTTAAACTTACTGTGTGAACTTATGAAATTGCACAAAAGGCGACATTTGTCTTCATCTAATTTAACTGCAAACTTCTCCAAAAAAGGGCACTGGATTGGAAGAGGGGTGATTTTTTGTTGGGTGAGTAAAATTGAAAGATGGAAATATGATCAGACCCCTAGTTACGTCAAAGAATGACACCTCAGTGAACATACAAGATTTCCTCCAGATTTCGTATCAAGCTCAGTCACTACAAATAGATAAAAAGAATAGCCCTATTTATCAGCTTTGCCCATTATAAAAAATTAAAGTAGACAGAAAATAGACTCCTTACCGAAAAGTAACAAATCAATTTAAACTTATGATTTGTACTGGTTCAGCATTAATGTTATATTCTATAGAGCCTCTCCCTTGCCCACCCACTGAAGATCCAGTAAACCAGCTTTTCAAAGGAGCCAGTCTGAAATTTATAAGCTCATGAGAATGCTTAAATCATTAGCAGAAAGTGTTTCATAGCAGAAATGTGGCCAGGGAATATTGTACTGCAAAAAGCAACAGACCAGCATTTTCAGAGATATAGCAGCTTCCATAGCTGAATCTCAAGTGAAACTGCTTAAAACTCTTCCAAATTATAGGGTGAATCCTGTACATATTTATTCCACATGTACTTCTTCTGTCAGAATAATCACATTGATTTTACACAGGTGGAAAGATTCTGGATCAGGATCCTACTGAATATCATTCACATACACAGCATCCTACTCTACTCTCACAGCAGGACAAACTCCAGATTGGTCAGTATTGATCAGGGTACATTTAGTCTTCAGCTCTGCTTCCCTATTCTTAATAAGGTCATCACAAAATTTTTACCCTCTCCCCAGTGATTAGTAAGACTACTGTGTTGTCTTAATCAGTCCATTCTTCCTCATCGTGCTGCAAGTATTTCTGCTTTGTAGCATGAGTAATTTGACCCCTACGTAATAGTTCTAACACCAAAAATCAGAAGATTTTTTCATCTGAGCTTGCTGCTATTACAGCTATTCTCAGAACACTTTCATGGATTACTTTCTAGTCTTTTTTCCTGTAAAGGATGTCTATTTTCCATTTTATTTAAACAGAAGCTAAGATTCCACTTCCTTCAGCTCTTTTTCAATATATGAAGTCCTATAAAAATCTTATCTGACAACTTATAGAAGTAATTTAGCATTTTAGATTTTAGATTTGTACTTCAAGGAATACCTAGAAAGACATGCTGTCTTCACAGGGTTCTTTTTGCATTAGCATCAGTGCATTTATCCCACAGTTAAAACACTGTAGAGTACTGTTGTTGAAGAACGAATCAGTTTTCTGGCCAAATAACCCAAGAAAACAGAATGATTTTCATCTTAAAGTTTAGAAAACTCATAGAGGTTACAATTAAAGTATAAGGCATTCTTTCTTCCAGATGGTACCAGATTGACACCAGACTGCATCATATAGAGCTAAGACTGTTCAGTGTGAGCTTACCTTTTCAGAAAACCTTTCCCTTTGCTCAGCTTCTCTTCAGCAGAAGATAGAGCAGCTTTTAGAGGCATTCCAGTGGACTGTCCCTGATGGAGGACAGCTGATAACGGAGGATATATCACCGCATTCTCTGTCTCTTTTTTACCAGGACTGCTACTTTTTCCTGTTATACATGTCCTGTTTCCATTATTCAAAACACTGCATCACATTCTGCTTTCACAGCTCAAAAGTAGGTTGTGAGATCTATTCCTATCTTTTATGAGTTTTTTCCAGCAATGGATGTAGAAGCCAACAACATGAGTGCTGGAGCACTAGTGAGGAACAGAAGTAGGTACCTGAGGTGCAAGACGATTGCCATGACTAGAAGAACGTGGGAACAGTGCCCAGGCACACATCACATTACTAAAGTGAAACTAGAATGATTAATAATGCCTAAGAAGATCCAAATGTTGTTCATATCCCATTGGTGTGGCAGGAGCAGCAGTGCAGCCACTCAGTCCTAATGCAATCCTGCCCATTGCTAAAGTAAACTTGGTATTAACCATTTCTGCAAAGTAAATTAATTTGTTCCATATTTGCTTGCAACACTTCTCTACTCTCTATTTAGTCTTGCTCTTTGCTTAACCCCTGTAGCAACACTATTTCAATTCATGAAATTATGATTCTTTCTTCATAATATTTCCTTAAAAAACCCCAAACAAACAAAACTAGCATATTTTTCTTCTTTGTTGAGTATTTTTCAGCAGGTCATTACTGTGTTTTCCTTTTCACTAACTCTCTACTAAGTCCCCTGCTTACTCGTTTTCGGGTTTCTTATTTTGTCTGATGTTGACTTTAATGTATTCAGGCTTTCTTGTAGTGTCAAAATAACGTAAGAAACTGCATTCCTTGTATAATTAAACCTAACAAATCTAAGGAGGCCTCACATCAGGTCTAGCTAATCAGCATTGAAAATCCTGTAAGTAAACTAGAAACTAATGAAAAAAAGTAAGTTTTAGAGTCTTAGGTTTAATAAATATTCAGTGAATATGTCTGTATGCCTTTTTACTTTGGAAATCCACTGGTTACACTGCCTTATACAAATATACACTTAAAACCATATCCAGAAAACTTCTCAAGAGAGAATTCTTATTCTTTCCTGAAAAGGGAATTTTTTTCCTAAAGTACATCAATGCTGACTATCAGATGCGGCACAAAGCTGATTAGAGGAGGTAAAGAGGGACAAAGAGGACACTTATGAACACAGTCACACTAAAAGAGGGGAAGTGAACTTGTAAGAAGTGTGAGGAAGTCTTTGGGAAGCTGAATAAAGCAAATACGGAGGTGAACATGGACAGGAGGTAGACAGGAGACCTTGTCTCTTGAGAAGCGGGCAGGAAGCTGAAAGAAAAGGATGAGAAATGTAATTCTCAGTGCTAGAAGCATTCACAGTGGTTTTTCTTTGGAGGAAAAAGCAAGCGTCAGAGTAGCCAGACCACAAAACGCCACTGCTATTTGAGGCTTCTGGGTGATGCTATGAGCATTAACATCTTTAACACGACAGTCTATAATAAGTGTTAACTTGGTGTAACAACATACAAGCCAAGAAATATCCTTCTCTGGAAACCACACCAGCTTCACTTAAGCTGATCCTTAAACAGCAGGGACATACTGACGAAGAAAAAACCGAAGCAATCCTGAAAACTTGTGCTGATATTGCTTTGTTTTGATGTCTTTCATTAACACAGTAACTTGACATAGAATCATAGCATCATAGAATAGTTAGGGTTGGAAAGGACCTTAAGATCATCCAGTTCCAACCCCCCTGCCATGGGCAGGGACACCTCACACTAAACCATGGCACCCAAGGCTCTGTCCAGCCTGGCCTTGAACACTGCCAGGGATGGAGCATTCACAACGTCCTTGGGCAACCCATTCCAGTGCCTCATTATGCTCTTGTTGAAGCTGCTTTGAGCAGGAGGCTGGAGTAGACAATCTCCTTTTTAAGCCACATTAGTCTGTGGGTTTCTTTAGTGCATCAGCTGTTTTCAAGTAATTACATCAAAATTATTCCCATAGATTTTTTCCTTTTAAAACAAAACAAAACAAAAAAAACCACACCAAAACAAAAAACCACAAACCAAAAAGGACTAGAATCTGAATATCAAAACTCAAAAAGCTGCAATTCACGTCAGTATTTAAATCACGAGAAATAAAACAAATTGGGAGAGAAATAAAAGGCAGTATTTCTTTTCCATTTGACACCTGGGATGAGATGGTAAGAGAGAGAAAAATACTGTCTACAGGAGTTTCACAATTCTAAAGCAAGTCTAAAAGAGCTCAGGAAACAGCTGAAATTTGAAGAAGTGCCTAGTATTCTTACCACTGGCTGAAGTCAAAAACATCTCTTGAGCTTTGATATATACATCATAGCTAAGATATATGCAGTATATATATGAGATAATAAACACAGATAAATAAGTCAAAGAGTTAAAAGTTTTTCTTTTTAACTTTACTAGGCTGGCTTTAGGCTACAATCAGTTTTGGAAAAGTCTTATGACAAGATTCAGCAAATATTTGAACTGTTAAAATTTGAAACTTATGGTCAAGGGGAAATACTATCTAAGAAAATTCAAACTTGAACAGGGGGAGTTCAAACTGAAACAGGGGCAGTTCAGGTTAGATACAAGGAAGAAGTTCTTTACTGTGAGGGTGGTGAGGTGCTGGAAGGGGCTGCCCAAGGAAGTTGTGAATGCTCTATCCCTGGTGGTGCTCAAGGCCAGGTTGGACAGAGCCTTGGGTGACATGGTTTAGTGTGAGGTGTCCCTGCCCATTACAGGGGGTTGGAACTGAATGATCTTAAGGTCCTTTCCAACCCAAACCATCCTGTGATTCTAAAATTAGTTTTACATTAAATCAGCATAATTTTTTTGATATAACAAAACAGCAAACAAAATTAATTTAAAATTTTTTTGTAGGCGGTATCATAGATAAAATTTTATGAAAAAATTCCCCTTGGAAAACTGCTTTTACAAACGCATCTCAGAGATCTCTTGTATAAGTACATAGGAATATATGGTCTTGTCTTTCTTAACTTGTGTCGTGGTTTAAGCCCAGGCCGTAAATCAGAACCACGAAGTCCACTTCCCCCCCCACCTTTCTTCCCTCCGCTCCTGGAGGGACGGGGAGGAGAATCAAAAGAATGCAGCTCCCACGGGTTGAGATAAGAACAGTTTAATAACTAAGGTATAACACAAATCACTACTGCTACCACTAATAGTAATAATGATAAAGGAAATAACAAGCAAGAGAATACAACCGCTCACCAACCGGTACCTCACCCCCACCCCGCAGTGATCCAACCCTTCCGGGTAACTCTCAGTTACATCCTGGGCATGACGTGCTGTGGTATGGAATACCTCTTTGGCTAGTTTGGGTCAGGGTCCTGTCCCTGCTTCCTCCCGGCTTCTCCTCCTCCCTGGCAGAGCATGAGACTCACAAAGTCCTTGGTCAGGGTAAACATTCTGACCAGTAACTGAAAACATCGGCTTTATCAATATTTTTCCCAGGCTGAAAGTCAAAACCACAGCACTGCACCAGCTACTAAGAAGGAGAAAAACTGACTGCTGCTGCTGAACCCAGGACAACTTGTTACATCAGGAACTCCTTTCATTTCAACAATTACTCAGCAGAAACAGGAGTGAAACTTAGGAAACTTAGGAACGCAGTTGCAAATGAAAACGCACACACTCAAACCTATAAAAACTTGTTTGTGTAAAGATGACTTAACAAAATAAACATGCCATTAAATGCCAGCCAAACTGCTCTGCCCTTGAAGCCATCATTAATTTAATAAAATAAAGCACACTTGCTGCTGCATGTTTACCAATGTCTCGTGGTTTAAGCCCAGGCCGTAAATTAGAACCATGCAATCTACTTCCCCCCCCACCTTTCTTCCCCTTCCTGGAGGGACGGGGAGGAGAATCGAAAGAATGCAACTCCCACGGGTTGAGATAAGAACAGTTTAATAACTAAGGTATAACACAAATCACTACTGCTACCAACAATAATAATGATAAAGGAAACAACAAAGGAAGAGAATACAACCGCTCACTGGCCAGTACCTTGCCACTCACAGACCGATATCGATACCTCGCCCCCCACCCAGCAGCGTTCTAGCCCTTCCGGGAACTCTCAGTTCTACATCCTCGGCATGACGTGCTGTGGTATGGAATACCTCTCTGGCTAGTTTGGGTCAGGTGTCCTGTCCCTGCTTCCTCCCGGCTTTCCCTCCTCCCTGACAGAGCATGAGACTCACAAAGTCCTTGGTCAGGGTAAACATTCTGATCAGCAACTGAAAACATCGGTTTTATCAGTACTGTCCCAGGCCAAAAGTCAAAACCACAGCGCTGCACCAGCTACTAAGAAGGAGAAAAAATGACTGCTGCTGCTGAACCCAGGACACAATGTTTTCAGAATTTCATAAAATATGCAGGATTTGAAGTTGCAAATTGGCAAGTTAAGACTTTTCTTTCATTACTTATTGACTACATTCTTCATCTGAAGAGAGTTCTCCTTAAGGGAAGGCTTAGCATTGTGCCACCATGAATTGTGATATAGCTCTCAGATAAAGCTGTTCTGTATGGGCAATTCTGTTACTGTTTTTTCTGTTTCATAGTTGTCCTAATGTTGTTACTGCACTGTTTTTGTTACAGTTTTATCACATACTGCAACAAGTACTAAAAGCCATGAATCATGGACAATATGGATATGCTCAGGGATCACTACTGGAAAAGGTGCATGGACAGTGGGATTGAGTGTATCCTCAGCAAGTTTGCCAATGACACCAAGCTGTGTGGTGCAGTTCATACACTGCAGGGAAGGGATGGGATCCCAAGGGACATTGACATGCTTGCGAGGTGGGCCAATGCAAACCTCATGAAGTTCAACAAGGCCAAGTGCAAGGTCCTGCACCTCGGTCAGGGCAATCCAAAGCACAAACACAGGCTAGGCAGAGAATGAACTGAGAACAGCCCTGAGGAGCAGGACTGAGGGGTGCTGGTTCGCAAGATGCTCAACATGACTCAGCAGTGTGTGCTTGCAGCCCAGAAACCCAACTCTGTGCTGGGCTGCATCACCAGCAGTGGGAACAGCAGGTCAAGGGAGGGGATTGCTCCACCTCTGCTCTCGTGAGATCCCACCTACAGTCCTGTGTCCAGCTCTGGGTCTCCCAGCATAAGAAGGACATGGATCTGTTGGAGCAAGTCCAGAGGAGGCCTAGAAAGATTATCAGAAGCCTTGAGCAGCCCTTCTATGAGGAAAAGCTGAGAGACCTGGGCTGATTCAGCCTGGAGAGGAGAAGGCTGTGGAAAGACCATAGAGCAGCTCCAGTGCTTAAAGGGGCTACAAGAAACCTGGAAAGCAGCTTTGGAAAAGGGCCTGTAGGGACAGGACAAGGGGAATGGCTTTAAACTGACAGAGGGGAGATAGAGATTAAATATTAGGAAGTTCTTTCCTGTGAGGATGGTGAGGCACTGGCATAGGTTGCCCATGACTCTATGATTCCATGATTCTGGAAATCTGTCCCCTGAACACTGAAAGGCACAGAGTCCCTGCACACTTATTGCCTAAATTGAAGCTCTTTCATCTTTCCATGATGTCATTTGCATTTCTTGCTTTCCTTTATTTTGTAACATCACTGCATGGAAAGGCTCTTTAAGGAAGGAAAAAGGAGCTGGGATGCAACCAGATGCAGTGGAGAACTTTCCTGCACTCCCTAATTTAAATGTAGTTTGTTCTGTTGTGTGCTGTGCAAACACATATCCCAAACAACCTAGAAGTTTACAATCTAAGTGTAAGAAGATACACAGAATACCAGCAGTACAAATAAACAAGATGAAGGAACACAAGGAACCAGTGGGATGTGTCACTTAGCAAGTGATGTGAAACAAGAAGTTGGAAGAGCACAATGACACGGCTCTGTTTTGGTACAAGTGGTGAAAAGAGCTGTCAGTAATCTCCATATCAGTAATTTCCAGAATAATCAACTTGTTCTTATTAACACAGAACCATGTTTTGTGTCATTTCTTCACAGACATCCTCTCCTGACGGATAAAAACATCCAGAATGACATATTCACCCTCCTCAAATCAGCAGATGTGAGCTTTAACCCTGTCCTCCTCACTGTCTCTTCCAGCCTTGCTTTGTGCACAGTGAGCACCCTGGTCTCTGACAATGCTGTGGCCTCACAGTGTGAGCTGCATGTTAAAACCGCATAACTTCATATTATTAATGAAGCTATAAGGATTTGTTGAGGCTAGAGAGCTCCAATTTGACATTTGATGGTTTATCCTCTTGGAATTGGTGGGGGGTGAGAGAAAAAAAATCAAATAAGATGGACCGAAAAGCTCTATGCACTAACGCATAGATCAAATTATAAATTAAATTACATCCTACTTGCATGAAGCAGAATTTTTAAATGAACTGAAGAGAATGAGAACTGCGGAAAGCTGTCTTACTCCCACTGAAATTCAATGTGCTTCCAACTACTTTAATGAATTTCTGGTTATACAAAAGATTTCCATTATTTTTTAGCATAGGAGATGGTGGCGATGAGTGATACAATGAATGGAAGAATTTGGTTTGCAATTATGGACAAGAAAGAAAACAGCAATGGGACAAAAGCTTTATCTCTAGCAAAAATAAGCCATGTCAAGGACAAATCGCTGACACAGAGTGCATAGTGAACCCTAATATGTAGCTTCAGAAGCACAATTCAAACTATATGTTTCCTAATGCCTTTTCAGGATTGAAGCCAATTTCAGATTGAATGATCAATGGCAAAGATGGATTAGATCCCTTGCCCTCATTCCAGATGAGGACTGAAGAGAATGTAAGTGAATTCTCCAATTGTAGCTAAACATACACAAATGAAAAAGAAATCCTGTTTCTGTCCATTCCAGCACTTGAATGAAGAAGCATGACCTTCTGATGATTTCTTCAGGTATACTTGGCAAGGGACATTTGTTTTCGTTACTTTTAAAGCTAGTTCAGGGATAAATGTCCCTCAAGTCCATTAATAGCTATTTAGAAAAATAACATGAATTGAAAAGTCCAAATCTAGTACCTTCATGCCATAAAGAAAACTAGTTAGATCAGAGCTGTCATGCCTTTTCCAACTTAATAGCAGAATCAGAACAACAGCGCAACAATAGTGAAACACTGCAAGACTCTAGTCACCTGTAGTGAAATCTAGTCAACTCTATTTAAATGAATCCAGTCTTAAAAGGGTTCCTGGAGTTCTTTGTTCCAATTGAATGGGTAAAAATTTACTCATTTATCAGTAGTATTGTGCTAACTCCAGGAACGCAGGTCACGAAGCAGAACTTCATTATCCTAGCACTTTACGAACACAGAACAAGATGAGACTTCCAAGGTGCTGAGAGTAGCATAATAGAACTTTGGGAAACACGTACAGCAACAGTTCAATACACCTACGCTGCCTTTCAGCCCAGTCCTGAGCTGGTGGGGGTGTTAACCACAACACTCATAAATGGTCCTCTGCACCACAAACTTGTTCCTCTCCTTACTTCAGCACTCATGGTAAATTTTATTGCCTTGTCAGTTCAGTTGTGTTGTATGGGAAAGGGCAGCTTGTTATAAATGAAACCCAACCACCTGCTCAGGTGGCAGAGAGCATGATTGTGGTTCCACATAGCCTGGGGAGGAATGCAGAGGATGCTTTAATGCATCTGGAGCAGGTGTAGACTCAAAATCACAGTCTAGCCCTGGAGCACCAATTTACTACTATATGATGCATTCTGCATGCAAATGAGGACTTGATCTGTCCTGTTTACTTGTCTAGATAGGTTTTAAAATCAGGAATCTTACAGTGTTGCCTATGAACACCTTCCTCATAATCACAGGAAAAGAGGACCTGGGTTTCTGAGTTGGGCCCCATGGCTGCTGCAGACACTGGTGAGTAATCACTGGTGAGTAATCCCACCTATAAACTGGTCAAGCTCTACTTCAAAAAATATACTTACCGGAAGGCTATAGAATCACAGAATAGTTAGGGTTGGAAAGGACCTTAAGATCATCCAGTCCCAACCCCCCTGCCATGGGCAAGGACACCTCCCACTAAACCATGCCACCCAAGGCCTCATCCAACCTGGCCTTGAACACCGCCAGGGATGAAGCATTCACAGCCTCCCTGGGCAACCCATTCCAGTGCCTCACCACCCTCACAGTAAAGAATTTCTTCCTTATATCCAATCTAAACTTCCCCTGTTTAAGTTTGAACCCGTTACCCCTTGTCCTATCACTACAGTCCCTAATGAAGAGTCCTTCCCCAGCATCCTTATAGGCCCCCTTCAGATACTGGAAGGCTGCTATGAGGTCTCCACGCAGCCTTCTCTTCTCCAGGCTGAACAGCCCCAACTTTCTCAGCCTGTCTCCATACGGGAGGTGCTCCAGTCCCCTGATCATCCTTGTGGCCTCCTCTGGACTTGTTCCAACAGTTCCATGTCCTTTTTATGCTGAGGACACCAGAACTGCACACAATGCTCCAAGTGAGGTCTCACGAGAGCAGAGTAGAGAGGCAGGACAAAGGCAGTGTTAGGAAGGATGCTTAATGGCTTTGAAGGATAGTAAGCTCATTCAACCTTCAGCCTAAATTCGTACATGGCCAATTCAGACTCATTTGTTATTCTATTAGCAATTTCCTTTGATATACCTAATTATCTTCCCTCTGTGGTTTATACCCTCAAATGTATTTACAGTTGGCAATCATCTCTCCTCTCAGTCTTTGCTTTTCTAGATGTAATAGAAAAAGTCTTTTAGTGTCTTCTCAGAAGCCAGCCTATTACCTATGCTATTCTAGTAGCCATATTCTGAACCTATCTTCATTTAAATTCATTTTGCTTAACACAAGAAACCAGGAACAAATGTAATATTCCAATATACCTAATCATATATTGGCATATAATTTTAATATCTCTTCATATCCACAGGAAATACCTCCTGTGATATTGCTAGACCTGCACATCTCTTTCAGTTTGTCTTTTTTTACACTAATTTACCTATATAAAACTACTTCACGAAAACCTTTTTCACTCCTGTCAGTTAGTGATCTTTAGTTATATAGCTGTCGTGGTTTAAGCCCAGGCCGTAAATCAGAACCACGCAGTCCACTTCCCCCCCCACCTTTCTTCCCTCCGCTTCTGGAGGGACGGGGAGGAGAATCAAAAGAATGCAGCTCCCACGGGTTGAGATAAGAACAGTTTAATAACTAAGGTATAACACAAATCACTACTGCTACCACTAATAGTAATAATGATAAAGGAAATAACAAGGAAGAGAATACAACCGCTCACCAACCGGTACCTCACCCCCACCCTGCCATGATCCACCCCTTCCGGGAACTCCCAGTTCTACCTCCTGGGCATGACGTGCTGTGGTATGGAATACCTCTTTGGCTAGTTTGGGTCAGGTGTCCTGTCCCTGCCTCCTCCTGGCTTCTCCTCCTCCCTGGCAGAGCATGAGACTCTCAAAGTCCTTGGTCAGGGTAAACATCGCTGTTATCAGCCCTGTTCCCAGGCGGAAAGTCAAAAACACAGCACTGCACCAGTAGAAAAAATGACTGCTACTGCTGAACCCAGGACAGTATCCACCCCTTATTCCATACCATTCACGTCATGCTCAGATCCCACATTTTCAATATACCCTCACTCTCATCTCAGTGCACTCTTATCGTCATGCACAGACCAATCCCTATAAAGCGCTGCGTCCATTCGGTCCATGATGTTGGGCTCCATCTCTTGTAACAGTCTTTCAGAGTAGGAGAGGCCCATTGCAAAGTCCACCCCTCGATCATGAGTCCATCTCTATGTTGCTTCTCTGCCCTGATGGCCTGAAGTGTCATGGGCCCATCAGGCTCAAAATAATTCACCCTCCCCTGCAGCAGTCTCTGCAACTTGTCGTCGGGGACTCCACACAGCTGCCTTCCATCTCCGACGCTTCCAAAGCACTGGAGGGGCCCAGTGGATTAGATACTCGCCCATACTGTCCCACACACCATGACACTCATGGCTGTCCAGCCTTGGGGAAAACCTCTCAGTCCCCCTATTTTGTCGTCTAACCCCAGACAAGACCCAAACCCGACTCTGCTTAACTCTTGAGATCAGACAAAATGGTCGTGGGTAGAACACACTTTGTGTGTGTGCCAACATGGTGATCCCCATCACAATCAGCAGGCAGGTTCCAAGGGTACCCAAAGGCCATTCAAAACCTTCAAAACTCTCAAATGATGCTGCTGTACTTGTCACTGGGGCTGCTGTAGCTGTTGTGCTTGAAGGCTCTCTCACCACCAGCTTCTCTTTTTCTGAGTCCAGATCTTCCTCCTCTGCCTTGCTGGAAAGTGCTGCGGGGTCTCCTGCATCCTCCTGGGGCTCAGGCTCACGGGGCTCGGCGGGCGGCTGCTGGGGGATGCTCTCGGCCGCCGCGGGGCTGGGCTCGGCTGTGGGGCTCGGCTCCTCCGCCGCCTCCTCCCGCTGCTCGGCAGCTGCCTCCTTCCCTTCCTCGGCAGCCGCCTCCTTCCCAGCCTCCGGCCCCGCTCCCGCCGCCGCTTGGTCCCCGGGGCCGCTCTCCCGGGCCGCTTCGGCCGCCGCCGGCTCCCGGGGCCGCTCCCCCTCAGCTCCCTGCAGCCTCACAAAGACGGACGCGAGGACGAGGGCCAGGACGGTGAAGAGCAGCGGGACGGCCAGGTACAAGTCCACGGCCACGTCCATCCCGCCCTGCTGCCGGAGCCCCCCCGTATCGCAAGCCATTACCATAAAGTACAATGAAACAAGAACCTTAGCCCAAGGCCCACACTTGATAAACACTAACACAGCAAATACCGGCTCCAAGCAAGCTACGACATACAGAAACTGTGGTATCAAAAACAACAACTTTGAGAGCCCATAAATCAGCATTGTGCCTCAGTCAGATCTGTTGTTATCTCAACCCTTCCTGCCCCACGTTGGGCGCCAAAAAGAACTGTCGTGGTTTAAGCCCAGGCCGTAAATCAGAACCACGCAGTCCACTTCCCCCCCCACCTTTCTTCCCTCCGCTTCTGGAGGGACGGGGAGGAGAATCAAAAGAATGCAGCTCCCACGGGTTGAGATAAGAACAGTTTAATAACTAAGGTATAACACAAATCACTACTGCTACCACTAATAGTAATAATGATAAAGGAAATAACAAGGAAGAGAATACAACCGCTCACCAACCGGTACCTCACCCCCACCCTGCCATGATCCACCCCTTCCGGGAACTCCCAGTTCTACCTCCTGGGCATGACGTGCTGTGGTATGGAATACCTCTTTGGCTAGTTTGGGTCAGGTGTCCTGTCCCTGCCTCCTCCTGGCTTCTCCTCCTCCCTGGCAGAGCATGAGACTCTCAAAGTCCTTGGTCAGTCTAAACATCGCTGTTATCAGCCCTGTTCCCAGGCGGAAAGTCAAAAACACAGCACTGCACCAGTAGAAAAAATGACTGCTACTGCTGAACCCAGGACAATAGCATAAGTTCTTGCTCTTAGTTGCAAGTACTTAACATACCACTTGGTATGATTAAATTCAATTACCTTTCTTTTACATCAGCTCGTGAGATACCCACTGATCTCTTTAGCATACCTACATATTCCCCATAATGAAAACTCTCCTCCAGGTAATTCCACTGACATACAGAGTAGTCAAGTAGAAACATTTTGTTCTTAGATCATTACTAAACAGAATGCATCTCAAGAACCATCCCAGAGGATTCATCTAATACTCTTCCAACCTGCCAGATACCTTTTCAGACCAATCCCTGCCATCTCCCATAAAAACTGGCACTATCCATTTCACAGCTTTTTTAGTGATCTCCACATTCTCCAATATAAGGCTTACTTTGTTTAAGTTGGGAAAGGGAACACAGATTTTCTTTTCCTAGAAAGTCAGTCACAAAAAAAAGCTACCAAATTAGTGTGGTACAATCAAGTTTTGCTAAATTATGTTGAATTTTATAAAATTTCCTTTTTTTTTTTCCCATGACTTAAACATGAAAGAACACTCAAAGCTGTTCTAAGTTTAGCACACTTTTTAGCTGAAACTATGGGTTACAACATATTTTCTCCTTTACCATTACTTGAACTTGCTATATTCTTCTTCAAATGTGTGACCACTGACTTGATGGATGTGTTAAAGACTTTATTTAGTTTATTTAAAGCTCTAGAAAGAAAATCACCTGCTGGCCCACAACTTAAATGCATTTTGGGTTTTTGAAGTTTTCCTTGCTCATGCATTTTATTTCTAAACAATTTGCTCTTTAGCCTTTCATTCATATTCAAAATGATGGTCTTTAAGAAACATGGAGTCAAAGATGGCACAAAAACAATCACTGTTTTATCTCACTATACAGTGCTCCAAAACTTATTTACCTATTCATTTTCTATTTAGAAAAGAAACATGTAACAATTTCCTTTTAATCTTTTAGCAAGATCTATTTAAGGTTGACTTCTGCCAAGTCTCACTTCTCTGTTAAATATTGACATTTCAGATGTACTTTTTGCCACAGATCAATCCTTTTGTCTACTCTTACTACTCTTTCAAAAGTATCTTTTCCAGTATTTAAGGCCCAGGATCCTTCCCCACTAAGTTGCAAAACTGATTCAAAGTCTTTCCAATTCTTCTGCAGTCCCAGTATTTATCTATGCAATAGCTCAAGAACTGGTTCTTTTGTTTTCCTAGAGTTCTCCCTTTATATATTGAGAACTTCAATGAAAATATTTTCTTTTAATTTAAACAATTGATTTGATTGAACTTGGTCCTAAGTTCTCTGCTAAATTCAGATCTTCCATGAGATCTTTATTAGTGAGATCTAAAATATTACCATTTCTTTCTGTTTCAGTCACTGTATGGTGAAGAAATACACTGGCTTTGAAGTGCAGGCATACTTGGTATCTAGTATTAGCACCACATGTCCTCCAGATAGAGAAGTTATGTCTTGTAATTGTACAATCCCCAGCATTACTTCTCTCGATAACCAGAAATACTAAAATTGAAACAACCATTACCAAATTCAGCTAGAATAAGGGAATATCCATAAGCAAAGTCATTGTGATACAGATGAGAAAATAATTAGTATACTAGCATGAGTCTGTCTATTTTTAAAGATCAATAACACACTAGAAACAGGCCAAGATGAGTGCATAAAAGCTAAATAACCCATGGGCCCTTTTCCCCACTGCACATGTACAAAATCATCAAATTTAATATTTATTAAATATTTGCATAGAAACATGAAAATACACAAGTAATGATTCTGTTGATTGGAACACAAAATCAATAGAGAACAAATCCTCTGCCTGCTGTGGTTTCTGTGAGATCTTCACCCTCTAGATATGAGGCTGAAGGATTTTAAACACCTTTTTCACTTGTTTGCATTTATGAAACTACACCTCAGCTCTATCAGCAGACAAAGTAAGGCAATTAGCCTCTATGACCCTCTTCATTAGGGCCAGATCCAAAACCCATTAGTGACTGTGAAGAGCCTCCTAGTGACTTTGTGAGGCTTTGGATCAGTTTGTGAGTGGGTGCCTAAAGCAAGATGAACATTGTCATCTGTTTTCTCTGATGGTCTGATTTCTGTTCTCTATTTAGATGCTAGAATCCAAATAGATTTCTATTCTATTTCCATTCCTTCATAGTTTCTCGTGGGTGCCTTTTCCTTTTTTCAGTTTTTGCATTTTCTTTTTCCCTGGCTACAGGATGTTGCCATTCCTTTTATTTTCATTATATTTTCAGGTTATGGCTGGATTTGTTTCTTAAATGACGGCATACTTCTATATGAGCTCAAGCAAATAGCAACCTCTTCCCTCCTACAAATATGCTATAGATATTGGAGGACACTGGTTGTGGTTAGCATAAAAAGAACAACAAAAGATACTTGGCTGAATTTTGTCAGTTTGCAAGTTTAATAGAAGTGCTATTTAATTCTATTCTAAAAAATAACTGCTGCCTCAGTAAGCTTTTCTCAAGGAAACTTCATTACTAAGTGCTTTACTATTTGACTGGAACTAAGTGCTTTACTATTTAAAGGAGGGAAAATAAATTGAAAAAGAAGAAAGGAAAGGAAAGGCTTGTCTGTGCTTTATGACACTAGAACAAAATAATTAGAAAGAATGGTTTCTCTATCCATTTAAGTTTGCATACTGCTTTAAATTATTCACTGGGTAAATGTCTACTTTCTCAGTATCTCCAGAACAATGACCTGTTTTCTCAAACAATTTAGTGCTACAACAGCAACATAACTTAGGAGTGACTTACATTTTCACTCAGTCTTGCCTGTGTTTAATGCCTTCCAACTTTGTTTGCAGTAGCAGCTCAAGGAATGCAGACTCTACCTTTGCAGCACACAGATGTCCGCTCAAAAAACACAAGAACTTGTAAAACCAGCTCCTGTTTTCTGTAGTTGTCTCTTCAAACTCACGTTGACATCATTCTTGCCACTGATCAATTACATGTGAAATATGTAATGACTGGGGTTTCCACAGTATAAACGCTAGAGATGCTGAATGTTGTCTGATGGGGATATGCTGCCCTTTCTTACTTCCAAAGAGAACTCTTACATATGCCTTCCTTGCAGCACTTTTGCTTTGAAGTATACACCATTGTCTCTGATGCAAACACTGTGACCTTCAAATCCCTGAAATGCTTTGCAATGCACTTTTAACAGAACTCGCTGCTGCAGGAGCGATTTGGATCGGTTGTTCTCATCAATACAACAACTCATATAATTTCCTGAAAGTGCTTTAGATACTGACAGAAACTGACAATTAATTTGCAGTCTCCCAGATGTGTTTAAGCTAGAAATGTCAATAAGACTTAAATCCATGCATTAAAATTTCCAGAAAGATCAGGCCAGTCAGTACTACTGTATCCTAGCAATGATGCAAAGGAGGATTCTCTTACTTGGCAATGAAAATATAGGCATATTCCTTACTCCACATCAGACCAGCATTCAGTAAACTGAGTATCATAAATAGCATCCTGAATAACAAGTTTAGGAAATCTTTGGAGTACTAAAAGCACCAGTGCTTCAGAAAGAGACAATCCATTGTGGCTGGAAATAGAAGGAAACTGAGATACAGTTTTCTACCTACTCATTGAGTTCACACCTAATGTCTCTGGATTTTAGATTAGAACCTTTTAAAATGCACAATGTCCTAGTAATCCCTTAAAACAATTGCCAGTGTCCCTGGGAAAAATAAACATCCTTGGGCTTCAGAAACAAGTTCCCTCTTATCTGTTGTCTTCCTGATAACCATGAATTCTTGACTCCACACTTGCTTTTCTTTCCTCTTGCTCCTTTGAAAGGAAGGCTCAAGCACCTCCGTATCGCATGAATACAAACTGCCTGGGGACTAAAGTGCCTTCTTAGGAAACAGAAACCTTATTCATAGCTCCCCAGGTGAAGGTGATCTTAATCACCCATGTCTGCTCCGGAATGGTGAGGAAGGAACAGACAGGCAGCTACCACTTGTCTTTTCTTTTCTCCGTGTTAAATGAGCAGGCTCAGAGTGCCTCTGGAAAACCAGACTACTTAAGTGACTCTGACCCAGAGCCATCATGTTCATGAATTTCCTACGGCGCCAGCTGAAAGACAAGTGGTGATCTATGATCAGCAGCACTCCCAGGAATGCACAAGAGTAGAATTAAGTGCACCAGTATCAAAGGCAGCACATTCTGAAATGTACAGGGACCCTGTGGTACTGGAATTGTTATGCAGGGGTTTTAAAGGTTGGAAGCCTGCATTTCATCTATGTGGCTGTTTTGGCCACCTAAGTCCCTTTATGAACCTGAGCCACAAATACAACCTTGTCCTCGTTTCAGCTGCAAGTTATTTTTTTCCCCCTCCCTAATAGCTGATGCAGTCCTATGCTTTGGCTTTAGTCTGAGAACAATGCTGATAACACACCGATGGGTTAGATAAGTAGCACTTACCCTAATCGAGGACTTTTCAGTCTCTCCTACTCTGCCAGGGAGGAAGCAGAGACAGGACACCTGACTCAAACTAGTCAAAGGGGTATTCCATTCCACAGCACATCTTGCCCAGTATAGAAACTGGGGGGAGTCACTCAGAAGGGACCGATAGCTGCTCAGGTTGGGCTGGGTATCGGTTGGTGGGTGGTGAGCGGTTGTATTGTGCATTACTTGTGTTCAGTGTTCTTTTTTCCTTCCCCTTTTTAGTTTTATATTCTCTCCCCTTATTATTTCCCTTATCATTATGATTATTAACGGTAGCAGTAGTAGTTTTATGTTGCACTTTAGTTATTGGACTGTTCTTATCTCAGCCCATGGGGTTTATATGCTTTCTATTTCTCCTCCCCATCCCGCCTGGGGTGGTGGGGGAGCAAGCAGCTGCGTGGTGCTGAGTTAATGGCTGGGCTTAAAAAAGGTGCAGCTCAATTTGTCTCAAATGTGGATAAGATAAATGCATTATTGCATTACCCAGATGAATCACTGACTTGTTAAATATCCCGTCCACACAAACAGTATTCTCTAAGGCAAAACTTTGAGATGCTTTATATCTAACTATGACTCTTACCACTAGTTTTTGTTCAAAGTAACAGCTTTTCTGCTAATATGGCTCTGTTACTTATATACAAGGCAAGCACATGCAGGATAAACAGGTGATCTGATATCCTTTATTTTTATGGAAAACCTAATTGAAGGAACCAACAACACTAATCCTGGGAATCAATTTGCCAGGTATCTTCATGGATGCATAACTTTGCTTTTTACTCAATATTAACATTGTTTATACAGCCAATATTTTCACCATGGCATCTTCAAAACATATATGAAGGTAAGAAAGAAAGCAAGCAATTATCCCATATTTTAAAGACCTTTCAAAGCTATATTAATAAGATAAACCAAAACCAAACAAACACACTAATTGAAAGTTGAAGAAATACAGAAAAATGTCGCACTTGCTTTTTTGGTGGCATTTTCCAGGGTATCCCTGTTTGCACATTGTCCCTACATTTTTGTTACCCTACATTTTCATGTGAGAGAGAGGATTTGGGACCACTGAGATTTTGATAAGCGTCATGGTAATGTTTACAGTTCTTGTTCCATTTTCCACTTAAGCTTTAAAGATGTTGCTTTGCCATCCAGTTTTACTACAAAACCTTTGTGTCTCTTAGGCTGGATATCTCTGCAGTCTAAAATTCACATGCAGCCAAACCCACCTTTTTATTCCTCCACCATTTTCAAGCTTCTATCAACCTCTTCATGACTTAGTTTTTCACTGCACACCAGGGCTTTTTGGACATACTTATACTTCGAATGCATTGTTATGCAAAGAGCCTCAAAGTAACGTATACTCTGCAGTGTACAGTGAAGTATATTGACTCTGTTTAGCATCTGTTGTGGTTTAAGCCCAGGCCGTAAATTAGAACCACGCAATCTACTTCCCCCCCTACCCTTTCTTCCCTCTCCTGGAGGAACGGGGAGGAGAATCGAAAGTATACAACTCCCACGGGTTGAGATAAGAACAGTTTAATAACTAAGGTATAACACAAATCACTACTGCTACCACCAATAATAATGATAAAGGAAATAAAGGAAGAGAATACCACTGCTCACCGACTGGTACCTCACCCCCACCCCGCCGTGATCCAGCCCTTCTAGGTTAACTCTTAGTTACATTCTGGGCATGACGTGCTGTGGTATGGAATACCTCTTTGGCTAGTTTGGGTCAGGTGTCCTGTCCCTGCTTCCTCCCGGCTTCTCCTCCTCCCTGGCAGAGCATGAGACTCACAAAGTCCTTGGTCAGGGTAAACATTCTGACCAGCAACTGAAAACATTGGTTTTATCAGTACTGTCCCAGGCCGAAAGTCAAAACCACAGCACTGCACCAGCTACTAAGAAGGATTAAAAATGACTGCTACTGCTAAACCAGGACAGTATCCACCCCTTATTCCATACCATTCACGTCATGCTTAGATCCCACATTTTCAATATACCCTCACTCTCATCTCAGTGCACTGTTATCTTAGTGCATGGACCAATCCCTATAAAGCTGCTGAGTCCATTCGGTCCATGATGTTGGGCTCCATCTCTTGTAACAGTCTTTCAGAGCAGGAGAGGCTGTGTGCAGTGCTCACGCTCGTGAATAACCTGGAGATAGTGTCCCTTGCTAAGTCCACCCCTCGATCATGAGTCCATCTCTATGCTGCATCTCTGCCCTGATGGCCTGAAGTGTCACGGGCCCACCAGGCTCAAAATAATTCACCCTCCCCTGCATCAGTTTCTGCAACTTGTCGTTGGGGACTCCACACAGCTGCCTTCCATCTCCGACACTTCCAAAGCACTGGAGGGGCCCAGTGGACTAGATACTCGCCCATACTGTCCCACACACTGTGACACTCATGACTGTCCAGCCTTATGGAAAACCTCTTGGTCCTCCTATATCATCGTCTAACCCCAGACAAGACCCAAACCTGACTCTGCCTAACTTTTGAGATCAGACAAAATGGCCGTGGGTAGAACTCACTCTGTGTGTGTGCCAACATGGTGATCCCCATCACAATCAGCAGGCAGGTCCCAAGGGTACCCAAAGGCCATTCAAACCCTTCAGAACTCTCTAATGATGCTGCTGTACTTGTCACTGGGACTGGTGCAGCTGCTGTGCTTGCCGGCTCTCTCACCACCAGCTTCTCCTTCTGAGTCCAGATCTTCCTCCTCTGTCTTGCTGGGAAATGCTGCGGGGTCTCCTGCATCCTCCTGCGGCTCGGGCTCACGGGGCTCGGGGGACAGCTGCTGGGGAATGCTCTCGGCGGCCGCGGGGCTGGGCTCGGCCGTGGGGCTTGGCTCCTCCGCCGCCTCCTCCCGCTGCTCGGCAGCCGCCTCCTTCCCCTCCTCGGCAGCCGCCTCCTTCCCCTCCTCGACCACCCTGACTTCCTCTGCCAGCAGCCACTCCCTGCCGGCCTCTGGGCCCGCTCCTGCCTCCGCTTGGTCCCCGGGGCCGCTCCCCCTCAGCTCCCCGCAGCCTCACAAAGATGGAGGTGAGGACGAGGGCCAGGACAGTGAAGAGGAGCGGGACGGCCAGGTACAAGTCCACGGCCACGTCCATCCTGCCCTGCTGCCGGAGCCCACTTGTATTACAAGTCGTTACCATAAAGTACAATGAAACAAGAACCCTAGCCCAATCCCCACACTTGATAAACACTAACACAGCAAATACTGGCTCTAAGTAAGCTACAGCATACTGAAACTGTGACATCAAGAGAAACAACTTTGAGAGCCAATAAATCAGCATTGTGCCTCAGTCAGATCTGTTGTTATCTCAACCCCTTATGCCCCACGTTGAACGCCAAAAAGAACTGTTGTGGTTTAAGCCCAGGCCGTAAATTAGAACCATGCAGTCTACTTCCCCCCCCACCTTTCTTCCCCCTCCTGGAGGGACAAGGAGGAGAATCGAAAGAATGCAACTCCCACGGGTTGAGATAAGAACAGTTTAATAACTAAGGTATAACACAAATCACTACTGCTACCACTAATAGTAATAATGATAAAGGAAATAACAAAGGAAGAGAATACAACTGCTCATCGACTGGTACCTCACCCCCACCCCACCGTGATCCAGCCCTTCCGGGTAACTCTCAGTTACATGCCCCGGCATGACATGCTGTGGTATGGAATACCTCTTTGGCTAGTTTGGGTCAGGTGTCCTGTCCCTGCTTCCTCCCGGCTTCTCCTCCTCCCTGACAGAGCATGAGACTCACAAAGTCCTTGGTCAGGGTAAACATTCTGACCAGCAACTGAAAACATCGGTTTTATCAGTATTATCCCCAGGCCGAAAGTCAAAAACACAGCACTGCACCAGCTACTAAGAAGGAGAAAAAATGACTGCTGCTGCTGAACCCAGGACAGCATCACAGTCCTATGGTGTATTGTTGCACATGTTTCTGTTGAGAAATAATTAATGTGGTTGTGCTCCCTTTAGTGCAGCTGGCCTCCAGGATCCAGCTTCATTGCTGCACTGTGCTTCATTATTCACTTTGACTTGAGCATTTTTCTTACATACACTCTGTTTTACAGCAAACCAAGAGCTTTTGTATCTATAAATCACTTTTGCAAGTTAGCCATGGTATCGAGAGAGTAGATTTACCTGAGAAAATAGAATGCAAGCAACATGCTTGTTAAGCAAAGCAGAATAACAGGAATGAGACTCCGACAAGTTCCAAAGCACACATTTGTATTCCATAACAGATGTTATTGTTTTTATTTTCTCTTCAGGTAGGCTGCTTTTATCTCAGCTATATTCTTATTTTAAATTCCTGTTTATTTCAAGTGTTTGTTATTTCAACCATTTTTTCTTGGCAGTTGTTTTCAATGAGCATGTATTTTTCACAAATACATTACTTTTTCTTTACTTTTACTGAGGTTTTTCTCCATCTCTTCTCCAGGATATTATAAGCAAATTTGTACAAGACTGTTTTTCCCAAAGGTTTCAAAAATCCTATTAAAAAATCTCTTTGGCCATACAGAGTTCAGTCTCTGTTTATGGAAGACTGATTTCCAGTGAAGGAGCTCTGATGTATCATCTGGTAAACATTAAGAACTTATGGGGTTGATCTCCAGTGACACTGGTCACCATTGAAACGATAGCATCTAACAACAGTCATGATGCTATAGCACCTCAAATACCCTGTTCTCGAAACAAGGAGATAAAGATATTTCATTTACAAATAGAGTTTTGGGAAAATGTCACCTTTTTAATTATGTCCAAGTAGGCATCAATGCCTCAGAGTTAATCTAAGACAGAGGACACAACTCTGTCATTTACCTTGAACTCCTGACTAATATAGGCTGTAAGACCTACTTAAACCATCTCTGGAGAAAAATATCACTTAGTTCCATAATGTCTTTTCCTGAGGCAGAGTAGTGACTGCAAAAAGGAAAGAAAAGCCATGACAGGCCTTGCAGTTTCCCCCTCTTACAGAAATTGAGCACACATCTCCACCTGTATTCCCTGAGAGCTTTTCTTTTCAAACAAATCTGTAGCTTTAGTGCCTTCACTTTAATATCCTCCACTTTTCAGGAGAAAGGGGGTCAGTGAAGGATGATATGTTGTTTCTGAGCATACTGTTTGCTGATGTCTCAAACATATGCTGCATACACAGCTATACGTATTTATCCTGATTTTAACCACCAACATCCTGCAGTGTCCCTTATCCCCTCAGAAATGTCCATTTTAGCTTTTTTTTCAGATCAGTCAGTATTTGACAACCCTTTTTGTATTCATTAATAGTCTCCTTCTTAGTACTTATATTATGCTCCCTCTTTTTTTCTATCAGCTGCTGTTTTTTGCTCCCTAACACCCTTTTGCTATTCCTAAATCTTTCATCCAGTCCTTGTCATTTGTCATTGCTAACCTATTAACATATAACCAATTAACAGTCTCAACCTGTTTAAACATCAAACCATCAGCTCCTCTTGTCTCCCCCCAGGTAGGATGAGGTACACTCTCTTAAAGGTTATTTCTCATTTAAGTGCATATTTTCTTTGACTGAGTCACCCCTTAACCTTCCCTCCTCCCTCCCAAAGAGGCTTGCCCTTTCTCTCCCTAAGAGGATGTGTTTTCCAAACTCACAACAACCCTCAAGGCCTCCCCTAAAGACACTTCAGGTATCAGCATCTTTTCCAAGTAGAATTAAGCAAGATATTCCAAAAATGTTACACATCAGGTCCCAGATCCTCTTGTATTCCACATCCCAGAACGTGTTCTAACTCTACAGTCCTCAGTTATGCAGCTAATGTCTTCACTTTGGCTACATTTTACCTTGGCTGTGACATCAATCTGAATATTTGTGTTTGGCTGCCGACCATCCAAGGAGGACCAGGACTTCTTGCGGATTCAATGCTTTCCAGGTGGGAATGCTTGATTTCAGCCACAGGCTGTATTCTCTTTCTTGACATATGACTTCAGAGTTGGCCAGTTTATAATACCTGACACTGTTTTACCCAGAACAGTCTGGCCTACACAGATACCATGATGACTCACACCATCCTATTTACCCTTTTTAAGCACCACCACAGCGTTAGCTCTCTTTCAGTACACTGAAATTTATTCAGCACTCAAAGAGCTTTTGAAAACTCAGCGTGACAGATGCAGACACTATTCAACTAACTCCTTTAGAAATCAGATTGGAAAATCAAGACCCTAGCTCATTCTCATAATTAAAGATAGTTTGGGGGTTTATTCAAATAGACTTGCGTTAGACTCTTAGGTCCTCACTACATTTTGATTTACCTGATTTCCTTCTATGCAGTTAAACTAGCACTGAAGCTTCATGAAGATCATGGTTTTCCTCAGCCCTTTTTGATAGGTATTTCTCTCCTGCTGGGAGAGATGAGTAATGGCATTGTTTGGAAGTGGAAAATCAGAGTAGCTATTTATTTTAATGGCTTTTGTTACTTTAACTTAAAATTTATAGCTCAGAGCAGTTGCAATTTCTTTTTACTGTAGGTTTACATGCACACTTGACTCATTCATTTCTCCCTAAGTCACATTATAATGAATATACCTAGAAATGTCATATTCTTTTTCTAAGCTTCCTCTCAGAAAAGTATTCCTAGTAGATGTCTAGATTTCCCCTGAGAAAGCTTAATAAGAAATCTCTAAGCATATTCATTATAATGTAAGTTGCATAGGTATAGCATGTCTCTCTGCTTAAAAATCCAATTATGATTTCAATATTCAGTGGTTTAGTTATATATTTATTGACAAAAACATGTATAAGTACCTCACTGTGTAATGCAGCCCTATTTCTGCTTCAGAAATATATTATAAATATTCATTTGTCAAGTATTTAGTTTATAACGACGGTTGCCAATGTTTTGTGTAAGCTAACTATTCATATTATATTTCTAATTCCTAAATACATATTGGATGCACATATTTTTCCATTTTTAAAAATTCAAGGGGCATTTAAAGAATATAAAATTGTCATGTTCTTTCCCATTTTTCCTAAACTTCTGTAAAGATTACACTGCTAGTAAGACCCTTGATATCAATGGAATAGGTATTTTTCCCCGTGTACTTTTCAAAGTGGACTTCGAAAAGGAGGCTGCTAGACTACAGATTAGGATGTGTGCATTTTCATGTTGGCTTTTTTACAACTGGCTTGCCTTTCTGTGTTTCAAGTTTCCCCATTGTGAAATATAATGAAAATAGGTACATCATCATCATCACTGTCAATAAAACAATTTGCACTTTAAAGCATTATTTAACATCAGTAAAGATTACAGTTACGAGCTCATAGTTTATTTTAGTTTCTTTTATCTCTTTTTTCCTTCCCTATACAGTTTAATTCCTGTTAATGACAACCTAGATATTAAAATTTCACAGTGAAAGTACGCTACCAGGACCTCTCTTCTGCTTTGTAGGTGAGCAATAGGAAACGCGCATTGTGCTCCAAGTGCAACCTGTTGAATTCTGCAATATTAAAAACCACTACAAAAATATAAATTATTCATAGGATTCAGTCAGAATTCATATATCGCATAAAGCTGCATGAGGTGAATTTCAAGCTATGCTTGAGACTCACCAGCTAGGTCAAATTCTTAGGGTAACGCAGCATAAAAGATGCATAAGAAGCATAGAATTGCTTTTCAGCTACTTACAGCTTCAGCATACCTGGAATTACCTTACCCATTTGACATTTACTTGCAGTTTTAAACATGGGAACAAATTTGAGAGGAAATGGTCTATATCATATAATTCTACATATTACAAAGCGGTCCATTGTTCCTGCAATAGTACTTTGCAAAAAAAGTATATACCAGATCAGTTCTCAGCCCTCATTTGATGAGAGAGCTTCCCTTCACTTTACAGTCAAAGAGCAGCTGGATGATAGTTGTAAGTGGAAGACAAATGGTCTTCCGACTGCTTCAAATATAACTGCATAAGATTATAAAATAACTGCAATGCTGCATCCAAAAAGCAGATTAGAGATTTGTATTGTGATACTGTACTACTAGTTATGACGCACAGCAAGGACAGTTGTGGAATTCAGTCTGAGTAAGTCAGCAGGCTATTTCCTCCTTTTTTCCTGCTTATTTATCTTCATGTTTGCTATGTCATTCCCTACCCAAGTGGCATACTGATTCCTCAAGGTTGAGTGACCCTAATTTATGCATTACAATTGATTCTAAATTAATAACAAAAATGAAAGGCAATTTTCTGCAATGCAAAACATTGCATTTATAAAAAGACAAATCCAGTACATCAAAGATGCCTTTTAAAAAGTCCTGCCTCGAAAATGACCATCTGTGCTGCAAGATGATCACTATCATTTCCAGAATGAGTCATTTTCTACTGGTAAATTGAGATTCATCGTTCCCATTTATTTAGATGTACATTTCATTTTAAATCCACATATTATTTGTCAGTGCCAATTGCAAAACTAAGTGAAAACTGAGTCAAACCACTGTTTTATAGCTCCTTAGTTTGTCTTACTTTTTTCTGTGTTGCTTTCTCAATCTTTCTGCAAGAAGATCCCTATAGTCTTTCTTGGAAAAGACAGAATTCCAGATACACACATTAATCCTTTTTAGTGTGCACATAACCTTCTATTAGCACTCCAAAAGCTTTTATTCAGAAGTGGTATGTTTATTTGGAATTCACACTTGCAGCTCTGCTCATTAATCACTAGTGCTGATTGATGCGAAGCATCACAGGGTAGAACACTTCAGGTTTGCTTGGGTAGTAACGCTCAGACTGATTTCTGCAAGTAGGCTTTTTGTGCCAGTTTGGAAAAGCAGAACAGCGTGGAGCAGAATACCCATTGTTTTGCACTTCCTGAAAATTAGGATGCTATCCAAGCCCCCAGAACACCCCTAAATCTGTGTTGAACTCTCAAATCAATAACAGATTTATACCTGCAAAGTTATTTCTAGATGAAATTATTGTCTAATAACTGCAGAAATGCTAAGCTGGAGGGAAAAGGTCTTCTTGTCCTGCACCAGACTGGAGGATGAGGATACAGCTCCAAAAAGCTGGCCTGCTTCACAAAAAGCCTTTTTCATTAGAAAAGCATTACCTATTTAATAATAAATACCACTTAAGTATTTGTTTTAGAAATGGTAGTATTCTGAAAGTTATACTCTAAAATCTCTGCAAGCCACTGTGATTTGCACCTGCAGAGAGAATTTCACTCTGCCTGTATTATACTGCTATCCTGGGATGGCACAAGGCATCCCTGTGATGCTTTTGGCTCTCCTTTCCCTGCCAAGGCAGCTTCACAGGCAATCTGCATTAGGTGCTCACATTCCAGTCAGCAAACAGGAGTGAGATAAAGCTTGGACTTTGTCATCTAAGGATAATAGAGTAAATAAGCTGAAAGGCCACATCCTAAAGAGCTACATCTAAAGTAAAGGCAATTTTCATGTAAAGCCATAAATAATACAAAAATGCAGCAGAATTACTCACTGCAAACTATCTGGTGAGAACAAGTGAGTTCGGAAATGAGAGAAAGGCAATAAATAAATGGTATTACCTGAAAAATAAAATGTCAATATAATAATTTAAAAGAAACAGCAGCAGAATGCTGCCTCTAGGCAGCTATGACTTGCATAAAATAACTTTTCACATAATAAGTATCTCAAGGTCTCAGTGATCTTGGCAAAGTTAAAGGGATAGCTTTCAAGTAGACATGAATAATTCTTTTACCTGGACTCACATAGGTGGGTTTTGAACTCTTAAATGATGCTTAACTTTTCAACTTTTCTTCATATTTGATATGGAATATACAACATTTTTCCTGCAGTTGATTTTTGTTTCGATCATTTTTAGAATACTTCCTAGTAGTGTCAGTGCCTTCTTTCTAGTATCTGTATTTTCTACTGACATGTTTTCCCTGAACAAATTCCCTGAAGTTTTCACTGCAGAGAGCGTAAGTAACTTCAGGCTTGTGATCCAGTATATTGGACAATGAAATTTCTTTTACTCCTTTGGGAACAAAATGGCTCAGTGTGTCGAGTGACTCTTATTGAATTTAAAAAGAATATATCAAACAGTCTCCAGTTTTCTTCTTCTTCTTGAGCATTCTTCAGAGCTTCAAATTATTTTGAAAACACAGTGAGATTTCATAACCAAATATTCAGTAATTTAAAATTGCTCACACAATAGGAAAACTCTCATCTTCCCTGGACCTGAGGACTCACTGAAACAAATTGTGAACCCTTCATCCAAGGACCTCACTTGGAGTATTGTGTGCAGTTCTGGTGCACAACATAAAAAGGACATGGAACTGTTGGAACAAGTCCAGAGGAGGCCACGAGGATGATCAGGGGACTGAAGCACCTCCCGTATGGAGACAGGCTGAGAAAGTTGGGGCTGTTCAGCCTGGAGAAGAGAAGGCTGCGTGGAGACCTCATAGCAGCCTTCCAGTATCTGAAAGGGGGCTTATAAGGATGCTGGGGATGGACTCTTCATCAGGGACTGTAGTGACAGGACAAGGGGTAACGGGTTCAAACTTAAACAGGGGAAGTTTAGATTGGATCTAAAGAAGAAATTCTTTCCTGAGAGGGTGGTGAGGCACTGGAATGGGTTGCCCAGGGAGGTTGTGAATACTCCATCCCTGGCGGTGTTCAAAGCCAGGTTGGACAGAGCCTTGGGTGACATGGTTTAGTTTGAGGTGTCCCTGCCCATGGCAGGGGGGTTGGAACTAGATGATCTTAAGATCCTTTCCAACCCTAGATATTCTATGATTCTATGAAATACCCAGAACCCCCCGTATGAGTTACTAAAACCAGGGAATACATAGACATTAAAAAATGAATATACAAATGAGTAAAAGCCTAATTCACAGTGATATTCTTTGCCTTGGAAAGCTTGAATTATCGTGTGTAAATCCAAATTATGTATTTTTTTCTCTATCTGAAATATAAAGCTAGCCCACATGCATGGGAAGGGACATCCTTCTCTGAGATAATGCCCTCAGAGGAGTTTAAATGGCATTGCAGTGATAAATCCAAGGAAAGACACTATTCTGATTTAACTGAGCTAGCATCCATGCAATGTTTTTCAGACACTGAAATTTAAAGCAAAATTCTAAGATAACAGTATGAAGATATGAATTTCTTCGATAGGCACCCACAGGGAGCTAAACATATAGCATTATTTCATCTTCTTTTCCTAATCACAGTGTAGCAGTTAATTTTTTTTCCCTAGTCACTTATAGCTTTCCCCCCTCCTTCATCTCTCTTTTTGTAGCTTTGCAGCTTTTCTATTGTGACTACAGGGATGAGAAGTGCTGCCATGCCACAGCTGGGAAAGGATTCACCCTTTGCACAGCTGTAGCAATGATGAATTATAGGGCAAGTCTTCCTTATAAAAAGAGGTAAAAAAAGACATGTGCTTTTTACTGTTTGCCCTGGATAACTCAAATTCTTCTGGCACTGCATATTCTGACGCAGTCCAGATCATCCCTGTCTGTAGAGGATGTTAAGCAGATGAGTTCTCCTAGTCCTATTAGTGCTTTTGGGACAGGTATGGGCAGCTCACCTATTCTTGACCGCACTCTCAACCTGTAGCAATGCAGCTATCAATAGCAATAGGAGTAAATAAAAATGTTTTGTTTACATCTCCAAGAGGGATATAATAGTGGAAAGTTGTTCCTTCACTTCTTTAGCCAATAATCATCAGTAAGAGAGTTCCATGGGTTTACTGAGTTTCCAGTCCCACTCACTGATGTGGAGAATGACAGTTAACAACATTGGGCAGGAGCTTCTCTCCCTTAAAAAGATACAGCCCTCCACATCCCAGCTCTTCTGCCTTTCCACACGTGCTCCATTCAGACCTCGTGCACACATTTCAGACCTCTTCCAAACACAGGTGAAACAGGTCCCCACAAGACACACAGATCTCTACAACCAGGAATAGTTTCAGCATATAATGACTCTCTGACAGAATAAGAACAAAGAATGAAGTTTTCCAGTGATTAGTTATATTTTGGGTGCCAAATTAGGGCTGCTCTGAGGTGACAAAATCACATGCTTTGTGTGAGTAATGTTACAAGGAAATCAGACTGTTCCAAGGAACCTCAATTTAGGTCAATGAACTAAAGCAACCAAATTCTGCAGTTGCTCTGGAAAAGGTTGACCTGGTATTTCAGTGTCGCATTAGCAGGACTGCACACCAGGATCCTTCAGCTTCTTTCATCAGCTTGCTCTTGTACAACCAAAGGTCAAAGCAAAATCTGGTAAGGCACAAGAGACAAAAGGAGAACACAGGCATTAAGTGCATCCAGGGACCAGAAAGTCTGTCCTTTCCAATGCTTACAACCTCTCTGAAGGTAAACCGCAGCCACTGACATAACTGCCTATCAGTGTCAAATTTAAGCTAAGATGTAGTTGGAATTAGAAAGCATAAAGGAATTTCCCACACAGAGATTGCATGCACTACGCTTGTATTTCCAAGGATATTTCTTATTTTTGCTTTTTATTTTACAGAACTATGCGTTGCACATAAAAGGCAAAGACTTTGTATAGATACCCAAGAGATCAGTTTTTCAAACTGGCTGCAAAAGAGCAAAAAAGATGAGATTCATGTTTTCTGTTTGCTGATAACTCTGCTCCCTACATAAATACTCCTGCTTCTTCTTGTGAGCAGACTGTGGCCCCATCCAGGAATATCCCTGTGGATATTACCTTATTGCCATAAACACCCATAGGCCACTATTCTACTATAAACCTGATACAAGCTAGTCAGTAAGAAAGATGCTGCCTTTAAATTACAATTCATTTCAGTCTGAGGCTGCAAGAATAACCACCACTTACTCTCACTTAGGAAGCAGGCAGAACATAGCAAAGAAGAAACATAATAAGGGCATCCAGTGAGAAAGCTTTCAACAGTGAATACATACAGTTCTGTAAAATGAACACTCAGAGAGCAAGACTGTGTTTGGAGGAGCTCAGCAGGTACCTGAGGGACACTTGCTTTAAAAGATTTACTTTCTCCTGTTGGAAGATGTCAGACCACTCCACTGGGGCTGTTGATGGCTGGATATTGATTTGTGTACTCTGGGTTCTCTAACCACATGGATCTACAAAATAAGCTTTTAAGCACTGAAAATACCTTTTCCTACTGGCCATTTCTTGACCACTCACCTCCACTCTGTTATTTCTGAACCCTATAAAGGAGGACTTTCCTGGCACTGCAATGTCCTACCGTCTTATTCTTGAGAGTTCAAAGCTTATTGATGCATGAACAATCAGTGTATAGCACTTTATATAAAGGCAGAAAGCAGATACACTACTCTAAAAGTGAAAAGCTTATTTCCCAGACATACAAGCAAACAGCAGATAAAAAGCTGAAGATGTACCAGCAATGTGTACTCACAACCCAGAAAGCCCTGTACTGCACCACAAGAAGCATGGCCAGCAGATTGAAGGAGGTAATGCTCCCCCTTTACTGCATTCTGGTGAGACCCCCCTACAGTCCTGTGTCCATCTCTGAGGCAACAACACAAGAGGGATGTGGAGCTGTTGGAATGAGTCCAGAGGAGGCCACAGAGATGCTGCGAGGACTGGAGCAGCTCTGCTATGGAGCCAGGCTGAGAGAGCTGGGCTGGTTCAGCCTGGAGAAGGCTCCTTAAGCAGAGACCTTATTGTGGCCTTTCAGTACTTTAATGGGGGCCTACAAGAAAGATGGGGAGAGACTGTTTAGCAAGGCCTGTTGCAGTAGGAGAAGGGGTAATGAATTTAAACTGAAAGAGGATAGATTCAGACTAGATACAAAAAAGCAAGCTTTTCTAATGAGGGTACAGAAACACTGACCCAGGTTGCCCAGAGAGGTGGTAGCTGCTCCATCCCTGGAAACATTCAAGGTCAAGTTGGATGGGGCTCTGAGCAACCTTGAAGACATCCCTGCTTATTGAAAGGGGCTTGATCTAGATGTGCTTTAATGGTCACTTCCAACCCAAACTATTCTATGATTCTTTGCTTCTATGATTCTATGGTCTCTGTTAAAACAAGATACATAGATATAAAAAACATTACATTGATCTGAATTAAAATCCTTGTGTCATTGAATGCAATCCAATTCCCACTGCTCTTCAGTATTCAGTAGAATGCGCCTCATTATATTTGTGCAAACTTCTGCATTTTCACAAAAGAAATTATTGATGAAAACAGCATAATTAATAGTTCCTATTACAGTAGTAATAACTCTTAGGTTTGCAAGGTACCAAAGAAAATAAAAGCCCAGGCCTGAAATAAATTCCTTACTCTACTAAAATATACAAGGATTGCTTTTTCCATTGCTTCCTCAGGATTTTCAAATTCTATGCTATAAGTTTACTTCTGATTACAGTTCCAGCCTTCCTCGTTGAGGTTTGGATAGACCCTGGAATGTAGTGGAAATGTGGAAACCCAACCTTTAGAGAATAATAATCTTGAACTAGAAAAATAACATCTCGTGGTACTTGCTGTCACTGAAATATCAAATCAAAGGAAAGACGAGGGAGAGAGTAGATCTTCTCTCTCTTCACTCAACAGAGCATGTGGTGGATAGAGAGTAAAATGCATCAGAGTTGTCACAGCGGACTCCCAGATGACAAATCATTATCAAGCATGATTTACTCTTGTGGAATATCTTTAACCTGTTTTTCTAAGGAAATCATTATGCCAGCTGAGCATTCATGCCTGTCTCTCTTTCAACTGTAGCAAGTCCAATAGCCAATTGCAACCAAATCTGAAAAAGTGAGGAGGAAGCAAAACAAGTGCCTAAAAACTTTGTAAAACTGTGTGGTTCATTTAAAACAGGGACATTCTGCAGTGTAACCTGAATTGTTATCATAGGCCAGACAATCCACAGGAGTATAAAAGAAAAAGAGACACTTTGTGCATGTCTCAGCCTTGGAAAAATCTCAGTCAGAGCCTGACCTGTTCAGATACCAAGGTCAGTCAATCTCATGATGACAATGTATTGCGATCTAGATGTCTTTAATTCCAGTGTTGATAGAATTTAATCTTTCTACACAGTCTATTCCACAAAAATAATATGATTTCATACAGATAATGGAAATCTGTGCTGAAGCATCAAAAGATTCTGTGAAAACAGCTTTACCAATCATAATGACCTCTTTTTCTCTAACATCTGAAGAGTAGACAAGGTTAGATGAGCAAAAAAGGACTGAGAACTGAACTCAGATGTTGAACTTGGCATGAAAAGGACACAAATCGTTAAGTGACCCATTGTCTGTCTTTATCCTTCTTCAAGGTGACTACTGATGTAGGCTGATATTCCATCAACTTCTATTAAAATCCTCTCTTCAGCATACCCCTCCAAGCACAGCACTGTGCCAAGGAGTCAGTCAATTTGAACTTTTCTCCAGCTTAGAGAAGTTAGGCTAGGCTTTGCCATAGAGTCCATTCAGTTTCCTCTTACTCTGACCACTGATGTATAAAAGCGCATTATCAGTCTTGATAGCAGTGGATATATTTTCCAAGTCCTGCAGTAATGGAAGACTAACATCACTGCACTAGTATGAGTCATGTTATGTAGAATTTCCTCTTCATGGTGTCTTTAATATTCAAGCTGGAGCAAGGTAATGGCTTATTTTTAGGAATTTTTTCTAAATGTGCATTTGGGCATTGTAGTTTATTAGAAATCACCAAGTCTTGTCTACACCCAGATCTGCATTTTATGCCTGTAAGGTAGAGAAACTCACACATTCTCTGAGGTAGTTGAAGGAATTAAAACTGTATTTTTTATTACTATTTTGAGAAGACAATTTTTTTTATTTCCCTTAAATGTGCTGCTCAAGTAGGTTCTTTTGAGACCTCTAAATGAGAAGCACTTATTTAAAAGTGATCCTTGTGGGATCAGGGATTAGTGATGGTAGCTGATAAGTGGCTGGCACAACTGAAGAAGAGTGAAAGGATAAGAGCATGTCCCTAAAGAGGAAGCTGGCAGAGGGGGTACTTAAAACTTCCTTACCTCCTGGAACATCACTAATCACAGCTTTTAAGGTGGATCTGCCTCAAATTCATAATTTTTGTGAGTTCTCACTGAAGCTTTTCAAGCTCAAATCCCCAAGTCTTGTTAAACTGTAAACTGGGACACAACATTTTAAACAGAAACAACTGAACAACATTATGTCAAAGAGCAAAAATAAAGCTTTCTACACTAGCTGGCTGTATCCTTGCAGTCATTTCTTCGTATGCCAGCTGAGTCTCGGGCAGCTCGGTGATGCTCAGCAAGCTTCGCACTGTCCATCCCATCAATCCCTTAGCAGAGTTCCTTTTGGGCATTTCTAAGACCCTGCTGATCTGTTCCTGAGCTCCACATGGGACACGTTCAGCCAACATGCACACAGCGGTCCTATGTTACCCCACAGGATGGGACCGTCTCTTCATCCTGAGGCAAAGTTCATACCAAAGGCAGTAATTCCTCAGGATTACATCCCACAGATTCATGTCACCTATTGATGAAAGTGACCTCCTACAATTAAATTCATGGTGTCCTTGCAAAGTCAATAGAAACTGAAGTAATCAGTCCTTTACCATCTTCCCTTTCACTCTGCTATATAAAAAAAAGCAGGAAAGAGTGCAAAAGCCCTAATACGTCTTCAACCAATTTATCTTTTACATTGTAAAATCTTGTAAATTATACTGACTTTTTAAAAATGTGGATAAATGTCATGAAGAAAATATTTGATGGTTTTGGGATGCAGAAATCTGTAACTTGGATAACTGGACTAAAATGGAAAGTTTATTACAAACTGTTTGATATGGGCAAACTACATTTTTATCTCTCAACAGCAGGAGCCTTAATACATTTTGCAGCTTTGCCATTAAGTACAGAGAGATGATTTTTCCATCTAATTTCTAAAAGAAGTTTTGTGGAAGAAAATGGATAATCAACATGGAGAATGACTTTCTTCCAAAGATGCTTTTAGTCTAATATAAATGACAGCTATTTAAAGGCAATCACTTGTGTTTTATATCTCACACAAAAACCAGCAGACACAGTACCCTGCCTTTGAGACAAAACACTGATACATGTGACAGAACATTTCAAGCAGTAACAATCAGAAACCATAGATTCAGCAGCATCCAGAAAAAAACTGAAATATCCTCTATTTTTTGCTATTGTTGTTCAGTCTTTTAACTGATATTGTGCTGTATTATGTTGTGAATAACTAATTATTTGCATCAGACAGGTACAGGAGATGAAAATCACATTCATTCTCTAATATGTATACTGATAACTTACACATCTGTTAAAAATAAAGTGGTTTTCAAAATATCACCCAGGAGGCATTCTGTTCTGTTCAGTGACCTTTGGAAACTCTAGTCCAATGAATAACTAGTGATGCACAAGTAAGCTGAGAGACAGTAGATAAAAAGTGCCTGTAACCTTACATGCTATCTGTTACGAGGATAGCTATGGTAAAAAGATATATTGCTGTTTCATAATCTGTCTGAGAGAGAAAATCAATGAGAACATAAACTTGTATCCCTTTAAGTTGAATGGTTATGGAATTCATTATCCTGGACAGTTAAAAATATAACATGGAGAAAAAGTGCAATGAATTGTATAATTTAAGTATCTAATTTAATGGTATTTTGCTACCTTACAGGCATTTGTTCATATGGCATCAGTCACATCTTGGTAAATCCAGCCTTGCATTCAAACACTTTTTGCTGAAAGAAGCTTAACTGTGTTTGCTTCAAGATGGCAAAACTTCATATTAACGGAATGCTGGTAGAATATTGAAGGAATTCAGCAATGACAGTCTTGCATCCATTAGAAATCTCTGTAAGCACTATGACGCATGACAAAGACTAGGCCTTCTTTTTTACACAATATATGGCCATCTGGTTTTGATCTTGAGGCAAAGAAAGTCTGCAGTCTGAAGAAAATTACATAACCAAAAGCCAAGGAAACCCCACCAAATTCAGGAAGATGGGATGCAGCACAAAGTTTAACTATTTCTTTTTCTTTTTGTGACACTTTTAAACCACGCTGCCACCAAAGTCTTTACTGCCAGCTCTGATTATAGCTCACGTAATTCAGACATCCATAAACGTATCTGTTTCACACACATATAGCCTATAGACAACAAAAAATGCTTTTGCAATTTTTGTTCTATAGTAAATAGATGTTTTCCATTATGCACACACGCAAGGAAATCAAGGAGGTTAAAAGAGAAAAGACACCACAATTCCATGGCACAAGCTAAGTCACATAGGCTCTTCCCAATAATCAAACGCCTAGTTAAGCGTTGATATAGTTATGGGGAAAAAGAGCCTGGATACTGGTCTGCAAGCAGCTACATCTGAAACTTCTTAAAAACATGAAATGCTTATCCTGTTGTATCATGCACATTTTTATTGCTTAGAATAAAGAGTGGACATCTTTAATCAAAATGCAAATAATTTTATTCTTAGCCATTTTTAATTTCGTATGTAATTGCATTATTTTTATTATAGATTATTTTTTTTCCTATGAGAGAAGAAAAACTTACACTTACCCTCTCCAAAGTAATTTCTTCAAATTCATATTCAATTTCTGTTCCATTGACCTACAGAAAATAAAATCAGAAAATTCCTTAAATGCATGTGGAAAGTAATTTGGTAGGGATATTGTACAGATATTCCAGTATGATCAGTTTACATGATCAACATGTAGGTGAGACTATCTAAATTATAGGCTACTAAGCTCTTTTTTGTCTTGAATGGTATGTAATCAAGCCTATGAACTTGAAAACAGTAACAGTTCAATATGTGTGAAATAACAAGTCACTCATATGATTTGACTGATATTTGATATAGTGTGTTGGTGGACTTGGCACAAATGTTTAAGTAGTTTCCAAGGTAATAGTTTCATGTAAAAAATAGATGATGACCTGTTTCTAAAAATTGTTCCCACAAATGGAAGAAAGATTAATTATTCATTGCCTTATGAGCTCCAATTTACCTTGTACTACAAAACCAGACAGGAAATTCACAGTACTTATGTAAAAATCACTCACTGATACATACACTGAAATACATCTTGTTTACTATATTAACCTAGGGCAAGAACATGACAGAGGACCTTTGCAATAGACAGATGAATGGCAAAAAGGCACAGAATGTTAATATAATTCTTACGCTTTCAGTGTCAAAATAAATTAAAGTACAAAATGTAGAGCACCAAAATGGATTGCACTGGACAAGAAATCTATCAGCTCAAGACATGACACCAATTTAAGCAGTATTGTTCCAAGAAACCTTGTTCCAGTCTGGCACGGGTTTTTTTCTGTACCTCTAGGCAATTCACTTAACATCCCTTCCTTCATTTCCACATTTCTTTCTCATAGTACTGCATCTGAAAAAGCTACAAAAGCTGACTGTATTGTCAGGAAACTGCAGAGTAATGAAAACACTTCTATTATTAAAACCTGAGAAGAATCCAGTGTTCCTTGGCTGCAGCTAGGCAGCAATTCTTTTTGATTTGGCAAGAAAATATTGATTAATCAAAAATAATAGCTATTGCCTATGAATCATGACAGTTTAGGTTTTGTGATGATAGGATGTTTCCTGGAAAACAGTTTTGCTTTATTGTTTTATTTAATTTACACTTAATGAAAAAAAATTAAGAATTGTAAGAGCAAAACTGATGCCTTAAGATTGACCAAAACTTGGAGAGACAAATCTGTTATTTCTCGGAACAAGAATGTTTATTACTCCTCTCACTCCCAGACACTAATTTCCTGTATTAGCTTTCTAACTGCAATCAGAAAACACAGTACACAAATCATTCTTTATCTAGTCAAGCACCTTTCAAGTGTAATTACCTGCTTCGCTTGTGAATATTGTAACTAGGTACATATGTCTACCAAAAAAATTTTCCTATAAATGCTACCAACTCTTTAATTTGTCTGCAGTTCAAGCTCTGATAAACCACAAAACCAGTAATAGAAATACAATCCCTAGAATCTGTGTTCAAAAGGAAAGAGGAAGAAGGAGAGTAGTCCAAAGAAATAACTCATGCTCAACAATGAAACAAAATTACAGCATCAAGGAATAAAATATTTAATATATACATAATACCCGGGGTTTCTTTACATTATTACAATCTGGTAATCACACTACACTAAACCCAGATATGAACAAATATTTTACTATAGGATATTTTATAGGATATTTTCCTGGTTTATGTTATCATTTTAATGCCTTCTCCATGGACTCTTCTATTAATACAGGCAACTTACTAGGTATGAACAGCTTTATAGCTCATCCATTTCTCGTCCTTTCTTGTCTAATGATAATGAAATCAAAGCTATCTATATGTCTCTGTTTTCATGAACTTCTCTTTCATCTTAGGTTGGTGGATAGCTCTGATCTATGTCTTCAATTCCTCAGTCTTGCTCTATAAAGCTGTCTTTGCTTCACTGCTTATAATCACTTTTCCTTTGCATTAAAAACTCGTTAGTGCAGCAAAATGGGAAAAAGCAGGACATGAGAAGTGAGCAACCTCTGTATAAAGATGAAAGCGGAAAACACAAGCTGAATACTCAATTTATATTTGCACACAAACTATATCTTGATTATGATCATCTGAGGAGTTTCTTTTATCATCCACAGCCACGATTCCAAAAGGGTCTTCAGTTCAAATCACTATTAATCGCAGTAGAGATCTATTACCAGGTTCCATAGCAGCAGGGTTGATATGAATTAAAAAGATGATCTTTTTCCAGCTCCTTTTATTTAAGCATATCTATCTACATATGCATTCATTGCCGTTTTTCTTCTGGTCGCTCAGAAGACCAATGCAGTTATTTCGTAAAGGATCTAATAAGATGTTGCACCTACCTGAAGCAGGTGTAATGATGCAGTATGGCATACAGTACCATTCATTGCTAGCACCACTTTAGTTCATACTTAGACTCTTTGGCTGCACCTATGCTGCTAAATTAGAGTCACTTTTCAGCCAAGTCTCAATGATTAAGGCTGTTTCTGTCTGGAGTCTGCTGGAAGCAAATAGTCCAGGACTAGCCAAAAGTTAAGCAGGAGAAGAATCATGGCTCTAGTACCGGCACTGGCTTCTTGGTGCTCTCATTTAGCAGCATATGGACATACCCTCTGTTTTTGTCCATTTTAATTTGACAGTCTCTGGTCTGACAAAGCACCTAAACAAGCTGTCTGAACACAAAACTTCAATTTCTTGCATTTCTATGAGTTTTCTGAATTCTGCTTTTATATCAGATTGCACAAGAACACAGCAACATTTACTATGCCCTGTACGATCCTAGGTAACTATGAAAAATTCCAAACCTTTTCATATGGTTTTCCCTTCTCCTCCACAGTCAAAGAAATTGTCAGCTTTTCCAAGTCAGTTTGGGGATATTCTGTCCCATCTTTCAGGAGCAAAAGGTTGACACAACAAATGTCTTTAATCCTACCAAAATTTTATATTTATAATCCTGAAATGAGAAGTAGCTCTCTTTATACTCAGTGAGAAGAAACAGGCACTTCTAGGTCTTAACTCACTTCATCCTACACTAGCAATCTCAGGTAGGTTAGATGAATTGTGCCCCTGAGTTTTCCTTTCACTTTCTGTACAAATAGAGTCTAAAAATTATGTGTAAAGTTTGGTGAGCACTTGCCTTAAATCTATTTTCTCTGTATTACTCCTACCTATAGGCTGATAACAAAGTTCTTGCTTAAGGGATATCATATGTCTTTCATCGTTATACAGAAGTGAAAGGTCAGAACATTGGTTTAGCAGCTTTTCTGATTGCTTTTTTGGGCTTGTCTGTACCTGTAACTGGCAGCACATGCACAGCATATCCAGCACCTGCTCCCACAAGCCCAGTTTGTCTCCCTCCTTCTCCAAAAGCTCAAGCCAAGATCCTTTGCTGTTGGCTTTCCTCTGTGACTTGGGACACTAATATCACCTCTCTGGAGAAAGAGTGCTCGACACCATCTGTAACAGTAACAGGCCCAGAGGACTCTGGCAGAAGTGGGTAAGAAGTGCACAAGATAAGGTCCATGGGAGGATGTGATCTGTAAGTCTGTCAGCAAAATTTGCTTCATCCAGGAACATGCTTTATTTCCAGCGGAACAGAAAAGATGTTGACCGTGACAATATACATAAGTGCTGCATGAGGAACAGGTCTTCATGAAACCTTAGGTAACTTTGAGGGCCTTTGTTGCTCTGTTGTTCAGGAACAGCATCACCAGCATACACTTCAGATGCAAGAGGGCTTCTCCGTTTCTTGACCTGATATATGTTTATTATCCACAGTCTGATGAACTTACAGCCTCTGTAGAATGAGTCACTAAATTCAATGAAGTCCCGATATTTAAAGCAACTACTTACAAATGTGGGGTAACAGATGTGTTTTATCTACAGCTGTACTTGCTGTACTGGAGGACTCTCCCAAACTTTTCACAAGAAAATGTCTTTAAGAAGGAGATGTAATGTATACTAACTATCTGGATTCCAGCACTCAAGAGAAATTTCCTGGTGATGCTCGAATCACTTCTACCACTAGAGTTCACTTATCTTTCTGAGATGAAAGCGCTAGCTGTCTTCAGATGACACTTTCTTTCACGAGAATGAGAAAGAAGGAACAGAGTTTTTTGTTTTTGTGTTTTTTTTGGTGAAATACCTGAAATAAAGCCCAGCACAAAGAACAGCAAAATAAGGACCTGACAGACTCAAAACTATTTGCTCCTTTCTGTGAAGAATTTTACTTTGACTTTCCAGGAAGTTTCTCTCAGTGCAGTTTAAGAATAGCATAAGCAGCTGAAGTAGTCCCTTAATGAAAATCAGTTCTACAGATTGTGATAGATTCCTAAAATCCTGGAGAAAAATACTCTGTTGGGTTCTGCATTTTCACATATTCTGTCACTTTGTTAAGACATTTATAGGTATATTTTTTCTCATAATAATAACATGATACCTTTTATACTTCTACAGTTATTTGATTTGACAGACCTGTTTACACTCAAACAAGTAAGCACTGCCTAATTCTTTCATGCTGTACTTCACATCTACAACTGCATCCACCCACTCAGTAAGATAAAGATGGCATCATATGAATTTTAATGATAAGAACTATATTACAATAGTGACAATGGCATCAAAACAGCTCCAATTTATACAACTATAATATTTTGAAACCATTGCACCTATTCTTTCCAACAAAATTTGTCATTAGAGCTGTTTGTTATGCTTAGTCTTATTTTTGAGAAGAGAATGTTTTGCCTAAAAATTACATCTGTAGACTTTTATTACAAACAAAATCCATTTTTAATTATAGTGAATTGGATATTGTTTTTCAGCTGCCTTCAAGAAAGAAAACTGCTTCTTCTACTTTTCTTATCATATGCATAGAAAGATAGCTATCCCGCCAATGATTTTCCCTCCACAAGCAAATTGTATTCTTTTGGCTGTATGGTTTCACCAGCTGCCTAACCACCCAAACCTCACCAGTATACAAGATTGCCAAATTCTGGTTGTACAAGGAACCCTAGGACGTATTTGTCCTTTAGAACTTTCCAATTGGCTGCATAATTAAGCTGGTCCATTTTACATTTCAGAAACATCAAGGCCATTCGGGTAGCTTAACAAAGATAAGGTTTAAATAGCCCTTCATGATTTCTTTATCAGCAGGTCTAAAGACTGATCCTTACTGAGCCCTTTGCCATCTCAAGATTAAGGTTATTTCTTCATTAACGTCAAAGGAAACCTGCCCTTTTGATACTGCTTTACTAGAGCATTAAAAGTTTCCTTTCTAAATGCATACAAACATACAGAAAGCATTCTCCTGCAGTTCTAATTTCAAATATGATGATTTTGTGTTTTGAAACTGTCCTAAAGAGACTGACAGAAAGTTTTTCCTGCTAATCTTCATTATCTACTTGAGTGCCTTTTGTGACCTTTTCATTTAAGATATGCCACATCTATTTTTATTCACAGTGCGTAACTAAGCGCGCTCATTGTCATCCATATTGCCTTTAGGAAACTAGGACAATATATTAAGTTCTTTGAATGAAAAGTTACCATAACCTAAAACTTTCTCATCACAATATGACTGTTCTGATGTGAAGAATGCAGAGTGAAAGACCATCTGGTTTTGAAAAAAATTTATATTTAATCAAGAATAGGTCTTACAGTATGCGTGCAATTGATTTGTGAATCCTTGTGCAGCTGCTTACAAAGCACTCAACCACCAGCAATTATATGCCTTTTAGGGGAGGTATCACCCTCAACACACAATTAGAAGAGCTCCCGGAAGCCACATCCAGCTCTTGGTCAATACCTATAAAGATCTGCAGCACATTCACAATCAACTTGTATCCTGCTCAAAAGGTACTACTTTTTATCATTCTTTTCTTCTTAGATGTCTCCTATATCCTTTTCCAGGTCTTAATTTTTAGTCAGCCTTCTTCACTGTTTGTGTACCGTACTTATCCTTTCCTTTCTTTTTTCCTCCCTCACTGTTTTTTCTCCCCTTTCTGGGTTTTCTTGCTTTCATTCTCTTGGAGACATACTCATTTAGCAAGTAACTATTATCACTGTTCTCTGGTAGACTCCAGATCCCTAATTTCATCTTACCTCGTATCTCAAATCTTGTTCAGAACAAAATAATGTTTTCTTATCTATTGTGAATCACCATCCCCTACCTCTAATCACAACTTCTTATGTCTTCACCTCAGTCTCCACTGATTTCTCTGATTTCCATTCCTTTTATGTTTTTTGTTTCTTCCTTCTTGCTACCTCCAAATTTGTTCTTTTTCTCTCACAATCAGATGCACACACATGCGTACCGAATTCAGCACTTTGTCTAATTCCACTTCATCTAAAGGATTATTTATTATTAGCTTTCCAGCTTGTCATCTTTTCCAGCTAAACTTTTAACATGATCTCCCATATACACCCCAGAACAAAAGTGCCTATCTCTTTGCAAGTGTAAGCACTTGATATATTTAATTCAGACCCATCACAAAACTCCCACTTTCATAAGCATAATCCATTGTGCAGATTAAAGCAGAGAGATCACAATTTCAAATGAGGTTCACAGTAAGTGGAAATGAAATGACATCAATGCATGAATTCTGTTTAGGCTAGCACCTCCAAGAGGTACAAAATTAGTATCAACAAAAGACGGAGAATGCAAATTTCAGCTTTTGTGCTTACAGCTTTCTATCTTGCACTAAAAGAAATTCATACGCCATAATATTAGTTTTCTAATAGGTAGGAATCTAAATTAAGGAGTCGTCAAGGCTTTTTTTTTTTCCAGGCATCAGAAGGGGCTGATTTATGCTGTGTGCCTTAGTCTTCTGTTTGAATTGCCATTCAAAGTACCTGTCTGCCCACTGATTAAATAGAGATACTTTGACGTTTAGGATTTGAATCCTTAAAAAAAAAATTCTGTAAAATGTAAAATTCATTATATTCCTATATCTTAAATCTATAAGATAGATCAGTGCAGGAATTTGAAACAGTGCATTCTAGAAAACTAGAAACAGTCATTTTTTCCCACTAAATTAACATTCTTTTTTGTGCAATTCAGGTCATTTACTATACGGCTGCAGAAGTTTGCAGTCACTCTGCCTTTCATTTTCTTCTGTGCTTCTGCCACTGCTGACACCCTAACATATGAGTTATCATAAACACTCCATTTGTCAGGTTCCTATATCTCTGGTCCATTTCAGTTGTAGAAGAAAATCCATCAGACTTTTCAGCAGTCTGAACAGTTCATCCATTTCTGGAAATGATTTTCCTGGGCAATATTTCATTCAGTGCACAAGATACATAGAAATGGAAAACTGCTGTTGCTTGATTGTGACCTTATTTCATCAACAAAGATTATAAAGTACTTGTAACTTGGGACTTACAAGGTTATTTTCATAATATTTAATACCATAATTTGCATAATTTTATTTAAAAGGTTGATAGCTGTAGTTAGAGTGTTTAAAAGGCAGACATTAATATATAACTGGGTTGTTTGATTCATTTAAACACCTAAGATAAATTTTTTCTCTTAGTTCTATGGAAAAATCAATAGCATACTAACTGGCAACATTTTAGGCAAGCAAATAATAGAAATAATTTACTTCATTCTTTGATATCTGTTACATGCTCATGTGCAATCATATAATGAAATATATATAACATACATAACAAGCATTCCCCTTTTCCTCAATAACTAAATACGGAACCAACGCTATTTTCTTGCGGTTTGTTAAATGACAATGCACTCGGACATATTTTTGTGCCTAAAATTATCTCCCAGTATCTTTGTTTACCTTTGACAGATAATACTTCATTCACTGCTCTCTGACCCCACTGCTTTTGGACAAACCATAATCAATGAATTCTCTTGGGATCTTTTGTTTTCATTGGTTAAGTAGCACAAGTACTGAAGGCCAAACTGTACTGTCAATAACACTGGTGCAACCCTATTGGTGTCACTGGGCCTCTACTAGTGTAACTAGCGTTACATTTACTCATCTATGGTGTACTTACACCTGCAGGAGGAGCTCACCTGAAAAGGTAAAGAAAATACTTGCACGAATGATAAAATGAGTAATAAGGAATATTCACATAATAAGGTATAAGTAAATTTATAGGCAAATGTCCATGTATTGCACAGGAAAAGCTTTTCAAGCATGAATCACTTGCTTTGCAAGTACTTTTACTGCAGCAGAAAGGTTCTCTATTTCTCTTAAAATCTTGGAAGACTTTAGTGTACGTATGGGCAGGGAGCCACAGTCCTCTGCACTCTACAGCTAAGAGCATAGTGAAACAGCTCCCTCATGCCTGATTAATTTTGCTGCAGGAAAAAAAAAAGACAGACAATCTGAATGGCTAAAACAAAATCAAAATGGTTTCTGCTCCTCCTCCACAAGCTTGGGGAAAGAAAATTGATGTAGCTGTTGTTCACAGGGATTAACAGCGCACACACTGAGAAAGCGCTAATACAGCACCATTGATCATTACCAGTCACAGTCTAAGCCTAGCCAAAATTCAGTAAATTGTCCCAAATGTTCTCAGCTTTCTAGGTAGGAAAAACTGGTTTTTGCATCAGTTTGAGAGAGATTTCCTTTTTTTTTTCATCTTAGGTTGAAGGAGAGAAAAATCACTTTCATCCACCTTCAGTTTCATTTCTGATACAAAGATGCGATTTTGAAAGGTGAACCTGAGTGTTACCTTTGAAATAACTTTTATTCATTGCCTTAGTATTCTAAAAAATAAAAGATATGTGCTTTTAAAGTTATCTGTTAAACTACTGCAGGAAACAGCAGAGCTGCTTCACTGAAGCACTGAGGAAAAAGGCAAAAGAAAGCTGGAGAAAAGTGCTGATGCATTATGCTCTTCAGAGCATGCACAAAAAGCTTGTACTGCACAATAAGCTCCCACAGATGAAGAAAGTAGTGTTGGGAGAAAACCTATAGCAGGAAAAATACTCTAAACATATTTTTAATATACTAAAATGCACAACGGCAATACAGAAATCATTTGAAAATGTTTAATGTTGTGCAATACTACTTTAAAATGTCAAGTATTGCATCAACCTTCAAAAGTAGAGCATAATTTACCAATTACATGAAGTCTCTTTAGTACGTTCTCCATAGGTATCCTGACATAATCAAACCTATGATTCCACCATCTAAACTGTAAACTATTGGGCAGGAGAAATGTGGAAAATATTCTGGTTCTTACTTCAAAAATATGCACTAAAGTTTGTGGTCAGTGATCATCACAGGTGGATTTGTGTATATGTCCTGGACATCAAATTCTCTAATATCTATCAAACAGACATTCCTGGGCAATACTTCACCGTACATGCCCTAACATGTTCGCTCTACAGAAGTGTTAATTTTCAGGATTAAGTTTTTTTCCGCCTCATCCTGTATTTATAGTCTGTATTAGGGTATGTAGCAAAAGCTCATCTGCATCCCCAGAAAAGAACATAGTCAATGGCAGGTGAAGGAGCCCAAATAACACCCTGCCTGGCTGCTCCTAGGCTTGTCACAGGAGCCATCAGTGTGTGTGTTGGTAAGTGCATAGGGGTCTGGAGAAGGGTTGCAGCTCTAGGACATGCACACTCAAGTACCAGCTTGGGACAGCAAGGATACAGGGCCAGCTTTACTGAGTTGACTGTCTAAATCCAGCTACTGGCAATTTTCACACTACACATATGTATGTATACATATAGATGGGTGAGGGGGACATGATGAGACTACTGGTGGTACTTTTGTTTGTATGAGTGCTGATTGTGTCTGTGCTGTTCTGTTCAGCCAAGTGTACAGATACACAGATATACTGTCCTGTTTGTGTATATGCTTACTGGGAATACAGGAGCAACTACTGGCTGGATGTTGCAGCATGGAGTTGCAGCAGCCTTACCTCTATCAGGCTACCAAATTCACCAACCCCTTAACATCTTGTAATAATTCATGCACTGTTATTGCAAATATATGGGGTTTTGATATCACAGACTACAACACAATGCAAGGTGAAACTGAGGGAAAAAAAATGGTTTAGCTTTGCAGGTTTACGTTTATATTTCCACCAAAGCAGAAAGATTAAAAATGTGACAGGCTCATAATCTTTTTGAGTTGTTCTTCACTAAGAATTGGCAGGGAAAGAACAATGTCTAGAAAGAGAATTGCAGATAAGAAACTGTGTTTGAAGTGTGCATGATGACAAACTATAAAACATTAAAGTTTTAACTTGAATAAAGCAGGGGAATGCCTACAAAATATAAATTAACCAGGTTTCAGGTATAGCCAAAAATAAAAAAGATGTGAAATTCAAGAATTGGGTAAAAATCAAATATATTTTTTTTTTCCGCTAACAGGTCTGCATATAGAAATAAGATTCATTGAGACATGTAATTGGAATGGGGGTGTCCAGTCCTGACTGAAGACCAACCTGTGTCACTGATGAGATCAGGCTCCTTAAGTCATGAGAATGGCTCCTGGAGATTGGTCCCTATTTTGAAAGAAAGATGGACATCTTTCAACAATGTCAAGATATATGAGAAAATGCTTCATAAACTAGAATATATTTGTCTCCTTCTACATGAAAAACAAATACCTGGAGAAAGAAAAAGGAGCACTTCTCTGACTTATTTTGCAAACAAACCTCAAAGTAATACACAATGCCTATGAAAAAAAATGAAACGGTATTGAAAACACCAGCTTCAAATTACACTTGTCCTCTGGGGGAATAAGATGTCATATGGACAATTGGAAACTTTTCCAATTTATAGAATAACAGAGAGCATTATTAAGATAACAGCAATCTGCTTCTACTAAAGAGAAAGATGATGTTGAAATCAAAGCCATTAATCAACCTTCTACTCTGCACATTGTTTGAAAAGTTATTATAGCTCAATAATTTCAAGATAAACCAATGTGCTATGCTCATCCTTCTGTCACCTTTGCAAAGTCTAAGTCTTGAATTTGGACATCATACAAGATTAGTTTTATTATGACCACACTACTGCCCAATTAAGCTCAATAAAGAATGAAACAATTGCACTTCCCAAAATCCAGTGATTTTTTTTGCCCAGATAACATAAACCATCACATATTCATCATAATTTATGATTAAAAAGAATCCAAAGTTTTAAACTGTTGCCATCTATATGCAGAACGATTTACAGGCACAAATCACTTGACGGATGATTGAATATGTTAATGTAAGATACAGAAAAAGAAAAAGCACTTCAGTTGTCATTTCTTTTTATTAATAATCTCCACAGAATATAAATTTATCTCATGTAGGCTTCTTTAATTTCTATTACCCTTAAACTAAGCCAGTCCTGTATAGAAAATTATGAAAGGTGGCATTTTTAAGATCAGAGAAACAGGTATCTGTGGTATATTTGGGTTTGCTACTATATGGAGAAATATAGTTCATCTAAACACTGGTTAAAACCTTAATTTACCATTGAGGCTGATCCACCAGATCACTGCATTAAAAGTAGCATGGGTTTTTCCTATGTAAAATGTGGGTTAGAAATGAGTCACATTCCAAAACACTCACAGCTTGCAACGGAGGGGACTTTCCTTCAGAATATCATAGAATCATAGAATAGTTAGGACTGAAAAGGACCTTAAGATCATCCAGTTCCAACCCCCTGCCATGGGCAGGGACACCTCACACTAGACCGTGTCACCTAAGACTATACCCAACCTGGCTTTGACCACTGCCAGGGATGGAGCATTTACAACTTGGAGCAACCTGTGCCAGCACCTCACCACCCTCACAGTAAAAAACTTCTTCCTTATATCTAATATAAACTACCCCTCTTTAAGATTAAACCCATTACCCCTTGTCCAATCACTACAGTCCCTGATGAATATTCCTGAGACTGTGCTGAAGGTATGTCAATTTTACAGCGAGGATCAGATAATCCGTGGCTGATAACAGGGGGAAATGTAAGAATTTAAGTAGTTGATTTTGCAATTTTTTAAAGCAAGATTTATTTATATAGCTGTAGGAAAAGAGTAAGATCACATTGCAGCTATTCTAGGATTTAACATAAATACTGTGAAGAACCCCTCTTATAAAAAACACAATGGATAATGCTAAGAGCAATGCATAAAAGTTTATGAGGGAAAGAAATCTTTTCTTTCCAATGTAATTACTAATGTTGCATTATGTACTTCCAGGATAACAACCTTGCCTTGGCTGAACTTTAAAAGGTAGCTAGCAAAGCAAAGCAAAGTATCAATCGATTCTAGACATAAAAAATAAATACTCTTAAAATTACAAAGGAGGGTTCTCATAAAATGAATTTCAGATATATCTCATCTTAAAGGACTGAAGCATCAGAGAAATTAAGCCCTTCCATTTCCAATAAGACATAAACCCAATATTTTTCTTTTCCACTTTTCATCAAAATTAGTTTTCTCTTTAATACGAGTAGTTACTTTCCTTCTTAGGTTATCCAAGGTCAAAGCAATATGTCCATCTTTGACAAGAGCACTCTAAATTTTGCCTAACTAATGTCTGAAGTTCTCCAAAATGAGGTCTTATGGAACAGGAAAACTCTTTCTGCCTTTCTTATAATTAAAACTATTAAGAGAATGACATCTGTGTTAACTCTCTTCTGACAGCAGCTTTCAGTTAAGATCTGCACCTTCCTAAAACAATGAAATCGACCTGCAAGTGCCCTGTCTCAAATCACAAAGAAATGAAGTCTATAGATAAGTAATTATTCACTTGTACTCTTTATGCTGTGTTTCCCAATTCAGTTCAGAGCTGCAACTTCATGACAAAGTAATTCAGAATAAAATTATCACCATGCAAAAATAGTTTTGTGTACTTGAAAAGCTTTATCAACTTCTTAATTATATATCCCAAATAAGCATTTTATGCAACAGAATAAAACTTAAGCTGAACAGAAATATTTATGAAAGACAGTGGTTTTGATGGCTTAAGGCCATGGATTACACTATAAAAGCATAACTTCAAGAGGTTGTGTTTGCCACTGCATCCTTGCAAACCCACAGACCCTGCGGATTTTAGCTTACTACTGCAAAATTCAGTAATGTTAACTGTGGGTCTGTGGTGTAATATATCAAAAATGACACAAAAGCAAAAGTAAAAGCTAATTCAAGTCTAGGGACAGCAAGAAAAAAACAAATTCGAAGTACGTTTAATTTAGTTCAATTCAGGCAATGCAATTCTATACTTACTGAAACCTCCAAGTGTTTCAAACAACTCTAACATGCGTGCTCTGCATTCTGCAGCATATACCAACTTCATGGACAAATTATCTTGGAGGAATTAAAAATGAAGTATACCTGGGTATAGAGGAGGGGTATGTACACACACCCGCAAAACATACGACTTTTCTCAGTGTGATACAAATAACTGCTGAAGCAGTGCCTTCCCTACAGTAGAAGGTACAAGGATAAAAAGAGTGGCCCAACAGTAACAGATTTTGCAAAAGCAAAGCACAATACCTCTTTCAGGGGATTTATATGTGTGAATTAGATTGCTAAATGCAGGGAATTTGCTTCTCAAGCACACCCATGATCTCAATTAAAATGCTAAATTACATGCACTGTAGTAGTCCAAATCCAAAAAGCATGAGGTATTACATATTTCCTATGATGTGTCCACCTGAAGCAGAGGGACACAGACAAATGTAGGATGGGCTCTTATTATAGTTCAACAAGCTCCTCTCTCCCACTCAGCTAATGGCAATGTTTCAAACAAACGTTCACAGAAAGAACTTCTTGATTGAATTTAAAGGCCAGGGTTATTCCCAAGCAACTGAAAACGGAAAGTATTATAGATTTTCAGAATAGAAATGTGATGGAGTAATTAAATACGTGACCAAGAGATGCCTTTACTTGTTGGACTGACAGGATGTTGATATTTCTACTTACATCCAGACACTATGAAGGTTTTCTACTGATTTACTGTGTAATATGATATGTAGCACTCAAATATGGAAAGCAGTGCTCATTCCTGAGCAAAATAAAAGAAATCCCCCCAAATATGAAGTTGTTTTACTTTAAAGAGTTGCATTCTTAAGACATTTGCACTGTTGTGTCTGTAGCTATTCATGGGGATAGTGCACCAGTTTTAATGGGAACTAAATAGTGTTTATTTAAAGACTTATAGTTTAATAACATAACTTGGTATCTGTGACATGAGAAAGTCAAATATACTGCTTCACTTCTGTTTAAAGCTTCAGGTTTTGTCACAACATGTAAAAAAAATCAGTATAGCTTCTACATAAACTGAAGACTCTATTGATTTTTGCTGGAATGTTCACAATCACTTCTCTTGGAAGGGATTCCTCAGGCTGATCTGAATACTGACAGGCTCTACCTTGCAGGATAGCTTAGAAAATAACAAAATAATGGAAAAAAAGGAAAGATGTGCTTCTTGGAGCATTGTGCACAGTTCTGGTGTCCTCAACATAAAAAGGACATGGAACTCCTGGAACAAGTTCAGAGGAGGGCCAGATCAGGGGACTGGAGCACCTCCCATATGAAGATAGGCTGAGAATGTTGGGGCTGTTCAGCCTGGAGAAGAGAAGGCTGCGTGGAGACCTCATAGCAGCCTTCCAGTATCTGAAAGGGGGCCTATAAGGATGCTGGGGATGGACTATTCATCAGGAATATTATTCAGGACAAGCGGTAACAGGTTAAAACTGAAACAGGGGAAGGTTAGATTGGATATAAAGAAGAAATTCTTTACTGAGAGGGTGGTGAGGCACTGGAATGGGTTGCTCAGGGAAGTTGTGAATGCTCCATCCTTGGCGGTATTCAAGGCCAGGTTGGATGAGGCCTTGAGTGACATGGTTTAGTGTGAGGTGTCCCTGCCCATGCAGGGGGTTGGAACTGGATGATCTTAAGGTCCTTTCCAATCCTAACAATTCTATGATTCTATGATTCTATTTTCCCCCACTTAAAAATTATGTCTTCAATGAGGCTTCAATATTCAAAATTGCATCCAGAATTTAACAGATAAATCCAGTAAAAACAATTGAAATTTTACATCAGAATCATTTTGGCCTGTTTTGTAAAGCTGTTTCTTTCTAAACCAGTATATTTTAAAAGAAGAGGTTTGAAATATATTGATTTTCAGGTAGAATAAAAATGAACACAAAATAGAGACAAAATAAATCAGATTCATAACATCCGTTCTGTACTTCTGCTTTGTGTTTTGGACTGCAACAATGTATTTTTCTGCTATCCATCAAACTAAAATCCATTTAAATCATCAGATGGCAGGATGAAGTGTTTTCTATTTCTGTATGTTTAAGGGAAATTGTTTTCTGACATCACTAACAGTCTGAAAATATTTTATAAACATGATTTAGATCAATCTTGTCAATACTGCTATTACATATATATATACACATATATATATAATATCTCATTGCTTCCAGTGCAGAAACAATGACATGCAGCAGAACACAGTAGTGATTGTCATGGAAAATAACATTGCTGTGATACAACTGAAGGGCCAAAACTAAGAAGCCAAGCCAAGCCAATGAAGCTTTTAAAAACTAGCACTAGAGCTCTATAAGATTTAGCTTTCCCATTGTAGTCCACGTTAACTGACTGAAAGATGAGTGTAAACTACGAAGAATCAAAACTGATGGCAACAATCTGGAAAACGTAAGAGTCATTCAAGATAATAAGATGCGTAAGCTGACTTTCAAGACTATGATGAAACTCATCAAGAAAGAAGCAACACATTTAGTCTGAAGATAAGCAAATGTGAAAATAGGCTGCACCAACATTCATATTATTCAGTAAAAGGCTTCAGAGTACTGACTGGCAAGTTTTCCCCATTCTCTTTACATTCAGATGTAACTACAGTGCATGACTCCATCTGAGAGATCAGAATAGAAAGAATTTATTTTTCTATGCAGCCTTTGTTTAAACCTTCATGTACTTCCTTCTACTGTACTAAATCCAGGTGCACTGGCTGATTAGGATCACAGAGGAGAAAGCTGATTCATAGAATCACAGAATACCAGGTTGGAAGAGACCTCAAGGATCGTCTGTTTGAACTTTCTTGGGAAAACCATGGTCTGGACTAAGATGTGCCAACACCCAGTCCAAGTGAAGCTCAAAAGTGTCCAGTGTTGGTGAATCCACCACTTCCCTGGGGAGATCTGATTGTTCTCATTGGGAAGTATTTTCCTTTTGTGTCCAGTCAGAATCTCCCCAGGAGCAGCTTGTGCCCATCACTTCTTGTATTTTCCATGTGACTCCTTGTAAAAAGGGAGTCTCTATCTTCTGTAGTCACGCTTTAACTACTGGAACACAGTGATAAAGTCACTCCTGATCTTTCTTTTCTCCTGGCTGAACAAACGCAAGTCTTTCAGCCTTTTCTTAGGCTTCCCAGTCCCTGGATCATCTCTGTGGCCCTTCTCTGTACCCTCTCCAGCCTGTCCACGTCTTTTCTGTATAGTGGACACAAAACTGAACACAGTATTCTAGGTGTGGCCTGAAACTCTACTGTGAGCAGAGTGGGATGATAACTTTATCTGTGCTGATGTTGTCCTTGTTGATGTAGCCCTCTTGGCTTTCTTTGCTGCAGCAGCACACTAGTCACTCCTATTGAGCTTGTGTCCATCAGGACTCCCAGGCTCCTTTCCACAGAGCTGCTCCTCAGATGCGTAGATCCCAGCCCATGCTCCACTCTTGGATTGTGTTTACCCAGGTGTAAGACCTTACCCTTGCTCTTTTTGAACTTCATAAGGTTCTTGTTAGCCCATTTTTCCAGCTTATCCAAGTCATCCTGCAGAGTGAGTCTCCCTTCTAAGTGTCCGCTTCCCTACTCAGTTTGGTATTGTTAGCAAACTTGGTCAGGGAGGGCTTGATCCCATCTTCCAGATCTCTTATGAATATATTAAATGGTATAGGGCCTAGTATAGATCCTTGGGGGACACCACTGGTGACAGTTAATCAGATGGAAAAGAAGCTATTTACCACCAACCTCTGGGTGCAGCCAGTCAGCCAGTCCCCCATCCATTGCACAGACCACTTGTCAAGACTATAATGTGACAATTTCTATAGGAGGAGGCATCACCACAGCCCTGTGCTTGCCTATGCAGGAGTTGTCATGGAGCAACTGCCACACTCCAAAAGGGGTCTGAGTTCCCAGTGTTCCTAAGCAGAGATGCACCAGAACAGCTGCACAGCCATCTGCATGGCCATGCTCAGGCAAGTGTAAAACAATATAAATATTTGATTACAGCTCACGAAAACATAACCTGAGAAGTATAAAACCCACTTCTTTAGGAAAGAACTGTGTGTGTGGCTGCACAGAACAGCATAGGCAGCACAATTAGCAAAGCAAATCAGTAATAAAATAGCAATAACAATAAATCATAATAATGATAGTAATAACAACAATAATAATAATTTGGGAGAACAATGAGAGACTGAAGAAATACAAGGAATTTATTAGGACCTAAAGGAGATTGAAGTATGTATTCCTTAGATCTTATCACTGTGAAAAGACAGGGGGAAGAAAGTAACTACCATGGTACCTGAGTGAACTTACATTAGTGTTTAGTTAACTGAAAGGAAAATTAAATTCCATCATATAATATATAGGAAGGTTCCCATCAATTTCTGAAAGTGATGCAACAAAGCCAGCCTTGTAGCTACTTTTAACTATGCAGCATTATGGAAACTATAAAAGAAGTAAGTAAGGTTTATTCTGTGCAAGAGAGAAAGTGAGATGATTCATATGTTATTAAATGAATGCTTCTCATTATACAAAAAAGATCTAAAATTTACAGCCAAAGAATAGAGAACAAACAAACTCCCACAAATGTTTAATTGTGCTTAAAATGCCACGGAATCATTCGTTTTGTACCACTGAAGCTTTCTGTCAAATTTATTCCCATGTCCAAAGCTTGGTGAGCCAAAGTTTTCAAGCCACTGAACCTAGAAACAAGGCTTATTAACTGTTTCTTCTGTTATTCGCTGCAGGACCAAATTATAAGGAATATAGTATAATATAATAAGCCCTTTTCTTTTGCTCTATTTAAGAAAAGAATACTGATGAAAAACAGTCTCTCACAGGATGACTTTTTCTTTCAAACTATTGAGCTGAAGGTTTGAAGAACATCGACAGTACCAAAAGGTTTAATTACAGGAGTTTAGGTCATTAGAATGTTAATGAGACAAAAAACACAGTTTACCAGTTGCATACCAGCTGGAAAAAGGAAATTTCTCTCTGTGGACTAGTGGAAACATTACATTTGAAAGTGCTTTGCGAATGGCAATCATTGCTGTGTGGCCCCTTGCTTCTGAAAACACTCAGGAATGTTTGGAGGAAGGTGGCAGAGAGGATGAGCAGAGCCGCTGTAATGGAAATGAATTGAAGGTACCTTGGGTAAAATTAAACAATGAGACAGGTTTCGTACGCTGTTGAGCCAACAGCTAAACAAAATCATGAGACGTCTCCATCTATTGTGTAACAACACTAAAAATAGCCTCTAATAGCCTTATGGCTCTATCAGGTGAGCAGTTGTGGCTAGTAACATCAGACCACTTCGATTCACCAAAATTTGCAAGTCCATGTTTATTCCAGTGTTTAAAGTTTGAAAATAGGTTCTACATGACATAAAATGGATTAGTTACCTTTGTTATGATAAACATAACAAAAGCAAGTTATTTAAGAAAAATAGATTTTAGTAGAAAAATTATATGTATACACTTTAAGCAGCATTATTTTTTGCAAAAGCATAAGTGGACAGCATCAATCAGTTGTCATGGAAAGCATCTTAAAACCCCCAAACATTCAGAAATCAAAAACTAATATGTCAAAAATTTCCATGAGATGTATCACTTGCATATATATATATATCCACTTGCCTTTTAATTTTATTTAACAAGTTAAGTTAGAAATGGTACAGAGATATGGGGAATGTGCATTCAAATGAAAGAATTAAAGGGCAAGCATCTAAGATTGGAGAAAAGTAGGATATGAGAAAAAGAACGTGATCATAGGAAACATGGTCTAATTGGTAAGATCTAAAACTCTCTGCCTTTTCCTCTTATAGGAGGCTCCCTGCACCCCTGAATGTGCTTTGAGGCTTAAAAACAGGAGCTGAACAGCAGGGATCTAAGATGAATCTAGATCAGCACTTCTGGGTGTTTTAGACATGCTGCAGTTAGGAGAGAGGATCAGCTACTCTGTGCCCACTTAAATCGTGGCTGCTCTTAGCTTTGGACAGACAATCATAGTATAGTTCGGGTTGGAAAAGACCTTAAGATCATCTAGTTCCAAATATTGTAATTTAACTTGGATTCTCTGATCTGTAAAATGATTTGCCCTTATTAGGGGACAAATTGGATGTGTTTTTCTGTGGTAACTAAAAGAGAATGATATCTTTCTAAAGCTTTCACAATGAGATAACTAACTGTAAGGATACTTAAACATTCAGCAAAGATGTCCCTGAGCATTTACAGTCTTCTTCCAGGCATGTCAGGAAGTCCTGACAGTGCTGAAAAGGCAGGTGCTTGACTCAGGTTCATGTTTCAAAATAATCATTAATCTTGCTTTATTTTATCTCTCTGAACTGACCTGTCCAGAACAAAATATTTTAGGGCATATTAGCTATGTTTTCTGTAAAATTAATTATATGCTGAAGGCTGCATCAGCTTACTCAGTTTGGGAAGATTTTCCTCTGCCTTTCCAAATATTCAAGAGAGGAGTGAAGCTCTCATAACATCTCATGGTGTTACAGGCTGTGTTATAGGCCCCACACTGTATTCTAGGCTGCACTGAGTCTGGCTGGGAGGGAGTTAATTTTCTTCATAGTAGCCTATATAGAGCCATGCCTCAATTTGTGGCTGAAACAACGTTCATAACACACCAGTGTTTTGGCTATTGCTGAACAGAGCTTGCACAGCATCAAGGCAATAAAAGCTCAGGGAAAGGAGGAGGAAGGGGGGCTGTCATTCACCGCTCTGGCATTTGTCTTCCCAAGTAACTGCTCCACGTGATGAAGCCTTGCTTTCCAGGAAACAGCTAAACATCTGCCTGCCGATGGGAAGGAGTAAACGAATTCCTTAATTTGCTTTGCCTGCTCATGCAGCTTTTGCTTTCCCTGTTTAACTGTCGCTATCTCAATACACGACTCTTTGCTTTCCATTTTCTCCTTGACCCACAGGAGAGGAGAGTGAGAAGAGCGTTTGACTGCTAGCCACAGCCAGCCCACCACATGCTGACCATAAACCTATTCTTGAAAGGTTCACTGGCCCAGGCTCACACACAAGCAAACATACATCTGGCCTAGTGATTAACAGCACCTTCCTAGCAGACAAAATACCATAAAATGAAACCAAATAGAACTTAACAGAACTAGTCCTGGGAGGAAGAAGGAAAACACAGGTCTCCCAAAAAAACCTCACAGCCCACTATCCCAAATACCAGGTTGGATGGAGAGGTCATTTGTCACACAGTATCACGTTTGTCTTTCTGTCTCATTCTGGATAGAATTCAAGCATACAAAACCTGATCAGAAAGAAATGTCTATTTATAGCAAAGGCCCTGTGTTCTGTGGGGCACTGTGGTGGCCTGGGCTTAGAAGATATGCTTCATCTTGACATTTCTTATTGGCTAGTCTAAGTAAGCCCCACTTTGGTAGTGCTGCTGTGTCCTATATCCAAGGGACATAATTCTTCCCATGCACTGGATAAAAGCAAGGTGACTGGTTCAGAATTGTCTATTTTTACAACAAGAACCTTCTGTTAATTAACTAGTTCACATCGTGTTGGAGACTGAAACAGCCCACAGGCAGTTTTCAGTCTATTGTCAATATTTCTTTTGAATGTTTTTGGTTATTTATCTTTTTTTTTTCAAGAGAAACGAACACTAGTATAAAAGTTCAATAAAAGTGTAGAAGTATCGATAGGCTGTGTTATGGGAATAAATCATAATGACTGAACATCTTGTCACTAGTGTAATTGCATCTGTATTTAGGAATTCTTTCGCCGTAGCTGCAGAGTATCCTGGGCACAAGTCCAGTGCTGGAAATGAGAACTGGGGCTCACAATGTTCCTTTTGGTAAATCTAGAGAACACTAAGTGAAAAATGTCTCATTAAAACAGAAAAGCCAGACCTATTGAAAGTGAGACCATAGAGGATGGTTCTGACGTTGGTAAGGAAAACTGAGACTCAGAAATGATAGGAAGCTTGTTAAGAAAGACAGATGGAAATGAACAGGGAAATTTTAATTTTTCCACCCTTCCCAACAGTTGAAATTCCCAACAAAGAATTTCTCTTCTACTTTTCAGCAGAGTCATTCTTCTAAATTGCTTCTGGCTGTGATCCTTACATATGTTCTGCACATTAATTTCCAAGTTTTATGAATTGTCAGAAACAAACAAGCTGGCCAGGACAACCCCTATTAAGCTTCCTCATCAATAGTCTTCTAAAAGACAGAACCCAGCAATATGATTGGTGTAGGTGAATAAATAATTAGGCTTATGCATTGGTATCATAAGAAATAGACGTGAACAAAACATGACAGATGAGAGACATTAATTAGAAGCTTTAGAAAGATAACTAAGCGGATGGAAGGAGAAAGATCAGATACTGTCAAGTTAGCTTCGTACTACTTGCTTTTCTTGCCTCCAATCATTTAAGCCTGTTACTCTCTTTATTATGTATTCACTTTGTCTTTCTCTGTATCCTTTATCTTCAAATATAGTTGCATTTACAGTCTCAAATAACAATATCAAATGCTTGTAGAAAAGCAGATTTTTAAAACTAATAAAAACATTCATTTATTATAGAATAATTTTTTTCTAGAAGACATAAAGGAAGAGATATTAATAAGAAAACATGAGGTCATCTAGTTTGTACTGCTATTCATAATGAAGAGCTTTCATCTACAACAGTAATGTAGACAGATAAATGAAGAGCTGTTTGCACCATTTTAATATTACAGTGTCCATCTAGGTATCATCTTAATAAACTAGGAGGGTGCGTGATGCTCTAACAGGAGCTATTCATTCTTTATGTTCCTGTAAGGAAGAAAGGCTTAATGAAATCATATTTTTTTTAAAGAAAGGCTAGTTTTAGTAAGTTACAGCTTATGTGTTGAAATCTAAACTACAAATTATGTGTATACACTATGCTATAACTCATCTGAGTGAAACCTTCTAGAAAAGAATTAACTGTGTAACTGTAAAGGACATGATTAATTGAAAGATTTCTTTATAACTTCCATGCAATACTGAGTATAATTTCTGTGGAAAAATAACCAAATTCTATATAGTAATAAAAAATTTAATACTTACATAAGGGATTGTGTCCAACGTGTCTGTGTTGACAATTATAGGGGCAGGGCTTGCCTGAAAGGAAAAAGAATAAGACAAAAGAAATTAAAAAATCTGAAATGAATTAATATTGAAATGTCTATTATGATACATTAAATTAAAAGGCTGAAAGCCTGTCTTCCCTCTGAATTCACATCATACAACAGGATGTAACTTTGGGAGCTGTTCAATCAATTAAGGATGAACGAAATAGGTCCTCAGACTCCAAACCATATCTCACTATGGTTTTTCTTTCAATTTCATTAGACTTTGGCTCACATGCTGAATATATATCTACTAGTAATTCATTTTTTAGTAGAACTGTAAAAAACATGATGCATTCAGCTTACAATTAGGCAACCTTGGAGTGAGGGTTCCAGCTTCCCTTGCCTTACAAGACCACTTTTTTGTGTTTAAGCAAAACCAAGGTAATAACCTGATCTTTACATAGGACAAACATCAGAATTTTATGTTTACGCAACGTGTCAGTACAGGTATGTAGTAAATGTATACTTTACTCATACTAAGACATTTATGACAAAACTATGTATCCTCACAGTTCATAGGCACTCAGCTCATGTTAAGTTTGAAATATAGAGGTGGTTTAAAAAGATTTGTGAGTCTGTAAAGCTGCTCAACATGACCTTTAACTTACTGATGAAACCCATATCCAGTCTAGTTTCCAGATACCTGAAATGCCCTAACCTCTTCCTCTTTCTATGCTGAGATTCAGCAGTGGTGACCCCAGGCCGAGCTCTGATTTGACCCAGCTCATAATCTTGGCTCAGACGCTGGAGAAAACTACAGAGCTGTGAGGAACTGTAGAGCCATGCACCATGAGTAAAATGTCAGGGGCAGGGCTGCTGAGATGGGATTGTTAATAGTTCAAGGACTCAGGAGGAGAAGGTTCACCATGTAGTCAATGTAGAACAAAAAGTGAGGGAAGGCACTTCGTTTGCCTGGCTAAAGAAACACTCTTCAGGCATTCTATCGAGCTGATGAGTAGCTCATTGGTTCTATTTATCTACATTGTATATTTGCCAAAGAGTGACTGTCTGTACTTTAAACTTGTATAGACTGCAGTCTCTTTGTGCATGGTACTCGTGATTACAGCACTACCAAAAGCACTGATCGTATTTCTATTGTCAAGTATTCATTGCAGTATTTCAAAACCTGTGTTAACACAACTCAAATTAAAAATGTAACATTACTGCAACAATTCAAATACTTTCAGAAAAATCACAGTTTCTTTCCAGTTTTGGTGAAGTTATTGAAAGACAATTCTGTGTTCAAAGAAACATATGTTAAAACAGCTACTGATGATAAATGCCGTTATTTCTACACAACTATGTAACCCATGAATAAAAGTTAAACATGAAATACATACAATTTAGTGTGTATACAATTCATGGCACGTATCTGTTATCATAGTAGGGTATAGTTTAATATTAAAATGCTTAGTATCTGAAAATATATTATACACCCATACCTCTTTATTCCCATTATGCTCCATAACATTGAACACTTTGGAGTGATAGATAAAAGCTGAAGGCCATATGATTATAATATTTTTAGCTTTAAGCACATGGAATAATTTATAACTGTGTTATCACTGAAGGTTAAACAAAGGATTTCCTTTTGGAATTGTAGTTTTTACTTCCATTAATATATAGCTCCACACACTTAAAGACTTTGCTACAGGAAGAAACAGTGTTTTCATTTTTTCACAATATTTAATCTTTTTATTTTTCATACTGTGAGAAGTTCTAGTACCAAGTATAAACAAAGTTTGCAATCCTCAGAATGCAAGCATCTTTCCACTGCTTTACAAAACAGTATCTATAAAAATTACAAACGTCTTTCCGTAGTCATTTTCTAAAGCATTCTCATATTATCACCAATCACTTCTAACCCATTGAGGAGCAAAGCCTTATACCCATATCAGATTTTCCTGAAGTAAAGAGATTTCTTGATCTGAAACCAGTAATTGTGTGAACACTGTAAAAAATAACATTTAAGGAATCTGGAATTTCTTTTGAAGACTCAGTTACTCTGCACAAGCAGAACCCACACATCTTTCACACTATCGGTTACAATTGCTTTCAGGGCATTCATAGCCTTGCTGGATCCCTGTTCCAGTGCTATACAACTCTCACTGAGATAAGGTTTCTCTTACATCTCATCAGAATTCCCTTAATGCTTCTGTGTCTATTGCCTAATGCTTCTGTGCATCTCCGAGAGGAGTTTGGTTTTGTGTCCTTTCTAATTATCCCTTAGATGGCTGAAGACAGCAATTAGATTCTTCCCACAGCCTCTTCTTCTCCAAACTGAACAAACTGAGCTTTGTCTTTTCCTGAATGCTCTGTCTACCAGACCCAGTCAGTGTTTGTTATCTTCCATCAAATGCATTTCCGCATATTGGGGAACCTAGAACTGGACACAGTACTCCCAATGCAGACTCACGGGTGATGAGTAGATGTCCCCCAGACTGCTCTCTAGGCTGCCATTAGTGCAGCCCAGTTTGCTGTTAGCCTTCACCACTGCAAGGGCACATGGCTAGCTCATGTGCAACTTATTCTCTACTCTGCAAAGCTACTGCTTAGCTGTACTATGCCTGGCTGGGACTGCTGCGTCTTTTGTTCTGTCCCAGTGCAGGCACTTTGTGTGGTTACTCTCAGCCCATTTCTCCTGCCTATTGAGATCTCTCTGAACAGCAACTGTTCAATGTATCATCTGCTCTGCCCAGTCTGTTGTTATCTAAAACCCTGCTGACAGTGCATTCTACCTACTCATTTGGTTATTAATTAAGATGCTAAACATCATTAACACCGGTATCAGCCCTGTAGAAGCACCATAAGTAATGTGCCATCAGTTACTACTGGACTTTGAATTGCTGACTACCACCCTTTGGGTCTGGTGGTCTAGATAGCATCCCACTCACCTTCTAGTACATCCATCCATTCACTGTCTCTCTCATTTGGCTGCAAAACAGAATTTGTGCTGAAAACATTGCTAAAATCGAGGCAAATTACACCTACTGATTTCCCATCATCCACAGAACTAGCCATCACATCACAAAGTTGTCAGGTTGGCAAGGCACAATTTTACGCTTTGTAAATCGAACTGCTTCTTTGTAATCACCTCCCTCTGCCCTTCATGAGCCTTGACAAGGCTTCCTGGATGCACCCACTGGGATGCTTCCGTTTGTTAGCTTCTTCCTAAATCCTGATCCTCAGCTTCTCACTTGGCCCATCATCCCTTCTACAGCAAAAGTCTGAGCACTTCAGTTGTTCCTTTCAATAGGGTGACCCTTCCCTGCTTAGGCTTCTGACAGAGCCTTTAAAGAACTGGCTTTCAAGCTTAAATATCTTTCAGGTTTCATTTTAACACCGTGCTTATTTGCCATGGTTTAAACCCAGTCAGCCATAAATCAGCCACACAGCCTTTCTCTCACTCCCCCCCTTCTTTCCCTCCCCCTACTCCCAGAGGGATGGGGAGGAGAATTGGAAGCATGCAACTCCCACGGGTTGAGATAAGAACAGTTTAATAACTAAAGTATAACACAAATCACTACTGCTACCACCAATAACAATAATAATGATAAAGGAAATAACAAGGGAAGAGAATACAATACCACCCACCAACCGATAACTAGCCCAACCCAGCAGTGAACCAGCCCTTCCGGGTAACTCTCAGTTACATCCTGGGTATGACGTGCTGTGGTATGGAATACCTCTTTGGCTAGTTTGGGTCAGGTGTCCTGTCTCTGCCACCTCCCGACTTCCCCTCCTCCCTGGCAGAGCATGAGACTCACAAAGTCCTTGGTCAGACCAAACATTTAAGCGGTAACTAAAAACATCGGTGTTATCAGTGCTGCTCCCAGGCCGAAAGTCAAAAAAAAGACAGCATTGCACCAGCTACTAAGAAGGAGAAAAAATGACTGCTACTACTGAGCCCAGGGCGTTATTATATGTTACTGATTGGAAGAGTTGAACTTAATGATCAAACTGACAATTTTCTGCTACTGAAGCACTCTTCCTGATCAGACAGATGGTCATGAGACTTATAGACTGATTGTTTCACATGGATAGACTGATTATAACCATTCACTCACAACTGATATAATCAGTTCATTTTCCTTTTCTATGTTCCTCCTGTTCCTATGTGTGCATGCCTGTGTGGTGATTTGTTGTTTTTGTTTTGTTCTGTTTTATTTTGTTTTTTTTTCCTGGGAAAACTGATTTAATTGAAACATTTTGCTCCAGTCTCTCTAACATATGGTAATTTGAAGAACACTGACCTCCTGAGCTACAACACTACATTTAAATGCAGGAAATGGAGATTATTTTACTAGTTATGTCCTGTTTGTTGCTCATGCTTTAAAGAAAAGTAGGAGGCTTTAATCATGCAGAGTTAAGAAGGCAGTTATCAGTTACTGGAAAAAGCCCTAAATATAGTGCTAGCCATGCAGTACAAAAGAGCATCAAAATAGTCTCGCAGTCACAGTGAAGTTACTCAGTGGATAGGTCAAGAGAAGATCAGTAGCAACAAGGAGTCAGAAGGATTTTACTTTTCAGGATGATGTGTCTATGCTGACTTAAAAACACATCACATGCACTGATTCACCAAATTCTTCAAAAAAGGATGCCCACATATCTGCACACTTCTTATAGAGAACACTGACAAATCCATCACAACAGTTCATCAGCTCATCAGGAATACTTCCAGTTGTACATAAATTAACAAAAGCATGCAAAAAAATATTTGGATTCTCTCGAGAATCTCTTCCCACTGTGTCTTCGAGACAGCACTGCATCTGATCTATAATACCCACACATATATAAACTATCTATCTATGTCTGACACTGGGTCAGAAGAATAAATGGCTTTCTGGTAGACAAAGATAATGACTTTAATCCTAGCTCTGCCCTTTGACATGCTCTGCAGTCTTAACCAAGATATTTAATAACTCGAGCAGAACTGGCTTAATTTGGTCAGAGGTTTAAGAGATGTTGGTTGGCAAGAACTAAATAATCTATCTCTATGTAGGGAGGTTTAAAATTCTACATGTTTAATTGCCTAACCTGCAGGATGAATTCAAATCAGTAGTTAATAAATTCATGAAAGAGACAGCCCTCTTTTAAGTCAGGTAGAATACTGAGGACTCCCAGACTTTGCAATCAGATTTTAAAGATGCGAAAAGGCCTTTGTGAACACTGTCCCGATTCTGCAGCTGCAAAATAAATCCAAACCAATCACCAAAAGAAGGGATTGTACCGAGTGCAGTGAACTAAGTGAGCCTGTTTTCCTCATTCCTCATGCACTTTCCTTTCTGCCCTAATCCTTACCTATACCTCATGGATTATATTATGCTGACAATGTACCATGCGGGCTGTCAGTACTGCTCCCTGCACAGACCTTTTTCCTGCCCATGACTAAAAGCAGTGCTTTCAACTGAGCCATCTCTGTGCTTTGAAGAAAAGGGATCATACTGACAGCTGCAGTGACAGATTGGCAGAGCTGAGACAAAGCGTGAATAGCTTTGGGGGGAAAAAAATAGGAGGTTTTTGTGTTGTTTTTCTTTTTTTTCTTAAAGCAGTTGAGCAAAACAGACTTTGTTTCCACAAATATATATACGAGATTGTTCTGCTTGCAGCGAGTCAGACAGTCTAGTGGCTTTTCTAGTTGCATGATACAGTGAAAGCACTTGAAGCCAGTAGAAAGAGAAAAAAAAGGCACACAGTCTAGCTCATGAACATTTACTTTGCTACCAAATTCTCTACAAGTGTCTGACATGACTCATACCTCTCAGACAAGATGAACTTTTCCTCTACCATGAGTGCTACCATCCTTTTACTTAGAGCATGCACAGTTCTATAGACTATCCATATTATACTGAATTTCATTCCTTTTGGAGTATTCATAACTCCTTGTTTTAACTGTTTCTTCTATGCAGTGCTGTATTCAACACTGGACCATCAAACCACTAGCATAGACATATGGTGAATTTTATATAAATAAAGAGCACAGCACATTACTTCTTAACCAGAAAACGCTAAAACAAGTATATGATCATTTTGAAACTATCCACCTATGTTTAATCCTAGCTGTGATTTTAACTCAGAAATCTCAACTTCTTGTTTTCTTGCTAAGCAATCGCTCTCATTATCTACATTATTACATTTAAGTAAACTCAAAGTAAAGAGGTAGTGAAATAGAGTGTATGCATTACCATTTAAAAAGTAGGTTGAGCTGTCAGTGCCTTACTACCATCTTTTGCAGACACCTGACCCTGTGGACTGAATGTCAGGGTTGAGGGCTCCTCCTTCCAAGCAGACATCCCTAAATTCGAAAACACTCTCTGGAATACTCAGTTGCAGTTTTATTTTACTACAAAGTCTTAGCATTTTGTGTCTTAATAATATGAAGTGGAGTGGCCCCTACATTTGCAAAGGAATAAGGCGCTCTGCATCTCCCATATATAAGCTGTCAGACTGTTTGAGGCCTTAAAAAGGTAACACTGAATTAATTTAAATTCATTGCCTATTTTCAAAAGTTTTTCACAACTGCAAGAACGGAATTTACATTGACACACAATGGCATGAAAGATTAAATGATAATTTAGATGTCAAAATTCTCTGTGATGCTGTAAGGCCTCAAGATCACAGGACACACAGGACTTTTCATCATATTTACCGCTGAATAACAAACTACAGGACCAAGAAGGAGAAAAAGTCACTTGCTTGTTATTACACAGAAAATATGAAAGATAGGGAGTCTCTTTGAACATCTAAAGAATGATTTTTCAGAAGTCAAAAGCAGCTTTGCTTGCAGGTTGCAGCTGTCAGGAATAGAGGAAAAATGCCTCAAGAAATACTCAAGACCTTTCCCTATATGTATAATGTAACCTCACATAAAGCCATTTAATTTAAAGGTAAATAGTGCTTTTCAAAGAACATGGTCTTATTTTTGAGCTTGGGGTTTTGTGTGGTTTTTTATTTAATCTGAAAGAATAATTTTCTATTTAAATCTGTATTAACTGTGACATTCTTTAAACAAAAAAGACGTCAGACCTCAGGAAAACCCAGCATTTCTGTGTGGATCCACAGGTGGATAAAGGGAATGGCAAGAAAGCACCTACCTTAAAACTGTTGAAGTTTCACCCACGCTGATACTGCCTGTTAGCTGTTTGAATTATCAATGGTTAACATAATGGTAACTTTTTGCCCAATATCAGATCTAGTGAAGGACACAGAAATGTCAATGGGAAAAGCTTTACAGAGAATGAGGGATAATAAGGGTACATTTGAATTTCCAGTGAAGATATTACTCAACTAGATGTTATTACTCATTAAATTTTGAGGTGATAACCTTCCTATCACTAGGCAGGGTGGATCCATCTGTCTCATTCTAGGATGCCAAATGCCATACTAAGACTCACACAGCGGCCCCATTACCAGATCTCTACTGACTCACGAAAGAAATTGATGCCAATTGTCACAGAACAGTGCTCTAGCTTTGAACAGAAATTTAGACCTAAATCCTGTTTCTAGGTTTACCGCTTCAGCGCATGTTCATGGCCTTTTGAAAGTGAATGGGCCATAGCATTCATTTATTACACATATCTCTGCTCTGATCTCATCTCCACTCTACTCCAGAACTTTCCCCAAAGCCTGTGTCAAAGAACATCTCTTAAGAAAATAACAGTTTAAACAATCCAGGCAATGACAGTTTCTGGTATGTTCTTAAATGTGGATACAGAAACTTTAGAATCAAGAACAAAAATAGAAATACATTCCATATGGTACTTTTATAAGTGTATTATCTTCAAAACTGTGACATCTGATTTGAATAATTTATTTTTCAGTTTTGATGCAATTCATAACAATTTTATAAAAAGATGAGAAATTTGTGAAATCTTGCCACTACAGTCAATATTGGTGGAAAGATAAATTACAATGGAGGGGTGTTATTGAAAACCTAAGAGCTAAGCTAACTTTATACTATGAAATTAACAAAACAGGTTACATCTTCCATTTTAAACATCAATGACATTCTGCTGCATCTATCAGATATAAAAAATTCTGGGTGAAAGTCCCTGCGTAACTGAAGTTAATGGTAAAACACTGATCTGCTTTCAACAGAGTCAAAACTGAAGGTAATATGTTTCCACTCAATATTAGGGCTTTTTATCTCCTGGCAGGATTTGTAAAGTGTGCATGCATTTAGCCAGTTGGTTCAAGAAAGCAATAATAAGCAAAAAGAACTTAGAACAAATTAAACAAATTAATATTTGTCTTTGGAATTATTTTATATCTTATTTTAAATCACATTAGCTGAATATCCAGAAATTAAAAATCCGGGGAGGGAGGGGGGGGAAGTTAATACAAAATGCTTAAGTTATCCACAGACTTGTTAACAAGGGCAAACGTCTCATTGGCTTGACCATTCCCATGTTTGATTAAACTTTAACTGCTTAACTTTCCTACAGTTTGCCCAAGCATTAGCTTTATTAACCATGGACTGGTACAGATGTAAACCTCAAGAAGATCTGTGCAACAAAAAGAACAGGAAAGTAATCTCAATGGGCTAAAAATTACGATGCAGATGAATACAGCAACAAAAAAAGTGAATGTAAACCTAAATGTGAAGTAGGGAAATTATTTTAACAGAATTCATTTTCTATTCAAGAGGTTTATCAGAACATAAATTCCAAAGAATTAAACACCTGCTTTTAGGAACTAACCAATTACATCAAGCACTGTATCCAGCAGCCGAGAAATAATGGAATTAGTGCTAAAGAGCACTCACCTCTGTTTGGCAAGAACAAAAGAGACCAAGACTTATTGGTGCTACAGTTCAAACTCTCCATAGAGAGGAAAGAATGGGAAATACAGAAGAAAGCATCTTGAGTTTTAGGAAGGTTTTCAGATATAACAGAAGTAGCAAAATCACCATCGATTCTGTTTCAGCACAGAAGTTGCCAGAAGACCTGATGGTTACTGTGGTCCATAAAATGCCTCAACTTTTAATTCATTGATTCTGGCTAAGTAGGAGCAAAGCTGTTTTGCCAAATGCTTCCACTTAATGAATGTATATCAATTTTACTTAATTAAACTTGATTTTGGATATCTGCAATAAACTCAAATTGGCCTGTGCTGGAGCAAGGAGGGTTTTGATTTTTATATCAGTAGAAGTAAACTTCAAACCTTATGTCCTCTGGAAAAGTTTTAATTGATGTCCCAGAAGATCCCTTCATGTCCCAGAATCACTACTTGATGAATAAAATTAACAGAATAACTCCAAATATGTCACTTGCCGACAGCTTGCTTCAAACCCGAAATCACTGCAGGACCACTGCACTCACAGTACGTCATTTCAAAAGATGCAAGTGTGTAAAGTGAAGTTATCCAGGGTTTAGGGCAAGTGAGGCATTTTACAAGGTGTTGCCTCACGTGGCATAAAATGCATTTCTCAATGGAGATGGACTGTTACGTAAAACTATTTGGTATTTTACTATAGGGCTTGCCAAACATTTAATCTCTGTTTTCTCACTGACGTCCTTCTGCCTGAGAGACTGAGCACTCTGTGGGTGACTTGCAGGACAATGTGTGCCAAAACTGCCACTACTTCTGTAATTTTACAGACTGTAGCACCCAGCAGGAACATCACAGGCTGCCGAGCTTAGCAAGGACTCGTGAATGTGTGTAATGCCATCAGGCTGTTACTGAAAGAAAGAAAATGCTCCCTTTCGAATGATGCAATCTGGTTTTAGGCTACGTGGTGGAAATACACACATGTCATTGTCGTTTCAGTTTTAGGGCTGATTTCCCTCATACTTTAAAAATTTGCACAGAGAAATAAAATCAGTCTAATTTCTTGACTTTGTACCTTGTCATTCCTCAATCTGCTACATTCAAGTGCCTCTTTTAAGCAATATGTCCTACTGAAAAATGAAGCTTGTATTATTACAGAATAACAGAAAGGTTTGGGTTGGAAGGGACCTTAAAGCTCATCCAGTTCCAACCCCTGCCACAGGCAGGGACACCTTCCACCAGAGCAGGTTGCTCCAAGCCCCTGTGTCCAACCTGGCCTTGAACACTGCCAGGGATGGGGCAGCCACAGCTTCTCTGGGCACCCTGGGCCAGCGCCTCAGCACCCTCACAGGGAAGAGCTTCTGCCTAAGAGCTCATCTCAGTCTCCCCTCTGTCAGGTTAAAGCCATTCCCCTTGTCCTGTCCCTACAGGCCCTTGTCCCAAGCCCCTCTCCAGGTTTCCTGTATCCCCTTTAGGCACTGGAGCTGCTCTCAGGTCTCCCCTTCAGGAGCCTTCTCTTCTCCAGGCTGAACCAGTCCAGCTCTCTCAGCCTGGCTCCAGAGCAGAGCTGCTCCAGCCCTTGCAGCATCTCCATGCCCTCCTCTGGACTCGCCCCAAAAGCTCCGTGTCCTTCTTATGTTGTTGCCCCAGAGCTGAACACATTCCATTACACCTGCCTGCCTTCCTCCTTGCAGTGGTCATAAACATGGAGGTTTTGGCAGCGGTGGTTGCAGGGGCAAGTCTGTGAAGAGAGGTCAGGGCTGCTTTGTGACAGACACAGCAGGTTCCAGCCATCTCAGTCAGACCCACTGCAGGACACAGCTCAGCCCATCAGCAAAGCTGGTGGTGCATCTGGACAAACCACATCTGGTGCCTCTGTGACAAGACAGGCCCTGGTGCTCCATGGTGGAGCAGGGAACACCCTGAAGGCACTGCGGCCTGTAGAGCAACTGCGCTGGAGCAGAACAAACAAGTAATAAGGAAGGAAAGAGTGAGGAAAAAGGAGCAGCAGAGAGAAAACCCCACACTGAACCCAGCCCCCTGTGTCACCCTCACCTCACTGGAGGGGCTGAGTGTGATCTGAAGTGGTCACCAGGAGTCTGGAGTGAAGCTCAGGCTGGCAAAGGGTTGTTTTCCCTAAATGTTTAACCCACTGCCATCTTTGTTTGTCAATATCCAACTCAGTAATTAAATTATATCACAGAGAATGAATCACAGAATCAACTGGGTTGGAAAAGACCTTTAAGGTCATCAAGTCCAATCGTTCCCCAGCACTGCCAAGGCCACCACTAACCCATAGAATCATAGAATATCTAGGGTTGGAAAGGACCTTAAGATCACCTACTTCCAACTCCTCTGCCACGGGCAGGGACACCTCACACTAAACCATGTCACCCAAGGCTCTGTCCAACCTGGCTTTGAACACTGCCAAGGATGGAGCATTCACAACCTCCCTGGGCAACCCATTCCAGTGCCTCACCACCCTCACAGTAAAGAATTTCTTCCTTAGATCCAATCTAAACTTCCCCTGTTTAAGTTTGAACCCGTTACCCCTTGTCCTGTCACTACAGTCCCTGATGAAGAGTCCATCCCCAGCATCCTTATAGGCCCCCTTCAGATACTGGAAGGCTGCTCTGAGGTCTCCACGCAGCCTTCTCTTCTCCAGGCTGAACAGCCCCAACTTTCTCAGCCTGTCTCCATACGGGAGGTGCTCCAGTCCCCTGATCATCCTCGTGGCCCTCCTCATGGCACTGAGGGACTCATCTACATGGTTTGTGAACACTTCCAGGCATGGTGACTGCAGCACTGCCCTGGGCAGCCTGTTCCAACGGCTGAGCACCCTTTGGGGAAGAAATTGTTCCTAATCTCCATCTAAACCTCCCCTGGTGCAGCTTGAGGCCGTTTCCTCTTGTCCTGTCATTTGTTACTTGAGAGAAGAGACCAACCACCTCCTGGCTCCATCTTCCTTTCAGGCAGTTACAGAAAGCAAAATCTTAACTGGCAATGCAGTTAAACTCAAGTCTGCTTCACATGCAACACCACTATTCCTCTGAAATTTCACTGCAGAACAGATATTTGTTCAGTGTCTTTTATTTACTCATCCTATTTTCTGATAAATCTACAAATCATTTACTGGAGGTGAGTTTGGAACAGCAGAAGAAAGTAAAAGAGCAAGGTCTTTGGTTATAAAAGAAAATGTCAACTTGAGTAGCAGAAGCAACAAAGCGAATGTGGAAGCCGTGTAGCAGCCACAAGTAAAATCACATTATTGTGTAAAAATGGAAACACGTAAAGTGACAACTGATTATTGTTCATCGAGAAGCTTTCCACAGAGAATCAAAGCTATGCCTTCTTCTTCTAAGATAATAATCTATTAAGGGGCTGTCAACTTCTTAATTCTTAGAAATAGCATTTACAAAAAAGTTACAAAACACAAGGAAGAACATGGCACTACAGGCTTGCAGAATAATGAAACCACGTAAAGGGGCTGAACCTGGGATGAGCAGTAACAGCACCACAAAACCAGCTCTACAATATGCCATTGCTTAAGTAAAGAAAGTGTCTGAGGCCATTTTAAGTCTGAGAAGCACAAACAAGATGACTGGAGGGTACAGCAACACTGACAGTGTCCCAAAGAACTTGTAGAGGACCTTAAAAATACACCTTAAATCAAAATTAGGGCCTCAAAGAAATGAAAGCAATTCCTGTCAAGGAATAATCAAGGGAAGAACATCCTTGTGAACCTAACAAATTTAGATTAGGGGTGCAAGTAGTTGCATCAATGCTGAAAAGACAGACTTCAGAAATTGGATTAAAAACAGAAAGGAAGAAATGCCAAAAAATTTTTTTTGATGTTCGGAAGGATGCTGAGAAACACTTCAGATCGGTAAAATCAGACTTGGCCTGGTTTTCAATAAATATTTTGCTATTTTTAACATGGGAATATTTTTACATTTCATGCCAAGGGCATCTTATACGCTGCTACAACTGTGCGTCAAATTCATCAAACTATGGTATCATCTCCCTAGAGGAGAGAGAGAAGTCTTGCTGCCTAAAACTCTTTGCATACACTTCAACTAAGCACTAAACTACATACTGTAGGCAGTACCAACATTCTGGCAGATGGGCAACATGACCTGTGAGGTCGTTCCCCATCTTTATATTTTAGCATTCTGTCATTTATAAACAGTGTTGTTTTGGCTAGAAAAGGATGCAGAAACAGAGTAAAAAATCATTATCTTAAACTGAATTAAAATAGATGGAGACAATTTTAACAGTGACTTATCCAGCAGGAAGCAACATGGCACTTTTAATGATGAGGCAGTCACAAAAAGTAACACAAGGTACCCCTTTGAAATAAAATCATACTTAGATTAGAGGATATCTTTCAGTTACTGATTTCAAGACATATTTTCAGCTTGTAAAACACAAAAATCTAGGATGCTACCATTTATATATGTTAATAACAGTGACCTGGGCAGAAGTTCTGAGCTCTAGTAGATTTACTGTGTGAGTGTGTATAACTTATCCCACAAAATGAAACAGCCTTCCTTGTACACAGAGACAACACTGACCTCTCACTGTCACTGTATTGAACAACGAATGTAATAATCACAGAGACATAAAACCTAAAAACTGTCAAAACTGATCTATCAAGACTGAGAAGATGGGTTTGCAAATCAATTGGGGGAATTTCAAATGTCACAACAACCTTTCATGCACTTACATGATCCCCCAAAACACTGGAACATTAAATGGTTCATAACGTCAAGCAGCCTCCTCCTATAATAATAACAACAGTGATAATAATCAGCTCCTGAATGTCTGTCTTTGATATGGTAGTGTTTTATTTCTCTGATTTAAATAAAAGAGTTCCAGGAGAGGACTTTCAGAAATAAGCTTTGATTACTGTTAGGAAAGAAAAAGAAAACATTTCCTGACGAAGCAAGGAGTGGAAGTTAGGCACTTCACATCACGTGCTAGGAGAGAACACCAGGAAAAGGACTAAGTATAGCATTTAGTAACACAAATGGAGCTGGCTGCTTAAGGCAGGATGTAGGTTTAGGACACAGAGTATCAGAATCAAAGAATCAGTCCTGAAAACATTCATCTTTAGGAACTCAGATTTTCCTTGCACCTGTACAACAGTGCTTCAATCTCTAAAAACAACTCAACATCTATCTCATGCAATTGACATTCAGACACGAGGTAACCTTTACCAAAGAGCCCTTTGGACAGATCCATTCTCCCCCTACCCTGTTTTTAAGGCACCAATTCCACTCTCCAAATGAAATGAATAATTTTCAGCATATCCCCCTCATCCGCTAAATCATGATGCCTGGTAGAAATATGACTTTTACCATTCTCCTGTTGTAAATCTTGACTTTCGCCATAGGACGTCTGGGGAAAATTAACACTTAATCTGTCGGTCCTTTCCAAAAGCTAACCGACTTCACAGGCGGGTGCACCAATTCTGAGCACTAACACATAAAAACCCCACTGCAGACCTGACCCTGATACTAAATAAATGTTTGGCTGGAGGACAAGAAATGGGAACATCGTGTGCTTCAGAGGAATGGGAGAAAAATGACATAGAAAATGTTACAGCAAGAAGAACACAGAATCTGCGGGAAGCACCGGGTTTTTTAGGGCAACTGTAACAAGGAGAAATCAAGTTAAAGTCAGCCCATCCTTCACATCCTATTATATGCTTTGTAGCACATTTTGAAATATCTTCTTTGATTATAGTATAAGGTCTCTACTCATACACAAACAAGGACCCAAGCATCTTTTGTTATCAGCATATCTGGTATTGAAGGCACTTAGTTTTGCTCACTTGTTAGGTCAATACTGTGTTGATATAGTTAGTACCTAAATAATATTTCTCCAGATTGTTGATAATACACTTAGCAATTCAGATATATGTCCCATTTGTACCTGCAGATATCAGTGTACTTTCATTTAAAGATACCCTGTCAAATTATATTTCATATGAAACGAAGATACATGGAAGAAAACAATATACTCTTTTCTTTCCTCTCAAGCACAGTCTGACTGTCCTATCTAACCTGATCACCAAAAGCATCATCCTGCACCTGCTACTGCATATGGGAAATAAATATTTCCAGTGCACATGACACTAATATAAATAAAATGGTTTTAAGAATATTTAAAATATTATTAAAATTAGTAACTTATATTGATGCAAACATAGAAGAGATCACTCAACTGATTTTATACACAATAAACATCATATTAATGTACGGAATTTGGTGATAAGCAGTAATACCCAGATATTAAATTTATAATTATTAAAGTTGATAAATACTCCTTCATTTAAATGCTGTATCTCAATTATGTTATTTTCTGGAAATAAGAATAATATGTAATGTAACTATCTCTTTTCTTTGTCATTATTCATAAGTAGAAATGGTGCCATTATCTTTTAATTTCAGATATATAGAACTGTGCATTTTCTACCCAGAAATCACCCACTTATCCGTTCATCAGTAAGAAACACAGATCATCTATGGTAAGAGGTCGAGCTCATACAGCTCAACAGAGAAATTCAGTTTAAGTCATTTCCCCCTGCTCCCCTTAAAGAAACAACTCTCAGAATTCAAATTTTAAAAGCATTCCTTCTTTCAGAGCTGTTACAGTTTTCCTTACCGGGACAAAAGAATCAAATGAGTCTTGTTCCCGATTCTCAATAGCTGAAATTGTTTTCAACCAGTAGAGATAACTTGAAATATCAGACATTTCAGAATGCTCCATACTGAAAGCTGCAAGATTAGTAGGACTGAGGTGAGACAGACTTGCAAAAGGAGGACTTTGGCTGTGTTACATAAAGTTCTTAATTAGATCCTTGCTACAAATTACTATCCTAAGAATAAAAAGTTAATCAAAAAGCCTCATTGGAAGGATAGGAGAGCAAGATTAGAGCCGAGACAGCTGTTTCACTTAGGGATAATTGTGCAACTGTAGAACTAGATGGTGTTCCACTGTTCAGAAGTGAAAATAGTTGTGTGAAAATTAAAATTATCCCTTTATGTTACTTAGGATTAAATTAGTCACAGCTGTTTTTACTAAGTGCAAGTCAAGAGATCTCCCTATATGTATATTCCAATGCAGCAAGCACTTACCTCTCAGACACCCTTAAAACCACAGCCAAATTATTATTATGAAAAGAGAGAAAACTGGAAAGGTACTGAATACAGAAATGCCATGAGAAAAAGTGTTGCAAGGACTTTCGGTGACAAATGTAAGGATCAACCTACAAAGATTTGTTTAATGTGACTAAATCCAAGAAAACTACCCTAACAACCACAGGATAGTGAAAGATAATTTCTAACCTCTCCCAAACAATGCTATTCTGGCCTCAGTTGCCAAAAAGAGACAACTCTCTTTACCTGTTGAGTTTTATTTTCCCTGAACCTACGGATAGCATTATCATACTGAAAAAATGACAGGACTCCCATCCATCAGTGGACAGTGTTTGTTTTACCTGTGGTAAAATTCAAAGTCCACAAAAATCTTGACGATTTCCATAAGTTCAGTATTTTAGTGATGGCACGTTTTTGGGAGGAGGGTATAGCATACATGTGGGCTGTCTGATCAGACAACTTACATGAAGGCTGGCGTTACACAGATTTTCTGGAACTAGATATCACCCTATGCCAAAGCTCTACAGTAAATCCAAATGTCAGAGTTGAAATGAAAATATCAGGTATGAAAGCTGAAATACTAGAAATAACTTTTATATTCCCCAATTACTCAACTTCTCATAAAACCAGATTTCCAAAATGTAGGAAATAGGAAGTAATTACTTATGAAGAGAAGAAGGTGTGAGAGGAGGGAGATTGAAAACTGTGTAGTACCAGGGACAAGAGTAGGAAACAAGTGGCCTTAAACAGTATGTCCTTCCCTGGGTATTAAACCTTTTGTTTTTGTCTACTAGTAAGAGTTCATTTTAGGACTCCAAATACTCATGATCAGAGTTCACTGAAAAGTAATGTCAGAGGACCAAAAATATTTGAAAAATCAAGTAAAATTCAGCAACAATATTGAAAAAAAAAAAAAAAAAAAGAAACATTAAAAAATCCTAAAGCTTTGCCTGATTCAGAGCAAAATATTTTATTTCAAACAAACATGAAAGCCTTTCACAATGTAGCATTTGTACAAAGTACATTTTTGATGAGCTGTTTCTTAAAACGATTTTCAAGGAAAAAAAGGTAGACAGCCTAAGGTAAAAACTGCATATTTTTCCCCAAGCAAACCTATTTCTGAAAAGACCCAAAGAAGATCTTGCAACAAAACCTGTGTAGTTTGGCAGAGGAGATAAAGAAAGGGAGATTGAGAACTGCTTCTCTCCTCTACCCCTGCACCTACTATTGCTTTGGTTAGTGAGAAAATTCTACACTAATTTGCATGGTGCAAAGATACTTCAGTATTAACTAAAATGCAATAAACCTGTAAAGCATGGTTCAGAAAATACCTGACTAACCAAATGAACATGTAAATTTAGTGGAAATTCTGGAATATGTGAACTGCATATACCAAGGAGCAGGTAACTTCCTTTCTTCTAAAACTCCTTCCAGAAACATTTAGTGCAGCATTTAGTATTCAATGGCTTGAATAGACCTTCAGTTTTACCCAGTACAGTTATGTCACTCAAAACATGATCAGTACCATTTGCTGCTCAGAAAAATGGAAGATTTAAAAGTAGGACCATAAATAATTAGCAATTTTTCATAAATTCAAGTAGCTAATGATAAAACTGTTGCTTTTTAGGATATAAAAATGGATTCCTTGCTGTGAAAATTCCCACAAGTAGTTTGTTGTATTTCTCAATGAGCTCACAAAATAAGGTTTAATTTACAGAGTAACTTGTCCTATAAATTCGAGAGATCCAAAGAAACCATGACAGACACAGCTGAGGCCATCAGCCAAGCTGGTGGCACCTCTGTGAAAACGTATTTAATAAAGGAAAGAAAATGCTAAGAAGGAGAGAATAAGAGAATGAGAAAACCAGAGCAGTAGGAGGTACTGCATGGCAGAGAAGGCACCCCTCCAAAGACCCTGTAGCTGATGGATAAGCTTATGCTGGAATAGGTACTACCCCTGAGGGACTACGGCCATGGAGGACCCACACTGGTGAGGAGGAAATGAGTAAGAAGGAAGCAACAGTAGAGGAAAAGCATGAGAAGAAAGAAGCAGTAGAGAAAAAAGTGCTTCATCCTGACCCCAACCTCCTGTACCACCTCACCAAAGGGACTGAGTGTAACCTGCAGTGATATCAAGGAGGGAAGAGAAGTGTCTGGATTGAAGCTGAGCCTGAGAAAGCAGGAGGAGAGATCTTGTCCCTTTTTTTCTCTTGTAATACCTAATTCAGTAATTAAATATTTATGTTAATTGTTAATAAATTAAGTTGAATTCCCCATGTTGAATCTGTTTTACCTGTGACAGTAATTGGTGAGCAACTTCCCTATTTTTATTTCAGTTCATGAGCTTTCTCATTCCTGTTCTTCCTATTTTCTCCTCCATCCTGCTGCATGGGCAGTGAGCAAGTGGTTCTGTGGCTGCTTGGCTGCCATCTGGAGCCAGCTCACCACAACTTGATGTACTATACCTCCAGTTAAAGCACATATTTCAGGAGACTTTCCATTATATTTAAAAAGCAGTCTCATAGAATACTTCAAGGTTTTCCAGTATCTCTGAAAAACCACTACAGAAATGTAATACCTCAGGTCAAGACAGTGATGACAAAACACAAAGAACTCAGAATGAATAAAGATCAAAGTACCACAACAGCTGATGCAACTGCATCAAATAAAAGTTCATACATATTAGCTCATACATAAGCTATATTTTATAGGAAAAAATAGCATTCCAGATTCCTTTATGCCTTATATGTGTAATGCCATTTATAATACATATTGATTTCTATGAAAACAAGTACTGCTATTGTAAATCAAGTAAATGCTCAATAATTCAACCAGTAAGATTACTTTTTATAATTTACCTGGCTGATGGAGCTTGGGCATTGCTGAAGCAAGCATGGGAAATATAAATGCCCCTAAGGAGTGCAAGCGACCAGAAGCATTCAGGAAGGAGCCTGTATCCTGCTTGCAGATCCACGGCCCAGGGAAGTGCTCTAGCTCTCTACCAGGATGATGGTGAACACTTGCCTCAGAGTTAAAACCAGTGTGTCTGACTTCCATATTCTACACATCAGTGGGCCCTGAAAATATCCGCTCAAGGGTATTAAGACAGCTGGCTAGCATGGTGCAAGGCTGCTCCCCATAATCTTTGAGAAATGCTGGGACATCTTCTCTGCCATGAAAGTTTGTAACAGATGATCCTTGAGGTCTCTTTCAACCTGGCATTTTATGATTCAGTTTGATATAACAGATCAGCTGGGAATACACCACTATGTCTCCAGCAAAGAGTTTTAGAAATTACTTAACTGTATCTCACCCTTTTACATCTCTCCAGCTGGATTAATGCCTTCTTATGAAACATTAAAATGTTTCCTTTTTAACGTAAATTTCAGTAGCGAATAGCTTCTATAAAGCTCCATTGGAGTGTTGCCAGTGGTTTGTTTACAAGCCTCTAAGACATTAAGAACAAATGACGGAGATAACTGAGTGGCTTACTTTGTAAGGATTTTACTTGGAAGAATTAAAACAATATAGCCATGCAATTTTACATACAGGTGTATTTATTTCTGGTTGCGGAAATATGCGTGCTGTGTAAATCTGCAGGGTTTTGGTGGTTGTTCTTATAGAATTTTCAATCAAAGGGAAGTAAGAATAGTATAGTGATTGATAATTTGCAGCCTAAAACTCTTGCATTGTGATACCTGAACTTTTGCATCCCATAATAACTGGCAGTAATACTGCTTCATAATACTTTCAGATCAGCTGAAATTCTACTTCACTAACTTCTCCCACTAGTGCTGCAGTAGTTAAAGATCAGTAATTGCAGCAATTAAAATTGACTTCTGTGGTCTTCAAACTCCTCTGGCGGATTGAATCTGAGTGCAAAAAGTCTACAGAAATATAATTTTCTTTCCTCCTCTCATCTGCCAATTTTATTACTGTAATTTCAATTATAATTAAATACAAGTAGCACTTTCTATGCATTTGATATATTCAGCTTTGAAAACATTTTATTTTTTTTCAATCCTGAAAATTTACACATGGGATTGATTTATTTCTTCCCTCCTTTTTCTTTACTTTTACATAGAAATGGAAAAGACAATAACGCGAACTAAAACCCCCATCTAATCAGTCAATCTAGTTACAGGTTAGACTTTTACTGTTACATTGATCCCAGTTCAGCAGGGTACTTAACTTTTAGATTGATTTCAGTATTCAAGGGAATGCCAGTAATGCAATCCCACTAACATAGATTGTTTCAGTGTGCTTAGAGAACAGTGTTAAACACTGTGTTGAGCTGTGGTCCACAAAGTTTTCACTATCCTCTCTACTGGCAGGGCTTCTTTTTCAGCTTCTGTTTTTTTGTAGTCCCTGAGGAAAAATATTGTTTAAGAAACAAAATATTGTTTAAGAACAATTAAGAATATTGTTTTTTTCATCTCTTTAATGACTTCTTGCCATTGTTTCATTCTTCCATTTTCAGTATTTTCTCCTCTTATTCCAAATTTACTGATTTAGTATTACAAGAACTGGTTAAACTGATTTGTCCAGATCAGCACAACATCCCAGCAACAAGGCCAGCTCAAACTGTGAGTTGACCATCCTGTATTGATGGAAAGGCTTGAAGAAGTAATGTTGGGTGAGTAATTTGTTTGTACTTCCAAGCCACTGTGTCCATCACCACAAGAGTACAGCCCTTCCTTTAGCTGAAGTTTCTCATAGACTGAATGAGCTGATGCAAAGTGACCCACTTCAGCAAAGACCTCATTACTCACCACAAAGCTTTCTTCATTAACACAAAGAACCACTACCCTCAAAACCATGGAAATCTTATCAACATATGCTCATGGATCCAGGAAGTCACTGAGATTCCCTGCAGCGGACTGGCCGTGATGCCACACCTCTATGGTTGCCACAAGCAGCAAAGGCCTTTGAAGGTCCAATGGAGAACTGATTCCAGATACCCTTCCACATAGATGGGTTAGCCAAAACCCAGCATAAACCACCTAAAAATTAGAGGACAAATAGTACAGGCTGGTCCAGTCTAGCTGTTGTCTGTAGGACTAAGCTATGATAAAGAGGTTGAAAAAGCAAAGTTCACCCTCAGTTTTATGTACAATGAACCAAGTTTTACGTACAATGTACAAAATCCCTGGCTCAGCCTTTTCAGTCAGAAATGGAATGAATGGTGAACTCACACATGTATCAGAAAACAAAAGAACAAAAGAATCATATAGCTGTTCTTTCTAAGGCACTGTAAGAAATGTCAAGACATCAGGCATATGACATCTGGAGAAAACACAAACAGAATCAATTTTGCCTTGATCACCTTTCCTGCCCCTGGTTGTTTGCTGAACACCACCTAATACTTCAGATTTCAAAAGGATTTCTGGTGGTTTCATTATCGCTATCGTTATTAATAAAAAACAAAACCAAGCTACTCTACCCTTCATCCTTCTGCCACCAAAAGTTTTTGATGTAGCAATTCTGTTCCCTTTTGCATTTTGCTGTCTTGTCAGATTTGCTGAACCCTCAAGTGCAAGAGGTAACATGACGAAATAGAAACTGGCAGAAAGTACATTAAAATTGTTATCACCTGAGGACAAATCCTGTCAAGTGAACCACAAGGAAAAAGACTTCCATCTGGAAACAAGACAAAGAGCATACAGGTAAACACAGTAATTGCGCTACTGTTTTGGCAGCCATTCAAAAATGTGAAAATATAGGTGAGGTATGAAAAATTACATAGAAGTAATGAGGCTCTTCAAAAAAGAAGACAGAAAGAGGCAAAGGTGAGAAGGAAAACAGTTTTAATTTCCCCAGTACTGAAATGTGTTTTGAAAGGACATTATATAAAATGAGCAAAAGGCAACCTTTTGGTTACATATCACAAGGGTTACCATCAGAAGACACAAGGACCCAAGAATTATGAATTTGAAGAGCTTTTAGGTTTTTGGCCATTCAGCAAAATATTTCTGCAATGCTGCATTTTTATTCACTACAAAGAGCTGGTTCATTCTTTCTGTATTCTCCAGATGATAACAAAATGTTTTATATCTTGGTACACAAACAAGTTTAGCTGATAGACAGCAACCAGTGCTTAAAACCAAGAAAACCTAGGAGTGATAACCTCAAGTTTCAGCACAAATTATTTAGAGAGTAATGTATGAGTTCTAAGTTTGTGCTGACTATGCAGACTTAAATGCATCTCAGTAAAACCAGAAGATCCACTGAGAATACTGCCATGACAACTCAAAGAAAAAAAGAATTACAAAAGGCAGGATTTTTGTAGATTTATGCCTGCAGAAGTGATCAGATTGCTCCCACTTTTATACTTGCAATGGCTGAGCAAGCTAATAACTAGCTGCCCCAGAGGCAACTGCAGTATATCATAACTTCTCTTATTACATAGAATACATCTACATGCTAATCACAGCAACCTATACCTAGCTGAGTATTTCTAAAAACTAGACTCCTTGAAAGTACAAAGATGTGGCACCCTCTTCTCCCATCACTTTCTAATCTCCTTCCCAGATTTTGCATGACAACATCTCTAGCCAGTTGTTACTGATTATTCACCTACACACAACTTCTACCCATAGTCAGTCCCCTGACACTGTTTCTGAAAAATTAAATCAATGGGCACTGAGGATATAGAGATGTCAATTACTGAATATCATTAAGCAAAATTTTCATGTATTTCATATACAAATGCATGTACACTACCAGGATGAGTAACCAGAAAAATATTAATAAGCTGCAGTGGAACCTGGATTTCATTCACACGTTTTATGGGTTCTCATGTTAAAGAGTTTGGGTTTACTTCCACATATGTGCGTTTTCTGCATGTCAGAAAGAAATGCAGAGGCAGATACTATAAGCTCTCCAAGTCTGAAATCAGGAGCTGTATGTTAGGTTCTGTTAAGCCAGAGAGGCACATGTCTAATGAGGGAAACTGATGATGATCAAACTAGTTAGACCTTTTATTTTTAAGTAACTCCATATCCCAGAAATTAAACCCCAAAATCCTTATTTTACCCATCATTATTAAAAATGACCCAAACATCCATCCTGCTTTGGTTTGTGCATAGCTGCATAAAACTTTATCATTTACCTGTAAATGTATTAAAACATTACATGTAGTAAAACATGAACGTATAAAGGTTTTGTATGCCATAAATGTGCATACTTAATGTTAACCTTTTTCCATTTTTACACACATAATTAAAAAATGGAAAAGAATTCATGTCATAGAAGATATTTTACTGATAGAGCAGAAATACCACGTAGTGAAGAAAACTGCCATACGAAGCCACAGCGTTATTCATGGAAGATGTATATTTCAGTACTACGTAACTATTTCTTACTAACACTGCATAAAAAAGCTGTGTTTGAGAAGTGCTGGAAAATAAAACAATAGAGGCTTCAAGCATTTGCTTCTAAATCAGTGTTTGACCAAGCTAGTGGTGTACAAAGGCCATTCAGAACATAGTGTCAAATGTGGCAGCATCAGCCCCAAAGAGAACATGAGACCAGGGCCCTGATTTTTTTACTGTCTCCTTATTTGAATACCTAGATAAGAACTTTTTTGGGTTTCTTGCAAAATATCATTTGCCTTTTTGAGTCTGTCTGCCTGACTGCCTCCTCACAGAGCTGTGACAAGCAACATCTATACTTATGACTACAAGATGCACACATTTGAGAGAACCCAGATGTGTCTGCTGAACAGAAAGTGAGAACAGAAAGGGACAGGGAACAAGGTGTTCCCAAAACTCTCCATTTCCTAAATGGCACATTTTGTATGAGTTCTTGGAGGTAGCAAAGAGCTCGATACAAGGTTCTGCACTTAGAGTAGAGAGGGCTCCCAAGCACTGTGGTGCTGTCAAAGTGGAAACGCACACATCAGATAGCATATTAAGCATGACTACCCTTGAAAGAAGCTGCTGAGCGGTATCTTCTGGGACACGTCCCTTGTCACACGCTTCTGTTCTCAGCCTTGTTCTGGCACTAGAAGCTGTGCTAATGGACATCAAGCTGGGCCATAAAATAGGTCTCAAACACCTTTTTGGGTTTTTTCCAGTTTAACTTTCTGTCATATCAGTTCTCTGAGCTCAGTATGCAATCATACAAAGCATCACAGCGAAGGAAGCAAAACGTAAGGCCAGGACCCTACTCCTCTGGCAGCCACTCCTAAGGGGGGCACATCTGCATTTCTCCTTCACAAAGCTGTCAAAATCATATGTTTCATAAAATAGACTTTACAAAATGAAGTAAACCAGCCTTTATTCACATTAATAAATATTTAATGTGCTCAGCTATCAGGTGAACGATGTCTGCAAGACAAAAACTTGGACAAACCAGCACACAGATAAATAGCAAAGGTTTCTGTGATTGTGAATGCAACAAACACCAGTCCAGTATGGAGGAAGTGTTTATCAGAATTTAAAATAAAACCAAATGTAAGCAAAAGGAATCCTAAAAGTCTCTGTTTAACTGTTTTCAGACCTAAGTGCAGCAGAGCTCTTCTATGATGTCAGTAACTGGAAGCCTATGGCATGACTCCATTCCACTCTCATTTGAAATGCATAGTGAAAATCATTTGTCTGATGCTCTGTTTGACCAATTATATGAGCAATTTCAGCTTTTGAAGTACCCTGCTTCTCCTTGTACAAATACTTAATCAGAAAGGTAAAAGTCCATATTAAAATACAATATATCTAAAACAAAACCAGATGTTATTTTGCTAAGTTGGATTTTGTACTGCATTCATAGCTGGCTCCTGCAACTTAAAAAAAGCTCACACCAGAACTGGAATTTACAAAAAGGATTATTCTGTTTGTTTTTCTGATGTTCATTTCAGATATTATAGAACCTCTATTTTGAATACATAAAGAAGTCCTTTTTGATCCTGGTATTTCTAACTCTTAAAACAATGGGAGCTTTTGAAAGTAGGTGACCGTTGAGCTGATTCATCTGATTAACTGACATAAGAATACTTACACAAAAAGGTAAATGAATATATGTTATTGAATTTATAAACTCTACTTTAAAAATCTATAGATTACTTAAAAGCAAACACAGTTCATAAGAGAAGTTTAATCCATAGGTATCTTTTTTCTTTTTTTTGGCTTTATTTTAATGATCCTTCATCCAAAAGCTACATGCAGACATGAGAAAACAGAGAGCTAAATTAGCAAACTCTGTCAATTCTGTCATTGCCACAACCAGAAACTCCCTTTAGGGTTTTTTGTAGGGAACTCTGACATTTTCAGTTGATTCAAATAGCCCAAGACAGTAGAGATAGCCATTTCCAAAAGAGAAATGAATGTTCAGGGTGTGTCTTCAAGTCATGCCAAAATGGCTGAGATAAATTCTATCTTAATCTTTGCCATTGCTCAGCATCCAGCTATAAACTGACATGGATCAGCATTGACTTATTTTGTTTTGCTTAGGCCAAAAGCATTTTGTTAAGTTGCTGTAAAGGTTTTGCATCTTTGAATGCCTAATTCAAATGCAGTGAAACATTAGACCGAAAGCACAACCAGGGTTAACAAGTCTTATTCCTATCATCTTAAGGAAGCCATAAGGAAACCATTCTTTTTTTGCCTTTAGTTCAGAGAGTATCCAGTCTACCAGTCCGGTCAACATACCAGAAAACAGTTCCAGCAACCTCAACCTCCATAACCTCATGAGTCTAGAAGACAAAATCCTATTCTGTGTCATGTGCCATCAGAGTAATACAGGAGAGATCAAGACTTTCATGTGTTGTAAGTTCCTGTGATGGTAAGGATCACGTTAGGTGAAAATATTCCTAGGAGTGGATTACAGACTGCAAAAAAAGTGATGAAAAATTTGTCCATGGGTGAATGCAGATGCCAAGTATTAGAGAAATTCATCAATAGCAGGAGGAGTATCAGAGCACTTGTGCAGTTTTGGCCAATTACCAATGCTACTAACAATTCCCTTCCCAATTCTAAAATTCCCTTCCCATGCCCTCATTCATCCTCCCTGAAAACCCCAGAAGCCAAATTATATGTCAAGGGGAGAAAATGTTCTTGGCTTCTTGAGGCATCTAAGGGGAGAAACTTTGAAACATGAGATTAATTAAATGCAAATCTAAATATGGTGCAACAAATCATGCAAATTAAGCATTAACATATTTATGACCAAATAAACAGCAGGAGCCAAAATATGTGTAGATAAACTATAAATCATTACAATCACTGGTTAGTACAGTACATAGAATATATTTATCTTTTTCAGTATTTAAATGAAGACACATGGAACATCTTGCACATAAATACTTTCATGATCTGTGTAACTATGCCTATTTCTTAATTGTCTTTGCTGTCACCTAAAATTATGTATTATCAAAGATACAAACATGGAAGAAAGACCTGATAATTAATAGAAGGACACAGAACACTGTGCAAAAAAAAAAGTATATCTTATTTAACTCCCAGTGGCCTTTTGGAAAGCAATGCTACATCATCAGAAAGTGGTGGCTGAACTGAATGACCCCTTCAGACACAGTGAATCATAAAATCTCATGACTAGTGTTGGGGTTTTCTTTTTCTTTTTAAAAAACAAAACAAAAAATGAACAAAAAACCCCAAACCAAACCAACTAACCAAAAACCATCAAAAACCAAACTCCAGACCTGTATTTTATGGAGAAAATTCAAATGTGCCTCAGCATGTTTAGTTTCTGGTATTTTCATGACATATCAAGTCCATCTTTCAAATCGGAATCATGTGAACAGTGATTACATTAAAGAAACCATATATGAAGTTCAACAAGTCCAAGGGCAAGGTCCTGCACCTGGGTTGAGGCAATTCCCAAACACAGCTACAGACTGGGTGAAGACTCGATTGAGAAGAAAGACTTGGGGGTGTTGGTTGATGAGAAGTTCCCCATGACCCAGTAAGTGTGCACTTGAGCCCAGAAACCAACCATGTCCCGGGCTGCATCAAAAGGAGAGTGACCAGCAGGTCAAGGGAGGGGATTTTCCTGCTCTACTTTGTTCTCATGTGACCTCCCTGCAGTCCTGCATCCAGCTGTGGGGCAACACACAAGAGGGTTGTGGAGCAGTTGGAGCAAGCCCAGAGGAGGCCACAAAGATGCTCTGGGCCTGAAGACCTTAAAGCAGCTTCCAGTGACTAAAGGGGCTACAAGAAACCTCGAGAGGGGCACTGGACAAGGGCCTGTAGGGACAGGCCAAGGGGAATGGCTTTAACTTGCTAGGGAGGAGACTGAGATGAGCTCTTAGGCAGAAGTTCTTCCCTGTGAGGGTGCTGAGGGGCTGGCACAGGGTGCCCAGAGAAGCTGTGGTTCCCCCATCTCTGGCAGTATTCAGCGTCAGGTTGAACTGGGCTTGGAGCAACCTGCTCTAGTGGAAGGTGTCACTGCCCACAACAGGGGGCTGGAACTGGATGAGCTTGAAGGTCCTTTCCAACCCAAACCATTCTATAATTTTATGAATTCCAAAGAAATATTATGCAACATTTCATGCTACTTCTGACTAGAACCATTCCCTATATCACTAATCAAATTGCTGGCCTCAACACCAGGGAGTCAAAGGCTAATCTTTGACCTCCTTCTTATGCCAAACATAACCTAAATGCTATGATTCCACTATTAACAATGCTTTCTTGGGTTTTGTAGAATAAGTGTGTAAAACATGAATGTAAATGCATAAAGTTTTCTAAAGCAGCTGTCCTGGGAGAGTGTCAGATACAAATGTCACCCAGAATTCCGCAGACTTCTGAAAGTCCTCTGTGGGACTGATAGAGGAACCTGGCTTTCAATAGCCTTGAAGATTAAAAAACCTCAAAAGTTTAAAAGCCAAATAAACAAATTTATTTGACTCTCCTTTAACTGCTGTTTTACTGGCACTTGAAAATACTAAATTAGAGTGAAAAGACCTCCCTTAGCTAACTAAAATTTCTCTATGTACTTCTATTGCCAGGAGTGACACGACAGAAGTATGGCCAGTTGCATGCAGGAATTCATGGACTTGAGAAGAGCAATCTAAGCTTTCAAAAACACAACTGATGACAAGTCATTCTTTATACTGTTAGGAGAGCCAGTATCTGTTGGAATAGACCTTCTGCTTTAGTATTGTAGCAGAATGCCTTGAAGCTAGCTCTCATCTCCTCTCACCATGCAAAGAGTTTTCAAATGATATCCTGAAATTTCAGCACTAGTGCCAGGGGCCTTCAAAGACAAAAGACCATTCTCAGCTGACACTTCAGAGTTTGGCTATTCACCGCCTTTTTTAAGTCATGTCACATCTATAAGCTAGTGTTTAGCTCACAAGCTTCTTTACCAGGTAACAAAACAGCTCCGTGATGATATTTCTTTTAAAAGACACTCATTGCAAAAAGCCCTTTATATTGCTGGAAAAAAATCCACCAACCTAAAAAGTCATCAAAGCTGACATTGACAGTAAGCTGTTGATATATATGATAATTTACACTTCTACGTAACTTTTCAAAACCAAACACGTGTTCCTTTTTGCAGATGACACATCCAGGATACTATCTGATAAGAGCTTTTTTGCCTTGAAAGCATGTCAAAACAAAAGACCAAACACTTAGTAGCAAATGGAGTTAGTTGGAGTCCAATATTGTCTTCTAAACTGGGAAACAGCCAAAGATGGGAGTTTATTTCTACATCTTCCTTCCTCTTTGACAGAAAAATATTGAGCCCTAAGAAACTGAAAACATGCATTTACACCTTGGAAAGGTGTTTATAAGAGGCTCTCTTTCATAGAGACTGCATGGAATAAAGTCTTTATTGTGGACTTAAAAGCACAGCAGGTCAATCTCTGCAATTTCTTCTTCAACCTACAATCAGAGCAGCAGAGAACCCTATCCTTCCATTCCTTCCACACAAAAAGTAGGAGGTCATTGCACACCTTCTCCTACACCTGTTATCGTACATTTCGAATCTCATTAATTGGTAGATCACATGTGCCAGCAGGGAAAGTACATCCAATGTTACAAACTACATCCAATGTTAGAATGACCCATGGAAAATGTCAGGTCACTTCCCTGCCTCTGCCTTCCCCATCCCCAGTTTCACTCAGATCTCTCACAGAGTAACACTGACCTCAGATATGAAATCACTGAGTGTATCACACAAACTATATGACTCCATGACACTGATACAGGTACTAGTGCACTGCAGAGAAGCAAGAAATATTTCCAGGCAACAATGACGTATAAAAACTTGACTATTAAGTTACGTTTTTTCTTTGCTATCTTCTTTCCTTTTCTCTTTTAAATAAAGGAAACAAAACTGTGTGTTTGTCAGAAATGACTGGAAGTAAAAATCAAATCAAGTCTTGGAATCAATTTTCCATCTAAACTTTATTTCAGTGCACTTTCGAAAGAAGAGTTTAGTGTTTTGCTTTGGGGTCTTGCTTTTTTGTTTTGCAATTCAAAATGGATTCCTGTTTGGAGCTATAGAGAGCATTTTTCTACCTGCAACTCAACATAAAACTACAAGCAAACACAAGCATACAAGCTAGCAAAGAAGACTATCTAAGATAAAATATTAATAATACCAGAGTGCCATTCTTTGCTCTGACATACTTAAGAAGGAGAAACTAGTAAAGAAAATGAAGCCATGTCCTCAGCAGTAAAAATCAAACTTTTATCAGCATCAGGATGACAAAGCGCACATTAGTAACAGCTGTCTAGTACACACTCTAGGAATTATATTTGGTACTACAGTACTAATCAAGAATCCGCTTTTCCAAGGTGTTGTGGCTTTACTCTACTTGAAGAATGTAGTCCCTTCCAAAAACGTCAAGCAGAAGAAAAATCTGCTTAGAACTGTACAGAAAAAAACCCTTCCACCTTTAAAGCTGTCACTAGCGTATTTATTATCACATTTAAACATAATATAGAAATTTCAAATAAATTTTACCTTTGTTAGGCCAGCAAATATAAATCACTGTTGTCTCTTATTTTAGCAAGAAAGATGACAGCTTTCCCAGTCAACATAGTCCTCAAAGCCATCACTGACTTCAGCTTGTATCCCCAAAATAAGGGCTGTCAAGGGCAGCTTTATAATGTTTTCCCATATTGCATCTATGCAATAATTGATAAATTGATTCTCTAAGTGTACGTACATACAATGTACACACAACAATGTACACATATATACACACTCTTCCCTTCCCATAGCCTGTACAATGTTTATTTTACATAGAGATAAAAGGATAGATTATTATTTGAAACAAGCTATCTCACAACTCTATGACCTAAAAATATCAAGTATTTGCCAAAGTAAGTATATCAGTCCATCCCTAGGCACACAACATCGGACTGGTTGATGATGGATTGGTTCATTATAGGCAGAAGCCCAAAAAGGGACTTTCCTAAACAGAATAAGGTAGCTGGCATTAGGAATGTGCAGTAAAGAAAGTTTACAGTACAGAGTTCAAAATGAAATATAAGAAAGTACATACACCTGAACAATTTCACACTCCATAAGCAGAAGTGCATGTGGTTACAAAGGCAGTAAAATACTGAAGTATCTTTACAATGTATCTAGAACTTAGATATTGAACTAGACTTATAAGTTGCGTATTATTATGATTATTATTATTAAAATAACTCAATTTTCTCTTTATAACTAAGGAACTCTTTCCTTTACGGTATTTTTTTTCCTTCAAGTTTTTTCCAAAACAAAACTTTTCAGAGCCTAAGAAAAGGTTTAGATCTTTTTATAATTAAAATTAGAAAAAAGGCTTGCTTTACATTTTATATAATATTTTATCTGTAGCTTTATTTTAGCATAAATAGTTGTATATGATTTATATGTAACAGAAAATATATAGTATTAACTGTAGTCACATGCAATATTTTGTTCACTCCAAAATATATCAGAAAGCTTAGTTTTTCCACTTGATAATGGATTTGAAGCAGAAAATAAAGCATTTCCTATAAAGCAATCACTTTCAGTCAACAGAGCATCCCATTTTTAGACCATACAAGACAAAGCACAGCTACACTACCTGACGATCTTTTGTCCTGTAGCTTTTCTGTTCAGTGAAAATATATTAAAACCATTTCCATCAAAGAATTGATTTAGTCTTTAGAGAGGGTGCACATGCTCAATGTGGGCTAAAGCTAGTTAAACTGTAGTGTACACTATTTCAGTAAGTAAACATATATCCCAAAACCCTATTTCGACATTACATCCTGCTTTTTAGTGTGAAATTATAACAAAAGGGTTGATGTTGACATAATATAAAGCTTTAGAGTGAAATTAAACTTTTCTAAGAGAAGAATTAAAACATGCATTGGGGAGGAAGTGTTAACGCTTTTTAATATTAACCATCATATGAGTGTCACTGTGATTTTTATTTCACAGTGCTGGGTTATCTGGTGTGTGATATCTCTCAGTCTAATTGCTTACAGGTACCTATACACATCCTAGAGCCTGGCTGGTTTATATTTTAAAATACACTGCCTTGCCATTCAATAAAAATCTATCGATTTGTGAGTGTTAAAGAGCTATTTCATATTTATTAAAGATTTCAATCACATTGGAGGTTCAAAAGAGGAAAAGCAGGTCACACTTTCTCTTATAAATAAATCTAACCCCCCCCTCCCCCCTTGTTCTCTGTTTAAAATATCCTTATTAATTACATGCAATGTTTAAAAACAAACTGCTTACAGAAACAGGCACAATCCATTACATGGGGGGGGGAAAGGGAACAAGCACATCAATTCTTTTTACAACACAAAGGAATACCAAGCCTGTAGAACCTGGAGGTAGAAGCCAAATCATTTTAACAAGAAAACCCTTTCAAAAGGACCCCATAGTTTCCCCAGGCCACAGAGAAGCAATATTCAAACAACAGACATTACCAGCTGACAGCTCACCCTTGCATACAATTTTACCAGAAGGCACCACTAAACACAAATCAAGACACAGCACAAAAAGTTGCCAACACCACCAAACCTCACTTTCTTTCCCTGCAACATCCTTTAAGTCGCTTGGAGAGTGAAGAATTGGCTCACCTGCACCGGTGGGGACCAGCCGTGGGCACAGGAGCACTCTGACCACCGCTGCCCCTGGCTGCCCTGTGCCTTGGTTGGGGATTTATGTGGGCTCTTCCGCACAGTGTCCCACAAAGGGACAAACTTGCTCCTGCTCTGGCTGGCACCCCCAGGTCCCCAGGAGGGAAGCACTTGAGAGCTACACTGGAGCCCTGGAGGATGCTGATGCCAACGGCAGGCACAGTGAGCATCCCTTGCCAATGGAGGCACATTCCTGCCAGCATCCGACCCCTCAGACACCCTGCCACAGCTGTGCTGCTTGGGAAGGTGTGAGTGCATGGCGCACCCAGGGCTTCCTTTGGCCACTTTGCATCCAAGCGCTTCTCCTCCCAGACGTGAGGTCCTTTGCCGGGGCCTCTCCAGCCCCCTTGGCAGCAGCTAGTGGCAGAGCATGGCGGGAGAGAGGCGCTGCAGGAGCTGTTGGCCAGCAGCTCTGTGTCAATACCGGACTCCACTCGCGCAGCGACTTGACAGCATCCCTGCTGCAGGCAGAAGCAATCAATGCTCTGTGTGGCTGCGATGCGCGCCTGCATCCCTTTCTGAATGTCAAAAAAAAGAGAGGAAGAAAAGAGAGAAAAACAAACAAAAAAGCACTCCTGCAATTTTCAGGGAGATTTAGGGGTGTTTTTTTAGCTGACCCTGGACACGGCTTGCAGGCACCCTGCTGAAGCACATTTATATGTACAAGCTTTACAGGCAAAGTGCTTTCTTGTGGAAATAGCATCGAGACAAACTACTGGAAAAGACACCCTTTTGCCAGTGATCAAAACAGACGCGGGAGTGGTTTTTTTTTTTTCCCCTGCATGCATGGAAAGACCTTGTCAACAAAATTGCATCAGAAGATGCAAATGACAGGTTTTGGAAGAATGCTATCTGCCCTAAATGCTAAACTGGAGCTTAAGCGTTGACATGTGTTACTGTATATAAACAGTGCAAAGAGAGCAAGAGGCTGAGTTTAAAAATGAAGCCACTTAGAAGAGATCTGAGCAAGAAATAATCTCCAACAGTTTATATGTATAAATATGAATATATTTATTTGTGCATAAGTTTTCAAGATTATGATTGATGTATCATTTTCTGCTCCTTTTTCCACCTTTTACGAATTCTTTGGTGCTTGCCAATATCCTTCTGCATGAAGTTTTCTCTGTATCCCTTCTTGAGTTTTTCTTACTACTATAACCCGTTTTCCTTGCATTTTCCTGCAATCTTTGTTTGCAAGTTTTATTTATTTTCATTCTTGTCATAGAAGTGACAGGGGTGTAAAGTGCATAAAAACTGGGCTGATTGTTTCCTGCATCTCGAGAAGTTCAGGGATATACTCCAGTTTCAGGTGACAAAGCCCCTAAAGACTCACTGGATCTTCAATCCCTATATATCTATATTTTTTTGGAGGTTTTCTTTTACCTAAGAGTGTCTCAGGTACTTTTAACCATAGAAAGTAACCAATTGAGTTAATAAAAAATACAGGACTGTGTGACAGAATCCTTTTATGTCTTGGTGTTCAACTAGGATTTAAATATACAAAAATGAAATGGACTTCATAAGTGATGTGCATAGTTTTACCATTCCAAAGACTAAAGGAAATTTGCTTTAAAGACTTCAAAGAGACAACTATGACTATCTGCATATATACTTCCAAATGGGATAAATTAGTTTTTACAAATGCTTTGGTGTAATAAGACTTGATTGAATTATTTAATTTCTCCTAAATTACTAAGCTAAAATTTCTCAAAGCTTAGACATTGCTGAAATACATTATGATACAAACTGGCATTAATTCTTCATCAAAAATTACAGCAATGCTCTAACAGTGGAGGAAATATTTTGACAACATTGTAATTTAAATTGTTGCATGTGAAACTAACACCAGATTTAACTGTATTTTCACTGAAGGTGCTTGTCTCAGGCTATACTACAATGGTATCATAATGCAAAGTTTATTCAGAACTTTGCTAGAAAACCAAAATCATGCATCTCTCACATAACAAGTGCCCAACTGCAAGAACTCTCATAGCTTTGCATATGGTTATGGTCACTTGATGTTTGAAAGAAAAATATTAATGCACTTCTGAATCACAGGTGCAGATATAGAAGGCAGCACTTAAAAATCTGAGCTAAGGGAGTCTACAAGGCAATCACTGCTATATGTAATATAAATGTAAAGATACATAGGACTGAATCCATGTTTTTGCAATTTTACTCAAACGTAAGGAGTGAAGGTGTGCAAGCTGCCCAGAAAACTGCTCTCCTCTAGTGCTCAAGGGTAACTCAACCCTGAGCACCTAAAAACCTGTCTACCAGATGAGAATCCAAATCATTACTGCATCATTTCCAGAAAGACTATCTCTATGTAATAAATATATATACTACCATTAATTGATGCTATAAATCACATATATAAAATAATAAAAAAATTATATACCATAGGCATGTATCTAAAAACAAAGCTAACAAATCTAACAAGGCCAAATTCAGATTTCATTTTCATCATCATAGACCCTTTTAGCAGTACCCATCAGCCTAAGGACATTAGCCTTTTTAGTTGTGGTGGGGAAAGAATCTACACATTCCATGACCACACACACATATACACTAGAAGTATTGAGTAAACCCATCTTTACCAGGACACTAACATGTCTATCACAACCCCCCATAGTACTATATTGTAGAGCAGTGCCCTTTTAGCAACCCCACTACACCCCAACCAGAACAATGCAGAACTGCAAAGGTATCCTCTTGACTGTAACACTTATCTATATGCTGTTAAAACATTGTATTTGAAAGAGTGGGAAACCCACTTTAATATGGGATGTGTATGTGCACCTAATTGCCAGACAACATGGTGAGATGTATTCAAAAGTTAATGCAATTTCATCGGTTGTAATTGAACCATTGTACTGGATAGGGTGGCATGCACTTCTAACTTGGATTAACACATGGCCAACTTTCATCCTAATTTGATAATAACTGGTGCACAAAGCAAAACTGACTGTTGTACAGTACACTACGTGAACTGTGTTTGACCCAAAAATGTTGTGGAAAAACCTCACTAATTCTCTTTTTAATATATTAAGTAGGCATGACAAAACGGAGCAAATAGATTTAGCTGATATTCTACCAGCACAAATAACCGTAACCGGATTACAGTAATGTTGGACATACACCCAAAATAAACACTGAGGAGAGTTTGCTTCGGGCAAAAATGTCCATATGGGAAACCAAAAGTGCATATGGGAAACAAAAAATATTAATAGAGTTCTGAAAAGGAAGCTAGAAGCACAGGCAAAGATGATTTAGATGTAGCAACAGATTTTTCCCTCCAACCAAGAATGCAATGTTATGCAACCATAAAAACTACAGAAGAGTGATAAAACTGGAGTGAACCAGCTTATTTAGTGGTCCTAACATTTCTATAAATGTTTTTCTAGAAAGAAAAATAATGAGAACAATTAACATATACAAAGAAACTGAAATACGTCAAATGCAATTTCTTTGCAACTATTTGTTTAGTGAGAAGCAATTATGCTTGTATCAAACTAATAGTCCTAGTGGTGACATAGGATAGAAGGAATTGTTGTGCTTAGTCCAAGATTAGGCCAGGAGCCAACTGAGCTGGCACAACCCATTGCTGTCACAGGGTATCTCAGAAATCTTGGTCAAGTTACATGATTTCCATGACTATCCTACATGTTCCTTTAATGAAACTGAAACACGAGGGGTGGAGAAGGACACAGCTGAAATAAAACAGCTCAGCTTCAATTTCAGGCCTCCCTACTCCTCCCCGCCTCCAGGTGTACAAGACAAGAAAGGCATGCAGGAATACAACACCAAAAATAAAACTAGAAAAAGAAAAATATAATAAAGGCTGATTATTTTAAAACTTCACCATTAAGGAAATTTCATTGGAAATTCCATTTCTCTTTAAAAGGAATATTTTGTTTGCCTTAAAAAGCTGTATGATCCCCATATCCTTTAAACAAAAGGCTGAGTCTCAAGCTTTCAAGTTTTATATACAAATATCAGCACACTGCTGAGACAGCTCCCTGCAAAACATATCTGCCTGCGTGTTCTTTTGGTTTTTATGAGAGGGTAGAAAAGCTTATGGAATTACAAACATGAATATACCCATTCCCCGTGTTAGCTGCATGTCCTAGGGTTGACATAAGGACAATAATTTAGAAATCAAGATACAATGAAAAAGAAAAATGACAAGGGTTTGGAAGGGAACTATATCAACAGAAGAAAACAACTCTCAGCTGGGAATATTAAGTCAAAGTCAATCATGTCAAAGCTCGGGGAGAACAGAGCAGCAGGTTTACCAATTTCACATCCAAGTGAATCAAAGAATAATAAAATTGCAGTGGAAAGACTGAAATACAAAAGCATTTCCAAGCCAATACAGAAACTTACAGGACCTTATAAAACCTGCTATTTTCAGGTAGAGGTGTGCAATAGTTTGTGCAGTTCTTTCCTCTGCAGAATTCTGTGCACTTTATTTTAGTGCTTTAGCTCACCTTAAACTAGATTGATAAAAAGCCACTGGGCAAAATAACTAGGAGCTGCAAAAGTTGCTGCAACCATCGTTTTCACTATGTGGAAAATATTGACACCTCTTTTCCACATGCTGTTAGGGACAAAGAGGGTTGTAGATTTTCCCAAAATACTTAAATATAACCTTGAGCTTCCACCCATCACCATGAGAAACAGAAGTCCTTTGCCTCAGTAACTTTGGCCAGCAAGTTTCTGATAAGCCCTGATGAGCCCCAGGACTTTAACCCATCAGTTTAAAGAGACTAATCCTAGTGCATGGGCGAGTTTAAGACAGCTTTTTAAAGATGTGATTCTGCATTTCTAATTAAGAATTAAATTTCCGAAATTCAGTATCAGCCCTAGTACTTCAACACTGTTTTTCATGTAATCAAAAAGGGTATATAGATAAAAAGAAATGTTCATGGCTAATAGTTATTTAAAATTCATACCCCCAAGTTCAGTTGTATGAAGATATTCAGTACCTTAAACTACTCTTATTAGTCTCTCTGTTAAATTAAGAATAAAACAGCATGCTATTTATGATGGGCCATTTTTGATTTGGAAAAGTAAATCGATCTACTTTGAGTCTCCATCCAGATGGTAGCCTAAGCAATAGATGTATAACAAATACCTGGAAGATATCCATAGAATAAATTAATCAGGAGTTTTACAACAGAGTCACACTGCATAAAGATGTATGCACTGCATGCAGTGCATAAAGAAAGAGGACAATATAACCAAGCTAGAATTTTTATTCCAACGCTGGCCATCCACATAGCAAATAAAGAATGCCAAATAACCAACTATTTTTTTATGTGCAATGCCTGTAACAACATCTTCTTTCCTATTGCTTCCAACTAAAGTTAGTTTGAAAGAACTTCATTCAACTCTATTAGCAGACAATGAGAAATTGTTTCTTCCCTACTAAGCTATTTGTATTATATTCATAATACACAACAGCTTTAAAGAGTTTGGCACAGTTCTGGCACTTTCTTATTATGGTCCAGTTGTAAGCTTTCACTGCAGATGAGTGGAAAGCAGACAGATGTGATCACACAGGCAAAATGACAAGGTATAGCATACACGACCAACAGTTATAGTTGAGATCCTTCTTCAGCCTTTGAAATGATAAAGACTTGTTTTAGGTGACTAAAATACATTTCACAACAAAAGCAAAACCATTTGTCTAGAATATAACCTGATTCAATATTAAAAGAATAAAAATCTGTCTTTTTTAATCCTCAACCTATGCCTGCCCCACCCTGAGATTCCATTTCAGTTGAAAACAATGCCTAAAAAGATTTTCCAAACAAATATCCTAGCATATTTTTGTAAAGTGATTACACACAAATCCATGTGCTGTGTGGTTTTATGATAAGGATAGTACCTGAATCAAGAAAGGGACTTACAGAAGCAAGATGAACCATTGGTGGCTTTATACTGAAAAGAACTTTACCCATAAACACAGCTGCTGTAGACTTAAAAGGTTTGTATGTATTTGGGTATATTTTCTTCATATCTGTCTTCATTACTTTGAAGGGTAAAAACAATCTGTTGGCATTATTTGGATCACTTATAACATTATCTGGTCAAACCAGGTAGTCACGATCATCTCTAACGCTGTACATATGAATGAAAGCAAACTAATGGCTAGGACAAAAAGTAGTTTCTCTGTATTAGCAGATGTGAAGCCTGCTAATCATAGCTACTAGGTTTTAGGAAAAGAAAACCAAATTAAACATGCTTCCCAGAATAACACTTTGGAGGAAGATCTCTGGGATACAGAAGGTGAGGGACCAGCCATGTGCCTGAGGTACCTACAGCTATGTCGGTTAAAGCAAGAGGAAACATGGTGATACAGGAGAGTACTTTTCTTCCTTTAAATTGTGAAAATGGCTTTTGCTTTTATAAAAACATCCAGGAAAGTAAACCCTCAGTAGCATAATGTACAGCTTCTCTTGGAACGTCTTGCTATATTAGGAAAACAAATTGGTCTCTATAACAGGATCACATTAAAAGCACATTAGCTTGTGAAGGAAATAGAGATGATATATATTGTCAACTACCTGATTACATGTAGATGATTCAATCAAGTCTGCCTTCTTCCTTCTTTTGGTAGAAATCGCTTACATTTTACTTTTCTAATGTGTGATAGTAAACAGCATTGGAAGAATAAAGGCCAAAAGAAATGAGCAGCCTGAAACTGAAACCACAACAACCTTTTGACTTCATAGAACTACTTTCTACATTCCTGAAGATGACATCAAAGCACATCAAAGAACAGCTGAGGACTCATATATTGAAAAGTAGGTAATTATATGCATTGCAAGTTTTCTGTTTTGCTCTGCATCATATTGAAATAACCCCCAATATTTAGCTAGAAAAGCTTCTCTTCAGTCAAATAGCTCTCACTCTGAGGAACGTTTTGCTGAGTAACTTTCAACTTGCATTTCCTTGTTTTCATCAATTTATTTTTATTCTCCAATGTTACTTAAAATAATTCTTTATCTCTCTCAGTAATCATTACTTTCAAATGAAAAGAACAGTAAAGCTCTCATGACTTGTTAGTCTGCTTATCCAGTGTGTTAACTTGCCTCTTGTAAGTCAGCCACATCCTATAAGCCTTTTATTGTTTTCTTTATCCAGTCTAAAGAGGATTACACCTTTGCAGCTTTATGTGATAGCTAGCTGTTAGTGACAGGTTAGTGAACCCTATGAAAAACACAAACAAACAAAAATGAACAGCCCCTAAAATATTGATAAAACAAGTTTATAAAAACAGTCCACATACCTGGGGAGTCGTTTTAAGACAGTTCTTGGCAAACTGCATTTATTACCTTAATATCCTCAAGTATGTGTACAAATACAGCATAATATCTAGATACTGAAAGAATAACACATAGAAAAAACTGTCTCAAACCAATACAGGCAATACAATCAAAATAAGGTGCATTATTTCAAAACAAACTGAGTTGATTTATTAAGTCAACATGCTAGCCACTACTCTTTGCTCTCCAAAACCAGATGTCATGGTTTAAACCCAGTCAACAACCCAGAAAAACCACATAGCCTGCTCTTTCACACTTCCCCCACTTTTCTTCCCCCCGCTCCTGAAGGGATGGGGAGGAGAATCGAAAGAATGTAGCTCCCAGGGGTTGAGAGAAGAACAGTCCAGTAACTAAGGTACAACATAAACCACTGCTGCTACCACCAATAATAATAATGATAAGGGAAATAACAAGGGAAGAGAATACAACTGCTCACCACCCGCCAACCGATACCCAGCCCGACCGAGCAGTGATCTAGCCCTTCTGGGTAGCTGCCCCCAGTTCTACATCCTGGGCATGACGTGCTGTGGTATGGAATACCTCTTTGGCTAGTTTGGGTCAGGTGTCCTGTCTCTGCTTCATCCCGGTTTCCCCTCTTCCCTGGCAGAGCGTGAGACTCAGAAAGTCCTTGGTCAGAGTAAACATTACTTAGCAACAACGAAAAACATCGGTGTTATCAGTGCTGTTCCCAGCTGAAAGTCAAAAGCACAGCACTGCACCAGCTACTAAGAAGGAGAAAAATGACTGACCCAGGATACCAGCTACTTTCTATTCCAAAGAACCTTACCTAAAAGTGCTTACAGAAAAAAAAAGCCCCTCCAAAATCCAAAAACATCGTTGAAAATTTTTTGTTTCCTTCAGAAATCTGGTCCCTAATGTTTCAAATGCAGTATTTTTAATTCTTCTTTGAGGATGCCAAAAAACCTTTTTGGCTGTAACTTCCATTTCTTAAATTCCACTTCAATGCTTTCAAACAAAGTTTGAAAATGAAATTTTGAACACTAAAAGCTAGTGTCAATGTCACTCAAATATCTAGAGCATAGACAAGAAAGGACACCTTCTGAACAAAATATCACTCATTTATGTTATAAGACCACATTAAGAATGTCATAATGCTGCATTTGCCTCTCCATTGACTACAAGGAACTTTGCATGTCAGACTCACAGGATAATGTTTATGTTACTGGCACCCATGTTTAGTTCTTTAATCTCTATAAACCATTCTTACCATTTGATGGAATGTTGTCTTCAGGTAAGCGAAATACCAATTAGTAGAACAGTTGAGTGAAGTATATAAAACCCCATGATTTATTGAAAAAACCAAGGGTTCAAAGCTCATTTTCCAAAACATCTAAAGTATTGAAAGAACCCATCTAATTCATCAGGAACTATTTTTATCTAGAGAACAATCTAAGATTAAAGAGCTCCTCATATGCTCAGTGGTGACTATTTGCAGGCTTTTGTGGGCAATGCATCCTTCAAAAAGTTGTGTTTCTAGGTAGATAGATAGTAAATGCTCACTCCACTTCAAACATGCCAGTAAAACAATCTACCTATTAATGATCTTAATATATGCAAATATTTTAAGTTAAATGATACTTTGCATATCTTAGGAAGACTAAGAATCAATCACTTCAGACTTATGGGCTGGTTGGCTGAGTCTGTAGCTGCTTTGCAACTTCACAGTTAGCTGCAGTCTAAGTTAATTTATGTAGTGTTGCACTCTCTTATTTTGTTGCCTTTCCAGTTTTCTTACATGTTAAGCTATCAAAACTCCAGAACAGACCTTCTCTTCATCTTCTACAGTTTACTCTAATTTCATCCAAACATATTTTTCTGACATTTCCTAAAAGTTTTTTAAAATACTATTACATTGTATGGAGATATCTCCTTTCTGCACACACTCAGTTGCTAGTCCAAGGAATTAGAACAGTTGTTTGATAGAGCCTTCCCTTTAGAATAGCTATGTTGACTTTTTCTTTGGGACAATGCACTATATTTGCAACCATGTTAGGCAGTGTAAAGACAGAATTCCTGGTCTATAATTCTCTGAATCATCTTTAAAATCTAGTTTAAGAAATGTGAGATTTTCATCTTCAATTTTTGTATTTCCAAAAGCATCCTACACGACAGAATACCCATTGGTTTAGTATTTTGATAATTTTAATTCGCACTTCCTTCCTGGGCTAAAACCTCATGGTCCCAGCAATATGCAACTATTCATTTAATAAAATTCCTCTTTTATTACGCTTTGGTTTTAGACAGTTTCCTTGATTTCTCCCCGTAGAAAAAAAGTAATTATAAATCTTCCAATATTTCTGTACAGTAGAAAGTGAAGCAAACAATTAAGTAGATTTTAAAAATATTTTTTCAGAGGCACTTTTTTATGTTTGTATTTTGCTCATAGATTAATTCCTTTCAATTTCTCTGGATGTGCTGAAAAAATACTCCTTTTCTCTCCATTAAAACCTGTAGCAGATATTGCCATAGCTCTACATTTAAATTGTCAGAGTTTATGAAGATTTACATGTTTCTTGTTTAGAGACAATAACTTATTGCAATAAAATATCTTGCTCTTTTAATAATTAAAAAACCCTATGAAACTTGTTTCTTGATTTATATGAATTTTATTTTTTTAACTTTACTATTTCTGGTTTGGGGTTTTTTTGCCCAGTCTTAGAAGGATATAAAGTTCAATGTTATGATTTCTGCATCCCATGCATTGGTCAGCACTAATTCAAGAGAGACTTTGCAATATGTTTATTGTTTTACATCACTTATTGCAGCTAAAAACACAAACTTTTTACTATTCAGTTAATGAAATGGCTTTAATACCATACTACAGTACAAAATTTCTTATCCAATTTTGATACATTAACTACTTTGTCTTCAGTTTTCTTTCCCTAACATTATATTATTCATTTGCAGATTACAGCAACATCCCATGGATTTTTTTCTTTCTACTAAGTTCCTTAGAAGTATGACGCACTAATGTTTTCACTTATACAAAAGATTCTAGTTTATCCATACAAATAATTTATATTTATCTGTCACTTGATTTCCATAAACAGAATAAATTACTTGTCTCAAAGACCAAAGACAGATATGGAAATAAATACAGTAAACAATTAAATATAGCTGGAAGGAAATGTTCCTCTAAAATACATTGTTAACTCATGGAAATAATTGTCTGTAGATTAAATTAAAACTAAGTTTACAGTCTTGGTAGAAGCTATGGCTATAGTTCTTTTATAATATATATATAATTAAAATCCAGGACATGAAAATAAATAAGTAGATATTAACTGGATAGTTCAAGAAAAATAAACAGTGCTACTGATAGATAACTCTGGAAGAGCAGACTACACTTTTCCTGAATTTCTGTCTCTCTACCACCAAACAGAGAGCGTTAGCCTTTATTAAACAGTAAATCTGAAAATAACACAAAGTCAACTTCGTGCAAAAGTGAAAGTATATTTTAAACTAGTACAGAGCAAAACGTGATGACACGTTCATCTACAATTTCAATCAATTATAATTTCGTTCCCTCATGACTAATGACTGATTAGTGAATTGCTTTTATGTCAAAATAACTGTTTCTAAATATGATCTTAAACAGATGCAATGATTGCAAAAAATTACAGCAGGAAAAAAGGAGCCTATAGCAACAATGATGCTCTAGATTCCCTTCAGCCAATGTATATATTGACTTGTGAAGGAATTACAGAATGTTTTGGAGGAATTCAATAAAAAATTGACAATAGGGGAAAAAAAGAAATAATTAATTTAAATGTCTAATATTTAGTATTTCTCAGAAAATATTTTGGAATAGTGAAACTAAGGAAATAGTGTCATTTGCAAAGATATTTCTGCAGCTTTTTTTGTCTCTGTTATTTAAATTCTTCAGAAAGAGAGCTATTGCAGTTCAGCTGAAGTTATAATCTGAGATGACCATGTAGAGTAATATATGGGTAACATATGTTTCTATAGGTATACCAGCAACATAAGGAAGATCAAGGAAAATGCAGGGGCATAGTGACAAAGACATGGATAAGCCTTTGTTGTGAAGTGACTTTGCTTCCTCAATGTTTATAGACAAGGTCTACTCTCTGGCCTCCCACAGTCCTAAAATAAGTAGTATAGTCCAGAGGTGGAACTGTTAGTTACAATACAGGAACATAAAACTAGAGACCACTTAACTAGATTGGATGCACACAAGTCCATAGATGGGATGCATCCAAAAGCTCATAGGAAGCTTGCCAATGTAGGGAGACCTCTCTCATCTTTGAAAGGCTGTGGTGTGAGGAGAAGTCTTGGTATATGAGAGAAGAAAGGCATCACATCCATCTCTAAGAAGGGCAAGAATTAGACCTGGGGAGCTTCAGGGTGGTCTTCCTAATGTTAGTCCATGGGAAGTTTATAGAACAAATGAAAACCAAAATAAAGTTCACAGTTCAAAAAATTGGAGGGATTCATCAATAGGTGCAGTTGTGATTCACAGGAATCACAACGGAATGGAGAATCACACCTAAAGAATATTAATGAAGTTTGAAGAAGGCAAGGTGCTAAGGGGCAAATCTAGGTGGCCATCTTCATAAATAGATGGTTACACAAAAGTCAGAGACAGACTGTTTTCAGAGCTGCACAGAAAAAAGCAACTCTGAAAATAAATTGGTGGTTGGAACTAGATGATCTTAAGGTCCTTTCCAACCCTAATTATTCTATGATTCTATGATTAACACAAGCTGCAGCAAAACCAAAACAAACAATCAAAAAGTGATTAGATGTCAGGAGACAAGGAAAAAAAACAACCCTATGAATGTGATCAAGCACAGGAACAAGTTGCCCAGAATATAAAAACCACTAATGCTTATACAAGTGTTGCAAATGCAATGTTTACTCAACAAATGTCCCCTAGGATAGGGCACACCTTTTGATGTTTGACCGGTGAGTCAGTCTTTAGTGCTTAAGACACTCAGCTAGTATAAAACACATTATGAAGTTACCTTAATGTATATTAAGCTTATTATTTGATAAAAGTGACAATTGTTTCATATTTCCAAAATGAAGTAGTTGGAAAGAGTCAGCTCAGCCTCATTTACCTCATTCTTTCCTCCCAAATGTTCTTTTCAAATACTGATTGTAAATGTTGGCAGGTGAGGAAAAACTGTTTCAGTCTGGAAAACTGTTACTGTGGAACTGCCAACAGGCCAAGAGAATGTCAGAAAACTGAAGAAACTATTAAAACCCTCCAAAATAAATCAGCCTTCTTAATTAGCCAAAGACATCCTACATGGCAAGAGGATGCTAGTCTGCATTAAATACTAGAGAATAGTCTGCTCTCTTTTAGAACAGAAATACTATATTTTTCATAAACATTTCTTGACAGCTACTAAAAGATTGTTGGAGATTAGATTTTTGAAGTTTGTAGATTAAGTGTTTCACAGAATAGTGTATGAAAGCTTAATTGCACATCTTTTGTCTTCTAGATCCTTTATTCTTTGTGGAGTGGTCTGCAGGACAATGTACCTATAACCAACAACATGAAGAGAGCTATGGCAGGGCCCTGAGGGCAACATGAGACCTGACTGTCCCTGCCCACCTTCCCCACCTTCCCCAGGGTCTCACCCCACCCTGGCCACTGCCCAGCACCCTATTTCAGCCCAGCCTGAGGTCATTAGTCCCAACTCCAGGGACTGCCCTACAGCTCCATCACACTCTACTCCATGAAGACACCTGATGCCCAGGGTTAGGGCTGCCCCCAGTTGCCTGTCCCCTGGTTCCAGTGGTGGGACACCTTGGTCTGCTGTCCCTGGGGAAGTCCCTTCAGCTCCCATCCTCCAGAGAACTTCTGGTCTACACAGTGTAGCAGTTATATTAATATGAAATTTTTTCTGTGTCCATGATCATGACCCATTAATTTGAGGAATCGGGGAATAAAATGCATAAATACTGCCCCTGGGGAACCTACAGAACCTTCTCCCATGTGTTCTGTGGTATTTGAGGATGTACACGCATACTTTTGTGCTACAAGTTTTGCTTGAGTTATGAGTTGAAAGTCACAAGCACAGATTTAGAAAATATTTGGAGACTTCCATCTCCTCACAGCCAAATAATTTACAAAACTCTTACAGGCATAAAATCATTTATGTGTAGCTAGAATTTTGGCAGCAACCCTCAAAAAACAATTATCTACATAAAACCATGCAAATAACTTCTTTACTGAATGTCTTCTATGACCTTCATCCATCTTCATTATTTTTCTCTTCTAATACATTTGAGATTCACTTTTGTCTGGACAGAAGGTGTTTGTAAAGATCTGTAAGCAGTGTTTTGCCAGTGTATCTGTATTTGCCAATTCAAGAGCAAATTACATAATTAAAACAGAGGTTCAAACTAAATCAATATTAGAAGTTAATATTTTGCTCTTAAATAAGCAGCCTTCTGCTTCAACTAACACAACACACTATGACTCAGACTGTATTTACCTGTGCAAAAAAGGAAAGCAAAATAAAAACTGCATTTAGAAAATTACTGGAAGCATGACCACATTTTCCCCAACAGCTCATGTACGGAGACACTCACCCAAGACAAGGTTGCCTGGGAGCCAAGCAGAGATTCTTGAACTTACTCTAGATGTGACTCAACAGATTTATGTTGACCTAAACCCAAGTCTTTGCACTCTTGAGAATATCTCAGTTCAGGATGCTGTTCAAGTCATCCAGCAGAAACAGATGATCCCATCCAACACTGATGAGACCCTCTGTGCTGGGATGCCTGTTTCCAAAGAGTAGTGAATAGAGCACAGCAAGAAGAAAATATGATCTCACCATTAGCAGGAAACCCCTGACAGTGCAGGGTGTCTTGCCTGAGCTCATCTCAACCTAAGCTGGTTTTAGATAGTTTAGGAGTGATAGCAATTGCCTAGTAATCAGGTACTTATTCCGTGAACTTGATCTAGCTTCATTCTGTCTGATAAGAATTAGTTACTCAATATAGATTGAATTGTCTATGACTCTAAAATAAAACATGGTGTGGAAAAGAGCAGATAAATGATACCAGAACTCTCTAAAAATAAGTAAATACACAAATAAATTCCCAAACCCAGACTTAATGGTCCTGGTCGCTTCTAAACTAAACTTGAGCATGCTTCACATTGATCGCCCTCATTCTTGTAGCTCTACCTCACAAATGGCTGAATGACACCACAACCAGAACAAATCTGGGCTGGGCACTAAACAATGCACTCAATTATACCTTAGCATACATGTACTGCACTTGGTACAACTAATAAGAAGATACAGGGAATTAAAGGTCTGTCTCTCCCCATGTGCAAATAAACACCATATTTAAACAGTCAACAGCAGTTCAGAATCTGGTTCTTAGTATTTCCATCTTCATTACAGTCATATTTCTGCTTCTAGAGCCAGATCTCATCAAAGTCTATATCATTCTGATTATGGTAATTTCCATATTTTACAAGACCTTTTGCAATTCTGTGGTTATTGATGTTAACTACAAAAAGAATAATCCTCAATTCTTCCAGTAATGAACCACCGAGTTATCCCATGAGATTATCTCCCAAGACCCGGAGGGTGACTTTGAAAAGAACGTTAGTTATCTCTAATGGAGATATGTAAACAGATGTTATATTTACCATCTGATTAAGCTTTCCAGAATGATCATTAAAGTTGCTTAGCCATATGGAACATCATATGTACTTACTGTTTAACTGGGCAAACCACATTCCTTGGTCTGAAGAAAATATATTATCTGTAATAGCTATGGAAATACTGGAAAGCTGAAGTTTATTTTCTCCACTCTCCTCTGCAAATAAATTAGGGTTATCTAAAAGAAAATGTTTTCAAGACTTCTGTCTCATCTGGACAAGGAAAGAGAGTGTGCGCAGATAATCAAGATCTTACAGTTAAAATAACTAAATAATTCCCTTTTCTGATAGCTTCAATCCCTTCTTCTGCCAAAATGTTTCTATGCTCCTCTGGGGAAACCATTTAAAACAACTTTATCATATGCAGTCGTTGCATATGCTTAATTTTCTACTTATTCAGTTTAACAGCATTGGGTTTAATTTGCAGCCAGATAAAAAAAGTATCAAAAAATGCACCTGATGTCAATTTGAATTTTCTTATATACATCATGTGCTTTATAAAGCTGAGCAAATCCTGAATTATCAAGTGTGGATAAACCAATCATGCAAGATTAGTGTGAAGGTGAGTTTAGGTTTTAGGTTTGTTTTTTGTTTGTTGGTTTGTCGTTATCTCTCTGTGCTCTAGTTTGCCTAGAGTTGGTTATCCAAGTGATCATATTTTCCCCACTCCCATACTGGTTCCCAGCTTCTCACTCTCTACCCTTTATTTCCCAGAATCTATCTAGACAGATGGATTCATATAATCACTAACTCTCAGTTTCTAAGGTATTTGGGCTCAAAATGTATCTGTGTTAAGACAGTGCTGTTCCCAAGCTAATACAGTCTGTTTCTCAGTTTGCCTTAATATTTTGGGGTATAAAAAAGAAAGATTCTGTGGTTTCAACTCCAGTGCACAAAGACATCCAAGGATGAAGTACGTCAACCTCTTGCTGTTACACTTCATCTTGGAGCTAATAACACTTAATCACTGGGAAAACAGCACCCATGTGCCTTGGTCAGCATGTGAAAGAAAAATTAGCTCTTTGACGACTTAATTATTATCTCTAGCAAATATATAGAGAGCCTGTGTGAACTCTGGAATATAACTCAGTCAAATTTGTTTCCATTTTCAGAAGGACTGCCCTTAATGGAAGTCATCTGGCTCTGCTAGAAGTGCTGGAATATCAGGAATACAGAAAAGAATTTCAGGCTTAGTTACTTTTGAAAACAGGTATTTCCAGTCCCTAATATCAGTCTAGAAATGACTAAATCAGTGTAGCTAAAATTGTGACAAAACAGAAACAAATCAATTAGCCTAAGACGCAGAAACACAGCATGGAAAATTTTAGCTTAAGATGCAAACTTTGCCAAAGTTACAGACTGAAAAGTGATGTATAGGTAGAATCAAGCAATTCTAATAGAAGTAGGTGCCATCAGTTCTGCATACCTGTGCTGGTTTTGACTGGGATAATTCTCTTCATAGAAGCTATGATGGAGCAATATTTTGGATTCGTGATGGAAACGGTGATGTTTTACTATTGCTGAGAAGTACTTATGCAGTCAAGGCCCTTCCTGCTCCTCACACCACCCCACCAATGAGTGTGCTGGAGGTGCACAAGGCATTAGGAGAGGACCACAGCTGACCCAAGGAGCATTCCAGACCCTATGACATCATGCTCAGAACATAAAGCTAGGGGAAGAAGGAGGAAGGGGGGGATGCTTAGAGTGATGGTGTTTGCCTTCCCAACTCACTGTTATGTGTGATGGAACCCTGCTGTCCTGGAGACAGCTGAACACTGGCCTGAGATGGGAAATGGTGAACAAATTCCTTGTTTTGCTTTGCTTCTGCATTTGGCTTTTGCTTTACCTTTTAAACTCTCTGTCTCACTTTTACCCTTCTGATTCTATCCCATAGCACTGAGGAGGGAGGGTGTGAGCTCGCTGCTGTGAGGGGGTTACTTGCTACCTGTGGTTAAACTATGACAATATCACACTGAGTTGTGATAGCTATGATGGAATAATTATAATCACTTTCTCCACTTATGTAACTTTGCTTTGGATTAAATCTATAATTTACTTTAATCAAGCTTTCCCCTTAGCATACATTTATAATAAATGTTTCTGATATAAAATGCATCGTTTGTTATAACATCAGTAATATAAAAGGAAATGTTGACTTTTTTCTAAATCCACTTGGTCTGGATACTGCTCTCCTCCACCTTCCCCCCTCCTTCACTTTCCACATCAACTCATTTCAGCCTCTGTTCCTCAAGTGTCTGATTACACTCTCACTCCCCTGGCTCAGAGATGTGTTTCTGCTATTATGCTTATTTCTGTCTGAAGGGAGAGGCATATCCCAAGCCTCCTTCTTGCTCACATTTAGATAATATTAAAGATACTAAGAAATATATTGTCACACCTTCAGCAAGAGATTCTCTAATGAAAACTAAGTTAGCACTTCAGTTACAAGATGCTTCACCTGGAAGGTGCTGTAAAGGGGAAACCAGACACCAGTCACCAGCGTATCTATGACTGGGTCTAGCAAAATCAAGTTAATGAATTTCTGTACTTCATTAAGGAAACTATGATTTGCAAGTTAATAGACCCTGGATTTTACTTCCCATCTTTGTTCTGTGGCAGTCCAGAGTCTAAGTATCTTAATGATAGCATTCACACTCTCATTTATTATACTCATGTTGATATTAAAAGTAAAGAGATAAAGTGCATAATAATGAAAACAGCAAATAAACATGGGTTAGATGTAAAAGACATTACTTCTTTCAGAGCCTTTAAAATATTTTATAACTCTTTTGAAGAATAACAGAATAAAGGCAAAGAATGGTTACCATTAGATACACGTTATCAGTCACCCTTAGAATCATAGACTGGTTGGGGTTGGAAGTGACCTTAAACACACCTAGCTCCAGCCACCCTGCCACTAAACCACATTGCTCCAAGCCCCATCCAACCTGGCCTTGAACACTGCTGGGGATGCAGCAGCCACAGCTTCTCTGGACATCCTGTTCCAGCGCCTCAGCACCCTCACAGGGAAGAACTTCTGCCTAATATGTAATCTAAATCCTGCTCTTTCAGTTTAAAGGCATTCCCCCTTTTCCTATCACTACATGCCTTTGCCAGAAGTCCCTCTCCAGATTTCTTGTTAGCCCTTTTAGATATTGGAAAGATGCTCAATGTCTTCCTTGAGCCAAGGCTGCCCTCGAGCTTCACGCTCCTCAACATACCCTCCCTGTTGGTGATAACAAGGTCCAGCACAGCACCTATCCTCATTGTCCTCTCTATCACTTGGAGAAGGAAGTTATCATCAACATATTTCAGGAACCTGCTGGACTGTTTATGCCCTGCTGTGCTGTCTCTCCAACAGATATGGGGGTGGGTGAAGTCCCCCATGTGGACCAGGGCTTGTGAACGTGAGGCTGCTCCTATGTGTTTATAGAGTGCCTCATCGGCTTGGTCTTACTAGCAGGGTTTATTCCTGCTATAAACGCCACCTCTCCCTACCCTTCCTTTAAATCTGGTCCATAAGCTCCTGGTCAGCTCCTCATCCATGCCCATGCAGAGCTTTGTGTACTCCAGCCAATTACTGACATTGAGCAGAATGGTGACAATATAACTCATTCCTTATTCAAAGATAAACAGATGAGTCTATGTTATGGTAACTGGTACACTTGACTGATGATAATTTTCTCCCTACTGAATATTCATAATGACAACATCAGATTTCATTTTATTGTTCTGTTAGTAACTAATAAAAACAATAAACAAGGGAATATAAGTTACCAAACAAAAAGCTGTTTCATTTAGTGAGTCTGTACTGGAAAAGTCTCTGCTGTAGTAGGTGTTAAGAGCAGAACTTCAGCAAATACAGAACAAAACAAGAGATAAAAGTCTGTGCTTTTCCTCTGAGAGACTGTCTGAATAGCGCAAGCATCATTAAAAGGAGCTACTGGTCTAAATCTGAAGCATGATAATTGCCTGGTACTGGTTCCCTGTGTTATTCTGCCCTGAGTGCCTCTGTGCATCCAGGTTAAAACCTTCTGCCTGTGGGAAACTGCAGAAAAGCACTGGGAAGGGGGCATGACGTTGTTCATGAAGGAGCCAAGCAGTCTGCAGGAGCTACTTGGGCCGTTTCCCAGTTCTGTGAGATACAATCTATAAGCCTGAGGTGTAGCTTCAGACAAATTTAATCACTCTCATACCAGAGCCCTTGCTACAGGATAAATCTGTGCCACTTGTAGTGATACCCCTGCCTGCCTTTGGACAGTGACACTGCACACAATACATGAACCCCACAGCTATGCCATGTGTATGACAACATTCTTTAACACACCAGTCTCTCCAGCAGCCCTGCCTGCAGGATTCCTTATGCCAGTATTTGCAAGCATCCACAACACTAGGATCTCACAGACTTCCCAGTTCAGTGGAAGCCTATCCCTCCCACTAGTGGTGTGGAGTTTTGCATAGGTAGAATCAAGCACTTCTAATAATAGTAGGTGTTATCAGTTCTAGTTTTTTTATCAATTCTACCTTATTTTTAATGTTCTGAGAGTTATTTGTCAACCCAGAGCCACAGGATATAAAATCCAAATGGAAAATCTCATCTGCTGCACTTGTAGTGTAAAAACTTAGTTTCCCCATGATATCAAGCAAGCTTTTTACACAAAGCAAAATTTAAGAATACTTGGAAGTCCAGAACTCTCAAATAAAGTTTTTCTTCCATACTAACAGTTAACACCTGATGTGAAAGTAATTTTTAAAATCTTTTGATCCCAGTCAATGAATTATAGCAGATTAACAGTTCTATTTACACAAAGTGCATTTACATTTAAATTAACCTGATTTAAATGCAACTGATTATATTTAATGCTAATATAACCAGTTTTAAAATTCCTTATTAATTTCTATTCTGAGCAAATGCATTGTAAAAAGGCAACCTTGAAGTAGTTCTCCAAATAACAGATATAAAAAAGAACTTGTATAAATAACTACAAGGATGCTGGGGAGGGACTCTTCATCAGGGACTGTAGTGACAGGACAAGGGGTAACGGGTTCAAACTTAAACAGGGGAAGTTTAGATTGGATCTAAGGAAGAAATTCTTTACTGTGAGGGTGGTGAGGCACTGGAATGGGTTGCCCAGGGCGGTTGTGAATGCTCCATCCTTGGCGGTGTTCAAGGCCAGGTTGGACAGAGCCTTGGGTGACATGGTTTAGTGTGGGGTGTCCCTGCCCATGGCAGGGGGTTGGAACTAGATGATCTCAAGGTTTTTTCCAACCCTAACTATTCTATGATTCTATAATGCTATGATTTTGCAAGAGTACTAATAAAAAACAATGGTTCATTAAGAACCCTTTCAAATTACTAAAAATATAAAACCTGACAGTTTATAGAATGGTCTTAGTAAATAATATTATCGTGTTATAAATTCACTTTAAAAGTTACTTTAATGATTGAACCATCTTTCCCTCCTTTTCTGAAGACTTCTTTAGAGTGTTGCTCCTAAATGCCAACATGACATGAATATTTAATTCATACTAGTCTATCAGCCTCCTGAAACAGGTTCTATGAATACACAGAATGTTCTTGAGATAGAAACTTTACAGGTTTCAAAAACAATATTGAAAATAAAACATTTTTATCTATTTAATTTTTTATATAACTATCTGTATATACCAGCTTGTGTCCTTTTAGTTAATGTTCAGGGATTGTACAGATGTTCAACCCAGACCAAACCAGATACATTATTAAGATATATTTTCAAGTGACTGCATAAATGAAAAGGTCTCTGTACAGACTAGAAAGCACTACAAGAATCACAAAAAAAGCCCCATTCAAAATTAAGCAAAACCAACTTGTATTTTTCAATGCAGCACACTTGGCCTTAGATTACGCCTGACTGCAAAACTGCTATACCTGCTATAGTAAGAAAAATATTTGCAAAAACTTAAGAAATATAGAAATCCATATCATAATAAACAAGGTAATCGTTACTTGTTTCCTATGTTTCTTCACGTAGCTTCAACATTGTCTATACTTTAGGATATTTACTTCCTATTCCTCCACAGACTTCAAGAATTAAACCAAGAATGGAAGTTTTCAGAAATTAGTTGTTGAGATCAGGTATGTGGCTCAAAATAAGGAAGTGTGGAAGAGAGCTCAATGTAACTTGCAATTACACAATATCTTCAGGAACAAGGGAAAAATCCTGGCACAGAGTAACTGAATATATATTAAGCAAAGCTTAATGTATATTGTCCTGTGGATCAGGACAAGGAAGGATGTAAACTGTTCTCTCTTATTAACCACAGAGGAAAAAGCAATGCCAGATAAATTAAACAAAAGATAATGACAATAAGTGGCTTAAAAATTGCTAGATAAACTGAATAAAATAAATAAGATGTTAACTGACAGAGCAATTATGTCTTTTTGGAGACTTATTTCACTATCAATCTCACAATGATTTTCTCCTTTCCTGGGCTCAACTAAGGCCAACTGAACCAAGTTAGAGACTCAAATTTGTAAAGGAAAAAATCAGAAGGAAAAACACACAGCTGACATCCTGACAACTGCTACAAACATTTAAGCACTGGAACACATTGACCGGAGAGGTAGTGTAGTCTCCACCCCTGGAGATTTCCAAGAACAGGTTGGACAAATCCCACAACCGTCTATGAAATCAATATTGACCCAGCTTTGAGCAGGAGTGTGGATGAGAGTCCTCACAAGGAGGGCTCTAAAATCTAAACAACAGGGTATACATGCAATGAATCTTAAATACCAATGTATAAGTTTGAAACCTTTATACATTCATCTATATAGAATATTTAAGATATCAGAAGTATATACATACATAGTACATATCTATTAAAATACCTTCCACTCAGCTTGCTGCTTTTCTTTCTTTTTCTTTTCCCTTACCCTTTTTTCATTCAATATTGTGCACTCACAGAGATATTTGTCCTTCTACTTTCTTTCCATTTTATAAGGCTGATCTGGACTCCAAATTCCTGGACTCAATCTCAAATACTTTCTAATTAGATTTTGGTATGAGAAAGTTTGCCCAGTAGTTGCATGACTCCGTTTTAAAGTTTCAAAGATGAAGTTATGGCCACTGAGACAGAATATTTTTCCAAATATTAGGAATCACACTATCACACTGAAGCATGTGTTGCAAATAATCTCTCTGTTTCATTTCTATACAGAGATTAAAGAGAAATTACATTTACTCAAAAAGGCCAAATCATGCAGCTGGTTTTCTAAGGGTAATATCTAAAGGCTCACAACCTTCTTTTTCAGCAATAATAAAGTGATCTGATTAGAAACACGTGCAAACATAATCTAGCTGAAGGAATGAGTCACACAAAGGTGTCAAAGCATCAGACAGAGTCAAGTAATCTTAGTGCTAAATTCTGGCTAAAATGAAGATAGATCCAACTGTGCTCTGACTTGGCCAGTGCTTACACAATAATCTGACTGGAAATGTGCAACACGCTTTTTCTTCAAATATGAGACAGAGTTCTGAAGAATATTTGTGCAGATAGAGAGGAAAACATTTATTTATTCTGCTCTTTCATTCTTCTGAACTGACAACAGGATCACTCTCAGAAGTATGAATATATTTAAATATGCATTCCTTATTCAACACTTTGTATGTATTTCAAGCAATGAGACTTTAAACTTAGAGTACGAGTTCTCCATATCCTGCTACAAATGTTCCACCATAAACCTGTCAGACAACCTCTTCATAAATAGAAATTCGGAAGTAGGTAAATGTTTATCAAGGTAGTGGAAGTCTGTGTTCCAATAGGGTTTCTTCAAGAAGGGCAGTTAAACTGTGAATTTCAAACTTTCCCAAACACTGAAACAGGTTGGGAAGTACCTTTTAGTGAATAGGAAGGTTAATGACTTCACCTGGATAAAATTTAAAGAGATCAAGCCCTAACCCTTTTTCACAAGGTTTTATCATACTGTTAAATCTGGACAAACCTGTTATTTTAATACAAAAGAAAAGTTGCCATTAAATGTATTCTGTAGATGGAGTAAGATGCAAAGAAACTTTGATAGGAAAATAAGTCACTGCCAATTGCAGACATTACAAGGGTTAATAGATCTATAGTTTATGCTGGAGCTCTGAAGTCCCAGTGTCTGTTCATGATGCAGTTATTTTACTTCCCCCTATGTTACCTGTTAATTTTTACACTGAAGAATGGATGCAGGTACTGAACAAACCTGGTCAAAGCTAGTTTACATTGCTCACCTGTGAATAAATCTAATCTGTACAGATGAAACCTGAAGTAAGATTGCATATACAGGAAATTTACAGGTGTTGTATAAAATACATAAATATATTGCCTGTATTACCAAGCCACAGTTATCAGTGTGGTCTGTGACTTTGGCACTGTTATCCTTCAGATACCTGACACATGTTGGTTTTACTCAGCTCAAAAAGGAAAATAAATGCCAGTTTCAGATACACCAGTGGTATGTAACAAAAACCCCAAAAAAGCACATGCTTTTCTTCCTTTCGTAGATCTACCACCCTCTTTTGCTTTTGTAATCTGTTACTTCTGTGCTCTTTGCAATATTCACTCCCACTGCAGATGGTATCACAGCAAAGGGAGCCCTCCCCTCTCATGTCTTCTCCTGGAAACAGCAGGTCACTGCAGAAAATGGTCTGGCATGTCTTCTAATACATGAATTGATCTGTCAGTTAACTCCAGCTACACAAATACCCCATTATTTGCCTCATTTTCTGCTGCTGTGGCTCAGAGGTATCCTTCCTGACACTGCAATAGAGACTTACTGGCTATAACTCGATGTCTCTGTTTAAAGAGACATTTAATTCTTCATGAAAGATTCTGTTTAACAGTTTTGCATAGGTAAACTGTCAGTGCATGTCGCACAAATTAATCACAAGTAAGACAAAGGTTTTCTTTAAAATAAGACTTAGGGCTGCAAAATACTTGTTTATGGTTTTCAGGGTGTTACTGCATTGCCTGTTTCTATAATCCAGGTAAAACCTGAACGTTGCCATGTTGTTTGCAATAGAGAAATAAAATATTTGATTGCTCGTGTTGAAGCTAGTCAAGTAAAACAATGCACCCAGTTAAGCTGTGACCTTCTCTTTATACACTGCTAAAAGCTTCCATCTAAACGACACAGCACCCTGCATGTTAATTGTTTTAATTATAAAGTAGGAGTAGAACACGCAAACAGAAGCCGACATCATCATTGCAAAAGGCATTGCATTTAGATGAGTGGAGAACAATTAGAGCAAATTGTTTCAGCGACAACATTATCTGGTGAAAATATAGGGGCAAGGGAAAACCAGAAAATATCCCAGTTCCTGTGCTTCACCTTGATACATTTCCAGTGGCCTACAACATTCTTCCTCGCCAAAATTTGTCCTGTTTCCCACTTCTTCTCTCAACTAGAGCTTTTATGCAATTCAACAGTTAAAAAGAAAGGGCGTGAAATGTATTTTAGCTAACACTTGACCATTCTCCATTAAACTAACTGCAGTGGCTACAGAAGCCACAAGATGGCACATTGTTTATTCCCTGTTTCTCACAGTATAAACAAAAGGTTGCGTGAGGAATCAGAAGGATGAATCGCTGCAGCTTTATTAGCCCCATTATCTTTCTAACAACACACACTTTCCTCTGAGTGCAATGTCTATTTTAATTGTAGCAACTATTGAAGTTTCAGGAAAAAGAAATACATAATTCAAGGGCATCAATCCTACCTCCAGAAAGTATACACATACTACAGTAGCAAAATATTACTGCTTTTACCTAAAAGCCTGCTGCAGTGTGTTCACAGATGTGTGTTGCTTAGTAAAATCTGACTACATTAAACAAACCAAATTTGGTCAAAACATTAGCACAAGCATACAAATCCCAGTGAATTTAGTAGATAAATTGCTTCCAATTCCTCAAATTCGTTTGTCAAATGCGATCACCACTCAGGCAATATTTAGGCATTCTGCACATCTGCACTTTTACTACAGCACTGCTGATGTCCACCCTGTTTGTGAACATGTTTTCTTCTCTATGGAAATTATCTGAAATACGACAAGTGACACAAATAACTCCATGGAAGCTCTATATGAGGAAAGACAGTCATGTTCATTCCTACGACCTCGTTCTCAAATCCCATTCATCATTTAAGATAACCACAAATTATTACTCTTCATAATGGTTTTCAGGGTTTGATCTAGGGTTTTATTTTGTATTGGAATGAAATGGACATCTCTGAACCAGGGCCGGGGTTGGAAGCAGGACAGTGACTGCTTCCTGCTTTAGTGTATCCGTATGATCCTTTTTGCCATTCTTGGTCTGAACTCCTCCTTCAGCTTTTCTATACATGCTTTCTGGCATCACACAGTGGTTTGGTATCACAGTTGGACAAGTTTCACACACTGAATGCTAAGTCCTGACAGATATGAGAAACTTGAAAGTAAACACCACCTTTTCTTCTGCCGTAGTTCACACTAGACCAGGATGCCCAGCAAGACGCTTTCAGATAAATAAACATTGTCTATAAAACTCCAAATGTCTCTGAGAGTTTTGCAGGTTAATTTAATATTTAACACAAAGCATATAATTATGAAATTTATCTATAAACCCCTTTCAAGTGAGCTAGCAAAGCAATACTCCAGCTCCCTTAATAAAAAGTCTTTGAGCTGTAATGTTTCTAGGTTTCAAATATTAAAGCTACATTTTATGTGGTTCTTATCTACCACAGCAACAGGATTCTAAAAGACAGTTTCCAATTCAATCCACAGCAGTCCCATCTACTGCTTATTGATGCTCCTAAGCTTGTGTAAAATTATATCGTGTTTTCTTTCCAGTCTGGGAATATTTCTCTGTTTTGGATTTTATTAAACCTAGTAATTTAAAAAGCTAAATTTGTTTTATACCAGTCAGACTGCAGTCAAGCACTAAGAGAAGAGCTTCAAGAGATGAAATGCTGTTCTTCACCCCTACCCATTCTGATCTCTTCAGCAGAAGTCTTGCACTCTAAAAGGACAGAGCACAGCTACAAGTTCTTACCTTTATTATATTGCTTTCTAGAATCAATTCTTGAAGTTCAGCAGTGATGAAGTGGCATAGAAACATAGTATTTAGGAAGTCATTTGGTGCACACTATTTATAATTAACAAATGTTTCCCATCATTGTTAATGGTGCCATCCCACTTCTCTTGTAATACTGACCAATGTGCCTTTAGTGTAGAAATGGTCCAGAAATATCTATATGACTAATCACCTCAATAAATTAAGACCAGTTATTAAGGGACTTGCAGTTTCTGCCTCCACAAGGCAACTGCTTTGGTGTGTCTGAAACAAAGGAAACATGTTTTTATTGTCTCTCATTCTTTGCTTTTGAAACTCTCTACTTCGGCACTTCAAAAGCAAACCAGAAGGCAAGATGAAGACCATGACAGCAGGGGAAGACTGTATTTCTCTCCACAAGGATTTGTTATGGCCTTAAAAGATTTATGCAGCAAAACAACTACAGATAGTGGTTTTCTTTCCCTATCTAATTAGAGTAAAATTACATTAAGAAATTGAATACATTTTTTATTCCATTCAATTCCATAATAAGGGACAATAGCGTTCAACAAATTGCAATAGCTAGAAGGAAAAACCTACTATATCAGGCTGCTTTCAAACATAACTCATGAACTAGCCTCAAAACACCACAGATTTTTTGCACACAGTTGGTGGCACAGCATGCTGCATGAAACCAATTGCAAGTTATGAAAAGGAAAATGCTTAATTTCCTCCCCCCACCCTGTTAAAAATATACCCTGCACAATCTTTACGGCAGGCACTCGGCGTAGGTTAATACTTAAGTACATGGCATTTTCCATGGTGAATGCTGACTTCTCAGGGGAGCTAAAGACTGGAAAAGTGAACATAAAATATGACATGCACATGGCTCCAAGTCAAAGTCAAAATTGCTGCTGCTATGTTAGCATCTGTGAAAGAACCTGTGTTCACCACTAAAAGGTTTCAGGAGGGACCTTATTTAGTCAACGAAGGACTACTGAGTTCTCAGACTTCAAGGAACTTCAAACATCAGATTTTCAACATACGCAGTGACAAAGGCAGAGGGAGATAAGGTGAAAAGGGCTCCAAGCTCATTAGGAAGCACAATTAAAAGCAGTCTCATTTGACTGTCAATAATATAGCAATTTCTTTTGCTCAGAGGCAAACTGAATATCAAAGGAAGAGGGCACCTAAAAGGCTGTTTTCAGTCTCAACTTTTACCCATTAAAGCACACTGTATGACAGGCAAAATACCTGCTGAGGTTAGTAAGAGGTTACAGAAACCACTTGTGATGTTTCGTGAGTCCCTGATGCTAATCCAAGTTTGAAAGGCATGACAAGCAGCAGAAAGTACACTTCCCAATCCCAGTAGACTGAACTTCACTGTGAGAAGACAATTTGATTCATCACCCTTTAACCACGCTTCCCAAAGCAATAAATCCGATCACCTGCCGTTGCCAAACAGATCTTAAGTAGAAAACCTTAAAAAGGGATAGTCTGACTGCGTGTATACCTCCTCTAAGGCATGATGAGCCTGCTTTTGTCTGACAGTTTCTGTTTTAACCTGATATTTTCACAGTTTTTTCTCCTTTGCTCTCAGACTCTCCAGACTGTTCTGCAAACTGAATAATATTATTTTTAATAAAAATTTACTTAAGTTACAATAAACTTAATTTCCATCCTCAGATATTATAAGTCAGGATAAAATCCATGATCTGCTAGGAAAACATTTGTGATTTAACCCTGGTCAGCAGCTGCTCACTCACTCCCCCCACAATGAAATCAGAAATGTACAAGTGAGAATGCTCACGAGTTGGGATAAAGGCAAGTTTAATAAGTAAAGCAAAAGCTGCTTGTGCGAACGAAGCAAAACAAGGAATTCACTTGCTACGTCCTATCAGTGTTGCTATCTCCAGGAAAGCAGAGCTTGGGAAGACAAAAAGTATCACTCTGAATGGCACCCGCTTCTTTCTTCTTCCCCCAGCTTTATATGCTGAGCAGGACATCCTATTCTCTGGAATATCCCTTTGGTCAGTTGGGATCAGCTGTCCTGGCTGTGTTACCTCCCAACTCCTTCTGTACCCCCAACCCACTCGCTGGTGAGGTGGTATGAGGAGCAGAAAAGGCCTTGACTGTATAAGCGCTGCTCAGCAGTAACTGAAACAGCCATGGATTATCAATGCTATTTTCAGCACAAATCCAAAACATAGCCCCATACCAGCTACTAAGAAAAAATTAACTCTACCCTAGACAAAACTAGTACAAGTCAAAACCATCAAGAATCTGTCAAAGATACTACCTCCCAACCAAACGTAAGTCAGCAATATTGGTTTGATCAAGTGATCACCTCCCCAGTATCCTGTGTCCCACTGTATCCAAAAGAGGAAAAAGGACAATTCCCACCCAGTTTCTGTAGATGGATAAGCTGACTCCTGCTCTAGGAGATAATTTCCCCCTCTCCTGTAGTAGCAGAAAGGAGAGTGGATGCAGGTTTTCCTCATTCTGGTCATGTCCTTTTCCTGTGCTGTATTCTTTTCCTAATAATTTCTAGTATAAGAGATGGGTTTGGAGGGTTGGTTTTAGGGGTTTTTTGAGGTTTTTTACCATTACTGAAGTGACCTTATCTGGCAACTATCATGACTCTAAGATCTGCCCTAGGTACCTGGAGTCCACCTTATTAAAGCTGTTCACCCATCCCCACCACCACATGCACTGCTCTACAACCATTCATACCAAACTTCAGCCATTTTATCTCACGGTCTTTTAAGATCTTTTTGAAATTCATCATCCAGACTGCCTTTGCTACCTAAACTTGCAATTTATCATCAGCTAACAAATACAATTCTTGATTACTCATCCAAAACTCATATTAAGGAGTATGTGAACCCAACCTAGTTTGCTCTTTTTTCTTCTCCATCACCTATGTTCAAAGTCAATACCAACCTGCTACAGAGATTCTGTAAATCATTTTATACATATTATAACATGAAAATTCACATAGCATCAGAAAGGCTGTCTTGTTTAGACTGTAATGACAAATTTACCTGTATTGTAGTATCTATAGATTTTTCTGTGTTAAGCATGATGATATTCTAGGTTTACACAAAGTTGCCTTCAACGATTTTTGACTCTACTAGTACATACTCATGATGAAAAGATAAAAAACTTTACATATTTGTTTTAATCAGAGTCCTGTGCCTTATGGAATATTTAAACAGAATTCTGTTTTGTTTCATGAGAAAGTAACAAGTATATTTTAAAATATATAATTTCTGGGATTTGTTGATTTTGGTGTTTTTTGATAAAGACAGGTGCAAGAAAAGGTAGTAAAGAAAGTATTTTCCGAGTTGTTTTTTGCTACTTAGCAGTATCAAAAGAGTACAAAGCATTTAATTCTGTAAATGATTATTCTGAATATGAACAATACAAGAATTCTTTAAAATAATCCTGTATTTGAGCCTACAATTTTAAAAAGAGGAGCTTCTGAAAAGAATGGAATTGTAAATGATTGTTATGACCCACTCACTATAATCACTCAAATGATAATTCTTCTTCCAGAACTATAATAATCCATTCCTCATTAAAAAATGCTTTATACTCTTTTGCACAGTTAAGTTTTGCCTTCTGAAGTTTAAAGGGATTTCTGCTTGAAGGTTAACTTATATCCATGAATTATAACTGTCCATTTACAAGTACCACCATTTACGACTATACATTTGTTAAATCAGTATAGCTACATAATAGGAGAAACTACACAAATATCCTGAAAACAGATATACATAGCATTATATACAACCTATATATTAATCTAACACTACTAGTAATTAAAATTCCAATGTTGCCTTTAAAGATTATTATAGAAATTCTGCTTGCACTGAAGTCAGCAGAAGACTTTGAACTTAACCAATTTCTTACCAAGTCATATTGAGATATCATTTCTATTGTATTTTTATCTTTTCCAAATGTATATTCATGGCATGCAGTTTAATGAGGGACTTCAAACTGTGAAGTTGAAGTGTGGTGAGAACTCGCACACTCTTGCAAACTTTACGGTGAGTGTCAACATTTTTCTTTCAGAATTGCTACATTTATTATAAATATTTTTATATTCAATTTGCTTTTAATCAAAAAAGAAAAAGAAAGAAATTAATGCACAGCAAATAAGCCTGCATTTGCGATCTCTGAAATATAATGCTACATAACACATTATATGCACTGAAAAATATATCCATATCCATATTCAATATTAATTATTCCTTACTTCAGAAATTTCATCTAAAATGTTGCAAAGACGACTTCATGATTTTCGGCAAAACTTACTAAATGATATTTGCTGACACTTCAGAAAGCATCAGGAAGAACTGACTTAGCCTTTTTACACATCATTACTTGACTAAGCACTAATAAAACGTACACATCTAATATTTATCTCTAAGACAGAATCACATGCAGCAGCTGATTATGTTTAATCATATTACTTACAACAGCCAAGATATTCTGTGACTGGCGCGTTACCTGAAAACAATTCAGTTTAGTTTTGTGCTTCTTCAGTAGGCGCTCTTCCAAACTTTGTCTCCATTTAAAAATAGTAAGAAGAGATGGCCACTTCAGCTGGCTTGACTCTTGGGTTTTTCCTTTCTGCCCATCCAAAGAACACCTCTTTTGGTAATGTGGGCACAAAACCTCATGAGGTGCTGCTTTTACACTAGGTACACTTCCTCTGTGATTTGTCAAGGCTGAGGTATTTACCGCTAGATAGTTCATTTTCACCCCAGTTTTCTGATAACTGCTTTCTCACTCAAACCCCCTCCACTCTATTAAAAAGTTTCCCTTACAAATCTGTTTCCAAAGACTCATGAAACAGTTTTTGTTTTCTGTATACAACAGCCTTCCAAACCCTGAATTATAAACCCATAAATTTTGCTGTGATTTACAGTATTTGATGCTACTAATTGTGCAATCCCAAACTGAGTTTGTCATGCACGTGCCACAAAACTGGTTATCATTTTAACCTGACCTATCCCAGAGCCTCAGAGGATCCTAAGCCATCATTAAAACATCTTATAGGAGCTAGGCTATTCGGTAGCTGTTGTCTCTCACTTGTGTGTCCTGCGCTGTTCCTCCTCTGTTGTACTAGTGTCACTCTTTTCTATTTTATAGTTGCCAAAAGCAGATCACAGTAACAGTGCACTCATGCAGCATGAAAAACATCTCTATTGACACATATTCAATGTAGCCACTAAAGATGTAGCAGCCTTATGAGAAGCCTGTGAAAAAAAAAGACCAAAAAAAAAACCAGGAAAAATAAAAGGCTTCCTGAACATAATTTGCAGAGCCACATAATTAAATGCCAGAGGGCTGCGAATTCTGCTGGATGAGCTGAACTGGTTCTTCTTCTTTTTATCGTTTTTATTAAATCAATCACGGAAGCCTGGGCCCGTGTAAGGACACACACATCTCTCTACACCAAAACAATAATAGGAAAATAATGCCTAAAGCAGAAGCTATAGCTAGCAAAGTTGCAATTGTGAAAAAGCTCCCTGACCTTTCCCTCCCCCTTCTCTCCCTCCCTCCTGAAACACATTGGAAATAAAAAGAATTGTCTGCAAATTTAGCAGCTTCTGACTTCATTTTCTAGCAGCCAAACCAATGTATTTGCCATTAATCATAAGATGTTCTTGCTACTATCACACAGTTGTCTTCATTTCAGGTAACATTTGAGAAACAAGTTTTTTTACAAGAATTAACACTAAATAGAAAATCAATGTACAGAAAAACTTTTTTGCTGCCCTCACCTTTCTTTTTCTGGAGGCATGACTTGAAAGACTCAGTGTCCAAACATCTAGCTGTCTGCAGGTGTTACTGAGCAATGAATTCAATAATTACTGGGACATTTCTGAGCAAATCTGGACAGTTCTCACAGTACCTGGGAATTTGCATGGGAACAGTAAGAAACTTGAAAGGAAGAGAACATAATAATGCTTCCAGTGAAGGAAAAGTTGCAGCAATATTACATTTTCAAACAATAGATAATCCACTGGAAAATAAGAAAACTAGGGGTAAAATTACAATGACAGAAAGTCTCAATACATTTAGGAACCACATTAAGAGATAGAAGCAATTGCTTGTACTTATTTTCTATTATTAGGAGTACCAGAAAGGAAGCTAATTCAGCAGTACAGCTAGTAGATATTTAATGTACACAACTGAAGCACCAAAAGAGCATGGAGGAATGGAGGGGTCGGAAGGACACCCACCCTGTATGGGACTGTCACATCTGAGTACCATTTGCTCTAGAGCAACACCAGTAACCTCCTGCCACCAAGCTATTAGAAATGAAACTGCAAGCAAACCAGAAAGGTTCTACTCAGCCCTCAAAGCAAAACACAATTTTCAGTGAGAAGCCCTCTGTTGCATTTAGACAGATAAAAAGAAATGACTGTCAAGTGGCACAAACTGACTTTATTATCAAAAGGGAAGTAAAACAGTCTAAGGGAAAACTAATTTTGTGGCTTAACTAATTTTGCCATGACTTGCACAGCACTGGGCTCGATTAAAGTGTTTTATCATCTTCATTACTTTCAACACATGTATGACTGATTTTTTTGTTAAAATCTCTAAAATAATTTTCTGCTGAGTTTCAGCAATAAATTCGCATACCAGTTGTTAAATATTGTGTCATTAAGAAAATGCTATCATTTCTCCAGCATTAGGATAAAAAAAATAAAATCATATTTTCACTCTAGAGCACAAAAGGAGGTCATGGATGAAATCATCAGAGGACCGTTTCAGTCAGAATCAGACTTGAAGGGGTTGCCTCTGCTTCCATTTCTCCTTTCTCAACAATATCAACAAATGCAATGAAAAAGAAGTCTTATAAACTTTCTCTAGACATTTACACAACGTTTAATGCAATACTTTTGCAGGTCTGGTGGCTGGGGACAACATAAGCAAAAAAGAAAGTGGGGGGGCATAGTTGCCAGCAGGAAAGAGCAGGTCTGTTCTTGAATCAGGGGGGGTGGTTAAAGTGACCTTTTTTTTCTTACTACTATCTAATTTCCTTTAATTTCTCTTTATTAGTGACTTACTCAGGGAATACAAGAAATCAAGGATCTTTAGCCTCTAGTTTTAATGCTGAACAGGTCAGAGAAGCTTTAAAGAACCTCCCCCTTAACATGGAAAATAACCAAACCAAAAAACCATTATTAGTTATTTGGAATGAATGTTTCAAATTTTGCACAAAAATTCCCTGACACTTAAAAATATAATACAAATACAAAAATATTCCCCCCACCCTCCAACATCAGGAAATTTCTTACTTAAAATAAAATTTGTATTTTCTTAAAAAGAAATAACTAAAATCCTGTCTCCCCACTCCTCCAACCAGAAATTAACTATGGACTTAAGCCAGTTTATAAAACCAGTGCAGATACTAAAATCTCACTCATTTTTCAAAACAGCTGTCACTAGCCTATTTAGCTGGAAAGCCAGAAAGACACGGATGTTCAATGTGCCAAACACAGCCAAAACACAGTGTGTTTGAAAACAGCCAAATTACTATTAATCACTTTTTTTTAAGACATCTTGCAGTATCATGTCTCTTCCTGGAAATGGTTGAGACAATGTGTATCTATATATTTTTATATATATATATATCTACACACATCACAGAGGCCACAAAAATCATACCTAAAGCAAACAGGACCTTTCAACATAACCCCAGCTCTGAGGTGTTGGGAGGTACTGGCAAAACACAAGAGAGTATTTCCCAGAATCTAGGGTTTGATGCACAGCACTGCAAACACTGCAGATAAGTACAACTGTACATCAAAGTGTTACAGCGTGTTAAGAACATGAAATAAAAGCTCTCGGGTGGAATTTAGCTGGCTATGGATATGAGACTAGTAACATTTTCAATGCCCCAAGGTATCCTGCGAAGCCCAGAGCTGCCACTACAGAAAAGGTCAGATTTCTAAAGGTCCTGTGTCATATCTGCCACTTCATGCAGATGTCTCAGAATCTCTAAGGTACCTAAAAAGCATGAGACTGATGCCTAGGAACCTAAATTGTGCCAATTACGTTCTGAGATCTCTTAAGCAGTTTATGTCTGCTTGTGTATTACAGCCCAATAATTGTGCTAAATTCATTAATTTGCCCAGAAGCCTTTGCAACAAGCAAAAAGGACTGACATATTCCTTAGTGAGCTTCTGAGTCCTTGTGAAAGCAGAATGAGCTGAAATATTAGTAACAGAAATCACTTTTATGGAGGTTAATGTCACCAGAAATTTTGTATGCTGAGTGAAATGAGAATAAGCAAGAGAAAGAAAAGAAAAGAGAAGGGGAAATGAAAGGATAGATAAAAGAGAAGCTCCTCTTGAATCTAATGAGCAAAGTAATAAATTCACTTTCCAACACTAACTGGAAACCAGTTCCTACCAGGTTTTCAAGAAAGCCTGAAGATCAAAGAAATATAAATAAAATCCAGGTAGGGTAAGTACGCTAATGTCTGCCTAATTTAGAAGAAAAGTAATCAATATAAAGGAAGCAGAGATAGGAAATATAGAGAAAGAGGCATAAAGTTGAAGAGCTGAATAAAAGCAAGACTGTAGGAAATCTCAATATAGAGATTGTACTATGTAAATCACTAAAAAAAGATGTAAAAGTGAAATAAAATTAAATAAAAACTGAATAGAATAATTGCTTTCAACCAGAGTAATTCTCTAGCTGAAAAACTGGAGACTGGTGCAATGCTATCACACACGTGTTCTCAGTTCTGGTACAACTCCCAGTTGCTTGGTAGGGCACTGAACAAGATGGAGCCCTTGGGCAGTCCCAGCATAGCTATTCTTCTAATTAATTCAAATAGGAGTAATAAATTCTGAGTGTAACCAACTTCATCGTTCCTTACTTTGTGAAATAAAAGATGGACACAAAAAAAATTATAAGGCAGAAGAGCGTCGTGTAACAGGGCAGACGTAACTGCTCTTTCAGTTTGTCTGTCTACTCTCCTTTCCTCAGAGCACAGACAGGAATTCCTGTCTTCACTTTTCAGACTCTCCTCTTTTTGCTTTCAGAGGATTAAAGAGATTTTTTTCCAAAGTAAATAACGTTTTTAGAACGTTTATGTTATTTTGCAGAGTTGTTTTGGAGCTTTTTCATATCCCACGTGTGGACTTTCATCACAATATTACCGACTATTTCATCTTGTCAGTGATCACAGCCAAGAGGGAAAATAGAGCTATTTCCCTTCCTTTCCACCTGCCTCACAACCTATCTTCATTTAAAGTTGTTAAAGTTTGGATGTGATGTTTCCTTCCTGACACTGCCAGCACGAACTTCTTTTTTTCAGACTTTATCTATATCTTTAAGAGAAGATATGATAATATCTTAATTAATCCTAAAAATACATTCATATCTACTGACAACCTCTCACTTAACACATAAATTATTGATAACCTCTAGGCAAGATCATTACCTGAATAAGTGACTGGAGCTGTTATCAGTTTCAGTTCAAAATTACAGAGTTTCCATTATTCTCTGTCAGTAGAGATTTTCTGGTTAATGGAGGTAAAAAAATAGAGCCAAAAGATCAACTCATCTGCTGATTAAATGACTTTTTAATTTTGGGCCACATTACATGCATACAATTACACCTGGCAGAAGCTAACAGCACATTGGCAGGTTCCTTCAACATTTAAAGAGTACAGAATGAATAATTCTGTTAATTGTTTCATTGAATAATTTGATCTATGAAGTCACAAATTGTACCATGGATGCTATAAACCAGAGTTTATCCTATAGATGCTTTTTAAACAACCCGATATTAAGTATTCAAAGTGTCTTAAGAACCACATAAAAGGAGTGGTCTTTGTTAACCATTATTTTAAAGAACATTATCAGAGCAACCTAAAATTAAGACCATGTTTTTTATGATAGCTACATTTTCATATTTCCATGATGGAAAACATATTTACACTTTTATTTTCCTCCTTCACAAAAATATATGCATTGTAAGCTGCTTGCTGGCTGATACACATACCAACTTTTGTTTCACATTGAAATTTATGTATCACCATGGTAATGAAATGAAAATACTTAGTAGATATGGCACTAAGAAGGCTATTCAAACCTTGAGTCATCCTTATAGTTCTCTGGAAAACAGACAGAAGTTATGTTATCAGCAGCCAAGTGAAGGTTTCAAGACCCCCTGAATATTTTACTACAATCTAAATGAAGTCCTTGGGAAAGAATGTAGGGTTTCAAATGCATAAATTTTATCTGTAGAACATGATTGATAGCCTCATCTCCACAAGATTTTAATTACATTATTATTTCAAGTGCATTATATTAGTGTTCAGAAATTTTTATAGTGCTCATCACTGTCATAATTAAGCATGTGCATCACAATATAACTTAAATAATCCATCTATATTCAATCCACAAATTATTCACAATCTGAGTGTTTTTATTCTTAACAACCCCTTTGTCTGTAATGGCTTAAAATATTAAAAAGGTACTAAAGCAGCCAGTTTTATCCTTGGAATAATTTTCCACAACTCTTTTCATTGGAATCAGCATAAACAGCTGTGAAATATAATCAACACCATTCTGATAACTGACATTTTTGTGCTTTGTGAAATCAGAATATTAACACATTGCTCTTCCTGTCAAATCATGCTTCAAAAGTTCCTTTGATTTACTAAGTACATCAGACTCCTAACAAAGCAATCTTACCCAGAAATTCTAATTTGAACTGAAATGCCAACTCATATTCAAATCCTACGTCTTCTGCCTTACTTCCTTCATCTGTTTACAAGTGATTGTGATTCAAATGGGAACATTATTAAAATCACAACTTTTTTGCTAATTTTCTGCATTGAGCTACCTATGTGCAGATAGTCATATACATATGGGTTTGAGTAGGTTCACAAGTATATATCCAGACTGTAAAAGTAAGAGTTGGAGAGGAATGCCAGAGTTCCTCTATTTCCCACAGCAGCGAGAATAAAATGGAAAGTGCAGGAAGTCTGCAGTTAACACAGTTGCTTTACAAAAGGAGATGATGCTAATTATCACAATGGGGATCTTCAAACCAAGGGGTTTCATAAAAGACTGCAAACAATAATCAAAAACTGCCTTCTGATTTCAAGTTATTCTTAGGCATGCAGAATGAATAAAAATATATCTGTAATCAAGCACGCTTGCTCTAAAATAGTTATAAACCTATCAACCTGTTTTAGCAGATTACATAGTGATATTTTAACCCAAAAAGTTTATTTCATCTTGAAGCTAGAAAAGGAAAAGTGAAGAGACTAGAGCAGTAAGCCATAATTTCTTAAAACTTATTTTCCTGTATTTCTATTATAGAATGGGAGCACTGTAGTATGCTTTCTGCAGCCTCAGGACTTCGAGAAACGGAAATATTGGAAAGCTAGTTTCTACTTTCATAAAAATAGCCTGTAATTTACAGAGTCTTGTTTCTTTTTGCAGTAGCATCTGGCTCCTGTAAAGCTGCCTAGCAGAATTTAGTTGCAGTTACAATACTGGAACATTTTGGGATACATCTTTCCTCTAGGATAAACATCTAAAATGCCAGTGTCAGGCAGGTACCAGGAGCTGTAACCCAACTGCCAAAGGGAAAAGCAGTCATGATAGTTCCATTCTAAATAAATAGCAGCATGTATTGGAGAGGTTGTGAATTACTGAATGAGGTCCATGCAGCCATCTCACATGGAATGAGCCTTAGTAAGCTTGTCTCTTAATTTCTTACAAGGACTGTAGAATAAAACCTTATTAGTATGATAGAATTGTAGAGACATATACAGTGGAACAGCTGCTTTTTTTTGTTCAGAACTTCATTTACATCTCTCTGGATAAAAGTTATAGCCTTCTCTTTCATTTTCTTAGGTTAAAAAATACATGTGTATGTTTTCGTTTTTCTATTAGCCTTTGCCCCAAAAGCTCTGCTCCTTTTCTTTTTGATTAGAAAAGATATAAAAGAATTTCTTCTCTGAAGAAGCTCTGAATTACTACACATCTCTTTAATCATGACTTGATTTACCATGCAAGAATGAAAAGGGTTTGATTCAGAATTTGTTCTGGTAAGTTCTCAAAGTCCAAAGGGATGCTTTCAACCTTGAATACAGGGCATTAGTTAAGCAATTTATAGTAGTACCAGTATGTGTGGCACACCTAGAGCTCTCTGCATCAACTTCATAAGATTACCATGCCAATGAAGCTAAATTACCACTCTAGTTGGAGCTTGAACTGGGCAGAAAGTTCACTAGGAATGCAATAAAGCCTGTGATAACAAGAGGCACCATGTTAAAAAAAGAGCTATTTAAGGTTAAAAAATGAAATCAAACTGTTCACGCCAGCCATTAGAAAATGTTAATACTGAAACAGAAGAGTCACTTTACACCATTTATCTGAGCAGAATTTATCTTAAAACCACAGCTGAGATTTTTAACCAGATTGATGGATTTTATGTATTTTGCGCTTTCATTAGTTTTCCTATTAAACATTAGTATGAAATGCATACAGCTCTTCTCCCTTTTATTCTGATTTGATGCTTCAGAGAGGATACGAGTTCAAACGAAGCCTGGAGTTAGTGTAGTAGAACAAGCAATTCCTACCTTCTTAGAGTGTGTACAGTAAAAATTTCCACACACATATGAAAAAGGGAAATAAAGAAAAATGTGAATTAATTTGCAAAAGCAGGTCAGTGGCAGAATCTTGGAATAGTGTTTCAGTCTCTTGGCTTTCATCGCAATTCTCCATTAGGGACCAAGGTGACCTTGCAAAGCAAGAATTAAGACTTTCAATTATAACAATCTTGTATGAACTGATGAATATGTTCAATTATACTGCAAGAAATATTTTTGTCTACCAAGAGGCAAAAAGGTTTGTTTTTTTTTCCTCCTCATCTGGGAAACATTCAGCTTTCAGATCAGCATCATTTCTTGTCTTGTAAGGAGATACCAGGGTGGGTCTAAGGGTAAAATTTGGCCTTCTCTGCCATGCATTCCAGTGGCTCAGCCAGCCTAATGCAGCTGCCTTTTTCTTCCAGGTGCTCTGAAAACTACACAGAAGTGAAAGAAGTCTCAGTATATAGAGGGACATTTCTGAAAGATGAACAAAATGTTCCTCTATGGTTCTTTCAGGTCTGTAAGAATAGGATGACACCTTCCTTCCTTGACAAAGCAGGGAAATACATTCATTCCACCCGTGGTGAGATCAGCCACAAGCAAGGCGACCAATAATTCAACAGGAATTGTACATCCCTGCTTGCTTGGTATCAATTTGAGGCCATATTGCTGCTCACCTTGGTGGGACTGGTACTGACTGGCAATATTAGAAAATAACATTTTAAATGTGGTCTCTGATATAGACACTACATAGCTATCTAAAGTTGGAGGATTCATTAGCCTTGGGATGGGGAATTCAAAGCTGAAGGAGTGATAAAAAAATCTAACTAGATAATATTCACAGCAATGACAAGCTTTTCCATGACATTTATATAATGAAATGCTCTTATGCCAGAATGGGTTGTTCTTACAGCTTGTCCTACAGCACGTACAGAGAGCACATCTGTGCTGGTGCAATTGGTGCTCCTGCTAGTAGATAGCTGAGGGATTAAATAACTATTATAAAAACTCTATTTCTTTCTTTCTTTTTTTCTTTTTAATTTGGCAGTAATTTCAAATTAACCAAGCGAAAACCTGGAAACTCTAAAAAAGAGCTTTAAATAAAAATTACAGGTTCTTATGTACGTGCATTTTGCTTTCATGAAAGGTTGTCTTTATGGATGTGCATTCCAGTGTGAAATATAAACAAGTGGAATTTCAGAAATAGGTGTACGTATACACAAAGGTCATTTTAAATAAATCAGAATGGCAGAATGGGAATGTTTATCCTGTTAAGCATTCTCTGTGATCTCAGCATTAAATTACCCTTAAGGACTGCAAACATCAGCAGTATTGCAATGTTCTGAAGTTCTTTTTTCTGTCAGTTTGGAAGTCTAAAAGTAATCTTAATCTTTTAGAGTTTTCCAAACATTTCATGTTCTAAAAGATGGACAAATAGAAAACATCAGCATCTAAATGTTATCTCTTAGAAGAAAAATAAAAAAGGGAGGTGTTTTTTTCCACATATCTGGTCTCTATCTACACCATAAAAAAATCTCACCTCTACAAATGACATCAGCTACACAGGGAAACCAAGGAGAAACATAACTAACAAGGAACACTGAATAATTCAAGACGTCTTTCATACACCACCACAAGGTTCGTGGAACAGCAAAGGGAATGCCTCAATTACTGACACGCTTTCTCCTTCAGGGAGCAGTGAAAGTTAACTTTCACCATTAGTGCAGTAGAATACCACCTTAATAAATTTATTTTAGCAGCACTTATTACAAGTCCTTAGGTACAAACAAGAATAGAGTAAAAAGGCAATGTGGGGAAACAGGCTCAGCTCAGAAAGACAACTGGAACAAGGCAGCCTTCAGATGGAGATGAGCTGAGCATTCTTCACAAGGTTATTAGGAAATTTCCTATGTTTTCTCCCTGTTATCGAGAGATATCTAACAGTGAATATTAGAGCTACAACGTAAACTGCAATTTATGACAATTCTCTCTTTGAACACAGGCTATTTATTGCAAAGGCAAGTATGAAAGGCATTATAGAAAGTAACATTTCTGTGCAGGAAGGATTTAGGTGTGTTCAATAGAGTGGAAGGAAAAAAGTCGTAGTGTTTTCTGCTTACCAGTCATCACACATTTCATCACTAACACACACAAGCACTAAACCCTAACAAGGTCTGTCCACGGTTTCTTTTCCAGAGATGTATTCCAGGTTGTTAGGGAGAGATCATGAGTCAAAAAGTAAAAGTTCCCTTAGCCAGACATACGCCTGGTGAAAATATGTCCAGTTCAAACATCTCCTGGGTTCAACCTGTATCTCATCTGCTGTATTTGAGGCATCTGTCCTATTCATGCAAATTGTTTACCTCCTCACTTGTTTTCAATACCAAAAGCTACATTTGGCAAGTATTTGAAGAATCAGTCTAAGCAAAGACTGTCTGAGCTCTTGTAAACACCAGAACCAAGTTGATATGCCCCAGATGAGATAACCTGTTCTAGATTAGATAATGCTCTTTCACATACTAAAGTAACTAATTTGTTAAAAAAAGAATCCTAAGCTGTTTTAAGTATCCCTTTTTTCTTAAACCCTAGCATATAAAAACTTCTGAATTAAAGGTGAATAAGAACACCTGAAAACTACTCCAGTGATTCATTTATATTTTAAACTTCATCTCTGAGAGTATTTTGAAGCTGAATACTTTTTGACTGTCTCCTCTGTTCTTCATTCAATATATTTTTAATAAAAGCACATCGTTCCTCAGGTAAAACTAGGAGCCTCAAGGGACTCTTCATCAGGAATTGTGGTGATAGGACAAGAGGTAATGGGTTCAAACTTAGACACAAAAAGTTCAGGTTAGATATAAACAAGAAGGTCTTTACTGTGAGGGTGGTGAGGCACTGGCCGTGGCTGCCCCATCCCCGGCAGTGTTCAAGGCCAGGTTGGGCAGAGCCTTGGGTGGCATGGTCTAGAGTAAGAAGTCCCTGCCCATGGCAGTGGGTTGGAACTGGATGATCTTAAGATCTTTTCCAATGCAAACCAATCTGTGATTCTATGATTTATGGGGAAAAAAAAAAATATAATTTAAGATTAGACTTCTGACTCCTCTTCCTGATATTTCACTACGTGACTTGGACAAGAGTCACAATAGAAACCCCTGGTTTAACAATTCAGTGAAATTTTAGATATTGACAATAAGGTCTGAAAAACAATTCTTTCAGAACTTTTACCCAAGAGAATAACAGAAGTAGCCAAAAAGTATGACTTCTAAAAATATTCTGGTTCTCTCAGAAGAGAAACAGGGAGACATCACAGGCCGCTGACAAACACGTGATGATTCTGGTCAGGAAGGTAACCTTCAACATCACATAAATGTTATGTTTTACCAACTTAAGAACCACTGTCCATAGTTTTGCGCCATGGTGAATGCATTTTCAAACTAAACCTATGTAGCCACACTCAGAGAATGCTACTGTAATGATCTGGGGAATTCTTATGAGATCAGGTACCATCAAGAGTCAACAGGAAAATACTGTAAGGGTGGTGAGGCACTGGAATGGGTTGCCCAGGGAGGTTGTGAACGCTCCATCCCTGGAGGTGTTCAAGGCCAGGCTGGACAGAGCCTCGGATGACATGGTTTAGTGTGGGGTGTCCCTGCCCATGGCAGAAGGGTTGGAACTGGATGATCTTAAGGTCCTTTCCAACCCTAACTATTCTATGATTCTATGACAAGGCAAATTAATACTCATTTAGGTGGTGCACCAACTGCCAGAAAGGCATATTCCTTTAACAAGTGTAATAAAGTGTCAGGCATATTTTTTCTTCCTTAAGTTGTGTTGTGATAGCAAAACAAAAAATAATAATATGCCCTCACCAACTATTTCCAGTTGTATCACCCAGTTGTAGGGCATCAATTTCATCACTGAATTCTCTGACAATCAATTTGCCATCTGTAAGCGGGATTGCACTTAAAAGACAGGTTAAGTTATAACAACAATGGCCTTCTAAAAGGAATTTGAAAAAAGGAAAAGCTGAAATGCAACCGTATTACAATGAAATTTCATAGTTAATTTGAAAACTTGCAGTGCTCAGAAGAGACTTTGTAAGACAGGGGTTTGCAAACATGGCAGTTACTACCTTTTCTGTCAGGCCAGGAAGGAGACTCCTATACTACATACAGTCCTGCACTGTGTTATTAGTGTAGTTGTAGTCAAGTTTCCCTTCAGTCTGTATGGTTGGGACAAAAAAAATCTGGCAACAGGGCGGTAGACTACAGAAGGTCCCAGTCAACAAGTTGACATTTCATTACCTGAAGTTTACCGCATATTCATTACCTTAAATATAAGAATAATCTGGAAAGTACAGGTTGTCAGTTGACTGATTCTATTTTGAACCATGCAAAATTAAGCTGTTTGTCTAGATGCTGTAATGCAATTACATTATAAAAACATTTGTAATGCCTTTTTTTCTGCTATCTGTGGGAAGAAAAAGAACAAAAGAATAAAATAAAACAAACCATAGATTAACAAATATTATAATGCATTCAATATACTGTTTTAATAGCTTTTGCTTTCAGCTTTTATATCTTCCACACAACTACAGTATGGATGGATTTAGAGGTATAATTTCATATGCTACCTTCCCTTATTATAGTCTGAATAATTTAGTATGTTTATACTTTAGGGAAAAAATCCACTAAAAATCGCATTTCTTCTTATTCAGCATTCACTCTCCCTTTTCAATTTCCATGTTTATTCCATCACCATACATAAAAAGTTTGTTTTAACTGTTAACAAGTCCAGTCTTCTTACGCTAAAAGTTTAATCTCCGTTCTCTATGCCCACATAATTCTCAGGAAAGCCTTTGGGATCTCAAAGTCAGCAGTGTGTACTTCGACCTATCTTGTCAGCTAATGCCAATTCAGAAATCCCGAAATAAGAAAGTGGCTTGCAATGGGGCTAATTCACAATTGAGAGAGTAGAATTAAGGTTTTCCCCTTATAATCTTACAGCTGCCTGTACAACTGAGCCCTGAAGAATTCAGGATCCAATATTGACTTAAACTCTGTCTGCATTTAAGCATTACTTTTAATTAATGAACACATGACCTTTCTTAAAATTTATACATGTTTTAGATTAATTAATTCAATGTTACAGAGTGTTTTGAAGTACTTTGTATCAGACACCTTATAGAAGTCATCTATATGAAAAGTACTCCATGATCACGGAACACACACTCTTTGATCCTTTTAACAAAGATTAATGAGGAAGAAGAGTATAAGTAGATACGTCAGGCAAGTTGGTCACTGCTAGAACAGCATCCAAAAAGAAGGGCGAGGCATTCCTGCCCTTGGCAGGGGGGTTGGATCCAGATGATCTTAAGGTCCTTTCCAACCCAAGCCATTCTATGATTCTATGTGAACTGAGGACCAGATTTTTCAACTCAAAGTCAGAAGTGGCTTTATTCATGTAAGACAAATGAAATTCCTTATGTGCTTGATTTTTTCCCTCCCTTCAAATTAATTGCTGAAAGGTATCATTTCATAGAAGCAGAAATGTATCTGAAAACTTCCATTAGTGAAAATCATCTGGAAAAATCACATTTAAATACAGAACTAGGATAAGTCTGAAGAGTATAGCAGTGCTGTTTCCAGACCTCAAAAGCTAAACATGATCATAAATGGATATAAAACTGTTTCAGTAGCAGTTTATGAAAAGGTCACAATAAATCACTAAATTTACTTAAAAAAATTAAAAAACCACTAGATAGTAACATTAAAATATGTAGAATAAACAGATCTTCACTGGAACATATTCTAGTTTTCACGATTGTTGATTCTGCCATTTATACTGAGCTTACAACATAACCCACTGACAAGCTGAAAAATTGAAAATAGCTTTTTTGAGATCATAGAATGGAGATGGGAGAGAATAGCTTTTTTATTTGTTTTAAAAATCATACAAGAAATACATATTTTAATACTGCATTGTGCTGCTCAGGAAGTCTTCCAGATGGTCATTTAGGAAGCATAACTTAACTTTTCACTGGAATATTTAAAGAGGTTCTTTTTAGCATAGATCAGCTTCTTTATTCTAGTTAGTTTCTGAAAAGCATCTACAGTAGTACAAACCCTTTATCATCATGTATCAAGTTTATATTATCTTTCTTCATCTCAGTCACATGCTGATAACTCTTCCGAAAAAGGAAAATGGAAACAAGATAAAACCCAGAGGATGGGGCATGAGGGGGTCTTGGAACCTGATTAGTTTTAATATTCAGTATGGTCAGGAACATATTTTGTTGATTACCTTTAATATATATTATTTAGAAAATACTGCAATAGCTATTATCACTTATCTGTAGTGACTATGGAATGCCATATATTTTTTTTTCCCCTTCTTAAAGAAATAACATGATGAAAAAAACTGTTTAGAGTAAAACAAGGGTAAAGACACCCTGTTGAAGTACCATTTTTATTATGCAAGTTGAAAAATAGCAACCTCTGACATAAAAGCAGACGGCTACATAGGCATCCGAGAATTTGGATTCCTATTTTATGTTCTCCCAGGACAAAAAAATTTGCTGATTCCAAAGCCTTTGACAGAAGTGGAGTATAGAAATTAATATTAATCACTTGTTTTGGTATTAGCAAGCCTGCTGTTTGTGCTGGCTTTTGTGATATGCTTCTAAAGTCTCCAGGGAACTGCAGTATATTATCGACACAGGAAACAAGTCTTAAAGAGGCATATGCCTGCCTACAAATGATTGAGGTATATCACACGTGTGAGTGAGCAGCTAAATTCTGACAAATACAATTAAAAATCAATAGTTCAGTCATATATAACCATCTAAGATGTGGAACAAATTTTGCATTAAACACAGACTCTTGGCTCACAACTAACGATTCCTATTTATGAACTGCTGACGAAGCATTGAATGCAGTGCCTAATGTTTATGACCTTAATCTGAAATTCAAAACATTATTTTTCTGAACTCATCTACTGTGGACACTATAGGAAATGCAGCTTCATATTCAAGATGTCCCTATGCTTCCTTCTAGTGTTAAATCATTTTCTATTGGCATTTTGACTTTCTGCCAGCCAGTTGCTGGGTTTTCCTTGCTTAATTTTAGGAAAAGGCAGTGAAAAAACTACTGACATAAGGTTTGTTCCCCAGGAAATCTGGAGTTTGCAAGATGGTTCTCATTGCTCATCACAAAGATCTACTACCACGTGTATGCAAGGACTAGTCGTACAGGGACTTAGAAGTACTGTGTGATTTTAGAGAGGGCTTCAGAAAGGAAACACTTATGAAAGGTGGAAATTTGCTCAGCAGGTATTATGCTAAATACTATAGAGAACTACAGTGTTCCTTATAGCAGCCTCATCTTTGTGAGGGAGGAAGAAAAAAAGAGGTGAAAGAGGAGTGGATGTGTACAGTAGGATCTGGAGAAATTTCAGCTAATTTTAATTGCCTGTGTTAGAAGCCTTGTCAACTTTGTCTCACCATATGATGAAAAAGCATTTCCAGCGAGCAATTCAGCATAAGTATATATAAATCACATCTGAATATGACCTTCCCCAATGATTGGTGCAATGTGACTGCTCCTACCTTAAGGCTGAGTGAGGTGAACCCAGATCTAAGAATATGCTGCTGTCTATGGCTAAAAATTGAATTATGCAGATCTTATCAAATCAGTGAGCATGTGTGCAACCTTTTTCCTCCTATGACCATAGAATATTTAAACCTAACTAGTTAAATAAGTATGACTGTTTACAAAATGAAAGTGTCTTTACCCCAATACATATTCCATCTGTAACCACTCAGAGCTGCAACTGTAGAGTCATCCAACAGATCATGAGGCCCTACAGTACAAAAGGTGTATAAAGAGACAGCTTCCAGCCATGAAGAGCAGGCAGTCTCAATGGCAACTCAGAAGTAAAAGAGGAAATGGAGAATAACCTGGAGAGGAGGTTGAAACAAAAAGATGCCCTCATTCACCAATTGCTTCTCCAGCATACATCAAGTTCACAAATACAGAATTTGAGCTCCTTGTGTTCTGTGACAAAATCACACACAGAGAACTGTGTATCTCTCATTTTTTTCATTATACAGACTATATAGCACGCCTGTATATAATATAATTTAGTGAGGCTAATATAGTCAAATATCCTTAGTGCTTTTCTCTCACTCTGGGCAAATAACAGGTTAAGTCTTTTAGCACATGTTGGGATTTGTCATTTCACATCTATGAGCACATATACACTGTATGCTGACAAGTATTTCCCAGATTAAATTCAGTGAAGTCTGTCTGCTGAACTCATTATATATGGCAAAGCTCATATTAAGGGGATTTTTTAATGATATCTTTACAGGGACATTAAATTTAACAAAAAACTTAAGTGAAAAAAGAACCTGAATGGGATTTGAATATTTTTATATATATATATATATTCTTTTCAAGTGTGAGTTTTCTTGCAATCCACAGTAAATTTGCACAGTTAATAAACATACTATATCAAATTATTTCAATTCAGATTTTTAATTAAGATTTATTCTGAGTTCCATGTAATTCAGTTCCTGTTATCTAGGAGATGTGAAAAATTATATTTCACAAGGGTTTTTTTAAGAAAAAAAGTCTTAAACATCTATGTGAAATTTTGGTTAATCGAGACAGAAGCATTCTTAAATTAACGACTGATTGCCTATTATCTGCTCTGCAAAGAGAACGTTTAAATGGTGACAGTACAAATACAATGATGAGTAATGAATGATCCGTGTCACAGATTTATTTTTACCTCTGTATAATAATATATGAAATATATGCCTGTACATGAAAGAGAGCCATCCAATGGTAACTATTTAACAGATTTGAACTATTGTAGTATCAATGAAACAAACTTAGGTTTTGCTCACAACTTAACAGTCTAAGAATGTTAATCTATATATGCATGATTTGATACTGGTGATAATGTTCTTTTTATTAGCAATTGCAGAAAACAGCTTGATGCCAAGTCTTCCTTATTGGATTTTGATTAATCACAATAAGACAGCAGTATTCATCTTGCCATATTTTTAGTGTTTCTCAAGACCCTATGAAGATCCTTCTATTGCCTGAAAAAACAAAATTCCTGCTATGCATAATATGAAGCATGGTTTTAAATCCAAAAAAAGGAAGCTTGGGACAGCCCCAGTAAATTTCTATGGTAACTCAGTGAAAAATGAAGCATAATAGAAATCACATAACAATCTTCAGAGAGAAAGATGCATAAAGGTTCAAAGGTTCACAGGTTCACAAAGCACTACTAGAAAAATATTCTCCAAACAGTGTTTATAACGCAGATTGTCATCATACAAGAACTCAAAAGAAAAGTTGCAACCACTCATTCCACTTCCTTTTCACATCGGAGTACAGCTTGTAAGTCTTACTTAGCCTGACCTGCTCCAACAAGGATAAAATCTTTTGGCTTTTATGTTTTGTAATGCAAGATGTCTTGTAAAAGACATCAAAGGATCTATCTTTCTGACAAGTCGATAGTTTAGTGTTTCAGGATAATATCCTAAAAAGCATGAGGTCAGGACTTTTACTCAGTTTTGAAACTACCAGCCAGGGCTACTGAAAGAATTTTACACTGTTACTGCCCCAGTCTCATAAAGTCAGAAATGGGTGATGGGGAGTGATCATCAAACTGTTATTATCAATCTCTTCTCCCTGTTATTCAGTGACAGGGTGTGTGAGAATGGTTCAAGACTACAGCAAAGTTTAGATTGGACTTTAGGAAGCATTTCTTGATTGAGAGGGAGGTCAAATACTGCAACAGGCTTCCTAGAGAGGTGGTTGATGCACCAAGCCTGTCAGTGTTTAAGAAGCATTTAGACAATGCCCTTAATAACGTGCTTTCATTTGAACAGCCCTGAATTAGTCAGGCAGTGGGGCTAGATGATCCGTGTAGGTCTCTTCCAACTGGAACTATTCTAATTCTATTCTTGACTGATGCTAAATTATTCTAGAAGAAAATATCAGTAGGCAGTCAATACCCTGTACGTTCCGGATGATATCTCAGAAATGTGGTTTATCAGTGCTGGAATACAGCTAAAGAGTAATGAAATTCTCCAGACTTCATTTTTTAGGATCTATAAAGGCATAAATATTACCTAATTGTCAAAGTTTTACTTTAGAAATAACATCTTACTTATGTTGCACACAGAAGAGGAAGCCTTGTCAGCAAACAGATACTGTTGGAGCCTGGGAGTCTCAAGCTAGCAGCATACCAGATTTGGTCAGACTGATTTTGTCGTCATCAATTAACTCCATTTCCAGACCTGCATAAGTGTGCGCTATCCAGCTATTTACTTGTGTGGCATCCTGCTACTCCTTACAGCTGGCTCCAGAGCAATCCCATCTGTCAAAATACATTTTTTCACAAGTGTGGGTTTGTTCCAAGACAAAAATCAAACACAAGTTTTGTGAACAGCAGAGTGATACTCGCAGCAACTACAGCATAATGTTACTTGACAATGCTTCCAGCAACAAAGTAGCCTGAATAAATGATTTTTTTTTAATATTAGAGAAAAATCAATTAAAAAAAAAAATCAAATGTATTATCAGGGCATATTTTCTAATAGAAAAGTGCTTTGTTGAAAATGCAATATGGAACTAGTTGAAACACATGGCAATTTATAGTCGTTATAACTTTGCTTACCAAACACTTTGAAAATCTGCATAACACTCATATTGAAACTATACCTGCTTTTTTAATAACAGTCTCTAGTGACAAATAAGCTGTAAAGTAACCATCAAATATGTTTCCCCAAGCTATCAGCTAACAACTAATGAAGGCCAGCGTTTATTGCCAGATGTGCTCACGGTTATATCTAAGCAATGGTATGTTTTGTCCTTTAACAGTACAGCCTAAGTGAACAGCTACCCATCAGGATTTGGGTAAAGATGCAAACTGGGTGCAACTTTTGGCATAGACTCAGCTTAAGGTTCATATTCTGGATTAATTACAAGGTCACTTAGCATTTCCACCACGCTTGTTCCATTAAATGTTGAGCAAAAATAGTCCAAAGCACCTAAATCTACTCATAAAATCAAGGGGAAAAAGGAACAATCAAGAAAGTCATATAACTACTGTAAATTATCTTTCACTCGCTGGGGCTTCTGATTGTGTCATATATGATGAAGTACTATTTAATGATGCAATTTTTTATCCATACCTCATGAAAATGACTTCCCATTACTTATAATTTTATTAACGTGTATTTCTCTCCTCAGGAATACAAGTTTTTCTTGAGACATATTTTAAATATTTGGGGAAAAAATATTAATACATAATGAAAGAGATTAATACTGTAATTTAAAAAAAAAATGAAAAAAACATTTTAAGACAAGTATTCACAGGTTCTTTATTTGCAATCGCATATGGCAACTCCAAAACCCAGCACCCTGCTGTGCATTCTCAGTATCTCATTTTTCTCTCTGACACGTGCGATTTGGCTTTTCCCAGGCTGGGAGTTCCATCCCCTTCATTTTGCTGATCTTACCCAAGTTGCTAACATTACCAATATAGGAGCATTTACATGGAATCTCTATTTTCAGAAATGTTTTAATGAATTTCTCTCTTACCTTACAGATTTCCAGGTGCCTTTAGTGACTTCCTACCTTTGCCAGTTCTGTGGTTTGTTCACACTCCAATGTTGTTGTTCTTTCTCCTTTTTTTTCTGTATAATCCCTCCTGGTTATATTTTCCCATTTCCTTTCAGTTGGCATCTATAATGAACTTTTTGTGTCTTCTTCTTAGGTCCTAATCTATGTAATTGCATTTAGCTGGCATGATACCAAAGCTGAACTCAGTATTCCTCTTCCTAACTCTTGTCTTTTACTTAACTCATATTAATTCAGCTCTTGCAGAAGACACAAGTACTATCTGTAAACAAAGCATTTCACCATGCAGCCCACTTTGCACTGTCTCAACACACCTCTCAAAACAGGGGAGACTATCTGGCCAATTGGCAGTCATATTTTACATCCCTGGACACAATGCCCTCTCATACCAAAGAAAGAAAATTTAAAAGCCAAACTCCCCATCCAAAGAAGCAGTCGTGAGTTCAATTCTGTGTTCTCTTCTTTCCTCTTGTCAGCTTCTCATTCAATTCCAGCTCTTCATCGTCTTTAATACACAAGGATTTTAGAAAAAAAAAAATCCAAGCCCAACAACTTTGTCAGTGAGTTGATTTTCTCACCCTGATTATTGATAATATCTCATCTTCCTTAACACCAGCCATTCAAACTCTTCTGACTCAACAGCCTGTTGGAAACTGATGCCTACACTACAAGGACAGAAGTCATCTAATTCAGCCTGTTACATAAAACGATATCTTCAAGTTGGAGACAAGTAAAACAACGGTAATAAGTGGTCTCTAAAATTTCTAGTCAAGTCAGAATCTGACCCCAGAAATTGGTCTGTTAAGTGATTGAAAAAGGTTATCAAATCTGTGTTTTTGGGGAAGGAGGAAGTGTTCTAATCAGAGCCAATGAAGTATCAGAAATAGCAGTAATGGGAAGGAGGGATGAACTGGGTGAACAAACTACAGCCAGGTATCTGCAAGGCATCTTCACGGTCTGTCTTCTAAGACACTGAATCTAATGAAAAATTGTTATGCCTTCAACATTGAGAAGCAGAAAAGATAAATAACTATGGAACTATTGCTCTCATTAACTCTGCTGCAACCCAGAATCAGCAACACTATATTTCTTCTCAACAACACTGCATTTTTTTGCTTTTAACCTATCTCAAAAAAAAAAAAAAAAAAAAAAAAAGAGTAAAATAAATGGACTATTATTTTTTTCCATAATTAACACAGCAGTTTTCTTCATTAGATTATGGGTTTGAACATCCCCACAATCTTCAACAGAGAAAAAAGCGCCTTCACTCTGTTGTCAGTATTGGAGCATGAAGTTACTTCAGCATGCCATAATTAAAAGAATAGGAAACTCTTACTATGTGATCTAACTGGCCAATTTTGTGTGAGGATAATGAAAGGAAAGAAGGTACCAGGGGAGTAAAAGAAACTTTTAAAAGATGCATGGGAATGTCACTGGCAAGCACAAGATAATGGAGAACTTGCTGAAAGCTGGGATGGAAAATGTTAAACAACCTTCCACCTGGGAAAAGGGAGGGGAACACGGGGCTGCAAATTATTGCAAATTGCTCTTAAGTTACAAATATACTGACATAAAGGCAAGGTTCTTTGTGAGAGGCCTTGGCAAAGAGACAATCCTGAGGCAAAGGCAGCTAGGGCAGTTAAAACTGAGTTTGTGTTTAACCACATATTCCAGATGTATTCCCCTCTTTCAGGATGGTCTTTAATTTTTCATTTATGTACAGATGACATGAACTTTTTTCTTGGGATTCTTCAGCTCCTGCTTCCAGAAGATTTTTCCTTGCAGGAGACAGATTCATCCTTAAGCAGGAATGAGAAAAAAGGAAAAAAGAAAAAAGCTGCATCTCAGAAGCAGCCAGGTAGAGCTGTGATTAAAGGCTGACGTTTTTACCTAGTATGCAAGATTAGATTTTTCCATTTTTATACATTCCCTCAGGAACGACTTGTACTGATTTATATGAGTTGGCATCATTCTGTCAGTTCCTGATGGGGCAAATGATTCTGGAAACTGGACCTGAATTTTCCTCTAGCAATGAAATACTTGAAAATGAGCACCATGCATAAGCCAAAGCTATGGCTATTTTTTTCCTTGGGATCTGCTTAGAAGAATCTCATGGGATACAGACCTGGAAAGAAGGTTGATTATTTTTCAAAGATCACCTACCCCAAGCTCAAAAATGATTTATCCAAGTGAGAGAAGGTTAAGCAAGCATAGCAGGAGGCTGGCATGGCTGAAAGAGGAGCTCCCAACAAAACTCAGATATAAAAGAAGCATACAAGAGGTGAAAGCAGGAACAGGAGAAGGAATATGGAGACAGTGTCTGAGCAAGCAAGGATAAAGGTAGTAAAGCCAAAGGCCATTCAGATCTAAACCTACCAAGGGACATGAAAGGTAACAAGAAAGGTTTCTATGGGTATTTGAGCAGCAAAAGGTAGACAAGGGAAACTGTGAGCTCATTGCTGAATGGGGCAGGGGAGCTGGATCTGATACAGGACATGGCAATGGCTGAGGTATTCAATGCCTTCTTCATTTTGCTCTTTACTGTTAAAAGGTCCCCAAGAACAACAGGAAAGTCTAGAGCACCTTCAGTGGAAAAAAAGCCAGAGTCTGCACGGTTACATCTCACTGACAGGACAAGAAACAATGGGAACAAAGTGAAATACAGGAAATTCCCCTTGAACATAGGAAAGGTTTCTTTTTACTGTGATGGTTACTGAAGCAGGTTACCCAGAGAGCTTGTGGATTCTCCATTTTGGAGATATTAAAAACCTGACCATGCGCAGTCCTGAGCAACCTGCTTTGAGCACATGGTTGAACTAGATATCTCCAGGGTTCCCTTCCAACCTTATCCATATTGTTATTCTACAGTTCCTGTTTTTATTGTCCTTTCTTGTATACATTAACCTTGTTCAAAGGTAAAAGAATGAAATTATAACGGCAGTATCTCAGAACTTTCTGAACATTTTTCTCTCTGTTTTAGCATTTCATTATTCACTTAGCTTTAATATACACTACCACACTTTTGTCAACTTTATAAATTAAGAGAAATGCCATTTATATATATATATTATGATAAAAGAATTTTTTAATCTAAGATCTACACTCACAATATAGACAAATCCCAAACCATATATATCCTTTAGATAGAGACATACCTTATGACCTAAAGAATGTGTCCTACGCACTGCCATAACAGAACTCCTCAAAGTAATCTAGCAGTTGTGGCAACAGTTGTTGAAGGCAGTTCTTTTCAGTACAAGCTTTGATTAAAGAAAGTAGCTACACATTTGAATTTTGTGCTTTTCTGAAAAGAAATCCTTGAAAGTGATAATGGAAAGAAATAAAAGAATATCCTGAGGGGCCACCGTATTATATCCTAAGTACCAACATAGCAATCACATTTGAAATGTTTTCCACAATTTGAAAATACTTCCTACAATTATGGAAATTTTCACAGATGTATATTTAAGGACATGGATGACTCCTAGGAGAATTTTATGTGGCCGCCTGCAAAATTTAGGTCATAGACACTCATCCCATAATCCCCAAAACATCACATTTCCGGAGCTACTGCAACAAAATACGTCTTAAAAAAAAAAAATTAGCCTTTATTTCCACTGAGGATAACCATGAAAAACAGTAGAATCATTAAAATGTTTCATAAAAAGACAGATGTATAAGTGCGTTTAACTGTGACCTTTCTTTTGATTTGACCTTGACTAAACTGAAAGCACATAGAAAAATTTACAGTGAATGCTAAACGTGAGCTATACTAATATCTGGCTAACTGCCTCTGCTGTGAAAGCTCTTTCTATTTTAGTAAAATTTTATGCACAAAAGCATTTTCCAGAGACTGATGTAGTATATTCAATACAGTTTTATACCCAAGCTTAATTACAAAAGCTTTTTCATAACAACAAATATTGTCCCAAGCAGAGATCATACTTAATAAATATGCTTATTATTTTCCATAATGAAAGCAATGTTTAAAATTTGTAGGTAATCCCATTACACTGTACTTCAATTATACATCCCAGCTCTCCTACCCTCCTGCTGATAGAAGACTACCTAATCTTAGTTTCCAATTATATATATTAAGTCCTTCCAAAGCCACCTTCATTATTACACACAGCATGTTTAGCTCTATCAGAGAAAAAGATGTAATTGGGAAAGAGGAAAATGCATTTTCAAGCATAAGATAATCACGAGAAAAGTTAATTATGTCAATTAAAATAATCTCTTCACTCAACAAATATGACCTCTTGTACAGAGAAATGCAGCAGGACAGGTTCCAATCCTTGATAAACCATGGTATTTCTAACTCCAGGCATTCTTAATAGAAAATTGGTGATAAAGACAAATTTTGACTTTAAATGATTGTAATAGAAGAATGGCCATAAAGGACTATTGGATGAACGCAGGGGAATTCTTTAAAACACAAACCGTAGCATTCCATATACACACCCAAAATTAAACCTAAGTATTTCAATTTCAAATTTCAAAAACTTCTACATCCTAAAAGCAAAAAAGAACTGACACAACACGACTACTAACAAAAAAAGTGCTCAAAAAGTATAAACTAAAAATGGTGGATGCAAGAAGTAAAATCTGCATGGTTACTGCCTGTTGTTCTCGGTAAAGAATTTTATGTCAGTCAGGAGGCAACCAGGTGAAGTTATGAAGTACTGACTTGAATTGCAGTTACTCAAGTTGCTCAGAGCTTTAAGTGTTGAAGATACTGCTGCATATAGCAAAACCAAAGCTGTTGACTCCAACAGCAATGGTGAAGGTATTAAACAGGAGGCTCTCAGACCCTATAGCTGCACAAGCCCAACCTTCAAGCCCTTAGGTCATAGAAGGAAGAAAAAGATCTGAGGCATCTCTCCTTATTAGCTGTTTCTGATAGTTAATCTTCCTCTGCACACTCTGCTTTTCTTTGACATGGAACCTAACCAGCCTCAGCCACTTCACCCTTTTTAGAAGGCATGCAGTTTTCAATAATGTGCTCATTCCCATATTTTCATGAGCTCTAATTGTGATAGCACAGCTATTCACAACCCTCATTTTGCTGTATTGAGCTTTTGCCATCCCACCTCACGCTTACTTCAACCGTTCTAACTTTTGAATGTTTCCTAGCATACTACTTGTTGTCCTGTGCGCATCAGAAACAGAAGCAATATTCTGGGGAGTATTGCAATACTTCTGCAATGCACCATAAACTTGCTTTAAGCCAGGTAGTTTGGGAATACTTCACTTATGCCAAATTCATACTTCTTTATCTTGCAAATTCCTGCTAATTTGCTGTATAAAATTTGCACTACAATTTGCAATACGACAGGAGAAGTCAAGTGTAAGTACACCGCAGTTTAGAAACATTTTCAGTCTTCATGGAGGAGTGTGTCTGCTCCTAAAAGTTCCAGCCTCTTAATTCCTTTTACTCTAATTCATTTTTCCCTTATCACTTGGTGACTTTTTCAGAGGATTGGGATCACTGCCAAAGATATTTACCTCAATTTTGTTTCCAGTCCTCAATTTGATTCCTCCTAAATACTAAATTAGGTTATTAATCAGTTAAAATCTAAATCTTCATTATTAATTTACTAGAAACAATACAGCAGCTTGTAAAACATTTATGCAGTAGTAAACGAAGCACCACTTTGCAGAGATCACAACATTCTTAATTTACTACACAACTAAATATTTAATTGCAAATGGTAGCAAAGCTGAAGGTGCTCTGTTGAAATTAAACAACCTTTTAAATGCTAAAAATCTTAACTGTGTTGTGGGAGGTAATGGTACATTTCTAAAACAAGTAATAGGAAATACGCTCTTTTTTGTGGGGTTTGCCCTTACCAATTAAGTGAAGAATCACGTGCTTGGCTACCCAATTTGCTATTTACTTATAGGTCTGTTTCCCAAAGTACTTTCGACGAAAGTAATCTTAAAATGGCATTTTAAATTAATTGAAAACACAACAGACTTCATATGCAAGTTAAAATAAATAAAATTTGGAGGAAAGAAGGTATTATATTCTTTACAGCAGCTAATTTTGTGCATTTGCAATGTAATAGACCTGATTCAATGCCTTCCTTGCTAACAGGACTATCTCTAATTAAAGTAATATTATTTTAACTTTCTTGTGCATATCTATCTTTCTTCAGATTTAGTTTTCATAACTTCCCAGGTACATTTTTTTTTTAATGCATTTGCATTTATACATCCAGATTTACATTAAAAGAATAAGCAATTTAGGAAATTGCGCACAGGCCTTTTGCAAAGCCATGTCAAGATGGATATATACTTCCCAGTATGAATACTGAACAACAAATAATGATATGCAGTATATTTATTTAACGTGAGCATTTAAAACAGATTTTTTTAGGTCAATACATTTTGCTGAAGGTTTCAGATATTGCTAAACGTATGGCAAGAAGGACAAAGGGGCTTTGAGCAACCTGGTTCAGTGAAAGGTGTTTCTGCCCTTGGCAGGGAGGTTGGAATTACATGAGATTTGAGGTCCTTTCCAACCCAAACTGTTGTATAATTCTATGGCTCTGAGGAGTTCCGTTTGGTTACTTTTAAAACAACGACAACAGAAAAACCAAACACAAAACCACCCACCCAAACCCCCTCTATTCCTTCTTATTGTCTCACTGACTCAAATAACATGGTTCTTGGAAGAAGAAGGCAGGGACATTGTTTATCCTTATGAACAACAATGAATGTGAAGAATGGAGAGAGCAAAGCAAGACAGGCAGGAGAAAGTTAAGAACAATAACAGCGTGTCCCATTTCAACAAGAAAGTTCATTCAATAGAATATTACACTGAATGAAACAATGACCAAGCTATAAGCATAAACCTGAAAGCAAAGAGTTTGCAACAAGATCGCTTTCAATCAGGAACATTCATTTCAGAATAGCAGATTGATGCTTCCTATCTATCAAGCTGGTTTTATTAATAATATAGGATATCCTGACCTTTCTCTACCTTATAAAAGTACATGACATTCTTGTCAAAAATAATTTACCTAAAATCTTTACAAAAGCTGTCAGCTAAGAAAACCATAACTATGTATACATAACTCATCAGCTAACTGGAAAACAATATGATATTTAGAGAATGAGAAGACCACAATTTTCTACATCTTCCTTATGTCTCAAGGCTTAAAGCATATTTCATAGATTTATAAAACTGCATGCTACAGCTGTTCCAGACTCTAAACAGAATAAAGAAGTATACACTTGGTAGCATGCTTCGCACTACTAATGATATGACCTTGCTTCTCAAGGTAAGGTATGAGATAAACTGTTCACCTGCATGGCATATGGAAGAAGAGGTTAATGGAAGGCAGACTGAAATAAATTGAAAGAAAATCTTAGTCTAGGACTGAATACAGAGTTTTCATGCAGTTTGCTCTTCAAAATCATTTCCAGTTTAATAACAGCAAAGTTACTGCACTGCTGAGCTTCATGAAAGGCAAGTGATAGACACAGATTAGTTAATACTGGCTGAGATTAATTAATTGGCTAACAGGGTAGCTAAACATCATAAGTCACTCAGTATAGTGCTGGTATCATCACCAGTCATCTCAGAACAGCTAAGAGTTGTAAAAGCTACATGGTTTCCCGTACTTTCTCTGTATCTAAAGGCTGTTATTTCCAAAGAGACTTGCAATGTGGGGGGTTGGAAATGTGGGGACCCTTTTTTTTTTCTCTTTTGAAGTATATGGAAGCTGTTGAGAAAAAGAGAGCTTCAGTCTTCAGAACAGTTTGCCAATGCTTCACATGACATTTGGGCCTCCTTCCTGGTGGTAAAACCCTTCTTACTGCATGTACTAACTAATCCCTTGATTCTTTCAAATTGCTCATCTGAAGCTGTTAGCATATATTATAACTATAACCAAGCTTTCGCTGACAAGCATCGACATTTTAAGTAGTGTATGGCTGTGAAATTTTTCTGCACCATAAAAAAAAGTGCCTCCTTTAAAATAATCTGTCTTGAGAATCAGATGACATAATAATTCTGTTTTACTAAAGCTGTTTACACACGCAGGTCTTTGGCAGGATGCCTTCCAGTCAGAGCAAGTTACATACCAGCTGTAGTGGTCCATATAGTGTATTAAAAACATGTAAAGTACAGTTCGATAATCTACCTTAAGAACTAGTGAGAGAATTTTCATCTGTTTTCTCCTGGGACTCTTAATGCCAAAGGACAGATTGTTTCTTGTCAGTGTTTCAAACTGATCTCTATTTGCAAACATAGTGAGTGATGCCAAATGCAGTTCTGAACACAAATCAAACAGCTATTTTATTATGCACTGTTTCCAATTGCATATTCGGAACAGAGAGGCAAGTAATGCAAAAACCTCACACTTGCACATCACACGAGCCATTTTCATAATATACTTGAACGCTGCATAAAAATGCAAAGGAATAAAACAATTCCAATAAAATAACAAGTGTCTTATGAATTAAATATTATATTCACAAGGCTACACACTGGGATTTAACAGAACATGATATACAGTGTGGACCAAAATACAAATACAGCGGATAAATTACTTTTTCTCCTTTAGAAAATAAAGCAAACCAAGGGGAAAATTATAAACTAATTATTGAATTAAAAGAGGAAGAAGAAATTGAGATTTTTTTTTTTTTTTAATTTGGAAAGAAAAAACCCCAAAAACCCAAAGCCACAAACACAGTAGCTTGTAGCCAATGATAATAAACCCACTTATTCATTAGAAGCAGGTCCAAACTGATTCCATTTGAGTCACAGCATGAGCATTCAAAGTAGCAATTACGTGATCATCCATGTGGCAGTTGTTTTCTTGGTTTCACTTGTAAGAAAACAAGGTGAAATTTCACTGGAAAAGAGTTACTTAACGTTTTTTTAAGATAATCTCAACACTGGCTAATTCAGCAAAAGAAAAACAGTTTTAAGTGTCATGCTACAGACACCTATGGACTATGATTTTGTTGTACCTGGCAGGCAAATACATAAAACAGCGTGTGTGCCAGGATGACAATGCGTGGGGGAGAGAAGAGGCATCACCAAGGTATGGCAACCAGCTAAGTTTAATTCAGAGTCTTCTTAGGCTAAATTGGAACAAAAGAGAGAATATATTCTGCTCTTTATAAAGAGATCACCTGTAGTTAACAGGTATTTCTTCAATGAACAAAAGCTCATTTAAATAGGAGTTCCCCTTATTGCTCAGTAATAGCTACAGGTAGGTGCTGGGCCTGGGCAGATGGAATGAGCAAGCAAAACAAGAGCAACTCCCTCACAGATTAAAAAAAAAACCCAAAATTTCTTTGAAATAAAGGATTGCAAAGGATTAATTTCAGTACTTTACTGTTGATCAGCTTCTTACTTTAAAACATCACTCTTGCATTTTTCATGATTAATTGATTTATTATTATTATTATTATGGTGATTGTGACATGGATGCGAGTTATGAGCACAATAAATCTCTACTTAAGCAGTTTATCCTTACTGTTATATATTAATCATGGCACAGATGGGATTATAACTAACTGCAAACAAAAAAGGGAGGGGGGAAGGGTTGAGTAGATATATATGTTTCTGGATTAAATCACAGTGTAAGAAAATGTCTTAGAATTCCAACTGTACTGTGCTAAAAAAAAAGGCACAATGAGCTCTGGATAGAAGAACACTTGCATATTTTTCTCTGCACAGTTATGTGTGAAAAGATAAGATCTCTCCATAAAACTGTAAAATAGAGCACTTACAAAGTCCATTTGAAAAGATTCCCCCAGGGACCTGAGATAGCTCCAGTATCTATTCAAACAGGTAGTTCTACAAATAAGTGATGCACTTCTGTCATCTCATTGAATCTGGTCAACGAGGGTCCTCTTTTGCCCAAATACATATAAAACTTACCCACCTGCCCTTACAGCATGTGGCAGCTACATAAGAAGTCCCTTAGAGAAGCAGTCATCACCTTTAGCCAAGGCAATAACTAGGCCTGAAAGTTTTATCACTTCATCTCAACCCCAGCGGACTGGAAATAATTTGGTAAGCCCCAGTTTGAAAAAGAGAACTTGTTAAGAAATCTCAGATATACATGCAAATATGGAAGGAAAGAGAGTTTATCTTGTTTGGAATTAAATATATCTAAAAATACTGTAAGGAAAGATTGTTTAGCTGGTATTACATTCCATGATTTCTTAATCACATAGTTTCTATTCTATGTTGCAAGTAATTACTGTTTCAAGTGAACTTATCTCTTTGAAATTAGACTGCTGGGCAACTACTTGTAAACAAAGTAAAAACGAAGCAAGACTACATAGCCTAGAATAACCTACTCTGCAATTAGCTATACTAAAATACAGATATGAGAATGATCTAGATATCTAGTGTCATCTTGTCTTGAGAAATTAATTGTTGCTGTTGCCAGGACGGTCAGAAAAGACATTAAATATGCCTGCGTTTACTGACAAGTATTCTTTTTGGTTACACGTCACAGGGTTTTTAACCTCTTAAGGCAGTTTTTCCTGTTTTTTTGTGAATATTTCATTGCTGGCTGACAGACTACCAAGATTTACCTAAACCAACTCAACCCAGGCACACTGAATGAAAAGCTGATGCATTATGTTCTACTTATCTAGTCTGCACTACATTACATTTAAATCTACTCACTTAAAATGATACTGTTCAGTTTATGAATGTTGCTTATGGGTAATCTTTATTTTTATTTACAACTGATAGCCCAGAAACTGCATGCTTTTTTGTATCATATATACACCATAGACCTATTTTAAAAAGTTGAATTGCTTCTGTCTTGAATTATGAAATTAATAAATGAGCTAAACTGGAATGATAAACTAAACCTTCTAGGGTAAAATATATATTTTCAAACATAGGACATTAGTTCTCAAATCTGATAACACTGTGAGAGCACTCTGGTATCTAAAAACTAGAAAGAGAATACCAAAAATATTGTTCTGTAAAAGGATGGTCAAAGTCAACTCATTTAAATCCTTTACATGGGCCTGTTGCTTTGCTCCCAAAAATAATGTACAAGGAGAAACCTCCTTTTAAAGTGAGTGTTTTCTTCAGATGTAAAAACTCAACAACTTGACTAATCCTAACAGTGTTTATAACTTGTGTCTCATGGGTTCATCTGAACCAGCAGAAAAAGCAGTGTTCAATTTCGCCATTGAAAATAAATGACAGGATGACTTTGGCAAAGTCTTTCACCCTGTTGATATTGAATCCTGAAACCCAAATTCTATTAATATAGTGAAGCACTATCAGAAGCTTTTTCACGCTGCTTTAGTTCACCCTCTCAGATCAACGTGATTAATTACTCAGTTACTTTTCTGTACCTCTTCCAATCATTTAGGGTACTTATTTTTATAGCATAACCACATGCAGTTAACATCTCTTGATTTCTGCTTGATTGTGGTTTAATGAGAAAAATTTAAGACATCAATCTTTGCCTTAAGTTATTCAAGTTCCAATGTTCAAATGATCATGTTTGCTCTCCTAACAATAATCTTCTCATGTAACAAACTCAAGTCATTTTAATAACTTTAATAAAACAGGTAAGAGCAGAGCTGCCTTGAGAGGAGTTCAGCTGATCTCACACAATATTAGTAGCAGCATTCCCTGTGTACTAAATATTTCGCTACTTGAAGGCAGTAGTAACACTAGCAGTCAAGCCAAGACAACCAGATTGTAATAGAATTTGTAGGTAACAGAAATACATGCCAGAAAAAGTAAACTCTTTAATCCAGCCTAATAAAGATAGTAACATGTAAGAAACTTGGACATGCTTGAGCTTTTCATGGTAAAATAAGAACATGAAGAGTAATTACTCCTGTTTTACTTCTAGAGATAGAAATTTTAGCCAGGACTGGTTGGTAAAGAAGAGTTTAACTTCCCAAAGTTTTTTGTTTGTTTTTCCCAAGTATTTTGTTCTGTTTCTGAATTACAATAATGTTTTCCAATATGTCATAAAAATATGATTCTAAAAATATGACTTAAAAATACTGGTGCACACTACTTAACTTGAAAGAAGGGTTAACATAATGGTTAGGACACCTAAGGCTGACATCCATCCAGTTCTTCCCAGATGTCAACTCTACTCTCCAGATGAAACTTTAACAGTAAGAGTGCATGTCTGGGTCTTAGAAGCCTAATATCTACCAGGAAGTCCTTAAGTCTTATGTAGAAGTCAATGAGATGGTGCCCTACCAGAGTGTCCAGCTCATCTGACCACAGCCTCTAAGGAGATTCCAGGCTGGGCAGGAAGCAAGGACTGGAAATGCAGGCCAGGAGCAGCAGTGCTAGCACTTGACTACACTGTACTGGTTAGGGAGATAAGAAAAACAGCCCAGAAGTTGCCACACATCTTAATGAGAACAGGTCCACCTCCTCCCCTTGATCTCCCAACTCTTTGGCACTTACTGGTACCCTTTACCCTTCCCCTTTCACCAAGTCCCAAAACAGCTTCTGCAGCACAGACCAAAATCTGGCTCCTGAGAGGCCCTAATCCTGAGGCAGAAATTCTGCAGGGCACAGTGTCAAGATCAACCACGTCCCACTTATTTCAAAGCAATTTGTGTGCCAGCTCTCCCAGAAGCAGGGACTGCCACATTCAGGTGTGGGAGATAAGGACCTGGAGGGGTACAGGGAGGTGGGGGTATATGGAGACGGGAACTATAACTTTGGAAAAGATGGGAGCTGTGGAGACAGCGGGGGTCAAGCCCATCCACATCACCATAACCAGACACCCTCATACAGGTATGGGAGCACACAGAGGAGCACCACTCTGTGACATTAGTGCCTTAGCACATCCTACAAAGGACCGCCCAAATCATCATCCTTCCTCTTGCCTTTGTGTGCACCCCCGGCACTGCATGCTGTTTTGCACCTTGGAAGCTCTGTTTCCCTAAATAGCCACCTGGGAGATCCAAGTTCAGGTCGTCTCCCTGCACAATCCAGGCCAAAAGCATTCTAAAGGACTGCACTGTCAGGATGTGCACTGTCAGGATGTGTCTGTGTATGTGTGCACGAGTCCATGTCATAACCCTCTTCTGTCATGTCACTCCCCAGTTTTCTTCCTGATCCTAAGAAAACAAACAGGATTATCCAAAATTTCTATTTCTTGGAAATAATCCTTAAAAAAATTCTTGACTTGTACTCATCCAAAGCAGCCAAACACCACAGAAAAATCTGTTATGGAGCCATATTCTTCTCCGCTATCCTCTTTTTAACTGCAAGAAAATCTTTGTGCACACATAGGCCATTAGAAATTATTGCTGTATGTTATTACCTCCAAAAGCAAATTAGGAAAACAATGTTTAATTCAAATCATGCGCATGGAGAAAAAGCTAATTATTCTTCCAGAAAAAAAAGCATGTATGGTAAAACTGCATAATAATTTGATTATTCAACCATTATATAAAAAAAGGCAAAACCAAAACAAGCCATGCAATTAAATGGTATTTTAAGTGTACCTTTTAATAAACCTATTTGCATATCTGTGTTCTCCTGTTACCAAGGTACTGTAACTGAAGATGTCAGTGTTGATCAGCTTCCAATCATCAATAGCACTTATTGAAATAGCATCCTGCTAGGAACTTGGATTTTCTGCCTTTATTGGAGAACACCATTGATTTATGGAAAAATAGAATAAAATTAAAACCAAGCCCTGATTATGGAAATAACCTCCAAGAAATAAATCTTATTTCTGATGTAAGACAATAAGTAAATATTTTTCAACGTGTTGTCTTGCATACCTATTGACTTCTGGCAAAAATAAGATTCCCTTGCAAACATGCTAGTAGCATGCTCAAATAACATGGAAAAAGCAGCTTTTCTATAAAAATCATGAGTCTTGAAAGCTTGAACAGAATGGACCTAAGTTATCTTGATTATTTTGATAGTCTTATAGAGCTGAATAAGTAGCATTATAATAGATTTATACAGAAATGTTTCAAATACATTAAGACAGAAGTAAAAAAAGGCAAATTTTTTAAAGCATTGCTTTAGTCTCTGTTACAAGACTGGATATATTCTCTTAGTGAATACTCTGGCACAGTTTTATGAGAATTCTCAAGGTTTTTGGAACAATCTATAAACACATACGCTTTAAACAACCCAGACTACATCTATTTATAAAGCTACTGAGTGAGCCCCACTGTGCCAGCAGTGGAATGTGTCCACTCATCCTGCTTCTGTCATCTTGGAGGAAGCCTGAAAGCGAGTGCTCCTCTGGAGGGAGCCTCTCAGGACTAGCGAAGATCCAGACTGCAACTTTCTTTCCTCACATAGCAAGATGCAAACAGCAGGAGAGTTCATGTGATGCCCCCTTTATTTTTAACGGCAAAGAAAGTTTGACAGTCTCATGTATAGCTGCCTGCATTTCTATTTTCCCTTATGCATATGATGTGAAACATATAAATCGCTGTTATTCGGATAAACTTCCCAATGGCTTGGATATTTAAATTTCAAGATTATTACACAGCACCTTTTTAATCACTGGGAATATTTTGCAGAAAAAGGAAATGTCTGCCCCATCTTCCCCCCCCAACCATAAATAGAATAATTTTCTCTAGGTGAAGAGCTCTTCCAGGTACAGAGGGATTCGGGCAATAGATAACTACTTAGTGAATTGGTGGCTGTATTGCATAGCACAAGACATATCAAAGACATAATAAAGCAACCCATTTATAAATTCTTTGACTACATCAAAGACAGCAAGGAAAAGAGGAAAACAGCATTACCAAGCTAATGAGGTAACTTTATAACATAACATTGAAGTTTTTCCCCCAAATCTAATGCTGAATTTATAACAGAGGTATTCCATTTTCAAAATGTTTTTTTGTTTTGTTAATTTAGACATAACTGGAATGCACGTCTACTAATTAAATGCTTTCTATATTTAGCACAAAAGGCAATTGTCTTGATATCCCCTAGTTATCATTACTGCAGATTCTAAACCAATTTAAGTTTTGCTCATGGAGAAAAAAAGACAAAAGAATCTTAACCTACAGGGACTGCCAAAAACCAGATGGCTAGACATAGTTAAATTTTATGAGAAGAAGAATACTAAAAGATAATACTGACCATTTTTACATTCCCATATATTTTTAAATAAAAGGGATCCCTGCTGCACCACAGTTTCAACAAGTATCATGAAACAAAATTCCCAAACATTATAAATGCTTAACACGCTATTACGTTCTCACTGGTCCCACACTAGAATAAGATATACAAGCAGCAAACAGTCACTGGTTGTTTAAGAGCCTAATACTGTACTAGTAAAAATAATGCAGCACAGCAACAAGTTCACTGGAGTGCTCCCTTATCTCACAACAAACCAGATGTACAACCATTTATCTTGAAAGAAAAAGATAAAAGAAAGAGGGCATAAAGACTTTTAAAATGATCTTTTCCCAGTATTTAATAACATGCGAAGTATACAAGGATTCTTGCATGAAATCATGAATAGCAATAGGTCGTTTTTCAGGGTATTAAAGAAAGCTAACCAGACATAAAACAGGATGCCAGCAGGCAGCTTGCATGAGACATAAGGCTTTATATTCCCACTAGGAACATACCTTCTCTGATTTTGCTTTCCTGGCGTTATGCACAAACCTGCGTCCCAGCTTCTTGGCATACCAGATAGAGGCAAACATTGTGGTGATGAAGATTTCAGTCTGAATATGCAGTGCACAAGAAAAAGCCAAAAAAACTTCCCCCACAGCTGAGATACAAATCTAACACTGGTTAAGGTCTCTCAACTATGCTGTTGCTCTGTCAGGTCCTCTCATGCTGCCTTCCACACAAAAACAAACCACCCAGTGTGGCCAGTCTGCAGGTGTATTTACATACTGCCAGCAGGAAGTCCAGGGTGAGGCATCTTTGCATCCAGCTCACATCCAGTCTGCTAAGTGCTTGTCTGCAGTTCTTTAGCACTGTCACCACAAACTACATATGTGTCAGTATGAAAGGAAGCTGCAGTAAACTACTGTAGCAGACAGCTCACCTCCTCTCCTCCTGTTCTGAAATTTAACTCCTTGGTTCTCTCTCCGGTTTGCCAGCATGCAACAGAAACAGCAGCAGTTCAAATCTGAGATATACAGCACTGCAGGAAAGGAAAGGGGTACCGAAGTGCCAAAAATAGAACTGTATATTAACCATTAAGGTGAAGGAACAGGTGTTTTCTGTGCTTCATTGCAATTAAGATGTGAAAGAAAACTGGATTTTACTTTGTTCTAGTGGTTTGGGATCTATCCAGAGGTATTTTTCTTACCTAGCTTCAGTTTGCAACAGAAAGACATCATAGCTGTTCAGTTCACTTGCTGATGTCATACATGCTTTGCTGAAGGATTTAAGGCTCACTCAAGGACTTCTGTTTTCTTTTGATAATGGCTCCAGAAAAAGGAAAGATCTCCCTTTTTTGGTTGTTTTTTAATTAATCTGTAACTTCTGCCCTACCAAATCTTGCTTTTCCTCTTCCTCTACTTGCAAGTTATTTTATAATAAGAGTTAGAACTGCTTATGAATGCCTATTTTTGCAATGAAACAGCAATGTACCAATATCCTTTTGTCACATATTTCAGCTTTAACCCCTGCACTTCTCTTCAGTTATAATCTCTAAACAGTAAGCAGAGACATACCCCTTTTGGATCCCGACATATGACTAACCAGATGTTCCTCCCAGCCAGAGCCAGTATCAAAGCTGCAGACTTACAGGGCTCACAGATAGGTATTGCATTTGATAACACCTTCTATTGTAGGCCAAATCCTGCCCATTGCCCTTCCACCTACAATTATGGATATACCAACATGTGGGAGAACCACTGCTGTTCTGTGTGCAGGACTGCATTCAGGATGCGCACAGAAAGGGTAATTTCTGCTCTGCTATTCTTTGGTAAAGAGCAAATCAAACCTAACAGATCCATGGCAAAGGAAATACACTCACAGCAATCTAGTATAGGACTCTTGGGGCCAAGGAAACACTTTTTCTGCCCCGAGGTTTTCAGAGAATTGCTGAAACTATCTTCTCCAGGGTGCATGAATTCAAAAGGCAAAATATTCTACTCCCAATTAAAACTTACACAGAACACCTAAATTGCTGGAGCTGGATGGCATTGCCCAAGCTGTGAGCCTGAAGGCATATACTGCTCAATTCCACTAAGATTATAGAGTTCAAAGAATTCCTTCAACATACTTTAAAATGGCAAGTTGGTTTTAAACAGAAATTCTTAGATAGTGACTTTTTTGTCAAGGAAACTCCAAGGTAAATGTTTGGGTTTTGCTCAACATCTAAAATCTTCTGACAAAATATTTGGTAATTGGTAGTATTTCTGGGAAGAAAATGTTTTCTAATTACTTCCAATTTGGACATTCAGTTATACCCTGTGGTCAGACAGTTGTAAGATCACAAGCCAGAGTAAAATCTTGTCTCATCTGTACTACAATTGATATAGAAGAGCTATCTGTCCGTAACACCACTCCAACACTCTGAACTCTGGGCTGATAGTAAGATGGATTCTCCAAGGTGCAAAGCCCTTTATTATGCCATGTAGCAGACTCGCACCACTCTCCACATTTGTGGGATGACAGAGTGCCCTATAATGGAGGAAAGGGAAGAGAAGGAAGAAAGATGGCCTGAAAAACTCAGGAAGAAATCAGAGATCTCGTTTCTAGCTGGGATATCACTGTAAGGAAATATGGATGGTAAAAAAAAGAAGAGACAAGAAGCAGCACATCATTACACAGCTTAACCAACACCGTAAATGTTAAAGTAAAAAGAACAAGAAAAAAATAAACCTCATGTTTTATCTGCGTAAACAGTAGAACACCTCTCCCACTCTGCTGCCATGTTTTTATGAAGAGAATAATTTGACATCATTGCACTACAACAAAAAGAAGAGTACATTCTCTCAAGCAACTATTTATGTATATTAGGCTGCTGAGAAAAATCGAAGGAAACACTCATTAAACAATAAAACCTCTTTTTTATGACTTCCATCATCAACATTAGCAGCTTTACTGAACTATTTATTCAGGAAAAATAGAGAGCAATAAAAAGCCACAATTCATCCCACTTAAAGGAAAAAAAAATAGAATACATTGTTCACTTAAGGAATAATGACAAAGCAGTAGGGAGGTAATTTTCTCCACCCACTGAAAATGTTAGATCAGGAAGAATAAATCTCACCAAATACCTAATTCTGGTTCTAATCAGAAGTGCATTTTAACTATTTGCATGCAATTGCAGATGCATCCAAACCCTACAACATAGAAATGGCCAGGCTATAAGCCATTTTTCTGCTCCATCATGCAGTAGTCTGCCATATATTGTCAATAGCATGTTTATTAGGACTGTACTGGTACCCAGGGAATTTATGATTATTAATATTTTACTGTAACGATAACAGAGGCTGCATTTTACAGAAGTGCTACAAGCCAAACTGCTTTAGAAGAAGAATTGGAGCTCCCAGCTGCTGTCTGCTCACAGGAGTAATATGTACTTTAACTTGTTCACTGAAGTGCTGCGTTACAAGGGCAGAGAGATGCATGCAATTGAACAGCAATGCTATCACAGACAGCAGATAATCAGTTAAGAGCAAATTTTACAAGGGGTTTCTTGCTGCAGAGAAGCCTGTGGTTTCCAGTAAACCAAACCACACCTATGCTATACATTACACACTGCATTTCTATGCCTCTATGAGAAGAACTGGTCTTACCACAGGTGGATGCATGGGATAAGCATAAAGTGACTACAGTGTCTAATCCTATGGTTTTTATAACATGGATCCCCCAGCATTGCAAGCAACAGCAATTGATCCTCAGTACTGAAACAGATGGTGGTTTCAAACACCTTGCCAACTGTTTGTATGCACTGAGCATCACCAGTATTTCTGATGGTTAATGTCCTCTTTCAATTTTAACACCGCTGTTTTACTTAAGCTGCTCACGGAAGGAAGTGCAGCTTCGCTTTAGACAGGGCATTAATCTTCTCTTAAGGGTTGACTTTTCACAGTACACACGTGGGGTGTCAACCTCCCCTTCACACACCTGTGGTGAAGATAAATGTTAGTTGTAGATTCTGTTTCTCTCCTACCTCTCTCTGAATATATACACACACAGTAGTCATAAAATGTGATGACAGGACTATTTAAAATACAAATAAAGTTGAGCCATCAATAATGCCTTTCTTGTAAGAATGGGTAGACAGATGAAAAGATTAGTCACCCAGGGGTTGCAGAACTCTGTTTCCAGTGAAATGGATATGGAATGGGACAAGTTAAAAATGAAATAATGAAGATTTAAAACAATCTCTTCTCTTCAGGGTTTATATGTTAGCACTTGGCATGCTGTGGATACAGGAACAGAGCTGATGATGTGAAACTAAGGTAGCTAGCTTTGTTTTTTAGTACTAGGCAACAACAGATATTGATCTGGCTGACTGTACAAGCAATCATTTTCCATCCCCAGCACAACTAATTATCTTACACAGTTGCATGATGCCAAGACATATTATTTAATGACCAGAATACTACTAAAACCAGGAACCTCAATGTCTGCTATTCCATCCAGAAGATATAAATTTTGTGCATTCAGACCTTACAGCAATTAAAGTAGGTGGAAGTCCCAAGATTTCATAAGGACCTGATTTTTCATTCTTTGCTATAAACAGAGGCACTGCCAAGTCCACCACTAAACCATGTCCCAAACACCACATCTACACATCTTTTAAATCGTTCCAGGGATGGTGACTCCATCACTGCCCTGGGCAGCCTGTTCCAAAGCTTGACAACCTTTTTGGGGAAAACATTTTTCCTGATGTCCAATCTAAACCTCCCCTGGTGCAGCTTGAGGCTGTTTCCTCTTACTCTATTGCTTGTTACTTGGGAGAAAAGACTGACCCCACGACAACTACAACCTCCTTTCAGGCAGCTGAAGAGAGTGATAAGGTCCTCCCTGAGCCTTCTCTTCTCCAGACTACACCCCCCAGGTCCCTCAGCCATTCCCCATCACTCTTGTGCTCCAGACCCTGCACCAGCTCCGTTGCCCTTCTCTGACCCCGCTCCAGCACCTCAATGTCTCTCTTGTAGTGAGGGGCCCAGAACTGAACATGGGATTCAAGGTGCGGCCTCACCAGTGTCAAACATTTAAGTTCCTACTCATACCATTTTCTACCAGTTTTGATGTTTTGTAACAGATTTTTTTTTTCTGTAATAATTTATTTTAAATTCTATCACTTCTGCCTGGTTTTTTAAGATGAGTAAACCTGAATTGCTTAAAACCTAAATGCTTCATTGGAGCATCTAAGACAATGACCAGAATAGAACATTGTGGTTCTGAGAACAGTCACATATCCTGACAATGAAATGTTGCAGAGGGGAAGAAAAAAAACAAACCCCACAACAACAAAAAGCAGAAGATGAAACAAAATGGGATAAAAAATGGAAAACAAAAGGAAGTGAAAATGAAATGCTGTGTATTAAGGATGGCAGAGGTTTGTGCTGTTCTCTCCCAATTTAAGTTTTTATACTCCCTTAATATTTCTTGTACCAAATCTTTTCCCTTTAGAAACTATGCTTTCAGAAACACAACTGTGACATTGCACGTTTGCCCCAGGTCTAACTTCACCTTTAAAATACAAGATACTGAGTGCAGACATCTCTGTCACCTTCTCTGATGTATGGCAGAACTGTCGTCTAGCAGAGGGCATGGAGAATTTCATACGCAATGTCACAGGATGTGGAGCAGTAAAGAAATAAAATTCAAGCATTTACTCTCACGCATTACCTTTAAGCGTGAGGCCCCCTAAATTGTGCCATCTTCCATGCAATTATCACTTCTACTTTTCTATTCTGCTATTATTTGATGTGGTAGACGGCACTCAACTTGCTACTTGTGGTGCAACAGGTCAAGATAAGATAGGATGATGTGCTTTGCTACATAACTGCGTGAAATAAAGCTTTAACTTTGGAAGCACAAGAAACTGAAATGAAAGAAGTCCTGTGGTAAACACTAAGACACGCGGATGTATTGTGGCACTTCATAATGTAATGATGTGAGAGAACGTTTTAGATTTAGTCAGTTCTTTTTCCGTTTTTATTTGTTAAGCCTTGGAATGGAGACAAACCTAATTATGGTACTTAATTTTGATTTTAGAAATTGATTTTCCACTCTAGTTTCTGCTGGTGCATAGGAAACTCCAGTGAGTCGCACAGGTAACATAACAACCATAAGCAGCCTTACAAATAAATAAAAACTTGAAAAATGCCACTTTATTCTTGTCTTTGTCCCTAGTTCAGCACAGATCGAATTCTGCTTTATCTTTCTGCTACAAATTTTTAAGTCTCTTCATGCTACGTTAAGAAATCACAACTAAAATGGTGCATAAAACACTCAGATGTGCCATTATGCTGCTCAGATTCTTGTATCAAACCAAAGCACAGTGTATGTAGTACAGTTATGTATTTGCATGGCAAGTACTCCCACAGGAAATAATATAAACCACAAAATTTGTCCTTCGGGAGGGAAAAAGAAAGAAGGAACCACACATTGCAAGCAGTGCTTATATGTGTCACCAATGCATTTTGCAAGGGACTTGCCAAATATAATCATGAACAAAACTGAATTCAGAGTAGAAACAATTATGTTACAGCACTGTGCATATGACTCCCATCTTGTAGTGTTCAAGTACCTTTATTTTCTTTGTACGTATGAATAAGTCTGTGTGATGATGGAATATTATCTCTTTCTTTCAGAAGGGGATGAGGTAAGGCACTAAGTGACTTGATAACAGCCATAAAGGAAATAGGAGAATCTGCATGCTGCCTGGGAGCCCAAAATCTCCTCCTTCCCAGCTGTGTGGCCACAGGGCATGCCATGGCCAAAGCCAACCAGGGTTGGCAAGCCCTCTCTATAACTCAGTTCTGTGCCAGTATGTCCAGAGCAGGCAAGCTGTCTGAGCAGGTAAATCCATTTACATGCATTTATCTACCCACAAAGACCACAGAGATATCCTTTCCATATGACCTTTTTTTTAGCAACAGCAAATGAGGCAGCCTTTAATGAGCTGTTCATCTCACAAAGAACCCCAAAAAACCATTGCAGGCACAAGAATGGAAATATCATCCTATCATAAACATTATGTTATTCCTGGCTGATTATAAGCTGCCTTTTCTTTCAAAGACCTCCTTAAATCTCACTTTCACTTTATCAGCCTCAAGAGCAACATTTAAGTCAGTTTAAGCAGAATCACTGCAAGTTATAGCAAGTTATCAGTGAAACACATGGATTCCTATGACCTAAGATCATTTAATAGTTTGAGGTGCGTAGGCTTAGCCCTTATCCTTATCCAATCTCTCCAGATAACCCTCGTGCACAAGAAATAAGGTTTCATATGAAGTATTAAGGAATTACAAGTGATGACATCAAATGGGATAGTTATAAAATAGCCGCATGCCACCACATCCTTGTAAGCAGATACATGCATGTATACCTGGGTGGGCTGAGCCCATCCAGCACATTTCTAAGCAGCAGTAGAGTTCCTGCAGCACATGCATACCAAAAACTGTAATCTCAGAGGCTGGGCTGCCCTTGGTCACTCTCCGAAGCTCCTGCCAGAGAAGCAGTCTCTCACTACCAGCTGTAACTGTCTCCAGCCCTATTCTGCTGTTGGCTGGGCCATACCTCACATGAGAAGCCCCTACTACCCTCTACCCTCCAGGGGCTTCTCACCTGCCTTTTTAATGTATGTTAAAAACATAACCCACATGTGGGGAAGAAACAAACACAACAGGTAATGACTTCTGCCACTGTCCATATCAGTTCTTCTTTTTTACCTCTGTTCTCAGCTTTCCTAGGCTGTGAGCCTCACAGCTTATGGGAAGAGGTCCTACAGTTCAACAGTTCAACATCAGTTGGGAAGTTAAGTCATTTCAGAGACAAATGGTAAAGAATATCGATGAACACGTAAGTTGCTGAACACAGATTTAAAAAAAAAGCAATGTATTCTTGCCAAAATACAAAAGAGAAGAAACATGGAGGTAAAGGTGTTGTACTTAACCCATCCAAATATCAGATGGTCTGCTAGTAAGTAGGATAGCTAAACAACAAGTCTTTATCCCAGACTGGCTGCAGTTCTTGTTTCCTACAGGAAGAAACAAGAGGTCTCCAGGCTTCTGAACTAGCTCACCACATTCTTGTTGTTCAACAAAACACAGAAAGGACAGCCCAAACCATAGCAGATCAGACACCAGGTTTTCTGTCTTGGTTCTGCTAAAATTCTTCTGCGTGAGCTTAATTATTCTTTTCAAGCCAGCTGCTCACTCTTAAAATGAAAACAATAATGTTCTACCACATCGGGACAGTCTAAAGATAAAAGTATTAATAAACGTGAAGCAATGTGATATAAAGTATTAAGGAAAAAGAGAGCATCTATCCCCACACTGGTTAATACAGAACCTTACAGAACTCTGCTGAAAGGCCTGTGTGAGTCCATAACAAAGCTGATTACTCAAATGCTTCATTCTAATGTGACATGTGAAAAGGTGATTTTAGCAATAGCAGTAATAAATGGTGGTGTTATACCCAATTGGACCAGAAAGGGAAAAGAACTGTAAAGGAACATGAGGTCAAGGAGAAGCTATTCTTAAGCCTATGAGAAGACCTTCAGAAGTAGAAAAGTCTATAGCAAATGCTAAATATAAAGAGTAGGTTTACCTGTTTAAAACACACTTCAGTTAACTCATTATATCCTAACAAAGAGTAAGAGAAAATTTGCCACACCATGTTTTCTTCATCAACATTATTTGAGTGCAACCCCAGTCCACTTTACTCTCATTCGTTACGACAAGCATAAGAAACAGCTGTGGAGGTAAATTTTTTATTGCAAAATATCTTGGCCCTTTGAAAACCAGAGGAAGAATTGAGGCAGCATATGACTGATAACAGACGGAGTTGAGCTGATAAAAAAAGTCCACAAAGATTGTTATAGCTTTTTTGGACAACAATAAAAAATATAGCATCTTTTCAAACACTTTGAAGTTTTTAGATTTAATCTGAGTGTTTCAAGAAAACAGAAACTTTTTGAGCTCTCTAACCAGCAGAAAATTTAGAAAGTGTTCCTTGAAATTGTCAAAATATTTATCTTTCTTTTTCCATCAAAAGTGAGAACATTCCAGCCTTCTCCAGAGCTGTCAATTCTGCTGTCTAAATTAAATTTACATTTAACTTTCCCTCGGGATCCCAGTCAACAGTTATTTTTAAAATCTCTGTTCTGTGCATCTCACTGGAAATACTTCCTTTGGATTCATGCATCTTGCAGCCCGAAAGGTTCTCCCACACTCTTCTGCAAATTGATTTCTGCCAAGCTGGGCACACCAGTTATTTCTCACATGTCACCCAGACACGGTGAAGATGGTAGAATGAACTTCTGTGAACTTTTAGAAAAGCATCTTAAGGAGAAGTACCACCACAAAGGCAAGAAATTATCTGCTTCTTATTTTTCATGTATATTGGTAAGCACCATATTTCATGCCTAGACCTCCCAGAAGCAGAATGAAAGTTAAACAAAGAACTGTTTCTCCACCACTCCCCACAGCTAAACACATAAAAGATTCAATATACCCAGATTTTCACAACTCATCTTTGCCTTCCCCATGGTGATGCACCAGAACAAGCATCTTCAAGGACTCCAGTTATTTGTTGTATGACTCTGGGAGAGCCAGTTAGATAGTGAACTGAAGAAAAAGCTCAAAATTCATTCTGCTTCCAGCTGAGATAACTAAGTAATGAGCAATGTGCCAAAAGCCCATTCCCAGCATTGGAGGGCACTCTGATCTTAACAGAAACATTCTTATTCTCTCCACTTTTGTCCTCTTTGCCATTTAGAAGTCTTGAAAGTTTCAGTGAAGATAAAAGCGATAAAAGGGCCCAGACTTCTACAAATCCTTATTCTAGCAGTGTCAGGCTCCTGGATACTTCTGGTTGTCATAACCTATCAGTCTTGCAGTTAATGATAGCAGTTAGTCTGGGTTATGGTGACTCCCAGCTCTGATGTGGATTAGATCCTTGTTACAGCAAGCCCCACATTCTATGGATAATAAGTGGAGTGCTTCCAGTCTATCTCACACTAACCTGGCCTAGCACTTCCACAGTCATCATCTGAAGGTTAAGCACATCTCACCACAAAAGTGGGTTTTTTTTTAATGCCTTCTGACATGTCTTTTTCCTGCTTTCAAGCTTTCTCTATCAAGTATGTAATAGACATCCATTGGGGTTTTTTTGTTCCTTAAAAGTAATGGATTAAGTAATACCTATTTACCTGAGAAGATACTCTGCCTATAGTAACGCTGTAGGAAGACAACAAAGAGATGGTGGATTGCAAATGCATTACACAAAAGTGGTGGTAATTTGTTGTGATTTAAGGATGAGGTAAGCAGGCAACATAATCTTCCAGCCTCAGATGGTTTCAGCCTAAAGTGGACTAGAGGTAATCAAAAGGTATATTCCTTATTTGTTATGAGCAATAAATCACCATTAAAACTTAGAACATAACATGACAACACAAATATGCTATATGAATGTATGACCTCAGTATACTTCAGGGCAACAACTCAGTACCAAAACATGCTGTTCCTACCTGTGGGATTTCCATCAGAACAAGCATATGAAAGACCACACTAATCCTTTGGCTTTCATTGCATGCTCAATGCATATCCCAAGCAATATATAATGGATGAGGCCTTGGGTGACATGGTTTAGTGTGAGGTGTCCCTGCCCATGGCAGGGGGGTTGGAACTAGATGATCTTAAGGTCCTTTCCAACCCTAACTATTCTATGATTCTATGATATATGTTACATGTTATATCTTGCATTTCTTTGCCAATGCAAATAAATAAGAAATACCAGACAGTACTTTACAAGTTACGATTTCAGCTGTATCTAGCACAGGGCACATAGCCTAGGTTTCAGCCTCCACAGCTGTACATTTAGGAGTGTGCAATGTGCCTTGCTGAGGAAGACCTGCATTTTAAGTTGCACAAGCATTGAATATGATGTAGTGGCAAGGCAAGCTACATTACAAAGGTAAATTCAAGAGACTGAAAAGAAAAAAGAAAACAATTTCAAGCCATGCTGGAAATATATGTAAATAAAGTCACTGAAGTTGAAACGGGTTGAAAATTACAAGAAAGTGTGTAACTTTTGAAAGCCCAAGATAACAAAATTAATTACAAACCACTTGTAAAGTTCTAGCCTTCAGAAAGTGAGGTAATTTTCCACAATGCTTTTCCGAGTAGTGTGAGGGGGACTGCTAAAGCTGATATAATCTGAGCTACATTTAAACACCCAGTCTGTGTTCCTTGTATGTATTGATAAGGCCTACTCAGAGCAACAAATACAGTCTTAAAATGTTATTGAATATAACTTTTAATACCTGTTTTACTTATGTGTCCTTCTTGGGCAGGTTTTAGAATCAGGATTGTAAGTAAAATGTGACTCTAAATCACCATCATAATATATAACATTGTTTTAAATTCAGTATGTTCCTAATGGGGCTTTTGTTACTGTAGAAGTTGTAGTCAATTCATATCATGTGCCAAAATTTTCCCAGTAATAATTTTGGGAAGTAGACAGAGTTATACGCAGGATGAATACAGTTACATCTAGGATGCTCTGTAGAATGCTTCAGTTCAAACAAACACCAACCAACCCACTCCGTTCATGATTCCCGAGTATTAAATTCTCTTCTTTTTAGATTTAAATCAGTGGACTGATTTAAATGGGAGTTTTGATTAATGAACGACACTTTTTCTCTCTCATGACTGTGGCAAAGCCTCTCTTCTGCTTCAATATATTTCAGAGGTTTAGACACTATACAAGAATTTATAAAAAGATTGCGTATTCACTTGGAACGGGGAGCCTGCCTATTTCTATGTTCCAGGCAGTATTGTATACAGTGGTTAAAAAATTAAAGGTTGCCTAAATAGCTTAGGCATTTACAATATACCTAGCTATTGTCATCACTAGCCAAATAATCTACAAGTAATTTGTCAGTTGGGAAGAAAGGTCAAACCATTGGCTGCAAAAGTCACACACGTTTGATTCATCCAACTGCATTTTCTTTAACAAGCGGAAAGCCTAAAAGACTTTGGAAAGCTACAAAAAGTAATATCTTTCACTTAATTAGTCTTCTCAATATATGTGAAAGTACTTTAGAAGTGTACCCACAGGTCAATGAAAATAAAAATCGACAACCATAAAAGCCCTGAATTCATTTATAAATAAGTACTGATTTTGGCACTTAACTCTGGTGTAATTTATCCTACATGAAGAGGAGAAGCTATGCAAGAACGAGCAATTTATCCTTTCTTCAGCTGTGATCATAGCCCATGGTATTAAATAATCTGAATGACACTGCTTTTTCCCATGAGCACTCACATATTTTTTGTGATTAAATAACTCTCCACATCTGTGTTATGATGTACATTAGCATTATTTTTAAAAACCCAAGTTTGAATCCACTCATATGATAGAACATTTCTGCAGAGACAACACAGTTTCTATATCACATTTTTAATGCAAACTAAAGCCTTATATCTACAAGATTAAAAAAAAAAGGATTCAGTAATGCGCATAACTCTAATTAGATGGCAACTGAGCAGAGCTGTTCAGCTAGCTGGCTTAACAGCTGGTCTGAATCTCTTAGGGAGGAGCATATTTTTACAAAGCATTTTATGAGGCCACACACTGAGAGCTACAGGAGTTTATTATAGAGGCAGGCAGGTTGATTAATAAGTATCAATTTTGCTTTGGGAATCGGAAAGGTAAGTATCTCGCCTGTCCAAGATGCCTAGACATCTTGTGGATTTATGTTTATTTATGTGTGTGTCATTTAAGTGACTAAAACTGTCATATTCGATACATAGCCTCATGCATAATTAGGCCACGTCTTTTATCAGCTTCTCAAATGCTCATCTTTGGCAACATCCAGGAGCGAATATATCCATCTTCAGACAAAAAGATTCAAAGAAAATGAGGATAAAATAGCTGAGCCAACACATAACAGCCATCTGTCTGCAGGACACAGTTACAGACAGTCTGAGAAGATAACTAGGGCAATGGGAGTGGAAAGAGAGAAGGCCAAAGACTGGGGTCTTTGTGGGTCACTATATTTTCTAAGTTACTGCACTAGATGTCATGACCCATCACACAGCATTGCTGAATGAAATGTTAGCAATACAAGGTGTCAGTCTGGACAATAACTAGAACCCTTTTATTAATGCTCAAGAATACTGTAAGTTTTCCAAGAGGCAGTCCTTTTCTGGAGGCCACCGGTTCTGTATTCTGGGCACAGCAGTAGTAGTCTGATGCATAGGCCAGATTTTCTAATTTTACTTTATTTTTTTTAAAGGAAATCTCTATCTGGCATTCACTCAGAATATGCTTAATACTGAAACCCAAAACCTTTTCTGTATACCCATGCTGTGCAAAAAATCAGACTGTAGACACAGTCTCAAGCAACTGTGACTTTATTTCCATCTCCCTGTTCTTTTCTTAACCTTCCAATTAATATTATAGATTGTTGTTATTTTGTTCTACATTTTATGCCAGATCATTATTCTGCTACCCAATCCTAGCTGCTTCCAGCAGAATTCCAAAGCAAGTTATTGAAGAGGATGTGCGTAGGAGTGCACAGCTCCATAGCATGAATGTATACTTTGCATATGTTTAAAGTACACTGAGATGACCTTATGCCTCTCTCGACTTAACTGAGAATCTATGTCTGGAACACAAACCCAAATATTTTCAATGCAACCTTTTAGAAAGCCATTGGAAATAAGAGTTAAAAAAAGTATACTGAGAATATGATGTCTTTGAATGTCACCAATCTTATTAAATCAAATGTTCTTCTGAGTGTTATTCTTAACTATAATAATTAACTATACAGCAGGGATATAATTACGTATTCCTGTCTGTCAACTCCTGAAAAAAATACAAGCAAACATTTTCTGTTTAGTACTATAGGATGTTTACAAAGGCTATATCAAGGCATGATTTGACTGTTTTTTAGATGTCTAAAAGTTACATATCTCAGTCCAAGCTTGACATCACAGGTCCCATGGTAGTCAGTGGCAAAAAGCAGGCATGTTGTGTTGCTGGTTTTGTGTGATGGTTAGTCTGAGAGTATGTGAGAAGTCATGAATCACACTGAGAAATCCTGGGAGCTTTGTATTGGTGGGAGACAGCTTTGGAGTGAAGCTCACAGGTGCCGATGGATTTTTAGGGATGATGCAGCCCACATCAGACCCCAAACTGGCAATTAGGAGGGATATACTGCACAGCATAGCATCTGGAAGGAGTTAACTGCTTTGAAGCAGAACAGGATTTGGTTATTCAGGGAGCAACAGCACTTCAAAGGATCTTGGTCTAGGGGTAAATTGTGGTTTAGTATAGCTAATAGCTTTGCAAGCACTTCCAAACATTGCAGCTACAGCTTAAAATCTCCATCTAAGCTATGTAATACTGATGTCATTTTTATACTGAGATCATAACTGTAAAGATACCTGGGCACAGACTAATTTGAGCCAAGTAAGAGCCATTCTGGTTTCTCCTTTCAAAAACAAAACTGACAACAGCGGAAAACAAGTATCAGCTCTCTGGCCATGGCAATTTTCCCAGTCTCATCTCTGAGTGGCAGCTCTACCATAGTGTTTGAACTGCACTGCAGAGCAGGAGGTACTGACCTTCCCAAATAATGAAGAGTTTTTACAGGAAGGAGACACCAGGAAATGTGCCTATAACAAGGCCAGTATAACATACTAAACTGACACTGCTTTGTTTGAAAGTGGTGCCAAACTGTTGGTAAAACTGGTTTCTTTTGCTACATGGTGCTGTATTGATGTGTGTGTGATTCAGCAGTTAACCTGGCATATTACCAGAGAAATCTCTATAGTAAAAGCTTTTTTAAATATGTATTTAGCAGGTACAAAATCTAAGTTTATAACTTATTTCTGGCTGATTTGGTGTCCTGGTGAGGTTTTTTGGGAGGGATCTTTTTTTTCTGTCAGCTTTTTTTCTTTATCTCGGGTATTACAGTATAGGCCAATTGTGTTTGAATTCCTATATTTTCACATATTCTACTTTAGAGCATTTCCTTTTGATAGGAGAATATACTCTATGCAGTCAATAATCAAAATGTACCACCAGAACAAAGGAATGTCCCTTCACCTGTTCTTTTTGGATTAATACTTTATGTCATGGTGAAGAAATTTTGAAACAAGACTCTCTCTGGTTCCTGCATCATAGGCATAAAAAGGTCTCTCAAAAACTGAAAACATCTGAGGTTGAATGAGCTGCTTAAAAAATGCTTGAAGAGTGACAGATTTTGAATGAACTATGATATGGTATTGATTTTTTTTTTCCCTTAAACTTAGCCGGTAGATGCTTTGTGACATCTCAGAAAGTTGCCTAATTTTTATTTCACAAAATAAATCTTATAGGCTGGAAGTACAGGCAAAAGAGTTTTGGGGAAAAAAAAAAAGCAAGCTGGATAATCTTCTGCCAGCTGTTGTGAGGGATCTGTGCTTGAGTGAATTGGAGAACAAAGGCAATGAGAAGAACTTGAAAGGTATGACACTGTGTCCAGTTCGTACCGAGCAGAGAGACATTACAAATGAAAAATAAATAAGAAAAAGTGTGGAGGGACACTGACAATTTCAGATAGGTAATCTAAGAGAGCCCCGTCTGCACATTTGTAACAAGCTTGTTTTGCATGGATGGGTTTGTCAGAGAATTAATACACCTCAACCTATCAGTGCAGAAAGCAACAAATTGTGTTTCGTACAGCTAATATGCTACTCGTGATCCTAATGAAAGAGAACTAAAGAAGAGAGAAGCACAGCAGATGAACGTGGGTGCCCTCAGAGGGATGTTCTGAATTAATAGAATTAATGATGGGGGACAATTGTTCATATTATAGCAGGGCCAGCTTTTCTTATTCAGGGCCATCAACACAACCCTTTCTTATTGCTAAAGCAAGTCATGCCTACAGTTTGTTTCAGGCAGTATATTTGATTTCTTAGCCAGAGTCTCTGGCTGCAAGTGTAATCACATTATTGAAGATACTTCTTGACAATACCCAGGGATAGACCCATTTAAAGTTGTCCTCAGCCACAATATTTAGGAATGAAAGTTCTACATAAACTTAGAGGTTTAAACATTCACCATCCTTCTTGTCCATACAGTTCCAGGAGATTTAAAAGGATGGCACCTTATCATGCGTTTTCCACCAGGGACAGATAACCCTTGTAAAGATTAATGTGCTGCCTGACTACCATTCCTAAATGTATCATTTTAAAGTTTCATAAGACTTATTTTTTTTCCCCGCTAAGCTGAATAATGCCCATAGAGCTTCCTCTTGCATGCTGCAAGGAAGGAAAAGTAAAACTTGCCAATGCTAAACATATTTCCAATATTAACATTCATTTCACACACACGCTTTGAATAAGTAAATTTACTGCAGCATCAAGACTTCAGACTGCATTCTTCTGCCGTGTCAGACTTCATGGTGCTGTACATTACCTTAAAGGATATATTAAGGATATCTTAATAAAGGTTATTAGCATTGATTTATGTTATTTTAAGGCCTGAAATATTTTAATAGTAGTATCTACAGAAGGCAGTGAAATAGTTAAGTTGGATGCCACTGCACTTTATTGACTCACACACCAATTTAAGTATTAAAATGCAAACTTGATCTGAAAGATGCAAGAGCCAGGAATTTATTATGCATTACTGCTAGAAGTTATATATTAATTGCAGAAGTCAGAGAAAGATTTGACAGGAAAAAATGTGTCAGCCTGATCCCAATTCCGTGAACAGAATTAAAAGCATGCATCCAACCCCAACTATTTTTCTCTGAATAACTAATTTTAATAAAAGAGTTTGAGTCTTTAATGTATATCTAAAAAACTGTAGCAAGACAGGATATAGAAAATAGAGAAAATTCACTGAACTAACCTTTTAGGTCAGCCTAGGCAAAAACTAAAATTAATTCCTCATTTACCTCCCTGCTCTAGAGGCCAAAATCATGTTTCTGCCTTGTTGATAACAATTATTTGCTTGTACGCTTGCCAGGCAGTGTGGTATGTATCCATCTTCACTACATGCTACATGCCAACATTTGCTCTGCTTGTGCTAGGCAGCTGGAAAGCAATCTGTTAAAGTCCGCAGCATGACGCAAACCCGTTCTCCTCTCCCCCTAACACCTTTCTCATTGAGAGCTGTCTTAAAGAGCAATCTCTCTCCATCAGCACATCTCCTTACCAGGGCCTAGCCAATAGATCTTACAGTCTACACACAAGTTCTTAAATTATGCTTACTTGGATTGCAAGGGGTTTTCTTACGGGTTTGCAGAAGAGAACACAGATGAAAAACTACTTGGTTCTTCTTCAGCTAGTTACATATTCTGCTACAATTTGGATGACCATTACTCAGCTGCTTCTGAAGAGCTGGGTAATTCATCAGTATGCCTCATTTAAATCCTCATGCACAGTGGAAAATATTTAGTGTTACAGTCCATCACATCACCATTGCATTAAAAGAATGCATGCACTTTATAGGTGTTATTTCATAAATGTCTGTCTTGCAAATTACAAACTTCTAAACCAGGCACATTGAAAATATGTAATCCCTGTTGCTAAGATAGATGAATTTCCATCAGCATCTGGTAATGTGAGTCCTTCAGCACTCACTCATCATGTCTGAAGTCCTGCTGTCCTATTAAGGCATCTCTGACTTTTTGCAAGCATTTAACTATAGAACAAAACAATCCTTTTGTTATGCACAGCAGTGAATATTGGTGATGGGAAAGAATTGCTAGAGCACTGGAAGGGACCCAGGAAACTGCTGCTGGCTCAGCCATGAAATTGTTGTGTAACTCTGGGCCACTCTGGGCCTTTGTTTCACCAAATCAGAAGACAATGGTAATACTGATCTCTATAGAGCCTTTCAAAGTAGGTAGATTGAAACTGCTTTATGGGTTGATATAATTAAGGAAAGGTAAGATTCTCTACTTAATATTAATTACATCTGAAAGACATAATGCATAACTGCATAGAAATCTGTTTCAGTTTACAAATGACTTTATGCATGTTCTTGTAAACCCCTTCCACCTTATCCCTTTAGCCTTTTTTATTTTAGGATAAGAAAACCAAGAGAGCCATTCATTCATCACATAAGTTTCCCTCTGGCCTACTCCCAATTGATTCATTATAAATTAGTAACTGAAATTACTAATTTACTGCAAAAGAAAGGAATGTAGAGCACAGATGAAGCTAGTATGAGCTTTGCACTTGTGATTTCAGAATGAAGAGTTTCAAATGAAAGAAACTCATCTGAGAATGGTGTAGAGCTGCAGAATAGCTCTGTAAATAATGCAGCAACACAACAGATTTCTCCTTAACCCCCAACAGCAAAATTTAGCAAAGCTACATTTCAGTGCAGTTATTGAAGGCACTTCTGCACACTATTTCTGTGCTGGAATTGCAAAACCCATCAAAAATACCAAATAAAACAAAAACATTGGGTTTCTCAAATTGCAAGTACCTACATGTTGATTATCAAACTGGCATTGTACTTTCCAGAAAAACTGACAGCAGGACTTCCATTTTCATTAAACTTCATTAATTAGTTTTTAATGATAAGAAAGTTCCTCTCTCCCAGCCAAAACATATACAAAGGTTTTAGCATGCTCAAAAAAAACCTACTTAGAGCACATGAAATAACTAGGCTTCTTTTTTATCCTACTACACCTTAATTGCTATACTTTATTCTATACTTTTTTTCTCCCAGAGCTACTCTTTTATGTCCTAAACTAGATTCAGAATTTTCAGGCTTCTAGGATCATGCTTTAGGCCTACTGCGTAATTCAACATAATTTATTATAACTGCTGGAATTATTAAAAAGTTTTCAAGGGATAATTTTTGGACTGAGATATAGCTGCAAAGATTTCTTGCTGACAGAGGGCCCAAAGGAGTTTAGGTTTGTCTTTATATTCAGCTGCCAAGTGATGGCATTTTATCTTTACAATGTTATTAAATTTATTTCAACTTTCCTTTCTCTGATTACTATGATTTTTATCTATGAGATTCAGTGCAATTGAGATAATTTCAGAATAGCTGTTTAGAATCTTGCCTTTACATTTCTAACATGTAGCATATGCACCAAAGCCCCAAAATGAAATAGAGCAACTTAAACAGGAAATGCAAGGGGCGGCTTCCTCTGTTACCACTGTAAGTGGTAAATACTGCTTTTGTCTTGGTGTCTGTAAGGATACAGCAACATTTATCTTTCACTCTATTTCTTTTTATTTAATTCTTTCAAAAGAAGCACCTTATTTTCTCACATCCTCATTGTTTCATCTTGTCTACAAAGGAGATCAGCACCATGTATTGGGGAAAAAGTGGTGCTAACTCTTTAAGGAAGATTAAAGGAGGAAGACACAAAGGGTTGCTTAAAACAGGGTCTGAATTCCCTTATGTGGGGTGGAATACACTTAGTGTATGAACAGATAGTCTGTCTTTGATAGGACCTGGGACACAGTAATGGAAGGTAAGAAGAGAAAAAAACTTTCCATTAGGGCAAATGAAAGTTGAAAGCGCTAATGTACTAATATCTCCTTTTGTTGAAGGGGGAGAGAAAAAGGCAAGGGTTGTGCAAGGTTAACATCACCATGTTAATGCTTTGGCATTGCTGCTTTTTGGCACCATATCAGAATACCTGAAGGTCATTTTGGGAGGCAAAGATATTTCTGAGAAAGGCTGATGAGCAATAAATGAGACTTCCCTCAACAGCATTGCAGGAAAAGCACATCTGCCCAAAGAAAGGGTCATCTGGACTTTAGAAAAAGAGCTGGAAGTGCTGAAAGACAACACAGTTGCAAGGAAATCAGCAGCAGAAAGATCAGTAGGGCCAAAAGGAAGTGAATAGGCCCTGATATTTACCCAGCTATTACCGGAAACATCCAAACTGGAGCTGGAGGAACAGAACAGACAACCTTGGCTCTGCTCTGCAGCCACAAACTGGACAGTGGGTAGCTTTAGCATTCAAACCAAAGTCCCTTAGGAGCCCTTTAATTTCAAAATTAAAGCCATAGCATAATAAATAAAAAAAATTATCAACAAATAATGCTAGGACCAATGCTGGCATAAATTCTGATCAGTATTAAACACAGGAAAAATAGCTTAGTGAATACGATAAATCAGATTCTGCTTTCAGCAAGATAAAGTTTAGCTTGTGCCTTGATATGTAACAGAACCACAAAGCTTCATTATTCCTAATGCATCAGCATCACTAGTAAATTGCAATAGGCAAATACTTCTTGATTGTTATATTAATGTTTCATTTCCAATAAATGACACTGAAGAAAAAGGAGCCAACCCCGAGAACTCTCAAGTGCATATTGAATCACTGGTCATTTCATCCTCAAAAGAATTTGAATTTCAACAAGAATTTTTAATTGAACCCCCTGGATTTTAGCTTATGATTTAATCTACACAAGTTGCTAAGGCAACCAACGATCATAGCTGCTGGGCAAAATTCACAGAATTGTTAATCAATTTTAATCTGGATATGCTGCATCAGTAGTTCTTTCACAGAAAAAAAGAGATAATGCTATGAAAAATAAATGGGTTTAATCCTTAAATTACAACATACAATGACACCAGAATTGCAAATATGCTTTTCATACTAAACATCTGTACTAGAAACACCATCTTTTAAAACCAGAGCGAAATCTTTCTAAGGTTTCTATGTCCCTCAGCAATGTGTACTTCAGAGACAATCAATCAATGAGTTTTTTAATGTGCTCAACTCTCCCCCTGCTCTGAAAGAGGAAGAATGGATTTACTCTAATCGAAGGTTGCAGTCAGTATCCTAACACGGCTGTTAGAGAATAACCTTTGTATGGTGCTATTTTCAAGTCTGTCTACTATTTGCCTGGCTCACTATACAAAGTATAATCACCACCCAAGGTGTGGTCAAGAACTTTTGCAACTCTGTTCTTTATCCTGTTTATCCTATCCTATCTTTATCCTCTTTATCCTATTCTACCATGAGCATTAACCAATCACTTAAGATCTCAATGTCTGTTCCAGGTTATCATTTTACTAGTAGAAGGATGTAATTAGACTTAAAGTGATGTTGTGTGACCCACTAAGTTTGAAAATTTGCGGCTTTAAAACATTCTCAACATCAAGTGTTATGATTAGCTGATATATAGCAAATTAATTTTAATGGCTATCAGTAATTAGCCAGAAAATATATTTTCTCTTATATTGTCCCATTAAATGTCTAAATTTATGCATCCAGATGTAGCTAACTTAGCATTTATGAGGGTGTTCTTATTCTGGTTTAATCTAATTCGTTTTTAAAGAAAGCAACAAAAAATCTTCTGAAGATCATAGAATCATAGAATAGTTAGGGTTGGAAAGGACCTTAAGATCATCCAGTTCCAACCCCCTGCCATGGGCAGGGACACCCCACACTAAACCATGCCACCCAAGGCCTCATCCAACCTGGCCTTGAACATCACCAGGGATGGAGCATTCACAACCTCCCTGGGCAACCCATTCCAGTGCCTCACCACCCTTACAGTAAAAAACTTCTTCCTTACATCCAATCTAAACTTCCCCTGTTTAAGTTTGAACCTGTTACCCCTTGTCCTGTCACTACAGTCCCTAATGAAGAGTCCCTCCCCAGCATCCTTGTAGGCCCCCTTCAGATACTGGAAGGCTGCTCTGAGGTCTCCACGCAGCCTTCTCTTCTCCAGGCTGAACAGCCCCAACTTTCTCAGCCTGTCTCCATACGGGAGGTGCTCCAGTCCCCTGATCATCCTCGTGGCCTCCTCTGGACTTGTTCCAACAGTTCCATGTCCTTTTTATGTTGAGGACACCAGAACTGCACACAATACTCCAAGGGAGGTCTCACAAGAGCAGAGTAGAGGGGCAGGATCACTTCCTTCAACCTGCTGGTCACGCTCCTTTTGATGCAGCCCAGGATATGGTTGGCTTTTTGGGTTGTGAGCCCACATTGCCGGCTTATGTTCATTTTCTCAATTAACCTTTTTGATATTTAATAATCAATTAATATTGTTTGGGGAAATATAGATCTGGTCCTCTCTTGTTCCACCTGAAACAAGAAGCCCTAGTACTGCAAAAGCATATGTGAGTGCAACTCACTGGTGAATTGTGAATAGCCTTCATGATCATACCATGTTAAATGAGATTATGCCCCAAATGAAAATTATGAAGACATGTTTCAATTGGAATTGTACAACTAACTTATTTTTTGTTTCATATTATTTAAGATGAGGAACCAAAAAATACACTTATTCAAATTCAAAACTATATTAGATAAAGGTTTTTGAAGGAAAGAGTAAAAAAAGATGGAAGTAAAACTGGTAGCACAGAATTTTACAAGACAACTTTTTTGTTCCATTGTTCTGCTTTTCTCATTTGTCTTCCTCCTATCTTCATCTTCACAATAATTTATTCATCCTCTCCCTAGTGTTTATTACAAATTACTCATTTGTTCCAGTCCTAGTCTCTTTTCATTTTATGCACTGTTTGTTCAGGTTTTTAAAAGACTGCTACCCCCTTGTGTAGAAGTGTGTCTGTACCTTGGGTTACCCATTACCTTCCTTTCTACCTTATGGTAGTTACTTACCTAGCTATTTCAGCTAAAAGGACATGCTGCACTGTAATGAGGAGAAACTCTGGATTATTTTAAAAGACTGAATTTAAGAAACATACATAGCCCCAGTGTTAAGTTTGGACTCTATGATCTTAATGGTCTTTTCTAACCTAAATGTTTTTATGATTCATTTCTTAAAAGCCCCAAGAGTTTTAGGCTTCTTTGCAAACATATTATATAATACGTATACATTCACACATATATAAATAAGACTGTCAACTGTTTTTCTGTCTTCCTAAGGAAGCTAGATAGAAATCAGATGCAAAGCTTTGAAGAAATTAAGGGCTCTCTGCCAAAGATGGAAATCAAAAATTATAATACATTAGAAATTCTTAATAAGTTATATGCAATGTCACATATATAACACAGGATGCTACTTGAGCAGAATGCTTAAGGAATCACAGTTGAAACAGTAGAAGGTGCTTCATCCTTTTCCCAAATCATTCATATAAAATAAATCTTAAAAATACCCACCCTTACCTGGAATCTTACAAAGCTTTTCCAACAGGACATCTCAGTTTTAACCATTTTTCCCTCTTATCTATATAAGAGGTAGTTAACAAAACATACTATGCATACAGTCAAGTCTCTTGTGCCATAAGTGTTTTGTCATCTAAAAAACATCAGTAAAATGCATTTGAATTCTTTTACACCAGATGCCTAATTAAAAAGACATTGTTTATACAATTTTGATGATAGTCCAAGTTAAGGACAATCACATGGCATTTAGGCTGAACTCCCCATTGACTATAACCAGGACTTCTGCCAAAATATAGATATGCCCAGTAACAGTTACAAATGCACACAGTTACAACAAAATATAATATTAAACACTTTGGGTTTGGTGCTTTCATTACTCGTTATTTGACCTTTTTCTACCCATTCCAAAAAGGCATGCTCATACTTGACAAGAGTTATATTTTGCCTGGCTGATTCTCATTATTTTCCTTACTGTGGTTAATTCAACATGCTGTGACACACCAGGCATGTATAATTATTACCATATATAGGGTTTTTTTTATTATTTTTTTAAAAAACCCTACAAATTATTCAGAAAGGTAAAATCTATGAAAGATGACTCAGGCAAATAGCTTATGAATTACTTTTTTTTTTTAAAGTACTTGTCAGAGTATAATCTCTATATCCTCTGTCATTAATTACAAGGTATGTTATAAATGTAAAAATAAAGACTGTCATTTCCTTTGACTCTAAATATAAAAAGTTTTAATATACTACTGTAACTAGAACCCAAGTGTTATTCATGAACCCATGGAGAATTGGATCTTAGAAAACCTTTCTGAGCTAATTTAAATCCTATCTTTTTTTTTTTTTTGCTTTTTGTTGGTGGAAGAAGAGAGGGAAAGACTGTGACCAAAGACTGGTGTAGCAGAGGAGCACAGAACTATAAATTGGTAATTCCTAGATCTGGATTCAAGCTACAGTGGAGTACACCCTATGTGATACCCATTAAGGACTTTTTTGCACAGCCTTCCCACTGCCTGAACTTGTGTCACCCTGACCTCAAAGCTACTTCAGCTGGAAAACTTAAAGGAAAACCTGAGCCATAACAATTTAAAACTATATATTCACGTCCAATCCCAAATACAGTAGTTAAATATATTGCCTTATTATGTATGTTGATATCAAAGGCAAGAGACTTATTCTACTTATCCTGGACTTTAAGAAATATCACCTCTCATCTATCCCTTCCAAGCCATATTCTCCTTATCATTTGGACCACGGTGTTGGAAGGACACATAATGACTTACCCTTAAAAATCCTCATAGATATCCAACATTAAACAGATGAATATTTCCAAAATAAAGTTTAAACCTCAGTGAGATTTTGATAAATGAGTCTGTTTATTCTTTTTTTGAGGGGTGAGAGGATTTCTCAGGCATTTAACAAATAACCCAACATATCCTGCCAAGAGCAGAATGGAAATGCAGTATTTCTGAAGCAACATTGCATGTTTTGCCAAAGTCAGCCATAGATGGCTCATTGCACACACTGAAAGAGTTTGTTATTCTAGAGCTGACAGTACTCAGTGTGGAAATTGTCTTCAGCTAAGGTGTGAAGGTAACTTTTATTCTATATCTCCATAAATCAAAATAAAGATTCAAAACTAAAAGGTTTGCTGCATGTGTTCTCAGAAAGTCTGTACATATTTTGTCACATATGCCCCATAAAGCTATGTAAATAATGGATTATTCATTCAATAAATGAACAAAGATAGAAATCATGTCAGGTAGACCTATAGTATGTCATTCAGTCCAACACAAAAGATTTTATCTGGAAGAGTGAACATTATTTCTTTTGCTACATTTACTTTCAGGTATTTTTTTCCATTTTTGAATGCCGGTTTAAAAAGACAAGTCCAAAATTATTTTACAGCTTTGAAATAAGATGTTTTGACTTTTCAAAACAAACCTTACATTAAAAATATCAGCACAAACCCCTGTTACTGATGATTTTTTACTTCTCCTTTATTCAGAAGAAATTATTTGTTGACTTTCACTTGAATGTTTTAAGGTAAGACTTAAAAAACTTTTTGTTGCAAATTTACTATTAAAAATATCACCATCTGTGCTCATGGTAAACACTCCATGTAGTTTGATTCTTAGCTTTAAGATATCATTTCTGACAATAAATATGCATGCCTGGATTTGTTTTTTTGATAAGGAATGGTATAGTTTTGTTGCAGCCATTTCACTTATAACCAGAAGAAATCTGTTTTTCTGCACATTTGAACATGATACATCCCTTTAAATATTTCAAAATATCACAAAATGCTTATTAATTTCAGCAGACTGCTTCTAGAAGATAATTTGTCAAATTGCACAGCAAAACCCACAAGAAGGTATCAAGATCTTGTAGGATCAGCGTTTTTGGGAGGGAGTTGGCTTTCTTGAGATGAGTGAACTGGTTGGAAAAAAACCCTTACAATTTTATTTATACTATAGCAGTAACTCTGGAGAGAGTGAAGTTGTACATTAACTTGTGCAACACCTAAGGTGACATCAGAAAATTACTCCTTCCATTTATTTAGGGCTTTGAAGTTAAATTGATTATCACCAACTTTTACAAAATGAAATTAGCATAAACCCAGACTTTTTACTAAAAAACTCTGTTTTGCTCAATTCCTGTATGATCTTATCAGTCAATGATTCAGAAAAGTAATAGGAATACTCGAAATGCAATTCCTTTTCAATTATCTATTTGTTAACAAAGCTAAATCTTAACAAAATCTTTTTCTAGAGCATGATAAAAGTACACCAGAAAATTCACAGTTTCAAGTGATAAGTATTTTACTTTGAATATATGTACAATCAGCAATATATGTCTAGTACAAAGTCATACCATAAAATAGGAGTGAAAGTTCTTATGTATGTGTGAATTGTAAAGATCTGTAAACAATATATATTTCCTTCTATGAAGTATTTAAGACTATACTGTCACTGCTGTCAATATGCATTTTTTTTGTCAGTCTGGTAAACTGGAGGCATGTAATTATGGGAAAAAACTGTCTTCTAACAGAGTAATGTATTCTCATTGTTTCAGTTACAACAGACCTTTGAGTCCAGGAATGAACAATTAGAAGTAAAAGTATTAAGAAAATAAAAGGAAAACTTCCTTAAAAAACCTTGGAACATTTACATCCATCTCAGTGTTTAGTGATCCTAATTAACCTCTTAAGAAGGAATTTCAAACACTGCAGCTTTTGTTCCTTCTGCAGATTCCAGAAATTGCCACTGAACTAGCAAATTTCTGGATTTTCCAATCCGTATAACCCGGAAAAGGTTATATATAAACAGGTTATTATGTCCTACTGACTGGAGACCTGTTATATGAGAGAAATCCATGGGACAGTGGCATAAATTGTACTCTACAGTTTAGTTGAAAACTTTCCTAAATTATAATATACTAGCCACCTGCATAGAATCATAGAATAGTTAGGATTGGAAAGGATCTTAAGATCATCTAGTTCCAACCCCCCTGCCACGGGCAGGGACACCCCACACTAAACCATATCACCCAAGGCCTCATCCAACCTGGCCTTGAACACCACCAAGGATGGAGCATTCACAACCTCCCTGGGCAACCCATTCCAGTGCCTCACCACCCTCACAGTAAAGAATTTCTTCCTTACATCCAATCTAAACTTCCCCCATTACCCCTTGTCCTGTCACTACAGTCCCTAATGAAGAGTCCCTCCCCAGCATCCTTGTAGGCCCCCTTCAGATACTGGAAGGCTGCTACGAGGTCTCCACGCAGCCTTCTCTTCTCCAGGCTGAACAGCCCCAACTTTCTCAGCCTGTCTCCATACAGGAGGTGCTCCAGTCCCCTGATCATCCTCATGGCCTCCTCTGGACTTGTTCCAACAGTTCCATGTCCTTTTGACGTTGAGGACACCAGAACTGCACACAATACTCCAAGGGAGGTCTCACGAGAGCAGAGTAGAGGGGCAGGATCACCTCCTTCGACCTGCTGGTCACGCTCCTCTTGATGCAGCCCAGGATACGGTTGGCTTTCTGGGCTGCGAGCGCACACTGAAGCCAGCTCATGTTCATTTTCTCGTCGACCAACACTCCCAAGTCCTTCTCTGCAGGGCTGCTCCAACCCAGGTGTAGGACCTTGCACTTGGCATGGTTAAACTTCATCAGGTTGGCATCAGCCTACCTCACAAGTGTGCCGAGGTCCCTCTGAATGGCATTCCTTTCCTCCAGCGTATCAGCTGAAACACACAGCTTGGTGTCATTGGTAAACTTGCTGAGGGCGCACTCAATCCCACTGTCCATGTCACCGACAAAGATGTTGAACAAGACCGGTCCCAACACCGATCCCTGAGGGACACCACTCGTTACCGGTCTCCAGCCGGACATCGAGCCATTGACCACAACTCTTTGCGTGCGGCCATCCAGCCAGTTCTTTATCCACCGAGTGGTCCACCCATCAAATTGATGTCTCTCCAATTTAGAGACAAGGATGTCATGTGGGACAGTGTCGAACGCTTTGCACAAATCCAGGTAGATGACGTCAACTGCTCTGCCCCTGTCCATCAGTTTCGTAGCCCCATCATAGAAGGCCACCAAATTGGTCAGGCAGGATTTCCCCTTAGTGAAGCCATGCTGGCTGTCACCAACCACCTCCTTGTTTTTCATGTGCCTTAGCATGCCTTCCAGGAGAATCTGCTCCAAGAGTTTGCCAGGCACAGAGGTGACACTGACTGGTCTGTAATTCCCTGGGTCATCCATTTTCCCCTTCTTGAAAATGGGGGTTATATTTCCCTTTTTCCAGTCGTCGGGAACTTCACCTGACTGCCATGATTTTTCAAATATGATGGCCAGTGGCTTAGCAACTTCATCCGCCAGCTCCTTCAGGACCTGTGGATGGATGTCGTCAGGTCCCATGGACTTGTGTACATTTAGGTTTTTAAGATGGTCTCGAAACAGATCCTCTTCATAATTGCATATGATTCATATGTTCTGATTTTTTAATCTCTTGTCTAAAAGGTCCTGATTTTTCTTGTTTTTTTCATAAAATATTTCCAGATTTCTAACAAATAGACCCATAAGCAGCAAAATAAACATTGTCTCTCTTCTTATGGCTTTGGGTTGTGTTGTTAAATTCTGACGTCTAATAACATGTTAGCTCCAATAGAGGCTTCTGCTGCATTGGAAATGTCATATTTGCTCTCACTCTGCCACCTCTCATACTTACCTGTATTGATTCACTGGTATCTTATACCAGATGAGTTGATGCTATATCTTTCCTCTATTTGGTTTTCTCATTTTATGGATGGCATTGAAATTGCTTTTCACTCACTGACTTCTTTCAGATTTGATTGAAAATTACCAAAGATGAAAAAAAAAAAAAATCAGAGAAGGGGGCAAAAGTTAGCATCATGGCCTAATGCAGTATTTTTTTTTTTTTTTTGAAAACATGATGTTTTAAGTTTCTTTTCCCATTGAAATCCATATATTTCCTCTTTTTTTCCCCCAATTTCTATAAGCTTTATGTTATCTAGTTTCTTAAGGAATGAGAATGTTTTCAATATTTCAGTTCTTCTGGCTAATCTTGCCATTCATTTGTAAGCATTTTGCTCAGTGAATTTAGTCACTTCTGTGCTTAAAGATTTGTCCACGAAATGATAAGCCATCTCTAGAACATTGAGTTGATTACAGTATTATGAGTAACTTATATTTCCTTTTCCACTGTAGATATATATATTTTTCAAAATGACATTTTATCATCTGCCCATTCTTCCAGATCTGAAATGCCTCACAGCTTTGTCTTGTTTTCTCTATCCAGAGTAATTGTATGCCATCTGCAAATTGCCCTGTGCCTGTCTAGCTATTTCCCTTATAAATAATTACTATCTTTGCATTTCTATAGCCTAGTCTAGGACAGATTTCAAAATGTGGATAGACTTTCTCTGGTCCAGGTTGTCTTTGAACATTAGACTCCCTTTGCCATATTGCAAATAGTTCATTCATTAGAGTGATGGGACTTTATCAAAGTTATTTATTTAGTACAAACAAATTAATTCAGCCTCTTTTCCACTTATTACTAATTTACTGACGCTATCAGAGATTCTATTGAGTTAAAATAAAACTGCTTTGCTTTTACCAAAGCTCTCCCTATTTTCTCCAATCTCGACGCATTTATCTCATTAAAAAGTATCTGGCAAAGATTTTCTGATGTGTAATTCCCAAGATCATCCCTGGTGTTTCTTAAAAGACAGAAAAACATTTGCTGCCATCCAGTTCTCTGAATGGTACAGCTGTGATGTTGCGCAATTTTACTAACTTTCCATCAGCCATCTTATTCTATATAATTAATACTACTTGTAGGAGAGAGAGATTTTCGTCTATTTATCTTTAGAAAATAAATAAAACCACTAACTTAAAAATCTCAAGTTAATTACCCCAACTTCAAATTTACTTAAACCCTCTGGAAAACAGCCATAGATAAACTGCTTTGCTTCTAGGACCAGATTTTATCCCTGATGCCCATCCACAGTTCCAGAAACTGTGAGAAGAGTGTTTGGGACCTCTGCAACCCTCCCAACTCTGAAAAGGATCAGCTGACACCGATAGCCCGAGGCTAAGCAAAGACAATGAGGACAAGCGGGTGGCAGATTATTACTCTATGACCTTAATGCTTCAGAAAAATAGATGAGACTGGATGAAATACAGCATGAATACACAGGGTTAATGTGGTCTGGCATCTACACTAATCAGTCTCTTAGCAATGCAAAACAGGGTTGTTCAATGCCTCCAGCACTTTCCCCATCTTTACTGGTGGTGTGATATTTGCTAAAAGAGTGTGAAGTGTGAGCTGCCCCATAGACTCAGGGCATAGAAAGGCTAAATTGGGAACGAGTATGGGATTGAAAATATGAAGAATGTTCTTTCCTGTCTTCTCCATCTTTATAATGCTTCCTTAAATGCTTGTTCTTGCCCCAGACTGATCCACAAGACTCAGCTGCCCAGGTAGCTGCCATGCCCCTCAGGAAATGAATCTTCTCCTTCTCCACAGTCAAATAGATGGCAAAGCAGTCATTCAGGAGACCTCACATCTCACAGGGAAAAGGAACCAGGGAAAGGTGCTGCCTGCCCAAGCAAACAGGCAATTCCAGGGGAAAAAGGAAACATTTCCAGAATATAAGGACTTTTTGTAAATTCTGCATTTCAACATTCCATGAATAGTTGCCCTAATGACTTTTGGGTTTATATAGCAAATTGATAACTTATAGCTTATTAATAAGATCTTCTCTCAGATTTAAATGTCACTGCAGCCTCCAAAACATTGCCAGAGGACAGATTTACAGTATACCTTGATGCTCCCCACCAGCGCTCTCAGAAGGCAGTGTCAGAACACTAAATTCATTACTAAATAAGAACTATAATACTCTGTAAATTAACTATAATATATAAAATCATGGAGAATTTGGATTAGACTCTCTACCTATCATAGGTCTTCAGTATCACACTGAGTAGGCCAAGAAACATCAGCAGAGTTTGTGAGAAGTGAAAACGGGTGTCCCTAAGAAAAAAGGGTTTCCACAAGAAAGTGCAAACATTACTATGCTATGTCTAAAGTCTCCTAATGAAGCATTCACCTTACCGTAATTAAGAAAACTCATTTATACTAACTATTACAGTGAATATTATGTTGAAAAGCTCATCTAATTGAAAGTATAGTAACACTCATCAACATAGTTTGACACGTGTGGAAATTAAATCAAGGACGTTTATTAAAACATTAAGTAAGTGGTGGTATATTAGTTGATGGGTTAATTTCTACATTGGGTAACCGTGGCAGCTCCTGTTTAGGTCTCCTTAGTTTAGAAGGGACTCTATTGACAGAACTATTTTCAATTAGCACCGGTTTTTTTGTTTGTTTGGTTTTTTTTTCCAAAATATGTATATTTGTTTGTGTGTTTCTCACTCAGCAAGATGCAAAGCATCAGTGCAGTGCTAATGGGAAAAAGCTAGTAAACATAAAAAGGTAGCACTGGTCTATAATTTAGCCACAAGATATGAACATTTATAGCTAAAGAAATTACAAAGGAATTATATGATAGTTAAAAAGTAGATATAATTTGATTATAATAGATAGATTAGTAGATACAATTTGAATATATGCAGGGGTTCCTATTAATTTCTGCTCACTTTTAGTGGTTTCAGCCCAGGCAACTTGATGGTATCACAACATTTAAGCTTTTCCTTGTCTGTACAGTGCTGAGGACAATGGAACCCTGCACTACAATCATAGCCCCTGGGTAATACTATAACCTAAATTATCATCATCATCATTCAGATTGAATTAAGAGGCTTGGAAAGAACATGCATCTAGGGAGGAATCTCTGGGCTAGCCTTGCTTAGATCATTACTGATAGCTATAACAAGAAGGGCAGTGGAATATTTGCTTTGATGTATTCAGGGCCCTGGAAGGGCATGCTAATAACCTGGTCAATAATCTTGATGTAGCAAAGATAAGACAGTCTGAGCTGTGCTACAGAAGTAAGACTGCAAGACTGGATGAATTTCATCCTCACCCACACCTCTCATTTTATTATCAGATAAGATTCTCAAAAAAGAATTTAAAAGAGTTTGTAGCTTACAGCCCTTTGAAAATCAAAGGAAGCTGTATTCCTGCTTAAATTAGGCTGAAACCTACTTTTCCCAAAAGCCTGAATATAAAAGAATCCGGCTTTTCAAGATTATATATAAACACAATCGTCATCCCCGGGTTTAGAAGTGTTTGGGAAAATTTTGTACTTAACCACCCACATACGGTCTTACTGAAGTCTGCAGAAGGCTCACCCACAGACTGATGCGACCCACCATGCTGTATTTACAATAGTGGAACAATACTAACAAACCCCAAATTTCAGTCAAGCCCGGCGAAAGTCATTTGGAAGCTCCTATTTTTGTTAGGGTTTCTTCCTTCGTAACTCCCAGTGGCAATGCAATAAGCAGCTATTATATGGGCTCAGCCTCCTTTGAATATTAAATTACTGAAGTTCAGAAGAATTTAATTAGTAGCTCACCTACTTACCATCTTCCAACTGTGCCTCTGCTACAATTATGGTACTACATTACAGGCAATTTCAACTTAATTGAATAACTTCAGTAAAACCTGGGTTCCAATTGTTAGAATTATCTGTATTAAGATAGCTATAACTGAGTTAAAACCCAGAAAAGGTGAGATGATCTCCACACATGCTGTGACACCAGGTTTCTGGCAGATACTCTAGTTAATTCACCCTTAATATTGCCATACTGTCAGAAGAAATAACGTTGCAGATATAAGCATGGTCTGATGTGACCAGCTGAAGAATTACAAAGTCAAAACAGGCCGTCAGGTAGCAAAAGGTAGGGTTTAAAATGTTTTCAAATATAACCCTTAGAATTTTAAGTTTGTGCCTCTTTCCCCCAGCAGCACACACCTATGTGCACTTCAGTCACTGACTGTCAACTTCCATTCTCATTGTTCCTCATACTCGGCTATTTGTAAAATAACTTTTCCTACAGAAAGCTTGCACCAGAAGCAAGAAAGGAAAAGTATTGCAGAGACCATGAGAGAGAGAGAGAGGAAGAGAGCAATGGGACAAAGTCCAGATTGCGTTTTCCTCAGGCTATTCCTCTATCCTGCCACATTTCATATAGCTCCAAACTGGCTTGGATCCCCCTTGGTTTGAGATAATGACCTGGCATAGGAACCTAGCTGCTGAGTCATTTCACTTCAGTGAGAAAGCATGAGAAAAGATGTGGTGATAAAGTCAGTATATGAAAAGTTATGGAAAGCTGTAGATACTATTCCAGTGGCTCTACAGTCCAGTCGAGTACATTGAGTTTCTATGTCATTTTGGTCTGAAAGATAAATCTGTACTGGGAAACATATCTATCCTGCTTCTCTGCAGCTACACTGTAAAAAGACTACACAGCTCATCAAATGAGAAAGATACGGCCTCTAAGCAGAGATGCACACAGTCCGCCAAATGCATAAATGTGGAAACTCACAATACATGAAGTGTTGAACAGTGACCATGGTCTACCTGGATTTCTCTAAGGTTTTCAATACAGTTTCCCTCCACCTCCTCCTAGTGCCACCTCCTAGTGGTGTGTGCAGTGGATGGGGAACTGGCTGACTGGCTGCACCCAGAGGGTGGTGGTAAATGGCTCCTTCTCAAACTGGCAACCTGTCACCAGTGGATTGATACTGGCTCAACACTGTTCAATGTCTTCATAAACAATCTGCATAATGGGATCAAGTGCACCCTGGTGAAGTTTGCCAATAATACAGAACTGATTGGGGAAGTGGACACTTCTGAAGGGAGAGCCAGCCTTGCAGGAAGACCTGGATATAATCATAGAATACTTAGAGTTTGAAGGGAAGAATGTGAGTTCAACTAGGACTTGCAAGGTCTTGCACCTTAGCAAACACAATCCAGGAGTGAAGCACAGGCTGGGATCTACCCAGCTGGGAAGCAGCTCTGGGGAAACGGTCCTAGGGGTCCTGGTGGACAGCCAGCTCAATAAGAATGAACAGTGTGCTGCTGCAGCAAAGGAAGCCAATAGAATGCTGGATTACATCAACAAGGGCATCACCAGCACAGATAAAGATGTCATTATCCTACTCAGTATTTGTGAGGCCACACCTGGAATACGGTGGTCGGTTTTGGTCCTCACTACGTGGAAAAGACGTGGACAGGTTGGAAGAGTGTCCGGAGAAGGGCCACAAAGATGTTCCAAGGATTGAGGAAAGTCTGGGAGGGCTGGGCTTGTTCAGCCTTGAGAAAAGAATGCTCAGGGGAGATGTTATCACCATGCTCCAGTAGTTAAAGGGTGGCTACAAAGAAGATGGAGACTCCCTTTTACAAGGAGTCACATGGAAAAGGCAAGGGATGATGGGCACAAGTTACTCCTGAGGAGATTCTGCTTGGACACTAGAGGGAAATTTTCCACACTGAGAATAATCAGCCACTGAAATAATCTTCCAGTGAAGTGGTGAATTCCCCAGTGTTGGACACTCTTTCAGACTGGGCTGGACAGGCTGCTGGGTCACGCTTTGCCTTGAAATGTTGGGCCAGATGATCTTTTCCAGCCTGGTATTCTATGATTCTGAAGGAGAATAAGTGAAGCAAACTGAATTTTCCAAAGGAATCCCCACACTTCACTTATTTTTTGTAGCAATAATAGGCTGACACACTGATGCTCTACCACTTTACTCAACAGGGTTTTTTTTCCTTCTGTTTATAAACATAAATACCAATGCAAATGGTCTGCCTGGCTGACTGTTGCCTTTATATATACAGCTCTACTTTAATCTTTGAGAAACAAGTATTTAGTAGTCTTTATGGTCTCGTTTATACTTCAAAATAGAGACAGGATTAAAATTCATTAATATCAGTATCTTTAGGGGAGAATATGTAAATGACACTTTCAGAAATGGAGACCTGTCTTGGGTATTTTAACTGAGATTGCTTGAGCCAGTTTTTGACATTCTCTTGCATTACAGCTATTACAGTAAAGTATAAAGCAATGCAGAAACATCCTGTCTGCACTTCGGTGTATTCATTCCCATTTGCCTTAAGTAAATATCAGCATCTCCAAGATACTGAAAAAATAATGACTTTTCAAAATAGAAATAGAATTATGAACATAATTAGGAAAATAACCCACTTTCAGCTGAAACCTGAGTTCAGATCTGCTCAGTGTGCATACCTGTTGCAAACCAGTAAAGAAAACCAACTGCCTAATGACACTAGAAAGGAAACAGCAGCAATTTGACTGTGAAATCAGATGCAAGCGTGGTCTTCAGAAGTTGGTTGATGACATTAACACTCCTAGAATTAGGATGACATTAACACTCCTAGCACAAAGGTTGTTAACTTTGTGCTATTTTGGCCAATTCCCAGCAATTAATATAAGCCTTTATACTCACTTGTTGTGTGCTATCACTGAAAATTCTACTTCCCTGTTTGGCATTTACTCATCTTCTTGATCAAAGACACAATTTGTGACACTGACTTCAAAGTAAAAATTTCTTTATTTGTTGAAAACACAGTTCTCTTTCCAGCCTTTCCAATGCCATGTTATCAATTCCTATAATTTTATTAAGTTAATTACCAGGTTTATTTTAATAATTAAATTCAGTTATTAATATTTTTAATTTGGAAGCACAAACTTCAATCACCAAGGGTTAACTAAATCCGATGCTGCAATCCAGGCAGATGTTTATTATATCTGTAGTGGAAGGCAGGCTTTGAAAAACATCAGCTATGTACATTGTCTTTGAGAACACGGTTGTATTCTGCATAGCACACTTAGACCTAAAAAGCTAACTTCTAGCTCTTATGACACATTCTGTTCACATATGGAAGATAACAGTTGCAATTAAGTGTGCTTGAGTCTGTTGGTCAAAAAATCAGTTGCACCTGCATCTGTGCAGGGTTTATACAAGTCTTAATAGAATAAAAGGTGCCCAGAGTGCTGCCATTTCAGTGGATAACTGTGATCCACTAGACTTGATAATTTTCAGCTGTATTTCACATTGCTTTTGCTTGAGGGGAAGAAAACCCCCACCTTCCAGCAGTAAGAAAAATAACACCAACTGCTCATGAGCACCAGGTATGACAAAGGGAGACACAGGGAGAACCATGACTCCTAATGATCATTTTGCTTTCTGGCTGCTTTGAGAGAAGAGGGGTGCAATTAGCTTGAACGAGAAGGGCATCAACCATTAGATGTTAACAGCTACCTGGTGCAAAATTGCACTTCATAGGTGGCTTGTGGTATTAAGAAGATCCATGTGTAAGTGTAGGAATAAATATCACAGAAAACTAAGAAAGAAATAAGGAATGGATCCTGGGGGTAATTTGGAATTCAGAAAAAGGTACACTGTTTAACTATGGAAAAGGAAAACAAGAACATGGGAATGGAAAAGACAGCAAAACGTACTATGGGAAATCAAGGTAGTAAACAGTGCAGATCTCAGAAAAGTCACTTGAGTCATTAAGCTTGCTGACTATTTTTTGACATTTTCCCCAACTGCATCAGCTTCAGTAGCAACATTGTCTTTAAAAGATTATTAGAAAGCAAGTAACATGATCTGCTGAAGTAGAGATGCTGGAGGGGACCAAATGGCAAAAAACATTTCCCATTTAGAAGCCTGAAAAGCTTCAATTAGCTGTTGATACCAAGATGCCACACAATCTTTAAAACCCGTTAGATTAGATTCCTGAAGAGAGTTGGAAAATAACAGCCAGTTCAGAAAGAGTTTTTTTTTTTCTTTAAACACCAAAATTCTGTTGGGTTTTTTACAGCTCCACAGTCCACAAAACTACAGTACAGAAAGATGAAACAAGAGGCACAAGAAACAGGAGTTTAAAAAGGAAGCACTTGGAAACAAAATGTGTATTAGCTTAAATGCTTCTTAGGCTATCAAGATATTCTTCCATAAGATCTGACTAAACAGACTCTGTCCTCTTTGTCCTGAGGGCTGCACCCATCCACAGCTTATGGAGCTCCAAACTTCTGCTTTATATTCTTTTACACCCAATATTGGCAAAAGCCAGAACGCTTTTGGTGTGTCACATCACTGGATGTATAAACCTTGGACGTATATCTTCTACTGAGTGAGTGAATTATCAGGATATTCCTCAGTGAAAAGGTATTACAGCAGTTTAATGGTTCATTTAAAACGCAGAGTACATTCCCGAGTGTCAGCAGTAGCTGAAGTCTGACAGGGCATTTCAGCTGCTGAGCTGAGGGAAACAACTGGCTCTAAACCTGTCTGACATCTCTGAAGAAAATCTTCCTGTTGCAATCTGACTAATAATACCAAGACGTTTTATTGCACTTTTCATCAGGAGGTCACAAAATACTTTGGAAAGGTGATAAACATCTTTACAGATTCTTTACAAATATACTGACAGTCCTGTACTCCTAGAGTAGAAGAAAGGAATTGAGAGAACATACAAATCTGATGTTTGTAGCATCTAGTAGTGATTCCATGGATTTATTGGATACATTTCTTTAATTTTAGGTGGGGAAAAAAAAAGTACCTTTGTAATAGTACATCTCTATTTTATATCCTATGAGTATTTCATATGGCAAATACATCAAGGGGGAAAAAACAAGTCAGTGAATTCCACAGAAGCAAGGAGTAACTATTACTATACAAGATATTACAGAAAGACATGGAGAAAGAGGGATTCCTGGAATCTCCCATTTTCTTGATGGGAGAGTGATGGAGAGACATGGCCAGAAATACTTGCAATTTAGAATTGCAGTTTATCAGACTTTAATCAAAAAATAAGACTCAGGAACAAGATTGTTCTTAAGGAGAAATTTACTATCTGAAAAGACAAGAGATAAAGCAGTTAATTAATACTAATTGATACAGCATCCAGGAGATCAAGAACACAAGGTCTCCTGAAACTGCAATTCAGATTAACATTTGAAAGGACCTTCAATGCCTAGGAGGCCCACACAAAGTAAATAGGGTCCATAGCCCAAAAATAATTTCAAATTCCTTTGAAAATTCCTTTCTTTATTCTTCAGGCAAATCTAACAACATATAATGGGCCAGAAGACACTGACAGAATTTCCTTTGCTTGTGTTCGTCACAGGCCATCATTTATTTTGCCAAAAAAGAAAGCATTGCAATGCCTCAGCTTTACCTTAGTTGCCGAGATTTCTCCAATTAAATCACCCCCTGACAGAAGCAATTTTATTTGGTTTCTGTTTAATTCTGTCAGAAGTTCTCAAGATAACAAGACACTGTCTGCAACAACATAAATCACATAGAAAGCCATCAGTCAGGAATCCAAGACACAAAAATCAAGCACACAATACAACAAATTTAGCTTTGATGACAAAACCCAAAACCTAGTGCTCATTAGTTCTTCACTGCAACATTTGAATTTCACACCATTTTAGGTTTTCTTCTTCAGAGTAAGACAAAGATTGCAAAAATGGAAGACATTCCTGCCTACATGAAGCTGAGACACAATATTCTTCAGAATACTAATTCATAAGCAGCTTATTCTGTCCTGAAACATAATGAACTACTTTTGCCACTTCTGTAAGAGCAAAAACAAGCACAGGCACATTTGTGTTTCCTTTGTCTTGTAATCCGATTGCATTTTTATATTAAAAAACACAGATCAGATACAGATCTATGATATATGCTTATCTGCTGTTACAGTAAGAGATAAGAGAAAAGCAGCACATGATTAAACATGGAACAAGTGTTGTATCTTAATGAAGCAACCTACTGAATATGCAGTGGAATTCACTAACAGACTGACTGCAGTGTGGGGCTTTGCCAATAACTGCATATTAAAAAGTGGGGGGGAGGCAAAAAAGGCAGAACAACCCCCAAACACAAAGGCTAGGAAGCTACTAGGGCAGAGATCAAAAGTATTATTATAAGATCATTGCTTCTGAGCTGAGCCACTCTGAGGCTAAAAAATGCTTCATGCAGATTAGCTATACTTATGAAGTGCAGTCAGTGTAAGCAAAGAAAAGGATGCAAGATTAAGTTTTAGATGGCTTGCCAATATGTCCATGCATACATTAATATGTCCTCTATGTAACCCCAATTAATTTTGTAACTACAAGAGAAAACTTCAGACTTCTGTTTACTGCCACAAACAAAACATCAGCCTCTCAGTCCTTCACGGCTGTTAAGAGCCCCTGAAATGCAGCATCTTTGCTCTGGAAGAACAGCCTGTGCTATGGCACAGCCTCAATCATTTGTCACAACTGAACAGGAATTAAAGCAAATTCAGCCTTATCTTGTTCTCTTCCCTATCTGAACTTCACCTTTAACATACCGTTCTTCCCAGTAATAGGAATTAACAATGTTCACCAGTTCTGGAAAAATAAATGGGCTTTCTTATCACAGATGATTCCTCTATAAGCACTAGAAACTATATTTACACGAGTATCAGGCATAGTAAGGCTGCAAGCTGCAGCAACCTGCTTTTCCTGTAAATCTGGTTCCCTGATAGCTAGAGGTATTTACAACAGCATGAGCAGACGACTTCCCTGCAATTGCTCATTTAAAGCAGGCCTGTCGAATGTATTTCCTAATGATGTTTTGCAGCTCTGTGCAGCAACACCTCGAGTGATTCACTGCAACATCATGAGAGCCTTGGAGTTCTTTTCACAGTACCTGGGACTAGTACATGACTTTGTATAAGCAGAGCAAAAGCAAAAGCAAGTCCAGAGGCAGGCCACGAGGATGATCAGGGGCTGGAGCACCTCCCGTATGAAGATAGGCTGAGAAAGTTGGAGCTGTTCAGCCTGGAGAAGAGAAGGCTGCTTGGAGACCTCAGAGCAGCCTTCCAGTATCTGAAGGGGGCTTATAAGGATGCTGGAGAGGGACTCTTCATCAGGGACTGTAGTGAGAGGACAAAGGGCAACAGGTTAAAACTTAAACAGAAGTAGTTCAAGTTAGATATAAAAGCTCTTCCTTGTGAGGGTGGTGAGGCACTGGAATGGGTTTCCCAGAGAAATGGCAAATGCCCCATCCCTGGCAGTGTTCAAGGCCAGGTTGGACAGAGCCTTGGGCAACAAGGTCTAGGATGAGGTATACCTGCCCATGGCAGGGGTGTTGGAACTGGATGATCTTAAGGTCCTTTCCAACCCAAGCCATTCTATGATTCTATTCTAAATAGAACTTTCAGTAATAAAAATCCAGTCCAAAAATTTGTCAAATTAAGGGCACTGTTGTAACTGAAAAAACACCGAAACCACAAAACTAGTATAGAATGTTTCGACCTTATTTGTCTGAATTGTCTTTACAACTTCATTTTTATTGAACTCAATGTTAATGAAGTAAATAGATCTTACCTAATCTATGTTTTTAGAAACAAAGAATTACTCTTTGTGACAGCTTCCAGGAAGCTCAGGCTAAGGCATTTTTCATGGATTAATTAATCATCCAGGCTCAGCCTCAGAGCCTCTTTCCGCGTCTCTGTTAATTTGCCGCACAACAGCAGCCACTGCCGTGAGGTCTGACTCATGCTTGGACACAGAAGGCTTCAGAGATGACAAAAGGCTGTTTCATTAAAGACAGAAGAAGAGGGTGTGCCAGACTCCAGGATCCTTCACAGGAATGACCTTCCTGAGCCTAAGTGGATAAAAAAGACAACCGATAGGTGTGCAAAGGACACTCTACGCACCCACAGGAAGATGGGAGTTGGGAAAAAGGATCTGGCTTGGAGCAGAAACAAAGCATCTTTTCCCCTCTAGATACAGAGAATCTCAAGTAATGGGTAAGACAAGGGCTTTTGCCAACATCAAGCTAAAATAACAAGTGGAATCAATGTGCTCTGGTGATGGCAGAAGCAAATCTGAAAGCAATTTGCACAAATGTCAATTCGTGTATAACCCTAACTTTTGAGACCACTGAGCAAGTGAATTGCCCATGTGCTCCATGTGGAGTTGGTTTTCCCCATCTCTCCACTCAAAAGTCATTTCAACAATCCTGACTTTCTGTAAGCTTTCAGCAGCCCTGCTGAGCTGCAAGACAGTGCCCTGAGACAGAAAGCCAAGGAGGAAAATCCAGAGCAGCTCCTTCTCTTCTAGGAAGCAAGGCCATCAAAGAGAAGGCAACTGAAGTTTGAGCTTCCTTGTTTGAAAACACCTTAGTCTGAGATAACAGTAGCTTACCTGGCTACTTGTTTTTGCACAGCTGTCATTGATGCTTACACTCAAGCCTTGCATTAAATTAGGAAATTAAAGAAGAGATAGTTGGAATAGCCTGACATTTAAAGTGTTCAGGCAACCAAGAAGATGCAAGACCCTTACATGGACTTTTACTTTTATCTAAAGAAAGCAGAATACATATAAAAATAAATCTAATGCCACAAAAAGCACTAATAAGGTTCATTTAGAAACCAGAGTTCATTCATTTAATGAACACTGATTAGCTCTATTCCAGGAGGAAGGGAAAAGGAGACGCATTTAACTTAATGACAGAATTTGCAGAATTTTAGGCACAGTTGCGTTGTATTCAGATTTCTCAACACACTAAAGATTCTAAAAAGGCATTTTTACTGAATTAGCACTTTCTATGGCATATAAGAAAAACCTGCATAGCATGTCACAGAAGCTTTATAGGCACAGATCAAAGGATTCTGAGCTTACCGCACCATCTAGTGTCTAGTGGGGGAAAGCGCAAGAACATGTTGATCATTTCTTTACACTACATACGTTTTCCTTCAACAGAATAACAAAACACAATCTCGACACCTCTCTAAGTTACAAAGAACATCTGTCATCTTAATACGGAAACTTTTTCACAAAGCTTCTCGAAAGTTCGCTTGTTTACCAAATCTCAATAGAGCTATGTAATTGAAAACTTCATTTATATCTTTATAATTCAGTACCCAAAGGTGCTAAAGATGCTCTCAATTTTATTTTCTACAAACTAATAAAAAGATAAACCTCTAACAGAAGTTCTCAGCTTTCTAAAAATTAAACAGTGTCCAAACCAAATTGAGCATACAGGAAATGCTACAGGATAGTAGAAAAGTAAAGTTAATGCAACAAACCTGTAAGCTACAAAAGTAAAAATCACAGTAAGAAAGTGGGTCTAAGTTTTCAGTTCAACTGGTTTTGCTCATTGCTGTCTTCTGAAAAGTACTAATCTGGCTAGTACGCACTAGGTTTTAGGTACATGAAACATAACAAGGCATGTCTAATGCCAATGTCAACTCTTATTCACATTCCCAAACAGTACTTATCTTAATCAGTATCCAAGCGTCTCAAAGAGACTTTCAGTGTCTAAAGACTGGATTTCTAATGACTCAGCACACAAAACTCCATAAAGCTATTAAAGAATTCTTTTTATATTTTGCTATCTAAAAAAACCCTTCTGAAGTAACCGATAATGATGAGCTCCACTAGGATATTTCTGGACTATATCAAACCATATAAAATGAAACATGAAATTATTGCCAAGTTCTTGAACAACTTGTACACAGCAACTTGATATAAAATTTAAGATTCTTCTGTTCTTTATAGTATGGACCATATCAGGCATTTTGAATCACACAGGTTAAAAAAAAAAAGATGGGCTGAATCCTTCCATCCTGACTGTTAGAAAATCTTTTAAGAATCCCTGGAACGTTTTACTTGGAGAAGTACACAGGGGCACAGACAGGTCTGTGGTCTCTTCGCATGAACTTCAAGCATCCACAAACCTTTTAACTGTAATGATGCAAGGCTGTGCTCAAGCTGTTGAGCTGGATTATGATATAAACCAAGATGCCCACTGGAAACTTGGGAGCAGAGGCAGGGCAATGGCACCAAGCATTCTAACTATACAGACAAGGTGTAACACCTATGACTTCCAGAGATGGTTCTGGGTATGGGTCAGTTGTGGGGGATGGAACCAGAAACCCTACTACCCTAAAGGGTAGTTTTATGACTGCATGATCTTCGCAGATTTCTTTCTAAATGAAAACAAAGGTATGGAAACAAGCAACTCTTTCCTCTGCCAAACTCAAGTCACTTCAGAAAAGCAATGTGATTAAGATGGATATGTGGCTTGGCAATAGGATAACACTTCAGTTCCAAAACATCTTAACCAATTACTTCTATGTTCAAGCATTTTTCTTTTATGACACTATTTCAAACAAAAATACTGGGCAAAATGATCCTATTGTCAGGTGTTTGCGCTGCCACTAAACACAAAAGACTGCCTCAACAGCTCTCTGAGATGTGCACCCTGGTGATGCAGACCCCACAGTGAACTTCAGGCAGTGAAACGCAGTCAGACAGCGATTTAGCCCCACTCAGCCAGGAGGCCACCCCGTGCTCATGGAGCATGCTGCCAGCTGGTGGCTGGTCAGACAGTCCTACTGACACACAAAGGGTGATGTGGTCTCTCTCGGTACAAGCAAACTTGTGAGACTTTCATTTACAGGCATTTTCCATTTGCACCAAGTTCTTTGACCTGTATTCAGAAAACTGGGGCAGAACAAGTCAACCTTTCCAATGCAAACAGCTCTCAGCGGAGCTTCCCAACAGCTTCATCCCACTGCAGCTGCCAGTTTCTCCTCACTCCTAAGAAGCTGACAGGCTGTATTTGTACCCTGACATTTGTTATATATCCTCAAAGCAGGATCCCAGCAGTTTCACCTCTCATGCAAAGCAACGAAATATTTAAAAAGCAGGCATATTTATCCAGCCAATCTTTTTTTAAAAAAAAGTATTCTCTGTTTCCCTAGGAAAGCATGCTATGGGTTGAGAAGCAGTATACTTTAGATTTAGCTATTATTCAGTGCAGCCATGGTTACACAATACTGTCAAGAAAACTGCTGAACGGTTAATGATATTTGACTATAGGATAGGAAGTCTATAATTTAAGACAACGACCACTTTTGATTGGATTTTGGGGAGTTTGGGGTGCTATTCCTCAACTATGTGGAAATCTCCATGACAAAACCTTTCCAAACAGGTATTTCAGTCAATTCCCAGAAACAAGTAAATGCAATGCCCATATTTTATATAGGAAGGGTATCACAGTGCCATGAGCATTAGAAGAAAGTTTATTCCAGCCTCCTGATAAAATTCTCTACCAAAGGTTAAAATACAGGACACACTCTACAGGAAAAAGCAAGTAGAAACTTCAAAGATACCAAGTCAAAGACAGAAATCCTCAGCCTGAGGATAGAACTTGCAGAAGACACAGATTTCCAAGAGGAAATACTATATATATCCTCTTCTCCCTTCACTTCAGGAAACAGCAGACAACAATAACTCTCTCCTGTGACAAAAGCAATTTAGAGTGGGAGCAGTTTTAAGGCAACTTTAGATGTCTGAGGATACCCTTTACATCGCTTCACAATAAGCTTTTTATTATCATTGCTCCATTACCAGCTTGGATCATGCAGCCTTACTTGAAAGTCTCCAAATGTGAAGAAAATTACCTAGTTTTGACTTTCATGAATAAGAAGCACCAGTATGATCTTAATACTCAAGAATCTCTAGAGGAACAGGGACATTTCCCTTCCAGGCAAGGGATTGTTCTGTCTATGATTGTCCCCTGAGGTTCCACAGAGGAGGTAATCCCTTCCAAATAACTAAATCAATCTACTCCAGTGTAAGAAGATATATCAGTGCTTGATACCACTGGTTTCTGCAGTATAAATTACATAAGCAACCCAGAAAGCTGCTAAAACATGCTAATATATGAAGACACAAACAACATACAAACCACACACAGGAGCAACAAGTACAGAGGGCAAAGACTAATTCACACAGCTGTCCCATGAAGGCTCAATGAAGACCAGCTGCAACCATATCAATCTTTAATAACAAATATTTCAGTTCACTTTTAACTACACTGTAATCACTCTGCTAGGCAAACGATGCCCATTTCATAGGTTTTGAGCACCAGAAAGAGCAAAGCCCATCTGCCTTGCTTGCTGATTAGTTGCCAGAATAAAACCCTTACACAGAACATCGCCACCTCTAATGGAAACATTCATTTTTTTTCTCCTCGCCAGACCCAATAGAAAATAAATTAGGAAAACCATCATGCTCATCACCATCTATGCTTGCTTCATTAGAGAAGTTTTAAGAAATTCAAGTTATTGCAGTCTTATTAAAGAGCAAACATAATTTTCAGGAATGGATTTCTTTTTGGTTAACGTGCAGGTTCACCATGAAGATAAGCATTTTTTGCCCAGCAAGATATATCAGAGTACACCAGCCACACATACAGAAAACCTTCTATAAATAGCTGCCTTAGATAACAGAGAGATGCCTCTATATCACTCCAAATTGTAACAAACCCCACAGAAAACAACAAGTACTTGAGTAATAAGGATCTGAATAGTGGTAAATGAGCTCCATTTTTAGGCATAACTTATCACTTTGATATAAGTTTCTGAGAGATGCAGAAACTAGGATTCCATCAGATGGTTACATCTATAGTAATTTTTTTCAATTTCTGAAGAAGGACAATCAGGAAGGGATTGTCATTGTCACCATACCAAAATCACTGTGATATTGAGGCCAAGAACCTGCATTATTCCTTTCTCAACTTACAGAAAAACAGGCTGATTTGCCAGGAATTGTTCAATTTCTTGCTTAAGTAAAAAACTCATATCTCAAAACAAAGCTTTGCCAACCAAACCATCACTTGTTACACTATAGCAAGCCTTTAAAACCCATCACAGGACAATCAGTGTTCAATAACACCTTTCACAAACCAACTTGTCTGTTCATATAACAAAATAAGTTTCCCAAGTATTTTATGCGACATGTTTTCTCGTATTTGAGGTCCAAAGCCACAGTGAATATGATCCTACCTTCAAAGGAGAAATGTGCGACTGTAAGACATATCCATGGACATTCTCGATTTGAGACAAGTTCTTCTCTGACACATGAACCAGCTCTGGGCCTCTCACTTCATGGGTTAATCGAGGCAAAGTATGATCATGTGGAGCATCCTCATCTTGATAACGATATTTCTAGAGAAAAGAGGGAGCAAGGAAGAACAAATTAGATTTAAGGAAGCAATGGACATGTATTCAAGTAAATATGGGATAACAGATGAAGTATAAGATACAAGTCAATATAATCCTTGGATTTCCAAATCTGTTCTGGAAAGAATACCTCATTCTTCACATTTCATCAGAGAAAAACATGGTATATCATACTGATACACAAAACTTCCACCAAATAGACATCTGAAACAACGTACTGGAAAAGGTTGACTATGAAGACATTTTTATCAGCTGAGCTGTAGTGTCAGCTCATATTTCACACCCCCAACATTAATAACTGCACTTCTACAGCGTTTCTGTGGAAAGTATTTGAGTCATTTTTCATTTAGCACCATGCATCCTGATGCTGGAGAGCACATATGCACTTCCACAGAGCCACACTCAAGCAGAAAATTACTCTTCAGTAAACTTTTCTCCTTACCCTGAACACTAATTAGCATGTGAGGTGTTATAGCTCTGTGATCCATGAAGATGCAACATGACAAAGAGGAAGCAAGAAGCCTGTCCAAGATCCAAAACAAACTTTGCAACGACAAGGAAAATGACCCTAAAAATGAAATTAAATTGCCAGATCAGTCCTTCAGCTTGAATCCTTTTTAAAATGGCACCAGCCATGTGGCTGATGGGCTCAGCTGTGTCTTGTAGTAGGGCCATGAAAGAGAACTAGAACCAGCTGTGTCTGGTAGGCGCAGTCCTGATCTCTCCTTATAGAGGTACCTGCAACACCTGGTTGCCAAAGCCTTGCTTTTTAAACCCAATGCACATAGATACTGCTGTTCTGAAGAAGACTATCAAATGAATTCATATGACTTAATCCATCTGTGGGAGATGTTGAGATGTTACAGGAGAGAGCAGGAGGATGAGAGCAGAGTGTAAATTGGGAGGAGACATAGGTCTTTGGCAATGAGAGGGAGAGATAATGTCGTTGTAAATGCTGTTTTCAGCTGACAGCTATGTGCTAAAATATTGCAATAAGGAAAATCAAAGACTAAAGAAAAGTCAAAATCAAAGATTAAGATTAATGTGAATAGCTATACAAGAAAAATAAAAAGTCTTATGTTCAGGTATGCGCACAAGGACATTGTGAAGCAGACCTCTGCATTTCACTTTGGCCACTCAGTTCTGGGATATTACTTTGTTTAATCATGGAATCACAGAGTAGTTTGGGTTGGAAAGGACCTTAAGCTCATCCAGTTCCAACTCCCTGGCATGGGCAGCGACACCTCACACTAAACCATGCCACCCAAGGCTCTGTCCAACCTGGCCTTGAACACTGTCAGGGATGGAGCATTTACGACTTCTTTGAGCAACTTGTTCCAGTGCCTCATCACTCTCATAGGGAAGAACTTCTTCCTTGTATCTAACCTGAACTTCCCCTGTTTAGTTACCCCTTGTCCTGTCACTACAGTCCCTAATGAAGAGTCCCTCCCCAGCTTCCTTATAGGCTCCTTTCTGACACTGGAAGGCTGCTCTGAGGTCTCCACGCAGTCTTCTCTTCTCCAGGTTGAACGGCCCCAACTTTCTCATCTTGTCTTCATAGGGGAGGTGCTCCAGCCCCACACTCATTGTTCCAAAGTAAATCATCCCTATTTATTCCTGCTTTCACTCTCAGGTATGGAAATGTTTCAGCAGTTGCCAATTATTTTCAGAATACCCATATGACATGATTTATTCTGTTCTTTTCTGGGATATGCCTGCAACCCTTCACGTACTCACTTTTCAGATAATTAATGAATATATAAAATGACTGGCAGCAGACAAATAATGTTTGGGCAGGAAGCCATAGCCTAATAGATGGTACTCCAACCAATGTCACATTTAAGGCTTGGCACATGGATCATTTAAGCCCCAAGCAATCAATTATATTTGAAGCCAGTGAGTACTCTTTCAAAAAAGAGATGACCACTCAGAGACAACCTCTTAAAGTGGGTCATTTGCTAAACCAGGATTAGGAGAAGTAGCCACAGACTACCAGAGTCATCTCCAGGGAACTGGTAAAATGAAATGTTCAGCAACAGCTTTTTTAAAGAGACAAGACAGAAGTACCAAAAGCCATAAAAAGCTTTGTCATAGAATCATTTAAGTTGGAAAAGATCTTTAAGATCAAATCCAACTGTTAAGCCGGCACTGCCAAGTCCACCACTAAACCATGTCCCCAAATGCCACTTCTACAAGCTTTTTAAATATCTCCAGGCACGGTCACTCCACCACTTCCCTGGGCAGCTTGTACCAATGATTGACAACCCTTTCAGTGAAGAAATGTATCCTAATATCCAATCTTAACCTCCCGTGGTGCATGCTGAGGCCATTTCTTCTCATCCTATCACTTGCTGCTTGGGAGACAAGACCAACCCCCACTTCCCTAAGACCTCCTTACAGGCAGTCATAAGAGAGTGATAAGGACCCCTCTGAGCCTCCTTTTCTCCAGGCTGAACACACTTAATTCCCTCAGCTGTTCCTCATCACATTTGTGCTCCAAACCCTGCACCAGCTCTGTTGCCCTTCTCTGGCCCTGCTCCAGCACCTCAATGTGTCTCTTGTAGTGAGATTCCCAGAACTTAGCACAGGATTCGAGGTGCGGCCTCACCAGCGCTGCTTACAGAGGGACAATAACTGTCCTGGTCCTTCTGGCCACATTTCCAATACAAATATTATACTATATATCATAGAATCATAGAATGGTTTGGGTTGAAGGGACCTTAAAGCTTATCCAGTTCCAACCCCCCGCCATGGGCAGGGACACCTTCCGCTACAGCAGGTTGTTCCAAGCCCCGTCCAACCTGGCCTTGAACACTGCCAGGGATGGCGCAGCCACAGCTTCTCTGGGCACCCTGTGCCAGCACCTCAGCACCCTCACAATGAAGAACTTCTGCCTAACATCTAATGCAGGCCCCTTTAGTCACTGGAAGCTGTTCTAAGATCTCCCCTGAGCCTTCTCCAGGCTGAACAACTCCAAAATCTCTCAGTCTGTCTTCATAGAAGATGTGCTCCTGGCATCTGATAATCAATATATATCATCATATATATATATATATTTACACTATTTTGTTCAGATCATTCGTGCAGCTTTACAGCACAAGAAGCCATCTAAGGTGGCATTGAAGAGAAAATATCTTTTTGACCATCAGTAAATCCTTTCCCCATCATGGTACTGTAATGTTGCTGTTGCATGAGAGCCAAGGCCCAGAGGAAATTGATTCATCCTGAGTCATTTGCTCCCAAAAAGCAGAACACTTACATGGATCGCCACTGGTAGACTTTCCCATGGAAACCTATGCTACATTTAATTATAAAATTGAAATCAATCACTTCATCCAATAACTGCGCATTCCCAGGACAAATACAATAATATCCAGATTCATGTGCCATAAATTGGGAAGTTTACAGAACAGATTTCCACTTTTCCATTTGCCTTTGTCTCCCTCCTATCCCAAGCCCAGCCTTCTTGTTCTTCACAAAGTATGAGCCTAGAGAATTTCTGGGTCAATCCTGTTATGTATTTGCCTCATGTTCTTAGCACCAAACCCATTGATTTTCATGCATCTTTCCTCCCACAGCATCTCTTCACTGAAATGCTCTCACCTGTGAACCAAAACATCTTGACACAGTGAAAAACTAATGATAAGACTGAAAATACCAAATCAGAATCAAGACTCTCCTGCAGAAATGCCTCATTTGTTTCCATTGCTCTGCCCTGATGGAGTCCTGGAAGTGTCTTTGAAATTACCCCATTCCCTAGAAACCAGAGTTTTCTCTAAGGGTTAATTCAAATTTCAGGAGGGAAAAGCATGATTGCACGGAAATGCTCCTCTTCATTTGACAAAAGAACAGGTGGATGTCTTATGATAATTAAATTACAAATCACTGCCTGCTGCTGACAGGGTATTGTACGCTGCCAACTAGCATCAGATATTTAAAATCCTCTGTAATTACCTATAATGGGGGAGTGGAGTGTGCTGCTGTGAATTTTTAATATGAACGTGCCTTTTTATAAGAGATCATTCTTCCTACAATGTGAGATCATTGCAGCATCACTGCTCCTTGCATCATAGTACTTAAAGTAGCATTTCTAAGGCTGTGTTTGCCAAAGAGGTGTCAGATCAACATGACTGAAGATATGAATCAATTAGAAGGTAATGGTCAAAAGCCTTAAATTTCCACAAAGCCAGTTGTCAAGGAAAAGGTAAAAAGAAAAAAAATTAAAATAAGATACATTAAATAAAGTTACAATGCAAGTGACAATAGCCAGACTGCTGCACCTGTATGGAAATATGGATGTGCTTACAACTCGCCTTCTAGAGATTGTCAAGGAATTAAGATAGTTGGGCATTTGTCATTTGATTTTGAGCCAAAAATAAATATTTTTTGTAAATATCCTCAGTATTTCTTTGCTGTTAGAACCTGTTTGCTTTTCAGAAAATGCAAACAGAACATTTCATTTTAGATCAACTCAAGCTGACCTGTGTCCTAAGCTGCTGAATGTGGTCCTGCTAGAGTTGCCATTCAAAAGCACATATCCCTGTTGTCTAAGTGGGTTTTTGGCTGGACCACACTGCAATACATCACACATTACTTCTGCTTTCAGTCGGACTGCTGCAAAAGGATGGAAGAAAGTGTATTAGAGAAGTTACAAGGCTCTACAACAACCTCTGAAATAAGAGCAGCCAATAAATCCTGGTCCTAAAGAGGATCTTAATCTACAAGAAGACACTCTGACATGTTGTCGTGGTTTAAGCCCCGGCTGTAAATTAGAACCACGCAGTTTACTTCCCCCCCCCCCCACTCCCCAGAGGGATGGGGAGGAGAATCGAAAGAATGTAACTCCCACGGGTTGAGATAAGAACAGTCCAGTAACTCAGGTATAACACAAATCACTACTGCTACCACCAATAATAATAATGATAAGAGAAATAACAAGGGAAGAAAATATGATACCGCTCGCCGGAAAAGAGAGCCTGACTGAAAAGAGGACGTGCCCTTCTGGGTAGCTCCCAGTTACATCCCCGGGCATGACGTGCTGTGGTAAGGAATACCTCTTTGGCTGGTTTGGGTCAGGTGTCCTGTCCCTGCTTCCTCCCGGCCCCTCCTCCTCCCTGGCAGAGCATGAGACTCACAAAGTCCTTGGTCAGTCTAAACATCAGTGTTATCAGCTTTGTTCCCAGGCCAAAAGTCAAAAACACAGCACTGCACCAGCTACTAAGAAGGAGGAAAAATGACTGCTACTGCTGAACCCAGGACACATGTGCAAAAGACACAGAGGCAAAAAAGTGATGCTGCTTTTCACTCAGTTCAAGCTTTGTAGTAGGTAGAGCTGATAGATATTAATGGTGGGGAAAAAAGGTACCACTTCACACTATGGTAACCCATTCATGAGTGGATCCTGCTCCCAGTGTCTCTTCAAAGCCAGACTGTTGAAAATACTCTGGCTAGCTTAGTATGGTTCTCAAAGGAAACAAAAGCAATATGTAGCTGTTATACATCATCATTTCGAGTCTCAAATACTGTCTGCTTTATGGTCCTCCTATGTCCTTTATAGCCTTTTCCCTTGATGCAGGATTTGAGGTGCTTTGCAACTCCCATGCAGATCAACCCCACTGCTAGTCATCTGCTCCAACCTTGACACAGGAGTTGCCTCTGAACAGGTTTAACATCATCCCCTTTTTGCACGATGTTAGATCTAGAATTCAATACACTGGATTTGTTCACAGTATTAGCAACAGGCAAAAACTAAAACCATAATAGACTTGGACAAAAGTTCAATCTGCAAAGTCTCACTAAAAACGTTAGTGTCCTCTTGCCTTATTTTTGTGCTCAGTCTGTTCAGTGGTCTTCAATGTGTTCAATTTTACTGGTGCTGCTCTCCAAAGGCAGCAAATTTCAATGTCATACAGATGAGTATCTTGAGAAAACAAACTTTACAATTTGCACACACAAGTCATTGGGCATTCATCCAAACATGAGTAGAAATAATGTTACTCATCCAACTGATTGCAAATGAGCAACACAGCTTGAATTCTGAATATTTGCAATCAATCCATAGAGTAAAAAGAAAAAAAAAAACCCACCCTCTTCTCATTATATAAAATGGAAGAAATCACAATCTGCTTGCCAAGACTGTGGAAGTAGATTAGGAAGCTTAAATCATTGAATAATTATACTTATTGTGAATGACTTGCTCTTTTGCTTATCAAGTAGATTTCTAACAAGCTTGTCACTATACCACAGCACTACCTTTCATCCAAGAAGCCCAAAGAGCTTTACAAGTGGCAGTCAAATCTGATAACATCCTGTTGAAAAAAAGTATGTGCATCATCTAAAGGTGGCTAAAATTAGGCACAGAAATACAACAACTTGCTCAAGGTCACAGAAAGAATCACTTAATTAAGCAATGGCAGAACTTTGGGAGGCTTTTCAGCCTGCTCTTCTCAGCCTGTAGTGCAACTACATTGACTTTAACAGTAATAATAATTACTATTATTTAAATGTAAGGTTGTAGGTTTGCTCCTGCCTTTGTAATTTTTTTTCCCCCACAAAATGTTACAGCAGACATCAGCCTTTTTAAGGTCAAGAATTAGGTTTTTCTTTGTGTCACTGTAATAGCTAGCAGTGCTTTGTGTAATTTATATTGTGCTATCTCTGAGAAACATGCAGTGACTTTTAGGAAAAAAAGAACTATCCTGTAAAAACCAAATTGTTTCACAGAAGAAACAGTACCAGTGCTGAATACTGAGAATTTGTATAGCTTTTCCATTCCAAACAACAAGAAGTTCCCTTTAGTCAGAAAGCAAGAAAAAAAAAAAAGGGCAAAGCTGTGATTTCTTCTCTCATTTTACTGAAATCAGCCCCGTTTTGCTCACAGGTATGTCTATTGAAAAAGAAATGCTAGTGTAATACATTGGAACAAATATATTTTACATTATTATCCTCATCTGGTTTTGGAAACCCTAAATAATTTACTTTTCATGATGAAGGAGTAGTGAAATGGACATTAGTCAAAGTACCTCTCCCTTGTATTAGCTGAACGTAATTACACCTTTCGCTCACAAGATGGCACAAAAACCATCGAGTTAAGGCATATTCTCACTTAACTATGTAGTGTTGCAGGAAAAAAGAAGCAGCTATGCAGTGTCATAGAACTTCAAATGATTTTTGCTTCTAACTGACCTGGTACCACGTTATTAACAAAAGATGGGAATTTTTTACATTAAGTACATATAACCAGGTAATGATCATACGCAAAGCTGGCAGCTAAAGAAAACTTTTAACAGTTCATACAAGCATCAGAAATTACAAACAAGTAGGAATCTATTGGTTTCTGCAGGCTTTAGCATGAACAAAAACATTATGTATTGACAAGATTGAGACTAGCCCAGAATGCTGCATTCCACAAGGAATTCTAAATCCTAATTAAAACCGCCTGCATGCAAATCTGTACCAGGAGGTATTCAGCTCCATATGCTGCATCACATTTTGGACCTGTTAACAGCATTGGTTTAGCCCTCTGGAGGTTGCTGCTTGCTATCCAATAATTTAAAATAGATTTTCAACTCCAAGCACCAGTATAAAAAAAGACACTCTAAGAGGGCGTCTTTGCTTGTATTAAATGGTGAATATGGCTGCAGACTGTAAATATCAGTAGCTTCAAAAAATACCCCGAGTCCAGCTAATGCTGATTGTTTATCTAAGAGGAGTAAAGGAAAGATGTGGGTGAAGCCATACAATTCATAAGCATCAGGCTGCAGCCACCTCTCTAGCCCCTTGTCCTGCAATAACATCACCTGCAAACTCCTTTTTACAGTTTTCAACATTTCCATTCAAAATATGGGTTTTTTTCTGATATTTCCATGTTTCCACAAAAACTATAGAAGTCTTCATGCCTCATTAGCTCCCTTCTTTGCACCTCCTTTCCCCCTGCAGCTCTTGATGCCCCAAGTCCCCACCACTCCCATTCCCTGATCTCTCCAATCCTGCTGTCGCCGTCCCTCAGCGTGGAAGCACTGAGCCTCACAAACTCTCCTTTTCCACCCGTTGCCTGAAGGAGTGAAAACAGATTCTGGCACGGGGCGGCTGTGCTGAGGTTACTACTGAGCATTTGGAGAGAGAGAGCTGGCAAATGCCAATTGCCGTGTCTCAGCTTCCCTGCCAATAAGCCTGCAGTGGGAAAGCAGCATGGCAAAACAAACACTCTGGTTTTGTATCAGAAGATTAAAAAGTTATCATGTAATGTAATGAATAAATAATATATTATTGTTGTCTGAAATGATGATACAAAGAAACAAACACAAACCACTAGTATTTGTACCTAAAATACAGACTTTGATTTAGTCCAGGTTTGCTCAGCATACGGCACAGTAGGCCAGTTATGTTTTGCACCTGAAACCGTCTTCCCAATCTTCACTCTTGGGTGCCCTACCTCACTGAATTTATACAAAATGCAGGACTCCTCTTCCTAGTTCACAGTACTAGTGACTTCTTTGTAGTTATCTAACTACAGCAAACAAGAAATGCACATGATTTGTGTCCATTCGTTTTGCATCTAACTACTGATTTAAAGCTATAACTTTGTATTATCATCACATTATTTCCCAGTGCCCTTCTGAGAATCAGCGAATAGGGTAGCACCTACTGAGTTACTCCAGAGGATAACCAAAACTTGTCCCCTAACTCATAGCCCTCATGGTGCTTGAGTAGATGCAGTTGTGGGATTTTTGTCTCCTCAAGCCTGCCCAGTTTCATAATTCTAGTTTGGGACACCAGGCAGTGTTAGCACCCTGTCATGATCACTGTGTAGAGCCCACAGACTGAAGGGATGCTGTGCGACTGTGCTAATTCTAGTGTTAATTATGCTTCCCCAAAAGGTCCCCCTGTAGGGAATCTCTGGAGAAGGATAGTCTCTAGGGCTGAAGCCTTTCCCACGATGCCCATGAGTTCATCTTATGTCCAAGTATCTTCTCTGAGCAGTCTTGGTCTTCCATCCTGCTCCTTTGCTTGTACTGATCTTCCACGGATCAAGATTAGAGTTCTTTTACATGTGTGTCTGAAGTTGAATTATGCCCTTATGGAGCTCCCAGCCTTGAAAAATAGGTGTATTAGCACCTACACAGCACAGTAATTTCTTGAGACAGCATTACCAATAAGAAAAAGATGAAAATGTTCCCCTGAGTACTCTCCTTTCTTGAACACATACATAATCCAATACAGGGGTCTTTTCCTGCCGGTGCTAAAGTAAACCAAGGGATCTCTAATGTGTAACAGCAAATGCAAAGAAGTCTGACTTGAGATTTCTCCAGGAAAGAGAAGGAATAGAAAAATCATCAAAGCAGGAATCAGAGCAAATGTGGATAAAGATCAAAGCTCAGGTGGTAAAAACAGAAAAGGCAAAGAACTTCAGCATCTGCAGGCTCTAGGGCTCAAAAATACTTGTGAAAGCCCTGGGAAAAGCATTTGTCTTAAAACCAGTGATAAGTGTTACCCAGTGGTCACACAGTCCTCTTTCTCATGAGTGCTCCCATTGACACTCTTGGTTTTCCTACAATCCCACATCTAAATGAAATGAGGAAAACTAAACTCTCTATATCTTAAATTAGGACTCAATTCATAGTTTGAAAGGTAAATCTTCTGAGTAATGTGCTCAGCAGTCAAGGAAGAATGATTTCCTCATGAATCCTATCACATTCACTGTGCAGGCAGGGCAGCTCTTTGGGAATTGTGTATTGAAGGACACAGGAATTGTGTGCCTGTGGGATTCCAGTATCGTTTCTTACAGAAATTGGAGAATTCTAGACAAAGGCTACATGAGGCAAAAGGATGCCCTCAGGCTAAGACTGAGGAATGCTATTGCAGAGAACCTTCTGTTCTTGCCTTTGCCACAGATGTCTCATGCAATGCTATGCATTTCACACAACCTTACTATCCACAGGTATAGAACTGAGATATTCCTCACTTTGTAAGGTCTTGGTGGACACAAACCATCAGGTTTTGCAGATGTGCTGAGCATCAGTAGCTTCACCTGAAATCATAGGGACCTGGGCTTTGTACATTAAAAATGCAACGGAATCTTGTGCCCTCCAAGAAGTCAGTCTAAGCTGGAACTGGCATCAGCTGACATTGGCCACCTAAACCCAAAACTTCTGGTATAAGCAGGTCAACCAGGTTCCCTTGCTAATAGCTGGAACATCACAATATAATTATTATTTATATAATAGATCTATTTTTATATATATTTTATTATCAAAGAACTGCTCACTCAAGGTAGTTTTTCTCTCCTTTTTTTTTCTAGCTTCGACTGAAGACAGTTTAAGATTTAAGCATTTTGAATGAGATGAAGTTCATTCTTGATATTTCAAACTGGGCACAGAAACAAGTTGATTCATTTGACCTTAATTCTTTAGTTAAATGTTCTAATCACATGAGTGAAAATTATTGTGAAATAAAATCGTTAATTTTAATGGCATGATTGGATATTGTGATTAGGCTCAGTATAACAATAAAATCAATTAAGAAATGAATAGTTCAGCAAATAGAGTACAGTTTGGACTGCATGCATTAAATAATGCATGGAGACATATGCTGAATGTAAAATGCCATGTGAAATACCACTCCATGTGACTGAAAGAAACAGAGGGCCTGTGAAAACAAAAATAACTGTAATTGCAAATACATTTGAGTTATATTACACTACATTACAATATATGGCTACAGAGGGCCTGCAATAAAGTTGCTTAGACCATTTTAATTCTTGCATTTCCTACATCTGAGTGGTTAAACCCTGCCAGCCCATAGTTCTTTGAACACGGAGTATGCATATGTAAAAAAGCCTCATAAACTTTAATAGCATTCCTGCTTCTTTTACTGTGAAGAAGGTATAGAGATAAGTATTGAATTTTTCAGCATTTGTGGAAAAATGGCTCATTTTAAATGAAAATACAAATGTTTTGTGTGCATAAACCTGAAAAATAATCTTACTGTTGTCACGCTGAAGAACCCAGACCATTAGCTCTGAAGATAACATTCTTTTTGTACCAAACCAATTTTTGTTGTAGGTGAAAAAGTTATTTCAAGTCTCAAATATCTGCTGTTTTTATCAGTCTCCCTTTGCAAAAGCTATAATGTTTTAACAACAAGATGGATTTAGCACAGCTAGGTGTTGAACAGGTCAATGAAACACGTTCGTGTCAGGTGAATTTGCACTTGCTTGACATCTGTTGAGAGCGGAGTTCAACATTTCTAAAACAGGGCACTTACCGAAAAATCAGCTTTGGACCTTTGGGTCTTAAGCCTTCTACAGCCTTTCTGTACAGCATAATTGTAGCAAAATAATCTGTGTTTTCAGGTACTTTAATAAGCCTGGTTATGGCACAAGCAGACAGAGTAGCTGTAATTATAAACTGAATATGGAGAAGCAGCAAGCTGTTATATGAATTGCTTTACTGAGGCTATCATCAAAATCAGTATTTCCTCCTTTTCAACTGTCCACAATCAGCCTAATTCTGAACCAAGGAGTTTATGGTTCTAGGGCAAGCTCCTTCAGGTCTGGTCTTATGGCAACACATCAAAGAAAAATGACTCCCAGGCTAGGAGGCAGGCAGGAAGAGAATATCCCATTAAAGTGCACTACCTGCAGGTACACTGAGTTTAATGTAATGGGAAAATCTCTTGGGCTTACATCTTTGAGTCCACAGAGGGAGTGAATCCACCACTCCTTAGGCCACAACTTGCCTGAAATGAAGAGGAAATGGCTTATCAACATCCCCACTTATTCCATTTCAAAATAAACTAATAGAAGTTGTACACCTGCATTTTTTGAAGAGCCAAGCACAGCCTTTCTTAGATCTTAAAGTCCCATAGGGCTTAGCCTGAACTAAGGCAATGAGTGGGTCCTGGTGAATAGAACTGCAGGTTCTAACAAAGGGGTATATGCACAGTTTTCTACTATCTGTAGAACTGCTTTTAGAACCAGGCACCTAAAAATTGCTCTTTTCTTATTTGGACAGGTAAGAATTTGTCACATTTGAACTTAAATGTGGAAAACAGACAGTAATTACTCTGTTGGATGGAGAGAATCGTTCTCTGTTGCGGCTACTGCAATTTTGGGATCTCTTTCCGCAGTCATACTGGAAGAATAGTCTTATTTTTTTATTTTGAAGTGATCTTAGCATTCAGTTTTGAAATAAGATAACTGGGCTTCCAGTCTCTGCAAATATAAGCTAGACTCCATGCCCAAATGATCAGGCATTTGTTTTCTGTCATGTTATATGTATGTCTGGCAGGGTTAATACAGCCTGAAAAGTTCTCAGGAGCTGAAAAATGCTATAAAAATTCAAATTTATATTATATGGCAGAGAAGACTCTCTGGGCACCAGACAGTGATTTAGATGGAAATTTAATACCAGCCCATTTGATTTTCTAGAAAATCAAAATTCTACATTTCTTAACCTGAATACCTCAAACTTTACTGGTTTTGAAAGCTACTGCCTGACTGTTCTGTTGGATACGTTTGTGTCATGGTTAGGTCTGCTTATCTTTGTGCTGAATTCTACAGCATTTTGCTCTTTTCTTCTTGATGAGGCTTTTTGGTAGCTATTATAGTTGTAGAAAGCAGGAGAAAACAAAGGGGAAGTCTGAATCTTTAGAAGCTAATAAAGTTCTCCCTGAAGCAACAACAAATTTCTTGCAGACACATTACCAATGGTCAAAGCCACGCTTCTTGCAATAATGCAAGCTTAATTAAAAGGTTAAATCCCTACTGTGTTCACTAAGGATCCCTATTTGAATAAATCTAGATATTGTAACAAAGTTTTTTCAATTTCTTTACATTTTTGACTGAGGGAAATTAATGTCTTGTATAAAATATCATGAAGAAAATAAAATCTAAATTCCTTTGGTCTTGATGACCAGCCTTCGGGAAGGCTGCAGAGATGAGTGTCAGCTGAATAACAATGTCATGGTACATTTTCTGTTGTTCTTAATTATTAGAAAATGAGGACAAAGCAAAACCCATCCTGGTTAAAATTAGATGCAGCCCAGATCATAAGGCAATCATGAGACACTGTTAACTTTGAAATGAAAGACATTATTATGAAATGATACACAGAACAAAACTCACAGACAATCTCAAGCAAATAGCTTGGTCTAGACACAGCAGTTTTATTATTAGGCGGAGAGGGTTTTTTAAGTCCTGACCCAACAAATGGATTGATTGATTATATAAATAAATATTTTCCAGAGTTTTTTATGTGTCGTAGGCCAAATCCTCAGCTCAGCAACATCCAGCTGGGAATATGGCCTATTTAGAGCCATTTGATTATTCATTTTCTGTCTTTTTTAGTACTTGACAAAGTGCTAGATGGATAGCCAAAGACCTACATCACTGCATGTTTTCTGATGCAGTAGCAATGTAAAGTCCCCAAAATAAAGGTTCTTTTGTAAAAAATAAAAACCCACTTCTTTTTCCCTGCATAAACCACTTTTATAAGAGCAGACAAGTGACTAGTGCTGCATTTTCTCTCAATCCCGTGCTACTCAGCTGATAATACCAACAAGGAAAACAATTTATTGAGTCTGGAGCTGTGATTTTCTGCTGAGGAAAAGAAATGTTCTTTGGGAACCAAACTGAGAGCTACAGCTCATTTTTATGTTGACAATGAGAAAGTGAGCATGATTTTAACTTGTCATTGACCTTTGCTGCAGTTGGATCACTGATCTAAAAGTCAGTGGCTATATATATAACATTATTCACATCAAACTATCATGTATAGTGTGGGAAAAACACATTTTACTATTTATAAAACATCTTTGCATGAGCAAAAGTTCTGCAAACATTAATCACAACTGTGTGAATGATTATCGACACCAAGGAAAATGCTCTTTTGTGAGTGATTCATCTCCTCTCTGCTGCTCAGGAAAGAGTGGACTGCCCTTTAATGGTGTCATATGCTTGACACTAACTACCCAAAACCTGAGATATTGGCACAGATGAACCTCACTCTGGCTCTTAGGCCTTGAGATGAAAAGTGGACGACTGCTCCCCATTGGGAAGTGTGTTTATTTTTGGGCATGGTTACTTGGCAATTTGTCCTAATTGCAACCTGACTAAACAGGAGTGAAAATCGCCTATGTGGGAATTTCCATAACCTTTGAACATACATCTGCATTTTGGAAAGCTGATAATCTCCAGGTGGTGTTAAATTAGGCTGGTTCTTCCTCAGCTCCCTTGGGAAGGACTGTGTCATTTAATTTCCCTTGCTACCATGCAAATGATTACACTCAATGTTGAACATAGCATTAGTCAAATCCCAACTGCCAATAATACTTTGGCCATATACGTCCATGTTGTTGTAGGTACTTTTCAGCTTTACTGGCTTATTAAAAGTGTGGCCTTATTAACTTTTTAAACCACTAAAATGATGATTAAATGGTACAGCAGAAAATGTTTTGAAGAGCTTCTTTTACAGATGGTTAGGTAGTGCTATGAGATGCGCTCTAGTTGTCTAAACAAATGTAGGATGATATCTCGTTTTTGTACTGCCTGCCCTCTTTTTTTTTTTTTTTTTTAATATTATCACAATAGTGAAACACAGGATCTTAACAGTTTCTCTTCTTGAACTTTGCAACAAATAGAAGTGTCATGGAACCACTGTGAAAACGTTTCCTTAATTTTCTATTTCATTGTATTTACAACAAAATTGAGTACAAATTGATGTCCTAAAAAGCTTGATGAATCAGACCCCAAAACACGTAACATTAACAGGATGTCTATTCTCAAAGCTTCTGAAGTACTTTGTTGGAGCCACTATTTTCCAAGTGAAGCACATTCAGTTGTTCTACCGAAGTTTCTGAAGTGTTTCGGTTATTATGCTGATTGTGTGAATATCTTCAGTTCTTCAGTTCCTCCCACCTCACTAACTTTCTCACATCAGTGCCGCTCATTTGCAAGTGTTCAGCAGTCACCTGGAAATAGGTCACACATCTGCATTTTCCAGCACCCTTGCATACCTTCTGACAAGTCACTGCCTGCTATCAGAGTTGACCTGCCTGTCAAATAATTTGAACACCTGCACTTTAGATATGTATTGCCAAGCTGAACTAGCTAGCAATATATGCATAAGTGGTTAATCAGGTATTCTGGACCTATTCTGTTCCTTGTTGTGGCTTCTGAATACTTCCTATTTCCCAGAAATACTTTTATGTAAAAAGTACAGTCTTTGAAAAGTCTATATATGGCACATACTTGCAGTTCTATACCAAAAACATGGAGATCCTTCTTTGTGTCCTAATAAATCTGAAGTTGTGAAAGGTGCCATTGCCACGTTTCAGCTTTAAATTTATTTTAAAATAAGCCAAAGAAAAAAAGGTAGCCAATTCCTTCAGAACATAAATACTTAAAATGTGTTTATATCTGAAATTTCTATGCTATCATTTATTTTTATAAGTATTCTGTTTTTTTTATGATATATCAGGAATCAGTATTTGGTTCTCATTAGCAGGATATAGAATTTATATTACTTGTGAAAAAGAAAATGCAACCAGAAAAGTCCCAAAAGAACACGAAAAGGACAAAACCCCCCAAAATATCCCAAGTGGAATTATTGCTAATATCTGTGTTTATTTATATCACTACACACAGGGGTTTAACATTAAATTCTACTATTTCAAAACTGCTTAATTTGCTTTCATAGTGAATCAAATCAGGAATTTCCTTGACAAAAACAGGCAAAGGAAAATCAACGTATCAGTAAATCGCTTACTTCAATTGGAGTGCCAGTTTTAAAAATGATATTACAAGCTAACACATAATGCAAACAAAACTAAAATGAAGATTTGAAATATATTATTTTGCATTTTTGGTTTTCCACACATTTCATTTTATGTTTATTTGTTCCCTGTCCCCAAACAAGAGCTTGTTTTATGGATATTTTAATCTAAAATCTCTTTAATGTACCTATTTCAGATTACTGTGTATTAAAATCATAGAAAAAGAAGGCTTAGAACAGAGAATAATGCTATTCATTAGACTCAAAGGTCAAGAAGGGATGACAAAATAGTTTATTAGAGCTTTCATATAGCTGAAAAAAAAGGGCAAACATTTGGGCACACAGTTTCTACTATCAAATTAAATTTGTTTCTATCTTTAGACATTCCTAATCCATTTGTCAATTAAGTTCTAAGGAGAGAATTAGAAATAAAACAAAATAAAACAAATACAGGAGCTGATGAATTATGTTAGAATTTGCATTTCCCTCAAGGATAAATGAATTAATTCATAGGTATCCTAAAGTGCAATTGCTTACTGCTTATTGTAGAGCTTCTTGAGTCTCCCTCTGATCTCTTCTGCAATCCCTTACATTTCCAAGTTTTGAAAGAATTTTAAAGAGGAGCTAAATTATTCCTAAGCTAGTTAAGCCACCTACAACTCATTAAGTGTAGAAATTCAGCACACACAACTGGTCTGAAGAACCATTCTGTTTCTTTAGCCTTATCACTTTCAGTGAAATTCACTTCACAATTTGACACATCTAAGGTGAGAGGCATAGGCTTAACAGTTAAGAGATTGCATTCATCCCTTTGTGTGAGATGCTTTGCAAAAGCCATCATAGTGACAATTCATTTGAATAACATGAAATATTTAGAGAACCCAATTCCCTCTTCCTGTAAAATGGCCATTTTAGCTGAGCACTAATAACACATGTGGTGAGGTGAATATTGAAGGCAGATCTTTTCCTCCAGATATGCAGAAAACTGAATGCAGAACTTTCTTCTTCTGAGTAAAATATGGTCTTAATTTCCTGAGGCTTGTTAGAAAATCCCCAGATACTGCTGTGTCCAGCAAGTGTGCCCGTTTATGATCAACGTTATTTGAATGAATGATCCCTGATAATGGAGGGAGGTTTCCTGTGCTCTCAGCCCTCTTAAATTCACAAATTAGCTATGCTGTTTTCTGCCCTGCTCCAGCCCTGCAACACTGCCTGAGATGCCTCCAAGAGATGCAAGGATCACTAGGAAGAAGCAGACCTAGAAATGGAGTGGGAATCATAAAATCATAGAATGAAATATCCACTCCCCCAACAAATAAATGAAGAAAGGAGGGTTTTGAACATTTCCATGTTCTTCATTAACAGCACAGAATACCTGAAGAGTTAGGGAAGAAAATCATCAGACAGCTAGCAAAACCAGGCGGAAGTTTCACTAAGACATGAGTGGCTAAAAAGAGTTCAGAAGTGAAAAAAAAGTAGCTAAAATTAGAATCCCTTTTATTCAATAGAGTCTTTCACAAACAACTCATGATTTGGTGGCTAGATGAAGGAATTTGCAACTCTTGGGAATGCCAACATATACAGTTGTAGTAACAAACTCAAAGGAGGCTAGTGAACTGCAGAAGGAAAGCAAGGGCTTGATGAACTGAAATATGTCAACACTGTATGCAGACGTAGGAACAGAAGGAAATGAAACTAGCAATGCTAAAAATTCCTTTGTCAGCTCTAAGAAGTAGGGAGATAGATATAAAAAATGATCATTGATAGAAACAGTCATAGTCAGAAAGGTCCATGATCAGTGTATATAATATTGCCAAAATAGGAAAAGACTACCTCTTTTTAATGAAGTGCTATGTCTCTGACATACAGAACAAGTTTTACAACAGAACTGTTGTTAGAAGGTGCATAAGCACAAATACATGTGCACAATATTATGTAATGTAAGCAAAGTTGTCAGTCTCAGCTTGAACTGAAACAACTGTATGGACATCAGCACTAAACAGCATAAAAGAGGCTTTAAAGGGGTGTTAGTAAATTTATCTTACTGAATTTGAAATGAAAAGTCATTGGGAATGTCAGGGGTAATTTTTCTCTCTTTCTTGATACTTTATATTTTCTCAAGCAGAAAGTCATATCAAAAACTTTTAAAGTGTTATTTAGGTGGAAGAAGAATGTTGTTATTGCAAAACTTAAGTACAGAATATCTGGTTTATTCAAAGCTTCCTACTAGCCCTGTAGGATAGTAATGACCAAATGCAGCAACTTTATTCATATAGAAAAATATTTCACTTCAGAATGACAAGCTCCCTTATCAGTTTGATGGTGATAAGAATTACCAAGAGTAATGATTTTATAAACAAATTTCTTAACATGAAATGAGAGATTACAAACCGGCATCTTTTTTCTGTCCATTACCTTGGCTCATCTAGTTATGATTTCCAGTATAGCAAGAACAGGTATTATTCAGGGGTCAGTCTGGATTATTTACACACTTGCCATCTCATAGCTACAAGAACATTAATGGTTGCAAACCTGGGAACAGATGTGGGGTATATATGAGCACTTGCTTTCCATACTAAGTTTAACTTACGATCTTGTTTTCTAGACGTTAACTTTATTTATATCCTAAACTAACCAAATTCCAAAATATGAAAGAGAAGAGAAACAGAACCTTTCAATCCAAATGTAAAGCTTTTGAAGGCAGCAAGTCCCAGAACAAGATTGCTACGACACTCCACTGTTCTCTAACATCCTTCAGTTCTTGTTATCTCCAGATAACAATCTATTTTCCAGCATCTTATGAAGGCCGAAAAATCTTGCTTCTGCTTAGCAAATTAAAATGAAAAGTCCAAAACTGCAGCCCCTAGAAATTCCCAATAACTTCCTAGAGCCGCAAGCTGTAACACCTCATGATACTGCAATCATTATCTGAAAAATCTATGGCAATGCAGAGATTTGAAACCAAGTATTCAAATCTTACGCTAACGCACAATCAGACAAAAATTCTGCCAGGCTTTTGGGAGGAGAGAAATAAAGCCTCTAGGAGTGAAAACCCCAATGGCATGCATGTGTTTCAGACCCAACTTGTTGAAAATACGAATGTAGTTACAGGCTTTTTTAAGGAGGAAAGAAAAAGCAATAATAAAGGAAATCAAAGGTACTACGATGAAAAGTTCTTGAAGTTTTAGATTGTTTTAACGGCTGGCCTGTCTATACCTGTAGATACAACAGAATAGCGTCTGCATGCAAAACAATAGTCTGTCCACTACACAACAGGGAACTGGCAATGTGGTATTACAAAAGAAACCCATCACCGTCTGCACACAAAGTGAAGCTGACTTTTAAGTTTTGGTCAATGCATTTTCTTTTCTTCAAGGTCTATTTACACTTGAGTTTGACAGGACTCTGACTGGGGATATAATCACCGACACTATGCTGCAATTTAGAATGAGAACAAGGACATTATTAGTAAAGGAAGCATGGGTGAGTTACAGTTTGCTTAAAATAAAATTGCAAAAAAAGGACTCTAAGAAACTGCATTTAAAGCCTGAAGAAAAAACTCAACTCCACAATAAAATATTTTTCATGGTAATACCTAATATTTTGTTATTGGAAACAGAAAACAGCTTCATTATTAAAAATCACCAGGTAAAAGAATACTTGAATAAATAAGCAGCAGAACTTTTTGCACATCACTTTCCTTATTTAAATCTCTGCTCAGAGAAGGGCCTTAAAATTCACTTGTAGTCATGGGCTGTGACGTTTTAGGACCACAGAGACCTGTGGACCCAATAAAAATAGAGAAATGAGGAGGGTGAAGGAGCATTTTGCATAGTCAAATGGGATTCCCAAGACATGCTAACTGTGGGGAGAAGGAAGACTTCCTTGGAGGTGATATATTCAGGCAGGCATCTTGCTGAGCATTATGAGCAGATACTTTTGTCCTTGGTGTGATGTTCTTGCTCCTACAGACCACAAGTTTTGCCATCTTTCTGCACTCCCTTGAAAGCACAAAATGAAAAGAAAACATCTACCAGTTGTTTCAAGATCTGAAAACCTAACAGTGTGAATTTGGCACTCGAGCATGCCACTGGGATGTTAGTAGCAATCTTAGATACGTGTAGGTGGGAACAGAGGTTTTCCACAAGGCAGCCACAGGGTTAATGATAGAAAATTGTGTTGCTGGACGTTCCCAAGATTGCTCTTTAAAAACAGTATACAAGTAACCAACTATTTGCTGCCTCCTGCGGGACTGCAATCATCTTATAATTTCAAATGCTATTATCAACTCTGCAAAAGCAATGTATTTTGACTGCATTTAAACATGTGGAAGGAAGGATTGTTTGAAGTAGGTTTCACTCATGAGTTTTCGAAATGCTAATCTATCTTCTGGACATTATTGGCTTGAAATCAGTTCCTAGCAGGTGAAACCTAATGGTCTCAACTTATTAACTGTATGTTAAAAGAAAGGAGGAAAAAAGAAAGACAGCGATAGCAACATTTTGACTGACTTGATTCCTATTTGTGTGAAGGCTCATTTTCCACATATCTGTGTAAGGAGGATTTTAACTGACAGCAAATGCACAGATTTCACCTAACTTAGCAACCCTTTGTGGGTGGCAAAGGTAGGTTTAACAGTCTTAATGCAAACAAGAATGAGGTCAAGTATAAAATAAATAAGGATGGAAGCTTTGTTGTCAGTGAAGGATTTCTAACACATTTCCTGCAAGGAGCGCATTCCTTTTTTTCTTCTTTTCTCTCACAGACAGTTCTGCAAGGTACAGGAAGCATTACACTGCTAATGAGCTTTCACTAAGGCTTGTTTCGTAAAAGCCATTTTGGAAAGCATCTGCATATAACTGAACTTTATAATCTGCCTCTTCTCACTGCTATTTAAAGACTCTCAACAAAACCTGAAAGAGAGATTGTCAGTTATAATGTGGGTTTTAACCACTGGAACACCCACAATGTTTAGAAATGCAATGCTGAGACAATAATGGACAACTCTTTGGTTGTGATTTTGATGAAATGCCTATGAACTTTTGCAGCTCTAATGAGTCTGCTTCAGACTAGCAGTTACTGCAGGGTGAACCCAGTTATGTCAGGTCCTATGAATTTTGCTGTTGTTACTGAAAACAGAATCACAGAATAGTTAGGGTTGGAAAGGATTTAAAGGATCAGCATTATTAGTAAGAAGATCTGAATCAATGAATTAAATAATAAAATAGAGATTCAAATATTTTTAAACCTCTTATGTAGTCGTTTCACTAATCTAGCTTAAAAGACTTAATTTTAGAGGTCAGTTGTACAAACCTGTTTTGTGAGGGATAATAAACATATGGTAAACTACGTGGCTCATGTTCACCTACAAGGTAGAAGCAAGTTAAAAAAAAGGACTGTTTTCTCAAAGTGGCAAAGCTTAACTCATGAGCCCACTGTGCCACTACATAAGCATCAGTAATCACCACCAATATCACTAGTAACATAAAACAATATCACTAATATCCAATTTATTATAGTATAGTGAGCTAAACTTCAAAATGCGAATTTAAAATGCTCAGAGAATGATGTTACTTCCCCCTCACCCCCCCAAATCTAGGGTATTTTATTTTTTCTTTGGATGTAACAAATTATTTTCAATGCTTAAAGGTAGAAATTCTCTTCACGTTACTCTGCATTTCAGAATGGAAAGAAAGAAGGAAATGAAAAGCTTTTCACTGAATAAAGTCTGAAATAAATTATCCAGAAGCATATTTTACAATATTGAAATATAAGAACACAAACTGTTAAATAGAAAATATATTAGCAGGTTAAAATTGTTAGTACAACTAAGCAAATCACAATAAGAAACCAAAGTAAAAACTTAATGTGATCATGTCCTGAGGGAAAAGGTAATTAAAATGGTATGTTCTTATAAAATGCTGTAGTTTCAATGAAATTGCGTTTAAAAGGAAAAGGGAATAGTCAACCAAATCTAAGACTGTATTTCAACAGCAAAGCTTTTGCTGTTCAGCTTTGATACAATATTTAGAAAAACATATTCACATTTGCACTGTCACTTGCAAGAAAGAGCTACTTGTTCTTAACACACTAGTTTTCTAAACTCTGGAAATCTGATAATTTTAACTTAGCTTATGATCATTAGTAAACCTGCGACTTAATTTCTATAATGATGTACTGCTGGAACACTAGTCCTCTTTCAAATCAAAAGAATATCAAGCACTTCTGAAATGACCTAAAAGCTATTCAAATCAGTGGAAGGACTTTCATTTCTTTGGGCTTTCATCCAGACTTCACGCTTAGTTTGAAAGACTAGGCTCCTGAATTGTAAGCAAAGAACAAACAGTGCTAGTGGACTCGCTGTACTGAAGTGCTAAAACTGGGCAGAAGTACATAAAGTACCTTTTTTTGCCTTTTCAGTAATAGTACTTGAGAAATGGAGTTGACAGGGGCACTTAAAAACAGTATTCTTCAGAAATACCTTGTAAAATCTGTACCTGAATACACCTGGATTCAGATAACAAAAGCTTTGAGAGCACATCGCAATTATTCAACTCCACACCCTACAGACAAGCACCTCAACAACTTGGCCCTCATCTTTAAAGCTTTTATTGATCTGGATCTGTAACAGTGAGAAAACAGCTTAAAATTCTAAGACATAGATGACTGACAAAAAAAACAGTGCATTTCTAGCGCAATAGATTTGTCCCTCACAAGAGGAAAAGAAATTTGTCCAACGGCTTTCTCAAATGAAGGAGGCTGGTAAGACATTTGAAAAATTCATGTAAAATCTGGAATCTATTTCAAACTAGCCTATGTGTCATTTTTAAATAATAAAAACACATAATCCAGCAAAACAAAACAAATACTTTACTGCGTATAAAAAGCCATATGCATGATTTTCTTCAAAGAGAGAAAGGTAAGAACCACATATTCAGTAGCCCCTAAAAAAAGGGAAAAGCCATAGTTCTCTATGCATTTAAAAGAAGGAATCACTAGGTATTTTCTTTAATCCTTGGAGTTACACTCTGAGGATGTTCTAGAATTTACCTTTAATTAAAAGAGGGACTTTTTCTACTTCATTCTACATAAATTATTCACATGAGTTCTGTGGCTCAGTGATAGCACGTTAACAGCTTTGTTATTTTCTTTAATTGCTGCACGTAGGTAATCAGAATGCATTATGTTGAAAGATAATTATGACTATTTTCTATTGTCGAATGATACTGGGGAGCCTCAGCAGCGTGTTTTAGTTACACCACTTTTCATGTGGGTAGGGAGGAAATTGTCAAGAATTTCCCAAGGCTCTGAATTTTTCTACAAATATACTAGTTACTCAAAATTGATCCCAGACTAGTTACAGTTCTTTCTAGTTCTTTCTAGTGGACAAGTCATGTCACAGAAGTCTATTATATTTAGGCAAATGTTCCCTTAATTTGGAGGCTTAAGCAACACTGCAAACATATTTTTGAGCCACGATGTTTTTACTTCAATGAGTAATTTCATAGAATCATGTGTAACCTTATCTAGGTGTTCCTGCTCTGGCAGGGGGATTGGACTAGATGATCTCTTGAGGTCCCTTCCAATCTCTAACATACTGTGATACTGTGATACTGTGAATAGTTGGAAAGGACTTTAAGATCATCCAGCTCCAACCCGCTGCAATGAGCGGGAACACCTCACACTAGACCATGTCACCCAAGTGCCCATCCAACCTGGCCTTGAACACTGTCATGGATGGGCTTCCTTGAGCAACCTATTCCAGTGCCTCACCACCCTCTTAGTAAAGAACTTCTTCCTTACATCTAACCTAAACTTTCCCTGTTTAAGTTTGAACCCATTACCTCTTGTCTTATCAATACAGTCCCTAATGAAGAGTCTCTCTCCAGCATCCTTGTAGGCCCCCACTAGATACTGAAGGCTGCTATGAGGTCTCCACACAACAGATTTACATGAAAGTTCTTCTATCAGTGTATGCACAGTTGTCATGAAGCAGCATGAGTACAGGACAAATTTTGGTGCATGAATTTTAACCTCAGTAGAAGAAATTTCCATATCCTACGCAGACAGCATTGGGCTTGTATATATGAAGATGATTTGGTACTTTTTTACCTTCCTAGAGACAAAGACTTATAACAAATATTTATTTGCCTGAAGATGGAAGCAGTTCTACTTAACTTCCTGTTTTCCCTTCATTTGAAAAGTTTGGAAGGCAGAAATTTACCAGAAATGTTGCACTACGTGCTGACATCATGCTAACAGGTACTGCATCAACCCTAATTTATACAGCGTTTCTTCACTAAGCTTTTCTGCAGTGCCAACTTGTTTCTCTTAGGTAGTGACAGTTTTCACAGATAACCAATTAGCTGGAAATTAAACATGGTATGTGAGTTTGACAGCAGTTAACAGCAGCCAGCAATTAAAGGATGAATCTCACCCCTAATTTATTGTGATATATTGCATTGTTTAAAAGTAATATAAGAAATAACTGTAAAATGCCAATGAGGAAGACCTCACAGGTCTGGTGTTCTATCCTCTTACCTGTGCAAGATGTTTTTAATACAGCCAGTACTTAAATGTGTTCAAGATTATTGTTTTCCTGACATCCATGTGCATTAACATGCATACCTTAAATGATTTCAGTTTACCAGGCAATGACTTAGAATCTATTAAATTGGTAAATAACAAAGTGCACTGTGCTTAAAAGCACAATATTATATTAAATGGATTTCCTTCTACCTTAAGAGGATCCGCTTCCATTTAAGGTAAGCAGGATGTGCTAAAAATGGATTATTTTTGGAGACTGGGTTTGCCTCAAGAGTCTGTTAGAAGGTTTCTAGAGCTGAAAAGTCCAAATTCCTAGACAGTAGTTTACAAAATATGTAGGGATCTCATATCTGCATGAGTTTAAGGCACTACCCCTTCAAAACAGGACTGCACTCATATTTTAGGATGAAAAATGACTATCAGTCAAATGGAAACATTCAGAAGATTGCAGTACAGTGTGACAATTGTCACACCTTGCTGTAGGACCTTCACATGCTTTGTGTCCTGAAACTCTAACTTTCAGAATTTGATCACTTTTCACTGTGAATGTTTACCCTAGCACAGCACAGTGCCCAGGAAAGACAGTGACTTCAAAACCTATAATCTATTCTTTAATGTCTGGGTTGATTATTTTCTCGTCGTTCCTCTTTTTATACTCTATGTTACAGACTAACTGTATGTGCTTAGGGTTCTGAATGCAATATCATATTAAGACAATTTAATACACTAGTATAATAAAATAATAAAAAGAGTAATATTTTTAATTTTCCTTCTAAAATTATTTCCCAGAGTAGAAGTATTGCTCTTGAAATAAAAATATCTAACAGTGGCAGGTAATATCTTTTCATTTTACAGAAATAGATTGCAACAGTTGCATCTGTCACGTGGATTATAACTGTTGAAAGCTTTACATGGATGTGATTCTTACAAAATATGACTCATTGTTCATGTTCAAGGCTAAAGCTAGCCATAAGTATTTATAAAATGTATGGATTATTTTTAAAACCTGTTAAATTTTACGTGTAACTGAAATGAAGAAGCCTACCTAAATCTTTCAAATACTTCCTGTTTAGGAAAACCACACTTTTACATTTTTATTAAAGAGCAAGGATTTGTGTAAAACATGTTAAGATGTATCTTATTTTGGCATATATTTATAAAATTCTTACATTGTTCTTTGTTCCCTGAAGTTAAAATAAAATAAATTTTTATTAATATTGGCCAAGACCACAAGTTCTTTTACATAATGGGATTCTTTCCCATTTCTTCATTATAGCGAAAGCAAAGTGCTTTTTATAGACATTTATTCATAATTTGTAAACCAGTTACGACTTTAATGCACAGGTATTCCAACCAGGAAGGGTCACAGTTTAGTTTGCATTATATGGTCATCAGAAACATGAAGTATTAAATACTTTTAATGTAAGTTGCCTCATTTTCTTTCATGACCCAACACTAAGTAATTATTTTCTGCTGATTACAGATTTATTTATAAACTTTTGCTCTCATTAAACATCCTAAACTCTCCACTAGCTTTTTAGGTGCAGAAACTGACCTTATTCTAACAGTAACTGGGTTTTATCTCCTTGAATTTCAAGGGGTTTGGGTCTAAAATAAACACTTATGACTTCAGAAGGAAATGGAAGGGTAATAGCAATGACAAATATAGATTTCTTACTGATTCAATGACTGAAAATTCAAGAATGTTTTTCATATCATATATTAGTGACCTTGAAGGTTATAACTTGAAGCTGCTACATTTGTTCTGGTTCACCACACACACTTGATCTATCGAAGCACTGACTCATGAAATTCAGGTGTGATGAGTATATAAAGACCATTTACTACAGAATTAGGAAGACTAGAAAGGTTATAAAGGAGCATAATTTACAAGTGATATAACTGGACTAGTACTGGAAGCCTTCCTACATCATTATCATTGTACCAAGACTAGAAGAGTATATAAAAAAATCAGTAGTGATGAAAAAGTCAGACAATAATTAGATTATATATACACAATAATTGGGTAGAATAAAAGAGATATTCAGGTGGGAAAGCTGTAACACAGATTTATGGTGGATGGGCCAGATTTGCTCCCTAGACAACAGCAGTGTCATGGACTGAATGCAGATCTCTGCATGTAGCTTGGAGCCTTGCATAATTCAGGATATAGAGGCACTATGGCCAGTCAATATAATAAATGCCAATTTATGAGGATAAATTGCCAACTAGAATTTGAAAATGCCAGCTTTATAGCAAAACAATTTGCGATTGCTCAAATGATTAGTAAGTTGATTAGCTTAACAAGGCTATTCATCTACTAAATGTGAAGCTTTTCAAGGTTATTTGTGGATGCCTGCTCTCATCTAGTTCACTTTTCCCGGGTATGTGACATGACTGTATGCACTGGCTGGATAGTTACAGGCTCACTCATCTCTGTCTCTGGAAGACTACTTGGGTTGACTCATCTAGTAAACTGAAACCAGTAAGGACAGATACTCATCTGGTATACAGAGACAGAGTGACAAAAAGACCTTATCAAAGTTGTAAAAGAATAAGCTAGCTGCCAACTGTTTCCATGAAATCTAAAGTTGTAACAAAAAAGAAGATCCAAAGTTATCCAAGGTTAAACTCTTCCTTTAAGCTTGATTCAGACTGTTATGTTTTGGTTCTGTTCAGATCTGTGTGAAATTATGTACCTATGAGCCACAATTCCTTGGCAGTAAAATGAAATCAAGTGTCCATCTGCTTTAGCTTGGGCTCTTATTTCTTGCTAATAAAACTCCTCTCAGCAGAAAGCTGATAAACAATTTTCATTTGCCTACAGTCGCTTCTCAGCAGATGCTCACATACTTTTGAGCTCTGCCAATCACTTTCTAATACTTCCCAAATCAAACTAATGGCAATTAAAGCTGTAAGCGTATATACAGGATTATAGACTTGAAGGGAAGTGTTACACTGAAGTGGAATACATGATTATCTACAATATATCTTGGAATTAAAGAAAAGGTTGTTTTCCTGAGATTAAAACTAGTGGCCATAGCACATTCACCCAACACCAAAAGCACAATGGGCATGTTGTGCAAAAGAAGTGAGAGACAAAGAGTGCAAACTAGAAGAGAAAGTGTCTTGGCATGAAAAGCCTGTTCTCATCATATCATAGTCTGTATTGGAAACTATGAAAGAAGCTGTGCCTGTTGGAACAGCTTTAAAAAGGCTTTTTCCACTCCCTCACTAGTTCAGGTCTGTCTTGGTTGCTGTATCACATGCAGCATCAAAGAGAAACAGGTCTGAGATAGGGTATGCATCTTCCACAGGCAGGAACCTGTCCTGGGATCTTTGAGTCCTCTGTCTTCACCATGGCAGCAAAAAACTAAGAAATTCTGCCTTTTAAACAGGCAACAACAGACGCACTGAATGCTATTTTTAAAATCATCCCAATTAAAGGCCTAAAATAGGAAACATGGTGATTTAGTTTAAAACCCAACAAAACCAATCAAGCACATCATAAATTGCAGACTTAAAATACATAAATTACAGTGGAAGGTATCTAGGCTATTCTCTGTTAAAACGGGAATATGCATAGCCTACAAAGTCAATAAAATATTTTAAAACAATTTATTCATACAGGATGCAAGAATGTCCAGGGCAAAATTTTAGGTATGTGAGCAGATAAAACCTTGTTATTTTCTTATAAAGCCTGATATAGGGAAGACCTTATTTTAATATACTAAACTAGACAAATAGTATTCCATTTCTTTCAAGGTTATACAAGGCAAGTCAGCTAAAATGGAAATTTGATGTGTGCATAATGTTTATACAATAGGAATTTTAAGGGATAGAATGCATAACATAAAATTTGTTTCTAATCACTTTTTACTTGCCAATCTTTAAAGCTCAGCAAGAAGGCTGAATCGTTATGTCGTAGTAGATTAGGTTTTAAATCAAGTGCATAAAACATCCACTGATAAAACTAATGCATAAAACATGAGACTCGGAATCACTGGGACTGAACTCTAAACTGCATTCTGATGTATGGATTCATAGTGTCAGCACAATAAAAAAAATAGACTGGAAATCCAAATTACCTAGTAGATTCAAATATTGCCTCCAAATTATTACAGTATATGATTTTATCAGTGGTTTTTTGGTTTCTCTTATTGCTTATGTCTGGTTTTGGATATTGATTTGCACTTTAAAGCTGAATGTAGTTGCATAACACAGTAAAGGATTCACTTGTAGAACGGCAAGAAATTTAAACCCTAAAAAAGAAAAATATAGGCAAGCAATTTGCTAGCCTAAGGATAATTTTATTTCAATGAGAAGCTCCACAGTAAATTACATAGTACTTATGTATTACTTAAGCAGAGTCATAATTTAACTATTTAACAGTCTTTTTGTACTTTTCCTTTTGGAAGCGTATGTCACCTCTACATAATTGGAATTTGCATATTTGTTATCCCTTCTTCAATTATGGTAACAAGCTAAGGAGAAGAATAAAATGCAAAATTACTCAAAGTTGGAGAATAATGAAAATGCAACCATATTTAACTTCTACTTTTGGAAACACATACCTCCTCCAGAATCATGTTTAAATTAATCCTAAATGGAACATATACACAGACAGAGTTAAAGGCAAGAGAAAGGTTTTGCAGATCCCAGAGAAGTGTCCAAAATCTAATATGGCTACTTGCAAAATCTAATCAGCTTACTTCTAAAACCACAACCGAGTTGGTTAGAAAAATCTCAGGCTTTATGGACTAAGCAAAACCAGACGTTCCCTGGTAAAAATATTACTATTTTATCTCCCAAAGAATATAGAATCATAGAATCCTAGACCGGTTTGTGTTGGAAAGCTCATCCACTTCCAACCATCCTGCCACGGGCAGGGACACTTTCCACTAGAGCAGGTTGCTCCAAGCCCCATCCAACTTGGCCTTGAACACTGCCAGGAATGGGGCAGCCACAGCTTCTCTGGGCAACCTCTGTAAACTTGTAGATATCAGAAATCAAATTAAGATGAAGCTTTGACAGATAATCTATGTGTTAAAAAATGCACTGGAAAGATAAAATTAGAACAAGCTTTTTCCATGGTTAATGGAATATACCAAGAAACACATTTAGAGCAAGAACATGGAATTATATTGACTTAGAAACATTTAAATCAAGTATACCGGATTTCCTTTTATCTGTGCTCTTTGAGGTTTGCAATATATAATCCTTACATGAATGGATCTTCAAAAATCCTTTCAGCAAGTCACTCTTTAAAATTCACAGTATTCCTTTGCACTCTATTTGTACCAGTTCTGAATTTTATAGGAGCATGGTAGTGACTTATCTTAATAGTGCAAAACTGTTAACAGGGGTGGTGACAGGCTGTCAGTTCCTAATGGTACTGGCACCATTCCTGGAGTCTCTGATTTCAGTTGTATTAACTTTATCCTGGATGAGTCAATTGAGGGTAGTCACTCTTAAGAGTCGTGAGTATTAATTTAATGAGGGCAAACACTGTTGTTGATTTGCTACTGCAACATCTCAGCTTTCCAGCAACTGTAGTTAAGTACTCCAAAGGCTTATTGCAATCTATGCTCTGAATTGGACATGAAGTGACAATACCATTAGTTCAGTTCTTTCACTACTGTCAGTCTAAAAGAGTTAAAGGACAGATCTGATTGTCATGAAATTCATGATTCTGCTTCAATACCTTATCCTCTTGAGTATTCTAAAGTCATAAGCTCAAGTGCTCTTATGAAAGTTGTACACGAGAGGCATAATTTTAGGTTTTAAAAAATAAACTGAAGTGTTGAAAAGACAAAAGAGATTGGGGAAAATAAAGGAAATAGTTAGAGGCATTTATCCAATACCAAGAGGCAAAGATCATCATTTACCGTGTACAGCTTGGCCTTGGAAAAAGAATTTTTATAGAACATAGTGATTTAACTATAAAAAGAATTCCATTGTAAACATCCTGAGGTAGGAAAGAATAACTGCACCTTCAATCACGTTGATGTTCAATCTATAGAGATGCGTGATACGGAAATTATTCCACAGCATATAGCAAGGAATTGTTGCAATTTTTCCTTCAATAGTTACCCTGATTTTGTAATTTTTATTTTTTTAACAGGGACAGCTATGGTGCATTATTTAGACCTTAGATCTATAGAATGACATAGAATAGAGTGAAAATTTGTATTTGATTGCAGTGTTGTAAAGAACTAAGAAAGAAGGTCACACAGGGAAAAGGAATGTAACAGTACGTCAAGAAGAAAAATAAGAAATTTTCAGCGGAAGGATCAATTATTTATCCTAAGCCACACATAAAAAAGGGCGACTAATTTTCTATCTAAAACATGCCTTAAGACGCTATAAGGCTAGTAACTAATACAATTGCTAATAGTGGAATTAACTATGCCCTGATCAGACTTCCTAGAAGAAATGGACTGCCATGAATTGGTTTAATAAGTATATATGAAGTCTGAAAAGATAAAGATGGCTTGTCTACAATTCTTTCTTATTTGTCTAGTCATCACAACATCCTATGAAAATAGCATTATGTGGGATAGAAAAAGACATGAAGAAGCTACAGCATTACTAGAAGCTGTAGGCAAGAAAAATTGGAGGAACTTATTAATTTTCTGAAGAATGTGAAAGTTCTGACATGTATGTGTGTGTATATGTATACACACAGAAGTACAGAGATGCATACGAAAAAACTTGTGTTCCAGCTAAATCCCCATGTCATCAAGGGGGTGAAAATAGATTTTTATGAAATTAAATTATTGTGGGAGTAGAATATGGATATTAGAACTCTTCTATCTCTACAGTCATGGACTGTTGTGAGCATCTACAATCATGGGCTGTTGTGGGAACAGTTTAAACAGGGACGGGAACAACTGTTGTGTAAGGTACCATGGTTTTTTTTGTCACATGCGTTGCAAATATGGTGAGGCTGTGTAACCATCAGCCAAGAAATTGCACTGATCCAGCACTGATCATCAGGACTGACTTAACCCCAGCAGAGAGTGATGGCAGGGTTTTTTCACACAACCAGATGTACCCTGCAGTTGCCACTTGCTGCCTTGTACCCTCTTCCAGAGGTACAAATTACAAACTGTAAAAGTACAAACTGTACCCACCAGCTGCCTGTGAATAGGTAGACATCATATGTCTCTCAACCATGTAACATTTTGATGTGCGGTACATGATCGTGCAGACTGGTCACAAATATGACAACTCTCAAGATACCTGTGATGGAAAAAGGTCTTGGTAAAAACTTAGTTCCGTTGACTGTTACACAAATCATAACTCTACAGACATTTCAGGTTCACTACTGTACATTGACTAAGGCACGTTCAAACATCCATCTTGAAATTACATTCCCAACTTCTTTCTATTCACATTCAATCGAGTGGAGTCTGTCCCTTAAAAGGTTTATACAGGAGATATAAACCTTTTCTTTTTTTTTTTTTCTCTTTTTAATATATATTTAAAGTGCATGTAGTCTACCTAACTTTTGACAAAGAACCAGTAAGGCTGTAATGTCATCCACCTTCTTAAAATGGTGTGTATTAAATCAACAATTAAATCAATATGTCATGCTTTACCAGTAAGTTATTGAATGTCTGAACAAGTACATTACATTTTGAGGAGGCTGCTACAGACAAAACTACACTGTATCTCATATTTCAAAGATCATTAAAAAACCCCAAACAAACAATTATCCTGTCAGCTTTATTGTTGAAGTCCATAGCAACTTTAACCAGGCTAACACTGGGCCCCACAAGGAGGCTGATTGGGCTGATTAAAATCTGGAGTAGCCCCCTCATTGAATGTAACATGGACTGAATTTCAGCTGTAGCATACAGAATAAATAGGCAGTGAGTTAGTCAGGCAATGACCAAGGCTATGTCCACACATGAGCACAGAAATAGTCATTAGTACCTGATCTGTGTTAATGCATGCTCATTTTTGCTAATGCTAAGCAATGTTCTGTGGTAGCTTCATTGCATCGGTCACTGTTTCTCTTCACCTCTGTAGACTGAAATTTGCTTCCCCATCTGCCTCTCACTGCCCGTAGCCACTATTTCCAGAGTCTTGCTGCTGCAGTTGCTTCTCTTGACTTCCATTTAATTTTGTCTGAGAAACATCATATTCCTGCCAAAATACTTGCCATCATAGCTGGGTGCCCAAAGAGGTGCTGGTTCTGTTGGAGAGGATACACTATAGCTTGTCTCTGCTAAAATCCCAGGAAATGTCACTCCACATCTCACCTACTGAACTTAAACATCTGTATATCTGATTAAATTTTCTCTCCTCATGCTCAAGCACAGTGTGTAACTGCTTGGAGCTGTTAACTGTACACTAAGGTTTTTTTCTTCCTTCTGTCTTTTTCAGGCTTTGAAGCTTTGGTAGTTCTAAAACCCAAAATGTCCCAAAGGAAGAGCAAGTATATGAAAAGATAAATCAATGGGGTTTATGTCAACTTTTGATCACAATCTCCAAAGAGGAAGAGAGAAAGTAAAACACATGTAAAAGCAAGCGAGATGGTATCTCCCTTGTATCTATTCTCTCTCTAATTCCATAGAGAGATGTCACTGACCGTAATAACTCTCATTCCATGAGACTCATTCATTTTTCTCCAAATGGACTGGAGCACTCAGTGTAATGTCTTAGATTACATCTGTATGTAAAAAATACTGGTGGTTTCCTTACAGGAAAATGAGTGAGAGAGACAGGAAAACTGAGTACACTAAAAATCACAATTTTTTAACTTTTCATAATAGAAAGTGGTACAAGGTATACAAAAAACTCTTTCTAGAATTATAAAAGTGAGGATTTTGCTTAGCAAGCCTCTATCTGACTGTATTTCACAATACCAAAATAGAGGAAAGAAAAATCAGCCATCACTTTGGTTTAAAATCCCACATTTTAAAGTCTCCTTTATTTAGAGTACGGTACACTTTTAGACATTTTCTTCCTGAATTAATAGAAGAGGTGATAGAATTAGGAGATTGTTATGCATTACATGAATCAGCACTACTGTGGCATGAGACCTTTGCCATTAAGCTTAGACATATTTAATGAGACAAAAGTGTGGTAAGATTCAGGAATCTTGGGTTGCTTTTCAGATTTTATAATTACAAAAACCTTCACACGTCCTATAGGCCTGTTAAGCACAAGTCAAGCAAAAAATGACAATTATACAAAGAGTACAATTAGACAAGGATGACCAACAAATTCAAGGATGGCCAACCTATGACCCACGGTCCAAATAAAGGCCACTAAAAAGACTCAGACATCTCACAACCTGTTTTGTTTTTCTTAGTAACACTGAAGGAAAGCAAAATATTCCCTATGGAAAAGAAATTTGTACATGATAGTTGGTCTGTCAAGGCATGTAACCCCACACACACTGGCTAGATTACTTCTGAGGTAGCTAAAATGTTTAACCATTTTGATTTCTTAATAAAATCTTCCAAAAATCGCAGGTCTGTCTGGTTCAGATGATGATGATAATGATGATGATGATGATTATCATCATCATCATCATTATCATTATTATAATTATATTTATTATTATATCCAAATATCCAGTGTAGGTCGGAATAGGTTGAATGAAATATTCATAACTTCCAGGAAAAAAACCCAAACAAAACAACAGATGGACAAATAACAGAGCTCGTTTCTGAAATTTATATGAAAATTTATAGATAAGCACTTTCTTCTGATGAAAATAGTCAGAAACCAAGTACTTAAAACAATATGAAGATAGAAATAACCCCAAATTTCAATGACTGTCATTGTCTAAGTGAGAAAAACAAAAAAAAACACCTGTATTTTTTTCTTTTTCATTAGCTACTTTTACTGGGTTTCAAGTTCAAACCTTGGTATGAGTTTATATAAGAAATAACAGGGGGGTGGTTACTGGTCACTTTATTAATTATATTTTCACCATCTTAGCAAAATGAGATAATACATATGCTTTTTATTATTAATTTTATTAGTCATTAATGGTGCATGATTGCATGTTATGATCAGTTAGGGGTTTTTGAGCTTAGTAAGAGCACTACTCATTGCTGATAACTAGACTAGATAGCAGAAGAATTAGGTTGAAGTTAAGGAATACTCTAATTCAACTCTAACTTCTTTACATGCAGCAAATAAACTACATAGTATTGTCAAGTGTTTTTTCCAGTAGGTAGAAACGTTGCTTTGATTTCTCAGTGTGGGAAAGCTGATGCTTTATTTTTGTAAATATTAATAATTAGATGATAAAGAGAAAGATACAATAAAGAAAAATAGAAGGCTTCTAATAATAAAATATTGATAAAGCATTTTTGTGTTAGAAGAAGGAAAATGAGCAGAGCTATGTAACTCAGAAAGCTTGATGTGGTTGAGGCAGCCAAATTCTTTACTTGTGGAGAAAGAGACTTCTGAGCTTGTCATGCTCTTAATGGATAATGTAACACTCAAACTTAACAAAAGTTTTCTCAAGTGTTTTCCAACAGATGTTGTCATTCCTGGAAATTATAGTCAAGAAAATTTCATTGTTATTGCTGCTTTAACAAATTAGCCAATTTAAGAAGTCTTCTAGAAGTATAGTTAGTTGCAGATTGACTACTGATTGCTCCAACTTTCACAGTTTAATGGGTCTGTGATCATAATGACTTTACAGATGTATTGCTCCAGGACCTCTAGCAGTCTCAGTCTCTCAGCATTGAGAGAGAGATGACTCAGCAGCCAGGTCTAAAGATATAATTCACAGGGTTCCTGACTTAATGTTCTGCCTTTCCTAGTGTCTAGTCTTATGCTTGAGATGAAGGTGTGTCCTGGGTTCAGCAGTAGCAGTCATTTTTCAACTTCTTAGTAGCTGGTGTAGTGCTGTGGTTTTGACTTTCAGCCTGGGAACAGCGCTGATAACACCGATATTTTTAGTTGCTGCTTAGTAATATTTAGTTTGACCAAGGACTTTGTGAATCTCATGCTCTGCCAGGGAGGAGGAGAAGCAGGGAAGAAGCAGAGACAGGACACCTGACCCAAACTAACCAAAGAGGTATTCCATACCACAGCACATCATGCCCATGTAACATGCGGGCAGTTACCCGGAAGGGCTAGATCACTGCTTGGTTGGGCTGGGTATCGGTCAGCAGGTGGTGAGCGGTTGTATTTCTCTTCCCTTGTTATTTCCCTTATCATTATTATTATTGGTGGTAGCAGCAGTGGTTTGTGTTATACCTTAGTTACTGAACTGTTCTTTTCTCAACCTGTGGGAGTTGCATTCTTTCGATTCTCCCCATCCCTCCAGGAGTGGGGGGGAGGAAGGGGGGGGAGTGAGAGAGCGACTGCGTAGTTGTGATTTATGGTAGTTGGATTTATGGCTGGGCTTAAACCATGACAAGGTGTCACTGTGTTCTTAGGATATGTAAGGGAAAGTCGGCTACCCTCAACTTAATTGGAGAATTCACCCAAAGGCTAAAAAGAAAATGTTATGACAGAGACTTAGGAGAGACTGCATGTAGGTATATCTGGTACTCGTACACATGAGGTGGCAAAACCATCTTGTATAGGCCACCTTAGTGTACAGACAGTGTTGAGATTAGTGGAATGCTGCATAGTATGATTACTTCTGAGATTTGCCCAAAAGCCTCGTTTGCCAGGTTGAAGTCTCGTTCTCAGGTCTTTTCAAGCCTCCTTTGCCATTAACATGAACTCGACATGAGGTATTGATGAGATTACAAATTCACTCAAATGTTTCTAGAGGAAAAGAATATTTAACTAGGAAGGTATGATCACATCTTTGTGTGAGTCAGTGTGAAAAGTACGAAAGAGTGAAAACTCATTGAAATTACCATTTGCACAAAGCCAGTCTGGTTGGCTCACCAGTTGGAAATAACATTCATTGCTTTCATATAGAATGTAAATCTCATTTTTTGATTTTTTTTTTTTCAATTTTCAATTGCCCTATACTCAGGGCAATTTCAGTCTAATGTAAAAAGCGCAACGTAGATTCTCCTTTTCTAGAAGTGCTTGACTGTTGCAGTGCTAATTCAGCTCCTCTAATTCTACAGATTGAACAAATGCAGTCAGAGCTGATTTTAGATAACTGACATTAAAACAATTGTGAGGGGCAAAAAGCAAAAACTATAAGATGTCTACTAGGAATAATTTAGCCCTTTGCACGGATGCCTTAGCATGCAAACTAAAATTAAGCTACAGTTTCTGTAAACCAGTGCCCAACTGTCAATATTTTATAAACATATCAACCTATTATATTACTTCCTCAAATCTGTACTTGCCATGATAATTCTTAGGATAACTTTAGAGCAGAATTTGTAGATCCCATTTGTTTTCAGTTAGTTGCACTAATTAACTGATGACAGTATGGTATCAAATAGTAGTAGAGATGTTACATTAGTAGTTGTTCAAGGAAATTCATGAGTTTTACCTAGGATTTCATGAGACAACCTAAACTAAACATGACAGGTAGAATAGCATTGATTTTGGGGGAAACTTCCTTTTTGGAAAAACCTGTAAACTAATTTGTACCCGCTCTTTGTAAACTCTCTTGAGATAAGGCAATAAATATTTTCTTTTTGTCTGTAAACAATACAGAAGTACCTATATGGTCATATATGATAATGAAAGAAAAATAACTGCAACGGTCATATATGATAATGAAAGAAAAATAACAGCTGACATCAACATTAGCTATTATCATCAGATAAGTAACGAAAAGTTTCTACAGGTGTAGAATTTCCTGTATCTAACTAATGGAGAATTAAAATATACAGAGGTTATTGTATTTTTAATAATAATGTCACTAAGCATCTCTCAACTGAAGCAGTACCTAGAGGTACTCACGTTCATTTCTGCAGACTTTATACTAACCTTCTGACCATTTCTGCCACCCATTAACTACAAGACTCAAATGGCTACTGTGTCCCAGATTTGTGGGCCCCACAACAAGAAAGATACTGGAACAAGTTCAGTGGAAGGCCAAAAATATGATTAAGGGCCTGAAGCACATGACACAGGGAGATTGAGAGGGGTCAAGTGTTGAATACGTCCAAGGATGGAGACTTCACAGCATTTGACCAGACAAGGCTCTGGACAACCTGATCCAACTTTGAAGCTGGATGTAACTTCATGACGCTCTTTCTATTTTGACTGGGCATTGGACCAGACGACCTCCAGAGACTTAAATTATTATATGATTTTCAGACTGAAGAATCATAATTTGTCTTTTCAGCCTGAAAGATTAGACTTAGTGCGGTTTTTTTCTTTTACAAGGAAATGTTATAAAATCATCTATTCAGCCTAGAAAAAAAGTCTTTGCCAGTGGAATCTAAACTCTGAAGGAAGATATCTCTAACTTTCATTCATTAAGCCTATGTCCTTTGAAGATACATTTCTACAATAGTACCACTGGTAGTGATATCGTCATAGCATAGCAAATTATTCATAAAGACTGCAAAATTTTATAATGAAAGAAAATTACGGGGGGGGGGGGGGAACTGAAATCTCCTCCCTTTGAGCCTGTCTCTGAGTCACTGGAAATAGTGGCATTCAAATTTTCCAAGTCCTGCCAAAATCAGGAAAAAATGAAAGATCATTTGCATAAATTATATCCTGCAAGGTATGTAAACCAAAGAAACAGGCTCCTGCAGAAAGAGCTGCTTGTATGAATAAAGTTTTGCAGATTCTTCTAACAGCAAGTGAATTCCGTTTCTGAATACAAGAGTAAATTAATGGACCCATAAGTTTTACACCACTGCTTTTCAAGTAAAGCAATATCTCCTTAGAGAATGGAGATCTGTAATATTTGCAATGCAGATGGGACACTTCCCTTAATTCCCAGATGGCCCAAATCCAGATTTCTATGCATGAATTGGAGTAGAATGAGGAGCCTTACCATGACCTATAGAAGCTTATTTCATCTGTTGGCTGGTAGACATTATATTTTCTTTTCTATATTCAAGTCAGTTCAATGCAGTTTATAGATACTAGAGACTTTTGTACACACATTCGCTAATGTAGCACCAATTCTGATGAACAACACTGACCCTAGCATAACAATCAGCACTCATTAGCTTATGCAAAACTAAGCTACAGATAGAAATCATCAACAACAAAAATAAAAGTTCTAACAGGAATGAAGAATAGAAGAGCCTTAATACATATCCACAGAGTTGCAGTCTAACATGTCAGCCCTGTGGTCTCTTTTGAACTGGAGCTAGAGAGCTTAGCTGAGCTACAGAAATATCATTAGTGACCAGTAGTACAAATAATGAACATTTCCTGCACTACAGACAACCCTCTCTTTTCCAGATTACGAAGGCTGTTTTCCTTGGTGAAGACATTTTATTGCCAACGACTACGAGACCTACACAGGATACAGCCTCAGCTGTTGGCAGAAAGGGTTTAACAAATATGTGCATTTGTCTCTTCGCTGTCTCAATGCGCCTGATGGTGGAAGAAAACCAAGAGCTACCTGACCCCTGTACACCGAGCATGGAATGACGTTAATGTGGGACAACTTTATGGAGCACCTCCAGAAGATCTGGCAGACGACTGCACTGTGTGATGCGGGAATGACCTCTGCAAAAGCACAGGTTGTGGGGGAAGAAGAGGGCGATGGTAGCCTTGATATCCCAGGGCTCCAACCATGCTTGCCCGACACTGGGCAAATCCATACCCGAGATGATGACATTTAGCTCCATCTGCCACATGGCTCTTAGCTTGAGTTTCCATGCACTCGGCCTGCTGCCAGTGCAAAGCCTGGAGTGCTGCCATGTGGGAAGGAGGAGCCCGTTACACTGTGAAAATCGCTTTCATATCTCCAGAAGCCAGGAGGGAAGAACGTTAGCTGTATCTGTTCCATTCATTATTTCAAAAAACGTAAACACGAAAAAAGCTTAATACCCAGAATCCCCTTTTTACAACTACTGCCATCTTAATACCCAATATAAGCCATTTTATCTAGGTTAAGGTTTAAATGCTGCAGTAAAAAATAATTGAAAAAATAATGCATAAAATAGCTATTTTTATTTAAAATATGTTAACATTAGAAAAACATCTCTTCATCTAAAAATAGTGCAAAAAGGCAGAAATGCCAAAAAACAGATGAAAAGGAAACAGCATTTACTGATGTTTTGTTTCATGCTTTCATTTTCTTGCAGTCATGACAAGTAGAAACTCTCCTTTAAAAGGAAAACAAAGATTGTTAAATCATCATACACCTCCATTAGCTGGGGCAATCGGGATAAAACAGCAGAAAATAATTTGGGATGTACATAAAATGTACAAAAGTTGTCATTGCTATGGGATAAGAGGAGAAAAGTACAGATTCAAAGCAGAATATTCAGGAACGTGGCAAAAGGGACTTCTTTGGTGTTTGTGCTTTAATATATTCATCATAATTAAACAAAAAAATAGACTTGTATTTTGAATGTTGTAACTCAAGTGAGCCCAAGTCAAGAAGCTGCTTTATTAGCTCAGAACTCAAAGAGAGACAGGAGGTGTGTAGTTGGTGTCAAGTGCTGCTGGCATTCCGTCATATTTATAAGTCTTAATTTACATATATGCACCTACTTGCACTTATAGGTGTGAAGGTCAATTATTGAAAGCATAATTAACATCTTACTGCCAAAAGCTATTAAGTTATTTAGGAAAAATTAAGATTTGAATAACAGAATATGATAACTAGATACTGTATTAAAGGATGAGTAGTAAAATTTAGGATCTGAAAAGCTTGGCTCATTTAGAGCATAGTCTGTTTCAGGAAAAGAGAGTTTAATAAAACCAAAAGTATTAGAAATTATTGTATTCTCTAGCATAACTAATTAGCATAAAAGAAGTTTGAAGAAAAAGGTCTACTAAGTAGAGAAACTGATGTATGACTGCTTCTGAACAGTGAGGAAAGGAGTGGGGGAATGTTTAGAGGCAGCTTTTCAGTACTTGCAAGAAAGTAACCAAGAAAGTAGAGCCAAGCTCTTTACTCAGATGCTTGGTGGGAGAAAAGACAACAGTTATAAATTGAATTGGGAAAGCCTGTGAGATCTCAGTCCTTGGAGGTTTTCAGGATGTAACTGGATAACCCTGAGCAACCTGCTCTGATTTCAGTGTTGACCCTGCTTTGAAGAGGGACAGAGACCTTACAAGGTTCTTTCCAGTTTAGCACTTCCGTGACACATACGGTGATGGTGAAGACTAAAAACCATTCTGAAATTTCAGTATTGAAAGAAAGTAAATTTATGCTACATGCCTGTCTTGAAAACCAGAGAACTAGCATTATTTATAGTCACAACCTCTAAAGCACTTCTCAGAAATGGTAAATGAGCTCTGTGCTTGAAAGAAGTAATAAAAAATAAAGGCCTATATCTGAGAAGCTGATTGAGGAGTAGGCGTTTAGGCAAATTAATTCCCATATATTCATAATATAACTGTATCGTGTTTATTGACTTTAAAAAATCTATATAACCACTAAAATCTTATAAAGTGAGAGAAAACATGAAGCTAATGAACAGTAAGTGATTAAACAAGCATTTTATTTTTTAAAGAAAAAAATAACAAGGCTGAATTTAGATGTGGATAGCTTTCCAACTCAAAGCCTATTCACAAATTCAAAATTAAATTATCCATAAAATCTTCTTTCTGCAACTTCGGAAGAATCATAGAATAGTTAGGGTTGGAAAGGACCTTAAGATCATTCAGTTCCAACCCCCCTGCCATGGGCAGGGACACCTCACACTAAACCATGCCACCCAAGGCCTCATCCAACCTGGCCTTGAACACTGCCAAGGATGGAGCATTCACAACCTCCCTGGGCAACCCATTCCAGTGCCTCACCACCCTCTCAGGAAAGAATTTCTTCCTTATATTAATATTTAAGCATTTTTCACTTACTAAGTGATCTGTCTCTGGCACGTGGCACAGTTATTTCAGTCAACAGAATGTATTTGTGCTGGCAAATAAGGAACACCAATTTTGTCCTAAACATAAAATTATATGAGGATGTCAGAAGTACAAAGACTGATGTCACAAAAAAATAAAGGGCATTGCTCACAAGCCATGGAAAGCAATGAATCACTACAGTTTGGTGTTTTCAGAACACAAAACATAATGGAGTAAATCGGAAGTCTGGATGAATGAAGTGGAGAGTTGGCTATTCTGGATGGCTTCGTTCAGTTATTACCAGTCACTGCTTTGAGTCCAACGTCACCTGGACTATTAGAATAGAAGAAGTAAAGATGTGTCATTGTCCCTGGCAATTCTGAGGAAAAGGACAACGCATACTTTTATCTACCAGGGATTCTAAATCTTTTAATAGAGATCTCAGAGTAAGAACACTATTGGCTACAGCAGCAGTTGCACATCTTAATGCAGCTCACACACAATATTTTGTGCATTGTAAACCATTCTACAGGAAGACCTCATAGTCATGACTAAGAGATGCATTTTCTTTCCAAATATCACTTTTTCAAGTAAGCAAAATAAATTTTGTACATCTTTTGGTCAAAAAGAGTATCTGAACAGCTGAACTGCTGAACTGGTCTGTGATTTTAATAGAGAAGTATGATTGATGATTATTATGTGTCAGCCTTTCAAACTGGGAAAAAAAAGGCAGATTTACCTCTAAAATTAATACTTTAAAAATATATGGATAGTTACAGTTGTTAAAAAATCCATATATACACATTTTCCAGTTAAACTGAAAGTTTTTTATCTATTCTTATATCAATCAACTAATAAAATATTCTCTCATTGATTTTACATTCTATGGTATTATGGCTCCAGGTGATGTTCAGGTTAATGTATTAGGAACTTCATAGGGGAATATAAAATCACTGCAGAGCAACCATGTGAAGGATCCCAAGAAATATATTGTTATAGCTGGTCCTATATAACAGAGATTTTCAGTTCAATGAAAATCAAAGAAAAATGTGTGCTTGCCCCAGATTTTATGGAAAACAGGTCTTGCTAAAACTGATTGCATTCTCTGTTGAGCTTACTGCTTTGGCTGACAAAGATAACTGTCAAATGTAAAATATTCAGACTTCTGAAAGGCCATTACATGAGAACCACATAGAAAATTAGCAGTATTAAATAGCATTAAAGCCTAGGTTTAACAGACAAAGAACTGACTAGACAGTAAATATAAAAAGTAGTCAACAGTGGAGTAACATGATTTGAATGAAAATGTCTCTGATGTAGAATTGTAGCTATAGCAGCCAGTCTTGCACTACTGAACCATTTCATTAAATGGTTTGAAATACATAAAAGTGCTTCTGATGAAAATTTTGGATGACATAAGGATTGGCATGGTTGAGAATACTGAAGACAGAGCTGTAGAGGTTCATTCCCCAAGAAGGGGTGGGATTCATGTGACCAAATAAACCTTCCTGCTTGGCAGGTATCTGAGCTAGTCCCCTCACTGTAACAGCCACTTACTTTTTGCAGTCAAAGGAGAAATGGGCACTTTTAGGTGCCTATGGCTTATGATAGCTCAGATTAGTAGCATCCTAATCTCCATTGATCCTAAAGAAAACACAGGCTGACTCATGGCATTGTAATGTTTCCTAATTAATTGAAAGGATGTGTTTCAACTTTCAATAAGGATGCTGGAGAGGGACCCTTCATCAGGGACTGTTTACAATAGGACAAGGGGTAATTGGTTTGAGCTTAAACAGAGGAAGTTCAGGCTAGATATAAGGAAGAAGTTCTTCCCTGTGAGGGTGCTGAGACATTGGAACAAGTTGCCCAGAGAAATTGTGGCTGCCCCATCCCTGGCAGCATTCAAGGCCAGGTTGGACGGTGCTTTGAGCAACCTGCTCTAGTGGAACATGTCCCTGCCCATAGCGGTGGCATGACTCTAGGTTATTTTTAAGTGTCCCTTCCAACCCAACTCATTCTATGATTCTATGCTTATTTTGGGAAAAAAATAACTTAATCCTCTGATATACATTTGAAAAGCAATCAATCCAATTAGTAGCAAAGGGCAATACAGAACCAATCTTATTCCAGTATAGCGCACAATAACTCCTACACAGGGATACTGCATAAACTTTCATTGTCTACATTTTAATAAGGACATTGTAAAACAAGACATAAAGAAAGAGAATAAAGAAATTATTCAGAAGATGGGGAAACATTTTCTTTGAATGAAAGGCTAAAAATCTGTTTAACTGGCCACCTGGTGACTGAGAAGTGATTTGAATGAAGTGCTTAATATACTAGAAAAAGCCATAACAAGAACCACTGACTGTAAACTGTTGCCAGAGAGCTTTACACTGGAAATGTGGTACAGGCTAATAATGGGGAAAGCAACCATCAAAACAAACTGTCCAAAGAAGTGATGGCTTCTCTGTTACGTGATACCTTTTAAGACTGGAAGCCCTCCCTGAAGGGAGATAGAAGTCTTTGAAATACAAATGTTCTTTAGTCCAGTGCAAGTTAAGGCTTAAGGAAATGTGACTAAATCTAATCTCTCTCTGAGCAGCCTCCTACCTCCTGGCCTTAAACTCTCTGAGTCTTGTTTCCTGTGGATTGATGAGTGGACAATAAGGATCAGGCAAGTACATGTGTACTGTCTGTGTTTCACTTCTGCCACAAAATGACTTTACATGTGAACACATTTCTTTCCAGAAACATTTAAACAGGCCCTCTGACAAACTGGTGCTTTAGCAGCATGTGCTAAAGCATGAAGAGAATGAAAGCAGAGCGAATACCTGCAATGAAGTATATAGATGGGTATACAAGAAGTGTTAGGTTATGTGATTCTCTACACAAAGAAGCACCTGGAACAGTAACACGTGGGAAAACCCCTGTGTTTGCATCTGAGCAAACTTGTTAGGTCATTAGATGAGGAAGATTTGCAAGAAATGCCATGGAGATGCAGCAGGAGCTTTTCACTCACGCCATCAGTACTACACTGACATTGGATGTGATGTTAAGGATAGCATCATAATTCTGGACACTAGCACTGCTGAAAGGAAATGCATAGCGATTTTGGACAGGCTTGTCATTTTAATCCCAGGGCCCTGGGTAATACTGATTTAGAATTTAAATTTCATGAGTTGATTTTCCTGGCACTTTCACTTATTTTACTTCTTCCTATGAGTTGCATGCACTGTTCAAATAGCTGTTTGATTCTATCTATCTAGGATAGCTGTCAGATGTATTTCAGTGCCTAGAAAAGTTTTCTATATATACTTATGTCTCTCTAAGTTCTTATGATGATGACATTACCTGTTAGTATGCATTAACTTACAAAGGGATATTTAAATTACATTGTTATCTTCTAGGAGATAGCTAGGCACAAAGAGATGTGATTTAAATTCCACATGGATATTAAAACTTTTCATTTTAATGGAAACATAACGAAAGTTAATGCATAAGATTAATCATATACTTATGTATCTTTCTATGTTGATTCTTTTCTGTTGTGTGTTCATTACAAAGATTGGCTAATGGGAATCCTGAAATGTTAGTATAAAGAGTTACGCTGTTTTTGGGGATACCAAAAAGGAAAGACTGCAAAGGCAGGAGGCTGCAAATAAAGACTGAGTTCATGGCTCTCCAGTCTGTGCTTCCAAAGATAAGCCATTTCAGCAGAAAATCTCAACACCCTTTCCCGCAGCTAATGCCAATACCCACTCTGTTACCCGAGACACACATTCCTCTGCACTGACTGCCTGACATACTAAGAAGACAGGAACCAGTTTCTTCCTTTGTAGCTTATCAAGTCTAATTAGAAAGAGGGGTGGACTTCCATTGATTCTTAGAAAATCCCTCCTTCAGACTGCATTTAGTTAATTTAACACTTCTCAGACTGCTATAAAGAATGTGTTGGTTCATAGCACGAAACCTCAGAATTATACGCAGGAAATATATATATCTTATGCATACAATCCTTGCTGTTACAGGATCTGAAAATGATAACAATAATAGGCAGTATTCTTTACAAATAATATTGCTTCTAAAGCACTCTGGCCATTAAATCTAAAATTTGCAGATTTAAAAAGCATGCTTAAGAAAAAAGGTCACATTAATTTTATGAACAAATAAATGGTTCCGATGGAAAGAAAAGTATGGCAACAGGATAAGAATTAAGAACATTGTAATATCTTTTATAAGAAAAAAAAAAAGAAGGAAGGGAAAAAAAAACACTGTAAAAAATACAGATCAGGAAAAGCATGTGATAAAAAGGAGGTGATTACAGAAAATGCTCTATACCATCTGGATAATGTTTGACATCAGCAAAAGCAAACAAGAATCTGAAGGAATACATGTTTCCAATGATAATTATGCATAATATATCATAGCTAGTATAATAAAGACTTCTGTAGTTAAGGTTGGTTTCTAATTTCTGTGCTATTCCCCACTTTTCAGTTACCCGTAATATTTTATTTCCTTTTGGTAGCATCATGTCCTTTCTTAGAATCCCAGAGTGGTTTGGATTGGGAGGGACCTTAAAGCTCATCCAGTTCTAACCCCTGCCACGGGCAGGGACACCTTCCACTAGAGCAGGTTGCTCCAAGCCCCTGTGCCCAACCTGGCCTTGAACACTGCCAGGGATGGGGCAGCCACAGCTTCTCTGGGCACCCTGTGCCAGCGCCTCAGCACCCTCACAGGGAAGAACTTTTGCCTAAGAGCTCATCTCAGTCTCCCCTCTATCAGTTGAAAGAGATTTCCTCTTGTCCTGTCCATTGTCAAAAGACCTTCTCCAGATTTCTTGTAGCCCCTTCAGGCAGTGGAAGCTGCTCTAAGGTCTCCCCAGAGACTTCTCCAGGCTGAATCAGACTGTCTCAGCCTGTCTCCAGAGCAGAGCTGCTCCATCCATCTGATTGTCTTCATGGCCTCCTCCAGACTTGCTCCAAGAAGTCCAAGTCCTTCCTATGTTGGGGGTCCCAGAGCTAAACACAGGACTGCAAGGGAGGGTCTCACAAAAGTGGAGTAGATGGGGAGAATCACCTCCCTCAACCTGCTGGTCACACTTCTTTTGATGCAGCCTTTCTCTATGACTAGTATATTAGAAAGTTCCTCTCACTAGTGTCTCCTGAAAGTGTTTCACACAGATGAAAGATGATACCAGAAATACCACTGGAATAAAGAGGACATAACAAATGAAGAGACATTTTGTTCATTTCTACCAGTATTTTCAGGGTATCAGACTGAATATTTGGATTTCTTTTGGCCTTTGGAATAATTGTATATAAACTATGTTAAAATATGAGACAGTTTGGTTTTATTAATTGCCACAGCTGTTCCTGAGTATTAAGTGCCTGAGCCATTTTTTCTGTCAGAAGTGCTGAAAGGAGAATCCAGTATTTCACCCTGAGACGACCAATGGTCTAGACAGGCTTAAGGCTTGATGGAAGTTGCTGTTAGAAAATTCCTTGTTCATGAAAATAACCTGGAAAGGTTTAACACTTTATTCCCATGTCTTGGAATAGGGAACCAAATGCAATTTTGGATATATTATATAAATTGGTCTAGCCACTAGACTGAGAAACTGCATTTTTAATTTATTCTTGAATCCTCACTAATATGCACATTAAATCATTTCTCTTTTTCAGTTTATCCAGTACATACAACAGCAGTAAATTGGAAATACTTTAACTGACTTTCCTTTGGGGAATTGCTACTGTGCGGTTTTTATGAACTACTTCTGTATGAGCAGACACTATTCACAAAATGAAGTGATGCATTCTGAGCTCCTTCCCAGGATTACCTAGAAATAGTAAGTCTGGGTGACATTTTGCAGTTGATCAAAATCTCACTCAAAGGACAGAATGACACAAACAGCAAGCAGAAATTTTCCATTAGCTGCTTATAACACACGGCTGACTTTCTTTGCTATCTCCTAAATGTAGAGAATAAGACGAATGTTGCTCTTTCAGCATTTTAATGCATATTAACATGTGCATTCTGTGACAAATCTGGACACCATCCCCATTCCCACCCTCAAATTTTATAGTATATGCAGGGGTGTCTGAGAATATAAGAATATGCTGATAAAAGTATATTCAATCTTCTGGGCATCTGTACAGCTATAACCAATGTAAAAATTAAGTGTTATTCAGCTGAGAACAAACTTGTAAGCGTCAGGATTTAGGCAGAATGACACCAGTTGCCTGAGTAAACAGAAAAGGGATTAGTAAGATTTTGTCATAAGTTTTAGTCATAAGTCTGTCATAATCAATGTCCATTGTTGTTTTAATTATGCTATTTGAAACCGAAATATGTCACAATGCCCAAATGCAATTAAATGAGAAGCGATTTGCTCTCAAGAGAAATAAATAGATGGGCAACCAATATACTTAATTTGGACAGATACCTTCATCGAAATCTAAAGTTTTATTTGCAAGGATCATGAAAACCTCAGTTGTTGTCCACCAATGGAGGGGTAGAATAGATTAAAGAGTGTGCATCTAACTGCAAATGTAACATGTTTAGAAAGATATTGATTAGAATTTCCAATAGAAGTTCACCTTACACAAAATATTTTAGTGTATGGGTTATGTGTATTTGATATGCATGCACTCCAAATTATTAGACCAATTTTCATTAGCAGTCCCTATATCAATCAGCATGCTTTTGAGTGCTAGAAATGGTTTACTCTGATTCATTTTGTGCGTCAGTATATAATTTGATGTCAGAATTAGCACTGATTTTTTTTAACCTTTTCTTTTCCCTTTCACAATATGCTTTCACTCAGGTTTGCTTGATCACCTCACCAGAGTGAAATATATATATTGTTTACTGCTTTGAACAGTGGCAAAGATAAAATAACTCAAGAATCCTGTTGTGTTCTAGGAAATGAAATGAAATATATGAGTGGGCAAGGAAAAGCCATGGGGAGTCAATTTGTTCAGGTTAGTGGTGGAAGAGGGGAACTGACTCCCTTATCTCAGTGACAGTGCAAAACTGTTATAGAGTTATGCTGTACTTGGCATTGTCCTCCTCTTTGGTACAGTCACACTATTCCCTTGAGGTAACTTCTGGGAATGGGATATTTAACACTGTACCATGTTCTGAATATTCTTCTTAAAGACAAAATAGTTTTCGTAGCATCTGGTAAGGCAATGTACACAGAAACAGAGGAGCAGCATTCACTAAATAAATATTGAAGTCAGTGCAATTCTCTACTCTTTTTGGAACAACTAATGTCAGCATACTGATAACAAGATGAAAACAAATGACCAGACTAGAATTAGACATCAATTGGAAAGTCTTAATCTCTCTCTACATTGTACAGTATGAAAATCCTGAGCTTTGTGACATCAATGACTAATTTCAAGTCAACAGTTTACAGCTAACCTAGCAAAGCTGCAGTATTCAGCAACACTCCACTGAACCTAGTTTAGCACACCTTGTAAAATTTGCGCTTACTCCACAAAACTATTTATACTTCGTTCACATTAAATACTTAAGGACCCATAAAAATGTTGCTTTTAATCTCTGGGACCCTCCTACATCTAAGAGTACACTTGTCACTGGATTTTAAATTTGGATTTTAAGCCAAAGGTTAAAAAACTTAATGGAATTAAAACTGAATTCCCTTTTAAAAGAATGAGTCAACACTTCTCCAGATCCTTAGACTCTACTTTTCATCATGATGAATTGCAAGAGAACTGAAACACAGTCTTCACAATGTGTCTCCTACAAACAGGCTTTCATATTTAATCAGTCATTGTCACCCTTTATTCCCTGGAGACAGCTTATTTCACATTCCTAGTATCCCAGCCTACAGAGGCTGCAGGCACTTAACACCTTAAATTACAGCACAATAGGTAACTCCCTCTTAACTTTGTCTCTTTACATTTCTCACTATGGTAAGAAAAGTATCTATATTCCCTTCCTAAAAAAAAAAAAAAAAAAAAATTAAAAAAAAATAAAAAAAATGTATCTAAGAAATACAAAAGCACAAGGATGAACAAATAGAAAATCCATGTCTTCATGATGAAGTTGACCCATTTTTTTTCCTAAGTTATTTCTGAATCTCCCTCCTCTGAATCATATACTGTCTTATGCCATTAGATCTAGACAGCCAGGCATGTTAGGGATATACAGTAACATACATATTTATGGTACTCAGCCAAAATAAACAGATGGTTTGTGTACACATAATGCCATTTTGTGCTCAGCAATTCACAAAATCATAGAATCACAGAATAGTTTGGGTTGGAAAGGACCTTAAGATCATTTAGTTCCAACCCCCCTGCCATGGAGGGAAATGATATGAAATGCCTGAAAAGAAGAGGTTTCACTATGATTAGGACAGTTGGTCAACAGCTACATTTAGGAAGTGAATGATCATTTTCTCTTCCACCAGGAAGCGGAATGTGAGCTTCGTTTAGCTTAAGATGGCAGGTCAAGAAATCTAGACCATCACATCTTTGCCCATCATTTCCATTTCCATGTAACTGTTCATTTGATTCAAATTCTCAGTTGTAAATGAAGTGCATACAGTGGTGGAAAATTTCTGTAATATAACCTTGCAATAAGGATGTATGACAAACACAAGACAAATGTTTCAGGCATCAGATTAGACGATTTTCATTAGTTAGGTTCTAATAAGATCCATCCTTTAATCACATAGGTTGCCAGTTTCAGGCGCAAGAAGCCTGGTTACCGGATAAAGTTCAGGTCACAGTGTTACAGTTTTCAAAATAGATAATTTTGCTTGGTTTTTTTTTAACAGAAAATTCATCAATAACGGGCTCTAAATTATTCTACATTATTTCTCCTTTCATTATAAGACTGTCTCAAGTAGATAGAGGACTGAACTTCAAAGTTGCCCTCTCCCAGCACAGTAAATATACTGACCTAAGCAACTCCCCTACCAATACAAGGTTTTATACTGTTTTGTCTTATAGAAACAGCCAGTCTGTACATAATCAACAGAAAGAGACAGCCTAACTTAGGGAGTGTGTCTGAACCACATCTGCAAGCCTATGAGGATACATATTTCTCTCCACTCCTGAAGAACTTTGGCCTAACTTGCACTTGGAAAGTCACATGTACCTGTATTAAAATGCTTAAATTTAATAAAAATGAGGCAGCTAATCAAATTATTCTGAGCAAAATAATTTAGCTCATTTCTGAATATAAAATACAGCTAGAAACCCACTGTTTTTAATAAGCAATATTCCAGCCCATTCAATAACATTAAATGCAAGAGATTCGGGCGGTATTTATGTGACACCTCTTAACTTCCTAGAAATGCCTTCAGGACAGTGTAATATGGAGTACTATTCCAAAATTGTGATTTATTCTAAATATTCGCTTCACAAACAAAATTACAAATATAGGACTTTATTCTCTTTTGTCCTAGAATTAGCTTTAAAAAGGGAAAACATATTTATTTGTAGCAATCTAAGAATACATTGCAATAGCCTGTTTCCTTACATCAGTGCAGCCTGTGCACCAAAACCAATCACATTGAAAAGCAAAAAAATGATGTCAAGGACATGAGTTCTCATGTACTTTTAAAAATAGGGATTAAGTCAGTTTTGAGTTCTTCAATACATTGTTACTGAAGAACCACAGACAGTTGCTTGGATAATGAATTCTTTGGGTTATTTAACTAGAATATGAGATGCCGGGTCATGTTTATCTTTAGAAGGCAATCTGTTTTATGAGATCTGAAAATTCATAGAACAGCAGAAACAGTAAGAATGTCCCATATATTGATTTTTCAGGAACAGTCCCTTTGCATGAACCTGGTGAACCCCCACTTTATGAAGCCTACTTTTTTCTTGAGTAATTCATTATTCAAAAAAACATCAAACAAAGAATATTCAAAAAGACCAACAAAGTAACTTACATCTTATGAAGACAGATCTCTATGAAGGACAAGTTACACAACACACACAACTCTAGGGCATAGAAGATTTCTGCTTGCCAATTAACCTAAAAATTAAGCCAGGATAAAAATATATATATATGTTTTACTGCTGTTTGTGGGGCTTCTTAGTGCCATATCAACCAACTAATTTCTAGTACAAAAATAGCAGTGTGCTTATGTACAATACTTGGATGTGACTTAAGTTTCAAACTCAAAGTCTTTATAGTATTAACTAATTCTGAAGGCACAGGTTGCCCAGAGAAGCTGCGACAGCCCCATCCCTGGCAGTGTTCAAGGCCAGGTTAGACAGGGCCTGGAGCAACCTTCTCTAGTGGAAGGTGTCCCTGCCCACAGCAAGGGTTTGGAACTGGATGAGCTTTAAGGTCCCTTCCAAGCCAAACCATCCTGTGATTCTATGACTAGAAAATATAATATTTGACTTTTCAAACCTGAATCTTATGTGAATCTGCTGGTTTCAACTGCTCTAAAGCAGTAACAAAAGTCGGTCCTCCTCTTTCTCTAGAGATTTTCCCATGTTAAAGAACAAAAGCTACTCTATGGATTTAGATGTGGTTCAGTCTTAACCTTGCTGAGGATTATTGTTGCATTTCTATGAAATATATTGAACACAAAAACTAAGAAAGAAAGAGGAGAGGACCTTTAACCAGTTAATTTTATACATCCTCTACTGAGCAAACCGCAGACACTTATTCCATAGGCAATTTATTAAAGCCTTTTTCTTCCCACTTTTCCTCCATTCCCATACCTTTTTCACATTTTTCAGGCTCAGTCTTCTCTATGTGGTGCCTCTCTATAGAGCCTTTTCGCTTATATTTTTCTAATTTGCCATTAAAGCTCTCACTTTCTTTTGCACCAATATACCCACAATCACTCTCTCTCCTACCCCAAGTCATCTTCTTTATCAATAGATATATGCATCTGGGAGAAAAAGTTAGCAGTGTTATTAGAAAGCTAATCTAAGAAGAGAGATTTCACTCTTTTGATCAACCACTTGTTCAAAAGCTACCTATCTCTCAGCAGCTAAAGAAGACAAGTGCTGACATTCACAGAACAACTTTGGAATTTGCTCAGCAATTACCTATTCAAACTGCTGAATTACTAGAAGGGCAGCAAATAGTAAACCCTCAAAAGATTTTAAAGAAATATCTTGACTCAGAACTCAAGAAGTCATCTGGTTGTTTCAAAAGTCATAGGAAGGTTTTTATACAAGGTAAATGTAGGTGAAATTTCTACCTGCTGATACCAAACTCCAACCACCTCCAAATTACAGTTCTCTTTTCCTTCTGTTACACTGGGAAAAAGTGAGCAAGACTTAGCCACTTATTATAGATCTAGCTTTTTTACCCCATTATTGCTTGAAATAGCCTTGTGAATGCCCTGTTAATTCATCTGCAGAGGAAACGAAAACCAGTTATTGCCAGAACTATGAAAACCTAGAACATATATGGTAGCACAATCTCAGGCTGGTGTACCACCTCTTGGCCTAGGGAGTATAACCTACATCCATCACAGTGGAAATAACTTTTTTTCCCCTATAGACATGTGATACTGAGGTAAAAACGGTGTTGACATTCTTCAGAATGGACAGGGAAGAAGTTTTATCCCTTTTGTCAAGCATCTGGTACATTAAGAACATGTGATAATGTCCTTGTGGCCACTTCTAGTATGTATTTTTGGACTCCTTCTATAAGTGAACAGCTACTCTTTTTGCACATGTTACAAAGCTCAGAGACCAAAACAAGGGTAAAACTGGATTTTGTGCAAGTTCAGTTTCCCACTGGCTTCCCAGGAGTAGCACTTAAAAGCTGACAGCAAAACTCAAAGTCCCACAAAGCCACTCCTTCATCGTGAGGGGGTTTTAGTAATAATTAATTAAAAATATCAGGGTTTGTTGCCAGTTTTTTAATATGCTTTGTACCTACTCTGTCCTACATTGCTTATTTTTCATTTTTCTTCTACTTAATTCAAAAGCTATTTGGGGAAAGGTCTGCCTATTTATTCTGTTCTTCTATAGCACTAGTGCCTGATGCTCTAGTTCCAAGTTTTCACAACAGCTATAAAGATATAGCAGGAAAAATATTCTCTGAAAACAGTTGATTTTGCAGACTTTGTTTTCTGTCATTAATGAAAAGTGCCTTAACTGCTTGAAAAAGAAGATTTTATGGGTTTGGTTTTTTTTTGAAGTTCTGGCTTAGATGTTAAGATCTCAGTTTCAAAAAAAGATGCATTTATGTGAATTGTAAATGCAGATTATATCAGAAAATGTACTTCACCAATTCTTGAATTTCATTGCATAAATAATATCTGAAAGTTGCACCATCAGTGACATAGCTATAATATAAAAAGGTTATAGCGTGGTATTGCAAACAGAGACTTGGCAAGGTCAGGGAAAGGGAAGGCAAAACCAAAACAAAATGGCCAAATACTGCAAAGTTAGCGTTAAAAATAGCTCAGTGCTATAGAAGTGAAGAGGAAAGAAAAAGAAAAGCTGAACTAAACATTAAGAGTGACAGAGGTGTGGCTAAGAAACAGGGGATGGGATTTCTAAATTTGGATGCCTACAATGTCTAGTTCTTAGTCTATAATTTCACCCTTCAAAATCAATCCCTAATTAATTTTAGTGCAAGTCACAGTATCATAAATTTATAGAATTACAATTTGAGCTGGAAGTCACCTGTGTCATGTAATTCAACTCCCTCTCAAAGTAGAACTAATTTCAGCATTAAAGCAGGTGGCTCAGGGTCTGTATTATTTTAGTAATAATTTCAGGGCCTGTATTAGTTTAGTAATAGTTTCAGGCCCCTATTATTTTAGAAACCTTCAAAGGGAGCTTTGAAAATTTGGGATCCAGAAGTTCTGTGGAGTTTAAGATGAACAATTTAAGCTAAGAAAAGGTCAATTCTTTTGACAGAACTTCTAAGCAAAATGGAAGAATCTGGGCATTTGAAATATAGCTCAATGAGTTGAATTGCTTATTTCTAATGGGATAGAGGCTTTCAGAGGTCAGTAGAAGGGAAGGAATCACGCTGAATATAGGACAGAAATTAAGAACGAGCTATATTTTGCTTCCATCTGTAAGGTTATAAAGATGTAACTGTGAGAAATGCTATCTGTCAAAACAAAACATGTAATTTTCAAATACCTATGGACAAAGTGAGACATAACTGTGCTTAGATAAGTAGAATACATTACAAGTATATGTGTGCGTGTGGGAAGATCTAAGCCAACTCATTCAATGATAATTAAAACCTGCAGCAGTACTGAAGGCTTACATAGTAAAGAAGCTATACACATTCTATGTCTCAACAATGTATTCTGACTCGTAGAAAACCAAACCATAGTAAAAGTATAATTTTCTTAATTCTCTGGGTTTTCTCTGTTTGAATTAGACAGTTCAGTAACTATTTTTATTAAATAGAGTTGGAATAAAGGGCCTGCTTGGCTCATGTTTAGCTCATGCTAGGATGCTGAACATGCAAAGGTATTGTAATTTTCCATGGTTTATGGGATTCAACTGCTTCTTGATGTCTAAAATTTCTACAGGCTTTAGCTACAGACTAAATTAAACTCAGTCATCCCTCACTTGTAATACAATTAGTAACAATGTTTTTTGGTAACAAGGACAATATTTTTTTTCACAACAAAAGTGCAACTTTTTTTATCGAGGGTGGGTGCAAAAGCATTGTAAAATAAAAGTGTCTCATGGTAGAAGCTGAGGTCAGGTGTGTTAATCAGTTAATTCAGTTTGCTCTTTATTTTAACCTGTTTCTTTTTGTTCTCTAAAATTCTCCTAATTATCTACTAATTCCTATGTCTTTTTTAAGTACTTCACTGAATAAAGGGTCAGAATAAAAATATGTTTTAAACTGGATTCTGATATCAAGAAAAAATTTAAACCAAATATTTTGTTTTCAGAGACATAGTCACTTGATGCTATGAGAAGTTCTACATTTCCCTATTGCACCAAGAAAGAAAAGGTAGAATTTGATATGCAACTCCTTGCAATACAACTCTGTGGTGTTAAGATATAATTTTATCATGATCACTTTTACCCTGGGAAATACTTTTTCAAACAATATATGAGAAGAACTCTACTTGTAGCTGTAAACCTCCTATAAGCAGTTTATATAAGCAATCAAAGGGCTTTGAGTTAGCCACAGCAAGAGCATGAGTTACTAATAAAATTAAAGACACTCTTTATATAGCTCATATTTCACAATTTCTTTGTGCTTTTCTGAATTGAAGATTTGCAAGTTTGAAGCAAAGAGAAAAATCACTTCAATCCTTTTTAATCCCAATTAAATAGGACAGTTTTTAATAGGTATCAGGCATCAATGTAAATACACATAGAAGTACATTTTAAGATATCACATGCTTCTTTTCCAGAAAGATTTTACCACTGCAGTAACTATTTTACCCTAAGCTACGTGTTGAATTATGACGAATTTCTGTATTTACACTTAGAGCTAACAAAATTACATGAATCACTCCCAATGATCAGAGATATCCCAACTTTCTAACTTTAATAAATAACAACATTTTAAAGGATTTAGTCGGGATGTTGTCTCCAGAAACAATAAAAGCACTTTACTTCTGTTTCTTAAGGAAAACTATCCTTAGCTGCAAAACCAAAAAGTTCTGAAAAAGTGAATTCAGATTATGACTTCAGGCTCCTGAAGTTTTCAGAAGCTGAGTTTCTCAGCTCCTTACTGCTGTGTAATGATGACTTCAAGCAATAATTTAAAGATTGTCTAATAACTTGCAAGATTAGAAAGATTGCTGCTTCTTTGATTTTTTAGCCTAGGAAGCTTTGGGTCAGTCTTTCAGAGTTAGGAAGCACTTGTAACTCTCATAGCCAGCTGCCTATCCAACCTATCCAATTTATAACTAAATAATCCAGAAATTCCAGATAGAGTAAGTTGATGTTAAAAAATAAACAAAAATAAATAAATATCACGTCTGACACGAGGGAAAAAGAAACCAAAATCCTCTCAAGGAAGTTAAGAACAGTCTGATATTACAGGTTGATCACATAAGCTTCTCTGTGAAAGAAAGGGAATGCAGGGGGTCTATAATTAAAACTAGCAATTCTTAAGTTTTATTGGCTAGGGAGGAGAAATAAATTTCCTCTTCCTTAAAAAAAACCTGACTTCTTTACAGTAATGTAAGCTATCTTTCATCCAAGTTACCAGTATACATCTCACTGTTACCATGAGACAGATGGTCTAGGGACCACAGGACACATTAATGGACGTGGTCTCCTCTGGGAGGAAATACAGAGTATATTCATCACTGCAGTGAGGTTGGGGTTTATCCCAGAAACCAGGATTAGCGGATGGTCAGGACCACACATTTGCTGTATAGGAGGCTATGGGAATTTAAACTGACACAAATAATCAGATCTTTTTGGTTTCATTTCTGAAGAATGCAGGAAGTGCCTTCAACAACTGCACAGTTATGCAGGTACCTCTTGGAACCCTCAGACTTTATGGGGTTTTGTACAGAAGGGACCATGAGACTAAAGCCACCGTCATCTTAGAAAACAGTTATATATGAGCTACCAGCCTCCATGGCAAATCTTAACCTAATGTGAACTAACCCCCCTAGTTTTTAAAGTTTATATAATGGAAATAACAACTGACCCAGCACCACAGAGTACAATTCTAATTAACAGGAGACTCTTCTGAAAAATGCCTGTGGTGCCTTGGGGAACAATGTAGGTCACAGTATCAATTAAAAGCAGAACAACCTCTTCGCTGCCTCTGTAACATTTAACCCCAAACTATTCTGTGGCTGTAAATTAAACAATGCATTCTGCATTACATCGCAGGAGTCAAAAAAGTAAAGAATACCTAGTTTAAAAACTAATTTCAAGCTCAGCACTCACTTTACCCCGTATAACATGGGCAAGCAGTATAGAATACTTATCACTATTTTCCTCAGCTTTATTAAGCAAAACCATTACTGTATATTTGATTTTCTTTTATATTATCTGCATATAAGTATTAGACCTCTGCAGGAAAGTATCTGAGAATTACTTAATTGAGGATTAAAAACAGCAATTACCTTTGCTGTTGACTGCAGAGATGTACGATTGTTTAAGACTCCAGGGTTCAGTTTTGGTAACTGGAAGGTCTAGTGAACACAGTTCTATGCAGAAAAGTGGGATATAGAAATAAATCATTTCAGATAAAATGTGTCTGCAGGGGCCGCTACAGACAATTCACATAATTATTTCTCTAATATTATATGAAATATCAATGTCGACTTTTACTTTGAAAGATTGCCCACAGACAGTGTTCCTTTCTAATATTAATAATTCCCTGTTTCTTAACAACAAGACAATTTTCAGTAGCATTAAAGCCAGAAGAAAGATATTTGGTCATAAAGGCTCTCAAATGTTGTCCACCTTTGTGTTTGTTCATCTAGGAATAGTGGGCAATAACTTGCATTCATTTAAGTCTTTTGAAGCATTGTCGTTTGCTTGAATTGGAGGGGAAGGAAATTCTTCTGGTCAACTTGAGAGCTTGGGAGGTCAACTACATAGCAATGATAAACTGGACATCCTGAGCAGTATCTGACAAAATCCATGGGAGAGACCACAAGGGAACATCAACTGACACCAGGAGGAAAGGGAAAACAAATTTATAGAGTGCACCTCCAACTCTTCCACTACTCATGAGTAATCATAAATAACGAAAAGGTGCTGAGGGCAAAATCTGACTTCCTGATAACCATGAAATATTTTCAGCACAAAAATTCTTCACAGAGAAATGAGTTCACAATGCTATAGGGGTATATAGGCAAAAGCAAAGACTCATTTCTAAAATCTTAGTAGGGGATAAAGAAATAGTTATGTTAATATATATGTCCCTGAGTACACAAAGGAGGTGGATCTGTACATCAGAGAAATTCCACTTTAATGCAATCAAGGTTTGAGAATCAAAGTCTGCCTATGTCCTCTACTGAGTTTTTCACATTGCAATAAGGAATAGAGGAGCTCAGTTCCCTTTTCCCAATTGAAAAGTTAAGATTATGCAAAGCGTGTTAACTCCTGATTAGTCCTGTATCCATTGCTATAACATCTCAGTGTCAGTGTTAAGCACTGGAATTCCAGTGTTGAAAGTTTTCAGCAAATCCAGAATGAAAAAAAGGAGTTGCTAAATTCACAGAGTTTCCAATCTGTGTGTAAAACAAGAGACAACAGACAATAAACCATTGCTTAACAGTTCTTATCAGGACTTGGCAAAAGTCTTAGACCCCTAGTTACCTACCCATTGATTTTTATTCTTCTTTTTTTTTTTTTTGACATTAAAACAAAGACTTTGCTGGTGAATTGAATTAAAAAGCATGAGCATGTTTCTTTGGAAGACTTCACAATTGAAAAATGGACCCTTCCATCCTAGCCAAGCAAGAGAGGAAAGTCACTTTCTCCCAGTGAATGATATAGGGTAAGTAGGATGGGAATAAGCAAAGGTAGTTTATTTTTAGGTCCTCTGAGATGTAGATGGCAGACAGTCACACAGCACTGAAATGACATAAAGCTTTCTCAGCTAAATCTTGCTTTTTTAATCAAAATTTAGCTATTATTTGTACATTCTGGTTTACAAATGAATGAAGGAAAATTAATTCAGAAATCACTGATCTTGGAAGGATTCAAGATTTATCCTCCACACGTATGCCAGGAGGTGGCTGTACTGAGCTTTTTATGTGATCCGGTGCATTATGGAGTTAAAAAATAAAATAAAATAAAATAAAAAGACGTATCTCCAACAAAAGAACAACAATGAGAACCTAAGGACCTCATAACATATTGTGACTTTTTTCCCTGGAGCATTATAACAGAAGAGTGGATGACAAAGTATACAAGTATCACCTATTTATTATGAGAAGACTCTTCAAGTAAGAGGCCAACAGCAAAATTGCAAAAGTTAGCTGCTTGTAGCATGCCTTCTAGCTTCTGTACAGAGTCTGACTGATTCATAAATGCATTAAAATGCAAGCTGCAAATCTCAGCTTGCATTTTAATCTCAAGGAAAACATAAAATGAGAAAAGCAGTGCTAGCCTCCATTCATCCATAGGAAGGAAGTAAAAAGGAAGTAAATGCTCTCATTAGACCAAGTAATACAGCTCCACATTTCTTCATTTGAGCTAGTGGCTGGGGAAGAAGGTGATAAACTGCATTACTTATATGAGATGAATCTCCCTCGACCATATCATCTAATTCTACATTCCTGTGCTGAAGTAGCTTTTGCTGATTCTGCTGGAGCAAGGAACAGGCACCTAAAAATTCAGGGTTTCAGGTAGAAAGTATCATTAGATCATTGAGGTTAAGCCTAATGTACTGCAAAGCATTAACACTAACAGTAACTTGTCTTAAATTAAAGTGTGCAATCCATTTCGGAAAAGCATCTAATCTGGAAACACAAGAAGATTGAGATCTACCACTTCCCTTGATAATTTCTCGCATATTCTCACTGTTAAAAATGCTTGCCCAGCATTTGTTTGCTTTCACCCTGGTAAGTATATATTCTGCTTTTCTTTGCTACTCAGAAGAATCTTCTTATTCCCAGTCTCCCCTAAGGAATACACTGTCATTAAGTCCTATCTCTCTCTGGAAGAATTTTTTTTTTCCACTCTAGTTTCTTTTCTCTCTCTTGATATATATTTAATGGATTTTAAAAACATAGAATCCCAAACCTGACACAATATTGCCTTAACCTCACTGCACATACAAACGAAACCACCTCCTTATGCTTAACTTTTAGTCCTTTAACATTCAAAGGTCATAATACAAGCCGTGCTGAGTTGTCTATTCTTTCCTCTGGAACATTCTTAATGTCGCTTATTTCCACTGTAGGGGTCCCCTCTGTTTATGCATAGCTGGCACTGCTTCCTTCTGGCTGTGTAATACTTCTCTACTAGGTAATAGTAATTTTGTTTGAGTGGCCTCTGCTTACGAGGCTGGACTGTAACTGGATTGATCTGTCCAGCTACTGTGTCCTCTTTCTTCCTGCTTTTTCAATCTTTGCATCATCTGCAAATTTTATCATCCAGGAATCCACACTGCCTTCCGAATTACTTGTGAAAGTATTAAAATATGTTGTCCACATCCAATTCTAAATTGTGGAAGACTGTCCCTCAAAAATTCTGTGTAAAGGTCGTTTCTCATTGACTAGTACTTAAGTAAGTCCTGAAGGAACATTATCTTGATAAATTATACTGTTATTTATTTATACTAGATACAAAGTAAAATTAAGTCAAATGCCTTACAAAAAAACTTAAACAACACAGGACCATTCATCAAGCAAATTCCTATTCTGAAATGAAGTTTATCTAATGTAATTGCTTTGTTTTAGAACTATGCTGACTATCATGAATTTATTCCTACCATTAATTTATTCTTATGCTTACTTTCTTAGCTAAATCCTCATTAATCTTCCCAATATTTTTTCCAGGGCTGGCATAGAGCTAATATGCTATGCAGCATTATTTGAAAAACAAAGGTAAAAATAATAGCATGATACTCACACTCCACCTCTCTAGAACTTAATATTCCAACAGATCTTTTCAGCCTCCTTTCTTAAGGCTCTAAGGTGAAAGTTATCAAGTAATGAGCCTTCTGCTTTACTTATTTTATCAGTGGCAGATGTTGTTTAACATGCTTTTAAAGATTCAGTGTTGTTTGCATAGTAGGGACACTGGATCTCCTACCACCATATGGGCTTTTTAAGGAGCAAACAGCACTTTCCTCCTACTGTGTGCCACTCAGTAGTGAAGAGGTTTCAGAGTTTTGTTCGTCTTTGCATGAATAAATGATACGATTAATTATGACAGTGATTGACTAGCTTCATTTCTTCTTTTTGGTGTTACAAAAAAAGCAGCAAAAACTAGTTATGTGCATCCAGAATAAACGAAGAAATAAGCTTCATTTAACCTTACTCAGAGCCTTAGGAGGCAGAATTCGAGGGTCCAGATACATACTGTAAAGCGTTCTTTTCCCTTATACTTGCCACTGAGTTCATCCTGGGCTACCACCTTAAGTACCACATATTTTTTGGCCCTTATATTTAGGAAAATAACCTAGACATCCTTAGCCATTATAAATGGATGTCCAGCTGGCAGAGAGCTGTGCAAGGGTCACTCAGAATCTCCATCTGGCCTATTTATCCCAGTGTCTTGTTAACTCCGAAATCAAAGGATAGCAATTTGGACATGAGCAATATATCACTTTAGACTACTTTTACCAGAAATATCTCATTAGTGTGCATTATGCTGCTATCTTAAACTGCATTCTTTTCCTCCTGAGATTGCAAAGGACCCAGCTGGCAAACAACCAAACTATCAAGTTTCTCACACATCTATTATCGTAATGGCAGGAGGTCGTATACTGAAAACTGAGAACACAAATGCAGCATAAACTAAACTGAATATTTTGATAACAGAAGTTTATTGAAGTTGTTATCCCAGTGCAACAGAGTCACTGCCACTTTGGTTTGGAGTTTTTTGTACTACTGGTTTCAATGACAATTCCTCTATTGAAAAATTTCTCTGAGTAATAAAAACAACGATCAAACAAACAACTTCCACAATCCTCTTATCTGTCAGTCTCTTCAGGTCCATGATAGCAGCACTATTCAACATAAATATACCTAGTTTTCCTGTCCTGTATCCCAGGTTGGTCCTGCCTGTTACACCTCAGAGACTAATTGTCTCTGTACAAGGCCAACAGATGATAAGAAGAAATTTCAAAAGCATAACAATGAAATTTTCCTGACCACATGAGATATCAAAACTCTAGACATTTACATATAAATTATTTGATCATTAAGAATGTTTAGACAATGGAGAGAGACAATAGTTTTCAGGGCAAGATCCACCTTCATCTATAGGAGACATCCAAAACAGGTTAGAAGAACTGCATAAAGGAAGAGTCTCCCCATTGACTACCATAGTGGACTTCCTCCAAAAGTCAGGTGAGGCCAAATTGTTTTCCTAATAGCCCAAATAGTTTTCAGTTTGATCAGTTTGTAGCTGAGGCTTTTTAGATGCAACAGCATCTTGGCAGTCATTGAAACATTCAATATTTTTTTAACTGGAAACAGGTACTTTGTGGTCTGGGGGAGCATTGGTGAGGAAAACAATTGCAAAACTATGAAGCATCAATCCAGAAACTCTTTCCTTTCCTCACTTATTTCTGACAGCTAAATTCACTACTCTCACCTGTGCATTAGTCCATTCCATTTCAGGAAAGGGTCCCAGCTGAAGGCCTCTACCTGTGGGATTTTCTTCCTCTTGGCCTTTCTGGAAGTACATAGAGACATCTACTCAGGATACGTTCCAAACTCAGATTTTTCATCGTGTTTTCATACGGTGCTTAGTTGTGTAGTTTGCTTCCCAGGTTGTTTTGTCGGGGCTAGGAGCTCATTTTTACTATAACTGCTTTAGGAAATAATCTGGCATGCCATCTATTCCCTTCAAGCTGGAAATTGGTGTCAATACATGTTGAATTGCCCAGAGGCTTTTTAACAAAAATGAAGTGGCATTATATTATATAATATTAAAAATGTGAGCATGTATTATTGATTATAAGTACCTATTGAATAGCTATTTATCCTTTAAGGGAGAACAAGCAAAGTATATACATTTTACAACAATTAACACTACTACTAAATTTAGTTTATTTTTAGTATGCAGCATCTACCAATTTCAATACTAATTATTAGCAAATCAAGCAAAAAGGCTATAAGGAATAAATAAACATTCTCTTGACAGTCCACCTCTTTCTAGCTAAAATTAGGAATAACTCTGTTGCTTCTAAATTTTAAAACCCTCTTTAATTATCACTATGAATTTGTGAAATTTTAACAGCAGGAGGCTATACATTTGCTTTTAATGAACACAATTTATTTTTTGTGAAATGGAAAATGTGCAATGAATTCAGGTTCCCACCTAGGCATTAGTCAATGCCGTTGTAGAAAACACAAGTTCTTAACAAACTGCAACAATATGGAAGAGCCCTGTCAGTAAAAGGGAGACTTATGTCACAAGGATTATAATATTTCTTAATAGCAAAACTACCTTGTCTGTACTTATGCATCCAATAGCTTATTTTAACAGAATGTTTAATACCTAAGGTACTGAAAAGCATTTTTACAAAGGCCATATTCATTATGATGCTTCTGTAATACTAACCCTCACCTTGTAGTATATTACTTAGGAGACTTTTTGTTTCTATATTACTAAAGAATACAACTTTTTAAAAACAAGAAGAACAAAAAAAATAACAACTTTTCACTCTCATCAGCAAGATTAAGTCATTTTTTAAACAACAAGCATAAAACCAGCAGGCTAACAAGTGATTTAGGGAAGTCTTGAAACCGTGGTGGTATAAAGAATGGCTACTAACAATTGTCAAAAAAATCAGGGTATAGCATTTTTTAGTTTTAAGTATAGCTTGAGGAAAAGGGACTTCTAGCTCCACTTAAATGGATTACTGCTGTCATACAACAGTATCCTTAAGAACTGAAGTTTATACTGACACTGTCAAAATTCAGGCATTTTGATGTGTTAGCTAGGAGCTATGAGAGCTTTGAGACATGGGAAACTCCTGAGAATGGTTCAGGGCTTAAACGCACTGAGTCACTCCTTGGAGGATGCATTCCCACCTCAGTGAGTTGGGATGAATTGAGGCCTGAATATTCAGTCAAGCTCACACAGGTAGGATTTTTAACACTGCAAAATCTAGATTACAGTTTACTGAGTAGCCACGGATTCCCATACAGCAGGACCAAGCCAACTGGGAGGCATTTAATGGATAAGTCCACTGGGGCTGATGCATTTTGACCACAGCAAGCGTCTTCTGTATATGTAGTTTAGTTTGTGGATTTGGTTCTGGAGACTTTTGAAAAGAAATGTGTAGGTTCATAAACACAGATAGAAAAAATGCTTACAGATCAGTAAGCGCTGCTCTGATAGAGCAAACAGCAAATGCGAAAATGAAGAGTAAGGAAAATCTATGTGAAGATCATTCACCAAGGAGGAGCCAGGAGTGAGGTTCTGTTGGAAGTTGGCCTTCTTTCAAAATATGCATGATTGCTGCGTATAAGGACATGGGGTCTAACTATTGTGACCTAATCATTGATGATGAGACACACACATAACTGTATCATTTGAGAGAGACAGCGTTTTAATATAGGTACTGAAAAAGAGAAAGGAAATCTACAAGAGAGGAAAAAAAGTGATGAAATATTCAGAAATCACAACCCAGGAAGAACTGAAAACAGGATATTAAATGGAGACAGTGATCAGTTGTCTCCATTGAGAACAGAATCCAAGGAAACTGCTAGGGTGCACCGAAACAAATCCTTTCTGCTCCCGCATGCTATCTCTCCATAGCTTTCGTACACGAGAAGTTTATTCCCTAGCAGTTTCAGCAATTTTAATTGGGAACCAGATGATTAATAGTCAGCTAACAGAACAGGCACATTCCTTTCTGCTAATTAAATATATATATATACTTGCTGTCAAAATAAGATTTTATGAATGGCACTAAGTAGATATACAATGCAGAGATGTAATCCTGTTTGTAAAACTAGGCTTTTGAATAAACTCTACTCAAATGCAAATGAGATAGCATTTGTAAACAGCATTCTTCCTAGGCATCATATTGTATGTTAGTAATGTGACAACCCTGAAGGTGATTGAGTTTCCCAAATAAAGCTGTCTTGAGTCATTAGTTGCACTAAGGTATCACTTTGTCACCAGCTGCTGCTTCAGAAGGGTGTGGGTTTCCTTCTGTTATTTCTGACACCCACATGCACATCTCAGATCTTGCAGGACATCTAAAATAGCACTAGATGCCTATCTTAGACAACTGAATCTCACCCCAGAGTCTTTCCTTTTTTAAGGAGGTCTTCTATTTGTTAAAAGACATTGTCATTGATACTAGTTATAACTGAGTATAAATATACAGTTTACATACAGATTTGGGGGGGTTATTGCATAGAAAATCAAAATCTGATGCTCTTTAATTCAATAAAAAATTTAAATGATAAAAGTTTCAAGCTACCTTAGATGTTATGAACCACCATCACAGTTGCGATCCTTTGAGAGAACTCACTTTTAAAAACCCAGTCTACATTTTACACAAGACCTAGAAACAACAAGTTTTTGTGTCTAAGTGTTCCACTTCTAGAAGGATTTAAATACACATATGGGAAGCCTTAATAATCTGTGTATTAAGGAAGGATCAATTTAATGCCATGGAAGAAGAATTAGCCGTAAATATTCGGAAGTCTGTTGGTCCAACAAAAATTACCCTCATACAAGAACATCTTACGAGTCAGCCATGCAAAGAAAACTGAGGAAATAAAAATTTCTGTTTAAAAAATGTCTTCAGAGGGTGAAGAAGATCTCATGAAAATCTCAAGGAGCTACAAAGTTCCTGTTAATCTTAGGTAGTATTGAAGTACTGCTATGCCAAGTAACAGTAATGAAACATGAGCATAGGGAGAAGTGTAAAGAAAATTGCAATAGCGTTTTTAAATAAAGCAGTGAAAAAATTGCTGCACTTACAGGAACTTCAATGTACTGAACAGTATCTGTGATCATAATGCTAAGTTCCAGTCTGTTCCTTAGGCCAACGATGTAATTACTAGATGAATTCTGCAGAATTTACACGTATGCAATTGCTAGTCACTAAAATTGGCATTTAGCGTGAGGTGATGAAATTTTGTGGCAAATAATTGCTTTTAAAATAAAAATTTCAATTACATCAGACAATGAGGAGAAGACAAGTTTCAATTAACAGCTCTGGAATATATAGGAGGCTACAATTTCCTTTTAAAATTTGAATCATTCTTCTTACCAGCTTACAACAGAATAATAAAGAGTTGATAGCACACTGGTGATAAGTCCAAAAATACTTTTAAAACGGGCTTGTGAATGAAATGAAAATTCAGGAGCAGCAGATGGGTTTAACTGCTGTTCAATGTGGAGTGGTTTCCAAGAACATGTTGTATGCAATAATAAATAGCCAGAGACATAAAGTTTCCCCAGTAGTTTAAATCCTGCCCATACAAGCTAAGTGAAGGCTTTCAAGCTTTGGCTCACTGCAACATCTTTACATTTTCCCCTTGTCTACAGCAGTAAAGATGCTTGTTATTGACAATGTGTGTCAGCAATGTGTGCAATTAAAGCAGCACTGAACACAGTTTCACAAGCAGGCAGGTTTCACATGGGCTTTCTGAAACAAGAATAGTTCTTGGCTGCGCTTGCAGGTTAATCACATTCAGCACTACCATACCCATTGTCAGCAGTGGATAATTACGCTAATGTACACAATGCCTTGGTTTGTGCACATATTTTACATAATAACCATGCTATGAATTGCCTCCCTTTCTAATTCTTGATCTGGATGTGGGAATTGCGATGGAGTAATGCATCTAGGATTTCTGCTGTCAGGATATGACTGCCTCCATGTCTCATGCCCTATTGCTTTGAAGTAAAGTCCCAAAAGGCACTGAAAAACAGGCAGCAACTTTTCTGTTTGTACTTAAAACCACCAGAAAATGGCTTTGCCAAGTGGCTATGACTAAGTTAAAGCTTCTACATTTGTTATACCACATATCACTATATTTGACTGACACAAATATTTGTGACATGGATAAAACTGGAATTTCTAAAGCCATACAGTAATGCACGGATGCACAAACAAGGGTTCAAAGGTACAAAAAGTACAAGTGACAAAGAAATCTACATTGGGATTTAAGCCCATGAAAAATCATTGTTGTTGTCTTCTGTTAAGCTAATTCCTTCGGTAGAAACAAAAGGTTTGTGTGGAAAAGAGCATCACTGGGTCCAAATAAGTCTCAAGTTCAGTGCCGACCTACACTTTATGCATCTGCTTGCATAGATGCATCAAGGATGATTATGATTAGTTAGATGTAACAGCAGAATCTCCTTAATACTATCTTGGATGAGCTGAAGGGAAAGGGATTAGTAGGGAAACAAGTGAAAGAAAAGAAAGATGAGGAACCCAGTGAAAGAGCTGTATCAGATAAGGCCAGAGATGTCAGACCTTCATGCAGGTTACCAAGTATATGCTTTCTCTGTTGCTAACCTAGTAATTTTCTGTTACTCTAGAAAAACATGTTTTCTAAATTGTCCTCACATAAAACACCTCTTTTTTTCAATTAATTATCCCCATAAAACAAAATATTGACATAGCTATTGCAAAACCACATGCTGTAACACTACTACTCCTGGAAATGGCCATAAGATCAACAAAAAGGGGGCTGCATAATAAGCACAAGCCTTGACCCTCACTATCCTCACTGTCAGATGTTGAAGCCCTGACTGTCTTGGGTCACTCAAGCTGGCTCCTTCCAGGTCAAAACTACTCTAGAAGGGGCCAGGCTTAAGGACATGAGCCAGAACGTGCAAACAGATCTTCTGTTCAACAGTGTAGACACAGCCACTTTCTACTATCAGAGATGTACAATGCCGTTACCTGAAGTAGGAGTACCCAAGAATACAAACTGTATCAATTATTTTGCCATATCTCTAGATTTCAAGTATCTGATGATTTTAGGGGTGGTTTCTAACAATGTAAATATACTTGTTGTCAGGTTTCTCTTTACCAGATTTATCAGTGATGACCACTTCAGTGGAGTCATTCTCAAGTTGGAAAGTGCTGAATATGGATCACAGTCTGACTGACTTTGCAGTAGTGGTTTTAAGGAGGTTTTACATTATTTTCACCAGCTGTTTAGACAGGGAATTATGGCAATAAGAGATTACATGATTAAACCTAACATTTAGTGAAAAGTACTTAAACACATGCTCAGTAAACTGCGGTCTGTTCTCAGATATTACTCAGCCAGTTGTACTGTCTACAGCAAAAATTATTTGATGTGCATGAGCTCCTCTCTCATAGGAGCATCTTCTGATAAAGTAAAGCTAATTTCCAAGTTTTGTAGGATTTCTTCCCCTCCTTCCCCATAAATGCAAAAAGTAAAGTCCTTTTTTACCCGGAAGCCACTTTTTGCTAACAACCAATTTGAGACTCTTTTGCAATATGTAGGCTTGCGAATCCTGCAAGACTTCAGATCAGCAATAATACTGCTTTCCATCTGAAGCCAGTTCAATATATTTTGCACCTTCTCTCATGGGTTGTTCACTCTAAATGATCTTAATTTTAATATGTTTTTGCTGCAATGGCTTAGAGATCATCTTTCTAATGCTCAACTCATGTGTGCTCAGGTGTTCTCCCCCATGTTGGTAATAAGGGTTAAATACATGCTACTGCCAAAAGCAGTCATTTTCCAGTGTCTTACCTTGAATCTGCTCTGGCAGCCTCTGTGCACATCTCCTCTGAGACCAGACTGGTTATTAAATTCCAGTTATTAGGAAACAAATTCAGGCTTGGGACAATTTTTTCTACTAAAACTTTGTCAAATGCATGAGTGACTCTGTCTACATCCAGCAGCTCTCTTGCAGGCTTATATTCAGTTCATGAATCCTACATTTTCACAACAACAGAAGTTGTTTAACTGTGGAAAAGCAGGAATTTCCCCAGCTGTTTTGGCAATTAGCTTAGATTAATTTCTGGGGAACAGTGGCATAAGATACTTGCACCCGCAATCTTTGTATTACAACAAAATGTTCAGGTTTTTATCACCTATAATGCCAAAGCTATTTTCAGGCTTCACAGACTGGAATATGAGGCTTGAAAGAAACTTAGTATTTCACTAATGAAGATCATAAATGAAATAAGATCCTCCAATTCTCTCATCTTCCCAAACTCTATAGTTAAGATTAAAACATTAATGCTGCTGTGTTGCTCTCCCCTCAAAGAAATCATTTGTGTTGAGGATACTGGTGTCAACATGGATCAATGTTATGATCAACCAATACTCCTAACAAGCAAATAAAACAGAAATCAGTTCAGCTTTGATGCAGCGGTCCACTTTTGTTCCAGGGAGCATCTGCTCATGGCTTTCTAACTTTCCTAGGTCCTCCTTCTTGTAATAATAGCACAGATGTTCTTAGTGAAATATTTGAGTTGTCAGCACACTTCAAATGACAATATAAAGAAAGAGTATCTTTCAGGGACGGAAAAGGCATACATGCATTGTTTTTCTAAGGTATCTGCTGATGCATCAAGCTCATAAAAACACCTGGCACAATTTTGCACTGAAACATCATTCCCTTCTTTTTTTTTTTCTTACTAAATCAAATAACTGCTCTTAGGGTAAGGGACATTTACCCAAATTCATGAATTGGAGATTGGTTGGTGTCCATCATCTCTGTTGATTCCTCTGGAGGCTATAACCATGCTCATCAGCTGAGATGGTGTTTATGACATTTCAGTACCAGAGAAATGTCTGCCCATCAGCTGTCACTGGAGAAAGGCACAGGTTTCCTATAGGTGTGATGACATATCTACCACAGACATATCTGTGACTCAGATATCCTATGACTTTTATAGGGCTACTAAATGTCTGTGGTTTAGCAGATTTATTACTCCTGGAGAATACTTTTCCAGCCTTTGTTTTGTTTCCTTCATTTTAAGGAATGCAGCTTCTTGAGGATGGAAAGGAGCTCCCATATTTTCTGCTTGTAAAAGTATGCTTTCCTTAGTACCATTGCAAGATGAGTGTCTTCCAGTGTGCTGATCATCCATCCAGTTAGTTCAATACTTTAATGTGGGGTCTCCAAAGTGAATTTTGTTCTTCTGAAACCTCTCCCCCTCTTTTATTTTTTGCACATTGATGTTGCTATGTTTCTTCAATGGCAATAGGGGCAGCACTTAACACTTTTATTATCAATAGTATATTTACTATCAAGTATACAAGCCTGTGCTTTTCTAACAATGAAAACAACTGTTTCTGGCAATGTAACGGTGTGTATGCCATGTCCAACTTCATAAACGTCCCATTTACTTTCAGTTGAATAGTGTATTTATCTCCTAATGAACTGCTGCTCATTTCTCCTATGAGAATTCATCTGAGCAAAACACATTGTTGGCTCTCGCCAACTTTTGCAAAGCGATATAATCCATCCTCCTTCTCACATCTTGCCTTCTGTGACACCCACTGGGTTGGCTTCTGTTAACTAAGTCTGCTTCTGGAACTCCACAAGCTTTTTGCTGCAGTCAGAGTTGTGATGCTGTACACTCAGCTCTTTCCTTTTACAGAGTTGAGGTTCTCAATTAGGATACAATTTCCCACCCGTTGTCTCGAGTCTGGACTCAGACCCTTCTTTTGTTTACCAAATTGTCACATCTTTCCTTGGAATTCTTAGTGACATTCCTGAGGTATCTATCCTCCCAATCACAAGATCTGTGTTGGGATGTGACTTAGGCACGCACAATCCCTCCTCCACTGTTTTCTGCAACAGGACAGCTAAGCGTACTTGATGTGCTCTTGGAAGAGCTCCAGCTAAATGACTGTGAGAAAACAAACACAGGGTGTATGTAATACAGAATACAGAGTCAGGATGTGTTCATGGTGCACACCAAGGATCAGCTACGTGGGGGTGCACAGGAGACGACACTTATATCTCTTTTGGGTGTTGGAGTAGGTGATCTCCAGAGGTCCCTTCAACTCTAAAAATTCTGTGATTCTTTGATTCAGTCTAAATGTACATGTAACCAGCATGATCTCTCTTTAGAGAATCAGCTCCCCAGAAAAGCCAAATGGCTCATTCTGGAGCCACTGAGAGCTTTATATCTCTGATTAAACCCACTACTCATACATATTTCATGCTTATGGGGTAGAGGGCATTCCTCATCATTCTTTACTTCAGTTTTATAGTTTTTTGGCTGAGGCAACAAAAAAATATCAAGGATTTCAAACTAGCTATTGTAAGAAAAGAAGCTGCCCTTTGTTGGCATTCACTACTTGCAAAACTAGACTGGTGTTGCTTTCATTTTCCTCCATCTTCCTGGAGAATTTTAGCTCTGGCGAGGATGGCTTTGAAGTGTTTCACTCTCCTCCTCTGTGTATTTTTCTCTGTTCTATTTAACTCCTTCTATGAATGGTGCTCAGTAATGCCTCAGTTCTGAGAGCACTTGCAAGAGGTCTCCTTTAGATCATGCCTGGTTTCAGCTAGCTGGGAATAACCAAAGAATTGTGATGTCACCTCCCATGACCCAAAGAGTGTGTCTCACTGACATGAAGACAGAAGCATTCACTGGTTATTTTAGAGAGGACTAATCTAAAAGAAGTCTGTCATGAGGCTTTCTTTCAAATATGTCCTACCTGATCTTAAAGTTTAATTTGAAACCTGTATAACAAAATACAGCAAATGCTACTACAAACAAAAGAAGAGTAATTACAATGAAAGACATTCAGGGAGTATAACTGTGCTGTATTTTCTTCAGGGGCATAAACATACATTTCAGACTTTGTGCTAGATCCAAATAAATAAAATCTACTAATTCAGAAATGTGTGGGCAGGAAATCTTTATGCTGTTCAATTTTAGCAGGAAGTGAAGTATTAAACATTGACCTCATGACTCACAGGAAAACAATGTGTATTTACAGAACAGAAATAATCGCTCTACCTCATTTGGTCCAGTTTTCCCATATCTATAAGAGGCTCAGTGTTTAAAGGCATTCCCAAATTTCGTTGTTCTGACATGTAATCCTCCCAACGACAACAGAATAGGGTTTTTGTGAAATTTCTTTCTTAATATTTTTCAGTTCTCTTTAGATGAATTCTCAGTGAGTTAAGACTTACATCTATAGTATATACTCACAGTTCTTCAGTACAGTGAACTCTAACTTTCCTGTCTTTAGGTTTATATCTTTGGAATTTTAGAAGCCTGAAAATCTTCATATTATTCTGTGAGTCTGCCCAGAATATATTTATACATAAATTATGCTTATGTTCTGTATCTATAGTGTTATCTCTTTTTATGCAACAGCTCAGCAAGAATATGGTCATATTCAGCAGGTGAAGGGATGCGTATTTATTTGTATACAAAAATTATACACACTCAGTTCTTCCTCTAAAGTATTAATCCTTTTTCTGAGCCACTACCCTGAAGAATTATGTCACTGAAAATAGAGATATAGGACAAGCACAGGGAAAAAAAAAGAGAAGCTGTAGTCTGGAAAAGTACTTTACATAATACTTGTAAAGCTCACAACCACGAACATGCCATTCACTGAATCTCATGACAGTAATAAAAATTATTAGTACCCTTTAATGCCTTCGCCATCTAGATACATCTCACAAGGGAGGAGGGCGATTTGGAAAAACTGGACATGGGAAAGGGATAGAGATGAAGAGATTAAGGAAGAGATTAAGAGATTAAGTCTCATGGGAATGCCTTCTGGAAACATTATTCCTTCGGGTGGTACAGGAGGTCTGAAGACGATTCTGCTACGTCACCAGACTGCTGCATCCTCCATAATACCTGATGGATAGGCAAATGATACCTAACCCTTTAAAAAAATACTTCATGGGTGAAATTAGCTCTGCAATATAAAGAGCTAGCATCAAAATGCAATGTGTAATCATATGTTTAATATTAGTGAGTTCACCGACAAAAAATGTTTGACAATTTCATCTTGGTAGCTCTTGAGATTCATGACTGCAGGGTGCCTGTCACAATCATAGCTAAATTTGAAAAATGATAGATCAGATTTATGACAAGATATGAATTGTTCAGGTATTATGTTTTAGCATGAATACTTATCAGACTGGACAGAAATTCACAATCTCCTCGACATTGCAACACTTGGCTACAGCAATAGCAAAAATAAATCACTTTTAAAGACGAGATTTCTGGTGTGATTAATGTCTTCCTGATCAGCAAGTCCTAAATCATTCTGATCACGATAATGAATGATCCTATTTTACACAAACATATACATACATCCACTGCACACAGGAGACGGAGCTAAGGTTGCCATGGGAACGTTACCTCCAGATTTTCTGGGTTTATATAATTAAAATAAAACAAGCCCAATGTTTTAATAATTTAGCTTTGTAATTAAAAGTGCTCATCTTTTCTTTAGTCAGGAGTTCAGTTTATCTGGCGCGTGCAGCCCAATGCCATAACTTTATTCAACATTTCCAAAACTTGGTTTTCTCAGTAGGGGATACAGTGCAGGAGTGACTACAGTATAGTACAGAAATAGCTGTGTCAGTGTTAAACCAGGTGGTTCAGCTGCTGATAACATAACCTCCATGGCAGCAATGAACTCAGCACAAGCTGTGCAATTGAAGCATAGACTGTGCCAGCTTTTGACATAGGCTGATGCTAAGGGATGGGAAGAAGCAGAACATTTCTTCAACTTGATTTCTTCCCTCCACCAGCAGCCATTGCCCCACATGCATGTAATCCACCATGGGGAGCACCAGCAGTCCCAGCCTTGCTCACCAGGGTTGCCCTCCAGTCACTCTTTCTTTGTTCATCCCTTTTCTTCTTCTATGTCTTTCAGGACAAGTCCCAGCTTTGCCTGGATGTTCAGACAACTTGAGTTAGCTCTGAGTGTAGGAATACACTCAGGCTCCTCAAGCTAAACTTAAGTTCTGGGTTTTCAGAAAAGGTGACCTACAAACCTCATTGATGTTAATAATTAAAAGTATACAGGAAACAGCCTTCCTCAATAAGTCTTCCCTCCATTTGAGAACTTCTGTGTCTTACAGAAGTTGCATGAAAATACCGGAAAAGAATAGTCATTGGAGTCTTCTGTCTTTCCAGTGAAGGGAAACTCAATCTTTTGTGCTATCAGTCTCTAGAGCAAGACATACTGTTGAAGAAGGCAGCAGGCTTGCTTTGTTGTTTGAACACGTTGATTGCTCTAGAGACTGAGGCTATGCTATAGGTTGTGTGCAAAACAGAGGATACTCTCACTATGCCAGCATTATTGATCTAATTGCAGCAACAGTGCCACTGCCTTGGGAATATAAGCTTCATAGCCAGCAGTTGATGTTCGTGTACAGATACTGCTGTCAGTGCTGCAGGCGTGGAAAATGTGCTTTCTGAAGAGCCAGCTGGTGTATTCAAGGGGAAAGGAACTGAGAGAAAAAGAGTCTTTGGCACTCTAATGAAATGAGATTCTACCATATAGGTCTGTATTGAGGAAGACGTTCAGTTAAAATATTCAGTAAGTCTCCTCCCTAAAGGAATAGCACTTAATACACGTTAAAATATAATTGTATAATTGGAACTCAAGTGTTTGGGTTATGTAAAAGGTGCTGTAGGTGTATCAGCTTAGACAGAGGTAATTAGATCCTGTATATTAACATTTTCCTCTTAAAGGGATAACCAGAAATATTTTTAGTAGTTGAGACGCTTAAGCCTAGAAACTTGGAGAAAAAAGGTGCTGTTTGGAACTCCTCATTTAGCCCCGTGTTTACTTTGTTCCTACCTCTGTCACTGGCTGGACTGTAAGAATATTTTTGCAGTAGATTGCCTGTTTAATGCAACCCCAGCTGGGTGCCCACACAATGGCAACACTGCTACTGCTTTTGGTGAAATCAGCATAAAACTGAATTGCCTGCAAGCATCAATCATTGGGGCTGAAAATAGGACTAGATAGTAGCATTAAATAATACAATACTTAGCATGTATATATAGTAACAGGTCATACACTGAAGCCACAGAAGTCTGTGACAGGACTAGGAATAGAAGAAATCAGAGCTTTAATCTCTCCATAAGTCAAGAGTTAACAGTTTATACAGAAAAAAGTAAATAGCCACATATCACTGCTTAGCTCAGTCAGTTTGAAGGACACAATAAAAACAAATGCGATTTCACTCGCAGTAAGTTGAATGACAATCAATGGCTCTACAGCTTTTTAGTATCCAATTGAAGCCCTTGAAAAATGAAGTGGATGTATGGGACGACAGGTTACTACTCCATCATAGGATGAATACAGCAGAATGCCACTGATTGATTTCTTGAATTTTCAAATACATTGCAAAGCTTTCTAGAGAAGAGGACCTGTTAATTTTGAAAACAGAGCACTGCATCTCTAGAAAGTGGAAGAGCAGAGCACGAATTAAAGCTGTTGTCAGGGTTTTTTTCCCTTCTTTTTATAAGATAAGAGATGCACAGTTCCTCAAGCCAAGAAAACCAAACAAAGCCAAACAAAACACCCATGTACAAGGGCTACACCAGTATTTTCTAATTTCATCACTGTTATCCATGCTTGTCTTTTCAAAACCAAAAAAATCCCATCCAAAAGAAATTCCAGGAAGAAAACCCAGGCCTTAAGCTACTCATTGAGAAGTCTGTACCAAACTTTGGAATCCAACACAAATCTCAGCTGAAAACAAGAGAAGATTAATCCATACTTCCCCAGAAATATTCCCCAGTTTGATATTTTTCCCTCCCTGCAATGCCCACTGAAGACCTCCCTATCTCTACTCATATGAGGCTTTCTGAGGAATTTGAGAAGAGTACTGGTATCTTGTTTCTAGGTAAATCAAAGTCTGTCCCTGTAAGTGAAGGGAAAAACCTTAGGTTTTGGTTTTGATTCTAAAGGCTCAGAAGACCAGGACTTGTGTATTGAAAGAGCTGGGTAGTCTAAACAGAGCTCTCCAATGCTCACCTGCACTGACATGAGAGGTAAAGAGAGGCAAGGGATGGTCACCAAGACCCACAGGACAAGCATTCTTGTCTTTCCTTAGTTCAATCCACACCATGTATGGGACAAAGTGATGAACACCCCTCTTCCAGCAGTATTCCCAGCACAAATATCAGGAAGCTCAGTTGGATTTTGCTCTCAAGCTAGTGACTGCAAGTTCTCAATTCACTTAATAAAGCATTTTTTCAAAGGCAGCTATTCAGACCAAAAATCTATAGCAAGAGATACAGAGCTCCTTAAAATATTCAGAGCCTTTTTCACTTGTCAGTTTTTCAAGGTGCATTTGTTCCAAAATGTGTTTTCTGTTGCAGAATTGCACCTGAAACTGATCTTTGCAGACAGCAGCTGAGCACAATGGTGCGTTTGGAAGCAGGGAATAGCAGCAAGTCAATGTGTCTTTAAGCAGTCTGCACTCATCTCAGGGTTCAAGCTGGAGCTCAGCAGCAAGCTGCTAAATGGTTGTTTGTACCAACTCTGCAGGCAAGGCCAATAGGTTACCTACAGCTGAAGAAGTGATGAAAACAGCTGTAGTTGGTAGCAAACACAGCCAGAAGGCCACCACCACCTGAAGACTGTTTCCAACCACAAACCTGTCAAGTCCTTGGCTGTCTCTGCTCATATTTATGGCACTAAGTGTTTAGTGATAACACTATGCAAGTGCTTTGCTCTCCTTTTGGGATCTCATCTGCTAACCCATACATATGACAGATGCCTATCAAAGGAGAAGGATCTTTCTCTTTTGAGAATGGCACTCAAACTTCAAACATCATTATATAGGCATGTGTCAGACACAGAAATATTTTGCATGCACACTGTAGGTTCAAGATCATTATTATAAAGCGGAGAAATTAAATTCACTTTCAAAGCTTCACACACAGAAAATGCAACTTGCAGAGTAACAAGTTCAAAACCTATTGAGCTCATGCAGGTTTCCAGCACTTTCTCGTTTGGCCTGCTATAGCTTCATTATTTTCTCATTCTTTGCAGTACACACTAATATTTTTGAATGAAAAGAAACCATTCTCTATTAGTGACACCAGAAAAATGAATTTTGCCTTGCAGTCAGTGAATTAAGATTATCAGAACTATTATTCACATGCAGAAAATATAATAGCTAAGGAACACCAAAGAAATGCCGTGTTTAGTCTAATTTATAACTTCTTCATGCCTTGACTTGTATGCACAAAAGCCGTCGAATACATGACTACATTAGTCCTCTTCAGTAAATTTTGTACCAAAGCTTGCTGGTCCTAAATCCAACTGAAAACCAACAGATACCAATGGACCACATGTAATGCTGCCCTTTATACTGACTTGAGACTTTGAGAAGGTTTTGTCAAGCTATTCTAAGCATTATAGAAAAAGCAAGAGAAGCAAATCTTCTGGGGCCTTGCACCTTTTAAAAAGGCAACTATACTTTCAGACCAAATAGCCAAATTTCTTTAGGTACCAATTGAAGTCTATGTAAGTAAGCATCTCAATAAAACTCTACCTTCTGAAGCTAAACTACACCAAATGATAGATGTCTTATTAAGAACAGTGCCTTGGCCTTTAAATCAGTCTTTTACATGGTTTAGCCAAATCCAGAGTTACTGATATGAAGGTATTTCACCACAATATGCTTTATCAGTCTTACCTGGGACCTCTCCATCAGATTCTCACCATCTAACTAGGTGAATAAGTTATGTAGGAAATTCAAAACAGAATTTGATCTTTTTCCCTTTCTTGGCTGATTTTAATTTTAGTTGCTCTTAATTCAAGGAGTTAAAACCTTCTTAAAGAAATGCTTTAAAAACACTGGCAGATTTAACTTATTAGAATTTTTGACAACAAATTATGTTATTATTTACTGCATCGTTTAAAATCCTCTCTGACTTCTCACTTTTGCATAACAAAATTCAGGGACCTGCCAACGTGCGTTTTCCATATAAAGCAAATAGACCTCTGCACCACAAACACATTTGACACGTTCAAATGCAACTTTACAGCCTTAAACAGACATTCCACTTCTCCCACCCACCCACCATCTCATCCAAGGCCTAGAGTCACCAATTTTTTCAGGATTTAAGAGTGGGAGTTTTGCTAATGTAGCAGGTAAGTGCAGAGTTTCGTGACCTGTTTGTGTGTACATACATATATGTGAGAGGGTATGGACACGTTTCCTATGCCTACTGCTATTTACTCTAGAAACACCGTGATAACTTCATTCTCTCCAACCACATTCACTGACCTGGGGTCTAACAGTGAATTTTAAGTGAGAGCCTGTAACAGCAAATAAAGCAGATATGCATATTTGAGAAGTAAAGCAAAGCGAGGGAGAAGGTAAGGCATAGTGCTGAATGAAGGAAGCACTGGCAGAAGAGAACTACTGCATAGTCAGATCCTTAGAAGGTGCTTAGTTGCCATCAGAAGTCAAGGGGGCTGGTACTTAAGTACCTCAAGAATCTTGACCTTAGGGTCTCACAAACTCTACCTGAACTTTTTTACTAATAGAGAAACTGAAGGACAAAAGGTCGTATATATATACTAGCCTCTGTCAGACCTCCCAGATTCGTCAAAATGGACTAGATTGACTCTCTCCATACCTTCTATAAGATCAATGGAAGAACAGGGAATAACACCCAGAACATTTAACTTCCTTTCCCTTGTTTTAAACACTGCATTATGCTTCCCAAATTCCCTTTTGGTTTAGCTGAGGAGATATTTCACCTGGCATTGCTTAAAAACCAAACCACTTCTGCTGCAAAGTACGGCTGCATGCCAAATCACCTCTCATTTCTCCCGCTTTCAGTGAAATTTGGATGAGGTAATTTGTAAAGGTCCTTTCCAATCAACAATTCAATGATTCTGTGATTACTTTGTACACGTTCTTATAACGTGAGCTGACCCATTCCTATCTAGGATCCTTTCTTTTATGAATAAACTGAAGACAGAAAAAAAGTCATCACACTACAGAACAACTAATTCTCATTTAATAACAGAAACTTTATTAACTCGTGGAGCCCTATGCTGTCCCTCCTGGTGAAATCAAAGTCAAGAAATACCTAGTATTTGCATGAAGAATGTGGATAAGTTTGAGACCAGCTCCATTTCTCTGGCTCAGCACACTGAACATTTTTATTCCAGTTACACAAGGAAGAAGTAGTTGCTAACGCTTTGTGAAAAGGTGCTGTAATCCAGCACCAGTGAGAGATTTATACATCATATCAGTAGAGATTAGGCAACTGTAGACAGAAAATTAAACCTCAGCTTTGGGAAGCCAGCTTCACCACAAGATGCAATAGCCTGAGGTTCAGCTCCCAGCTCTGTGAGGGAGACGATGCTCCTCTGTCCTTACAGCTATGCCTGACCTGAGGAAGCAGGTGTGAAGCTCAGCAGCCTTACAATAACGATTTAATACAAAAGCTCCTTTGTCATAACCAGTTCTTGCAGTCCTCTGAAAGTTTGTCTCGCAAAGTGCCGCTTCCCTCTGTCTCTGCTAGCTTCCAACACCTTTAAAGGCTTTGAACTTCAAGACAGTGGAAAGACATGCCCTTAATGCTGGAAACTTAAAGAGCTGCATGCCTGGAACTCACAGTGGGGGTTGATGCATATAGTAAAGAGTGCAAAACACCAGGTCTTTAAGGGAGGAGGTGCAACAGGTTTGCCTGTAATACATGCATACACACAAAACTAGATCCTCAAGTGCACTTTCTAGGTCATCCTCTTCTTCCTTCTCTGCTCTCCCCTGAGTTTTTTTAATTGTTCTGGGAAGGAATACATGTTTCAAAATGTACCACCAAACTCTGTCTCATGAAAATGTACTGTCCTGGTTATTTCATAGCCCAAGCTACTGTGTATGGAGCAGTCGTCCTCAGTTAACTTTGCCAGTGCAAAAATGTAGTATGCTTTCTGATGCTGTCAAGTGTTTAGTTCCTACTCAGCTAATTTATTATCATACTCAAGCCAACGGCTGGAAATCCAAGTGCAAACACTAACAAGAGGAACAGAATGTGGAGGAAAAGTGTAAATGTTACTGACAATACTGAGAAGACCTCCAGTCACAGCTATTCAGATTGTTGTGTCCTGGATTTGATGGGACTCTACAGAGCTTTGCTTAATTCATTGTAGACTGCAGAATCTAGGGTTTACTGTGTAGTTTAGGAGAGGCATATGGCCCTCTGAACTGGACTGAATGTCGCTCCTAGACAGCAGCCTCAGCAGAATTCCTGAACAAAAATCTGTGTGATGCAGTTGCTGATTTACTTCCTTGCAACAGGTTTAAGTTCATCAGCTTGTCCGCTTCCTGCCTCATGTATCATTATCCTATGACTATTTTTAAACAATCTTTGCAAAATAAAAACTTAAATAACCAGAGCTCTGGAAAGCGCTTCTCCCCTACAGCAATTTTATATAATAAATTAGATGATACTAGCATTACTTGGATGGGTGGAGATTACAGCCTGTCAGCACTTTCTTAACAAACCCCCTTCTCCAGAGACTTGCAATTCAAACATAACAATTTGCTATGGGCAAAAAAGTGGGATGTGAGAGCTAGAGGAAGAACTTTAAAAAAGGATGAACTATAGTATTTCAAGGTATACCTGAAAAAAATGCTTTAGGGAGAAGGCTGGCCAGCAAAAAAGGAGGAAGAAATGCGTCGATTTTCACTGATATAATTCCATTTGCCTCTACACTTTTCCATATCTTAGCCTCCCCATGGCTTTATGTTGGTCCTTAAAATCAATGCTGCATTGTACTTACACTGTACATTTAATTTCATTTCAGTGCTGCATGCATGCAATAACTACTCATTCTCAAGTACTATCAACTTGATTTTCTAGATGGAGACACAAGGCACAACTTGCCCCAGGCCACAGAAGGAGCTCTGTAAGTGCCAGGAATAGAAATCGGGAGTTCCTGTTCCCTGTCCTAAATTCAGGCCACAGACTCCTCTCTGGCCGTGACTGTTTTATGGATGTGATTATCCTGTTATGGAACTATGTTTAATACAGACTAGGAAATCGCCAGGATACGTAAGGATTTTAAGGCATCTCACTGCCAGCTGACAATACCTCAGAAACAGCGTTCCAGGACTAACATACTTAAATAGCTTAAATAGCTGGTTGTTATAAGGTACATACCAATCTCACAGGGTGAAAAGCAGGCATTACTAATTTAAATGCCCTTATAGGTATGCAAACTTTCAATTCATTGAACTTAAACTTCTCTCTTACAGGACCTATAGTTAATAAAGTGTAAGGGAATAAGGCTAAGCTGGTGGGAAGTATTTGAGGGTGGAGTACCCCTATGTGCTAGACACAGGGTCTCTTGTATTTTGTTGAGCCCAAGGCAAGTTTCTTATAGATTTGGGGTTAGAGTTCTAACACAATATACCTGGGTATATTCCAGGTGGACTGTCACAGGTGTGGTGGTGGTAGGTCCAGAAGAACCAAACCTGACAGAGCTGTCACGGCCTCTGCCCTGTTTGTTAGATTTCATAGAATCATAGAATCATAGAATAGTTAGGGTTGGAAAGGACCCTGAGATCATCCAGTTCCAACCCCCCCACCACGGGCAGGGACACCCCGCACTAAACCATGTCACCCAAGGCCTCATCCAACCTGGCCTTGAACACCGCCAGGGATGGAGCATTCACAACCTCCTTGGGCAACCCATTCCAGTGCCTCACCACCCTCTCAGGAAAGAATTTCTTCCTTAGATCCAATCTAAACTTCCCCTGTTTCAGTTTGAACCCGTTACCCCTTGTCCTGTCACTACAGTCCCTGATGAACAGCCCACGCCCAGCATCCTTATAAGCCCCCTTCAGATACTGGAAGGCTGCTCTGAGGTCTCCACGCAGCCTTCTCTTCTCCAAGCTGAACAGCCCCAACTTTCTCAGCCTGTCTCCATACAGGAGGTGCTCCAGCCCCTGATCATCCTCGTGGCCCTCCTCTGGACTTGTTCCAACAGTTCCATGTCCTTTTTATGTTGAGGACACCAGAACTGCACACAATGCTCCAAGTGAGGTCTCATGAGAGCTGGGAGGTCTCAAACTCCCAGCTGTGGAATCATGACTGAGACCTTTACACCACATCTAGTATGCTAAATACATCAATTTCTTTGCATTCATACATCCATTTCTTTGACAGGCTGAGAAAATAGGGGCTGTTCAGCCTGTAGAGGAGAAGCTGCGTAGAGACCTTAGAGCAGCCTTCCAGTACCTGAAGGGGGCCTACAAGGATGCTGGGGAGGGACTCTTCATCAGGGACTGTAGTGACAGGACAAAGGGTGGTGGGTACAAACTGAAACTGGGGAGACTGAAGTTAGAATTAAGGAAGAAATTCTTTTTTATGAGGATGGTGAGGCACTGGAAGAGACTGTCCAAGGAAGCCGTGAATGTGCCATCCCTGGCAGCGCTAGATTGGATGGGGCCTTAGAATCATAGAATAGTTAAGGTTGGAAAGGACCTTAAGATCATCCAGTTCCAACCCTCCTCCCATGGACAGGCCTTGAGAAACCTGGTTTAATAAAAGGTATCCTTGCCTACGGCAAGGGGTTGGAACTAGATGATCTTTAAAGTCCTTTCCAACCCAAACCATTCTGGGATTCTATGACTCTATGATTCATTATCCTTGGTTCCCAGGCAAAGTTGTTTGGAGAAGCTTGTGTCTGGAGAAGAGAAGGCTGCGTGAAGACCTCAGAGCAGCCTTCCAGTATCTGAAAAGGGCCTACAAGGATGCTGGGGAGGGACTCTTCATCAGGGACTGTAGTGACAGGACAAGGGGTAACGGGTTCAAACTGAAACAGGGGAAGTTTAGATTGGATCTAAGGAAGAAATTCTTTACTGAGAGGGTGGTGAGGCACTGGAATGGGTTGCCCAGGGAGGTTGTGAATGCTCCATCCTTGGTGGTGTTCAAGGCCAGGTTGGATGAGGCCTTGGGTGACATGGTTTAGTGTGGGGTGTCCCTGCCCATGGCAGGGGGGTTGGAACTAGATGATCTTAGGATCCTTTCCAACCCAAACTATTCTATGATTCTATTATTCTATGTTGCTATTAAAGTGGCATTTTTATCAAATGAAACTGGGAGATGTGTTGCAGGGTTTCAGATAACGTGAAGTCAAGGGGCAGAGACGGATGATGTTTGAAGATACAACTGAGAGGACCGGCTGGAGGCTGCAAGTAATCTTCCTTGATGCAGTCTCATCCATACTCTCTCTTGGAAAATCTGTGAACAGTCCTTCAAGCCATGCGTACAAATTGCCTTGAGAGAGCTTGGGAGCACCCCAAAATACAGTGAAGGACCAAAACTAACAATTTTGCAATATAGAGTATCAGGAGTCGAGTAGTTGAGTATACTTATTAGCCCTCTTTTACTTAGCAATACAGGTATATCCTAAAAGTTCTGCAACTGGCCCAAAGTCTGTAGTTACAGGTTTTTTCTGTGAAGGATGAGCTCACCTCTCACAAAGAAATCTGCATCTACATCGTCATCTGCAGGCAGCTACTTGTTGACGTGGGCTTTGTACCACACTTGCTATAGCTACAGAGCCTCCAGGTGATTCATTGTGTGCACTTCAGTGCTGACACCAGCTTACATCTATCTGAAAATTCATACTGGGCATATTCCATTTAATTACACTGAGCAGCTGTGAGCGTCTCCTGAAGGAAATCTCCCCAATACGATGCGTCAGGGTTCTCAGAGTCAAGGTTTCTGAAATGCCAGTTCGAGGAAAAACGGGAAAACAAAACTTCTCAGTTTCTCTAAGAATCTGACATTTTCTCTAAGAATCTGACATTTTCTCGGAAAGCCTGTTTTGTGGCCATGTACAACATGGTAGGGATGTTTGAGCACTAAGGGGCGCAAATGCTCATTGAAGGTGGATGAAGAGGACTGTTTTTACCTTACAGATTCATAATGATACTCTCAATACACTCCGTAGCCGAGCAACTAAAAAGAATAGCCCAAACTGCCTTAATATTTCATCAGATCATTCTGTGCCATCTCTCCTGGGACTATAGATGATTAACTCCCACAGGGAGTCAGAGGAATCCCCATCAGTAATATTTCTTCCCATTCAGGTTTCCATTGCATTCAGCACCACCCCCAGGTAGTCTCTCTTCAAGAATCCTGTCCTTAATGATTATTAATACTATTTTGAATGCTTAAAGCTGAAGGAAATATAGTCAGAAAAGCACAAGTAATAAGTATGTATATTTTCTTAAGGACAATATTTCTGATAGCTACACTGCAAAAATAAACGCTACTTTTCAAAGATCAGGAGAGCTGTTCACTGACAGTTTTCAGTTTTATTGCTATTATCACTTAAAAATATTTATATAATACCATTTATCACCATTCTTTTCTATGACACCTTATAGAGTTAAAATGAAAGTCTATATATTACCTTCTCTTAGTCAGTAATTAGTTTGAAAAATCAATCAGCTCATGTAACCGCGCATCAAGTCATTCCAGTATTTATACATTTCTATTTGAAAGTACCTCATTTTATGTAATTATTATGTATAATTTAAAGCAGAAGTATAATTTAAAAATTGAGTGTCTGAGCAAACTCTGAGCTTCTCCTTCAAAATATTCAGTAACCTCTATATGCCTCCTGCCCTACTTTTTCCATAGGTGTGCTTTATCGTCATAATATCTAACCCAGTGCTTGTGACCATGACACTCAACTCTACTTTATTACTAGCTTAAAAAAACCCCAAACCTATTTCTCACCATAGCTATATGTACAAAGGTACGATACAGAGGGTATGCATAGCATCCTTTGGCTTCAGGTGAATTTTAAGTAGTCTAGAGTGGTGAAAATCAGACTCCATTGCTGTGCTACTAGTGAATATTCTTGTTGTGATGACAGAAACATGCACAGCAAACATCACAGGCTATCCTATCCCGTGTCCAGACCATGATGGCAGCTAGAAACAGATTTTCTGCCAAAATACAGAGAAAAGGCCAGTGGTGCAAAATGATGCAGGGATTGAAGATCCCACCTACAAAAGAAGCTTCTTTCAGTGCATACACTTTTCAAAAAACAAAACTTCATATTAAAAGCCACTTTTATCATTGTTTTCTTAATTTAAACTGACTGTACATTTGTTAAGGAGTGGTTTCTCAGGGAATCTCCTACCAGCCAGCCATCTCCTTCACAGCCTACAGGGAGCTTGTGGGCAGGACAGTGGCAGAAAAATGAGATGCGGTATTCTCACACAAGCAGAAGTATTTTTGACATCTGATCTTGACGCTTTTAGAAAATGCCTGGGCATCACACCCCTCAGACGCTGGCCAGTGCCAGTGAATGACAGCTAGCAAGTGAGCTCCCTCAAAGACTGAAACGGCAATGCCTGCTTGAACACCCTAACCAGTGATTTGACTCCTACCTGACTGAGGAGATGGACCCAGTGTTTCAGAGGATTCAAGACCTAACAATAGTATTTCCATTTTCCATCTAGCCAGACCTCACCAGTGTTGCTTTCCCTTCTTGCTGCCTCAAAACCCTTGCCCAGGCCACTGCCTTCTCATCCTACCACTGAGCTGCTGTCTCTGCATCTACTTTCATCATGCCTTTCCTCCACTTGCCCTACATGGATCTTCCTCCTCCTACCTCCTACCTCTCCTTAGGTTTCTGCCATCCTTGTACCTTCTGTAATACTGATTTCTACAACACCCACTCTGAAAAATAATAAACTCAGGATCATTTACTAAGTTGCAGTCTACTCACCTTGATACCAGACTATTTCACCAGTGCAGTGCTCCTCAATGGAACAAGAAGTTCTGAAGAGCAGGATCTGCTTTATTAACTTTTCAGTACTGGAAGGAGATCCTGGCAGGGTCCCACAGCCTTATAACTTACTACTTTGGCCTCAGAAAAATTCAATCTGGTGGCCTTGGAGTACAATGTGTAGTTCATCTGTTCCCGTACACACTGATGATGGGTGGGAACTGCTGGGAAGGGATTGCACTTGTACTTGAGCCAAGAGTTTTAAAGTGTAGAGGGTTAGGCAATACCTAACAGAAAGAAAAGATATGGCAAGCTGAATGTGCTTTGGCTTACACCCCATGGTAGCTTGCATAGATGCTATGCCAGAGAGAGAAGAAAAACTCTCCCTTCCTTGAGCACTGTACACCAATGCACAAATCCTCTGTGACACAACCAATCATACTCAGAGCCACTTGCCAGTGGCAATCCTCCATCTCTTCTGCAGCTCCTTCTATTGCTGAGCATTTTTATTTTAACACCACAGTGGCCCAACAAGAATAATATGTGGAAGTAGGTTTCTCAGTGCCACTGTCAAATGTTATGCATAGCAAGTGGCAGTAATGTTCCAGCTGGCTTACTCTGCTGATTGTCTATGAATAAGCAGTGAACACTCACAGAGCGTTCTCAAACCCCATACAATACATTGCTTTCTACACATGGATCACAGAAGTCAGAATGACCACAAATTTTTACATCTGTCCAGTTCTGTTGCTCCAAAAATCAGAACTGAAATATGTGAGTGGAGTCAGAGGTTAGGTCCACATCAGCAAGTAGCAGGAATGGAGCCACAGGGTGAAGAGCTGGTAAGGACTCAGCCATAACATTACACATTTTGTGTTTTACTTTGAAATAGTGTTAACCTATTTTTACAAACTGAATACCTGCAAGATTTTAGAGTACTCGGTGTGTTCCTGGAGTTCATCTTTCTGCTTAGTTTCATCAAAAAGGCATTCTGCTTACACACTCCAAGCCTACTCTGTAATGCAAAGCAAAGCAGGACACATGGGTAGAGCTGGGAGATTAATTTCAAAAGCTCATTTATCATTTGAATGAATATTCTGTAGAACTACATCCAGAAACCACCTCAGACTCTCCCATGGAATGCAAAATCCCACTTGACTTCATGGAGATGCATCAAGAAGCTAAAGCATGCAAAGCTTTGAGCATGGTCTCCTGTGTATCATACCTAGTTGGAGAAGTACTTTCCCCTCTTCTCAAATTACTGTTTCTTACAATTACCAGACCTAGACTATGACAATATAGAGACTATTCTCAATTAAGAACTAAGTGACATACCAGAGTTTGTTCAAGAGACTAATGCCAGTACAGAAAACTAGTAGTTTTCTGGTAGTTTGGTCATGATAAAAGTAATAAATATGAATGCCAAGACATTTAGTAATACCATCTAATATTTGATTTAACAATAAAACCTTCTGTAATGCAACAGTTTTTCAAAACATAGAAGTTTTACCAGCTGAAGAAACAAGTGGTTTTGTTTCTATGCTCACCTTGGATAATGGAATAGGTCACTATTTTCCTATTTCAGCTAAAACAAAAAAGTAGTAGGAAAAACCCACCAAAATCAGCTATTGTGCTGGAGGACTGGTTATGATAAATGTGCTAGGAGGAAAGAAAGGGGACAGGGAAGAGAGAGAGGTACATCTTATCCCTTTTTTAAAAAAACCCAACTTTTAAATTATACTGGGACAGACATAAAAATAAACCTAATTCAGAAGGAAAGTAGGATTTATCACAATACCTAGTCAAGGTCAAAAATCAGGGAAGTCACTCATCTTTCAGTGGCATCTCCTCAATATCTCTTTTCAACATGTAGAGGGAAAGGAGGTAAGGCAGAAAAACCCTTCCATATGAGTGTCAGAATTGTGGCTGAAATGTAATTTAAGAAATGTCTCAGTCAACCTGAAGTCCCTTCCCAGCATTCCTAGTAAGAGCAAAATGAGCAAGATATTAAGAGTCAGGAGATAACTCTTCTGCAGCATTGAACAAACTATTACAGGGCCCAATTCAGCAAAGCGAGTAAGCACACACTGACATTTAAGTGCGCATTTAAGTCTCATCATCTCCAGTGAGAATCTGATATATGCTTCAGCACTCCTCTCGATGGAGATCTGGGAACGCAGGTCTACCTTACACACAAGACATTCTTTAACCTACAGACACAAATCAGTCCGGTAGCTATGGAGCAACTCTAGGACTCAGGGGATACATTCAAGTCCCAGCTCTGCAAGGTTATGAATAAGACAGTTCTGCAAAACACCTCATGGCACCTGAAAGCCATATTTTAAAACCTGCTTATTCCCTCTCTGCTTCAGTTCTGTACCGCTGTGATGGAAATACTGGTACTTCCTACCAGAAATGGGAGAAGTGTTTAAATATGCTGAAGTAGGTTGCAGTAGTGCCACTTCAGGTAGACATTACTTTGCATTTCAATTTCAACTGCTCTGAATTCTTTGCAATTTCAAGGTCAAGGATCATAAATTTGGACTTTATTGAAAGTAAAGGTCCAGGACAAGGTTAACTATCAAAGTCCAGGGAATCAAGTTGAAAAGAAAAGCTTCCCGCAGGCGCAGTTAAGACTCCTCTACTGCCTTCTTTGGAACATATGGTGTAGTAAGACATGCACACCCTCTTCCTGCCCCCCCAGATTAACTCCCTGGCACCACCTGTTAGGAGTGAGCAGACTGAAAAAATACAACATTGGGAACAGATAAAAATGGGTGTAATGGTTCTGATGTGGTGCATTTCTCTTACTCACTTCTGTACCTATACGAAAAGAAGACCGTATCTGGCACAAAATTAAGAGCAAAGACTGTAAATAAAGAGTGTGAGCAATATCACAATCCTGTAACTTGTACTGTCCTTTCAAAAGAAGCTAGTTAATAACCTGACCTGGTCATTTTATCACTTGGAGATATTTGCCTGAATTTTGAATTCCTTTGTAGTCTATTCCACTACCTATATTTCCTCTGCCACTCAGAATTAGGTATATTACCCTCCTTCCTGAGTTCAGGAACCACGTGCTTGTAGAAGTCATAATATTATGAGCATGTTTAGATACATGATTTCATGCCACATAACTAAAAGATTTCCTAAACAGAAACATCCTTAGTTCTTGTTCAAACTTCTTGGCTTGTTAACAGTGGATCTGCACCAATAAATCTAGAAATATAATCCTACGAGTCCAAAGCAGAAAGTCATTTATTTAAATATGGGCTGCAGAATGAACGGAAATGAGAAAAAGGTATTTGAAGTGATGCATTGGTATACAGAATATCTCATGTATGCTTGAGAGTGGCATCAAAGAGTACTAATCCAACATGTGTTGAACCAACACAAGATAACTCAGTTTGCTCATTCTCCTTCTTATCTTTCTGAGAACGATCGCCATCCCACACATCCACTTTTCATTCGAGTAGTTCATAGACCACCACAAGAAGATAAAACGTTTACTGTGAGTAACTTAATGAGCTTGAAGCACTAAAGAAAGAGGAGGAAAAAAGGTTGGAAATTTCTGATTTTTATTCTCTTGCTCCTTCCTAACAGGATCTGAAAAATCATGAAACAACTTAAGTGCATCAAAGAATGTCCTTTGAAAATCATGCTTACAGGCAGGAATACAAATTGGATACTAGTCCCTAGGCCACTGGCCTACCTTTGTAGGAGGATGGCTTGCATTTTGTTTTCCTGACTAACAGTTCACTTTTAGTAATTAGAATTTAACACTGGAACACAAGAGGGGTTAAGTCTTTAAAGCTAAAATAAAAAATGCAAAAAAGAAAAAATAAAAAGAATTTTTCTTATGAAAAAGATGAAAATTAAAAAAGCTCTTAAACTGTTAAACCCTTGATGCTATTTATATCACTAATGGCATCATGACACAGCAATTAAATTATAACCCTTTCACTAATAGAACGTGTAGTGTTTTTGCCTATTTATAATGGAAGTAAGGAAACAAGAAACTTTAGCTCAGGAAAGTCTCGAGTCACCAGAGATGTAGGCAGGCTGCAGTTTGAGGAAAACAAGAAGGCAGACAAATAATATGTAAATGTTTGACTGTAACCTAGTTTGAGTTTAAATATATTATACAAAGTAATAGATGATCTGTCATTAACCTCTAGCTGAACTATATTTAGGGTGCATTGGGCCATCTATAACCTATTTCTTAAAGTTACTTGATTTTATTTAGGCTACTCTGTCACATAGGAACTCAGAAAATTACACTGTGTTCCCTAGTTTGTGGACTGTACAACTAAAATCTGATTTTTGTAGTTTAGCCATTTTTGAGGATTAAAAAGTTACACAGATGATTTAAAAATAATTACTATTGCTACCATTTTTATGTAACTATATTTCCTACTCTATTTAAACATAGAGGAACAGTTTTAATATCAGCCAGTATTTAAGGATAGCAAGAAAAAGGTTGGGACAAAATCTGTACACACCCCCCTCCCCCAGTAAAATCAGCATGATTGAGCCAGTGATTCAATAACCAAACTTGTTTACCTAAAGAAAATAAGTTTTAAAAACATGCCATCACTTTTCAATTACTTCAGTAAAATAACACAAATAACAAACAATGCTGGTTATAGTCTAATGTCAAGTCAGGATGCATATGGGTAAAAATACAGTCCAATCCAACACCTTTCTTAAAAAATAGGGGTGGGATTGCATTACACAGCCAGAAAAGAAACTTCTCTAGCTAACTGCGCCACCTTTTGATTTCAGTTTAAAAGAGAAATTAAATGATTGTCCAGTTCCTTAAAGAAAATACTTATTTAAAGATACTCCTGTAGACTTAAAAATGGGTTCAGGAGCTCACTTTGTGTATTTCTTACAGAGAAGAGCAGGGCTGTATACTTTAGTATTGCTGTTATGGTTAAAAGCCATGCCAGCAATAAAAATGGAAAAAATGCATTCAATCTGGCTGGATTGTGGTTTTGTAATAACAGATTACACATCAAAAACAATAAAGCCGGGCAAATGGCAGAGTAGTGGTTTAGTAATCTTAGCACTGTTAGTTAAGTATACAATCAAGTCTAAAACAAATACTTCATAATCCATTAGATTCTCCTATGTATTTCTATACTCATACAACCCTGGGAAATAAGGAAGCTTTACTTCTGATTCTTTTTTCTTAACATTAAAAACGGATCGGCTGTAAGCCCTTATTTATAGGCAACGTATCGCAATTTGCACTGAAACCTCTAGTCAGACATGAAATTAAATAGCACAGATATTCAAAGGAGTTACAGCATGCATTTAAATACATTAACCACATCCTACCTTGCATCCAAACATCAACGACAAAGTGTTGTTGGTGCATGCAACTTTGCAGTGGCAAATCATTGGTGTAAAGCAGTCAGGATTTTTAACAATAGGGCACATTCCTTTAGTGCTGCAGTAGTGGCAGCCTACTGAAGGCTAAAAACAAGTAGCTAATACAGCACATGGAGTGGCAACATATGCTGCTCAACAGCTAGCTTTTCTCTTGCTGGTCAGAAGCAGCCTGCTTGAATCTCTACCTGTGTCCCATTCAGCCATCCCCTTCTTTGTTGATGAATCAGCGATGCAGCATTGATCACGAATCTCAGGATTTCCCTTCCTCTGGGAAATTAGTTTTCACATTGGGAAAAAAATAAAAAAGGGGGGGGAAAAAAGAGAGAAAGAGATGGAAATGAGGGGGACCAGCAGGTGTGGCAGTATTAGCATGTAAAAGGATGTAAACGCCTACTCATAACAATCACATAAGATTGTCATGCTAGCTGAAGTGGGCTGAAATTATTCCGTCGGAAGAAAAATACTGCAGCTCCTGATTTGGTAAAAAGCCAGTGAGTTGCTGCAATACATAGTCATTGTGGGGAGAGAAGAGGGGGGAAAAAAAAGAAAGAATTACTTATCTAAGAAGCCAGAATCCTCAGCCTTTATCAATATGCATTCCAGTAAGGATTCCCTTCCCAGCGCCTCCCCGAGAAAAAGAATCAAATCAGTCGCAACTCCGGAGAAACGATGACCTTTGCTTTCCCCAAAAAGATGAATCTCAGCATGAAAAAAAACCTGTACTCAAAGCTGAAAATCCCAGATGCTGGGAGTTTGCAATCAGAGAAATACAAGTAACATCTATCCAATCCTGGCTTGCCACATGGGAGCTTTCTCCAGGCACAAATTTACAAATAGACAGGTTGAAGGATTGCAGGAGACACTGAATAAAGATATAAAGTTACATGGAAAATGCACAGCTTGAAGCTTAAAGCTCAACCCTCTTTAAACTGCTTTGGAAGCAATGTAACTAATGACTCCAGCCAGTACTATAACCCTACAACCTGCAAACAGCTTGCTGTATTCCAGAAATGCTATAATTAAAGAAGTTTGGGAGCATTAACGCTGGTTTGGATTCAGTTACAGCTGTCGCTGCTCCTTCAGTTAAAGCAACACCAGCAGAAAATGCATAAAAGCATTTGGATGAGCAAACCGCTAGCTGTGCTTTTTAAGAGGATTATTTATATCAAAAGTTGGATGAATATACCCTTCAGTTTTAGGTTCGGTCATGGCAGGCACACAAATACAAAATGAAAAGGCTACGATATAGAAAGTGATGTCTTCAACGCTTTCACAGCTGACAGCAAGGTAAACCCAGCAGCTGTTTCACAGTGACTTGACCCTGCTTTTTTGCAACTCACCAAGCTCTGCCTATCAAATTAGAAACTCTTTCTAAAGAAATGAGAGCAGCTTGTCTCCCTGGCAATCGTGAGTGAGTTCTTAAGGCACAACTCAAACAATTTTCTGTAATAAGCCCTAACTAGGAATTTGTTACACAACAGAATGGAAAAAATGGCACATGGAGGTCTCTGTATGCAGCCAGGTCAAGCAGCAAAGGGGCTGAATCACACAGATACACCTGAGACTGCAGACCCTAATGTAGGAGACCTCTTCTATTAAGATTTGATATTTATATAAATATTTATACATGCATGTCTATTGCATATATGTATTTATCTAAATTTTAAGTAGAATTTCTTCAGTATAACTTACCCTCTCTTTGCAAAGTTCAAAACCATAAAAGAACCATTTCCTTAAACAGCTTTGATTCTACTCTTTCTTTTGCACCATGCCATAACTTCCTTTTACCTTGTTTATTTTTTGTTTGCAGCTAAATTCCAACTTGGTATAATATTTCCTGGTTATTGTTTCTTACTCTGCATTTTTGAACTCGGAGTTTGCAAGAGCCCAAGCTCAACAAAATGACAGCAGTTTCTAGATTCAAGTGACAGATAGAACCGCTCCACATTTAGAGTTACAACCCAGTTTCATTCCTGAAGATTTATTTCTTGCAAATAACAGGCTCTTAGAACCCAGTGTCCTCAATTCATTCCGCTCATATTTTTTCTCCCAACAGCCTGGACATGCACATTACACGCCATGGGAGTTCACTACACAATGCCATCAATAATCTAAGTTTCTCCAACCTGTTAGTCCAAAGTGACATGGCAGCAGCACTTGTTTGTCACTTGCTGTGGTAGATATCATCTGAAACAGTGACTGAGCCTGTTTAGAAATGTACCATGGTGACAAACAGCAGCCATAACATTGCTGGATCTTTGATCTGTTTATTCCTAGTTTGCCTGTCTCATTATTAAGCTATATATTATCCAGATTTTCTTTCAAGTACTGTCTCTCGCATAACCAGCACTGGTGTAAATATAGAAAAGTGTAGTTTCCATGACAATACATTCCATAGTTACAGCCAGCAGCCACTATCATTAAAACATGAATCACAGTGCTACCTTAAGGTGTGAGCACACTACATCACTGGCCTTAGAAGCGTTAATTTAGGAGGGGGGTGGCATGACAATATTTTTAGAAGATACTACTACATACCAGAAAACTGTGCTATTTAACTGGTTTAGAAGTTCAAATAACCATCTTAGACATCTAAGTGATCAGTAACTCTCCCAATCTGTTGTAATAATTAGCATTTCCAATATGAGAATACATTGCATCTGCACTTTCCAATGTTTTTAACATGGCGTCCTGATCTAAAACTTGTCTCAATCACATAAATGTTATTTCCAATCAATATTCACAGTGCCTACTTAAAATCACCTGCCTTTAATTTCACATCAGATCTCAAAGAAGGGAAGGAAAATTAGCCACTTAGCTTCTTGAATCTTTTGGATCTTACTGCATTCAGCTGGCTTGTTCTCTCAGAAGGAAGGACATATCTGTTCATTAACATTCCAACTTCTTTCCTGGTCCCTGACACTATTGCAGATTTTCCACCAGAACTGGTTACACCCGTGATTTCATTCAGTGTTAAGGTGCATCAAACACCAATCACCTGAGTATTGCACAAGGCACAAAATACATCCCTTCACATTAATTGTTGCTTTCAAGTGAAAAACAGTTACTTGACACATAGTCATTTGGGAAAAGATCAGAATAGGAAGATTCATTCCAATGGCAGATTGGAATAACTCGTATCACAATTGTCCAAGACGTTTACTTCAATTAAGTGACAAGCACATACAGAAAACTGCCATAAGAAAATATTTTCTCAGAGATCCTACTCTATTTTTATTTTTTTCCCAGTAGCACTCATCACAGACACAGAAGTAGACTGCTAATTGGCAGGAAAGGCTCTTAAATCACGGCCACACTGTAGGAGCAAGGGTTCTCGGAAAATCTATGTCCACTTTTCGCTCTGTATGACGGCATATACAAAAGAACATATATTGTGTGAAAAAGAGACTCCACAGATCTGCTGAGTTTTGTGAACCCTGCAATCTCCTTTGGACTTGAATGCGCTGATCCAGACCGCTGTGATGCCACAATGAAGTGCACCTTTTCTGCTGTTAGCAAAAAGGGGCACTCCCAGCAAATTGCAGCGTACTTATTGTCAGAAACTTCGAGTAAAATTACCCTATCAGTGAATAAGTCACCTGCTACTGTCTGAGCTTAGTGTTTGCAAAAGTTACTCTCTCCCTCACCTGATGGATATGGGAGGAACAAGAACCATTGTTCCATTTATCATTCCCATTTGGTCCATTCAGCTGGTAAAATTCCTCTGGCTCCATCAGTCTTTCTGGTATTTGCCTTCACCCAGCCATTCCAGGTTCTCTGATGATGTCTTGTCTTTCATATTGCACCATAATGTGGAAATAGATGAATCAACTTGGAACAACTATTTCTGAATGTATTATGGCCATGTTTACATAGAACTTCCTCACCTAATGTGTAGATACCTCTCCCTGTATTGGAGCTAGATCAAATAGCAATCGTTAGTGCTGCACCTGACATATCATGTGAGAATCAAGAAGACCAATACAGGTAAGATTCACAAAGAATTTTTAGATATTCACCCTTGACTATATTATAATATTTAATTGTTCCTTTTTTCCTTCTTTTTTTCAATTCTTAAGTGCCATAGTATAGACTTGCGTGTTTTGCCTTCCCTGTTTTCACTGCTCAACTTTTTGTTCTGTTGTTATACCATTAAAAATTCCTCTAACTCCTTACCACATCTATTAGATACCAGAATATCAAGATGATCTATAGCCCCTTGGCCAAGCTGTATGCACTGTTAACTTTCTTCTAATCTTTTGTTAGAACTCAAAATTACTTTCTCTGTTTCTCTTCTCTGAATTCCCTGTACGCTAATCAAGCCTTCTAAAAACCAAAGCTGTCTTTGACAGTGATTAAAGAGAAGTTGTCTTCTCAAAGAATCAGATGAAAGAAAAAGGGAAAAAGCTTGTTGCACCACAGGCAGCATGTACAAAAGGAACCAGAGAATATAAATATAAAACAAACTTGAAAGATCCCCATCAAAATAGAAATGACTGCACACAACAGTGTCACATGTTCCTTTAGAACAAAAGAGTCTCAAACCTCTAGTCAAAACCAAAGTTTTCACAGCTGTCCCATCATTTGGAGGGACTCTACTTAGAGCATTTCAAGGACCTCAGCTATGTCTACACTTTAGCTGAGCTGATCATTTTGGGGAATAGAATGGATATGGCAAGGCTTTGTTTTGCTGATATTGGTCTACTGGTGAGTATCAGAAGCCAGAACCAAAGAATACTTCTGGTCGGAAGGGACCTTTAAAAGCCATCTAATGCCCTGTCCAACCTGGCCTTGAACACTGACAGGGATGGGGCAGCCACAGTTTCTCTGGGCACCCTGTGCAAGCGCTTCACCAGCCTCATCATAAAAAATGTCTTCCTAACATCTAGTCTGAATCTCCCCTTTTTCAGTTTAAAGTCATTATCCCTTGTGCTATCACAACAGGCTCTGCTAAAAAGTTTGTCCCCATCTCTCTTTTAATCCCCCTTTAAGTACCAAAAGGCTGCAATGTCTTCCTGAAGTTCTCCATGTCGAACAACCCCAAGTCTCTCAGCCATTCCTCACAAAAGAGAGGCTCCAGTCCTCTGGCCACTTTTGTGTCCCTCCTCTGGCCTTGCTCCAACAGATCAACGTCTTTCCTGTGCTGAAGAATCCAGAGCTTTAGGCAGTACTCCAGGAGGGGTCTCACCAGAGAAGAGGAGGAGAATCCTCTCCCTCAACCTGCAGGTCGTGCTTCCTTTTATGCAGTCCAGGATGCAGTTGGCCTTCTGGGCTGCGAGTGCACATCATTGGAGGCCACCCAGGAAAGACCTTACATCACTGGGTATCAGCTATATCAATGGAGAAGCTACTATTTTGTGATCTATCCATACCTCATACAAAGCAATGTTTGAACCGGTACTAAGGGGTAATAGGAGATGATGGAATTTTCACCTCTGCTCTTTGAAATGGGGATAAGGTGACTTTTTTGTGTCCAAAGGCTCAAGGCCTAGGCTAGATCTGGCCTGCCACAGGAAAGAGTAGAATATGGCCACTTGAATGGAGGTGGGACAGAGAGTCCCAGGGACATCTGTGTAGAGACAGGTTTGTTACTTCTGATAGATACCATTGTGACTGCCGGGACCCACCTCTTCTACTGCCATGAGGAGCAGCTGCTGCATCTCACACAGTGGCTTATGGCAGATGGTTCGGCTTTCCCAAATCTCTGTATATAGACAAGGATGAGTTGCCAGTTGGCTCCTGCTAACAGCAGACCCTGTTGGTGGAGAGCTCTTTGCTTCGCCTAGAGCTGACAAGGGCATAGACAACCCATGGAGATAGAAAGTTCTCCTCGAGTACCTTTATATCACAGCATGGAAGAATATAGATAGGCAGAGGAGAGCTTGGATGCTGTGAAAAACACCTATGCATCAGGAATTCAGATGCGGTAAGCAGCTTGGAAAGCATTAAATGACTCAATCTCTCCACCTGAAGATGGAGATAATGCCTTCTAATTAAATGCCCATATCTTGAAGTACACATTCATACAGACAGTGATTTTTAAGTTAATGGGAATAGTCTAACAAAAAGTACTCACGTTCACAAGTATTTACACATTTTAAAGTGCCACATTACCAACGTAGTTTTGTATTTTTAACTACTGGAAAACTGTCTGAATTTTTTAAGAAAACAATTTTGCTCTGTTAAACCGTTTACAAAGTCACCAACTGCATAGAATTCTTTAAAGTTACTTCTTTAGCCAGGTATAAATTTAAAAGAAAAATGAGAGAGGGGGGAAAATTACTTGAATTGAATATCAGCTTGAAGGAAAAACCCAAGCACAATACTGCCAGCCCTCAATATCTACAAAACAGCCCTGCTTTTCTGAAGATTCCTATTTATATCTTGTGCTAGAACTTTTAAGAATTTCTGTGACAAATTAAACAGAAATAAAGGCCTAGTCCTGCTGACACAGAGTGAAAACACGCACATAGCACATTCAGAATATATATGCCCTACTTTAATGTCATTATGTAGACCTCCCGATTTATTTAAGTGATCATATTCCAATACACCTGCACCTAAATGAGCTTGAAATGATCAGCTGAGCCACTGCACAGTACAGCTCACCAAGGATTAAGGACTTCCATATTTATCCAGACTGCTGGGGCAGAAAAGGGGTTAATCTACACCAAATTTTGTGTTACTACACTCTTGTTAGCACTAAACTATCTAACTCAGTTATGTCAATATGCATTGAAGTTATTGCATCATACACATATTTGCTGTAAGCCTTAAATAGATGTATAAACTTGACCACTGTCCTACACATGGTCACCAGCTCTGCATGTGTGTTCTTCCTGCTGTGTGCACGTGGGACTTCCCCAGTAGGAAGCACAATAATTAGTAGCAATTTTTCAGTAATTTCCCAGCCTCCTCTTCCACCCATGTGAATTGATGAGAAATTCTTCAGGCCTTGAAGGTAGGCTGAGGGTGTTGGAGTTGTTCAGCCTGGAGAAGAGAAGGCTCCACGGGAAACTCAGAGCAGCTCCTAGAGCCTAAAGCGGCTGACAAGAAACCTGGAGAGGGGCTTTGAACAAGGGCCTGTAGGGAAAGGACAAGGGGAATGGCTTTAACCTGACAGAGGGGAGATTGAGATGAGCTCTTAGGCAGAAGCTCTTCCCTGTGAGGGTGCTAAGGCGCTGGCACAGGGTGCCCAGAGAAGCTGTGGCTGCCCCATCCCTGGCAGTGTTCAAGGCCAGGTTGGACACAGGGGCTTGGAGCAACCTGCTCTAGTGGAAGGTGTCCCTGCCTGTGGTGGGGGGTTGGAAAAGGATGAGATTTCAATTCAAACCATTCTGTGATTTTATCAATCTCTCTTCTATTTATTTTTAATCTTGCTCCTTGTATCTTTAACAGCTGTCTCAAAATGCTGCAACGGAAGAAACAAGGAAGAGTCAACTTGTGTTCATCCTCTCCATGTCACTCATGATTTTATAAACTGATTCTGCATCTTCTCCAACTGGTGTCTTTTCCCTAATCAAAAGCTGTAGCCTAGTCGATCTCAGTTGTTGCTATAACCACAGCATTTATACATTTGAAGACAGTCATTGTTTATCCCAACTTGTTCTACTTAATTCTTTCAAACTTTACCATAGCTCATACAATATAAAATCCTAAATGCCCTTGGTCTTTTCCTCTGAAATCCCTACATTCTTCTCAAAGTATGCATCCAAATGGTGACTTTGCCCAGCAGAATAATTCCTTCCATCTCTTGCTTACAGTGATTCTCTAAATATAGCCCAAGTTTTTTACATTAGCTTTGCAATAGCCTCACATTTTCCACTGAGACTCACTCTGGGATTCATTTCTACTCAACCCCATCCTTCTGTGCTGCCTGTCTAATCAATACACATTTGGTATTCATGTAATTGGATATCTCTTCCTACATGCAACAGTTCACATTCGTATCTCATGCTATTGCTTTCAGGCCATTTATTTAGATTGAACTTTACAAGTGCTATTCCTCTGAGAAACAAGCCCATTCCTCCAGGATATGGACTTCAATAAAAAGTACTTGGAAGCAATTCTTCCTGGGATTTAGACTAGTTGGAGCATAGATTTACATCCTCCAAAAGAGTTTCAAAGGGGAAGTCCACTTTCAAGAAATGTGTCTCTGGTTACTAAGATAAATGCAGTGCTTAGGCCTCATTGCCTTTGGATCATATGGAATTCAAATTTTGGTGATCGTTAGTGGGCCATATAGGTGGGAAGTCAATAACGACTATACCCGGCTGAAGGAAAATAAGGAGTCTATCTCTTTAAAGATTCCTGTGTGAAATGCTGTTATGATCTAAATAAAAGTTAGGAGACAGAAGAAAATGCATCCTCAAAATCAAATTAAATCAAGTAAAAAAACCTTAATCATTATTATTATTATTACTATTGTTATTCATAGAATCAGAGAATAGTTAGGGTTGGAAAGGACCTTAAGATAATCCAGTTCCAACGCCCCTGCCATGGGCAGCGACACCTCACACTAAACCATGTCACAGAATCACAGAATCCCAAGGGTTGGAAGGGACCTCAAAAGATCATCTAGTCCAACCCCCCTGCAAGAGCAGGGTAACCCAGAGTACATCACACAGGAACTTGTCCAGCCAAGGCCTCATCCAACCTGGCCTTGAACACCGCCAAGGATGGAGCATTCACAACCTCCCTGGGCAACCCATTCCAGTGCCTCACCACCCTCTCAGGAAAGAATTTCTTCCTTATATCCAATCTAAACTTCCCCTGTTTAAGTTTTAACCCATTACCCCTTGTCATATCACTACAGTCCCTAATGAACAGCCCATCCCCAGCATCCTTATAGGCCCCCTTCAGATACTGGAAGGCTGCTATGTCGTCTCCAAACAGCCTTCTCTTCCTTCTCTTCTCCAGGCTGAACAGCCCCAACTTCCTCAGCCTGTCTTCATATGGGAGGTGCTCCAGTCCCCTGATCATCCTTGTGGCCCTCCTCTGGACTTGTTCCAACAGTTCCATGTCCTTTTTATGTTGAGGACACCAGAACTGCACACAATACTCCAAGTGAGGTCTCATGAGAGCAGAGTAGAGGGGCAGGATCCCCTCCTTCCACCTGCTGGCCACGCTCCTCTTGATGCAGCCCAGGATACGGTTGCTTTCTGGGCTGTGAGCGCACCCTGAAGCTGGCTCATGTTCATTTTCTCATTGACCAACACCCCCAAGTCCTTCTCTGCAGGGCTGCTCTGAATCTCTTCTCTGCCCAACCTGTAGCTGTGCCTGGGATTGCTCCAACCCAGGTGTAGGACCTTGCACTTGGCATGGTTAAACTTCATCAGGTTGGCATCAGCCTACCTCACAAGTGTGCCGAGGTCCCTCTGAATGGCATTCCTTTCCTCCAGCGTATCAGCTGAAACACACAGCTTGGTGTCATTGGTAAACTTGCTGAGGGCGCACTCAATCCCACTGTCCATGTCACCGACAAAGATGTTGAACAAGACCGGTCCCAACACTGATCCCTGAGGGACACCACTCGTTACCGGTCTCCAGCCGGACATCGAGCCATTGACCACAACTCTTTGTGTGCGGCCATCCAGCCAGTTCTTTATCCACCGAGTGGTCCACCCATCAAATTGATGTCTCTCCAACTTAGAGACAAGGATGTCATGTGGGACAGTGTCGAACGCTTTGCACAAATCCAGGTAGATGACGTCAACTGCTCTGCCCCTGTCCATCAGTTTCGTAGCCCCATCATAGAAGGCCACCAAATTGGTCAGGCAGGATTTCCCCTTAGTGAAGCCATGCTGGCTGTCACCAACCACCTCCGTGTTTTTCATGTGCCTTAGCATGCCTGCCAGGAGAATCTGCTCCAAGAGTTTGCCAGGCACAGAGGTGAGACTGACTGGTCTGTAATTCCCTGGGTCATCCATTTTCCCCTTCTTGAAAATGGGGGTTATATTTCCCTTTTTCCAGTTATTACTATTACTACTACTACTACCACTATTATTGTTATTGTTATCTTGACCATTTCCCGAAAGCGTCTTATAAAAGCCTGACATTAATTTGTTTTTATTGCAAAGCCAGTGCCTATAGAATCATCTGTAGGAGTGAGAAGTTGAGATTGCTGCTGGCAGCTCCAGAGAGGAAACACCGGAAACCAGCCTTCACTTCTTGTGTCATATGGTACTACTATTTAGAGTGGAATTATAGGTCTAAAGGAAAAGTACTTGATGAAAGCAGAAGTAAAAATAAAACTGATGATGCATCACAATTCACAAGAAGGTTGGGCTTTCTGGCACTTTGGAGAGATAGATTTTTCACAACATTACTAGCTTTTTGCTAGCAAGTCTGATACCTTGATTGAAAAACATCATTAAACAAAGCTATCATCTCAGACAGACAAAAATAAATAGATAAATAGATGGACCGACCATACAACAAAACCCTATTTTGTGAAGTCTTACATTACTTGCTCCATATTATTATGCTTAAGATTTACCATGGGTAAGGGTGCAGGCATCCTGGCTGGGTGCTAATCAGACACACTTTTCATGTCAGAGGTGAACCCAGGCTGTTGCCACGTGTGGTAGAAGCTCCGTGAGGATTGTCTTTCACACAGAAATATTTTCTTATATACAGAGAAGGCAGTCCTGATTAACCTGATGTTGGATTTTTCTTTTCCTAATTTCTCTGTATATAAAAGTAGCCATTTTCCCCAGTTCCCAATAAAATGAGTGTTTTCTTGCAGGTCTTAGCAGCCAGGAAGATTGTCACTGATTTTCCTCAGATTTTTTAACAGGAAATTCTGGGTCTGTATCTGGAAAATGTCACTAATCTCACAGCTTTTAGCATTTAATGGCCTTTCAGCTATGAAATTCTCAACCCACAAAAAAAACAAACCAACCAACCAACCAACCAAAAAAACCCCAAATAACCAAAACCCCAAGAAAAACCCAGACCTTAAACTTCATTCATTCCAATGTCAGCAGACAGCAGATGCAACTGTGGTCACAGCTAAATCCTACAGAAAATTTTCCAACAATACTCCAACAAACCTATAGCAGAAACATTTGTATGACAACATCTGCCTCGGCTCTCTGTTTGCTGGCTTTTCTAACTGCAGGGTACTCCGGATCGATCGTGTACATTGGCCCTGCACACAGTAGGCACATAGGATCCCCTTACATGAACTTGACAGTGTAATTTGGGGTACAGAGACTGCAGATACCTCTGCTAAATGCATCCATCCCACATCTGGGAAACAACCAGTTTCAACAAGGGAAAAACACCAATGCTTATCTTTCTCTTTTTGGAGAGGGGGCTGCCCTTGACTGCAAACCACACAGAGATGCCATCAGCTGACACTCTAACAATGGCAAGGGGTCACTAGAGAAAAATGCCTCTGACTTTTTCTCCTTTCAATGATTCCTGTGTGTCTTGCTCTGTAGCCTGGTCAGTTTTTCACAGTAGGAAATTAAAAGGTTACCCAGTGAAAGCTGGGAGGGTGTTGCTTTTGTGTTTTTAATTTTTATATTAAATTGTAATTTACATTTATATTATTAAACGTATTTTATATTTATAATCTCCATTATATAATAATACATAATATAATATGTATTTTATATTTATATTATTATTAATATTTGTGGTTTTAATATAAGACAACAGCTTGTCTCTGCCTCCATGGGCTGATGCTTATCGTCATAGCTCTAAAAGAGAGACTGCAAAGCCTGCAGGTCAAAAAAAGAGATGGAGAGAAGAGACTTTAATCCCAGGTTTTCTGGGAATCCTATCAATTCTGTCATTCATGGGAGCTTCTGGAGTAGGCGCTTTTATGGCATAGACACTCCAATCCTCGCAGTCCTCACTCGACCCTCTACTGCAATATGTTCTGGGAGAAGCACAGGGCTGATGACAATGGTCCTATCCTGCTCCCAGTGAGTACTGAACACTGGCCCTTAGAGCACTTTTTCTCTTTCTAAGAGAAAATATGGCTTCGTAAGTCAGGACAGGGATTTTCCACCCTGCTGGGACTGCACAAACACTCTCTGTCCCCAGGGCTATGGGAGTACTAGCAGGGTCTATTGGCCTAGGCGAAATAGACCTGTAAATTGAAGTCATTAAGGAAAAGCACTTTCCAGCTCCATGTTGGTCAGGAACATCTCCTACCTCCAATGTTCCACCACCCAGGGGGGAAGAAACATTATACAGAGGGAATGTCTTCTCCAAGGTGTCCATGGGAAGAATAAGATGAAATCAAGCTAGACTTTGAGGAGTGATTGGAGTGCTCAGTTTGCAGCCCTCTAAAGATGACATTTTTAATGCCTCAAAAAGTAGGAGCTTAGTGGAATATCAATGCATTTCTGAGCAAAAGGAGCCAACACAGCTTAAACTGCTCCCAGTGGCTGCAGGCCTAAGAGAGCCTGCAGAACCCTTCTGAGCTGATTTCCTGACTTTCTCTGGTGACTGAAGACCACCTCCACACCACAGGGTGGAAAGCCTGCTGCAGGGCCCCATCATAGCCTCAGGAACATCGTGCCACGGGCAGCTCCCATGTTGTTCAGGAGGTGATGTTAATGCAAAGTAACGTGCATGAGATCAGTTTGTGGTGTGGGAACAGGAGTCTCCCTGTTCTCCTGTTATTATGTCCTCCTAAATTAACACCAGTCAGCCAGGAAAGAAGCATAAGAGAACACAGGCTGAGGGCTGTTTGACTCTTGCCTGGCTGAGAGCTGTTGTGAGTCAGCTGGAGACACGGCCGGAGAGGACCATAATTCATCAGCATCCCTGGTGCTGCCCCATCCAGGTGTGCGGATGAGCACCTTGGTGGTGGAGGTTGGTTAGCTTACCTGGGGAGAGCTGCCCTCCTGCTTCTGCTCAGTCTGCTCTGCAGCTGACTTGTCTGGAGCAGGCTTCCAGGGAAAACAAAAAAAGCAGGCTAGGCAAAGTCTGCTTACAGGCTGTGCTGCAGCAGGAGCATCCATCTTAGATCCAGTGGAGGAGGAGAGCTTGGACAAGCTCCCTTTTAAAGCAACAGTGCTCCTACTGAGCATGGTGAGGAAGGGCAGTGCTACGCCACAACAGCGGTTGTGCTGGGTACGTGCAGGGCATTTTATAGGCATTAGCTAATTGATCTTTGCAAAGCCCTTTTGAGCTAGGCAGTTTAACATCATCCGTCCAGTGTTACAGGTGCAGAAACTGAGCCATGTTAACATAACCTTGTGCAGAAATAGCCCATGATTTTAGGATACCTGAGCCAAAAGGCTTTTGGTCTAATTTTGTAGGTGCAGAACATCTGCAAGTCTGACAGACTTTGACAGCACAGAGCATCTGTAACTCTGCTTGTAACTACGGGTGCATGGCTCGTTGTGAAAGCCAATACTAGGGATATTTCAAATTGGAAATCCCCAAAAGGAGGCACCCCAAATCACTAAGCCTTTAGGATAATGCTGGCTTTTGTATCTCAGGATATCTAAGGAGAAGAGTCTAGAGTCAAGTTTAATTAGGTTTTGTCTCTCTGCTTTCTCTTTATGCATCTAGACAGGCCCCTTCCCTGTGGCCTCCCCATGTATTCCTGTGGATCTGTTGACCTGTTGGCACAGAGTTGGGGTTTGAGAAAGAAAACAAAACTTTTCTTGTACAGGGATCACTTAGTTTGCACAAACTGAAGGGCTACAAGATGGGACACCCTGCCTGGATCCACCATCACACTACAAAAACTGTCACTGGGGAAACAGGACAGCCGTGCTGAGAGTGGCATTTATCCTTCCATGGCCACTGGCCAGTCTAACTCTGCATTGGCCTCACAAAGTGAGAAAATAGGCAACACAAGTAGGAAACAGGGACACGGCACACGTGGGACATGCGGCATGGCTGGGAGCTGAAGTTAGCAGAGTGGTATGTGAGGTTTGTTTAGTTTACACTTTATTACCCTCAGGGCATATTCTTGTTACACAGCAGAGCCTTAATAAACATAACACCTTTACCTCTAAGTGTGCTTAACCAAACAGCTATAAAAGAGACCTCAGAGGCTGTTTCTCTCCTGACTTGCTAATGCTGTAGCAGTAGTCTACCAAGGCCCATATTTTTAAAGTCAGAGAGATGCAGTCTGGTACCTCGTGGGATTTGCACTTGTAGGCTGACCAAGTTTGAAAATAAAACTAAAAAACAGGGCAAGTGAGAACACCCACTTGTGACTACTTGTGATTGTAGGTGCATAAATCGCTTTAAAAAACCTCAGGTTTATCTCACGTAGGGCTCCAAACTGGAGAATTCACATTGCTTACAGCTATAAGACAACAGCTGAAGCTCCTGTTGTCCTTCAGCTGTGCTTGAAGGTACACCCACGTACTCATGCAGCCTTTTTCTCCTCCAAACTTTACAGATGCGTGAGAGCTACAAGCTGAGTATTCTCCAAAGGGACAGGCTTGAAGTAATTCAAAGTCCTTTGTTAGGCACTCTGTCAATGCTGTAAACATCGCTATTTAATTGATGTACCGCTTTTATTATACGTGCCCTAAGGGAGTATGCTGACCAGAACCTCTTGTAAACTGAATAAATAAACAAATAAATAAGCAAGCATCCATTGCCTTGGCCAGCTCGCTGTGTGACAGAAAAGTCTGTGTGGTTTAATGTGGTTTCTACACAACAATCTTGTTGGCTGGAATGACTTATTTGATCTTCATTAACCCTGGCAGGCTCTTCCAGCTCCTTCCTCCACTTCAGCAAAGACAGAGAATGCCACTCTTCCTTTCTGGATTTCTAAAGTCACTTTGTTTATTTAATATGTCATTTTAAAAGCTGCCTATAAAGTGCAAACTGTCAATTTCTTCCCTTCATCTGGAAAATGGGTGAAGAATTTTGTCATTTTCTGTTAAAAGGGATGAAGTTGTATGCTTCTTCTCCCATTCTTTTTCTTTCCGTCCTTCCCTATGTACCCCACTTCCCACGTCTGCAAAGCCATGTTCTCTCATTTTGCTTCTCATTTGCATATTGTCAGGATCAAAATACTTCTCTAATGTGTCTTTTAACAAAATCTTAGAAAATATGGTTGTACCAGTCATAGTCAGGACTGCAATGCAAACAAAACTGTGCCAGCTGGGGAGATAAGCTAGCTAAGCCAAGTACTGAAAGCAACATAGACATAAGTTCCATCACTCAGTGAGGGCTGGCCGCTCAAACCCTAGCACTGCTGCTTGAGTGGGTTTTACAGCCTAGGCTTATGCTCATGCTCAGCGAAAGCACTATCAGTGCCTTGGTTGGCTGGTTGTACACATCTACAAGACCTGCAGCCACATACTGGCTGCAGTCAGACATTCATGCTCATGAATGTTATGCACGTGAGAGATTTTACAGCTGTGAGTCACCATTTTGCTACATTCATATGTTCTTTTCCACTCTGGAAAGGAAAAGCTTTCATTCACGAGAATCAAAAATAGGTTTCAAGAAGTATCATGACACAATCACACCCTTTTACAGCGTTCAGATCCCTGTTATGAAATGTGATTCCTCTGAGGCATGACTACAGCTTAGAGTGCAGAAAAGGGAGCTGAGATGGAAAACAGGCTCTGCCAGCTCTGCCTCCATGAATGCCCAAATCATTCCGCCTAAGTGTAGACTTTACTCACATTGCAGTAATTCAAGATTGTCTTCACACTGGAATGCTATAGATAAGTATCATCAGATGTATTGTATAGAGCTTAAGGAGACTGAAGAAATTACGATGGACTGAACAAGGGACTGAACAGAGTCTGCTTATGTGCCCTGCTGTCGCAGAGCTCCATACCTTTTCCCCCTTAACCATATTGCAAAATTGTTTTGCAGCAGTGGAGGTGCCATAGCCAGGATTTCTGTGAGTGAAACAGAAAGAAAACAATGTACCCTAATTGTCCCAAGTATGTGAGGTGTCTGTTGCCCTTGAGATAGGTATTCACCAAACCCAATGGAGATAAACTCAAAATCAGGAAGTGTCAGGGGACATTTGCAGAATCCTTGAATTTGGACATATTCCTAAAATTGTTTCACAATAGGAAAACGAGACAAGATGTTTACTTCTTTCCCATGAGAAACTGGTAATGTTTGACCTTAAGTTATGATTAGCTGTTAAATGACTTTCAAGGAGACTTTCCTAGGATATTCTATTTAGCCTTTAGCTCCCATTTATCACTTCATGGTGGAGATTTGGGTCAATTCTAAAGATCAGCATCACTGAAAGTCTCCACTCGATATTTTTTTTTCAGTTAAGAAAATTATTCCTTTAAGGGAATACTGAGAGAATTTTAAGTCCTCATTTCTTCTTTCTAATGCATTGCTATGGAATAAGTGACTATGAAAGTAATTGAATTAAACGCTCTGCAGTTTAGAAAGGATTCACAGAAAGAGCTGATGGACTTGTGGCCATGCAGAAGGTTCTTAAGATATCTGTGAATTGTAGGTATGATGGTTGCCACATTGCTGCTACCAGGTATTGACCTACACATTGGCTCTAGGAAGAAGTTAAATATTCCAGGTTAAATTTGGAATAATTAAATCAAGGTGAGACTTGGTGCCTGTAAAATGGAAAAAGATTCTGGTGAAGTTTATGATTCTTAGACATACTCTAGACAATTCCAAGAAATTATCTGTCCAACTGCATCCATCTAAGGCTAAGAAATGCAGCATATCTCATACCAAGACTACTCAAGACTCTTCCCCTATAATGCAGACAGGTCACATTCACACAACACAGCACTTGACCGTGGGTTTTTCATGACAGTAGAGATCTGTGTTGCATTCCTGTGACATCTGTGTCTGAGGATACAAAACATTCTGGGATTGTGCTGGAGAACTGTGTAGTTTCTAGACTGTGCGCTTTCTTTTCTAGCACTTCTAGGGTGGTGTCAGATCAAGGACCTGATCCAGCATAAACCTAACCCAACATGGTTGGGTTCAAAAGTCAGTTAAAGAATGAATTAACATTTTAGCAATATGTACAGCCAGAGGTCCAGGACCCTGGAATAGGCTGGGAAGCTAAAGACGTGCATGGCGGGACTAACAGATTTGGAAAACAGTGCTCCTCGCTAATCCTTTGCTCAGAAAGGCATGGCTCTGGTCTTGCTTTGGGACATTAGAACATCAAACACTGTCTTCAGCACCACTGCTGGCCACTCGCCTGTAGTCTGTCAAAGAGTACTTGTGACTGCTTTAACATTTTAAGTCTGCATACACTCAATGTCCAGATCGATTGCCAAATTACTTTAATTTAACAATTGATTTTGCCTCAAATGAATTGTGGTAGCAGTCCATATGTTTGCTCTTAATCTATGGCGAACTCCTCTTTTACTGGAAGTGAAGTTTAATTGCATTACTTCATATTTACTGCAGCAAATGAGCAGAGTAACAGTCAATCACTTGCTCAACAGACATGTGACATCACATTAATCTGTGGTAACTTGACCATGAGTTCAAATCCTTACATATATGTGGATGAATGTGTAGGACTGTGCTCTTTAGGTTTTGTTATTATTACCTTTGCTTCTGTTTCAATATTATTGTTTTAAAGATCTTTGTCTGCTGATAAATACCTCTTTCAGGTTATTTTTGCCATTCTCATTCCTACATTTCTCAAAAATGTATGTAAGTGTATATCTGGCTCATGATTCTACTCTCAATCACATTATTTAATGATTCCTACCAATGCGTTGTGTACTATACCATATGAGATGACAATACGTCTCCAAAGGCCTCCCCAAAGAGTTGGAAAAAACCCTGTATCTATATATACATATATAACTCAAAAATTAAATAATTAATCTGTAGGCATTATTGAAAATTACAGTGTTTAAAGAAACAGATTCATTCGGTTGTGAATATATATACCAGCTTGTTTTACTCTGGATGGTTAACAGAAATACAGAAATACTGAAAATCTGTTCTTTAATATGAAATCATTTTTCTGAATAATATAAACTGCTAGCCAGCCACAACCTATAATTAAGCCTCTTTTACTAAGTACATGTAACATAGCGTCTGGTTTAGACTGTTGCATTTTCAGCCATAGGAAGGAGCTAAAGTTACATAAATATCCAGGAGTACTTAGACAGCTGTTTACCTGGAATTATGCTTGTTTTTGGTGTTATACAAGTTATTTTATAGTTATGGCAGAGAATTAATAAAGAAATTGTTGAACTATTAGTACATAATTTATATGTTTATATGCATATGCACCTCACAAGAAGATGCTTTTGCATTCTTTGAAGAATATTATTAGTGATAAAACCAATATATTGATTCAGTTTTCTGCATCTTTACATGTAACAACAGATTTAAACCATTTAGCACATGAGAATAGATATCAATAAAAAGCACGTATGAAGCCCCTCAGAGTTTAAGAATGCGCACATGGTCAAATCCTCTATCAATGTACCATAGACAAACATATGTTCTCTTGGATTTAAGGGGGATTACTAGTGTTAATATTCCACATATCAGTGCCAGATTGAAATTAAGTACTGTCTAGCTTTAAAGGGTGCTATTCTCCAAATTGCAGTGTGCAGGCTGAGCCAGGCACATGCTGGAAAGCAGACAAGGGTCAGACAGTGGGAAACTGCCTTACAAGCAAGGACAGAATCACAAAGTCATAGCTAAGCCTCCCTCTAACATTCACACACGATTTCTGGCTGCTGGTAAAAATGACTTTCCTAGGATGCACTGATTCCCCTAAGGCTCCCCACCACTTCTTGTCCCATGTTTGGAAGGTCTTTACACCTGTAAACCTGAGCTGCCTTTAAATGAAGAGATCTATTTGCAGGACTGCTGTAACTGCAGGTGACGTTACAGCCACGTGAATGTAGGTTGGCATCCTGAGGCTCTGTCAACTGTTCTCTCCTACCACCTGTATCCTTCCCTCCATATCCCAGGCAGTTTCCTCTTCCCTCCCTGCTGGCACATCCCGTCTCTGCCAGAATAACATGAAGCTTGTATCACATCTTGGCACCAGCATATAAAGAAGAGAAGCTGAACAGGATTTGGTAGCTGTGGGAGAATTCTATCTACTACTGTGGCTGCCGATCCATTATGAATATCACAGCCAGAAACACCCATCTGGAGACTCCTACCAGCTGCTCTTGGGCAGGCGTTGATGCAAAGATATCAATCAGTTGAAACTTGATCTTAGAGAGGAGTTTAAGCAGAAGTGGAAACTCTATCCATAATCTGTTCGTCTTGTTTGAGAGACCAGGGTGCAAGTGGATCATAGTTTAAAGTATTCCTCTGCAATTATGTGAGTTAAAACCATCATACAACCAAAGGAGGGTTAATTTTAACTTCCGATGCTGTGTTCTAAAGAAAGATAAACTGAAAAATATCTCAAGACAAAAAGCCATAGTTCTTATGAACAGAGCATTCCTGAGACTAGATGTTTCTGTAGAGGTTTTTTACAGCTATCTTGCGCAATGGAATACAGTGCCATTTTTCAGTGCAGACACATTTCTCATACCATGAGAAAATCTGACAGTTCTAAAAATGTTTCTTTTTTTTCTTTACAGGAAGGAAGATGGAAGACCAGGGTGTTTTTACTAGGAGCAGGAAATGTTCTATGCTATGCATTATTTAATATGAAGAAATCTAGATCATAGGATAAATCATGTTAGAAGTGATCTTAGGCAGTCTCTGGTTCAAACTCCTACTCAAAGCAAGATCAGCTATGAAGTCAGATGAGGTTACTCAGTGGTTTATCCAGCTAAGTCTTGAAAAATTCCAAGGATAAAGACTGCACAGCCTATTCGGGAAACTGGGCCCACTGCTTGGTTGTTCCAGCGGTGAAAGTTTCTCCTTATATCCAGTCTGAACATCTCTCATTTCAATATATGCCAATTACCTCTCATCCTTCCAACATGTGCCACTGTGCAAAACCTGGCTCTATCTCCTTGTGGACCAACTCTTAATCATTAAGGTCTGTGATCAGGTCCCCCTTGAAGCCATGCCTTCAAAGGATGAACAAGCCTGGATCTTTCAGTCTCTCCTTAAAGAGAAAGTACTCCAGCTCTTACAAACTTGGTGGACATCTGCTAAACTTGCTTGAATTTATCAACGTCTTCCTTGTACTGGAAGGTGCATGGGGTCTAACAAGGGAAAGGGAAGGATAATTACTTCCTTGGATAGCCTGGCTCTATTCCTGTTCATATGTGTTGAATTTCATGAGATTTCTGTTGGCCTCATCCTTCACACTGTCCAGGTCCCTGTGGATGCCAGCCCTGCCCTTGAACATGTCAACTTATCCCCTGACTATGGTGTCTGCTGACTTGACAAGCATGTGCTTCTGATCTCCAGGTCACTGATAAAGAGGACAGGCCTCCGTATAGACTTCTCCTATACTCCACTTGTTACCAGTCTCACTAAACACTACCCTTTAAGTCTGATCATTCAACCAGTTTGTCACTCATTTAGCTGTCCAGCCACCCAAACAATAACATCCCAACCTGGATACAAGAGGACGTGTTGAAAATTTTGCTAGAGCTGAAGTAAATTATGTCCATGGGTACCCCTCACTCACACATCTATTCGTTTTATCATAGAACTATGGTAGTCATGGCCATGTCTGATGTAACAAAAACAATTACATGGAGATCACTGCACTTTAACAAAAGTTTTGATGATCTAGAAAAAGTTGGATTAAGAAGATAATGGAATCCAGAATGAATTTGTTGAGACCAGAAAGATCATAGAAAGTGGCTATGGTCACCTACTCTCCTTAAACAAATGCTCCTACTGTTAATGCATCATAAAGCCCTCCCAGGGAAAGAAAGGTTGAAAGGAGAAAAGGAAAATGAGAAAAACAACTGATTGGGGCATGGTGAAGCCACAAATAAGAAAAGAAAAATGGTACAAGTGCCACAGAATCAAAAATATGTCAGTAGGGAACCAGAGGGGCAACATTATCAAACTGTCCACAACAGCACTCGGCTCCCTGGAAGCACCAAAATAAGCCAGTGGACATCACTCCCTGCTGCTTTGCCCACAGATGAAATGATGAGGGAATAGAGCTTATCCTCCTTACAGTTTTCACCATCAAGTTCCCTTTTCCAGACGATGTCTATGCCCAAGGCTGGGGGAAGTCAGTGAGGACGTCCAATGTGTGCCTGGGGCCCTGATGAGGCATGATTTCACATCCTGAGACAAGATATGTGGCAAAGGAGGCACTGGTCCATAATGGCCCAGTGCTCAGTAGGGCCATTAAACCTTTTAAAGCTATAAAACTTAACCTACAACTTTTAAAAATCAGATTTGTTAAGATTTTAAGTGGAATATATTTCTCTTTTTAAAAACAAAAGTATTAAAATTCAGATTCATGACAACTTATGCTAAGCCTAGGCTTACTAAAAAGGCTACATCCAGTTAAAGAAGTAAAAGTGTATTGCACGGATGATTCATCTTCAGACTTTAAGGAGTTAAGGAGTGCTACCTTTTTCTGTAATGACTTAACTTAAACTCAGAAATTGCTACTTTTTATGACAGCTCAAACTTCATAAATATGTCACATTACCCCATATTGTAGTTTTTACAAAAGACTGAGTACAAATATTTACATGTTTTCCAAAGGCCAGTGCTTTCTGCTTTTGTTGTGTAAATAAGCATTTGCTTTCATTTCTTTTAGTTTCTATTTATTATCAGTTGAAGCAGGCATATTTTCCCCCTGTGAATTAATCCATTGAAATCTGATAAAATGATTCAGAAACGGATTAGCAGACACGCTGTTCTCCTTTTGCAATTTATATATAAAAGCCAGATAAAATATGAGACATGCAGCAACTGAAAATGTAAAGAACATGCGGCCAGTTTTTTAAAGTACCTAAAAAATGTGAGACTTGACTTTGAAAAGTATCCATAATACTAGCCAATACTAGGCTTCTAATTCTGATTTAGTTCAGACACACTTATGGTATTAAGAATGAAGTGCCTGGATCCTTACTGGTTTTGAAAATCGCACTGATTACCTATTTGCTGTTTGACACCAACACATCAGATTTTCAGCCCACCATCTCTCTAATTAACTTAACAACCAGTTAAATTCAAATGCAATCCAAAAATTAAGAGAAAATGTCTTATAAATTATATAATTTATTCAATGAATGTGTAGGTATCACACACCCTTCTCACGGCATCCTTCCCACTAGGAAATAAGGAGAATCAAGTTTAGTGTAAAACTCATGTCTATCCCCACATCATCACATTTAAGTCATTGGACCAGCCATTGAGAAAAATTCTTTAGGACATAAATCACTGTTTAACTGAAGATTTCCTGCCTTTGATTTAGTTCATTACTACATCACATAACCGATGATTTAATTCACTTTGTTTTAAATCAATGTTGCCTCGAGTTCCCTATTTATCTATTTCACATTTATAAAACGGGCAATATTAGGATGAGCTGCTTCTTTTAGCCAGGGTGCCTCGTTAGGAAGAGTGATGCCTCTTACAGCTTAAGGGGATTTTGCACTTGTCCACGGTCCTTCGGTCCTTTGCTAATTCTTCCTGCAATAGTCAGCCAGAAGCACAAGGTTTTTTGTGATGAGGACATTTGTCCACTAGATGCTGCACTAAGCCCACCTACTTATTTCGTACTAACACCCTGCCTTAGACAGAGATCCGTATTTTCTGAGGAGGTCCTTCAGGTATCCAAGCTACCTTGAGAAGATGTGGGGCTTTTAAGCCTATGGAGACAAGGTGCTTCTATTCAAAATCCCAGCTTGCTTTCATCTTTAGTCTTGGACTGGGTGATGGTGAAAAACCTTTGCTGTGACTTGCCAAAGTAATACACAGGTTAGTGATTATGAGCTAAATTCCCATATACACCTCAGAAATATTTACTCTTTCATACTGAATGAGGCTTAATGTCCCTTTCTCAGGGCTTTTTTTTTCCCCATTTGACTAAGGGAATGCACATCACCTGCCTTCCAGAGCTTTAGTAACTTAGATGTGAAATAAAGAGGAGCTGCAGACTTTGTTATCTGCTCCTAGGGTTCAGGACTGCTGGAGCAAAGCCCACATCTGGCAGAGAAGCTGATGCTGTGGCTCACTTGCAGAGGGGATAGTATATGCTATGCAGGAATGGGAAGCTTTAGAGATCTTTCTCTCCCCAGAATTTTCTATTGCCCAGCTAAAATAACAAAAGAAAGCCTGTTCTGACTTCCTACCATCTAATTATTCCCACTCAAAAAAATAGCCAATCTGAGCATCTATTCCAAGAGGGAAGATGACACTGGGGTGGAAGAGATGACAAAGCAATACCAAGGGCCTGTCATCCAAGCCACCCATGTTACGGACAAAACCGGAGGCTCTCAACTTCTCAGTATGTCCAGCACACGGAGGTGGTTTTGACAATTCAGATTTACATTCACTTGCTTGAAATCTACTGTGAGTTTAATTTTGCCCAATTGTCCTTATTGGGACACATCAAGCTTGATCTTTAAGCTAGAAATTTAAACAAGAACTAAGATTTAAATTCCATTAATTTTCACTATACCTTTTGAATATCTCTTACATTTGTGCTCTAGTAATGGAATTTAAAATCCTGGTAATACTAAAACAGTGACTCTTGTTCTCCTTTAGTTAAATTATATCTGTCAAGAACAAATACTGTGATTTCTATTTATCACGCTACAATTGAGCTGTACAACTTTCTTCAGGCAATCCTGAAATGGAACTGTTTTTGCTAAGAGTTCTGCAAAACCATTGTAATTTTCTAACAAAACAATACACTGGTGCCTGAAATCCAGCCTTTCTTTTCCAAGAGCAACTTATTTCACACAAGTTCACAATTAAGCAAGTGATATAGAATGGGCTACCTTCCCAAACTGCACTTGTCTCCTTGATGGAGAATGGGAGCAAGAGTGAAGGACTTTGACTGCAGCCACTGTGACACAGGATCAAGAAATATTTACAAACTGCATGATGGCCACTACTCTGTGAGAGCTAAGAACTCCTGCCCACAACTGAATTTCTCATGTGATGTTTAGTTTATGATCTGGGAAAGAAAAATAAAAGCCACATGACCTCAGAAACCTCTGAATGTGGCTTCTTCCCCAGCTATTTGTCCCTTGCATCTGAGTAGGGATGCTGGCTGCTTCTCTGCTATCAAATGACGTTATTCCTTTGCTCATTTGCTGGTCCCAGACAATGATTTTATAAGCTTCTAAATAAGTTCTCACACAGCATTTTTTGGAAAAAAATCCTATTTGCTATCCTTGAACTGGAATTTGAATTCTAGCTGCAGACAGCTTAGACCACCATTATGCCAGCAGGATGTGTCCTCAATCTTATCCCATGCACTGGAGCACACCACACACACAGACTCAGCACTCTGCTGAAGTACCAGACTGCTGGACTGCAACACTGTATGCTCTGGTATTTTGTGCTAAAAAAACTATGAAAAAAGATGTAGTTATTTTATAACTATCCACAGGAAGATGCATCAGGTCCAGAAGATATACAGCTGTGCACTGTGGGTATGACTCTTGAGGAGTCACGCACTATGTGTCACCAAGCCTGGGAACCAAGGAACCCCTCTGGAAGGTCTTCTTTATCGGGTAGGCATAGCCAGCATGGTTCATATCATGCTATCATAGAATCATAGAATGGTTAGGGTTGGAAAGGACTTTAAGACCATCAAGTTCCAACTTCCCCACCAAAACTATTATAACTATGTACTGTCATTGCAGAGAAAGACAGCAATGCAAAAACTTACCCTGTTTCCACTATATGCAGTGGTCAAATTGGCACTCAGTGTACCAGGAATAGATAGCTAGTTCTACTTCAGTCATTCTTAGCAGGGCTGGCCCCAAATTATCTCTAAAATTACCTCCAAATTCTAAGTATGTTGTTGTTATTGTACGATATATTCTGAACCTACAGCTTTAAGTACATTTATGTACATAGAAAATTTGAAAGAAAAATATACACAAACCATTAGACAAACTTTCTTATTTCAAACTTAGTCACACAATAGACACTGATTTCAAAGTTTGTGGGAAAGCTTCCCACAAACTTTCTGGAATTCCTTCTACTTCTGACTTTTGAGGCCAAATTAATTGCCAAGATAAAGTTATATGTTTAATAGCAGAAGGAATCATTAGGCCACTCAGATTGAGCTCTTTAATACAAGACATTAATTTTCTTCCACTTACTTACCTTGTACTGAACCCAGTAATTTGAGCTAAAATGTGTTAATTTCAGCCCATGAAAAACTAAATTATTAAGTGCCATAATCAGAGATTAGAAGAGAACAAGGTGTTACCTTGGGCTTCAACAATAACAGGGAATTGATCAGGTGAGAAATGATCCATGCTCCAAGCTATAACAAAAAGTGAAAAAATCCCAAGGTTCCTTCTAATCTGACTTGAGGAAAATTCATCCGGGTCCCCAGTTCTCATGGCAAATTTAATCCTCACCAGCTGTCTAGAAGTATCAGTCAAGCATTTAAAGCAGAGGATTCTGGATACCCCTCAGTCTGGCATGTCTTCTCCAGTTGCATCCAATGCTGATGTTTTAAGAAAAGGGAAAAGAATACTCATCTGGATCCCAGGAGAAAAACAACCTTTCCTGAACCTTATGATCAACTGGATATTCTTAAGATATAAGGTTTAAGGACCGAACAGTACTGCCCAGTGTCACAGTATCACAGACCCACCTAATTTATTCTGGTTCTGACAATAGCTATTCATGATATACTAGTATTCAGAATATTGTGTTTAACATCCGTTGATATATTTCTCCTACAGAAATGCATAATATTTATAATTATACATTTATGCAGTATAATTATTCACTCTGTCAGAAAACACGAATTCTTAGTTTTAAATCTGGTACTTAATGTTCTCATTAGGTACACATTTAATTTTGTAATATGAAAAAAAAAAAGACCTGATGTTTTTCTGTCTTTTCTAGAGATTCAGTATTATATACATCCATATATATTTTATAGATCTTTATGCATATATATACACATACATATGAAGATTTAATTATAGCTACTGACTACAAGTCATTAAGACAATGATGAGAAGCATTATCTTTGTATTGACCGGGAAGCATTAAAAGTGTGTTGAAAGCAATGCTATCTTACCATGTTCTGGTTACAACCTGTAAAATGTGTAACGAGGACACATATTTTCCTTGAAAGCAAAGTCAGAATGAACCAAGCAGCTGGACCCAGGCAAGAACAGGGTTCAGGATATCTCCCAGATGCCATATTTAAGGAAAATTTTTAACGAAGGTTATCAAATCTCATTTTAAGAACTGGTAAGATGCTCTAATGTTTATCCTCACAGCTATGTGGTGTTGTCTTATCTAATTTCTGCTGTCAACCTTTCCCACCGAGCTGGAAAACCCTTTCATATTTTCTTGATGCAGGAACCCAAGCCCAGTAACCAAATCACCTTCACCCCATCAGCAAATGGAGTAGATCGAGGTCCTTTAGCCTGTTTTGGGAAGGATTATTTTTTCATTTTCTTTTTCATGCTCTCCAGTGCTTCCACATCTGCCTTAAAATAGCAACTTAGAAGTCTAGCAAGTACCTTATTAGCGCTACATAAAATGTTAGACCACATTCCTATTTCTTGCTGATGTTTTTATCCCCCCGAGGGTCACATCACTGTTGTTAGTCACACTCAGAACAGCACTTGGGAAAAATGGCTCACAGCAATTGCTTACAGTGTTATTTCAGTCCTTCTCTAAGACTCACATCCATATATCCAAACTAGGATTTTCCCTTGTTGTTGCAGCTCCCAGCATGTTAAAACCACATCCATCTATTCACATTTTGCCTCTTATTGCTCCCAGTTTCAACAGTAATAGATATTGTGTTGCTGTCTTTAGCTTCCTTTAGCAATAGTTTTGAATCTTGTGCACATTTCTTGGTTTTTTATTCCACACCTTCTGTATCACTTCTGTTTTTACTAGTGCTTTGCATTCCCCTTCAATCTATTATGGCTGGTTGGTTGGTTTGAATTTTGTCATCAAGAAAACCTTTTCCACTATATTATCTGAGACATGACTGACACTCAGCACTTTCAAGTTATGCTAAACGTTCTTATTTCAAGGATATTACCTCTTCACAGACAGGCCAGGAGCTATTTTAATCCTTGAAAAATAATGCATTAAAAATTATTATTGGTTGATGCTGCATTGTGTTTGTACAAATATAGATGGACCTATTATTGCTACCAAGGCAACTACTAATTTTTGGCTCAGCAATTAACTATTTGCCTGTCACTCCCTTGTTGAGTTAGCAGGAAGCTAACTGAACATATTTGGAAGCCATTGAGGCCATTACTTTCTGCAATATAGCCAGAAATGATACAGCCACAATTTGTACAGAGGCATATACAGGCATCGTGCTGGACTGAAATGCCATGTAACAATGCTTTCTAATTTTCACAAAACACTAATGCCAACTTCTGCAGTTTATTCTAATTTCTGAGGAAGTAGTAGCTGATTGCAATGTTGTTCCAAAACACAGAAACATTAAGAAGGCAAAAAAAACCCCACAGATCTAAAAATGCTAGCCATAGTAGAGAATCCATTACATTTACCCACACAATATTTGTGACTGTGTAAAAGACATCATACTTATTCTGTGAGTGGTTTTGGACTTGCTGTGCTGGAGCCATAGTGAAGCAGTGCCCAACAGTGTTCAGAGAGAGCTGCCATTGCCCCTTCATAATCAAGGTGTCAGAAGCACAGAGGGTCCCTTTGTCTGCTCAGTTCTGCAGGAGGGGATGTCACTGACACCATTTTTACAGCCTATTCATTGGTTTAAGGGCAGGCAATAGATAATGGGAAAAGCCAGCACACCTCAAGAAAAAAATACAAAACAGAAAAGAAGCAGATAGCTACCAGGAAACTGAAGATATTTAAGAATCAGACAGGTTAACATTTAAATGAAAACAGAGAAATGGAACAAAAGACGTTTCAAAAGCTGTCTCACAGGCAGAATATACTAGAAACCCCTCAATAAAGAAAACCTAAACAAACAAAGGAGGCAGAGACAGCTTTGCAAGTCACAAAGGTGAATGTTTGTGTCTCGGAAGTGGATGTTTATTCTGTTTTCTTTTGACATAGAAATGACAAAGATGGGTAATTTGAACCCTATAAATCTTGTTCCCCGCTGCAAGTCATGCTTCCAGGGAAGTCAGTGTCAATACTCCAATGAGTCAGCTCCTTCACTGAAATTTTGACAGTATTTGATGGAAGCAGCAAATGGCAACTTATTTCAAAAAAGGATTATGAACAAAAATGAAGAACACGAGGCTTTAAGGTTAAATTCAGAAGCCAAATCTTCAGCATCAGAATAACGCTAAATATTTGGGTTTTCACTCCTTCACAATTTCCATAGCACTTGCTGTGGTCGAACTGTGTCACAGCTGAAAATGCCACCCAGCTCAGTGGGTATTCTCAGCCAAAGGACACCCAGCCCCTCCATGTGCTCACTTTTTACCAGTTATCACAGAACATATGTAGGGCTGAAAACATGATCATTGCTCTATATTTCACTGCATCCTGTGCTCTGATATTAAACAACTGCATAAAGAGGGATCTATATTGTGTTTAGGTATAAATTAAATACTTGTAAATATGCTAACTGATCCATAGACTTAGCTGGATTTGGACACAGAAAGAAAATGTGTAGGGCAAATAAATAGACTTTGTAAGTGACAAACGAAATTCACTAATTTTATATAATATGATGATAATAGCAATTAACATTCACCTATGTTATCATGTTAAATAGTATTTCAACTAGATCTCTGGTGAAAGGCGTGAGATGTCAGTCCATGGAGAGCACAGATCTCACTGCTGGAATGGCAGATGACTAAACCTGACTTTTGGAATTGTTAAGGTTTTCTTGAGATACAGCAATGTCTCAATATAGCCTATGAGCTAAGTGAAAATAAAAAATTATTAATACAACTAATTTAGAGCTTATAAAGCACTTACTAACTCTGCTATAATTATAACACCAAAAGCATCAATAATTCAGAAAGAATTATAAAGCAATTTGGATACTAGCTGCCAAGCTCTAAAATAAAAAACTTGTGTAGCTTATAACCTGTAAATTCATGAAGCACTCTCTATGAATTTCCCTCCATCTGAGCACACATGTTGAAAACCCAGCACTCGCCCTGGTTCTTGCAAGAGGTTTTTTCCTGAACAGAAGCTATCTATATATTTTTCAAGCCTGAGTTTAGAGGAAGCCCTTTGCGTGTGCAGCTTTAATTTCTTTCTCAAGATTCTCCAAGATTACTAACAAGCCTTGTCCAAAATGTACAATATCCCTTCCATTCATATGTCTTAGTACTTCTTGTTCTTTAGAGACATTTTTGCTTGCTAAATTCCATATAGGAAAAGGTCATCTAGACATTCCCAGTGTGTAATGAGAGTAGGTGGAAAAAAATAAAGCATCATAGACTGTATTATTAAGAGGACAAATGTTTTTGAGCTATGCTTTCTCCTTTCTTGAATAATCTACTGCTTATAATCATTACATTCCTCCCTTGAAAACCTTTCTTCTCAGGGAGTGCTGACCCTTACCCTGCTCTCTCATCTATTCCTCTTCCACTGCACTGATAAAACCATTAAATCTGCATTAAGAACCATGAAAAGAAGAATGTTTGACAAACTGACTTGACTGCTGCTGACTCTGGTATCATCTGCTGTCATTTGCCTCCACTGTTGTCAACTTTAAAGGTCAAAGCAAAGAGTAAGTGTATCTTCTGAGGAGCAGCGGTTCTGGGGAAGCAGGTTGGCATCTTCAGCTGTCTCTAGCAGCTTGTTTCTTATAATGGCTGTTCAAAGGCTTTTATATCCTGTGCCACTCAAGCTGCAAAACTGGACTCATAGGGTTTGGGTGATTTTTTCTGAATTATCAGCTTTTATGTTCCAACACACAGATAAAAATTCTCCACAGCTTTAATTACACATGAGTTTTGAACCCCAAATCGCCTATCCTCAGGAGAAAGAAGGATGCATAAGCAAACACTGATGTGCCAAGCACTGGGACTTAAACACAGAAACAGACTTGTCAATTTTATAAGATATGTCAAGAAAGAAAAATTCAGAGCTAGAGTCCATTAATTAAAAATGTGAAATAAAGCTCCCATTTTAAACCTACCTCTCTGAATGTAAGTAATTAGCATTCATTTATCTGCTGAGGTGAGTGACAAAAGGTGTGCACTAAATATATTCTTGCTAAAAGACTTAGTCACATAATCCTATGCACAGACATTTGAAAATTAGCCCCTATTTTATCATTATCTTTGTGCACTTACACAGACGATGAATGGAGACAGAAACCTCATACAACCTCACACAAATAAATTTCCATTAGACACTATTTACATAAGGATCATTTTTTCTATAGCCTTCCACTTCCTGGACCCCAGTATTGCAAAAAAAGTCAATATACACGATGACAAGAAGTTTTCATTTAAGACCTCAGTGACACCGATTTTGCAGTGGACAAAGTACAAATAGCAAATGTTTGTTTTCCTGTTTCTGACCCTTTGTTTGCATTTAAGTTGCAATAATTCCCTTTCATTTTCTATGAAAGCAGCAGTAATACGTATTTTCCATTTCTCTGACATTTCCAGAGTGTGCTGTTTCTTAGATCATTATTCTGGCTATCTCTTTCGATACAGTTTTCTCTTTCGCAAAGCTTGCCAGATTTTTTTCTTTTCCTCTTTTTCTTTTTCTTTTTCTTTTTTTTTTTTTTTTTTTTTTTTAATCTAGTTCCTGTCAATCTATTACAAACTTTTTCTCAGAAGTTGCGTTTGGCACAGGAATAATTTTTTTACTATAATCTTAAACTTTCATCTCTTTCCCATCTGTTTTAGATGACAGTAATGAGAGTCTTAAAATGAGACACTATTTTTGCTGTGTTCCAAAAGTGCCTTCTGTGCTGCATATTGTTTAGTAATACTCTTTGCACAGTGCCATTAATCTCTAAGGGCCAGATGTTGATAGTGGGTTTTAGTGCCCTCGAATTCCATTAGAGTCAGAAAGAGGCGAGGATCCTTCTCTTTTTGCAGCAAGTGATCAGTGCTTGGCAGAAGCAGATGCTAATTGGCCCATTGGGAGAAACATAAATGCACAGATATATATAAGTGAGCTTGTTTTTTATCAAGAGTAACCACAGGTTAACCTCATGGTTTGTCTAAAGTAAATAGCAGTTGCTATTTTTTGCTGAACTGTTATAGTCCTCTACTCGGAAGCTGCAGTAAAAATATAAAATCAAAAGCTTATCTCATTTCAGTTTCCTTCACTGAAAGCTGTTTTTTCAGTAATAAAAATGTATTCATTGCAAGAATGAAAATGAGAGAACGTATCTCTCAAATTGAAAGTGTGAATGATAGAACCAGCACAAAACAACATTACCAAATTTTCAGTGTTTAAGCTATAATCTAGACATTTATCAACTTGACTAGTTTCTGTTAGCTGAAATGGAGGATATCTGTAGACATTCCCAACCTATTTTTTCTCATAACAAGGAAACTTCAATTCCATATGCTCCAGAGCCAGGAACCCCTAAATGCTGGTAACCTCAACAACGTGGAAAAAGAACAGATCTCATTTATGTGCTATCATTTTTCATAATAATATGAAGCCAACCCACCCATTGGTAAATATATAAACAGTGACTTGGTCTGCTCTTTCTAAACAAAATAAACCTTTTTAACTAAACTTTCTTTTAGGAAAGTAAAAATTTGGTTAAAAAGCCATTGCAATCTCTTAGATCTTCGTGAGTTTCAGGTATTTCCTTCCTTGCTGGTCCATTCACACTGATTCTGGCAATGAAATTGCAAATAATGGCAATCCATTACTTGCAGTTTCATGTTTTCAATGAGGAAGAATCAAGCTGAGATCAAACTGTACAATTTAGTTTTATACGATATTACCTCCCAACGGGAATCAAGAGTTTTTAAAGGACTGGTACTGAAGTACCAGGCACTCCATCTTCCAAGCTGCATGACATAGGAATATTTGTCTGGACTTTAAGTCACACAAAGCCAGGAAATGAATGTGAGTTATTCCTTCCTTGCATGGTGATGAGGTAACATTCACCTCTAGAAAGAGAGTGAAACAAGCAAATCCAGAAATACTTAGAGACAGGAGACAGGTTTATTTCTACCAGAGATAGTGGCTTACTCATTATTTCATGGCATTACTGGCAGAATCCCTATCATCTTTACTATACCATAGTCCTCCTTGTACAGCATGAAGAAATCCCCACAAATTCTTTACTAAACCCTTGCTGGAAGCAATGAGAAAGCAGGTATCTCCTTGAAAGAAACCTTTGAACTGGGGAGTTTCTGTGACTGCTGGTTAGAAAAAGAAACCAGTTTGACTCTTAAGATATATGCTGAAGAGTTTTACATTTATATTCACAGAGTCAAATTCCTACTTAGAGACTCAGAATACTGTATATAACAATTGCCAATAGTAAAATTAGCCTTATTTAAATTGAGTTCTTTGAAACATTGGTGTTTACTCCATCATGTTGGATATACCTACATGAGCAAACTTAACAGCACTACCAAATCCTGCTGCATGCTAGAAGTCAGTTGACTTTACTGTTATGTTATGAAAATTTCTAGCAAGGTTTATCATAGAATCGTAGGATCATAGAATAGTTAGGGTTGGAAAGGACCTTAAGATCATCCAGTTCCAACCCCCCTGCCATGGGCTTGTCCAAGGCTCTGTTCAACCTGGCTTTGAAAACTGCCAGGGATGGAGCATTCACAACCTCCCTGGGCAACCCATTCCAGTGCCTCACCACCCTCTCAGGAAAGAATTTCTTTCTTATAGCCAATCTAAACTTTCGCTGTTTAAGTTTGAACCCATTACCCCTTGTCCTGTCACTACAGTCCCTGATGAAGAGTCCATCCCTAGCATCCTTCTAGGCCCCCTTCAGATACTGGAAGGCTGCTCTGAGGTCTCCATGCAGCCTTCTCTTCTCCAGGCTGAACAGCCCCAACTTTCTCAGCCTGTCTTCATACAGGAGGTGCTCCAGTCCCCTGATCATCCTCGTGGCCTCCTCTGGACTTGTTCCAACAGTTCCATGTCCTTTTTATGTTGAGGACACCAGAACTGCACACAATGCTCCAAGCGAGGTCTCATGAGAGCAGAGTAGAGGGGCAGGATCACCTCCTACGACCTATTGGTCACGCTCCTCTTGATGCAGCCCAGGATACAGTTGGCTTTCTGGGCTGCGAGCGCACACTGAAGCCAGTTCGTGTTCATTTTCTTGTCTACCAACATCCCCAAGTCCTTCTCTGCAGGGCTGCTCATGTCATAGACCCCTGTCAATGAACATTGGCCCAGACAGTTCCTGGACATGGTTGAGTAGATAGTAATGGCCAAGCCCTATTCTGAATAGGCAGTTTAGATGTATCCTCACCACTTTGGAGAGCAGCATAGCTTAAAAGTGTGGCTATAACCTCTTCCATGTCTATAGGTCTCTGGTTCAAAGAACAGCCTTAGGCTGCTTCTTTACTTATGTCTACCCTCAGATCCTCTAAAATCAACGGAGACACTTATAATTTAAATAGCTAACATGAAGACAAATCCCACCTTAAGTCACAGTGATAAAAAAGCCACAAAAGTGGATGCCATCTGGGCATCCTTCTCCATTGATCTGTGGTCTAACAGAAACAATTGGGGGAAGCTCAGAAACCAAATGGTCTTGATTGTTATTCATATTACTTCTGTTATATAACTATTATTTCTTATTTCTTCCACATCACCTCCTGACTCCAGATGAAGTTGAGATCCATTGTGCCATGCAGTGTGCAAAATCACAGGATAGGGATTAAAGTCTAAACAGAACTACAGATGGGAAAGTGAAGCCTCAGTCTCAGGGTACACATTAGCCAGTGTAGGCTGAGAGCTAGATGCTCAAACACAAGAAACAGCTAGGAGAAGAAGGCTCTTTCAAACTTCAAGATATTTGATGCTCACTGAAACATTCACTGCAAACTGGTGTTTACCTTCTGCTACCCCATAAAAGGCTTTGCACTGAGTTTAATCAAACTTGTCCTTGTAGACAGGGAAAAATGCAGCTCATTTGTGCCTTTTCCACTGTATTTTTCTTCATTCAGAGCTTCCTTTCCTCCTTCCTCTGGTAAGAACAGGACTGGACACATGAGAAGAGGATTTGGGCTCACCAGGGCAGAAAGCATGAAAAGAGACAATAGGATGTCTCCGTGAAATAGGTTTGTGCTATTCCATTCCTTCATCAGGTGTTCATCATGCTGGAACAGAGTAACGTGGGTTTACTAATTCACCAAGATCCACTGCTTCCGTAGACATAAGGGAGTTTGCAGTCAGCTGGCAGCGATCCTCAGGGAGAAAATCAAGGAACAGCCAAGCCCAGGGGGGATCCTGCTTGTCTATTAGCTCAGGCTTTGTTTTCTTTGTTAATGAAGCCAAACCCATTGAAAGGGGAGAACTGGGCATTTGCTAAATGGGGACTGTGTTCTTAAAGTGAGTACTGGCACTGCAAGTGATGTGTCAGATCAGATTCTGTCCTGCAGAGATGAAGTGGGATAAAGGGATGAAGTTGGAAAAAGAAGCCAGTTGAAAAATGCAGTGTACAATTGCATAGATTTTAAAGGGACTAAGCTAAATCCACTTCATAGTGGTGCTATGCTAAATCTAAAACAAAGCATATTTTTTTTTACTTTGAACTCTTTCAATACATGAAAATAATAGAAATTAAGACAAAATGGATACAGATGAACACTGAATATAGCTTAGATCTCCATGCAGCTTGCGGACGAAGTCTGATCAGTTCATATTTCAAATTCTGATCCACTGTTCATTGAAAACAGCACTATTTTGGTTTTTGATATTCCACATTCACCAGCTTTTCCATGCTAGAGATGGAGCAGCAGCTGCTGATCAGTTCAGCATCCTGAATTTGCCACTAGATGTCAATCGCTTAACTTTTCTACAGCACTGCAAAAAACCTGTAAAGCATCAAGTGAGCATCTTCTCCAGGCAGACTGCTCGGGTATGGTTTCATAATATCCTTTCTTTGTAGCTACCTAAAGATTAGCTGCTAATTAGATCAACTCATGACACTAGATGTTAAAATGGAAAGTGCAGTTTAAGAGTAGAAAGGTAGGAAATGACTCATAGATAAACAGGGCCATCGCTTCTTTACAGGTCACTTAGTACAACCCCCCTGAGATAAGCAGGGACATCTTCAAATAGACCAGATTACTCAGAGCCCAGTCCAACCTGATACTGAACACTGCCAGGGATGGGGCATCCACAGCTTCTCTGGGTGACCTGTGCCAGTGTTTCACCACCCTCATTTTAAAAGCTTTCTTTCTTATATCTAGTTTTAATCTACCTTCTTTTAGTTTAAAAACCATTGCCCCTTGTCCTATTGCAACAGGCCCTACTAAAAAGTCTGTCCCCATCTTTCTTATAAGTCTCCTTATTAAGGATTGAAAGACAAAGGTCCTTTCAAATCCCAACTGTTCTGTGACTCGGCTATTCTAAAATTTTCAGCCCTAGATCCTAGCACTGGGCTAGGGGCTGTAATCAATTACTGCCAGCAGCTTCTTATTTTCCTTTGGTTTGTTTTGTAGAGGTAATAAATATGGAACATTTACTCAGTTTCTCATAGTACAAAGACCAGCTTCTCACAATAAAATTGACAGCGTTAAAACAAAATGCTTCAGTTCTAAATGATTTCCCTTTCTGCTTGAAATTGTTCAGTGAATTTAAGTGGGATTTGTGTGCAGGTCACATTCAGAACCTTTCTGAAATTTATTTCAGTAAAAATAAAGCTCCTTATAAAAATAAATACATCCATACAGCCCCTGCAATACTCATAAAGAAGAAAAGCATTGCCTAGCTGGAAAGGCACATCCTGACTGAGACCTCCTCCCGCATGCTTTCTTTCTCTCTAACAAGTATCTGCTAAACAATATAACCTGCTTCTACTTTTTGTCACGCCAGCACTATCTGGAATAACTCTTCTGTTATTATTTGACTCAAACTGATATAAATTGTACTGGAATCAAGCCCGATATTTTCAGACAAATAATAACACTCAGAATTATCTATAATCTTTCTTTTTTGTGGAGTTTTAACTCACAAGCAAGAACAGGAAGAGATATCTGTATTTTTTTTACAGATTGACAAGGTTTAGTGGGTTTTTTTCTTTTCTTGTAAAAACTAGAATATCTAGCACTTGCCTTATGATATGGACTGTACGCTGAAAAGCTTTCCCAGAATTTGGTTTTGTACAAAAATTAGTGACATATTTCTAAAACATGGAAAGCCTTTACTAGATAATTTACTTTTGATAGTGGCGATCTGTCTTCAAAAGGTCTGCTAGTGCAAGAAGCAGCAAGTTCTTTTAGCTAGTATTTGAGATTTCTTTCTTGACGGTAAGGAAGACTCTCATCCTCCCATTGAGTGAAGAAAAAGTATTTCTTCTTTATATACCCTTTTTTCATGGGGTAGGCAAAAAATGTGAAGCCTCATTTCTTCCTATGTGGCAGTTTTAACTACTTCTGTTACTGCCTCTCTGTCTCTGCGTCAATCAATCAGGCCACCCATAACTGCTTTCCATCCCTCTTCACATCACTCCTTGAACTCCACAGCCCCGTGCTCTTCGATCCATGTCTGCTTAGATGGTGTGGGTAGGTAACTCTTGGGAGCCTCTTCACAAGCAATGAGAAAGCTACAGTGTTGGAGAGTCCTCCCTGCCACATGTAGGAAGATGGTTTGGCTGTATCCTTAGTGATCTCTCTGACAGATCAGTTATAGTTTTCTTGTGTCACAAGATGACTTAGCCATTCAATGCGACTGAGATTGATGGCAACGGTGCAACTAAGTTTTTTGGGTTTTAAAGTCTCAGTTCTGTGTGCTGTGGAACTCTTTCCCCTTGGCCCTGCAGTATTTTTTGCTTGCAAAAAGAAGCTAATTTTTGTAACACCAGTATTAGGAGCCTAAATTTTTTTGCTAGATATATTGTTCCCTTGAACTGTAGTTAAACTGTTTTCTTAAGAACTGTTTTTCTTATAATGGAATTAAAAACACTTATCAAAGAAGCAACTGCTGGCGATGATGGTGTCTCAGCTTCCACAGGGAAGGATTTCTTCCTTGAGGACAAGAAACTTCAGTAAATTTACGGTTAGGGTTACACAAAATGGTTGCGTGTGACAGCAGAGCATTGAACTCACTGGACTTTCATCAGCAAAGGCCAGGGAAATTATCACTCTTGAGAGGAGCATCAGTTAGAAGTGGTGTATTCAGTTTTATCTGACCTGAGTTTCCACACTGGCTGAGCTCACCCATGAAGTACAAATGGCTGGCAGACACCTTTTGACTTCTTTAGGAAAGGATGTCCATGGTGACTTTGTAATGGTCGCACATGGATGTTGTATTCGTTCTTCATACTTGGAAATGGCACAGAACACATTGAATGAAACCAAAAAAACCCAACACACCTGCTCAACCAGAAAACCCTGCCTAAACAAAACAAGCAAAACTGAGATAAACCATAAATCATAGGAATGGAAGAAAGTGTTCAAAAACTACTTAGATGAGGCACTCAGTGGCATGGTTTAGTGGTGGTCTTGACAGTCCTGGGGTAATGGTTGGATTTGATGATTTTAAAGGTCTTTTCCAACCTGGTTGATTCTACGGTTCTATGGAAAGAGCACCAAATCTCAGAGTGCTTTCAAAAGCAACAAAACTTTCCCAAAGCCACACTAACACCAGAAGCAGCTCATAGCTGAGACAAGCAACCAGCTTCAAGCAATAGTGACTGGAAAACATGAAAGAGGAATGAAGTTTTACAGCATCGTCAAAATAGGAATTCCTGCAGTTTAATGAATAAAAAGGCACTGGTGGCTGAGGTAACTGCCAGAGCAACTTCATTTAAAGCTTTCTGGACTATGAGCTGATACACTTTTGGATGTGTTTTCAAAAGTTTCCTAATTTGGACTGACATTTCTTGCACCTCCACAAACATTTACATGACTAATAACTTGGCCAAAGCGACGAGTTTTCTGCCTGTGAGTCATAAAATGAACATAGTTGAAATGGGAAGATAAACAGCCAAATTGAGACAACTTTGGAAACATAAGCTTCTCTCACCAAATAGAAATAAAATCATGGATTGTATATGTCATGTTCAGTAATAATAATAAAAAAAAACCAATCAAAACAACAAAATTACATGCATTTGTTTATGCTGGTTTCAATTGTGATTATCCATTTAGTATAACCTAACTAGTACTATCACAGCCTGCTTTCTTTTCCCGAGTTGTCTTTAGACTTGTAGCAAAACTTACAAAAGCACTGAGGTAGCTTAGGAACTCAGGACTGATTTTCATCAGTTAAGGTCATGCCTAAATTGCAAGTTGAACTGAAGACATGGTAGCCTGGAAACCAAAAGCAAGCTGACAGCATGAAGCTCTGTGTGGGTGATCTGCCTTGCTATAAGAGAGGCAGATTGGGGCTGACTTGAGTATTTCCAGGATTGTTGGTTATTTATTTTTTTGCTTTTCATCTCCAGCTGCCCCCAGCTGCGAGTGTCAAAGAAACAGCACAAAACAGGGTATTTATGGAAAGCATTAGCAACTCTGCCAAATGGGAAATGGTCAGTAAAAACTGAGTCTATGTACTCTATATACTACGGAGGAATTGCTGCCAAGAAATAGTGTACCTCAGTGGCACACCCTGGTGGGTAACTTGACTGCTGCTTCCAGAGCTCTGCTTCTATATCTCACGTTCGTATGCAGAGATACATGAGAGTTTAAGTTTAAATTTCAGGTCAAGTTTTGTGCCAAGAAAATCTAAGGAAATCCAGAAAAAATAAAATAATTTTTTAAAGACTGCAGAATAAAGGTTGTTGGCTTTTGTTTTGAAAAGTATTGATTTTAGATGCCAAGTATGTATTTTAGATGCATTTCAGAACGTAAAACAATACTAAAGAGGTTTGATATGTTTCATTTCACATGAACAACATTATTCCTCTGTTTTCACTGGGCAGCAAAATTGAGAAGTCAGTTATTCACACTGTTCTACATAAAAAGCCTGGATCTCAAATGTAACAAAAGAAAGAGGGTGGGTAATAAGCAGTCAATACATTGAAATAAGACCTTTTAAAGCCCTAACAAATATACTAAATAAGCCACCAACTGAGCTTTCATTTCAAGCCCTGCAAAATTCATTGTGTTTGTTTTCAGTACATCAGTCTTACATCATACAATGTTGTATTTGAATATATTAGGAAATCCTTTTTTTTCCTTTGGTGATGTTTCCAAAATGAATGAAGATTAAAAGGGAAAAAAAGAATATTCTGTGCTTCTGCAATAAATGTCCATCAAGTTTGCTTAATGAAAATAAAACAAATATTAAAGGGAAGTCAGTTGACTTCTAAGGAATAAAGGGCCAAAAAAAATGGTGGTGTTTTATAAAGAAGGGATTATTCCACAGTGGTCTGCTATTGCCAAGATATCATGTTTAGTGATTTGTTCTCTGGAAATGGGTCAGAAACCAATTATGGTTTCTCCAAGATCACTTGCAGTTGCTGAGGCCAGTCCCTTCTGCATATGGAACAATCACCAAGCTTTTAACCACATGCAGGTGATTTTGGTATGAAAATTAAAATACACTGCAAAATTGGTAAGTATTTATCGTGCACTAACAGGATCCCAGGGCTATTTTGCAAAAGACTTAAATTCTTACTTAAAGAATCATAGAACAGCTTGGGTTGGAAAGGACCTTTAAAGATCATCTAGTCCAACCATTCAGCTACTAGTCAGTCCAACCACTTCAGCTAGGTACATAGTTAGTTTTGCCTTTTGCCTTTATTCCCATTTCTGAAGTTTTTTCCTCATTTTTACCTAAACAAAACGCTATGTGTCATATGAAAGAGTTTTGTGCTTAACATAGAATCATAGAATCATAGAATAGTTAGGGTTGGAAAGGACCTTAAGATCATCCAGTTCCAACCCCCCTGCCATGGGCAGGGACACCCCACACTAAACCATGCCACCCAAGGCCTCATCCAACCTGGCCTTCAACACCACCAAGGATAGAGCATTCACAACCTCCCTGGGCAACCCATTCCAGTGCCTCACCACCCTCTCAGGAAAGAATTTCTTCCTTAGATCCAATCTAAACTTCCCCTGTTTCAGTTTGAACCCGTTACCCCTTGTCCTGTCACTACAGTCCCTGATGAAGAGTCCCTCCCCAGCATCCTTGTAGGCCCCCTTCAGATACTGGAAGGCTGCTCTGAGGTCTCCATGCAGCCTTCTCTTCTCCAGGCTGAACAGACCCAACTTTCTCAGCCTGTCTCCATACGGGAGGTGCTCCAGCCCCTGATCATCCTTGTGGCCTCCTCTGGACTTGTTCCAACAGTTCCATGTCCTTTTTATGTTGAGGACACCAGAACTGCACACAATGCTCCAAGTGAGGTCTCACGAGAGCAGAGTAGAGGGGCAGGATCACCTCCTTCGACCTGCTGGTCACGCTCCTCTTGATGCAGCCCAGGATACGGTTGGCTTTCTGGGCTGCGAGCGCACACTGAAGCTGGCTCATGTTCATTTTCTTGTCTACCAACACCCCCAAGTCCTTCTCTGCAGGGCTGCTCTGTATCTCTTCTCTGCACAACCTGTAGCTGTGCCTGGGATTGCTCCGACCCAGGTGTAGGACCTTGCACTTGGCATCTTCAGTGTCAATGAGCTCCTAATGTTGTGCTCCAGACTCTGGCCTCCTGTAGAATATCACACCAAATTCAAGCTCTGGAGGTTAATTTTCAATGTCCTTCTTAGGGCTGGCCTTAAAAAGAGTGAGGCCTTCTCTCAGCAGAGCTCTAATGTTGGCAGCTTCAAAGAGAACACTGAGCATGGATAGTAGTTTATGGTATCACAAAAGAGATGCAAAGGGTGAGGGGTTCCCCTTGCTTCAATGAGCTGCCCTATTGCTCCCACCATTGTCAGTGAAAAAAAGTCCAAGGAAGAACAAGGGAAGACAGGATGGAAGTGTTACAAGAAGAAACATTAAATACTTCGGTCTGCCTCAGAAAAGTAGAAAACTAAGTTTAGACACCTAATTCTGTGACATGGGTGCCATCTCTTAGGGAGACACCACAACTAATGCACAGTGTGACAGTGTATACAAAGGACGATCATTCTGGCTCATGGCATGGGCTCCAGCACTGCTGCCCAGTGATCAACCGCTGGTTTACAACGCTGGAATAAGCTGTCGGCTTTTCTGTGCAGCCTCTGGTAGGACCCTGTGGCCTTTTTAATTTCAGTTTATTGTAGACCCAGGACGCTGAAATAGGGGGTTTATGAGGAAGCACTGTTTAGTTCCTTACTTCATTTATTACCTCTTCTAAGTACTTTTTCCATGTCCTTCCCATTTATTCCTCTCTTCTGCTCACATTTTCCATCTTCCAAACCTCCCTTATCCAATTCTTTGTACTTCCAGCACTTTAACTGCACTGGCATATTGACAGGCTCTCCTCTGGCTGGGCTCTCTAGTACATTCCTATTGCCTAGTTTTAGTATTTCAATAATGAAACATTTTGGGGGTTGTTTTCAGTTGACTAAAACCACATTTACATGTAGCCCTGTCATCTAAGAGTTAGGCCGAGGGTAGCTCTAACATTTGAGTTTAGTAATATCCTATGGAGTTTCATGTCAACTTACATTGCAACGTAAGAACTACAGTGCATAATCTGAGTAAGTCATTTCCATTCATATCCAACGCAAAGAAGAGGGGCAGTGTGCCAGGTCTTGGGAAAAGGTTAATGAAGTAAACCCAATTTGGTATTGAGTTCAGCCTTACAAAGCACCTTTGTTAATTATACCTGGGAGTGGTATTTAAGGCATATAAATTAAATAAATCTTTGGGAGCTGCTATAAGTATTTGTAGTCAAAGATATAGAAGAAAATAGAACTAAAATTACGGACAGATTGGGAAAAGGAAAAAATGCACACAACAGAGGGAAAACTCTGAGAACTCAGCTTAATTTTTGATAAGCGATTTAATAAGCTTGTGGTGATGAAATAAACTAGATTAGAATATTTTGTGTGCAACAATGACATTTCAAACTTATTAATTTTGCATATTTTAGCCTATATAACCATTGGAAGTGCTAAAGGGCAACTGAATGTTCTTCCAGCTATTTGCAAACAATCCTTTAAGAAACCTTTGCTAACACACACTTTCAGTTTAATGTGATTTATAAAATCAAAAAGGAGATGAAAGGAAGACCAGATTTTGTCATTTTCTCCAGCCTGTTTGTTAATTAGCAAGTGTTTGAGCTGTAGTCTCATTGTTCCCACCCTGCTGTACTGTACCTCCTCCTCCCACTCACTCCTGCAGAATACCTCTTGTTCTCCACCTTTTGGCACCAGTATGATTTCAATGGCAGACTGATCCCCCCCTCTACTGCACACCCCCACTTCTAATTCATATCTCTCGCCATTACACACCTATGCAATATGTCTACAAAGCACAATGCAGCACTATACACAGATTAATGATGCACTCTGCCTCGGCTAATAAATACTGGTTTTCAGCAAGTGCATTTCTCTTTGCTGCATAAATAAAACACTCAGCTTTCACTGCAGACCACACTGTCCATAAGCTGAGGCTGTAAAATGAAGCAGAAGAAGAGACACTGGACTGAAGCAGAGGTAATCCCCATTGACATCTGGATTTCCTTACTTACAGAAAAGGAAAAATAATTGTCAAATAGTCAAAATTTTCTTTTGTATGTAGATTCCTCATTTGTGCTTTGAAATAGAGAATCTAGATCATAAGGCAGTAGCAGAACCTACAAGCAGTTAATTTATATACATCTATGACAAAATATTCCCCAATACTCTATAGGAACAAAAGAATATCTCCTCTAACAGATTTATGCCCATTTGCTATAATATTTATGCTGCTGCCATCAAAGTGAACGGTCTGCATGTGAGCATTGCTGCATAATTTTCACATGTTCATCAGTAAATTAACTTCAAAATTCTAAAGTTTCCTCATTTTCTTCTACAATATTTTTTTGACGGCTATTGAAACATATGCAATTTATTAGCATGCACAAGGAATAGTCGAGAAGGCTGTTTTGCATAAAACCTTTGGCAATAGAGTGAAGCCCTTTCCAGCCATGCCTTTTTTAACAAGACTGATGCCTTTATCGGCACTCAGAAAAAGTGTGTTGCAGTAGCAGCTGTCTTAATCTACTGCAATACTTGATCTGTCTTTCAGCCAAAGCTCCTGACCTGAGTGGTGAGGAAACCTCAGCTACTTTTGAAGAACCTACACAACTTGCAGCAGCTCATCCTAGGTCAGGTCTACAACGGCCTACCCATATATTCTGAGCTTCTTTCTTGAAACCCTTCTCTACTTCCAGCAGGGCAAGAATTGCCATTTTTTACCTGTTATAGTCAAAACTGAATAGCCTTTTTCACTTGGAAGGATCTTACAATGATCATCGAGTCCAACTGTCTGATCAATTCAAGGCTGACCAAATTAAAACATGTTGTTAAAGGCATTTTCCAAATGCCTCTTAAACACTGACAGGCTTGGGGCATCAACTAGCTTTCTTGGAAGCCTGTTTCAGTGTTTGACCACCCTCTCAGTAAAGAAATGCTTCCTAATATCCAGTCTAAACCTACCCTAGTGCAGCTTTGGACCATTCCTTCATGTTCTGTCACCGGATACTGGTGAAATGATCAGCACATCCTTATTCATGTCTCCCACTCAGGAAGCTGTATAAAGCAATGAGGTCACTTTTCAGCCTCTTCTCCAAACTAGACAAGCTCAAAGTCCTTATCTGCTCCTTACAGGACATGCCTTCCATCCTTGTCACCAGCCCTGTTTCTCTGCTCCGTACACATTCAAAGACCTTCATATTGCTCTTAAAGTGTGGAGCCCAGAACTGCACAGAGTACTCAAGGCGAGGCCACACCAATGCTGAACCTTGAGCTGGCCTCTCTCCTCCCACTTAGACCATTATTATGTAGTTAATTCTGTGCAAACACAGGGTTACACAAGAGCAGCCCTATTTATACACCCTCAGTTCAAAGGCGAGCAAAATCACCATAACTTAGTGTCTTTGAGTTGTGTGTTGCAGGACCAAAATCAGAGCTACAGGATGCATGGAAATTACTCTCCGTACTTTAAAGCACCATATGTTTTCTAGTGCTTTCTGTTCTCACAGAGCTAATGCTGCTTTTATTGTGAAATGGAAGGTTTCTAAGAGAGGATTGTGTTTCTGGCATGTTTCTAACATGGGAATGAACCGCATGTCTCATACCCACAGTATGGATAAGATTTCCATAGTGAACTTTTATGCCATATTTTACACTGTTTTGGAAATTACCATGCAGAATTACTACTGGCAACATTTAAAGAACTAATGTGACTTTAATTGTGCTAAGAGTTTCACACAGAGCAGAGTTTCCCAACCATTGCTGCCATGGGGTCCTTTGTAACTAAAGCCATAGTTTTAATTATATGTGGTATTGTAGTTCAATACTTGCTGTTCTGCAGCTTCATTAGAAAAAATGCATTAATACTTTTTGTCCTCAGTTGCAGTGTTCTAATTCGGAAAGACAATGATTTATTAGTTTCCTCTTGGAAGGTATTTTTCATCCTAAACCTTAATTCTATCATTTTGATTTTGTTTATTTATTTCACTGTTGTTTAAATCCAGAAAAAATACATTCTTTTTACAAACACTTGATGCATATGCATGAGTATTCAAGTGAGGCAATTCTTAAGCACCTATTCATAAGGCAAAGTCAGAACCGGCATAGCTTAATTCAGTTTACACCCATCAGACTTCCGTACAGAAGAAAGAAAACAGAAGAAACATAAGTGACACCCATAGAAATAGCACACATAAGTTTAGTGAATATCTTGCTTTTCTTTCTGAACCATGTAGTTTCTTTGCCACACCATTAATCTTTACACAACTCGAGAAATAAAGATGCCTGCAGTGACTTTCTTTTGTTTCACTTTGTAAAATATAGATGCTGTGTTATGACATCTCCACACCACCATGAGACCTCCATTCCCTTTTGCGCGGAGGATTTGTCATTCAGCTTTGCCCTCCATTGCCAACAGTAGGAGTAGAAGCCAGTGCTACATGGTTAAATTGTTAATGAACTAACTGGAAATAATACCCTGGGATAAAGGCAATTCAGTCCAAGCACTTGCATATTCACTTCATGGTACAGACAGGCTATATTCACTTGAATTTGTAATTTAATACGCAATTCTGTGAGAATACCATATTTGACTAGTTACCACAGCCTTCACCCAAAGCATATACTAACCATGGCAACATGGGCATCAGATGTTGCATAAGCAACCTGACAAGGGCTGTATTTTTAAGTTTGCACACACAACAGTTTCAAAGCCAAATGCCTGCACATTTGGAGCTCCTGAAAAAGAAAAAAAAAAGGGGGAAAAAAAGCGAAAGAAATAAGCGTTTTAAAACCAGAGTTAGCAGCTGGGTTTGGACATTGTGGACAGAATGTTCAAGCCTGAGATCCTAAAATTAAATGCTTCAGTTTGAATTTAAGTAACTAAGTATGTGGCTTAATTAAATTGTCGAGCACTGAATGCATCTCTCCTGTTTAGTTGAAGGAGACCCCCTGTAAGCTTATAAGGAAGTGAACTGGACACTACTATAGCTCATCCTGAAGCACCGAGGCACGGAGCAATGGGTCTTCCCTTTCAAAACTGCATTTTGATTTATCTCTGCATGTACCTGTGACGCCAAAACTGAATGCAAATAGGCAGTGTTCATAAGTGATGCTCTCCTCGGCAAAGCCAGGAGGATTCCTCACTGCCACAGGGCACCTCTCGTGGGTGCTCAGTTGTGTGAATGCTGCAGCACTTTTGACTGAATCTGACACTGGGAATTGCCTGTGGTTTGGTGTAGCTGTGAGATGCTCCTCGTGCTCAGCTCTCAGCTTGCTGCTCTGTTTTTCTCAAGCATCATCTTCATATAAGCAGAGATGACAGTTGATCACAATGCACGTCATTGCACCAGGATTGTCTAGGGGTGCTGGGGAGGTAAACTGTGTCATTGCTTGCTCTCGGGTACAATTCCTCCCCCAAAGGGCTGTACACCTCTGTGTGCCTTTTCACGCTTCTGCTAACCCATTCCTAAACAGGCAGAGGGATACAAGAGTCAAATTCACTCTTTCTTCCCTGCTCAGCACTTTGTCCAAGCCAAAAGCCTCTGCCCCCAGGCAGCCATGGGAGCCATTCTGGTATTTTTATATGCTAATTGAGCTTAGAATTGAGCTAGTGTGGCACATCTCTCCTAACCAAAAGGCTCAGCTGTTTAGAGATACTCAGCTGTGAGTAATGCCTTCAGCATTAACAAAAGATAAAGCACTGGGCTGCCCATCCTGTTAGTCTGTGCTCTCAAGCTGGCCAGATCCAGACCATGAGGGAATTACTCCAAAAAAGCATAATGCTGTAAAAGATGGCATTTCTCTAGAAAGTCTTCCACTTTCGATTGCCAGTAAGAGCTGTGATTTGACCTGGAAACCCACTTCTCATAGGAGGCTGCCTAAAGCTAGCAATGGGGTCAGCATAGTGCAGACTGGAAAATGAACCAAGTAAGATGTGAAAATTCAGAGAAGCTGAATCAATGTATTTCTGCTGCACATAACAAAAGAGAGGCTAGAGGGAGTCCACGCTCCACTGCTTAGGAAATGGAGCAAGACTCAGCTGGCTTTGAAACACTGTTGTCCTAGAAGGCACATGGAGATTACACTGTGACCGTGGGGAAGACCTGGCAGACACTTCTGCAGGCCACCATGTGTTAACACACATGACAAAGGAAGGTCTCTTCAGACTTAGACATGCCTTTCTACATGGAAAAAAGACCTTCAGTGCCTCCAAGCAGAGCAGAACTAGAGGTAAATAGCATCAAAAGTAGCACTGGGGGCAATGCACAGGACTTGTCCTTTCTGAGAATTTAGTTTGACATTATAACCCTAGCAGTAATCTCTGCATCTCCATTAAAGTTTACCACTGCTTGCCTTAACCATAATGACCTATCGTATGCTTTATATTGCTACCCATCAAGTCATATCAGAGGTCCTGTCACATAATGCTGATTAGAGTTTCAATATTCATGATGGATTGTATGGAATGGCTGGCACATCTCCATGTCAGCGATCAGAAATCTGCTTGGGGCAGATTTCATGCTTTCACATTCGGCTATTTTACATTTTATTATTTTCCTCCTTTTTGCTGTTGGCTAAAACAGAGAATCAGTGTCATGATGCTCTTCTTGTAAGGGTTTCTTGTGAAGAGAAAGGCTCTGGAGTATTCCCTAATGTTGATCAAGTGCTGAGTTTTCCTGCATGCCCCTGTTACATGGTTCATAACTGTATCACATAACCAAGTACCTTCTGTGCATAGCTCACATGCACTGTGGTCTGCTGTTTGCAAACTGCATTGCCCAAAGAAGTGTGGCTGTCATGATGGTTCATCTACCAGCATATCCTTTTCTATAGAGCTGAAGACTACTTCATTAATTGTTTTAAAAATCAGGACAGAAGCTGGCATCAGAAACTGAGAGGTGTATTTTGTATTTCTTACCAATCTAGAGGTTAAAGACAGTGGTTATAAAATCTGAGTGTACCAGAACACCTCCCTTTATAGGGAGTTGTGAAGTGCACAAGACCTTCCCATTAGTTCTAGCAGATTAAATGTGCAATGTTTTCTACTGGAATAGACATCCTCATGCTACATTATTTGACACGGAAGAGTCTTTCAGAATGACATCTCATTAACACCTTATGTGGAACTTTTTTCAGTTACTGGAGGGTTTAAGCAACTGTGAAACGAATGACAATCCGCCTGTTTTTTAAATGTGATGGATGGGGTTTGTTGGGAATAGTGAACAGGTTGTAAGTACAACTGCTGAAAGATGACAGTTATTTGGTTGGTTTTCTTTTCCCTTTATTTTATTTTCTTAAACAACGCTATTGGGCTTCTTCATAATAGGTTGACTGTGGCCAGCTCCAGACACAGACCGTCTAAGTAGCTGTGAAGGACAACAGAGTGCCAAGACACAGCAAAATAACCATGATTTCACTATTTATTTTGACCATGCCAAAGCTCTAGAAGGCCAGGCTGGCAGATACTGCTGCTGTAAAACAAAAGATACAGACTATTTGGGCCATCCATGGCTGCTCCTTGACCTGGCTAACAGGGAGCAGGAGCAGAAACTTCAGATCTTGTAGATTTTTCCCTCCCTGTCTCAGTCCCACTGTCCTCTCTGAGGCAGAAGGACAAGATTTCAGCTTCTCATCTTTAAGCCAGGAGAATGTAATGTTCATCTCTGCCCATAATGTTGAGACGCTTTTAGTGCACTTACAGAGATCAGACATGAGAGATGGATCGTTTGCATTTTTATGCTATCAGAGGATATGTTTACACACACAAGGACAGGCAGATCCGACCTCCCTCTGATATGCCTCATCCAAGCCAGCTCTGGTCCAGGAGCTCTGTAGCTGCAAGCAGCTGCAGCATCCTGCTTCTTGGCAAACACAGCCACCCCAACAGTGGGAGGGGAGCTGATGCATGACCACCTGCCAGTAGTATTTAGTGCTCCTCCATGCAGTGTCTGGCCCTATCACCCTCGGAACCGGGACCTCAAAACCCACTGCATGGATATGAGTTTTCATTCAGGGAAATATATAGAATCATAGAATCATAGAATAGTTAGGGTTGGAAAGGACTTTAAGATCATCCAGTTCCAACCCCCCTGCCATGGGCAAGGACACCCCACACTAAACCATGTCACCCAAGGCCTCATCCAACCTGGCCTTGAACACTGCCAGGGATGGAGCATTCACAACCCCCCTGGGCAACCCATTCCAGTGCCTCACCACCCTCTCAGGAAAGAATTTCTTCCTTAGATCCAATCTAAACTTCCCCTGTTTAAGTTTGAACCCGTTACCCCTTGTCCTGTCACTACAGTCCTTGATGAAGAGTCCCTCCCCAGCATCCTTGTATATATAACTTCAGCTAGCAATATTCTAGCAAGTCCCAGTCAGCAGTGAAGAAACCTTACTTTGCTTAGAACTTTCTGACTTGGTTACATTGCTCAATTTATTCATTGCTTTTGGCCATGTTATTAAACATAAAACTTTTGAAATAGAAGCCTCCTTTTTCTGACACCTCTGCACAGCATGTAGTGTATTGGGAACCTTGGGACCTACTGAATTACAGTGGAAGGAAAGAATAGCTTAGCTGATTAACATGATACTAAGGGCTATTTTCTCGTGAGCTATTCCATGCGATTATTTGCAAAACCCTGTTTACTGCTTGATATACTTGACCTAAATTTTGCAACACTTCAGTGCAAGAGACAGGAGATTATGTTGGCTTCAGACAAATTAAGGAAATATGTTCTGTTTCATGAAATATAGCCAATGCAGGCAGTAAAGAACCTCTGTCTTTTTTAATTTAAGTTTGTTTTAGGTTACTAGTCTTAAAAAATGTTATATTTCTAGAGGGTACAGATTTTTTCCAATTAAAAATGCATAATATAATTATAGAACTTGTCTGGGGGGTGCCAGAGGCACCAATACTTAGGCAGGAAACTGGTGTTTCAGCACTTGGAAATTCATGGGATACGTATGCTTGAGTTTCATGTACTTTCATTAGCTGGCAGTAGAATCATTAATGATGAAACAAACAGCCATGTGGGAGACTGACAGGACAGAGTGCAAGGTCATGAGACAGTAAAAGACTGGTATGGAGACTTATACAGTGAGAAGCTGCAGTTCAAACCCTCTGTTGTTTGATTCTTCAAATCCATCATCTGGTGAAACGGCAGAGAGGGAGTGCAGAAGCCAGATTCTGAATCTCAGTAGAGTGGCATTTTTCCTATTACTTTTGTGGTCAGGGGATGTTTCTGTTTGCTATGCTGAGTGACTCAGCCGGCAGCTGAGATGAACTGGATGGATCACTCCTCTGAACTACTATTTCAAAAGCTTTTGTTTTACGTGAGGCTTCTAGCAGCCTTCATTTGGTTCATATCTGGCAGGCATGCTTTGAAGTAAAGTGGACCAGAATGAAGTGGGAACAAGGGCCTATGAGTTGGTCTGTCAGTTACAAGCTTGCAAGGACCAGGGAACACATTTGAGGGCTCAGTCAACAGAGAGTTCAGGAAGAAATTTCTTGCTGTACATACTTATGTTAGTCAGGGATGCACTATCTACATTCAGCTGCCAGCAGCCACCTACTATCTTCCAAATCAGAGAAGTGAAGAAAAACTTTTGCTCTGTCTCCCAGATTTTGGAGCTGAAATGAAGGTATATGAGCCAAGAAGGCTTTCAGAAAGACAAAAAAGCCAACTGTTAGAGAAACTGAGAGATTTGATCATGCTCTGCTGCATCACTTAATATTACATGTGCTGTCATATTGTTTCTCATCACCGATGACACATGTGAAATCAATAACTAACAATATGCTTCCAGTAAAAAATATTTGTTGAGCCAGGGAGACAGTTTCTGGTGATCCAAACCATGTCAGAAGTACCCAGTAACTTTATGTTAATGAAAAACAAAGCGTGGACCTGGCTAAATTTAGCATGCTACACTCAGACTTAACATTTGCTGAAATATTTGTGAATCAGTTGCATTATTCGAGCTACCGTACGAGTAACATGTTCCTCTAATTCTTCTTGCATTGGAAGACTGGTATAGAAATGAGTGAGTATGAATCTAATGGAAAAATGAATGTCTGAGGTCAAGCTTTAGATCACACACATTAGAAACTTATTTGTAGCTTTAGAAAAAGGTGTAACATTTGCAAATTCATACATAGACAAAATTCAACACTCACATGTAACTAAAAGGAGTTACATGCCACTCACAATCAGTAAAGTGGAGGTATTCATGTTTTTAAGACCACTTGTTAATGCTTTTTCTTCAAGTCAATAAGAATCCTTCTCATAAACATGCTCATCTTTGTCCAAATTCATAGAATCATAGAATCACAGAATAGTTAGGGTTGGAAAGGACCTTAAGATCATCCAGTTCCAACCCCACTGCCATGGGCAGGGACACCCCACACTAAACCATGCCACCCAAGGCCTCATCCAACCTGGCCTTGAACACCGCCAAGGATGGAGCATTCACAACCTCCCTGGGCAACCCATTCCAGTGCCTCACCACCCTCACAGTAAAGAATTTCTTCCTTATAATTCACATTTATGTCAAACACGCAGGTGGGCAACCCACTTCAGAGGCAGGAAAACTACTGTCATTCCCTTCAGATTTGGTATGACATTGACTCCAGAGTGTGTGGTTCTTCTGGAAGTGCAAAATAATCTTTGCATGCAGAATAAATAACCCAGGAATCAAAAGGATCCAATGTGGAACCTATTGAAATTCTTTATCAATAAAGCATCCTATATATGTTAAGGCTGGGAGGGATTTGCATGTTTTCTTTGGATTTGTCCTCAAATGACAGTCATACTCTAAGTGGTGTTAATGAAGAATAGGCACTTCCATTTGAATCTTTATTCTGTGTATCATTTATAGTGTATAAAATGCACAAGGGAATCCATAATACACATCCCACACCCTTTCCAACATCTTTCAGCAAGGTATAAAGCATTGAAGTGCATAAATACTGCACGAACTCTATACATATATATTTTTGTAATGCAAGACCAAAGGCTAGGAAGAAATCAATCTCTGACATCGACAAGCTTGGTACAAGTCCATCACAAAACGCTGACTTTCTTGGTGGATTTTATCATACACATAATTTTCTTGTCATTCACAATGAACTCCTGTACAGGAATTACTTTGATGCTGTTGAGGGTGTTACAGCACTCAGGCATTTTTAGGTTATTCTGAAACTTAGATTCTCTCACATTCCCATAATAAGAAAAATAGCTTTTTCTGTAGAACTGTAAATGCTGTTACTGCAGGTAGAGGAGAACCAGTACAGTTTGTGTGTAAGGTGTAAATATCTGTGTAACAGATATTTTTCCTTGTGAATGACAGTGTCATTTTATCTTTATGGCTCAAATACCTCTTGAGTCAATCTTGTCTTTGAATCTTTGAAATCTGTTCCACTTACTGTCCAACACAGATCAGAGCACTGCTATAGTCCATCTGTTCTGAGACTGCTCTTTCACTAGGCTAAGACCTGCTGTTATGGTTTTGAAGCTTTAAAAACAGAAATAAACCCTTCTTCCTTCTCTAAATATAGCACTGTTTTTCTGTAATGACTTGGTTATTCTGTGTGTCAAAGATAAGAACCATGAGCCAAATTCTGGTCAGCCTGCTGCCAACTAGCACTTAAAATTTCATAGATGGATGGCCTATGCCATGTTAATCGTGAGCTTAGCATGGATGTTAAACACAAAGATGTAAGGTGCAAGAGATGCCAAGTCTCATTCTGAGTGCTAAAATACCCAGGCTGTGACTGCTGAATGCAGATTCAAAAGCAATCAACTAGGTAAATCCTGGGAAAAGGGAATTAGGCTGCCCACTAGATGAAAACCTGAATAATGCCATCTGAAACTGTTCTGGAGGGCTGGTGCAAGGTGATTGCCTTCACCTTCATTTCTTTTTTATTTCCTGGATACAAAAAAATAATCATAAATTCTCCAGATAATGGTAGGACTTGTGAAATATACAAACACAGATTTCACATATCTGCAATATCCAAAAAAAGCACTAAGTATAACTGCTAATCTTGCCTTCCTGATTATTCCTCTAATGAAGAATTGGGAATAGCTTTGCTACTGTAGAACATGCTTCCAGCCCAGCTGTGAGCAACACATCTGTCTACTACACAACACAGCGTGGTAAGTATTAAAACAGAAGAGTGATAATTTAATAGGGAAGACCAAAGTGAAGATTTCAAGGGTTACTTATGCAATTCATAATCATATCAAAAGCATCTGTAAAATATACTCACAAGTGATTCCTTTAGAAGAGTGGTTCAATTACTAATTGTGGTCCCTCTAACCAGGTTCATGTTTTCAACAAAGAGTTTAACCAGCTGCTGCAGGATATTATAATGGAATAATTCTCAGATTGATCACTGAAGAAGAGTTTGGATGATTAAAAGACTTTCTAGAAAAGCTTGTATTCACATTCCCCAAACATCCAATGCAAAACACTGAATGTTAGCTTCAGGAAAGAAAAGATTTGAGATGTGACAGTACTGTAAAGATGGCTTTCACAAGATCCTGGCAATAATAAAGGATCTATCATAGAATCATAGAATGGTTTGGGTTGGAAAGGACCTTAAGATGATCGAGAAAGGACCTTAAGATGATCTAGTTCCATCCCCCCTGCCAGAAAAGTCGAAAACATTTAAAAATAATTGGGAATTAAAGTGAAGCTATGGGAACTTTGTCTGTGAGTTTTTATCAACTTAATAACGAACAGTTTTATCACCATGCCTTAAAATTGGAATATGGCTTCAATAAAATCCTAGTTCAATACAATTAATGAATGTGTGTTCAGTCATATTATATATGTTCCATAACTGGAAATCATATTTCACCTAATATACAGTGTCCCTAGACTTAGTGATGAGTGACTTATGAACAGTGACTTTCATCTTATAGAAATAATTTGTCTTTGAAAAAATTCTATTAAAATATTTTTGTTATTGATTTCTCTGTCATGTGTCTTCAGCAATGAACAGGACCACAGAAAGCAGTAAAAACTGTGCTGGAGACAGCTTATGGGTAATGATGCTCATAGAGATGAACTTATGGGTAATGATGCTCATAGAGATACTCTGAGGTGTGCAGGTTTACATCCCTTGCCAACCTCCTAATGCCTATTATTGGAATTTTTTGGATAAAAGACACTTAGCTATTGTTCAGAGAAAGCTGTCTTTCAAACAGGAGACTTGCTATATGATGACAGCACAAGATAGAACTAATATTAAAGCTGATTCTAAAGAATCGGACATTATATCATACTTACATTACTGAATAATGCCACAGAGCATGGGATGCTGAAGATTGAGACAGCAAGGCCATCAAATTGGACAAGCCAAAAACTTCACACTTCATGCACCCTGGCCTCCATCATCAAATGTGGATTTACAGAACAGTACAGCAACATTCTCAACTAACTGGTATTTCTATTTTTATATCACTTTTATGATCTTATTACTGGATAACTAGAAAAGTATTTTCTAATTATGTAAATCCTATAGCACAGTTTGGATATGCTTTGCTTGTTTATCTTGGGCAGGATATATAATCTATAATGCAGATTAAAAGCTTTAACAGTTTAAAAGAAGCTAATAAGTTCCCTGTCTGTTTTTTGTTCTAATCTTAAAGGCTGCATAAAATGAAGTTTAGAGGAAGGGGAGCTTTTTGCAAGTGAAGAGCATTTCACCATCAAATTATTGCAGATCTTGAAATTTGGACACTACCTTTGCTGATGTATTATTCACATTGGTATTAGATGTTATTTTGTCCAATGCTAAGATATCAGCATAAGAAAAGTTATCTGCAAAGGAGAAAAAAGACCAGGGTATAAATTAAAATTGTCAGTGAAACCCTACCTCTTGTTTCACTGATGACTAGAAAAATCAATGCATTTTTGGTTTTGCTGATCCATTGCTGAGTCACAGTCTTAAAATAAAAGTAATTTCCTTCCTGTTTGTTCTAGAAAATTCAAAATTGCTTCTTAGCCACAAATCAGAAATTATAGAGTCACCTCGGCCATTCAAGAGATCTTCAGAGTGATTGCAATAATCAGGCAAACTTTATAATGAAGTACAGCTGTAATGAACACTCATACAGTTGCACTGCAGAATTTTCCACTGGGACACAGTATTCTCCATTACTGTAAGTTTTGCAGTAACCAAGTAACATGACATCATTGCTGGTCATGTTGTCTTCCTTGCCTTTAGTTCTCCACTGGACCAGTCCTCACGGGTCATATGGAGATGCAGGCAGGATGCAAGCCTGATGCTCAGGAGATAAGTGGCTCTACTATTGACTACACAAAGTGGCCTTCAACAGTTTATTTACTGACCAGTTTTGTGCCTTTGCTCTTCTCTTAACTTCTGTGGCCTAAACAGGTCATTGCTTCCACATATGTGTGTACACCAAGCCTCATGCTATATATTAGAAAGATTCCTTACACTGTGGTTCCAGGATTATCTATATCCCTATCCTTTTTTCTAGTACCTCTGAGTATGCTCACCTCAGGTCTTGGCCTCTTTAACTTGAGGCTAACAACCTCTGTATCAGCTTATTTCCCTCTTCTAATCCAACTGGTTTATTTCACTTTACTTTTTTCCCTTCAAACGTTTGAAGCCAATGGAATTTACAGTTGCCAGACTCCTTTGTGTGTGGATGTGTGTATGTATATATACACAAATATTTATAATTTGTAATAACAATAAAACACTCAACTTATAATAATAGTTTGCATACATGCTTGCATTTTTAGCTGGATGAATAAGTTTTCAAAAGAAAAAAAATAGACATATATTTTTCAGTGAGTTGACACAACCATATCTCTTACTGAGTTTCCTGCCTTTCTGTGTCACCCACAGTGGTGTGTGTGGGTGTTTGTAAACAGTCTGTGTGAAAGGAGCACCCAGAACCTCAGCGGATGTTTGCCTGACAGTGATCATGCGAAGGAGGGAAACAGCCACCAGCTGGATTAAAGAACAACCAGGGAATTAGAAAGCATTTTGAAACAAAGAAGTTTAAAAGAAGCATTAAAATCCATAACAGTGGTGAGATACATTTTCATGGGGACAGGGAAGCAGACAAAGCAGGTCTGATGCTGCCATAAGTTTTCCCATCAACATCACAGCCTCCATATGGATCCCAACAGAGCATTCTCCTTGTTGGACCTTCATCTCCATGAAGCACCTGCACCAAACTAATGGGCTCACAGTGCAGGCTCAGTAAGTACTCACACATAGGCTGTGTGATGTCAGAGAGTGTAAGTGGTTTTCTCATCAGCAAGAGGATTAACAGACTATCAGGGAAGCACTCTTGGCCATGAAGCTGGAGCACCCCTGGCTAACAGTAAGAAAAGAGGGGGACCCACTCTCCAGGAAGAGGGAGGAAGTCGCTCTATGGGGGTATATGTGTGACTGTGTGTGCATATTGTGGCTTATTTGTACACTGCTGATAAAGATCCTGTACATGTAATTTACTGCTCGCCAGCTAATTAAAAACCATTAATAGATCAATACACTGATCCTGATTTGATCTGATTTATGTGAATTAAGCAGCTATTCTTTGTGATAGTGGTGACCTAGACAAGACTACCCTCTTCAATCACGTACCATGACTACTCCTTGTGTTTATCTGGAGGTGTTTCCTTCATCCGAAAAAAAAACCTTTAAAATCTCACATCACTTTTTTTACTTCCTTTCCTGCTGAATAAACTGTTTCTGAACATCTTAGTTTTGAAGGCTCCCTAGAGATCAAACCAACCTAATCAGCATCCCCCTGAGGACACTAGGAGGCTCTGAAGGGGTAGGTGAGAGTCATCTCAACCCGTTCTTTTGCTGTTTTTATGTGGACAACACCTTGTTGGGTAACTCAACATTTATACTGAAAATATGCAAAACAAAATAACCAGGCCAACATATGGTACTCATAAATTATTACGAGAGAGTCCTATATCTGTCACATGCCGTCAGTAAGCAAGTTCCAGGGAAAGGCAACCATCCCCTGGGTTTTACTGGATTCTCACAGAGGTGTTTTGACTTATTTATTGAGCACACAGGTTGAAATCTTTCCTTTCAAAATGCAAAAGCAACAGAACTGTCCACATGCCTCCCACACCTTTTTAGCACATGTCACTACTTCCTTTCTTCTTCTTAGCCATCCTTATCCTCTCAGGCTTACAGCGTTTAAACTGTGTGTATGGTGGAGATGTCAGTCCAAAGTCTAGACCCAAGTAAACTCCTTGAGACACTTACTATGAGGATTTAGGGACTTTTTTTACCAGCTGCTTTGATCTGTTTGTAGTGCTCTGAACTGCTAACGCAGACTCAGGATTGACTCAGATTTGCAGTGATGCCCCCAAGCTCTCTAACAACCTAATGTTGCACAGTAGTTTCTGATACCTGTAATAATACATGGCTTCAGTAACGCATGATTCTCTTGTTAAAACTCTAGCTCCTGGAAATGCCTGATTTTCAGAGGCATTTAGGCTTTCACCCAACAAAGGACAACTTTTCTAAAGCTTCTGATTAAAAGGAAAAGCTTGAAAATGTGACATGAAAGCACCCTACCCACTCTTAACTAGCATGAAAATGCAGTAATACAAAAGTCTAATGCTTCAAAAGTCTCTTGGTTTAATTCTGAAGGTAAATGTATGATTTTGATTGCTTGTGATCATGACTGCAAATGAAGTACAGTGAAAGTGACAACACATGAAGAACTCCCAATGGGCAAAGTAAACACAGTTAATTATAGAAAACACTTTTTGCTGCTTTTTCCAGCTAGATTTAATAACCACAGGTGAAAAGAATCAGTAGGTACATCTTTGAATCTACATGGAATTTTTCAGACTGATTTGTTCATTTTATAATGAACCTCTGAAAAAGATTGACAAGGACTAGCTCTTGCTCTGGCACTGCTTGAATGAAGAAAGAAATCCTCTGATGTCCCAAAGAACACACTGAGGCGCCAAGTGATCCTGGTGCACTGGCTGATAGGCAAGAAGACACTGCTGTAAATCTTCACAAATAACAAATCAAACTATTGTGCATCCAAAGGAGAGCAGAATACTTTTGTGCAAAGACCAGGCTTATGTACAGAGCTCTGCAGAACCCCTCGGAATGGTCTCCTCTCCCCTCAGCTGCTATTTCCCAGGACCCAGATTGAGGGATTTCATCCCTCATGAACTTACACCTTTGGTTGCACAGACTTGCAGCAGCTGAGACAGATCCCGGAGAAGGGCAATAACCTGGTGAGCCACAAGCCCCCATCTTGCCCTTCCCATACTGAAATGCAATGGGGCCACCCTGAGCTACCCCTGTGGAGTGCATGCCTCCAACCTGGACAAGAGCACCAAGAGAAGAGGAGGCTCTCTGCAAGGCTGTTGTTGTGTATACTGCACACCCACAAAAAGACCAAGGCTCTGTTTGCTAGTTTACACCACTGCTAATATTCCTCTATCCTGTCAGCATCTTCTTAAGCCTACACCTAATGGTGGTTTTGGCTTAATCATCTCTTCGGCATTGTTTAATCTTCTTGAAGACTTGATCTCCAGAAATAAACAGCTTGCAATAGAAAAATGTCTATCACAACTTTATATTCATATATTCATATCCTTCTTGCCACATTTTATTAATGTGTTTATTTTAATAGATAAGATCTAGCTTATGAAACCAAATTATAACATACACTATGACATTCAAAATTCAAATATTGATGTGTCCTGATCTTATCATGCAGAGAATTCATTGAATATCCTTGGTTAAATGCTTTCTCTCATTTGAAGAAACAACTCATTTTGAGAAACGCTGAAAACTCAGAATAACTTGAAGTAGTCAGTGAACTGTAATAAATATCAATTTACAGTCAATCTAACTATTCTCTGACTTCTGCCTATAATCTTTTGTCTTAAAGTGGTAAAATTGCTAATAACAAATAACTTTATTTTTACATTTTAGTTTCACAGGTAGATTAGTATTTGGCGATATTGTTTACTGTATTTTATACCAGTGTTGTAATGTAATGTTAAAATGTAGCTGTAGTCTGAAATAGAGCCTGCCTCTGGAGGAACCTTTTTTCCCATCCTTTGTAACTTTCATCCAAGACTTTCACAGTTGAAAGCCAGAGAAAAAATGCTGCTTTCCCCAACTGTCAGATTTGAAGACTAAACCAGGAAATAAAAATTCACAGTACATTCATTGAGCTTCAAGCTATAGAATTGCTTTAACTCAGCAATTAAATGTCTATGACTGGATCTGTTTACTATCAAATGGTCAATTATGAAGAAAACAATGAAGGATCTGTCTGACTTTTATTGTCTGTGCAGAAGTAAGAGCAAATCTGAGCTATCACTGGGATCACACCTATGTGACATAACCACTTTGATCTCACTACCATAGTGTGTGAATACATTGACTCTCATGATGCTGTGGGAGGTCTGAGGCTACCGTTTCTGTTTTACAGGTAAGCCAAGAAGCCAAGTAACTTGGCCAAGGCCAAATCACAAGCAGGTAACACCTGCTAAGCCCAGCAGTCTCATCCTAAACCCATCGTCTACACATGGTTGTCTTCTGTGTCCTATAATGTATGTGCTAGTCGTGTATGTTGCTTCCTACCGTTTGCTGCTAAGCAGATATTTAGTGTACATTCCCTTGCTTTTCAGGAATCTCTGAAAATAAAATCACTCTTGAGAATCTTGGATGAAGAGAGATGGCTATCATTGCAAATAGAGCATTTGTCAACCTCAGGTTGCTAATGTATTTGTGTTCGCAAATGCTCCCAACTACTGGAAGAACTACTTTTCTTGCTCTGTTACTCCAGTGATCTTCTGCTTTTCCAGATCTGCTGAGCACTTAATACTCCAAGAACTGCCTATGGAAATTAATACCATTCAATCTGCCACAAAGTTATCCTGATGATCCTTATGTCCCTGGGACATGCCACACAAAAGATGCAAAGCTACACAAACCCTCAACATACCTTTGCCTGCAGAAATGTAGAGTAGATAATATGGCAATAGGACACAGAGAGAAGCCATTGCAACACAAAGGACATGTTTTGAGAAGTGGCTTTATCTAAGGAACACACTGATAGTCAATGCATGTGCTGCTCTGAAAAGGCAAAGTGCTGTTATGAATTCACAGCACATTTCTGAAAGGTGTTTAAATTACTTTATTCCAGTGTTTTGGCAACATGTTCTTCCTTTCTTAATAATAGCTCAGCAAAGTTTAAGCTAGCAAGCCTAGCAAGGAAATTACCAGGGGTTTGGGGTTTTTTTCTACACTTACCCACCCGTCTGATTTTTCCCCCTTTTTTCTTTTGTTTTTAACAAATGGTGATCGCCCCATGTTTTTTCTTGTCCTCCTCAGACCCTATTGCTGTTTCAGCTGTGCTACTTGATCCATATACTGCTTTCAACATTAACATTACACTTTAAAACATGAATCAGACTTATGATTGAATTTTCACAAATTAAGAAAATGTCTCTTTGAAAGGAAAACAAGACTTTAGGGATTAATAAACAGAATGGCTTCCATAAGTCATGGGATGATTGATCAAAATGAGGGAGGAGGGGAAATAGAGTATTAGTCAATTGTAGACCGTGAGCCTTCAGCATGAAATCATAGTCCTAAAAAGATTTAACAACACAATTGTATAGAAGAGCACAAATTAACCTCACTGGCAAGACCTTATAAAAAAACCAACACAATGGTTTTAATCTCTTTTTTTATAGTAGAATTTCAAATTGGAAACTTGCAGAGAAAGTAAATGCTGAAAAAGAAGATACAATATAATCTGACTAAGAGTCATTCAGTCTGGAAACTAGATTTCTAATTGCAAAACCATAATGAACCTTTCACCTGGAGGACTGGGAACAATCAATCAAACATAACAGGATGGAGTTATCTAAATAACGATACGGATATTGTGTTTAAGTCCATACCGACAAATTAAACACAGCAGGCACTGATGCTGAAAGCCAAGCAGCACAAACTGGCTACTATTCATTCTTACGCTTAGTCACTTCCGGATCAGCTTCATGTTGGAAAAATCTACTTGGAATGTCCCAAACAGAGGCAGGAAGAAAGTTAAGAGTTGCCATTTAGAGATGCAGATGTATTTCACTAGAGTCTACTATTTAGTGTTCCTCCTTGGCCTCTGTCCTTGAGGCTTCTCTACCACAATTTCCCCTACCCCGAAAGGGCAATGCTACTTATTTTTCCTCTTCCAAACATGAATTCGCAGCACTAAATCAGTTTCATATATGTTACAGAAGCATCAGATCTTCTGTAAAGATACTGAGCATAGTGGCTGGGTTTCTGGTGATGACAGATCTGTCCTGGTTGATGCTTCAAACCATGCGTGTTTTGAAAATGGGAAGATGTGGTCAGTGCATGAGGTAGAGGGTAAAAGTTGACCAGACATGAAGGATGGAGTGAAATTGCACACAAAACCACCAACCCTGCTCTTGAGCCTGACCTCCCCCTGCTCATGCTACATTTCAAAGCTGAAAAAATCATGCTTCTATTTAAGAGGAGAATGCTGTAAGGAGGCAAGGAGAACAGATGAAAGGAATGCTCCAGCTCAAATTGCTGTGCTGTACTGTAGCTCAAAAGGGCTCTTAAATATATCATCCTCTTCTATTAGTTTTCAAAATATCACTTGAAATAATCAGTGCAGAAGAATCTTGTTTGAGGATTAGGGCTTCCTGGTGCTGCACAAACACGTTTAGAGATGCAGCCTGTGTTTGCACATGCATATTGCTAAAGCAAACTGGAAAGGTTTCTTGTTGCAGTGAAGTAAGTTATACTCAACGTATAATACAAATTATGTTTGTCACTCAAAAGGGAAAAAGAGAGTAACAGTTTCAGTTCTGTCTTTGTCACTCAAAAGTATTGACAGCTTTAGTGCTTTTGTATTATCTTTAAGCAGCCATGCTGAAATTAAATGCCAAAATAAGCAATGTATTTGCCAGTTGAAGTTGAGTTCTGAAACGTACTGGTTGCTTTGTGGGAGGAGAGAGGATTTCATTCTCGGGGAAAGGAGATTTTCTGTGCTACAGAAGTGGCTCTGTAGCACAACCTTCTCTGCTTAAACGATGTGACTCATCTGCTCTCAGTCTGGAGCTCTGCAAATTATGGTATTGTAAAAACATGCAAAGTTCACACTGAGTTCACAGAGCTTCAAAAATAAGCTGTTTCCCAAGGAATGGGGAAGCAAGCAGAACTCTGTGCTGGAATTCAGCTGTCCTGAATCCTGCTCTTGAATATGCCACTGATTGTTTGAGTGACTTAGAAGTTTAAACTGAAGGAGAGGATATTTAGATTAGATATAGGGAAGAAGTACTCCCCTGTGAGGGCACTGAGGTGCTGGCACAGGTTGCCCAGAGAAGCTGTGGCTGCCCCATCCCTGGCAGTGTTCAAGGCCAGGTTGGACACAGGGGCTTGGAGCAACCTGCTCTAGTGGAAGGTGTCCCTGCCTGTGGCAGGGGGTTGGAGCTTGATGAGTTTTAAGATCCCTTCCAACCCAAACCATTCTATGATTCTATGATAAAGGCGAAGTCTGCTAGCCATCAATACTAGTAATCATTTTTCAAACTCATCATTTCTTGAAATGCTATCTATAATTTGGCCATGACAGATCCTAACGTAGCCTATTCAGACTATTCTAGATGCTGTCATAAGATCATTTTTCCAGCTCATCAATTTGGCCATATCATCCTTCTCTCCATGCTCCCAGCATGGGCTTTCACTTTCTTGCTGCGTCTAATAGAGGCTTGTCTTCACTGTCAATGCTCTCTGCGTGCTCTTTTCAGTCATTATCTCAACAATAGAGGGAGATTTTCCTTCTTCATGGCCAGTGCTGAACATTCAGATAAAACTTTTGTGTCTTGTCTTACACTGCATCGAGTGTGGGGAAGAAAGTTTCCTTGGCACATGCAAACTCATTCACTTTTCTCTGTTAAATACTCTGAACAATTTAAAAGAAATAAAATAATTCCAGGTTTGCCTCCTTGTGTGCCGGTTCTATTGCCAAGCCAACACCAGCTTCCTGTTTCCTTTTGTTCCTCAACTACCCGCTTGTCTCACTTTGTTTTCCCAGGCTTTTCACCTCAATTGTAAGGTCTTTGGAACTGAGACAGCCTTCTGATCCGTGCTTGTACTGTGCTCTTCGGATTCATGTGTCAGGCTCCCTGGGTGCTATGGCAATACAAGCAGCAAAGCACTGAATGACAATTTGGTTTAAGCATCACAGGAGAACAACGGGAGAATGGGAGCTGAGAAATGCAGGCATAGCCTCCAGGTGTGTTCTCCTTTTTAAAGCTGATTCAGTTTGGAACTGAATTAGCTAAAGGACAAAGTAACAGCAGGTAGAACTTTTCTCTGGACTCTAGGCCAGTTTCTGACAAAGTCCAACCTTTTCATAGAATCATAGAATCAACTGGGTTGGAAAAGAACTTTAAGATCATAAAGTCCAGCCATTACCCCACGGCTGCCAAGACCACCACTAAACCATATCACTGAGGGCCTCGTCTACATAGTTTTTGAACATGGTGATTCCACCACCTCCCTGAGCAGCCTGTTCCAATGCCTGAGCACCCTCTCTTTGAAGAACTTGTTCCTAATCTCCAGTCTAAACCTCCCCTGGTGCAGCTTGAGGCCGTTTCCTCTTGTCTTATTGCTTGTTACTTGGGAGAAGAGACCAACCCCACCTCACTACAACCTCCTTTCAGGTAGTTGCAGAGAATGATAAAGTCCCCTCTCAGCCTTCTCTTCTCCAGACTTTCCAGTGTTTCCAGATGTGCTTGCACAGCTGGCTCAATACAGTGTGGAATTAAGCCCATACTGTGACATATTACCAATCACTTTACTATGCTGTATGTTTTTAAGCACATTACACTTGATTTCAGGATGTCTATTCCAAAGCTTGATATTTACAAAGTACTAAGAATTGCTGCCAAATAAACAGAAAGCATTTGTAAATCATACTTAGTAGAAACAAGAGGAATGATTTTGTGGTGAAGGCACTGGACTGGGTTCAGGAATTAATCCAAATAAACCTCAGGCATTGGATTCTTTTTCTCCTTTGCCACAGATTTTCTGCAACTGTGAGCAAATTACTCATTATCTGGCTGTGAGAAAGTCAGAAATGCTCTTACAGATCTTCATGGAGCCTGACTAGTTATTCTAGTGGTCACTGTCTGCTCTATGTGTTGTGACTTACACTTTTTATAGGGACAATCAGCAGCATTTATAAGGACAATCATCTTCCCAACTCAACACCTGACCGTACACAGAGGTGCTGAAATAACTGTGCTTTTCTAGCACTTAGTAGAAAATATTCAGTGGGAAACATAGAAATCATTTCTGAATGAAGATTTTAGCCTGCCTCTGCATGACTTCTGCCTGGCAGTGTTTCTTATTCATGCACTGCTCTTGCTGACACCATATCTATACCCTTTGGTAAATTTTTCTGTCCCACAAAAGCTTCTGGGAATAATCTAAGACCAAAGATTTTCTAAAAATGTATTAGAAAGGAGTCAAAGGGGATAAAGCACCTGTATCACTGCTAATGCAACAGTGTCACTCAAAGTTTTGTAAATTACTAAGTGTTGAAATATGTGAGCACGCAACTGATTCCTTCTAACCGCTTTGATAAGCTTCATGCAACCCAAATGAGCTGTGTTATAAACCTTCTGTTCGGTACCTCCTGGTGACATCAACAGTCTTTTGAAACAAAATTAAATTATGCACTTACTGGAAGTTAATATCCCTGAAATTAATTCCAAAAGTCAATTTAGTATACATGGTATTTCAAACAGCCATAGTAGTGTCATTGCTATTAAAAAAACCACCCACAAATCTATGACTGCAAGTTTGTTCGGCTTCTGTTGAAAAAAAACTTGATTAGGAGGATTCAGACTGTATGTCCAGAATGGTATATTCAAAAGAAGAATAATCAGTTTATTAAAGCTTGTTTTCCCATGCAATTGTCTGATACATTGACAACATGGAAACCTGTAACATACTTCTGTTCCTTTTCCAAAATAAAGATAATACCTGCCATAGACAAAGACCACCTTCTTTTTTTGCAAAAGTTACATTTCTTAAACCTCTTATTTTCTCCAGGGCTACTGTACAGACTTCTTAATGCAGAGTTCTCTGCCTTTGATCAGTAAAAGAAGAGGAGTGATAGAGATACTGCCAGGGAACACATCTATGTAGATTTATTCTCTCCAAATATTGTTTGAAACTAATTCAAAGTGGAGTCAGGAAGACTCCAAGTCCTAGACCTTGTTGCTATTATAAAACCAACAGCACGGAGAAGAAGGTGCCTTTCAAGTATCATTAGTAAATGACAAATCAACTCCTATGTACCAGTTGCACCTTTGAAAATCTCTCCAAATGTCTCTGATTCAACTGTGCAACATGTTCTGGGTCGCAGTGGAAAAGATAAGTTTCATAATGTATTTTTTGCCAAAGCTGGAAGAGGCTGCAATAGTCAACATCTAGTTGTACAAACTAATAACAGGCAGAGTCCTCGGAAAGGGTAAGAATCCGTGCCTCAGCTGGACACAGTATTTGGTTAAGTAAATTAAATCCTCTGTATGAGGCTCCAGTTCTCATCCTCCAATGTCTGATGTTTTCCCATGACACAGAGGACAATGGTTTATGTGTTTATGCCTAGAAATTCAGCCTTGGACAAACATTAAGGAGTTTGGAGAGGTTACTGTGGTCTTCACTACTGATATTTTACTGTATACTAGAAGAGGAACAAGAGAAGAGGATCTACATACATGTAGATGTTCTACATCCACGTATGGATATTCCAACACGCATCTATGGATGTTCTAACATGCAGTTTTCTCGCATGCCTCCTAATAGACCTACTGCAACCAGGCATCTACACAGGAGGCAACTTCCGTGGCTGGAGATAGAGCTGCTTCTACCAGCTTTCTGTTCCCAGGCACTCTGCAAAGACAAGTCTCCTCAGACATCTCTGGGCATTGCAAATACTCTCAGCAGCCCACAGACGCTGGCCATAGATCCTACAGTCCCACATTACATGGAAATGGAAGATTGTCTATGCTCCCCACACCCGCAAACATTCTTCCAAGGATACACTGCTGCTCTGTGCCACGTATCACTTACTTCAGCATTATAAAGGCATGCTAAATTTGCTTTATGTTAACTGCAATGAATTGAAATTGTTCATGGACTTTAAGTCTATAATTATCTCATTATCTTTTTCTTTGTAAGGCCTTACAAACCTGGGTTTTCAAGAGGATAGTAACAAATTGTTGTTGGACTATACGAAGAGTTTCAATATTTATCATCAGCATTTTTTTACTACTTAATCAAAACAGCTTTTTAAAAATATACGACCCAAAAGTGATCTTTACAGGAGAAGAGATAAACTTGAAAGGCCATTAAAAAAATCTAATGGATTTATACTTGAATATAGAGTTAATGTTATGCTTAACCTAGTAATGGTTTTAAAAAGAACTGGCCATTTCAACCTGCGATTAAACTGGAAAATCTCACTTTTTTCCCTCTCACTTAGAGATAATTGTTATTATCAGGAATATCACAGTATCACAGTATGTTAGAGATTGGAAGGGACCTCAAAAGATCATCTAGTCCAATCCCCCTGCCAGAGCAGGAACACCTACATAAGGTTACACAGGAATGTGTCCAGGCGGGTTTTGAACGTCTCCAGAGAAGGAGACTCCACAACCCCCCTGGGCAGCCTGTTCCAGTGTTCTGTCACCCTCACTGAGAAGAAGTTTCTTCTCAAGTTTAAGTGGAACCTCTTGTGTTCCAGTTTATACCCATTACCCCTTGTCTTATCATTGTTAGCCATTGAGAAGAGCCTGGCTCCATCCTCATGACACTCCCCCTTTATATATTTATATACACTAATAAGGTCCCCCCGCAGTCTCCTCTTCTCCAAACTATAGAGACCCAGCTCCCTCAGCCTTTCCTCATAAGGGAGATGCTCCACTCCCTTAATCATCTTAGTCGCCCTGCGCTGGACTCTCTCCAGCAGGTCCCTGTCCTTCTTGAACTGAGGGGCCCAGAACTGGACACAATATTCCAGATGCGGTCTCACCAGGGCCGAGTAGAGGGGAAGGAGGACCTCTCTCGACCTACTGACCACCCCCCTTCTAATACACCCCAGGATGCCATTGGCCTTCTTGGCCACAAGGGCACAGAGTATTCCTCAACTACTCAGTCTATCTATTGGTGAACTGTGCATTTACAAACATAATTACACTTTCCTTTACTGCAATCCTGCACATTAAATCAAGCTTCAAAGCTGCTTCTTTAAGAGACTACTAAATCCCCTCTCTTCTCAAGTCCTCTCAACTGCTCCCTCATTTTATGTGCTCTCAAAACTTTCTTCCTTCTACCTCTCTGTACCACAGCACCTTTCCTTCACACTTATCTTAGGTCTCTCGCTCTGCAACTTTCCCACAGTCCCTCCCAAAAGTAATTCTTGGAAGTTATTTATTGTACATATAGTCTCAGGAAAAAGTACTCTTCCTGTCCAAGTTTCTGTCCCATTTGCGCAAGACATGATTTTCTATTCACTGTCATGCTGTCTAAGCACTCTGTTCTCCCATCTTGTAAATCTTTTATCTATCTGGATTCTGTCATAAAATCTTTCAGCCTGAGACCTGGGTGAAATGGCAATGTCATGAGCAGAGCCACAATTTCAGCCTTTATGTGACAGCCTGCTGGAAAGAGATTCCTCCTATGCCTGCATAATCTACTGAAGAGCAAACATTGCCTGTGTTCTGCTCAGCACTGTGACGGTGCACATCCTCTATAAATCATTAGCACTTATCCATACAGCTATCCAAACAGCTTTGGGGAAAGAAGAGCACTGCTTTTTCCTCCAGATAAAATACCATGAAAACTCAGTGATTAAATTGAATATTAAGTGGACAAGTCAAAAAAGTCATCTTTAAACTCTTATTAAGAAAGTGTGGGTGCAAAAAGATAATGGAGAGCTCTAATATTGGGAATTTTTCCACACTACTAAACCTAGGGGGAATTTCTTTCTAAAGAAAAGAAGAATTCTGTTTCCATAGTAACTCAGTGCTAGGGCCCCCTTACAGTCCAAATTTAGCAGAATTATATGTGCGGGTTTATTCAGCATACTACTGTTCACTTGAGGCTATGATGAAGCCACTAACCTCATTGCATTTGGGATGTCAGGTTGAATTTAAGCTGGCACTGATAATATTTCGACCAAGTCCAAGTACAACCCTAAAAAGTAACATCATGCCTTACAGACAAGCGAGAAATTATAGGTGATAACAAGGCATAAACTACCAGCTTGATAATGACTTGAAATATATATAAAAAAAAATACAATGAAATTTAAATTAATTTAAAAATGAATTATTTTTATGCCAATCCTGACATTAACTTACTTATGAAACAGTAAAATTTTATCTATGAAACAAGGTACAACAGTGATGGTTCTATCCGCTGTATTGGCAGCATTTAGCAGAAGTTTTGCCTTTATTCAGAAGGGAGGTTGCGCAACCTGTCCATAATGAGATATCTTAGCACAAATTTTTGAGCAGTTATAAATGATACATGAGGACAATACATTTATGTCTGTAGAGAATCTCTGTGGCTTACCTGGCAGTGCTTTACTTGCATTTTTGAAACAGTTAAAAAACCAACCGAACAAATATATTAGTGTATATAAATATATAAAGGGGGAGTGTCATGAGGATGGAGCCAGGCTCTTCTCAATGGCAAACAATGATAGGACAAGGGGTAATGGGTACAAACTGGAACACAAGAGGTTCCACTTCAACTTGAGAAGAAACTTCTTCTCAGTGAGGGTGACGGAACACTGGAACAGGCTGCCCAGGGGGGTTGTGGAGTCTCCTTCTCTGGAGACATTCAGAACTTGCCTGGACGCCTTCCTGTGTAACCTCATCTAGGTGTTCCTGCTCTGGCAGGGGGATTGGACTAGATGATCTTTTGAGGTCCCTTCCAATCTCTAACATACTGTGATACTGTGATACTGTGAAAAACCCCAACAAATAAAATGTTTCAGTCCTGCAATCAGTCAATAGGTGCTCAGCAGAGGCAAAGTGAAGTGCAGGTGGTAAGAAAATGAAGGTAAGAACAGAGGTACATTAATGAGGATGAGGATCATTAGAAAGGTGGAACGTGCTGGTGCAGAGTTTTAACATCAAGTCCTCAAAGAGCTGCTTGAGCTTGGTGACGACTATATGAGCTGTAAGCTCAACACATTTGGCTGGAACAGATAAGTGGAGCCTTTCCCTGCTCTCAGAAGTACTCAACAGTGTTTTAACCACATTACATACAGACTATGGCCAGCTCTGTGGTGTTAACAGCAATGAAGTATGGAAAAAAAACCCTTGCCAATTTTCTCACTTTGTCAGATATTTGAGAAACTATGAGCAAACTGAGACATCTAAGTGTGGTACATGTCAAATACCTCTTTACACTAGAGAGAAAAAGTACTTTAAAACAGACACCTTCCTTGGGTTCTCAGGTTTTTACATCATCTATCCCATTTCAGGATCAAATCTGTAAACTTTTAGCTCTGTTTGACCAGTGTCATTTTGCTACACACTCTGTCCTATGTTATGATCCCTTGTCTCTGTTCCGAAGGTGATGAGGCAGAAAATGACTATCATAAACTTGAACATCAAATGAGCAAAAACCAGACTTTAGAGCTAAAGCAAAAATTACATTCCTTAGTAAATAGCTGTCTTCTAGATCTATATAGGTAGGAGGCAATTACATTCAATAAACCGATGTATTAATAGATACTTCAGCTAATTCAAAGTTACAGAAAGAGCAAAATGTCTTGTCTGTGGGGATGCAAGTATGCCAACAAAGTGAGACCACCTACTTATACTATCAAGCTTTATCTCTGCTTCAGTATTAATATTTCAATTGCCTTTTGCAGGAAATCAGAGGAAAGTAAACAAATTCCAAGAGATTCCTAAAATCCTGAAAAGACAACTAAACAACAAACTAAAGCTGCTTTTAACACTTCCACCTTCTTCAGAAAGACAAATTAAGGTACTTAAGCTTCAATCTCTTGGAAAACTGCTGAAGCTGCTGAGAAAACTAATTGGCTGACTATAATTTGCATATGGATATTAAATATTAATAAGGTTAATGTTTTGTGAGGTTTAAACAGGAGCATCTCTATACCAACTATATAAATGTGTTGTCCAAAACCAAAGCACAATGTAAATGCTGTGTCCAGCTAAACACTGGTGCAACCTGTCGTGGTTCTAATCTGTCAGGTCCAGCAAAGGCCATAGGGAGAAAGAGAATAAAAGGATACAAAATCCCTCTTCATCTGTTTCCTACCCTGCCACAGCAGCTTTGACTCGGTTCATTGAACCACCCAGGGCAATATGAGCAATGCTGGCACTGTAGCCTGGTGGTGGTGTTAACAGTTTCTCCATGCCCAGTTCATCCCAGGGTGGCCTTTCTGCCTAATTCCCATCACAGCTTGGAAGACAGCAACAGGGGATGCGATGCAGACCCTGCGTGCCAGCTGCCTGAGTGCCTGGGAGCTTGTCCCACTCTTGGCACATAACTTGCAGAGAAAGGCTCCAAGCCTACGTATTCCCCTTCATGTGGATGTTTCACTTCTCCTTACAGAGCAAAATGAAAGAGATGTGTCTTGGCACTTGCTGAGGAATTTTAAGGGTCAACAGTCTAGTCTTACGTTGAAAGCTCTTTGCGGTTTGCATACAATATGTGTTTTGACCACTCAGTTGGTCCAAATGTAGGATTTCCACAGCAAAGCCACACTGTTTTACTGGTCCACATATGTTCAAGTTCACATTTGTGCTGGGGGGGAAGACATTTCTACAGAAGCACATCAGTCACAGGAAGACTTAGTGCACCAGCAACATCACCAGATGAGCATGGACTAGATACAGCTTCTGTACTGTGGCCTGCATTCTTACAGCAATGCTCTTTCCAGATAATTCAGGCTTAAAAACGTCTAAAAAAGGATGTACATCTAAAGTTCAGGCTAAATGTGCTCTGAAAAGCAAGCACCCCTTCAAGACAATCAATGAAAGCATTGAGTCTGATAACACAGACTAATCTGTTTTCTATTTCTCTCCTTCCCACCCAGAGTAACCAGGCAGCAGATGAAGGGGTGTTCCAGAAATCCTGCTTCCTCACAGAAGGTCATTCCCATGAAAGTGATGACTTCCAAGGCTCAGACATTGAGGCAGATGCTATCACATTATTGGGCTGCCACCCTGCGAGTCTCCAAGACCACTTATGGATCTATGAGGAAAAGGTGTTCTCCATCAGCAGCTTCATCAGGCAGCTGAGCATGAGATAGCCTGTCAATGCTGAGCAGCTTGTGAGAAACAAAATAGGTATTAACCGCACAAGAAGAACTATGTTTCCGAAGGTGTTCAATGAAAGCTTTTAACAGTGCACGCCTTTCCTTTTCCATGTAGTTCTGCCACCTGAATTGATGATATGGAGTCAAGTAAGAGACCCAGTAAATCGGACAGCTATCTGCAGTCAGTTTAAGGAAAACCTTGTATTATTGCCAGAGTGAAAACAGCAATGCAGAGTTTCTTCATCACTCCTTCAACTAGGGGAAAACCCTAGTAGCTTTGCAGTGTTAACACCATTGGAATTTTCATTGAGGGGTGAAAATCTCCTCCTGCCAGTGCCTTTGTGCCTAAAAATTGGCGTAAAAGAACAAGTAATTATAAAAGGCTGGTTTTTAATGTAAAAGAAAACAAAAGCATAAAAAGAAGTCAAGTATTTGAAAAGCAAGAGCAGAAGATACTTGCTAAAACACATTTTTCTTTTCATCCAATCTTACCATACAAACAAGTCCCATTGTCCTCTACAGCTCCCTGAGGAGGGGAATTGGAGAGGGAGGTGCTGACTTCTCTCTGCTATCTAGTGACAAGGCACATGGGATTCGTTCCAAGCTGCACCAGAGGAGGTTCAGACTGCATATTAGGAAGCATTCCTTTACCAAGAGGATGGTCAAACACTGGAACAGGCTTCCCAGAGAGATGGTCAATGCCCCAGGTCTGTCAGTGTCTAAGAGGCATTTGGACAATGCCTTTAATGATATGCTTTAATTGTTGGTCAGTCCTGAAGCATCAGGCTGTTGGACTAGGTGATCTTTAGGTCCCTTCCAACTGAAAAGATTCCAGTCTATCCCATCCCATCCCAGAATGGTTTGTGCTGGAGGGGTCCTTAAAGATCATCTAGTTCTAACCCTCACCTTCCACTAGACCAGGTTGCTCAAAGCCCCATCCAAACTGGTCCCTTTCCAGGAATAGAAGATATTCCCCAATAGCCCTCTCTTCTCTGGAACAATTCTTTACTTTTTCAAGTTCAGCTGCCACTGGAGCACTTATGAAAGAGATAATATTCACAGAACTCATTCAGGAAAGAAGTTACTGAGAATTTGTTCTACCCTTCTCATCTGCACTTCCTTTCTTTCTTTCACCATGCCCACAGCATAGCTGCACACACATGCATACCCATCATGACATTTGAAAGCAGAAGTTGGCATGTGAACATTGCATAATTAGTGACCTATTTGCAAAGTGTATTGCAAAACTAAATTGCTACCTGCATCTAAAAACCCCTGATAGATATGTACCCGTTAGATATGCCATGAAATAGTGTATGTGGGCAGCTGCATCCAATGGAAGTAGTGTATTTCTGATTGGAAGTGTCTTGACAGGAGCAGGTTTCATGCATTGAGCATCAAGTGTGCACAGTGGCTGATGTTTCTGGGAAGGATCAGGCCTACTGCTCCTGTGTAGACCATCTGTGTATCTGTGAGCCCATGCTGACAGAAGATAGATAAATGTGCATTTCAAACAATTTGCCTTTCTAGGATTTTCATGAGTAGCTGCATCTATTTAATTGTTCAGATTTTTCTTTCAGATAATAATTAATGAGTCTATATTTGTCTGTAACACAGAGAGAATCAGCTGTTAAAGTCTCTAAAAAAGCACATTTCAACAGATGAACCACATATAGCTCTGGTATACTTGTGAAAGGCCAGAGAAGTCAAAGGAGTATGGTCAAAGGTTGTAGATATTATTCTGAGATTAGTTTACCCTGCAGATTTTTAATGTCACTGGAGGTAATCTTATCCATAAATATCACAGCTTCTGTAATAGAGGAAAATCAAGAATTTTATTCATAAATCAGCTAGACAGAGTACCAGAACTTCTCTGTGAGACTGAACACAGTAAAATAGCCAAACACGCCAGGAAGAAACCTATATTCAAAGTATTTCCCTAGCTCATGAACAAAGATCTAGGAATCTGCAAAATTTGTTATCCAGCCTTAATTTACTCTGCCTGCTCTGTTGTAAACTCTGCTTCATAGTGGCCCTTTAAAGTAAGGTCATTGACTCCTTGCACGTGTTGAAGGAGGGTGGATAAGTGTGAGGTGTCCCTGCCCATGGCAGGGGGGGTTGGAGCTAGATGATCTTAAGGTCCTTTCCAACCCCAACTATTCTATGATTCTATAAGAAAGGAAAAAAAAAGAAACTCAAGAAAATCTTGAAAGAAATGAAAATTACTTAAGGGGACAGTTGATATTTCCAATGAGAAAAGCATCAGAAACTATAAAAGGCCTTGTCTCAAGAGCTTTGTTTTAGAGGGATAAAGGTTTCCTACATTATCACTGGCTCAGAGGTGTTGGGGGTTTATACTTGCTTGAGGCTGAATCATTGAATAAGAGCTGGGGAGACTCAACCCATGTGGAGAGAAATTGCTTGTACAAAGATGTAGCTTTGAGAAGTGAGGAAAGAGGTGCTACTGGGAAGGATGGACAAGGACACATTCCTTGTTGAGCCATCCTTTTCTCTGAATGTCCCCTTCATAAGTATAATCATCCCTCACAGCTCCAGGATTTGGAGACTTCTCCTACCATGGGGAGAAGAAGGAAAGGACAACACAGAAAAGAAGGAACCCATGTAGATGGCACATAGCACATGCCACCATTGTAGCACAAGTGAAGAGCACAACTCCAGTGTCTGGAGTGACTGAAAATCCATGACAACACATTGGGTGTATCTAGAACAGAAACTTAGAAAGCCACAAGTAAGACTTGTAGGGAACGAGAGGTGTCAGATTGTTTTCCCACAAGTGGGATCATTACTTGGTGTGCAAAACATCAATAGACACACGAGGTATTTTGCAAAACAGGGTTTTAGGTGGAAGCCCTACAAAGCTAGCACACCTTAGGTTTTTGTACATCAGATTATATCATAGAATCATAGAATAATTAGGGTTGGAAAGGACCTTAAGATCATCCAGTTTCAACCCCCCTGCCATGGGCAGGGACACCTCACACTAAACCATGTCATCCAAGGCCTCATCCAACCTAGCCTTGAACACCGCCAAGGATGGAGCATTCACAACCTCCCTGGGCAACCCATTCCAGTGCCTCACCACCCTCACAGTAAAGAATTTCTTCCTTAGATCCAATCTAAACTTCCCCTGTTTCAGTTTGAACCCGTTACCCCTTGTCCTGTCACTACAGTCCCTGATGAATAGTCCATCCCCAGCATCCTTGTAGGCCCCCTTCAGATACTGGAAGGCTGCTCTGAGGTCTCCACGCAGCCTTCTCTTTCATTGAACAAACAAATTACGTTTCATTGGTCAAAAGTTACCCAATATATGATTAATTATTAGTCTATCTTTTGTTGGGTAAATTGTCCTCGCTTGCCATGTAGATTAGCACAAGTTTCATGACAGATGCCATTATCACCATGGCAAATTCGATTCTCACTGTACATCAGAATGAAACGGTACTCTGTGAACTGTGACAAGGTTTGCCTTGTTTCATTGAACACTATGAAAGCTAAGGTAGATCAGGTTCATAAAGACATTGTATGGCAAGATACAGGAAATCCACTAATAAAAGGACTACAGCAACTTCACTAGACAAAAGAGAAGGGGGATGTGCTTTGATTTTGCAAAAATGAGGCCCAGTTATGCACACATTTAGTCAGAGGAAATTCAGAAAGGATGGTTGTTATTGATGTCATTAATAATTACAGAAGCTGGGTCCATTCCAAGTCTTGGAACTAAACAAACAATACATGCTGTGAATAGTGATGTCCTGCTTAAGGAATTATGTATATAATGCTTATCACAGTGATGCTATCATGCATATATTGCTTCACAAGTGTATTGAATTATCACACTATCTGTCAGTTACTAGGCCAAAGCTATTAACATAAAGTTAAATAAATCCTCTGAGAATGCAGTACTAATACCCTTATGGAAGGATCTGTTCAGGAGATGACCATGACAGAATATAAACCACCATGGAAGAAATGCATGTGTGAAGGGATACTGGGCCATTAAAACAAAGGAAATAATTGTCTTAGGAATTGATTTCATAGGAACAAGGAAAAAAACCAAGAGAAATAGTTGGAAAGAAAAAGGACAGTCCAGGAATGTCTAACAGATAATGACTAGCTGTGGAGACCCAGCTTTCTGGGGGAATGACAGCAGGATTCTCCTGAGGCAAGCAAGTCAAAGGGTGAGTAAAAGCAAATCCTAGGTCAGAAAGAGAATTTAAGTGTAGTCTCTCTCACTATTGAGAAGGAAGAACTCAATCAGGACACAACATCAAGAAGAAAATGTATGGAGCCCCAAGCTTGGCAGAAAAAACAACGTCTGCTCAAGGGTGAACATGGCAAGAAAAACGGATGCTCAGAAATGGCTACGAAACACTCAGGTCCTAATGGATCTGACTGTCGGATGCATGCTCAAGCAGAACAGGTTATATCTTCCCAGTCCTCTGCCGACATTAGCTGTGTTAGACTCCTGAGAAATTAGCAAGTGCAGCTTTCCACTGTAAGCAGAGTCATTAAATGACTTCTCAAAGCAGGTGTTTGACAATAGAGCAGGGATTCAGGAAACTTCTGGCTCTGTGTCCTCTGATCAATTTGCCTAATTATTCACTTTCTCATGCAATTACTGCAGAGGTGAAAAAGAAAAAAGACTCAGTATTCAGTTAAACTATCTTTCAAATGCTACATCTGCTTAAAAAAAGATTAAATGCGATAGAAGAAGGAACAGTCTCTTGGAAGTGAAGAAGGAGAAGAGATCAATATTTGGCATCACCAATTCTATAGATTTTACAATCAAGCAAATTGATTTCGAAATGGAACTGATAGCAACATTTTTTTTTCTTGTCTGGTCAGCACCCAAGTCTCAATTCTTTGTACACTTGAGTAATAAAGCGATGAGCATTGCATACTACATAAAGACAGCCAGAGCGTCTTTCAATAGACTTGAATGCCAATCTTTTACTCCAGAGAAGCATGTTCTCACATTTAAAACTACTGTTCTTCTAGTTCATTTGGAAACTGAGGTGCCTTTGTGGACACTAAATTACAGCGGGACAGACTTAATTAGACATCTTGTCAAGAGCTTAATGGCTGAATAGAAAAAGTTGGGCAAAGAGCTAGGAAAATACTCCTTGGTCTTCTATAGTTTTATACCATTACAGCAAGGGAATCTAATTTTATTCTGTACCAGGATAAAACTATTAGACATGAAGTAACTATTTCTTCTCTGTTTCTACATATTATACTGCTGTTGTCATGATTTATTTGATTATCTCCCAAGCAGAACTAGAGATCAGGAATGTTTGGCACAGACTTACTCCACGAGCAGAAGTTCATGCTGATGATTGGACTTTTCTCTCCATTCCCATACTTAAAGCCACAGTTACATTTAAAGCCAAATCAAATATTATTCTTACAAAGTCTGATTACAAAAACAATAAAAGCAAGCTGACAAAATCCATATGGATACTCAAAACAGATGGCCTTAAAATGTTCAGAAGACTTAGGTCAGTTTGTAAAGGAGAGGAAAAAAATGTAAGTCAGTTTTGTAAACTTCACAAGCATTGACCTTTCTATACTCTTTTAACAGACAGCTATGACGCAAAAATAATCCTAACAAAAATGACAAATGAATACATGTAATTTTTAATTGTGAAGGCAATAACATTTTCTTAACCCTCAAAAATATTGATGCTCAAAAGCAATGTTAAAAAATTCTCATTTTACAGTTTCAGTAGAGCATGAGGCGGGAGAAGTGAGAAAAAAATTACTTTAAGGGATCTAAAAGAGAAATCATTATATAAAGGACATTTAAAGGCACAGTAAAAATTCCAATTTTAACCAAGCTCAGAATAACAGAAGTGCAAGCAGAAGAAACTTCTATTGTGTTTACCAAAGAAATCAAATGTGGCCAAAGGAAGGCTGGAGCTGGATATATATGCCCCCTCCTGTGACACCCCCTGCAGCGCTGACATCATCCTCACAATGTTCCTGTGACCTAAAAGAATAGCCTGTGTTTGGACATTGTCCAAAAGCCTGGAGAATGTACACACTGGACTAATTCATCTCTAAATGGTCATTAAGTGTCTACACAAAACATTGACTGATTTAAAAGTGATCAACAGTTACAGTTAAGGACTTTCTATTGCCTTGTTTTATCAGTTTTAAGAAATACCCAGCATTACTTTTTTGAGCACACCTGCTATTGGAAGGACAATTTGAAGAATTGTTTTTCCCCAAAAGCTTCTTGTACCCACCAGTGGTATATCACATAACAAACAAAACAGATGCTGTGAGACAGTTGTAGGAAAGATGCTTACAGGTAAACAGTGAGGTGCAAGAATAGAAACTGCACAAAGGCACCATGAGAACACCACCAAGGTAGCATCAGATTTTTTTTCCTTGAGATACTGAACTATAGAGATCAGTTAAGTAAAGCTGGAACTGTGCTTCTGTACCTATACTTGCAATATTTCTAGAGAGATATAAAACAAGTGTTTTCAAGCAACCTGTATTTGCCCATATGATTTCAAAGTACTGAACCCTCTAAGAAGAAGATGACAGAAAAAAAATCAGAGAGAACATGTAAAAGAACAAGAAAAAAAGTGTTAGTTCAGGTGACATGAAGAAACACTGAAAATCCTTAGGGTGTTGTGTTTACTTCTGTTTTAACTCAAAAACCCATTACTATAGAATACATTTTGCTCTAAGCGCAATGGCGACAGTGCTGTACCAAAGTATAGATATTTAGTCATCATGTTCAGGTCTGTAAAAGAAGAGTCTAAGCCCCACCTTTGGTTTGCATGTCTTAATGCTGCTGTGTGCACACAGAAACAGAGAAACTTCCAGAGACTGCAATCAGAGACTTCAATTAGTTTCATTACCACTTGGAGAGCAACTGGAGGTAAAGAGCACAGAGGCTCTGTTGTGTGTTCAGCACAACTAGGCTGTGCTAGACAAAATCTGGTGCAAGGTCTTTCAGTGCTGCTTGCTTAATTCCCCCTACACAAAAGATTAATTCTTGCAATTGGAGAATGGCCGGACTCCTGCTTCTGGGGAGTGTCTTGAGTGACAAGGAATGTAACTGCTGAAGGTGACATTCCCTTGAAAAGTGAATGAGTCTTTCTCTCTAATAGCAGAGAGGAAACATTGTATGCTGCCTATTTTGCTTTTCCAACAACAGGGAGTATTTGATCTTATCAGCTAGAGATAACGCCAGGCATCTGATTGGCCTCAGCTCTCAAAAGAGATGAAAACATATCCCACTTCTTCATGGTGTCCCATATCGCCAAATACGCTCAGCATATTTGAGTGGCTCAGTCTTTCCACAACAGGAAATAAGCTAAGAAGCATTATCAACGGAAAAGAGGATCGTAGCTTTAAAGCATGATTAAACAGGATAACAATTCCTCAAAGATACAAGATTACATGAATATTCATCAGTGATTACGCCCAGTGTAAACTCAGATTCACATAAATTCTAAGGAAAAGGAGCCTAGCCAGTTACTATCTACTTTTTCTTGAGACAGAAAATCAGCCATCCATACAAAAAGGAAACTCAAAGATGAGCAAGAAGGTAAAGAAAATTTGGGAGAAAATGCAGGAAACCCTTGTGCATTAAAAGTGGGATGCACAAGGCAACCCCAGCAGATCTACTGGATTACCTGTGGTCACACTAAGCTTTCAAAGTTGAACCAAACGATGACAACCATGATGACCAACACAAGGTCATTATTCACAAAAATAGCTTCTTCAGAAATAGTTTTCACCAAGTTGGTTTATAGAGTTCACTTTCCTATGTGTGTTCTTTACTACTCTGCTCCTCAAAAAGACTGTATCTCCTTTCAGATATGTCTATACTTCTCCATCCTTTCACAGTTCACTAAGCATTGTTGCAATGCAAAATCTTGAGGTTCTTTAATTGCCACACAATTCCAATTTAATTTATTATCCTCCTTAGCATAACTTTTATTTTACTTTCAAAATATTCTAGAGTTCTAAAGTGGGGGGAAAGAAAAGCAACTGATTAATGACTCTCACAAGCTCATGTTATTTAGGCATTATTTAAACTCAGCATTGGAGTCAAAAGCCTCACCTTCTATTCTAGGTTCAAGCAGTTGCTTGCTCTGTGACTTTAGCAAAGTGAAAGCTACCATTTTGCTTTCTCCATCTTTGTAATAGATATTTCCTTTATCCCTTTCTTTTATCCCTGGAGGTTTGACAGGACTCACCATTCAGTGTCAACTTTGCTACAAACATAACTTAGGCTCTATTTGACACCCAAAGCAGCCAACAAACTAGCAATGAGTGCATCTGGTTTAGATCCAGAATTTGAAGGTATACTGGAGAGGAACTTGGAGCTACGGCAGATGTATGGGAGTCATTGATGATCCACACGCATTTAACATGCACAGCTGTGCGTCGGTGTAAGTAAACTCTTAGCACAGACATTGAGGCAGGATAAGAAAGTGGAGGCAGAGTCCCTGAGTTTATCCTAAACATTTGTTGAACAGACTGTATAGACTGCAAAGAATATTCATCGTCTTGGTTACTTTCTCTATTTTGCTCTTCAGTGCTCGAATCTTATTCTCCATGTAATTTTTCACTATTTAAATATTCACAATCCTTTTGGCATCATAGAAACAGCTTTACATTTGCTGATACATGGATCAAAGTGCACAGACAGATTACAGGGAAAAGGGCACAACAGTTCTGACTTGAAAATTTTTGTGCTATAATGGTCAGAAGAAACGAATTGTCTCCAATCATATTTGAAGTGCAGTCCACTATCACAGAATCACAGAATCCCGAGGGTTGGAAGGGACCTCAAAAGATCATCTAGTCCAACCCCCCTGCAAAAGCAGGGTAACCTAGAGTGCATCACACAGGAACTTGTCCAGCTGGGCCTTGAATGTCTCCAACACAGGAGACTCCACAACCCCCCTGGGCAACCTGTTCCAGTGCTCTGTCACTCTCACAGTAAAGAAGTTCTTCCTGATGTTCACATGGAACCTCCTATGCTCCATTACACCCATTACCCCTTGTCCTATCACTGGACATCACTGAGAAAAGCCTAGCTCCATCATCCTGACACTCACCCTTTACATATTTGTAAACATTGATGAGGTCACCCCTCAGTCTCCTCTTCTCCAAGCTAAAGAGACCCAACTCCCTCAGCCTCTCCTCATAAGAGAGATGTTCCACTCCCTTCATCATCTTTGTGGCTCTGCTGTTGTTATTGCAGATACTGTCAATTTTACATTGACAAAATACTATGTAGATACATTTTCACTCAGAGACAAAGAGATTCATGCAGAAATTAAAATATATATAAGAATGAAGATTGTAATGATAACATTATTCATTTACATTGTTCTACTGAGCTCCATTGGCAAATTCTTGCAATAAACCTACTGTAGCTGATATTGACAGGTTTTGAGTATTTTCAGACTGTTACATGTGCAATTTTCTGCTTAGAAATGAAACTAGCTCACGTTTATAGGATACATACGCTGACTGATTTTGTTTATCTCACCAAATGCAAATGCACTGCATAATTTTGTAATCTCACCATAACTGCTGGGAGAGTGACCATTTAGATGGGCAGAGATGCTATTACTATATAATTACATCAAAATGCCCTTTTATTACATCACAACATTTGTTGATGATTCTGTGTCACTGTTGCTCAGTTATCACACAGAGATGTTGCACTGTGATAGCTAAAACTGCAAAGCAATGCCAGACCATCAGTATTACTGCCTCATCATTTTGCTAATTTAATTTTATTCAGTAGTACCTCTATTTCTTCTAACCAGATAACAGAAATGAGGAATAATAGCATTTCTTTGTCCCTCTCCTGACTGCAGGAGGGAGTGTCTTCGGAAGGCCTGCTTTACTCCTTAATCATTCCCTCTAACAATTGCCATTTATCACAGAGGCATAAATTTTCAAGCACCACAGGGGCATGATGTTACGCCTGCACTCTCTCTTTCTGAATTCAGATACAAAGAGAGATGTGAGCAAATCCAGGTGGGCTGAGAAAGCTATAAATGAGAGGGTGAAACCCATAAGATAAGACTCACAGGCAATCTCAAGATCCTACTCAGTTGTCTAGGACTTGTATGCACAAATACTCCAATATAAAGGGGACATACAGGAAAGATGCAGAGGGTATTTGGACAAGGGCCTGTAGGGACAGGTCAAGGGGAATGGCTTTAACCTGACAGAGAGGAGACTGAGATGAGCTCTTAGGCAGAAGCTCTTCCCCTGTGAGGGTGCTGAGGCGCTGGCACAGGGTGCCCAGAGAAGCTGTGGCTGCCCCATCCCTGGCAGTGTTCAAGGCCAGGTTGGACACAGGGGCTTGGAGCAACCTGCTCTGGTGGAAGGTGTCCCTGCCTGTGGCAGGGGTTGGAACTGGATGAGCTTTAAGGTCCCTTCCAACCCAAACCATTCTGTGATTCTTGAAATACAAATGCCTTCACAACCTTGTGTGTGGCAATTTGAGCACAGTGAAATCAAACTAAACAAATTCAAGGCAGACTTACTATGAGGAAGAGGAGAAGAAGCCAGTAGCAGCCACACACACTGCTAGATTGGGAGTAGCCGGGCAGCTGAGCAGCCATTCCTCTATATTCCCCTGAAACATCAGAGCTGAACTGACCTTTAAGGAACTAATAAATACAAAGGAGTGGCAGTAATTCACCACAGTGGGTCAAACTCTGCTTTCATTTAAACCCATGGTACCTCTGTAATTTTTATGAGCTTCCAGTGACTTAACTGAGAACAAAACTGTATCCAGTACATCTCTTCTAATGGCCTCCTTACAGCCTTATTTTTTTACAATTTTGTGTGAGCAGTGCACTGTTATTTGTATGTGAATAATAGCAACAATCAGGAATGGTTTGCAGTGTCAGTAAGTGCATACAAAATGAATATGGACCTTTAATCTTTACTACACCCTACATTTTAAGTATAAAATTAGGAGGTCTAAGACATTAAATTCATTGATGGAATAGCCTTCTGAATATTTGCACCATGATGAGTGCCATTTAGAGCAAAAAGCTCTACAGAAAAGAGTTTCAGAACAAGATGCTGCAATAACTCCCACTAGCTCCCATTGCTACAAAGAGGTAGTGAAAGGTAAAAGGCATAAGAAAAATGTAATGGTAAAATGAATTCAAGCTAAGTATGCTTTAGAAAAAAGGTCTGCCCTGGTCCATAAATTCAGCAGAAGCAGCTTACAGCAACCAGATTTTCAGTCCACTGACTGCAAACCGTCTCAGACAGATTCAGGCACAAACAAGAATCTAATGGAATTAACTAATGAAAGTGGCAAAACTGCTACTATCAGACTTCTCTGACATCAAAAGAACAAAGATCTGACTGAACAGACACACTGGGACTTTGAATTTCCCAGCTACCACTCTTCTGGAGTCAAAGATCCCCAAATCCTGACAAGATGGAACACCCACGGCTTTCATCTTTGTGATGAAAACACCAGGTATAAACTATTATTTTTTCAGTGTTAGGACCTCAAAAGTCAGCGATGAACACCATACATAAACAACCAACCAGTCCCAAAAGCTATGATCACAGAAGGAGAAAACAAGACGAAAACATACACTGTCATGCCCCTGTCCTCCCCATTGAAACATTGCAGATATGAATGGTTTGGAACAAAGTCATGACCTAGAGACAGTGGCAGATGAAGATGGATGAAGAAGCAACTAATTGGAGTACAAATGCTTACATTAAGAAGACATCACAATGAGACTGCACAAGAGGAACACCAGTATCCTGATCAAGAGATATAATGGGAGACAATAAGCAGGAACATGTCAATAGAGGGCAGAATTAGAGAGTTAGAATTGCAGAGAGTTCTCTCTGCAAGAGAGAATGCAAAGAGGTTGCTGTTTTTTCACTCCCAGTATTTACAAGAACTCACCCAAAAAGCATCAAAATGCCAAACTGTAATATCACCAAAGCAGTGCATTGCAAAATACTGTTGAGAAATGAAGGCACAGAAATTCCAGATCATCTAAATAAATTCTTTCAGAACCTGAGCATCAGTCAAGAAGCAGGAATCTGAGCTACAAATTAAATGATACAGTTGTTTAGGTTGGAAAGGGAATCAAGCATTGCTCTCTCTTGTAATGAGTTTTCTTTCAACAGTTCTGCTAAAATGGAAATGGACAAAATACAATGGTGATACAGGTGTAGGTGTAGGTGATGCTATTACAACAGAAACTGGCAATAAGAGATACACAGCTGTTACACAGTATGCAGCAATGTGGGGAAGATCAATATTACAGCAATCTGAATTTAAGTCCTAACAGTTAAAACAGAGGTGTACAATAATAACTTATTTCTCTGGCATGATAAGTTTTGGAGCCCATTAGATGACATTGATTGACATGATGAAAAATGCCATTAGCACTCAGAAAGCTCTAATCTAATTTAAGACTGATAAAACCTGATATGATCAAGGCATTTTTAATAAAGACACTCAAAACCAAAACCAGGGGTATCCCTGAACCTCAGGCTGAATTTTGTTTAACAAAGCCTTTAATGTTTGGCAGAATAATTTGCCATATTTTGGTACAATAAAAAACTGAAGATGGTTAAATTTTATTAAATGGTTAAATTTTAATAAATATAAAATTGGAAAGCACAGTCCTTCAGACAGGCAAGACAAAAAGACATGTTAAAATGGAAGTCTGCCTTCTCCAAAGATAATGGTACAAAACCACAGTGATATACTGGAAAGTAAACCAGAACCTAAGGAGAAGACCTCTGTACTGGTTGTTGCGAAGATGTTGTCTGCGTCCTGCCGCAGAAACAAATGAAAGGCTGACATCAATGCTGTGGTCTGGGAAACCATGCAAACTGTTCTTTAATGTTAAACCAAGCTCAGACTCTCATTTTATTCTTTCCACAGATGCAAGCCAAAACCACGGGAAACAGAAAGTGACGAAAGCTTACGATAAAGTTTTCATTGTGCTTTTTGATTCCACTTAATCATTGGCAATTTTACCACATTTCCTTAAGTGCAGGTATAAGATAAAATTTAACTCCAAATTACTAGGTACCCGGCACCAGTGATTTCATTGAGCATGAGTCATAGCATGCCCTGACCAAGTTATTATTCTTGTATTAAAAAAAAAAGGAATCATCAGTCTTAATTCTTTGGTGCCTTACACTGATCATAATCATTTATACCAGGGTAGAGTGATGGCCAAGTAGGTTTACATCTAGCATTAGAGTTTAACATCCATTCATCGCTGGGTAAACATCTATACAAGGTTCAGTGCAACAGAAAATTAGCTCAAATTACTTCATAGCTGCCAAAATCAACAATGTGATTCTTGCCAGAGAAAGCAGCTATTTCACCCAACAGCAGACCTCACTGCTACCTCATTCCCCATAGTCCCACTGTTTTCCCTTGGCAGTGCAGGGCTCAGCACTCTGCTGAAGGGTTTCCCACCTGTTCCTACTGTGAGCACTTCCCTGACATGCTGATGCTCAATACGTTGATGCTCTGCTTCCATGCTACATTACCCTGCACAACTGTGGTAGGGATTGGAAAGACAAAAGGCTTGAGGAGTCACCCTCTGGCTTATGCTTTCTTGAAGCAGAAAGGTGGAAGCAGAGGGATGCTAAGGTGGCAGCTGGATTTTCATGTGTATTTTGTTCATTGGCTGTCTCTTCCCTGTAACAAGAGAGGGAATGACATACACCTACAAATTTAAGCTCAAATAGATTAAAGTCTTTCTGTTTCCTTACTTTAATAGTAGAGATTAAAAGTCTGAGTAGCTGAGGCCACAGATGCAATAATAGAATCATAGAATAGTTAGGGTTGGAAAGGACCTTAAGATCATCCAGTTCCAACCCCCCTGCCATGGGCAGGGACACCTCACACTAAACCATGTCACCCAAGGCCTCATCCAACCTGGCCTTGAACACCGCCAAGGATGGAGCATTCACAACCTCCCTGGGCAACCCATTCCAGTGCCTCACCACCCTCTCAGTAAAGAATTTCTTCCTTATATCCAATCTAAACTTCCTCTGTTTAAGTTTGAACCCATCAAGCACGGCACCTCTCCTTGTCGGCTCCTCTATTACTTGCAGAAGAAAGTTGTCTTCCACACAATCGAGGAACCTCCTGACAGATAATAATGACAGATATTTCACTGAATTTCATCCTTCTACTTCTTAACACTTAATGCATATAGAATCATAGAATTGTTAGGGTTGGAAAGGACGTTAAGATCATCCAGTTCCAACCCCCTGCCATGGGCAGGGACACCCCACACTAAACCATGCCACTCAGGCTTCGTCCAACCTGGCCTTGAACACCGCCAGGGATGAAGCATTCACAACCTCCCTGGGCAACCCATTCCAGTGACTCACCACGCTCTCAGGAAAGAATTTCTTCCTTAGATCCAATCTAAACTTCCCCTGTTTCAGTTTGAACCCGTTACCCCTTGTCCTGTCACTACAGTCCCTGATGAAGAGTTGATTCCCAGCATTCTTGTAGGCCCCCTTCAGATACTGGAAGCTGCTCTGAGATCTCCACGCAGCTTCTCTTCTCCAGGCTGAACAGACCCAACTTTCTCAGCCTGTCTTCATACGGGAGGTGCTCCAGTCCACTGATCATCCTCGTGGCCTCCTCTGGACTTGTTCCAACAGTTCCATGTCCTTTTTATGTTGAGGACACCAGAACTGCACACAATGCTCCAAGTGAGGTCTCCCGAGAGCAGAGTAGAGGGGCAGGATCACCTCCTTCGACCTGCTGGTCACGCTCCTCTTGATGCAGCCCAGGATACGGTTGCTTTCTGGGCTGCGAGCGCACACTGAAGCCGGCTCATGTTCATTTTCTCATTGACCAACACCCCCAAGTCCTTCTCCGCAGGGCTGCTCTGAATCTCTTCTCTGCCCAACCTGTAGCTGTGCCTGGGATTGCTCTGACCCAGGTACATCCAGGGTCTGATCTGACCTGGCCTTCAAAGTTCTGACATCATAACACAGCTATTTAACCACAGCCTCTGTCTTACCACGAGTAGAAAGTCTGAAAGCATTTCCCAAATGCAGTTGCTCTGACGGTTTCATTGGGTTTGGGATAAGCAATTTATCTCTCTAGGCAAGACTAACCTGATGTGCCACGAGTGAGGTCTCTTTTTAATGTTCTCACTCATCAGAAGCCCCTTGGTGGTCTGACATTAAGAAGAAGCAGGAACTGCATTGAAAATTGTCCAGTCTGCAAGCAATGTCCAGTGTTTAAGACTGGAATCAGTCAACTTGTACAAGTGCTCATGCAGCCAGGACACAACTAGTAGAGCCTTGGGGAGGGGAAAAAGAGAAGTATGAAATCTGCACAGGGAGCAAAAATTCATGGACATCCTCATCCTGTTCATGGGGTGGAGTAGAAAACTGAGGAACAGGTTCAAACAAGTTGCTATATAGCTGGGTTTTTTCTCACTACAATGTTAAAGGTAAAAGATAATACATTTGCATAATTCAATTTTAAAAACCCATCTCTCTGAGTTTCATTTTCTGCACCTCCTCATTAAGTAATGAGACAAATGGACAACAAATCCTCTGAGTAAATTGTCACTGACACAAGCTGGGGATCCAGCTTAAATGCTGATGCCCTTCCCAGCTTGTGCTGCAGTAACACTCTATCATCTTCTGTGCCGCGCATCTGAGTTCCCAATACACCAAGTAGTACCCTTAAGCCATATTATGCTACAGAGATTACATTCCACCATTTCTAACGTCATCTCCAGGCTACCAAGCAACCCATCTCTACAAGTAAATTCATATTCCTTCAATCTGTTTCTGTCCATGTTTATAAAAGCCATTAATTTCATTCATTCACCTTCCATTATTTTATAAAAAGCAGTACAATCCTGGCAAAAGGGAAATCTGGTTACAGCCCTAGGGAAAAAGAGACAGCACAAAAGAACAGGAGAGGAGAAAAGGGAAGGAAAATGTATTTCCAATGTCCTGTGAACTGATGATGCAAAATGCTGCAGTCAGGGTGATTCTTCTTTTAACTCAATGTGTAAAGCCTTGGAACTCTCACTGTTATCAACATATTGGACAATTATATCAGCATATCAACATATCAACATTGGACAATTCATGGTACTAGAGTTTTCTATTATAATTCCACAAACTTCAAAACCTTTTCTACAGCCAAAAGGATTGCTTAATTTCCTAAACTAAAAAGCCTATTAAAGGAATTCAGTGTTGCTATTTGGAAGCTGTCGATATACAGGCTTGACTGTTTGGTAATCCTAGTGTGAAAAGCAATCCAAATCCTTCTCTGTCTTCTCCAAGACTCAGACATGCTCTACTAGTCAGATGAAGGCTTTCCAGATATGCATTGCACAGTAACCCATTCACAGTTCATACAAGAACAAGCTGCAAATCCTGTCTCAGAAGTAAGTAAACACTCAGTTCAAGATGCTTTGTTCTGGCTGTCAAGCAGAGAAAACCTTCTCAGCTGACAGAAAAGTGCTCGTGTTCTGGCAGAGAGGGATCCACAGAAGATTTTTATCAATAAATTATTCTAGGTCAGAAAATTGAGATAATTGTGTGTTATCCACCACCTCTCCCACACTACTTTTACAATAAAGTAAGTCTCTAGAAAGAGTTTCTGCTTTCCATAAAATCCCTGAATAGAGATATTCATGTAAAAAGACGCATATTCCTGACACCTTGCTCGAGGCTTCACAATTGGAGATGCAATGCACACTAGTTACTCTAAAGTTCTGAGCAATTTTCTCACCTTTATTTCATTGAAATGTAGCTTTTGCCTTCATCTTCTGTTGTCCGGATAAACCACCAGTATCTTCCACAATTTTCTAGTCTCTTGTGTTCCTATGTCCTTTTACCTCAGGGCTTGCGTTTGCTCCTGATCATGACTACTTGGCTATCAGTTGCATGATAGTGTCCCAAGGCTGCAGAAAGTTTGCTTGCAAGGCAGAGAAATCAGTGACTTCTCTGAAGTTAAATCACACATCCAGAGTCACTGTGAATGCCGTCACTCTGAACTCTGTGCCGCACATGAACCCAAGCTTAGATAAGGTGAGCAAAGACAGTATAAACGTAGTTAGATTGTCTAATCTGCGACCTTTGAGGATAGCAGTGCTAACGGTAAAATGCCTGCAACCACACTTCTATAACTTAAAAGAAAAAATAATGGTTTGAATTAACCCATCATTACTGGCAGAGGAAAGCAGCTTTCTTTGCATGAGTGCTGAACACTGTCCCTCTTTTCGCAGCTGTTGCTTGCAGGGGTAGGTACAAAGAGAAACAAAACAAAGCAGAAAAGCTGTCCCCAGGTTTTGGCTGCAGTTGTCTGAATTACTGGAGGCAAATCACTGACAAGGTGTAATCCTGTGGCACCAGCCTCAGTGTAGGTGGAAGCAAGGAGAACTTTGGCACAGATGCAGTTTAATGTGTAGAAGCATGCTGTGGATCCCCACTTGATGACTTCAAGGAGAGAAAAGTACCCTTTTGGTTCATTTGCTTTCTGAAATCCATGCTGTGAACTCAGCAGCAAAGACTTTCATAATGCATAAAAAACATATAAAGCAAATTATTTCTATATAAAAAGATATTGTATACAGGACCAGCGTAAATGGTGGTGTCATTTACAAGGCTGATATCACTTCACTTGCTTTGTTTCATTTCATTCAACAGATGTTTTCTCTGTAGAAGGAAAACAAGCAAGCTATTTTTGCCATGGACATGACATCTGACAATGATGATTTTTTCCATTATTTGTGAGGGTGGGATTTCAGAGGTGATGACGAAAATCCAATCTCTGGAACAGTTTTCACTACCTTTCCTTAAAATAATCACAGCTTTATGACCCACAACTACTGTGCTAAAATGGCATAGAAAAAAATGTATTTTATTTCTAGTACGCTTTTCTCTAGAAAAACGAAACAAAATCCAAACCCAAACCAACTCACTGGCTTTGATTTATGAGAAGGATGCTGTCTCTCCGAGCTCCACTACATAGGCTGCAAGGTGTCTTTTCCAGTAACTCCAAGCCTGCATCAGCTCAGACTCCCAAAATGCAAACTGAAACTTATTTTCCTTAAACATTTGGATGAAAAGTGGGACATTTAGGAACAGCTTCAAGAACAGCCCAGCTGTAGGTGCATCCAGAGGCATGAGACTCAGGTAGTGATGTTAGACTGCCACTCCATGCACATCACCTCAGAAGCAGAGTTGTGGTCAGTCCAACATGTAAACACTGCTGCTTTCACTTTTCCTCTAATAGCTTGTTGCTGTGTCTTTTTGTTTCTGTAGTACATCACAGGACTCACCTCCAAAGTCATGACAGGTTCTGAATATATGTAGTTGTGCTTCTAGTTAAGAAGAAACTACCCTGGTTGGTTAGTACACGCGCAGTTGCTATACACAGACACTAATAAAAACTATAGCCACTATGGACTCCAAATGTCTTTCACCTCTTTCTGCTGCAGAGCTGGATTGAGTTTGCATGGTGAGGTTTTGGTAGCTGGGGGGCTACAGCGTGGCTTCTGTGAGAAGCTGCTGGAAGCTTCCCCCCTGTCTAACAAGCCAATGCAGCTGGGTCCAAAGTAGACCCACCAATGGCCAAGGCTGAGCTCATCAGTGAAGGTGGTGGTGCCTCTGGGAGAACGTAGGATAAAAAACCTGTGCAACTGCGGCCAGAGAGAGGAGTGAGATTATGTGAGAACATCCCTGCAGACACCAAGGTCAGTGCAGAAGGAGGCAGGAGGTGCTGCAGGTGCCGGAGCAGAGATTCCCTGGGGAGGACATCATGCTGGAGCAGTGGAATGCCTAAAGGAGGCTGTGACCCTATGAAGAGCCCATGCTAGAGCAGGGTCCTGGCAGAACCTGTGGACCCCACTTTGGCTAGTTTGGGTCAGGAGTCCTGCCTCTGCTTCCTCCCAGCTTCTTGTGCCCCTCCTCACTTGCAGAACATGAAACTGAAAAGTCCTTGATCAGGGTAAGTGCTACTGAGCAACAACTAAAAACATCAGTGTGTTATCAGCATTGTTCTCAAGCTAAAGCCAAAACACAGCACTGCATCAGATACTAGGGAGGAAAAACAAAACAAAACAACCTGTAAAGCTGTTACAGCTGAAACCAGGACAACACGTATCCAAATACATGCAGATTCCAGGAAAAATCCTAAAATTTTATAATAGCAACACTAATGCCAAGCAGTTAAGAGATACGTTACTTAAGATACCTAAATTGTTGATTCTCATTAATGCTAGAATGACCTTAGCTGAAAGATTAAGGTGATTAGAGTGTATGTTTTCTTTTTAGAAAGTTGAGTATTTAAAAGTACTAAAGCATAACATTACAGTAATATTAACACAAGCTATTAGAATATTGACAATAATAGCAGCAATTGTAATAGAGCTAGAATCAAGTCTATTCAGAGTGTTAAAATCCCACAACCAGTTACAGCACAAATAGGGAAAAAAAGACCAACTATTAGCTGGGAATTCAATTGCCAGTTATTCCATTTCACAATTTCATTTAGTAGGACAAACTGCCTGAAAAAACATTAGTTACCTTTATAGAAGTTACTTTGTAGACAGGTACTATCTCCTCTTCCTTTTTGAAGGATATATTATGTTAATTCAGTTGCAAACTGAAAAGACACTGGGATAACCATCTATTTCTTGCAATGGACACTGAGAGTCATTTGTGCAAAATGAGCGCAGATTTTTTTCACCAGCTTGTCCTGATAAGCAAAGTACATTTCAGTTTTCATCCATAGTGCCAGCAAAACTCCACAGTCAGAACTAAAAAGTTATATATCCTCTAACTCTTCTTCCCTGGAGATACCGTTTTACAAGATTCTTATTCAGGCACCATTTATAAGCTTTTTTTATGACACATGGTACATAGAGTAGAATGATGCTCCATCTTTCCACAAAACAGAAACAAACAGAGAGAAAAGAAGTAAACAGCAGCTGCAGGCACCAATACACCATTTCACTGACGTATAATGCCTGAATCCAGTTTAAATGCCTTAACTGTGGGAGTTCACAAACACTTACTGATAGGCAGGGAGTAAGAAACTGCCCATGATGGATCTTGGTTCAGGAAAACATTTAGTTTACCCAATATTTGATAAGAAGTCTAATTAATTCAACCTAGCTTTAGAGACATAACTGAGCAGTTCAAGTTAAGAAACCCTCCTGTTATCCAGTCTCTGCTTTAGAGTAAGGTGTCCGTTAGAGCTGAGTGTCTTCTTCCAAAGGGACCTTATAGCAGCTATGGCTCTAACTTAGGCTTTTTGGTTTACTTGAAGATGGTCAGAAGATTCCAGGAAAGTCTAAACCCATCCTGAATGACATACTGGAAACATTTTTTTCACCAAGTTTTCAAACAGAATCAGAAATTCTATTTGCAGTTCTGTGCTTGTACAGAAAGTGTAGCAAGGGTAAAATGAGCTCATAATGTGAGGAAAATGAAATTATATTATAATTACAATATTATATATATTTCAATATTATGATGTTATTATGTACTATAATAATATTATAATAGTATAATAGTATTGTATTATAATACATAACATATTATATATGTTATATATTAAATTATACTATATATTATATATCATAATGTATAGGATACTAAAATATTACAATAATATTATAAAATTATTATAAAATAATACTGTTGTATATTATTATATTATGTATATTATATTATATTTATTTTATTATATTATATTTATTATATTGTATTATATTATATTTATTATATTACATTATATTAATTTATTATATATTTGCTCCTAGCAGACAGACTGAGCTGCTGGGTAAAAGATATTGCCATTTCTAGCATTGCTGAACCCACCTAGGCTGGGACAAAATGCTACCTTTTGTCCTCAAAGGACTGGAAAGTTAAGTTCCAACTCACCAAATCACTTTCATTGGTAATGCAGAAGAGATTGACAGTTCAAACTGAACTTCAGAATTGACATTGAATTTACAGAATCAAAAGCTAGTATGCCTTAAATTGTAAACTACAGAGGGGAGAAGTAGGAGAAGAAAAATAGTAAAGCTGATGAAGGTGCTCTGAGCATCATTGTGGGTTGAGTAGTGAGATTTTTACATGTCTGGGACAGGGGAAGCAAAAACGTCATTGATTGGTTTGGGTTTTTTAAATAAAGTGTTGAAGTTTAAAACAATTCTGACAGAAATACAGTGAAAAAGATCAGTAGAGAGTTAAGATTGGAAGCTACAGGTTGGATCAGCTCTAAGTAATACAGATAAATCTACATCTTACTGCTGAGTAGTCCTAAATTCTTTAATACAGGCATTTCAATGCATGTGTAAACTTTTCACTTAAACCAGCAGTATTATCTGTAAATTTTTCCTTCTCTTATGCTCCTTATGTTCTGGATAATACTGTTTGGAGGAAAAGCATTCTTTCCCCTTCTTTACACTCTCTCATAAAGAAAATCAGAGCTGGAAAGGCTTTGAAAGAATACCAAACCTAATTGCATATCTGTTACAAAGTCTGAGTCACAGCAGCAATTAGTTGAACTGAGTTGCCTTTCAGCCTAGCCTACAGCTACCCGTTTAAACAATAGACTATTTAAAATGTTGCTTACCTTATAAATGTAGTGTAATTACTTTTCTAAGGAAGATTCAATCCGGCATAAATATTAGGTACATAAGTGAAATCATGTAGGAATCTTGCTACTAACATTCATCATTCCTAATTCTGTTATATGAATTGATGGTTATCACCATCAATTTACTTACCTAACTAAAACGTCTTGTATGAATTATGATGTAAACCTTCAAAAGTAAGCTTCACAACTTAATAAAAACTAAGAAGTGGAACAAATAACTGAGATATTTTTACTTTTAAAAATAAAAAGTGTTCTGTAAAGAGTAGAAAAAAAGTATGAAAAATGACTGCACAAAATGGTGTGGTGGGGCATCACCATATTATTCAGTGACTCCAGAGCAGATGTGTTCCATTTGCAAAGAGGAAAATCACTTTCTATATACCTCTGCTCCTAACTCAGGCCCCTGAGACTCAACAGCATCAATAAGCGTCCCGCTGGCTGACTCAGGTCTTCAGTGCAACACCAGAGCAACCCCACAAACTTCAATTTATGCCTCTGTAATACCTCCAGGTGCCCCGTTGTGGGAATTTAACAGAGGAACCAATTCAGCTGATGATGTGCAAAATGAGACAGAGGTGCCTCCTCGCTCTCATTTAGTGGTGTTAGCTCAGCAGGTCTAACAGGAGCAAAAAGCAGTGAAAAATGGATTTTCACCACTGAAGTGAGCAGCTGTGACTCAACATACAAAAGCAACAGCTTTCTTGAGTTAGAAGGAACCATTCCTGCTGAGTCAACTTTGCTTATAAATCCTCTCTGCTCCTATTTTCTGGATTAGGAATGTGGAATTGCACACACTCTCCATAAAAATTAGGCCTGTTTACATGAATAAGTATCATGAATAAACCTCGAAATCACACACATTTGAAGCAGAAAGAACTTGAACAAATCCCCTCTGCTAAGAAGACACAGTTGTTTCTGAAAACAGCATGTAGCTACGTTAATTTCTCTTCTGTTTGTATTATGGTCTCATGTGAAATTAATTATGTGAAGCAGTATGTATCTATAACTGGTGATGTAAATATTACAATCCAGACAGCAAAAAATAGAAAGCATGTTACAGTAATAGTCATGGCTTAAATCAGCAATTTGTTCTACCTAATAGAGCAGTCAATATAGTATGAAACAGAATTAATGAAAAGTGCTGCAAATTACATATTACAGCGATTTCTGGCAATTTTCTAACAGGTATAGGAACTGAAACCCAAGAGCAGCAGGGCAACAAAGCAGTTTTCATTTCTATTTCTGTCTTCCTGGTCCTAAGCTACTCAAAGTGCTGGAAAGAGCCTGATGTAACTAACAGCCTTGGGCTTTGTAGCATACAATGGCCACCCAGAGCTCTTGGAAAACTTTGCAGAGCTGTGGGTTGCTTCCCAGAGTTTACAGTTGTCTTCCACAAGGGCTTTTGCAAGGGAATCTTCTTAAAGTTGGCAAAAAACCCTTGAGGGCTCTGTAACATCTGCGGCACTTTTATGTGCTGTAAAGTAGATAAGGAGAGGATGAGGATTGTGCCCAAGTAGTCACTAAAAGCTGTTTTAATCCTACATTAAATTATTCTTATGTCTGTAGAGCACTTCTTACCTATAGAAAAGCACATCTTGAATTCTTTGTGAAGAACTTATTTTAATTTCATGAACGTTTCTTCATAAAATTATAATGACCTAAGAATCAGACTTGAGGAACAATCAACATTTTTCCTGTTGAGGAAATACTAAGCTCTTATTGCTAGAAGTTCCCAACTTTATTTCTACTGGAGTTTATCTACCAAATGGGTTAGCAGAAAGAGATCTTTATCTCTCTCCACAGACAATTATTATCAACATTTTCTAGAGCTGATCTGTATAGTTCATTATTCACCATAAGAGTTTAAGTCTCTGCATTCCATTCAGATTGTTTCTTCTTCTTCCAGACAAATAATGAGCATTTTCTACTACCAGCAGTAAGTGCATTAATGCATTTTCATAGCCCATCTCGACCATCTGCATGGATGAATACTTCCTCCAAATAAAACTCTCCAACTGAAAAGGCTCACAGCTGTTTGTCTGTATTCACCACTTGGGTTTCATTTTTTCATGGCATATTTTTTTCTGGTGAGCTATCACTTGATCAGTGTTTCTGCTGATAAAAGGTGATAGAAGGTATCCTGGGACTAGATCACTACAGATTACTGCTGGCCTAAGGTAAGGATATAGACCTTGCTGACAGAACAAGGTGCAGGAAAGGTAATGTAAGACTACAAATCGTGTAATTCCTCAATGGAAGCTTTCTGTTTACTGCAATTCTCAACATTGACTGATCCCAATGCTCTTTCGTGTTGATAGAAATAGTACATAAATTGCATCTACTATCATCTATATGAATTTAAGAGCAGAAACAATTCATTTGAAGACTAGGATTCCTAGTTCATTCCTAGTTCTCTTCTTTGGAAAGAAATTTTCTGAATGTAAAAGATTAAGTCAAAGTAACCCCAGTGATTTCATGAGAAAGCAGAAAAGGTGTTGAAACATGAGCAAAGGTATTACAACTTCGAGTTTAACATTTTGGCCTCCTCTGATATATGTGTGGATAGCTGTGCACAACCAATGCCACATGCAAGTTTTAAATGCTTCCACTGGCACGCAACAATTTGGAAGACCTTTGGAAGACTTGGGGGAGTGGGAGAAGATAACTTTTACAAGAATTAGTATCTTATGTGGAATGTAAAACCATTTAATACTCAAACCTGTTGCTATTTTCGTGGAGCAGATTTTTTCACTTTTGCATTTTAAATCCTTTCAATTTTCTGTTCGCACCATGAATGTTTTCTAGCCAATTTTAAATAAATGTTTCTAGGAGAGATTTTTTGCTTGCAGTCCTTACATGGAACTGTATGATGCAAGAAAGGGTGTCTGGGTTTTTTTCTTCTCCACATTCCTAAGTTTTTTGATGTTGGCTTTTATGATTTCCATATCATTTGCTTACTTATTTTAGCATATTCTAAAATGTGGTGTGACCACTTTAAGCAGCGGTTAAACCAGTACTGGACAGAGTAACTAAGCTTCTGTCTCCAAGCCTTGGGCAAAGCAGGACAAAACCATCTTTACGCAAGTCACTGAAGCTCAACTACTAAGTCAGAACCTCTTCTACTGTTGTTCTCAAAGGTAGTGTGAGAAAGCACAGTTCCTTGAAACCTCAGCAAAAAACATCATGCATAGAAAGAAACAAAGCAGAGTTTTTCTTTACATTTAAGTTTTCAGAATAACTCACAATATGAAAGCAGGTGTTTTCAAATCCTCTGTGAAAATGCCTAAGAAAAAAAGTCCTGCACAGGAGCCTGAGCAAAACCTAAGTGTCAGCAACAGGAAGGAAACACGAAGTGATTTCTAAACAACATCACTCAGATTGTAACTCTTCCCAGTACCTCACATGAAGGACTGTTTTTTCTAAGGCAAATTCCACTTCTTTTCCAGTGAGAAACGCACCATTCTTCGGCTGTCTTTAATGCACTTGCATTAGTTCTTCAGAGACATCTACTCAATATTCAATGCAACTTCAGCCTGCCTGTACTCTGAAGCCATGTACACTACCATTTACATTTAATTCGCGTTCTTTTGTATCCCAACTGATAGCATAATTTTTTTAGATGTTTGGAACTGTATTTTCAACCAGTTGCAGTTATGGTAAATTAGAATATTTCAGAAGCTCTCTCTTTGCTAACTTAAACAGGAGGAATAGAAAAATAAACTTCAGCCAAATATACCAGAGGTTATAAATTCCCTCAGAGAAATGGAGGCCAGAAGAGGCTCTGTTTCTTGAGCCCAAACCTTCATTTCATCAGCCTTTCTTGAGGGATTACATTTCAGCACTGTGTTTATAATTTATTTTTTCCTAATTACTCTTTGAACATAAACCACAAAACTGACATAAATCATTTTATTCATTGACTTGTGTCTGGAAAAGAAGAGTACCAGCTGCTTCAGAAGAAGGGGCAAGAAATCAGAACAGCAATAGAATAACTTTTCTAGTTTGTAATTTCAAGCCCATATTTTGAAATCATACGTCAGTTTTCCATTTTTTTTCTCTTTTTTAAGTCTTTCCAAACTCTCGGCATCCATGGTACTTTGACACTGGGTCCCAGTGTTGCACTATCGCTTTCAATAACATCTACATTCATCAGGCTTAGGAGCGTTCCCTTTCAGCTTCACTGAATGCCACTTTGCTGGAATGTGTGGGAAAACATTGAGACAGGAAGAAAATTTACCTTCTTTACAATGTTTAGCTCTATGGCTTCTTAATTCATGTATGTTCCAAAGGAAACAGCCTCAATCTTTAAAATCTATCATCCTGAAAGCCTTTTTGCCTCTATTATGTACTGACCCTCAGATAAACAAAAGCGGATGAATTTTGAGATGGGTACTGTAGGTTTGTTCTTGCTCTAGGCTGATAGCATTTCAGACACAAGTAATTACAGATAGGGGGGAGAAAAAACCCTTCTGTTTATTTTTAATTTAACCAGGAATTGGTATTATCTCATAAGGAAAATGAGCTGAAGAAAAGTAACCTTTTTAATTTTCCCCCAGAAGAAGGAATAACCAAGGCAAAAGAAAGTCTTCTCTGATGAACATGAAGAATTGATCAACAAAGGAGCTTAGTTATTTGAGGGAAAAAAGATGGCGAATGTAGGAAAAATTCAATGAAAAACACAGGACAGAGGTTTCCAGCTGGTGAGGTATTTTATCAAAAGAGGCTCAGACAGAGACTGAGTTGGGAAAGAGAAGACACTGGCACAAGTACCTGAAATGACAAGGAAGGAGCAACAGTGGTCTTGGAGCAAGACTGGAAGGGAAGGATGGGGATGAGATATAGCGAGGACACCACTGTAGTGTTGTGAAATCAACGTGCAATTTGTTTAGGTCCAAAATCTAGCCCTATTATTATCTTGACCTTTCTGCTATTATTTTCTTCAATGCAAAATACATGGGTGCAACTTTCATACGCACTGTTTTGACACAGTATTTCCTTAAACTCACTATGTAAACGGAGACTCTCAGAGGATACAGCAGTCAGTTTCTGAAAGCCACAGAAAGTAAAAGAAAGAAAAAAACCCAACCCAGACTTGGAAGAAGATCTGGAAGATTTGAAACAGTAAGACTAGCAATGTTTTTGAGCTGTGTCCCAAGGTATCAACTGAAAGATGTGCACTGCAAGAGAAACAGACAGTATTTCAATGAGAAAATAGCACTGGAGGGATCAGAGAGGCAGGAACTGCGTTGAAAAGTAGTGCTCCATAGATGTTTGATGCAAAGCCAGTAACTAACATCAAATGTCAGCACTGGAGATATTGTACATGTGCGAAGAAGAGACAAGGTCATGGCAGATGCAATTTAGGTATAATAAAACTGAAACGAGTAAAACCAGAATAAACCAGGGAAACCCAAAAGTGACTCATAGCTGTTTACAGCTAAAGGAGACACAAGAGACAGTTCTACTGAGGATTTGGGGAGAGTGGTGCGATTGAGGGGGTATTTTGTCCAGTCAACCGCAAGGCAAATTAGAATAGTTAGGGTTGGAAAGGACCTTAAGATCATCTAGTTCCAAAATTAACCATTGAGGGTTAAGAAGTCTGTGTAGTCATTCATTTGAAAAAATTATTACAGTTGCTTTCTCTTCTCCTCCCAACACAAATTTTTTTACTGGTTGCACATTGCTTTAATCTGTATAAAGCTCAGGGCTTTCCCTTTGCAGCCCTTCATGTGCAGTGCTGTAGTCAACTTCTCCCTTTGACTCATCCCACCTACGTACCCCTAGTTGCTGTGGCAGTGCCTCTAGCTCTCATTTTGCAGTATTTGAATTGCTTTCCCTTCCACTCATCCTCTGCCACTCCTTAAACCCTAAATTTTGGTTTATAAACCTGTGCTAGGGATTAAATATTTCCCCATACAGCTTTTTAGCTCTGAAACAGCTCTGACCGATCTGAGTGCTCCAGTCAGCTCTGTGGGCATAACAGGCAAAAAAAAAAACAACAGTGGGGAAACTGAGAAGGTCACAAGAAAATTATGAACTTACTTTGGAAAAGGAATTTGGGAAATGCCTAGTGCACTGGAGAAGACACCCCAAAGGGAATGCTCATATAGGGACACCACCACCACTTCCTGGTTGACCATTGGAGAAACTTCTCGTTTTCTCTTTTCTCTCATTTCTTTTCTTCCTTTGCCAATAGAGTTGATGTGTGCCACCAACTGTGGACTAAAAATAAAATCAACTTATCTTTTTACATCTTTGTTTTATCATCCTGTGTGAAACTAGATCCGGATGAGGGACAATCTGTTCATTCATGATTTACTGGCCTGTCAAGAAAACTTTAAAACATTTTTCTGTGTTAAATGCATTACTTCCCCTAAAACCAGAAGACAGTAACCATTCTCCCTTAGCTTAATACCATTAAAAACAATTACATAGCAACAAGCTACATCTTACAATTAAATCTGAGCTTGTCTTTAGGTTGAGAAGTATTGCGTTTTGAACATGAAAAAGAGTGAAATAAATATTCACTGTCAAAATTTCTGAGAAAATTAATCTCTTTAAAAGATGTCAACATTTAAATCTTGCTGGGGGAAAATCTCAGGATCAAGTCACCTATTCTGGTCAAATGGTTAACGGTAATTAGATCTCCACAAATCCCCTGTAACCAGCTCCTAACAACTTCTGAAAAGTTGGTAATTACCTTAAACAGTCCCTCACACTTAAATTGTTTGCTAATTTTGCCATGTCTTATAGAGACACAGCAAATTTACAGTGGATGTACTGTACAAATATTTGTTAATTAATCCTCACAAAATATTCCTCTAAGACATATTAGTGAGTCTATTACTTCTATTGACATTTTCTGGTGAATCTGTGGGAGCAGTTCAGGTCTTCCAGAGTCAGACTCCCACTTCTAGGCCTATATTCAGTCTTTCTACTTGCATTTCTAGCCAAGTTTACCCCTAAGTTGATCCCATAGTTTTGGGTCCCTTTTGAGGTTTAGGAGACAGTTAGATGTTCAGCTGGACAGCTGTGGGTGTCTGACTTAGGGTGAGCTGAGCTGGTTTCTTAGTTAGCTAAATGTACTGGCTGATAGAAACTAAGTTCAGATGGAGACCCCCTGCCTCAAAAACACCTAAAATATTCAATATATTGCTCTATGTCTTTCTTTTGATGGCTGTGCAGCATCTGCCTATGCTGTGAAAGCTTCACAACTCTGAGAAATTAACCAGACCTAACTGTGAAGTCATTAATTTGTTCTCTCATAATTTCAAAGCAACTAAAATATAACAATTGAACATCATTTAAATAATTGGCTGACCTACCAGCTGGGCAAGAGAGAAACATGTTTCAAACAGCTCAGTTCAACTACTCACTCCTTATTTTTTGTATATTAATTAAGTAATTTAGAAAGAAGAATCATAAAATCATAGAATCATAGAATAGTTAGGGTTGGAAAGGACCTTAAGATCGTCCAGTCTAACCCCCCTGCCATGGGCACGGACACCTCACACTAAACCATGTCACCCAAGGCCTCATCCAACCTGGCCTTCAACACCGCCAGGGATGGAGCATTCACAACCTCCCTGGGCAACCCATTCCAGTGCCTCACCACCCTCTCAGTAAAGAATTTCTTCCTTATATCCAATCTAAACTTCCCCTGTTTCAGTTTGAACCCGTTACCCCTTGTCATATCACTACAGTCCCTAATGAAGAGTCCATCCCCAGCATCCTTGTAGGCCCCCTTCAGATACTGGAAGGCTGCTATGAGGTCTCCACGCAGCCTTCTCTTCTCCAGGCTGAACAGCCCCAGCTTTCTCAGCCTGTCTCCATATGGGAGGTGCTCCAGTCCCCTGATCATCCTCGTGGCCCTCCTCTGGACTTGTTCCAACATTCCATGTCCTTTTTATGTTGAGGACACCAGAACTGCACACAATGCTCCAAGTGAGGTCTCACGAGAGCAGAGCAGAGGGGCAGGATCACCTCCTTCGACAAAAAACAAAGGAAAACAAATCAGATGATCTCACAGCCCTGCAAGCTCTTGCTCTTGCCTCATCTCCAGGGCATCTTGGCTGACCCTTCTCGACAGCTTGCTCCTCCTGCCCACATTTTTATGTCTCCTTTCTGTTACATGCAAAAAGAAAGGAGAGAAAAGCTGCTTGACCAGCACTAAAAATCCCATCTTTGCTGCTTTGAAGCATGGGATTAATTTGACCAGATGGAAATATTTACAACAGAGAGACCTACATACATCTCAGCTAGTCACCTAAGCTCTCTCTGGCAAATGGAGAGAAACTGTCACTTTCAGGACACAATTAATCGCATGCCCATGTAGATATTTAAACTAGGTCATACGAATCATGCCTTAGAAGAGACAATTCCTCTCTACAGACACTAAAGGGAGCCTGAAATCACTAGATATAGATGTTTACATCAGTTATATCTGAAGTTAAGTGAGCTGAATGCCACCTGAGTTCTTTAGATAGCTTTCTTGCTTTAGAGGCAAAATGCCTTATATTCACTTTCCAGTTACACACATGGCTGGTAATCAGCATGCAGCCTTCACGTCCCCATTTTTAAGAACTCAGGCACTACAAGAGATGTATGAATGTATCATGTGATAGTCTACAAAAGCAGGTTTTCATAAGAACTTAATAACATCTCAAAAGCACACAGGAAGAAGAGTGTATGAAAGTACACTCCAATAACTCAGAAGAACTCAGTTTCTTGACTTCGTGGGTCTTTTCGTAGAAATGAAATAATCTTTCAAAGTCTTAACTGCTCCCTTTTCTAAAATAACTGTGTAGTGTGATTAAATTTCAACAAAATCATGTTTCATATAATGTCTGGTCACTGAGTTACTACTGTTATCACAGCCATGATAATCTAAGGCTAAAAGTAAGACCAAAGGGCATTGTGTACTTAATGGCACAGCCACTGTTTTTCAGCCACTGGAGATAGTCCAACAAGAGAAACTGTCTCTTTGACACAAGCTTTGTTTCACTGGCAATTTATTACCTTTTCCATTTTAACTGGGATATCCCCATTTTGCCAGAAGATAAACCCTTCAAGAATTCCTGACTTTTGCTTAGTACTCAGCTAGAGATATATCTCTAAATAGGAACTTAAATAAGGACTCACTTTAGAGATTCATTCCTAGCAATTTCTGCTGTGCTAGTTATGGCTAATTAGCCAAGCACTTAGCATGAAGTTGCTGATAAAATATATATCAATTTCTGAAGGAAATACACGTAAGACCAGGTTAATGAAAAACAGATGTTGTCAAACTAACTAACATGCTATCTTTTCTCAGATGGGTTTTCAGATTTGGCTGACTATGGTAACAATATTGATATAATATGTTTAGACTTCTGTAAATCATTTGACACAGTGCTGCATGGTATTCAATTAAAACCAAAATCTAAATGGCACACATGAAATGGATTAAAAGTGTCTTACTGACAGGATTCAGAATGTAATTACAAACGGGACAGTTGATCAGCTGTGTTCAGTGGAACCCTCAGGGGCTGGTCCTGGCCTTATGCTTTACAAATGTTGATCAACTCAAGTCACTACTGATCAGATTTATCAATGACAGAAGAAAGGTAGTGTGATAAATGGTGCAGAAGATGGGCCACTGATACAGATCAATGTGGTTTTAAACATAGGCAGCAATAAAGTCCTAACTTTGGAAGTATAAAAAGCTACTCTACCCTATGGGAAATTTCTGGAAAGCTCTGCTGTTAAGCAGATGGCAATCCTGCTAGATACAGGACAGAACATGAACTCCCAATGCAGCAATGGGGCTAAGAGAGCCAGCGTAACCCTGGACACACACAGAGTATCTTTAGTGGGAGCCAAGACATCTATTACTTCTGCATGGGGCTGCAACTGCTCTGAGGCTGCGTGCAGCTGTGGCACACACACAGCAGGAGGCCTGCTGTGAAACTGGAGAGAGCTCAAAGACAACTCATGAGAGGGATGAGAGCTCTGGCAATCACGTTTTGTAGTGAAAGATGCCAGGAGCTCAGTTTGTTTACTTAATCAAAGACATGATCAGGTGATGCCTTCACTGAAGCCTAGAGCTACTCACAGAGGAAACAACCCTTTACAGTAGACTGCTCAGTCCAGTGGATTAAGATGTAGCCAAAACCTGAAAGTGACCCAAAAGATGAAAACTGAGACTAGATTAATTCAGAATAGAAATAAAGCACACGCTTCCAACTGAGTAATTAGCCTCATGGAATAACGGATTTCAAAGGTTCTTTTCCATCAGAAATAATTCAACAGGAAGAGAACGTGGTTTTTTTTTCTAGAAGGTACAGCAGGCGTCAAGTGATTTATTCTTCCTCCAGCAATTCATGGTAGTTTTACTGTCTGCACTGACAGACTGGATTAATTATGATTGTTCTGTCTGGCTTGAAAATTTGGCCACTTATTTTTGTTTGCAAATGAAAACTGAAGTTTTGAAAACAAATCTGGAGCAGGCTGAAAATCCTGTCCAAAATATCTGCAAATATGTGTGAAGTATTGATGATGTTTTTCTTCATCTGTCTTCAACTTGAACGAAAATGGTTTTCTGAGTCTTACTTCTCCAGTCAATCCTCCTTTCCTAAGGTTTTAATGATCTTCTGTGCTATGAGAGGCAGGCAAGCCTTTCCAATTACTTCTCTGCAGAGATTCCGTTTTGAAATTTGAGAGGTTTAGAAAGCAAGACTACAACAAAAAATGCTCGGCCCCAGGTTTCTTTCATTTGTTTTCATGGGGTTCGGGTTTTGTTTTACTTGCCTTTCCAGAAGTCTGGAAGCTACTCAGTTATCAGGAGATTTTATACAACTTCAAACACTCAGATCTGTCTGGAGATACAAAGGGAAAAATCAGCGATATGCTGCTCCTCTGAGAAAACAGCGATGGCTATGCTTTTCATAATAGTTTCTTCATTCTGTAACTTCTGTATTAGTCATTAATCTGCAGCTATCACTTATTTTGGCATGGGCATACAGGTGGAATGCAGGCTGCCTGAATGTGGTCCAAAGTTCATTCCTTTGGTGTGTGTGAAAAAATACAAATTCTTCTTTTGGAATCTTCTTTTGCACCTTTACTTTCAAAAGACACTTTCCTTGTCTCCCACTGTCTGTAAGGATATCACTGAACGAAAGAGGTAGGGGCTTCTCTCTCCAAAAACATGGACAAGCATTTTATACAACCATCTCATGCCAAAAGCATGGGAGCCTGGATAGGAATAAAACATCTCAGCATGTCCAAAATACATATACAACCAGTGGCATTAAGAGAGGACACACCTGTGAAGCCTGGCCCTGGAAAATGAAACATTCCACCCAACCACATAAACAAAATATCTTTATCCAACTTAGGGTAGACAAATGGGACAGGAGAAACAGATGAAGTTAGAAGTGAATGTAGATAGAACCTAACCATGAGGGATTGTTGGGCAGGCTTTATTTGTGACAAGCTATTACCAGCTCCATCCATCACTGGTTAATGGTCCTTTGCACTTCTCCCTACTCCAGTGACAGGAGTTACAGAGTTTCCCAAGAAAAAAACAACTTACTTTTGCCTGGGTCCACTGCACGTTCCTCAGTATTTTGCGGGCAGCATTGCTGCCAGGATTGTTGATCTAATTTCTCTACAATCTCATAAAAATCACACAAGCGCTGGCATCTGAAGTACACAGGGCAAGCTTATCAGCAGTGATTTAACAGTAAAGGATTTAGCTTTTCACCATTTTTATGTAAAAACAAAGTTGTCACATATAGACATGATATTATATTCTCGTTACTTGCACATATTAAAAACCCAACAAATTTAAATACTTTTACAGTCCTAGATCTTTTCAATTCTCCTCTAACAAAAAGGCCAATTATACATCTCTGATAAGAATAGCTCATCAGATAAGCTCTAATGAGCCCACATTAAAATGAGAGACACAGAACTGAAATATTTTTCTTGGTACTAGTATCTATCCAGAAATTTCTGAATGAAGAAAATAATGCTTAGCTTCTGTATCTTAGAACCACCATTTTTGTGACTAACTCTTCTAACTTTAGATAAGTAGCCCTCATCCCCACAGCATAATATTCATATTTGCTTAGTGTTCGTAAAGAATTCTTAGAAGTGGATTTAATTTCTTATATTGTGCTTGTCGTTTTAACATCTCTGTACCTATTCGCACATTTATAATGGCCTTTAAGGGAATATTATTCTGGTCTATGTGTTATATATAGTCCCAATCTTCCTATATCTAGAAAACCAGAGCTGGTGCTTGCTATTAATCTATTCTAATTACCGCTTTCATTCATAACTTGTTATAGTCGTGTACTGTGAATCAACACTTGCAGCTGGACAGAGCAGTGAAGTATGTACTTAGGTATTTCAAATGATTGCAAATCTGGCCAAGATTAATTTCAGAAGTGGAAAAATCAATCTTCAGTATTCAAATAATGTGCTTCTTATTCAGACCAATCTACTATTTGAACTGTCTGAGACTGAATTCAAAGCTCCTGTTTACCAGAACACTATTAACACAACTGGTGTAATTGGCTGGATGGTCAGACCATCCACACTCAGAGTTGTGGTCAACAGCTCAATGTCCAAGTGGACACCAGTGAAGAGTGGTGTTCCTCAGGGGTCAGTACTGGGACCAGTGCTATTTAACATCTTTGTTGGTGACATGGACAGTGGGATTGAGTGCGCCCTCAGCAAGTTTGCCGATGACACTAAGCTATGTGTTTCAGCTGATACACTGGAGTGAAGGGATGCTATCCAGAGGAGCCTTGACACACTTAAGAGGTGGGCCAATGCCAGCCTCATGAAGTTCAATGAACCCAAGTGCGAGGTCCTACATCTGGGTTGGAGCAATCCCAGGCACAGCTGCAGGTTGGGCAGAGAAGAGATTCAGAGCAGCCCTGCAGAGAAGGACTTGGGGGTGTTGGTCGATGAGAAAATGAACATGAGCCGGCTTCAGTGTGCGCTCACAGCCCAGAAAGCAACCGTATCCTGGGCTGCATCAAGAGAAGCGTGACCAGCAGGTCGAAGGAGGTGATCCTGCCCCTCTACTCTGCCCTTGTGAGACCCACACCCGAAGCACTGTGTGCAGTTCTGGTGTCCTCAACATCAGAAGGACATGGAGCTTTTGGAGCAAGTCCAGATGGAAATAGATGGTCTTTAAGGTCTCTTCCAACCTCAGCCTTGCTATGATTCAAGGATTCTATGATTTCAAAAACTGGACCATAAATGAGAACTTTAAATTCCTGCATAGCATGAGAGTGGGCAGGAGCAATATATTTTAGTAACAGGTACAACAAGATACCAAAAAAAGAAATTATGTGGTATTATGACTGTCGTAATTTTGAGAGAGATTTCTTTGTGGAAGCTGGTCCAAGAGATCGCTAGCTTCTTTATGCAATGAGTTATGTCTTTCCTAAAATTTCATCTTTATTTAATGGAAGGATGACAGGAATATAAACAACTCAGCTGTTTTTAGCTCTTAACACTTGATCCTGCAGGTGTTAAACAAATTCCTTATAAAGTTCAGAGTCTTGATTGTTTTATGGCTTAGGCAAACATTTTATAAACAGATGAACAAGATGTATTACAGAAGTTCAACTAGATATTCACAACCTACTTAGTGGTATCCTTGTCCCTAAACGTCTCAGGATAGAAATTCCACACCAACATTGTTTGCTTTCTAGTACTAACCTACATTTTGCCTTGGTGTCCTAAAGTATTAGAGGAACTGTACTTTGACCTGCCACTTTTATTGTAGCTATGACTATGCAGTTATGAGTAAAGTAAGTCAGACTGTCAGACATAATCAGAACTACAAAAAGGAGTAAACTCAAATAAACCCTACACTGAGTCTATTCTTAATTACTTTGAAAAAAGTGAGAAACCAGTCTTTCATGCTTACTCCTTTTAAAATGCTATATCAAAGCCATTTCTGTGACTTATGAATTGTTCCTCACTTAATAGAGAGGAGTTAGAGGATGGTGCATGATAGAACACTTACAGAAGGAAAATATGCATAAGAAACCAAGGACCATGTCTGGAAGTCTGTGAGAGCTGGGAATCCAAACCCTTTTGACTTCATCCCCCATTTGCAAATACCATGAGACTACAGCAGAACATATTTTGGCAACAAAGGCCCAAGTCTGAAAGATCCATAAACCCTTTTCTTTTGAAAAACCAGAACAATTCTTGGTACAGGTGATGAAATATGTGGTATTTCTTACACTACTTAATTATGTAGTTATATCATTAATACACACTGGGAGAAGCAAAGAGTTACAGCTGTGTGTAGAAGTGTAGACAGAATTCAGCAGCTTGCTTGGCATTTGAGACATTTTGCAGCTTTTGGCCGCGAAACATTTTTCTATTTGTTACTATGATTCTTCTGACTTTTGCCCTTATCGCTTACTCTGCAACTGGAAACTGCTAGATTAAAACAATTACCTATATTCTTGAAATGCAGGTGGGACAAGAAGATGAACAGAGAAAGCTAAAGTGATTAAAGGGTGCTAGCTCCTAGCGTCCTCCATGGACCCTGGCTATACTTTGTTCCTGCCCCAACATGTCCTCTACATCACCTGAGAGCCTCAAAAAGTGACCAATGCACAGGTCAAAAATTCGGCCATAAATCACTTCATGGTTACTGTTTGAAGCAGGCTAGCATAATCTTTTAGCTAAAGCACAGTAGATACAAGGGATCATACGCAGAAAAATTTTATCACCACCACAGTGACCCAAAGTCAACAGTCAGAACAGAAACAAAAGGCTCTTTGTGTTCAGGTAGTTGCTCAGTTCTGTGAGGTGCCAAGTGTACCCGTTAACAGAAAGGTAGCCTTAAAATCCTGCTGAAGTAACTCTGGAGCTCCTGGGAAGCCTTTGGCACTTCAAAGTGTATGGATCTGAATTCATAACAAACCCCCTCTGATCTTTACATGAAGCTCTGAAGACCCAAAGGCCAGTGCTGACTGCTGCTGAGATTGAGGTGCTTCAAGGTGAGAGAGCCCAGCACTCACATCAAGTCCCATGCTAAAGTACAAATGAAAGACACCGGCTCTGCTCCCCAAATTCCCACAAGCACCAACTGTGCCTCCAGTAAGACCCTCAAACTGTGAGCCAGAAATAGCAGCCCAGATCCAGAGTATAATCTGTCAGAACTACACATCAAGGAAAGGCAAAGGCAAAACTCGTACAGACATTTAAGAAAAGCGAGACTCCAGTCCATAAAAGTTTCTCAAACTTAGCTCCGACTATGGAACTTAAATATTTGCAATGTTTCCCATAGTTTTACAAGAAATATTGCTAACACTGAGGGAATTAAAAATACTTGCCTAAGCCAAGAACAGAAAGTTTCTAATGGCAACCTCTAAAAATCTTTTACATATAAATACAGAAAGTGTTTTCAATACATTGTGGGCACAATTAAAAATCCAAACATTTGACACTGGGTAGGCCCTTGCGATAGTTAACCTGTGCTCCTGAGACTTATTCATGCTGAAAATACAATATATTTAACAACTGCATATAGTAGCATTTCACTTTTTCAGGCCGACTGCACATTTCCACAAGAGCACTTCTGATCTTGGAGCCACTGCTTTCAGGTTTTTAATTCCCTGACTTTTGTGCTCATTTATATCTTTCACTGAGTGCAAACTTGTGCATACATGAGGAAACAAGAAAGAGATCAGTCAAAATGTAGCATTTTTAATAATGCTGTGTGTAATGAACATGCAATAGTAAGCAATAGTTGTTTTTTTTCTTTCAATTCAAGCTGAATAAAAATCTTTTCCTCATAACTTCTTAGACACCTTTCTGCCTTTTTTTAACTGCTAACTTTGTTTCTGCTCAGGCAGAAAGAAATAATTATTCACATAGGCAGGTATGTGTTCACGGTCAGTACTATTCTTTAGTCAGCTGTAAAAATAGGCTTTGATTAAGAATGCATGGGGTGGACCTCTTTTTATAAGTCTGCATATGCCAACTGGGTTCACATGTGCAGTTTCAGATAGACTGGCAACCAAGAACGGAGAGTTCTACCTTGAACCTGAAAAATCTGCTTTCTCTAAAGCCATAAACTGCAGCTGCCATCAGAAACAGACCAAATTGCTTTTCTTTTTCACTTTCCAGGGCAAGCAAATCTATTTCCTGTTACAGCCTGTACTTATAGTTCAATTCTATCTTATGACTTAAAGACTAAAATATTTGAGAACCACTACGATTTTTCCAGCTATTAAAAGGGGAAAAATACAAAATTCAAAACAGATGTTTTCTAATGTATTTCATTTATTTTGGCCACCCCTAAAGTTGTGGCTGATGTTAGTGCCAACCAAGTTAAAAGCAACAGAGTTCTGCAGAAACACTATGCACAGGGAGCACCTTTCAACAAATTCCTATTTATTAAGTCATTTTCAATGTTAGGAAAAGCAAACAGGAATTACTGGAGATGCAGGTGGCACTGCTGTACTTGGGTAGTTCCTGGGGCAATTTTCGAAGTTTGTGCAGCATTTTTATGTTATTGTAGCCCAATGCTTAGCTTGGAAAGTAGATGATCAAAGCATGCATTGAAAGTGGATGAGTTTGCCGAAATTAGAGCTGAAGATAATATCCTCAGAACAGCGTCATGTAAATAACAGATACTTTATATCAGTTATTCCAGAGACATTTTAACAGTTGAAGAAGTTCCAACAAATTAAAACTATCTTATCCAAACAATTATCAGACTTGGGCTAGCGCAAACCTTTCACTTTTGTCTGTGTTTATGAATGGAAACAAAGACATTTCAAAAGCTGAACCCACAAGGCTCCCAACAGTTGCCGTGGTACTTACTGATAAGGTATCTTGTGGAAATTACTGTAAAAATAGTAATATTGAAATTTCCCCTGCACCTATTCTTATTTAAACTGAGAAATCATTTCTCAGCAACAGACCCACTTTAGCAGAAGACCAGCATAGTACTGCAGGGACATAATGAGCAATAAAGAATGATTGGTCTAAAAACATTTCTTTATTGACAATTTACTGTATAGAAGTCAGGGTATATAATGTGGATATAATTTACTAATCTTCCAAAAAAATATATAGGGAAAGCATAAGGAAATGATGCATTTAAGAAGACAGAACAGCATTAAAAGTTTTAGCTTGTGTTTTTTGGCTTGTTGTCCACATATTCAAAGAAAATATATTTTTCACCTTCCTCCTCAGAAGTGGCACAGAAAGTGAACTGCGAAAGTTAATTAGAAAGTAATAAAATGTGGATGCTTAGTAATTCAGTACAGCAAACAGCAGTACAGAGTTTAAGCACATACATAAGAGAGACTGTTAGAATGTGAGCTTTTAATGCAAAATACTTTTTCAATCAAATAGCCAAAAAATATTTTGCCCTAATAAATAAATATGAAGTTCAATATTATCAGACCAAGTGCAAATCCAGAAAACTCACTTTAATTCAGAGGCATGCTTAAAGCAGTTTGAAAGCAAAATATCCTTTACAATTATTTCTCCAGGTAAAACAGTTGTAATTATGATTATCCAGCATTTGACAGTGCTTTTCTTCCCAGACAGACACACTCATTTGAACTTGAAAAAGCCAGAATGCCAAAAGTACCTCCCCAGTATGTTGACTAAGGACAGTAATTCATTTAAATTATGCAACTGGATTCCCACAGCTGGCCCACAGCTTGGCTTAGAGCTCAATTCAGTGCCAACGATCCTGCCTGCTAATATTGTCCTACTTCCAGAGAACGTAATATATCCAGCAACTTATACTGAAGTTCTGACACTAATTAACTGAACAAGCAAACATTGACATGAGTGACAAATGCTGGTTAATAGTTACTGAGAGACCAGTGCTGCCAGCTGGCATTTTTCTGTAGCATTTTGCAGTAATATTCCTTTGTTTATTTCTTAGGACATAGCTTATAATTTGTTTGCATGCATTTTGTTTCAAGTTAGAAACAAATCAGTACAAAAAACAACCCAGATAACAGCAGCAAGATCCCCCGATTGTCAGACAAGTAATCAACAAGAAAGCATGCAAGCAGCATCACTTGGAGGATGCAAGGGGGACTAGAGTATAGGAATTCTTATGCTATACAAAGCTATGTAGCCTTGCACAAACAGCCTTTGGCATCTTGTTTCTGGCCTACCTGGACAGTAGCAAAACATGTTTATCAGATCATACAAGCCCAGAGCCTGAACTGCAAGCAATTAAAAACTGAAGGTCACTAAACTGCAAAATTAAAACATGCTTCTATGCTTTAGCTACACAGACAACGATAAAACAAAGCCTCCACAACCACCTGTAATAATATGCATGTTCAGCTAGCAATTCTAAAGTACTCAGCACACAAGGTAGACATTTTCTGCAGCTGGTTTTACATGTACATTCCTGCCAAATTGTTGCCTTGTCCCCTCTTACCTTCACATTAGTCCGGAGTGCACAGTAACATGCAAAAAACATTGCAGTAAACAAGGAGCATATGGACCAGTATTCAGCGTCTCTGCTCTGCACAAACGGTACACACACGATCCCGAGCATGTGCTACTAAGGAGCATCCGTTCCCTCTGTCAGTTTGAAAATGCATTGATCTCTGTTTTTCTGACTACAAAAAGACATGTCTTGAAGGCACTGAGTGAAAGCTACATATCTCTTCATCGACTATATATAGAAATATGCCCAGTAATTTCAATTAGCAGAGAATTCGGCATCTGAAACTTGGACCTCAGTTGCTTTTCCTTCCAGCATTTTAAATTCAGGGGGGAAAGAGGAGGGGGAACTCACCCAGAGGGGAAAGGTGAGGAATTAAAATGTAAGCAGCGAGTTACTTAGATTTCCCCCTGGCTTTGTTGCTATTCTTTTCAATATTTTACAAACGTTTTACAGGGGAAAATGAAGAAAGGTTTCTCTTCCAATTCTCAGATTTACTGTAGATTCTGCACTGTTTCTGTCTGCTCTTGTTAAAGATGCAGCATCCCTTTTAACAGAGACAACGTCATCAATCATGACAGATTCAACATGTTCTACTTACAAATACAGTCTCTGATTAAGGACAATGGCTGACTGGCTTATTAATGTTTCCTCAAATGCAAGTTCAGTCCCTTGTGCTAATCTATTTTTAAATAAAAAGTCCCACCTACTCCTTCATTCTCATTTAATAAGAATGCAGCGGACTAGTTCTAAAGATCCTGAATAGCTCAGACACTGGACATCGCTTTCAAACTCTTTTCTTCCTCGTTGGGATTAGAAACATAGAGGAAAATTAAAATGAAAGCAGAAAAATCCTGGAGAAGGCTGTGCCCTCGGATTTGTAACTACATATACTGAATTCAAAATGCTCAAACATCTTCCAGGAGGAGCGAACTCAAAACCTAGCCAGAAGGCAAAGCTTTAATTCAGAAGCACAAAAATAAGATCAAACTACTTCTTTCACTCCTGTCAACCCCTGGGATCCTACAGATTAACTGATTGTTTACTAGACTGCAGGGACACAAAGTCAAAGACTCAACTCTTTGTTTACAGCACCGGGAAACACCGGTATTCACAGTGAATTGTGAAGCAGACTACAGGAATAAAACCAGAAAACAGCCTCCTTTTATTTTTTTTTCCACTGCAGCAGATACTGTGGGAGGCAAAGAGTGGAAAAGGCTTTACTACCTCCTCCTCTAACAGCACAGAGCAATTTGTGTAGGATAAGCATAACTTAATAGACATATCTGCAGTGACTTTTAGGATTTCTTTAAATAATGCTTTACGTAAACCCCCTTGGAAATCTGCAGAAATACTGAAGTGCTATCAAAGTCAGTGGGTACCTTTCTGTGGGCAATGAGGTGAAGAAACTTAAACAGAAGGAGGTGCATTTGAAGAAGAAAGAAAGAGGGGGAGGGGGAAGAAGACAGCAGGGTTTTTTTCCAACATCTTCCTAAAGACAAGCTCTCAGAAACTGTCGTCAACTCCAAGTGAACAGCTATTTTTAGCCTGTCATTGTTTGTGCCTTTTTTTAGGAACGGAGAAGGCAGTCGTGTTTAAAGCTAGATATTGCTCTACAACATATCCTAAGACAGCTACTTAATTTGATCCCCAGCTCCACCTGTCATACAAATCAAGTAATTACTAATCACAACCTGCTTTGGCAAAAGCAATGATGTCCAGAACACAAGAGATGTACCCTCTTCTTAAATCTAATCCTGCAATTGTTTTTTAGTGATGAAACTGGAGTCTAGGTGCATTAGTTCATGAAGCTGGGATATCCCAAAGTTCTGATAGCTCAGACTTGGGCTGCAGCAATATCCATCAAATAAGGTAAAACATAGTAACATGTTGCCCAGCAAAAGCATGGGAGAATTAATTGATGCATTTTTCTGACACTCCTCAAGTGAATAGAAAGGGAAACGGAATCATGGTTTGTTTTGCAGTACAGTACATTAACAATTAAAATTAAGCATCTTAGTCATTGAAAAAAATACCACAGGTCTTGGGGAATTCTGATCCACTGGAGAGATGCAATTCAAAAGCAAAGATGAAGAGATGCACAGTCCTGAGCAGTGAGGCAAAGCTCAGGCAAGCATGTAGCTGCATAAGAAAATCAAATTCAAATTTCTTTCCTGCCAAAGGAGTTGCACAAGGTTTCAGACAGCAAAGTCTTTAAAACAACTTTCTTCATCGTGATCCTAAAAAGTTAATGTTTTTGGGTTTAGGCAAACAAACTCAACATGGAGAAAGCAGGGCTGCACAGCTATATTATTCCCAAGTTATCACCTGTATAAAAGACTTCGGACTCATTTATGAAGACAAGAAGTAATGAAGTCCCAAAGTCTTCACCGTGAAAAATGTCCCATGACTCCTGAGTGTATAGGAGGAAAAATCATCTAGGACATTGCAGACCCTGACCCTCATAACATTGCAAGAGCAAAAAGGGAAGATTTCCATCCATGTGGCAGCTACCTCCTATAATAACCGTGGGGCATTTGAGAATTTCCTGGAAAATTGAAACCTCTGTACCAGCCAACAAGGTATTACTTTGACAGCAGAGCAACCTAACACATTTAACAGAGACTACTTCAGGTAATCTACACAAGCAGATCCCTGCAGGGCTTGATCACCTCTGCAAAACATTTCTTAGCATGACAGTCTAATTGTTAAAGGTGGTGTTTTCATCAGGGACATACATACAATATTTTACAGCAACTAACAGTTACTCAAAAGCATCACATATTGGTGATATTTACGGTCTTTGACATGGAACTGATGACAATGAGTGAGGAAAAAGCCTTGCTCGAGTCTGCCAGACATGCTAAAAATAGCAGAACATTTTAAGTGCTTAGGGCCTCTTAAACAGGACGCCACAGGAAGAACCCCACAGATGAAAGAAGTTACTGTAAAGAAAAATAGGTCAAATATAAAAACAGTAGAAAGGCAATTGTCCAAAGGAGCATTCCAGACCCTCTATAAAAAGGCATACAACTTGTGACCTGAACATTCTTAGATGATACAAACCACTGGAGTCACTATCTTGAGCTGTGAAATTTCATCATTACTTTATCCTCCTGTGTCTTCAGAAGGGCAAAAGGGAGCACTTGGAAGGAAACCCTGGCTGTCTGCAGAGGTTTGAAGAGAGCAAAGGAAACGTGCTGCCCTGGAAGACCTTGATCTCAGGAGGTCCTCAGGGCAGTCTGCTTCAGAGGGGTGAGGGGGGACAGTCCTTTGCAGCATCTGCCATTGCCCAGAAGGAGCTAGTAGCAGCAGCAGCAGCAACAGCAGTAGCAGTAGAAATGCCCTGTTGCCATTGTATCCTAAAGCTGTGGTCAAGGACCCCGACTGTGCTATGGCATTTTACAAGCACAAAGCAGACAGTACTAGGATAACCCTATATGGGGACAATGAAACCATATTGAAGAGTAATATTTTCATCCTCAGCAGCCTAACCACTCACAATTATTTTTCCCTAGACATCATGAAAAAAATGGCATTTTAAAGGAGAATAACAATAAAAGCAATAGACTTTTTAGTCTATTAGCCAGAAGGCTGTGCTGCCATCCAGCAGGACCTGGACAGGCTGGAGAGTTGGGCAGGGAGAAACTTGATGAAATATAACAAGGGAAAGTGTAGAGTCCTGCATCTGGGCAGGAAAAACCCCAGGTTCCAATATAGGTTGGGGAACGACCTGTTAGAGAGTAGTGTAGGGGAGAGGGACCTGGGGGTCCTAGTGGATGGCAGGATGACCATGAGCCAACACTGTGCCCTTGTGGCCAAGAAGGCCAATGGTATCCTGGGGTGTATTAGAAGGGGGGTGGTCAGTAGGTCGAGAGAGGTCCTCCTTCCCCTCTACTCTGCCCTGGTGAGACCGCACCTGGAATATTGTGTCCAGTTCTGGGCCCCTCAGTTCAAGAAGGACAGGGACCTGCTGGAGAGAGTCCAGCGCAGGGCAACTAAGATGATTAAGGGAGTGGAGCATCTCCCTTATGAGGAGAGGCTGAGGGAGCTGGGTCTCTGTAGTTTGGAGAAGAGGAGACTGCGGGGGGACCTTATTAGTGTATATAAATATATAAAGGGGGAGTGTCATGAGGATGGAGCCAGGCTCTTTTCAGTGGCAAACAATGATAGGACAAGGGGTAATGGGTATAAACTGGAACACAAGAGGTTCCACTTAAACTTGAGAAGAAACTTCTTCTCAGTGAGGGTGACGGAACACTGGAACAGGCTGCCCAGGGAGGTTGTGGAGTCTCCTTCTCTGGAGGCATTCAAAACCCGCCTGGACACATTCCTGTGTAACCTTATTTAGGTGTTCCTGCTCTGGCAGGGGGATTGGACTAGATCTTTTGAGGTCCCTTCCAATCTCTAACATACTGTGATACTGTGATACTAATAATGCAGTGAAGAAAGCAACACTCTTCAGTGTTTGCCCTATGGAAGCACAATGTGCCCCTCTTTACTTAAGCACATTTGTGGGTAAATATTATAACGTGCTTCTAAAAGTCCTGCTGCAATGAAACAGGTTTTGTGATTACACTCTGATGATTACAAGGAAAGCAGAGATTATCCAGAAAAAAAAAAAAAAAAAAAACCAGAAAAAAGAGGGGGAAAGGGCTGGAAAAGAAGTTGCATTGCTCTTTGAGTGGACAGAGGGAGAAATGACACTCCCATTCTTCAAGAGGGGAAAGTGGATGTCTGCAGGCAGTTGGACAGAACGGTGGAGGTTTGCACAGCCATCTGTAGGGTCTGGCCATGCAACTCTTAATAGTATCAATATTGATAATCTGTGCCACTGACTTGCAGCAGCCCAGGGTGTAGTTCTCCCTCTTTCTGCACTGATGCTGAAGTACTGGCTTGTGCAGTCGTGGCACTATGACTGCAGTCATGCTCCATCACACCGTGTCTTTGCACAGTGCAGTGATACAATCTAGCGCTCTAGTCCTAGAGTGCTTATATGCCTCTGATTTCAGCATATGAGTTTTAAACTGGAGCGATTTTACTCCTTTCCCCATTTCTGAGATTCTTAAGTTGCCATAAAAATGTTACGCTACAGCTAATGCAGAGCTGCAGGAAGTTCATTACACAGAAAATATCCATGTCAGACGAGGGGACGCTGCAGGAAGCATTGGTCTGCTCTGCAGGTCTTGGGTGCTGTGCAGTCTACAGTTTCTGAACATGTTGGCTATTGAGAGTGCATTGAGTCTATGGGATATCTGGAAACAAATGCTGAAAAGAGAGCAGGAACAAAGCTGCAATCGGCAAGAAGGCTTGCTTAGGCTTCACAATATAGCGAAGTCTAGTAAAGCATAACAGAGGAGCTAAAACAGCAATTTGAGCTCAGCAAATCTTAAAATTTCCAGAAAGAGAATAAAGAAACACTGAACAGATTATTTGCAAATTCTCATCTCCAGTATTGTAAACATCTTTGTCGGCAACATGAACAGTGGTTTGAGTGTACCCTCAGCAAGTTTGCCAATGACACCAAGCTGTGTGGTTCGGTTGATACGCCGGAGGGAAAGGGTGCCATCCAGAGGGACCTCAACACACTTGTGAGGTGGGCTGATGCCAACCTGATGAAGTTTAACCATGCCAAGTGCAAGGTCGTACACCTGGGTTGGAGCAATCCCAGGCACAGCTACAGGTTGGGCAGAGAAGAGATTCAGAGCAGCCCTGCAGAGAAGGACTTGGGGGTGTTGGTCGATGAGAAAATGAACATGAGGCAGCTTCAGTGTGCGCTCACAGCCCAGAAAGCAACCGTATCCTGGGCTGCATCAAGAGGAGCGTGACCAGCAGGTTGAAGGAGGTGATCCTGCCCCTCTACTCTGCTCTCGTGAGACCTCACTTGGAGCATTGCGCGCAGTTCTGGTGTCCTCAACATAAAAAGGACATGGAACTGTTGGAACAAGTCCAGAGGAGGCCACGAGGATGATCAGTGGACTGGAGCACCTCCCGTATGAAGACAGGCTGAGAAAGTTGGGGCTGTTCAGCCTGCAGAAGAGAAGGCTGCGTGGAGACCTCACAGCAGCTTTCCAGTATCTGAAGAGGACCTATAAGGATGCTGGGGAGGGACTCTTCATTAGGGACTGTAGCGACAGGCAAGGGGTGATGGATTTAAACTTAAACAGGGGAAGTTCAGGCTAGATATAAGGAAGAAGTTCTTGTGAGCATGGTGAGGCACTGGGATGGGTTGACCAAAGAAGTGGTAAATGCTCCATCCCTGGCGGTGTTCAAGGCCAGGTTGGACAGAGCCTTGGGTGGCATGGTTTAGTGTGCGAAGTCCCTGCCCATGGCAGGAGAGGTGAAACTAGATGATCTTAACGTCCTTCCCAACCCTAACTGTTCTATAAATCTATGAGTCTCTCTGGCATCCTGGCATTCTGATCCAAAAGTTGCTATGTTAAATATTCTCCCTCATTTCCAGGCCAGTAAACAGACCTATCCCTGGGATGATTTAAGTTAATCCAGTTTTTCCTGAAAACATTGTTTCTTTTTTCCACAACAATCTTGGTAATCCAATTGTCTGATTTCTGAGTATTTCATACTTTTCCTTCCAATACCCCAGCTCTCTGTTTTCTGTTCTATGTGGCTGCACTGAGGAAGGTTTCGATCAGATACATGAGAAAACCACACAATTTAGTTAGAAATCATTCCTTCTCAATATTAAATGCAAACATATTTTATGACCCAAGCCATTGTGGTATTTCAAAGACAAAACAATTTATAATAAGTAAATTTTAAAAAAAACCCCAACTATATGACCAAATAATAAAAAAAAAAGTGAACAATGGTTTGATCCTGTGAGTCTTGTGTGTGACTGAATTTCTCAGGAAAGGCTTTTTCATTGCTTCAATGACTCTAAAACAAGATACTACAAAACAAGGCACAGAGACCCAGAAAGAAGGAATTGGATAAAGAATCACGAAGCACCTTGTTACTTAAAGCCTCATTTTTACACTGCTGTACCTATAACCTGTGGATCAAGTTCATCTTATAACTTATGATATTCAACTGATTGAGAAGATGTAACTCCATTATAACCTTCATTGAAAGACTCTAGCTGTGAACACCTTTTTCAGCTCTGAAGATCACCAGTGAATTTCCTGAATTTCACTCATATTGATGACTAACATGTTTCCACAATGTGCATTTCATTTTCTGACTATGAGAGGACAGCTGCCTTTCCTCTTGACCTGCATTTTCATCATGACAACTTCAAAAAGGCATTTCTATCCACAATCATATTAAAGGTCACGGCAATGTGGAATCCTAGCAGATTATCTAATCTTCTTTCCTTGCTGAAGGAAGATTAACTATGCATAGAGTATTCTTGGCAAATGTTTGCCTAACCTGTCCTTCAAAATCTCTCATGGAGGAAGTGCAATCTTTGTTTTAGATGGTCCTTTATTTTTGTTATGGGAATGTTTCTGTGAAGATCAAGAAGATGATTCACAACAAAATACCACCTTTTATCCAAATTAGATTAATTTAACAAAACAGCTCTTTTTGGAAATTTCCCTCTTCTGGGAGGTTATAATGATGGACAAATCAGCAAGAAAGACACGAGGCCCTAAACTTTATAGTTTTGAAGCACTGGAAGTGCAAATGTATGCTAAAGTTTGCCATCTGTGCTTGGTGCTTTTTATACTTTCACCTTTGTAGTGTGAAATTGTCACCTTAATAGCAGTGTGTAGACATATTCCTATTTATTCTTCATTGTTTATATATACACACACATTCACACATATACAGGGATATGCTTGTATGCAAAGTGCATGTCTGTGAGACAAATACCGAGAGCAAAATGAGAAAAGGAGTATTTTCACTCTTGGTCCCTACAGAAGTCAATATATGAGGTGGTTGAGCCTTTCTGATATACGTTGCCTGTCATTCAGCCCAGATGGATGTAGAGCTCAACACAAGGTAAAAAGCCTAGACAATTAGAAGCCTATGCTTGTTTTCCCCCAAAACACCTTTCACCACGATTGTTTGAAAAACTTGGGGAAAATTAAACTTGGGGAAAGTGATGTCTTAATGATTTGCCACCACTCCCCAATTATGAATTAATGTTTTACTTTTATAATTTATGAACCATAATTTATGAACTAAGCTAATTCATTTAAGCATAAAATCCACATTTCCATGGTAACAGCATGAATGAAGAAGGAGCGAACTTGCAAAGTTCAACTGTATTTATTACAGTACTTAAAAATAAACCTCCAGCAATTTTCACCAAGGAAATTGCTGTAGTCTTTTTGTATGGGAAAAAAAAAATAAAGCTTTTACTGTAAATCTGTACAAGAACAACTTGGTTTTGCATTATACTTGATAAAGACCTGTATGTGTCAAAACATGTAGGATCTTTTTTGTACTGTGATTTTAGCTGAGGAAACTATTTAAGGGGAACCTATTGTTAGACTGAGAAATAGGATATAAAATTGTGTAACAGTGGAAGTAGCCTATGTTTTCATGAAAACACAGATTTGAGCTTTTTTTTTACGTAGTCAGTATTTTCATTAAACAAGCTTAGTGTCAGGTTTTACAATAGAGAGTATAATGATGGATATTCATTAGCCATGCTCTAACTATTCCTTTTCATTCAACTGAGAAGTTATCAGTTTAATATGTTAACAAACCTCAGCTAGAAATCAGATCAATGAAATAAATATCTTGGTTTGAAACTATTTTTAAATTTAGCCTGTTCTTGAAGAGTTATTTCAAACCTGCACAGCATTTGAAAGCAAAGGATAATAAACGAGTGAAACTATTTACAAGGAAATTAGTATATCTTCTATGTTTTAATTGTTTCAAACCAAGAATCAAGATATTTTTAGAAGCCTTATGAGTAAAAAGCAAATTATTGGGCTCAGTAAAGAATAAACAGGTAATCTAATTAATCTAATAATGTAATAAATCTAATAATCTATTTTTTTTCTTTAAAAAATACTGAAGTATATTACAAAAATAAAGGAGGAAAAATATCTCTTAGTGGAGAGAATTCTGTTTGAAATACAGTCAAATAAACCAATATAATATACCTCTACATGTGAAAATACATGATCCCCTTGTACTCAGAGCTTTTACAAACACAGTTTCCCAATTTTTCTATGGATTTAAAAAAAATTAAAAAAGTCTGGTTAAATCAGGCATCCGTATTCCTTATGCAGAACTATACACCTAGTGCTATAAAATTCCTTGTCAGCAACAAGGAGAAAGCTGGTGATGCATGATATGTCTGTATCTCCTTTGGGACATGTGACTCTCAACATCTGAAGACATCTAGCCAACCTAGCATTTCCCTCTAGTATCATTCAACTCAATAATCCAGACTAAGAATTCAAAAGCTTATCTTATCAGAAGCAATAAAGTCAGCAAAAAACTCCCATGACTGACTGGACGCTTCTCCTGTAGTGTTTTACCAATGATTTCATTCCTTACTTCAGCTCTTCCTTTTGCCATGAAGTAAAACTTTTTTCTGGTGTATTATTTTCAGCTGCACATACGTAAGTCCATGGGAATTGATGAGATGCATCCCATAGTCATGAGGGAACTGGCAGACATAGCTAATAAGCCACTTTCCATCATATTTAAAGTCCCAGCAGTGAGACAAATTACCCAGAGACTTGCAAAAGGGGAAATATCCTTTTATTCTTAAAAAAAGAATATTTTATTCTTTTTTATTCTTTAAAAAGGAATAAAAAGGAGGACCCTGCAAACTACCAACAAGTCAAACTCACCTCTATACCTGGGAAGATCATGGAACAGAAGCTCCTACAAGCAATGTCAAGTCAAATGTATGGCAGGGACCTAATTAGAGACAGCCAACACAGTTTCACAACAGGCAAATCATCCCTAAGTAATCTGCTGGCCTTCTACAGTGAATTGATGGACTGATTGTGTTGCTGGATAAGAGAAGAACAACTGTTTTCATCTACCTTAACTTCAGTAAGACCTTCGATACAATCACACACAACTTTCTTGTCTCTAAATTTAAGATATAGCCCTGTCCAACATGGCCTTGAACACTGCCAGGGTTGGGGCAGCCACAGCTTCTCTGGGCAACCTATGCCAGCGCCTCAGCACCCTCACTGTAAAGGACTTTTTCCTTATATCCAACCTAAATCTCCCCTATTTAAGTTTGAACCTATTGCCCCTTGTCCTACAACTGCAGTCCCTAATGAAAAGTCTCTTTCTATGTGTGTATAGTAATCAACATTTTGGAACCACTGGGAGGTTAATTTCCACATGCATATAACCACAACGAGAAGATCATTGCTCACTCCTGTTTCATCCCACCTTTCTGCTACATACCTCTATGCCTCCTACATACCAATTGAAATAGTATTTCTAGACTGCTAAAACAAGGTGAATGATAGCTTTTTTCAAAGAGGATTCCTAAAAGCAAAAGTAATCCTGAGCAGCAAGTGGAAAAAATCTACATCCTCTAAATCATGCCCAGCTAATCACACAACACAGTTTTGAATCTACTGTTGTTTTTGAGAATTTCACCCAAAACTGCTGTTCAGAAGACTTACCTCTTCAGGGTCTGTAATTAGTGGAATCATGAAAAAAAAAAGGTGATTTTTACATTTTCCACTGTGTAGTGATGCCCAACACATACTGACTGAAACACTGTTGTCATAATTTTGCTGTTCTGGGTTCAAGGAATAGTTCAAATGTTGTATTTAAATCAGAATTATTTCTTTCTGGAAATAGACTCTTCAGCAACTTAAGCTGTGGGGAATTTGTCACACAAAGTCAAAATTTTCAAATGACCTTAAGAGCTTTTTCAATTTAATCCATTAAAGATGCCTTGTTTCCACAAAAAAAAAATGCTGACTTGATGGAAAATAAAATACGGAAACTTCACATGTAATACTAGCTTAACATTGTAAAGAAATGTCAGTGACAGCACCGAAACAGAGGATTTCAGTATTATCAAAATTAGTCTAGAAAGTCAAAATTATTCACTTCAACTTTTTATCACTGAAAATTTTATCTCAAATCTCAACCTGCAAAATATATTCAACAACTTATGTCTGCACAGAAACCTTTTATACTGATTGTATCTAAGCAATTCTATTATTTCCCAGCAGTTAAAGAACAATTTCGTACTGATATTTAACCAGTTCTATTACTTCCAAGCAGCTAGGTTTCCTTTTAAAAAAACCATGCCTTGTGCATTTCTTCCAGAGATGTCCTCTTCTCATTTCAATATTCCTTTCAGTCACATGCGGTGAAGATCAGATAAATTCAGAGAACATCTTCCATTGAAATAATCTTATAAAATGCAAATTGCTCATATAATCTGATGATATTTCACAAGCTAACTGACTTTAGCACTGCTTTCTCTGTGGCCATTTATAAAGCTAAAAATCTCTGGCAATCTTTCTGGCTATGGGGCTGTCTATAAACATTTTATTATTACTTCTATACGCAAAATTATTCCCAGTAAAGTACACAGGGTCAGTATCTCTTTTGCATGGAGGACAAGAGTGAATGAGACATGCATGACAACAGAATATCAATTGAATAGAGCTGTATTTATCTGAGAGGAACATTTTCTGTTCCCATAATACTTTACTTAATAGTTTTAGAAATAGCACTCCCCTTGACCCAAAGAAGTTATATCATGCCCCATTTCACACATTAACCAAAAATAACATCAAATCTCTTAGGAAAACAAAGCCAGCCAGATTCTACTGTTAATTGTAATACAAGCGTTTAATTCAAAAAAGGACCATAAATATCTACAGTCGTAAAATATAAGAATCTGTCCCAAAGAATAAATAAAATCTGAGTAAAATATGACACACGCTAAGTGAGAATTTACCTCTACTAAAGCCAATGCTAAAAAAAAAAAGTTATTTATTTCAAAGAACATTGCTGATGTTCCTTAAGGTATAAAATAAACGTGAATGCGCACGCCATGATAGTGAGTTTGTGTGTAAACCTCAAATATAAAAAATTGATGCTCCTTTGTATTCTTTTGGCAGATTATGAGCTCTAGTTTAGCTATTCTACAATAGCAGAATAATACAGTCGGAGGGTATCCTTTTCTATCCCCTTCTCATCACCACATTGAAAGGGGACTCGGCATAGTGAAATATGCTTTAGGAGGCATTTGTGAATATTTATCCAGTCACAATGCCTGGGACACTGGGTACAGCGTAAGGGCATCATGCAATTATCAGATGGCATTCTGAACACTAGAATACTGTAATCTGAACTATTTCATATAAATTCACAGGTTTTGGGCACCATCAATCCAAGTATGGTTTCCTGATCTGGCTCCTACAATGAGTTCACTCCCGTGAACACTACAGAAAGGATGGAGAGTATATAAACTAGTAGTGATTGCTCACTGAAAGTGACTGAAAGTCAGGGAGTTTAGTCTTGATCTAGATGACAGAAATATTATGTGGGTATCTAGTGGAAGCACATTTGAAGGGCAGGAGATATTCCTGCCTGTATTTATCAATCAGAACCAAGGAAAGGCCACTAAGAGCTGTTAGTGACTCAGCAAGACAAGTCAAACTGGACTATAAAAAGATTCTCACAAGGGAGGAGGATAGGAGAATCTGTAGTGACAGGTGACTCATCTAGAAGTAAGAAGAATGAGATTGGGTTAGTCTTCTGCTAGTTGGAGAGATGCAGCTGTTGACTGCGTCTGAAGAGAGAGAGAAGTAAGGGGAATAAATAAATAAAATAAACATACACCATAGCACAGGCTTTTTTCCATCCTCCACCAAACCAACACAGGAATGTAGCTCATCTCCCCACCCGTGATGACTCTTGGTCCTTCACAAAACCTGTGATGTAATAAGGTAACGAGAATTAAATTTAATGGTTGACAGAGACTGTGTATATGTGCATGCACAAGTTTATCTTTTGTAATGATAAGAATGTCTCTCTCTAAATATTCGTTCAGAAATCTCCTTATTAACGGATGCTGCTGCTGTATACAATGCTCTTGAAATACAAGCCAAACCACAAAATGCACTAACTGGGAAGTTGATTGCTGCCTGCTCATTTCAGTGGAGTTCTGCCCAGGAAGTCAGAGTAGATGATAGCCCAGGCCTTCTGGCCCAAATCCAGATGTACCTCTGCTAATTCATACACACAAAAAGAGCACAAGACTGGAACAATCTGGAAAAGCTTGCAATTCCCTAGTTGTTACTGCAACAGAAAGCTGTCATTTCATACTTTTGGTTTGCATTGTTCTCTGCTTCTTGCCCAATGTTTGCTATAAATAGTGACATTTCATGCCCATTTATGAGATGGATTTCTGTAAGAGATGCAGAAATTCTGAAGCTATAACTGAAGTTGTTAAAACTCAAAATTAAGCTATGCAATGCTCAGAAATGTTGGCCATCTGCTATAATTAAAACTTTTAAACATATCTCAGTACTTCTGATACATTATTTTTCTCTGTCATTTGACAGCCCTCAGCACTGAAATAGCTTCTTGAATATTTTAGAATCAACATTACAGTACCATCACTTTGGTGAAAGAATTAGAATTAATTTTTCACAACTGCATGATTTCAGGACATTGTGAAACGACTTCAGTGGGTTTCTTTAAGCAGCAGTGTCCCAGTATCATATTGAACAGTTGTGTCTATGGCAACATGTTCCCATTGTCATAGATCTCATACATCTACCAGCATCTCTGGGTGGTTTTTTTTTTTTTGGATAGTTAACTCAGAATTCCATCCTAATTGTTAAAATCAGAATGAAAATTGAAGTTCATGCATAAAGCATCTTCTGCCTATATACTGTCCTACACAGCTTGAATGGGCAAAACCTCTTTTGGATGAACAGAGCTGGGAAACATTTGAGACCAAAAGAGATTACAATTTACTTTTTATTTCCTGGCTTCTGCTACCACAAAAAAAAAGATCTGTTTATTCATTATTTCATTATTGCATAGAAAATAATGTAAATTATAATGTTTTTTCTTTATACTAGAAGGTAAACTGGTAGCAGTCAGAGCCTGAATGAGAGCCAGGGCTCTCAGGATCTCTCTTTCAGCTTACCAGGTGTGGTAAACAGGTCTACCCCTCAGTTTATTCATCAGCAAACTGGTATTTATGGTATCATTCCCCGTAATCATACTCAAAATGTCAATGTTCTTATTACAACTCCCAGTCCTTTCTGCTCTGCAACTACACTGCAATTGCATCTTACCTTTCAGTAAGGAGACACTTCAGACTGCAAAGCTTTGAATGAGAAATGTAAGTAACAGCAGTTAACATTTTCGAGTAATTTTTACAGACTGATTTGAAATATTTGATTTTCTAAATCTGAGCAAGCATATCTCATTGAATCTTTGTGCTCTACCACCTACAGCATTTCCCAGAGTATTTTTCCCTCTCTGAAAGCATTTATTTGTACCTTCCTCTATCACAAGCAGCAAGCTTGATTTCAAGCCTGGGACTTGATCTTTCTCACAACTCTCCCAGCATATATTGAAGACATCTCCAGGTTGGCACCCCACATTTCTAGGAAAAAAACCCAATTGCTAAAGCATTTAGCACTGCTATATTCCTAGGAAAATACCAAAATCGATGAGATGTCATTTATTGTAATTTCTCTGGACTTTGCACTAGAATACATCTTCAACATACTGCCATCTTTGTTCAAAGAACCTCTAAGTTATTGTGTTAGTGCTTTCCTGGTATGTGGTTTTACATTCTGCTGAGCCATAGTCATCAAAAGTAGCTATGCAGTACCCAGAGCAGTCAGCAGTCTTCATCTTGCCTATAACTCTCTCTCACTGCTCTACTTCACCTTATTTTACTATAATATTTTAGGTATAGTATTTTATTATATTATCTCCAGCTACTCCACAGAAAACCAGTTAAAGGTGAAGAGCATCAGAGGGGAAGGAAATTAATACCCCCTAGCCAAATTTTCTGAAGAAGCCTTTGACAGATTTATACCTGAAACGCAATACAGAGCTATGTATGTAACGTCAGAAGGTCCAGCTGCAGAAATAGGACACAGAAAGAAGATAGCAAAGGAATATTCTTTAATTCTGAGAAAAAAAAGAGAGACTGCATGTGGAAAATCTTAGTGGATCAGTAGCTGCTCACTGCCCTTTGCAAGTCGGGAGTTCACTAGTTTGGGCAATAGCTCGTGGCTCTCAAGACTTAGTTTAACTCCCTGCTTTGCCACAGGCACACACCAGTGTGATAAGGAGCAAGATGATTAACCTACAAGATCTCAGGTTCATATATATGAAGATTAGCTTGTGAGCATGACTAAGTTTTTAAACATTGTAGGATCATCCAATGCTACCAAAACCATCACAGCAAAAGCAATGTTAAATCAAGTCTACCTAATCCCAACTAATCTGGGACATAGCCTAACACCTAAAACCCATTTGAAGACTCAAAGAGCCATCCAGTCTGCTAGTTCTGCAGGATTTCCAGAGCCTCCAGATGCCTTAATTACTTTGTATCTTCTGATTTAGCCTAGAAGTTGTCTTTTCATTTCTAGATTAATACAGAAGCATGTATTCTAATAAACTGGCAACTACGTCCAACCTAAACCCTGTTGCAACTCACCTTTGATGAGTTAGGCACTTAAACCGTGATGAAATTCTTCCTTGAGCTCTATTGTAATTATCTCTCAGAAGCATAAAATCTAGAAGTCAACACTACCATTAGTATCAGGTAGTAGTGCAGCAGCAAAAATGATGCCATCTTTACATCCGAGATCCTTGTGATTGGATCACTCAGCAGAGACAACGTATATAATCATCATCATTTTCAGAAGAGAGCTATATGCAGAGATGCTGAGTGGATAGGCTTTTGCTCATGGTCCCTCATTACTCACAAAAGATAAGAGACCTGAGTCAAGCGGACTGTATAGGTCTTTGGAGTCTCCTGAGTTCCCTCTGTCTATGGAGAGCAGCAAGTACCTAAGCCAGGAATGATGTCCTCTGCATGTCCTGAGAGGCTTACTGCATCCCTTGTTCTTTTAAAACATTTAGTTATGGTAGGCAGACTTATCTGCCTCTGCTCTCAAACAGATGCCTAAAATTTTACTGAGAGAATATCCAAGTTAAGCACTGGAATTGGGCTGAATGCAACTGAGGGAACCACGCTGGGAAGCATTTATGGCACATATCACACCCCTGTGTTACAACATCCACAAACTGCAATCCAAACAAAGATTTAAGTTAATAAAAGAAAAGTTCAATAAACAAAATTCCCTCCACAGAAACTAGACCAATCTACTTCAGATATAAAGGCACCATTTTAGTGTATGATTCCAAAGGAAAAGGGCTGTTTAAGTGTGCAGGGAAAGTTAATCAAAACTGCATTCCATCACTGCACATGCTCCTGGAAATGTGATTCATCCCCTTGCTTTCCTCCCAGATAGCTACAAAAATGGAGGGAGGTTTAAGGAACTCCTTTCCATGAGTAATTCAAAAGCTGAGTCACCTCTTGATATTCAGTCCATAGCCTGAAACAGCCTAACTTTGAGAGGAAATAGCCAAGATTTATAGATAAAGAAAGTGAAAAGAAAAGACTAGAAAATAAATGAATCTGTGCATGGGAAAGCCCAAAACCTGTTAACCAACCCTGTGATGAACTGCCAGAGCACAGAGCTCAGCAGCTGCATAACAAAGAGTGGATAGCCATGAGGAATGCTAACGAGCACTCCTGCATCAGGCTTGACTAGAAGGATGTTAAACACTAAATTAAAACCTAAGCATTGGCCAGAGAACACATGCAAGGGTAGTCGTTTGGGAGCATTTTCAGTTTATCATTCTCTCTTCAGAAGCAAGATGAAAAAGACTCTCCATAAAGCAGAAAAGGCTGAAATAGTCACTGCATCAGTTTAGGAACACAATGGCTGCTAGGTGAAAAAAGTAATTTTCAAAAAGGAAATCCAAACTTGTCTTCTCTAACATTTGCAGGCATCTCTTATCTCCTGGAAGCCAGAAATGTTCAAATCCCTTTAGTAAAACAACATCCCAAAGACCTAACAATGTCCAGGGACTGGTCATTGCGGAGATGCTACCCACTTGGGACCTATACTGATTTTCAATATGTATATGCTTTCCAGTCCTGGTTGACTTTGTGCTTTGTCCCATCTACTTTTTATTGCATGTCAAAAGCAGAAAAAACATAATCATTCATCTTAGAGCTAAGTAATCTTTCATGTAATCTTCTTTTCTGGAACTGGATATTTTTTAAGATAATGTGCATATTGTCTGAAATTAAGTATGCACAGCAGTTTTTCTATGCTGTTTAACAGTACTACTATGTCTCATGCCAGCTAAATATGTTTCAGTAGATTTTAGAGCAGATTTCTGCAATGTAATCTACTTAGTATTGCTCATGGCAAGTATCTGGAAACTTCAGTAGATGTGCAATATGATGGCTCAGTGTCTTCCAATGCTTTAACAACACAACCAGGAACAAATGCAAAGAATAAAACAATTTTCACACAACTAGCCCTAAGCTCTAAATTGTCTGTTCTAACTTCAAAGTACTCAATGGTATTGCCTGGCAGCTAATAACTACTGAAATTATATACACTGGTGGTAGCAGAGAACTTTGGTTGCCTGCAAATGCATTGTTTCATTGGGCTCCTGCTTTCAAGCATTTTGTTTCTCAGTTTTTCCAAGACTGTGTTGAGTATAATAGGGAAGGAAACTGAAAAGGTGCCTTTAAATCAGCTTTTACAGTTGCTGAATTTATCAGTGTCTCAAGGTAGAATTGGTTTGGATATTACAAGAACATACTGGCTACTGTGATGATAGCCAATGGTCTCAATTTGTTAGGATTTACATAGCTGGGCTCAACAAACAAGAGTGCAGCCAAATCAGGGTACAGGGTCACTCCAGCACTGTAACCCCTGTGACAACTAGCCTTGAGATGCCATTCAATGTAACTGCTCCTCCTATTCTATGTGAGCCAAGAGAATGTGTAGGTGCCATGACTACAACCTTGTAATGCAAGAGAAACTTCATCCTGGACTGCTCTTGTCTCCTGTGGATGCATGACCAACAGTTCCCAGAGGCCAGGCTTGGTTGTTCCCAGAAAAAGCCATATACCCAACAATAGCTCCCAGCTATAGTTGCAATAGGTGTTATATCGATTAATGAATAAATAATAAATATAAAATAATCAAAATAAATAAATTATAAAAATCAAATCATTGATCTAGAAAGAGACAGCAAATGGTAATGTGAAGATTACAAATAGATTGCTTCATTTTCAAAAGCTAATCTGATGGTAACTCCAATGATTATAGCTTTGATTTAAGCACACTCAGAAGTAGCAGGTCAGCTTACAGAATGAACTGACCTCTCTCAAGTGTTAAGCTAGATATCTACCAATGCATGTTTTGTTGTGAAGAGAAATAAAAAGAACAAGTTTGACCCAGGTAATCAATATAACACACTTTTTGGAAGCAACATCCATCAGTTTGCTGTAAAATAACTGTGCTGGTTCTTAAGCTGCCTGGGAAAGGAAACTCACATGGTGAATTTACCTATAATGAAAGTACAAGGCAAATCTTGCCTTGGATAGGGAAGAAATTAAGAAATCCATTTCTGTGATTCAATGTCAAATCACTGCTGAAAGATATAAATATCACAGTGGCTTGTTTTCACTCTGATCCTTAACATACCTTCTTCTATTTATCCTTCTCTCTTCCTTTGGCTGTGTATTCCCAGAGGCAAGGGAAACTAATGGCTTGCTTACATTTCAGTTTGATAGGAATGTCATTTTCTTCCCATATTCCCATAAGGGACATGGCAAGACTCACACTCTCCAGTATGCTAGACAGGTTGAGAAAGTTGGGTCTGTTCAGCCTGGAGAAGAGAAGGCTGTGTGGAGACCTCAGAGCAGCCTTCCAGTATCTGAAGGGGGCCTACAAGGATGCGGGGAGGGACTATTCATCAGGGACTGTAGTGACAGGACAAGGGGTAACGGGTTCAAACTTAAACAGGGGAAGTTTAGATTGGATCTAAGGAAGAAATTCTTTACTGTGAGGGTGGTGAGGCACTGGAATGGGTTGCCCAGGGAGGTTGTGAATGCTCCATCCTTGGCGGTGTTCAAGGCCAGGCTGGATGAGGCCTTGGGTGGCATGGTTTAGTGTGAGGTGTCCCAGCCCATGGCAGGGGGGTTGAAACTGGATGATGTTAAGGTCCTTTCCAACCCTAACTATTCTATGATTCTATGATTCCCCACTTGCCGGTCCTAGATGAAGGATGTGGTCCACAGCAACCAGTCCCTGGAAAAGCAGCATTTCTGCACCCATCTGACTCCATGGGACCCAGCTGCCCTGTTTCTTACTCCATGTCGCACGGATTCATTGGGCTGGGGAGCAGGTTGCCACCCACTCCACTGCCCCCCTGTTCTGTCCAGGACCAAGCAAGATGGGCAGGGGGAACCATATTCTCTCCTATTAAAGAACCAGTCTTACTCACATTCTCACATTCCCTTGTACATTTGCTGTAACATAGCAGCCTGATTTCACAGAAATATGAAGAAGTGAAGTATGCTTCAGCAAAAATGATCCTCGGGCTTCACACTCTATCATACATCGATATTGCAGCCTGCAGGGTAGTGCATTGGTGTCTGTTCTAGCTCTCAATAAGCTAGCTGAGATACTGGAATCAGAGCATCATGGTGTTGTTCATAGGTTAACTTCTTTTCCCCAAGAGGATAAATCAGCCTAGAGCAAACATATCCTTGACTGCAATCTACATGCAGGACTGTGCCTTCCTGCTGTCCAGCACACTGTCAGAAGATATTCACTCAGAAACTGAAGTGGAATAGTTCTGATCTCTGCAGCTCATTTCAGCCCTAACACGTCCCATACCAGCGGCAGAAAGTGGCACTAAGGAAATTCAGTATTGGTTGAGTTTCCCCTTACCCCACAGTGACATTCTCCCTGGGGGTCTCCAACCAGCCAAGGCAACTTGCAGCACAGAACGGCATTAGACCGAAGAAACCGTTCTGTTGTGTAATCAAGTGTTTAAATAGACATTGTAAGTAGGCTATGGTGCACATGCACAATCCTATAAAGACTAATATACCTGAAAAATTACTAGGAAAAGTTTAGTCCTCAAAAGAATACCATTGGTAGAACTAGGCTTTCCCCATCATTTTTGTAATGAGGCAGAAGTAGCATACAGAATAGGCCAGGTATGACAAAGAGTGTAACATCGTTTATTAGTCTTATCTTCTCGGTGTAACATGGTAGATGGTATTAAAGGTCAATGATAAGACACTCTATTTGAAAGTCTGACCTAACTCATGTCCTGTTGAAACCTTACCAAGGCCTACCATCGCATAAAACTTATTCCAAGCAATGGCATGTGTTCACAAGAATTTCTTATGAGAAGACTAAAAGTGAATTTGACTCTGTTATGGATAGGTAGCAGTTTGGTAGCAAATCACTTACTTGATTAGTCTCTTTTACTAAAACTGCCCACACATTGCTTATGCTTCTCCAGATTATTTGTTTTGCATCAATTACAAGACAAACATTTTGTGTTGATATCTGTTTAACCTGTGAAAAGTTAGCAGCAGTTTATTGTGAATCTTTTCTGTTCCACCTTTCAATTATAATTGATAATTCTGACTGGATATCACTTTCTGTTTATAGGCAGGGTAGGTTTAACTCCTATGATTGGCTGTCCAACCTAACAATCTTCAAAAAACTTCTGGATTTCTTAGGGATCCCTGCTAGTAAACATGTTTGCTAAAATAACTGGGAAAAAAACATGACAGTGAAAAGTAAACAGCCAGAATGTAAGGGGTTGTTTCCCCAGTGAATATTCATAGGCAATGCCTAAGGTTCGTAATGTTCTAGCTCTTACAAACGTACAATAAAATACTGAATAGATATCTGGCATTATAATGTACATGTTTCAATACATTTTCCTGCTTGTTAAGCTATATTAATTAAATATATATGTATATCTAAAGAAGGTGAGTGAGAAACAACAGGAAAGAAGGTAGGAGTAAGTCTGTAGAGGAAAAATACCAAACTTTAGTCTCTGAGAAGAGAAGCAGAGAAGACAGACATGAAGCAATTGAAGGTGTATAAGACTATCTATGGCAATGAGCTACTTATCTATTGAGTTTGCATTGAAAGAGGGAAAAATGGAAGGATAGGAATGGCAGCGGTGCCTCTTGCTCTTATCCTGAATGTAGATCCCTGTATGGGGAGGCTTTTCTCTCTAGCCCTTCAGGAGCTGTTATTTGTGTGGGAGAGTGGAATGCCATTCTTTATTACTCACCCCTTTCAATCTGCACAGCACAACCCAGCTCGAATATTCTGCTTGCCCTGTGCACGCTGCTCCCAGGAGAATGCAGAGAATCCAAGAAATTCCACATAAAATCCCGCAGCAAAGAACTGATTTAGATTCCTAAGTTCTGCCATGTAGCCATAGAGACTCCACAGCTCACTGCTCCCATCGAAACCTCTGCTTAAAATTGAAGGGCTTTTCAAAACAGTTCATGCTGCACTTCAGTCTGTGCATGATGCAATCCTCAGTTTGTACTGGTGAGGTAGGAATTGCAGCTGGAGGGGGCAATATGTATGAACTTTGGATGAAGTTTGTGAATCCCTAAAGGGCACTGACTTGGCAGGTTTTCTTTCTGCATTCCATCCAGTCAAAGCCAAACAGAGGGCTTACTGAGGCGTCTCCTTTTGCTCTCCTGTCCTGATGCTCTCAGTTCTGTACATTCCACTCATTTTCATAGAATCATAGAATCATAGAATAGTTAGGGTTGGAAAGGACCTTAAAATCATCCAGTTCCAACCCCCCTGCCATGGGCAGGGACACCCCACACTAAACCATGTCACCCAAGGCTTCATCCAACCTGGCCTTGAACACCGCCAAGGAAGGAGCACTCACAAGCTCCCTGGGCAACTCATTCCAGTGCCTCACCACCCTCACAGTAAAGAATTTCTTCCTTAGATCCAATCTAAACTTCCCCTGTTTCAGTTTGAACCCATTACCCCTTGTCCTATCACTACAGTCCCTGATGAAGAGTCCCTCCCCAGCATCCTTGTAGGCCCCCTTCAGATACTGGAAGCTGCTCTGAGGTCTCCACGCAGCCTTCTCTTCTCCAGGCTGAACAGCCCCAACTTTCTCAGCCTGTCTCCATACGGGAGGTGCTCCAGTCCCCTGATCATCCTCGTGGCCCTCCTCTGGACTTGTTCCAACAGTTCCATGTCCTTTTTCAGTTACAGCGTTTGTATTATTTTATTCAAGCTTCCAGACCAGGTATTTTTATTCGCACTTTCACTTTAGAAAGCATCTTTCTTCAACTGTAAAGGATATTTTTAAACAGAATTCATATCAAGTAACTCCATTAGGCTCATACCTTCATCTTAAGCTCAGTCTCAAGTCCAATAATAAAGTCATCTAAGTCATTTATGATTAAACCATGAAATAAAAGAGCCATAAGAACGCAACCAAACCTTATATAGTAAAAGAAAAATCTTTATCCTTAAAATGCAACAGTAAGTTATTCAAAATGTAAGTAAAACATACTCATGGGTGGGAAGACAATTCTCTCACCTACATATTTGTCAATTAATCTATGCTAATACACACAGGAGAAAAAGCAGGTCCACTGGCATTTGAATTATATATATTAGGAAAAAAATCCTTTTAAAATCAAGAAAAGAGTCCCAGTTCCTCCAAGAGGGAATATAAGACAACTTTTATAATGTCCCTCATGACTATCTGTTGCGACATGATGTCTCACTGGTTCCTGACAGAATGCCCCTGCATCTCAGACTGCAGTGAGGGTCTCCTAGCTATTGTATGTCACAGAATCATAGGATCATAGAATAGTTTGGATTGTGAGGGGACTTCAAAGGACATTTAGTCCAACCCCCCTGCAATAATCAGGGACATCTTCAACTAGATCAGGTTGCTTAGAACACTGTCTCACCTGACCATATATAAGTATACATGTTGTATATCTACAGTTCAAAGCAGATACTGCTCAATGATATCTGCCTCTTTGTCTCTTATATATACACCCAATTGTCTTGCTACTGCACCTGGTGATAAGTGCTTTTTTTTTAGCAGTAAACCCATGTATGGGTCATTTAGCTTTCAAAAAGACAGTTAACACGCAGAAACAGTAAGCAATTAACACCGCTCCCATTCCATCTATTCAGTGTACATTTGTGCATTAGCTAGTATTGTGGTTTAATCCTAAACAGCAACTAAGCCTCACAGAGCTGCTCACTCACTCTCCCCAAACAGCATAATGGGGTGGAGAACTGGAAGAGTAAAAGTGAGGAAATGACAGAAAAGGAGTAATAATAATAATGGAATTAGAATACAAAAGTGATGCATATTGCTCACCACTTGCCAACCAGTGCCCAGCCAGTTCCCAAGCAGCAGCCACTACCAGCTCTCCCCCCCAGTTTATATACTGAGTATGACAGGATATGGTATGGGATATCCCTTTGGCCAGTTGGGATCAGATATCCTGTCTGTGTCCCTTCCCAGGTTCTTGTGCCCCTCCAGCCTTCTCTCTGAAAGGGCATGAGAAGCTGAAAAGTTCTTGACTCAATACAAACGCTACTTAGCAACAACTAAAAACTCATTATTCTCATCCTAAATCCAAAACACAGCACTATACCACCTAATAGGAAGAAAAATTATCCCAGCTGAAACCACGGCAACTGGGTCTACCAGTGAGTTGTGGCTGTCAAGGCTGGTTAAGTTTCCTGTAATTCTTGTGTTAGTGCACTACTGCCAATTCCCCAGGTTGCCCATTAACATTTGATGTCCTACAAATGTCCAAGGGCCATAAAGAGTGCATAGCACTCATCTATTGCAAGTTCAGAAACAGCAGTGAACCCAAGGAAGGCATCCATATGTATCAAACTTAAATGTACCAATGCAAGGAAAACAAAACCTCTAAATCCTCCAGATGGAGATGATACATACTGCTGATGATTTGTGAAGTCCTGACAATTTTGGAGATCATTGCCAGGGACATGGATCAGGTGGCTATGAAATGGAAGTCACCAAAGGAATTTGTGACTCAGCTTCCAGAAATGAAGTTTTTCTGATAGCCATCCCCAGTACATTACACAGGAGAAATTACAATACATAAACTCAGTGATATGATGAATGAGAAAGATGGAATCACAAAGCTCATTTTTCAAGGCAACACATCTTTTTGTCAAATATAAATCCTTTCTGGGAACCATTCATAATTCTGAAGTCTTTCCTAAAGATTCCCACAAACTTCATCCAAGTTCCTTAATTTAGCTCTGGAAACATCCACTTTTAACCACTTTTGAGGAATGGACTTTCTATTCCTCCCCCTCCAAGTCACTGAATTGGGTATGGCTAGAGGCATATTGCTGTTTCACCTAAATTTCTACCATTTTCATTTCATATTGTTCTAGTGGAAATGGTATTGAGCTCATGTAAGTTAGACTAGATACCATGATGGTGTTCAGACCTATCATCTTCTGACTGCCTGTGTTTCATTAAGAACATACTCATTTACTCACTTTCTGTTGACAAAGCTGAAACTTTCAAAGAACTTGTAAACCAAAACAGTAAAAACTTTTGCAAAGCCAATTAACAAATATATTAAACTGAGGGGAAAAAAACCCTCCTTTATATGCACACTAATGATGTCATCAATTTCAACTTTCTATTTCTGAACAAATATTAATATCAATTAATAATGCATGCCACCTACAGAGCTCTTTTCATCTTGAAAGAGCTTTATAAATATTAACTAATTAAATTGCCTGATCTTTTTCATTGTAATTTTATGTATTTATATAAAATTGGGGGACAGGGAGGGAAAAGACATTAGATGCCTAGGGACTTCAGTACCACAAAGACAAGAGCAGAAGCTTGTTTTGAATTTATGAGCAAGCTGCTACTTCTTCCTTATGAATGTTTTCCTTCTGCAGAGAAGCTCCCACCCAGGAAAGATTACCAGCAGAGGACATTCATATTACAGTTAAAACAAAATCTTTCTAAGGTTGTTCCAGCATTTAAGACCAAAATTAAGTTGCAGGAACTATTTTTACATCATTTAAGAAACAGCAATCTTCTTTGCCCTTTGACAACCCTTGTTGGGTTTTTTTGTTGGGTTTTGTTTGCTTAGTGAGAAAGATCTAATTTGTCTGAGACATCTTAGCAGCTGGACAAATACCCTGTATGGCCGTAACTATTTAAAATAGTATTCCTTTTCTAGTGGTCCACACTGAAGTATTTTAACTCAGCATTCAATCACTCTTGCCTCTTTTTCATACAGTCTTGCAATGCAAATGCTCCAGTGCTCAAGGCCAGGTTGGACAGAGCCTTCAGTCCCTGCCCATGGCAGAGGGGTTGGAACTAGATGGTCTGAAAGTCTCTTCCAACCCTAATTATTCTATGTTTCTATGATTCTTATAAGAAACCACTGTAAACAGAGTACATGAAACTCTGAAGGTATACAGCATTTATCAGCTAAAATTGTGCTTTTCTCAGTCTTGAGAAAAGAGCTTATGCTTCCTCTATCAGTTAAATACTTCATATAATGGAGCAGTTTTACATGCATTTCGAGTAGAAAGTTGTTGAAATGCTTATACAACCTTCTAAAGGATCTTTTCTCACTGCTAGAGAAAGGATTTTCAGCTGAATTATATCTAACAAAGATAGCACTGTTGGACAGGTTTTATAAAAGATCATTGCAGTCAGTAAAAATACCACAAAATTCACATGCTTCACCCTTGTGGAAGGTTGTTAAGTCTAGTTTTGTTAATCAAAACCAGAGATACTAAGATGTATCAGTCTAATAACTATGAAACCTCAAATGTTTTTACACCCTCAGGTGATATTACCTGAGATGTAAATTCAATGAATTCTACAAAATAATTGTATGACCTATTTGCGGCTATGGTGAGATATACCTTAGCACTGAAATACAGAAGTTCAATGTGTGGCAATGATATGCTCCAGCATGCTTTTTAGGATCATTTATTATTTATTTTAATGTATTTCTTTCAGTAATCTCATTAGAATCAGTGATACACTTGCAGTATTTAATAACATAGACATATCACAATTTCATAGAATTAATGCCTTAACAAGTGACAGGCCTAAATTTCACAAATCATGATGCTCTTGATGGTTTATTAGTTTCTACATGTTTTCCATATAAACAGATTTATGAACACGTTAAATTTTACTACTGCCATCAAGAAACTATGATTTTTATAGCACCAGACACACTTGGAGTAGCCCAACTTGCTCTATATATTTATGAGTTATTTAGTTACAATGTGCTAATCAATAGCTAAGACCCAAACCTAGACATTAACAGTTTTTAATTAAGATGGGAGTATTATCCAGGATGATAAACGTATAACCTGTTTTTCTCTAGGAACTCTAGAAGCGTTACCATTATTGTGATATCCAGTAGAGCTGGATGTTTGTATTTTTTGCAGCAACTACAATTCCCAGTGACAGGAGACAACCTTTGGGTCAGATGCTGTACAAACATGTACCATATATGCAATAAAGAAACAGTCCATGTCATAGGAAGTTTCCAGTAATACATAGGAGACAAAGTCAACAAAAAGTAGCACATTGCCTTCTGCAATTGCTATAGAAACAGACTGAGCAAGAGGTTTCAGCTATTTCCCTGGGAAAATGGTATTACAGAATCATAGAACAGTTTGGGTTGGAAGAGACCTTAAAGATCATCAAATCCATGCATTTCCAATTTAGAGACAAGGATGTCGTGCAGGACAGTGTCAAATGCTTTGCACAAATCCAAGTAGATGATGTCAGCTGTTCTGCTTTTATCCATCAACACTGTAACCCTGTCATAGAAGGCCACCAAATAGTCCAGACAGGATTTGCCCTTTGGGAAACCATGTTGGCTGCCACCAATCATAGAATCATAGAATCATAGAACAGTTAGGGTTGGAAAGGACTTTAAGATCATCTAGTTCCAACCCCCCTGCCATGGGCTGGGACACCTCACACTAAACCATGTCACCCAAGGCCTCATCCAACCTGGCCTTGAACACCGCCAAGGATGGAGCATTCACAGCTTCCCTGGGCAACCCATTCCAGTGCCTCACCACCCTCTCAGGAAAGAATTTCTTCCTTAGATCCAATCTAAACTTCCCCTGTTTAAGTTTGAACCTGTTACCCCTTGTCCTATCACTACAGTCCCTGATGAAGAGTCCCTCCCCAGCATCCTTGTAGACCCCCTTCAGATACTGGAAGGCTGCTCTGAGGTCTCCACGCAATCTTCTCTTCTCCAGGCTGAACAGCCCCAACTTTCTCAGCCTGTCTCCATACAGGAGGTGCTCCAGTCCCCTGAGCATCCTCGTGGCCCTCCTCTGCACTTGTTCCAACAGTTCCATGTCCTTTTTATGTTGAGGACACCACAACTGCACACAATGCTCCAAGTGAGGTCTCCCGAGAGCAGAGGGGCAGGATCACCTCCTTCGACCTGCTGGTCACGCTCCTCTTGATGCAGCCCAGGATACGGTTGTTTTCTGGGCTGCGAGCGCACACTGAAGCCGGCTCATGTTCATTTTCTCATGTTCATTTTCTCATCGACCAACACCCCCAAGTCCTTCTCCGCAGGGCTGCTCTGTATCTCTTCTTTGCCCAACCTGCAGCTGTGCCTGGGATTGCTCTGACCCAGGTGTAGGACCTTGCACTTGGCATGGTTAAACTTCATCAGGTTGGCATCAGCCCACCTATACAAGTTTGTCAAGGTCCCTCTGGAAGGCATCCCTTCCCTCTGGCGTATCAACCGAACCACACAGCTTGGTGTCATCGGCAAACTTGCTGAGGGCGCACTCAATCCCACTGTCCATGTCACCGACAAAGATGTTGAACAAGACCGATTCCAACACCGATCCCTGAGGGACACCACTCGTTACCGGTCTCCAGCCGGACATTGAGCCATTGACCACAACTCCTTGCGTGCGGCCATCCAGCCAGTTCTTTATCCACCGAGTGGTCCACCCATCAAATTGATGTCTCTCCAACTTAGAGACAAGGATGTCGTGTGGGACAGTGTCGAACGCTTTGCACAAATCCAGGTAGATGACATCAACTGCTCTGCCCCTGTCCATCAGTTTCGTAGCCCCATCATAGAAGGCCACCAAATTGGTCAGGCAGGATTTCCCCTTAGTGAAGCCATGCTGGCTGTCACCAACCACCTCCGTGTTTTTCATGTGCCTTAGCATGCCTGCCAGGAGAATCTGCTCCAAGAGTTTGCCAGGCACAGAGGTGAGACTGACTGGTCTGTAATTCCCTGGGTCATCCATTTTCCCCTTCTTGAAAATGGGGGTTATATTTCCCTTTTTCCAGTCATCGGGAACTTCACCTGACTGCCATGATTTTTCAAATATGATAGACAGTGGCTTAGCAACTTCGTCCGCCAGTGGATGGTGGAAGTCACCTCTTCATTGTCCATGTGCTTTAGCATAGTTTCCAGAAGGATCTGCTCCATGATCTTGCTGGGCACAGAATTGGGATTGACTCGTCTGCAGTTCCTCAGGTATTCCTTTTTTCCCTTGTTAAAAATGAGGTTTATGTTTTCTCTCTTCCAGTCAGGGGACTGTGTAAGGCTCGGTAGTCTCTTGGTGACATCCCTCTGACATGAGCTTCTGATAAGCAGCACATCTCTCTACAGAGTGTGTCAGGTTGTTAAACGGGTGCCTCTGTATCTCTCAGAAGAGAGTCACCTACTACTATGACCTGTCACCTCTTCTTAGTTGTGCTGGCTGTTATAGAGGGAGCAGATCTGGCTGCCTTACTCAGCTGCAGTGTCTCTCCTGATGTGTGCAGAGCAGTGGAGCAGCTCTTCAAGGGCACCTCAGGCTTCAGGGGAAGTCTCTTCCTTCTGCAGGTCCTTGCCATTGCAAGCTTCCATTCTTTTGCATTATTGGGCCTTCTCCCTTCCATGCTTGCTGCAGGAGGTCCTCCATCTGGGTGCACCTTCTGAAGGCTGCTACCTGTCCCTGCCCCACTCAGCCAGTGGAATGTCCCTCCTTAGAAGCACCCTCCTGCGTGACCTGCCCTACAACAGCCTGTTTGCTTGTCCTGGTCACAATGTTCTTGGTAGTGTATCCTACAACACCACTATTCTACAAGATGAAGTGTTGCACTGCATCATCATCATCCAGAACTCTATCAGGGATGCAGATAAAATGAAACCTTGATGCAGTACACCACCTTATATCACTGGGTGTCTTGACCTATAGAAATGAACACATAACCATAGTAATGACTAAAAGTTGGCTACTGCAGTTCACGCTAAAAAGGCATGATTTTGAGCAATAATTTTTATGGAAGCTATAACTAAAATGAATTGCAAATGGGAGGGAGCAACATGGTTAAATATCACTGTCAAAGAGTGAGTTACACAAAATCTGCAGTGAAGGAAAAGGAAACTGCTAACACACGAAGACAGGATGCCGCTTTTGGATAATGAGAGTTTTCAGCATCCTCTTGTTTCTTCTGTCCATATCCTGGCACTGGTTTCAGAGCTTTCCTTCTTCCGTATCTCCTATATGTTCACATCAGCCTGCAAATGCCATGGTAACGTTTCCTCTGAATGCCACTGCATCATTGCCACCCCCAGAAACATTCTCATTCACCATCCTTGACTGTTCAGCCTCCAGATTTCAACATATACTGAATCTAACTGCCTACTTCCAACATGAAAAGCAATCTCATACCCAAATATCTGTCCCACCCACCAGCAGTTCCCTTAAGTTTTTTTTAAGGCTTCAGTTCTCCATTGCTGTCTTCCAAACACAAATGTTATTGATGTTATTTGTAAGCGTGCTTCTTGTGGATAATATTGTATAACATTTATTATGAGATAGCTTCAGTAGGCGCCAGAGGATTTTCGATAGCAAAGCCTGCACATAAAAAATGCAATTTTTGTTGGTTACAACCCACCAAATTAAACAGGGACCCAGCTACCCCAAAAGATTTGCAAAATCAAACATTTAATGGCCATCTCATTCAATGCCTTATGAGTCCCTGAATAATGTACATTCCAAGGTCATATCCACTTTAAGAACTTTCCCATTTTCCTTTACCAACATATCTCTAAATCAGCTCAGCCAGATAGGCTTTGTTCCTTTACCGCTTATGACATGAACAGGAAGAGTGAAGATTCCCAACAACTAGAAGGAGGAAGATACTGTGTTGGAGAGAACCTGCTTACTGATGTGAAATGAAGCTATTCCACTGATTTTAGTGACACTTCTGCCTGTCACAGAAGCAGGGAATTTGGCCAAGAGATCCTTCAGCCATCTAAAAGCAACTGCACAACTCACAGTTGTCCTCTGGGAGGAAGAAGATCCCCTGTCCTTTGTGTCAGTCACTGATTACTGAGTCAAATAAGCTTTCTGCCACTCTTGACATTCAAAACATCAGAGACAAACTGTCTTCTCCATGCACATCAGTGGCTGGTTGACAAAGTCTGCAATATTGATCTTACCAGAAACTGAAAACCTGTCACTCCGAACACTGACTCTCCTCCCAACTCCCAAGGCAGCTCCAAGTAAGCTAAGCTAAGGTCCGCACAACTACCAAAGGTGGTATTAGGACAAACACTCACTTTCCATTTGAGGACTTCAAAGAGCTCTGTGGCAAAATTTCCAGCCCTCCTATTGAAAGAGGATTTTCTTCTTAAACCTTTCTGGATTTCTGCTTGAAAGACATTTAGATTTTAAGTTTAGGAAATTATACTGAGATGTTTACACAAAAGGTTCTTTCAGCATTTTAGGCTCTCTATTGAAAAATTAAATGAGATCCTAATTTTATTTATTCAAGGGAAATCAAAAATCAAATCAAATAGACATAGTCCTCTAAAGGACTTTTCTTTCTGTAAGGAGACTGGTAACTATACCTTACTCTACTTTGCCTCTTTAATTTTTTGTATGGTGCTGTGTTTCGATTTGTGACCAAAACAGTGTTGATAACACAGGGATGTTTCAGTTATTGCTGAGCAGTGCTTACACAGTCAAGGCATTTGCTCCTTACACCCACCTGCCAACAAGTAGGCTGGGGATGAACAAGATGCTGGGAGAAGACACAGCTCAGGACCCCAACTGACCAAAGGGATATTCCATACCATATGATGACTTGTTCAGCAACAAAAGCTCAAGGAAGAAGGTGGAATGGGGGAACATTTGCCATTATGGCTTATATTCTTCCCAAGTAATCACTATGTGCGATGGAGCTTTCCTGGGTATGGCTGAACACCTGCCTGCCCATGGGAAGTGGCGAATTAATTCCTTGTGTTTGTGTGCACAGCTTTTGCTTTGCCTATTAAACTGTCTTTATCTTGGCTCATGAGTTTTCTCACATTTACCCTTCTGATTCTCTCCCCCATCTCACTAGAGGAGAGTGAGAGAGCATCTGTGTGGGGTTCAGCTGCCCACTGGGGTTAAACCACGACAATATTAAATATGATCTAGCAAAATACAACTTTGCTAGGAGCTAAGAATAAATCCATATGGAAATGGGGACATCTCTTTGAGACTCTCCTTCCCATTTCAACCTTGTTCCTATCCTTTATTCTCCATCAGTTCAGTGGCAACAGCAACACAGAAAAGATAAATGTATACAAAACACCAAAGACTGAGCTCCAGAGAATTAGTGACTGATACTCCTCTGGTAAATGTGAGAGCTTTACTGGATGACATATACTGAAAGAATCACACAAGTAGTTTCAGACCACTTGTATCATTACCAGTGGATCACACATATTATCACTAATATCAGACCTATAAGCAGTTTCTGTAGTGTGGGTGCAAGGTAACATCTCCTGTTTGGGTGTTAGTTAGGATTGCCTACAACTTGTGAGATAGATAAGAACATACATGGAGGGAATGTCTACATGGGGTTGACTCCACAATTACTAAATCTATTTTATTCAGGCTATTTTACTCAGGCTATGCTGTATCAGGAATTTAAATGGGGCTCCTGCCCACACAAGCACGTTAGGTTGTTAAATGCCCAGTTTGGTTCTGGCAAACCAGAATTTTCCCAAACACAGTTTGAGCATGATCTGGGAGTTAGTATAGGTCATAGACCACTTCCAACGCAAGCTATTGGGTACAGCCATCCTGCCTCAGGAAGGTAAGAGACCTTAGCTGTATAGACACAAACCATGTTGTGGCAGGCGAGGTCAGGGCCACAAAGCAGTTATTGGCCTTTTTTTTTGTATTTTTCAGTATACTCACGTCTTAGCATCTGCTCAGATCATAAGTATAGAAAAAGAGAAAATAGACCCTGATATATATCCAACATATATGAAACCATTCATGTTTGGAAATTTCCCCCAGTGTCATGTTGGAGGGCAAAGCACACAAAGATCCCAGCCGGGATCACAAATCCTTACACCAGTGATGAAACAGGGTCCTCTCTTCCCTTGAAAGAGTATGGAAGTTCATGTTTATACCTGTGAAGGAGAAACCCCAGCTTTAAATCACATCCCTGTGACAGTGCTGAAACCCTCCTTATTCTCCATCCTGTTATGTGCCCTTGAGAGCCATTTATTCTTACCTCTACAGAAAAATCCCTGCAAGCCATCTCTATCTAAATTGCTCGCATCAAGAGGGCTTGGGCTGTAATGAGTGAACCACCAGTATCAAGGAAAGTGCCAGTCTGCCAGGAACCGAAGGGCAGAGGAGATTGCTAGACCCATTGAGAATTTGCACTATATATTACAAACCTGTGCTGCAGATAAATAGAACTGAAAAGCAATAGAAAAAGCTGTATAGCAACAGTGACAGAAAACTCAGAGCAAATGCTGGGTCTCACAGGGATGCAAGCCAAACAGACTCCAGACACTGGATGGACTGACTCTCCTGTAACAAGGGAAGAGCTGCAGAACACAATTTAGACCCAATTCTGAACTTTCCTTGAAACCAGGTAGGAAGTTCAGGATTATGAATCTGATCCTACCCAGAGGCACACTGATCATTAAAAAATAAAAATCCTCAGGAGTAAGTGTATGAAAATCAAAACCACTCCCAAGTATAAGATTTGACAGTAAACAGATAGAAAGGTCTAAGGTTCTTCTCTGCTTCAAATTACCAGCAAGACCAGATCTGAACTGCCTCAGTGCCAAGTCATTGCACCAATGCCAGGTTGTACAGATAAATTCAGAAGAGGCTAATACTCCTGTTCCAGTTGCTCCAAGTTCCAAAGTTTAAGTATTCAGATGATAAATTGTCCAAATCAAATTTGTTTGCTCAGCATTATTTCAGCACTTTTATCTAAATGCATAATACCAGTCTCACTGGCATGGTTCCTCTCTGTCTTTTCACAGTATTACATTTTACAAAACTTGGAAATTTATAAAGTAAAGATGACATCACCTAGTAACATACTGAGCTTCCTCTCTTCTCCAGTTCATACAGTTGCTAGAGACATACCACCATATCCTACCAATTGTACAATGTGTATCAGTTGTAAGAGTGATGAAGCCAAATACTTTTTCACTAGTGTTCATGGCTACACACTGTATCAATAAATAATGGGATCAGGACTCTGCAGAGGAGTTTTTCTGAAAGCTCTCATCCTCTGGTTTCTTTTCTTTCTCTGCCACAGCTGTCAATCTACTTTCCCTGTCCAGTACATCTCATTGTGCTCTTCTCAGGTTCTGGTCCTTGTTGCCCTTCCTCAATCTCCTGAAGGCTTGAATCTTTCTCCCATTGTTTTCTTGCTGTCACTAAACCCCATTAATCTATTTTCCTCCACATCATCCTCTTTTTTACAGTCCCCAGGGATGCCTAGCCCATGTACAAAGAAACAGCATTGAAACTAAGTAGATTAGGGACAACTCTGTTTTCTTTCTTGTGAAAATCCCAATCAGCCTTGGGTAAGCACTATAATGCTTTCCTTTACAGTCTCCTGATGTTTCTGTTAAGCCAGCATGAAAGTACTGGCCCCACTCAAAACTGATGGAGTTTCAGTGCCCACAGATCCGTATTCCAATAGACTCTAACTCTACTTTTTATTTTGTGCATGGGAGCACCAGGCAAATCCAGCTTAATTCAAGTCCTGAATTCCCAGAGAGTTATAACAAAGGTAAAATATCAGCTGTAACAGTAATCTGAGAGATTTATGACCCACAGAGTCATTAAAAGCTGTTTGGACATCTAATCTTTGGACAACAAAGGCAGCAGACAACTCCTCACATGTGGAGATGGCCTCCTGAAAAGAGCAGAAGAGACCTCCCACTAGAATTTGGGAAGGAGCTACTTGGCCTAGAGAACAATGTCAGATAATTCATCCCATCCTGACTTTTGTCAGAGAGAAAGGACCCACTGCTACTAGTTCATTATAGGTGAAATGCCTACGAAAGAATTCATCTGCACTGATTTAGCTAACACTCCCTACTGTTTATCTTTGGTTCCACCAGACTCATTGCTTAATATATATCATAGAGCTTCCACAGTCTCTTCTTTCCAAGTTCCATGCTTCTCATAGGCAAGCTGTTGACATACACATTGAAGCATGACTTAGTGATGAAGCAGTTAGCAATTAACAAAAAGTTCTTGTCTTTGAAGTCTTGTCAGCCTTTGAAGGACATGCTTTAACTTAGTGCTAAATCAACCGGTGGACGCATTTTATGGACCACAAACAAAACAGAAACTCTTTCAGAAAGCTGCAACCTTGCAGTTCCAGATAAATAAATCATATGGACTCTATGAGCATTCAGAGGCTGAAGAAAATATTCTGGTTTATTGTAAGGGTTTGGATACTGGCTAGACACTTGCTTGAAATTCTGTCATACTTTGAAACCAAACAAAGCTATTCTGAGAAGTACCCTCTCATGAATAAAAAGCAACAGAGGAAGAGGGTTAAATATAGTCAACTAGTTAGCTATACTCTTCCACAAACTGCATCATCACAGCAGTTATTTGTCTCTAGGTTTGTTGGTACAGAAAATCACACTGATGGGTAAAAAGTAAAATTGAAGGGTCAATAAAGGACTCAAATTTTCTGTGTTCAAAAGACTACTGTGTCTACCAGTGAGGACTGCAGTAACCAAAGCAAATGGAAAAATGGGGTTCTTAAACTCAGCACTATATAGACAAGGTCACATAGGTTCAATTGTGTTGACAGCTGTACCTGAAGGGTTGAAGAAAAGATGAACTAATTTAATATGAATCAAATATGGCGGATGAAGTTGCTAAGCCACTGTCCATCATATTTGAAAAATCATGGCAGTCAGGTGAAGTTCCCAACGACTGGAAGAAGGGAAATATAACCCCCATTTTCAAGAAGGGGAAAATGGATGACCCAGGGAATTACAGACCAGTCAGTCTCACCTCTGTGCCTGGCAAACTCTTGGAGCAGATTCTCCTGGAAGGCATGCTAAGGCACATGAAAAACACGGAGGTGGTTGGTGACAGCCAGCATGGCTTCACTAAGGGGAAATCCTGCCTGACCAATTTGGTGGCCTTCTATGATGGGGCTACGGAACTGATGGACAGGGGCAGAGCAGTTGACGTCATCTACCTGGATTTGTGCAAAGCGTTCGACACTGTCCCACATGACATCCTTGTCTCTAAATTGGAGAGACATCAATTTGATGGGTGGACCACTCGGTGGATAAAGAACTGGCTGGATGGCCGCACGCAAAGAGTTGTGGTCAATGGCTCAATGTCCGGCTGGAGACCGGTAACGAGTGGTGTCCCTCAGGGATCGGTGTTGGGATCGGTCTTGTTCAACATCTTTGTCGGTGACATGGACAGTGGGATTGAGTGCGCCCTCAGCAAGTTTGCCGATGATACCAAGCTGTGTGGTTCGGTTGATACGCCGGAGGGAAGGGATGCCATCCAGAGGGACCTCAACACACTTGTGAGGTGGGCTGATGCCAACCTGATGAAGTTTAACCATGCCAAGTGCAAGGTCCTACACCTGGGTCAAACAATCCCAGGCACAGCTACAGGTTGGGCAGAGAAGAGATTCAGAGCAGCCCTGCAGAGAAGGACTTGGGGGTGTTGGTCGATGAGAAAATGAACATGAAGCAGCTTCAGTGTGCGCTCACAGCCCAGAAAGCCAACCGTATCCTGGGCTGCATCAAGAGGAGCGTGACCAGCAGGTCGAAGGAGGTGATCCTGCCCCTCTACTCTGCTCTCCTGAGACCTCACTTGGAGCACTGTGTGCAGTTCTGGTGTCCTCATCATCAAAAGGGCATGGAACTGTTGGAACAAGTCCAGAGGAGGGCCACGAGGATGCTCAGGGGACTGGAGCACCTCCCGTATGGAGACAGGCTGAGAAAGTTGGGGCTGTTCAGCCTGGAGAAGAGAAGACTGCGTGGAGACCTCAGAGCAGCCTTCCAGTATCTGAAGGGGGGCTATAAGGATGCTGGAGGGGGGACCCTTCATTACGGACTGTAGTGATAGGACAAGGGGTAGCGGGTTAAATCTTAAACAGGTGAAGTTTAGATTGGATATAAGGAAGAAATTCTTTACTGAGAGGGTGGTGAGGCACTGGAATAGGTTGCCCAGGGAGGCTGTGAATGCTCCATTCCTGGCGGTGTTCAAGGCCAGTTTGGACGAAGCCTTGGTGCCATGGTTTAGTGTGAGGTGTACCTGCCCATGGCAGGCAGGTTGAAACTAGATGATGTTAAGGTCCTTTCCACCCTAACTATTCTATGATAGGTATAATATTGTCTGGACTACAGGTGAGGCTCAGAAAGTTGGAGACAGCTTCTTTCCCAGCTGGGTTTGCATATGAATGGAGCTGACCCGGGTCCTGAGCCCTGAATATCCCAGACAGACCTTCTGCAAGGTGACTTGTCCAACAGCCCCACATGACAGACCCACAGTCTAGTGATTAGATGACTAGACATCCTCTGAAAAATTCAGCACTAACATGGACATGATGAATCCACCTGTTGCTTCTAAAGTAGCCTAAAATACTTCTTTCCATATTCACTATGAATCAAACTTAAATCAGAGTCTTCTCTGATCAGCCTTCTACTGGTCAATATAATGTTGTTACTTTAGCCTGCTTTGGAAACCCAGAATACAACCTTTGAATGTTGCCATGACATTCAGGAAAAAGTTGTTACATGCTCTTGTGTCTTTCTGATTTCAAAAGGACTTGTCTCACTAAGTTACTATGTTTTCTAACATTAACACAGCTTTAGGAGAGGAAGAAAAAGCAATTATAAGTCAATATACTAGACTTAGACTACAAGGGAGGTATGTTTTCCTTTGTCCTCTTCAATTACAGAAGTTCTTTAATCTCTCCCTCAATTGTCCTTTGCTATCATAAATATGTCCTTTCCTTCTATTTTATTCCATACCTTTATTTCCTTTGTTAAAAGAAATTCTGCTCGTATTAGAAGCTTTTTATCCCTGCTTGCTCAAATTGTTTCTTTATCTAGGTATGGATTCTCTGTCTCTTCTGTGTTATTCTTCAGCCCTTCAACCTTAACACTCTTCCATGCCCCACATCCAACTCCTTCCAGGAGAGTTAGACTATCTGACTCCCAGGTTAAGGAAGTGAGCTCTTAGGTTACTTGTTACTTGTGTTATTCTTATTCTGTTTTATTATTCTCTTATTCTGTGTTATTTTTACTAACCTGTCTTCAGAAGATAGCTGGTTACACAGCAAGGATGGTTTAAAAGTTTAGAGAGATCTATAATTTTATTGTAAGCAACAGGAAAATCCAACTTGCTGGTTCTTTTGGGAAGTAATAGAAAACAATTTTTTCTAATTACCTTGTAGATTAGAAGATCAGTCATTTTCCCAAGGCATTGCAATCTTTATAGATTATTAGGTGAGAACCATAAGATTAAAAAATATTGACTAAGCTACGACTATACTTAAATTTATTGTTTACTTTATGCACACATTCTCTCAGAAGCATCTGAAAGAATTACTTTTTCAAGTAGTAATAATGTAGAGAAGATACTAGTAAATAATTAGAGCTCTCGAATGCAATGTACTAGCTTTCCAGTCCATAGCACGTGATGGCTAATTATACCCATGGCTGAAGCTGCAATCTGAGAACACTTTTACTGCACCCAAGCACAGATGATATTCCTAAGAAAGGAATGAAAAGGTTTGCTTTTAGCTAATACCTGTTACAATGACCTCCACGTTTATGAATGACACTGGAGGGAGCTACTAACAATCCAAACCAGAGAGCTCAAAATACAGAACTTTGTGCAGAAATATTGCTTTGGGTATTTACCTGCCTTCAGCTCTTGGTATGAGCACAAAAAAAGAGAACTGCTGTTAGACAATGGAAACAACATAACCAAAAGTCAGCATAGGGGACATTATGGTGGTTCCATGTACCATGAATGATTTTAAGTGTATATTTTGTATTTTGCCAGGGCATGAAAAATGGAAAAGAAAAGCTGATGAAATAAAGAAAGCATGTGATTCTTGTAACGCACAGACTGAACTTCAAGACTTCCAAAAAGTACTTAAAGTCTTCCCTGACAATTCATTAAAAGCAAGATATAAATGATGGCTTGATTGTAAGAAGTTAACCAGAAGATCCTAGCCACTGAAAGTGTTGCTTCATGCTTTAAAAAAATAAATAACTTCCTAATAGTAGTGGGGAAAAGTCCATTACTTACCTGCATTTTCATCCTCTGCAAACCTTCTGGGATTTAAAAGCTACAAAAAAAACTTAATCAGTGGCGTAGGATTTCTGAGCATTTAATTTGAAAGGTCAGCCCTTAACAGGAAATGCACTGTAAAAATACCTATCTGTTCATAATAAAGATCTACTTATCTACATAATTATAATCTCTGTGATATCTAAGCACCAATTAAACTGTGCAAATATAAAAAGACTGAAAAAAAAGTCTTTTCTATTTTTCCTTACTACTATAGTGCTTGTGCAAGCTTCTTCTACAAAAAGAGGGAAAAACCCCATCAATCCTCTCTTCTTCTTACCTGACGAAAAGATCAACCAATGTAAGTGAAGCAACAATACCTACCCTAATCCTACTCTTTTCTTTGTGGAAGAGGAAAAGAAGAACACAGGTAATAAGTGAAGGTCTATCTCAATGTAATGATGCTTTGCAAGTCAAATCATATACACATATGAACACAACTTTAAAATCATGATGGATAAAAGTGTTAGATAAACTTTAGTTAATGTTCTCCTAAAAGGTGCTTTTAAGTAGAACTAACCTTTACTTTCCTCCTTTCCAGGAGCATAGACCTTCCAAATGGGATAAATTTCCTTATGTCCTTATATCCTAGATAATGTTTAGAGACTGAATAATTATATTTAAAGATTTGTAAATGAAGGGAATACATAGGAAGGAACTGCAAGAAGAATGAATTCATAGAAACAGATCTAGGAAGCGGATAGCACATTCAATATTATTATTTGTTTCTTTTATTCTAAATAAAATTGAAAGGCTAAATAACAGTGTGCAGAAAGATAACAGAGAAGCAATGGTACAATGATTTTGCACAAGTGAATTGTTCCCCTATCTGTCGATCCAACAGCAGCAGCCCTATTCATAGTATTTCATACCCATAAAATAGAGCAAGTTCTTCCTAGAATATGAAACAGGCAGGAAAAGCTCACCATACTAGAAAAGCTTAGAGGATCTCTGCATGTGTCTCATGGTGATTAGGTATGGATTGTTAGCTACATTCAGACAGGTCCTGCAGTATATCATTTGGAAAAGTCCTCAAGGTGACTAGCAACTCATACGCCATTCACTCACTCCTTTCCCTGCTCGCATTAATTCACTGCTCCCGTAGCTTCCTTCGAACCTACATCGTCCCTTCTATAATACAGTTACTTTACAGAATCTATTAAAAATGCAAATGTTCTCAGAGTTTCACACTATTTCCTTATTCCACTGCCAATAATTGTTTTACATCACAACTAAAGGTTTTTTGAACCTCTAGTCTGCCTCCCCTGTCCAGATATTAACCTTTCCTCCTTGGGTACAATATGTAATAGAGTAGGTACTGGTTAGAAATTGCTAAACAATCTCCATTTATAATGCAAATAATAAAGACACTGGCACTGTTTGAAAGAAAACAAGATGGGCCTTTGGAAGTAATTGAGACTATTTTTCCTTTTATACCATTCATAATAGAGGCATTTCTTTCTTCAACCCTCTTGGTCTTGATGATATGCATAATTTTCTTTTTGGCAAAGAAAAGCAGGAGCTACAACTAAACGTGAAACTAGTTCAATAGTTATAGAAATGCCTGAAGTATAACGGTATCAGATGAAAAGAGGCCAAGGAAAACAAGATCAGAAAAAAAGCTGGTAACTAAAACCTTACAATGACGTTGTTTCTTGACTTAACATATGTTTTCATCTGGATGTGGAATTCACTGTGCAATTTTAAAGCCAGTCTGGGGTTTTTTACTGTTTGGATTTTTTACTCTTTTTCTTTTTTTGTAATCAGTGTAAATTGAAAAGACTGGTAACCTCATAAATCACTGACTGTGATTTTCTTTCACTGCAGTACAACTATGATAATCTGGCAGAGATAGCCTATTATGCCATCAGCTCATCAGCTTTTCTTTTACTCTTGCCATGGAGCAGAACTAATAGAATTCAGAGAATCATAAGAAAAAGCTATGCTGGCACATTAAAAGCCATATTTTTGTGTTGTTATAATTCTAAAGCTGCATATTAGGAAAAGAGATTCACAGTTCTTACAGGAAAACAAATAGCCCTACCTTTCCACATTTTAGGAATACAACAGCAATACAGTTTCAATTCAGCTTATTTATCTAAAGCCCCATTTGAATCTCCGTATTTACTAAAATTATCCCTAAGTACACCTAGATGTTTCTTAGTCTCTGTAAACTTCACTAAGTGCATTTCTTCTTCCAAGTCCACTTAAACCTACTTGATCTCAGTAAATGAGTGTGATTATGGTAAACAGAATTCCAGACTCTAAATAATTTTCAAAATAACGCTGCAATACATGGATCAATGAAAAAAAGGTATTTTTTCAAATAAAAAATTTGGGCAGATCATTCCATCATTTTAAAGAGAATTTGCAACTGATCTTTCTTTTGAGTAATTTTGCCTGATTTCCTAGACTTACTGAAATTCACTGTCTATCTTGGAATTCAATTTCTATGTGAGCTCCTGATTGCTGCAGCATCATCGTGTCTGACCTCCCAGTTTTTACCCTCCAGGTCTGAAAAACGCATCTGCTACTATCACTTCTTTTTTTGCTTAGTGCTTTAATAATGGCCTTCATTCCCTCAAGTTTCTCCTTTAACTCATTACATTCAAGCCTCTTTGAAAGCCCTGTGGAGTTCTGTTCTTATTTATGTCCCTCTGGCTGTGTCTGAGTTTCCTTCCATGCCATTCTTGACCAGCTGGTTCACTATAAGAGCATATAAAGACCTTTTGGTTTTCTCACTTACTATTTTGGCCACAAAATCAGTGACACAATTTGTGCCATTTCTTTAATTAAGATCTCCCTGAAGGCTCATTTCTGCTCTCTTGCCTGCGGGTAATCTCTAGCTAATACTAACATAAAGGTTTAACTGTAACCTCATTCCAAAAAGTAATTGTCCACACTGTTTGTTATTCCCTCCATACCTAATCTATTTTAATGCATCTACTGTGAACTCCCCAGGAAATGGCATGCCAGGAGTCTTATCAGGGAGGAGCACACATCACAAGAGGTATTTCATCCATCATCATACCCCTAAAGGTGACCATTTCTACTCCGCTTTAGTAGAATTTTGAGGATCTGAAGTGGAAAATGCCCACTGCATGACTTATCCTGTCTCATAGAAGTGACTAGGTCATGCTCCTTAGGGTACACCAAAATAGAACGTCCAGACTCTCGTTAAAAAATGTCCAGGGAAGGACCTTCCTTATTGCTGCCTCCCTTATATTTTTTTCTTCTTTTTTCCAGCCTGGGGATTGCCTTTCCCCAAGCTTCCTTTATTCACTGCTATTTTCTGCATACTTACAGAGCACATTTTTTACTGTAAATAATGGAACTGCAATCTCTTCATTCATAATTGATAGGTTCTGTACTCCTGCAGCCCAAGTACGTTTTATGAAGAACCAGTAATACATTGCTCCTTTTGGAATATAGTCTATGATCTGTACTTTTTGCTCATTAGTCATTTCTGGAGGCCCACAAAGTCATAATCAAAAAAGAGCTTTGCTGCCTTAAACTGAACGTCCACCCAGCCCCAATCTTGCAGACTCATGGGCACCAGGCCTACAGGAGATGCCTAAGGTAGAATAATATGAGAAGCAGGTGAATGGTGGTACTGTAACACTATAATTTTCTGTTTAACCAAGGAACTCTATCCATTTCAGTCCTAAACAAATGATTCTTATATTACTTGTTAGCAAAGTTTACTTATATAACATGGTTTTAATGTCTTTTTTATGCTTTTAGCACCAGCGTTTGTAATATGCCTCTTAGGGCTCTCTTCCACAGTCCAGTTCTTCCTTCAATTTTCAGATCACCTTTATAAACATATACTTTTGGTTCAGTTATCTCCTTTTATGCATCCTTGGATTTCATCTAAATCTCTCTGTTTCCTACTTGCGGTCAATGTTCTATCTTTTTAGGGTATGTCTTTTCTGAAAGAGCCATCCTTCCTGATAATGTATGATGAGGAGGTCCCACACATGGACTATTTTCTTTTATTCTCTGAAGCAGAATCTTCTTACACTTACTTCTTTTCATCAACAATAAGGCCATTTGGATACAGCAGTCCAATCACCAGGTGACCTATTAAAAGGACTGTAGTGATAGCACAAGGGGGAATGAGTTTAAACTTAAACAGGGAAAGTTCAGATTAAATATAAGGAAAAAGTTCTTTACTGTGAGGGTGGTGAGGCACTGGAACAAGTTGCCCAAGGAAGTGGTAAATGCTCCATCCCTGACATTGTTCAAGGCTTGGTTGGACAGAGCATCGGGTGAAATGGTCTAATGTGAGGCATCCCTGCCCATGGCAGGGTTGGAACTGGATGACCTTTAAGGTCCTTTCCAACCCAAACTATTCTATGATTCTATAAAAAGTCTTATGGATGAACTTCTCTGCTTGGCAGGGTTGCTGCAGGGAGCTGGGGAAGCTGCAGTGGATTAGAAACTCACCTGGGAGAGCCATAGGTGCCCCTACACATCATGAGGAGCCCACAGGATAATCATGCACATGACTCCCCATGCACTAAATTGGGAATATCCACCTCTTCCTAATCTTCTGGATTCCTCTCTCCATCATTTTTATTTCCAGTCTTTCTGAGGGCAGGGAAGGGAGAATATTTTACTATTGCTATTACAAAGTGGTAACTCAGTGCCTCATTTTGTTGGATTCCCTTTCATTGAATATGTTTTGCTTCTCTTTTTACCTTTTGTTTCTGGGGTTTGAAAAAGAGCCAAAGGCTTTCTGCATCTTCCCCCCCTTGCCTACCACTGCTCTGGGATTCTGCTCACTTGAGCTACCCAGCCAAGGAAGGCATTATGTTAAGTGCTGCACTATCAGCAGCAGTCATAGATACTTCTCTTTTTTTTTACAACTATTTTTCCCCTAGTGAAACTGCAAAAATGTAATTCCAAGAGTTTGTGGGGAGGGCAGGTCTGTAATGGATGTAGCATAAAGATGCTGCCTTAGCAGGCATCGAGTTAATTCAGAATAAGAAGTAATATAATTATGTCAGTACAGAGATACTTGTACTGATACTCCAGAGTGCTGGTGCTGTGCTGAGCCCTCTAATGAACTCTCTTGTCAGGCTCTACCTCACCCAACTACTCAGGTCCAGGAACCAAACCCCCCTTCTCTGCATGGCTGGTTTGAGCTACTAAGCTCAGAAATCTCTGTGCCTTACTCCATTCTGCAGTGTTTATTACATTAATATGTTATTAAGTGTTACACGTATGTGTATGCATGTATATGTATGTATGCAGCATATGTATATGATAAATGTGGCATATCTTACTTCTCATATTAAAAGATGTAATTGTGTTAATAAGAGTTATTTATTAATGAAGGCTCCTATTTGGAAAAAACACAACCACAACACTGGTAAAATGCATTAAAAATCAGCTGAAGAAAAGCAGGATTTAAAATCAAATTAGTCTGGGAGCTGACAGCTGAACCAGCTCTTTGGGATGCTATGGAAAAGACTTCAGTGAGTCAAGTGAACTTCACCTGTCATTCTACACTGACCATTTTAAATGTTAGGTGTTCCCTCCCCACAGAGCTATATTGATTCCCAGAGCCAGAATTGAGTCTATACTTAATGAAGACTCCAGTTATCAAATACCGTGGCTGGTTGGTGCAAATTTTTGGGCTGGTTGCATTTCGGCTGAGGTTCTTTTCATCTGCTGTAGCTTATACAGCTGCAGAACATAACATAGACAATGCATGTTAGTGTGTACCCTGAATACAGACACCTCAGATACTGTTTGACTATTATAAACATCCCAGAGTTACCAAAAGTGTTTTCCATGAGAAACCAAACAGCTCTAACCTTCAGTTGATTATTTTTTGAAGTAACTTTTCTCCAGCTGTATTGTATTTATACGTGAGGTTATTCGGGAAGATGGACATTATCTCTAGGCGGCTTTATATTAAAGAAATGATACATTTGGCAGCTTGTGATACTGTTCAGAAATGCCAATTATTTAAGAAAATCACAGAAGGAGAAGGCCAAAGATTTGATCTGCTCTAGCTGTAGCACACTGTTATCTATTGATGTCTGGTTATTATTGAGAATCACTTCCTAGCACTAAAGACCAAACTGTGCACAGAAACCAGATCGCCTGATATGTGAAGCTCAGAGAAAGGATAAAACAGAAACAAATGTTAAAAAGCAGCATAAAGCTTTTTTTAATAGTGCATAAGGATGGGACAGGTCGGCATATTCAAAGGAGATTTTAGCCTTAAAACGCTTGTGTTCTCTCTGATCCCAAGAGAATCTGCTGCATTGTCGTTTATGTTCAAGCTAATGGGCCAGGTTCACACAGAACATGGTTGTTATTCAGCAACACCAGATTAAACAGCCTGGTCCACTCACTCACCCTGCTGTGCTCAGTGTCTGTGTGCCTCAGCACTGAGCTGGGCTGGACACTGATCTGGCTGGAAAGATGGAAAATAACAAGAAACCAAAAGATTTCCTCCCAGGTCAATTGACAAAGCTGACTCCCCACACACTGCACAAACAGCAGGGTCAGCTCAAGGGCTGCTGCAAGTGAGATGAAGGGGGAAGGCCTCCGGCATGCACAGCCACCCAGCAGCAGTGCATTTCAACCACGGCTCAAGCTGATTTAGGGGATCGGGAATGACACCTTCTAGATTTAGCTGATATGATCTGAGTGTATTGGCCAGTGCTACTGTTGCTTCTGAGCCACTTGAACAGTATCAGTAGTTTCTGGCAGTAGGTCGAGCAGAGGGTACTGCCTGCCCCTGACTACAGACACAGCCGACACTCTCAAATGCTGCTGTGTGTTCCCCCCATCATAACTCCCCTGCTTCTTCACAGGGGGCTGGGCTGACTGTAAGATGGCTTATTTTTGGATAAAAAGGTGTGATTCTCTGTATTCAGTGTTTCTGAGCGGAGGCAATGCGATGCTCTCCCTAACCTAGATTTATATCTGCGGTTTGGATGAAGGTACACAAGAAGAAGGAACAGAGGAAAACACACTGGCCTTTAATCCTGACCATAATGACTATCATCAGTACTGCTGCCAGATCATGACCCAAGATGTAATAGGAATTCCTTCTGAGGCTGTGAACAGCTCGAGGTTAACTGCCTTGTGAAATGTGGGAAAAATACACCTCTGCATGGTGTCAACCACAAGGTACAACCTACAAACACTAAGTAGCTGCACCACAACAGCTTATAAGCAGCTGACAAGCCGCTAGTCCCACCACGCTGGCTGTGATCTGCTCCCCTGTCAAACACCTCCATTATTGACCATTATGAATACCCCACAGTTACAAAAAGTGACATAATAACACTGGCATCCCCCTGGAAATACCCGCACACCTAACCCATCTCCATTGGGTCCTATCATCTTCCTTCCCTCCCATCTTTCTTTCTTTCCCCTAGACCATGCAGCACGTGTCCTGTGACTCTTGGCACTGTGAAAATTCAGCAGCCACCCTTATTTAAACTAGTCATCAGTGATTTGAGCATTGGGTTGGTCTCAATGGAAAGCAGATCAAAATGAATTTACAATTAGAACTGTGTTGTTTCTCTTGGATAATAGCTAGATTTTCTAATGGAATCGGCTTTTTCCCCCCAGATGGAATGTCTTAGATCTTAACATTGAAAAACTGTAATTTCTAGGGGTTTACTGCATGAATATCCAGAAAATTCAACAATGTAGCTACTCATAAAAATTATTGTAGCACTGCATAAAGATCAGAAGATTAACTATTTCTTGGTGTTAGCAATACTGTTACAGTGGAAAACTTTTAGACAAGAAAAGATATAACACAAAATGTTCTGAATAATAATACTCTGAATCTAGTTGTTGAGCTGGAATGAAACAGGGAAGGGATGTGTCTGAATCTGATTTTGTGAGCTTTAATTCATACGGAAGAATAAATGCAGGAGATGTCATCAGTTGGCATTGGGACAGTAGCACTGTAGCTTACTGTAGGAGTCAGTTCACTTTGCGTTCGGCTAAACGAACCTCGTTTATAGAGCGGCTGATATTAGCCACAGCAAACAAGCAGCAGGTTCTGCATGCTCTGTCAAGGGCTTGACTTCTAAGAGAAATAAGTTTCATCTTGGTACAGAATGTGAAACTGTAAGCATGCCAGAGAGATATGGAATGCCATAAGTAATTTAGTCAAAATTAGGTTTACTGGCAAAGTCTAAAGCAGTTAATGTTATACCCATACTCCAAGATCCCTACAGTCTCATGGATCTGGAGAATACAAATAGCCATAATTTGTTTCTTAAAAAGATTTCATGTCTTTTAGAAATGGAAGCATGAAACCCACTAATGTTATTGTATGTCCCTAATAGAATTTTCAAACTCATTGAGAAAAGGAAGCCAATACTATAAAGTGATGGTGAGTGTTTTGAAGACTGGAGGCCAAATCATAGAATAATACGATTATAAAATAAAGAATAATTTAATAAAACAAAGAAGAGCTTCTTGTTATTCTGCTAGCATGAGGGCAAATCAAAAGACATGCAAAGATAACATGCCTGAAAAGCCAGAAACTTCAAGGAATATAAATACGTCTCTTAAACATGTAAAACGGTGAATTGCTAAACTGTAATGCAACTAAAATAATGCATATGAAAAAAGTGCAAGTATGCAATAAAATATTTATGAAGCTAGTGGCTATGAATGTAACAAGAAGTCTTAATCTTTCTTGTCAGTGACCAAAGTTACGGAGAATCACAAATCTCTGTTAAGGATGGGTCTGACCGACTTTTCAGAGGCATAGTTCAAAGGAGGTCTTGCTGCAGATGGAAAACTCAGTGTGAACAAAGGCCTCTGGGCAAAATGCTCCTTTTGTTACCTTAACACTATTATAATAGTGTTATAATACTATAAAAGTCTTAAGCTACTTGGAGTAAATGAATGATTCTAATGGTTAACCTGGGAGGAGGCACTCGTTTAAAGTAGTGCTCTCCTAGTGCAGCTTAAGACACTTCAGAAAGAAGAGAAAATCTACAGTACAGCAGAAATTTCAACCAGGAAGTTGGTGCAGAACAGGCAGGACCACACCAGACACATCACAGTTTCTACTTGTGCTTACAAGCCAAAAATTTCAAAAGCTCCAATCAAAGAGCAACTTCATAGTAAAGCTGATCCCAAAGTGTGATCTGCATCAAGTGCACCTGCTCAACAGCTTGGTTTGCTCCGTTAGCTGTTTGGGTTTTGGCCCCTGACCCACACAACACCCATGCTGCTTTGCTCACTGGCTCCCTTCCAGATGAGCCCATTTGGCATCTTCAAAATGGTATTGCTGAGAAGTGCTTATTGCACTAAGAGATCACATGAACTTCAGGTCAGAAAATGCCAGCAGCAGGTGGAGAAAGCATAGAGTTCTGCAAAAGATGCTTAACTCTCAAAAAAATGTCTAAGAGAAGCAAGAAAAAGAGGTTTGCACAGGCAAATGTCTGAAGGAGGAAAAGAATCAACATCTAGCCATATTTTATTTGTGATTTTCCTCTTATGCAACAAGTTTCAAGGCTTATAAACTAATGTTGAGAAATGGAACAAATGGAAAAATAAATACATGTTGCTAGGTGCTCTAGGCTTGATATTGCAAGTTAGTTTGCACCGCCAGAGCTTACTGAAGCCTTGACAAACTGAGGCTGTCACGCTGATGGGGAGCGAATATCTAGCAAGATCAGACTGTTGGGAGCACACATTTCTAAAGCAAGAAGTAAACTTCTTATTCCCAGCTCTCCTTTTGTTTAAGGGACTAGGTAGGTTCAGAAAACCCCTTACTAATTTCTATAGTACTATATAAAAGTAAAGCCAATGAATAATGGAACTGCTCATCGAGCTCTGTAAGACTGTGATGGATAGCACAAATCCATTTAGGAGATGTGAGTTGTTGAAGAAAAAGAGACAAGGAGAAACAAAATAAAAAGATAGATCACCTTTGAAATACACCTGCTAGCTTTGTCTGTACATAAAGTAGAAAATAAGGACTATTTCCCCCTTGTCTGTAAAAACAATGAGACGTCAGGCTGGATAACACCTCTCAGGCAGTTCTCTCAGCTGCCAAGCTGGGAGAGACAAAAATGGGCTGCAGCTGTAACATTCACTCTAATACAATGAGTGTGCACTTGAAGCTGCTCCACTCATGGTCTAGACCTCTTCCTCTGCAGAGGAGAAATTGCCATGAACTTCCATCAACATTACTCATCCTCTTGTATTACTCTTCTACAAACAGATCTCTTTCCAAATGCTCCCACAATTAAGACCAGTCTGCAGCACCCAGCAACTCTCACTGTACAATATATGGTTGGGTAAAAAGCCACATTACAGAAGCTGATGCTGCTTTTACAAGGCTCTAGTTGCAGGTCCTGAGTTCATTTGAACACGAGGCCCCACATATCCATATTCCCAATTGTAAAATAAAGCATACATCCCATAAAGAAGACATTATAAAGTTGGTATATCAGGTCAATCCTATCAAAATCCCCTTAGTTCTTAGGATGGTTCATTGCATATATATGTTTTTAGCCTCCATGAGCTTGAGTATTTATTACTTCTTCAAAGCATACTTCACAATGAGACTACCAGCATTGATTTTGATTTGCTCAGGATGCAACTCAATGTCTCTAAAACAAGACGAATAAAATCTTAAGTCCTGTTGTGCTGTTTAAAGTAACAATCTGTGTCACAGAAGAATGCAGCATTTTATTTGTAGGTAAAAGAATGCAGCTAGAAACAGGGCTTTTTTCTTTTACTTCAGCTAAAGATTTTTCAAGATAGAACAATCTGTCTCCTCACTGCAGCAAGATGCTATTTTGATAGAATTAATTTTAAATAAGCTCCCAGCCTTTCATAGTTCAGTGCACTAATTACTTGCACACAACACAAATGCAAGATGATGCTTCTTATACACAGAGTTGCAGTGATGCTAGAGCCAAGGAAACACAGAAAGGAGAATTAAGACACAGTGTATAATTTGTTCATCTTCTTTTACATACCAAGGTACAAAAGCATATTCAGGCTTAACGCTGAAATGCCAGATAAGGACATAAACCTGCAGGAAAGAGATACAGGTAACTATGGATCTTTTGTTCTTTTAACGTTAGAGCACAGAAGAAATACATAGCTGTTTCTTACTGTTAGCCAAGAACGTCCTTAAAAGCTAGGAGTGGGCCAACACAGCTATAATTGCATGAGATATATTTGAGTCATCTGTTTTATGTTTAACAACAAAAAAGAATCAAGACAACATTTAAAGTTTGGGGTTTTAAAAAAAAAAAAATACAACAAAAAAACCCAAACAAACAAAAACCCCAACTTAGTTCAGCCCAAAATTGTCTTGATGGAAATCTATTTTTCATTTTAATCCACAAATGCGTCATTTGTACGTTAAAAAACAGAAATTATCCAGGATTTCTTTAAAATTTAACTTTCTTCAATTAGCTTTCTAACTCAATGTAAGATTTTTTATAATTATTATTTAAATCAATTTCAGTTCTGTGCCATAGGCTGGAAATCACAGAATGAGGGAAAAATAATTTTAAAATACCTTAAAAATAACCTTCTGAAGAAAAAAAAGCAGGATTGGACCCTACATACATCCATGGTTCTACTTCCCCTCTAGCCTCGGGGAAGGCAACAGCTGAGAAGGAGGGCTGCATGTTAGTCAGAGAGCTCTCAAATCATAGTGCTAAGATTTAAACGCTGCAGTGCTCTGTATGTTAACGGTGTTGGAAATGTTTGTTGGCAGATCCTCTACAAGCACTTATTAACTCCTTATGTTAATTTCAACATTTTGCCCGTTAAAAATCTGTAAATCAATTCCCCAACTCCTTCTTGTGCTCATTTAATAAAGCTATTTAAGAGATTACTATGCTCAGTATACATACCAACTACTCAGAAGGAGTATTAAATCAGCTAGCTTGTTCTCCAGTCTGAATTTAGATTAATCTGCTACTCACTTGTCCTGCAAGGCCCTTCTCTGCCAGTTTAAAGGGGTTTTCCACTCTTGGGAAGCCCTGTTCTGGGAGAGACTTCATCTAGATTTTGATGTCTAGAAGTTACGACTCTAATTTAAGCTAGAGTCCTAGGCTTTCTCTAGCTTTTCTCTTTTCTAATCAGTAGAAAGACTGACTTCCTTGGTGATAACTGGTTTTGGATAGGTTTAATCATCCTTTGGAAGTAGTTTTCTCTCTCCACTGGCTTTTGAGTGAATTGTGATTGTGGACTATATGCTTCTAACATTGAAGGCAAAAATCAAGTCGGCTGAATCTGGATCATTTGCTCCAGAAAAGGGTATAAACTCACTGTAATTACTTAACAGCCTTTAGAAAGAGAACCATTAGGACCAAGATTTATAGTGATAGGCAGCACGCAGCTTTGCAGCTGAGTGCGAGAGACGATAAAATGCATTCAGGTGGTGGTAGGAGAGAAGGCACGGCCTGTTTTCTAGTTGTATGAATTTTACAAAACTGAAACTTTTATTAAAAGAAAGAGAAATAGAAAGAAGGAAGATCCTCCAGATAACTGGTGAATAGGCTACTCAGCCTGCGTGCTGTAGACCAGTGTTTACAGCCTGCTGTGCTTGACTTCGACCAACCACAGAGATATTTCTGCCTCAATGGCATCTGCTTCTCTCTGTCTCGGACTGGAAAATTTATCTTGGACTAGAAAACTTTTTGTTTTCTAACAAGTATATTGCATTTCAAAGAAAACTTTTCAAAAATGCCTTGACAAGCTCTCATGAGGATACTCTATGCTCTACATATGTGAGTTAGTCCAAATCACAGCTTCTCACAGGAGCTCCTGTGAGCAAATCACACTGATCTCCTGCTGAGCTGTTTCACACTGAAAATCCTGGCTGGCCAACCAAATAATGGGATATGCACTTCACTTCTTTAAAGTGGGAAGACAGGGAAGCTCCTCTGCAGAGCAGATTCCCTACAGGCTTTCCCGCTCCCTGCCTGATCTGAGTTAAATGATACTAACCCTACGTCATGCTAAATAAATAAAAGCTTTGGCACTTTACACATAAGGATGTCCTCGCCTGGAGCATCTTTCACAACTTAGGTATTAAGCAAATAACTAAACACCAAGACATTCTCACGAAGATGAGTCAAAGGAATATATCACATGGAGTAGTGCAAAGACTAAATCTGCTGGTGTCTCTCATCTGAAAAATTGCCCAGCAATGCACATGCATATCTGACTGGCTGGGAGATTATCACACAAACCATTCCAAATACAAGGATGATGGAAATGCCTTTATTATCCCTGAAAGATACACACACTGGTTTTCATATAGTCACTTTCAGTTGTATGTTTGAGTAATAACCTATATAAGTATATGTGAGGAAAATCATTAGTTGCTGCTAGAAAAGTAACCTCACAAATAAACAGGTAAACTGCTGCCTTTATTTTCCTTCTGTTAATCAGTATCTACACCACAGAGCCATTTAAGCAAAGCTTTTCGGCTTTATCTTTGGCAGGATGCAGTCCTTAAGGTTTTGGTGATTCAACAAACTAAAAATATCTTATGCAAATGCCTTCAATTCTTCCACCCTTTCAACAAAAAATGAACAAACAGTATGATCTTGAAAAGTGTAAAGGCATAGTTTCAATTTCTTTTGATCTTTGGAGAAATAGCAAAGCTTTTTTTATTATTTTAATCTGGGTAATTATATTACAAATGACAAAACAAGGTGCCTACATGAAGCCTTCTTGTTATTTCAAGAATTGTGCACTTTGCAATAATATTTTAGTAGGAAACTGCAAAATTTCACATCTTCATTCAGTTCATATGCAAGTGTCAGAGTCCCCAGAAAAAGAACGCTGGATGCCACCAAACTAAACTGAGCAGTGCCACCTCTCCACTGGGGAAAGAGTCAGCGCTCTGTAGAGCCTAGTATAGACTTCAGTGTATACATAGAGTATCTACACTAAACGTTTTTGACCTGCAGTCTAACCCCTGCCAATGCCAGATTTAATACCTCATTCCTACTAGCTCTGGGAACTACGGGAAGTACTTTTAAATTGCTCTTAGCAATTGCACAGCATACACTATGCTATAGAGTAATGAGGAAAAAAAATAAGGTTTTCTATGAACTGGTGTTGCTGCCTCTGCTTTCCCTTGCCATCACGAAAGAGAAATCACAGCATCCATTTCAAAGAACAGATAACTGGAACTTCTGAGTTCCTCCCTGTATTGCAGCATAAAAGCCTGCAGAGGTCTCAGATAAGAACCCGGGTAGGAACTGTATCTATTAAACGGAACATATATATGAAAATAAACAGGTTGTCAGAATGCCTTCAAAGCAGAAAAATCTGTAGTCTAAAAACCCACAAATAACTGAAATTCTCACTCTATAAATCTTGAATTAGGTTCAACCATGGTGAATTGCATTGCCTCCTGGCACTAAGCCCTGCTAATTACTTCAATCCTCACTCAGGGAGTGGTGAGATTTAATATTATCATCAAAGTACATCCACTCAGTCCTGCATCAGCCATACAGAAGCCACAACTAAATTAGACCTTGAAACTGGGCTCTTTGTTCCCTTTTATACTGCTGGAGTCCTTGTCAACTTAAATTACATGTGAATCAACACAAAGTCTTAAAGACATAGCCGCCAGTAAAATCTTTTCAGCATGAGAGGGATTAATCACAGATAGTAATTAACATTCTAAGAATTAAATGCAACCATAAAATCATATAAATGCTAATAAACAAACTCATTAGTACTTATTTTCTTTCTCTTATAAAGATTAATCAAGGGTCATAATACTAGAAGTGACAAGATTCCCATAACTGCACTACGCAGTTAACTTACTGTAACATTTATTTCCCTTTTCCTATAGACTGCCTTATGGCCCTTAAAGAAGAATGCGCAATGCCTAATGATTTTCTTTAATGTCAGAGTGATATTCAAGAGTAAAACTCAACAAAATCTATGTGAAATGAAATTCAGCGTTACAGTAAAATCCCAAATTCTGAACTATTTTTGTACAACAAAACCCAAACAATCTTGTCTGTCTTCTTTGAAACACTTAATGTACTTGTCTGTCCTCTTTGAAATACTTAATGCAATCAGCTCTTGATTACACCTAGGTATATTATCTGTACTAGGATTGCAGATGAACTCATTGGCACTTCATTCCTCTGCCTCTATGACCTGTAAAGTGCAATGTGAAAATACCTGAGCTGTTTCCAAGGAAGTTAGCTCAGTCCTGCATCTATACAGGTGGCTCAGGTATGGTGCCAACCTGGTTCTATCTATGCAGCATTGACCTGCACCTTTGTACCATCTGGACTGCCTGCTCAGGTCATGCTAACTCAGAGCTCTCTGTGTCCAATAATCAGCAAGGTCATAGACCTCTCTTTTCTCCATTACCTCCTCCTGGCAGGTTCTGATAGCCTATTTTGTCAATGTTTTGTATGACCTATAATTTTACTTTCTTTCAGATGATTCTGTCCTCCCAGTTGGGCAGGACGTACTACTTTCTTCCATTAATCTTATATTAAGTGGTAAGTGGGATACATTCTGCTTTTGAAACTCATAATGTGCTGTCCACAGAGTAATATTCCTACCTTGTAGGCACCTAGAGCCCACCAGAAAGAAAGACAGGAGAGAAGCAGTTCCTGGTGCAGGAAGCCTACACTGTGGTATCAGACAAATGATATGGATTTTACTCCTGGGCTAAATAGCTTTTCAAATCTTATTCAGAAAACACATGTAAAGCTTCTGGGCATGATGCTCTCTTAATGCAGCCAAGCACTGATTCACTCACCAGCAGCTTGAACAAGTGTACAGCAGCATATATATAAGCGTACAAACATGCCCTAACACCCATATTAACATCCCTTCCATGCAATCTGGTGACAGAGTGAATGAGATAAGTAACCGGTTGAGGGCAGAAAATGTCTTTGAATGAGAGCGAGGAATGGTCTTTTCTTCCTGAAACCACTGTCTATGCTGCAAAGGTAGTCTGATATGGTCTCGCCATTTCTCTGTACTTGAAATGCCTGAAGCAAGATCCAGATTGAATATCTCTATTTTTATATTTCAAGGTATCTGGGAACCCATCTCTTCTTGCTAACCTGAGGAAAATTGAGCCCTTCTTCTGTCCCCCCGAAGATTCCCCTTCTTAAGGAAAATCCCCAAACTACTTGCCTGATAATGGTAAGAGAGCTGCAGCAGGCAACTAGTATAGCAAAAGTGAAGAAAGGTGTGTTCTGTTAAATGGCAAAAGTAGATGGCTCCTTGGGCTGTGGCCAAATGAATCAAAATCTTCAGCCTCATGTACTGTGTTTTCCCTATCAAATGCCTGGATATTGAATAAAAGAAAGCAAACAAAGAGAGAAGGGGGAGAAGCCAAATAGTATCCTGGGCTACATGAAAAGAAGCGTGACCAGCAAGTCAAAGGAGGTGATTCTGCCCCTCTACTCTGTTCTCATGAGACTCCACTTGGAGTCTGGTAGAACACCTCACACTGAGCAGTCATGTACGTGCAGTTGAATCAAGCCTTAGGTGTTTTCTTCAGAGGTGGACAGCATTAGGAGTACTGAGAAGCTCTCCATCAACAACAGGAGTTTAGACACCTACAAGTGCATGAAGGCTCCTAATTGTTCACAGCCCTGTGGACCCTATATATAAATGCAGACATTCATTTGGAGCTGAAACCCATTGTGGTGCATTTTAATTGCTGCAGGCCAGGAACAAATCTCAACAGCCTAAAGCCAGACGTAGAATAGATTATAATGTTTCCCAGACTGGGTTTCTATGTCCAGGCATGCTAGCTGTTTCATAACACCTAGTGGGTCAATTTTATATGACATGAACCATGTATCCAAGCAAGCTTACTGTCTAATAAGCAGCTCTCCCACTGATTTGTTGTCTCTGGAATCAGTAACAAAGGGGTATGCACATGTTTGCATCTATTTCCATGCTGATCCAGAAGTTTTGTTGAAGCTAGAAACTTCTTTTACCTACTTTTGAGAAAATACTCCCAAAGGATGGGGTTTTTTTCTGAACTCCTTATTTTAAAATACAGTCTGCACAAATTAGTTTAGAAGATTTACTCTGGCATGAAACTACTGAAAGACATTTCCTGTATATCAGCAAGGTAAAATAATAATGGACTTAAATATCTTTTGGAGGTAGGAGAACTGGGAGTTCTTATAATACATTTTAAAAAATACAAATATTTGCAATTCAATTACAATACAAATATTATTAATATTTTCAATTTACTAACTTGATGAATTAATAAAAGAACTTATCAAAACATGGTCTAACTCAACACTAATAAACAAAGGGGTGAATGAACAGTATAAACTTAACACTTTGCTGTGCCGAAACAAAACTATTTGTTTATCAGCACACTCTTTTTGGCTTGGTCTCTTAACCCAGAACGTTGTGTTGCTAGACCTGGAAGGCTCTACTTCAGAACACAAATGCCAGATCAGCACAGTCAAACGCTCTCTTAAACAGGATGGAAAGGCAAGCTGTAATTATGTTTAGAGGTGTGTTAAAGAAGAAAAAGAGACCACAGAGACTGGCAGATACAAATGTATAGGTGGGCTGATGCCCACCTGATGAAGTTTAACCATGCCAAGTGCAAGGTCCTACACCTGGGTCGGAGCAATCCCAGGCACAGCTACAGGTTGGGCAGAGAAGAGATTCAGAGCAGCCCTGCAGAGAAGGACTTGGGGGTGTTGGTTGATGAGAACATGAGCCGGCAGTGTGTGCTCGCAGCCCAGAAAGCAACTGTATCCTGGGCTGCATCAAGAGGAGCGTGACCAGCAGGTCAAAGGAGGTGATCCTGCCCCTCTACTCTGCTCTCGTGAGACCTCACTTGGAGCATTGTGTGCAGTTCTGGTGTCCTCAACATCAAAAGGACATGGAACTGTTGGAACAAGTCCAGAGGAGGCCACGAGGATGATCAGGGGCTGGAGCACCTCCTGTATGAAGACAGGCTGAGAAAGGTGGGGCTGTTCAGCCTGGAGAAGAGAAGGCTGCGTGGAGACCTCAGAGCAGCCTTCCAGTATCTGAAGGGGGCCTACAAGGATGCTGGGGAGGGACTCTTCATTAGGGACTGTAGTGACAGGACAAGGGGTAACGGGTTCAAACTGAAACAGGGGAAGTTTAGATTGGATCTAAGGAAAAAATTCTTTACTGAGAGGGTAGTGAGGCACTGGAATGGGTTGCCCAGGGAAGCTGTGAACGCTCCATCGCTGGCAGTGTTCAAGGCCAGGTTGGACAGAGCCTTGAGTGACATGGTTTAGTGTGAGGTGTCCCTGCCCATGGCAGGGGGGTTGAAACTGGACGATCTTAAGGTCCTTTCCAACCCAAACCATTCTATGATTCTATGATTCTATTGTGTTACACCAACATTTGATTTAAGTATGTGTCTTGAGGACACAAAGCTAACAACAGTGAGCTGCCTGTTTAGAAGAAGAGAGGCTTTGTTTCAGATAGGAAGAAGAGCACTTTGGCCCCAACTCAGGAAAGATTCAGGCTCCTGGGTAAGCATAATACAGAATTATGAAGAATTATGAATAAATAGGCCATTGACTCTTAACCTCAGTATCTTTCTGTATCCAGGTGGAAGAAGAGGGTTTAACCAGCATGAAGCTATAGGACAAGAAAAAAGACCATGAAACATATATACAAACACCATCGTGGGAAGCATCCTCCATGCAGGAAGCCTTTATCCCATGCACAAATCATCTGGGAACTTTCAGGTTTGGGAGGTACTCCAGTAGAGGGAAAAAGACAAAGGGTTTGAATGAACTTTAATGAAACAGAAGTGAGAAGTTACACACATAAAAGCAGAATTCTGCCCTATGCAGTAACCTATGTAGATATGCAAATTTTGCTGCTGCTGTAGTTCTGAACCCGTAGAAGCTCCTTCTACACACATTCATTCACATACATTCTTTATAAACCCAAAACAAGAAAGGGCACAGATAACACAGTAGATTGCACATAAAGTGAAGATAACTCACTTTTATTAATATGTAAATTACAAGTTCATTATCGATGCACATAGTTTATTAATCACAAACATACATGGTAAATTGTATTTGGTAAATTGTATTAGAAGGCTAAGTCTAGGTAGCATGTTCCCTAGTAGAGCATTTAATTTTTTCATGCAGCTGCTCGAAGCAGGATGAAGCATACAAAATAGGCACTCAATAAGGTTCTAAGTTATTATTACATTTCTGAGTACACAATTTATATGTCGTAGTTGAAAAATTGCTCTCCCACCATAATTCTACTAGTTAAAAGAGGATTTATCCCTAAACAAGCCATACTGTAACATCTACTAGTATAAGCACCGGGGCTTGATTCAACTTTCTTTAAACACTTAACTGGGGCACCTTAGCTTGGAGACTGCCCCACTGTTTTGGAAGCTGATAGAGAGAGGAAATTCCACAGATTATGCCTCCAACCCTTTTTCATATCTGAGCAGTCTGTGCTTTCAACTTGACTACTTCAGCTGAGTGACCAAAGTCAATCAGGAGAAATACAGATCTACGTCCTCTGGGAACAAGCTGTATTTGAATAAACATTTATTGCTTTGGGAAGGCCTTTTAATCATAATGACAATCAAGTCAGTCTCAGTTTGTCATTAGATGTGTTTGATATTCAGTTTTAATATTTTATAGTAGAAATGCTTCAGGCATATACCTGTCTGCACAGCTCTGGCCAAATTCTTGTATTCACCCAGACAGGGGGAATTTTCTACCATGTACTCCATAGTCTATTCTACTTTCTTATGTACTCCAGTTTTAGATATAACAGTGACTCACACAAGAAAAAAGAATCTCGAAAGATGTGTTATCAAACTGATGACATGTCCTTTAATTTATTGTTTTCATGTTTTAAACATAGAATTTGTTTAAAGAATATTCTGCATAGAGAATGACAGGTTTGGGCTTTAAAAATGCTTTCCTATTGACAACTAAATAAGTAGCTGCATAAGGTTCACAAAAGTGTGTGTATGTAGTATGATTACCAGGAGCCCTGTTGTTTACTTATTTTTAATTAGTAAGTACTGTTGTTACACCTAACATCTTGCATAGCAATGAAAGGCAGTGGGTTCATCTCAGAATGCCTGTCTCCTCTTGAGAAGTAGGCTATTGTAGCGTAAGGAAGCAACTTTTCAATCCTTTACTAGCTAAACCAGCAACAGAAACTACAAATGAAATTGTGATTTTATGGTCATTTCCTTCCAGTGCTGCTGACAGTGTGATAAGAAATCATGATTTTGTACAAAGATAACATGGGTTGCACTCCCTCAGAAAGAGACAGGGATGTGGGAGAAAATGAAATTGGGTTCATGCTGAAGCAGGGAGTACACACATCTGAAAGGATTACTCCTGCTGATAGTCCTAACGATACCATATAAGAGGACAGAAGAGCTGCTGTCTCTTCATACTCAGCTGCTGACAAGGAGAGATTGGACTAGATAATGTTCTAAACCATATCTGAGAACAATCACTCTTGATCCAGAGGAAGGTAAAAAGAGGATAAGAGGAGAAAGGAGAGAAAGAATATCTTCTGGAAAAGAAGATTAGGGAAACAATAACCAGATTTATACATCTTTTCTTTAAGGACAAAATAAATCGCACAGTGATTCTCCAGGAAGCACTTGGAAATAGATCACATTTAGGTATTGACTGCAGCTTTCCTAGGGTAGTCATGAATATGTTTAAATTGAGCTGTGACCTTATGTGAACAATTCAGATTGCCCAGTGTTTTTGAGCTGAACAACCTGAATGTAAATTAAACTAATTTAATCAAAGGTTAAAATAAACCTGTTTGACTTTTCATGGGAATGGGGTGGAGGAGCAGGCATCAACTCCACATAGGGGCACTGGCAGTCTCAGAGCTCGAACTGTGCATCAATGTATGAGCCTTTTTCCACTAGCAGAGTAAGAGGCTTGTTTGCCTTTGCACTGGGAATGAGGAATAACATACAGGAATAGTAAGGAGAAACTAGGAGATGTTTAAGGATTGCTCTTTGGCTCACATCAGGCTGAGTTTCCTTATGATTCACTATTATTCCACCTTCTCAGCAGCAGATGGGAAGAAACTTGAGTTGATCCAAGAGGATTAGGTATGCTTTCGGCTTTGGCTCCAAATGGTTTCAAGACCTGATAGCTGGACTCACATAAACCTGTCTTCAAATTTACAAGTGAAAGACACTAAGTGGTTTTCAAATGAAGATCATAGAGCAAGAGGTTGCTTGGCCAAGGTTATGCTCTGGTGTATGACTGACACAACAGCAAAGAAGTGTGTGCAGTGCCTATGACGAAAACATGCTTTTGGTGGTCTGACATACTCTATGCCAGCAGATGTTTTGGGCAAATAGTCTCAGGACTTTAGATGACCAGTGGTAATGGATAATCTATGCATATACAGCACAGATATATACACAACACAGACCTTACATAAGAAATTCAAGAAAATCTTTATGCAATTTAAGGAACAAAATAAGTATACAGGGGCAAATTCAATTCAATGCTTTGTGAAACCATGTGGTGTAATCCACTGTCACAAGGATTCAGCAAAACAGCATCATCCAAGACTAAGGAGACCAGAGCTTCTTGTACACTTTGCAAGCGGCACTAATGGAGACAGAAATGAGGAATCTAAATGTGAAAACATGTTGCAATATCAGTGGCATAAGGCAGGCACACACGAGACTTGTCATGCCTTTGCTTTTCAGCTGTGATGTGTCACCAGCCAGCCTGGCACAGCTGCAGTACAGATGTACTGTATGCCATTCTGATGGCATACATTTCCCACACTCTGTAAGATACTGTATTCACTGTCACTCAGCTGAGATTCCAGAAATGGAATAGGTTGGGAAGAGGTGACAGATGCTATTATTGCCCTTGTAGATGGAAAAACAGAGAGAGCCAAAATTGTCCGTCTTCTCTGGTGGCATCAGCTGACCTCTCCACCAGTACATACACACACACTGGTCATCAACCTGTGAATACCTCGTGGATTAATTGCAGCAGAAATGCTTTAAGGCCTGGCAATAAAATCAAAACAACTCTTCCTCTGCTGGCACCCCTCAAAAAAAACCCCTCCAAGTGTATTAGATTTGACGCTGATGGAACAATCCATTATTAAATAATTCGTTAATCATTTTGCATGAAGTTTACATAGAGAAATTTCACCCTGCAGGCTGTTTACATACTGTCCAATGTAACTGCTCGCTGGGCGCTTGCTATTCACAGCATGCAGCTGCTTGCACGAGGCACATGGTGTTCTTCCCATGGCCTCACAGGATTTCTGAAGCATTGAGGACTGACTTTGTAGGGGTTTTTTCAGGCTAGAAGTGGGGTGTTATTTAGCATGACCTTATACATGCCACAGACCACAAATATTCCATAGCTGACAGAAGGCCTTGTCCACATGCAAATATGAGTACTCATATGAATCCCAAAACACAGTGTGAGCTTCTTGCTTTACAAATATAAGCTTCTTGCTTTACAAATATAAATGCAATGAATAAGATTACATCAAGAAGCTGTTTGTAGTCTGAATGAACAGTGTTTGACACATGCATTATTCAAGCCGTTCTCTCTTAGATAGGATAGTTCACCCTTTTCAGTGCTCAGTTCTCAGATTCTAAGTTCATCAAGCCATGAGTAGTCAGTTGTAAAGCCAACTGGACCCTCCAACAACAACCCCAACAATCCTCTTCTATGTCTGTCTGATTGCTGATGATGGATCTAAGCACATGGACGCATTCAACATTAAAAGGCATTCAACACATCTACAACTTCCTACACAGCAGAAAAATACTTCAAAAGAATCAGAGAATCCTCTCTTGGGCTGGTTTTGGCTGTCAGGAGAATATCTGTCATTTTGGTTAACTTACTTATCCTCAATATAATACTTGGGGATTAACAACTGCAAAATTATTCTTCCAGCACAAAATTTGGAACAAGGTAGAAGTGCCTTACCATAATTGACTTGAAAAATTAAATACGCTTTTAACATTAAACCCAGGCACCAAAGCCCCCTTGAAATTCAGTCAGACTTTGGCTGCTATGTGCTTATAGTTAGTGCTTCAGAAAATCCTGCTGATAGATTGGATAATGGGGAGAGGAGGAGATATTCAGAAATGTTAACTTGAGCCCAGGGACACAAGTCATTGATGGGTTGACTAGAGAAACATGCATTTTTCTGCTGATGAAACAAGGAGCCTAGAGACATTAGATTAAACAGATACCCGACCTCTGCAGTCCCATTCAAGATATTTGCCCAAGTTCACTCTTACCATTCAGATGTGATTTTATAATTAAGCAATAATAATCCAAAAGGGTCTGTAACACTCCTTTGCAATGGCAAAATGAAACAGATGCACATCCTTTGCCAGGTGCTTGTTGGACCCTGCTGGAAGGGGTCCAAATAATTAGCTACTCACCAGATGGGTAGCAAAGCACAAGCAATCTAATGTGTCTTCTGGGAGCAGACAACTCTGACTTTCAGTGATGTAATAACATTAACATGTGACAGCATTTAAGTTGTCAGCATTTTGAGAACTTAATTTGGTAGTCTGCAATCTGCAATGGTTTGAATATCATAAACCAAACACCTACAGAAAGGAGACCAGGAACACAGCTGGCAGGGGGAGAAACTGAGCTTCCCAGCGGGGCATACTGACTTTGTCTCATTACCACTAAAGGATCTGAGATGCTGAAAAAAATGCAGAAATCATCACCAGCAGGTATGAAAGCTATTTTAAGCATTTTAAGTAACTTGTAAGATTTTCTATGTCCATGACTAACTAAGGAAAAGGAAAAAAGAAGACCAGGGAATTTTATTCAGTGCACCAGAAAATACATGTGAAATATGCAGCACATCAACAGGGTGACTGGTTTATAGTGTTTGCAAGCAATCACTGGAATAAGATTCACAACTCACCTCTGAGCTTTATTGGTAAATAAAGCACCACCTGACAGAGACAACTGAAGCTTTCCAGAGAAGAACACTACTTTTGGATGTTTATTTTTCAGCCTTAGACCTCCCAGGTTTGCAAAGACAAAGGCTTTTTGGGCCCCTTGTAAAGGCATATTTGAGGTGAAGAAGAGCAGGCTCCTTGGCTGCTTTTTCTTTAATAAATAATGTGAGGATTTCTGCCAGCTTTCTGTACATCCATGTGGAAGTGGCATATATTTTACTTAGAGCAAAAGTTGTTGAGACTCGGGCTTTATGATTCAGCTGAGCAAAGTTGCCAAGTCTTGCAGTTTCCTCATGGTATTAGGTGTTTTTCTGAGAGCCCCAGACCTTTAAGTCACGGATTAAATGAGAATTTCTATTTCCCTCTTTGTGAGTAAATAAAAGCAATTTTCCAGCTCTCCTGGTTACACAGGAATTTTGGAAAGCACAACTGTCAGCAGCCCAAAAGGCTTCAAAGCCAGAAGACAAACACAAGGAATGTAACATCTCATAAAAGCCATAGTGAATGTTAAGTCATTGCATGATTCCTGGGACCTAATGCTTAGCTGCTGAGGACGTAATGCTAGCAAAACTGTGTAAAACCAACATCCCAAACAGATTAAGCCCTCTCTTTGCCCTCCCTAACCCTCTCTGCAGTTTTGGCTCTCAGGAGTTTTCTGGCCCAACTGAATTCTCCATTTGTAATGATCTGGTTTATTATAATTGAAAGAGTTGTCTTTCCACAAAAGCCTGTGGTTGCAGATGAAGGCTCAGCAAAGATCACAATTTATTTTATTTCACTAAGATTGCTTTTGTAATAAACCAGTAAAACATTTACAAGGGCAAGACCACTACTAAGCAGAACCAGATTTGTTCATTACTTTCTAAGCTCTGCTTGAAGCCCATTGCCCATCAAATTCAAGGTTGGATGACTTCTGATATCCTTCCATGAGTTTGGAATCAGACCCTTTAAAGACTCACACACATAAACATCTGTCTATTAAAGTAAAAAATCTGGAATATTTAACAAACAGATTATTCTAATTATTTCTTTTTGGCTAATAAATATTTGAATCTCTCTAAAAATATACAAAGAAATAATGCCAGCCTTTTGCTATAAAACCAAAATAAATGAATAATTAAAAAAACCCCAAACAAATATATTTAAGATATGCCTAAAACATCTGTCAATAAAGGAAACAAATCAGTAAAAAACCAACGTGTGAGTCACTGTATTTGGATGAAGTGGTTCAGGCAGTAACTTTTAAGATTTATTTTTTTCTAGAAGATAAATTTCTTTTAAAATAGTTACTGATCTCTATTCAGCCAAGAATTTCACTTTAGTATCACCCATGAGAAAGGATGACAAGGGTTCAGATGAAACAAATTTTTGTAACAAATCACTTGTAACAAATTTTCCCCAAGCTCTAACATGCCATACTGGATATTTCTTTGTACTTCTTTCCATATCTTGGCTTAAACACTAATTTGACTCCCGTTGTTTATTACATGACTATGGCTTAATATTAAACAGGCATATCTGTGTATGTGCTATGCAGACACTGGATGAAAACAGGCAAACGTGTGTATGTATGTATAAAATATGCATACGTATTCACATCATGGGTGTCTTGTATTTTCAACTGCAGAAGAATTGGAAACTTATGTAATTGAAGAATCTACTGAAGTTAATTTCAAATGGAAGAAAAATAATTCTGAAGAACATCTGTTGGAACATATGGCATGACAAGATGTGCAGTATTACGCCATAATAATACACGTTGGGTGCAGTACAAGGCATGAAGCCAAAAGGCACATTTAGAGTGAAAAAATCTGGACCAAAACACACTAATCACCTAGAATTTTATTTAATATATATAATCACAGAATCATAGAATAGTTAGGGCTGGAGAGGACCTTAAGATCATCCAGTTCCAACCCCCGTGCCATGGGCAGGGACACCTCACACTAAACCATGTCACCCAAGGCTCTGTCCAACTTGGCCTTGAACACTGCCAGGGATGGAGCATTCCCAACTTCCCTGGGCAACCCATTCCAGTGCCTCACCACCCTAACAGTAAAGAACTTCCTCCTTATATCCAATCTAAGCTTCTCCTGTTTAAGTTTTAAGCTTTACCCTTTGTCCTTTCACTACAGTCCCTAACAAAGAGTCCCTCCTCAGCATCCTTAATAATAATAATATTTTAATAATAATAATAATAATTTTCTGTCCAATTTATGCTCCACATAAAATTAAAGAGCCTCACTGACAACCACAGTACCCAGATTTATCTATTAAATCCCACTGAGTATTTCAAGAAATCCAGTGTCTTGCAGAAAGATTCTTTTCCTAACGAAAATACTTCCATATAGTTTTTAACAGTGCCTATGCAACCGGGAACCCTAATACCTATTGTCTTCAAATCACCTGGAAATCAAAGAAATTGTGGCTCTAAGCTAGACAGAGACCTCACAGGGAGCCATGAACCATGGAGAGATCAATGGCAAAGTGGAAGGGCTTCTTTCTACCTTGACTGTAGCATTGAGATGCTGTGATAGGACTGTGTGTATAGAAGCTGTGATAGGACTGTGTGTATAGAAGAGGGTAGCAAACTGCATGTCAGATGTCTCACTTAGCAAGATAAGGCATTTCTCAGGGAGTGTGAACAATACAATTAGGCTTTTAGTAAAAAGAAAGAGAAAACCTTCTGTCATCATTCTAGCAGACCTTTCCTACTGTTTTACATGAGGGATACTGCTAATTCTGTAACCTATAACAAAATACTTATTTAAAGCAGTGATTCGAGAATATTACCCTTTGAGAAGTCTTAGGAATCACAGTTGTCTTTTTGGTGTGCCTGTCTTAGAAGAAAGATTGACACCATTTTTCCAGAATATGTGACTGCCCCAATACTTTGTAAAACTGGATATTTGGCATGGTTATGGGGGGGTCTCCAACTCTTGTATCTAATGTTAGAATGTCAGTTGCTGCCAGCGGGAAGAAGGGAATAATAAATTGCTATCTGTGTTGACTGAATTTAAGATACACATAGGAGTAACAAGGCAGCAAGAGTGACTGAAGATTAACTTTAGCTAATTATTCTGATAAGGATACAGAGTCTTGAGATCTCAATCTTATTATGCCAAGAAGCTTAGTAATAATGTGTGCTTAAAACAAGAAAGACTATTTCACTGAAACTGATTTTCTGCATTGGGAAGGTCTGAATTTGAGCAGGAGAGTCTGATTCTATGTTTTAGAAAGTAACTTTGTATTAGCAATACACAGTCTGCATTTGTGAGTGTGTTGGTGTGTGCATGTGTTTGTGTGAAACCTGAAGAGATGTGAACTTAATGAGAAAGTGGATGAACTGATGAAGAGAGGCCTAATAATAAAATGCATATGAAGACGTGAAAAGTCCACTAAAATAAATAAATCACTCAGAGCATGAAGACACTGAATAACTAAGCAAGCATCTCTGGTACTTTGAATAAAACCTATTTAAAATGAAATCTAAGTAAAATTACTGAAAGGGCAAATTACTGATGTAGCAAAGTGTTTTCACGATTAATTTGTAATTTCAACTTTTATTGCCAAAACTTAGGAACCTACATCATTAGAAATGTACTTGTTTCCAGCTGCAATAAAAGTGTTTGGACTATTCATAGTGAATAAGGTGGCCAAACTCTGAAAGTCCCACCTTAATCAGTCATCAGGGATTAGTAGGTGGGGGAGAAAAAACTGTGTATTAGGAGATATCCTCCCCTACCATCATCCTGTGGCAGCCCTGCTCCTGATTACATTCACATCTTCTTGTTCTCAGCAACATGCTGGATGCACTCAATCCTGGCCATGAATGGCATAAACGCAATAGGTCGGCATAAAATACGTGACACTAGAAGGCACGCGATTGCTAAACAGAGATTAGAGGATGTCAAGGATAAACAACTGAACTGCATATTTTCATGTCAATGAAAAATTCCTATCAATAACTGAAACTTCTGTCTCAAGTCCTGTCTTCCTTTTTTTTTTTTTATAATAAAAATTGATTTATAAAGTAAAAAGTAGATTGACATTGGTAGCGATGAAAGTAAGAAGGCTTGAGAGATGGTGGAAATGTTTCAAAACAAAAATAAATGTCCTGCTCTTGTGTTTTCCTTTCAGTGTAATTGGGTCAGACAACTCCTCCTTTTACAGGAACATGTGTAAATATAGGTTTGAAAGTGGTCAGCACAAGGAATTTGGTCACAGTACAATCATCGAGCCATCTTGTTCTCAATCTTCTGCAAAGAAAAAGGATGCCAGACAACCACAACTCCCTTTTTTTGGCTTAGTGGGAGAATGTGCTCCCTATTTACTTTTGGGGGTTTCATTTTCCTTCATTGCAATAATCAATAATCTGAGGACCTGTAAACACACAGTGGCTGGGTATTTTTGTCAAACTTTCCAGATGCATTTGATAAAAGTACAGAGTTCATTTTGCCTCCATTAAAATACAATAAATACATGCTGTAAGTTCAAGATAAATCTGAGATGAGATACTATGATTGTGGGTGGCAGCACAAAGCTCCTAAGAAAGCAAGTGGTATAAATGTCTCAAACATCAGCAGATTCCCAGGGAAAAATGAGCTCGACTTTTAAGTCCTAAAACCACCAGTCTTGAGTCATCTCACCAATGCTTTCCAGATGCAAACTATTTAAGCTTTCAATGAACACATGGTCCTTAAAATAACATTAGTTCTATGCATCTTCCATGCTCTATTGCAGACTAGCTCAAGAAAGAAGTTCCTCCAAAGCAAGCTCAGCACAGCTTCACTCAGATCCTGATATCAACTGAAAACCTGGGAAAAACTGAGCACCTTCAAACTGGTTATGGAAACTTTTGCCACATGTTTATCTACAGGCTGGGGGGTTGCTGTGGTATCAGGTCTACCCCACTGCTCCGGTTCTTGTCATGACCAGTGAGAACTTATAACAAGTCACATTTTCTGCCGCAGCGACAAGATGTGTCAAAGTGTATGGTCAATCAAGTGGCTGGTGCAAATATCAGATCTGAATTACAGAGTTGGGTCAAACGCCAGATCAGGAGAATTGTCTTGAGAAGTGGCAGGCACAAGCAAAGACACACTTTTATCCTTCTATTGGAAGGTCTTGGTCTTTATTTCCAGATATGTAAAACATAGGTATAGAATCACAGAATGGTTTGGGTTGGAAGGGACCTTAAAGACCATCTAGTTACAATCCCCCTGCCATGGGCAAGGACAACTTCTATTAGACCGGGTTGCTCAAAGCCTCTCCACCATGACCTTGTTCTAGCCCAAGTGTAAAACTTTCAGCAAATCCCAAAGCACTTTGATTCAACCAAGCACATCAGCAAGTGCTAAATCACTGATCCAGAGTCAGTCTCCCTTGGCAGGAGTAACAACTGAAATCCCTGCTCTGTTTCAGGCTTGATTTACTTCATCCTAATTTATCAGGATTTGTCTGCAGAGTTAGACCTCAGCAAGTCCCTTTTCACTTTTCTGCAAGTTTTCAATAGCTACAGGTAAAGGATTGTGTGATCTCTAGCACACCTTTCCCAAACCCATTTATTTCTCATGTGTCTGAAATGTATAAATTTCATCATGCTACTCCAAAGGGAATGGGCATGACTGAATTACAGCTTATAAGAAGCTCAGGTGCTTCTCCCGAAGGATCTGCAGAAGAATTCATTAAAAAGAAAAAGGTTGTGACAATAATTTTTTATTCAAGCCACCCAGTAAAAGTCACTAGCTGGTTTTATCTTAGAAAATAAAACACTTTCTCTCCGAGCTCTCAGCTTCCTGTTACATGTTAAGACTGATTATATTTCAGCCTGTGAAAGACTCAATTATTTCATGTCAGGATCTCATATTTTCTTGTAGCTGTTTTCTTGTCATTTTTACTCAGTGGCTTTTCACCGAATTTTTTTCTTTTATAATATACTGCATTCAATCCACTGTCTATCTAAGGCGGTGTAAAATAATTTTGCAATTCCTTTTGCTAAAGAGAAACTAAGTGGAGTCCTGTGTGTACTGTGCACCTACCAGATACCAGACTCCGAGAAGTTTGTCATAGTTGTGTTTGCTTCAATTCATTCAGTAACAATAATCTGGCAACGTAAACTTGTGAAGGAAGGTGACCCCTGAAGTAACAATCACCAAAGTTTATGAACATTCAGACAACTGAGTATGACCACTTAGGGCTGTGACTGAACTGACAAGTGATGTCTTTGTACATACAGTAAAGCAGGATTCTCTCTTACATCCAGGTTGCCCAAGGAAGAGGCAAAGGCTCCATCCCTGGCAGTGTTCAAAGCCAGGTTGGATGGGGCTTGGAGCAACCTGATCTAGTGGAAGGTGTCCCTTCCTGTGGCAGAGGGCTGGAACTGGATGAGCTTAAGGTCCTTTCCAACACAAACCATTCTGTGATTCTATGCTCTATTGAGAAATCTTCAGCAAAGGCAAAACAGGCACTGATCAGAAACTGTTCTGGGAATCAGTAGGTGCCAGACCCAAAGCGCCTATCGCATTTAAACAAAATTTAATGCAAAATGCACCTCCAAAAACCTGTGGCAGAAGTTTTACTAACTCATACTAGCCACTTCAAACTGACTTGTAGCGTAAGCATATTGTACTCTGAGGAATCCTGTGACACAAAATATTCTTCATAAAAAGCCCACACATTATAACTTCACTCCGTACTTGTAAGATAAGCTGGATCCCACTCCTTGCAGCCTGCTCTTTGGCAGAGGGATATTTAACAGTGTTTGGCACAATGGGACTCTATTCTGACTCTTGCTGTCGACAGTGCCAGTTCTTGAATTGATTTTCATAGGTCAGCAGGAGGTATCAGAAGTCCTGCTCTGTTTTTCGGGGCTTATCACTTCCAATGCGGTTTGATGAGACAATTTATGTCTTAGACATAAGGTGCAATATAATTACGAGAATTCTATCTTTAGAACAAATAATATGCATTTTTGGGTTTAGGCATGCTAAGGTTTGATATGCAGCCTTCATTTATTCAAGTGTTCAAGAAGACAGGGTGCCCTCTGCCTGCCAGATTTAGTTCAGACTGCTTTAAGCATTAGACAAGCACAAAATAAAGCAGCATTTATATCAAAAAACTAATAAGCAATTTCCTGATTACAGCACTATAAAAAAGGGCTGTGATTTGTCTCACCTAAGTGGGAGAGCTGACCTTTGTCAGCTTCATTCAGATTTGGTAAAAGAAACAAGCGTTTCAAGAACATACTTCATTTGATCTGTTTTAGAGGTCTGTCTAGGCATATAAAGTGTCTGTTTCCCTATCTGGACTGTAAAAGATTCTGGATCACTAATTCAAAGACAAATGTCCACACTACTAAAAAAAAGGCAAAATAAAGCAAGACGCAATTCTTAAACACATATGAAGTATGGATGTCTTTGAACTTTTGCTCCTCTTCGGATGTTCTGCTGTCTAGTCAGCTTTACCCCCACCTCAGCTTGCCCTGAGGATTTCTTTGTGCATACACTTGAGATCTATGTAATCTTCTGTCTTGATTCATTTATCTCATATGGCTTTTTAGTTCCAAGACATTGACAACTTTCCATAAAGGCTACATATGACATATTAATAATATAATTGGCAGATCTGGCCTTTAGAAAGCTTTTCCTCTATTACTCTGCTTAACTCCCACTTTTTACCAGTTTTACCATCACAGCCTCCTTCCTCACAATGGTTTTACTAAGCAAACATAAAAAATATAGGAAAAGCAAAGCCTGCTGTTCTCCCCTATTTGATAACTGCTCACAGTTCACAACTGCTCTTCAAAAGCCTCTCCCACCTCCCTTATGTCTGAGTTTAGTATTAAGCCGCCTGCTAAAACAGGTTGGGATGTTGCAGGCAAACACCACCAGCCTGTTGCATACACATGGCAGCCAGAGACAAACAAGCATCACTTGGCATCATTTTTTGGGTATATGGTGGGAAAGATGGAGAAGGACACATAGCCAAACCTGCCATGCCCCTCTGTTCCCGAGGTGATGATCATTCTCAAATGCCACACATTACTTTTTCCCCAGTCTTACTCCTATTTGCATCATGAAACCACTAGGCATGATATTTTGCAGCACTCCCTACTGCAGACCACGTACTGCTGGGAATCCACCTTGTCCTGTTCACTTACCCTATGAATTATCTCCTGACTCCCACCATTATCAATCAATGTCTCATAGCCATAAAGATAAATAAAATTTATTAGTCAAGGGTAATATTTTACTTTCAAAAGCGAGGGAACCTGCATCTAAAGCTGGTCTTCAATCCAGGCTTCAGAGCTTTTAGATTTTTCCATTCCTCTGCCGTAGCTTGGAAGCTGGGAATAGATGTAAGGAGGCATATCAAAATTGCATTAAGTGAAAACCTGTTACATATTTTCCCACCTTCCTACATATAGTTGCACCACAAAATGAAGATTTGACAGGATGGGCTAAAGCCAAATAATTGATATGGGTAAATCTGTCCACTGACTTTAATGATTTTGATATGTCTTTGTGCTGTGATTATTCATTTTGTAGCTACACATGAAATCTAACAGATCTACAAAGTGCCAATTAAGGAAAGTAAAGTATATTCATATAATCATATACATTAGAGATCAATATGACAGGTTGTTTTCCTCATCTCTAGCAAACACTTCAGAATAACACCAAATAGATATTCAAAAAGAGAAATAGATGCCAGAAGCGATTTAGCACTGTCAATTAGCTTTTAAACCCAATAGAAATTACTCTACAACATTCTGATATATGTTCATGGTAGTATGAGGCTGCAGGACTATAATATCATGTAACCCAATAAAAAGGAACAAGATTTCTTTCCACTTGAAGTGCGCTGGAGAAGCACAGCTAAGTTTATATTAGCATATCACAAATGTGAAACTGGGACACGGACTCAATGTGAAATTAGAACAGCAGCTGGTATCGTGTTAGCAAGTAAAGTGTGTTTGCTTGGGGGAAAAAAAAGACCAATGCAAAATCAAGCCATGCAAATGAACAGAAAACAATCAGTCATAAAGGATCTGTGAACTGCATTGCATATCTCAGTTTGCCTCTGTACAGTGCTATAAGTAATTTGTCAAAAATACACATTTAGCAACTTCAGATCATGTTCCCTAATCTGAATTATCAGGAATGTATTTTCCTTTATTGACAATCCGAAAATTATTGAAATTTGGACTCTGACAGGTGATCATGATTTTAATTCTATTTTCTTTCCTGGATCATGCAGTTCAATAAACCATGGAGCAAGATTTCACGTTCTCCTATAGAACACAGAAAAAATTAGTAAGCAGGCATAATGCACAAAATAGTTTAAATTATATTTCACAAAAAATACTATTTATTTATAACAAAAAGTATGCCTTTTAACAGCCAACAAGAGAACTGCAGACTTTTAAAGCCTTGCTTTCTTCTTTGACTTCCTTTCACATCATTCAGTTTGCACAAGGGGATCAGCCGCTTTATTCTCACATTTTTCACCCCCTTTTTCCCCATGTCTTCCTCTTTTCCAGTAAGAGTTACATCTTTCACCCCACCTCCTATTCAGCAAGATGCACTACCAGTAGTGGGTTGGGCCAGTCCTTGAGGACACAAACAACACTTTGCTCTGGCCCTGTGGGTTCTCCAGCTACAGCACACAGAATCCACACTGACTTTGCTTTGTTCTGTGTTCCCTTTTCTATGAAGCAAGGCTAGGCCAGCAAATGCTATTTTTATTCACCAAAATACAGCACCAGGTTACCTAGGGCCAGGCACCTGGTTACCCAGGGGCCCTTCCTGGCCTCACAAAGCAGCATCTGAAATATTTCAAGAGGTCTATTATTTTCTCCAACGCTGAATATCTCAGCAAGGCCCACATGTAAAGAGGCTGATGTTCAAGACAGGAGGCAAGTGTAAATGCTCTTCCAGACTAGCTGGCTGAGGCCACTGAGACAGTTATTGAAGAACTCCTATTAGGTCCTCTCTTTTCAGCTCTTTCCCCTTATTGCCATGGGTTAACCAATATTTAATGCTTTTTGAGGAAGGTGCAGTGTGTGTGCGCAGATATTTTTCACACACTGAAAGACATCTATCTTAAACTCAGTAAAGTCCAAGAGTAACTGCTGGATTTGGCAACCAAAGAAGTATTTAAGCTATCTATTGTCTAGCAGTCTAACTTGCTTACCTACACTTTAGTATTTATAAAACATTCTGAATTTAATTATTTGAGAAAGAATCCAAAATAAAATGAGGCCCTTCAGAATACATGGGCAGACTCTTAATTCTAAATATCAGCCATGATTTTCAGATTTAACACGCAAAGATAAAGCAGATCCGAAATTACACGGAAATGGAGGAATTGGTGCACAATCTTTACATGTTCAATAGCAAAGATCATAAAACCGCTCCCACATTCCTGACACTGGATGGAAATGCAGCATTTACTCTCTGAACACTTCAATGCAGCATTATTTGCCTGTTTGATAAATATTTGCTTAAAAGGCTCTTGTTATTTTGCTGTAGTATTATCTTATACAATGCAAACCTAGAAATCAGATTCTAAACGAATCAGATTCCTGCATCAGGTCTCAGCAGCTCTGAGTGACTATCTAGCAGCAGATCCCTCAGCCAGTGATGGCCCAACTCTCCTCCCAGAATACCACCACATGTCTCACACGGCAAGAGACGGGCCAGTTTTCCCACGTGAAGAACTGTAACCCACTTCTGCTTCTGCAGAAGAGGGAGATGGGCCGGTATAGGCTGGAATATGGTCTTTGATGGCCATATTCAGACTCATACAATCATACAATGGTTTAGGTTAGAAGGCACCTTAAAGATCATATAGTTCCAACCCCCCTGTCACGGGCAGGGACACCTTCCACTAGACCAGGTTGCTCCAAGCCACATCCAACCTGGATTTGAGCACTGCCAGGGATGGGGCAGCCAGAGCTTCTTTGGGCAATGTGTGCCAGTGCCTCAGCACCCTCATAGTAGAGAATTTCTTCCTAATATCTGATCTAAATCTCCCCTCTGTCAGTTTAAAGCCATTCTCCCTTGTCCTGTCACTACATGCCCTTATAAAAAGTCTCTCTCTGTACTTCTTTTCAGCCCCTTTAGGCACTGGAAGACTCTTATAAGGTCTCCTCTGGGCCTTTCCTAATCCAAGCTGAGCAAAGTTTGCTTACTTAGGTGCTGTTGTGGCATCTAAGACCAAGACTTGCTTTCAAGGCCACAAAACCTGGCTCCTTACACACTTGGTAAGAAGAAGCCGGAAGGCAGGGATGATATTTGAGATAAGTTTCTACAGGAGAAATTCTCAGAGGCAATTACATGCCTCCACTGACTCCAGTGACCTGCATAGCCAGTGTCCCCAGTCATTCTATTAAAGTTAGATATTACAATAGTTATATCCCAGACTGCTGCTACCCATTGCTGCCTGAACACAGACCTGGGTGACTTTGCTTCTTTGGATTTGCCATAGAGTGCTGAAGTGGTGTGAAGCTGTTTTATGAAAACTAAAGCTATGAAACCTTAATTGCACCCTGATTTGGAGATATAATAACAGGATATTTTTAATGCATCTGTTCTAGGATTGTATAAAGCTATAAAATATCATTGTATAAAGCTATAAAATATCATTATGCATTGATAGGCTAGCATAGTAAAGCCAAAAGACCAGTATAAAACCCTTAGTCTCAACAGCCTCATTAACATTAGAATGATTAAGCAATACCTGCCAAGCACCACTGCACCATGCAGAATGGTGAGAGTTTTCAATGTCACAGAGATTAAAGATATACCATACTTTACACAAGCTGAAAATATATCAATTTTTTATTATCCTTTCCTAATTTTTGCATGCAAACTGTACCACTTTCATCTTGTCAGTAACAACTAAATAACAAGCAAAAAGAATATATTGATTACAACTCCACCTACAAACTCAGGCTTTTCGTCCATGGTTAACTATTGTCTTCCTGGAATGTGTTTTGATTACATGTAAATTGCGTGGAGAACGGATGGTTTAACTGTAACAGAACAGTCATGCCAGTATATCCTTCAAAGTACTTAGCCTCCTTTCCGCTGATGATTTGGCTGGTGAGATGTCAAAAGCTCAAACTAAAGGATCACTGAGGATCACTAAAGAATCTAGTCTGAAAGTCAGGAAGAGTGACTGCAAGTGAAGGCTTCAGGACAGAGGTAAGAACATTAAAAATAACAGTAGGACATCAACTCTCATCTCAGAGGACAAGCTGATCTACAAATAAGAATGAGGAACAGTGGACTGTGCAACTGACACATTGTGCTAGCTCAAGAAGAACAAATTGGGCATGCTTACTGCATGATTGAAGGTCAGTACGCCTGAAAACTGATAAAAAGGCTCTGGTCTGATAAAGGTCAAGGAAGCATAACTAGCCAAGGTAACAATCAAGCACCTTTAGAATTAATGGTCAGTGTCACAACAGCCATCCTATAATGCCTGCAGTCCATTTGGAAGAAATGTTTGGATGAAAATCCTTAGTGACGCACAAGAGCATTATGAAACAGAATTTGCCTGCATGTATTTGACTTAAAGTGCCTCAGACTATTGCAGCAGGGACTTTATTCAATAAAATGTATTTAAAGTTGGTCCTGAAAGCTTCTGAGGGTAAAAATTGCTGCTAGGTACCCGATACTGCTTTTGCACAGCTCCTCCAGTTTTCACATTAGCAAGCTGAGCCATTCCTAATTGTGCCAGTAGAACAGAACTAATTTAAGTACTAACAACTTAGCAGGGGCACACAAGGTTACTTGAACCATGTCCTGACCTGTTGCAGTGTTTTTCTGCAGCTGTGCTGGGTGATCATAGACCCTTCCAGTTATAATACTTTCCCATTGATGAGTCCATGATTCCTGGCACTGTTCTGGGAGGCACCAGGTTTGGACTGATTTTGAAAGTCTCCTGCTGAGCTGAGATACTGCTATAAGAAGCGTTTGTGCTCCTATACCCTTATCTTCATCCAGATTAAGATTTAAGATTAAAACTGTCCATAGCAAGGAAAGAGGAAACCAAAGAAATCATCAGAGCACTTCAATGTGGAGGCAGTAGCAGGGCAAACATTACACAGAACAGTATTACTGGAGCAAGGTGCTTCCCTGTCATACAGCTCCCAAGAAAATAACAGATAAACAATTTTTATAAGTGCTTCCTCTACAGCTTTTTGATTTGTTTGATTTTCAGGACTTGGGCTTACAATAGGGATCAGCCTGAGTATTTCATGAATATATTGCCTCGTGCATCGTGAGCTAAAATGAGAGGTCCTAGTGCAAGGAAGGGCTTCTGTAGGTCAAGGTTAGTTCCTAAATCAAACCCTTTCTTTTTATAGTGCTGCTTCTCCAGCTCCTAAATCCACTATGATATTTATCACTCTGGGGAGACACTGGAAACTTCATGTTTGAGAAGTGGCCAGTGGAGTATTGGAAGGTGTCGATATGCTTAAAAAAGTGGCTTTAGAGCTTCAGACTGGCCATTAATTTCCTCCTTAGTGGCCAGGCACTGCTGGTATGCTCTTAGACAATACGAATTGTTGTGAATATCTCAGAAGCATATCCAACCCAATCTATTCCCCTAGCAGTTCAAATTAAAGCTTCTAACATATTTTCAATCTACTTCAACATTCAGTCTACTTCTGGAGTTAGAAGTCATGGAGTAGGTTAAAGAAATATTAAGTCACGGCACGATGTCTTACCATGTTTTTCCAATTAATTTAAGTACCAAATCTATATTTTTGCTGCATTTTTATATTCCATCTTTTCCAGCTTCTTGATAGCATCTAGGATCAGAACACAGCCTGGAATGCAAAATAACTTGTCTTCTACACCACTAAGTTTCCTGAGAGCTTTGCTATTTTAGTGCCATTTGGATTCATTCCCTCTGGCAATCCTTTCTCAATGTAAATGCTCCAAAGTGTTCTTGCTCTAATATGCTGCATTATGGATGTTCACTGTATACAGACTTTAGGATATTCAAAAGGATAATTTATCAATACAATTTAAGCTCACTTCAAGTAAACAAAACGAAAGATCAGCATAACCCTGTAACAGTGCTTATTTTCTGTTCTAGCAGAAATGTAAAACTCACTGATAATAACTGACAGTGATTTTTCTCTTCCACTTTGTCCTATCTGAAACAAAACAGTTTTCATACTTTGTATGCTGTCAGTTCTTGTTTTGCGTCTTCAAAGCTATCTAGCTGAGAACACGTAATGGCAACTGACACAACCTATGTATATGCACTGTCTATGCGTACTTTGTTGAATTTAATTGCCTTAAGCATGTTGTCCTTTTTGTAATAATTAATAAAATTCTATGCTTCTGAGAGCCTGTCAGAGAGAAGCAGCATTAAAAAAAAAAATTGCTGATATATCTATTTCATTTTGAAACAGAGCTACGTGCAATCAGGTGAATAATTGAGGAAGGGATGGTTGACATGTTTTAAATGTACAGATGAAAATGATGCAGCTCCAGAAAACACTCTTGCTTGAAAATCTGAGCAATGAAATTTGAGACTATGTTTGACTTGAGAACAGTCAGTGAGGAAATGAGCTGATGATCTGAATCACGAAATAGCCAATGCTGAAATGCATTGTCTCATTTGCTTTCCTTAATGGAAATATGAACCTACGTGACCAGATAACCAGATAGAACAGTATTCTGTATTCAGATGTATTTTAATACACCTAGTATGGAGATGATTTTTAGACCATTTTAATGTGCAATCATACAGTAAATGGAAATTCTTTGATAAGTTTTCTGACCTCTCTGCACATACAATTTCTCCCCAGTTCCAGCAGTAGATCTTAACTTTATTTAGGTAGCAAAACTGCTTTTGGAACAGCCACATGTTTTCACCTTTAGTCTACTAACATGATGTAAAAAGAAACTACTGCCTTCTGAATTCCACAGAAGAGGTGTTAGTTAATAGAGATATGAATATTACACTGGAATAATGCAAAAAGAATACAGAAAGCCTGCACAGTCAAATATTAATATATTAGATGATTACCAAATCCATGATTCTCTGCAATCAACTGTTTCTATGCAGAATGTGCACTCATTTGCAAACCTCCTTTCAGGAAGGACAATACCATCCTCACCAGCAGATTCTCTAACACTGAAATTTAAAGCATTCAGCATGGGAAGTATTAGAGTTAAAACCAACTGGAAACATGGTCTTATAATGGGAAGACCTGGGGAGTGCTTAAGGTTAGGATTCATTCCTGCAGTTACTTTGATACATTAGGGCTTCAAATTACTTCACAAAATAATAAATATTTGGGTTGTAACTTACAGAGAACTACTAAGACTTGGGATTTGTAAGCAGTGAGAAGTTGAACTTTGATATCCCTACTTGCACTTAAAAAGTGACATTTTCATCTGTATGTCTTTAACATTTTTTGCAGTAGAACATTTGCAGAACATCAGTGACAGTAACTGTGATAGAAGCGTCAATTTGTAAGGCTATAACAAGATGACAGATATTTCTTCCCAAGAGATATCAGCTATTTATACTAACACCTTGCTCCCTGCCCCTCTAGCCTCTTTCTACTGTTTCATTTCTAACTCCCATCCTTTTTCTGTCTACTATCACCTTCTCTGCCCTTTCCATTCCCTTTCTTCACTTAATTCATGACACTTTTTAAAATGCCTTGTCCTTTTCTATCAACCTCTGTTTCAATTTTTTCATAATTCCAGCATGGCCTAGGGCAGGAATGACTCAGCCCTTCACTCTTTAGCCCCGAACCAACCTGTTACACTTTTAAGTTACATCATTTGCAATAATAACCTTTTTAATTGTGTTTTAAGGGGGTACCTCAATGAAATACAGTAACAAGTGGTTTAAAACAGCTTAGGCATAATAAAAACTTTCCAAGAACAAAGTATTTCTCCTCAATTAGCTGAACATACTAGACGCAAACTTACCTTAAATTTCCGTTTCAGAAGCAAATTAAACTTTTCAGGTCTCAGTGGTTGGAATGAATTTACAAGGGTGCAAGATCACTTCTCCATTGCCTTGTCTATTATATGCTTTTCTACTTAACTATGTATATACAAAATAATGATTGCCCCTCTGGTTCTGTTCCTATGATGTTCTACAGAGAAGATGAAAGAAATCCCAGGTGTATTTTTTATTCTTGTAACTCAGTGAGTCTGCAGTCAGCAGGAAGAAGCCTCTTCTCCCTTGGAAAGCCTGTTTTACCCACAACAGATTTTTTCCATTTTTAAAAATGAAACATTCAGGTTGTCAGAAGTTCATGCAAGTCTGATTAATAAAACACAGCATATTGTGCGAGATTGTCAGCCTCACCTTAGAACACTTTTCTGCCTGTACAGCTTCTACTCATGTGCTAAATCATAGAATCATAAAATCATAGAACAGTTAGGGTGGAAAGGACCTTAAGATCATCCAGTTCAACCCCCCTGCCATGGGCAGGGACACCCCACACTAAACCATGCCACCCAAGGCCTCATCCAACCTGGCCTTGAACACCGCCAGGGATGGAGCATTCACAACCTCCCTGGGCAACCCATTCCAGTGCCTCACCATCCTCACAGTAAAGAATTTCTTCCTTAGATCCAATCTAAACTTCCCCTGTTTCAGTTTTAATCCATTACCCCTTGTCCTGTCACTACAGTCCCTGATGAATAGTCCATCCCCAGCATCCTTGTAGGCCCCCTTCAGATACTGGAAGGCTGCTCTGAGGTCTCCACGCAGCCTTCTCTTCTCCAGGCTGAACAGCCCCAACTTTCTCAGCCTGTCTCCATACGGGAGGTGCTCCAGCCCCTGATTATCCTCGTGGCCTCCTCTGGACTTGTTCCAAGAGTTCCATGTCCTTTTTATGTTGAGGACACCAGAACTGCACATAATACTCCAGTTCTACCTCTCTTCTTCAGTGTTTTCCAGAAGAAGCCTGGTTTGTAGGAAGACATAGAGGACAGTGGTGTCCTCCTGCTAAAGCTTCCTGTCAGCTCTCTTTGGTCCTTGGTCAGACTGAGTTCCCTTTCTGAGTTGTGCCTAACATGACCTCTCTTCTGCTGCTACAGAGAGCAACTCTCTCCTCTTTCCCTCGTGATCTCTCTCCCGGCCATACTGAAGCCCATAGAGGTCAGGATGGATGGCGCCATGGAAAGAAAATCACAGTCATTTTGCTGGTGCAGGGCAAGCTGGCTCAGATGCCCTAAGGGAGCTATACGTAGAATGACCCTAACAAGAAACAAAGTCAGAAGGTAATATTCTGATCTAACTGAAGACAAAGAAAATATTGACACTTATATCAGCCAGGACAAGATTATCCATGGCCATCTACAATGCACTTTATACAGATGCTTATCATCCTGTTCTCAGGGTACTGAAAAAGAAGATGCTGGAGATTTTCCTCCTCACCAAACAACATTGTGGGCAAGGATCTGTCAGACTACAATATTGCCTTCAAACCTGAGCTCTCCTGTAGCACCCTGGCTGGTAGGTTAGACTTTAGACACTTTAAAAAATCATATCGCATCATGTTGCAACTCATTTCACTATACCACAGAGTGGGACTGTGAATAAGAACCCTCTGTCTGGAACACAGTCAACCGTTACAGTAACTGCTGATCTGCATTACTTATTGGTACAGAAACAAAAATATTGCCTGTCAAACACTGACATTTAATATCTTCTGTCTGGGAAATGGAGTATCTGGAACAAAAGACAGCCCAGAGTCAACGAGTAAGTGGTAGATATTTTTGGCATCTAGACTAATGAGTAGATGGCATTCCTCTTCACTAAAATTCAAGCATGGATTAATAATTTATAGGTCTACTGATACACAGAACTATTTTGAGTTGCTTTGGGTTTTACTTGTGCCACTCTTCTGTTAATGTCAGCTTATGTAGTGGGAAAGGTAGCACAAAAAATACCTGTGAAAAAGAAAGCACCTGGTGACACTCAACATTACCACAACCATGGCCTCAGACCTCGGATTCCTCAAAATCAGAATTAGACACCTGATCCACAAGCTGTGATCAGGAAATGAAGAACCCGAGGCTGGGAGTCACAGTAACAAGTATGCTGAGCAAGAGGAAACTGCAAAGGTCAATATGCTCTATAAAGGCTGTGTTCAAATGTTCACATTCCCTGAGATTTAAGCTTCCCCTAGAAGTCCAACTTAGACTGAGACTCACAGCTGGCATCTCCCCTCCTGGAACCAGTGCCTGAATCATTTCTTTCTGTACACCCACCTTGACTGACCCTTCATTTTCACTTTTTAAGAGATCTAGAAGCAAAACAAGCAGGGTTTCCTGTCATGTGGCACCTAAATATTAGAGTGAAAGTGACTGATGTGTTCAGCATGAAGGAGATTATCATAGAATCATACAATACAAGGTTAAAAGGAACATCAAGGATCATCTGGTCCAACCTGCCAAGGCAAAGCACGACCTAGACTAGATGGCCCAGGTTGCTGTCCAGCCAAATGTTAAAAGTGTCCAATGTTGGGAATCCATCACTTCCCTGACGAGATTATTCCAATAGTTTATTGTTCCATTTGTGAAGAATTTTCCCCTTGTGTCGAGTCAGAATCTCAGGTTACTTTGTTGTAGAAGGCAATCAGGTTTGTCAGGCATGATTTGCCCTTGGTGAATCCATGCTGGCTTTCCTCAGCCATGTGCTTCATTTGGCTTGTGAAAGTCCTCAAGAGGATTCATTCCATAACTTTCCAAGGGATGGAAGTAAGATTTATGGCTATATAATTTCCTGAATCCTCCTTTGAGCCCTTTTTGTACATGGAGGTGACATTAGCCTTCTTCTTTTGGGACATCCCCCAACCTCCATGGCTTCTCAAAGACCTCAGAGCCTCCAGGAGAATCCTGTGCCTCCAGGTTACGGATCAGCAATAACAACACTCTCTCTAGCATCTTTCTCCTGCTCTGGTAACAGCTACAGGATATGCCTGATTAAGCTGTATGGAATGATAAGGGGACTTCTTTATATCAGGCAAATCCTGGCTACACTTTCCTTCTCCCAACCCTGCCTACATCATTTTCTCAAAAACCTCACTGAATTCACCTTTGAAAGCTGGTGGGGAGCAGTGTAGTGAAGGAAACTCAAGATAATGTGTATATGGGGCTTTGGATGGCAACCCATACTCTACAGGCACTTCTGCACTAATCAGAATAGAACAGGGATAAAAGTCTATATAAGAACTTTTTCAGACCTCTTGTTTTGTAGTAACTATAATCACAAATGCAGAGAAATGCATGTGGTGTTAACAAAGAGCTGAGACATGAAGATCCCAAGTTTCCAAACTTACCTCTGAGTGAGAGCCTATGCTTCTGAACAATTGATGAACCTAACAGCATCTTCCTATGGAAAAAATAAAGCATATGACCTGCCTTGTCTCCTACTGACAGGAACAGCACTGTGCCTTTTTCATCAAACACTTCTTCATATACCTAGGACAATGTTCTGTCCTCTTCTATGGCCTGCTAGACCAGACAGGAGAGCACTTTTCAGATCAATAAAGAAGACAGAATTTTACAGAGAGCAGTAATGACTATGCAGGGAATTCAAATTAATATGGTTAGCCACATCTGGTTAACTATTTTAAAGGCTGTTTTGATAGTCTTCGGGAGAAAAGGTAAAGAGGGTGAGGAAAGTTTTATTTTATTTCCAGTCCCAAACACATTTTTGGCTTTTCATTTCCTATTTCCTGGCTAGTGATAAGCAAGCTCTCATCTTTCAACCCCTTCAAAATCCCCACTTTGTTTTCCCTGGCAGAAGTTAGTGTCCCTGGAGAGGCTCTGAAACCCGAAGTGTCTCTCTAATAAGTTTTGGGAGAGTGGGACAGAATGCATACTCTTCAAGGGTCATGGTACATTAAATGGCTAATCTAAAGTCTGGGAAACTTCATTTAGCTTACTTCCATGAGAATGAGCAGAACTCCTGAAATTACTTCAGCCACAGAGAGGTTAGGCAAACTTAGAAAGGACTCCATTAGGGTTGAATAGCCTGATATCCTTAAGAAAGAGTGACTTCCAGTATTTGAACATGGAAATGAGACCCAGGAGCCAACAGGTCTAATCCTGCCTCTACTGACGTGTCCTACATGCAGTTTTTTACAAGAAGGATTTACAATGTCTCCTGAGTGCTCTGCATGGAAGAAGTAAAGGCTATTATTGCCATTCCAGGAAATGTTGATTTAAAAAATCTACTAATAATGAAAAGAGCCTTTCTGCCTGTCAAATAAGTGCTGCTGTTTACGTATGTCTTAGATTTCTCCTTGCAACCTCTTCAAGATCTATAGACTAGTGTTGGCTATGTGTCCATGCCAACATACTCTCCTGTATTCCAGGGCTTGACCTTTACCAGGACATTAAGTAAGCCAGTAAAAACAATTGCTGGTACATATCCATATGTAACGTACACAAAGGATTACCTATTTAGTGTTTTGTCTGTGCTGACCACCACACAAGTGCCATGTTCTTCTCCATAAAATAGATGGAATCTGACCATTAAGTCTCAAATGTGCTGCAGTGATTTTTTTTTTAATACTATATAAGTAATGATCTCATCTTTCAGAGAAAACCTTCAGATTTTTTCACAACACTTTACATATACATGTAAGTGTGAAGCATTGATATAAAATTTGGACTGAATACTCACAGTACTCACTGCACATGCTTTTCAGACTGTCATCAAAAACTGACAGCCTTCTTCACACAGGCAACAGGCAGATCCAAGCATACAGCATTCCAAAAAGACATTCCAAACCCAATTTTACAAGAATTCTAACGAATGAAGCATGAATAAACTAAATGATCAATGTAATTAACTTCTGGAGAAAAATTACAAGAAATAGACAGGTAGATAAATAAAAATATATTTATTTCTGAAGCACTCTCCTTCATGAAAAAGCATGAGGTGACCAATCGATATAGCCCATTCTGTCATTAATAAAAACATCCCCTATTTAAGTTCACTGCCCACCAGGAAAAAAAACCACAATACAAACGAAGCTCAATTTCAATAAAAAAGCAGAATCACACGCTCACAAATGCATCCAAATTTACTTCTATATGACATTTAAACAGGGTTTAACAGATATAATAATCAGCTATCTGAAATGGAATATGTGGCAAGGAAAGGGATGTAAGCGGGGGCTCAGGAACCAGGCAAGGAGAAATATTGGCTGAGTAACTGGGAAGAGGTGTCAGGCCAGTGATGAATATTAGAATCAGGAAGAAGTTGTAGAAGACACACCATTAGATAAATGTAAAAAATCAGTCTTACATAAGTTTTCAATGTGAGTAACAATGCTTATAAAGCATGCAACCATGCATATTTTAGAAAACAGGAATACCCAAGAACTATTCACTCATATGAATGCTGGAAGTTAGTAGGCTTAGGTTGCATCTTATTTTTGCAATTTTATCTAACAAGCTTTCAAATGGCAAAAGGATTGATTGTGGGTCTATTCTCAATGACTTCAGTTTTTTCTCTTTGACTTCCATTTTTTTCCTCTTTTATTTGTCATCAAGAAGGTGTTCTCTGCAAATAAGTAGACCATAAAAAGATTCCTTGTTAACAGAAGCATGATTTCCCCCAGTCTCACTCTAGTACAGATCCAGTATCTGATCTTTACTTCCTCTAGCTAAATTTGACTGACATTTCTATGAATTTTGATCATGAATGAGTCCATGTAGAAAGATTTATTTCTGTATAATGAGTCTCCAGGTGCAAAAGCTCTCCAAACCTTTATTACCACACTAATATTTCACATCTGTAAATAGCAACGTTTCCTGTTAACATTCTATTTTGAGCCAATCTATACTTTAAATACCAGTAACTACACAGTTACAATATATTTTACATCTTCTCGTACCTCCATATTTCTTACAGAAAAGAGCCCAAACGTAAATCTGATTTCAGGGAAACCAAATCACTTAAGCAGTCCATATACAAGAGACTCAGCAGAATGCCCTGCAAGAGACATGTTTAGCAGGCACATCATTTTCATTTAAGGATGAAAAACGCTCTGAATGAGAAAGGACCATAACAATTTTTAATGACCTTTCCTAGATCAAGTTATGAAAAAACACATCCTCAGGTGGAAATGTCAATGGGAGGCTAGGCTAATAAAATCCAGGGTAAAATATAGTCTTTACATAGCCATTAAATTGTCTAGTACTTGTAAAGCTGTAGATGCCATCAGCAACTAGCAACAGCAGCATGCTTGTGCTTCATACCCTTGTAATGTTTCTGTTTCCTTCCTCTCTATTATCATTTCTCCTTTATGATCTTGTCTTTCCTTTTTTCTTGCATCTGCATCTTTTCACCTTAGGAATCCCTTCACTGAAGTGAAACATCTTTGAAACTGGAAACAGAGGCCTTGAAATTACCCTCAGCTCTGTTTTCATTACGTCAAGCAGAGCACTGGATAACAGTGGACTTCACACCTACTAAACTTAAGGTATGGGACCAACTGTGTAAACAGAAATAAAATCCTTTTCTAGTTAAAAGTTGGTATAGAACCTGCACAAACATACGCAAGAATGTAAGAGGTGAAGTTGGAGAGATGCCTTAGCAGAGGACCCGTACCTGAACACATTAGGAGCAATGGGATCAGTACGTGGTATCACAGCTCTACATGTGCTCAGGTATCATTGGACACTGCTGCAGCACTTCAAGATGAACTGACAGAGCTTAAAATTAAGAACTGATATAACATCTGAGGAAAATGAGCCTCCTCCCACCGAAACACCTATAAGTGTAAAAGCACTGAGCTAATTGCCAAAACCATGAGTTATCGTACAACCGTCTCTACTAATATCCTTTCTCTGTACCTACATGAAGAACTAGTCTTTTTGCACTTACTTTATCTCTCTGTGTAGAAGTTTTAAATAGGCTGATTTCAAGAATGATTCTACAACATTAGCATATATTGGCATAACATACGTGTGCATCTTCAGAGAATCACAGAATCATAGAATGGTTTGCGTTGAAAAAGACCTTTAAAGCTCATCCAGTTCCAACACTCTGCCATGGGCAGGGACACCTTCCACTAGAGCAGCTTGCTCCAAGCCCCTGTGTCCTGCCTGGCCTTGAACACTGCCAGAGATGGGGCAGCCACATCTTCTCTGGGCACCCTGTGCCAGCACCTCGGCACCCTCACAGGGAAGAGGTTCTTTTCATCCAACACTCAGCACATGAGTAGACAAAAAAAATAGTACTCTTACAAGGTGGATATAATTTGTATACATCAGAATGGAGAGGTTCAAGGGGGTTTCAGGACCCCAAGAGTGTAAGTAACTCAGTGAATGTCTGGGTGTGCAAATTGTATGTGTAGCTCTCAAGCTTCAAAAAGTTGTTTTTCAGTAAAAGGTACAATTGTGGAAATAAATGGAAAACTAAAGCTTTTCTAGCATAACAGAGCACTCAATAAAAAACAAACCACTGCAATTTAATTGTGTTTCCATCATCCTTGGGGACATGAATAATGGCAATTAACCCGGGCAGACATGAACATACATATTCACACTGAATAGCAGAATCTGGGCATTAGCACGTATACTAATGCTATTTTCTGTCACAACTGTACACTCACTTCTTTGATCTTCTACAGCCTTTAATTCCATGTGTTGGCTGTTCACTACTTCTTTTTATTTATCCTCCTATATATTCTCCAAAAATTAATCTGACTTCAGTTATGTGCCTGGTTAGTATGGTTTTTATTATGTGCCTGGTTAGTATGGTTTTTATTTTGGCCTTTATCCATCAATAAGACAAAAAAAATTCAATCTTTCATTATTAAAAAAAACCAAAAAACAAAAAAACACTTTTTTTGTAATCTCTTGTTTCAGAAGTGCCTAAAACTGACTGTCTGTGGTGATGATTAGTGCTTTTTCCAAAACTCTTCAATCCTTTTCTTTACATGTCACAGTTAAGAACTACCTTCAATTGAAGTGCTGGTAGTAAAGATTTTAAGACAGATCTACAGGTAAGTAGCATGTCAAGCAAGCCATCATGTTCACCCAGGAGTTTTGAAGAAACTCAAATATGACACCGTAAAGTTTTAACTAAACCATCACTTAACTCATCTTTTGTGGTAAGAGAACTGCAATTGGCAAGTTGATGCTGTAGCATCAACTTTTAAAGGAGTTTGGATGGATCTAAGGAAATACGGAGTAGACAATCTGTGTTCTGTTCTGGTTAAAAGGTAGAAACTATACAAAGGAATAAATTAGTAGATGGAGTACAAAGAAGTGACAAAACAGAGACAAATCAAGCTGGATTTAACATATGGAAGACATTGTTCACAGACTTTTGAAGTCTATTCTTTCAAAGGAGGCAAGCATACGGATGAGGTTGATTATTCTGCTTGGATTTCAAAAAACTTTAAAATGATCCTTTACAAAAGTCTCTTAAAGAAATTATGTTCTCAGGAGGTAAGAGGACAGATCCTCCAATGAATTAACAGCTTGACAAGAAATGAAAATAAAGGATAGGGAAAAAAAGCACTTTTTCACTGTAGAATGAAGCTTTCAGTGAATTCCATTAAGAATCTCTACTGGTGCCTAAGTAATTCAAAATAGTCATAAAGAGGATAGCAGAGAGCTGACAAGGTTTGATGTGGATATTGAGTTATCCACAATAGCAAAAATGTGCTTGTGTCATTTTCCATGCTTTCAGGTACCCTTTCTCACCCAAGCTGCCTCTCTAGAAGGGAGTTACATACTGTCTTCCCTGAGCCCTCCTACATAAATATCTCTGACACACTAGGGCAAATAAAGGCATTCAGTTCTATCCATAGTGAAATTAAATGTTGATTAATATAAAGTAACAGGAACATAGTAATACAATCCTGACCACAGGTATACAACAATAGGCTTTAAATGCTCAATGACTATTCAAAAAATAGTTTCACATAGGTTTACTTTTTAATTTATAAGAAACCCTGTTTTATTTCCTGGGGGTTTTTGGGGTTGTTTGGGGTTGGGTTTTTTTCTTGTTATACTCACAGTGGATGAAAATATTTACTTGCAATTTACCCTTTTGGGCCACTTTTAAAACTAACACAGATTTCGTTGGATGACTCACATTTATATCTATGATCTTAATGACTGGCAGCTGATAAACGTCATCCTCAAAAGTCAGCTTATTAAGAAGATGATCCTGATAGAGATTAACTTATTTTAACTCAAATGATCCTTTAAAACAAAACTTTGTGTTGCTCTTTAACTTTCCCTTGACTAGAAGCATGAAGAATGAGACGTGTAACTCAATGTTTGAATTTACTGAAGATAAGCCTTAAATGTGTTTCATGGTCCTTTATTTTATTTGCCATTAAATCATTTTAAGTTGTAGTATCATTCCTGCCCTCACTGATCTGAATTCACACTGACTCCATTAAATTCATGATTTCATCCATTTTAATTCTACCAGAAATAAGACTCTATAGGAACCACAGCTTAATATTTTTTATTTTTTGGGGGGAGGGAAGGGTTGTCTTTTTGGTTGTTTGGGGTTTTTTTTAATACTTAATTTAATTTGTTCCCAGAGAGCTGCCAATATTTCCTTGGTTCCTACAAACACCTCCTTTTTTCCCTTTAACTCCTGGATGGCTGTCAAGCAGTTAAAACCCAACTGTTGATGCACTGACATGCAAGTTTCTTCACCATTCACTCATTCAGTACCCATTTGGTTCTTACCCTTATCATTTAAAAGCTTCTTATTTTCTACACCCCGTTCCTTATGCTGCCACTGTAGGTATATCTGATTGACTGGTTCCAGTTCAATCCCATGGCCCTCTTCCAGACATTTCCCGCTTCCCTAGAGCACATTCCAGAACCACCTCCTTTCTATTTTCTTTGCATCTCTTTCTCAGTCTTGACCATTGGCTGTCTGAGGGCATCTGTTTTGAATCAGCTATTTTTAACTCCAGCCAAATTAGCTTCCTGCCATTTCCTTTAGCCATGCTATCTCCCTTTTAGATACCTCTTACAAATATTCACTGTGATTCAGCTTTTCTCCAGTGGAACAGATTCAATGTATGCCACCTTTGGAGAGCTCCCAATTATACAGTGGCAGAAAAAATGTCCATATTAAAGTTCCAAGGATTTCTGACAGGTGAAATGAGCTAACTGATTTGCATTTATTTGTCAAAATTACTGGCTTCTCTTCAATCTTCCTATAGAAGAGATCTGTTTCAGAAGGGTGTGCTGTCAGATGTGAGCACTACAGTGCTACTATATTCTTTCTTTGATCTATCTGCATTAGTGATCGCTAATTTGCTCCAGTCCAGAGAGTAGCTAAATGATTTGAAATAATTCAGAAAAATATTCAGCATAATATAACATTTTTTGAGCTACGCTGTTTGGCAAAAGGGTCATTAAATCTCTCTTTCATCTCTAGGTGGCATTTGAATTTCCCACCAAAAGTATTTAAGATCTGTTGTTCTTATAAAAAGTTCTACTTCAGTTTTTGGGGTTTGTTTTGCAGGGGGATTGACAAGGTATTTTTCAGGGAATCTTTGTTCTACAGTACCATATTATCATATTAACGCTTATGGCTTACCGAACTTTTGGCCTTTATATTTCACCGGCATGCTGCTTTAATAGAATCATAGAATAGTTAGGGTTGGAAAGCACCTTAAGATCATCCAGTTCCAACCCCCCTGCCATGGACAGGGACACCTCACACTAAACCATGCCACCCAAACTAAACCATGCCACCTAACTTCTTATTTATTAATGAAAATATAAAGCAAGTCTGCATATACTATAGTCCTGGAAGCAGTGTCAGCATCCTACTGCAACTCAATGTATATCCATCTGGGCACAGACATTACTGGGGGTCTAAAAAGTCATGCGCTAAGACTAAACTCCAAGCCAATTAAGATGAACTTTTCTTTAAAACTTCAAGAGATAATGCAGCAAGCTCATAAAACCAACAGGAGCTGGGGACCTAACTGCTCTTGATGTTTTTGAAAGCTTATCGCTTATCTCTAAAAAACTATGAGCAGCAGCTAACAATTTAGTAATTCTATCAAAACAAGCAATTAAGTTTGTCTTGCATGATTTGTTCTCTATAAAAATCATGCTGCTTGTTTACTCAAACTTCTATTACCCTCTAGATTTTACTGATTTCATCTCCGGGTATTTATTCAATTATTTTATAAGGAATGGAAATCTAATTCATGAGCTTTCCCAGTGACACCTAAATCCTTTCTCACAGACAATCTGTCAAATAAAGAGATGATCAGTCAGTGTAAGACAGACTGTTTTTTCCAATGCAAATTACTATACTTAGAAAGGAGAAAATAACTGAGCTAGAGTTCAGTTAAATTCCATGTTAAGAGTTAGCTAAGCCTCATAAATTATTTTAAATTACCTAGCTTTTCTATCTATTCTGCATTGACTTGGCTAAGCAATGCAATCTAACTAATGTAGTAATGCTCTTTCCTTCCACCTGCAAAGGTCCTGCAGTTTTGCACTAAACTGATGGGTATTAGGTTCCGTCACAACTCAGCTTCTTGCTGCTCAGCCAGTTTGTACTTGCAGGTGAAGTTTGCTCCTGATTTTTGTATGTAATGCATCTCAAAAGAAAACCTAACAAATCCATAGAGAAAAATCTGGCAACTTCAGTTCAAAAGCATTACCTCTGCCTATCATTTTCAGTGGAACCACTGATCTACTTTCCAGTGTCTCTCTGGGCTCCTGTCTGAGTAAAGTCACTACACTAGAAGGTTTCTGGTGGCTGTGTTGTCATCAACTGCATATTGTCATCAAAATTTCTGCCACACTGCTGAGAAGAGCGCGATGGAACTAGTTGCAGATCCACAAAGCACAGTGACACTAGGAGCTGCCTGATCTGGCCTTGAGGTACTGGTTCTTGTAATACAGCATGTTGGCTAGAAGCAGAGGGACATGCCCATAAGAAGAGAGATAAAAGGATATTTCTGTCTCCTACTGCAGGTGCCTGCCTGACATAGGCACCTAAAAGAGGTAGATAGAGGTGATAGATCAGCTAAAGCCCTTTAGCTGAAGTAGGTTGAACCCTACTCACACGCCTGAATTGCCCCTTTGGGCAGAGAAGATTGCTTCATTCTTTCCCATCAAAAGATGGATGGAGGATGACATGCTGGTAGTATAACTGTATTTTTGTGAATGGTTTGGTTCAGAGTTCAGCATAAGCTTCATTCTGGAGGTCAAATCCCCATTTCCACCTTCCAGGACAGTGCTATGAACAGCGGCAAGAAATAAGGTTCAGACAGACGACTTCTCCATCCTACCTGAAAAAGGAGGCCAAGTTGTACCTGGAGAAATGAAAGAAGCTTCAGCATAAAGGATGGGAAATGTACTTCTGAACACTCTGGTGTCTGAAATCTTGGAGATATCTAAGCAGGGAGGAGGAGAGGGACAGGAATAAGCATGTGCTTTATGAATTGCCTACTTGGACTTGGAAACTTAAACTTTGCCTAAGCTTATGTGGATGCAGGGCTCTGTAGTCTTGTGATGCATCCCTGTCTTAGATTGGCAGTTAGCGTATTTCACGGTAGCTCTTCCTGTTTAGAGCACAGTGGCAAGAACAAGTAGCTATTTGCTATTAGCCAGCCTTTCCATTTTTGTGACAGTTGGGGTCTTCTGCCTCCTGTACAGAAAGGAAGACAAATCTGAGGCTTCTGGAGGTGTGACAGTATCTTTGAATGGTGATGAATAAATAGAAAAAATAAGAATAAAGATAGAAAGACTGCAGTAGTAAGCAACCGAATAAAAGACTGAATGAAAGGCTGTGGAACATCTGTTAAAGAAACCAACCTACATTCACTTTTCTATGCTTTCGAGCCACATTATTTTAAAACAAAGAAGTCTAAACCACCTTGAATATTGATAGCTTCAACCTCTATCTATAATGCATAGATTCCTGAAACATTCTTGTTTCTAAAATAAGATTATAAAATATGGTATTGAGCCAAAGTTTTGGGTTTGCACCCAAAAACTGAACCTCCAAAATAGTTGTTTTCTTACCTCTGTCTTTCCCCTGCCCCCCTTCAAAAAAAACCCACCCAAAACCTTGAAATTTGGGGGGGTCTGTACTCTGTAGTACAATAAAATACGTTTTTCATTAAGTTTCTTCAGTTTCAAGGTAAAAAGTTTCTGACCCTGACCCATGAAACTGCTGGCCTTACAAAATTAAACATGGAATCTGAAATCATATCACACTGTTATGCATTACTGTACACAGTAATAGATCTCAAAGATATTTAGGAAAGCAGCAAGCATTTGTATAGCTAGCTTGGCATAAACCAAGGGACAGACAGGGTGATTTTTCTTAGGGTGTTTTGAGAGCAAGCCAGAGCTCAGAAGCTCCTTTGGAATAATTCCTAGATCCTTTATCCCAATCCCATTCTGCCTCAAATCAGCCATGCTGCTGTGCATTACGCGTAAATTCACCAGTAATAAGGGCTCAGAAATTAGCTGACAGTTCCGTTAATTACCTATGAACCAGAACACAAAACAACTCACTCTCTCACAAAGCTGCAGTGATTCTGTAGATTATCACAAAGTAAAATCAAAACATAGTATCCAACCTCCATGTCCAAAGTACCATTTGGAGGTGGTAAAATAATCAGATGTGAATGAACAAAGATGTCAAGCTTGGTTTGGTAAATAGACCGTTTAATAAGCTCTTTTCTCTGGGTGTTCACTGCTTAACAGCAGTTAAGCACATCTAAGAACCTAATAAACATGCAGTATGCTTAACTACTACTGTGAATGCTATGAATCCACAAATCTAATTCAAATGTTTTCATTTTCAGAGGTGATAAACTGAGGAGACCCTTCCACTTGCATTTCAAAATCGATTTTGGCATTGATTTCACTGATTCAAAAGGTCTTACACAAGGACATCCTGTTAATTGGAAAAGTAATACTGTGAAAAACTGCACAAGAAGAGCTCCACAACTTCATATCAGCCGCAATGTAACAAATTATAGGAAAAAGCAACACAAAATAAATAAGTAAAACATGAAAGATCTGCTCAAAGACATTTTTTATTGTAGAGGATGCTGAATTTCCATAGAACTGATGTTGCGGAAACTTAGCGGCAATTTGAATTTCATAAAAGGCAGCTGAAAAAACTACTGTTAAATCACCCCTTAAATCTCCAACAACACTCTTCATGCACATATCTAAAGCAGGAGAAAATGCATAGCTGATGAGAATATAATCAAGTAGTCTTTATACTACACTAGAAATCTAATAAACCTATACCTGATAAGTAAAAAAGTCTTTACTGCCATTAAGAATTGATACAGTAAATCACAAGATTTTATTATCAAACCAGTTCTTTATTTAAAAAAAAAATAAAAATCCATAACAGGATTCCAATTTTCAAGGTTCAATCACTTTTACTGTCAAGAAAGAGAATGAGAAACCAAACACTGCCCTGGTGCAAATCTAGATTTACTTTACCATATCTGACAGTAGAATTTTGATCTACTTATCTAATTCTTGTTTTAATGAGTTTTGGTCTATCAAAAGTAGCTGCCCATCCATAACTTCAGACTTGAGAAGCCTCTAAACTGCTGATTGCTGGAAGCAGGAAAGATATTCCAAGAGAGATATCACTTTGTACTTGACATCTCACTGCACTTTAAGCATCAGTGATGGACTTCTAACAGCTGCAGAGGGTCTTTTGGGTTTTGCTCTATCTGCTATCTTTAGGCCAACCTGAAGTTTTATGAACCATACAAGGCTCAATCTCCCAATGTCAAATGTGACATAATTTGGCTGCTTAGCAGGGTGAGCTGGAATGAGCTTAGAATCAAAGGCTACACTACACAGAGATGCAACAGATCAGGACATGCAATTCTGTTTTACAGCAAAGGGGCAAATCCAGGTATACTACAAACTCAATGACTCACCTGTTTTTTTACTGAGACTAGACTTTATATAGTGGCTTTTTGTATTTTGTGTTTGATCTTATCATATTTATGCAGTACCCAAGACCAATAGAGAATCACAGTAGAAGTTAGACAGTGAATCATTTCCCAGTTCTTGAGTTAGGTTTTCATGATAGTGTTTCCTGTAACAACAGATGACTGGGTTCAATCTCCTGAGATTTATTTCCTGTCCTTCAGTATTGCCATTCTGCTATTGTCATATAATCATAAAAAGGTTAAGGCTGTACAGGACCATAAGATCATCTAGTTCCAACTCCCCTGCCATCGACAAAGACAGCTTCCACTAGACCGGGTTGTTCAAAGCTCTGTCCAGCCTGGCCTTGAACATTGCCAGGGATGGAGCATTCATCACTTCCTTGGGCAGCCTGTTCCAGTGCCTCACCACCCTCACAGTAAAGAACTTCTTCCTTAGATCCAACCTGAACTTGCCTTGTTTTAGTTTAAATCCATCACCCCTTGTCCTATTGCTACAATCCCTAGTGAAGAGTCCCACTCCAGTGTCCTTATAGGCCCCCTTCAGACACTGGAAGGCTGCTATGAGGTCTCCACGCAGCCTTCTCTTCTCCAGGCTGAACAGCCCCAACTTTCTCAGCCTGTCTCCATACGGGAGGTGCTCCAGTCCCCTGATCATCCTCGTGGCCTCCTCTGGACTTGTTCCAACAGCTCCATGTCCTTCTTACGTTGAGGACACCAGAACTGCACACAGTGCTACAAGTGGGGTCTCATGACATTTAAATATTTTTAGGTGGCTATCCAGTGTGAGAAACCACTGCTCTCACTTATGACTGTTTACTTTTCTTATCTCCTCTTCCACAATGATAAACAGTTTAAAATTAGTAAATGCTTATCCATACAGGAATATCCCTCTTTAAGTACCTCAGAAGTAAGGATGTGACAGGGAAGAAAATGTGAAAGCTATTCTATGTGTGAAAAGAGAGCACCAACATAAGAAAGAGCATTCCCTTACCCTTTCCATCCCCAAAATAATTCAAGACCCAGCATTCCTTCAGGAAATTCCAGCCTGGTGACAGCAAAGGGAGTACCAAAGCAGTCAGACTGAGAGGCAGGTGGCACAAGAAAAAAGGATAGAGCTGAACACCAGGTTTAGATTAGCTGGAGACAGGGACAGAGAGTTATTTATGCAGCAGAGATTGGTACAACTGGGGTAAGTTTGAAAGCTGGTGCCAGAGGCATGAAGAAGGAGGTACTGAAGTGTCTGTATAAAAATACATATGCATAGTACATATTTGTGGGACGAAAAGCTTCAGCTTTCCTGTGGTTTTGCTTTTCCTTTAATTATACGGCATCCTATTTTAGATGTTTCCACCATACATTATAAACAATTCAGAATGCGTAGCCTTTAAATGTGGCTGCCCCTGAAACCCAGCTCTCAGTTGAGACAGCAATGGCAGCGCAGATTGCAGATCCAGCGGCTCTTACACGCTTTGGTTGTCCCACTGCTCTACAGCTAGAGCACACAAACTGAAGGTAAACATTAATTTTCATTACTGCTTCCAGCTGTAATAAAAAAACCTGTCCCAAACAGCAGAGAAACGAGAATTCCACAGGGAGGAGTATTTTCTATCAGCCTTTGAAGAAGATTCTTATATTACTTTCTTCAGAAACGCCTGAACACCACCTCCCTGACATAGAGGCTGCACCAGTCCTAGGTCAGGATTCCCATGCTCATTTATTGTGGCATCTAAGTGACACCAACAGGGTCAAGGGGAGTCTCCCAAGCACTTCACGGGAGACATTCAGAACTTTTCAGGAATAAATCTTTGGAGAACACATTTGCTAAGAGAGCTGTTCACAGCCATTCTTGTGATAAAGAGAGACCATTAGGTTTCTATAGCCCTGTAAGTGCAAATGACATTATACAGTATGTATGTACTGAATGACTAACAGGACTTGCAATCTAAAAGTACAAATGAGAATGCCACTAAAACATATGGTCTACTGCAGTTAAATAGATTTTTATTCAAGGTATTAAGAAAAAAGATGGTTGGTATAATACTAGGTTATGTGAGATGCTGTATGTCTTGGACTGTATCTGGATCCAATCCAGTATTCATGTGCATTTTGCCTGGAAGTCCACCTGTCTATGAAAGAATAGTCAGAATAAACTGCTTGTTCAGCATAACCTAGAAGGAAAGTCTCACAGCTGAGTCTCTGATGTAGGTCACCACTTTGCCACAGACTTGTGTATCACTGAGAAAATCCCCTGGCATGAGATATGTCTTCAGGTCAGACACTTGTATCAGAGCTGGTTGTCAGGGTCTCCTTCATCATTAATCAAGACAAACATATCCTTCAGTAGCCTGATTCATACTTGAAAGACCAGTCTAAAAGTGAATTGCACCTCAAAGGTGTTCATAGCTCTCCAATAACATAAACCTGGACAGATGAATTTCACTTTCAGCACCTCTGAAATAGAATCATAGAATAGTTAGGCTTGGAAAGGACCTTAAGATCATCCAGTTCCAACCCCCCTACCATGGGCAGGGACACCTCCCATTAAACCATGTCACCCAAGGCTCTGTCCAACCTGGCCTTGAAGAATACATATCAAATGAATTGGATACATATGAGATACTGCTGAACAAGGCATAGTTCCTATCCTTTGGATTTCACAACTGCTTCAGCCACAAGTTTCTTCTATAGATTTTCACAGTGCCAGGCACAAGGAGGCTCTTTGCTAACATGCAGATTTCAGATAACATTGTGACATGAGCTACTGAACCATGAGTCATGGTGTTTCCCTTCCCCTTGAGTCCAGTTCACCTGTTAGTTACGTACACACACACTTCTTTAATTCATATGATGGACATTTTTGGTTTCAAAAAAAAAAAACCAAAATCACTGCCTCATTTTATGCTGCAGCAGAGACAAATCATTAAAACAATTTAGCTCCTCTTACTGCAGAATGAAACACTTCTATGCAGTCATAATAACCATATTCGCTGGTTACAGCAGGGTGTAAATAATGACTGAAGCCAACTTTGTTCTTGTGTATATCGCCATAAACTCTTAATGCCTGAACTGCTTATGTTTGACCTTAGCATGGAATTTCACATGTCAGGAAAGTATGGCTTTTGGATAGCAACATCCCCAGGATATCACCTTCAAGCTATGCATATGTTATCAGGAAGGCTCTACTCCAATAGTACTTTTCCTCTGGGAATAATAAATACTGTAGAATTTGGATGTGCACACTGTGTTTAAACTACAGTGACACTGCCAAAATCTGGCTGGCTAAATCGGCGCTTAAACCAGAACTTTAATACAGCATCCAGAAAAGCATTAGTACAGAATGGTTTTGTTTAAATGGTTTTTATTAGAATAGAATTAGGTTTTGTTTAAATTTTTGCTTGTAAGCCTCATGAGTTGCAATGGTTTTAAGCAGTTAAATCTATATTTGTGTTTCTATAAAAGTTTACCTTTAAGTAATTGCTGTCATAAAGATCAATACCAAGTTCCAGCTTAAAGAAAATTTCAATAACCACATTGGAACGATTTTGTTCTAAGTTACGCACTGCTACACTTGTGCTGGAGAAACTTTCTGGAGCTTTCCATAAAACAAATAAAGCAATGAAGACAGCAAACATCCTATACATAATGTGCGCTCAATGAGATTATTCATTGTAAATAACTCATGCAAAATGCTTCCTGATGATGATGTCAAGCAGCTATGTGGGTCAGTCTGCAGATAATGGGTTTGTACAGCTCAATGTTTATCAGGCTACTTTTTAAACAAATTATCGCCTTTCCTTAAGAGTTTCTGAGCTTGTTTGGCAACTGTGAAACCCCTCCCTTGTTTCCCAGGGATCACATGAACTGAAACAGGAGGAAGGTCCACATATGTCATAAATTAAGTCTCTATATTGCATTGTCAAGGGTCTATTACCATTTTCAAAACTCTTCTCCCCCCTTTTTCCAGACTTTTTAATGAAATAGAGCAGTAAACAGCTTCTTTTGCCCTATTTCTCTGACTAGTTGCTCCTGAACCCTTCTGTTAACACATTCTCTGCTAGTGTCTGCCTCTACCCAAGCATGAAGCATTTGCTGCCCTGATGGGATGTGCTGTGGTTTGCTGCTAATCCAACACTACCTAAGCCTAGCTGGAACTTTCCCCACTGAATCTGTAAATCAGATTACAGCAGAGATGCCACAACTCTTCAGCACCTCTAGCTGCAGCCAAAACCAATAGGAACAGCATGTTTTTCCCCAGGGAAGCCTGGAGAGGGGTGGTGCAAATGAAAAGGAAGCATCTGACAGCTACCAAAGGGAAGGGGGATTTAAGCGGCTGTTGTAAAAAGCAGCAATTGGTGACAGACTCTGCAGTGCAGGGTACAGACAACCACTTTAAACAGTTAAAGGGTGGACAGCAAACTGCCTTGAGCAAAGAGAGGTACAGGGGACTTTGTAATGAAGATGATTTGCAGGAATACAGTGACCCAGAAGAAGCACGCATGGCATTAAATTAATACCTCCTTTAACAATAAAGCTGAGTTTTAGCACTCAGAATTTTCCACTACCATCAGCGCCAAGGTGAAAGGCAGAAGAACAGATCATCGTGTTAATAGCTCGGTTTTCAAATGCTTCACGTTAGCCATAAAAAACATTCCCCACCACCCGGATTGTCTGTGGAATTTATTAGCCAGCAATGTTTTAATAGGAAAAGACTTGAAGCTTAGAGAGAGAGAGACCCTGCAATAGGCACAAAGGCACTTTCTGGAGTGCAGAGCTATTCATTTATTTTATAGAGCACATCTACACAGGAGAGGAAGGGACATCGTTCCAAGGCACAAGGTCCCGGGAGAGGGACAAATCCAGGCAAACCCAGCCATTTATTTGGTTTGCATTTAAGAGAGCAAGATTGATTTTAGAAGCAATTGTTCCAGACTCATAGCCTTAAACCAGAGCAGAATATGCATGTTTCAATATGTTTCTGCTTGGCTCCATTATGTAGAGCACAGCCACCAGAATTAACATGCGTTTCATCTGTCCAAGAGTATGGATTTCTTTAAAACAAGACATGTGGAGGGAGTCTGAATACAAAAACCTTGATTAGTTTGAACCAGGAATGTTTATAGGTTAACTCCCAGATCAGGCTACATTCCAATACTGTGCAGGGCATCGCTGCATTCCTGTCTCTCCAGTGTTCCAAATAAACTGTGAAAAGGGAAAGCCAGAGTAACTTTATCCTCTGTGCACTGATTTATCCCATGTAAATAGAGTAATAATATCCCGCACGCGTATGCAGGTTCAAAGAGGTCTGACTTTTACTCTCCTTGTGCTACAGATATAGGTAAGACGACGAGGGGCAGAAAGACTGAGGGTTGAGCTGCAAAGCAGGCTGGCAGCCAAAACTTGCACTGAATCTTTACAGAATGTAGCACCTGTGTAAAGCTGCAGCCCATGAGCTATCACAGTTTATGTGGCTGCTGCATTTCTCTGTGAGGACCCTCGCTCAGACCCTCCTACCCTTAAAATCACTGTCCCTTTCTTCTACATCAAGCTGATGCTGAATGAGGCTCCTTTGCCTTTTGTGCCCACACACCCTTTTGCACTCTCTCCTGCTGCTTCTCAGTGCCAGATGACTCCCGAAAGGGGAATCTTTCTGTGGAAGGGGACTAGGAAAGTGGGACAAGGAGCTCTGCTGAGACTGCAGCAGGGAAAAGCAGAGGGATCCTATTAATGCTGCAGGGTGAGATAAGGTGAATACTCTGAATGCCAAAGTCAAGAAAACCTGTCAACAGGGCTGGAAGAAAAGACAACCCCAAATGTTTTTGCAACAGAGGAATGGCCTCTGATGCTTCATTGTCTTTGCATAATGGATCTAGCTAGTGAGCAACCATGGTGATAGGAAGGTTTAGTAAGATAAAAAGCAGTGCAGTGAACTCCTTTTGGAGTATTTGATAATCAAACACTACAAATCCTTCAGAAGACATGACTGAAAGTGCAAGTGCAGACAAAGCCACCCTTAGGTAATTCCCTTGATTAAAACCCTCAGACTTAAAATGAATCTAATTAAGGACATTGTGAACGCACAGAAAAGCTGTATTCACTTATGTCCTCTGTTGCAGATGGTGAGTTGCCAAACAGAATCGAGACTCTTAATTGCAAGAATCATCAGCAAATTCGAAAAGGGTGGTAAATTAGGGACTGCAAAAGTCAGACTGTTGCATAACAGCAATGCTGCTCTTGCATTAGATGGGAAAGGCGCTCTCAAGAGAAGATACACTGCTTTTAATACAAAACTGCTGAAAAAGGAGAGAAAAACCTATCCCAGACCCATGCCATCCTGAGTGACACAGATGGCAAAACGGATGAACAAGGATACCCTTTCCATCGGCTTTATTTTCCTTCATTATTTGACATTACACCACTGTTGAGCAGCACCTGAGTTCCCGCTATGGTCACCTAATGGAGCTGTCACAACTGGCCAGATCTCTGCTTGTGTTTTTTTGTTCTGATCATTCAAGCCTTTCAGAGCAGGTAATATGCTTTGATGCATCACTGGAAATTTTCATTTCATTAATCGGCTTTCTATCAAAATGCTGACATTTCACAGATATCCTTCTCTGATAAAAGCAAGGCAGTTAAAAAAGTACTTTTGAAATCAGATGGTGAAAAACACTGACCATAGAGAAGTTCATTTTTGTCTGATTTAATTTTCCCCAACTGTCTGCATGAGTCTCCCAAGAAATCTACTGAAGTATGGTAAAAAAAAAGCTTATAAATCACAGAATCCCAAGGGTTTGAAGGAACCTCAAAAGATCATCTAGTCCAACCTCACTGCAAGAGCAGGGTAACCTAGAGTACATCACAGGAACTTGTCCAGCCGGGCCTTGAATATCTCCAATGTAGGAGACTCCACAACCCCCCTGGGCAACCTGTAAATGTCTGATACAGGTCAGGTAGACAGAAAAATCTATTTGGCTGCAAAGAAAATAATTTGATAAAAAAGAAGCAGGAGGTACTTGAGAATTATAGCTTATTTCTGGGGTAGTGCTGAGCTTCTTCACTCCGTTCAACTTCTATGATCAAGCAAAACATAGATAGAAGCAAGCTCCAAGTAGGCAATTACCTCAAGGACTACATGCACTCTACAATCAAAAAAAAAAGGAACTAAGTGAATGGTTGAATTGTATTCTAACAATAAGTTGAGCCTTTTTTCATAGACTCATAGAATGATTTGTGTTGGAGAAGACCTTTAAAGCTTATCCAGTTCCAACCGCCTGCCATGGGCAGGGACACCTTCCACTACACCAGGTTGCTCCAAGCCCCATCCAACCTAGCCTTGAACACTGCCAGGGATGGAGCAGCCACGGCTTCTCTGGGCAACCTGTGCAGTGCCTCAGCACCCTCACAGGGAGGAACTTCATAATATCTCAACTAAATCTCCCCTTTTTCACTTCAAAACCATTACCTCTTGTCCTATCGCAACTGGCTCTATTAAAAAGTCTGTCTCCCATCTTTCTTATAAGTCACCCTTTAGTATTAAAAGGCTGCAATAAGGTATCCCCAGAGCATCATCTTCTCCAGGCTGAACAAATCCAGCTCTCTCAGCCTGCCTCAACAGTAGAGGTGCTCCAGCTCTCGCAGCATCTTCATGGCCTCTGGACTCACTCCAACAGCTCCACATCCTTATATTGGGGGCCTCAGAGCTGCATCTTGGTGTCATCTGCAAATTTGCTGAGGGTACTTTCAATCCCACCGCCTATATTGCTGATTAAGTTATTAAGTAGTATTGGTCCCAGAATCAGTTTCTACTGAAACAGTTTAAAAATAACACTTCTTGGAATTACTCTGACCTTAGACCACTTCTAGTGCTACAAAGGCAACAAAACTCAATCCTCAGTTTACCATCTTTTGTGACAATACAGAACTTTGCAAGATGATAGCAGATTTATACATATTAGCTATGCGTGCACACATATCTGGTGTAACAAGAGACAAACTAAACAAACAAAGAATACTAAATTCTTTTATTTTTGATGGTTTGAGAAACAAATATCATAAAGAATACCCAAAGAATTTAAAGCCTCTATTTGAAGAGTCAGGTCTTGATGTTAGTGGAAATCATTGAGTACAACTGTTCCCAACTTACTGCAAATACCCAGTACACTTCCATTTCTCAAAGCACCACACTACCATACTTGTGTTCACGCTGCAACCCTCTCAGTATAAGAAAACAAACCAAAACAAGACCATATCACAAAGTCAATCCAAAGCCTTCAAGAATGGAAAATAGTAATTAAGAAGAATTAAAAATTAGTTACTGGGCTAGATCCTCACCTGGTAAAAAAAATGCTCAGCTCACCTGATCGATCAACACTCTTAAGTGGGTCAATTTCAATACAGCTTAACAATGATATAATGAATTTTAACATATTGTAAGTACAACCAAAACCACAGGGTTTATCATCACTTGCAAGATAGTGAGAGACTGAGGGAGAGTGAAAACTTGAATTCATTTCACATTCATCTGCTCATAAAAGGTGACAAGTTGATAGCTGTGGACCAACATCATGCTATGGTTCAGAGCCAAAGAAAATGTCAACTAAACCTTGCCAATTCCTCAGCTGAGATAAATCGTCCTAGCTGTATTAGTCAGCCATCCAACTTCCAGCATCCAAGGATTTGGCTCTATCTACAGGGTATGTTCAGACAAGATATTAATCAATGCAGTGTCAACTTGACCGCAGTTGTCTTTTTTCTCTTCAAACATTACTTTGTCTTTGGTAGTTAAAAGCAAATCTCACTGAAGTCATCTAATTGGCAGGAGGAGGAAAGTATTTACAAAGGCTGTTCCCTATAAACCCAGCAGACTAAAGTTCACCCAGTGCCCATCACCTCCAAAGTTGTTTCTATCTAATTGGGCAAATTTTCCCAATTGTTAGTCCATAAAATGCTTGGAATCATCAGTCTTTCTTTCTTCCATGAGATTGTGGAAAAGAAAAGATGCATCTCCCCTTCCTTGTGTCACCACCCGTGTCTAGGGACAGCCTGGTACTTTGAACATCAGCTGTTTCTGGCAGACCCTGAAGGAGCTTATGAATGAATTCCCATAAATTGTGTCCATAACCAGGCAAAACAAGCAGGCTTCCAATCATCACACACAGCTGGAGCTCAGAATTATAGAAACCAAGAGTAACCCCACACTGCTCTGAGCTGGACACAACAACAACCATAACATGCTTGACACTGATCCCCGTTGCTCCATGTGGAACAAATTAAATTCCCAAAGAACTTCTGGAGAAACCCTGCTCAGCCACTACCCAACATTTCAACAGCTCAGGCTTCCCAAGGAGTTTGGTCTGGCCTTAGGACTCATTTCTGTTCTTTCTCAAATGCACTGAGTATGGAAATTTTACCCGCCGGGTCTGCTTCAAACACAGAGACTTACCATTCAGTCTCTCAAATCTTTGTATTAAAAGGCTCAAACTTACGGTAGAGTGCTGAATGGGTATCCAGGCAGGTGTTTCAACTGAGCATTTGTGGGATGGGCATCTGCCATGGCTTTGCTGCAAATAAGTGAAAATGGCATTATACACAACACAGTATGTGCTGCAGTCGCTAGGCGCAATGGACTCCATTCCAGATGGAGCATCTAGGAGTACGCTAGTATCCCTTACACCTCACAAAGTCATTTTCCACTGTCATGTAGGGAAACTATTCAGCAGTTTGCAGGATCAAAAAGGCTTCAATAGTTATCCATTAATTTTGCTTTGAAGTTCTCATTTATGTGGGTGAACATATCCTTCATCCACTCTGAACCCCAAGCATGTGCCATCTGGCTTTCCTCCACTCTGGAGCTTTTAGAGAACAGTGGAGCTTTAAGTAGTAGGTAGAGGTTGGGGGGGAGGTCCCATTTTGTGATGGGCTGCATTTTTCCACTATGTTCTCTTTAAATCAGTGATAGCAGCAGCCTGAACCACCCCAGGGGTATTTTCCAGGAGGAGTTGGTTTATCCCAAATTTTTAGAGTGTGTTTCTTTGCTGAGCAGAACGCTCTGCCTGATCCCCAGATCTGCCCCTGAAGGACATGGAGCAGGCATCCAAGATTCCTGCAGTTCTCCGAAACTGCAGAACCAAAAGAGTGGGGGGTTAATTTAAAGTCTAATGTTCCACATGGCAGTGTAAGATGCAACCATCAGGCCTTCAGGGTGATCTTCCTGTAATTTCCCTTGCATTCGCAGTGATTCAATTACACTCTAGCAAAGGTTTGGAGCCCATCAGAACAAATTGCACAGCAGATTGGGTCAGAGTCCCTGAAGAAAAGTTCACACTAAATTCTGGTGTCTGTCACCATTACTCTCAGCATTTCACACAAGAGTCAAACTATTATTTAGCTCCTTGAATTGGAGGACTCTTGTAATCATGTGTGTTCCTGAAGATGGAAATAATGCGGAGAAAGAAAAACTTTTATTTTCATTTAGGCCAGATATATTTCAAGCAACTCTATTCCACCTTTCTTTTCCCCATGCTGAGAGCAAAGGAGAGCAACCTCTGCAAACACTGATGATTAGGCTTCATGCGATTTTCAATTTGAGTCAGACTTATGAACATGAACTAATGAAGCACTATAAGTGCTTTGTGCTTTACCTCCAAAAGGCAAACATTTGTAAAGCATTGCAATACGAAATACTTTTATGAGTAAAATAAAATTAAAAAATAATAAAAAGGAAAAACTATACATATCAGTTTCAGCTTTATATTCCCCAAACATTACAAGCTGGTTATTTTTTATATTTTCAGTTAAACAGCTTTAAGGAATATCGTCCTGGTTTCACCCGGGAGAGAGTTAATTTTCTTTCTAGTAGCTGGTGCAGTGCTATGTTTTGGCTTTATTCTGAGAACAATGCTGATAACCCACCGATGTTATAGTTGTTCTCAGTAGCACTTACTCTGATCAAGAACTTTTCAGTCTTATGCTCTGCCAGTGAGGAGGGGCACAAGAAAGCAAAGACAGCACACCTGACCCAAACTAGGGAGAGGGGTATTCCATACCCTAGATCATCATGCTCAGTATATAAACTGGGGGATTCGACCCAGAAGAGACCGATTGCCGGGTGTTGGTCAGTGGGTGGTAAGCAATTGTATTGGGCACCACTTGGGTTTTTTCTTATCTCTTTTTGCTACCTCCCTTTTCATTACAATTAGTATTAGTAGTAGTATATGTTTTACTGTATTTCAATTATTAAACTCTGCTTATCTCAACCCAGATGTTTTACCTTTTTCCAGTTCTCCCCATCCCACCAGGGAAGGGAAAGAGTAAGCAAGTGGCTTTGCGGTATTTAGATGCTAGCTGGGGTTAAACCATGACAAATATTCACAAAAACATCTAGCGAGCAAGAAGCATTGTACCTTTAAATGAAAATTTAGAAAGTCTTGCTTAAAAGGATTTGGAAAAGTCACTGCTATCATGGCAGAGGCATCCTGCGGGTGTGTGTTATCTCATGCAAGGAAGGGACGAATGCAATAGCGAACTATGTAATCCTATCAAAGTAATAAAAGTATAAATGCATTTTGAAAAAAAGACTGCATGAATTACTGCTAATTATTTGTTCCTTTCTTTAATAATGGTACATCTTCAGTCTTTAATCCAAGCAAGATAAAAACAAGAATATTAACAATTTGCTTCGGACAGGAAACATTATTCTGACTGAAAAGTCAGATCTTACAAACTCAGGAAACCATCTGTAACCTGGCTGGGAGGAGACTCCTCAGAAAGACTCCTGACACTCTTAAAGAGGATAAATCTACAAAATAAAAGCTCCAGATCTCACAGCAGGAGGGACTAATTCTCTGCAAGTATTCTTGACTTTGAGATTCATAGCAAAATTCTCCCAAGGCCCATGACACATGTGCATATTCAAAGACCAGAAAGACAGAGGTAACAGGGCATTGCTCATAGGCAGCAGCTCTCCAGAGATCCCAGTTTCTCACCAGGGCTCGGCTCATCATGGATCTGATCTGTAGGGTGAACTGAAGAGTCTGGCCTTTCACAGCTGGAAATTTGGGTTACTGTGCTGATAATATGACATTGCACTGGCATCATTTGAGAAATACATGTAGTTCAAGGGCTAGGACCGAACACTGTTTTACAGCTTTTGGGGGATTTGGGGTTGTTGGGTTTGTTTATATTATTGATGATTTCTTATTTGAAAGATCATTACTTTTGTATTATTGTGTTAAAAACAATGCTTTTCATACCTTACACCCTTACGTAGCTAAAATAGTTCTAAGAAATAAGGCTGTATATCAGCTGCTGGTAATGCTTTCCTTCCTAAAAGTGCTCAATTATTTTTGTTCTTAAATCAGCCAAAAGCTCCAACATATCACACCTAGAGCCACCAACTGAACAAAAATAACCCAAAAGCTCAACTGCAGATGAAGTATTCTGCAAGCATAGGCAACACAAGTAAAAGTAGGAATAACTATGTTGGGAATTATTTGCAGGCTGTAGAAGGAATTAATTCCATTTCATTATTACTGGTAACATTTTCCCCAGCTTAGGAGTTTGGTGAGCATATGGAGTAAAGATTCTGGTCCACTACTACACTGAAAAGTAAAAATCTGAAAAGTGATGAAAATCCATCACTTGAAATCATCTTTCTTCAGACAGCCTTCAAGGGAGGACAGAATTACCTTTAGTCTGCTTTTGATGTTTACTAATATTTGTATGCAAAAAGAATATGTCTTGTCTTGCTGTTTGGGAGAATACGTTCCAATAAAAGACTTCTCAGTTTGAAATGGAAACAGAGAGGCTGCTTCTCCATAGCTTATGAATGAGTGATTTCCACAATCTTGTTTTACTGCCTGTCTTTGAGGATACCCAGCCTCCTGCACTAAGCTTCACCCCTGAGACAGCTCCAATGTAGTGATAGACACAGCTATCCAGGCGTAGGCTTTATCACAGCTTCATACAATCAGAGACTTCAAAATATGCAATAAGATCTACAGCTTTTGTAATTTTTGTATAAAGAGACCTTAGGACACAAAAGAATAATGCCATTCTCATTGCTGCATTCAGCATCAGTCACAGCTTTTCTTCTGGGTTGATAAATTGCATAGCAATAATACAGTCAGGAAGCAATGAAGCGATGACCAAAGTCAGACAGAGATGAAAACCTTCTAGTCAGAGACAGTGCAGTCCCTTTTCTGGAGGCCCTGTTACATGTAATTCCTAATCCAACAGGTTTATCAAGCATTCAGAAATGCAGACCCCATGAGTAACCAGGACACAGAAAAGCATCAATTTCAGAAGACAAAACCAAGGCTGCAAGCCCTTCAGAGTCTATGCACAACACCTGCTTTCCCAGCATAAAATATTTAAGCCAGCTTCTTTCCTACATGCTTTTCTCAGTCAGATGTTAAAATAGGTGACATGGTTAGGTGACACTGGTTAGGAATATCAGTATAATGTATCTTGCAGATACATTAATATAATGCAGAGTGGTAGCATCAGTCCCACTGCAATATTGCAGTGGGAAATACTGAAGATTGAACTGGAAGGGGAGAGCTTTGTGGCGCTGCCCAAGAGAGTTCTCAGGTGACAGAGATGCAGATGGACATCAGCAAGCTCAGGGTAAGACTGGAAGGAAGAATTCCTGTTTTGTGTTGTGTGATCAACTATAGCAACTGCTAAGGTTGATTGGAGGACTTGAAGAGCAAATGTGTATAATTTATTGCCACTTTCTCATAGAGAGGGTGAGATTATAGGTACATATATCATCAATACCAAATTCTGATAGCCAAATATTGCCTAATGTGATTCTGGCTGGAGACACATTTGGAGGCAAATCTTAGCTATGCAGGAAGGTGTAACAAAATCCAGGAGGGATATTTAGGAATATTTCTTCTACTAAAGCTTCAGGGCTCACTGAACTGCAACACTCTAAGATCTGATTTGGTATTCTTTCTCAGAGAAGATATTGGTGGTCAGAGTCAAAAGCAGCCACAGGTGAGATTCTCTTTGTATCCACTAGAATGGCCAAGAATATGATTTGCAAATTATATGCAAGTCCTTGAGTGAGGTCTCCGGTAGCAAAAGATTTGGCTGAAGTCAAACGCAATGGAACATATTTAGCTACTCCCACACATCCTTGCAAATTATCTTCTCTGATGCAGATGATTCCCTGGAGATATGGAAATTGTAGATTTCAACTAGAGGTCTCAAAGAAGGTCACAACGAAGGTCTCAGACTGTATAAAATATAATCGTATAGTAGGCCAGACCCCTGACCTAATGATTCACTCATAAAAAAACATCCGCTTCTCCTTGACTGCACACATACTTTTGCTTTTTCAGACTTGCAGCAGGTTAACAGAGAGAGAAGAAAATTTGCATATTAGTAGCAGGCAGATTAAAACACCAAAGAAATACATGACTATATTGAAGATGAGTGCCAGGAGACACAACTTTTCTGCTTTTAGTGGCCTATTGGACATTGCAAAGAATCTATTTTGTCAGCTTCTGCTATGTGAAATGCATAAAAATGCAGCTCATCTTGGCACTAGGAAATTATCTTCCCACCTCCACCCAGGCCCTCTGAATATTAGAGAAGGGATGCTAAGGATGTATAGCTCTGCTATCATCAAGCAGCATTATTATTAATTGAGCAAGGATCAGGCTCTTGTTTTCTTTTTCTTGCTCAGTATCTTCCACCCTTCCTTATATCTGCAGCTCTCCACTGCTGTGCACTAGTATTAAGCCCCAACCATATCTGCCTGAGCAGTTAATTGAACATTTTCTCTTCTCCATTTGTAGAGCTATTCATAGATTCATGAAACAAATCACCATTCTCCTCTCATAGTTAAAACCAGCCTAAATAAAGGCAACTCCCTAAAAATCAGCAAATTATAATCTAACGAAATAGATTGAAAATTTCAGTTGCACTAAACAGGGTCAATGCTTGGAAGAAACGAAATGTCACTCAGAAATAGAGATCAGAGTAATTCTTTTCTATTCCTGCTATTGCCATAGAGACCAAGGGAGGGGGAAGACAGGGAAAAAGAGATTTAACAGACTTAATTCTTCCTGAAATTTATAATTAACTACAAGGGAAAAGGGACAATTACCATATTTCTAAAGAATAAAGGAGAAAAAAGTTGAGCTTTTGACAAGATATAATTACAAGACATTACATATGCAATGCACATTGGTTTGTTCTGTGTAATTTTCTTGAGACTCTCCCCCAAAAAGTGTTTTGTTTTTTTTTTTTCTAGAAAAGACAACATGTATCTCATCAGTTTACATTCACATTTTGAAATCCAAAAGCTTGAAGCTTGTAATAATTGCTCCAAAATTTAACATTGGGAAATAAAGATTTGAAATAAATACTCATATATACTCCCTATGTGTCAAACATCTATGGGCATATTCTCCAGTTAAGATCATTGAAAAGGAACTTCCCGCTCTTCTAAGGCTGTGAAGTTTAGCCAGCAGCAAACCCATAGTCATCAAAGCTGTCCTCAAGTACCACTTCAGAATGGAGTTTACTAAATTGCATGTAAATTGCATGGATTCAGCTCTATTCCACTTTCAGGGACTGGCAGGAAAACACCACAGTTTGAAGTGCTCATCAACACCTAATAATGACTATAGAAAAAGATTTTAATTTTAGCTAAATGTGAATCTCTAGGGAGGAAATCATTACGTTCCCTTTGCTTTGAGTTTGTTATAGCCAGGAAATTCAACACAAAAATCTTAGCTAGCCACTTTATGATTTCAAACTGTAATGATTCAAAGCCTGAAGTCTTGCAAAGCAAAAACAACAAATGCTGCCCAAATCTATTAACAATATGCGGGCACATAGAAATGTGATTATTTTTTTGTTTCATATCCAGCTAAATTTAAATCAGATCCTCATGTAGTGCAGCTTTCCACAGCTCTGCTGTTTTTTGTAAGATCATACTAGTATACAACACCTGAGGCACTGGTTCAAGCTCAGTATTCATACCTAGCTTTATAATATCCTAATTTGGGGACTGACTCTACAGCCTTTCGGACACATACAGATGATCTTGTAAGAAGTCCCACAAAATAAATTGAACCTCATTCTTTAAGTACGTACCTTTCCAAACCTCTATATTGGGGTTTTTCAGATTAACACATTATAATTGGGAGAAGGTGGTAAACAGGCCTATTTTCCTTAATAAGGCCTATTATAAAAGCACTTCATAAATAAATAGCCTAAGTGTTAGTTATTTGCATTGGCATCAGGCCACCAGAGTCAGTAACTCAGCCTAACTTCATAGTGGATTCATCCCTGTAAGGTGAGACCAACAGCTGGCTTATAATGTGTGGACCTGCCCTCTACCTCCAGCAGGTGACCTGATCTGATTTACCACTCTGCCCTTCTGAGAGCATTTTGGGACTTGGTTTTACTGCTGCTTTAATTTAGAGAGGCTGGAACAGGGAGGTCACTCCAGTGGTGCCACCTGCACATTTTTCCACTCTTCAGCGAAGTTCTAAAAACACCCTTTAAATCAACTGTGTTGGATAAATGCTGAATGAGTGTTTCCCCCTCACTTGGAGAACCCACAGTATTCTAACAAGACACAAGACCTGCTCCTACCTTTCCCAAGCATGGCACACTGATTTATAATGATATACTTGATGTAGACTGGTAGTTTCAAAGTCAAAGTCAAGCCCCAGCAACTCCTCTCTCAGATTTGCAGTGATGCTACCAAGGAGATGAGCTCTGAATTTTGCCTTGTCTTCCATGTTGGGACTATGGGGAAAGGAAAGCTAACGCTAAAAAAAAGACATGGTGCATATTGTATAGCTCTTCTCTGCTTTACTCTTCATACTGCAAAGCGGGGTAATGAGTGCATAGAGTGGGAGAGACCTACAGAAAAGTCCTACTTCAACCAGGGTCTAAGGCAGACGTTGGTCCTGTACTTGATGCAGTGGATGCTTATTTTCAACAATCATTGCACATATTGAGAGTTCTGTTTTCACATCTGTCAGAGTTTTGCCTTAAGTGCATACATTGGTGTCCCCTGTTCCAAATATATTGCTGGATGAGCAGAAGAAAATAGGACAGACAGATGTTGCTGGCTCCTGGCAACCTTGCCAGTCAGAGATGTACATATTCAGCCTTGGTTTGGGTTAACAACATAAGCAAGTACATCGCCCTGCTTCCCAGCGCCATTACAAAACAGTTTTTTTCCTTCCATCTTTATTTCATTCTTCCAAACACTTCAACAAAATCCTTAGAAAAGGTGCTGGACAGACAGCCATGAGAAGAGAGATATTGTGAACATACCAAATTAGACTAACACAGAATTAAAAGAAAAAGCAAAACACCAAACTTCTTCACTAGTGGAATCAACTGAGATTTTCATGAACTCTAAAAAAAACACCAAAAAACCCAAATATACAAGATCTTTTTTCCATTCACATGAATAATCACATTTTCATGTAACTGTGTGCCCCCACAGAGGTCAGCAACAATTGAATAAAACATGGAACCTGTGTAGTGAGTGATCTGACTTAAACCACTACAGAGTTAAATGGAAGCTGGCAACAAGAACCCCTAAGGAGGAGTAATTGTTGCAGAATTTTCAACATTTTGATGGAAATTTCTTTTTGTAGCTAATAAAACCAACAAGTTCAAGGTGGGCATTCTCCCTGGGTCTGAAGGTGGCCAGTTCTTTGGGTCACAGGAAATATACTGCTGCCAGTGCTCAGCGCTGCGAACATGGGAATCAGGCAACAAAGAGGAAGTGGTTTAGGTTTTGTGAATAAATTCAGGTTATTTTATTTGGTGTCTGATCTTTGTGCATACCTTTGCAAGCTCTTCTCAAAACACAGAAGCTTTCAGGTGATAAAATCTGGGATTTTAAGCCAACCGGAAAACACAGCTCCCAAACAAAACAAGAGGTGACCACAGCAGCAACTGACATTGGTAGTTCTTAGGGGCTTTAATAATATTAAGGATAATAAAATATTAGACTAGATTTCCCAGGAAGTTTTAAAATCTCTGTCCTAGGAAAAGATCTTCACCTAGTCCTCATTGTGACAGACGACTGGATACCCACTTGTGGGATTGTCTGACACCAAGTACTGGGGGTTTCAGTGAAGCAGCCCCTGTTATAGTAAGTCTTGTCAAGCAACACAGAGCTATCTATTTTCTTTTTCACCAGAGGCAGCTACTGTCGTATTCACAATTCTGTAAAAGGCAGAAGGATGGATGATAGCTAGGGGAGAGGACAGCGTGCTGCCTCTGACTGCTGGGAGGCACAGTGGGAATGGTCTTCCTTCTCAAAAACTCTTGGTGCTCCTGTTGGGATGGAGTCTTGAGCTAAGCTTTCACTAATACTGAATTCTTCCAAATGATAAAATAACACCACTAATTAATGTGCTTTACACAACAATAAAAGAAAGAAGCTATGCTGGGAACATGATCAATTAAAATAAATGAGAACATAAGAAGTTGTCCTTGACTGATTCAGCATTTCGTAAGTCCTAAGTTCAGAAATGCATAGAAACATGAAGGAAATAAAAAAGGAGAGGAAGAATCTGTATTAATTTGTACAGATCTTAAATCTACCTTAAACATATCTTACATTTTGGCTGAAAACATAATGTCAATAGGATTTAAGGTCTGGCAAGGCACATCAAAAATTAATTTTATTAGATGGCGTCTTTCACCATATAGAGTTCAAAGCAGGATCTTTAGATTCACTGCACATAATCTACAAGGGCATATTCACTTTTATGACATTTTCTGTAGACTGGAAATACTGAAAATTCCAGACTAAAATTAATGACCATGTGTTAATAATGTCAACTTTTTTAACAGGGTTCATCTTTTGCAATTTAAGCAGCATTTATCTATCACTCCTTTTTTATTACTTACAAGATCTGAGGAATAAAGCTGATGTATTTACTCCATCTTGACATTAAGATCCACTTTTCCAAGAATGAGAATGGCAATTATTTGCACAAAACAAAACCAGGATATTCAAATAAGGATAACTAACTGATCTGAGGCCAAAAATGACCAGACTGTTGCTCTGTAGAATTCATACTTCTTGAAATGATTGTTTTTAAAACCTCAAATGGTCTGATAAAAGTCTGCTCTTATTATATTGGTGAAAATTGCCATAAACACAGGCCATAAAAACTTTGGAGTAGAGAAGCAGAGTTACTCCAGTACACAATAAAACACATAAGAGCAGATTATGGATCAATACAATATAACAACACTGGCGCAGCTTTTAAATATGGCACCAAACAAGATGAGGAAATCAACTGTAATTTATTTGGCTTCAAGCCTTTGTAATATGAAAATATCCTGAAACTAAGTTTTTGTCATTATTCAGCTCAATTACATATGATAATATAGTGTTCCTACATGCATCTAATTGCAGATCACACACAGTTCACAATCCTATCTCACTCCAACATAAAAGTTGGCAGCAAAGACTGAATTTCTGAAGTTGAATATTTGAGGCTCGTATGTTTGACTTTCAGATCATTTCAGCCATTTAGTGGCAGATTCTAGAGACAGAAAAGCTGGGAGGAAAAATATTGGTGTAGACGGTGTTGGAAGCTCTGCTCAAAGCAAGATCAGTAGTGAGATGATGGTAAGTCTACATTTGTTATTGCCCAGAAGGCCCTGGGGAAATGTTCAGTGGAAACTTTCACCACCACTTCATAAAATAAATAAAGTGGTGCTTATTTGCAATGGGAAAGCAATGTCTGGGAGTGCAAACTGGATGTTTAGCATGATGCTGGATCCAACCTTTGTTAAGCAGTGCTGCACCATTGCTGCTGAGCACTTTTCACCAGTGTGCGTCAATGGGCACCCACAGGCACCTCCGCTCTGCTCCAGGGCAGGTTGATGATGCAGTCTCAGGTTGAGTGCAGCTTGTGGGAGCCAGAAGGACTTGGAAAGAACAGGAGGTGAATGAGGCCACAGGAGCACACACTCCTTCTGTGGCCTCATTCACCTCCTGTTCTTTCCCCATATGGGTTTCTCCACCAGCAAGATGGAAATGACAGCTCGCATCTGTTTCTACAGCTCCACCAAGCTCCCTGCTCTCTGTGGCAGCCACTTGCCACCCCTCAGTGCTGCCCATGGGTGCTCAGTGTGTCTCCTCCTGCTCTTATCTGTGTCACAGATTGAGGTCCCCATTTTGCATGGGCATGACACAAAAAATGACAGCAGTGATGACAGTAGTGCTAACCATTGGTTTGCCTTCCCATTTACACAGCCTTCAGGTGTTCTGGGGACCCCATACACTTTGCAAGTCCTATGCAATTGATAAAATGCATCAAAAATGAAGCAGAACAGGGAGCAACTGTGCTGAACCCCAATGTCTGGGCTTCCCCTGCCAACTGCTCCTTACAAACACTATCACCACGTGCAAATGCAGCTACAATCATGCGCTGCCTGACCTGTAGCAACAGAAAGGGAGCTCCCTGATGATCTCCCTGTCATTTAATATTAAGTTACTTTGCTAAGTTTGAGGACATCTCCAAGAGTCCTTCAGCCTAGACCTTAAAATTGGGAATTGTCCTTAGCCCTGAAGTCCTCAGCCTGCAACTGTTGCTGTAGACAAAAAAAAAATGTTTATATGCAAGTTTGGAAGGGATCATTTAGAAGGACCATTCCCAAACAGTCTGGCTGGATCTAACACCAGTATAAGAGTGCTGAATTGGGACCAAGGCATTTTTATTTTTCAGGCCTGGAGATGCAAAGTAAGCTATGTTCTCCCCCCCCCCCAAAAAAAAAGCCACAATAAGCCACAAGAAACTTGCATCTCTCCAATCAGAAACATCATGACTATCTAAACTACATCTGATTGGCCTCTTTAAAGTCCTAGGACCCATATAATGCCCCCCTTTATTTTTTTTATTCTTTACTGTACAGAATAAACTGATAAGCTGAGAAAATATGTGCATTATACCATGCATTTGAAAGTGCTCTAGTAGCTGGAGATATTAATAGACACAAGCATAGGATAAGATAAAATATGAAATCATCCCTTTTGCCAGTATAAATAAGTAAATTACATATCATTTAGGAAGTGATATAGAAGCAAACTGCATAATCTACAGAAAAAAAAGAGAACAAAATGCTCATTGTAGCAAAGCTTATTTATCACTTTATCTTGCAACCTGACACAGTGCATGCTCAATCTATTTAATTACAGGAACAGAAAAATATCAGAGTAATATACACACATAACAGCAATGTTTCCAGTCCTACCTTGGTCGTGACAATGCACAGACAATCCATTCTGTAAATCTCCACAGGAGTGTATGTAAATCATAAAAACAAATCAGCAAGGGTGAAGAAAGGCTTTTGAACAGCATGAACAGAACCGGAGGCTTGAATCTGCACAGCCTGCTTTTCCAAGTGGGGCCCTCATAAGAAACTCGAGTCCTCCTCCACAATGCTAAAGGCAGTCATGATGCTCACAGGGATCAGTAAACCCACTAGAAATCATCTCAAGCAAAACTTCCAGGTGGCTTATCAGGCTTGATTGCTGCATTGTTCAATCTGTGATCAAAATATTCTGTTGGATGGTATGCTGCCTTCTAAATGGGAAGATGAGAACCACAACAAGCACAAAAGAGCAAAAAGCATCACATTTCAGCCCTGGCTCTGGTTTCACAATTCTGATCTGCTGTTTCAGTATACCCATAAGATTCCGTTTGCCAAGTCTGCCTCTCTCTCTCTCTCTCAATCTCTCTCCCTCCCGCTCTCTCCTTCCCTGTCTCTTTTTTTCTCCCCCCTTTCGCTTGCTCTCTCCCTCCTCTTTCCTACTAACTCCGAGCAAGCACACACAACACACACAACTATCGGGCCCATCTATCACAGCACTGTCACTCCCCTGCCAAAACAACTGCTTTGGGTTGTAAGGGGGTTTTTATTGAGCGTGATTCCTACAAACACATATTGCTTGAAGTGCATGATTGAAACATCTGAGGTGTGTGCGAGAGCTCGTGCGTCACATGTAAAATCACTGAATTACTAGGTCAGATTCGCATTCAGGAAGTGAATATAAATAACAGCTGGATAAGGCGAACTTTCAGAAAGTATAATAGAAAATAATCGGGGGGGGGGAGGAAAGGGAATTGCACATTTACACATGCACGCAGGTCTGTGAAGCACAAATAGGGATAAATTATAGTTTACCATCCACAGAAAAAAAACACTCCTCATTACATTCATTATTCAAGGCTACAGAGGGGCATCTTCCCCCCCCCCCCATGAAAAATACATTAAAGTTTTAATTTGAAAGAGCACCCTGAACGACAGAGCTAAAAAACTCCTTCTCTCCCAAACTTTTCTCTGCATCTTTGACAGATCCACAGACTTAATCAATTTATCTCATGTTCTGTATGCTTTGCTCAGAGTTTTACAGACTGTTTAGCCCCAAAGCCCTACCTTTCTTGCAGTGATGCTGGTGCAGAGCTTGCCTTTCAGGTGTCTTACATGAATCATTCTGAGTTAGAAAGCCCGCTGTCAGCTCTTAAAGTCTTCCCTCTCACAAATAGAGGAAGAGAGAGAGAGAAAGAAGAAAGAGGGAGGGAGAGAGAAAGAGACACAGAAGGGAAGAGATATGTAAAACGAAAGCTCTGGCCAAAGAGAGAGGAAAATCAATGCTCCTATTCACTGGAAAAAAAAAATACAGCCAACTGGACTGTTGACAGCAACAAGAGGAAACGTCTAGACACCCATACATTACAATTCACCTTTTCAACACACTGGACAGCACAATTCCCGCTGGGTGCTTTGCTGAGGATCTCTCATTCTCACTCAGAGCTAAAATATGTTTTCAATAAAATGAGCCCTTCCAAGAAAATAAAAGGATATTTAAGAGTCTTCTCTTTTCCATAAATTACTCGGGTTATAACCCTAATAATCTTGTGACTGCTAAAGCAGCAAGAGGCTCAGTAAATGACACACATTATTTTGCCAAAATGAGGTCACTGCTACCAAAGTTACAAAATCCATAGTGAATCAGATATGTGGTCAGAGAGCAATCAACCCTCCCCCAGGTATTAAAGTCTTGGTGGATATAACATCTTAACGAGAAAGTCTCTAGAGCACTTACAACTGTGTCTAAAACTTTAACTCACTCTAAGCAACCACATGTACACAAAACAAACTTGATTTGTGTTTACCGGCTGCACTGGAACCTGCAAGTTTTCTCCCTACTGAGGTTTAGTCCAGTAGCCAAGCAGTCAGACAAGTATATTAAATTATAGATTATAAGAAACAGAGGACTTTCAAACCTCATTGAAGCAAAAACCAATTAACTATTTCCTTAAGAACAAATTAACCCATTTAGTTGGTCTATCCTAAGTCATGCTTGTGCTCTAAGCATGATAGGGTAAAAGGGAACGCAGTCAACTCTAAATTCAGGAGATATTTCAACACTTAGATGTAAAGCATCCAAGAGTTTGTTCTCTTCCAATTGGTAGACTCAAGCTGATCTAGTAAGGTGCGAAATATTTCCATACATATAATTACCTAATGACTTGGCTGTAAAACTTCAAATCATTCTGGCATATGGAGATATCGTTTGAAATTGGTCTCCAAGTGCATGATCTGTAAATGCTTCTACTTGCAAGTAACTACTGCTGTGAGCTGGTCCCAGTGAATCCATGATCCTATTTACCATTTATATGAAAACCAAATAATATGAACCCTCTGAGGCTGTTTATGTGAGCACCATGACTCATGTGTGTGTCTCGGAAAATCACACTCAGTGTACCTAAAAGCTTTCTCCTGCACTCCTGCAATTTTAAGCTATCACTTCCTTCCATAAAATGCAACAATGAGTATTTAACAGGACAGGATTTGCACGTGTGCTACCCAAGCTTAGCTGAGTGCCATGGTCCCCAAAATACTGCTGCCTGCTTTTGACCCTCAGAATCTCCTGTAGCCTCAGGAAGACACACATATTTCTGGGGACACAAACACCACCTTCATCATTCTATAGGCTCACTTTGGTTGCCAATGCTTATGGTTATAGCTTCTCACACACATCTATCAATGACTTAAAGTCAGGGCTGCCGTATGGGAACAGATGATTGTCAATGGGTCTTCAGTGTTTATCCCAAAGATACAGTTCCTTATTTTCATTAACTACCCACACCATGAGGCTGAGCTGCCTAGTTTTCTTCTTCCAACTAGATGCTTTTTCCATTCATTTTTTCTTCACAAGTATAAGATTTTCAAATCCTTGGCACTGCTTTACCCTTCATTAACAACATCTCCTTCTGCTCTAATTTCTGCAGGTCATATTGCTGCTTTGTTCTATTTTTTCCTCTGCTCTACCAGCCTTCATGTTATCTGTACATACGATCATGATTAGAAAGACTTGACCCAAAAACCAAACAAATTGAGAAGCAGCCATCTGGGGTGAAAAGAGATGGTTTATAGTTGCTCATAGTTGATTTAGATGGTCAAAAATAACCTCTGTGGTGAGCTCTGACTGTAGGAAAGCTTTAATACAGGAAGGATAACAACTATTTCCCACTGTGATACCTAGTGGCTTTGCAGACCACCATGTGAAAGCCACTTACTCAGGTGGCTGCTTCCTTCTCTAATTTTACCAAGTTGTCTATTTTTAAGTCATACAGAAACAACAATATGAGGTAAGCAGGTGAAATGTGATGGTCTTTATAAATGCAGTAGATTAGACTGGACAATTTAATGCTCCTTTCTGGCATTAAAATCTTCACTGGTACTCCCACTTGGATAACCAAAGTTTAATTGGGCAGTTATATTTAAAACCAGAGCCTGTAACATCTAGCTTTACAATATTTGTAAAAGCAAGTTTCTGTAAAACCTAAAACCAACAGAAAGCATTCTCTGGGGGGGTTTTTTAACCTTTTATGACACACCTTTTTAAACATTTCTTAAATTCTTTCAAAACACAAATATTAAACAGCAAAAACTACAAAGAGAAACTTTAAAACAAAGCAAAGCTGACTTCAGAATTCTCTCTTCTTCAAACAGTAGAAATGAAGAAAAACAAGTGTACTAGGTGTCCAAGTTTTGGAGTAGACACTAAGAAAGGAGACATCTACCAGACTGCTAACACAGCATTAGCAATGTCAGCATCTTGCAAAATCTAGCCAGTGACTATTTATGGCTTTATGCACCTACACAGAGAACATATAAACACATACATCCTCTTTCAAAAGTGGATAAAGATTTATTTACTCTTAATGTAAATAGATGTGTACTATGGATTCTTACTGATGGAATTAAATTGCCAGTCTTTCACATGGAGCTATATTCTCTTTCTTTTCAGGCCCTATATTACACCATATTACTTCTCTTCCAAAAGGGCAACTGATGTAGTCATTACCTTATATCTTTATGGTAAGAGCTCATTTACATTTCCTGAGCTCAGTTCCAGCCATGTTGCTGTGCATCATAACTGGTTAGTTAGTAGGTTAACACTGGGACAGAAGTTATCTGAGTAATTATATACTTAAAGGGAAAATCTCTTGAGACAGCCTCTCTATTGTTTGTGCTACTACTAATCTTGCAGATCCTGAATATGTAGTTAAGACTTAGAGATGAAATGTCAGAATAAATCCTGATTCAGCCAGAAAGAGTGGTTAATACAAATTCCAGGAGGCACAAATTTCTATATACCTTAGTCACTAAGAATTTTAATGCAGTTCTCAGATAGAACCAGAAGCCTGTGAGTGCTGGTGTTGATTTAAAGATCAACAAATTAACAATTCTGCCCCTCTTGACTGCAGCAGCCCTGACAGCAGCAGGACTGCAACTGGCCTCAGGCCCATGAGAGTCTCAGGCTGAAGCTGTAACAAGAATCATTCCCCCTTCTCCTGTGGGAGAAGGCAAATTTCATTGCTATTTAGCACAATCAATGTTGGAATCCTGACCAATTCCTCTGGCTGGTAACTTTCCCAACAAAAAGAAAAAGGCGATTTTCTTTCTGTAAGGAAGCACAGACCTCCCCACTCTGAGCTCTGCAGATAGATGGCAAACTGCGTATGCAGAGAAGGGCAGTGCTGGACAGGGCGTCCACTCCTCCATCATGAGTGCACCCAAGGGTCCATGGTAGTCCCAAGCTCAACGGCCATAGAAAAGGGGTTTTTTTCTGCTTCACAGCTATGGAGGGGATCCCCTCTCTTACTGCCTCAATTACATGCCCAGCTTACCACCCTTTAATTCAGTATGTGGGAGCTTGCATCACTATAGCCCCAATGCTTGGCTAAAAGTTTTGGGGTTTTAATAGACGAGCTGCACTTTGCTGATCCTGTTTGCAACCTGACTGTAATATCTAGCCTTTGGCTCCTGCATCCAGTGATGCCTAAAGTCATTTGCTTCCAAGCATGCAGTGGGACAGCAGGATGGTTGCCTCCCTTTCTCTCCAGGAGTCAGTGTAATCAATGGATCACAGAAGTGACAATGGAAAGGACCTGGGAAGGTCTTCATTACAATCTCCTCCTCAAAGCAGGTTCAGCAGTGAGGTCTAATCAGGTTATTCAGGCTGTTTTCCAGTCTGGACTTGAAAATATCCAAAGATGGAGACAGTGCAACCTCTCTAATAGTCTCATTCCCACAAACTCATAAGCCTACAGGAGAAGACAATGAGGCAAGCTGGATACAGAGTATGGCTTGTAGGGCTGTAGGAGATTCACGTTCATAATCACAGGGTGTGGATCAGAGGATGAGGAAAGGCTGAGCCATTCCACAGCTCTGAAGGGCCTTGGATAAGCTAGCCTTTTAAAGCTCTGCAGCCTTCATCAACTTAAAACTAACACCTAATGTCTTATTATTAAAGCCATAATTGTTTTCTCTTGCTTCCCACAAATCCCTTATTCAGCATGAAACAGAAGCACTTCAGATACAAATGCTCCACTGGCTTTATGTGGGCTGGGATGCTCTGCAATAAAAACACATGGTACTCAAGGGCAATATGTCCTAAAGTGGCTCTTAGCTATCAAGATCCACGGTGAATGAAGAGTTTATTTAAATTCTTGAACATTCTGCCTGGGGAAGTAAATCTAACAACCAATTGATCATCAGGAACTGAAAAGCTCTGGTGCATATGTTTAAACATGTAGTCAGTCCTAAATAGCTATGTGTCACTGTCATAGCAGTGTGCCACTGACACTCAAGCACAGTCACTTGAAAAAGAAATCAGACAAAATTGCTCTTTCAGATAAACTGACACACTAAACCACAACTTCCAGAAAATGAAAACAAAACATCTGCTATCAGCTCTCCCCTGGTACCGGGAACTGAAGAATATACCACTCACAGCCCTGAATGTCTTAGAGTTTGACAATGGAATTGCCAATTTTTGGCGTTTATTCTCATGTACACTTTGTGCTGGAGAATGAAAATGCAGTACATAGAGTTGCTGATGGAGAAACATTGAGTCCAGGAGGTCATCTAAGTAGGGAAGATGGTGCATGTCCAATTGGTCATTCATACTGGAAATGTTCTTGTGAAACTGGGCTGAGATCCACTTTATGCCATGGTCTCTACATCATCCTCATGGACACAATGTATTTAGGGTATATATCAAGCTTTTGATAATTCCTGGCTTTGACAAAATAATTTCTTTCACAAACATAGAGACAAATTTCAATGAGTATACAAGCTCATTGTATTTCAACTCTCAAGTAGAGCCATGGTCCTCTACAGCACAAAAGTTTCTCTCATCAACTGGGAATACGGCAACACAAGAAACTCAACAAGTCATGCTAGAAAATTAGTTCATTCCATCTCGACAAGTTAATGAACAGAGAAATCAACCTAGAAATGTGAACAAAGCCCACAGAAAAGCCTTAGACAAGAGGAATTATCTGCACATTTCCACTGTTAGAAACAACTTTCACCAAAGTCTACAAGGTATCGCATAAGCAAGCCAACTCAGTTAATGTCTGTTTTCTTTTCATCATGTTTCCAGCTTGCTAACTTAAAAAAAAGCTTAATAATTTGCTTTCACTTACAAAAGAAAAAAAAACCACAATGACTTCAAGGCTGGAAGCCTACATAATTGTATCTAAGCCCAGGAGAATTGTTCCAGCCAATTTGTGAACCTATGAAAATAATGGAGATGTTATAATGAAACACTTATAACTCAACTATTGCATGCAGCAAGGCTGTTACAAAGAGAAGTGTAACATACCTCCTTGCCACAGCCATGAACTCATATTGCTTCGCGTATTATTCAGCGTACATTTATGGTACGTATCATTAGACTGCCCATACAAAAATCATCACTTCACTGACATTTATATTCTTCCATACTGACTCCAGACCAAAAATGAACTACAACACACGCGGAGAGACTGCAAACACCTTGAATAAAACTTACTAACTGCACAACACCTTGGACTTAAAAAATACACTGTAAGGAAAACACCTTGAATCAGCAATCCTGTAGAACCATCACTGATGTTAACCTCTTCACATAAAAAGTAAATCCTGACTAAGACAGCATAAAATGCACAGAGCTAGTAACAATAAATTGCAGCCATAAGCCTTATTTGATAAGGTAATGTACATGCAGTCATTAGGCACCAAAAAAATGACTGCAGGAGCTCAAATTCAATATATTCTACACATTTCACCTCCAGCAAAACTTGGCTAAAGATTAATTTTCCATCACAAAAGAATGTACCATACCTTTGTCTTCACGTCTACCACATAACTTTCGAAAGTCTGGTTCTCCTTATCATGTTCGCATTGTCCAGATCCTTCTGATCCATTGGAAGCTGCAGACTAAAGAAGAGCAGAAGAATTCAAATAAAGTAGCTCAGATGTGCACTATAATTCTATTATATTTGAATCTAAAGATTAGCATGTACATACAAAATGGTAGCCTGAACTCTGATGAATATCAGGTGGTTCTTACATAAGATATTCACCTCAAGGTTTTGTCATGCAAAATCTTCTGGGGTTAACCATATTGCCACTCTCATGGAAGTCTGTGGAAGTCTTAACAGGCTAAATCTACAAGATAGTGCTTATCATAATCTCTAGGTGACTTCAGAAGGCATTCAAGGTGCTCTGCAGCTCTCAGCATCGGAACATATTGATAAGGGAGGAAATCAGTGCCCTGTCAAATAGGCCCGCATATGGGATAGCTGCAGGAATATCACCTTACAGCACAGTTACCTGGTTTGTTTTCTTATTTCTAATTCATCACATTCTCCTAAGTGACATATTTCTGAAAAGTTTCATGCTTGTAGTAGTCATATTTGCAAATCTTATAAATTCAAATGCTTGTTATCTTTCCTTTATGCATATTTACATCTTATATTGCTTACAGAAAACCCTCATAAAAAAACATAGTATTTTCTCAAATAATACCTTTAATAGAAGATAAAGTAAAAGGCAATTTTTTCTTTCAATTTTCCTGATGGAAATCTAATACATCATTGTAGATTTTGCATTAAGACAATAGATATTATAAGAGGCACCGCTGTTTACAATGCTCTGCAAAAATATGCTTGAAGAGTTACCCTTTGAATGAAACATGATGATTGCCACTAGCTCAGATCTCAGAAAATTTCTGGGCACTTTGCAAGAGCATGAACAAGAAAGCAGAGTGAATTCAAAGAGAGTACAGTGTCTTGTATTTGTGGGTGCAGAGCATCACAGACACCGGGAGTGATTTAGACCCATCCTTTTTTAGCCTGTGCACCGGGAGAGCAGTCAGTTTAAATACAAGAGGCAAGAAATTGTTAGCATTTTAAAAAGAACAACCATTGCCAGCACAACTTGGAAAACAAGAAGCCAGTGCCACAGAAAGAGCCAAATCACATCCACATGTGCAAATGTTTTCTCCTCTGATACTAGATTGTTTGTTTAGGGCTCCATCCAGCAAAAGGCTGAATGCTGGCCCCAATCCAGGCAACTAATTAGACACGTGCTTTTAACTTCACTGGAACCAATGGCACAAGTCATGTGCTCCAGTAAAGACTGTGTTTAAACATTGGATCGGGCCCAGCAGCTCAGCACTACATGGGGCTGAGCACAGAGAACTCCATGTATGTCTTCTCTAAAACTTTAGCTTGTAGCATGCTCACACTCACAGAAAACTAAGCATTCCTTTGTCTGGTTTCATGTCACCAAAGGGTGTTGTATATCCTCCATTTGCAATCTGGAAGGATGGAAGAGATAGGAAGGGCAACCAGGCCAAAATTATACAGGGCAGCAAGGAACTGAACCCAGGTCTTACATCTTGCCTCAGAGCCTACAGAAAATCCAAGCAACTCCCTAAGTGTTTCTTTCAGAAAGGGAAAATTGGTTTTTCAAGGTGCTAAAAAGCATGCATTAAAGTTTTCATCTTTGCTTTCTTTGAATACCTAACAGTTTTTCATTGTTATTATTTATATGCAACAATATAAACTATGCAAATCAGCATACTATTTATTTGCTGTAATCAAGACCAAACCCTGCCCGATCCTAAAGGAGCCAGGCTTCTGCAACTTCTCAAAAGGGGGTTAACAATTTTTAAGAGAAACTACAAATTGTATAGAAGCATTTATCAAATGAGTGCAGCTGCAAAATTGGATAAGAAACTTCAGTTTGTTTATATTTTGCATATTTTTCCCCTCAATTTTTTCACCATTAGCTGGTTCCAACCTTTTGAAGGAACATAAAACAATGTTAAAAGATGCTATGAAATGTTTCAATTGTTTTCCTTAGGGAAATGGGTCACAGATTAATTGTGAAGAGCAGTAAACCAAGGACATTAGAAGGGTACAAACAGCTCGAGTAAGAGTAATGTTAATAAATCTGGAACATCTCTGTTTCAACGTATTAATGTTCAATAAGCATTAGCAGAATAATATATGGTTCTCAAACTTAAACAAAGCATATGTTAGCAATCCATCTGAAAACCAAGAGTTATTTAACTTTGTGTTATGAAATAAACAGGACTCTATAATGCAAGAGGTAAAAAGAAAACTTGCTGTGTGTTGTGATAGATTTATTTAAAACTAACATTCTTGGATCTGAGTGTTTTCTTATTCTTGGTTCCATACAATCCTCCCTTTAGAGGCTAAGCAAAAGCTTATATTGTCTGAAGTTATGTTCTTTATCTAAAAGCTGCCTGCTTGTACAAAAGAAATATTTTAGCAACACCTCATTAGTCCTGAACTCTACAGGTCACTATGAGAAGCAGAACTGGCAACCCTAGGGTGACACAGTATGAATGCAGTGGAGAATGTGCATGAAGCTCATACATCCTTGTAAATGGTTGTGGGAATAAAGAGTTATTTTCTATAAATTTTTTTTTATTAGAGAGCTTTTTATCAGACCCCTGTATCCAGAACGCTGGTAGTTGGAACAATTCTATCTTCCTATTCACAAAACAAAACATTTTCTTATTGCTCCATAGAATCATAGAATAGTTTGGGTTGGAAAGGACCTTAAGATCATCCAGTTCCAACCCCCCTGCCATGGGCAGGGACACCTCACTGTCACCCCATGCTCTTCCAATTGGTCACAGAAAGAGAAGACATGTTATGAGCAAACATTGCAAAAGCAGATTAAAACTTCATTTGATAACTTTACTCACTTGGGTCGTAACAATGATAACCGTATATCGCACCAAAAGCAATCTTTGATTTTGTGTATAATTAATACCAGTCTATTTATAATTAACAAGGACTATTTAGACCATAATGTCTTCAGGGTAATCTCTCTCTCATTGTGCAAAGTTAAGCATTATTTAAATATTTATTATTGTTGTTCTGCCTGGAGATGAGAAGGCTCCAGCGAGATCTTAGAGGAGATTCAAGTGCCTAAAGGGGCCGACAAGAAAGCCGGAGAGGGCCTTTTAACAGGGGCATGAAGGGACAGGACAAGGTAGAATGGCTTTAAACTGACAGAGGGGAGATTCAGACTAGATGTTAGGATGTTCTTCCCTGTGAGGGTGCTGAGGTGCTGGAACAGGGTGCCCAGAGAAGCTGTGGCTGCCTCATCCCCGACAGTGCTCAAGGTCAGGCTGGATGGGGCTTGGAGCTTCCTGAAGCTGAAAGGTGTCCCTGCCCATGGTAAGGGGTTGGAACCGGATGAGCTCTGAGGTCACTTTAACCCAAACCATTCTGTGATTCCATGATTCTATGAATAAAACAGTAATCACAGTAGCCACCTTGTTAATTTTATCTGATTTTAACTGTGCCCAGGAAAGTTTCTCTGTGCTTATAACAAATCTTTCCCGTAGTTTACTGGGACATGCACAATTGTCACAGTCAACCACCACCAAAATTCTTGCTGATTATCTTTGCCAAAGTGCACAGTTACGAACTGTGAAAGACTTGTCACTGGTTCCACTTTCAGCATGCAGCATGTTCCAGTTCATATCTGAGCCAGCAACCAGCCAGAAGGAGCATCTGCCTTCGCAGGCAATTATGGCATATGGGGTTTCCAAGAGTTCCTACAGGAGGTCTTCCTATGGCAGCCAAACCCTGTAACACTGGATGAATTCTCCCATCTATTGCACAGCTCCAGAATTTATACCTAATATATCAATAGGAGGCATTTGTAACAACCCACAATAGTTACCACATGTTTACTTCTCAGAGTGAGGCTCAACATTTGGAATATAAACAATATTAAAAAACCCAAGAAATATTAATGCAAACATTGTTCTGCTCTTCTCTGTTCTTGGATGTGGCTGCCAGGATTTCCAATGTATTTGCATACACACATATGAGACTATCTGGGGCACCTATACTTTGTGGCTAGAAAACACTGATCAGCATTGCAAAGTGACCAGGAGTACCAGTGGGCACATGGGGAAATGCAGCCCATGAGCAACCGCCTTAGTGTTCAGAGAACTAATGCACTTTCTCCTAGAACCATCAGCTTAGGAATGCTCTCCTGGGCTCTTTTAGAGAGAAATTCAAACCAGAAGATGATCTGAGACAGAGCCCTGGGTGACATGGTTTAGTGTGAGGTGTCCCTGCCCATGGCAGGGGGTTGGAACTGGATGATCTTAAGATCCTTTCCAACCCTAACTATTCTATGATTCTATGAGACTTCTTTCAGTGTTTTGTATCATGAATCGGTAGCTCTGCTCCAGTCTCATGAAAGCCTGTAGATAAATGCCAGCTTGCCCCAAATGATTTACATTAAGAGAGGAAAGGTATTAAAAACCAGTGATCAGTAAGCTTTTGGATGCCAGTATCCATCAGGAAATCTATCATCTTGGTAACCAAATGCTCCCAGGAACATATAGTGCTGAGAGATGATGCTTTTATTTAATCAACTTCTTTAAAAGTAAGCATTTAAAAAAAAATCATTAGAACATTTAAAAATCTACAGGGAGAAAGTAAAATGCAATGTAACATATGCTGGGATTATCTATTCTACAGGACATTGATGCAAATTAATTAAATTAGCAGCTGTGCTGGAGCAGGAAGCAACCTGAGCTGAACTGAGATGCACAGCAGGATACTGCTACTAGCGAAGAACACAGCACACCTCAATGTCAAGGTACAGCCAATGCTGCTCTCGCTCTGCTCAAGCCATGTGTGAACTAAAACTGGACTCAAGTCAAGTTCATCCTTTACAAAGAGCCAGCAACAGCAAGAACACCTTCTGTGTCTGTGACCCATCCACCAAGGGCTGCACCTTTCTGCTTTACCTAGGCAGAGTTGACAGCTCTCCTAAAGGTATTGCAAGTGTTTCAGCTTCACTTCCTGCTGCTGACAATCTTGGACCACAAAGAAAATAGAAGTTGGGCAGTCTGTGGGAGACAGAGCATCACTGGGGACTCAAAAGAGTTTTTCCTGCAATGCCATGCAGAGAAATAGTCCTAGAAACCATAAGATGCGCCTTCCTTTTTCTGTACCCTGCTAGTCCTATTTCTATGCCTCTTATAATCCTTATTACAGGAAGAAGTGTCATTCAGCATTTCTTTTGGCAGGATACCACTTCCACCGTTATCACAGATGACTGAAAGCTCAGACAATCCCAGACCATGCTAGAAACTAAAATCAGAAATATAATCCCACAGAAACCAGGCAGGATTTCATTTACCTCAGTTGGGCCTAAATTTCAGTCCAGAAATAACATAGCAGAGCTATCTCCTTGTCCACAAAATCCTTCAAAAAAGAAGATGCTTAATTAAGTGTTTCTGAAGCCCTTTAGAAAAAGCCTTGCTCAGTGTCCCCAGCCGAATGATTTCGTTGTCAGAAAGGATTTTGTTTCTATTTCCACGTTAGGGTTTCTGCTGCGCTGTTTGAAGACGTCAAGGTTTGCTCCACATCACATCGCATTAGCTCAGTCTTTGCAGCTGTCTCACGTCAGGGTGATGTTGCACATTGCTACAAGGTCTCATGGCTAAGCCCTGAGTCACCACAGTCCCTTCTGCACCAGTCTCCCCAGTATGACCAGTAAATGTGAATAGAGAAAAGAAAAACATGTATTTGGGCACAGGTTCTATTGTACAAATCACACCTCAAGTGTTTGAATTTTTAAGCTATTGTCTTAGGAAGTGTGCATAAATATCACAATAATATTTATTCTACCCTGGGGTTTTTTATGATTTTACTTTAGCTTATATGAATTCAACCTTTCAGAAGATTTTATGACAGACTTAAAATATTTTAGAGCTCAGGAACAATTATGTGGCTGTGGGTTTGTGTTTCAGAAAGGTCAGGATCTGATTTAATGCCACCCCAACCTCCTGAAAGCAAGTCTTGCTCTCTGTGTTTCTAGATGTCAGAATAACACTAGTGAACTTTGCATTTGCTCATCCCAAATGCAGATTTTACCACCCATCCAAAAGCTGCCATCCAAGCTCCTGGTTACTCAGTCACTGTGGCTGGGCTAACACAAAGCTTATACTCAAACATGATCTCCCTGATCATCATAGAATAGTTAAGGTTGGAAAGGACCTTCAGATCATCTCGTTCCAACTCCACTGCCATGGTCAAGAACACCACACACAATATCACATAGTTATCAATTTGCACTGTGGCTCTGATCTGGGGCAAGATAACTGACTTTCCAGGCAGGAAACTCAGGCAAGGAGGAGATGCTAGCTCGTACTTCAGCTTTTGTCCTCCTGGACAGAGAGTTCAGATGAAGCTGGCTGGAATCAGTTTGCTCCATAAAAGGCACATCCAGGAGCTTCATCTTGCTTATTCAGGCTCCATCTCCTGTATCACTCGTGCAGAGATTTGTTTTCAAGCTGGGCTACAAACCAAGGCACTCATGTGTCTCCTTTTCCAGGGAGCAGAGTGTCACTAAGGTTGCATAGTGGTGGGTTCTGCCAAGTAAGATTGCTCATGCAGCAACAAAGGACCATGGCACTGTGCAGCAACCACAGTCCTTGCAAACACAAGCCTTACAAAGGCCGTTTCTCTGGTATGGTCTCTCCCCTGTGCAGACCTGGCACACTAAATACTGGTGGTTGGAAGGATCTTCTGGCCCGATGGATGTGGCAAAGTGGAAAACTTGGCAAAAAGCACTGCATAGATGAACCCTGCTGCAATGAAGAAGAAATAAATGATCCACAGTTGAGCTGCATGAGAATGAGACTCAAAGGCATGAGACTGGACAGGTAGGTTGCCGTTTTACTCAATTGCTGTAGCTCCATGCCAGGCAGCTATCCACATAAGAAATGGAGACTATTAACTTATGTATGGCTGAGTTCTTACCCTTATAGACTATTTTCCAAAACGTTCTTGGCAACAGTGTCACCAAATGCCATAGGGCAAATTCAGATGCCTCTGATCATGAGAATTAATGAGATGAAAACTTGGAACAAAAAAACGCATTTCCCTCAGCTCAACAGGATTCAGTCAGATCCTGGCACTCATTCTTCCCATTCCTTACCCTTCAGCCATGAGCCTGCACTTTCCTGGACATAAAGAAAATGAAATATGAAGAGTAATTTTGGGTATTAAAGGTCTATTTCTTTCAAATAAAGCAGAAGTTATTACTGAATTCTCCTGAAGGCTGGAGGAAAAGGACTAGAAAAATTAAAAGGCTGAACATAATTAATGAATGCTCATTTAGAATTGGCTATCATACAGCATCTTGGAAGCTAAATTTACATCTGAAGAGGGCAGGCTGTATGCAGAAACAGGCTGTGGAAGGAGATCCATGACAAGCTGGGGGGAAAGACGGGGCGCTGTGGTTGCAGGGAGGTCCCTTCAACCATGGCAGGGGGTTGGAGCTAGATGATCTTGAGGTCCTTTCCAATCCTAACTATTCTATGATTCTACAAAGCAATGACACCTGCCAAAAGCCCCTCCAAGCAGAAAGGTCAACTGCAATAAGAATAATATGTTAAAGCTCATGGTTTGATTCCAGTTGTGCTCATCTGCACACGTTTTATTCATTAGCTTCAGTGGACTCCATCCACATTTAAGTCTGTATTAGTGAAATCACAATCTTGCCCTGAAAATACAAGCAGACCACAGCTGGAAGCAAACGCAAACACTTGCAAACAGAAAACAGGAAGTCTTTAATTATAAGAGAAAACATGACTAATGATTTTAAATTAAATAATATTTGCATGATATCTTGATTAGCAAGGATAATGATTATTTTACTTACATAGAAGTTCTGGATATATAAATTCCAACCTACATATTGTTGCCATAACAACTTGATACACTTATTCTCTTGTGTCATTTTTTATTGCATCAGTGCAGCTTTTTTTTAAACAACCAAAAAAAAAAAAAAACCCCAACTGCTTTGGTTGCTACAATAACACAATATTTTTTAATTCTTCTTTTCATATTTAATTCTTCCTGAAACCAATATACTTTCCCTCCAAAGATGCCTACAGCACAATGTGGGAATCTCGGGACTAATTCCAGGGCTCAGTGCAGGGTTTGCCAGAAATCCCAAAGATATGTACAGCCCTTTAGCTCAAACTGCTACTTCAGTGGTCCCCCCTTAGGACATTTAGTCATATGGCTCGAGGTCAAGATCTTAACAGGAGACACGTACAGTAACAGCCCCCAGTTGCTGCATTTTCCCCTGAAAACCAGAAATAAATTAAATTAGCACTAGGCTCTTCAGAAGGATTTGTAGCTGTAGTAGATTTAAGGCGGCAGTGGCAGCAAACATAGCTGCAGATATGCAAAGTAAATCACTGCAGTGCTCTTCAGGCCAGGATATTAAAAAGCAGTTTCCATCTTTCCTACACATTGGCATTGCACATAGACTTTGCTTTTATCCAGGAACACAACTGAATCCTAAACTGCTGGGGTATCCAACGAGTTGGCTTAAATCATTTTGCCAATCAAGACAATCCAATGGCATCATGATGGGAGGAACAGAAGGGATGAAGGTGGCCTTTCTCCTCCCTGCTCCAGCCAGCTGTGCAGTGCACCAGAGCCTGCTGTTGCCTGTTCACCTTTCCCAGCTCCGCACCCCGCAAATGGACCCATTTTAATTAAATTGCAATTAACTGACTGCTGATGCTGCAGTTCTATCTGGTTCCCTGTTACAATAATGAGAGAGACTGTATTAATTAATAACAATTACAGTAAGGTGTAAATGAGGAACTCCTTGGTAACCATTGTTCCATACAGCTGGCATGAAGTGACTTCAAATTAGAGGTAATAAGGGATTTTATGAGTGTAAGTTTAGTGGTTTTGATGGAAAATAACTACTGCAATGGTTCCTATGGACTGCCTTGGCCTCTGGGGGCAGGTCTTCATTTACTGCTAACTCTAATAGCCTGTACTTCTGTCAGGGGAGCTATGACGATTGCTTTCAGAGGACTGTATCCCTCTTAGTTCTCAGGAGAACAGGAATGTGCATTTGTGTTACCACACACAGCTTAGGACAGCCTCTAACACTATATTTTTATTATGACAAGCCTTGTATCTCTTTGTTTCTGATCATACTATTCTTCATTATAAATGTGATATGTTAGAATGAGAAAAATATATATACACAACAGAATTATAACAATTCTAAGTAGTAGAAACACCCAAAAGTTCTAGGGCATGATAACCTTGTAGGAAATACATTTAAATAAGAAATCACTCAGATAGTGTGACTGAATTCTAATTTGTCTCATGATGGACTGCATGTCCGTAGCAAACCCAAGAATAGAATCCAGTGTCTTGTCTCCACCAATGGCCCACACAGTCTCTTCCTATTTACACACACCTCCAGAGAAATTACAGAGGAGGAAACTGCCTACATTTCACTTGAGATGAAATTTTATGTCTGTTCTTGCCAGAAATGGTGAATTTAAGTCAGTCTACTCAATAGCAGTAATAAAACCAATCCCAATTTGAGAACAGGACTGATATATCATAAAGCGACACTTAGGAAGACGAAAGGTGGTTTACAGTAATGCAAGGATATAAAGACTGTATTAAAGACAAGAAAGGAGTGGAAAAAGAAAAAACCACAAAATCAAACCCCTGAAGAATATTGTAATGACTTTTACTCTCAAGATAGTTTTGCTTCAAGCATCCTAAACCTTGGTATAGAAGAATATCTATTTCAGCCAGAGCCATAGGGAGGTGAAGCAAGCAGTGGCTGTCATTACAGGGGCAAGCTGCCTTGCTAAGTCATGGCTGCTGAGCTGCACAATCATATATACTCATGCTGACATCCAAAAATACTGCAGCTAAACAAAACTTTCAGCAAAACACAGTGCCATCTCTCTTCATTCAGCTTCCCTCCTACAGAGAGTTACAAAATGCTTTGCACTGATATATATGAGAGGAAAAGGACTTAAAAGGTAAGGAATGACTCGGGTCATTAAACTGGAGAATATGTCATCACGCTCCCTAAATGTTGATAAACAGACAACGATGGGAAGTCAAAGGAGAAACATTCCCTAAATATTTCACAAAAGATCGGGGCTCCACGGATCTGCCAATTTCCTTTGTGATAACTGCCATGAGCTAAATGATGGATAAGAATCTGCCACTGCCTGATGGAGAGATGGCAGAAACCTGTGTTTTCATATGAGGACTCCAAGGCTATTAACACTAGCCACTGGCCAAAGTTATTAAAATTATGGACCATAGAGGAATTTCAGCTTCTGTGAGCTTGTCGTCATAGAAGCACAGAAGTGTAAGGGCAGCTCTAACTGCATTAAACAAGCATCATTGTCAACCGCATCCGGCGAGAAGGAGCAAATGCCTCATGTACCAAACAATGCCAAGGGTAGTAGGGAGGAAGTCTCCTAGTCCGTATAACGCTCCTTCCATGCATAATACCTTATCCAGCCCATATAGTCCCTACAGGGACATGGAAGTCTTCAGAAGTGCAGCTGGAGCTGATAGTCCTTTACCAGAGAAACTCGAGTGAGCTTGTAATAGCTCACAGACACTGAGGTTCAGATGACACTATCAGAAGGGGACCCTGGATGGGCAATAAATCCAGCCTCATGAAAACTGTCTCTGACTCTGCAACACTTCACGTTAAAGTTGTCTGCAATTGTGCTTGTATTCAGAAGCCTCATAAAAGCACTGATGTTTGTTAACGTCAACATCTGATATAGCTCTGAGTGCTATTCTTTACATTTAGCTGTCCTGGTTTCAGCTGGAATAGAGTTAATTTTCTTTTTAGTACCTGGTACAGTGCTGTGCTTTGGATTTAGGATAAGAATAATGTTGACAACACAGTGACGGTTTAGTTGTTGTTAAGCAGTGTTTACACTAAGTCCAGAACTTCTGCTCCTCACAGCACCCCCACCAGCGAGTAGGCTGGGGGTGCACAAGGAGTTGAGAGAGGACATAGTCAGGGCAGCTGAACCCAACTGGTCAAAGGGATATCCCATACTGTGTGATGTCAGCTCAGCATATAAACTGGGGAAAGCCGGCCAGGGGCTGCTGCACAGGAATTGGCTGGGCATCAGTCAGTGCATGATGAAGAACTGCATTGTGCACCACTTGGTTTGTATATTCTAATTCTTTTATCATTATTATTTTTCCCTTCCATTTCTGTCCTATTAAAATATCTTTACTTCAACCCACAAGTTTTACTTTTTATTTTCCCTAATTCTCTCCCCTATGCCACTGAGGGGAGAAGGGAGCAAGTGGCTGTGTGGTGTTTAGCTGCCTGCTGGGTTAAACCACAACAGTAGCCCACTTTTTACAACCTTTTGCATTACTACTACCAGGTCAACAACACATTTCACTACCTTATAAACAAGGCTGAAATTAAGCAAAATGATCATCTTGACACTTTTTTGTACAATACTTAGTAAAACAAAAGGTGCCCCTAAAAAGTGATGGCTGGTTCTAATATTGCACATTCAAAAGCTACTGGCAAAAAATGCAGTTTCTACTATTGAGACAAATATCTGCAATCAATGACATTCCAGTTTGGAAACATCACAGTGTCTATTTTCTTAGCTATGGATCACTAGGAATCTTCCTCCATATACCTGTGACCAACAACATGATCACAATTCACAAAGACAATCCAAGCTTTTGTCATCTTTTGTCTGGGCTGCAACAAAACACTGTGAAGCTGGGCACAATACTCTTGGATTTGTTCACTATAAACAGCCCCATCTGCTCAGCATTGAGCAAGGATATCAGATCAGTCCCCCCTTCTCTGTGATGGTTCTCCACAGAGCTGAGTATCAGTGTATGGAGATTTTTTGGTCCTCATCCAAGGGTCAGACAATCATTACAAGTTGCAATTTTAGCGCAATGCATGACAATTCTAATCCTCAAAAGTAACAGAAGTGTCCACTGTGCTGCAAAGATATGTGTGTATAAAGCCTGTTCCCTAAGTGGGACAAAAGCAAAGAAGCCAATTAAGAAATAAAGTGACACTGAATTAAGAAGCAGCATTAAGAAATACATCCATAACTGCAGATGGACTGTTTCAGGCAACAATATAGTCAGCATTCTGAATACTGGAAACTCTTGTTACAGGCTTGCTGCTGACCTAGCAAAGATGCCATTGGGTACCCTGGGAGCATTTACTGTCAAAAAAAGAACACTGATTGCATAAGTGGAGGCATGCATCTGTCATGAACCTTCCTACTCCTTAAGTCTGTTTTGTTACCTCTGGTTTTCTACAAGCTGCCACAACACCAAAAAACATGTGAGAGAAGACAGCAGTCTGATGCAATGTATGACCTGAAATCTCTCAGCAGATCCTTTCAGTCCTTCTCCACACAGTTAAATTCCAAAACACAAGCATCAAACTTGTTTTTACTGGTTCATTAAACCAGTAACCATTTAAAAGTTACCACTGTTGATTCCACCAGAGTTTTAAAAGCCATCTTCTGAGAAAATGCACAGCAGATCCACGACATCTTTTATTCCTCATTTATTTTTGTTCTAGTTTTTTAAAGCAGTTGTTTGCCTTGCTTCTTCTTAGAGACACCTTCAATACCTGAAAGTGGTGAGCAAAAACCCCAAATACATAGGGACAGGGCACAGCATTTCTGAACACCAAGTAGGCTCCCCTACACTTCTGCAAAGAACTGGAGGGGTTGGGAGACCTTCATCACTTTGATTTGTCCTTTCAGTGAAGAAAGTTTATGCAGCTGCAGCAATGAATTGAACACCGCTATTGGAGTTATAACTATGTGGTAACAAGGCTGATCTCCTGACACAAAAGCAGAAGCAGCCATACATATCAGCCAAGAAGCAGCTGGAATAGTGCTGAAATCATTCACAGCCTTCAGTGGGTTCAACCATTTCTCCCCATCTGCATTGTGCAGGTCTATGCAGGCTGATGAAAGTGAAGTTCAGCTAACCTGACATCTTTTAAACATGAGATGTTTGAAGATGTATTCAAAATTCAGTTTCAGAACTCACGTATAAAACTAGGTTTTTGGGTTTGGGCGGGAATAGGCACTTCATAGAGACATGAGGCTGTGAATAGTTAGCCACTGACTATATCTCTTTTGGGCTACTACATGGTGGTCCTGCTCCCTCAAACTGTTCATTTTGGTTCAAGACAACAGAATTTGGAGAAACATGAGCAAATAGTGAGACAACATTGATCAACAGAAGGAGAACATCGTACTCGGAACAATTGCTATGGCTGCAATAACCTCTCCTTTGGGACAAAAGACAATTTTAAAGATGAAATGAGATAGTCTCACAGCTCTTCCTGCAGAGTTCCTGTATGCTAAAGGTGGCAATACCAGGAAAGTTCCTCAATTGAGCATGTCATGAAGATCTGAGAAAGCAGATGTGGAGTTCAATCACTAAAGTACAAGAACAGACATGCAGAGAAGAGACAGGCCATGACAGGCCCTAAAAGTAAGACAAATAGAGATGTGTTGAGATTGTGGAAAGGTGGAAGTTAACAAAGGAAAATAAGGTTAAAGAAATACACCCAGAAACTAATTTCTATGCAAGGACCTTTGGATGGGTAAATGGATCAAGATTACAGAATTAAAAAGAAACATGTTCCTAAAGGCTCTTTTCAAGAAGGAAGAGAATGGCTAAGGGTGAAATTCACTCCTTCACAGTACACAAATGTCTAGACAGATGTGTTATTCATGACCTAAATGTTATAATGGCAGTAAATTGCCTCATCTCTAAACTGGGGGCAGTTTTCATTATAACCTGTTACAGATTAAAGTGGCACAGGTGATAGTTAAGCATAGTCAAATGTGTAAAATGTACAAGCTGGAAACACATAGTTCTGTCGGTTTAGTCATGTTATTTGTAACTGTATTATATATAAAAAACATGGAGATAAATGATATTTGAAGGTGATATTTTCCCCTTAATTTCCCAGGTTACTACATTTGGGGTTGTATTTACTATTTGTTAAAACCTGCAAACACCTGTCCCAGTTTATATGTATTTATCTTATTTTATGTATTTATCTTATTTATCTTATCTTACTGAACAAAGATACATGCATCTAAGAAATCACTCCCAGGGTGATCTTTATATGGTTCAGAAGTCTTTGGATGATATCTTTCTTTATTCTTGGGAACTATTTAAGAATCATTTTGATAAAGAAGTATTGGTAGACAGCAGAAATATATAATGGGCTCCTAAACCTCTCTATGGAGACCTTTGTTCTTGGCACATGAGAGCAATGAATTCTCTTGCTCAGTTGCTCAGATTGGTGACTGATCAGCATTAGCAAACATGAAAGTGAAACAAAAAGCTCCAAGTATTTTCAGAATGAAGCTTAACTAGAGTACATTCATCCTTGAATATCAATTTTGCAGATCCCTTACAGTTTCATAAGGGCAAAGAACTATATCTTTGAGAGTTGATGTATTTGTTTTTGCAGGTGGTTAAAACATGACTTCTCAGAATCTTATTAAAACCAATGAATTACATCACATACTCTTAGGAGGAATTGCTAGCTTGTGGTAGAAGCCTGTTGGGACGTTCTGATATTTTTATGTGGATATTTTTTTCAGATTACTCTGGTGCATCTTTGTTAAAACATGTCAAGGTTTAGAAAAATTATTTTAGAATAAACTGTTAAAATTGCAAGAGATTTTTGTTAAGTGATATTTTCCTGGTATCCTTAACTACAAGCTCTATCATTTTTGACCTTGATTGGGATTTCCACAATAGTCTGACTTCAATGCTTATCACAATAAATACACATTGCTTAATTAAAATTTTGGCTAATTGTGTATGCTGGTTAATATTCAGGCAAATTTCCATTGCAAAAAACTATGGTTTCTGGTCCCTAGCAGCTGGCCTGGCCTGCTCTCCATCCTTTGCAGATGTAATAATAAATCCCAGGTCAGAAAACTGCCTAGAGGTTATTTGATAGGCATATTATATAAATGTGAAGAACAAATACATAAATATACACAAACCTGCTGTGGTGGATGTGACTCAGTGTTCCTGATTTGGTTTACTTGCAGAGATCCCATTCTGTTCCCCCTCCCACTAATGTCAGTAGAAAACCATTATTAAACTAAATAGACAATTACTAAACGAAATCAGATCTCCCTGTCAGAAGAGACCTATCAGACAAGTGATTTCTCTAAACTCTTGAGCAAGGCACACCAATAAAGTGGTGATTTTAAAATTAAAGTGAATGGCAACAAAGGTAAGGGCTTTTTATGTGCGCATGTCTAACTCTGAACACAAGAAGATGGCAAAATCAGAACGATGGCCGGTTCCAAGACTTGCCCAGTGGGACAGAAATTTTCTGTTTAGAGAGTGGCACAACACAAATAGTTCCCTACTCTCAGCATCACAACTTAAGCAGAAAACTCTCCTGTAGGGATTTGCAATGTGGAGGCCAGAATTCTGCACTCTGGGGCACTTCTGTCCAAAGGATGATACTGTTCTGCATCTATGCAGCTTGGTTTAAAATGGAAACATCGGCCTGACCACACTAAAACACACTCAGAAGCAACTCTACAGTGACATTTAGCAGACGTGCTGGCACTCAAGTTATTGACAAGCTACAGAATAAATAACAAACTTATAAATAGACACCCAGCATGGGTAAGACATTTAGCTGCAGCTAGTTATAAATAAGCTTTTTAATAACACAGTGATTTTGCAGTTACCCATTTCTAAGCATTAGTCAAACCATTTGAGAAGGCAAGTGTATAAAATAATCTCTGCAAGCAAAGCATACCTTATTAAAGCATAGAAAATCAAATTGCAGAGTTATTGTATATTTAAAAAACACATGAAGCTAAGCTTCAGCATCATTGTTAAAACAATTATCTAGTTATGGTTGCTACACATCTTTGGGTGCAAAAGGAACACAACTAACGAAACACAAACCAAGATGCACTTATACTCTACCCCTTAAAAAGACTGCTGCCTCTTGAGAACTTAATGCCAAACAGAATTATGTGGGAATTGGCTCCAGTACAAAATCAACCCACAGACAAAAGCTTCATTTGATCAGATAAACGTATACTGTAGGAGCTAAATCTAGTGAAAAAACAGACACATAAAACTGACTGTTTTAAACCCTTCTAATTAAACATTATGGTTGATCATACCTAATGACTCTTGCATATTAAGTATAATCACTTAAACAGAATCAGATTTGGCTCCTGGGAGTAAACCAAGCCATACAAATTAAGCTGTACCCAGTTACAAATAAAGAAAACAAACAAAAATCCAGGGAAGAGTCTGAATTTTTATAGGGATGTGTAGAACAGTCTTGAGGGCCCACATTTTTTAGATAAGCTGTTAGTGTGCAACAGGTCAATGGTTTGTTAATTGCTCCAGGCAGGAGATTTTTAAGTAAAGGGAACTACTGGAACTTTTAACAAGCCAGCACTTAAAGGACAGAGAAGTAATTACAATGTTTGTAATAGCTGGGTACAAGGAAAGCAGACATTCCTGAAGCAAACAGAAATAGGAGTCTTCATTTTGCATGCTGCAATTGACTGTCTTTGCAAAATGAGCCTCTAAACATAAGATATGCATGGAACAACAGGAATTAAACGGAGAACTAGAATCTTTGGGGACCATCTCAAAGCAATGATACCACACTGTGCTGAATGTAGATTGTGCATGTGTGATGCCCAGACTTGCACAGTAATTGCAAATGATTCTCATTCAGTATTCTGAAAGTATCTGCACCATATGCCCTATAAGTAAATAGCCTTTTCATGCTATGATACTGGGACAGGCAGACCTCCAGCCACCAGATTTATATGTAAGTGTAAGAGCAGAGTGTTCTTTTCCTTCACCTCAATTTTCCATCTGAATGGAAAAACACTGCTGACCAGAAATAAGTAGCACTTGAGACCAAGCTAATGAAAATAGAGGTTAAAACAAGGGTAAATTTATATCTTTTAATGAGTGTTTGGAGCTGAGCACAAGCCTATATAGCTTCAAGCAGTGTTACTATTGTCATAGCTAAAGTGCAGTTCTTTGTTTTACCAGATGGATACCTCCATCTAGGTTCTTTTATGTTCTCCATTATTGCATTTTCTGAGCATTTCACAGCCTTAATTGTGTCTATCTACACAACATTTAAGTGAGTCATTCTTTACCTAGTGGCTGTTCAACCCAATGCAGAGTACTGGGAGGGAAGAGTACATTTTCTCATGCAAGTGACCATTTGCTAAGCGGAGGATCTGGGCTCAGACCTGCACACCCGCTCTCCGACTCCAGTAACCCGCTAATTCAGCTGCGTAATTGCAAAGCTTTGACAGCAGAAATGAAGAGTATCTTTCCCCCAGCCTTATCTGGAACTTCATAGTGTGAGAGCACTCTTCCGAGCAGTGAAAGACCTGACTTTAACCCACTTCCAGCTGAATCCCTACCTCACATTTCCTAGGGGTGAAATCAGTCTTCTCTCTCCAACAGGGACAATCTAAGAGCTCTAATTTCAATAACACGCTTTCAAGCTGTGAATGCTGGTCTTATAAAGCTGGTCCAAAGTAGTAATGCAGCTCTTTGGCACAGGCAAAAGTACAGACAAACCCTGTCTTCATGATTTTCAGCAGCCGATTGGGCACATCCCCAGTCAGCATGCTAGCTGCAGTGAACACTATACTGAATGTTTATAAAATAAGGTAATGCTGAGTTTCACAGCACTGAGCACTTTGTGGTTTGAGGCCAAACAAATTAAGATTAGACTTGTAAAACAGCTAAAGCACCCATTATACAGGCTTGCCCTTTTCTTACTCTTCCTTGGGCATCTGCTCCTGGCCCTGCTAGAAGCCAGGTACATGGCTACATGGGCACGATAATTGTTGCTTGGTTTAAATCAATGCAGATGCTTTATTACTGCAATTTGAAATGACTCACTTTAATAGTTGAGCTCCTCAGACACTCCTGTGGCACATTATCTTTGCAGTGGTATCTCCCCACAGCCATGTTCTCAAGGTAGCTACCTGGCATTTGGTTGTTCCCAAAATGAGCCTGTCTCGTCCATACCCATCAGCTCGATGTCTAAGCACTGTCAGCATCCACAAGCTACATGTTCCTGGCATGCCTTCACAACCTGCTCAGTTAGGTGATCTCCAAACACACTTCCTCCTCTATGTGTCAACAACCCTCTCACTGGACACAGCATCCTGCATCCCCTAAAGGCAGTTTGAGAGGAACGAATGTCTGGATCCCGTTACAGTGCCTTTCCTACCAGCCATTTGGAGTGGGGCTCTTAATCTTTTGTATATTCTCTGCCTTCCAGACTTGAATATACATGGTGATGACTATGAGGAGGTGGATAAGAGTTGAAGGAAAACAGGGATAAAGGCCTTGCATCTATGATTTTTCAAAACTGATGTTTGGGTACTTTCTTGGGACAGAGGATTCCATCCTTGGGTATGCCAAAGAAGAGAAAATATGCCAAACTTTAATACCCAGAGCAGTAATAGTTGTAAGCTCTAGGCTACAGAGTCATGTGTCAGCACTCTGTTTCAATAAATATTTAATTATTCCATATAAATTGGCAACACCCCAACAAGAAAACGCAAAATAATACCTGCCAGCATAATGCATAGTGCACTCTCATGGGTGAGAAGAGAAGCACTATCAGCTCCTCTCTGGTCAAGAAGGGAGCTGAATATGGATTTCCACATCCTTTGAAAATGCCCTGACCAAACAGCTTCTTCATAAGGAAAACTGTATCAGCAGTGTTTTTACACACATTGAAGAAGTCTAGCTATGGTCTTATTCACAGAAAAGCAATCATGATTCTGAACCTTAATCAGGATAAAGTATCTACATCTACCTTAATGAGGCAGATTTTAAGGGAATGACATCTTGCCTCATGTTTGGAATTCATTACTTGTTAGTTTACAAGTGCGTTCTGTTTTTTGTGGATCTTAATCCTGGACATCAATTTCTTCCCAAGCAGTACACCACAAGATGTGGTCCTTAACTGATACCTGGACACAGTGAGATACCTCAGACAATGTGATTCCCAGTTCCCTGTTTTGACTCAGTTCTTAAGTCCTCTTCTCAAACCTCACAGTCCTTCAAGAAGTACCCAGAATAGGAAGGAATTAGAGCCTGCTGTCCCCAAATCCTGACTTAGTATTTTCATTAATAAATAAATCTGGCAGAGTATTTTCCAGGAAATTCTTTATGTACATGGAGATAGAAAGATATGCAGAAAGATATATTGCCTGTGCTATCAAGACTAATTGCTTTCCATAGTGGCGCAAGGCTTTTTGTTTTGGAAACTAAAATATTTCATACTTCTAAGTACAGCTCCTTTGAGAAGAGCTGAAGCCAACTAAATATTTTCTTTCCTAAAAGACCATATTTGTCATTACAAACCAATATTCATTGTTGCATGGACATGTACTGCTTCCAGCTCTGGGATCCCCAGCATAAGGATATTCAGCTGTTGGAGCAAGTCCAGAGTAGATGATCTGGATCTCCAGAGGCTGGAGCACCTCTCCTAGGGAGACAGGCTGAGAAAGCTGGGCTGGTTCAGCCTGGAGAAGAGAAGGCTCCAAGGAGACCTTAGAGCAGCTTCCAGTACCTAAAGAGGCTGACAAGAAACCTGAAGAGAGGCTTTGGACAAGGGCTGTAGGGACAGAACAAGAGGAATGGCTTTAAACTGCCAGAGAGGAAATTGAGATTAGATATTAGGAAGAAGTTCTTCACGATGCATGTGGTGAGGCCCTGGCCCAGGGTGCCCAGAGAAGCTGTGGCTGCCCCATCCCTGGCAGTGTTCAAGGCCAGGTCAGACACAGGGGCTTGGAGCAACCTGCTCTAGTGGAAGGTGTCCCTGCCCATGGCAGGGGTTGGAACTGGATGAGTTTTAAGGTCCCTTCCAACCCAAACTATTTTGTGATTAGCTACAATGACAACACTGCTGAGGAAAAGCAGGTCACAAAGGTAATTTTAAAAGAGTGAGAGAAAGAAAGGCAGAGAAGCTTATGATTAAACATGTGTAAGTGGTTTTTGGAACAGGACTGAATAAACTGCTCCCCAAGTCTACTGAAAATTGAAGAACTAATGGGTTCTAATTGCAGTTAGAGGAACTCCACTTTCTTGTCAGGAAAGACTTCCTATCAGTGAGGAAATAAGTTTTCCTGGAGAAGTTGTTCGCTTTCCACAGTGGGAGGTTTTAAAGAACAGGTTAGACAAACACGTCAGGAACAGTTCAAATGGAGTTGATCTGCCCTTGGGCAAGAGAATGAACAAGATTTGTTCAGGTTTTCTTCAGAGCTATTTTCTGGATCTCCCACATCACAACTACTAGTTGGACTTTTTCACTTATTACCTGATATGTCACATTCCCTGCTTGCTGTATAATATATATAAAACAAATGCAAGTCTTCACGGATAGCGCCTAGCAAACAATTTTAGTGAACACCAAACTTGCCCCAAACATTGTTACGTTGATTTTGAAACTATCCACCAATTTAAGTTGAATTTTGTCAAGTGATTTTGTCAAGTGATTTTGTCAACCCTACCACCCACTCATCAAAATTATTTTGGTCTATGATATTTATATCTTTGCCAGATACACTGCCACATATATTTTGTTTCTGTACAGGGTGAAATGCAATAGGTTGATCGTAGGTAACACTGCATTTTGCATCTGGAAACACTGATGTCACTTATCATTTGAATGACCAAAGCTGTTAATGGTAGAGTAAAAAATATCAAGGATGTGATGTTTAGACGCATAAGTCATACCAAAACATTTATCAATTTCATGAGGACCAGGAACTCCTTCAAGGTCAACACCTGAACAGTACAGAGTCTGACTAGAAGGATGCAAGTAAAAAAATTGGGGAGAAAACAAAACAAAAGAGTTGTTATCACTAAACCACAACACGCTTTGTTAATTCCCTTGTTTGCAGCCATGGCTTGCTACATGGTGTCACTCATGCTAAAAATCTGGATGCCAGTGATTCTGGCTCGCATATGGTGAGCTCATATATTCCCCTGACTTCATTTGCTCTTGCAAAGGCCATTCAGAATGACAAACTGAGTTTGGGAGATGTCTCTCTTCTAAGGCACTGGGAGATTACAGAATGGATCACAAGCCTTTCATCTTTCTTAATTTATGACAATCCCATCCCAGTACACTGTAAGAACTAGCATGAGTTTGCTACAAAACACTCAGTTTAGAGGCCAGCCATCTCTGTATGGCAAATTTGTACAGTGTTGTAAACAACAATCTAAAAACTTGTCTGTTATTGTGAAATCTACACTTCCAGAAGAGCAAATACATCAATACAAGGAGGGGTCACAGGACACCTGACCTGGACAGTGAAAGCTGCTTTCTTTTTTTATCAGCCATTCAGAATGGAACAAAAATACAGAAAAAGAACCAATTTATATAGAAAATCAATATATAAGCAGCCAAGGCAGGTTTCAAGTGGAAGGCCTGAAGAGAATGACTTCTGACTGAACGATCATATTTGGGCTTTCATTGCAGAGGAACACTACATGAGTGAGGGGAGGATTTTTCTTTCCACATTTGGGACATGTAATTGAGAACGGAAAAGGAAAGTACAAAACCATCATTTCCCATAACGAATAGGCAATGAATAAGAATTTGTGATTTATTAGACTATCCAGTTACATTTTCATAAGGCAGTTTCTCACAGAAAGCAAAGCACTCTCTTGGATTTGTACAGCAGCTGGTACATTCTGCATGTACTAATCAGTTCTGACTCGGAACTGCCGATAGTATGATGTGCTGTTGAAAGGAAAAAAACAACAGCCTACACTTCAGTCTGTTTTGCCTGCAGTTGGACCCTTAAAACCTATATAAGTATGATTTTGAAGGGGACTAAACATTTTGTGCTCTCATTACACCAATGAAATTTACGGATAGAGAGCAAATCTGACAATGAGGGTACCATGGACCCTCACTGCCAGCAGCTTGGCTTGAAATGGATATTCCAGTTTCTAAGAAAGAGTTTTCTATTGCTTTGCTTTAAATCAGAACATCGTTTTCATAACATAAACAAAGTTTGGAGTTAGCCCTATATATTCTGCCATTCTCAGCATAGAACTTGGAGTTTAAATTCCCCTTGACAAAACCAGCAGCACACCTCTTAGACAGTAATGAGGTTAAGGAAGATGTGGCAGAGGGTCAAATACTTTCATGAGGCTGGAATGAAAAGACAGTCTGTGATCCACTGTATTTGTCAGATGCATCTAGGGCTAACATGCTGGAATACACTTCCAACATTTAAAGCATACAGCTTTGTGCAAAAAGAGATTAGCTAGCTGCGTTTTCAAGCTGGGACTCAAATGTTAAATCATTCATGGGATATATCCTATGTTAAGACTCATTTGTTCTGATTTCACTCAATCAGAATGCTTGTTCTCATTAATTCTGCAAGCTTCTTTTGCTAATTAATTTTTGCAATAAATTTCTTCATTCCTTCAGAGAGTTTTGTTCTAGCTGCCTGCAATTCCAATCTATCTTTGTTAAGAATCACATGCAAGATGTCATGCAGAATTGCAATTTGTTTCTGGTTTTAAAGTTTTAAGAAAGAGGAAAGCTCTTTAAAATAGTCATGCCTATATGGGAAGCTCTTTGGAACAACTTTTAAAACTTGAAATTCCCTTCTTACCATAACAACAATGGAAACTTTTATACATTTCCCTCATCTTTGATATTGGTCTGGAGGTTTGCAGTTTGCAGTCCATGCCCACTGTATTTCTGTCTCGCTGTTTAAGAACAGAGCAATTCATTGCTTGGTTCTGTGGGTTTTGTTTTGTCTTTGAAGTACAAACATCGTGGGAAGCAATTAGTTCAGATTGCTAATTTAGTTAATGATAATCTGGGGGCAGACAGAGGCAGATTGGAGCCGGTGGTGACAAAAAAGGGTTTTGAATCCTTCCAGTGGCTACAGAAGAAAAGTAAAGGTGGAGAAGCTTCTTCTAGATACCTCTTCCGCATACAGAGACCATTTTGGCTGACATCTCTGCACTTGGGTTATGGAAAAGTTCAGCCCGATGTCAGCCCCAGAAAAATGAAAAGTCTGATTAAATTTTTTACACAGGATACAATCACTGGAGTATTAATAACCTCAGTGGTCATTAGCAAGTAGAGGAGATATATTCTCTTTAGGGGGTAATCACAGACACCAAGTACCAGGTTAAGCACAGCAAGGATGAGAAGAAAGTTTTTTGCTTCCCTTTGAAGGATAGCAATTGAAAGAATGAAGAAGTCAGGGACTTATTCAAGGTCATAGGGATAACACTATACATCTCCCATATCCTAAACTAATTCCTTAATTAAGGACATTCTTTCAGTATTATAAATCATTGCATGGCCTTTCACAGGCTTGAGACGTCTCACATATATATTCTAATTCTTAATCTGTTAAATTACCTCTTGGTTTTTCTGCAGATTTTCATGGTCTGTAGCAGATGTTGTCTTCTCCCATTTCTCTGCAACTTGATTTGCTTCTTCTATTTTTTGCTCATAGCTTTTCTGGGAATTTAGCAGTGTCACTTCATAAAACTCTTGAATATCTGTAAAGAGGAACAAGTAAAAGATTACTTGACATGTTGGCTTTTGAATCCCTGGTGGTTTTCTTTGGCTGATATATACTTACAGATTTTCATCACAATGATAAACATGTATTACATTTGTAGCAGAACACACTGCTATGCAAAATTGTTTTCTAAAATGTCAATGAGATTCCTGCGGTACAGTCCATTTTAAAGAGGTCTTTACAAAGAAATAAATAGGTAAAAACAGGCACTCCTGAACAATATAGGTAGAACAAACCCTGCTACAGGCAGAAGTAAGTCACTGATTGTTTTAACTGGTAAACTAGAAACTTGCAGATGTAAAATGCCCTAAGAGAAGCTGGTTGTTAACACCCATCCCAGACACCTCAGCCACTCCCAGCCCTATCTGCAGGTGCATTTGGGAATACTTTTAAGTGGGATGTCTAACTTGAAGGAAGACTTTGTGGATTCATCACTTCAACCTGTTGACAATCAGAATTGGCAAGTTAATGCTGTGGTTTAACCGAGAGTAATCAACAAGCCAGGTCTTAATATCCTGTTTAGATGTTTTTATCACACTGATTTCCATGGGCTATGAACAGATATACAAATCCAGCAGTGAAAACACCTTCAACTGAAACCTGTCCATGTAATGACAGGAGAGGAAAAATTAGATGTTTTCTTTCCCTGGGATGAGAAGTTTTTAGTCAAATAATCACATACCGGAGGTGACCCATTGTCTAAGAGATATTTGACTCACCAAAGAAAATCACATTATTTTAATCAAGAACAACGGACTTTCTCCTGGATAAGAAAGAAGGGAGAAACATTACAGCTACCTGAATACCCACTGGGACTTCAAAGGGAGGACTGTTCATAAAGGCTACCATGCTTTCAATAAGTGGCTGTCTCTAATGAGTACTACCTAGGGCATAAAGAGTGTGGAAAGCATGACCCTCAACAGGTAAGTGTCAGGAAAGCAGAAAAGGGAAGAGAGAAATCTTTCTGGTATTAAGTGGAGAACTTATAAAGAATCTTCAAGGTTACTGTGCATACACAATGTCTTTCATAAACATTTGTGAGTGTGCTCTTTATTTTCTATTTTGTGAAGAAATGTTCAGTTTGCATGTTACCTTAAGTTAGACTGAATTAATACTAGCCCCAAGGTAACCAGAAAGTCAGAGAACACTTCTGAATTAAAGACGTAATAAATCTATACCTGAAAATATCAGGAGTCACAGCACCCCAGGATGCTCCAACATGCCTAAAAGTAAAGAGTATGCTCCCCATGAAAGCTTCTTCAACCAGAAGAGAGAAATTTTCCAACATTAGCAATAGTCTGCCTGGCAGAGAGGCAAATACTGGGATCATGTCTGGACTTCATAGGTAGCCAAGGATTTTGTCAGACAGGGTCAGATCTCGCATCTGGGACAGGAAGACATTGGTTCTATAACTATAATAAATAACCTGCTGTGGAAGTACATCGTCATTCTCTGCTACATGCTCTCTCACAATGGGAGGCTGAATCGGATTGCATGTGGCAAGCAGGACTGAAGGAACAGGAGGAGTCACAGAGGAGCACACAACAGAGGTACCCTGGTTTTCTCCATCTTTCAAGGACCAGTTAAAAGTAGTGAACTGGGTCTGTGCTCATCCTCACATTAAGTCTTTGGCCAGATCTCTAGGAGGTGCTCTTCCCTCTTTAGTAACTACTGAGTCTAACTTTTCTTCTAACTCCTCTTACAACTTTTTGACTTATTATGTACTCTATTTCTCATGTACAATAGTAGAAATCAGAAATGTTAACATTAATAATGATGATCCATTAGGCAGTAGATACTAACTTCCATTTCACATATACATTTGCAAGAATTTAGATTTCATATTGCTAAGAACATTTAATTTCACCAGGAATTAAAACTAGGACCTACTTTTAAAATTAAAATCTATAGGACAGTTGCAATAAGAATGGAAGTTTCACCATTCTCAATGTGGGGAATTTTTTACAGTCATTTTGAATGCTTATAGTGCAATTACAAACAGTTGTAATATATGGTTCCATGCCAGGTCAATTTGTATTGCGACTGCAAGTAAAACATATCAGGCTAATATGTAATTATCTCCAGATAAATACTTTGCAGAAAGAAACTAGAAATTGCCCTCTGGCCATGGCATTCACTGGCATAGCTCTCATGATCAGGGTATTAACTGGGTTGACAGTAGCCAGTCAAGGAACAGCAGAACAGTGCTTTTGGTCTAACTTTAAAGACTCTTAGTGTTTCCATTTTAAATAAAGTGAGAGCCACATTTGCATGTGTATGCACGCGTGCAAAATAAATATCAAAACCTCAAGTCTTTTTGCAGAGGTTCTTATCTATTCTGAGGAGGCCGTGGGTTGCTTTCACTAGAATAATGATCATTGGTGTGCAGAGAAAAGCATTTCAGTGTACTTAGGCGGTTACAGAAGAAAGCGCAGAGGATTCACTTAGTCAGTTGCTTTGTTATTCCATAAGCTAAAATTGCCATTTCTATGGAACAAGGGCAGCCAGCAACTTGCAGTCAATCAAGGTTAGCAGAAAATAGGATCTGTAATTTGCTCTGAGTAAAACCCGCTCTACTGAGTTATCTCCATTATGGCAGAGGTGCAACCATACTAGGAAGGGGAAATGGCTGAATACTACTGAGGATGGGGAAACAGGTCTAAAGGAGGGGATGGGATCAAGCAGCTGTAGAATCAAGCTTAAAACCAACGTCATAAAAAGTAGTTGTGAGAGCATGATAACTGGGACGTAAAATGACCAAAGTACAGTCTGTCATCTAGTGGGGTCTTACAGGAAGATCATTCAACAAAGAGGCTAAAATCTTAGAGAAATTAAACCTGTACCACGAACTTCTTGACAGTATATTCCTTCCCTTCCATGAAAACAAGTTCAGATTTCATTTAGAAATGGCATGATGAACTCTGTAAGTGCAAAACACCTCTCCAGATGAACTGTTTGTATCTCTGTATCATTCCAAAGATTTTGTTAAGCAATTAAGACATGTTTGTTTAAAAGCATCTGTGAATCTCACTGGATTTTCAGTCCAACTGAATTTGTTCATTTACTTCTTATGAGATTACTTACTGTAATAAAATCCACTTGCTCTTCTTCTAGCCTAGCACAAATGTTTTGTCAATTTTGCTGTATGAATTGCATACAAGAAATTCTATATATTCTAATATGAAGTAATCCTAAACATATCATGATATATTCTATTTTGGATTATTCCATCAAGAGGGAAGTGGGAAAACATTTTCCCTACATTAACACGGTAGAGAATACGTCAGTATCACTTTAAAATGCCCATGTCACATTATTGTATATCACTGCATCTGTGTTTTGCAGGAAAGCTCCAAGAACTGCCCTTCTGCTTTCTTACAGACTTGTGCAAGAGTGAGCAGGCTGTAACCCTTATAGATATGTCAGGTATTGCTTTCTCTTACTAAAGCTGGATGCACTTCTCAGCATGAAGTCTTGTTTTGTTTACTACAGTTTAAATTTATATATACATAAAAATTATTTAGGCTCAAATTTGAGTTGTGCTCACACTTTTTTTCTTAAAGAAGATTTAAACAAAAATAATTTGGACAAAGAATAAGAACTGGAGAAGATACAATGCCCTGATCACATAAAAGAGCAACTTATCTTCCAGACAGCAGCTACACTGAAAGAAAAATGTGTGATGAGACAAAGCTGAACAAGCTGCCTAACCTCTGCCATTTCCTGACTTCTGAGTGATTGGTGTTGCAGCCCTATGAACATTATTCCAGTACAATTTCTGTCCCAGTTTACATGCACCAAAATATCCATTCATCATAGGAATATTTTACAACTCTCATAGCAAAAGGATTAAATAATATCAAAAGGCAAAAATGTTGACTAGCCTAAACTACCTTCTGTCTTCTGCAACCATAGGCTTTTCCAGCATTCTAATGAGGAAAAAATAAGATAAAGCAATACAATGCCTCATTCATCTCTAAGCACTTCAGCACCAGAAAGACAGAAATAAATCGAAGGGAATTCAGACAAAGACAGATGATTAAAGGTCTGAGAGGACTAACTTTTGAGCAAAGATTAAAGGAAGAGAATAATAACATATACTTTCATATCTCCTTTCATTTCAAAGCAAACCAAACATTAAGAACCATATAGTGTTGGCTGAGAAAATTACACAAGGCCTCAAAGAGAAGCAAACTAGCAGGGTTGAACTGCAGAGGCACACAGGCAAGCACACCAGGTATGTTCACCCCTTTGTGATCAACAACCCACTTACAGAGACTTCAGAATCACCAGTGGCTTGGGACATTATTCCATCCTTTAAAGTTCTCTTTGTAGATGAAGCTGCACAAGCAAATATGGAGCAATTTGCCACTGTGCTAGATGAGAGTCACCCATTCCTACAAGCCTTCTTTACTTGAGGTACTCACCTCACTAGAATCATTCAAAGCCAGAAGGAAAAGCCAGCCAGGCTTTGCTCCTGTTTATATGCCTTGGTGTTCTGATTACTGACCCATCTTCAGCTGTGTAAATCAGCATAATCCACCTGGTAGCCTCAAAGCTGGGTGAAGTATATGAGGTAGCTTTGGCATCTGTATGGTTTTCACCTAAACAGAGAAGCACTGGCAGGTACCAAATGCATCTCAGTAATTTCATGCATGTTCAGAGACTTTGCCATCAGGGCACATGCATCCCAGTGCACTGAGCAGCTGGCATTGCACCAGGATATCTCTTTAACACCAGCTGACCTGTAGCTGCACTTTGTATGCACCTAATTGATGCAAAGGGTTAGGAATTAAGAATATCAAAAGATGGGTTTTCCAAGGTAGTAAGAGACTCAACTTGAGCTGCTACAGGTTTACAATGCAGCTATACAGTGAGGATTAGATTTACAGGGTACCAAACACAGGATTCAGAAGAGAGGAGGCATACAGAAAACCAGAGCACAAGTGGAAAGATCTCTTGTACTTCTTTTGCATTTAAACAAATAAGGCGAGGAAGAGGAAAGTCAGTATTGCAGTAACAAACAAGCCAATACCAGGCTTTATGATACCATCTATGTTTTATAGAACGCAAACAATTAAGCTTAAAAGGATAATCTTGTACATCACTTGGCCTGAAGTTGTACTGCATGTGTCAGCAAATGCTGCTTCCCCAGTGACTTGAAAATACACGTGGCTACTTGTAACAGAGCAACGCAAGCTACTCCATGCACCGAACCTCATCCAAAGCCCACTTCCAGACACCTACCCACCGCAGCACGTTTTGATCTCCAGGAAGAGAGCATGGTCTGCTGAGGGCTGTTCCAATAGTTGTTACCTTCACCTGTGCTTAGCAATGAGAGAGGATTTTCTTGTGACATGCATCTTGCTACCAGCCCCCTTCACTTTATGTTTTGAGACAATTTAGAAATGGCACCAATATTGTGGTATCTGCAGTAATTTTCTGTTGCTTCTGCAGATTGTACATTTGATACATCATGCAGCTGTACATTTTTGCAATTAGCTGTAACATCATTAACAACATAGAATCCCATTACCCAAGAAATAAGTTCTCCGTGCATCATATTTCTATAGACACATACTGGGAATTGGAACAAATATTCTGAACAATAAAAAGAAAAGGGCTGGGTTTTTTTCCTCTTCCTTCTAGAGATCTTTAGCCATGGAATTAATTTTTCCTGTGCTGTGCCAGTGCCCTGTCTTGCTTTGCAATATAGCTCCCATCTGTTTTTCCAGGGCATTCAGGGACAAGGTAGAACGGGGGTCTAAGGCAACACGCAAACACAAGCTGTTTCCTTTCTGGGAAATTTGGGGCAGTCTTTTTGTGTATGTGTAGGATAGTGTCTGATATGTATCTTTAAATGTTGTGTAACCCAGCACAAATGGCTACTGTCTGGCAGAAGACTGCAAATCAAAATAAAGTCAATTGTTACAGGCTCTTCCTGCAAGTCCTTTTATTTTTTGACTAAGGGAACATTACAGTGTACATCTAAATGGCATCATTTATATCCCAGGGAGCAGATTATGCTGGGTCAGCTTCAGCCATCTGGTCTGAATTATTAGGTAGGAGTAAGGAGGACTGTGCAGGATGTTGTTCAAGAAGGAAAACTGATTCACACAGTAGAAGTAGCAGGGAAGTGATCAGAGATCCCACCAGCTTGCCAGTAAAGGGCTTTAATCGCCCTGCCCATGGAAGCAGTCCAAAGAGAGGTTAAATAACACACTTCACCAAATGCAACTATGTTTTGTGGGTTTTCTTCAAGTCAAATGTTTCCACTTTGAGCAAAATAGCCATTATAGAGATGGAAAAGTAAGAGAACAAAAAAATTGAACTTGAAATTGGGTAAGTTTTCAACTAAATCAGGACTAAAGCACAGATCCTAGGTAAGAAATGGCCAATCTCCAGTTATCAAGCTGGTACACAGCTTTACAGTCATGGTGAGCTCAAACCTGCCCCCATTAGTATCCCTCAGTGCAGCAGCAGTCAAAAACACCTTCACCACTTCAGCTGCATTTCATCCCCAGGACTTCATATGTATGCCTTGGGTCTGCACTAGTTGTGTTGTGAGATTCAACAGTAACAGAAAAGCTCAAGGATTATTTTTTGCAATTGGCAGGGCTAACACCAAGATATATCAATTCAAAATGAAATTTAGGAGCCTGTGGCAAGGTTTTCAAACATAAGCATTAGAAACATAGATGCTAACCCAACAGCAAGAGTTACTGCAGGGGGAGAGAACAGGTTCTCTGTTTCACACAGGCAGTGAAACGGCACAGTGCAAGCCAGGGAAGCACTCTTCTGCCAAATTTTTAGTTGATAAATGTTTCTAAATCTATTAAAAGCAATGTACTCTGTTAGAATATGTACCAAGGTAGTCAGTAAAAAATACAGTTATTAACCTGTCGTGATTCTTGAGCTTCGGGAAACTCCTTCTATTTGGCCTAGATAACTTTTGGAGATCCCTTCCAACTTGAATTCTCTAACGATTCTATGGTCCTTTAGGCTGTAAGCTCGTTGAGGCAGGAACAATTACTAAGCAAGTACATACCTGAGCAAAATTACATCTTTTTATCAAAAAACTCTGAAACACTCTACTTGATGTAATAAATTACTAAATGGTTAGTAATTAATGACTTCGCAATAGTAATTTATGTGTATAGGTGCAAAAATGGTTTTGAGTACTTTTAGCTTTGCTGCACAATAGTGTCATGATTGGTTTTTGCAATATACCCAAAATACAATCAGAGCTCTCCAAAACTTCTCAGCTAGGAATGTTTGCCTCAAAGGCAGTTATCCAAAATCCAGGGAGAATAAGATATTCAACACAGATTGCTGTGCGCAGAGAAGACAAAATAATTGCTGCAGCCCTGTCTATGTAAGTGATATTTATGTTAACAACTAAACACTAGAAAACAATAGTCACTCAGTAAAATCAGTATTTAAACCTGTTCAGTGATGATATTGACTATATTACTGCAGTTTTGACTATATAGTCTAACCTCATTCATAAACAGTTATTGCAGTCTGCATTTGAGTATTCACCATTGACAATATGTTATGGTTAACATCTATGGTTGCTTATTGTGTTTTCAACAGAACAAGTAAAGAAACTGAGACAGGTTCAGTAATGCACAGAAACACAGTTGAAAGTGGGCATAGCAGATTAAATTAGTAAATGCCACACTCAGATCTGCTTATTCTGCTTCTGAAGCTGAAGATGCACAAAAGCAGAGCAGCGAACCCCAAATCCTGTGGTGAGCTTTCATTTTAAACATGCTAGCCAGGGGCCTTAGATCAATGCTCGGTCTGTGAGAGCCGGAGCCGGATCATGAGCACACACTGGCTGCTTTGCACCTCAGGATAACCAAGCGTATTATTGAACCTCTCCCAGGATTTTTCCTGATAGGAAACTATGTAAACAGAAAGTGCTGTTCATTTCACTATGTGTTCAAAAGTGACAGCTAAGGAAGCATTAAGAGGCCAAGGCAAGGTTTGCTCTGCTTCAGAACAGACCTTTCATAAAATGACAGCTTCCTTTGAAAAGTGATGGCTCACATTCACTCATATCCAAGTTCTTTTCCTATGAGCTTAAACCCTCAGCTTTTGTTTTGAGCATTGTCTATCTCTCTGCACGTAGCATAGAATCATTAAGGTTGGAAAAGACCTTTAAGATCACTGAGTCCAACTGTTAACCCAGCACTGCCAAGCCCACCACTAAACCATGCTCCCCAGCACCATACCTGCACATCTTTTAAATACCTCCAGGGATGGAAACTCCTCCACTTCCCTGGGCAGCCTGCTCCAATGCTTGACAGTAACATGTACCTTTGGGAAGAGGCTTTATTCTTTGTGTGGACAGTTGGATGCAAAGCCATTACCAGAGAGATTTTTCCCTTGTTTCTATGCAGCAGTTAACAGATATTATTGTTCATTTCTGATCCTGTCGGAGGATCACGCAGACCCGCTGTGGGTCACAGAAGTTATGAACAGACTTTCATCTGAATGGTTGCAACGTGCACTTAAATGACTGTAAAAGAGAGTTTAATAGCGAAAAACTGTTCAGTTATATAACTTGTTTATTGTGTGATTTTGTTTTTGCTCAAGTGCTCAAGATATGATTTCTTTAAGTAAGGACAATTAGGGAAAATTGTCAGAATTTGACTGTAAAATGAGATACCAAAACTGCAGGTATATTTTCATGTCTGAGGCAAGAGTAATAAGAAAAAAAAAGAGTCAGATTATACATTTCCTCACTTTTTTTTGCTTTAATCTTGGAAAGGAACCAGCTGCAAAGCTAATTTCCCACAGAATATGGAGGGAAGTATTGCATACCAGACCAGAGCCAGAAAATGATGCATTATTCTATAATCCCTTCTAAGTCAGATTAGTTTTATATAGGCTTTTCCACCGCAGCTGCACATAAATAGGTTGGGAGTAGGTAGGATAAATGGAAGATCAAGTGTTTAGAGCACATGTTTTGGGACCTGCAGGCTCTGGGGTACTTGCAGATACTCAACAGCACAGTCAGGGGTCACCCCTATCAGATACTTCCCAGAAGCACCCAGTTTTCTGAAACCCAGAAGGATTTGGGTCCCCATCTTCCCCCCTTAGGTGTTTGGCTCCATCGCATAAGGCAGCACAAGCAGCTGGGGCTGTGCAGAAGGAAAAGGGCCCAAGTTATGGCATTTGAGCAGATCTACAGCCCCACAGTGCCAGCCCAGGTTGATAGCACTCAACATGTGCGTTCCTCCAGGGAGAGCTGTTGCAGCCTTAAGGTGAGCATAGCAATCCTGGGGGGAGTTAGGAATAGTGATGCAGTCACCTCAGTATTACCCATAGCTGTTCACAGATTCAGCTCACTGACTGTAATCCCTCCTATGCATTCTCTAATTTCTAAATATTTTCTGGTGAAAGCAATTTGGTTTTGAAAAGAACTAATGTATTATCTCCTGCACAGGAAAAGATACATATTATATATATATATATATATGTCTCTTCTAATCAGACATGGTCACTGCCAGAACAAAGAGATGAGTTTGCTCTTGCAGGAGATCACTCAAACACACAACAATGCAGTACCAGCATGTCCTTCTCCATATTAATAGCTTGGCAGAAACCTGACAAGCACACCAAACACAATTGCAAAGGCCCTCAAACTGGATGGAGAAGATATCCCCCCAGTCTACCTGACACAGTGCCCTAGATGCCCTCCAGGGAGAGGAGAAGGCCAGGAAGGGAGCAGCTTGTCTAATGCACATCATTCACCATTTATATCCCAAGGATCTAATCTTTCAAAAGGGTCTTGCACTTACTTTCCAACACTTGCAGTTACGTGGCAAATTACAACTCATACAGCTGTTACAGCACATCTGGTAACAGACTCAGCACAGAACATCTGCATCAGCCTCTTTACACCGTGAATTTCTGCGTTCCTATTTACCATGGATTGTTAACAACAACATCATTCCTCATTTCCCCTAACTAGTTTAAAACCCCACACCATGCAGAACTTGTCATCATGAAGCAGATACCTGCACAGGCTTGTGATATCATACACTTCAGGGTGTATTACCTATTTTCCAACTGCTTCCAAAGGAAAGACCCTTCTGCAATCAACGCTGTCTGCGCTGAGAACAGGATGGACAAGTAGAACGTCATGATGAACTGATGTGACTTCCAAGCACAAGAAATGTCGCATGTTAGTCTCAGACCTTTCCCAGTATTTTCCTTCTTTCACCCTACTGGGGCTGGCAAATACATGGTATGGGAACCTCAGATACCCAGCCCTTACCTTAAGGAAACTCTGATGAGCCATACAGTAATGGTGAATTGGTTTATTCCTGTGTAAGACTTTGGAAAGTGGAGCATTAGGAACTCCAAAAGCAAGAAATCCAATCAGACACTCTTTCCGAAGGCTACGTAAGAGCATTTTTGGGAAAATCCCATGGCAATCTACAGGGAATTAGTAATAACTGCTTCCCAGCCTTTTACTTCACCTTACAAAGAAGCATCTTCATATCCAACCCCTTCTGAACATCACTTTGAATATAAAGATAAGACAAAGCATTAAAAAAACACCTTTCTTCCTAGTTCTGTCGCCTACCAGGGCAACGTTGACTCTTTACATCCTTTAATCTTTTCACTTCAAGGTCTCACCTAAGAACATTTTCCCCTCTACATCTCTTTTACCCTTTCACTGCAAACACATCACAGTCTCCTTTTAGTGAAACTATATGTATCTGCTCAACCCAACGCTCTGCTTTCTAGCAGGGCATCACCTTCTGTACTCAACAACCTTATTCTGATACCAAAGCACACAACCCCAGTTTCTCTACTGCATGATATCACATGCCAGCCAAGTAACCTGAGAGGCAGTAAGCTACAACTCAGTCCCTGTTTATGATGAGGTACTTTGTAAAGTCAAACATACGTGACTATGGGGCTGCAGTCTCCATCTTCATCTTCCACCCACATTCCTGGTGCAGAAGGCTAAGCAAGGGCAATGAGCACACAGAAAGAGTGTGCCCATGCAGCAGGCAAACACGAAGCACCACATGTGCTGCAGGGCACGGAGGTTGACTGTGTACTTACATACCTGAAACTCAAAGGGGTTGCCTCTTACTGCCCAGCTAAATTTAATTCAGTAAATTTAAAATCAAGTATTTTGATGTTTGCACTTAAGTTGTGCAAAGGATAGATGGAATAAAGTTCCAAATAATTCAAAATCAACCTAACCCTTTGATATGTGTCTCAGCTGTGGAAAAAAGCAAGAACACATGTAGAAAACTGGGTTAACTGTATTGCAAGCCTCACCACTTCAGCAGCTTCTTTCTTCCCTTTCATTTTACTAGCGGGAAGTGTAATGTAAGTAGTAAAAACAGGGAAATGAGAACCTCAGATTGCAGATTCTATTTGCAGTTTTTCCACTGATTTGCTGTGTGACCTCAGGCAAATCAATCTCTCTGCACTTCAGCTTAACCTTCTGTAAAATTGAAATACAAATGCTTTGACTTACCCGTACACTCACAGTGGGGGGTTACACAGCTTAACTAATTAATGTTTGTTAAACACTTCAAATGAATGTATCTATAGAAGTTTAAATTATTACAGGTTGTAGTTTTATAAACTCTGATTTATGACCCTTGAACATACTTGCCCCAATGCCTAGTGCAACACTTTAGATGGAAACTCTGATGTAATAAATTATACTTTAAATGAGCCCTTTCCCCGGAGTGACTGTGACTTTAGTTGTCTACATTTTACATTTACAGCCATTGCACTAATTGGTCTAACCTTGTATTGCAGGTTCCCATGAACATCAAAAGACTTCATTGGTCATGCTTGAATTTGTTTCACTTTATGTTCCCATGGGTTTAGTAACAGCTAAGAGACTTCATGTAAATTCATTGACATTTGCTGGTCTCGATTGGAAGAAGAACATCTTGTATCCCTTACACAAGTCCTTGAAGGTCTAGAATCTCTTTACTGTTCTCATTATCTTCATTCCCTTGTAATTGATTGGTTTATGGACTCAGTTCTTTTTTAACTTCAGTAATTTAGGTTTTCACTCAGCATGAATTTATGTATTTATTCATGAATCATAGAATCACAACATGGTTTGGGTTGGAAGGGACCTTTAAAGATCATCCAGTTCCAACCCCCTGCCACTGGCAGGGATAAAATAACTTTGCACATTCTTTTTCACCGACTCTTCCAGGGAAGTAATTCTGTGGTGTGTCCTGAAGAGGGCCTCTCACCCCCTAAAGCTTACAGCAGGCATCAGGATTACAGGAGAAAATGTTTTACGAAAAATTATATTCCCAAATTCACCACTTTTCATACCAAGTTTAATCTTTATCATGGGGAGATTAAAATAATGAGTGCCGTACTGTGCTTATTCACAAAATATATTGGCTCAAGAGAAATAATTCATAAAGCTATACTGTAGCATCTTTCAAAAGTGTGCCATAAAAACTGAAGGAAGCAGAAAGGAATGTGCTAATTAAAAAGCATTATATAAATGCTAATGAAGGAAGTGACCCACAGCACAAGAACTGGTGTGTCATATAGCCCAGTGTCTTATCACAGAAAACAAAGGGAGAAAAATGAGTACAGGTCCACAAGAGAGGATGATCCTGTCTTAACTTAAGGCACAACAGGAGCTCAGATCAACCATCTCAGACACAGAAATGATAAATCAAGCTGGCTTTGGAGGGGACAGGCAAGGCTAACATTGTCAGCCTCCTGCAGAATTAAATATAGGTCACAAACTTTAGGGATTCCTATCAAGCATTTCTATGGATTGAGACGTGTTCTGGAGATAAAGTAAATTTTATCTGCTGTAAAGGCAGGGCTGGTTATCATGGATGCTGACAGCTGAAGCAACAGAGATCGGTTTGCACTCATGTGCTAAAGCCAGAGGGGTGACAGATATGGCACAGGACTTATAGGGAGCTGGGCCTTTCTGGAGATGCAAATGAAGACTGGGTATGCATCTAAGATGCCACGAGAATCTTGACTTACATGGAGGGTATAAGGTGAACCAGCTGTCTCTGGGAACAGAACCACTTCACTTGCTCCACCAACTGTGTAGACTCAAGCTCTGTTCATGACAATGGGAGCTGAGACAGTGCATGTGTTAACACCTAAAGGCAGGTGTCCTAACCTGGAGCTACACCCCAACCTGAGCATCGTTCATGTAAAGAGGCAATATTGAAAACCTGAGTGGACACTGTGGATTTTGATGGCACTTCTTTCCTTGCAGTCAGAACTTGTTCTTGGGCAAAGGTCTGGTGGTTGTGTTTGCATTATTTTTCACCTTTTATTAGTTTGTTTTCTCTGGTATCAGATAAAGATCGAGGACCAATTTGGGTGTTGAAGGTCTTCTCTTTCCGTAGTTCTGCAGTAGCACACTGATTGCTAATCAGCTTCCTGAAAACATCAACTTCTCAGTAAAGATGGTTGAAAAGAATTGATTTTGCAAGTTTTATTCCAGAACAGTTTTTGCAGACAACTTGTGAATGAATGATCTGAAGTCACAGTTGGTCTGAGGACAGCACAGACAGTGCATGCACATCTACAGAAGTCTGCTGCTAATTCTTTTTGCCATTAAAACAATCTCAAATTGTAGAGTACAACATGAAAAACACTCATAAAACCTGGAAACCAATGCACTTTCCTTGAGTATTGCTTCTAGCATAATGAAAATATTGATATTAAAAATACTTTTTTTGTCCCTAAAAAAAAAGCAGGCAGATATCAGGTAAACAGAGCCCTAGCATTGCCCTTAGTAATTCTCTTGGTGTATTATAAGTACTTATTTAGTGCATGCTAAGGTTATGAAGATCAATTTAGCATTAGTATTTCTATCACACTTTGATGAAATCAAACATGATAGGCTAAGCTGTCTTATTGTATTTCTTTTGCTGTGCTTGCTGTAAGAAAAAGCCAGGCATTGTTCTAACAAGATAACGATATTCTATCCGTTCTTGGAATGATAAATCATGTCAAAAACCACAGTTCAATTCATTATTTAAAATCATGACAGGAAGTGAACTTCATTTTTTTTCAAATTAAGAGGAAAAAATTCAAATTATATCTTGGATGTAAGAAGGGAATGAATAAATATTAATTATCTGAAATAAGTTATTGGAAAGTTCTCTGAAGGCAGACAAACATAACAAGTTCTTGCAAACCTGTGTCCAGATAACAGCTCCAAATTCACTATGTGTAAACTGCAGACTTCAAAAGTAACACCAGACTTTTGTCTGCTTTGTTGGCACTGGTATCTTCTATACCTACAGCACCACCATTTCCTGTAAGTACAGAGAGGGTTGGGGAAGGGGTGTAAAATACACCAAAAGCTTATGGAGAAACATACAGATACCCCCTACAACAAGATAGTCCTAGCTCCATGCAGTCTAGTTCAATGTTCAGTGGTCATCTCTGCAATGTTGAGTGCCTTTCATGCTTTGAAAGACCATTCAGAGGGGTGGAGGACAGAGTTACTGTCTTTGACTGCTCTGCTAGCACTAAATACATCCTCTGGGAGTTGAAGCAGGGTGTAGATGTTTCAGCAAGACACAAGACCTTGACACATTCTGTTTCTAGATGCATTGGTGATGTCTTTCCAGTAGTTCCGTACAAGATTGCCTCCTTCTGAAACCCTCTGTAGCCTGGGAGTCAAGAGCTTCTCCTCAGTGATGGGAATTCATGTCTGAACCTGCTTAAGCTTTAACTTATATTTCATCTTCTCTTGCCTGGGTGAGTAATCTCACCATCTTGAGAGAAGAAAGGCTAAATGTATCACCACCAACTGGCAATAAAAGAGGGCCCCATGGGCTGTTACTTTTGCCTGTTGGGTTAGGCTTGTTCAAGCCTCCTTGTTGCAAAGTGTACTTCACAAGATCTTACTGGGTTAATATGGGAGACTTGCAAAGGTGGAAGCAGTTTTTTGCACACTGAACTGTGAAAAAAACCCAGGGTAGACACTTAAGTCCTTTCTGTGCTGTCGTGTCTCAAAAAGGGGATGTTTCAAAGGTATTACTGTGCAGATAAATGCATGGAAGATTATGATGGCAAACCTAGTTTGAATTTAATTCACTTGTTCGTGATGTGATGGTTTCTCATTTTAACTTGAAGCTCTATAACTAATAAAATTGGGGCTTGTCACATGAAACCAGCCTTTAAAGGTGAGTCTGGCTGGAAGAATGCAGATGTGGTGTTGTCAGGGGGTCTGCAAGTGCTAGCCAAGTCTGTAATGGTAAAGGCTGAGTGATCACAAAAATGAGGAGGATAAGAAAGGAGACTGAGATTATTCCTATAACCACCAACCCATGCACAGAAAAACCTGTCCTTGGTGTTGTAAGAAGCTGACTTCTCCCTGTAAGACTCTGTCAAATTGCAGGATAATGATTCAGGCAGCAAATAATCCATAGGCATATTTACAAACCCATGACAGAACACGTAGACAAGTGGAGAACACCTAGTGCTCTAACAAGGGATCCAGGAGCGCCTTGGGCTGCAAACAACAAAGCCGAAAGATGGCATTATGCTTGTATGTTTAATTTACTTATAATTTCTCTTACTGTTCTGCATTTCAAACAGAGTAGCTGCACAGTGGTAGAAAAGAACATGTCAGGTGGTTATGGGCTCAGAATTATCATATTGTATATATTATCTACTTACAAATGCAACGTTAATTAAGGTTCAGGCACTGCAAATGAAAAATAGTGGTCTGCAAACATACAAGTTCTTCTGAGTAATGAGAATTTCTTGCACAATGTACAAGTGCTACAGTGTTGTGTTCAATATGGAAATCTGGAACTCTGTTCAATGAACACATGCAGAGCGCGCCGCTGTTAATTGAGAAGATGTAATTAAAGTACCCACGAGCCATCAGCATGTGGGGACACCTAATGGACATTACAGAAAGCAGTGCGTTATGTTGGACTACTATTCTCAGCTGTTTGCTTCCCAAAAAAAGCCACAGCTGAAAGCTGATGCTGGTGAGCATCATAATGAGTGACATAATCCCAGTCATTAAGTCATAGGAACAAGCTCGACTGATCAATCAGCAAAAACCACATGGCTGCTCAGGAGCCTTGGCTGACGTGACAAAAAAGCAAAGTTGATGATAAGCAAGTTTCCGAGCATGAAAACTGTGCATACAAAGTCCCATGGAATCATAGAATCACAGAATGGTTTGGGTTGGAAAGGGTCATTCACTTCCAATCCCCTGCTATAGGCAGAGACATCTTCCACTAGACCAGTTGCTCAAAGCCCTGTCCAACCTGGCCTTCAACACTTAAAAAACCCACAGCTTCCTGGTATGAACCAGGGAAGATCTCCACAGAGAGGTTGAAAGGGCTGCCAACTCTGCTTGCACAAAATGAATAGATCCCATTCTGCTGCCCCATGGGCTTGCATCAGGAGGCATAAACCTCTGAGCAAGAGCTAAGAGGGAATACCTGTGGACCATTTCATATACACCAGCTATAGCTGCCTGCACAGGTCAATGCGCTGGGAAATTTTGACAGAGTTCAAACTGGAGAGATTGCTCTATTATGGTCAAGAATGGGACTTCTGATCCTTATAAGGAACCACTTCAGCCCCCTACAAATATTAGCATGGTTATATTGCTGGTGAAACAGTGAAGGGCAGCAGGAAAAGGATCTGACACAGAGCAGGCAGCTGCAGCCACGATCGAGCTCATGTTGCTGGATGATTAATGAAGTGATGGATTTATGCTGCAGAGAGAAGGGAACAGCTTGTGGTCCTCAGTGGTGAGAAATCTAAAACTGATAAAAGGAACGGGGTCGGTTTTGGTTTAAGCAAATCATAACACAACCTGGGCCCCTTGCTTCCACAATATACTTGTGAACTACACCATAGGAGATAGACATAACATATAAATAACGGAAACTTTTGCATTTTATTAGCATGATATTATCTTAGGGCTCAGTTATAACAGATATTTGTGCACATGAGCAGTATTATTAGCTTGAGGTCATTTTGATGAGATGAAATACTTAAGTTTCCTACTAGCTGATGCAAAGTAACCTATGGTTTTAGACATACATTTTAAGATTATGGTAGCTCCTTCAATCTATATTTTCTGTATTTGTGCAAAGGGCTCACAAGACTTAAACTTATAAAAATAGATAAGTAAATCTTGACTTTTTCTTTGATCAAAATCTTGCTTCACTCTGACGAAACCTATCATGTTGAGGATCTATATCGATAAGACAGTGGCGCCTGGGTAAAACCACAGAGAATCTTTATGTTATGCCTTTAGGCTAACGTACACACAACTGCATTTGTATGCATAAGGGATGCAGCTAACACTGCCACTTCTGAAAGGGTTGCAAAGCTGCTCTACTTAGATTAAAAATAAAAGTAAATAGTCTTCTTAGTGCTATGTACATTCAGCATGGAAGAACTAATCTGTAGAGGAGCCAGAGTGAAAAAACTAAGCATTCACTATGGATTGCAGGAAATTGGGCAGGAAGGGGTTGTAACTGAGTATGAGAACAGCAATTATTTAACTAACACTAAATTTTGCTTTTCCAGACTGAACTTGAAGTGTCATTGCTACAGCAGCAGCCATGTGAATCCAAGAATCGTTGGAATGGGGCTAAGACAAAATTAAATCAAGCGCTAACAAAAATATATAGAATTAACAGAGGCAATGAGTGGTCACGTCATTCCCCTTGGTGTTCCCACTGCAGATTTGCATTTATTTCATGTGTGCCTTGATCCTGCATAGAAAAGGCAAAACCCACAGTCCTTTCATGACCTCTCTGGGGCTGAAAGAAGTGCCTATTAAAAAAAAAGGAGCCTGCCATCACACTTCATTTCCTTCCTTAGTCATTATTTAAGACTTGATTCAAACTCTCCAGAACTCCTGGTGTTATCACATCGTTAATCACAGAATCACAGAACAGTTTGGCTTGGAAGGGAAGATTAAAGCTCATTCAGTTCCAGACCCCTGCCGTGGGCAGGGACACCTTCCACCAGAGCAGCTTGCTCCAAGCCCCTGTGTCCAACCTGACCTTGAACACTGCCAGGGATGGGGCAGCCACAGCTTCTCTGGGCACCCTGTGCCAGTGCCTCAGCACCCTCACAGGGAAGAGCTTCTGCCTAAGAGCTCATCTCAGTCTCCCCTCTGTCAGGTTAAAGCCATTCCTCTTGTCCTGTCCCTACAAACTCTTGTCCAAAGCTCCTCTCCACAGGGCAGAGTGCTATCTGAATTACGGATAGTCACTGACACAACACTTAGAAGAAGGTGCTAAAGGAAAATGTCTTTTTAAACATGAACTGATGGCAACTTTCAGGCCACAGGTTCTAATAAATGAAAAGTGTATGTGAAAGATCATGAACTGCTAACAATATCTGGTACATAAACTCCGCTATTTTTCAGCTGAGCATGTTTCCAGTGCTGTCAGTTTATATTCAACAAAGATTTTTAACAGCTTATCTTTTAGATCACATTTTTCTGGAAGAAGCTTATTTATAATGAACATCATATGAAATATTAAGGATGTTGGTGACAGCTGACATGGCTTCACTAAGGGCAAATTGTGCCTGAAAAATTTGGTTGCCTTCTACAATGGGGTTACAGAGTTCGTGGATTAGGGAAGAGCAACACACGTCATCTACCTGTACTGTGCAAAGCATTTGACACTGTCTCATACAACATCCTCATCTCTAAACTGTTGAGGCATGGAGTTCATGGATAGACCACTCAGTGGATGAGGAATTAGCTGGACGGTCATACTCAAAGAATTGTGGTCAACGGTTCAATGTCCATGTGGAAACAGTGATGAGTGGTGCTCCTCAGGGCACTGGTGCTGTTTAACATCTTTGTTGGCAAAATGGACAGTGGGATTGAGTGCACCCTCACCAAGTTTGCTGACAACACCAAGCTGTGCGGGGATGTCAACATGCTGGAGGGAAGGGATGCCATCCAGAGGGACCTTGACAGGCTCAGGAGGTGGCCAATGCAAACCTCATGAAGTTCAGTAAGGCCAAGTGCAAGGGCCTGCACCTAGGTCAGAGCAATCCCAAGCATAACTACAGGCTGAGCAGAGAATGAATTTAAAGTAGCCCTGAGGAGAAGGATTTGGGGTGTTGGCTGATGAGAAACTGAACATGAGCCGGCTTCAGTGTGCGCTTGCAGCCCAGAAACTTACCGTGTTCTGGGCTGCATCAAAAGGAGCATGACCAGCAGGTTGAAGGAGGTGATCCTGCCCCTCTACTCTGCTCTCATGAGACCCCATCTGGAGCACTGAATCCAGCTCTATGGTCCCCAACGCAAAAGAGACATGGAGCTGCTGGAGTGAGTCTAGAGGAGGCCACAAAGATGCTCTAAGTGTGGGAGCAGCTCTGCTGTGGAGCCAGGCTGAGAGAGCTGGGCTGGTTCAGCCTGGAGAAGAGAAGGCTCCTGAAGGGGAGACCTTAGAGCAGCTCCAGTGCCTAAAGGGGCTACAAGAAACCTGGAGAGGGGCTTTGGACAAGGACCTGCAGGGACAGGCCAAGGGGAATGGCTTTAACCTGACAGAGAGGAGACTGAGATGAGCTCTTAGGCAGAAGCTCTTCCCTGTGAGGGTGCTGAGGCGCTGGCACAGGGTGCCCAGAGAAGCTGTGGCTGCCCCATCCCTGGCAGTGTTCAAGGCCAGGTTGGACACAGGGGCTTGGAGCAACCTGCTCTAGTGGAAGGTGTCCCTGCCCACAGCACGGGATTGGAACTGGATGAGCTTTAAGGTCCCTCCCTTCCAGCCCAAACCATTCAGTGATGTTACGTTTCTAAAGGATCAAAACGTAATTTTTGGCTTCTCTGCTATCCTGTAGGTGGGGTACGCAATTCTGTGAGGTCTCATGAGCCCCCTTCAAGCATGACAGTAAGAATCATGCAGTGTCTGTGCTGCTTGCTAATTAACCAGTCAGTGACACAGAGAAATCACAAACCTGCCGGGTACCAGCTATTGCCCAGCACACTATTAAATGGAAGATAAGTGCACATGTAGCTGCTGCTCAAGGTGCAGAGTTAAGGTCAGATCTCATGCAAGCACCTGGATCATCTCGATCCTTCTCAACAATTAGTATATTCTACAGGAACAAACTTTCATTCCTGAATATTCCCCGCAAGTCTCTTTACTATCTACCTCTCCTCAATTTTTTTCTGTCTGTAAGTGCTTCAGCCTTGGTGCAATGAATATATTTGCATAAAATCATGTGTTAAAATTTCAATTAAAAATATGACTACATAGTCTTTTTGTTGCTTTATAGGTTTGTGGTGTTTTTATAGTTTTAACTTCTCAGTGTTGGAACTTACATCACTGAAACACTCTGATACAGACTGATTAATGTATGGTATAAATCCATACGTGATCCTTTTTTCTTCTCCAGAAGCTATTTTCTCTAGCATCTAGTAACTTTCTTGCTTTATTTATTTAAGATTTGGTACTTAATAGCCTAAATCAGATTTTAACATCCATCACATGCACACATGTATATCCCCAACAGTGTGACAGTGGGGGTACTGCTGTAGGTATTGATGATTACATCCAAGACAAGTTGCGAATAAGAAAAGGAGGAGTAAGAACTCCTGAGCAACTGGAGCTCCCCAGAAAGGTAGGAGGAAACAGAGAAGTTAAAGCAAGAGTTTGGCAAGCACAGATAAGAACAGGCAGATTTCCTTTGGAATACTTCAATCACAGATGTATGAGACTTGTACATTACCCTGTGACTGAGGCAGAGAAAATCATTTATCAGAATGTGCACAGCAAACATGAATTTTGAGCTCTTAGACAAAACTGAAGCTATTGAGAGAGAGATTTCATAAGAGAACTCAGAGAAAAGAGGAAATAGTTGAATAATTTATAACAGATTTGACACTGTTGAGGTAAAAGTGCAATTTTGGATGGCTTATGAAATTCCTGATTCTGGAGATCAGATTGTATTGGGAATAAAAGCCCCAGATGAAAGGGGGTGTAGAGAGAGGGCATGTGAGGAATTCCTTATCCAAACTCCAGAAAAAAGGAGAACATTGCCAAGATTTCAGACCACAAATAAACCCAAGTGCAGATTTTGGAAGAAGAAGAAGACAAAGTGGACAAGACCAGAAAAATCATTCCAGAGGCATCTGCAGATTGCAAGTAGAAGGAATTTTCAGAGCCAGCGTGGAGGCTGAAACAAAACAGACCAAAAACAGTTCTAAGATCTGTTACCTTTGGAGAGACCTTCCATATTTGCAAGAAACAGTAGCCAGAAAGTACTAAAAAGCAGCAAATTGCTACCAGGGCGTTGCTGAAAAGGCGTTTGCACCCAGTGCCCACGGTGATTTTTTGCTGATTAGTTAACTGTGGCTTGGCAGCTTAATGTGATAGCTGAAGTTACAGGAAGCTATCAGAAGAGAAAACATCCTTGCACACAATATTGATGAGTAACCACAGATAATACTGCGGAGAGATTATTCTAGTTGTAGGTTTATATGAGTTTGACATAAGGATAAAGGAAAATCTTGAAACAATGAGGTTTGTAATTGTTTCAGGGAAAGAGGATATTGATTCAAGGTCTGAAAACGTGGCAAATGCTCAGGCTCATTATGAGAGTTTATGCTGCAGGATAGAAGCTTATGAAGGTAGAAAATCAATTCTGTGATGTCTTCAACAGCATTGGAAAGCTGTCAACAGAATATAAGGATGATGAAAGTCATTGTCCTGTCATAACTGTTCCTAGAAATGCCACTGCAGTGCTCAAACTTACATGTCAACCAGTGGAAAAAAAATCTGAGTTTGATGTATGCATGTATACATGATCATGTATGTATGCATGGTCAAGAAAAGCTTCTTATTGCAGGTGCTTTTGCCTGCCAGTGTTACAGCACAAGCTGAGACTGTCCCAAAACAATACCAGATACTGACACCTTATTTGACAAATGATAAACACAACTCCTTTAAGAACATTGAAATAACCTCATGATGTAGGTAGTATTTTATTCAGTAATATTAGATTGATGTGAAATTTGAATATAAAGGAAAATGATCTGACAATATACCCCATGATGATAATTCAAGAAATTGCAGATCTATGTAGATATTAAGATGTTTGTCCATGCCAGAAATATTTATGAACTGATAGGGAATGACTATTCCCACTATATTGAAATAGCACTATTAGAAAATATGAACATGAAACCTCTAGCTTTACATAAGGGCATAGGCATATAAAAGATGATGGCCTTGCCTTCTCAGATGCACTAATGATACCTAATGGGGCACAATTGGATTGTTCTGAGTTTAAATGCTTTGCAAAAATTTAAGTACATTACCTTGAAGCCAGATCGTCCACAATCAAGTGGAACTGTGGAAAAAGCTACCAAAATGGCTTAAAGGATGCTTAAAAATAAAGAAGCACCTGTAGATTTAAATTCAGACTTCCACCTCACATGCCTACATTGAAAATCAGTGTCTTTGATTCTGGGCCTCAGAAGTGCAAGCCATGTACTTCTGAGATGGGCCCAAAAACTAAGCAATTTGCTCACAAAAAGATTCATAGAAAAGGCAAGTTTGGAACTCAAGTTCAGGAATTCTTAAATAAGTTCTTGTCTTTGTATCCCACTTCTCAGAGTCAGAAAATATGGATTAAATAAGTTTGCTATTTATTTTAGAGCATTTTTTCTGAGTTTAATATTTGGTTAAATAGACTAGAAAGTGAATTCACCAAACTGAATGTTTAAGATATATAACCCCCATTTAAGATATATAACCCCCATTTTCAAGAAGGGGAAAATGAATGACCCGGGGAATTACAGACCAGTCTCACCACTGTGCCTGGCAAACTCTTGGAGCAGATTCTCCTGGAAGGCATGCTAAGGCACATGAAAAACAAGGAGGTGCTTGGTGACAGCCAGCATGGCTTCACTAAGGGGAAATCCTGCCTGACCAATTTGGTGGCCTTCTATGATGGGGCTACAAAACTGATGGACAGGGGCAGAGCAGTTGACGTCATCTACCTGGACTTGTGCAAAGCGTTCGACACTGTCCCACACGACATCCTTGTCTCTAAATTGGAGAGACATCAATTTGATGGGTGGACCACTCGGTGGATAAAGAACTGGCTGGATGGCCGCACGCAAGGAGTTGTGGTCAATGGCTCGATGTCCGGCTGGAGACCGGTAACGAGTGGTGCCCCTCAGGGATTGGTGTTGGGACCGGTCTTGTTCAACATCTTTGTCGGTGACATGGACAGTGGGATTGAGTGCGCCCTCAGCAAGTTTGCCGATGACACCAAGCTGTGTGGTTCGGTTGATACGCCGGAGGGAAGGGATGCCATCCAGAGGGACCTCAACACACTTGTGAGGTGGGCTGATGCCAACCTGATGAAGTTTAACCATGCCAAGTGCAAGGTCCTACACCTGGGTCGGAGCAATCCCAGGCACAGCTACAGGTTGGGCAGAGAAGAGATTCAGAGCAGCCCTGCAGAGAAGGACTTGGGGGTGTTGGTCGATGAGAAAATAAACATGAGCCAGCTTCAGTGTGTGCTCGCAGCCCAGAAAGCAACCGTATCCTGGGCTGCATCAAGAGGAGCGTGACCAGCAGGTCGAAGGAGGTGATCCTGCCCCTCTACTCTGCTCTCGGGAGACCTCACTTGGAGCATTGTGTGCAGTTCTGGTGTCCTCAACATAAAAAGGACATGGAACTGTTGGAACAAGTGCAGAGGAGGCCACGAGGATGATCAGGGGACTGGAGCACCTCCCGTATAGAGACAGGCTGAGAAAGTTGGGGCTGTTCAGCCTGGAGAAGAGAAGACTGCGTGGAGACCTCATAGCAGCCTTCCAGTGTCTGAAGGGGGCCTACAAGGATGCTGGGGAGGGACTCTTCATCAGGGACTGTAGTGATAGGACAAGGGGTAACGGGTTCAAACTTAAACAGGGGAAGTTTAGATTGGATCTAAGGAAGAAATTCTTTACTGAGAGGGTGGTGAGGCACTGGAATGGGTTGCCCAGGGAGGTTGTGAATGCCCCATCCTTGGTGGTGTTCAAGGCCAGGTTGGATGAGGCCTTAGGTGACATGGTTTAGTGTGAGGTGTCCCTGCCCATGGCAGGGGGGTTGGAACTGGATGATCTTAAGGTCCTTTCCAACCCTAACTATTCTATGATTCTATGATTCTAAGATCATTATTTGTGTCTGCTTATCTGCAGAAGAGCCTATTCAGACATCCAACCAAAAAAAAATAAATAATTTACATACACCTCAAATCTGCTTTATTAATTTATACCACAGGAAAATCAATTTCAGCACTCAGTTAAAGCAGCTTCACATCACATTAAGGATTTCTTGTTTAATCATTCATAGAATCACAGAATGGCTTTGGTTTGGAAGGGACCTTAAAGCTCATCCAGTTCCAACCCTTCCCACAGGCAGGGACCCCTTCCACTAGACCAGGTTGCTCCAAGCCCCTGTGTCCAACCTGGCCTTGAACACTACCAGGGATGGGGCAGCCACAGCTTCTCTGGGCACCCTGTGCCAGCGCCTCAGCACCCTCACAGGGAAGAGCTTCTGCCTAAGAGCTCATCTCAGTCTCCCCTCTGTCAGGTTAAAGCCATTCCCCCTTGTCCTGTCCCTACAGGCCTTTGTCCAAAGCCCCTCTCCAGGTTTCCTGCAGCCCCTTTAGGCACTGGAGCTGCTCTAAGGTCTCCCCTTCAGGAGCCTTCTCTTCTCCAGGCTGAACCAGCCCAGCTCTCTTAGCTTGGCTCCAGAGCAGAGCTGCTCCAGCCCTTGCAGCATCATTGTGGACTCCAGCAGCTCTGCCTCTCTTGTGTTGGGGGCCATAGAGCTGGACACAGGACTGCAGGGGGGGTCTCACCAGAGTGGAACAGAGGGGGAGAATCTCCCTCTCTGAACCTGCTGGCCACAGTCCTTTTGATGCAGCCCAGCATAGAGTTGCTGGCAGCATTCACAGGGACTACTAACTTTTTGATCAGCAGATGGGGCATAGTCTGCAGCCACCCGTGTCCCTGCTGGTGGCAGGCTTAAGGCATGAGGCATGAAATTGCAGATCCTTCACTTTAATAATAACTGGATATTTTTGATGCACACATAAAATCTGCAATCTCTTTTTTTGTTTACTTTTATTTGGGTTGAATATCTTACTGTGGCCAGTTTCCATTACGAACCAATTGCTTCCATTGTTTCACAGTTTTCAGTTTTTAATTATGTAAAATAGCCTTTTTCACGCCAAAAGGAAAAAACACTCAAACATCTTTCTTGTGGCTTTGTATCCTTTTATCCATTTCTCTTTTATTGGTCTCTTTCTTAAATGAAAAATTTCAATTCAGTGAGTCCCTTTTCATATCAGAACGTTTCACCTCATTCAGCTCTGTCACAGTCCTTGAGCTCTGATAACTCTTTTTTGCAATAAAATGGCCAGTCCTGAACAGTACTAAAATAGGCTTCACCAACTGATTTATGTAAAAGGCTTTATGAAAACCTTTGTGTTACCATCCCATTCTCACATCCTGTCAACTTTTCCTATTACAAATGTGCGTGGAGCAGAAGTCGTTATTGTACCTTCTACCATGATGCCATGTCCCTGCCTGTTAGAGATATACCAGTTATGACATTTACTTTGCTTTCACTGTGACATAGATTCTATTATTCAGACACATTACAGACATTCAGAATACCAAGGTTCAGCTGAAATACTCCTTGAAGAAGGGAAAATTAGCTGTCAGCATAGGAATATATAAAGACCAAAAGCAAATAAAATTACCAAGGAGGTAGGAAATACATGGCAGGAAACGAAGAAAGAAGAAAATAACAAAGTGAAGCTCAATGCATTTCTTAAACTCTCTCTTTACTTTTCCAATAAAAACCTAACTAGATTGCAAATTTGGCTTCTGTCTCAACATACATGAAAGTATATTTCATTTTTAGATCACTCTTTCATTTTCATTCCAGTTTAATAACGGGGATATCTCATCATCATCACCGTTTAGGTACTGAAGGTCTCCATAACATGTGGAGGAATCTGCATCCAAACCACGATGAGAAAAATAGATATATATGTCAAGGACACTTTTATTTCTGGCCACTATTCTGCTGACAATCCCATTAGAGGGTTGTGCCAAACTTATTTGAACAATAGTTAGGTAAGTTTGGATCTGTATGAATGTTTTAGGTTCAGCTACTGAGTTCAATTTAAACAGTAAAAAATGTCTAATTGAGCCTGTTCCAGAGGTGTTTAAATTATTATGACAAAAACTCTGTGGCTTCAGCCAAATGCACGCAAGTTTAACTTTAGGCATGTGAAGAGGCATAGTAAAGAGAAATGGATCATTCACAGTTTTGAGTTAAGCACAGTGGTACATCCCTGCAGAACTGCATCAAAATGTGAAACTCCCATTGAGTTTAAGAAACACACTTAGACAATAACAGCCTTAGCCTGACAGTTTATACTGAAAACAAACAAAACCCCCCTAGCAAATGCACTAAAGTGAGCTTATAAATATTAATTTAACATTTCTACAACAGAAATAAATAAAAGCTAAAAAGCCAAGGATATGTAATCATGGGAGACGTTTCTGTGTTCTGTTTCTTATACATTATGGGGTTTGGTTAGTGTTTTTCCATTGTTTATATTTCCACTCCAATTTGGTCTCCAAACTACGCTGCATCTTACTGGGAATCTATGCATGAATTTCAATTTCTTCACTTCAGAAAAGCAGATGAGAGAAGTGGATAGGGGACCTGTCTGTTTACTTGCCATTTGAAATGCAGATAGAAGTCATGCAGTTGCAGATAAAGAGAGTCCCTCCTTGTCATACCAAGTGGCAGTGGTTAATTGTGATGCATCATGAAGTGTATGCATTGTCAAGAAACAGACACATTAATCTTGGGAAATGTCATCGGGCAGATCAAGACACACTGGTCAATAAAACCCAAATGGCTTTGTCACTCTGGAGATATAAAAGAAGAGATGACTAAACTTTGAAAAGCAAGAGGACTTAGAGTACAGTTTGAATAGCATTTTCCTTTACTTTCAAAATTTGCCTTTTCCTCACTGACTTCAGTCAAAATTCATGTGCTGCATTCCTGTATCAATTTCAGATTGCTTCTATCGAATTTCTTTGCTCAAACACCCTCTATAAAACCAACTCCTGAAATTCTGCTTTGTTTAGAAATATGACCTAGAAATACTGACAGTCTCAGACTTTCTACGATCAACACCTTTATGAGACACCCTCACCTATGTCAACCATCATCAGCACATGGTTGGGTGAATGCTCTGAGTACACCATGAAGCTTGGGCATCTGCCGAGTGTGTCTGTTGCAAGATTCCTGCGAACAGGTTCATCACTGGCCAAAGTTACTCAAGGGGAAAAATTATTTGAATTGCACCTGACAAAACACAATTTCTTTCTATATTGGTTCTATTCTTCTGTGAAGAATATTAAGAGATTTTGGTCCTGCAATAAACCTTTCAAGGTGCATGCTATCCATCTGCCTGACACTTATGCTCTTCTTATTGCCTGGGACAGCTACAGACCTCCTGAAAAGAATCTTATTTTCCAAGCTGCACAGGATATCCGCAGTGCTCAGGTCCTATTCTGCCACATCTGGAGGGCAAGCAGATGAAGATACTTGTGAAAACCATCTCCGAAGGAACCAGCCCCTCCTAAGTCATTTGCTGTCACCAGAAAGACTTCCTCACTGCTGCATAAAACCCGTTTTTCACTTCTACCTGGCTCAGGTCCAACAGAAACCATGGCAAACAGTAACCAAAGAAATTATATTGTTTACCATTAGTTGATACCAAACTTGGTCATTTCTAGGAGACATGGCTAGGAGACATGGTTGTATCACCTATATTATGAAGCTGAGATAACAGAGTTGTAGTGTGGGTTGGGGTGGAGGAGGAGAGTAGAAAGAGTGGTACAGGCTTCAGACAGTTCCTCGTCTATGCGCAGAGTGAAGCAAAGTTTATTTCAGTGTCCCTCAGATCAAGCTCCAGGGCCCCGTTTCCCTGTTTGAAACAGAAAACATCTGAGGCTCCCAGGCAGTCAGGGAATACAAGAAATATCAGTCAGCATGAAAAGGATCTGCCTTGGCACAGTATCAACTTGTCAAGGTTTCTGTAAAGCATCACAGGGAAAAAAGGCTTCTAAAACGACTTGAAAGTTGCTTTGTTGCTGTTTTCAGAGGGCTCCTTCCAAACATGAGGGTAAGCATGGAAAAGGTGATGATTTGAAGATGTAAAAGTGAAAGCAAGGAAGCTGGCATCATCAGCCCATCAAAGATGGAAGCTGACATTCAAAAATGAACAAGAGATGACAAGCCACATGGGGATGAGACAAGAAGGTTGTTCAAAATGAAAACAATATCATGTTGTATAAACAGAGAAACTAATAGAAGAATGCAGGAAGGAGGTGATATTGTCAATGTACTGGGGCAGGAAAATGCCTCTGCATGTGAATTTTGAATTCATTTAAATAGGAGAAAGCTGGATAAAAGAATCTTTCAGTAAGTAAGATGCCAGGTGATAAGAGCCTGAATTAGACTTTGAGCCATGTTACAGTTACGAAAACAGCGCATACTGAAAAGAAGGTATGCAGAAGGATTTGCAAGATCCAACCAAAGTGGGTAGAAGACAGCTCATTTTCTTGACTTTGCCCTCAAAAAAAAGACCAAAACAGACAACAGTGGGAAACATTAACAATGGGTGGTGGCTTGAATTGATATCTAGATGTCACTCAGACCTGTCAGAATAGCAACCCCAGACCACTGTTTGGACAGAACAAAAATGGCCTGGAGTAGGCAGACAAGCCTGTGACCCATCAAAATAGACATGATAAGGTAAATTTATATTTGTGGATAACAGTACCAAAACCAAAGAGAAAAGTAAAGAAAAATCAAGGGCAGGTCTTTGTGGCATCCTCACAGAAAGCTGCATGAGGGTGAGAAGATGACAAAATGTGATTCAAAATGTGACAAAATGTGATGAAATATGTCAAATGTGATTCAAAATGTGACAAGATCACAAAATGTGATTATAATGACATTAAAGTCACTAAAGGGAAGAACATCCTGGGCAAAGGATGGCCAATGGCATCAAGAGCAACTGAAGTTCAGTGAGGGCAGAGGCACATACAGAGACTTTACTTGGTAAGAACCACTGCAGATGTCATTGAAGGCAGGTAAGGAATGCCAGTTGGACTGAAGAAAGTCTAAATCAGAATCAGAAGAGAAAGTCTTATTTTAAGACAAAATCTCTCACTTCATCTGTTCTGTATTCTTTCATATTTTTGGCTTCATGCACTTACAATTTCCTACTTATATAACTCCTAGGAAGTGTACAGAAAGAGAAGAATTATTGGGATTGTGGTCCTGTGGCTGGATAAATGCTACTGGAGCGCTGCCATGTGCCCACTGCCACTTGTTGAGATTCCTTACAAGAAACACTGCAGCCAAAGAAGCCTTCCAGTGGCATTGCCCTTCCTCTCCAGGGGAGCACACCACCAAGGTAAGGCTTATCTACATAGGATTGAGAGCTTGCATAATCCACTGGTTCTGCACTACGAAGTCAGGCAAAGCAAGCTGGCAGTGTCTTCTGCTCATGTGGTAGCAACTCTTGCTTTCAAGTTCGGAGTGCCCTGGTTCTATCTGCAAGGGTGTCAATTCAAAAACAGAGGCTGTCACAGCTGTGGTGCTGCTTCTCTGTGCTGCATTGCTTCAATGGGTAAAGAATTCATTTCCTAAAGTTGTGGAAATTGCACCTTCTAGAAGAAATCAGCTTTTAAAACCAAAGATTGGCTTTAATAGCTAAATATTTTGCTCTTACTAACTTCATTTGTAAGATTATTCTTCTCTTTCTCTATTACTCCCAATTCTTTAATGGGTTCCTTTAGTGTTGATGGGCTTTCTCTTAATTGAATGTACTCAGGATCACAGTTTCAGCATATTATTTAGTGAGAAAGGAGAAAAACCTTTACTTCTCTCAACAGATGAACAGAGTTTCAGTTACAGTGAAATAACCAACACATCCTCATTAAACTGTCATTTAACGCAGTGTCTCTATGGGTGTAGTTCCCATTAACAATCATACAAATGAAAAGAGCTGTAAGCTCTGGACCAGTTAATGATGGATGCTAATTAGCAGCAGTTGAACAGAAGAAGCCATCTTAACTAAACAGACAAATCTCTGCACTAAAAAAGCCATCAAGCTCCCACTTATAATGAGGTTAATTTAAACCTACTGTTGAACAAAACCAGGCCCCCAGCTTGAGACTCATCGTCCTTCTCCCAACTGCAAAAGGGAAAATAAGTTTTAGGTAGAAAAACCCTAGTTCAGAACATGTTGTAGAACAACTGTATGGGCCCCATTCTTCTCTTCCTGCACAGTGGCAAAAGTCACCCTGGATCAATGGCCCCAGGGTTAACCCACATTGCTAAGGATAAGCCCACCACAGAACAGCGGATGCAAACTCCATGTCACAAAAACTTGAATCCTTGCAAACACTGCAACTCCAGAGGTGATGCTTCACCCAGAGCTCTTGTTCTGTACTTTCAGCTATGCTACAACACCCTTTTTCTCCAAAGTCTCAGTTTAGAAACCCTCAAGTGCTATATTGGACATAATAATACAAAATAAGACACATGTTCCCTGTCTGAGTTTTCATTCCTCTCCTAAAACATGATCATCTTCTGTAAGCCTTTAGGCTTTCTCCTTGCTCATTTTATTCCATTTTTCATTCCATCTCAGCCTCACTCAGCAAGCTTCTGCAAACCTTCATGGGTAGCAGTCAGTGAGTGCCTGGTGTGGGGTCACTCTGTGCGCTTCTTCAGCTCCTTCACCTTTGTTCTCCTTCCTTTTGCTTTTCACAACTTTGCACCACTGGTTTTAAGGTACCCCTTAAACCTCACTACACAACATCCCCTCCATAATAACTCCTCTGACCAGGTGTAAACGCTCTTAGCGTAACAAGGCCGGTGATGCCATCAAGGTCTATTTCCAGACACAGTGCTTGGTCTCACAGGTGATGCTTCATACAATATTCTACTAACAGCACATGGAAAAGACTGGAACTCAGTTCCCTCTCTCAGTGTTTCCAGCTCAGCAAGACCGCTAAGACAAAAAGATAATGGCATTACAATCGGCAGATATGACTCAACATACAAAAATTGAAGCTATGAAGAAGTGTTGCTGGCTGGTTTTTTTCCCCAAGATGATTTTCTGAGTATAGTCATGCTTTTTAAAGGGACCCTGATCCATTCCTTCTGTCAGAGACCCTTAGGATTAATGGTTGACACAGACCTCCGGTGAGAAGATTGTCCATATTCATCAGATCCATATTAGCTCGTTGTTTCTTAGCCCATTTTTTCAGAGGAAGGAAGGATAGGCTGGTTTGCTTCATAGGCTTTGCAAACACAAGTGGGGAAGGTAGAAGCTTCCTAATATTGTCTGAAAAGACCACAGCTGTGAAGCAAAGCAGAGCATCACCTCATGAATCTAAATCGTTTTTTGGGCTCTCCGCTGACAGTTTGCCACGTTAAAAGCAAACGTAGCTCAGCTGAAGTGAACAACATTGTGCTTGTTCACAGCTGCATTCAGAACTAGCAATTGCCTGTCACAGCAAGATGAAGTTAATGGCAGATGTTACTAACGCAACTGAAAATGAAGTTATAGAATGAAAACAATAACACCTCATTTGGGAAACTCTACAAAAGGTGTATGAGGCCAGATTCTCAGATGTTGGAAACTAATGCAAGTCAGTTTGCATCAGCTCAGAGTCCAGCCCTGCATCTCTGTATCACAGGTTCAAATTGAAAAAGCAAATTAGAAACTGATAACTTAGAACAGGAATGCAAATCAAATGAGGAATGTAAATCAAAGGGTAATAATTTTTCCAGAGGTTACTCTTGTATTAAAGAAGCTCTCCAAGCATTTAAACAAATTTGAAAGAAATCTTTGAAGTACCTGAACATGACTTCTAGCTTTTGTAACAGCTTACTTGGTATCTATTCAAGGACCTGTATAAATAAGCATGTTTGATACCTGGAACGAGAATTGGACAAGCTCTTTCCACTTGATGACAGCAAATAGGGGCCTACAACAAAAGACCGTTTTAAATTAAAAAGAAAAACAATAGAAAGCAAGGAAGAGAGCACTGGGATCCTGGCTCGTGAAATTCATGCTTAAGATCAGTTAGAATTAAATGATGCATTTTTGTAGAAAATTAAATATATGGTTTTCTATAAGCATAAACTGTTATTTTCCCCCAGACATTCCTAGATAGATTACAGAAGCAGTTTTTAAGCTAATAAATAGGAAATCTTCTCAATAGTAGGGAGTTTGCCTTCCCTGTGCTCCTGAGAATATCTAGTCAGGGAACTGCCTAATTTATATTTTCTAAGTAGAAGCTAAAGCTAATTACTTCTAAGTGGAACAATAATTGCCATCAGAAATTAATTCCAGTAGTAGACAAAATCCCAGACACCAATTTATAAAATAGAGATGTTTCAGTCCTCTATTTATTTTAGGATAATCTAGTGTTCTGATCAACAATGAGGACTAACCATCAGTTTGCCTGGTTACAATGCCTAGCAAATCTGGCAGGCATTTTTCTCACAACCAACCTCCAAGCCCTTCCAGGAAGGATAAATAGGAAAGAAACCATGAAGACAAAGATTAATTAATACTGGTGGAAATGATTGGTGGGAGGAGGAAATGGGAAGAGTTCAGATTACAGGCTTGAAACTGGTCTGGGGAAAGAGCAGTGCAGACACTAGATAAAGACCCTCCTGTTCCTCAAAGGTCTCCATGGAGCTGGTGGATAGTGCTCTATGGTGCCCAGAGCCAAGAGAAGACAAGGTGAAGAAGCAGACCTCATAGTCACTCAGTTCTCCCCATCCACCTTCTCCTGGTTGTACTGGACCCCACAAAGCCCCCTGAAGATTACAGATGCTCAGAAGGTCATGCTGGAAGGAGGTTACAAACCACTACCCAAGTGCTTTTTGTCCACTTCCATTGCAGTCTTGGCTCTTTCTTCCTCATTCCACCACGCTTGTGTATTCACCTGAGTTTAACTGAACTAACATAAGCTCCACCACTGAACAGACTGCAAATGGCCCATATGTAAAAGCCCTCATGTCTAATGCTGCCGTTGTCACCCTATGGCCAGTGCTTAGAGGAAGAAATCCCTCTTGGCAGGAATTTCTGTGACCGTATCATTTTCCTTGGAGCTCAATATACTTCAGGTTTCTATACAATAGTTCCATAGGCAGCCTATGCCTGAGATATCTGAACGTTATTAAAACCACAAGAGCCTCCAAAATCTATTGTCAAGAACAAAGCTACCATCTGCCTTGCATTTTGCTCACACTTGTTGCTAACACAGAAAAAATCACAGATTTTAAACCTTCCCCAGTTGTTTTCTCTGTTTCCAAGCCATTTGAGGACCACTGTAAGTTTTCAGTGCTCTATTGCTCAACTCAAGTATTTCCTGAACTTCCTTTGCTCCTGTTTAATAATGAAAGCTTACAATCCCTCTCCTTTGCCTCAGCAGCACTACTCAAATAACTGCAGTACCCAGAAAACCATTTTCATTCTGCATCCAGCCCAAACCCACACACTTACCAGAGAAGGCTTAGGCCCTCAGTTTGTAAGGATGTAAAGAAGCTTTAACAGAGAAACAAGTCACTATAGCAACACGTGGTAAAAATGAGAAATTCTATTTTGTGGTAAGAAGGAAAGAGGATATTACCAAAAAAACAAGTGTCTCAGCCTGTATGCTTGTGTACCTCAAATACACAAATGGTCCTACCTGGGGATATGCAGTGTCACTGCACGCCACAGATTTCTGGGGTTTGAGCTTTTTTATACATTGTGTTTCTGTTTGCAAACCTTTTCTATGCACTCATGAGGACAAGCATCCTACCACTTGTCTCATATGAAACTTCATGTGCTTCCGCTATTTTGTCTGACTCCAGCAGCTGAAGGAGAGTTCACACAAAAACCCAGAACATTTTAAAGCCTTATACTCCATGCTCATTTTTAAGTGTACATCAGCAGAATTGTTTGTTCAGGTTTTCTGCCTTAAAATAACACCACACTAATGATGTATCCGCATGGTTTTCTTCCAAATACTATAGTTACCTAGGAGAGTATTTTGGTCACACTGTCTTTGCATTTCTCTGCCTGCTGCTGCTATTGATTAAAGCCACTTGCAGGGCTCCAGGCATGTCGGAGTTCTCCAAGTGCAGGCACAGCTGCTTGCAGTCAGCTGCATGCATTCCTGACCAGGGAAGTACGGAATGGAGCCAGAAGCCCAGCCACCTGTTCCTACATGTTTTACTAACTGAGGTTGACTGTATTTTTCTATAGAAACAGAAAATCTTCCTTATGGCTTATTATCAGAATGCCCTGGAGTGTTGTGGATGATACTTGGATGCTCCCCTAAGTAGACCAGGTAGATGGAGCTCATCAGTCATGGATGAGCAATGGGAAAAGTGTGAAATATCAAGTTTTAGACTGAGCTTTCAGATAACATGAACTTAATTCTCTCAATTGCCAAAAGCCTTTGTGACATTGAACAAAGCATGAAGTCCTTCTTCCTCTCTGTTTCCCATATGCAAAACGATGACCTAAGCACTCTACAGCTGCATGAGTGTACTGTGAGGACTTGAGCATTAATACAAACAGCGCTGTTAGCTCTGTACTGCAGGGAGAAGGAAAATCTCCTCCCTGCTGTTAGAGATACGAGGCTATACTCATTTCCAATGCTCAGATAAACATCAAGGCCAATTTCCCTTCTGCCTCTGACTGTTCTTGGAATGTAACTTAAGATAAAAACTCAAAAGTTATTGAAATTCAGATAATAGCGTTAAATTTTGAGTGTGAGTCAGTCAAATTGGTTTCCAGACTGATCGGCATTCATGCATCATTAAGGTTGATTTTGTTCAAGCCGTTCATACATTTATCAATAATCAGCATTACAGGATCAAGAACCACTTCTACTGGAAAACACCTCCTGAGTCATACAAATGATTCGCCTTCGGGTGCACACATCCTGAAAGACAAGCAGGCACTTTGAGCAAGAACCTCACCCTGTGAGTTAGCTTACAGTTCCCCTCACTTTGCTGCTTTAGGATGTTTCCCCTTTGGTGCTCTTCTATTTGCATAGAGGAAAGCTGAACTTCCTAGGAAAAAAAAGTCTACTTACAACTAGTTTTCTAAGATGTGACTTCAAAGATGCCAGCGCAAAAGGAAAACACAGTTTTAGGACTTTTCCTCATGAACACCTCTGTATCTCTTTTATCTCTTTGGCTGGACAAGTGACTGTTCTGTCATATCAAAATTTACATGTGACATTTCAGTAAAACAGTAGACATATAAGAAGTTTCCAGGATATAAGCACATTCCAATCTCAAGATTCATGCCTTGTAAAAAAAAGAGGAAAGCTCACAAAAAAAAAAAAAAAGGCAATGAATTTTTTTCTACCAAATGTAAAGATTTAAGACTGTCAACTATTCCACAGTTCTTTTCATGACCTATTTTTTTCATAGGTCTGAACAGATTCAGGCCATTGCAGATTCAGGGAGCAACTGCTCAGTGAAAGCTTCACTCATAACTGCAGGCAGGAGGTATGGAAAAGCAATCACTGAATGCCATAACTGATCAAAGAACGTTATCAAAAATATGAGTTAGTTTTGTCTCTGTTTAGTATTCTATTTTTAATACAGTTAGAAAGTAAATTAAGACACTTACAGTGAATCAAAACTTCCTTCGTTTCCATGGAAATGTTTAGAAGGCTGATCTGAAGTTAACCAGACTGGTAAATACAAATGCTTGCCACCAGCCAGCTTAATCTCCACGGCTGCCTCTTGTGTGCACCATCACACCCAGGAACCTTTTACACTGCAAAATGCTCCTTAATGACAGCTGATTTCTAATCCAGTGCACAGGCTGAGCAAGATCCTCTCAAATATGTGTCATAGTGATGGGGGTAAGGAGAACCACAAAGCCTGCACACTCATAAACTAAAAATTTCATGTTGACAATACCCCCTTTCAATATTCCACAAGTCACTGAACAATCTGATGCCTTTTTATTACAATTAATCTCTTCCATTCCCAGTTTTCATCTAACTCCGGCAATTTTACGCTGGCATAATGCTTGTATCCAGTGAAATTACTTCTGCTTTATCCCAGGGTAAGCAAGATCAGAATGAGGTCATTTTGCTTTATTTGTTGGAGAGATATGATGGATCGCTACTCAAATATTAATACTGATGTTTGCTACAGAAAGACCATATGTAATAAATCAGTAATGCACAGCAAGAGTCTGGTTGCACAGCCTGTAGGTCTGGTTGCAGGGGAAGGGTAAAGATATCTTCAGAGGGTTTATAAGAAAAAGAAAGTTATATGAATATCACTACAAAACAAATAACAATTTGTTCCTGCAGGAAACTGCAGACTTTGTGCACATATCAAATCTTTGGCCAATTCAAGGCAGAAACCTGGCAAACAGAAAATGAGAGGCAAGTTCTGCCTGGCCAAAGTTTGATGCAAGCTGAACTAACAGCTTGCTGCAACACAAAGGAGTGGACCCGCTCTTCCATCCTGCCTTTCTGTGCACTCCTTTACCCACACACAAGACACCTCTTCCAGCCTCATCCCTTGCACCAGCTTTCAGGATTGTCAGGCATTTTCCAATTCATTAATTTGGCAGAAAATTATACACTTTGGTGGGGAGTTACTTTCCCTGTAGCCAGCAAGGGACCAACGAGTGCCAAAGCCAATGTTCATGGACAGAAATGAGTAACCACCTCAACAGCAGAGAGCCTCACCTGTATATCTGAAATGTACCTTAACTCGTCAATGCACTCTATCACAGAGGACCAGTGATCCAGTTTGTACCTAAAAGTACCTGCAAAGCTAACTGCTGCAGCAAGCAAAGAGATTGAAAACCAAAAGTGGCAGCTGTACCCAGCACTGGAGCTGCTCCATCTTTTTCAGGTATTTTTTAATGCATAGGAAACTTCTTGCCATTGCAACTACCCTTAGTTATTGAGTTAGGTCTGGAATTAACATGATTAAATGGACTACGTGAGATGTTCAGTGTGTCTTGTGCTCCTAAGTCCCTTAGGTGCTGTGGGTAACGTCTCAAGTCTAAGAAAATACAGGATTCATAGATTTTATTTCTACCAGCTGTCATTTTTTATTCAGTACAGCAGATCTTTTTCTCTCTCTTAGATCACCATGAGTAGTACAGAATGTATGATTATTCATTTATATAAGTAAAACGCTACCTTTCTGTAGATAGACAAAAATAGTCTTCAATATAAAAGGCTGAAAAACCCAAAGCAGCATAGACAGTGACAGTTTTTACAGTTACCCTGTGCCCGGTCCAAACAGAACTAGTATCTACAATATTTATTTCACCGAACAATAAAGTATAGGCAAATAGGCAAAAGCATGGGCAAAGACAGGCAAAAAGTCTCAGTTAAGCTGTGGGTGAGGTATTAATCCATCACTCTTTTGCAGAAGTATATATGGCCTCCAAGAAAAATAAGATCCAATAAGCAACAGATTTGTTTGTTGGACTTTGTTGGATTTGTTTTGGGGAAGGGGAAGCCAGAAAACCAAGAGGATACATGTTTGTTTGTACAAAACCTGGAAGCAGGTAAAAACCTTAAGCTTTTAGCTGGAGGGATTCAAGCCAGTGTGAACGTATCTGGCGAGAGTGGATTATCAGATGTTTTCAGGAGGAAAAAAATGCAATATCGAAAGTGCATCATAGTAATGATGCAGGTATTTCTGCTGTGTCACATGACGTCCAGCCTTTTAACATTTGTCAAGCTAGGAAACAGCAGCAAAACTTGATCTTTTACTGTGGCTCCAGTCAGAGCAGAGCCCAGCTCAGGGAGAAGCTGCACAAGAAGCAGCTGACAATGACAAGGAAGTGCATTTGATTTAAAAACGTAAATTATTGTCCTGGTTTAGCAGTAGCAGTCATTTTTTCTACTGGTGCAATGCTGTGTTTTGACTTTTGGCCTGGGACAGTACTGATAAAGCCGATGTTTTCAGTTGCTGGTCAGAATGTTTACCCTGACCAAGGACTTTGTGAGTCTCATGCTCTGCCAGGGAGGAGGGGGAGCCGGGAGGAAGCAGGGACAGGACACCTGACCCAAACTAACCAAAGAGGTATTCCATACCACAGCACGTCATGCCCAGGGATGTAGAACTGAGAGTTCCCGGAAGGGCTGGAATGCTGCGGGGTGGGGGCGAGGTACCAGTTGGTGAGCGGTTGTATTCTCTTCCTTTGTTGTTTCCTTTATCATTATTATTGGTGGTAGCAGTAGTGATTTGTGTTATACCTTAGTTATTAAACTGTTCTTATCTCAACCTGTGGGAGTTGCATTCTTTTGATTCTCCTCCCCGTCCTTCCAGAAGCGGAGGGAAGAAAGGTGGGGGGGGGAAGTGGACTGCGTGGTTCTGATTTATGGCCTGGGCTTAAACCACGACAATTATAAAATTCAATAAATTAAAGCAATCTAAATTAGTGTCACCGATGTTAATTCTTGGAAAATAGAGGTAGTGAGCGAACCATAAACCTTCAATAAAGCTTCAATAAATGAGCACATTGAACACTCTGAAGTCTGGCTGACTGTTTCCTGAAGCTCAGTAAAGCGAGTTTCCCTACAAAGATTGATTGAAAGAATCACGTTTTTTCAGCAAGAAAAGGCTAAATGGGGCTCTCATTGCTACCTTCAATTTAATTTCAGGGTATAAAGAGGATGGATCAAGATACTTCTTAGATGTGCTTAGTGAAAGCACAACAGATAACATGGCAAATGCCTACTCAATGTAAACGGGGGGTCAGGAATCACCATGATGGTTGTCAGATATTCAAAAAGGGGACCAAAGAGGCTGCTAAATCTCCAGCTAATACAGCCCTGACCAACTTGATCTAAGTTGGCCCTGCTCTGAGAAAAGAGTTGGACCAGAGCCCTTCAAAGGTCTCTTCCAACCTAAATTATTGTGTGGTTCCATCTCATCAAAGAAAGCAGGGAAAATTGTGTCTTTTTCTTCCCATCAGTTTCCAGGATATTGTGCATGTTTGGAAACTGTGTTTTATAAGAGCTTTCTAAGAAGATATGTCTGATAGAAAGTTTGTCACAGCACCTTCTCCAGAAGAGAAGGGAGATTGCACCGCAGTACTATGAAGCTAATCATACAAAGCTGAGATTTTGCATTTGGAGTACATCTGAGAGATGTCTGGACTGACACCTTTAGCACCAGGGCTTCCTGTAGAGAAAACACTCCAGTCAATAAAGAGCCTACCTTCTCCCCTATACATTAATGACTGAAGTAGGTTCAACTCTGAAAAGCTCAAAGTTAGGAAACTAGGTGACACGAAGTTGAATGCTTTTACTCTGAGTACTGCTGCAAAGAATTTCACCATTAGCTTGCCTCCCTGAAGACAGCTTCATGTCACACCTAGCCTACTGAGCTGCCCTTTTACAAATGGAACAATCCTAGTAGCCACAGTCATATATTTCTGCTGTTTTCCTTGTGCCCACCTTGGCATGGGTCTAACCCCAAGGTGAGCTGACACGGGACCTATATTGTTGGAGCAAAAGTGAATACTGTTCTGACTACAACTAACTTGTCTGATTGTGGATGCGGATGCGCAGCAGCACTGGTGCAAGAGCTGGGGGGCAGAAGAAGACAAACATACTGCCAAGTATTGGAGGTGCTCCAGCCCCTGATCATCCTCGTGGCCTCCTCTGGACTCGTTCCAACAGTTCCATGTCCTTCTGATGTTGAGGACACCAGAACTGCACACAATACTGCAAGTGAGGTCTCACGAGAGCAGAGGGGCAGGATCACCTTCTTCGACCTGCTGGTCACGCTCCTTTTGATGCAGCCCAGGATACAGTTGGCTTTCTGGGCTGCGAGCGCACACTGAAGCCGGCTCATGTTCATTTTCTCATTGATCAATACCCCCAAGTCCTTCTCAGCAGGGCTGCTCTGAATCTCTTCTCTGCCCAACCTGTAGCTGTGCCTGGGATTGCTCCAGAGGTTGTGAATGCTCCATCCTTGGCGGTGTTCAAGGCCAGGCTGGACAGAGCCTTGGGTGACATGGTCTAGTGTGAGGTGTCCCTGCCCATGGCAGGGGGGTTAGAACTGGATGATCTTAAGGTCCTTTCCAACCCTAACTATTCTATGATTCAGGGATCAGACGAGTTACAATCTGAAACTGCAGCCTGCAATACAAATACTTCTTCAGTGCCAAACAGCAATGTCAAGACAGGCCCTTCTAACCAGTGCGAAGGGGGCCTGCTCAGCAGTGCACTGAAGAGTACAAGACATAGCTGGCAGTCCCATTCCAGAGAGCTGCCAGGAACTGGCAGGTGAGAAGCAAAACACAAGGGTGCTATTCCCATGGAACCTAACTCCTTTGCAGTGAACTTTCTAGTTTAGCAGGATTTGGAACCTATTTAGCCTCAGCTGTGTTTCCATTATCCAGCACTTCAGAGGTTCTCGACAAAGTTTGTTGTACTTTTCATTTTAGCATTAAGTGCCCACATCAATATCCTGCTCTAAATTATGCAGATAGGAGTTTCGCCATACAGTTCAGGAGGGTAGGGATGGAAGAATATAGCCACTTGTGGGAACACCAGGAGTCTGTCTGGCTTCTGGCACGCAGCCCAGCAATTCATGTGTTCAGGAGAGACTATTAGATCATTTAGCTCAACCTGATGTTTATCACAGGCCATTATATTTCACCATCTCACCCTTGCACTCAGTCCAACAAATATGCATCAGGTAAAATAAACTGTTATTCCCTGTATATTTGCCAACCTCCTTGTTGTACTTTTCAATGTATTTGAAAAGGTACCAAGTCACTTCCAGTATTCTACAGCCTGTGGTGGAAGACTGCTTTGAGTAACCCATGAAAGGGAGGGGAAATCTTCTGACCAGTGAAGGCTGGTAAAAGCTGCTGTTTACAGGACCAATATATTTGATTAAATCAGTGTCTTACTGCAGGGAAATATTCAATTGCCAGTGGGAATGCTGAGATAAGTATATTTGAGAATCCAAGGTATGGCTCATGATTTAGTGCTTCGTGCCTGCTTAGATTAATTACAATTTAATGCTTGATTAGTATTGCGGTTTTATGCAACCAGTAGAGATGTATGGTGATGTATGGTGGACTTTAAGATGCCTTATAGCAGAGATGCCATGATTACCATACTCCTTCTCCAACCACCCCCCCAGTTCACCCCCATGTCTCATCCTCAGCCAAGATCCCATTACCTGCCCTCTGCCACCCCATGGCTTAGCTCTCTATCACTGGCAAGAAGGACAGTGCCTGAGTGCTCAAAGCACAGCTAATACAGAATTTGCAGAATTCCTGACTAAATGAGGGTGCCTTCATTTAAGCAAAAGCCATGAGACTTTTTAGGATATGAACCTTGCAACTGTTCTCTGAAAGCCCATCCTAATCCTTCACTATTTATCTCACTGTGCGAGCAAAGTGACAGAAATCAGTAAACCCCAAACCCAACATTTGGGCACTCAAGAATGACCAATTCATGCATTCATGCATTTATTTCAATATTCATGCATTTTGCTCAGATGCAAGATCATTAGTTGTAGTATTAGAACCAGTCACCAACTCTTGCTGACAAAAACTTAGGCTGGCAATTATCTCACCTAACTGTAGGGAAATACAGTGTAAATATAAACAGTTGAATATGTTGCTTGCACAATCAGTGTAGAGAAATGGTCCCTCTGGGACTCAAAGCATCTCAGCTGAAAAAGAAAGCCAAAGACCAGTCTGGAAAGCCCTATTTCTCTCCACAGGCTGTAAAAAGAATGGAGTGACCCATTCAGGTGTAGATGAGAGTTCTGAAGTTGTAAGTAGCCCAACCAGTATGACTGGAAATTGGGTCTTGCTTAGTTCTAGACTTTCACTTGGATTCATGTGTCCAATTCAGGTTCCTAGGCACAGAAGACATTGATACACTGGAGTGAATCCAGGGAAAGCCATCAGGATAGTCAGGGGGCTGAAGGTCATGGGATGTGAGAATAGGCTCAGGAAACCAAGTTTACTTGGTCTTAAGAAGATAAGGTAAAAGGAAGAAGGAAATCTCACTGCTACCTACAGTCATTTAATGTAGTTGAGGATTTAAAGAAGATGGAGCCAGATTCTTCTCAGAGGTGTAAAGAGACAGGATGAGAGGCAACAGTTGTATAAAGGAAAATTTCAGACTGTTATAAGGAAAGAGAGCATCATGAGGGTTCACAAAATACTGCCACAAGGAACCAGAGCATTGGAGTATCAAAACTCAACTGGACAAGTCCCTGACCTAGCCGATCCTGCTTTAAACCCCATTTATTAATCTGCTCATGATGATTAACTCATAGTTTCAACTTTTCTCCATTGATGAGAATTTTTTGTTTTAACTGAAAACTGAAACACCTTTGGAATCCCATAGCTCCAGGATACAGTCCTTAAGAATTCAAAACATACTCCACAAATGTGGTTAAAATAGTTGGCAACACTGGGGATTGAAGTTAATACTTGGCATTGCAGATTATGCAGTGCAGTAGCAACAATGCTGAGTTACCTTAGAGGGGGTCACTCCGGTGCTGGCACCTCCATACCAAAGCAACATATATCCATACTAGCTTGCAAGCTACAACACAGATATGGGAGAAGGTCCATAAAGATGAACCAGAGACTGGGCAGCCATATGGGCTTGCTCAGTCTGGAGAAAAGAAGGCTCAGGAGAGACCTTATCACTGTGTTCCAGTAGTTAAAGGGTGGCTATAGAGAAGAAGGAGACTCTCTTTTTACAAGGAGTCACATGGAAAAGATGAGAGGTGATGGGCACAAGTTACTTCTGGGGAGATTCCAGCTGGATACAAGAGGAAATCTTTTCCCAATGAGAACAATCAATCAGCCATTGGAATACTCTCCCCAGGGAAGTGGTGGATTCCCCAGCATTGGGTACTTTTAAGATCAGCTGGACAGGGTGCTGGAACTTCTAGTCTAGGTCATGCTTTGCCTAGAAAGGTGGGGGCAGTTGATTCTTGAGGTCCCTTCCAACCCAGTATTCCATGATTCTATGATGCACCCATCGGATATTTTTTTTCCTTTGGATAAGATACAAAGCTCACTAACTTCATGGGTTCCTTCCAGTGGTGTCCACTGACTCCCACTCTGAATAGAATTGTCTTTTCTCACTGCCAGTTGTTTGATAGCTGGTGGATGGTGCACTAGAGGTGTGCCTAAAAACTCCAGTTGATTAAAATATAGCCCTCTTTTCAAAAGGGAGAGGCTGTATTAATAGAGAAGCTCAACATTCAGTGCCAAGGTGAGAGGAATTGCAATCAGTTAGCAGATCTTAAAAGAGGCCTATCTGAGAGTACAGCAACCTTTACAGGTCTTGTGTATCTAGAGGCAGAATGAGTATGGGAATATGATTTTACATGGAAAGAAAGAAAAATATAGAAACTAATTACAAGCATCACGTTTTGTTGAACTTTCAGTATTCCCGCTCACAGAAAAATACTGTATCTGTGTTCATAATAACGTGAAGCTAATGAAGCACAGCTGCTTTATATGCTAGAGAAGTAGATTAAGACACAACAGGATGTTCAGCAACTATGTTAAAAAAGCAAATTAGTTAATGTAACTCTACCAGTTAGCGTACAGGAAAAAAAGCCTGCATGGCAAAACCGGCTCTGTACTCTCACTGTCCTCGTAATGCCTTTGGATTAACACATTCTCTTACACTGGGTTCAAAAAAGTGCAAGAATGATAACAATTCAATCTTCACAGAACCAAAGAGTCAAAGACCTTTAAGATCATCAAGTCCAACCATTAACCCAGTACTGCCAAGTTCATATTAAACCATGTCCGCCAGCACCACACCTACATCTTTTCAACACCTCCAGGGATGGTGACTCCATCACTTCCCTGGGCAGCCTGTTCTAATGCTTGATAACCCTTTTAACAAACGATTTTTTCCTAATACCCAATCTAAACCTCTCCTGGAGCAAGCTGAGGCCATTACCCTTTGTTCTATCACTTGTTACTTGGGAGAAGAGACCAACCTCCACTTCGTTACAACCTCTTTTCAGGTAGTAGTAAAGAGTTAAAGTCACTTTAGCAGAAATGACCAGAAACAGTATGGATATGTTCTGTAGAGGACTCTTTACAGTTAAGTGTTAATGCAAACTCTATGCAGGGCCAGAATCTCCAGCTGATAAGCTCCATGCATATGTACGTCCTGTTGTAGCCATTCCTCCATCCAGGAGATGCAAACTGGAAGTAGGAATCACGTCAGCACCTGATGAGATCATGAATCAGGGCCCCTGGGACTGCTTTGATGCAGCAGAGAACACAATGCAGTCCTGAAATCACATTCTCGTCATGACAGTTTAATGGTTCATAGAAATAAGTGTTCTCTTCACTACCCACAGGCAGCGTGGGTGCTCACAGCAGACAGAAAAGAAATCTATTTCTGAGGTAGAAAAAAACAAAATATTAAAGGTAAAAATACTGCAAGAACAAATAGGCAATTAAAAGTTATTTCTGAAATCTGACAAGCCTTCAACTTAAGACAGCCCTGCCATAATAAAACCATGAAAGACTCATAAAGCAGCTATGGGAACTTCTATCAGATAGACATGAGATTTCATTGACAAGAGAACAAGAGCCAACAGATGAATGAAGCTTAGTTCCATAACATTTGTAAAGTCTTCGAAAGTTTGATGTACTTTAGGAAAAGCTAAATATTATTACCAAAGTCAATGGAAACAAATCCCATCCATTTACGGGAGTGGTTGGAGGGGTCCCCAGGAATTTCTCAGATGCTAAAATGGATGGAAAATTTTCATGAGAAACACAATAATGTTTGCAAATGCTCTGATTTAATCTCAATAGACATCCCAATACCTGTTTTGTCCACTTCCATTCCTTTCTGTCCATTCCTTTCCCAAGTAGGATGACAAGCCTGGAAGTTCAATGGCTTGGAGGGATATACGTATGAAACCATCAGCACAGGCTCCCTGGAAGCACTAAATGAAGCCATTGCTCCAATCCCTCCTTCTCTAGACCTCTCCATAGAGGTATCTGTGACTGCCATGTCACCATCAGGTATTCCATACATAGTAGATTTGGCACTAAATCACTTCCAAATAGCAGTCCTACTGATGATAATCTTCCCACTTGTTCAGAGCAAATTTGGAAACACATATGGTTATGTCATGGTTCCAAGCTGATACTAATGGATTTATTTATTGACTGATTGATTGATTTATACACACTGGTACATTATTGAAGGAAACATTCAGGAGTAGACTTTAATATCTAGTTTATATATCTAATCTAGCATCCATATATGTGTGCAATGTATCTAATTCATATAGATTAGGAAATGGCATAGAAAGTCCTTCAACAGGAAAACAATATGACTTGCCCTTGTTTCAGAGAGATAAAAAGAACAAATTTACTTATGAACCAGGGGAACCAGCAAAGGGAAACAGTTGCATGGGGAAGTTAGAGAGAGGAGAACACGCAAAAGCACCTGTTTCAATATAGTATGTTTACCCTGCTCAAAGTCCCATTTGTGAAGTCTTGTAATACAAAAGAAGCATTACATTTCTTCACTGCCCTAGATGTTGCATATTCCTGTGATTGCCTAGCATGCCTCACCATATACCATTATGGAGGGCTACCAATTCATTAGTTGCTCCTCAGTCTAAAAGACCATCATTCCTCTTTATCATTAAAACAGCTAAAGCCAGGAAGGGAGCTGCCATTCTTTACAGTCCACTAGGATGGGATACAGAGGGTAACCACTGCATCTTACATCAAGAGCCACAGACAGAAGAGACGCATGCAGGAAATTAAGCAAGTCACTTTTAAGATATGCAGAGAAAAGATGAAGAAAGATGAGAAAGTGGTGAAAGGCAGCATGCAGTGGTGATGAGGCTGGGAGGCAGAGGAGCTCAGAGGAAAAGCCCTTCACCCTGGCAAGAGAAGGTAAATGAATCCCCATGAATGGCCAAGAAGAAAGAGGAATGTGGCTATATCACTACTCTAGGCTGGATGTGACCCTTAAAATTTCACACCCTATTGGGACAGACAGTTTGCCTCTGGTTTCTAAGCCTTTAGAGCTTAGAAAGCCTTTCTAGAGCCTTTAGAGCTTAGAAACCAGAACTGAAAGTAAAACACTACACACATTTACAATATTAGAACATCAAGGAGTGCTACAGATCTGACTCATATTTTGAACATGTAATGATGGCAATATTGTGACACTAAGAGCTCCAATTTACTATAATGGAATCCTCACGGAATGCGTGGTGGAAGAACACAGCTGCAAGCACTTTCATGGGGAGTGTTATACATTTCTTTATCATTTAGGTTGGTTTAATGGCTCAGTCCTCTTTCAGGGTAAGATAATAGGAAGAAAAATTCTATTTACTTGGTGGTTATGTACCCAGGCATTACTGGAATCCACAAATAAAGGTACTATTAGTCACTTCTTATTGCTTTTTAACATTTTCAAACCAGAGCCTGGAGTAAGATCTAAACCCACATTAAGGGGTTTTAAGCACATTTGGCCTAATCTGATAGAGGCACCACTGATTTTTATATAAGCAGTCATTAAAGAGCTCCTCCAAAAGTTGAGCAAAATCACAGAAGAGATCCAGTGCTGGATGCAGAACTATTTGTGTAATCAGAAATTAGAAGCAAAGCAGGATGATCTTAGGCTGCAAAGTTGGGTTCCAATACAGTTCCCAGCTTCCCCAAAAGCTACAGAATTTAGGACCATTTGGAGGTTCAGCGGAAAGACCTTATGGCGTGAAGCTGTGGATGGAATTTAAATTGAAATTATTTATATCCTGGTTTATTTTATCTCTGCCTTTAGTGTTATTCCATAAAGCAAATTCTAACATAAATGTAAATGTGTCAGAATTACATGAGCAGTGTCACTGCACGTGTCCTTACATAGATGTGGTTGCTGAAGGATCTCTACCAATGTCACTCTTTCCATGCTCATCTGTATACCTTGGACCCAACATAATATGCTGTTTGCATCCAGAACTTTTCTGTGAGCCATAGACAAGACAAAATACCACTACAATAGTATCCAGCTGTCAGGGAGCTCAAAGGATGGTCAAGAGAAAGAGAAGATAAAATACAGCTGAGAACTAAGAGCCCCTGAATATAAAGGCCGTAGAAAGTCAAGTCCATCCTGTTTGTTGGTTTGACAGCTGTAATCCTTACTGAACCCTTTTGCCACTTTGGACACAGGGATGCCACCAAAATACCTTTTAAGTAATTCCTTCTGTTAGCTCTGCTTTACCGTTCCTATTTATTAGATTACCGCCTATCCATTTTTATATCTGTTTTCAAAACAGAGAAACACAAGGAGAGGATTTATCAAAGCAAAGAATAGTTCCATGGATCATCCGCCCCTGGCTACATTGCAAACTGAACAAAAAGACAGCTAAGCTGCCTGTTACTATAACACATTCTAATCTTGGAGCATGCATACACTTCATGTTACAAAAATTCATGCTACTAAGAAAACATTTATTTGCTGTTCTAATGAAAAGGCCACTATTGACATAACCAGATTTTATCTTTGGTCATTACAGATCCAAGCCTTTAATTCTTTATTTCTCTACAGTACTGGACAGCATCATGCTTCTGAAGATCAAGAAGCATGGCTAGTGTTTTCCAGAGCGTATCCGACTCCAACCACTCTCAAAGGTTATATACTAGGCTTACAACCATGAGGCAAGTTGCACACATTTTGTCCAGAGGACATGGCTGCAATTGGCAGCCTGCACACAGGCAATTCATATCAGCATCTCCTTGGCCTACTGGCTTCTGTTGGGGTTTGCTGCTCTTACTCAGGGCAGGTTTTGCCTGTAGCAGGTTCTCCTCTTTCCCTACTTCACAACCTCCACTGCTCACCCATTGCAGTATCATTAGTGATACTGTGGGGTTGCATATTCTCATCCCACAGACCTAAGTTCAACAATTCAGATGAAAGACATTTTGCCATCTTTCTTAAACGTTATACAAGCTTCTATTTAATGACCAGTGCCCAGGTTTTTCTGTAAAGTAACGGCTACAACTGCAAGCACAGGATTTTACTTGTCTGAAAGAATTACTTTTTACCTCCAGTTTTATGATTTGCAGCCTCTGTAATACAAACCTCACATTTCAGCAAGTCTCTGATAGGCACTAATAGTAAAAAAAGAAAAATCAAAGTCTAAGCAATTTACAATAAGTCCTACAAGTCTGGCTGAAGAAAGTGTAACATGTCATTGCATGACTTAGGGCCTGCCCTGCTGCTGGCTTGCCAAGAACACATAAGATTAATCCTCCCAAAACACGTCTGCTTTTCACAGCTGTACTGGGTTTGCATGGCAAGGGTTTGGTAGTGGGTGGGCTGCAGGAATTGTTTCTGTGAGAAGCTGCTTGAAGCTTCACCCATGTCCAACAGAGCAAATGCAGCTGAACCCAAGATGGACCCACTGCTGTACAAGGGCTCATCAGCAAAGGTGGTAGCACCTCTGGAAGAACACAGTTAAGAAGGGGAAAAAAGCCCTGCTCAACAGCAGCCTGAGAGAGGAGTCAGAGTATGTGAGAGCAACATCCCTGCAGACACCAAGGTCAGTGCAGAAGGAGGCAGGAGGTGCTGCAGGCACCAGAGCAGAGATTTCCCTGCAGCCGCTGGTGCAGCCCATGGTGAGGCAGTTGTGCCCCTGCAGCCCGTGGAGGTACATAGTGGAGCAGATCTCCACCTGCAGCACATGGAGGACTCCACACCAGGGCAGGGGGATGCCCGTGGGAAGCCTGCACTAGAGCAGGCTCCTGGCAGGACCTGTGGCCCCATGGAGAAAGGAGCCCATGCTGGAGCAGGTTTGCTGCAGGACTTGGGACCCCATGGGGAACCCACACTGGAGCAGCCTGTTCCTGAAGGATGCACCCCATGGAAGGGACCCGCACTGGAGCAGTTCATGAAGAACTGCAGCCATGGGAAGTTCACATTGGAGAAGTTCATTGAGGATGTCTCCTGTGGGACGGACACCACGCTGGAGCAGGGGAAGAGGGTGAGAAGTCAAGCCCTGAACCTCAAATTAAAGACAGCAGCAGCAAGACATGGCCTACTCAAGGCATCACAAATCCAGTAGTATATAGTGCTTCTGGCAGCTTAAGGGCTGCTGAAGAGGCTGCAGCACAGACTGGGCTGTACTGTGCGTGATGCTCATGCCACAGAGCAAATCCATGCACTGCCATAGGGACCTGGTGGAGATCGTTGCCAGCAGCAGTGCTCTGACCCCCTCCTTGTGGTATGGATGCTGTAGCCCACCAGCAGCAGGTGCTGTTTCTGTGATAGGATGATATAACTTTCATATTTAGCCCTGTGCATCCTCAAGCTATGCCAGAAGCTGGTATGTGGCTGGCCCATAGGGCACTTCCTGATGACACATGTCCTCTGCACGGTACATCCACACCGTGCTGCAGTGTTACAGGTCCTTGCATTGCTAAGAAAGAGGAAGAACTGGAGTTTAAATGCACAAAAATAGAAGACAGGTCTGATTTTCTGACTCTCTGGTCTTCAGCATTTAATGCTTTGAAATAATTGTGTTGCTCATTTGTGCCTTACAGGATGTGTCACACAGCTAAAATTTAACAGACAAATTCCACCCCGCAGATTCTGTGAGTGAAATGGTCTGTTTGGTAGTAGCTAGGCAACGCTTTCTGAAACAAACATTACATATACCCCAGGGGCTGGGGGTTTTCTATAGAGAAGTGTCTTCTGACCATTTCCTAGCTCATACTTCTCAATAGTCAAGAGCAGGTTGATCACTGCTGCTAGTGAACACACTGGGCTTCACAGCGCTGCGTGCAGGTTTGGGGTACAGTTTCTTTCCAGATGAGCCTGGATTTGTTTGCTGAGGCTGAGCTCCCCACCGCAACTTGTGCTTCTGAGAAATCAGACACATCACCATGAACAGCTTTAGCTCAGAACTCCCCATCAGTTCTTAGCCAAGGTCAAATCCTTGCTTGGGTGTCTTATTATGGGGTTTCTTGTTTATGAAATAAAACTGAAAGGAGCAGGGGAGGAACAGAGCCATTAACTGTGTCCTCATAAACAGGGGTGGGTTGTCATTCATTGATACACAACACAGCAGAGGGATTGGAACTGGATGATCTTAAGGTCCTTTCCAACCCTAACTATTCTATGATTCTGTCTGTGCACTGATTTGTTCATCCCCCTAGTGATACTCCACTGTTCTATGTGGGTTTGGTACCAGTGAAGAACGCTAATTGCTGAATAACACAAAGGTCCCTGCACAGCTATTAAACATTAATGACCTCCACTTACTATGCTGTGCTGGCTCTCAACCACTGAGCTGTAGCGAAAGGCCACACGCTCTTACTAATCCCACTATTAAAGTTGCAATCAAAGAGGGCATCACGGTCTCCATAGAAACAACTGAAAAACATCTCCATAGATATCATGAATAACCAAAAGGGGTCTGATTGGAAACCTGGAATGGCCCAGGGCCTTTGCTAACCCTCCCCACGGCCCAGGACCCTTTCAGCCCCCAGTGACGCCATGGGATAATGATCCTCAGCTCAACCCCAGCAGGAAAGCTGGTGCCAGAGAGTTGTGACTTTCTGCAGTGGTGCTAAACACACACGGAGCCCTGCAGCGCTCAGTGTATCATAGACAAACATCATCAGTGCAGGGAAAACAGAGCCCTGAATGGCATAATCAGGTCCTCACGCTCACACTTGGTTTAGAGGAGGTGGGAGGGAAGAGGCACAGCTCTCATCAGGGCAGATCGCAGCAGCCACCAGGTCTGCTGTTCTGCTTGTTTATTCCAGAAGACCAGCCGCATGGTAGGAAAACCAGGGACCTCTGTGGGCTTCAGTATGGCCGGGAGAGAGATCACGAGGGAAAGAGGAGAGAGTTGCTCTCTGTAGCAGCAGAAGAGAGGTCATGTTAGGCACAACTCAGAAAGGGAACTCAGTCTGACCAAGGACCAAAGAGAGCTGACAGGAAGCTTTAGCAGGAGGACACCACTGTCCTCTATGTCTTCCTACAAACCAGGCTTCTTCTGGAAAACACTGAAGAAGAGAGGTAAGCAAGTCACACCTGGAAGGTGTTTAAGGGCAAGTCCCCATTATGGGCCAAAGAATACATCTGTTGCTCACCAATGGAATGTCTTGCTTGGAGATACTCTGTGCTGCTGGGCCAGACTTGCTCTGGTACCTGAGTCGCCCTGAGCATCTCTGCATACTCCTAATGATACAGAAATGGGCCCATCATGAGCATCTACCACTTAACTCTCAGAGCCATTGCACAATCATATATAACACTCTTGTCCTCAAAGGTTTTTTCTTGTCTATGTTCTCCTTGATCCTTTTTACCCTTTATATCTACTCTGCTACCCTAAGTGTATTTTTTCGTCCTTGCTATTTACTGCCCTCAGGGTTTTGTACAATGTTATTCTTTCTAACTCAAATCATTGCTGTGCCATATAAAATACATTTTTAATCTTTCTTGTATAAAATACACATATATTTCCAGACCTTTCCTTTCTAATGACACTTTCTCTGAATTCCCTTCAATTTGTCCATGTCAGTCTGGCATTGATATGCCAGAGACGGAGATACTGTTCCATCTGTGTCGTATACATCTGGATCATCACCTCCCTGGAAGATAATGGTTTTGCCTCTGTGTGTAGCCCCAAAATCATACTCTTTACTGCCAATACAAGCCCACATCTAACTGGTTTCCCACTGCTATCTGTAGGGATTTTTTTTCATTTCTAGTGCTTTCTAAGCATCTCTCTCCAGCAGAACAGCTGAGTCTCCGGTTATGTCTTCCCCAGACATATGAGAGTGCATTTTTCAAGCTGGATCTTTTCTGTTACTAATATTCCCTATTTCTACCTTCCCTTCTACCCCTTTCAGTCCGGGTAATCTTCCCAGCTCCTTGCAAGTCAGCAGCTTCTGCTCATTTATGGAGACAGTATATCCTGAGCAGAAAGCAAACCTAGGAACACACTGTGCCTTGAAGTTGACAATTTGTTCCCTCGTGAGAGACATCTGTTAGCATCTATAGTTAAATGGCAGGGTTTTTCCCTTCCATGCTTGCTTCTCCCTTCTGCTTGGCATGCTGGAAAGAAGCAGAGGGCTGAAGCTGGAGATCCTTCTTCCACCCCCATTACTCCCTATGGCTGCTAACCCATCTGTGCGAAGGAAGCTGAGCTGCCCCACTGAAACTAATCCTCCTCCTCCTAGCTACAGATGCTCACCCGTGTCATTTGCATGGGAGAAGAGATGATCTTGCCCCACTTGTGCTGCTTACAGCTCCCTGCAGCTCACCAGGGAAGCAACTCCACACAAATGAAACACAAATCCCAGCAGCTTCTCTCCAGGAATCCCTCCTGTTTATCATTTCTCCCTCTGTTTATTACCTTCTTTACCAGTCTCAGGCAGCATAAAGGTATTCACAGCCAAAAACAATTCCTAAACTCAAGTTTATGATTCAGTGAATCAAAAGCTTTCCTTTGTTAGATGGTTTTTACTAGATGGTCTCCCTATTTCTACACAACCTCTCACTGGAGTCATTGAGGGCATAGATGTTTCCTAATCTTCCTCCTGCCGTCAGCGCTGATCATCAGTGCTTCAGCAGACAGGCTGGAGGTATCAATTTGAAGTGCTGTTCATGTGTTTTCATTCTCTTGCTCCATATGTTCCTTAGCCAGGGAACAGGGATTTTTCTCACCAGCTGCCCTCATGATGGATCAGTCAGCACTGTATTCAGAACAACGTAAAGACGCAGACAAGGAAAGGTATAAAGTTTAAATCCTTGAAGTGCAACATCAATTTCAAGCAACAGGTATTAAACATCTACCTATTCATTTTAACTCTCACATCATCCTAAAGTGGAAGCAGACAGCCATCCCCACGAGCTGAGAACAACGGGCTCCCCTTTGAGTCCTGCTGGCCCAGAAGCTGCTAGGCTTGCCCAGAAAGGTTAACAAGGAGTTCTAGAGACTGCTATTTATTGTTGGTACCAAATGGGAGAGTTCTTCACACCTGGTATGAAAGGCCACAGCGTCTTCCAGCCTATGGCTCCTGTGAAAGCAGTGGCAGATCTCAGCTCCCAAAATTAACCCAAAGCCATCTGGCCAGGTGACATGAGAGGGAATGCCACTGGGAGCAAGCACCAAACAAAAATGGTGTTAGACAAAGCCAATGGAGTCTCTAAAAGGAAACCTATTGGGCACTTGCTGTTCAACAACTAAAGCCTGAAAGTATTAGAACCTACTCACTCCTGTGTTTAATTAGTTGCTGCTAATGATGACTCAGAAGAACCACAAACAGATTTCAGTGTGCATTTTTTCACTGTTGCTGCTCACTACCCAAAAGCTGAACCATCTACTTTTACTTCCAGAGTAACAAAGAAGGGGAGAGCCTTTTAATGAAAACTACCCCAGACTCATGCAGCTATGAACACTTTGTGCAAGTGAGATTTTATTTAGCATTACCTTGAGTATTTCACATCACAGCATATTACTGCGGGTTCTGCTGCCGCAGCTGTTGATGGCAAAACAGAGAGTGCAGGGACACTGCAATGCTGGGAACAAGCCCTGCAAATGAAGGGGTGAGGAGGGCTCAGAGCAGAGCTTGGAGAAGTTGGGGAAGGAAGGGAAAAGGCTGAAATCAAGAGAACATAGAATCACAGAATGGTTTGGGTTGGAAAGGACCTTAAGATCATCCAGTTCCAGCCCCCTGCCATGGGCAGGGACACCCCACACTAAACCATGTCACCCAAGGCTCTGTCCAACCTGGCCTTGAACACCGCCAGGGATGGAGCATTCACAACCTCCCTGGGCAACCCATTCCAGTGCCTCACCACCCTCTCAGTAAAGATGCACTTGGGCAGCAAAATACCTTGCTATGGCCCTGAAGGCTCAGGCCATGTACCACCACATTTCTTCCTCTGAATCTGAGGTATTCCTGGCTCTTTTTCCAGGCACAATACTGCTCTGAAATGAGAGCTAACAGCATAAGACCCCTCAAAGGGCTACAGCTCTAAAGAGAAATAGCAGCCAAATGTGACCGATGAATACATCTAGCAACATGTCTTTGGAACTGCTTTTCCTACCCCTGGGGAAAAAGAGAACATAAATCGCCAGTGAAACCTTCAGGTGTCAGGCACATGAGGATAATAAGTATGCTATTAATGTGCTAAGAAAGCAACATACCATAAAATATCCCATTTTTCCTGACAGTAATGTGAAGCAAAATATACATGTATATATGTTGTGTATACATATTTATCTATACAAAACTTCAGACCCTGTTTATTTGATTTTATGATAACAAAAAGCAGGATATAATATTCAAAAGGGAAAGATTAATGAAATCTGCAGGCATCAATTGAAAAGTGAATACAAAGACAGAGAACAGTGACCATTTATCTCCTTTTCTTGATGTTATGCAGGAAAAGATTAAGAGAAGGTAAAAGCAGAATCTATAAGGTCAGCTTTGATTGCTTATTTGTTGCTGTGTTATGTCTGATATGCCCAATGAAAACCAATGCACCTTAACACCAGAGCTTGGCAGGAATAGAAGATTTGCATCCTAAAAGGAGGAGAGAGAAAACAGTAATACTTCAGATGGAAATTGTGAGTCAGGGCAGGATTCATCTTACCCAAAGTGTGGATGTGTGCAAGAGAAGAACTTCAAAGGCACAACTCCTCTTGTTCTGAAATCTGCACCTGAAACAGTGGATGGCTCTTACTGTGAAAATGCCTCTTTCTCCATGCTGCCAATAAAACGGGTTGCCACTGAATGTTAATCTATACTGCAGATGTCTAAAGTTACTCAAAATTAATACAGACCCCAAGTAATTACGTGATGGCACATTGACCCATCAGCAGTGTAGGGAATTTGCCCCTGGATCATTCAGGTGTGGTCAGAGTTGTACCGTCTTGTGACAAGCAGTCAGTTATGTGTCAAGGCTAAAGAGCACAGGCAAGCCTGGAAACTGGTGGGGATGAGAACTTGACAATGAAGCAGGAGACTTTTTCCAACCCTGTATCTGTATTAGCCACAGTAAAGTAGAAGGAAGGGAAGAGAACGCTCATATAAATGCTGTCCTTCAGCTGTGGGCTACAGCACATTTAAGCAGGCAATGTATGTACCACTTCATTAAATCCTAAGAACTTCTCAGGGACTCTAAGATAAGAGGGACAGTCCTTTGGATGCAGATATTACACACCTTGAAGACTACCAAAGTTATTACAGTGTCCTTATATAAATCACTGTTACCCTTTCCCCTAGAACACTGTGTGCAACACTATCACTCAGTTTCAAGAGGAACATAGCAGAACTAGAGAAGGGAATATCCAAAGAAGGGCAGCAAGAATGATAATATTTGGATTGTGCATCTTTGAGGGGAAAGAAATAAGAAAAGACATGAATACATAAGATGACTGAGATGAAGAGGGATTGGGTCACTCTATCCACTTCTGTTCATATAACACATCTGAGATGACAGATGGTTGGAGATGGAGACGCCAATTTGTGGAAGCAAGGATTACAGAAGTGAACATCCATTCCCTCTTTCCCTTCCCCTTTCCCTGCCCCTTCCTTACTCCCTTCCTTGGTTAGCTTTCTGCTAGACCAGGGACCTGACCACCTTCCTGCACAGCTACCCAGGCTCAAGTGCCAATAAGAAAGGGGACAGGAAGGTGTGTTGGGTTTCTGCATTCACCCAGCCCAGCAACAGCATAAGTTAAGGTGGGCTGAGTCAGCCATGGTGTCCCAACTCAGCTTCTCCAAAAGGGAGCCAATATTTTTAGCCAATATAAAATTGCTCAAGTGGTTGGTTCTCAAAAAAGAATCTTCAGAACACCTACATCTTTCTCCTAGCAGACTGTGAAAAGCCAGAACCCTCTGTTTGACTCCAGAAGGGAATATCCCACAGGGGAGCCAATATTCCAACTTCACAGTTTCAAGGAAGGGAACCCTCTATCACTGATGCAGTTCTACAAAGCAAAGCTGAAAGCACTGAGGGCAGCAGTCACACAAGTGTTGTTTCATCTCTTTGCAAGTTCCCAGGTTCCTCTAGAAGCTCCACATAAATTAAAACTATATTGTCTTGGCTGTGGACAAAGCAACTGTCAGATTCTCATGATTCATACGAACCTATCAGAGGTACAGTCAATGCAACTAGAAGTGGGTACTTACACAGTGGAGGGGAAAAAATCTATATAGAGCAGAATAGGACTGTGGAACTCATTGCTATGAGGCACAGCTGAGATCTAGATCTTGGCCCAGTAAAAAAAGCAGAAGATTTTTGTTTGAAACAAATCCTTCTGGAATGCTATTTGTTTGATTTTTAAGTATAGGATTGAACTGCATAAGACACCACACTGATCCCGCATGGCAGCTCTTGTATTTGCGTATAAGATAACATTGTCAAAAGGACAAATGCAATTCTTGGGCAGCAGCACATCATCACTAGATGATAAGAATAGATTCTGGTTTCCAAGAACATGTGTTCATCAGCAATCTTTGTTCATTCTGAAGAATACACAATCATCCCAGTATCTTGTAAATGGCATCACCCTTGCAACCAAGTCATTAATACAGAATAAAGATAATACAAAATTTATTTTAAATTAAATAGGAAACTACAGATTAGGCAACTTTTTTTTTAAAGTCCCTGTTCATTCATGCTGAAATATGTCTAAATAGTCCAGTTTGTCTCTAATAGATAGAAAGTAACATTTCCCATCATCCCTGATTTCTTATTTACTTTGCTTTTCTCTGCAATTTTGTCCTATTACTCTTTTAAACCTGTGCAAGGGGTTTCATTGTCCACATTTACTTTTGCTCACTTCACTTATTTCAAGAATTGTTGCTATGTTAACCATTACATTTCTTCCCATCTGTGATGTCTCTTTTTCAGGAGATAAATCATTTTTCTTTATTTGTAATAGCTTATGATTAGTAGCTCAGTTCTTCTGAGGAAAATCTAAGTTACTTTATATGTGAAAGCTATTTATTTTATGAACAGCAGGACCAAGGAATAAAGTGGCTAAAATTCTGATCAATATACCTGAAATTGCTCATTCCCACATTGAGTTGCAGTGATTTTAATGTATCCCCACCTGGGAAGAAAAGGATGTGATAATTTCATGCTACATCCCTTATGCAATAAAAAAGATTTCCTGCAAAAGCATACCCTGGAGGCTGGTGTCTTAGACTCAAGGGAACTAAAGAGAGCAGACGTTGAAGAACTGGAATGGTGAGGTTTAAGCAGGATGGCAACGAGAAGCAGAAGGCAACTTAGTCGGGGTAGACATGCTAAATCATTACCTAATTCTCAGCAAGTCCATTGCCTTGTCTTTAGAGGAATAAACCAGAAAACTAAACCTAAAGTGTGCAGAGTTTAGAGATCTCAGAAGAGAAAAAACAAAATCATCTTCTCTGAGATTTCAGTCCCATGAGTAAGAGAGGGGAAGATTTGGACCTTTTCTTCTGCAAATTAACTGCTAGCTGTGCAACTGAAAATGCCTGAACATTTTACGTCATGTTGGGTATTCAACTAGCAGAGGACCAATGATGGGTGGATTAAGCTAACTCTCACAGGTTGAGTTCACCCAGATTTGCTAAAGCAACCCCTGACTGCCAAAGAAATGCCTCACTGAGAAGCACTTAAAGAGTTTGTTCTATTTAATCAATCATTCCTCTAACCCCTGCCTTTTCTTTGTCAAGGTACATGATAACAATAAGCAAGGTATTAATAAATTCTAATTTACCAAAGGCATAACAAGAAGCAATGTCTGGAAGGTGCAACTGGGCAACTTTAAATCAGAAATAAGCCATACTTTTTAACCAAGAAAGTAGTTAACCAAGAAATTAATGATACAGACTACTGTGGAAGTTGCTGATTCTTCCTATCTTGATGCATTGAAGCCAAGACTGAATGCCTTTTTGGCAAACATGCTTTATCCAAACATAAACACTGCTAGGCTTGGTGAAGGGTACTGCATAAAGGTCAATTACTTGTGATATATGGGCCATCATATGGCTAGATGAGCTAGATGGTGGTCCCTCTTGGCCCTCTGCTTTATAATCTATTAACTAGAAATTGGGATTTATATACTAGAGGGCCAGAAGGAGCAACTGTGATTGAGGTTGTACAATCACTGCCCATGGACTCTATCATGTTCCTTTTGGAATTGTTGGCAAGCATCCCTTTGTACGGGCAATACCTGCCACAAATTACAAAAAGAAAAGGCTTTTATAAAGAAGGGTGAGAAGGCTGAGAGGGGAGAAACAGCATTTGTTAGCTGTTAAATCTATAAATATTTAGGAACTTATTTCTTTGTTAACACTTGGAGAATTCAGACTCAATGGCAGTTGCTCCAATGGAAATAGAGACCTTTGCAACGACCTGCTGAGAAACAACAAGAAACATGCTAATCGCTGCATCAGCTTGAACTTTGACAAATTTAAACCCACTTTTTGCTTTCTGTTCCATTATTTCTAACAAAGCCAAACATGAAATTTGACATCTCATCTTATCCTACAGAACGTTTTATTTGGGAAGTTTAATCTAACAAAAGAAAATCACTCTCAGGAACTGCATTGCTGACCCATCAATTACCCTCACCGTAAAATAGGCATTTTTAAAATGTCCTAACATTTCCTCTAATGCCAACCCTCAGAGTGAATTTACCTACAAGCTTCAATTTTCCTTGAGTGCTTAAAATGCAGCAAACATAAAGAAACAGCCTACAGGCCTGAGCACCTGTGAAAAAGCCTGACCAAAAATGGCCTTTAATACAGAGATATTAGTAAACTGAAAGCAAAGAGCAGGTCCTAGATATTTAGAGCTCTCATGTGAATATCTTCATATATATGTCATGTAATATGACAGTTTAACCAGCTTCAAAATACTGACTGTGTGTTTTCAATGCTCAATCACTGCTAACAGCGCCAAGAATAAAGGCAGCGCTACCACTGATCTCCAGTTACGTTTCCAAAGTCTGTGTTGTGCCCTGGACACTTTGAAAATAGGTGTATAACTCCCTTCTAGATAGCCAAGAAAAGCAGATGGCAGGTTTCAGCAGGGTGGATGGCACGTCCAGCCTGGAAATAGAAGAAATAAAGACAGATGGGGAACATGGGAAAGACAACCAGCATGCAGAGGTGGGAGGTCGTCTAGGGATGAATGAAAAGCATCCTCAGCTTGGTTCAAAGACGAGTGTTAATACTGAGGATACTTCTCATTGCAGCAGCTGAATGGAGCTGCTCCCTTGGGGGTTCCTTGTGTTATAAGCCATGAGCTCCCAGTGCTGTAGGTATAGAGATATCAAGACACTGTTTCTTACAGAGGTGCTCAGCAATCTACAGATCCAGCTTCCGTCCCATCCCTTCACTACTTTTTCCTCTCTGGCAATGGACGGTGTCTGTCACAACCCAAACTGCTGGCAGGGAAAGAAGCTGTAGCTATGAATGTGCTTGCCAGCCATGGTAGTTGGACAGCAGTAGGGTGACCAACATGGAGAAGTGTAGAGGTCACATTCTTCTGGGAAGGGGTCATGGTGGGATGGAAGGTAATTAAAATCTCAGTCTCTCACTTCTACTCAGCCACCAAATGTCACAGTTTGTAAGCATCTTCAACAGGTCAATGCTTATGGCAGATCTGGAAAACAATGGTCAATGGGAGGGAAATGCAGGTGGGGGATAAAAAGGAGGGAGTGACTGACAAATGTGGATTGATGACAAGTAAGTGTCCTTCAACCCAACAAGACAACCCATTCTTCCTGAAAATACCTCTTTCTGGCAAGGCCTTTGCTACAAGACTCCTGGCCCCTGTTCTCTAAAGAAAGAATAGGACAGATTTATCCCAAGCTCTCTGAGTTTTAATTCACCAGTAACTACCTAGCCCTGTAATAATATGGTATTATTGTTAGCAACAGGCCTTTAGTTTTGTATTGGGTTTTCAAACAAGGACTGAGCCCTGTTGCTTGCTCTGACTGAACTTTCCTTGACGTGCCTGAAGTCTTATTTTAATTTGGCTTAGCTGACCCAGCAATTTCTGTAATTGGCCAGGTGTTTATGGCTAATTTGTTTTACTTATGTTTATGTGGTACAACTATAGCTTTATGTAGACAGAAATAACAAATAGTTCACAAAGAGTGAGATATTTATGACTCTAACACAATGAGGTGGTGTAGAGAAATACAAGCCTGGCACAATCAGCAGAGACTTTCAGAAAGGAAGACATAGGACATCACATAGAGGATTACAGGCAGGGGATGATAAGAGATGGGGCACAGGCTGGCCATGGAGACTTCATCACTATAAACAACTCACCAATGGTCAATTAAAGGAAATGCAGACCCGAAGCTGGAAAAGCCTGGTTTTAGAGGTAACAAAGAGAACACAGAAATAATACCTAACATACAAAAAAAGGCACCCAATATGGAATATTTGGATGTAAACTGGAGCTGCAGGCCAACAGAGAATGCCAAAGTGTGCTACAAAACATAAAAACAGCCCCAGGTGGATCCTAGAGAGATGGAGAAGGAACCATCAACACAAATATCATATTCCTCCCAGCAAACAAATCCAGTATCTGCTGATTTGTCACAAGATCCCATGCTCCTCAGCACCACCACACTGAAACTGCCAACTCCAGGACCCCGAGAAGCAGTGGAAGAGTGAGCACACCATCAGGAAAAGGGGTAGAAACTAAAAAGTGTGAGCATAACCATTGTAACTAATGTTTTTGCTGAAACAGTTAAATATAACCTAATAATGATTTAATTCTTAAGATTTCAGTTATAGTAACAATGGCCTTACTTACAATAAAACGTGTGCTTACTCTTGGCCCATAAATGAGACTTGGAGTGTAATAACCCAAACAATAGTGATTGCTGCCTTCCAGTCCCTTCCCTTGAGAGAAAACAGACACTGGAAATCTGCATCCTGCAATGAAGAGGCTCGTTGAGGCTAAAGGGTTGAGCCCACCTTATAGGCAGACAGGGTTGTCTAAGTTATCCTGCTGTTCTAAGGAGCAGATTTAAGACTGGCTAGATTAGTCACATTAATTATTGCAACATTAACACTCAGTAACAAACTGCTTTTCCCTACAGATCACGATTTATCATCTTGGGGATCTTGTACTTAAAGGCAAGGTCCCTTCACACATAGCATCTTGACCAGGAAGAACTAATGGAAATCCCCTGTAAGAAGCAAAACAACTTATTATCTCATGTTCCCATCTCTGACACTTGCTGGTTTTACAAGCCTCCACAAGGATTCAAACCTGCTTATCAGCTCCAAGGAACCCATCTACAGGGAAAAGCATTACTTCGTTGTCTCTACTCTAAAGCTATTAGGATTTCAATATATTCAGCATGGGGCTAGAAACTAATAAAGACAGAAACTATCTTTATGATTAGGGGTACTGACTGTCTTCAACTAATTGCCTCAGTGCACATTCAAAATAGTCCATTTTAGGGTCTATATGTAAATTAGTACATAATTTAAAAGACAGATAATTAGCTGTTTTAAACTGTCAGTATGCATGGCTTCATTTGCAGGGGCAGAGAGGAAGGTTAAAAACATTCATCTTAGTAAAGTAGACTCTTCCTCCTCTAATAAACCATCCTTAAAGTCTAGCTCTTATACAGATGTTGTAGCGCTGACCCTCCTGTTGTCAAGATGGACAGAAATAATGGTGCTTCTATTTTACCAAAGGCTTTTACATTGGGTAGTTGCTAAATTCTGTCCCTCCTTCATTGTGATGAAGAAAACTGTTGCTATATCACAAAGTGACATCAAACAGCTCCCTTTTCTCTGGGGAAAGAACAGCCTACCTCATCAAGTGTAGCAGCTTGTGACAGGTCTTTCTCTCAGACTTGAGTGAAAATAAAGCAAGTTTCAATTTTAAGCTTTAAATTCTGCTATGAAAACCTGAATAAAAAGACATGGAATACATCTAGTCTACTGCTGGCTGGCAAAGATGCAAAAACAATTCTTCTAGGTCTGTACATTATTAAGACAACCCGCTCACAAAACCCTCCGGCTATCAATAAATGAATCACTAAATCTCAGTCAAGAGAAAAATAGCCATTTTAGGGAATTAACTGTGATCTCAAGAAGCTCCTACTTACTTTGCAGCACAGGTGAATTGGAAATTGGAAGAAATAGTGCTACCACCTTCAGACGAAAAATCTCAGCACAGTACACAACATGGCTGGATGAAATCCCATGGTGTGCTAGTAAGAGAGATGCTATCCACCTCTTAAGGCAGGCTGGAAAACAGCACACCGTTGTTACATACCCTGCTGAGGTCTCAAAATACGTCAGCAGGGTCTCTGAGAACTGAACCGAGGGCTTATAGGCTCCTGCTCCAACCACTGCACCACCAGGAACAACGAAGGATGAAAGTTTCAGTTATCCTGTGGACACAGAGATAGCAGGCCGGTTTTCCTGCTGGTGTAAGCACACAGGCACGTGTGTAACAGTTATATACAGAATACCCTACATTTCAGACAAGACTTTTCACTCGGAAGAAGTTAGATATGTACAAACAAGCTCGAAGCATCCATCTAACTGCAGAGCAAGTCACTTCCTTATGCTTGTGATCAAGGTATTCCTCTTTCAACAGACACACCGCAGCAGCATCTCTGGTGTCTGTCAGAAAAGAATTAATTCACAAAACTGATACTTTACTTTTTTTAAAGAAATAAATTTTAATGACAAATATTCAACATTTTAAAATGACATTTGATCTCAAAAATCATTCCTTTCTCACAAACTCTTGGAGCTCAGAGTGCAAACAATATATAACATTTCTTCATTTAAGAGGGAACAGCCGATATAAAGTGATTTGTGGCTTGCAGTACTGTTCATGCAAGTCTGCAAGTTCATAAACCTGCAAACAAACAGAATTATTTCCTCAATAAAGAGGAAAATCATAAATTGCATAGAACATTAGATTCCCGCATGCCACCACACCAGTCCCCTAAAAGTGAGGGATGCTGCTTTGATGCCTTCACAGCAACTTACGGGCTACACTGTCTCCAATTTTCATTCCAGAAGAAATATGCCGCCAAAAAGAATTTAGGGCTGGGAAAGCTCATACTCATGCTGAGCAATTCCCTAAAAATTATGGCCTACTAAGACAATAGTGATGTCTGAGGGACAATGGAGCTGACTTATTGAAGAAAACCCATACGTTATTCTGTCACACGTCAACTTCATCATATCAATGCCTGCTTCTATACAGCTCCATGATTTAAATGAATCATGTTCAAGAAGCATGTCTTCTTCTCACTTCAGGCTTCTTTTTTTCTGCTGCTGATGCCTTTAAATTCTGTTTCAGGACCTTATCCAATAGCACACAGCTTTTTCCTCAAGTGGATGTACTTGAAGGACACAAATATGCAGGCTGGTGTTTATGTCCCCATTCTTTATAGCAGAGGTATTGAGCTCTCCTGGATGTTGAAAAGTGCCGCGGTACGAGTGATGCAGCAAACTGGAGTGGTCAATAATGGTCCTGCAGTGCAGGCTGATGACTGAAGCTGAACTGTGAAAAATAGCAGAGTAGAAGAACCTGTCAAAGAATAAATATGATAAGTACATTGAAAATTAAGCACAATATTTTATTCTTTTATGTACATAAAAGCCATTCATTAGGTATTCAATATAGGAAAAATACTAAATAGGAGATTTTGTCAAACCCACGCACACTGTACTTACTAATGGGAACTAAACCTCACAAGGTACTGAGATCATCTTGCCCAGTGCTATTATAGAATCATAGAATAGTTAGGGTTGAAAAGGACCTTAAGATCTTAAGATTGCCTTGACTTATGCAGCTGAAGAATGCTTGCTTCCTAATTAAACTTTGGTACCTATTAATTCTTCCTGAAAATTGACTGGATAAAAGTCTGAGTTTGCTTCAAAGATAACTTTATAGACTATCAAACCAGTTGTCCATCCCTCCAAACTGACCATGTCCAAAACTACTCAATTAAAATAGGAAACTTAATGGAGGGGGAAAAGAAATTATGTTTACATAGATTGCTAAAGCTCATAAGTTAATAAAGGAAGAGTTTTGCCATTTTAAAAGAGCTCTAACAAAACCCAGATTCTTCTTCTTCCTTCTTAGACCTTCAACAATCATTTGGAAAGCAATATACATTTTTCTGCACACTCTCCTCTAACCAATAGACCTGGAAATCAATGGCACCAGCAGAACGAAGACAACACCCTTGATATTTGTGTTGCCAGTGAAAGTTCTTCCCATTTACATTATTCATTTCTCATCCTCAAGTGAAGAGCAAAGTTCTGACAGTAACTGCTAAGCCCATTGCCACTCTAAAGCACCACATCATTTAGCAGGCATACAAGCTTGGGAATGGGGCTGAGTGCTGGGAAGCTCCTGCAAGGCTGTGAGACTGCAGCCATTGCTCTTTTCTCATTCTACCTGAACCTCCTTTCATGGTGGAGGTGGATTACAACCTCTTCTTCCAGAGCAACTCTTCTGAGCAGAGCTTCCCACCATACCATAAGAACAGCCAGAAGCCTCTCTGTTTCTTTGGGATTTGTGAAGAAACCTTGCCCAAATTAACATCAAAAGGAGTTTTTCAATAACACCATTAACAGTCTGTTACTGACAAAATCATTAGCACTGAGCATGCTCGGATACAATATTGACATACTCCAGCTAAATAAACTAAGTTAGCACCACGAGTTAAATGTCTAAAGTGCCAAATTAATGCCACACTGCATTATAGAGGAAAGTATAACGATTATAAGACTGTGTGTTAAAAGGAAGCTTTTCCCCCGAAGAGTTCATCATTCTGCAAAGAATGATAAGAACTTCAAGGTTTAAAAGCTAATCAAACCAGTGAGACAAAGCAAGATATTTTCCCATCCAGACTATACTGAATAAGAAGCTTTCCCTGAGCAACAGCTCCACCTAAAATCAAGCATTGCCAAGTAACAGAAGGGTGGGGGTTTTCTTCGAGAATCGTTTTCTGCTGCTCTTTCCCACAGGAGGAGGATACTACATCTCACTGCAATCTCTGTGTTTCTCATGACTCTGCTGTTCTCGTCCCGCGATACAAATGTACTTTCTCTGTACTCTGAGAATCCAGGCCAAATTGTACTATTAATCTTGTTTATCCACAGAATATATCAGAAAGTAAGTGGAGTAACTTTCCATACTCTGCCTTAGCAATGTCTGTTAGCATTGATTAAGACACAAAGATTCAGAACAGTAGATCACTTTATAAGACAATTTCATCTTTAGTTTCTCTGCCAGCACTTGCTGGATTATTGCCAGTTTTGATTCAGTGGTGTGGACAACATAGAATAAATCACAGATTGGGTTGGGTTGGAAAGGACCTTAAAGCTCATCCAGTTCCAACCCCTGCCACGGGCAGGGACACCTTCCACTAGAGCAGGTTGCTCCAAGCCCCTGTGTCCAACCTGGCCTTGAACACTGCCAGGGATGGGGCAGCCACAGCTTCTCTGGGCACCCTGTGCCAGCGCCTCAGCACCCTCACAGGGAAGAGCTTCTGCCTAAGAGCTCATCTCAGTCTCCCCTCTGGCAGGTTAAAGCCATTCCCCTTGTCCTGTCCCTACAGGCCCTTGTCCAAAGCCCCTCTCCAGGTTTCCCGGAGCCCCTTTAGGCACTGGAGCTGCTCTAAGGTCTCCCCTTCAGGAGACTTCTCTTCTCCAGGCTGACCCAGCCCAGCTCTCTCAGCCTGGCTCTAGAGCAGAGGTGCACCAGCCCACTGATTATCTTCTTGTTCTGCCAGGGGCCTCAAAGCTGAACCATTAAAAATTACACACCACTGGAATTCACTCTGGCAGTGTCTTCGATTATCGATCATGAGATCACGCCTTTTTTACCGTTACCTATGACCGATTTGCTGAACATCCCTGAAGGAGCATATCTTTTCTTTTCTCATCAGTGCAACAGGAAGACTTAAATTCGGTAGCCTTGTAAACCCTATTACAGTTCCAGAAAGTCTTCAAGAGCTGTAGCAAGATGTCAATCCAGTAAGCAAATAATAAGTGACAAAATCAAAAAACCAATGTTTCCTGGAACAGGTTCTTCCAATTTTACGAAGATTAAAACTTCACATGTAGTCTTTCCTAAGAAGTGAATAGGTTTTCATCTAAGTGGGATGTATCACTGCCTCTTATAGAGTTGCATTTGAACTCCTGAAAACCATATTGTTCCAATTTTGTATAGAGGGAGGGGAATAAAAGACCCAGCTCTTATTAAATGAAAGTAGAAGACAAACTTCTAGGAAGTGGATTTTAATACAAAGGGAAGAATACAATGTGCAATTTCTATCAGAAAACATAAAAAGGAAGAAAAAGCAAAAGACACTATAGAAAGGAAATAACCACAAGGCTTTATGTGTGCATTGCCTGGATGATGAGAAACATTGAAGGAGTTATGCTTAGACACATGGTACAAACAATCACAAGATAATCTCACAGCTGAACTGTTTGCATTGAACTGTTAATGCAACTTGTTTAGAAGGGACAAGAGAAAAGGACACTGCAGGGCACACATCAATAAGTTTGTCTGATGGACCTAGACAGAAAATGCTGGATTCCAGCCTGCTTTGAGACAGGAAGAAAGAAAAGATGAAAAGTTTCAAGAGTGAGACATAAAATACAAGGCTTGAAATTTCTGGTTTGTGACGAGACTGCCTTTGTAAACCGCTTTGGGTACCATGCCAACCCCCTCTGACCCATGTATTGATAACCATTGCTCTGAAAAGTCCAGGCAAACAATTTAGCTTAACTAAGAAGCAATGGCAAAGAATAATGCAGAGCTCAAGGGAGTGAGAAAATGAATTTATAGCAATATATTATTCACTAAAGTAGAATATCTTTTATTAATCACTTCCAAATTGGTAACTGTAATAAACAGGAGCTAACAAAGACATTTAACATCAATTATTCTTCAAAGGTCATAAATAATAGAAGGAAAACAGGGATCCTTCCTGGGAAAAACTAGACGTGCAGTATCTCTAAAATACAGTAGGAGCAATGAAAGTGGCTTTGTAAGAAGGTGACACAGAACTACTTTGAGTTTCTGCTTCCTGTTTGTATTAAGAAAAACATTTAGGCTGCACTCATTGAACATAATTACAGATGCTTTCAAAGATCTTTAAATATTTAACTGTGCAATCTCCACAACATCTCTGTTCAATTGGTGCTGCTTTGTACCCCCAATTTACATAAGAGAAACATCTTGTAAAGCTTATTTTTAAAAGCAGTTTTGTTTCTTTCATGTGGCACTGGGAACTGCAAGAACCTCTGTATAGATGCCGTTGCAGGTGTAGCTTTGTAGATGCAGACACAAATGAGACGTTTTCAGCTCTTTGATTATCGCTGCCAGTCAAGCCAATATTCACTACGGGCTTCAAAACGTGGATGCAATTAAGTAAAAGGACAAAACCATATCTGCAAATTTCCAGCCTGGCCTGAGGCTCCTTCAAAGCTCAGTGTGGAGAAGGGCCTTGCTCCTATCTGCACACAGGAGGACTTGGCTGTGCCAAGAGCAGACTTTGCAAGCTCTTGGCACTTCACCTCTAGCTCAATCTATTGACGGGTGCTGCTTTTCAGAGCCAGATTTCTAAGGCAGAGGGAAGGAAAGGCAGGCAATGGGTTTATTTTAAACTTGACATTTCAGCAAAGAAAATGTACAGAATAATGGGAAAGACTTGCAACAAGCACAGGAAATTTACCCATAGATTTTGACCAAAGAATTACTGGTTGACCAAACACTAGGTTGAGAAGCTCTGTATGAAAGAATGCAAAAATAGTATAGCCAGACAAAGGAACCTGGATGTTCTCAGGACATACTATTTTTTCGTAGGTGATCTAAAAGATAAGTCACTTGTGCCTTAATTAAACTTTCAGAAGTTACTCTTTAGAGTGGCTGCCAGACAGCGAGAGAGAACAAAAGGAGAAAATGGAGCTTCTGCTTCTAAAGCACATGCACAGAACTTTGCTTAGTCTTACTGGGTATTCTGCTTGAGCATTTGGTGGCAGGAGCTCAATCTTAAAGGAGATAACATTTAATCAAGTTTATTTTCATTTTTTAGGCAGAAACATAACACCTAATATTTGTTTTATTTTAAGCCTGACACTACCTACTGGGTCTACTGGGTAACATAGAAAGAGAGAACACAAACACACACATATGAATGCCTAAGAGTCCTCCATACTGCTGAAACAATAACTCTAAAAGTGCAGTGTGGTGCAGGCCTCAATGCAATGGGAACAGTTATGCAAATATAGAATAGTTAAGGTTGGAAAGGACCTGAAGATCACCTAGTTCCAACCCCCCTGCCGTGGGATGCCTCACACTAGACCATGTCACCCAAGGCTCTGTCCAGTTATATTGGTTTAACTGAGTTGTGGACAGAGCAGGCTCAGCACGACTTGGAAACTTGGGATAAAACTTAGTAGACCAGAAAAAGGCAAAAACCAGGTAATAATAGTCATGTAATAATAACACCCAGAGAATAAATTGATTAACATTATGACAATGAGACTTTACAGAATGATAGGCATAAAATATGACTTTACAGATGTTTATGCAGCAATGTTGCATAACATTAGTAAATGGTATTTACTATTACAATGCTGCATAAACACTAGTGAAAGTAATTTAATACATACAGAATTGTAATTCTGGAAGTATTTGACACCAATGAAAATCCAGGAGAGGAAATGTTGGCCATAGTTGGTAATAACATTGCAAAGGAAAAGATTAAACAGAGCCTGGCTGGATGTTTCCTTCACAAAATGGATCCTCCACAGGCAAGAAATCTAGGAAAAGGGTACAGTGGATGAAATCCCAGGGTATGTTTGCTCAATACCATTGTTTCAACATCTCCACTAGAAGGCTTTAAGGGAGTGCTTACTTTGGTTAGGAAACTCTTCTGATCGGTGGCATCACTTCTAGCCAAAGAGAATGATTATGTCCTCACTAGCTGCTCCCTACCTGGACCGCTGACTGGTTGTCCAGTGCTACAGTACCTGTGCAGTGAGTGACAGACACTATTAAATCAAAATCCTCAGCTACTTGTCCCAGAAGTAGCATTTTTCACCTACTCCGTACTCACATGATTAGAGCAGATAACACTCCAGCTTTCTTGCACTTCCAAAACCAGCAATAAAAACATCTCCATGGGCTGATAAATTGAATTTAGAACTGATTTTCTTTGTTAGCATCTTTAAGTAGCCAAATCGTAGCTACGAATGAGTACAATCTGGCCTGGTTTGTACATGACCCAAGTTATGAGGCTAAATGGGGTCTGATATCTACTTGGAAAAAAGTGTAGGACTCAATGGTATTTACTATTACATATACATATGTGGAAATATCTGTACAAAGAGATTTATGACCCTTGCTACACCAGAAATCCTTGGGCCAGATTTTGTGAAGGCACATAAATAAGCCAGCAATATGGCCACTGGGATTTACAAAAGCATATATAAAACTCCAGAATCCAAATTCCGCCAGAAGTCAGTGTATGCAGAGATATTTTATAGATCCTACTAGCTGCCCTCCTGCAGATACAAGCACCTAAACATCTTTGTCATTCTGCACTGAGGCCTCATGAGGTTGCGATGAGACGATATATACCACACCATGATTTCTGATAGGGCAAAAGCATCTGGAAGCTGTAAATATGTAAGATGTCAAGCCTTTGGTCCACAAATCCGCTTGAGTTAAGCTGAAATTAGTGGCACCTAGGGACCTATGTATTTTTGTGCATCTGGCCTAAAGCTCCTATTTCATGCCAAAGTTCTTTATCATAACAAAAAATGGAAGAACAAAGTACCAACAAATACACAGAACTGTCTCCAGTTTGTTTCTCAGATGTTTGTGAATTATTGGCTGGGTTCATTATTAACTGGCCAAGTCAGTAGATTCTCTCTCTTGTTTGTGGGTACTTTCCAGAATCCCATTTGAACTAGGTCGAGCAGAGTCACACCACAGAATCATAGAATCGTTAGAGTTGGAAGGGACCTTAAAGCTCATCCAGCTCCAACCCCTGCCACAGGCAGGGACCCCTTCCACTAGAGCAGCTTGCTCCAAGCCCCTGTGTCCAACCTGGCCTTGAACACTGCCAGGGATGGGGCAGCCACAGCTTCTCTGGGCACCCTGTGCCAGAGCCTCAGCACTCTCACACTAAAGAATTTCTTCCTTATGTCTAACCTAAACATCCCCTGTTTAAGTCTGAAGCCATTATCCCTTGTCATTGCTTCCAGATATTCTCAGAGTGGTGAGATGGTTTCTGTATGATTAAGTAGCATACAGCTGCCTAAGGGAGCACATTGCAATCAGGGACGACACTTTTCAGATGAGGTGGAGAATCGAAAAGCTGATCCATTTTTTTGTCCCAGAGTAAACTTCATAAAGGATTCAGCTCTGTACCTCACCCAATAACTAAAGCTCGTCCAGCATATTTAACCTGAGATTTTTATCCTCTGCTTTTTAAGGTCTTCCAGAAGGGCAAATTAGTGGTCTAATACCAGTTTCTGAACCCGATCAAGCCTCATCATCGGTGTTACCTGATTTCAAAGAGGAGTTTCATAAGCAGTTTTCCCTGTAACACAACCATATTTGCTGAACTTTTCATTAATTCAACATGCTGGGGCTATGAAAGGCCAGGTTACTTCTACGTATGACGTAAAAGCACGACTTTTCAGTAGTCATAGAAATAAACTTATGATTACAGAAAGCTTCAAGAAGAAATGCGATGTGCCTGCTACTAGCAATGTGTCTACTACTAGCCAGAGAACAATTAGCATTCATGAAAGACTGATCAGAAAGAATAAAATATCATCCCAGATGTAAACGACACTGCTAGAAATCTTTGTTAACCTGATTCCAACTTTGAAAACTGTTGACTCAGCACAGCACCTCCAGTTTAACAAGTTCAGGGTCAAAGCCATATGCTCTGACAAGGGTGTGACATGAAAAACACTCCCTGTGACATGGTACAGAAGCACAGATCTGTCCAATGCAATCTGAAGATGAGTGCTGGCAGGCAGTGCTGACCAGCTGGCAAACACCTACATCTCAGGACAGATAAGGTAAGAAGTGTCCAGAAGTCAACATATGCCAAATGATACCATCATTCTTCAACTGGCATGTTTTAATTATTGAATACAAAGGAAAACTGTGGCAATGCAAGGCACGACTGCGTGGTAGTCATGGGAAATGCTGACATTTTAAATAGTGGCTAATAGCGTTCTCAGTTGCTTTTATGAGGAAGTAAACAGATAAATTAAAACTTCCCACATATGGATTTTATCATTGTGCTGGTTTTGGCTGGTGGGGTAGAGTTAATTTCCTTCATAGTAGCTGGTATGGGGCTGTGTTTTGGATTTGTGTTGAAACAGTGCTGATCACACCGGGATGTTTTCGTTATTGCTGAGCAGCTCTTACAGAGTCAAGGCCTTTTCTGCTCTTCACGCCATCCCACCAGCGAGTGGGCTGAGGGTGCACAAGGAGTTGGGAGGGAACACAGCCAGGACAGCTGACCCCAATTGACCCAAGGGATATCCCAGACCATAGGACATCATGCTCAGTATATAGAACTGGGGGAAGAAGGAAAGGGTGGATGTTGGGACTGATGGGAGTCTTTCAAGGTCACCCTTCTGTGTGATGGCACACTGCTGTCCTGGAGATGGCTCAACACCTGCCTGACAATGGGAAGCGGTGAAAGAATTCCTTGTTTTGCTTTGCCTATATGTGCAGCTTTTGCTTTACTTATTCAACTGTTTTTAACCCATGGATTTTACCTTCTTCCAGTTCTCCTCATCACACCGGGGAGCGGGGAGAAGCAAGGGAGCAACTGCATGGTACTTAGTTGGTACCACCACCTCCTGCATGGTACTTAAGTTGGTACCACCACCTCCTGCATGGTACTTAGTCGGTACCACCTCTTTCTGCATAGTACTTAGTTGGTACCACCACCTCCTGCAGGGTACTTAAGTTGGTACCACCACCTCCCGCATGGTACTTAGTTGGTACCACCACCTCCTGCATGGTACTTAGTTGGTACCACCACCTCCTGCATGGTACTTAAGTTGGTACCACCACCTCCTGCATGGTACTTAGTTGCTGGCTGGGGTTAAACCACAACAACGTCTATGTTTCAAGATCTCTCAATGAAGATGCTGGCACAGACTTCATTGTATTTTGTTTCAGTCTGTTGTGAGTGCATTGACTACCACAGAGGGAACACAAGCACAACGTATTACTGAAGGATATTTAACGAGTGAGAGCATGGCCACTTTGCTGCGTATACAGCTTTGACTTACAATGTATAGAAAATACACTCAGAATTGTAAGGATAAGGCTAATAGGCTCACTGAAGATAGAGGATGGCTGAAGGGAAGAAAAAGCAATCACAGAAAGCAAAATTTAATAGCAGGGCAAAGGCATAGTAACTGGTTTGAAAAGAGCTTTGCATCTCTGTGGGGCATGCATATGAGTGGAATGCCTCAAATCACAGAGTGTCTTAAGATAATTAAAGCAGATTTTCAGTGTCCTCTATATGACTGCAAATGTCAAGGTCACACACGTGGAGCATTCATTAACACACGCACGCATAAGCAGAATAAAAAGAATTTAGCAAAACCTGGTGCTGAGATGTTAAGTATTTGATGAGAAGAGCACAGCGCATACCACAGGAGCAGGTCACATCGGTACGAACTGATACAAGTGCAGGCTGCAGTGTTACCTGTGACAAGTAATTCCACAGTTAGCGAACTTGCTCCGCATTTATATCACCAGAAGAGGTGAAAAGAATTTGTTCCAGTATTTCCAGCTCCAACCAGAGAGTGAAAATAGCAGCTCAAAGACACTTGCACTGAGAAAAAAAATGTATAGCCTAAAAATGCACAGAAAAGCATATCCACAGAGGGAAAAACTGACTCACTATATTTATATCAACACGTAGGGTTGACATTGAGATTACTCTCACCAATCCCAAAACAGATGAAGCATCCCACCCATACCAAGTAGTGACTTAAAAATCACTGAGGTTACACCTAACCCAAGTTCAGTGTGGCCTCTTACACAAAGCAGGGGCAGGTAGCTGGGGAACTGTAGCTGGCTAATTATTCCTGATCGTAAATAGGTCACATATCCCAGGGATTGAAGGGCAAAGAGGTCAATAGGGTCCATGGAAAGGCAGCAGAGATCCAAGGTGTAAGTTTAGTGGGAGCTCATGGTCAAACTGAGCTATCGGTATAATCACAAAAGTGTGGGATAAAGGAAGGATCTGGGATGAGAGCAGTCACCTCCAGAAGTACTGCTTGGTTCACCAGCAATACTGAGGAATTCCTCTGCAATTCTCCTTCCACACATGGAACACTCTCCATAAACCCAAACATCGCATTTAACTGTGACCTATCTCAAAGAAGCAGTGAAACCAAAACCCTCAAACGTGGCTATCAACGCTAACAGCCAGCTGGAAAATTGTGTGGAAGAGCAATTTTTACTAGGATCAACCAAAAAGGCAAAATTCAAACAAAAAATAAAGCAGTTGTGAAAATGTGTTTCTTTTACTTAAAAATTCATTGAAATTTTGCCATATAACTGAAACCAGAACTGGATGGTTTTAGATTTTGCTCTCTGATTTTTGAAACTGTTCCATTTTCTGTTTCATTTCCAGTTATATTAAATCACACAAATTTGTCAAGCCTCCTGACTGCCTTCTCTTCCCTTGCCTGCACGGAATGATGTACTGAATGCAACAAATAAAACAGTTTGATCCTTCCCATGTTTTCACATCTCAAATAGAATAGAATGTTTTCACAATTTTTACTCAAAGCATTTCATTTTGACCTTAGGAATATGAAAGAAAAATCATGTTAGCACTTTGACATTAGACGGGTTTGATTGTTCATGGCTTTTTTATATCACCTCAGGCTAAGATGCAACACAGAATCCCCATTTCAGAGCCCCGCTATTATAGTACCTCTTCCCATACCCCCTCCTCACTGTTCCTGGAGTCACTGACTCTCCTCAGACAGGGGTTTCTCCAAAAAACAACCTTCCTACAGCTGCAAAGATACCTCCAAAAGCACCTCTTGGGATAGAAAGTTCCTTACACTACAGATAACCACCTACCCGCAGTAGGCAGAGTGCTCTATTTTGCAGATAGGGAAACCAAGGCATGCATTTAAATGATCTCCCAGTCTGAAGGTGTGTGGCAGAGTCCAATTTGACATATGGGGAGAGGGATAAGCAAGAATCCACTGATTTACTGCAGCCATCCAATTCTCTATGATATGAATTTATATTAATGTAGGGAAGGGGTACAGCCTGGTTCCTTCTGACTGAATGTTCCAGCTACTCAGTTATGACTATGACAAATGATATCATTGGCTTCAAGGAGCCTTGTGAGGAAGCAACGTCCAATTTCTTTCTGCAGTTGCAAATAACCTGTGTTCCACTGGGGAAGATCCAAACGCATTTTACCCATCACAGAAAGCAAAAACTCTGAAGCATTAAAGGCAAGCAAGAGTGTAAGCCAGAATAATTTACACACAGAACCTCATCATAGGCAAATGCAGAACCTCGGCTTTCACTTATCTTGTGCCTAACTAGATGCATTTTTCTCTGAAGGGCCGGATGTTACAATTTGTAGCAGATATAATAAGGTATAAAATATAGCCTGATTCACATCCTTGTCTATCCTACTGTGTGTGAGGGGCAACCTATACCCCTACTCCTATTTATTTTGACATTGACCTTCATTATGCAGACATCCAGCAGCCCAATCAAGCAGGAGCTGCAATGGAGGCCACAAAGACCTCCTCAGGAAACCAGATGGTGTTCCCATTGAGACTCTTTGGGGAAGGAAACTGGCATTTCTGAAGCTCAGCCAGTTTCTGGCAGTATCTGAAGCAAGTTATCAGTCAAACATACCAAGCTATAGAGACACCCAAGATAACTTTAACCATCATTTATTTGTGTATTATTTAATAAGTGTTTTCACTAAGAAGCGGTTCTCCTGAACCCAGGAGCTTATGGGTCACTGGTTTTGGCAGCAGCTGCAGTCAGAGAAATGGGTATATCTTGTATCCCATGGAATGCTATTAAATGCTAAGGGAATCATCTAATACTATCTAAGTGTCTTCAGTAGTTCTCCTGTCCTAGTTCTCCTTTACGTTGAGCTGAGCTGCAGAAATGAAATCCCTAATGCGTCTCCCAAGCTAGAATAAAGGCAGTAAGGAAGTCAAGAAGAGTCTCAGGGGAGGGGAAAACAGTATTTCCTTTTTACACAGTCAGCTTGGAACAGTTATAATGGAAACTCTGAATCACAGAATGGTTTGGATGGGAAGGGACCTTAAAGACGAGGACACCTTCCATTAGACCAGGTTGCACAAGGACTAGACTAAGTTGCTCAAGGTTGCTCATATTCTTGTACACTTGGTAAAACAGAATATGTATTAATGGTTGTGGCAAAATGGCCTAAGGCAACCACCCATTCTGCAATAATGCCTTTCAAATGGGACTCAGCTCACTGCAGGGAAAGACTTTTGTAGTCTTTGTAGTGATCTATATCTGAGTTAGTGGTCTAGACAAGATTTTTAACCAGTGGAGAGAAACAGACTCTTCTGTGCCAGATTTCATCTCATCCTGAGAGGATGCAGGAGATTGCATGATTCACACTTAAAAGAGGTTATTTCTCTCCATCAATAACACAAGGACCCTTAGACAACCTATTCAGAGAAGGTCACTGCAGACCTCCAAAATCTGGAATGACGAAGCTCACTCTGACATCATGAATTCAAAATCCATCAGTCACTGCTAAAATTCATATTGTGTCAGGGTGATACTCTTCTCCTTCACTATCCATTATTATTCCACCCCATCCAAAGGCAATTAGATCATTTACACACATATACATATACATACACAGAGGCTCCATTCACTCTCAATATTTACTTTGCAAAGTTATGCTTCCTTTCAGATAAAAATGAGAAGAACCTGAAAGAGATAAATACTCAAATTGAGATGCGTTGTGCGATCACTCTCATGACCCTCTTTCACTTGCGCATTTCCTTTCCTTCTCTTGGAAATTCCTCTTCAAAGTTTGAATTTTATGACTTTTCTCTCTTCATTTGCTATGCTTTTCCCCTTTTCACCTTTTCTTTTATTGTCCATGTGTTCTCCTCCTCCATTCAATTTCCTCAGGCCATCTCCTTTACCTTTTTGCCCTGCCTTCTTCTTTGAGTTCTCCCTCTGCCCTTTTTATTCTGAGTTCCCGATATCCTTTATCAGACTCTGAAAGAATCTCCCCAGGAATTTCTCCCAGTCTTATTCCTGCCTGTTACTATTTCATAGAAGAAGGAAGTTAGTAAGGCTTAATTACCCCAAATCTGTGATTCTATCTAAACTATTTGATTACTATCCTAACTGGTCTCAGTGACCTGCATACCTCTGCATCATTTTGACATTTATACTAAGCATATTTTATATCATGATGCACAGCTATAAAATACGATGTAGAATCATAGAATGGCTTGGGTTGGAAGGGACCTTAAAGCTCATCCAGTTCCAATCCCACTACCATGGGCAGGGACAATTTCCACTAGACCAGGTTGCTCAATTAATCAAATATAAAATACAGATTTCCATGGATAGAGACACTGAATCAGAGATAAGGTGATCTTTATTAAGTCAACAAGCTGCTGAACAGCTAGTATATTGCAGAAGATGGTACTTGGTCTATGATAGCAAGACCCCTCATTCTAGCTAAATGACTGAAAATATTATGAATAAGTATGAGGGGAAAAGAAGTACATACGTTGAGGGTAAAGGTTAAACCCATTCAGATCCTTTCAGGGAGTTGCTAAAGATCAGTTCTGATAAGCTAATGCTTTCTGCTAGGAATAGCTTCCCTTTGATGCATGTAAACCTGAAATGTAAGACACGCACAGATAAAAGAATTACTCAGGTGTGCATTAAGAAAACATTTAAAGCAAGTCTGCAAGATAAAGCAGAGACCTTTCTGATTTTATCTGGGTATAAGAAGAATAAGTCTGGGTTTTATCTCTTCACTTATTTCTGTGGAAATATTCACTTCTATATAGTCGATTTAGTCTTAAGTAACCAGTTTTATTTTCACTTTATCCAAGAGCATTCTTCTCCCAGGAATGTAACCTGAGGCACTGGGGCATTTTAAGCTCTGTAAGAAAGAAAGAAGTATCGTAAAATGGCATGCTAAGCAGGAAAGCTTGACATGCAAAAAGACAGTAATGCACAGCTAAACCAGAAGTCTTATACAAATTTTTTAAGTGTCCTTTCAGGCTCTTGTAAAGAGCCTCTTTGCACCACAAACCTTCTCCATCTCCATGCGTCCCAATCCTATTTTCAGACTCTTCCTAAGCTCCCATGACTAACAATGCCTGTGTATGACACCGAAATCTTCATGTCACTCTTCCCACAGTGCATCTTTTTCATTACTGAGAATTTGACCCTTTTGTTGCACAAGCTAAATCCACTGTAGAGTAATGAAGTCCTTCACACACTATTACATCTAGAGGTAAAGAAGGGTATGAGGAGTGCTCTGAAGTGTGCTTGTTTCATGCTCATCTACATCAACTCAGTTTGAGCAGAAATTCAGCTGGGAAACTAGCAAAAATATAAATGTGCCTGCACAGAGAAACATCCAGAAAATGCCAGCCTTACACTTCAGAAAAAGATATAGAAGAACTTATGAAATAGCTGCTGTACCCTGCTGATAGCCTGTGGATAGCTGGCAACACAGACATCTCATGGATCACTATTCACTGGCCGTGTAGAATAGACACAGAATCACAGAATGGTTTGGGTTGGAAAGCACCTTAAGATCATCCAGTTCCAACCCCCTGCCATGGGCAGGGACACCTCACACTAAACCATGTCGCCCAAGGTTCTGTCCAGCCTGGCCTTGAACACTGCCAGGGATGGGGCATTTACCACATCCTGGCAGAGGTCAGCAAGTTGAAGACTGTTCCACCTTCTTTGGTCTCTAGAGTAAACTAAAACATTTTGGTGCTGATTACCTCCAGTAATTCAGAACCCAAATGTGAACAAACGTAACCTTCAGTGCTGACGACAATGTGCTTAGGATGACAGAACCTTTGATTTCTCAAGAGTGTTTTCCATTAGATTAAAAGCTGTTGTTTCTTCTTAAGGGGAAGATAAGGCTTGGTGGTTATTAAGCTTGCATTAAGAAAAATCGAAACAAGCATAGCAGCAAAAGAGGAAAACACTTTCTCCAGGTATAATGAGCATTAAATTAGCAGTTTAATGATCTCTGTAATTCTCTGAATTCAAGAAAGGCATGTGGTATCCAGCTGGCCAAACGAGATTTTGACAATGCGCCACAACAAACGTAGACTCTCATTTAATGTCTGTGGAACCAGACCAAAACATGAATACAGATTTCACAGCAACTGAGTGAAAAACACTTGTTTGGTTTCAGGTCATTGAGCTGATCTTTCACATGTTGCAGCTGACAATCAGATGCCTTTTCAGCTGTCAGAACGTGACCTTATTCTCTGCCCAATCTGGTCCTTACTGAATGGTGACTGAGATGCTGAAATTCACCTGTTTCTGACTTTCTGCTGTAAATGAACTGTAACTGAGATTTAGTAATTGGGAGTAGAGGTGGTTTTACCTCGAGAGAGAAGGAAAATGTGCTCGCCATACAAAGATAATCATTGGATTAAATGAATAAAAATACCACAGAAGAAACTTCCAGATTGGTGAATATATTCAGAACATGAAGTCATAAATTAAATCTGGGATTTTTTTGCCTTTGGTGGTTTTATTTTAACAGAGTTCTAATTTAAGAAAGTAAAAACTGGATGTAAATTTTCCACTGGCACGTGTTCTGTCTGCTCACACTGAGAACATGAAGTAATTTTAAATGATACCTTTTCTGTTGCTCATAATGCATTGCCACATGAGAGGACTGGTCCACAATTTTGTCCCCTCAAGAGCCAGATGTCCCTATTTATTTTCTCAGACTATTACTTTCCATTTTTCCTCTTCATTTTCAGAGACCTGAAAGAGAAAAGAAAGGAACATCAACTCTAGTGCTTCATAATACTTTGTCTTCGTGAACATGTATTTCTTACTCTGTGTTACAGACTGTCCTTTATTTACCAACTCAGTAAAAACTGGCAGATGCAAACAACTTTGTGCTTCAGTGTAATTGCATGAGAAAAATATGTTTATGAAGAACATATTGTGCAACTTAATAAAAGCATGCACTTACCATGAGCTTAACTTTGTAGATGGAGACTTGTCTTCAATCCCTTTTACATGAGCCAGGCGGATCAGACTGCCTAACCTTTAGGGCATCCAAGGACATCATGCGCAGCAGCCGCTGGCACTGGGTGGGAGATGGTTCCATGTCTGGTTGCTTTCTTTGTGAAGCTATCTTGAAAATGAAGAGATTTCTTTTGCTTTTTTATCACCATCTTGCAAAAGGCACAGATGCAACTATTGGCAGGATTGCCCTCTCACGGTATTGTTCCATTAATGTAAGAGTGAATTTTGGATGTATTTAATTTTCTTTTGGATTTCCTGTCTTTTAGGCTTACTTAAATCCTAATCTAACCAATTTCCAGAAGCAGACAACAGGAATGAAAAGAGCAATACTGCCTCTTATTTCCCAGGATTTTTCTGTTCTGCTTACTTGTGTTCATCCTCTGGGTTTCTTCATGAAGAACCACCAGTGTTTCAGCTAAAGAAAGGTCTTCTAAAACCAGAGATGCTTAAGTGACATATTTCCTCTGAACATGACAAGTTAGAATGTTAGAACCAACTAATCACATAGAAAAATTTTTCCCCTCTCATTTCATAGGTCTGTATTGACCAAATAAAATGTCTTGAGCAAATGTGTACCGGGAGAAGTCTGAAGAAATAAAAGCAATCAAACAAACACGATGAACAGAAAGCATCCGTAGCCGTACAGATCTGGTCCCTGTTATTAAGCTTATATAGAACTGTCCACTTGCTACCTGCATGGCAAGATCAGCGTCACAGTTAGGGTTACACTAACAATACGGAGAGGAACTTGTTCCATTGAACATGCTTACCTGCCCCTGGCTACTACCCAGGCAGCGTGTCAGCCACCCACACCAGCACGATGCCTGCACCCATGCAGAGACAGAGAAACAGGCACTTATGCCAAATTCATCTATTTTCAGTTATAGGTTTGACCTGCCCTGTTAACTGCACCCAGACAGGTTTGTGCATTCAAGTGATACAGAGCTAAACTCAGGGAAATTTGATTTTGGAGCATAGCTACAAATAAAACAAAACAAGTAGGACAGAGACCAGATAAGAGGCTGTCATCCTGACCGGGAAGAAGAAAACAGCCTCTGGCTGTAAAGTGGACTTATGCAACCACACAGCGTGGCTATTCCATCTCACGAGTTAATAGTTTAAGGATGGCAGAACATCTTTCTTGGTCAAAAGGATAACTGCCGGCACAGAAAGGAACCAAATGCAGAGGAGTTTTCTGAAGAACAAGCTCCAGGGGTTGTGCAACATGTGCAGGAGGTCAGGACACAGTTTTCAGGGGTAGAAGGAACACCAGCAGAACAGAAACCAACTTTGCGTTGCCCCTTTTACCTCACCAAAAATAGCTGTGTACAACTGTATCTGAGTTGAAATGTCATTTCTCAACACCAAAAAACAATGATTAACATCCACGAGGAAGACAGAACTCTTTGGCATGTTTATAAGCCTAGATTTATTTGGATCTTGTGAAAGTATGGCCAAACACCACTGTGCCTGTCTTTCTGCGCATCTTCTTTAGAGCCTGCTTTTGCTGGACTGTCTACCCTTCCTCTGCTTGACTGTCTATCTTTCCTTATGTTACACTGTGAGGTCCTTTATAGCCATGGAAAAATGCTTTCACAATCATTTAGTGATCAGTATCCTTTCCAAATTTGATTTAGGCTCTTAATCAATTAAGAACCAGAGACAGCCAATGACACCAGAGTCACAGAACTGCCTGTAACAGTTCTAGGAGTTTGTTCTTCCAGAAAGTTCTTGGATATCTCTGATGTGCAGAACACAGAAAAATATGCAAATTTATAACTGACAACTATTTCAAATATTGTATAAACAAGCCTGAGTCGGCAGTGTTGCATTTTATCTTGCTTGGGAAAAGTGTAGAGCAGTTGATTGAATTCATAGAACCACAGAATGGTTTGGGTTGGAAAGGACCTTAAGATCATCCGGTTCCAACCCCCCTGCCATGGGCAGGGATGCCTCACACTAAACCATGTCACCCAAGGCTTTGTGCAACCTGGCCTTGAACACTGCCAGGAATGGAGCATTCACCACTTCTTTGGGCAACCCGTTCCAGTGCCTCACCACCCTCACAGTAAAGAATTTCTTCCTTATATCTAACCTGAACTTCTCTTGCTTAACTTTGAACCCATCATCTCTTGTCCTATCACTACAGTCCCTGATGAAAAGTCCCTCTCCAGCATCCTTGTAGGGAATTCAGTTAAGTTGGATTAATTAACTTAAAGTGAAGGAGATGATTGAAAATTCAAATTTCATAACATAGATAGAATGGAAAACCTGTGCTATTCACTTAGCAGCTCGGTCAAGTGGCACATATGGAAAGCAAGTGGGTACATGTATCTCCATTCCCTCAAATAGGAATCTATTTGTCAGCTTACTGCCTGGTTCAGTGATATATAAAATGCCTTTATATTTTCCCTCAGGAACACGGAAAAGAAAACATTCAGCATTAAAACAACCCTCGAACACACTGCTCTCCAGTGTACAATACGAAGTGAAAGTGCACATGAAAGTTCCTCTGGTTAGAACAGGGACACTTCTTGGGAAGGAGGAGACACAACTTCCCAAGGGATATGGCAGAATCAGGACTCAAATACCCCTGAAGCGGTACTGGAGGGGGAATTGGACAAAGTTGAGTTATCGTGGTTTAGTGTGAGATGTCCCTGCCCATGGCAGGGGGGTTGGAACTGGATGATCTTAAGGTCCTTTCCAACCCTAACTATTCTATGATTCTAACACACTGGTGTTGATATCTGGGCTAGGAACAACTCTGGGAGGATGCATGGATGTCCAGCATGGAGGAATGACCAAAGAAAGGCTAGTTAGAAAATTTAAAAGGAAGGATAATCCAATGGCTATGGCTTTTTCTTTAGATTCCACTAATAATATTGGGTCTAATCCTCTCAGAGTAAACTTCAAAATATACATATTAGTGGTGCAAAGCCTTTAAACAACTTGTTGGGTGTAATGTTTCCTTCTAGTGGTCAGGGCACCAAACCTGACAGAGGTTAAGGACTGTCTGGATGATGCTCTTAGTCATATGATTTAGTTTTAGGTAGTCCTGTGAGGAGCAGAGAGTTGGACTCGATGATCCTTATGGGTCCTTTCCAACTTGAGGTATTATGTGATTCGGTAATTCTTTTCCAGCCATCAGTCCTTGCCCAATATGAATGTCACTTATAAATAATTCTGGTTATTTCAGATTTATTTGCCAAAAAAAAAGAATCACTCCTGAAAAAATTTCTTCCAGATCAGGATTCCCATAAATCCCCTATTTGGATTCATGTCTAGTTTAAATCAGATCCATTCCATTTCAGTTAAAGAAATCACTGTCAGTTCTGCTACAGAGTAACATATAAATAATAACCTATATGCAAACCCCTAACGGCAAGAAGAGCTATAAACTATTCATGGGTTATCTGTAGATGTGCAGGTATACTTCTGGAAAGCATATAGAGGGTCTATAGATCATACAGACACTCTGACCTGAAATCACATGTAAAGGAGCTATCACTGCCACAGTTCACCACTGACCAGCCATTGAAAGACTGTCATGCACTGGTAGACGGTGATGGATAAATTGCTTTCTTCATATGCTTTTCTCACAGCATTCCTGATATATCACAGCTTGTGCAAGACTTCCAGTGAAGGCTTGCAGGCAAGCAAACAGCAATCATTTAAAGCTGTCAGGAAGAGAATCAGCTATAAGCAGAGACAGCTGCCTGCAGCATCACACCCAAGAAAACATTTGGGTCCTTGTGGTACTGGCTGGAAATCCAGACAATGCCCCTGTCCAAAATCAATTACTTGCTACTGACCACAGGAAACTTAACACACACAAAAAAAGGGCAAACCAAATTAAACTGTGAAAAAAACCCACACTGAGGGATGTGGAAAAATACAGAGAAAAAAATAGAGGACATAATGCAAAAAAAACCAGGAAAATCGTGAAAAGAACTGGGTTAAAGTATTATAAGTGGCTTATGACACCAAGGAATTTAGGATTTATGTTAGTATGGAATTTATGCTTTGTGGTGCTGAGGACTCTACTGAAGGCACCATCCTAGATACAGAATTTTATGTACACATCAGCTTCATTTCTCTTTTGCTACCATGGCCATGTCCCCATTTATAAGTGGGAAAACACAGACAAGTGCAATATCACGACTCAGGGGTGATATTCCTGTTACCTGATACGCCATTTGGATCCTTCAAACAATGAAAAACTATAACATTTTTTGGACCAGAGATGCATTTGATAATGTCGCTGTTTCAGATTGCCTTTACTACATAAACCAACATAATCAGAATTAAAGAGGCACTCTTTTGTCAATTTATTCTTTTGCCAAAAAAACCCCAACCCTGCTTGCTTAATCTTGTTCTCTCTCCACATCCTGCCTCGATTTCTTCCTTAGACCGCTGCTGTAATAACAGTGTTGTTGTCACTATTTAAAACATCCACTGAGTCAGCACACTGACACTTGGAAAGGTGTCTATTCAGGATGGTTTATAACTGACAATGTTTTTACAAGATGCTGAATGGCACTTCCTTCTTTAAGATACGGGATTGCTGAATCTTCCTTCTTTCTATTCACTATGTGAACATGCACATTTTCTGCTTTGTTTGGGGATGAAGATAAAGAGGCATTTACATTACCTATTGTGCTGTAATGGGTAAACGTCAGTAAAAAACCTGCATGGTAATGCAAATCTTGAGCAACTTGCTCTTTCCAAGTGCTCTGAATATTGCTCTTACCTTTATGAGCAAGGAGTCTACCTAAGAACAAGTCTGCAGTTTCCACATGGGGCATGTCACTGGCTTAACAAATGAAACTCACAAGTCCCCTTTGCCAAGACCTTTCTTCTGACAGACACAGGATGAGGGAGTGCTTGAGGTTGGAGTGCACCTCTGGAGACCACCTACCCCAGCTCAGCAGGGTTAACTACATCCTCAGACCTTCATCCAGTCAGGTTTCCAATACATCTGAGTAGGGAGACTCCGGTGCCTCTGTTCCACCACGCACACAGGGAGTGGACACTGACACAAAGACTGCATAATCATTGACTTTCACAGCTGACCAGAGAAGCAAAGGCAAGAAAACTCATAAAATATGTATTACTTAAATGACAGCATGACTTGCAGTTTAGTGCAATACAGTCCCTACCTAGTAATGCCCCAGAAATTGCTGAAACCAGAGCATATGCTCTAGTATAATCAACCTATGGTTTTAATGTGACCTTCTGACTCAAAGTTCACATGAAGACTACCCATTTCATGGCTTCATTCTAATAAAAAAATAATGAAATAATCTTTTTAAGTATAAATCTGTTTTCCTGCTCATTTTTATGAGCTAAGTAGGAAATACAAGCTGCATCCTACAACAGTGCTTTAAAGAATCCCAGAGGCTGCTAGCTAAATCACTGCTCACTTTAAATATCTGGTATATTCAGAAAGAACTAGCTAATAGTTTGTATTTCTTTAATACCTGATCAAAAAATGAACTAGAATTTGCTGTTTACCCAAGCATAACCCTGGTCTCCTATTATTAGGCTAATCATTGCCTAGAAAAAAATTGCTATAGTGTTTGTCATCTTACGATCAAGCCGATAAAACTCACCACAAGCCATTTAGAACAGAATACAACCCCATCAATAGAAACTCTAACTTTTTGATTCAAGCCATTTAAATGTCTGCTATGGGAAAAGTTTTGTTCATTGCTTCAGAGAACAGCTACACCATCCTTTGAGTGAGAAAAGCAATACGAGCAGATACACGCTGCAATGGTTCTGACATAGAGTGAGGTCCCCGTCACCTCTGAACAATAAGCAGCAATGGGAACATCATCTGCTCTGCAACATATACGGTGTCACTCACGAGTAAGGAAAATAGATTTCTTACTATTTGGGTTCATAGAATATAGCTTAAAAATGTTCAAACAATATTTAGACACAAACATTTCCATATGAGAATTCCCTGGCCCTGTTCTGGGATTTCACTAAGGAAAATGTAGCTTTTTGATACGCCAGATGTGCAGTATATTGCAAAATACATACGCAGAAATAAGTTTTATAGAGAAATATATGTGAGAAATATAGGCATACATTTTACTTACCATAGACAAAGTGTGGAATATTCTTCACCCGATTGTAACACTGCAAATGCATGAAAGAATTTGAAATGGGCCAGTGAACAGAAGGATTTTGCCCATTCTGTGCCGTGTTTTTACTTACACTGTGAAGAAAGGTGAAAAGAGCAGTCTTTCTACTAAATCCCTTTTGAACATAAACTCCACCGCATTCACCTAGCTGAAACATAACTTAGGTTAATGGTGCCACCTGGTGACAAGACTTACTCGCTGTTCCCATACCTTGCCAAGCAAAAGAACCTCATATGCTCTAATTCTTCCCCTCGAGAGTAACCCCCTAAAAAACCCTGCATTACCTCCAGCACTTACTTGCCCTAAGGAGCACAGCGTACTGGACACATAGAAAGAACAAAGAACAACAGGAAAGAAAATATCTAACAGGCTTCCACTGTAGACACTACCACACACTTTGTTACTAGCTTGTAAGGGAACGCATTTAATAGCACACACAGAGGGAGAAATGACAGTGATTTATCTCAACCTGCTGGTGATGGGGGAGCAGAGCATTTTGTCTAGCTCAAAACCTTCGTATTCACTGTGATGGTGTGTAAGACTTTACTACCGCCTCCTAGGATTTTACTACTCCCATGACTGCAGCCCCTAAACAAAAACCACATGCTCTTTACATCTTACCCGTCAGTGATAACTCACATGAGAAATTAATTCCGAGGCCATAAATTGCTCTGTGCATCTCTCCCTGTGCTGCAACACTGCTCAATATGATCGCAAAATATTTAAGGGGAGGTTCCTTTAGTGGGATTAGTTTCCCACCCTGATTCCTCAAGGTAAATCAGGATTCACACTGCAGGTACACGCTACGGGAAGTACTTGGAGTGAGGAAGGAGCAAGCATTGGCCATGCCAAGCAGGGCTGGAATCCTTCCTCAAACACAGGCAAGGTCAGAGGATGGAGTGCAGGAAAGACCTGAAGCCCGTTTGATATCTGCCAAGGCATAAAATCAACCTATATTATATTACTATATAATACATATAATAATATATATATAATAACATAATTATACTACTTTCTGTCACATATATAAAATATCAAGAAAATGCATATGTGGATAGCTTTAAAAAAGCTAATGTTTAAAGAGGTGGATGGAGGAGAGTAAAAGAAATGGAGATAGGAGCTTGTACCTTGCAGGAGATGCTTGGGCACAGACAAACACAAACTCAACAACATGTCACCCAACTTACAGTTCTTAGAATAGTTGTACAATAAAATAGTTGTACAATAAATAGGATTTGGGTTATGGATCATATTGATGATTTCTCTACAGCTTTGCTCATAAGCAAAATACAACTTCCCGGCAATCACAGCACAACCACCAGTTTAACTACATGACAATAACAGTTACACGTGAAACCATTTAGTCATTTAGGAGTCTCATTGCAGCTTTACTCCTACCCAGCTTTCAGAGCATCCTATTTAGCACTTGTAGTTGCAGCACAAATGCTGACTGGTCCTTCCCATTTATACAAAAGAGGACATTAAATAGCACAAAGCTTATTTAAAGGTAGTATACTTGCTTCGTAGTTCTCCATGCTCACACAAGGTTTGCTGATTTTTTGCTAAACTCATCATTTTGGAAGGGCACATTAAGGTACTGGTCAGCTTCAAATGTGTTCTTGAGTAGAGGAAAAGTGCATCACTTCATGCCAGAACCCTTTACAGACATGGATTTCCCTTCTACGGAACCTGATTAGGGATCTCCTTAATTTAACAAAAGCAATATCTCAGCTGAATGATGGATATTGTTCTCTTAGAAGCCCATTTCACATAAGACAGTCACATGCTGCACATGCAAATTATACAAGTATCCATATGCTTCATTTATACAACTATTTAACCAAACTGGCACAATAAATATGTCTAGTTAGATACTTGCAGTAAGTGTGCAGCTGTCTGGAAGGAGGTACAAAATCACCATCATGAAATCCAAACTGCAGCTGGCATTAATCAAAGCTTTGCCCTTGAACATTCATCACTGTGATATTGCTGTGACAAAGTGGACTTTTACTGCCGTTTGGGACGGGAAGATTTTACTTCCTTAAATAATTCAAGTTCTCTAGTGGTGCAGATGCTGTAAAAAAGCCAGTTTTCATGTTTGCTCTCAACACAGCAAATATGCAGCGGAAAGATCATCAAAATGTTATAGAACACTAAAAATGCTGCATATTTAAATGACAAACTTTTGCACAGTATGTAGGAAATCACTATTGAAAGTATTTGTCTTGAATGGAAATCACACATTTCTTGGATCAATGGACTGGAGAAAATGCAGTCAGAAAAGATCTGGTTGTTTGGTCACATGAAGGTTTTTACAATATTGAAAAAGTGGTGTAGAAACAGCTTTAGTTGAGATGAGGTTCTGTGCCTAAAGATATGCCATTCACTACATCCTTTGATCAGAAAAGATCATTTGGGTTGAAAGGGACCTTTAAAGGCCATCTAGTCCAACCCCCTTGCAATAAGCAGGGACACCTTCAACTAGATCAGGTTGCTCAGAGCCCCATCCAACCTGACCTTGAATGCTTACAGGGATGGGGCAGCCACCATCTTTCTGGGCAACCTGTGCCAGTGTTTCAACACTCTGATTGTAAAATGTTTTTTCCTTATATCTAGTCTGAATCTCCCCTCTTTCACCTTAAAAACAATGCCCCTTGTCCTATCACTACAGGCCCTACTAAAAAAATCTGTCCCCATCTTTCTTATAAGCCCTCTTTAAATATTCAAAGGTCACCATGAAGTCTCTCTGGAGCCTTTTCTCCAGGCTGAACCAAGCCCAGCTCTGTCAGCCTGTATCCATAGGACAGGTGCTCCAGCCCCCAGAGCATCTCTGTGGCCTCATCTGGACCTACTCCAATGGGTCCATGCTTTTCTCCTACCAAGGACACCAGAGCTGGACGTAGGACAGCAGGTGGGCTCACATCAGAGTGGAGCAGAGGGGGAGAATCACATCCCTCGACCTGTTGGCCACGCTCCTTTTGATGCAGCCCGTCATACAGCTGGCTTCCTGGGCTGTGTCAAGGCTTCACTTAAGACTATGAGCCATCATTCCTTTCAAAGATGAATAACAACTTTACAAGGATTTTGGTTTTCGTGTAGTTGCAAATAAAATATGAGCCTTCTTCTGTATACACTGACTAGAAGTTAACCAGTGCTCTTCAGAGTCAACATGGTCTTCGTCCCTAGAGGCTAACAGGCCAGTGGATCTCCTTGGATCCACTAAAGTCAAATCTTGCCACAAGAATGAGATTTTGGGTGACTGCTATCATGCATGTTAGGCTAGACAAACGACACACCTAAATAAGATCAGTAGGTACAACCTGCAGCAACTGAAGGTATACTCTGACAAAGCTTGTCAGGTATCTCCCAGAACCCTCAATCACCAATTATGCCATGTAAATTACACATGCTTGGGACCATCATTTAGGACGGAGCTTGGATTCATACTTCTGAACTATTTCAGCCTCCAGAACAGAGCAGCCACATACACTGATTTCTGGGGATGATCCCTGGGCTGTGAATCTTTAGGGAGACTGTTGGTTGGATGGGGCAAATCCTTGTCAGGAATCATTCAAGCAATTTTATAGTATCAATGAGTAAATCCTCCTGTATGGAAACATGTTCCCAGGGTAAATCACTAATAAAGACATTTCCACATAGATTTCAGCTGTCAGTGTGTTCTCAGAGAGCAGTTTATTGGATGGTGAGAGCGTGCACATGGGCAGTTAACTAACTTGCTGGAAATCCCTACTCCTTTTATTTTTTAATAGACTATCTGGTTTTAATTTTGTATTCCCTTTAAAATACTGATCATTATTGAATTAGAATCCATGAAGCCTGTTTATTCCATCATAATCACTCAGATTGCATGTTATGAGCATGTATCCTCCAAAGCAAGACTGGCAGTAAAAAGTCCCACAGACAGCAGCTCCATCCACAGATAGACATAGATTTGTCCAAACTGTATGATAAATACTTTCCAGTAATTAAAAGATTTTTTAAATAACAATTTATCATGAACAATGCAAAAATCCACATAAATATTAATAATTTGTACACCAATAAAAACTCATTGTTCTCTCTTATTTTCATATGTTCCAATTTCTAATTACTGCCTGACATTCTCTGACCCATTCTTGCTCTCGGTGGATCTCATGTCCCATCTTCCACAATGAAGACAACAAAACTGAACGAGTGTATGGCCTCGAACTGGATCTAAATGTTCTCCAAGAGAATGAAGTCGGACAGTGCTTTCCATTGTAACTTAAGCCTGACTGCCTAAATCCAGATGATCTCATGGTATATGATGTAAGCTTTGGATTCCTCAGTTAAGCTCTGTGTTCAGTCACAAGTGTCCTACGAGATCTTGGGTCAGTCACTAAAGCCTTTGTTCGGATGAGGTGGGTTTTACAATCAGTAAACAAAGTCCCAGCAGAGCCATGGGGCTTCTCAGAAGCCTTCTGTGTTATTTAGATAAGGACATTAGATGTCTCATTCTCAGCAGACACACGTACTGGGATGCTGCTGAGGCATCACATGGAAACACTGAACTGCAGCCAGACGCAGGTTTAGGAAGCACTGTACACAGACAGTGTTCTTTATGATGAAATGGGGAACATTACTTATCTCCCTATTCCAGAGGAGGGCTGTGGATGTGTGCTCTTTAAAATAAAGAGGCAATCCTCTTTAAGACCATCTAAGTCTCCCAGGTTGGCTGTCCTTGTGGCAAACTCAGGTATAAACTCTCAAAATACAAAGTTCACCTCACACATCACATCCATTTTAGAATGTTTTACACACCTTGTGTTATGAGCAAAATCTATCAGTCTAAAAGGGCTCTCTAATTCCTCATCTAATGAGACTCTATACAGAAAAGCAGCTGGAGCTCCTGCTCATAAACACTTTGCTACAATTACAAGCTAAGCAAAAGAATTGGGCTTTCTAATCGTAATAAACTACCAAGCGGAATGTGTAATAAAATCTAACAAGGTCTCTCTATATTGCCTTGTGTTAATACAAGCCTTTTAAATGACCATCTCCTGCAAAATGCCACGCAACTAATTAAGTGAGGAGTGGTTTTCTCAGGTTAAGTAGAGCACCTACATTGCTGCAATTATTGTGCCTTTGGAAAGTCTGTCCTGATTCCATCCCCATTCAAAGATGGGAAGAGAAATCATGTCAGCATTACAGCAAGTTTTGTGTGATCGTTCTCAAGTGCATTTAGCGAGCGGTGGAAACGGGCAGGCAAAAGAGCTCCAAATAAACACACACCACTTTGCACCATCATAGTGCCTCTCATCCAAGGGCTTCGGTGCATTTGATAAATATTAATTAACTCACACACTGCTGCTTTGAAGTAGGCAAGGGATGTATTTAAGTATCACTTTGTTTGCTACTGAAATGCATTCCCGCTTTCCACTCTTGAGCGGGATGCAGCAGCTGCTTAACAACACACATTAATATTAAATGAGAGTTTTAGAGAAGCAGCAAGGCATACTTAATCCAAAAGAAACCCCAGAGGGATTTACACAGGCAGAAAGCAATTACTTAAAGCAACGGCTCCCAAACTCCCTGAGTGATTTTGTTCTCCTTCATTTAAATCTGCTGTGGATGTTAATATTGGAGGATCTTGCAGGCAGCCTGTCACATCTGAGCTGCAGACAGGGGAATGAACATTGGTACAGAATCTGGGCCAGAACTGGTAGAATCTTGCTTTTATGCTGACAAAATAATCCCTGGGACTTAAGTGATCACAGGACAATAATATTTAGTTTTAATACTGCTGGAAGAGGATATGAATAGTGGTTGGATTTCAGAGGACTCAATAATTAAGCCCTCAAACAGCTAGTCCATACACCCAAACACTGCCTAACTGGTGAGACCTTATTTCCAACACATCCGACCCGGTGTGGATAGCATACTGAGCAGTGGCCATCAGCTGGCTCGGGTTTCTGTCCCATTTCTCATGGTGGCTCCATCAGCGGGGACATCTCCTGCCAGTGCAGAGAACTCACCACTTGGAAGTCACAATTTGGGGCACAACATCACCTCAGCCGCATGCCCTGCATTACAGGGAAACCTCTTTACAGTCTCACAGTGCATCATCTAATGAATACCCACCTGTCTCAGCATGCAGACTAAGTCAGAATCATAGAATCATGGAATAGTTAGGGTTGGAAAGGACCTTAAGATCATCCAGTTCCAACCCCCCTGCCATGGGCAGGGACACCCCACACTAAACCATGCCACCCAAGGCCTCATCCAACCTGGCCTTGAACACCGCCAAGGATGGAGCATTCACAACCTCCCTGGGCAACCCATTCCAGTGCCTCACCACCCTCTCAGTAAAGAGTTTCTTCCTTAGATCCAATCTAAACTTCCCCTATTCAAGTTTGAACCCGTTACCCCTTGTCCTGTCACTACAGTCCCTAATGAAGAGTCCCTCCTCAGCATCCTTGTAGGCCCCCTTCGGACACTGGAAGGCTGCTCTGAGGTCTCCACACAGCCTTCGCTTCTCTTCAAGGTCTTGCTTGAGCAGATGGAAACTACTAGGAAAGATTCAGATTCATAACAAGACAGAACGTGTCAAGCAGCCATTCAAAAACTGCAACAGTGCAGCAGAAACCAAACAGAAGGAGCAGACAGTTTTCTTTTACTGTGAAATATCATCACCAGTCTCTTCTTCTTGTGACCAAAAGAGAGGGTGTTTCGACAAGATCGGTCTAAGCTTGGTACATAACTATATCTACAAATTGCTTTACTATTTCAATAGCCTCTGTTGGAATGAGTGGAAGCATTTTGCTGAGGAAATCTCCAGTTATCCCTGTAAATATGTCATTTAAATACACTTCTGCACTTCAAATACCATTTTTACAGGCTTTTCCTGAACTGTGTTTAAGAAGTTTAACCAGCCAGCCCATTCTGACAGGCTATCCAAAGCATTTGCTTGGTTTTACACCAAATCCACATCAGGGCTTCCAGTCTCAGCACTAGGATTATATTAACAGCTTAACTTGTACTTACTTATTAACCAGAAACAATTTTGGCAGGCAAACCAAACATTTATCTTAATTGAAACCATCGCATCTTTACTTTTCCATTACATTAATAAACAAGGTCACCAGATGGCCCTTTTAGGATCATTGAGATGGGATTCTTGGGTCCTTGTGCGCTTCACCACAAGGCTAAAAACCCTTAACATTGCCAGAATATGACAGGAATCATTAGTCCAGCACTGGCATTCTCAATATGTCCAAAATACCTCCAACAAAAACCTGGATTACACAAACACAGAATCCTGGGGATCAGCTCTCCCATATTCACAACATGCGACAGCAGGCCTGGGGCCGCACGCTATGGAGCACACACCATGGAGCAGTGGCATAGGAGCATTGCATTTGATATGCATTAATTAAACCATCCCCATAAGAGGAATTTATTTCTTAGCAAGGCCAAGTGTCTTTTACTGAACAGTTAATTCTGCAGCCACGTATTCAGCCTGCAAGATGATAACATGGATCACCATTATATATAGTTAAAACGACCTAGCAGAATATTAGCATCCTTCTCTTCAGTGTTCAGGAATGGGACCTGACCTTCATATGGCTGATTTGAGGGAGACTGTACCAGGCAGTTCTTTGCTTGTCCTGACACTAACTCGTTTGTAGGGCCACTACTCCCACATTTCTGCAGAGAGCTTTTCATGAAAGAAAACAAATCTTAGATGTTTTCCCAAACCCCTTAAGCTTCTGAGCACAAAACCATTCTATATCCCCACTTTGCATTGAAAAGATTGGTTTTTCATTTAGATATACTGCACAAAACTGTAGCCTCACATTATTGTGAGGGTGCTGAAGCACTGGTACAGATTGCCCAGAGAAGCTGTGGCTGCCCCATTCCTAGCAGAGTTCAAGGCCAGCTTGGACGGGGCTTGGAGCAACCTGCTCTAGTGGAAGGTGTCCCTGCCCATGGTAAGGGGTTGGAACTGGATGAGCTTTAAGGTCCCTTCCAACCCAAACCATTCTCTGATTTCATGATCCCATGCTAGGCATTTGGATGAGGTTTGGTGTTGGTGCATTTACACGACCTAGTAACTTGGAGGCTGACCCATAGGAAGAGAGTGACATACTACTGCAGTACTCAATCTCTGCAGTACAAACATCTCAAATGGGCTTATGCATTTCTATGTTGACAAATCCCCCATGCTAGCTGGCCATATTTGTCATTACCTAAACCTAAGCAAATCTTTGGACAGCTAATGAATTGCACAAACAGATGTTAAGCAGCTCCTGCTTGCTTTGCCTTCATGGCCAGTTCAAATTCTTTAAGCAACTCCAAAAGATATTCAGTGGCTGGAAGAGCACTAAAACATCTTGAATTGGAGTTCAAAACACTGGGAATTCACAGGGATTCACAGGATAAACTTCATGCAGCGAAAAATAAAGCGTACCTGTAGGACCCTTACACCACGATGCAACATTGTCCCTGATCCCACAGAAGCCCTAGTGATACTCATAGATCAGAATGCACTTCTGCTAAGCAATCCAAAGCATCTTGAAAGAGAAAACAAGTGTGGGCAAAATAAAGTAATACCAACAGATATGTATACGGGAAATCAATGTTACCACAAGATGTCACTCTAAACTTTACTTAGAGAAGGGGTTTGACTACTTTAAACAGATCAAAGTTACTTTTTCCCAAGTGTATTTATTTTCTTCCAAATTGAATTTAATAAACTTAAAATATAAATTACTGGCTTAGAAGGGAAAAAACAACTAAACAAACACAAGAAATAGAGTCCACCCCATCAAAACTCACTGGTAAATCCTCACAAGGCAGGCTGGGTGTGAAATGAAAATAAAAACAGAACAGTCTTTTGGTTTTAGAGGTTGAAGAAGAAAAAGAATAAAGTTACAGTTCTATATCACAGGATAACATTAGAGATTAAAACTAATTCAAGAACGAAAAAGCAAGACCTGGGAGAGTATATGCAGTACAGAATGCAATCCTGCATAGAATCATAGAATGGTTTGGATGGGAAGGGACCTTAAAGATCACCCAGTTCCAAGCCTTCTGCCACAGGCAGGGACACCCTCCACTAGACCAGGCTGCTCAAAGCCCATCAATCCCTCTGTCTCACTGTGATTAGGTTGGATTTCTCCTGCTATCTACCTGTTTTGAAAGACACTGCCCGACACAATTCCTCCTACTACCAGCAGGTACTTGGATTCTGGGAACACAATGCATCTCCTGACAAATTCCCTGATGTAAATAAGCATTCATATATATGAATATATCTACATATGTTAAAATACGTAATTATATCATGTTAGTGTATATACATGTGTGTATATATATACATAATATTGTGAATATATGAATTTTTTATGTAAATATATATATCTAAACCCAGAAGTTTGGTGGAAGAAGGCAACAAGGGCACTCTTGAGCCATATATCCTCTATGTGATGGAAGCAGAGGACCAGCCCAGGGCATGCAGCAAGGCAGTGGCAGAGCCAGGATCAGGAAGTGAGTCCTCCAAGCAAAGACGCTCAAGCACCATCTGCTTTGACGTTTCCATTATCAGTAGTGCATCAAAAACTATGATGGCCCAAACCCCAGCACCTCCAAGAAATATGCCTTCAAACCACTTATTTTGCAAAAGAAAACCATCTAATTCAGCTAAAGCATTTAACTATTGTGACATTAGGACAAAAATCAGATTGAAGACAAAGGAAATAGTACATTTGGTGGGGTCAGCATAGAATCATAGAATCATAGAATAGTTAGGGTTGGAAAGGACTTAAGATCATCCAGTTCCAACCCCCCTGCCATGGGCAGGGACACCTCACACTAAATCATGCCACCCAAGGCCTCATCCAACCTGGCCTTGAACACCGCCAAGGATGGAGCATTCACAACTTCCTTGGGCAACCCATTCCAGTGCCTCACCACCCTCTCAGTAAAGAATTTCTTCCTTAGATCCAATCTAAACTTCCCCTGTTTAAGTTTGAACCCGTTACCCCTTGTCCTGTCACTACAGTCCCTGATGAAGAGTCCATCCCCAGCATCCTTGTAGGCCCCCTTCAGATACTGGAAGGCTGCTCTGAGGTCTCCACGCAGCCTTCTCTTCTCCAGGCTGAACAGCCCCAACTTTCTCAGCCTGTCTCCATACAGGAGGTGCTCCAGTCCCCTGATCATCCTCGTGGCCTCCTCTGGACTTGTTCCAACAGTTCCATGTCCTTTTTATGTTGAGGACACCAGAACTGCACACAATACTCCAAGTGAGGTCTCCCGAGAGCAGAGTAGAGGGGCAGGATCACCTCCTTCAACCTGCTGGTCAAGCTCCTTTCGATGCAGCCCAGGATACGGCATCTCCATTAGGCTGGTGCAGGCTGGTGTGAAGTGTTGGACAGTTTTCACCTCACTGTAAAACATGTTATCAATACCATCGCAATGGAATTTGAAATGAGAAACTCTTCTTTTATCCTTAAAATCTGGGAAACCATTATAAGTAAAATTAACTGCAAAACACTGATGAGGTTGTAACAGTCACTCCCAAAGTTAGTCACAGCTTAAGTATATGGTCACATACTATTTTTCTCCCTCCCCTGACACTTTATTCAGTACACCGAACAGGCCTGCTCTGGGAAGCTGAGCAACCTTTGCATCATTCATCTCAGGAACTGAAAGGCTGGGAGCAATAAGAAGATTTTTTGAAGGTTCTTTAGCTTAAGAGCATTAAATGCCACCCCAGGAATTACATCCTACCTCTGACTCCTACAGTCACATATGCTGTGTTATTCCAAATGATCACCTACCACATCTTCATGCTTTAATTGCCCAAAATGAGACCCTGGGACAGTCTTGCTGGAATAGTGATACTCCCTGTTGCAGCTGGAGCTGTGGTCAGACATTAAAAGTGGTGTATGTGGTGATGTCTCCAATGTCTCCAATCAGGCCTCAAAAATAAGTATATCTTTTTACCACTATTTCTTAGGGCTTCTGTACCATCTCTGTGGCACAGAACTACAATCATCTCATCACACGGTAAATAACAATGGGAAAGCAATGGATTAAATAGTCGCTCATGAGCTGCACACTGAGTGAAGAAGGGTCTTTGAAGGAAAACAGTTTGAGGTCAAACAAGTAAGTATCACACTGCATGTATGGACAGGAATTTAACTCAGTTCACAGAAGTTACCCAAGTTATAGCACTGCCCTACCTCTGAGCACAGACCTATTCTTTTCACATTGTTTTGAAATACCAGGTCATTTCTGTGTAACGTAAAATAATGATAATTGTTATTAGAAAAGCCATTTTCTAACGCCTGGGATTTCATGCAATAAAAGTGCCTTCATCAACTACATCAGCAGAAATTCCAAACCACACAACTATGATGACAAAATGGAGACGGGAAGAAACAAATGAAAGACATAAATTCAGCCTGCTTTGGAAAGAGCTCGTAACCATCTCAGTGGCAGATCAGGGTGACAGAGCCCAAACACAGCCGCAGAGAACGGACCACACAACAGAATAAACACACAATGGGAACGAAAAACAGTCTGTGGTGTTTCTTGTCAAGACATATTTTAATACCCAAGAGAGCTCCAAAGTACAGAGTCATACCTGAGCAAACTACAGAAGTTTGCGATAAATACGCTACCCATGGTTAGCTGATATTATGTGCATTTCAATTTATACAAGTATTATATCAATTAATATATAAATATATACACAAATATATACATATATGTATATGTAGGATTAAGTAGTTTATTTTCATGCATTTTACTATTCAGTGCTCAATCCCAATTGCACTTAAATCACTTAAATCAGTGTCTTTCACTGACTCCCACAACACTGGAAGAACAGGGTTATGAGAAAGAGTCCTGAGGTTCCAGCAGAGCACCAGGCAACCAATTTAGCTCATTTATAGAAGCCTTGAAAACCATCAGGTATAACACTCTTCAAGGCCAAAATGTTTCTGCAGTTTCAAAGCTGCCATTCAAAGCTGCAGTTTCTTAAAACCTTATATTCACTAAACAAAAATCACCGTCACAGTCTAGCCTGAAATGACTCCGCAGACCAAAACATTCGGGAGACAGAACAGCTCTGCTATTTTAGAGACAAAAATAAACACTGGGATTAGTGATGGAACAGCTTGCTCCAGATTATTTTCTTCCATTTTATTAGTAGATGTACAAACTACATTAGCAGGCTATAAATCCACCCTTTCTTTATTTAACGCCAAAAAAATCATCCATCCCATTGTTCTTTTATATTCCCTCAGCTTGGAAAAGAAGAATACATTATTCAAAATGAAACCAGATAATCTAAATGCATCTTTTAATAATTATTATCTAGTGCTCATCACAAACCAATAATAAAAGGCTATCCCTATTTAATGCAAAGAGAAAGAAAAGCTTCACACTGGGACAGCAGCCACACAGCAACAGCTGCTGCAACTGCATTATATTAATTCTAATTATACATGGAATCCATATGGCCAAGACACACTTAAAAAACCCAAAACAGTACAGGAGCAAAACTGGCTTTTATTTCTTGCTGGGTATTGAAAACGAACAAGCTCAACAACTATCACATTGCTCATATTAAAATCTCATCTCAAAAATGGTTTATTTCCAATGCACAGCTTTTGCATTTCGATTGAGAAAAGTCCACAGAGCTTCTGAATTCCTTGTCTGAGATGTAAATGCTGTCATTCATTGGTTAAAAGGCAGCAAAACGCGAGCAGAGGGTTGCATTAGGATTACAAGTGATTATGTATTACCTAGGTTGTATCAGTGCAGTAATCGGTTTCTTCTTGTATACAAATAGACTGAGAATCAATCCAAATACCTGGGCTGGGATTCTGAATTTTTCGGAGTCTATCAGCATTCATATCCATGCAATTCTTTAAGGGAGAGGTGAACAACAAGGATGAGATCCCAATCAATATTCCCACAAACATAAGAGGTATGTAAAGCCATATGTATTCCCACAAATGTAAGACAGCTTTGCTTTTGGGTTGAGGTCTTTTTCAGTAATTCGCAAGCTTTTAATATTTAAATCCTTTCAAACAAGAACCAATCTGGGGCACCCACACAAGATTCCCACATCTTCACACACACCCCTTCTCTCAAGGTGGAACATAACCAAATTACTTTTGAGTTGTTTTGGGTTGGCTACTCACACCTCCAAGCTGGCCATCAAGATCAGGGAGCACCATGCCCTGGCTCAATTCACTCCTCGTCTCTAACCAGTCAGGCATCACTGTAACACCCAGAAAGGCCCAAAGGGGAAAAGCAGTTCTGAGATTTTCGGAGATACAGAAGTATTTCAGCTCCTCTGTCACAGACACAACTGAAAAAGACGGTAATATTTGAGACCTCGGTGAAACTCCCCTGTATGGATATATTCAGCCTGATTTCCCTATAGTAACATGATGTCTTTTTCGTGCATGTGCAATGAGAGTGCCTTCCAGTTCTCACTGGCTAACTTTGAATCCTCTGCCCTATGTCAATGCAACTTGATAGAAGTGAAGGAGCCTCACACCTCCTTCAAAGGATCTGCAGGTACCATTGTGGGAAGAGTTTGAAGAGCCAGAGAGAAATTATCATAGAATGCTTTGGGTTGGAAAGGACCTTAAGATCATCCAGTTCCAACCCCCCTGCCATGGGCAGGGACACCTCACACTAAACCATGCCACCCAAGGCTCTGTCCAACCTGGCCTTGAACACCGCCAAGGATGGAGCATTCACAACTTCCTTGGGCAACCCATTCCAGTGCCTCACCACCCTTGCAGTAAAGGATTTCTTCCTTATATCCAATCTAAACTTCCCCTGTTTAAGTCTGAACCCGTTACCCCTTGTCCTGTCGCTAAATTCAATAATGAAGAGTCCCTCCCCAGCATCTCTATAGCCCCCCTTCAGATACTGGAAGGCTGCTCTGAGGTCTCCACGCAGCCTTCTCTTCTCCAGGCTGAACAGCCCCAACTTTCTCAGCCTGTCTCCATACGGGAGGTGCTCCAGTTCCCTGATCATCCTCGTGGCCTCCTCTGGACTTGTTCCAACAGTTCCATGTCCTTTTTATGTTGAGGACACCAGAACTGCACACAATGCTCCAAGGGAGGTCTCACGAGAGCAGAGTAGAGGGGCAGGATCACCTCCTTCGACCTGCTGGTCATGCTCCTCTTGATGCAGCCCAGGATACGGTTGCTTTCTGGGCTGTGAGCGCACACTGCAGCCGGCTCATGTTCATTTTCTCATCGACCAACACCCCCAAGTCCTTCTCAGCAGGGCTGCTCTGAATCTCTTCTCTGCCCAACCTGTAGCTGTGAATGATGATATTGAAGGGGAAATTGCGCTGCCATTGAATCAAAACAACCGTGGACCAAAATCTACTGGAAACCAGTTACATTAGATCTGCCTTTTGTCGGAGGGGGGAATAAATGGTTCACTCAGTGTGACCAAACTCTTATTGGAAAACCATGAGGGTTTGTTCCTTAAGCTACCTGCAAAACAGCCCCCAGCTCATAAGAAATAAAAGCCACACATCTTCAAACCATCCTGAAGATCCAGCACTGCTACCTTTAGCTCTTTTGAAAGCACAAATTTGCTTACTAAGAGAATTGGACTTCAAGAATAAAAGCAGCTGCAGCTGTCTTCAGGCAAAACAAAAGCTGCCCTTGAATTTAAATTCCAGTTCTGCTGCAATTTATGCCGCAACAAAGAAAGATGCCAGTTTGGGAAAGCAGGACTCTGTGTGGAGTAATAACAGGCTTCCCCATTGTCAGAGACGTCGTTTGAGCACCTCTCAGCTGTGACAGAGCACTGATGGGTTTCTGCACATTTCTTTTGCTCCTTGATATCTGTAACCGTCAGGGAGGGTTTCAATATTTTTAGATACAGCAATAGTAGAATCTTCATTTCTCAGTCAGGGTAAGTCTGAATAGAAATCTCTGGAAGAATCACTCCAAACATGATCCAAGGCAAAGGAAGGCAATGGGAGTTTTCCTTTGACTTCATGAATGCTGGACTCAGGCCCTCAGTGAGAGGATTGCCTAACGTCTTAGGGCTGGACACAGGCTTGGTTGCATGGGATTAATTCCCAAGGAATTTAGTGTTGTTACAGGAGAAGAAATAGCCTGACATGACCAGAAACCAGCTCACTGAGATTAAGTCTAGAGAACAATGACATATGAGATCAGTGACCTTACATTCAGAAGCACTGTAAATAGCTAAGCACACTGAACACATAAGCAGGCTAAAAATGTCTACCAAGAGAGCACAAGCTTGGCAAGTATGAATAGATAACACTCGGCTCTGCTTTCCTATTGAAAATTGCTTTTCCTATTGAAAATTCCCTATTGCCTATTTCTACAGGGCTGGGAAAGAGTGGCTGGAAAGCTGCTCATGGAAAAGGACCTGGGGGTGCTGACTGATGGAAGCTGAACATGAGCATCTTGTGCCCAGGCAGCCAAGAAGCCAAGAGCATCCTGGCTTGTATCAGAAATAATGCAGCCAGCAGGCAGGGCAGTGATTGTCCTCTTGTACTGGGCACTGGTGAGGTTGCACCTTGAATCCTGTGCTCAGTTCTGGGCCCCTCACTACAAGAGAGACATTGAGGTGCTGGAGCAGGGCCAGAGAAGGGCAATGGAGCTGGTGAAGGGCCTGGAGCACAAGTGTGATGGGGAACGGCTGAGGGACCTGGGGGGTTCAGTCTGGAGAAGAGAAGGCTCAGGGGGGACCTGATCGCTCTCTACGACTGCCTGAAAGGAGAATGGAGTGAGGTGGGGTTGGTCTCTTCTTCCAAGTAATGAGTGATAGGACAAGAGGAAACAGCCTCAAGCTGCGTCAAGGGAGGTTTAGATTGGAGATTAGGGACAATTTCTTCACCAAGAGGGTGCCCAGGGCAGTGCTGGAGTCACCATCCCTGCAAGTGTTCACAGACCATGTAGATGAGGCCCTTTTAGTGACATGGGTTAGCAGTGGCCTTAGGCAGTCCTGGGGTAATGGTTGGACTTGATCTTAAATGTCTTTTCCAACCTAACTGATTCTATGAAAAGTTTTCCAGTACAGCAATCCATTTAACATCCTTTTGGTCCCTGAAACATTGACACAGCACTAAGCATTGAAACATGTTTCCTCCTGGTGATTGGGAGGCTGGTACTAGCAAGGACCACCATCACCTCGGAAAGGTCAATCACATTCCCTATTTTGATGTCCTCGACTCCGGCAGCTTTATCAGGAGCCTTGTGAAACTTGGCATTGCCTGGTTTTCTGCGGTGCCATGAATGTCAACTCCTACATTTGCTCAAAGGAAAAAGTACAAAAGAGGTCTTAATGGTTGTGGAGAAAAGCCTGAAAACATGACTGCAGTGCTCCTTATATCATAAAGGCAAACAACAACCTGAGGTATTTTATAGATGATTTGTATGCCTTTTGTGAAAATCTCAAATACTTTTCAACACTGAATGCCAGCATTACCATGTATGACTAGCACCGGATTTTGGAGGTGTTGCATGATCCTGACGTTTCCTCTGACATCTAGACTCGTTCTTCCAACACCTACTTTGGCGCAGGCTCCATCTCCATCCTAGGATTGTGTTGCGGGTCTCCTGCTTCTCTCAACATTTATCCTGCTGTTCCACATCTATTCCCCACTCCTGACCCACCTCCTTGTCTCTACTCCCAAATTGCTTTCTGTCACTATTTAAAGAGTTTCTCTTTAAACACAAAATGCCTAAACAAATTCTTTGTCTTTCCACCTTCTGCCTCTACATCCTTCTTCTCTCTATATGGTCAACAGCATAATTATTCCTCTCAGCATTAAAGCCTGGGGGGGGGGGGGGGAGGAAGGACATACGGACTTTTTTGTCATGATGCATGCATGGCTATGTCTATCAAAATCTTTCCCATTCTTCATTCTTAGCATTTCCCTTTTGTGCCAGGGCCATGTTTCAGCATCTCATCATTACTTCGATGACAGGTTCCCCTCCAGGTTCTTTCATATCTAAACCATCCTGGCCCTAAGTGCAAGGGGAATTTCAGTCTCAGCTCACGGCTTTGTAGACACCAAAGTCAATCAAACTAGGACAATTCCATAGGAAACCAAGCTCTTGACCTGCTTCATGCTTACCATACTAATTGTTTTCATTTGTCAATGGCTATGCTAACTTTTAATAGGTGGGAACATACAAAAATAAGTAAAGCAAAAGGGGACTTGCTTTGGCTCTCTTTAATGGCTATGTTGTATGTCCCACTTACATACCCTATCTGTCCTACAGCACATGGAGGTTTTCAAGACATAACTAGATCCCTGGACGTTCAGATACTACTATAACACTACAGAGTTATACTGCCACTTAATTCATACAAGGTTTTAATACAAAAGTCATATGTGCTCGCAGAAGAATGATCTGTCTTCCTTTCTGACTTGGTTTAAAAGACATCATCACTCTTTTAAAATGGATTGTTATAACAGGGCTTATTTAAAAGTGAGCTGAATGAAGTAAAGAGTCTAAAAACTCCCTCTGACTGGAAACACAAAATTATATCCTAAGTCTTTAAATACAGGCTGTGGCACAGATGACTGGTAAATTCAGTAATCCTTACAGTAAACATTAACTACAGCAGTTTTAAAGACAGAAGGGTTTCTAACAGCCACATTATCTTGCGGAAATGGTACAATACCATGAAAAGAAAAAGGAGGTGATGCAGATTTTAGTTGAAAAATGACACTTTAAAATTGAAGCAAAGTTACAAAAGCATGAGTTAAAAAAACCCCAAGACATGGTTTCAAAGGCCTCAGGAAATACGTCATCCAGCGCAGATTGGGTTTATCTGAATTTTAGGAAAACCTATTGGGATTAGTTTTCGCCTAATGCTGCATAAGACGATTACAGCTATTTGTGGCACTTTAATTCCTGCTAGAAACAAAATGATGCTTTATAGAGATGTATCTGCAAAAACAAAAAGCCCAGAAAGCAACCCTGACATAAATCTCTTTCATCCATTCCCATCCTGCAGAATGGTCTCCTAAGCTGCACAATCGTGCACTTTTCTTAATGAAATGAAGGCTCAGCAACTATATAGCAGAGGGTTTCAGAAATAAATTGTACTAAACTATGTATTGCATTGTAAAAACCAGTTAAGTTTCATACAGAACAAATGTTTGGTCGTTTGGACATATGCAGATGACTATTATTACTCTCTTTCATGGTTTTCCTTCTCTATCTCTGCACGATGCCTCCAAGATACACCATTACAAAACAACACCAACAAATGAGGCATTTGGATTTCCACAAGTTTCATTTCCTCTTCCTTAAAGGGTTTTAAAACATAAATGTTCATATGTGCTACAATTTGAGAGGACCCTGTGATTTTAATATCAAAACCCCAAAATCCCTATGGGCTCATAATAACAACAGCACCATAACTGCTCACTGTGCATAGGATTGGTACAATCCTTTTGGTGAAAACAATCTGGAATTGACTTAAGGGTAATGCAAATATCTAAATATGTGTTCTTCCCCTTGCACGCTCCTTCTGAAGAGTTTCTCCTCCTCTCTCCCCTTAGGGCTGGATTTTCAAAGCATTGTGTTTGGGCCACTGGAGTGTAAATGGGACTCCAGAGACTGCAGCTCCACACAGCGCTTTGAAGATGTGCCTCTTAGCAACTAACTCAGCTATAACTGAACACAGAAACTCTAGAAAGAAGTCCAGCAACAAGAGCAGCCTGGAGGGAGAAGGAGATGCTTTTGAACCTGAAATAAAATGTAAAACGGCAATCCTTCAATAATCCTTCCATAAATCGCATGCAGAACTTTTCCTTCCATATTTATGGTCACTTCTTGCATGTGTAGAATATACACATGAAAAATACTGAATCCTCATTTTTCTCAAGTCACTCCCCCATTCAGCAGTTAACAGTTAATATTTATGAAACACATTGAAGATAAAAACAATCACACATGCACATTGAGAGCCCAAGTTCCAAGATGACTGGTTGAATCAAATCCCACAAGCATAAACTCCAGAACGAAAGGAACTAGACAAAGCTAGATCTGAAAAGTGCCTCTAATTATAATTTATCTTAACTTTATCTGTTCTTGCTTTACTTAATTTGAGGTATCCTACTGATTTTTAAAGCATTTTGGAAGTTAATGAGAATGGAACACACAGGTAGAGGAGAGGGATGGTTTCAAGAGCTGAATTTATTTGTAAAGGAATCTAATTGTCCTGAAGCTGTAGGACCTACCAAAACTGAATTTGACACATAAAATTATGCTAACTTTACACCTGGTTGGAACGTGCACTTCTGCATCCAGGTTAATGATTCTGTACAAAAATCAAACTCTTCATTAGTAGTTATAGCCTAAATATTCAAAAGGCCAAATCCATTCTGGACAAAACCAAGGTTCAACAGCTGTAGAGACTGAGTTTTGGAACGTGGTGAGAACTCAGGCTCTGAAAATTAAGTTTCATTAAGATCAGGCACTCAAAAATGGTCTTTTTCAATACCATTAGACATTCTGTGAATATAAAAGACAAAGGAACATTAGCAGTGCAGAACTCCAAAGGAGATCAGAAGATCTGCCTTAGGTATCTCTTTGTGTGGTCTGATTTATAGGTGTATGGAAGAAACTGTGACGGGAAGCTGAAACAGATGTCATGGAAGTGGGGTTTTTTGAAATACTGATTATGCAAGAACTTCATTATTGATTGTGTAATAACACCATCTACGACACTTAAAATACTGGAGAGAGGTCACTCTTTTGTATTATTCCATAACCTAGACCAACAAAATAGCAAACCAAAAGATAATAATGAGAGACTTTGAACACATCTTGCAATTCCCAAATCTCTTATAAAAAGAAGCATTTGAGGACAAGGAAAAGACACCCAAAGGCCTACAAATTAAAATGCTATCTAACATCCGTAGCACCCTGCTCAATCTGTTACTTTGGCGATCAAAAGATTTCGTATATTCTTTGGATTCAACCTTAATTCAGCTATCATCACTTTTTCTTTTCAGGCATATGTAATACATCAGCAACGTAGCCACACACAAAGCACACATGTTGTTAGAACACTTTGAAGGATTACTTCAAAGTACTGGAGAAGTAAACGTACAGCTAAAGTCACTTCTGTGTATTTCTTTAGCACATACTTCTATATCCACAGATAATACAAATAACATAGAAATGTCCCATATCTTTTTCACTCTTCAGTTCAAATCTATGACTATTTGGTAACTACCATTCAACTGTGAATCTATTTCCTTTTGTAAAGAATGCACAGCAACTAAAAATTATATAGGATTCATAAAATAAAGCTGATCACTTTAAAGAAGCCAAGAGAAATGACAAGTAAAATAGCATTGACATGAATTCATTCCATTTGCAGGAAATGTTAGAGACTGGTATCATATATTTTCATAAATGCTATAGAAATTACTGAAACTCTTCCTAGACCTCCACTGCCTTCACACCAATAGTGCAGTACTGACGTGCTTCTACTTTGATGATATATAATCAACTTTTTTTCCCTAACCGCTATGATTATAGGTCTGTAATGAGCACAGTTGCTACGCTGGCTTCAAACCACCACGACTTGAAGGTATGTGTGCTTCCACAAACATCATTTGTGTTAATGTGCCCTTCAGACTAGTTCTGCACAAAATGCACAGACGTTTGTGAAGGAATAAAACAATGAGAGGCCAATGCAATGTGAGTAAGAGGGCAGAGGGAGGTAGAGCAAGGGTGATGCACAGTTATAGTCACCACTTCCCATGACTGGCAGCACAGGCACGGCACAAGGAACAACAGGGATGCTACAGCAGCCAGGTATGTTAATGACCTTGCAAACATCATATGTAATAACTTAGGGAGGTTATTTTATACAGAGCTCCAAAACACCACGTGCTTGATTTTGACAAATACTACCATTTACAAGGTGAAATGGAGACCTTAAAGTAAATGGAAGAAAGACTGAGCAACAGGCCAGCAAGTCTATTTTGAACACTGCATGAATGAGAACATTCCATCAAAGTTCCACTGGAACCTTCAGCATTTTTCTTGCCTCATTTCCAAGGTTCTTTGGCTGACACTTTTCACAAAACCATAATGCAAAAGACACAAAGATTTGAGATGCTACTTGGTGCCAGTGAAATCAATGAATCTTTGGCCTTTTACCTGTATGGAGATGGCTCCATCTTCAACTCTGCATAAACAGCGATATCCTACTCTGGTTCCGTAACTTCCATTAAACAAAGGAATGCAGCAAGGCTTAGGAATTACCACTCGATGCCTTAACTTGCATGAGGTTTTTGTTATTCTTTTCTCACTATAAATAAGAAAATGCCTTTGAAACATCGAGACAGTGTGTTTCCCCACAGAGGACCTGGATCATCTCAATGTGCTGTTCCATTGCAAACATAAACGGCGACCATAAGAAAGTTACTAGGTTTGTCCTAGCTCTGGCCTTCAAGAGCATACATTTAGTATTAATTACTAGTACCTACCTAGAAGTGCCTGAAACAAGCTGCTCTTAAAGATGCTCATCACCTTTCTGATGGCTTTTTTCAGTTGTTGCTCCTCTGGCTTCCTTAGTTTTTTGCAGTATTCTTCCAGCAGCGCCAAAGCTCGGTCAGTATCTAAAAACAAACAAGTACATAAAAAGTCTTTTATTTGCTCTGGAAAGTTTTTAAATGCTCAAATATTAACTTTACATTTCTAAAGGCAAAGTTTACGCATGTAGGGAACTTTTAGAACAGATGTTGCATCCTATCATTGGCTGTACACTGTGAGCAACATATGCAAAACAGAGATGAACCCAACAGCAAACCAGAAGATTACTGCATGTCAGAGAGCTTCCTGCAAAAGAAAAATGATCTTTCGAATGGCATCTACAACAAGTGTTCAACTTCTATTCACCCAAAACCAGCTGGAAGCTATGAGGTTTGGACCAAATTACAACTTGCAGAAGCTTCAAATTTACAGACAATAACCATTATGGTACCCATGCAGTAGAACTGGCCTTAAAACATAGACAAAGAAGACATACAAGTGTTTGCTTGGCATCTGCAGCACTCAATTCTCTGTTCTCTGAATAGCAGATGTGCATCTAAAGGCAGGTGTCCAAGAGCACGACTGGTTTTTTTCTGTTCCCTCAATACATAAAATTGCTATCTACCTCTCTGGCAAAAATGAGACTTCGACAGCAGACTTCCATTCATGTGTTGGCTCAGATGTAGCAATCCAGCCTTTCTGTAAGAGTCCAGAGAAACAGAGCTCTGCTTTTCCTGCTGCTATTATCTTTGTGCAGTGATTTGCCAAGGGCATGAGTGACATATAAAATTGTATAAAATCTAACCATCACCATCTTCCATATAAGAAAAGAGAGGAAAATGGAGAATCAGACTTCACCTTCCCTTCTCCTCATCCTAGCTAGCTCACAGAAATGTGCACACACATGTATATGTGACACTGAGATATCTACACAAGCTTCATTACCACGAGAGGTTCAGACTGTTTAGTTAGATTAAACTCAATAAAGTACTGTACAAGGGCTTAGAAAGGCAAAGCAGACTGCTTTTATCATTCTCTAAATAACCTGAAGAAAATTTCCTCTTTATATAAAAATTGTCATTGTTCATTCAAAGCTCTTGAACACAATCCCTGTAGTGTGGGCCTTGTGATGTGACAGATGAGTTCACGATCGGCAGAGACTTGTATTCTGTAAGTTGATAACATTCCTGAATTAAAAAGAAGAAATATTTAATCATGGAAGCATAGAATCATAGAAAGCTTTGGGCTGGAAAGCACCTTAAGACCAACAAGTTCCAACCTCCCTGCCATAGGCAGGATCACCTCACACTAAACCATGTCACCCAAGGCTCTGTCCAACCTGGACTTGAACACCACCAGGGATGGAGCATTCACAGCTTCCCTGGGCGACTCATTCCAGTGCCTCACCACCCTTACAGTAAAGAACTTCCTCCTTAGATCCAATCTAAACTTGCACCTTTCACCGACTTCATGACTGTGTCTGACCTACCTGTAACACATGTGCCTTCATCTATATGCTGACAGTTCTGCTTGCCCTCAATAAAATAATTTTTTAATAACTTAAAGCATGGATTTAAATTGGAAAATGGTAGATTTAGACTGGATATAAGGAAGACATTTTTCCCTGTGAGGGTGCTGAGGCGCTGGCACAGGGTGCCCAGAGAAGCTGTGGCTGCCCCATCCCTGGCAGTGTTCAAGGCCAGGTTGGACACAGGGGCTTGGAGCAACCTGCTCTAGTGGAAGGTGTCCCTGCCCATGGCAGGAGTTGGAACTGGATGAGCTTTAAGGTCCTTGCCAACCCAAACCATTCTAGGAATCTAAGATATGATTCTGTGGGTTGGAATCAGGCATTCACCTTTCCCCCATTACAGACAGACACATGCAATGAATACGTTACTTATATTAAAGAGAAGCAGCAAAGAGTAGTGGAAAGCCACTGCAAATTACTGAGGACATTTTTAAGAAGTGGACTGTCTGAGAAACCAGTAAAATGGGATTTGAATGCTTATTCCACAACAGACAGACACCCTACCACTCCCTCTTTCTTAGTCACTTGGTGAAGCACACTGACATTAATCATTCCTTCCCTAAAGTGTACAGTTCTTACTTTAAAAAACAGCTGCAAAAAGTAGCACCCTTTGGGGTTATGAGCAAAGTTGTTTGATTCACTTTCAACTCATCCAGATGAAAAAAGCCGCCTACTAGCTGACCCCAAAACAGTCGTAAACTCTACAAAGTGAACAACCAGCAACAGGGCACAATTCTAGTGTTAACTCTAAATCCTGGCTAAATCCCAGATCAAGTAATTATCTTCCTGCCTAATTTTCCTCTCTAGCTTTAATAGGATAAATTCATTTTTACTCCCTGGCTGCAGGGACTTGTGGCTTTTTCCCACACCATCACACTTGGTAGCAGAGTATCTAGTTTTCCAAATAACGTTTGATGGGCTGCATGTGCTGGGAGACCCAGTGACCCCCAGGCTGCCTTGCTTTTGCTGAAAGCCACCACTGGTGTTCTGGTGTCAACTAGAAACATATCTAGACCAAGAGCATTTTGGCACGTCAGTGAGAGGGGCTTTGTAACTGGAGCATCCTGAAAAGCCAAGGGGCTTATGGAGACTATTCAAATCTCCAGTCATTTTGGCACCAGATCAGGCTTTCAAAAAAGCAACTTTCAGCCTTTTTGATGAGCTTTACTGGTTATAAATCACTTGGGAGTACATCTTCATATGGATTTGTACAGTATTTAGCATGATGAGGCATAACCCTGTTCATGCATCTGCACACCAATCAAACAGAAGCGTTAAATAATACAATAATATACTATGTCCAAAGAATACTAAGTACTGTTTGCAAGATAATAACCATCTTCAACTTCTAGTTATAGCCAAAGCAGATGAGAACATCCAGTACTTTGCCTTTTGGGGCCGTTTGACAGCTACAAATCTTAAATAACATTTGGCTGCAAGAACTGACTGCCTGGACTGCAGCACAATAGTCAAATAAGAACCATATTCCGTCACCCAAATTAAACCAAAGTTTATGAAGCTGAATTCCCACATATCCTTCTCATCGAGAAGAATGGAGGACTGGTGATTGTCGTGAAGGACTGCATCACTCTGTGCATGGAAATACAGTATCCAAGGGAGTAAAGGGTTAATTCTTAGCAGCCAAAACAAGTCCTGTACCTTACTGACAGGTAATACATACACAAATACAACCAAAATATCTTTGTTCTACAGTACCACTATTCTTCAGTGCAGATGATACCAAAATCAAATTCAAGCAGGACCACAAATCCACTGAATATACATGATGCAATATCCCAAGTTTTGGGCCTCCATGTGGATCCTGAGTAGGTCCTTTGTCTGCTAACAAAAGACCACAGAGAAGTCAGTGTCAGCTGTGCCCCAGGAGGTCTGCTGGACACAGCTTTAGTCTTCTTTCCTGTTTCTTTGCATATTATGACACTTATTTTTCAACTGATCCTATTGGCTTTGAAAGATGCCTTTGACAAAAACCAGAAGATACAGTCCTACAGCACTCACGTATATTCTAGACACGAGTTATTGCTTTGTTTAAATAAAAACCTATTTGTTTAAATAAATCACACTTAAAATATCTAAATACAATGATAAAGAAAAATAAGAACTTCTTGAAGAGTAAAACAGCTTTTATGGTCCCACAGTATCTTAACCAAGAGTTTATCAGTTAACCCAAACTAACAATTGTGCAGATTTTATTGCTTTATCACTCCATATTTTTTTAACTGCTTCATAAATGTTTGTGGCTTCTGTTACTGATCGGGGAATGGGCAAATGCTACAATACAACAAATCACAAATGTGACACTGAAACAAAAGTGTGGATCAGTAACTTACCGGATTTCTTTGGAAACCTTTTTCCTCCCTCAAGCAATCTCAAGTTTTACAACACAAGAACTTATTTAATGTCCATTCCACAGAATGATTCCCTGCTTAATCATAGAATACCAGGTCGGAAGTGACCTCAAGGATCATGTGGTCCAACCTTTCTTGGCAAAGCATGACCTAGACTAGATGTCCCAGCTCCCTGTCAAGCCAAATCAAAGTAGCATCCAAAAAAAGGATCACCTCCCTCAGCCTGCTGGCAATGCTCTGTCTACTGCAATCAAGGAGGCTTATGTGCCTTTGCATGAATGTGCATTCCTCACTCATGGTCAGCTTGGTGTCCTTCTGGACCCTCAGGTCCTTCGCTGCCAAGATGCTTTCTAGCTGGTTGGTACCCAGGTTGTCCTGGTGCCTAAGGTTATTCTTTTCCCAGAAACAGGAACTGGCATTTCCTTTTGCTGTTAATGTAATGTATTGAGCTGTATAAGAATCAAAAAAAGGCAGATCCTTGCCTTGGAGTTATTGTTCTAGATAGGATCATTAGAGAATAATCCACGCTTTACAGTTCCTGCACTTTATAGACATAGCTTTATGTAAGTAGATTTCTAAAGCTCTGTAAGTGCACAGTTATAGACTATAGAGCCAAAAAAAAGTCTGTTTGGGCAATGCTTATACATCTGATGAAACAAATAATAAAATTATATAGAAAATGCATTGTTAATAGTATGTAAGTTATATTTTTAACAAAACATAGCTCCAATATAACTTACAGAGTCAGTTTTCCAGGGATACTGTCAACAAGAAATGAAGCCATGCATACTAGCAGGTACAGAGTAACGGGTATCAGGAGGAATCAAATTCTCGGCAATAAAAAGTTGTTTCCTAAAGCATTGTTCTTCAAATATAAGTTACACATATGAAAATATAAGCTACACAAATGTCAGAATTACACATCTTTAAAAGCAAGCAAGAAATTTCTGCAATTTATCATCTGCTTTGATAAAATGATGTCAAACCCAACACTACCTTAGCTACTTCTCAGGGTCCATATCAGATATCCGGACCTTGCAATACTAAGCAGTACCTTAAAGCAGAAGGATTCCCTTCCTCTTCTGGTTTATTCCTGAGTGTTTGCTTTGCTCTCATTTTCTGCAAGCACATTTTAGAATCACTGGAATTCCATATAGGCAAGGAGACACAGGAAAAATTGAGCTTTGGATTTTCCAGTAAGAGTGTCATAGGTGGGCACGCAGCTTTTGATTACAGGAATGTGTTTAGGTGACTGGAAATCCTATGGGAGTTATGTATACGAAAACTGAGTTACGTGCTTACATGTTACAGGTGCACGGTGCTTGTGCGCCATACAAGTGCCAGTGAGTTAAAAAACACATGTAAATGCTGTGAAATCAAAAAGTCATTATTTTAAGTACATATTACACTGGGCTAAGTAATTGCACAGCTGCAGCACTACAGACAAACAAACTCTATGGTGTACTTTGAAATACCTGTACATTAGTTTGACCCCATAGACCCAATGCAAAATATAAACGCCCCTAGGTGTTGTGCTTGCTTGAAGGCAGCAGGACTGGACTTACACGCCAATTGAGTTCACCTAACTACACTTACTGAAGCATTTAACACTGATGTGTTCATTAAAAAGTCTTTGATATGCTCTGTGCCTTCATATGGGACACATGATGACACAGCCATGCCCGCCCATGGCAGTTCACACAACACAGCATCTATGGGAACAGCTGTAGGATACAGGAAACAGTTTTCCTAAATACCTCCCAGCTGTTAATTCAAACCACTTATTCTTTAGATGAAGTAAATATATGAGATCTGAAGATAATACAGGAGTAGCTATGAATTTCAATACTTAACATTGGAAAGATTTGACTAAGAGAATGAATTGAAACTATATAAGAAAGCTAAAACTTACTCAAAACCAGTCTGCAAGAAGCCCCATTTTCAAAACTCCTCAAACCAGGGCGTGTTGAATGATGATCACTCAAAACAAAGAAACAGATGATGGAAGCAACAAGTAATTCAGGCAGATGCTGTTTTGTACATGTTTTCAAGCCCTTAGAGCTCCTTCTAGCCATAACAAATTCATATAGACTGGACTCTATATGGACCCGTGTACAGTGCTGGCCAGGACTAATCACTGGTTTTGCAGACAAACTGCTAGACTTTGAACACCCACAAGTGTCCCAGTACCTAAAGGGGCTGACAAGGAAGCTGAAGAGAGACTTTTCACAAAGGCTTGTAGAAATAGCACAAGAGGGAATGGCTTTAAACCGAAAGAGGGGAGATTCAGACTAGATGTTAAGAAGAAATTCTAGATGAGCTTTAATGTCCTTTCCAACCCAAATCATTCTGAGATTCCATGATTTTATGAAGTCTGCTCACAGCTGCCGCTGCCTTCTATAGGGATATGGTCCCATCAGTGAACTCCTGCTATGAAGCAAGGTAGATTAGAAGATGGAGAGAAAAACAGCAAATGCAATTCCAAACTCAGCAAGAACAGGAAACTTCTGCTGTCCACATGCAAGAAATCAGAGCCAGCTGGTTACAGTGCTTTGCCCCAGCACAGAGCAGTATGAGGCAGGCACTGCCTGTCAGGAAATAGGCCTACAACAGCCTGTTGGTAAGTTTAGGATCATATTTGCATTTCCTTCTTCCCTCTGGCATCAGGGTTTGTGAACAAAAAGAGTTTTGGGGGTGCAAGAGTATGGAAAAATGCTGTCTGGAACAGCAAATATTATTGTTTCATCAGTGAGAGGTGTTTAACAGTAGTTAAGGTCTAACCAACGGATTTGATAAGAGGAAAGGGGAGGTTTTATTTCCATTTCTTCTGTTTCTTTTTCTAATTGTATCTGCTCCTTTTCCTAAGAGAGATTTTGATTATTTTCTGACTTGTGAAGCCTGGCATAGAAAAACACGCCAAGACTTTTCAGGAGACGCTTTCCAGCTTTTGAACAACCAGAAAAGGGAAAATGTAGGGCATCAAAGCTGGAAAAGGCATCGAGAATGGGGGAGGAAAAACACAGCAGCCAAAATAGAAGTGAGAAATGCAATCAGAGCATCAGGAAAGAGAGCAAGAGAGTCTTCTCAGTGAACTTTGCTTACTTCAGAAGAAAAGGACCTCAAAACCTGCTTTTACTTCTGGAGAGTTCCCACCTTTGTTAAAATGACCGCTGACAGAAGAACCAGAGGTCTGAGCAAATGCTGTTCCCTGTCTCACTGTAAAATGCCGTGATTTGATCCTCTGCTTTGGAAAGCTCAAATAATTACGAGTAATAGGAGGGATGCACTAGTTTATAAGAGATTTCCAGGTGACTTGCACAGGGAGTGATCCCAAAGCCATCGCTAACTCATTTACCTTTCTTAATCTTCACACACAACAACAAACACAAGGGAATAAATGCAGTCAATGTGCAACGCTGCACACACAGAGGAGGTGTAAACCAGTTAAATCTTAGAGACACAAGAAGCAGTGCACTAAGATGGCTGAGAAAACACAAGCTGTAGGCTGCAATGCTTCAGAAGGCTTGAGAACTAGTAGACAAATGACAATCATAAAATATTTACATATAAACAGCAACACGAGACACAAATTAATGTAGCAGATTGCACAGAGGGAACACGAACAGGCAATACAAGGCCCTGTACAAAACAGAAAGCTCTCAGCATCTCAGGCACTTCATAACCACAACAGGACTACCAAGAAAAGGCAACATATGGCCTATGCAACCTTGAGGTAACATAAGGCATTACGCATGTGACAAATACTATTACCCTGTGATGAGCACTTGCAACAAACAAGCAAAAGGGTTAAAAATAACAGCTCCAGAGATCATGCACAACATGTAAACCCATCTTTTGTGCTGCTGGGGTTTGGTCATTTTAAGGGATTACCAAGCACGTTTATTACTGCGGTTTCAGCTTTTGGGATCAGCACAAAGAGGAGACTGACACGTGGTCTGTGAAGATTAACCTTGGGCCAGTGGAGAGACTCTTTCAAGGAACGATATTTAAAGGGAAGGTTGCCTTCTGAGCTGCCCTCGCCATAACAAGAAATGCAACATCCCTAAGTTAACCACAGCCTTGGTGAATTCTCTGCACAGATTGCTGTCCTGCAAAACACAATTTTAGGAACAGTTTAGTTGCAAAGTGGTGCTATTCCAGACCTTGACGCCGTCAGCAGACAAGAAATGGAACAGATAGCCTGTGAGAAGAACTGCTATGCATGTACAACAGCATCTTTCACAGAACAAGGTAGGATTACAGGCTCAGGTATATTAAGGGGAAAGCAGGCATCCAAATGCCAAGGGAAACTGGAGTAGAGGAAGGAGGATGGGCAGCTCTGCTCTGAACAGTGTTAAGATGCAGTTGCTTTTCTGCAGGTCCTTGTGCTCCAAATAGCTGGTGCAAAAGGCTGCAATCAAAGAGCGGAAGCTGCACAGCAGTCACTTGTTACAGAATATTGATTTGTGCAGATGATGCAGTGGAGAGGGATGAATGATCTGCAAGTCAGATTGCTCTGAGGGGCGGGAGTTATGCTGTGTCAGCTGAATTCACTGAGAAACAGGAATTACAGATGCATTGAGCCCGGAGGAGCCCTGTTAGGTTTGCAGTTTACCTCCCTGGTGTGCAGAAGGACCCAGACTTCCAGTCATCCGTCCCATTGCTGAGTGTCTAACTGCACAGTCCCACAAAGTTCACAAGACCTCTCACCATTTGATTTCAGTGCCTGGAGGTTTTAGTGGGTTTTTTCTATACATAATGTCTTTCTTGTTATAAATCAGGCCAACTTCTTCTTGTCCTCCAGATGTCGATGTGGAAAGCAAACCACCATCACTCCTTTTACAACCTCTTCTATACTGTGTAACTTGTCCTGTCCCTCTCCTACTCAGCCTCCTTTTTTCCCAGGACAAACAGTTCCAGCCCCCTGCAACATTTGTCCATGGTTTACATTTCCAAAGCCTCTTATTCTCTTTCCTGGAATTCAATTTATCTTAAAGCACAACCTCTAAACTTTGGCTGAAGACCTGGTAATGCCACAGAACACTGTCTGGTGGGTGAAGCTGGGCAGAAACACAAATGACTGGGAAGCGATGCTAATAAAATAGTGCTTAGGTTCTTTTTTTGCTTGCTTGTTAAGAATCAGACTTTTTGTCTAATGTAATGCAAGGAAAACCAGTTCTTGAAGAAAAAAATCAGTTATCAGTGATGATTAGCTGCAGTGTTTGTTGTCCAAGTATCTTCACACTTGATTTTACAACACGTCACCATACATCTGTTACGTTAAAGTGCTTCTTTTGCATATGTTTTAGTTATAGATACATACTTTTAAACTTGACTAACCATACTCACCCAAGGAACAGGATAACTATACAAAGATCAGTGAGTGACTGGCTCAGCATAAAATCACAAACTTTTCTCCAGCATTTCTGCTTAGCAAAAAGCATCTTGAAAATGAAGCTACAGTCCTGCATTAGTGCCTATGAGTGGGAATACTTGACCCCTGCAATCCCACAGATATCATCCTCTACACATCCTTTCCTGTAAACTACAATGAAATTGTGAAAGAAATACTTAGCTTTTAGTGTATAACCTGCTCATTTTGTGTCACACTTCAATAAGGAGGAGCCCACTTACTTCATTATCAGTGTCTCACCCTGGGACCTTGATTCTTCGTAGAATCCCAGTCTGGTTTGTGTTGGAAGGGACCTTAAAGCTCACCCAGCCCCAACCCCTGCCACAGGCAGGGACACCTTCCACTAGACCAGGTTGCTGCAAGCCCCTGTGTCCAACCTGGCCTTGAACACTGCCAGGGATGGGGCAGCCACAGCTTCTCTGGGCACCCTGTGCCAGCGCCTCAGCACCCTCACAGGGAAGAGCTTCTGCCTAAGAGCTCATCTCAGTCTCCCCTCTGTCAGGTTAAAACCATTCCCCCTTGTCCTGTCAATACATGCTCTTATAGAAAGCCCTTTCCAGCTTTTATTTGTCAGCCCCTTCAAGCACTGGAGCTGCTCTAAGGCCTCCCCTTAAGGAGCCTTCTCTTCTCCAGGCTGAACCAGCCCAGCTCTCTCAGCCAGGCTCCAGAGCAGAGCTGCTCCAGCCTTCAGAGCATCTCTGTGCCTTCCTCTGGACTCACCACATCACTTCTTTTCAAGGACCTTTTCAGAGGGGCTTTAGCAACTGCTGGTATTAGCTGCTCACACCACCAGGGCCATTCCTTTTCATCAGTGAGCTCTTTTTTCCTAGCCATGTTGGAGGTAACGTGGCACCAGCTCCTGAGTGATCCTGTCTCAAATTCTATGTCCTGAGACACTCAGAGCAGATTGAGGCCCTGAGATTCCTTCTAAACCCGCAGAAACCCTGCAAATATAAGTAGTTTCTCCTGAACTACTTGTTTCTGCCTTTCAAGCATCAGTGTTACAATCTAGGTGTACAAATCTTTATATTAAATCAACAATGCTAATACGAAGACAGAATGAAAACTGAAGCCACTAACCCCCAAAATGATTTAGCACCAAATGAAAACCTCTTCTTTATGCAGTGGAGTAAATGTAAATTGACATCTTAACAGTGTAAAATTACTAAAGAGCCCTGCTTTGAAGAGCTTACAATCTAATGGGATGTGACACACAAAACTAGTGGAACTTGATGTAAAGTTGCAAGAGTAAAAACCAGGAGTTATTAATACAGCTGCTGTGATTTATTTTTCTTTTAAGAGAATATTCAACATAAAAATTAACATAAATGTGAAAGATGGAATGAGACAGAAAGCTAACAAAAAGATGTCTGCTCAGGAATAAGTAACTTCTAAACTCATACAAAGTATTATATCGTACAAAAGAACACAAAGTAGAAGTAAGTAAATTCAGTAACACTAATATCTTTCTAGTGATGAAAAAAAATGGAATGAGATTAACTTGCCTTTATTTATTACCAAAATAGGCATCATGGTCTTACATTTTCTTACATTCACACTGGAACTTTTAATTTAAGAACCTGTGTTATACTTCGTGTTAAAAGCACAGCTCAGCAGGCATCCAACTGCAAGGGAGTACTACTATAGAGAACACCTAGGTGTGAAGTGGAAGGTGACCTGAATTACTCCACTACAGCATAATGCAATATATGCCATACAGCCAGGGGAGAGAAGAGCCTTTTAAAACCTAAATACTGGTTTCTGTTTGTAAAACTATAAATTATCCAGATTTCCTCTTTCCAGGAAATGATTCAGTTCCCTGATAAATGTGTTTTGAAGGAAACATTGACATCTGAATCCCAAAGTGAAGCCAAACTTAAGGACGTTTGCACTAACTTGTCCTGCTGAAGACAGCTTAATGCCCTCACAGCCATTCAAAAGCAAACATTTTCCCACTTATTTTGGATGCCGGTTTACTACGGTAATCACCCAGCAGGTCAGGGCAGCTTCGCTGGCTATTTCTGGGATGAATATGTCAAGAAAAAGTACAATCTTTAGTTTTCTAAAGATATTTTTGGCACTGTTTTAATCTATAGTAAATACAAGAAGACACCATAGTAAACCAGATCTTAAATTCTTAGAAGCAGTAAGAACCTGGCATGACCTGAAAAAAACAAGCAGATCTGAGTAAGGCAGATTTTGTTCATTTTTGCTGATGCTGGGTCTGCAGGATCATCTTTTACAACATTTGGCCACTAGTTACAAATTCAGCTTTTTCTCCGTGGTCACCCCCTTACATCTAACTTGGCCATCTGGAACAAATTCAGAAGGAAAGAAGAGAGAATGAGGAAAAATAAATGCTTATAATACAAAATACCATTACTTCTACTGAGCGCAAACCACACTTAACAGGAAGGGAGGAGAGGATGCACAGCTGCCTCCTGTGTCTGTATCGACACTATGGTTGTCTTCAGTATTACACTATTTTCCCCCATAAAAATAATGAATAGTGTTAATTTATAGCACCCATAGAACACACAACGTCAGCGCTCATAAATATCTCAGATAAGGAGATGCTTTTTCCACTAAAATTTATAGCAGAGACTGAGACATCATCTGAGGCAAGTGAGTTAGTGTGGTTACCCTATGATCTATGGGGAAAGAGAAGATGACAACTGTCAAGAAGGCAATTCAGATCTTAGGTGGGTTAAAATGCCCTTTGAAGGTGGATTTCTCTCTGCTGGCCAAAGCAGCCCTCCAGGACAACAAGCTGGGCACCCTGCATAGGTGAGGCAACTCAAATGAGATGGATCTTCATTACTGTTGACAAATACCAGAACAATGGTAGAGCTGGAAAAAGAATATGAATTTCACCATTCCCACTTCACTTTGCAGCCTGCATTTATATAACAAAGAATTGTTCTGTATAATGCCTGCTATAGCCTTTTTGTGTGCAAAATACCTCACTGTTTCTCACAGAGGAAACAATGCCTGGCTGGGAAAAGATGACTGCCATAAAGGCAGTTACATCTTTAAATTAAGGCTTTATGGTAAAAGCTGGCAAAGTTTAGATAGCAATTTTCTGCCACTTGTTTAACTCCTGGAAAACTAAAATTGCTCTTTCCACAGTCTGTAAAGGCAATCTACAGCATTGCACTGCTCCCATTCAGTGCACCGGAAAAATATGAGAGGTAGCTGAACAGAACTTGGAGTGAAAAATGCAGCCTTTTAGCCATGTACTTACTTGAGAATACCTATTCAGCTATTGAAAACATAAAAAGCCTGTAGTACCAATGACTTGGTAGAAGTGAAAGGGAAACAAAAACCTCCAGCACGTGCTGGATCTCTTGCTGTAAGGAGCCTACAACTACACTCACTAAGATTTCTGAGCACAAAAAGTTACGACCCCTATTTAAATTTTGTTATCTAAAAAGAAGTTGTCAGTTTTAAAGAGATTTAGGGCACCAGTAGTCCAGTGCATTAATGGGAGTTAGCTTGATCTGGTGAACTTTGCTTTAGAACCTCCTGCTGAGTTGGTTTTAGACCTGTTCCTTTCAACACACCAGCCACATAAAGTTAGCATTACCACTACAAAATCTAGCATTTCACAAAGCCTGTCAGTCAGATTCTTCTAACTGGCACTGAAGCAGTGCACAGGGGATCAGATTGAGGCTTTTGAATTCTTGACATTGATGTGCTTAATAAAACATGTTCTTGAAAGCATTTCTTTATAAAGCAATCTGGAGAGGGACTTTCTACAAGGGCATGCAGGGACAGGACAAGGGGGAATAGCTTTAAACTGACAAAGGGGGGATTTAGATTAGATTTCAGATACTAGGAAGAAGTTCTTTACTATGAGGGTGCTGAGGCGCTGGCACAGTTTACCCAGAGAAGCTGTGACTACCCCATCCCTGGCAGTGCTCAAGGCCAGGTTGGACACAGGGGCTTAGAGCAACCTGGTGGAAGGTGACCCTGCCCATGGCAGGGGGCTGGAACTGGATGAGCTTTAAGGTCCCTTCCAACCCAAACCACTCTGTGATTTCTCTGATAAGAGGTATGACAAAAAATGTTATTCCATGGAAAACAGAACCAGCATGCCTCTATATAAACTGGCTACAAGGTGGGTGAGTTAAGATGGTTATTAGCAGCCCATGTTTCATCTGGGTAAAGATGCAATTCCTCTCACCCTCAGAGATGGAAAACAGGATGAGGGCAGTATAAATCCCAGCATTCAAGTAGCTCTGACTGCCTAGACACAGCCAGATGCATAGGGACAATGACAGGGTTAGTCTAGAAGCACATGTGCAACCAGGCATCTTTATGCTGGGGTTCCTGCCATCTCCGTGTGAATCACGCGCACGGCTCCAAAACTGGAATCTGGTCTCAATCACAGAGGAGGATGCATTTGATTAGTTCTTTCCATCACTGTGAAAGACATGAATGAATTACAGTAACATTTTATGTTTTTAACTATTCTGCAGATGAATCCAAAAGATATGCAATTACAGATCTAAATATAGTCCTTAGGAGTTAACAGAAATCAACTCAGCTACGTAACTCAGGGAGAGAGGGAGAGAAAACATCTAAAACCACACAAAACCTGACTTTACTTAGTAACCTGAGTTCACTTCTTTATGGCAGTACAATTTGACTTCGAAGCAAAGCTTTCCCCCAGAAGTTCCGTAAGTTTGTAACGAAGAGCTGTACATATCCTGGTTTGTTTGTGAAAGTAAGAATTAAGTGAAAAGAATGGATTTATTTACTTCTCAATTCTTGTACTTCTCAATAATGAATTTATTTACTTGTTCATCCCATATCATCTCTCAACGGCACTGTCCAACAAGTAATTTTGTAACTAAAATCAAATGGCTGATTTGATTTAGAATTTTAAGCGTACTTAAGTGAAAGATGAGCAACCAAAAGCCAAAGAGAAAAGGCATTTGTTTAACAACACAGCAGCTGTGCAATAATCCATACACTTGTCTCACCCTTTAGCTAAAGGGAGCACATTCAGTGCCTGAAGGCTACTCCAGTCTCCCTTTCCAGCCTTGCCTCCTGGGGGGGGTTTGCTGGGAATGTGGAGGATTATTTCCCACCAGAATAAAGTGAGAAAACAAAATCCTTTCAACTGTAGTACATCAGGCAAAGGCAATCACACACTGACACAACCATGAGCAGAACCAGGAGCAAGCCTTTTTTTTTCCATAGCTGTAAGAAAACAATATTTCCTCTAAGTTATATGAGTTTTATTAAGTAAAGTATGTTTCCCTTACCAAACAGACCTTGGCATTTAAAAGCAAGATGGTATCGTATCGAGCAGTAAAGTGTAAATCAGGTCCAAAGCTATGTGAAATGTGAAGACCAGTACTGGATGTGAGAACTTTTCAAAGGCACATTCGCAAAGTCCATACACTGCTCTTTAGAAAGACCAAGAACTGGTCACTGCCAAAGAAAAAAGTAAAAACTTCCAGTGACAAGTATCAGGATATTTCAAAACTTGGGTTTATTTTACAGGTTTCTCTGTCTCATTCCTGATTTTAGGAGAATATTTTGATCAAATCCAAAATAGCAACACATAAAGACATGCTGAAAGGGAGAGGGATAATCCTGTCCTTGATGCTGCTATTGAAATACATACTTCTGCCCAGCCTAGAAGAGAGCATCTCACTGGGATTTCTACAGATGGCATGGGTGGGAAAGACAATAGGATGAACTCCCAAATACGTAAGACCAGAAAGGGAAAAGAAATCAACAGCAATGTGAAACTAGTTAAGACACAAAGTGCTGTTAAAAGCATAATGCAAATGAATGGGGAAGAAAAAGGGGGGGGGGGGGGAGGGAAGCAGAAAAATCTCCTTAATCTCCCTAACATTCAAAGGAGTAACAGGGATTACATGTAACAATAGCAGGTTTTTTAAATGGTAGCAAATTTCAAGTTGCCAGAATGCTTTTAATTACATTTAGAAAGTTAAAGTCTATTTATTGCATGAACTAGACAAATTCAGTCATTCATTATAACAATAAAGTTGCTGATTCACTAACATTTTAATCCTGCAATTTGCATGTTTAAATACATTTTAGCAATATCCTTTCAATACTCAAATGCTTTCACACTGGCAACCTCAGTACACCGGCTGATTTGGCAGTTTAAAGTATTTCAATGAGGATATTTGGGTCTCTTGAGTTTATGTTTTAAAACTGTCCAAATGCATATCCTCACAAAACAGCCAAAGAAATTAAAGCCTTGGTGTACATTAAGACTGACCCAGACTGTCTCAAAACAAACAGCATTTTTAAGGCCACAAGGGACCACTTGTGATTCCCATTTAACTGCCTGCACAAAGCAGCCCAGATTTCACCCTAAAAATCCAGCCGCAAGTAGAAGCTGCATTACAGCTGAACATCCAGCACAGAAACATCCTTAAATCACCCAACTCACAAGATTTGAAAGCTGGAAAGACAGTCTTAATCTTCCTTCTGTGAACAGGCAGAGTGCACAAGCCTAACCAGCACATCAGGGTGACACATTTACAGCACAGCAGGATGAATTACTAAGGGATGGTGCCGCTTCATACACTTTCCCATCTTTACTACATATAATTGCAATTACAGGAATGACAGAGTCATTGAAACATTTCAGTTTTGAATATTTGTTTCTATGCTGTCATCTGTTAAAATACAATCACTAAGTCTCTTTTTTTTTTTTGTTATCTGTATAAAAATAATTCTAGCAATCTGCATGGTTTTTTATCATTATTTATATAACAAATGTTAACTCATATTTAATAATGGTTATTCCTACAAGGAAAAGAATCCACAGTCACAGCAACTATATTCCCATTCCTGTTGTGTAACATTCACTTTTAGCTCCTTCCCCCGCGTTTTGGTATCATCAGATCCAGGGACATCTGGATGGATAAGTCAAACAGAAAAGGTTCACATGCCATTTATTTTAAGAGCACATTCTGAAATGTTAAATCAAAGCCATAATTACAAGGAACCAGAAATAACCTCAGGTCTACAAGTGCTTTCAGAGGAAGAATTTGCCCTCATATATTCCCCAGTTCTTGTCTGAACACTGGAAACCACATTTTCCAAAGCTGCTCCAATACTTGCTAACCATAAACTTTAGGAGATAAGGGGCAAACTGTAGGGCTGGTCTTTATTCCTAAATGCTGCCATACTACAGTCACAAAGGTAGTGCCTTGATATCATATTAAAGCATGGAAAACAAAGTTAGTTCAACTCACATTTAAAACCCCACATTCAAATCACCTTCAAAACTCAACTCTCACAACTTTTATTTAAAATGAGCCCTGAAACTTTGCTATTTATTTATGCTGCTTCTCATGGCTGATGTTTACTCACCAAACATGTAAAGAATAGACAACAGACTGAGCCTATGATATTGAAATTCATCAGCGTTTGTAAGAGAGGCTTCTCACAAAACCAACTGCCCAGCCTTCCTCCTGGTGTCTGTTCAACATCTCTGACGGCTGATCCTTACAAAATCACTATTTGAGGCCAAACTTGACACCACAAGTCTTAAAACACAGCATAAAACACAATGTAAAATTAGTATTGTAAGTGCACAGAGTTTTCTCCCATTTTCAGCGCAAAAGAAAAACCATTTCAATCCCCTATTAAAACACTTTTAATTAATTAATAGAAATGCACAAATAGCACAATGAAGAGGCAATATGAGATATGAAGCTTCATAGCCCACCTTTCTTCTTGACTGGCATTCTTCTTCCTACTTCTGAATCTGGTTGCAAGTACTTTATTACAGGTATTACCGATGCACTACTGGAACCCTTTGCGAGGTCAGGAGCTGCCTATCTATTGCAAACCACTTGTGCAGTTCAGTTAGGGAATGCAGCTTCAATCTTCGTTTCTATCCAGACTTGCTGTTTTCTGGAACTGGACTTCCAATGCTTCCCACAAACGAGGGGGAAAAAAAGGGGGGAAAAGAAGCTTTCTGATTTTTTTTAAGTGGTGTTTTCAATTTCTTTAAAATATATTTGAATCTATAAAAATACAAGAGAAACTGTTCCTTGGCAATACAAAACCTTATTAGAACTCCTCTTCTGGCAGCAAAGTTTGAAAATTAGAAGGTTTTCTGTAATATAATTAAGGCACAGTCCATCTCTAGGCAGCTGTCTTAATCCTCCACCTGTACATGCTCAAAACCATTATCTGCAGGACAAAAATGCCCAAAGAATCCAAATAAGGAGGAAGACAAAACCAATCCGAAGGGACTCTTTTAACTTCTTTCACTTCTCAAATGAATTTTGCTAGCTATGCATTAGGTGACTACAGAGCAGACTGAAAAGGTCCCTTTTTCCTCACCAAACAGCCTTCGGACATCACCCTCTTACCCAACAGAAGTCAGCGGGCAGTCACTTTCATTTTTATTATCTGCAAGCCACCCAGCCTTATGGTCTTTAATGTCCCTCTGATCCTCCCATGTATTAAAAAAGAGGATTGAAAAAAACGAGGAAAGCAATCCCTTGACCTGGAATTATTAAAGTGACAGTGCTGCTCACTGGGCACTTTGGCAAAGCAGATTGCTTTTATACCGGAGTCAGTAACTTCATGCCATTTCTTCCCTTGCACAGCAGCCACCTCGTGAAGAGAGGAAGAAGAAGAGTTAGGAGGAAAGCTTCACAAAAAGGTTCATTTTCAGAGATAATGATGTGTTAAAGGAAATGAAAAGCAAGCCATGAGCGCAGTCCAGTTTCCCACTCAGAAGCGCAGCTGGTTGGCTTCAATAGGAGCCTCTTGCTCTCTCTCCCCCTTTTTCTGGAAAGAAACAAAAAGAGAAACACAAACGGGATAGATTTTCCTCATCTAGCTCGTTAAGCATGAGAAAGGTGGACAAGCTCCAAACGCTTCCCGTCCTCGCCTGAGGAGCTGCGATGCACACGACAGGGCTCTGCTTTGCATCGTCTTCTTTAGGAGATGGGGACTGTATTTGTGAAGGGGGCGGCTCTGTTTTGCTCTTTACCATTCACAATTGGGATCTGTTCCCTCCAAGCGAGGACTCTCCCTCCCCCCCTTCGCTTTCTCCCGGTCCAAAAGGGGACTGTCTGAAGCGTGACAAGGCTGGTTTGGTCGCTGGGATGCAGATGAACCCGATGAGCCGGGCCAGGTTGAGAGAAAAGGACAACTGGACAGGCAGGAACTGAGGGGACGAGGGAGGGGATGGAGGTGGAGAGAAGCGAGACGCAAGCGGGGAGAGTGGGGTTTAAATGGGAACGGGGAGCACAAAGGAGCTGGTGGAGAGGTAAGAGGGGAGCAGGGCAAGCGGGACCGGGGCGCGGGGCTGAGGGGAAGGGGCCGCAGGCAGCGCGGTGCCGGGGCCCGGGTGAGGGGAGGGGGTCAGCGGGTTACCCCGAGGACTCGGCCTCCCCCCATCGAAGGCTCCTCGCTCCGGTACGGGGAGTCCCCGCGTCCCGGCCGCCGCTGCAGGGTCCCTGCTCAGCCGCGACCCCATGGAGGAGCCGCCGCCATCCGCCGCCCCTAGCAACGAGCACCGGGCTGGGCCTGACCCCCGCCCGCCGGCTTGCGGCCAATTGGAACCCGCCATGCTGGGCCGGCGGGGAACACCCAATCAAAGGTGTCTTCTGAAGCGGTGGGTCATGTGAGCGGGTAAGATGGCGGCGCCCAAGAGGAGAGCGTGAGGCGGGCGGAGACATGTTGTAGGTGGTGGGGCCTTCCCGGCGGGACCGGCTCGGTAAGAGCGGGAATGAGAAGGGAAGGGGAGGAGAGGAGAGGGGACGGGAAGAGCCGTCACTGGGGCTGTGTGTGATGGGGACAGCTCAAGGTCGTGCGGGTCGGAGCCTGGGCCCGGCGGCAAGGCCGTGAGGACGAACGCGGGGAGGGTGTGGTGCTGAGGGGGTTAACGGCCGTTTGTAACGGTCGGTAACGGCTGCTAACGGGTTTCGGTGAGGTTTAAAGCCTGGGGGTGAGCCTCGGCCTCGCGGTGTAACCGGGGTTTGGGGACCTCCAGCTGCCTTACAGGGGTGTGAAGGGGACAGGGAGGGTCATAGGTACACTGCGGGTAGTTACAGCGCCCTGGCAATGTCGGTGGTTTACCTGAAGGACACGTTTGCGGACCCTCCACTAGACAGGGCGGAAAGGAGAGGCCTCAAGATGGGGTAGTTCCTCTGCTCCAGCAGCCCACCAAGCGCAAATCGAAACGAGCAGCATCCTATAGATCGGCCTCAGGACACTGCCTTCAAATCATAAAGGAGGCTACAGGTCTAGTGAAGTAAGTCTGGGAAGCTTTTATCTGGGAGAGAAAGCATCTGAATCGCTAAATACCAGGTTTAATGAGGAGCTGTTGTGGTGGGTTCACTTCAGCTGGCTGCCAGGTGCCCGCCAGGCTGCTCTCCCTCCATCGACAGCGTAAGGGGAGAAAATAAGGTTGAAAGCTCATGGATTGAGATAAGGACAGGGAGATCACTCAGCAGTTACCATTGCAGACAAAACGGACTCAACTCGGGGAAGTTAATTATTACCAATTATATCAGAGTGGGGTAATAAGAAGTAAAACCAAATCTTAAAGCACCGTCCCCGCCTTCCTCCCTTCTTCCCAGGTTCAACTTTACTCCCTACCTAATTCTCTACCTCCTCCCCCTGAGTAGCACAGGGGAATGGGGGTTGTGATCAGTTCATCACATGTTGCTTCTGCTGCTCCTTCCTCCTCAGAGGAGGACTCCTCATGCTCTTCCCATGCTCCAGTGTGGGGTCCCTCCCACAGGACATAGTCCTCCATGAACTTCTCCAGCCTGAGGCCTTCTCATGGCTGCAGGTGGAGATCTGCTCCACCATGGACCTCCATGGGCTGAACCAAGGGCTGCAGCACCTCCTGCTGCATTCTGCACTGACCTTGGTGTTTGCAGGACTGTTGCTCTCACATTCTCACTTCTATTTAATGGCTGCTGTTGTGCAGCAGGGTTTTTCCCATCTTAACCGTGTTCTCCCAGATGTGCTACCACCACCACTGATGAGCTCAGCCTTGGCCACAGGTGGGTCCATCTTGGATCCAGATGCATTGGCTCTGTTGGACATTGGGAAAGCTTCTGGCAGCTTCTAACAGAAGCCACCCCGTAGACCCCTTACAACCAAAACCTCACAACACAAGCTCAATACAACTGTATGGTTTCTGACTTGATATACGTCTCTGGCTAAATGAGAGGGGAAAAAAAAAGTTGTATTTGTGGAACATAAAATCAGAAGATAGCTTCATGGTTTCTTTAGATCTTTACAAGAAGTATATATTTCTGTTCCTTTTTAATATGGTTCTATTTGACAGTTAAGTCAATTTAAACCTGGAGTATTGCCAAAGCCATTGTCCAGTCAGTGTCCTCCCTTGTGCTGCAGGCATTGGGGATTGTAGTGTCAAAAGGTGATCCAGCTGGCAATAAGTACACTGCCTGGGGTTCCTCTGAGCAATTTTCATCTCTGTGTTTCCCCATCCAAGCTGCTGTCTGGCCCCGGGGCTAGAGGTGCCCAGGTATCTGGAGGGTGAGATAGCAAGCATCAAAGCAGGCACTTAAGTTGGCTTGGAGCAATTGTCAAAGCATAGTTGCATCATTGAAGCAAGCATTATGTTGGGGTTCCTGTAGTTATAAACATCACAGATTTCTGTGGATATCCGAAAACTGCCATGAAAAATGTGTTTTTGTGGTTGCATAGTAGCAACAGAGTCTAAATGTTTATTGGATGCATACTGGGGCTGTGTAACTTTGATTCCATTGGTTCGTTCTTTATCATCCAGGACTTCAAGATGACAGGAAGAGAGTCTGTTGAACTAGATACTCTACAGCATAGACTATATTTGGACAGATTTCAGCGGATGGAACTCATACAAAAGATATTCAATGAGCTTCCTAAAGCAGATCAGTAAGTGCTGGTAAAATAAATCAAACATTTCAAGTCTTTTGGAGGCTTTTCTTTTCCCTTACTCTTGAATTGCAAATCTGCCTTGCAGTTACAAAAATATTTGATGGTGAAGATGCTCGTTACTGCCCAGAGCAGCAAACTTGGTTTGTGGTTTCTAAATAGAGTCACTTCACTGTTACCTCTGGTGCTGCTCAGCTGGTTTCTGGCACGTGCTCCTCAATGCTTAAGGATCTGGGATAGCTGATCCTGAGCTGGCTCTGAGCATTCACACAGTGCTGTGCTCGAGCTAATACATAAGGCAGGTCCTGTTGTGATTCTGCAGGAGTCATCTTGGCTCCTGCGGGGCTGGCCTGGGGCCAGAGCTGAGGGAGCATCAACCTGCCAGTGTGCACATTTCATTCTGTGCTGCTCCCTGTTCCAGGAAGGTGAGACCGAGGTGTCCAGGTGGTTGTGATGGATGGGTCAGCTGGAGTCGTGTGGGCTCACCAGCAGGGCTCTGTGCAGCACAAAACTCACTGGCTGCCCTCAGGGCCTCACAAACCACCTCTCTATGCTTTGTGATACTGCATTTCGCCTTGCTGGAGCTGAGCTGCTTCCGTAAGGAGCTGTTTGCACGTGTGTATCATCTTGGCTGACTTCTGTATGAATAAGAGTAATCAGAAGCTTCTTTATTTCTTTTTTAATAGGACTAAATTGCTGGCTAAGCCATGTGCTGGTAGTAACACAGGGCCTCCCCACACAGGTGAGAGAGAAAACATCCCTCCTGCCACAGTCAGTGGTGCAGCTTTGTGTAGGTTCTGCCCCTTCACATTCACCTTACAGCACTTCTTCCCCAGAAGAGCTGGGGAGACAAGGGGGAGGCAGGTACCATAGTGATGGTGTGGTAACATCTTGATAGAACCTGTGGTATCATAGAATCATGGAATGCCAGGTTGGAAGGGACCTCAGGGATCATCTGGTCCCACTTTTCTAGCCAAAGCATGATCTACACTGGATGTCCCAGCACCCTGTCCAGCCAAATCTTAATAGTGTCCAATGCTGGGAATCCACCACTTCCTGGGGAGATTATTCCAATGGCTGATTATTCTCATTGGAGAAAACTTTCATCTTCTGTCCAGTTGGAATCTCCCCAGGAGTAACTTCTGTCCATCACCCCTCATCTTTTAACAGAATGTTAGAAGGAACCTTGAAGCTCATTCAATTCCAACCCCTGCCACAGGCAGGGACACCTTCCACTAGGGCAGGTTGCTCCAAGCCCCATCCAACCCAATCCCTGTGGTTCCTTCCATCTTCTTTATAGCCTTGGCCTTGGAATGAAATCACTGCCGGGGACGTGTGCCTTTACTTGATCTGCCCTGGCAGGACTTAAAAGTTTGTGTATCCAGAGGGAAGGTTGCTGATGGCTGGAAGAGAAGAGGGAGCATGCTGCAGTTAGGCTGAGAGAGTGCCTGCTTGCCAAAGCTCTTGGTTTTTAGCACTATGGAGCTAGTATTGCAAACAAACAAAACCCCCAAACCCCAGCCCTTCCATCCTCCCTTTCTTTCCTTTGGTGCAGTGTAGCAGATTCTGCTGGTCCTGGGTACATTAATTTGCCCTATTTTGGCTTCTTAAACACGCTGCTAAATTTTAATCTCACTCCTCCACGTTTATGTCTATGCACGGATGCATTTCCCTACCTGGGATTGGAAACATACCAACAGGATGCAATGGCTGGGCTGCAGAAACCATAGCCTGGGGCCATTCTGTGAATGACCCCAGTATTGAGAAACCTGTCATTTGAAAAGCAGAGTTCTTTTTTAAGCAAACAAGAAAACACACAAAAAACCCGTAGCTCCTAAATAACAGCAAGAGCAATACCTGACCAGTAACATTCTTGTGCCATATCACATCAGAACTGAATTGTTAGTAGCTCATTTTCATGTTTGAATGAAAGTATTTTCCTATGAAAGATGAGACTAGTTGGTGTTACTGCTGTCAGGTGGTACTAATCTTTTAGGTTTGACACGATTAGCACCTACATTCTAAAGTCTTTCTGTGATTAGAGCCCTATGGCCATTGCTTGATATTATTCTACACGTGAAAATGTAGAAGAATTTCAAGTGAATGGGGTTTTAAAATCATGGATTTTAATTACAAACGGGTTTAGAGATTGTCACATTTGATAATTTAGCTAATTCGTATGACATTTGGCCTCATATGAATTGTGTGACTGAGTAAGCATTTTGTTTTCTTTGGGGGTTTACTGCTAAATCCAACTTATGGAACATCTTTAAAACGCACCTCAACATAATATGGGCACAACCTTCCAGTTCATTGCTTTGCCCGGCATTGCTTCTCATTCCAGGCATTTCAGACTTGTGCAAACCTAAAGCAAAGAGTTATTTCCACTAATAACCGACTGTGCCAGGTATAGTCTAAAGATAACACATGGCTTCCTTCTGCAAGTCAAATGAAATCAGTCGCAAACTGCTCATCAGGCTTGTGAAGCAGGCACGTGTTCCCATTCCCTCGCTCCTGCTGTGATGGAATGTACTCAAATGGGAACTGTTTGTCAAGACATTAAATGCTGACTGTGTCTGAGCAGACTTTGTTCTATTCTGCTTTCACCTTTATTAGAGGTAGCAACAGGAATGGCTGCTCTAAACTGTATGTTAAAAACATAGTAGATAACATATTTCCCTCTGTTAGTGAGGAAAAAAGAAACTCCAGGTCTGTAAATCAGGATGTTGGACTTCTGTAGCCTTTAACTGGTGTAACCTCCTGGCAAGGTAGGACCTTCAATTCAGGTGTCCCATGCACGTGAAGAAGGCTTGCAGCCTGTCAGCCTGCAGGATCACTACCAGGGATCCACCAGGAGCTGCTTAAGATCATCACTGCAAGATCTCAGTGGCTGTAGTTGTCCACTGATCTGTTCTCTAAGCTCTTCTGTTCATACTAAATCTCTACTTGTGGGCAAGCAGGCTGCAAACAAGGCTTATAAAAAATATATATCTGTTTTTCTAATTTCTTTTCAGAACAGGTTCTCCTTATATTTCAATGCTGAGGGAACATGCTCATTGGGAGAGCAAGTTTCATGAAGTCTCCATTAGCTATAGGAAATAAAAAAACCTATAGAAAAGGCTTCTCAGCCTTTCTGTCACTTCATTCTTGAGGTGTGTGTAAACCCAGGCATGTAGTGAAAGATGCACTGCTGCGTGCTTCTGAAAGTAGCTGCTCTGCAGTTTGCACCAGGGGGAGATTTATGTCTCTTACCTCGTGTTGTAGAATACTCGGAGGTGAATTGTGGCACTGAGTAAACCAAACTTTTTTACAATTCTTAATTGCTGAAGCAACTTTCCTTCTTTCACAGGAATCTTTGCAATCATGGATCATACTTCCTAGCAGCAAACGCAAGCTTATGTGGCTTGGCAGGAAATAACTTCTTCAGGAACATCCTGCATATCCGAAGAGCTGCCATTGTATCTGCAGTGCCAATGGCCGTGCTGCCATTTATTTCAACAGCAGCAGTTTATGAAGCTTTTGTGCGTCAGCCTTTATTTTCAGGTAAAAACCTCATTATTATTCCTTGTTTTCAAAAGGGCTTTGCTTTCTGTATGCAGTGTAACAACACAGGAGCTTCTCTCTGCAGAACAGTGGTCTTGAACTGTTGTGGTCCTGAAATGCCTCCGTTTGTAAAGCAGGGTTTGAAAAACAGGTTATCTAATGCATTGGGCAGCAGTGAGCTCTTCAAGTTGAGTGAGAAAGGAGATACATACGTTTATTTATATATGTTTATTAAATCCTGATACACATCACTTACCTTTAGCATTTCTGCTAACGGTGGTGTAAAAGGGACTACAACAAAGCAGTTCAGGTTTTCCCATCTGTATGATTTCATTTGAAGGTCATCTTTAGAGTGATAAATTCTTCATGGGTTGGAATGAAAGTGATATTTTTGCAAAAGGAAGAGTCCTTTCAAAGTATCTTATGTACCTGTGCAGCTTGGCCACTCCTGTCTAGCGCCTGTTTCCATAGTGTTGCATGCAGCTTATAGGTTGATGCAGATTTAGATTAGATATAAGGAAGAAGTTCTTCCCTGTGAGGGTGCTGAGGCGCTGGCACAGGGTGCCCAGAGAAGCTGTGGCTGCCCCATCCCTGGCAGTGTTCAAGGCCAGGTTGGACACAGGGGCTTGGAGCAACCTGCTCTAGTGGAAGGGGTCCCTGCCCGTGGCAGGGGGTTGGAACTGGATGAGCTTTAGGGTCTCTTCCAACCCAAACCTTTCTGTGATCCTGTGTGGTGGAGCCATGTGGATGCTGCCAGTGAAACACTGTTTGTCGTGCAGGTGAGCTGAACTGTGAGGTCTGTGCTGTGATCAGAGGAGGATTGGTCGGGGCTGTTGTGGGTGGACTCTACCCTATTTTCCTGGCTATCCCCTTGAACGGAAGCCTTGCAGCCAGGTACGTCATTAACTTGCAATTAGTGAAATGTGTTTATTGGTCAGATCTTTGGTTCAGTTTAAATTCTGTGGATGTTTAGTCCGTGCACACCTATCTTCCTATAGAGTTTTAGTACACAGGAAGGGATTTACATTAAGGTCATCTAATTACAAGGTAAAGTTCATTAAGAGCTCACCAAGTGGAACATGATCTGCAGACTGATAGACTGCCAAGCACTCGTGTTTAGCTGGAAACTTACAAGTGACCAATGATGTGCCTGGGAAACTGGCTGCCATCCTGCTGAGCCTTTTTGGATGGCCACGAGGCTTCACAGATCCTGGGCAAAGCCCAGCTCCTTCCTGCAGGAGTAACTCCAGACTGGGTCAGAGCATAGCAAGGGGATGGGGAGATGCCAGTTTGTAGTAAGGGTGTTTTATAGCCTGTGTCCAGAGAGCTCAGTACCACCAAGTGAATTTAACACAGGAGAGAATTAATATCTGCCTCTGGATTTTTAATGTTAAATCTTGACATTATGGATGGAAAAAAGATGAAAATGGAGTTTTTCCCCCTGTTTTTGCTGTTTAGGTATTCTTCATCGCCCTTGCCAGGGAAGGAAAATCTCTTACGCTTCTGGCTCAGCATTGCTCAGCCTGTCTTTAGAAAGATGAGCTTGGGTGTACTTGTACAGGTTCTGACTGGGTTGTATCTTGCTACTAAACATCATGGAATATATGTCAAAATACTGCAGCAGATGAACTGTAGCAGGGATCCTGAAGAGTTACAAGGATGAAGTTAAGCAGCTTTTCAGTTGCCTTAGATAAGTAATCATAATAAACAAAGCAAGAAGTTGTTGCTTCCTGTCTTTTTTAATGGAAAACCAAAGGTAAGACTCTGCCCTTACATTCTTGGTTGGTAACTTAAATGCAAGTTAAGTTTTTCATTATGTCCAGCTTAGATTGTATATCTGAGGAACAGCTTTATAAGGATGGGTGGTTTTCTTTGGAAATGGGGAAAAAAGTATTTATGTTGCCTGCCTGGTGTTTGGCTTTAAGCTGGTGCTGCATCTTTTAGCAGCTGTATAAATGAGTATTATTGCAAAAGGTGTTTTTCTTCATAATACAAACCACAGCCATTAAGAAAGAAAAGGAGGGGTGTTAAGACCAGGTCCTTCTGAAGGGGGACTTTTTACAAGGGCCTGTAAGGACAGGACAAGGGAGAACGGATTTAACCTGACAGAGGGGAGACTGAGATGAGCTCTTAGGCAGAAGCTCTTCCCTGTGAGGGTGCTGAGGCGCTGGCACAGGGTGCCCAGAGAAGCTGTGGCTGCCCCATCCCTGGCAGTGTTCAAGGCCAGGTTGGACACAGGGGCTTGGAGCAAGCTGCTCTAGTGGAAGGTGTCCCTGCCCATGGCAGGGGGTTGGGACTGGATGAGCTTTTAAGTCCCTTCCAACCCAAACCATTCCATGGTTCTCTGATTCCTCAAAATCTGAGTATTTTTCTCCCCCAGCTTTATTCCACTCTGCTATCACAGACTTTCCCTCACATGATCACCCCACCAAAGTGACACAGATCACATTGTAGGGAACTGTTGCCACAGCACTAAGGCATGATGCTCATGTTGAGCTCTTAGCATCTCTATCAAGCAACCAAAAAAAGCCTGGTCAGAACATACTTTGTCCTTGTAACCAGTTTGCCTTGGAATTAGCCTTTTTCCAAAGCAGGGAATTATGTTGAGATTGTCCCTGCAAAACTACTTCTCACCTTAAGATGTAAGTGGTTCAGAGTAACCATGTGCGGTTTATCTATAATCAGGAGTAGCAGTCCGATTTGTACAGGGAAGCAGCAAAGGCGCACAGCCTCCACCATGCCTGTGAGCTGGTTTAGCTTTCCCTAGTTCACAATCTCACTGTATCGTGCAGTGTTCTAATACTGATCTGCATCTAAGGATCGATCTTGGCCTTACCTCTAACCCATGTTAGAGATCCTCACAGAGCAAGTGGTTTACGAGGCCGTGAATTACTGTATCTCCTGAAGTCATCAGCCAACAGAACCACTTACCTGTGATAGTAAAAACATAAAATCAAGCTTTTACTCTGCAGTACTACCTTTAAGAATGAAAATGAATGGCTTGGTGGTTATTGTGTTTGACAACATGTAGTTAAGCCACTGCAAACAGATCCTGGTGCTTTTTAAAGCATGAGGTTCAAAACCATCTTCAGTTCCATGTGCCACTTTCATTTTGGTATCAATTCAAGTGATAGTTATTCTCTGTAATAAAAATGTGTATTCTGGTATTTAATGGTCTGACTTGGACAAACCACATTTTTTAGATATTAATTTCTTAGGGTGAAGAAACAAGGAAAAAGATTCCATTTCTTAATGTTTTTAGGAAGTTGCAAAGCCTGGTAACTGTTTCCAGTGTAACTGATGAATATACACACTGCAGATACCTATTCTAAGTGTTGGCATTGGTGATGTCAGGGGTGAGCTATGAACTCCTTAGTGTTGTGTTTAGAGAAGGAAACAGTTGCAGTTATAGCCTGTGCTTCTCATTAAACTGGGGGGATCTCAAAATCAAGTGTAGGACCGCAACTGTCTCAAAACCCAGTAGGACACCCCGGTGCCATCCATGAGTTCTGTTGTGTGCGTGCATGCATGCATAAGGAGTGCCCTTATGGAAACACCCACTACCCACTTCATAGGCAGGGTACAGCATACCACATACAGCTCTCCAGGGCCAGAGGACCAGCTTTTACCTGGCTTTTGCCTCCTACTGTCACAAACGCCCTGCAAACACCCTCTCCTGTTTGAAATCAGAGTTACAACAGGTTTATGTTGTATCCTTTTGTTGTATGGTTGTATCCCTTTCAGTAGAAACAGTCCCTAATCGGCCTGCATGTGACAGCAATAGCTTCTATGGTGTTCTTAGGGGAGCAGCCTCTAGGGATGGAGTTTTCGCTACTTGCCATCTGAACTACAGCCAAAAGAACACTCAGACTGGTCACAGAATCAACAGAACACCAGAAACACTAAAAGAGCACCAATTTTATCTTCTCTATGAACCATTTTTTATACTGAATCTCAATGTTACAATCTGTCGCCCCACAGCTGACTCCCTCCTCTCCCTGCCCCTGTCCTAGCCCAGTTCCTGGCATCCTGCTAATGACTGAGGCACAATTATTTCTCCTGATGCACACACATCACACTTAAACTGGGTTAAAAACTGTAGAATCGGCTTCTGGCAATGTGCAGTTTCACACAGGACATTCCTCAACCACAAAGCCCATTTGAGCAGATCCCACACCAAATGTATTCTCCAGACATTTACAGCCCAACAGCAAATACACTGACACTGATTCTAGCAGAAAACCTCTTAACTACAAACTCCAGAGAACTTCAGTTTTAAGTATCACTACATTTACAAAAAGGTTACATATTAGGCAGAAGCTCTTCCCTGTGAGGGTGCTGAGGCGCTGGCACAGGGTGCCCAAAGAAGCTGTGGCTGCCCCATCCCTGGCAGTGTTCAAGGCCAGGTTGGACACAGGGGCTTGGAGCAAGCTGCTCTAGTGGAAGGTGTCCCTGCCTGTGGCAGGGGCTTGGAACTGGATGAGCTTTAAGGTCTCTTCCAACCAAGTCCATTCTATGATTACAATTTTGATGAGAGTGTTCCAGAGTTCGGGTATTCCAGGTTGAGAGAGAGGCGAGGCACAATAGATAAAAAAAACCAACCAGTTTATCATTATAGGAAAAGATAGGAAGAAAGATCCGTCAAAGGGTGAAAAAAACAGTGATGGATATTTTCCATGAGTGTTTATCTTACCAGCCCCAAAGACCATGTGAAGACGATTGGGAAACCAGCTCTGACAGACATCATCACAGTGCAAGGTGCCAGGCTCAGCCTTAGCAGGCGTCCCAGCAGAGGCAACGTTGACCTGGGTGGTGAGGTTCTGCCTCCTCTCGCTGCATGAAGCTCGGGCTTTTATACCAGCAGAAATGCACACTCATTCCAATGTAGGGGGCCAGGCTACCTCGGGAGGAGTAGCCAGGAGTACAGAAAGGGTCTCTGGGAGTCAGGACTTTCAGGGGATTTTTGGGGAGGAGCCACCATGGATCATTATCTTATGTGTCTTGAAACTGGTATGAGACTCCCTTTGGCTAACAGCAGTGTTAACTCCCCTATTTTCAAGGTTATGTTCCCACAACCCGTGCCAAACAGTACTGTTCTATTTTTGTGTGTTTCACCACGGACCATTATCTATTGTCACTGACACACAAGAGGCATGAGAAACCCAAGACTCCAGAAGTACCAAGTGATGCCAAGTGCTGGAATGTGGTTCCCTGTGTTTCCTTTGACACCGTCTCTCCAGGCAGGCAGAGACTGCAGGAACACGATTTGTTTTTTCCTCCCAGATGCTGCTAAGCTCTTCAGAGGAAAGAAGAGAGAAGTTAATTTAGATTAAGTTAATTTAGATTGCTACTACAAGTCACAGCTCTGGAATCAAACTGTAGAGAACTAACAGAGAACTGAGCATGACATGGTTTCCTATTTAAATACTAAACAGTCTTCAAGCAACCGTGGTGTGGAGGAACACCAGAAGAGAACAGTAGCTTAACAGTGGTGGCACCTGAAGCTATGGTACATACAGGTTAACACACACACACATTTCATCCCTCAACAAGGTATTTTCTGCACCTGGAAGACAAAAGGCAGAGCACACTGCAATGCTTTTATGTTTTTAAGCAAGGTTTTTTGTGAATTGTTCCTTTTTATCAAGCTGCAGACCACTGTCACTAGAACAGTGCACACACAACACTAGCACTACCTGGGGGCCCAAAAACCAACAGGCTGTTTTAAACTGCGCTCTACAAAGTGTTGAAGATGAGAAGAAATCAAAGAGTACAGCATATGGCTCGCTCTAGAGCTTGAAGTTCTGTCTGTCCAGCACCCTCAAACCTTTTGCTACACTCTAGTGCTCAGTGTGAAAATAATCTGATGAAGGATTCTGGTTTAACAACATATTATTAACCAGCCATCAAACTTCTGAACCTAAAAATGGGGCAGAGGAGGAAGATGCAATAGACCACAGAATCTTTTATGTAACTGTTCTAGTCCTCCAGAGTTTATTGATCAAACATACCCACATTAATAAATTATGAAGAAAGAAAAACAACTAATACACAAGGAGCAGTGATTCCATGAAGCACAGCACTTCGGTTCAAGGAATGACACACCTTTGTTTCATCTCACCACAACATTAATTTGACAGACAGATGAGTAAGAACTGTTTCCCCTACATACCCACATCCACTTATCTTGTTTTCCAACTGACAACTCACACAGACAGCAACAACAGCACTTTCCCCTTCCTGTTTTCCCATTGTGTGTAATGAACCACTCAATTAAAGCAAGGCATTGATGAGAAGATGAAAAACACATTTGAGCCCATACATTTAAAGATCAACAAGTCTGATTTTATTATGATCTTGTATTCTTATCTGGATGGCACATAATTACAAAGAAACATTTACAATATATTTTTCAAGTATTAAGTTATGTCATTTCAAGGCTTTCACTTCAAAAAGCTACATTAATAACACACCATACAGATAGTACAGTTGGTTAAGAGTTTCAAATAACTTCCTCCCCTCTATTTGGTTTAAATATGATTCAGTAGGCACTAGAAATGCCTGCAGCCACTTACTTCCTGGGGCTTGCCCTTGCTCTTGTACCAGTAAACACCATTTTGCATGTCAGAACATCAGCTACTCTCAGACACAGCACATGTGTAGTGTCTGTGAGCCATGTGCAGGTTCACAACAAGAGACCAGAACTATGGCCCTGACCCCTACCACTTAGCAGCGATGCAGAAAGAAAGAATGCATATTTCAGTTAACTCAAACCCCACTTCTCGGCTGAAGTAACTGTAAAAATGCCACTGGAACATCCCATACTTGCTACATGAACGTTTCTCTTTTCATCAAGCATGTTCCTGAAGCTTGAGCTTGGCAGACTGAGCCCAAGCTGAATCTAGCTCCATTATTTCCCTTCTGTCTATCAGTCAGTTCAGGTTTCGGTGGGTAACTCCAATTCTTGTGACACTGGTGTAACCCATCCATTACAACAGGATTATACAATTCAGGACTGATTGCACAGTCCCACTGATGCCACCACTGAGGTATAAGGGAACATGTATCTCACTGTCTCTTTTGTGCTGGCAGTACACCCTGACCAGATGGAATTCTGCACACAGTGGAGGAAAACCTGTTTGATAGGATATTGGCTTTTATAGAAAACATCTTGGATGGCAGTAAATGATCCCAGCATTCAACCTTGTTTGTTTTTGTTTAACCAAAGACAGCAAAAGCCCTGTTACCTCTTTATTCTCATTTCTTATACTACCTTTTAAAATAAAGCAGGAAATGTGGCCAGCAGCTGGTCCCGTCTCTTCTGCCCCAACACAGCTGAATCCACTTTAGCATAAAGAAAAACAAGGATGCTAAATACACAGATACTTTATCACACAGTGATGTTTCACAAAGAAAAACCAGACTCCTTTTATACCCATGAACACTTGATGGGGTCTAGCACCAATACAGCAAATGACTGGAAGAAAATGCTTTCACTTCCTACTCCAGCCTTAAACACAACATTTAAGGCTTTAAGAAACAAGACTTCAGAAACACTAAATAGAATCTTTTTTGTTTAAGAAAATAAATGAAACTGGTTTAGGAAAGTGTATTCTTTGTGAAACCTCACTTTACATATTATCATTTTCACAGTCCTTCTTCCCCCAACCTGACATACATGTAAACAATCTAAACGTCAGAATACAATTGAAAAAACAACCCACTCATCTTTTGTGATAGGGAGAAACACTGACTAGTACAAGAAAACACACACTACTGTTTGTTTCTCAAACTCTTTTTCCTCCTATCCCAGTTAATTATGGAGCATCTTTCAAATCATGAGCCTCAAGATACAGATTTGCTCGTCTCTAAACTGTGCTTAATTCTATCAAGTGATAGATTTCTTGATACTGTAAGAGGCTGAATTAAGTACTCTACAGTAAAATTAAGCACATGCATATACATGCAATACCTTTACAATTTAAAGCTACTGTGAAGTTAACGTGGGGACCTGAGTATGCAGGAGCACAGAGACGGGCTTAGGGGAAGCTAAAGTGACGAGTTACTTCGGTGCACTGCATTATCCAAACCACAATTCTGTTAGAGGTCCATGCAAAAAAGTGACTCCTCTGCATGAGGATTCCACTGTACAGCTAAAACGAGTGTCTGGGTTCTGTTCAAGCAGGCAAAACTCTGCATCATGAATTAGAGCAAGCTAAGGAAGGGCTTTTTAAAGGTACCGTGCATCCCTAACACTAGATAGGATTTGAAATGAACAGGTCACAAATTCTTTCCTTTTAAAAATGCATTTTACTTACATTTTGTGGACAGTACCCTATGTTAAAAGGCTGTTAATATCACATCCCCCTTATTAGCATGTTTCCCCTTTTCAGCTCATTACCTAGTTCAAAACTCGTATTTCAAATGACAAGCATTTATGTTTTAACTCCAAATGTAGCTCATGTATTGGCTACTACATGCATATTCATTTAAGAAAGGAAAACAGCTAATCAGAATGATGCAATGGTAATTTGAACTATGAGTTGTCATTTAGCGCTAGAAACATTTTGGCAGAGTAGGCCAAGGACCAAAGAAATCATTTCCTGAACCAGCCATTACAAGAGACTGGCATAAGCAAAGCAAGCTGTCTGATACGGCATTATGGGAATATATTGATCCTTACCAGGTTGCGAGGTGGAAAACGACTGTTCTTTAACCCCTACACAACGGAGCCTGGCAGGGCAAGCACCTAAAAGAGAAACTGTCAGAGAGGTTTTAATAGTAATGTATAACTGAGATGCAGTACAATTTCATATGCATGCTTTCTTTTGCCGATCATTACTATTAAGTCTGTCCAGTGACGATGTCTTAATGAAGTTTTTGGTTTTCTAAGCAAGCATTTTCGGCTCCTCAGGATAAGCAGGCTAGACATTATCTGACTCAAAGACCGGGTAGTCAGCGTTATCTTTACTGGCAACTGCGAAGTGGAACCGCGCACACCTTCATGCATCAGGTCGGCATGATCTTTTCCACCCAAGTGCTGCGAAAAAACGGGCTGTGGTGGCGGCACCTCTGCGTGTGTACGCGGGTCAGTTTGCATGACAATTACCGCACTGCTGTACGCAGCTCTGCGCGACTCTTACACCAAACAGCCTCAGACCACCACCGTCCACACGCCAGCTTTACGCGACCTTTAACCAAGGCCACCATCTGGCTCACAACGTTCAAGAGATATTTCTTTCTTTCATTCATTACCCCGGCCACTAACGTGCCAGGCTCCCCTCCTCTGCATATCCCCCGATACCACCCCATCACCACTGTATTGATTCTTTTCCTCCGCACCATCGCCTGCTTCCTCCGCCGCGACGCGAGGCCCCTGTTAGGGGTGAGCACCCCACGAGTACTTGCAGCAGGTACTTGACCCTACATTTTGAAGGAGGCCGCTGCCCGCCGAGCACAGATGGAGCAGAACTCCACCGACACCTGATCCCGGTCCACGTGGAGGCAGATCCCGCCGGGGGATGCCCACTCCTCCTCCGTCTCCGTCACCACCGCCGCCTCCTCCAGGCTGGCAGGCCGGGAGCTGGGCAGGGCGTAGTCGTGGTCGCTGCTCTCGCCGGCAGGCTGGAGGTGGTGGTAATGGCGGCGCGGGCTGCCCGTGTCCCTGAAGAGGCTGGTGCTGAGCTGCAGCCCGCCGGCGCGGATCCCGGCTAAGCGGCTCAGGAGCTGCCCCAGGGCGCTCTGGTTAGCCAGCACGGCCCGCAGGTAGCTGCTCTCCCGCTCCAGCTCTCGCAGGCGGCGGCTCAGCCCGCGGTTGCGGTCCCGCAGCTGCCGGTTCTCAGCAGCCAGGCCTTGAAGGCGGCTCTCCAGCCCAAGCACGTACTGCTTCTTCTTCAGCCGGTTCAGCCGCGCCGCCGCCGCCGCCTTCAGCCGGCTCCCAGCCCCGCCATTCCTCCGCCCGACCGCCGCCGGCCGCTGGCCCGGGCCCGGCGGGGGCAGCGGCTCCGGTTCCCCACAGAAGCAGCCGCTCAGCTCCGCGTCCAGGTCCCAGTCCGGCCGGGCCGCCTCCAGCAGGTCTCCCAGCTCCAAGCCCGGGAACCAGTCCTCTTGCTCCCACACCTCCAGCGGGCCGCCGGGTGCCTCGGGCTCCTTCTCCTCCCGCCGCGGCGGCTGCTGTTGTTTGGGCCGCGCGGGGCCCGGGTCCCCTTCCCCGCCGCCATCCCGCCCTCTCGGGGCCTGTCCCGGGCCGGCTAGCGGCCAGACGGCGCCGGAGGGGCTCGCTCCGCCGGAGGAGGCCGCCAGCAGCTGGGTGAGGCTGTGGCGCATGGCGGCGGGCGGGACAGGACGGAGCCTGACGAGAGTGGCGGCGGCCCCAGCCCGGCGCTCCCGCCGCGGTGCCTGTCGGGAAGCGGCACGCTGAGAGGTGGGGGGGGGGAGAGAGCCTGGCGGCTGCGCCCGGGCGCGGGAAAGCCGCGGCTGCGAAGGAAGGCCCTGTGCGAGGGGAGCCCCTGTGCGAGGGGAGCCCCTGTGCGAGGGGAGCCCCTGTGCGAGGGGAGCCCCTGAGCGAGGGGAGCCCCTGTGCGAGGGGAGCCCCTGTGCGAGAGGAGCCCCTGTGCGAGGGGAGCCCCTGAGCGAGAGGAGCCCCTGAGCGAGGGGAGCCCCTGTGCGAGGGGAGCCCCTGAGCGAGAGGAGCCCCTGAGCGAGGGAAGCCCCTGAGCGAGGGGAGCCCCTGAGCGAGGGGAGCCCCTGAGCGAGGGGAGCCCTTGAGCGAGGGAAGCCCTTGAGCGAGGGGAGCCCCTGTGCGAGGGGAGCCCCTGTGCGAGGGGAGCCCTTGAGCGAGGGGAGCCCCTGTGCGAGGGGAGCCCCTGTGCGAGGGAAGCCCTTGAGCGAGGGGAGCCCCTGAGCGAGGGGAGCCCTTGAGCGAGGGAAGCCCCTGTGCGAGGGGAGCCCTTGAGCGAGGGGAGCCCCTGTGCGAGGGGAGCCCCTGTGTGAGGGTGCGTGGCAGCTCTGTCACCCACAGCCCCCAGCGAGGGCAGGACGGGGGTGTCCCGCAGGGCTGTGGTGGTTTGGGGCTGTCACACCGAGGGACTGGCCCCTGCTCATGTTTAGGGTTGAGGCATCAGGTTTAGGTGTTCTCACAGTCACCGGAGGGAGACGGACACTCCTCACCATGTCAGCTTGGGAAAACAGCAGCCGACTGCAGTCCTAGGCTTTTGAGGAGAGATTGCGGGAGCTGGGCCTGTTTAGTCTGGAGATTGTAGAATCAGGCTGCAAAAGGCCTTTAAGATCATCAAGGCCAACCGTTCCCCAGCACTGCCAAGGCCACCACTAAACCATGTCACCAAGGGCCTTGTCTACGCAGTTTTTGAACACTTCCAGGGACGGTGACCCCAGCCCTGCCCTGGGCAGCCTGTTCCAATGCCTGAGCACCCTCTCTGTGAAGAAATTGTTCCTCATCTCCAATCTAAACCTCCCCTGGTGCAGCTTGGTTCAGTTCCTGAATCATGACCATGCATAGAATCACAGAATGGCTTTGGTTTAAAGGGACCTTAAAGCTCATCCAGTTCCAACCCCTGCCATGGGCCCAGACACCTTCCACCAGAGCTGGTTGCTCCAAGCCCCTGTGTCCAACCTGGCCTTGAACACTGCCAGGGATGGGGCAGCCACAGCTTCTCTGGGCACCCTGTGCCAGCGCCTCAGCACCCTCACAGGGAAGAGCTTCTGCCTAAGAGCTCATCTCAGTCTCCCCTCTGTCAGGTTAAAGCCATTCCCCTTGTCCTGTCCCTACAGGCCCTTGTCCAAAGCCCCTCTCCAGGTTTCCTGCAGCCCCTTTAGGCACTGGAGCTGCTCTCAGGTCTCCCCTTCAGGAGCCTTCTCTTCTCCAGGCTGAACCAGCCCAGCTCTCTCAGCCTGGCTCCAGAGCAGAGCTGCTCCAGCCCTCGCAGCATGTCCATGGCCTCTGGACTTGCTCAAGCATGTCCACATCCTCTTAATCTTAATACATAGATGCTGCAAGGTGAGATTTCTTCCTTGGCACCTCAGTGTTACCTCTTACATGCCCAGCCTCTGTTGAACTTCAAGGAAGAATCAAATACAAAAGGCTCAAAAGGGGTTGAACTTTTTTCCATCTTGGAAAATAACATGCTTTTAACTGTAAAAAGTGAAAATTATGATAGAGCAGAGGTTAGGACCAAATATATCAAACTCATACTTTGCATTTTCCACCCTAATGTCATGTCTCAGGTTCGACTGGTTCAACCATCCCCGTTCAGATTTAGCTGCTCTTACTGCTGTAAAAGTATAACAAAGAAACAGGCTATGGAACTCTTTGTAGGCTGCTTTAAGCTGGCAAATGCATTACAGAGGAAGCAGTAGATGGTCTCGTGGCAGGCAACAGCGTGCAGTGGTGTGGCATGAGAGAAGCACTGAGAAAGCTGTTGTTACACAACGAAATGACGGAGTTTGACATTCAGTGCTTTCTCCTTCGTCAGTAAATCCTCACTGTGCTTCCTGTAGGCATTGAACTGCAGTGCGAGTTCGTCATACGCCTGCTTGCTGCTTTCCAGCTCACGCTGCAGCTCCTGCACCTTCAGCTCACTGGCTGCTGCTGCTGCCTCTTTCACCACGCGCTTTCCTGCTTTCCGTTTGGCTTTCTCTGCCGTCTCCAGCTTCTTCCACAGCTGCTGAATTTCCTGTTGCTTGTCCTGCAGAGCTTTGCCTCTCTCCGTGGCCAGGTTCAGGAGCTGCTTTTTCTCCTCGTTGGCCCTCTGCAGCCTGGCTCGCAACTCAGTGTCGTGGGCTCTCTGCTGGCTTTCCGCGTGCTCTACCTTCGCCAGGGTTTGTTGGTGCTGCTCCTGTAGGCGCTGCAGCTGGTGCTTTAAGGAATCAACCTCCCAGGCGTAGGCGCTGGCTTGCTGGCTCTTAGCTTCCAGCAGCTCCTCTTCCCGCTCCTGCGCTCTGCAGGTCTCGTAAGCGCATTTCTCCTGTAAGATGTCTAACTGCTCCGAGAGCTTCCTGGCCTGGGCAGCAAGCTGGAGCACTTCAGCTTCCTTCTTTTTCATAGCCTGACCGAAGAGCACTTGGTTCTCCTGCCGCAGGCGCTTGTTCTCCTCCTGCAGCAGCATGTTCTGTTCCCGGTGTTCGTCCTTGAGCTGGATCATTTTTTCGTGGTTGGCAGCCAGATCCTTGAAGCGCCACTCCAAACGCTGAATCTGCTGGGTCTGGGCTTTCATCTTCACAGCATCCTCTCTCCTCAGTTTCTCCAGCTCCACATTTTGTTGCTCCAGGCCTTTGCATTGTTTGTATGCATCCTCTACTTTTTTCTTCAACATGCAGATGAGGTGATGCTGTTCTAGGCGTGATTGTAGTAACGCCTTCTCACTCTTCTCATCTTCGGGGCTCCTACAGAGTTCTTTCAGGCCTTTTGTCAGATCTTCAATGACTTTTCTCATCTTTGAATCACTTGTGGAGCTGGCCATCGCTGCTTGTCCCCCATTCTGCGCCATGGAACCCCTGTCTCACACGGAGATGAGAAAAAAGAGATGAGCCCTACTGGAGTGAGTCCAGAGGAGGCCACAAAGATGATCAGAGGGCTAGAGTACCTCTGCTATGGAGACAGGCTGGTTCAGCCTGGAGAAGGCTCCGGGGAGACTTTAGAGCAGCTCCCAGTGCCTAAAACGGCTGACAAGAAACCTGGAGAGAGGCTTTTGACAAAGGCATGTATTAGCTTTGTTAATTATTCCTTCTCAAAGTGATGTTGTTGTAACTACAAGAACTACTATTATTTTCGGGTAAAAAGCTTGTAAGTGATAAAGCTGTAAATAATCCCCTATGCAGTCCTTTTCCTCTGCTTTTATTTTCTCCTACAGATCTGATGTTATAAATGTGAGTAAAACATGGAGGGTTACATTGAGCTTCAAATTGATTTGTAAGATTTGAATGGTGTATCACTCATCGAAAATAACTGAGTAACCTTATCCCATGCTTAGAGATTTATGAATGAAATAGAAGATCTGTAGGATGCTGATAATTATCCAATGCCCTGTGGTACAAAGACTTTGTGCCTGGAGAAATGGTTCATCCTTTTGAGTTTTAACACTCATTTGCTGGATTATTTTAGGCATGTCATTTTTGAAGTCTGGTTCCTCATGTCAAAATAAGGGAAATATTTATATTACATTGGCACCAAAGTCATTACTGGTGCCTGGTTGTATGGCAGCGTTCCCAGAGATACAAAATGTTAGTCTAAGACTAAGCTCAAACCAAGTTTTTCGTTCAGACGCAGACCTTAAACCACATGGCATGTGACACAGCATGCCAAGAACCAGGCTTTGTGAATTCTGGGCTTTGACTGGAGGTAAGTGGAGGATGGAAGAAAGAGCCAGCTTGAAAAAGGAGGAAAAATATTGTATAGCAAAACTGAGTTAATGCTGTGGAGCACAGACAGCTTCAGAGCTGTGGTGACCATTAGTATGGACACAACATCCATCTCCACCATCCTGCACTTCCCTATTCCTGTTGCTAACCTTGAATCTTGCCAAAACATTTGGAAGTAACAGAGGAGAGGGGGAAGGACTAAAAAGTTTAGGCCCTCGAGTGCAAGCACAATGCAGAGCAGTGTTTAAGAGGAGATGATAAACATTTTCTTACCGGGTGTTTTCTTTCCTCAACTGGTTTGTTGTCACTACTACAGCAGGGTTTCTGTCTCCGTGGAGATCAGAGGTGGAATCCAGTCACCATGGAGCTCGTGCCTTTGTCCTGGCTGCCTGGAACTGGGCCAGTGGCTGAAAGAGCTGGGAGTGTTTCTTAGCAAAACAAACACTGCAAATGCTCTCAAAAGCACACAGATTTGGTAAAGGGAAGAGGATTTCTACACGTCTGAAGAGCTCCCCAGCTTATGCCCTGTGTGTGCCAGAGGAGCTCAGAATAGCAGGCTCCATGGTAAGTAACAACACAGACCCTACCCTGAACAATCTGCGGCTTTATTGAGCAGTGAATGAAAAGCCTGGCTGATGGGATAGAGGAGGAAAACAGCTGGAAGGAAAAAGTCAGTGCAGGTGTTGCTGACTCCACTGGAAGAGGATACAAAGCAGAGAGGAGTGAGTGATGTGGGTAAGGGATATGAAGCAAAGAAGACAAGGAGGCTGCAGTACCAGAGTTTGTGGGCTTGCTTGCACTAGAGGGTTCTTTCTGGAAACACAGAGTGTAACAGGAGAGCTGGAACTTTGATGCCTGGTCTATAGGGAGCTGGTGTAATTTAGAACACATATACACATGTATAGGCATATACATATAAATGTACCAAAACCAAACAAAAACCATTCCAGGCTAAAGTAAAGATGAGCTTATAAAGTGAAGGAGGGAAGAAAAGGAATAACAAAACCCACCAAACCCAAGAGGAAAAAGGCAGGGGGGGGGTGTTTCTCCAGACAAGAATGAATATAAAGACATTCTAGGTATACAGCTGCTTTGTCATAAAGGTGAACTGGAATAAAGAATCAAAGCATAGTTATTAACTTATCAAACTGTCCTTGAGTGAGTAACTAACTATACACCTTTAAAGCTTCTGTTATAGGTGACTAAAACCTTCCACCTGCAGAGCTGTTCTGGTTTTAAGAAACTGGTTTCTTGAAACTTTCTGGCCTAATCAACTTTGTAAACTTGCATTTCTCTGTCAGCACATTATCAGTGTGGAACATACCACTGTAGTTCAGAATGACTATGGATCTGCTGGAAAGCTGTGTTAGCATGTGAACCACGATCAGAGAAATGTCAAAAAACACCAGTAATAGCTTTTAAACAGTAAATTGTGCATGTCTTCAGTTAGATGTTTAACACAGAATTCCTGCTGGGTTACATTATTAGATGCAGCCATTACTTCCAAGCACTTTTTAATAAATCAAGATAATATCCTTTAGCAGGAGGCGAGGTTATGTTTCTACTCTATAATTAAATGCTAGAGCATGCATAGCATCAGCAAAGTACCTTTTGCGCTGATAAAGCAGTTTGGTTTGTAATCTTCCCTTCACCTCACCAGGTGAACAGCTGTGACTTTCGTGTATGACAATAGTAAAATGGTGAAAGGATAAGCACAGCTGTTAGAGCTCTACTGAAAATCATCATCGAATCACAGACTGGTTTGGGTTGAAAGGGATCTTAAAGCTGATCTGGTTCCAATCCCCTCCCCATGGGCAGAGACACCTTCCACTAGAGCAGGTTGCTCCAAGCTCCAGCCAGCCTGGCCTTGAACGCTGTCAGCAATGGAACATTTACCACTTCTCTGGGCACCCTGCGCCAGTGCCTCACCACCTTTCACAGTAAAGAACTTCATTATATCTAACCTGAACTTCCCCTGTTTCAGTTTAAACCCATCACCCCTTGTCCTATCACTACAGTCACTGGTGAAGAGTCCTTCTCCAGCATCCATTCAAATGTAGAACCTCAAGACCTGACCCTATGGCTGAAGTCCCAAAGCTATTTTAACATAGCAAAATAGTTGAGCTTCACTGGAAGCACAACAACAACGATGACAATGACAAACTAATCCTATGAAATTGTAGGTCATGTTGACAGCAAGCTACGTTTTCATGTGAAAATGAATTCATGTAGGCAGTGAATGCAAATGAATTGGGTGCCTCTCTGCTTTTCCAGAACCACCACCCTTTCAGGAGCAGCTCTTTCCAAATACAGAAACAAAGTAGCTGTTGTACCACTTAAGTGCAAATCCATTGCTTTGAAGTGTTGCACGCACCCTGCTCTCTTAGCCACAGGAGGACAAGGTTTTGTTTTGGTGGCTTACTGTCACAGCCACCAATCTCATCACAAATGCCCGAAGCAGTGAGATATCAGACTGACAACTACTTATGGCATTTGTAAACCTGGCTGATAGGAGAGGCAGTGGGTTCCCCCGCAGGGTGAATGGCTCCTTCTATTTTCTCCATTCCTAGTGTATAATAAATACCAAGTAGCATTTCAATTTCTGTTCCCCTCCAACTGAAGCGCAGGATCTCACCAACTTGTAGACACAGCCAGAGCACATAAATGTGCATTTATTTGCAGAAACATGTTCTGTCTGCAGTTTGTTACATCACATGCTGAGTTGCTAACATAAACCACTGGGGTTTAATAAACACTAAACTCTTATTTAGCTTTAATAGGCTTCTTTTATTAAAAAAGTAATACATTTAGTATTTTATGCATTTATTTTACTCTAATAGCACGCATTTCTGCAGGTCTCAGTCCTATTCCCTATATTGCAAAGCTCCCTAAACCAGGGCCACCAGAACCCCAGCATTCTCCTAATAGTGGCGCTGAAGCACAGATAAATTATAGCCAAACACCGAGCTCATGGCTACAGATACAGCCGAGTATTCCTTACAGAATAAATACCCAACACACTGGACATCACTAAAATTGGCAGGTTTAGATCCTTTAGAGTAGCATCTGAATAAAAGAAGTTTCACCTCTGTGCCTCCAGCATTTAAAAGTGAGGATTGTACATGAGCAAAACAAGCCACATGCAAGCAAAGTTCTATAACCCTGATTGTTATAGTACACTGGAACTAAGAGTCCTCCGCACCTTGCCAGATAGGACGCTGTCAGTATCCTTCATGCTGCTTTCACTGTAGAAGTGACTTTCATATCCTAGAAACGTACTGCTGCAACTAAAGGACCTGGCATGGCATGATGAGGATACAACACACCCTATGAGCATGAACAAAATGCAACTTGTTGCTGTCTTATTAAGAACACCTCATGAACAACCCTGGGGTGTTGAGAAAGAGTTGACTCTGGGTTTTTGCTGGTAATTTAGATTATTTAAGGGATCACTTCTGTTCGGCAACACAAGCATCCAGGTGTCATAGCTACCTCTACCACTGAATTCTTTAAGTGCCTTCTTTCTTTAAGTCCTTTTCAGTGAATAAGAAGCGAAAGAATCCCTTAAATTTACATACTAATCTTCAGGCAGATATTTAATTTGAAACATGAAGTGATATTTGACAGCACAAAACCAGAAGAGCAGCTGAGCAGAGACTGTCAAAGAACTGCTGTGTTCCTCTTCCAAGTTTCACCCCTACACCTTTAATTTTATTGCCAAGGTTTCTTTTGGACACTAGCAATTAAAAAGCCACCTTATTTTGTCAACTTTGCAACCATTAGCATTCTGAGAGGTAGTGTGTCTTCTATCCAAGTGTTTGGAGAGTTCATCATCTTCTCCCAGAGGGCAGTTTCTGCTGAAGTAGAATCCATCCAGTCTACTGTAGTCCCATAGCTTCTGCCTGGAAAAATGTCAGTTAAGAGAAACATTACTTAACGTGTTGCAGAGTTAGAAGCAGACAATCACATTTGTCTGTCTTCTAAAATGGTTTCACCTTCTCAGGTGGCTGACCCAGTATTTCAAAGAACCAGTTCTACATTTGTGGACTTGAACAGTTCTATCAAACACATTTAGTAAGAGTTTCACACAGAAACTTGGTCATATTTCGTGTTAACCTTAGCCTTTTTGTCACAAGATGTAGGAGCTTGGAACAATCTGGTCTAGTGGAAGGTGTCCTTGCTCATGGCAGAGGCGTCGGAACTAGATGGTCTTTAAGGTCCATTCCACCCCAAACCATTCTGTGATTCTATGAATATCTGAGAGGATTTAAGAATAAAACAGGACACTTATTTTGTACAATGCTGGAACCTCTAGAATTCAAATTGAGATTTACTATCCCAATATGTATTTTAGGTTATTTTGGTGAGCCATTGTAACTTGGCAAAAGTAATTTTTTCTTGTCTTAGCATTGAAAGACTCCAAACACATCCTCCCCTCAGGCAATGAAAGGGACAAATACAGTGACAGGGAAAACACACAGTTCTGTCTGCACATTTTATATTGCCCTCATGCTGAAAACTTGTTTGCATTTCTAAGTTTTCCTCCCCAAAGTCTTCAAATCTTATCACACATTCCTAATCTATCCTTTTATCTCCACCCAATACATTCCTTACACCTCATACTCAGTTTTTTGCATGAGTCTGTAAGACGTTATCAGTATTTTGGATGTACATTCTTGTACTTCAGACAGTACGAGGTACAGCGTATGGCCAGACAAAGGTTTATTTCCAGTATTTCTCCTTACTTGTCAGTCATCCTAACCATCATAATACTACTGAGATTTACATTTCAGGATCTATGGTCAAAATAGGAAAGTTACTTGTCCTGGGTTCAGCTCGACATGACATTGAACGAAACTCTTTAGTAAACAACTAACTGAAAGGCTGTTTGGTGATCTTTGCAAAAAGAGAAGAAATAGAAATGATGAGGGGAAAAAGGAGAGCCTGCATTTTGTACATTAAGGTTTAATGTGTTAGTTGTTCAGTACCTGTTCCAAGGCCTATCCTTAGACCTCCCAGAAAGTGGTTAGCCAGTTTGTTGTGGTCCCAGACTGTGAGCTCTACACAGGCTTCTTTCAAATCTTCTGGTCTAAAGCCATCATAGACCATGGTGTGGTTAAATATGGGGTTTGTAGTTTTTACCACTGTTCTTGTTTTCTGGCGGCTTTTTCTGCTGGTGTCTGGCAGAATGGTACTTCAGGAAGAAAAAGCATTGTCAGTTTGCACTTAAACATCAAACACAGACAAAACCTACTGATTAACAGTGCCCTCTGCATGTTAGGACATGACTGAAGATGCTTTAGCATTGTGGAGATGAAGTCAAAGGTCATATTCTCAGTCCCAAGAAATACTGGCAGCACGCATCCACCCTTGTGCTTCAGCAGATGGAAGAGAAGAGGAGGTCAGGTGAGGAAGAGTCAGAAGTGATTTAATTTATCACGAATGACACTGAAATCTTTTGTCCCCACAAGGGATTTCCCAACCATCTCGGTATTCTTGTCTCTTCACATTTTCAGTCTGTACGTGGAAAGGAAGGAGGAAGAAATACCACAATGCTTCTCACTTCTGTCTCCTCCCTAGATTTGCTAAACTAAGACAGACTCCTGCACAAACACACCTTACTTAAATGCAAATAAAAGCAGGCATAGCTGTGAGGAGCCCTTCCCCCTATGAAGTAACTGAGCAGCAGAATGGAAGAGCAGATTACTCAGGAAGCTCTCCCATTCTGTTCTATTAGGTGGCACATACTTAACATCTTCAAGTTGTAAACCCTGAAGGACAATTTGCATTACAATCAAGGAGAATCAGAAAGTAATTAGGTGGTTTTTAATTTGAATGTAGAAACATGAAGATAAGATTAGAAAGCACAACAGTAGCATTAGTAGGCCATCACATTTGATGACTTTGACCCCAGTTCTTACCACTTAATAAAAGAGTTGAGCCTATTGCCTCTCAGAAGAGGAAGGTCACGGCATTCTTTCACCCAGATGTGGACCTCACCAGTAGGTACAGTCTTTTTCCCTGCAAAAGTAAAACATTAATGAAGCCTTGCAGATCCCTTTTAAAGGTAATTTCCATGATGCAGCAGTTCCTGTCCATTTGTAGAGGGGATATTTGGCCTAGACTCTCATTATACCTTAATTCAACCTCGGAAGCTGCTATCTTCATCCCATCAAAGTACAGCAAGACCACATCATGTCTATATTCCTGCTTCTCTTCTGTTACAACTAAATACATACTATCAGTCTCCTCTTCAAAGCCTCCTAGATAAGGATATCAGCTTGTCTTCAGTCTATGTGATGTTAACATTTATTGATGCTTGGGCTTTCAAATAAGCTCTTTTGTGCTGTGACTATATTCTTATTGACTGACTGGCTAGATTAAAGGCCTGACCTCACTGTCAGATCAGCAGTTATCAGTTGTCAGACAAGATTAAACCAAACAGAGCATAGAATGCTGCATTCTAAATACTTATGGGTATTTTCTACTTCTAGTATCACTTGAATTCAGTGTGTTGTCATTGTTTATTTAGCAAATCACAGCACCTGCCTGGTGATTTATAATCTCTAAAATTATTAGTGAGATAACAGAATTTATTACGTATACAGACTATGTTACAAATCAAAGATTACAGCAGTGAGGTCATTTCTTCTGTAGTAGCATTAAAACCAACAAAAAGATCCTAAAGTGATCTTTGGATCTTAAACTGAATTCGTGAGCAAGGTGGCTTTAGAAGAAATAATTCTGCTTCATATTTAAACAAGGTGTCTGAAATGGCCGAGTAGAAAGAACTAATCCCCCAAAGGCTTAACAAACCCAAAGCAAGAAGCAAAGCATACCTCCAGCAGGGTGTGGGACATACAGAAGGGCCAGTTTCATCTCCCCTCTGTTTTCTAGTTGAAGAGTCATTGTTGAAGCCTGAAATTTAAGAAGAAAACCCCACAAATGTCAAAGCTTGCACTTCACAAAGAGTTTACTCTGCAAAGTTGTCCACTGAAACAAGCCTGACTTCTACAGGAGGCAAGTTTTTTTCTTGTTCCATACCCATTAGTAGTCTTCCCTTAGTTTCCAGGACATGAGAGATTTTAGGGCATGTTCAACCACTTGGCAGTGCCTCAGATGATACACAACCCTTTCACCAAAGCAGAAAACAAGACCCAGGGGAGGCCAGAAGGCTTTGAGGATGCAGCATTTCCACTGATGTGCCCTTATTTAAAACCAGAACACATCTGCTCTTTCAATCAGGAAACTTACTGTTTGTGCAGCAGAAAGTGGACTTTTCTAAACTCATTCCTATAGGAATGTTTTGCCTCATTTAATACAATCTGAAAGGCAGCCTTAGCAAGAGTTAGCTTGCAAAAAGGCACAAGAATGCATCACTTCTTCATAGTCATGGACCATCTGAGGGTGGAACATGATCCCTGTTAACATTTACCTACCCAGAGCAGTTTTAAAATCAGTTGAATTCAACTAGTGCTAAAGACCATCATGACATTCCTGGTTTGTTCTATAAATTATTCAGTTTTGGATTGAGCTGATTTTGGAATGAATTCATGAAGTAAATTCAAGGAAGAGAAGCAGAAATAAAAAGGGAGAAAAATAACAACAAAAGAAACCAGAACCTCTGGCACTGGCTTAGCTGAAAGCTTAGGTCTTGGCTGAAACCCATTAGCAAACAAGACGCACACAGACATGGAAGTCATCCTTACATCTAACATTAAAATGCTGCTGCATGTTCTGAGGACGTTTGCTTCATATTTGGAGGAAAAATGGCTTCAGGTATCTGCTGCAGCAACATGATGTAAGTGAAAAACATCTTGAAATTCCTACTCCTTACACTATGAGAAAGCTTTTCCTACTATAATCATAGCTAGCTACTTGCTAGACTTACAGAAACCTCAGAACTGGATGTTCCATCGACCAGAAAAGAGGCATTTGTGATTATAACCAACACAAAACCGACAAAACACACAAAACCAGACATAAGTAAATAATGACTCGGGGTTTTGCACTTGCACAGTGGAAAATACAGAACTGACCCACCCTTAGTGACCTACCCTTGGCTTGAGTGGAAACCAGTTGATCTGCTTGTTGGATTTCTCATTCCAGTCCCATGTTCCTAAATCCAGCTCCACTTCACCAAGGAAACTATTCCTCCCAAAGGTATCATTATGCCACACAGAGATATTGAGGCTTTGGTACTTTAGGAGATCCTTCTCAATTTTATACTGCCACGAGGAAGAAATGAGGGGAAAAAAAATTCAAAGCTGGATTTTTATCAGTCTGTGCTGAAATGTGGCTGGGTTTATACACCCATAGCTGCTCACTGCTTCCTTTAAAAACAAAGCTCTCTTCATGTTTTTATTTCATAGGATCACAGAATGCTTTGTGCTGGAAGGGACCTTAAAGCTTATCCAGTTCCAACCCCTGCCACAGGCAGGGACACCTTCCACTAGAGCAGCTTGCTCCAAGCCCCTGTGTCCAACCTGGCCTTGAACACTGCCAGGGATGGGGCAGCCACAGCTTCTCTGGGCACCCTGTGCCAGCGCCTCAGCACCCTCACAGGGAAGAGCTTCTGCCTAAGAGCTCATCTCAGTCTCCCCTCTGTCAGGTTAAAACCATTCCCCCTTGTCCTGTCAACACATGCTCTTATAAAAAGCCCTTTCCAGCTTTTATTTGTCAGCCCCTTCAAGCACTGGAGCTGCTCTAAGGCCTCCCCTTAAGGAGCCTTCTCTTCTCCAGGCTGAACCAGCCCAGCTCTCTCAGCCTGGCTCCATAACAGAGGTGCTCCAGCCATCGCAGCATCTTCGTGGCCCTTCTCTTATTAAATGTATGAGCCCTTAGCTCACACTAAATTTGTATTTGTGAGAAATATACAACCACCAGTGTTCTCACTGTTGTGTCCAGAGTACACTGTGAGGTTCACCTATCAGTGCAAGGACACTGGTGCTTCTGCAGAGCAATCCCCGTCACCCTAATATCACTTTTGAGAGCATCTACACCTGTGCCTAAAAGTTGAGGTTCCTCCTCCTTCATACATGTAGTATTTCATATATAGGAATAGTTAGATAAATACCCGCAATATTTCATTATAGACTGGATTAAAAGTTTTCTTTTTGACAGAAGTCTTCCGTTTGCCCAGCTTGTATTTCTCTGGAAGCAGGTAGGTCTTTACATACCTAAAATTTAAGACAGGCTTGTTAGGAGGGCAAAAAACCCCCCACCCTTTCTAACTTCCCCTTCCAAAAGACACAAGTATTTTCTTATAAAGTCAAATAAATCCACTTAATAGCCATTATATTGTTCAAGTTGTTACATTTAGGAAGTCAACAGCAGTTGTGAAGTATAACAGTAGTTTCCGGAGTGGGACATCAGTCTTCTTCTACCAGGGGGAAATGCATAGAAACATCTCCTCAACATATACCAATACAGAATATTTAACTATAATATGCCCAGATATAGTATTTATTGGCTCTAATCTTGTTGGAAATATCAAACCAGGATTTACCATCTGGAAAGTTGAGTTTTAAAAGAGACTTTCATATTCTTTAAAGTTTGAGCTTCCCATGTTCATACACGTACCAATTTATAGTGGCAATTCTATATTCAGAGTGGAAAACCACATGAAGAACGTTATAGTCTCTTCATCTATTTAACTGAGTTGTAAACTCCAACAGGTTATAGAGATTGGGATAAAACTGCAGTTTTCATTTTCACATTAAAGATAAAGCTTCCATAAGGAAATCAATATCTTCTGTGTACTCACGGGTCTGAACGCTGGCGCTTAACATCTGCCACTGCCAAGTCTTTGCACTGGCAAATAAAGATGTGGAGCTCCTTCAGCTGTTCCACATAATCAATGGCAAATTGGATGTTCCCCTTCACATCAACATTGCCAAAGTCTGCGCTATAGATGCTCATGAGGCTTCCGCTCACCTGTGCCAGACAAGAGGAGAAACATTCTCCAGGCATTGCATTTAACCACATACTTCAAGGTTAGTGTAGAAGCTGCGCTCAGAATTTAGACAGTAAAGAGATCAGCTGTGTCCCTTTAAATGTAAGAAAAAACTAGGGAACACTGTAACAAAAGATTCTCAGCAAGCAGAAAGTTATTTGTAAGTCAAAGGTGTTAGGCCAAGTTTGCTACAAAAACAATGTGTTTATTGCATTGAAATAGATGAAGAAAAGTGATGGGATGTTGCAGATCTGGGGACTGCCTGTGATCAGATCTTTGAAATATTACTTCCAGATCTCTTCAACTGATCTTCCTTCTGCAGAAAGCAGAGCCCAAGAGTTTAGGGCAACAGGCCTTCAGAAAACATCAACAGAAAGATTAGTGCTAAAGCCTATATGGCTGAATTATGTACCTAAGTAAAGTACTGAAAATTAAACACGACATATGTAGGAAGAGAAGAATGTAAGGTCATTTTTAATCTCAATATCTTTCCCCAGAATTCCCCATAAAGTCCATAGAAACTAATAACCTGGTTAGCTAGTTCAAGGACTTAAATATCCCTGTGCCAATACTGTCTCTTGCTTTCAGTTATTTCTCCTCCCCGCTCCTCCTTACTGTTTGTTACACATAAATTGTCTCTCATTTTCAGCTATAAAGGCAAGCTCTTGGGGTAAAAGCTATCTCTTTGTTCAGTGTTTATAGAGGGGAGTCCTGAACAAGCTCCAATTTATTCCTAAAGAGGAAAAGTAAAACCAATTCTATTTTATTTCTTTTAGGCAATTCCATGCAAGCGTTCACATAACAGAGAGGGAAGGAAGGAGACAGAGATGCCAGGAAAGGTAAGAGGAATAAGAAGGGAGCTGAAACGATACTGAAGAGATTAGCAAAAGCAAAGTGCCACTAAAACGAGGCTGTGGTTTACATACAGAGGATAAGGAGGCCATGCCAGAGGAGCCGCTAAGATTGGTTAGAGAGCTGGGACTCTTCTTGATTCTGCCAAGGGAATAACTGCTTTCTGATGCTGTATCTGTCTCTCTGTCATCACTCTAAAAAAACAGCACAGAAAAAGCCTGTGTTGGTTCTTCATGGTTACAAAGAACATTAAAAGCAAACAAAAACAGACAGAGTTTTAATGCAGATTGAGGCTCAGTGAAAACCTGAATTTAAATCCCCTGGTTGTGCAACATGAGTAACCAATAGTTCTTGAATTAGGTCATGAACTTAAAATTGAAAGGGATATCTTCTGATGGAAAACCTACAGTGAAAATTTAAAGCAGTAATGCAACCAGGTTTGGGCTTTGGCTTTAAATCTCAAACCGCAATGGAAGAGTACAATTTTACTGGGGCAATTAAACTCAGCTTCTCTACTTCACCTTGCAAGTGACAATGCTCAGGTCTTCCACCAGTCCCTTTCTGTTACGTAGCAAATGCTGTCAATTCTGTACCCTATGCTGAAGGCAGCTAGCTGGGGGCAACATGCACACTACAACAGCACCAGATACAAAGAGCCTTCCTTGCAGGACACTAAGCAGGGCCCTCCTTTTCTCTCAAGGAACTGCAGTTGTGGTTTACATGGTCGTCACCAGGTTATGGCTTACAACCCCATTCTGTCTCAATGCTATTGCTGTACTAAAGAATCGATACTTCACTTCCCATGTGTGTCTTAGCATCTTCCTTTGCAAGCTGCTGAAGAAAGCAGCATCTTCCTGCTGCATTCCACCCAACTCACAAGGCTTCCCCCCTCCTTTATAAGGTTTTGAACTGCTTTCATGGCCCTTCTGCTAGCAGATGCAAGATTAAAAAACAACATCTACACACACTAAAGAAAATGGGTATTTACAGTCATAAATAAATAGCATATAAGCATTTTGAGTAAGTCTTTATGAAGACCTGCTAATTGTAGCTTTTATGACCATGCCTGTACCACTAGGCAAAAGCAGGCCAAGATAATTCCCCAGTTTAGAGACCAAAGGTAAGGACTGACTAATGCTCATCATGCTCAGGGCAGGGATCCTTGAGAGGCAAATTGGTTTGGAGAGAGATACTTGTGACTGTCCAAAATAAATCCAGGGAGTGAAGTAACAGTTAAGCAGTGTGAATAATCAGCCCTGTTCCAAAGAGTCCATGGAAGACAGGAAAATCGTAAGCTCCCTTATGAAGAATACATGGCTTCCCTAGGACCATTTTAACTGCTGTCCACGGAGCAGGTCACCAGGACAATGGAACTTACCTCTTCCTGTAGAAATGATGGTACCGACTTGCTCAGTCCTTTGAGTTTTTCAGGACTGGAAAACAGCTTGTCAGGGTGTGAAGGCACTGTGGAAACTGAAGAGCAGCAATTCAAAAGGCTTCAAAAATACATTTGTACATCAAAACAGTGACTTCACAACATGATGCGGTTAGAAATAAACTTCTGGTGAAATACATGCACATGCACAACCAGTTTACAACTCGGATGCAAGGTTGGTTCCCCCCCGACCCTCCCATAGGACTCAGAAGCTATCATTAGGAAGCATAATCCACTTTGACAACTTCTATAACACTGACCAAAGAACTTTGCCTGGCAGCAGCAGAAACATTGACACTGCTTGACATGATGTGCAAGTTGGTGCTTGCAAGCAAGCATGGGTGCCGCAAGCAAGCTCTGATCAAATGTGATGAAGAAAACATTTTCAGTTTACCTTCTACATTTTCTTTCTAGAACAAGGATAAATGCAACACTTATGCACTGATCATGCCTCATTGACATTAGAATCATAGAATGGTTTGGGTTGGAAGGGACCTTAAAGCTCATCCAGTTCCAACCCCCTGCCACGGGCAGGGACACCTTCCACTAGAGCAGCTTGCTCCAAGCCCCTGTGTCCAACCTGGCCTTGAACACTGCCAGGGATGGGGCAGCCACAGCTTCTTTGGGCACCCTGTGCCAGCGCCTCAGCACCCTCACAGGGAAGAGCTTCTGCCCAAGAGCTCATCTCAGTCTCCCCTCTGTCAGATTAAAACCATTCCCCCTTGTCCTGTCCCTACAGGCCCTTGTCCAAAGCCCCTCTCCAGGTTTCCTGTAGCCCCTTTAGGCACTGGGAGCTGCTCTAAGGTCTCCCTGGAGCCTTCTCTTCTCCAGGCTGAACCAGCCCAGTTCTCTCGGCCTGTCTCCGTAACAGAGGAGCTCCAGCGCTCTCAGGTTCTCTGTGGTCTCCTCTGGATTCACTCCAATCTTGGAATTATTACAGTCATCATAAGGTTCTTGGGAAGAAATCAGCTAAAGTCTGTTCTTTACAGTCTCATTAATTGCAATAGGAACATTGTGTAAATCAATTTGGCTTTAGACCTGAGCAAAGAAGTTTCAAGTACTCCTAGCTAATTGTAAGATGCATATCGTTAATGATGCACTTCTTCTGCAGTCCATCTCTTCATCTGTATACCTCTAACGAAGTTCACTTCTACACTCTTTCACTGTACAAAGCTTAACTGCACAACTTAGTCTTGCAAAAAAACCAGTTTGCAGTAAGCCCGTGATACTCAGAATTTTCCATTCTCTAACCCAACTTATATTTAATAATGCACTAAAGCTTTTTATCTGTGGACTGGATACACATTGTTAAATGCACCAAGACAGAACTATTTGGCAACAAACAGCCAGCTACAGGGACATGTATCTATTACACAGAGTGAAACACTGCAGTACTGTTCGAAAGGTGCAAGTTAAGCTTTTGCAAAGCTGTTGCTGGATGAAGCTCAAGTAGCGCTCAACATGTCAGTTATTTTCAGTATGCAGTTAGATGCAGTTTCCACATTGAGCACGGATCTGGTCCAGATGTGTAACTTGTTAGTTGTTAAATAACAAAGGATTTGTGATGTATTAGTTTAAATATCAGTGGAGAGACCTCTCCATTGTCTGCTGGAAAGATCCTGTTACTCACTTCCCGTGGCATTTTCATTCCTCTCTTGATGCTGATCAGGTTTCGGACCTGCTCAGTGCGGTATTGACAACAGTCATTCAGTGGCACAAACAGCTTTGCAACGTCATAAATAGTATCAATACATTTTAGATGTGGGACGTTTCTGACTTCCCCAGACCCCATATGTTTCTGTGTTTTATATTGATGTCCTCCTTTGAGGGGCTGGATCATGACTAGGGTAACATGAGTGTACAAGCTAAACAAAGCAAGAAGAACTTGCCTTATTCTGTGTGCACAGCTATTCATTTGGCTGTTTGTCATTGTTGCAAAACTTCATTCTTAATAAGCTTAAGATCAAAATAAACCTCTCCCTCCTTTTCAGATAAGTGTCAATACGTTCCATCCTGAACATAAAACATGCTTTCAGTAGGAGCCTCCATTTGAAAGCAAAGTGCAGTATGGTACTGAAGTCTCGTGTTCATTTTCTGGACAGTGCATGCATTCTGTCATGCTACAATCATACCATTTATACTATAGGCCACTAACATGAAAAATGCCTTGAAGCATCTAAAACATGACAATACATGCAACTGTGCACAACTGGTTTTTATAACTGCAATGCCCCAGTGCAGTAAAGAAAGAATCGTGTTATGTTCTCCATATTCAATGTAATTTAAGGGGTTTCCAACGTATTGATCTTGATATTGAGCAGCTTTGCTTTTATTTTCTTAGATTTGGAATTTCTAAAGGTGTATAGGAAAAATTAACAGCAAGGCATCTGTAATGCACTAATGGACTGATGGTAGCTACCATAGCTGATTTAGCACTTCATCTATCATCTATCTTAGAGTAATTCCACTTTGCTGAATTGAGATGGGGATTGTAGGAGAGTTCCTTTTCAGCTGATGCACTCTGAAGGGTGTTTTGCATTAGCAAAAGGCATCTTCCATCTTACAATGCAACAGATAAACAGACAAATTCATTATTTACTTAAGCCAAGCCTTTCAACTGAGCTGCTGTTCAAAGCTCACAATAATTTCAGTAACTGTTTCACAGGATAAATGTCCAAGGGCCAAAACAATATACTCCTAGGTGGCAGAGAGTTTCTGCAGATACAGCAGGACATAACATCAGGATATTCCTGAAGAATAAAACACCACAGTGAAAGTCTATAAACACATTTCAGTCATGCCGAAGTTAATCAAATCTAGAAGCATAATTCTTGGTCTAAGAAAATTCTTCACTAGCAAATAAGGGCCATTGAAAAAAAACCAGTAAAATTCCATGCAGACGCAAAAGATATTTACCATCTTCAGCACTAAGAGCTAATTCTTCCTTTGGATTATTTATTTTTCCTTTATCTGTGCAGGAAAAAAGTAACACATAGTTAGGAATTCTGCTGTTCGGTGTGATAAAATGAATGGCAGTGGTAATCACAGAGCTAAGAGTGGTGAGGACACAAAGTCAAACAAACCAGCAGAGCCATGGAAATGGTTAAATTCAAGAGATGCTTTCTACTTCACACACTACGTCAAGCCTATGTCCAAGCAGCAGTCTCATGTTGACATGGTTTCTATCAGTGTGCCATTGCGACGGTGTTAGTGCATACCTAGACCCTAGAATCTAGTTAGAAGCAGGCAACAGCATAAGTAGTATTAGAAGAGTAAATTGCCAATGATAGCCAACATCTTTCAAAATCAACACTCCACATTTCAGTTTATATGAAGCTCAGTTTATGTCTTCCCCATTAGGCAGGGGATGAGCTTGGAAACACTCAGGGGCAGTGGGAATAGAGACAGGAATAGTGACTAAAACTAGAAACCTAAAGAGGCTACAAAGGGAATTAATTTTAAGTACAATCTTGTCCCATTGTATTCTCTTAGAGTGATTTTGGGATATTAACTTAGTTAGAAATAATTAATTGAAAACACTACTAAACTAAGATGCTGTTTTCATACTTCCAATAATTTGACCCAAGAAACAGCCAAGAGGCAATGGCAGCTGCTGCTCACTGTGGATTTGGGTAGTTGCCAAAACTTTCAATAGTGAAAATCACTATTGATTTCTGATCACAGAAAAATCTGTGATCTAGAATCACAGAGTGGTTTGGGTTGGAAGGGACCTTAAAACTCATCCAGTTCCAATCCCCTGCCACAGGCAGGGTCACCTTGCACTAGAGCAGCTTGCTCCAAGCCCCTTCCAACTTGGCCTTGAACACTGCCAGGGATGGGGCAGCCACAGCCTCTCTGGGCATCCTGTGCCAGTGTCTTGCAAACTATTCAAGGAACACTTCACCACTCATTGACACAGTGCATTTTTGGAAGATGTCTGCTTCATGGACCAGTGTTGTTTCAAAAGTAACACCAAGAACTGAAATCTAAACCTTGCGAGAAAAAAACATGGTTCTAAAGTACAAGCTCCATACAGCTCATTGAGAAACAAAGACAAAACCACTACTTGGCAAAGCTGTATGGAAGACCAGCATGAACTTGTTTAAGCCAAACTGGGGTCACGGGAGACACACAAGCTTCGTGCTCACTTGAGGTGGCTGATGGAATGTCCTCTAGACTTTTGGAAGGCATTTTCCTATCTGCACTCCTTTTCAAAGCCAGCAAAACAGGGTTTAATTCTTCTGAACCTGTTACGAGACAAAACACATGAACACTGCACATACAGAGATGCCACAAGCAAGTCACTAAAAAAACAACTGTGGATTGCTCATGAGAATCTATTTTGACTGTTAGCAAAGACTGAACATTCAATGGAAATGCTAAATAAGTCCAAAATAAACAAAACGTCTAATTTTAAGTGTCCATTTGCTGTCTTTAAAGTGTTTTGCACATCGGTAGAGAGGTAGGTTGGCTGATATACCTTGTGTGGGTATGTGTCTGCACTGAGTAAATAAGGGGGTTTGAAGCAATTATGGCATTTAACTGGCTAAGAATAATACAGCCTTTAGCCATTTTGAAACTATCTGGGTATGAATCAGCACAAAAAAATTAAACAGCTTTAGTTTTTCCATCAGTTCAACTTTGTTGTATTTTTCTCCCCAGGGAAAGTCATTTTGTTTCAATATTGGAGTAAAAACCACAAAACCACCCAGCTGTGGAGGTATTTGGATCCCTGAAGTGATGCAATTGTCTCCAAGGGCAGAATTAAGACAGACAGAAAGCTTTGAGACCCTGTCTCCTTCCTACTCCCTTTTTTCCACATCAGCCAACCAACCGACCAACCAGGTTTCCAGTGCTGCTGTGCATAATGGGAAAAACCAAATCATCTTTCATTTTCCCTCATTTCTTTTGAGTCTTTGCTGACTTCCATTGGAATCTCACTTTCAGAACAGGCTCAAGAGTGAGTTGGCAGGCCCTGGGAACCTGACACATTCCTCACATTCACTGGGTGACGAAACCCTTCCCAGCCTCTCAGCATGAGATTAAAAAGGTTAAGTTATTTCCCTACCTTATGCTTTTTGATAACTATCACACACTACACATTGACTAGAGCTGCCATTCAACCAAGTAATGAGAATCTCAGCAGACCATTTATATGACCACTTTCTGGTGCAGCAGGCAGCAATGCTGAATAGCCCAGAGTGTTGGTGTTGTCTTTATATCCAGCCACTCCAATGATGAGAATTGACCTTTGAATAACAATTGGTCACACTAAAGAATGAACTCAGTCACCCACTGATTTTTTTTTCCCCCTCTTTTAATCCAGTGTATTTAAAAGAAATACCAGAATTTGAGGGTTACAAAGTTAGTAATTTGAAGGTGATATCACAGGGAGGAAGAAAAGGGTAAATCATGAAGACTGATGCAATTGATTCATACTGCTGAATTCCCCTCAGCTAAAAGGTTTACCCAAATGCAGTATGTGTGAAACACTTTCCAATTAGTTTGGAAATTAGATGATTCTTCCCATCCCTCCCAAACAATTATCCAAAGCATTCAATTAGGAAATAAGTATTACCCAGACTTTGTGTAAATGTATTTCAAGTTGGCTACTATAAACAATTGCAGCCATGTTTAACAACCCAGCACCATGAATTTTAGAAATCAAATGGCTCACAAGTTAAACTGGTTCCAGAGTGGGTATCAGAGTGTTCATCGGAAGAACCGGATCCCAGATTTGAGCCAACCCTTTCCTCTTCATCATTATGCTCATGTGGAGACATGAGACAGAGTTGAACTCCTTCTGGCTGGGAGGAGCTGCTCTCATCTCTAAGTGGTGTACTTGTACTTGCTGTCCTGAATCCCAGCGGTGCTTTAAAGTCTGAGTTCTTTCCAGAGGCATCCAGGGATGTGCTTTCATCAATCCTTCCTTTCTCATTTCTCTTGATCAGCTTGATTTCAATCACATTGGGGTCTCCTTCCAAGGGGGGAAGATCAACTGGAGCCCTGTTTCTCTTTTCTAATATATTAACAGCTCCACTGCTTTTAAGAAGACCAGAAGTTTCAATTTCACTTACTGCAAGATCATTTACTGCAGCTCTGATATTTTGTCCTGGAGCTCCCCCTTTGATAGCTGTCTTCATCTGTGTATGACAGCTACTGAAAGCATGACACGGCTGTGACATTGTCATGAAGACAGTCTCTTTTTGTGAGGGAATATGATCCCCAAACTCTTCTTGCCTATGTAACTCCCTGGATACAGGACACGAAGCTTCAGGTGCTTCTTGAAGAAGTTTCTCTAAAGAGCACCTGAATTCCCTGAATTTCACAGTGTTTGAAACTGAAGTTTTTTCTACTGTGTCTTGTATTTCTTGAGGATGGTCCCTCTCTCTATATGGAGAGTGCACACTTACACTACTCTGTATTTTACCTTCCACTTTCTTATCCCTAGCTCGCAGCACAGAAGCTGGTGTTTCAGAGACATCTTTTGGTAGCTTCTGCAAATTCACATCAAATGCTCCATATTCAGTCTTGAATACCGCAGATCTTTCCATGGTATCACTGATTTCCTGCAGCAACTCTCCATCAGGCTCATAGGTTGTGCTTTTCACTTCCACCTCAGCAGCCTTCCATATTGCCCTGTCAGAACGTTTTGGTTTAGGAGATGGCATTTCAGAAGCCTCCTTTAACAGCTTCTCTAAAGCAAAACTCAAACTGCTGACCTTGGATGGGGCAACTGACTTTTCTATGGTCTCACTAAATTCCTGCAGCAGCTCTCCATCCTGCTCATAGGTTGTGCCTTTGAGTTCCACCTCAGCAGCCCTCAGTACTGTGTTACCAACACATTTTGGTTTAGGAGGTGGCCTTTCAGAAGCCTCCTTTAGCAGCTTGTCTAAAGCAGAACTCAAGCCACTGACCTTGAATGGGGCAACAGACTTGTCTATGGTTTCACTAATTTCCTGCAGCAACTCTCCATCATGTTCATAGGTTGTGCTTTTAACTTCCATCTCAGGAATCCTCAGTACTGCACTGTGAACACGTTTTGGTTTAGGAGGTGGCATTTCAGAAGCCTCCTTTAGCAGCTTGTCTAAAGCAGAACTCAAGCCACTGACCTTGGATGGGGTAATAAACTTTTCTGTGGTCTCATTGACCTCCTCAGGCTGACCAGTAACTTCTTGGCATGTTGATTCTACACTACAAGTAGTTTGCAATGTACTATTCATGTCAGTGGATGTTTTCATTCCCACCCTTCTATATTCAGAAGGTTGAGATACAAAGGGTTCTCTGAGCAGGTTCTGCAAACCAGCTGCAAGCCTTTGAGAATCTTCAAGAGTACCATCCTTGTCTGCTGCCTGAGGCTGTAGAGAGAAAGTCTCAAATTCCCTACACAGTTTCCCCAGGCTTCTTTTGTTTTCATGCTCACCTGTTGATGGTACATTCACTTTTCCTGTTCTTTTGCCTATTTCTTCTTTTTGAGCAGCAGGACGAGAGTCATGGCTTTGTTCCACTGTTCTTTCAAAGACCTTGCCGTGATCTGAGTGAAGAGTTGGCTGTTTCAAAATGTTTTGGTTTAGGTTCAAGCTAGATGACATCTCAGAGGCTTCCTTTTCTAACTTCTTTAGGCCTAATTTAAATACATCCAACTCAGCTTTAGGTAGAACCATTTTATCCACAATCTCTGCAACTCCCTCATTAGGGAGACTGACACCTGATGGAGAAGTGTTCTCCACTTTTTCTATGGGTAAACATAGACAGTCATCTACTGGCGTTGTCTTTAAAGCATCTTCATCTCCAGGCGATTGGATCAACTGCAAGGAAACAGGATGTTCTTTTGATGAAACAATACTTTTTTCTACACATTCTTTAACTTCTTGCTCTGGAAGACCCATCTTTTCCTTGGGTTTTGATATGACTGCCTTTCTGTCCAGCTGTGACATTGTCTGTGTCACATTCAGAGCTTTCAGGGTAGCAGATCCTAGAGGCAGTTCACATAGCACAGAATCAGGTTTCTGAGGGTTCTCTCTCTCAGACATTTCGGTTTGTTGTTGGATTAACTCTTGCTGGCTCACATTATCTCTGCCTTCTTCTTTTTCCTTTGATTTTCTCTCATGGGTTATTGAACTAGTCTTATTTGGCAAAGAAACATCGCCCCTGTCAATGCTACTCTCTAATTTAGCTCCAGTATCCCAGAAGTTTCTCAAATTCTGGAACTGCGAAGGATCCGAAATTTGATTCTTGGACTTCTCATTGATTTTCTCTTTTAAAGACAAAATCTGGAAGATGGGTTTCTGTTGGGAGCAAGCAGAAGCTTTTCCTTTAAGCTCTTCTTTCTTGTTTTTGTCTTTGCTTTGTGGGGAAGCTGAAGTGGCACCAACACTTGGCTGCAAGTTACCAGCTTTTGGTAATTCTCTATACTCATGAACTTCATCAGATGGAAATGTTCTTTCTGTCTTTCCAGCTGCATGGCCTGGTCTAAACTCAAAAGAGTTTTGAGGTTCATTTTCTGAAGCCTGGCTTGCACAACTTGGTTCAGCACTTGTTGGTGTATTCTTCCTTTGATCAACCAATGCACTAGGTACACACGCTGCAGTTGCTCTTATTTTGTCACTTACCCCAAGACCTTTCAATGCACTGTCAGCTGATGCATTAGTATTGACACTAACTTCTTTCTCTCCAAGACTGGGGGTAGCTTGACCCCTTTCCCAAAATGCTCTGATCTCCCTTATTCTTCTTCTTGCTCTTATTGCCTTCTCTGACTCACATTTCTCAGCTGGTAGCTTGTCTTCTTCATGTTCCAAGAGATTTGATTTCTCATTTTGTCGCTTGCTTTCTTGACCATGTTCTTCTTCAACTCTTGTACAGTCAAGTTCAGTTAGTGGTTTGCCATTTTGCTCCTCATGTTCTTCCTTTTTCTTAGGTTTTGTCCTCTCTGTAATCAGTTGTGTATCTCCTGACCTAAGTGATGTAGGTGAAATATTGCTGTGTTTTTTAATCTTTCCAGACAGTAACTCTTCCGTAACTCCTGTTTTTCCAGCCATGCTGGGCATGCTGTGTTCTGCATGAAGAGCTGGTGTTCCGGCTGAGAAGTCCACTTCCTCTTCGGGTTCCCTGCCTTGGGATCTAGCTGACACAAATTTCTCATCTTCAGCATCAGAACTTCTTTCAAACCAATCTAAAACTTTTGACACAGATTCATTGGCCACTTTGAGTTCATCAGCATTTTTGTCAGGCTTTAAAGTGGTTTTAGCATCTTGCTCCTCAACAAGATCAGGCTTACCTTGTTGAGGACTTGTAGAATTGGTATTTGACACCTCACATGCTTCTGTCTTAGCAGAAAGCTGATGTTCATCTACAACAAACAGACTTATCAGTTAGGAATCAGACACGTGACTCTGCAAGTGCTTGATCTAGCTTGAAAATCTCTGTTAGTAGAGAAAAGAGTTCTCTCTCTTGTGTTTTTGACAAGAACCATACTTCAGGCAAGAAAATCACAGACTCATAGAATAGTTAGGGTTGGAAAGGACCTTAAGATCATCCAGTTCCAACTCCCCTGCCAAGGGCAAGGACACCTCACACTAAACCATGCCACCCAAGGCTCTGTCCAACCTGGCCTTGAACACTGCCAGGGATGGAGCATTCACAACTTCCCTGGGCAACCCATTCCAGTGCCTCACCACCCTTACAGTGAAAAATTTCTTCCTTATATCCAATCTAAACTTCCCCTGTTTAAGTTTTAACCCGTTACCCCTTGTCCTATCACTACAGTCCCTAATGAAAAGTCCCTCCCCAGCATCCTTATAGGCCCCCTAAAAATTCCTGCACTGAGATATCCTGCTGGAATCATATCACTTTTGAGGGTGTGAGCTGATATAATTGGTTATCCCCATTCTAAAGGGAATGGCTATATGGAGGGAGGGAGCAGGCAGACAATCCAGGATGTTTGTATTTAGTCCCATGAGCAAATCCCCAAGTCACAACTGGATTACTACCAAGGACTCTCAACAGCAGTACACCAAAACCTCTTCAGTTCCTGTGCAGGCTGATCTACCAGGCCTCATGACAGGATTTTTATCCAAATGCCATCACTTCACTTTCATCATCCACAATAAAGGTGCCTAATTCAGGCTCTATTCTGATTGTCAATTTGAAGAATGTCAATAGAAGATCATCTAAAAAATACTGGCTACATTAGAGCATTAAAATGCAAAAAGTGATTTAGAATTTAATTCTGCAGTATGTAGCACATTCATACACTCACAGAATGGTTTTAGGCTGGAAGGGACCTTGAAACTCATCCAGTTCCAACCCCTGCCACAGGCAGGGACACCTTCCACTAGAGCAGGTTGCTCCAAGCCCAGTCCAACCTGGCCTTGAACACTGCTAGGGATGAGGCAGCCACAGCTTCTCTGGGCACCCTGTGCCAGTGCCTCAGCACCTTCACGGAGAAGAATTGCTTCCTTATATCTAATCTAAATCTCCCCTCTGTCAGGTTAAAGCCATTCCTGCTTGTCCTTTCCCCACATGCCCTTTTAAAAAGCTGCTCTCCAGATATACTTACTTGAACACTTCCTACTATTTCCATTTCTTAGTTGTTAATTCCTAGATGCAAGTGATTCGAACATTAAGGAATCCGTGCTATATGCTACTGCATTCTATTCATCACTCCTATTAATCTCTTACCATTAAAGTCTTTGTGTGACTTCAATTCATGGCGCAAGATCTGGTTGGGTTTATTTTCACATGTCTCATCAACACTTGGTTCATTATTGCTATTTGGCAGGATATTGCTGGAGGTCTTCTGTGGAGTCTCAAGTTTCTTAGGAGTGACAGTCTTTGTCTGCAAGGTTTCATTAACCAGGAAGACTGGTCTATTAGTGTCATAAAGGCTGGATGCCGATGTATCTTCTTGTAAGCCATCTACTGGGTTTATTTGTAAAGCCGATGAATAGGTTCCCAAAGGATTTCCAGCAGAAATTTGCTTATTCCCAGATGAATCTGATCTAATAGCATCATTTCCACCAGTTTTTATTTCATCGGAGTCTAACAAACCAAACTCTCCTGTTTCTCTACCATGGTGTGGCTGTGGGCTTTGCAGAGGTTTTCCTTTTCTTGTGCTAGATGAGAACCTCACTTGTTTCAGTTTTTCCAGTGAAATTTGTGTGGAGTCTTCTGCTTCTTCCCTGAGTGAATTCTCAGCTTCTCCTTCAAATATAGTTGCAGCAGGAAGACCATTCTTTTTCTGACCATCTAACACCTGACTAACACGAACTTCTGAGTCAGTGGAACTGGAGCTTGAGCTGTGCTTCAGAATGCCCCTGGGTGTTGTAGTGACGCCATTCATCCTCTCAGTCTGCTTGGCTGTTTTTGGAACAAGGTCTTCTCTTTGTGACACAGGATCTGGTGCTTTGTGAATTAGTTTCCTAGCTTTCGGGACAGGACGTTTCACTGCTTTCTGTGATTCATCAGTAGGTTCCACAGAAGGCTGCTTGTGCTTCTCTGTTTCATCATTGTGTAAGTTGGGTTTAGGTTGGCTCTCTTCTGAAGGTGACAAAATTTCTGTAAGACATATATAGAGGAGAAATCATGACTATACATGACATTCATCTGCATAAACAGAGGTATATGACACAGTGCAGGTCTAGAACGCAGTGAGTAGATTGATTTATTAAAAACATTTGCAGTAAAACACAAGCAGAAATTCAACATAGGTGTTGATTTCATATGTATGCAATAGGAAGTCTTAGTAGATGATAATCCTATAGTTATTTCTTATTCTAGAAGCATGAACTATTTGATGATTCCAAAGATGGAACACACCAGATTTTCCATCAGCTTTATTCCTGCAAGGCACAAAGTTTACAGGTTAGGGCAGCTTCTGAATACACCTCTTCAGGTTCAGAAGATGAACAGCAACCTCCAGAAATGGGAACAGGCTATTTCCACATTCATCTGGAGCAAGGGAAGGTGCAGGAATGATCTCCCAGTAAGGAGATGGTTTTTATTCCTAGTGTTCAAGTTTTCCTTTTCCTCTTAGCAAGTTTCGTAACAGAGACATCAGAGTCATTTCCACATATAAGCCTGTAAATTACAACTTCAAATGCCTGTGTTGTGATATATTGTCACTCATCTACTTGCTTGCAGAGAATACTGCAGGAAAGGGAGCACTGGAAAATAAACAGGAATAAGAAAACAAAGGAAACAATAAAGATCAAAGAGAGTTGGGCTGCTTCTGTTGAGCCAACAGCAGCAATGACTGGAAGGACATAAAGATAACTATGCCAGATTCAGGGAAATTTCTTTCTTTAGCCATTCAGGGTAAACAACCCTCTTGGATGGAATGTTTAATACTGACTAGAACTGTGAGTAAAAGACAGGAAGCAAAACCCATTTACTCCCATAAACAGCCATTTCCTGAGTATATTCACATGTTTTCATGGGGTTTGAAATGACCTAGTCGATAACTCCAAGCAGTTAAGATAAAACAGTTTTTAATATCTTACAAGAAGCAGCAATGAAAGTAAAAATAGTTCATCTAGAACACCATGAAATCCACACTCAGATGCTGGATAAGTGCATTTACCCTTCTTTGGTAGCTGAGGTAGAGTGGCTGGTCTGTTTTCCAGTTCCCCACTGTGTAAGTTATCATCTGGTGCAATGGAATTAAATGGATTTCTTCTTTGCTATAAAAAAAGGAATGAACATTGTAACTGCAGTCAAATTGTTATATCAGTTCAGTCTTCACAAAGTAAATCAAAGTGCAGGGATTGCCTTGCTACCCTGTCAGCAAAGAGCCTGAAAACATACCTCTAAAACTGGCTGCATGACAAAACACCTCAACAATATGAGCCAGGAAACTATCAGAAGTGCTTGTGATATAGCTCCATCTTGTTCTTGCTCCTCCACCAGCAGAGATAAGCCAGCACTTTAAGACACTTGAAAATCCCATGTTGTTGCAAGTTAAACAATTTTATCTCTAATTCTGTGACTTTTGAGATCTCACAACACAGCAGGACAATTCTTTTCAGTGCTTGACGAGGCTGGAAATAATGTCAAGCACAGACAGCTGCTTCCTATAGCCATAAGAGCACTTTAGCACTGAGCTTTTAGTGGCTTTCATTATCTCCCTCCAATACAAAAGATACTAATTTTTAAATGAGATTATAATTTATCTTTCTTCCTCAAATCTTGAATTACCTTTACCACTGAAGCAAAGAAACACACAAAATGTAAGAGAACTGCTGCTATATTCAATACCAGTCATACCTTTACTGAGAAGACTGCTGCCTTCATAGGTCTTTCCTCTGGTTTGTCCAACATAGAGGTTATTGTTTTAGAACTGCAAAGAAAAAGCACAGAACACCTTCAGCAAACAGGACATACTTGAAACCTTTTTTAAAAACATAACAAAGATTCATTTCTACATAGTCAAATATAACCTCTTAGCACTTCAAGTTTTCTATTTAACCTGGTCTCATGAGATTCAAAAGCAAACTTTCTCCTTTCCATAGCAAGGGGATATTCTTGCTGCTTTGTTTCCTTGCCAAAGTTTCTTTGTGTGTTAAAGAATTCAATACAACTTCTAGTTGGCATAACAGAAACTATCTTTGACACTTCTAGATCTTTGAGCAAACATATATATATATAGCCATTCTCCAAACAATACCATCTCCATCCCTGTCCTACATTTATACTTCTAGGAAATCAAAGTGAAGGGAAAAAAATCTAGCTCTCAAAGAGCTCAATATTGCAACTTCTAATTTCTTTTAAAAAGATCATGTCATGTTACAATTTTTAACCTTAGTCCACAGAATCCGGACTGGTTTATGTTGGAAGGAACCTTAAAGCTCCTCCTGTTCCAACCTTCCACTAGAGCAGGCTGCTCCAAGCCCTATCCAGCCTGGCCTTGAACACTGCCAGGGATGGGACAGCCACAGCTTCTGTGGGTACCCTGTGTCAGTGCCTCACCACCCTCACAGGGAAAAATGTCTTCTTTATATCCAACCTAAATCTCCCCTGTTTCAGTTTGAACCCATTACCCCTTGTCCTTTCACTGCAGTCCCTGATGAAGTCCTAATATTTTAAGTGTGAAAATCCATCTATTTAAGGAAACTTTGTTCTGCTGGAGTTTGTGCTCTTGCTTTAATAAAGCACTTGAATTTGTGTTCCTGTTTTTAAGAGCACCTGTGTGCTCCTGCACTTTGTATCTCAATCTCCACCATCAACTACCCAACAGGACAAACAAGTTTATGTTAAAGTCCAGGTTAGGAATACTTCAACTCTTCACTCATTTTAGACAAGGAAAACACTGATATATACCCTGGGCTGCAAGCAACCTGTAAGACATTCTTTGGTCAGGTGGGGAGGTAATTAAGTCTCATGGAACACACACACAATCCCATAATGTTTTAATGCAATGCTACTTCAGGCTTATCATAGAATAATTAGAGAGCTGATAATTTGGCATTGCATACCAAAACCCTGCTCTAAAGAAAACAAATTAGAGAAAAACACACACCCAGGATCCTATAACCAAGTTTCATAACAAAGGGTCTGAAAATATCAACCCATACAATGGAAAAACTGAACAAACAGTCCCTTGATATGCTGCATTCACAAGGCTAATCTATGAAACTGTGTGAAGCCACACTGGTAAATACACCCAGATGAAAGAATTCCTGTATTGCAATTCAACAAATCAAAGTGCTGAGAACCTCAGAGGAGGCCGAACTCCACACAGACTGGACAGCACCAGACTGGAACAAAGAAGTAACAAGGCAAAGGCAGGAGCAAAGATGAAGAAAGGAGATACAGAATTGCAGGCATTGTCAATACAGTCTACTTACAAATGGCCTCCCATTAAGAAAACAAAACAAAAATGGCCTTATCTAAGTATCCCAGCACCCACTATTGCAGAAAAGTGACATGAAGTTGCAAGAATTAAGGCTTTTGTGCAAGCTTCCACCTTACAAAAACACCTGTCGCCTGTTCAATGCAGGCGAAGAGTATTCCCTAGCCTAGGGAAGAAAGCAACCTCCAAACCTCAATTGGAAAGATAACCCCCCTTTAACATTACCTTTTTTGAGCATATAGACAGATGGTATCAGGGAACAGAGGTAATATTGACTGACTGAGTCACCCTGTGAAACTCTTTCTGTGCAAGGTTACACCTTCAAAGCCTGTAAAGTCTCTGGCATGCAAGAGAAGTACCACAGTGATATAAAGCCAAAGAGAAAGATAAACGTTTACAGCTTCATTTCTGAATTTTGGCATTTGGGGGTGGGGATGAAGCCAATTTTAAGAATATAGTTGTGGGCTGTTTTCTTTTCCACCTCAGAAAGCAGCACCTGACTCAGCAGCAGATGAACTGGCAGAGGGCTGGTTGTGACCCTCTGCAGTTTGCAAACACATCTACGAGAACTGAGCTTTCTTCATATTTAGTAAGAATTAGTTTTGCTTAAGAATAGGATCCAGAACATAAAGTCTGAGTAATAGTTCATAGAATCACAGAATGGTTTGGGTGGGGAGGGACCTTTAAAGCTCACCCAGTTCCAACCCCCTGCCACGGGCAGGGACACCTTCCACTAAAGCAGGTTGCTCCAAGCCCTGTCCAACCTGGCCTTGAACACTGCCAGAAATGAAGCAGGAAGAACTTCTTCCTAATACCTAACTTAAATCTCCCCTCTGTCAGTTTAAAGCCATTCCCTCCCTATCCTATCCCTACACACCCTTGCAAAAAGTCCCTCTCCAGATTTCTTGTATAACTCTTTATCAATCACATACTATTTGTGGAGCTCTAATGGAAGAATAACATTCTAAGGCTGCACTTTTAAAGTATCATCATGTTTTCCTGGTGTGCAGGATGACATGCAAAATATTCTAAAAGATATACTGAACAGCAGCATGTCTTGTGCTGTGCCTAAAGTCATAACTCCGTAATAACTCCTGGAGGTAAAAGCCACATGTAAAAAACCTACATTGTCAGCATTATCAGCTGACTTGAGGGAGAAGTTGAGCTCTTTCTCGTGATAAGCAACATTTATCATCCTCATTGTACAACTTGATTTTTCAGGAAGTCTGTAACAAAGCAGTTTATCTGAACTTTTTCAGCATGATTTCAGATGTATTTAAGACAAAAATACACCTTGGAGTTCACTGACAACGATACGTAAAAGACAAGTAGGACCAGCAATGCAAGCCAGAGTTGTTAAGACTTACACCAACCTTTGGTGCCATTCACCATGAACGTGGGTGCCCCATTTGCAGACCATGAAAGTGAAAGATTCAATTGCTATTAGATTCTGTGCAAGGGCAAAGGAGTTGACAAGCCTTGCTGCAAAGAGAAAACAGATGACGTACACAGAAGGGCTTCAGAAGACAGACAAGAAAGTGAAAGCTTAACAGAGCACGTCAACAGCACAACCAGAATTAAACCAGTCATCCTAAGGAGCAACTGTGGCTCTTACCTCTCCGTACTCCCTGAAAGCACAAACAGTAGTAGCTGTGTTACACCCTGCTTCTTGTTTCCTCAGTAGTGTTGAGGAATCTGGCTATTTAAAGGCATCTAATTTCTACCTGCTTTGCCCTAGCTGAGAGATCAGCACTCTCCATTTCAAATGCACGCTTTTTGAAAGCTTCACACAGGGCAATGCATTACTACACATAGGTATTTTAAAGAGAACACATCTGCCAAAGACCAACTCAGGATATTTCAAAGCAAAATTAAGCTGTTTGGGGTGTTTACAGACTTGAGATAGAGTGATTTAATACCAAATCCTCTGTAGTTCACAAACTATCATCTAGCTTTCCTGCAACAACTACAGCCATTCAGGCATAGCCAAACTGACCGTCTTCACTTACTCTGAATGGAAGCCTCCGACTTCCAGAAAGGCATTTATTTTTCTTGGTACAACCTGACTTATTTTCCACAAGAATCCAAAAGATTCTGGTTCTTTCCATCTGAAATACACTTGGTTTCCTTAAAAAGTCTCAGAAGTCTTAAACTGTGCACCCAAAAACCTTGGAAAATTCTAAAGAGTCATTTCTCAATCTGATTCTTCGTATGACCCAAGCTTAAAATTCAGGCTGAATCAACAGTCTGGTCTTATTAAGTGACTGACTGAAGGGATGCAGAGGTTATTGTACCCCTGTTACTAACTGTGAAGGGCTGATCATGGCCAACCATTGTAAGTAGAAACTCACGTTCTTGCTTCTGGGAGCCAGACTAACTTGTGACATGAGAACATGTGTGGGACCATTGTACACACCACTAACAACTTCTGCCTTGGAGAGGTAAGCTGAAGGTTGTTCTGCATTTGGATACAGAACAATTAAATGCATGACTCTGGTTTATCAACCTTCCACATGCACTGATTCCTTGGGCAATAATGAGGAAACATTTGATGACCTCTGAAGTAAGAGGCAAGTACAGTGTTTTGAACAGAACTTACAGCTTACAAGTTTCACCAGTCCTGATCACACATACTAAGTGTGATTAAACAGACAGCTTACCTTGAACTGGATTTCAGTTGCTCCTCTTCTTCTTGGTGTTCCACAATACCATGTAGTTCTGGTGGCACAAAGACTTCTTTATTAACATTGCTCACCCAGCTGTTCTTTGCTTTGTTTGATTTGCTCTGATTCACTTCAGCTAAAACATGAAACAAGAATATTGTTGTCTCCCCTATGTTCATACAGGATGTTTTGAAACATCAAATACAAGAATTTGCATTCAGTCCTACAGCCATTGCAAAGTCCTGTACCTGAACTGTGTGGAAGCAGATCTGGTGCCATCTGAAATAATGGGGTTTTTAATGTTACTAGAAATCATAGAATCCCAGGCTAGTTTGTGTTGGAAGGGACCTTAAAGCTCACCCAGTTCCAACCCCCTGCCATGGGCAGGGACACCTTCCACTAGACCAGGTTATTCCAAGCCCCATCCAACCTGGCCTTGAACACTGCCAGGGATGAGGCAGCCACAGCTTCTCTGGGCACCCTGTGCAGCACCCCACCACCCTCACGGGGAAGAACTTCTTCCTTATATCTAATCTAAATCTACTCTCTACTCCACACTAAGGATTCCTTAAGTAAGGTAAGGATTCCTTAGTGTGCAAAACTAAGGAAGATTTTTGTTTTCATTATCACTATCCATAACTGCAAGCAAAAATATCTTGACATCTAATGAGTCATTGAAAGCAATCAATTGTACATAGTTCTGAATGTACCAGTACGCCTGTTTGTTCAAGTAACAAGACTGGGGAGTAATTAACCTCCTTTAAGATAATATGGCTTTAAGTACTTTCCTTTAAGCTACAAATCACTGTAAAATTTAGCTACAATTTTACAGCTGATTTTCATAGCCTGCAAGTTGAAAACCAGCCAAACCCGCAAACACACCACACTAACCTTTGATTTTTTGCAGTCTTTTCTGTTTCAGGCCTTTTCTTGTCAACTTAAAAAGCCAAAATCATCCCACTGTAACCTCAAACTGACTAAACTGCCATTATCCCTCATCTCCTAGAATATAGGATCTGAGAAGGTGTAACATTTCAGGATTAGACGCAGGAAAACAAGGCTAAGTTGTGGTTACAAAAGCTATAGAAAGATATAGGTATACAATATGCTGTAATGTATACACAGCATTGACAGAAGTACTTACTTTCTTCAAGAGCACACAGCAAAATCCCTTAATAAGACTTTAAATATCAGTACAAGAGAATAAGAAGAGTCTTGCCCTTGTAAGCCAAAAGGATTTAGTAAAACTAGAGGAGGTAAAGAGGGATGAGGGTCAGTTTCTCTAAGAAATAGAAGAAATTTTCTGTCCAAAGAATGCCAAAATAGAGCAGGATTCCTTAGATTAGAAAGTCAGATGTTGGGAGATTTCTAATAGAAGTCTATAAAATCCTGTATACTGTATTGTATATGTTTTTGTGAATAGAGATCAACTATTCAGTTGGCTTCCTAATGATAATGGTGAGCAGTTCAAACAGTCACTTCTTATATGGAAAACCTTCCTTTTAAAATGCCTCAGACAGGACATGGTGAATGTTAGAGAGGCATGGCTTTAAAGAACTTCTTAAATAAATTAATGGGGAAAAATAACCCAGCAATACCTCCTCTACATCAAAACAGTCTGAGGTGCAAGCATTTGCAGGCTGGTCCTGGCCTTGGAGCACATGCATGCTGCCAGGCACTCAGAGCTGGGTGCTGGGGCCATGAGCTTTTGGTCTGTTCCAGCAGAACAGCTCCTGTGTTCTCTTTTGGTTTGTTTCTCTCCAAACAATACACTGTATTTATTTCTGATGTCAAACACAATGCATTATCTTCCCACACTCTGATTTTCTTAAAAGAAGAGCTTCAGAATGTTGTATTTATTATTAAGTGAGCCCAAAGCTCATTAATTTTACACACAATATACTACTATCTGTACTACTAAATGTCTGCAACTTATCTGGAACATGAACACAACTGGCTTTAACAAACATTTCTAATAGATCATTTGGAGGCACCCACCGTGATGCAGGTGATGGTGGGTGCATTTACAAGTTAATGTGGACACAGGGTGCCAGGTCTGGCTGCCAGAACTCCAGCATGGATTTCAGTAGTTACAACTTCTAGCTCATAGTGCCTACCACTGAACTTCAGAAGTCTCAAGCAACACCCAAAATCTTGGAAATTTATACATAAAAAGCAATTTCCTCAATCTCTGATTCTTTGCATGCTCCAAGATAGCTCAGAGGGCCTTAAGAATGGAAGTAAGAATGCATTAGGAGTGCGGAGAGCTTTTAGTCCTACACATAAACACAAGCCATTCCCTCCTGTTAGCAGTCATCACCCAGAATCCTCTCTTTAATAAGAAGAAAGCTTACACTCTAAACTAATGGGAAATCTCTTTTTTGCATCATTTTCTGGTTATGGAGAAACCAATATTCTTGTATTTCACAGACAACAGAGTCTGAAGTTAGCAAAGTAAAAACCAGCCTTTCCAGAATGAGATGTAAAGCAAATGCTTACCAGGATGGGCAGGCTTCCGGCGCATGGAAGCTCTAATAATATCTGCTCCATGTATCTTATCTCTGTGCCTCTTGGACTTGGCTTCATAAAACCACTGCCCACTCATGTTCCTGAGCTGAACATCATCCTTGACTTTCTCTGGTAAACGCCTGAGGAGGGGAAAAAAATGAGACACACAATCTACTTACCTGTGTTAACAGAATCAAAGTCGGATTTTGGGGGCTTTGGGGAAGCGGACTGTAAGTTTTGGGATTTGGTTGGCTGGTTTGGGGTTTTTTCATGCTATCTCAGCACACTATTTCCATCTTGTGACCTGTTAGTTCCTTAGTTAATTAGGAAGGATGACAACGAGCTGGAAAGAGAAGCCTCAGCCCTGTTACTCTTAGAGCTTCAGCTGAAACAGGTCTTAGAAAAATATATGTATGTTTTGCCATGATAAATTCTCAAGCAGAGAAAGCTCTGAAGGAGTCTCTAGTAACTGCAGTTCTTGAGTTTTGCGTTCAAAGGCCAGTTCTCCAAGGATAAAATTGAGATAAGCTAGCAGGGCAGTTTTAGAAATCTCTGTCAAAATTAAGTCTGTGGCTGGTTTAGGGCTCAGAAGATGCCTCTTTAGGCTCTTCATGTGGCACTGTTTTTATACACACATCCCAAAAATGTACTGGAAAGATGGTTCCATTTTTTCCACAGGTTACACAAAGATGCTTGTACAAACACAAGTTACAAAGGAAGACAGCATCTCATGGAAGAAACAATAAAAAAAGTTCGTGCAATTTATTCATCTACAAATCACATAATGGTTTGCATTGGAAGGGACACCTTCCAGGCTTTATGGTCACTCTGCTTCTATGAAACATTCTTTGAGGAGGCTTTGTTTGCCATTTGAGAGGTTGCTGTCTTTCCTCATTAGGACTATAACACATCAGGCATGTGCTCATACATGGCCTGGAGACTAACCTGCACACCAGGAAAGTTACTAGACAGCTTTGGAGAGTGCTTGATGAAAAAGACAAGTCAGGCTTCATCTGTCTTCTCTGTTTATGTCCTTTCCTGCAGCAAACAAGCTAATAACAGAGCCCAGGGGAGAAACCAGAACAAATCAAGTTAATTGAAGACTTTAAGACCAAACATTGTCCACATTGCTGTGGGATGCTGCTATCTTCTACAGGCCTGATGGCCAGTCATGGAATGGTTTGGGTTGGAAGGGACCTTCAAAGGTCATCTAGTCCAGCCCCAAGGAGGTTCATGCCAGTTTTATCTTGTCTATGAGATTAGGAGAAGGAACTTCCAGTGCAACCAAGTAGTTCTGATGACAGCGTTTATTTTAGGTTGCAGATTTGACTGTCAAGTACACACAACCATTCAAAACAGAGAAAGGGCATTGAGAGAGTCCCAACTGCACACTAAGACCATTCTCACCTATCACTCAACTTCTCCTCCATCCAGAAATGAAAAGGCTTATTTGAATGCATCAGCTCTATTAGCATTTGAATACCTGAACGTCTTCTTGGCAGTACTGTCAACAGTCTGTCTCTCCTGGGTGTTTAAAGAAATTCCCTGTCTCCAATCGGCTACACACAGTTGAGGCTGCAAGGGGTTGAGGTCACCGCTGGTATTTCTAATGCCAAGATTCAACAGTCCATAGCATGACTGAGCCATTTAACATTTGGCCCTCCCTCTTGCTTAGAACTCTAAGAGCCAAAATAGACACTTCTCATATGCTGCAGGTCTTCCAAGTTGGAGCAGGAACAGAGCAGTAGCTTCTCTCTGTCCTCAAGCAAACACATTACTCAGGTATGAGCCAACTCCTTGTTGCTCAGACAGTTTATGAACACAGCCAGCAGGAATAGTGGAATGCAAGCAATTTTAACACAGGTGATTGCTTCTCCCTTTCACCTTCTTTCCCATGTGTTATTTGGCTTCTCAGAACAGGCGCTCCTTAGGGCTGGGGATGGGCTCTTCAGCTGTTTGCACAGCCTGCAGGGCAAGCAGAGCTCGGACCCCAGCTAGTGCCGCAGGGCAGTGTGACAACACACACCAAGGGAGGTGCTCTGGAGGGATGGCACTGAGTCACAGGACAGGTATTCAGTGCTCTCACCCCGAGTCAGTCTTTTATCCCAGACACGGCTTACTCCTTTCCCCTCTATTCAACCACTGAAACTAGGGTGCGGTAGGAGAGCTGTACAAGGCAGCTCACACCAATAGATCACCGTAGAAGTGGATGGGACTCTCGGGTGTGTCAGCCTATGTACCTGCTTGTGGGACTCTCAGAGCTTTGGCTAACATAAGCAGGACAGAGACAGAGGATTTCTCATGGCTCTGGACTCATTAAACATCACCCATTGCCAATGGAGCTGGATGGAAGCAAACACCAGGCACCTTGCTCCCACCGCTGCTTACGGAGTTAACTGTACCTTAACTGATCTTTTGAGGTCCCTTCCAATCTCTAACATACTGTGATACTGTGATACTGTAACTTCACCAGCTCAACAGGCCTTATAGACTTTGGGAGGTAACTGTGCTGCTAACAAAGGTACAACCCTGCTCTTCATCTGCAGTACTTCCTTTACAAGTGACCTGTCTGGATTATAGGGTTTGTATGGTAAGAAGTGACAGAAGCCCACAGCTTGCAAACTACTTTTGCCTTCTCTTGCCACCTTCATAGCACTTGACCTTTGCCAGCTTGGCTTACTCATCTCTTGAAGAGAAGTATTTAGCCTCTCAGTCCCATCTTTTGAGGAACTAAGAGCAATATTAAAGCTTTTCCCAGGCAGTGCCTAGCTACAAATAAAGCAGCAGATTTCAATCTTCAGACAGTTAGTTCTAGGTCTTGGCAAGGAAAATAACTTTCAAGCAGCCTGTGTGCACCAGCACATCATAGACTTGTTGCAAAACTGAGGTTAGAGATAGAAAGTTTTAGAGTGCTGCTTGAATCTTCAAGCTCTGCTATGAGCAGGCCCTACCAGCAACACCAAACTGCTGGCACTGTGTGGGTCTGTTTCACTGCTAGGCATTAGCCTGTGATTTATCTTGAAAAGAATTGTCAATAAATGAGGCTACAAACAGGGTTTTCCAATGCTATGTGTGCCTCCCAGCACACCACAACAGGGTTAGAAGCCAAGAGTTGGTTCCACACCAGGTTCACAGTCAACAGAAAGGCAAACCGTGTTGTCATTACCTTGTTTTCCTCTTGGTATCAAGGAACTAGTGGGTATCCAGATTAAAATTCAGATTGCAGGCTCAGTTGGCAAGTTTGCAGTTAGGACAATATGTAATAACAGCTTTACAAATGTTGTAAGCATGTATTCCGATGCCCTCAGTGGTCCCTTACAATGCCAGTTAACCCAGGTTGCAGTTTTCAGAGTGAAACAGCTTAAGGTTGTGAAAAGGTAGTGCTTGTTTCTTCTATAGGAACATTAAACTTAAGAAAACGAAGGTCAGTTAGAAAGAATTCACTCCAAATCCTCTTTTAAAGTAAGTCTGAGCTCACCCTTTACTTAATATGATTTTCCAACTACAGAGTCATAGAATGGTTTGGGTTGGAAGGGACCTTAAAGCTCACCCAATTCCAACACCCTGCCATGGGCAGGGACACCTTCCAGATTGCTCCAAGCCTCATCCAACCTGGCCTTGAACACTGCCAGGGATGGGGCAGCCACAGCTTCTCTGGGCACCCTGTGCCAGCACCTTCACAGGGAAGAATTTCCTCCTTGTATCTAACCTGAAAACCTTATATCTAACCTATGCCTTGGTGAAACACTTAATGGCAAGATGCCAAGATTTCCCCCCCCCCCCCCCCCCGAGCATTAAGTACTTGCAGGATTACATGGAATGGTCACACAAAGCAAGTGTCTGGCATTCTGCAGCCAAACAGAAAACCTACATGTGCATTAATGGGGTTGTTTCTCCCACCTCTGGAGAATCTCATAGTGGGTTAAATCACATGGTACCACTGCAAGGCAGGAAATCTATACTTACTGAGGCAACAATCAGAAGTTAAAAAGCCTTATTAGTATCCACTTTTTCCCTTAAGCACACTCTTCTGCCAGCAAAATAAACTCTATCCACCCTGCTTTGCTGGCTGTTCCAAACAAGCATCATCCAGTCAAATAATCCATCTGCTACTAGTAGACAAGTTAGCTATGAATACTGGGAAGAAAAGGTATCAGTTCCTGGTTGTCCTGGTTTTGGTTAATTTTCTTAACTTCATCCCAGCCAAAACCAGGACACCAGTATAGTCCAGTGTTGTCAAGACCAGTACGTAGGGTCCCTTCCTTAACCTCACCAGGTTAAGGTGAGAACAGTCTTGCTTTTCCTACTGGCTTTTCATAAGTGGGCTGTTCGCTGTTCACAGACCAGGGCAGTTCACTGCTACATTGGTCTGATGAACCTTGCAGAAACCACAGAGGATGCAGAAAAGCTCTCTGGAGGATACATTCCCCCTTAGGTTTACGTTTGTCCAGTTACAAATGGAGACTTGGGCACAAAAGGAGTTTGCTCAGAACAGGGTGGTTTTGGTTTGTTATAGGGGTTTTTAAATACATCTCTGGAGAGCAACAACAAACCTCCCCACCAAACCCACAGTCAGTCTCATATCAGTTATCTTTGTTAAAAAGGAGAAACAACAGCATGCACATTTTACTGGAGAAGAAAATTACTCTATTTCCTGGAAAGTCAGATTTGGTGCTAAACAATATCCATAAGGAGGAATTAATCCCAAAACCATGAACTTAGCCTTTTCCACCTGACCAAGTGCTCCTTACAGCCTGAAGTGGAACATTCTCCTCTGGGTGTATTTAGGTACCTACATATCTGAGAAATCAGTGACTAAATGCCACTTGATACTTTTATTACTGTGAGATCTCTCAGATATCCTTTATCCTCACCCATTTTTAAGCTGCTAAAGCTAAAAAAGCAAATAAAACAGACCAAGTTTCATATATTTGAAAATGGCTGTTGCTGAATTGATGTGCTGGATCCTGTCTGTCTTTGGCAATGGGAAATGCCTCTGAGCTGCTTCATCTCATGCAACCACCATACAAAGACAAGCAAAGGAAGGAAGGAAAGCACAGGCAGCAGACAAGCATAGGCTTATCCTCCTCTGGGGTAGTACCGCAGGATGTTCAAGATGTGATGATGTAGCATTGTCTCCTTCAGCACATCTGCCCAGCTAGAAAGAAGAGAGTCAAGCACAGGCACAAGAAAAGAGCTTACATCTTGTCCCAGGTCTGGCTGAAGGCAATCTCCAAGCACACGCCCTCATGTAGACATTCTGACCTTTATACCTACTAAGAGGTATGCCTGAAGTCCCTGGTACGACCACCTCAGAAGGTGCCCCTTTAGGATGTTCATATAGCACTGTTCTTACACACAAGTCCCAAAAGTGCACTGGAAAGACAGTGCCATTTTTTCCATAGGTTACACAAAGATCCTTGTATGAACACAAGTTACAAAGGAAGACAGCAGCTCATGGAAGAAACAACAAAATAAAGTTGTGCAGTTTATTAATCATAGAATCCCAGACTGGTTTGGGTTGGAAGGGACCTTAAAGCTCATCCAGTCCCAACCCCCTGCCATGGGCAGGGACACCTTCCACTAGAGCAGCTTGCTCCAAGCCCCTGTGTCCAACCTGACCTTGAACACTGCCAGGGATGGGGCAGCCACAGCTTCTTTGGGCACCCTGTGCCAGCGCCTCAGCACCCTCACAGGGAAGAGCTTCTGCCTAAGAGCTCATCTCAGTCTCCCCTCTGGCAGGTTAAAATGACATTCAGAATACACTACAGCCGTAAGTATGGTTCCCCCAGTGCCACAATTCAGCTCACCCCAATCCCTTAGATATATCCCATCCTAAGCAACATTGTTGCAGTGCCACACCAATGTATGTATTAAGGGGTTTGGCACACAGCAGTCACCACCCACCACATAAACAACTCCATATTTTCCCCTATCATTGGCCTCCTCAGTTTACACAAGGAGCAAACAATCCCCAGCATGGCCCACAGCAGCACTGCCAGGTTCTGCTGGGAAGGGCCCAGGGAACCCTGTCACAGAGGTGACCACAACAGCTTTGTGCCTCAGACTCCCTGGTGCCACGGGCCACCCGCTCCACCACAGGAGAGTCACCCAACCACACTCCAGAACTTCACAAGATAGATATATTTCTTTTACTCTTCCTAAAAAAGGCTACAAACTGTGTTAGTTCTGAACTATACAACTGTATAAAGAGTTAGGTGCTATGCTGAAGCTACTGCCAGCGAATTCGGTTATGTGCTTAGCCCATTCGTCTTCAATACCCAAATCCCAGCTGAAGCAGAGTATAGCAGAGGTTCCTGGACAGGAATGAGGACAACAACAAAGTCAACAATATCATAGAGTGGTTTGGGTTGGAAAGGACCTTGAAGTTCATCCAGCTCCAACCCCTGCCACGAGCAGGGACACCTTCCACTAGAGCAAGTTGCTCCAACCCCATCCAACCTAGCCTTGAACTCTGCCAGGGATGAGGCAGCCACAGCTTCTCTGGGCACCCTGTGCCAGTGCCTCAGCATCCTCACAGCTGAATATGCTGAAAACCAGCTTCTAGTCTAGCGCTGAACAAGCCAGGGATTAAAGCAGAGTGCCCAAGGAGGCTGCATGGCATTCTAACCAGCTGAGTCTTACTACAGGTAAGTAATATTACCAGCTATTTTCAGAGAGGGAACTCCATCAGGTGGTGTAAAATTCCACTAGGAAGTTGCTCAAAGAGGACTTTGTCATGTTACAGATTTGTTCACACTCCAGGAACATGGCACAGGTTGCTGTGAACACCCTCCAAACCTCAGAATTTGTTCTAGAGGGAAAACGATCTCATTAAAAGGCTTCCATTATATACACATACAAACAGCACTTTGTCAGGGTGTGATGTTTGTGTGATGACATTCAATCCCAGACCTTGGAATCTTCCAGGTGTGCAAGGCTGTAGAATTCAAACTAAAACGCTGCATCTCCTTGGCTGGAGATACAATTCATGCAGTGTTTTAATACATAAAAAGCAACCTCCATGTGCCACATCTATGCAGATACATCAGTTTCATACGTAAGCTCCCAACTCCTCAGAGGTTATAATATTAGAGAAGCCAGAAGAGACATTTTATCACCGAGAGAAACATGGTGATTACAGGCTGCCACAACCTGCAGTCCCTTCCATGTTCCACCACACCCTCTTGAACTACAATTACAAGAGACCAAAGAGAAGTTACACAGACAGAAATACTTGTCAGCAGCCCTTTCAGACCACTACTGAGAGTGGCTTTTTGATTTAATCTGTTCCAGGAAGGGTTCTTTTCCCCACATACTGTTTTCAAACTCACATCTACAATTACTTTCCCTGAGCACTCTCAGACCTGGCACTGATATATCATTACAAAACTAAAGCCAATGTTTTTCTATGTAAAGAAAACACCCATTCTGCTACAGCAAAGTCACTTTTCTGCGTTTTGAAGCAGGAGACAAAACTACGTGGTGAAAACATCTCCTCTGGTTGCGTTAAGATAGCAGGGAAAAAGAACTGTGGAGTGTTGCCTGTTATGATTTTACCTTCAGTCTTCAGAGAAGCAAATAACCTTGAGAGGAGAAGCACTGTTAACCAGGAGAAGCTACTAGTTTGCCATTTAGTGCTCTTACTCTGAAAGGAGCAAGAGTAATAACAAAATGATGAATGCACGCTGGCCAAACCACCTCAAGGCTGCAGAAACTACTCAGCAAATGAAGGCTGCTCTTGCAGCAAGTGGCAGGCTGCTGCTTCACTTCCAAGGTAGTGAATGTACACAGAAGACATCTTTCTCAGGAGAAGTGAAGCATCACAGATGATCAGGGTTGAAATAATTTCAAAACATTTAAATATCAAATACAGGTCTTCACGGGGAAGAATCCTGGAGATTATTGAATCAGTGAGAGAAAATTTGATCCTGCTCCTCTACTCTGAACTCATGAGACCCCATTTGGAGCACAGTGTACAGTTCTTATGTCCTCAACATAAGGACATGGAGCTGCTGGAGCAAGTCCAGAGGGGGCCATGAGGATGATCAGGGCTGGAGCACCTCCTCTATGAAGACAGGCTGAGGAAATTGGGGCTTGTCAGGCTGAAGAAGAGAAGCTGTGTGGAGACCTCAGAGCAGCCTTCCAGTATCTGAAGGGGGCCTATATGGATACTGGAGAGGGACTCTTCATTAAGGATTGTAGCAATAGGACAAGAGGTGCTGGGTTTAAGCTTAACACGGGAAGTTCAGATTAGATATAAGGAAGTTCTTTACTGTAAGGGTGGTGAGGCACTGGAACAACTTGCCCAAAGAAGTGGTAAATGCTCCATCCCTGGCACTGCTCAAGGCCAGATTGGACAGAGCCTTAGGCGATAAGGTCTAGTGCAAGGTGTCCCTGCCCATGGCAGGGGGGCTGGAACTAAATGATCTTAAGGTCCTTTCCAACCTAAACCATTCTGTGAGTTCGTGAAAATTCTGCCCAAGCAGAGACCTCCAACATCAGTTTGTGTTACAGCACTTTGACCTTTCAGCATCTAAGGTTCCATTTTTCATTATCTAGCCACTTGTCATTTTGTGGACCCTGTAATGGATATTTTCCTTCACAGAAAAAGAAGCTGACTATTACAGTGCTCATTCTTGAGCAGGTACCTATCTCTGTTAGCTGAAACCACTACTTGACTGCTATTTATAGCTGTGTAAGATGGCTTTCTCAAAGCCATCTGGGCAATGCTGCTTTCCATGCATGCATTTCTATTCATGGCAATTATCCTAATAGTAGCTCTAGGAAAACCTCCCAGCACAGAAACACTCTAGAATAACCCCACATTGCTCCATCTGTGACACCACAAAGAAAACTGAGAGCAATTTTCTGCTTCAACCACAACTGCAAGGACGTCTCTTGGTAATGAGCACAGTGCTGGTACCTCCTCTGGACTGCAGGTGCAACGCTCCATGTATGTGAGGTATAACTTCATCATTCAGACATACTGCTGACTGCATCCATACTGGCTTTGTTTGGGATGATTCTTTTGAAACAAATCCCCCACTTACTTCCCATTAATTCTGTTTGCAGAGGTTTTGGTACTTGCAAACTGAATGCTGTTCTGAAGAACTCAAGCCAGGTGCATATCAAGCCAGATGTGCACCAGCTGCTTGGCCTGAGGGAATTGTAGGGGTGCAAATGAACACTTGGCTTTTTGGCCAGCAATGAATCATTTGTGTGTTAGAGGCATTTCATCCAGAACCTGTGCTAAATCTAGTCCAGAGTAAAAACCTCCAAACCACATGAACAGTGCAATATGGGGCCCTCAGCAGCAACTGGTTTTATCTACTCATATGCTCCAAGTAACTTGGTGTATGAGCTGTGTAAGTCTTTCCAGGACAACCAAGCGTGTTGGATCCCTTACCTGACTCTCTCTTCTTCAGCTCTTTTAAGCTCTGCATCCCGTTGCAACACTTTCATTATTGCCTCTTGTTCCTCCTCTGTTAGGAAACTTAGGTCAATCATCTTGTGTGTGCAGGGTAGAGTGTCCAGGAAGCAATTAAATCCTGCTGGAGAGGATAGTCTTGTAGACTGTTTTAAAGGTACAGAAGAAAAGTCTTCTTCAGCAGGTACTGAGAAAGCTGGACCAGGTCACAGTCAGTGGTTTAAAGAGCCCCAAGTGCTGCTGTCTTGGATATGCATGCTTCCCTAGATGAGAGGCTTTGGGGTAAGTGTTGCATTTCCGCTCGCCATTAGAATGGTGTCTTCTCAGCTTGTCCACTCAGCTCTGCTTCCTGGAGTAACAGTTCACTGACACAGCGTATCCAGGGTTTACGAACAAACAAAACATCCCCTAAAAGAGACAAGGAAGAACAAGCTGGAATATCAGGGATCAGGGAAGTAGATTATGTATGCATTTTTAATTAAAAAAAACAAGTTTTGCAGTGTGATTAAACTACTTTGTGAGGTTCAAATGGTCACTTCAAGTCAAACCTGTTTTACAGGCCTCTTGAACAAGGTGGCCATGAAAATATATTCCCTTCCAATACAACTCACACCTTAAAACACAGACTCAAGTGTTATTCAAATGATAACATTTTAGAATAAGTCATTTTTAAGTTGTTCTTTAAGGCAGTAGAACAATTTGGAGGATAGAGAAGGAGAAACATGACAAAACAAATCAAGAACTCTTCTCACATTCATTTAAAGTAAAAAAACCCAACATGTGGTCACAAGTATTGACATCACATTGAGTAGAACATAAGAAATCTGTGTCTGTGGCTATCATACATGGACAGACAAGAGCCAAATAGTGTGGAATAAAAGCCATTGCTGCTTTCAGCCCTGATTCACAACAAAGCAGTGGACTGGGTGAGGCAGCATAACACTCATCTGCAACATTCATCTCCTGCCAGCATCTGGATCACTCCATGAACCCTCTTCACAAGGGCTTGAAGTTGGATTTTGCTTATTTAAAGAAAGATTGCCTGAACCCCAGGAACAGAAAACTTAAAGGGGAAAAAGCAGCCACTCAGGCTAACACTCATATGCTTGCCATGCTGGTTTATTTATTAGCACATTTCTAGGACACCATTTTTGGCAAGTCACCTAGCAACCAGAAGAACCATCCCATTAGGACAAGCCGTTGAAGTTTGGGATCCTACTCCACTCATGCATGCCTTGCCCTCCACACCTGCTTTCCCACTCCAAGTGTTCAGACTCCTTTTCCCTTCCAGGAGATCAGAAAGGCAGGAGCCATCGCAAGCCCTGGAGGTAAAACCTAGAGGAAGCTATGGGAACCCTGCCAAATGTAACATGTTGCAGCAGAGAGATGGGAAGAGGCTGGGAATGTGTTAGGGGAGTTTGTATGCTCTAGTTCAAGACTTAAGCAGCAGGTTCTCCATCTGGTGCAATGCCTCTTCCTGCAGGATTTTGTCTTCTATTTGTAACAAAGCTTTTCACATGCTACTCAGAACCAAAAGCAACAGGTTTAAGAGATTATTTCCTCAGAATCCCTTCAAATGGGAATTCTATAACAGACTTGGCCAAAATCTTCTTTCTCCAGAAACCCACACAACACCCCTTACTGAAAGGTCAGGTACCAGGCTTGCAAAGGCAAGTTTCTTACAGCAAACCTTCTAAACTTCCTAGAAGCTGCTGCATGGAGCCAGCATTGCTATGATGTTCTGACCAGTTACCATGAGCTCAAGAGGAAGGGAAGCATTCGAGTCCTTTCCCTTTCCTCTGGACCAGCCCCTCCTTTGGGAAAGAAAGCCTAGGTTTGAATCATAAAATCAGAATAGAATCACAGAATAGTTAGGGTTGAAAAGGACCTTAAGATCATCCAGTTCCAACCCCCCTGCCATGGGCAGGGACACCTCACACTAAACCATGCCACCAAAGGCTCTGTTCAACCTGGCTTTGAACACTGCCAGGGATGGAGCATTCACAACTTCCCTGGGCAACCCATTCCAGTGCCTCACCACCCTTACAGTAAAGAATTTCTTCCTTATATCCAATCTAAACTTTCCCCATTTAAGCTTAAACCCCTAACCCCTTGTCCTATCACTACAGTCCCTAATGAAGAGTCCCTCCCCAGCATCCTTATAAGCCCCCTTCAGACACTGGAAGCTACTATAAGGCCTCCACGCAGCCTTCTTTTCTCCAGGCTGAACAGCCCCAACTTTCAAGGTTGTCATAGGCTGCAATATGACTTCATTTACAAGATACAAATGCAACTTCTACTCACATTTTGCCACTAATAGTGTATAATTATGTGAGGAACGTGATCCCATGCAGGCCCAATCACTATCCTATAAAACATATGGAATAATTTCTACATAACCATCTTGAGTACGTGGAATTCAAAGTCATGCAGTAACATGAACCTCACTGCTTTGTTGAAACCAAACTTTATTTACAAGCAGTAATTTAAGATACTGGTTTGCCTCTTTTATAGGCCATGGCTCCAGAGGACTATTCACTCACAGAGCAAACCCAACTGTCAAAGACAAACTTCTTCCCAAAAAAACCACAAAGGAATGGAGAGGGTGGGAAGGCAGGGCAGGGAGTCAGCTGTATCTAGAGTAATGGCTCCAGGTTACAGCCCCATGGATGTAATGGAGCCAAAGAAATAAAAGAGCTTGAATTTACTGTTAGAAGCATCCCCAGTGACAACCCTGGTGAGAGACAGAAGAGAAGTAGATGCTGGTGTTGGGCAGCTCCCATCACAACCACCCTTTAGGTTTGCGTGTGTCCGCCTGAGGCTTCTACAGTCTGATATCTGCCGTCTGGCAGACAGGATGCTGACACTGTATTGATCTAAGGAGCACTAACATCATGCAGCAAGTCATTGCTCTTGCTCCCCTGGCCACAGGCTTCAACCAGGAGATAAAAACAAGATACTGGCACTTCTCAAAGGGAAACTTCATCTCTTGAGATAACAGTGTTTCTTGCAGATGAGGAAGGCAGCTGCAGCCAGGTTAGTTATATTCCTCAACCACCTTCTGCATGTGGTTATGTCTAGCAGCCATATTTATCTTCTCCATGATTGTCATTGTGATTTTGTGCCATGAGGTTCATATAAGAGTATCTCAAACAACCTGCCATAGAATCACAGAAGTCTATAATTCTTGGGTTGGAAATGACTTTAAGATCATCTAATTCCAATCCTCCTGCCATGGGAAGGGACGCTCCATGCTAGACCATTTCGCCCAAGGCTCTGTCCAACCTGGCCTTGAACTCTGAGAAGGATGGGGCATTTACCACTTCTTTGGGTAACCAAAGAAACATGTAAGTCGCTAACTAAAACCAGAGCAGATTCTAGGCTCTGCAAGAACAAGAAAACCTCTGTGTGTGATGAACTCTCAGCCTCAGGAGATGCACAGATACAAGTCTGTGCAAAAGGTTGTTAGCACTGATTCCAAGCATATTCCAAAAAGCTAAAAACTGCTGACTTAAGGTCTATAACCGACGCCTTCCCCCTTTTCAAATCACCCAATACCACCCCCAGGCTCAATTCTTTTGAGTTCTTTTTGGACACATTTTTCCTCCTAAAACCCCTATAAAACCCAAAAAAAACAAGAGGTCTCAGCAGCTGGTTTGGTGCCATTGCAAGTTTGAAGTTTTGCTTTGCTACACAAGTTTTCAGACTGAAATGAGACCCAAAGGAGACTGAAAGCTCCACAACAGACTGATTAAATCATGGAAACGGATAGAAATACCACGTGGACTGAATTCTGGAGAAAGGCTGTCGTGCTGTAAACTGACATTGGTGAGTCTTGGGATATTTGGCATGAGTTTTTCTTTAAACCTTGAATACAAGTGAAACCATACAAAAGTCTTCTCTTTCATAACACACTTCTCATCCCTGTAATAAACAGGAACATGAAATTATGTTTTATGAAACTCATACATGAAAGCATCTATGTTTTGGCAATAAAAGGAACAGAAAGAAGACCCAAAATATAATTTACACACACACACTCTTAAACTGCTGACAACTTCCAAATGCTTTAGGCAAGGCACTCATCCAATAACTTTATCTTCTAGAATTCCTCAAAGCCTCTCAGGCAATTGTACACATCAACTCCTTTAAGTAAGGCTTCGCACTGTTCTTAAACACAAGTCATAACAGTAAGAAAACCTTGTCCACAAACTGATTTACCCTACAGAGAGCAGGTTTTTTGCCTCCCCTGCTGCTTTCTCCCATATACGAAAGGGGAATATTAATCCAAATACTGCATCCCAAGCATCATGAGGTATCAAATTAAGATGTACCACAATCTTAGTTTAGATTTTAAAGTTCTTACTCAGTGTATACCTGTGGGATGTAATAAGGGAGAGGCAAGGAAGAAGTTGGAGTAGTTTGTCATGGCTGACATTAAGTTCATCAACAGGATCAGAAAACAAACAGCAGAACGCCAGAGTCAGCTGCTCCAGCCAAATCAACCAGACTTCCTTTTGCATGCAGAAACCTCATAAGAGCCTCTATTTACATTGCAAAATCACATTTCAAGTGCTTCTTGCACAGTAGACTTAAGTTGCTAGAGCTCTGCTTGAGAGAATCTGTCTTGCAGCCAAAGCCTTCTAATAAGAGGAAGAAGGTGACAGCCAACCGTATACTTCTGGCTGCTTTCACACCCCTGTTTGTGCCAACCTCAACTAAAGTTGAAGAGTTACCCCACAGGCCTGGTTGAGCAGCGACTCCCACCTAAAGGGGGCCACCAAAAAAGCTGGAGAGGGGCTTTTGACAAGTACATGAAGGGACAAGACAAGGGGAAATGGCTTTTACCTGCCAGAGGTGAGATTGAGATGAGCTAGTAGGCGGAAGTTCTTCCCTGTGAGGGTGCTGAGGCGCTGGCACAGGGTGCCCAGAGAAGTTGTGGCTGCCCCATCCCTGGCAGTGTTCAAGGCCAGGTTAGACAGGGCTTGGAGCAACCTGCTCTAGTGGAAGGTGTCCCTGCCCGTGGCAGGGGGTTGGAACTGGATGAGCTTTAAGGTCCTTTCCAACACAAACCATTCTATGATGTTCTTCATCCCATAAAGCATTCAATTACAAGTAGCCTACTGACTGAAAAATGAGAGGGTTTGGGTTTATGCATTTGAAAGCTACACATTTTCCTAACTTAATTTCTCCACTGCTACAACATGCTAGTATTAGCAAAGAAAATGAACTGGAAGTCCAGAGATAAGGCAAAAAGAAGCTGAGGAAGACAGATAAATGGAATTGTGTAATGTAACAACTTGCATCTGCAGAGAAAGTCATTCTCAGAAGTAACTAAGTTTGGCCTGCACCCATGCTCAGGAAATAATAAACCTTTTCTTTGAAGCAAGGAAGCCAAAAAGAACACAAAGAGCAGTGAAAGCTTTGTGGAATTGGCCTCTATGACCCTGGGTGGTCACATTAGGCAGTAACAGTACTTTATGAGTCCTACAGCTTTGCAACAACAAATACATCATTACACTCTTCTGAACAAATCTGATTCTCCACTGACATTTAAGCTCAACAGTCACAGGTAACTCAACACCATTCAAAGCTTGGGGAATATAATTTGTAAGTACATGAGGCAAATCCCATGAAGAGAGAACAGCTAATTGAGCTAAATGCCAGTGTTGGCACAAGCACAAGTAGTTTAAGATGGAAATGAACATATTTGTACAGAAGGTCAGTGGATGACGAATTTCAGTTTGAATACTGGAGAAAAAAGATTTAAAGAAGGACTTAAGTCACCTTCCAGGAGAGTTTTAAACAATGGTAAGGACATGAACTTGAAACAAATACAAGAAAGGCTGTTGTCATTTTAATTCTTGAAGGGGCAGAAAGGAAGAGATCATCCAGGATTTATCACGGTCTATAGTGATAGGACAGGGGGTGATGGTTTAAACTTAAACAGGGGAAGTTCAGGTTAGATGTAAGGAAAAAGTTTTTTACTGTGAGGCACTGGAACAAGTTGCCCAAAGAAGTGATAAATGCTCCATCTCTGGCAGTGTTCAAGGCCAGGGTGGACAGAGCCTTGGGAAGCATGGTCTGGTGTGAGGTGTCACTGCCATAGGCAGGGGATTGATACTGGATGATCTTAAGGCCCTTTCCAACCCAAACCATTCTGTGATTCTATGATTCTATACCTGCAGCTGTAGCCAATCCAGCTGCTCTTTCAAGAGGTGTTATCAGGGCATTTTCCAAATGATAACAGTGAAGTGTACACAGCATATTGCCTTTCCAGCAGTCTGAAATTAACTTAGAAAGTAGTGTTTGCCAACATGTATGTTTAGTCAGGGGGAGGTAGAAAAATTCTTATCTAGCTCATTGTGAAGTAGGGAGTGCTGGAGGAAGAGGGACCTTTGGGGATATCTATAGTAAGGCAGCATTGAAGTTGCTCTTACAAACACAGCAATGCTTCATTTTACCCCAATAATAAAGCTACATGTTGATACTCAACAAGTCTTGCTCACTCCTTACCCTTCCTTAACAGTACCAAAATGATCCTTTAGGGTTTCAACCTGCAGAATAATTGTAATCCTAACATATTGTCACTGGCAGCTTTATGTAATGGTCTTCAGGCAGCTGGAAGAGGAAGAAATGCAACTAGAGCGATAAAAGCACTTGAGAATAATTTCATTTTTCTCCAGGAACAACTTCTCTGTTGGTCCACAGGACTCTGCCTGGGATTTAATTCTATCCTTTTCTGGTAAGAAGTCAAGACTTTCACCACTTTGAAGACTATAGAGGCAAAAAACAGTTGTGTTTTACATAGAACTGACCCTGACCAAGACAGTGAAACATTAAGAACAGAAAGAGGGTAAAAGTTAACAACTGAGAATTGGAAGAGAAAGGAATAATTTGTTTTGGTTGTGGCCTAATCCTTCTAATCACTTGCCAGTTCTTTCGTAAGGCTTGGATACTGGCAGCAATACCCAGGAATGTCAATCTCTGCACCTATTATAGTATCTAACCATGTACCTATTATGGTATATAACCATTAGGCCAGTGGTTTCAAGAGGATGTGGTCTCTGGAATAAGAGGTTTGTAAATTAAAGAGAAGCCTCAGAGAAACACACCTACATTTTTCTTTTCCCTGTGAACACTCTTTGTCAGACTAACTATAGATGCCATTTATTTCACATTACCATAAGTATAAAACTACTTAAAAAGAAGTAACATTTGAAGCAGCCTCAGATTTAGAGATTCCAGCAATTTATTAGCACTCACATCAGCATCTCTCATTCTAAATTCTGAAGTTCTTCAAACCCAGTTGTATTTCTTTGCACTTCATACCATTGGCACTTTGTTGTGGTTTGATCCCAACAGGCACTCGGTTTGAATTCATAACAGCTCCTTCACAAGAACTTCATCCTTCTAAGTTGCTAATTCAACATCAAGAGTTAGAATACCAAGAATTACAACACAAAGACTATTTTCTCAGGGTAAGAGACTTAAAATATAATAATGAAGGTGGCTCAGTCCTCTGGAGGGCTGAAGGCAGAACACTATTCTGTAACAACTATTCTCGTCTCTCTTCACACTGGGACTAGACTCCCTTTCAAAGCAGAAGGGGTGGGGAGGCTCACAAGACACAAGCTGCCATTGGCACTTTCTCATTCTTCATGCCAGCATTGGCATTAGAACCACTCAGGGTCCAGATTTCATGTCTTGTTTGAGCACAAATTCAAGTAAAGTACTAAAACATTTCAGAGAGATTGGAAGCACACTGGTTACTTGATGGGAAGTGATCTCCTGACCATACATATGATGATCTGACACACTTCTTCCTTCATATTGATGGTCAAACAGTAGTGCTGTGGAACTGGGAAAAATCCCTGTTGTTAAAAGTGTTGTTCTTGTGTTTAACAAATCTTAGCCTAAAGCAAATTAAAGTTACAACGATCCAAATATTATTCCAAGTGTAAATATTGGAGACTTCAGGGAAATTATCCTACCTTTACCCTGCTTCCTTGCTCTCCTACTATTTAGCAGGTACTTGGGTACTTTTTAGCCAGGACTCTGTTGTGGCAATTATACCACTCTAGAATGGAAATGGGCAAAACAGTGTGAGTAATGAACAAGTATTTCCTACCAGCGGCTACTGGGAAATGACACACTTCCTGCATCTTGCTTAGATAATCTTTGCTATCTGAAAGCAAAGAACTGAGCTGCAGTTTATGCAGTCCCTGTGTAGTTGGTACTCTTTGCTTAATGCAGGCTTTCTAGCAAGATTTTATCAAGGAGCTACCAGCACTGGTGCAAAGAAATTCATTAGAGCACTGTGTGCAGTTCTTATGTCCTTAACATAAAAAGGACATGGAGCTGTTGGAGCAAGTCCAGAGGAGGCCACTAGGATGATCATAGGCTGGAGCACCTCCTGTATGAAGACAGGCTGAGAAAGTTGGGGCTGTTCAGCCTGGAGAAGAGAAGGCTGTGTGGAGACCTCAGAGCAGCCTTCCAGTATCTGAAGGGGGGCCTACAATGATGTTGGAGGGGGACTCTTCAAAAGTGACTGTAGCTATAGGACAAGGGATGACGGGTTTAAACTGAAACAGGGGAAGTTCAGGTTAGATATAAGGAATAAACTCTTTACTGTGAGGGTGGTAAGGCACTGGCACAGATTGTTCCATCCCTGACAGTGTTCAAGGCCAGGTTGGACAGTCTTGGGCGACATGATCTGGAGTGAGGTGCCCCTGCCCATGGCGGGGGGACATGGAATTGGATAATCTTGAGGTCCTATCCAACCCAAACTATTCTATGATTCTATGTTACAAATAGCAAACATGAGGTTTGAATTCAAATATTTACTTAGACTAATGCTCACCCTGTTGAGCTGACAGTAAGAGAGTTTTTAGAGCAGTTTCAAGTTTGGACACCAACTGAAAGACTTTCAAGTCTACAATTTCTGAATAAACACCAAAAAAGGTTTATTTCAAAGCCTGTCCACATGACTTTATCTCATTGTTAGGGGAATCCATTAGACAGTATTTGCTGCACTGCTGTGACTTAATTTCAGAGTCACTGCTGTCACTCCTGCTTTGAGTGGAGCTGATGAGCTAGTCGAGAAAGGACTGCCTCCACCACACTGATTTTCCATGTTTGTAAGACTAAGAACGCAAGGGTTAATAGGTTACCCCTTTTAAGCATCACTAAAGCACTGCCACAGCCAACTCCTCAGTCACTGGTGGCAGCACATTTTCTCTGCAGGGGGGTGCACAATACAGTGGTACAGGTTGAGCACAGAAATGCCAAATCAAGAGGGTGACTTTTTAAGTCATCTTTGCCTTCCCTGATGGCAGCCACTAATCTCAGCTCCAGAGCAGCTTAGCCTGTAGCCCAACACAGAACTTCAATCACACAGAGCATTGCAGAAGGCACTCCATCATTTTCAGACACAGCCAACTGTATAAACAAGTAGCTGTGGTAAACAAAATCATCCTTTACCTAAATCGCTCTCATTTGTCATTGCAGCCCCCCTTCTTTTCATCTAACAATTTGTTATTGTAAGTACAGCTCTGTTTAACTGATTACTACCCTGCACAATGAGACAGTGAACACAACAAGCCTGTTGGCTGTCCTTTCTCAGGAGATGACTGATGACTGACTAACCACTGACCTTAGACACTCCTGCAAGTTTTTAAGGTTAAAATTACCCACCTAATAACTGATGTAATCTGAAGGCTACTAAGGAAGCTTCTGTCAAATAATCTGGTCCTGAGGCACATACCTACCTGAAAGCAGAGCCTTACACAGAATCCAATCACCAGCAGAAATCAGGTGCCAGAGGGAAATAAAACATTCTTTAGGAGTCCTGCAGTCATAGAAACAGTAAATAAACTAAAGAGGGTGGTTAAGAAGAGCTGCCTAGTCTGCAGATAGAACAGTCACTACCAGGTCTCATCTCAGTCACTAAAATTAACTCAATCTTTGCAATGAAGTTTTTATTTCAGGGTTATTGTTGGCTTTTTTAATAGCTACATTTAAAAAGCTTACTATAGCTCCTTATTAAGAGGAAAATCAACCATCTTCCCATGCATAAAGACGTTTTAATGGATAGCTCCATTATATGAACATTCCATCTGCTTGCAGGTTGAGTCTGGCTAAGCTGAAACCAGCAAGCAGCAATGTCGGTACTCCTTAATAGTGACATTAAATGGCAAGAATAACAGGAAGTCTATCAGCCATGAAAACTTCACTCAGGAGATTATTTGCACTGCTGGGCTGGGCTATATCATGCAAAGCCCAGTCTTTCCCCTTACTGGTACCAGTTTCACTGAATACTTATGGCCAGATCCAAAAAACACAATGCAGTATGATGCAAGGAGCCTAAAAAGTCATGGGGAGAGCTACGCCCAGTTGCTACACATGAGTGAGAAGCAGGGAACAGTTTCTGTAGCAGCCTGTAGTTGCACTGCATGAGGTGTGGTGTCAAATCATGTGCATGAGTGGGAATTGCCCTATAAATGTTGCTGAATGGTATAGGAATAGGACAGAAGGAACAGAATTTGTGTTTGACATTTTCTTAGACACAGCAGAGTTCTGAGGCTGAGTCTGGAGTATAATACCTGTCTCTGAACAGGTATTTAATCTTGCAGGAGTGGTTCATCCTCTAACGGAACAGTTATGCAAGGTATTAGCTCTGCAGGAAGCAGCCAAACCCAGAGCCCCCAAAATCACTAAACCTAAGAGGATCCAAACTCACAGCCCTGAAGGTTTCACTTGGCTCACTTTTAACCCTTCCTGGAGCTGCACTAGGACGGACTACACCTCCTAACTCACAGAATGACTATTAAAGTGATGTCACAGCTTTGCAAGCAGAAATAGAAAGGTACAATTCCAGCCAGACTACTATATCACAAATCAAACCCTCACACACACAATAGCTCTCTTCGTGTTGCTGTCAATGCAATAAATAGAATAAAGTTACATATAGCAAAGAAACCTTATACCATCAAGTAAGAATCTAGCACAGGGGGTTACTGTACCCAGGTGAGTTGGAATGACTCCCTACCACAAGAATGAAGCACAAATAAGTCTGCTAAAATCAGCTGTCACTCACTCACTTTGTGCCCAAATAAGCTAAAGGACTGGAGACTAATATAGCAAATGCAACGGTACTGGCTTGACATATCAAAAAGCATAAGTGTTCTGGAAGAGCAAACTAAGGAGCCTCCTTAAATTGCCTTATGAGACACCCAAATCAGCTGCCTTCAAACGCAACAGGGATTAAGCACCAGAAAGTTACCAACAGCTTTTAGTAGTTATCTATCTGTCAGACAGCCATCCTTGGTGAAGAGTCTGAAGAGTCTGGTTCAAAACAAGTGACTATTGACTAGAGACTGACTTCCATAGGACAGAACCAACATTTTAATTAAAGAAAAATAAAATTAAAACCTTTTTTTCTACTGAGAGATTATGAATTTCTTTCATGTTTCCTTGTAAATAATGCTTTCTCATGAGGTTGTTTGGGTTTTTTCATTCTCTTCTATTCCTTTCCCTCATGAGCACAAGGAAAAACACAAGGTAGAAAACAAGTAATTTGTTTGACTTCATTCCACTGTTTAGCTTCCTGGTTCAGCAGTTAAAAATCTCACCTTCTGTGCAAGCATCAAAGGTTCTTTCCAAGGATTAACTTAGAGCAGTACATCCACCTGGGAATTTGGCAAGCATCTCCTGCAGAATAACAGGAGTTTACTCCAGGGAATATATCTGTCCATGGTTTCTACCCAGTGCTTTAGAGAAAAGATAGATTGACCTTTTTGTCACTCATTTTGGGGGGCAATGGAGTGTTGTTTACTCTGCCCTTACCAGCATCAGTAAACAAGACCTGAAGATCTATTTCATTGAATTCTAAAAGTCTGACAGTGAAACTGGTAATACATTATTCTGGGCTGCAAGAGATGCTGGAAGGGAATCTCTTTAACATGAGACAGGTCCAATGACAGCTTCAGAAGACTCCAGAACATGCCTCACACCCAAAGCAGGGGCCTGGCTGCACCCATAAGGCAGAATCAGACTGAGCAAGATGGTTATTATTTTCTTGTCTTAAACCTAGACATAAGCACTCTAAAATATGGTACTTTGTAACAGCATATAAGCATTTTGTGCCACTGTAACAGTAGTATTTTACTACATAGCTATGCATGAATATATGAATACCACATAGGTGCAAGTGGACAAAGGCTTGCAGTGAACTTGCCCAAACAGTGCAAGATGAAAGCAAAGGTGTCAGGTGAAACCAAAAGAACAAAGAGAAGATATGTCTGATGAAACCAGAATCATCTTGCAAAATAAATGAGAGGGATGTCTAGCAAAACTAGGGTAATTCTTACTCCCCAAAATAACGCAAACTGTGTATGAGGCAGATGAGATCACCCTCTTTTCTCCCAGGGGGGCAGCAAGGCTCATAAAGCACTAACAATAAGCAAACAGGGATGGTACTTCAGGGAAATCACAAAATGCTCACTTTGATTTCAGCTTCTCTTGACAAAGAGCTCTCAAGTGCTTTACTTTGACTTTGGCAACTGAAACCATCAAGAACTGCAGTCACCAGTGCTAAACACAGTGCATCAGCTCCCTAGCATTGTATACTCCTAGGTTTACTACCACTTGCAGATGTGATTGTTTGGGAAAATATAGTAATAATGACTGATGATAACTGAGGCTGGAAAGCAGTATTGTTGCTATATATTAGTTTGGTAAAGTGGTTTAATTCATCAGTCTTTTAAATACTCCATCACAGGAATCTCCAGTTCTCCGATATATGAAAACACACATATTTTGCTGCAACGCTTTGCTTCCTTTATCAAACAAAACGAAGTTTGTTTTCAGAGCACCCTCTCAAGCATGGTTTAAATCCCTTCATCTTACACTTTTGACAAAGCTCAAACACACTTATCTGTTCCCAGGTTAAGTCACCTTTAGCCTGCAACGGCAACGATAAAAACAGATCCTTCTGCTCAAACAGGAAAGACACAACTGAGCGTGTTGGACTTCAGGGCCAGGTCCAATTCTACAAGTCATTCCAGAGACAGCGTGGAAGATGCAATTAATTCAGTGTTTTGAAATGAAAGGTGATTAGCATCTCTCAACTGAGATCTAAGCGCCCTCTTTAAGCGAGCAGAGTCCCTTTACCACACCAGAAGCTGGGTGCGGGCAGGCTTTACCTCTCCTCGGCTCTCACTACCGGGCAGCAGCTCCCTCCAGCAGCCCAGCGCTCGGCTCCCTTTGCAGGGCAAGGCTGCCCTTCTCCACACCGGCTCTCGGAGCGCTTCTGAGGAAGGTCTCTGACAAGCGGCGCTTCCCCCGCGGCATTAAACAGGGTGAGCTCTGCCCCGTCCCACGGAACCGGCCCCGCAAGCCCACCACGGCAACCGCTCTGGAGCCCGGAGTAGCCCGGCTGCAGGAAGCTCCTCAGCTCACAACACGCTTATCCCCAAGCTGCCCCAGCACTGCGGGCACGGTTGGGGGTTTATACATCTTTGAATTAGGAAGGCACTCCCCACTTCAGAACCTCCTCAGGGCAGCCTCACCCTCCCACCGCCTCAGCCCGTCCCTCCACTCACCGGTTACCTCGTCCCGGCCACAGCCGCGTCCTCACTCGTCTGAGGGGAAGGGAGGCGGTGGCGTTGGCAGAGGCAGCCCCGGCCCGCCACGGCCGGGCCAATGGCGGCGCCGCCTTCCTCAGAGCGGGGCGGGCCCCGCACCGCCCAGCCCGGGCCGCGGCCGTGTCCGTGCCACCGGTACCTGAGGGACCGAGGCGGTGGGACGCTGTCCTCGGTGCAGCGGGAGCCTCCGGGGCGGGTTTAGAGGACACGTTCGGGGCAGAATCTCGTAGAAGCCGGCTCACACCGCAGTGTGAAGTCCCTCATGAAGTCCGTATCGGCTTGACTTGCCTCCCTGCCCTGAGGTAAAACAGTCAGTACTTCACTTTACCTGGTGACAGGCAACCGAAGAGGTGTGAACACACGCCCCTGTTTGCAGTGGAGATACAGGTAGCGATAACAGAGGTTTCAGTCATCTGTTTGTCCAGGAAGCCGCTGTAAGTGCTTTTCTGTTTGATTAGTGGCACAAAATACACATGCCACCATTGCAATGGATGTTTCAGCAGGACCGTCGGCAGCCAAGGCACCAGGCTGAAGTCAGAGGAGTCCCTCCGGGAGCAGAGTGATGGCACCGATCTCCTGTGATGAGGAGAGCTGGCGTGGTGGTGTCTTTATCGAATCATAGAATCAACCAGGTTGGAGAAGACCTTTCAGATCATCCAGTCCAACCATTGCACCAGCACTGCCAAGGCCAAGGGTTAGTACCCCTGTCACTGAGGGCTCCATTTACACTTCCAGGCATGGTGACTCCAGCACTGACCTTGGCAGCCTGTTCCAGTGCCTGAGCGCCCTTTGGTGAGGAATTGTTCCTCATCTCCATCTAAACCTCCCCTGGTGCAGCTTGAGGCCGTTTCCTCTTGTCCCATCACTTGTTACTTGGGAGAACAAACTGACCTCCACCTCTCTACAACCTCCTTTCACGTAGTTGTAGAGAGCGATAAGGTGCTCCCTGAACCTTCTCTTCTCCAGACTAAACCGCTCAGGTCCCTCAGCCATTCCCCATCACACTTGTGCTCTAGACCTTTTGTTGCCTTTCTCTGGCCCAGCTGCAGCACCTCAATGTCTTTCGTGTCGTGAGGGACCCAGAACTGAACAGCAAGATTAAAAGTGCAGCCTCACCAGTGCAGAATAAAGGGGGATTATTTCTCATTATGCATGTTCCTCTCATGGCACTTGTTCTCTATTTTGATTCTAGCTCGAGGCAGCTGGAGGATTTCAGTCCCCACTATGCCTGCCCTGGTCTCACACGCAGCCTGGTTTTAAATTACTTCCCCTTTTGTCCCCAGCCTGAGTCCATTCAATCCCTGAATCCTAGATCATAAAATCATAGAATGGTTTGGGTTGGAAAGGACCTTAAGATCATCCAGTTCCAACCTCTCCATCATGGGCAGGAACACCTCGCACTAAAACATGTCACCCAAGATTCCATCCAACCTGGCCTTGAACACAGCCTCAACTTGGGCAACCCATTCGAGTGCCTCACCACCCTCACAGTAAAAACTTCTTCCTTGTATCTAACCTAAATCATCAGTACGGGCTTCCTGCTAACCATAAATTCTTATGTTTCCCCTCCTACTCAAACTTGGACATCGTGAAGCAAATTACTGCTTTTTAGAGAAAAATTAGTAAACATGGTGTTGGTATAAAGGTTTGGTAAACCATGTATCTTTTCAATTTCATGTAGTTCATATGTGGCCCTTCCTGACGATAAAATCATGCTTTTTGCAGTAAAATTCTGGCTCAACAAGACTTTAATAAGGCTTCCACTCATTTCACAAGGATCAAAGTGAAATGGAGACCTTGTGAAATCTTAAAACTTGGTTTCTCCCCGCAATAATCTTCATTCAAGTGTCTCTCATCCACAGATCCTGTTTATTCATCCTAATGCAGCATGCTAAGCTGTATGTGTTCAAACCCACACCGAACTCCTGTTCAGTGCAGAACAAGAAACACCATTTGGTACATTACTCAGAAGTGGGGGCCTTTTTGGCACTCTTGGTCCATGGAACATGTTTTTCTGTTGTGTTAAATATCTCTTTCCTTCCTCCCCTCCCGCCCCACAGTCCCAAGGAAGAAAGAAGACAGAGGTAAAACAGCCTTTTTAGACCACACTGTATTAGCTGGTATACTTGGCCCCTGCCAGATGGAAATGAACTGATGTTCTGTTTTGCCCAAACCCTTTAAATAAGAACTTCAGACCCAAGCATAGAGAAAACCAGGTTCATGCTGCTAGGAAGCTCCAGATGGCAAAAGCCTCCAGCACTGGGGTAAGTGACAGCTGTAAAACTGTGTACAGGGTGTGTGCTGTGTCTGTTAGAATATGTGTTCTCTCCTGTAATATTCGGTTTAGTGATTTGTTCTTGAGATGGATTCAGATGAAATCTGTGGGATGCCACTGATTCAGCCTGGAGAAGAGAAGGCTCCAGATAGACCTTAGAACAGCCTTCAAATAACTAAGGGGAGCTTACAAGTAAGGGGTAGAGGGCCTGTAGGGATAGGACAAAGGGGAATGTCTTTAAATTGACAAAGGGGCAACTTAGATGAGCTCTTAGGCAGAAGTCCTTCCCTGTGAGGGTGCTGAGGCGCTGGCACAGGGTGCCCAGAGAAGCTGTGGCTGCCCCATCCCTGGCAGTGTTCAAGGCCAGGTTGGACACAGGGGCTTGGAGCAACCTGCTCTAGTGAAAGGTGTCCCTGCCTGTAGCAGGGGAGAGGAACTGAATGAGCTTTAAGGTCCCTTCTAACCCAAACCATTCTATGATTCTATGATTCCGTTGCTGTAGTGATATTTCCCTGGCTGGTGGCTTTGACCACGTCACCTCTTGCTTTAGATCTTTTATTTGTCTCCTAGGCCCCAAGCTCTTTTCTTCCCCCATAAACCCTTCTGCACTGTTAGGTTAAGCGATAAAAGGCTCTTTTCCATACACACAAAGAAAGGCAGGGGAACAACTGTGTGTAGAGAAGCCTGAGCATCACCCTGCTTGTCTGCTCCCAAGCCCATCATAGGAGCTCTCGGCCCACTAAAGGTTCATCCTCACACACACAAAGGAGCACAGATGCACAAGGGCATGTCAGGGAGCCCAAATACCCCCTTCGAAGGCACCACCATTCCCAGGACTGTTCCAAAGGATCTTCAGCAGCTTACAGACCTGGGGGGATCGCTGGCTGTGCGGTGGAACACATGGTGGGATGCAAGGAAAGAGGATTTTCAGATTACACAAGAGCTGCCATGGGATATTCAGGGGATGAGCTAACCATGGGGAAAAAGAAGGGATAAATCTGGGACATCTGCCCATATACACGCCCTTGGCACTGCTCTGTGTGAAGGAGGAGGCCCGTGACCCGCACCACAGCACTGGGCTGACTGCGCTCTCCCCGCTGAGCCGCTCTCTTTACGCTGGCCTTTCCCCGGCGGCAGATCCCGCGCGGCCCGCCAGAGGGCGCTGCTGCCCCTCGGAACCCGCCGAGGGGCGGGGCGAGGCTCCCCGTTGCCTTGGCGACCGGCGGCCGTTGGTGCCGCTGCGGGCCCTGATTGAGTGCAGGCCGGGCACCGGGAGTCGGGAAAGCGTGTGGGTGCTGCGGGGTACGGGTGGGGACCGGGGACTCGGGGCCCCGTAGCCTCGGAGGGACCGGGAGTAGGGACAGCGTGTCCTGCAGTGGTGACGGGGGGTGTGGTGATGATTTAGGCCTTGGGGTGTTGAGGGCCGCGAGGGAGACTTGAATTCGAGTGGTGGTAGGGTGAGGGGAGACACTCCGGAGCTTGACTGTGTAAGGACTTGTTTGGACGTGGGTGCTCAGAGTGGCAGGGGACAGCATAGGGCAGCGGCTTAGGTACAGGGTGACAGTGACAGCAGGGTCTGGTGGCTGCGGGCAGGGAGGTTCTGGCCGCTGTGAAGGGTTTGGCCACTGGTGATGAAGGGGACAGTGGGGAATGCAAGGGACATGCAGGAAGGATTGTGTAGGAAGGGATTGAGGGCAGAGGGAATCATTAGCCTCCTTCGAAGACCAGGAAGGGGTTATGGTGTGGCTGCAGGGTGCTGAGGTAATTACTGATGGGCACTGAGGGAGTGGAGGCTACTTGAGTGGCGGCTGCTTGAGATAAAAGGGAGTAATGTGAGTGTATCTGGGATCTCCTTGCTGCTTCTAAGGATGTACTGGCAGTGCAGTTATCAACTGTGAAGGTGCCGGTAGTGATAATGGGGATCTGTCGTAACCTATTTGGGAGAAGAAATAGATCTTGTGCTCTGCAAATAGTTTAAATCTGCAGACAATTCTCAGTGCCCCAAAAAACATTCCCTTCTCTCATATGTATTTTTGGTGGCTTGCAAAATCCAGCAAATCTGTTATTAGAGTATGTTTTCGTTGCCTTGTACAGCTTGGAGGCTTTCTTGTTGCTCCCTGTACAGGAAGAATTTAATAAATACATCACTGGAGCTCATTTGGGCCTGGAGTGCCAAGAAAAACCCAAAACCTTTTCAAAGTACTGTTGCTCAGAATGATTCCGTTTGTGCCCAGCTTTAGGGAAGAGATTTGATTATCCATTTAGTGTAAGGGACAGAAACAATCATTATTAATAACAACAATAATTCTTCAGAGATTGCTGTACTGATCTTACATTTCTGAGGAAAATCAGTAAAGTAAATGCTCAAGTGAATCAATACCAGTCCAGTTAATTCTGTGCTGAAGAATTACAGATTTGTTGTTATACTTAAAGAATGCATCCTGCACTTGTGCATTTGGGCTGGGAATTTTAAGGGGATTTCTGGAAGCCAAGTACCAAACTTCCTTTACCAAACAGCCTGTACCAAACTTCTGAGATTTTTTCCTTAATTTACTGGGCCTCCTTTTAACATCTCAATCTTACAACAGTTGTGTGTTTAAGATGTTTAAAAGTTCCATGAAAAATATCGTATTGAATTGGTATCTGCAAACGTTGTGTATAAAATATTAAGGACTTACTATGGCTTCAGGCTCAAGTGGATGCTCAGGTACAAAAGGATTTGTTCTTGGACTGGTAAATGTCAGGTTGTCCTGGGTTCAGCAGTAGCAGTCATTTTTTCTCCTTCTTAGTAGCTGGTGCAGTGCTGTGGTTTTGACTTTCGACCTGGGAACAGCGCTGATAACACCGATGTTTCTAGTTACTGCTCAAATGTTTAGCCTGACCAAGGACTTTGTGAGTCTCATGCTCTGCCAGGGAGGAGGGGAAGCCGGGAGGAAGCAGAGACAGGACACCTGACCCAAACTAGCCAAAGAGGTATTCCATACCACAGCACGTCATGCCCAGGATGTAACTGAGAGTTACCCGGAAAGGCTAGTACGCTGCTGGGTGGGGGCGAGGTATCGGTCAGTGAGGTGTTGTATTCTCTTCCCTTGTTATTTCCTTTATCATTATTATTATTAGTGGTAGCAGTAGTGGCTTGTGTTACACCTTAGTTATTAAACTGTTCTTATCTCAACCCATGGGAGCTGGTTCTCCTCCCCGTCTCTCCAGCCCTCCAGGAGCGGGGCGAAGAAAGGGAGTGGGGAAGTAGACTGCGTGGTTCTAATTTATGGCCTGGGCTTAAACCACGACACAGGTTTACTAAGTCACTTGGTGATGGTATTGAAGTTTCACAGTGGAAATATTTTACTAACATGTAGCAACTATTAAAACTTTGACCAGGGACTCTTCAGAAGTTCAAGGTATTGCTGGTGGGAGTCAGAAGTTTCCAGATTTCTGCAAATGGAATTAGCTGTATCAGTGACATAAATAATCAGGGGGTACAAAGACAGTGATTAATAGCTCTAGGCAATTATCCCTATGAGTGTGAACTTCTCTTCAGCAGCAGAACAGGTAAAATCTGCACAAGCAGGTTTCCAGCAGAGTGGGAGTAAAACTCTTCTGGATAAAACATCACAAGAAAGATACTCCAAGGTGTGAGCAGTTGCATGGGGATATTAGCTCCAAGGTATGTTTACCCTTTCTTTCACTTCCCTTGCAGAGCTGCCTCACCGTGAGCATTCCTCTTACACACCTTTTTGTGCCATACAGCTCACTGCCCTCAGCGCCCTCACTTGTTTCAGCAGCAGGCACCAACTGCTCATCTAGGGTAGAAAGTTATTTTGGATACAGAAAGCTGACCTTGCCTTGCTTCAGGGCCAGCCTATGGATTAGAGTGCATCTGTCAATAGTCACTTTAACTTCGTTCCCTTGATTTTACATCGATTTGGCAAGCTTGTTATGTGGCTTTCCATGGATTTTTTTCTGTTTCCTTGGGCTCATTTTAATAGAAAAAGTATCCAGCCTGCTGTATTTAGTCACAGTTATTACTTTAGTTACTAGTTATTCTATTAGTTGTTATCAATTTTAGCTATTAGGGTGATAACTGTTAGAATCAGAATTTGAAGGCAGAAAAGCAGTTTAATATGAAAACAGGTTACATAAAATGTTTATGTTCATTCAGTAATAAAACCTCCCCAGTTACATGAACTAATCTGGTTCATTCGACTATGTGACCACTAAAAGTGAGTAATCTTCATAAATGCCCTTTTCTTGTGACTTTTATTTTATATAATATATGCTACCAGTTCCATTACAGAACTGTTCATTGTCAGTTGAATCCTGAGGTTGGCAGTTGTGACAACATGCCCAGGGAATACTGCTGACATGCACAGCCCTTCAGAGAGTGGTTTTGTTTCTGCTCTGACAATGAAAACTGAGTTGCAGTGAAAGGCAAATATTCATAGAGCTAGGAGAACAGAAGGAGAGGGAAAGAGATGCATATTAACGAGGGGACTCGATAAAAGAATCCTAATAAAGAAACAGAGAAAAAGGACTGGAAAAGGAACAACTGCTTGTTTGATTTGCAAGAATGTAAAACCTAGTAACTAGTGGCAGAGGCCACTGTTCTCCAACTCAGGACAACACTTCAGGATGTTGTAAAACCAAGGGCCTGAGTGCTATCCTGGGCAGGATTATTGCTGTGAAAAAGCCCCTCTCTTGTTTCATTTATTTCAGAACAGTTAGGAACTTGTCACAAGTGACAAAGTCTGGTGAACATGTGACATTTTAGAAATCCTTAATTTCTCTTTATTTTTTCTTCTTTTCTGCTTGCTCTTACCTCATTTTAGGCCTAACTTCTAGCACAAGTGCACCAAAAAGCATGGAAGAAAAGAAGAAAGAGGAGAAACCAGAAGAGCAACTTGCAGACCCCGAATCAGCTGTCCCAGAATCCTTACTAGAGTTTCAGTAAGGAATTAAGATATTTAATTTTTTTTAAGATATTTAACTTTTCATTGATCTAGAATATGTGAATGGATAAAGCAGATAACAAAGACAACTTTTCCAGTTCAGAGCTTGAGCTGATTAACTATATTTTTCTTCCTTTCTTCCTCTCTCTTCTCTTTCCCTCTTGCTCTCTGTCTTCACCTCTATAATCTGTAACTTCTGTGTAATACTTGATTGAACAAACAGCATAATCATAGCATCATAGAATGGCTTGGGGTAGAAGGGACCTTAAAGATCATCCAGCTCCAACCCCCTGCCACAGGCAGGGACACCTTCCACTAGAGCAGGTTGCTCCAAGCCCCTGTGTCCAACCTGGCCTTGAACACTGCCAGGGATCATACAAGTGAATATCTGTCACATTCTGCTTTAGGAATTATCAAGTGTGTGGTATTTATCTAACTTCCATTCCTGCTTTTTCTTCTGTATATTGAAGCACGGGTTCTGTAGTGAGTTTGTTATTTTGCAATTCCAGTACAGATTACTGTTTCAGGGTTGATTAGGAACAACAACCCCATGAATTACTTTCCTTAGTAACATCTTATAGATGACTGACAAAACTGTCCTGGTAGTGGATTGTTGCTTCTGGATGTTTCAATCATCTAGATGGAACCTACTACACAAAGTTGAGAAAAATAGTATCATCAGCCTAACTGGTTAGTAGCTTTCACCTGAGAAATACCATAGAACTATAAAGAGGAAAGCTCCAATATGTAGCAGAGAAAATAGCAAATTCTACTCATATAATTTTTCTTACATTAACCAAGTGATGGATACAGACTTCCACTTCATGGAAAATATTAAAGTAGCAGAAATGAAGACCATAGCAGTATTCTAACTACAGAAATGGTTTAAAATGGCAGATCATTTAGGAGGTAACACTGTGCGGCCAAGGTGTCACCTCTGCCTAATGAATGACAGATTTTTGCTGTAGCTATATACCCATATCTCTGCTGTAGTCTCTCTAACTAATATCCTTGTACTTACTGGAAAACCTGAAGGATACTGTGGAACATATTGGCACTGAAAGATGCAAATCTAGTAACCTTCAATGACTGAGTGATCCAAACTTAGCCAGGAAAAAATGATCTTCTTCTAAAACAACTTAATACAATAGGGAGGGGCAAAAAACAAAACCCCAAAGCAAAACCTCAAGGAACAATAGCTGTTGAAACAGTAAAAGATACTGTGATAATTGTAGTATTTACTCTATTGTGCCATTTGGTGAATGAATTCTGGGATCAGAGGGAAAGGTTACAGAGAATTTTGCAAATAGACACCATTTGCAATCCAGTGTTTCTCATTCTAGAAGAGAGAACACAAAAAAAAAATGCTTATTTTACAGCTGTGGCAAAGAGGATGACAAGTAGTCTATGAACATTGTGAAAGCAGTGAGCTAGTTCTCTGACAAAAATGTATAAACATACTCAGAGGATACTACTCAGGCTGCCGTCCCTATTCCCTTAGTGCTTCTTAAAGGCTGAGAAGTTCTTAGTGTACAAATGCAGGTTATGAAGGTCAACAAGCCACGTTTCCAGAAGAATTGAATCCCATTGAATTCTCCAGTTTGGGATTCAGCTGAGCTGTGTCTGACTGAGTTGCCTCTGTAGCAGAGAAGTAAATATTTCTGGAGCACAAACCATCTTGTCCTGAAAGAGACCTGTGTGATAGGTCAGCTAAACTGCACCCAGAGAGAAGAAACCAGCTTAATCCTCTCTAGTGGTTATGAAGGAACAGAATAATCAGGGATTCTGTTTCTTATGAAGGTCTAGATGTATATGGGAAATAATTTCTTTATGTGTAGTAAGCAGACAGTGGTATCTACCCAGATGAGTTGCGATATGATACACAAACATTTCAGTTGTATTTACGTCTAACCTAGTTTAAATAACATTCCTCTCCTGTTTTTTGTAAGAATGTCTCTACTCTTTCTGTGCAGAATTGAGACAAAAGAAGAAGCAATTGATAAGGTTTTGCTTGCTTTGAAACAACTAGAAGAAAAGAACAAAGAATATTATGAAAGAGTAAGTAGCCATGCATCCTTCTCCCAATGCATTTTATATGTGGTATTTTAACACACAGATTCAATTTTATTCTTTTAAGCCTAATATTACGTTGACTAAAATTAGCCCTCATAGTGAATTTCTTGTAGTCAATGAAACTAGAGTTAGGAAGTGCTGAAAGTTAAAGTGTTATCTGAATTAAATGTGACACAAAGCATAAATGTCCTAAATATAATATGCAAAAAAAGGAGCTGCAGGAGTAGAGCATTGCAGAATAAGGCACAGGAGTAAGGTAAAGTGAGTTCAGTGAAGGTGTTCTCCAATCTAGATTTAGATTAGATATAAGGAAGAAGCTCTTCCTTGTGAGGGTGGTGAGGCTCTGGCACAGGGTGCCCAGAGAAGCTGTGGCTGCCCCATCCCTGGCAGTGTTCAATGCCAGGTTGAACGGGGCTTGGAGCAACCTGGTCTAGTGGAAGGTGTCCCTGCCTGTGGCAGGGGGTTGGAACTGGATGAGCTTTAAGGTCCTTCCCAACCCAAACTGTTCTGTGATTCTATGATACTATGAATGCATGTGAGATCCTCAGTAACTATTTAAGTATTTAATCTCACTCTGCAGCAAACACAGGTCAGCAACCCCCTTTCAGTAGATAACTGTGCTGCAATATCTTCAGATGTGCCTTTTTAAACAATACTGCAATATTTCAGCATACAAGGAATAAACAGTATTAACTTCATTTCTGTCAGTAGTATCAGCAGATCTAACCAAGTATTGAGACTTGCTGACCTTTGATTCACTTCTGAGGTAATGGAATTGCACAGGTTTCTATGAAAGCTTATTGGTTCTTGCAAACTTAGTTACAGTGAAAACTGAGCAAAAGAGAGTATCATGCAGTTGTCAAGGTGCAGGTTTTGGCACTGCTTGGTGAAGACTCACTTTTCTGTGGATTAAGACATTTTTGGGGTCCATTTTAGAACAAGGTTATGTGACTTTTGATGGCACCTGAGTGACACTTTAAAAAACTGTATATATGAACTGTATATAAAGAACTTTATATAAAGAACCATAATATGGCATCTGATGACTGAGACAGTGAACTTTGAAAGTAGATATATACAGTTACCTAATGAAATAAATAGCTGAAAAATCCTTAAATTGGATTATGTGATTGAACACTGTTGCAGGCTGCACCACTTCCTATAGCAGGAAAACTGTCTCTTTATCCTTCCCATGCTGATACGTGCCCTGTATCTGTTCAGATATCCATCTGTTTAGCTTTCCTTGGTGTTACTTTCTGTCTTGAAGAATGGACAGTGTTTCATTTGTGGCGTTAACTATCAGTGGAAGTATCATTTGGCTCTTCTGTCTGCAGATATCTGAAGTCTCTTATGGTTCTTTCCCAAGTTTGCTGCTAGTTCATGGTCTCACAAGGACTCCTTCATATTTTAGGCTGTGCAAGGTACTTCAGGGCATACTTGAAGTACTATTTGCTTAATTTACCTATGTTTTGACAGTTTTTTGAGCTCCATTCTTTATTTCCTTAGTGTTACTGTGTGGTTTAGATTTAATCAATCTAGAGGTGATGAATGCTTTGAGACTCTGTACTGAACAGCCACTGTTACAGTTATGGTATCCTTTGAAAGCAAACATATTTGAAATTACTGACCATGTAACTTGAGTGTCACTTGAGAGGGCCATGGTAAGGGGTTATAATCACAGTTGTGGAATCAGTCAGTATAATTAATTTCAGCTCTTTACAAGACTCTCTACTATGGGTATATGAAAGTGACCTGACTGATGACATTTCTACATGAAGTTGGTACATTCTCATCAAGAATGAACGTGAAGTAAATAACTCCTACAAATAAATGCCGTTATTAAACTGACCCACAGGAGGCCTACAAGGGTACCAGAAAGAATCTATGACTACTGATGTTCTGCACCAAGTCCAGCAGTCATTTGTCTCTCATTTCCTTGTAATAGTCTTGAAGTTACTGAGGAAAATTTTGAGACTTGCACACTCTCCCTTCTGCTCCATCCTTTTTGAATATAGGATCATAGAATAGTTAGGATTGGAAAGGACCTTGAGATCATCCAGTTCCAACCTCCCTGCCATGGGCAGGGACAACTTGCACTGGACCATGTCACCCAAGACTCCATCCAATCTGGCCTTGAACACTGTCAGGGATAGAGCATTTACCACTTCTCTGGGCAACCCATTCCAGTGCCTTACCATCCTCACAGTAAAGAACTTCTTTCTTATATCTAACTTAAACTTCCCCTGTTTAAGTTTGAACCCATCACCCCTTGTACTATCACTACCTTCCCTTAATAAAGAGTCCCTCCCCAGCATCCTTGTAGGACCAAGATGAAGAGATGTTTAGCAGAGTGGTTTTGCAGTGCATCCTGGCACTGGGTCAGATTTTACTTTTCTTCACTACTTACGCTTGTCACTTTGAAAACTAATTTGAAACTGGTTTTATACATACTTTTTCTTCTGTTATTTCATAGTATGAGCTGCTGAAGAAGGAACTGCAGGCACGCAGCAGGCGCTTACTGGACCAAATAGAGGAAGAGCAGAAAGAACGAGATAAGAAGGAGGTTGTAACTAGGGATGATGTGGAGAAGTCGCTGATAGCAACATGGCAGTATGTTAAGGACAAAGAACAACTTCTGGAAGGTGTGCTGTGAGTTGTGGAAGTTCTAGTTGACACCCTTGGGATTTAGTACTTCTTTTTGTATTTTAAATCAAGATTCAACTTCCTTGTTGAAGCATAAAGCTTTTTGCCCCCAAATTAAGCTGTCTTAATGTCGTATGAGACTGTAGAGGGTTTATAAGTAAGTCTGTGCCTTCCAAGTGATGTAGACCACTGTGCAAGTGCAGTGGCAAGTCATGAAAACCCAATGGCTCCAATGGAAGATTATGATGGCAGCAAAAATTACCAGTTTTGATTGTTTGGAGCCCTGGCTACCATCCCTGTGATTCTCTGTGGGACATGCATGTGCGTTTGATTACATTTCAGTGAGAACTGTTGGCTGTCCTTGGCAGAAGAAGATCAAGCTGTTTTCAGCAATGATGGTGGCCCTTGACACTGCATGAGGCCATCATGTTGTAATGTATTGTGGGGTAGGAGAAGCACTCCTCTTTCTCCAATCCCACTGAAAGTGCCTTTATTAAAGATTTTGATGAAGTAAGATTTATGAACTATCAGTTCAAGAAGTTGGTAATGAACCTGCCTTCTGTTATTCTGATTTTCATAGATCTGCACTCCCAAATTGAAGAAATCAACCAAAAAATCTCAGTAAAGCAGAATGAGAAAGATGATTGCTTGGAGTACAAAAATGTAGGAAGTAAAATAGAAGCTAAGAAAATTATGAGTCTGGAAAAAGACATTAAGGAAGTCAAAGATGTTTTCCACAGAGCTACAGGTCAGTTTACAGCTGTAAACTTTTTTGGTCAGTTACCAGCTGTAAAGATTTGCTTTACAGCTGGTGTAAAGCAAGTCTTAGAGGCTTTTTGTATATTACTTGTCCGAATTAATTAAATTATATATCTAATTTGAGGTCATATTCTGGTAATTTCTATGAAGCTTTCCAAGACAGTGTACCTGTGGTGGGCTGCATAATTATGTAAAATGGAAAGCCTTTTCTTTCCCTTTTCCTTTTCCCTTTTTTTCCTTTTCCCTTTTTTTCCTTTCCCTTTTTTCCTTTTCCTTTTTTTTCCTTTCCCTTTTTTTCCTTTCCCTTTTTTTCCTTTCCCTTCTTTGCCTCTCCCTTCTTTGCCTCTCCCTTCTTTGCCTCTCCCTTCTTTGCCTCTCCCTTCTTTGCCTCTCCCTTCTTTGCCTCTCCCTTCTTTGCCTCTCCCTTCTTTGCCTCTCCCTTCTTTGCCTCTCCCTTCTTTGCCTCTCCCTTCTTTGCCTCTCCCTTCTTTTCTTTTCCTTTCCCCTTCCATTTCTTCCCTTGTCTCTCTTGTTTTTCTCCTTTTAATCTATTTCTCTCTTGTTTTTCTCCTTTTAATCTATTTCTCTCTTGTTTTTCTCCTTTTAATCTATTTCTCTCTTTCTTTCTCCCTCTCTCCTTTTCTCTGTGAAAGTCCCTTTATTAAAGAAACAAAGTCACAGGAATTATGAACACTTCAGGAAACTGATCAGTTTGTTTCCTGACAACTTCCTTGTCAAATACAGGCAGCCCATTTCTAAAAACTGTTCCTGTGAAGGACAGCAGGTTTCTAAATATAAGTTACATCTATTGAGGTCACCTACACATAGAACTCCCTCAGCAGTCATGCTTGAAAACGTTGACTCTGCTGCTGTTGCTTCTTACCATGCTCCAAGCACTTCACATGTGGAAAACTCTTTTGATGGGAAAGTGCTATGAGCTCATTCTTGGAAGTCTTTTCAGCTGAGCACGGTTGAATTGCAGGACTAGAGGGAGCTGTTGTGCCAGTGGTCTGAGCTTTGTATAGTCCCACGCATGAGGCCCTGCAAAACTGCCACTATAGACATAATACAAATACTGGGAACCGTTTCAATACTGACACAACAGTGGAATGAATTTGAGAGCTTACGTATTCTGCTGCTGAGTGCTTCACAAAGGTTTCTTTACTACTGCACTATTTAAAACCTTTTAAATATGTTTGCTGTTACATATCCCATGCTTCCAACACGACAAGGGTGTCCTGGTTTTAATCCTTTATGTCCCTCTCAGTATGCATAGCCATGGCCAAGCAGCTGGTAGTAACAGGCAGTGACACTGCTCTAAGGGTCTCTGTATATTCTGTGCCAACCATTGCCAGGCATCAAGTACTGTGGATAAGAGCCAGATATTTTTTTGCCTTTTGAAACATATCTGATCCCAGTTAAGACCTGCGCTGTGCTTTCTACAGCATCAGATAGCTTGTCAGATATCCATGTCTGTATTCAGGAGAGGTTGATATTTTTCATTATGTGTTTTCCATGCTCTGAATCAATCTAAAACTTAGCTATACAGCTGCTGAGCTACGAAATGAAAAAAAAAAAAAAAAGGGCTTTTATATAGAATGCCAGAATGAGCCAATAGGAACATTCTGTCTGACCTCCTGCATGTCACAGGGTTCAATTTGTGGTCGAATGGAAGTGTATTTATAGAAAGACTGTTACAGAGGTACATATAGCAGTTGCCTAGTTAACATACTACAGAATGATGCTGTCAGTACTGGATGTTAGCAGTCTATTTTACTCAGCTTCATAAAATCTAACATACAAAGTGGCTGGGGAGTACAGTCTTCCAGCCTATCAAAAAGAAAACAAACCCAAACCCAAAGAGAAATAAATCTAAGAAGCTGATGCAGCAGCAAACTGGGCTTGTTCACTCCCTGAATGTGTAACAGGCTTATGGAATAAAATAAGCATAAGTGAAGAGGTTTCTGTCTCTGTAGAGCTTGATGTTGGCACAGTTCATGTGGTCTGGAGATGACAGTTTAAACAAAATTGCTGCAGGGAAGAAGAAACAAAAGAGTGCCCTACACTCATGTGAGGTGTGGGGAGAACAGTGTTGCTGTGAGAGTCAGGGCAAATAGCCTCCTTAGAAACAGTAAGTATATGTGAAGAGTTCCTCCTTTTCTGCATTCTCCCAGCACAGCTCAGGTTGTTTAGCTGTGTGAAAGAATGAAAAGATGAATTAATAATAGTCTGTAAGTACTTCCATTCCATTCTGCTAAGTCTAGATGGTAGGTTGATTAAGGCAGACCAGCTTTTACTGTGTTAAATTAAGAGCTAATGCACCTTCCATATTTGACAGCCTTTGACTCCACAGTGGGTCCATGACCATTGACAGCCAGATCTGCAATAGGCCGTCTGCAACACAAGTACAGAGCTAGGCTGAATTTCAAGCCTCTGGAACAAGTATGAAGTGCTTTCTTTCAAAGAAAATTACTACAATCTCATTCACTCCTTCAAAAGGAGAAAACCTCAAGCAGCAGGGGGCTGTTTTGCATAGCCCAAAAACAACCAAAGGGAAGGATGAAATAATCAAATAGCAAGTGACTAGAGCTGGAAGCTAAACAAATTCAGCCTGGTGAATGGAAGCTGTGGGGAGACCTGATAGCAGCCTTCCAGTATCTGAAGGGGGCCTATGAGGATGGTGGAGAGGGACTCTTCGTCAGGAACTGTAGCAATAGGACAAGGGATGATGGGTTCAAACTTAAACCAGAGGAAGTTCAGGTTAGATACAAGGTAGAACTTCTTTACTGTGAGGGTGGTGAGGTGCTGGAATGGGTTGCCCGGAGAACCTGTGGCAGCCTCATCACTGGCAGTGTTCAAGGCCAAGTTGGACACAGCCTTGGGTGACATGGTCTAGGATGAGGCGTCCCTGCCCATGGCAGGCGGTTGGAACTAGATGACCTTAAGGTCCTTTGCAACCCAAACCATTCTATGACTCTATGTGATGCTGGCTGATAAATTACAGTTTATCTATTAAATGTCAATTATCTAGTTGTTGTCAGGAGAAATGGATGTCAAATAATGATTTCTGATTTCCTTCTTTTGTTTGTTTTGAAGACTATTACAGAAATGCTTTGAAAGCAATGAAAGAAGAAAATACCAGACTGGTTTTGAAGCACATGGACTTAGTTAAGGAACAGGCCCCTGAGGTATTCCTTCTGCCTTTTTACAAGTGCTAACTGTATCATAGTTATGATTCATGTACTCTGCATTAATAATCATTTTCACTTGAATTAAGACTTGGAACTTTTCTGATAACTTGAGAGTACAGCAAATGTACATTTTCTTACCAGACATGACATTGGTTATTGTTATACACACATGTACTTTTGGGTTTACATCAGACTAAAAATGAATAGATGTGAGGGCATTTTCCAAGCAAGGTATGGGAAACTGGGAAACCATGCACTGACTTCACTTGTTCAAAAGCAGGTCACTTTTGATGTGACTTCAAACAACAATTAACACATTAAGAGATTGCCTGCATTGAAATATACATCAATTTGAAAAGTACTTTTAAACTTACTTACTTTAAAACATCTAAAATGCCAAAATAGTGCAGTCTGCAGTAAAATTTAGGTTTATTGATACATACGTATATGTGTATATATATGTGTATATATATATATATATATATATATGGTCATGTCTGCCAGCTGATTTGCAAAGTATTTATAGTGAGGTCTTCTTACACTCACAAAATGCAAAGTGTACTTCAACACAAATCATTGCTTGGGACCATTAGATATTTAAATTCCCTGAGTTCAGTGCTGGTATCTCACAATCATGTGAGAATATAATCCAAAGGACTGTGTTCATGGTGATCTACAGGTGATTTCCTCCCCCCAGTTGTTCCTTTCCACTTACTAACATCAGTAGCTGTAGCCTTGGCTCATGAGCATGGACCTCTGCATGTTTTAAGTCACTTGTCATGGATCAGTTCTGATTCATTTGTGATTTTGCCTGAGTTTTTTAATAGCTAAAGCTTTGATTTCCTGAAAACAGGAATATTTGGGCAGTAATGGGAACATAGCAGAAATTGTTAGGTAAAAAGAGAATGCCTTATTTTAATATGGGAAATTAAAATCTTGGTAAATTACTTGACATATAAACTGCACTAGTCAGGATGATGGAGAAGAAACATATGGCCCTGGGGACTAAATCCCCTTGTGATCCCTCAGGGGATGCTACAGGCTGTTGTGTGGATGTTTCTTAGTTGTTTCCTACTAAAGAGCAGAAGGTTCTGTATAGTCTGCAGCACTGTTAAGGTCCTGCTTTCAGATGAGATCTCAAATTGTGTTTCCTCAGAACGCTGTGAGATACTTAGACAAAGACAGCTGCAGAGAAATTGAAGAGAATGAGTGGCTAAAAGAAGAGGTAAGAGCATCACTTATGTACAGTTGATCACAGTAGTTCAATTTTGAAGCACTGTAGCCTACAGTCATAACTTCCAGTGATGAGCCTCTGAAGACTTCCGAAGAAAAAGAAGAGCAATTCTCCTGTAATTACTCTGCAGTCTTGAGCAGCAAACAATGTATGCAGTGAATAAAGGTAAAGATGAACATCTGTGTTCACCAATGAAAGAACCGTTTTCCTGCCCAAGCAGTTAGGTATTTGTATCTACAGAGATGGGAATACTCTGTAGTGTGAAGTCCCAACCATCTAAGTATTTGAAGAGTGTACATTTGAATTGCATTAAGGTTCTGCTGATGCTCTATTGAAACAAGAAAGCTGGAGAGGGAATTTTTACAAGAGCCTATAGGGACAGGACAAAGAGGAATGGCTTTAACCTGCCAGAGGGGAGGTTTTCATTGGACATCCAGATGCTTTTCCCTGTGAGGGTGCTGAGGCGCTGGCACAGGGTGCCCAGAGAAGCTGTGGCTGCCCCATCCCTCGCAGTGTTCAAGGCCAGGTTGGACACAGGGGCTTGGAGCAACCAGCTCTAGTGGAGCAACCAGCTCTAGTGGAGCAACCAGCTCTACTGGAGCAAGCTGCTCTAGTGGAATGTGTCCCGGCCCATGGCAGGGGCCTGGAACTAGGTGGCCTTTAAGGGTTTTCTCTCCAAGCTCTGATGTGAAAGCAAGAAGGAAAAATTCAGAGCTTCTGTCTATCAGACCTATGTGGCTATATGAGAAGGTTTTGCTCTCAGGGTTGCAAAGCCCAAATGTGTGGCTCTGATTGACAGAGTTGTGCCAGTAAAGGGCTCTAATAAAGGTGTGAAAGAACCAGAGAGGCCTTCCCTTGCCTGAAAATGTGTCACTGTTTCTCAACCTGATATAGCAAAGTATGTGCTATTGATAGTCACTGTGAAATCTTTCCACGATGGGTATAGCCTTTCTAAGATGATCCTATTATTTTTGCTTTCATTGTCAAAAGGTTAAGCTGTACCAAAAGGAAGTGAGTGATTTGAAAGCCTCAATTCAGCTCCTGGAAGAAGAAAATATCGCTCTAGTGGCAAAACTGGTTGATAGCAGACTTGAGTATCTAGGAGTACCCAGGTAAAAAGAAGCCTTGACAGACTCAGAAGTGATTAATCTTTTTAAAAGATAATGCTGCTTTCAGCCTTTAAAGCTATTTGGGTTCTCCTACAGCAAAGCCAAGGTAGTTTTCTAGTTGAGGAGAAGCAGGATTTGACTGGGTATGTGTGAGACTTGTTTCTCTGAAGAATGACAGTGCCATTGTAAACTCAATACCAAAATTCAGGGAAGAAACTGGGTTCTTCAATAATTTCTTAAGACCTAACGACACTTTCTTTTAGTGGGGATACCACTGGGGCTTAGAAATAGTTTCTTTCTGTTGTAATTGTCTCGGACCAAGTGCTGAGTAATAGATTTTCCCTTTTCTGTTGGCAAAATATTTAAGGATATGAAGATTAATATACAAATAAATGGTGTTTCGCAATCTCAAATGGAATAGATGACCTGGTACTGAGTAAGGAAGAGGCTTTAGGACAGGTCTACCTGTAGAGGTGTCTGTAGTATTAGTTTATTCGTATTGAAATTATCTTGTTCCCTAGAGAAAGATTAATTTAACCCCAGAATACCAACATGAATGGTATCAAAAGCACAGTGTAACAATGGGAATGATCCATCTCCATTTTCCAGGCCCAGCCCAGTGATTTCAGCCATATTGCAGAGAAAGGTTCCAAGTCTTAAGAAGTGACCATTTTTCTCTCCTCTTCAAATTTTGGACTGCTTTTAAGTGAGAGCTGCCAGCTGTGGTTTGAATCTTGGACTGACTGGAGACTATAACATTTGTTTTCTGTTAGTCTCATGGACATAGTTGAACTGAAGCACTAAGAATAAGAAAGAGCAGCTTTTCAGCCACTAAGCTACCTGGCTGCCTCCAGTGCATTTTTAAACCATTGCGCTATTTTGCCTTTGTGGTTAAGCAGCAAATGGCTTTGAGAAAGGGTGTCCTCCCCCTAAAACATAGCACAGCACAATTCAGAAAGCCAATTCAGGCCTTTAATGTGAGTTTTTCTTTATCTTTTAATTCCATAGGCATCTTGCAGCTGGCTTGCCAGATGAGTTTCTGAAGGATGGAATGAAAGCAGTAGAGTATAGCGAGTATGCAGGTGAGGCACATGTAGGTTTTAAGAACTGATAAGTTACTGAACATTTATATGCTTTTTATTTCTTTATTATGAAACTGATGTTTGACGAGATGAACACTTGATTTCCCACTTAACTGCAGCCACCACAGCAATGATAGACTGTAGTTTGTGTTAAGACAAAGCCACAATCTACCTGGAATACAGTCTTAAAATTGAAATTGGTGATTAAATTGTAGAATCTAGACCTGGCCTGGAATGTGGGTAGAGGACTGTCCACCTTTTATGAAGATGTGATTCATATCTTAATCATAGAATCACCAAATCACAGGTTAGAAGGGACCTCAAGAGTCATCTGGTCCACCCTTTCTAGGCAAAGCATGACCCAGACTAGATGTCCCAGCACCATGTCCAGCCAAACCTTAGAAGTGTCCAATATTGGGGAATCCACCCCTTCCCCAGGGAGATTATTCCAATAGCTGATCATTCTTACTGGGATAAATTTTCCCCTTGTGTCCAGTCAGAATCTCCCCAGGAGTAAGTTGTCCCCATCACCCCTAGTCTTTTCCATGTAACTCCTTGTAAAAAGGGAGCCTCTGTCTTTTCAGCCACTCTTTACATACTGGAACATGCTGAAAAGGTCTCCCCTGAATCTTCTTTTCTTCAGGCTGAACTCTCCAGCTCTCTCAGCCTTTCCTCATACAGCTTCCCGGTCCTTGGAACATATTTGTGGCCCTTCCCTGGACCCTCTCCAGTCTATTCTTTACTGATCCATGTCACCGTAACTTCATTGTATCTTGTCCCCGAGAGGTTACTCTTGAACTCCTTTCATTTGCACTGTACATGCACTTTACATTCATTCTGACACTGAGATACACTGGAGTTAAATGATAAATGAATCCCTAGGAACAGCAGATGAAGCTACACAGAGCTCAGCCTGAACTGAACATCCTGGTAAGCAGTACTCAATTTGGGCCAAATCTCCACTTATTCTAGTAGGTATGCCCTAAAGAAGGATGTACCATTAGGCAAGAAGGACCATATGAATGTGCTTCTCTGTTTAGGGCATTTTCTATGGATTCCTTAGTATCACATGTTTTATTTTACATCTCTGTGTGAGTAGAAGAAAGAGGGGGGAACAAAAGACAAAATTAAATCAAAGAGGTAAGCTGCAAAAACTGAAGCCATACACTTACGGATACACGAACAAGTCTGTTGAAGTTCTGACCAGTTCCAGCCATAGGTGGACCTTTCTGGAACTATCAGGCACCAGCAAACATGTTGACTAAGGCTTTTGAATTGGATATATGTTTATTTTGAGCAGTTCAGTTCTATTACCTTTGCTAGACCTTTACAGTAGTTACTGGGAGAAGAAGGTTTTGTTCCAATAACCTAGAAGCAAGTCCTTGTCCCAGGCAAACTCCACATTTGGCTTGGCTTGCCAATTAGAAGTCTTCCCAAGCTGTTCTTTGCATTGCACTGGCCAAACCACATTAAAGATTGCAAGCAATGCTTATACCAAGTACTAATTCTGGTCTTCATAAAGCTTAACAATTCCATACACATCATTATTCTTCTCTTTAAACAGCAGAGGCAGGTAGGGATGAAAGCCTTGGAAGTGCCACAGACTCCTGTCAGAAAACAAAAGCCTTTCCAAAGATTCAGCCTACATCAGACACTGAGGAGCCCCAAGAGAGTGAGGAGGAGATACCGGAACAGTCACTCACTCCAACCCTGGGCAGCCTCTTTTATGAAGACGAAAAAGATCTCCAGGTATGAATTCAAGTAATTGGGTCTCTCACTGTTTCAGCACAGAGCATGAGTTACTGCCAGGAGGGTTCTGTTCCCACTGGTGTCATGGCAGGAAAATCTCCCATCTCTTTTACCAAGTGTGCAATCCAGATGTGTAACCATAAGCACATGGTGCTATTTGAGGTGGTAAGGACACTCCTTTTCCTTCATATGCTGGGCCAGAAGAGCATGGGTTCTGTCATACCAGCCAGCATCACATGGATGGTTTGGATACCTTAGGGCATTTCTGGTACCAGAGACACACTGTTTTGGTGTCTTAGGAATCAGCATACATGAGTGTCAGGCTGAAATTCCCCCTAGAAAGAATTCTGGATGTCACCATTTGTGGATTGCACAGACTCATTCACTTCATTCATGGTCCTTCAGAATTTATGTTGCATAGTAGCATTAAAGGGTCAACAAGGAATGTATTACTTAAACAGAAAACCAGGATGAAGGTGTTCCTGGGTGCAAAATACAAGGGGTTGAGAAAATAAAAAGGTACAGATTATATGTAAATAGGCAGAGAGATCTTCCTTCAAAAGAAGTGGTGGCACCTGCCTTGGGAGATCCTTGATCCCAGGCTGCAAAACGATGCTTCCTGGGTGCCTTTGATTCTATACTCAAGTTGTGAATCAGAGTCCTAGACTGGTTTGGGTTGGAAGGGACATTATAGCTCATCCAGTTCCAACCCCTTGCCACAGGCAGGGACACCTTCCACTAGGCCAGGTTGCTCCAAGCCCCGTCCAACCTGGCCTTGAAGTGAAATGAAAGCTTGAATACATTTCTAAATAAACTAAGTACTCTCAGAAAATACATTGCTCTACATCATAGATTTCTACCGCAGATTAAAGCAGATGCTACAGACATGGTGCAGACTGCAGGGCTTGCTGTGTGAAGATACTTCTCCAGGTTTCTTTACCCTTGAATATTCTATTCAAACTTACTCAGTGATGAGTTTGGGGGATTTTAAAGAAAAACAGAAAACCCACAACTCTTTTCCTAGAAATTTGCCATTAGTTTGATTAATACCCTGCAACATGTGTTCAGAGAAATGACCCTGTTGCCTTGATCAGGGACTAACTTAAGGAGTGGGTCTGTCCTGAAAAGTCATACAGAGAAATTAACAACATTTAACCAAAACAGATCTCCCCACATGCTTGTTTCCTTGCTGGTGTCACCCTGAGAGATGAACACTTGCTTTACTTCCTTCTCCCTGCTCTTAGCACTGCAGAGCCCACCCCACAGGAAGGCTGTAGGTGCTGCTGACAGTCATTCCCAGTAATGAAGGTATAATTGCAGACAGTGGAAGTGCATTAGCAAGTATTAAGAACCCATTCCTTAAATAGAGGTGATTCAACAGTTGCACTGTAGCGTTCCTCCTTCCTGCTCCCTGGCTTTGGCCATATGGTGCTGCTCCTGCCCTTAGGGAACCCATAGTGCACATTGGCCTTCCCTGTAGCTGATTCACTCACTAACCCAGCATCAAAACTTCCCTTTTCTTCTCCTCCTGAATTGCTTTTTTGTTGGGTTAGTCAACCAAAGTGAGTCAGAGGTTTGGAGAAGACCAGCTCCTACACAGATGTGGTGGAAGCACGCGGCTGGACTTGGAGCTCTCTCTTTTGGCAGCAGTGGGCTGTTGGATTAGTTTAATTCTTCTTACAGACCTGAACTTGAGACAGAATATGCTTTGCAGAGAAAGCGATATAGGTGAAAACACACAGGAGAAGAGGAGGGTATTAGGGCTGCAGCCTCCTAAAATGAGCTGGCTGGTAAACCAAACCTGTTAACACAAACATTACCCAACATACAACACCAGGGCAGCATCTTTATCATTGCTTTATAAAGGAAAATTACTGGCTTTTTTTGAAGAAAGCTGCTTTTCTATGTAATTGCACAAGAATAATATTCTTTCTTCCTAAGGAACACTTAAAACTGCCTCCTCTGGAGACAAAGCTGATGTGTGTGATTGGAAAAGCTATGCCTATTCATAAACAAGCAGAAGAAATGCCAAGCAGGAGGAGCACAGAAGATGGCATGGCTCATAAATCAGACAGGCACATCACAGCTCGGATGATCAGGGCGTTATCTAAAGAAAAGGTTGGTTGAGAACAGACAAGCTGTGCTGTTAACCTGGGACTGTAACATTCTCAGTTCATTAAATATTTGCTCTGTTCTTCAAGCAGTGTGTGGCATGGGGCTTTGTGAGAACTCTTTTTGAGTGCCTGAATCATGATTTACACATTTAAGTTTAAAGCAAGGTATGTCTGCATAAAGATGGACATGGAGAGGGTGCTTTCCTTACCAAAGAGAGAGCTCTTGTGCATTTTATGGGCTTCTCAGTTATACAATCACAGAACAGTTTGGGTTGGAAGAGACCTTAAAGCTCACCCAGTTCCAACCCCTGCTACAGGCAGGGACACATTCCACTAGAGCAGGTTGCTCCAAGCCCCATCCAACCTGTCCTTGAACACTGCCAGGGATGGAGCAGCCACAGCTTCTCTGGGCACCCTGTGTCAGTGTCTCACCACAGTAAAGAATTTCTCCCTAATGTCTAATAGGAAATGTTCCTAATTTTCTTAACATCTTCTTTGGAAATGTCTGATGAGTCCATGTAGCTGCATAAACAAAGGATTCAAGTTAATACTTAGTTTAAGTGGTCCCCACTTACAGTCTGTCAAATGTGGAATGCCTGCTGGATAAGACCCTGAATGGGTAAATGCAGGCTGTCTTAAAATGTACAACTGTTGCAAAATACTTCATACTCTGATAAAGCCAAACTTAGTGTATCCAAGTATAATTCAACTATTGTTAGCAATTAAGTGTTTGAATGCCTTTTATCTGTCTCCATAACCCCCTACTTAAATACATAGAAATAACAACAAAATTAATTGAAAAATATTAAATAAGCAGCATAAAAATCATCAAAGTCTTAAATAATTTCAAAATTGGCCAAATATGCTGTCTAAGGCTGCCTTTGGTTTGTGGCTGGTCTCTATGAAAACACAGTACTTGCAGCACTGTGTGCAGTACTGGTGTCCTTAACATAAGAAGGACATGGAGCTGCTGGAGCAGAGGAGGCCATGAGGATAAGCAGGGGCTAGAGCACCTCCTGTATGAAGACAGGCTGAGAAAGTTGGGCTGTTCAGCCTGGAGAAGAGAAGGCTGCGAGGAGACCTCAGAGCAGCCTTCCAGTATCTGAAAGGGGCTACAAGGATCCTGGAGAAGGACTCTTCATCAGGGACTGTAGTGGTAGGACAAGGGGTGATGGGTTTCAACTTAAACAGGGGAAGTTAAGGTTTAGATATAAGAAGTTCTTTACTGTGAGGGTGGTGAGGCACTGGAACAGGCTGCCCAGAGAAGTGGTAAATGCTCCATCCCTGGCAGTGTTCAAGGCCAGGTTGGACAGAGCCTTGGGCGACATGGTCTAGTGAGAGGCATTCCTGCCCATGGCAGGGGATTGGAACTGAATGATCTTAAGGTCTTCTCCAACCTAAACCATTCTGTGATTCTATGATCTCAGTCCATTGATTTGGTGGGGTTTTTCCACTCTCACTGCACATCCTGGACACCCTGCAGGCACACACAATGAAGTGTGCCCTGTGTCCCTCAGGCACAGGCAGCCTTCTGACCTGTGCATTTCCCACTTACAAACTTGTGAAAGCATTGAGTAACCTGACTTAAACCCTTGATGGATCAACCAGCTGTTAGGGATCAAGCTTTTGAAAAACTTCAACATTTTAAACAACCTGTATCTATCCCCTGTCTCAGTGTATCCTGTAATTCAGCACAAACCTTTCTGGTTTCTGAAGCAAGCTCATGCCCAGCAGGCATCTCCATGAGACACTGACTCCAGCTGCTCAGACACCAGGCTCACAACCAGACAGGTAAAGGAGGGAGCCTTAACCTCAGACTGAATTTCTCATTGCCATGTAGTAAACAGTTAAATGAGTTTGGACAAGTGCCTGCTATAACCCAGCTGAGTTACTGCCAAGCCTGAGATGATATTAGGGCTCGAGTGGCCAGAGAATGGGGATCCCTGTGTGCAAGTGGGTCATGTTTTAAGCCAACAGACACCTCCCATCAGCCACACTGGCTTCCTTGAAGTGCAAGCCCCAGGAAATGGCTTCCTTGAAAGAGAGATTAGTTCTGCTCAGTGACTAGTTCAGTTTTTGGTTTAGTTGCAGAATTAGAATATGGCTTATGCTGAACAGTTTTTCAGTCAAAGAAAGGCCTGTCCTCCTCTCCCCCACTCCCCAAAAGGCAGTAGGGAGATTTAGATTAGATATAAGGAAGTTCTTCCCTGTGAGGGGGTGAGGCACTGGACCATTCCATGATCCCCTGCAGCTCCTACCTCCATGACCAGACCATAAAGTGATGTGATATAATTGCTTGACCCTACAAGGAAGTTACTTACAGGGTTCAAACGAGTGCTGTGCTGGGGTAAGCAGGAACCTGGCTCACTTGAGGGGGTGCAGCCTTGTAGGATACACCACCCCACCATGCTTTGTAGGCATTTGATGGGTTGATTTTCTCAGTTCCAGCACATGGACTTCAGTTCTGTTACAACAGCTTTTACTACCACACATATACAACATGGGTGATGTTCATATTTCCTTAACTTTAAATTAAAGATATTTCATAACATGGGATTTAAGGGTGACTCCTGTAGGTTTTGTTCTAACTGCAGTAGTGAGCCCTGACTCCCATTGTTCAAACAGCAGGTGAAAGCATGGGCTGTACTGCCACAAAGTGTACTGCCATCAGCCTCTGCTTTAGATGTTGCTCATTTCTGAGAGCTTTTGCCAGTAACAAATTCATCAAATCCAGATGTCTCAGTGGCTGAAGACCCAGCTTTCCCCATATGAAAGATTTACACTGGCCTTCATGCTGATCCTGTAGGAATCAAGGGGATTTGGGACACTTCACTAAGCATGTTTTGCTATAGGCTGTTCCCTCTGGCTCATGCAACTGCCTGCGGTTTATACCCAAATTAGTGTGTCTCACATTTCTTTTTAACTCCCTCTCACCTACCCAGACCTTTACGGGAAAAGGCTGAACAGCAACTGGAAGAAGTGAAGGTACAAGTTTATGTTGTCCTGCCCATAGGCATTACAGGCATAAGGAAAGAGATGGGTCCTACATACACTAGAAAATGTAAATCACAGAATCTCAGGCTGGTTTGGGTTGGAAGGGACCTTAAAGCTCATCCAGTTCCAATGCCCTGCTACAGGCAGGGACACCTTCCACAAGACCAGGTTGCTCCAAGTCTGGCCTTGAACACTGCCAGGGATGGGGCAGCCACAGCTTCTCTGGGCACCCTGTGCCAGCGCCTCAGCACCCTCACAGGGAAGAGCTTCTGCCTAAGAGTTCATCTCAATCTCCCCTCTGGCAGATTAAAACCATTCCCCCTTGTCCTGTCTCTACAGGCCAGAAGCCCCTTTCCAGGTTTCTTGTAGCCCCTTTAGGCACTGGGAGCTGCTCTAAGGTCTCCCCTTAAGGAGCCTTCTCTTGTCCAGGCTGAACAACGCTGGTTACTTTTGATCTGGTTGTTGAGAGTTTTGCAGCCTCCACCATAGCCAGGTTATACAACAAGGCAAATGTTCCACAGGTTCAGACCTGCATATTTTGGGAAATGAGGGTAGGAGACTTGTTCTGCAGCATTTGTTCTTGTTTGGCTGCTTTTTGAGAGAGAAGTTATTAAACACTCTGCTCCTGTGGGCTGAAAGGAGTTTGCCAGAATAAGGTCAAGGCAGAAGGTAATGAACTGTAAAGTTACACTGCAGTGACAAGCAAGGAACAGGGAATCTGATGGTGTTAGTGCCTCAAACCACTGATGTTTTGTAACTCGATGTTCCTCTGAAAAAGACTTGCCCTTGGAGTTTAAGTGGACTGTAAAAGCATGGATGTTTCTCTGTAATACAACACTTCAGAGCTCGTGTTTGGTAGATTACCCCAAACATGGTGTTGTTTTAGGACATGACAACAAGATTCCAACAACCGTTCCCATATGATCCACTTCAAGGCCAGGTTGGACTGGGCTTGGAGCAACCTGCTCTAGTGGAAGGTGTCCCTGCCTGTGACAGGGGATTGGAACTGGATGAGCTTTAAGGTCCTTTCCAACCCAAACCATTCTATGATTCTTTATGGTCCACCACCCATCTCCAATGAGCCATGGAAAACTGGGACTTGACATGATGCTGGATCTTTTCCTCACTTTTAGTGATTAAAGTGCAACAAGAGGCTATAAAAGCCAATAAACATGTATATAAACATGTATATAAAAGCCAATAAAAATGTAAAGCAATATCAAATAATGCTTTTCTAGAAAAACAGGACTTGAGCAATTGCTGTAGCTGCTGGGAGAAAGTTGAGCAGTTACCTCCAAGATCCACACTGTGAAAACAAACCCAAGACCCAGGTCTCCTTCCACACTGCAGCTGCCGGATACCCAGAGCCACGTGGCTCCATCCAACAGCTTTTCAGCACCGTTATCAGCTCTCACACAGGACTTGTAAGGGAGCCAGCTGGTTGTTCTAAGGCTTTTGATCTTTGTCTCAGGAAGTGTCCTCAGCAGATAAGCAAGAATAGAAACAAGAAACATGTTTTACTCAACTCATCGACTGATTCGGACTCAATGATCTTAAAGGTCTTTTCCAATCTAGTTGATTCTATGACTTGTTATCTTGAGCAAGACATCTCCCAAGACATCCCACAGGTGAGATGGATGTGGCATTTACTCAGCCTTCAGATACAACAGGGTGCCAAGTGGGTGTCATTAATGTTGCACCTTCAGGGAAACCTGCTGTATATTCTCTCCTCCCTCATTCTGATCTGGCCAGATCAGAGCCTGTTCCTGTTTGAACATGGAAACTCATAGATATTTCTTGGTGGGCAAATTCAGCATGAGATATCAAGACTTTCTGCTCTCTCTGCCTCAGCACAAGCGAGCTGCAAAGATCAAGACAAAAGGTTGCCAACAGGCCGAGGAGGAAGCTCTTGTATGGTTTACACACGCTCCCATTGATGCTTTGTCTTCTGCATTTGGCACATTACTTCACTACCCCTCACATTATCTTGTTAATCTTCCACCTCCATCAGCATTTACTCTCGATGAAGGGCTCTTCAGCAGTCACGAGAGGCTGAACCCACCAGCTGACAGCCCATAAAGTGAGGCAAAGACACCTTTTAATGTTTCCTGAGGTACAGTTCTGTTTGTGACTTTGGAACAAAGAACAGAAGCAGCAAATGAATTGAGATTTGCCTTCGGATGAAGATTATACACTTGGGCCTTTAGAATACCCAGGAAGTTACCCGGCTGCTCAGGTTCTTCTGGCAAGAGTAATTCTCTCAGGAGGTAAATCCAGTTGTTTTATTTATACAGTTCTTTGATTAGCTATTGTGATACGCTAGTTTCCATCACAAAGCTCTAAGAGGAACCATGTTCCTCTAACAAAGCACTCCATCCTCCACTCCATGTAAAAAGCAGGCAGCTTTCCCAACCAGAGTTTGCTCTTCTACATTAAGTAGTGTATAAACTCAGTTTTGAGGAGAACCAGGTTTTCATAAGCCCCCTGATTCAAGATGGCCACTAACACAAAAGAAACCAGTCTAGGAGCTATGCTTTTTAAACTGAGCTACAGCTGAGTGCTGATCCAGCACTACTGAAAGCAAACATGTTGATGAGGAACAAAGTAAATGGGATTGGGAATTTTCCTCAGGAAAATTCTAAAGCAGTTTGTCTCTGAAGAGTAAACCAAGAGCAAGGTTTATTGGCAAAGCTTCACCTGCACAGCAACTATGTATAGAACACAGAGCAGCTGTGTGCAAGCAGTGATGGGCCATGGATGGAGATCCATCATCCCTGTGGAAGTGCTTTGGGCTGTTGAGGGCTTTTGGCACACACATGATTTGTGACCTCGGGGCCACAGCCCCACAAAAGCAGGGCCAAGGGCTCAAAACCACCCAAGAACTAAACAAGCAGATCTGTCCTCAGCCAATCACCTCAAGGCAGAGGTTGAAACTGCTGCGTGGAGAGCATCACGGACCAAAAGGTGACAAAGTTGGCATCTGTTTTTATCATGAGCTGTCACACCAGGCTGTGGAGGAGCAGGAGGAAGGTCTAACCTTCTGGGTTGTGGACCCTAACAGGACACAGAGACACCTTTTCTCCATCTGACTCCCAAATCAGACAATTCCCATTTTTGACATTCTGAGTGCAAGCCAAAACTGAAAGGACGCTGTGCTCTGGTGGGACAGTCCCACAGCAACAGCCTCAGCTGCGGGAAGCAAAAGAGTCCTGTCACCTGTGTATGAAACGCCCCAGTCTGGGTATGTGCATCACGGGATGTTCAAAGAATTGGACAGTGGGATTGAGCGCGCCCTCAGCAAGTTTGCCGATGACACCAAGCTGTGTGGTTCGGTTGATACGCCGGAGGGAAGGGATGCCATCCAGAGGGACCTCGACACGCTTGTGAGGTGGGCTGATGCCAACCTGATGAAGTTTAACCATGCCAAGTGCAAGGTCCTACACCTGGGTTGCAGCAATCCCAGGCACAGCTACAGGTTGGGCAGAGAAGAGATTCAGAGCAGCCCTGGGGAGAAGGACTTGGGGGTGTTGGTCGATGAGAAAATGAACATGAGCCGGCTGCAGTGTGCGCTCGCAGCCCAGAAAGCAACCGTATCCTGGGCTGCATCAAAAGGAACGTGACCAGCAGGTCGAAGGAGGTGATCCTGCCCCTCTACTCTGCTCTCGGGAGACCTCACTTGGAGTATTGTGTGCAGTTCTGGTGTCCTCAACATAAAAAGGACATGGAACTGTTGGAACAAGTCCAGAGGAGGGCCATGAGGATGATCAGGGGACTGGAGCACCTCCCATATGGAGACAGGCTCAGAAAGTTGGGTCTGTTCAGCCTGGAGAAGAGAAGGGAAGTTTAGATTGGATATAAGGATAAAATTCTTTACTGTTAGGGTGTGAGGCACTGGAATGGGTTGCCCAGGGAGGCTGTGAATGCTCCATCCTTGGCGGTTTTCAAGGCCAGGTTGGATGAAGCCTTGAGTGACATGGTTTAGTGTGAGGTGTCCCTGCCCATGGCAGGTGGCTGGAACCAGACGATCTTAAGGTCCTTCCCAACCCTATTCTGTCCTTTCCAACCATTCTGTGATTCTATGTCCTTATGTACATCCTTCAGGACAAGCCTCAGGCAGCTGAGAAAAGTCCCCATTCTGTCACATCTCCCTGTGACAATAACTAGTGTCTCACTGCCTATGATGGCCTTGGCAAACCATCTGAAGCTTCTCCAGGATCCTCACCTTCTGCTGGAAGACATGGGAAGATACCTACATAATTATTTAGGGCATATTTATGCTTCTTGCTCAGTTACAAACAGCACAAATTTATTGCCATGAATATTCTGGAGAAACTAGGTGTTGGTGATACAGCAGATGTAGTAAGAAACCAAGCTCTTAAGGAGACCACTGACTACAGTGCAGCTAAGGCTGTCTGCTACCGCAGTGCCGGGAAGGTGGTGTATGGATCAGGTCATCCGCAGGCTCGCAGCGCTGCCCTTCCTGTAACACAATATGCACGTGTCAAATACATTTGGTATTTTATTAAGTAAACAAAGCAGTTATCAGTGCACATTTTTAAGCAGCAAATAAAGAAAAGAAGCACCTCAGACGTTCATACCGTAACAAAAGGTGTGTGGAAGCTGCATTTTATTGGAAAATCCACCCAGTTTTGCTAACATACAGTTTTAATATCTTAAACAAAAATAGAATCTGCAGAGACAATGCAGCAAGTATGCTTGACTCATGTACAGAATTGCTTTCACCTCCTGGACCGTCCTTCTGAAGGCCCCAAACTCCACCCCAAGGTTCTGGTGTATTTACAGAGAGCACCGATCAACAGTGCGGCTTTAAGTCTTCATTAACTACACACCCATTAGACACACATAAGGAAGCTGCTTCCCCCTTAGTGTTTGTAGCTTTTAAAAGGTACATGATCAGAAACATGGCACTCGCCAAATGAAAAGGCTTCTCCCCCTCCTCAAACACACACCATCTTTTTTATTACAGAAAAGAAGGGAAGTCATAAAGTGAAAGCAATTCCTCACATTCATTTTGGAAAGGCCTTATAATGTCAACCGTAAAAATAATGACATGCCAAGCACAAAGCAATAAAGTTCCTTCCCGATGCACTAATGCTGAATTAAAAATGTAGTGCTTCTCCTAGTCAGGTAACTGTTCCCTTGCAAAGATCCGAGGCACGGAATTGACTATCAGGATTAACGTGGTTTTACAGCTCTTCCCTAATTCCCACTTACACCGAGAATTCATTAGATTCAGACCTCGACAGTATTTAGTGCTCTGTGTGAAAAGCGTTCTGAATCAGATTCATTCTTTGTGGAGATAAATCAGTCATACTGTATACATCCATACTCATTTCCAGAAGGAAGTTGGGGGGAGGTTTGATACAATATTAATGTTAAATCGATAATCATAAATAAATACAAACAATAATACATAAGGAGTGTCTACTGCAAACTGAATATAGACTTGTTTAAAAAAGTTAATTTCCATTACTGCTGTGCCTACGTGTGTGAGGACTGAAGAAAAGGGAACTGCAGAATTAAGAGTTAGGATTTGAGCCTCCCCTGCCCCAAGTCTTGTTACAGTAAAGGACACATCCCCATTCCAGACAGCATTCCCAAACACCAATCCCAGTTTCCCAGAACCGAGGCTTCTCTGTGTGTTACCCATTACGGATGCTATCGGAAGCTGATAGTACGGAGGTGTCAGTCACCAGGACAAAAACCAGCTCTGAAGGCTGAACTGATGGCAGTTCTTGGCTCTGTATCATGTAGTGATGTTTTCTTATGGAGTCATCCCAGGTTCCTTCATTGCTCTTCATCATTTCACTGATCACGGAATGGAGGAGGAGAGTTGGAGAGACTGAAGTTCACTGTTTTTTCCTGGAAGTGGGGGTTTACTGGTGAGCACATCTTTTTGGAAACGTTCTTTTCTCTTCCGGCTAACACAGTTACATAAACTGGATCTGGAAAGATGAAAAACCCTCCCGTTAACATCCAACAGAAGAAAACATCACTAGAAACCCGTGTGTTCTTCAAGCATTGACATTCTTGGCCAAGCAAGAATGCCCAAGCTACCCCAGGAGCTGGAGTTTCGGACAGAAACAGATGTTTTACAAGATCAGGGCCAGAAGACAACCGAAAGCCATCGGGACGTTTTTCCAGCTACATCACCCTGCAGAACATCCCTTTGTGTTGGGTCCCTTGTCCAACCATAGAAGTCCTCACTGATCCACACAATCCTGTCACCAGTGGCAGCATAACATAGATCAAAATCGTGATGAAAAGAAACCCAAGGTCATTTCTCATGCTGAACCAGAGGAAGTGCACAAAGAAAAGCAGATGCTGCCTGCAATAAAGCCTACTCTTCCTTTACACTACATAGCCTTGAATCTTTCCATGGTTTCACTCACTTTAGTACTTAATTCTCCCCTAACCCTGAGTGATAACAAAGAACAGAAGAACTCCAGTGTACATCTGTACAAAATATAATCCTTGCACACCCAACACGAGCACCTTCTGCATGAAGTCAACTCTCTGGGTCAAGCAGCCTGAGGAAGGGCACAAGTAAATGGTATTTGCTGCTGACCACAAATCCTAAACATGAGGGTCAATACTAGGGAGTGCCAGTTCCTGCTCCCTAACTGCAGCAAGGACCTTCTGTGAGCTGGCTCAGAAGTGAACAATCAAGCTTTATTTCCAATGGACTGAAGCAAAATGACTCAATGGGGCCTTTAAATCACTGCAGGTGAGTGCACTGAGCTTCCAAGTGACTCCCACAGCGCTTCCAACTCAACTTATTTTTCTTCAGAAACAGTTCTAGTCGTGGTAATAAAACTTTTAAGCTTTGTTTCATATCACAACAACCAGCATCTCCCCAGAATAACGGACAATACCTAAGTTGTTCTACAAGAAATCCTGGAGAGAGAGCTCTGCAAAGGGATCCTTTCCTGAGGCTCTGTGAGGACTCTGACTGGAAGGGCTGGATGCTGCAGACAGCTAGTAGGAAAGACGACAGAGAAAGGGAAAGAAAAAGAAAAAAGGTCTCAGAATGACAGAATATGAAAGCTGAACGTGTAATGAGAGGACAAGGGGAGGTTTAGAGGCAAACCTGGCAGAAATCGACTGTTAAAACAAGGTGTTTGGTCAGATGGAAAACATAAAAAGCCTCTTCAGTGGTTGGTGTAATGCAGAAACAAGCTGGATGTGACCCTCTGGAAACGAAACGTCTATTGGTGTTTGCCAAAGCAGCAGGTAACCTGTGCTTCCAGAGGGGCTTTCTTCACAAGAGGTGAAGCCTGACTCTGGTCAAAGGCAGGTCCTGCCAGGGACAGAGGAGGCTGCGGGTCCAGCCCTGGTGAGGCTGCTTTCCAGTCGCCTTCTCCAAAGGAAACAGCTCTCAGCATCTTTTCCTCTCTAAATAGGATGTCTACAAAAAGAGGCTGGAGAGTAGATAATGGATAATTCATAATTTGGGTCCTAGAAGGAGAACACGGGACATGTGCTGGGGGTAGATAAAAAAGAAGGCAAAGATGTGTCAGTTGCTGCTGTTTTAGGTGAGAACTGACAACTGAGACCAACAGTCTATCCGCTAACCCAAATCACATCCTACAGCCCTGTATTTAAAGCACGACACTGCAAACATATCAAGCACATAATTTACTAGCAGTTAATACTGGCCTTCCAGCTCCAGGGACCAGCAATCTGCAGGCTGTAACTGCAGAGTATCTACTGTTTGATGATTTATTTAGCGGCTTTCCTTCTTAGTGCTTTTCCAGCTATAAATGGTGATTCATTAAACCCTATTTGCCTCCCCCCCTCATAGAACTTGCATGGTTTTGTAGTTACAGCTAGAGTCAGCTTTCTCCATTTCAGGTTCCATCACTTTAATGGTTTAGCTCACAGACTGGTTTGGGCTGGAAGGGACTTTAAAGCTCATCCAGTTCCAACCCCCTGCCATGGGCAGGGACACCTTCCACTAGACCAGGTTGCTCCAACCCCTGTGTCCAACCTGGCCTTGAACACTGCCAGGGATGGGGCAGCCACAGCTTCTCTGGGCACCCTGTGCACTTCTCTTTAGGCACCGGAGCTGCTCTAAGGTCTCCCCTTCAGGAGCCTTCTCTTCTCCAGGCCGATCCAGCCCAGCTCTCTCAGCCTGGCTCCAGAGCAGAGCTGCTCCAGCCCTTGCAGCATCTCACAGTCACTACCACCAGCACTTACTTTACTTCATACCCACTGAAAAAACCATCACAGGAAGATGTCCTTTCTTTGGAAGCACAGAACATCTGCCAGCCTGTGCATGACAGGGAACATGCTTATGGGAACTGCTTGCACAAGTGCCCGGAGTGTAAATACTGACATTGCCCATTTAAATCTTTCACATTAACATCTATCTCAACCAGGTGAGGAGCAGTTCTTTCATGATCAGTACTCCCTCTCTGGATTGAAATGTTTCTCTCCCTCCCAAAACCCCACTCCCAATGGGCACTCGGATCCAGTTCCCATAAACAGCTTACGGAAGGAGTTATGAGACAGAATGGGAAGTGCTTGAGAAGCAGTTTCAGCATGGCAGAAGTTCCCCTTTTAAACTCAGTTCTTCCTTTGGAAAGCTGTAGCTCTCATAGCCCACCACTCTCCAGGATTTGAGCCAGACTAAACAATGAAGTCCTATAGAGCCATGACTAGAGCAGGACATGTCTGCTGCCACTCCATTTCATGACACATTCTTCCTCTTCATGTGAAGTCACACATTAGAAGTCCTGGTATATTGAGCTGGTGAATCTCCAGCTGACACTGAGCCCAAAGGGATGCCCCAGTTTGAAAGCAGTGTGGAAGACTGGCAGGTTTAGAGCTCTGTCACTGTGCATGTAGCCAGTAACAGGGATGGAACTTCAGGAAGCCTCTTCAGGTTAAATACTGGAATAACAACTTGAGAATGCTACTTCCTAGGTACCACAGCCAAATTCAGACAAGACACTATCTTACAGTAAATATGTATCTTAACAGGAATACTCTAATTATTAAAAAGGCCTAAAAATACATGTGGAAAGTACAATTAGTTTCCTACACTACATCTATCCAGAATCTAGGAAAGATGTATCTGAAAACCAGAACCTCCCTTAGCAGTTTCTGAGAAGCATTTAAATCAGCAGCACCAGCCTCAGTTTCTCTAGTGCCAACACATCCAGAGTTGTGGATTTAGCCTCCTCACACCTGGCACTTGTGTGATCTGAAGTGCCATGTCCTGTACTGTATCAGCGCCAAAGCCTCAAAGCTTGGTCTCCCCTCCAAAGGCACTTCTCACTGCTTCCAACTGAGTCAAAAGCTCCCGGGAGGCACAGCAGGCCATAACCACCCCATCCATAGGTGCTGGTTGTGCTGGGTGCTGGTTCCTCATTAAACAAGTCTGTCAGGCTGCTTTGGGATTAATGTGCCAAAAGGAGCACCTGGAGAGTCTCTGGCACGAGTCAGTCCTGACCCTCATTCCCTGTTCTTCCAGTTTCAAAAACCCCAAACAACCAAACAGCAGCCACAGAAAGCACCAAAACCAAACCCCGACAAACCCAACTTACTCCTTTGCACATCCACCTCTTCCTCAGCATCACCAGGTGACCCCTCCTACTGCCCTTCCTGTACAACTCAGTGACGGTAGCAGCTGCGGGGTTCCATTCACACAGATGCCAGCAAGAGGCCGAGTAATTTCTTTATCCTATTATAAATCTTATACTTTTCTTTACCCAAATGCCTCCCCTGCCGGGGCTGGCTCCTTTTGGGGTAACCAGAGCAGAACATGCAACACCTAAAGCACAGCATGTCAGTATTGTACTAGTCAGCCCGGTCATGGTTGTGGTGGTGGTGAGGACTAAAGCATGTGCATGTTGCTATGCACGCCTTTCAACAGGTAGTTGCTGTATGTCATGAGCTGAATGACAGCATTTGGATCTGGCTTGTCTGAATTACTCTGCACTGGCTGCACTGGACCACATCTGCCATCATTCCAGCTGCTCTTTAACCTTGGCTGGACCATTGGCTTAGCCTGTCCCTCACACACACAGGAACACTCATCCCCTGCCAGCTAAAACTTAGTCAAACCACTGTGACCACTCACTGCTGTGGGCAGCACGATGTAATGTATTGCAGAGAGGAATCTGTTGCTATTTTATCATGATGAAAAAATGAGAAATACCAAGCCACATCAAAGAAAGAAGGATCACACACCAGTCTCTATGGAGTATTTCCTGCACCCACGTTTCCAAAGCAGCGACTGCTTCAGTCTCATTCTCAATTGCTGCAAATTATTTTGCCTTTAAAAATGCCAAACCCCCCTCACTTTTGAGAGGAACCAGTCAGAAATGAAGTTGCAAGCACGTAAACAGAACACTGGAAAGAGAAGTGAAACATCAGGAGGAAGGAAAAGTATATTGAAGACAAATCCCTACGTGTATCAAGTTAGGAATGTCAGTTTGAGTTAGAAAGAGCTTATACCTCAAATAACTCATCAACTGATGTAACTTATCAGTTACAGAACTTATAGCGGTCGTTATAACTGCATAGCGCTGGGCTGCCCATTTTACCAGCCTGTGTACACAACAGGAGTTCCCAACACAATACAATGTGGTAATGTGATTTCTTAGCAACAACGCTGTATCTGTCATGAAGCTTGTAAATACCTTCTAGTTTCTTTACTGCAGCCAGCAACCAAGAGCTATCAGCAGATGAGAGGCAAGGGATAGAATCTGGTGCTTTGAATGTGAATATGAAAAACACTACAGGTTTTAACAGTCATGACACCATGGACAAAACCTGGATTAGAATAATGGTGTTTAGAGGGATCCACGTGGGACAGAGGCAGTTTGAACTGTGTGCTTCCAGGTAACCATTATCTGCTCTTTAAGCTTTGTTTACTTACCCCAGGAACACACATTTTTACTTCTTTATTGACCTACTTACATTTCTGGCACAACAAGAGCCTGAACTAAACCTAAACCTGTATTGCCCCTGTAGTGGGCACTGGTGAGGCAGCATCTCCAATCCTGCGTTCAATTCTGGGCCCCTCACTACAATGATGGCGCAGCCACAGCTTCTCTGGGCACCCTGTGCCAGCGCCTCAGCACCCTCACAGGGAAGAGCTTCTGCCTAAGAGCTCATCTCAGTCTCCCCTCTGTCAGGTTAAAGCCATTCCCCCTGTCCTGTCCCTACAGGCCCTTGTCCAAAGCCCCTCTCCAGGTTTCCTGTAGCCCCTTCAGGCACTGGGAGCTGCCCTAAAGTCTCCCCTTAAGGAGCCTTCTCTTCTCCAATAATACTAAATTGACATCAGTAAACATCATCTCTGCCACATCTGGGGAAGCAGCTCTCAGAAGCAGCCTTTGTTTCACTGAGGTTGCTTTAAGGGATATCAGATGTCTGAAAGCTCAGCGCCTGTGAGCAGCACGGACTCTGTGTGTCAGGGAGAGCCCTGCTCGGTCACGCAGCAAACGCTGATTCAACGGGTGTGTTTCCATCAAATCAATTCTCACCGGAGCCAAGCTGTGAGATAAGCACCACAAACACAGCTCCGCACACCCTGCTTGTGACTGATTCCTCCTTCCCCTGTTATGACAGCAGCTGCGGTTCAACCTAGACCAAGCCCTGCAACCTCCAGTGAAGCAGAAAGGCCTTGCCTGGCTCCTCAGACCCCGGCCTGTGTCTGACTCAGGCAGGTTATTATTTGGCTTGGTTTTAAACGATCATTTCAAATACGATTTTTTGGGGGAGCTATAGAAAAAACTCTTCTCCTTGAGAATTAAGTCGCTTTTTATTTATGAAGAGCCATAAACACTTTCTCCCACCTTGAAATAACATAAAACCCACGTGAAAGATACCAAATCACTGAAGTGGCAGTGAATGTGCAAAGCATCTCTCAGAAGCCCACGAGAAAGTTAACAGAGATTGCATTTCCAGCTGAAGAACTCCAACAGGTTCCCTTTCAGATAAAGCCTTTCTAAAACAACATTAAGAAAATGATCTATCCACAAGGCTCTACTTTAAGGAAGACAATGGCCACACTGCCCACTGCAGCACACAGCACAGCCTCTCCTCTTAAAGCATCAGATTCAGGCAGCGGAAAATGAGGCTCTTTTCCCTTCCAACCTACTGCTGAATTCTCTCCCCTCCAAACTCTAGAACCAAAGCCCGACACACACCTACATTACACAGACATGGCTTTAAACAGTCACCTTTAAAGACCGAGCTCTTGATAGGAAGATCAAAGCACGGACCCAATATATTACATTGTGTGTATTGCAGTCCTTCTGTTCAGTGTGAACTTTGGCAGTTTTACTGGTAAGTAAAACCCAAGCTGCTCACACTGGAGTTCCACCCACCAGCTACACTCTGCCCCTAACTACAGCTCACACACACAAAGCCTTAATGCTCTCAGTACTTTCTGAATACACTGTGAAGGTGTTTGCGGTTGTCCATCCCTTCTTCCCCCCTTTTTAAATGCTCTTCTTACTTCAAAAAGCTGTTTTGAGATGGCAGTTGGGTTAAAAAGATGTGAGTTCAGAAACCTCCCAGTGACAGAAGTCTGGTGAACAAGCAAAGAAAGGAACATATTTAACTCCAGTATTCATAAAGTCAGTTCTTCTCAATGGTCAGAGGAACCCTTCAGCACACTCTTTCATTCCAGTACATTAGGAAATGAGGCTCTACACAACACAAGCAGCAGCAGAAGAGGCAATTTAAGGAACACTCCACTTAGAATCATAGAATAGTTAGGGTTGGAAATGACCTTAAGATCATCCAGTTCCAACCCCCCTGCCATGGGCAGGGACACCTCACACTAAACCATGCCACCCAAGGCTCTGTCCAACCTGGCCTGAAACACCGCCAGGGATGGAGCATTCACAACTTCCTTGGGCAACCCATTCCAGTGCCTCACCACCCTCACAGTAAAGAACTTCTTAGTTACATCTAACCTGAACTTCCCCTGTTTCAGTTTGAACCCATCACCCCTTGTACTATCACTACCTTCCTTGTCCTATTGCTACAGTCCCTGATGAAGAGTCCCTCTCCAGCATCCTTGTAGGCTTGCTTAGGAAAGCGCTGCAATACCACAAACTCACACACTTGGAGATAAAGCATCACAGAATGTGACTTTGGGGAAGAAACCTGTCTTCAGCAAAGAGCACAGACATTAACTATCCTGTTACTAAAGAGCCGAGGATAACCTCAGTCACGTCCCCCCCCAAACCAGTGCCTTAAACCCTTATCCTCTGCTTCTCTAAGGCCACACTTGATGCTGCCAACCTGGAGTTAAGAACCTAGGAAGCAACCCTCACATCCTGGCCTTGTGCAATGCATTTATCCAACACAAGAAAATATCAACACACTTTCAGAGGAGCGACCCAGCTACAGTTTGTTCCAATACGGCACCAATGACTTCGGATATACACACCTGTGCTCCTGGGACAGGGCCGAAGGGGTTTGGTGGTCTCATGACTGGCTGACTGTATATTAAAGTTGGCTGTGTCATTACTGGTATGCCTCCCATCTGCAGTGGCTACAAGAGATCCAGACAGCATCAAATCACACACAGCATTAACACACCACAAGTATTGTATTCTGTGATTTAAGGAGAGAAAGGAAAATGGCACACGGGTGAAAAGCCTTGGTCAGATTTACTAGATGCAATCAGGAAGACCTTTCTACAATATTCTGCGAATAAAGGTTACTAGTAAGGAACATTAGAGCCTTTTCAAGGAACACTCTCAATAGCAACTGAGCCCATTTAATCTCTTGCTGCAGGGATCTGAAAAGCTAAAAGACTTGCTTAAGCGCAAGCATTTGTGCTGGCCCTCTTCCTCCCAGACTGAGATTGGAGCCTCTGAAAGCACAAGAACAGATTCACAGATACCCAGGCAGAGCTGAGCTTAAGAAAAACTGGGAGCTGAGCCCTCTACCACAAAGTCATTATGCAGTGCTAGTCTAAAGTGTTACTGATGCTCTAGCTTAGCCAAAGGAAGAGTTTAACCTATCTGTATTAATGGTCTTGGAAGTCAGGTTTTATTTAATGTAAATGCCCATCTCTGGCACTGCTTTTGGCAATGCCCTCAGGCTTGGGTTGACACCCCCTACTGAAGCAACCTCCACTCCCAGCAGCTTTTCCTTGACTAATCCTGGTACTCCTACCTTTAAACCCCACAGTGAAAGCTGCCTTACAAACCATGCAAGACTATTTTATGTACAAAGTCCCTCCCCAGCTTTCTTGTAGCCCCTTTAGGTACTGGAAGGCTTTCCCAGCTGCTGAGTCAAACTAAGGAAACTCTTCCAGCACTATCAGTGCAAAGCTGTGTAGATCGACTCTGAATCAAAGCCAATGGTTGTTTAACCATGATGACTTTGAACACCACCGCGCTACAGGAGTTCATAGTGGGGAACACGTTCCTCTCTCAGAAGGCTCTCAAGGACACAGATGTTGCTTTTGCACTTTGCTTACTGAGTGCATACAAGTTATAAATTACTCATTTGATGACATGACGACACATTTAACTTGTTTTTGTATGATGCTAATCTGTGAGCTGTGTAATAGAGTAACTGTTCTAAGGAAGTTCTCTCCCCTTCAATTCACCCAGAAAAGCTGTGCTACATCAAACCAGCCTAATAAGGAAGAGTTCAATCATTTCAGGAGTACTTTAACATTGGAGATAAGAACAAGAATTGGAACAAAGTTCCAATTCAAAGTTGTTTTTCAGAGCAACAGGCAGCAAGGTCAGGTCTATGTCAACAGCCTTCCAGTGCTGATGCGTCACCAAGATTCAATCTCAAACACCACCACAACATAGAATCATAGAATAGTTAGGGTTGGAAAGGACCTTAAGATCATCCAGTTCCAACCCATGAGCACCTCACACTAAACCATGTCACCCAAGGCTCTGTCCAACCTGGCCTTGAACACCACCAGGGATGGAGCATTCACAACCTCCCTGGGCAACCCATTCCAGTGCCTCACCACCCTCACAGTAAAGAACTTCTTGTCACAAACTTGCAGTCTTCTAGCAGTGATCATTACCAATACCTTTTACTGAGGTTGGGAGTGAGTATTTGGGGAAGGTTTCACTTCAGTGGCAAAACATTCCTGTTGTGAATGCAGCTGCTGGTACTCACACGCTACACTTACTTCCACAATACACTGGTTTCTACACCACACTTACTTCTACACTAATAAAGCCAATACATCTTAAGAAGTTTATGAAAAACTAAGTGAGGTAAGAAAGTGCAGACTCCAATTTCAGACAAAACCCACTGAAGTAGTTCAGAAAAACAGGACTTCATCATGTGGTGAAGAATAAACTGATAGGAGCAGAAATTCAGTCTTCAGAGAAGCAGCTCAGAAAAACAACTGCTACCAAACCATAAGCAATCAAATCTAAAGCATCCCACTTGTGTTGCAGGAATTCCACTCACCATTCCGTAGCCCATCATTCCCGTTGGTGTTGTGGCAGGATACGCCATTACAGGTGGTGCCTGGTATGAAAAACAGTGGTGAACTGAGAGGAGAAGAGAGCAGCTGCACACTGGTAAGACATTGTGTTCTAAGGGTCAACTGCAGCACTTGGCTTGTTATCAATATAGCAAAGAAGAAATAGGATTTACAGTCTCGTGTTAAGAGGGTATCCAAATTATTCCATCTGAAATTTAGTACCTAAAGTTTCTATTCGCAAATCTATGGTTGGGTATTTGCTTTTAACCTGTCAGGCTAACCTAAACTGCAAGGTACCATTCCCTCAGCATCCTGTTTAAAGAACACAGTAGGAGACACAGAGACGTTTATTCAGGAAGCAGAAGCATTTTTTCAATCCCATAAAGTATATCCTTATATCTCAATATCAGAAATAATGGCTCACAAGGAGCCTTAAGAGTGAATTTCACAGATGGGAAGACCAAATTACCATTGCTTCTGCTGACATTCAGGGAATTCTCTCAAGCCAGGATGTACACACTATGGAGATTCTCCTATCATGCTTCAATAGGAATTCAACATGAATATCCAGCTTGTATCCTCTCTCTCTCACCCCCTGACTACAGTGAATTTGAAGAGATTTCATGTCTCTTAGTACTTTGCAGATATGTTTGTATTAACCTTAAGATAAACCAACTTATGAAGTTACAGCAAGATGCTGTCAACAGACAAAACCTGGGGTGAGGCTACATTCTCAGCAGCTTGGCGACACATACATAGAAAACCAGCTGATAACTCAGAAAGGAAAATATATTAAAGACAGCTCTTCATATCCTTTGTTCTACATTCATTATCCTCTTTCTAAATTTGTATTAACTCTTACAAGGACAGATGAAGGTTTGGTTTTCTTTCAGCCTATATAAATATGCAGGTAACTTGCTGTCTATCCACTCTACCTCCTCTTAATTCTCCTTTAAGAATCCAATTTTCACGCTGTTGCTGTGGGGATTACTGTTTGTGACAAGGCAAAGACAATATGTATTTCTTGGTACACAGATTACTGATACAGAGAAGAGGTAAGTGACACAGCATTAAGAATACTGCATTAATTAAAGCACATCAATTGTAACATCAAGAGCAGGACATAGCAAAGCTGCTGCTGAATTCAGTTCTAAGGTATCAGCTGCCTTTTCATATATTGTAGCCAGTCACTGGCATTTCAATTGCCATTGGAACAGATTTCCCCAAGCAAGAATTATCTAGCCCATGTACTATCCATCTATTTCACAACTACCCTGCAAATACTTCTGGTTTGCTACACAAACATGCTGACTAAATTCAGCTTTGAGTGCTCAGACCTACCATCCTTTTAGTTAGAGTTACCTTGCAATAAGAACAGAGCGCAGGGAAAGACCAATATCACCACCGACAGAAAGAAAAGACCTCCTTTGAAAGGAGAGACTGCATTCCTCAGACAGCAAACACAGGTTACTGCCTGCCTTTGTAAGCTGTCAGCATGGATTTTCTCATTCCACCTGAGCACTAATGACATATTGGTCTCTCCCCGCTTAAAACAACATGAAAACCAATCAAGATCTACGATCCAGGTGGATAAAGTGCCAAGTATAACAGAAGCCCATGAGGTTTCATGCAGTTATTCAAACACGAACGTTTTGATCTTCATTCAGAATTCACCAAGTGCATTAAAGGCAGCACAGACACACACCCCAGCTCTCTGGCAGCAAATGGGACAGTTTAAAGCAAGGAAAAAAAAAATCATCTCAGTGTTTCCCATGCCATCATTCGAGTCAAGAGGCTGCAGACCACCTATGGAGTTGGTGTATGCTAGGGAAAGCTCCAATTCTTTGGCACACCAAAGATTTTAGAATGAGAGATGTGTCAATAGCAGGAAGGTTATGAGGTTCTGCAAGAGCAGTGGTTAATATCAGCATGCCAGTCGATTGCAAAAAAGGCTGTGGGTTGTTTCACTTACGTATTGTGGAAAGTGCATGCCATTCTGTATTCCCCAGGGAGAACAATTACATAATGCAATAACACTGGATTAGAAGCAAATACTTACACAACAGAATATACACAGACAGCATTTTAGTTCACAAATACACTGTTTACCCCAACACGTTCTTGTAATTCAAGTCATTTGCTGAGACAACAGACACCTGTGATACTGTCACTGTTATTAGGATTGTAGCTGGTTTGCGCAGTCCATTTATTTGGTGTATGCCTTTTCCCCAAGCCTCATGTTCAAAAGCATATCTATTTAGCAAGCAGCAGCAACTCCACAATAAATAGACCAGCAGAGGAGAAACAAACTTCAACACCCCCTCCCTTAATTTCTATTTCAAGATTTTTAGGTTAATAGAACAGTTTCACAGGCAGAGAAGTGTCTCAGCAGTATCTCTACTAATAAAAGCTGTTCAAGGTAATGACATCACAAGAAGATGTATATACGAAGACATGAGTTATTAAACAGATTCAAGCACACAACTAAACCACCAGTCATTAGAGCAGTTGAGTAGCTGCAATTTCTTCACTATCTACACGCCCTCCAGTGAGGTCCACAAGCTTTACTCATTGACTCATGGAATGGTTTGGATTGGAAGGAAGCTTTAAAGCTCATCCAGTTCCAACCCCCTGCCATGGGCAGGGACACCTTCCATTAGAGCAGCTTGCTCCAAGCCCCTGTGTCCAACCTGGCCTTGAACACTGCCAGGGATGGGGCAGCCACAGCTTCTCTGGGCACCCTGTGCCAGCACCTCAGCACCCTCACAGGGAAGGGCTTCTTCCCAGTATCTACTCTAAATCTCCCTACATAACACAAACACAGTATGATTCTATCATATGAGACACCCAGGAGGGAAGAGGTGGTGAATCTATGGACATAAGTGCTCTGTTTCCAAATCCACAGTGTTGTTTTATTATGCTGCACATTCAACCTCCTCCAGTCACAGTCAGATGCAATAAATCGTTAGGGGCGTTTGGTTACTTGTTCTGTCCATGTACAGTTCTCCAGGTCACTGGTGAGAGGACAAGTAGGATTCACATGCAAAACTGTTCTGTTAGCATCGTGAAATCTACTCATGTAAACTCCTGATATGTAGCGAGAGCCCTTGCTCTACCTGCTACCCCAAAATCCTCACCAGTACTACATGCTACAATAGACACCATGAAGTTGATCACCGAAATTGATGTCTTAAAAACAATTGCAGACATCAGAGCAGGGAAGCAGTAGTTATGCACATTAAGAAAGCTATAGCCCACATCACTGCATAGACAACTTTACATGTATAAAGGGGATTAATCTTAGTCTGTTATCACCTCCAGAGCAGGCTAAGGTGTAATGGAGACATACTTGACATATCAGTGCACCTGAAGAATGTACTTTTCATACTCTACTTTTCTAGACTGAAATGTGGGGCACTCCAAACCCCCTACAATTCACAGTTTTATGTCCTTGAATCACAGAATGGTTTGGGTTGGAAGGGACCTTAAAGCTCATCCAGTCTCAACCCCCTGCCACGGGCAGGGACCCCTTCCACTAGAGCAGGTTGCTCCAAGCCCCTGTGTCCAACCTGGCCTTGAACACTGCCAGGGATGGGGCAGCCACAGCTTCTCTGGGCACCCTGTGCCAGTGCCTCAGCACCCTCACAGGGAAGAACTTCTGCCTAAGAGCTCATCTCAGTCTCCCCTCTGGCAGGTTCAAGCCATTCCCCTTGTCCTGTCCCTTCCCTTTCCCTTTCCCTTTCCCTTTCCCTTGTCAGTGAAACACAAAGGCTGCTATCTTGCCATGAGAGAGGCTGATTAAGCACTACTGAAGTTTATGCTAAACCTGCATATGTCACATCACAAGTTATTTACTAGACCAGCACAGCCAACAAATACAGGTAGTGCAAACATCTCAAACTGATCACTTCTTCAATTTTCTACTACCCTTTCCTGCAGCTATGGATCACTTTCAAACTCCTCCATTACACATCAGCCCTCCATACTTAAGTTGAAAGGAGCTCACTACTTTAAAACAAGCATCTGCTTACCAGCGTTGGAGCATTCCACGCAGTTGTAGGTGCAATCTTGGGTTGCCAGTTAGAACCTCCTGTTAGTTTCTTCTCACCTGGCTGAGTCCAGTTTACATCACTTCAAATAAATTTTGTACAGGTTTGTTAGGAAACATTGGATTTTCTCACAAAACTCCCCCAGGTAAACACCAATTCCTCATAGAAACCTGGCTTCTTTTGTTAGAGAAGCAGCTCATTTAGCAAAGGAGTTTATAAGAGGTCTCTTGACAGCTTCTTTTGCCTACAAAAGTCAGGTTCAACATAAGCCCAGTCAGCTTTATCTAATCTCAGTCAAGTTCCCCAGTACATGGAAGCCAGTCCAGATGACTTTCCTTGGGTCAAGGTAGTTTAGTTAGGAGCAAGTGCATAGATCTGTGAATTTCAGAGTTGGCACAGATGATCCTGTTAAGCCTGACATTTGCCAACCATATTCTCACCTTTGCTGCTACAGATGTGCACTATTCTAGAATACACCCTGCTTCAAAATCCACTTGTCCAAAGCTCAACCACAAGCTGGAGGTTGTAATTGCACAATCTTTAAAACAGCTCTGCACACACTCAGATCACACAAGTATTTAAGCGTTTAAAGCATTTGAGGCTTGCAAAGATTACCTGCAACTACAAACATTATGATGAACTTATTTCCTATATATATAGACTCATAGAATAGTTAGGGTTGGAAAGGACCTTAAGATCATCCAGTTCCAACCCCCCTGCCATGGGCAGGGACACCCCACACTAAACCATGGCACCCAAGGCCTCATCCAACCTGGCCTTGAACACCACCAGGGATGGAGCATTCACAACTTCCTTGGGCAACCCATTCCAGTGCCTCACCACCCTCACAGTAAAGAACTTCCTCCTTATATCTAACCTGAACTTCCCCTGTTTAAATTTGAACCCGTTACCCCTTGTCCTATCACTACAGTCCCTAATGAAGTCCTTCCCAGCATCCTTATAGGCCCCCTGAATACATAAAGCTTGAAAGAAATCAGAGACAGGAGGACGTCTTGCCTGCTGTGGTCACTATTATTACCATTCAGTCTACAGTCACTTTCCAATAGCTCTCAATAATTCATTATACTTTGTATGAGAAATCAAGTACAACTCCAAACATGCTCTGAAGGTTACCATTATGTTATGCACAGGTTTGGAACTTTGCTGTCATAAAAATTTACTATCAATAGAAATGCTCAACTTTGGATACTCACTTTTTAGTAGTTCCATTCCCGATGCCCAAATCTGTCACAAAGTAGAAAAAGATAATATTGAAGTTCCATTTATTTAAAAGAATTAAGTAAGTATCTACATGTCAATGGTTCAATACTTACTGCCTACAAGATTGGCTAAAGATGAATCCAGATCATCTGACACTAGTTTGTTAGGTGGTACTTTGGCAACTGGAAGACTCTGGTTTTGAGAGGCCACTGTTGGTTTTAGGAGACCACCTAGTTCATCAAAGCCTGGGAATGATAAACAGAGAACAAGTGATTTGAATCCCAGGCCTCCCATGAATGTCATGACATTCAATTAAACAGACAGCAAGTGCAACATAACAGCTAGAATACAACATTTAACCTAATGATGCTACACTACACAAGGATAAAACTTATAATGTTTCTTGCTAAAGGACAGAAAAGACATTTCACTTCATTAGTTTAACCTATGTGGCATCAATTTTACATGGAACGGATGCACAATGAGAGCAAACCAATCAAAATAGAAACCAAAGAATAAAGTAAGTATTGCAATCTTATAAAAAGGCTTTGTATTTGCTTTTAGTGGATCATTGCTTTGCCCAAGGACAATCTGATGTCAAGAGTCCAATGTCAAAAGACCAAAAGTATTTACTTCCTAGATGCACAAAACAACAGAAAAAGAACTATGACTGCAATCCAAATTAACTCTGTACCTTGGTTGATTTATCATTTCTGATACAAACTTAACATCAAAAGAGTAACGAAGAAGGAAGCACCAAAAATGTGTCGCAGATACATAAAATTAAGGTGCAACTTTACCTCTTCAAACCACACTCTACAAATACAGACTTGATTTCAGTGGACAGCATGTAAAATGAAGGCTGTTCACTGTGTGAGGTTTTAATGCACAATACATTTAAGTGAAGGAAATCAATGTAAATATTTCAGCAGGGTGCACACAGTAATAGTGTGTAAGGAACAATCCTTTGATTAATAAAGAAAAACTTGATGAAGAATGCTGCTATTGCACTTTTAAAGTCAGCTTTCTTCAGCTGAAACACTGTCATAGGTAAGAGATTTATACCTCAAGAATAAAGAAAGCCAGGACCCATGTCATCTATTTCAGTAAGTGTCTTACCACCAGAATCTAGGACAACATTAGAGGATTTGTTTCCAAACACAGACTCGAAGTCAACATTAAGGCCAGCTGATGGCTGTGGTTGAGCAACAGGAGATGGAGTGAACCCTACGGCAAAAAGAAAGAAGTTGAATGTTTTTATACATCATTTCCCATGAATCCACCTTCTTTATGCAAGACAAATAAATATGCAGAGTATTTAAAGTCCAGATTACACCCTGACACTGAGAAGTACGTAAAAGAAAGGGCTGGAAGCACTTTAGTTGAAGCTTATTTAGAGTTACTCCTCCAATGAAAGGTTCTGTCTCAAAAACTGGACAGAATAGGCCATAAAAACCCCCACTCCTTTCCCAAATTGCTAGATCTCTGGGTTAACTATTCACATCTTCCTTATTCTTTCACCAAATACTTACAATAAAGTTACTAAGGGAAATACTTACCGTGCTTCCCCAGGAAAAGAAGCTGGTTGAGCACAGAATCTGTTTCAAGGTTACCTGCCTGAAGATTATTCCCTCCACATGGTACATTAGTTGAGCAGTTCTCTTAGATACAACTGGAGTAAGACCCAAACCATCTCAAAGTGCCTGACTAGTAATGCCTTCGATTAGATATTCTTAATACTAATAGTGCTTATTTAGGTGCTAAATAAGCACTATTTTTTTTAGTGCTTATTTAGGGTTTTTTGACACACATTTTGCAGGTGACCATGTTTTGCAGATACGTTTCTAGCAATTATGGCAAGAGATGGGTAGTTGAAGCCAAGTTTCGACTCCTGTTCCTCTCTGTAGTACTCCTCTTGTCTCCTTCTAGCTATCTGTAAAGCAGTGTTCTCCAAATACACAACTCTTTTCAATACTGTGAACATTTACTGCAGTACAAAGCATTGCTTCTGATGTTCTGCAGTATTAAACTGACAGTTCAGTTATATGGAATCAAATGCTGATTTGCTTCCAAAATTGCAGGTTTTAATGTTATCTATGTGGTCATGCACACAGGCGTGTATGTTCAGCATCCAGATATTCAGGCAATTGCAGAACTAATTATCACTTTATCTGAAAAGCACCACAAAAAAATGAAATGCCAGCTTGAAAACCAGCTCTTTGGTTTCTAACAGAAGTGTTGAGGATAAAGGGAAATAAAAGGATCACAAATAGTTCAGCAGTAAAACACTGCAGTGAGCAGAAACAACTGATGAAGAATACTCCTTGGATTTCATTTAGCTTGCTGTGACAGCATCTCATCTCAATCTTGCTGTTTTCCTCCAGTAAGTCACATTTCACCTAAAAATTTAATAACCAAAGGATGCTATCCTTGAACATAAACGTCACAGTCATTTGGATTACCTGTTCCTTCCTATTTGTCTGAAAGGAACATACATCTTGTAACTTAAAAGCATCCATCGCTAAGAACTTAATGTACTTTTTGTTAGAAGCAAATGAAAGAGCATATAGCAAAACATGGGAAGCAGTAATGTGATAGGGAGTAAATAATCAACAAACTAAAATGAGTATCTTTATGACAAGCATATACCATCAAGTTGCAACAAGCCATTTCAGAGACTGAACTGCAGGTAGGAATTCCTTTGATGGGATGTCCTGCAACTCTTAAAACCGTGCCTGTACCAATAGAAAACTTGACTTACAATAGCTCCTATTTTCCTTTAGGGAAACAGCCTTGACTGAAGCAAGCTGAGTTTCCTACTCTCACAATTTAGGAAGTTTCAAGCTTTACAAAGCTAACCAGATGAGACAAGCCAGAAGACAAAACAATACACAGGTCTCCTTTTGAATCAGCCTCTGAACGAGATCAAATCCTACCCCGGTATCAACCACCAGTCTAGGGCATTTCCTCTGAAAATGGATGTTTTGAAAGGTGCAAAGGTCAGTATTTTAGTGGAGCTCCTTTGAGAGAATAGACCAAGACTTGACAAAAACTAATCCTGCTTTTTGGGTATGGAACAAAGGGGACAGAGTCATACACAGTATTTAACCTTTCGTTAAATGACTCCAGCTAATTTCTACTCTAAATCAAAATGTGACTTTACAGTGCTTTTAAGAACTAACTCTTCCAGAAACCATTTACTGAAGGTACTCCTAAACTTTGCATAGCAATAATGTTGACACTCCCTATTTACCTTGGTTTAGATAGATCTTCATCTGCCCACAGCCTGTCCAGCAGCTGTCAAGATGGCATTCCAGAACCAGCATCAGCACTGGGTCACTATACAGATGTTACACAGCTGCACAAATGATTAGGCTGTAATTTAATGCAGCAGATACCTCCTTCTCATGTTGTGTTGTAAAGCTTTGTGCTAGCTTACTGCACTGTTTAAGAGTGATATATCAACAAAAACACCATAAGCAGCAAGAACATCCCAATCCCTTTGCCTTAAAAACAAAGGGATAGAGGAAGATAAGGTACTTTTAACATGCAGGTTGGTTGTGTGGTATGTAGCAACATATAAGCTATAAGAAATCCTGAAATGGAGAGATACTCATTTCATGTTTAGACTAAATAAGTCTTAGTTTAGCATTAACTGAAAAAACAGGTACCATTTGTGACAATGCACCTCGCACAAGCACATGAATGAAAGCTGGAGCTGCTGTAATAATGCACTTCTGTAGCCAATAACATGCCTATTAGTTCTAGGCACACAACACATCCAAATTCCTGTGTTTGTGGAAAGGCTATATCCCATTACCTACCTCCAAATAGACCAGCTACAGAAGGAGGCTCATTGCGGAAATGAGAAGCATTAGGGTAAGCTTGAGGACCACAAAAAGAGTCTGATAAGGCGTATCATACAAGAGAGAAAGCCAGGAAAGGAGAAGAGGGAGAGTTACAGAAAGAGAAGCAAGATACACTGTTCATCTGCTATTCAAAAACCTAATTTCAGGTCAGTCTATAAATCCACATATACACTGATAACATAGAACCAATGGAATGAAATCAATACACATCACACATACGGTGAGAAACAGATTTACATTTATCTATAACACAAAAGGGGAAAGCATGGTTTCAAAGTTACAGCTATATTAGGATAAATACCTTTCTTTTAAAGTAAATGCCATCTTTTACACCCATCAAAGGAATGAGTGTAAAAGCTTCAAGGCATTTTTCTTATACCTGAAGTATAAGGACACAGCCCAATAGTAGATTCATGTTTGGTTGCCACAAAGGGATTTAGTTGAGTAAACGGATTGTAATGATCTAAAGAACCAGAAAGAGTTATTTTAAATCACATTCACTTTGTTGCAGCACCTTGTTTGTGCTACAGCTAAAACTGCAGTTGTATATCCCATGTGTGTCTATCAGGAGGCCACGCTTTGGTTCTAGATCTATCTTCAGAGAATGAGACATCAGAAGGAAATGCAATGTATCAATGCCATCCATTCTCCAGTGCCTTCAGGGCTCCCATGTGCTGAACACCAGCGAGTGCCACAAAACCCCTCCAGGCTGCCTATTCCCAACCTTTTGTATGACTGCAGGACAAATTATGGAGAGGAAGCTGACCTGACTGAACAATAACCTTACTAACCCCAGCTGTATTTCAAATAATCATTCTATATTAGCCTCTAGAATGTAATTGACAGTTTATTACGCAGCGGTACCACCTTACAGTACTTATACTGCTGCCTCAGCCAACTGAACCTCCCTGGGAATTGTGTAGAGAAGTTCACAACAACAGTTCTTGTGCTTGATCTTGCTTGTTTTCTCTTTTCCCTAACCAAACACAAGCTAGGGAACTTGTTTGCTAAGGTGACAAAATATAGAGGGCATGAATGTCTCTAAAGAGAGCCCTTGGTTTATCTCTGCTAACAAGTACCAGAGATCATAAAACAGTTTGGGTTGGAAGGGATCTTCAAAGCTCATCCAGTCCAACCCCACTGCAATGAGCAGAGGCATCTTCAACTACATCAGGTTGCCCAGCCTGGCCTTGAATGTCTCCAGCTATGGTGCATCCAGCTCCTCTCTGGGAAACCTGTGCCAGTGTTTTACCACCCTCATTGTAAAGAACTTTTTCCTCACATCCAGCCTCAATCTCCCCTCTTTAGTTTAAAACCATCACCTCTTGTCCTATTGCAACAGGCCTTGCTAAAGTCTCTCCCCATCTATTTTACAGGCCCCTTTTAAGAACTGAAAGGCCACAGTAAGGTCTCTCCAGCATCTTCTCTTCTCTAAAATATACAACCCTAACTCTCAGCCTCCCTTCATAGGAGAAGTGCTCCAACCCTCCAATCATTTTTAGAATCATAGAATAGTTAGGGTTAGAAAGGACCTTAAGATCATCCAAGTTCCAGCCCCCCTGCCATGGGCAGGGACACCTCACACTAAACCATGCCACCCAAGGCTCTGTCCAACGTGGCCTTGAACACCGCCAAGGATGGAGCATTCACAACCTCCCTGGGCAACCCATTCCAGTGCCTCACCACCCTCTCAGGAAAGAATTTCTTCCTTAGATCCAATCTAAACTTCCCCTGTTTCAGTTTGAACCCGTTACCCCTTGTCCTGTCACTACAGTCCCTGATGAAGAGTCCATCCCCAGAATCCTTGTAGGCCCCCTTCAGATACTGGAAGGCTGCTCTGAGGTCTCCACGCAGCCTTCTCTTCTCCAGGCTGAACAGCCCCAACTTTCTCAGCCTGTCTTCATATGGGAGGTGCTCCAGTCCCCTGATCATCCTCGTGGCCTCCTCTGGACTCGTTCCAACAGTTCCATGTCCTTTTGATGTTGAGGACACCAGAACTGCACACAATGCTCCAAGTGAGGTCTCACAAGAGCAGAGTAGAGGGGCAGGATCACCTCTTTCGACCTTTTTGTGGCCCTTCTCTCTAACACGTCCACATCTTTCCTGTACTAAGGACTCCAGAGCTGGATGCTTCAGGTACTTCAGGTGGGGTCTTACCAGAGCAGAGCAGATAAAGATCTCTTTGTTATAAGAGTCTAAATTCTTCTGTGATCAATTCTAGTGGGGTTAAACCAGCAAAAAGCCAGCCTGTGGTGCAGCACAATTACCTTTAAACACAGCTTTGCTGAAGAACCGAACTGACATGTTAAGTAATTGATTTCTAGTCTATGAAAGCCAACTTAATTCTTCATATTGAAAAGTAATCAAATTACTATGCAGCTGCACCAGCAGAAATGTTAGGAGGATTTCTTACACAACAGCCACGCTGAGTCACCTCCAAAGGAAGATTTCAACAGGTTTAAAGAGGTGAATCATTAGTTTATTGCCTTGTAGGCAAAGGGTTTGAGGAGACCATGCACCAGAATGTGCACGGCTTTATTGGTTTTGTTAATGTCAGCATGACTGGGGGGAAAACATCCACTTCCAAAACCATCGGATTAAGTTCCTATGTTAAAAAGCCTAAAAGCAACATTTCAACCTAAGGAACAAAGTAGCAGCATTTTCTTTTCGTTCTCAGGTATGTATTTTACCTCAAAATTCCTATGCAGAGAACCACAGTCAAACAGCTGTTCTAACTAGAATTAAGTTCCTTTACATCAGGTAGAATCCCATTTAGGCAGCCAAGCAAGGATTTTAACCCCATTTTCGTGGCACAGTTACTAAATCATAGCACAAAATCAGCCCCAAATGACCAGCTTTCAGTTTCTGAAAGGCCCCACCAATATACTTTAGAAGCTGAAATAATGTTAGGGTTTTTTTAGGAAATAGGAAATTAGTTTAAAATGGTACTTTACCAACAAACATTTCATGTGTGGGTGTCCTACTGGTGAAAGTAGATACCTCAGAAGACACAGACAGATGAGCAGCATCGTTAGTTTTTGTAAGGAAAGGATTTAGGTTTGGAATGGCATCATCAACACTATCAACAGTAGCAGAAAAAGGATCTGTTCAATTCCAGAGAGCAAGAGAAAGAAGAAAAGGGAGATGAATTTAGTTACATGCTGCTTCCTACATATAGAAGAATAAGAGTTATGAGGAGTCTAGGAAGTATAGCTGTTTCCTGACACCCCTACCCTTGGGATGACCTGGTTTCATTTTCAAGGTGTCCAGAGTTAACCTGTTCTCTGCTCAAGAAAAATACTACAGGTATTAGTTACACATTTCCTTTTTTGCTTTCTAATTAATACCACCTTGGTCTTATAAGTTGTGCTTCTTCCTGAGTGTGTTTTGTACTGGAAATTAGTATGTTATTCCTCTTTAAATACAATCACTCTTTGGTTCACTAGGTTGTATCCTGACACTTGCAATGAATTCTCTGGAGGAGAGACTGCTTCTCAGCGTAACCGAAGCCCGGGTGCAAAGCAAGGATTCGATGCAACACCATGCAGAGGATAGCTTTAAAACCTGAACAAACAAAACCAACAGAGCTGCATTTTCTCTTTCTTCAAACTGCATTTATGGACTTCGGTGTTGTTGCTACTGGGCATTGAGACATTTTCAAGAGCTACGAATATGCCAAGGTCACATGAGGGACTAAAGCACTTTCCTTACTACCTGGGGCATCACCAAGTAACAAGCTTGCTGTGGATATAAAAGGAGGCAAAATCCCGTGAGCAGTGATGAGGAAAATGTTCCTTATTAAAAACCTGTTGGACCATACGGGGATGAAGAAAACACAGATCCATGCGAGCCACATCCCAAGGCATACAGGAGAGTTACAGGTTTTCCTGAAGATGGATACAGCTGCCAAGCTAAAATACTCCTGTACTCCAGAATCCAACAGTTAAGCAGGATACAAAAGGCAGCTACAATACTTGCTGACAGAAGGAGCTGTGGTTTAGCAGTGGCATTAAAGCACACAAATCCCTGTTGGAAAACTTGAGAACTCACTAGTGAGATAAGCAAGATGATGGCTAGGGTTGGAAGGGACCTTAAAGCTCATCCAGTTCCAATCCCCTGCCACGGGCAGGGACACCTTCCACTAGAGCAGGTTGCTCCAAGCTCCTGTGTCCAACCTGGCCTTGAACACTGATGGGGCAGCCACAGCTTCTCTGGTGCCTTACCATCCTCACACGAGTTATTTTCTTTCCCTGAATCTGACCTCCTGATTAGTAGCTCTGAATCCCACAGAATCTGCTTGATAACATGCAGAGTTAGGTATATGCAAGTGCTAAAGAAAACGAAATTTTCAAACCAGGACTGCATTAACCTAGGCTTAACACACTCTTTGATTTTCTGCAAGCTCAAGATAACTTAGTAAGACCTGACTTCTTTCCCAGATTGCTTGGCTCTATTGTAAGAATGAGCAAAGTACCTTAAAAGGCCTTCTTCTAAATCATTCAGTCTGCAAAAAGACAGTGTCCAACACTGAATAAAGGATAAGTGGAATAATCTTATACAGTATCTGTAAGAGAGAATACAAAGTTTTGTATTGCTGTTATGTTTCAGATGGTAATGTTACCACCTAATGCACTCGTGAGCATTCCAATCAGCCAGTCACCTAACACTGAGTCCTTGCTTCTGAAATCACTGCTTAAAACCACTGTCTGCTTTGAATGCTATTCTTGAAGCTGTAGAATGAACATATCTGACAATAAACCAGGTGAGATTATCCTTTCATCAGCTTCTGCTTGCTTTTTCTATTGCTGCTTCACATTCTTCTGATTCTCCCAGTTCTTGTAATTGGAAAGAATCCAAACAAGTAGACTGGAAATAATACTACTAATCAGACCATGATAATGAACTCGTACATTGGTTTTGTTTCTGAAGTTTAAGTACTAACTGGTAGCTGGCAAATATAGCAGACACAGCTTGAATGGTCTCCAAAGAACCCCAATAAACAGCTCAGACATAACAATACAAAAGAAGCCAAGAAGGACAAAAAAGTTTTAACCAGATTTGTTTGGAACTATTGTCAAATGGAATTAATTTCACACGTGCACTCAACAGGAAGATTACTATGTACTCCTTCTGCTCACAAATCCAAGGTTGTGTATGGAGTTCCATGCGTTTTGACTAGTAAGACAACGCAATACAACTTCACATTATCAAGATCATCTCAGAAATGTCATCTGTTCTCAGCCTCTTTGCTCATTGTGACTCTCATTCAGCATGTTCAATCTTGTCCCAGCCTCAAACTTGCCACTGCTATGAAAAAGGTAACTGAAAATTCACTGGGTTTGGGTAATTTATATCCCTGTATATTCAGATTCCAAAAATCGCTGTCTCTCCTTATAGCAGCACCTCAATGTTTCTAAAGCCCAATTTCATCCTTGAATGCACATGGCAGCTGCTGGTGTCAAAGGACTTGCTCTGCACCTTCAGGCTACCATTAGGCATTAATAATTCAGGTGCATTTAAAAGAGTAATTTGAATTTTGCAAACCTCGACCTTTAAGTTATCCCACCAGAAGTATTTTACCTGAGAGAACAATGACAAGGCTTTTCAGTGGCATCTCTTACAGTTTGAGAAAAGCAAAGTGAAACCACACAATTACAGAACGCATTCTCTGCGAGTTTTTAACCTTGTTAGCTTTAACAGCTTGGGAAGCACAAGGCAAAAGGCAAATAAAATGCTTTTGGAACAGTTTACCCTTTTATAACACATCTAAGAGCTGCTGCATAAAGTGTTTAACCATAACTGATTTTAGTCCATTGCAAGTGGTAGCCGGTTTGATGTTCTGTTCTCAAAGTCACCATATACACCAAATACAAACATCATCATGTCAGCAGATTACCTAAGGGAGGGATGCTGGGCACTGGGTAGAGCACAGGACTGGAAATAGTTCAGGTTCCATTCTTGGCTCTGCCACTGACTTGCTGTATGACTTCAGACAAGTCAGATAACTGCTCAGATTTCCCCATCTGTTAAGTGTGGAAAGCACTTTTTATCTACCTCACCTGTGTGAAGTGAGTGGTCATGTCTACAAAGCTGAAGAGATTTGCTTTTGGCTTGATGAAAACAACACAAAAATGGTGATTCCAGAAGTTTTAGCCTAAAATTTCAGAAGATTCTTCACAGTTAATGAGATCTTAGAAGTACTTAGATATGTGCCAATAGTAAGCAGATAGATCATTGACTGCTACTGAAGACTTTTACCAGGAGTAACACAACATTGAACCAACAGAGACTTTGAGACTCAGGTTCATAAAGAAACACTAGATTGTGATGTGACCTTTGAGAGGAAGATAATTCCCCTTTTATCTCTCACTCATGAAACAAATAGAAGCTGAAACAGATGTTTCCCAGAAAGCAAACAAAATGAGCCAAGACATTTTTCTCCATTTCTAAAATCAAAGCCTATTAAGCACTGAGATTTGTATGCATAACTCAATATGCTCCTCACTGCATCTCTCAAAAGATGCTCCGCTCAGCAAAACTAAAGGACAAGTAAACTACTTGATTTATTCTGAAGCTCCCACTTACACTAGCGTTGCCTCCATCACTAAAAACTGTATGTTATTTCCCTACAAACAAATGCAAGAAGATACACAAAACACAGAGTACACATAGCAAAAAGTAAATAGGAAAGTAGAATACATACACTGCTTATTATGAAGCTGTATTAGATGACTAGAAAGATGTTTAGGGAAAGCTATAGCTCAGAACAAGGAACAGTGAAGTTAAATTTCCAAACAGGATCATTCTGATGCCCACAAAACTTTTTGAAGCAGCAACTCCTAATTTTTCACATCATAAAAGAAAGCATTTTTGCAAGCGTCTGATTTATAAAGAAACATAATCTGGAAAGAGCCACATAGTTCAGAAGTTGACTATTTTGTTAAGTGTTATTTACGCACAAAAGTAAAAAGAAACATCTTTATAAGACATTTTTAATCCTCCACCAGCATAACCAATGGTGAGGGAAGGCAATGTTACCTAGATCAGAAGTAATCTGGAACACGGCAAAGCAGCAAAGAGAAAACCAGCTTTGAGTAAATGACTAAATGCTCTAACAGTCAAACTAATCTTGAAGTAACATGACTTTCTAGAATGCTCTTGCTTACCTCCTTGGTTTAAAGACTTGCTTGCATCAATATGATAATCTAATGTCTCAGTCCATCCTAGCAACTGGGTACAACAATCATTTGGGTATTCATAACAAAGAGTTCCATATAAATTTTGTCTCTTCAAGACATCCAACCACAGCTTTGAGCTAATTTGTAGGTAAGTGAAATACAGCACAGAATTTGTAAAGAAGTGCCTTGCTTTGCTTTCAATAACTAACTCCAGCTTTTCTTTCCTTCTATGCATAGCTGTCAATTGCCTCCTATCAGGCCTCCTCCAAATCACGCTTATTTTCACTGTAAATTCGATTGAACATTAGACAAAGTTTAAAATGTGTATTAGAAAACTCTATATTCAAGTTCCTGTGCGTGCAACACGGGGTATGTGGCAGACCTCACAGAACCGACTTCTCACAGCTAAGGTTCTGTACCTTGCTATATGACTCATGAAGATAGAGCTGGTCAGCAATTAAAGTGACTTTGCTACTAAGAACTCTCTTACTCATATTCTCTGTAATCACCAGATGCTGCATTAGTTTAATCCAAACTCACATTTCACTTTTTCTGCTCCCTTCATCCACTTGTAGCTTGTCTTTGCAAGATCTGTCTTTAAGAAAGGAAACAGCTCACAGACTAGGGCAAACATTTACAGGAACATGGCCATAGTAATTGGAACCTTAACCAGATTCAGAGCTCTTACCTCCCCAGGTAGTTCCCACTTGTGGAGCAGCAGATACAGGATGTACAGATGGTTGAAAAGTTGGCTGCAAATCAAGCAGATCATTTGGCAGCTTTGAAGTGCTACAAAGATAAATACAACTGTTTGAACTACATCAGTTTTCAATACAAGGCAAATGCTAATGACTGTCAGTTGTGAGGAAAGCTTTATTACAAAGTGGTTGTTACAGAATGAACTTTGAACTAAGCCCAAATCAGAAAGCCTGGTGGATTTCCTACTTCCAGTTCTGTAGGAAACTGTTAATAAACCCACTGAAGTTCTATGTTACGCCAAGTGAGTTTTGTCAAAGGTGTCTAAGACAGAAAGACAACCAGTCTTCGCATCTTCCTCTCAGTTCAACAACAGGGCTAGAGCATGTTATGTTCAGCAATCTTCAGCAACTTATAAATCACTCCATGAAAGCCCTGCACTATGACAAATGCAGACTGAGGACAGAATCACAGAATAGTTAGGGTTGGAAAGGACCTTAAGATCATTCAGTTCCAACCCCCCTGCCATGGACAGGGACACCTCACACTAAACCATGGCACCCAAGGCTCTGTCCAGCCTGGCCTTGAACACCGCCAGGGATGGAGCATTCACAACTTCCCTGGGCAACCCACTCCAGTGCCTCACCACCCTCTCAGGAAAGAATTTCTTCCTTAAATCCAATCTAAACTTCCCCTGTTTCAGTTTGAACCCGTTACCCCTTGTCCTGTCACTACAGTCCCTGATGAAGAGACCATCCTCAGCATCCTTGTAGGCCCCTTCAGATACTGGAAGGCTGCTATGAGGTCTCCACGCAGCCTTCTCTTCTCCAGGCTGAACAGCCCCAACTTTCTCACCCTGTCTCCATACGGGAGGTGCTCCAGTCCCCTGATCATCCTCATGGCCTCCTCTGCACTTGTTCCAACAGTTCCATGTCCTTTTTATGTTGAGGACACCAGAACTGCACACAATGCTCCAAGTGAGGTCTCACGAGAGCAGAGTAGGATGAACTCCAATGGGCTGCACCACCAAAATGTTACACCAAAATTCCACAACTCCCATCTTCCCACTATCAACCGGTGGTGATAAACTGGCTTACATCTACTAAGTAACTCTGGGGAAGGCAAAATAAAAGAAACCTTGAAACACTTGATCACAGAGAGTCATGTGAGTGACAACTCATTTAGATGCACATTTTAGACAACTCAAAACCAAACTGAGACCTAAGAACATCACATGGAAGAGTGAAGTCTTTATACAACTGCTGTAACGGCTTCAAGAGCCAGACAGGAACAGTAAAAATCCATCCTCTTGCAGCAAGTTAATTTCATGCATTGGATTTGTCTTGGAAAAAGCAAAAAAGTATAAAAATGAGTACTGGTGTTCACCCAGAACTTTTCATCACACAAAACGAACCAAAATGTGCACATAAAGCTGCTAGTGTGTACAGGAGCTAAGTTACTGTGGCATCCAAGCATCTCTGAAAATGAGACTGGCACCAGGGTTTAAAGGCTAGTAGCAACATCCTAGACCTCTCTATATTCTCTTGCTGACCCAATCACTTGTATCATTCAGTTTTTACTATTTCATTTCCACAGTGATTCAAACTGCATTTTGCCACTACTGCCTCCAGTAAAAAGCAGCATGGTCTGGCACAGCCCTGTAACATGAGCAGCAGAACCAAGATCATTTTCAAGGTAAAGCTTGTTCAAGTTAATGACAGAGATTAATTGGACACATTGTGTCTAATAGCAAGCAACTGAACTCAGGACCTAGCACATCCCCTGCATGGCCGCTCCTGCTGTAAAATCTGCTCTTTGCTCATAGCAGTCCTACTGCCAGCAACTGAATTCAAACATGAAGACAAACTAGCATTTGTTCTTTCAGAAGAAAACACTCTTGTCTTCACTATGAAGCATTTCTGGCTGTTTGAAGAAGCTTTATCAGATGTTTCCATGTTTCAGACCTCTTAAGAAGCAAGATCAGATATTCATGTTACTAGTTCAAAGCATACATCCATTTCAAGGACTTCTGGCCTCTACAAAGCAATTTGAAAGAAAATCTTTTTCCCAGGAAGTCTTTCAGTTACTAACACTGACAGATTCTCTAGCTCCTTATATGTGATTCAGCTACTTTCTATGTATTGGTGTCAAGTAATTTCCTACAGTAGCTTTGTAATGGGGAAAGAAGGCTGTCACAGTGCTGCCTCCTTTAAAAGAACAGTTTTTCATGTGAGCTCTAACAGAGCAACTAAGAAACTGTTCAGGTTTAGGATCACACTCAAAGCAAAAATATGCCTTCAGAGAACTATTTCCTTCCATACTGACAAAAGCACTGTACCTTCTGCAACTGCTTGATTTGACAGGTATTTTACACAATGACGATCACACCCTTACTCATACCAACAGTTCTTGCTAGTCTAAGATGAAGATTAGCGTACAGCGAGCACTCTTGCACTGTCTTTGCAAGTCCTTGCAGACAGAGATGTTCCAGATAGAACTTAAGACTGCAAAACCTGCCTCTCCTTCTTTCAAACCCTGTTTCAGGCTTTCCTTTCTCTGACAATCTACCACAAACATTTGTTACCACTCTACTTTCAAAGATCTAGAACTGCAACATGAAATTCAGTATCGTCTTTTTTGATCTCCCAAACTGAACTTCAATTTGGCTTTTCCCAAATGAACGTGTAAGGTTCAAGACTGTAGGATACCACATCACTAATGTATCCATACCCAATCAATGTACATTCTACAGCAGAAATACAGAGGAACCACTAGCTGCAGGGCAACCCATAGTGAAGCAACACCATTAAGCATACCTGTTTGAAGAGCTAGGGGTAGAAAAAACATCAATGGCTGGTGTAGTCATTACGCTTCCTGCTGCAGTCGACACAGGAGAAGCTGCAGTTGTTAAAAAGGTATGAGGTTTCTTTGCAAGTTCTTTTAGACGTTGCTCCTGTTGGGAAAGTGAGAGGGCATAAGAAATCCACAAACAGCATTTGTGTATCTGACTTCAGAGGTGAGTAAAGCGTTTTATTTATCCCACATACTAGTGTCAGCTACTTACAGATACAAGAGTCTGTGGTGCTACCAATCCTTCAGGAACCATTTCAGCAACACCCCCCCCCACAAATTGTATGCTGTATGCACATAAGACTGTAGTTCCAGCACTTGCCAACAGTACATATTCAGTATTAACAATTCTGGTTTTATCCTTTGCTCCTTTAACAATCCCATCAAGCTATCAACAAGAACACAGGTAAAGCATTTTCAATTTCAAACTCTGTAAGCTTACCTTTAAAGCTTTTAAGCGAGCCTGTTCTTCCTCTAATGCAGCTTGTTTTTCCCTTTCATCTACTTTTGTAAGGAACAGGTCCGTGTTTGCAAGGGAAGATACTGCATCGAAAAGGGTGATAGCCCTAAAGTAATTGGACAGGAGAAAAGCTGGCTGTGAATAGGTGACACGTGACAGGAACATCTAGAGAACTCCTTGCTGGCATCCACCCAGCCTCCTCCTTAACTCCTTGTAACACTGGGTGTATCTTACACGTACAATATGAAGTGGTAAGTTTAAATAAGATACAGCATATGAACTGCAAAAAGAAAATGCCTAGAAATGATGCTATCTACTCTTTTACACTGGATTGGGGATTTTCCCCCTTAAATATTTTCCCTCCAAACTGCACCACAGAATCATGTTCGAAGCCTTTGCTCTTTTTCTGTTTGCCTAAAATGGCATTATTTATAGACACATGGGAATATCTGATAATCTGGGCTCCAATTCAAACTGTTGCTAATTCAAACAGGTTTAGTTAAGGGACTATCCATACACCTAGCATATCCCAGAGGAAAAGTCTGCAATCTATCATCATGTTTAAGTGTGCAAAAAGATCTGAAAGAACTATTAAAACATACTAAATCTTACAAAAGGAAGCAAGTATTCTGACAAGTAGCTGACAAAATGGGGCCAAGCCCTAACATTGTCACTGTTATAAAGAGAACATATAAAATATCACTGCCTTAATATGCATTAAAGAAATGCTTCTTAATTTTGCAGGTCTTCCCCCTTTTTTAAGATTTTTAAAATTTAAACAATGAAGTTGCCTGGAGGGCTCCTCTAGATTGCACTTTGTGTTTTAGCAAGCACTCAGAATCAGTGAGTGACGGAACACTGGAACAGGCTGCCCAGGGGGGTTGTGGAGTCTCCTTCTCTGGAGACATTCAAAACCCGCCTGGACACATTCCTGTGTAACCTTATCTAGGTTTTCCTGCTCTGGCAGGGGGATTGGACTAGATGATCTTTTGAGGTCCCTTCCAATCTCTAGCATACTGTGATACTGTGATACTAGATGCACCGTGGCTTTAATCCCCAATTACTTTAAAAATCTATTCTTAATGTAAGGACTTCTGGAAGCATTTTCTTGCTTTTGACAGAAAAGAGATTAAAGTTAATATCTTAAGAGCCTAAATGTGCCATACCTTACAGAGTGTAATTATTAACATAAAATTGACATCTGCAGGCAGCAAACGGACAAAGAACTTAGTTTCTCCTCAGAACTTTAAGATTAGATGTTAAAAGTATAACTACCACACGATGGATTCTACAGCAAGTGATTGCAGTTCCTCAAATTCTAGTTCTGTTGACCTGGAAGAAGCTACTCAGCAAAAGATATAACAACTTGCTTTACTATCATTGCTAATACAATGTCTTTAATATAGCCTAAACAAACCTTGGTTTATAATGGATTTAACATTCAAATCAACGTTTAAAAGGACAAGGGCATAAGCACCTGATTGCAGCTGTGCAATCTTTGATTTTCTTCCCTTCTAGAGAAGCTAAATGTTGCTCCAAAGCATCAAGAAGGCTACTCGGTGCCTGCAAAGAGAGACATTCAGGAACAGACTTGAAGAATCTAAGGTGAAGAAAATCAGTAGTTAAAAGACTTTGAGAGAATGCAACTGTAGGGTGACTGGTACAATGGCTCAGGATACTTATACCATATCTTGGCAACCTGCACATATTTAATTACTTAAAATACCAGGTGATGTACTCTCCTCACTACATTACTCTGTCATAATGACTCACCAGTAGGTATTGAAATATGTCAAGAGATGTTAAAATCAACAGCTGGGAAGCAGCAAGCAGACAATCGGAAGCAGTCAGTATTTCAAGAGGCACTAAAGGAAATTGTACCTGAAGTCATTTCTATGTACACACTCTGCAAGCCTTCACAATGATTTAAGTGGGCATTTAACCAAAAGCAAGCTTGCTAAAACCCACAGCTTCCTAATATCACATAAAAGCTTCATTATGGGAACTCACAGATATTAATTATGTCTTCAAGCACAATAGAAATAAGCTTGTCTTAAAACTCAGACTATGGCAGAAATGATCTAGAATATTTTACAATAGATCACTGCATATAAAAGCCAGGCTCTGACAGGGCTTGGATTTAACCACAAACTTGGACATAACTCGGTGACAACACACATAAAAAAGCAGAAGTGCCAAACCATAATGCCAAGTTCTTCTCATTATGCAACCCCAAACAGACATGTACTGGCAAGCGTAATAGGTTTGTCTACCTGTGAGAGATCTGGTATGTCTCCTCTGTCAATTCCAACTTGCTGTAATAAAGCAAATGAGCAAAATGAACCGGTTTTCTTTTGTTAAAGGCAGAGATGCTTAAAAATCAAACAACATTAAGATGATGTAAAAGGCACAAAGCTGTCCATATACATTTTAAATCTCCACAATCTGAACACTACAATAGTTGGTTATAACAAATTCTTCTGTTAAATGCATACGCATTTGAAGTAGGCACATTACAGATTTTAACAGATACTGCCTTAAAACAAAACACTAAGAATCAAGTGTTTCAGATTCTAAGGCTAGAGAAGTCTGCCTATCCCACAATTCTTATGGCTAACTCTCAGACCTACTGATCCAGAGCCCGTATTTGCTGAAACAAAGCACCTTCAAAGTTCTATGAAGCAGCTGTTTTCTAAAATGCAGATCAAACTTAAGATGTTCTGCAACAGGATATATTGTTACAATAGAAAGATTAATACTCTCAACTGAAGATAGTATCTCTGATAGAGATACTGTGTCAGGACAGACCCTGAGCCAAGCTTTACGGCTTGATTTTGTGTTAAGAGATATGTGAATAATGAAGGAAAGCAAAACAAGAACAGAAGCACATTTCAGCTGAGGAATTCCATACTACTACTATATCAATTCAGCAACGCTTCAGAACCAAGAACACAACAGAGTAACTACAGTATAAAAAGAACCACAATACAGTATTTTGCAAGGTGACTGCTTTTCCCCCTGTGAACACACCTGTAGCCAAGACATCTTTAAAAGAACACTCCCATGTTCATTCACCTCCCTCAATTTCTTATCTGTGAGCAGTTATTTCATCTAAAATCTATGGCAGAATTGCAGGTTTCCAACCAGAATACAGCTAGAATCATAGAAAGCAGCAAATTACCATGATGTGACTTCCTTCAAAGCAAAGCTATTCTTCAAAGAAAGCCCACAATTATTAGGTAGCCAAGGACATTTTAAAATGCATATTTATTTATCTCCTTCAGATAAAACAGTAATTATATTGCACTCAGGTTTTCAATACAGCCCTCAAATGAACTAATCACCAGGGTAGAGGCTGATGAGGTGGCCCTTGATGGAACTGCAATTAGGCTGGAAGGAAAGAATATCTGCTTTATGAGAAAATGAGCACTTTTATAAGCTATGAGAAAATCAGCACTTTTATAAGCTATTCCAAATACAAGGCATGATACTGGCTTATACATTGACTTAAATATTGGCTAACTGATATTTACCTCTGCAACTTTAAGGAACTCTGAGATCCGTGTCATTCTAGTGAGGAACTTCTTATATATATCAAGGCCTTCTTTGCACTGGTTCTTTTTCATATCAAAGTATTTTTCTACAAAGAGTGAGAATACTCGCATTAAATAAGAAACCAAGCATTCTGCAAAGGATATGCGAAGTCAAAGCATATAAACCAAGACAAATGAAAACAGCCCGCAGGTCTGTTTGATTATGTTAACTGCAGAGGTCACTATGCCTAACTTGCACAGAAGTGACAGAAGCTCCATCGAGCACAAGCTAATGCTCACATGCATGCAAACACCTTACCTTGCAGGTACTAGATCTCACAAAAGCATAACCACCCTGAAGAGGACAATCAAATTTAAGAATAGGTCACCCAAAGCAATGTAAATTCATCATCTTGGTTGAAATAAGGCAATTTTACAATCTGGCAGTCAGATATCTACTCTATTCCAGTGGCTACATATCAGGCAAGATTTGGATGTTTTCTGCCAGACTGATGCCTTGTTATGATGTTGTCTACAATGAGGTGCAATTGGTTACAAAACTGAAAGCAAGAGGGTCCCACTCTCCTTGAATCAGCACTTTCAAGGCCTGTTTCTCTATTAAGTTTCACTCCAAATGTGAATGAAAGCAGCTGCATGCTAATTCTTACTGAAGGAAGAGAAGTAGACAAGGGCTTCAGACTGCCAGGCTTCGGACTGTCCTTTACTAATTCTGGGTTTTGCTTTCCATTTTGCAAGCACAGGGTAATACCAGCAATCAGGCAGCTTGCTCCAGTCACAGAATACAACCAAACCAAGCAAGCCAACAGACTACTTTCAAACCTAGGCTCCCTTGCATCTCCAGTGTGTGCAAGTGAAAGGGCCTGAACCCTGAATTTGCAATTCCCCTTAAAATAGAAGATATGCTCTAGAAACATAAGTCAACCAATCATTAAAACCAAGCAACATTCAAATTTCAACAGCCAAGCAATCACAGATGGTGTGACTGCAAATTTGTAACTGACTATAGTTTATTCCACTTAAAAAGAAACAAAACCGGATCCCGTCTCTTACAGGAAAAAAAGCCCATCAATATCATGATTCAGGTTTGCAAGCACTTCAGTGAGACCACGAAAAAAAGGAACAATAAACCCACAATAAAGCAGTGCAAGTGAAGAAAATCACGACTTGGCTTCACTTGCATAAGCTTACCCATCCCTGTGTACAGTGCAATGGAAAATGCAATTGGACAGAAAAAGACTTGGAAATATTGGTGTTATTTCCAATTCAGATTTATTTTGATGTTTCACAACAAGACTATTTCAACTTCTCAGAATTACAGCTCTCTGTAATTGTTTACTGAGCATCCTCCCCAGAGTTTCATGTTGCAGAAAACAGTTATATTTACCTAAGAGGTTAATAATCCCTTCGTTATATGCCGCAAACAGTCTAATGGCATCTTTGAAGAGGAGCATGAAGGCAGCATTAATTACACCGTTTGTAAGTTCATTGCTATTGACCTAGGAAGATCAGAAAACAAAGTTAATTTAACTGAATTGATCCCTTACTGGAAAACTTCCTAGTTGAACTCCAATTCTCTATCCCAAGGCATGCTTTTCGTTCATCTCACGGGCTATTAGTGGAAAGTAGCAGCACAGCACATCAACACAGGATCAAATCAAATCATTTTGGCACATATTTTTGTTAACTAATGTTAACTAACTAGAAGACAGAGGGCAGAAATAACCAACTTTTAAATGAATAAGCAATTCTTACATAGTAAGAATACACAACAAACACTAACTTAGCATGAAGCACTCTCTCCAGTGAGCAAATACTTGTTTTCTTCTGATTTCTTGGAAGTATACCAATGAAGAAAACACTTAGTGCTCTTTAAGCTGTGCAGATAACATGGAAGCATGTTCAAAACCTTTAATCTTGACCTATTTTACAAGCTTGTGCAGGTTTGTACAAAGCCAGTAGTATACATATAGACATGTGCATATATTGCTAAACTTACATTGAAGTCGAGAAGTGCATCCATTTGATTTTGTATAATTGGTACAGTTTTGAGGAGTTTTTCTGTGCTCATCGTTCTCATCACCCCATCAGCCCTGTTGGACAAAACAAAAGAACATTCTTCACCTGAATTTTGAAGTCAATTGTTAGTGAGAAACAATGTAGAAAATAAAATAGGTCATCAGAGAACATTTAAATCATTGCTATTCAAAGCAGGCATTCTGGTGTTCAGGAATGCTGTCTAGCCAATACAATTGTAATAACTGCAGTGTACAAAAGCAACAACTTGTTTGGCCAAAATATGAATCCAAGATGAGTTTTTGTTCAGAGGAAATTAACCTGACAGTGCTCCGAAATATATATATATAGAGAAGAGCTATGATGCATCAGGTAAACATAAAACAATTCTCTGAGGGTTATTTCTGAAGCTCCTTTTTACCTATGCTTTTTCCAATCATCTGATGGTTATTTTGTGTCAGTTTGAATGATTTTCTTTGCAACTAAAAGCAGTCAGGAAGACTAAACAAACATGGCAATGTTTTTCAAGAACAGAAAGTTTATAGACTACACAACACTTCCTTTTAATGGCTGATTAGGAGTATTTGATTGTTTTATGAATTGTTCAGATGTAATAGACTAAGATTGGCTGCATATTTGAAATAACTCATCAAATGAATACCAAAAATACCCCAAGGAAAGCAACAACTGAGGAAGAGATTAAATCACCTCAGTGACAAGAAACAACTGTTTTCTGTAAGGCAAACCAGCCTGCTTTGCAGTTAGTTCATCAGCATGCACACAGCAAACCAAATGTTTCCTGCAAGTGCACGTCTTGCAGTGCATCTGCACAGAAAGGCAGTGGCTGCTCTCCAGGCTGGAAAGCAGCGAGGAGCACACTGCTTCCAACCTTCTACTCCTACTGTACACTCCATCCTAACAGCAAACAGCAACTGCAGTAAGTTTAATGTGGCAAGGCACGGGCGCAGAGCCCTGGAGGAAAACTGAGGTGTGGGAAAGGCAGATTGCTGCCACCACAAGTGATTCTTGCTGGCTTGCAGAAGGACTTCCAGGCACATGCTGTGGGCTAAATAATTCATCTCATAAGGCCTGAAACACTTGGTTGTAAAACAACTGTGTTAACAATCAATAGCGTATCTGCAACCACCTGACCACACACGCATCACATACGTGGAAAAGGCTGAGTGGTTTGTGTGGTTGGGATTCCAACTATCTCTAAAGGCAGAAAGAACAGAAGGAGCTCAAGCATTTCCCTTTTATTTTACCATCATACTTCAAAACTAAAGGGACTCTATACTATTAGCAAGGAGACATAAACGATTTGGACACTGTTCTGCGGCCAGTTCCAAATGCCTTTGTAACACTAATGCAAGGTATCATTGGACAGCCAACTACTGCTTTAACAGTTTAAAGTTGAGATTTTTGTGGGCTAAGAATTGTTTTTAGCTTCTATATAAATTAACCTGTGCAAAGATGATAAGGAATGCCCCAATGTAAAACTAAAATTAGGGTTTTAAACTTTAAAAAGCACTGTATACAGAGATAATGGAAAAAGATGGAAAGACTTTTAACCATCACCAGCTCTCCAGCCTTCCAATGAAGGAGATCTACAGATTAGCTCTATCATTCACTGTAACAAGCAATTACCTCAACTACTGGTGCTCTGCACTGTATTATTTGATATGTAAAGAGGTACCTACTCTCAAACAACTAATTCCTCTTCAAGGAGCTCACTTTCCAGGAGCAATTTTAATTCCTATATATGAAGTATGAATTGCACTACATTTACAAAGGTTGTGAACTTTATATGGATGTTTCGGGACACGAATAGAGAAACATCAGGAAGGACTGCAAGGTGTTTCACAGAACACTCATGTCCTGGTTCCAGCTGGGATATACAGACTTAATTTTCTTCCCAGCAGCTGGTGCAGTGCTGGGTTTTGGATTTAGTCTAGGAATAATGCTGATAACACACCAGTGTTTTAGTTGCTGCTCAGCAGCACTTACCCTGATCAAGGACTTTTCAGTCTCATGCTCTGCCATTGAGGAGGGGCACAAGAAACCGGGAGGAAGCAGAGACAGGACACTTGACCCAAACTAGCCAAAGGGGTATTCCATACCACAGCACGTCATGCCCAGTATAGAAACTGGGGGGAGTCACCTGGAAGGGCTAGATCACTGCTCGAGTTGGGCTTTGTTATCGGTCAGCAGGTGGTGAGAAATAGTATTGCACATCACTTGTGTTTCTTGCATTTAATTCCTCTTTCTCCTTTTAAAAATTATTATTATATTTTACTTTATTTCAATTATTAAACTGTTCTTACCTCAACCTGCAGGTTTGACTTTTTCCTATTCTATTCCCCATCCCATTAAGGGGCTGGAGGGAGTGCGAGTGAGCTGCTGCGCAGCACTTAGTTGCATGCTGGGGTTAAACCACAACGTTTAAACATTCCAGAGCTAGAAACACAAGTAAATTGCATAGTTCCCTATACTGCATGCAAGAAAAAGCAATTTTGTGATGCATTGTAAAAGATTTATCTAAACTTCTACTTGGTTTGATGCATACCATTTTTCATTTCTTTATATTAAACTGTTAATGTCTAAAGAAGCCAAATCACAACAACTGAAGTAAGATATTTTTGCATATACATAACTGAGCAACGGAGCCTTTTTGTGTCATGGGAGACATTCAACTGCGAAAAGCAGACGTTACTGCTCTACTAAGTGGGAGCCAACTGCAGTATTTTCCACTCTGAGGCTTTGCCTTATGCCCTGTAATTCAAAATAAGTAAAACAAAACACAGCTCTTACCCTCTTTTTACTTTCGTGAAGTCAAAAGCCACTTGTCTATAGGAAACTGCCTTTTCATTCAGATACCTGCTATATCGTCTGATAAACGTTGACATGTTATAACCTAAAAAACAAGTTCCAGAAGCTTATTACTTACCCTGTCAATTAAAGAACAAGAACCTCAGTCTAAAAGTGCAAGACATTAACTCAAAACAGCTTCATTAGCTATACAAAAGAAGGCAATAATATAGTCTTGTGAGAAACAGTGTACATCATCGTGTTTACCATGTAAATCAGACAATATGGAAGACAATCTAGAAGACCTGACCAACGCAAAAGTTTACACTTTATTTCCAAGGAAATTACTTCCAAAAGCAAAACAAAATATTTTTATGCAAGTTCTCTCACAGTCTGATAGAAATTGCTATCAAATAAATTGGACAGAGCCTTGGGTGGCATGGTTTAGTGTGAGGTGTCCCTGCCCATGGCAGGGGGGTTGGAACTGGATGATCTTAAGGTCCTTTCCAATCCAAACTATTCTATGATTCTACATGCATTCATGAAAATGTTCACATCGGCTCCACAACATTCTCTCATTTGGAACTGAACAGAAATAAATAAAAGGCATTGAAGGAAATATTAAGACACGACAAAAATTCCTCAATGTTAAGACAGTGGCTATAGGAAATGTTTTGATAACTGTCAGTCTAAGGATAAAGACCAAGAAATGAAATGTGTTTGTAAATTATACTGAGACCTTGGAAGTTAAGACTCACTAAAATGAAGCAATTTGCAGACCCTTGTTGTACCTGAGAAAGATTTGCCCCCAGGGCACCTCCCTGTGTGCCTGTTTTGTGGCAAAAATGAGAAGTAGCTATATGAAAACTAACGCAGAAGGTAAGAAACCACCCCAGCAGACAAAGACAAAAGCAACATTCTTCCCTGTGAGGGTGCTGAGGCGCTGGCACAGGGTGCCCAGAGAAGCTGTGGCTGCCCCATCCCTGGCAGTGTTCAAGGCCAGGCTGGATGGGGCTTGGTCTAGTGGAAGGTATCCCTGCCCGTTACAGTCGGCTTGGAACTGGATGGGCTTTAAGGTCCCTTCCAGTTCAAACCATTCTATAATTCTACATATGATCAGAACTGCACTGAAATGCAGCTAAGAGTTTGGAAGGGTATTTCACCTAAAAAATCAAAACCAGAACTTATTTGCCCATAGAATTAGCCTCAAAGATGGATGGAATGGCTTGTGAACAAATTCTCAAAAAGTTAATTTCTTCATTTAGACACAGTTCTTGTATCACTGACGCTGTATCCAATGTACATATGATGTATTTGTTGAAATTGAAGCTACCAATCAAAATATACCTCTTCAAATGGAGAAATCTCTTCAGAAATAAGAGGAACAGTCAGATCTGTTTAGCTAAACAAGTTAGAAGCAATTATAGGTAAAGCCTTTCCTGAAAGATACAACCAATGCCTCCAGCAGACAGCTTCTGCCATGCCACAATAGCATTGAAATTAAGAAATGCTTTTTGGGGCAAAACAGACAGAAAAATGACTTCTGAAATGACGGGACCCATTAGAGTCACCAAGTTGCACTGACTGCTCCCCAGCACTCTACCAACTTGTAATGAAAAAGTCACCTTACCTTGCAATCCACTCTTGTCTAGGAAATTGCTCAGATTAAACAACGTGTTTCTGGACGCCAGATACTGGATAAAACGCTGGACGAAAGGAAAAATTGGAATGCTTTTACTATGTTACTCATGAGCTGCAACTGAGGTAACAGTATTAGGAACTCTTCTTAGCCAGTTTATGAAATTGAGCTTTTATACTGTAAGCCTGATGTCAAATCTGGAAGCTATTACAAAAGCTCAGATGAACTTTCAAATGAAGCTACTCAGAATTTTCTGTGTAAAAAATCTATGACAAATCAAAGTGAAGGAGATGTTGCACAAAGGTCTCTGACTCAGAGACTTCGTTTATTTGAAGCCAGAATACAGAACTGGAAGCTTCTGACCAAATCCCCCCAAATACATTCTCATTTTACATGCTCACAGTTGGTTCACTGACTTCAAGTTTATAACAGTTGATTTCATTTTACCCATCAGCCGAGGCTAGTTGGTAATGCATGTGTAATGGTACTTAGCTTAAATATGAAAAAAAGGTGATATAAATGTTAGTTTGCTTATAAATCGAATGTTAAATAAACATAAGAATCCATACAAGGCATTAACACAGTATCACAGTTAGTACATCTTATTCGTTACACCTAATTCTGAATTAGGTTTCACAACGTGATTTTCATCTTGTAAAGACATTTCAGATCACTGGCACCACATCTTAATTTAGTAGGAAAAATAGCTCTGTCATATGAACCATTGTATAGAGAGCTGTTACAAAAAGAAACCAAACATTCACTTGCAATAACATTTTGACAGAGGGAAAAGAAATAGTTCTGATTAGTGTAACATATACCACTGAATTGTTTTTGTTGGCATAAATACACAGGTTATGTTGGAAAAGGGCTGGAGAAGTGTAAAGGCACTTCAGTGCTCTGCTGTAACAGAATTCAGCAAAAGCTGCAGAACCAAATGCTTTTCAGGTTTTTTGCAAAGGGATTTACAGATTCTCTAAGAACTTGTAGACATTTGCATCATTTCAAGCATTGGAACAGGCTGCCCAGGGAAGGGGTTGAGTCACCATCCCTGGAGGTATTGGAAAGTCGTGCAGATGTGGAGTTTGGGAACATGGCTTAGTGGTAGACTTGGCAGTGCTGGGTTAACAGTTAGACTCAATCTTCAATCTTTTCCAACCTAAATGATTCTATAAGCACTCAGTTGCCATGTTCATTGACCAAGAACTATTTTTATGTGTGAAAAGTTTCATCTTGAGCGGCAACCTAACCCTCACTACTTCCATAACACATTCAGCAAGCAAAATTTGTTTGGCAGTTTTATTCTTAAAATACAAAGTATTTCAGACAGTGGACTCATGAAATACCTTTAATTACTATGAAGTGTTTTGGCATCAATGCAAGTACACCAAAAGCATAGAGACTATTTTGGGAAGTGTCAATTATCCCAGTGACAATGCTTAAAGTCAACATGAGAAGTTTGCCCTCTTGTGGCTTACTTAGCTTCAAAGAATAGATTTTCACCAAGGCATACTCTGCAGCTAAGCTGCAAGAAAAACCATTATATATAACCCCACCACAAGCCAGCCAGTCAGCCAGAGGAAGGAGGCAAACAACCCATAAGAACACTGCAACCTGAAATGAACAGTTTGGGTTCTTTCTACAAAATCCTACGTGTAATTTTGTAAAGCTATCCCTCTAATTCCAATATTCATAGAGCTTACCTTATACTGACTGCTTACAGCAAAAAGGAAGGTTTAGAAACACTTTCTAAGGAAGCCTTACAAGTAGAATTTTAGGGTTTTTTTTTTAAATGCAGGAACTTCCAAGCTGCCGCATATTCCATTTGAAAAAATAAGGCCCCAGAGGAATTCCAGTTGTGGAACAAACCAAGCTCATTCCTTTCTGTGTAAACTGGGGTTTTATTTAATTGTTCTACAGTATTTGATGCTATTTTGGTGTTCAAACTCAAAGCCAGCTCAGAGGCACACATTCGTCTTCACTGCAAAGGGCTAAGGGGTGATGATGGAAATCAGTTCAGAATCAAGTTATCAGGGAAAAAATACCATCTGGATTAGCTGGAGCATGAACCTGAAAAATCTTCCACATCTTCAGCTTCCAGAATCCCATTCCAAGTTTATTTCTGTTGGGTTTGGGGGTTCTTTTATTATTAGAATAACACCACAGGAAAAAAAGATACCTCCAGCATTTAAGACACCAATTCTAAACTTATAAACTATATTTAAAGTAGAAACAAACTAAATAGCTAACATATAATGAGACCTGTGCTCTTGCAGGGTTAAGACACAAAGAAGCAAAATAAATCTTTTCTTACAAAGACCATTAGTGGGAAGCATTTAGCTGACATTTATAGAAATGAAGCGCTGTAACTGTTCCCAGACATATCATTTTTGGTCTTACCTCATTTCCATACACCATTAAATGATGGGTTGTGATGAGAGATTTGAAGACCACTACCCAGCTACTGTTGGTAGTTCTTTCAAACAAGCTGTCTGCCAGCTGGGGGATGTTCACATTCATCTCATTTGTGCACTGGATTAAATCTGCAAGACAGGAATTTTTGTTATTATTATCATGAGGTTTGTGAAGGAACATCAGTAACATACAAAAATATCAGTGCATTCATTTTATATAGTGATATTTTCTATGAAAGCTGAGGGGGGCTTTCTAGCAAGATAAATAATTACTTGAAAATCACCATGGTACTGAGCTACCAGAAGCTTGTAACACAAACTCAAGTCTGCTCACTGCCAAGATTCCAGGTATTGAACTGCTTTAGCAGTTGCCTTAGAAGGCCCTGGAAGAGAAGTACTATAATGACTTACACTATCTCTGACTAACAACTCCCAGCTTTCAAACATCTAAAGCATTAAATAGCAAAGTAATTCTTACATGCTCCCATTTCATCAAGTTTTACTAGAAGATTATGACCGAAATTAACTGTAACCTCTGATTTCTGGCCTTTTAATGGACCTGTAAACCCTACTAGCCATTGGTTCAATGTGAGTAATAAGAGATTCAAATGTTGCTTAGTCTTGATACAATGCTATCAACACCTTTAAAAGGGCAGAGGAAACGTTAAGTGAAAAAAGGAGCCTCAAGTTACAACACCAGAAGCTTGACAGATGAATTTAGTTATAAGTGGGTTATTAACTGAAAAGATTAGCTAAAACAAAGCTATCCAATTCTTGTCCAACCTGGAATTCCAGTAGGCAAGATCCAGTGACTCTTCAAACAGCTGTTAAAAAGTTACCGTGCCTCTCTTTATTCTAGCTTTGCTACTGTCACAACTGTATAATCAGTTAGCCACACTTACCATACAACTAATATAATAACATATAATAATGCAGTAACTCACTGCCAAATGCTAATGAAGGAAGCTATGACTTAAGATCACGATGCTGCAGTGACAAATACAACACAAACAACTACATTAACATCTGGATGTGATGTAACACAGCTTGCCAGCATTTAATACAAAGCTTAACTTAAAGCAACGCAGTACTGATGACATTTTACTACTGTTACCACCTCAAAAATAAAACAGTAATTTTCACTCCAACTGCCAAAGGTCACAGCTCAGTAAAGATCGAGACTTGACTAATCCCTGTGCCTGCCTATGGCACAGGGCTTATTCAAGTTACTAAGTAGAAACATCCATTTAATCTTTAACCTTTGAAGACAGTTTTATATTTGAACGAACAATCATTTGTCACAGAGGACTTGTGAAAGACAAGATCCTCCTTCAGCCAGAGAAGCAGGGAAGTGTGGCTACCATAAACTGAGAACTAGTACGGTCAGGACTGAAAGGGCTGCTGCTTACAAGCTGAAGTATTAAAGGAAGCAAAGCAGGAAATGATTTTTACATTCAAAATGTAATGAGATGGCGAGATTAGATGTTTCTTTATCTACAAGTAAAACTGTGATGACTACAGGCAGTCATGACCTCATTTTTAAGTCAGGGTTATCTATTATTGGATGATGATTTGGGGCTGTTAAGACAATGCAAGGATATTACTCAGCAAGAGATCTGCTCTGAACTGGATCATTAAAACCAAGCCCTGCAGCATCCTGATCTTCAGGTCTTCCCACCTAAGTAACAAAACAAGCAGTTTTGTGCAAGGCTATCCAGCAGGAACACCCATTCAGTACAAAGGTATATGCATCATGGGATGTCAAGTCATACATGTGGGCACAAGAGGTGCAAGTGCATATTAGAAAGTGAGAACTTCTATTAAATGCAACATTTGCCAACAAGTCAACAGTGACTCACTGGCAAATGGGTCTATCCACTATCTAAAATTAGTTAAAAATCTCCATTCTGGATGATACTTGGTGCTGGAATAAATGCTTTCTGAACCGCCACTGGACTTGCAAATGATGTTTTGGTATCTGTTGCAGTGCGTAAAAGAAAACAGGCTCTGTAACCCAGCAGAAAATCATCCCTCACAGGAGTGACGAGTGTCTATGTGAAAAGCATATGAATGAACTTGGGGGGCAGGGGGAGAGAGGGCAGGCACGTTAGGAAGGAGCACTAACAGCCAGCTGGGAGAGAACACAGGCAAGAACTGAAGTACACAGGCAAGGCTGGCCCTGACTGGAAAGGAGTAACTGTGATACCACAGTTACTACAAACTAAGTTTTAGCAAAACATGAAGTTTCCTTCTCTACAAAAACACAGGTTGAGTATCACAGATACTTAAAAACCTGCTATGTCTTAACAGCCCAAAATGCCTACATCATACACATTTCAGAAGTGTTACATCTACCTAAAGGTTCTTTGGGTGTATTTACATGAGTGATGTTCATTAGGTAAAGAAATATTTGCACAGTTCAACCCAAATTACATCAGCAATTTTTGTGCTAACCATAGCACAAACCCAGCAGACAGCACCCTGCAGCCCACACTGCCTGTTGAGGAACACTGTCATATTCAGCGTTCCTGCTTATTTATCCTATTCCCACAGACACCCTTCGTTAAGGGAAAGGAATGAATATATCATTATTTTCACATCCTACACTTTACACAACTCGCCTCACACCCACCTATGAAAATAGTAGCTACATGTTTTGAAACCCAAGTGCCCAAAGCAACAAATCTCGAGACTGCTAGTCTGGTGTGAGCTATATATACCACAGGCAGGTATACAACCAAAGGGCATGGCACTGAGGGGAATAGCTTTAACCTTAGAAAAAAACAGAAAAGAAGCAAAGAAAAAGCAAGCAAACAACAAAGGATAACTCTTGGTGAATTAAGTGTGATGGCTGTTTGATCTTTGATCTTCTTTTCACAGGAGAGAAGGAGGAATTGAATTAGGATTGAACACTAACCCCTATCAATACCACAGAAAGGAAGGTCACTCTCCTGGGAAGCAGAAACTATCTCAAAGCTGCTAAAACTTCCACAGCATAAGATACAGTGCATACAGATATTAAATAATAAACATTGATCTTTGTTTCAAAGGCAGCAGTTCACTGCTGAGAACTTTAAGTTAAGCTTGCAGCTGTCTGGGAAGGTTGTATAAGAGAAGCTCAGACAGCAAGGAATGCAGAGTCATATCCATAGAGGCAGAGACAGACCAGAGAATGGCCATAAGCATAGAGCAGACAAGGCACACAAGCAGCTGAAGGAGGTGGATTCATTCTATCAGCAGAGCATAAGACTAAAGGCAGAGAGAGAGCAAGACATTGCCAGGCATGGGGCAGCCACAGCTCCGCTGGGCACCCTGTGCCAGCACCTGAACACCCTCACAGGGAAGAGCTTCTGCCTAAGAGCTCATCTCAATCCTCCTCCCTCTGTCAGTTTAAATCCATTCCCCCTCGTCTTGTCCCTATGCGCCTTTGTCAAAAGTCAGTTCAGTGAAACATGAAGATTGCCATCTTGCTGTGAGAGTGGCAGGTCAAGCACTGCTTAAGTTTATGCTAAACCTGCATATGTCACATCACAAGTTACTTGCTAGAACAGCACAGCTAAGAAAAACAAACATAAGCAGTACAGACACCTCAAACTGACCACTTCAATTTTCTACTACCCTTTTACTGCAGCTATTTTAAAACGAGCACTTGCTTACTCACTGAATCCATATTCATGTTTGCTAAACAGCTAAAAACATAAGACTGTTCTGCTACAAGACTCAGCAGTTGAGCTTGCCCAGGACCAATTCCTGCAAAATAAGGGGGTTTTAAATACTTACATGGAAATCACTTGGGAATAGAAGTTATTCTAGACTACACAATGCCTTCTTAAGTTGGGAAGCTACAGTAGAAACAGGGATCTATGGAAAAGCATCTCCAAGTAGCAGTTGCAATGAAGGAGCTCATTACCCCAGTGCTGATAAAAAACGTTAAGGTAAACCGTGGCAATAGATAGTTCTTCCAGGCTGTCTAAGTTTGGTCTAACACAGGACCAAAACATCTTCAGAATAAGAGCACTCTGATCTTCACTCATATGTGGATGTTGTAGTTTTCATGAAGTTGACTGGAAAATGACTAAGAAAAAAGTACTACAATCCTGGGAAGCCACTCACATGTGATATTCAGACTAACTACAACTAGAAACCAAGTCACAAGTCCTGTCAAGCACTCAGGCAGTTTGCACTGTAAGAATGAGCCCAATTAATTCCTTTTTAAAAGGTATTACAGAGCTCAAAAAGAAGAGCAGATCACTTTACTACTGCTCCTATTCAAAGGAGCCAGTTTTCACACTGCAGCTAGCCTTTGCCTGCATGGCATGTTTGCTTTTGATCCCTGCTAGAGATATTACTGTTGTAAAAACTCGCTGTGTCCCCAGACAGCTTCTCACAGGAGTCAAGCCTGTGGCTGGAAGTCCACCCACAGCCACAGAAATTGGCATCACAGATGCAGAATTGTAACTTAGTGCAAGAGGCAATACGAAAATGGTCAACTGAACTCTCCAAAAGGGGCAAAATTCACCTTAGTGTGCATTTTAACTTCACAAACTCACATACGCTAGAAGTATAAGGCATGTATACCTTCACCACGTGAAACAAATGTTTGATTTCTCCCATGCTAATGTAAAACCAACATACAAAAGACACTATAGATGATTAATCAAACAAACCACATGGTCACAGCCTGAGCTTAGGTATTCAAGAATATACACAAACTTAGCTCCAGGTCCAAGAGGAGTCTCCAGTTTATTCTGTGATCTTCCACAAACACATGTACATAGCCAGGCCCAACAAGTCTTACGGATGAATAGTTCTTTGGTTATGAAGACTATTAAAGTACAATCCTACTATATTCGGCAAATAGCTCACTTCTTTGTATCATTACCTTTGGACACTGTTATGTACCTCCACTCTACCACAAGGTACGGGCAAAGATTAAAGGTCATTCTGAACAGACAATACACTTTTCAGGTAGCACATGAAGCTTTAATTCCGATAAACTCAATGCCCAGACAAAGAAAACACTGTGATAAAAGAAATACATATATAATCACACATGAAACTCATAAATAATTGTTAATATCCTACTGTTTCAGAACAGTCAGAATAAATCTACTCTAAAATACATACAGTCAGAAGTTCAGTTTAGCAGGAGAAGTGAAGTTATCAAACAAAGCTGTCAGAAAGCTCTCACTTGCCTTAATACTTCCCTTTTTTCTTAAGAGGATGAAAGTCAAGAACCATTATTAGCATTTAAATACTTATCAGTGGATCCAAACTACAAGCCAAGCATGCATCAGGTTCAAGTTTACCTAACCAGTAAATTTATAACTGAACCCAAACCACACAGCAAAGCAGTTTCTTTTTTAAATACAAAAGGAAAATTAAAACATTTCTTGAAATAGGTGAATAATTATACTTAGGAAATTATGGCCACATAGAGGAGCTCAATAGAACACAATCACCTATTTAGCACATGTAGTACCTTTCAAGCTGAAGAGGTAACACGCTAGTGACTGACGTTCCACTTGCACGAGGGAACACTTGTGGCTAATGACTATCGGTGGAATATAGGACAGTGTCTACACTTAAAATAATCCTACTCAAGAGGGTGCATTTGCTTATGATCAATTCCCCTTGCACCTAAGGCCATACGAAATTATTTTAGCAAAGATTTAAAAACCTATTGATAGCTTATTTTTCTCCTTAGGGGAACAGATTCTCCACAAGATGCAGCATTCAAATCTGAAACGCTTTTGCTTCATTACACTTTTGAAAACCATGTACATTGGGGAAAATTTCAGTGCCTCCACTTAACCCAGCAGCTGAAAGAAAAAGATGCAGGTGTCTGCTCTGCTAAGATTCAGGTTCAATTCCCTTCTCTAGCTGTCTAGATTTCAATTCATACAATGCTTTCGAATGGACCTTAAAGCTCATCCAGTTCCAACCCCCTGCCACGGGCAGGGACACCTTCCACTAGAGCAGGTTGCTCCAACCCCATCCAACCTGGCCTTGAACACTGCCAGGGATGGGGCAGCCACAGCTTCTCTGGGCACCCTGTGCCAGCGCCTCAGTACCCTCACAGGGAAGAATTTCTTTCTAATATCTAATCTAAATGATTAGATGAATGGAACTGGATGATCTTAAGGTCCTTTCCAACCCTAACCATTCTATGATTCTAAATCTATCCTCTCTCAATTTACCTTCCAAGTTATACCAATTGCCACTATGCTAGGGTCTAATTTTCTTAAGTTAGTACTTCTTGCTTTACACAAATATTTTCATCACGGGAACAGAGCAACAAATGTCAAGTGCTCCCTCAGTTGGTCACTGATCTTAACTGAAATGCAAGTGCTGACTACAAACATGTTATGCATTTACACAGGAAAGGCATTAACAAGGGGTACATGAGAATGTCAGCAGAGACAGGACCCTTTCACACGTAATGACACACAGAGTAGGAACAGTGAATGCTGCCAACTTCCTTTAGGAATAAGGTGACAAATTTCAAAGCTCAGAAGTCAGCAAGTGTGCATTAAATTGTTTACTAATCTGAAATGATGGGATTTATGCCATGAAGAAGTCTGCCAGTAGACAAAAAAATCATGGCAGTAAGGTGAAGTTCCCGACGACTGGAAGAAGGGAAATATAACCCCCATTTTCAAGAAGGGGAAAATGGATGACCCGGGGAATTACAGAGCAGTCAGTCTCACCTCTGCGCCTGCAAAATCTTGGAGCAGATTCTCCTGGAAGGCATGCTAAGGCACATGAAAAACAAGGAGGTGGTTGGTGACAGCCAGCATGGCTTCACTAAGGGGAAATCCTGCCTGACCAATTTAGTGGCCTCCTATGATGGGGCTACGAAACTGATGGACAGAGGCAGAGCAGTTGATGTCATCTACCTGGACTTATGCAAAGCATTCGACACTGTCCCACATGACATCCTTGTCTCTAAATTGGAGAGACATCAATTTGATGGGTGGACCACTCGGTGGATAAAGAACTGGCTGGATGGCCGCACGCAAAGAGTTGTGGTCAATGGCTCGATGTCCGGCTGGAGACCGGTAACGAGTGGTGCCCCTCAGGGATTGGTGTTGGGACCGGTCTTGTTCAACATCTTTGTCGGTGACATGGACAGTGGGATTGAGTGCGCCCTCAGCAAGTTTGCCGATGACACCAAGCTGTGTGGCTCGGTTGATACGCCGGAGGGAAGGGATGCCATCCAGAGGGACCTCGACACACTTGTGAGGTGGGCTGATGCCAACCTGATGAAGTTTAACCATGCCAAGTGCAAGGTCCTACACCTGGGTCGGAGCAATCCCAGGCACAGCTACAGGTTGGGCAGAGAAGAGATTCAGAGCAGCCCTGCAGAGAAGGACTTGGGGGTGTTGGTCGATGAGAAAATAAACATGAGCCGGCTGCAGTGTGCGCTCGCAGCCCAGAAAGCAACCGTATCCTGGGCTGCATCAAGAGGAGCGTGACCAGCAGGTCGAAGGAGGTGATCCTGCCCCTCTACTCTGCTCTCGGGAGACCTCACTTGGAGCATTGTGTGCAGTTCTGGTGTCCTCAACATAAAAAGGATATGGAACTGTTGGAACAAGTCCAGAGGAGGCCACGAGGATGACCAGGGGCTGGAGCACCTCCTGTATGGAGACAGGCTGAGAAAGTTGGGGCTGTTCAGCCTGGAGAAGAGAAGGCTGCGTGGAGACCTCATAGCAGCCTTCCAGTATCTGAAGGGTGGCTATAGAGATGCTGGGGAAGGACTCTTCATCAGGGACTGTAGTGACAGGACAAGGGGTAACGGGTTCAAACTTAAACAGGGGAAGTTTAGATTGGATATAAGGAAGAAATTGTTTACTGTTAGGGTGGTGAGGCACTGGAATGGGTTGCCCAGGGAGGTTGTGAATGCTCCATCCTTGGCAGTGTTCAAGGCCAGGTTGGACAGAGCGCCTTGGGTGACATGGTTTAGTGTGAGGTGTCCCTGCCCATGGCAGGGGGTTTGGAACTAGATGATCTTAAGGTCCTTTCCAACCCGAACTATTCTGTGAATCTAAAAAATGCCTTCCTCTGATTTTGTTAGGAATCCAGTTACAGCAAGCATTAGTGGTGGTGTGAAGTTTCATTTACTAATGGTTGTTACAGGTTTAGGATTAACATTCCCCCAACCTCCTCCCTAAAAGAGCTAATGATCTATATGCCCATATTGATGTTAAACAGTCCTGTGATAGGTTCTGGCAGGGCACATCTTTGCTTTCCAGAAGGACATGGAAAGTGTTATGCAATAGGGAAAAAAAAAGGTGTTACTGAGGGAAAAACAGTCACTGCAGTTATATTCATGTAACATTTGTCAGCAAATCTGAAATGAAGTAGAAACTGAAGTCAGGCGCATAGCAGTAGCAGTAAAGTTTTCCATGATCAGTTTTTAGTCTGTCATTTATCAAACTAGAAGTTCCTCTAAAACAAGTGGTTTGTATGAAATGTGACGTGAAGGATCAGAATTACACAACCTCTGTATATTAGATATGATTTCCTACTTGTATCCTTTTGTTCAGATTTCCAGATCATCTGCCTTCCTTGAACAGAAGGCAAGTCAAAACAGCCCCTTGTTCCCAAATGTCCTAGGGAAATATATCAAGGGGAAGAGGTTTTTCAACTGGCTGCTGTTGACAAGGATTTTGGATTATGGAGGTTATTTTTTCCATCCACCTTGACAAGCTGACTATGGGCGTTTATTCTAATTTTACCCAGTTACAAAAACAAAAACAAACCCCACACATATGCCAAAAAACCCAACCCCAGACCTGAAATGAGTTCACAAACACATACTAGTTTTATTCAAAAGATGTATGAACTCTTGCAAACCCCCTTGGAAACATTTATAGAACCTTTACCATGCACTGTTCTTCAATACTTAAACACTCCAGGAGTTAACTGTGCCACAAAAGGATTTTTGACACATAAAACCAACAAGAAATCAGGAATACTGAAATAAGAACAAAACACAGAGGTAGTCTGTAAAGTGTTATTAAAATCTACTTTGATAGATTACGTTTCTGAACCCTGATACATTCAAATCTGATTCTCCACATTCCAACTGCCATTTTAAACCCAGACACCTTCAAGTAAGCATATGGCAGATTTCTAACTTTCCCACCTCTTCCATAGGTGATGTCCTTATTTAAACGTGGGAAATAGGATTAGAAGTTCCTGAATGTAAATAAGTATTTTCATTAATTTCATTAGAGACCCAAACAGTCTGTTCAAAAGCAATACTCAAAGTAGCTCTGAACATTAACTCAAGCAGGTTTTATGTAATTTAAATTTGATTTCTTTCTCAAAGAGATACATTTGGTACACTGAAAATGAAACCTGTGCCAAAACGAAGAAACCCCAAATGGCATACTGAAGTGACAGAGCTAGAAACTGAGTGATGCTACATTTCAGTCTGAGCCACTAAGTGACATTTAATGTCCCAGTAGAATAAGCAGCATGTATTTGAGAACTGAGTGAATACTTAGGTGTTGTCATAATTACCAGAAAATACCTGTTATTTGCAGTTTAAATTGTATTTGTTGTAAATGTCATAGAATGATGGAATAGTTAGGGTTAGAAAGTACCTTAAGATCATTAATGCCATGGGCAGGGATGCCTCACACCAAACCAGGTTGCTCAAGGCTCTGTTCAATCTGGCCTTGAACACTGCCAGGGATGAGCATTTACCACTTCTTTGAGCAACCTGTTCCAGTGCCTCACCACCCTCACAGTAAAGAACTTCTTCCTTATATCTAACCTGAACTTCCCCTGTTTCAGTTTAACCCCATCACCCCTTGTCCTACCGCTACAGTCCCTGATGAAGAGTCCTTCTCCAGCATCCTCATAGGCCTCCTTCAGGTAGAGGAAGGCTGCTCCGAGGTCTCCAAGCAGCTTCTCTTCTCTTCTGAATAAGCCCATTTGTACCAAATTGCTTTACCAGGAGTTTTCTACAGCAGCCTTACAGGTGGCTTCACCCAAGTCTCCTTGAGACAGGGTAGACGAGGAAATCTGGACCACGCATTGCTCATAACTGACAATAAAAATCCCAGTTGATAATTCTTCCTGTGCATATAATGGCATCTTAGTTGCTACACACACTGACTCAGGAAACAATTCATGGAACAGTTAAAGAAATCTGAGAAGATCCATTCCATTCAGCGCTTTCCATGTTTAAAAAGAAATGTGATTTATATTATATAAGCAGAAATAAAAAACACAGGAGGCAGGTTTAATATAATGTTGAATAACTTCTTGTACAGCCAACATTTTAGATTTTCATTTCATCAAGTTGCATCTTGTCTTTTTCTTCCAATTCAAATCCGACTCATGTTCTCCTGCTACTTAAAACTACAACTTGTAATGGCAATTCTTCGAAACTAAGCATTTAAAGAAATCTCTCTATCAGTAACCCTGTGAACTCAGCATTCCTGCCTCATGTATCTCTGGCTAGATTTACTCCTATGGCAACACCTTGACTAACCTTTACTTCTTATGACAGGCTAAGAAAGTTGGGGCTGTTCAGCCTGGAGAAGGGAAGCTGCATGGAGACCTCAGAGCAGCTTCCAGTATCTGAAGGGGGCTACAAGGATGCTGGAGAGGGACTCTTCATCAGGGACTGTAGGGATATGACAAGGGGTGATGGGGTTAAACTTTATCAGCAGAAGTTCAGCTCAGATAAAAGGAAGAAGTTTACTGTGAGGGTGGTGAGGCACTGGAAGAGGTTGCCCAGAGAAGTGGCGAATGCTCCATCCCTGGCAGTGTTCAAGGCCAGGCTGGACAGAGCCTTGGGTGACATGGTCTAGTGTGAGGCATCTATGCCCATGGCAGGGGGTTAGACCTAGATCATCTTGAGGTGCTTTCCAACCAAATCATATTGTGATTCTATGTTTGAAGACCTGTAAAAACTAACAAAGATACTTTCAGTGAAAAACAGTAAAAATGGGTTTAGCTGGACCACTGCTTCAATGAAGACTTGCCGATTAACAGCAGGAGCGTCTACCAAAGCTCATCAGCAAATAAAGCATCAATAAATCAAACAGCAAGAGAAGTTAAAAATAAGGGAAGCACAACTCAAGCCAACAGATAGGTCACACTGACAAACAAGATATTTTGTATTATTGGTTTTATTTTTCATCTTAATTCCCACACACCAGTAGCTGTCAAATGACCACTTTGATCCAATATTCAGAATGATTATTCCAAGTACTCCACAGTTAGAAATCCTGCTGAAATGACAAGCCTGGCTAAGCTACCTGTACAGAATCCACTTCTCCAGACAGAGCGGAACATCACTTCCCAAATCGTTTCCTACCTTTAAACTTGCTGAGTGCCCCCATCATACTTTAAAGGTTACTATTAAAATAGTGCTAAATTTTGTCTCAACAGCTCCAGCCACATATTGGAAATTCAATACTCAACTTCAACTACATTTGTCTCATTAACCCAGAAACAACTACAGGCACATCTACACAAGCCTAAGTGTACCATATAAACAAGCTAAAGCAATTTAGAAACTGAATATACCAACAGCCCCATCCTTCTTATCTGCTCATCAGATAAATTTCTCCTTGGAAAAAATGACCATTTTAAGCTGTTCCATTCGTCCTGGAAGCATCATCACGCTAACCTTTAAAGTTCTAAAGTTCCTGGTATTCTGTTAAGCTCAATTTAAGCAAATAACCTGACCTGGAGGTCATCACAGCAGCATAAATAAATTATACAAACTTAGAATCACCAAGTTATAAAATAATTCACGCTGGGCAGAGACTCTGGATGTCACCTACTCTAATCCCATATCCGAAATGGGTCCATTTGAGAGCAACCAGTGCTAAACTCCACTCGGCTACTGCAGTCTTATAGGCTGGAGCCTGGATCCCTCTGAGGAATGAGTTCTCAAAGACATCCAAGTTGAGGAACATATATCAGTGACAACATGTTTTGTTCAGCTTTAAGACTCTTCCTCTCCCTTTTAATAGAAGGAAAAGGTTATCAAGCTCACAACTGAACAAACTCAGAGCTACTGGAGATGGCTTTTGTGGCTACTGCTCCAAGCTTACTCATTCCTTCATTTGCTACAACATTGCTACTCTTCAAGCAACAGTTTACTACACCTAGATCTTGATTTAAGTTTAACACATCATGTCAGTTAGTTTTCTTAGACCCACCACAAATCTATAGGAACAGGTTGGGCTGGTTACACAGTCTTGGAGAGCCATCAATAGGGAAGCAAGATGGAGGCTTAAATTACACTTTCCTTCTGACACTAACTTCAGTGGTGGTGGGTGGGATGGCAGGGGATAACACACAGGGGACACAACCCCACATAGCTTTTCCATTGTCCTACAAGATAAAAGAAATGGCTCACAGAAGACCAAAACTGGCAAAAGCCACTACAGAAGAGGAGATGATGACATGTGAGAGTAAGAAGAACAAGAGGAAAAAGGGAAGTGGACAAGTCCTCCCACATTCAGCAACAACAAGCTATTATATTACTCAGCCATTCAACTATGATCATCTGCTGTTCTCCAAAGATGCTTACTTTGGACTTCAGTGGTTACCCCACATCTCCATAATTCCAAGCTTCCTTCGATCTATCTTATATCCCAAAAGCCTGATGTTCTGCTGCAGATGAAAACAAAGGAACTTCCTCTTGTCCTTCTCAGTGGAGACAGAATATCCTCCCTCTGCATAAAAGCCATCAATACAATGGAAAACCACTATTGTCTACTTCATAAATATTTTTCTTCCAGACTTTCCTAACTTTCCAGTCATCTTAATTCATCTGATCTGCTCTGGATTCTCTACAAGTTTCACTATTTTAAATACAGTGTCCTAGGCTGGATACTGAAGCTCCCCCAGCATCAAATATAATGAATATAACTGTACGTCTCAGAACACATTCTTCTATAGACATACAAAAGGATTCCCATCTTTCCTATGGCCTCACATCGATGGTTTATAATGACAGTGAAATGAGCCAAAGCCTCTTCTAGTGCTCCTGCACTTTCAGATAATCCTTTTCTACTCAACTTTGACACCTTCTTTACTCATTTAGAACTTTGCCCTTGCAAGCATTCATGAAGTACTACTCCAACTTATCAGCAGAAATTTGCCTTCTACTGTTGATCTCAAGAGCAGTTGCAAACATTCCCAGCACAAAGCTATTCTCTGTTAACACATGGTGTATTCCAACACAACACAAAAGCATCAGTAGAACCAGACCCAGACATATTCTCCACTTCAAGTATCCTGCAATTTGAATACAGTGATGTAAACAGCCTATGTCAAAGCAGTTCTCCCATGAACTACTTCAAGAATCATGCAGGAAACACTCCGAAAAATATGTTTGTTACTTGCATTCATCAAAATCAGACAGCCAACAGAAACAGGAGATTATTTCAGCTAGAATCACAAGTTTGATTTCAGGTGTTTACCAGGTTCTGCCAACTTGAATTCAACTAATGTAAGTAAATATTCCTTAGCATAGTGTTCTCTTTCCTCCTGTAGCATTCCTTTCCTCTTGTAAAGGACAACAGTACTTAAATATCTGGTCACAGTTATCTTGTGAAGCTTAGAGAAGGAAGGCTTTTCAATGTTGAAGCCGTTTCAGCACCACTTTTTCCCTTTTAGACAAGCATGTTTTTAACGTAATGATATGAAGTTAAAGGTTACTGATCTCTGGAATGGATGTGGCACGCTGGCAAAACATTTAGATGAAGAACCATCAGTGATTCCACATCTCCCTGCAGAACTGTTTTGACACAGTGAACTATGTCTAAATTAAGGATTTTTACTGCTATTGAGTGTTTTTCATAAAGCTTTCTTATTATGCCACTTTAAAGACTTGTAAGCTGTTTTCAGTACAAAAATACACATTTTTCTTACAAATTCAATACATGGAGATAGATTTTAAGTACACATATAGTGACGTTGTTTACATATGGTAAAGTCATGCTCAATGAATACAAGCTATCCACAGCTATACTGGGCACAAAATGCGAGCAGCAATTCCAACCTAATGTTCTAAAGGCGTCCCTAAGATCAGCCTACACCAAACAATCCATGGCTCCTAGAACTAACTGTCTTGGCTGAGGATGTAAAAGACTGACTTTGAATCCTTCCATACTTCAAAGTGGTCTCATTGCTCTAATATGAATCTCTAACACCATGGTAGATTGAAAGACCTCTCAAAAATTCCAATCTCCAACATGCAAAACTTATTTAACTTAGACATGTGTACCAAATTTAACACATCTACATTAAGGAGAAACCTATCAGCATGAATGAGCCAGATACAGCTTTTTTCTGCCAAACGCTGTTGCCAAACCTTCCTTCCTGCATACGATGCATACATGGTGATTCTCCAAAAGGTTGTGAACTTCTGATTGCCTCTATTTCATGTAACAGATGAATGTTTAGGATTACTTATATAAGATTTTCCTCCCCTTTTAAAGTAATACTCCTTATGACAGCTTTTCAGATATCCAAGTATTTATCTTCTGCTAAAGCATCATCCTTGCAAAGTTCCAAGTTTTATCAATATTGCATTACTCTTAAGACCAGACCTTGAGTTCTTCCCCTGAACAAGACAAATCAGCTACTGCTTCAGCACCCTAAGGCTGAGAAATACGCAAGACATGCTGAAACCACTGAACACTTTGCTCTACATTGAATTCCTACAGTAACTTTTAAAGCATTTTATCACGAAATCTAGGCCAAAATAAGTATTAGCTCCCACACATACACTAGCACATTATTCCCACTGAGAAGTCTCTGTAAACTTAGAGCCTTGATCCTATCTTTACAAACATGCTTAATAATGAGCCTGTGAATCATATTCTAAAGGTGATTCTTGACTGCAAAGACAAGAAAATGCCTGTATTGGCAATTCTTGCATAAGCAGTACATTCCAGCTGAGTACTTAACCCATTGGCCTGTTTAAACCAGGGAGAAACAAGTATTCTTTTTCACTGATCAGATGCTAGTTTTAATGTTTCATGGGTGAAATTAGAAAAAGTTATTTGTTCAACATTAATTCAGGATTTTCAGAGCACATAACTGCAAACACTTGAGGATGCATCCGCTTCTTTAGGTGATGAGTAGCTAGAAACCAGGTACATACTTTAAGGGGTCTGTATAAGCAACACAGTTTGAGAATACCTTAGGGCAGGTGGCTAAGCAGGCTTTAATTTTGAGTGACAGCCATCTGAATCATTATTGAAATAAATAGTTCAATATATTAGAGCATAATATCAAAGCAATACATTAAATATTATGATAAATATTTAAGTATGCAGTATAGTATTTATAGTGTGGCCAGTCCTACACAGCGGATGGCTGGAAGCACAATGAATTGCATTAGATGGAACATTTCTGTTTTGAAGAAGTCTAATTACTTTGAACATTGTATAACTTTAAGACTACTGTCATCTCCTACTGCAAACATGAAGCTATTTTAAGCTAACAATCTGCATACATGTGAGTTTATCCTATGTTTTTACCTGAAGGTGCATAGGGAAGGCACATAACATGATTTATAGATAACGAAGATACATCAGTATGTGATGCCAAAGATATCAACCTTCAGGTCTCTTCACCACCATATACACATTGAATACATTATCATGCTGTTATCTATCTTTCTCTCTGACAAGAATAGTGCCCAAGCCATCTGCCTTTGCATACTGTAAATTTTTGGTTATAGTACGCACTTACAGACCTCTCCTTCTGCTTCAAAGGAACATAGTCTGTAAATACTCCACAGTGATTACACTTTTGTACAATAAAAAGTTGTGCTAATGCATATGTGTTAGAAACAAGACTTGTAAAGCACATGTACAAGCCGCTGTTGAAGTGCTGATAGTACGCAGCCAATCTGTGCAGATTGCTCTGGAATACCTCCTAAACTCAAAGGACCAACAAATGCCCGTACCTGGCAGCTTGCTAGCAGTGGTACAGCAGTATCACTGTAGCCTAGTGGAACAGAGAAACCAGTTTGTCAACAGCAGACACTGCAGAACAAGAAATCCCCGATGAGCACAACTCTACAGTTATTCTGCAGCAAGACAACTTCTAGTTTTTACAAGGTGGGCCTTTAATTTAAGTAGGGTTCACTTCAGTATCAAACCTTCCCTCGATCCTACAAAGAATTCCTGACCTCAGCTTGTAGGAGTAAGTCCCATAGTTGGTGATATCCCTATCTGGGATAAAGCTAAAGGGCTGGTTTTCAAAGCTTCCAGACCCAGAACTCAACTGATCCATACGGGATTCAGATCAAACCTGTTGAAAAGTATACCCAAAGTACTTATGCTACCTTCCAACATCTGTGACTTCCTTAATGCTGCGCTAAGGGAAGTTTAATAGAGAAAACACACCTGACTTCATGCACAGCACATTTTGTCAATAAACACCTCCAGCACAATTTCTAAACCTAAGTGTATGTATCATGTAAATACACAAAGTATTCACTCAAGCATAAGCTATGTGTTTCTTAAATGTTTAGCTTCCACATCACTTTCTTCTAAAGGATGCATTAGAAAGTAATTTTGTAGTAGTGAAGCACCATCACTGCACAGCAAGTGAAACTGAAACTACCACCGAGTGTTAACGCCAGCCTGACCTCTCACCACACCTCCCCCAGCAGATTTTCAAGCCCAAAATTCTCCTGATCTTCATAATTTTAGAACTAATCACATACAATCCACATTTTTTCCCCTCTTCAAATGGCAGAGCTGCATCTATAATTAGACAGTTTCACAGACAAAACCAAAGCTAAGAAACAACCAAAGCCATCTGATACAAAGTTTTCCTACTTCAATACTTGCCTCATTTCGCTCTCAAAAGTCTTACTCTAGCAAAGTTGTTTGGAATACGTTACTCTGCCCCATTTTAAAATAAGACTTTGGAAATTAGATTTTCTTCTAAACAGAATCTAATTCAAAGCAAGAATAGAACATGAATGCTGAGCTAAAGGAGATACGCCTCTGTACTTACTGCCTCCATCAGTGCTGCAACTGCAAATGAAGATGCAGCACTGATGATACCCACCTCCGTACAAAATGACCTTCTCTACATTAAAGGGTTTCCAGTTTCTGGAAAGCACTTATGCCAAAACACATCATCTACTATGGAGCTTCCCAGGCTGTGGAATGCCTGCAGCACTTTAGGTGTTCTGGTGTCCTCAGCAAACCGGAATTCTATAGTACAATAAATTCAGTGTAATTGTACAAGTATCCAAATGCATGTAGGACATGTGTCTTGGCAGATAGCATCCCCTACAGCTTCACCTTCAGTAAAGGGCTATCCAGTGAATAGCTGGTTAAACAAAAAAGACCCAGACATAGTGTTTTGTGGAAATAAGCCTTCTTTTGACAAGAGTTCTTGCTGGTTTGTTGTACAAAAGAAGTTGTACTTGTCAATAGGTTCTAATGGTGCAACAGCATCTATTAAAGATCCTTTTGTCCCTGCAGTATATTGGTTAAAGACCAAACTCCACTTTTAACTGCTTTTCATATAAAGTAGCAAAACTTGGAGTTTAACCTGATAAAGGGAAAAGTCTGGGAAACTTCTTCACCAAAGAGGTTTAAGCCATATCCTGAAATGGTATGATTATTAAATTATGATCTTCCAATATCATAACTATGCAAAAATGACCAAGTAACTTGAATTCATTTTAACATAGGGAGTATCAAAAGCCCAGTGCATAAACTTTCCACAAGTGATGCATTTTCTGGCACATAACAAACAGAAGTAAGTCCAAATATAGGATTAACATTATTTATTAAAAGAGAGTGCTATAGACTTCCTTATAAATAGCAGGATGTCAGAAGAAAACTCCTCACACATTAGCCATCAGTCTAGATTCTTACTATTAACTTTACACACATCATGCTACAATTCAGCTGTGCAATATTTCCTATTCTGGGTGGAAAACCTTTGTATCTTACATTTCTGTTGATCTCTAAGGAAATACTTAGAGCAGTGCCTATCAGATGACTGCTTCCTGATTTAGCTGACTAAACAGAGCTTAACAGGTTTCAGTGAAAACTGTAGCTCTCATTTAAGAGCTTATATGTGACAAAAGATGTAGCCCAACAAAAGTGGGGAAAATAAAGCAAAGTCAAGAGAAACACATTTGTTAATAAGCAACAAAACTGATTTTGTTGAGTGAGTTACACTGGGGATTACTTTTCCCCTCCCTGTAGTTTCTATAAAAGCTGGACAACCACAAACCAATCACCCTCAAGATTTTACCATTAAAATTCTCTCCACTGGCAATACAGAGGCAATAAAAACACTTGCCCAAAGCTTGCTGCAAAGCTTTCCTTCCCAAATCTCAGCTAACAGACCAAAGCAAAAAGCAATTAAAATCACCTGCGTTTATATCATATGTTTTCTTGAAGAAAAAAAGTTCCTGATCTGAATGTGCAAAGCAGCAAATCCTGAAACTTCAAATATTTAATGTTCAATGAAAATCAAACACCAACCTACAAAGCAACTGGCACAAAACCACACAACAGCACAGGTTTACACAGTTGGGGACTTGGGCTCGTACCTCACATATCAAAAAGGCCAAATTTTGCACACCCTGATGATACACAAAATAGTCTGAATACACAGAATGTGTGTATTTAAGGTTTATCTTTCTCTATGCTGAAACAGTGAAAGAAAAATAGTGGGCTTTGTAACAAAGTATGTAGTATAAAAGTCCGAAACGAATTCTAGACATCAAATTGTGTTGCTTTCCTTCTTTTCCTTGCTCTTTCCCTTAAGCCTCACAGGTGATTTCTTCATGTGAAAGGCCACCTGCATACCAGCCATCTCTATATGACTTCTGTCTACTCTTGTGGGACTAATCTTCATTTGTCCCAGCAGGAACAGAAGAAAGCATAACAAAACCCATGAAGCCGCTCCTTCCATACTAACATATCTGGTGAAGTGCAAAATTCCAGTAATTCTGGTTAAAAACCTATCGCTACTTTCTAAGTTAACATTTTTTTAAGCAACTAAAATTCAAGTTACCTGGTTTTACAGTGCTTCTTGTAGCCATTTTAATGCAAGCTCCATCAATTCCATACAATCTGTTTCACACTGTGCACTTAAAGCAGCTGAACTCATTTAAGGAGATTTGCCACTGACAGCCACTTCCATACTTTTCCTTTTGACCAATTCAGGATTGGATTTTGACATTAATTGTTAGCAAATGGGATAAAACAGAGCCCCAGAGCTCAAAGAAAGAACCAATCAATTAAAAAAATCACCTCTTTCTCCATCAAAACACAGGTATCCCACCAGAACTGTTTCAACTGACACTCACATACACTTAGTGTGCAGCACTCCCATGATGGGAGACAGTTAAGTAAAGGAACAGCTAAAATCTTCCATACTATTAATAGGAATGTTGGAAATGCCTGATTTAGCTTTTACTTCCTTCTTCAATTTAGACTAACATCTCCCATGGGATATATGGAGCTCCCAGAGCAAACAAGACTCATCTTGGCTCATTCCAAGCACAGCTTCAACACACATTTGACTCACACCCTTTTACAAAGGCACAGCACCTGAAGGAGCAAACCCATCCTTTACAGCCCATGGCAAAGCTGCTCAGAGCCAAAGTTTTCAATACAATGTGATTGATGCAGGTTAGGGTGGAGCAGAAATGGTCTTCATTGAACATGGGAGTGAAAACAAAGCTGTATTTTTCCAGCACCACACATTAAACTTTACTGATTTTCAATAGATCAAGCACATGAACTTGCAAAGCGGAACCCACCCTATTACAACAAATCTGAGTTTCATAAATCCAGATCAGCTTTTTTCTCCCATCCCTTAGTTTTAGAGCTCATTCCCAAGCACTTTACGTGCTTACCAAGTTTCACAAAGTTTCAGAGCAAATATGGAGCTTCAAGCCCTTAGGTTTGAAACCAGACTGATAAGGGAAGTTGTACACAGAGAACTCCTCTGTATCCCACAGCTTTCAGACAGGAATTTCTCTATTTACCATGCACAAAGCCACGTCCCTGTCACAAACAGCCTCTAAGATAAACTAAAGCCAAGAGCAGAAGTAAATAACATCTGTCTTTTGGTCCTCAGTAAAAGGAAAGATGATTTCAGCCAGATTCTATCTTTAAAGTGAAATTGTTTCATAAAGAAACTGTTAATGCAAAGTAGTTATTCCATTTACTTCAAAGTAACATTTACTCACTGGTGAAAACCTCAGCAGAGCTAAAAAGAACATGAAGCTATAGTAAAACTAGGTGTTGTACCATCTTCTGTCAGCCCTGCTATATATACACCAAGAGACCACATTCCTGTCTACAAAGGCTCCTCACTGACAGTTTAAAATAAGGACAGAAGTATCTCCTCCAATTCACTATTTACAGATAATTAAATCTGAAGAAAGTCTCCTCATAAAACAACTGTGTGTAAACAAAAAGCAAACCCCAACAAAACGGAACAGCAGCTCCTGGAAACATAAGAGCATCAAGTTCCTAACAACACAATTCCAAATAGCAGAGGTCAAACCAACTATGCCGTTCCCTGGTATTTGACAACCAACACAGAAGTTTCTCTGGATTTCCATCTCCTCACACACCAAATGCAGCACTGACACAAACTTCACACATTCCAAATTTTTTAATGCAAAGTAATGGGCTGGGAAATTTACTTAATTTATGGTTTAGTTTTAATTACACTTGAGAGGCTTAATGATCCCACTGTTGTGGCAAAGCATTCCAACTGAACACATCTGGAGGAAAGTCTGAACTAGCTCCCTATTAATCATCAAGAACTTAAATGTAAGAGTCAGTGCCCAGACCATCCCAACACAGTGTGCTGGTCCCTGTGTTTCAAACACTTTACAACTAGGAGTTGTGCATCTGGAGCTTTTCTGTATGACAGCTAATAGAATGCAGCAACTTACTGTTGCTGCATTTCATACGCTTATTATAAATATCTACAGGCCAGAAATGCAAAAGTATTCAGATGTGGTTTCCCTTGACTTTTCTTCCATTCCTATGATCAAAATCCACTTTACGTTTCTTGTACTCAAAACTCAATTCTGCAATGCTGTACTGTGCCACTCATGACAAACACAAGCACTGCAGGGAGAAATAACTCCTACTGATTTTGACAGGTTATTAATATATTACAAATAATTTTATTAAAGGGATAACAAATCCAAAGTCAGAAACCTGAATAAACCCCAGCTAATGAGAGCATAGCTGTATTATCATAGAATCACAGAATGGTTTGGGTTGGAAAGGACCTTAAGATTATGCAGTTCCAACCCCCTGCCATAGGCAAGGATGTCTCACACTAGACCACGACGCTCAAGGCTCTGTCAAACCTGGTCTTGAACACTGCCAGGGATGGAGCATTTACCATTTCTTTCGGCAACTTATTCCAGTGCCTCACCACCCTCACAGTAAAGAATTTCTTCCTTATACCTATCCTGAACTTCCACTGTTTAAACCCATCATCCCTTGTCCTATCACTACAATCCCTGATGAAGAGTCCCTCTCCAGCATCCTTATAGGTCCCCTTCATATACTGGAAGCTGCTTTGAGGTATCCACACAGCTTTTCAGGCTGAACAGCCCCAACTTTCTCAGCCTGTCTCCATACGGGAGGTGCTCCAGTCTCCTCATCATCCTTGTGGGCCTCCTCTGGACTTGTTCCAAGAGTTCCATGTCCTTCTTATGTTGAGGACACCAGAACTGCACATAGTGCTGCAAGTGGGGTCTCATGAGAGCAAAGTAGAGGGGCAGGATCACCTGCATCGATCTGCTGGTCATGCTCCTCTTGATGCAGATATGTATCTGAGTAAGCCAGGCTCAATGAAGCTAGCTTTACATCAGTACAGAAATGAAGAACTGCTTCGTGAACTACAGCTGTATGGAGCTGCCACACATAATCAAGTAAATATTCCTAAATAGACTGATTTTTAAATGAAACTTATTCTTAATCTCTTCGTAACAGTCTATTTGCTGAATGAACGCCAACAGCTCCTGGCACATAGAGAAAGGGACAGACAATTAAATCCAATCATGTTACACCACCCTTCTCAGGATGGGAACTTAACCATCGAAGAGTTTAAACAACCTTTAACATTTCACTTATAAAATAAGGTCAGATCAAGAACAGAGTTTCATAAAGTCTGAAATAGGTTGCATGATGGCTGCAACTATTATGGTAATACTGGGCAGAGAGGGAGGGAAAGGGAATAAATCAAATTCAAGCGTGACCCAATTTCCAATTAAATATCGACCCATCTGTCAGCAACAGCAGAGATATCAGCCAAATAGAATCACAGAATCATAGGATAGTTAGGGTTGGAAAGGACCTTAAGATCATCCAGTTCCAACCCCCCTGCCATGGGCAGGGACACCTCGCACTAAACCATGTCACCCAAGGCTCTGTCCAACCTGGCCCTGAACACTGCCAGGGATGGAGCATTCACAGCTTCCCTGGGCAACCCATTCCAGTGCCTCAGCACCCTCACAGTAAAGAATTTCTTCCTTATATACAATCTAAACTTTCCCTGTTTAAGTTCTAACCCATTACCCCTTGTCCTATCACTACAGTCCCTAATGAAGAGTCCCTCCCCAGCATCCTTACAGGCCCCAATAAATAAATAAACCACGTGCAACTGGAAACAAACACAGGTGAAATGCTGATGTGATTTCTGAACATACGGGGAGAAAAGAGGGGAAGAAAAGGACACAACACTACATAACAAATCTAAATCCAAAGCACACATTTGTCCAGCAAGAGTCAGGTACAGAAACATCTCCATAGCGCATTACAGCTCCTTATCCACCCCACAAGAATCCAAACAGCAGCAGCAGCAGTAAAGCAAGCCACAAGCAGCCCTTAAGAACTCTGAGGAGCGTGAAGACACTTGGTGATCTTAAAGGTCTTTTCCAACCTAGTTGATTCTATGATTCTAAGATACCAGCTTTTACCTTGTGACAGCCAAGACCCTCAACCTTCTGATCTGGCAGGTAAAGCAACAACTCACAACCGGAACTGCTCTGAGTGGATTTACTGACAGATTAAAGGCACAGAAAAATCTGTGTATTTAAATATAAATGAATATTTAAAACATGTTTACTTCTGTTTGTAACCTGAGTTTAGTTTAAAACTTTGTATCTTACCAGCTCTGGGTCTGGAGTTCCAGTTTGCTACCACAACTTGAGAAACCTTTGCCATGCAGCTGAATACCAGGAGGTTGAGTTTGATTTGCTGGGGTGTTTTTGAGCAAAGCTAATTGAAGAATAATATTAATTTCATTACCACCTTCTCCAACTGAATTAAAAAGTCTCAGTTTTTAGAAGTTATTAATATGGAAAGCTTTTATACATTCAACACTTTACTAGGAAACAATGTTATTAAGGATTTATACCTGCTGCTTTAAATTGTATTAAATTCACTACTAAAAATTGACAACCAATAGAGATACTTTGCTGATGTCCTAACACACAGTTGGCAACTGGAATAGCTGAGCTGCATGCTACTGCAAGTACCATATTTAGAGTAAATATGTGAAATACCAGAGCAGTTTCAACCCATGCCAACTTACCACTTCCTACATAAGCAAAAGAATCACTGCTGCAGAAGGGCACCACTGCTAGAACATATGGATGCTGGGAGTGAAGGGCTGCTTGCTTGGGAGGAACCAGTAAAGAACATTAAGTGAAGATTTCCAAAGTCTCTTTTTAGGAGAAAGGGAAAAAGGGATTGACGTGGAGAGCTCTTCCACAGTGAATTAGCATAGGGCTGAAAGAAGTTATGTAGGAGAGTTCAAAATGAGATGGAATACAAAAGGTAGAGTTTGTAACTTTATAGACCGCGTACATGTCACACAGGAATTAAACTAAAACCACAGAATTTCCCTTTATGCCACTGTTCAGGAAATGTTCTTATACTTCAGGCTAGGAACTGACAGTGCCAAGTTAAATTTTGGTATAGATCTTGTTAGCTTACACCCTCTGTTTTGAGGTAAAACTTATAAAAGCCCAATTTCCTCATGTTTAATATTACAAACGATCCATTACTTTAATAAAGCTCCTTTAGCAAAACAGCACAGAAGACGTTTAGTCACAAATGGAAAATCCAGTGTATTTGCTAAGCCCTCACGAAACGCTTAACTGCCTAAAGTTACTTTCACACAGCTAAATACAGCTTAGCCCCCTGATTTCTCAAATCTAAGTGCCAGATTTGTCACATATTACTCCTAACTTGGACTTGCCATTAGAAGACTTGGCAGTACCACAAGGTAGCACCGAATTTACTAATAGTATTTTGAGGTTTAGAAATTGCCAGCTAATTGCTATAGTTCTGATGTAAAGCTGAAGGTGAAATACAAAGTATTTCTACTTCCTCTGAGTTTAGAAAGATACATACTTAATAAAGTCATACCCTGCCTGCTCAATCACATTTTACAATGGAGAAAATTGCTAGAAGAGCAAGAAAAATACCAAAAGCCCACAATTTTATATCAACATCAGCTTCTTTCCACTTGCTTGCAGCTTTTTGGCTGGTTATTTCTTGTTTACTTCTAATCCTGTGCAGATGTAATCAGTCCTAAAACCTTTCTCCTACCTAAGCCTTTGCAAGGTAACATTTAGCTCCAAATCGCACCTACTTTCAGCATTAAGACTTCAACCAGAAGGAACTCTAACTGGTTAAACTGATGGACAAAACCCCAGCTCTTTGACACAAAGCGAAGTTTTCACTGCTGCAGCAGGAGCTTGCCAAGACACTCGGAAGTAAGAGCACATACTTGAGATTATTGCTTTAAAGTTGTATTCTGAACTATTTGGAAATGCTTAATAACTGGCCCACTACACGACTTGAAGATTTTATAAACAAGTCATTTACAATACTCACCTGATTTCTTCTAACGTGCTTGAGGAACAGCTTCTGCACAGCTTACAGAAAGCAAGAGTGTCTATACCTGACCAGTAGCAGACCAGTGGACTATATTTATAGTAGTAAATTTAAAATGTTTGAGAGTTTGTGAGTGAAAAGATTTTAAAGATATTGTAAAAATTAAAGAAGGCTGTAAAAAAAAAAAAAAAAAAAAAAAAGCTTTCAAATTAAGCTGGTGTCCTCAACATAAAAAGGACATGGAACTGTTGGAACAAGTCCAGAGGAGGGCCATGAGGATGATCAGGGGACTGGAGCACTGAAGATAGGCTGAGAAAGTTGGGGCTGTTCAGCCTGGAGAAGAGAAGGCTGCGTGGAGACCTCAAGAGCAGTTTTCCAGTGTCTGAAGGGGGCCTACAAGTTTGCTCAAAGAGGGACTCTTCATCAGGGACTGTAGCAGTAGGACAAGAGGTAATGGGTTAAAACTGAAACAGGGGAAGTTTAGATTGGATATAAGGAAGAAATTCTTCACTGTAAGGGTGGTGAGGCACTGGAATGGGTTGCCCAAGGAAGATGTGAATGCTCCATCCCTGGCAGTGTTCAAGGCCAGGTTGGACAGAGCCTTGGGTGACACAGAATCATAGAATAGTTAGGGTTGGAAAGGACCTTAAGATCACCTAGTTCCAACATGGTTTAATGGGAAGTGTCCCTGCCCATGGCAGGGGGGTTGGAACTGGATGATCTTAAGGTCCTTTCCAACCCTAACTATTCTATGATTCTATAAATGCAAAAGGTGTCTCTGCTTCAGAAAACATGATGCATTTTGCAGGGAGAGCAAGACGTCAGTCATGTTAAAAGTGAACTTTCCCAGCATTCTACCATCTGATCACGTACTTTATACAAGGCAACATACACAAAGCAAAAAAAGAGAAGCTTTAAATTCCATGTTGGATAAGTCATCACTTTTGTATTATCATGCAAACTAGTGTTACTTTGTGCGCCAAGTCACTAGGAACAGCTTAAAACTTTCACATCTACAGACCAGAAACTGATTTTAGGATTAGGAACTAAAGACTGAAATAGAGCATGAGGTCACAGGCTGAGCTGCAAAGGAATTGCCTCCTCCAAGCATTGCATTTAGAACACAGAGATGACAGCACCATTTAAAAGAACTAAAACTCAAAAGTACAGCTCCAGCCCAAAGTTACATGACACCTGACTAACCACAGCTGAGTGGAAACAGTGACAGTATGAAGATTCAAAGCGAGCTGATTGCAGGTGTCCTACAGCTTCTCCTCTTTAGTTCCTGCCTCTTACTTCATCCGAAGTAGAATATTGCTTCAGGCTAAGTAAAATAAAACAACAGCTGCAGAACTAAATGGCTATTCTTGCTGCAAATGAGCAGCTGTGGTAGAAAATTGGCCCTCTGGCAGTCTAGAGGAGGGTGATAGTTCTTGTCCTCTTCTAAAAGGCACAAACATTTGTAAGGAATCCTAGTAAGAAGTTAGGAAAAGTTGGCTAAGGAAGAAATGACAAAGGAGTCATGGAAGAACTCAGGCAAAAACCCCCGAGTACTTCAAAAGAAAGTTGTAATAATGCAATTATCTGTATTTGAAATAATTACACAGAATAGTTGGAAGCAACAATGGATTGCCTCCAGGTATTTAGGTCTGCTAGAAAATGGGAAGCAAAACCACGAGAAACTTCAGGTAATCCTGCCAAATCCAGAAGGATTTGGTGAAATACTACAATACCATAAAAGGAACATGGATAATCTATTCCTGCTGGATAACATGGTAGTATCCACAGACGCCAGCAGTTAACTCACTACATCACTGAAGTAACCCATTTACCCTTCAGCATGTAAAGGCAAGTGAGCACTTAAAATACTGCTTTTCCCAGCTTTACTACAAACCTCTTGTGAGAAACAGGGAAAAGGAGTGATTCTTGTCCTTCAGTTCTGCAAGATAACTTCTGCTTACCCCCTCATCTGGAAAACAGCAGCTGGCCCCAGCACAGACATAAAGCAAGGCTTCAGCTGGACTTTTATCTGCACTAGCAGTAGCCTCTAGACAAAACCAAACCAGCTACACAAGCTCCCATAAGCACAGTTTACTTTCATTTACACAGCTTCTCACAAACATCTTCCAATGCACGGGAGGGTTTATCATCTTCCTCAAGAACACAGATTTTTCTTCACAATAAGGATTCAAGGAAGTTAAGCTCTGGCATAACTATAGAGAGATTTCCTGTTAAGAATGGATAATTACAGCATTGCAACTTCCTTCCAAGCCATCCATCCACATTCTCCTTTAAAGAGCACTACTCCATTAGCTACAAGCAGATGGGGTTACTATGTCGTACTCATTCAAGAACCCAACCCTAAGGATGTTTCACATCAAAGCTGTGATTTGTTTTAACTACACTCCACAACATGTGCTTGTACACAAACATCTTTATGCTACTGAGATATTGCTGCTACAGTGGTTTAACTGAATTGACACAGTGAAACCTTCTACTAGGCATTAACTATGGATCTCCCGGATTTCCTAATATTAATTATACACCACACATACATAAGCAAGGACTTCCCCTTCCCTCCTTTAAAATCATCCAAAACCAGAAGTGAAACCCAGCAACAAGGTTTCCAGCACCATTTACATTCAAACAACCTAAAGCACTTGTTCTTAGCATCACTAAACAGCACTGAACACAGCAACAAAAAGCTAAACAGGAAGGAAAGGGTTGTATAAATCCCAGTGCACAAGTTAAACCCACAAACCAGTTTTGAGCTCTCACTGCTCAGAGGGGTGTGAAAACTAGGACAAAGTCCTACTGAAACTGGGTTTTCTGTAAAAGAACTATGCTTTGAGGGTTTCAAGACTATTAAACCTGTCTGACGGCTGTAAAAGCAGCAATCCATCATTACAAAAGCAGCACCTACATTACAAAACAGAATCTTTACCCCAGCTATAAGACTGGGCTTTCTAAACAGGAGAAAATTAAAACCAACATATCCTGAATGCAACGATATGACTGTAAGATGATTGTTGCTACCTATCATAAGCCATGTCCATTTGTAAGTTGGAATGATTTCTGCCTCAAATCAACCAAGCAACTGAGCTTTGTAACGGGAGAGAAAGAATGTTCTTTAGAGTAATGATATTTTATCATCATGAGCTAAGAATGCCTTTTTACACTCTGATTATTAAGGTAATGATCACTGAGGGAAATACAGAGGGAAGACAGAAGCCTAGAATGGCGAGCACTTAAGGTTTGGAACCCCCACAGGCAATCAAGGGCAAGGTAAAGAAGTATAGGGATAATCGTGTGCACAGGAACATATGTTGGATCTGCCCCCATTTGTAGGAGTTAACATGAGACTGAGCTACTTCAGTGTGCTCATGATGGCTCAAGCTTAGTACAGAAAGGATCTCAGAAACAAGATCAGAAAGATACTGAGATCTGTGCAAGCCATACGAATACCACATCAGCAAGAATGCACGTCAGGGTCACAGCAAGTGCTACAAAACTCAGACTTCACTCCAGGACAGCATGAGGAAACTCAGCTTATCAACCCATCCAGGACACAACCTTTAACAAGGTAAGTTTTAACTGTCATTATCACAACAAACACCAATTAGAAAAGTATTTAAGCAGCATGCCACCTATGAAGATGGGTATATTGAGTGTCATTCACAGGGAGATGTCAGTTCACAGGACTTCCCTCACAGTTACACTGCTGTGAAAGGAAGATATGTACAAATAACTCAGAGGTGGGGCTGGACTCACAGCAGAAAGCATTCATTTTTAAACATACAACCATAAACGGTATGAACAAAGCAAATCTTCAAAATACAAAACCATGTGTCATTTCCTGATGCCAGGAACAGAAAGTCCTAACAAACGTATTAGTGGCAGTACACAGAACTTAGCTACCCATTATCTACTTTAACCACTAAAAAAAGAAGTGACTAGTAGTAAAACTACTTAAAAAATCAAGTTTGCTTTGCTGTGATTAAAGAAAATCTCTGAGAAAGAAACAGGAACTGGGATTTCTGACAGTCTGAAGTAGACAAGGGAAATACAGAAATGGTTTTCTCATCCAGCAGCTACCAGACAGCTTTCTAAGGAAGTTTAAGCACCCTTCTACAGCAGCATCCTATAAGTGTCAATTCGGATGTCTCCCACCAAGACCACCACCCTGTTATACACACACTAGCCTGAAAAGCACTTGCCAGTTTGATGTTCTTTTTCATAAAGCTTACACCATGAAATAATTCAGCTGCTAAATGGCTTATTAGCAAAACTGCAGTTTTAGCCTTATTCCAGGCTAAGCCTGACAAAGTTTTGTTTCCAGAAAGCCTCCCTTCTGTTGTGTGAAATCCAGTAACACCATATAGAAGCCACATGACAAGGTGTCTTCTCTACCTGAGACTAGGGTACTTAAAGCCTCAGCCTTCTGACCCTGTGGGCTGACCAAAAGCCACTCAGTTACTACTCAGTCTTCAGGCAAGGGATGAAATAGAAGAGGGAATACCAGAAAGAAACTGAGGTGACTGTTGTGGGGCTACCCTATAAAATTGATCATATCCCTTTCAGGTACTCACAGAACATGAACTTCTTACAGGTTTAAGTCACACATGCTTTGGTGAAAAGAATAACTACGTACAATTAATCCTAGTACTATTATCTGGTCTTCTAGTTTGGATATAGAGGAACCCAGAAGACACATATTCAAGACACATGAAGACCCAACATTCTCCTCACAGACGTGGGTGGGAGGAAAGGAGAAAGAGTACAGATTATATACAGAAGGCATAGCAATACATCTTCCTCCAGTATCTTTCCTTACATACTGGGGGGCTGAGGATAGGAGATGACAAGGAAGGGAAAGAAGGGTGTTTAAAATGCCTAGAATAAATAGATGTAAGATAATCAGGTATTCAAGCCAAGAACTTCCTCAGTCCTGTGAGCCTACAGCATAATTGGAGACACACTACTATGAACTTCAATGCTTATCATTCTCGTCACAATCAGCTGGATGGCATGGAGTTGATAGAAAACATTTTAAACCTTTCCACCTTGGTTCCATTTTTCATAGAAGCCGGTAAATGGCCAGTCCCTGTATGGGATGTTAAGCTCAGGTAGTGAAGGTCTAAAGAAGCCCTCTTAGGCCCATCTTCCCAAGTGAAGGAAACAGACTAGGAAGGTAAGACTAAGACCACCACCCTTCCCGAGAGAGAACAGCCCCTCAAACACTCATTTCACATAGTCTTCTCTGCGGAAGAGTTATAAGAATGATACAGAAGCAATATTCCTTTTTTCCAGTAGACTGAGTGGTACAGCATTAAGATAACTGGTCAGCTATTCCTTCTTGAAACTCCTTCTATAGAATGGGGGAGTGCTGTCCTCGCAAAACACAATTAGCAAGGAAATTACAGCCCATTCCTCTGCTTGGTTCTCCCTCTCCAAGGAAGGGGTATGGGGCAAGTCCTGCCCTTCAGGAGCTCACATTGTCCAGGGCCCTGTGCATAGCGAAGAGCCAGTAAGGCCCCTTCTGGAGAGCAGAGACACTGAACAGCCTCTCCCAAGATCTCCATCGCCACGTCCCCGACCCTACCCCCGCCATAAGAATGCCCTACGCCGAAACACACGGAGCTCCTCCGCCTGACGAGGCTTTACCGGTGGGAAAGAAGGCATCCCCAGAGCCGGTACTCAGCTCCACAGGACAGCGAGACAGGCCGGGCACGGGGGAAGCCGTCCGGCCACCATCCCTCCCCGGTACTCACAGTCTAGGTGCTTCTTCTTGGGCCCCATAACCTCGTGGGTTGTGGCCTTGCAAACGGTTTTCGAGACCGCCGAGCCGGTCACGCTGTGCTGCGCCGCCGTGATGCGGTCGGTGAGGCTTTGGCCGGACATGGCGGGTTGTTGGCGGCGCTCGAACCGACAGCGGCTCCGCTGCCTCCTTAGGGGCCGGGACCGGGGGAAGGACTAGCCGGGAGGGACGGAGCTACAGACGGACGCCTCTCCCCGCCGTGCCGCAGGCGGCCCCCGCTCCGCCCTCAGGGACGGACCTGTCACCCGAGCGCGGACCCCTCCTCCTCCTCCTCCTCCCACCCCCCTCCCCCGGCCGCCGTCCCCTCCCCCTGCGCGCCTTCCCCCGGCCGGGGACCGGGCGCACACACACACACACACACACACACACACTGGGGCGCCGCAGGAAAATGGCGGCCGCGGCGGCGCTCCTCCTCGGATCTTTCCGGGCCGCCCGCATCACGTGACCCACCCCGGCTGCCACGCCCACGTGACACGCACCGCCCCTCCGCGACGGCCGGGGTGGGGATGGATGGGGGGGGGGGGGGGCGTGGGGTGTGTATCACGTGGTGCCGCGCGCGCCCCCTCCCCTCCCCGCTGCGCGCTAATGGTGGGTCAGGCACCTGAGAGGCGGTGCCTCATGGAGGGGGATGAAGAGGAGGAGGAGGAAGGGCGCAGCCCGCCCAAACCAGGTGATGCCTGAGGGAAGGTGGCATCCCTTCCCCCCCGGGGCAGGTTGGCAGTGTTTGTGGGCCCCTGTTTGGGTTCAGCTCGGCGGGTGAAGGTGCTGTCGTGGAGGCTGTTTTCGCCCTGAGGGAAGTTTTCGTGTTTCTCAGTGTGGAAAGTTTTGTGGGAGCTCCTTCAGTGTCACCTTAAACTGAATGTAAGGGGGAAATCTGCTCGCAGGCACTGAGTTTGGCTGCCGCGATTGTACTTCTCCTCAGAGTTCCCTCCATCTGAAAGGCTGCACAAGGTTCCTCCAGTGTACCTCATGGCAAGCACAAAGAATTGGTGGGTTTTGGGCATTTCATGATCAGCCGCCCACTTTTTTGCTCCTCAGCAAATGCTGTTCAAGGCTCGTGGACTGAGTTGGTGGCTCTGTCTTTGGCTTGTTAGGATTACATAGAGTCAGAGAACTAGAGAATGGTTTGGGTTGGAAGGGACCTTAAGATCACCCAGTTCCAACCCCCTGCCACGGGCAGGGACACCTTCCACTAGAGCAGGTTGCTCCAAGCCCCTATGTCCAACCTGGCCTTGAACACTGCCAGGGATGGGGCAGCCACAGCTTCTCTGGGCACCCTGGGCCAGCGCCTCAGCACCCTCACAGGGAAGAGCTGCTTCTTTATATCTAACCTGAACTTCCCCTGTTTCAGTTTGTGCCCATCAGCCCTTGTCCTGTCACTCCAGTCCCTGGTGAAGAGTCCCTCTCCAGTGTTCTTGTAGCCTACTTCAGATAGTGGAACGCTGCTATGAGGTCTCCACACAGCTTCTCCAGGCTGAACAGCCCCAGATTTCTCAGCCTATCTTTGTATTCTATACAAAGTTACTTAATGTTTCTGTTCATAAAACTTAACTAACTGTTCCATTACCTTCTGGTACCTTTATGACCCAGACACAATGAGGAACAGGTACCAGAGTCGTTACCTCCCACTGTCCATTGCCAAAGCACAGCCACAGCCTCCCAGCTATCTGCAGCTTTCATTACTTGTTACAACAGGGCTCTTCTCCTTCCCAAACGCACAGCAGAGAATAATACAGCAAAACCACAGGATTCCAGCAGACAAATGTTCTTCCTCTCCCAGAAGTGCTTCCTGAGGAGCTGTCTTGTAACTGTCCCTCATCCATGAAGCCACTGAAATATTTATTAGGCAACTTAAACAGCAGCAGTATACAGACGGGCCTCAGCTCTGCCTGCTTGGCAGGATGTATAAGTAGGATTATCTGTTTATAATGCGTAAGGAAAATTGGTGTCAGAGGAAGGACATCTGGAGAAACCCGAACCCAAATAATGCCAGTGCTGTGCGTGTGGAAGGAGGGCTTGCACATGGAGAACTTGCTTCCTTCCTAATGCCAGGGTCTTTGAAGACACTGTTGTGTTTGTATTTCTTGGCTCCTTCTGAGCTGCTTCTGGAGTCCCGAGTATCCATGCTGGAGAAATAAATCACTGAAGTATACAGCAGCAGACTTTGAGATAAGGCAGCTTTAGCACAAAGCTTTGCACCATGAAAACATGCTATAGCCTCTTGACACAGCAACACATATCGCTGTGAACACGCCAACTTTTTGTCTTGTGTCCAAATTATACTGTAAATCAGAGATATAAATAATTTTGACACTGCTAGTATTTTTAATGCTAACTTCGGCTACAACCCAGGTTTCAACACCCCACTTCAAGCTGCTGTTTGGAGAAGTTCCATGGAATTGGCCTAAGTCAGGCTCTGTCAGTTCTTCTCTGATTATGCCTATTGCTTTCTCCACTGAACGCTCAAACTACCCAAACAGAGGAAGCTTGCGACTCTAGGAATTGCTGAGGCCAGATTTGGACATAATGTCTCATTCCTAATGGGACAAAAAGTGACCTCGGTCTTAGAGGTCCAAAGCCAAAAATAAATGTAGCCTTTTTAAAGCTCTTCCTATGCACAGAAACCTCCCGGTTTTACCCCACAGTTACAAATTCTGTTTGCTGATTCTGTTCACAAGCAGAAATGGGAGAGAGAAGTGATGGGAAAACACATCTTTGTAATTGTGTGTCGCTTTTTAACTGCTCGGGAGCCACTTGATACCAGTGCAGCGAGGAGCTTGAAGCACTGTGATAGATAATATCTGAGCATCTCCCATAGATTTGGAAATTGAAATCAAAGTATTATCGCTTTTCCTTTCCAACCTGAAGAAAACAAGTTTGATTAGTTTATAACTCATTTGGTTTTTGTTTGTGTGCCTGGGTGTGCTTAGGAGCATGTATCTGAAGAGAAACTAATGCAAAGATAGGAGTCCTATATTTAGCCAAGTGGCAAACCTAAACAACATTCTTTTCTCCTGTGAAAAGTTCTTCCAGAGTCGGAATAGAGCTCCTGCAAAACTGCTGTGTCCTGCATTCACAAGCTCCCCAAAGTGTCCATGTTTCACTGACATCCAGCTATCCTGGAAGGACAGACAAGCTGTCAGGGCTGTTTCTCCCCATGTGTATTGTGCAGTGCTGCACGCTTTGCCTCACCATGACCTCTGTCATTCATTATGTATCTCACTTCCTCTCAACAGTGTCATTTCTAGGCCACACTGTAAAGCCTGCAGTGGGTGTTTTGATGCTCACATGGAACCCTTGCCTTTCCTCCACTCCTCATACCACTGCATGCAATGAGGAAAGCTGTGGGTTGGGGCACGCTATTGGTCACGTGTAGCTTCAGGTTTAAAGCAGATGTTTTGGCTGAATTTCAGTTCCATTATAAGTCAGCCTTTCTGGGGCACAAAACTGGTGAGGCAGAAAGGTGAGCATATCTGAATGCACTGCAGCAGGTTCATTTCCCAGGATTTGAGGGCTTACCTGGAAACAGCAACAAAAAAACCCACTAACCATCATTGGGAAGTGGAGGGGGCTGATGAGGAAATGTTGCAGAGAGGCAATAAAATTGAAATAGGGTTAAGCCAATGGAACACAGATGGAAGTGCTGAAGGCAGTGCTAGCATGGACAGGGATGCGGCAAGGAGGTGATGGCAAGAAAACCTAGAGGCAGAGAAGCCACCTGAGTAAGGTTAGGAAACACTCGCAGTGTACAAATTATTTGGAAGCATGTTACAATCCAGATGCTTCCCCTGACCCATTTTAAGGATCGTCACAGTTTCATGTGCTGTTAAGGGTCATAATATTTTACCCAACCTTTAAGGGAAGGTGAATTTGATGTCAGCTCCAGGAATGTGGCATCCAAGTTAGAGACATAAGATATAGAATTGAGAGAAAGGAGAAAACACCAGCTCTTTGGCTTCCCAAATCAGAGACTGGTTTGGGTTGGAAGGGCCCTTAAAGCTCATCCAGTTCCAACCCCCTGCCATGGTTAGGCCTGGGTAGACCATATTTCTCCAAGCCATACTCCAGCTTGACTATAATAAGAATTCAATATAATTTGTGCCACCATAGCAAATTCATCAATTCATTTTATGGCCAATAAAGAATTTGATCTTGTAACACCTCTAAGAAGATAAACAGAAAGGAACTCAAACATGCTAAAGGTACTGTCAAAGTCACACTATTTAGTGTCACAGTGAAATAAGGTAACCAGGCATGTGGCTCTTGTTGCTCATTCCAACATGTCTGGCAGCCAGCAGAGGTAAGAGAAGGGACAGATTACATGGGCAGGACATGGCATGACCATGGAGGACTGCTGGAATATCACAAAATAGCTACAACACACATTGGAGCTGGGCTACATTTTTAATTGATACCCATTTCCACTACTCTAGATGTGCTTGTTTACACCTCCAACATTCCTCTCGCCCACACGTAACATGATTTTACTTTTGCTTCTCTTGTCTATTGCGTATGAAATTATGTTTCTGATCCCTCAAACTTTCAGTACTCAGCTCCTTCCTTACCTAATGTTCATTATTCCATGTGGAGTTCATTCCTGCTTCAAATACATCACCCTCTTCCATCTGAACACCCACCTTGAACCTCTTCAGAATGTTCCTGCTGAAATCACCTGTTACTCTGCATTCATCTTACAGCACCTCCTTTTCTTCTAGCTCCTCACTGCCCTCACATCTAGGACAAATCTCATCCTTGCAGACAAAGCCAGCTTCCTCAATGCCATATTGAATCAGACATCTCTGTTTTAATTCTCTACCATCTTTCTGGAAACGGTGACAGCTTTGATGTTTCTTTTGTTCCTCTAAAATATCTTTTCCTGTGCATCTCTAAGACCAATATGCAACATCCTTCCTCATACGTAGTATTCTGAGCTCTGCAGCTTGTGTCAGCTTCTCACACAGCTCCAGTTAACTAGTGGTCGATGTCCCTTGATGTTCAATTCCCCGAAATGAAACTGACTTTGTCAAGGAAAAAAACAGCTTCCTGAGAGCTCAGATTATTATGACATGAGAAAAGCAAGAAAAGAAGGGAGTAAAGTGAGTCAGTACCATTTCGCAGGAAGGGAGCAATCAGAACTAATTTTACTGCATTCACTTAGGAGTAGGCTATCTGGGTGGGAGCTCCCAGGCCATATGAGGAGATCTAAGTAGAGGTGAAAAGCAATTATGATGCTTCTGAATTCTGCTGTGTGTTATAACACCTTTCTTTCCTTGCCCTGACATGAAACTTGCACGTTGCAAAATTGGTCGTGTCATTAACGCCATAAGCAAATGCCTTCAAGCCCAGGATTGCTGCCTCACTGACAAATGTGTGTAACAAATGTCTTGTTGGGTGTGAGACAGAAAGGAAACAAACTCCCCTACATTTTGTTCACACTTTCCAGTGGATGTGTCAAACACTGACACCTCTGAAGAGTGAGAAGTATGCTGTCCCCTGTGTTGGCCATGCATTGCCCATCAGCATTCTTAATGCACTCCCACTGCTCCGTCCTAAGGACTTTTATGTGCATACCCCTTCTCAGCTGCAGGCACTCACATAGTAACTTGCTCAGATGCTCCAAGAGATAAAACCAAACCTTGCAACACCGCCTTACCAGCATGATGAGTGTACCAGGATACTGCCCCCAAATTTCATAGAACCATAGAATCACAGAGTAGTTTGGGTTGGAAGGGACCTTAAAGCCCATCCAGTTCCAACCTCTGCCACGGGTAGGGACGCCTTCCACTAGAGCAGCTTGCTCCAAGCCCCTGTGTCCAACCTGGCCTTGAACACTGCCAGGGATGGGGCAGCCACAGCTTCTCTGGGCACCCTGTGCCAGCGCCTCAGCATCTTCACAGAGAAGAGCTTCTACCTGAGAGCTCATCTCAATCTCCCTTCTGGCAGGTTAAAGCCATTCCTCCTGTCCCATCCCTACATGCCCTTGTAAGAAGTCCCTCTCTAAGATCTCTTGTAGGCCCCTCTTAAGGCACTGGGAGGCTTAAGGGCAGACCATCTTTCAGCAGAACATCTTTCACACAGGAAAAACAAGTGGCCTGGTCTCAGCTAGTGATACTGTCTACATCCCTTCCCCCTAGTTTCATCTCTAAAACCTAAGGCCTTGCTGCCAAATGCTTCATCGTTCCAGCCTGGCAGTGTTCGTGAGACTTGGCAGGAGACAGCATTTGATAAGAATCCTTCTCTGGGCACTTCTGAGGGTGCGCTGTCATTCATTTCACTTCCCTGCCAACTCACAAGCAGCAAGCCAGCAGGGCGATGCAGGAGAAACTGCATTCCTTTTGGGCTCCTGTAACTGAGAAGCAGCTCCTATCATTTTATTCGGTCACCTTTGAGCCAAAAGCAAGCGTAACACACTGCAGCCCCAAAGGAATATTTTTAAGGAAAGCTACAAACAAAAATGCAGGGTAGGAATGGGACAGCCACTTCAGCCTGTTGCCAAGCTGTAATTGGTACTTATGCTCACACTCTTGCACACACATACGTGCAGCAGAGCTTAATCGATTCCCTCATTAATGTTGAGGCTCATGTGCTCATGCTCTGTGTCTGGGAAAGCTTTACACCCACATGAATTTTGATGTGGAACTGAAAGAAAAATGTTGATGCTGGCAATGCCAACTGTAGAGAGTAAATAGCTGGGTCCAGCCCTGCCAATGCTGACTTGAATGGGGCTTCTCACCCAAAAGCAAACCTATGTGTGAAAAGTATTCTCATGACTGGGTCTGTGCAGCAAAAGTAAATCCCGGTTCCCTTCCTCATATGAATAAATCCATTTACGCCAACAAGTTGGTTTCTAGCCCTGTGTAGGTAGGTCCCACTCCCTGGTCTTTATGTGAGATCTGAATCTTGCTGGCTGCAGTGAGTCAGGCTATCAGGGCTTGGCTCTGTGCTTCAGGGGTCAGTGACTGCATTTACACGTGGGCAGACTTCATGCTGATAAAATCAAACTGCTGCACTGAAAATGACATTAACTAAATGGCTCCCGACATTCTGATGGTGTGTACGCTATTCTGAATCTTTAAATCAATAGAGGATTTGTCCTAATTCATTCCAGTACACACAAGTCCATAAATGAAAATGCTTTCCATTCAGTGAAGCAGAGGGAATGCATAAGAAAGAAATTAACTGGGTATTTAAAATGGCTTTGTTTTTCAGGATCTGAAAAGCAAAGAATTGCAAGTAATATTGGAGTGACTGTTCTCACCGTGTTTCCCAGTCTTATTTATTAGACCTCAAAAAGCAATCCTTTCTGAGTAGCAGCAGTACAGGCTTGTCTTGATAATGTGCTTCAGCCACCACTCCTGTCTAGAAGTAATCGGATTATATGTTCTGCTTGTTTCATCCAGAGGCCAGGGATAGATGCAAGCCAGATATGAACAGCAGGGACACAGGCATATGTCAGGCACTCACCTTTGTGCCAGCTTATCGGCCTCAGGGAGGACCCACAGTAGAGGGCCGAATGCAGGAGAATACATACTCAGTTCTGCCTCAGGTCCTGCCCTCTTTCCGGCTCCCCATGGCTTGCGGATCATAGAATCATAGAATCAACTAGGTTGGAAAAGACCTTTAAGTTCATCAGGTCCAACCATTCCCCATCACTGCCAAGGCCACCAGTAAACTGTGTCACTGAGGGCCTCATCTACATGGTATTTGAACACTTGCTGGGATGGTGATGGTGTTGAGGTGCCAGAAAGAGAATGAAGTGATACACTGGGAACAAGTGAATTGGCAGCACTAGAGCAGTGGAGTGGGAGAGGGGCTACAGTAAGACTAAAATTCCCTTAGTAGCCTGCTGGTAAATCCACATCAGATTAAAGCTACAAGTAAATCTGGCAACAAACTGCTGTGACTTCAGACAGAAGACACCTACTGTGTTGGAAGTGCTGTGATGTGGACCCTTCCGCTGGCAACTGGCTGCAGGCCAACAAATTCATTCCCCATGGATCACTAAGTCAGTGGAATTTTTACTGGTTGATTTTATCTGAATGCAGGAGCAAAGAGTGGTAGAGGATCTGTATCTCATTTCTCATGTGTCCACCTACCTAGTTCTTGTCTTTGGACCACTTCTGTGTGCTTTCACCAGCCAATTATGCCCTCCCTTCCCTTTTCATACAGTATCCCTTTTCATAGGAAAGCCAGACATGTTGACAGTGCTTGCTAGCGTAGGAATACAGAAGGAATACTGATCCAAAAGAAAGGATTATAGCCTCTCAAATTGCACTGGGATATTCTCAAGTCAAACACAAACCCTGCATGTGTTCGTATTCACTTTTAACGCTCTCCAATGTTCATTGCTAAGGGCTTTCTGCGTTGCAACAGCGGCTGAAACCTAGGAAGAACTACAAAAGCAAGACGCCAATGAACCTTCTGTGCACCTGTGGGGTTTAGCTCTCACAACCTAGAAACCAGTGAAAGATAAAGAGCAAAAATGAATATCAGATGCATTGAATTGATTCAGATTAGATAACCTAGTTGGAGGAAATAGGAGAAGATAAGTAGTTTGTGCAACATCTCGTTGACCTGAAAGATCAGATGTCTAAAAAGAACATTCAACTAAGAACAGCTGCAAAACAAACAGTAGTGTAGGCAGGTAAAACCACAGATCAAATACTTTTCAGCTCCATATTTCATCACACGCAGCATGCTTTCAGATGCCAAATTCTGTTCCTATTGAATCTATGGCAAAATGCCCACCAACTTCAAAGAGAATAGGTTTTGTCCTTGTAAGCTAAGAGTAAGGCCAGTAATACCAATGCAGTATAAGAATAAAGGGAGTAGGTGAGGAGGAGGGAGGTGGTACTGCAAATTCAGTGCCTGCTTGATGTAAATGCTCTTAATTTCAATTTAACAAACTCCTTTTACTCTTGGGACTGGGCTTGGAGCAACCTGGTCTAGTGGAAGGTGTCCCTGCCCACGGCAGGGAATTGGAACTAGATGAGCTTTAAGATCCATTCCAACCCAAACCATCCTGATTCTATCAGTCTCTTTTTTTTTAGGTCCACAGTATTTTAAAGCCTTTGCCTGTAAAGCTTAATGTTAATAAACACTATTTAGTAGGGTTGTTTTGAAATGGTTAAACATAGCGTTTACAAACATTAGAAACATTCTTTTCAAATGAACTTTTTGGTATCACAGCAAGTTCTTTTCAGTAAAGGACTTTAAAACTTGATATTGCTCTTTTATTACTTATACCTACTGCTCACTGAATGTCATGGGATATGTTTATCCAAATCTATATTCTTCAGCCTTATCATAGAATCATAGAATGGTTTGGGTTAGAAAGGACCTTAAGATCATCCAGTTCCAATCCTCTGCCATGAAAAGGAACACCTCACCTAAACCATGTTGCCCAAGGCTCTGTCCAACCTGGCCTTTAACACCGACAGGGATGGAGCATTTACCACTTCTTTGGTTCCAGCGCCTCACCACCCTCACAGGGAAGAACTTCTTCCTTATATCTAACCTGAATCTCCCCTGTTTCAGTTTGAACCTGTTACCCCTTGTCCTGTCACTACAGTCTCTAATGAAGAGTCCTTCCCCAGCATTCTTATAGCCCCCTTTCAGATACTGGAAGGCTGCTCTGAGGTCTCCACGCAGCCTTCTCTTCTCCAGGCTGAACAGCCCCAACTCTCTCAGCCTGTCTTCATACGGGAGGTGCTCCAGTCCCCTAATCATCCTCGTGGCCTCCTCTGGACTTGCTCCAACAACTCCATGTCCTTCTTACGTTGAGGACACCAGAACTGAACACAGTGCTCCCAAGTGGGGTCTCACAACAGTGGAGTAGAGGGGCAGGATCACCTCCTTTGACTTGCAGTCCTGAAAGTGGATTTAATAACTGTAATTGCTTTCAATCTCTCAGCGTTATGGCATGTATCTGAGCATAGGCCTGTGCATGGATGTGGAAATGAATAACAAGAAAACAAACTACTGAACTTTGTGCTCAAGTAACTGACTTTGCATCAAACCAAGTCAGATTGCCAGCAGTGTATCTGTAGTATTTTCAAAGCAGATAAAAATAGGCTTGCTGTATTCTTTAATTAGCACAGCTGAATGTTAGCCAGATCGACTTTGGACACAGCCGAAGCTGTACAGTTTGTCCCCATTTTGTGAGGAATGAAAAAATGTGATGCTTGGCACATGAGCTAACTGCACTAACCGAAAATGTTATTAAAACATAATCAACTGAATCAAATACGGTGGTTTAGCAGAGATCAGTCCACAGAGTTGGACAGAACAGAAGAGCACAGTTTTAAAGCTGTGGACTACTGAAAGAAAGAAAATCTGGAGAAAGTGATAATCAGTGACATGAAGATCTTGAGGAAAACTACCTATACACTGAAATCAATATGCTTCTTTTGACAGGCCCCGGCATTCTTACTGACACAGAGTAACATCATCTCCTAGGAATAGTTTTGTTGATTTGGAGATCCAGTCTTCCGTCACAAATGGAACTCTAAAGTGGGTCAACTTGAGTGAGCATGTTCAAATGTTAAGGTACTAAAAGCCACCACTTTTTAATCTCTATGTATGTGCCCCATTGCGCAAGATGGGTTTCAATGAGGTTAGAGGTGTAATATTAACATGGGGTAAATTGTTTATGAAACAGGAACATCCGCCAAGTAAACATCTTATTAGTGCTTACAACATCTAACCTAGCTTAATCATGATGGAACTGCAGTGTCTTACGAAGCAGATACTTTCTTGTGCAAACCTAAGGTCAGAATTCTGTCATTCCCAAGCTCACACCCTTAAGCAAAGATCTCAGCAGACATGAGACATGTATGAAAAGGCCATAAGAAAGCCTCTGAAGAAATCAGAGATGGTTTCAAACCAGTCCTGTAACAAACATGTAAAACTGATTCTTCCTGAAACAGTGAGGACTGAATCCAGAGGAATTCCTTGAGGAGGAGCATCTCTACCCTCCCTGCAATGTTTTGCTGCTTTAAATGGCGATTTGAATTCCTGCCAGGAAGGTTGTGAAGGATATTCAATAAATGAGTGCATGTGGCAGCTGCTCTCATCATTGACTTCTCTGTAGACAGCCCAGTTTAGGAGCAACACTGGCCCCTGTACCAGACGGCTATGTGTAGTTGGCTACCAAATTTACATTTACTGGCCTTTTCTGTCTTTAGAAATGCTATTTTCTTGCTAAGAACTTAATTATGAGGATTGCCTCATTGCCAGATGTGACATTTCCCAGCTTTGGAAGAAACTAACCCAAACAACTTTACCAAATTGCACCACGGAACATACCTCTTGGTGTTTCTCTAATCCAGATCATTTTGTTTCCTAGAAAGGACAGATCATCGTTGCACAGAGTGTTGCCTCTTAAAAAACTGTCCTTCAGAAACCACAGGAGAACATGAGCACTCTTAGGCAATAGTTTCCAAATTTGGGTTTCTGACCCTTCATGAGGTTTGTAGCAGCCCTGAATGAGGTTGTGATTATAGCCAAAATTCAATCATTTCAATAGTTCCGGGGCTGTGAGCCACTTGCAATCAGAAGAGGAGTTACTCAAAAGCAAAGTGGACTACATCTTACTCTTGTATCAGCTTCCATCTTTTGAAACTGTGATGATTGTACACATTAGACTGCCTGTAAGATGTATCTGATGGTGGGTGAAGGTTATTATAGCCCATCCAGTTTATAGCCTGCTCCCTTTTTACTCCCTTTTTACATGGAAAAGATGAAGGGTAATGGGTGCAAGTTTCTCCTGTGGAGATTCTGACTGGACACAAGAGCAAAATTTTCCCAAAGAGAACAATCAGCCATTGGGTGCATTCCCCAATGTTGGACACTTTTAAGGTTCAGCTGGACAGGGTGCTGGGACATCAAGTCTAGGTCATGCTTTCCCAAGAAAGGTGGGAGCAGATGATCCTGGGGTCCCTTCCAACCTGGTATTCTGTGATTCTGTGATTCATTTTGAAGACAAGAAACACCAGGACAGGAGGCAGAAAAACAAGAAAGGCCCCTAAGACTAGAGGCTGAGGCAGAAATCTTGCCTTTCCCCAAGTCACTGCTTCACTTTGCAGCACACTCCAAAGAGCTGTGACCTCCGTAGGTAAGACACATTTGTTGGGCTTCCTCCCTTAAAGATCCTTTGATCTCTTTTCTACCCAAACCCATATCCCATCAGTGTGAGGAGGTGGGATGGCTCAGTCACCCCACAGGCTCCCTGTCATTTCTGATACGTACTCTCAATAAAAGCAGGATGCATCCAGGTTCTTTGGTAAACAAAGGGATGCGCGGGACCATTTGTCCCCTCAGGGGCTTGCTAAACATCTCATGGGTAGATGAAGCATAACTGAAAACAAAGAGCTAATTCCAGTGCTCTTGCAGAAACCTCTGGCCAGCACTGTCTCTTATTGAGCAGACTGGAGGAATGCAAACATGTGTTTGGCCAGTAAAGGAGCTGTTATATAAATGTGAATGATGAAAAGCATTTCCCATGAGCACAGGGCTTTTGACACAACTTCGATCCCATGCAAGGCACAAGGAGTCACATGCTCTGCATGAGAACTGCGCTGGTGCTGCTCTGAGCCCTAAGAAGCTACAAGGGCATTTGCTGTAGCGCAGGAACAGAAGCAGCTTTGATGATTGGAACTGAAGTTTGCACAGCACCATAGTGAAGCAACCCTCTGTTCAATTAGAGAGTTCCACTGGTCAGAACATGTATCTCGCTTTATCCCTGGGTGGCCCATCCATGACAAAATACAGGGAGAAAAAAACCTAATGAGCTTCCAAACCTCTCTCCTTCCCCATAATCTAGCTAAAACCAGCCATAAAATCCATGAATCTCATCCGCTCAGCCAGCTATTATCTTCTCCCTGGGTTTAAATGCCCTCCTTCAGTCTCCCCTCACCTCCTGCATCTTCCCAGATGTCTTTATTTTTCTTTGCAAGGCCAATACATTTCAGGCTACACCTCCAGAGCACACTACAGCACCACTGAGCAGGTAGGGTAGTAATGAGATGGATTGCTGAGCTAGAATACCTACCGTGTGTACTGCAGCCCAGCTAGTTCTTTCACTGTATGGAGTAAATGTGCCCTTAGGTCTTCTCTGTCTCCTTCCTGACATTTCTTCCAGCTTGTCCTTGCTCCTATGCCCTTCTCTTTCTTCCCTCTCCTCCCTTACCTTCCTCCCAAAACTGTTTGCCCTTCTGTCTTCTTGTGCCCCTATTCTTGATCTATTCTGCTTTTCTCGGGGCACACTTCTTAAAGTAGGATGCATTGGAAGCTGCTTTTCCTTTCATGAACAGCAAACAAAATAGCTGATAAGAAGGAACTGAATAAAATCCATACATGATGTAGCAAAGGCTATGGGATAGTTCCATTTTTGCTGCTGTGAATGTGAGGTTCTCTTTGCTTTCAGTGTTTTGAGCTGTCAGGATCTGACTTTCATGCTTTTTTTCCTACACAGCCAGGAAGCAATCAAGTTAAACTGACCTTTTCAAAGGGATGCTGAGAGTCTTACATCTGTAACATGACTCCAGACTCCCACAAAAATCACAAGAACTGGGGACAACCTTAGGCTTTCTTCGCTATGAATAGGGCAATTGTGTGAGGGGAATTCTTCACCATACCCAAAGTGAAGCCTGTCTTCAGGCCATCGGAGAGAAGGCACCAGAGGAGTAGCTTAATAATGAGCCTGTTGGCGTTGCTGGTGGTTTAAGCAGAGTGTGACGCTCCTCCTCCCATTACAGCCACCCCTTCCTCATATGCTGCCCTTGTGCATGCAGCATTTATACTGCTGGGTGATGAATCCAACTTATCTGACCAGAAAATATCATGTGGCCCTTTCTTTGCAGTTACTTTTTCAGTTGGATCAGAATTCCTTAATCCAGTTTGTGATGTGGATCCAAAATGTGTCAGCACAGAGTGAAGGTGATGAGAGGTAGGAGCATGCAAGCAAGAGTGCGAGTTTGGGGATATGAACATCATGCAAGTGGTCTTTGGCAGTCCAGTGACTGAGTATTGAACCATGCTTTGGGACTGAAACCTTCTGTCTGCCTCACCTGCTAAACTCTTACTGCATGTGGTGCTCTATAAATAATAGCTTTTGAAACTATAGCAAGGCTATCTTAAAAGAGAAATAGAGTTTCACAGTTACTGAATTTCCACTGTGATTTATCTTCTAACCCTCCTCCCTTCCCAGTCCCCTGTGGCTGATCATCTCATTTATGCGTTTAACAAATGTGAAACAGAAAACTCCACTGCTTTCCTCCCCATTCTGTATGAAAATGGTGAGAATTCAGCCTTTCAAATGACTAAGCAAGGCAATGGGAATTGTGCTCAGGAAGAAAGAGATCTACATTTGAGGCTTTAGAGAGTTTTAAATAGCAAGAAAGAGTCGAAGCATTTAATAAACACAATTATTAAGTGACCTTTTTATTGAAGGAGTATTTAAATATCACTTTCTCTCACATCCAGGGGGCTGTATAGGAGTTCTGTGCTGGCATCAGGGGGAGTTTGTAGTCACAAGGCACGTGCATGCTTTGACTTAGTTAAGATATTAATGTCAAAAGTAGCATTTTTATTCCAAGCAATAAAATGTGAGTTACAGCTTTGAAGATGACAGAATTCAAAGCATATTTATTTGCAGTAAAACTGTGCCTCTGAAGGAGGAACAAATGTGTTGTTGGTAATATTGATCCTGAAGTAAACTCCTTGGTGCCAGAAGGCCAGCTTTTACAAGGAGATGATTCTGTGAGTGCCATTGGTACCCACAGAGCAGGTGATACATTACCCATCCTTCATCTATGGCTTCTAGCCATGTTACCTCTCCTTCTAGTGATGTAGTAACAAGCTCCTAAAGGGCGTCAAAGCCTGAGCTGTATTGGATATTGACTCACAAGCTGTTGTTACAGGTGAGCATGGTTTCCTCATGTCTTTGACACTCAGGAAAGAAGGTTGACTGACAGATCTATAAATCTAGTTTAGACGTAACAGAGCGAAGGAGAGAAAATTATGACAACGTAGCATTTACACGGTCAAAGTACTACGGTTGTAATGACAGCCTCAATACCCTTGTAAAGCTAAGGAGTAAACACTGTTATCTCCACACAAAAGCTTGCCAAAGGTGATATGCCTTGGAATTTAAGTGAGATTTCCAGTTCCTCTTTAGAAACTAATAAGCAGTTGCAAGCAAGGTGTAGCAGAAGTAAGAATAGATCCTGGGTCTTGCTGGCTTTCAAGCCCACACCACTGGACATCCATCACAATCTCCTGTACAAGAGGTAGCTGGAAGCTATATGAAAAGCTGGGTTTTGTTGTGTTGTTGCTGCAGAGCGGACCAGCTGTCTGGAATTTGGCTCCTGCAAATTGTCCTTCATTTGGCATGTCCCTGAAAAGAGATAATCCCTGTTTCCACTTCTGAGGATAACCCACAAGTTAAAACAAGCAGGTTTTTTCCTTGAGTGCCAACCAGCTATTATTATACAATTCCTTATCAGATCAAAGCAAACATGACCTTAGCCCTCGGACAGTGCATCACAGCACCATACCTTTCACAGGGAAAGGAAAGAGGAGGAGAACACATAACCCTGCTTTGCTCTCCAGATGTGACTGCAGGCATCTTTGAACATAGCTATGCGACTGTTCCATAACTATGCAACAATCAGTTGGCTTTCAGACTGATCGAGTGTCTCTCCTCCTCAGTCTGTTTCTTGGTGCTGTAAATACTGCTGTTCATGTAGCAGGAAAGCAACTGGGCCACAGCCTTACTGGCTCATGACTGAAGTTTGTGAGGACAGATAGAAGCCGTTCCTCAAGTCACTTGGTCAGCAAATCAGTACAAATCTACGCAGCCTTTATACCTTAGCAATAGTCCTCGCTGCACAGAGGTGAGTTTTGATGTGAGAGATCACGTTGCTAAAGGCGACCTTCCCTCAACCTGCCCTTTCTGTGCATTACAGACCAGAGCCCAAACTTGCCACCTGTAGGAAGACCAGAGGATACTTTGCCAAGCTGTCAGCTCTGCTGTTGACATTTCTAATGCTTCACATTTTACATTAAAGCCCAGCTTCTGGAAGTGAGTGGTTATGGGAGGAATTCCATTTGTGTTTTATTTCGTTTTGTGTTCTTTATTTCCTAAGAAAGGACTTATGAATTCAGGGCTCAGAAGTTAGAAGAAAGGGGGATCCCTCTCCACAATTGCTACCTATAGGAAATGGTGAGATTTTAAAGCAAATTTCATGGTAATGAAACCTGAGTCATAAAGTTTTAAGATCTGGGCTGCTGATACTGCCTCTTTTAATGCCCTCTGCATAGTCCCACAGGCTCACTCACATCTGGTCACAGACCAAGTGCCCAGTTTGTGCTGTGGAATAGCAGTACAACAGGTTTCCTGATACCTGCTTACACCTCAAAAGTCATGTTGTGTAGGTACTACTTGCACCTCCACAACTAATTATTTTCCTTCTGAGCAAAGGACAGGCCAACGTGGTGGTGGCATTTCCCCACTTTCCTCAATGCAATGTTTTCATCAGCATTAAGATGATGAAAATATAGATCCATATAAAATAAATATAAGTAATATATTTATTATGTATAAGTAATACATTTATTGTATATAATAAATATAAGCTCATATACAGAGCTGCTGTCCTTAAAAGGGCTCTTTCTGTGAGGCTTCAGCTCAGCATCACTTGGGCTCTGAAAGTGATCCCTTTTCCACATGTTCTTCACACTTTCATTATAACATTTTGAGCTATCACAGAACTCAATAACTTATCCCTCACAACACCCCCCAGAGGTGTGCAAATGTGGTTTATTATCCTTCTTTTACTGATGGAGAAAGCAAGAGATGGAGATTAAAGGCAATAATCTCTCCTTTGCTTCCATTCCTGGAAAAGAGCCCAATCTATCAAATTCTGGCCGAAGGTGAGGGAGGAAAATCAGGATGTGGAAGCAAACTCCAGCCATTCCTTGGAGCCTATTAAAAGCAGTTCTGCCACAGCCTTTGGAGGTCAGGTCTCTGTGATTACAAGAAGAGACAAGAGGGATCTTTGTGAGGGCATAAATTAGCCATCACTCTGAGTTGAAGGTTGCAGTTTGTCAGTGCAGAGACAGGAGGCAGCCAGTCGGTGACACAGAGCTGATGAGGAGCATGTATGTACGGGGATAGTGAGGTGGCCATAAGAAGTGACGAGGCTTCTTTCAGAGTGCATTAAAGTGGACCTTGAGAGGAGAAGCTGCTAGTGAAGGAGTGGGGAACCAACACCATGAACAGCAGGATGATGGAAGGTTTGCCATGACACCAGTGAGTCCTCTTGGCTCTCACTGCAGCTGAAGTGCTCGTGGCTCACAGAGGGGAAGGACAATCCCTTAGGAAACAGAAAATTACACAGATTAAATCAAGCAGAACTTAGAATGCATGTGCAAAGACTGTAGCTCACAGTGAACACGATATGTGATCTAAGCACAGGGGCCAAATCACGGCCTCTCACTTAATAAGACTATATGCTGGTTGGTGAATGTCGCAGCGATAGATAGGTATCTTCCCCTCACCCTTAGGACAAGGCATTCCTGGTGGGAGCTGGATAGGATTCCCTGAGGGAGTTATGAATTCTAAGTTAGATGAAACAAATCCCATACTTAAAAATCACCTGAATGAGTCTCCAAGACAGATGGTACCTGCCAAAATATCAGTGTTCTTGCACTTCAATATGTGCCACAAGCTGGTTTTCCTCCATCCAGCTGCCTGTCTCAGTAATGACTCCAGTTCCTGGAAAGGGAAGGAGATGCCTCTATCTGTCATCTGTTAGACTTGGTTCACCTACCACTGTCATTCCAGAGGAGCAGAGAGAAATACCTGGTTCCTCTGAGCTCTCTAATTCTGTAATTCTGTTTAGGGCTTAGAAAACAAGGTGATAGATGTCTTCTAAATGTCATGGGTGAGACAGATAAGTGTTCCCTCCTTAATCTAGCATTTTCTTTTAAAGTCTGCCCATCTGTTTATTGTCTCAGCTTGTTTCTTGTATTTGTTGTAGACTTCAGAGCTAAGGCCTGCTGCTGCACACAACATGGACAGCCCTGTGGCCAGGATCTCTGAATTCTCAGCACTACTAAAACCACTGTTAATAGCACCAGGCTTTATTGAAAAAGAAGCAAAGATTCAAGTCATCACTCATGTGCCTCTGTGCCTTCCCTTCCTATATCCATGGGAATCATTAGCCAAGGTGTTCTGTCCTGAGAGTGAGATTCCTTCTTCTTCTCATGTTTTCTTGTTCACCGATCTTGGGTAGCCTGGTGTCCAGTCTCCCAGTTCATATCTGATTGAATCCCTCTCATCACTCTTGACATAGAATGTTAAATTCCCGCTCAACCAGTGAAGCTCTTCCCTGTGAGGGTGCTGCGACGCTGGCACAGGGTGCCCAGAGAAGCTGTGGCTGCCCCATCCCTGGCAGTGTTCAAGGCCAGGTTGGACACAGGGGCTTGGAGCAGCCTGCTCTGGTGGAAGGTGTCCCTGCCTGTGGCAGGGGTTGGAACTGGATGAGCTTTAAGGTCCCTTCTAACCCAACCCATCCTGTGATTCTATGGTTCTCTGACACAAATATGCTCATGCAGCAGCTGAAGATGTTTCTTGACTTATGCCTTTTTTGCAAGGTGAGGCCTGGCCCACCTTTGGATCGTCTTTGCCAGGCTGCATTCCCTTTCTGCTCCCTCAGAATCTCTTCCTGAGGCTGCACTTTTCCCCTCACATTTTCATTTACACTTGTCCCAACTGAGACCCTCCTTCTACCTCCTTCTGGCCCTGGCCAAGCCAACCGCTTGTGTTAACAGGAGGATTAAGCTTGACTGATCCCCACAACTGTGAGGCTTGTTTTGGTTCATCCTTCTGCCTCTGGACAGAAAAGTACTGCTGTTTGAGCAGCTTACTGGAGTGGTGGTGTTGTTGGGAGTCCTTTGCTCTTTGCTTTCCTTCTTTTCAGGCACCATTCCCTGTAGGTGTTTGACTTCTCCTTTTCTGTGCCTTCTCTGTCTCTTCAGCCTTCCTTAGTTTCTGAGGGAGTGCTCTGAAGCTGTTTCATAGAATCACGGAATCACAGAATAGTTAGGGTTGGAAAGGACCTTGAGATCATCCAGTTCCAACCCCCCTGCCATGGGCAGGGACACCTCACACTAAACCATGTCACCCACGGCCTCATCCAACCCGGCCTTGAACACTGCCAGGGATGGAGCATTCACAACTTCCCTGGGCAACCCATTCCAGTGCCTCACCACCCTCACAGTAAAGAACTTCCTCCTTATATCCAATCTAAACTTCCCCTGTTTCAGAGCTGGGCTAATCCCTGTCCCTAAAACACGGATACAAAACAGACAGTGGCCAAACCATTAAATGAAGAGTCACCTCCTTTTGCTCATTCCACACGTGGCCTCTCCTCGCTTCACCTGATGGCCCCATGTTCTTGCACTGGAAGAGACAATGGAGATTGGCCTGAAGAGCTTGGCTGTTCAGTGCCGCACAGGAACTGTAGGAAAGCTTTAAGGAGCTCTCAGCCCTCGTGTGAGTTAGGCTGGATACTGAGTCTCGAACAGTTTGTTTGCTGAGAGCACAGTGGAAGGTTTTGTGGGATGCAGGAAGGGGAATAAAGACAATGCTCAAAGAAAAGCCAGAGGTGGGGGTGACATGAAGACATTTTCCTTGTTTCTGTACTCCTTTCTCATCTCTGGCCTTTTATCCTCCAAATCTCTTCCCATCAAGGCCAGTCTGTCTGTCCAGTGCAGTGGGATGCTCCTGCTGACACAGATGGAATGGCAGTGATATGGCAGTTTCACCCAACTCGGTGTTGGATGCTTCCTCTGCAGATTTAGATGCGCAGCTCTTAAACCAAGCTCCAGTCTGTCTTCACATCCCTTATCCATGCATGTGCACACACATTATGTGAGTTGGATTTACCAGCACATTCTTGCTTTATTATGCTGTTTATATCACACCAATAGATCTGTGGATGTTGTGCATCACTGGAATAGGGCAGCCAATATGCACTGAGGCACCTGTGCAGCTGAGAGAAAGAGAACTTACTTTGCTAGGCTTACTTGCTGGTATTATTTGTTCAGGCAGTGCTTCCTATGAAATAGCTGCATATTTTTAATGCCTTGTGCCATTTAAACAGCTGTTTAAACAAAAGCCCCCAAACTAAAACCACTTAATTCTGGTGGCTCTTACATCTGATATCCACCTTCAGTCCCTGTTGGAAACCTACTGCTTTTCCAGTGATGGCGAGTGAGTGATGAGGTGCCCAAAACAAGCTATTCCCTGGGTCATATAACCCACCCACTGCTACTGATCTTGTGAACATAAGATATTGGGGAGTGCAGCTGAATATCCTGCCTCGAGATCTCCAAGATGTGGTTTTTAACAGATGCTAATCCTGAGCTACCAAAAAGCCCCATAGGTAGAGGAAAGGCAGCTCATGTTCTGCAAATCATACACTGGGATCTAGCCAAGTACAAAAGAAACTAAACCAAAGCCACAGCCAGGCCTTTGAAAGTAAAACTGTGTGAAATATTTGCTTCTGTTAAAAATATTCCAACTGTTTTAGGTGTTTCGTGGCAATCTTCCTGTGTAATCGATTGCCTTTATGGCTTTCTTTGCCCCCTGACTTTGGACACTAAATGCACGCTCTGGATGGCTGCCTAAATGGTGATGTAGCTTCTCTTAGGTTGCTTAGAGAGGACACCTGAGCATTATTGGTTGGATTCTGTCATGCAGTGAGGGGGATATAAGATTTTTCTGCTTCCCAAATGTACAGCCTCTTGCAATGCTTCAATCAGACTGTGTTTTCAGTGCTTTTCTCAGAAGCGGCTGCATTATGAGGTAGCCAGAGAAGTAAAGCCAAGCTGGTTATCTCATACAGCTCACAATGTTATTAAGAAGCCCTTGTGGCTGCCCATGTGGCTAAGGTTTTCCAGAGATATGGATGATGTGAATGCACTGACATCTTTAATAGCTGAGTGGCCTCCTTGAAGCATCTCAGAAAGCCTGGGTTTGGAAATGCTCTGCTCCTGCAAAGGGCTCAGTTGAGCCCTTTGCACTCATCACAGTGCAAGTGGGTAGTACCAAAAATCACAGACACTACTGACAATCCTGGCAAAGTTAATCTTGGACCATGTAGTTATTGTGTAGTTATTTAGAAGCCCCTGCAAGCTTGTTTGTATTGTCTGAATCCATTAGTTGTGAACCCTCCTCAGAGCTGTCTTATTTAGCTGTGGATTTAAACAAGCAAATAGAAGCCCATTTAGTACAGACTATGGGAGTGCTTCAGCAGAATTATCAATTCTGGCTTTAGCTTATTTTCTGATGTAGACATGAGTAGTATCTCCCCTCTCCCATTAACTTCCTATCTCCTCAATACAACACCATAGAGAATGAGATGCTTCTCAGTTGCCAATTTGAACAGGAAACATTTAGTGCTGGTGAATAATAAGCATTTCCCATATGCAAATTTGCTTATTTGCTGCCCCTAACTTCTTGTTGAGGGAAAGGGTCATTTGTTTTGCTTAAAGCCCTGGGAGCTATTCAAAGTAACAAGATGCCAAGTGCTTCACTGAGGAGGATCTTTAATTTCCTCAGCTGGTACAGCTGGAAAATCCACGTGTATTTATTCTGTGCTCAGAAACTGCTGGGACAGAGACATGCATTTGCTATGTAAAATATATTGTTGGCTTCTCAGCATGTATCATCATGCTCGGGCAGAGCGAGGAAGGTTAATGAAATGTTTAAACTGAATGTTTGCATAGCATCTTTCTAGCACTGTAATGGATAAACCACAAAGCGTGTTTGTGTAGGGTATCTAATCGGTTGTTTTCATCCTATGTAATGCATAAAGGCTATTATTGAGGTGTTCTTACACCACTTGGGCAACATTATGCTCTTTGTAAATACTCTTTTAAAGGCAAATTTGGAATTTGCTTCTAAGGTCATATTGCTGGAGTAATGAGCAGTAGAGCTGATGTCTCTCTGTGTTCTCCTCAATGTATGCTGTCGTTGCTCTTGGGGTTGAGAATCTTAGAGGAGGACTTCTATTACCCTTATTGGTCCACAAATCAGTGCAGCTCAATGGGTCCGAGTCCATCATGTGTAATAAAGGCAACATTTCTGACTCGCTCCCCTGGCCCAAGCCACCCAGACCAAAGCATTAGGTCATGGTGACTTCTGTCTCCATGTATTTGTTCATACAACTCCTCGAGCTGTGTCAATTCCAGATGTGGACTGCTCCTGCTAGAGATGTCAGAAGTGAAACCAGCACTTTGTAGCTTCCCATGCTGCAGAGAGAGGAGGTTTCAGAACTGAATTATCTGAACACATTGAAATTACCCCCAGATGGAGCAGTGGGTACCTTCACAAGGGCTTTTTGCACATAAACACATAGAAATGTCACCACTTTCACACAGTGAGGCTTGAAAGGAACAGGCCAAGATCAAATAGCAGCTGTACCTGCTGGAGCTGGAAATGAAGCAATCTGATCCACTTTGTTTGCTGCTTAACAAACAAGAAGCTTGACTGATAAAAATGGTCTTAAATCTTTCTAGCTCTGTGGGAGATACAAGATCACTCCAAAGCAGCTTTACAGGAGCATGGCAAACATCCGACTTCTTCTAAGCAGTGGATTTGGCATCTAATGAACAGATCATAGAATCATAGAATGGTTTGGGCTGGAAGGGACCTTCAAAGGCCATGTGGTCCTACCTCCCTGCAATGAGCAGTGACACCTCCCACTAGACCAGGTTGCTCCAAGCCTCTGTGTCCAACCTGGCTTTGAACACTGCCAATCTCCTCGCCTTTGAACACTGCCAATCACTGTGCAATCTCCCCTCTGTCTGGTTAAAGCCATCCCCCTTGTCCTGTCCCTGCCTGCCTTTCTCTAAAACCCCTCTCCAGGTTTCCTGTAGGGACTGGGAGCTGATCTAAGATCTCCCCTTAAGAAGCCTTCTCTTCTCCAGGCTGAACCAGCCCGGCTCTCTCAGCCAGGCTCCATAGCTTTCTCTGGACTCATTCCAGCAGGTCCACATCTTTCCTATGCCAAGGCCTCCAGCGCTGGATGCAGTACTGCAGTTGGGATCTCACCAGAGCAGAGCAAAGACGTGCAGACCAGCATGACAACACAAACACATAGTCCAAAAAAGACTTGTGAGGCTCGATATGTGTTTTGTTTGCATCTTGCATTTAGAGGCAGCAGCTGCTGTCTTCTGTGGACTTGTCATTAGCATGGATAAGAATGACACAGGGCAAGCCTCTGACCTCATTTCTGCTACTGTAAAGCTGAAGTGATTCTAACTGTAGGAAGGCTTTTCCATGGGTGAGCACTTCACTGTTTATTTAGGCCTTTTTGTGGAATCACTGATGTCAACAGCAACCAAGCATGACCCCAGCTGGCCAGCTATTAGATAAAGAAGACAAGATTGCTGTGTCAAGGGGGGTTGACACACATGCAGCACCATTGATCTTATCACAGTGGTGCAGAGAAACTGCCCTGGTTTTAACAGTATAAGAACCAGTCCTCTGAGATGAAGATGGCTTTGCTTGTGTACTTTTAGAGGCATCAGAGTCTGTTTCCTTGGGAACCTGATTATTGTTTGTCTTTTAAATATCTGGACATCAGCTTTGTCCTTTGTTTAACAGAAGATTTTTCAGCAGTTTCAGCTAGATAAATATAAGGCATGGGATCATGAACAGATATGGTTTTCTTCAGGATATGTGCCAGAAATTGGAGTTAATGGGTAGCAACAACATGAAACATATGAAAACTCTATGCTTTTAACAGCGGAAAGAATACTTTGTCCTGTTAAGACTTGACTTTATGTAAGACTTTTGCAAGAACTCCAAGTTCCAGAGCAAATGTAAACCAGACAGGCACAAACGCTTCTTATACCTTCTGCAGTCATCATAGAGAAACAAAGAATGACATCAGCCTTAAAAATACACTGAGATTATCAACTGAGAAGCATGCTGCTAGGACCAAAGATCTGGCCATCAGATTTGGAAATGATGGCAATTCATAATTGCAAATAGAATCATAGATTCATAGAATAGTTAGGGTTGGAAAGGGCCTTAAGACCATCTAGTTCCAACCTCCCTGCCATGGGCAGGGACACCCCACACTAAACCATGTCACCCAAGGCTTCGTCCAACCTGGCCTTGAACACCGCCAAGGATGGAGCATTCACAACCTCCCTGGGCAACCCATTCCAGTGCCTCACCACCCTCACAGTAAAGAATTTCTTCCTTAGATCCAATCTAAACTTCCCCTGTTTAAGTTTGAACCCATTACCCCTTGTCCTGTCACTGCAGTCCCTGATGAAGAGTCCTTCCCCAGCATCCTTGTAGGCCCCCTTCAGATACTGGAAGGCTGCTCTGAGGTCTCCACGCAGCCTTCTCTTCTCCAGGCTGAACAGCCCCAACTTTCTCAGCCTGTCTCCATACGGGAGATGCTCCAGTCCCCTGATCATCCTCGTGGCCTCCTCTGGACTTGTTCCAACAGTTCCATGTCCTTTTTATGTTGAGGACACCAGAGCCGCCACACTTGGTGTTGGATGTGCATAACAAATCAGTGTGTGCCTCAGTGAAACTGGACAGCTGGAATCCACCAGCGTAACAGGATTGCATTATGAAAGAGGAAAACCCGTTCAAGTGAACAGATTCATTTGTATCTCACAGCTAATTAGATTCCTTCAAGGTCTCCTCAAGGGACTGTGGCATCACGAAGCCTTTTATTGGGGGCCCCAGACTGGGCTCTGCTTCAGACTTCTTCAGAAGAGAACAAACATCCTCCCTCCACGGAGCCGGATGTTTTCCGAAGGTGGAACAAGGTATCCACTGTACCTCAAAGGGAGGAAGGATCACATAACGCCAGGCCTAATGTGGAGCTACCAGTTTCCACTGGCTTTTTTATTAGTATTACTTTTTTAACCCAGGAAGCTTTTCCGCATCCCTCTTGGAGCTATGAAGCTCGTTGGGTTTCCTGTGCTTTGGATGTACTGACATTCACATCCCAAGCTCTCAAACACAGCCATTATGTGCCAGGCATGTCAGCAGAGAGAGAGCGGCTGGTAGAAGGTTTTGCTCTTGTAACAGCCCTATGGCAAGTACAGAAATAGTGTACGTGGAAAAATATGTATCAGGAAGCGTTTGATGTATTTTTAGGTTCTCCTTTAGAGCTATTTAGTGGCTGGGAAGCAAAGGAGAGGAGAGCAAGTTCCTTCCTCTCTGCCAGTAGCTTCTCCATAGACTTCTCCATAGACTGGTGCTGACCTAAGCTTCTTGGGAGTTGTTGAGACCAGGATTGAAGTACTTTTCTTATGGCACCATGCAAGCAAGCAATGGTTCCTGCTGTTTTCTTCCCTTAACTCAACATCCTGTTGTTAATGAATAGAGAAAAAGTTGTTTCTATGAGCTTCTTCCTACTTTTGAATTAAATGAGTTTTACTCTCCAGACTTAAACAGGTTCGTATTCCCATTATAGAGTTCTCTAGCATGATGGAACAAACCATCACAAGGGTCTTTTCCTCTAGCAGACTCCTTAAGTTTCAAGCAGGAGGCTCTGTGACATTTGGTCACTTTAAAACAGCTCACATTCCTCTGGACTTCTCTGCTGTTGCTTTAATGGGTTTGCATGTTTTGCCCACGTATGCAAAAACACTTCGATGGAGATGTTGTTTTAAGCATTCGGGAAGATCAATCCTTTTCATTCATGCCCAAGAGGAAAAGGCCTGATCAATAAAAAGGGATTTGAGGTTTTCCACCTCCTGGTGACTCCTAGATGATCTACCATTTCACCTGTAGAGAGTATGTCTCAAAGGCAGAAGAAAGTAATTCGATGGTCCTTTGTGATTGATTTATTATATTGATAATGCAAATGGTTTTCTCTTTCGCACAGTCAGGCTGTCTGTCTGACAAACTCATGTTTACAGGATTATGTGTCTTTTTGGACACTGTTAAAAACAGCAGCAAAGGAGACTTTAACATCTCTTCCATCCCATGTTTGGACTCTAGTAAAGCCTTTGACACCATTTCCCACAGCATTCTCCTGGAGAAACTGGCTGCTCGTGGCTTGGACAGGGGCATTCTTCACTGGGTAAGAAACTGGCTGGATGGCTGGGCTTGAAGAGAGGTGGTGAATGGAGTTAAATACAGTTGGTGGCCAGTCACAAGTGGTGTTCCCCAGGGCTCAGTATGGGGGCCAGTTCTGTTTAACATCTGTATCAATGACCTGGATGAGCGGATTGCAGGCACCCTCACTAAGTGTGCAGATGACACCAAGCTGGGTGAGAGCGTTCATCAGCTGGAGGGTAGGAGGTTCTGCAGGGGCATCTGGACAGGCTGGATCCATGGGCTGTGGCCAGTGCTGTGAGGTTCAACAAGGCTCAGTGCCAGGTCCTGCATTTGTGCCACAACAACCCCATGCAATGCTCCAGGCTTGGGGAAGAGTGGCTGGAAAGCTGCTCATGGAAAAGGACTTGGAGGTGCTGATTGACAGAGCTGAATATAAGCCAGCTTGCGCCCAGGCAGTCAACAGCATCCTGGCCTGTATCAGGGACAGCATAGCCAGCAGGACCAGGGCAGTGATTTTGCCCCTGTACTCAGCACTGGTGAGGCTGCACCTGAATGAGAAAGAGAACAGCCCAAGAAGGCCTGATAAAGAACAGACTCTTGGCTCAGCCAGCTTCACAAGATAATCACAAGCTTTCTGGAAGCCAATTGAAGTGCCATGCCAGAGCACAGTCTAATTTCTCTGTTAAGCCCTTTGCCAGGAAATAAACTATTTCATTCAAGAGGTTATTGCATTAAGCAGAAATGACTAAGGCTGAGATTCGGAGAGCCGGTTCAGTTTCCCCTCACTTGACAAGCAGACCTTAAATAACAAGAAGGGCATTCAGAAAGAGAGCTTTCAATTTAGTTACATTTTTAGCTGGGCCTCCCTCTTACCTCTTGTAGATAACTTGTTTCTTATCAGAATGAGTTAAAGCTTCACGGAGGGTAGGATGGAGGAAAGGTGAGATGCGGTGGTGCGTGTCTTTATTTACCAAGTAGCATCAAATGGGTGATGCTGGGTGGGAAATAGGATTCCCTTCTCTGCACAGGGCAATGCCCGAGTGTGGCAGCAAGCAAAAATCCATTGGCAAATGCAGAATACCAAACGCATTCCTAAATGCTTTAACGGGTTTGTTTCACTCTGGCTTCTGCACTCAGAATCATTTGCAAATAGTTGGATGACAACCAGGGTTTCTTTAATGTACTTTTGCAGAAGAATGTCATTTCATTGTTCTGCCTTAAAAGTTTCCGTCAATCAGGGAGCTGAAACAATGTCTTGGACAAAAAGGACGTGTTTGCTGCAAAGCAAACACAAACCAAATGCAAGCCTAAGTGGTTTCTTTCCATTAAAATAGCTGTGTTTCTCCAGCTGGCTATCCCAATATAAATCCTAATGGAAGCAAGGCACAGTGGTTTCCAGCTCTGTAAACTCAAGGCAAAATGCAGCTGGGGGGAGCAAAGCTGAGCTGGACTAGGTGCCTCCAAGTAAAGGATAGATCCCTATCCAGTGAAGAGGAGGCCTTAAGCAATCAGCCACACGATGTGAGTAATGGATGGTAAAGCATGTGAAGAAATGATTCACAACCAAGCCATAGGCTGAGGATTGTTCATTGATTTACTCACTGGACTCTGACACACACCACATTTTTAAAGGTTTCCTACCCAAAAAAGGTATCTTATTTGTCATGCATGTACCCGGCACTATAGAGTGCCTAGAAGAGCTGCTGATTTTGATGCTTTTGAGTGGAAACTGAATTGAAAACCCTGCCTTTGAATGAAATACGAGGCCTTGACCCCTGTTTTATCATTACAACTACGTTATGTTTCACAGAAGCAGGGTGTTAACCGCTGAGACGTGGCTACGTTCCAGCTCATATGTTTTTTCTTTCTTCCTGAATTCTCTCTGTAGTTGGATGACGTATTCCTGACTTCCCTTCCTTCTGGAGAAATGGGAAAGGCTGCTGTGTTTCCCACCACCGAGACTGCCTGCTCCTGAGGTGCAGCTAAAGAGGGACATCTGCACAAAGAGAGGCACATTGAAACTCCTCAGTGCCTTGAAGAGAAGCTGCAGATCTGTGGCAGACTGTGCTCACAGTTCATTAAGCACGCTGGTATCCTCCTTAGATCTCCTTGGTGCAGAAATGGGGAGCGGTGTTATCCCAAGGATTGTTGGCTGTCTGTTCTTCATCCAGAAAACAAGGGCTCCTCTCATCAAGCCTAGAAAAGCGACAGAGAGGACCATGATTAGGTGGTGAGCTGTTAAACTCCAAATCTAGTAACACAAGAGGCAGCACAATATAGGGCAAAAACTCCAGAGGAACAAACATGTTATAGATGGTCCATCTTCATGATCCCTAAAACTGACCTCAAAGAACTAAAAAGGAGTCCACTCTGGTGTCCTCTCTTTTACAATAAACCTTCTGATTATGCCTGAGTATGAAGATCTTTAACACCTTTCTCTGCCTTGTCAGTATGTGGTGCCTTTTGCAAGCAAAGACATATCTCTCACATATCCCCACAGTGCTGTTCTAAGGTGATGGACCACTTCTCTTTTTCATAGGCAGGAATCTGAGACAAGCCTTCCCAAAAGGTCTCTCAAAGGTCTAGGCTGGCTTTTTCCCACTGCACTACAACCTCCCTCCTAACATGGCTACGTATTCAGGCCTGGAATGAGCTTGGTTGGTATTTTGGCAGCCCTCAACTTAGAAGTAAAGGATGAAGCAGCACTCAAGATACTTTTCAGAGCCTAAGCACCTATTCAACTAAACCGGGGCAAAGCCAGTCTTGATATTGCTAATATTCCATAGAAAACACACCTCAGCCAAGACTTTATTTTTATAACCTTTTGGGATTTCTTTGTATACCACAAAGAGACCATAATTCCTTGAGGATAACTTCTAAGATGTACCGGGGCAATACCCTGGGATCTGAGTGCTTCAGATGTCTGAACAACCCAGATGTGACATTTGAGGCTTAGGCCCATCTCTGCTCTGAAGGTCAGGAAGCTATTCCCATTCCACCGGTGTGATTTCACTATTAAAAGCAGTTCTCCTGGCAGGCTGCTCTGCCCTCAGCCCATTACGTAAAGTAAACTATTGACATATGCGGCCCGGTTGAGGCCGTTTTCCCCGTTAACTTCAAACCTTTGTTTTTAAAGCGCAGTTTTAACATGTTGTTCTTTCTGGAATATCCCACAGAATGCGCTTCCACGTTCGGTTATATAACTTTACATCCTTCTCCAATAATAAAGCCGGGTGTACTTTGGAATTGCTCACAGACTGAAGCAGTTTAGCAAATGGGACACATCCAGATGTGAAAGCGCTCTGCGGCTTGGCGAGACGTGATGCTAAACCTTTGACTCAGACGTCCGAATGATGCCCAGGATGAATTTAGATTTCCTTTCTGCAAGGGACACAGGGGGAACCAGGGGTTCCTATTTCCTATGCAGTTTAACACAGTCCAGCATAAATTAAACTGAGTGTTAATGCAGTGAGATGGTAAAACTGCTCCTGAGCTTCACTGAGGTATTTACACAGGCTGCTTATGGCCTCGATACAGGGAAATGCATCATTAAATAATAATGCTGTATTGAGTCTCATGTCCTCAAGCTTCAGACTAAGGGCAGAGATGATTGGTAATGTGGAAAGTAAACCCTGTTTAGTAGGTTTTCATCTATGGGAAACTGCTATGACTTCTCCAAATTCATAGGTGGGTACTAAAACATCAGCAACAACAGAACCCACTATTCTAACAGAGTAGAGCATAGAATCATAGAATACCAGGTTGGAAAGGACCACAGGGATCACCTGCTCCAACCTTTCTAGGCAAAGCATGACCTAGACAAGATGTCCCAGCACCCCTCATCTTCTCCATGGGACTCCTTGCAAAAAGGCAGTCTCCGTCTTCTCTGTAACCACCCTTTAACTACTGAAACATGATGATAAGTTCTTCCCTGAGCCTTCTTTTCTCCAGGCTGAATAGTCCCAGCTCTCTCACCCTCTCCTCATACAGCTTCCCAGTCCTTGGATCATCTTTGTGACCCTTCTCTGGACCCTCTCCAGCTCATCCACATCTTTTTGTATAGAGGGAACCAGAACTGAACGCAACACTCCAGGTGTGGCCTGACGAGTGACAAGGAAAATCGGGCACTGACATCTTTATCTCTGCTGGTGATGCCCTTGTTGATGTAACTTGGCACCCTGTTGGTTTTCTTCGCTGCACACTGGTCACTCCTATTGAGCTTGTGTTCACCAGGACAAGAGTAAGTACATGGGGCTTTTCTGTTTCAAGGAGCAGATGAAGGGATGTGGCACAGGCAGGGCTACTGCTGTACAGCACCCTCCTGGGTGCAGGTGGGCAGCCAATGTGCTGTGACATGGGATTTTTCCAGGGGACTCTTCTTTCTTATGAAGGTATTTTCACAACCCTGTGGAATTGAAGGCAACTGAGGCCAAAGCTGTGGTCTGCATCTCCAAACAGACATTTGAGAGTCCTACATAGCTCTGCCAAGGGTGTGAGATCAGCGACATGAGCCTGGCACAGGGGATCTCTTGCTCAGAGACCATCATTGTCTCCTTCTGCATTTCTATGTGTTGCCATCCCCGCTGCAGCTACATGAACTGCACATCTGACTGCTTCAGCACACTGCTTCACCCTGGCCCTGTGCTGTCATCTGTGCAAATTCAGACCCATTTACAGGATAAATATATGTATTTATATATTTATATATATTGGTCCTATATTGTCTCAATGGATTTGAGGAATTTCATTTCAGTTCACTCATTGCTCTGGTCCTTGACCATATCGGCTCCCTGATGCTTCATTTATCTATGTCCTGGATAAGTTAGAGGACTAAAAGTTGTCCTTTAGGAACAAATAACCTGCTTTAGTTGGCTTCTTCTAATCTCAGATTCTGGTCTGAATCAGTCAGGACCTGTCCTGTTAACAACGTTTCTGCTGGCATGAAACAATGGGTCTATGTCAACATCGTGCTGCTCTGGCTTTACATCACACTGAAATCAAAGCAGGCATCATGTCATCAGCCTGTAGGAACACAGTGGCGAGGTCACCCACAATAGTGATTTAAAATCTGCCTTTTTGTTTCCCCTCTGAGCTGACTTTGATGGAAAACCCTGACAGCCTTGGAGTTTCTTGGTTTATGTTGTTTGTTGTTCTGTTTCCTGGTTATTATTGGTATCCCATCATTATCCCAATACTTTCTAACCACAGGAATTAGTGCAGCTACAAGGATTTTTCTCCTAATTTCTCCCCTTCTTGTAACTTATGGATCTTCATTTATTTCTAGAGGCCAAAAGTCACAAAGTGTTTCCATCCTTTCCCTGCATACACGCACAATGCACTGATTTACCACCCAACCAAAGGCTTTCGATTTATTCCCTTGCAGCGTTTATAGTTCTATTTATCCACACAATTCTGATTCATCCATTCACGGGATTCATCCTGGCTCAGGGCAGTTTATTGCATTGGTGAGATTCTAACACACATGTTGAGCTTTGCCTTTCTTATCAAAGTTGCTATTTTAAAACCATCCTTATCTCCCAATACCCTCCATTCGCAGCTGCAAGATATCCGGCTGGGAAGTAAGAGACAACTGAAGACTGCACGCCAGATCTGCTTTATCTGGCCACAGAATGGCCACCTGGCCTTGCCAGCAGCGAGGGAGGTGTATATTCATGTCTGCACTCAGCTTTGCATCCATGGAAGCTTTCTTTTCAAGGGGAAAATAAACCCTCTAGACATTTCATGCACTTATATGGTATTTTGTAGCCCTCGTGCTTTAGAGCCAAAGGAAATGTACATGTCCAAGAGAGTTTGCTGAAGACGCAGACAGTATTCTTGGAACTGGGCTTAACTAATCATCAGGAAAATCACTTTGTTGCTTTCCTTATGCTAGTATTGCCAATGTGCACTGCAGCGAGAGCCTGCATCCAGAGCAGGAACTTTTCCATTATGTCTGAAAGCAACGGTTTCATACACGATCGATTGACAAAGCAGCACATAAACACAAACACGTTCTGTTCTCCGTGCACTTTAGCTCTGGGAAGCCTCACGTGTATATTCATCTACCAGGTCTGTTCTGGAGACTTCCAGTTCTGCTGCCTCAGGGGTTGAAAGTTACCTCACCTAACATTAGGCATCCAGAGCACAGGTATCTACAGCTAAACCAGGCATCTGAATTGCCTTTTGTAGTCAGTGGAGAGAAACAGGCATTTTCAGGGACCAGAGTTAGGGACCTTCTTATCCCAGACTGGTCTGTGTTAGATATTTAGCCTGCATACAGTGGATTTTGCCCTAAAATCACTTAATAGATCTTCACTGTCTATAGAGGGAGCTTGGCTGATTGCCTCGGATGTATACATACATGTTATAGTGATGTCTGAGCACTATCCTTCCTGCTTAAAGTAAAACCTCATCCAGATTTGGCATCTTCTGTGGATACATAGTGGGTTTATAATCCATCTAAGGGACCCACTTCACCCTTCACTACCAAAACCTGTTTATCACTTTCTTGGTCACCATGTACTATACCATAATCTTGCTTGTCAGTCAGACCCATATGCTGGGTATCAGCTTTGACTTTTTTAACCTATTTTGAATGCATTTAAATACAGACTGTCTCAAGTAGTTATGTTCCTATAGAATACAGCTTTTCCTATTCATCACACAGGCAACAATTCTGTGCAAGCTTTAGGTCTTTTTCATGAGCAAGCTGTAGAAATTGCCTACAAAGTACTTCAGAGTATGGAACTCATTGACAACCTTAATTAGAGTATGCATAACTATAATTATGTACAATCCATCTATTATATACATTGCCACATCTATTTTGTTTTACTGCCTTCCCCTTCTGTGTTCATCACCATTTTGCTGTATCTCATCACCTTCACTGAGGACCACAGCTTTTCCTTCCTGTCTCTTTCTATCATCCTGCTCCTGTCTCTATTTGCCACGTCTTCAGAAAGCAGCCATTCCCACTACAGATCTTTCAACAGCCCAGTTCATTGTTCTCCTTCAGATTCCTCCTCACAGCTCTCCTTGGCCCTGATGCCTAGAAAATACTTGGCAATACGTGCTGTCTTGCTGACTAATGCAATTGCACCATTTCCTCACTCTCCACATAGGTCTGTTGCCTTATGTCTTGGATTTAGACTGTAAAGCTCTTTGCCGATGTGCGTACAGAGCTAAACTCAACCTCTCTGTACCCACCATCGTACAATGAGTAAACAGTAACAATGAGATAAACACATTTGGCAAAATCTGAGGTAAAGAACTTGTCTCAGAAGCTTTCTGGAGGAGATTTCCACTCTCCTCTATCAAAGGCACCAGCACTGAGCTTCCTTTGTTATAAATTCTTCATTCTTCTGGTTTTGATTCTTTCATGCTGATCATTGAAAAGCTTCAGCTGGGTTCTGAAGCCAACACACGGGTGCAAGCATGCACTTTTGTGTTAAAACTCGTTCATTTGGTTTGTGTCATAGAATCACAGAATCACAGAATAGTTTAGGTTGGAAAGGACCTTAAGATCATCCAGTTCCAACCCTCCTGCCATGGGCAGGGACACCTCACACTAAACCATGGCACCCAAGGCTCTGTCCAACCTGGCTTTGAACACTGCCAGGGATGGAGCATTCACAACCTCCCTGGGCAACCCATTCCAGTGCCTCACCACCCTCACAGGAAAGAATTTCTTCCTTAGATCCAATCTAAACTTCCCCTGTTTCAGTTTGAACCTGTTACCCCTTGTCCTGTCACTACAGTCCCTGATGAAGAGTCCCTCTTTGAGCATCCTTATAGGCCCCTTCAGATACTGGAAGCTGCTCTGAGGTCTCCACGCAGCCTTCTCTTCTCCAGGCTGAACAGCCCCAACTTTCTCACCCTGTCTCCATACGGGAGGTGCTCCATTCCCCTGATCATCCTCGTGGCCTCCTCTGGACTTGTTCCAACAGTTCCATGTCCTTTTTATGTTGAGGACACCAGAACTGCACACAATGCTCCAAGTGAGGTCTCCCAAGAGCAGAGTAGAGGGGCAGGATCACCTCCTTCGACCTGCTGGTCACGCTCCTCTTGATGCAGCCCAGGATACGGTTGCTTTCTGGGCTGCGAGCGCACACTGAAGCTGGCTCATGTTCATTTTCTCATCGACCAACACCCCCAAGTCCTGTAAATTTACCACATTTTAGGAGAAAAGGTACCACCTATTCTGCCCAAATGAGGCAGAAAGCTTCTGGGCTGCAGCAGGTTTCTACCATCTGAAAGCGTTATATTTCAAGTAGTCATTGGTGAGACAAGGTTTATTGGTAGCCTTTTGTTAGACCAGCCAGTATAACTTGGGAAATTAGGCAGTTTTCCAAAATATACACCCTTTGTATTTCCCAAACATGTCCAAAATGTATCTAAAATGGTTCAACATATCTCATGCCATAAAATCAAGATGTAGATAAAACACACCAGGAAAGGTGTAATATACAGCCAAACCCTGAGATCATAGAATCACAGAATGGTTTGGGTTGGAAGGGACCCTAAAGCTCATCCAGTTCCAACCCCTGCCATGGGCAGGGACACCTTCCACTAGAGCAGGTTGCTGCAAGCCCCTGTGTCCAACCTGGCCTTGAACACTGCCAGGGATGGGGCAGCCACAGCTTCTCTGGGCACCCTGTGCCAGGGCCTCAGCACCCTCATCGTGAAGAATAGAGAGATACCACCACATCTGGTTTAGAAAGAACACAGCCAATGCTCCATCAGTAACCCAAGGATTATTTTTACCAGAGGATGCTGCTCTACTGAAGTAGATGGAGTGCTTGAAACAAGGTATTTAAACACCTCATAAGGAATCAGAACAGAAAGAAAACCTGCAGTGATTCTATGGAATCGGTAACATGTGCCATCCTGGGCTGGAGCCCACACAGAACACTTCAGTGATTGCAGTCTTAGCAGGTAAACAGCCTACTTTGAAAAGTCTTTCTAGACCTCCTGTGCTGCCCTCAATCAACCCTCGTGTTTGGAACTCAGGTGTCATTTCCAGAGATGCAGTTTCTTTGCTTTGTGTGGTATTTCATTTCTGTTTCAGATCCAGTGAAATCTGGGTGTCGAGATAATAAGTGGAAGATTTAAACTACTGCACGTCAGTAATTAATAATAATGCAAATATCCCTGAGATGCAGGAAATACATATCCATTGGACTTGTTTTCCCCAAATGTATGAAAACTGAGCACTGTCAGGAGGCAAAATCAGTAACCAGGGAAGGAGCTCAGGTACCCATCACCATTTAACACCTCTCTGTGCCTGCTGTAGGTTCAAAGCATCTGTCAGTGCAGACTGAATGGAGCTGCTCAGAAATGGATATAGATGGCTATAGGGGTTTCATTAAGAACAGAAATCTGTACAAGCTCCATCTCAGTCAGCATTCCCTCTGAACTCTGCCAAGCCTTTGCAGGCACCTGCACAGCTTTGCCTTGTCTTGTGTGTTCTGTTCCTCTGGATAGCTGTTTTCTGCTCTATGATAAACATTCCCTATGGGTTGGGAAACGCTGCTGGTCTGGTGTGATGCCCAAAAACACCTATGCAGACAGGCAGGAATGTTTTATTGTGATAAAGACAGGGCTCCAGATGCAAGGATATCAGTTCTCAAGGTGAAGGGAGAAAAATACCTGGTGGAATAGAAAAAACCCTCCTTGTGCTCAGCAGCAACAACTTGTGCTCTACCCATTACTTTGTCTGCGGAGGAGGACCTGATCTTCAGCTTGGTGTTTTATCATCCACACAAGTACCTTTCAGGAGAGGCAGTGAACTTATCTGATGTTAGTCATTTGATTGCAGTGCTTGCTGCTGCCTCAAATCTGTTGATGCTGACATTAGGTAACATCTGCACACCACTTTCTCTATTACAGTTCCAGGCACTGTCACTTTCCTTCTCCTTACCAACATCTCGATCTGATGCAGTGTCTGTGCAGCACTGTGAAATTAGTCACCTTTATGTAACGCAGCTGAGCTCCAAAAAGTCAATCATATACCTGAAAATCTCAGACTTTATTTAATAGGAGCCACTCAACAGAGGTCTATTCACATCAGGTATGAATGTGGTCTGCAAGGAACTGTACTATTAAGCCCTGAGTTAACCTATTCTTTCTTCTTTTTTCAATGGTAAGATTAATAGTCTTGGGCTGCATCACATCCCTTCACTGCACCCTTAGCAAGACACATAGGGCAGAAGTCACCCCAGCCTAAATGTCTAAACCAAAGCAGATGAATGGTGCTGCCTGCTCCACTGATTGCACATGGACCCCAAGGTGATTAGATGAGACAGAGTCACCTCTGCTACGGACACATGGCACGGGGGCAATGAAACCCATCTAAGTTGCCTGAAAATACCTAAAAGTACTTGAGTACTTTTGAGGGGGGCAATAGTGATGGTGGGGATGGACTCTTCATTAGGGACTGTAGTGACAGAACAAGGGGTAATGGGTTAAAACTTAAACAGGGGAAGTTTAGATTGGATATAAGGAAGAAATTCTTTACTGTGAGGGTGGTGAGGCACTGGAATGGGTTGCCCAGGGAAGTTGTGAATGCTCCATCCCTGGCAGTGTTCAAGGCCAGGTTGCACAAAGCCTTGGGTGGCATGGTTTAGTGTGAGGTGTCCCTGCCCATGGCAGGGGGGTTGGAACTGGATGATCTTAAGGTCCTTTCCAACCCTAACTATTCTATGATTCTATGAGGAACTGTGTTCCAGCACAGAGTATGTATGCTGACAGATGCTATGTGATGCTACTGTGCTGCCAATGAACATCATTTGTCCCTATAGCTCAAGCAGCCTGAACAGTCAAGTGGATGGGTCAGGATTTATGATGGTTCTCCATGTGCAATATTTGTTTCTTTCTTCATCCCAGAAAACCTAAGGAATAAAGGTACCAATTGTACAACTATAGCATATATGTTAGGATTACATCTTTATTTTCATAACCACATGCGATTCTGTCCCACAGAACAGGGTACAGAATGATTTCACAGGAGGAAGGAATTAGGACAATCTTCCATCTGGCATCTGCTTAGCTTTCCAAGTTATATGAATGATGTTTTACATGTAGGATATAAAGGAAATGTAATAATAAGTTGCCTGTGAATCCTGTTCATGGTGCAGTCAGGGAGTGAGGGGAATAGTAACAGATGAGAAGGCAGTGCAGAGAAATGAGGTTGGTTTTTAGCATCAGTTTTCTTCACAAAGCATGTTGAGAAATGGCAGAGAATGGGGGAAAAATGAGGTTTATTAGCAAAGACTAAGGAAGGAAGTTATGTGAATGTAGAATAAATTGTAGCATGTCTCAAAAACTGTGGATACTCATTGTGGAACTGTGAAAGAGTTTAATGCCCATAAAGCTATAGAGCATGCTTGTGAATGCTCATCCAGTGCTTTAGTGTTGAGAGGACAGGGGAATTCATGTTTATTTTGTATCTGGAAGCTCCAATATTGGTTGCTGGAAGGGCACATCAGCATGCTTCCTTTAACCTTTGACTGTTTCCTTATGTGTAAAACACAGGCACTGTCAGCCCCGTGGTTGCTCTAAATAGCACATCCTGGCTGGACTTAGAATAATAGAATAAAATCACAGAATGTTTTGGGTTGGAAAGCACCTTAAGATCATCCAGTTCCAACCCTCTGCCATGGGCAGGGACACCTCACACCAGACCATGTCACCCAAGGCTCTGTCCAGCCTGGCCTTGAACACTGCCAGGGATGGGGCAGCCACAGCTTCTCTGGGCACCCTGTGCCAGCGCCTCAGCACCCTCACAGTAAAGAACTTCTTCCTTATATCTGACCAGAACTTCTCCTGTTTAAGTTTGAACCCATCACTTCTTGTCCTGTTGCTACAGTCCCTGATGAAGAGTCCCTCTCCAGCATCCTTGTAGGTCCCCTAACTTAGATCAAGCTCCTCTCATCCTACTGAATGTTTGTCAGTATCATGCAGACGACCATGTTGATCCATGCTTGCAAATCTGTATAGTAGAAATGTTCCTGGTCTTATCCACTGTCATTTTCCTGGAGCAGATGCCCTGCAGAAAGGAGAAGCAGAAAAACACATCCCATATGAAAGTCATACCGGTAGAACCAGCTACTAGGTTTAAATCTGAATTGTGATGCTTTATGTTCTCTCCAAAGCCCAATTTTGGCCTTGCCAATGGTAAGTCTGGACAGCCTCAGAACGCATGTGTCTGTCCAATTTTTCACAGAACCATCTTTAAGTATTGGTTAATGTGATATAATTGGGGCTCTAAGTGTTCCACCCAGCAACGTGCAAGGTTAGAAAGCACTGATTATGCTGAGCTGTGAATGTTCTCCAGGGCTCCATCCTCCCAGCTGAGAACTGGGAGTTCCTGTGCTAATCAGTTGAGGTAACACAAATTCAATGTCACCTTTAGGTCGTTCCTGTGTAAGAACAAGAAAAAGCTCTCCAAAGGGCTAAAAGGCTCTGAAAGTTTTCCACTGCAGAGCACTCCAAGTACTAATCATATCAAATCACCTCCTTTACCTAGCAGCTAACACCTCTCTCCTTGTACATGTTCCAAGGTAAGTATCTGGAGGTACATAAGGGCTACTTCCCTTGAGTCCTGTAAGTCTACTTTTACCTCTCCACCCTGGGTCTCTTCTCTCAGTCCCAAACACATACCTTACTATCTTAGGCTCCATATGCCAACAGTGCAACTGCCAGTGTCTACAGACAGATGTTCTCTTCCAGACCCAGCTGTTGGTGGGAGAAGCCACTTCTGCCTGTGTCATCATGTCTCCCCACCAAGGCTGCTATTCTTTCTTCCGTTTTAAAATACCAACTCCATGAATTTGCTATGGTGGAGCAGTGGGAATGTTTCCTAACCCAGATGAGCAAAAACCAGCCAACTTGGATTAGAAGGTTTAAATAATTCAAGCACATTCTACATCACTTTGCCACAGACAAGTTTAGAAGTGTTTACATGAACAACTCAGCTGATGGGTTAGGAATAGAGGCAGCAAAGAACAGTGGGGATTGATAGCTTCTTTCAGTGTCAAAGCTGAACCTAAAGGAAGGTATTGGGTCACAGACTAAAGATAGCCAATGAATGTGGGCAGCCAATGAACACAACTAGTAGTGAAGCCATTCTCTGGGATACAGGTTAAGGTATAGTTCACAATGGAATGATAAAAGATAATCAAAATGTGATAGTTCCTCACACGTCTTTTGAAAAGGAAATTTTTGTCTCACCCTTACATTATAGTACTCTGAATCAATCAGAAAAATAGGAAAAGAATCAGGTGATGGCATTGGACTTGAAGGACTCTTTAAGTAAGTTCCTTACAAGGAGCAACTAAGCTACCCAAGAGAAGTGAAATAGCATCACGGGCCAGAGATGGAAGAGATCAGTACTTACTCCACCCATGTTCATCATGGCCAAGAGTTAACACGGAGTAGCCAAAAGTTGGGAGTAGAAGCTGCAGCGCTCAGCAAGCTGCCAAATGGCAGGAGACATCCCAGTCCTCACTGCTCACTGTCCTACTGCCGTCCTTGTGTGTAATAACATGTTATACAGAGCTGGGAGTGACAGTGAGGACAGTGTCACCTACTCTGTCACAAATGCCAGCAGCAGTGCTGTCTCAGATCTGTTCTGGTGAGGAGGATTAAATGAGAGAACAAATGCTCTTTCTCCTTGCCGTGACTCTTCCAAAGGAAGAGCATCATAAACCAGACACCAATAAAGCATTTGCTACCCAAACTAAACTCTTTCTTGTGTAATAAGAAAAACAACTTGTACTATCACCTGTAAAACTGCCATCTGGGGGCTACTTATGCTGTATTCCTTGTTTGGAGTGGAGCCCATGGATTTATTTATGAATGTCCGTGATTGAGCTGAAAAAGAGGTGAGAAGCAGGGAGGCAAAACCTGCAGACTAGTCAGTATTATTTAAGGAAGGAGAGACCTGGAGGCAGAGCAAAGAGTTTCTGCAGGGATACTCTGGAATAATGTACTCAGCCTGGCCACTGTGTCTAATAAAGAATTCAGCTGAAAGAAGAAGTTTGAGAACTGGGCAGTAAAACTCATGTAAGAACGGAAAACCACGGGTATTAAAGGAAAAATGCTGAAACTTCATTTTAGAAACGGGACAGGAGGAGGCTGTGATGAATTGCATTAAATGAACGCTGCAGAGAAGCACATTGGGATTCTTCTATTTAGTGCTTTCCACAAGAAGCCATTCACTGCAACAGAACAGCAGTGAGTGTAAAAGGAAGGAGGGCAATATTACTTCAAATACTGTATAACCTCCATTGACTTTAGAGGGTATTTGGGTGAGAGATCAGCTGGGTAAAAGAAAGTATTTTCTCAGTATTTTCATGAAAGATGCAATCATCCCCACTTAAAGCTCAAACTGTGGCATGGAAGAGATATAAACCCTAAAAATTCCACAGCATGAATGCAGCCAAACTGCAAGTGATACTGTTAGGGAGGAACCACTAACCACAAGTATTCATGCACCTGGTTTTGTAGGATCTGGTGTTCCCAAGGATAGGATACTTAACTAAACAGATCCCAGTTCAGATCCAGTACATAATTACTATGAAAGCACCAACACTTTGGTGGGCATCCTGATTACAGGTTATGTCAGACAAATTTAGACATCTATATTGAATAACCTACTTCGGCTCTGAGTGTCAATGGCATGAGATGATGAGATCTGCTTAATCTTGATAGGACATGTAGTAAAACCTTTGTCCTTGGATGTCTCCAAAATGGCACACTCTAGAGATGAAAAAGGGCTCCACTAAAGACAGAATTTGCTGGGGGGGATTCATAGTATGACAGAATCACAGAGTTAGAAGGGACCTTAAAGCTCATCCAGTTCCAACCCCTGCCACAGGCAGGGACACCTTCCACTAGAGCAGCTTGCTCCAAGCCCCTGTGTCCAACCTGGCCTTGAACACTGCCAGGGATGGGGCAGCCACAGCTTCTTAGCTCAGCCTGTCTCCAGAGCAGAGCTGCTCCAGACCTCGCAGCATCTCCATGACCTCCTCTGGACTCGCTCCAACAGCTCCACGTCTCTCTTGTGTTGTTGCCCCAGAGCTGGATCAGGACTGCAGAGGGGGCTGTGTTTTGATTTCCTTCTTCTAGGCTTTTTGTCTTTGCAAACTCAGCACAACATTAAACTCTTTGATAGAAACACTGCATGTAACTACAGCTGACAAGGTGTGGAAGTGCTGTGTATGTAATAACTGTGTGTGTATTTGCGTTTAAAATTAGCCACATCTTTAATTGCCGTGAAATTATAAAGCCAAGTGCAATCTGGTTTTAGTACTGGACACACTTCTTCAACTTGGAAACAAGATAGATAACTCTGTTTTGATTGTGGCAGCTGGTTATATTCCAACATCTATTTAAAAAACAAAGCCAAGCCAATAAGAGCCATAATAATTCCTGGCATTATGTTGGAAAACAGACATATGTGAATTATTTTCTATGTTCAAAAGCTTCTGAGACTTCTCCTTCTGGAGGATGCATCACCAGGATTTGGTGAGGAATTTCTTTACAATCAGAACTATAATGTATATGACATGAACGTATACAAGGGGAAGAGAAATGATGGTGATCAGAAGCCTGATGGCCAGCAACTGTTTAGCTGCCATGGGAATCCATGTGTGAGTGTGAGTATCACACATATCACATCTTCTTTTTAACTGTGAAGTGCCATTCCTTGGATGAAACAAAGCAAAGGCTGGATTAGATGGTCACTGTCGTTACAAAACTTAAAACCAAAACAAAGCAGTCTTTCTTTTCTTTTCCAGTATTTAAATATCTTATTGTTGAGCAGATTAATGATAGAATCACAGAATCCCACATTGGAAAGGACCTCAAGGATCATCTGGTCCAACCTTTCCTGGCAAAACATGACCCAGGCTGGATGTCCCAGCACCCTGTCCAGCTGAACCTTAAAATAACACTGTTCTGCAGAAGCCAACGAATTATCCTGATGTGCAGCAGCTGAAGACTTAGTCAAGGCTGCTAACTGGGAATTGCTCCCTAAACCTCTGGCCTTCAGTTTAGGTCTTTAGCAACATGGCTGCGTTCCACTGGGTGTCTTGAGGGACACTGAAAATGCTGATCTCCAGTTTTCTTTCTAGTCTGCAGTCCAAGATGCAGGCAGGGATCTTCCAACAATTTGAAAATGCAGTCCTCGTATCACCTCTTCCATGGGTCTGTATGTATCGAAATGTGACTTTATAACTAAAATGGTCAGCTTGGAGGTGGTTTTCACAGTCAGAGAATCAGAGAATGGTTTGGGTTGGAGAGGACTTTAAAGCTCATCCAGTTCCAAACCCCTGCCATGGGCAGGGATACCTTCCACTAGAGCAGGTTGCTCCAAGCCCCAACCAACCTGGCCTTGAACACTGCTAGATATGGAACAGATAGCTCTAACCATCCATGACATGAGCATAGTGTTGCACTGTAGTGTTTTGCTATGGGATCAGACAAATTTAAATTGGGACTCACAGTAACAGGCAAATTAAAAATGGCTGCAAGGGCTGGCACCCATAATATGGACAGAGATTCCAATGTCCTCCATTGCACTGACACTGGAGCTTGTCCAGCTTGATGAGCTGATTCTGGGCACCGAAGTGGTAGGAAACTACCCCAGGAGGAAAAAAAGGAAAGCTTTATGCTGATTTATTGCTTTGGAGTGGGTCATCGAGAGTCACAGGAGCATGAGAGTTGGCATGAGGATCAAGATGGGATTATATAGCTGGGAACTGGTCAAGGCTGTGGTAATCAGACTGGCTTAAACTGCCACAGAATGACCACTGTGGGTCAGAGCCCCATGGCTTTGGGTGGAGATCCCTTCCTGTGCTCCTCCTCCTCCCACCAAGCAGTGCTGTTGACCGAGATGTGCCAGCAGAGCTGCTGCGCGCAGTCACAGTGAGCCAGGACACGTATCCATAGAGGAATGCAGCAAACCAAACTGTTTGGGACTGAAGTGGGCCAGGAGACGCTAACTCCAGAGGATGAACATGACAAGAGGTTTGATGGGCTGGGTACACAGGCTACCAGCAGCAAGTTCTGCTGTGGTCACAGTGTTTACAGTATGCACTCTGGTGTCTACTCTTGAACAGCTTTATCTTTAAAGAATAAGGCATTAAAACCTCAGAGGTAACAAAACTTCTTCTTACATGGAAGAAATACCATGTCTCTATTTTAGCAGAGAGAGACAGCAAAAAAGAGATGCTAAGAGCTGGAGCCAGGCAGATTTCACTTGAGAAATAAGGCACAATTGTTCAACTGTGCGAGCGATTAACCAGTGGAACAGGACCACAGGAAGCAGAGGATTTTCCATTTCTTCAAGTCTTCAGCTCAGGACTGGATGCCCTTGTGGAAAATACTTTTAATAAACATGAGATTTTGGGCTCAACACTAACTAATTCAGGAAAAGTCTGTTGTGCTTATTAAGCAGGAGGTCAAGCTGGATGACACAACACCCCTTGTACTGTTAAAAACACATGAAGTGTAAATGAAACAGCTATTTAATTCCACCATAGAACGGGTTAGGGCAGGCATTCACGTACCTTCCTTGTCAGTGGCAGTGTTTAGGATGGATTACTGCAGCTCTTGATGTTCAGGACAGCATCCTGCTGAACCACCCTCTTGGGTCAGTCTGTCTCTGTCTGAAGCCCCTTAGCTATGGCTATCTCCTATTCAGCATTCCTCGTGTCTAACTCAGGTTGTTATATAAAAGCAGAGCTACAGATTATGGGGACAAGAAGTATGCTTTAGTATCAACTGAGAGGTAAGTAGAAATAAGCAAATTTAGTTAGATGCAACAAATACTACGTGTGAATGAAGGCTGAGTAACAAGCTTTTCATGCAGTCTTAAAACTACAGTCTTCTGATGTTGAAAGCTCTCAAAGTCTTTAAAATCAGAGGGTTTTTCTCCCCCAAACAATAAAGCAGCTCTTAAAAGAGCATGTTCTCTCTATAGGGTCCAAAATAAATAAATTAGTTAGTGAGGGAATCAGCATTGTTTCCTTCAGTTTTATGCATGGAAGTGAAAAAGTGAGCTGTCCACAGCTGGTCAGAAACTAGTGAGGGTGATCCTGCTGTCTCTATCTCAGATAAGTATCTGACAACATTGCAAGTACACACATACCTTTATTTTCCTGCAAGAAAATCAATTTATTTCCTTAAAAGGGATTTCTGTGGTTGTCTTCTGTCTTGGATGCTCAAGGCCAGATGCCTGTGTGCCACCTGAGGATTTGTATGAGGCCACGACTAGGGATGGTCAGCATGTAGCACTCGGACTGTCTGTGCACTTGGCTGCACAATTTAAAAAGCAGGCCTTCAGCTTGAGGCTGAATTAGAAAATAAGGCTTTCCAGTGCCTAAAGGGGATAGAAGAAACCTGGAGAGGGGCTTTGGACAAGGGCCTGTAGGGACAGGACAAGGGGAATGGCTTTAACCTGCCAGAAGGGAGATTGAGATGAGCTCTTAGGCAGAAGTTCTTTCCTGTGAGGGTGCTGAGGTGCTGGCACAGGGTGCCCAGAGAAGATGCAGTTGCCCCATCCCTAGCAGTGTTCAAGGCCAGGTTGGACAGGGCTTGGAGCAACCTGGTCCAAGGGACAGTGGAAAGTGTCCTTGCCTATGGCAGGGGTTAGAACCAGATGATCTTAAAGTTCCCTGCCAACCCAAACCATTCTATGATTCTATTCCTACCACTGTTTTACAACATGACAACACTGTTCTAATGCTTGAAAGAGTCAAAGCAAGCAGCCAAGCGTAGGCCATGGTACACAGGATCTGAAGGCTCCACTGTTTTCACAGTCAATTTTTCTCTACTAGCTAACTTTATAAACTACTTTCCAGCAATAAGCCAAAATACTCACTGTGGAAACACTGACTCTTAAGTTCCTCAAGGATTATCACAAGTATGTAGCTACCCTGAGCTCAAATCTTACCTTGGCACTAGGTTAAAGGAAAAGAGGCCAAAGAGACTTTCCCCTGTGCTGCTGCTATGTAACCTGTTCAACTATTTTGTTCCTTACTAATCCTTGTTAATTCTGTCCTTCCTTCTTTTCTGCATCTGGAATATGCCTGTAGAGAAGGGAACTCAGGAGGCCATTAGCCTCATCAGCCTTATATAGAATCAGTTGTGCCTAAAATACTCCTGCCTGACATTTCTGTAACCTTAAAGTGTCCATATGCCATCCTCCACAGCAATCTGTTACTATTCCTATATGTTTCCTATACATAAACTGAATCTTCTTTACTCTAACTGAAGCCCACTGCTTCCTGTCCTGTAGAAAAGAATTTTTTCTTCTCAATAGCCACTCATTTCTTTAATGTCTGTTATCATCTCTCTTTGTTGTTTAAGGTGAGAATTTCCAGTTTGTTCCTCTTTTCCATTGCAGGTCACTGTTTCAACCCTGTCATCATTGCTGCTGGTTCTTTTCTGAACACTCTCCAGCTGAGTCATACTGTTCTTGAAGTGTAGGGCCTGGGACTGGATGAACAGATGAGACCTCAGCTGCAGTGGTTGACTGTTTTTATCTGTTTTATCTGTTACAATCCCTTTAGCCTCCTTCCTGAAACTTGTGTGTTCTCTATCCCATGCTTCTGCAGTTGAATTATGGCCCATTAAAAGGCTATTTTCAGGCCTTTTTAGAAATATGTGAAGAGCTTTTGGAATTCCAATCCTATACCCCAGTGTATTTTCAGTCCCCTCCCACCTCTTTGCCATTTCCATGTGGAATGTGCCCATTTTCCATTCCAGCAGCTAAATTATTATTGAATAGATTGAAAAAGACTTAACAAGGGAGAGTCTCACTTTGTTGTGCTGCTGTACTAGTACAGGATGGCAGCAATGAACAACACAACTGTGACAGCACCGTGCTAGTCTGGGAGCACCCAGTGCAGGATAGAATCATAAAACCACAGAATGGTTTGGGATGGAAGGCACCAACTTATGTATTCTGTTCCCTGCTTTTCCCTTGGCACTTGCTTGTATCCCTGCAACAGCCTCTTCTGTCAGAACAACACAACTATTTGTGTAGCCAAGTGGTAAACCTGGCTGAGAGGGAAATAAAACAACACAAAGGGAAAAGTATAGCTTGTCTATAGCTCTAGATGCATACCCTGAACTAGGTCACTGTGTAACTTGTGCCCACATAAAGAAGAGAACAGGACAATGTGGTTGGAAGTGTATGCTCACAAGGGGTTTAAGAAAAACTCAGCCCTTGCTGCTGCTCAGAGGAATGGCCTCATGCCCCCCTCTGCTATTCTCTTCTCTTTGACACTGGGTGTAGTACTTAAAACTGTTCTTGGCTGCATTAGTTTTCAGTCTGATTGGATCCCTGATCTGGCTGACCACGTATCTAAACGGTCAGGAACACATTGGACACAGGGAAAGGTCTCTAAACAAGTAGCTTCAGGACTGTCTTTCACCTAGCTAAAATGATGTTTTAGCCTAGAAAAGTTTCCTTTACTGCACCTTCCACCAGCTCAGTGTGTGGCAGCATGACTGATAACAAGGACATAGCAGTGTGTCCTGGGGTTGTGGCACCAGGGCCTGAGGTGCCTTCTGTGCTGCTAAAGGCCTTCCATCCACAACTCCAAACCTGCTTCCCACCCCAGCTCTGTTTCCTCTCCCACCAGCTGCCTTGGGAATCTTTCCTGGAGCTCCTGGGGCAGTATCTTTCCCTTGTCGTTCCCATGCTGTTTGTCCCATGCTGTTGTTCCCATGACCTTGCACCTGCAAATCCCTGATAGTGTGCTCGGCAGGTTCCCATGGGAAGTGATGGCCACCAGCGTGAGAATCACCCTTTCTTCCCCCCTTTCCCTGCCCTTTGCTTGTAGCTTTGTGTTTACATTTTAGGGGGCATAGAGCTTAACAACCATCCTCCATGCAGCACCTGCAACACAAGTGGTTACAGCCAACAGCATTTGTGTGGGTCTCAATTAACATCATATCACTACTATGGGAAAGGCACTACAAAGGGGCTGGAGAGAAGTGAGGATTCCCCTCACTTTTTCCTCAGCTGCCCACTTAAAAGAGTTCTTCCTTTGCCTTCCCTTTCCCAGTCTCTGGGTTTAGTTTATTTTCAGTCTTAGACTCAATGTATGGCCTCAGCTATGAACTCCACTAATAAATCTTGGTGCACATGTACTTGTCCTTACACTCTATTTGTGACAAGGGAAAGAAATCCCCCCGACACTCCTCTTGCTCAAGCAACAACACAGACATCTATTGCAGTGTTGTACAGACAAGCGTGCAGCTCCACACCATTTAAATTAATGGGTTACATGTAATGCAGGGGGAAGAACACATGGCTGAGGTTGGAGGGAGGGTGACAGTGGAATGGCAGCTGTTTTGGATAGGAATAGTGTGAAACCATTCTCTAAGTGGGAAGAAAAGCCATTAATACTCAAAGATTTCCCCTGCATAGAGGGTTAGCAAGGTTACCTGAACTGGTGTGATCACAGGAACAGTTCAGGACCAGAAAGCTGCTCAGGAACAGAGATAGGTAGGTCCTGGTGAGCAGGAGAAAGGAACAACAACAGAGTTGAGAGGTGACAGGACATGGAAGCTGCTCCAGCAGTGGCTGGTGTGGACTATTGTCCCCTCAGAACCCTGTTACGAGGTTTCACAGTTCCTTTGGAGCTTTTCCAGTACAACTACTGAAAAATTAAACTGAAACATGAGCTGAGAGAATAACCCACTTATTTAAATATAGATTAACCTTCGACATCAGGCCATTTGTCCCAGCAAACAATCCCTGCACCATGCAGTGAAAGAAAGCCTGAATTAGAAAGCAGAAGTATGTCTCTAAGGCATTTCTAAATCATCAGGTTTTGTTGCAGCTAATCATTGCACTGATGTTTTAGCAGTGAGTAGTTTCTGAAGGTGATGCCAACACAGTCATCATGGCTCTGTGTGTTTCAGTGGAAAATATTTGGGGTTAAGCATTGTGTGTGGTTCTTTCAGTAGAAATATATTTAAGAGGAAGTGTATTTTCATGGTAAATTGCATAGAAAAATAAGGGTGGAACATAGAAAAAGAGGCAAAAGTTACAAAGAGAAAAAGGCAAAAGCCACATTTTGCAAAAATCAGTTCAATTATCTGTATATTTTTTGCATTAGCTGCTCCTCTGGTTAGTGCTGCTTACAATGTGGTGTAAGGCCTGAGGCTGTACTAATTTCCCCATGGAGTGGCTGTGTAACAGGGTTGTTCATCTGAGGGGATGCCCTGGTGCTGAGGAGAGAGCCAGGCACAAGTAGCCTGCTCTAGAGGTCATGGAAGCCAGGGGCTTCCCTGGATGGTCCTGACTCCTTGCTCCTTTCCCAAGCTGAATACAAATTCTTAGAGGGTTCTTTGGGAAGACATGGAGAAAATCCTAGGGAAGTACCTGCACAGACTGCTGTTCACTGTATAGGCAGGGCAAGCGAAACACAGTTTGTCTCAATGTTAGTTTCTTATAGTGGTCTTGCAGATCCTTTCATGACATGGTGACCATACCATTTCATGACAGATTTAGTACTTCGCTATTCCTGCTTCTGGGATGGTCAAAAGGATGGATGTCAGCCAGCCCATAGCATTTAGGACATTTTTAACTGCTGCTGATACTACTCTGACACAGCAGCAGTGGAATTCCTGCTGATGATTGAGGTTACGCTGTTATCCGAGAGCCCCTGTAGGGCTGCAGATCCCCCCTATTTCTTCCATAAACTGAGGTGTAAAGTCCCCTTGTAAATACGCTTCAGACACTATAAATGTGCCTGGTTCAGGGAGAGCTGCTTCACACACAGAACACACTATTGGAAGAAAGGTTACTTTAAACTAGACTAAAGGCTCTGTTCACATGAGCTTTGGGTCCATGAGGATTTATTTGGTGACGATATCAGCTTAAGTCATTCTGGCTTGTTTTCTCCCACTTCCCTCTCTTCCCACCAATTGTTCATGTGCCCCTCCCTGCATTGGCCAGGAGAACTGTTTGTGTAGCTACATCGTTAACAAACAAGGGAACTGATCTAATACAACTAAGCAAAATGAAGAAGTGTTGTTTGTTTTCCCAGATTCTGTGTGATTCCTTACCCAGATATATCAATCACTCCTTGGTGGAGACCAGGACAGGTGTAAGCATGTGGTGGAACGGGACTGCCTGAGCATCACTGCTGCTGACCATGAAACCACAGACTGAGTTTAGGATTTACGGATGGTAACTGCATGTTGTTGCCTTTCTGTCATCTTGGCAGCAAAGTTGTTAGAGTAGGATAGACAGACCGACACCTCAGGGCATAGAATCATGTCACAGAATGGTTTGGGTTGGAAGGGACCTTAAAGCTCACCCAGCTCCAACCCTCTGCCATGGGCAGGGACACCTTCCACTAGAGCTGGTTGCTCCAAGCCCCTGTGTCCAACCTGGCCTTGAACACTGCAGAGGATGGGGCAGCCACAGCTTCTCTGGGCACCCTGTGCCAGCGCCTCAGCACCCTCACAGGGAAGAGCTTCTGCCTAAGATCTTTTTCCAATTTCCCCTCTGGCAGGTTAAAGCCATTCCCCTTGTCCTGTCCCTACAGGCCCTTGTCCAAAGCCCCTCTCCACGTTTCTTGTAGCCCCTTCGACCTGTTGCTCACACTATGGGGACACAGGCCAGCACACAGGGGAGGTTTCTGGGCTCAACCATGCATAGATGGTTCATGTTGACGTCCAAGTCCTTCTCCTGAGGGCTGCTCTCAATCCAGTCTCTGTAATTGTGCTTGGGATTGCCCCAGTCAAACTCTTTCACCCCTGAAGACAAACCACAAATGAAAGTGGCACACAGGGAGGCTTCAGGAGAATGCTGAGATGTAGTTCACTACCACCATCAGGATGAGCACCAGCCTTCCTTTGCACCAATTCTGGTGGTCTTCAGAGAGTTTGCAGAAGTCTGGTCTTGTTGCAGAGAAAAGTTCAAATTACTTTGTGCTGGACCAGTTTTCTTCTGTATTAGGGAGCTGAACTGCCTCGTTGGTAGCCTTTTGGAAAGCAGAGCCCATGAAGAACAGTGGTGAAAACACAGAACTAGGATCATGGAGGTTTGGAAAGGGGCGTGGGTGAGATATCTTCTCTTCAGTACTGCTGTGTCCTTACATCAACTCAGCTGTCTCATCTGATTCAGATACTCATTTCATTTCCATGCAGGTTGTTAGTGCCAGCAGATGGATAAAATATATGACATTTATCCATATCATCTGGAACTTCTGCAGCAAGATTTGAAGGCGTGAGCCATTCCTTGCTTTCAGAGCGTGAGTCAGCTGAAGGTTTGACCCATCAATCTTTCACAAGCGAGAGGGGAAAAAAGCCTGCAGCCTTTTCTGGCTGTTGCATTCCCATTATGCAAAAGGGATGCTACAGGTTTCTGTGTTCATGCTTTTTCATTGGTTTCTAAATTTTCATGAGGCAAAAAGTGCAGCGTTAGCTGCCTTACCAACTCAACTGGTGCTCAGAGACCCCAGCTGTGTTTTCAGAGTCTTAACACCAGTAAAACAGCCTCTGTAATTGGAGATTAACTGGCAGGGCTCTCGACAATGCATGGAGCGGAACAGAACCCACCCCAGTTGCCATGGCTGTGTTTTCCTATTCAGCTAATAGAATTTAAGAAATTACTTTTTTCAGTTAATTCAGCAGTTCTGACCTATACACAGTGAAAAAACTAGTTTCTATATAATAAGAACAAGCAATTTTTATACAGCAGATGCCAGTAGCGGGTAATGTAGGTGCAAGGTTATCTCTGTACACAAGTAAAATAACTCCTACCTAGGGCAGCAGAATATCAGGACAGCACAAAGGCCAGGGCCACACTGAAAATGCTGCAGCTGTAAGAAGTCAGACTTGTAGTTGCTCCACTGAGCAATGGGAGACATTTGAGGGCAATATGTACTGTTGGAGGAGAAGACCTCTCCAGCCTTTTCCATGCTGCCTGCAGCAGTGGGAACAAGCAGCTTAGTTTTCCAGGGCTCTGCTCCTTGTTCTGTCTGCCTATTAGCTCTCTAATTCAAGTATCCTCCTCTCCCAACACGGCCCCTTCATCCTTAGGATGGCAAAATCCAGCGTTGCCTACACCACTGAGAAACCCTGAGCAAATTCTAAGTGTCTTTAAACCACCTCTAGTTCTTACATTCATCTTATGTTCTCTTGGAGAAAAAAGTACTGCGTTATGTGGACCAGCTGACTGCCAGAACCACCACCAGAAGGATGCAAGAGGGTGGAGGTCCTGTTTTATATAGAATCCCTGTAGCATATCGAAAAATAAAAATGCCAGGGGAGATTGTCTCGTTAGACCTGCTACCAACAAGAGAGAACTGGTCAAAGATGTGAAGGTGTAGTCTTGGCTGCACAAACACAAGACTGTAGAATTGAAAATCTTGAGAGAAATGGGCAAGAAATGCAGTAGAATTACAAGTCTGGGCTTCAGAGAAGCAGATTTTGGCTTACTTGGGGATCTTCTTGACAGGATCCAATGGGATACTGCCCTGGGGGTCAATGGGGCTCAGGGCAACTGGCTGATCTTCAAGGAGAATCTCCTGTAAGAAAAAGAGCAGTTTGTTCTGATGTGCAGAAAATCAAGCAAGTGTGGCAGGAGGCCAATATGGATGTACAAGGGACTCCCAGCTGAGCTCCAACACGAAAAGGAAGTGTACAGCAAGTAGAAGCACAGATGGGCTGCCCAGGCGGAATACAGAGACGTTGCTTGAGCATGCAGGGCTCGTGTTAGGAAAGCCAAAGCTCAGCTGGAGTTGAAACCAGACAGGGAAGTGAAGGTTAAGAGGAAAGACTTCTACAGGTACAGTGGCAGCTAAAGGAAGGCTGAGGAAAATACACATCTGCTGCTCCATGGAGAAGATGACACAGTGACAAAGGACACGGGAAAGGCTGAGGTACTTAGTAGTCTCTTTGCTATGGTTTTCACTGATACAGTCTGCCCTTAGGCCTCCTGGTTCCCCAACCTAGTAGCAGTGTGCAGGTCTGAAGCAGTACCCAGCAGAGCAGTTAGGAAGCACTGAAGCCAAAGGGCCATGCACAAGTGCACAAGGCCAAATGGGATGCAACTGGATGGAGGAGCTGGCCAAGCCCACTTTCTATCATCTTTGAAAGGTTATGGTGATCTGAGGAGGCACACGATGATTGGAGATGATTAAAGATTACACCTGTCTTCAAGGAGGGCAAGGAGAAAGATCCAGGAAACGACAGAGCAGTCTGCCTAACCTTAGGCCCTGGGAAGGTGATGGAGCAAATCCTCCTGGAAGTCATGTCCAAGCACATGAATACAGGTAATTGCCAGCATGCATTTACCAGGTCAAATTGATGGTTTGCTCATAGCAGCCTTTCAGTATCTAAAGGGGGCCTATAAGGATGCTGGAGAGGGACTCTTCATCAAGGACTGTAGTGACAAGACAAGGGGTGATGAGTTTAATTTAAAACAGGGTAAGTTCAGGTTAGATATAAGGAAGAAGTTTGTTACTGTGAGGGTGCTGAGGCACTGGCAGAGGTTGCCCAAAGAAGTGGTGAATGCTCCATCCCTGGCAGTGCTCAAGGCCAGGTTGGACAGAGCTTTGGGCAACATGGTCCAGTGTAAGATGTCCCTGCCCACGGCAGGGGGGTGGAACTGGATGATCTTAAGGTCCTTTCCAACCCAAACCATTCTGTGATTCTATGATTCTATGGTTGTCACCAGGTGAAGAAAGTCCTCTAGCATCCAGAAGATGGGAGAAGGCATACACCAATCTGGGCCCAGGAAGTTGGTGATGGAGACAGAACTGGTTGATGCTGGGTGTGGGCATGAAGCCCAGGCTAGCTGAGGCTTTCACTTTCTGTCTGTTCTGGATGAGCCAGTGGAACATGGTGGACATGGACATATCTCTGGCCATCTGGAGGGTGTGAGCTGGCAGCTGCTGAATAGAGGGGAGCTCTCTTCAGTAGCTCAAGGGCACCAGTGGGGAGAAGTTAGGAGCTCTCACCACTAAAAACTTGGCGCCTGCCCTTCTTTCAGCACAGTCTGATGTAGCCTTAACTAAGATGTCAAGCTTTAAAAACAAGCCTGTGTAATTCCCCACAAACATTCATATCACAACCTCGATCTTGCAGCACAGACCCAGGCAGAGCTTTTATTACTTGTAAGCTACAACCTTTTGCTACATATTATGCAATGCTTCACTGGAGCCTTCAGTTCTGCAGAGAAAGAAAAAGGGCTTTTTATTGCTAAAACCACTACAATACATGCACCGTTTTAAGTGTATCTCTTCCCCTTTATCTCAGCAGCTTATGAGAGATTAAATTTTACATACAGGGCATGGTTGTCTCTGTCACTGCCCTCAAAGCTATCACTTTTTAGGGCTGGAATGACTCCTGAGGGGAGGAAAGACTTGTTTCTGCCCCTAAGAGCAGATAAGGCACTGTGCCTGTGGGCAGATTACTCTTCCCTTTTGGTAGTTTCTTTAATGTTCATAATTATGATGAATTTAGGACCTGTGGGTTCTGAAATAAGTAAATAAAACCCTGGCAACTGCAGTTATTTCATTTAGAACTGTAGTAGGAACTTGCCAGGGAGTACAGGAGCAGAGCGGAACCTTCTCCAGAAACACCATTTTCACAGAATCACACAGAACCGTTCGGGTTGGAAGGGTTGAACTGTAGGAGATCCTATAGTCCAATCCCCCTGCCAAGGCAGGGGCATCCAAAGCAGGTTACACAGGGACGTGGCCAGGTGGGGTTTGAATGTCCCCAGACAGGGAGACTCCACAACCCCCTGGGCAGCCTGTTCCATTGCTCTGCCACCCTCAACATAAAGAAGTTCTTCCTCACGTTGAAGTGAAACTTGTGGTTTAGTTTATGGCCAAAGCTCCTTGTGCCGTCACTGGGCACCACTGAAGAATCTGGCACCATCCTCCTAGCATCCACCTTTGAGATATTTATATGCACTACTGAGATCCCCCCTCAGTCTCCTCTTCTCCAGACTAAATAGACTGAGCTCACCCAGTCTCTCCTCATGAGAGATGTGCCAGACCCCTGATCATCCTTGTGGCCTCTGCTGGACCCTCTCCAGTACCTCCTTGTCTTTCTTGTATGGAGAAGCCCAGAATTGGACACAGCTCTCCAGATGTGGCGGTTTGTTGATGGATTTTTGTTTGGATGCTTCCAGTTGACGGGAAGCATCCCCTCTTTTGCCCTCTGGCCACACTCCCCCTGAAGCAGACTAAAGGACTTCTGTAGAGCAAGAGAAGAGCAAAACTAAAACCCCTTTAGGCATGAAAAGCAGTAGTCAACCACCGCGCGAATATGGATTGAGGGACCGTTAACACCTGTGACAACCGGGACTGCTTGTTTCTACCTCAGCCGGCCGCAACTCGCTACAAACAGCGATATAAAGTGCCACTGCGCTCCTATGCAGTTAAAACTGGGTTAATTTAACTCCCGGGTCAGTCTGTCCCCTCAGCGAGAGGCCCCTGAGGCGCCGCGGCGGGAAAAGCGCTTTTTCAGCAGTGTGGCAGCCTTCCCCTGCCCTGCTAGCTAACTGGACGCTGGCTTGCTTTACGGCAAGGCGTTTTCGACCTCCCCGTCCGCGCTTTCCGGCTGCGTGGCGGTGCCGGGGGGCGGGGAAGATGTCTGAGCGGGGAGAAGCCCCGGCGGTGGTGGCAGCGGCGGGAGGGGGGGGTGAGATGCCGGCCAAGAAGCAGAAGCTGAGCAGCGACGAGAACAGTAACCCCGGGGACCTGTCCGGCGATGAGAACGTGAGGCCGGGCCGGGGGACGGCCGGATGGGGCGCGGGGTAGGGGCGGTGAGGCGGGAGCGGGGCCTCGCTGCCGGGGGCGGGCGGGAACGCTGAGCCGAGGAGTGTGTGTGGGGGGGCGGCCCGGCTGGACCCGCTGTGAGTTGAGCGGCGGGAGCGGCCGCTTCGGGTGTCCTGAGGGAACCGGCAGACCCTACCCGGGTCTGGCATCCCGGGTGGGAGACGGGAGAAGGGCGAGAAAGAGGGGGGGGTGCCAGCCCGTCCTCCCCGTCTCTGTGTCCGCTCCGGCTCGGTGCCTGAGTCTCAAAAGAGACGGGCCGCTGTAGGGAGGGAGGCCCCGGTGGGAGAGGGACCCATGTGAGTCTTGGAGGAGAGACGGTCACTTTGCCTCCACGTGGGTGAGAGAGAATTTGAGGCCCGAACTCTAAGCGTGCTCTGTCTCCAAGCCCCCTTCAAGATGCCAGATTTGCAAACCGGCGAGGTTTGATATCTTTCTGGAAGTTTTATTTGTGTCTGTGTTTACCATCCCGTTGCAGCATAAGTTGATCTGTGGGGAATGAGGAGTAGGGTCGTGCTCGAGCTTCTGTCAGCCGAAAGCGGCAGCAGGGCATGAGGAGGGTAATCTCTAAGTTTGGCTAAAATCTAGTGTTGGGAACAAAGGTAACGTGATTGATACAGAATAACTTTATACTTGAACGATAACACAAGGTATCTAGCAGTCATTTTATGTAGCTACTGGAGTGGGGATGATGTTTGTGTGTTAGCTTTGTGCAGGTTTATTCCTTTATCCAGAATGTGAAGGATCTGCACCACATCCCTGATGTCCTGTGGAAGTGCTGCTTGTGAGGTGACAGCCAGGTTCAAGGTGTTCTGCACCACTGCTCAGCAGCATTTGTGTGTTAACTGTAGTTTGGTGAGAGGTATTCAGGTTTGCTGTGGTGCCTATGTTAGGCTGTCAGTGACCACGGATGTGGGCTGTCTGATTGTTGAAAGTGTGACCTGTCTCAGTGATGAAAGGATTTCCTTTTCAAGGTTTGTTACTGGATTCCACTGCTTCTGTAAGACAGGGATTCTATTTAAAAGTAGGCAGAATAGTGCTGATTTGGAGAAAGGGTCTGTTTTGTTCCACAGGTTTCTTGGGTGCAAGTTTGTGGTTATGTTGTAGTTGCATTGTAGCAGGTACCTGCTGTTCTTCTATTGACAATATCTGACTAGTCCAAGGAAAACTTCAGTCTTGTGAAGCATTACAACTCTGGCTAGCAAGTGCTCTTGGGAGACGAGGATTTGGTAAGCTCTGACATTTTTTAGGGTAAAGGAAAAGAAACTGGAAAATGTAAAACTTGTTCAACTTGGTTACATGTGTTAGAAGAGGGTTTGTTCTTTTAGGAGTGCAACATGAAGGGAATGACTCCACGTCTGGGTAGTTTGCTTACGGGCTTGTGTGTTGTATTCCCTCCTTTTTCTTCCCTCAGTGTCCTGATTTTCAGAGTCGTTGGTCAAACGAAGACCAGTGCACATCTACTTGCTTCTGTTGATATGATGTGAAACTAGGACACAGAATAAATGTTTGATGGGAATTGGTGTACTAATATTTAGAGCTGACCTTATTCCGTATTCCTAGGGGAGTTCCTAATGCAGCTTCGTGCTTAACCTCCAGTGACAGGCTGTTGTCTGCCTCTGCCTACCTTAGTTCAGATCCAGAAATCCCAAAGCCTTGGGATGAGCTGCTCTCCCTCCACTGCTCTGATGGGAAGTGAACAGACTGCCTTGCCAGGATATAAATAAAGGTTGATTTTTAGATTTTTAAGTATTTTTAAGCTGAAGATAATCCTATGGAAGCACAGGGTTGCCAGTTACAGTGCAGGTGAAGGTTGAAGAGCGCTGTGGTGAGTGATGCAAAGAACAGAAATGCCCTTTTGAGTCATGTCCTGCAGTCACAGTATGTGTGAAACTGAAGTTTCTATGAATTGTCTAAAGCTGATCTAAAACTGCTCACCAGCTGTCTGGCTTGTTTTGCTCATTCCCTTCTCCCATCCTTACCTTAGGTCTGGCTGCTGATGGTTGGAGGCCAGTTGGATTAGTTACCTGGTCAGACAGCCAGCTAACTTAATTTTTGGCTTTGTGGTTTGGCTTTTTACCTTAGCTTTTAGTTGAAGCAAGTATCTAGGAAAGAGCAGGAGGGAGAGGTGGGACTTCCTCTTCTAGTGGCAGTACTGACTTACTGCAGAACTAACTGTGCTGTGCCTGGTGCTGCTGTGGGTGTACACAAGTCTTAGGTTAGATTCTTGGTATGGCAAAGCATAATGTTTTTACACAACCAATCTCTTCCTTCAGTACTCATTCCACCTACGTCAAAGCTGTTTTTTAGTGACCACTTTAGCATTTTCTTAAGCGCAACTACCAGTATTCTGATGAAACTTCACTAGATCACAGTTCACATCTCTCCCTCTGGGATTAGTCCTCATGTGACTTATGTTCTGTTTCGAGGGAGGAATGCTATGATGTTAGTAATAGATTTAAATATGTGAATCTAAATAACATCAAGTGCTAGGAGATCTTCTGTTCCTACAGAGGAGAAGAGGAAGTGAAAAGGCCAAGTGCTGCAAAATGAGTTGAATTTATACAACAGTTAATGAAACCTTTATTACATTTTATATAACTTGAATATTTTCAGGATGATGCTGTTAGTATTGAAAGTGGTACTAACACTGAACGCCCCGATACACCAACAAACACTCCTAATGCACCCGGAAGGAAAAGCTGGGGGAAAGGAAAATGGAAGTCAAAGAAGTGCAAATATTCCTTCAAATGTGTAAATAGCCTGAAGGTAGGTATGTGTAAGCTTCCTACCATCCCTACCGGTATGGGAATGCTGGCAGTAATGCTAATGTTGACTGTAAGACAGTGCCAAGATAGGTATTTTTGAGTATCTATATACAATTTTGCTCACCTTTCTTATTTGGTATAGCTGAAGTTTGGGAGAAAAAGGATACTGAGAAATAGGAAACAGCAGATAATGCTGCAATTGACCCACTTTCTGTACAGGTTTGCAAAGTTCTGTGTGATCTAATGAGGTATTTCACTGAAGATGTAGTTGTTTGAGATAAAAACCTGAATAAAGAAATTCAAATAAATCCAAACCTGTGACAGCTTGATGCAAAGCACCTACAGATTTTTCTGCCTGTTGAAATGTTTTTAAAACAAACAGAACAAAACAACTCAACACTCTGGGAGTAGATTTTTCTCACACTTATCAGATGTTTTTTTCTGTCCTTTGGCAGTTGTCATATAGTATAATTTGATTAATTTATCATGAGTGTTGTGATTGTGCTTGCACCTCATCTAGGTCATATTTATCTTCCCACCTAATACCTGATGCTATAAAGGGATGTAGATTCACTGTCTTTACTCCCTGTTGTTGTATTTTAGGGTAGTATTGTTCTCTTCTGCACTAGTAACAGACTGGTGGATTGAATGGATTTTCTCTTTGATTCTTTTACACTGTCAGGATGTTGTTTTTCATTCCCAGGCCTTGTGTGGGATATTTATGTGGCAAAAGATGTAAATATGCCGTCTCACTTGAGTTTTACAAGATCTCTAAATAAAGAAAAGATTGTGTCTGGAACAAGATGGGAGTTCTGTTAAATTTTATATTTAGCTAACAAGAGGATGTGTGCAGCTCCAGAGTGGATAGTTTGTGCGGAATTGCTTTAAGAGGGTTTTGCTGTTCCCTCACAGTTGACTGTTGAGCTGTGCTGGTGTAGCTGTGCCTGAACTTTGGCTTCAGGTTGCCTGGAAGAAATGCTGGGGTAGCTGAGTGGGAGGGGATGAGAGCCTTGGAACATGGAAATCTCCTAAATGAGCTTTGTCACTGCAGAAATTGGGATACGAAATTACACTGGCAAAAGTATCTGGGAAACAAGTTGATCTTAATGTATTTTTTGAAGTACAAAAGTTATCTGGAGCTGTTTCAGCGTGTAGGAGGACGGAAGTTCTTTCATTTTCACCTAAGTAGGCAGCTGCTCCTGTGACTGCATGAATCGCCCCCACAGATAATGCTTTTTGTGGGTGGCTTCAAGTCATACTTCAAACACAGTCAGGGGCCTTTCAGCACCCAAACATTCAACAAGTTCTGCCTTTTGCTGAGCCTGTTCGTTTTCTGTCTGCAGACCAAATATCCCAAAGCAGTTAGGACTTTTCAAGTATCTTCTGGGGAAACAGAACATTCCCTCACCCCAGCTTCCACTCAGACCCCACTACAGGATGACCCAAAAGACTGCCCTGTGAAGTTAAGCAGTCCCTGACTTGTGTGGATTTGGATCCGGGCCTGGGAACAGATTCTTGTGCAAGTGGAATCAAGCTGTGAGGGAGTAAATATAGTGTTTCAGCTAAGTGGGGTAGTTTCTTTTCCCTGTTTCTCTTTGAACTGAAATTAATGCTCATAATAATAAAGTGCATGTTAATACAAAGCCTAGGTAGAGCCAAATTGGGTAACTCCTTTTTACTTCATGTTTGAGGAAGCCTCAATTCTTTTCTTTTTTCCTTTTTGTTGCTTACTAATTTTGCAGGTACTGTGGAGATAAACTCTAAGGATTGAATGTTGTGTATGGGGTCAGAAAGACTCTTTGGATATTGTGTCATATATCCCATAGTTTCTATGTCTGAGCTATGCTATAAAGTGCATGTACTGAAATTAATGAAGAGTCAACATAATTTAAAGACATGGAAATCAATTTTAATATTAAAATTCTTTAGGGATATATAAATTATGTGTTTTTCCACTTTTTTAGTCTTGTTTTTCCCCTCTTATGTTGCTTTTACTGTTTTTTTTCCCTTGGGGAAACAAAGAAATATGGCCATTACCATCTGCTTTGAATGTTAAATGGTTATGATTCAGCTTGAAAAACTCAGTGCTTGCTAAATATGCTTTTTAAACACTACTGTGCAAGTTATTTTGGGTGAAATTTAAGCAGCAGAAAACAAGAATATAACTTGGAAAATGACAGGAAAAAAAAAAGCTGCCTGTGTTTCTTTGCTTTTTGCAGCATAAAGTTCTTGTAAGGTATACTGAGAAATCTTTGCTCTCTGTGGGCTGAATGGAAATGTAGTTTATAAATGAGCATATGCAGCCAAGAGTTGCACATCCTTACATATATCCATAGATGTTTTGGTCATAGATCTTTCACCAAAGAGCTGTGTCTATTCTGCTTTGGTGTATTCCTTTTAAAGCAATGCAACTACCTGCCCTGTGCTCTTGCTTAGGCTGTGGCTCAGTGGTTGTCAGCAGCCTGATGTTGTCTCTCAGCTTCTACTCACTGTCCCCTGAGCTGGGAGTCAGTAACCAGCCACATGCAAGACTTTAGCTTGTTGATGGGTAAAGGAGAGGGAACTAAACCCACTGCCAGTAATGGCTTGCTTCCATTTCTGGGAACTGGAAATGCATGTGTGGTCACTTGGTTCCCCACTGGCAGTGTGGGTGACAGCGCATTAAAACGTGTTTGTTTAGTCACAGGCGATTATTTTTTGTGTTGGCATAATATTTACTTCACTTGCTTCAGTCTAAAAACAGGTCTAGTCTTATTCTCCGGCTGAGTTGGCACTGGGGTGAGGAAGGGCAGAACTAACCATTTATTATTCATTTGGTTTTGTGACAATTGTAAGTCTATTTTCTCCTCTGCCGCCTTTTTCTGTGGTATCAAGAACCTGAGTACTTTGGCTTTTGTGCCCTTTATTCATACCAGGGTCAAGATGGCATTGCACAATTCTGCTTTTTGACCAGCATCTGGGTCACTCTTCTGTCTATACAAACCAGTGGTCAGATTTGTGTGACATACTTGGCAGCTCAGGATAGCCAGAATGTGTAGTGCCTAAAAGTGCAATGTTTAAAAACCTGCTTCAGTGTTCAGCACTTGGGACAAGAATTAGAGCAGATGAGTGTCATCAAATAGCTATGTGCTGTCTTTGACCAGTGAGGATGATGGTAGTTTAAAGGAGGTGAGCACAACTTCTTCAGATACCCCAGTGACCCTGCAAGAGCCTCTGCCTGACTCCTTCAGCCATTAAACACCAAAAAAACCCTTGGAGATATATGGTCAAGCTCCTGGAGGTTGTAGCACTCAATGTGAGGAATGTAGTGCTGAAGATGTCTTTAGACTACTTACATTTGTCTTGCAGAGTAATCTTGCCAGGGAAATAGGTTGTCTTTGAAAAAGCTTACCAAATACTTAAGGCATGTACTCAAACATGGAAACAGTGGAGACCTCAGTTGTATGTACCTCTTATCACCCTAGTCTGGGTCCTATCTAGAAAATCACAAACTTATTCACAGCTTGTGCTGGAAAAGTATCTTATCCTGAGGGGAAAAACATCTTCCTCTTCACTCTTCCCATTTCACTAAATTTATCAGAAACAGTGCACATGCCAGAGAACAAGGTTATTCCAGAAAAACAAGTGCAGAACCTGCTAATGCATCTCTAAAAAAGCAGTAAGAATCTGTGCCTTGTACCTGTGTTATCTTCATGCAGCATGTCCAAAGCCCTCAGTATTTATCAGAGTGAACTTTTATCACTCAGAAATTCAAAACCAATGAATTCTTAGTGGAAAATATCTTACAGTATTCTGTATTTGACCTCTCAGCTGTTCTCTTCAAGGAAAACTGAAGTACACTCAAAAAATAAGCCTAGAAAGTAAAATTTATAACTTTATTAAACACTAAAAATCATGTGTGTAATTTTATGGCATACCGTTTTCCTCATTTTTCATCTGTAATTAAACTATAATGCTTTCCAGATGCTCGATACCTGCTTTTTCTTTCTGTCCTGGGATCACTCATAAGCTTACTACTTTTCCCTTTGCTAATATCCCATATCCCTCATCCCCTACAGCCATTAGTCTGTTCTTTCCCCGTGTTCTGATAGGTAATACTTTGAGGTAAACTTTGAACAATTCTTTTTAGCCTGTATTCAGCTTTGCAAGTTGTTACCTCTCTTTGGTGTTTGCAGAACGGCCTTCATCTCTGAAAGATTTTCTCCCTTCTCTTTCTAGCCCTTTTGGCTACTTCTGTTCACAACAGATAATGCTTTTCTCAGTAAATAATGCTATTTTAAATTCTTCCAGACTTCCTAACTTTTCCTGAGTAGTGTTGGACTCCTTCCCCATACCCCCCTCCTCAGATTCACTCTTTGGGTCTGGGCTAGGCCAGAGCTGCCAGGGCTGACATTCCTGGGGGTGTCTCTGAAGCACTGCCATTTGAAGGCTGTCGTGAGACACTTCCTTCCTGCCTGCTCTGTCCCAGACAGTCCCCTGTGGGGAGGCACTTTAGTGAGCATTATTCTTACTGAAAACATCCTGTCAGGACAGGCCAAAATACTGTTATCAATTATTAACAAGCACCACCACATTCATCACAATTCATAAACATATCTGCTGCTTTTTTCTCTATTAAACTGATGTAAGCTGTATAAAAATAAGATTTGGCATTTCTCTGGTGTTTGCGAAGGCAATCTGAAAACACTTTGTAGACATGAACTTTGCAGCAGCATTGTGACATGCTAGAGAGATTTCACTGTGTCTGTAACAGAGTTGCAAGACCTGTGTTGTAATAGTTAAATGTAGCCCTTCTCCACCCTTACACTAGTATAAGTCTTTTTCTGTCCTTATGATTTTCCTCCGTGAAGTTGTAAATCTTTTGTGTGGAAGTAATTCTAACAATATAAAGTACATATAGATGTGGCCTTAGATGCAGAGGTTGCCTTGTTGAAAATTGCAAAACAAAGTAGTAGAACTGCAAATATAGCTCAGGAATTCTGCCAGCTTCTGGCCATAACAGCTTCTGAGACATAACAGTTCTTCACCCTTTTAAAAGCTTGCTGGAGGAAGAAAGGGAGGGGGTGTCAGAATATTCCTTTAACCTCCTTTAAGATAGCCAAGTTAAAATGTGATGTTACAAAACTGCTCGTTTTAACTCTTCTCTATCTGAAATTATACTGGATGTGAACCCAGTAGTTTGAGGAGGAAAACATCTCAGTTAAACTGTTTTACCACCATAGCTGAATTTCACAGAAATAATAATAATATGGTGGCTCTTGTTTTATCTTTTTTGGTCTCTCATCTTACTTTACCTCTCCAGGAGGACCATGGGCAGCCTTTGTTTGGAGTCCAGTTTAACTGGCACAGTAAAGAAGGTGATCCTCTTGTTTTTGCTACCGTAGGCAGCAACAGAGTGAGTATAATCTCTTTTTAACCATCAGCTCTTCCACTTGGTTCCGCTTGCATGCTTTTTTCTCCAACCAGTCCGTTTGCCTGTGGTTAGTATGGGTGGAGGATACTGCATAGAAAAGCTTTATTTCTGAGGTATGTAGCATCTGGGAAAGTTGCATCCTCTGAATTGTTTCATGAAGTTGTGTGTTAGCTATTTGGGAATCAGCCTATGCAGTAAAGAAAAAAAATCCTTCAGGAATATAAACATGGGATAAGGAGACAAGAGACATAAATGCATCTTCTCACTAAAATTACTTTTCACAGATGTTAATATTTCCAGAGGGTCGTATGCTCTAAAATGGGATGAGAAGCGTCTGCAATGATGCCAGGCAGCTCAGTAGCTAAATTAAGGTCCTGTGTGGAGTGAACTTACAGGTTTTTTCTGAACAAGGATTTATGTCATTTCAGACTTGAAAATAACTCCTGAAGTGCATTCTATGCCAGTGTTATGTATGAATAAGCAAGCAGCCTTTCATTTCCAGGTTTGTTTCAACTGTCAGTCACCAAAAGTGCTAAACTAAGAGGGAACAAGGTATCAGTGCTTCATTAAAAGACCAAGCCATGTTAGAGATGGTTACAGTAGCTAATTTCAAAGAGAGTTTAATTATGCTTAGACAGTTCAAATAATAGATTTGCATACCTGGGAAGAACAGCTGAGAAGGCCTGGAGTGGTGCTTTATTGTAACTGCCCTCAGCATTCCTTTATCAAACCATTTACACCCGCTGGAAACAAATGGAAGATGAATGAGATTAAACCGTAAAGGCACACTACCTGTCCCTATAAGCAGTCAGTGCACAGGTACTTTTCCTTTTGAAGTGCCACAAGTAAGCAGCAATCTCTCCACTTGTTTTTTCTTCCAGGTTACTTTATATGAGTGTCATTCCCAAGGAGAGATCCGCCTGTTGCAGTCCTACGTGGATGCTGATGTATCCTCTTAAAAAGCCACTTGTTTGCTTTCTCTTCATCAAAAATGAAGAGGCTTTGTAGGAAAAAGCATACAAAGGTTTGGTCTGTGATTCAATACTTTGCTCATGTGGCACATTCCTTACGTTAGGTCCAAGTGTTACGTCTTTCCCACATCCTAGACTCTCTCCTATTAAAAACATTAAAAACACACATTCATGGCCAGTGCTGTATTAAAATATTTGAAAACTGATTCTCCATCAGGTTAGTCTTCCCAACACTAATATTTGTCTAATGTTTCACATCCACTGCTTTACAGTGGTCTTAGTTTCCCTGTCAATTGGAGCTGGGTTTAAAGCCTAAGTATTAATGTTTCATGCTGTGAAGTGGGAACAACTTGTGTTGTTCATTTGCACTATACAAGCCAATAACTTGTGAACTCAAGTCTTGATTCATTATTCCCAATCTCTGGATGTTTTGGACAAAGAGGTTGAAAAGTGGTGCAAAGAGAGAATTCCTTGCATGTTATAGAACAGAAGTGAAGAAACTGGCGTCTATAGAACAGGCAACATTGCTTGTATTTGCAGATGTAGAAATGAATCATAGAAACACAGAATGGTTTGGGTTGGAAAGGACCTTAAGATCATCCAGTTCCAACCCTCCTGCCACGGGCAGGGACACTTCACACTAGACCATGTTGCCCAAGGCTCTATCCAACCTGACCTTGAACACTACCAGGGATGGAGCATTTACCACTTCTTTGGGCAACCCTTTCCAGTGCCTCACCACCCTTACAGTAAAGAATTTCTCCCTTATATCTAACCTGAACCTCCCCTGTTTCAGTTTAGCCCCATCACCCCTTGTCCTGTTGCTACAGTCCCTGGTGAAGAGTCCTTCCCCAGCATCCTTGTAGGCCCCTTCAGATACTGAAAGCTGCTCTGAGGTCTCCACGCAGCCTTCTCTTCTCAAGGCTGAACAGCCCCAACTTTCTCATCCTGCCTTCTTATGGGAGGTGCTCCAGCCTCTGATCATCCTCGTGGCCTCCTCTGCACTTGCTCCAGCAGCTCCATGTCCTTATATGTGTCTGTTTCTTATTGGGTCCAGCAGAGTCTCCTGAGCACTTGCATAAAATACCAACAAGTTTACTTAAAAATCACATTTAAAAAAAAAAAAAAAAGAATCTCCTGTTTGTTCTGTGTTCCTTAACATAAGATGTTGTAGGCAGATGAAAACTTCTATACCTGTGCATGGACATACGACAGCAATACAAGCCATCCTCTCCTGGCTGTGGCAGGCTCCAGGGGGATTATTAGGATAATTAATCCTATTACAATGCAGTGCATAAAGGTGAGTGCTCAGAACTTGAAATACAGCTTATGTTTCAGTAAGGCATGAAATTTATGTCTTTATATACATATGAGCATGAGGGGAAATGATAACTTGGTCTCTGAATTCTATCCTAGCACTACGTGGGCCATGGAAATGCAATCAATGAACTGAAATTCCATCCAAGAGATCCAAATCTCCTTTTATCTGTAAGCAAAGGTGAGGAAAAAACCCTCTTTTGTTTTTGTGTAAGTCAGGATACTTTGAATTTTGGTCTTGAAAATGGCCAAAACCTCCTTAATTTTTTAATGAATGGTACTGAACAAGTTTACCTTAAAAATTGAGAGCAAATCTTGTTCTTTTATGGCTGTATGTCTTGTATGGATTAAATCCATGGCCTGCAATAAGCATAACTCCACCTGTGGTGCAAAGGGATTGTGAGCAGTGCTGCTTTTAGGAAAGAAGAAACACGAGCTTTGGGGTTGCACTTTACTTTCTACAGGGAGTTAAATGTTTATCAGTTGTTGAATCCTGTTGCCATCCAGTGGGAAATTCTTAACATCGCAGGCAGCATTCGCCGTGTTTGTGGGGAAAACTTCCGTTCTCCATGGCTCGGGAACAGCTCTGACTTTATTTGGACTTTGTACAAAAAGCCTATTAGTGAAGGGAGAAATGAGTTTTTTGTATGGTGCCTTATGGGCTTGTTCAGAACGTCTAACCAGTTGGCTGTTTTGTTAAGTACGGGAATACTTGATCTGCTGCAGGAGCAAGCCTTCAGGTGTGTTTGAGTTGGAAACCTTCACATAAGGGGACTTTTGACTTTAGCATATTTAGGTGATGAATCTACATGAGAATGAGAGTTGCAACCTCTCTGATTCTTGCACTTGTCTTTGTACTGTGGGTCTGTAAAGCTGAATTTCATGAGTTCTGTATATTTTTTAGGTTCTTTTTTTAATCACATCTTGATATCAGCCATAATACCACAGATTCTAAGGTGCAACCTCTGGACTAGGTGCTATATCTGAGAAGGCAGCAGAATACTGAGGTCTCAGAATTGCTTGGCTGAGAGATGTGTAGGAAAAGAGGAAAATATTTGGGGCTGTGTGGCCTTCCAGTTGGTGCTGCTCTAATTCAATGCAATGTATTTGTGGAATCCAAAAGGGAGATATGCTAGAGCTTCCCATTCCCAAATGGGAAATACAGTAGAGGTTCTTCATTAGATATTGTTAAAACTTTCTTTTAACAAGTGGATTAGTCTGATTGACCTTGGGATACATATTGTTTCTAGAAACAGTTTTTCCCATCCATATAGGCTGTGGTTCAGAAAGAGTAATATTGTGAAGGTTAAATGGAAAATCAAAACATCTCTGTAAGAATTGCTGAAAGGAATTCCAGCATTTTTTGATACATAAAATTGTTTCTGAGATCAGAATAAAAACATATATGTCCAAGATCAGACTCTGCTTTTTGGATGATCTAAAGATCCAAGTCTCTTTCTGCTAGAAGCTGTCCCCAGGGATGGGGGTGGTCACACTTTCTTAACTACAGCCTTACTCTTAACAGTAGTTTAGTTGTAATAGCAGTTTTAGTTAATGCAGTCCTGTGATTTCTCCCAAGTGAAGAATTAAGTGCCTTCTTGATGTTTACGTGAACCCCTGTTATTGAAAGTGGTTTAAGCTGAAATATATTATTCATATGTACCTATAAAAAAGCAGCATGTAATTTTATTTGTTCTTTATAGATCATGCATTGAGACTGTGGAACATCCAGACAGACACGCTGGTTGCAATATTTGGAGGAGTAGAAGGGCACAGGGATGAGGTGTTAAGTGCAGTAAGTGGAAGACTGTGGGGCAGTGATTTAGTTTTACAAAGGGTAGTAAGCCTACAGTATGCAACTTTTTATCCTCTTGTGCACTGGTTTGATATTATACCTACTTAAAACCCCCTGAAGTGCATAAATACTATTTTAAGGGGATAGAGAAGTTTAAATCTAAGGTGATTTGCTTGATGTTTTGGCTACTTCTCAATATACAGGCAAGGTGTTCACTTTGTATGTCTCAGGAGCTGGTTCCCTCCCAGTGCAGCCTAGAAGTAAACAAAATAGAGCTCAGTGGGGCTAGAAAGAGTAGAAAGTTTTCATCATGGTCCCACTTTTGAAGTTCTTGAGGTGTTATCAAAGCAGCATCAGCAAATAAACCTTGAGAGACATGGTAGTGAAGGAAAGAAGTTACCTTAGGTGAGTTATGCTGCTTTTCAGTGGCTGTGAACAGACGCTGGTATCCAGCATGTACCAGCTAGAATAGTTGACTTCTAATGCCCTGCTCTTGAGCTGTTTCTGTTCCTCTAGCGTGACCTGAAAGGTGAGGGATGGATCTATATGGAACCTTGACACTGTATTACCCTTTTGTGGTTCTAAAGTGTCATCACCCATGTCGTAGCCCTGGGATTCTGTCAAAGTTGCTTCATAAACTGAAACTTGAGGAATTCACTGAAGGGGGAGAATTAGGTTTAGACTCATTGTTCATCAGTGCTATTGAATATACCTCTCTTTCTTGAGAGATAGTAAATACAATTATTAAATATTGTGCTTTGCAGTGAGCAGGATTATGTTATTAGTAGTTTTGGGAATAGGCAGTTTTATTGCATTCTTTACACAGAAAATGCTGCTTTGATGGAAATTATGGAATAAAATGTGAGTTGATAGAATATGGCTTAGGCTGGGGGTGCTCAAAATTCTTTTATATACACAGGATTATGATCTTCTTGGTGAGAAAATCATGTCCTGTGGGATGGATCACTCTCTCAAACTCTGGAGAATTAATTCCAAGAGAATGATAAATGCCATCAAAGAGTCTTATGAATACAACCCAAATAAAACCAACAGGTATGTAGCCTTCATCATCTTGGGTGGCTTGGAAAACACAAATACTGTCATAGAATCATAGAATGGTTTGGGTTGGAAAGGACCTTAAGATCATCCAATTCCAACCCCCTGCCGTGGGCAGGGACATCTCGCACTAGACTATAGCGCCTTGAACACTGCCAGGGATGGAGCATTTACCACTTCTCTGGGCACCCTGTGCCAGTGCCTCACCACCCTTGCAGTAAAGCATTTCTTCCTTATATCCAACCTGAACTTTCCCTGTTTAAGTTTAAACATCAGTGGCCCAGGTTAATTCCTATCCAAACTGGGATGTCTTGGGAATAGCGAGTGACCTGGGTCTTGTGCTGGGTACTGAAGCTCTCTTGTTTGCCTCATGATGTTTGCCTCAGTAGAATTTTATTCAATTAAAAGTCCTGAGCCTTTTATTTTATCTTAATTATTTCTTATCTGCTTGACTAGAAAATGTCTGGAATTATCTTTATCATTCTTAGAGTTTGTATTTCATTGTGTTTCCAGATGTTAGTCGCTTTTCTTCCTCTCACCTTGAAGTTTCTAGGTTGGCATCAAATCTGCGTAATTAAATGTAGCCAAGAGTTTTATATTGAGTAGTTTATACTGGTTATTGTCTTTGTTATTTGGCAAACTGTTTTACATAGTAATAACCTTAATTTTCATCATTCTCTGATCTGACCTAGGATATGAGTAAATTGTCAAGTAAGAGACATGATAGATAAATCCTCCTTTACAAAGCTTCTCAACTTCTTAATCTTAACTTCCAGTTATAAGCCACTGGGAGAACTAAACCACACTGAACATGTTCAGCAGTGAGACTAGCTGTGAAAATACTCTGGCTTTTTTTGGTAATGTTACCAAATATTAAATGATGCCTTTCTAGTGTATTCTTATTTTTAATAGTGTGGATTTCTGTTTGACAATTTAGGTGGTGCAGAAGCAGCATCAAGTAAAGTGAGCTTTAGTTCTTGAATTGTTTGGCAACAGGAGCTGTATTCAGCATCTGAAGAACTGGTTTTGCTCAGCACTGTCTCTGCACAGTCTTGTACACGGGAAACCAGTTATTTCATCAGGAAAGAGGATGAAAACAGGGATTGTTCTTATTACTAATAAAAAAGAAAGCATACAAAATCTACTTTGTTATAAATCTGTTAAAAAAGACAGGATTGTCCTTTTATCATGGAGATAGGTTAAAGCTGGCTGTTAAAAATGAGACTTGTGCTTTTGTGTTTCTCTGAACCTCACTTGGTAATTCTCTCCATAGGCCTTTTATTTCCCAGAAAATTCACTTTCCTGACTTCTCTACCAGAGACATACATAGAAACTATGTTGACTGTGTACGATGGTTGGGAGATCTAATTCTTTCCAAGGTAATGTTGCAGCTTTTTAAGCCACGTTACTCTTATTTGCTTGTTTTGAGGATCTTAACGGAAGTTTTACTAGCATTTGGGTCTTAGGTTAAATTACTCTGCTTTGTCAACTGGTTTTATGTAGTGAGTTGTTTCAGCTATCAGGATGTGTGGATAAGCAGCTTGTGCTTAAAAAGTAAAATTGCTACTACAGCTGTACCCCTGCTAAAAGTACAAGTGTATCAGCTAATCAGAATCTGCATGGAACCTATATAGGTACTAATGAGGGATCCTGCTGCTAGAGGGAGAAATTAGGGTTCCCATGATGGACTACCTTTGATTAATGTGTTGAGTCCATTAGTAACATTGGCTTGCAGATATTAAACTAGGTGGTCCAACTGCCTTATTGCCAGAAATTGGAGCATGCATGGTCAAAGGGATTGGGTAGAAGAGCCTTAAACCAAGGTGAATTGAAACACACATGACAGTGTGTTTGAGCACATCTGGCTGACACTGAAGCAAGGAAGGGAAGGCTCCTGCATTCCAATTGTCTGGCAAAGCTGTGAGGGCAGCAGGCTCCTGGCGATGAGCAGTGATTTCTGTTGGTGTTGTGGCTGTGATAGAGGGACATTTTCACTTGTTCTTTTTTTAATGTCATTGGGGAAGCTGTGAAATTAATTGTTGGGTTATAATTATAATCAGACTGAATGTGCAGCATAAATTATATAGGTGATTTTTTTTCCCTCCATTGTTTCACCTCAGTCTTGTGAAAATGCCATTGTGTGCTGGAAACCTGGCAAAATGGAAGATGATATCGATAAAATCAAGCCCAGTGAGTCAAATGTGACCATACTTGGGAGATTTGATTACAGCCAGTGTGATATATGGTACATGAGGTTTTCAATGGATTTCTGGCAAAAGGTATGTGTTGGCTTTGACTTTGCTGCATTTGAAGTGTCTAGCTTTTCATGTTTATGGGCATGGGAAAATGTTCATGTGAGGTTTTGGAAGCAGATTGGCTGCTGTGGAATTGGAGGAGCTCCAGAGTTTTCGATCTGGGTTCTTCCTGGTGGAAAAAGCTTCACTGAATAAATACTGATTTTCCACCAAAGGGATGTTCACTGATGCCTTCCTCCCCCATCTGCAGAGATGGATAATAACATGGAAGAAAGAAGGCAAATTGTATAGCCCTTCTCACTCCTCCAACAACCTCATGAGTCATTCATGTCCAAACACTCACGGTTTAGCAGCTCTAGAGCCTTTATAAAATTCTTACTTTATTCTCTGAGGTAGTATCTTAAAATTTTGGTATCCTTTGCTTTCTTTTAAAGATGCTTGCTCTGGGCAATCAGGTTGGCAAACTTTATGTGTGGGATTTAGAAATAGAGGATCCTCATAAAGCCAAGTGAGTACTTACTTTTTAATTTCATCTTTGTTAAGACAGGGAGTTGGGACTTTTCTCTTTTTCCTTTACTGGTAACTACAGAAATTCTTCAACAGAACTTGTCACTTCCCATTTTAACTACCGGGAAAATAAACAGCCCCTGAAGGTTAACATTTGTCATTTTATACTTGTATATTGTCTATAGTACAGTGGGGCTAAGAGGCCCCAGTCAGATCCTGCTGGGTACCACTTACAGATATAGTAAAAGACAATTTGTTTCTCAAAGAGCTTGCAAGTTAATTAGGTGGATAACTTACAAAGTGATTAAGAGAAGATGCACTGGGTGGGTGAAGCACATCACAAAGGAGGAACAGGTGAAAGGACTGGAGTAATGAGAGTGCAAAGGTATCTCTGAGCACAATGTGGCTTTCCAGTTCCTCACCTGTGTGGCTAGGCAGTTTTACAGCAGGTCTTTATAAGTATATATATATACATATATATTTATATAGGTATGATTTTATATATATATATATATAAAATCATAGAATGGTTTGGGTTGAAAAGGACCTTAAGATCATGTAGTTCCAAACACCCTGCCATGGGCAGGGAAACCTCGCACTAGACCATGAATAAGCATACTAGAGCATATATAAAAATAGAGATGCAAAAAAACCCCAAACACACAAACCATTATGTGTATAAAATGCGTATATACTATGTATATAAATAATATATGCATTATTTGTGTATATACTATGTAATAAATTATATATATACTTGTGTTTATATATAATCTATAGAAATGTGTGTGCCTATATATATGTGTGTAGACATACATATATATATATGAAGTTCCTGAAAATGCTGCAGTCTTTAATCACCCAATTACATACAATATTTTATCCATATTTATATTTATATTATATACAATATTTATAACCACTGGGAAAGAACATTGATTCTGAAGCCCTAAATAATGTGATGAAACAACCTGTCAGTCAGTGCTTCAGTACGAAATGGCTGTGGGTGAACAGGAAATTACTGCATTCCTAAGTCCACATTTAGAACACAGAATACACCATGAAGGGCATAATCCTGTTCCCGTCAGTTCCTCCTAGCTCACAAAAGGAAGAGGCTGGAGAATGAGCAGTCTGTACGTGTGGCACCAAGTACAGATTTAACATTGCAGCTGAATGATTTTCTTTTACTTCTAGGTGTACGACTCTTACTCATCCGAAATGTGTCGCTGCCATTCGACAAACCAGTTTTAGCAGGGACAGCAGTATCCTTATAGCTGTGTGTGACGATGCCAGTATCTGGCGCTGGGACAGACTAAGATAAATGTACTTTTTCTTAACTCAAAGTAGAAAATCTATTTTCAAATTCTAATAGAGTCAGTTAAATCGCTTAGTGCTGTAGGTGCGTTTAGTGTAGACTTCCTCGGAGGTTCGGCGGGCTGGAGCTGACCTTAGTGATGTTTACATTCCGTGTATTGTCCTGCTTGGAATTGTTGCTTTTAATAAAAAGAAGTATTTTTGTAAAGTTTTCTGAATTGTCCATTTTAATTATTTCCCACAGTCAGTTTTCATTTCCAGCCTGTGAAAGTGCTTTGCATACAGAAATATATGGGAACTTGCTAGAAATTTGGGGGTTGTGTGTGTGCTTGTAGCTGTATTTGGGGCTTTTTGACTGGAAACCTAATGAAGTTGTTAAATATTAGCCAGGAACCATGCAAAAGAAATACTACCCTTAGGAATATTGTATAAATATATGTTAAATTGCTGCTAAAAATATTTTGAACTCATTCCTCAAATGAATTGCACATTTAAGTGAGTCTTAGAGTCATGGTTTGGCTGAAAGGGACCTTAAAGCTCATCCAGTTCCAACCCCCTGCCATGGGCAGGGACACCTTCCACTAGAGCAGGTTACTCCAAGCCCCTGTGTCCAACCTGGCCTTGAACACTGCCAGGGATGGGGCAGCCACAGCTTCTCTGGACACCCTGTGCCAGCGCCTCAGCACCCTCACAGGGAAGAGCTTCTGCCTAAGAGCTCATCTCAATCTCCCCTCTGTCAGGTTAAAGCCATTCCCCTTGGCCTGTCCCTACAGGCCCTTGTCCAAAGCCCCTCTCCAGGTTTCCTGGAGCCCCTTTAGGCACTGGAGCTGCTCTAAGGTCTCCCCTTAAGGAGCCTTCTCCAGTCTGAACCAGCCCAGCTCTCAGCCCATCTTCAGGAAGTACCTGTGGAGCTGAACGCAGATCAGCTGAAGAGAGACATGAGACTGGAGACAGGTTTTAACCTCCAGTGCTGCATCTATGGCATTGCTGGTGCAGTATCCCTGTACCTAATAGTTATTTCTGTGGGAAGTGTGGGGTTGGCACAGTCTGGAAGACTCTGGTGGTGGGGATGTGGTTGGGGGAACCCTGCAAAGAGGCAATAGGAGTGCTCAAAGCCTCCAAGGAAAGAGCTTTGATCAGATGAGCTGAACTGTTGAGAACACTAGGGCTGGAGGCTTTGCAATCGCTTTAAGGTAGCATGTCATTAACTGGGTCTGCTGTGTTTTCCATCTCCAGAGCTGAGCGAAACAGGATACCCAAGCAGGATTGTTCAGCTGTGGTTGGGTTTTGGTATGTAATGTTCTGACAAATGAGCTGCTCTGCTGGAGGGAACGGGAAGGAAGGGTGGTGCCAGGCTGGCGAGAGGCCTAAGCACAGTCAGGGGCAGCTTTAACTTCTGTCTTAACTTATGCATGTGCTGAAGACTTCTCTTTAAATGCAGACAGATGTTCCAGTAGGTTTGCCTTGAAGAAAGCTGGATGGATGGAGCTTGGATCAGATTCAAGGTGTTCATGAAGGAAAGAACTAGAGAATGTGAAATTGCAAAAGCAGAGCTGGAGCAGGCCACAAGGAAGAAGTTCTCCTTTACAACAGTCAGCCCCATCTGCTTTTAGGATTAAAAATATCTTGAATATATACCACAAGGAAAACACCTCCTTGGTTCAGACAAAAAAAGCTCAAGTGAACATGAAAGTTGACTATTTATTTCATTGAGGTGTTTTCTTCTTCCTGTTGCCTGGTTCTAGATGAAAAAAGGGCAAAAATCAAATTATTGTGCATCTGCTGAAAAATCCAGTGCTCATAGGGTTGTAATCATTGCAAAAGGATTTAGAGTTTAATAATCTCCAAAACCTTTTAACCTTTAAGATGTTTTTAATACATCTTTAATATACCTTTAAGATGTTACATTTGTGTAACATGAAAGCTCTAGTGCCCAGGTTCTTTAGCAAAAGAATCAGAATGGTTTGGGTTGGAAGGGACCTTAAAAGCTCATCCAGTTCCAACCCCTGCACGGGCAGGGACACCTTCCACTAGAGCTGGTTGCTCCAAGCCCCTGTGTCCAACCTGGCCTTGAACACTGCCAGGGATGGGGCAGCCACAGCTTCTCTGGGCACCCTGTGCCAGCGCCTCAGCACCCTCACAGGGAAGAGCTTCTGCCTAAGAGCTCATCTCAAGCTGTGTCAGTCTAAAGCCATCTTCAGGGCTGCAGCTCCTGTTTGCTGGGGTTTTACTCCATCTGGTGGTGACTGAGTAAAACCGTTACTACAATGTACTCTCAAACCAGGTTCTTCTCGAAGCAGAGAAACACCACTAAACCACTTTTATACCTGAAACAGGAAAATGCAGGAAGAGGTTTATTCCCTTCCTCAACAGGGACCCTGAAGTGAAGCTCAACCGTGTCTTCACACCCAAAAGGGGGGAATGCCCCTGTACTATTTGTACAAGCTGGTGACACCAATAGTGGTTGTCCACAGCGTACGAACTTAGTGTGGGTACCCATTCAGTATCTTTTTATAGCTGCCTGATCACCCTTCAGAATGAGGTGAAGGAAAAACTCCACTTACTTTGTTCACAACTAAACACACACAAGTACAAAACACTGCTTCTGTTTTTAATCTTGTATTTTCTTTCACTTCAAATGCAGTTTCAAGACAGTATTCCTACACATGCACATGGAACAGTGGTTTATTGCAGCCAAGTACTTCAGTTAAAAAACCCCAACATAGGCAAGCAGTTTTCACTGATTTTAATTTTAAATAAGTTCCAAGAGTAATACAAATGATCCAGGTCTGTCTCTCTGGACTAATCGTTTGTGGTTTCCTTTCCCAAAAGTTCTCCAATGGAGTTAACTGCTGCTGTTATCCTTCTGGTAAACACTGTTTGGAAAGCACTTCAAATGACAGTGTCAGCTTATGTTTTCCAGAAGAGAGGGTTCTGTGTCAGACGTCTCTGGAAGTTCTCATACCTGGAAAAAAGTCCAACCAAGAAATAAGAACTGCTGCAAATAAAGGAGGACACAAATCAGTCTATGTGGAGAACATGGTAAGTTATGTGTACTCTAAGGCCAGGCTGGATGGAGTCTTGGGAACATGGTTTAAGTGTGCGGTGTCCCTGCCACCTGGGCAGGTACAGCTGTCCCTGTACTACCCCCTCAGTGCTGCTCCACCTGGGATGCAGCCGGTCCCCTCGGCACTTCCCAATCCATGGGGACAGTGGACAGGAGCCAGCAGCTTGACAGACACGAGCAGACTGACACAGGGACTGCAGCCTCCAATTCCAGAGTGCTTCCTAGCAGGGTACGTGTAACCTGCTCACAGGTAAGGAAGAGGGGTCCTGCAGATAATTCTGTACCTGAGGCTACTATTCCATGATTTCTATAATTCTACACAACAATTTGCTTTGTAGTTCTAACAGAATCCTTGAGACAAAGTAGTCTCCATTATCTTTCCACCCTTAACAAATGATTCCAACTTCCACATCTTTACTGTGAGGGTGCTAAGGCGCTGGCACAGGGTGCCCAGAGAAGCTGTGGCTGCCCCATCCCTGGCAGTGTTCAAGGCCAGGCTGGACGGGGCTTGGAGCAATCTGCTCTAGTGGAAGGTGTCCCTGCCCGTGGCAGGGGGTTGGAAGTGGATGAGCTTTAAGGTCCCTTGCAACCCAAACCATTCTATGGTTCTATGATTCTATAGGAGTTTAAACCCACTCAAGTTAGAGAAAGGCTTATTTATGAATGAGTTTCTAAGCCAACTATTGAATTTCCATGGCAGCCAGCCCACTGCAGACACCCAAGATATTTTACCTATTACAAGTGATCATTAAACACATTGTAATGACTCAGCAACATACAAACTGAGCCAAAAAGTGGTGTTTTTCCTGTGGCAGTAATCACACTAATAGATTTCTACACAGAGTTACACCTCCCTTCACTCTACTGCTTTGAACCAACAGCCAAAAGCAAATTCAGCATCATGTAGGTAGTGCCCAGCCATTATCCTGCTTCTTTAGCCTGTTTTCCCTTTGGTTTCTCTCATCAGAGACCTTACCTATATGTGTTCACGGAGTGTGTAGTTACCTTTTAAATAGAAAGGGTTAGACTCCCAAAGAAAAAACACTGCTGTTGTTAACTGCCTGCATATTCAGTACTAGTGATAAAACTATTCAGAGAGCCCAGAACACTGTTTTAAGAAGGGTTTTGGTTGATACTGTAGAAGCTAGAGGGGGTTAAACTGATAAACTGTAGGGCAGACTTTGTCAGGCATCCTAAAGGACTGCCTCCATCTCACAAGTTATCTCCACACTACATGGGCTATCCTCCAAGCTGTTATTTCTTAAACCAGGCCCTGGAAAACCGCTCTTAAGACTCCTGTATTTGTGCACAAAGGTGTTGGTAACAGAACCAGGTCAATGAAGAACATGGTTTCTCCACATCTCCCATGTTCTCAAGCAATGTTAACTATGCTGGAATTATGTCTAGGAAGAGACAGAGCATAACAAATAAGCACATATTGACAAGTATCAGCATGTTCTGTCTTCCCATGACTCCAGAGCATTTGCATAACCGGCAACATAGTGCAAATCACATATGTCAAGGGTGACATTTCTAGAAGCAAAGAAAACATCATAGGCTGTACAGCACACTTTTCTAATTAGAAAATGGTATGAAGATGGTGACAAACATGAAAACAGTGGCAGAACCTCTTTTTACTTGAGATAAACTGCAAACACTTTCAAACATGAAACACTAAATAACATGAGAGTAGTTCAATGCTGAGAAATTGGCTGGTTTAATGCCTGGAAGAAAGAACCTTTGTCACTAGAGATCCCTGCCCTTACCATTTCAGGACTACATTTGCAGGAATGAAAGCTTCAGAGGGGTTTGGGGTCATTTGTGCCTGAGTAACCGCAAACGAGGAAGCGAAGTTATAGAAGTTGTCCAACATCTTCTGAGTGAACTGAAATAAAAAAAGACATTTTCAATAAGGTCTTTTTCTCAGTTTAAATTTTTGTGCAAAAGTTGCATGGATTTACAAGTCCTACATGAAGTAAAATGAGCCTTGTAGCTCGAACTAAATGATCTTAAGGTCTCTTTCAACCCAAACCATTTTGTGATCCTGTGATTTCAAAATATCAAAGCCAAATGGTTTGACAATGATTATGTTGGTTCCAATCCTGCAGCCACCCATCACTGCATCTTTTCCCCCTCCATTAGTCTTTCAGAGGCTCAATTCTTAAAGACTTTCATAGTACAGAGAATATCTGAAAACAGAACGTCCAAACTACCTCTGTGAATGAATCTACTGATGACACAGCAGCACTTGCAACAGGAGTCTGCTGGGCCAGGTTCTCCAGCAGTTCCACTGAGATTCCAATCTGCGCCACTGTGGGTGTCTGAGGCAGGTTCATGGCACCAAAGGGATGCTGACTTCCCTTCCCTGAAAGCACCACAAATAACACGCGTTAGAGTTGGCACACATGCAGAGACTGTGTTACTTAAATCACCCCGTTTCTTCTGTAGAGAGAATTCCACAACTCCCATCAGAAATGTCTCTATCTTAGACGTGCAGAAGATTCACACAGCCCAAGCACAGGTACAGGTACACACAAGAGATGAAACAGTGTGATCAGTACATCAAAAAACACAACAGATCTTAAGGAAGTCCTTAAAAAAAACCCCGAGAACATAACTGACATCGACCTGGACTTGTTACTGACATCAGCCACCTGGACTTGTGCAAAGCACTGGACAATGTCCTTGTCCCTAACCTAGAGAGATATGGATTTGACAGATGGAGCACTCATTGATAAGAAACTGGCTGGATGGCTGCACTCAGAGAGTTGTGGTCAATGGCTTGATGTCCCTGTGAAGACCAGTGATGAGTGGTGCTCCTCAGGCGCTGGTACATGGTTATAAGGTCTACCCTGAGCCGCCTTTTCTCCAGGCTGAATAGTCCCAGCTCTCTCACCCTTTCCTCATACAGCTTCCCAGTCCTTGGATCATCTTTGTGACCCTTGTCTGGACCCTCTCCGGCCCGCCCACATCTTTTTGTACAGTGGGGACCAAAACTGAACACAGTATTCCAGGTGTGGCCCAACAGGTGCTGAGTAGTGGGACAATGACATCTTTATCTGCTGGTGATGCCCTTCTTGATGTACCTCAGCACCCTGCTGGCTTTCTTTGCTATATCTGCACGCTGTTCTCTCCTAATGTTCACCAGGACAGCAAGGTCCTTTTCTACAGAGCAGCTCCCCAGCCCCGCAGATTCCAGCCTGTCTTTGTGTCATCCTTCGATTGTGTCTTCCCAGGTGTAAGACCTTACACATATTGTTGAACTTAATAAGTTCAACACCTTCTTGTTGGCCAACACCTTCAGCCTATCCAGGTCATACTGCAGGGTGGCTCTCTCTTCGAAGTGGCCACTTCCCCACTCGGTTTGGTTCCCTATCAGCAAACATCACCAGGGTACGCTGGATCCCATCATGCAGATCATTTATGAAGACACTGAACAGGGCTGTGCCCAGTGTCAATCCCCTGGGGACCCCACTAGTGACAGGTTGCCAATTTGAGAAGGAGTCATTTACCACCACGCTCTGGGTGCAGCTGGTCTACCAGTGGTCCACCACACTGACCACTTATCAAGACTGTATGGATTGCCAGCAGCCCTGAGGAGAAGGATTTAGGGGTGTTGATTGACAGAAGCTCAACATGACCTGGCCATGTGTGCTTGAACCCAGAAACCAACCATGTCCTGGGCTGCATCAAAGCAAGTGTAAGCAGCAGGTCAAGGGAGGGGATTCTTCCCCTTTAGCCTGCTCTTGTGAGATGCCTCCTGCGGCTCTGCATCCAGCTCTGGGGCTCCCAACATAAGCAGCATGCTGAGCTGTTGGAGCGAGTACAGAGGCCACAGAGATGCTGCGAGGGCTGGAGCAGCTCTGCTCTGGAGCCAGGCTGAGAGAGCTGGGCTGGTTCAGCCTGAAGAGGAGGCGGCTCCTTAAGGGGAGACCTTAGAGCAGCTCCAGTGCCTAAAGGAGCTACAGGAAACCTGGAGAGGGGCTTTGGACAAGGGCCTGTAGGGACAGGACAAGGGGAATGGCTTTAACCTGACAGAGGGGAGACTGAGATGAGCTCTTAGGCAGAAGCTCTTCCCTGTGAGGGTGCTGAGGCGCTGGCACAGGGTGCCCAGAGAAGCTGTGGCTGCCCCATCCCTGGCAGTGTTCAAGGCCAGGCTGGACACAGGGGCTTGGAGCAACCAGCTCTAGTGGAAGGTGTCCCTGCCCGTGGCAGGGGTTGGAACTGAATGAGCTTTAAGGTACCTTTCACCCAAACCATTTTAAAGCTCCCTGTGAAGTAAATGGATTCAACAGCAAACATGACCTGTGAGTAAAAGACAGCAGAACCTTTCTCTATAGGAACCAAGCCTTTAATTTATATTTCAGTAATTGGACAGAACTGGGAAGAATAAGAGCCTGGAAGATTGCCCACTGACTGTCATCCCACTGGGGGTGGGGAAATGCACCGAAAAAGCCCTAAACCTCACAAACTTTATTCAGCACAAAATCTAACTAGAAATTTTGGTTGGCGGGAGTGTGTGGTTGGTTTAATAAGCCTTATTCCCAGCAAACATGAAGACTGCATCTGAAGAGATGCAAAATAATTCAGATTTAATGCTTATTACAAAGCCACTCACCACCTTACATGACAGTTAATCCTCAAAAAGAAACATGTAATTTTGAGGCCTTTGACTCCTAGACTTATTATCAATATCACAGCAGATAATAGACTTAATTTGCTAAATCAAGGGGTCAAAACAACAAAAACACCAACACAAGAAATACACCAACAGGTATATTTCTAACCTCCCAGCACAGATTTTTAAGAATGGTTAAATGTTAGCAAGAAGAGCAACCTGAAAAGCCTGCTTTTAGATATATTAAGTTTGTACCAAGGATACTAAGAACTACAATTCAACAAACTGCCTGATTATACAGAAGCAACAAAGGAATATTTTAGAGGGAATGATGGCATTCCTGTGAGACACCTTGAAGAGCCAATCTGGAAATCACTTATTCTAAGGTTACCCAAGTATAAATAGCACCCGTAGTCAAGGATCAGCACCTAGGTTCATAATTTAGTGTCTATTCCACAAATCACTTTCATGTTGAAGACTGTATTCCACAAACGTGATTTCCCCTTTAGTTCATCTATGGAGACAACCTTCTGGTATTCCACTTGGAAACACCGCAGGGTTCGCCTGCATTGGCTGTCCTAAGTGAGCATGGGACAGGAAGGAGGAGAGAAGCAAGGAAAAAGAACTGGGGCAATGCCATTTTACTTGACCCTCATTGTCGAGAAGCGTCATACCACACCCCCAGCTACTGTATTTAACAGCCCAGCCAGTGCTTACAACAACATGCAATGTGGGTGAGTTACACACACCACAAACCCTGTATGGTTCCAAGGCATTTCAGACATTAGACATAAAGAGTTAGAAATGATACATTTAACCTTTCCCAAAGTCTGTGTAATAGAGCACTGTGACACCTCAGCTGGCCACTCACACTCACGTAAGAAACATCACACAGCAAGAACACTCTGCCAGAGCCCCGGTTTCACAGGGAGGTGGCAAACACGGACACAAACCTGTTCCTCTCAACAAGGGACTGAACCCAAACCACAGATTTCAACAGTCAGTAATTCTTTCAACAATTCCAGCTCTTTTTCCCACCTCACCTTTCTACAGCCTCCATCATACATCTCCATCATACAACTGTTTATGGCCATGGAAACTAAGGATGTGTAGCTTATACTGACTCTACAGCCTGAAATCAGCCGTAAACAGGAACAAGGGAGCTCTCTGCTGTTCACATAGAGACAGCACTGCCGCACTGCACTGCAAATGCATTCAACCATAGAATCATAGAATCAACCAGGTTGGAAAAGACCTTTAAGATCATCAAATCCAACCCTTCCCCAGCACTGCCAAGGCCACCACTAAACCATATCACCAAGGACCTCATCTAAACGGTTTGTCAACACTTCCATGTCTCAGAGTTCTTCCTCGAGAGCAGCCCTTACTTGGAAATTATGGCTTATCATGCAAGAAGCATTTGAAAATGAACTGACCTACATGCCTGTCTGAAAGCATACATAATACAGTCTTTTAAGCATAAGAAACATATGGCTTCTTCATAAGAAGAATGGGCAATACCCTTTACTGTTTCACTAACAACACAACTTTGTAATACATAAACCCATGCCTCCACCAAGCTTTCTGTGGCTGTTCTCTCTCCTGCTGAAAGCCCAGTTTTTGAGGCTGTACCTGATAGGAATTAATTTTGCTCTGCACATCAGGAGGCCTTATCTCATATCACAATGCCACCCAGGACTGACTCAAAAAAGAGCATGCCACATTAATAATTAATACATTTTATTACAGCAACCTCAATGCTTACCTAAGCAGAAATTCAAGTTAAGGCTGTAGATCACACTGAAACCTATAAAAGATGTGCATTATTTTATCACTCTAACATTTCAAGCTGCTTGACTGACATACACAGAATCATAGAATGGTTTCGGTTGGAAAGGACCTTAAGACCATCCAGTTCCAACCTTGTGCCATGAGCAGGGACATCTCACACTAAACAATGCCACCCAAGGCTCTGACCAACCTGGCCTTGAACACTGCCAGGGACGGAGCACTTACCACTTCTTTGGGCACCCTGTTCCAGTGCCTCACCACCCTCACAGTAAAGAACTTCTTCCTTATATCCAACCTGAACTTCCCCTGTTTCAGTCTGAACCCATCACCCTTTGTCCTATTGCTGTCCCTTTAATACTTAAGACAAAACTGTGCCATTGGGGTGCTTCATCATTTCTACAATATGCATGGCAACATTCCCATCTATTTAGGAAAACACACCCACACCTATTTAAGACAGCACCAGCATTCCCTGGCTCCCTCATGAGTCAAACTTCTCCGTCTCGGGTCTGTATCAAAAATACTAAAACAGTGGGAAAGCTGCTTTCCAATGTCCACTCTCTACTGGACAATTACAGAGTGCAACAGCACCTGAATGGGAAGAATTAGCTGTCTGACACCACATCAGACTTTACTCACTGCAAAGCCTGTCTCTGTTTATAAGGATTATAACTGCTTAACAGTGGAAGCTGAAAGAAAACGCTTCAAGCACGTCCAGAAGACCTAAAAACATGCCAAGGAAGCTACAGGGTCATTCTTCCTCAGGTTCTCCATGGGAACACATGCCAAACGTGCTGAATGGAATTCCCAGATCAACATTACATGCAACAAAGGACGAGTGAGGAATTTCTCTGGGAACATTGACAGACAGACTTCCACGAAGCTGACAGACTGCTTCTAGCACCACATCTGCTCAGGACCATCTGAACACACACAGCAGCTTTGTGTTCAAAACCACCTTCATCCCTTTACACATGCAGGAGCACATCCCCTTCGCTGACTGCAACCTTTTACCAATCTTACCAGATTTCAGACCAGAAATCTTGAAGATGGCACTTGGCTTCTCATTAGTGACAAACCCCAGCAGCTGCCACACTGCCATCCCAGTCTGGTCCGGATAACAAAAATAGACAGATCCTCCCATTCCATCTGGAAATGGTATAGTTCCCAGCATGAAGACCACTACGTGATTGATGTTTTCATAGTCCGGTAAATCAAACACAAACTTGTCTTCAGCCACTTGCTGGGGAGCTGCTTGTACCTAAAGAGAACAAAGCCTTTATTAGCATGACTATAGTCTTCATCCCCGACTGTAACTGCGAACTGCCCTTCACAGAAACACACCTAAAGTGGAACATAACAGAAAGTGAGGAACGCAGCAACCTAAACAGCAGATAGCCAGAGAAAAAGTCAAACACAGCAGAAGAACAACTGCAGAATACATTACTAGAAAGGCACAACAGTCTCGTTCTACCTGCACTGCACAGATATCCCACCCGGGACTAACAGGATCAGAATACCTTCGCTCCCCATGTGCGTAGGAGGAAAATAGGGTGCAGAAGAGGTTGCCAAGTCTATAAGCAGTGGCTGTTGACCACCTGGGCTGGCACAACCCCAGGATCATGGAAACCTGTTCACATAGGAAATACAATAGACCTTGAGACAGGCAGCAGAAGGACGGCTGAATGCCAGAGCAAAAGATACCCTCCTCTTTACCCGAGATGCCACATCCCTGCAGCCAACGCACAATCTAGCCTTAAAACGCTTCTTTTTAAGCTCCCAGCTTGTCTCTGAGAAGCCCAAGCAGAGGAGATGGCAACTCTCTGAGGAGCCCAAGCCTCTCCATCAGCAACTACCTCCCGGCAATGAGGCTCTACAACGCAGCTGCCTCTGGGGATGAGGGGCAGGAGCCAGCCGAGCCGGGCAGGCGGGAGGAGGGCACCGAGGCCCCTCGGAGGAACCCAGCGAGGGGAAGGACGAGCCCCAGCGGCAGCTCCACCCCGGCCCCGGGCGGGTTGAGGGCCCCGGCCGCGGCCCGGGCCGCGCTCACCAGCCTGCCCGCCACCAGGCAGCCGAACATGGCGGCGGCCGCCGAACCCCCTTCAGGCGCTCCGCTGCTGCCGACCCTTCATGGGCGCCGGCTCCCGGATATCACAGGCGGAAAGCGGCCGCGCCGCCAGCGAGTCATATCCGGAGCGCGGCCGGAACGGGACGGAAACGCGTTAAGGGTGCTGGGGTGGCGGGGGAAGGGATGGGAGGGAAGGGGGGGTACAACGGGGCACACTGCAGCGGACACGTCCAGCGGGCCATAGTGGTTAGGAACGCATAGAGTGTGCACTCCAGAGAAGGCCCCGAGGACGATCAGGGGCTGGAGCATCTCCCGTACGGAGACAGGATGAGAAAGTTGGGGCTGTTCAGCCTGGAGAAGAGAAGGCTGCGTGGAGACCTCAGAGCAGCTTCCAGTGTCTGAAGGGGGCCTACAAGGATCCTGGGGGGTGGGAGGGAGCTCTTCATTAGCGACTGCAGTGATAGGACAAGGGCTAACGGGTTGAAACTGAAACGGAAGATTTAGGTTAGATCTCAAGGCAGAAGCTCTTCCCTGTGAGGGTGCTGAGGCGCTGGCCCAGGGTGCCCAGAGAAGCTGTGGCTGCCCCATCCCTGGCAGTGTTCAAGGCCAGGTTGGACACAGGGGCTTGGAGCAACCTGCTCTAGTGGAAGGTGTCCCTGCCCGTGGCAGGGGTTGGAGCTGGATGGGCTTTAAGGCCCCTTCCAACCCAAACCAGTCTGGGATTCTATGAAAAGGGAAAAGTTAGTCAGAAAAACCACCTGATTAAACCCACTGACACACAACAGGTTTATTGAGCCAGCTGTGGCACTGTGTGATGGTGCATCACTGGGCAAACTTGATTTCTCCTCCTGGATGCAGGTCAGGTTCTGGAAGTTCACGCTGGAGAAGTGAGCATCATGTACATTCGCTGTGTAGGCTGATCTTTGGTGCCATTTCAGAGTACCGACCACTGCAGTTGGTGCTGAGCACAGCCCTCCTTAAGGTCATTAGGAGATTCCCACAGTGAGATTTCCAAGGCTATATCAAACCTTCCACGTCTGTAAGACGAGCTGATGGCCGGGTTAACATCACATAGGAACACAGAGGCACAAAGGCAAGCCCACAGATGGTGTTTGGTATGCCATCACCCTCTGCCTCTCAATGTCCCCCACTATTTGCAAAAGCAGGGTATGGTTGTGACAGCAATAGGAGACTCCAAACAGCAATGCCATGTGCCAGTGGGAAGGGGACTGGAAACCCATGTTTGTGTTTCACAGACATCTGTGGAGCTAAGAGATGAAAAGTGGCAGAGCTTGTGCTATGTAAAAAGGAAGAATCTTCTAATGGGTGGCAGCATGTGCTCAGTGCCCTCGGACCCAGTCCCCTCTTCTGTCTCTGCTGCAGGTTCTCTCTCCAGGTTTGTCTGTCCAGTTGTCCCCTATGTTTCTAAGACTGTCACCCCACAGACAACCATTTCCAATTGCTCTGTCCATCCAGAGCCAACAGCCAGGACCCTTGCTATTCACAGCTATCCCTTTCTGTATCCCTTTTAGCCTCTGTCTTTCTGCCACCTCTTTCAGTCTCCATCTGGGGTATCTCATTTTTTCCACTGCCTTCCTGCTACCTGTACTATTCCTGGCAGCATTTCTCACGGAAGAGCAGCTTCCAGTACCTAAACAGGCTACAAGAAACCTGGAGAGGGGCTTTGGACAAGAGCCTGTAGGGACAGGACAAGGGGAATGGCTTTAACCTGACAGAAGGGAGATTGAGATGAGCTCTTAGGCAGAAGCTCTTCCCTGTGAGGGTGCTGAGGCGCTGGCACAGGGTGCCCAGAGAAGCTGTGGCTGCCCCATCCCTGGCAGTGTTCAAGGTCAGGTTGGACACAGGGGCTTGGAGCAACCTGGTCTAGTGGAAGGTGTCCCTGCCCGTGGCAGGGGTTGGAACTGGATGAGCTTTACGGTCCTTTCCAACCCAAACCGTTCTATGATTATATGATTCTATGATATGATATTGCCCTCAATCATATTTGTGACATTTTGATCTCCACTTGAGCCCCTTGTTTGATTCGTGGCTTAGTGCCATTTAGGTGAAAGGAGGTTGTATGGAGCAGGCATGTTCCCTGTGTGCAGTAAGTGAAAGTATTTCCCATTCTGTATTAAGAGGTAGTGACACAACACATGAAACAGTTATTTAGAGAGAACCTTCAAGAAGAAAGTAGCTGTTCTGGGTGAGGGAAAGGCATGAGAAAGAGAAGGAAACCCAGGCAGGTTGAGTCCATGCTGACCATATGATATTAATCTTCACCGTTTAGGAGCCAGAGAACATTCTGGTTACAGAAACAGTGATCAAGAAAACCCACCAGGTCAACCTGCAGAGCTTGAATATTTACTTGGAGACTGAAAAAATAGAGCTGAGGTACCCAAATTAATCTACATAAGAACATAGAATAACTATATTCTTTTGGGTTTGTTCAAATAACTGCGTAAAGCAATCAAAATCCAGAGACAGTGAACACGGGTGCAATTGGTGACACTGTTTTACATTGAAAAGATTTTAATTTGCATTATAATTTGCCATTTTCATAACCTTTCCTTGGCTGCTTCTCAACTTGTCCGAACTTTAGCTGTTATGTCTAAAGTTCTTTCCACTGTGTGCCTGCCTTATGTTACATTTTTATACATGGAAGTTTTGGCCAGAATATTTCAGTTGTTTCCAAGCCATGGGTCAAAAATTGAATTGTTTTGCTGAAGATAAAAGAATAAAATTGGATGAGCTGTTTTTCCAGCAGCTCCAATTGCGTTATGTTGTGAACGAAGGACTTGGAATTTGCTGGCAGGTAGCCTTGAGTGAGAAACGATGCTGTGAAAATAAGCTCACCTCTATCTAGACATGAAATGTTTGTAGAACCCCAGTTTGTAGATGCTCAGGAGCATTTTAGATAGCACCACAGGTTCCATCCATGCTGAAGAGGTCTCACCAGGCGCTGCAGCCATTCCTCTGTATCTGCTTCTAGGTTGAGCACCAGACCAAGAAGAGCATACTCAGGCTTTCTCACCTAACTTGACAACTGAAGGAAGTACCTCAATTAAAAACATGGTTTCCTTCTGTTCTTCCTTTATAGCAGCTTCTCTAAGACAGTCTTGTCCTCTGGAGAGAGTCTTTGTTTCCAGTAACTACAGAAGACTTCCTGGTGGTCCAGTCGTCTAATGCAGGAGCCCCAATTATGTTGAAATTCAAATGGGGTGAATCCAGTCAGTTCTCCAGCTCTTAGTGCTGCTGTTTAGACATCGTAGGAGGTATAAAAGGGGAAAGAAGGAATAGTGAGGCTGGAGGAAGCAACAAGGGCATTAGTTTGCAGCATGGGGCAGGAAGGAGGGAGAATATAGTTTCCTTTTCAGTTGTGCTGCTTTTCTGAGGTTTGAGAAGCACATTTAAGGGCAACTGAAAGAGATGGTCACAGGTCTGATGGTGAAAAAGTATGTGGCTTACTGACCTTGCGTGGTCTTTCATTTTCCAGTGGTAGAGAGGAAATCGATGTCTGTACAGTGAATTTTATTTCCCTTACCAACAGCTTTGAAGCCTTTGCTGTGATGGTGATCATTTGACAGCACCTGACTTTGGTTCAGTGAAAGATTTAGCAGAGACAGATTAATTCTGGGAGGATATAGGAGATAGTGTAATTTCCATCTGTTCCTCAAATGACTTTCTGGGACCTGAGTTCCATGGAGGTCTTCCTAGTCCTTGGTGCCTTTAAGAATTTCGACTCTATGAAGGGGATTATTTCGTCCATGAAGTCAAGGCTGAATATCTAAGTGAATTACACTCCATCTCCAGCAGATGGTGGTAAAATACCAGGGTTTGGCCTATTTAAAACCCAGCTGTTTGTGCCACAAATTGAGACTGGCTCTGACTGTATCTCAGGGGAAAAACTGCTCCGTTCAGTTTAAACCATAATCGGGATGAAACAGTTGATAAATGTATTAATGCCATGTAATTAACAGGCAACCAGTGAAATAAGATCAAAACTAGTGATACAGCAGATAAACCGTACTGCTAGACCCTTAGGGAATGTTACTTGAGTCCCAAACACCTTTTTGTAACTAATCCCAAGAAGCCTCAGTTTTTCTCTTTAGCCCCTATTCCCCACATACACGTGTTCCCCCCCCTTCCAAGGTCTGGGTTACAAGCAAACCAGCCTTGTCTGGGTGTGCTATCATGCTTTATTTCCGTCTGCATTTAGAATTTGAAATCCATTTCACAGCAAAATTCCTTTCTGTAGATCACTATGTATGTATTTTTTGGAAGACATTTCAGTTTGGTTATGTAAAATGCCCTAAGTTACACAACCCCATTTGAGACCTACACTGTCTGAGTATCTCTCCAAGCATGGCTCTCCTTAAACACTTCAAACGCCCAAGTCTGCCTTCCCCAAGGTCGTCAGCATCAGTTTAATTCTGTTTCATCTGCAGTTGCTCTGCCTTTTCCTGTATACATGAATAAAAAGAAACTAGCACACAACTGCTTAAGGAAAAAGTTAGGATTGATTGATAGTGAAAGCAAGACACTCATCCAATGGACTTTTTTGATGGATGACAGCCAAAGGTGTCATCCAAGCATAGTTTGTATTTTCTGAACATAGTTTTCTAGGTCCAGCCATGCTGGCTCATGTGCCAGGTTTATGTCTTCTGCCCACCTGTAGATATTCACCACTCCTTCTGTTAAAGCTTTTTTCTCTTTCAGGCTGCCTGCTGTTTCCTGAACCGTTTTCGGACAAATCAGGTAGTAAGTTCAGGACTGTAAGTTCAAAGTCTGTGATAGTACCCAGAAACCCATGGGATATCCTGGGCTGCATCAAAAGGAGCGTGACCAGCAGGTCAAAGGAGGTGATCCTGCCCCTCTACTCTGCTCTCGGGAGACCTCACTTGGAGCATTGTGTGCAGTTCTGGTGTCCTCAACATCAAAAGGACATGGAACTGTTGGAACAAGTCCAGAGGAGGCCACGAGGATGATCAGGGGACTGGAGCACTTCCCGTATGAAGACAGGCTGAGAAAGTTGGGGCTGTTCAGCCTGGAGAAGAGAAGGCTGCGTGGAGACCTCAGAGCAGCCTTCCAGTATCTGAAGGGGGCCTATAAGGAGGAACTCTTTATTAGGGACTGTAGTGATAGGACAAGGGGTAACGGGTTCAAACTGAAACAGGGGAAGTTTAGTTTGGATCTAAGGAAGAAATTCTTTACTGTAAGGGTGGTGAGGCACTGGAATGGGTTGCCCAGGGAAGTTGTGAATGCTCCATCCCTGGCAGTGTTCAAGGCCAGGTTGGACAGAGCCTTGGGTGACATGGTTTAGTGTGAGGTGCCCCTGCCCAAGGCAGGGGGGTTGGAACTAGTTGATCTTAAGGTCCTTTCCAACCCTAACTATTCTATGATTCTATGGAAGTCTGGAAAATCAGTGAGGGTACAAAACCCCTGTTTTTTCTTTGGGAAAACTTACCTGCATTCCAGTCAGGCCAAACTGTAAGTGGCTGCTGGCAAAGGCAAACACCATCTTACCAGGGGGATCAGTATTAGCAACTTGGACAGACTAATGCTTCCTGCCCAGTTCTGGAGAAGGGACACAGAACTGAAAAATGTTCTATGTCTGTAGCCATTGACTTCAGTAAAAGGTGGCAGTTTCCATCAGGAGAGATTATTGTCCATGTTTTCCCAAGCTTCCTTCAAAAAAGCAATGCTTGTGCTGACAGAGATCTTTGTATTTAACAGTCTGTGCTACTACGGTGCTCATGAAGCAGTTTGGTTGGTATCTGTGTACTGGGCACAGGACGAAGCAGCCTGAGTTCAGAACTTTCAGTTTTGCAGCCAAATTGTGGATCTCTCCCATGAAGAGACTTTCTAGTTCTTTCTTCCTGTACTCCAGCTCAGAGAGCTCACTATAACTTTGCTCTATTATAAACTCCTTTTAAACTCTGTGTGTGTGTGTATATGTGGTGTCTGTATTTCAAATATGACTAATGCTATTTAAGTGTTTGCGTGCATCACTGGAAGAGATGGGCAGTCCCACCCAGCCAGCATTTATAAGCTCCCTTAGGAAGAAGTGATGCTTTTTCCTGCTCATCTGACAAACCCCTGTCCATGGTCAAAGATGTTGTAATTGATCTTTGTCATTAAATTCAATAATGTCCAAATTTACAGATCTACCTTGTTTCAGGCTAATGTAGATAAATGAGGTTCATGGTAAAATATTAACTTTCACTTGGCACCTATGCACCTCAGCACTTTATGCCTTTGATTAACATACAAGCAAGGCTGTAAAATCAGGTAAGTGAATGCAAGGAGTAATGTTTTATTCTCCTTAAATGATATATGAGACTTAGCTATTTATAGCAAGGGGTTGGGAGAGAAATGTAAAGCTAAGCCAGTTTGAGGAATGCTGATGCAGGAGATGCAGTGAAAAATTGATATTCATTTGAGGAAACTTCTGTAGTGAAAGTCAGAACACCTTATAACGGTGTAAAGGTAATTTGTTTGTGCCTTGATCATGGTCTCTGCCTAATGCAGCCAAAAATTGCATTGAAGCATTTGGGAGAAATAAAACACATGTTTTTGTGCTTAGTTACCAGAATACCTTTGTAGGGGCTGTGTTAGATCATTTGTGTGGAGGTCTGTAAAGCAGGATGTCTGCAGGCAGTGCTGCAGCTCAGCATCCACACTGGGTGTACTAAAGAAGCTTCTCCAGCAGATGATCATTGTGCAGGAAACCAGACTGGACAATCATCCTGATCCCTGCGCAATGTGACTCACTCCAATCAGAGAAGGCTTTTTATGCAAATGTGATGTGTCTAAGCTAAGAATAAGCAGAATTTAAGGAAGGATCCCCTCAGAGAGACAATTCCCTTGAAAAAGGGGAATAAAAAAAGAAGGGATAAAAAAAGATTTATCCATTGCAAGGGGAACTGCTCAGATCTCAATGAATCCACACCAGGGGAGTTTTCAAAGCACCTCACTTGAGCACAGCAAAAATACTGACTCATCAGACTTGTTTTCTCACTGTTTTTGACCCATGGGAAATACAAATAGGCAGACCTTCTAGTGATGCCAATCAGTAAAGCTTCATTGGCACTAAGGGAAAATCTGTAACAGATGACAAGGATGCTGCATCTCTGAGGAGGCTGTGCAGAAGCCATTTTTCTCCACAAATAATGAGAACATGAAGAGTCTGACCAAGGTAATCACAAACAACTTGTCTGTTTTCCTTGATGGCAGAATCACTGTTGAAAAAGCAAGTTTAGACAGCAATCAGAGAATCCCATTTGAAGAGGGGAGGGTTTTCAGCGCAGACACAGTGGAAAATGGTAGAGAACATGAGCAGAACAGCTCTCCCGCTGGAGTAATCTTGAAGTAGATTACTATGCGGATACTCCTGTTTCAGAGTGAAGTTTTCTTCCGTTGCAGATACTTAGTTTGCTGCCAGAACAGAATCCATTTCAGGAATAGAAACTTATGTTTTGCAATAAGGAGCCTACAAGGGAAGATGCTGTAGAAGAGCAATCATCCACCTGTGTATTTTGACTGGCCTGTATTTACAGAGGGTCAGAAAAGTGTGCAATGAGTTGCTGTAGTGGCACTGCTGCTTCCCACCTCCTTAGCCATGGGGCTGCCCTGGCCCTGTGCTCCAGAATAGCTTTCCTGGACAATTTTCTCCTACTGCCAAGCTCTGAAATGAGGAGTCCCTGGTTTAAACTGCTTTCAGAAAACAGAGAAGAAAGAAAAGGTATTCAGAAGGGTCGTGTCTCCTCCTGAACCCATTTTGCAGATCAGTATCTCTGTGATGTCTTCCCAAAGGATTCCTCTTTGTCATGCTGTTTCTTCTGTGGATGTTTTCTCCCTGTTGGATTCTAAAGGGAATTTAGAATTTTCAAAAGGGAAGTGACTTTGCTTCAATGGGAAAGTGCTGTATTGAAATGTCACAGGAGTCAGCACCATTTTCTTTCCTGAAGTTAGGAATGAGAGAACAATACACAAGTATCTTCAGTATCTGAAGGGGGCCTACAAGGATGCTGCAAAGGGACTCTTTATCAGGGACTGTAATGATAGGACAAGGGGTGATGGCTTCAAACTGAAACAGGGGAAGTTCAGCTCAGATAAAAGGAAGAAGTTCTTTACTGTGAGGGTGCTGAGGCAGTGGCACAGGGTGCCCAAAGAAGTGGTGAATGCTCCATCCCTGGCAGTGTTCAAGGACAGGCTGGACAGAGCCATCAGCGACATGGTCTAGGGTGAGGTGTCCCTGCCTGTGACACGGCGCTGGAACTGGATGATCTTTTGATGATGGAACTGGTGGATAGTCCTTTCCAACCCAAACCGTTCTATGATTCTAAGTGAGTCCTGGGAGGTGTCGGTCCATTACCAGGTCTGTCAGACCTCTGTGAATCCTGGGGCAACAGCACAGGATCCACCACAACTACCAAATACAGACATCTACTAAGCCACTGGACCCGGCAGACTGGACTGCCTTTGCAGCTGATGGAAAGAAACAAATGCTTTCACCTGAGCTATTCTAGATACTTGCTGTAGGATGTGATACCCCACAAAGATAAAGTGCCTCTTTGTTTCCACCTGTTACAAAGCTAACCCAGGATGATTAGCTCAGGTGTAGCAGACATCTGCAGTTAAGTGAATTAGGCTGAAACCCTGGTGTCTTTTAATACCCTTTATATAGTGAACCTATGTCTTTTAGTTGTGATCCTCAAAGGGGGATAAAAGGGTGTGAACATAGACCATGATGGGCTTCAGATCAGGACATCTGAGGCTCTGAGAAGGATTATCTCCTCTTCTATCATGAGAAAATCTAAAGAGTTTTGGAAATATATCTATGGAAAAAAAACTGTAAAAGAAATCCTGACAGTCCTTCACTCTGTGGTTTCCTTTCAAGGTCATCATGAATTAATTTTGGAGATCTGTGCAATCAGTTGTCGATGTCCAACAAATTATGGCAGGCAATTAAGCTATTCATTTTAACTCCAGTGCTTCACTCTAGTGCCCTTGTGGGTCTGTTATTCTGGGTGCTTTTTTCTTCCAATAGAACACTTGGATGGATATTTCCCTGTTATCTTGATAAAGGTGTTGGTGGAATGGTGTCCTGTGATTTTTTTTTGTGTGACAAGTTGCTGTGATTGGTTCCCTGAGCAGATATATATTTTCCCTTTCTTTTTATAAAAGCTGTTCCCTTTCTACCCAGCTTTTGATTCATTGGTGCTACAGGATGGTTTGAACACCCACATCTCTAGAACTGATTTTATTTGTGCATTTGGAGCTCTGTGGCTCTTATCTCCTCATGATCTTCAGCAAGTTTACACAAGTAAGACTATTGATGAGATAAATCTGAGCCATTACCTTCATTTTACAAGTAGAAAAGTGAGACACATAAGGACTTGCATTGGCTGCAGTGAACTTTGTATCAGGCTGCAAGTATTTCGGTCAAGATGTAACAAAGTTTATGGCACATTTGGGAAAAGAATTTAGAAAATCTAAATCTTATTTAGATGTGCAGAAGGTAACGTGGGTCATGAGGATGAATGAGGATGGCACTCAACCTTGAGTAGCCCTTGCTTTCTGTTTTAGATCACCAGCGTACATGACATTTAGATCACCACTGTTGTCATAGTGATTGAAACCAGGACCAGTGTCCACTGGCATTTTAGACTGGAGCAGCACAGCTCTGAAAGGCTCAGCAGGGCTAAAACATTGAGGCATGCATCCATTTCAACTGGTGCAGTGTTGCTTGTATCCCCAGCTGCAGTAACACCCACAAACAGGTTAGCATCCCAGTTTCACAGAGCATAGGCATGTGCATCAGGCAGTCTCCCCACCCTTTGAGTTCCCTTACCTCAGGAAAAAGTAAGAATGGGTCAGTTGCGCGTGGGGCTGATTCAGAACAGCAGCATAAGGCAGAAAGAAGTCATGCAAACCTGATGGCTTTTTACATTGAAGCTAGTCAAAGGCGGTTTCCTCTGGTAACATCCTGGTCCAGCCAGATTTGCCCACTTGCAGGTGTACTCTTTCTGGAAATCCTTTTCTCCAGTCCTTCCAACTCATTTCTGCAGATGATGCCTTCAGCTGAGCAGAACTAAACGGTGCTATTCACCTTCTCCATGAGACTTTTCATTTCATAGACCATTATCATTGTCTCATTGTTTTGACTTTTTTTCCAGGCTGAAGTCTATTTAATTTCTCCTTGTACAGAAACTGTTCTCCATCTCTCATTGTCTCTGTGCATTCCCTCCTTTGTCTGTCATCTAGCTGAGACGGGGTGAAGGCGCAGCACTGACAATGGAATTTAGCACTGTTCAAATAAAGGAGAGCAAAAGGGGCCTTATAACTCCCAGGACGGGGCTTTGTCTGCCTTGGGTTGGTCAGAGTAAGTTCACTTTAAACTAAAAGAAAAGAAATAGAGATGAAAAAAGGACAAAAAAAAAAAAATCCAAGTGAATAACATCATCTTCATCACGACCCCATTAAGGTTGATAAAATGTTAAAATGAGACAGTGCTCACCCACTGTTTTATCTTTACTTCATTGCTTTTTCCTACTAGCAGTGCATCAATAACCTGCAGTATATTCTAACTGATTGAATAAAAAGTTATATTTAATTGGGAAATCAATGAGCAGGAATAGGGCACTGAGGTCATATAGATTATATCATCCTGACCAATCTAACTCACTTGCCCTTTGAGCTGGTCTTTCGTCATTATATTTCACTTGCCAATTCCTCAACGGTCTTAATTATGGCCACAGCAATTTGTCTTCAAATATCACACTACGGTGAAATCTATGCATCAATAAATACAGCTCAAAAGTGGTTTTCCACTCTGCTGGAGAGTTAATTGCTTCTATGGTTAAAGCAAATGCTGTAATTTTTTACATCTGCGGTGCTTTTCAACATCTTCAAGTGGCTGGAGACCATTCAGAATGGCCAAATCAAAGGAAAACATGTCTTTCAATGTGAAGATGGGGTTTGAGCAATTTTGGACACTTTATCTGCACAGAACATCCTGCCTTGTGCTGCAGTTGGAGCATGGCGAAGAAATAGCAGAGGACAATTTAGAAAGCAGAGTACAATCAGAAGGATCTGCTGGCTGTTCATTTTTTACCTCCTTCTTTCGAATACCAGCCCTGTGGAGGGGAAGTGGTGAATGCGTGTACAGATTTTGCCCAATCTAGGAAAAACCAGCTTTTTCTGTTCAGAAAAGTGCAATTCCAGTGCTGTCCTTGTGTTTGTCCTCTCCAAAGCAGGGATGTGTGAATGCCACCTGGAAAGCAGTGGGTGCAAGCGAGCCTTGAAAAATCAGTCTGTGAGCAATAGTGGGGAAGTCCATCACTATGCAAGATGTTGGGCTGAGTGATTTCCTTGCAGGCTTTTGTGAGGTTATGGCAGCCAGCCCTGCAGGCCATATAAAGCATTTGAAATGTGTTTTAATGTGCTGTTCTTTTTGCATGCAGTAGCTGTTGTGCTCCCTGACTCCTAAACTGCTTGTAAGCTACAGCATTGGTTTCAGTACTGGCAGCTTGCCTCAAGCTGATTTCTGACTGCCTGTCAATATTTTCTGCCCCTGTAATAGGCAGCCTAAGGTCCTTCTAGGAAAGATTTTGGCATATCTGAAAGGAAAGATGTCATTTCTGCCTTGATGTTATCTTACCAAGGGTGGATGGGACAGAAACACACCTAAGGCCACCCATACTGTGTTGTAAGTATGCTCTAGACACTGGGGTCTCTTAAGTTCCTTTACCAGGAACATGGAATCATAGAATAGTTAGGGTTGGAAAGGACCTTAAGATCATCCAGTTCCAACCCCCCTGCCATGGGCAGGGACACCTCACACTAAACCATGGCACCCAAGTCCTCATCCAACCTGGCCTTGAACACTGCCAGGGATGGAGCATTCACAGCTTCCCTGGGCAACCCATTCCAGTGCCTCACCACCCTCACAGTAAAGAACTTCCTTGTTAAATCCAATCTAAACTTCCCCTGTTTAAGTTTGAACCCGTTACCCCTTGTCCTGTCACTACAGTCCCTGATGAAGAGTCCCTCCCCAGCATCCCTATAGCCCCCCTTCAGATACTGGAAGGCTGCTTTGTTGCCTGGAAAAAAGCATTTCAAGTGAAGCAGTGTACATGCTTCATGTACATGATTAATTTAACCTGCAGCCCACGGGAGATTCAAGTCCCCATTGTGTTGTGGATGCAAACAGGGCGTCAGTTCTGAGGCAGAGAACCCAGCAATGTGCTCAAGGGTGAAGAACAACACCTGGGCATTCATGTTACCTTAACTCCTTCTCTGCAGACAAAGATGGCAATGATTCCTTCTCCGAATGTTTGAGGCTGCCATTTGAGGAACAGGCAAGCAAACATTATTGGTTTAATCTGTGGGTTTCCGAACTCCTGCTCAACAATATCTTGAGCAGGAGTGGCTTGGCTGTATGTGAATAACTATTCATTGGTCCCACTTGGTGCTACATTCCAAGGTCTGTTAAACATGCTTGGCATTGAAGTGAGCCAAGGTCAAATCCTAGGTCTTGACTGTAGTAAACCCCTCACTTTATCAGGCAGAACACCCATTATTTTGCCTTTTCTTTAGCTAAAACCTCAGTCATGCAGCTGAGGAACCCCTCCTGACCAAAATGTTTCATGAAAACAGGAAGATGGTTGTGTGAAGTTTTGATTTTGATGCTTCAGCTTTTCCTGACAAAGCCCCTCTATTGAGACACTTCTGACAAGCTGTAAACTCTATCTCTGAAATATCTGGACGCATGTTATCTTCTGGGCATTGTTCTCTGTGCAGGATGTAGCCTGCTCTGAGCTGTTACTAGAAGGGCACCAGGAGCACCTGATTCCAAAAAACACATGTAGAAATAATCCCTGTCTTCTTAAAATAGTTCTTAAAGATGCTCTTTAACGTCTGAGGCGTGTATTGCAATAAGCTTTTTATCTGAGCCAAGCAGAGTGGAGCAATTGAATAACTGTGCTGCTGCATGCATAAATATAGTGAAGACAAATCAATTATGTCTACATTAGACGTTAGACATAATGGAAATACAGCTACTGTAATTGAACATCATCACAAGTTTTGACGTTCTTGGCTTGGAGAGCAGATATCTCAGCTTCTGCTTGGAGGATCATCTTGGAAAGCTATCAGCCCCCCCAAGGGTATTGGCAAGAGCAATAACCACAGCACACTGTTTGTCCTCAAAGTCTATCACAAAAAATGACAGCCTTAGGAGAGGGTTGGACTTCTGCCTTGGCTGTCTGTTTTCAACTTTGGAAAGCCTTTCCATGGAATTTTCATACATAAAGCAATGTGTTGGACATACCTCACATTATGCTTATGCCATAGAGAATCATAGTTTGGGTTGGAAGGGACCTTAAAGCTCATCCAGTTCCAACCCCCTGCCACGGGCAGGGACACCTTCCACTAGACCAGGTTGCTCCAAGCCCCTGTGTCCAACCTGGCCTTGAACACTGCCAGGGATGGGGCAGCCACAGCTTCTCTGGGCACCCTGTGCCAGCGCCTCAGCACCCTCACAATCCCTGTGGTTGGTCCCCTGCCTCTGCACATAGAATTTACTTACCAAAAAGCTACATCAGCAGGTGATGACCTCTCTCCTGGTCTGTGACTCAGCCCATGGAGTTGCAGAGTGGAGAAGGGCAACAGAGGTCTGAGATGATGGTCACGGTCCCTGGGGGTCATGCTCTGCTGCTGTTCCTCCTCCCACGTGGCCGGACACACCAGTGGTAACCATGAATATCCAGTTTCAGAGAGCAGTGGCCAGGTTTTCCCTAAAATGGCTAGAAAGAACATCTATGGAAAGAACAGGTACTGAAGAAAAATGGCGTTTTGGAGCAGTTTGACTTTATGTTGCATCACAGAATGAAACTGTGTCCTGGAAGAAACTCAGACACAGCTGGGATACATCCTGAGCTTGGGAAACAGCTGGCTAGCTTACCTGCAAGAAATTAGGAAGGAAGCACACAGAATACTGTATGAGAAGAGTAATCCTCTGCTCAGCTCTATATGAAGGCTTAACAGGCATTGGCTTTATATTAAATTTACAGGCCCTTTTTTCCCCACAATGGTGATCTCTCCCCTGTGAAGCAATTAGCTATTAAGAATCAGTTTCATCTTTGTCCTCTTGATTCATGGCACACATTTGTGTTCATTGCAGAAAGAAAGTCCCTTTTGGAGAGAGCCCTATATAATTTTATAGTCATCTGCAGAAAGACCATAACTCAGTGTAATTTGTGTTGCACAGCTCACCTATTGCGTAGCACTGGGTACTCTCGCTAAGCTCTCTGTAGCAGAGCTGTTGTGATGGTTGTTCAGCAGTATGAGCTGAGTAGCTGTTTTTGGGAGGTGATCTGGTAAGACTGTGTTGTGCTCAGTGAATAAGGATGCTCAGAAGATGTCTCCATAGGCAAACAGTTTGCACTGAGAGACTGGAAAATGATGAGTCTCTGTCTTCTGCAGCACAAGAATTAAGAGGCACACAATAAAATTGCCAGATAGTAGATTTAAAAGCAAACAAAGTGCATAATGAAAATGTCGACTCATTGCCCCAACTTATTTTAGATGCCCAGAAATAAAGAATTTTAAAAAGAGATAAAAGGAATTAATGGAAAAGGGATCAGCTACAGGTTGGGCAGAGAAGAGATTCAGAGCAGCCCTGCAGAGAAGGACTTGGGGGTGTTGGTCGATGAGAAAATGAACATGAGCCGGCTGCAGTGTGCGCTCGCAGCCCAGAAAGCAACCGTATCCTGGGCTGCATCAAGAGGAGCGTGACCAGCAGGTCGAAGGAGGTGATCCTGCCCCTCTACTCTGCTCTCGTGAGACCTCCCTTGGAGCATTGTGTGCAGTTCTGGTGTCCTCAACATCAAAAGGACATGGAACTGTTGGAACAAGTCCAGAGGAGGCCACGAGGATGATCAGGGGACTGGAGCACCTCCTGTATGGAGACAGGCTGAGAAAGTTGGGGCTGTTCAGCCTGGAGAAGAGAAGGCTGCGTGGAGACCTCAGAGCAGCCTTCCAGTATCTGAAGGGGGCCTACAAGGATGCTGGGGAAGGACTTTTCATTAGGGACGGTAGTGACAGGACAAGGGGTAACGGGTTCAAACTGAAACAGGGGAAGTTTAGATTGGATCTAAGGAAGAAATTCTTTCCTGAGAGGGTGGTGAGGCACTGGAATGGGTTGCCCAGGGAAGTTGTGAATGCTCCATCCCTGGTGGTGTTCAAGGCCAGGTTGGATGAGGCCTTGGGTGAGATGTCCCTGCCCATGGCAGGGGGTTGGAACTTGATGATCTTAAGGTCCTTTTCAACCCTAACTATTCTGTGATTCTATGATTGCTTCCCAGTTTTTCAAAGTCTTTTTCTAAGCATCTGCACTGCTTTCTGCCAAAGATCATGGGTATGACCCTCTGTTGCTCATTTGAGGGTCTTAATGGCTCTATGCATTCAAAACAGATCCTTCCTTGTCTCTTACTACAGTCACTGGGTTTGATCCACTTTTCCATGCTGACTCTTTCTAACCCTCAATGAGGACAGGGAAGCACAATCTGAAGATTATTCTTATTCATCCCATGAGATTATTAAATCATGTTGTTTTCTTCAGGATGGAATCACTTCCACAGTTGAGAAATGAAAAGTGACTATTCTGAAATGCTTTGCTAAGTAAATGTTGGATTTGGGTTTCAGTGGGCATCTGGCTGCACTGGTCACTCTCAGAGAGAAGAGGCTGAAATGGACACTAACTTATGTATTCCAGATGAACTGATATCTGGACATTACATTTTGGTCTAAAAGATTAAACTGCTATATTTCATCTGTTTGAAGGACAATAAGCTTTGTTTCCTTTAATAGCAAGCCCAATATTTCTGTAATGTCTTCAGATCCTTTTTGACTTTCTTCTTTTTTGTTCCACTTAGCGATAGGTCTCCCAGATAAGCAGCGCTGCCATTTAACTCCCAGCAGACCAGGCTTTTCTGCTCTGGAACACTGGAGCTTATTAACTTGGAAGATATTTAAGCTAACATTCATTTTAGCACATCTCATACTACTTGGCTAATACTTCCTTAATAGAAAATGAACCACGTAGTCCGTCCTAGTGTTTTCTTGAATCTCGGTTAAGTCACAATTTCTTTCTGTTTGTTAATTGTATTTAGCTAATTGACACTGCTATTGGCTGTATTGCAAATGAAAAGTGCTTCATGTGTCAGCTCAGCTGAATATACATTTTTTACATGCTAGCAGAAAAATACAGTTCCTTTGACAGATGTAATCTCTAATTCTACAAAAGCTGTAGTTTTAAAGAGTCTCTCTTCTTGTACTGTTCTCCTGAGTAAGGTAGAGTGAGATTCACTTCTACTCAGAAGATATCTACCATTTAAGAACTTACTCCCAAGCTAATTGCCCTGGGTTCCCCTTGTAGGCAGTGCAGCATTTGTAGATCATGCTTCTCAGGAGCAAACATCGACCTCTGCTTAGGCTGCAGTGAATTTCAGAAGAGGCTGTAACATGCTTGCACTGTAATGTCTGTGTTTGATCAGGTAAATCTTACCTTAGTTTATTGGTGCTTTGCTGAGAATGACAGAATGTTGCAGCATGAATGGGGTCCCTGATGGACAGGACATCTGTAACTCCCAGGACGTTGAGTCCAGAATGGGGTTAGAAATGGATGGGTGAACTGGTTACCACCCTGCTTTGTTCCCAAGCTAAATATCCCTCAACTCTTTTTCTCTTTTCTTGACCTTGGGTTCTTTTTACTGTACTTTGTTCAAAGGTCTACATCTTTCCTGAAATGCAGAGTGAGAGAACAGATCAGCTGAATCTGTCACCATAGGATGTTTTCTCAGCTTTTGCCTGCTTATGTCTCCTAATACTGTTTGCCTTGCTCTTGCCATTACTGTCTTATTTTCAGACCCCAATCCAATGTATAGATCCTCCCAGCTTAGTGTCATGTGCTTATTTTAAACAGTCATCCTTCATCAAGCTCTTTAGCAGCAGTGTTACAAGACCTGAGACCTGAAGTAGTACAAGACCTGAACTAGTACAAGACCTAAGGCAAACCTCTGCTGAACAGCATGGTGTATGTCCTCCTTTTTGTCCACAAGCCATTTTTCTACTCATAGTGAGAACCTTCATTGCACAGAGGCTGAAAATCCAGAGGTGATAGATATGGCAACAGTGGGGGCAGCAAGGAAGCTGACATCCAAAACCAGTTTGACCGTCCCAGGGAGTTGCTGCCGCACTGAGCCAAGACCCGTAAATGGTCCTTCCTTTACAACCCTGTTTACAAGTCTAGTCAGATGCTGGTTTAATTTAAGCAGAAAAGTTCCTAAAACAAGATATGAAAATAAGGGTCAGATATAGATGTTAAAGCTTCAACTGCTTGTTCCAGACCTGAGCTTGGGCACAGACGCAATTGGTTACTCTCATTTGAATAATTCTATTCCACTGCAGCCTGGGAAAAATCAAGTTATAACTTGTTTCTAAATTCTCCTATTCTGCCTTAGATCCATCTTTCAAAAGAAAATACGTAGTAAATAAAATTTCAAGGAGAAAATATTACCTCATACATAGGACAAAGGAGGACTCAGAAAACAGAGCCTTCCAGAATATCCAACACCCTGGATCTGGAATATGTTCACTTGAACAGAAATAGGGGGGTTTTGTTTTACACAGCATATTTTATGCAAAGATATTTGATTCTAAATAACTTGTGTTATTTCGTTGGGATTTTTTTGAGTAGATAATTTTCTAATTCAATTTTCTGTAAAACTTTTAGAACATTTTTCAGGACAAAAAATGTCCTTGTTTGACTGAATTAGTTTAATTCAAAGTGATGTAAATTGCCAATTCTAATAATAACTGAAATCAGTAAGTGGGGAGCCTTGATTTAAATAATCTATTATAATCTTGTTTTGAATTTATAATTATAATTATTTTACCAAAGATAGCTTAGTCCTTACAGACAAACAACCATAAAAACATCCTGATTTGGGAATGAATAGATCCTTAGAATAAATGTGGTATTTTTCTGCTAACCAAGACTATATTTGTATAGATACAGAGACATATAGCTATACCCATATAGATAAATGTCTGGGGTCTTGTATGTGTCAGTAAGTAGTAACATAGCTTGACATATACTTATTCTGCTCTTTATGTCTCATATTTTCACTGTATAAGATGATGGATAATACATTTCGTTTCTACCAGATGATTAATGTTCTATGTGCAATTTGTGTCAAATTACATTTAAATGGCAATAAAATTCAAATAAATGCACAGAAACATTTTAATGATTAATCTAATAAAACCACCTTCAGCCTGCTACATATATCAGGGAAAGAAGTTAATGAAAAAGGTTTCATATTCAAAACATTTTTTAATACACAAGTGAAATATTACCATTCATTAGCTAGCAAATCTTGTTATTTATTGTCATCATGCACCTTATGATTTTAAAACTACTGGATATCTTCTCCTTTGATGGCAGCTGTTGTTCCAAACCAGAAGAAGAAGAGAAACTGTGCTACTTTTTCTATCTGTATTTAGAAGCAAATAATTATTGAACTGATACTTGATTAAGTTATTTTTGTTTTCTTTGGAAAGTTGATATTTGCACCTGGAAAAGAGAGTCCAAATGTACAAAGTAGTTTTATAACCGGAGAATATTCTAGTTTCAGGTAAGAAGTTGGTAACTTCAAGCGATTCAGCAGTTTGCTTTTCTGTAAAAATATAAGCAGTAAACCTTTATTTCAGCATAATAGAATCATTTAGGTTGGAAAAGACCTTTAAGATCATTGAACCCAACCATTAACCCAGCACTGCCAAGGCCACCAGTAAACCACATCCTCAAGCACCACATCTACATGTCTTCTAAATACCTTCAGGGATGGTGACTCCAGCACTGCTCTGGGCAGCCTGTTCCAATGCCTGAGCACCCTCTCTGTGAAGAAATTGTTCCTCATCTCCATCTAAACCTCCCCTGGTGCAACTTGAGGCCATTTCGTCTTGTCCCATCACTTGTTCCTTGGGAGAAGAGACCGAACTCACCTCACTCCATCCTCCTTTCAGGCAGTTGTAGGCAGCAATAAGGTTCCCCCTGAACCTTCTCTTCTCCAGACTAAGCCCTGCAAGGTCCCTCAGCCATGACTCATAAGATTTAGTCTCCAGACCCTTCACCAGCTCTGTTCCCTCCTCTGGCCCTGTTCCAGCATCTCAAGGTCTCTCTTGTAGTGAGGGGCCCAGAACTGAATACAAGATTTGAGGTGCGGCCTCACCAGTGGCCCGTGCATTTAATTATATTGGCTTAGACTTCAGTCTAATATATCTAATATAGAGAGTCATAATTTCAAATGACTTATTTTAAGGCAAAACACATTTCTCTGAAGAAAAAACATTTTAAATAATAACCGGTTTTTATCTTTAGTAACACACAAACTTAAAGCAATTGAAAATGACAATTAAAGTGAAGAGCATTCATTTCATTGGAGAGCAGATCACCAGGTCATCCAAAACACATCGACAAGGGGAAGAAATACATGAACAAAACAAACCCATGCTGGGTGACACTAGACATCCAGGTTTAACTGCTTAATGCAGGCCATTTGTTAGGAGTATCTGACGTTTATTTGATTCTGAAAAAAACTATGATAGATGAGTCATTTTTCTTTAGTCTTGCTGTAACAGAGAGGGGTTTATGATCTGGTTTTGTTAGTGTGAATGTAGCTTCCATATCCTTATGGGTAATTATATCCAACTGGAGGAGAGGGTGGGCGCAGGAAGGGGGCTCAGTTTGGGCATCTGGTCGCTGCCCTGGCTGTATCCATCAAACTCAAACGCCAGGCCATGAGGATGTGAACAAGCTGGATTCATCAACTGGGTGATTAGTTTGATATAACAAGCACTATGATGAATATAACGGGTTTGAATGGGAGCTGGTGTGTCCAGCTTGATTTGGAGTCCAACAGCGAGCAGGGAAATGGCTGCAGAATTCAGTGCAGATTGACTGCTTGCTATGGCTGTTCTCAGGTTAGGAGCTGATGTTGTCCCTACGTTGTGCTTACTTCACCTTTGCTTCTGCTGGACACTGCTGTCCTTTGTTCGAAGGCTCCCTGCATGTGTGGTCATGGGTTTGCTTGGTGGCGGCTTCCTTTTGGGTCCTGCTGGCCTGTAAGAGAGGCAGTGTTCATAAGATCAATGCCTGTTTAGTCAGGCATTGGAATGGGCTTCCCAGGGAGGTATTACAGGAATCACTGTCCCTGGATGTGTTCAGAAAATGTGTAGATGAGGCCCTTAGTAACATAGGTTAGTGGTGGACTGGACATTCCTGTGGTAACAATTGGACTTGATGACCTTAAAGGTCTTTTCCAACCTTGCTGATTCTATGATTCTGTGGTTTTATGATTCTGAAGCCATACAGACAGATTGTTACCAGCATAAAGCAGAAGCTCAAGAAAGTCCAGCACTTTTCCTTCAGACCTTGACTTTTGAAGTAAATTCAAGTTGGGATTTTTCCTGGGAATCTTTTAAATCCCAATCGATGTGCGGTGTGGAGGGCAGCTTGAAATACATGTGTCTGTTGTATAAATGTCCCTCTTATGGATGTAAATGTGGTGTGAGCAAGTGGCGGGCATTTGCAGACATTTGCAGGTCACATTGGAATTCTTTCTGGTGCTGAGATAGTGCTCTTGGAGCATACGATCAATAGCACATTTCACAATGTCTTTCCTGCTCAACATAGTATTGCAGGTAAATAAGGGCCTTTCAAGGGGCATCTTCTTTTGGGTGAGATGTAAGGAGGTTGATATTTCCATGGGCAGCACCTTAGAAAGATGCTCTTCTTGAAGGAATCAAGTTTCCTGTCACCCAGGTACCAGAAAGGATTCTGCTGCAATAGAAATCTTCTGTTGTGCTTTGCCTGCAGACTCACAGGGGTGACACTGTGTGAAAACCTCAGATCTGGAGGGCTTGGGTTGCCCAGGGAAGTTGTGAATGCTCCATCCCTGGTGGTGTTCAAGTCCAGGTTGGACAGAGCCTTGGGTGACATGGTTTAGTGTGAGGTGTCCCTGCTCGTGACAGGGGGTTTGAACTGGATGACTTTAAGGTCCTTTCCAACCCTAAGTGTTCTATGATTCTATGATTAAGCAAAAGAGAAATAATAGGGGAGGAAAAAGCTATATAGAAAAATGAGTGGGCTTTTTTCACTGGACAGTGTCCTGTCTCAAAGACAGTGTTCTCCAAGGAGCGTTCCACAGGAGTATAAGAAATTACTGCAGGAGGAGAAGTCAAGGTGATTTTTCCTATACAGGGAATAGAGGAAAACATCTTCAAGGTATAACTTTTATTAGTACAGCTAAGGTTCAGTTTCACAATTTGAACCCTATTACACAGCTATTTTGGGGCCCAAAAGAGTGAATTTGTGGATGACATTTAAAATATGGTAAACATAAAGTTAGAGAACTCATTTAATGTGTAATAATCTCATAATTTGTTTTACTCCAATGTCAGCAAAACCGAAAAGACCTGAAGTACAAGGAAAATGCAATGATCTGGATTTCCAGCTGCTTACTTTGCTCTTGTTATCAGGTAGCTGGAAACGATGCAGTCAGATTGATGCCCGTAGTTAACAGTAGATGTGAAAACGCAACCCCACATCATGCGTGCAAATGAAAATGTGCTTTATAGAACTTCAGTGCAGCCCTGACCACAACAGTAGAGCGGTCCTTTAGGATGTGATCACCAAGGTCGGCTCAGCTCCTTGTGCTTTAGAGCAGATAGGAAGGTCTGTCTGTTAGCTGGTTTCTTACTTCTGGTTCTAAGTAATATTTTATCTTGCTCAAAACTTTAGGTTTTGGCACAGAAAAGTTTCTGGGAATTTAGGTGATGCTGATTGACTTGTGGAGAGGTGCTGATGGATACCTGCTCACTCTCCTGTCCTCCTGTTTGCTTTTACAGTGGTGGCAAATGTAACCCCTTGCTGTAGCTCTGCACTTAGCAGTTGCAATTTCCTTTGGCTTTCCTTTCTGCCCTTATTTTCTAATCTAATGGCTGGCTGAATGACATATGGAGCCTTCCAGGTTTTAATCCTGCCTAGCTGGCTGGGAAAAAGTCTGTACATTTCAGTAGTAATCTACTAAAGAAATCTATTGTAGATAAAACAATTATGTCTTTCATTTGTTCTTTTTTTTTCCCTTGAGCTGACATCCAGTTCTTTCCAACTCTATAAAGGTGTTTTATTGCACTTACTAAAAATGTCAAGGATACTAAACAGCAATGAATAATTTACAATAGACTTTGTAGGCAATGGAGTCCTTACAGCCACAGCTTCCTGAGGATATATTTATTACTATTTTACTACTTGCTGTAGTATCCAGGCTCAACTTCCAGTGTTTGATGAAAAAACAGAAGGGAGATAGGGACTGCTGGTAGAAACTAGTGGGTGATAACTGGACATTTGCCAGTTTACCCAAGATAAATGGATATTATTAACGTTGTTGAGCACACTGAAGTGCTTTAATTACATAGAAATGCAGGCAGGAAAACATTAAGCCAAAGAAATGTGCTTGAATTAAAGAGGTGCTAAGAAAAAGAAGTCATCCCATTCCAGCCAGTTTCAAGTGACCTCTGTTATCAGTTAAAAAGGCAAAGTGAAGATAGGAGACTTTTGTTCACTTATAATATCTCAGCTCTTGACTGGAGCTGGAGTGGGTTAGTAATGAAGTGCAAGGTTCAGATGTATAATAATGATGACATGATATTATGTTGATGTCAGCTTGGCAAAAATAATCTGTGTAGGCACCATGATGTTAACCCGTAAGGTTAAGAAGTCCCTGGGAAAAGAATGCACAGGTAGGTAAAACAGCTTGAGAGCTGTGTTTGAAGAGTGATGTTTTTGGAGCAATGTTTCTAAGTACCTATGCCTACGCTTTCCTAAAAGAAAGCTACCATTGTGATTTCAGTCACAAATAGCACTTTCTGTCTGTATTGATTTCTGCTTAAGCAGCATGCACAGGTTTGTCATCGTTTCAGCGTGTTTGTTCAGAAATAAAACTAGCAAAAGCAACAAGTGTTAATTGGGCCTCGTTTAATTTTAATTTACTCTGACAGTCAATACCTCACGCTCTGTGTAACAGCCCTTTATTTACCATGGGAAGTGTCTTAAATGCTGAGAGGAGTCAGCCTGAGCAGAGGAATAGCAAGGTAATGTGTTCATGTTAGTGACTCCCTGGGCTTGTGGTAGCCCTGAGCAAGCCAGCGTGTAGCTGTTTCACCCTGGCTCACAGCCCAGTCACAGTCTCTTGAGTCTAGATGCCTTTTCTGATAGAGGATTGCAAGGTATCTCGTCTTGTGATCCTGTTAGCTGTTATTAGAGCAGGGAATGGTGGCATAGCACCTGGATGGAGGCATCGTGCTCCCCGCTGACATCATCTTGAAGTAGGAACAGAGGATCAGCCAGCCTTTGGGAATGAAGTGCCTATTTAGCTTTGCTTGAAGAATCCATAACTACACTTTGGGACCACTTGAATGTATGATGCTAAATACTTCAGTTAGTGCTTGCATGATTGAAGCCATTGACTAGAAATGGCACAGAAAAAAGCTTAGACGGTATTAATATCGTGGAGCCATTACCTCTTGCACATCAGATTTCCTTCTTCCATAACAAATCCTGCATGGTAAAAATGTGCAAGGTAATCAAAGTAAGCCAAGCATTTCCTTTCGTATTTTCCTCACTTCATTCACTTTATATCTCTAGCTAGAGGTAATAAGGTGTGGCTATCAGCAATCAAAAGGGGTCTGAGCCATGGATTCACAGAATGGTTTGAGTTGGAAAGGACCTTAAGATTATCCAGTTCCAACCCTCTGGCATCGTCAGGGGTGCCTCACACCAGACCATGTTGCCCAAGATTCTGTCCAATCTGGCCTTGAACACTGCCAGGGATGGAGCATTTACCACTTGTTTGGGCATAATATAATAAATATTATTATAATAAAATTATATTAATCGTCAATTAGATAAATATATTAATATAATAAAATTATAAAATAAATTAAATAAATGAATAAAATTCTTCTGAAAACTGTAGCTGTATAGACCCGCACTATGGTATTGCCCTTGCTGGTAACAGGACATAAGCTTTGTGCTGAATTTGCAAGACTGCAGGACTGAGGAGTGTCAGGTTTGCTTTGTCTGAACTCTTCCTGACCCGCCTGAGCTTTGTTTTACTGGCTGTAGCCGCAACAGCAATTCTTCTAATTGACCAGGTGTCTACGGCCAATTTGTTTTACTTCTGTTTGTCTTTCTATTGTACCTCTATGGTTTTATGACTTTAACGCAGTGATGGAGTATAGAGAAATACAAGGCTGGTAGGAGAGCAGAGAAGTGAGACACAGGACATGGAGGAGCACAGGGAGGGATTGTTAAGAGATGAGGCACTGCAGACCCAACAGCTATAAACAACTCAGCCATGGTCTGTTAAAAGAAATGCAGACCTGGAGCTGGTCAAACCTAGTTTTAGGGATAGCAAAGAGAACAATGAACATGTATCTAATATATGTAAAAGGCATAATATGTAGTAAATTTAGGTGTGATGTTGAGCTGCAGGCAGTATAAAAAAGAGCAAAGTGTAAAAGCATGTTAACAAACGTATCAAATGGATCCTCAAACAGATCCATAAATCCCATATGGATCCTAAAGAGAGGAAAAAGAAACCATCAATATGAAAACAATATTCCTCCCAGCCAAGGAATCCAGATGCCGATGGCTTGCCTTAACATGCCCCATTCCCACCTCTGGAATGAAACTACCAACACTGTGACCCAGAAGAGCAGGGTAAGGGCGAGAATGACATCAGGAAAAGGTGTATGTATATGACAATTTAAATTCTATTATTATGATTACTATGAGACCTTTTTTTGCATGGAAGTATTCTTTTTCCTGTAATAATTAGGTCTGGACTAGTAGTAATTATACTGTCAAGATTTTGGTTATACTAACGGTAGGTTCTTGGACTTATATGTGTCAGGTATGCTTCCTTTTTTATCCTAAACAAAATTTTGAGCATAACAAAATACAACAGGTCTTAGGACCATCAGGAGGATAAAAGAACTGCACTTTTACCCAACGTGGCTGAAGAAAAAAAACGCACAATGCTTATTAAAAGCCAGGCTAGAGAAAATAAGTAGAAAAATTACGTATTTTGGAGTCCCTTTTGGGCTTTTTTTGCAGAGTGAAACTTCTTATGTCCCCACATAGAATAGAATCATAGAATCATAGAATAGTTAGGGTTGGAAAGGACCTTAAGATCATCCAGTTCCAACCCCCCTGCCATGGGCAGGGACACCTCACACTAAACCATGTCACCCAAGGCTCTGTCCAACCTGGCCTTGAACATCACTAGGGATGGAGCATTCACAACTTCCTTGGGCAACCCATTCCAGTGCCTCACCACCCTCACAGGAAAGGATTTCTTCCTTATATCCAATCTAAACTTCCCCTGTTTAAGTTTGAACCTGTCATCCCTTGTCCTGTCGCTAAATTCCCTAATGAAGAGTCCATCCCCAGCATCCCTATAGCCCCCCAGCATATATTCCCCCAAAGGAATGATCTTTGGACATTAGGGCTGACTTCTCAGGGGCATATGAACTCTACGCTCACTGCTGTTTTCTGAAGTGCATAAAGCCACCATGGATCTGTAGCATCCTTTAGGAATCTAACTCAGGTTTCAGGTCCAGCCGCTCAAACTGGACTCTCAGGTGTATTGTACATATGTAAGTCTCACATGGAATGCACGTGGAGCAACTGGCATACACCTCTGAGAAAAGACAATTAAAAAGCCAGAATTTCAGAGTATTCTGATATCAGTGTTAGGTGAGATGTTCTGCTGGATGGTTTTTATGTTTCAAAGACAGTTACTTCATTCCTTCTAAAGTGTGTAACATGTATACACAAGGGAAAATCAGACTTCCAGTAGCCCTGGTGACATTAAAATCTCTGCCCCCTTCTGCCTAATACAAAAAGCATCTGATTCAACTGGTTTCACATGGTTACCAACAGGTAGTTGTAACAAGATTATAGCTAAACAGAAAAAGCCCCACAACCTATAGGGAGATCGTTCTTTATTCTTTAAAAGAGCATTGTTCCTTTCAGGAAAAATCATCTTCATCTTTGTGATGGCACGATAAAAGATTCATGCCTCCCTGCTGTCGCATTCCAAACATGAACATGTATGTGTTAGCACTCTTGCCACCGGAGCCGGTGGGTGTCAATAAATTCTCAGCCTGAAGCCTCCCTGTTGAAGGGTATCACTCTGGATGTCAATTATCCATGATGTCCTTATATCTCGTTTCACACCGTTTCCCCCTCCTAAATTAAGTGAGGCAGCTGCATTTCCAGAGGCTGTTAACTTTACAGGCGGTGCTACCCCCCTGGAGATATGTGCTTCTTGAGCACTGATTCTCTTCAATTAAGCTTCCTAGATCATGCTGCATTGATCAGGCCATTAATTGATTTCTGAAGATATACCTGAAACAATGAGTCAGCTGTTTCTGTTCCCTATGAGTTACTAACCCCCCATGTTTTAAACTCAGTACAAGTCAGAAACAGGGCATCCATTTGTAGTTTGGTGTACAGGCACCCTAAACAGGCACACTTTGGTGTATAGAGCATCTTGTTGCTCATCTTTGTTTCGCAACTCAAAGGAAAGCGCAGCCTTCCAACATCACAGAAAGCTGATAGATGGAGGGCAGTAAATTGCTCTGAGTTTCTCTATTTTAAGCAATGCAAAATTCAAGTGTCTGTTAGATGAGGTCTGGAACTGCGAGCCTCATTCAGCTGTGCTGTGTTGTGAATAGATAACGTTTCATCTTTCCTCCTGTTATGGGTTAAGAGCATCTTGTTTCTTCTGATGCTGCGGGAAGTTATTTCTCCTATAGAAGCTATTTGTTTAAAATAAAAACTTGGAGAGCCCTAGGATAAAAGAAACAGAATAGAAAAAGACGTCAGGCTGCAGCTAACTAGAATAATTGCACATTCAACCTTTGCTCTCTCACTTAGAACAAACCTAAAGCTTAGTAGCTTTCAAACATGGGACTCGGGAGAGCTTGTATCTGGGAGGCCAGCCACATTAGCACGTTGTGCTTTCTGTTCTCCAGAGTTTCAAAGCAAATTTAAAATATCAGGGACTAGAAGATAATGTCTGCAGTAATAAAAACCTGAAAGGAATGGTGGCTAAAGAATATAGTCCGGTGAGTGTTTGAATACTACAGACAGCTTTCCTGAGGTCGGCTGCAGCCAGTGGGAATCCTTTCGTAGTCTTCTGAGGGTTTTGGTTTGGACTGCTCACGAGATGGAGAAAGGGTAATGTAAACAGTGATATTCAGATCCATGGTGGAAGCTGCTGAGACACATAAAGAGAAGGAATTAATGACACAGTGAATTCAGACCAAAGTTTAATTTCTGTTGGATCCATCATCAGAAGTAGCTGAATGATCAAGCTCAGGGAGATGTCTGCGCACAAGCACAGGCACAAGTCTGTGGCTCTAGATGGAGCCAAAACCAGGATTCATCCCTTTTTTGACACTAAGTTCCAAATTGGAAATGTAAATAGCAAGTGAACGCTACTTGCTTGGGCAATATGTTGTCACAGATACATGTCTGGCTGGCTCACTACAGAGTAAACACAGCTGTGGGACTAGTTACACACATGAGTACAAGCATGCCCTAAATGTCTGTACTACTACTACTACCACCACCACTACAACTACTACTACTTACTACTACTACTACTACACCACCACAACAACCTGACTGTGACTGTTGCTCAGCTCCAATTGCTCCAGTTGTGTGTTTGCTCATCTTAGTTACCCACAAGGAGAAGATTCCTCCCAAATCTGATAATTATTTTAGAGACAGAAGGTGAGCAATGAGGTAGGATTTTGCTTTCATGCTAGTTGTTGTAAGCAGGAAATAACTCAGACAATGTTTGGAGGTCTTATGGTGATGACAGTTAAGAGTGAATCCTCGGGCTCAGAGGATTTCTGCTGGCACAAAAATAACTTGAGGAAGAGGTGGGTGAGGTTGAGCATCTCCATTCCTCTCCTTCTGCCATATAATTGAAAATAGAAACAAGAACGGTGCGTTATATCCATGATTATTGATTGAACAGATGTGCATGACATACTTATTTAGGCACGTATAGGTTTTGTTTCTGGTTAAGATCAGGATGGAAGGAAGAAATCCTCTGAGAACTCTGTGTCTGAACTTTCAAAGACTTTGTGTAAACCTATCTTGCAGAATTACTGCACATTGGATTTTGTTTTATTTTGCTTCCAGAAGGCATACTTTATAAGTATTCTCATTTGTAAGGCTTATTTTAGTTGAACCCAAATTCCAAATCTTTTGTGCTCTATTTATCTTTGCCTTTAATATGAAAGGAAGTCGTAAGGGCTGTTCTTGGTCTTGTCCTTTTGTTCTGCAAGAGTCAGGAAAATTAATATGAATGAGATTTTAGACGGAGTCTATGGTGATGACCTGTCAGACTTCTGTGAATGTGGCTTGTACCCATTTTGATTTAAAGCAAATGATTTGTTCCAAACCAAAGGGGCAGAGAACTAGCTCCTAAGGGAGGAATCACAGAATCATGGAATATGTCAAATTGGAAGGGACCTGTAGCTGTCTTTGACTACCATCGTTTGTGTCCCTACAGTTAAGTTCTTGACTAATAACTGCTTTGTCCTACTTGTGCATGCATAACACATGCTCCCCTGCTTTATGTCCTCATGTTTATTCCTTGACATCCTCAGGGGCTTCATTTGTGGCCACACAGAGTGAAACATCACCAACGACAGCAACCTTGCCACTCCACTTCTCCTGCAGAGAATGTATTAATGTATTAGTGGTATGTGACAGTTTAATCAGTCCTACCTGTCTGTCCAGCCATGTCCTTCACTTGTGACACCTAATCTGAGAGGAGCAAAAGTGGCTTAAGAAATGACCTGTGTCAAACTACATTTCTACCTACGTTTGCTATTTTCCTCTGTGAATACAAAATAGCTTCCGTATTAACTGGAGAGGGCTATCTCTTGTATTTGGGCCTGTCTGCTGCTAAAATGCTTAGTGTAAGGAAGGGATTGCTTGTTGAAAGACCCACTCATCTTAATCTTGGATATTTCCAAAATTGCTTTTTGGGCATCTTTTTGATGCTTCCTTCAAGCTTACAACAAGGTGATATGTATGGAAATAGCTGTGAGGTGTCTATAAATGTTTCTGGGCTGAGTGCTTACTACACAGCACTTAGAAGACGCATATGTTTAAAAGATGTGTTTTTATCCTAAAGAGGTGAAGCTTGGTCCAGTTACTGACATTCATGAGTTCTTGGATTGTACCAGTCATCTGCTACTCTAAATGTTACACATACATGAACTCTCCACAGCAATATATTCAATGCAGTATTATTGGGGCAGCTCCAAAGATCCATAACAAGGGGGAATGGCCTTAAACTCATAGAGGAAATCTGGGAGTAGGGAAGCCTGCTGAAATACTGTTGGAAGACTCTAGGGTGGGGGAACCCAAGCTGGTGCAATCTCACTCCTGCTGCCATTTAGAAGCTGTGCTTGCAGGGAAAGACTTTCCAGACTGTTGCTGCAGTTTATCTTGGAAAGCGAGTTATTTGGGTTGCTCAATGTAAGCAGATGGGATCCAATATCCAAGCTTGCTCCTTGGCTGTCTGTTACTTATTCATCAGTATCTGCCTACTAAGTTCACATATTGGCAGATGGAAGTCAGTGAAGAACAATGAGAGAACAAGAAGAATAGAAACAGAAACAAAGAATGGCAATGGAATTGCTTTCGATGGTTCATGAAGAAGATGGTGGCTCAGAATTCATGTGCAAGAGGTGCCTGAAGAGGATTATGGGCTGCCAGACAGACTGGCAGTAACTGAAATGATTATCAGTGGTATTCTAGTCCAGAAGAACATGAGGAAGAAGCCCAGCCAAACTATGATGACATTGCTCATAGATGCAGGAACACAGCTTGATCCATTTAAAGTAAACGGATTAGTTTGGTCTCATCTTAGGAAAAAAGACTCAGTGGACCTGATCCAATTGAAGTGGAAGCGGTGAAGCAGGGAGGACTGAAGTAAATCTTACTGCTGTTCGTGAGCAGTAGCAAGGGCAATGTGCTCTCCAAAGCTCTTCATTAGGTGAGGGAGAAGGATGAAGCATCTGGGTATCTTCCATGTCAGTGTCGCTCTGGGGAGAAAAAGAATTGTGACATGAGAAAGTTCAAGTCTGAAAAGAAACTGAAAATGAGATATATGGACAGATGCAACAGAAGGAAGTGATTAGTCCTGAGACACTTTTCTCTTTGCAAGGTGAAGAGGTTAGAGAAGGTGGTTAGAGGAAGGTCAGTGGCCTCTTGGCACTTTGATTTCTGTAACCTCTTCACAGAAATAAGCATTTACCCACACTGTTTCAGTCTAAATATGACAGAAATGCAGTCAACTTCTCCTAGGCTTGTTGTGCAGTCTACCTCTTCATCCTCAAGGCAACTTGAGAAGAATGGTCTTTAGTTGTCTGACTTTTATATTTAGACTTCATAAGGAAGTAAAAACCTTGGAGGAACAGAGAACTGGACTAAAGGTTGGCTTTAGAGCTCAGAGTCACTTCAGATTTGCAAAGGGCATTGTCATTCTTGCAGAAGCCCTGGAAAGACAGGGAAAGAGTAATTAGGGAGGAGTTCATAGGAGGTGAGGAATAATTAGGAGCTGATGAGAGAAAAGCTGATGAGGACAACTTGGAGAGTGCCTGTGAAAAAGAACACTAGAGCTGGTACACACATAAATGAGGTACGCTTGTGACCAGGGGTTAGAGTTCAGCTATAGGGTCTCTTTTTGTATCTGTCAGCAGTCCTTAATTCATACACCCTTCCTTGCTCTTGAACCCCAGTACCTTCCATCTGCTGAAGCATTCTCATTACGGTAATAGTTGAACCTGTTCTTCAAAATGGGGACCAGACATGAGGAGGCAGCTGAACTCAGATGTTACCAGGATATTAATGCTGCCTTGGTGTAAGGATTCTCAAGTTTGGCTCTAAATGCTGTCCTCTGTGCTGTTTGGGAGCTTGTCACTAATGGATGTCATAGTGCTCTCACAAGTACACTCGAGCTGATGTGACAGTGCAGGCAGAAGAAAGATGCAGCCCTAGCACTACTTTTCATACAGGGATCATGCTGATGAACAGGAGTGACTGAGGAGATGGCATCAACCAATACCTATAATCCTTGTGATGATGCACGCTTACTGATTTAACGTGAGAATACAGCCCTGGCCATCACAGGCCACCTTATCTTACCAATCGGACTAAATGTGTCAACAGTTCTTACTGTGAGTAAGAGTTGTACAACCAATGTGAAATCCAACCATTATATATTTTTCCATTAAACTGGCACATAGACTTAATGTGACAAGTTGATTGTCCATACTTGGTTATACCTAACAAAGAGGTAAGAGATGATAGATTCCCAAAAGAGGGAGATTCTCTATTCAGACGATCAAGAGCACTCTTGTTTTACTATTGAAAGACAGAACCAGGAGTTACTGGATCTTCCTGAAGATGAGAGCTGATTTTTTTATTCATCAGCTCAAGTGATTCCTATAATGCTTGGATTTACAATGCTGCTATACTGAAAAACCCCCAGAGAAGTAATGTAGTCAGTCAGTATAGTATAAAGGCAATATGAACACAAGCAAAGAAGTTGTTCATTAGAATACGATCTCTGAGCAGTATTTGTGGAGTGAAATTCTCACCTATGGAGAGTCTAGAGGCAGTAGGTTGGCACATGTGACTACTTGAGGGTAATATTTCCAGCCAGAATTACGGCTTCTAGCTGGGGTCCCTATGGCTGTGGTAATGTCTGGAAGTGTTTTTAGATCATCCAAGCAGGATTTGAACTATGGTGTCAGTATCATTGAACTCAGGAAATCCAAGGGTCAGTTGTAGGGATGAGATAGGTATGCGTCTGACACAGCTGAAGCTGAGGTCTGGATGACCACGCTCTGGGGTTTTGTACTTATAAGCACTAGAGCAGATGCCCCAGACTCCTTCTCTGCTTCTGGTCCGCTCTGTGAAAGGGAAAGGAAGTCATTGTCATGCTGGCAATGAAAATGGGATAAGGCAGTCCTATGGAAGTTGCTCAGAGGAATAAAGAGAGGGGTAATCAGTTGTGCAGACCAGGTAACTTCTCTTCATCTTGACTTAACGCTGGCAAAGATCCCTGATGAGACCATCAAATGATCATTCTTGAGACTGCTCTAAGGTTCTCCATGTGTTATGTGTCCTGTCTCCTGTCCCTTACTCAGGTGGATGTGTAATTATTACACCCATGAGGGTGAAATTCACTTGACCATATCAAAAAGATAGGCCTTGTAGCTCAAGAACAACATTTTCTTTGCCACTAAAGCCTTACATTGATATGACAGACGTTATAATATTATTACAGTGGCTAAAAATGCAGACTGAAAATGATGTTATTGTCATCTTAGAATTATGCATCATGAAAATTCAGCTTCTTTGAGTAATCTGATATTGTCATTTAGGAATCACGATTTCACTTTAGCAACTTGTGATGTTTTAGGCAATTTCATGCTCTTCAATTTACATTTATTTATATCAGTAGGAAGAAAACTAGTTTTCTTCTACACAAGAATCCAGAGACAAAAATCTGTACCTGTCCATTCTTATGATAGATGATCTTCCTATTTTCGTTAGACTTTTATGAGATGAGCTTATTAAAATGTGAAAATAAAGCTGAGCACATCCACCATATCAAATAAAATGCATCAATGCTTTTTTACAATCAACATGGACAAGCTTTTTTTCTCCATCCGGCTTCCTTGCTTTTCAAATTAAATGTCAAGTGTCATGTCTCCTCCAGAGAGTTGAGCTATAGAGCAAAGTTTATATTCGTCAACTACAGAGTTATATTTCCCTTAATGCTTATTACATATCAAATAACTGTGCTGTAACATGAATAAATATTGGATTTTAATGTTGTTCCATTCAGAGCTTTACTGAAAGAAATTGCACTGCTTAAGTGCAGCTATTTGCAGGCCAAAAAGGTCATGTATTTTTAAGGTAACATTCAGCTAAAAGTATGGCTGTCCTCAAAGGAAGCAGTATTTCTTTTGCCTAGTTACTCAGCACATTTGTTGTTGGAGTGTTCCACTGGGGCTCCTGCAATCCACATTGCAATTCCACTCAGAATGCTGTGACAAAGTAAATAGGTGCTGCATTTCTTGTTTTACCAAAGGAGGAATTGTAGTACAAGGACCAGTACTCACAGTAACAACTTGACATAGCTAACGAAAGCAGGAGGCTGCTCTGCTCATGCCCAGGATGAGAATGGTTGAGATCTTATGTTTGGTTCCTATGTTCAAAGCTTGGACTTTGGAGGTGACAAGCCATGTGGCTCAGATTGGGTTGTGAGTGGCCCATGCACTGAGGATGGGAAAACCTTGGCCCAGAGCTGTCTGGAGTATTAGGCCCCACTGTGGGTGTGGAGTCAAGAATCATGAGAGGACATCATAATCTAGACCCAATAGTCTTTCTCACCTCTTCTCTTGACCAAACATCGTCATTGTATCTGCTGCTTATTCACAAGCTACCACTTAATTATCCCAGACTGGTTTGGGTTGGAAGGGGCCTTAAAGCTCATCCAGTTCCAATCCCCTGCTACAGGCAGGGACACCTTCCACTAGAGCAGGTTGCTCCAAGCCCCTGTGTCCAACCTGGCCTTGAACACTGCCAGGGATGGGGCAGCCACAGCTTCTCTGGGCACCCTGTGCCAGCGCCTCAGCACCCTCACAGGGAAGAGCTTCTGCCTGAGAGCTCAGCTCAGTCTCCCTTCTATAAGTCTAAAGCCATTCCCCCTTGTCCTATCACCACATGCCCTTGTAAAAACTCTCTCTCTTATTGGACAATCTTTGCTGGTTTGGCTTTGATATATGTTTCCTTCTCCATTCCTAGGCTCATCCTGTTAAGCATAGGGCTGTGGGTCAAACTTTATGCTAAACTCACTGCTCCTTTATTATTTGTATGGCGGGAGGGCAGTGTAGAAACAAATGGTTCTGCCAGTTTCTCAGTTTCCTTCCAGTCCTGGTTTGATTAAGGTCTCCTGCAAGTTGAAGTAGATATGAGCACAGAATGAGGCAATGTTACTTGTCAGAGATCATGTTGAACTAGGAATAAATATGAGGAAAATGGTGTTTGCCAGCTGCTCAGACTAACATATCCTAATCTGCTGTTTCAGGCTTCCTGGGACATGTACATTGGTATCTTTCAGGGTGAAGATCTTATAGGGCTTAAATTGGCCTCGGTTGATTAACTTCTGCTTTATGTAAAACCACCTTTAAGTTTGCCTTTTTGTTTGCCTCTGAAAAGGACTGCTTTAATCCTGTTACCTAATATCGAACGTTAAGTCGGGGGTCATGGTTGCTTGGTAATACTGCCTTGGATAAAAATAGTGTGACATTATTCCAACAATATTAATCTTAATGAGATGTGCAATCTTACCGTGTTTGTATCAAGGGCACTGTGTTTAAATGTTAACTTTATTACGCCAGTTAATGCAATTAGTGTAGTGTTGCTAATGCAGTTAAAAGTTTTATCAGTAATCATATAATCTCCAATAGGATAAGTATAAAGGGTTATTAATGCAGTAATTTATTACTAGCAAGTAGAGAAGCAGCCGAGCAGTAAATTTAGCCTTGCCACTGTGATGCCTTTATGTGCCAGCACATTCTGGTTTTCAGAGCATGACTGTGTCATTCCTTACATTACTGACTACTGGCTGCTGCTGGATTCTGTCTAATACCATATAGAAAGGACTTGGCACCCTTTTGAAGATCTCAGTGTCCCTCAGCCAGCTCTGAGGTGGATAATTTCCTCTCACTTTTTCTCCTTTCTTTTGACAGCTTGCAGCAGGTCTGACTCTCATCTGATCAGGATCCCTGTCTGTGAGAATGATCTTTAAATACCTTCAGTTCAAGGACACTGTAGACTTGTCTCTTTCAACTAATATAAGGTACTAAATGAGTGAAATTTAATGAGGACACCAAATTGATTGTCTCAGAAAGAGGACCTGGGAGGGTAGTTAGGATGCTGTGTCAATCACTTTGTCTTAATGGCTTGTACCATCATCGTGTGACATTTCAACAGGACAGCACGAGTGCACTTGGTGTCAAAGGACTCATATTTGCACCTTTGATTTAACAAGCAGTCAAAAATCATTAAAGGGCTTTGCTTAGGTGAGAGGACACAGCTCGTGTGGTTTGGAGCAATGTAAAGATATTGATGTACTCCTTTCAAGACAACTTTTAGTTTATCTTTCCATCACAAGTGGTTGAAGTTTGAGGAGACCCTGAAGATGTTTTCATTCTCTTGGGTCTCACATTTGATGCCTGTGAGATAGACAGTTATTCACTGTGTTGCAGAATCTAGAGTCAAGAAGTTGAGTCAAGAGCACTTGTGTTTCATGATTCAGTGTGAGTCATGATGGAGGCAAGAATCTAATTAGATGAGTTATATCTTCAGATTTCTTATCAAATTGAGTTTTCTTCCACAATTATGTGGGTTGCATATGGACAGTGACACAATAAAGCTGGCTGCACTGCTGCTTCATGTCACAAAAGCACCATGAACCAGCTAGGTGACAATAGTGAATCTGGAGCAGCAGCTGTGAGTCTGGGTTTGGGAAGCTCTGCCTGAATAAGAACTGAAGGATGAGATTACAGCTGCTTCTGTCTGAAGGGACACAAAGACAGTTGTTTTGCTGCTCTCCTGATTTTCCTGTGTGTGTATCTGAATCCTGATTCAGTTCAGGAAGTGCAATGCGTATATCAGGTACATGGTGCTGTATCTTGTGCTTCTGCTGTCACAGACCATTTCTGCTTCTCACAAGGATGCTGGTAATTCTTAGGAAGGAGTTTTAAGCCTTGGACTTTTTTTTCTCTCCTTATCCCTCCATAATCCACATTTGGTTACTTTCAGGATCTGCTATAGAAAGCAACATGTAGATTCTGCCTGTGGGGATGACACTGAGAGGGAAGGGAAAGGGATGAGGAGGAGAGGATTTGCTTTAAGCACTGTTCAAGTGTTTTACAACTGCCCAACCACAACTGGGTACATGTACATGGGCTAAGAAGAAACTCCCAGCATTAGGAACAACATGCAAGGAGATGGACAACATGCAGTGAGATGTAGCTATGAACACAGAAACACCTGCAGAAGGAGCTTGTCTGGAAGCAGTGGAAAGCAGGATGGAATTAGCAAACTGCATAAACCTGGGCAGAGAATGAGAACAAGGCTTTAAGAGCTGTGTAAGTTTGGGTGAAACACTGCTGGCTGAGTTTAAGATGAACTTTGGGTTATTTTATGAAACAGCACGTATCATCTGGTTTGTTGGGTATGGAGTTTGGAATTGATCATCCAGTCAGTGTGCAGTCCTAGCTTTTTAAAAGCTTTGAATGATATTTTAGCAAGAATAGTGCCTAGGAGAGTCTTAGGGGTCAGGAAAAAGCAGCTGAATCTTCCACAGAGCTACAGACTATCTGTTCCTAGGAGGATTTTCATTTTATAATGCATTAGTTACACCACATCATAATGTTGCTGAAAATTTGTCAAACATAAGTTTGGGCACTTTCTGTGCTTAATAATAACGGCAGCAATATGGGACTGAGTTACTGTAGAGCTGTCCATTCAGAAACATCCCAACGCATCTCTGTGCTGCTGTGTCTAATGAGAATCACAGGCTTGTCAGCCCTTCCAGTGAAATAGAGCTGTCAGGCTCTCAGATGTAACCAAAGAGAGAGCAAGAGAGAGCAAGAGCTGCCCAATGACATTTAAAATTCCCTTCAAGTAGGCATAGATAGTAAAATGCCAGCAACAGGGTTAGACAAGTTCATAACAAGCCTCATAAATGGGTTACTCTAAATGAGAATGTGGAGGTCTCAATAATAAAACCCACACACCTGCTTCCTCAAAATGAACCTTTTAATTGAATTTGCTGCTCTTGTTGGCTCCTTTCTGAGTCTGTTTCCCCATCTCTGAGTTGTAGCTGTGCCCCCAATCTCAATCTGAGCCATCTGTTCCACTTCTAATATTAACATCTTCTATCATAGAGTATAGCATAGCCAGAGAAAAAAGAAGAGACAAGATCACTTACTCCTGGGAGGAAACCTTATATTTCAGCAAAAGGTTCAGCTGTCGCTTTAAAATGACACCTTCCCCCACACAAACATGCACCTGCCACATTGGAATATTATTAATAATCCAGCCTTTGACAAGCCAAACAAAATTAACCAAAAAATGTGAAAAGGTCCCAGAAAGGTGAGAGCGAGTCAATGTTTCTTTTCAGAATTACAGCACCCAAACTGATCTGCAGTAGGAAGTAATTACATTTTAAATGAAGTGCTCTAACTTAATTTAACTCCTTGTATACATTGCAAATTACTCTTCATTTCCAATTATACAGATAGCTGTTTAAGCTCAGGGAAGTTTGCTACGTTGTGTTGACTCTTCTTAGCCCCAGTCTAGACCTACACATCCCTGTTCCTTCTCTTCTATGTTGTTATGGTCCTTCACTAGCTAACAGTCTCCATCTGACCTCCACCACTCTTAGTGTAACCCCAAATCCATGGGGGATTTGTGCTTTGGAGGAAGAGGTGACAGTGGTACTGCTCAGTTTTGCCTGTAAATGTGTGTTCAAGCTGAGCTGGAGAGTTTGCATCCTAGTGAAAACAGAGTGGTAGCAGAAAGAAAGGAATAGACTCAAGGTCTGGGGTTGACCCTGGTGAATTAAGGGAAGAGAATTGTGGTGAGGAAGTCTTAAAATGTGATGAAAACTTGGAAACCAACCTGGGAGAAGTAGGCTGGGGTGAGAAAACAGAAACTCTAAAGAAACCAGGTAAGATAGAAGGACGTTCAGAGAGATGAGGTGATGAGTCAGGTTTGATCAGGGAACCTGTAATGAAACACAAGAGACGATCCTGGCTGGGGCAACCTAATCGAAGATATGTGACCAAGGAATTGAATTGTGTATATCTGTATGTGCATATATATCTCCATTTGCACGTGAGTGAATTCAAGTTAAAAAGGATATTTTAATTTGCTGTTAGTTTCCGAGTTCCTAATTTTGTGAAGAATGATGTTTTTTAGATGTAGGTATTTCCTATGTAAAAGGAATGCATAGTATTGAGTTTGTCATAAATTACCTACATATTGTATACTTTAGTCTTCATTTTATGGTTCATTTTTAACTGTTATCTATCTTTTTCGTTACTAGCTTCACCTTTTGTGAGTTCTGCTATGAACTTGCCATTAACCAAAGCTAAGAATAATAAGATTGAAGAAAACCACTGGTATTATTAGAGAAGAAGAAATATCAAATACTCACACTTGCACTCTTCCAAAGGATGTCTCGATTGAAGCTAACAGACCTGAAAGTCAATGTTCATCAGACCCAGAAAAGCTTGGATTTTGTTTGGAAAGATTTTGGATTAGATGACAGGAAATGTGTAATGAAAGTTTGGGAATTTTGGTGCATCTAATTCAAAATGACTCTCTTGGTTTTTTCTATCCTGATTAGTCTTTCTGCTTAATATAGATACTCTCAGTTTATGCCCCACAGGGAAGCGTCTGTTTCTCTAATCCCGCAAATATCATCCAAAGCATCATAGTGACTCAGGCACTGGATTCCCATTTACAAACAAGGATTTGGAAATCCAAGTTCTGTGGATTTTTGTGGAGACTAGAGATACATAAAGGTTAAAGCTTTGAACGCAGCCCAGAATACCTATTCTGTACTAGTGCTACTTGCGGTCAGTGATTTTGGCTTAAACTAAGCTGCAAAGAATTACACTCATGGCCAGCTAGTTAGTGAAGTTATGAGCTGGGTTCATAGAATCATAGAATGGTTTGGGTTGGAATGGACCTTAAGATCATTCAGTTCCAACCCCCTGCCATGGGCAGGGACACCTCACATTAAACAATGTCACCCAAGGCTCTGTCCAACCTGGCCTTGAACATTGCCAGGGATGGAGCATTTGCCACTTCTTGGGGCAACCTGTTCCAGTGCCTCACCACCCTCACAGTAAAGAACTTCTTCCTTATATCTAGCCTGAACTTGTTAAAGATTAAATCCGTTACCCTTTGTTCTATCACTACAGTCCCTGATGAAGGGTCCCTCTCCATCAATCCTGTAGGCCCCCTTCGGATGCTAGTAGTCTGCTCTGAGGTCACCACGCAGCCTTCTGTTCTCCAGGCTAAATAGAATACCAAGTTGGAAGGTTCCTCAGTACCAGGTTGGAGCGGACCTTAAGAGTTGCAGAGCTCCCTGGATAGTCAGAGGTAAGACATAGACAGAAGGCAGTTCAAGCCAAGCTGAATCTTCTTCTGAATTCTTTCTTTATTGATTAGAGAAGACTTTTAATATAGGATTCCTAAACGGAGTGCCAATATTTAAATAAAAAGAACCTTAGCTGTATTCTGGAATAATGCCATTGGCATTGAGAAATGGCACAAGGTATCTTACTAATTTCAGTCCAGCAACAGATACACTGTCCAGGCAACAGGAAAGGTAAATAAATGACAGACTGCAGAATAGTTGTGCTTTATGTTCTTACCCGGGTTCACTTCACAGTGGCTTTGTGTTTAAAGATGGCCTAGAGGACTTGAAATTAGGGCTTGGGTTTCAAAGACACATAAATGTGTTGGACAGCGTCACCTGAACCCTGAGCCATACTGAGGTTGCAACATCTTTTCATTGATCCTGTCTCCCTGTGTGAAGAATACAGCATGCTGCCTCAATTAACATGAGATCTGTATGGTGTAATTTATGTATATGATTTAAAATGCTTACTTCTGGAGCACAGTTTTCTCTGTGAGCTACAAAGTCACACTGACTGCCTTTCTGTGGGAAAGTAATTAGTTACCAGAGGATAGGTAACTCTGGTCATTGCGTGTATCCCATATTAATGAAATGGCTTCACTTACCATAGAAACTCACCTAGGATTGCATAACTATTTAACCAGTAGAGTTTGAATCCAGAGAAGCAGACATATTTCCTGGATCCTACTTTCAGAAGCTTTAGAGCTTTCACAAACGTTATGAAAAGGAATGTAATCACTTGGCAAAGTTGATGAAAGACATTGGGTCTGTTTTCACAGACAATTCCTACCCCACGGATGTTTTAATGTCTGCAGGGCTCTGGAAATGCAGTGCTACAAGTAGAAAGTTGAAGTTACAAGTAATTTTAGGACCTAAACCCAAGAGGCTTTAGCAAGAAGTTTTGTGTGTTAGAAGAAAGTCCCTCTGGAGTGTAAAAATAACTCACTGATTATTGAACAGAAATGTCAGAATGGCAATGATATTTTCAATAAAGAAGGTAACTTTGAAAGCCACTTGTCTCCTCTAGGGATGCTGCTGTAGTCAGCTGAGTTTATAGCATTTTATCTTTAGAGCCTCCAAAAGGATTGTCTCAGGCATGAGAAGTTCTGTCATATCCATGGCCACCAACCATGCCCTTTGATAAGAAGTACTCCCCTACCTCCCAAAGTATCAGGAGAGTGAGACTCAGGGATTTGAACATGTTTCTCACCAAATGGTCCTCAATTCCACTACAGCATCCACCAGTCTTGTTGCTTTCAGACTGAAAAGATGCTCTTTCTTTCTGACTTTATGACTTGAGGTCTTTTTTCCACTAGTTTGGTCCTGATGACGTCCCATAGTTTAATAATTACTGTCTAAAAAGGTCTTTAGAACACATAAAAGTTTCTTAAAGCAGTACTTTAAAACCATGCCCATGTATTTGGAAATGTAATCGGAGTCCTTCAAAGTTAACAAAGCCAACGAGACACAGGAAACAACAGGTCTGATACTGAAAATGACAGTAAGAAAAAGTGGAAGGTTTACTGGATATAACGCTGTGTTCCTGCAGAGCATGTCTGGTAATGCCCTATTCCAAATATGTTATTATTCTCAGGCATGTTTTTATTGCAATCATATTTTAAGAAAAAAACATGTTCATGCTCTCACTGTGTGTTTGATTATTCATTGAACGTGTTATAGAATGCCTTCTACAGAAACTGAGCCTTAGGTTTGGATGACTGATTACAGATACCTTGTGTATCAGAGATACAAACAGTAGGTAACAATACATTACATCCAAACAAAGTTTTTATCTTTTGGAAATATTGCTAGAAAAATGATTTTCTGAAAATTACTGCTTATAATGAGAATGCATTATAAAGATGACACAAAATAGCCTCATTTAAGACCAAAAATTATCTTGGAGTAAAATAAGGTCTCTTAATGCTAAATAGAATAGAATAGAATCCCTTTATATAATGAAAGATACCTAGTATTTGTGTAACACACAGTTTCTTTTTTTTAAGGGGAATGTCTATGTGGACTGAGGATTTAAGTTAATTTTAGAACAAAGGAGCTATTCCTCTGGGTTGGACCAACAAACCAGCTAATCTTGGATTCTGTTTTAAGAGGCTGGTACCAGATGTTTAGAGAAGAGTATAAGAAGCAAGGAATATACAAAAGGATACTTCCCACCTTCCAGATATACTGTTTATGGACTTCCTGAGCTCGTGACTATTTTCAGACCATCTGCTTACTGCACCCATTCTCCATGAATTAGTGTAGGGCTTTTAAACGCATTAGTGCCTTTTCTCTGGGCCTCCGCAGCATCCTGTGGTAATGAGAATACCACAGATGAGAAAGTACTGTTGATGGAAAAAGGTATTTCCAGAGGGTGATTCATCCTTCCTGTCTTAGCGGAGGAATTAATTACCCTTTGAAGAGTCTCATCTTTCTGTGTTGACATTAGAACTTTAGTCAATTACTTTACAGTAGACACCTGCATTTCAGATAACTACAGACAGGGGAAAGTTATCCCAATATTAGGGTCAATTTAATTAAGTGCAATAACCTCTTCCAATTAAACACCCTCAGCATAATATTTTGCTGTAGATTTTGATGATAGGAAATACAATATCATAAAGTTTTCCAAAAAGATGTACTTGAATGAAAAATTGCTGCCTGCTTTTGTAAGCCTGGTGGCAAGGATTTCACTTTGCCAGTTTAATGTAATTAACTTTGTGTGCCGATGAGGCCTTAACGATTTTTACGAGAAGAGGAGCATTAGGTCTGCTTCTTTACTGTATGACTTTGGCTTGTACATGTGGATGTTTACATTATATGAACTGTGTTCTGAAACCGATGGCCAAATTCTTGTTGTCCTATCAGTCAGTGCCTACTAAACAAATAATTTTATAGAGGGAGAAACTCTCACTAGATTTTAGGAAATGGGCCATATCTTGTATATCAACTGTATTAACAAAGGGATTGTTTTTCACGCTCAAAGGAGAAAGGTTTGTACTTTATATGTCAATGCACACAACCGATCATGTAGATGAAAGCTTATTAAGTAAAGTAAGCTTTAAAGCTGTCTATGTACCTATTACCTCAAAAGAGTAATTAAATAATGTAGAGCTTATTTTTAATAGCCCATGGCATAGACTGAAGAAATTATGTTATAATGAATACAAATTTTTAACTCTTGGGATAAGAAATCTAAATAAAACATGCATTTTATACAATATGCTGGAACTATTATAGCTCTGTAGTAGTTCCTATTTGGCAAAAGCACAGGCAGCTACTTGGCATTAGCTAACATCTGTAATAGTGATCAAGGGAGATCACAGCATCGGTACTCAGGTTCTAACAATAAGCTTCATAAAGTTTGTTAATAAAGCTCACCATTTAAATCTTTTTTGGTGATGAAAAATAGTTCCTTTCCCCCAGAAGTAATAAAGGAACAGAGAAAACCCCAAACAACCTTTTCACTTTAAAATCAACTCACTCTGCTGGGTTTCTGAATTGTCATAGAAATAGAAACACTGGCATTTTGCAGCTAGAACTGCAGTAGGATGAAATAAAATGGTTAGTTCATTAATGCAAACCTCACGAGACCTGAATTTCTTGCTCAGCTGCAGATGTTTGGTGTCCTCATGCAGTTGACTGGTGAACAGCACAGCACAGAGATGCCTAAGTCATCTTTCAAGTGGTATAACCATGGGAAGCAGTAAGGTTGTCCTAGCAATGTGCCACAGCATGAATCACTGATGGAACAGACAGAATCAGTAATAGCATTACCTTTGGAGGAGGGTAGAACTGCACCCAGAAGTCAGTGTCTAGTTCAATGGTATTGTTGACTTTTGCATATGCAGAACAGTTAAGAGCATGTCTTGGACTGAATCTTGAATTGATAAAGATGTTGTTAGGCTGTTTAAGGGTTTGGACTTAAAATTCTGAGAAAACTTGGATGGAAGATAGCTATAGAGCTGCCAAGCCATGCCAAGATGGAGCTATTTAAAGAGGAAACTCTGTGGAAAGTTATCTGTCAGAAACCCAACTTGCTTAGACCATAGGGGGTCTCCAAAGTTAGTCAGTAACTAAAGTGGGATTAAGTTCAGTGTCAGTCAGGTGCCCAAGTTTCTCTGTGGCTTTATCCTTTAGCTGTAGTCTTGTAAACACAGGACAAAGGTAGTTCTCTGCCTCACAATGACGTTTAGAAATAGAAGCATGACAGTTTTACAAATACTGTGCAGATGGCAAGCATTCTGTAAATTCAAACTGTAGATCTCATTCAGAAACAGGCTCACTGTCTGTTTAGGAACCATCTAACCATGGTGATTCCCTTTTTCCTCTTCCTGTTGGCAAGGTTCATGTTTTGTAGAGGCTGGACTTTGTGAGAGCAGAAGCACAGGATCTTTGCATTCTCTGCACTGACCTACTGTGGAAGTAAAGTAATAGTTATCTAATGGTAATGAAAGTGTTTTGAGAGTCTCCAATGAACAGTATTCTATGTTTTTGTAGTTGCATTCTTGAACCAATTCTGTTTGTACAGCTCTGCTTCTGAGGACAGCTATAGAAGTCACAATGCCATTGTATAAATAAAGTATTTACCCATTAAAACAACGTGTTATTCAGGAAATTGCTGTTATTGGCTATGATTTCTGGTACATCTGGATGAATTATTCTGTAGGAAGTTATTTGTTGAGTTTCTATCTCTTTTATGCTTTTTGCGAGTATGGGACATTTCATACATCTGCAGATATTTTGGTTTGTGGATGGTGTTTGCAAACTACTTATTCTGCACTGCTTAATTATTGATAGTTGTGATTAAACATTCTAGCTGTGTATATGGAGTTTGTGACAGATAGGGGAATGCATCTTTGACAAATGGTGAACTCTTATTTTTGTTGCCTTTCCCAGTTTTTTCTTTTGGAATAAGAGTCAATAGCATCCTGACACGTATCAGCAGGAACATAATAGATCAAGGCAGGTGATCATCACTCAGCACTCATTAGAGCACACGTGGAATGTTGTGTCCAGTTTTAGGTCTGTCAGTATAAGAAGGATATAGATGAACTTGTACGATGGCCACCACCATGGTGAGGGGCTGGAGCACTTGTTCTGTGAGGAAGGACTAAGGGAGTGTGTGTTGTTCAGCCTAATGAAGAGATGGCTTCAGAGGGACCTAGCAGAAGCCTGGTCATACTTGGGGAAAACAGTGCAGAATGGAATTGAATAGCCAGTTGGTGTGATGACAGTGAAAGATGTTGATGTCAAATCAGGTCTTAGAGGCCTGGGGGGCACGAGACAGGCTATGCATCGTCACAGACTGAACCATGGCTATGTTGTGTTGTAGTTGCTTCTTGAGTCAGTGATAAGCATTCATAAGGCACAAATTCAGAAAACTTCTGTGAGTGTCCTGAAGCACTGATGTATGACTCGATGTGCCAAACATTGCTCAGCCAAATTCTCTACTGGAGGAAATTCTACTACAGCCTATGGGATTAGGTCAGCAGATGGTTTGGTATTTCGCAAGTGTTCTTACTTAGAATCATAGAATCATAGAATAATTAGGGTTGGAAAGGACCTTAAGATCATCCAGTTCCAACCCCCCTGCCATGGGCAGGGACACCTCACACTAAACCATGCCACCCAAGGCTCTGTCCAACCTGGCCTTGAACACCGCCAGGGATGGAGCATTCACAACTTCTTTGGGCAACCCATTCCAGTGCCTCACCACCCTTGCAGTAAAGAATTTCTTCCTTAGATCCAATCTAAACTTCCCCTGTTTCAGTTTGAACCCGTTACCTCTTGTCCTGTCACTGCAGTCCCTGATGAAGAGTCCCTCCCCAGCATCCCTATAGCCCCCCTTCAGATACTGGAAGGCTGCTCTGAGGTCTCCACGCAGCCTTCTCTTCTCCAGGCTGAACAGCCCCAACTTTCTCAGCCTGTCTCCATACGGGAAGTGCTCCAGTCCCCTGATCATCCTTGTGGCCTCCTCTGCACTTGTTCCAACAGTTCCATGTCCTTCTGATGTTGAGGACACCAGAACTGCACACAATGCTCCAAGTGAGGTCTCCCAAGAGCAGAGTAGAGGGGCAGGATCACCTCCTTCGACCTGCTGGTCACGCTCCTCTTGATGCAGCCCAGGATACAGTTGGCTTTCTGGGCTGCGAGCGCACACTGAAGCCGGCTCATGTTCATTTTCTCATTGACCAACACCCCCAAGTCCTTCTCTGCAGGGCTGCTCTGAATCTCTTCTCTGCCCAACCTGTAGCTGTGCCTGGGATTGCTCCGACCCAGGTGTAGGACCTTGCACTTGGCATGGTTAAACTTCATCAGGTTGGCATCAGCCCACCTCACAAGCGTGTCAAGGTCCCTCTGGATGGCATCCCTTCCCTCCGGCGTATCAACCGAACCACACAGCTTGGTGTCATCGGCAAACTTGCTGAGGGCGCACTCAATCCCACTGTCCATGTCACCGACAAAGATGTTGACCAAGACCGGTCCCAGCACCGATCCCTGAGGGACACCACTCGTTACCTGTCTCCAGCCGGACATCGAGCCATTGACCACAACTCCTTGCGTGCGGCCATCCAGCCAGTTCTTTATCCACCAAGTGGTCCATACTTTATTTGTGGAAGTAAAGACAAAATAGCTGAAGGTGAAGTAAAACTAATTGTGAGTGCTTGGACATGCCTTGTGGGGTATGGTCAAGTTCTAGGAAGCACTAAATGCTTTCTGCCAGGCCCAAAATCACTGGGATCTCATTGACTTCTGATTATATTGTCTGAATTTAAAGTGATGTTTGTGCATACCAGATATTTGTGCATGCCAGGCATACATAAACCACAGTTTATGTGTCTTAGTTTATCAGTATGCTGCTGATCATCCTCTGTCTCTGTTAATGTCGATATATTCAGCTGTTTACAAGGGGCACTAAGCAGCCTGTGGGAACAGGACGTCTCTCAGACCTCCACAGTGGGTGTCATGGCTTGAAACTAAACTGACAGGACATTAAGGGGCTTGAATACCCAAAATGCTTTTAGTGTTAGACATGGTCTCCCCATCCCATGGAAAGACACTGCAGTCCAGTACCAGACTGTGGCAAGGACCGGGTTCCCCTCTTCAGGAGCCTTCAAGCTACCTCTTAGGGGGTCTCTGTCCTCTTCTGTCAGTTACAGGATATGTCCCACAGTGGCTGACTCTTGTCTATTGCCTGATGGTGCTCAGGTTCTTCCAGAAGCCACAAACAGCTTAGGTACCAGGGTGCAATTTGAAGGTAAACCAAGCTGGCCAGTCCCAACTGTACACCCAAGTACCATTAAAACTTACTGTGTTCTGGGTCTGATCACCCATGTGGCATTAAGCCCTGGACATATGGAGTTGCAAATATAAACATTTAGTTGACACATAAATAACAATGATGCACAAAACCATGACGCAAATACCCTTTTGGTGGACTGAGAGTGGCCTTTAGGCTGAGCCATTCAAGAGCAGCAAAGGTCTTTCTGTCTTTCTTCTCCGCCGTATCCATCTGTCATTTCTCTCTGAGTCTGCCCTCCTTCCTCAATGCCAAGCTGCTTTGGATAATTTGTCCCAATTAATTAGATCCCAGAGGTGTTTTCAAAAGCCTGTGTCATTCAATCCCCATGCTCTTGGCTACCTATTGAATGACATAATCTAGGATCCTATTAAGGAGATCAAGCACTTAACTTACTTTTTGTCAACATTCATAGCACACTAAAGAGCTGGGATTTACATGGAAGCCCATCTGAAATGCTAATGCAAATAATTAACTCCAGCCTGCAGACTCTATTCAGATTGCTCACTGAACCCCAACACTGAGTCAAGAAATGAAACCGGAAGCTTGTTTTTAATGAGTCTTTTCTCACTACTAATTTAAACTGTGATTTAATTTTTGACGGTATTTCCCTTCATTTGAAGTACAATTAACGGGTGTGTGTGATTGCCAATCCTTTCCTAAAACACCAAACTTTTTTGGTGCCTTGTTCAGTACTCTTTCAGGAGACTACATAACTTTTAACAAGGTTCCCCAGCCTACCTTTTATGTCCGATACCACCAGCTGCCTTCTTGCATCTCTAATGAACGTTATCTTCCTTGTCTCACTCCACCCTCTCATCACTTTCATTGTTTTCCCCTTCATTGACAGGTGGTCTTGTGGGTATAACAACATCATTAAACAGCTCTAAAGCTGCTAGTAGGAAAATAGTTATTGAGTGAATCAGAGTTATCATCATGTGAGACACCTTTACTGCTATAGCTGAATGAACAACTGAGAGTATCTGCTACATTTAACTGCTTCTGTTCTGATTGATCGCATCCATCAGGTTTATAGATTTTGGGTTTCTGTTGATTTCTATGAATCATGGTTCACTTTCATTTCGCAATTAAAGAGGTTTGGGGGCACCTGAAATATTTGAGGCTGCCTTTCCTCCCATCTCCTGATGTGGGGGGCAGATGTGACAGAGGGTCTCTGTGTAACTTGCATCATAGCAGCCTTCCAGTGTCTGAAGAGGGCCTACAAGGATGCCGCAGAGGGACTATTCATCAGGGACTGTAGTGATAGGACAAGGGGTAACGGGTTCAAACTTAAACAGGGGAAGTTTAGATTGGATATAAGGAAGAAATTCTTTACTGAGAGGGTGGTGAGGCACTGGAATGGGTTGCCCAGGGAGGTTGTGAATGCTCCATCCTTGGCGGTGTTCAAGGCCAGGTTGGATGAGGCCTTGGATGACATGGTTTAGTGTGAGGTGTCCCTGCCCATGACAGGGGGGTTGGAACTGGATGATCTTAAGGTCCTTTCCAACCCTAACTATTCTATGGTTCTATGATACCCTGAAGCACTTACAGTAGCATTATGAGCCCATATTTAGGCAACTGAGTCTCCCCCATTTGACTCACATGTGACTGTGGCTTGAAAAGTGATTTATTTCTTTTTCTGCAATCAAAAAAAAAAAAAAAAAGCCTTCAGAGATGTTGAAAAAGAAAGAGAAAAGAGAAAAAGATGGGAAGAAGCAGTGCTCTGAAGTTAGTGCCACCACACACAAGTAACTCCTGTTGAATATTCCTGATATCTATTATTACCATAAGGAAAACTGCCTGTTGTTAAGTGGTGAAAATGTAAACCCAGATCACAGTTCAGTCACCCTTCAGGCATTCATCAAGAGGAGGTAAAAATGAAGCCACATGAAGGATCGTGGACATCTGTACAGACTGTTCTGTACAGGATTCTGAAACAGGCTTGTACAAAGCATCCAAGGGATTCTCTTGGACTGGTTTTCTCAGTGTGAAGATTGAGTTTTGGAGAAAGAAAGTGAGCCTCAAGGTGCCTGGTAAATGAGAAGGTCAGGAGTACTTCAACATGGAGTGTTATTTGAACATCTTCTATTTAATTGAAAAATATTAATGGTAGAGAATAGAGTGCAGAAAGCAGCCAGTGATTTGGAAGCTCTATCAGCAATAAAACTCTTGATGCAGCCTTGTTCAAGACGAGCCCCAGCATGCAAAAAAGAGACAGGACAGACCTTTTGCTCTAATTTAAAAGCTTAATTAACTGCTCTTAACAATGATTGTGACTCAAAAATCCAGGTCTAAGTATGCAGAGGGCACAGTCCCTCTTTCCTGCCATTAACTAATGGCAGCAGCGCTGCTCTCCTCTCCAGGTAAGTGAGCAGAAGAAGTGTTAAATTAGGAGTCACCATAGGAAAGGAAATTGCCGCTAAAGCTGATCCCATATGAAGCCTGGCCTGCTTAGATTAGAGTAGTGTTCAATTTGTAGTCAAGCAGCAGCAGATGGGCCGCTGACATCCTGAGGTTTTGCTGTGGATGTTACTGCTGGGCATGATCTGCTATTGAATAATGTTTCACATTTACATTTTGCAGTTCACAGAGCTATGACATCTCGTGTCAATGCAAATAAACCTGTCACAGTCTGATACTGTGTTGGAGGCAGTAGATTGAAAATTGATTGTGTGACTTGCTGGAATATAAATCATGTATTTATTTACCCTGATCCATGGACTTGCAATTAGTCAATACATATTCATAAAATATGGGTTAGGTAAATTAACACTTGCCTATTGTAAATTACAACTGAGAATAATTTGCAGTGTCTGAGAAGTCAAAAATGCCGTTCATTTTAAAATGGATTTGATGCATTGCATTATTTAACCATTCCCTGAATAATTTCAAGCCTTGAATTTAGACACAACACAAAGTATTGCTGACATGCAGAAGAAATTTGATTAGAAGAATAGCCTTTTCTCTTCCATATATTGATACTCTTTTGCATACATGTTTTAATTGACCAGTCCAAAAGGAGAACTATTCAAATTTGGACCATCATTCTGGCCTTACATTTCTGTTACAAGGAGATCTAAACCCACCATAAATTTCTGATACATTCATCTATGCTACATGGCTTCTTCCTTTATGAGTTAAAGTATAATGTATCATGTATAATCCAGGTTAATATTGGCTTGCATTGCTCCCATCAGGATAAGTTATAGTACTTACTCAACCTGGTGAAATAATAGGTTGGAAATGTATGGAAATGGTGGTTACTGGGTGAAAGGACTTTGGCTAGAGATAGCATGGAAGATATTTGTAGCCCTACTCTGCCTAATTTGAATCAACCATCTGAACCTAACTATTTTGCCTCTTGGCCAAATGCCTCATCCCTGGACTACTGAACATAAATGTGGCCAGTGCATGGTCTCCAATAGTCAATAGCTATTGCCAGTGGAGGAGTGTAGAAATTGAGCATATTTGGAGAGCTCTCTCTTCAGTCTATGTCCCAGCTTTCAGTAGCATAGAGCGAAGATAATTCCTCAGCCAGCAGTGTTTTCCTCTGTGTTTACAGCTCTTACTGGCTTTTTGAAGCCTGTTTGAAGATGTTTCCTGTGTTCTTTCTCCCTGATATTTACTGTAAATTGAATCTCAGCCGTGAGTGGCTTTTCAGAAATTTTCATTGAGTACATGTGTTTTTTTGGTGCTTTTATGTTTGTAAATTGGAATTTTTGAGTGAGAATTTGTTGTCTGAAAAACTAAAACCCCACAAAACAGCTCCAGGACAGAAAACAGGGATTATGTATGAAAATGGGTTGTGGGTGGATGTGAATTTCTTGGTGAACAGTGCTTCAAAGAGACAAGGAGCACACTTAAGTTCTAATCTATTAGAATTCAAAGAGTTCATAGTATGATGATCATATTCTGAAGTCTGCTTTTCTGCTGAGTAATGTATTACATTTCAAGCAGGTACCTGGGTATTGAAGTCAGCATAGGTAAGCAAAGAGGTATTCATCTTAAAGCGCAGGTTCAATTCAACCACTACAAATATGAGGAGTGGAGAATGCTACTGTAATTTGCACAACAAAACTGTGGAATTGCAGAATTTATTGTGGTGAACATTAATGGCTGTGTGATACAGTTTTGTCCTTCTGGGAATGCAGAAGTATAGAATTTTCCAGTTAGGTTCACACTGAGCATGAATTTTCCACTTTCTGGCCATGTACTGAGAAAAACTGCCCAATGCAGAGTGATTTGTTTTCACTTTTCTTCACAGAATCAAGTTCTTTAAAGATAAAGAAAGCCAATAAAATGCTTTTATGATTCTATCTCAACCACAAAACAATTTTTCTGCAGAAAGATTGAAGAAGGGTAATGGGTTAAAACTGAAACAGGGGAAGTTTAGATTGGATATAAGGAAGAAATTCTTTACTGAGAGGGTGGTGAGGCACTGGAATGGATTGCCCAGGGAAATTGTGAATGCTCCATCCCCGGCAGTGTTCAAGGCCGGGTTGGACAGAGCCTTTGGTGACATGGTTTAGTGTGAGGTGTCCCTGCCCATGGCAGAGGGGCTGGAACTGGATGATCTTAAGGTCCTTTCAAACCCTGACTATTCTATGATTCTAACATGGAATTACTCTTGAGTCAGAGCGTGTAATATCTATCATGTCTCCTATGTCATGTGGAAAGTTTTATGTGGAATAATGGGTATTCTTCTGTCTGTCATAGTAAATAAAGGAATATAAGGTGATTTGCCTCTGGTATTCTTGAGGTGTTAGTGTTTTTGACAGTGCTTCCTCGCCTGTTTGAAGGTGCCTAGATACCAAACAAGCCCATATTCAAATTTGAATTGTAAATATCTACTCAGTTTAGAAAGAAACTTAAAAGGTGCTATACCTGGGGACAGTATAGCTGTCTATATATCTATCTATATATATATCTATCTATATCTATATATAGATATGGTTCTATATATCTATCTGTATGTTTTTTCATCCTCACAGCATTTAAACCATGTTCTTCTCAGTATGCTGATTCTCATGGAGAAATGCTGCCAGAAATCACCCACATGGCATATTGCTCAGCCAGTGTGCTCTGGGCGTTTTGCTCCTCACTCTCCCTTAGTAGCTATGGTGTTAAGTCCAGCCTGCTCTCAAAGGAGCAGTGGTGTGACAAGAAGACAGGCTGGAAACTTGGAATCAGTGTGGGAACTTTGGCATGGAACCATCACTCACTTCTATGCTGTAGAAACCTTCCTTTGACTCAAAATAAAATGTACCATATGCTGGTAGCTGAACTGCTGTATTTAATTTCATTCTTTTAATTGACATCAGTTTTCCAAATAAAATTAGCTTGAAACAAAATGCCATAAGGTTACATTGAAACTAGATTTCAAACCAAGAAATCATATTGTTTCCAAAAGTGTTACAGAAATAACTTTCTTGTTTTCTGGAGCAAGGTTTGGAGTTCTTTTGTACCTGGGAAACTCAATTTTAAGAAATGAATTTACTACTGTTTGAAAAACACTGACATTGTAAACTCTGTGTCTGTCTCAGGGAAATGGGGATAATGCTGCTCCCGCTAAAGCTATGCTCTATACACTGAAAGTAATGATATTTTTCTCAGCTTGTAAATTAGTAATGAGAGGACAAGGGGTAACGGGTTTGAACTTAAACAGGGGAAGTTTAGATTGGATATAAGGAAGAAATTCTTTACTGTAAGGGTGGTGAGGCACTGAAATGGGTTGCCCAGGGAAGTTGTGAATGCTCCATCCCTGGCGGTGTTCAAGGCCAGGTTGAACAGAGCCTTGGGTGCCATGGTTTAGTGTGAGGTGTCCCTGCCCATAGCTGGGGGGTTGGAACTGGATGATCTTAAGGTCCTTTCCAACCCTAACTATTCTATGATTCTATGATTACACCAGATAAAATAGGCAGAACATTTATAATAATGTAAGACATGTGCATATGCAGATAGCAATGCAAAACAGAGGACAGCATCTGAGATGCCAAACTGATTTTCATTCACCCCCTCTGTCCCTCTGCATTGAAGAGCAATGTGTCTGTTCTTCCCCTTTACCAGCTGATAAAATGAGACATGAGTTTTATCCCCCCTTCCAAGGAGCCATGTGGACACGAATTCACAGCACAGGCTTTTAAGTTTTACAGTGCTCTGACAGAGGTTCAGGTTAAAATACACAGAAATCATCATCATAATAAATATTATAGATAATATAAATAATAAATAAAATACACGTAAATACACAGGTCAGCCACCAGGTAGACACAGCCACAGTTGTAACTCCAGAGTGCATGTTGTCATCAAGGTGCATCTATATTGGTGGTTTAGTTTGTGTCAGGAGCTTTTGAAGAAACCCATCTGTGTCATCCCCTTTACTGTGCTTTTATTCACACCGTGGAGTACTCTTGAAGTGCTCAAATTGGGTTTCTTTGGCACGAAAGTAACCACAAGATGTGCCCCAAATGCATCCAACTGTTAATGGATCTTCAGTTCAGAGGAGCAGACTAGAGCTAGGCTAATGGTAGTCTCACTGACAGCATACCTGTGAGTGTTGGTCCTTACCACCAGTTGTTTCTCTCCAGATACCTGCCCTTGGGCTACTCACTAATATAAACATACTTCATCTTGTGCAGAAGAGGAAACGTGGACTAATAGGTTACTTTCCTATTCTTTTTTTTTCACATGTGCTCAGTGATGTGGCAATCTGGCCTGTTTCCTTGTCCAGTTTTGGTCCTTAGGCAGCTCTGTGCATAGCGTGATTGCTCCAATTTATGTTATCAGGCAAACAGCAAAGGCACCTGGTATCAGATCGTACTGAGGCATAGCTGAGGGAGAGCAGCTAAAGCTCAAGTGATGGATGATGGCATCCATGTATGTTCCCTTAGGGAACATTTCCCTTAGGGAAAGGCTCAAGGGCTCACTCAACCTCATACCCAATTTCTGTGACCTTGTCTAAGAGCAGATAAATCCACAGAGTTAAGGAAGGCAACAGAGAATCTGCAGATGTCAAGGATTTTATTCACCACTGAAGCTGCCTGACTTGATGGCGGGATGGGTTGACTCCACCTGGGGCTTACTTGAAGCCTGCTCACAGATTAGTACAGAATTTCCCTGACTATGCAAAACCCCTACAAGTACCTTATCATAGTTCCCCAGAGCTTTAAGTTACATTACCTTATCATTCTGCTGCTCACTGTAGTCTGTGATGGTGTCTGTATGGCCTGTAAGATGGATCTCATATGCTCTCCAGTGGAAAGATGCACATCCTCACCAGTTTCTGCCCCATAGAAACATAGAATAGTTAGGGTTGGAAAGGACCTTAAGATCATCCAGTTCCAACCCCCCTGCCATGGGCAGGGACACCTCACACTAAACCATGTCATCCAAGGCCTCATCCAACCTGGCCTTGAACACCGCCAAGGATGGAGCACTCACAACCTCCCTGGGCAACCCATTCCAGTGCCTCACCACCCTCACTGTAAAGAATTTCTTCCTTAGATCCAATCTAAACTTCCCCTGTTTAAGTTTTAACCTGTTACCCCTCGTCCTGTCACCACAGTCCCTATAGGTACCATAGGTAGAGGGATGCTTTTCCTCACATTCATAGGGCATCGGGCAGGTGTGCTCTGTACTGAGTTCTTACATCTTGAGTTTGTTTCTTTCACTGATCCTGCAGTTCCAGATTATCCTCTAGAGTATGCAATTGAATGACACCTTTTCTGGATTTGTTTCCAAGGAGAATGATCATGATATGGTAAAATGGACTAGACTCCTTCAATGAAAGCTGCTCGTAATCGTAATCGTATGGGTATCTTTAGAAATTAATAACTGTTAACAGAAGACAAACCTGTAGCTCTATAATGATGTCCCATTGATGACTTTTGAGCTTAAAAAGAATTAGATGCTTCAAAATGAGCAATTTGGAAAGATATGAGAACAAATATAAGTTTCTTCTCTCACCTCTAAAAGAACTTAACCCATTGGTAATTCCAAGAAAATTGCCTAGGAAAATGGTGAATGGAAATGTTGGAATTTCCACGCTCTTGAGTAGTTAACTATGTTTTTCCTGCAATGGTAAATGGTGGATTTTCTGTTGATATTGAATGCCCAGCAAAGAGACACAAGGGAAGAGGAGTGATTTCAGGCAATCATAAACAGATTGTCACACATCCTGGGTTAAACAGTTGGGAGAATTTATGGAGTATGTAAGAGACTGTTCACTTTACATTGCAGCTTGAGCCCTTCAACACTGGGTTCAAGTAACACAGGAGGACTCCTGGTCTTAACCATTACTGAAAATTGAGTGACAGAGGTAATCCAAATAGACACATTTAGTAGGTTTGTTGCTGAGAAAGATAGTCAAATTGTGTACTTGAAACATGTAACTGTTTTGTCTGCTTTGGAAAAACCCTGAAGTCGTGCTGTTCATTTTGTTCAGCGAGAAATATATTAATTTATCATTTTGTGAGAGCTGTATCTTCCAAAATGCCTTCCTATCCCCTTCAAATTTATAAACTTGAGGTAGTAAAATGGATTCTGCTTGTTTTAATTTCTTCACATTGCCTAACAAATCTACAGGTACGTGACCTGTGAGATGGTGAACCACAGTTGGGAGAGGCCTTTGGACATCGTAGAACCATGGAATAATTAGAGTTGGGAAGGACCTTAAGATCATCTTGCTCCAAACCCCCTGCCCTGGGCAGGGACACCTCACACTAAACCATGTCACCCAAGGCCTCATCCAACCTGGACTTGAACACCACCAGGGATGGAGCATTCACAACTTCCCTGGGCAACCCATTCCAGTGTCTCATCATCCTAACAGTAAAGAACTTCTTCTTTATATCCAATCTAAACTTCTCCTGTTGAAGTTTGAACCCGTTACCCCTTGTCATATCACTACAGTCCCTGATGAAGAGTCCTTCCCCAGCATCCTTGTAGGCCCCCTTCAGATACTGGAAGGCTGCTCTGAGGTCTCCACACAGCTTCTCTTCTCCAGGCTGAACAGCCCCAACTTTCTCAGCCTGTCTCCATACGGGAGGTGCTCCAGTCCCCTGATCATCCTCGTGGCCTCCTCTGGACTTGTTCCAACAGTTCCATGTCCTTTTGATGTTGAGGACACCAGAACTGCACACAATACTCGAAAGATGCTCAAAGGGCGTCTGGAGCATGGTGGAGACTCCCGATCCTTTCTGGGTAATTCATTCCTATGCTTGAATACAGTGAAATTAATTTTTCTTAATGCTTGAATGGAATTTTCTGGACTCCAGGTCATGCCCGGTGCTTCTCAGACTGTTATTGGGCACCATGGAGAAGTCTGGCAAAGGTTAAAGTGTGCAGTGCAGGGACTGTTGAGTGCAGAGTCTTTCTAACCAGAGCTGTTGTGCCCTCCTCTCCTTAGCTCTTCCCCTTATCCAGAAGGCAGCCCATCCCAGCCTCACTGCTTTGATATCATCTCTTTCTTTTTTTCCTTGTTTTGGTAGGAACATACAGTTTTGGTCCCTTCTTTATGGAGATTCCATAGAGACAGAAGGCTTGGCAAGGTTCTTTTGATCAGTTTTCACTTTATTTCTCTTCTTCATACATAAAATTTGTTCCTATTCTTATTCCCCCTTCCCAATCTCCCAATTAAAAGAGTGACTTGTGATGGGATAAAAATAATCTGAAGTGTTTCTTTTCACACTGTGTATTTAATGTATTTTATAATATATACTGTATTTTTCTTATACTTGCACTATGTATACAAGAAGAGTCTGAAATAGAATGTACCCACAGAATCCATATAATAGGTTTTGAAGGGACCATGATTTCAAATGTCTGTTGCTACTCTTGACTTGAGACTTGACTTTTGCAGCAAGTTAAAGACTTGCTGACATCTAAGGTGACATCTACACTGTTAGATAGCTCCTCCAGAGGAGGTATTTCCTAGCCTCAAAGTCAGGGGATGAAAGTAGCTCCCACAGATGCTCTATAACACAGGTGTTTTTAAGAGAGAATTGGTTGTATTTGCAAATGATGATCAGAAATCAATACTTTTTTTGGCTCAAGGAGCCTGAAATGAAGTGATGCCTCTGTCATAGCCTCAAAGCTTGCCATTCTGTGGCAAGTATGTCCCAGGGCATGTGTTGAGAGGTTGTGCAGACACCTGAGGGAGCAAGGCTTTCTGGGGTAACATTGAGTACTCTGGTTTGGATCAACCTGTATTATTTAGTTTTATTCTATACTACCTGTAAGTGAGTTTGCTGGAGTCAACAGTCCTCAGTTATAGCCAAGGCTTTGTCTGGGAAGGACCAAGCTGGTTACCTTTGAAAGGGTCTGGGAACAAATCAGGGCATGAAAGTTGGATCTGAAATGCCAGAAAAGTCAGAGCTAAACTGACATGGTCTCATTAGCCAATAAATGTTGTTCAAATCCTGTCATTCCCAGCAGAGTTACAACTGAACATGCCATTTCTATGGTCATTCCAATTTTAAACTGATTCTTGAGGATACAGTGACCCCCTATCCTCCTCCTTTCCCATCTTTTAATCTGCCAGATCCAAATAAGTGTAATTTATCTTGGAACTAAACCTAGCTTTTCTAAGGCAAAATATCAAATGTACGGTCTACACGGGGCTGCCTGCTGCAGTTTCTAACCTGTTTTCTATTAGAATGTGCCTGTTTGATTTGCCCTTTGCAGCTATTGGAATACTGCCCAGCATTGCGGGATTGGTTAAGGTATTAAAATCCTTTCTCTCCTAGGTTCATGTCTGGAAAGGGTTAATTGTGCCACCCATGAACATTTCCAGTTAACAGCTCCTCCACTTTTAGCTCCCTTGAGAACTTCTATTTCTGTCATTGTGTTGTTTCCTATTTACTTCTCACCAACAGCTCCCTTTGATTTAAATCCATGTAGTTACGTAGAGCTCTATGTGAGAGCTGAATGGAGCTGAAAGTTGCTTACACAATGTGGTGCACAGACACCTATGCGGGCGCCGTTATTGATCCTGCAAGGAAATGTCATGTCACTGAATCTCCAGCAGAGATCAATGTGTGAGCAGAACTGCAAAGAGCAGTGAGATGTGCCAGCAATGGCAGCTTAATTTGGGTCTTCACGGTGTTCTGAATGCAGCCGGGTGGTTTACTGTGAATGGGATAAATGACATGAACTGTTTGAACTGCCTTTAAGTGTCAGCCTTTATGCTCTTCTGTTGTAGTGGAAAGTTTCTTCACTGACACAAAGGCAAGAATATGCATAGGAGCTTTTATATTTTCACTTTCAATGCATTTTGTGGCCAGAAGAAGAGTTGCATTTGGGTGCTTTTTAATTTTTGGATACCCATAAGGAAAAATGTCTCAGGTTTAGAAACTTTTTAGTGTTTTCCGAAAGCTCTGCACCTCTACTCTGAAGCAGGAGATATACCTCAGGGAAAATGTCTTCCTTGTCCATCATCCTGATGCTTAGTGTCTGCAGCATGAGAAGAGATAACAATTACGAGACTGCTATCCAATCTATAGTTCTGCCTCTTCCTCTCAGTCAAATAAAATAGTGCCATGCAAGTTTTGATCATGGTGAATCTGAGCTGACTCCATGTGGTTCTTTCTTAGATGCCGGTGGTCAGCCAGAGAAAAGGGTGCAAATTGTAACTTTTATTGGTATAAGAAGAAAACTGTTGAGTTTTAAGTAGATTGAAATATAAAATGAAAGCTAACAGAGGTTCTTGGTATAAAAAATGAAACTGTTAACCTTTAAGGTGATTGGTAGGTACTAATATTAGACAGGTATGGTCAGTCAGAGATTGGTGATGATGGAAAGTCATATGACGAGATGGATGAACCATATCTGGCTGGGAGACCTCTGTGATGCCTAGACCAGAGATTACTGATAAAAGCACAAGCAGTGGCAGATGAGTTTTGGGAATGCTCTTCCAAAGATCCCAGAGGAGAACTGTCATAAACCTGAGTGCCAGATGGAGAGGAGAAGAGGAGGAACCTACCTTCACTGTATGCCTGATACAGAGAAGCCATGCATGTGGACTCTGGGCTGGATCAGTGAGAGAGTACCCCCAAATCTGTGATGCTCAGCCATCATCATGTCTGAATGAATGATGACCCTGCTAGTCATCGCTCATTCAGCATATAGGAGCATGACTTCTGGGGTGTTGCCAAACTGATGGCATCAGCAGTGGTGGTTCTGCAGGATTATTACAGTTGTATTATTAAAATAATAGTAAGAATATTACTAACGATAGTTGTAAGATTGTATTATGTAATAAAAGATAGTGTAATTCAATATTGTAATATTCCCTGTGTGGAACGTCATCTGCTCAACCATCAGTCTGTCTGTGAAAACTGATCTTAAATTTCTGGAGTCTTGTGACAGTTCCACAGGGAGATAAATGGGTCAGCTCGCATGTCTACATCTTCACAGCATCACAGAATAGATGAGGGTGGAAAGAAAGTCTAAACATTGCCTAGTCCAACCCCTCTCCTCAAACAGGGTCTGCTAAAGTAGGCTCTCCAGAGCAATGTCCAGCTTGGTTTCGAATAGCTCCAAGAACTGAAACTCCTGTTCCTGTATCCCACAGGTTGTGCTGCACCCAACCATCTCTTCTCGACTCGGCCACTCATGTCTTCTAGGCTGCCTGCAAACTATGGCCTTGGACAAATTACATTGGCTTATGGTTTTTATGTGTTTTTGAAACCATAAGTATGGGAACCTCCTTAAACAAGAAAGCTAAGGGAGGGTGGGGAAAAGCAATACTCCCTTATCCTTCAAGAATATCCTGTAGCTACTTGCATTCCAGCCTAATCCCTGTTTTAAGAGGCATAATCAAAGCAAACTGTCCTCCATTCCTGAATCTATGCTTCAAAGCTGGTTCAAGCATGGCCTACCAGCTATCACATTTGTAGCTGCTGATTTTCAGTGTGGATATGAATGTGGGGAACAACACTTGGCTGTCCATACTTCTCCCCTTGATACCTTGTGTACTAGCAATAAGAGAAACCAAGAAAGCTGGATACCTGGATTTTAATGCCAGCTGTATGCAGGAGAGGAATGAATGCTGGATATTAGCTGTGGACCGTGGCAGCCAGGATCTGTTCACTCTGTTCTACATAAGTAGAACAAACAGGATTAGTAATGAGAGATGGTCAGAATTATATTTGCAGAAAAATTAAGGGGCTAATGAGAAGTTATAAAAGGAAAACCAAACAAATAGATATAATTTTCGCAGGCATCGAGAAAGAGAAATAAATAAACTATGGTAAAAATAATCTCACTTTCTTTCCTCCTGAATTTTATATTCTCAACACCAGCCATGTCTGGTCCATCAGGTATCTCAGGGATCCATCTCTGTGCAATTATGTTCCCTGTCTGGCAGTCAAGAAAATTAAAAGGGGGATACAATGTCTAAAAGGCACATTCAGATGTGGGGAAAGTAAGCTGTGTAATTCTCTTAATATTTGTGAGAATACATAGGGGTGAATACTGAATAAGGCTCTGTATCTTAAAGAGATGTTTTCAGAGTTTGCTACTCAGCTTAATAATGGGCAGATCAGCACACTTTTACTTTGGAAACTCAGTTTTACTTTTTGGTCGAAAGCCAGAAACTTTAACCATGTGCTATTGAGGTTATTTTAGTGAAGTTTTCCTAATGATGGAGGTAAGATGGGTGTTACTTTTTAAACGCATTGTCCAAAACCAATGGAAAGACAGCCATCATGATCAGAAAGACTATTTTTGGCGACATCCTACTTTCTGCTATCTTTAGATTAAAAAGGAAAAAAAAAAAATAGCACATTTCTCATTAAATGTGACCTACTTGTAGAATTCACTCATACTGTGATATACAATACACTTTACTGAGGGAGAATGTGCACACAACTCTTCCGGAAAAGAAAGCAATTTTAACCCAAATTCTTCTGTAAAGAAGAGAAAGGGCAGACATTCATTTGGTTTATCTAACATAGTTTTCCTTGCATTTATGCTCTTTCCATAATGTGGAAATCAAGTGAAGCTTCTTTATCCGTGAATTCTTTCCTGATTTTTTAAGGATGTACCTGTGGTGAGGTTGACATAAATGCCTGCAGGAAGAATTGAACCCCGCAGTATTAGGGGTTTATGGCACCTGCCTACTTTAAGCCATAGAATCACCTTGGCTGACTTTGGTGTAGAAAAAAGTGGTGCAGCAACTCAACTGAGGCAAAAGATTAAGCAAAGATTCTGTAACAAGCAATATCAAAACAGCTTTTACATGGACATTGATTTAGATTATACAAAAGGTCACAAATTAGTGAACTATATTTAGAAGCCATGCAAGGCCAAGCATTTGTTTGCAGGCTGGGCTTCAAGTTCATGAATGATTAAAACATTTCTTTTCCTTAATCACTGGAGAGAGGACAAAATGAGTACAAAAATACAAATATGTTAGAAACAAAGACAGAGCAGCTCTAATGTGTTGGGTAAGTAACGGTGTCTGAGGACTACTGGAAACTACTGAGGGACTGACATCTGAAGATAGTGAGTACTTCACTGTCCAGGGATGGGTTTGGGTTTAAAATGATCATTGTGTGTGGCAGAAAAATGCTGACAGTAATGGGAATGTGTGTTTGAAAATGAACCCCCGATATGCCACCTACTAGGACTGAGTTTGGAGCAGAGGTGGTGTCTGAAGATCTTGGAAATGAATAGAGACAGCCTGTAAAAAGAGATTTTGGGTGTATGTGAAGCTTTAAGTGAGATTTATTTCAGGAGAATTCAGAAAGCATTAACTCTCCTGCACACCATCTGCTTGCATCGTAAGGCACAAAATGTTTTCCAATAAGCAGCTGTAGAATCCACAATGGGAAAAACCCCAACCAACACACAAAACAAAACCCCCTCAAACAACCCCAATTTGTGTGCTTGAAAGACAGGGGAAGAGGAAAGATAGGAGGTGTGGAGACAAGCCCATCTTGCCAATGGAGCTGCTGAGGCTGGAAGCTGAATCAATGGGTTGTGTGGGCTAAAACTCTCCTGTACTTATCATGGATGAGTTTCTTCTATACCAGCAACTCCTTAAAGTGCTTGGGGAGTAGGTAGGCTTTTAAGATATAATTTTTATAATACTCATAATTACTTAAGATGAAATAATTATTATGAATTTTCTCCTTTCCATGCCAGGAACACCGCCTGAGTAAACGTATACTTTTTGAAAGTAAACCCCAACCTAATTTAAGATTTCATGTGGTAGACAATCCACCATTTCCTTAAATAAGCTACTCCAAAAGTTTCTCCCTATTAAATATTACATGCCATTTCTACCTGGATCTTGCTGAAAGATTTTGTTGCATGTGCTTGCAATAAGAGATATTTATGTGGCTTTAGAAGTTCTTTACTGCAAGGATGCTGAGGCACTGGAATGGGTTGCCCAGGGAAGTTGTGAATGCTCCATCCCTGGCAGTGTTCAAGGCCAGGTTGGATGAGGCCTTGGGTGGCATGGTTTAGTGTGTGAGGTGTCCCTGCCCATGGCAGGGGGGTTGGAACTGGATGATCTTAAGGTCCTTTCCAACCCTAACTGTTCTATGATTCTATGATTCTAAGTCTATACAAAGATTTAGATAAAGCATTATAACTATAGAGGCCATATGTATGGAAAAGAGAGGCAGGAAGGATGAGATTAGTACAAAGTACCAACATTCATTAAGAGGTCTTATGAGTCAATTAGTGATGGACATGCTTCCTCTTCTCCCTTAGTATTTCTCCTACCTCTATGTTGAAGCCTATGACTAAGTTGTGGTAAAGCTCAAGCCAAGCTGATCTCATCTGGAAAACAAAAACTGCTCCTGCTGGTGAAGAACATTTAGTACTGGTTTGTAATTCCAAGACCATGGTGGCTGACTGGAGTTTCTGCATGTTGGCCTGTGTGCTTACCTCACCCTGCCTATGGATAACAGTGAATCCATATTATCAATGCTGGAAGGATTGCTGGTCTCTCCCCCTGCTAGTCATTTTAGCTTATCCTCTTAGCTATCAACTACAGGAAGGACAGATGGTGTAGTGTCAGCTTAAAAAGTCAGAGCAGTTGAGGATGACAAGTGTTTAAGAGATGGACTTCAAGTACTAAAGAAGTGATGCTCTATTTTTGAGTCAGCGCTGCTCCTTTTTGGGGAGTCATTTTGGGTGATGAGGTTTGCAGCCTCTGAGATGACAGTTAAAAAGGGTTCTGGTGCAGGGTAGTCACTGAAGTTTCTTGATTGAAATGACAATCTGAATACTTCAGAATAATTTTAAGGTAGATATTATTTTTTCTTTTCTTACAGATTGTGGAAGAAAATGGAAATATAATTAGAATATAATAACAGCAATGTTATTCTTCTTAACAACTGATGGCTACTAAAGCAGTCTAAGTGAGTTTAAGTATCTGTGAGTGACTATGATGAAACCACAAAGTAATGGTCTGAAGTCCAACCAAAATGGAATAATGACCAAAATAACTTCATCAACTACCAGCCATGACTTGCACAAAAAAATGAAAGAAGGAACAAGGAAGAGCAAAAGCACTTAAGAACTGAAAAAATCAGACTAATTTTTATCATTTCACTGGAGTTTTTCCTGGATAATATTGATGTAAATGAGAGCAGGGCTCTCTTCTAACATCAAGAACTGAACATAACCATCATTAATTGCTCTTTCATCAGGCAACTGATATCATATCCTTCACCTAAGAATAGCTATGTCTCTTTGAACCTCTACTAATGCAATTATGAAAGGGAGAAGAGCTTTAAAAGTGGGTTTAAATACATTTAGAAGTGGCGAGGTTCTTTGAGTAGTATGCATGAACGAGACATGAATTATGACATTTCAGAAGCTAGCAACGTTTAGTCTTTTTACAGTCAATACACAATTGCAAGAATCACATGGTTTTAGTTTTTATCTGCTTTCTTGTCAGGAAAAGATTATACTTACAGCAGTGATTTTATGAGTCTCTATTAAAGAACAGCAATCTAAAAATCATACTCCTGATTGAAGGGTTTTTTTTCCTTTTTTATTTTAATATGAAAGTTGTATTGTGAAAGTTGTAAGGAAGAAGATTGGAGGTAAGAAAATTCATGCCGGGTTACGTCATATATATATGGGTCATCCTATCATAAGAGAAAAGGAGGACAAAAAAACCCAAACAAGAAAGGAAATGATAGCTCTACAAATCCAAAATTCTTTAGAGAAATTCATGTACATTTTGCAATGGAATTATCATGACATCATTTGTACAAACTGATTCAGTTTCATTTTGGCACTATCATGATAAAAATTAATCATTTTCTCTACCTCATAAAAGTAATTTTGATTTGAGCCAGGCAGTCAGCAAAAAACCAGTAGTACAGGTCTATACTTGCTGTATCTTGAGACTGTTCAGTATGGAAGAAGGGATCCATATTTCAGATATTCCTGTGATATAGTTTGTTTGAAAAACATTTTTACTGCTTCAGAGTCTTTCCCAAAATGGGATTATTCCTCTTGTTGAGTTCTTCATGCATTGCAAATGGAACGGGTTTCTCTGTGTGGTTTGATAGGCACAGAATCAATTCCTCATTTAACGGCTCAGTTCTACATTGTTTGCATTAAGAAATTGCTATCAGTGTTAGTTTGGCAGCTTTATGAATTGCCTCCTCAGTGCCATGTTGGATGAGAGCATGGTTGAAATCACACATGGATATAAACTTCAGTTAGTTTGCAGAAAGCCTCATGTGTTACTTACCCTTATAGGTAGTCTGTAACACAAACCTCCTCTTCCCAAATCCTTCTAAACTTCATTTCTTCTATCACTGAGTGAAATGTTCTGTTCAATCTGAAACATTTTTTAATCATAGAAAATTCAAAGTCTTTGTTTGGATCTAAACTAAAATAAATCTGGAATTTGACTTTGCTTGACCTGTGTCTCTTTTTGCTTTTGCCACTTAATGGGAAAAATCAGTTATTCACTTAATCCTAGTCTCAGTGACAGCTGGAGTTCTAGATAGTTTAACTTCTAAGTTAAATAACTTCTAATTAAACTGGTCAATGAGCACTACATCAAGTTGCTGTGTTTGTGATGGCATTTCTTATAAGTACAGCATGATTTACATCAGATTATTTTGACTGTCTAAAATGTAAATGAATAGTCTAATATATAGTCTAGACACTAAAAGTTCTATAGTCAAAAGAGAAAAGGAGGCTGCAGAGGGTACATTATCCCTTAAGGTAGAAAGAATGAATCACCATCTGGAAGCACCTGTTTCTCCCTGCTGACAATGGAGAGAGGAAAATCAGCTTAGACTAGATGGCTAACTTCCACTGTCAATTCAATGTGAATTCTTCCTGAGCATCACTAGTGCCTCAGGAGAATTGCTATTGAGTGTCTTGTTTAATCTGTCAATTATTTAACCAGATTGAAACAGATTATTTAAAGGTTTCCACTTTTATCTTTGGTATTCTGTATTTGAATGCATGTAGTTTAGCATTTCACCCATGTTGGAATCCTGACCTTTGTACTGCTAAAAGCCATGCTGGAATGATGTATTCCATCCAAATAAAGAGTTTAAAATGCTCTCTGTTTAAAAATTTAAGTATTTTTTTCTGTTTGAGTCTTGTTTCATATTTTAATAATGACCTGAATAATTTAACAGCATTTGGGCTAAATAAAAGCCTATATGACATGTTTTCTCCTTTGCCATTTGAGACACTATTACACAAAATAATGTCTATGCAGATGAACAAAGGTCTCCCTTGTGACCTGTGGCATGTATAATTTTAATCACAAGACAGTTGCTTCTGCAGGCATCTTAATGGCTGAGGACAGAAACTGGTGTGAAGGTTTGTCTTAGTATGACTTATACTCTGTACAATTGGGTTAGCATTGTCAATTTGTCCGTGTTATACTGCTGTTTCAGGGTAGGAGATAGGGAGGATGTAGAGAATGAAGGATGAAGCTCCTGTCTCGTTTGTATGTATGTTCTTATGAAGCCTCCTGGGAGTACTATGTCTTACCTATGTCTCATGCTGAGATCTTTAAAAGGGCTGACAAGATCTGATCGAAAAGCTGTAGCTCAAGAAGACTGACAAGCAGTGTAGTTTAGCGCCTTCTGGCTTATTTATTTTGCCCCCAAAAACCCTTCAGCTCATAAACCTCCATAGAAGACCCTTTGGATTGCTTAGACTTGGGGCTGCAATGCATTTTTACCAGGAGATGCCAATAAAAGCTATGGTCCCTCATGACCTGAACATGAAAATAACAAATGATACAAGTGCTTGGGCTGCTGTGAGCTGGTGTGTCTTAATGAGAAAGTTCAGAGCTGTGCATGTTGGCCAGCTGGTCTGCTCTCCTAAGACCATAGCATGCCACAGAAGTAGATATCTTTATTTATCTATCATCTTCATTGTGTATTTACTATTGAATAATTGATTTGATGCAAGCAAATAGTTACTCCTTTTTGTTGAGTTGGAAAAATTTCTGCTTTCACCTCCATATGGAGATGAGGCTGAAACATTAAATATTCAATGATATTTAGAAAATACATGCAAAACTGACTTTGAGAGAATACCTCATGTAATTGTGTTCTTAGAATATCAGTGATATTAATAGCTTGAGAGTGGTGTGGACTTATTTTCTCCCTATTTACCCTTACCACTGGTACATTTCTACAGCCAAGCTGTACCCATTGCTGGGCTTAATCTTGTGAAAAGCCAACATCCGCAAAGTGGTTCTGAGCTTCCTCTCATGACTTTGATAGAAGAACAATTGTACTTGTAAGGATGAAGGGCTCATCATCTTTACCCATTAATATTTATGGGATTCTAAAGGGAGACAAACAGGTAACAGGAGAAAATCTACACAATTTTTCTACTCCTAAGAGTACTCGCACACCCATGTCATGTGTACTAGTGTGGTGGGTTGAATCTGATTGGGCATCAGGTGCCCACCAAAGCTGCTCTGTCACTGCCCTCCTCAGCTGGAGAGGGGAGAGAAAATGTAATGAAAGGCTCGTGGGTTGAGATAAGGACAGGGAGATCACTCGTCGATTACTGTCATGGGCAAAGCAGATGACTCAAGGAGATTAATTTATTGCCAATCAAATCAGAGTAGGAAAATGAGAAATAAAACCAAATCTTAAAACACCTTACCCCCACCCTTACATTCTTCCCATGCTCAACTTCACTCCCAATTTTCTCTACCTCTTGCCTGCAAGTGGTGCAGGAGGATGGGGAATGGGGTTGTGGTCAGTTCATCAGGCATTATCTTTGCCACTCCTTCCTCCTCAGGGCAGGACTCCTCAAACTCTTCCCATGCTCCAGTGTGAGGTCTCTCCCACAGGAGACAGTCCTCCATGAACTTCTCCACTGTGAGTCCTTCCTACAGGATGCAGCTCTTAATGAACTGCTCCTGCGTGGGTCCCTTCCATGGGATGCATCCTTCAGGAACAGGCTGCTGCAGCAGGGCTTCCCATCGGATCACAGCCTCTTTTGGGCATCTCCCTGCTCTGGCATGGGGTACTCCATGGGCTGCATGTGTATATCTGCTCCACCATGGACCTCCATACGCTGCACCATGGACTGCAGCGGAATCTCTGTCCAGTGCCTGGAGCACCTCCTGCCTCCTTCTACAGTGAGCTTGGTGTTTTCAGAGCTGTTGCTCTCAAGCGTGCTCACATATTTGAGGATCTGTGCTGCTGTGCTGCATGCTGAGGGCTTCAGTGGAGGTATTTCAAAATGCTGTTATCAATGGGAAACATTATGGTTTGCTGCATACAGTGGGATGTCAAGAAATCCGCTCCCCTCTTAATGCCATATGGAATCATTACTAATGACTTGTAAGAAAATATCAAGTTAATACCAGTAAGATTGTCAGTTAATATTTTGATTCTATTTTGATTTCATTTATGCAAATGTATCTGAATTTGTCAGTCATCTTAGTTTGTATGAGAATATCTGAGATCAGCTTCTCACCTGTATTACCCTATTTGAATGCAGCATATCATTTCCACAGTGAACCCAGGCATAAATATTAATCCTCTCCTTATATATTCTCCGTATGATTGCTAATGTTTACTTCTGTGCAGACATCCCTTCAAACTTCTATCTAGCTAACTTTAAAGAAAGCAAAATGAGATTGTTTTGGCGTGGCCTCTGTAAACCTCTGCTTACAAGGTTGAAACAGCAAATCAAGGGCAAAGGAGCTGACTCAGCAGGGCCAGTTATGTTTCTGTCAGGGCTTATTATAGTAATTTTTCTAGGATGCTTGGCTCAAAAACTCTTCTACAAACACACACGCACATGGACACATGCACAGCCATAATCCAGCAAATTAGGCACAAGAGGGATCAGTAGCAACCACAAATAACAGCCATTACATATTCCATGCAGCATATTAAAGTGAAAAATAGAGTTATTGACATGGTTCCTTTACAATACACATAGTAGCTGCTGTTGTCTGGTTTCATCTTGGTGTATCCAGATTTCCTTCTTTCTCCTCTATTATCTGATTTAGGAATATCTTAATCACAGTGAATGGGTATTTGACAAGTCCTATTTAGGTCATGATTAGAGAGATACCTTGTGAGTCCTCTAGCAGCTGTAGTGTGCTAGTTGGGCAACATGACATAAGGGACAGTAGAAAGATGTCATTAGGTTACAGACAGATTACTTCTAATACTTCAGTATCTCATATGTGTTATTTGTAATGGCAACTGGTTTTTAAGGCCATCTGGTTAATGGGTGTTCAGCATAAAAGGCGAGGTACAGGAAAAGCCATAATTAAACACACAGATACATAAACTGTAATAAAGATAATACAGCCACTAACAAAGACCTGTCACAGATCATTGGGCAACTGATGAAGCCACTCAAGTGTAGCCTTGAAGTGATTAAACCTAGAATTTTGTATTTAAGGTAAGAAAGGGAACAAAATTATCCCGAACGCTGCCATCTCTCCTATCTTCTTAAAAAACTCTATTTTTTGTGTGACCTTGGTCTCTTCCCTGAGTGTATGTGGGTCATTTGCTAGTGAACTTCAAGCTGAACTAGCCAGTGAAGAACGTGGAGACCAGAATCTGGAGAGGCCCAGGGTGGGAGATTTCTCTTCATCAGGGATTGTAGTGATAGGACAAAGGGTAATGGGCTCAAACTTCAACAGAGGAGGTCCAGGTTAGATATAAGGAACAAGTTCTTTACTGTGAGGGTGCTGAGGCGCTGGCACAGGGTGCCCAGAGAAGCTGTGGCTGCCCCATCCCTGGCAGTGTTCAAGGCCAGGTTGGACACAGGGGCTTGGAGCATCCTGCTCTAGTGGAAGGTGTCCCTGCCTGTGGCAGGGGGTTGGAACTGGATGAGCTTTGAGGTCCCTTCCAACCCAAACATTTCTATGATGGAGGCTGGATAAACAGTACTGGGGGTCTGCGAATGGATTCTAGGTGGATTTGTGACCTGCTCTAAGGGGACATAAAAATCTGACAAAAGGTTGGAAGCAGCTACAGAAGGACTAAAGACTATATTTCCCAAAGGAATTACATCCTAAGTTTCAGTTAAATGAAAGCACTTAAATCAAAATATACCTCCTCCCTGCAGATGATTATCCTTGAAGATGCTTGAATTCAGTTTTCTGTGTTGCAGTTGAGGTGGGAAAGACTGGACGTTTTAGAAGTCCATCACATACTGAAACTGTACTGAGATCTACAATAGAAGATTGTAACATGTGTGTCTCTTCCAGGGAGGTCAATTGAGATAGTATGTTCAGAGCTTGCTTTAATAAATCAGGATCTACACAAAAGTCACTAATACTTTCTTCTGGCACATTATACTGTCACAGAAAGCCAGTGACTACATCATAATAGTATTATGAGCTCTGTATAATGGTCTTTGACAGTTATAGGTATCAAAAGCTGTGTGATAAGGGTAATTGGTTCACAGAAGAGGGGGAAGGCTTGAGACAGCACAGCTACCCCTCCCATGTGGCGCTGAGATTTTATTTTATACTGACATATTTGGTTTTCAGTCCATTATTTCACATTTTTTGTTCATTTTCACTTAGTAGTCTAACTTTTGGAGGAGAGAATAAACTATCTTCTGATCTGTTCTGGGTTTCATCCCTTTTAATTGTCAACATTCATCAATTATAGAACTAATCCAGGAAATATCTGTGGAAACCGAATCCGTGTGGGTTACCAGAGAAAGTGTCTTAGAGCCGGATCTTTCTCTCCTACCACAAGAAAGTCGAGATGTTTCCATCTGAGCCAGCTACTCTGGGCTCTGATATAGTGAAGGAGATGATAGGCTTGTCTAAAGTTATTTTCCTTTGTCTACTTTAAGAAGAAACTTTTTCCTATTAGCATATATTAATATTAAAGGATGTTCTATTAACTAAAAACTAGTCTAAGTATATAGTCTAGCTCAGATGTAGGTGCCTACATTGGACATCTGGGATTACATGAAAAGAACTTAATTATCTATTTCCCCTTCAAAATTCTTTTGCATTGTCTGAGAAAATATCCTATCTTTCAAACTTGCTTCTTTGCTTCTGGTTTCCTACTTTTGAGTAAATGTCCTGCTTTGAGCAAGTGTTAGTGTTAAATATAGTTTTGTCATCACATAAAGGTTTCTTCATCTTCCCAGCAACTACTGGGCTTGTCTTCTTCCACAATCTTACAGTTAGCACTGACTTACTACTACACAGCTGCTGCTGTGAGCAAGAGAGACACCAGGTTTCTCTCTCATAATTGTCACAAGCAGTGGTAGCATAAAAACTATGTGTCATGGAATAAGTGATGTCCAGAAACTCTTCAATGAGAAGATGAAATCTGCTGGATGCCTCCAGGAGCAGCCAATACATTCAATGTGTTCCAGTCAGAAAAAAATGGCAGAGAATTTAAGTCTTGTGCAGAGAAAGGAAAATCAATCAGATCAATATTAAGTAAAATTATTATTGTTTTATTCCAAACACAGTAAATAGTACAACTGCAGGCACTGCTGTAGTCATCCTGCTTTTCCCCTGCAGAATCTGTGTAAGAGGTGCAGAGTGACATTGCTATGACAAATGAGGCTGCTACGACAGGCGTTTAAAGATCCTTTGGGTAAATCTTTGGTACTGAAGTACTTTAGTATTAGAATAAAAAGTGAATGGAATAAACCTTTCACAGATAGAAGGGGAGTCAAAATCAAAGAGGAAAGAAATAAGGCAGAAACAAACTCTACATGGGCCGTCAGAGGAGATGGAACACAGCTGCATGGCTCATCAAGAGAAGTAATTGAGTCATCAGAAGTCCAAGAGGGCAGTTTTAAGTATAAGTTGGAAGAGGAATAGGTGCTTCTTTGTGCTGTCCCCTGTGTCCTCCTGTTTCTTTTTTCTCCTGTAGACAGAAATCTGCTGGTTTTAGCTACATAAATCATCACTTACAGGTGAAGAAATATGGCTTAGTGAGTAATCAGAGATCTGGGTTTCTTAGTTAGGGTTCAAGTCACCATTTACTTGAGACTCCAGAAGCTGAGCCTGGCCCCTGTGACTACCAATCAAGGCTTGGCAGAGAAGTTACACGGAGACATCTGTGTATATACTAGTGCCTTTTTCCACTAGTGTGCAATTTCCCCTCCACATGGTGGCTGGGCTGACTGCACAGGCTATGAATTATTACTGCAGCTGAGCCTGAAGCAGGCTCCTTGTTTAGAAGGCAGACTAATGGGAGTTTTTCCCTGCATTGACCTAGGTCAAACATCTCAGCTGGAAGTTGTTTCTTTGCATGACTTGAACTCATTTGCAAGCTTTAGAGTATCTCTGGTGCTAATATTGTCTTCTTCCTAGCAGGCAAGAGAATCAAGGTAGATTTTGCTGACAACCACAATTTCTAGTTACCTGGAATTCTGAGTTTAATTACACTTTTAGTGCCATTTGGTTTCAGTATAAATCACTGATCTTTTCTTTCTTTTATTTACAGTACTGTTGCCGGTGAACTCAAAGCTCCCAAGATCTTCTGGCTGCTCCCTGCAGGTATGATTCTTTTTAGTCTATAGCATGCACACAGTCCCAGAGTACAGTCCATCTCAGGTTTTGTCTATAGAAGTGAACTGGAGAGCCAAGGCATGGGCTTAAATGCTGCTCCATCCCTGTCTATACCATTCCATGTTTTACAGAGCTCCTACTCTGGTTTTGGCTCATGCAATCTAATGCTCTCCTAGACAATGCCTGGGCTATTTGCATCAGGCAGGGTAGATGAGACCATGCTGGTTTGGCATGGGAGAGGGGTTCATTGCATAGATGACTGTACCATGCAAACTGCCCTTGAAGGCAGAAAAAGGGCCCTGTACTTATTAGCAAAATCCTAACCTCTAAGTCTTACCATGAATTTGATGAAAGCTACAAGACACTTGAAGGCCCAGTGAAGGTTTTTAATGATGCTTTGTGTCATCAGTCTCTCTACTTGGGCAATAATGAAGTATAGTTATGACACTGCTCTCCTGCAGCGACTTTCACACTGCAGGTTGGGGAGCACAGTACAGTGGATAGCATACATCGCTACCAGTGAAATGAAGCGCACACTTAGCTGCTGTGCACCAGTTAATAATGTGAATGCAACAACACTGTGTAATTGGTATAGTGGTGATCCACAGGGAACAAAGGTCATGAAACCCAAGAAGTCTGGAAAGGGACTTTGCAAGTGCATGTAGTGACAGGACAAGGGGGAATGGCTTTAAGCTGAAAAAAGGTGCTTTTAGATTAGACATTGGGAAAAGATTGTTCCCCATGAATGTGCTGAGGCGCTGGCACAGGGTGCCCAGAGAAGCTGTGGCTGCGCCATCCCTGGCAGTGTTCAAGGCCAGGTTGGACACAGGGGCTTGGAGCAACCTGCTCTAGTGGAAGGTGTCTCTGCCCGTGGCAGGGGTTGGAGCTGGATGAGCTTTAAGGTCCCTTCCAACCCAAACCATTCTGTGGTCATTCTACGAAACTCTCTACTGCTATGTTTTTGTACTATAGCTTGTGGTTGTCAGTTCAATCAGCTAAGAGGCTTTACATGGGAGCTTTAGGGAACAAAGTGGACAAGAAAGTTGTATCCACCTGAAATTAACAAACAAGGTTAGGGGAGATGTGGATTTTCAAGCAGGAGGAGTTCACTCTAGGATGTTCTTGCAGGAGGTACTACAGAATGATTAATGAGCAAATGGTCAGGACCTCAGTGTTATATCTTATCCGACAGTTGCCACCTTCAGAAGCAAAGCACTCCTTCCCACCAGGAGCAGGGCACCAGTTCACAGTCAGAAGGAAGAGTGCTATTCACCGAATCACTGACTTCCAAGCACTGAGCTGGCCAACCTGGCTTGACTTTAAGGTTAAAAGTTAGCAGAGATAGCAGTGGCGTGGCAGTTAATGGTTGCACATTGCTCCTAACCTTCTGACCAGAAGTCACCGGTAGCTATGTTGGATAATGAGGATAATATTTACCTGGATGAATTGAAGTAGTACATACACAACTGACCTCACAGACCACTGTGTATCTACATTTTTGCTTCAGAAAAATGAGGATGATTTGGTGTGCACTGAGCTAAATGTGTAGGCTATGTGAATATTCTATTTTGAGGTATTAGATGGACAACTTTCTGTTAGAGATAATTTGTATGAATAATTTAGCATTTCAGGGTGGTTTTTTTGTTTCCTTTCTATTTTGTTTGTCCAAGTAACATCAGACTCCTAGTGCTTGGCATGGACTCTTCAAAACAGAGCTAGAGATGCCATCTAAGCTACTAATTCAACTGTGTCTTCCTCTATCATGAACTGATCATCACATCAGTTTTATTGAAATCAATGCAGCATCAACCACCCATTGCTGTTTCCTCGTCTGGATTTCAGCAGCGGGAAGGCATTTAGAGCCACTCATGTTGCACATTGTTCTAATGGCCTGCAGTAGCAAGTACGAAAGACTGTGACCTTTATAATCACTATCAGTTGGTGGGCCTTTGCTTATGAACATTGCTTATTTCAGCCTCCACAAATCTTAGTCATGGTTGCTGCTCATGGTCTGTTCTCCCTTGTTTGTTTGAAATAGATATTGGACCAGGCTGCCCAGGGCAGTGGTGGTGTCACCATCCCTGGAAGTGTTCACAAACCATGTAGATGAGGCCCTCAGTGACATGGTTTAGTGGTGGCCTTAGCAGTCCTTGGGTAATGGTTGGACTTGATGGTCTTAAAGGTCTTTTCCAACCCAGTTGATTCTATGATTCTATGAAATGGCATACATGATGTACTGCCATTGTGTTGCCATCTTCCTGCTATTGGGACACAATATTTTCCATTGACAGATCATTCGTGATGTGCTTTTCTCAAAGTGAGAGCCTGTGGGAGTCACATCGACAACACATTCCATCTGGGAACAGTGTCCTGGGAGCAGTGCCTTGGGAATGGTGCTTGCTTTCATTATACTATTTGAACGCTTGTTCTGTTGCTTCTCATTGCCCCCCCCCCCCCCCCCCCGACATACATTAGCATTTGTACTGCATGCACAGCAAGCTTATTATTGCTGTTACACATCCTTGCAAACCTATTCCTGATCTCTTCTTTGACTGGTTTCAAATGGGTGTAGCTGGCAAAGGAAAGAAGCCACATCAATAACTCCAAAGAACATCACCCCATGGGGCCCTTGACAGATTTAGAACAAGAAAGACAGTTTAAGCCCCAAGGCATTTTCAACCCCCAGGCAATGAAAGCACGTTATTGCACGGGTGTTTGAAAATACATGTGTCCTATTTGGAATTTCTGCAGAACACATCAACTTTAGCTATGACAAGCAATAGGATTTCTTATTATTCTATCCTATTCCCTTTTACCACATCTATAGCTATCTAGGTTATAGTTAGCTCTTTTAACCTTCCCTAGCAAATCAATCCTTTCTGCACTTTAATTATTATAACTGCTATTCTGTGAATCCTCTGAATTTTTTGCCAGTGTCTTTCTCATATGTATTGCCTACAGATGCCTTTGGTATCCCAGCTACAGTTGCTGCACTGACATCCAGAAAGACCTTTTATGTATTTGCCCTCAGGTGCTGTTGCACATGGCATCTATGCTTGATATCCTTCATCATCAGATTGTACCAGTAAGTGCATTCCCTCAGTGGGACATTTTAGGTTTCTCTGCCCCATTCAATATCAGGGATGAGTATTATTTTTGTGTCTCACAGTGAATCTCACCTTGTTAGTTTACTCTTATGTTCTTTATTACTCTGCTGCCCTATCTGCCCTTGAGAGTTCCAAAGTAATTTAATAAACATTGCTTTTATTTTAGGATTTGTATTAAAGTACCAGTGGCACGAAGTCAACCAAGAGCAGGTGAATACTTTCACACCACTGTTCCATCATTGAGTAGGAAGCAGAGATCTTGCCTTAAAGAATTTGTAGTCCACACAGATGTGAATAACTGAAGTTGGGAGAGTGTGCATTAGAATATGCATTTCACAGGGGGGAAACTAAGGAACAACATGTACCGTACCAATGGGAACTGAGATCTGAGCAAGTGCTTTTACCAGGCCACTGTGAAGGGCAAGAGTAATGTGTTAGAAATAAACAGATACTCTGAACAGAGAAATCACAGAGGTGCCTCATATATTTAAAGTTCAGTCTGCAAGTAGCACAGGTTTCTGAAGAAAAAGCACAGATGCTAAAAGGGAACTGCTTGGAAAAGCACCAGAAAAATAATAATAAGTCTCTGCTGCAATGTTTGGGCCTGAAACAGCTCTTCAAATAGTGGCTTTAATAAAAAGCTTGTTTATTTTAGTAAGGATAGAGCCGTTTTAAAGTATTACACTGCATGCCTGTGCCACTTGCGTATTTGTAGGATGAAATCAGGTGATTTTCCCAAGGGCACATAGGTGACAGATTGCTGAATCGAGAACTTTCTCAAGCCTAACTTGGCACCTTTACCTTACAACCATTTCTTTGTTAGCGTATCATTCTGTTCTGGTCATTTAATCTGTTGTAGGGTGAAAGCAAATCTTGCAGCACTAGACTTCACACCACTAAAGTCCCACCTGCTTTTTTTAAATTTCTAGGGTTTTTTTTGGGGGTTATTGCCATTTAAACAGTGCAGAAACTTTGCGTTATCCCCACTGTGATAGACGAAACTACAGCATGGGTTGTTTTTACTAGGAAATGTTATCTTGCAGCAGAGGAGAATGAGTGGAGAAGATAATAGGATTAAAACTAAGTGGCTAAACTGGCTTGATGTTTGTTATATCTCCATTCTCATTTCTTTCCCACCCAAGCAAATACCATTGCCTTTATCGGTAATGAAGCTGTTTATCTTGGTAAAGCGCTGAAGTCAGAGGTACAGCTTTGAAGAAAAAGGTTATTTGAAGGAAAAGTAGCATTTGCTTTTCTCATGGTTGCAGTGGAATTAATGTCAATAAGTCCCCTGAGGAATGTCCATACAAAACCAGAGAGGAGTAGTGGTTAGAACCTCGTAATACACCTTTTCCTCAGTACTAATGAGAGATGCTGCTAATGGGGAATGATGTAGATATGAAAGAATAAATATTTCACCAATAAATGAAGTATTCCAAATGCTTCATGGGATACACACACATACAGATGCACAGAGTTTAAATAAATATCTAAATTGCATGGCATGGATTATAAAAGATAATAGTATTTGAAACTATTCTCAAGGTGTCCTTTTCAACATTTGTTTTCTGGCTTGTCTTGTCAGGCTGAGGATACTGTGAATATGAAAGACTGCCAACAAGCTTTTGCTTTTAAGACTGCTTATTTGATTGCAGTAAAGAAAAAGTCAGCTTTGCTTTTTGGTTTGATTTTTTTTTGGTAGTAATATTAGCATGACAGACTGGAAAACCAATGCAGCAAAGCTGACCGTTGTCAATTGTTCATTATCCAATCTCAATCACTTCTGATGGCCAGCAGGCCAGGTAAACTATAATAGCTTCTATTCTTCCCACAAACACGATACTAAAACCTCCCAAAGTTCTTGTCCCATGATGCAGCTTTATCTTTCCTTTTTTTTTAATGGTGTTTTACTCAAAACCATGCAGGGACATAGAACTATTAAGGTAAAAATCAAAACCCTCCTGGAGTTAGGCTCATCTGACTCCATCTCCTGTAATGTTGGAATATCTTGTCTTTAACTGGTGCCTCACCAGCTAGCTATCATCTCACTTCCTGCTGACTGCTGAATTGTTTATAAAAACACGTTTCTGTGTATGATACAGGTGCTTTGGAGGAGAGAAGAATATATTAAGCATGCAGAAAAGATAGGCAGCCTTTGCGAGTTTCATGGGTATTGGTGGGAAATCAAGGGAAGTTAGTGGCAGGAAAAATAGTTCAAACTCTTTAAAGGACTTTTGAAGTGATTTCTTCAAAGCCCCGCTTTTGCATTTTACTGTACAATCCTTTAAGCCTGGAGGTGCAAATTCAGGCATGATAGTGTATCACTGAGGAAACTGCACAAGTTAAATCTACTGTGAATGAACAGGCAGGCTGAACATCTCACCTGCATAGACATTTTGATTTCTGTACAAGCTCTTTAGCTTCTCTTGTCAGTGGGAGATAAGTAGTTGAAGAGGATGGTTCATCTTGTCCTAAGCTGGGTGTAAAGGAGAGGTGCCTGGACTCATACTTTGGAAGTGCTCTTCTCTGACCTTTAGATACAGATTGCTAACTTGAAGTAGGTAGGTTCGTGAAGTCAGGTTAGATGGAGTCCACCAGCAGTGATCCGCTAGCAAATGTCACATTGCTAAGACCTGAATATTCCACTGCAGAAGAGATGAAACTAGATCTGAATCTTCTGCCTTACCCTTTTAAAGTTATCCAGGGAAAAGTAATAGAAGAAGAACACACTTTATAAGTGTATCTACAGAAACAATGCAGAAGATGCAGGAGAGTTCATTTCACGCGACTTATACTCAGCTCTCTAAATCTCACCTAAAGTTACCTGTAAGTTGCTCTGGACTCCCATTTCATAAACAGAATTATTCATTAGACTGAAAATATTATGACATGACAAGTTTTGATGACAAGGTTTACTTCAAATGAGAATTTAGGATGTTGTCCTGGGTTCAGCAGTAGCAGTCAGTTTTTCTCCTTCTTAGTAGCTTTTGCAGCACTGTGTTTTTGACTTTCGGCCTGGGAATGGAGCTGATAACAGCGATGTTTAGACTGACCAAGGACTTTGTGAGTCTCATGCTCTGCCAGGAAGGAGGAGAAGCCAGGAGGAAGCAGGGACAGGACACCTGACCCAAACTAGCCAAAGAGGTATTCCATACCACAGCACGTCATGCCCAGGATGTAGAACTGAGAGTTCCCGGAGGGCTGGATCATGGCAGGGTGGGGATGAGGTACCAGTTGGTGAGCGGTTGTATTCTCTTGCTTGTTATTTCCTTTATCATTATTACTATTAGTGGTAGCAGTAGTGATTTGTGTTATACCTTAGTTATTAAACTGTTCTTATCTCAATCCGTGGGAGCTGCATTCTTTTGATTCTCCTCCCCGTCCCTCCAGGAGCGGAGGGAAGAAAGGTGGGGGGGGGAAGTGGACTTCGTGGTTCCGATTTACGGCCTGGGCTTAAACCACGACAGATGTGAATTTGGAAAGCATTCAGTGGTCACCGAACAGCAGGTAGTTTCTAAACCTTCTCCATGTGGCTTTGTCTTTAATTTTCCTTTCTGAATGAGGAAAGCCAAAGAATCAGAATTAACTCTATCTTCTCTCAGCATTTTCTTTCTCAAGAAGTCAGTTAGCACTCATGTAACAATGGGAAGGGACCCAGGCCAAGGCATGTCACCTTTGGAAAATGTCAGTTTAATCCTTTTAAGGCAGCTTTTGAAAATACTGAAATAAAGGCATTAAAGATACTGTTAGCCATAGTCTATATAATTTTAATTTATAAGAACAAGAAAGGTTTTAATTTGTTTTATTTTATTTTCTAAAGAAGTGGTCAGTTATTAAGTGAATAATTAGATTTGGGATCTCTGCATCCAACTCAGCCTGGAGAAGAGAAGGCTGCGTGGAGACCTCATAGCAGCTTCCAGTATCTGAAGGGGGCTACAAGGATGCTGGGGAGGGACTCTTCATCAGGGACTGTAGTGACAGGACAAGGGGTAACGAGTTCAAACTTAAACAGGGGAAGTTTAGATTGGATATAAGGAAGAAATTCTTTACTGTAAGGATGGTGAGGCACTGGAATGGGTTGCCCAGGGAGGTTGTGAATGCTCCATCCTTGGCGGTGTTCAAGGCCAGGTTGGATGAGGCCTTGGGTGACATGGTTTAGTGTGGGGTGTCCCTGCCCATGGCAGGGGGGCTGGAACTTGGATGATCTTAAGGTCCTTTCCAACCCTAACTATTCTATGATTCTATGATTCTAACTGTCTAAGAAAAGACCCCTTGAAAAGGTAGAAACTGGTAGAATCAGGCTCTGTTTTGCTTGCTACCACTTCAGCTATTCTGTCAGTTTTTGGGCTTCTTTCCTGCTGTTCAGGAAATCTCGACTAGTCTGTTTGCAACAGGTTTTCTGGGATTTACATAGTGTCATGGCACAGCAGTGTTTGTATCGCAAGCGAGGTAAGAACACGATGGCTTTCTGAACTGTGGTATTTACACAGGCAAACTGGCTACTAATAAGGTCCCCATGGACAGCTGGGTGATTTAAATATTTTAATTCCTATCCATCTCTTTTGTAGAAGTAACTTGTTTACCACTTTACTGCTGTGATTGCAGTAAGGACTGCGGCAGTAGAGTGGAGTGGAAAGGAAAGGCTCTTGTCTCAGCAGCAATTTTGGAGGGACTCTTCAGGTCTTTCTAAGATATCCGCCCCGAGCAAGTTCTTTGACTCTCTCCCTGAAGGATTTGCTGCCAAATACGAGTAACCAGTTGGTCTTTGTAAAATACATAGGGCAACTAGTCTCTGTGGGCAACAGTCAGCAAAATCTGCTGGTCCCTGTTGATTTTCTATTCTTCAGCCAAAAAAATACATCCCAGTAAGCAGAGACATTGCCCCTTGATTTTCTGCTCTTTTCCAGCTATTGTCATAGAATCATAGAATGGTTTGTGTTGGAAAGGACCTTAAGATCATCCAGTTCCAAACCCCCTGCCATGGGCAGGGGTGTTTCACACTAGACCATGCCCTCTAGAACAGAAAAATAGCCATTAGCTTATGCTATTGCCACTGGATCTTAAACAGTCCAGAAAGAATAAGGTTTTATTAACAGAAACAAATGGTTCTGCTAATAAGTTTCAGCTAGCTGCATAACAGCACTGCTTTTGTATGTTCCTGCATCGTTCTGCTCATGGTCAGTGTCACAGCACCGTGCGCTTGCAGTATGAAAAGTGCCACATGATGATGCTTCCTTGTGAAGAACACATTTTTGTTCAGAACAGTAATGTCTCTCAAAAAGTCACACTCATAGAATGATATTTTTGTTCCTTTTTCTTGGTATAACCTTCCAGTCAAAACTCTGATTCCTGTTTCTACATTTCTTACACTGTTGGAATCAAGTTGCTGTTTTGATTTAGATACTTCAATATGAGAAAAGGCAAAAATACGCCAGTTGCAGAGGGTGTATTATATTGTGGTATATCTATAAATATGCACAGATTGACTCTAGGGGCACCAACATATAATGATAAAAAGCAGCAATAATGAAATGAGTAAAATCATAGAATGGTTTGGGTTGGAAGGGACTTTTGAAGATTATCTGCTTCCAAACCCCTCCTGTAATGAGCAGGGACATCTTCAGCTAGATCTGGTTGCTGAGAGCCCCATCCAACCTGACCTTGAACACAGCCAGGGACGGGACATCTACCACCTCTCTGGGCAGCCTGTTCCAGTGCCTTGCCACCCTTGCCATAAAAAATTTCTTCCTTATATTTAGTCTGAATCTGCCCTTTCTTAGTTTAAAAGCACTACCCCTTGTCCTAGTGCAACAGGCTCTACTAACTGTTCATCCCCATCTTTCTTGTAGGCCCCCTTTAAGTGCTGAAGGGCCACAATAAGGCCTCCCCAGAGCCTTCTCCAGCCTCGACAAGCCCAGCTCTCTCAGCCTGTCTCCATAGCAGAGGTTCTCCAGCCCCATGGGCATCTTTGTGGCTTCCTCTGGACTTGTTCCAACAGCTCCTTCTTATGCTGAGGCCCCTGAGCTGATGCAGTACTGCAGGGGGGGTCTCACAAAAGTGGACTAGAGGGGAAGGATCCCCCCAAATCGACCTGCTGGTCATGCTGCTTGTCAAGTCTTAAATGGAAATGCAGGTGGTGGTGTCAAACTCTTCTCCTGTCAGACCACTGATGTGACATCCTTAGCTACAATGAAACCTAAGGGAAAGGGAAAGAAGCAGAAAGCAAAGTTTTATAAACCAAAATCCTCCTGTTCAATTCTTCAAGGGTTTGAGGTAACAGTGTAAGAGCTCAGTTTCCTCCATCTTAAACTGCTATTTTCATCTGTTGCTGAAAACTGTTGAAACACACAGACTTTTCCTCTTTAAAAAGGAGACTGGAAAAAGAAAGTTTTCCATGATTCATTACATACATCTCAGTGGCAGATATTTCTTTAATATCCAAGCAGCGTGGCTCAGCAGCAAGGGTGACAAGGCGCTGCGACACATAACATTATGGAGGGTGGTATTATTCTCAAAGCAGCAGCTGGGCAGCTGTAGGTCAGAGCTCTTCAAGTCTGCAGCAGTCCTCTGAATATTCTATTCCTACCCTCAGTTGATTTGGTGTGGTCATTTCTGTAATGGTTTTAGTTCACTTTACAGCAGTTAATGTCATGAAAATTGTGCGAAGCTGCCATAAACTGATTCAAAACACTCCAGGAAACTGCAAGAGTGAAAGCTTTGGGTGGGCTGGGATTTCCTTACTGCACAAAATCTGCCTGCAATTGATTTGCATGCAAAGAGTGTTTGCCCAGTCCTACTGTTAGGTGGTTTATGCTGAAAATAAGCAATTTTGCTTATTTCTGATGAAGCCTGCTCTTTCAAGTGGAAAGCAATGGAGTGGCCTTAGACTGCTGTGAGACATCATGGGACTGAGGCTGCACTCGAATTTGCACTGCATGAAATACAATTCTTCCAGCACGTGGGTAGCCCAAAAGCTCACTTCTTCAGCCCATTCAGACTGCATCAAACTGTAATGTGCAATCACTGTTTTCCATAATAACATTTTTCTTCATTATAAAGATCTGAGACAGAGACGCTTCTTAAGCTAATCACTAGTGTAATATCTTTACTGATATGACTTATGAAGGATACCTGCCTTCTCTCAGGTAAAGCAAATACCTTCTCCTCCCAGTATAACCATCTGAAAGGTAGGTATCCAGCCTAAATTAATTTTCCTGATTCCTTCTGAAGTTCCCCGGGAAGGATAATCACCTATTTTAAACATGTATCTAGAAGATGAAACAGAATTTTGTCTGTTCCAGGGTTCTCCTAACCTAAGGAATACTCATGAATCTAATGACTAATGTTTACTTTGTCTAGAAAGTTTATGCAGTAGCATCTTAAGTAATAGCGTAATAAAGACACATGAAAGTGTACAAAGCTAATAATAAAACAGTAGCAGTGGGAAAATGTATGTTGATATACATAGATCAAAGCAGCTCTTTGAAATGTAGCAGTTTATAGAAAAGAAATACATAACTGAGTTCAGAAGAGAAAATGAAAGAGAAAAATAAGAAGAAAACATCCCAAATTATGTGATCTGTGTTGAGCACCTTGTGTGGCATTCACATGCATGACAATGGTATTATCTGATAATAATGAGAATTATCAAATCAGCAATGCAAGGCTACAGAAAATCTACGATTAGCTCAGATCCTTTTTGTCATCAAGGTTGTATTGACCCCCACAGGCATATCATAAATGACAGCCTTTACTCCAGAGAGCTTCCAGGCTAATATATAAACCATAATGAGCAGATGAGTTAAAAATGCACTCTGCCTTCACTGGGTAAAGGAAAATAAAATAGAAACAGATTGTGCAAATTCAGAGCAGCAGTTTCATCATTTCTAGTAACACTTTATGAACTACTGGTTTGCTTTAAATGTAAGCACCCTAATGGGTTTTAGGTTTGGATGAGAAGATTTTTTTCTACTTGTTGCTTGTGACACAGGGAAAAAAGATAAGAGGGAGATGTGTGACCAAGACCTTTGAGCACCAAAGGTAAGAGAGCTGACCTGATGTACAACAGGTTCAGTAGGTGTGTTAAGTAGAGATTATGGAAGGACTGAAATAAAAGAAGTTACATCTGACATAAAGGAATGTGAGGAATGGAGGACATTAGAGGTAGCTGAGAAGAAAGAGGTATTAAAGATCCAGACAAAGCATCAAAGCTCCCCAAATGGGTGTTACAACAATCAAGGGGGACAGTTTTCAAAGCTTTGAGAACATATCTTGTACAATAAGCAGCATGCAGAAAACCATATTGTGAAGATATTGTACACAGGGAAGCTGCAAACTCTGATCACAAATACATCTGGACCATAAGAAATCAAAAGAGACGTTACAATAGCATGTGTCCCTTTGCCAAACAAACTGACTGGTTTTAACAAGAAAATGTCAGGTTTTATCCAGTTACCACTAAAGATACCAGCAACTTCCCATTGTACCAGGGGGACTTGGGTCAGATCTATAACATGCACTGTCCTTTGCAGGACACTGAGCAGAAGCAGTTAGTGGCCTCATGCCTTGCTTGTTGTAGACTGCAAATCTTGGCTGTGCAATGGGATGCAGCAGAATCATGGACAAAAATTGTCCACTGCAGGGAATCTGGCAGTGGACGTCGCTTCTCATGTACCTGTTTATATAGGAGTAACTGATCTGGGCTATAAATATGACCAGATGACTTTTTATTTGCTTGGTAACTACTGAACACCCAGCTACATGGCAAAATGCATGCAATAGTAAGATAGTCGCAATTAAAGAGTAAATTATGATGACATACGTTATTTCTCAATGTCTAAACCATGGTTGAAGGTTACATAGCAATTACTTTTGATCTCATTAAGAATAATTAGTAATTACCAAGTACTCTAAGGGAAATGTGATTACTATGAAGCTACCTGGTATTTCCCCAGGGGAACTCTATCTAGTTACAGAATATATATGCTCCATTACTTAAAGCAGCATATAAAATACCTCTTTATTTATGCAGTACAAGCAAAACAGACATATTAAAAATGTTTAATGAAATATTTGGCAATGGCAAAAGCTTTGCAGTGACTATACCGCAGAATGCTTACAAGCCCTTTTACATCAGCTGCTCATATTTGCTGTCTAACATGCCTTATCTTTTAAAGTAAAGCAATAGATGCATTAAACCAAAATTAAACCCATGCCAATTTGCCTCACCTTTTCCTGATGCATTGCTGAAAAAATGAGATTTGGAAGACATCTGCTTAGAAAATAGAAGATGTGGAGCAAGCTCACCCTAGCCAGATGACCATAGCATTAGTGTTAAAGAATACAGACCTACCTGCCTGACTTTGCTGATAGCCTTCAGAAAGACAGATATTTAAGTCTCAAAAGAAACAAAGAGAAAAGTCTGTAAACTGGTATTTCACACAGATTTGTCCAGAGCTTCTGCTCCTGTGAAAGAGGGATCTGACATTGAAGTAGAATGCACCATTTTTACTTTAAAACCTTTTGATAATAATTAGATAGGAAATATTTCACATTGGCAACTGGTTATGTGTGGAACACTGTAAATGTTTATACTGAAACAAAGAATTACTTGTGGATTTTTGTGATCATGACGTTGAATGGCTTACAAGATTTTTTCTTTCTGGACTGTTGTAAAATGATTCTGTTCTGTGAGTTTAAAAATCCCAAACTTTCATTTTGTTGCACTTTGGAATACAGTAAATGGAACTACAGAAAACATCTGTAAAATTACCACATATGATATTGATGCTCATTTTGAGGAAAACCCAGAACTGGTCCAATTAGCCCTAGTAAGAAATCATCTTTCAGAACTATGGAGGAGCCTGCTTTTCATTTTGAATTACTTTTCACCAATGAACCACAGCTGAGAAAATCAGAATAATAGCTTTTGCTGTTATGGCAGGGCCAAGAAATCTCTGCTAAGGCTTAAGACACTCTTATATTCAGCAGTGTGATGCTTTAATTATAGGCAAATATCATGTCAGCTGACAGATCCACATGAGGCCTGAAAGCCCATATTTTTTCCAGTTCCAGAATAACTTCTTTATTACCAGTGATGCTTATATTGAAGACAATGTTCTGTCTCCTTCATTGTGAACAAGATTTGATAACCTGCCTGGTTTCAGCTATGATGGAGTAATAATTGATGGCATCGATGTCTAAACATTTTGAGACATGAGCTGGCATGTCTCTAAACCCTCATGCATGCACTTGCAGCCCAGAAGGCCAATCGTGTTGGGCTGCATCCGAAGGAGCATGACCAGCAGGTTAAGGAAGGTGATTCTGCCCCTCTACTCTAGTAAGACTTCACCTGGAGAACTGCAGCTCTGGAGCCCTGAGTACAGAAAAGACATGGGTCTGTTAGAGATGGTCAAGAGAAGGGCCACAAAAATGATAAGAGGGATGGAGCACCTCTCCTACGAGAATAGGCTAAGAAAGTTGGGGTTATTCAGCCTGGAGACGACTCTGCAGAGACCTTACTGCAGCCTTTCAGTTCTTAAAAGGGGCCTATAGGAAAGATGGGGAAAGACTTCTTATCACGGCCTGTTGTGATGGGATGAGGGGTGATGGTTTTAAACTAAAAGAGGGGCTGGATGTGAGGAAGAAATTCTTTACAATGAGGGTGGTAAAACACTGGTACAGGTTGCCCAGAGAGGTGGTGGATGCACCATCCCTGGAGACATTCAAGGCCAGGCTGGATGTGGTTCTGAGCAGCCTGTTCTAGTCGAAGATGTCCCTGCTCATTGCAGAAGGGTTGCACTAGATGATTTTTGAATGTCCTTTCCAACCCAAACTATAATTCTATGATTCTAAATTCCATTTATTGCATTATCAGGTCTCATGACTCTCTTATGCTCAAATCAGAGCATAAGAGATTATTATTATTCCCTCTAAAAAAGTACAGATCTTTTAGGACTGCAAGGATTCACTTTTGAACATGTTGAAACTCAGAACACACTTGAAACTCAGAATATATTTGTGTCTTTTAGAATAGATATGTGAATGCAATCATCTAAGTATTAGCTGGTTCCAGCTCACAGATGTGGACTTCTATACCTCATAGATTACATTTACTTCTAGAGGTTTAGTTTTGCTCTCATTGCATTTTTCTGATGATTCACCTGGAAGCAGGTTTAAGTCCACGATGCTGTTTCCCTTGCCATTTCTTTCCTCTTTGGACCATAAGACCATGTTCAAATAGGCCTACTGTCCTCCAAACATTCAAGGACAATGTGTGGAATTTTCTGTACTTACCATCCTACTGTGTAGTTCTTCATCAAATGACTTTCTCTAATCAAATCAGATTACCTCCAGCATACTATCCTTGTCTGCTTTCTGTTATATCCTTGAAAAAGTGCAGGTAGTCTTGTCAGGCAAAGATGTACTCCTAATAAAAACAGCCTGAGTGTTTTCATCCATCTCAGATCTTTCTCAGTGCTGTGTAATCTTGGGACTTTTCTTCTTTTTGAAGTCCAATGTTTCATCTTTCCTTTTCCCTTCACCTTTGCTCAATACTGACAAGGCTATTTTAGTCTCCCTTTAGATAATTACTTTGTTACATTCACAGAAATGTGATTTACTATTTCCTTTCAGCTCCAAAAGAAAGGACTTGCTGAGCTTAGGACCTTGGTTGGATTCAACGATCAAGTGCCATGTGTGCAGTTTTAAGGTTCCATTCTCTCACTGAAGGGCTGAAGACAGTTTGCCAAAGGTATTTAGCACTTAACACATTTGGGTCTTTATTCTGCTTGATGTCTCAATATGTACACTCACAAGTTAAGGACATAGGCATGCTCCTGTGGTTTGAGGACTCTACTCACATCAGGAGATGGTGTGATACAGTAGATTGGACCACTCCAAAGAAGTGGACAATGGCAAATGTCCCTGCCCTATGCTGGCTGCAAACAGCCTTCCACTTTGTGATGTCAGGAGAGATACATTTTCCCATTTAAAAACCATGAAAGACTGTATTTTTTTGGATAATCTCCTAGAATAACCCATACAGTTACTATTGCTGAGCATTAAATGGAACTGTTGTGCCAGTTACTCAGAGTATGAAAGTATGCATTTTGCATTTAGTTGATGAGTAGTGTGCTTCAAATCAACAGAATTACTGGGTCCTTAAAATTACCCAAATATTCAAGAGCTTTGCTGACTCCCTGCCTATGTAAACACAGTGTGCATCTTAACAGGGAATTCCAATCAAGGCTCAGTTTCATGCTTTATAAATCAAATCGACTACATTTAAAATACAATTTACTGAGCTCCTCTTTAATGTAATGGCCTTATGTATCCATCTTCTGAAGCATTCAAGTGTTAGTTTCTTTTTGTGATACAATTATTATTCAGGTTTCTTGGCCTGTGTTGCTGAGAGGGAGAAGTTGTCTTTCCTTAAGTACCACATATTTAATAGCAGCGATACTTTTTGAAGACAGAGGAAGATAGCTGCACCCCAGAAAGTGAGAAACAAAGTACATTATACACAATATATTCAGAATTATGAAACATATACAGTCACTTACCTGGATTGCAGGGATGCTTGTCAGAGAATGAAACCCTACAGGTTTCCATGGTTAAGTCCTACCCAGTAGATGGCATCCATACACCAACACTCGAGCCTATGCTCTAAGTACAGTGCAGTGAAGATTTCTGCAATGTTTTATTTATGAAAGAAAATTAGCTTTGAATCTTCATGTTTTGCCTCAGGCAATATAAGCAGTAAACATGATTTTCACACCAATAGGTAACAAATAGTTTTCTTAACAAATTAGATGAACCTTGATGTCTGCTTTCAGATTACTTTAGAGCCATGTGAGCATAGTACATTTCTCTTACATTCAAAAATCTTTCTGTTTTACACATGATAAAGTGAAAATGGCTGGAGATAATTCATGCTTCACAGTATATCTTTTTGGACAACAGACATTTGACTTTTTTTAAGACCTGTTTTTAATACATGTATAAACCATTCAATTTTTGACTGTCTGATGCTTCATAGAGCTGTTTTGCTTTCATATATCAACTTCCTTGATACTATCACAATATATTTTATAGATTTTGCTTAATTGCAGCTCACAAGAAATACGCCTGTGAGGCATTGCCAATCTGTAGTGATATATCTATACTCATTTTATAATGAGGAAACAGGGTATTGAAAGAATAGTGACCTAATATATCAGTGCCAGACTAAGGAATGAAGCCTAGGATAAGTGACTTCTCTCCCCTGCCCCGTCCTTAGATATGGCTCCTCACAACTATCCATCCATACCTGCCCTTACATATCTGACAGCATGTATGTATCCTTACAGCAAGTATAACTGCACTTGTCTTCATAGATCTGAAGCTTTTTGTGGTCTCCTGTATATGGAGATGCAGAAGGAAACAGGTCGTTGTGGATGCTCTGCAGATCCTTTGGGACTAGGTAAGTTTTATATTGTGATACATGCTTAGGGATGGTTGGATTTAAATCCTGCATTTCTGACTTAGCTAGAGAGACATCTTGATTGCATTTACCCAGGGTTTGAACTCAACTGAATACAAATGATCAAAAACTTGTGGCCATTTGATTTCCTCCCCAATTTCTTTCAAATTCTTTTTTTTGTTAAATATGGCCTTTTTGGAATTTTCCATGGGAATCTTTAAAAACCTGGTATTTGTTTAGAAAAGGTGATGTTCAATCCCTGAACCTGTCTCAGGAGTAGCTGTGAAAAAACATATTCCTTTGTACCATTGTTCTCTGACATATAATCCAAATCCCTCTGCGCTGGCAATGAATTCCACTCTGAAGAGTTCTGATGACAACAAACTTGGACTGGGTTAAATTGCTTACTGAAGCGCTGACATTTCCCCTCTGGTGATAGAGAAATCCTTCATTAAGCTTGAATCTGAATTTTAGACAGCTAAAATTAGGGGAAATTAAAATAAAGAGGTTCATCTTTATGTATTATTAAACATCAGGTTCTCTTAGATTGGGTGTTTTATGACATTTCTTCTATCATTTCCTTCTGAATGAAAACTTTGTGGTGTACAATTACCCAAGATTTCCTTTCAGAGGGGTCAGCTGGCTTAAGATCTCTGGCCACTATGCTGAGAGCTTGAACATTACCTTCAGGGGCATCAGGGAATTAATGTCATGTCTAGGTTGTTTTGTTTCCCTGGATACAGTTATTTAACACTGATTCCTGCTTTAGCCTAAGGAAATTGGAAAGCTTGATATTTGATATAACTGGCAGTCAGACGAGGTACAAAATTACCGCATCTCTCTTTTAATAAATGGGAAAAGTAGTGAGTTTTTTCACCTTCAATTTAACTCTACCATTCTTTATGCTCTGTGCACACGTCTTCAGGGCATGATTCTTAACACAAAATAAGCATCAGGATTCGAAAAGCTTCTCTTCCTGGTAAGATTTAAAGGAACTTTCTAGTAGATTCTATTCTATGGCTGTTTCTTTGTGAGAAGTTGAATGTATTACACAAAAGATGACTATAGAGTCTGCAACAAATTCAGCCTGCTTATGAAACATTATGCTTGAGACCTTGACTTAATGAAATTCTTTAACAATGCATGTCAGTCGGCACCAGTGCTGCCTCTATTACATTCAAACAGATACATTTCAAAAAATTCCCTTCTTTTTCAAGTGAAATTTCCCTGTGATTAATTGGTGCCTGAAGGTGAATTTTCTTTTTAAAGTTTCAACAAAAACTGTGAAATCATTTGTGACTTATGTTCACAAAATGAGATTTTCCCTACCGAAAAATTATGGCAATATTATTTTGCTCTTTTTAAGTACAAAATAGATAAAGTCTGAGAGTCAAAACTCACTTTAACTGCCTACTGAACTCATCCCTGATGAGAAGTGATTCCGTGACTAGTTAGGAACTGACATGAAGAACAGTAACTGTGGCATGTTCAAAATAATAGCAAATTTAGAATATGGTTTGAATGTGCAATCATTTGGCATCAGTGTTGGTGGTGACTACATCTTGACCAACAAGCCTCATGGGCTTGATCTATATGCCTGTATTATTGGCTGTAAATGACTCAGATTAGCCAGGGTTCGGACACAGAGAAGAAGACTACAAACTTCATCCTGTCTTATGAAGCTTTTCCAAACAATAGAGACCCTGAGCAGCTCAAATTTAGAACTGAGTATTCATTATCTGAGTAGCTTAATTTTGTCTCCTGTGGGCTGAATTGTGGACTTCTGGAGCTAAAGACTTGAATGTGAATTACTGAAAGTTGGGAGAATCCCCTCTAAATCAGAGACAGAAGAAGGTTCATCAGGTATCCAGAGGCTGAACCCACAATTTATTGCCAAATATAGTGAAACAGACTGGGCTCAGTGATTCACTGCTAAGCATGAAGGTGAGACATCTACTGAAAGCAAAGTTAGGGCTTTTTTACTTAAGCATTGCTTATCTGGAATAAAATTACTTCTATAAATGTTGACCTTTGCATGCCATGAATAAGGGGCTGTCAAGTTTTGTGTGTTCTAAAATCAGTTTTGTGTACTAAAATCTTTAAAAAGGAAGGCTAAAAGAATGGTAGAACAATAATAGGTACATCTCCAACTTGTTAACTTTGGAAAGGTTTATTACTGGTAATGTTGTTACCTTGCTGTGTTAAAAGAAAATGACACAACCTGTGTTAGTGAAGAAAAACAGCTTGACGTAGAGTATGATTTTTCTTCTACCTTTCTCTGTGCAGACCTTCACAGCTCCAGGTTCCCAGGGAGCTTTGTGAGGGTTTCGGCATTTGAGATGTAAGAGCAAAAGGAAAGAATTTCCCTAAGAGCCAGGGGAGGGAAAGATCAGTAAAAAGAGGAGCAAAACCACTTCATTTGGAGTATTGGTTCACTTTTGACAATACAGTGTTAAATTTAAAGTGATGCTGACAGAACTTTTCAAACAAGCCTAGACTAATACTACCATTACCATACATTCCTTACTGCCTTGGAAGAGTTTGTACCCTTTTGCAGCTATCTATACAAATGACTGAGAGCAAAAACACATATTAGGAAAGCACAGGAACCATGACTGTGTTTCTCTTCCAGTAAAGGCATTTTTTATGCCCCAGTTTCATATGGTGGAAGGTAGAAGGTAAGAAGAAAGAATAAAAAGTGCAAATTAAAACATACCTGGTGGATGAACATTGCTGTGATACGTTAAGGAAAAAACGTATTGAAGTAATGCAGACACCTGAGAATGTTGGTGTTGCCACTCCTCAAAAAGAGCTGTTTCAACTAATAGAATAGGTGAACAATGCTATGGATATATGTGTACTACAGACATAGCCATGGAAGACATCTGATGGTCCACTTATTAGTCAGCATTCCTTTTGTATCACTGCAAAAAGCCTTATTTTAACATAAAAGTCTGCAGGTGAATATATACTGATAGCAGAATTTCAGTGTGAGCCATTAAAATGCACCTGAAGATGACCATCCTGCTGTTGCTTTGAATTGCTTCCTGTGGCTTGTTGGGGACTGTTGATCAAAAAGAAAACACGAAGAAGACAGTCTAAATTAGTCCCTATACAATACAAATGCAACTATACTTGAGTTCGTATGCCCTGATTTCACATCACATTGCCTGAGGATATACTGAGTGCTAGCATAAGGCAGTGTTCATGTTGACTCTGAGGTTGTGTCTTGTTCCTACAGTCATAAAATTCACTAAGTGAAAGGTCAGGCATTTTATTTGGAGAAAATACATGAAGTCATTTTCTCCGATGGGAATTGGTACCAACATAGAAGTGGTCCTTCCTAAGACACTTAGATTGTGATGAAAAATAACATTACAGCTTTGTCCTGGGGTTTTTAACACTTGGAAAAGCATTACCTGCTACTAACTGTCGCTGAGGATGCAGCGTGACTGTCACTGTGCATGAGGCAATATTGAACCAAATCTGTTTACTTTCGTCACTCTAACCTTCACTCTAACAGGAACATCAGCTGCTGTCTAAAGTGAAAGTCCATTTTATTGAATATTTTATTTTTTGAGATTATTTAAGCAAACTTATTACAGATTTGCAAACTTTCAGGGAACAAAGGGTGTTTTGCTTAGAAGAAAAGAAAAGAAAGGAAAGCTTTCTGTAATCCAAACCACTGCTTGGTGTACATTATGAATCCTTATAGCCAGCCTGGGAAGGTACATTTCCTCATGTCTGGCATTAAGACAGCTCTCAGGTAACATAGAATTAGTCTTAACCTGAACCAGTTTTCTTCACTCTTGGCTCACCTCTTCCTCTCCTCCATCCCCTGTAGTGCTTCAGTGCCCTGAAGACCAACCAAAACTGTCATGCTACAGTTGTGTATGTGCTAGCAATAACTTGGGTTTTCATCCAGCTGCCAGGAGGATTTATGCTGAATGCAGGAGGATTGGGGCATTATCACACAGCATCTTCAGTGGGAATTCATGCTTTTTATAAGTTTACAAAAACTAGCAGGGACAAAGATTAAAACCTTTCTGTTTTTATGTGACTTTCTTGAAATGCGTTTAAAGGAATGCAGACTGGTAGGGTTTAGTCTTCATTATGGAAACTAAAAGATGTTTTTTGTCACTAAGTTAAAGGACTATTTTGGGACTGTTCTCTTGCTAAAATTTCAGGGAGACCTGGTCAATGCAGGGGTACTGTCTGGACAGAAAGGTCATTTAATGATTTATTTGAGAGCCCTCTATGCTCTCTGGCTCCAGCCTTTGCTGATCTGAGAACTGACTCTCGGCTGGTGAGGCTAATGCTCTATTCCTCTGAAAAACATCCCATTTCTTGTACACATGTACAGAGAGTTTTATGCACACAACTAACTGAAGTACCAGGTTTGCGGCATGAACAGAATTGAATTTGAAATAATTCCTGGTACAATCACAATTCAAAATGAATGTTATTCAAAATGACTAACACTGCACAATGTTATTTGAATAGTAATGGCTCCCACTGAGGCAGTAGGTTTAGAAGTATATTATTAGCAAGAAAGCTTGAATTACTACCAATACTACAGCAATATACTTAAAGATATTGTTGTTTCACCTTTTCCTTACCATGCTAAAGGTTGGTTGAGATGTCCATGAATTGTGAAGCAGTCTTCTGGGCAGAGTTTTAATTCAGTGGGTTCTGTGGAAGTGAATTTGATGGTAATAAAGCAACCACAGGTATTTTTTGTTGTTTAATGGTAATTTTTTACGTGTGTTTTCCTATGGGGAGTTTAAGAGAAAAAAAAGCACGAGCTGTATAAATATAGCTTTATATTATAAAAGCTGTATAAATATAGCTTTATATAGCTTTTTTTTATTGACGTCATCTACCTGGATTTGTGCAAAGCGTTCGACACTGTCCCACATGACATCCTTGTCTCTAAATTGGAGAGACATCAATTTGATGGGTGGACCACTCGGTGGATAAAGAACTGGCTGGATGGCCGCATGCAGAGAGTTGTGGTCAATGGCTCGATGTCCGGCTGGAGACCGGTAACGAGTGGTGTCCCTCAGGGATCGGTGTTGGGACCGATCTTGTTCAACATCTTTGTCGGTGACATGGACAGTGGGATTGAGTGCGCCCTCAGCAAGTTTGCTGTTGACACCAAGCTGTGTGGTTCGGTTGATACGCCGGAGGGAAGGGATGCCATCCAGAGGGACCTCGACACACTTGTGAGGTGGGCTGATGCCAACCTGATGAAGTTTAACCATGCCAAGTGCAAGGTCCTACACCTGGGTCGGAGCAATCCCAGGCACAGCTACAGGTTGGGCAGAGAAGAGATTCAGAGCAGCCCTGCAGAGAAGGACTTGGGGGTGTTGGTCGATGAGAAAATGAACATGAGCCGGCTGCAGTGTGCGCTCGCAGCCCAGAAAGCCAACTGTATCCTGGGCTGCATCAAGAGGAGCGTGACCAGCAGGTCGAAGGAGGTGATCCTGCCCCTCTACTCTGCTCTCGTGAGACCTCACTTGGAGTATTGTGTGCAGTTCTGGTGTCCTCAACATAAAAAGGACATGGAACTGTTGGAACAAGTCCAGAGGAGGCCACGAGGATGATCAGGGGACTGGAGCACCTCCTGTATGGAGACAGGCTGAGAAAGTTGGGGCTGTTGAGCCTGGAGAAGAGAAGGCTGCGTGGAGACCTCAGAGCAGCCTTCCAGTATCTGAAGGGGGCCTACAAGGATGCTGGGGAGGGACTATTCATCAGGGACTGTAGTGACAGGACAAGGGGTAACGGGTTCAAACTTGAAGAGGGGAAGTTTAGATTGGATATAAGGAAGAAGTTCTTCCCTGTGAGGGTGGTGAGGCACTGGAATGGGTTGCCCAGGGAGGCTGTGAATGCTCCATCCTTGGCAGTGTTCAAGGCCAGGTTGTACGAGGCCTTGGGTGACATGGTTTAGTGGGGGGTGTCGCTGCCCATGGCAGGGGGGTTGGAACTGGATGATCTTAAGTCCTTTCCAATCCTAACTATTCTATGATTCTATGATTCTATAAGAAACAAAAATTAACTCAAGTCTACCTCCACTTTGGAGAAAATCCAGAGTATTTGTAAATATTACGTTGCTATCAGCTTGAGTTTTCAGGTGAGGAGTCTGCAGTCATTTTATTTAGTGGGTTATGCATACCATCCCCAGGACAGGATGTCTGGGCCTAGCCCCTGCAGTCCTGTATGAAAAAGGTATATTATCTACACATTAAAATCAGATCCCTTAGATACAGCTTGCTCAGGTGAGTTGCTCAAAGTCTTACCTTTCCATGAAGCTTTTAAGCAGTATTTACCATAGCAATATGTTGTGCTGTTGTCTATTGTTAAGCTTTGGGTCAATCTCTTTCAATATTACGAGTCCTCCTGGTGATAGTGTAGTTGAATTTTTGTGTTACTCTTCAAGGTGCTGTTCTCTGAGAAATACATGCAATCAGATGCTTTTCCTTATTCTAAATATTTAACTCTCTGATGAGCAATACACCCTCAATTTAAATTTTTTATCATATGTGCCTGATTTTCAGCTCTTCTGTGGTGCAAATGAAGTTTAAAACTACAGATGTGTATCTATGTGTAGGGTTGGCTCAAAACCTCTCAGTAAAGGGGGTAATTTCAGTTGCAATGAGAGAATCTCCTCCTTCAGTCACTTTGAGTAGATGCAGTACTCCAACATCAGGTGGCTGTGACCTTGATCCCTTGGTCATCTTGGGTTTGTGCCTGTTTCCATGCTTTCTGACCCAGGGAAATGGAACAAGGCAAGTCTCTGGAGTCCTTCATCTTCTTCTCAATAGCTGGGCTGACCTGTTGCCTGCACTGATGCTCAGGCAGAAGGAAAAATGGAGCCAGGCTCCCTGCTGAAGTATCTTGGAAGCTTGCTAGTGACATATGCCACTTGGCTGGGAATGGACCCTGGGAGAAGAGCTCAAGGTAGACTTTGCTGTCAATCTGCTGTTGGGGGAACTTCTGGCACTCCTATGCCAGCAGTGCCAATTTCATGGTTCATCTGGTGTGAGGCCAAGACTCTTCTCAAGTCTCTGCATATACTTTGCTTGGATATTAGTTTAGACATAGCTGTAAGCTTGTCTCCAGTGGTTTCTGGAAGAGGAAGAGCCAGGTATAATAAGCCTTCTAGTCCTTGCAGAGCTGCTCTTAATTCTTTAAGATCTAAACATATATAAGTTGATTGAGTTCCCCTGTGTGACCATCTTCCCTTGGAAGTAAATATTATCTCCGTATTTTTATCCATGCTTTCCAGAAGCGGTCTGTTGGGTTGCTTTCCAGATAAGGCAACTTGGCAAGAGAAAATGTTTGATATCAGGGAGCAACCACCAACACTGTAGGCTGGGGGCCTCAAGTTCAGATGCATGTTTATTATCACAGAATCACAGAATCACAGAACATTAGGAATTGGAAGGGACCTCAAAAGATCATCTAGTCCAACCTAACAATCTATCTACATGCTATGACAAGCTTTGTAGCTATGGATGGAAAGCACCTGAATGATTTCTGCATGGTGAAAGCAGGTCACATATGTTTTGAAATGCATAAGCTTGCTGGGAGAGTAAGAGAGGGCACGCAGGACTATCTAACGCTGCCCATTAACATCCCAAGGGGACAAAAGAGAGAAAGTTGTACCTCAGAACTCCAGATGGTTTTCCAAGGGTTTCTGGAATTGTATTGTCATGGCTTGCTGTGATTTTCAAATTTTGATAGGCTCAAAACTGGATCAAAGCTGTAGGCAAAGCCAGGTACACTCTGATTAACATGGATAACATGGAAAGGAGGCTGAATCTTCCATAACCTTTGCCAGCAAAAGCACCTGGTTTAAATTAGTCCATTTTGACTTTGCAGTCAGTGCAAATATGTCGAAGGTGATTCATCCCATCCCAGGATAAGCATCTACTTTGGATGAGAACTCTCAAAGACTATAGAGGGAAAGAGCATAGACTGGATGCTAAACAGTTAAAGACTGAAGATGTGTAAAATATAGCCCACTCATAATTCTAACTAGGCGGAATTTTGTGTCTTCATTAAATCTAGCTTGTAAAATAGTAGCACTGTGGGAATCCATTCACCTCGCAGACATGAAGCCAAGATTCTTCCTGCAGATGACAAAATTGTTTGCCTAAGATAGATTTTTGTTTACACATGCACTAATATGCAAGTTAGGCTTTAAGTAACGGTGCTATTATGCAGGCTGACTATTCAAACTGATATTGCCGCAGATCTGATTTCCTTTGTCTAAGGCGTAAAGAATGCTCTCTTTGGATACATGCAGGGACTGCCAGGGAAGTATTAGGACTTCAATGATCAGGAGAATGCAAGAGTGTAATACAAAGAGGTTTAAATAAGATGACATGTAAAATGAATGACATGCTTCTGTTTCTAAGCAAGGTGTCTTTAAGTTGTGAAGAATTTGTAGCAGAATGACTGAAGCATACAAGAGTGTTTTATTCCCATTCTTTTATTACAAAGCATTGCAAGTCAGAATTGATGAAGACCACCCTGAAATAAAGAGAAAAACTAAGTTCAGAGCTGCCTTGGCAGGTGGGTTGGACTAGATGATCTCCAGAGGTCCCTTCCAACCAATGATTCTCTGCTCTCTGTGAAGGTCAGAGATAGAAGTGAACTGTACTAGGAAGCTGCAATTAAGAAAGGTGGCTACAAGAGTTTTAACCTGAATCTACATGTAAAAAGCATTAGAACTAAGATAATTACAAAAACTACAAACCATTTCCCTTTAAAAAAGCAACAAAGAAGGAAAACAGAAAGTCACAACTGATTTGGCCCCTGATTTGGTCAGAACTAGGGATCTAAGGAATCCCACCTCTTTAGTGAGAAGTGAAGCTAACTAAGGAACTGGATTTACTATTAGGGAACAAGTGTCCAGAAGGCAGGTACAAAAATAGGGAATGGGGAGAATATATAAGAGATAAAGGAGGATGATACAGAAAAATACCTAGCCAGACAGGCACAGAGGAATCATTTTTGAGAAGAGGGGAGAAACAAGCTCATAGGAAACATGAGAAGGAGAAGCAGCAGCCTGGGAAACAGGAAACACACACAAAGTGGAAAATGATGGAAAATGGCATGAATGGGATTAGAAAGAGGTAGCGTAAAGCAAATTGAGACTGTAACACTCTTCGTACTCCCTGCCAGTTGGACATCTGTCTGTTTTCCTTAGGGGAAAAAGAGAGGAAGGGTGTGATGGGTGATAATTTTGTGTCTGCACAGAGGGTTTTATCTTGAGAAGAAAAAAGGTCTCAGTCCTTATGTTTTAGGGCTTTTGTTTAATTACACTTAATGGCATCTTCCTCAGTGCATTACACAATAGAGCAGCTGTCACCAGAACAGGATCTTCCTACTTTGAGAGTTTAACGACCTATCATTTCTGCTTTGATGGTGGCAGGAGCATTACGCTATTGTGAACTACTTATGATTGTTCTTCATGACTTTTTTCTGCCTTCTGTCCTCACAGTGAAAATGGAAAAGTTGCTCACAATGTTATTTTAAGAGAAAGATTTTTTTGTCTTTTAAACTTGGCTGAAACAACCTCCTTGATATGACAATTCTTTTCTAGCAACCTGACTTCTGAGATTAGGGTGAAGAATTGATTACTAGTCTTTTCTATTATGAAATCCTGCTTCCTCTGCCTTCATCATGAGTGAAAGAAAGGGTGAATAAACTCACTTGGCTTTTCTGAAGTGTAATAAGCATGACTAAGAAACTTCTTTTACCAGAATTGAGGTTTACCGTCAACCTTGAAAGAAGTTCCTGTTCATCTGGTGTCATGGCAAAGACAGCTGAAGCATTGTTATACATAGAAATGACACAAGCAGCAAGAGGGTTAACTACGTGAGAGTTTTGCTAACCCTAACAGGAATACTGTGATGGCTTTTACTTTGAAAATTACCTTGAAAGGTTGCAAAGAGTCAAAATAGTTGCAAATCAGAGGCTGTACCATAGGGGTGCACTCTATTTTTCTAACATTTTCTACATTTGTAGAGTAATGGCACATGAACTGGCAGCTGAAATGAGAAATATTTAATTAGGAAGTGAGACGCAAACCTGTTTTTGTCAATAAGATTCAATAGCCTTCTGATCCTTACTAAGGAGAATGGTAAATCACAAATGTCTGCCTTTAACTCAAGAAAAGATGTCTTTCTAAAGTCTTTGAGCTAATTGAATTGCAGGCTTTTGCATGTGAAAAACCTGATTATTAACATTCTGGGGTTTGTATGCTTCAGGAAGCACATTAGAAGACTGTATTAGTTTCTTCTGGCCCTAAAATACAGGCTTCGTTTACATTTTCAGCTGAAGCTTGGGTGTGAGCTCATGGTCATAATGAGAATTGCCCATTTTGGATGCTGTTTTCATTCCTGCAAGCAAGAGCTCAGGCATATTAGGTCCTCTAAATTATGCCCCATGTGTCAAAACATGTCTAGTGTGTTTGCAGACCCTCAGATCTCCTTCAGTATATTGCCATTAAGCCCTCTACCAGGTAATGAGAGAAGAAAAGATGCAAGTGGCAGTTCTCATCTGATATATTACTATAATCTTTACAACTAAAAGGCAGCTGGTAGGATTTTCTTCGAAGGATCTCTAGCTGTTAGATAAAATAGCTGTTAGATAAAATAGACACCTGGTAAACTACTCAGTCTGCCACATAATTAAAGCATAGCTATATTACATCATAACTTTTCTTCATTGAATTCCTGGAGTTGCGTGTAGCACGAGGTGTATTTGTCCCTGGATTATTCTTCTGCATAAGGCTCATTAAAATCTCTTACCTGGGGAAGGATAACATGGAAATACAATGACTTATGCAGCATTGCTGGAGAGTCACGGTTATAATGTCTGCTTAACTCAGTGTCACTCATGTCATCTTCTCTGCATGAGTATTATTTTGTAGTGCTGGGTGTTGCTTTCAAGAATTAAAGTGCTACAGAAATATGAAGAAATAATAAAATATTTATGCATTTTTATAATGTAATCCCATTTTCCCAGACTTTAATCACTGTATGTCCATATGTTTCTACTGTAATTTAGGGATGAATTTAAACACAGATTAACTGAAAAAGAATGTTTCTTGTCATTGTGCCTCGTGTTTCAAGTAGTGCACATGTCTAAAAACTTCTTGATTTTGGTCTGTGTATTTAACCTTAATGTTCACTTGTGGTTCTGCTGCTAAAATACAGTAATTAAAAGGGTCATGAGACAGGTGGAGTGGAGAACCAGAAGGGAAGTCCAAGTACAAGCATTCTGATTTCAGGGATTAATTAGTCCTTTTAGGATGTTTGGCTTCAGTTAAAATCAATACACATTTTTAAGCTGGCAGCTGAGAAATAACATTAAACTTTGAGAAACCGACTGTATGAACCAGATCTAACTACCATTATCATATCTATATGAAATGATATGACTTGTGTCCTTTTTCCAGAGACATTTAGATGCTGATGACATGGAATTGATTCATATCTGACAGAGACTAATGGAATGTTCTGGGATTTATATCACAGTATTGAGCTCAAATCTTCCTGGAAGGTCTTTGACTGTGGTCTGAAGATTTCCCTAGGCATTCTATTCCTTAACTGAGTGATGAAGGAGCTGCTTATTTAAGAACTCAGCATGGAACTTGGTTCTTATTTAAGAACTCAGCATGGAATATCCTACAGAGGGTAGAAGCAAGGACAGATAGCCTGGGAGGAATATAGAGAAATTATCCAAGCAGCCAGGGTCAGGTTAGGAAAGCTGATAACACACCAGTGTTTTAGTTATTCTATAGCACTTACCCTGATCAAGGACTTTTCAGTCTCATGCTGTGCCAGTGAGGAGGGGCACAAGAAGCCAGGAGGAAGCAGAGACAGGACACTTGACCCAAACTAGCCAAAGGGGTATTCCATACCACAGCAAGTCATGGCCAGCATGGAAACTGGGGAGAGCTACCCAGAAGGGACTGATTGCTGCTCGGGTTGGGCTGGGTATTGGTCAGCATGTGGTGAGCAGTTGCATTGTGCATCACTTGTGCTCATCATTTTTCCTTTTCCTTTTAGTTTTATATTCTCTCCTCTTGTTATTTCCCTTATCGTTATTATCATTAGTAGCAGTATTATACTTTAGTTATTAAACTGTTCTTATATCAATTCATGGGTTTTACATTCTTTCGATTCTCCTGCACAACAGGGGAGAAAAGAGGGGATGAGTGAGTGGCTGCATGGTGCTGAGTTACCGGCTGGGTCTAAACCATGACACTGGGGAAAAACTTATATTAATTATGAAATTAACCTGAATGTCAACACAGAATTTAAACAAAATCCCATGAAGTTTAAGCAAAAAAACCATTTCTTTTTCTAAATTTCATCCTGTGTCTAGAATTTGACATTGATGATGCAGGACTAAGGCCTGTTTCAGTCACTCAATTCTAAGAAATAATTTCTCAGAAGCCTTGCCTGAACATTTACGTGCTGGAAAGCTCAGACACAGTTTGTAGAGTAAAGTTCTCAAGGCAAATGTATGATGTTTATATCTTTTCACTGAGATCTATCTCCATCTGAATTTATTATTCTAAGTAAGTTCCGCATATAACCAATGTTAAAGGGAAGCCCTCATAAAGTGCAAGGCAGATGATTAATTTTAGGCTTATAATTTTACTGAAGAAATAGATTCAAAGAGTGCATTAATGCATTTTCAGAAAAGAGAGATAGCTGCTGTGTCCTGCCTCAGAGGCACATGGATTATGATTATTTTTAAACCAAGCATTGTTCTATGTAGAGTTCATTTTCCATTTGCATCATGCTCAGCATGTAAAGCTGGCAGAAGAAAAACCAAGGGGGGAAATTCAGTGGTGATGTTTGTCTTCCCAAATAACTGTTATGCATGATGGAGCCCTGCTATCCTGGAGACAGATGAACACCTATCTATGTCATATGGTCTGAAATATCCTTTGGGTCAGTTGGGGTCAGCTGTTCTGGCTGTGTCACATCCCAGCTCCTTGTGCACCCGCATCCCTCTCACTGGTGAAGTGGTGTGAGGAGCAGACAAGACCTTGACTCTATGGAAACACTGCTCATCAATAGCAAAAACATCCCTGTGTGGTCAACAGCGTTTTCAGCGCAAATCCAAAACACAGCCCCATACCAGCTACTATGAATAAAATTAACTCTACCCCAGCCAAAACCTGAACACTTTCTTTGTCAGATTTTCCAAGTGATTTCAGGTCCTCTGGCTCCCAGCCTACTGCTTTTCTTTTTTTTGCCATGTTACAATCAGTTTAACAGCTTTTCCAACATTTTCTGTTGGAGTAGGCATACTCCCTACCATGGCACAAGAGCGGTTACACATTCTTCAGTAAGACTGAGGCTGTATCTGCCCTTATGTATAACAACTGTGTATAATTTTGTACATCCTCCAAATAGACCTATCCTAAGTGCTTTTGTGACGTTTGTCAGCCTGTATCTCCAGATGAACACTGAATAGCTTTGACATATTGAAGTCCTATAGCAAAAATGAGAAATGGCTGCAAAGGGGGCTATCATGTCTGAATATTATGAAAGGAGTAAGAAGAGGAGCAAAAAGACTTCTTCAAAAAGACTGCCTGCTCCTTTTGGGGGATCTTAACTGCAATGTTTCACAGTTCTGTTGTTGGGCTGGTAAAGTTGCTAGAGAGATCACTGCGATTTCTACTTTCAACTTGCCCTTCAAAAGAGAGGACTGCAAAGGTTTTCTCTTATTGTATTTGAATAGATTTGGATATCAGTCTTGCCAGGCACTTCTATCAACCCAGCTGGTAATACATCACATTGTTATCATTCATTAGGGCCGGTGAGTAAAAAAACAGGTAATAATGAATTCCATCCACAAATTTAACATCATGTAAAGCCAGAGGTCCTACTGATACTTCAGTGCTTGAAGACAAATGCTTTGTTTTAAAATGTGTGATTACTGAGCTAAGTTACTTCTGTCTGAGGGCAGTGCAAGGAATATCTGTGGAAAGGATTGGGAGTGCTGTGCTCCCATCGTTAAAGTGGAGAATGAAAGAAAGTGGTTTTCTCACCTCTAGCTTTCAGTGGAGGCTGGACATATGTGCAGGAGACAACTGAACCAGTGTTAGGAAAACAGTCATGCAGAACAATGTCTGAGTCCATTCACCACTTGCTCAGTCAAGACTCAGAAAGGGACCTTGGGAGATCATTTTACCCATTCCCTTGATTCAGAAAAGATCAGTTATGGTATGTCTCTGTAGATAAAATTGGAGGGTTCTTTGGAGAACCTGAAGAATGAACCTGAAGAATGGGCTCCTTCCATGCCAAGGAATAGTGATGGGTTTGAGCTTACTGAGTAGGGGCCAGATCCAGTTCCCATACATCAGCATCTGGTGTCATTTTGGTGCCCTGTCTTGTCTCCAGCTGCTAATCTGGAAGGCAAGCGGTCTTGAGTCATCTCTACCAACCCTATGTAGATTTCTCAAGTACCCTAGGGCAACCCAAGGCACAGCAGAGACAACCTGTAATGAACTGACTGAAAGTCCCATTCCCTGTCCCCCTGCACCACTGAGGAGGAATGAGGTAGAGAATTTGGGAGTAAAGTTAAGCACAGGATGAAGGAAGGGATTAGGAGGAAATGTTTTTAAGATTTGGGTTTATTTCTCACTATCCTACTCTGATTTGACTGATAATAGTTTCTCCAAGTTGAGTCTGTTTTGCCCCTAACAGTAATTGGTGAGTGATCTCCCTGTCCTCATCTTCACCCACAAGCCTTTAATGATATTTTCTCTCTCCTGTCCAGTTGAGGAGGGGAGTGATAAAGTCACTTTGGTGGGCACTGGCCTCCAGTCAAGGTCAACCCACCACAGCTAAACACCCACAGTTTGGTTGGACATTGCACACAAATTAAGCTTGTGTGGTGGTGAGTACGCAGCGTATTTCTCTCAGAAATGTTTCTCTTCCAAGCCATCAGTGTTAAATAATGGGTGGGAGGAAGAAAATAGGAGAAGTTGATCTAAATACTAATATACATTTAACAGTTGACTTTCACAAGTCTTTTATCCCAGATTGTTTCCTCCATTAACACCTACAAAAGTTGATTAAATGAGACAGACATGCCAGATTCATCAACACTGACATTTTTTTTTCAGCTTGTATGCACCTACCAAAAAGAGATTGTTGCCATTTATTATTAAAACATTCCTAACTACACCTCATAGGAGCAAAAAATAACTTTGTTTTTGTATGCCCAATAGTGTTTCTTGCCCTTGATAGCACAATCGACAAATTAACAATGATCTCGTAATTTATTCCTGCAATGCTCATTTTATTTATAATCCAAAAGCAATTAAATTCCCTTTTATGCCACATTGTCCTGGTGACAGATGTGTGGTTACCACTCAGACATTTGATGGCTGACATAAATCATTGTGTGATCAAAGTGTCTGTTGACTTGAGAGTCAGTATTTGCAGCAGATGCCTCCCCATACAGAGTGACAAGAAAATTCTTCATGGGAGCTGCATTTCAGTTAACCACCTTGCTTCATTCTGACTTTGCAATATGACAGCTTGGTTATTTTATGACAGCCAGGATTCTTCAAATGTATATTTACAAGGCTACCGAATGTGTCACTTTATCACTTACACCAAATAATGCCTTTGGTAGAAAAGAACTACATTAAAATTTATAGGAGCACAGTGCTTAAGGAGCAGGATAGACAGTGGGTTTAGCAATTTGATAAATTTATCTCCAAATGTTGGAAGAACTGCAGGATGGTTTTTTTACCTTTTGGCTAAGAGCAATATCCACACGTGTAATAATTCCCCTTTCTCCCTGTCCCTTCACTACTGTTTCTCACAGTAGCTATAAATTAGATTGCAATGGGAGCCAGGAGTCTTCTACTGCAATTAAAACAGAGCCAAGTCCTGGGCCAGCGTTATACAACTTGATTGCTGTTCTGCTAAGACGCCTCTGGTGCAGTTTAACTTTCCCAACTAGTCTAAGAGGTTCAGGAGTTAGTGCAGTCCATAAAACATTTCATGAGGTTGTTCTTGCTATGGCTACCCTTTTCTGAAGGGAAAAGGATTTTTAATATTGCATTTATTGCCAGATGGTGCCAGCTAGTTGCATTGTTGGCCAGCAAATGTGCTCAGGCATTGTTTAGTTTCTTAGTACAAAAATAGGATAAGGCTACATAAAAAAACAGCCTAGATGAGATAGGGTTAGTAAATGAGCTTGTGTCAATTGTCCAAAGCAAGGTTTGGCTCTGCTCAGTTAGTGCCAGTTGCCAGGTATCGTTCTTAGTCAAAAATATGGACAAGTCCATGTCTATAGAGATATATGAACATATGTCTATAGAGAAATATGAACAACTCCAGTCTATAGAATTCTTTGGGACTATCTCTGCAGCTCTTATTCCCTCAGATACCTCTACATGTCTTCACAATGTGTCTAAGGACACATGTATCATCCATACCTTTTTATTCTCTACTGTGGTGGGCTGTGGCAAAGCCTCATTTTGTTTTGGATGTTTTGGACAGAAAAAGAGCAAAATAATAACCATGTTTGAGGTCTTAAAGACACCACAGGGCATCCAGAAGAGATCCAGGGCCAAGAGCTTTGAAATTTTAGGTGTATGTTAATTGATGCCGTTTGGTTTCAGAGTCAAACAGTGATCCGAGTCTGGTTTATTTGATAGTATGGACACAGCTAGAGAGGGGATATTTGTGCTGCAGTGAACCTGCACCCCCATATAGCCTGAGCTGGCAGTGGGATGACAGGCAGGGAAAAGGCAAAAATGGCATAATAAATTGTTTCTTATTAGTGATGGTTGAAGAGATGGTTGAGGCAGAGATAGGAATTCCCATGAGCTATTGTTTCTAATAAATACATCAACAGTCAATCCATTTGTTATTTAACTTCTTATCAACCCATCTGGAATGCATCTTCTGGATTAAGCTATGTGGTGGAAGTGTGAGAGCTGACAGATCACACCAGGATGACTGGTGTCAGACAGGTAATCAGCTGGAGAGATGCTGTGGGTAAGAGGCAGCACCACTCATAGCAGGAGCCTGAAATTCGACTTCAGTACTTGTCTCAATGGAGGCTCGGTGTTCTTTGGAGTACTGGGGCATCTGACCAGTTTCTGTGCAGGGAATTATATCTCCCAGTTGTGGTTTAGTTAATGTGCTCCCTCCAGGCCATGAAGGAAAAGGAAGTTGCTTCAGCTTACTCTGCAGTGTGGCCTCTCTAGATGTTTCATGTTGATGCAGGGGATTAAGTGCTGTGTGCTCATTTCTTCTTTCTGAGGTGAATGAATAATTAGCATCTCTTTGGTTCTCTTTCCTCTTTATTTCCTAAGTACCATTAAAGGAGCAGATGACAATTTGCTGTTAGCTTGACTCTGCAGTGAAAAAAAATAACCAGCCTGGACCACATGGGAATGATTTAAGAGCTTCCATAAATACGATACAATCACCTGCACGTAACATGCTTGTTGCAGAACTTAGCCTCACAGGTTGGCCTAGCTCTTTCTCTAACTAACTCTAAGTCTTTCAGTTAACTCCCCAGGAAGAAAAAAATCTGGGCATGATACTGTGCCCATGGGGAAGTTAATGGCATCAGAGTTTGATTTTGTAGTATTTCTGGAAGGATTGCAATTGGGCTTCTGAATTCTCAGTTGGATCAGAATCAAGACTTATTAAAACTGGGGAATGTTAATATCTTTTCTGTAGTACTTACATGCATATAAAGCATGTCACCATTCATTACAAGATTTATCCTTTCAATTTCTGGTTCCATTGTGATTGTGTCATGCTGTAGAATAGGAACATCACTCCTCTTATTCCTATCTATGGATAATTAATTCATACGAGTAAAGAAGGATTTACAGAAGGTGGAAAAATCTAGCTTTAAAGAAAGAATCATTCTGTTCAGTGAGCTGGGTTTAAGTATTTTTCTCTTGTACCTCTGGGAATAGACAATAGAAAAAGTAGAACTTCTAACTTGATATTTTCAACACACACATATCTAAGTGCATGAGCTCTGACATGCTTTTTGTTTGCCTGTTGAGATTCTTTCTACTTTCTTTATAAGAAACATACCACCAGAAAAAGAACATTTTTCTCTTTTTAAAAAACAGTTAACCAGTGATAGAGGAAGCACTAAAGAAAGTACTATGTATGTAAAATAATTTCACACTACTGAAATACAATCATTTCTGGGGTTAAGGCCAGGGTAAAATGTTTATACACTCCACACAGTATTATCCTAATGTATGAATGTATCTTGCTTCAGTGCTGTCTCCATTAACACTTCCCACTTATTGCAACCTTGACGAGAGCGTATCAAAATGATGCGAATTGTTCCCTTTAAAAACGCCAAGAAGAAACATTGAAATCAAAGTTTTACATTGATTTCAGTAATATTATTTAGTGCTTGAGAGGTAGAGTACACATTTTTGCAGTCCAGAGCCTATCTCTTTAGGTAGTTGCTTTTGTGTTGATACCACTCTATAGATGCTTATAGCTAGTACCCAGATACATCTTAATCACAGCTTGTAAGAACTCTAGGAACGACACAATTATTTCCCTGAAAACTTATTTTCTAGGGGGTTTTCATGACCCCACTTACTTCTGTGAGAGCAGAATTAATATAACAGCAAACATTTTTGACAGTTCCCCTCTGCAATAATGTGCAACAACAAAAGCACAAAGAAAATACAACTCTAAATAATCTAAAGAGGTAAGGGAGAGATGTAGAGGTAAACGTGCCAAAATGCGATGCCAGGCCATTATCCTATATTGGCAATGAAGGTGATGTGCACTGGACACAGCACTCATGATTGCCATGCTTGTTCATGCAAGTCAAGGCTCTTTCACGGGGTTGATCTTGACTGGGCAAGGGGTGCCCACCACAGCTGCTTTATCACTCTCCTTCTCAGCTGGACAGTGGAGAGCAAACACAATAAAAGGCTCATGGGTTGAGAAAAGGACAGGGAGATCACTCAGCAATTCTTGGGCAAACCAGACTTGACTAGGGGGAATTTATTTCAGTTTAATTTATTACCAATCAAATCAGAGTACGATAATGAGAAATACAACCAAATCTTAAAAACACCTTCCCCTCACCCTCCCTTCTTCCCAGGGTCAACTTCACTCCCAAGTTCTCTACATCTTCCTCCCTAGTGTTGCAGGGCGACGGGGAATGAGAGTTGTGGTCGGTTCATCACATATTGTCTCTGCTGCTCCTTCTTTCTCATGGGATGACTCCTCACACTATTCCCCTGCTCCAGTGCAGGGTCCCTCCACCAGGATACAGTCCTTCTTGAACTTCTCCAATGTGAGACATATCCTTTGATCTTCTCTCCAGCTGTGTCTTGCAGGAGGAACTACAGATTTGGGGAATGTGCAGGAGGACTGCCCTATGGAAAAAGGTGGGGATGCATCTGGTATCAGCCAGTGCTCCACAGGAACAATGTTAATTTGCTTCCCAATGTGCCATAGTTTCTCTGGAGAATGTGACCTGACCTAAAATTGCACTGATTTGCACTTTGGTAAAGTAAAGGTGTTTGATGTTAAAAGTTGAATGGTGCTACAGGAATGGGCAAGATGATTATATACCTTCTTAGTTAGAGTTGAATAAAAAGATTTCCTTCATAATGCCTTTTCAATAAATAATGTGATACCCTCTGAAGTAAATTTTGTTTCAAAACAAAGAATGAGCATCTCACATTTCCATTCCTGTGCTAAGTTCAAGGTCTCTGACTGAACTCAAGCTTCTGTCTGCACTGTGCTTATCAGTCTTTCATGAGGCACAGCTTCCCTGCTTATGAGGAGGAAATATAGTGGGTTATGGGATCTCTCAGGGGAATTTCTATGTTTTGGGTTGTTTTAATCAAAGGCAGCAAGTTGGATTTTTCATTCTTTTTTCACTATCTATATAGATGACTTGTGAAAGCACTAGGTAATCCAAATCAATATCAAAGTTATGGGGTAGGTGGAAACTCAACAACTTTGAAACTGAGAAATCATAACCCATACCTCTCCCTCTACTGCTGGTTTCTTTTGTTTTCAGACTTTACTAGACATTCACAAAGCTGCTGAATAGCTTACACTTGGAAGTGTGATAGCTTCAGCAGTTGCACAGTACAGTAGGTCCTCAGCCTGCCCCTGATCCCTGACCTAGAGAGGCTATTTTCCACTTGAATGAGTTTTGTAGAGATTGGAAGGTGTATCAAATTAAATTAGTTCTGGTTTGTGACGGCATTTGGCACTTCAGTAAATAAGGTGTCTCAAATCTGCTTAATTCTCTCTTTCTCTTGCTGAGGCAAAGCCAGCATCAGAGAAAACTGTTCTGTTGGTTATTGGTTCATTCAGTGCTGCTGGGTATAATGTGGGTGACTGTATCTGATGTTCAGGAACCAAGTTCACTGCAAGTGTTATTCCAGCTGGAGAAAATGAATTTAAATAAAGCTGTTGGAGTGGATGGTTTCAGACATAGATAAATATACCTTCTACATTGCTATATGAGTCTGTTAATACATTGTTTAATTCATCTTTGTCCTCAGCTGATTAATCTTGAGACAGGGCAGTGAAAATTAACTCCCCGTTACATTGCATTTGAACTCACTTAAAGATCTCATATTTGTTTAGTGACCTCCAGATCAAGGACTTCATAAACTTATGAAAGGAACAAGTAAGCAGTCACAGCTGAACATTTGAAATGCCTGTATCAGAAGTAATGTGGGGATAGTATTTAGAATAGGGGATTATAAATCATCTGCTACTGATTTCCCATGAACCATTGTGTAAGTGTCCCATGCCTCCATATAGAATCATAGAATCATAGAATAGTTGGGGTTGGAAAGGACCTTAAGATCATCAAGTTCCAACCCCTCTGCCATGGGCAGGGACACCTCACACTAAACCATGCCACCCAAGGCTCTGTCCAACCTGGCCTTGAACACTGCCAGGGATGGAGCATTCACAGCCTCCCTGGGCAACCCATTCCAGTGCCTCACCACCCTTACAGTAAAGAACTTCCTCCTTATATCCAAACTGAACTTCCTCTAAGTTTGAACCCGTTACCCCTTGTCCTATCACTACAGTCTCTGATAAAGAGTCCATCCTCATCATCCCTATAGCCCCCCTTCAGATACTGGAAGGCTGCTATGAGGTCTCCACACAGCCTTCTCTTCTCATTACTATATAGTCTTAACGATAGCTGCACAGAAATAGTAAATATATATATGTCTAAAATTCTGTCTTCTTTCAGTGATTTAGAAAGAGTTGTTCTTGTAGCTTCAACTGTTTAGTGTTCAGCTTTATTTCAGATGAGTACTTGAAAAATGGGAGCTGTCTTAAAAAGTGTAAGGTGTTGGCATTTGCAAAGGTACAATTACCTGGTTGTATTTAGTTGTGAGGTGGAATGCAAACAGATTTTAATGAGTACTTCAGAATATGTCCTTGCTGTCCTGGTAGTGTCTACAAAATTGAGAGATTTACCTAAAGGGAAGATGATCTCCATAGAAGTTAACCCAACCTGTCAAAAAATGATGGTAACTTTCAATTAAGATATTCAAACACTGCAATAATAGACATGGTATGCATGGAAATCCATGGAGGGGTCCTTCTTGGCTTGACTGTACTCTAAATCAAGTCTTCTGTCAGGGAACAAAAGAGGGAAAACAGAGGAATTCAGTTTAACTGAAAAGTATTGACCCTGTATAACCCATTTAAAAGCATTTGGGTAACATATTCCTTAACAATTATTTTCTTCTTCTCATTTAATTTGCTGAAAACAAATGAACCATTAATTATATTCTCTCATTAAGTGTGCATGTACAAACTTAGAAAGTAAAATTTGCCTTATTTGAAACTAACCAGAGCTGCAGAATTCAATTATGAATTCCAGACTTTTTCTGATTAAAAATATAGAATTGCGTCCAGAGTTGAAGAATATGGGATATCTCATTTATCCCAGCCTAATAACAATGAGCAAATGTTGCTTCCTGCATATTTTATAATAGTGGCAGACTAAGCCTTTCCCTTCTGAGGTAGTGGAGGAGATCGTTTTAGCATGGCTCATCATGGGACCAATCCCACACAGACTTTGGATCTGCACTGCAAAGACCTCAGTGAAGACCATGAACATCACACAGGGACAAGAACTGCTAATGCTGCAGCATAAGCTGCTTTTGCAAGGCAAAGCTCAGGATAAGCGCTCAGAAATCAAATCAAAAAGCTGTAAACCGGGTCTGAAATGGAGATTCCCCTCCACTTTTCTGGCATAGAGGGGAACCCAGTTAAGTTCATGTTTAGTTCAGTGTTGCACAGGCATATGTACATTTTTAGTTGACTCTGAAGAAGCCTCTGAAGCCTGTGCTCTAAGTGGTAAGCAATTGGTAAGTCAACTATAAGATCAAAGGCTAAGGAGCAGCCTTCTAGGTTTGGCCAAATTAAATGAAACATATTTAAAGTTGTATGAATGGTCACTTATCTAGTATGTATTTTGAAGATATGTAAAATATACTATATGTATATTAACATATAGAATCATAGAATTATAGAATGGTTTGAGTTGAAGGGACCTTCAAGCTCATCCAGTTCCAACCCCTGGCCATGGGCAGGGACACCTTCCACTAGAGCAGGTTGCTCCAAGTCCCATCCAACCTGGCCTTGAACATTGCCTGGGATGAGGCAGCCACAGCTCCTCTGGGCACCCTGTGCCAGCGCCTCAGCACCCTCACAGGAAGAGTTTGTTCCCAATGTCTAATCTAGATATCCTTTCTTTCAGGTTAAGGCCATTCTCCCTTTTCTTGTCACTACATGCCAGTGTAAAAAGTAATTTTCAAGTTTTCTTGTCAGCCTCTTTAGGTACTGGAAAGCTGCTCTAAGATCTCTCTGGAGCCTAATACTGCATATTTCACTGATACCCCAGTTTTCACATGTAACATTTTCATATGTCAATAAGTAGAAACAAAAATGTGACAAGGGATGCATGCTAATTCATCTGACTCTGCACTGAGGCAGCCTTAGAGTGTTCTCCCAGGCAGCTACAATATTTCAGTTTTAAATATAATGTAAGAATATACAAATTATTCAGACCAAAACTGCATTTGACTCAATATTCTGCCACTGAATTGATTACTGGGACATGTTTGAGAAAGGGTCATGTGTTTACATGACTTGCATAGAATGCTATTTCCATGCAAGACATACATAAATTATATTCCTTTTGCAGTTTGTTCCCTGATTCTGTCTGTTAGTAGCTTAAGTACTGCAGGTTTGACTGCCACCCACTGAAGGGCACTGGGTTACCTTCTACAGAGTAGTCAGCTGTTCCAGCTCCATCTCCAAATCAAACCTTCTCATATCAAATCATAGATGCATAGAATGGTTTGGGTTGGAAGGGTCCTTTAAAGATCATCTAGTTCCAAACCCCTGCAATGAGCAGGGACATCTTCAACTACATCAGGTTGCTCAGAGCCCCATCCAACCTGACCATATAATCATCATCCTTCAGCATATCTCAAGATGTTCTCCCAGACATCGAGGGCTTCTTATCTCTTGGTACTGAGGGGATCCCCCCAAACCTCTGATCTCAGAGATTAGCATTTCATGACAATGTAACTGGTATACAGGAATTAAAGGGTTCAAATTCTGTCTTGTAACATGCTGTGATAGCATATAGCATTTATGCGTGGGAATAGGAGTCCACAGTTTACACAAAATCAGGAATAGGTTCTCAAAATCAGCATAGAATGCTTCTCAGAAGTCAAAATAAGCAATCTGGCAGAGAAGCAATATGCTGTGTCAAGCAGTTTGGTGATGAATGCTGAATAAATAGGAGTCTGCAAATGGTTTTGCAGGGAGGTAAGCAAACAGGGAGGTTAACAGAGTTTAGGAGCATTCAGATTTAAATGTTATCTTAGTCTAGGACCTTCCAGGCAGACAAAACCCCCACTAAACTATCGTATGGTAATTGCTCTTTTCTCTGCGATACCACTTTTAATAAGAACCATATGAGATTGTCAAATAGTTCTGGACAAGGAAGCTAACACAATACCAAAATCAACAGATAGCAAGGAGACTGAAAGTTATTTTAAGAAAGTTATAATATGTTAAAGTTCTGTAAATTTGCTAGAAACATAATTCATAGTACCACGAGGGAAAGGGTAGTATGAACTTGTACCTTTTATGTTAATCCCTGACTTTGGAACAAACCCCACAACTCTTTTATCACATTTAATTCATATTGTAAGAGGAAATAAAAATTTCATGTTCTGTATGGAAGAAGAAGAAGAAAAGGTCCTTAGTGAATGATCTTAAATTATCTCCTATTTGAATGAGTTCATTTTACTGAGAGAGTTCCATCAAACCCTTAATTAGGCTTAAATTGTACATCTAAAAAGTTGGTAATATGACAGTGACCTTCTCCAAACACATTGATCCAAGTTGATGGAACAGATAATGAAATGTTAAAAATAAAAAGCTTTTTCATTTTAGGCATGGGATTTTAGATTTAGTGTGAAAGGTTGGGGCAAGCATCGACTATTAAGAAGATGATGTTTTCATTTTTCCCCCTCTCAAAGAAGTTTCTAATGATAAAGGTCCAATTAGTTAATGTTTGTACTGCACTTCAATAAATGTAAAGTGCTCGCTTGGATTTGATCCGATGCTCACCAAATTTGATAGTGGGCTTTGCATTGACTCCTATGAGAGATGAGCTTAGCTGCTGGAGTCGAACTTTCTGAACTGCTAAAGAAGAGATTTTGAAGAGCTCAGAGCTGTAAAGCAGATTTTCAAACACACTGATGTTTCCATTCATTGGTCTGTGATGATCCCCCAGTCTCTCAGAGAAACAGAAGCTTTTCAGCTTCCATTCCTTTCAATATGGCCTTTCTTATTTCTTGATGTATATCTTTGTATGCAGCTGCATTCAAACTGCCCTAACAAAAAGCTCTGAAGCAGTCTTCATTTGCACATCCTTTTTTAGTGTGATTTAGCACAGTGTGCCTCCTGCTAGTGTTATAAACAATGTTTTTATGGTTTCTTCAAAAACATGATGAAAATACTGAAAAACCTAGATTTACCCTGATTTCTGCAGAACCTCATTAAGGTGATTCCTTGGCAAAAGCTGCTTTTTGTGATCTGCCAGACAATTTGTGATCAGCTTAGGTGTTTTTTTTTTATCACACTACTGTACAAATTTGTTATGTTTGATGGAAACCTCCAATGTAGTCTGATCAATGCAGTTCCATTTGCTAATCACACTTAGAATTTCATCAAGGACAGCATGCAAGCTTGTTTGAAAAGTTCTTTTTTTCCATAAAACTTTGTAGGTATTGTTTAGATTTCTGTTATTAAATTCTTTATGAATCTGAATTCTATTTTTCCTTTTCCCCTTCAAATTCCTTCATAAAATTTACAAATCAGACTTTTCTTCTTATCTCAGTTATTTCACCTATTCCATCGTAGTGTTGCAGATCTCACAATTGCAATGTAGTGCATTGCAGTGTTGTAGTATTCACAATTCCCAGGTGTACTCAGTCTTTTGATAAAATATATTACAGAAGTTTTCTAGAAAAGTTTACATATAACACAGTGACATTAATTTTGTGCTTGATCTACGCTTCAGATTTGCATACTATATTTATGAGAATGAAATAATAGTTTCTTGAAAGAAATCAGAAAAAAACCCATGTGTTTTAACATTTAATAGTAATAGAGAACAGCTTAAACTTAAATCTTCTTGTTGAAAAATTCAAATATGTACATTTGAATTTGGAGAGAAAAAATTGAAATCATGAGGACATTACTAATGAAGAGGATTTAGATCACGATGATGATTAAAAATTCACTCAATTATAGATAACAGAATTACTTTTTAGCATTTCCCATGCCAGTGCTCTGGTCTGCAGAAAATATTGTTCCAGACTCCTTAATTCATCATTAACTTGTCTCTTGGGAATCACTGCTGCTTCTAAATCAAATCTATTTGTTTTGGGGACAGAGAGCATCATCCCTGAATAGCTCAAAACATGTACCGAATAATTTACCATGTAGCACTTTAATGTGTGTTTGATTTGCCCCTTTTAAGGGGTTAGGAAGTTGACTACCCTTTCCACTTACTAATAGAGCATTTTGTCTTCTTAAAAGGCAGATTTAAGGATTGTTTCTTTTGAACCTGGAAACAGTGCAAGGATCTTAACCAATGACTGGACATTGGCTGTAGGTTTTGTGCTGGTTTTATGGCTTATCTCAGAGACAGCAGAAGAAAACTGTGAAATTTGGTTCAATGCTGAAATATTAAATGAGGCACTTGAAGTGAAGCTGTTTCTCTTTAACTTTCTTGACAACAAGATATCCTAAAATAAGACTCTGTTTTAAATTTTCTGTGTTTATCAGAGTGAAAATATGACCGAAATATGTTGGGTTATTTTTTTCGATATTTTTTTCATTTTTTTTTTTTAATTCCGAAAAGAAATAGGAAGTGTTATGAAATCACATTATGTCTTATGGACATTTTCAATGTGTTTGGTTGCTTCTGAAAAACGAAATTGTCATTTTAACCTAGATTCATCTGCAGGTACTTCAGTTACTTCAGAATTAAACAGACAACAGACAAAAGTATAATTAAATAATATATATTTGCAACAGCCAAAATTAAAAAAGGCAACATTTATTGTTAAGGTTTTATTTCCTTTTTCAAGATAAAAATGAGCAGTTGTCAGGCGAAATATGTTAGCAAGTTTAAGCAAAAATAAGGAAGTGCATCATTGCACAGTGCCTTGTTAAATGCTGCAACTCATTGCAACAGACATAGTACTAGCGAAAAATGATTAGAGATGTAAAAAACAGTTAGGCAAACTGGTGACTGACATAATGACCTATGTACTTTCTTTCCTTAAACCCAAGACTTGAATGGAGTGGTACAGAAGTGATAGTCTTAACTTTTTTCCTTCCCTTTCCTTTTTTTCCTCTTCTCCCTTTTCCTCTCCTTTTCAACTTCCTTTTTCCCATCTTCAATTGATGTGAGCTACAGATGACTAAATTGGAAATCCTTGTGTTGAGCATTTTCTAGATGCAGCTGGAATTTTCAGTTCTGTCACCTATGAACAGCCATCATAGTCACCTTCATCTTGGCATGGGTAATGGAACAAGATAACAGAGAATAATATTTGCAAAAGCCATTTTAATTCCAAATACTAAAGATTTTCACAAAGTTGGGAAAAGGCATAGATGCATAAGAAAGAAGTTAAGTGCTCAAACTTTTTCCCTGTCAAGAATCTCATCCAGAATACCAGAGGGTGAACAGGACTGATTGCATTTGATATTTTCAGTTATTTTAAGAAACCACATAGAATAGCTGTTAAAATTTTTGTTTCATCGGCTGCTTATTAATCTGGAGTGACATAATTGCAAATCCTTGAAAGAGCAGTGGGGTATTACTACCATTTAAATTGTAATTTCAGGCCCTGATGACTTGGCAGTAATGACTAGCTTTAGGTTTTTAGCCATTCTTTGAAGTTAATTTTAAGTTTTTATAAATATTTATTCTAGTTTAAAAGCCCCTTTGAAAGTTTTAGATCTACAGAAGTGTTCGGGGTGCTCAGATGTTGGTCTTTATTTCCAGTGCCTAGAGGAATCGTCCTAATGCAAGGGATTGTTGCTGTCCTGTGACCAGCCCTTTCCAGTGCACAGTGGAGGAGATGATTGAAAATATTTGAGTTTTCAGGCTGTCTTTGATTAATTGAAGAGACTGAATTGTACAGTGGGTGAAGTACCCTGCAAGTCTGGAGCTTATATATTTCTCTCCAGCTCCCCACCTTGGCTATATACAGAGCTGGTAGAGACCAGCTAAAGGGCCGTTGGTAGATGCCTGAGTAGAGGCAGTCTTCATTTCTCCTCTCTTGTTCAGTGATGTTATTCCTTCCCTCTTTTTCCTTTGTTCTGGTGACTGTAGGTGCAGCCTTAGAGAAACCTTAAGGTGCTTTCCAACCCTAACTATTCTATGATTCTATGAAACTGGGCTAATGATGGGTTGACAGTAACCTTTCACAGCACTGGATCAGAGGAAAGCAAAGCATTTTTGAGGCTCAGACTGACCTAAAGGGGCAACTGGGATGAATCTGTGCACAGAAAATATTAAAGAAGTTTCTGTACAGACTGAATTTGCCATTGGTGTTTGTCACAGGCCAATTCTTGTAGTACCTGGACTGCTTTACCAATAAGAACTTAACAATGTGCTATCCTGAGAGCAGTAGCCTGCTGAGATAAGCAAACATAACATGCAGTATTTACATTTACAGTCCTGGCTTTCCCATTAAAATATTTGTAGTACACTAGAAATGTGGATGTGTTTACTGTGCAGATTTCCATCAAGTTATTTCCCTGCTCAGTCGGAATACTGTGTAAATTGATAGAAGACATTGGACGAGATCAAAAACTGCATTAACATTTTCTTTCTCGAAATGCAGAAAATAGGTTTCAATATTGCTTTTGGAGGTTATTTTCTCTTCAGGGCGCAAAGTAACATCGAACGTTTTAAGTTCTTTTGTTTTCCAATGTCCTTCAACTTGTTAATTTCCAGGCCCTGCTGTTCGCTGTGATTCATTGCAGCAGTGAATAACGAATGTCACTAAAATAGTGAGATCGCCTGAGCTATTTTGGAAATTAATGGACTGACTGTGATATACTAGAGCCTCTTTCATGCATCTATAATTGGAGTGCCAATTTATTTCCAATCATTTCAAGCACTGTAATTATAGTGCATCATTGTTGCCTGCTTAACATTCAAATGGGACGCTGGCACAATAATGCTGGCAGGAGGCCACGTATTTTACAGCTGAAATGAATGGTAAAAATGAGAGGTAATATACAAAGGACAGGAGTTTAGATTTTGTTTAGAGATTTCGTTCTGGATAACACAAAATGGGGTCATGGTAGAATGATATGGAACAACCTCACCTTCATAAAATGTCAATAAAAATGTTTTCCAAATATACTATGAATCAGCGAGGGAGAAAAAAGAAGATAAATCTAATGTTTTAAACAAAAATCCCATAGTCTATAATATCCAACCTTTTGTTTGCATTTCAGCTAGAGAAAGAATATTCATTGGCCAAGAAAAAGAAAATGCATCAAGAATTCCTTTCTTTTTTTGTTTATAACAGTAAACTAAGGAATCATGGGGGCTGCAAGGGACCTCTTGAGGTTCTTGGTCTTGAAGATCTCTAGGCAATATCAGACAAAGCAGTTTTTTCAGGGTTCTGTCTAGTCATGTCCATGGTTTTGAAGATTTCAAAATGGAATCAGATAGAGCAGTTTTTTCAGGGCTATGTCTAGTCTCCACAGATGCACATTCCATAACCTTTCTGGACAACCTATTCCAGTGACTGACAACCCTCACATTAAAACTTAGAATCATACAGTGGTTTGGGTTGGAAGGGACCTTAAAGCTCATCCAGTTTCCACCCCCTGCCATGGGCAGGGACACCTTCCATTAGACCAGGTTGGTCCAAGTAACATGGTCTGATTTCATAGGTCACCATGCTTCCAGCAGAAGTTTGGACTAAAGACTTCCTAAGGCCTCACCCAACCTGAGTTATCCTGTGATTCTGTAACTTTCACTTTGTAGTTTCAGTCATGCTGACCTCATTTCTAGAAAGTTATAGAGCTAATTGTGAGCCTCCAAGGATATTCTTTCAGTTAATTGATACCGGTGTTCAGATATCCTAAAATCTCCCTTAAAACAACATGCTTTTACCTACCTGTTAAACCTGTTAAACTTTTCTTTTTGGGGAATTGCACTCAAAGTAAACCCCTCTAGTCTTTGCCATTGACCATTAGAGGCCTCTCTCTTTCATGGAACAATTTAAGTTTACCTCTCTATGGTGTATTTGCGTGCAATAATGTGTAGTAAATTTTCGCACTTTTAGCTGATAAGGGGAGAGACAAGTATTTTTCTTTAAGAGGTGGCAACAGTGTGGAGGAGAATGAGATTCTTGGCTTGTAGATAAAGTGCTTAACTTATTTTTCACATCCTGAGTTATAGAAATCCATGTTCTTTTTATTCTCCATCTTTGCTTTTGTGCATGTAGTGATAAACCATAACGACAAAGGTTTTACAGAGACTCAGATAATGCTGATGTGGAAAAGGTAGCAAAAAGGAATATGTTACCTTACAACTTTCGTTTACAGATGGGGCAGACTTGCAGAAAGCTATGCAGGTACTATATCCAGAGAAAAAGCTTAATATTTACAGATTGGATCAAGAAGGTTGTAAGTAGGAATGTTTCTGTATCTACCCTAAATACCTAAAGAATCAGGCACCTTCATAATGAATAATGAGAAGGTTCACAATAAGCAATAAAGCTGATCCATTCCAAAACGTCCTAGCTCTAACGTAGGGCAAAAATAATGGAGAATCCTGGGACCTGAATCCTGGAGACACTAAGGATGCATGACAGAGGCCAAGCTTGGTGCCAGGCATGTGGAACAAGGTTAATACATGTGTAGCCAAAAAAATAGCTGGTTACTAGCAGTACATCACCTACTCATATGCTTTTTTAAATCTTGATAGGCTTTTTCTCTGTCATTAGGCACTTCCCTAAAACTGCTTTGACCCATATTTTGATAAGTTTTTTTTCAGGATTTGGGAATAAGAGATAAAACAATTATGGGAAAAAAAATCACAATCAGAATCCCCTTATTCAAGATTTCAGCATGAAATTCTTGAGAAAGAAAGTGCTGGAGTTTGCCTGCAGGTTAGAATTCCATTGTTGTGTCAGTGCAGTGAAGGAATTCCCTACTTGATAACATTGTAAAGTCTGAGTAGCACATCACCATTATCCACAAAGGTCACCAAAATAAGCCAATTAGAATTCTGGAAGGAATGAATCTTTCATCATGCCCTTCCAGGAAAGGTCAGATGAGAACTCAGTGTTGGTCTCTTATTCCCCAGAAGGCACTGGCAGTAATTTTACTTGGTGTAAATTGGTATAACTCTGCAAAAGTTACTGAGGTTCTGCCCTTCTCAGTACCAGCTAAAGACAAGCACCAGTTTGCCAAACACAGGCAAGCCTAGACTGCATCAAAATAATTGTCTTCTAAAGTAACTGGATTATCTTCCACATATGCACATGTACAATTGTGTAATAACAGGAAAGTCCTGCAATATAAAAATGCTGTGTCAGAGAGGATCAAATTTAATTCTTTAAATACTTACTGTGTGCCCTTATGTGCTGCATGATCTGTAAGGTGCAAAATATTCAAGCCTTCCAAATGAAAGTATTTCTCACCATGCATACGAAACTGGAAACAACTTTAAACTCCGCAGAACAGTTCTAATGCTTTCCTCAAAGTATTTCAACACACAACGAAAGCAATCTGTTCTCCCCCAAAGCCAGAATATTCTCTTCTGAGCTTTGGAGGGACCATCTGGAGGAGATCAGGGAAGCAGAGACATGAATTATTCCTTTAGGGACAAAGAACAGTCACTCTAGAAGGCTTTTGGTTGCTAACAAGAAGGAAAATGTCAGCATAAAACATAAAGCTGGAGAGTGCTAGGAATAGATGGTGATGAAAATGAGTAAAAGAGATGACTTGGAAAGCAATTTAAGCACAGGGTAGTAAATACTAACTAATAACCTATGTTGCTTTCTGAACTTCATTGAATAATGTGTGCAGGGTGCAGGGCCAGTCAAAGGAAACAGTTACAGAGGAGAGGTGTCCTGTTATTAGGAAGAAGGGAAATATTTAGGTTTGATGCAATCTACATCAGAAAGATGATATAAAAAATATATATTCAAATAAAATTGAGACAAAGGTTCATAAAATGCAGATGGAGCAAAGAAGAAGCCGAGATGAGCAGTTTCAAGAATTAAGGACCTATTTAAGCAGAGCACTCAAGTAACCAGACCAAAACCAAATATATATGTTCTTGCACAAATTTCAGAAGTCTAAAAGTTAAAAGGATGAACCAGATAGTCTTTTATCAAAAGAAAATATTCATATCCTTGATTCATATGGTAGCTAGTGAGATGAGGTGGGTTTGCAAAGCGCAAACAACATAGGAATGACAAAGTTATATTACTGAAAGAATACCCCATAAAGAAAGCCTGATATTTCAGGAAGAATATTGTAAAGCTAGAGGATAAAGAAAATTTGCCCATCAGAGCCTTCACATAAAAGATGTGAGCAATATGTTTGTTCTGAACAGAGGTGGACCTTTACACTCGTTATATTCCACACCTAACCTCAGCCAGCATCTTTGCAAGTGGGGTGGTAGGCAGATGTGGACTAGGGAAGAGTCTTATGCTTAAAGATACTATAATAAAGGAGGAAGCAATTAGCATAGAGATAGCTAATGATTCCTGGTCAAAGATGGGAAGCTTTTCAAAGGATAAGTGTGTATTCATCTGAATAGCAGACATGCCACTGGAGCCTTTACAGGCTACATCAGTGGTAGTCAAGAAGGCATGGGAGACAGCTCAGGAACACACTGCAAGTAGCTGGCAGAGTGGGCAGAGCAGCTGGCAGGGTGCAGTCCCTTATAAATAAGAAGATAAACTATATACTTATAAATGTCTCGTGATGTGAGGCAACTAATGTATCCTGGGCAGTAGGCTGCTACTATTTCTTTTAGCTGGTGATGCGAGATTACATGCATATGTACCTACACATACACACAGTGAATTAGTACCTACAGAATGTGGTAATAAGCAATAATATGAACTGAGTGGCTTTGTAGTGCAGCTCAGGAAAAGATTGCTCAGTAATCAAGCATATAATTACTTGACTTTCATGCTTATTACATGGTCAGTCAGTTAATGGTAGCGTAGAAGCAAAGAGGCGTTTTCTCAAGAGATATTTGGAATGTGCAAAGGGACTTGTTTAACAAATGATGCCACAGCAGATAAACTGCTTAAATAGTAACAGTTTTGTCTATTTGTTTGCTCTTTATCAACATTTTTGTTCGCATGCTAACCTAGGGAATTAAAGAATGGCTAGTGTGGCATGAAAGCCAAGAGGAAGCTTTCACTGAGAATGTGCTGTAAAAATCACTCTTTCTCAAAAATGCTTTTGAGTTTCTTTCTTGGTTATAAAAAAAATCAAAGCTATTATTTAAATTATAGCAATTTTGTCTATTTGTTTTGCCAGCTGTTTATCAATATTTTTGTTCACATGCTAACCTAGGGAATTAAAGACTGATAACACATAAGCTAATATCAAAACATAAATTAATACCAGCATACAAACTCAGCCACATCAGATACTTAGGACTAGGTTGCATTGCTATGCAGCCTAAACATTCATAAATAACATCACATTTCTTCTCCCACCTTGAGCCTTGAGTTAAGTAAGAATCATGATTAGGTAGCAGATCCCTGCTATTTCTTAACAGCTTTGAAGATTTCAAGGTTTGCATTTTCATTACTTTTTCCCTGAAATCATAAGAGTTAGAAAAATCCATTATCAACACTGAAATTGAAGATTTTCATGTGATCAAGGGCCTCTAAAGGTTGGGAGTTCATAGGAAAACTCCTAATACCCTAAGAACTATTGACACTGAAATGTATTCATTGGAACTGAAGAGACAGAAAAGTCATCTGAAGACGACATACTCCAGAGACTGCAATGTTGATCGCAGCAATAACACCCTCTAAACAACTTACATGTACACACCATTTCACAGTTAGTATATCTCCTGCTTAACTAGGCATCCACAGAGGCTATTTTCTTCTTAAACAGGAATTCTTTGATGGTGGAATCAGATAAGGATACTCTATTAATGAATTAAAATGTAGTCCCAGGGCACTGGTTATGTTAACAACTGTTTTCTGATCACAAAATCCAAATGTTTCTTATATATATAAAATTTATATAAAATTTTATAAAATATATATACAATTTTTTGCAACAAGATAATTTATGTTTGTGTCAGGTACCTGAACTCTGTGGCTACCTATCTACTAGTACATTAAGTATGTTGTGGGTTGGTTTTTGGTGATTAGAGCAATTGGCATGAGCTGAGTCAAGTACATAACATGAAAACCTCTTACCCTTCATTACAAGGTATCTGCATCCAAACTCTCTACTGAGAATGATTCCCGGTGTGTGCTAACTCCTGAACACTTCTCAGGTGAGCACTAATCAGGCTGGTGTCAAAAGCATGGCTGGGGATTGCTGTAGCAGCTTACCTGCATGTGTAGCTGATTGAATTCCAGCCCCTGAGGACACTTTCTGGTGCTATTTATCAGTCTAAATCTAGTATAAATGTAATTTATCTGTTTTAAATGTAAACTCTGTTTTGGAACAAGAAATATGGGGTTTATTGTTGATTCGTTTCTCATGAAGCTGCTAGAAAGCATGGCACTGGAAAAACAAGCTGAAAACAACTGAAGCTGCTCAAAAAAATCAGTCTTTCTATTTTTTTTTTTGAAAAATAATTAAAAAATCACATTTTTATTCAAACCCTGGTATTTAGTTTCTTCGCTTAAGCAAACTGCATGCAACAATCCCTTGAACTCTGCTCCTTTATACAGAGCCCATTAGAAATCAAGCAGAACAACAGTCTTGGCCTTCTCCATCTTATAAGACAAAATTTTAAATTATAATTATATTATAACATTTGCAATATCATGCAGTGCATTCTGGACTAAATGCTGGGACATCCGAAGAGTATGAGCCAAGCAATCTGAGCCTTATGTAATTCCTTTATGACCCTCAGTTCAAGATTGCTTGGAGTTCATTGTGTCACTATTTGAAGCTGGGAACTATGCTTTCCATTCCTTGATTGTGATGTACTACCAATTTATACAACCAAATTAATAGGTTTTTAAGCACCTCAGTGCTTTCAGTGTGGATGCACTCAAACAGCATTTTAATTTGGCTAAATACATAGATTGCCTCTTTTTATTTTGACTGTAAAAGATTAAAACTGAGGTCTACAAAGGTGTGTTGGTATAGAATTCCTTTAGGAGCCAGGCACTTAGCGACTTCTTATTCCTACTGAGAACGAAGAGCTAAGATAACAGTTACAGACATAAATCTTGTTCTTAACATCTGAGAACCAACAAGTGACAATCAAACTGACAAACTCAAGACAATGTGCATAGCAGCTCAAAAGGAGCACTGTTATCTAGGTGGTAGTAAATGTTTTTTCATTACCCATATATCTGATGACATGCTGGAAATGCCTTGCCTTTGGAAACCTCATTTGCAATTGAACTTTGCATTATACTGTTCCCTGGTGGCATAATATTCAGTATAAGTAGCATCTTATGGACTTGTTCTCAAGGAGCATGCATTGTAAATACAAAGACTCATTAGTGTAAAGAGAAAGGCACCTCACTCATTGAATATCCACGTTATTCAGGTACAAAATCAGTGTTTTGAATGCTACAGAGTCTCAGATCCCACAGGGCTGTGTAAATTTGAACTTTCAATGCTGCAGCGTTCCCTGGAAAACGGAATTGTCCCATATGGGTTTCAGCCCAGCAGCACCTGAGGAGCGTACAAAGCCAGACAAAGTAATTTAATGTTCTGTGACTTATTCAATCTGCTTTAATGTTAACATGATCATTTATTTTATGTTCCTTCCCAGCCTGTTACATTATATGTTCTTTTCCCTGTAATATAAGCCAGAGATGTACTTGTTAATGCCTCAACAGTGCTTTTGTTACTGCTGCTTCAGGGGAGGTAAAAATTACTTGATTCTTTTCTGAGTATTTTGGTTGGCACTGATTTGTGCAGGAATGGAATTAGGCCAACACTTTGAGGTCACAATTTTGCAAATATTAAGGTACTGAAAGAGGCAAGAAAGTACACAGTAAAGTTTATAAACAGGTCAAAACAGACTAAGGTCCAGATTCACAAACAGATGTAGACGGCTGATGAGGAGTGTGATGATCTCAAAACAGCATGCTGTAACAGGGAATGCCTAAGATAGGCAATAGGAATTTGTGAAGAGGATAATAAGTGAAATATAACCTGTAGGCTGAATTTCACATGTTATGCTCTTCTCTACACAGTGGCTAAGCTATGCCTGAGATCTGAGAAGTAAATTTGTTCCCTTGTGTTTTATGCCCTTTTTGCTAATTCTATTACTTATCAGTGGAAGTCAACAACTAACTTTGATATTGATAAGACCACCTTTTTCAAAGAGAAATGTCTATTTCCAGACACTGCACAAAACCCATCCCAGCCCATATTAATGGGCTCAGACTAAGCTGACTTCAGATGTTACTGAACTTTCTAACTTCCAGAAGACAGCTATGAAAATACTGCTTATTGTTTCTCTCAGGTACAAGAGGATATAAAGTGAAGTTATCAAGTGTCAGGTTAACCCAGGGGGTTCTGGGCTCAAGTGCACACTGAAGCTGGGTCATGGGGAGCTTCTCATCAACCAACACCCCCAAGTCCTTCTCCTCAGGGCTGCTCTCAATCCAGTTTCCCCCAGCCTGTGTTTGTGCTTGGGATTGTGCCAACCCAGGCTCAGGACCTTGCACTTGGCCTTGTTGAACTTCATGAGGCTCCCACTGTCCCACCTTTACAGCCTGTCTAATTCATAGGCAAAAAGTTAATTCAAGGGCTACTAAGCACAATGTCTGTCCGCGCTATAGAGTGGCTCATTCTTGGCTCAAGACAGAGGGAATCTGTGTGTGCTCTACAGTCCTATCTCAGAATTTCTGCTGGAACGTGCAAAATTAAGGAAAATGCTCAGGATAGATTGGGAACAGTTCAAAGCTGGACTAAAGACTGTGAAGGGTAAGTGGATCTGAGGTAGAACAGAGAGCTGGAGGTCACTCTGCCGTGTCCACGGCTCAGGAAATCTACACTGGGAGCCGGATGGTGCTTCTGGTCTCATGTGTGCCCTCTCTGAATCCAGACCTGGAGTCTTTCTTCCACTTTTCAGTCTTATTCTATCCATGGATCTCCACACAAGCAGGCTGTCACCTGGCTCTAGTTGCACTGAGTTGGTGTAACTCTGTGGGAATCAATCTGTTAGTTCTTGTTTATGTTGAGTTTGAACTTGTGCTCCCTCGTTCAGAGTTAGGCACACATCCCCTCCTGACTACAGCTCCATCTCTTACTTTATAGTTGCTAGATTTATTTGTTAATTATTATTTAAATTGTGAGAATTGTTTAGAAATAGTTTGTTTTCCTTTTTATAGCTCATTAAAGTTAAGCTTCTGGAAGCAGTATACAGGAGCAATGATAAACAGACTTTAACTGCAGTTTCCTAAGATGGTTCCTTTAATGGGCTCATAAATACAGTTGCTGGTTGTTTATTCTTTCATTACTGGGATCTATGGTTTAACAAAAAACTTCCAGTGAATCTGCAAATTCTGTATTTCCCTTTGTAATGGTTATAGAAAACTTGGGTTCAGATTAACTCCAGGCCAAAGTTCCTCAAGTTTCAGTTCATAATGCCACATGATGTCTTGAGCTTGAAAGTAAAAATGGAGATGACATAATACTCTCTCCTTGCATTGCTGTGTGGAAATCAGTCTGGAACAGGGGAGCAGAACAAATCAGGCAGATGTTTTTTAGGCTCCCTGAGCCCCAGATGATGGGTGAGATCTGGTGCTCCATGGTATGCAGGGTCATCATATATATTGCTAGCCGTATTCCTCATTTCTATCTGATACAGTTTTAAAAGAAGATAAATAACTTACCATTAATTTTCATTAATACAGTTCTTTATAATTAATATTAATGACTACATTATCGCAATATGACATTTCCTTGTGAGTGGGATGACACCTGCTGTGTGCAATGAAATGCCATGTTAATGAGAGGCGGGGTCCATTTCACTTTGAAGGAGAGGTGGATTTGCTCATGTCTGTGTGAATGATAGGGGAACTTATTCTGAGACAGACATTAATACATCAAGCTTTGGGGACACCCTGTCTAACAAAAGATTCTGAGCTCTTTTACCTTTAAAGCTGGGTTCACAAAATGCTGTCCTTGAGGGAGTACAGCAAAGAGAAGGAAATATAAAGACAAAGTTAAGAAAAGTTTGCTTCTTTCTTAACTGAAGCTTTTGGTGTGTGAGCATTTCCTAGCATGGATATGTATATATGCACCTGTAGTGCCCAGTAGCACAAGGTCTGCTGCCTTTTGTGCCTGGAAATTCTCAACCTATGAAAGTAAAAATACATCCCATTTTAAAATACGCACTGAGCTTTTAGTTTTATATTCCACTGTTTCTTTTTTCCTTTGTGGCCTTCAGTCTTCATTTCTGTGAAGAAGGTCTTTTGTTCGAACTTGCATAGCACCTTAAAGCTTTGATATGAACTACTGCCTAGCTTCCCAAGAGGCTTGTGTCTCATTTCTCTTCTCAGAATGAAAGCAAAGCTATAGGCTCCCATTTCGCTCTCCTTATTGAGTACCTCCAAATGTCTCCACCTTTGAGATGGTAAAGAGGTTCTCCTACCTCTTTCATGATGTGAGATGTCCTCATACAATTCCTCAAGTTCTCTAGGAGAGATCACATTCATTGTAAGTGTAATACATGTGACCTTATATTCCTGAATCCTTTCCTTTTCCCTTTCCTCTTTCCTTTCTCTTTCCTTTTCCCTTCCCTTGGCAAGCAAGTGGATTTTGCATACAAAGCACTATGCCAAACATTCAAGTCTTACTTTCTGAAAGCTCTGACAGCTATCAGAGCCACACAGAGTGAACAACAGCCAACAGTATTATTGGAAGCTATTGAAAGTATTTAAATCCCTGTACTACCTCTGAAAGGCATCAATGATATATTTTGGGAGCCATCCTACCCAACTGGGTTATTTCATTATTAAAGGGAAGAAAGACCACTTTTATTCAGAAGGCTTTTCCCACTTTTGACAGTGGTTTCTACAGGAATTCACAAAACTGAACATTAAGCACTTTAGAAGAGCTCTGGTTGATGGATATGCAATGGTTTGGAAGACAAGAGAGACCTGTAATTAAGTTCAACCTGCTGAATTACATAGAAATCTCATTCGCTTCTCTTCTGCTCTGCTCCTCTTATATGTATTGGAATTGTGAAATCTGTGCAAAGGAATAGACCCTTACTGTAAGTTTGAAAAGTCGCAGACCCAATAGGCACTTAACTGTACTTGGGACCTCTAGAACCTATGTTGATTTAAATAGTAATAATTTAAACCAGCACTTACTCAGTTCCTATGGAGTAGACTAACAGTGGGGAAGGCTCAAAGGGAATCTTTCCACTGGCTTTATCTGGGGAATGCAGATCCATGCTGTGGGAAGACCATTTAGGACAATTATTGCTTCTAGATTGTCCAGCACAAAGGAAAGACTGAAAAAAGTGTAAGTGAATTCTTTAACCTGATTACTTCAGTGCCAGAGTTCTGTCAGTTTGTTATATGGAAGGGAAACCTTTGCACATCCCAAGAAAAAATGCCATATGCCATGTTTCTCTTCTGAAAATGATGCACCTATGGCAGAGATTTCATTGCTGTCATAGAGTGGCTGACATCATTTGGAGTATTGTGTACAGTCCTGGTGTCCTCATAAAAAGGACATGGAACTGTTGGAACAAGTCCAGAGGAGGGCCACGAGGATGATCAGGGGACTGGAGCACCTCCCGTATGGAGACAGGCTGAGAAAGTTGGGGCTGTTCAGCCTGGAGAAGAGAAGGCTGCGTGGAGACCTCAGAGCAGCCTTCCAGTATCTGAAGGGGGCCTGCAAGGATGCTGGGGATGGACTGTTCATTAGGGACTGTAGTGATAGGACAAGGGGTAACGGGTTCAAACTCAAACAGGGGAAGTTTAGACTGGATCTAAGGAAGAAATTCTTTCCTGAGAGGGTGGTGAGGCACTGGAATGGGTTGCCCAGGGAGGCTGTGAATGCTCCATCCTTGGCGGTGTTCAAGGCCAGGTTGGATGAGGCCTTGGGTGGCATGGTTTAGTGTGAGGTGTCCCTGTCCATGGCAGGGGGTTGGAACTGGATGATCTTAAGGTCCTTTCCAACCCTAACTATTCTATGATTGTATGATTCCCCGATTTTGAAGGAAGTCCGGGCATCTCTGAGAGTGTTCTAAGAGTGTGGAGACATGGTTAGCAAGCAAAGGTCATGTTCCCATGTCTGAGCTTAATTAAGCACAGATTCTGTGAAAGTGAGAAAAAACACCAGTTGTGTACAGTTGCCAGCAGTGGAAAAACCCTGGAAGTTAACCAATAGAGATAGAAGACCAGCTGGCCTACCTTGTAGCTAAAAATTGTCTGTGAACTAGGAGCAGAGACCTTGAGAGGAGGATGTGTATATGAGCAGGGGAAAATCACCGAAATGCACCTGGAATGTACCCAATGCTGTATATGCCAACCAATCACTACGGGAAGCTGTGTGTACGTGGCAGTTTGACACTATATATACCCATTATTTGAGCACAATAAACGGATCACTTTTATCAATCATATTGATTGTGCATGTGTTCCCTCCGTGCGCGACGACATATTGGCGCCCGAACAGGGACCAACAGAGGAACCCAGGTACCCGTAGTGGCTGGGAGAATTGCGCACGGAGTGGGAAAGCACAGGAGAAGCAGCATCCGGGGGGCTGAAAGAAGAAGAAAAAAAATGCTCGGTTTTGCTGGTCGAAGATGCCGGGCAGAGAACGGGCAGTGAAAGAAGAAAAAAGAGGCCAATCCTGAAAGAAAAGAGGAGCCTAAGAAAAAAGAGGCCAATCCTGAAAGAGAAGAGGAGCCTATGATAAAAAAAAAAAAAAAAAGAATCGTACTACTAAGTGGTCCTAAGGTAAAGCCCGGAGAAGAGACAGAGGTCAATCCTGAAAGAGAATAGGAGCCTCTGAGCCTGGAGGACGAAGAGGGAGCCTCCGCCGCCCGCTGAGTTGGCCTGCTTGCTGGTGAGCTGCATTGGTACCAAAACTTAAAAAAGAGAGAGAGTAGTGAAAAATGGAAAGACAAGCGGCCTTTGATTTATTTAAGTGCTTCTTAGAGGAGCGGGATCTAGGAAAAGGGCTTACTGCCCTCTTTGATTATGGAAGGAGACGTGGAGTGCTATCGAGAAAGTTATCTCCAGGAGAGGAGCTGCTGGAGCGGCTGCGGGACACCGAGGCGCTGCGAGTGAAGGAGCCGCGGGTGCAGACCTTTGCGCGGGAGCTGTGGAGGAAGGTGCCCTGGGAGGCGCGACCGGAGTCCCCGGGCCACGCGGCCGAGAGGGCAGTGCTGGAGCTGCAGCGCGACTGCCAGAAACAACGGCAACAGCAACAACGGCAGCAGCAGGAAAACGCGAAGTGGAGTCCTGGTAACACTCCCCTTTGTGCGACAGGGCGAGGGACAGGGGGGTTCCCCACAATGAGTGACAGCAACCCTCAAAGCCTACCCTGGGGGAATCCTCCCTGCTGACGACAAATTGGCCACTACAGAAAAAAGAAAAAAAAGAAAAAAAAAAAAAAAAAAGTACCCTTATAGCCTTTTGAATATGTTATATGAGTAATGTGGCAGGCTGGGGACTTGAAACCCCATATACAACTCATTTGATAGTCTCTTTGTTATCCACATGTACTAGAAGTTGGGAAATATATATCCATGTATATTTGTGTTTCTATTAGCCCTTGGAGACTTTTTAAGGATATTGCTGACCACTTCTTCCCATGTAGGCTGGCCACCTGCATCGGAATGAGTGTGCATTTTGGTCAGTGTAAAAGCCCAAGGCTCATGCGATGTGGGGAGGCAGAGCCTCTGCGGGGATGCCAGCTAAAGTTGAGCCTGCAACCTCACACTGCGATGATGCTGCTTGGAGCTGATTTTTGATTGTCTTCACAGGGTCCTTACGCCACGCTCCGTATGAGGGACTGTGTAGTGGAAATAATGATTGGGCTTTGTGTTTTGAATATTGTAGTTGTATGGAGCGTGCGTGTGGGATCCCATGTGTCTGTGTGTGCGTGTGTGTGTGCTGAAGGTGGACAGTGCTCTATGTATTTTTTGTTGTTGGGTTTGTGTAAAAGTTTTAATGGGTAACAGATTAACATTTTGGACAAGAAAGGGTTAATGCAAAAGTGTGGTTGCTGGCAGGTATTTATGGCTGCTGCTAAGCAGGCAGGCAGCTGTAGCTTCACATTCCTTTCCCATCAGAATGCCTTTGAATCACTCTAACCCATCTCCTTCTCAGGAGCTGAGAGGGGGTATGTTTGTATCCTCCTACCTACAGATCCATGGTGGCTACCTGCAAAGTTTGTTAACCCTTACCATAAGCTGGACAGACAAGTGGAGAAACCTGATACCTCAGCTATAGGAGCTGACAGTAAATACCCCAAGCAGAATGAGATAGAGGAAGAGAAAAATAAATGATTGCAGGACATCACTTGGGGGTAACTGAAAAGTAACAACTTGAATATGTGTGCTTGTAATGTAGCTATTATTAGAGGCTGTGATTTGTGTATAAAACCACCTGTATTTACTAGCCAGTTACTAATGAGAAACTATACCTTGTGTTGTGTGGATTTGTTACTTGTAAAAAAGATGTTAGAGCATGCAAATTTGCAGCAGCTACTAGAAAATGCTAAGACAAAAACTAGAAAGATTCTAATACAATGGTAGTGTTATAAAGCAGGTAATGGAACAAATTAAGAGGGTGAAAAAAAAAAAAAAAAAAGCCGTCTTCAACACGCTGCACAAGAAGCTGCACCAGTAGACCTGGACGAGAGCCTGAACATTTGGACTCTTATCAACCATAAACCTTGAAAGAAGTGAAAGGGACAAGTTGGGAAGAACCGGAGAAAGAACATCGGGTGGAACCGAAGAGAGAACAGCAAGATAATTTCTGAGGACTGTAAATTTGATGCTTAAGACATGATAAAGAATGTGTAGTCAAGGGGAAGTGAAAGTTTCGATATAATGAGTAGTGATGGCAAAGAACTATGTTTAGAAGTAATTGGTCAAGCAAAAGTGCGTGGACAGTAATGTGATTAGCTGAGAAAGTGCGTGATCAATAAGATTGTTTCGTGATGGAAAAGTACCAAAGGAACTAACCACTACTAACAGCTAGGCAGAATACTATAAAAGCCTGTAAGCTCACTCAATAAGGGATTTTGTTTGTAGCCAGAAACGGAGTCTGTGCCTTAGTTGCCACAGGATCGGGCCTGGCAGGGGGTGCCGTCCCATATAAAGTCCCATATAATTGCCCATGTACAGTAGGTATCTTAGGCATGTTTATCCCTAATAGCAGTATGATAATATACAAAAGAGGATTGTGTTCTTGAAGGTCAAACCATGTTTTTTATTTGAGCTGTGATGACAAAGTAAATTTTTGGAACCTGGGTGAAATAATAGCTGCCTCATTTTTAGCTCCCAAAGTAGCTAGAGCTCAAGCTTTAGTAACATTAAATAAACTAGGTTGTTGGCTTGCAAGACAGACAAATGCTACTTCACTTGCTATAAGCGGACTTTTAACTGATGTTGATAGTATTCGTCATGCCACCTTACAGAATAGAGCAGCAATCGATTTTTTGTTGTTGGCACAAGGACATGGTTGCGCAGAGTTTGAAGGGATGTGCTGTATGAATTTGTCAGATCATTCGGAGTCAATCTATAAAAGTATACAACAATTAAGAGAAGGGGTCAAGCGACTAATAAGAGATGATGGTTTGGATTGGTTGACAAAACTCTTTAGAGGATGGGGAATCTCTGGATGGCTTAAAGATTTGCTTATACAAGGTGTAACGATACTATGTGCAGTAGTCTTATTTGTGTTAATAGCAAGTTGTATACTGCGATGTGTGATGTCAATGCTTAAGAAAAGTGTAGCGTCCATCTAACTTGCTCAAAAAGAAAAAGGGGGAATTGTGGAGACATGGTTAGCAAGCAAAGGTCATGTTCCCATGTCTGAGCTTAATTAAGCACAGATTCTGTGAAAGTGAGAAAAAACACCAGTTGTGTACAGTTGCCAGCAGTGGAAAAACCCTGGAAGTTAACCAATAGAGATAGAAGACCAGCTGGCCTACCTTGTAGCTAAAAATTGTCTGTGAACTAGGAGCAGAGACCTTGAGAGGAGGATGTGTATATGAGCAGGGGAAAATCACCGAAATGCACCTGGAATGTACCCAATGCTGTATATGCCAACCAATCACTACGGGAAGCTGTGTGTACGTGGCAGTTTGACACTATATATACCCATTATTTGAGCACAATAAACGGATCACTTTTATCAATCATATTGATTGTGCATGTGTTCCCTCCGTGCGCGACGACATAAGAGGAATTTTCTTCACCTATGAAAAAAATCACAGAATAAACATAATTGTCAAAACATTTCTTTGTTATGGATATAGGATAATAAGCCATCAACTGATCCTTTATGGTTGTACAGATAATATTTTACAGGCTGCAGATGGCAGCCTGGAATGACAACTGGTGAATTCATGGTAAATGTTTCCCTGCCTTGTTCCAGTGAACCGCTATGAATCTTCTGCCTCAGTGGCTTTTGGAGATCTGTTGATTAACTCACACTACCCCATAGTTGCCATGGAAGGCAAGACTTTGTTTATAAAATCTAACTGGTGTATTCAACACCATTGTAGTGATGTTGTACTTTCCAGCTGTGAGAGCATCAGCAAAGATCAGATGGGTAAGCTCTGTAGAATAACAAAATCCTTGCACGGTGCTTGGATAAAATCAGGCTAACAGATGTCATCATTACTGAAGATCGAGAAAATTGAACCAGCGTTCAAGTGTGAGGGTGGCATTACCTGCCACAGAGAAAGCGAATTACCCATCCATCAGTGGGGAATCTTAATCCAAAGAGTATCTCTTTGGATGTAATTTGCATAAGATTCAACTTAGAAAGGGCAAAGGAGAAAGATTGTTTTATTAGCAATAGGCTGGGTGGTATTAATCTGAGAAGAGCGGAGAATTCTTAAGCACAGAGCATTGACATGGCAGAAAGAAACAGAATCAGCTGAAAGGTTATCTGCTGAAAAAGGTTTGTCTTTTAAGTGTCCTACAGCTGCAAATAACATAATTAGAGTTTCTTTCTAACAAATTATGATCTCTGCCTTTACCAGGTGTTCATTTGAAGAAGGATCTTTTGTAAAATGAGAGTGAGAGTTGAACGTTCATTCAAACCTCAGTCTCACACTTGGTGGTTTCTGTTCAGTCTTTCTGCACCACACTTAAAAAGCCACATAGTACTTGAAACTTTATCCAAACTGCATAGAAACTTTTTGAAAGATATTAGTAGAGACATCCAAATACCTTGCTTGTGGAAGTAATATACAGCTTATATCACCTAAGGGTTTGCCTGAGGTTGTGTATTTCTCCCAAGCCAAACAACTTTTAAGCACCTTCATTCTCTGTGTTATCCTGTACCGTGCAAATATGCCTCAACTAGTTTATGTGAGCTGCCCCAGCACCTGAAGTGGAAAAGCCAATTTGTCCGCATGTTATAACTTGTACATAAAGTTTAACTTTGGAGGCACTATTGTTTGCCTGAACAAAGCCTTGAGGAAGGTATTTAGTATTTTCTGTCTAATACTAGAGGATGGAGAAACCACCACTGCGTTGGGTCATCAGCCTTGCTATTACAAAGTTGTGCACAATTATTGATATTGACCAGTATTGATACTGATATAGACCGATAACGAGTGGTGTACCTCAGGGATGGGTGATGGGACAAGTCTTGTTCAACATCTTTGTCAGTGACATGGACAGTGGCATTGAGTGCGCCCTCAGCAAGTTTGCCGATGACACCAAGCTGTGTGGTTCGGTTGATACGCCGGAGGGAAAGGATGCCATCCAGAGGGACCTCGACACGCTTGTGAGGTGGGCTGATGCCAACCTGATGAAGTTTAACCATGCCAAGTGCAAGGTCCTACATCTGAGTCAGAGCAATCCCAGGCACGGCTACAGGTTGGGCAGAGAAGAGATTCAGAGCAGTCCTGCGGAGAAGGACTTGGGGGTGTTGGTTGATGAGAAAATGAACATGTGCCGGGTTCAGTGTGCGCTCGCAGCCCAGAAAGCCAACTGTATCCTGGGCTGCATCAAGAGGAGCGTGACCAGCAGGTCGAAGGAGGTGATCCTGCCCCTCTACTCTGCTCTCGGGAGACCTCACTTGGAGCATTGTGTGCAGTTCTGGTGTCCTCAACATCAAAAGGACATGGAACTGTTGGAACAAGTGCAGAGGAGGCCACGAGGATGATCAGGGGACTGGAGCACCTCCTGTATGGAGACAGGTGGAGAAAGTTGGGGCTGTTCAGCCTGGAGAAGAAAAGGCTGCGTGGAGACCTCAGAGCAGCCTTCCAGTACCTGAAGGGGGCCTATAAGGACGCTGGGGATGGACTGTTCATTAGGGACTGTAGTGACAGGACAAGAGGTAATGGATTCAAACTGAAACAGGGGAAGTTTAGATTGGATATAATGAAGAAATTCTTTCCTGAGAGGGTGGTGAGACACTGGAATGGGTTGCCCAGGGAAGTTGTGAATGCTCCATCCCTGGCAGTGTTCAAGGCCGGGTTGGACAGAGCCTTGGGTGACATGGTTTAGTGTGAGGTGTCCCTGCCCATGGCAGGGGGTTTGGAACTGTATGGCCTTAAGGTCCTTTCCAACCCAAAACACTCTGTGATTCTATGATTCTATGATTTCCCTTTTTGCTCTCAGACTTCATGGAGACCTGCTTGCAACTCTCCCTAGTTACTGTTTTCCAAGTCTGAAGGGATCTTCATTTGTAGGCAATTTTCACATAACTCAAATCCAGCAGAATCCTTTCAGAAACACCTGCACTTGATGATGATGTTTAGTCATTGACATCTCTCTTGTGGATCAGCCAGCCTGTTTTTAAATCATTTAATATGTGCAGCAGTGATACTGTAAAGAGTTAATTTTTTCATCTGTCATATAGCACCAAGTCAAACACCTTAATGAATATAAGTATATTATCAACTGCACGTACTTGATTAAGTCAAATAAGAAAATCAATTTTGTTTCATGAGCTGTTCTTATAAAACTGTATTGACTACTGTTAATTACATTTCTACCTTTAATTTTCATTAATTGAATCCCGTATCAAATTTAGGATTTCTCTGCTGGAGAGTGAAATCAGATTAACTGGCCTGTAGTTACCTAGGTTATCCTTTTTTCTTCTTTGAATATCACTGAGAAGTAAGCTTTGCTCTGCATCTTTAGGTATATTTTTAGCAGAATTCTGGAGATCTTGGAAATTTATTTCAAGACTCTTGGCTGTGATTTTCTTCAGATTTAAGTTACCTGAAAACATGAAATATTTAACCAATTGATTCCCTAGACTGCCTGGAGGGTGCTGTGTTCTTTGCCTAATGTGATATTCAGCTACCTTGGTGTATGAGTGGCTTTTTTCACCTCCATATATCAGGATGCTCTCAAGTGACCTTTCACTTTGGCTGTCTCCTAGAAGCATTGGTGGGAAGCCAACCAATGGGTGAGTCAAGCAGCTGTCTTGCAGGTAGGACTAGTGGAAGCTCCTTGAATGGTTTCCTAAGGAGCCAGATATCCAGAAAGGAGGCTTACAACACAAAATCAAATGCCAATCAGCCCCAACTTCTCACCAAGTCTAAATTGTTTTTTCCGGTCAGGTAATGGTGTATTTCTTTTATAAACAGACTAAAAAAGAAAGGAAGAAGGAAACTTCTTTTGCATGAAATGGTAAAGCATAATAAGCAGAAAAGCTTAATCAAGAAGGGAAAGCGTCTGCAACTATGACCTCTGAGCCCAAGCCGTGAGATGTCAGATCTGTAAGGCCAGAACCCTGTCATTTGACTTGAAGCTTTATTTCACACATTTCTTGAAATTTTATCTTCTTAATAAGCAATCTGTCAAGAGAATAAAAGAAAAAAAGATTGGCATTCAAGCAATCTCTCTTTTGTCTCCAAAATCCATAAGCAAGAAATGAAAAGGAATACTGGATTTCTGTAGGTAGCAATTTTTGGATGCAACTGAAAACAAACATGTTAAACAGCTGAAATGCCCAGTTTTACCTATAGGAACTGACTGGAATTTCCTTTTGAAAAACTTAAATACTGAATACTTTCAGTCTGATTATATGTATTGCCTAAAGTCTTTTGGAACTTGTTAAAAAAATGAAACTCCAGGTTTTTTTACCTGAATATGCACTCGTGTGCTATATAAAGGAAGGAAATATCATTAAATGTATTTTGGAGACTATGAAATGGCAAGAAATAAAATTATATGATGTGTGGACAACATAACAATATCAATCCAGAGTAACTGAACAAGGCAAAACAGGAGTTATGATTGCAAAACATGTAGAAGACCCATCCAGAAGAATTTATGAGGAGTGTCCTGGCAGATGACAGAGCTCTGAGGCTTACCTGAGGAAATCTGCCATGTTTTACTTTGTTCTGTTTGATGGAGAATAAAGAACACCCGAGACTCCAGAGAGTCAGCTCAACAGTTTTGTTTACTGGCTGAATGTTGAGATGAAAGATTCCGCTGCTGTGCAGTCATCTTTTATTGCAAGACCAGTCCAGAAGATGAGAATAAAACAAAGGGCAAACAAATAGCCCAGATGAGAGGTGGTAGGGGAAGATAAATACTGAAAAAGTAATAACAATAATGATCCCAAAACAGGAATGGAGAGTGAAAGACCAGCTGAGCATAAATGAGCGAACAAAGGAAATAGCATAATGCAAAAGAGATAATGATTGGAAGAAAGACAAACACCGGGATGTATTGAAAATTCTGCCCAAGTGATGCTTAAATTTGCACCATTGTTCTGAAGAACAGCTGTGTAATACTCTTGGGCCAGGCATTAACAAACTTGTTAATATATCCCTGTTGGTGTGGGTTGATCTACAGAGATAAATGGAACAAATTCAGCTGCAGTGTACAGTTGATGATATTTCTTTCCTTTGGGAAAAGGTCAGAATTTTACATGTGTCTCATGCCTGTCCTAATTCTTAGATCTGCAACCAAATTTCTGCGTGGCACTGGGTGAATGACATGGGCTATGTTGAGGGCAAAATACACATTTTAAAGTTGTCTTAAGCATGCTGAACACTCTGATTGGCTTTCTCTCTCTCTCTGTATTCTTTTCTTGCTGTGGCTGTAAACCATACTGAGAAGAATCATCTTGAGAATACACAACCCAGGTTCCCTGTGAGTGCAGGGTACCATCTCTATAACACTGGGGATCCCAGGCTCTTCTCAGTCTCTTCCACACCAAAGAACTCCAGAGATCAGCTTATGCTCACTCTTGAATGTGCATGTCCATTTAAAGAGTGGACATGGAAGCAGAGAATGAACTTTGATCCAAGACCAGCTGAGAATACGGCTATAGCTTGGGGCAATGATTAACATTTACAGGCTTTTAGTCTTTGTCTTTTACCAAGCTGTTGGGAAGAAAACCTCTTATGGGACAGAAGACAGTTTCTCCAATAGAAAATATGGAATGCAATGAGATCTGCAGGAAGAGCTGGCCTGCCTCTCCCTCACCTTTGAAGCAGAGGACAAAAAATAGACACCTGCATAGTGGTGTGTTGGTTTGGCCATTAATGGCATCCTCCAGTAAAAAGCTGGACTGCTGGTGTAGCTGCTGCTGATCTATCTGTCTCAGGTTTGCTGCTTGCCCATTTATTTGATGAATTGGTGCTTCCACCCTCCTTTTCCCTTTGGAAGCTCTAAGCCCCGGTAAACTTGATCACATTCACTCTTGCTGATCCCATGCTGGATGCAGCCAATATTTGTGTGGCCATTTCTGTTACCGTGAAGCTTAGCTAAGCAGCTATGTGTATTTTATTTGTTAGTCAGCCTCATGGTATGTGCCCAGTATGCAGCATGGGTCTTTGGCTGGCTAACAGAGTCATGAGCTGTGTGCAGTACTCCCCAGATACAGTCTCTCCGTTATCCTGATTTTGTTAGATGATAAAGGTCTAGCGCTTTTTTGTGTGGCTGTTTTCTTTTTCATTGCAGCTCTTCATGTCGTAATTTAATGTGCTGATAACTGCTGAAGCATCTCATTTCATGATTCTGAGTTTTGTCTATTACTTTGTGTGTGCGTGTGCGATACAATTCTTGGTTTTGAGTTATTGGCTCAGATTTTCTTTATTTTCAATGCTTAATTTATTCATTTTAATATTCACCAGAGAAGGAGGCCTGAATGGCAAGGAAAAGGGAACCCTATCAGTAAGAATGACCCCATTTTGGAGAATTTTTGTGTCAGTAAGTCAGACTGTGCTTTGAGCACATTCTCAAAAGGTATATTCTCAATTTTCAATGCTGCACTTCATTCTTTAGTGAGGGAGAGGGTAAACAATAAGTTTGAATATCAGATTAATTTGTTTAAAGTATATGCCTTGGCACCCAGTCAGTCTGGTGTAATCTAAATGTAAATATGTAAATCTGTATGTAAATATAACTCAAATTTCTGCTGTCCAACAGTGAAACAGCTTCTGCAGTGCTTCAAGGGCAGGTGATAGTACAATCAGAAAAATCACAGAATAGCTGTAGTTGGAAGTGGCCTCTGGAGGTCTCAAGCCAACCCCACTGCTCAAAGCAAGGCCAGTTAAGAGCAGTTTGCTCAGGGCCCTTCCAAGTTACATTTTGAACTTCTACAGGGGTGGATGCTTCATCCCCTTTTTGGACCTTTTGCATAATTTTGACCATGCTCATGGTGAATTTCTTATTGTCCCTCATAACTACTCAGAGCTTTTGGTGTTGCAGCTTGTGCTCATCACCTTTTGTGCTATTGCTGTGCTCTTGCAAGAAGCAAGAGAAGCTACATCTCTGCTCCACCCTCTCGTTCGGTAGCTGTAACACTTTGCAATAAGACAACAGAAAGACTTTTCATAAGCCTTCTTTTCTCCATGCGGAATAAACCCACCTCCTGCAGTTTCTCCTTGTATTTCACATGTTCAAGCTTCCTGACTGTCTTCCTGACCCTGCCCTGGACTTGCTGGACCTGCATGTTGGTGTCAGTTGTCTTCAGTATTCCTGGGAACATCCTATTAATTGGCGCAGACATGGGCAGTGATTGACTAGAATTATATGTGGCTAACGTCACCAAAATACCCAGGGTCACTGTGTGGTTCTAGGAAAACAAAGCATGCAGATTATAACTGGGAAAGAATGTAACAAAATGGTTCTAGAGAAATCATTTTGTGGAGAGGGGGAAACTATGTCATACTCAGAGAAATGCTTTCTCCATCACCTGAAGCATTGTATCTGATCCCATGTTTCATAAAGGGTAGGAATGAACTTATAGCCATCGAAACCAGGTAGTTTGAGTCATTGTTTGAAGGCAGCACAATTAATCAGTTGTGTGCTAATGACTGATTTTTGAATACAGTGCTTTTCACACAGATAATTCTAGCACACGGTTCTTTTCTGCCTTTGATCTGGGTAAAGCCACTCAATGCAAAAGAAAAGTTCTCTCTTGCTTCCAGAATCTCTCTTCAAAGGAAGTCTATCAATCAGCTTTAGTGCTCACTTACTCCCAGTTGCAGTGTTTTTATATTCTGGTTTTGTTTCTTTGCACATAAGCAGCTCTTTTCTCCCTGCTGTGGTTTCGTTGAGAGAAGACTTAACAAATGTGATTTCAAAATTAATGGAAATTATGCTCCAGATAAAAACTCCCCAAAGAAATAGAAAATATTAGGGCAAACACACATCTGCCTTTGAATAAAACCAAATCATCCAATCAATTTTAAAAGATGTTGTCAAAGTAAATAGCATCCTAAGAATGAAGTCAGGTAACAAACTGATTTTTAAAGGCAAATAGATAAGACAAAGTGGCTTTTGAAAACTTGGACCTAATTTTTCCTTCTAAAATGTTTAAATTTACAGGGCACAAAGTTAAGAGACTTTAAACTTATGAATAAAAGAGCCAGTGAATGCAGAGATTTATTTCAGTCTGCGTGAGTTTTAAACCATATATCACTTTTTTGTTGTAAAACCTTCCAGGTAGAAGGCCAAAAGAGTTTAAAGTTTTGCCTATTGGATAGTTACTGCTTAACAGGAAGGAGCCTTCTGCTACACAATATTTGATGTAGGCAGTTGCTCTTATTAAGCAATGCACTTTGGTTGCACTCAGCTCTCTATGCTAAATACGGTATATGTATACTGTTAAAGACAATCCCCGTCTCAGAAAGCTGATAATACAAATAACCAAAGCTGATAAAGTTTTGGTTAGAAACATTGTAGTGTCTACAATTTATAGGACAGAGATTGGAATGTACAGAGAAACTCTGGCTTTCCAGATCAGGAAGGAATTAAAGTGTTTGTACTTCTCACTTTAATGCTTCTAGAAGCTCAATGTTGCTACAAGGGCTACTGCCTTAACAGCCAAAGTGACAGTCATTTTCTGGGTGTGTTTTGTCCGTTCATCCATCCATCCATCCACCCATCCATCCATCCATTCATCCCTTCGTCCATCCATCCATCCATCCATCCATCCATCCATCCATCCATCCCTTCTGCTGAGCTGGAGATTGTCAGGTTACTCTTTCAGTGGATATGGAAACAAGTATAGTGGTCTTATTTTTCAAAATCTTGTGATATTTTAGCATTTAAGTGTGAAAAATGCATGTTTTCATAGCATCCAGTTTCTCATCACAGAGTCAGCACTGAGCCCTATCTTAATATTCAGTTCCTCAGTATCACTTTAAGGATTCCTAGGAAATAGTGGATATTGTTAAACCAAATCAATTTACAATGAGAATTGAACAGTTTTATTGCACAAAAAGTCAATGTTAGCTTTTGGCAGGGTGAGATCAGGGTAAAAAGGGGTCACAGTTCAAGAGGCTGTGTTTGGAGGCCATAGGACAAATTTCACCTGCATAGGTGAAATTAGTTTCATCCTAGCTGCACTTATTGCAGTGTCAGAGTGACATGCCAAAGAGGCCTCTGGACTGCTAATGCCAAGTTTATCCTGCTAAGGATCAGCTTCTGGAGTTCTGATATATTTACCGCATCACAAGTAACAGCCAAGAGATGTCAATACTGGAGTAAAAAGGGAATGTTTTGTCACATGCCCTCTGTTCTGTTCTCAGTTTTATCACTGTAAACCAGGAGGAACTTAACACCAGCTAAGTATAAATAAATTGGGTAGCGTGATCTCTACACTTTTTGTCTTGCTTGTGAGCTGTTACTTAGCTCAGCACATCCACTTTAGGAAGCAGGAATCTTGAGATATCTGATGATGAAGTGGCATATATCAATTTCTGCTTGACACATGACTGATATATCAAACATTACAAAAAGCTAAAGACAAACACATCCAAGTTTTCCTCTTCAAGCTTGTTTTTTGTCAGTCAATCCAAGGCTGTTCCTGAACATTTTGCTTGCTTGCAAAGTGGGTTGTGTGAGTATGGATGGGACACTGGTGAGGAGATCCATGGTTCCTCAGTTGGGAAAATACCTCCAAGATCTATAAAAAGGGAAGTATAACTAAAGGAAATACTTTAAAAATATTGGAGGCTTGTTGAATAGGGATGACACCTCTTTGCCTAAGTTTGTTATACAGGAAAATAACCTGGTAGATCTGGCTCAAGTTTTTAAATGGGTTCTGTTTCTCTCAGAATTTCAATGTCTAAATGCTAAAAGAGCCAAGGGAACTTAGTGTTACAGAATATCCTCTCTGTGTTTGTATTTGCCCAGTGAGCTTGGATTGAATACACAGAGTCTCCATAGCATGCTAAAGGACAGAGAAGCCTAAGTACATACATACCAGTGCTTAGGGCAGCAGGGCTGTTAGAGCAGTCTAACAACCCTGCTGTACCTTAACAAAGGCTCTTTTGAGCTTTCCTGCAGTAGATGTTCCAGTTTCTGTAAGCTGAAAAATATTGTACTTATCTGTACTTAGCTGGGAGGGACCTAAATTTAGTCCATGCTGATATCATAGAATCATAGAATCAGCTGGGTTGGAAAAGACCTTTAAAATCATCCCTTACCCCAGGACTGCCGAGAGCACCCCGAAACCATGTCACAAAGGGCCTCATCTACACGGTTTTTGAACACTTCCAGGGACAGTGACTCCAGCACTGCCTGAGCAGCCTGCTGCAATGCATGAGCACCCTCTCTGTGAAGAAATCATTCCTAATCTCCAGTTTAAGCCTCCCCTGTTGCAGTTTGAGGCCATTTCTTCGTGTCCTATCACTTGTTGTTTGAGAGCAGAGACCAGCCACCTCCTGGATCCATCCTTGTGTCAGGTAGTTGCAGAGACCAATAAAGTCCCCCCTGAGCCTTCTCCAGACTAAATACCCCCAGTTCCCTTAGCCGTTCCTCATCAGACTTATGCTCTAGGCTTCATTGCCCTTTGGAAGGGCACTGCAGGGAACACCCACTCCAGCACCTCAATGTCTCTCTGTATGCTAGGTACTGTGTGTGAAGTATCCACTGAAAATAAGACTGGTGTCAGGCTGAATGCTCTTACAGAAGGATGTGGAGGGACTTAGTTCAGTCCATATTTTCTGTTTTAGAAAATTCCCACTGGAAAGACTGAGAAAACCTTTCACCTATGTAGTCTGCAGCCAAACTGTGGGTGAAAATTCCCTCAGGCACAGGATTTAGTTGAAGCTGGGTCTGTCTAAGGAAATGCACTGATTTCTGATTAAAACAATTTTGGACTGGCTCCTGGTTTAAAAACAAATGTGCTTATAAGTGTGCAGCACATGGCCTGACAGCTGTGCAGTGAGCCGGTATGCTTAAACAGTCTATAAAGAGAAAGGCCTAACCAGGTATTTAGACAGTATTTTGGTGTGAGATAAGTTCTGATATGCTGAGCATCATGAATACTTCAGGAATGGACATTTTGAGGGAATGCTTGGAAGGAAACCTGAGATGTATGGACTTTTTCAGAACTTCAGGGGTTAGTTGGCAGTCAGTGTTTGGAGGTCTTCCTTCTGGACATCTTTGGTGGACTAATAGAGTAACTGCATCCCATCATTCAGTTAACTCAAGCACATTAAAAACAAACTGCCATTGAGAGTCACTGTCCATGCTATTCATCTTGGACTTTCAAGGGCTTCCACTGGGAATGCCAACACTGCTAAATACAAAAGGTATTTTGACTGATCAAAGCTGAATAGTACAGATGGATTCACATCGGATCTGCAAAACAGATCTGTCTTAGAGAGCACTACACAGAGTGGTCCAAAACAGAGCCATGGAGTGAGATAATAATTAAGCAGTGTGGAGAATCAGGGTCCAATGCTTAATATTCTTTATTGGTTCTCTTTACTTAAAGAGAGAGGAAACAGACTTGGAAATGTTTGTGGTCATATGAGTCACAAACATATGAGCTGACGAATTGTCTTGGCTTCAGAAACAGGGTGGCTTTCTGCAAACTGCCTTTCAGAAATGGTCCCCTGAGTGTCTCAACAAGCAAATTATGTCCAAGAAATGTGTGCGAGACTGAGAGTTAGGCTGGGACAGACTCATTTTAGGATTGTTTCAGCATTTTTGTAATACTGGTGACTGTATTCCAGTGCTGACACTGCATCCTGGACAGATGTTTATAGTCACAACCTTAGTGACTAATGCAGTTGCACAGTGTCCCCAGTTCTGGACCCTGACTAAGCGTATGAAGACTTTTTTCCAAACACACACTGAAGAAAACACCATGTCTGTCATTGTTATTGTCCAGGGGAGTGGGTTTGGGAGCTCTGTAGAATACCATCTCTTTTAAAGAGCAGAGTCAATGCAAGGAGAACTTTTTGCCACCTAAGTTTCTTCAGCTTTGCAAGGCACAGGAACACAACCTGAAAAAGAAATGATCATAGAATCATAGAATAGTTAGGGTTGGAAAGGACCTTAAGATCATCAAGTTCCAACCTCCCTGCCATGGGCAGGGACGTCTCACACTAAACCATGCCACCCAAGGCCTCATCCAACCTGGCCTTGAACACTGCCAGGGATGGAGCATTCACAACCTCTCTGGGCAACCCATTCCAGTGCCTCACCACCCTCTCAGTAAAGAATTTCTTCCTTTGATCCCATCTAAACTTCCCCTGTTTAAGTTTGAACCCGTTACCCCTTGCCCTGTCACTACAGTCCCTAATGAAGAGTCCCTCTTTGAGCATCCTTGTAGGCCCCCTTCAGATACTGGAAGGCTGCTATGAGGTCTCCATGCAGCCTTCTCTTCTCCAGGCTGAACAGCCCCAACTTTCTCAGCCTGTCTCCATACAGGAGGTGCTCCAGTCCCCTGATCATCCTCGTGGCCTCCTCTGGACTTGTTCCAACAGTTCCATGTCCTTTTGATGTTGAGGACACCAGAACTGCACACAATGCTCCAAGTGAGGTCTCACAAGAGCAGAGTAGAGGGGCAGGATCACCTCCTTCGACCTGCTGGTTACACTACTTTGATGCAGCCCTTAATACCTGGGTTTAAATGATGTGTCTACACATGTTGTACAGAAAGTATGTTGTAAATAGAGAAAAGAAGCCAGGACTACACCTTTTTTTTTTTACATTAGTACCTAAACTATATATATATATTAGTACCTGAACCATATCCTTAAGACAATGTTAATTCTTCCTGTATTTCTCTTCACAGTGCAAGTTTGTTAGCGTTATAGCAGAGCATTTCCACTACTACAATTTGGGGGACAAGAGATGCCCTCCAAGGCCATCTGCAAACTGCTCTAAATCAAATAAGGTTAATCTATTTATATAAAAAAAGTGAAACGGAGACATATTTTTAGTGTGCTTTGTGATATGAAGCAAGTGAGCTTAGAACTTGAGCTTTGCTGTTACCTAGAAGAAATAAATTCAGCAAAAAATTGAAATCCCATTTCCATATATATTGCTGGTCTTATCAGTGGTTTTGTCTAAAATGTTGAAGTAATCTTAATTATCTGAACTACAATCAAAAATAAAAGCCAACACTGTGCTCCATCTTATTAAAATTCAGGGTTGGGATAATTCTACTTTGGAAAAACCCCATGTGTATGCCATAAATTAAACTTCGAAGATTCAAATAAATTACTTTCCCAGCCAAATTATTTTCTCATGTGAAAAACAGGGATATTGGAAAACTTTCCTTATAATGGGTATATTTGGAGCTGATTTCTCAAAAGCGGTAATTAATAGAAATGAATTTACATAGCTTTTTCTAAAATATTATTTAGGAATTGATACATGTCTTTTACATATGCAAAAATCATTCTTAGCTTCCACCAATTTAAACACTTCCTTCAGCTGCACATATACATCATTTTCTCAGTGATGAAAACAGCTATTGCAGTAAAATATGAGCTTGCAAGGTTAATGAGTGTACTGAGTCAAACTGTTTCCATCATTCCCTGTTGTGAGGTATCAAATGTTATAAAACTTCTGCTAACATATTTTTGCATTCCTAAGAATTATGATTTTTGCCTGACCCAGTTTTTCAAGTGCCTGGTGATGTACCTGCTCTCAATTTACACATTACTTTTACCTCTATATCAATAGCATATGCTTATATGTATGCATTTGCATGGCAAGCAAGGTCCCGTAATCCCCAGATTATGTACGTGCAAAAGATGAGAGATGGTCCTTGATTTTCAGCTTTTCAACCGTGCACAGACAAAGTGTGAGAGGAAAGGAAATATCTGTATTTCCTCTCTGTAGGCAGAGAATTCTGCCTGCAGCAGAGGCAGTAATCAAGCCCAGATCATGAATCCAGTCCTTCACCCTAGGACTACATTTCCACCCTCTCTCTATGCATGAGTCTTATTTCCATATTTCATCACATTAATGATTGTTTCCCACAGTTGCCTGCTGATTATCCTGCCAGTTAAACAGAAAATCCAGGTTTATATCATCTGCAAAGAAATTAAAACGCCTCCACTCTTGACAATAGATTGTTGTGTTTACATTACTGCTCTGATATCCAGCTGCACCTGGATCAAATAAAACCCTCTTTAAATTGAATGACAATATTTTCTTAAGACCTATGAGACTATTACTAGGGACTTCAAATGAGTCTATCTAGCTTCTTCTATAATTCTCTAATAGCAAACTGCTTCCCAATGGTTTCCTGTCATTTTTCACTCATTTAGAAGGGCAAAGCTGCAGCAAGAATGTTACAGATGAGCATTAATTAGGCTGAAACAGCAGGGCTATGTAAATTGTGAAGGAGGTGCTTTTTGCTAGGTTACAGATTGATTCCTTTTGCAATCAAATCCCATTTTCAGTCCTGCTTCCTTTTAAGAAGAGATAGGCAGAGAGGAGATAAGCGTCTGGTGAAATACAGTACCTGCTGTTTCAGATTATTCTTAGGTGGTTGTCTAGAGTGACATGACTCAGACTAAAAATATTAAAAATAACAGAAGAAAACAGGTCAGAGGTTCTCAGTACCAATTAATTTGTCATTCAAAAATGAATAGGGTTGGTTAAACTTCATGGCAAATTGAAATAGTTCAGAAATGTGAATAAAATACTGCCCTGAAGAGATAATGGGAATAATAGCAGCATTTTGCATTTTCCTTTGAGCCTCTTTATACCATAGTTCCAAATGGGGCCTTATAGACATCAGATATGTGAAACTCTCAAGCTCTCACGGAACCATCAGGCTATTTCAATTAATATCTGTGTAAGAATTTAATTTTTTCTCATTTTTTGCTTTTCAGTAGTTAAAAACCATCATTGTACATCCTTCAACAATTGTTCATATCCATTTCCTTTACTAAGGGCAATGTGTGTATCTGTCATATACAGTATTGCTCCCTGCAGCTGAAATGCAGCCACCTCCAGGGCAATCTGGTCTTTGCTGATGCTTACAAATGGAAGGACCAGCTCTCTGTTGTGGTTCCAGAAATTTAGACCAGAAAATTTTCAGGATGCTCTTTTGTTCCAGAGGCTTGTTTGCAAGTGGGATTTTCCATCTGCCTCTCATATATGCATGGTAACATAATACTTATACTTCAGCAATAGAATAGGAGACTGGACTGCGCCAACGCATCAAATCACTTCACTGAATACAAGAACTCATTCTCCACCCCACGACCCAATGCAAGTGTGCTTTCCTTGTAATTTGATTAGAGATAAGGGCACCCTCTAGAGAAAATGAATTTTTTTCAGGCCAACTCTTCTCCTGCCTAACTCAGAGTTTGATGCCTACTGTGAAGCCTGAGTTCAAGAGAAGGGTCATTCATTCAAACTTTTATCTCCAGGAAACTATACCAGTTCCCTGCGGTGGCCACAAGAAGAAGTAGTCTTGATGCTTACATTACATTTATCTTATAGTGGTACCCTGTAATCAATAGCTCTGGGTAAAAGGATACCAGGAACATCTAATTTCTTTCTTGAACTTAGGTGCTGTAGGGGATGCTACATTTTACTTTTATTGTGGTTGGCCTAAACAGGATCTTGGGCCTAACTGTGACACCTGAATGAGATAAATATTACTAATATACTCCAGCAGAAGTGTAGGAAGTTTCCAGGGGTGGAGGCTTTTATGGCAAAGGACATAGCAACTCATTTTCTCTCCAAGATTAAGTACATCCATTTTTTCCCTACCTCTTCTACTATTTACTAATCAAAACGGCATGGCTATGGCAACTCTGTACATGCAAGGAGTCTTCCCAGATTCTTTGGAGCAAGTTTCATTAACACCCATTCCTCCTCCTCATCCTTCCTTCTCCTGCCAGACTTTTCCAGTAGTGAACAGTGTCAAGCTGTCGAAGCAGAATCAGTTTGTCCTCCATCAGCAGGACTTTGCTGGGTACGTATGTAACTACACAAAACTGAACACGTGGCTCCCATTAAAAAGACCTCACCAAGATGTATCACAGAATTGCTTATCAAAGACTTGACAGACTTGCTTAGGTTGGAAGGGACCTCATGCAATCACTTAGTCCAATATGTCAGCTCAAGCAGGGTCAGCTTGAGCAGGTTGTCCAGGACCATGTCCTGGTTATGTTGTAGAAGCTGTGGGAACCTGGAAATTAAGTATGGCAGAGGTTCATACAAATTCAGCTCCTTAAAGCCCAAGGTCTTCTCAAGTTCTTTGCTTTTTCCACGTTTAATCTTATTTTCATGTTATTTGCTTGACTAGACTAGACTCGACTAGACTAGGACAGAATAGAATAGAGTATTTCCAGTTAGAAGTGACCTACAATGATAATCTAATCCAACTGCCTGACTACTTCAGGGCTGAGCAAAAGTTAAAGCAAATTATTAAGGCCATTGTCCAAATGCCTTTGAAACACTGACAGGCTCGGAGCATTGACCACCTTTCTAGGAAGCCCGTTATAGTGTTTAACTAACCCTCTTTATAGTTAGATGTAGCAATAAGAATAATATTTCACATTATACTGGAATGTTCTTTTAAACCCTCTTAATGTCCCAGATACCAATTTTGCTATCCTCTGAGTGTATAAAATCTACTATACATTATCCATCAATTTGGCATGTACATGAGCACTAGACTTGACACATAATGGGCTTCTTAGACTTATGGACCTTGAGTAGATTCTAAAATACATTTACTGCCTCTTGCACATGCAAGGACCTACATGCAGTAACATGTGAGCTACAGCAACGATCTGCATATGTGCAATGGACAAGTCTGGGATTTCCAAATGCCCACCAATCTTGTGCAAATGTGCTGAGTCAATAGCTTTCACCTGCCAAATTTGCTAGTCTATTAAAGCAGGATGTGGAGAATATACTAATGCTATCCCTGAAATTACACGTTAGATTCACTTGCTTGATCCTGCATTTCTACCTAAAAATCTCACAAAATTGCTCAGGAAAAGATAGTAACTTACCAGGAACACCACTGAGTATTTGTTAGCTGAGGAAGTGAATGGGTACTTTTCTGTAGGTTAACAAGGACCCAATTACAGGCAGATTTGCCAATGTGGACTGGAATTAGTTAAAAATAAACAAAACCCCAAACTTTGGGCTTGACACTGGTCTTTAAGGCAGTTAGAAACAGGTAATGTTATTATGTTGGTAATTTATTCAGACTGAGGGAAATAGAAAACACTGAACTTCATCTCACAGATTTTAATGTCACATCCTATTTCAGAACAGCATCAGACTTCAGAAGTGAAAGTGACATGGGGATGTCTTGAATACAGTATAAACCAGCTAAGTGTTTTTCCACCAATGAAGGCTCTCATCATCTATTAAAAACTTCATCAGTATTTAAGGACTCCCCCTCTGCCCTTTGCTTCCCAAGACAGAGAGGCCAAATTAATTTACAAAAATGCTGAAGTCCTAAAAATTAATGATAGCATTACTATTCAACTGCAGTACGCTGTGTCACAGAGAATCATGTAAGGGATAAAGTTCTTTTATCCCATCGTGATCCAGCCTAGTGCTTTAAATACCTGACTAGTTCTTCTCACTTCAGTGAGAGTAAACACAGCCTATATTCAAAAGCAGTTAAATCTGTGTAATTCATATTGAGACACAGAATCATACAATGAGAGAATGGTTTGGTTCGGAAGGAACCTTAAAGCTCACCCAGTTCCAGTGCCCTGCCATGGGCAGGGACACCTTCCACCAGAGCAGGTTGCTCCAAGCCCCTGTGTCCAACCTGGCCTTGAACACTGCCAGGGATGGGGCAGCCACAGCTTCTCTGGGCACCCTGTGCCAGCGCCTCAGCACCCTCACAGGGAAGAGCTTCTGCCTAAGAGCTCATCTCAGTCTCCCCTCTGTCAGGTTAAAGCCATTCCCCTTGGCCTGTCCCTACAGGTCCTTTTCCAAAGCCCCTCTCCAGGTTTCCCGGAGCCCCTTTAGGCACTGGGAGCTGCTCTAAGGTCTCCCCTTAAGGAGCCTTCTCTTCTCCAGGCTGACCCAGCCCAGCTCTCTCAGCCTGGCTCCAGAGCAGAGCTGCTCCAGCCCTCGGAGCATTTTCATGGACTCTTCTGGACTAGCTCACTTTGTTGACGTCATCTACCTGGACTTGTGCAAAGCGTTCGACACTGTCCCACATGACATCCTGGTCTCCAAATTGGAGAGACATCAATTTGATGGGTGGACCACTCGGTGGATAAAGAACTGGCTGGATGGCCGCATGCAAAGAGTTGTGGTCAATGGCTCGATGTCCGGCTGGAGACCGGTAACGAGTGGTGTCCCTCAGGGATTGGTGTTGGGACTGGTCTTGTTCAACATCTTTGTCGGTGACATGGACAGTGGGATTGAGTGCACCCTCAGCAAGTTTGCCGATGACACCAAGCTGTGTGATTCAGTTGATACGCCGGAGGGAAGGGATGCCATCCAGAGGGACCTCGACACGCTTGTGAGGTGGGCTGATGCCAACCTTATGGAGTTTAACCATGCCAAGTGCAAGGTCCTACATCCGGGTCCGAGCAATCCCAGGCACAGCTACAGGTTGGGCAGAGAAGAGATTCAGAGCAGCCCTGCGGAGAAGGACTTGGGGGTGTTGGTCAATGAGAAAATGAACATGAGCCGGCTGCAGTGTGCGCTCGCAGCCCAGAAAGCAACCGTATCCTGGGCTGCATCAAGAGGAGCGTGACCAGCAGGTCGAAGGAGGTGATCCTGCCCCTCTACTCTGCTCTCGTGAGACCTCCCTTGGAGCATTGTGTGCAGTTCTGGTGTCCTCAACATAAAAAGGACATGGAACTGTTGGAACAAGTCCAGAGGAGGCCACAAGGATGATCAGGGACTGGAGCACCTCCCGTATGAAGACAGGCTGAGAAAGTTGGGGCTGTTCAGCCTGGAGAAGAGAAGGCTGCGTGGAGACCTCATAGCAGCCTTCCAGTATCTGAAGGGGGCCTACAAGGATGCTGGGGAGGGACTCTTCATCAGGGACTGTAGTGACAGGGCAAGGGGTAATGGGTTCAAACTGAAACAGGGGAAGTTTAGATTGGATATAATGAAGAAATTCTTTCCTGAGCGAGTGGTGAGGCACTGGAATGGGTTGCCCAGGGAGGTTGTGAATGCTCCATCCTTTGCGGTGTTCAAGGCCAGGTTGTACGAGGCCTTGGGTGACATGGTTTAGTGTGAGGTGTCTCTGCCCATGGCAGGGGGGTTGGAATTAGATGATCTTAAGGTCCTTTCCAACCCTAACTATTCTATGATTCTATGATTCTATGATCTCAAGCAGGTCCATGTACTTATGTTGGGGCCCCAGAGCTGGATGCCAGGGGCCCTGTTTCAGACCAGCACAGGGCCATTAGTTCTTTACCTAGAGATGCTGCGGAATGCTGGTTTGCAGCCCTACCACAACCCTGTCCTGTCTGGCTGTAAACCATGGGCTGATGTGCCGAACTGTCCTTATCCCAGCCTCATCTCCATGGGAATACTAAGGAAAGGAGAAATGAAAGTTTTCAGTAGAACTTCTTTCACAGTGACTTTAAAAATTTCTAGCTGTATAATCTATTCATATGGGAGCTGCATACCTCTTCTTAATTTTTAATATAATCTATTTGAAGCAGGGTTTTTTTAATGGCTAGACCAAGTGATTTACACCTCTTTGTAATTAGATGTAGCAATAAGAATAATATTTCACATTAAACTGGAATGTTCTCTTAAACTTTGTCATGTAATCTTAAAAAACTTAATAGAAATGGTGATTGGTATCTTAATTCAATTGTTACTTGACTTGCGGGCTACTCTTTGATTTGCTCAAATGAATGTCTAAGTTGTCCGGGACATAATTGTCTTTTGTTAGGGCTTTCTGTGAATGCATTTTTAATTTCTAAGTGGTTTAGTTCCTGCTTTGTCTATTCAAGCACCTTTTTCTTTGTCTAGTAACATTAATGCCAATAACACCAACTGGGTAATACTGCTGAACAAATCATACTTTCAATATGTATATTGTAATTTTCAGAGCTCTTCCTATACTTTCAGTCTTGTAAGTCCCCATTTTAAAAGAGAAATGGGTATTATTATCTATATTTTCCAGATAGAAAACTGGGCACAGAATTGAAATGCTCCATTTTCTCATTCTATTTCTATCTGTCTCCTGAAAACATGATTGAGCTTCTAAATGCTGCCATCATCCAGCCTTGGTGCTTTGGCTACGTTTGTTCTAGTAAATTAGATGTGCGCAACTCCATGGTCAATCTGTGAGACCAACTGACATAGAATGGTCAATGTCTATGTGATCTTGGCCTCCAAATGATCCTGTCTGCAGGATCAAGAATAGCCTCTGATTTATACTGATGAAAAAGAAAAGTCCTGGACAATGCTAGTTGCCTTTTCCTAAAAGCTATGTCATGGATTGTCCTAACAATGTAGATAATCCTATTCCATTGCCTTTAAGTTTTCACAAGCACTGTCATATTTAGCAGTACAGTCTCAGCTTTTGTGTCTGTGGGCCTGAGTGCTTGTCAAGCCATCTGCTGGGACACCACATTGTCCTTCAGGAATGATGTGATCACATATGAAATATTTTTCCAGATAGCATAGGTCAACCTTCATAGCAACATGCGAGGTGTCAGTATTCTTTTTTGATATATGACATACAATTCTGATATTGACAAGTTTGACGTTTTCGGCATGGACATCAGGCAAGATACTCAGCATGTTCTCTGTGCTTGGGTGGCCAGCATTCAGAAAATCTTGGTAAAAGCAGTTTTCTGCATGCTCCAATAATGCACATCTCAGTAAAATCTGTGATAAAGTCTGTGCCATGTCACCTGGTTTTGAGGAATTGTCTTCTCTTATGTTCCGTGAACAGGGAAGGGGCTGAAAGGACTGTAGGTACTTATTGCTACCCAGATTTCAGTTAACTAATTATGGTGGCACTGCTCTGGTGTGACCCCACCTGGAGTACCGCATCTAGCTCTGGAGTCCTCATTACAGGGAAGACATGGATCTGTTAGAGAAGGTCCAGAGAAGGGCCACAAAAGTGATCAGGCGGCTGGAGCACCTCTCCTACGAGGAAAGGCTGAGGAAGTTGGAGACCTCATAGCAGCCTTCCAGTATCTGAAGGGGGCCTACAAGGATGCTGGGGATGGACTCTTCATTAGGGACTGTAGTGACAGGACAAGGGGTAATGGGTTCAAACTTAAACAGGGGAAGTTTAGATTGGATCTAAGGAAGAAATTCTTTACTGTGAGGGTGGTGAGGCACTGGAATGGGTTGCCCAGGGAAGTTGTGAATGCTCCATCCTTGTCAGTGTTCAAGGCCAGGTTGGATGAGGCCTTGTGTGACATGGTTTAGTGTGGGGTGTCCCTGCCCATGGCAGGAGGGTTGGAACTAGATGATCCTAAGGTCCTTTCCAACCCTAACTATTCTATGATTCTATGAACATAAGTTGGGGTTGTTCAACCTGGAGAAGAGAAAGCTCCAGGAAGACCTTTCTGTGGCATTTTAGTTCTTAAAAGGGGTCTATAAGAAAAATGGGGAGAGACTTTTTAGCAGGGCCTGTTGTGATATCATGGGGGGAATGTTTTTAAACTAAAAGAGGGGACATTCACATTGGGCATGAGGAAGAAATTTCATCCAATGAGGGTGGCAAAACACAGGCCAGGCTGGATGGGGTTCTGGGCAACTGGTCTAGTTGAAGATGTCCCTGCTCATTGCAGGTTGGACTAGATGAACTTTGAAGGTCCCTTCTGACCCAAACTATTCTATGATTCTATGATTCTGTATTATAAAGAAAGAGAACCGTGCTGTGGACTTTAAGACAAGAATATTGGTTGGGGGTCAGGGCTACTGAGGCACAGCATGAAAATATGGCCTTTGGAATAAGGCGCTGTCAGATGAGGCTAGCTCAGAATAGCCATAGGACTGCTCACAGGGACATCTTGGAGGAACGGCTAAGTACTGCTGCAGGTTTGCACTTGGTGCTTCTCATCAAATGCTTTCAGTATCCCTTAGAGAATAATCTGAGGGGCTGACAGTGTAGGCAATCTGGGAATTTAGCCTCAAAGGCAAACATGCCTACCAGGGCACTGGAAGTACAATGGAGTGTGCAACAACCTTAGTCTATATCTGAGGAAAGAATCTTACCCTTGTGTTACTGACATAGACAGAAATGGAGTCTGTTTTCTGCTTTTAAAAGTAGAATGGATTATTTATATATAGTTTTGTTCAGTTGATCAGGTAACTTTTTTTGCTTTTCTTTACTTCTATCCAACTTGGCTGTATGTAAACATAAAAACTTTTGTGACAGAGATCTGAAATGATAACTCACTGTAATAGATACAAAGATAATGAGGCCCCTTGTGCTGCAAGGAATAAATCACAGGAGGTTTGGTTTGCCAAGCTGCAGATCTCTCTCTATTTGTGTGTGCTATAATGACTCACCTCCATCAAACACATCTGACCAAGAGCCTACTCTTGAAGTATTTTATTCAGCAGCGTACTGGACCTTGCTGGGATAGAGTTACTTTGTTCAAAGCAGATTAGATGGTTCTGTGTTTTAGATTTGTGACAGCAACAATACTGATAACATACTAATATCCTAGCTATTGCTGAACAGTGTTTGCACTGCATCAGGGACTTCTCCGTTTCTCACTCTGCACCACCCAGTGAAAACTCTGGAGGTTGTGCAATAGGTTGGGAATGGCCACAACCAGGCAGATGACCTGAACTAAGCGAAGAGATAGTCCACACTGTATAATGTCATGCTTAGCAATAAAAAAGGAAAACGGAGTTTAGGAAGGTTAGTGGGGTTTTTTTTTGGCTTGGGAGCTAGCAGGGCATTGGTCTACCTGTAAGAGGTGGTAAAGGATTGCCTTTGCATTGCTTGTTTTGTTTTGTTTTCTTTCTCTCTTCTTTCATGTAACCTTCACTTATTAAAAACATTTTATTTTATCTCAGCTCCGAAGTTTTCCTGCTTTTGCTCTTCCTTTCCTCTTTTCCAGCCCACTGTGGGTGGAGGGAGTGGAGTGAGCGTGTGGCTGTGTAGTGCTTAGCTACCTACAGGGGCTAACGCAGAACAAGCAATTAAGCAATGCATTTGAGAAAACAAAATTGCAGAAAACAAAATTACAAACCAGAGTGCAGTTACTCTCATCTAATCTCCTGCTTTGCTCTGAGCTCAAGAAGATAAAGCTTCTTCCTGAGGTACAGGCATTAACTTGCATACTTCTCTAGGGACAAGGAGGTATGTCTGCATTGGATGCTCTGAACAAGCTGGCTTAGGAAGTGGAGGCATTTAATGATGGTAGGATGGAATTTCTCAGCAGGACCAATTAGCCCAGCCAAAGCACAGTTTCAGTGCAGTGCTTCTAGCATCCTGATACTGTGTGGTTAGTTGTATAAACATCATTCTCTCTGCATCCTGCCTGGCCTTCAGGCAGCTCAGTTTTCTAATATCTTCACTCTCCCTGTATGCTCAAAGCCCAATTTCCATAATGCTCTCTCATTTCGTTGTTTTAAGGCCTGGTAATGACCTCTTCTTTCCACCTCTGACTTCTTCTTTTCTGCTATTAGTTTCAAGTCAGGTAATACAGGAAACGTCCCTGTGACGGTGGTGTTGCTAAGTAGAAGCTGCTCGGTCTTTACAGCATGTAAGCAGTAACATGACAGTATGCATGACATAGCTTGCTGTGGGGTGAGAAAAGTGAATAATTCTGCTCTCTTCTTGAGAGTCTGACACACCATCATAGAGGTTCAATGCTGAAATTCCTGTCTTATAGATGCCTACCTTATGGAAGCAAATACTTATCAGAAGAAACTGAATCCTTGATACTAGCTTAAAACCAAGGGCAAGGCCCATTTCCCACTCCCTGTTACCAAAGAACACAAGTAGAATTGTAGCATTATCTTTACTTTTGTACTCAGAACTAAATTGTGGGTATTTAGCATCATGGAATTAACTTCACCTAGACGTAGGTGCCCAAATGTCAGACAGCTAATCTAACTAATCTAACTATTCTAACTAATCTCACTTTAGATGCCTTAAATTTAGGTGAGATGAATCTCAATTTAAAAGAGATATACCATTGTTTCAGAGCTTTGTTGCTGCAGGAACACTGTGACACATTCTATCTGTCGATGGATTTTATCTCCAGCTATATACAGCAGTATTGAAGTCTCAGTCATTCTCATGTGGAGCCAGTGCTAGTGATGTCCAGATTTTAAAGAAAATCAGCCAAGGCTGATGCGCCTTCAATCCCTGAATCATTGAATTTGTCTTTGTATGACTCAACTGCCAATTTCTAAATTCCCTATTTAGGCACTTCAATAAAAGCAGCCCAATTTATTGATCCCATCTGTAAATGTTGTTTAAAATGCATTGTTCCTGTGACATTATATTAGGTTTGTTAATTAAAATTATTAAGTAATCTTCCATCTGGAAGTTGGGACTTTAAGTACTTGGGAGGTGCTGAGCTCATGTGTCGGAGCATTCTATGCACACTTGCGTGTGTATATACATAAATGAACTCAAACACTTGCTTCTGCTTCTTATGATTTTTATTTAGGGAAAAACAAATCACCCCTCAACAGAAGGTGAGCATTCGATGCCTTTGATTATTACAGCAGGCTCAGCCATGTAGTCAAGCACTATGAGACCATTCATTAATTTTCCAGGTTGCTTCAACAGAGGCTTAAAGATTTCTATGTTTAATCTGTCCCTGTGCTTTGATAACGTGTCCTCTCATGCAAAAATTTTATACAGTCCTGAAAGCCCTTTTACCCTGCAAAAGGAATCTGCTTGCCAAGGAACGGTCATTTTCAGATAAACAGCATAACGGTCCATGAGTAGGACGTAAGAGAATAAGAAGTAAGAGAGCGAAAATACGAGAGACTTTATTCAACACAAACTTCTTAACTTTGCAAGGTGACTAGGAGTAGTCTTCATGGTCTATGGACGTTTCTGGAATATAATTCATACAATTTTCCAGCACACACATAAAAAACCCCATATCTATTGCTTCTGGGCATGCCTATGTCATTGAATGATAGGCCTAAATGACTGCTCAGATCTAGTTATCTACCTTGAATGCCACACATGACATATGAACACTGAAACATTTCTTCACATTTGTCTGTGTTGCTCATTGCAAGAGCTCACTGCTTCATGTCAATGAGTTAAAAAGAAAAATAAGGTACTTTCAATTATTATAATGGGTAAGCAACTGAACATGAACTCCTAGAATGAACCTTTGGAGAAAGGCAGTCTTTGGATGAATAGCTGCAGTGAAGAAGTGATTTTGGTTTTGGATAGAACTTCATACTATGCGAAACGCAATGTCCACAGTCAAAAATGCTGATAAAATTGGAGAGGATGAGAAGCATCACAAAGAATACTGAAGGACTGAATACTGAGAGGGGTTAACTGGATCTGTCTGTCAAAATGATAGAAGGGTATGATTACGTTATTTAGGAATAAAATATTGAGTAACAATTTGTGTTTTACTGTATCCGAGTTGGCTTCATGAGAACCTAGATTGGAATTTGAAGCCAGGCAGACTTAAATGAGAAACAAGGAGGAAATAAGGTTTATCAAACATGGAGGAGTGGTGTACTCCTCGTGGAAATAAAGCTGCCCTCATCTTTAGATATCTTTAAGTCTGGATACATTGCTGAAAATTTGATATACCAGACACAAATTGCTGTGCTCCATGAAGGGTTGAAACATACAGGACCTCAAAGTAGTTATTCTGATGACTGATGGGATTGTAACCTCTGTGAACTTCTGAACTGAAGTAATGATACTATGATTTTTCAAAGATATACGGCTGCTTCACCGACAGGGCTAAGTTAAGAAGTACCAATATTTTTGTGTGAACAATTGAAACTTTTCAGTACTTGACTGATTCAAGTGTTTTAGTACATAGGACTACATTGTTATTTAAGGTGAGGTTGCACTGGCTACGGCTGTCACTGTGAAAGTTTTGAGGCTTATGTTGGATTTACATAAAAGTTGGATGGCTAAGGCTTTCCTAGTATTACCTAAAAGATATCTGTCAGAAGCAAAGGTAGCATGAAGTTCAGCCAGGACAGACTTTAACTGTAACACTGATAAAAGCATCTTTCCTTTTCCTGTAGTCCCACCTCTTATGACTTTATGTTGTCCTAACACACATTCATTGCTTGATACCAGTCCACTTCCTGCTCTGAAAACGCCAGACCCTGTGTAAAAACATCATAAGTGAAAATGTCTTTAAGCACTGTCTCATGTGCCAGGTGCCAAATTATTGCACAAACAGTAACAAGGATTTTCCAAGTTAACTAGTGTAAGCCACTTTAAGTTCCTTGCCTATTTGAAACAGTGCTGTCCTTTCAGGGACAACAACTGTTCCAACAGGGACAATTATCATAAAATCATAGAATCATAGAATAGTTAGGGTTGGAAAGGACTCCAAGATCATCCAGCTCCAACCCCCCTGCCATGGGCAGGGACACCTCACACTAAACCATGTCACCCAAGGCCTCATCCAACCTGGCCTTGAACACCGCAAAGGACGGAGCGTTAACAACCTCCCTGAGCAACCCATTCCAGTGCCTCACCATCCTCTCAGGAAAGAATTTCTTCCTTAGATACAATCTAAACTTCTGCTGTTTAAATTTGAACCCATTACCCCTTGTCCTGTCACTACAGTCCCTGATGAAGAGTCCCTCTTTGAGCATCCTTGTAGGCCCCCTTCAGATACTGGAAGGCTGCTATGAGGTCTCCACGCAGCCTTCTCTTCTCCAGGCTGAACAGCCCCAACTTCCTCAGCCTGTCTCCATACGGGAGGTGCTCCAGTCCCCTGATCATCCTCGTGGCCTCCTCTGGACTTGTTCCAACAGTTCCATGTCCTTTTTATGTTGAGGACACCAGAACTGCACACAATGCTCCAAGTGAGGTCTCACGAGAGCAGAGTAGAGGGGCAGGATCACCTCCTTCGACCTGCTGGTCACGCTTCTCTTGATGCAGCCCAGGATACAGTTGCTTTCTGGGCTGCGAGCGCACACTGAAGCCGGCTCATGTTCATTTTCTCATCGACCAACACCCCCAAGTCCTTCTCCACAGGGCTGCTCTGGTTATGCTTCGTAATAAATTCATACTAGATATCCTTTGGTCTTTTGATGTAGTATATAGGTATGTACAAGTCCCTGTTCATGGACATGCAATATATACCCAAAGCATAGGATGCATCTCACCCCCGTGGGGCACCTTTCTAGCTTGTTTGTTCGGAGAATCTAAATGACTGCCTTATAGTAAATACCTACTATTGGAAGATAGACTGAATATATCTCACTTGGTTAATCTCAATGCACTTACTTGGTTAATTGTAATGCAGATGCTTCTTCCTTTGTGGAGAGGGAAGCAATGAAGTCTTCTGCACTGGACTTCGTATCATTGCTAATCAGTTATTCAGCTCAGATACTGATATGCATAACATTATGGGAACAATAGGCACAATGCAGAACCAGGGAAAAAAAAAAAAGGAATTTTAAATTCCAAAATATAGGGTATGACAATGCTGTGAACAAAAGAAAGCAGCAAGAAGAGGATGACTGTGAGCTGAGAATTGCAATACGTCTGTGAGCCAAGAAATTATATTGTTATTTAGAGCTGATGCAGCACAGATGATATGAACAAAAAGATCAAGGTGATACATAAAGTCAGATTATTCTTGGACAGAGTCACATAGATTATATGGCAGTGAGACAAAATAGATCAAGAAATGCTGATTAAAAAAAAGTTTGCAAGGTTAGAGGAATTTTAATCATGGAGAATTTTAATTACATTGATATTGATCGGTATCACAACTCCAAATACCCTTCCCCCACACAAATTCTGAACACTCTGCTCTTGAGGCAATGAGTCTACTTATGCATGTTGTTGAACAGGCTGCAGAGCATGTGCCAGTTGCCTTTCTGGCCTTTTAGGACATCACAAGAAATGAACCAACTACAGCTTGCATTGTGAAGACTGATTCTTCAGTGGGGGTTAAGGAATTGAGGAAAGCAGGGGCTTTTTTGTTCTAAGTTCAGAATCATTTTAGTTAAATAATTATTAAATTATTAGAATAATTTAGTTAAATGTCCTTCATAATATAGAAAATGCGTGGCATTGCTCAATTGCCCAGTGTTAGTGATTGAATCTGCTGGGAAAGTAGGCGATGAAGACACTCATAATCACAAGTTCTTACCCTACTATGAGTTACTCCTCATTCTCCTCCTGCTACATTCCTTACATTGCAAGATTTCTAGCTGCTGTTAAACCATTTAAAGGAACAATGGGAAGAATGCAAACCTTCTCTTACTGGAAAGCAATAACTATATTGATTTTGAAGATCTTGATGTGTGGGTAAAACATCCCTAATAAATTAATATTTATTCATGTTTATAGAAAATTAAAAAACCAGACTGTAACAGAACCCAAATTACATGATAGTTACCATAAGTCCGCTGCAGCAAAGTAGAAACTCTCCTTCAAGGAATGAATGCATCTTTCAAGTTTGATGTCATCCTTGGTTTCAATGATGTCATAGGGAGCAGAAAAGACACAGTATCAGTATGCCTGATTATGATAACGTATAAATTCACAAAAAAGCCAGCACTTTGAATTTAGAACTCTAACAGCTGTGCTTTTTCATAATTTTTTTACAAAAAAAGTAAAATTCAAAAGTTAATCTGACACTCAGTACGAGCAAAAGACTTTTTCCATGTAGGCACCTGAAATTTGTGAGATATACTTTTATAGAGAAATTGCAATCTTGAGGAAACCACTAATACCATGACTGCAGTCTTGAGTCTGAATGTGATCTGAAATGCTTGAGATTCGAAGTAATTATTTTTTTTAGGTCTTAATATGAATATGACCGGACCCTAAACTATTGTAGGTCGCGACAGACTTATAACAGGGACCTTAACTCTTATGTATGGAACTCGTTTATTAAGAAAGACTGTTTAATAAGTAGACTATTTAATGCAGAAATAATACTAAATTCAACAGAGGCACAGATTTAGCAAAATATTTTGGTTTGTAATTTTTTTTCAATCCCTCGTTTCTTCTTGAAATAACTTGTTGAATTTGGCTTGCAAAGTTTGTCCTACCTAACTGTAGACACTTACAACGTAGACATTTTGAGGCCTGAATCTAGACTGTTATTTTCTAAATGTTACATGTACTGCTTTTTTCTCTGTAACATATTGCAGTGTGAGTGTGTTTTATCTATCAGTAAGATCAATCTTTGGTGCTAAATAAAAACACACATAAGAAAGCCCGACATCAATGTAGAAAAGAAAACCAGAAAAGTTGAGCAGTTCAATAGACATGACCCCATTTTTAAATTGTATTTTGATGAATTAGGTGAATCTGAACAATATGAAATCAATTAATAAATTTTTGACCAAAGAATACCAAGATGCTGAGAAGCAAGAAAGCATTTGGAAATTATTCAGGCACACTAGAAGTGTTGAAGACCACAGATGCAATTATCTTGACAAAATTCAGTGGCTGTTAAATGTAATTGGGGTTAAGGGACCTTACCTAACTCTGAAGAAATTCTCAGAATTTGCTTTTCCTTTTTGATATCTCAGCACAGGCCTTGCATCCAGTCACTTGTGGAAGGTTCTGTGGTTTGTTACCGTTGCATCAGCTTCACTTTAAGCACTACTCCTTCAGCAGTTTTCCTTGTTTTTTTCTTTTTTCTTTTTTTTCCTGTTGAAAAACTTGATTTCAAAAACTTCTCTGACTCCAAGCTGTTTAATTTAGTGACACAGGGGGACTAATCTTATTCACAGTAGCTGATGGTCTATATGATCCACTGCGATCATATTCAGACTAAAAGGGTCAAGACTTCTACATGATTGCCAAAACACTTTACAGGATTTCTTTACACTCTTCTCCTCACAAACTGATCTTTCTCTAGAAAAAAGAAGTCTACATGTAGACAAGGAACACTACATTCTCAGGAAATAAATTAGAAAGCCTTAAAATCAACTCATTTACTTATTCCATTGTGATTAGAGAGATTCATTCTCCTGTCTCCATCTCGATTATTAGCCAATCTTCATTGTTTACTGAAGTTCCTAATACAAAAACCTAATGCAAACAAGTTACCTAAAATAAAATATTGGCATAAAGGCATCCATGAAGACACATATGCCTAAGACTCTTTCCTGCAGAAAAAAAGGCATATTAACAGCACATCTCACCCTAGTGAGTAATGCAGATTACTTCACAGGTTTTGAGGAGAACCCATGAATCACTGAGCAGGGATAGAGAACACAAGAAAGCCAGACAAGAAATATAAGATTTATACTTTTTAAGTCAAAAAACCTGATGAGGTTGCCTTCGTGCTTCAGCTATATTTCTGCAGGTCATGCACTGGTTCTGTACTACTGGAAGTGGGATTCCATTGAGAAAGGTTATACAGCACAGAAACATCAGGAAGTTGTGAGCCTAAATAAGTGTAGGATTACATCAGCTGGATAATTTGATAAAATTTCTTTTTTATTAACACTTGGATCATCTTCACTTTGTTTTTCCAGGCCATCTTGAAGTGCAGGTTTGAGAATATTACTGATATTTGTTAGCATAAGCCATTTTCTTGAAGCTTTCATAATGCAGCATGTCTATACACCTCATGGACACTAGTGTGCTCCCAGTGTACTCTCAGTATTTTCTGTAAATGGCTAATTCAATCATATATTTTTCAATCACAGAATTTCATAGGATCAAATTCAATATTCCTACCTCTCTGATGACTATATTTTAAAGATTCCCTAGATAGAGCTGAAGATTTAGGTTTTATCCTGATGGTAAAGTTATATCAAATGCAGAAATTAACATTTTTTTAATTAGTCAATTTTACACATGAAAAAAATTGGAAGAGTGAAAGCCTTTTTTTCAATAGCCTTTCATTCGTAATATTCAAAATGATTGTTGCTGCTGATTGAAAACATTGGAAGTTATACAATAGAATTAAAAGTAAAATGTTGGAAGGATTGTGATGCACCATAATCCAAACACTATTGATAACATCTAGTAATTGCTGCCTCTAGCTTTACTCTTTGGACAGGTCAAGTTGCTTGCAACTTAGGCCGTAACTTTATCAGATAGAGCTGAGTCTCTTGCATGCACCAAGGACCTCCAAGCTTGTCACAACCTCTAAGTGGTCCCACGAATGAAGTTCTTTACTGTGAGGGTGGTGAGGCACTGGAATGGGTTGCTCAGGGAAGTTGTGAATGCTCCATCCCTGGTGGTGTTCAAGGCCAGGTTGGATGAAGCCTTGGGTGACATGGTTTAGTGTGAGGTGTCCCTGCCCATGGCAGGAGGGTTGGAACTGGATGATCTTAAGGTCCTTTCCAACCCTAACTGTTCTATGATTCTATGTGTGTGTGTGTGTATGTGATTCTATGAATATCTGTAACAAATATCAGTGAGTATATCTAAGATCTACACATCTTCCAGCCCTGAAAATTCAGTAGTTCATATTCTGCAAAAGAGATATTTTGAATAGGGAAAGAAACACAAGGTCTAAGCTAAGCATTTTTTATCAAGCCTTGTGAAAGTAAAGGTGCTCATTAAGTCAGATGATCACGTTTGCTGTTTTATAGGAAAGGGAATTAGAAAGAGAGGAAACCTCATCCTTCAGTGAAAATAGAAGTGTCATCTGCATATAAATGCATAAGGCTTTCCACAGCCTTCAGCCAGGTTTATAATAAGTAAAAAAGTACAGTATGAGATACAACACCGACTCTGGCAATACAGATAATCAAATGGGTTTGGGGAAAGAATTATCTCAGAGTAAAGGTCTGCAGAATGAGTGCATCTGTGGGGATGAGAAAGGAGAGATACTAGGCTGGGACAAAAAGTGAGTATCAGGTTAGGATTCCACATGGAGAGGCAGTGAGAATGAAAGCTTGAATACTCCTCTGCCTTATGTACCTCTATTTATCATATAATAGTGGAGATGTGACTTTCCTTTGGGGGGATGATTCTGGAAACAATAACAGAGGTGGCTGAGTGAGAAAAGTCAGCAAAAGATTTTGCTGCTGCTGTTTCCCCATGAACAGTGTCGGATCTGCTCTCTGAGTTAGGCCAACAACATTTCCAATCTGATTTAACTATGAATTTCTAAGGGAGGATGAGCTGGGATTATGCAGAGCTTGAATCCATTTTTTCGTATGGACTTGGACAAGCTATTTACTCCCTGGGCCCTGATTTCCTTGTCTTTCCTTTCCTTTATAGGAGTTCTTTATTTAGCTAGTAATCTTCTTGGTACACAGTCTTAGGGGTGTTATAGCTTTGCTATAGCTGGGTCATCTACATATACATGTCAGTGAGACAAGAATAGTCTTAAAAGTAGGTTAAGCTAAAAGACTTTTAAGTCAGGCTGATGACACAGACTTTTCCTTTCTCTCAAAAACCAACAGCATTGTGGATTCATATAGCACCTTAATCACTGTTAAAACTCCCCACTGCATCTAGTGGAATGGTTGTTTTTAACTTGGTGAAACTTGCTTTAACCAAGTAAGGACATTTTCAGGTAGGGAAAAACTCTGTGTGTGTGCTAGCTCAGGCTTGGATCCATGGAAGTAGGTGGGCAAGGCATCCCAGGAATGAACAGTGGAAAGATTTAAAAGCTGAGTTACGTCTGAATTTTTGAGAAATGGTGAAGCATTGGGAAAAAATCATGGCAAAAGTGGCCTGAAGTGGGTTATTAAGATTGCTGGAGGACACCAAAATATTATTCTGAAATGGCAAGAAACACTCCAAATCCCTGACCACTGGTTTATATTTACTTATATTTACATTTTAATATAAAAATTATATAATTAAAAGAAAAAAAAAATCTTAAGGTCCTTTCCAACCCTAACTATTCTATGATTCTATGATTCTAAAACAATCAAAACCCCCAGTATATTGATAGGTTGATTCAATTTATCCAGTGGCTTTGAACTTTCAGGTTGCAGATGGTTCACATTTTTAAACCTTTCTGTTCTATTACATAGATTGTTGTCTTTCATTGCTTGAGAGTTAATCCTAGAGCTGGAGCTTTAAAGAGAACACTGAAAATCACTGAGGAGAGAGTCATCATGGAGGTAGATCTTGGGCTCAAGCTTGGCAGCTTAGCGGATGTCTGACTTTTGCTTTCAGGTTCTTAGATTGCTCAGAATTTATGTTCTTTGCCTCTCTTTGACCCATCTCCACAGATGGGATGCAGAAATAGAAACAGTGCTTTGAATATGATATTCTGCAAAGCTTTTCCCACTTCTCCAGGGTTTCCTCCTCCTGTCTTAGGACTATTTCTTTTCTTTTTTTTTAAACCATATATAAGAAGGGGGAAATGTAAAATAAATTTGCATCCAAGAGTATGCATATCACTTCTTTGCAGTTACATTTCTGGCAATGGTCATGAATGCCTGGCATCAGCTGTGACTCATTATTCGTTCCTTGAAGGATTTGGCTTATCAGCAAGAGGCAAAACCCACCCCTTTCAATTTCATATTGTTTCTTCTGACAGGCACATACACCATAAACAATTTATCAGGAGGAATCAGCTGGGGAATGGGAAAGGAAGGTGAAGCCTGGAAGTCCAAGGAAGGGACATATTTCTGTAGCAATTAAACTCCTGCAAAGAAAATTACTATCATCCAAAGGACTACAATTGGCAGTGTTTACCCAACTCATTCAAATAGTTAAGCCAGACTGCTAGTAACCACACTGGACAGTACTTGCCACTGTAATGGAGCCAACCAGCACGGTGACAGAGAATAGGGGGGTAAAGGGAATGATTATACAGCGTAGGTCAAAAGTAAGTGACACGTGAAAAGAGATGAATGTGGGTGTTATAGCCAGAGTCTCAGAGGTGTAGGTGATCTTTTCCTTCCTGATATTCTCTGTTCTTATACCTCTTGCTTTCCATTCTGGCAGCTGCTTTTGAGCAGACTTGTAAAGTAAGGTAAGGTAAGGTAAAGTAAAGTAAAGTAAAGCAAAGTAAAGTAAAGTAAGTTAAAGTAGTGAAATACCTCTGAGTGATTAAACACTGCAATAAGCCCTGATTCTTTGTTTTCATAAGCCAGTCACACATTACCATGAGCAATGACAGCTTTCTTGCCCCTCCTCTTTGACATCCCCTAAAGGCTCTTAAGCCATGTGTGGGCTGTCTTCATAGCCATGTTCAATTATATTCCATCAACCTTCACTGACAATGTTATTGACAAATGTCTTTGTGACATCATAACTACCTAAATTAATAGCAGAAAATGTGTCAATTAATCTAAAAATACAGAGAATAGCCCCCCTTCCTTTTCAAATGATACTACCACAGACACAGACAGGCAGAGTCATTTATCAGCCATTTCTCCTTAATTCGACACATCTTCAGTGATAAATGCTTGGTTGATTAAAAAGGACAGTCATTCATATTAACTATGGGAGATAAGACTATCAACACTCAGTTGAACATTTAAAGCTTTAGGAAGCAGCTCCGTAAAAGGAATTTCTAACGGAGTTTCTGTCACAGACAGCTCTGTAGAGGTTGGCTGGCTTTTCTCTTACCAGATATCAAAATCCTCCTTTATTCCAAGACCCACTGGTTCAAGATGAGGAGGTGAGGCCTGCTGGTACTTCAGCACAGAGCAGAGAAGCCTGCAGATCCTCCCATCAGAGATAGTTACGCGGGACAGTGTTCAAGCAGAGGACTGTGTGCCCTTGAGATCTTTGCTTCTGCAGAGAAAGATAAGAGAACCAAAGGTGGCAGACTGCATTAAAAGAGCAGAAAGCCACTCATTTCAAAGTCAGAATTACATTTGCAAGTGCAACCTCCATTCCATGATATATACGTGTGTTTTAAAATTAATTAAATGGAATCCCGTATCATTTCCCACATTGTCTCACTTCCAGAAAAAATGAGAGTTTGTTGCCTGGCATATAAAATCTAAGCACTAGAAGTTCAGCAAGGTCAGAATTACCTGGAAGCAGGACCTTATTATGGGAAACATGAGGTAACTGCAGTGAACAAACTACTACCTACAGCTATTAAAAATACATGGAATGTTGTCTCCCTTCAGAAGATTGCCACTGATGTTTTTCAATTACAGTGATGTGAGTTTTAATCAGATTGAAATATGTCTGCATAATTAGCTATAGGGACATTTGACTGATGTAGGAACATCAGCAGAGAAGGAGGAAAATATCCAGCCATTATATCTATAATGCTATGATAATGAACAATTAGAAACAGCAATGTGTTATCTACATTGTAATTGCTCTTTGTAGTGCTGGGAGAGGTTTGACCGGGGATGTGGTTTTTGCTCAGATTTTTACACAAAGCGCATTTACAGCAACAGAAAATGTTATGTTGGCTTTTGTGGGCTTTGGGTGAAGTCCTTATTGGACAAAGGGAAAGAAGAACAGAGAAACCAAGGTAGGAATTGCAGTGTTTTCAGAAAAGGAACAAATCAGAGACCCATTGTGTGTCTGTGATTTGAATTCATTCCACTTTCTAGCCGATCCACACAGTTCTGAGACGTGTGTGGAAGGTCCTGAATGTGTTGAGCTGTGCTGATATTTCTGTGTTGACACTATCTTCATCTTCTATACCACTGTCTTTGGCAGGGATATTTATAAAATGAAACCAGTTCTTTACCCAAAACACTATGAAGGCAAGAGTTTGTAGAGTCATCAGTTGGCGTTTGGCATAGTTCAAGCTGAAAGGGGCCTTTTAAGCAGCTGTTGAAGAAAGAATGGAGCTCACACACTAAGCTCTGTAATCTGTCGTAAGGTTATGGTAACCTTATAGCAGAGGCAACCCCTACGGATATACCAGATGATGAGATAAGAGAGAACAAATTGCTCCCTGGAGAAGAGAGTCCTATTATGTAGTTTATTGCCATGCCCAGTCCCAGCATAGGCCCTGTGAAACATGATTTCCAGAGGTAGTAGATGAAGTTATGGTTTAACTCCTGTTGGGATAGCAGGTGTGCAGGCAGTCTAGGAAAGAAGAGACTGTTCAAATTGCTGCAACAAGAGCTGCCTGAATTCACTGGAAGGAAAAATGTTGATTTTCTATGAGCAGATTCAGGAGATGAGGCTGATCCAGAGAACTTCCCTTAAGAAGTGTCTTGGGATGCTTCAGTTAAATATGTTGCCAATTTTGTTCATTCATACCTACTGATTCACACTATTTATATTCTGGGTCTGTAAGCATACATTTTGCATATTTTCCTGCAATAAATAATTTTTAGTAAAAGTGAATAACACCATCAATTAATTGCCAGAATGAGCTATTGATTACCCTTTTCCTGTAGGATTTGTTGAGCACTTTTCTGTTAACCTGTTAATGTTGCAATTAGACTTCCTTGAGTTGGAATTTTCAATGTTTTAAAAATACCTCCTTTATAGTGAAGAACTGGGAGTGTTCAAACATCTCTGGGTTTATATTTTATCTATTCTGCGCTCAGGTGAATTCATTAGCTGACAGAAATCCATCCAGATAAAATATCGGCATCTATTTGTATACTTCAGGTCTGTTCAACCAACTCACTCTATTATCCCAATTTGTAAAGCTGGCCAGCTAAGTGTGTCATCTGTATTACAGTGACACGTCCTATAATCAGTAGAAAGTAAAACAAATCTCCCGTAACATAGCAGCTCAGTCATCCTGCTGCAAGAAACAAAATGAATGTATGTACCATTTTTCTTTACTTGTTTGTGGTGGATAATCGCCTATTTATAATTTCTCCATCATGTGTGTTAGGATGTGTTAAGTAGTAAGAGTACCTATATTGAATTGATCACCTCTTTTAATTAAACGTCGGGTTTTGGGTACCAGTATGATGAGGTTTTAATTTTATGATGTAGGAGGAGGGAAGTATCAATAATCATTGGAACAATGAACTAACTAAATGCCTTCAATCTCAATAGAATGCTCATAGGGAAAAAAAAACAGAGTAGACTTATAATATCCCCAGAGAAGAACATTTGTTGCAGTCAGGGTTGTCACAGGCCATTAGACCTTACTTAGTCAAAGTCATGTCTATATTGTATAATTAACAATCTAATCCACTGTAAGGTCTTAACATTAAGGTTTGCCTTCTCATTGGGCAAACATTCCCACAAGAAAGCTGCTCCTGCCTCAAAATACTGTGTTCAGCTCTGGGGCCCGCACCACAGGAAGGATGTGGACCTGCTTGAGCAGGTGCAGATGAGGTCACAGAGATGCCCCGAGGGCTGGAGCAGCTCTGCTCTGGAGCCAGGCTGAGAGAGCTGGGCTGGTTCAGCCTGGAGAAGAGAAGGCTCCGGAGAGATCTTAGAGAAGCTCCAGTGCTTAAAGGGGGCTGCCAAGAAATTTGGAGAGGGCTGTAGTGACAGGACAAGAAGGAATGGCTTTAAACTGAAAAAGGGTAGATTTAAATTAGATACTGGGGAAAAATTCTTCCCTGTGAGGGTGCTGAGGCGCTGGCACAGGGTGCCCAGAGAAGGTGTGGCTGCCCCATCCCTGGCAGCGCTCAAGGCCAGGTTGGACACAGGGGCTTTGAGCAACATGGTCTAGTGGAAAGTGTCTCTGCCCGTGGCAGGGGGGTTGGAACTGAATGAGGTTTAAGGTTCTTTCCAACCTAAACCTTTCTATAATTCTATGATTCTATCAGTATCTTCATTGTACCTGCTTTCTCCAGTGTGTTTATGTGTATCTGTGTGTGAAAGCATAGATGCATGTTGAACGGTTGGTTATGATAAGAAAATCTAGGACCCTTTCTTCTTCAGGTATCTCAACATTTCTCATTTTAAAAAGGATTTGTAAGAAGGAACTGTAGATCTGTATTCCATGATTTTTGCTTACTTATTCCAAAGTGGATAGTTTACAAACTCAAGATACAACAGAGTTCAGGTCTGGGTTATATTATGTGATCAAACTTGTGACTCCACACAAGCAGTCAGGCTTTTCCATAGAGATTGTAGAGAAGAATGGAATGTAAGTCAACGTCTTAGGTTTATAATGAATTCTCCATGAGGAATTACCTACCCACCTGCATCTTGAGACCACTTCCTGGAGAGAAATACCAGTGTTAGGCCCTCTGTGATATGTGAAGCTCTGAGGTGAAGGAAATATTAACAGCAATTTTTACATGGACAATGTGAATATAAAAGCCTTTTGGTTAACTAGACTTTTGGTATCTTTACATGGCAGACTGTGACCTAAATGTATCTGTGAGTACTACTCAGGAGAGAAATTTTTGGTTTAGATTTTCCCTTCCTTTCACTGTAAGGTGCAGCAAAGTCCTTCTGACAAATGATATTAGAATAACATTGCATCTAAGTCTTACTTAATGACCCCTTTCAGTACTGGGATTTACTCACAATTCTTCCAAATATATGCAAAATATCAGTGACCTAATGCCTTATGGCTTTGAACTTGTTCCTGACTGCTCTGGGAAAGCGTTTTAGTTAACAGAGAGTTGAGGATAAAGTTTTGAGGTCCTCCCTAGATCTATCTGCATAATAGAAATGGGCCTAGCTCTGATACAAATGTGGTGGCAGGTTAGCTTTATTAGAAAATAATAGAAGGAAATAACACATGAAGAGAATTAGAAACACTTGGTCACCATTAAGTATCAGCCATGATATTTCACAGACACAGTAATTGCTAATATATTGCTAAGTGCCATGTAATTTCAAATATCAGGTAAATAATTAATTCTATTGAAATTTTGATTGAAATTTCTGAATTACAAGTTACTTGAAAAGAAGATTATTAAAGCCGAACACAATATAATAGGATCATACATTGTCATTGGTGACTTTTAATGGATGTGTGTGGACTCTCAGAAACCTTATTAATAAATCCTTTATATGTTTTTTTAATGATATTAAAATAGGATATTTTATTAATAATATTATTAATAGCACTACTCCAAACTCTCAGAAATTATGAGATATATTAAAAAGAGAATGACTATTAATTGTGGGCAAAATAAAATTACAGGTTTTTATTGTTGGATTTACAGGGTGTATGCATGTGGTCTCAAATAACTCATTAGTAAGCAGTATTCTTCCAGATAACCTTAATGAACACCTGATAGTGATATGTATTGTTAATTTGAATTCTGGTTTTGGTTATGTTTACTGGGTCTTCCTCTCAGTGCTCACAAAACCATTTTTAAATGTGTTCTTGTTTATCCATTTAGTTAACAGCTGCTGTTGCTGTGTATACTCATGTTTGTGTGTGAATGTGGGCATTAATGAAAATGGAATATCTTACACTTGTTATCCTTTGCTGAAATTATAACCAAATGGTGTGGAGCACAGAAAAACCCTTGTGTGATCTAAAGGACCAGCTGTACAGCACAAGGCTCCCGGCTTCACTGGAATTTGACTGGTGGTCAGATTTTGTCCTGGAAAGCTGTCAATTTTACTCGGAATAAATGAAATCTAGAGTCAGGGAGATATTTGTGAAGAACAGGTTGAACTAACGAAATGTATTCAGGAATCATTGGCCAAAAAAAAAGAGAAGTGATAATGAATCAGATTAATTGACTGATTTTATCAGCTCTATTGAACAGGATCAATTTCAAAGGAGTGATAAAGTATCCGCACCCATGCAGGTAATCAAGGTATTGCTTATGCACTGAACCATTTGGAAACATTGGAGTACTTACCATAATTACAGGTGAGAATTTTCAAGAGTTCTCTCAAATCTATCTCTCTTCTTGTGTGGTTCAAGGTTATAAAAACTGTCAACTCACCTTTGTGGGCAAGGGGGCCTAGATCAGCGCTTAACTGCTTTGTTTGGCTGAGCCATTTTAGGCATTATTTAAGGAAAAACATGAGCTACACCATCAAATCCACTGCAAAATAGCAAGTAAATCAAAAGAGTCCAGTGTCAGCCTTACTATATGGTAACCCCTTTCCAACATAGGTATTATGAATTAGGGCAGTTATGAGCTCATTCCTTAGGATGGCACTGGTTAAAGTAATTTAAGACCTCATAGCAGCCTTCCAGTATCTGAAGGGGGCCTATAAGGATGCTGGGGAGGGACTCTTCACTAGGGACTGTAGTGACAGGACAAGGGGTAACGGGTTCAAACTTAAACAGGGGAAGTTTAGATTGGATCTAAGGAAGAAATTCTTTACTGAGAGGGTGGTGAGGCACTGGAATGGGTTGCCCCAGGAAGCTGTTAATGCTCCATCCTTGGCGGTGTTCAAGGCCAGGTTGGATGAGGCCTTGTGTGACATGGTTTAGTGTGAGGTGTCCCTGCCCATGGTAGGGTGGTTGGAACTTGATCTTAAGGTGATTTCCAACCTTAACTATTCTATGATTCTATGGTTCTAATTTCTTTAGCCTTTTACTGTTCACAGACTTACAGAATGGTTTGGGTTGAAAGTGCCAGCTCATCACTCAGTCAAATTCCACTTGAGCAGGTGTCGTGGTTTAAGCCCAGGCTGTAAATTAGAACCATGCAGTCTACTTCTCCCCTGCCTTTTCTTCCCCCTGCTCCTGGAGGGACGAGGAGGAGAATCGAAAGAATGCAACTCCCACAGGTTGAGATAAGAACAGTTTAGTAACTAAGGTACAACACAAATCACTACTGCTACTACCAATAATAATAATGATAAAGGAAATAACAAGGGAAGAGAATACAACTGCTCACCACTCGCTGACTGATAACTCACCCCCACCCAGCAGTGTACTAGCTCTTCCGGGTAACTCCCAGTTACATCCCCCGGCATGACGTGCTGTGGTATGGAAAACCTCTTTGGCTAGTTTGGGTCAGGTGTCCTGTCCCTGCTTCCTCCCGGCTTCCCCTCCTCCCTGGCAGGGCATGAGACTCACAAAGTCCTTGGTCAGACCAAACATCAGTGTTATCAGCGCTGTTCCCAGGCCGAAAGTCAAAACCACAGCGCTGCACCAGCTACTAAGGAGGAGAAAAAATGACTGCTACTGCTAAACCAGAACAGCAGGCTTTGAATGAATAGGACAACCAGTTTCTATATCTGGGCTTTCAGGGTGCTCCTATCTCCATGGATCCAATTCTTCAAAGGCACTTGCTTTCAGTGATCACTTTGCTTTTCAGCTACAGGTAATCTCTAGACTGCTGGATGACTCTAGGAATCTGTAAAGAGCTGTGGGAAGTCGTTTTATATGATGGTGTTTCAAAGCCAATGGTTTTTGAAGCAAGTTTTGATTTGATCCTATTACCAGTCGGCTGGCCTGTGTAGACCCTGGTAATGTCAACAGCTCAGGAGCTATAGGTAAAGAATAAGTTGTGCCGTGATCGATAAAATCTGGTTTAACAGCAACATTGTGTTACTTGATCAAGGAGTTTGTACTCCCTTCCTTAGGCACAAAAATTATTTTAAATGGGATAGACATGTCTCAGCGCCTCTTAAGATTACACTTAGGCATCACTACCTCTTTGTCCCAGTTGCCTGTGTATAAAGTGAGAAGAAAACCAAACAATTAGCACTCTGCTGAAGCCACATAGAGTGGATGTTAATTTTGGAAAGCACCACACCTCTGTGTGATTTTTAAGGTGCCTAAAAAGATATAGGATTGTGGCTTGTAGGGATGTGAATAATAGTAAGGTCTTCTCAAAGCCAGAAGAGAAAAAACTAGAACGATCCAAAGATAAAGATTGTGCTTTCCTCAGCTGAAGTAAGCTGATTCAGGCAAGCACAAAGAAAATAAATCTCAGTTTACTCTGGTAAACTGAAAGTTAAGAGAAACAAAGACCCTTAAAATTAAAGATCTTTGCATGGAACTGGTGCAAAAAATGAAGCTTAATAAGAATGTTTAGAACACTACTATAAATAATAATATAATTTCCTCTTTTTCTTCAGAGTATCATTGCCACTGATTATTTTAATAGTTTCGAAAGATGCCTCTTTAGTAGAGCTAGTGGCTTTGTAAGGAAAAGTATTTTAAAGTTAATAAACTAATGTTACATGCACAGCTATAAGCAAGGATTCTTTAAGATCCCACAGTTCTAATAAGTAGAACCATAGAACCAAAGACACAAAGAATACGTAAACATTATGATTGTAGCATATAGCTTGCTGAAGAGCTTCTGCTACATCTGTCATGGCAACAGAAATACATAACAGTGATTTTAATGTGGTGCTGAGGAAGGTCTTTCAAAATGTGGTTACTAAAGGTGTCATTAATTCTGTACTAGGCAACCTGGCTAAGTAACAAAAGCTTCACACACTTAAATTCTTTCTCTCCATTGCATGATCAGAAAGGTGTCTTTCAGTTTAGGAAGCTGCAAGCAGCTGCTGTTATATGCTGGGATTACATTCACTTCTATGAGGAAAACACAGTTTGGATAAGATTCATCAACGTTGGCGTGCTACTGGAGTTGTAATGATCCTATGACCACAAGACAAGCATCTCCCTCTACATGATGGATGGTCTTATGACAGGCTGTGTTGGAATTCCCCATAATTTGATTCCCTTATGCACTTTTCCCTCATATAAGGAAAGAAATACATACATACTAAAAGATAGGGAATGCCTGCATATTGATCATGAGACTAGATTTCTAGTCATCTGTTGATGGACGGATGATAAGCTGCAGAAATTGAGGAAATTACAGGGTTCAGGAAAGGGGAAATCAAGAAATAAGCTGCTAGAAAAATTCATGTAGCTTGTGTGATCCATTCTGCTGATTTCTGAGCCTCTTTCCATTTAAAAAGGGAAACAAACCTCAAAGTCACCAAAACTGTGGTGACAAACAGCCTATGGGTTAGATTTATTGCTCTGAAAATCAGATTGAGCCCATTACTGCTGGATTTGTCTCTGTGGTCTGCTACACCCATACATTCCTGATCAAAGCACAGGTAAAATACTTCCTAATCAGAATAGTCAGGTTTTGAATTTACAGGTTTAAAATGACATAAAGGAGATGCTCGTTCAGGTGTGCCAATTATAGCCTAAAGCTAGCATAAATGCTTTTCTATATATATATAATAAATGAAATTGTTAAATTCTTTAATTCTCCAGCATGTCAGTCACTGCAAATCACGACCAGTTCTTCACTCTGTCAGTCTACCTCCACAATAATGCACTATAAATTTTGCTCAGGAATAAAAAATGCATTAACCTTTGTGAGTTCTGGTGCTTTGTTGGCTTAAAGAAATAAGGCCAAGCACAGTTTTACTGATGTCAAGAGACTGCCAATGATGACAAGAAGTTGTACAAACCTTTAAGCCTTTAAAATCTATCAGATTTCTTTCTTTCTTTTCTTTTTCTTTTTTCCCTATCTATCTTATCTAGTAGTTCAATTGCCTCATGGACTTGACTCACCTCTTTTTCCAGCCAGGAAGACAGCTTCTTCTGATGCATTTCAGCTCAAAAATCTTCTTTCCCTTCATTTCTTCTTCTGTGATCTTGAATTTGAATGTTTTCTGCATATATAACCTGGCTGCAGTTCTTGATTTCAGGCATAGGAGCCTACAATTCTTCATTCCCTAAAAAAAAGATGAATACATTAAGTCATTCTTCAACCTTAACTGTTCTATGATTCTATGATTTTATGGTTCTATGGTTCTATGATTCTTCATTCAATTCTAACACTCTGCTGCAGCAACTGTACTCCCAGTATGGATCCTGAAAACCAGCTGCAGTTTCTCTTGCAAAATATCCAAAATCCAGCTGCTGAACACAAGATGGATAAATCTCAGTCATTCTGCCAGTCCTGGTGTGATATTCTAAACAGCAATTGTTTTTCCTTTGAGCAGTGTGCCCACATCTCATTTGTTTGTTTGTTTAGTTCCGAGTCATACTCAAAAGGCCACACCAAAATGTCTTACTGAAGAGCAATGGGCATTCTGCTATGAGCAGTGAATAAAAGAAGATGGGCTTACATTTATAAATATTTGTGTGAATAATAATTTACCATTTAGCAATTTAATAATGTGGCAGGGGAGACTAAGGTGTATAACATGGAACCTGAGAGAATGTGAGAAAATACGTAGATAACAGGTAACAGGAGAGTTAACCTGATAGGTTATTTATCTGTTAGACTAGATATCCCTCAAGAAAACAAAAAGACGATATAGGACAAAACCAAATGGGACCAAAAAAGGGCCAGAACTTGTATGCCAAATGGTCCCAACAGTAACAGCAATAAATTAGGTAATCTAATTGTCCTTCCTATATAGCTTTTAGGACTCTCTGGTTCTGCAATTATGAAGGAAACCATGAGGAAGATGTAACATCTTCTGACAAGTATGCAGACTGTTAGACTGCACTTACCAGTGAGCTGTTTGTTCTTTCAGTGTCTAGACCAAAACAGATACTGCAAATTTAAACTTGTAAGGATCATATCGATATAAGTGATCAAGGAAGAGTTGGTAGCATTTTTCTTTATATATACATTTTAATACAAACCTGTAATCTCAATATAGGGAGAAGTACAAAAGTCTCCTGGGAGCTGGCTTCTGCAGTCTTCGCTCTCCTTCTTACTGTGCAGCTTGTCAGCACACACTGACTGGAGCACCCAAGTGCTCAACTACCTACCTTTGGAGAAGTCCTATGGGCCAAGTTCAGGCAGGAGATAGCTAATTGACCAGAAGTGATTTTATTTTGGTAGTGGTTTCACTTTCTCTAGGGATCTGATGCTAGAAATAGTATCAGACTAGAGAGAAAGCCCCAAGATTAGGAAATTACCCTTCCTTGGATGGATGTCTATGTTTTTAACATGTCTACTAATGCAATGAGGGAAGCTATCCACTAATAATGACTACAGAGACAACTTACCACTCTTACACTGGTTTGTGTGTCAATGTGATCATGCTGCCACTCGTTCCCTAAGATCCCTTCCTCCCATGCTTTGCCTTGCCAGAAAAGCAGAAGTTGACCTTGTTAATTTACCGTACTTATTTGCATGCTAAAACTGATTCTACATGTGCAGAAAATTCCAAGGTCATTACAGTCAGCTCATAGTAGGATGGATAACTGTAAAACAGGATCTCTATCTGTATATTCTCTATAGTACGTAATTTGTGCTGTAGCTCATTTGGAAGAAACCTGAACTGCTTAAATTTGAGAGCAGACGATGCATTTAGAACATGCTATGCTTATGCAGTTTGTACAATATGAAAAGTGGAACCCTTTGAATATGAGCATAGTTAATAGAGATGATATAGCTTGCCATCAATTTGGCTTAAACAGCATGTAGGACACTTTTGAAAAACAATGAATTTAGAGAATGCATCCTTGCAGCCAAGTAATATGGTGTTGCCCTTGCTAGTAACAGATCACAGGCTTTGCACTGAGTTTGTAAGGCTGTTGGACTGAAGCTCATCAGGCTCAGTCTGTCTGAACTTGTCCTGACCTGACTATAGCTTTTTTCTAACTTGGTTTAGTTACATGGGGTACAGACATGCAGTGCAAACTCCAACAACATAAGCAGCTCAGCCATGATCAGTTAAATTCAGATCAAGAGCTGGACAAAACCGGATTGAAGGGTAACAAAGAGAACAAGTATGCAACATCCACAAAACATTTATGTATTAAATTTGCATATAATAGAAACTTGCCAGCCAATGAAGGAAAAGCAAGTTGCAAAAGCGTTAGCAAACAAAAACCCACCCCAAGCAAGTCTGAAGCAGGAAGAAGTCACCACCATTAGCATCACACTCCTCCCAGTGAAGAACTTGGGATGCTCTATACACTTCCACTCTCCCCGACCAGATAGAAGCCATGAACTCCAGTTATTATTTCATATAGACTAATAATAACTTTTTGATTAGCCTGTTAAGATTTCAATTATAGTAACAATAAGTTCTTGGCTTTACATACAGATTGCTTTTCTCCTTTCCCATAATAGAATTTTTGAACTTATCACCTAATTATACTGTTTTTTTAATTTCTGCATAACTTTATATGCAGAAAAATATAGCAGCTTATAGTCTTGGAATAATAGAATCATAGAATGGTTTGTGTTGGAAAGGACCTTAAGATCATCTAGTTCCAACCTCCTGCCATGGGCAAGGACACCTTCTATTAGATCATGTCGTCCAAGGCTCTGTGCCTTGAACAGTGCAAGGGATGGAGCATTTACCACTTCCTTGGGCAGCTCATTCCAGTGCCTCATCACCTCCCCAGAAAAGAACTTCTTCCTTACATCTAACCTAAACTTCCCTGTTTCAGTTTGACCCCAGTACCTCTTGTCCTATCGCTACAGTCCCTGATGAAGAATATCTCACCAGCATTCCTGTAGGCCCCCTCCAGATATTGAAAGGCTGCTATAAGGTTTCCAAGCAGCTTCTTTTCTCAGCCTGTCTTCATACGGGAGATGCTCTAGCCTTTGATCATCCTCGTGGCTTCCTCTGGACTTGTTCCAACAGTTCCATGTCCTTTTTATGTTGAGGACACCAGAACTGCACACAATGTTCCAAGTGAGGTCTCCCGAGAGCAGAGTAGAGGGGCAGGATCACCTCCTTCGACCTGCTGGTCACGGTCCTCTTGATGCAGCCCAGGATACGGTTGCTTTCTGGGCTGCGAGCGCACACTGCAGCCGGCTCATGTTCATTTTCTCATCGCCCAACACCCCCAAGTCCTTCTCTGCAGGGCTGCTCTGAATCTCTTCTCTGCCCAACCTGTAGCTGTGCCTGGAATTGCTCCGACCCAGGTGTAGGACCTTGCACTTGTCTTGGCTGAACTTCATCAGGTTGGCATTGGCCACCTCTCAAGGGTGTCAAGGTCCTTCTTGATAGCATCACTTCCCTTCCCTAGTCTTTCACTCCCAACCCACAACAAACCAGCTCCACATGTATTTCTATGCCTTCCAATTGGTATTCAGAGGAAGAGATCTGTAAAGTACCTCCACCTGAGCTATGCACCTTATGTCCTCTATTGGTCTTACAGGCAACAAAGTGAAATACACATTTTCTGAGTTCAAATCATCTGATCAGTTTTATTAGTCACAAGGATAGGATGAATCCCATGCAAATATTTCACTGAACACAGTCACAGACACCTGACAGCTTTCTGTCTGCTGTTTGGTTGGCCGTTGGCTCCAGCTTCCCCCAGCTCTATCAGAACAGTTACTAATATTGTGTTTTTATCTATCTTAAGTTTTCTGTCCATTTCTTCCTCTTGCCTGTAGGGTTATGTAGGTAAACATGTCACTCCAGTTTTGGCATGTAAGATGCTGGTCCAAAGTTGACCTCCAAGACTGCTCACATCACCAGCCATCCTAACCTAATCAGATTTTTATCCAGCTTTCTTGGCAGTATAGTTCCTATGTGTATGGCAAGAGAATATAAAGTCAGGTTGAAAGTGTTAATGAAGGTGCATTCTGTGTTAGTTTTTCTCAGTTTAAGCATGTGCTGTAGCATGGGAAACGATTTCGCACAATCTCAGTTACTGGCACTGAATCTCAGTCTTTAGTTCTACTTTAAGGGAAAAAGAAGGGGGAAAATCCTCAAACACAAGCTATACGCAGTTAGCCAGGGGAGAGATTTTCAGCCAGGAATGTTTATTTTTAGCCCTACATCTGTGCTGTATGATTCTCACACGCATATACTTGAAGAGATTTATAATAAAAATACCTCCATGTGGCTGATTGCTGTTGGCTCTCCCTGGGAACTGAGGGCACTCAGCCTCTTTGTGTAGTTGGAGCAGTCCAAGACACCCTAGGAATGGAGAGCTTTTAAATTTACAGTCTTATCCTATTGCAAATAAGCTCAGAAACTGTGTAGGGAGCTGGAAACAGGCATGAAAAGAAAGGATACTACTGTGACTGACTAAATCAGGGCACAATGACAGCAGAACAGCAAGATTCTTGTTTGAGATGTGACATCTCAAGTAGGAGCAAAGAAGGGGAGAAATATATGAGCACCATCAGTCCCAGAATTCCAGACATTATGTTTCCCATGGATTTGGATTCCACATGCCTAGGGAGACATTAATGTCTTGTCACAGCAAAATTAATGAGGGCTAATATCTGGGGGAGACCTCACATGGAGATCTTGCCCCAGGAGCCAAAATATCTTGTGTTATCACAAGCAGTATTATCATAGTGAAATGCAACAGCATTATTCTAAGGGAACTTACAATGCTGCAATGCAAGTGCAACATTTCTAGGCTCAACAAGGATGCACTTTCAAGGGTAGACCAGCACTCTGAGAAGGAAAATCAACAGCCAGATTTTCAGTATTGATCCCAGTAGCTGCAGAGCTATACTGGAAACAATTATTCTCATTTGAATATTTGAAAATCATTCTTCAAGGCTTTTCTTTTGTAGTTATTGGTGGCGATACTTATAATAAAACTTTTATCTTACCAGATGGAGATAAATTCAGAATCAGATTTTTTAACCTCCTGAATTGGATTCTCAAAAGTTCCTGATAAATTTAGGTGCCTTTTGAAGCTTCTTAATAAGTCTTTCGCCTTGTCAGAGTCACAGAAAAATAGCCTTTTAAAAGAATTACAGAAAATCACTAGTCCATCTGACTGCCCCAAGGTGTGATCAGCTATTCTTATGTCATTCTGAGGGCTCTTCATTTAATTTATTCTTAAAATGGGATGGTGGCTGGGGTTGTGAAAGCTGCTACACCAAAGCTTCACTATCCTCACTGACCTACTATAGTGGCTACATCTTTTTTTTATTTCCTGGCTGCAGTTTCATCCCTTAATTTATGTTCTATGTATCATGGATATCATGACAATATGCTGGACTTCGAGGCTTTGAGGACAATTATGATGTTATCTGTCAGTCTGCTTTGCTTTAGACAATAAAATCACTATTTCTTCAGTATTTTGCTATAGATCATGACTTCCAGACCACTAATAACTGTACTTTCCCCTCAGCAATCTAATTCACCCATACTTCTCTTGATATTTAATAGTCATAACTGAAAACAAGGTTTTATTAGAGATCTTATCAGCAGTGAGTGCAGTGGAAGGGTTAACTCATGTACATTATACATATAAACGTGTAGGCATTTCACTACACCATTCACATGCATACAGCCAGTAGTGATCCACTAGAATCACATATTTTTTCCTGGGTTACTGGCTATCTAAGCCATCTTTTCTTCAATCTGTTTTTATTTTGTTGGTTATACATATGTCCTCTAAGTGTTCTCATTGCCTTCCATCAGAGTTTTGTTTTGCTTCATTTTGCTTTTTCTTCTCCAAACAATTTCTCCCTTTGGAATTTTAATCCTCCCTTCCAATGCAGCTTAGTGTCATCTGTGTATTTAAAAAGCATAGTTCATATTCCTTTGAGCACATGTATAAGAGTATTAGGCTAAAGACAAAGTCCTTGAGAACTGCACCTTATGCATCATTCCACTTTACAGGAAAACCCATGATAAGTAGTCTTTGAATATGATTTCCAGCCACCTCTATGTGCAAGCTAAAGGACTTTCCTAACCTTCCTTCTGAGAACACTTTGTCGAACAGCATGAAAGTCAGGCTAAAATCAAGTAGGGGTTATCTGTCACTTTTTCCTTGTTCGTAAAGGGGAAGTGCCTGTCTCTAAAAGAAATATTGTCTTCCTGTTCTCATCTAAGTATTTACAGTTTATCTATTATGTGACACTTTCCTGTGACTTAAATCTCCCCTACTCATCCTTTTGTCCCACCTTAAAGATGATCACTTCAGTTTTCTTTTTTCAGTCTTCCACAAATTTGCTCATTTTCTGTGAGATCTCAGGGTGGTTCTCTAAATACTGAAGAGACATCATTTGGTCCAACACACTTGAGCATCTCTGGTTCTAAGAAATATGAAATTTATTCTTCCTTTCTGCTTGTATTAGATGTCTGACCATATTTAACTTTCTAATAGAAGACTGATGCAAGAAAGACATCAGATGTTTCTCCCTTATAGCGATAGATTCATTGAATCAACTGTTTCTTGGTTTATTCTCTTACTGGAAACGTACTTACAGAGAGTTTTTGCTTGTTTATTTTGTATATCATTCTGTATTTGTTCTTTCTGAATTTATTCCTAGGATTCTGTAACCATTCTATTTTCATTTATTAATTACATCCAACTTTGTTTTCACCTCCAATTTATTATGGAGAGAGTCCCCAGTGTCGCTGAATGGACCTCATACTGCGCTTCATGTTCTTATTCTTCTGCCATGCAATAGTTTTCATATCTGAATTTAACATTTTCTATTAGAAGAACAGCCAATATCACAAAGCCTCAGCCAGTCATCTCTGTGATGTTTATGGTCATTTCCTGGGCTGCAGTTCAGATTTCTGTTTCCTTTTCCTTGATCTGTTTATTGACTAAGATGCTCTCCCTGGCAAGTCACAATTCTCCCATCTGTAAAAAGGGAATACTAATACATTTTCCTTCACAGAGTGCTTTCACAATCACCAGTTGAGACACTGGACCATTATTAATTAACAAAATTATTGAAATTCCTTAATGTTTCCTGAAACAAAACACTACAATAAGCAAAGTGGTTTCTATTAGTTCAAAGTTGCCGTTTCAAGTGTTTGGATGATCTGTGTTTAAGCAAGTAAATGGTTTAAGGGAAAAGACAGTCGTGAAACACAGCCTTGAAATTTAAAGATGCTATTTGACTCCTCTAGCAGTTTCAGCTGAAGCTTGCAATAATATGTCTAAACAACACACATTTATATTAATAATGCTTCCTCATTTATCCTGTTTCTTAAGCTGGTAACAATGCCTGTTAATAATTAATGCTAGAAACTTCAAAACTGTGAGGTGTTTGTCATTCTAAAACGAACTGAATTTTCTACCTTTAGCTTGAAAGCAAAGCTGTTCAGGCTGAGAAATCTATTAGATACTGTCACTTTTAGGAAATGTCAGGTACTGACAGAAGAATAAGGTAGAGTGAGAGTGAACTGCATGGCAGCCCATTCCACGTCTGATGCATTGCTTTAGTTAGTTGATTGTGCCAGCCAGCATGTTAAATTCTTAATACTAGTCAAATTTATTTACTGCATACTCTTTTTCTCCCTTTGCTTTCCCTTTTATCAGTGGTTCAGAGCCTTGAGGGCTTACAGAAAGAACTATTGATGACCACAGTGTTCTTTGTACATTTGGGATAATTCATTGTTAACAGTGACATTTTCAAGTCTGTGTTGAGATCTGTTTATGAAGAAAACACTGCTGATTCCCCAGGGCCTACAGAGGGGGGGAAAAATAAAAGGACATAAAAAAAAGTTATAATGTGGCTTTTATGGAAGAAGATGAAAGGATTGTTTTGTTCTCTCTCTTTTTGCCAACATCAGAAATGCTGTTTATTGTGCAAAAGAAGGTATGATATAGGCTTTAAGAACTGATTGCTTTTGCATTTGCTCAGCTTTCAGAATAATATTGACAGGTAGAGCAGGGACAAGCAGAGAACTTCAGGGACCCGTTTCCTTGTGAGATGTGAAGTGGGAATGTTGCTCCCACACAGGGCACAATATTTTGCACATGGCTACATCACTCATAAGCTTTCAGAATTGTTTTCTTCTCTTGGGACTGGTTCTATTGGGGAACTGCTAAACAAGGACCACTGTGGCTTGGTTGTGCCCTCTGCAGCAGAACAAGGACAATAGCAGAGGTGCCTCAGCCCTCTGATCATCTTTGCGACTCACTCCAACTGGTCCTTTTCCCAAGCCTGGATTCACTCGTTTGTTCCCATATCTTCCATTCAATTTTTCTGCCCCTTGAGAAGCATGAGGGGATGGGGAATGGGGACACAGAATGGACGATCAGAATCAGTTCATAACACTTTGTCTCAGCTGCTTCTTCCTCCTCACATGCACTCCCTACTCCAGTGTAGGCTCTTTCCCACAGGAGACAGTCCTTCATGAACTGTTCCAAAGTGGTTCCTTCCCATGGGCTGCTGTTCTTTAGGAATGGACTGCTCCAGTGTGGGTCCTCCACAGGGTCTTGGGTCTTGCTAGAAAACCTACTGCAGTGTGGGCTCTTCTCTGTGTGCTGCAGGTCCTGTCAGTAACCTCCTCCTCCATGCATCTTCCATCAAGGCACATCCATCTGCTGTGGCATGGGCTTCTCCATGACATGCAGTGTTGGTATCTGCTCCGATATGTTCTCATGTTCTTCTGTTTACTGCAGGGAGAAAACGGGTCTTCTCCATTGGTTACAGGGGAATTTCTGCACCTCCCTCCGTCTTCTATGACCTTGGTGTCTGCAGAGTCATTTTTCACACATCTTTTTCCTCACTCTTCTCATTTTTTTATGCTTTCCTCAATACGTTATCACACCAGGGTTGCTGATGGGCTCAGATTTGGGCAGTGCCAGGTCTGTCTTGGATCCAGCTGCAACAGGCTGTGTCCATCATTGGGGCAGATCCTCATCTTTTTCATTTATAACCAATAATAACAAACCATTTTTTTAATTCAGCTTCCCTAGGTTAAGGCTACAGTTAAACCAAACACTTTCGTTTGGTCAAATATAAATCACATATAAAGAAAAAGAGACACTAACTAATATAATGGCAAAAGACCTTAAGGACACCAAATCAATTAGGTTAGAAATGTCCCATTTCAGTAGATAAAACATAACTCATGAAGCACATGAAAGCAAATCTATCTACCAAGACCTTAACAATACTGAAGCAATGGAGGGTTTTTTTCTGATTCGGGTTGGCAGTATGGATAGTTGAACAGGTAACATCAAACAGATAACTGAGGTAGCTCCAACCTGAGTGCTACAGAGAAAGGGACTATTGTTATAGAGCTATGCTGAAACGTGTTTCAGCAGTCCGAAAGTGAGAAGCTGCCATGCAAGAGAGCATAACACTGAAGAACTGTTGTTTCTTTGCTTTCTTTTTGCATTTTTCCCTATATAACTAGTTTTGGCAAGGGCTGACAACAACCTTGGGCTAGATGGACCTCTCCACTGACATAGTGTGGTTGTTTTGTATATGCCTATAATAACAAGGCACAAACACTTCCCCCTTCCTCCTCCAAGAATTAAATTATGTGCATTTATTCTTACATCTGCAGAAAATGCTTAAGCCTGCAGTCATATTGTAACTCCTGTCTTAGTACAGTCTCACAAGTGTTAAGAATACAAGGCAGTACAGACAGCAACCTCACAGGCTGTGAGCTATGGATACTGGAATAGAACAATTACTCCATCACAGGCATGGGCCACTGTCTCCCATATTATGGCTCAAGGGTTATCTTGAAAAGGTAGAAATATAGAAAGTTGTATAATTTCATCTCTGAAATCTGAGGTGACTGGACCCAAGAGATTCTGACGTATGCAGGAACAGGGTCATTTCACTTCTATTTCTTTAGCCCTCCCCAACAAATCATTCCTGTTTCCCTGCCTTCAGCGCTAGCAAATTACATCTTATTTCAATGCTGAATTTGTCTGAGTTCAACTTCCAGCTCTTGGCGTGGTAGTAAAGTAGGGGAATGGTGCTACAGTCTTGGTATAGTAATATAATAAAATTTTATGAAGCTATCATCATGCCTTATAAAGTAGCAGGAAAGGACACAACCTTTTTTTTTTTCCCTTCTTCTTTGCAGATCATCTGCTACAATGACGAGAACAATTATGGAAACAATTATCACAGGGAGGAACAATGATACTGGGGCCTAAGTCGCTCTGCATGAGCCTAGTTTTACAGTAGTTTAACTTCAATAAAATGAACCACAGTAATAGGAAAGGGAAATTGAATTAAAAGGATCCTAAAATCCATCTTGATGACATGAATGGAATTCCAACTGCTTATCAGACTTGACTGGGTTCAATAATATTATCTTTATAATTATGTGTTAACTCAGTTGCTATCAGTGATCAGAATCCCTGTATATGTTGCTGTCACAGACTGCTCTTTTTCATAGGGCTGTTGTTCCTGCTGGATATCATCAAATAAATGAAGGTCCTGATGAGCTGTGCTCTGTAAACTCTTTACTTTTATCTTGTCTCTCTGCTTCAGGAATCTGCTGCTTTTTCACGTTTTGTTTTGCTGGGTCTTTTAGCTTTTTTATTATGACAAAATCCTAATTAGAATTAGGTCTCCTATAGAAAAAACTACTCCAGTAGCTTCAACTGCATGTTGAATTTTCTCTTTGTTTCCTAGCACAAGTTTATCCATAACATTGTTATGCGCTTCTGGTTTATTTAAAGTTATACCTTGTTAAGGAGACATGAAAGAAGAGAGCTGTCTGCTCAGCACTGGTAATGCGTATCAAATCTTTTAATAAAGCTATTTTGAAGCTAACGAAAATAAAGAATGGGATGTGCAGCAATTTTTACTGACTAAAAACCAATTAGCTTTACCCAATAGGTTTTGCATACTATTGTGCAAATCGCTGATTTGATTATCTCTGATGAAGTTTAGCTGCCTCTGAAATGGGAGTTGCAGAATAAGAAGGCATTTCAGTAAGCCAACAAAACCCAGGGATGATGTAGATTGGCTGAGCACGTGTGTCTCAGTGGACTTTAAGTTGTGCATACTCAGCACCTCTGTGAATCTGACCAGAAATCAGGTCTGCGCGGAATTGAAATGGAGGAATTACAAGTCACTGATCTTCCATGTCTATTTGTATAGAAGGCACTCTCTGACCTTATAAAGAGCAGACCCTGTTGTTCCCAATTCACTGTTTGCTTAATGTTTGCTGCCTGAATGCAAATGACATTCTTTCACACTAGTTGCATGTCAATAGAAGATAAGATACAGATTCTCAACAGTGTGCTAATGCTTTGAATTACCCTGAAACTGCCACAGAGTCTTTAGAATCTGCTCCTTTTCTTTCTTGCAGAAATGATTAACTCGAGCAGGAAGCGGGGTCAGTACCTGAGGGTGACTGAAAATTCAAAGTGGCATTTAACTCATAATTTAAAGTACAACTTTGCTCCTGTGCATCTCTCTCATTTTAGTTCTCAGTTATGTGAGTCCTGATCTTCCTCATTGCAGAAATATAGCTTAAACTTCTGTTAAGGTCATAGTTGCTGCAGCCACAAATATCATGCCTTAAGCTGTCACACAACCAAGTTTTCACAGCTATGTCCTACTTTTCTGTCCATAGAATTGATGTGACCAGAACCTGAAGATAATTTTTTACATATGGCTTGGATTTTTTTACGTGTAGCTGCTCTAATCTGACCTGTGAGGCACATAGAAAGCCCAGACAGATCAGCCGCACATGGTATGCACATTATGTCATGAATCATCTATGATTCTAGAATGTTTTGGGTTGGAAAGGACCTTAAGATCCTCTAGTTCCAACCCCCTGGCATGGGCAGGGGAGCCTTGCACTAAACCATATCCAACACATCTTGAATGGACGTGTCTCTGTGTGTAATCATCATAGGTGAAATCCATTAGACTTGATCTAGGATCTACCAAGTTGCTGTTTCCATCTGAACTCAGCCTCATACTTTCCTCTGCAGTCAATGGAGAAAAGTGGGCATTACTGGCACACAGTTTGTATGACTGTAAAGAAGGGGGGAAATTCAACTGCGAAAATGTAGATGGGTAATTAGATGTTCCATGGGGTGCAGTCCTTCAGGAACAGACTGCTCCAACGTGGGTCCCTTCTTTGTGAAGGACTGCAGCCATGGGAAGGACTGACATTGAAGAACCTCATGGAGGACTGTTTTCAGTGGTAGGGACGTCACACTGGAGCAGAAGAGTGTGAGGAGTTCTACCCTGAGGAGGGAGGAGCAGCAGAAACATGACGAGCTGACAACAACCATTTCTGTTCCCCTGCACCACTGGTGGGAGGAGGTAGAGAATCTGGGAGTGAAGTTGAGCTTGGAAAGAAGGGAAGGGTGGGGGAAGGTGTTTTAAAATTTGGTTTTCTTTCTCATCCTACTCTGATTTAATTGATTATAAATTAATTCACTTCCCTGAGTTGAATATATTTCACCAGTAATTGGTGAGTGATCTCCATGTCCTTATCTCAACCCATGACCTTTTTGTGGCATTTTCTCTCCCCTGTCCAACTAAGGAGGGGCAGTGATAAAGCAGCTGGTTTAAGCCCAGGCTGTAAATTAGAACCATGCAGTCTACTTCCCCCCGCCACCCTTTCTTCCCCCCACTCCTGGAGAGAATCGAAAACTCCCATAGGTTGAAATAAGAACAGTTTAATAACTAAGGTATAACACAAATCACTACTGCTACCACCAATAATAATAACGACAAAGGAAATAACAAGGGAAGAGACTACAACACCTCACCACCCGCCGACCAATACCAATTCCTCGCCTCCAACCCAGCAGCGAACTAGCCCTTCCGGGTAACTTTCAGTTACATCCTGGGCATGACGTGCTGTGGTATGGAAAACCTCTTTGGCTAGTTTGGGTCAGGTGTCCTGTCCCTGCTTCCTCCTGGCTTCCCCTCCTCCCTGGCAGAGCATGAGACTCACAAAGTCCTTGGTCAGACCAAATATCGGTGTTATCAGCTCTGTTCCCAGGCTGAAAGTCAAAACCACAGCACTGCACCAGCTACTAAGAAGGAGAAAAAATGACACTGCTACTGCTGAACCTAGGACAGTGGGCACCTGGTGTTCAGCTAAGGTCAAACCCACCATGGACAAACTACTTCTTTGTTATTTAATAAAATATAGCATGCAGCTTCTAAAACTGCCTTTTGTTGTGGAACAAAATACTGGATAGAGTAGTAGTACTAGTGAGCTGACATGATGAGACCCAGCTACATGGAGCAACATAGTCTCTGTTTTCTTATGTTGTCCTGTTTGGAGCTATTTTTTCATCCTCAAAACCAAACTATTGGGTCTCATCCCTATAGCACTGGTAAGTGTTATGTTACAAAAAAGAATTCTCTTAATCAGTTTCAAAACAGTACAGTCATTACAATTCCCACTTTGAGATTTCTTGCAAACAAAAACCCTAATGAGCTGTTATTTAGGTTGTGACCAGATGAATTCTGGACATTTTAACAGGATGTGGAAATAGCCTCAATTTCCAATCTGTGTGTAGGCTTCAAAAATGTGATCCTGGACACAAGCCACAAAACTTTTACTTCCTATTGAAGTACTGCCAAATCCTGTCATGTGTATTACAATGGGAGGACAACTGATTAGCTCTATTAATTTACATGCAGAATAGTCTTCCTTTCACATGCTTATTAATGGAAAGATTACTAGTGTAATTGACCAAATCCACTCAGCACAATTTAAATGGATTTTAAGGGCTTTTATGTACATCACTGTAAGCAAAGGAAGCAACAGTTAAATCCCCAATTAACACAAAGAAAATATGAGACAGGATTTTGTATCATTTCACTGCAAGCAAACAGAAAGAGAACAAATCCCTCCTCTGCAATGCAGTTTACATCCTACAACATGCAAAACCAATTTAAAGCTATTGTAAATCTTAAATTATTCATTTCACTCTCAATAGATCGTTAAAAAGCCTTTTCTAGCTTCTAACATTTGAGTACAGTACTTCGTTTATAGAGAAGAATGCACAAGGGAAAGAAAGAAGTGGAAACCCCAAAGGAATCTAAAAGTTGAAAACACAGAATGAGCAAAACAAAACTGAAGGTCTTTTTATCCTTGGGATTTTGAAAGTGATTTGAGAAGATTTATGGGATATATTGCAGTCCCTTGTTTTTAGTTGGCTGAAACACTGCCTAAAGGATCAGCCATGTGCTGGATACTGTCTTAGACTTAGTGACCCAAAGGCTGAGGGTATGTCAGTAATACGCGTCCTGCTGTGATTACCCTGGTAGGAGAATCAGGACAGGTTAACACTTACAGAGCACAGTATTCATGTGTTTAAGGCTTACTCATTTAGATCACTCCGCTTTGCTCTACAGATAGACATGAACATGATGTGAAATCACGCAGCTTCTGGGGCTGAACCTCGGCACCCAATTATTCAATCTAATTTGTAAATTTTATCTTGTTGCCTACAACTTTCTTGGCCATGAGAATAGGAAATGGTCTAGCGTTCACCTCTTTATCCTCCTGCCTGAGTGTCTCACAGATCCTTCCTGGTACATGTCTGCAAGTATCTCTTATTCTGTGGTTCATGTGTGAGCCCTTCTATTTGATGCTATCAGGAAGAACTACTCTATTTTAAATTCACAGTCTGTTTGAAATCATGTTAAATTGCAAGGAAAGATTCAATTCTAGATAAAAGCATCTATATTTACATCTACCTATAAGGAGACATCCTCTTGTGTCTTAAGTGACAAACTTTTCATTGTTGTCTGTGAATAATGGAAAGTAATTCAACTAATACATGTATACTGTAGAGTGGGCTAAATTTCTACCGTGACTCTTCATTATATTATCTAGAAGATAGGCTAGAGTGTAAGGACAGCTCAGAAACCCAGCTCACTGGAGAACACCCACACATAGGTAATGCTGGTCTCTTAATCTACACCTGAATTTCCTACTGTTTGGAAACACTCAGCTAAAAGGAGCTAACATAACAGCGAAAGCAAGATTTTCATGAACATTAACAGATCAACATAAAGATGCTAAAGGAGTTCAAGGTTTCCCCTCAGCCAGTTCAAGAAGATGCACATAATAAGTTGATGCTGCTTCTGGGTATGTTACAAACAAACATATTTTCAAGTAGATTATTAAAAAAGAGTGAATCATTTTGTTGCCCATAAAAACAGCACTGAAAATAGAAGGGCTGGTGTCTGGCAAGTTTAATTATGATTTAAGTGGATTATGCTGAAACGTTTGTTGTTCAGTCAATTACTTAGTGAAGGTAGATGCAATTTCCTTCAGCTTTCTTACTCCCTGGTAGCACTTCTGATTGAATCAACTGCAAAATGAATTCTTCTGAATTGCTGACTAACTCTGCAATATAGATTGGATACGAGCACTCTGGGATTCTTCAGCAGTGAATTTTCAAGATGAACTCTTGTGCTGGCTTTGGCTGGGGTAGAATTAATTTCCTTCATAGTAGCTGGTATGGAGATGTGTTTTGGATTTATTCTGGAAACAGTGCTGATCACATAAGGATGTTTTTTGCTCTCACTGAGTAATGCTTACACAGAGTCAAGGCCTTTCCTGCTCCTCACACCACCCCACCAGCGAGTGGGCTGGGGGTGCACAAGGAGTTGGGAAGGAACACAGCCAGGGCAGCTTACCCCAACTGACCAAACCATGCAACGTCATTGCTCAGCATGAAGAAGAAGAAGGAAGGAGGGACTTTCGGAGTGATGGTGTTTGTTTTCCCAAGTCATCATTATGTGTGATGGAGCCCTGCTTCCCTGGAGATGGCTGAACACCTGCCTGACAATGGGAAGTGGTGAATGAATTCCTTGTTTTGCTTTGCTTGTGTGTGCAGCTTTTGCCTTTACCTGTTAAACTGTCTTTATCTCAACCCACAAGTTTTCACTTTTACTCTTCTGATTCTGCCCCTTATTTTTTAAGGGGTATGAGTGAGCAACTGTGTGGTGCTTAGTTGCCGGGTGAGGTTAAATCACGACAACTACATGGAACACAGCTTTAAATATCCTAATTCGGCACGGATTTTAACTTGTCTTTACCATGCTACTGAGCGCCTAATCAGTGAATAACTTACTGGGTTTTGGGAAAAAGTTTTTGCCATGGATCATCCTGGTTTCAAACAAACAACAATAAAAGAAAAGAAATAAAGAGATTTTGATCATAAGCATACCCAGACTGACAGAGAGAGGAAAACACAATTCCTTCCATATTTAATAGAATTTGCAGAAGGAATATGATTTTTTTTTTATTTTACATCTTAACATTTTTTTTTTCTAATTTATGAATCACCAGGATTCACAATTATGCTGAGTTATCTTTATTACAACTATGTTAAATCTTCAGCATGAGTTCTTGTAGTAACTTCGGTACTTGGAAGTCATAAGAGAAACTGTAAATAGCTGGCCAATATAATCTTCATACAAGTGTAAGGATTTGTCAGTGACATTGTGCTTACTGTATAAACTCTGTTGATCTCCCAGTGCAGTTGGACTAGATGACCATGTAGGTCTGTTCCAACTGAATATTCTCTTATTTACCCAAAATCAGCGTCTAACTGTAGAATTTTGCTACTGAAACCAAAATTGCCATGTGCTGTATGCTGGTATACTAAGAAAAAGCGTGAGAAGGGCAGGAAAACTTTGTGTGCCCATTTGAATTTCCTGTTCTTTGCTGCATTTTGTATAATATAATTCTTATTGGTGTCTCCTATTAGGTTGTTGACATCAAACAAGAGCTGAACACTGGCATTTTGAAAAGAGTTGTAGAGTTATTGACAAAGAGTCAGTGAGAAATTTAGAGGCTAAATCCTTACCATCAAAAAACCTTCTTATCCGTTTCCACAACATACATTCTTCTGGTGTTTTATCAGGTTCTATTCTCAAATTGTAACCAAAAAGGACACCAAAACTTATTTTCACCAAAGTGGTAGTTAGCAGGTAATGGAATAATTTATCATATTTCACTATTTATAAAAGGTCTTCAAATGATTGTGAACTCTCAGATGGAGTTATTATCGAAAATCTTTTTCACATTTCCTCAAAGAAAGCATCAGAGTGCTATAGATATCCCCTGTGGCTCCTTATTAGTCACAAAATTGAATTCCAGATGTCTTCAAAGCCCCGCATGAGGGAAGTACTAATTATTTTCAAAACAAACTCTCAACATATTGTCAGTTGTGGCAGGTGAAGTTGGGATGATGGCATATATAAAGGCATACTTTTTTCCTTATGGCCTATTTTTGAATGTGTGGGTACCTTTTCCATTGCTGAGTCCACTGTGTTTCCTATGATGTGACACAATTCTCATGAAAAATTTCAGACAAGGATTGAAGAGATGATCAAATGGGGACATGATCATCCTTCAGAGAGCAAGCTTACCTCAAATGAGGTTATGCCGTTTAATTTCATATTTGCAAGGAGCCCACTTTAAAATCAATTATTCTTGGGTTATGCCTGAGGCAGATGAAGGTCACAGCCTTTAGTTTGTTGGCAGTTCAGTCAAGCTGAGTCTCACTGTGGACTAGAGCTATCTAATGTTCAGATGGATAAATTAATATTCCCTTTCATCTAAAACGCTAGGGAAGAAATGCAATCATGGCCTAAATGAGATTTAGAAAGTATAAGCCAGTTTTAGGAAAAAAATGGTAAAGTTAACATAAAAACAAGGGTAAGGATAAGACAGGTTAAAATTAAGAAAAAAAATTTTGGGGATCATGGATGTCACAGACACAAATGAATAAATTCAATCCCAGACAATATTCACACTCTGTCAATGGCTATTTCACACCTAATAGTCAGAAGTCATCAGACTGGATGACAGGGTGTGATAGTAGCCACAGTGCTGAAAGGATGGCCTACACCACTGTATGCTAGAGCTCTCTAGTGACAGCTGAACATAGGAAGGATTAAAAACCACCAAAATGTTGCATCACCTGTTGTAGGTCTGACTGCAGCTTTTGCCTTTACCACAGTATTCATGCACTGCTTCGGATCCTTCCTCTACTATGTTCTATCCTCCCTGGTTAGTGTCTTCTGTTATTCCTATTGTGCAAGGCAGATGTTTCATTGCATGGAGTAATGAAACTTTGGCATGCCCAGACCTGGACTTACAGTTTCTGGAAGAACAAGGATCTTACAGGTAATGATGGCAACAACTGCATTATGCAGCTCTGCATGTGGATGAGGCCCTTAGTGACACAGTTTAGTGGTGGACTTGGCAGACCTGGGTTAAAGGTTGGACTTGATGATCTTAGAAGTCTTTTTGAACCTCACTGATTCTATGATTCTATGTAATGAGAAGTTAGGCTTTCTCTGAAGAGAGCGAGGACCCTGTCTCATTCCACATTAAAAGCAGAAGATGATCTCAGTGTGGCCATGACATAGAGCTTGGTCTTACTGCACAGGCTGAAGAGCATCACTGTACAGTCAATCCACATGTGAACACCACATACGAAGTGTCACATTCACGGTACACTTAACAGAGCCAGCGTCAGAGACAGTGGCTGAGCAGCTGGCTGGCAAGGTCCCTTCAAACACATCTATGCCCTGTGCACTGAAGCCCCAAACCACACTGATCACAGACTTCTCTTTCCTGCCTTAAACCACACTAATCACAAACTTCTCTTTCCTGCTGGGGCTGTGGGTCTCCTTTTCAAACACAGGCTGTGGAAGCAACTTCATTTAATGCCTTGCAGCTCCTTCTGTGCAAGTGGCTTCTTCAAAGAACTTCTTCAAGTCTGTGTCCTTTTTCCATCTGCATGCCTGCACAGGAGTAAGAGCTGCAAGGTCAAAACCTCTTTGGAGAAGTCTTTTCTTAGCCAATATTGGATTAGCTTCCAAATCCAAATAACCGGATCTTACTCCTGTATCTCCGACAACTTGACTATTGCTTTTTAAACTTTTTTCCATTTAATGGAGAAGGTTGGTACCATGATGGCATAGGTAGTCTCTCTCCCTTAATACCTAAAGATATTTTAAGAACATAAGTGATTTCAAAGCAGACTTAGGTGAAATGGGGGAATGAGGAAAGTAAAAAAACCCCATACGAAGAAATGCACAACTCACAAGGGAATTTTGCACTGCACATCTCCAATCATTCACTTGAGTGCCTGAGATTTTGTGGCACATATGGCCCTCTGTCAGGGGATTCCACAACAGCAGGCGGTTATTAACAAATAGCTTGCCATCCAGTTGTATAAATGATGCAGAACTCAGCAACATTATCACTGGATATCACCATGGTAATTTGCTTTCAGAGACAAAAGCAATATCTTTATTTATTAATTAATTTATTTATTACTTCTGACTTTAAAAGACATTCCTCACTTTGGCCATACCCGTGTGAGCCAGGACAGTGCTTTTTCTATTAATAGTCTTTTCTTTTGTCCCATCTGGTTTAATATCAAGGGTGCTCCATGACAGCCTGTATTTCTCTAGGGATTTTTTCACTTTTGGACTATTGGTACTTTACAGATTCTGGGTTATGAAGACCTACTGCAGTCGCTGAGGTAAGTAAGTATCATAAAGTATATAAAGTAAGTGTATAAAAGCAAGTAAGTATATAAAAGGATGAGGGATGAGGAAATGAGGCCTAATTTGTGACCTGACAAAGATCACGGCAGAGGTCTACAGAATAATTTAGAATAGTAAAAATGTCTCCCAGGCTATGAGCTCTTTGTCTTTACCACAGGACGAATTTTTGACAGATGCAAATAACTCCCTAATGAGCTAAAGATCATTCAAGCTTTTGAAACAGAGAAAATGTCCCAGTGAATCAGGCTAGTCCTCCATCTCATTCAGCAGCTTGTCTCTAAAAATTACCTTTGGGGAGCTAATTCAGAAGCAGACACTCTGCTGCAGGACTTTTACTTATCCCCTCACTAGAAAAAGAGAAAATCTACTTAATTTTCAAAAGTTTTGTAATGAATAAAAATATGAAGCAGGAATATTTTTTTCCAGAATTCCTGTTGGCTTTTGACACTGTTATGAAGCTGGATTTTAGTGCTACCAGCTCACATCTAACCAAAACTGCTAGGTAGCTATCATTAACGACAACGGTGAAGAGGTGCTCAGATGTCTTAAAGACCTAACTATAAATTTCAGCTCCTAAATTTTCCAATGGGTCCTTGATGTATGCACTTAGTCATAGTTTTCGCCACTCGGAAGACTTCAGTAAGGATGTAATACTCTCTCAAACCCTCTGCACTCTTTCAGGCTTCCCACTGGACGCTGAATCAAATTCAAAGGAAATCTGCACAGCTATGATCTGTCTACAGTTTAACTAAAGTGTCACTGGAGGCTCCAGAAAAGCTCCAGTTCTCAGACACAGCACAACTTTATAACTTTCAAAGCTCCCCTGTGCAAGAAGCATTTTTCTTAGGGCAAGGCTAAAACTGAGCAGGGAGCTCTTATAGGAAACAAAGATTTTCTTTCTGCTCCCCATGCCAGATGTGTTTTTTCACTTCTAAGTCTTTAATGTGAAGCAAGTGAAATGTGCACCTAAAAACAGTAACGAATTCGTGCCAGTGATAATTTAACCTCTCCCCTTCATACATTTCTTAGACTCAATAGCAGCGGTGAGAATAAGCTCTTCTTAGTCATGTTGTTAAATGCAGTGCTGGTAAGTATTCACCTATTCTAATACTGTATAGAGCAGAAGGTTACTTCTACCTTTTATTCATGCTAATGCCTTTCCATACCACTCAGCTCAGAAAGGACCCCCCCAAAAGTTGAATCTAATCAATAGCTATGCATGCATTTTGTCTCAGTTAAGATAGATCACATTACAGCTTCCTCAGGACTCTGATTATTAATATATTAAAAGATACATGATTTTTGAGCTTGATAGAAACAAATGCATTTTTGCCCCATCAATAATATATCATCTGTAAATTAGCATCCAAATTAATGTTGTGCGTCTGCAGTGAAAAAAATAGCACTGGCTTTATGACATAATAAAACGCCCTTAATTGTTGGACTAGAGCAGCTTTATAACATACCATTACTTTTGGTAACAACCTCTGGCTTTTCATCGACCAGAAAACGTTATCAGTCCAAGCCAGATTGAAAGTAAAACTGAAGAATAACATTACAGGGCTGATGCAGTCAAGTGGAATAAATTGATGCTGGCCTGGCTTTGCATACAAAATGAAATATAATTAATAAGAAGATTTACAGAATAACACATTTCCAACTTTTGAAGACAAATGCCTGCATTCAAAGCAGTAAAGCATTACATACAATTTGACTGCATTTCTCAAACCATGAATGACATGTTGTCAGCCCTCTTTTTGTTTGCTTGTTTGTTTGCTTTCTTGTGGCTTAATGAAGGAGCATCTCTAGGTACAGTTTGGAGTTACTCTAATGTCACTGAGCACTGAGTGTGACTGGCCTGGAGACTGAGATTGTTAAAGGCTATTAAAACATTTTTCCTTTCCCATCTGTTTAAGTGCAATTTATGGATTTCAGATCCCACCTTAAAGCAGTCACAGCCATGACTCTAGAAAACAGACATTTAGGGAAGAACTTAATCAGGTGACAAGAACTACACGTCTTTAACTGCTTTCTTAAATCAGGGTATTGGGTTGTAATTCTTCAGGGCTGGATCTTGCATCTTAGCACATCCTTAGCTCTGCCAGAATAGAAATGATAATAATCATAGAATTGTAGAATCACAGAATACTTAGGATTGGAAAGAACCTTCAAATCATCTAGTTCCATCCCCCCTGCCATGGGCAGGGACACGCCGCACTAAACCATGTCACCCAAGGCCTCATCCCACCTGGCCTTGAACACTGCCAAGGATGGAGCATTCACAGCTTCCCTGGGCAACCCATTCCAGTGCCTCACCACCCTCTCAGGAAAGAATTTCTTCCTTAGATCCAATCTAAACTTCCCCTGTTTAAGTTTGACCCATTACCCCTTGTCCTGTCACTACAGTCCCTGATGAAGAGTCCATCCCCAGCATCCTTGTAGGCTCCCTTCAGATACTGGAAGGCTGCTCTGAGGTCTCCACGCAGCCTTCGCTTCTCCAGGCTGAACAGCCCCAACTTTCTCAGCCTGTCTCCATACGGGAGGTGCTCCAGTCCCCTGATCATCCTCGTGGCCCTCCTCTGGACTTGTTCCAACAGTTCCATGTCCTTTTTATGTTGAGGACACCAGAACTGCACACAATGCTCCAAGTGGGGTCTCATGAGAGCAGAGTAGAGGGGCAGGATCACCTCCTTCGACCTGCTGGTCACGCTCCTTTTGATGCAGCCCAGGATACGGTTGCTTTCTGGGCTGCAAATGCACACTGAAGCCGGCTCATGTTCATTTTCTCATCGACCAACACCCCCAAGTCCCCAAGGTCGATAGGTCGTGAGGTGTTGTATTCTCTTCCCTTGTTATTTCCTTTGTCATTATTAGTATTGGTGGTAGCAGTAGTGATTTGTGTTATACTTTAGTTACTGGACTGTTCTTATCTCAACCCATGGGAGTTATATTCTTCTGATTCTCCTCCCTGTCCCTCTGGGAGTAAGGGGAGGAAGGGGAGGAGTGAGTGAATGAGCTGTGTGGCTGGGTTTAAACCACGACAGTTCTTTTTTGGCGTCCAACGTGGGGCATGAAGGGTTGAGATAACGACAGATCTGACTGAGGCACAGTGCTGATTTATTGGCTCTCAAAGTTGTTTCTCTTGATGTCACAGTTTCAGTATGCTGTAGCTTACTTAGAGCCGGTATTTGCTGTGTTAGTGTTTATCAAGTGTGGGCCTTGGGCTAAGGTTCTCGTTTCATTGTACTTTATGGTAATGACTTGTAATATGGGCAGGCTCTGGCAGCAGGGCGGGATGGACGTGGCCGTGGACTTGTACCTGGCCGTCCCGCGGCTCTTCACCATCCTGGCCCTCGTCCTCGCCTCCGTCTTCGTGAGGCTGCGGAGAGCCAAGGGGGAGCAGCCCCGGGAGCCGGCAGCAGCTGAAGCGGCCAGGGAGAGGGGCCCTGGGGACCAAGTGGCAGCGGGAGTGGGGCCGGAGGGCGCGAAAGAGGTGGCTGCCGAGGAGGGGAAGGAGGCAGCTGCCGAGCAGCGGGAGGAGGCGGCGGAGGAGCTGAGCCCCGCGGCTGAGCCCAGCCCCGCGGTGGCCGAGGGCATCCCCCGGCAGCAGCCCGCCGAGCTTCGTGAGCCCGAGCCGCAGGAGGATGCAGGAGACCACGCAGCATTTCCCAGCAAGACAGAGGAGGAAGATCTGGACTCAGAAGGAGAAGCTGGTGGTGAGAGAGCCGGCAAGCACAGCAGCTGCACCAGCCCCAGTGACAAGTACAGCAGCATCATTTGAGAGTTCTGAAGGTTTTGAACGGCCTTTGGGTACCCTTGGAACCTGCCTCCTGATTGTGATGGGGATCACCATGTTGGCACACAGACAGAGTGTGTTTTATCCACGGCCATTTTGTCTGATCCCGAGAGTTAAGCAGAGTCAGGTTAGGGTCTTGTCTGGGGTTAGACGACGATATAGGAGGACCAAGAGTTTTTCTCCAAGGCTGGACAGTCATGAGTGTCACAGTGTGTGGGACAGTACAGGTGAGTATCTAATCCACTGGGCCCCTCCAGTGCTTTGGAAGTGTCGGAGATGGAAAGCAGCTGTGTGGAGTCCCCAACGACAAGTTGCAGAAACAGCTGCAGGGAAGGGTGAATTATTTTGAGCCTGATGGGCCCATGACACTTCAGGCCATCAGGGCAGAGATGCAACACAGAGATGGACTCATGATCGAGGGGTGGACTTAACAATGGACACTACTGCCCAGGTTATTCACGAGTGTGAACACTGCACGCAGCCTCTCCTGCTCTGAAAGACTGTTACAAGAGATGGAGACCAGCATCATGGACTGAATGGACTCAGCAGCTTTATAGGGACTGGTCAATGCACTAAGATAAGAGTGCACTCTTATTAATTAATTAATTGATTAAGGGAGTGGAACATCTCCCTTATGAGGAAAGGCTGAGGGAGCTGGGTCTCTTTAGTTTGGAGAAGAGGAGACTGAGGGGTGACCTTATTAGTGTATATAAATATATAAAGGGGGAGTGTCACGAGGATGGAGCCAGGCTCTTCTCAGTGACAACCAATGGTAAGACAAGGGGTAATGGGCTCAAACTGGAACACAAGAGGTTCCACTTAAACTTGAGAAGAACCTTCTTCTCAGTGAGGGTGATGGAACACTGGAACAGGCTGCCCAGGGAGGTTGTGGAGTCTCCTTCTCTGGAGACATTCAAAACTCGCTTGGACACCTTCCTGTGTAACCTCATCTAGGTGTTCCTGCTCCAGCGGGGGGATTGGACTAGATGATCTTTTGAGGTCCCTTCCAATTCCTAATGTTCTGTGATTCTGTGTGCACTGAGATGAAAGTGATGGTATATTGAAAATGTGTGATCTGAGCATGACGTGAATGGTATGGAATAAGGGGTGGATACTGTCCTGGGTTCAGAAGCAGCAGTCAGTTTTTTCTCCTTCTTAGTAGCTGGTGCAGTGCTGTGTTTTTTGACTTTCAGACTGGGAACAGAGCTGATAACACTGATGTTTGGTCTGACCAAGGACTTTGTGAGTCTCATGCTCTGCCAGGGAGGAGTGGAAGCCGGGAGGAAGCAGGGACAGGACACCTAACCCAAACTAGCCAAAGAGGTATTCCATACCACAGCACGTCATGCCCAGGGATGTAACTGGGAGTTACCTGGAAGGGCTGGATCACTGCTGGGTGGGGGCGAGGTATCGGTTGATGGGTCATGAGGTGTTGTATTCTCTTCCCTTGTTATTTCCTTTGTCATTATTATTATTGGTGGTGGCAGTAGTGATTTGTGTTATACCTTAGTTACTGGACTGTTCTTATCTCAACCCATAGGAGTGACCTTCTTCTGATTCTCCTCCCTGTCCCTCTGGGAGTAGGGGGAGGAAGGGGGGAGTGAGTGAACGAGCTGTGTGGCTGGGTTTAAACCACAGCACTTATATCCAATCTAAACTTCCCCTGTTTAAGTTTTAACCTGTAAACAATAATAAATTGATTTAGACCATTAATATAGGAAGCCTATATAATGATGTCAAGTTTCATAGCATGAATATAGCTAATACAGGAAGCTATAATGAAATCCACTGTCTAGCTTATCCTCTATAGAGAATAATGCTTATATTCCTGATAATCAAATCTGCTGTGTCTCACCAACTCCCCCTTTCTTTCCTTCTTTCTTCTTTTCCTCATGAGCAACACTGCTTGTGTAACTTTTCAGAGGTTCAAAGGTTTGCAGACGTTCATGTAAATATATAAAATCTAGAGGGAAACCTGTAACACAAAGCTCCATTATTCATCTCAATTTGATCAAAATTTATGGGCGTTTTATTCCAAGGTTGTAAGAATAAGCATAGGTATGCCCTGAGAGTGGGAAGTCTAAGTTGCTGAGTTAAAAGTGAGAACCAGCTGTGGAGAATTGCAGAAGGATTGTTAGAGACTAAAAGACTTGGTGATTAAGTGGCAGATGAAATTCAGGACAGATAAATGTAAAATGACATACACATGGAAAAAACAATCCAAATTTCACATATAAAATGGTGATCTCTGAGCTAACTGCTGTTACTCAGAAATGAGTTCTTGGGATTCTAATATATAAGTTTATTGAACTCAGTGCATAGCTCTGTAAAAAATATGCAAAATGAATATTAAGAATGGTTATGAAAGAGAATATAATAGAAAATACCATTATATCACTACATAAAGTGCTGGTGTGCCTGAATCTTAAATTCTGTGTGCAGTTCTGTTCTCTGTTTCAAAGGCATATTTAGCATAATATTAGCAGGATTCACCAAGTGAACAGTAACAAATGTAATCATTTGTGGGATGCAGATTTCATAGAATCATAGAATCATAGAGTAGTTAGGGTTGGAAAAGACCTTAAGATGATCTAGTTCCAACTCCTTGCCATGGGCAGGGACACCTCACACTAAACCATGTCACCCAAGGCCTCATCCAACCTGGCCTTAAACACCGCCAAGGATGGAGCATTCACAACCTCCCTGGGCAACCCATTCCAGTGCCTCACCACCCTCACAGTAAAGAGCTTCTTCCTTATACCCAATCTAAACCTCCCTACTGGAAGGCTGCTATGATGTCTCCACTCAGCCTTCTCTTCTCCAGGCTGAACAGCCCCAACTTTCTCAGCCTATCTTCATACGAGAGGTGCTCCAGTCCCCTGATCATCCTTGTGGCCTCCTCTGGGCTTGTTCCAACAGTTCCATGTCCTTTTTATGTTGAGGACACCAGAACTGCACACAATATTCCAAGTGAGGTCTCACAAGAGTAGAGAGGCAGGATCACCTCCTTCGACCTGCTGGTCACGCTCCTTTTGATGCAGCTCAGGATACGGTTGGCTTTCTGGGCTGCAAGCGCACACTGAACCCGGCACATGTTCATTTTCTCATCGACCAACACCCCCAAGTCCTTCTCTGCAGGGCTGCTCTGAATCTCTTCTCTGCCCAACCTGTAGCTGTGCCTGGAATTGCTCTGACCCAGATGTAGGACCTTGCACTTGGCATGGTTAAACTTCATCAGGTTGGCATCCGCCCAACTCACAAGCGTGTTGAGGTCCCTCTGGATGGCATCCCTTCCCTCCGGCATATCAACCGAACCACACAGCTTGGTGCCATCAGCAAACTTGCTGAGGGTGCACTCAATGCCGCTGTCCATGTCGTCAATAAAGATGTTGAACAAGACCGGTCTCATGAGGACAGACTAAATAATGTGCAGCAAAAAATAACGGCAACTGAGAGAGGGTTCTAACAACTGTGTATAAAGTTCTGTGGAATGCACGAAGGTCTCAAAGGCAATTATTTTCCACTCACTCTACTCATACTTCTCTTTATCCTTTCAGAAACAAGGGTCTTCAAATCAAGGTAGCTGGTAACAGTTTCACAGCAAATAAAACAAGTTTTGCTATACAAAAAGAATTAAGGTCCTGAAGGGTTGTGGGTGTTGAAACTGCAAAGAGAAGATGACTGCATGAGCTACTGGAATAACAAATGGGATCTAATGAACTCAGACAATGGGTCAGCCTCAGGCTGTCCCTAAACTGGAAGATTTTGAGGAGCAAAGGACTAACGTCAATACAATTTGCATTGTATTTCTGTATAGTCTCTGTGTCTGTATCCTCCTCCCCAGACATTTGCTGCTGTCCTCTTCTAATGACAGGATGCTAAGCTAGCTGACCCAGCATGGCTGTCCTTTTGTCCATGCTTATTCTGTGTCATAAGCCATCCATACTCAGTCACAGCTATTTCATGTTGCACATTCACAACAGCCGTGGCCGCAGCTTAAAACTTCCCCATCTCCCTGCTAAGGCTGATGCTGCTTCCACCCCTGAACACAGCATCCAGCCTCAAATGGAGCTTCAATTGAGCCCATACATTTTTTATCTAAATCTGGATTTAGCCTGGCCATTAGAGAGATAGGGTTTGGACAATAAACTGAGATTAAAACCAGAAAGCTGCTGAGGTTCAACAGAGCTCAGTGCTTATGTTATCTCTCTCCATAAGCTGTCTAGCCCTGCTTATCCACATCACAGAAAATGTGAATGCATCTTTCCAAAACAATGAAGAGATGAAATTAGCATCAGGAAAGCTCAGTACTTTCTCTCTGCCTGAAGATTGTAGATTGGAGAAAAATGTCTGGTTTTGGTATGTAAAATGCAACTGACAATTACTCCTTTTCCTGTATTTTCTAAGTACTTTCTATTCGTGCCTGGTAGTCATTCTACTCCCTCTCCCCCTTCCCACAAGTGCCTTATCTGTGTATTCTCAAAGTTATCACTGCAAAATTGAATTCTCCTTTACAATGGAAGTGGTAGGAACTCAGCCTGCACTGAAGGGGGAAAAAACACTTTTCAATTTGTTCAGAACTGCTCTGCAAACAAAAACAAGAAGAAAATGACTGATTAAAATGAAACTCCCAGCAGCAGACTTGTGCACTGAGTTTACATTTCTGTTCCTCCTGAAGGATACTGTCTGAAAGTTTCTCTCTGTTTATCAGCTAAAGTTCTTCTCTTCCACCAGAATTTATCTGAATTCACACTTGCCAGCTTAAAAATGACTGGGGGCTAAATTGTGTGTTATTTTTTCAATCTAGCAGTGCAGTAAGAAGTAATGAGATGTACTCCCACTTACTTGGTAAGCTCGCCTGGAACTTGGGGCAGTGTATTTCAAGGGTAAGGAGAGCAAGGAGATGCTTTTGTTGTTGCTCTTGCTATGTTTGTATAAAATACAGGCTTCAACATGCATGCTACAGAGTTATATATTAAAGTTTAAATTCAGAATTCATGGTTTCAGGGGTGAATTAATCTTCAGTGAGTAAATAAACTCTTTACAATCAAGGTAAACATCAAGTGTATTTGTAGGCCTTGCTTTCATCATTAGATAATGTCCAGCTACTTGTAATGACAGGGCAAATACACAGACGACGAGTCTGTCTAGCCTGGTACTCTATCCCTCAGTGGCAATAGGAGATGCTACTGAGGGTTAGCATGTGAGCCTGGTTACCTTCTGCAGTTCTTTTCCCCCCCAGTGCCCGCAACAACTGTGACCATTGGTGGCTAGCATTCCTTCCTAGTTCCTACTTTTGTTTATGGATCTGCTGCCATGAATTTGCCTCAACATTTCTGAACTTGCTAATGCTACCATCCTCCCCCACCTTCTGCAATGACAGATTCCAGAAGTACGCAAAGAACATAATTTTCCTTATTTTTAAATCACTTCCAATTACTTTCAGGGAATGTCTGGTGGTTCAATGTGCTGGATTAAGAATCCTTCTGTGTACAGGAAGATTTCAAAGGGGCATCAGCATTCCTGAAACATCTTTACATGCTAAGAAAGAAATAGTCAGCAGGTTTCTGGGTGAAGTGTTGAAGTTTGAATAAAATCATAGAATCACAGAATGTTTGGGTTGGGAGGGACCTTTAAAAGTCAGCTAGTCGTACCTCTCTGCAATAAGCAGAAACATCTTCAACTACCCATCATAATTTCATTCATATCTATGTATCCATTTAAAATACAGTTACACATTTCTTAAGTTTTTCAACTTAATCAAATAAATTTTGCTTTTCCTTTAATGGGTGTTTTAGTTTTCAGACTAATTTTGGTAGATGGAAGAAATTGAAGGTGTCCCATTCTTGTGAGAACAGACACATCAAAAGGAACAAACTGGTCCACCTTCACAGTACCTAAAGTTCCAACTCAGCACCAGTGGTTTCATGTCAAATCTGTGGATGTTCCTCCAGTAGATTGCAAAAGCTTTTCTGGGGATGGATATTGTAGCTGCCTACTTAGGAAAAATGTCTTCTGGTGACAAGTCTTAACCAGATTATTGTTGACATCCAGTGGAACAGAAGGGATAATTCCTTTAAACTCTGAGACACATCAGCGTTGCAAGCTCAATCTTTCTAACTCTTCAGGATCTTGAAAGGGACAGCAAGAGAAATGGGCTGAGTTTTAACCTTGCCTGTCTGCATCATATGTAAATGAATTACACTGTGATGTGAGCTGCAATAGTCTCTTGTACAAAGTTTGATGGGACCACTTGATGGGCAGAACTGAAGAAAGTAGCACTGTGTTTTCTGGGATGCCTCACTGTGCACTGCTTCCCAGCACTGAGATGAGGGCTTAGTTTAGCATCAAGAATACAAGCCTCCTATAAAGTAGTATCCCTCCTAGAGAAAATCCAACCTATTATACCTGCTTAGTCTTTGTAAGGGAAGCTGTCAAAGCTAAATTAAAATTCTTATGCCAACAGAATTCTACCATTATTAAGAGCTAGTGCATCATTGGTCTGTCTTAAATATAACACGTTGGCTTCCTGGCCTGGAAAGTTCTGTCTTTGCTATATTCAATGGCAAATCTGAATTATCTTGGGTGGTCAAGAAAATAAAGTACTAAGAGTAGGCTTCAGGGAGACAAGATAAGAAGCACACTTTTGCCATCTTGAACCAGGTGGAAAGACCCTTCATCAGGCCTTCCGGGCTAACACCTCAACAGCATTCAGAACATGGGACTGTTCATGGCATTTATTTAAGTATCAAAAGTTTAGGCATAATTTCTATAAATACTGTGTGTATAAAACCCCATTGATCTTTATGAAGGAAATCTCTAATAATGAAGTTTAAATAGTTCCTGTAAACTTAAATCTGTTCAATCCATTTAAAAAGTGGGGTTTAGGGCCTGGAGGAGTTATGAGCAAAGTGGAATGTAAGTTGTTGTCCTATTGATACATGAGTTTACCCCAAAATTGGGATTAGGTAGTTAGCTGGTTTAACTTCTCCCCTTAGCTAAGCTTGGCTGTGGTACTATATCATAGAATCAGAAAACGGTTTGGGTTGGAAGGGACCTTAAAGCTTATCCAATTCCAATCCTCTGCCACAGACAGGAACACCTTCCACTAAAGCAGGTTGCTCCAAGCCTTGTCCAACCTGGCCTTGAACACTGCCAGGGATGGGGCATCCATCTCCCATGTTGAAGCACTGTATATAGTACTTCGTTATCCATGCTGCTGCTGCTGCAAGGCTCTGGAGTTTGATACTCTTAGCTTGATGGATAAATTTGTTATCCTACAATATATCACCCTTTTTGTGATTCTTACTAGACAAAACCTTTTTCTGAATACGTTTTGTCAAGTTTCTTCAGACTGAATAACGAGAAATGTTTGTGCAGCAAACTCTTCCTTCAAGGACTCAGACAGTTTCTTTATACATGTGCATACATGTTCACAATGCTTTCAATTGGTTTCCTGGTGTATCTCAGAACAATTCTCTTCTGATGTTTCCTATTGTTTGTCTGAGATTGTCTTTGTTTATGCAGTCTGGCAAAACTTAAATAAAAAGGCTTTTCCTGGGAAGTTTTAAAGGCTGAGTGACTCTGGACCCTGGGGAAAGGCTGTGCTCCCTCATACAGGGGGTTAATTTGAAGTCATCATTAGTTTCTGCTCTTACGGGTCATTTTTAGTGGGAGATATGAAATGATTCAAGTAATATTCTCTGTGCAGGACAAGCAGCCACATCTCAGAGCATGCTATTACTGAGGACCATTAATGCAGGAAGTAGAATCAGCAGAAGGAAGGAAGACTGACCAAGCAAAGGGTGCTTGGATGTCTTGGGCTAAGGCAGGGCAGCAGAGCTGATGTTACCACTGTATCTGCAGTGTTTGTTCTATACATGAACAGAAGGCTTTCATTTCTCCAGGCTTTCAGTACAAAGCACTTCACAAAGCTCTGTGTTACATACTGCAGCGAGAATGAATACATTTTATTTAACCAGCAGATGTGGTCTACAACTGTGCAAGTTCCATATAAATAAGCAGTGCAGAACACAAAGCATCAGTCAGGATTTAAAGTCCAGTTATGTTTAAGCTCCAGAGTGCAAGAGTCTGGTTTTTGCTAATAAAAAATGCAGTGCTCATTTCCTTGAAGGAATTACCATGGCTGACAACCAGATGGCACTTCTGATTTATCTTCTCTGGGACAGGCTGGAGACTTTCCCCCCATTCCCCCATTTTGGCTACTGATGTAGGGAAAATTCTTGGCTACTTCTGCATTTCCAGATGATCACTTCTCGCTGATGAGCAGGAAGGGGTCATCAAGGTTTTCACAAATGCGTATGGAGACATGACAGAATGACAAAAAAAAAAAACATGCACAGAATTGTGCAGATGACAGAGCTGAAATAGAAACTGGTTTTTTTTTCTTCCTCTAATAGGAAATGCTACAATTCTTGAATGTTTAGGTCTTTCTTCCACAATAATGCTCACTTTAGGGAAAGAAGTGTATTTTTACACATGAGAATGGCACAGTTATACAAAAGAAAACCATGGATGATGAGGCAGATATGCTGCAAGGAGGAAGAGGAGTCATTTACTCCAAAATTTATATGGCCAATTCACAATTCACAATTTTAAAAGAAAAATCTTTCTTTTCTTGTTTAGGTTAGGAAAGAAGAAAGCAATGAGCTGAAATGTAACATAGCTGCATCAAGAGAAGCGTGACCAGCAGGTTGAAGTAGGCGATCCTGCCCCTCTACTCTGCTCTCGTGAGACCTCACTTGGAGCATTGTGTGCAGTTCTGGTGTCCTCAACATTAAAGTGACATGGAGCTGTTGGAGCAAGTCTAGAGGAGGCCACGAGGATGATCAGGGGACTGGAGCACCTCCTGTATGAAGATAGGCTGAGAAAGTTGGGGCTGCTCAGCCTGGAGAAGAGAAGGCTGCATGGAGACCTCAGAGCAGCCTTCCAGTATCTGAAGAGGGCCTACAAGGATGCTGGGGATGGACTCTTCATCAGGGACTGTAGTGACAGGACAAGGGGTAACGGGTTCAAACTGAAACAGGGGAAGTTTAGATTGTATCTAAGGAAGAAATTCTTTCCTGAGAGGGTGGTGAGGCACTGGAATGGGTTGCCCAGGGAGGTTGTGAATGCTCCATCCTTGGAGGTGTTCAAGGCCAGGTTGGACAGAGCCTTGGGTGACATGGTTTAGTGTGGGGTGTCCCTGCCCATGGCAGGGGGGTTGGAACTGGATGATCTTAAGATCCTTTCCAATCCTAACTATTCTATGATTCTATAGTAAAACATATAAGTTGTGCAGGAAAGTATTTTATTCATAAGAGATGAACATGCATTATTCCACCTTACAACCTTATACCACTTTATACGCAGCCTTCCAGTTAAGCCATGAATTTTCCTCTAGGTCTGCATCGAGAGCCTCCTGAAGTCAATAGAAAGCCTGCTGTTGAATTCTGATGGGCTTTGGGTTAAGCTTTAAAAGAATATATACTCTTGCTTTTCTGTGTGGTTTGTATTCTGATGAATTGCCTCTTGTATTCCTACAGTTAATTCATGGCATCATTGGAGAGACAACCCCAAATCTTATTCAGTCTCTCCATCTTTTATAGGTATTGCAATTTATAATATAGCAATAATCTGTCTTTCTTAAATTTATAGTAACATTGTAAAGTTATATAAGAATAATATTTCACATATTTTGTTAACACTTACCTAATGTATATATCCAATGGCATATTTAATTAGCAATAAATCCCACTGAATACTTACATTTCCAAAATGCTCCTATTAGTTATTACAACTGATCCATTGCTACTTGATGGACAAGAGGTAAACAGATCATGGAGCTCATCCCAGGCATTACATAGGGGACAGCAGAATCAAGATTAGTTTCATCAGCAGATACCAGCAGTACACTGCAGTCAATGGAAATCATTGCTCTCAAGTTATGTAAAAAGACTGAGAAAGAGCTCAGGGTGTGTTGCTGGCTACAGAGTGCATAGGAGCATGATCACCCCCTGCAGCAGCAATAGCTGTACTGGAATTTGCACCCTGTAGCAGCAGCAGTAGCAAACTTGACTCTTGTCAAGAGCTTTTGTCCAGTCTAGCCCCTTATTCTTGAGGAAGAAAGACACTGCTGAGCTGCTTGCTTTGCAATGGCTCTAAATCAGTGTATGCTTAGAAGACCAGAAACGGTAACATCTAAGGGTATGACCTTGTATCTATAGTATTTTGTTGCATTATACCTCTGCTTTCTACTGGAAGAGGGTTAGGACTTAATTTCTGTCTCAGCCACATTTTCTTATTATGATAGCCTGCAGGCCATCATAATCTTGATCTGTATTTTCTGGCTCCATTCAAATGAGGCTAGCCATGTTTAGGAAATGTTAATAACATACCTGTGAGAAAACAACACCTACTGTCCACTAATTTGAGAGGTCTTTGTGTTGGATTATTTTTGCTACAGGTCATGTTTTTGATGGATATATTTGGACAGTTTAAGAGAGCTAATCATCAAAATTCTAGCAGGCAGAGGAATGAGGGCATGAGAAAAGGCAGCAAGGATTCTTAAGTCAGCTCATGTAAGTATTCTTATTGGAAATTGTATATGTTAGGTCTTGGAAGGTTTTGTGATGCATCTTCTGGACCAAGGTCTTCCAGGAGGCACAGGGTGTGATTCATCTTTTCCTAATTTTCTATTTCTGAAGTGGCTCAGAGGAATGAGGGAGGAAATTCTGGGCAAGACTCATCCTAAAATAGATATCTGAAGTATATTAGACGATTCACACTCGGTTTTTGTGAACTGGATCCTAGGGTGACTAACACAGATGTACAGCATAATACCTAAAATTAAGCAAGATGTGTCTCATCCATAATTGCATCAGCGATGGTTGTGGCCATTACAGTAGAAATGACTGGTGGTTCTGTGCTTGTTGTGTTACTTAGGAATAAAAATTGCTGAAAACAGCAAAAGGAAAGGTCTTTCAAATTGAAATACTGGCAAGTGTGCAATTAAATGGGCCGTATTCTCTGGGTGTAAATTAAATCATGTCTGGTGTATAACCCTCTCAGATTGAAGGGAAGTTTAGTTTAAGGACCTCCCAGGATTTTCACCATAAAGTGGGATGTGAATAATATTCATTTCAATAAATGTGATAAAATAAAAATTGCAGAGAGATCTTTCATGATCAGTGACTTATTTCTGCCTGGAATTAGAAAATAATTTTACTTGATTTTATCTTTTTCCTTTAAATGTAGGGAATGGAACAACAGTTGTACCCTCGATACCAAAATTTGTCCCTTTAATTTAAGGCTGGTTCCTAATATTAAAAAAGAGAAATTGTGTGTGTGTGTGTGTGTGTGTGTGTAAGCTTTAATGAAATAGCTCTTACCCATAAACACAGCATTATGAATGCCTCAGACACTAGCAGCAAAAGTAATCTCTGCGAATAATCACCTTAATAATGATTTTCATTAATCTTTGTTCAGAGCTATCCTCTTTGATTGAGATGAAGAGGAACAGTAGGTAGTACAAATTCAGAGCAATGCCAGGTACATCCAGAAGATACTCTGAGGCTTTGCATTATAAAAGCTCCTTCTGATCTGCCATGTGTACAGAGGAACTGGCATGGTCCCTCTTAATAAAAGAGTAACACAAAGAACTTTTATCAGAATAAAGGCTGTGTTCTCATTAGATATTACAGCATGGCTTCACTTACTATGGAATTTTCCCCTTTTAATTTTCTGAGTTCAGTGCTCCTGCAAGGCATGGGAAGAAAATATTCACAGCTTGCATGACAGGTATACCAGGATTTGAACTTCTGACTGCTTGAATGTAAAGCAGGACACTTTCCACTGCTTCAGGAAGACAGTGAGACTTACACTGCTGAAAAGGGAAACCCAAGAGCTTCCATCCTGAAAGGCATGACTGGGGAGCTGGAAGCTAAGAGGGCTTGGTCCTTTTGCTTTATGTCCACTGGCTTATCTACTCTCATTCTGAATAAAGGAAACTCTTACTATAGATGCTGTGTGCACAAGGTGCTTGTCAATCAGGAGAGGAGACCAAAACCTCAGCTTTTAATCCAGTTCAGTCACCTATCAGTAAAATTAAAGATTATAATAAATTAAATATTCTAATTAGAATATATTATTATAATAATTAAAGACAATTCCTGGGATGTGAGATTAGACACTAACCAGTTTTTCTGGTTTCTAGACTGATGGCCGGTGCTTGGTAATATTGTCCGTATTGCAATAGAGTAGATGCAAACCATACTAACCCAAATCCATACAAACTAAAGTTCAGTCATGTTCCTATACTTGATACTTTCCACAGTCTAATTATCTTAGTGTAGGGCTACCCAACAGGAAACACAGGGAGCATCCTGAGAACACCAATGACATGCGCTTGCATGCTATTTTTGTTCTATCTATTTACCTTTAAGACATGAAGTCTTGGGTTCATTCAGAAATTGCATATGGCCCCTTTCCTCCCTTTTGTAGTTCAGGGGACAGAATTCATGTAACTCTTTTTAATCTCAGGTTGCAAAGGCAACATCCAAGCTGCATTTCCCCTTGTGCTGAATGCTTTTCAGGGACTGTAATCTTACCACTGTGACCCAAATAGATACCGTGGATTTAGATATATACAAATAGATACTGTGCCTTCCAGGCCTAGGTATTTATTCTTGTGTAGTAGCATAAATCCAAAGCAGCTTGGGAATTACTTTTCTTGCCAAAGACCATTTCCAAGAGGGAGTCTACTCACAGATGTTCAGTTTTATATGGTAAGAGAGTGACCATTCTGTGCCAATAGATTTCAGGACCAGGAACATTTGATTTATTAGCATAGATACAGCCCTTTCCACTCAGAATGTTTTTTCGCATCTCAGTGTTCTCCAAGTTATTATTTTTAATTATCTGTATTTTGTTTAAAGAAAAAAAAAAGGTGTTTTCATCAGAACAGATAATTAGTTGGTAGAATTATTCATTTCTAAAGATAATTTAATTTATTAAGATTCATGCTTACATTTTTAGTACCTCCGTCTACCTAGTAATTACTATGAAATTAATTTCTATCTATTCTTAAGCCATGTTTGTTCTTCTTGTACATCCAACTTGCTATTATTTTCTGTGCCGTTTATATGAGAATGTGTCTGTTTGCCTTAAGAAATGAAGTACTATATTAAAAAATCTTATAAAACAGCCTGAAAAACCCCATCATACCTCGAAGGCAGTGTCAGTAATATATCTGTTCTTCTTGATAGATGTTTTTGCAGTGTGTTTTGGAGACCTCCAGTCATGGGGGTTTTGCCATCTCCCCAAACAAGTCTTTTCTGGGCTCCATGAACTTTACCTTTGCAATGTTTTAGCAGGTCTGGCCTGGATCATTCTGGTGGTTTAAAGCTGTTGATTTTTGTCTTCTCATCACAGCCATAATACTTATTGTCTTTCCTCATAGGCTATTCCAGACCCCTGATCTTTCCTATTGCTCTTCTTGATCTGTCTCCATTTGATATGTTTTGGTTTCTTTTGATTGATTGACTTTTGTTGTTGTTTTGTGTTGCCCACTGTACTGTCAGTCATGTCTGCTTAAAAATGTGTCAACCCTTTGTCATTCACCTTCATGAAACTGTCTACAAAGATAAAATGTGACATAGGTCTCCATAACAGGAATTATGGAGATGGATGTTTCTGTAACACAGTGACTTCTTCCCTTACTGTATAACTGAGATCAGGAAATTGATGGCAAAAAAAAAGAGTGGTTTTCAAGAGGCCAAAGACCTCCTCTGTAAACTCTGAGATACACAACGGTGGGTGAGTGGAAAAACAAAGTGGTTTGAGTTGTTCTGTTGCACCAGCCATAGAAGGCAGCTACAAATATTGCCACTGCCTAGAATATGCATATTCCATTACATGTATGGGTCTTTGAATGATGAATAGAAGGTAGTAAGTCAAATCAGCACAACTGAGTACAGAAGAAAACAAGCTGCAAGTATAAACGTAACGGTAAATTTATACCTGGTGAAGATGGTTCTGTTCAGTTTTCTGATTTTAGTCTTCTTTTAACAAAGGGGAGACTGAGATGAGCTCTTAGGCAGAAGCTCTTCCCTGTGAGGGTGCTGAGGCGCTGGCACAGGGTGCCCAGAGAAGCTGTGGCTGCCCCATCCCTGGCAGTGTTCAAGGCCAGGTTGGACCTATGATTCTATGGGTGTCCTGTCTTTGCCACTGTTGAAAGAGTTAAACAAATGTAGATCTTAATATAACATTTCCAAGCTAATGTGTGGAAAATCAAGGAAACAAGGGAGAATCTTGTAACAGCTTCTATAGTAATATTTCTTCATTTATGTACACTATTGTTTTGTATTCATAATGTATCTATCAGACTTCTGCAGAGCAAGCTCAATGCTATGTACATCCTTTGCTTTAACTTCCACCCTTTTAAACAGTAATTACAATGATATTCTAAATAAGTCAGTCCTGTGAGGATAGAAATATGCTTTTATTATACCAGTTAGGCATTTTGGGTTTGTAACTTTAAGATAAAACATCAGTCATTTAATTTCTTTGCTATACAATCAAACACATAAAGGCTTATCTGAAGCTCCTGTTAATTGGCCCCTGTTAATTTGTATAGAGGCACGTTTGATAACAGCTAGCATAAAAGCAAGAGAGTAAAATTTGAAGCTGTCACTCAAACATTCCTGTACTAAATGACTCCTCAGATTAGGTGGTGTGTGCATGCAAATGGAACCAGCTATAAGGAGCGGGACAGGAGATTTTATCCCTTCAGAAACTGGCAAAATGAATAAACACATAACTCTGTGAACACTCTTCTGCACCTGAATATTAACAATACTGTGGCCTTCTGTGAGCACAGACTATGCATGTCGTCTCATGGCAGTAAATGATTTAGGATCAGAACATGAACGTAAAGCTTAAATGTAGGTTTGAAATGTACCTACACTGAACAGCAATTATACAGATCTTTAATATATCAAAGCCCATCAGGTTCTGCAGTTATTTTCTGTGGGCAGGATTTCTCATATCACATTGATCACATCTGGGTTTAATCTTCCTTTTTTCCATGCCAATTTTAAGCATTTTGCAAGTACTGGCTGAAAATCAGTCCTAAGTTATAATCCTGCCCTTTGGCTGGTCCTTTCAAAATATATTGCCCTTAATTGCTTTCCATTAGGAGAAGAACATTGAAGGTACAGTCAGTGACAGCCACCCATTACAGATGAGCCAACAGGACGTGTGATCTCTGAGCCGCAAGAAAGACATAGATAGACATTACTGTGTCCTGAGGGTTAAGCAAACTTCTGCCTGCTCTGGTTTCTCTTCAATTAACAGAAAACATGAAAACATTACCCGGGCTTGAGGTGACTCACCTTGAAAAGAAATAATTGTGCAACCTTTATTGAAGCACAGGAAAAGTTAATAGGGGAAGCATTTTTTCCCTGGCTAAATAAATGATGAGTATTTGTAAAGTGCAGCCTGAGCCGAGAATCATATTCTCCTTTCAACTAGAACCACATGCAGCAGCGATTTATTAATGTTCTAACGCTGTGCAACCTGCACACTGGCTTTCAAATAGGTTAAATGTAGCACGGCGTGTATAACATTAAGTATGGCAATTAAAACATCTCCGCATCCTATTCCTGATCAAAAATTACTGTCGCTATATATACACGCTGCTGTCATTAATGTTTCCGCCCTTGAACTTGAAGTTTGTTATGTGTGATGTCCTGTCAATTAAGTGCAATTACACTCGTTCCCTCATTTGGTGAGCTTGCCAATTTATGGTTCAGTTGCTGGGGATGGGGAGGAAATTGGACCACACTGCTCCTGCTGACGAGACTGGGAAGAAAAACATCATGTGAAGCACATACATTTAGGCAATGTTATCATTCTTGGGGCAACAAGGGATGAATCAGAATATCCCAATATTTTAGGAAAAGGGAAGTGGAGCTTTTTCCCCAACCCTCCCAGAGGTCTTTTAAGATGATTCTATAAAAGATCTGCCAAACCGCTAGGGCAACCATGGGGCAAGAGTTGTGAAGACACACCAGCAGCACACAGGAAGGATGGGATGCTGTTAGCCTCATGTTTGTCTGTCTTTGATACCCCCGTGTCACATGAGCAGGTACTTATTTCAAATTAAAGACATTTACTTTTTCAACATGGCTTTTTTTCTAATAAATGAAGTACATTTAAATTAACTTCTTAAAATTTCCATCAATAAATGCTCTCTTACCTATACAGGAAAAGCTGAGTATGGGGGATCATGACAAGGGAGAAGGAAGGGTGGCTGTGAGACAAAAGTGGGGAAGAGAGAGCTCGTGCTAGAAAGAGGAAGAGGAGAAGGAAAATGACTGCTCCTGTGGAGGAGGTGGGCAGCAAGAAAAGCAGATGTTTGCATGAGGATAAAGTCCCAATGTCCAAAACTAGCTGTTGACAAAACAGGTCATCTTGGCTCAATAGCTAGGCAAGATTGTCTTGATTTCCTGAAAGAGAACTAAGGAGGGCACGTGTACTTGCTTGGATAGGTGAGGTGAATCTTTATGTAGTGATCAGCCCTGTTGTCCCAGCGGGGCATATCAGGAATACCTGCATTTGAAATCCAAGAGTGCAATTCTGAATATAATCAGTCAGGGCTGTTTTGCTTTGGGAGCTCATTTCTCCAGATATGCGATGATAAATACATTACTTTCCTCTACAAAGGTGTTTTTAAGGTATAAATACTTAGGCAGTTTTATCACATCCCTTTTGAGGCAGAATTCAAAGCTTATTTTAGTAACCTCTCAATTCTTTTTCTGCTTTTGCCTGTTTTCAAGATTACAGTCCTGCTTCTGTTGATATTTCCAGGCTTGCAACCTCAAGCCTGAAAATCACTGCTTATCTCTTGTCCCTGCAGCTCATAACTCAGCTTCTGCTGTCCCTGTTACACATGCAGGGAAATGCCAAACAGGCTGTGCTACTGAGAGGAAAAAAACAACCCAGTTAAACTTGGAACTTAATGCTGCAAGCATCAAAATGTTTGTGTGTTACAAGTTAAGGCTACAAAAAAGTGTGGGCAGGATGGATATCTTAGTCATAACATTTTTTCTTATGATGAGAATTTCTGTCAGCTGCAGTTTTTGTGTTATCAGCATCTGTCACTGAGGGCTGGGCTATGATCCGTAAGTGTTTCAAGTAAAAGGAAACAGATTTTCCTCCTAAAAATCAGAAATAGCCAAGCTGTTGTTTGGAACAAACCCCTGCATTTAAAGCAATCTTCTCCTAACAGTTAAAGAGAGACATTTATTTTATTTGTGTTTTTCTGAATTCCAAGTGTCACCTGAGGTCTATCTCTTTGGCTGATAGCTGTGATTTCCTCCATGTTAGTCACTAGGGAGTCAATACTGAGGAGCATGATCAGATTAATTTTCTTTTTGAGAGTATGAGTATCAGCATTGTCTAAGCACACAGTGATTCTTCTTTAATATGCTGCAAACGGTTTATTTACAGCTTTGAGTAACTGATGACTAAAGAAATAGCAGTACAGCCTTACACCCCCCTTATCCAATGACAAACTCTTTTGAGGAGCTGTTATAATATGCACAGTGCTGTTGTGTCTGTCACTTTCAAGATACAATCAGTCAATAAATCCAATGTCCTAAATAGTAACATATTGTACCTGATAGTGTCTTGAGTTCCCATTATCCTCCTCAGTTGGAAAAATGAAATGACTATTCAACAGATCATTGAAGAACTCACTAGAAGACCATCCAGTTAATTAAAGTTAACAACAGTGTCACAGGGGTTCTGACGGCATTTCTTATTTCTTTTTGTTTCAAATATTTCTTCTAACTTCTATGGGTCAGGTATATACATTAATCATAATCCTGGCTCGAATCTGACAGAATTGTTCAGATGCTGTCTCCGTCTGCCAAGAGCTTATACTCCAGAACTCCCAAAATGCTTCTAAATCCTCATTTAGTGGTTGTCATGCTTCCAGGGGTAGGCTTACCTGGGGAACAGGCTAAGTGTATGGGGCCAAGTTCCTTAGCTGAGCAGACTGAGAGTTACTTGTTCATGAAGCCCACAGCTTCCATTTGAATAGGTATCTAAACATTGGGAATTAAGGACAAGTTGTATATCTTGAAAGTCTAGAGCACTGATGCAGTGGAATTCCCTATCAACAAATGCTTCTTTTAAATAAGGGAAGAAGAAACCTTGCTAAAATTTCTATTCATTCCTTCCCTGTGAAGTCTTCAGCAGTACATGGTAATCACTGAATTGTAATTTGTTGGGTCACTGAAAGGAAACCATAAGGAACTGTACATTATAACAGTCTAATGGCAACAAAATAAGATGAAATGACAGTCTTAAGAGTTTGTTTCAGCTGCAAAAAAATATGCTTCAGCTATCTGTCTAGCTGGAAATGAATGACTAGAGCACTTGTGCTCCATATTGCAAAGTGATGTGACATCAAGCAGCTTTCGTGTAGCTCTCATGTAGATGTGATATAACAACAGTTTATTATTTCAGAGACATGCGAATTCAAGATGATTTATGTGCAATTTGTGCCTTTTTACTCCTGTACATGGGTACCAAGTCTGTTGCTCATGCATTAGTCTGCACCTTGTATACTTTCTCATACTGGAAGGGAGTATGGTATTCACTGATCAATAAGCACACCAAATATGTAAATGCTATGTGCATAAACTTGATTTGTTTGTTTTCATATCAGTTAGGAAATATAGACCTATACAGAAATAACAGTAGAGCAGGAGTCCTGTAGAAGTCAGTGATATTTATGTATGTAGCTGTTATAAAGGATAGAAGACTGTACTTGAACGTATACAAAAAGCGCAAGTTTCCTGGCAAATAAGGCCCCCTCAGAGAATATAACAGCCAAGTAGGTCTTCATGATAAAAACCAAGAGATGGAGTCCAACAGCACTAAACCTGCGTGTAAGACAGACTTCTGGCCTAGAGCTACCTCTGAGAACACGTAGAACTTAGGGCCCCAAACCACTCATCTCTCAAGCTTGACAGGGATTACAGTCATCTGACTTCAGGAGTCTAAAAGCCAGGCATCTGTTCTGAACTAGCTGTCTCATTTCCCTTTATGATCAATGGGGAGAGATCAGCAAGGTGATGATTCATTCCTCTTATCTTGATCTGGCATGAATCATTCTTTCTACTTCTCCATGTAAGTTATTTTCTCTATGCTGTGCGTATATTCTGGTCCTCCAATTGCAAAACACTTCCAGCTGGTTTTCTCCAAGCCAGGAAAAATCCAGGGATTGCTACCAATGAAGAAATCACAGATTTATACAAAAACCCCACTCTCCTGCGGGTACATGCTTCACATGCTTCATTGAGAGGACAGATAGGGCTGTCCCTGCAGTGCGATGTGCCTGACATCAGACAGTGGCACACAAAGGTGTAAATGAAGGTGACTCAAAAAGGATGTTCAGTCAGGAGGAGATGCCAAGCTCCAGAGAAAGCTGCAAGATTAGAGTGCCTGACCATGTAATTTGTAAATTTGGGGCAATTAGAACAGGGAAAAGAAGAAGTTAAACCTACAATCTGTGCCTTGCTTTTGGGTCTTCCTTCAGACCGTCTGGATAAGTTAGAAAGAGGTTTTTATACAAACAACATACGCTGTTGTCTTAGCCTTTTTTCACAGAATTCCCTTCTCTGGCTCTCTGGCTCCTCTCTGGTGTCTTATTCTCACAGTGTAGTACTTTTACTCCCCAGCACATGCAAGGAATAAAAATCATACCTACAGTATTCACATCTTGCAAACTAAAGCACTAAGTTTCTTTCTTAATTCCAGTGACTTTTTGAAAGGCTTTATTCCCCCCCCCCAAACCTCCCGCCCCATATCAGCAATCAGAAAGTGTCCTGTCTTCTCTCTAATTAATGATCATTCTTTTCAGGCATTGCAGATGTCTTCACATATGGCTCATTACCCTCAAGACAGAAACGATGTAAGAGTTAAAGGTTTATTTCACAGGGTGCTTTGGGCAACCATGAAGGATGAAGTCATTAAAAATATTTTTAACTAAAGCCAGAGCTGCTGCACAGGCTCATATTTTCCTGCTTTTACAATCTTACATGGTGGTCATACCTTTTGAATCAAAGCTTATGAGCCTTTGCTTATGGTAAAATTTGCCTGGAACAGACAAAAATTGAAATAATAGTAATAAAACATTTAGGTTCCAAGGAATTTTTGTTTTTTTGGTAAACTTTAAATCAAAAAAGTAAATTAATTAGAAATGTGTCTACATGTGTATTGATGAGCTGGCAGATCTACATGAGTTTCCAGAATGCTAGGTCAATGAAAAAACCATAAGAATCAAAACAGGGAATAAAGGTTGAAGTTCAGTTATACCCTACTACTTGAATGTACAAAAATTATTGAAACTAGTATCTTATTTTCACCATTTAGTTTAATGGTAGGAGTTAGTTCCTACTTCTTAAACATACTTAGCTGAATTAAGGTAAATAATGAAACTTTCTAAAGTAGGCACACAAACAGCAGTTAAAATATGCACTTCATTAATATATGTACTTACTTGAATATATAAGTTAGATATTATCAGCTTTGCTGTCAAGTCAAAAGTGGTGCCACTGCAATGACTTTACATATGACATTTATTCTGAGTTCTGGATGCTTATATACAGGCCTCGGAAAGTGTCATCTTCCTCTTTGGAGAACTTAGATGAGCCAGCAAAACTCTTGTGGACTTGGTGTTCTCTGTAAAGCTCTCATCACCTCTGAGTCTCTGTGGTCTCTGTTACAAAGGGTGTTTAAAGAATGAAATTTGAGATTTTAAGTTTGATCTAAATTGTATGGAAGAGCAAAGACAGGTTTGATTTATTGATAGAAGCAATGATCATCTATCAGATTCTTTTTAGAATATGAATCGAAATTACACTGGGTTTTATATGGAATCAGGTACTTTTAATAAGTATACCCATAATGTGGATAAGATTAATACAGAAGAAGGAAAAGGAAGGTTTCTAACTTAAATGATGCATGAACTACTTTAACTAGACATACACTAATAAAAAGTCGAAGTGCTACCTGGAGTCCTAGAAATGCTGAAAGTTTCATGCCCTGTTATGTCTTGGTGTGGTACCACCAAGAAAAAATGATGGCATTAATAATTTGGAGAGACTCCAAAATAAGTGGGGTGCCGCATTCGGGAATAAAAAGTCTAGTGTTGGGGGAAAAAGTTGCTGCTATAAAATACAGCTGTCCTGGGAGCTGTGAATGCTAAATTCACTCCTGTATGGGAAAGCAGGTAAGGAAAGAAAGTCATGGCAGCATTGTTATAATGACTCGTTATTTCTCCAGCTCTGATCCCCTCCAGGGCATCTCCTGGTGATTCTTCCTCAGCATTCATCAGGATCAGCCAGAATATCCTAGGTAAAGAAATCTGATAAAAATAGGAAGATGCAGCTTTATAACACTGATAATAACAGCCAGAAATCCAGCAGTGCTATGATCCTAACAACAAATTTGATGATTTTCAGCATCACAGACTGTGTTACAGCCATAGTTGCTCACCTATATCAAACCTCTCCCTGGGATTTTACTTCAGCCAAATGTACATTCCTATTAGCTGATCTGATCTAACCAGTGGCTCTTTTCAGGAATGATTGTGCAGCCTGCAGCTGTGAAGGAACTATGTATACAAACATAATCCCTGTACTTCATCTATATATGAATGTCACTTGAGCTCAGATTCATTTGGTGTTTCCATGTGCACATTAAAAGGCATAAAAGAGAAATCTGGACCTTGTGTAACTCCACTGGTGAAGGACTGAGCTCTTGCGGAAAAAGACCTGATCAGAAGTGACAGGAAGATTATGAACATTTTTAGGAATTTTAGCAGATTCCTGCCTATCACCTCTTTCAGGCAACTCTGAAGGTTCCAGAGGTGCCAAGGGAAATTCATTTATATATAGAAATTATAAAATCTTCCATATGTGGCTTTATTTCCTAGTCCTAGTTTGCATCCAAATTGTATCAAGATTGGAACTGAATGTAAATGGTCTATGACTATGAATAAATACATCGAGACTGAACATCTTAATTTCTTGGATTTTATTATGTTTTAAGGTGGCTTTGTCTTCAAATGCTGCCTTAGTTGTTTCAGTCGGGGTTAGCATTAATTGTTCATAGCTCTTTTGTTAAGCATGAAATATTAGGGAAGAGTTCATTTTACCAGTCCTTCTTGGGTGTTCAAAGTTCCTGGCCGTACAGAAGTCTGGGAATGGAGACATGCACATAAGCAATGTCCATAAGCAAAGTCATGCTGTGTGGAAAGGCTTTCCAAATGTGCACACTCTTTTTAGTGAAGGATCATAATTCACTGCAGGAGCTCTACTGCGCTCCGCAGAGGGTTGTAGGCACTCAGAATTGATGAAGCAGTTTAACACCCTTGATAGCTCCTTGGAGACTCATTTGGCAGCTTCAGCACAGGCTGACAGGAAGGTTGTAGGCCAGCAACAGAGCCTTACCAGCGCAGCTTTAAAGATTGTATTACATTTCATGTGAGTTCATGTAGTGTGGGTAGCTTAAGGTTCCTTAAGCGAAGAAATTCAGAACCTTATTTGATGAGAATAAAGGGCTTGCTTGAGAATCAGTGTTATGTGAGGTAATGATTTATTGTCCTGTAGTGAGAACAGTATTAACTTTTCATATGTTTTTGGAATCAATTTCCATTGAATTGTAATAATTTATCTCCCAGAAACTGGAAGGTCTCTTGCTGGTGTTCAAGACAATAAGTATTTTATGATGTCCTCATGTGTGGCATCTAAACTGAAGATCAGGCTGGACACCTGTGAAGGCTGGGCCACAAGCAGTAGATGACAGTTCTACTTAAGCAAACCTGTTTAGGTAATTTGAGTGTCTGCAGCCTCACTGAATATACATTGAAACCTCTGAGGCTGACTAGACGGGTGTGTGCTGTTACCATGATTAAAAAGACATCAGTGGGCTTTTTTATGTGTCATTAATCATAAGCAATCTGTAAATAAGGAAAGTATCAGTGTTAGTTTTAATAACTGGGCTATCTAAAACTGAACAAAATGTTCTTACTTAGGACCCTCTTCCACTGTATGTCTGAAGAGTTTTCTTACTGTGTGACAAACTTGCATGCTGCAGGTAGATGGAAGAAAATAATTCAGAACTTGTTTCTTCTGGTGAGGTGTTAAAGATGAAGGCTATGATCACTGCTTCACTGCTGCTAAGTTCCTAATTTTTATAGCAGCTCTTGTTACATCTTACATTTATGACCTTGCTTGTGCCTGGTTTAGGTGCAAGATGTGGTCTTGTGCAGAGGAAATATGCTAGATGCCTGTAACCATGTACTTCAAACTGAGCTGTGTTAGATGAGGAATGAATACGACAAATGAAGAATTCTTGAATAGAGGACCTAACATCCAACCCAGATGCCATGAGAGGGCCAGTTCAGTTGCTGGTTTTGTACATTTACTGAGTCTGAGGAATGGGCAGAGATAGAATTATGGGTTTCTGGAACACCATTGAGTATGCTGCAGACTTAATGGTATGAAAGCAACAAATCAATTATATTGGTTACAACAGATAGTGCTAAGCTCTGCAACCAGTATCAGTCAGTATAGTACTAGTGTCCCTGTTGGTTGTCATGGCATTCTCTTGCTTTGCATGGGTGGTGGAGTGAAAAGACCACATATTTTACCCTGAGATCTTAGAAGGGATTTTTAGGCAGAAGCTGGTATGAAAGTTGAAGGTTGGAAGACCATGGCTGGAATTTCGGTCTCTTTCCCTTGAAAATAGCTACATATTTTTTTTTGTCTTGCTCCTGGTAGTAGTTCCTGCATGAAATTCACAGCTGCTGGACACTTGCATTCAGCTATAGCCATACTAACCTTCCTCCTGGCAACAATGAAAGCAGCAGGAAGGATGTCATTTGGCTTGCAGATTTTTTATTGAATGTGAGATAGAGAGAAAAGGAATCAAGGTAGTTCTTAGCGGTTGCATTATTTTCTACGGAAAGCTATTAGAGAAAAAGGAGGACATGGGAGAGTTGGGCTGTGAAGACCTGAAATACAAAGAATAATGAGAAAATATAATGGAATCATTGAATCATGGAATATTTTGTGTTGGAAAGGACTTTAAATTTCATCTAGATCCAGCCACAGGCAGGGACACCTTCCAGTAGACCAAGTTGCTCCAAGCCCTGTACAACCTGGCCTTGGACACTGCCAGGGATGGGGCAGCCACAGCTTCTCTGGGAACCCTGTGCCAGCGCCTCAGCACCCTCACAGGGAAGAATTTGTTCCTTATATCTAATTTAAATCCCCCTCTTTCAGGTTAAAGCCATTCCCCATTGTCCTGTCCCTACAGTTCCTTGTCAAAAGCTCCTCTCCAGATTTCTTGTCAGCCACTTTAGGCACTGGGAGCTGCTCTAGCTGCGCAGTTCTCTCAGCCTATCTTCCCGGGATTTCTTCTAATTGAATGCTAATAAGAGATGCACCATTTTAATGAGCAGGTGAAGATAGAGATATAGTCCTTTCTAATAGATATGTTGTAGTTGCGATAATGAGAAGCTATTAGTATTTTTCTTCATAGCAATTAGTCTGTTGGTTGGTTTGTATTCCCCTTGCACCATCAGCACTTTTATCTATCAATACAATGTTGATTTAAATTTTAGTGTTCCTACATCTCCGTTTCAGCTGCTTAGCTGAAAAAATAATTGTATTGACTTAGTAATGCCATGCTTAGTAAGCAAGCTACGGTTATATATTTTATGCCTCTCTGTGGTTTATTCCTCCACAGAATTAGGGCTTGAAAGCTGCAGAACTAACTCTTCAAAAATGAAGAAGCAAAATTTAATTTCTGAGTGTTAATTTTGCTTTTCTGAGCCCATCATACTATGGCAAGGTATAACAGGGAGCATACGGAAGATCTTTATCTAAAGGGAAAAAGAACAGACTTCCACATAGCTTGAAACCAGACATTGTCTCTGGGACCTTCCTGCAGCACATAGTGGCACCTAGTGGCTGCAAATACAGTAAAAATAGAAGTTTTAATACAATTCATATCCTCCCAGTCATGATTTTTTGTTAAATGCATGAACACAGTCTTGTGTAGTCCTTAATTAACCAGCTTGTGATCCCTAAGTTACACAACATCCAAAACGGGAAGAGAAAACTACCCTATGCCTTGCTAATAGCACACTGTCTGATTTGCAGCCAGGGCTCATCCGCTGTTTTCCTTCAAGCATCCTAAAAAAAACTCTGTCTTGAAAAGAAACTACATCTTGTGCAATTATGAATATCTTAAAAACCCAAATATGGATATCTTACAAACTACAATGACTAACTAGAAAAATTAGAACAACAGCAAGACTCCTAAACATCATTGCTATTACTGAAACAACCCACAAGCAACACTGAATAAAACTCAGGTGATGGCTTTCCCTTCATGAGTATCTTTGTGGTTGTATTACCTTTGACAGACCTGTGCTCTTTTAAGTCAACCCTAAGTTTATTTAGCCCTCTTGTCTCTTCTTTACATGAAATAAAGCGGGTCTTACAGTATTCAGCTATCTTCAGTGATACATCTGATATCACAATACAAACACACAAACATATGAGAAAAGCACATAAACAATCATTTGGAAGTTTAATTTGAGGCTTAGAAAGGTATTTCTCCTCATGCAGGGGATTAGCTGACCAAGTATGAGTTACAAGCAGTTTCTGATCTCTAGAATTAAACGTTCAGCATCTTGAACTTTATAGTATGGTATAGCATGGTATATATTACAAAGCTTTCATCACTGCAGGGTTTAACTATGTCTTGAAGAAGTAAAAAATAATGGTAATACCCCATAATATTCTGTCCACAGGTAAGAGAATCCTTCTCCAAACATTCTTGGTTTGATTCTGCATCAGAGAACAGCATCATTTGCAGGGTGGTCTGCACTGCAGTTGGCTGAGCTGGAGGCATTGTTTGTACTCACCTGCAGCACATTTTTTATTCCTTTCCTTTCTAAAAATTTATTTGTCATTCAGTTGTATTCGATGAATGGTTTAACCCTTCCTGACTGCTCCATTGCCCAACATCAGCGCAAGCCAGGTAACCAAAGGAAGCGTCACTTCCACCTACCCATTTCAGAATGGGCATTCTTTATAGCACTGACACCTGCTCTGTACAGGTGCCCAGGCAGTAACAGGCTGTGACATTTACAACTTTTACACAATATTCACACCGCTTCACTGCCATTTCTGCAACCTGGATTATCAAAAGGACACCATCTGCTCTGACAACTGCTTCCCTAGGAAGGCTTCACACAGGTTGGGAGCGACCATGATTTGTTTTAAAAAGACACTGCAACTCACTCTGTTTGCATTTTGCATGGCTTTAAGGGCGCAGAATGAATCAAGGCAGATAAGTGCAGTGCTATTTTGGGACACTTAGTTCAAGTGTGGGAATTCCCGTTGGCTCGCGATCAATGGCACCTTCCTTTCCCAAGCAGTGGTGTGAAGTTGGCAACGCTGTTAGCCTGTGTTTCCCAGACTTGAAATGGTCTTGGACAATCAGAAAACCCTAATGTGGTTGTGGGTGGCTAACACATGATCATGTGCATATGCTTATCTGAGACAGATAAGATCATTATTTATTAATTTATTTATTAATTTATTTATTAATTTATTTATTAGAGTAGGAAAATACATACCATTCACAGGGGATTTTGCAGTCTGAGGAAAACAGAAGTATAAAGTGAGATGAAATAACTATACTCATCATTTCTACTTCAAGTTCTTCTGCTGACTTCGCTATTTTCTTTGGAATAATTAAGCACATGCTGAAATTTGCACTTAATTTTGAATCAAGGAGGTGTAACGGTTCTGCACTATGAGGATATCAGACAACAGGTAGATCTGCTTTGTAGTTTATACTATACCATAGGGACATAGGCTACATCATGCAACCAAGCATTCAATATATGTAATTGTTTTCTCTGCTTCATTGCTGCCTGTGCATGGACCAAATTTTCAGCAAAGCTTGAGTGCTGGGTTTGCTGGGTTATACATTCATTTGGGTAGCAGAAACTTTTGCTTTTTAGAAAAAGAAGGGAAAATTCTCTGGGCTCCAGAGAATTGATCAGAGAAGATTGAAGATTTTGCATAGAAATAGTACAGAAATATAATAGACTGGAAATAAAAATCCACATCTATTCAATGTGAAGCATGCCCAGCCTTTTCTATCTGTGCGAGCTTTTGTCTTCCATAATCTGTATGTTACATTTTGAAAGTGGCTCCCCTAGACAAGCTCTTGCTGAGATGTACTATGCAGCTTAGTCCTGTTAGCTTTATTTTTAAAACACTTACATGTTTGAGCAATTAAAATATGCATACACAGACTGAATATTTTATCTATCTATCTATCTATCTATCTACTATTATTAATAAGAGCTCTCCAAGTCCACTGGTATTGTTTCTGTTCTACTCGGTAAATATGGTCCTGATGTATAAGTACCTTGTTATGCCAAAACATTTAAATTAATTACTCTGTTCAGATTCAACTCCTCCTTGGCACAAAAGAAAAGGAGAGCTTCTGGGAAATTTCCTTTGAAATTCTAGGGCTGATTAGTTCTTTCTTAAGCTACCTTTATTTCATTGTTGAGGGATACTCCTGACATCCCTCTGTGTAGTCAGATTATCCCTTAATTCCTCCTAGATACATGGACTTCTTTGGTGCCGCTTCATCCAGCCCTTGTGCATTGGTTGCAGTTTTGGGTGTGCTTTCCACGAGTCTAGTATGTCTCCTGAGAGGCCAACTTAAAATGGACAAACAAAATGGGCATTTTAGGTTTATGTTTTTTTATCAGTTAAAATGTTGTCTCTGAAAGTCCCATCTCACTTACAAGGTACTTTGGCAAAATGCAATTGCATTGATATGAGCCATTTGATGGAAAGAGGAGGGAGGTTTTGTGGGTATTTTATCCTGATGCTGCTCATCCCTATATAGTGACTTTCGTAACCCCTTTTCTCTTCTTCAGAAAGACCAAAACCTAGGAAATGGATGAATTGCTTCCTGTAAAAATCTCATTCAGTATGTTCAGTAATGGTTATGGGTTGCTACTAAGTGGTGCTTGAAGTACATTAGCCTGCCTGCTGTTGTTAATCTTCCTCCATATCTGTGGAAGCTTTGAGATTGACTTCCTGCACCTATTCCCACTTGTGCCTGCTGCCTTTCTGACCTGATGAGTGAGTTTCCCTTCACTTATCCTTACAGGAGTCAGCAAAACAGGGATATATTTTACCTCATTAAACAGACAAAGGAAAACGTCATGAGCCAAAACCTCAGTACAGAGAGAAAGCACTAGGAAGATCAAGTTGCAGGATCAGCAAATAGATACTATGAAGTTATGGGTTCAGCTGTCCAGTTATGGGCTGGCCACTAAAATGGACGAAAGTAGAAATGTAACTGTTGCTTTTGCTGCAGATGGTTGTACCACAATAGCTCCAGCACAAATCCCAAGTAAAACTGCAAATCTCCTCCCCAGTAAACATCTGAACAATGCACATGGCGGCACGATTCACCAGATTTATTTACTGAGGTGCACTTGTTTCAAGGCCCATAGGTCCTGAGCCCTGGGTGCCAGCTGATATGACTTTGACCCACCAGTGAAGAGCAGAGATTTCAGAAAGTCTCAGTTTAGGGTTTTCTCTAGCAGCTGTCAAATTCCCAGCCTATTTTGAAGAGGATACTGGGCACAGCTTTTCTAAGAGCAGCAATCTGTTTTTTCCAGAGGATATTCCAGGTGTCTGGAAAAGCAGTTGCTCTGTGTGGAATGATGTTAGCTGCAGTACAAGATAGTCAGACCTGACAGTACAACCTAATGATATATCACATGTGCTGAGGGTCCACTTAGACTTTTAACTCCATGAGACCTGAAGAACTACTCTTTCATTTGTGATTTTTCCTTCTGAGCCTGTAGAAAACATGAATGGTGATGATAATGCAAAGCATCGTTGCTTCTTCTTGCCTCAGGACGATCTGTCCTGTAAGCAACTGGTAGGAAAGGGCTCCCTCTCTGCCCTGGATTGCTTTGCCCACTCCCACATTCCTTTTACATTAATGCAGGGATGGATATTTCCGTTGTCTCAGTGGAGGTACTGAGGACAGTACCACCAGTGGCGGGATATCTGAATGTGTCCCTTTGCTGCTTAAGCAATGAATCACTTTGAAAAATCATTAGCATGTAAGAGTCCTCTTACTCCTGATGAGCAAGTATTCACACAGATCAATGAGATTATTGATAAAAAATTACTGAAAGCAGCAAGGGGCTGTCCGTTGGGTGCTAAGTTCTCAGAATTTAGTTTTGAAAGAAAAGTATGAGGAAGACATCTATGTCATAAAAACACATCAAAACTTTTAATGAACAGTGAAATCACACACCAGACCTAATCACGGTAATTAGACAGCACAAGGAAGACAAATACTGATTCTGAATACTTATTTTAGTCTAAATGCAACGATGTCTCCTGTCTATGTCTTGGGGAGATCTTTATGTCATGCCAAGAAAATTGTAACTCCTGTAAAATTTTATGAACTTCCAAGTTCACTAAAGAGAAGTGGCAGAAAATGAAACCTGAATATGAAGAACAGACTTCGGATGACTTGATGCAAGTCTGTCCACTTTCAAATTGAATCAAATGCCGCCAAATATGGAGGTTGTAAAAATACCTCTGCTCTGTGAAGTTTTAATAGGTTTGTTCAGTTAAAATGCCTCCTCTGAGTACAGCCCTTGTTTCTCTTCCTTCTTAATTCAGCATGCAGAAGTGGGTGTATTTTGAAAAAGCTAAGCTAAGATGTAGTACTGTGCTGATACTACAAGTGCAAATAGGCCACGCTAATCTGAGCTTTTGCATTATTTCTTTATACAGGTCATGCTGTAACCAGGAGAGCTTTAACACTGGCTTCAGTGGGTGTAAGTTCAAACCACTGATGTGTGGCCTAGCACAGTCATTAGCAGATGTGTCAGTATTCCTGGCACAAAGCCTCCTTATTTCTAGCTATGAGAGACAGCGTGTTCTGGTGGGCTGAAGAAGGCTTGCAGCCAAAACTGTTCAATCCCCATTATACGTGTGCTTCTGACTCCTAAGTCCTGCACGCATCCTGAGTCGCTGATATGTTGCAAGGATAAAATGAGGCTAGGCAGGGCAGAACACTACACAGATTAGGTAATGCTAACAAAATACAAAGTGCTTGCTAACTGTTCAGTATTTCTTTTGAGAAGGCAAGTCCATCCCAGTTTAGCTGCATTTTGGCTTGCAGAAAAAAAGTGAACCTCCAAGAAAGCTGCTGATTCATTACTGGAGTTCTGGACAAGCAAAGCAGGGACTCCAGCAGACAGGCTGAGACAGCTGGGCTTGTTCAGCATGGGGAAGAAAAGGCTCTGAGGAGACCTTACAGTTGTCTTCTAGTATTTAAGGGGGGGTACAAGAAGTCTGGAGAGGGATTTTTGACAAGGGCCTGTAGGGACAGGACAAGGGGGAGTTTGAGAAGAGCTCTTAGGCAGAAGTTCTTCGAAGTGTGGGTGCTGAGGCACTGGCACAGGGTGCCCAGAGAAGCTGTGGCTGCCCCATCCCTGGCAGTGTTCAAGGCCGGGTTGGATGGGGCTTGGAGCAGCCTGCTCTAGTGGAAGGTGTCCCTGTCTGTGGCAGGGGTTGGAGCTGGAAGGGCTTTAAGGTCTCTTCCAACCCAAACCATTCTGTGATTCTGTGATTCTTTATTCCAGTAAAATTTCAGAAGAGTAGAGAATACGTAGAGGTTACTTTCTTTATCTAGAAAAAATGGCCCTGGGTAACAGGGCAGGAATGTGATGCAGAGAATGAACGGGTGACCCTAAGTCAGTGTTTAACCTTGCCCAGCTTCACGGCTCAGGGCTTTTGAATGTTCTAGCCTCAGGTTGTTCTGCATCTGTAAAGCTCACTCACTTGATAGCTGTGTCACTTGTCCATGAGCACTGAGCCATCTATTATGTGAAGTAGTCATTTCCCATAGCCTAAGTGGGGATTTCTTCAGTACTTAACCTCAAACATTCAATTTTGAGTCTGATCTTTTTTTTCCTGCAGGCTGCTCCGTGTGTTGTTTTGGTTATAGTCCCTGACAGTATTTATTTCATTCTGAGGAGGTATTTAGTATAGGAACAGATGCAGATAAATCTCTAACTTCAATATTTCTTCTTTGGCTGTGACTCTCAGGTGAATTCTAACTGTGGCATATAATCATAGATGTGAATAGCAGCTATTTTATTTTCCTTCTCTGAAAAATATAATTTAATTGAAACTTGCATAATGTATGCCTTTTAAATTGAAAGGTGAGAATGCTTGAATGAGCCTGAAGGTGAATCAAAAACTCCTGCCAAATTCTGAAAGAACCAAAATTTCTCATATATTGTTATATGCAGAAAGCTATCAGTGTAACTTTCCATTTTCATCTTCACCTAATCGTTCCTAACATTTAGATATCTCTCTTTTATTGGACATATGAACCAGTCACTAAAGAAGAATGTGCAGGATATAAGTACAAAAGGTTTGGTTTGTTTTGATCCTTTTCAGTAATCCAAGTGTCCCATATATTTACCAAGGTTTCTTTATAATAATTCTTTACAGTCAAATAACTAGCTTATGCTGTAGTTTCAGACACAGATGATACCTTTTTATTAGTAATTATTTAGTATGATATTCTGCATTATTTTAGAACAGCATGAAGTTTCTTTGAGAAACTTATTTGGAAAATGAATCAGAGAAGAGAAACACAGTTCATCAGCATCTTTTCTCATTGCTCATCAAAGAAAAACATTTATTGTGTAAAAAAAGGAGGTCATCTCTTTCCAGTCACTCAGACAAGGATGACCATTTTTCTAATCTTCTTTTTTTTCCTTTTTCCAATTAGTTTTATAGTAATGGTCTTGGATAACAATTACTTACTGAGATGGGCAGAAATGGGATTTCTTGAAATACCACCTACATAAAAATAATATTTCACTACAATCCAATTTTATGATTTTTAAATAGTCTTGATATCTCCATAATGGAGAAGTAAATCAGTTGTAATCTCATCACTTCTTTTGCTGAGCGAGCTTCCACTTCTGTATAAGAAGGGAAAAGAATATTCCCTCTTCCCTTCTAGTATATTCATAAGCTCTATGTCATTTAAGTGGAAATAATGTTTGTACTGCGAATGACCCTAGCAACAAGATCATAGGAAAACACTGTGTAGTAATAAATGCCAGATTAGAAAAAAAGACAGAACCGCAAAACCAGTCTGGCTTCCCTAGCACGAATTTTGTTTTACAGAGAAACCTTGATTATAATCTGCCCACTACTCGGTTTTCTAACTATTTATTGCTGAATATACTATTTTACACAGGATACACACACCACTTCCTGATGCCCAATGCAGCCACCATTAAATCCAGCAGAGTTTTATCAATGGTAGCACTGAAGCCAGCCGTGTGACTTGCTTTGAGTTTCTTACCAACATTATATATCAACCCTGTAAAGATATTATACAGGAAAGAAGCGCAAATAGAAAAGGACTAAACCAAAAAGATTTCCTGATATGACTCGCAAGATGACTAGCACAGAAGTGTATTTTAGTGTTGCAGGGTTGTAAGACAAATTTTGATTGCAAAGAGAATTTATTAACTCTCATAGAGTGAAACAGCAAAATGAAATTACTAAAACGTGAAAATGCAATGATCCATTAAATAAATCTCAATATTTCAAATATTTAAACCATATGAACTACCAGAAGCGTGACCACTAAGTAGTTTCTACTTAGTGCTGTTCTGTGAGAAAACAAAAGCAACCCTATGTTGGATGTGTGAACTCACGCTATTAATCCTGTCCTGACAAAAATGATATCTGGCCTGTTTTATCCCCTGAAATTGGGCAAAGGGTAAAAGGTGAAAATGAGAAAACATGGCTTTTGTGCATTCATTAGCATGTTGCTAATTGAGAATTTCCACCCTGCAAGCAGCTGTGTAACCTGCCAGACCCAATTCCCCAAGTACTAATTAAATCAACCATGAGCAACATAATTTTCTAGATCTTCTGGTGTGTATAAGGAGAGGTGTAAAAATAAATATACATTTATTAGTATATTACCTAGTTAGCCAAAGTATCCACTGGAAGGGTTTTTAAATGATATTCAGAAGAAAAGTTCCCAAGCATTGGGAAGACAATTCAGCCTGTGCTGCAAAGAAGATCTCAGTACTTCTGGCCACTCAGGTCCATTGACATGGCAAAGTAGAAGGCGAACAGGATGGCTGCAGTACTGCACAGTTCCTTTGGTACCAATAGCCTCATAGAAATATTTTGTGGGGTAACCATCCTTTCTGTGAAGGGTGTTAAAGGGTGTCTAAGGTGTCTAAGATCCATGTCCTTATATTACTTCCATGTGCTCCATCTGCCACCTTTTATTTCCAGCCATCATTGCTGTTGATGCATTTGAAGCATCCTTTGGGTGTGACTTTGCTTCTCAGGACTTTCACATCATGACTAGTTTCTAAATAGCATAGTAGGTGAACTCAGCAGATACTTACTATGCCATTTATAAATGAGCTTAGGGGTGATGACTGGTAGATGTTGAAATACAGGTTGGGCTTCTTTCTATAGTTTTGCAGTGTTTTATGGGTCTTTGTTATTTTCGAAAGCAAAGAAACACAGAACAGTAGAAACAACTTGAATGTGTAGAATTTGCCCTCTCATACTTGCTTATCCTTAGTAGATGTGGTTATTAGAGACCTAGCTATATGCTTGTAACACCTTCATCTGTGCAGAGGAAATAATAAGAGTGTGGGTTTGCTTCACCATGCCCTGATTTTATTTGACTTTATTAGCTCCAGATAAGTGAGCTGAGTTATCCACTACAGGCAACTCAAATCAGGTGGATTTCACTCAGGATGCTTCTGCTTTTCCTGTCAAAGATGTTTCGGCTCTGTAACAAGTGGGGTTAAACCTGAGTGACAGTGGTGGTTTTAATGACTGCTCTTTTGTTTTGGCAGTTGTGAAAGAAATGCTTTAAGAGCAGTGGTCTGAGAGCTGCCTTATTGGTGATCACTTGAAAGCTGTTTCTCTACTAAGACGAGTAAAACTGGTAGTTTTACTGGCTGGAAACAATGATAGAAAAAATTTAGATAAAGACTGCCTGATTGTCCTTGTGAATGTTCAGTTTCTCTGTGGTGCAATGTACCGAACACATTATAGATAGGAAATATCAAATGTAAGTTTAAAATGATAAAATGCCAATTTGATCTTCATTAAAACCAGCTAAATACAGTTCATGTGTTGGAAACAATCCCTATAGGTTTTCAGGCCATGCCTGGTTCTCAGAGATTGAAAGAAAACTCTTTATCACACCAGTTGAAAGGATACTAGAAGGATTATTTTTCAACCTCTTCATAACAATTCTATGCCTTTCTTTTTGGTCTAAGTGAGTGCAGTCACCATGTATTTCATTAAAAGAGCCCAGAGACTGAGGAAATATTCTGCCAACTGGGTTTTCTGTTGTTTTCTTGGTGGGAGGAGGGTGATTTGTATTTTGTTTTTTTTAATTTTCTAAATAGTAGTGAATGGAAATGGGTATTTGGGTAACATGGAATAATGTTCCTGGTTCTTACTTGGTCATTATGGAACTAGTCCAGCTTCCAGAAGGTTAACAGGGAGTTGGCTTAAGTCCTAGAAGAGGGTTAAGATGTGATCTGGCATTCCAAGGACCAAAAATTCGAGACAGAAAAAGGCAGACAGATGACTAAAATAACTTATGCAGTAGCCATCAACATAGGTCTGTAAATGCAAGAACATTTAGCAGAACATAATGGTGCTAATTGTGCATATACAATGATGGGCAGACAGCAAAGAGGGAGGGGTATGTAAGCAAAAAAAAAAGGCGGGTTTTTGCTCACTATGATGTTGTTCCTCTATAATCTTCATGTAACGTTTAAAAAAAGAACCCAACTCAAACTCAAAACCTAAAAATACCCCTAAAAAGCTTAAGATAGCATCCAAACGAGGTAGATGTGCTTGAGGCTACAGATGATTATATCAGGAAGAAGTTTTAAAAAATAGAGAGGACTCGAGGAAACATGGTGGATGAATTCACTACTCCCCAAAGCTTGCAGAGAAGATGAAAAGCTGGAGTTGGTTTTAAGTCCATCACGACAATAACAACTTTCCATCTTAAAAAGTTACATTTTATGTTAAAGCAACCTCGACTGAAAAAATAGTGGTATACTGAAACAATGAGAAATAGCTAGTTTACACAGCCTTTTGTAACAACTCTGGCATCACATTTTGGTCTTTATGACTCCAAGAGATGGCCACTCTTAGAAAACTGATTCCAGACACTCTATAAGCTTTTAATTTACATTAGTAACAAGATGGAATCCATGCCTTACCCTATACTATAAGGCATATAGCAGGCCCATTTTATTTTCTGAAGAACTACACAGCTCTTCAAAACCAGACAGTCTTTTGATGGTATTTTTTGCTGCAGCACAGAGAAATTTTCATTTGTACAAGTAAGAGGAAGGTAGAACAGCAAATGATTTCATAAACACTCTCTGCAACCTATTACACTGCTGTGGCTCTGGAGAGATGAGCAAGACCCTAGAGGCTCTAACCTCATTAGCTGATTGTCACTCAATCCGACATCGGATTCTGAAATGATACGAGCTGCCAATTACAAGTAGCGAAGCACACGGCCCTCCACAATTGATGTATAAAGAGGCACAAAAGCTTTTCTTCAGAATAAGGAGTATTCAGTATAGAAGTCAGAGTCTCCCCAGGTGATGTAATTTAGAAGTTTGCAAATAAAAGTATGCTCCAGCAGGCCCAGTACTATGAACCAATATAGAAGATGACCAGAAAGAAACAAGAGAGTTGATAATGAAGCACATAAAAGTGGTATTAGTATGTGGCCAAAGAGCACAGGCAGCCTTGGGAATCTCTTTGCGCTGCATCCAGATGGCCGTGGGGAGCACAAGTGGTAGAGGGAAGAAAAACAGTAATTTATCTTCCTTCCCCTTTCCATTCTTGAAGAAAAATGAATGTAAATTGTATTAAATAATTGAATTGCTGCTGAAATCCTTTCCTAATTAGATGAAGAATTTCAGACAACCTTCATCTCCCAAATGGCCAAACATTCCTTATTTAAATCTTTGTGAATATGTTGTGCTCTTGCCTCTGCCCCAGTTTTTTGGCTTGTTTCTCTGTCTGTCTGTATGCATCTATCTTTACAAGAAAGAATATGGGTGGTTCAACAAAAGCAAATGTTTGTTTGTTACTCTTTGGTATTTTCCACCTACAGCCTATCCTTCACGTCCTTCAGAAAAGAATTGCATATTTATGTGTAGTGCTTAATGAGCAAATACATCCTTGCATATGATATGCTCTGCTTCCTGTCATGTACTTGTTATTCTCTTTGAGTTTACCAGTGTTCTCTGCTTTATAGATTCATGATTAATTTATTCTCAATCTACAAGAAAGATCTTTTAATTCCAAGAAGTGGGTTAGATGAATTACCAGACACTACTTTACTTCGCCTGCTTATCTATTGGAATGATTTGCAATTATCATCTCATGTCTTTCCTGAGCACAACAGAAATCATCTGTTGATGAATGAAGTTGGCGATAGACAGGGCTGTCTCGCAGCTTTTGGAATCTTTGGCAAGGATGGAGTTCCAGCCAGCAAGAAATGGTGTCAAGAGGGAAGCTGCCCTTGATGGGCACTGTTGATGCTTTGAGGAGGGCAAATGAAAGGGGACAGGTTGTGCCCATGTTGCATAAAAACATGGAGAACATCACACAAGGCCAAGCTCATATAGTCTCCAGTTCCCCTGGGGTGCTCATGGCTATGGGCAGTCCCACTTGTGAATAAGCTAGATACGTACATGTCTGGCGTGTAGTCAAAGGAAACCTCAGCTGTGTTTCAGGGATTGCTTTTGTTCATCTGCTTGTTAAGCTGAAAGAAGCTTTCATGTTGTGTGAATTTTGACTATTGATGCTTGCTCTCCATATACTCATCAACCACTGTGTATGTTGGATGACATTTCAGATACCCTGTGGCTGATGATCGAGCGAGGAGGCAAAGCTGAAACCTGAGGATAATAGATTTGCCACTGTGTGTTTTGTGCCACTAGGAGGCTGAATCTGCCAGGCATTTTTTCCAAACATGCTTCAGTGGCTTCAGGTATAAATGTTACAACACTTGTGAATCAATCGTGTATGAGGCAGAACAGCAAAAGGGCACTGAGTGGGACGCTGGCGGTCTATTCACAGATCTACCTGTTCCCAGCTCCAAACTTTGTATAGATTGCAATCTCTTAATACATATTTTTACATGTCGTGGTTTAAGCCCCGGCTGTAAATTAGAACCACGCAGTCTACTTCCCCCCCCCACTCCCCAGAGGGATGGGGAGGAGAATCGAAAGAATGTAACTCCCACGGGTTGAGATAAGAACAGTCCAGTAACTCAGGTATAACACAAATCACTACTGCTGCCACCAATAATAATAATGATAAGAGAAATAACAAGGGAAGAAAATATGATACCGCTCGCCGGAAAAGAGCCCGACCGAAAAGAGGACGTGCCCTTCCGGGTAGCTCCCAGTTACATCCCCGGGCATGACGTGCTGTGGTATGGAATACCTCTTTGGCTAGTTTGGGTCAGGCGTCCTGTCCCTGCTTCCTCCCGGCCCCTCCTCCTCCCTGGCAGAGCATGAGACTCACAAAATCTTTGGTCAGTCTAAACATCAGTTGTTATCAGCTTTGTTCCGAGGCTGAAAGTCAAAAACACAGTGCTGCAACAGCTACTAAAAAGGAGAAAAACTGACTGCTACTGCTGAACCCAGGACAGTATCCACCCCTTATTCCATACCATTCACGTCATGCTCAGATCCCACATTTTCCATATACCCTCACTCTCATTTCAGTGCACTGTTATCTTAGTGCACGGACCAATTCCTATAAAGCTACTGAGTCCGTTCGGTTCATGATGTTGGGCTCCATCTCTTGTAACAGTCTTTCAGGGCAGGAGAGGCTGTGTGCAGTGTTGGATCGTTGTCTGCTGATGCTGATCGTTCCTTCACTGTAGAACTCATCCGGTTCTATCAAAGTTCATTCTCTGTTGGGATGATGGTCGGAGGGAAGTCAGGGCCAGTCGCTGGTGCCCTGCAGACTTCTAGTTGATGGCTATAGCAGGCAACAGCGTACAATTGAGTTCATTGTCTGTTTTCCCCTAAAATCAAATCCCCTTGAGGTACGCATCGGACTTCCCCATCTTCCCGCATTACCCACCAAGTATATCCAGGTCCCTGAGCAAAAGCAATCCCACGAGTGGGTTTGCCTTTACCTGAAGCAGGAATAACCCAGACTGTCTTCCCCAGCAAATTCTTCATGTGCACCACAGGAACTTTGTCCCCCTCTACAATATGTAAAAGTTCCGACTGGGCTGGGCCAGCCCTGTTGGCAGATCCTCTGGTGTTGACCAACCAGGTGGCCTTTGGTAAGTGTGTATCCCAATGCTTGAAAGTTCCCCCACCCATTGCTCTCAGTGTAGTTTTTAACAGCCCATTATACCGTTCGATTTTCCCAGAGGCTGGTGCATGGTAGGGGATGTGATATACCCACTCAATGCCATGCTTTTTGGCCCAAGTGTCTATAAGGTTATTCCGGAAATGAGTCCCATTGTCTGATTCAATTCTTTCTGGGGTGCCATGTCGCCACAAAATCTGGTTCTCAAGGCCCAGGATAGTGTTCCGGGCAGTGGCGTGGGGCACAGCGTATGTTTCCAGCCATCCGGTGGTTGCTTCCACCATGGTAAGCACATGGCGCTTGCCGTGGCGGGTTGGTGGGAGTGTGATATAATCAATCTGCCAGGCCTCCCCATATTTGTACTTCAGCCATCGTCCTCCATACCAAAGAGGCTTTAACCGTTTGGCTTGTTTAATTGCAGCACATGTTTCACACTCATGAATAACCTGGGCAATAGTGTCCATTGTTAAGTCCACCCCTCGATCACGGGCCCATCTGTATGTTGCATCTCTGCCCTGATGGCCTGAAGTGTCATGGGCCCACCGAGCCAAAAATAATTCACCTTTATGTTGCCAATCTAAGTCCATCTGAGCCTCTTCAATCTTAGCAGCTTTATCCACTTGTTGGTTGTTCTGGTGTTCCTCAGTGGCCCGACTCTTGGGTACATGGGCGTCTACATGGCGTACCTTCACCACCAGGTTCTGCACCCGGGCAGCGATATCTTGCCACAGTGCAGCAGCCCAGATGGGTTTACCACTGCGTTGCCAGTTGCTCTGCTTCCATTGCTGCAACCACCCCCACAGGGCATTTGCCACCATCCATGAGTCAGTATAGAGATAAAGTACTGGCCACTTTTCTCGTTCAGCAATGTCCAAGGCCAGCTGGATGGCTTTCACCTCGGCAAACTGACTCGATTCACCCTCCCCTTCAGCAGTTTCTGCAACTTGTCTTTGAGGACTCCATACAGCTGCCTTCCATCTCTGATGCTTTCCCACAATACGGCAGGACCCATCAGTAAACAAGGCATACTGCTTTTCACTTTCTGACAGTTTATTATATGGTGGGGCCTCTTCAGCACGCATCACCTCCTCTTCTGGTGACATTCCAAAATCTTTGCCCTCTGGCCAGTCCATGATGACTTCTAGAATGCCTGGACGACTGGGATTTCCTATTCGAGCTCGTTGTGTAATTAGTGCAGCCCATTTCCTCCATGTCGCATCGGTTGCATGATGTGTAGAGGAGACCCTGCCTTTGAACATCCAGCCCAGAACGGGCAACCGGGGTGCCAGGAGGAGCTGTGCTTCAGTGCCAATCACCTCCGAAGCAGCTCGAACCCCTTCATAGGCTGCCAGTATCTCTTTCTCAGTTGGGGTATAGCTGGCCTCAGATCCTTTGTATCCCCGACTCCAAAAGCCGAGGGGTCGACCTCGAGTCTCCCCTGGAGCTTTCTGCCAGAGGCTCCAGGTAGGACCATTCTCCCCGGCTGCGGTGTACAGTACATTTTTTACATCTGGCCCGTTCCGGACTGGTCCAAGAGCTACTGCATGAACTATCTCACGTTTAATTTGCTCAAAGGCTTGTTGTTGCTCAGGGCCCCATTTAAAATCGTTCTTCTTCCGGGTCACATGATAGAGAGGGCTTACAATCAAACTGTAATTTGGGATGTGCATTCTCCAGAACCCCACAGCACCCAAGAAAGCTTGTGTTTCTTTCTTATTAGTTGGTGGAGACATTGCTGTTATTTTGTTGATCACATCTGTAGGGATCTGGCGACGTCCATCTTGCCATTTTATTCCCAAAAACTGAATCTCCTGTGCAGGTCCCTTGACCTTACTCCGTTTTATGGCAAAACCAGCTTTCAGCAGGATTTGGATTATTTCCCTCCCTTTCTCAAAGACTTCTTCCGCTGTATCACCCCACACAATAATGTCATCAATGTATTGCAGGTGTTCTGGAGCTTGCCCCTGTTCCAGTGCATTCTGGATCAGTCCATGGCAAATGGTAGGGCTGTGTTTCCACCCCTGGGGCAGTCGGTTCCAAGTGTACTGGACGCCCCTCCAAGTAAAAGCAAACTGTGGCCTACACTCTGCTGCCAAAGGAATTGAGAAGAATGCATTGGCAATATCAATCGTGGCATACCACTTGGCTGCCTTTGACTCCAGTTCATACTGAAGGTCTAGCATGTCCGGTACAGCAGCACTCAATGTTGGTGTGACTTCATTCAGGCCACGATAGTCTACTGTTAGTCTCCACTCTCCGTTAGACTTTCGCACTGGCCATATGGGGCTATTAAAGGGTGAGCGGGTCCTGCTGATCACTCCCTGACTCTCCAGACTACGGATTAGCTTATGGATGGGAATCAGGGAGTCTCGATTGGTGCGATATTGCCGCCGGTGCACTGTTGCGGTCGCGATTGGCACTTGTTGTTCTTCGACCTTCAGCAACCCCACAACAGAAGGATCCTCTGAGAGACCAGGCAAGGTGGACAGCTGCTCATTTTCCTCAGTCTCCAAAGCAGCAATACCAAAAGCCCATCGGTACCCTTTTGGGTCTTTGAAGTACCCTCTCCTGAGGTAATCTATGCCGAGGATGCATGGAGCCTCTGGACCAGTCACAATGGGGTGCTTTTGCCATTTCCTTCCAGTCAGGCTGATCTCAGCCTCCAGTACAGTCAACTCTTGGGAACCTCCTGTCACTCCAGAGATATAGATGGGTTCCACCCCTTGACAGCTTGACGGCATCAGGGTACACTGTGCACCGGTATCTACGAGAGCTTTATACTTCTGTGGGACTGATGTGCCAGGCCATCTGACCCACACAGTCCAGTAAATCCGATTATCCCCTACCTCCACCTGGCTGGAGGCAGGGTCCCTCTAACAGTCATCACAACGTTGGACACCTAAGTCGTATTGAAAGGGATTATTCTTCGTTATCATAGGAGCTGGAGTAAAATCAGCTCTTCCGCTCCATCTGGGAACCTGCTCACCAGAGACTGAAGCCGCAGCTCTCATGGGATGATTAGTCTTGACCCTTGTTCCTATTTTCAATTCATGCACCCGTTCCTCCAAAGCTGAAGTAGGTTTTCCATCCCACTTCGTCATGTCTTCTCCATGATCCCGCAGGTAAAACCATAGGGTGGCCCGTGGTGTTTGCCTTCTATATCTTCTGTCTCGAACAATAGGACGTCTTTTGTTAACAGCTGAGACCTGTGTTGGTACACGTGAGGAGCTGGATAAATCAGATAGATCGTCCCTCAATTGTTTGAGATCCTGGGACAGTTTTTCCACAGCTGAGATGATGGAAGGGGTGAGATTGTCTTCGAACTCTCGGAGTTTATGAATCATTTCATCCACTGTTGGTGTTACTATGTCACCCCAGGTTACTGTTGCCAATGAATGGGCATATGATGACGGTGCATTCCGTGTAAGTTTTCGCCACATGGGTCGTGTACATTCGACTTCATCTGGGTCTATGGGTATATCTCCGTTATTCGGTTTGATGTGATAGATCATCTCTACGATGGCTGATTCCCTCAGAGACTGGATGCCTTTGTCTAAAGTAGTCCACTTGCCCGAACGACTTGTAACATCGTCCTTGTATGGAAATCTTTCTTTCACAGCTGCCAAGAGCCGCCTCCAAAGACTGAGGGACTTTTTCTCTCTTGCAATTGCTTTGTCAATTCCCCCTTCTCTAGCAAGTGATCCCAGCTGCTTGGCTTCCGTACCTCCTAGTTCGTGACCATCGGCCCCATTGTCCCAGCATCGCAGCAACCAGGTGATGATGTGCTCCCCTGGTTGACGGGTAAAATCTTTTCGCATATTCCGTAGCTCGGTTGAGGTCCGAGGTCGAGAAGTCACCTCTTCTTCTTCTTCGTCATGTGATGATGACTCCTGACCAGATGCTGTCCTGAGTGGTGAATACATTGTTTCTTCATCTCGCTTCACCCTTCTTGCCTCTTTTTTGCTTTTTCTCTTGCGTAGAGGGGCAATCGATATTGGTACGAATTGGTCCTCTGGTTTAGCTGCAGTCATCACTGTGGTTTGAGTAGCAACAGTACTTGTTGCTGGGGGTGGTGTAGCTGCTGTGGTTGGAGCTGGGGTAGCTTCGCTGTCTGTTGCAGTTGAAGTTTGAGTAGCTGCTGTACTTGTCGCTGGCGGTGGTGTAGCTGCTGTGTTTGGAGCTGGGGTAGCTGCACTGTCTGTTGCAGTCGAAGTTTGAGTAGTGGCTGTACTTGTCGCTGGGGGTGGTGTAGCTGCTGTGCTCGGAGCTGGAGAAGCTGCGCTGTCTGTTGCTTCGCTCTCAGATCCAGGGACATTTTTTCCCTTTTGAAGGTGCTGGATAGCGTTGAACAAGGCCCGGTAGGCATAGGCCAAGCCCCAGCACGTTGACATGATTTGTCCCTCTCTGGTATGACCAGGATGACAGCACACCTCATTTAAGTGTTTTACTAATTCTTCTGGATTTTGCAGTTGTTCGGTGGTGAAATTCCAAAACACTGGAGGGGCCCACTGACCTAGGTACTTGCCCATACTATCCCACACACCTTGCCACTCATGGCTGTCCAGCCTTGGGGAAAATCTCTCGGTCCCCCTATTTTGTCGTCTAACCCCAGACAAGACCCAAACCCGACTCTGCTTAACTCTTGAGATCAGACGTAATGGTTGTGGACAAAACACACTCTGTATGCGTGCCAACATGGTGACCCCCATCACAATCAGCAAACAGGTCTCAACAATATTAAAAGGCCACTCAAAAACTTCAAAACTCTCAAACGATGCTGTAAACGGTCTGGGAGGGGCACTGGGAGGGTAAAAGAATGTCTCCTTCATAGGTTGACCACCCAGGAAGGAGAAAAAAGATGTATAGTTGCTAAGCATTTGTATTATATACCTCCCAAAGTATAAAGGTGGTGACCACACTGGGAACACAAGCCAGATCAGTTTCATGATCAATCCTTCTATTGTATTACAAGTCATTGCTACAAAATACAACGAGACAACAACCTTAGCCCAAGCCCCACACTTGAAAAACACCAACACAGCAAATACCGGCTCTAAGTAACCTACGGCATATTGAGACTGTGAGATCAAAAACAACAACTTTGAGAGCCAATAAATCAGCATTGTGACGAGTGACTATTAATCTAAAACACTGAATGCTTATCACAAATACGATTAGACACACTCCGGTCAGATCTGTCGTTATCTCAACCCTTCGGGCCCCACGTTGGGCGCCAAAAAGAACTGTTGTGGTTTAAGCCCCGGCTGTAAATTAGAACCACGCAGTCTACTTCCCCCCCCCACTCCCCAGAGGGATGGGGAGGAGAATCGAAAGAATGTAACTCCCACGGGTTGAGATAAGAACAGTCCAGTAACTCAGGTATAACACAAATCACTACTGCTGCCACCAATAATAATAATGATAAGAGAAATAACAAGGGAAGAAAATATGATACCGCTCGCCGGAAAAGAGCCCGACCGAAAAGAGGACGTGCCCTTCCGGGTAGCTCCCAGTTACATCCCCGGGCATGACGTGCTGTGGTATGGAATACCTCTTTGGCTAGTTTGGGTCAGGCGTCCTGTCCCTGCTTCCTCCCGGCCCCTCCTCCTCCCTGGCAGAGCATGAGACTCACAAAATCTTTGGTCAGTCTAAACATCGCTGTTATCAGCTTTGTTCCGAGGCTGAAAGTCAAAAAACACAGTGCTGCAACAGTTACTAAAAAGGAGAAAAACTGACTGCTACTGCTGAACCCAGGACATTACAACACCTGGAAAAGGAACTTAAATTTTCAGTGGGGCCTTTAGGTGCTGCTGGAAGAGATCTTGCTAAATTATGTAAGTATGCAGTGCAGAGGAACATGGACTTAAGAACACCTATGAAGAAGGGTAGGATGGGAAGCAATTGTGAAGACTTCACATATCCAGTATATGACTGCATATGACTGGGTAGAAAATACAACCTGTCTGCCTCTGGGCTCCCAAAAACCAATGCTGTCATCTGCAGAGAAAAAAGGCACTGTAATTGGTGTAATTGGCCACTAAATGTTTAGCTGAGTTTTATGTAAAGAGGAAGAGCGTTGCAACATATGTTTAGTAGCACATGTTTCCTTTAAGAAATCTCAGTCCTAGTAAAGTTTTGAGGTCACATAATGTTACAGCTGCATTAAGAATTCATAGTATGAAGGAAAATGTCTTGCCCGATTTGTGATACCTTAAGAAAATAAAAAAAGGATTATTTTATTCATTCATCTCTATGAAAAATAAAAACAAGCCTGTCTCTTTTTTACCATGAAGATAAATTGACACTGTCTTTAAACTGCTGCCTGTGAGAACAAGGGAACACTTAGAACAGGTATAAAACTTTAAATACTGAGAAAATCATTTAACAGTCACACTCATCTGCTTGAGGCAGGTGTAGCTAATAGGGAGAAACGGAAGGAACAGCTGTATCTTGGATAAAAGCTGCTTGGCCATACAAAGATAAATAGCTAACAGCTGGTTTTCCACAAGGGGTATCCTTGCTGTAATGCCCCTGTTTCTGCTTCCTTGCTCCAATGAATCTTCTCTGAGGCCAAAGGGGAAGACATGTTTATACATCACAGAGACAGATGCTGTCATCCTTGAAGATGATAATTTGTCCTGGCTATAGAAAATTAACTCTCATTGGTCACTGTGGGAGTGGACACAGATGTTTTGTATTATGGTGTTCAAAGTCACACTAGTTGTTAGGGTAGCAATGTGCATGGGTTTTCTAGAAATGTGAAAAATGGTAAACAGGGAATGTGCCTCTTTGAGCTTAAATTCCCTGTTTTTTATTGTAACTTTTATGCAGATTTGCAAGATGTTTTGAAGAGAGTATAAGAAGAGAGTTTCACTGGATGCTTTACCATCCCTTCTAATTTTGCAGTTGATACCCTGACACAAATGCAACATCCTAGACACGAACATGATATTAATCACAACAGGGCTGCAATTATAATATGTAAGATATTTCAGCTAAAGGGAAAGAACAGTCTCTCACTTCTAAAGCACTGATGAGGGCCTCAAGGGGGTGACTGTGTAAGCCTGATCTTATCTAATTTTCTCTGACTGCAGGATGGTGAGGCACTTGTATCCTATGCTGGTGGATGCCCAAGAGCAACTGAGTTCTGACTGTGTTACAAGTGGTGGGTTCTATCATCAAACCTGCACGTAGCATTTTTTTGAAAGCCCAATCTCTACTATTTCAAATTAAACTCTTTCTTGTTGCTTTTCTTCCCCAGCATGTGCTATAAACCAGCATGTCTTATAATCTCGTTGACCTGCTTGACATATACCGTCTTGAGACCTTTTCATATTCTTAATATTATATTTATTTCTATAGTTGTTATAATACATTTATTAATATATATATATTTGAAGGCCTAGAGTGTTGCTTGTTATTTTTGGGTTACAGCACCTATCCAAATATATTTTGAGCAGAATTTCCAATTTTTACCCAAAAACTGAGCACTTGGATGAACTTGTAATCATTAAGTGGTAGATACAGGTAAACCTAATACAATGTAAACTTCACTACTGAAAGTTTACATGAGAGAGAAACACGTGAAACAGCCTGAGAAATTTTCCAGTAAATCTTTCGTATGTCTTTATTTTTCAGCAGCTTTTCTGCAGAGAAAATATATGCCTCCTCCTAGAATATCTGAGGCTTGCCAGGAAGAAGTGGTAATTTTTATATATAAAGTGCTGGATAAAGGAGGTTTTGATTTTACAGCATCTGTCAATCTGAAATCTTTCAAACTCTTCCACTTTTATGGGCAATTCATATATATATATATATATATATGTTTTCCTGCTTCTCAGATTTCAGACATTTAAGCCTAAATTTTACACTGAATTATAGCGAACTTTTGAGTTGTTAATTTAAAAGGTAATTTAATGTTATTCTATTAATTAGGTTGTATCTGCACAATACAACCTGAGTTTGCCAGAAATGCAAACTTTTATTCTCAAATGTCAGGATCCTATTACCTACTCTGGATTATTTTACATCCTGATCCTTCATATTCCTGAATATGCATAGGTCAAAGGGAACAGAGAGTGTAACTGATATTAACTTGGCTTGACAGAGATTCAGTGCAATGTGATTGTTGCTGAGTCAGAATATAAACTACGTAACAAAACTAAAGAAAAATCAATGTGAAAAAGAACATTTTCTATTAAAAGTAAATTTCCAGCCTTTCCAAGATACAAAGGCATTTTATTTTATTTATTTTTTCCCAGGAAATCTTATAAATATTGACTTGCTTTTTTTGTTAAACACTTTCCTTTTTTGCTGTGGTTTAACCCCAGCTGGCAACCAAACCCCACAGAGCCACTCACTCACTCCCCGTCTGGTGGGATAAGGTAGAGAATCTGAAAAGTAAAAGAAAACTTATGGGTTGACATAAAGACAGTAAAGCAAAAGCTGTGTGTGGAAGCAGAGCAAAACAAGGAATTCATTCATCACTTCCCTTTGGCAGGCAGGTGTTCAGCCATCTCCATCACATGTAACGGTGACTTGGGAAGACAAACACCATCACTCCAAACGTTCCCTCCTTAATCCTTCCCTTTATTGTTATGATATCCTATGGTCTGAGATATCCCTTGGGTCAGCTGAGGTCAGCTGTCCTGGCTGTGCCCCATCCCAGCTCCCTGTGCATCTCCATCCCACTCGCTGTGAGGAGCAGAAAAGGCCTTGACTGTGTAAGTGCTGCTCAGCAGTAGCTAAAACATCCCTGAAAATTCAAAGGAAAAAAGAGGCTTATAGAAGATGGAAGCAGGGACAGGCGGCCTGGGAAGAATACAAGGATGTTGTCCGGGAAGCTAGGGACCAGGTTAGGAAAGCTAAGGCCCGGTTAGAATTAAACTTGGCTAGGGATGTTAAGGATAACAGGAAGGGATTCTATAGGTACGTAGCGAGTAAAAGACAGACTAGGGACAACGTAGGCCCCCTCCGGAAGATATCGGGAGAACTGGCTACCCTGGATTTGGAGAAGGCTGAGGTTCTTAATGACTTCTTTGCCTCAGTCTTCACTGGCAAAGGCTCTGACTGCACCACCCAAGTCTTGGAATGTGGACGCAGGGACTGTGAGAATGAAGACCCTAGGCCCGCTGTTGGAGAGGATCTGGTTCGAGACCATCTTAAAAACCTAAACGTACACAAGTCCATGGGACCTGACAACATCCATCCACGGGTCCTGAAGGAGCTGGCGAATGAAGTTGCTAAGCCACTGGCCATCATATTTGAAAAGTCATGGCAGTCAGGTGAAGTTCCCGACGACTGGAAAAAGGGAAACATAACCCCCATTTTTAAGAAGGGGAAAATGGATGGCCTGGGGAATTACAGAGCAGTCAGTCTCACCTCTGTGCCTGGCAAACTCTTGGAGCAGATTCTCCTGGAAGACATGCTAAGGCACATGAAAAACAAGGAGGTGGTTGGTGACAGCCAGCATGGCTTCACTAAGGGGAAATCCTGCCTGACCAATTTGGTGGCCTTCTATGATGGGGCTATGGAACTGATGGACAGGGGCAGAGCAGTTGATGTCATCTACCTGGATTTGTGCAAAGCGTTCGACACTGTCCCACATGACATCCTTGTCTCTAAATTGGAGAGACATCAATTTGATGGGTGGACCACTCGGTGGATAAAGAACTGGCTGGATGGCCGCACGCAAAGAGTTGTGGTCAATGGCTCGATGTCCGGCTGGAGACCGGTAACGAGTGGTGTCCCTCAGGGATCAGTGTTGGGACCGGTCTTGTTCAACATCTTTGTCGGTGACATGGACAGTGGGATTGAGTGCGCCCTCAGCAAGTTTGCTGATGACACCAAGCTGTGTGGTTCGATTGATACGACAGAGGGAAGGGATGCCATCCAGAGGGACCTCAACACACTTGTGAGGTGGGCTGATGCCAACCTGATGAAGTTTAACCATGCCAAGTGCAAGGTCCTACACCTGGGTCAGAGCAATCCCAGGCACAGCTACAGGTTGGACAAAGAAGAGATTCAGAGCAGTCCTGCGGAGAAGGACTTGGGGGTGTTGGTCGATGAGAAAATGAACATGTGCCGGGTTCAGTGTGCGCTCGCAGCCCAGAAAGCCAACTGTATCCTGGGCTGCATCAAGAGGAGCGTGACCAGCAGGTCAAAGGAGGTGATCCTGCCCCTCTACTCTGCTCTCGTGAGACCTCACTTGGAGCATTGTGTGCAGTTCTGGTGTCCTCAACATAAAAAGGCCATGGAACTGTTGGAACAAGTCCAGAAGAGGCCACGAGGATGATCAGGGGACTGGAGCACCTCCCGTATGAAGATAGGCTGAGAAAGTTGGGGCTGCTCAGCCTGGAGAAGAGAAGCTGTGTGGAGACCTCAGAGCAGCCTCTCAGTATCTGAAGGGGGCCTGCAAGGATGCTGCGGATGGACTCTTTATCAGGGACTGTAGTGACAGGACAAGGGGTAACGGGTTCAAACTGAAACAGGGGAAGTTTAGATGGGATATAAGGAAGAAATTCTTTCCTGTGAGGGTGGTGAGGCACTGGAATGGGTTGCCCAGGGAGGTTGTGAATGCTCCATCCTTGGCGATGTTCAAGGCCAGGTTGGACGAGGCCTTGGGTGGCATGGTTTAGTGTGAGGTGTCCCTGCCCATGGCAGGCGGGTTGGAACTAGATGATCTTAAGGTCCTTTCCAACCCTAACTATTCTATGATTCTATGATTCTATGATCAATACCATTTCCAGCGCAAATACAAAACATAGCTCCATTGTTGCTACTACGAAGAGAATTAATTTTATCCCAACCAAAACCAACATACTTATTGAAAGGCATTTTCTGATGAAAAACTCCTTTAATTAAGGTTTTCCAGCAAATTTTGATGTACAGGTGTTGTGGTTTACATCCTGTCGGTAAGTCAGCCACGCAGTTTCTACTACCCCCCCATCTCTCCCGGAAGGATGGGGAGGAGAATCGAAAGAATGCAACTCCCACAGGTTGAGATAAGAACAGTTTAATAACTAAGGTATAACACAAATCACTACTGCTACCACCAATAATAATAATGATAAAGGAAATAACAAGGGAAGAGAATACGATACCTCCCGCTGAAACGAGCCCAACCGAGCAGAGCGTGCCTTTCTGGGTACCTCCCAGTTACATCCTGGGCATGACATGCTGTGGTATGGAATACGTCTTTGGCTAGTTTGGGTCAGGTGTCCTGTCCCTGCTTCCTCCTGGCTTCACCTCCTCCCTGGCAGAGCATGAGACTCACAAAATCTTTGGTCAAACCAAACATCAGTGTTATCAGCTCTGTTCCCAGGCCGAAAGTCAAAAACATGGCACTGCACCAGCTACTAAGAAGGAGGGAAAATGACTGCTACTAATGAACCCAGGACAACAGGCTTGGAGATTTTCAACTATAGTGTCAGATTCTTTTCACTTTTTATTTGGTCTGTTTTGAAAGGATGTATTTGAAGGTCAAACCCTGAAGGGTAACAGAGCTTTTGCAAACCTAGTCCTGAACTTTTTTCCAGGGGGAGAAAAAAAAAGAAGTTAAGAAAAAAAAAAGAGCAACTAAATCTTTTTATTAAAGGTTTTGTTTGAGTTAATTAAATCTTATCACATTTGTATGCACTTTCTAATTAACAATTAGCCATGTTTTCTTTGTAATAAATGAAAAATCTTTCAGGAGCACGCATATGGATAAAAGCGTGCAGCAACTTAATGAATCTGTATTTAATCTCTGGAGAGTTAAGTTAAATTTAGCAACAGTGACAAGCAAAACTGTACATTGGTTTAGGGTCTCAGATGTGACAATTTCTTTACAAAATCAACTATCTGCGGTAACAAAATGTTCCAAAAATAGTGTTGCTCAGTACAAAGTCTGAATACTTCACGTAAAAAGTGAAGAAAGTAAATTTGATTTGAACAATGGAGTATTTAGAAGAAATACTGAATTTATCAAGATAGTTTAATGTACAAGAAACTTTGGCAGTTGGCAACACCCACGTTTGTCCTAAGTTTTTAACAGGTCTTCTTTTCAAATATTTCATATTTAATAGGGAAAAAAAATGTGTTACTGCCTCTGTTCTACTAGATATAATGGAAAATTTCACAGTTCAGTAAGTTTGCAACTTAAGGTAAACTACAGGCCTCTGCAAAGTCATCAGCCCAACCAGCTAGTTCATTTTAAATCTACAGCCTGCTTTCTCTACAGTGGATTTAGCCAACTCACATGTTGGCGTGTTCTGTCTCGTCACTCTTACAAACATCCTTTTCCTTCTTGTACAGTCAGAAGACCTTGATGATTAAAGCAATACTTCCATGAAATGGATTTTCATCACAAAATGCTGCATTGGCTATATCTGAATATAGGTCTGCTCCCAGGCAAGTAAAAACACAGAGACTTCATGCCATCCAGGCTCCCCTTCCAGGCTTGGCTGCAGGGGTGGTTTCACTTTGTGCAAATCACAGAGCCTTTGGGCTAGTAAGAGACCAACTCTATAGCTCTGTAGTTAATATCTCCTCCTAGATTGTGGAAACTGATGTGTTAAATTGCTAGGTTATTTTGGGGTTGAAGAATCCATCTCAGCTTTATAATGACTTTATAAGAGGTTTGTATTTGGAAAATGAAATGGGATTCTCCTAATCCTACTGATGTTCTTCAAATGGAAGAAAACTTCCTCATCCATTATTAGTGTTAAACTCTTACTATATCATTTTTGTTTGTGCTTACTCCCTTGGTATTGACGTAGTACGACATTTTTGGACTAATGGCATTTTCTCTGTGAAGTCCTAAACTATGACCCAAATCTTAAACAGCAGATGGTGTGTAATGAATGTACCTTACTGAGCATTTTAAGAAAAGATCATCAGCTCTGTGGTTTAGTTCTGAACGTACCCAGCCAGTGTCTGATGCCCCTTGGATGACTAGTTGGGTACACTGATTTCCAGAACCATTTCCTGCAAAAGAACTTCAGCACCTGCCGGGATGGTGGTGGGAACAGGCAAAATGAAGCTTTGGAAGTGCACAGGCCAATTGCTGGCTCTGTGTATCAGCATTAATGATATCTTGAATATATAGTGCCAGAGGCGCTGCTGACTCTTTGGCATGGAGTGCTTGTTGCCAAACATTGAGTTGTCCTGAGCCCCATTGACATCAATGGAAATTAAGAATCCTCAACATCTGTCAGGATTTAACTCAGAATAAAGCTGGTTATAGCGTGTTTTTTCTGTGAATTAGAATTTGTTACATAACCATGGAAGGCACAGTGCTTTCATTTCAAACATTGGGAGCAAAGAAGTAGTAAGCTATGGAGCAAAAGTCCATGTTTATGTTGGCCTATAGTGATATAGTTATATCAAGTGTGAAAAATAATGAGAAGTAATTTTTTCCAAAAAGAGTTCTTTATCTGTTGTGTGTCAGTTCACTTTTCCCTGTGACCAGCACATGTTTTATGCTGCAGATGCCTGTTTACTTGCAAATGGAAAGCTATATTCCTTTAGTCTTGCACATTTCTATTTACAAAGCCAATGGCTTCTTCATACGAATAGAATGCTGGACAATATCAATCTCATGATGCAAAAACTTCTTATTGATTGATATTTATGTCATGCCTTGAGGCCTCAGCTCTACTGAGTTAGGCAAGTTTCAGACTTGTACTGGTGATTAATGATATGACGCAAAAAATCAGAAGACAGTCACAGAAAAATGTGTCTGTACAAGAGGTGAGGAGGAAAGACATCAAATGAAAAACAGCTTAAAGTATCCTTAGAATTAAAATTGTCTAGATAGCCATTTTATCCAGAAGATTATTCCTCAGTACTCCTCATATTTAACAGAAGCGCTACCAAGTAAAGGGAAAGTGGGTTGACTGTTGTGATCAGTTTTCTTAACTGGCTAAGGAATGTGAATGTACCAACTTTTTGGTCATCTGCCTTTTGTTATCTCTCTTGACCTTCTTTTTATCCACCAGTTATGATCTGGAAAAGCAATCTAATAAAACAAGGTGTACATTTTAGGAGGAGAAACTCATGTGATTTAGGTAATTATCAAAACAATTATTTTTAGACAATTTCTCTTATGCAAGCACCTGGAATTGTTTTAAAATATGAGCTTACTGAGATTTATAAGCATGTCAAATATTGTTATGCCCATTAATGATCTACATCCCTATGAAGGCTGTGTAAATGTTTAAAGATTTTGTTGAGACAGCTGTGGAAACTGAAAAGATAATTTTATGTCTGCTTCTACTTCTCAAACATTGACGTTTTCTAGAGTTTTGTAGTCACTTTTCATGAGAGGCTTTTGTCATGAAATGCTTTCTTGCATAAGCTTCTCCTTCCCACAAATTTCTTCAAGTGAGAATGACATTGAGATCACCAAGTCCTAATCAGTCCCTTCAGTCTTTCCTTCTTCCTTTGCTGACTGCAACATGTTGGTGGCCTCCAACAGAAAGTAACAGCTTTTTCTTTGCCTTCTTGTTACTAATAATTGTAAAAACGTACATTACTTTCCCTGATATCCCCAGATTCAAGATCCCAGTCAATTTGTGTAGGATCTTAAGAAAAGGTCTGTGTCTGCTTTACTTATTCTTGCTATAAAGCACATGAAGAAAGACATACAGTAGGCATGAGAACAATACGAACAAAGTAACAGGTAAGATTTAGAGCCTTACGACCTTTCCAGTGTTTGCTTTTACCAATTTACTCTTTACATTTTGATGGATTAAAAGTCCTGACAGGCACAACCCATCTTTCCTAACATTTTGCCAGCCTGCACTTTTGTTTTTCTTTGACAAAAACTGCAAGCCTGTTACCTTGTATGCCATTCTGCTGAGGATTTTCATTTATAACAATATATAACCGCTATCAACAAAGGAGAAGTTGTCAAAAAAGTGAGACCAATGTTTACTTCTGTTGAACAAGCTGACCATCGGTGATCTTGGAAAACACAACTAATCTCTATGTGTTTCTTTACCCTTAGGCCAAAATGATCACATTTTCAGCATCAGCTGATAAAATCTCTTTCCTAAAGGCAATTTTATATTTATCTGTGTAAAATGTTTTCTTTTACTTAAAATGAATGATTTTTTTCAAGGTCAGAACTATCTAGGCTTTCTTCCAAGACTAATTACTTAAGAATCTCTGCAAAGAAAGAAGGAAAATTTATTCCAGTTTTCTGAAAGTGATGTTACAAAAAAAAAACAGCTTTATATGATAAAAAATGGCATTTCGAGTTCAGATTGTAAAAAAATGTTTTCTTAAAGCACTAAACTTAATGTTGTTTTAAAATCCGCTTCTACATTGTTAATTATTCCGTTGACTGTGTGAGGAAATGGAACCCATAGTTAGATTTGGAATTTTTTTCTATATCCTTGTATGAAGCCTTGAACAAATTATTCAAAGAGAAATGAGGGGAAAAAAGAAAAAGATTGGAAGAATACTTTTCTCGTAAAGAATTTCAAAGGAGTTACTTTGCAATGTTACAGGATTGTCCTGAGCGCTAATTCCAGTGATGTGAAGCCCATAAGACATTCCAAAAGCCCTATGGTTCATATTTCAGTTAACATCATCCCATAATATTTTTTTCTGTTGGAAATTGCAACTTTTCCTTGTACTGAAATCAAAGCCAGGTCCCTGTGTATTGCAGAGCTCAGCCTGCGTTGTAGATTCTCTATGTCAGATTCACACAGAATAATGAATCTCTTCAAACTCAGCTTGGAGCTGTTGTCTCCATCTGTAGAAGATTGGTTTTATTTGTTAAGTTTTTATCTCAATAGATTTATGGGTTTATAGACAAGGAATAACTGGTTGGGATATGAAGACTGGGGCAGACTTGGTTGCTGTGGCCATGGAATGGTGGAGTTTGGGATCCTGAGAAAACAGAGCAAATAGCAGGACCACAATCCTGGATTTTAGAACAGACTTTGGACTGCTTAGAAGAATAACAGAGGACACTGCCTTAGAGAGAAGAGTTAGAAAAGAAGAGTCAGTTGATTGTCAAGGATCATCTCCTCCAAGTTCATGACTGGACAATCCCTTTGAGAAGGAGGTTATTCAAAAGTGGCAGGAGCTCCTGTGATGAACGAATTGTTCCTGGCAAAAGTGGACTATAAAAAGGAAGCATATAAGTGGTTGAAGTAGGGACAAATAACCCAGGAAAAATATGAAGACTTTTTCAAAACTTGCAGGAATGGAGTTCGGAAATCCAAGTTGGAGCTGTATCTGGTGAGGGATACAAAGGGCAACAAGGACTTCTGCTGGTATAAAAGCAGAAAAAAAAGAGTAGGGAAAATGTGGGCCAGCTGCTGAATGAGGCAGAGAACCTTGTGACATAGGACATGCAAAGGGTACTCAATGCGTTCTTTTCTTTGCTCTTTACTAGGATGATTTTCCTTCAGGAATCCCTGGTCTCTGAGACTTATGGGAAAGTCTGAAACAAGTACAAAGTAGTCAAGAGTCCAGTGACAGGACAAGAGACATTGGCCACAAACTGGAATACAGGAAATACCATTGAAACATAGGAAAAACTTGTTTTTATAGTGTGAGTGTGCAGACTTTTCTGGAATTGGCTGCCCAGAGAGGGTGTGAAGTCTCCATCAGTGAAGATATTAGAAACCTGACAACATAGCCCTCTGCAACCTGCTCTAGCTGACCCCGATGATCTCCAGAGGTCCTTTCAAGCACATTGTGGCTCATATGTAAGCTGTGGCTTACTGCTACATATGCTTCTCCGTGTTCATGAAGAAGGATCACATCAGCTTCCTCCTCATTGGTAACAGTTCTTTGTGGTAACTTGTTACTGCAATAACTGTGAGAATTGGTGTCACTTTGCCGAAGGTTCTGCACAAAATCTGCAACTTCAGCTTTTCCTGCCATAAGAAAGTGCAGCCTAAATATGAAATTAAAGCAAGTGCACACGAGACACTGGCAACACAGTGTAATGGTGAAAATACTAAGAACATTATAACAGTCACAACCACCTTTCCATTCAGTTACCACAGGCATCAGAGCAGAGGAGAAGGTTAAGGAAGCAGTTGATTGAGAGTATTTTGTAAATGGTCATTTGCCCCCTCCTTCCATGTACGAAGAAGCGATGCTGTCATAATCTACATAAATTTTGATTTTAGAACTACTATTTAACCCCCCCTTATGTTTATTATTTTATTACCCTCTTTCAGTTGGATGCATATTTTCTTAGTTTTCAAAAGTAGAACAAAATACAGTTTTTAATTATCTATTTATAGCAGCTTAGTGGAGATGCGTAAATCTTTAATACTATATACTTGTCCTTGAGGTTTCTGTCACCATCCATAATTTAAAGCAAGTAAGTCTTGAATTTAGAAAGGTTCAGTCTGCACTCACCATTTATCTGGATCCAGAAGCAACTTACAGCATGCCTGCTTTATCCTCAGGGGGTTAATAATGAAGCCTGGAACTTTGATGAGGTGATAAGATACAGAATGTTTACAGAAGTATGGAAGGATCACTGGATGTTTCAGGTGTAGCACCACAGCCTTGGGCTCTCTGCTGCCAGCAACTGTGAACTTCAGTAGAGTGTTCAGTGGAGAGTAAAATTCAATTAGGAGTGAATTGTGCGAGGGTCCTCTGCCTTCATTCTAAAGATGGTAAGGCCTGACAGCACCTCTGTCCACTCAGGATGAAATTTATTGTGTGCTAGACTTCACTATCATATATCAACTCTATAGAATTAAAAGCAGTCAGGTAAAATGCTGGTAAAGAAAGCATCTAACGATTTGGGTTTAAAAAAGTCAGCCTTCAACTCTTGCATTTTTACTAGAAGTACTATTTTGTAGAGCAGTTAAGAGTTCTGAAAGTAATTGCAGCTTTGTACTGTAACAAAAAGGGTCTGCTGCCATAAATCATTTGCCCTTACTTAATAAAACCTTATTTTTTAAAAATTAGAACAGCAAACGAGCATAGTAGGAGACAAATTTCTTTAACTAGGATTCTGTATCTTTTATCTGCTTTCCACTGAAGGTTTAAATCAAAGGCAGAAGAACAGAACACAGAATAGCAATGTGTTACTTAAATCTGCTTGGAAGTAAAATCTTCCATCTCAATAAGAATTCATAGAATCACAGAATGGTTTCAGTTAGAAGGGACCTTAAAGCTCATCCAGTTCCAACCCCTGGCCATGGGCAGGGACACCTTCCACTAGAGCAGGTTGCTCCAAGCCCCTGTGTCCAACCTGGCCTTGAACACTGCCAGGGATGGGGCAGCCACAGCTTCTCTGGGCACCCTGTGCCAGCGCCTCAGCACCCTCACAGGGAAGAGCTTCTGCCTAAGAGCTCATCTCAATCTCCCCCTTGTCCTGTCCCTACATGCCCTTGTTAAAAGTCCCTTTCCAGTTTTCTTGTAGGCCTCCTTTAGGGAGATTTTTCCTTTAGGAAATTCTTCCAGGATTAAAATGTTGAAGTACATTTCTTGAGATTTAGGGTCTAATTAACATTTATCATATTGAAGTATACTGAGAAATTGTGGTGTGTTTCTAGAAGGTCCTCAACTGTACCCACAATCTAAAAGGCCCAGGTCTCTCTGGGAGAACGATGATTAAAAACAAAATCTAAAGCTAAAATTAAAGTAATTATGAAATTTGCAAGAAGATGCAAGCTAAAACATAATTTTAAAGCTAAGCATAATTTTCTGACCAGGAGGGAACTTCTTAGGTCTATATAAATCACACAAGGGCTGTAATTCAGAAAGGCTGTCTTAGAAATCATGGTTATCAGTAGGTAGTTTCCTTCCAGCGTGATACTAGGGGTTTTGTCTTATCAGTAATGGATGATGGCTCTGTCTACGCTGTGAGCACTGCCTATATCAATGTAGGTTTGAGATAAAAACACAGATCCTCCAATCTTCCCGCATTCTTTACCAGACTATTCCACTTTAGGCTGACCAGCTCTGGAGCAATGAAGCATTAAAAGTTTACATCTATATTAATAAAGTAACATTGTCAAGGCACAAGGTTTGCATGACATCCATACTGCTTTCTAGCCTGGCATGGCTTTGATGAGCATCAGCTCACTTAAACAGAGCTCAGGCACAGTTAAGGGGTTAGCATGGGCTGTGGTCTACTTCAACAATCAGTTTGGATTTTGGGGTTCTGTGCTGGGAATGTAAAGAGGTTTATCTGTTCTGGCACAAGGTGTACTGAAACAGTTCGCCTATGCATCAGAGTGTGGTACCTGGTCCCTTTTGTATATTTGTGCATTCATAGCCATCTATAGCTTCAGGTAGGAAGCAGGACTGTGGGATGTGAGCTAGAGGACTGCCAGTACTGCAGTAATTAAGCATGGATTCCCATAAATCCTGGTGAGAGCAAACTCCACTGCAGAATGAATTCACTCCTGTCCAAAAAGTGTTGAATACTGTAAAGTCAAGGTTGCAAATGAATCATTCTTGGTTTGAGTTGGTGTGCTCATTTCAGGCATATTAAGCACACCAGGCCCTGTATGCTGATTATTCTAGCCCCTGGTGGCTTACTTGCAGCATCAGAGATGTTTCTTAGCCAGTGCTGTTGCTTCTCAATAGTCCCAAGTGTGTCATTTCTCTGCAAGCTGTGTTCAGGAGAAGACAGCCCCAAACCTTGTGTTGTACAATGGTCTCAGCCAAGTCTCCTATTTACACTGATGCTAGCAGTGTTATGTGTGATGGCATATGACACAGGATCCAGTCTCAGTTATGGCTTTCCAACACACTTTTGAAAGCAGCCAGGGATATACAATGAATGCAAAGCCTGGATTCCTCAAGCAAGTTTTACTTGATTCCTCAAGCAATCTTTGTAAGTTGAATACAGGAGGCACACGTTTCTATGTTTCTTGTTCTTTGTCGAAGGAGAGAAAAGTGGTGGATGAAGTATGTTAATCTTAGTTGATGAAATGCATGTGAATGGCCAAGAGATGTGCTCATTCATTTCTCTCTTTCACACATTCTTACTAGCTATGTTTTATATGAATAAATTACATTTGCCCAGGGCTTTTCTCTGGAATCAAGCCCAACTAGCATGGTGTGGTTTATTTATACTATTAAACATTCTTTACTTCCAAAACTCTTTCCAATTAGACTGTCTGTTGGGAATGGGTCTTGGCCCAAGCTAACTCCCCAGCTGTGGGCAGCAATTGCTTGGCAGTCTGCTAGCTGGCCAGGCCAAATTCATGCTGGGGCCATTCACCCTCTTGGCACACCTGCTTCCATGAGTGAAAGGCGAGAGCAAGTTGGATTCAGATCACTCCTTGCACAGTTTAAAATGTGTAGTCACAGATCTTACTCAGAGTACCAAAAGATATTTACAAGCCAAAGCCACCTCTTCACAGGTCGCTATGTCTCATGGTTTGTTTCTCAATATACTTCACATGTCCAAGTCAGCTTTCTTAACCAGATGTATTGGGTTTACGTGGCAGGGTTTTTGATAGTGGGGAGGGAACTGTAAAAGCAGCCTCTCTGAGAAGACACCAGGTGCTGTCCCCATGTCAGACACATCTAGTTTCACCCAGCTCCAAGATGGACCCACCACTGCCCAAAGCTGAGATGGCACATCTGTGATACCATGTTAAAGAAAGGGTAGAAAACCCTACAGCAACAGAGAGAGAAAGGAGAGGAAAAAAATGTGGAACAAACAGCCTTGCAGAAACCAAGGTAGTGAAAAGGAAGATGAGGAAGTGTTCCAGGCACTGGAGCAGAGATTCCCCTGTAATGAAGACTATGTCTGTTATTGCCCTGCACCCCGTGGAGGACCACACTGCAGCCTATAGAAGACCCCACACTGGAGCAAGTGGATGTGCCCTGAAGGAAGCTGCAGCCTATGGAGAAAGGCCTACGCAGAAACAGGATTTCTGGAAGGAATTGTGATCCATGAGGGACTTATGCTGGAGCAGTCTGTTCCTGAAGGAGACCGCACCCTGTGTAAAGGACTCATGCTGGAGCAGTTCATGATGAACGGCAGTCTGTGGGAAGGACCCATGCTGGAGAAGTTTGAGAAGGACTCTGTCCCATGGGAGGGATCGTGTGCTGGAAGCAAGGGAATAACATGAATAGGAAGGAGAAGCAAAGCTGAAGCGCCATGAAATGACCACAAACCCCATTCCCCGTGCTCCTTATGCCACTTGGGGAGTAAGAGGTAGAAGGTTCATGGATGAAGTTGAGCCTGAGAAGAAGTGGGGGTGGTGGGAAGATGGTTTCGTTTGTGCCTACTCTAACTTAATTTAATCTTCCCTAGTTTGACTCTGTTTTGCCCGTGACAGTATATGGTAAATAATCTCCCTGTGTTTATCTTGACCCAGGAACTTTTTCATCCTATTATCTCCTGCTCTCCTGTTGAGGAGAGGATTGAGAGAATTGCTCGGTGGGGATCTGGCAGCCAGCAAAGGTCAAACCACCACCCCAGAATTAAAAATCAACACTTGATCTCCTCCAACTCCAGCTCATCCATGTTGTGCAGTGGAGTTTTATTCCTGTTGTATTGTATTCCCCTGTAATTCCAAAGTAAAAACAATGAAGAAGAGTGAAAGAAATAATTAACCTTCTCAGAGCAGTTCATAGCCTTTGGATCCCTTGTTTGCACTCCTTCCTCAGGGCTGTGCCTAAAGGCATAACCTGACTCTCCTTTGGTGCACGCTGCGTGCTGCGTACTTGATCAGACTTAATCCAGAAGAATGAAGGTGGCAGCATTTGGTCCCACATGGTTTGTATGCAGAGAATAGTGGTTTTGCTTGAATTTAACCTCCATCCTCTCCCTCCCCTCCTGAAAACTAGAGGCATGAGCAGTAAAACTTGTGTTAAAACTTCAGCTGCAGTATGCAATGTACCTGCTCTTTCATTTGCATTCTGGGTTTTAGTACTCCCTCTATAGCAGAGCATTGCTTCAGCAACCAAAATAACTTGCTCGGGGCAAAACCAACAACAACAAAAAAAGCACAAGTCTCAAATGTACGTAAGCACCTGGAGGCATGTGAGTGAAACAAACCTTACTGGCAGAAATGGGTTTGGCAGTAACAGTGAAGTAGATGGAAAAGCGATATGGTGGATTAACCTGTTGTCCATTTAATATGAGCGAAATAAAGCAAGTGAGTGGTGGGCAGCTCCTTGAAAGTGAGGACTGCAGCTCTCAATGTACTCAAAATTATTCTGACTTGATGCTTATTTTTTCTAAATTTGCAGCCTGGTTTTAGCACTTGAAATGTTTCCCATGGCTGTTAGTAGAAATCACAACATGTGGGTTCCCCACTGGCTTTGCTCTAGTATAGCCGTTCCTTGCTGTAAGTATAGATGTCTCTGTTGTATTTTACACTCTCAACAGTATGTATAACAGCATGCAGTGCACAGGAGAAGACGATGACCAGTTGCAAATATGCTGTCTATTTTCTACTCAAGGAATGGATTCTATCCAAAGTGAAAACTGATGTGGTCCAATGAAGACTAAAGGGTTTTGCTTTTGACTCTAGATTTCAGACACCAGCTTCAATATATTCTGGATTCATCTCTGTCTCTTCACATATGCTTATGTTATGAAATCTTGATGTGCTGAATTAAACCATTTAGAACAGCCTGAGGCATCCTTGTGCTCTCCACTTATTTTATGTCTTGCATAGAAGACACAACATACTGACTTACGACAGACAGGGACCTATGCAGAATCACGCAAGTGCTCATTGCTTCTCCTTGCTGGCATTGGGCTCCTACCCATTTAGCATGCAGCACATTCAACATACATATGTGTATGTTGATCCATATGCAGCTTGTGGTGGAAGGTGAGAACCCTGCTTAAGTACTCTCCTGAGAGGCATAAAGTTCTGTATTAAAGTCTTGTGGGATGTGTGAGAGTAAATGGATTAGGCTGAATTAATGGAAGTGTATTTAAATATCAAAATACCTTTTTAATTAATCTTAGTCTAGGCTTTGTTAATTATGCTACCTCCATGTGACAGGTGTTGCAATAACAGATAGCCAGGTCAAGAAGGAGGCACTAGGAGCTGCCTCCTTTGCGATGAGTGGCAATCTGCATCCTCTAATCCAGCAGGAATTTCAACATGTGTATTTAAATCACATATTTCTTGAAAATCTGCACTTTCTTATCTCAGGAATATGACTGTATTGGACTTAATCAGATCTTTTTAAATGTACTAGGTAATGCCTGTGGTGAATGTTTCTTCTCATCTGTTCTCCCTGGGTAAAACTTTTTCGTGGGAAAGTAGCACATGATTAATTACATTATTGGCCCACTAACAAATTAAATATGAGAAAGAAAAGTGTTTTGATGATCTGATGCTCACTTACAGTCACTCTTATAACTCTGAAGAAGACATTGTTTTTTGTCTATCCAAGCACTCTGCTTCACAGTCCTCCACCCTGAGTTGGAGGGAATGCTTCCCATGGCCCCTTCCTGTTCCCCATTTACATGAATTAAGCAGAGCCTTCATAGTGCATCAGCATTTAGATTTTGCCTTCTAAAGAAAAAAAGACATAGACAGACCTTCACTGACCAGCATTAACAGCAGCTTTCAAGGATACATATGGATAGAGAATTAGTGCTAGCTTGGGAAAGGATAGACACAAAATCCCAAATGGAAGAATTTGGTGCAGACTAGTCTCATGTCTTGAGAAGGGTTTTCCTGCATGGGGGTCAATATGGAATAGATGTTTGGTGACAAATGAGCATGCACAACTCACTATTCATCTCTGTTCACTTTTTTCTCAAAGTCTATTTATGAGTTTAGTTTCACAACATTATGTTCTCAAACAGATTGTGTGAATTTTCCTGACCTTGGTGTTAAGTCCTATCTGTAGCTGCATATATCACTGTAAAAATTATCTCTAGGGCTGCTCATCTTGTTCATTGAGTGTTATCACAGCTGAAAAAAGAGATTAATAAAATATCCCCCAAATTGACAGGGCTTTTCTGAGTATGTCAAACCCCATGTTAGTGAAATTCCTGTATGGATTTTAGAGTTCAACAATAAAACAAAACAAAAAAGACAGAGATAAGTGTGCAAAATGAGGGGTGTGGGAAGATTAACGTGATGTGAAAGGACAAATAAAAAGGGCAAGTACTAAATACGTCTCAGTTTTAGATTTCATGACAACATTATGATGTGTTTTCAAAAGATTCAGGTTAATTTACTTTTGATGAACTCTGAAAACCCCTGAGGTTAAGAGATATAGTAAAAATTCAGAATACCACTGCTGTGTAAATGAAGAAATCTGAACAGGAGATGAGCCGCTGGTGTCTACAATGATGTCCAGACTGCCACTAAAGCCATTTTTAGGCCAACCTAAGTATTTATATTTTTTGTCTGTTCTTGCTAGGAAGATCGTGCTCATGGTTGCATTCAGATGGTAGTGGTCAATGGCTCAATGTCCGGATGGAGGGACAAGTGGTGTCCCTCACAGGTCCATACTTTGACCAACACTGTTTAATATCTTAGTCAGTGACATAGACAGTGTAATCAAGTGCACCTCCAGCAAGTTTTCTGATGACACAAAACTGAGTGGTGCAGTTGATATACCTGAGGGACAGGATGTCGTCCAGAGGGACCTGGGCAAGCTGAAGAAGTGGGTCCATGTGATTCTCATGAGGTTCAATAAGGCCAAGTGCAAGGTCCTCCATGTGGGTTAGGGCAATCCCCTATACCAATACAGGCTGGGTGATGAAGGGATTGAAAACAGCCCTGTGGAGGAAGGACTTGCAGGTGTTTGAAAAGCTAGATGTTCGGTGTCAATGTGCACTTATGACTCAGAAAGCCAACCTTACCCTGGGCTGCATCAAAAGAAGCGTGACCAACAAGTCAAGGGAGGTGATTATGCCCATATAGTCTGCTCTTGTGAGACCCCAACTGGAGTACTGTGTGCAGTTCTGGGGCCTCACACTTAAGGACGTGGACCTGTTGGAATGAGTCCAGAAGAGGGTCACAAAGATGATCTAAGGGCTGGAGCAGCTCTGCTATGAAGACAGAGAGCTAGGCTTGTTCAACCTGGAAAAAGCTGCAGGGAGACCTTAGAGCAGTTTTGCAGCACTGTAAGAGAAAGATAGAGACAGACTTTTAGCAGAGCTTCTTGCGATATGACAGTGGGTAAAGGCACTAAACCCAAAGAGGATATTAGGTATATAACCACAATGAGGGTGGCGAGGCACTGGCACAGGTTGCCCAGAGAGGTGGCAGTTGCCCCATCCCTGAAAATATTCAAGGTCTGGTTAGATAGAAGTCTGAGCAACCTGATCTAGTTCAAGATGTCCCTACTCATTGCAGGGGTAGGGTTGGACAAGGCGACTTTTAAAGGTGCCTTCCAACCCAAACTATTCTATGATTCTATCCCACCTAGTGCAGTGTAGGAGACATCTCTTGCTGCTAAGCTATAAAATAAGGCATCTGTTTCCTATCCTGGACCACTTAGTTTTTTCCAACTGCACACAAGCTGTCTGAAAGTTCTGTTCTGGTAAGTCTGATTTAAGCACATCAAAATGCTAAGTTTTAAATTCAAAACAATGAACAACAGTCACAGCTACACTCATTTCTAATCAGGGCTTGGCTTTTGTACCCTAGCTTAATGGTAATGAAACTCATGCTATTAAATGGTAATTGTGGATTCTGTGTGCCCTTTCCAGACTGAAATGGTTGTTCCTCATGACTTACACTGAGATTGCTGACTTGTAGTCAGGCCAGGATGGGGCAATTTGACATACTTTCTGTTGCAGTTACAACTGCACAGAAATCATGCATTGATGAGGCTATAAAGAGGGAATCACAGCTTTGTTATGTATCTTTTGGAGAAATAGTCACTGTTAGGTCTGGATTCCCTGTCTTCACTGATGTGTTTCATTCAATGTAACTTGAATGCAAAAATTGACCAAAGTCCAGAAACAGAAAGACAATAGTTTGTAAGTGCATCTTAGAGGTTAAACATGCAACACTAATTAATGCATAGATTCTTTGAGGATCATGATGTGTTTAACATTCAGATTCTTTCTGTTCAGCCAACAGATGGGTGCAGGTTTGGTAGAAGGTTGCTTATACAAGTGGCTAAAGTACAGGAGTAATTTCCACACTTGTGGAAGCAAACAGAATGCAATATATGAGAAATAAAAGCTTGAGCATCCTAAGATTAGAATCTGAACAGTAGAAACATTCTTATGCCTACTTTTAAATAATTTGAAACCCTTTTAAATAATTTGGAGCTACTTTGCAATTTATGATTGTTGTAACCATTTGCCTGAAAAAAAGTCATGAGGAGATGAATAGCTTAGAACAAGGCAGTCCTCAGCAAGTGTTGATTTATTTAAAGACTTTCTTAAGACTACTAGTTTTAAGCCTTGCCTCTTTCTTCAGCTAATCTAAAATAATAACCTAAACCCCAAGATTTGGGGTTTGGCAGGCAGAAGCTTGCCTTACCACTGTGTTTCTTCTCCTCAGCCATGAAATGACTCCAAACCACTCCATCCTGACATATAAACCATTAATATATTGTTACTGTGATTTATTTTCTAATATAACAATCATAAGCCTATGCTATTTAACTTGAAAAAGTAGAAGCCGAAGGCCAGGCATTTCAGAAAGTGTACCTGGTGACTTTAAAGGACACAGAAATCTCATAGCTGTGCAGTCACATTCTTCTCTTCCTTCCATACAGACCTCAGCAATGCCATTGCTATGGTATGTGGTCCTTCATCTCCACCTACAATGAAAAGCACAACAGTATCATCTTCATTGTACTCCAGATGACACCACAAGCAAAACATTGCCCTAACTGTTCCTAACTCTGGTCTTTTTCTCTATTTTGTGAATAATCTGTTTTGTGTTTACAGATACAAAAGCAAACATCACATCCTTAATGACCTACTGCTTGAGGGTGATCGCTCAATATGCCATCCAATGTTGTTCTGGAAGAGTTTTTAAAGTGCTGCCAGTTCTTCCCTAGTGGAAATTTATTCAAAGAAAATAAACATTTATCATTAGTGGGCTTCTGCTCCCGTTTCATCCTGCTAATGAATCGCTTCTACAAGGATTAGATGTTGATTAGATATAATGGCTGTTAATGATCTTATCTACTAAATTAAGGCAGATGTTAAGGGATTTATACTTAAAAATACCTCATGTGGTAAATCTCAGGAGTGTGTAGAAGGAAGGCAATGCTGTCTGCATTCATCATGATAATAAATTAACTGTGACCTGAAAAGGTTAGGAAGTGTGCATATTATTTGATTAGAAAAGGTGCAAGGAAAATTCCTGCTCCCATATGAGCATTTTTGAACACAGTGGAATAAAAAAAAGTATGTTAAGAAAGGACTCTGAACCTGACAATTTTAAAACATTATTTATCTGTAAGCAATGAAAATGCTTCCTGATAGAGGAACTGGAATGAAATCTCCGTTCATCTTCATGCTTTCTTGATCTATATAGAACAAAACTTTGAGAAGTGATCTAGAAAAGTCTGCTACCTAGAAAGGAAAAGGATGTCTAGGTACTGCAAAGACATGACCTGGTGATTTCTTTGTCATTAGTCTTCCCTAAATGCTTCACCAGGGAGAAGTATATGCCGCATTTTGATGAAAAGGAATAATTTCTATCTTTATCTTCACAGTCTATTTTTGTAATGGCATCTGAGGATTTACTCTGGCTACAACTAAAATTGGGTTTCAGAGAAGTGGGGTCCCCCAAAAAACTGCGGGAAAGGGGAGAAATTTTTCCCCTTTTTGATGGGGTAGTTCATCTTAAGAATTAATAACTTGTAGAATAGTCCCCTAGGAAGAGTAAATAAGCATTTACTGGAGAGACCCCACAAGAGGCTACTTATGTGGGTCTCCATTTTTCATTTTTCTTTTTCATAATGTTCATGTTTGTAATATTAGAGATATCCCTAGGGAGGGGCATAGGTTTCTAAGGTCTTTCACTAGATGGAATACTCAAGCTTGGTTGTTTAGCAAGAAAATTTCTGGATTATGGCCCTCTTAGCTGAACTTTATCATTTTTCAGGAGTTTTATAATACTTTATCAAATCTTTTCTTTGGGTAACCCTTCCATTATTGTCTTTTAATAGACAAGATACTCCACATCTTCCATAAAGACACCACATCACTGTATCAGGCTCAGTATTGCAGCAAGCTGGCATTCATGCTGTTATTTTTTGGCTCATGTTTAATTTAGTAAAGTCCTGATGTGATTATTAAGAGTAAGAGTCATTGATAAAATTGCACTGATGGGTAGAATTTATCTTGCGCAGGATGGCAGCATGAGGCCAAAGTAAGATGTATGTGGGATATTAACTTCTGATGGTTCTCTGCTAATTAACAATAAATTAAATTATTTTATTGGGATATGAAGAGTTTTGCAGGCTTTCCTGGGTTTGTAAGCATAGCTAAGAATCTAGGGAATTAAATGAGGGTCAGATTATTGAAAGCATCTATTCATTTTGGAAAGTACATTTTTTCAAGGATTCTTAGAAGGAAAGAGAGATTCTGATGTAAGAGTTGAGGCACCTTCTGGAAAATGTTTTTTTTCAGATAACGTTGAGAAATTATTTGTTAAAACTCAGCCCCCTGGGAAAAGTCTCCAGGTTAATGTTTTTCAGACACTTAGGTGTTGGATCTTGAGTTTAGTGTTCAAAGACTCCCTTTGTTCAAAGACTCCCTGTGCTGGGTTTTAATTATTGCATAGCGTCAAGGCCTTTTCTATTTCTCACTCTGCTTCCCCAGTGGTAATACCCAATACTGGGGGTATTGAAGAAGTTGGGAGAGGAAGAAAACAATGCAGTTGATCTAAACTTACCAAAGAAGAGATACTCCATGCCATTTAATGTCATACTCAGCAGTAAAAACAGAGTGTGAAGGTGGTGGTGCTTGAGCAGGTAGTCATTGCACGGGGATTGTCCAGGCATCTGTTTACTTGTGTGAGATGGTGAGCAATTGCCTCTGTATCACTTGCTTTGCTTTTACTGTTTTTCTTTCTTCCTTCCTCTTTGCTTATTAAACTGTCTTTATCTCATCCCATGAGTTTTCTTTGCCTTTCTCCTTCTCATTCTCTCCCCCATTCCCCTGGGGGATAGTAAACAAGTGACTGAGTGGGGTCAACCCTCTGCCAGCCACTGTCAACCCACCATGCCAAATAGCATTGTATTACTTCTGAACATACAAATCATCTCAAAAATGATCACTTTTTCTTCCAGCCAAGCTAGGAAACCACTTCTGCAGACAGTCAGAACTTCTCATGTATCTGCACTGATACCAGAGCTGCCATTGTTGCTGTTGAGAGGAACATGGTGGACCAGAGTTATGACTGCACACAAACTTGTGTCTGGTCCTGCATAAAACCAGAAGCTGTTATCTGGTTACTTGACGTCATTAGGGTCACTAAGATGGTTGAGGGATTAGAACATCTACATTAAAAAAGGAGGGTGAGTGATCTGGGATTATTTAGTTTGAAGGCTCAGGAGATATCTTGTCAGTGTATATAAGTACCTGACAAGAGAGAATAAAAGAGATGGATCACTTTTGCCATTAGGAAAAATTTCTTCACTGAGAAGGTAGTCAAGTACTGGAATAAGCTTCTCAGGAAAGTCATCATGACCTCAAGCCTGTCCGTGTTCCAGAAGCTTCCAATAATGCTGTTAGATACACGATTTAACTTTTACATTGGACTGTGTAGAGTCAGGAGTTGGACTGAATGATCCTCTTGGATCCCTTCCAACTCAGGATGTTCTAGTATTTTATTGTTATTCATGAGAGATTAAAGATGGCTCAAGAAGTCTCTCAATTCCAATGACTGGAAGCTAGAGCTAGAACTCCAAACATTCACATTGGAAATAAAATATTACATAGCAATGAAAGTAAATAATTATGGGAAGCTATCCATTCATCACCACTTTTAAGGCTTAAATAGAGATTAGGTTTCTTTTTATGCAGATGAAAGAATAAAATCTTTGAATATTCATACCTCATCAGGCAGAAATTTTGTTGATGTTGGACTTAAAATGCCTAATATTTCTAGGAGGATTGGTTGGGGCAGGGAATTCCATTTGTGATGTTGCATGCTCCATTTTTAATATATGTGTTCTTTGAAAATAATCATGTTGGTGTTTTATCACTCATCAGTTTCATGACTGAAGATATGGAGTTTTAATAGTAAACTTATAAACAATAAATCAGTATTTGATATATAGTCAAAAGAAGAAAAATTCTTCAGAGGCAACATTTCAACTAAAGCAATACAATCTAATGTGACTTTAATCTACAGCTCTTTATACCAGTTTTCCATCTCTGTCCAAATAGAGGTGTTAAAAACATATCAGATCACTAAATATGCCCATCCAGCAGACCTTTAAGAAACTGAGTTCTTGTCTTCTCATCTATAACTACTGTAAGCATGGCTGCTCCTCAGTTTTGAGGGCTTAGTCAATTTTTTCATGCATGTCAAAGCAAATTGCAGACTTCTGAAATGTAATTCTGTCCAACTATAAGGTACTTACTTTCTTTTTTTTTCCTAGTCATAACTAAAGTCTGCTAAGTCCTTAAGTGGAGCTTCTATTCTGTAAATCTAGTTAATTTTCAGGATTTTCTTCAGGTCAATATCGAACTATACACAATTCTAGTCAGCTGAGAAATGCAAATAAGAAACAAGAACATTCCATCATAAACCAATAAAAGCAATTCAGTATCCAACAGGTTGTTCTTTGCAGCGATTGCCGTACTTCAAAGGAAACACCATCTAATAATACGTAAAGGCATTTCCTTAGGCCTCAGAAATAGGATCTATCATTAGTTATCAAAATCATTAACAACTGTTCTGGTGTTGGTTAATAGAAATCATGTCAAAAATCCCAAGGTATTACTGACAGCCTTATCCAATATAATATTCTTCTGCTTTTGGTGTGGAAATGATTCAAGGTATTTGTTTTCCCAGCTGACAAGATACATAAATATGAAGCTGAAACAGGAAGGTAGGAATTGTGTGGTTAAAGTAGCAGTTGATAGGAGGCTAATATATGGAATGTGAATTGTGGCGCACACTTCAGCAAAATTGTTCAAAATAAAACTGGCAGATTGAGAAGAAAATATGATTTACAATGTGTGAGAGCTGAGAAATATTGCCTACACTGAAAGGAGCAATTTATTGTCAGTGGAATAATGCAGTGAAGATATTACAAAAAGAGCTTAACTGTAAGTGATTAGTTTACATAAAAGAGCCTCATTTTGCTTATTAGGTTTCATTGAATTCCAAGGCATGTACAACAACTTATTGTATTTAAACATATTCTGCTAATAATTAGCTACCGAGCCCTGAAAAAGAGCACATTTTTGCTGTGTGCTGAAGTAGAAAGAGAATTATGTTCTTTTGTCAGTATGTGTTCAAAGCTTGATTAAAGTTCTGTCCAGGAGTCATGACCTTCTGAATCGTATACTGCCAAAATAAAAAGTAAGCCTATACAGATCCGTTGAGAAAGGGGTATCTATAACCTTGTCATGGAGAGAGGCTGCTTTCACGAAGAAAGGAACTTTCTCCTTTCTCATATTCTGCAGTTTTTTATAGTTAGAACAAAATGATTTTTGAAAGGATCCAGAACTGGAGACTAATACATTGGCTACACCGAAATTTTCTCAGAAATGGAAACACAAATGTAAATGCCCCACTATAGATAAAGAGGTGACATTTTTCGGGTGTGCTGAACACGTGGTCTCAATGGTTGAAGATATGCTAAAGAGTTTTAGAAGCTGGAATTGTCTGTGTGACTGAGAGTAGTCTATAGGCTTTGAGGCATGTGATGGGTAAAAAATCATGCCCACTTTACCTCCCTTCTGGGCTCATAACTTCATAGATAAATCTGAATTTGAAGAACTGATTGCCACCTTTCTATAGTCCCTGTAGATCTTTATGTGACCAGTGAAGTTAGACCTACTCTACAAGGAGACATAAAAAGCGGTTCATACCAACCTTAATATTGATAGAGCAAAGCAACTCTGCGTAGTGACTGAGAACAAGAAGAGTATATCTAATTTCAGTCACAGAATAAGCAAAACTCTAAATATGACTGCAGAAAATGCTACAGCTTGTTAGCCACTTTTTCCTCACTTTGGAATGCGAAGAATATGAATCAGCGCTCAGTTTTCCTATAGATATATACACTGGCTGCTGGTGAAATGGCCTGGTGTGAGTTTCCTTTTGATATTATTAGACTGAGCAACAACTTTAGGGATGGCTGCTCTTGTCTTTGGCAAGCATATGTGCTTTCACTCTGGCTCACACCAAGCAAGCTGGATACAAACATTCTCTGAAGTGGAAGCTACAAAACTGTAGTAAATATGACAGCAATACTAAATAAGGCTTTTATCTCAGGCTTAGCACTTTGCTGGTGTCGTCTGGCTTTCTGATAGCTCAGAACTCAAGCAAGTCAAACTTCAAATGAAGGATACCAGATATATTTTTAGACATCACTGATCACAGGGATTTGTTGATTTACTTCTGGAATCTCAGTGACAGAAAGCACAGCATGAATGGAAGCACAAAGTGCTCATGCATGGATTTTGGCACCTTGCAGAACTGCATTGTGCAGACCTTGTAAACTATAATCACTGCCTGAACTGCTGTGACTCTGCCTTTGGAAACATGCAGTTGTATCCATTGACTGTAGAGAGCCCAGACTTCTCACTTAGAGGCTGTGAATTTCACAGTAATTGAAAATGAGCAAACCCAGCTTCCATATCCATGCAGCCCAAGGCTGATTTCCAAGAGTTTTAGCTGACTTTTCCAAATGTTTTTCAGGCTACCATGAAATTCAGGAAGCAGAGCTGTAGGCTAGTGATGAAACTCCAGAGGGGAAGGTGACAGTAATAAGGAGAGGAATTACTATTTCCAAAGTTTGACACAGGAGAATCAGATCTTACTGGCTACTCTCGAACTATTCAGAATATTAAAAGATATATTGTCAGTTCTGCCTTTTTAGCAAGTTTCCAAGTTCTCCCTGGTATCCATACAGAACCAATGAAGACTGTTGTCTGAGAGCTAAGATATTGCTGAAACTTAGTGATACTCCATTTCTCATTAGAATATATTCACCAGGGAGAAAGAAGAGTTAAGGAGCCTAAGATCAATAGGATGTTTGACAGGAAAGTTATGTTCTTTGGAAGATACATAATTTACAGACCTTAATCATCTGTAAATATTTATTCCATCGATTTGTCTTCCACACCCTTTATAGTTTCTTTATGTATGCCTATCAGAAACCACATTTAATAGGCATTTTTACTGCAAAAAATGAAGTAATGACTGAAAAGCTGATGACTTCAGGGATTCTGCTAATTAAACTTAATGTGGCTATGTACGATTTCATAATTAACACCAAACATAAATAAATTGACTTTTTAACAGCCACACATAATGTAAAAATCATTCTCGACGCATATTATTTTGCTTTAGGTGTTACAAAGGCAGATATGCTCAGTACACATATACATGATGTGAAAACATAATCACGTCTTGTATTCAGCCTCTATTATTGGAAAATAGTGTGGTTTAATTCAGGTGAAATAAAAGTAGTTGATTGACCTGCACCTCACTTTGGTTTGTAGCCTGAGGTATTGTTGAATCAGATTCAGACATTTATAAAGTAGGCTGCACACAAAGGCTGCAAAAATAGTACTAAGATTGACAATCCAAGCTCTCAGAAGTTAGGAGATTCCAGGAATAAGGTTGCCTGGCTAAGTAATTCTGCTTTCTTTTCTCTATTCATACTTGTACAACAATGGTATTTTTCTCTTAAAGACTCGTCCCTTATTCAGTGCACAGGAGTAGACAATGCTCACTTAAAATACTGCAGTTCATTGGGAAAACATCATGTATTAGAGTGTGGAATGGCAAGGTGAGGACTAATGGAAAGCCATTATAAGGGAAGTGTGAGTTCAGCCATTCTGTAGGGACACGAGTGATGTAGTGTTCAGTCACTGGTAAATAGTGTCAGATGCTTGAGCAAGCACCAAAAGATCCTGAACCTCCATGAAATACCCCTGCATGTAGAAGAAAGCAAATGAAAATAAATCCAACAGCTCTGACTTTGTCAAACATTTAAAGGGTAAGGTAGTTGTAACCTATTAAAACCAGGTTCTTATGGAAGGAAGCGCTGGGCTGTGTTAATAACAGAGTCATGTCCCACATACCTTTATATTTGTTTATATTTCATTTCTACAAGTATAGACAAATTTATAAGATCAGATAGTAAGGTTCTACCATTTTAGATACTGTAAGAATACGTTGCTTACCCTGAAAAAACTCAGTTTTGGGTACACATAAACAAAAATATATATAGTAGGACTCTAGCTGATGAAGGAAGGCAATGATAGTCACCATTGTGTAAGCTGTGCTCCAAAATACTTGTACTTAATGTTAACTATTGCTCTTTTTGACTGAAAGATGAAATAAGACCAATTTGGAGAAGACAGGACTGCAAATAATGAAGTACTGTCAGATCTACTTCTCCTGGTCTAAGCAGCTTTCCTGAGCACAAACACAATGCTGAAAGCTTTGAGGGTAACTAAGATGATTAAGGGAGTGGAGCATCTCCCTTAAGAGGAAAGGCTGAGGGAGCTGGGTCTCTATAGTTTGGAGAAGAGGAGGCTGAGGGGTGACCTTATTAGTGTATATAAATATATAAAGGGGGAATGTCACGAGGATGGAGCCAGGCTCTTCTCAGTGGCAAACAATGATAGGACAAGGGGTAATGGGTACAAACTGGAACACAAGAGGTTCCACTTAAACTTGAGAAGAAACTTCTTCTCAGTGAGGGTGACAGAACACTGGAACAGGCTGCCCAGGGAGGTTGTGGAGTCTCTTTCTCTGGAGACATTCAAAACCCGCCTGGACACCTTCCTGTGTAACCTCATCTAGGTGTTCCTGCTCCAGCGGGGGAATTGGACTAGATGATCTTTTGAGGTCCCTTCCAATCTCTAACATACTGTGATACTGTGATACTGTGAAATGCAGCATGTGTGGAGTGACCACAGGAGCCTAAAGAAGCAGTTCCGTGATCCTGAGAGCCATCCGATATCCAGACCTTCTTGGCATGTAGCTAACAGGAATTGCATAGTTGAGTATCTTTGAGGAAGAAAAAAGCTTTTTGTCTGGTTGTTATTTGTTAGAGTGATAAGTTTTGTTTTGGTTTGGGAGTATTTGTTTGGTTTTTGGGGATTTAGGGGGGCTTATGTTGTTTGTTTTTTTTTTTTTTCAGAGAAACATGCTCACAACCTCAAAAGCTCATTTAAGGCAAAGGAGCAGCAACACAACCTATCTGTCTTCTGTACAAGCATACATATAAGGATAACCATATAAATGCAGAATGCACAGGCAGATTCCCTGAAAAGTGAGCTGAGCAGCCCTGATTTGTGGTTCCACTTTCGTAGCACCCTGAAAAGAGTATTTTCAGAAGATGCTGTTTCCTCTCATCTAGTGGTTCCCTTCAAGGTGTCTCTAGATAAGCACACAGGGAATAACATAACTCGTTAGTCACTCAAGAAAATGTTGGTCATCATTCTTTTCTTGATTAAAGCCTCAAAACTGCATGTTAGACCTTCAAGATCTCTCTGTGTCCTACTGGTTGCTGAATTTATGTCAAAATAATATTATCAAACATTTCCCTGAGAAAACGGGGGTTTGATCAATACAATGAATGTCAGATCTGCAAGTTTAGGCTTAGGCAGATTGTTCTCTTTTTTTTTTTCCATAATATAAATGTATTTTTAATGAGTTTGTGTGGTTTTTTTTTTCTGTAAACTTTCCTCTGTTATTTATGTTCAAATTTCCCCCCCTGAGTCAGGTTTTTTTTTAGCACTGCCTATAAAGATTATTTCACTGCTGATTTATTCATGGCCACAGCAAAACCATCTCACTTATGGGAAATACACTTCTGAGGAAATAATTTACATTATAGAAATTAATGAATTCTCCTATAGGGTTTAACTTCATAAATTGCTGAATCAGCACATGGCCAAAAGTGCCAGGGAGTTCAATTCTGTGCTAACTGACTGAAGATATGTTTTCCACTGCTTTTTACACATTCCTATATAACCTTGTGTTCAGTTCTTCCAGATATTCTGCATTTGAGTTGTTCTGCTACTTCTTGTGTGACTTTGAGGAAAAAACACAGTTAGACATAGGTGTGATAATTCCTATTATTCTTAGCTCAAAAAAACCTGGAATATTGTCTCCTGAAGAGGCCTGACTTGTATACACAATATGTGGAGAGCATTAATTACTTCAAGGAGGTTTTCACAATAACCATGGTTTTAAAAGAAAAACAGCAGTTTAAAAGGATATGTATCTTGAAGCCTTCCTTCTTTAGACAAAATGAAGCATTCTTATTTTGATGTGTTTTATATCAAATACTCATCAGGCAAAAAGATAATCTTATAAACAGGGATCAAACCATAGAATCCTTTCTCTGCTCTGTGAAGCATCTCACTGCATATGGCATAATTAAGCCTATCTGTGTAACTATTAGCTCTGAGTCAATATTACTGGGGTTTTTAATCTTATTTGTTTTAATGTGTTATAGTAGTAAAAACTAAATAAATGCACTGACTTAGACATTGTATCATTAAACCCATGTCTTGTTCTTGTCATATCTCCAAACTCACAGTCACAGGAGCATTAGGGTTGGAAGAGACCTCTGGAGATAGCTAATCCAATCCCTTGCAAAGGCAAGGCAAATGACAAAGTAGACAAAATAAAGGCACAGTCAAAAAGGAAATACAGAAAGGAACAGGTTCTGCTGGTAAAGAAAACTAGAAATCTTCATTTTTGAGATTCATGAAATTAGGAATAATGCGAAGGAGGTATAGCATACAATACTAGGAGCCATGCAGCTAAAGTGTCAGGAAGCAGTTTGGTGGTTTGGGTTTTTCTAGTTGTTGTTTTGGTTGGTTTGGGTTTTGGGTGTTTTTTTCAATTTTTTTTTTTACAAAGATGAAAACTAATTGAATTGTGTGACTGATCAGGTGGAGTTCTGAACATTCCCAAATTGGCAAAGTCTTGGATAAGGGCATAACAGACGGTACCTGTGGTGAATAAGAAGGAAGACAGCAACTAGAATCACCTTGCACATGATTGATTTCTAATATTCTTTCTCTAAGTGCATATCACTAGCCGTGGGGCTGGCTTATCCTTTGGTTTGGTTCAGTATAAAGGTCCTCCTGTCCCCTGGCACACTTCATGCTCTTTTTTTTGCCCACAATTCTTGCACTGTTTGTTTCTTGGAGTTACACTTCAGTAGCAGACACGGACACAGCTCTACTCAGGCAACAACTTGATGATGAGCTTTACAGTACCAAAAAGCTGCAAAGGATTATGTCTGGATCTCCTCAGACTGAGAACATGAAACCAAAGCTTTTTTACTCCAGACTGAGAACTTCAATTATTAAATTGTTTTATCTAAGTGGGTGATGTCACTTGCATGTTGATTTGAGTTTTGTGTTGTAATCAGTCCTTTAAGTGTGTTAGCTTCTAGGGTATTAGCTTTCACAAGCAGTCATTTTGGGTTTATGAGGCAAGGTTTTGGCAGCAGGGCTGCAGGGGTGGCTCCTGAGAGAAGACACCAGAATCTGCACCCATGTCAGACAGAGCCTGTTCCAGCCAGCTCCAAGATAGGCCCACTGCTGGCCAAAGCTGAGCCCATGAGTGCCAGTGGTAGTGTCTCTGGGGTAACATAGTTCAGAAATACTGCGCATCAGCTGCTGAGAGAGAGGAGTAAGAATATGTGAGAGAAGCAACTATGCAGACACCAGATACTTCAAGATCTACCTCCTCTGGCATGTGCTACAGATGCTTCAGGGTGTCCTGCTGCCACATAGACTCATCCACAAGTCACATTCCCTTTGACTCGAGTTCACACTGGAGATCCAGCTTGTACAGTACAACGTCACACAGCAGTGATGCCCTGATAACAGCATTGCCATTGCAGTTACCAAAATGTTCCCAGGCACATCAAAGTCAGATGATGAGCAGCATAGCAGTACAGCAAGCTGTCAAAGAAAAAGCAGCCGCTAACAGTCACTTGACTTACATACAGCAAGGCAAGCAAACCCCATGGCAAACACAGCAGCCTGACAATTAATAGCTAGACCACAATAAAGATTATAAATTAGATCTAGCACATTCCAGTCAAACCTGTTGTTGTGGTTTAAGCCCAGGTCATAAATCAGAACCATGCAGTCTACTCCCCCCCCCCTCTAAGAGGGATGGGGAGGAGAATCGAAAGAATGTAACTCCCTCGGGTTGAGATAAAAACAGTCCAGTAACTAAGGTATAACACAAATCACTACTGCTGCCACCAATAATAATAATGATAAAGGAAACAACAAGGAAGAGAATACAACCGCTCACCAACCGGTACCTCACCCCCACCCTGCAGTGATCCTGCCCTTCCGGGAACTCTCCGTTCTACATCCCGGGCATGACGTGCTGTGGTATGGAATACCTCTTTGGTTAGTTTGGGTCAGGTGTCCTGTCCCTGCTTCATCCCAGCTTCTCCTCCTCCCTGGCAGAGCATGAGACTCACAAAGTCCTTGGTCAGGGTAAACATTCTGACCAGCAACTGAAAACATCGGCTTTATCGGTTTTATTCCCAGGCCGAAAGTCAAAACCACAGCACTGCACCAGGTACTAAGAAGAAGAAAAACTGACTGCTGCTGCTGAACCCAGGACACCTGTCTTCATCTGGAACGCTGTGAGCCCCACATTAAATGCCAGAAAGGACTCCTGTAGTTTAACCTCAGCTGCAGCTAAGCCCCACACAGCCACTTGCTCACTTCTCCTTGATACGATGAGGGAGATAAGAGTAAAAGTGAGAAAACTTGTGGGTTGAGATAAAGACAGCTCAATATCTAAAGCAGAAGCTGTGCTCACAAACAAAACAAAACAAGGGAAAGCTGTTCACACATCTCCAGGAAAGTGGGGTTCCATTATGCATAATGACCAGTTGGGAAGAAAAATATGATCACTCTGAGCATCATCCTCTTCCTTCTTCTTCCCCCAGCTTTATGTGCTAAGCATGACATCATATATTGTAGAAGATGCCCCCAGATAGTTGGGGTCAGCTGCCCTGGCCGTGTCCCCCCCTCAACCCCTTGTGCACTCCCAGATCATCAGCAGATCATGGGAAGCTATCACCAAACTCAAAACACAACATTGCAACAGCCACCAAGGAGAAAACCAACTCCATTTTAGCTGAAACCAAGATATATGGTCACAGAAAGTTGCTGTGAAATCATTTAATTAAATTCTATAAAGCCTAAGCATATTGCTGTTGCATATTCTAGTCATTTAATAATTCGCTCATTTTTCTTGATCAAATTGGTGCAATGTTGCCAATTTGGCATATATTGACAATAGCTGTGTGTGTAGTAAATGTATTGTACTGGAATAGCTTAGAAAATCAATGGTGATATTGTATTAACATACTACTACCTGCTGACTCAAGTCATGACTTAGTGTAATGCAGCATATTTTTTGTACATTAGGGCATTCTGTTTGGAACCAACTGTTACTAAGATGACAAGACTGAAGGATGTGGAGGCATGTTTATTGATACTAGAAATTAAATGCAGTAACATCAAATAGAAAAGTTTCTAAATGAATACTTTTTCTGAGTAAGAACTTCCCCTTACCACTGCCCCCCTATGCAGGGGAGTCCTTCAGGATGAAAGAAAGGATAACATCAATAAATAGAGTGTTGAGTCCCAACGAGAAGGAAGTGCAGCAGGAGAGTCAGCAGACCTCCTTGGATGGATAAGGAGCTACTGAGGAAACTTCGAGGAGAAAAAAGAGGCTTATGAAAGGTGGAAGCAAGGGCAGGCTGCCTGGGAGGAATAAAAGGATGTTGTCCGGGAAGCTAGGGACCAGGTTAGGAAAGCTAAGGCCCAGTTAGAATTAAACTTGGCTAGGGACGTGAAAGATAACAGGAAGGGATTCTATAATTACATTTCAAATAAAAGACAGACCAAGGACAACGTGGGCCCTCTCTGGAAGCTATCAGGAGAACTGGCTACCCTGGATTTGAGGAAGGCTGAGGTTCTCAATGACTTAGAGTCATAGAATCATAGAATAGTTAGGGCTGGAAAGGATCTTAAGATCATCCAGTTCCAACCCACTTGCCATGGGCAGGGACACCTCACAGGTTGAAGGAGGTGATCCTGCCCCTCTACTCTGCTCTCGGGAGACCTCACTTGGAGTATTGTGTGCAGTTCTGGTGTCCTCAACATAAAAAGGACATGGAACTGTTGGAACAAGTCCAGAGGAGGGCCACAAGGATGATCAGGGGACTGGAGCACCTCCTGTATGGAGACAGGCTGAGAAAGTTGGGGCTGTTCAGCCTGGAGAAGAGAAGGCTGCGTGGAGACCTCAGAGCAGCCTTCCAGTATCTGAAGGGGGCCTACAAGGATGCTGGGGATGGACTCTTCATCAGGGACTGTAGCGATAGGACAAGGGGTAATGGCTTCAAACTGAAACAGGGGAAGTTTAGATTGGATCTAAGGAGGAAGTTCTTTACTGTGAGGGTGGTGAGGCACTGGAATGGGTTGCCCAGGGAAGTTGTGAATGCTCCATCCCTGGCAGTATTCAAAGCCAGGTTGGATGAGGCCTTGGGTGACATGGTTTAGTGTGAGATGTCCTTGCCCATGGCGAAGGGGTTAGAAGTAGGTGATCTTAAGGTCCTTTCCAACCCTAACTTTTCTATGATTCTATGATTCCAAGACAAGATGTGGCTGCAGGCTCCATGTTTAACAGCAGTTTTCAAGTCCTTAAGCCCAATATTCTAACAGTGAAGTCATTCTTTTCAGCTTTTATCCTTGACAGGTCTAAGGTTCCCTTCCAACCGCCTGAACACTAGTTCTTGCAAAATGTTATAGGGAACTTAAGAAGGTACACTAAAAATAGACCTCAACCTTACAATTCTTACGCCAGATCCGAGTTTCTAACATCTCAGGCACTGCAGTACTGAGCTCTTTAATGCCTATAGCTCTTTGAAGAATGTTGACTTGGAAACCTTACCTAGATAGAAAGAAATTCAAGATAAATCTGCCCAAAGAGGGTTATGAGAACTGCTCTCATCTGCTCACAGAGGATAATTTATTTCAGAGATCAGTCAACTAATACAAGTTTAAATTAAATGTTTAAGTTTTTTGAACCCAGGTTCTGATTCTCTGTTGTTACCATCAAGGCAATCTCCCAACAAAGCAGTTTATTGGTGCCTTCAGTTTTGCATCATGACAAATTCTCTGTTCTATGCTATGTAAAATGAAGTTGGGTGCAGTTCTGTAGTGGCAAACACCTCCAACATGTAACATTGTACAGTTTAAGGATGTAATCAACTTATACTCAGCATGAGTAATGTATTAGAGATTATTGCTTATTACAGTCACTACTGTTCAGAGAAATACCAGACTGAAGTACATTCTGGCCTTCAGTTTAAACATTGTAATACATGGTTAGAACAATTCAAATAAAGCTGTATTAGCATAAGAATTACGAGCTGGTAACGTTTCCCTTTTGGAAAAGATGTTCTCTGTTAATTGGTTATATTACATGTGTGCCTGTTCACTTTTATGTATGGCTGATTTTGCAAGATCAGGGCAAGATTAAGAAATATCCCTTAAAGAGATTATAGTGGCATTACAGTGACTTTTTTTGTAATGAGATATTGTCTCTGATGTAGTAATTTTAAAAGGGAATTAACTCATTCATCCATGTGTAGAATATTCTGAAGATTGCTAAATATTTCAAAGCCTCAAGTGAATGCCTTCCTGTAGATAAGTATAGGTAAACCTATTTTACAAGTGAGACACAAAGAAGAAAGTGTGTTTATTCTTTTTAAAGACATATATGGTTTGAGACTTCAATCCGTATTTATGTGTACAAAGGAGAGGAGTTTTGCTTTCAGAATCTTGGTTCTTTGTGTTTTTATTCTCTACCAAGTACTCCAGCTCCCCAGGGAATGGAGCAGAAAATGTACATTCAAATTGGATTTCTCATTTTTCCACTGCTGATCCTTTGGGTCAGTTTAAAAAAAGACCCACATCCATAGACCACATTTTAGAGTGATGACTTCCCTAAATCATTTAAAATTAGAACTCCTGTGTTACAGAAGTCTGGATATTCATAAAAAACAAATGAGGCCTTAATACTGATTTTAACATCTAAGCATAGTTTTGAAGAGTTGTCCTGACTGACATACAAGTTTGCCTATTCACTTTTCATCACCATGGTTAACATTTAATATTTATATCAATATTAAGTCTTTTTGTCTAAAGGATCCTGAATCTCTTCTTGTGAATAATCTTAAAAAAGATTTTCATTTTATATTTGCAAATGGATGGAATAATTTAAAAGACATTGGAATAATTTAAGAGACATTCCTAAAAGAGCAAATTTATCAGAGGATTTTTAGAAGAATATTTTGTGTTACTGAAGAATAAAAGTGAAAAAAAGGAATTGGATGGTCTCATGTCTGTAGCCTTTAGAAGCAAAACGAAGAATCTCACGAGATTCTTGAAAACTTTTGAGGTGTAGTCTATTTGTTGAAAGTTTTCAAATTATATAGAATCCTTTACAACTCATGCCAAGGTGTTCTTTAATAGTTAATTGTACCGATTTTTTAAAAACTGCATCTTCTTTGTAGTCTGAGTTTTTCTGCCTTTCAGCCTCTGGGTTTGTTTGGACCTTTTTATCTTCTAGATTAAAGACCTATTTGAAATAAAACAGAACTTTCCTGCATGACAGATGCATACCTTAAATGGGCTATTTCTTGCACTTCTTATGGAAAGAGGTTCTTTTATCTTTCACTATGGATCATAACTTCTAGGCCACAAAACTTTCCATCCTCTCTTTTCCAGAGTCTTTCCAATTAGCAATACCTTTTCCAATTGGGATTCTGATCCTCTGGTTTAATTGAAAAATGGCCTGATCTTTAGTCTTGTTTTTCTGTAGAAGTTCCTTCACTGGTATTGTGGTATTGTCTTTCCTCTTAGCTAACTATGCTCAGATATTCTCAGACAAATTATATTTATTACCCATAGTAACTTTCAGACAGATAGCTTCCCTGCATCATTTTATTGTCCCCTAGATAAGCCATAGACTATGAAAATTTATTACAAATAGAATGCAACTTGAGTTTATAACATGAATAAAATTTCTGAGATGGTTATTCTTTTGATTCCATTTAAGTATTTTATTTATTGTCTACACTTTTACATTATAGTATAGCAATATATTATGGATTCCAGTGATATTCTATTTTAGAATTAATTACTTAGATATTATTCTGGTGAGAACAATAACTTAAGTGACTGATTTTTAAATAACTGGGTAGCACATTTGTCAAAATATCACTTTAGGCAATTGAAAACTAAAGACGTCACTTAATATTTTTATCTGTGATTCTTAGGCATGCTTTTAGGACCATAATTGTCAAAAAAGATAGTTACAAAGCATTTGTCATGATTAGAACTGATACGGGTTTTTACTCAGGGTCCAAGGTACTCATATTTAATCCAAGGTACTCATATTTAATCCTGTCTTTATCAAAATATATTTAAACATCTCAGTTTTCGGAACACTGGCATTATGTTATTCTAATTCTCTGTTTCTCCTCCTTGACACATTTCCAATTTCTGTGAAAAAAAAAAATTAGCAGAGTTACTACTGTAGAGAACTTACGTTGACTTTGATATGTATAAAATGGAATTTGTGCTTAAAATACCTCCAGATTTCTAATATCTTTATCAACTGTGTAAACCCAAGAGAAGATACTGTACATATTGGTCATTTATAAGTTCTAAAAATATCTTTTTAAATTTAAAAAAGCTTTTTTTTGTAAATATTTTTGTGTTTGAGGCATAAGGCAACTAGTCTTGATTCTGGTAGAGCTGTATGATTTACTTGCCCTTTTAATGAAATGAAAAAATCAATTTGGTTGAGGACTGCATTAACAAATGGGGGGCAGAGGGACAACAGGTACTCTCTGATTATAAAATAATCACTCATTGTAACTCAACTTAAACTGTTGAATTCAACTATAGTGACAATTCACAGCAAGTCTTCCATTCAGTGTCAACACAGGTCAACACTATATGTAGGGCTCCGTGGACTATGGGGACAGAAATAAGACACCTGGTCTGCCCTCCTCTAAAGCCAGTTGTAGAATTTAATATTATTTAATCCTTTATGGAGACAAAATTTTTTGTCTGATTATGCTTATACAACCACCCATAGTCTTGTTCTGAAAACACGGGGTAATAGAGATGACACCGTAAGCCTTAGCAGTTTATAGTCATGACTGATTATACTTACTGCTAAATTTGAAATAAAGGACACATCTTTCGATTTAAGAGAAAGGAAAGCAAAACATTTACTAAGAAGGACATTTTGAAGAACAAATGAGCCACTAAGTGTGAGAAAAATTCAGAACATGGAAGTAATTTGCTTTTTCTGTTTGTCAGAACTTTGTGTCTTACAGAAAACACTTAGGCTTTGGAGTGTATCCCATTTTAGCCAATAAAGCAATGCATCACCAAGGGAAAAACAAGATACACTTTTAAAAGGGCTTTGTACTATGTTTCTTAGCCAAGGTATTTAATTTGTCAGCAAACCTAATTAATGGACAAAGCAGATTCTGGAAATCATGGTAGTGCATTTATTTAACATATCTATATATTTGATGTATATCACATTTCCTTGAGACAAAAGGAGACACAATTCATTGAGGCATTCCATTTTGAAATGCTAGAGCACTAAGCTTTTTAGCTCATGGAAATGGTTCTTGTAGTAAACACATCTTTGAATAAGACAAAGTAGACATGAACAGTGCATAGCTAGAAAGTTTGGCATACTCACCAGAGAAAGATTGTTGAGAATGTACTGTGGATATGGGGAGTGTATTGGATAAGCACCCAAGTTAAAATAAAGGATTCTTAGTCAGTTGTATGTCTGTCATCAGAGAATCATGGAAAGCTTGTTACATTATTCTGAATGTGTTGGCATAAAGGGAAGAAGGTGGATATAACATTAAATCCATTTTTAGTCCTGAATGGACTCAGGCAGTGCAGAAGACTGTAGAAGTTATATTTATCCTCCAGGGACAATCACAAAAATCAAAATTCAGGGATTGTGGCATTTGGTGGTGATCCTGTGGAATGTGTCACTTACTTTTGTCAACCCTCAAAAGATTCCATATGGTGTTGAAAGATTCTGTCTCTTTCTTGTTTCTGTTCTGCTCCCCCGTACGTTATCTACAGAAAAATTGTTTGTGGCCATTCTTTACCTGAATCATCACAACTACAGTAGACCTTTTTTAATGGATCTTTCTGGGAGAATGGTTTGGGCTGACAAATTCATCCTTAATGTACAAGGTGCTGAATATTTGAAAGATATTCGCCATTTCACAGGATGACTAATATATTGTTTTTCTGAGGCTGACTATAATGACATTCGGAAAGCTGGTGGCAAAGTCTCCAGATTATTCAAGGGAAACAACCTTGAAATTGATCAAAGTCTAATGAGCTATTAAAAATTGAGCAAAAATTGGTAGAGCAAGAGCAAATGTGACTAGTGCTCAAGGTACCTGAATTATAAATACATCTTATTGACTCAGTCCAATTCCGAGAACTTGAGAATGCTAAGGATCCATCCTCTCCTTTAAGAATCTTTTGACTATGGTCGTACTTTGAAGTTTCACCATATTTCAAAGCCTGTGGGTGATGAACTCAATGCTCAGTGATATTGCAGTTCTCAGATTAACACCTAGGAATGGATGTCACTTCACCATTGTTGGGTGCATGGAAAGGGTGCCTCTGTAATGACAGGAAAGTTGCATGGTGAGTGCCCCAGTAGAAGTTGATGAAGGACGTTTTATGTGAATTTATAATGTCAGAGGTGCTATGGGTGATTAGTTACCTTTCTCATGGTAAATCTGCCCTGAGAGCTAAATCCTAGCACTTTACTGCTGGTCCTGAGGACAACCACAGACTTCTGGTGATTTATATTTTTAATCCTTATGCTTCCTGATTTTTTCTTTCAGCCTTTCTGCAAGGTAGGAGATTGCTATTTTTACACTCTCTGATGTTGCACCATTGCAATAGGTTAGGCTGTTTTTGTTTGAGACTGCAAATGAACTTCTACTGGAATCCCATCCTCTGTTTATTTAAGCATTTCTCACTGGTGTATCTAGTCAAACAGGTATGTATAATGCTGTCTTTCATAGAATCATAGAAAAGTTAGGGCTGGAAAGGATCTTAAGATCATCTAGTTCCAAGGACATCTCACACTAAACCATGTCACCCAAGGCCTCGTCCAACCTGGCCTTGAACACCGCCAGGGATGGAGCATTCACAACTTCCCTGGGCAACCCATTCCAGTGCCTCACCACCCTCACAGTAAAGAACTTCTTCCTTATATCTAATCTAAACTTCCCCGTTTAAGTTTTAACCTTTTACCACTTGCCCTATCACTACAGTCCCTGATGAAGAGTCCCTCCCCAGCATCCTTGTAGGCTCCCTTCAGATACTGGAAGGCTGCTATGAGGTCTCCACGCAGCCTTCTCTTCTCCAGGCTGAACAACCCCAACTTTCTCAGCCTGTCTTCATACAGGAGGTGCTCCAGTCCCCTGATCATGCTCGTGGCTTCCTCTGGACTTGTTCCAACAGTTCCATGTCCTTTTTATGTTGAGGACACCAGAACTGTACACTGTGTCTTTGAGCAGGCTCAGTTAGTCACAAAATTCCCTGGATGCATTCAGCTCTGATCTACGGCTATGTGTATTTCATTCAAGCTCTTACTCACTTTTATTTTCTTTATTACCATTGATTTCTCTGTTTGGGTCTCCTTTAAATGCCTTTTTGTGTATGCAGCTACAAAACAAAAAGTATTCTCAATTTGGAGATTCTTTAGAAATGCAGCCAGGCTCCTTTCACTTGAAAATCTCCTGTGAACTGTGTTTTCACTTGAGATATCCAATGAACTCTTCTTGCAGCTGCACTTCGAACATTTTGGGAATTATTAGTCTTGCCTCAGATCAGGGTTGTGCTTCCTGTTTGAATTAGTTTTCTTCAGATCATTTCAAGCAAAGATGAACCGTGTGATATAGGACAAGACAACCAGACTGGAATGACTACATCAAGCCCTATGCCACACTTAAGACAGTGAGTTATTTAACAGTATATGCATATAATGCATTCCTCTCTAGCAGAGCAAAAGAAATCTCTAGATGACATGAATGATGTATCTTATGTGCCCTGTATCATATATAGTATCATACATATTTCTCTGTATCACATGCAGTATGGGATGTTCATCTGGTTCTGTAACTTCATCAAAATACCACTGATGATGGTGCTGGGATGTTTTTGTGGAAAGTTCTGCTGTTCAGCATTTTCACAAGATGAAAAATCTCAGTGTTCATCTTCCAGACTCTGCTATGTTTTTATTTTCTCTGAAAATTTGAAACCAGACATTTCTAATTAGAGATATTTTTATTTCAGCATATTTTGCTGAAATTGCTAATTCTATAAGTATGTTTACGTAGTTTAGCAAATCCAATAAACGCTATGTTAACAAATCTTATCATCTGTTTAACTAAACAGATTTTGTTCAGCAGTTCCACTGGATACCAAATAATACTGAGAACTAGCTGTGTGGGAGATAACAATCCTTTGCACATTGATCCTTTTGATCAGAAATGAATTAATTGCAGAACCCATGTCTGATCAGCATCATTTTGCTGTGAATCACTGCGTGCTCCAGAGATCTTCTAAACAAATATGCAATGATCAACAATTAGTGGGGGAATGGTTTCCTCTGTGCTCAGAAGAATTGCTGGTTAATTGCTGCTGATTGTTTCAGATTCTGTGCCATTGTGCTTCTTTCACTTTGTATGAATTCAGCAGTTTCTGGCCATATATCTTGTGATCATATGTCCTTATCTTGGATCCAAATCCAGGCATTTTACCTTCTTTTCTGCACTACCAAGATCTCTGGATCTTCCTCAAGCCCAGTGACTTTTCTTTTCTTTGTATGCCATAAGAAAAATGGCTCTGTGAAAATACCTGTTAGTGAGTTATGGAAGAAGGCATCTGTTCTTTTCTACCTGCAGTTCACGTAGCATCACTATCCATCCTGCACAATGGATGTTTCCTAGATAGCTCCTTATTCTCTAGAATAAAGTTCATGTGCATTTTGTAAACTGACCAACTGGAGTTAAACCAATTCAGAGATGAAATGTATTTGCTTCTGAGTTAATTACAAAATCTGATTCATAACTTCAACAATTTTTCAGCTTCCTGAATTTTACAGTTTCATTGGATGGCTATGAGTACATTAAAAGTATTCTTCCCATTTGTCTACATTAATAAATTAATCTGGGTCACCTTAATTTATGCTCTTAATATTTTTTAATATTAAACAAATAGTTTAGCATAATTTGGACAAAAATATCTCCCTCTGAAACACTAAAACAGGTTGAAAAAACAAAAGACAGTCTCCAAAGCATCCTGTTCTGGTACTTGAATTAGAAAACCTAAACCATTTAACTACAAGGAGGCACCCCGAGTTGTTCCTGGGCTATTTATCTATATAGATGGAGCTGTAGAAGTGCAGGAAGTTGCCCAGCTGGTGGACAGAAATGATGCAGGAGTCTTCCACAGTTAACAGAGTAGACTATATTATAGTCTATGAAATAGAAATGTTTTATTTTATATATATATATATATAAAGTACTTTTTTCTATATAATATTTAGCTCTTCTTTGGAGATATCCTAGACTTTCTGTGTTAATAGGTATTACAAAAGTAAAGATTCTGAAATGTTCGGTAACAAATGACAGTAACAGTAGGGTTTTTCAAAACTTGTATTCAGAAGAGAATATTGCTCATTAAACTTTTGACAAATTCTTGAACAGTTGGGCTATCTGCAATTTAAGCTATAACTGCTTAATTTGAAGAGATAAAAATGTGTAACAATATAGACACAAATAAAATATATCCTAGCCACGCAGCTTAGAAAATTTTTATGTACAGCCTCACATCAAGCTGGAAACAGGGCCCTGCATTTTTCATGATGTCTAAGAAATAGAGGCAAACAATTTTTAAAATTGGTGAGAAATAACCAATTATTAAGAAAATAAATAGTTTTTCAGGTAATTCTGTAAAGCAGAAGGTCCTAAGAGCTGCTTAGTGGCAGACCAGTTCTCAAAATAATTACTAAATATAAATTCTAATGAATGTGTTGAGTATTTTATTGTGAATACGTGAAAAAAAAGGTTTTTTATATTTTGTGGCTTTTTCCTGTTCAGTTATATAACAGTTATAAGACAACATTCAGTAAACTGCACAGCTCTAATTGAATGAACCAGCTGTCAGCTACCTGTAAACTGGATGGTATATTGTGGATATTGAGGAAGAAGCAGTAAAATGGGAAATAATGACAGTTTGCTTGGTCTGAGGCAATGTGCTGAGGAAGTCTTTAGAAATTCATTATAATTTCTTAAGGAAAACTTAGATGCCAAGGGAGAAAGTATAAGAAATACACAGTAGAACATGTTTAAGTATTAAAATAGCATTAATATTTATTAATGAAGTTCTGGAGAATGTAAGGAGAGAAAATAGCTGAGGCAGTTCTGTAGACTTCATATTTTTACGTCTGTCATTATTATGGTGTCCGAAGACCTCACAATCATTATGCATGTATTCCAATATATATTTAAGATCAGATTTAACACATTTTTATGGATGGTAATTGGGCTGTAAAGAAATGAAGATGAAGAAATTTAAACATCGCTAAGTGCTAGTATCTGAAGGTGAGCAATGCGTTCACTGAACCCTTCAGGAAGAGATGGACTTCTGCTCTCTTTTGCACTGGGTTGGTGACTCAATTCACTGGACAAACACTTTTTTTTGGGGTATTAGCGAAGCTTGGTGTCAGTCAAATGGGGAAGGAAAATTATCTTTATGTAATTTTTCTGCTTCTTCCAAAAATTGATAAAGATTTAGATACAAGGAAATGCTACCTTAAATTAAGAACAAGCGTGTCTTCTTCTCTTCCTCTAGTGCATCCTGCATGTTGCATAGTTTTTTATACACTATTCATTTCCTGAATCATAGAAGAATTGTTTAGCTTAGGGTGCAGTTTGCATGTTCATAGAATTTAGAGTTGCTTGGAGCAAGAGTTGAGGGGTTTGGACCTCAATCCTTCAGATTTTGTTAGACATTCCATTAAATGGAATGTTAATTGTAGCATTAGTGGCCTTTCAGTACTTAAAAAAGGACCTTTAAGAAAGACAGGGAAAGACTTTTTAGCAGGGCCTGTTGCAATAGGATGAGGGGTGATGGTTTTAAACTAAAAAGGGGAGATTCAGGCTGGATGTGAAGAAAAAGATTTTTTCAATAAGGGTGGTAAAACACTGGCACAGGTTGCCCAGAGGGTGGTGGATGCCCCGTCTCTGGAAACATTCAAGGCCAGCCTGGATATGGTTCTAAGCAACCTGATGTAGTTGAAGATGTCCCTACTCGTTGCAGGGAGGTTGGACTAGATGATCTTTGAAGGTCCCTTCTAACCCAAATTCTCCTATGTTTCTTTAATTCTCTGATTCTCTGATTTTGAGTAGTCAGATGAACGCTTCATTTACTGTGGAAAACTCAAGCAGTTTGATTTTCTTTACTACTTGAAAAAAATCCAGCTGAAATCTCCACAAAGCCACTGACATAAACACTTTCAGAAGCACAGAATATTTTCCTTGACAAAATTTAGGAAATTATTAAGTATTTCACTGTTCTTTCCTTGGTGCTTTTGGTTTAGAACTGAATTTCAGAAGGATATCAGAAGGATCAGAAATATCAGAAGGGCAGTGAGGAAATCAATTAATTTAAAACCAGTGAATGCATCAAGGATTTTAAGATAAGCTTGCAGACTTTCTTCATAAATATGTCCAGGTAAGGTTAAAGAGGTTTAAAACCTTCCCCCAGAAAACCCAAACTGAAATGCAAAAAATGTATAGCAAGTCAGGGTCTAATTTGCTGTAGTACAGCTGTACAAAAATGTCTATATCAAATATTTAAACTAGAATAAGCTGTGCTGGTGAAATTTTCCAGTGCAAGAGTTTTCCATTGTAAGGGCTAAGGCAACAAAACCTAAACATTTTCTCAGACCATTAATTTCACAAAAATCTGGTGAAACATTACTAAAAAATATCTAAAGGATTAGGTATAAAGAAGGGATAGGAATGTCTCCATGTCTCTTTTTCACTGCTTATTCACTTGCAAATTTTCCTGAGCTGTGGAATGAGAGATTAAGTGTTCTCCTGGACGAAACAGTCCATTATTTAAGATGGTTTTGTGGAAATGTAACAATGTGTTGTTTTTTTTCACTGAATTAAGAATTTAAGAAGACTTACAAAAGGAGTGATATGTTTCTGTTTATCAGATTGTGTTTGGGCATATTCTAATTAATGACAGAAGGAATCATGAAGAATGCAGCATGCTATGCTGCAGGAACAGTGTTATTTGCTGAAAACCAGGATGCAGCAGAGTGCAGAGGCTGCATTTATGAGGCTGCATTTATTTTTCCCCATCTATCTATTTTTGATTTTTCACACCTTCTTCTAAACATCTGCTTCAACTACAGTCAATAAAAATTCTGGATTATCTCAGTTGTTCTTGCCTGAGTTTCTTTTGTAATGTTATACTATTACAGATTCTTTGCGGTACAGTCTAGCCTGAACCAACAGAACATGTCAAATATTTTACCAAGTTTTCCCCATTTGATTAAAAGGTTTCTTCCTTCAGCCTTGTGAATTGAAAGGATAATTATTCTTAAATTATCCATTAATCCCTCAAGGACAGTGCTCTGTCACCTTCCTGTTTCGTTAGCATATGTTTAATACTAACAGTAAAATCTGGAATCCCTAACAGTTGCTCTGCAAAGTGAGACTAAATCCATTTAATCTCTTTCATCAGTTCTGGTGTCCTCAAGTTTCCTCTCAGAAAGAAAGAAGAGAATTAGAAAAGAAAATGATCTTCAGGTTTAGTTCCCATATAATCTGTTTCTGCTATGACATGGGGTGAGGATTTTCAGTCCTCTGAAAGTGTCATTAATATGTGTGAAAATGCAAAACCTGAAAATGCAAAACCTGAAAATACAAAACCTGAAAAACCTCCACATACAAGTGTTCCTTATTCACACAGTCAAGACTCTCTCAGTAGAAAGACATTTTCTACATTTTTCTACTGTTTAAAAAGGTTTTCAAACTTAAGTCCCAGAACACTGCAGCAAAATACTCAAACGGTTGGATATCTAATGATGTGATCGTGCTAGTGGAAATATTAATGAGTTTACATTTATGCTTAGACTTTCCTGAAATCTTTAATTGATTGGGTGTTAAGTTTTCCCTTTACGTTAAAGTCCTCTCTCCTTCTTGTACCATTGACCAGCAAAACCCCAGTTTTTCTTAATGACATTGATTTTCTTTTTCAAATACTTAAGAAGTCTCAAAAATGTAAGCTTAAAAAAAATTTAAACCTTATGAGGGAAGTTTCATAAATATATAAAACTTTTGCTTTTATTACTACTGTGAATTGTTGATTTACCAATGCTTTTCAGGGCATAATGGAGCTACATTACAAAACTCCATTTTTAAACATGAATAAATCAGTTGTAAATGGAAGCTCATAAAGATTGTGGTGTGTTTGTTGCGTTCATTTGATTGCTTGTTTTGATGGAAACAATGCTGACTCTTTGACATAAATTTTACTGAAGAATTTTCTATTTTTTAACACAGTGGTTTATTGATCTAGTAGTTTTGATCCAATGACATGTAATTTGATGAAACCCCTTTGTTTCTGAGTACTTGCAACTCTGCTAGTAAGAAATATATACTATAGGTGACAGGATTCATTCCTAGAACTTCTTAAAGGATGTTGAAATCTCTAACTTTGAAAGAAGTCACTGAAATTGTAATATATTTGCACTGTACTTCAAGCACAATGCCATCAATGAGTTCTAGTTTGACAGAAAATAGAAAAATCTAATCAATCTGTTTATGAGCAGTTCTGAGTCTCCATAGTTCCTCTGTTCACACTTAATGACAAGCTTTGATAACCGCAATTAAAAATTACCCTTAATCATGTAAAGCCAGCTCAGGTGTAGAAGTCAGGTGACATAGATGCCTATGGACATTAACATTTTCAGCAAGTTTCGTGGAAATTCAGAGTTCTGCTTCACCATGACCAGAAGCGGCTCAGAGTTCAAAGTGTGAGCAACCACATTTCTTTGATGTTTAAGTCCTGTCACAGAATCAGAGAAAAGACATTCCTCCTCTAACTTAGCTTGAAATGAAAAAAACAAATGAAACCAAAACACCTCCCTGCCCACAGACCCCATGGTGTCCCATTTTTAACACAGTAGGGTAGGGATCAGAATACTCATCTCAGCAGCCTATTTTCAGTTTTGAACCAATATCACCCAACTTGCAAAGTACAGCTCTGTTCATCAACAAAGAGAGAGTATAGACACCTGTAGGAGAGAAGCAGTATTGGTCTCCATGGCTTATAGGATTCACTAAACCTAAGAGGATGAACATCATTCTGTAACCTTATAGTTCAAGCAGTGTTTATAGCGCAATCTAGTTCTTTCTTTAAGGTTTCTATATTTTATGTTAAAAAGTCACTGCCTAAGGAAATACTGATGAAATGTTGACCTCCTACATGGTATAGGAGTTAACCTCTTGAGGAACAGGTTCAAACAAACTCCTTAGTGAAAGAAAAGAATTAGTTTGGGATTTGTACTTCATAAGGGCTTGTTCTAAATAATGAGACAAAGCATGAAAGGCAGTTTAGAATAAATGCATTAACTCTTTCACAGCTAGCCTAAGGAAAACAGCTTAGATGTTGACACAGAAATTCAGGATGGTTAGTGCTAGATAACGAAACTCCCAGACTAGTTTTGGATTTGAGGTACATTCTTCTATAACAAAAGGCTTACTGGTTCTCTAGTCTATGGGTTCTCTAGTTCCCTAGTCTACAACAAAAGGCTTATTGGTTCCCGATGTCCCTTGCTTGTCCTGTTTTATGACGACTAAATATCCCCATGTTTTTTAGGGAATCCGTCTCCCCCAAAATTCACGAGTTTAGCTTTTACTATAGGAGTCAGCACTGAAAATCTGAGATTAGTGGTGTCTTTTTCACTCTATTTATTAACCTCTTAAAAAAAATACCTCCTTAGAGTGCCCCAAGCTGCTAGAACTCAGAGGCTGCTGTAAACACCACAGCATCAGATTTACAAGCAATTTGTGATATGCTTAGACATGCAAAGTAGCTGTTATATTTCAGCAGGATTATTTGACATAGTGATTTATTCATGCTTTATTGATTTTTTATTAATGGAGCTCTTTAAATACTCCATTGCGTCTTTGGGCACAATTCTAACCAGTTATACTGACTCAAAAGTCACCTTAGAAAGTATAGGCTTCCTCTTCTTCTGCTTCTGGAAGACTAAAAGTCTAAAATATCACAAATACATGCTCCCAGTGCTGTCCCACTTTCTATCAGGGGAAGAGCAGGGAAGTTTCTCTTCTTCCACCTAAGGAGCTATACTGTCAAGTTACACATAACATTTCCTTGGATGAGGAAGAAGATTCTTGTGTTTGAGCCTTAATGGCTACATCTACAATATTAAATGCCTTCACTTGAGGTAAAGTGATGCAGAGGTTGTATCCCACATCTTTACAAGCTCTGTAAACTTAGCAGTAATACAGCCCTCTATGCCTTATACAAGACAACCTTGAATTTTCTTAGATTTCTTTCTGAGCTCCTTGTGGTCCTAGAGTATGAATACTATTCTGGGCATTTTTGTTTTCATTGCAGCATCTGAAATTATAAGACAGCTGAGCTGCAGTCCACCAGAACATTGTTTTTCTCACATAGGACTGAGTTTATGCATTGAATGACTGGGTGGAACTTCAAGATACTTAAACCAGTTTGCAGCCAAATCCTATTGGTAGAGTGTAGGAAATCAGATCTGATGCTATCTTAGCCAGACTGACTGTTGTAAATTGTCCTTAAATAAAGTATATATCCCTGAGTGTATATATATATATATATTATATATATATATATATATATATATATATATCCCTGAGTTACAGCAAAGCTTTTCCTTAGTATACAGCTAGTTTACCAAACTGTAGCTTTTCAGGAAACAATTAATGTCTTTGTAGTATTGATGACCGGGGAAGTGGGACACATGAGTTAAGCATGGAGTTAACTCAGTTGATAATGTGGATGTGCAGAATGTCTGTCATTCATGTAGCTCCAACACAGCAAAGCTGAAGGCTCTTCCAATATAATTTCAAATGATGAATGAGTTTGAGAATTTTGCCATCTGCTTGCTGACACAGGGAAAAAATGCAAAATTCACTGAATTCATTATTCCTTCAGCTCTGATAACAGAAACAGATTGTTTGAAGGGTGTAAACAGCGAAGAGGGAGAAATCTCATTCCCAAGGAAATGACTTTGCATGGTGGGATTAAATGAGCAGAGTAGAAATGCTATATTTAGGGCAGTGGGACCTGTCCTGACAAGCAGGATCCAAAGTCTATTGAGAAAAGCAAAAAATTAGCATATGAAAACAAAAACTTTCTTATAGAAGATAGTTGGCAGTTTTCTGCATGTTCTATTTGTGAAGGGTAGCCTGGTTAAGAAGATATTAAGGTTACAGAAGAGAAAAAAGGGTCATGTAGACCGGTATCAAAATGATTTGCGTTGAACCCGTGGAAGTACCAAATATGAGGAAAAATAAACTTTGATTTGACAATAAAGAAGAAGAAGTATCCACAAAATGACTTTATAGACATTTGGTAGATGACCATATCTCTTTTGGGTAATAAAGCTTTATAAATATGACCAAGAGGTAAAGTGCATTACCTATGCATGTTAGGCAATGGTATTATTCTGATATTATGTAGCTAGAGTACATCAGTCAGATCTGGAGGAAAAGATGCATTCATTTTTAAGTGCTAATGACATAAATTCTGCCAAAGCCAGACACAGAACAATAAAAGCTAATTCATGTTATTTTGATTTTTTTACAAAAGTATTAGGAGCAATTGTTTGGAACCTCTGTCAGTTAACATTTAAAAAATGCCAACAGATGGTTCTTCCTGCATCCATGCAGCTGACGATTCCAAAATAAGTAGTGCTGAGAGATTTCTTGGTGAAGCTAAGGGACAGGAAAGGCAGCTGTCACTGAATGTCTTAATTACAGCATTTACAGAGTTCTAATTAATGTAATGTTGTTTCTATAGCTATATTAATGTAACATCCATTACTATGTCATTGGTTATACTTTGTGAATTAAATTTGGAATTTGGCACATATATGAAGTTTGTGGAAGCATATGTTTGATCTAACTCTTCAGTATTACATGGGGAGAATGCATTTAAAAATATGACTTATAACTTGAAAATGTTAAATTAAGCTTTTAGAGTCAAAGATGATGCCTCTTTACATTGGAAAGCGTTGGTAGACATTTAATGCTGTTGGTGCACAAGTACTTTTGAGCAGCATTTTATAGTGATGCTGAGACTTTTTACTTTTAAACTGTGTTGTTTAAAACGTCAAAAATTGTTTAGAGATCAGGAGTAATGTAACTGTATTCTTCTAGAATATCAACATGCTGTGGTATTTCAGATGGTAAATTTGATCAGTGAAGAAGTTTCGAAAATGGTCTTTTTTAATGCTAAAGAAAAGAAATTCTTATTATAACTTGAAGGGAGAAATGGATCAAGTCTGTATAGTTTCAGTAAATATCAAACAAAAAAATAAAGGAAAAGTTTCAGTACCACATTTTTGGAACATTCGTTTCAACATTGTTCACCATTTTTTCTTTCCCCAGAAATATTTTATTCTGGCACCTGATTAAGGCTTACAATAATGCTTTGCTTTCCCCTGACTTTTCTAAAGTCATGTAACAATATCAGAATAAGGCATAGAAGGCTGCTGTTAATGAAACAGTCTTCAATTCAAAGAACAATCCCTTTCAGTTGATCTGACCTAATAAAGCGCTAGTTTTCCCTTTACCCCTTTATTTCCCAAATGCCACCAGTGTTTGTTCTGACAAGTTGGGTAAATATCACTGTGCTCTGTTTCCAAAGGCTGTCACTAAAATAAGGAAGGCCATGGTTGTATACCTCTGCTTGGTAAATCTGTGTTTGATTACATGGGGCTACATTCTTCCAACTTTCTCCTGAAGACTATAAGAACCTTCTTCAGTACTGACTGCTTGTGGTTGAACAAGAGTAAGAAGTCAACATGGATGTCATTTCTTGTGCAGTTTAACAAGGTGAAAACAGTTGCCATAAATAGAGAAAGAAAATACCAAGTGGTGATACAAGATTTTCCCTTACTTTATTTCAGTCTATTCTGCATTCAGTTTTATATGGCCACATGATTTGGCTGGACAAAGGAGTAACTAGATTGTAAACTGATGAACACCAAAATAAATGTGTTTCCTTTGCCTTTTAAGATGCACAGGCTTGAAGTAGTGCATTACTCTACACACGTATTGCTACTGGCTATGGTGCTTGCTGTTGTGAATAAACACATAGAAAACCACTTCCAGATGAAGTACGAGGTGGAGAACACATTGCAAAAATAGCTGCAGACCGTGGTGACTGAGGCAAGACTTGGAAGTATGAGAAAATAGGCACAATATAAGAGATTACTTGCCCTTTTAGGAAGGGAGTTTCATGGAGAGCAGATTGTTTGAATTGATTATTTTCCCATGTTGCGAGTAGCTTACCTAGGAAAAAGCATTTAAAACTTTTATTCTCTAGTGGGAAAGGTAATATTAAAAAACCACCAGCCAATGAAACCCTGTAGGTTTCCCACTGTAAGACAATTGAAACGTAATGGAAGTTCAATTGATTTTCAGTGGGTAAAGCTGCAGGGCACCAATTATCTGTGCTGTAGAATTGTTGCTTAAAGTGAAGCTACACATTGAGGAGCCAATCAAACCTATTTCAATCCCTGCGTGCAATATGCTCCTGACAACAGTGTAAGGATCAAATTTTTCAGCTTCTAATTAAATGGATGTATCAGGACAATCTTTGATTGGTTCTAAAACAACATTTGAAATGTTTCTGGAAACATTAATGCCACCTACTCAGTGCAAAACTTGTATAAATCTCACTTTTGGTGATGATGAATTGTATTAGCTTTGCATATAGACATTCCAGCTCATGATCAGTATGTCTGTATCAGATTTGTGTGAAGGAGATATATTAATTAAAGTTGTTAAAAAAAATTTAAAGCTGACTTTATCTTTTACTCCTGGATCCAAATCCAAATAAATCTAGTAGCTGATAGGAATATTTATTGGCTGCACACAGAAGAATTATTTTTTGGACTTTATGGAAGAGTTTTGCTGCTGCTGCTGGACAGTTAGCAGGTAATGACTGTCTCAGATTAAGTAGCAATGGCAAATCAAGACCTCTTGGAAGTAATTTAAACTATTCTAATCAGCAAGAGTGAGCAACGTGGCATAGATTTAGCTACTGAGATAAACAGGTAAAAGGGGTCGGAAATACTTACTGGGATAGAAGTTTTGTGTGTTTTATGAGGGATTTTTTTTTCTCTTTAGTATTTTTCACCAATTTTGTTATGACTTGGATAACAGAAAAAAGAACACAGTTATTAAGTGTATAATTTAAGAACAATAGCAACTTTTTAAGCAGAATTTTTTAGTAGAAGAGAGTAAAGAAGAGGACAAGTTTAGGCAGTAGTTTTAGAGAAAAATATCTTCTCTTACAGTGTATCTCAATTTGAAATAAGTGATAATGACAACTGCTGTATCAAGTAAGAGTATTCTTGGAATAGACACATGGATCAATCTGCTCTACTTGATACTAGTAAGCCTTTTACTTGGAGCTTAAAGCATTCCAACATCAAAAAAGGTGTTTACTAACCAGCAAGAGTAGAGAACATGATCAGACATCTTGAAAAATTAGGAAATATGGAAGGACATGGAAATTCGTTTAGGAAAAGAGAGACTGCAGAAAGAGATGACAACCATTTTCAGATAAGCTGCAAAATAGAAATTAGTAAATTGTTCTCTGAGTTCCAAAACATTTACAGTTCTCTCAAACTTTGTATTGACATTTTCATGTTCAATAATTGTATTCCCTCTTCTGTCATCCAAGACAAGAATAGGCTTAATATTCAGCAAGAGAGATTTAGATTGGGCATTAAGAAAACATTTCTGGTAGACTAGCTATGGAATGTCAATAGAAGTAGCAAAATCTGCATAATTTAAGGAATGATTTAGCCAAACATCGCTAAGAATAACATTATAGTTTTTCTTGCTGTGAGCTTGAGTGGAGGAGCACTAGATAACCCATTTTCCTCAAGGCAGCTTTACATTAAATTTACAGTCAAATGTGTTGAAATTTTAGTAGCTGTTGTTCACGTCTTTGTTATTCTTCAGATGAAAGAGAATATTTTCTAGCTATGTGAGACTAACCAAGAAAGTGAGTGTCATGAAATAGGAACTTAAGTGTTCTTAGTTGCTTGTTCTGTTGTTTCATACTGGGGTGAGTTTCACTGCTCTGGAGAAAAAGATTTTGGGGTGCCGATTGATGAAAGAAATTACAGAGTACTGTACACATTTATTATAGGCGAAGTTGTGTTGTGTATGCCATTAACTCTGCCATATATTCCTCTTTGTTTCACTGGAGTACTTACAAAGTAGTACACTCTTCAAGGTGAGAAAAGAGGTCAAGGATCCTGGTGAGAGAAACTGCAAGTCAATTGGGAGGCACAAGTAAATAATTTCATCATTGAAGAAATTAGCAAAAAGGATAATCTGGAATCTAATTTCTTTGATTAACTGAGACAGCAAGAAAGTATCAGTTTTATGTGTTGCTCTGAATTTATAATATTGCATGAATCCATAGATATTCTTTCTGAAGTTGTCAGCTTATGTTTCTTATTCCTAAATCTGACTTCTCCTTATAGTATTTAAGATGCAAGTACTTCACTCAGTATAAAGAAATAGAGCCTTGCCAGTTTCATTTTTTTGCTAAGGGAGAACAGTGCCATTTACATAAATCAGATTTTTGTCCTTTGTCTTCTATTAGAACCACTATCAATAGATGGTGACATATCAATTTCCCTGCTTTAAGCTGACTTTACACTTTCACAAATGGCTGCACAGCATGTAATTGTGCAGAAATAATTCTCCTGAACTGATTCCATAGCTTGGCTTTTAACACTGGGAGTTTGAATTTGTTAAATGGACACCTTTGTCCACCTGAATGTGGAAAGAAACTACAGGAGAAGGAAATCAAGAGAGGTTTTTTTACAGTAGGGTCACTGCTACCAGCCTGGTGTTTGACTTTGAGAGCTTCTGATTTCACTCAAGCAAATGCCTCAGATGTGTCATTCAGCTGTATGATCAGACTCCTACCTGTTAATATAATCAGCAGATCCTTAAGAGCAATCCAACTCCTGAAGAGTAGGATTCAGTTGTCTAAACATAGGTAGTTACATTATTGGTACTCTGAGACTTCTTACTCGGTCTCCAGCTGCTGCGTCAGAAAGTATATGGGTCTCCCAGAAGTCCTATTCCCATATTTGCCAACCAGTTGAAGCATCTTAGATACCCTAAGGTATCTAGGCTGCCTATGGTGATCTAGGTTATCTAAGGTGCCTATAGATAAGGGACTGTAGAGACAGTACAAGGGAGAATGGGTTTAAACTTAAAAAGGGGAAGTTCAGGTTGGATATAAGGAAGAAATTCTTTACTGTAAGGGTGGTGAGGCACCGGAATGGGTTGCCCACGGATTTTTTGAATGCTCCATTCCTGGCAGTGTTCAAGGCCAGGTTGGGTGGAGTCTTAGGTGACATGATTTAGTGTGAGCTGTCTCTGCCCATGGCAGGGGGGTTGGAACTGGGTGATCTTAAGGTCCTTTCCAACCCTAACTATTCTATGATTCTATGCTTCTGTGATTCACAAAACGCTCATAATACCTAACATTAGTTTCAAAGTCCTAAACCAAATAACTGTGGAACCAAATATGAACTTTGTTTTGGGTTTATCTGTGGTTTTATTATTTTGTCAGATGTTTCTTCTGATTTGATTCTTAGGAAAAAGTTAGCTGCAGCTCAGATAATTAAAAAACAGAGCTTGACGACTGCTGTGAACTTGTCAAGAACTGTGCTAAATAGAAGGAGTGTTAACCATTATATTCTTTCAAGAACAAGACAGAAGTTTCCGCTAAAATGAAGCTGGTCAAAGCTGTGATTCCATTTGATCCAGAAAAGTATAACCTAGCAGTTTTAGCCTAAGGATATATCCCAGAAGAGATTTTGAGTTATCCTTCAACACAGAGTACACAACTAATGAATTGTTCATGGGTTCATCTCATAGCAAAAGCCGTGCTGATCATCCTGTCCTTTCTCAGAAAGGTAAATTTCTTCAACCAGATGGCAGGGTTGGATTTCTCCCCTCACTCCTGCCTTGATTACTCTCCTGCCTGCAGAGAGAGGCATACCTTTAGCAGGAATTTGAGCTATTGCAATGAAATTCATATTGCTGGATAAGCAGAATTTTAGCAACCTGTCATTGTCAATGCATAATTTTGACACTCTAAGAATTCGGCTTCAATCTATAGCTGGTGAAAGTATTTCTGAAATGGAAAATAAACAGAAAATCATTAAAGCTTTTAGAGAGGCAATTAATTCCCTGCAGAAATTGCTTTTAGCATTTAAGAAACTAACTAAACAATTTTAACGGTGCGAAGTGCTATAGCAGCTGTTCATCAAGGAAGAAATAAACACCACTACAACTGCCAAGTGTACCATGATTACTGTTCCTTCTTCAGTCTCTTTATCAAAGGTTTACACAAAAGTTGCTGTAACAGCAAAGAATGAGCTTCCATATACTTGTCTTATTACATCTTCATTGTATTTAGATAAAAATTAAAGTATAAGATCCTTTCACTGTTATTCTATGATAATATGAAAAAAAGTAAACAATGATGGTAAATAATGATGATTTTGACCTTTGTTTGCTTTTTTAGCTTTTTCCCCCCCCCTCCTTTCTTTCTGTTGGCTTCTTTGATTCTTACCAGCTGTGGATTCCAGATAGAAACCAGTGGGGCTTAATTAGAGAAAGGAGTCAGAGTGGTTGTCAAATGTTTTCACATTAGCTGCATATGTAACTGTGACAATTTCAGAGTATCTGAAGTTTTCCTGAGCACATGCTTCAACATTAAAAGTAAATTTTTGTGTTATAGCTACGCATGAAATCTGTGAGGATGCTGAAAGCAAGGTATTTCAAAAGCATAAAGAAGTAGTCATGAATTGCAGGGATGCTTCAGCCTGCAGAAATACACATCTGGGAAGAAGCTCACCTTTCTCTATAGTCATAAGACTTCCTGAAATGCTCATTCTCTGCTTATTGCATCCCCTCTGATTTTTGATCAATGTTGAAGACTTTTCCGTTAAAGGTTAATATTCAGACTATTTTTAGAGTCTTTGTTGGGAATTACTTACACACCCGAAACTGGTACTGTACAACATCTGATGCTGCTCTCTTACAGCCCTTCATGATCCATGTATGTACTTCTGAGATGCACCTTACATTACATCCTGAGCAGTCTTGCAGCATGGAAGGATGCAGAAAAGGGATTAGTTAAGTTCTGCATCCTTTCAGAAACAGTTTATTTCTCCTTGTATATCTGTGTGTCGATTCTAAGTAAAATATCAGGCTTTGCTTTGTTAAATATGTTTACTGGATGCCTGTTGGCATTTTTAAAGTATATTGACTATTTCATATCTCCTTTCAAAAATGAAAAAGTGGTTATATGGGATCATGCTATATCGTGACTGTACACAGGACCTGAACAGGTATGTGAATGTCACCTGCAGTCCTGGTAAAGCCTGTCAAATAATATCAGATTTATTTTATTTATCTTTAGGTAACTAGTTTTAAGTATATTTTAGTACTAAGTGTTTAGAATCTTCTGATTTACTGTGCTGGGAAGACAAATCTCTAGGGGGGAAAAAAGTTGGAAACAAGTTGCAATGATAATGTTTTATCTGATTGACAGCTAGGATAGCAGATGACTGTTTTACAGATTTGATTCATAGATTTGTTTGAAGACTACTGAAGCTGGAAAATTCTTCCTTTCCTCTCTTCCCAAGTCACTTTTCTCACTGATTGTTATGCTGTGTTCCATGAAGGATGCATAGCTGACTAGCCTCCTCAAATCAGACCATGACCTACTTGCTTCATGTTATATATTTATGTTATACTTTAATATTTAATATTTTATTTTCAGAACACTATAGGTGCACATAGATTGTGAGAATAGAAGTGTTGTTAGGAAGGTAGTATCCAAAAGTTTGCCTTGCACTACTCTAAAGATAATTTGGTACTCTAATAATATTATTTCTTTATCCACTGAATAAAGATGGAAGTTCTTCATCTTTCTATTCATTGTGGCATGGCACAAACCTGGAAGGAACAACCAAATGTGAGAAGTTAGTCTCATCTTGGTCTGAGTCCTTGGCTTCCCCAGTGAAATGGAACCAAGCGCTTGCTGGAAGCCTGGTTGTACTTTCAGGCCAGAGACAGGGAGGGAAAATGAGGTCAGAACAAACTATAAGATTCTTTTCTCCCCTCTGACCCAGCTTGAACTAAAGCTGAAGCGGTTTTGAAGGTGAAATTAAAGAAGATTCTTCATGTTTGTGACAGCACCTTAGAGTGAAACCTGTCTCAGTTTCTTAAATGAGTTGGGTCCCTGAGGGCTGGTGACTTCCGGGATTTATTTTCAAAGCGTGAAAAAATCACCCAAACTAGAAATAGCCTGAGCTGAGAGACTACAGGACTGTTCTGAGACTGTTCTCTTTGTCTGGACTGCCATTGCTGGAACAATCCACTAAGGGTCCTGAGATGCCAGTGGCAGTAATGAATACAGAAAGGTTAAACAGATACTGAACTGTTAATGCTGATGTATAAACCTTGACAATAGATCTAAACATTAATTTTGCAAGAAACAGATGACATTCTAGCCCAGAAGTTTGTTATGTGTCCTTGCAGCACTCTTTTCCTACAGTATAGGTCTGTGTTCTGTTACCTAATTTGATAACAAATATATTTCTCTCTTCTTTTAACTGTTTTTTCTTTCAGTTAAAAATGATGCCTTCATTATGTACAAGACCTCCAATAAATGATCCCAAAGCCCAAGTGCTCTCAAGTAAAGCTTGATACATTCATACACAGAGCTGTAATCTTGAAAGTCCTACAAAAGCATCTCTTTCGCTGAATCAGCTGCGCCTTGAGTGGAGCTAATAAAACTCTTTTAGAAATGTAATAGAAGTTAGAAGGGTGAAAAGGGGACTGCTTCCTTTTCTTTGTAAATGATGATTTTGACATAAGGAAAACACCAACTCTAATCTACTGTAAATAAAAATCTGATAGTCTAGTCAAGGGCATTTTTAGTTGAAAGAAGCATTAATGTTATTCAGTGGGAAGAAAGAATTTGCATGTTGCAAGAAAGAATTTCTATTGTTGTCCAACAAGAATAAGACCAATTTTCTCATTGAGATTTCTCATTAAAAAAATAAATAAACTTCACAAATTTATAACCATTAGGATCAGGTTCATAAATAGCTATGGTATAATCAAATATGTAATCCAAAAGACAAAGGTTTGGATATTTTTTGTGGCATAGCTATAGTGAGAGTTTCTTGAGTCCTTTTTGGCCAGGAACCTTAGCGAACACTTTACAGATTAGTAGTCTGATTACCTTCCACAATAAACTCCTCCAAAGATAATTAATGTGCTCTGTGATTGTAAAATGAGTAGGAATGAGCATTCAAATAAAGAGACAGCCTGGCCAGTCAGGAAGTGGCCTTTGACACCTTTAATTTGTAGAGTATATTTTCATAGCTACCCAATTCCTGATTATGAGCCACTAAATTAAATGGAAAAAAAACAAGGAAAAATACTCTGTCATAAAGTTCTTCATATCTTCGGAAGAGTCATGTTTTTCAGTCAAGTAAGTAGGAGCAGATTTTGTTGCATAGAGAAAGGTCCTAGTTTTTTGTAAGCAGAAATGAACATTTTAAAAATTATACTTTCCATACTTTTTAGTTTGAATATATTTGGATTATTTTTCTGGAAATTATTCAAATAAGAAAAGGCATGATAAGTGTCTAAGATGTACCAAAAAAATCAGTGGTCTTGAACAGGTTTGTACAAAATGAAGTAGCTGAGCCACAGAACAAAATATGCAAAATGATGGTTTATATTGTCATGCAAGCTTGTGATAAGACAGCATGGGAAGAATGTTATCTTTTATTGTTGAAGTTTTATAATTATCGATTCTGCTGTAATTCTACTAGTAATGTAACATGAAACTTCAATTTTCAGTGCATTTTAGTTCTTCTATTTCTTCCAGTGGGTGATTTCAACCTATTTCTGTCCCTGGGCTTTACCATTATGTGGTCTCCAGCTATTTCATGTTGCCTTGAGCAAGTCAGACTAATATTTCACTGGCTTATCTCTGATCTCTTCATAGTTCTTTTCTGGTCCTAAGTCTATGTGTAAGCAATGTTCTGTGTAATTTTACATTGATCACCTGTGTATCACAGCAGCTGGTATGGGATCAGCTCATCACACGAAAGATGTGGATTTTACGGAGCTGTTTCTGATGTTCAGATCCACGAAGTTTTCGTGTGTTGGCTACCTGCCTCCATAGCTGACAGTCAAGTGCAGAATAAGCTTAGACGAGATCATAGAATGCTTACTTGCAATTTAGTTTGTAATACAGTTTAAATTAAAGTTCATTTGTTTTGCATGTTCCCTAAACAGACAGAAAAGGAAACCTTCTTTCAGTCATAGAAATAATTTACTTTTTTGGTTAATGCAATTAAAAAAAGAAGACATATTTGTTGGTTAATATTTTGTTCCATGTTTACTTGTTTTCTGATTCTGGTTGACACTGGCAATGGAAGAAAATCTATCAAGGAAGCTGATGTGTTATTTCTTTCATATCTAGATTACTTATAACGTAGATGCTTTAGAAACGCTAAGAAGAAAGTTCCTCTGCCCAAAATACCTTTCAAATAGCAGTTTTTGCAATTGATATAAAGGGACAGAAGAACGTGTGTGTCATGGTGTCCAGGCTGAAAATTCAAACCCAAATTTTTTGTGTACTTTGGCAAGCTTTTGAGGAGAGTTGCTTTAAGGTAGCTTAGGGAAGCAGCACTGAGTTGAGTATTTAGTCAGATTGTGCTACCACCCTTGCTCTGCTTCTGACGATAGGGATTTCTTCCAGGAGGATTTATTCTAATCTGAGGTTCAGGTGTGGAAAGCACTGTATGAAAAGTTGTCTTCTTAGATATGTAAAATTGCTCAAATTAAGCTTGTCAAATAGATGTGAACATATCGATTTTTCAGTTCAGTGAATAAACAGCCCTAATGTGAGTGTACTTGTGGTGTGACATTAACTTTTAAAAGAATGAAAGGAAGGAAAGAACCAGAGCCCTACTAATTGTGGATTTTAGTGGCTTAGTGGACTATAAATGAGTTGGTGTTTGTGTGCCTCAGAGGACGAGAAAGGACATGGATGTATGACTGGGTAGGACGAAAAGATTTGGCTGTGGTTTATCTGATTTGCAAGTGTGCAGCTTCTTTATAATATAGAAGAAGGAATACAGAACTTTCCAGTCAAATTTTTCAGATGAGTTGCACATTTCCAAGACCTGGAAATTAATCCTACATCTACACAAGAGGTCAGGAAATAGCAGTCTTGAAGAAATGCAAACAGCTAGAAGAACAGTAATTGAAACTTGCTAACAGGATGGAATAGATACAGCTTAGGACAAGCAATGTGGTGAAAGCTGAGGTCATATGGTAAATTTATAAATGTGGGTTTACTAAGGAAAATGTCTATCTGATATTAGTCTCTGCATCTCAGTTCAGGAGTTCAAATTAACCAGATAATTGAACCAAATGAGGTGAATCCAAGAGTGTTGAGGCAGCTGACCAATGTCATGGCAGTCAGGGCAGATTTGTGACAACTGGAAACAGGCAAATAAAGTGTCATTTATCAAAAAGGATGAAAAGGAGGATCTGGGGAACTCTCACTTTAGTCCCTGTGAAGTTTATGTAGCAAATCCTCCTGAAAGCTGCATCCAGACGTGCAAAGGATGTTCACTGAAGCAACAGTGAACAGTCAGCATGAGCTGACCAAAGGCAAGTTGCACCTTCTACAGTGAGACAACTGACTATGCAGGTAATGATGGGCCAGTGGATGTCATTTACCTTGATTTTAACAAGGCTTTCAGCCTGATTTTCCAAACTTTTATTGTATTCAGAAGGTATAATCTATTCAATATACAAATATACTACATGTGTTGACTACAAAGTGATGCCTCTGCAGTGATGAGAGCTAACCACATACCACACTGCGTTAGGAGCATCAAAGCCAGTAGGTTGAGGGAAGTGGTTATTTCCTCTATTTGGCCCTTGTATGAACACATGGGAGACATTATGTCTGGGCTTGGACTCAGCAGTACAAAAAGACCCTGACATACTGGAAGGAATCAAGAGGGGCATCAACAAAATGGTTAGGGGACAAGAACACAAGCCATGTGAGGGGAAGCTGAGGGAGTCAGACTGATTCAGTTCAGAGAGAAGGCTTAAGGGTCGTTTTCCTTTCTAGTCTGGGTATTCCTCCTCAGTTGTGTGCAAGTAAACCTCAGTGCTTTAGTTGTAGATAGGCCCAACCATATTCTTGAGTTTCTGTTTAAACTGAACTCAAGATCTGGATCTTTTGCTCACTGCCATCAGAAGTATAATGCTGTTTCCTCTACTGAGTAAAAGTACATCAGATCGTAACTGTATAAAATCCCAAGAACCACACCCCTTACCTTATCTGATTCTTTAACTCTTCCAAATGTTTAATTTAACATGGACTTCCATTTTCCTTTTGTCATGGTTTAAACCCTGTTGTCAAGTTAGCCACGTATTCCACTCCCTCACTCCCCTCCTTTCCTTCTCCCTGCTCCCAGAGGGATGGGAAGGAGAATCAAAAGAATGTAACTCCCATGGGTTGAGATAAGAACAGTCCAGTAACTAAGGTATAACACAAACCACTATTGCTACCACCAATAATAATGATAAAGGAAAGAACAAGGGAAAAGAATACAACACCTCACCACCCGCTGACCGATAACTCACCCCACCCAGCAGTGCATTAGCCCTTCTGGGTAACCCCCAGTTACATCCCTGGCCATGACGTGCTGTAGTATGGAAAACCTCTTTGGCTAGTTTGGGTCAGGTGTCCTGTCCCTGCTTCCTCCTGGCTTCCACTCCTCCCTGGCAGGGCATGAGACTCACAAAGTCCTTGGTCAGACCAAACATCAGTGTTATCAGCGCTGTTCCCAGGCCGAAAGTCAAAACCACAGCACTGCACCAGCTACTAAGAAGGAGAAAAAAAATGACTGCTACTGCTGAACCCAGGACACCTTTCCATTTGCAGTCAAACATGAAGTTTGTCATTTGTGACATTTTCCTGTATTTCTTTTGTTTGCCTGTAGGTGACAAGATCCACTTAACACATTATTTCTCCCAAAATGCATTTTGCTTTTCTGTTCTGATGCCCCACAAAGCTGAAGATCCTGGAATGTGAAACAAATCTCTGATTCCATCACTGGGGGAATTATGACAATTTTGGACAGAGCCTTGGGTGACATGATTTAGTGTGAGGTGTCCCTGCCCATGGCAGGGGGGTTGTAATTAGATGTTCGCAAGGTCCTTTCCAACCCTAACTATTCTATGATTCTATGAGTATGCAAGCATTTACTGGACATTTGTGTGTTTGATTTGTAGTTTTTCAATGTTAACTGCAAGAAGAATCAAAGTGTAGAAATGAAAAGCTTCTTTAAGACAAGCAAACCATCCAGGAATAACCCTGGGAACTGGAGCTGCAGTCCTGCAGCTAAGCCTGATGTATTTTCCAATTTCTAGGAGTCTTAGGTCTGAGGCCTGAAATGAAAACTCTTCTTAGATCACACTGCAAGTGTTGAAGAGGTCTGGTGGAAGCCTGATATATTTCTTGAACACAAAAAGCTGAAGAGCCTCAAGGCTAAAATGAAAATATGTTCTCAAATCACTGTGGGAACTCCGCATCAGATAGTGCTGGCTAACAAGTGCTTCAGTGTGGATTTCCTTCCCTCTTAGGATTTGAGAATGGTGAAAGAAATCAGATCTAGTCCTCTACAAAATTGCTACTAATAAAACTCAGGAAATCACAGGTAACGGAAGCTCAATAAAGTCTTGATTGTTGAAGGTAGTTTGTCAATAAAGTATGAAAATGAGGACAGAATTAGGAGAGCAGATTTCCTTTTTCATTTTCCTCACTATAATTTGAGAATAGCAATATTGATGACCAGAGCAAGTGAAAACAAATTCGGCCCAAGGAGAAATAATAGCAAACTCATGCCAAAACATTTTTTTTCAATCTGTCTATGGATGCAAATGTATCCTCTGCAGTGAAGAATTCGATTGCGCATTCAGCACTAAGAACTTCACACAAGATGCATTCAGAAAGGAAAATGGTCTGGCAATTTTAAGACCTTTTACTTAAGATTTTCTTCTATTTTTTGTGGAACTACTGTTGACTTCAACTTTTCTTATGGAAATGGAGGATAAAATATTATAAAATGAAAATACAATGTAATGAATAAATAGAAGTTTGGTTTGTGTTTTAATTTATTATTAAAATATAAGCTACTTTTTAATGTTTGCAGCCTTTTTAGAAGACACATCATAGGTACATAGGTATGTAGGTAAGTATATAAGTAAGAGTTCACTAAGTAACTTTCTCGTAAAGTTAAGTAACTTTTATACCTCTTCAACAATGTTAGTCAAATTGGTTTAAATAAAGAGATGGAATAAAATATCCAGTTTGAAAACATTTCAGTGAATACATGAAGCAGTAATTTCTGGAGATTGCAAGAAAGGGACTTCAGCCCCAACTGCTAATATATTTCTTTTTTTTTTTCTGTTCTTACAAGAATTTAACATTTTCAGCCCTGTGCTGTGGTACTTGGAGACTTGTGGTAGTTTCCTGGCAAGAAAAAATAGCACATGGTTATTTTTTTCTGAATTAAAATTCCTTTTCATCAAAGAAGCACGTAAAGTGCATTTGGCAAAACTCTAAGTACTGCAGTGTCTATATAAAGTGAGGGAAGAAAAATCACAATGTGCCTAGACCCTGACTTACAAACCATTTCAATCAACAGAGGTCTCTCTATTGACTTAATCCACTTTAGATAAGTCCTGTGGTCTGTTAAGTCTGTATCAGTGTAACAATGAGTTATGCTCACACCTAAATCTTCCTAGCTTTTAACATGACTTAGGTTTATGCTTAAACTGAGTATTTCCAATAAAGAGATGTTGAAAAATCCTGTCAAATTGAAACTTTAATGAAGGCAAAAACATATAAATTAACATGAACACAACTTCTGTGTGGGGAATTAGGTCCCTGATGCTATGGGCAGCTAAATTGTGATATAAGTTTGCTGATGGCACCAAGCTGTGTGGTTCGGTTGATACGTCGGAGAGAAGGGATGCCATACAGAGGGACCTTGACATGCTTGTGAGGTGGGCTGATGCCAACCTGATGAAGTTTAACCATGCCAAGTGCAAGGTCCTACACCTGGGTCGGAGCAATCCCAGGCACAGCTACAGGTTGGGCAGAGAAGAGATTCAGAGCAGCCCTGCAGAGGAGGACTTGGGGATGTTGGTCAATGAGAAAATGAACATGAGCCGGTTTCAGTGTGCGCTTGCAGCCCAGAAAGCCAACTGTATCTTGGGCTGCATCAAGAGGAGCGTGAGCAGCAGGTCGAAGGAGGTGATCCTGCCCCTCTACTCTGCTCTCGTGAGACCCCACTTGGAGCATTGTGTGCAGTTCTGGTGTCCTCAACATAAAAAGGACATGGAAGTGTTGGAACAAGTCCAGAGGAGGCCACGAGGATGATCAGGGGACTGGAGCACCTCCCGTATGAAGACAGGCTGAGAAAGTTGGGTCTGTTCAGCCTGGAGAAGAGAAGGCTGCGTGGAGACCTCAGAGCAGCTTTTCAGTATCTGAAGGGGGCCTACAAGGATGCTGGGGAGGGACTCTTCATCAGGGACTGTAGAGACAGGACAAGGGGTAACAGGTTCAAACTTAAAGAGGGGAAGTTTAGATGGGATCTAAGGAAGAAATTCTTTACTGTGAGGGTGGTGAGGCACTGGAATGGGTTGCCCAAGGAGGTTGTGAATGCTCCATCCTTGGCGATGTTCAAGGCCAGGTTGGACAGAGCCTTGGGTGACATGGTTTAGTGTGGGGTGTCCCTGCTCATGGCAGGGGGGTTGGAACTGGATGATCTTAAGGTCCTTTCCAACCCTAACTATTCTATGATTCTATGATTCTATAAACCAGATCTAAATTCAGAAGGATTTCTTAATGTGCTCTATCTTCCTATTTTTACTAGTTTAGAAAGTCTCTTAGATAGAGCGTCTGCTGATTCCCACTGATTCTCACACTCTTGCCTAGTTCGGGCTCTCTGTGTTACCGTACTGCTCTCTGCTCTATATTACCATATTTTTTCTTGCAGAGAGACTGCCCTGTGCATGGTAACCTGGACCATTGATTGTGATGTCAATGCTTGTTACCCTTGGTCCTGAAATGTGAATGTTTTCAACTGAATCATGCATGTACATAAATCAGATTTGATTTAATAGCTCAGTACACCAGTGGGATTTCTTTTAAACAAAGAAAATTTGATGACATTTATGTGTTTGGGTATCTTTTAAAAAAGAGCTAATAAATTTTAAATTTCACCATCCACAGTGTATCAGGAAAAAAATGTTAATATTTTCTCTTTTCCTGCTTCTAAACACAGAAATTACACTACACTATTTGCACTTTCCTTGCATTATATTGCTTTCAATGTTATCTATTACAGCTAAGGCTGCAAGTACTTCAGTGATGGACAGCATGGCCACCAAGACTCATCAACAGATGAATGTTGAAGCTGGGGTGACACAGAACTTACATAGTTCCAGAAGATTCTGGTAGCTTAAGATAAGTCTGACCTCTTGTGCAAGGCAGAGGAAAAGGTGCCGTCCTACAATTTCATCATAAACATCATTCTAATCAAGTTTCATTTGATATTAACCAGAACACGCTAATGTCTAAAAAAGTAACCAAATATATTCTGAAAACCTTAGGTTATGCTGATGACTTCAAAACGTAGGTAATACACTGCTCCCCACCTTGAAAACAGGCAAAGAGGAAGAGGTGGGGGATGTAGAGATGTGGTCTGACAATTGCATCTTCCAGTAAGACCGCCTGGATTTCATCTAATTTAAATGTACTTTTGGTTGGTTTATTAGAAAACGAAGAACACTTAAAGAGAATACCAATTCAGTGTAACAGGACCAGCTCCTAACACCAGTGTTTCCATACAGGACCACATCATTTGGTGGTAATTCAGTGCCTAATGATAGGAATCCTGGCATGCTCAGAGCCATAAATGACAATTTTTGCCATGATTCAGAGAGAAGGTCCCTAAACAGTCCTGTTTCCTCAAGTATATACTCAGACTATGTCTAATTCACTGGTGAAGCATTGAGTTCAACACAAAACACATCAGTCACGGTTATTTTCATTTAAAAATGCACAGTCAGGGAAAATGGTGTCACCAGTGACCCTGATTTGCATGATACCTACTTGTTAGAGAGGACCTCTCAATATGGTCAGGTCCAGAAGCAGCAGGTTCCCCCTGTTCTGAGTTCAGCAGCCAATTGTTAGCATATCTGGTAGCCTGCTGCCCAGATCATTAGTGCTCTGGTAGCAGTTTCTACCAAAGACTGCCTCTTGAGACAAAGTGAGATTAAAGCCACTTTTCTTCAGGGAATATCCTAATCACTAGTCTAGCAGGATGAGATGGAAAAGAAAGGTGGAAGGGAGCTCTTGAGGCTTTCAATAGAAGCTAGGATGCTGCTGAGAGAGGAACGTAAAGGTCATAAGCCAAAGATCCAACAAGTTGGGATAGAAATGAGGGAAATCCTCGATTTTGCTCTACACTGATTTGTTTTTGCACTTTGCATTTAATTAAGGTTGGGTATGATGTCAAATATTAAGAAAACAAATCAAACTAATTACTCCTGACAAATGTCCAGGAGATTTAAATGGCTCTTTGGAAAGATCTAATGGTCTAACACAGCAAGGTCTGGGTTTAGGAGCTGGAATATCTGAACAGGTACACAGCAGAGGCAGTCTGCATGTCTCTGCACCTCAGTTCACTGGGAAACAGAGATTAAAAACATAGAAGTTTTTAGCAAATATGTGACAGACTTCTGATATATAATTTGTCTCCACATGCTTGTTTAATACCACACTAAGAAACTCATCTCGCTGCAGGATCTCTTAATATTCTTTAATAAAGAAGTAGGTACATTTTTATTTAAGATTTCCTTTATATGAGAATTACAAAGGATTCATAAATTATTAATAACTATTACAAGTAGACTTGCTAGCTATGCATTATTAGTAGTTGCTAAGCTTTTGTTAGAAGATACATCAAATTATTTTGAGCTGTGGATATCAACAATCTACTGACACCATCACTGTCCTATTTGTCCGCACACCCATATTCTTAGTAATACTGCTAACTCAAGCCACTTGTGACCACCCAGGACCTAGTTTTTACGGACTGATTCTCACAGGTTCTCTGAGACAAAGACTGAGGGAGTTTTATGAGTCCTGAGAAAAAAGGGTCTGACCTGATACATGTCAATGTGAACCAGCACGTACCAGTTCACTGTAAAGACGCTAGCAGGAGTATGACTGAAAGAAGCACGTTATCTCTGTGATACTACTTTTAAAATGAGTTCAATATGAGGAAGCAAATTCTAAACCCTTTCGAGCCTAATGTCAGTAGTTCAGGGTGCTACAGCTGATTTATCATTAATGAGTTCTGTGAGCATAACACTAAATGGGTTGTAATTAAGACCAGGATTTCATCTAATTAAAGCCCTTTCCAACCTAAACTATTCTATGATTCAATGATTCTATAACAGTAGATCTCATTCACAGAATCATAGAATCATAGAATGAAAGGAGAAATGAAATAAATATGAAATTAAAAATGTTTCAAATATCAATATTGTTTTATCTGTGGTATCTCTGATATTGGTAATTCAGCCAGTGGTGGAAATGTAGTTTTAAAAAGTCTCAGATGTACTTTTTTTCTTTCTACAGTGTCCCCCACTTGATCCTTCTTTTCTCTTATGATGTAGATGGCAGAAAGATCAAGTCTGGAGTCCCTGAGAGGTCTGTACCAGAGGAATATTCCTACCCATCATGTTTATAGTGAGTGGCACAAAGTAACTGCCTGAGACTCTATTCCATGGATTAAGGCAGGATCATAAGCACAGGTAGCAAGCTCAGTGGAAACAAGAATTTTCCACAGTTTTTTAGCAGACTTTTCCCCTGAATTTTCCTCGTTTTACAAGAGTTTCCTAAATGAGGCAAGCTTAATCCATTGACTAAGTGGTTTTGGCAGTGCTAGTTGTATCCAAAGTTTATCCAATAAAATTTGCTGAACTAGTCTCATATTTTTGAACGCATTCAAATACGATGTCCCCAGGAGTTATATTCTGTGAAGCTGTGTAAGTACACACATTTTGCTGAGAAACTGAAATTTATATCTTTGTTAATGGTTTACAGGTGTTGTAAAGACAGTGTCTGAAGATCAGACATACATATAACATAAGTTATGCAATGTGCTTTTCAAATAAAATTGTAATACATCTCTATGACTGTCCAGGGGCCAGCCCCACTGTACTGCTTTGCCTTGGAAACCCTGGCCATCAGTTTGTAAAATCCCCAGCCACAGGTTCCTGTGCAGTTCTTACATTTGCTGAGCTACTTACATGATTTGGGTACATATCAACACACTATCTCTTCTTGCAGTGATCTTGCAAACAACATAGCATGTGGGTAAGTGTCAGTAGAGCCATTTCCCTGAATAAAGTAGTTCATTTTGCATCTGCAGTCAGAACAAAAGGCAAGCGGCTAATGGCACAACACAATTGGTTACAAGGTGCTTCTTGCTTTCTCAAGGAGAAAAAAACACCACTTTTGTTTTTCATGCAGTGTAATAATGCTATGCTTTATAACCTATAAATCCTCTGAGTGTTTTCATCTTGGAACAGTTATCACCTTATAGATAGGAGGCTCCTTTGTGTAGTAATAAGGCTTTTCTCAAGTTCAGACCTGAATAGATTTAATTAAAAACAAACAAAAAGATAAGGTAGCATTTGAGGACTTGAGATACAGACATGATAATGGCTTTCTGACATACCTAGATTAAAATAAATAAAAGCACATGTGGCTTAAGGATATTCTTTTTAGAAAGGTCTGTTTGACTGCTATTCATAACTTAAGTAGCTGGTTGAAGATATTAGTGATCAGATTTGTTTTCTGCTGTTTGAACATACATGAAGTATTGTGGCACTTTATTTTTGCTTGAAACTCTTTTACTGAGTGTGAAAAGCCATTATCTAGCAAACATCTCTTCTTCACTCAGGAAGACCAGTATATAAAGGGCTATTAAAGAAACTTTTAATAGCAACTTTCTGAAATATCCAAGTCAATGTTGCCAAGACTTCTAAAATGACTTTATAAACCCCTTCCTTTGCTAATTTGTTTTATCCTATTGGTCATTTCTGTGTTGGATTCTACACTGAAATAAAAGAGATCTATTTATTCTCCTGACACCTTTTATATCTTTTATCTCTTTTCTAAGAAAACATCTGTCCATTAGCATACTAATAGCATCTCTGCTGGTACTTAATGGAACTTCTTTTATCTTTATGATCCCATCTGGTTTCAAGCTACTTTTACAGAAAAAAATGAAAAAAAAAACCAACCCAGTTAAAATCCAAAACTTTCTTCTCCTCTTTGCTAGTGAAAAAAGCATGTACTTGGTTATATAGGTAGAAATGCCATTCTTTGGTGACCCCCTTCACCCTTATGCAGGAGAAAAGGGCAAGAGACTCAGGGAGAAAGGATAGGGATTGTGTGATGATGAGTACAAGTCTACAGGATCAGACCATATGTCTAGCTAGCACAGTATCACGTCTTCAAATGTGGCTAGGTGCATAGCAAATCATATTAGACATGTGGCAATACTTCCTGCTTACAAAATCCCTTTCCTTCCCAAGTTAATCAGGTGTCTGGAGAGAAATGCATGTTGATACAGGTGCAAAGGTGAAATTCAATTCTTCCTATATGAAAAACAACAACAACAATAAAATAAAAATGCTCATTGCATAGAAAAGTTAGAGTAACCATTTGCATCCTTTTTCTGCTCACTTCTTTGGAAGAACAGCTGCTGTGCACCATGGCAGACACAAACCTGGGCAGGGTGTGCAAGAGGATGCAGCCTTGTTCTTAATGATTTCTCAGCCTTTTGTATGAACATACATGTAAAGAAAAGGTGGAGTCTCCAACTTTCTATAGCACTGGCCTTATCCTTCAAAGACTGATCTCAAGTTTTTTCCTTATCACCATTTTATTTAGAGAGCAAGACTCTTCAGATGGATCCAGTATTTTCCAGCAGCAGCTGTACATTCATAATGTCATACATAGTTAATTTACATGCTCTGAATTATTTTCCAGAGGAATGTATCTCTCACTGTTCATTGTACAGGGAGCTGCAAGCCTCAGCAGTATAACTTTGTCATTTAAGTTGTGGTATCTTGAATTCTTAGGTGTCAAACACAGATTTTTGTCTCCTTAACTCACCACGTGGATTGCACTAAACCAGTACAGAGCAAATAGGTTATGATGATAAATAACTTTGAGTGAAAAGAATTTTAGTGGGCAGCACAGTTACTAAGGCTGTAATGATGGTTTCAGACTAGAATAACAAATAATAGTAATTATTATTAAATGTGAATATTTTATTATCAAACATCATTAATTAGCATTATAATACATAATAATGTATTATGTAATTATACATTATTATGTAATAATACATAATAATGTATTATTATAATTATAATAATTATCAAATTATTATTAGATATTACCATTTTATTATTATAATATATTATAATTATATATAGTATATTTATAATATACTATATTATTATTAATAATAATAATAATTTTCTCTTCTGTGCTGCTTTAGTCTTGTTAAGCCTTCCATTTGGGCTAATTTTGGGCTAATTTCTTCTATCATAAAATGCTACGTACTTCATCTCCTATGGCAGTGTTCTTCCACTTTCAACACTCTTTCATACATGAAGAAAAGGGGAGATTTAGATTAGGCAGAAGCTCTCCTGTGAGGGTTCTGAGGCGCTGGCACAAGGTGCCAAGAGAAGCTGTGGCTGCTCCATCCCTGGCAGTGTTCAAGGACAGGTTAGATGGGGCTTGGAGTAACCTGGTCTAGTGGAAGGTTACCCTGTCCATGGCAGGGGGTTGGAACTGAATGAGCTTTGAGGTCCCTTCCAACCCAAACCATTCTAGGATTCTATGAAAACTTATATTTGAATGTTTGTCTTTACCAGTTCAGCATTCCTAAGTACTCAGAAGAATTTTGCTTGCAGCATTAGCTTTGAGTTTCAGCTCTGATCTACGTATGTTTTCTCTTCTTTTGGTATCATGCCTGTTGAGCCTTCTGAAATGTGGAATGCAGTGCTTTTGTTTATTATGAGATAATGTTTTTAAAGACTTCATACCTTTATGTCCCCCTGCCCTTTTTCTTTCATGTAATGTCACTGCTGGATAAAAAGAAATGAATGGTGCTCCAGATAATGAGGCAGCTGCTTTTGTATCAGAAAATTCAGGTAAATCAAAATGAAAGTCCAAAATCTCATTATTGATCAGTGTGAATGCTCAAGGTCTTCATAAACCTGGAGCATCTTTCAGAGTAGTCATCAGGCCTTTACTAATTAATAATGCATGAATAAATGTTTCAGCAGCTTGCTTCCAGTCAAAAAACTCTGAGGTACACAGGCAACATTTAAATTATCATGATAGTACAATGCTACACCACTTCAAGCTATACTTTTCTCAATCATGTATGTTTCAGCAAGGGCATATATTTTTTCATGTATTTTGATGAAAGATCTTCACTGAAAACATGCAAGCCTGTGGTGTATAAAAAATGAGATTATGAGACAAAATTCAAAGACACCTCAAAGATCATGGTGTTCATGGGCATGCTGGTGCAGGTGTGCATACACCTAGGGAGCTTTCTTCTGAGCTATGAATAGCACGGAACCAATGATTTGGCAGACATCACTAGATGGTGCTGGTATACATCTTTCATGCAATTTTTCCTTAGTGTGCACATAACTGCTCACTCTTGGGAAGAAATGTTATTATTGTTATTGGGTTTGGTAATGCAAACAGATTTACAACTGAACATTAAGGGGACTTCAGCACTTTTCCACAGCTCAGTTGAGAAGGGTGTGTGGCTCCGTTGTACTAATAGGGTTGAAAAATTGTGGAAAAGTTGGAAGGTACCTTCAAACAGCATCCAGTCCAACTCCTTGTAGTGAGCAGGGACATCTTCACTAGATCAGAGTGCCCAGAACCACATCCAGCCTGACCTTGAATGTCTCTAAGGATGGTGCATCCACCAACTCTCCAGGCAACCTGTGCTGGTGTTTTACCACTCTCATTATTAAGATTTTTTTCCTCACATCCAGCCCAAATTTCAGTTTAAAACCATCAGTCCTCATCCTACTGCAACAGGTCTTGCTAAAAAGTCTCTCACCACCTTTCTTATAGGCCCCTTATAAGAGTTAAAATGCCACAATAAGTTGTCCACAGACTTTTCTCCAGGCTGAGCAACCCCAACTCTCTCAGCCTTTCCTCATAGGAGAGATGCTACATCCCTCCAATCACTTTTGGGGCCCTTCTCTAGACCCTTTCTAACAGGTCTATATCTTTCCTGTATGGACGACTCCATAGTGTTGGCAAGTGCCATCATGAAGCTCAGTATTCCCTAACTGAACTGACAACTGCTTCTGCCTTTATGTTGTGCTGAAGTGCATTTTTTTGGTTGAAGGGTCCAATATAAGAGTTTTTTCCTCTTCAACTAAAATTGACAAAGTACTTTGTGGCAACAACAGATCCAGGATCCTAACCAAATATGTGCTTTGGGAGTTACATGGCACATTTCCCATCCTTGCTGTAGTCAGAGGTTGTAGCTGAAAGAAATGCTTCATGTCCACTTCCAAGAATTAAATTCCATTGTAGGGTTTAGCTGTTCCCTCTCCTTTCCAAACATGTCTACATTTCTGTACTGTGTACCTCGATGTATTACAAGATTTTAGGGAAATACATTGTAGACATTTAATATTGACTGGAATCCCTTTAACAAAAACTTGGCCTAGTGGAAGGTGTCCCTGCCCATATCAGGGGGTTGGAGTGAGATGAGCTTTAAGGTCCCTTCCAACCCAAACTGTTCTATGATTCTGTGATTCTGTTGTCTCTCTGTCTCCATCCCTCAGTCTTCAGGGGGTTTATTATCCAGATTTATTTCTACACCATCTGTGAGAATGGTATCCTTTAGCTCCCCTCCACAAACAATTTTGCCTAAAAGATTATAAATGCAAATTTAGATCTTCTTAGTCGTTTCTTGCAAGCTGCAATAGGCTGTAACAAGGATGTTGATATTGTCATTACTACTAACACAAACACCTAAGGCTTCAGGATCTCTGAAAATTCAAGCAGACTTTACTGTTGGTGTGCAGATTTTTTTGGAAGATGTTATTTGCAAGTGTGATTCCTAGATTATTTTCTATTCAAAAAAGAAAAACTGTGGGGGAAAAATGTTCTAATCCTTTATCAAGTTAAAATAAATATTTATATAAACGTGAAATGTACTTTTTTAGCTTTCTTCAGTGGTCTTTGGCATTGGAATAGTAATACAGCAGGCTAACTCTTGTGCAGGGCCAAATTAATGGCTCATAAATTTAGCAGAATGCTTCTGCATTTGTTGAAGTGACTGGTAGAATTCCCTCTGGTACTGGAGGGAACAAGATCTGACCTTTAAAGTACCCCTGTGACACTATACACATAAAACTTCCCCATCAGTGTAGATCTGTGAGATCACCTCTGTAGATGGCAGTAAATGATTAGCTTCTTGTAATAGTACTAATAGTATATCAGACTCTCAAATTGTCCACTCTCAAAACCTGGCACAGGTTTTTTTCCTGAAAAGAGCAGCTTTCCCTCATTCTTCATGACTTACATTAATTAAGCTCCTAGGGTTTGCTCAGTATCATCCTTCTGTTTTCTTGTTTGTTTGCCATGATTTTGCAGTGATTGGAACGGTTTTCCAAGAGAAGTGTAGCTGGTTAGTCATCTGCTACTCTAAATGCATGTTCTTCTTCCAGAACTACTCGGAGTTTAGTGCACTTTTTGTAATTGCTCATTCAAAGACATCCTGCAGATCTGGTAGGTTTTCCCTGCGCTTCATCATTCTGTCTGGATTGCAGTGGCAAATGATTTTATTTTTCATTTGCTCCAGAAGAAGTACAAACCTAATTTTTTTGTTTAATGTCAGAAAGCTTTAATAAAGTTGTTATTTAACTGTTGTTAATTAAAGGCTGTTTTTTAACATGTCTTCTGTCTCTCTATTTATAGAACAAAGACTACAATTGCTAATGTCATCTCAGTTCTTCGGCCACTGTCTTGATTTTAGTTAGCATAGGTCACATTTATGAAATGTCAATGTATTCAGAGAAATTCATTATTCCAGTCAGCCATTTTATTTAAATCTTCTCATGAAGATGTAACAGATAAGACCAGATAAAACTCTCAGTGGTAACTAGAAAAGAATTTCAATGGACTCTTCTAAGTTCTAAAGGAATATTGTATGTATCTTAAAATAACACTTAGACCAACCATGGGAAAGCAGTATTATGTTTATGTAATTTATTGCTTAGTGTTGCTGTGAGACAGATTCTGATATCTTTTATGGATATTCTGCAAATTAACATTAATGACGTTAGGGGGGTCCTGTGTTTCTACTGTCACTGGAATTTGACTCTAAAGGGAACACCATCACACTTCAGACTTTGTATAGCATGTTTTGTCTGTAATTTGAAAAGCACTTTGAAATTAAGATCATCATCACTATCCCTTCTTTACAGATGGAGAAATGTGGGAGAAGAGTCTTACTCAAGGATGTTCAGTTAAATAAAAGAGCCAGATATGAATTTAGTTCCTTTTGCTGTCTTATTTTTCAGGTCATTGTCTCTTCCAATTCATTATTTTATGCCATAATAATCTTGCCTATTTGAACCACATGATACCTTTTCATATTATTGTTGGCAAAAATCTTTCTATAATAGTCTAGAAAGGTTTTTATGTGGGGCTTTTTTTTATTTGTTTTAAAACACATTTTGTGTTTTCAAATTTTACAATATTTCAAAAGAAATAAAAATATTATCAAAATATTACCTCAATAACTGTTAGCTTTTTTTTTTTTTTAATAAATGGAGCTCATTTTAGCTTTTGAGAACAGCAAATAATAAGAATATGTTGTTTGTTACATGTTCATTACTTTTTGGTAACATAATATTTTATCTGTATTTGAAGTTAAACAACATATGAAATCTTTGTCTAAAATAACACTCACTGGAAGCAAATTCAATATATTTGTTTTCACAGTTCTTCCAATTACTAATCAATTTCTCTTCAATAATTGATGAACAAAAATACCCAATTATACAAGAAATAATTAGCACAATAAACAGTAAGAAGAGGAAAACATGAGAACAATGCTTGTACCACAAGCTGTTGTGGATACAGTACAGTAGGAACATGAAAACATATGAGAACAATGTTTGTTCTTGTACCACAAGCTGCAGTGAATACAGTCTATGTTTCATTCTCTTTTTTGCAATGTATCTAACAAAACAAATCTAAGTCTCTGACTGAGTCTTCTAAGTGCTAACTCAGTGCAAGCTATTAATAATGCAGTAGAAAATTATAAAAACCCCTAAGTTACTTATTGCTATGAGGCAAGAGATTTCCTTTATCAAAATAAGACTAAAAAACAGTGTCATTAGCTGTCTAATAATCCTTACAAGAATGTGTTATGTTGAAGAATTATATAGCTTATATAGTTTTAAAACAAGACAGAAACATCAACTGGTTTTTGTCCTATTTTAAAAAGGAAAACAAGCCGTTGCTTCATGCACTTGAATTTTTATTAAGGAAGTGCAATCTCTAGATTGTAATCAGCTTTATTTATTCAGAAGAAGCAGTGAGATTTAAATTTAAAATATTCTAACCTATAGAATAGCAAGACAATCTTCACTAATGTCATTTAGAAAATGAGTAAGAAGATTCAATCTTGACACATTTAATTCTGAAGTTGTCTTTTACCACATACCTCTGATCAGAATGTTCTTCCTGGCTAGAGCACTCATATAGAATCCATACATAGATAGCTAAAGATGATCTAAAGAAAAATCTGTATATACAGATCAACTTCTGTTTAGCATCTGGGGAGAAATAATTTCATTAAAAAAAATGAAAGAAAGGTTTTTAATCATGCAGTGTTCCAGTTTTTCAGTATGTAATTATGGTGAAAAGGGAGCTCTCCTCCAAACAGCCTATGAAAAAAAAAAAGATAATCTACTTCTGTAGATATATATGTTATATAAGATGCTCCCTTTTTAGGTATAAAAAGAATCAAAGGAAATATAGGCTTACATGTATTATATAATGTATTTTTTTATACAGACAGTACATCTCAAGATTTTCAAAAGAGTCCTTTTTTCAGCATTCTTAACTTATTCAAATTGGAACACGTTGTCCTAAGACAGCATTTTGGGTTTTTTCTCTGTTTTATAAAAATCAGACTCTATGAATATTAAAATTTCCTATATTTTCTAAATTTCAACTTAAAAACCCTCCTCAAACAACCCAAACTACCCTCCCCCCCCACCAGCAAACCAACAAGAAAGTGAAGTTGCATGTCATGGTCTAAAATCTCCATGATGACCAGTAGTGAGAGAAGTGCTCTTGTAATACTCATATTCATCTAAAAATGGCACAGTATGATACGAGATGAACCCAACTGCCAGATTTTCAAATATATCTTTATTTCTTTGGTAGAATCACAGAAACTGCCAGACTGGATCAGACTCATGGCCAACTCTAGCAACCTTTCTTCAGCACCAGCCAATACTACGTGTAGTACTAGATCCTTCAGAGGAAAGAAAAAGATACTTAGAAGTAGAAGACACAGAACAATGCTCATAGTAAGAAAAAAGTCTTCCAAAGCAATGAAAGGAAAACCACTGAGATACCTTTCTTTCCAGAATATGAGTTCCAGGGGACCTTTGGGTACTCAGGCCCTTCCAACCAGACTTAGGTGTATTGTACAAAAATGAATACACACAACATGACTTTTGGTGACTTTATATATGTGATCTGATGGAAACAGAGGAGTAGTTAGAAACTACTTCCAAGTAACTGGATACATTTCTTTGTAAATTCATTTCATTTCTGCTGAACTGAACCCCTCTGAGAAGCCCAAAGTTCTGATTAAAACAGCAGATGTCCAAGATGTAAGGAAGCAATTGTCAGACATGTCCCAAGTCACCTTGAGACCTTTGGACATTTTCCTCATGTAGAGCATATTCTGATGAGAGCGAACCTTTTACCCTTCAGCCCCACTCCACTTCTTCCCAGTGTTTAAGCCAGGGTACACGTGGCCCTTGAGGAAGACTGAAAAAGCTTCTAGTTGCTGTCAAGAACTTCTGAAAATGAGTGCCTCTCTCTTCAAATTCTTGGCTGACATCCAGTGTTTTTTCCCATTTAGGTTCATCATGTTAACATTACACAGATCACTTCTTAATATAACTGGAATAAGATGGCATGAGGTATTGAATCAAAGGATCCATGAAGCGCATCTTTTTGGTAGAAACAGTACATAAATCACAAGTTACACACAGTAAGGGCTGGAACCTGAGTTTTTATTTAGTACTTCATCTGACAGAATTTCCATTGACTTCCATGGTAATTTGCTTTGATGAAAGACGCCAGTACTTTACCTTAGAGCTTTCTTCTAAGCAGGGAACTGTGCCACTGGATGAATCAGGTGATTATTTCTTTTGCATGGGGGACAGCATCTTCATATTTCAGTGCTGACTTCCAAAGCGTACACAGACATGTAAGGCAAGCCCTGGCTGCCTGAATTTTTGAAAAGTGTCAACATACTCTATAACTGAGGTTAAATTAGGAGGAGCGAATGTATAGATAAAAGTACCACTGCCTACATTTTACTGTGATGCTCTGTATGGTGTTAAAGGTGTGCCTCAGGTTATATCCTTACACCCATCTCTTGAGCTTAGGGAAGCAATTAGGAAACCCTATATTATGCAAATTCACAAAGGTGAGTAATGAGTACCAATGTCTTTGAAAAGCTAAACACAATGGTTTTTTTGATATCACTGAATTTCTGTCTTTGGAAACAAACTTAGGTTTTATGTGATTTAACAAAGAACACATCTCACGTTTTCTGCCTCTTGGATAATATTTACGGTACTAGACATTTAATTGAGCCATCTAACTTGGGATAAGGTGACATAGGAATAGTGAAATGAGGATTTTTCCAGCCCTAGACATCTATTTAGAAATTACATCAGATGAGGTGAAATGCCAGATTTCTGGAGTAATAATCCAAGCTGCCAAGAGTATACAGCATGGTCAGGTGAGGGAATTTGACCTTTTACAACCATCTGCTTTTCATCCTCCTTCAACAATAAAACATTCTCCAAACATGAAAACATTGCTCCTGTGACCTAGGTGAGACCTGACACCCCTCTTACACATAATTGCAAAGAGCAATGGATTGAATCAGTCATGGAGGTGCTTGTTTCTTCTCCTTGTCTCTAGAAGAAGCTTGGGACATGCATGATAGTAACTTAGGCACTTAATATCAGGTCTTAATAATATTAAGTAATGGATGAAAGGTCATGTTTTCATTCTTCATTTTAGTGTAAACCTGCTAATATCTGGCCTCTTCTTTCAAAGAACTACCCACATTTTGTCTTGCACCAGCTCTTTTCATATAACTTTTCACCAGCAAAAGGTAACTCTCTGCATCATTCTCTGGACAAGTTCCTATTCTGTCACTTTACAAGTGTGGCACAATAGTCCACATGAAATATATGCCTTTTCATTCATCACAGATGTTTGTTCAACATCTTTGTCGGTGACATGGACAGTGGGATTGAGTGCGCCCTCAGCAAGTTTGCCGATGACACCAAGCTGTGTGGTTCGGTTGATACGCCGGAGGGAAGGGATGCCATCCAGAGGGACCTCAACACGCTTGTGAGGTGGGCTGATGCCAACCTGATGAAGTTTAACCATGCCAAGTGCAAGGTCCTACACCTGGGTCAGAGCAATCCCAGGCACAGCTACAGGTTGGGCAGAGAAGAGATTCAGAGCAGCCCTGGGGAGAAGGACTTGGGGGTGTTGGTCAATGAGAAAATGAACATGAGCCGGTTTCAGTGTGCGCTCACAGTCCAGAAAGCCAACCGTATCCTGAGCTGCATCAAAAGGAGCGTGACCAGCAGGTCGAAGGAGGTGATCCTGCCCCTCTACTCTGCTCTCGTGAGACCTCACTTGGAGTATTGCGCGCAGTTCTGGTATCCTCAACATAAAAAGGACATGGAACTGTTGGAACAAGTCCAGAGGAGGGCCACGAGGATGATCAGGGGACTGGAGCACCTCCTGTATGAAGATAGGCTGAGAAAGTTGGGTCTGTTCAGCCTGGAGAAGAGAAGGCTGCGTGGAGACCTCAGAGCAGCCTTCCAGTACCTGAAGGGGGCCTACAAGGATGCTGGGGAGGGACTCTTCATCAGGGACTGTAGTGACAGGACAAGGGGTAACGGGTTCAAACTGAAACAGGGGAAGTTTAGATTGGATCTAAGGAAGAAATTCTTTACTGTGAGGGTGGTGAGACACTGGAATGGGTTGCCCAGGGAGGTTGTGAATGCTCCATCCTTGGCGGTGTTCAAGGCCAGGTTGGATGAGGCCTTGGGTGGCATGGTTTAGTGTGGGGTGTCCCTGCTCATGGCAGGGGGGTTGGAACTGGATGATCTTAAGGTCCTTTCCAACCCTAACTATTCTATGATTCTATGATTAATCCTTTCTGTCACATGGCTTTATGCCTAACTGGGATGTCTATTTATCCACATTTAGGACGAGAGGTAATGGCTTCAAACTTAAAAAGGGAAATTTAGGCCAGGTATAAGGAGAAAATTCTTTACTGTGAGGGTGATGAGGCACTGAAACAGGTTGCCTAAGTGGTGAATGCTCCATCCCTGGCAGTGCTCAAAGCCAGGATGAACTGGCTTTGAGCAACATGGTCTAATAGGAGGTGTCCCTGCCCATGGCAGAGGGATTGGAACTAAATGGTCTTAAGGTCATTTCCAGTCCAACCCATTCTGTGCTTCTATGATTCTATATCCTGAAAACCTCCTAAATTGCTTTAATTGTCGAATAAAGAAGTTAGACCTGTGTAAGTTTTGAATAAGAATAGCACACTCTATGAGACCTAAGAAATTCACCAAAAACAGTGCTTCAGGTCACTGGAAATTTCAGACTTGTGTTTCTGGATATGTAAACCAAGTAGCTAATTGTTGCAGATTCGTGGTGATAAACACCCTCTAAATATTTAGTCATACACTAGAAATAGTGTGTTTAGACATTAAATAGTGCATTTGACAGAAATGAAGCCTACTTGACCATCTCTAGAAGAGGTAAACCTTGACATTCAAACTTTCGCTTTGCATCAGTTGAGAATGTGTATTAATATACTTTTCGAAAGAAAAGCCATTGATCTCCATGAGGTTTGCATGATACCAGATCATTACAGAGTCAAAAAAGCATTTAATTGTCCCTAGAAAAATCAGTATTCATGCAACTAACTTTACATGGAAAGTGACATTATAAGCCCAAGTGTCCTTGAAAGGTTTCTCTGCTTTTTAGAGGAAATGAAGAAGGTTCTCTGAGGTAAGATGAGGTCTAAGGCTAATGTGCCTGGTTGTAAGTTCAGGCACGAGGACCATTTGTTCAGCTGCAATATGATAAGCAGTGGTAAGAATTAGTTGTCCTAAATGGTACATTAAGTGGCTACAGAAGCAGTATCTCCCTCTTGTAAAGTACTGCTTCATTTTAGTTTATTGCTTTTAACGGCTAATAACATGTGAGTGAGTAGAGGAATCTTGTTTGTGGTGTCCAAAGGGGATATTTCTTTTCCTCTATGATTTCAGTTGTTGTATTTTGGAGAAAAATATGGCTTTTTCCTTAAATTAAAAGTAAAATGCTATAAAACTTGTCAATATTTTATACTATTTCTACATGAACTGGGCTTATGCAAATATTTTCCAACTTCATATATATGCAAACCTCAGAGTTTTTGCGTGGGGCTGAAAGTGTCATTCACGTTATTAATTTCTATCCCTGCAGGATTATAAGGGCCCTTTTTTTCCCTGTATTTCCTGTTGTAGGAAATTACTTTCCTATAGCTTGTAGCAGCATGAGAACTTCATAGGGTAGAGAAACCCATGTCAGATATTGCAGGGCAGGATCTGCTTGGGAAGTCATCTGTGTTGTTCCAGAGTTATCAAACATTTTTGCTTTTTTCAGTTATGAGTGAGAAATTATTAATAGGACAAATAGAAATAATTTCCAGAGAGTCTGTAGGTCTATGAGGAGTAGGAGATGAGGAGCTAGCCCAGCAGGATGATACTCTCTGCAAAGTAATAGGGACATGGAACACCATGCCCATTTATACATCTCCTTGCGAAGGTTTTCTAGAGTGGTCAGAATGCGTTTCTGAGTCACTGGACCAGCCAGTAGCTGTGACTGCTGCTTTTCTGCTCAATTCTGCTAGTTTTATTTGTTATGTTATCTGGTGTCTGCTGTATCTGGGCCAGCCAGGAGCTTTCTATGGCAGTAGTGCCTGTTTTGTTATTTTATCTGCACTATTCACAGTATCAGGTTCCCAGTGATGCTCTTGCCTGCTACCACACCACAAATAGTTATAATATTCGTATCAACACTACTCCTACCAGTCAGCTGGGATACCATTGCTGCATTTCAGACTCTCTCTAGCCTGCAAAAAATGTTTCACAAAGGCAGATATGTGTTACTATATCTGAGCTATGGCTTCACTCACCATTTCTCTTTACTTGCCTCTTCTTTTCCCCCCTTTCTATTCATTTTTTGTTGATCTCCCAGAATCATAGTATGGGTTGGGTTGGAAAGGACCTTAAGATCATTTAGTTCCAACCCCCCTGCCATGGAGACAAATCTCCTTGCACTCCATCTCTGATTCTCTGACACGTCACTTAATCCCTGCTCTCCATACTGTTGACCTTTACTATTCTTGCTCCTATCTTTTTTCCTGAATCTATTCATTGTCTAAAAACCCCTCTCTTAAATATTCCCATTGCCCCATCATTCCTGTACATGTCTCTAGCTGTCCCTACCTTATTACTTTACAAAGTAACTTGTGATTGTTGCATTTATTTTTTTCTGTATTTAAGTTATTAATTTGCTGGTATAAATTAAACTCACAGCAGACAAGATCAAGAATGTGTTAGACTGCACTTCCCATAACAAGTGACATATATCAGGGAGTTAAAGAACCTCCACAGAGGTCTAACACCAAATTAGCCCTCCTCTGAGAAGGATAGAATCATAGTCATAAAATCATAGAATCTCAGAATCATAGAACATCAAGTTGGAAGGGACCTCAAGGATCATCTGGTCCAGACTTTCCTGGCAAAGCATGACCTAGACTGGGTGTAACACCCTGTCCAGCCAAGTCTTTAAAGTGTCCAACACTGGGGAGTCCACCACTTCCCTGGGGAGGTAATGATAGCAAGTATTGATCATGAATAGGCTAGGTTCTTGCCATGACACTATCCAGTCAGAAGCAGCTGCCTTTTGCCCTATCTTCTGCATAGGTTCACCATAATAACCCTGTTCATTCAGTTTGCTTGACCAATAGATCCTTAGAACATTCTTGGTTTTGGGGATCCCTCCTCCCTGCTCCATACAGCATCTGGAGGTCAATAGCTGCCTACTGACACCCTAGTAAATGCATTTCCTACAGCCTCTATGTCACACACAGTTGGGTCTTACACACAAAGACTGGTGCTTTCTACTGGCCTTGAAAAACCTGACAGCATGACAAAGGGAATGATTTGGCTGCTGGAAGCATAATAATGTGTAGAATATGCATCTACATATGTTGAATCTTTCTTGGTAATGACAATAGAAACATTTCAACTTGGAACAGTATGAAAGGCTGACACAGGGTGAACTCATGCAGCCAATCTTTGTCAGCATTTCTAGAGGGCAATGTAATAACGGTGGGGAAAGGGAGGGGGAAGGCATCTACAAATCACCGAATGGAGAACAGTCTTCAGGAAGCATTTAAACTGAAGGACAGTTAAAATTTATGACTTAGGTGTTTAGGCTGAAGCTTTTCTGATCTTATGTGTCAGAACAAAGTCAGCTGTAAAGCGATACCACAAAATCATTGGTAATGAGGGAGATGCAACTGTCAGACAACAAAGCTTCAAGTGGAGTTCAAGATAAAGAGAAAAACAAATTTACGAGCGAGGTGCTTGGAGCTTTCTGGTTTTGTTTGGTGAGGAAAAAACAAATGTCATCTTCAGGAGTGATGTATTGAAGTGGTTGTAAATGGAAGAAAAGCTGCGAAAAACAGTGAATTTTAAAGCTTCCTAGACACATTTTATTGTCTTTCCATAAAGACCATGAGTCTGTTTATTTACTTTTTTTATGACCTCATGAGAATGTGAAACAAAAGAATATTCTTTATTATGAAATATTGGGGGAAAATAGTTGAAAACTTGTGCTGACTTTATGGATGCCACATGCCAACATAACATATCTAACCTGATAGTAATGTAACCTTTCTGTCACACAATATTCCAGAAAGTTTTGAACAAGTGAATTGAAAAGAAACAATTTTCATATAGCTTTATGTATATTGCCATGTAGCCATGTGTAATGCCTGAAAAATGGAATATAGAATCATAGAATAGTTAGGGTTGGAAAGGGCCTTAAGATAATCCAGTTAAAACCCCTCTGACATGGGCAGGGACACCTCACACTAAACCATGCCACCCAAGGCCTCATCCCACCTGGCCTTGAACACCACCAAGGATGGAGCATTCACAACCTCCCTGGGCAACCCATTCCAGTGCCTCACCACCCTCTCAGGAAAGAATTTCTTCCTTATATCCCATCTAAACTTCCCCTGTTTCAGTTTGAACCCATTACCCCTTGTCCTGTCACTACAGTCCCTGATGAAGAGTCCCTCCCCAGCATCCTTGTAGGCCCCCTTCAGATACTGGAAGGCTGCTCAGAGGTCTCCATGCAGCCTTCTCTTCTCCAGGCTGAACAGACCCAACTTTCTCAGCCTGTCTCCATACGGGAGGTGCTCCAGTCCCTGATCATCCTCGTGGCCTCCTCTGGACTTGTTCCAACAGTTCCATGTCCTTTTTATGTTGAGGACACCAGAACTGCACACAATGCTCCAAGTGAGGTCTCCCGAGAGCAGAGTAGAGGGGCAGGATCACCTCCTTCGACCTGCTGCTCACGCTCCTCTTGATGCAGCCCAGGATACGGTTGCTTTCTGGGCTGCGAGTGCACCCTGAAGCCGGCTCGTGTTCATTTCCTCATCGATCAACATCCCCAAGTCCTTCTCTGCAGGGCTGCTCTAAATCTCTTCTCTGCCCAACCTGTAGCTGTGCCTGGGATTGCTCCGACCCAGGTGTAGGACCTTGCACTTGGCATGGTTAAACTTCATCAGGTTGGCATCAGCCCACCACACAAGTGTGTTGAGGTCCCTCTGGATGGCATCCCTTCCCTCCAGCTATAAACCAAAAGCTTCTCAGTGTGGTAAACCTGAAGAAAAGGCACACTTAGATAATGTTGCACTGAAATCATTATACTCTGAAATCATTATACACCATGGTGAAGAACCTGGATTTGTCTCCTTGATATCCTCCCCATAGATATTGAGGGGCTGCTGTTAGGTGCCCCCTGACTCAATAAAACCAGGTCTCTATTCTCACAGCTGCAAATGCTCCAGTCCCCCACAGTCTTTTTGTTGTTTATCACCACCCTTTAAGTACTGCAGTACCAAAGCTGAATGCAATCTTGCTGTAGTCTAATAAGCGCTAGCTCAATCTCCATGCTCCTGCTGCTACAGCCCGGGACTATGCTGGCTACCACCGCTGTCAGGGCACAGAGCTGCCTCATAATTAAACTTCTGTCTTCCAGGACTTCCAGGTCCTTTTCAGCACAACTGCTGTGATTTATATCGGTAGGCTGAGAATAGTAAACTATAAGCTCATTTCAAAGTATCCTTTACTGGACATATAACCTTGACTTAGCTTGGTTTTAAAAACTTTTAACTTCTTGAGTGTTCACTTTTTTCTCTTTGCAAATATAAGCAAGTAAGATCTGGAAGTTAACATGACCTTTTGGTCTAGCTTGTACTACATACTGAACTGCTCAAGCTTAACTGAAGGCAATAATAAAGGCAGTATTATAAGCAATCTCTACCTCCAGGCTAAAAAGTTTCATCTTTTTTTTTTTCCTTGGTGTCAGATCAGCATTTGCTATAAGGTTTACAGAAGATGAGCTGGCTAAAACCCTTCTGTTGATGAAACTGTTTGATAACAATATTCACTGAGCAGACAGTGAAAATATTTTCACTGAGTTAATATAATTGTCCACTGTTGTTTGTTGTCTTTCTAATAATTGTATTTTATTTATAATCAATCATAATGATTGTAAAAAATGAATTATTTTCTCTTGAGTGTTAGTCCTAACAGTGTCAAGGGTATTTAGAACAGTCTGTATTTTCTGGATAAGGCTTTGGATAACTTCAATATAAACCACAGAAAGAAGCAATTGTACCTCCAAACAAAATATGTGAAAAATAAAGTAGGCTGTTATTGTCCTGCCTGTGTGTTTCATCAAGGAGTAAGAAGGGGGAAATCATATTTCTAAACTCTAAAGATCACGTCTGTTCACTCCAGAAGCTCGGTTAATTTGCTTTTTCCCAGGTGCTTTCAGCTTTTAATCGCCTGCAGTGCCTGTTTCCATTATCAGAGATCCTTCTTTGCAGAACTTTTGCATTTAAGATGCTCTTTTTCAATAGCCTGGTGCTTTTTTGTGCAATTGTTTCAAAGCCAATTCTTGTTAACTGGGGGAAGAATAGAGATTTTGTGCTCTAGAGAGAAGCAAAATTAAAACAAAAACTTCAGCATGCAGAAATCAAAGCTGGCAACAATTAATTCATTTAGAAGATATGGTTTGATGGGGGATGTTCTGAGCGAAATTTAAAGATGCTCGATTCAGCAGAAAAGCATCTTTCTTTATGACTACCTGGTCTCTGTGAGAAAATCCAGTGCTTACGTACTACTGAGCTCCTAATTTCATGCCATCTTGAAAAAGATTCCATACTTTTGACAAAACCAAACAATTGAGACTTAGACCTACCCCTGCTTCCTGCATTCCGTCTGTTGTACCTACCAAAATATTATCTGCATTTACATGGAAAATGACTTAAATATCCAGATTACTTAACTACATTAAGATATGCAAGGAATTTTGATTCGGCTTCCTGCTATTCCCTTCCTTCTTCCTGTGACATTACTGGAAATGTAAAGATTGAGCTATGTGCATCTGATGTTGCAAGACTGGTTTTTTGAATTTGAACAGGGACGCCTATCAAGTCTTTGCCTGGATTTGTCTGCTGAGAATTTCCTAACACAGTCTGTAAATTACAAACCTGCAAGTGAGAAAGTGAGGTATGAATTTATGCAAATGGCATTGAAAATCTGCCCTGCTACCAAACAAATACTGAATGAGAATGAGAAAAGGTTGATGCTCCTCCTGTAAATCCTGAGGGAAAATGTAGGCATCTGTTGTTAGATGTTTATTCAGCTTGGAAGAACTACAATCAGTAGAACTACTTTAAAATGGAGAAAAAAATGAGTGCTTGAAGAATGTGTTTTCATTTACCCAAACAGAAGTGTGTAAAATGGCTCAAATGAATGATGATTTTTAAAGCTTTTTGATTCTCCTCTCCTTGAGAAGCCCAGAATAACTGTGTCAAATGAAGGCATCTGTATTACCAGCTGCTAAAGTTACTGAGATGAACGTCCCTGAAGAAATCTGATTTTGAGGGTGAGGTTGCTAGTTTGAGAACACAAGTGCTCATCTTGAGTTTGGAAACACGGTTTAATTCCCTGCTGCCAGAGTAGGACCTTCCAGTATGATGCAGAGCAAATTTTGGAAGAGAAACTATAAGGCATTTTCACATACTGACCAGTAAGTCTCCAAAACATACATTTTATGCTAAGAAAACTTTGGATAAACTTGGAAATTACTAGGTTTCCTTCCAGAGTTTGAAAAACCACTTTTGTATAAACCTGATTAGAAGCAGTAGTTGCCTCTTCAATATGAAACATTGCCAGTCAAATCTCAGCTTTACTGAAATTTCATGCAAATTTTCTTAGAGGGAATATTTTTCATTACTATATGCTATGCTTCCTGGGAATAGAGACACTATTTCTATTTGCTGGTTGTCGAGGTTTAAGCCCTGTCAGCAAGACAGCCACACAGTTTCTACTCTCCCCCCCCCCCCCCCCCCCCCCGCCCCGGCCCTCCCAGAGGGATTGGGAGGAGGATCAAAAGAATGTAACTCCCACGGGTTGAGATAAGAACAATCCAGTAACTAAGGTATAACACAAATCACTACTGCTACCATCAATAATAATAATGATAAAGGAAATAACAAGGGACAAGAATACCACACCACCCGCCGAAACGAGACCGACTGAGCAGAGAGTGAGTGCCCTTCCAGGTAACTCCCAGTTACATCCCCAGGCATGACGTGCTGTGGTGTGGAATACCTCTTTGGCTAGTTTGGGACAGGTGTCTTGTCTCTGCTTCCTCCAGGCTTCCCCTCCTCCCTGGCAGGGCATGAGACTCACAAAGTCCTTGGTCAGGGTAAACATCAGTGTTATCAGCTCTGTTCCCAGGCCGAAAGTCAAAAACACAGCACTGCACCAGCTACTAAGAAGGAGAAAAAACTGACTGCTACTGCTAAACCTAGTACACTGGGTATGCCAACATGATGCTATTGCAACACCATTGAATCAAACCCCTAATCTTTGCCTGTGTGTGGAATATATCTTAGTTATAAAAAAAGTCACATCTTTACATCAAGGAAAATTCTGATCATTCAACATGGTCAAATCACATGCAATTTTTATCATATAATCTGCAAGACTGCACTTCCTCTGATAAAGGACACTGTAACCCTTTCTTAATGAAGGACATCCTTCACGTCAAAAGTTTGGAGAAGCCATTTAATAAACCTAATGATACTCCTAATAGAAGGTGGGATGCCCTCAAAAAGATAGACAGCATTTGATTTCCCTGACCACTAATAATCTTTTTGAAAATATCATAGTCTATTTAGTGATGCCACACTGATTGATGTATCTTCTTTGGATAAGAGTCATAAAAGCACTAGATCCTCTAGGATTTATAAGAAATTAAATCGTGCCACGGGTAAATTAAACACTTACTCTCTGGAAAATAAAATCTCTCCGATGGCATAGCTAAAATAGTCCAATTATGATAGGCAGGCAAAATTACTTGCTTTTTCAAATTAAAATAAAATATCAGACTAAGTTCCGTGAAAGATATGTATGAAAATAAGAAATTGAAGAGATCTTGATGCTCGGATGAAAATTGCTTCTAATAGCTTTTGTGCTTTCTAGTAAAAGCAAAGGTGTGAGGAAAACATAAATAATTTTGTAGTTATAGAACAGCTTCTAAATGTGTTTTACTCCTGCATGCTGACAAACTTATCTAATGCCCTCTTTAAATATGGAAGATTCTCACCTGAATACTGTGTTGGATTTCAAATTTGGTCATAGGTCTAGTGTGACTGAAGACTTGGCTGAACAGAGAGCAAAATATGTTCTACCTAGCATGGTTTTCCTCTGTTGCTTAGAAAGAGAAAAAAAGACTGATTTTCACTTTTAGATTTCATATTAAATTTTGACCCTGTCTGGAAGCTTCAACAAAGCAATAATACTCTACCCACTACTGAGGGCTCATGGCGACTCCAAAAGTTTTTCATTTGGGTTGCAATAGTGCCTTTGTATGTTATATTAAAGACTAGATAAATAGAAGGATATTAGGTAGCAAAGCTTGTTGTTTCTGTCTGTCACCTTATATCTCCTGTACAAATATTATCTAAGATTCTTGTTTTCAGGCTAAATGGCTTCTTTCTTGTATTGTAAGCATCATTCAAATAAACTAAATCAATCCAGACATAAAGCCACCCTGGTAACTCTAGGAAAGCTCTTAATCTTCCTCAATGTATTAAACAAAGAATGCCATAGTAGATGCAAATGAGGAAAGAAAAACCTTGAGTAGATGTATTTAGAAAAACCTGGGATTAATGTATTTAGAAATATTGAAATGTATCCTTCCATATGTCCTTAGTGCTATTCTTAGGCCTGCTCCTGCTATGCTGAAAGATAAGAGAGAAGTCACTGTGTCTTTAACACAATCTGGGTTTTTTTTGTTTAAAATCTAATCTCCCTGGCATAGTCACTCTCTTGTTAGAAGTTTGTGTAATATCCTGTAGAATGGGATGTCTCTGAGAAAATTATCTGTGAATTTGAACCTTTAAATTTACTTACAGATATGTATCCTAAAGAAAATATTATTAATTTATTATATTATTATATAATACATAAATATATTACAATAATAGAATTATTATCTTATTAAACGTTGTTATATTTATAATTAACACATTTTGTATATATGTGGATGGAGATGGTAAATCCATTTTATTAGACCTGGCAAAGTACAAAGGCTGCCAGGTATAGTTCCCTTCTTACTTTTTAATGTAACCTGTTAAAATTACAATTTCACCTCAACTGGACAGCCTTCCTGTTCATCCCTTCTTTAGGATTAGGGGAGGTGAGTAGTCTCCATCAGCATTCATTGTCTATAGATTTCTTCTCAATCACATGCATAAGACTTAAAGCCTGTTGTTGACTGTCATGATGTGTGCACGCTGTGCTGGAAATCTAGGTAAGGAAGTTATTTCCTTGAATATACAGCTCACTTCATAAGAGCATCTATGAATATCCCCCACATTTTTGTGGGCAAAAATGTTCAAAATGTTCTGAGAAAAAAGGTGCAGAAAATATCACAATACTTTTTCCTCAAAGATGCTTAAAGAAGATTGGGGGTGATGGTGAAGGGGTGGTATAGGGAGATAAAAAGATAAATAAGAAAATGTCTATATACTAAGGAAGAACTATTTGCCAGATGTCTCCTTGGACTAATATTGGTGATTTGCAGCACGCAATTTGTATTGTGGCTGTGACACGTAGATTTAACAATCTGTGTTGCTGAACTAGAAAGAAGTAATAAATTTCTACCTCCTTTATAGGCAAAAATGTTTATTTCCAGATTGACTTAGTTCACTAGATCATACTAATCTACATATCTGAAAGAGAGTGCAGCACACTGAATTTGTAGTTGATATGGAAGCTATTGTGAGAAGACAATTACCTCTAATAAAGCAATAAAATTTGCTGTTAATTTCAATTTGCTTTTAGAAGAAGCAAGTTCATATGACATCTAATAATGTCCATTCTCTATGGAGCAGTCAGAATACAGAAAGCTTCAACAAAGTTTTGAATTTCTTACTTTCATACAGCTAATAAAGAAATGAGGCTATAAGGTGATAAATTCATTAAAAGTATGAACTGCCAAACCAGGAATGCATGGACATGTTTCCTTTGCATTCATTATTGCAGTGAATTGTCCTAGATTCCAGTTCAACGACATTTGGGCCACACTTGAACTCTGTGAGTTGCTGAGATTCATTGTATGCTAAATTAGGTTTCTAGCATAGTACCTGTCTGGGAAAGAGGCTCCAGCGATTTTAAATGGACTGTAAACTGTTTCTCTGGTAGATTACAAACTATACGAATAGTGACCAAAAGAATACAAGTTTTTATCTTGGTTTTCATTAAACGTAGTTTTTTTACACTCCTAGATCAATTTTTTTCTCCAACTTAGAATTATTTTTTATTTCAATAATTTATTCCATTGTAAACATAGTTTTAAGTGATTATACTGTGCTTTTTTCCCAAGTTCAGAGATTTCATATGAAAAATGATACTTTGGATTAGCAGGGAGCTAGTGACAGCACATTGCTTAATGAGTTCTTGAAGTTATTATGCAATTCTGAAATAAAAATAAAAAACTAAATACATACTGCATTTCCCAGTGTATGCATATTGGCAAAGAAGTCTTTGTCCTGTTCCATTTTTACTCAGCTCGATCTTAAAAAAGACAAGTAAATTGGTTATTCCTAATTTCTGAGATGCTTTGTTTCAGTCATCTGTTATTAACAGTGAATATTTGGCACAGCTACAGGTTGGACAAAGAAGAGATTCAGAGCAGCCCTGCTGAGAAGGACTTGGGGGTGCTGGTCGATGAGAAAATGAACATGAGCCGGCTTCAGGGTGTGCTCACAGCCCAGAAAGCAACCGTATCCTGGGCTGCATCAAGAGGAGCGTGACCAGCAGGTCGAAGGAGGTGATCCTGCCCCTCTACTCTGCTCTCGGGAGACCTCACTTGGAGCATTGTGTGCAGTTCTGGTGTCCTCAACATAAAAAGGACATGGAGCTGTTGGAGCAAGTCCAGAGGAGGCCACGAGGATGATCAGGGGCTGGAGCACCTCCCTTATGAAGAGAGGCTGAGAAAGTTGGGGCTGTTCAGCCTGGAGAAGAGAAGGCTGTGTGGAGACCTCAGAGCAGCCTTCCAGTATCTGAAGGGGGCCTATAAGAATGCTGGGAGGGGCTCTTCATTAGGGACTCTAGTGATAGGACAAGGGTAACGGGTTCAAACTTCAACAGGGAAAGTTTAGATTGAATATAAGGAGGAAGTTCTTTACAGTAAGGATGGTGAGGCACTGGAATGGGTTGTTCACAGAAGCTGTGAATGCTCCATCCCTGGCAGTGTTCAAGTCCATGTTGGACAGAGCCTTGGGTGGCATGGTTTAGTATGACGTGTCCCTGCCCATGTCAGAGGGGTTGGAACTAGATGATCTTAAGCCCTAACTATTCTATGATTCTATGATATCAACACTAGCTTCCAACTTTATCTGGAAAATAAATATTATCAACTTCTGTAACTAACTTAAATCCATTAAATAGATAAAATAAGTCTGCACGTTTGAATTCAGATTCTTAGAGGAATTGCAGAAGATTTAAATTACTTTCTTGGAAAGGGAGAGGAGCCACTTTGGGAAAAAATGTCATTCTCTTCTGACTACTAAGAAAAGCTCAACTTCACAAGAACTCATGAACCTCATAAAACTTGGATATGTTCTTCTGTGACTGTAGAATTACCATGAATCAGTTGACCAAAAGCATCTTTAAAAGTTGGTATTTCACATTAGGCCTTTGAAATCCATGAAATGATTTTATTATAAATGGGTGGTGTTGTTTGGATGGGAACCTTTCAGTGTGTACATCCATCCAGAGGAACATTTTAGCTCTCTCTGCCTCCTTTCTCAGTCATCTCACATTATCACATAGAAAAACATCACAATAGGTTTCACTGAGTTCCTGAAGAAAGACTTGGAAAGCTTAGTGTGGAAGTAGCATGTTCTTGAAGATGAATTCAACCCACTGAGTAAGGACAGCCAACATGGGAGACAGATGTGATAGCTTGAAGCAGGATGCTCTCTGGTGTATAATGCTGTGATAAAATGTGGAACACTTATTATGATACTTTTTATGATATATGAACTTTTTTTTTCTTCCTGAGGCATTGAAGGAGCTCCTTTGACTGCCTAAGTGATAAGTTTTTTCCGATATCACTAGACAATAAAACACTGGCGACCGCTCTATAAATATCCTCTCCAAGCATTTGTTCTACTGGAATTAACCCCTGCAACTTTCAACAACCCATTGCTGCTGAAGAATAACACACAAACTACAAACAGGGTTTCTCAAGTTACTTCAGCAATCAACCTTAGTAAAAGAAAATCTGCCTACTATGGAGCGATATATGTGTATGAATGTGTCTACTATATTCTTGGAGAGTACCCAGAGTTGTGACTGTTTGTCAGAACTGAAACAGGAACACTTCTCAACTTTTCTGTAGTTGTAAATTACGTCTAAATGAGATTTTTGCTGTTTCAGTAATGTATTCGTCACTGTTTTAAACATGATATATTTCTCCTGGCTAAAATGCAGCAAATACAGTTTAAAACTTCTCCTTGAGCAGCCCTCAAAAATGTTGCAAACATTCTTGGCCAGCAACATATCCAGATTTTAATGCTTCCATCTTTCTCTTTTCTGATATGCCACTTCTAGTTTTATTATAGCTGTCATATTTCTTAGTATACTTATGCTTCAGATTTTCATGTCTTGACAATGCCAGTATTTCTGAACAGATTAAGCATTTCCCTTTAACTTCAGAGGACTGTTGAACACTCATGAACGAACTAGTGGGTTTTGTGTGTCAGCTCTATGGTTCTTATTATCACCTCAATTTACAGGCATATCTTGCAGAGACAAGTCTAAGAGAAGCCAGGTGCACTCATGCACGTACATGATGTAGATTTATTGTGCTTTTCAAGCTATGAAACCTTCAGGCTTACCCTTTGATTCTATGTATTATCAATAATGTATTGACAAATGAAGTTTGTATCATATTGCCATAGAGGGCCCTCAGGAATAATCAAGTCCTTACCAGAGAGATGACTGCAAAACTCCTTTGCAGTCCCAAGATAATCACCTGCCATTTGTGTACCTAGGAATGGAAAACAAAAATAATCCCTTCAGTAGCAGAAATCTCTTTAAATGAATACTTTGAAACTGATAAAAGAAGTGTTTCTAAACACAGCCCAAACACTTGCAATATATGTTAAGTAAATGCCTGGGCTTTTCAAAATGTATATCTCATATTTTCCTAGATATTCACAAATCTAATTTCAGTACTAGAGCATCCTTTATGAGGTATGTATCACCAGGCCAGTTACATTTAATTATTATTACTTATATTACAATAGTGTTTGTTGTCAGAAGTTGTATCAGAGCCTGATTATATCTTATGCTTTACAAAAACAACAACTGAGATGTCTTGACAGACAGATGGCTTCGTTATTCGCTGTATGAATACACTGTTCATCTCTATCTTGTTTTCAGTTTTGCTTCCCCATCTCAAAATGGATATGAGACAACTGGGTAAAATTCCTAGAAGGACAATGCAGATGCTGAATAAAGGTATGGAGTGGCTTCCACTGATGGAAGAACTGAACATATCAGGCCAGGAAAAGAAATGTCTTAATGAGTCTTTGACATCTATGACATGGAGAATTAAATCCTACATGAGAGGTGGTTACACACAGGAACTCTACCCCATATGACATTTAATATACTAAAAGTTTACATGAGTTCAAGAGCATACTGGACATATTCCTGGAAGAAAACCCCATGCAGAATATACATAAAGGTACAGGCCACTGAGACAGAAAGGATTGGAAGGGGGGAGATTATTTTGGGGAAATGTTGCTACAAGTTCCCCCTATTCATACTACTATGTTGCAAACACTGGTAAAACTAAGATAGGAAGGTAAATAGATGTTTCTCATGACCTGTTATGGGATCTCACCTGTCTACTAATGATACAAGGATCCTTGGTGACCAGTTTAAGCAGATGTTTGTTTCTAATTGGTAAACTGTCATGTAGCAACCAAACAAGCTGTCATAAAGAAAGACAGGGCATTTACTCCATGACAATGACCCTGAGCAGCCTCTCACTTTCTCTCTCTGTTACCTCTCAGGATAAAAGTGTGCTTTCTGGGAACTGATGTACTTTCAAATCCACACTCTACTACTTCATCTCATGATGACTTATATATACAGTCCTAGCTCTATTAGTATTGTATAAGCTTCCTCATTGTTACTGAGAAAAACAATGCATTTGTGTTATCCAGAAAACTTCTGGGGAGATTTCCTACCTGACCTATAGTCGGACATATTACTTACTCACTTCTCTATTGGAATCTATTACGTACATTTCCCAATTTGAACTGGAGAGGAAGCAATCTGAATTTCTCTCCTGATCAAGTGCACAGATTGTGGGAAGCACCCTGAATAAATCACAAGAGTTTTCCAGATTCCATTTCAACCTGGCCCAGCTACTGTGTTTGTAATGTTTGATTGCTTTAATCACAGTTCAGTTAGTATTCCTAATAATCTAAAAAAAAAAGACATAAAAGTCCTTTGACCAGTATAATCCTTTTCCCATTCTGAGATAGAAGCCTTAAAGCAATAACTGGAACAGTTTGTATACAAACCTTTTGTAATAGAACAATCAGTAAAACTAACCTACAAAGTGTAATTTTTTGTTTGAGAGTAAAACAGGCTACATCTACTGCATGTCCCATAAAGGATCGTAGCTGACAAGTCTTAATATGATTGTGGGAAAACTAATTGTCTACTATTTTAGCTTGGGGCTGTTTTGCTTTAGAAGTCAAATAATGATTTTGAAGAAATACAGCAAGTCATTTTCTCTGAGAACACAGATTTCCCACTGACAGTGGCTGTTAAAAAGATTTAATGAAATCACCAGGACTTGTTTGAAGCTGGTCTAGGTACATTTTTATACTCAATCTGCACATCAATATTAATTTTTTAACACAGATGGAGGTTTTATTGGTACCCAAGAAAAGAAGTAGGAGAACAGATTACTGGAATTTCTAATTACAAACAGAGAACAAAGCTGATGGAGTGATGGAGGCAAATGTGAAATTAGACCTACGAAACACCAGGAAAATTAAAATGCAGTAAATAAATATGTAAATTAAAGGGGTTGCTCAAAACCAACTGTTACCAGGTTACTTTCCACCTAAGCAGCAACGTATTTCAGTGACACCCGTCTGCTTTTCCATGTTAAAAGTTCTGCCAGTCAAATCGTTATAGACCCTTCTTTAAGGTTCTATAATGTCTTGATTGAAGCTAATTTCACATTGAAATAAGCATTGCATAATTTCTAATATATATGAAAAAGAAAAATCAAACATAAAATCTGAGGTTTGATCTATCTCCAGCTCAGGTCTTTTCTTTGCCCGCTTTTTTGGGTGGATGAATGAGAAACAAAATTTAAACTTCAAATTCTCAGAAGACTCTGAGGTATTTGTAACCCATTTAGGTGTTTTCATTCCTCTGAAAGAAATACTGAAGGCAGGGGGGTTGGAACTGGATGAACTTAAGGTCCTTTCCAACCCTAACTATTCTATGATTCTATGATAAAAGTTGGCTAACATAGAAATTCAAATTATCCTTGGTAGGAATAAGGCTAAATATCTTGGAAGATCTAGATCTAAAGATCTAGCTATGTGTTTTGAAGGAGGAGTAAGAGTAGACAATTTTCTTCACATTAATGTGTCTTCTATTGCTAATTCAAACATTAGTTAAATGAACGTCTTTCCAGAGATGTAAAGGACAATCAAGAGTGATTTCATCCTGGCTAGATGTCCTGGGTTCAGCAGTAGCTACAGGTCATATAGACAGCAGAAGCCTACAGCAGCAGATTGCCTGCAGCAGCTGAGCAATCCTTGGTGTATGTCTGCAATGGTAGTGCTCTGGAAAGCCAGGTTAATGGGCATGGTGAAACTATGTGGCACCTGTTTTCTTTACTTTTCCTGTCTTCCAATTTTGCATATGTGATTTGGAAAATTGTGTCCCTGTTTAGAATAAGATCTGTGGAGCAAGAACGTGTTTGGGAATGTTTTTGCCTTGGGTTGATTTTGTCACTGAGATGTGAGAATCAGCTGTACAAAGGAAACCTCTGTCACAAATGACACTCAATGTCTTCTCTCATGAGGATTCTCTAATTAATATTCTTTAAAAACCAATAACTTTTAAGGATTTAATTAACAGAGAGAAATGACATTTTTAGGTTTAAGCTGAACCTGTTTCATCAGTAAATACTTTCATCATTCTTTGTTCTTTCCCTCTTAATGCACTTTCTACTTGACAGTAGAAATGGTTTGCTTTTTCAGTTAAACAAATAGAAAATGCAGCAGGTGATGCTTCAGATGCCCCTTTAAATATTTTTTATGTAGGAAAGTACATCAAATTCTGGTAACAGCTATTTTATTTACTTTAAACTAATTTTTCAATCTTCTGTGTTAAAACAGAAGTACCTCTTTCTATTTATTTTCCTACTTTTTCAAACTTACTCTCTCATTTCTTTCCTAGTTTTCCAGAAAAAAGCTTTTAGTCTAGCATTGTTACTCCAAATTTGGCAACTCTTAATGGTCATTAAGATTTCAAAGTAGATCAGATCAACCTCTTTCTATCAAAAGAAGCCGAATAGGCATATGTCTGTTGTTGCCTTGCAGACATTGTGAATCAGCTTTCATTGCTCCGTTACTCTTTAAAAGAAAAAGGAAAAAAAACCTAGTTTTCCTAGCTTCAAATTTTCCTGTCTTCAAATTTACCTTTTTTTCTCACAAGGATGTTCAGTAGGTTGCTAACAACTAGTCAGATTTCTCCTAACAAATGTTGCTGCATTTCCATCTGTGATGCTGCTCTTGTTTCCAGTACCTTCTGTGAGCGTCAGAGTCACCATCCATCTCGCCACACAGTAGCAAGAACTCCATCATACACTGACACCATCCTTCTGTTCTCCAGGAAGATTTTAATTCTGAACTGTGACATATCCTACTTTTTTCATCCACGCTCCTTCAGTCCATTACCTCCTGTGGCTGTTCTCTGTCTGGACACTTTCTTTCTGCCTTCATATCGCTTTCTATTTGTTCTGGTTTAACCCCAGTTGAGAGTCGAGCCCTACACACCTACTTATTCACTCCTCCTCTGATGGGATAGGGGAGAGAACTGGAAGAGTAAATGTGAGAAAATTTGTGGGTTGAGACAAAAACAGTTTAGTAAGTAAAGCAAAAGTCATAGAATCATAGAATGGTTTGGGTTGGAAAGGACCTTAAGATCATCCAGTTCCAAACCCCTGTCATGGGCAGGGATGCCTCACCCTAGACCATTTCACCCAAGACTCTGTCCGACCTGGCCTTGAACACTGCCAGGGATGGAGCATTTACTGCTTCTCTGGGCACCCTGTCCCAGTGATTCACCACCCTCACAGTAAAGAACTTCTTCCTTATATCTAACCTGAACTTCCCCTGTTTAAGTCTGAGCTCTTGCATGCAAGCAAAGCAAAACAAGGAATTCATTTACTACTTCCCATTGGCACACAGGTGTTCAGCCATCTCCAGGACAGCAGGGCTCCATCACGCTCAATGGTGACTTGGGAAGACAAACGTTATGACTACAAACTTTCCGCCTTCCTTCTTCTTCCCCAGCTTTACATGTTGAGCTTGGCATCCTGTGGTGTGGGATATCCTTTGTGACAGTTGGGGTCAGCTGTCCTGCCTGTGTCGCCTCCCATTCCCTTGTGCACCCCCAGCCCACCCACTGGTGGGGTGCTGTGAGGAGCAGAAAAGGCTTTGACTCTGTGTAAGCGCTGCTCAGTAATAACAAAAGCATCCCTGTGTGCTCAACACCGTTTTCAGCACAAATCCAAAAAACAGCCCCATACCAGTTTCTAAGAAGAAAATTAACTTTATTCCAGTCAAAACCAGCACATCATTATACGTGAACTGGATTCTGTCTTCTGGTCAGTCTGCTTCTACTTATTAACTTTGTCTCTGACCTTTTGTTTGACCGTATTTGTTCTGAACCAATGATTAGCATCGTTTAGAGCTTTTTCCCAGACAGTTGGTTGGGTTTTTTTTTGTTCCAGGGTGAAATCTTTCTCTCAGCAGTCTCTACAGTCATGTAGGGTCAGACATCCCACAGCCTATCCTGTCAATTAAGAGAGTATCTCCAGTGCTTCCAAATTTACATGTAGATGCTGGAGTTACAATTTCCTTCATTTGCCTTTAGTTCTGGGATAAAAAGGACCCACAGGATATCTCTGAAATCTCATATTGTCATCCATAAGAGACAACGGACACACCTCATCACTGATGTAGGAATCTTGCCATTTTGGCAGGCAGTACCACCCCACTCACTCCCTTTGCCTTGTGTCCATTACTGTTAAAGGTCCATTCTGCCTCTGTGAGCAGTTACTGGTTTTGATTGCTGTTCTTTTGTTCTCACCTCCCGTGTGTCTCCCTGGACTGGTGCCACTGCGTGTTATGAATTGTACGGCTGGGTAAGAAGAAGGCACCATGTTTTTAAACACATCCTGGTTATTTATTAAGACAATTATTTAAGACATTCAGGCTCTCCACTGTGCATATCAGCCATGCACGCAATCTTTCTGCAATTTCTGGTCCCTCCCCAACTTTCATTCAGGTGATTGCAATGAGATAAATGACTGAAAAAGTGAAGCATTTCATATGGAGGGTTAGTCCTGCATTCCAATAGCCTTGCTGTTATTAGGAAATCATTCAATTCAGAATTTCATTTTGGTCGGTGTCATCTCATTACAGTTAATCGCATCCCACATTGCTACTAAATTATTCTGTCACTCTTAATTTCAAGCACAGCTCAGTGTTGTTATTTAGGGTATGTGAGCAGCACAGTGGAAGTGCTGTGTGGTTTTCCCAAGGTAGCTCAGGTACTGGGGAGCAGTCAAAATGTCTTAATACAACACCCTGACCAAAGTATCATCTCTAATATATTCATGATGCTCTCATGCAGGCTAAGCATTCTGGAAATGGAACAATCAATAATTAGTCTGTAAATCTGGCTGATTTCACAGGCTTGCAGCTCTCCTTTCTCCATGTTCTTATCACATGAAGATGCTGATGTGGGCTGAGACATTGAGGATAATGTATAATGGGAGGCTGACCTGGGGTGCTTAAGGACTTGGTTTCAATCTGAATTTGGGATGAAGAGAAGCTGGAAAGCTGCTATGGTATGTTAAACTGAAGAGTTCTGATGGTGACAGGGAGAAGAAGGGGCTATAGGCTTTGGCATCCCATGACCTTCTCCAAGTAGGTCAGCACCCGAATTCTATTTCTGGCTCAACCACTAACCTTATACATCACTTTGAGCAACACATTTCACCTCTCTGTGATAGCTGTTCTCCTATCCTTGGTCTGCCCTGTCCGTTTCGATTATTAACTGTCCAGGATATTATGAATTCATACTATAACCAATGAAATTCCATCTTCAGCCTGACTGTCAGCTGTAGTCTTTTCATGTAAAGCTTGGAGAAGTGAAGTATACTGTCTCCTTGCCATGTATTAATGCAATAGCATTAAAAACAATAACAAATGCACATTACAGTAGCTGTGAAAGCTGTAATTTTATGGTCTGTCTATAGTAAAAGTCAGGAATGCTGTGATAGGATAAGTTATCTTAATGCAAATGGTTTTGAAAACACATATGACATTTTTTAAGTTTCCATCAAATCTATGCATACTTGTGAAGTGAATTTTGGTAATATTTAAGCCTAGCTCACCATGTTGCATTAAAGCAGGAGACACTGTCTCATGGGAGTAGGAGGTAGCAATCCACAAAACTGTATGAGAACAAGTAGTAAATAGCAGTTTAGGTGGAAATGGAAAGTAGTCTATGATGTCTGTTCAGCACCAGAGAATGCAAAATACTTTCCATCACCCTATAACAAACTTAAAGTTTATAATACAGCACCAAAAACCTGAACCTAGAATGTGGCACAAGATAAGAACAGGGATTGAGAACAGTGCCACTGTTTTCAATCCCTGCAATAACAAACGTTGCTAAGAAGGCACTTGTGGTCTCTATCAACTTTGCCCTGAAAATATCAGTTTTCTGCCTCTGCTATTATGAAATCTGAGTCCTGAAACAGGGAACCAGAAGTGGTGTATGATTAAAGGAAGAGAAGTGTGGCACCTTTCAAGTGATTTTTGTAATAACAACAAAGAGTACAATCCGTCACAGGGAAGATATGGAAAAGAAGTACATGTTTCTTGACCAAACCATCTTCCACCATCAATGCTAATGGAATAATTTCACCACATGTGCCATGGAAAAGCTGAAAGAGGAGATGAGAGGAAGGAATCTGAGTTAATAGTGATCCTGCATCTGGAAATACTGCTTTCTCTGTCGTAGCCACCATGTCCTTATGACTGCCCTCTTGCTTGCCCACAGTTCCATAAGAGATTCTGGTCACTGATCGCACGCAGACTTCTAGTGAATGCTCATAAAGACTGTAAGTAATCATCCCTCTGCTGTTTAATGGTATTTGGCATCAGACTGTGGAAGTGGACTGCACGACTAGCAATCTCAGGAGTCTTGCTCCGTGGTTGATGAGTGTTGCGTTCAGCTGCCTTCCTGAGAAATCCCAAGAACCCAGAACTTGATTTTGCATCCATGTGTAAAAAGCCGCAAATAGGCTCTGAGGAAAAAGGTGACTGGGAGAAGAGAGACCAGGTATGTGTCATTGTCACACTGCTGAGTGCTATGTGATTGAGTGTATTGTCCCACAGGCCTCCTGGTTCCTCATGCTGGGTGGTGAACCTTCACAGGCAGACTGCTGCAGTGCCTCTGCTATGGTGTGGAGGCAAAATGTCTGTGGTTGTCTTAACTACTGGATGTACAAAAAAACCAAGCATTTCTGAGTTAAGTTTTTGATATTCATGCCATGAATACTGATTCCAATCGAAATTGCCATCCTTGCAAAATGCTCAAGAAGACACTCCATGATCCCTCTAAAGACAACAGGACTGTCCTCCAGAGAAATATTCAGAGCATGTAAATAGGGAGTGTAACCTTCCCTGATGACTCTAGGAACTTAAAGTTAGACAGTGAGAATACTCCCTGTTGTGTCTGCTTTCTGCTTAGCATTAATGTTTTGAGTGAACTCAGCAGACTCAGGGGCATTTGTCTGAGCTACTGTTGCATTATGGCATAAATATGGTTCTCCTCACTGCCATAGCATTTCTTACTATGAATTGCCCAAGGGATGCTCTGAGGTTGTGTCCTCTGAGAATGGTGACCTCTGTGAGGACAGAACCTATTCCAGAACTGCTCCATGAGTTATTCTTGCTGGGCTGTCTAGTTTTCAATCTTGTGGCTTTGTTTCAATCTAGCCAGAAAAGTCAGGTTATTACAAACATTGCAAGTCATTTAGAGTGTGCAGCATGAAAAATACATGTGCATACCCCAGTGTAGTACAACTGTAAATGTATGATGTGCTCAGCAATGTTAGAGCAAAATATTTGTTACTTAAAAGCAAATAGTGCTGAGCGCTCCACTTCTCCCAGATAAACCTTGCAATTTCTCTGACGCTAACTCTTTTGCTCTTACTCTGCCATTGACACTGGCTGGCCTAATCAGCACAGGGCACATTTTAACTCTCTTCCAGACAATTCAATCAGCCCCATGGCAGCTCTTTTCAAGCCCACATATCTGGCATAACAAAGACTAAAAAATGCACTGCAGAGCTACCTTGTCTAAGAGGAAAAGCCTGGACTTGATTTCCATCAGAAAGACTCTGTGAAAGTGAATAAACAAACAAATGAAACACTGCAAAGTCATGACATAGAACTGCTGAGGAAAGATTTCTTCTTATGCTCTGTAGTTTCATTCTGATGAGGAAAACAGAAAACAATGGCAGAAGCAGTGAAGGGGAAGGGACCTAGAAATGAAAACAGCTCCGCTAACAGTAATCTGCATGTTTCTGCCACTTTTTATCTAATGCTTTCTACCTGCTTTGGAAGTCTTATCATGTTCCTGTGAAGAAAATTATTTAATGCTATTTTTACAGATTAAAACTGAGGTGAAACTGAGTAGAAACTGAGGGAGGCTGAAACTGCTGGGTCACACAAGAAATTGGAAGCATACTAGGGAATGTAATGAAGATTATGGGGTTTTTTTCCTTGTTCTTTATATTACCGGATTATTCTTTTTTTTAAACATACTACATTATGCCTGAACTCATATGTAGAAATAAGCAAAACAATCTTTCTTCTCCCTTCTCGCTTCTCTACTAAGAGGTGTTGGACATAATCCAGTCTTTTGCATTACATGGAATAAGCGCTAAATCCGTATGTGACAGCTATATAGAAATGTGATTAACATGATGCATCTTGTATCATACCAATTTAGTTTACATAAGTCTCCTGTGTTAAGTCAAATGACCTTGCATTTGCTGTGGTCAAACTGTTTATATAGGACATATATAGCATAGTGTACCTAAGGTTGAGAAAGGTTGGGCTGATTTTCTCAAGGCTGCAAGCCTGTGCGAAGTTGCTGGAGATGGATAGAGAATGAGCAGGATTGTTGCTACCCTATGTAATATAGCTCTGGGTAGGGCTGGCCTAAAAACAGAAATAGGAAGATAAGCTGGTTCAGATTCATTTGGGAGAAAAAAATATACATAGATTAGGTGATATTAATCACTAAGCGATTGATTTAGGTTTGGATCCTTCCCAGTCCTATGACTCCACTATATTTGAGCAGTTTGATTTGTCATGTGGTCTAAAAATAATATGCTCTAAAGGTCCAGTTTGTGCTATCAAACTCACTTGTGAGCAACTGGTGCTGTAGAACAAGATTGCAGTCTCCCTGATGGCTCATTGGGGCTATCATATGTTATGATGAGGACAGTTTTCACATTTGCTGGGATGATGTTACCATTTCCACTGTGAGTGGTTCATTATACGGATGTGTTTTGCATTTTATGCAAACTCCGTGTGACAAACACAAATCACAGGCACTGTAACCTAAAACTAGAAACCAGACTTAATGATTCTTCTGTATTTCTGTATCTCTAAAGATATTTTACCTGACAGTCTATTAGGGGCTTTAATTTATTAATTTCTTTTTTTTTAACTAGATACTATTATCTTGTATTGCAAAAAATTTCACTAAATAAATAGATACTAAATATTTTGGACCTAAATTTTATTATGAATGCCACTCTCAAATGACCAGACCACAAATATTATTCTTCTTCAGTCTCATGAAGGTCTGAAATATTGGTGCTTAAGAGCTTAAGAGGCATATGAAGAAACTCTGGTATTTTTATGATCTTCTGCTAAATTGCTAAATCTGTCAAATTGTATTACATTTCATAAGTGTGCAGTAGCTAGAAAACTGTTTCAGTCTAACTTGACAAGAAAACAAGCATTAGAAACATACATGTTTTGCATTAAAGAAAACTGGACCACAAAAGCAGTATGGCAAAACCAGTCACTCTTATTTTATACTTATTTTCATTGTTTCCTTCAGCACAGTGAATAGTTTCTTATTCAGATTAATCCATGTGTCATGTGCCTCATCCCCTTCCTGTAAGAAATCATCCTACAGCCTGTCCCCAATGAGTATTTGGCATTTCTTTTGCGGAAATTCTCAACTGTATGTAAAAAGATTTCGCCTCTATTTTATGCCCATTGACATGTAATTATGGTTCTTTTTCTTCCCTTGCTTACGAAGCCAGTAAAATTGAGGAGTTATTTCTGACCTATATGACTGTGTTTCTCTTTGGACGGAAGTGGGTTAGAAAAGAGATGAATGAAATGCGACTTTGACTATATTATATATTATAGTTCATTTATATATATTATAGTTCATTATATATTATATTCATCTATATATTCATATAAATGAATATTATATATTATAATATATATTATATTATAGATAATGTAAAGTTTTTTATTATACAATATATATGTGTTATATGTCATATATGCTACATATTATATATTATACATTATATAGCAGATAGTAGATAGTAGATAGTATATATATGTATAATTTTTCTTAATGACATCTGGCAGGGTTTGCATGGGAGCTGATGAACACATAGATCTGGTGAAAATGTTTCTCAGGTCTGAGAATATCTTTCAGCTCATTTTTTACCAAATTGTTGCTCTGCTCTGGGAATTCAAAATGAAATAAGGGACTGATGCTTTTTAAGTCATGTCAGCATATTCTAACATGGGGGAGTGCTGAAATGACCGGTATTAATCACCCCCTTCTCCTGGAAAACACACTAAGCAATATTGGGCTGCTTCAGAGGGTTTCTTACAGTACAGATTTGGGTGACCAGCAGTTCAGTTGATGCTTATACAGAAAAGGTTGATCCAGCTCCTAATTTTGTCAGTAGTGAATTCCCATTGACATCCTGGTAAAGATTCTTGCCTTAATAGAGATATTCTGTGTAGTACTATCTGAAATTACCTCTTTGTTTTCAGTTCTGCGTCAGTCTTCACTGTTTTGGTACATATTTTGGCAGTGCAGGGTCTACACCCTCATGTTAGAAGAGGACTTCTAACATGTTGTTATTTAAAAATTGACCTAGAATGCAGAGATAAGCTTCAAACTAGACCTTACTAGTTTTCCTATGCAAAGACTGTGTACAAAGATTCCCGCAGGTGACAGAAGAGTCCACTTCAGAGGTCCTGTACATAAGGTGTGTGTCTAAACACCTGAAGACTGAATCCCACTGAAGGATTGAGAAATTTCTTTTAAATAGAAGACAGAATTTCATCTAGCAGGTTTTGCACTAGTGAGAGGTGTTGTTTTACCTGGAAATATAAACCTAAATAATCTCGATATCTTTTCTGACTTGCTAAGTTATAGTGTTCTTGCTCATCAATATTAGCTCCAGCCAGAAATGGGGTATATGACACATAATATTACTGTACAAAGCTTCTGAGTGTATATAGAGGATACGGCCATACAAACTGAGTTCATCACAAGCAATGTTATTACTCTGAATGCAAAGCAACAAATAGTGTCTGGCACCTTCTATAGCAATGCCAATATCTTTAACACAAGCTGAATGGAAATATGCACTGGCTTTCTAGTTCCTTAGGCATGTTTTTTACTATATATCTCTAAGGAAAAAGAAAAAAACCCACATTTGTCCCAGAAAGAAAGATTTCCAAACTCTTTCCTTGCCAACAAAAAGAGCTTTTGCAAGACAATTAGACTGTGAAAAAATGTTCTTCTTTATTTGTGAAATAGTTCCAAATCAGGAAAAGAATCTGACTCAGACAAAGAAAGCAGCTCTTTTGTACGATACCTAATAGAGTGGAAGCAGAATTTGGTTCTTTGGCTTTGAAAATTAAAGCAGAGCTCTCTAGTAGCTCAAAAAGTTATCACTGGTTGATAGAATGCATTACAATTAGTGTGGTAGTGTGCCAGGGTCTTAGCCGTTGATCAGGACCTCACTGCATTAAGTCCAGCTAAAAAAGGTTGAGTAACAATTCTCCATCACAACTGGCTCACACTGGCTCACACTGTAGGGCAGGAGAGAACACATGGGTGTACACAGATTTTAGTCCACCACCCACAGTGGAGCTTATGGCTAGCTCTACTAAGAATCTAGCCTACGTTTTCATACTTGTAGGCCAGGATTTACTCTTGTTGCTACTTTGAGCCTGCAGAGTTGCTGCCTTTGACTACTTGACCATGAAGTTTTGGTTTGTTTTTTTTAACTGACAATTAAAAATTATTTTAATTGTAACTCAGGTTTATTCTTTGTGATAAAATTCAAGAGGTTAAGTTGCACCTTTGATGTCAGGGCTAAGTCGTGCCTTTGATCTGTAAATAGGGGCAGCAAAACTAAAAGAACCTCACCTGTGTTTGTAAGTAATTACTGTACATTAATCTGAGTTCAAGTCTGAAATAACATTGCTTTATTAGCATATCAAAGGCTTTCAGAGCAGCGTATTATTTGTCTAGGAGTTAACTATTTGAGATGAGCCTGAAGGATGCTGGCAAAGTCATATTTCAAATGTAAGCAAAAAGATATTCTAGTCAGCATATCTTTCCCAAAATATATACTAATAAAAAGAATGCTTTGGGTTGGGAGATAAAAATCAGAATAAGTAACAAATGTCTCTTATTCTGAATCTGGTTTTTATGGCCCCAGAATTCGTTAAAGTTAATAGCTGGGATCTTGAAATACCGTCAATATAAAATCAAATTGTATGACATTGGAACAAATTCAGCATATATGCATTCAAACTCAAAATGTATGTATACAAGATATAGGAATATAAAGATTCTTATCAAGTTATGTTGCTTTTTTTCCCAGCGTAAGTCAAATTAATTAAAGAATGATGGATCTACATCTCAGTATCTGACATTTTACTGGAAGTTAAAATGGTCAAAGTTTTGCTAACTATTTATAATTTGGGTCAATTTTGTCAAATTTCTTCCTTGCTCCAGATGATTATTATGGCTTTAGAATGTCAAGAAAGCTAGAAATTTCAATATCGCAGTATACTCTGATTGTGATTAAACAACTTGTAGGAAGAGAAGATGTATGGTTCAAGCCATGTCGGGCTGAAAATAGAACTGAATCTATGTTGCCAGCTCCATGTTTAGAACTCAGGGGGACTGAGGTGATAATGATAACCTGAGTCAGTCATCTGTGCAAAAGGAAATGTCCTGTGTTTTTGTGGAGTGATGCAATGATCATCTTTGCCTGTTTGTGCTTGGTATTGACTGCGAGGCAAAGCTTTTCTTTTAGTGTTTACTGTTGAGTGTTGTCGGTTCAGTGTGTAAGGGGTTGAGAAAATAAGTACTGAACTCTACTCAACTCCAGTATATAAGGAATTGCCCATTTGAGGTTATGAATTTCATTTGCAGACCTGAGTGTCTAAAATCTAGTAAGATAATGCTGAGTGTAATGGTACCTGAGTGAGTCTCTTGGAAAATCTGGACCTAAGCTGACACTGTGAGCTATGAAAATGAACCTTATGATTGCATGAAAATGTTGCTGGTGACTGAAGGCATGATTGTTTTCTAAGCCAGTGCCTTGAACAGAAGAGAAGAAACCTAAAGAAATGTTGAATAGAATCAGCTTGGCGTGCGAGAGACCCATCCTTTCTGCAACATGGCTTGTTATCTTTTGAAAATAAATGACCCTCACTATTGAACATTATGGATAAGGAGCAATGGGCATTTATCATTCGCTGGGGATCATGACATTATATTAGACTAAATCACAATTTCTAAGAAAAGAAAAGAAAACTTAATAAAAAGACCAAATCAGTTGTGTAATGTTTAAAATGTCTGTAAACCTGCCAAACTTCTATAAAAGTTAAAATAAAAAAAAAAAGTCTGATTCATTACTTTAAATGTAGACAATTTTCTTCAACCTCCATCCATAAGTGAGTTATGACTTCTTGTTCAGGTTATTTGCAGTTCTTTGTAAGTCTATAGATTAGACACTTCAAATTCTTTTTATCAGCTGTCCCAAGAGATTTTAGTGTGAAGACTCAGGGAAAAAAAAGGTAACACTTTCGTCTGGAAGAATAATCAATTTTTCACTTAGACAAACTTTAACTCCTATAGACATTTTCCAGATGCCTGTTGAATACAATTATATGCCACGGTTAGATAAAACTTTGAGTAGTCATATGTGGAAAGTGTACGTGAAAATCCTATCCAAACATAATAATCAGAACCTGCTTATCTACTGTGAATAATAAAGTGTCTTCCAAGAAAAAGGACTGGGTTTGCATTTTTGGCTCACACACATTTCAGCCCAGTAAAACATGTATAATTGTTCTCCAGCTCATCTTCAGTGGGTTTTAGTTCTCTACTCTGCTACCCCTCTTTTATTTCTTTACTAATGTCAACATGCAGAGGAAGCACCAAGAGGGAAGGATGAAATAACTAGAAGAATTTTAAATTAGAGAAACTGACTTTGCAAAAGGGACACACAGACTATGCGTGGAGTCAAGAGTAGCTGAAGAATGGCCAATTGAACATTAAAGTAAACGGTTCTGCCACTTTGGAGGTTCATTAGTTGAGATGCTAAGGGTTTATTATGCAAGGCATCGAACTATAATTCCTTCCCTAGAGCTAGGACAACATGCATCTATGCTGAATGGAGTAACAGGTCTTTTAGTTGTTTATTTCAGCTTTTATGGCAGGAGTGTTTGTTAAACAATATGGAAGTCTAAACTGATATGGCTAGGGTGATGTGAAGAACTATCCCCCATTGGAGAATTTATTGTAATTATCTTTACATTTAATGAAACTCAGTTGCAAGGTAAAATACACGAGATTATATCTCTTTACCTCAACAGTGGAGCAGACCATGAGATCACGTGCAGTGAGTAACAGAAACTCAGAAGTTGAGTGGAAACTTAATAAACCACCAGTTCTCAATCATATTCTCCATATCTTCATGTCTTTAAGTTAAAATATGCAAGAGATTTTTCCTTCTATCCTTAGACAACACTTCCTATCTCACACCAGAAAAATAACCTTACCTCATTAAATACAGAGAAGCCAATATTTCAGCATTGGTTCATGGGATTATTTCATAAAATATTTCCAAAGTCTTATAATGAAGATGATTTTCCTGCATTTTATATCTCATAGATACTGCCAGTATTAATATTTAAAGTGGATAATATAACTGGAACACATGTGAAAGATGTGAAGGAGTACTTTGAATCTTTTAAGGCATTTCACATATATTCACTTCTAGAACAGTTCACCAGAAAGGAAAAGGGACATGGAGAGGGTGAGTGATTGCACCCTCCTTGGCTGGGCCAGTCTATGTGAATGCAGAATTTGTGTCAGGATTATGACTGACTGAGCTCTGATACTCTATTTCTTAATTGCAAGGATGCTGTTAGTTCACACACAACTAAACTTTGATCATTTGTAAAAGTATTCTGGGTTTGAGTCTGTTCTTTCACACCCTGAAGTGCACTTCAGGGCCATGTTTCTGAAACTTTGTGTTAGCATTCTTCATCGCATTACCTCAATTGCAAAATTCAAAATTCAAATATATTGCAAAACCTTCACTGAGGTTTTGAAATAAGTAAAATCTCTTTCTTTACTTCTGCTTTTCACCTTCTTCATATAAACCTTTCTCATCTAACTGCTATTACAGGATGATCTACTTTTGTATGAATTTCCTTCAATTTGTTCCTTTCAACATTCACTCCCTCAATTCATCAAGACAGGGTACGTTCTTGTCATCATCTCCAAACTCTACTGTGACTTTTGTCTTTACCTTTGAAGACTTTACATCAGCCCCACCTATTACCTTTTTATAACAGACCCATATTTGGTATATACAGCCTTTCTTTCTTGTTTAATGCAATAGACTGTATGTCCTGGTAGTACCTCTGCTTTTTTCCTTTTTAAAAGGGTATGTGGAAGAACTTTCAGTTAAAATCAATAAACCATCTCTTCATCTTTCAGCTAATCCTTTCTTACTATTTGTTTCTCTGCAATCTATGTCAAATACTATGGTTCTAAAAGCTACAATAAGATTTCCAAATTTTCTTCAGCCAAACACTATTGTACAGTTCTTTTTCTTCTCAAATGAGAATGAGATGATGATTTAGATTCCCAGTTTGTTAAAAAATATATAGTTGGTTTTGGTTCAGTTTCATTCTGGATCAGAATATCTTTTAAATTTCTGGTGAATTAGAAATTCCCTGAATCATGAAGCACTTAATGTATATTTATGGTTTCATCCCAAATTTTACCACTTGAGCAATTATCAAGAATATCAATGTTAAAGAGCTTCAAAGCCTTCAAATGCTGGAACAGAGACACCAGGAAGGCAGAAAGAACTCCCTCTACATACTGTTTCAAACTCAGTGAAAGTCTGTGAAATCCTAGAGATGTGAAATGAAACAAAATCATTCAGGATCAGCAAATAGATTTTTTTAAATTTTTTTTTATTATTATTATTTTTCAGGTTGTTTAATTAAAAAATGTCTGGAAAGTTCTACTCCCTCATCTCAGCATCGTTTTCTAATATTTTTATTTCTTCAGGGTTTTTTTGTCATCATTTGACATACATCTTGATTCTGATATTCTAGAATGGTAAGACAGATAATGATTGTCTACTGTGAATGCTGAAGAAACAAAGGATTTAAATATTAGTATTATGAGAGATCAATAAGGACATGTAACTGTTCAAACTTATTAAAATGGCAGCTTATATTAAATATTTTAAAACATTTATATTCAATTTCAGTGATAACTTGGAGGGGTTATGGGAAGAAAGCATTATTCATGAATAAGATACTTGCAGTGAGAGGAAAAAAGCCTGAATAGAAATGGTAATGGATAACACATATCAGATAAGAGATCTTGCTGGGGCTCGGCATTAATGCTTGGGAAATAAATTATCTGTAAAATGCAGTGCTAGTAGAAACATGTTGTTCATCTAATTTTATTTGCAGCAAAATGCTATATGTAGGAAAACAGCATGAGGTGTGTTTTTCTTAACTTATTTAAGTAAAGATTATTATGTATATTTTCATTTATAAGAACTCTGATTTACATACATACATATTACTTATCATATTAACTCCAAATTGGTTATGAAAAATGAGGTGGTGCTGTTAGATTCAGTGCCACATATCATCCAGCCTTATAGGGAGAGCACTTAAAAAATGTGCATGCAGCCAGTGAAATGATATAAACTCCTTCAGTTATTTTCATCCCTTGTGTCCTATAGAATTTTATTTCTATTAACATAATTAAAATTGAAGGTCTAGCATCAGATTTAGTGCTTGTGCAGTCTTAATGCTAAAATTCTACTTTGCTACTTTTAGTTGCTTTGATTTTGTACTAACCTATGGCAGGGATTTCAGTAGGTGTTTTGGGGTTAAGACTTGTAATTATGTTAAGCCTGGGAGTTGACTCTTGAATTTTTAAAGATGTTTGTAATCTCAAAGATTTAATCATGTCTATAACCATACACAAGTGAGATAAATTTTGTTATACATCCCAAGACATTTTTATGCAAAGATTACTGAACATCAGCTGTCTTTAATAGCTGTGTATTCAAAAACCTTATATTTAAAAGGGATCTTGACATACTTAGAACACAAGCCTATCAGACTGATCCACTCAAATATAGATATTTCTATGGAATTAGCTTTTGAACAGTATTCCTTTTTCTATCTACAGTTACTTCAATGTTTAAAGTTGTGGAGGAACCAGAAGAAACAGAAAGTCTGGAAGTGCATTGTCCATGCCCATAGAAGCCTTCCAGGAGGTACCCACTTTCTTTTGCTTTTGAGAAAATTCAGTTTTAGAGGCTAGTTAGAAGATGTCTAAATGCTACAAACAAGGAAATCTGACTAAATCTCCACATCTTCCCTTCCGCTGATGTCCTGGTTTAGCAGTAGCAGTCATTTTTTCTACTTCTTAGTAGCTAGTGCAATGCTGTGTTTTGGCTTTCGTCCTGGGAATAATACTGATAAAACCGATGTCTTCAGTTGCTGGTCAGAATGTTTACCCTGACCAAGGACTTTGTGAGTCTCATGCCCTGCCAGGGAGGAGGGGAAGCCGGGATGAAGCAGGGACAGGACACCTGACCCAAACTAGCCAAAGAGGTATTCCATACCACAGCACGTCATGCCCAGGATGTAACTGAGAGTTACCCGGAAGGGCTGGATCGCGGCGGTGTGGGAGTGAGGTACCAGTTGGTGAGCGGTTGTATTCTCTTCCCTTGTTATTTCCTTTATCATTATTATTGGTGGTAGCAGTAGTGATTTGTGTTATACCTTAGTTATTAAACTGTTCTTATCTCAACCCGTGGGAGTTGCATTCTTTTGATTCTCCTCCCCATCCCTCCAGGAGGGGGAAGAAAGGGTGGGGGGGAGGAAGTAAACTGCGTGGTTTTAATTTATGGCCTGGGCTTAAACCATGACAGCTGATCACCCTGGCAGTGGAGTGGTGCTCCAGGCAAGATTTTACTGGACTGTTTTTTCCTGTTTTCTTACCCCAAGTTTGTTTTTTCTTTCTCACTTCTGCTGACAAAGGCAGCTTTACTTCACCCTCTCATTCTTAGGGTAGCAAAAGTGCCCTTACCTGACTCTCTAGGAAGCCTTGAGCTAACAGTGGCCTTCGGAAAAGGTTCTGCAAATGGCAGATGTTCACATTGAAGTAGTTGTATTCATGAGATCGGTGACATTTTAAACACTAGGAAGTGGCTTTAGTCTTTGTAGATGCTGAAGCAGTTGACTGCTGAATCAGAATTCAGCATAATTTGGGCTGATTTCTGCATAATAAGAATTTTTTTATTTGCAGCCCTTTTAATAAGGCTACCGTGGTGCTGACATAATATTATTTCTAAATAGGAGAGGCAATATTTCAAGGAATTACCTAGAAAAGCAAGTTGATGCTATTTTGTGAAGGGTAGAGAGTGCTTATCAAAATACTTGGAGGACCCAAACCCTTTATCTTTGGGCTTATCAGGCTTTTTCATGTACAAATATATCTGCAACATCTTTAATTTCAACCTGCAATCTATTTTCTTGCTAAAGCATGGCCTGCTTTGGAAATGTTACTCTGTAAAAATAGCAATGAGAGTCTGTTGTCAATAATTTCCATATCAAACACATTCTGCTTTCAAGTAAAAAGGTGTTTGTTAATTTTCCAAATGGCAGCTTTGCAGACACTGCCAGAGACCCTAAGAATTACATTTTTATGCCACTAATCATCCACAGCAGTAGAGGTCTGCATGCAGGATTTTAAAATCATTTTAAGGTAGGATTGTTACACCTGACCTCAGCTATAGATTTACTACCTAGTTGGTCCATAGGACTAGTCCTTAGTCAATAAAAGTATTTACAGAGCTGCATACCTATTTTAACAAGCAGTTAAGCATCCTTCAGAAATTTCTTGTCTATGCTACTGATTTTTGGATAATCTTAGCTCATTGTCTTAGCGCCAAACTAAAGCAGTTAAAGTTATGTGAAATGTCAGTCTTGGATGATTTATGTGCTCTGAGCCCTTCATATGAATATAAAGAACATCTCTCTGATGAATCAGAAGGTAGCGGTTTTGGACAGGCAGCTTGAAAAGAAGAATCTCCTGAAGGAAAAAACTTGATTCATTATCCAGGTTTATTCGAAGTGAGGCTTCACTGCAGAGATAGCCTCTTGCTGTTCCCTCTGATGCAGCGTTTCATCTATGAAAGTTAGGACAGATCTACTCATAAAAACCCCACGAAGTTTCCTCTACATTGCCAAAGGCTGTTACATAAAATCTTGGGCAATGTTGGATAAAATATTGGTAAAAAATACTTTGAATTTAGAGGAGGTTCTATAAAAGAAAGCCATTAAAAAATTAATTGCTATTGTATAGCTATCTAGCTAAGTGTATGCCAGTTCAAGAAAAATGTAACCTAAAATATATGACAAAGCACAGCAACAAATTCTGTTTGTCCAAAACCAGTATTAATGCCTCACACTTTTTATGGGGCAACAGTTTGTTTTTTTCCATGAAATAATGTTTTTTCCTAACTTTCTTATGGTTTTCAATAATAAGATGCATCATTTCAGAATAAAATATCCATTTATGAGTGACACTGTGTTCTTCAAGTGATGTGTTCCAATTCATTAATTTAATTTCAATATTTAATTAGACATTTATGCATATCTTTGGTGAGGAATGCTGAGTATGCCAGTCAAAATTTTGATCACTTGCATCCATTTGTCACAGGTTCAGTCAGGACAAACTAATTACATGCGTTACATACTGTGCAATAGTAGTATCAATGTGAAGAAGGTTTTGAGCATTGTCTTTCTGACAGTGATTATTAAAGTGTGGAACAATTGCAGAAATATGGTTACCTCTATTTCCAATTTCCCTGTTTGCTGGAGTGGTGGTTGTTAAAATTCAACAAGAGCAGGATGCTGACCTTGCCAGCTCTGGCCATGTAAGCTTGATACCAGGTGTCCCTGGAGGTTCTCCATGGTCAGGTAATCCCAAAGGTAGAGTCATGCTACCACTGCCTAGGTCAAAGGTGGATCAGGTATATAGATGGAGACCATCTTTGAAATTGATTTTTACTGGTTGGTGGATGGCCTTCACGGGTTGCTCATTGATTAGTGAAATGAGCTGCTGAGCAAGTATTCTTTTTTTATTTTATTTCTATTTCCACCAGTGATGTGCTTGGGTTTGGGGTGATTTTTAGATTTCTTTTTTTTTTTAAGGTCTTTTTGTTACGTTTTTTGTTTTGTTCTGTTTTTTTTTAAGAAAAAGTTGACTAGTTGTGCTTTATCTAACAATAGTTATATCCTTAGCATAGCAACATTCTAAAGTCAAACTGCAGGCCTCTAGCATCAGCCTAATTAGTGGAGTGGTGCCAGCTCAGTAGGCCAAGACACATTTTAAGACTTAGCTGTTTTCACAGGGGTTAACCAATGGTACAAATACGAGAGAAATAGAGATGGAATATAGGATGAAAGTGTTTCTCAAGCTAAGGATCTAGCTAAAGGTCTCAGCTCTTCACTAAGATTACCTGGATAAACTTAGCCAAATTACTTACCCTCCTCATGGTTTGATCCTGACTCCTAAATATGCTGCTAAGAAATCTTCTTTCTACAGCTTTCTATTATCTACATATCTTCACATGAGTATATTGTGACATTGCACACTGTCTGGCACAATCACTTTTTGGGAGTAGAATGAACCCATTTAATTCATACAGAAAGAATAATGGAAACACTTATTCTGCATAAATTCTATATGCATAGACACACATAATTTGGGAAGAGAAAGATAAACATGATTTACTCTTTTCATGATCTATAGAACTGAAATGTCTCTCATCTAGAAAGTTTTAGGGGGAAAAAAGAAAAACAGAAACAACAAAGTGCATAGTATTATCCTACAGCTGTAAATGGAGCAAGTGTAGCTCCCTCTGTGGAAAGATTTGTCTGCTTTGTTTATGAGGAGAGTGAGACTATTTGGAATTCTCTGTGGCAAAGCCCCCAGGGAGGCTGAATGGCAGAATAGCTTACTGCAAGTAACTCCATCTCCATACACTGCAAAGTTCATAAAACTCACACTGCTTGAAAGGAAATACAAACCATAAGATTTGATTTCAGATCCTTCCTTCTTTTTATCTCAATTTTTCTAATCACTGAAATATGATCTTTTCTTCCTTTTTCCTGGAGACAGGCAGCGATGGAAAGTAGCTCGGTGAATAATTCTGCCAACTCACTCAGTACCCTCGGATGGATCCCATCCAGTCCCATAGATTTGTGTGTATCTGAGTGGTATAGCAGGTAGCTGACTATTTCACCTTGGATTATGGGGGCAACAACTGGTCTTACTGTTAAAGACTGAGGCAAAGATTGCATTAAGTACCTCACGTATTTTCTCATCCTTTGTCACTATGTTTCCCCTCATATCCAATGAAGGATGGAGATTCTTCTTTGTCCTCCTTTTGTGGTTAATAGATTTCTGGAAACGTTTTTAATTTGGATTTTTTTTTTTTATGGCAGTGGCCAGATTCAGTTCCAGTGTGGCTTTGGACCTTCTAATTTTCTCCCTTCATAACCTCACTAAGCCCCTGTAGACCTCCTGAGTTGCCCACTCTTTCTTCCTTCAAGGTTGGGTACTGATGACTCCTCACAATCCAAGTGAAGTAAGATCTCACCCACAGAGGGAGAAACAGGTTTGCTAGAGGGTAATAGTTCTTCAGAATAGGATCTTTATCCACACTAACAATAGCATTCTAGATGTGGCGCCTTGGTTCAGGATGAGAAAAAATAATGAGCAGTGTTTGTATTCTCCTGGAAGAAGTTCTATGAAAAGTCATATCATAAAGCTTGCTATAAATAATCTACCCCAGTTATCAATCAGCTTTCAGCAGGACAGGTATGCTGCTAGTCTTTGCTCGACTGGTTCACTTCACAGCACGTTGAGAATACACTTCTCGTTTGTGGGATCCCAGCCTGCATTCCATCACTTCAGCACTTTGCATTGTCTTTGTTATGACGGGCTGATGATTTAACAATGTAAAGTGCTAAGGAGAAAAGATGACTTTTACTTGATAAAAACCTACAGAGACCTATTTTCTCCTGGGAAATGACGAAAACTGTTTGTAGAGTTGCTTTCCTGATGAATCAAAGAGAATAATATTTTGTAAGTGAACTCTTATTTTTTTCCTTATTCTAAACTTGCCAGTAAAAAAGACACAGAGCTCCTAGCTGAGAATTATAATATCCATTGTTTCTAATCACAGTTGAGGTCCAAATTTCCTAAATAACGTTTACATGCTAAGCTCCCTCCCTGCCTTGTCCTTCGCTTCCTTTCTCCTCCCCATCCTGATTTCATGTTTCTTCAGGTCCATATTTTTCTCCATTTCCTTTAACAAACAACCTTTGTAACTGCAAGGAAGAAAGATATTTTTGGAGGCATGGTATCTTGTACGTTACTGATGGGACTTCTATGTACCATAATTAATCAGAAATTAGAGGGTCTGTAATGTTAACATGAAAAACAACCAGAAAAGGGTTACTAATCTCTTGATGTGACTTCAGGATTACTTGCATTGTTGTCTTTAATACAGTTTGCAGTGAAAAGAGAAGGAATAGAAAGTGAAAGGAAGAAGAAATAGAAAGAACTTAATTGATTTAGAGTCAGATCCTGAAAGTCATTCCATGGATATGTATTCATGCAGCATTCCATGCGAGCTAAAATTAGTCCAGATGGACAGCTGTTTCCAAAGGTTATCAGAAACAAGCTGTAGGTATGAGATCTGTCTAGCTGGGGTTTATCGTGGTAAAAATAGATTTTTATCTGGCTTATAAACTTTTTAACAGAAGATCTAACATGATCTTGGCAATAGCCTTTTGACCTCCACTCATATATGTGCTTACTTTTTTATCAGTTCTTGTAACAGAAGACAGAAAGCTGCTTACCACCAACTTCTCACAACCACAGCTATATTTAAGCCAAAAACTCACTTTTTGTGACCACATACACACAAAACAGCAAAACGACTCCATCATGAAAGATGACTAAATCCCTTCCCAGCGTGTTTCTGAGACAAAGCTTTATTAGTCTTAAAATTATGTCTTAAAAACAGTACCATCCCTCATTTATATAAGTAAGAAGCCTGGTTTTGCAAATTATGGATTTTTTTTTTCCATGGGGAAATTTAAATTTTTCCTTTCAGTTCAATATATCTTTAACATTTCCTTTTAGACCTTCTGCGCAGATTGGCTGAGACATTCCGGAGCTGATAGCTGGGTTGCCTCAGGCAGCATGCATATCCAGCTGTGAATACTGCCTTTTTCAATCCAGAAAAACACCCCAGGTAAGATACCACAGTAGGTGACAGTACAAATGTCCAGTATTAGCAGGCAAGGTCAAGTTAGACTGCTCCACTTGCAGCCATCTGGTCATGTCCTGATTTACAGCTCCAGAGCATCTGACTGTTTCTTTTCTTTCCTCCCACTTGCCACAGGTTAGCCTGCAGATGTTGTTGGAGGGTACAGGAAAACTTTGGGATCATGAAATTAATGGAAAGCGGGTAAAAAGGGGAAAAAATCTTTTAAAACGTTATTTTCAAATTCATTATTCAAAGCCTTACGCTACCTGCACATTTGTTGCTGTTATCCAAGTAGATTTCCAGAGGTTTATGGTAACAGATTTGCATTTTAATATCCAGGTCAATTTATTGTGAAGATAGAGGCATCTTTCTTGAGTCTGTTTTTGTGATGAGGTGATTGATTGTCCTTGTCACCTAATGGGAGGGTAGGTGGAGGGAGTGGGTGGCAGTGCTGCAAACCCATGCTCATACTTACAGAGCAGCTATTGATATGGAAATCTTCCAGCCAGATCCTGTCTTTGCGTATCTCTACCTTATAAATTGTTGCAGACAACAAAAGCTTTGATTACATTTAATAGAAATATTAAACTTCAGACTTGAGAGAGGTTAAGGGAGAAAAAATGAATGCGAAATAATTTTGTGAAGAACAGGAAGGGTAGGGTTTTCTCTCTCTTTCCACTTGTATCATCTGTTCTTTTTCTCCCACAGCTCCTCGCACTCCCTGTTGGTGATAGGGTACTGGGTTACCTTTGTTTAATCAACAGTCTGATGTGGTAACTCTCACCAGGCTGATTCTTCACATCTCAGACTGTCTGGAGCCTACTTCCATCAAGCAGTGTCTTTGTACTTAACACCTTAATGGTCCTGAGGCGAGAGAGAAATAGCAGTTCTTTGAAAGGAGAATAATTATACCCAGACACACAAATGCACTTGGTGCCAGATTTTGTTACCTCAAATAAGCAAAATTAAAACAAATGTCTTCTCTTCTACACTTACAGCACTTGTCTCTTTCCAGGAGGTTTAGGACAAATGGATTAAGAGACACTAATGACCTAATCCTGTGCCCTTTAAATCCAAGATAATTTTGCAATTGACTTCAATGGGCAAAAAATCAGGCATGGTAGAAAAACCTCTTGAAATAAGTTATTCTGTTTGTTTGACATTGCTGATTTTTTAGCAGTCAGCAGTTGCAAACAAGGTATTTAAAAGGTGATGGGTCAGGAAATGATTATGGACAGTGTTTAGTGTTAGTTAGCTCTACTTGTTGTCTGTCATTTTCCAAAGTGATTGTTGATTTCAGTGACCCAGCTCAACCACTTCCTATAAGTATGATTTACTTTTCAGTAGTTTTTCAAATGCTCGTGTATTTGTGGTGCATACCCAGAAACTAACCCAAATCCTAAGTCAGAAAATCTTGCTGTCTCATATGAGCTAAGCCAGTATGTTGTAAGAGGTGACAGAAGTCAGAGATCCATCCACTATAACTGCAGTTCCGCCTGTTTCCAAGCAGAAAAGTTTACTCAGATATGCCTTTGGAGATGAAAGAATATAGAATGACTGTATATATAGAACATGTTTGCTTTTCATAAAACAAAATGTGCACTAACTAAACTGTTCAGTTCAAGACTATGTATTATTATGTCCCTTTGGAGACATGCATTTTAAACTTCCTCAGCAGAGAGCTTATGCATTCCTGCCTTTTCTCACTCCTGCAAGCAAAGAAGGATCTGCAGCCCCTGCACTGGGAAACTAACTGCATTCACATTCAGTCTTGTGCTCTTTGGGGCAGGAATCTTTGATCTTGCTACCCTAGCATGTCAGTAAGGTTCCTAACCCAAAATCCTTTGACTAACTCTATCCTAATTAAGAAAACACAAGTGGGGTGTGAGCACTGGCCTCTGGCATGGCTTTTTGCTGATGATGCCTAATAATCTCTCATCACTTCTTCAAGAACAACCCAGGGGCAACAAAGAAACCCATAAACAAGGAAAGAGGCCTCCCTGGTTTTAAATACATTTACATAAGCTGTACCACACAGAGTGGCCTCAGGTCCTCAGCTTGCTTTATTTACTAGTCTATATATTGACCCAGTGTCTCAGTCACGTACCGTTCATTCCATGGGGCGTTTTCATATCTGTAAATGAAAAAAGGAGCTGAAAATAAAAAATTCAGCAGTGTCTTCAGCCTTCATGACCTGTAAACAAACACAGTTTCATGCTTGCTGGATCTATGTCAATGAACAGCAGCTATAACACAGCAAAACCTCTCCTGAGTTCCAGGGTCATTCTGTTTATTGCCTGTGCTGCATGATGATGGTGTAGAAGAAATAAAGCACAGATTTTAACAAAAGGTGGGATCTTTACCCAGTTTGAATGAGAATTGCTGTAGGGTACGTTCTTTTTAAAACTCCAGTAGATTTAAGCAGCAATAAGCAACTTTATGTGCAATTTATCCAAACATATTTTTATTTGCAATAAAAGAGAGAATAACCAGCAAAAGAAAGATGGAACCATCACACTTGAAAACAAGTATATAAAAATAATCTTAAAAGGATTAAAAACTGATGGTGTTTATGAAATATTTTTACATACTGGTCATTTAAAAGAAATAAATACCTTCAAATGACACATAGAATCATAGAATCATAGAATAGTTAGGGTTGGATGCATTGCCATGAGATTAAACACATTTTTCTTAAGAAAAGTCTCATTACTTAGGATGACTAATTTGTGTCTAAGACACAGCTATTAATTATGGAACCATATAAATTATATATAAGATTGGAGGTTATGCCCCAGCAGTTTTTGTTAATTTATTTCCACAGTACTGCATAGTGGTATTGGGAAGGCAGATGTGCAATACTACTTAAATACCTTGAAAATACAGAAAAGGGATGTATACACTAGAAGCCTTAAACTGCAGGTGAACAAAAAGTAATCCCAGAATTACATCATGATCATTTTAATAATTTAATCAAGGTAATAGGTGAACAGCAAGTAATAAGTGAATGAAGTCCTTTGCAAAGCTTTTCTGTCCTTATTCTACAGTATAATGACTGAGTGATAGCTCTGATGCTTTTTGCAACTGCATAATGGCCTCACCAGGTAAATGATGATGTCAGATTGCTTACATTCCCTTGATTTTATGCAAAAGGATATTTTTTTTACAGGTGCATTTCCTGGATTTACAACATTGCAGAAGAAGTTTTCTTACTGCAACAGCTTTATTGTTTTCTCATTAAAGGATATATGAAGGCAGCAGGCAGGTTAGCAACAACTTCAGTAACACATTAAAGTAATAGCAGCAATCAGCTTGTTACTTTTCTAAAGAAGACAGGCACTACTTTTCATGACCATTTCTGAATAAATTTTGACTTAAAACAGCCAATAACTTTCTATTTGGTCCAGTAGCTTGCTTTCTTCAGAACACAATTGATTTTAAACTAATAAATCAGCTGACTAATAAATCACACCATATTTATAATGTCCAAATGGCAATATGGGTGTTAGTGGAATTAAGGCCTCTAACATGGATATTAAAAACATGGAGCCTGTTCTTTCTTGGGACTAAAATGAGACTATAGCTTAACAACACTGCAGATAACTCTGCTCCTCCTCTAATATCACTTCTATTGAGTCCATATTCAGATGAGCAACCAATGAATGCAATAGAACTGGGTTGAATAAACATTCAGAAAGTGACTTAGGACTTTGTCCTCTATGGATATGTAGAGGTTTTGCTCGTCTTCAAAGAACCTTGAAGCAAGATTACTTTGCATGTCATGGTGGCTGTGTTTGAGTCTATATAATTATTAAAAAGATCAGCTTGGCCAGTATTTGGACAGATGGTGTTCACATACCCAATCCACGGTGTATTTGCAGGAGAGCTAAAGTTAAACTGCTTTTTTGCATCTGCAATCACATTCTGCACTTTACTGACAGCAGCTTTAATTGGAAAAGCTTCAGCTTTTATCCTTGCTGATATTACTTTCCCTGTAAGATGGATACATTTTGCAATTAATTTTTCTCTGTGGACTATATTATAGTGTAAGTAATAATTAAACAAACCTTACCAGCTCCTGCCCAGATGCAAAGACAGAAATCGCCAGCGGTAGACTGAGCTGAGCAGTCTCTCTTGTACAGTTCTGCACAGGATATTTGTAATTCTGCTTTGAATTCTTTAGTGAGGAAAATATTTGTTATTTATTTTGGCTTTATAAATGGAATAGCTGTGAATGAGACTTTTTTGCAGCATTTCTGCTTTTGAAGAATTTTTCTGCACAGGTTTAAGGAAACCTGAGTTAAGAATGTGGCATATATGGAAAAATAGATTTGAGTTCCTGTGTTCTAAATTCTCAGATTAATTCTGTTGAAGGCAATGAATGAACGTCATTCCTCCATTTTTATGCATTAGAAGGGAAAGAAGATTTCTCAGCTTACACCATGTTTGAATTCTATACTCATACACAAAGAGATTTTCAATTTATCTAAGGGCAGTAGTGAGATGGAGGAAATGGAATGAAACAATTGCCTATGGAAGTTTAATTATAACCACCCAATATTAAGAAATGAGCCCCTGCACACTGAGAATATCTTTAGCTCCCATTATTCCAAATTTAACCCATTGAAGTAATTTTTCTACAAGACCTCATTCATGGGATGAGTTTTGTTTAAATTAAGTGTGTGAATATACCCTGGTAAAATGCAAACTAGTTTGGACCATTGCACACCTTAGGATATTCTGTCTTTTGAATGTGTGTTAGATCCCTGGTGAAGCACTGCAAAATGAAACACATATTCAGCAAAATATTTGTGCATATATCCAACTTTGAGACAGCAAATGCTGTCATTGCTCTTGCATTTGAATTAAATTTGTGCTAAAAAGGGTTGGTGGTAGGGGTCCTAACAAGCAGCATTTTCACAAGAAGTCATAAGACTTGAAGATCTGCATTTTGTCCATCTGAAATAGAAAATGTAAAACTGGAAGCATGGGATGTCAGGTTTTGTTTCAAAAATTATCACATATTATATATATTACAAATGATTCTATGATTACAAATATATGTAACACAAAAATATAAATATTACACACATTAAAAGAACATTGCATACACTGCCATGTGCTTGTCAGGACTTTTTACCAGCTACTTCTCAACTGCAATATCTAGACTTCAAACTTTGCAAGTTTAGCTTCATGGGATTCTAAATCACTTTTCTCAGAGACCCTCATCATGCAATTAATAAAGGCTAATCAACAAAGGTTTTGAAGAGTTCCTCTTCACTGTGCAATGTTAAAGCTCTGTGTCAGGACAGTGGACTGTAGTGCCACAGAAACAACTTGGTATTTAAATAGTAAGCAAAGACTTACTTCAGCTCCACTGTTTCTGTAGACTGGCAAATGCATTAGTGAACTGAGACTTTGAACTTTAAGACTGATTTAAGAGTAAAACTGGTATAGAATGTCTCACATTTTGTTTCTCTTTCTTAAACACATAGTCCAAAGAAGGCATCATATTGTCTTTAAAGGGTTTTCAGTCTGGGCTTTGCTATAGGAAACACTCCAAATACCGAAACACATTGCTTGGACGTTGATGCTAGACCCTAAAATATCATAGCTGTTTATCTCCTGTTCTCTAGTTTATTTTCATTTTGGTGTGGAGAGGCAACCATGATGAACTCTGTTTTTATGATGCATCCAGACAGTTGTGTGTATTTATTGATTTTGATCATTCTTACTATACTACAATCCCCATCTTACTATTATTGTGTTGACAAAATTTCATACTCCATAAAAGATTTGACAGTGTAACACTTTTACACACTCTTATGATAAATCCTTCCTGCTATATTCATTAATATACACAGAAACAACAGTATACCAGAATTCTCAGGGTGGAAATACCCTTGGCATGGCTTCTCATTCAGAAATGCTGAGTTTGAAAAGATTACTTTTATATATTATTAAAAAAATATAGCTGAACTGCAACCACATATAAAGAAATACATCCGCTCTTTCCATTTATAGAATCATAGAATCATAGAATAGTTAGGGTTGGAAAGGACCTTAAGATCATCTAGTTCCAACCCCCCTGCCATGTGCAGGGACACCCCACACTAAACCATGTCACCCAAGGCCTCATCCAACCTGGCCTTGAACACCGCCAAGGATGGTAACTTTAATACACTTGCAAACAAATCTGAATGAAAATTCAAGTTGCCAAATTGGTACAAATAGGGTGAAGGACTGAAGAATTTCTTATGATCATAATAGGGCTCCCTGATAGCTAGGAAAGAAAGCTATGGCAACACCTTCAGATCCCAGCATCACTCGATTTCTCAACTGTAAGCATCACGTCTTGCTGTCATTTTTCTGGCCAACTGATGAGAAAAACAAAGATCAAACACTGTGTTTGGAACCTTGATTTCCTTACTTTTTCTTTAATCCCACACTTAAATTTTCACCATTTTGCAAAGGCACTTACTGGCTAACACAGCTATGATCACAGCATCACAGAGAGCTAGAAAACACATACTATTTAGGCAGACCATAGACCATTAGACTGCATTGCTTGACGGGGATCTTTTTGTCTCCCATAATTCAGGACTCAAACCTTTTCAATTCTTGGCTTTATAAACTTCTTTTCCAATATAATAGCTCTGCAAATTTTGAGCAAGCCAAATAATACAGTTGAAGCAAATACTTCCAAAACCAACAGATTTTTATTTTTCAGTGGAACATTCAGAGCAATAATTGTCTGGTTTACTATCCATAAGCCTCAACAGCCACCAGATTTATATTTTATTAACACCCCATTACCTTCCATTGTAAATTTATATTTTTTTTTAGAAATGGTGTGCTCTGACTACTAAGTGAATTCAAATAACTCCCATAGAAAGGAATATAATTATGGATCAGGATTTGCAGTAGTCAACAAATTGCACAGCTCATTCCCACTCCTTCCCAACTTGTCTTGCTTTCACCTTTGATTAAAATGGAGGCACCCAATTCCATTTTCAATAACTCCATTTGGATAACAGCGCATAAAGTTCGCCAGAGTCAGCACATTGCATAGTTTGGCTTTCTCATACTTAGGCTGAGAATGCTGATGTCAACTCTAAAGTGGGTTGTGAGGTCCAACAGAGAATTTAAAAATTGGGATTAGGGTTCTGGTTCATCCTGTGACCTAAATGAAAACTGAAGATCAGGAAACAACCTGATCTAGACCAAGATGTCCCTGCTCATTGCAAGGGGGTTGAATTAGATGACCTTTGAAGGTCCTTCGCATTGCAAACTGTTCTATGATTTTGTGATTCTATGATTCTATGAAAATGCTCTGGTCTTCAGAGCACGTATTCGACTGACGGTGGATTTCTAACAAATTAATGTGCACTCTGATGCGCATAACTGAAGAAAAACTAAGATTATTAACATATATAAAGTTAATGACTGACCATTTCTTGTGAGTTTTATGCTGAACTAAGGTTTATCCACTTATACTGACCTTTTAAAACTCAGAGATTTTGGGGTATATCAATAGCATCTCTAAAATCCACTATTTTATTCTTGCTTGTGTGGTTTCAGGCAAGGTACAAAGTGATTAAAGAAAAAATCTCATTTACTAAGGGGCTTGGGGTTTTTTTCAGGGAGAAGTTGATTACTGGTTGGAGAACATTCAAACTGAATTAAAATTAGTTATTTATACCAGCCACTATTCAAAATTACAAATTATGAAATCCAGTACAACAGTAAGAACTGTGAATCTCACTCAGCCAACTTAGAGCACTTCTTTCCCCATGTAGAGAAGGAGGCTGCACAGAAAGCAGACACTTGGAAGTCTCCCAGAGAGTAAGAGCAGGGAAATAAAGGTCAAAGGAAAATCTCAATCTCCATCTTTCATGAGTATTTAGCATTCCTTTTCCATACAGCACCTTGACATTCTTAAGCCAAATTTTGAACAAAGTATTTTTTTTTTCCTCGAACTCCATGAGACTGATAGAAAAAAGAAAGAAATAATGGGAAAAAGAAAAAAAAAAAAAGAAACTCCCCTCATATTTTCCAGTTTCATATTATGAAATCTTTCTGTGGTGACTGAGCAGTTCATTTGGGCAATCAGTGAAAATCCAACAAGAAGCGAACACAAAATGCTGGGTTTGCACTTAGTAATTTGGTACTAAAGCAAATTCAGGTCATTGTAATTTGTTCCTTTTTCCATCAGATTACAGCAGCATAAGGTCACATAAATGCTGAATGATCTATCCATGGGTGTAATTCATTTTTATTTCACATTTTTGACTAAAATTTTCTGATTTTATGTAATTCCTGTGGGTTCTCAGTGTCTTTGTTCAACATCTTTGCCAGTGACGTGGACAGTGGAATTGAGTGTGCCCTCAGCAAGTTTGCCAATGACATCAAGCTGTGTGGTTCAGTTGATACGTGACATGGTTTAGTGTGAGGTGTCCCTGCCCATGTCAGGGGGGTTGGAACTAGATGATCTTAAGGTCATTTCCAACCCTAACTATTCTATGATTCTATGATTCTTCCTCAGCTTCCCTTATACAAAAAGGCAATCAGGGTAATACATGATAGATGTGGCACATGGATATATGTTGCACAGATTATGGTGCTCTAAAAGAACTTCTAAATCTTTAGGGTAGCTACTAGCAACTTATTATTATAGAAAAGCTGTAGGAAATCTAATATATAGATTGTTTTATTGTTAAAAAAAAAGTACAGCTCCTAGAGATTTTAGAGAGGAATCCTCAAAGTAGGAAACTTCCATTTGACTTGCTGTCTTCTCCATAATGAGATCTTTCACAGTCTTTTACTGAATCTGGTCTTTGAAAGCCACTACACCATGAGGCATTGTTTCCACCATGGTTGTTCAGTGTAGTGGCTTTGAGAAGTAAGTAGTCACCTCAGCAGGGAACACAAATACCTTGCCGAACCCCTTATGTTTAGGATTCATTTCGCAAATTAGCTTTTTATTTTGATGTGCAAGTGGTGGCTGAAATCTCTTGAAAGTGATTTTCCAGGTATGGTATCTGGTAATCTCAATGTAAGTGTATCTAGGTCCAGCCTGGAGGTGAAAGAGCTCTGCTTGCTTAGCATGGGTTTACTTAACCACCAGAGACCCACAAGAGAGTGTGTTTCTGCCAGTCCACCTACTTTATTCCAAAGAGGTTTTCTTTACTCTTAACTTGGTAATATAAAGTGAAGAACATGAGTGTGCACATTTTACAAAAAGACTAAACTTTTCTTTGCCAATAACCGCACATACTTTGCATGAAATATTGGTACTTTATCTAAAGAAAGGCTATTTTTATGTAATATTGCCATCTGCAGATATTTCATCTATTATTCCAAAGCTTCATAACACACTTAATATACCAAATAGCTATATTGGTACACTGTCAGTATGCACATTAGAATAATACACAATGCACACTTGAGTGCTTCATTGGATTTTTATGCATTATTTTTATATGGATTGCCACCATAGCAAATTCAAACCTAAAGCACATTTCTATTGTTTATTGCAAGCCTATTCTGTAAATAGAAAAAATAATTCAAAATAAAATGTCTTAACTTTCTCATTACCGATAACCAAAGCTTCCTTGGGTCAAAGAAAATCTTGAACATATTTTCAGCATTAAGAACTGCTCTTTAGCACCAGAAGCAGTTGAATATATTGGATTTACAGTGCAACATTCACACTGTCTGTCTTCTCAACCCAGGCTCTTGTAATTTAAAGGAAAGTCATTTATTCTCCAGTGAGCCCTCTGTCAGTGCCTTGTGAAAGCTTTCAAAGGCATCATTTAAACAGAGCATCCATCACACGCCATGAGGCTCCTTAGCCTGGTGAGGATTTTCACACTGTTGTGCCTAGGATGTAAACAAAGATAATGCGTTTGATTTTTCTCTATTGATCCTCTCTGCTGTGAGAGCATGGCTAGACAAAGAGGGCTTTCCAAAGCTGAACAGCCTGCCAGAGCACTTACTTCTGCTTTTGTCAGGCATCACAGCCTCTTTCCTTCCAGACTTTTCTACCTCATTGCTAATATTTTTCCTGTGGCTGGCTCTGCAGTGATTAATGATAGGTCAGGATTAGGCAGTAACCTGATATTGCTCAACTCAAATGCAGGAGAAAAGTTCTCTGGCTTGTGTGACTGTCACAGAGTCACAGGAGTCTTCCTGAAAGGTCATTTATAACATTAATTCAAGAGCGGATGGGGTGATCTGAAAACTGTTAGCTTCATGAATCCTATTCTTTGACTTTGATGCAGAATTCTAGCGACAAAGGTTGCTTATTGCGATCAGTTATAAGCTTTCACAGCCATATCAGACAGTTCATATAAGCACAGTTTAGTGAGCGGAAGATATTTCCTTTTCCTTCTGAGATAAACTGTTGATTTTTCTCACATACCTCTTGCAACAGCAATAGTAACAGAAAACCTGAGCTGAATCATCAGCAGTTTGTAACTCAAACACACTGCATATAGTTTCAAATACATTCTAGTCACCAAATAATAAAGCCTGCTGAAATGTCGTGAGCAGGTTGACTGTTGTGCAATCAAATAGGAGCTACATATGTATACACTGGCGTACAAGCACTGCAGTGGAACAGAGTAATGTTTTGACCACATACACATAAAATTCATGTTGTGTTTGGATTTAACATATTGGTCCAATCCCTTAGCTGATATAAATCAGTACAGTTGCACTGATGTCAGTGAAGCTAGACTGCCTTGCTTTCCTTGAAAATTTTATCACCACATTATCATTCAAGTTTCCTAAATGTATAGGTTTAATATATATTTCATGTATTTAGTGTATTTTAATTATTCTAATAATTTAATTATTAGCCTGATTAAGAGATGCTAATGCCCATTATGAAAAAACCTGCAAAACTTTGGGGGAAAATAGAGCAAATACCTTAAGCAAACACATTAAGGGGTTGTTTCATCCTTCCACTTCAAGTAGTCTCATTATAATAATTAGATATGGGTGAAAACAGGGAAGGTTTGTGCAAATGGAAGAATTCCGTGGGGAAAATGCAAAGCTCCTCAGAGTACCTCAGATGTTACCCAGGATGGGGTTACTAGCCATAGAAAGACATTTTATTTCCCAGCAGATTAATCTATCTGAGGGGATTATAAATTTATTTTTCAGATGCATCGAACATGGTGGCTTTAGAAACCTTTAGTGAAGTACTTTATGGAATGCCAGAGGAAATGACCAAGAAAACCAACATGGTGTATCCTCACTATAAGCTCCTTGGGTTTATGATTCTGTATCTAGTGCAAAAAGAAAATGAGATGTAGATTTTGCCATTTTTACTTCATATTAATGAACACTTGATGATAATAATTTTGATAGGGATTCCTGAAGGTTTTACTGGTTCCAAATTGCACAACTTAGGCTTAAATAAACAGCATATCTACATGTTCTTACCCTGATAGGTTTGGTCTTGAATTTACTGCAGTTAATCTATATGCAAAATCAAAACAAGACAAATACCAGCATTTAGGTATGATTAATGAAAAGAGCTAAAAATGAAGTTAAATGAACATACAGTTTCTCTCCTTCACAGAATCAAGGGATAGTTGAGACTGGAAGGAAACACCAGGGATCATCTAGTCCAACCTCCATGCTCAAGCAGTGTCACCTAGAGCACATTACTGAGGATTGAGTCATAATGGCTCTTGAATATCCCTGGAGAACACAAGTTCTCTTCTCTGGTGTTCAGTCACCCTCACAGTAAAGATGTTCTTCCTTTGTGTTCAGGTGGAACTTCCAGTGCTTCAGTTTATACTGTTGCCTTTCTTGTTTTGGAGCCCAGAACTGGATACAGTTGCCTGGTAAGGCATCACCAGGGTTGAGTAGAGAGAGACAATTTCCTTCTTCGACTTGCTAATGCACTCCACAATACCATTGAACTTCTTGGCCACAAGGGCACATTGCTGGGTCATGGACAACTTCCTGTCCACCATGATCACCAAGTCCTTCTCTGGAGAGCTGATTTCCAGCACATCATTCCTCAGCCTGATCTAGTTCATGGGGTTATACCTCCTAAAGTGCAGGACACTGCTCTAGCTTTTAATGAATTCCTAACATTTCATTTTTGCCTATCTCTCCAGCTTGTTTTGAACCTCCTGAAGGACAGCACAGCACTTTGCGATACCAGCCATTCCTCCCAGTTTTGTATCATCAACAAATTTGCTAAGGAGGCACTCTATCCCTTCATCCAAGTCACTGATCATCCATCTGCCCCCTTTGCTCTTGAATTTTCAGTCTTTCAGTGTATAGCTTTCCACGATTTTCCTGGATTCTTGACAGCATTGAAATGGGATTTCAATGTAAAAACGGACACAGCAGAGGCTTAGATCTTCTTTGCACATCACATTACTCTGCTCCCAGTGGAGATTAAAACATGACAACATCAGTGTAGGACACAGCTTGTTGTTGAGAATTAATGAAAAATGCCGAGGACATATTAGTATCATAGAATCATAGAATAGTTAGAGTTGGAAAGGACCTTATGATCATCCAGTTCCAACTCCCCTGACATGGGCAGGGACACCTCACACTAAACCATGTCACCCAAGGCCTCATCCAACCTGGCCTTGAACACCGCCCAGGTGTAGGACCTTGCACTTGGCATGGTTAAACTTCATAAGGTTGGCATCAGCCCACCTCACAAGTGTGTCGAGGTCCCTCTGGATGGCATCCCTTCCCTCTGTCGTATCAACCGAACCACACAGCTTGGTGTCACTGGCAAACTTGCTGAGGGCGATATAAAACCAGTTTGTAGCTGTTAGAAATATGCATTTTTATAGGAAGAATGGCATTACACATACATAGGAATTCACTATTCTGCTCTTGTTAGTGCTCTGAGTGGGAGCAAGAAACAACAGAACAGAAATGTCTCTTTTGCTACAGAAATCCTTTTGATGAGCACCAGTCAGTATTTTGTCAGCATAGACATAGGGCTTATGGCAAAAAGGAAAATAAAATGAAAAAGTGGCAGAATATTTCATATTTGAGAGAAATAGCTAAATATAAGATATAAACATTGGAAAATAAATCAATGTTAAATTGTCCTACTGAGTTTCTTATGAATTGCAGCCAGCAGCAGTGTCTTGCTTCCTTTTCTCTGAAGGCTTTATTCTCAGACATTATGTATGCTACAACATCGTGCCTTCTCTTCCACAACTGAGATTTCAGGATTCTATGTAGGAGACCCTGGCTGTGGAGTTCCCTCGGAGCTTGTTTTAAGGTAGAAGAGGTGCAGGAGAGCATCTCAAGAGCAGAACAAAGGAATTCCAGCCACTCCAGCCAGTTATCCAGCTTCACTGGGGCCAATCTTCAATGCCTCTGTGCAAATACACATAGCATGGTGAATAAACAAAAGGAGCTAGACACATGTCCATGCCTGCAGGGCTATGATTTTATTGGCATCACAGAGGTATGACTACTGTGACTGAAGCATTGGAATGAAAGGATAGAGGCTCTTTAGCAAGTACAGGCAGGGGAGATGAGGTAGGGATGTTGCCCTCTACATCAATGACTATCTGGAGTGCGTGGAGTTCTGCCTGGGGGTGGATGAGGAGCTGACTGAGAGCTTATGGGTCAGACTAAAGGGAGGGCAGGGACAGGTAACATTATAGCAGGAACAAGTGGCATGAATTTCACCCAGGCCTAGAGCATGGATCCTGAACCTGGTTTAGGGGAATACCAAGCAGAAACACAGGCTGGGAGGAGAATGGATTGAGATCAGCCCTGAAGAGGACTTGTAAGTGTTAGTTGACAAGAAGATCAACATGACATGGGAATGTTTGCTTGTAACCCAGAAAGCTGCACCATCCTGGGCTCCATCAAAAGGAACGTGACTGACCATCAGGTCAGGGGAGAAGATTCTCTCCTTCTACTCTGCTCTTGTTAGACCCCTCCTTGGAGAACTGCATCCAGCTGTGGGTCTCCCAATACAAGAGGCACATGGACCTGATCAAGCAAGCCCAGAGGAGGCCATGGAGATGCTGCGAGGGCTGAAGCAGCTCTGCCCTGGAACCAAGCTGAGAGAGCTGGGCTGGTTCAGCCTGGAGAAGAGAAGGCTCCTTAAGGGGAGACCTTAGAGCAGCTCCAGTGCCTAGAGGGTCTACAAGAAATCTGAAGAGGGATTTTTGACAAGGACATGTAATGATAACACAAAGAGGAGATTTAGGTTAGTTATTAGAAGTTCTTCACTGTGAGGGTGCTGAGACGCTGACACAGGTTGCCCAGAGAAGCTGTGGCTGCCCCATCCCTGGCAGTGTTGAAAGCCAAGTTGGACACAGGGTCTTGGAGCAACCTGCTCTATTGGAAAGTGTCCCTGCCCGTAGCAGGGGGTTAATCCTAAGGTCTTTTCCAACCCAAACCATTCTATGATTCTATGATTTAGTCAGAAACTATATTTTTAGTTTCTGAAGGAATAACTGAAATGATTCTTGATTTTGTTGGGCTTTTTTTCAATCCAACCCCTTGTTGCTGCTCCCTCAGAAGAGAAGCAGATTGATTCCTGTCTAAAGCCTGCTGACGACAAATCTAAAATTGCAGCCAGGGCTGTCCCATGAAAACCTGGACTTCAGCTTGTGGTGCTTACACTGTCATCACTCTACTAACTTCATATAGTTATTGTAGATAGATAGGAACCATCAGTAAACAATTAGTATCTTAACAGGTCTCCATTGCCCTCTAGAGAGACTTATATTTGTCAATTATTTATATGTGGAACTTATACCAGTTAAGCTCATTAGATACATGCCTAAAGTTAAACAGATTGAATCCGAAACTTTAAGAACTTTCAAGTACTGATTTTGCTTAAACTAAATCAACATACATCTGTTCTTTTTGGACCTGGGACCAATGTGGCAGCCCTCAAAGTCAAGTCTTACCTTTCCATTTGAAAGAGGTCAGTCAAAATAATTTAGATGTTTTTCTAAGTAAGAACCAGAGCTACCACTGATAGAAGTGAATTATGTTTTGGTCTGTACCTGCATTTTCACAGAGTTAAATTCAGGATCCAAGAGAACTCTGGATAAGTAAAAGCAGTGAAATAGGGTTTTGATTAAGATGCCATCAAAGCCAAGGGAAGCAGGGAAGCTGAATTTGGACTTCAAAGAGCTTTGGGACAGAATCCTTTGGCTACACTGGGATTTCATACTTGACTTGAGATGGAATTTGCTTTGCTCCACCACTTGATGGCCAGGCCAGAAAATGAATTGTGATAACAGATTGCTACTCAGGCAGGGGCAAACATGTAAGAACGCCTTAGCCCATACTCTAAGCCATCTACAGTGCAAGAGACATATGTTAGTTCATTTCTGTGCCTGAATAAATAAGCCCTACTTCTCCAGAAAACCCTCAAAAGCTTTAAGGCCTTTTACAATATAAAAGCTAAGACTGGGTGTGAAGTGTATGCAACTGGTGTTTGATCTGGGAAGTTCATCCTGGAGAACTGAAACCAACCTGTGCAAGGGTATGTTTAACCACAGTAAGAGAGGAACTTGATTTATTTTGAATTTTATAGCAAGTACCCATATAAAATATTTTGTTTACAGTTCCACCCTGTGAGGAACAGGGTGATGAGACATATGTTCTCTCCAAACACCCATAAAAAGTTATTATTATCCAGCAATAAAATGCTCAAACATGACTAGCATTGAAATCCAGCTTTTCAACAGTCATATATCATTCTTACTGCTTTGCTCCTCCTTTGCCATAGGCATCAACAAATAAATCTCAGAAATTAGACATGGAAAAGGTCTATTACGTGGTCAGTGAAGGCTTAAGTTGATGTGGTGTGAAAGAGGCTGAAGAAATAGATTCTGTTACTATAAAATAGGTTGATAAGGAAGGAGATAGAAGAATAACTCCTTCCTCACCATAACAGTTAATCACATATACAACACAAGCAGACACTTGCACAATGTACATCGTTGCCATCTCTAACTTGTAGGCAATATCACTGATTCAGCCTTGATGACCAATGAAGATGACTTTTGCTGTAAAAGGTAATGTAAAGATGAGTATGGGTAAAAAGCCAGAGTGACGAGGGATTTACATGCTTTTGCTGGAAGGAAGCAAGTAAATATTAATGGTGCAGGGGTGATCTATACCTTTTTATGTGCAGTATACGTTACTTAGCATGCTGCAAACATCCAGAGCTAAGAAATAGGAGTGCTTCAGGAGGCACATGCTCCCCTACGTGGCTTTGTACTCTACACAACCTACTCTTTAATGAGGTATTCTTCATATATATTGACACTCTTGTGCTTTGGTGAGATTGATGGAACTATCTTCCCAAAGCACAAGGTAAAGGCTTGGAGAAGAAAAACACGTGCAGTATATACCAATGGAGGAAGAGGTAGTTGAGAAGTTGAATGACATCGTATCTTTCCACCAGCACAGCTCAGCTGATGTGAGCACCTTGGAAAGGGGAGCAAAAGGACAAATGCACTGACCATGAGAGGTAACATACTTCTCAAGTGTTTGTAGTTAATTTAGGGACAGAACTTGGTTGTATAGTTCCAGGATGGCAATACAGCAAAGCTGGACAACAGCCCTGCGACTGAAATCCTGAGGAAAACCAGCATAATTCTCTGATCATAGTAAAGTTAGAGGAAAGCCTAAAAGTTAGCAATAGCTGTATCCAAGTGACACAACCGGAAAAACAGTGGAATGTCCTTTGTGGAAAGAAATAGCACTTCTGCTGAATCTCTGCAGATATTTCAGAGTATGGAGCCTGAGAATATTGACTCTGTAAAGTTAAGCAAGATAAAGTTTCTCTTCAACTAAATATATTCCTGTCTTGAACAGGTGAACTTCCGAGAAGAGAGAGGAATAAAACAATGAAAAAGGTGGAGGAGTCTACCCTGAATAGGGTTTACACATATGGATATGGAGTCTAAACCTAAGCTGCCTGCCTAGAAAGTCTTTATTAGGGAGAATTAGGACTATGGAGACATAATTAAGCTCTTTTCTAAGGTAAATGTGAAACATAGCTCAGATGACCAATGTTCCACAAATTCCTGCCTTTTCTCTGCCTATAAAAAGTATGTAAGCAAATAGATCTATTAAGACAGACAGAGACATTTGTAAACATCTAAGTCTGTTTGACTGGTTCTTGCTCAAAGTTTTGTAAACTAAAGACAAGGATGAGGTCAGATTCTAACTTTTCAAACACTGATCCTTCCAGCTTTCATCATCCTCTCTTATGTTTCTGTTAAGGACTGTTATTCTAGGTTATCTCAGCTAAAAAGTAGAGAGACAAAAATAGTTGACCTAATTAAGTTTAGATTGATGGATATGTAAGGGAAGTTTCATTGAGAATTTTTAACTTAGATTTTCACCAATCTTTCCAATTATTGGAACATTTTGCTCTTTCAAAATTGTAAAATGGATTTTCTTTTTGATAAAAAGGGAATTTTTTGCCAGGTTTTGCTACAAAATGCATTGAATTCTGAACAATGATGCTTGTTTTTATGTAACTGATCAATTTGGAAAGAGAAATCTAAAATAAAATTCAGTTTTCTCCAAAGACCAACAGAAAGCCTGTCCGCCACTTCAATCCATTTCAGTATCAATTTTGTTTGTACTAAATAAAGAGCTTATTTACTGCTTACAGAAATCAGCAAAGGTTTCCTGGGCACTTCATTGTAATTTGGATCAACCCTGTGGGTCCAATCCATCTTCTGCTAAACTAATTGGAAAGACTCCTTTTGAGTGAGAATTGGATCAAGCACGAGAGAGTAAGAATTAACAGCTGTGACATTCTGTGCATTATTCTTCTGCCATATTTTCTGCTGGTTCAATTAAATTCATATTAATCTTATGAAGCATACTGATCTATGTTTCACAGTCAAGATGTTCAACCTCCCTGAAACATTCTGATATGTTTAATCCTTTGAATTTGGGAGCTAAAACTGCAGTCCTTCAGTTTCCCAAAATGAGAAGTATATGGACCTGAACAGATGAAGTAACATTTTGATGACAATGGAGAGTAGAATAAGGTAAATTCCAAAAACATTTTGCATGCTTGTTTTTCCTTTATCTCAAATTTGTCACTGAATAACAAAATCATTGCCAGGAATCCAGGACAAGTTCCTGGAGGAACTTCAAGTTCCTGATTAGAAGCAGTAGCAGTACTCCTACCAGTAACTATCAATTGCTTGCTGCCAATTCATCCCTAAAATATCCACAAGGGAGGAGGGGAACCAAAGGAGAGCGCCAAACAAACCAAACAGGTTCGTTGACTCCTGTTACAACAGGGGTTTGGGGTTTCTTTCCTCCTTTAAGTTAATACTGGCCAAATTGCAAAAGAAAGCAAAAAGTGTCTAGCTGATCAGGCTCGGAAGGCCCCCGGAAGGGATAATTACTTCTTATCACTCTGAAGTGGAGATCTGAGAGATGAGCTTTGATAATATTTAGAGAAAATAAGTGAATCCTTTAACAGTACTCTTGCAATGCCCCAAAGCGAGTACCTCAGATATCCCAGTGCAGATGCATATGTCTGTGCCACATATATTTTACAAGCTCTCTGCACTTTATAGGGTCAGGCCTTGACTCTGTGAGCTGTCTCACTACCTGGAAGGTCTTCATTCAGTCATGCAATGAGGTCCAAAGTTCTCAGTGTCTGGAGAACCATATTTTATCTCCAGGCCAGTACCAGCTATGAAGGTCTTACAGCTCTGATGACTCCAGCCACGCTTCAAAAATGAACGTGAGCCCTGTTTGTTTTAGGAGAAAAGTCTGTAAAGTATTTATGTTTCAGGAAACATTTCCAATATCACTTACTCTTTAATGATGAATATATTCTCTGCTTGAAGTTCTGGGTCGACAGACATAAAGAATGTGTCATAAATTCTCTGGCCTGAAATGCATTTGAATTTCATTTATCACATTTAAAAAAGCCTTTAGAGTGTCTTGTGCTCTATGTCTGCTTATCTCTTGTAAGGGCATACTGAAGCTATCCAAACACCTAGTGGGTCATTTGCTCCTCATATACAGCAATGCTGCTGGACACTTGCTCAGGAAGAAGAAGGTTTAGGCCTTTCAAAGTGAGGTGGATTTAGATCTAGAGTTCCATATTCTCCCAAGAGAATTTCCTGATCAAGGATGCTGGGGATGGACTATTCATCAGGGACTGTAGTGACAGGACAAGGGGTAACGGGTTCAAACTGAAACAGGGGAAGTTCAGATTGGATCTAAGGAAGAAATTCTTTACTGAGAGGGTGGTGGGGCACTGGAATGGGTTGCCCAGGGATGTTGTGAATGCTCCATCCTTGACGGTGTTCAAGGCCAGGTTGAACAGAGCCTTGGGTGACATGGTTTAGTTTGAGGTGTCCCTGCCCATGGCAGGGGGTTGGAACTGGATGATCTTAAGGTCCTTTCCAACCCTAACTATTCTATGATTCTATGATTTGAGACACCATTTATAATCCTTCACATTGAAGAATTGCAGCTAGCAGTGAGAGACTCAGGGATGCAGAAGGACAGGAGATAAAAGGCTCTAGTCTTGTGATCTGGATATTTCTTTATGCAGAAACCAAACTTGTTCTGTTCCTGGTTTTGTTTTCTTCTGGTTTAAACTTATGAATATGTCTAAAAATTTGCTAATGAGAAGTATGCTTTGGAAGTCTGTATTGCCCCATTTGTTCCCTTCTTAGACCTTTTCATGGGATTAGGTCCAGAGCCCACCTGTATCAGGGATGAAATGGCTGTACTGCCACACAAATGACTTATTGATGTACTTAGGTGACCTAAAGCATCACTGGAAAGAGAAGCTCCTGATTTTGGCCTTTATACTGTTTCTTGGATACCTTCAGAGGTGATATGGGTTGCCCAGGGAGGTTGTGAATGCTCCATCTCTGGCGGTGTTCAAGGCCAGGTTGGACAAAGCTTTGGGTGGCATGGTTTAGTGTGAGGTGTTTCTGCCCATGACAGGAGGGTTGGAACTAGATGATCTTAAGGTCCTTTCCAACCCTAACTATTCTGTGATTCTATATTAGGTCTGCTGGAAGAGGAACCAAGTTTAAAATGTGTTCAGCAACAATCTGAGGGTAAAACTTGGGTGGTGTGAATTACACAAAGCACCAGATCCCACTTTGCAAGCCAGGTTTCAAACTGGTCTTTCTAATTCATTAGTTTGTCTACAGAAAAATGGAGGACTCTACCTCACTTAAGTGAGTACTGCAAGGGCAATTAAAAGCATCGCAGCAGGAGACATACTCAGCTGCACTTGCATGATGGGCAGGCTAAGATAAAGGAAATGTTGATGCTCCATCAGTACTAACAAGATGCTGCTGTTGGAGAGGCATTTTCAGGTTTGTAATTCAGACCCTAGCTGGAACTGCATAATCCAGATTTATTGGCACTCTGAGCATAGGGCAAAGACAATCTTTTCTCTCCTCATCTTTGAGTTGAGGAAGGAGGGAAGCAGACATGAGTGTATTTATGGCAAGCCCTTTGCTTATGTTATGATTTTGATTTATGGAATAAGTATTTCCAGCCCAGTTGTCAATAGCAGTATTTTGGAGATTCAGAATATTCAAGGATATTAGAACATTCAGAGGATATCAGGAAGCAGTGTGTCAGCCAAAACTGAGCCACTTTGGTGACAAATGTTATTGAAGTACATATTGAGAGCTAATCTGTGCTCTCGGGAGCATACTCTGTATAGGGAAAGGGGAAACTGAGGCAGAAAGGAATAACAATTTGGTTCTGCTGTGGATACAGCCAGGAGGGGATAACAGTTCGCCTACAATGAGCCTAAAGACACTATTTAATATAACACAGTGCTTCATGCCTTGATAAAAATAATACTGTGTGTAAAATGTGGGCAGGTATAAATGCAATCTGCCAATGGAGTGCAGAGGGCATGCAATTTGTCAATTGGTTGTCTAAAATTAGCTCAATTTAGCAACCAAGTGTTGCTTCAACAAAAAAAATAAATCAAAATGTTTCATTTGGGAGATGGGAAAACGGCATTTTTCCAGCATTTAACCGTTTCTGCCTATCATCAGTAGATAGGCAACACAAAGACAACAATTTTCATGCACATATGAGTATACAACTGATCAGATACAGGATGGTAATTTATCTCTATCTGTATATACATGCATATATGGCTACTTAAACCATTTTGCGCTGGCCTAGGTTTAGGTTTCTTGATATTTGTCCTATTAAGTTTCTTTTGAGGTCACATAAAACCTACTTTGATGCTGGAAAACTATTGAGGGATTAACTGTCTTTCTTGTCCCTTGCCTCTTTCCAGAATCTTTGATACTCCAGAAAAGCAGGTCAAAATGGAGTGAAAAAGCTTTAAGATAAATGCTAAGTGAGTTCCTTTGAGGGTAAGCAGTTAATTAGATCACATGTTTCAACTCTAAAATATATATATAAATATATATGTAAAGAAGTCACAGAATTCTGTATCTCCAAAACATAAAGGGCCAGAACCTGAGCTTTACATTATTATTACCACTGTCATCTTCACTAGCTTTTATGTTTTCTTTTAATGGAAAGACCTGTCTCTTTCTGTCAATCAGGATCTGTCAGCACGATGTTATTATGTCTATGTTATTATTCAGAAACTTCTTTTCTAGTGTTAAGTGCTTTTTACCAGTCTCAGTTACATAATGTAATTGTGCTTCAGCAGCAATGCAGTGCTTGAAGAAGGATGGGGTAAAGGGCTTGTTTTTCCTGATATCTAGCTTTGATTGAACTGAGAGTTCAAAAAGTCAGTTTGCGACATTGCTTAGCTTTTGTTTATATAGAAAAAGCAGAAAGAGTCCGTGAAGAGAGGCAGAAAAAGCAGCAAAAAGGACAAATCTGGAAGCAATGTAGTCAAATGGAAGGAAATGGGAAAAAAAGGAGAAAAAAGAAGCTGAGGGTATAACTGCAACGCAAAAATTACTGAGCTCACTGATCTTTTGTAATTATTATAGATATAGATGAGAAACACATCAAAATACTCACATCTATTTCTAGTTGACCCCAAATGATATTTTTTCAGTTTAACTCATCAAAACACCATGAAACCCATATTCTTTTTTTATGTTCATTGCATCATTTTCAGTGAATGAAGTCAGTTTAAAAATAAAGTTTTCTCTTAACAAAATTAAAGTGTGTAATTTATAAAACTTCACATCTCATCACTAAAACTTGCGATTCGTGACAAGTTCTATTCAATCTTAAATGTCATTTTTGGAGGATAAAAAGATCGAAGAGTTTTTCTTTTCTTTTACTCCATGCATTATTCTAATCCCTGTTGAGGGATTTATAAAAAGTTCTCTTTTTGGATATCAGAGATCAAGGGGGACTATGGCTTTCAAAAAGCCACTGCTTCCTCAGCAGTGAAGTGTGCATCATGAAATGCCTGAAGCTTTGATGATGTTCTCCAATGCGGTGACTGCTAAAGTCTGAGTTGGAGCTTAGGCAGGAGGATGAAGTAATTTGTCACTACCATAGGTCATTAGAAGAGCACTTATCCCTTTTGTATATATGCATTATGATACAGTCTTAAAACTCTTTTCTATGCACTGGCAGAGCTTGCTGACTGAGAAAGAGGGTACTGAGGTCCATTTCAAAGAGGGGTCTGATAGGTAGATTCTTTCTTCATTGCCTTGTGCTTCCTATTTGAAGATATTAGCTAAATGTTATTGGCTGTGCTCTCATTTTTCAGATTCCCAGACTTCTTAGACTGCCAGTTATTTGATTAAACAATATTTTAAGAATGGGATTTTACTCATTAAACATGGCGTAGGAGAAGAAATAAATAAATAAAAGTCATCAATAACAATATGGAAAAACAAGAAGTAAGCAGATGTTGCTTCAGAACTTGTTTGGATGCTCCTGTGGTAGCTCAGAGCAATGAAAATTTATTTCATAAATCAAAATGAATTTTACAGATAAGTAACCAACGTTTAATTAACTCATGGTAACATGAAGAAGAAATTAAAAGAAAAACCAAGTAGTTAGAAGCAAACCCCATGACTGTGGCTGTCTATTTTGGAAAGACAGACACTTAACTGTGTATTTGATATGATACATACCCCTCACTGCTTTTCTGCATCCTGGATAACTGCAGATAGCTCTTCTCTTGTGCCTCACCAGACAGTGTGAACCAGCAACACATCAGGCATTGCACTTCTGGGTACCTCTGTGCAAAGCCTGCATTTTGTTTGTTTTACTGTAGCTTCTCCTAAAACCTGTGGTTCCAGCTATGTGAGTGATAACGTCAGGAACTGTGGAAAAGCCAGTGACGGTCATAATCTTTTGAAGACCTGCTATGAATACAGTGTGAAAACATGGAAACCAAACACTTCAAGGATGATCAGGACTATTCATTAGACTTGGAGCATTACAGAATAACAGGACACAACAACATAAGAGAATAGAATCATAGAATAGTTAGGGTTGGAAAGAACCTTAAGATCATCTAGTTCCAACCCCCCTGCCATGGGCAGGGACACCTCACACTAAACCATGGCACCCAAGGCCTCATCCAACCTGGCCTTGAACACCGCCAAGTGTCGTTCCATTTGATGATTGAAATGGCTAGTGTCTAGCCATGGAAATTGTACAAAAAAGTTGTATTTACAAATAAAAATGCTAAGGTTTTCTGATTATGGCCCTGCTCAGTCCCATTTTTATGTTATTTTAAAAGTTTGCATGGTTTTGCCAAGTTAACACTTAGAAGCAGAGCAAATTGTGTAATGTCTTTGAACATTTCATTGAACTGTTGTGTTCAGTCTAACAGCATGATACTTTTAATATCTTTTTTTCCTTAAAGAATAAAAAATAAGAAATCTGATAGTTAGGTTAACTGCTGTGATAGAGATTGGAGATAACAGAGCCCTATCTGTGAGGCTGAGATTGCTGCTTTCTTTAACTTTCTCAAAATGCATCCTTCATAGACTTTAACCAAGGCAACAGTGGGAGTGGTTCACAGTACGCTGCCATATTAAACAGCAATCACTTCATCCAAGTGCTGAGCAAGGCAGCATCTACTGTGCATTGTGGAAAAAATGCCATGATTGCTGTGATGAGAAGATAGAGTGAGCCTTCCTGCCATTCCTGGGGAGGAGAACAAAAAGCGTGTAATCATATCCCCAGTGTGAGTGCTGTGACATTAGGAAGTATTCAGATAAGCAGGGATCTTTGGTTTAAGTGCCTTTCCTAGACACAAAATGGCATCCAAGATGCTATCCATAAAATAGTGTAGAAGGACTTTATTTGATTGGGCAAAGGGAAGCTTTCTCATAAGAAGGTAACAAACTTGATGGACTTGATGCCACAGGACTTAATGCTATGGGACTTGATGCTACAAGGAACTCCCCATAAGTTCCTGCCATCCACTGCAGTTATAGTGGATACAATATCATCAGGTGCTGAAGAGGGACAAATTTTGTTGGCTTTATTTCTCCATCACTATGAAAAACTGATTAAGTCCTTGCTCCTTTTCTTCCTCTTTCACATCTGGTGGCTCATCTACTTATCCATCTCTTAATTACAGTAAGGTTAAGAGTCTCATAGTCTTAGTCTTCAGAAACAAATTTAAATCACACACACACATTTAACACTAACATTATTTGCTGTAAGCTTGGAAATTTAATGACAGAACATTTTCCTTAGCCATGACATGTATACTATGATAGAAAGGATGGTTAGGTTTCTAATTCAGGCTTAGGATGTAAGAGATAAACTATGTGCTGTAACACATGCTTCCTATGTAATGTTGGGTGAATGTTTAGCTTTTCAGAAGTGGTGCCTCCCTAAACTGAAGGCAATGCTGCTCCTCATGAGCACTGTAAAGAAAAATAAAAAGATGCTCCATAGCTATGGTACTATGGCTCTTACGGTTGTTTTCATGTAACTATGGTGGATGAAGTTAATAACAGATCTGTCCAATGAAAAATGGGTGTGAAATCAACTGACATCAGAATAAGAATATTTTGCTCTCAGTGCGTAAGGAAAAGAATCCTCTTTGAACAACTAATGCATGGTCAAACATTAATTTCTGGAATTATCTGGAAGACAGAAGAAAAGAGTAGAAGGATTAGACTTAGGAATAACCACCAGACAAAGAGGTACTTTAAAAACTTGAATAAAAGGCTTTGATTCATCCAAAAAGAAGTGGCACCTTCCAGTTATAATTATTATTATAGTTTTATTATCTAGTTATAATTATTAGGGTAAAATAGAAAGTCATATTAAACATGTGGAGGCAGGATCTATTACTTGAATTTCTGTTCTAGAAAGAGATTAAGTTGTTTCAACTACTCTGGTTCATGATGGCATTTTGAATGGAAGTCATATGACTTTCTCAGTAATGATAGAATTAATGAATTAATTAATGATAGAAATAATGAATTAATAAAGGAAAGTTGCACTGAAACTCCAGGCTTGTTTGTGACTGGAGAGATAAACTGTCAAGGAAACCAGAGAGAACAATAAATCTTTGTAAAACTCCTATGGATATCTTGGGTCCTTGTTTGGCAAGTGTAGCAGCATCCTTACTGTTTGCCTGAGAGTGAAAAGAGATAAAGTATGAAGAAATTCCTGGCTCTGCCTATCTTGACTGAGTGGCAACACAGTTTGCTGCTAATGAAATTTATCAGATTATTGACTTACTGAAACTTTGGAATGAAAAAAGAGTTGTGTCATGATTATAAGTTTTTCTCTGATTAAAAAAATCCTGAGATCTAGGTTAACATGTTTGCAGCACTGAACTAGTGCTTAGCTTCGCTAGAATCTGGCTAAACAGGAGTGTGAAGAAGAGATACTGGGTCATTCAGCCTTGCAACTGGTAAGCACCTGTAATTCTGATTGGAACTGCAGAAATTACAATCTTTCCACTGTTAGGACCTCTGGGTATTTCCACTGCAGCTGCTTCAATATTTTCAGTCTGTGGCCTAGACCCTGAGGGTCAAATCTCCCCCACAGATACTCTCTGTAAGGTTATGATTCTAGGACATCAGTGTACTGCTAAAAGAATTTAATCAATCTCTACCAAATGAATGCAATTCTCATTCCATCCAGTGATCAAACTCAGAGAAACAAAACAATGGCAACTTGAAGGCTGAAACAAGAGAATATCACTACATTTATGAAGTTAAAACTCCTGGAAAGTTAAATGCATAATGAGTGCCTGACATGAAGCTGGAAAGATGGGCAGTGTCAGCTTGAAAATAATGATCTGAGGAGACATTCTCAGTTCATTTGGGCTCAAGAAGAAGTGAAGGTAGGGTAGTTGGATTCCCTACAAAATTTATTTATTAATGATTAAAAAGAACAATAAATATTACTCAGAACAAGTTCACGTTCTTGTATGCAACCTCTGCCTCTTACTCTCACCGAGTATCAGCTTTTAGCTTACAGAAAAGGTAGATGAAAAAAAAACCACCCAAAACTGTAGGTCTGGAGAAATCTTTGTGTTAAATACTTCAAGATAAATAGGGGCAAACCTGCTATTTCCCCTTGACTCATCAAGTTTTCTTTACCATCAAGGCCTCATATTCAAAAATGTAAATGCTGCTATAAACAAATGCTCACTTACCCTCTCTGGAAAAGGTGTTTGAAGCAGAGAAAAAACTAAATCAAGAGTTCATTGAGGTTTATCTACCATGGTGAGTCAGAAACTGAGTGTATCCTTTAGAAAGACTTCCTTGTTCTTTACTAAATGTTGATATATTTTGATTGCATAAAATGAAAGCAAAAGTTCAAAGAAAAGATATTTCTTTTTTGTTGTTTTGTCATAGCACAGAAATTGCTAAATTTTCATGAAAGCATAATATTGCAAAGCCTTATCTCTCTTTCTTTAGAAAAGAATATTCCTTCAGAAGTTATTTTTTTGGTCCTTCCTTACTTTAATATTTTCATTTCTAGTAGAGTTATAACAGGGCAGAGCTGTTGTCAAATGAGTCTAATATATTAAAATTATATTCAAGATTCAATATTTTACTGTTTCTGCTTTCAAACTCTGATATCTATACCCAGCACCCTACTGGTAAATATATTTTCTTTGATCACAGCAACATTACTGATTTGAGTGATAAATATTACATCAACAGATACTTTTGCTTTTGTTTGCTCAGTATGAGGTTTTCAAAAAGGAGACAATTCCTCTAAGGCCAGACAAATTTATTTTGTACTTGGTATTTTGCTTTTATTTTGGGGCTATGTTTTCATGAGTAAATGGGGCTTGCATCCACAGTAGCAGGAACAGATGGAGCCAGTTATACTTTTTCTGAAAAGGAACATATCTGGAGCACAAATGATTTTGGCTTACCAAAAATTGAAGGAATAATACTTAATGCCACAATTGTGTATTATAGTAAAACAGCCTTTAATAACATTTGTTTCCCTTTTGTCCAAGTGGAAGTTACTCAGGACTTCATGGGGAGACACAGACGATACAGAGTCAAGATCTACCCTACAGTACAAAATTGGCTTGCATTCTGTATGGCTCCTCCTCCTTGAAATGACAATAAAAGCAAAAAAATATACTCCAAAGAAGGTAATTCTCTTAGAGAACATTTGGGGCCCACATTTCAGGAGACTCACATCTCTGGCCCACTTCAGAAGTATTTATATTATTGCAGTAGTGCCTGCTAACATCGGTCATGATCTGGATCTTTACAATGGAAATACAAAATAATAAATAAATAAATATATAAAAACAGACAGTCCCTGATAAAAGTGTTGATAACCTATAGAAAAGCATACAACAGACGGAGAGTGATCCACATCAAAAGAGTGTGGTCTTGACACACGGAAAAATAGGTTTTTGCCAAGAAAGGCTAGACCAGGTGATCCTTGAGGTCCCTTCCAACCTGGTATTCCATGATTGAAAGAAAGGATGATTTCTGTGGGGCAACATTGTTCCCAGGGACTCAATAGGACTGTTTCATCTCTTTTGTATACACAGTACTAATGTAATAGTTTAGTTTCCAGACTTTAGTTTCCAGTCTTGATATTTGAAGGGCAGGAACTCTAGTTTCACTCATACTCTGGTCCACAGGGTGTTGCAGGTATATCCATCTATTTGCTCTTGCTTTTGCCTGCTGAGTGTAAACAAATACACTCAGCAGGCAAACCTCCTACATTCCTCCTCTTCCCTAGTTGCTTGCTGAGGTTTGTCATTGCCATTTCTGTCTGGGCTGTAGAAAGCAGATCATTGAAACCTTTTCTTCCATAATGATTAAAATAATTTTGTAATTAAAATGGTGAAAATATATTTCAGGACAATTAGAATTCCCCAGAGAAACAAGGAAAAAAAATCAATGCAGTTGTGCTAAAATTACAAAACAGGGTCTATATAAAAATGAGGGCATTTGTTAAAAAGAAGCTAAAAAAGGTAGGTAAGACAACATTAAGCAGGTAACTTTTGAGGGACACTGCATGGAAAATGCAGTGCCTGTATACACCATGCATTTCAATGGACTTGAGAAAAAGTAAGAATGTCTAAGGAACAAAGCTAAAACAGATCTTTTTAGAATTAAGCAGGTATTAATAAAAAACCAGGAAAGTTGCATCCAAATGAAGAAAATAGAAAGAGTTGTAAGCTTGGAAAGACTGAACAGGGGTAAATAAATGATCAGCCCTCTCCATGGAGGAAGGTCAACAGTGAAGTCCTACGGAAAGCTGTTCTTGGATCTGCTGTTTAACAATCATAAATGACCTGGAAAAGGCGATGTGTTGTGAAAAAGTTTGCTGACGATGCAGAGTTCCTTAGGGCAGAAAGGATGAAGTCCATCATGACAAATTGCAGAAGGCCCTTACAAGATTCAGTGGCTGGATGAGAAAATGGCAGATAAAACTAAATATAGATAAATGCAAAACAATGTATGTGTAAAACAATTGTAGCCTCATATACAAAATGATAGATTCTGAACTCACTTCAGCCACTGGGGAATGAGACTGTAGGCCAGGTAAATAATTCCTTGAATCCATCTGTTCAGCTTGAATACATAAGTAAAAATATACAGAAATTATTCTCAGAGAAAGGAATAAAGAACGAACTAGAAGCTACCTACATAAAAACGTAGTTTTTATGCAGTGTGAATATGTTCAGGGAGCTCCACTGAGCACTACAATATCATGAATAGCATGGACACCACATATAAGGGTCATCTGTTTGCTCTGTCTTCCAGCATAATAACTAGGGCCCATGAAATGAAGCCCATGAGATATAGATTATTCACACAATTTATAAAATTCAGGAAAGGGAATTCTCAAAAGTGATTCCCAGATGAGGGCTTCAGTCTTCCTCTTGTCTTAGTTCTTTATGTGATTGGGAGGAAAATCAAGTATTATCTGTCAGCAATTAGTTCAGGGAATCTGAACTAAATTTTCTGATTATTGAAACCAAAAACTAGACCTTGAAGCCAAACAAGCACAGGACAAATTTTGCAAGGCTTCAGGTCTCCTCTGGGTTTGCTTTACTCCTGAGTCCTTCTGTGGGAGACAGGAGCTGAGCTGCAGGCAAAGTAGCTCAAATGAAATGCACTGCTTTGAAATTTTGTACCGATTTGGTTTTCGCTTTGCAGTGACATTTTAAATGTGCCAGCATTGTGATCATTCCATGTTTAGAGACAGTGAAATAAGACCTTTATCTTACCTCCAGAGAAAAACGGTTCTTATCAGCCAAACTCATTACTTAAGGCTGCTTTGGGACTCTTGTTAAAAAGGGTTGGATTGATTAATTTATTTTATGTTATGTTACTTTTAAAAATGGAGGTCTAGGTTTAAGAAATGCAGTGGATGAGGTGCTAATGGTCCATTTTGACAGATATTTCACCTTTAAAAGTCTGGCCTGGCCTGTGGAAATCCTCAAATCTGTTTCTACTTTTGTACGCAGAGATCTGAGAAACCTCTTATCCTCAGCGTTCCAGAAGATGGGTCTAGAGAAGCAACCTGATATTGGGAAAAAGAGCAGGGTGAGAAATTTCAGCCTCTGGTTAATGCAGTTCATTGCAAAAAAATATCATGAAAGGGGTGAGAATCCAGGCATTTCTCTCACTAGCAGAAAGCCTGGTGTTAGAGCTGATGAATTATCTTGATCTTTGGTTCCAGTAATTTAACAAATTCTACATAAACTGTAGATGATCCAAAAGGAGGGATTAAGGGAAACCGTTACTTAAAGTTTTAGAGTGATGAGAAATATGGGCAGTTGTGGAGGTGTGTGCACAGACACCTCATTCAGATATGGGAACTGTGGTTAAGTCCTTCACATGGAATAATGCTCAGACCAACTGGGATTTTACACAGAAAGAGATGTTTCTGGTTCCCTCTTCTCCCCCTTTCCTCCAAGGGCCAAAAATAGACAGGTGTTTTAAAAATATTTATTGAAATTTACATTTTTTCCCTAAAATCCAGTTTGATTTGAACCTGTTTTCCCACAAAATTCTTCATATGACTGCTAAATTTTAAATAAAGAATTGAGACAGTTCAGTGCTTAACTGCCACTTAAATCAAAGGAAGTTAACTGCCTCAGCACTCACAAACTATCCTCCTGAGTCACAATTTTGCATGTCTAGATAACTAAATGCTTCTAAAACCATGGGCCTTATTGCTTGTGTATCTCTAAATATCAAAGCATTGTAGCTAATTGCTTTTATTATTTGCAACAGTAAGGCATGTACTTCTTTAGCAAAGTATCCCCTTTTCATTAGGGTTAATTGGTTGATAAAATTAAACAGCAAAAGCATAAAATGAAAAAAAAAAATGAAAGTATTTCGTGCAGCTTGCCATAAGAAATCTCTTTCTGCCTCAACTGCTCAACTTTATCTTCTTTAAGACCACAACTTCAAGTTGTAGCATAGAACTAAGATCCATCCCACACAGGAATTAAATATCAAGTGAAAAAATTATTCAAGGATTAATTTTCCTTCTTATCACTGGGGGTGTCTTTCCTAGCACAAAAGGAAATTGCTGAACAGCCAACACACCAGGTTCTTATAAGAGTCACTCATAATTGAACTTATGGGTGACTAATATGTGATATACCATAAGCTGCCTATGAATGCAGATTTTGAACGCCAGCGGCTGATCTGAGCTAGTGCCTGAGTTCTGCTTGAGAAACAGGGAATAAATAAAATAGAAAGAAAAGATGGTGTCCAGAGAAATCCTGGGCCATACAGGAAAGCATAAGAGGGCAAGCAAATACTAAGTGTTGCAGGGCTTTGACAGTGCACGGGTTAGCAACTGATGAACACTACTCAGAGGGTATGCTCACATTACACTAAATCTGCTGCACTTCAGTGGAAGACTTCTAACTCTTTTCCAATCCCTCTTCCCATTTCCATGTTTCAGGAGCTTCTCTGGCAATATATTTAGCAAGCATAGAATCATAGTTTGTGTTGGAAGGGACCTTTAAAAGTCATCTAGTCCAATCCCCCTGCCATAAGCAGGGACGTCTTCAACTAGAACAGGTTTCTCAAAGCTCCGTGCAACCTGGCCTTGAACACTTTCATGGTTGGTGCATCTACCACCTCTCTGGGCACCTGGTCCAGTGTTCTACCACCCTCATTTAAAAAAGTTTCTACTAGTGTGAATCTATTCTTTTCTAGTTTAAAACCATAACCCCTTGTCCTATCAACACAGATCCTGCTAGAGATCATGTCCCCATCTTCCCTAGAAGCGTACTTTAAGTTTTGAAAGGCCAATCATGCAGTGAGATACTTCAACTCACTGGTATGATGGAAAAACAATCAAGCTAAAACAGGCTTTTCATTTGAGCATCAAGTTCAACTGAATCACCTTGCAGCTGAACAGCTATTAAATCCCACACAAGCTGCTGCTGGGGGCAGAATAACAGAGCAGGATTGTGCTTTGTGATGAAGCTTAAAGTTACACTGGATTCTGTGGAGCATAAACAGCACTATCAGGGTTCATACTCTTCTGATTGGGGTTGAGAGCTCTCACTGTGTGGGTCTGAAAATATGATGAGACAATGTTAGCTGACCTGTCAAACACACCAGGTACAACACTCCTAGAATCATAGGATTATAGAATAGTTAGGGTTGGAAAGGACCTTAAGATCATCCAGTTCCAACCCCCTGCCATGGGCAGGGACACCTCACACTAAACCATGCCACCCAAGGCCTCATCCAACCTGGCCTTGAACACCACCAAGGATGGAGCATTCACAACTTCCCTGGGCAGCCCATTCCAGTGCCTAATCAGCCTTACAGTAAAGAATTTCTTCCTTATGTCCAATCTAAACTTCCCCTGTTTCAGTTTGAACCTGTTACCCCTTATCCTGTCACTACAGTCCCTAATGAAGAGGGGCCCCCCAGCATCCTTATAGCCCCCCTTCAGACACTGGAAGGCTGCTCTGAGGTCTCCACGCAGCCTTCTCTTCTCCAGGCTGAACAGACCCAACTTTCTCACCCTGTCTCCATACGGGAGGTGCTCCAGCCCCCTGATCATCCTCGTGGCCTCCTCTGGACTTGTTCCAACAGTTCCATGTCCTTTTTATGTTGAGGACACCAGAACTGCACACAATGCTCCAAGGGAGGTCTCACGAGAGCAGAGTAGAGGGGCAGGATCACCTCCTTCGACCTGCTGGTCACGCTCCTCTTGATGCAGCCCAGGATACAGTTGGCTTTCTGGGCTGTGAGCGCACGCTGCTGGCTCATGTTAAGTTTTTCATCAACCAACACCCCCAAGTCCTTCTCTGCAGGGCTGCTCTGAATCTCTTCTCATGGTCTTCTATTTAACATTATGTGCAAGCGTGGTTGTGTGTCTCCCAAGTTTTCACAAAGTTTTACACAGCATTAGACCTCACATCTTCTGTATGTAAAACCCTGATGATTACCTGTTACTCAGCCACAGAAACAGACTCTAAATTTTTTATTAACTGGAAGAAAGCTAGATCTAATTCTAGAAATGTTTATTCTAAATTGTAAATGCAGAATTCAGTTACGTAAATAATCTGTGCCTAGGATATTACTTATAAGTCAGCTGTTCCTACTAAGCAGAGCCCTGTTCTGTCCCCATTGTACTTGTAGGTTATGGTGATGTCATACCTTGAATGGCAAGATTTTATTTGCTTTCAATGTGGAAAAGCAGGAGGGAGGATCCAGGACCCTGTTGTAACCCATGTCTCTGGCCTCATGGTGAGGGAAAAGAAAGGTAATTCAAATATAACAGAGGGAAAAGGAGGGTAACATTTGCTGGACAAGTTTGGGACATTTTTGGACAGTTTTACAGGTCCTCTCTTCAGTGTAGATTATTGGCAACATTGAGACAGGACCTTGAAACTACAGTAAGACTTTGGTACAAATGAATTAACAAGGATTAAAGGACTGAGGATGGAAGAAGTTCATTGACTCACTCCCATTCCATCTGTTTGTTTTAACCACCGTCCTCCAGGAATCAATATATTCAAGATCTTTATGCATTCTAATTAGGGTTATGAACCATAGTCCATATCATTAGAAGTCATAAATGAAAAAGCTAATAAGTGGGTCACCAAGAGTTTCTGTGTGGATCATCATAAACATCATAAGTAACACTATATAAATAAATGTCATAAACTTAGCACCCAGCTTAAACTGCCACCTTAAGAACTCTTATAATGCAGTGCTTTTTAGTTCCATAATACCTCTCCTTTTACTTGTGCTCATCTCTTCATGGAACTTGTTTTCTCACAAGAATTTCTTTTGGTAAAAACTGAAGCACAGTAATAAATGCCTTTACAAAGAGCCCTGTGCCCATTTTGTCCCATCATGTTTCATTTAAGCGTATTAATACAACAATTTAATTCCTGTTCCTGTTAATGACTATCTGCAATGCATGTAATGTTTAAAAATAGAAACATTACAGATGACTATCTCCCTGTACTGGTTCAACACTAACAATAGCTACTAATTGAACAACTGCAGAAAATGCGTGTACATGACAAAGGAAATTTGAAAGCTTCTACTTTATTTTTCCTTTTCTTTGTTGTGTTTTAAAGAAAATGAAAGAGAGAATGTAAGAAACAAGTGTGTGTGAACAAAAAAAAATTAGGAGGTTGCAACATCTTCTTTCCTATTAGTTGTTCAGATACAGAGTTTCCAAAACAAAAGGAGAGGGATCTCATCAATTCCTTTTAACCTTTTTGCCCAAGGAGATTGACTCATCTGAGTCTTAACAACATAAGTTTGCTTAACTCCATGTTTATTAACAGCCTATTTCTTCCCTAAACTTAATCCCCAGCCTTGCTTCTTTGTGGGACCCAGAGATTAAGCAATGGTGTAAATCTTATGTGTCTGCGTTGAGGTCAGTAGACACGCACAGTAGGATAAGAATTACCTCAGGTCTGTATAGTTTCCACAGGAGATGCAACATCAGCCCCAATTCCTTTCCAGATGTTATTGCAAGGTATTGATGTAGAATATTATCTGAATTGTAGGAAAGATTAATATTATGAAAATTCTCAAACAAATATATGATGTGGGGTAAAGAGCAATTTATGTCTTGTAAAATAAGACCTGGGAAAACAAGCTAAGCTTGGCAACATAGATAAAGAACATGATGTGTTTAAGTAGTAGATCAGTGGAAACAGAAAGAGAAAGAAGGGAATAGAGATGGATAGTCTGTGGCTTTCATAAACATCGGAAGGAGCTCTACTTATGTTAATGCTAGTAGATAATACAGAATTAATGTATTTCTGGCAGGTAATAACTGAAGTAATCTCTGATGGGATGATATGCACATCTGGGGATTCGTATTGTTGAATACAGGTGTGAGAGAATTTCTGTTCTATTTTGGGTGATGATGGATGAAAGAATTAATTGCCAGTATATGACATCAAGTATCTTTTTAATATCTTTATAAGCAGATTGAGCCTTATTAAACTGGGAAGAAAAGCATTTTTTCATAAGGCATGATGACAGCATTTAAACAAAATATATGTTTTGTGCAGTCTAATCTGACATGCTTTAGTTATGCAACATGCTAGAATTAATAATCTGTGATCTGGTAAATTCAATCTTATTATTAAAGTTTATTGCAAGTGTTATTACATCAATAAAAACCTTGATAATATAACTTCAGAAATTTTTTATTTAAAAGCCATGCTAAGCAACAAAAATCTGGTTTTGAAAAAAGACAAAGAAAAAACCAAAAGCTCGAATTATTTGCATATCTTTGGACAAGATAAAAGCAGTTAGACAGAAAGAATTGGTGTGAATTTCAGGGATTTCCTTTCCCAAATTCCCATATTGTTAACCACCCATATTTGTTCTCTTAAAATGTGTCTGTGATACCCTGTGCATAACAACACTGAACCATTTCCTTTGTTATACTTCATCATATATCTATATATTAGGTGCTTTGCCATTTAAATTAGAACACCCATTTAAATTAATTAGCACTGTAACTTCTCATGGTTTTCCTTTTGCTGTAATAATTGTTTCTCTAACACTTTTCAAGTTCCAGTTTTTTCTTCTAACTTCTCTATAAATACTCATTATTCAAAGTTACAGCCGGAAAACTCATGACACAGGATTACTTGGTTTCTGTCCTTCAACATGATGGATAATTGTTGATCATTTATGGAAAAATATTTTAAGCTGAGGACTGGAGTGTCAATTACAACAAAGCTTACACTAAATATGTGCAAAGTTGCATTATTTCTTTTAATTGTGATACCACAGTTTTGTGTTCCAGTAGCTATTAGCCCAAATAAAACCAATAACTTTCCTTAGCACTGGGAGCTGCTTTAAGGTCTCCCCTTAAGGACCTTTCTTTTCTTCAGGCTGAACCAACCCAGCTTTCTCAGCCTGTCTCCAGAGCAGAGCTGCTCCCACCCTCAGAGAATTTCTGTAGCCTCCTCTGGAGTTGCTCCAAAAGGTCCATTAGATTTGCAGCTTGGCAGCTGAAGCTGAACTGGACTACAGAACAATTTTCTAAATAGAGATTGTTGGCTCATCAACACTAACAGATTAATTTTCCTAAATTAATTATAACAAAAATAAAGTTTTCAATGAGAATTGGCCATTTAGGTCACCAATTTATCCACTAGAATATGAATTTCAAAACTAATTAGAATTTAAAGTAACATTTATCAGCACAGTGGATATAATATGTCCACCCAATTATGCAAAGCATACAGGGACATAATAGTAAAAATGTTAACATTTTTATATCGTTCATAGATACCAAAATAACATAAAATTTGAGTGAGAGTCAAGCCAAGTTATTTTGTTTCTTTATATTTTTCCATAAGAAAATGTTTGTGTTTATTTATTTATTCACTTATTTATAACTCAAAATATCAATTAAAAAAAGGAAAGGTCAGAGTTCTTCTGAAAGGGAAGTTTTTAGCTTTGACTTATGGCACCAATTTTTGCACAATTTTCCAGTTGCAAGTGCTGAGCAAATATAAAAATAATTTTATAATTATTTTATCATTATTTTATAATTAGAAAAATGAAAACTATTTCACATTGGTAGTGGCGAGCACCAAAGGGCTGAAGAAAGATGGAGTTATGCAAGAAGTAAATATGATATTAAATACATAGCAAAATCTGAGACCCAGAGGGATTGCTTGGGGAATTCTTATTTATTTCTTGTACTTTCTTGTAGTGTTTGAGTATCCTTCCAAAATCTACTGAAAAATACAACCTTCGTTGGGATGTGCTAAAGGCCTGACCTCAGCAATATCCTACAGAAACAATTACTGCTGTCTAGGACCATGGTGATTTCTCACAATATTATAATCAGATAGCCCGTTATTCTTATACTGATCATAGAGAACAGAAACTTCTGCAAATCTCTTATTTCTTATATTTTTTTATCTTTCTTCATTTCCTCTCAAGAAAGCTGAAATATAAACAAAATCCGTAAATGTATATTGCAAACTTGTATGTATACAAGTTCTGATACAGTTTTAATTTCCTGATCACATATTGTCTTCTTCTCCAGGATCTCTTTTTTTTTCATGAAAAAGTAGGAAAGATTCTGGATTCCTGGGCATAACTCCAAGTTTTTCTGGTAACATGCACCAAGAGGATTGTAGACCTTCTGTTCATCTCTCATCTTCTACCAAAATTCCCCCTCTGTTAGCTTTTACCCTCTAAATGTTCTGCCCTGTTCTGTCCACTTTAGATTCTGTTCTTGTTCTGTGAGGTTACCATCAAATCTATGTTTGTTGCTTACCTTCTCATATGAAAGCTAATCACTTTCTGCTTAATAAAGTGGACAAAGAATCCACCTAAATCCAAAAATTCTAGAGGGTTTAGGGTTAATCCATATTCATGAGCCTACAAAAAGCCAATCAAGTCCCACCAGTCTGGAATATACACCCTTTATAAATCTGTATCAGCCAGGAGTGATTTCATAATCCATATACAGTGTGTTTAAGACAGACATGAATGACAAGTTACACCTCCAAAGTGATCACAAGAATTCTTTTCACCCTTTTATACCAAAATGGGGGAATAACATATGTTAGCTTACCTCTAATTCATTTTAATTCCTAATTCAATACTCTGAGGTTGAAATCCTTATCCAAACTAATCTGCACACCAGTTTGAAAGCTTGAAATGTGGGCAATTTCTCTTTACAATGAAATAGAAAAGGGAACCCAAAGAATATATTTTACTCTTGCATTACAGAAGGAGAAAAAAAAAATGTTATTTATCTTGCTTCTTTTGATGGTGGGAGAATGTTGGAAGGAATATGAAGAGTTGACCTTATATTGTACATAACACTGAGTGTTCTCTTTCCTCATGAAGATCTTTCCATTGTGAAAGAGAATACGTGTCAATCATCCAGGTAAGACAGAGTGGCTGTATTGAAGAGTTCTATAGTAATGGTCAGCACAGAACTGGATCAGATTTGGAAAGGATAGAGATGGGGGTTGTCTCGCTCCCATATTCTGAACCTAGCCCCAGAAAATGTTCCTCTTTTTTCCTGTTACTGTAAAATCAATACACTTGCATCTTGCATGGATGCTTTTATTGTGAGGTCTTTTATTTTATGTTTACTGCATTTAAGTTTACTGATTGCTGCCTCATATGTCCTGCATTTGTGAAAGCAATGGAATTTTTAAGTATAAGAATTGAAATAAAATCTGTTGATCAAAACATTCATTCTAGGCTGCCATAGGAATACAGACTGCAGAATCTTGGCTTTTACATAATACTAAAATATCTATTTCAATTTTTAGAAGTCTACAAAGGAGTGGGGTAGATGCTCTTGAAAGCATACTGCTCATCAGATCCTACTGGGGCATACCCAGACCAGGGATTGATTTAATCTAAGGTAAGATTTAGTCAAACTCTAATGCATATATATGGTCTTTCATAACTATAACTACTGTGTTTAATGAACACTCTAGCTTACTAAAAAGTAAACAAAGACTTCTTGGCCAGTATCTGTGCAGAATCAACATCTCTACTAGGAATTACTTCATTGAAATAGGATTTTTGTCTTAACATAAATAAACTTGCAAGTTGCAGATAAACGAAGTATTTTTACAAAGCAGAGTGATATGAATGTTTATCCTATATAGGCAGTAGTTGTGTGCTCAGCAACCCCTAAAATAGGAATCATTTTAAGCCTTACACATTTATTAAATCCTGCTAATGGGCTTCATATGCAGTAGTAGCTGCTGGCATTTTGGTAGATTTGCAGACTTGTTGACAAGGCTTTTGGCCAGAGATGTTCAGAGAAATGAGGCCGACAGTAATATGTAAAGAAATGGTTAAAAGGACAGAGAAGATGAGATCAGGTGATTGCATGACCAAAAGAAGCCGTGCAGGGACCCTGCTCTTCAACAAATTAGTGAATGATTAGGAGAAGTGTGAAGAGTGAGGTGAAAAACGTTGTTAGTAGTCCTAAATTATTCAAGGCCAACTGCTAAGTGTTGCAAGAGTAATGATGTGGTAGCGTGGTGGGTTGACCCTGGCTAGATGCCAAGTTCCCACCAAAGCCATTCTGTCACTGCCCTCCTCAGCTGGACAGGGGAGAGAAAGTATAATGAAAAGCCCAAGGATTGAGATGAGGACAGGGAGATCACTCAGCAATTACTGTCTCAGAGAAAAAAGAAAATCTAATTGATTTCCAGTCAAATCAGAGTAAGGTAATGAGAAACAAAACTAAATCTCAAAACACCTTCCCCCCACCCTTCCCTTCTTCCCAGGCTCAACTTCACTCCTGAATTCTCTACCTCCTCCCTTCTAGTGGTGCAGGGAGATGGGGAATGGGGGTTGCGGTCAATTCGTCACATGTTGTCTCTGCTGCTCCTTCCTCCTCTGAAGACAACTCCTTACACTCTTTCCCTGCTGTAGTATGGGATCTCTCCCACAGGAGACAGTCCTCCATGAACATCTCCAATGTGAGTCCTCCCCATGGCTGCAGTTCTACATGAACTGCTCCAGCGTGGGTCCCTTCCATGGGGTATAGTCCTTCGGGAACAGGCTGCTCTGGCACGGGATCCTCCATGGTCTGCAGGTGGATATCTGCTCCACCATGGACTTCCATGTTCTTCAGGTGGTTATCTGCTCCATCATGGACCTCCATGGGCTGCAGGGGGATATCTGCTCCACCATGGACTTCCATGGTGTGAAGGGGGACAGCCTGCCTCACCATGGGCTGCCTCATCAGAATCCCTGCCTGGAGCTCCCTCTGCAACCAAAACCTTGCCATGTAAACCCAGTGCAAGTAGATAAATTTCAGTGTAGGCAGATGTAAAACAAATCAAGGCAAAACCAGTCCTAACTTTATACCTATGGTAATGGGCTACAAGCTGGTGATTATCGTTCAGGAATGAGATCTTGGAGGTATAATAGACAAGTATTTCTATGCAAATATCAGCCATTAACTGTCAAATAGAACACTAGGAAAGTAACAGAGAACAAGACAAATGTGGAAATCCATGATACATTTGTGTATGAAAACACCACATAAGTTATTTTCCCTTTTTGCCTCCTTATTTTCAAAAGATAAATGAAAAATTATTTGCCAAGGATTTGGTAAAGCTGAAAATGCTTTTAGGAAACAGTTTCCTTCTCAGATTATCAAAGAAGTGAAACAACTTCTGTATGAGAATGACCAAGCACACTGTGGGAAAAATCATTGAAAGGTCTTTCATGACAGAGGTCTACAAAATCAAGGTGAATCTTTCATTATAAAAACTTGGGACAGCAAATAATGTGGCAGGTTTAAAATTAATAATTGAATGTAGTTCTTTGTATGGTTTCGTGTCGAGTTGTGGAAATCTCTGCTACAGCACATTGGTGACACTTGCAAGGTTTAAAAGCTATTGCATAAAATTTTAAAACAAAAATTCACAGAGATAAAGACAAAAAGAGGGGCACAAACAGTAAAAAAATCTGTGGTGAAGACCTTAAGGAGCAAATAGATCTTCTAATAACAATTAACTACTAATCATTAACTCCAAGCTTCACTTGGAACTATGAACTAGCCCAGTTCCTACCATTAGGTAGGTTGCAGCTTCTCCACAATTTTTAGTTCCTCATGAAACCTTTCCATTAAACTACAATGAGTAGGTTGAAATCTAGCAGTTATAACTTTTGGTCATTAATCCACTTATTTTGCTTATATATAGCTGAGTAAAATCTCCTTGCTTTCTTCTCAGTTCTTGCTAGTGAGTATCTGCATGGTACTGCCATACAAAACATGCACTGCTAACAGATATTTAGGCATATCTCTCTGATAAACTACTACAGCAGCAAATTACTGCATGGAGAAGAGAATGTTCTTTGGGGGAACAAAATCCTAATAAATGTGTAGCATGAGGCTGACAATAAAATTATTGAATTAAATACCTCAGTGAGAAAAGACTTTATCAAATAAAAATCTGAGCCAATTCTCATAGGCTGGACAAAGGTTACAATGAAATTCATAGAAACACACTAAAAAAAATGCGTACAATGCTCTTTATGTATAAAAAAGAGAGCAGAAACAATATAAAACAGGTCCTAAATTTAACCAAGTGAAATAATAGGCTAACGGCAGAAGGACAAGTGGGACCTTGATAGGGACATTCTGATCTGCCATGTAGAAAAAAGTAACGAAAATGCAAATAGGCCTTATCAGAGGGTACAAAAAATTTGGCACAGTCTTTATTTGAGAAATAATACAGTCATGTTTTACACACCAAGTCTATTGGAGGCGTTATATCAGGCAGTGTTTGCCTCAGGATCTTCTCTCATGCAATGGTCAACACCATATGATTTTGAGGAAATTGGAATCATAGAATCCTAGAATCATAGAACGTTTTGGGTTGGAAGGAACCTTAAATATCATCTAGTTCCTATCCCTCTGCCTTGGTTCCACTAGACCAGGTTGTTCCAAGCCCCATCCAACCTGGCCTTGAATACTGCCAGGGATGGGGCAGCCTCAGCTTCCCTGGGCACCTTGTGCCAGTGCCTCACCACCCTCACAATGAAGAATTTCTTCCTACTATCTCATCTAAATCTAACCTCTTTCAATTTAAAGCCATTCCCCTTGTCCTATGACTACAAGCCCTTTTAAAATGTCCCTCTCTGTATTTCTTGTAGGTCACTTTTAGGAAGCTCTTTCATAATGGATTTACTGTCCCATAAGTGAAATCCCTTTCAAAATCATGAGATGGTTCTTAATGTTAATTTTACACCCTAGCTAATATTTCTGTAGTTGTCTGGCACTTTCAGTAGGTACGTGTGCATTCTAGAAAGGTTTTCCGGCACTTTGTTGCATTCCAAATACTCCCTTCATGAGTACAGACTACAAATGAGAGGTCACATTAAGGTACAACCTTGAGATTAGCTGAGGAGCACACCAGCAGAGAAACCTGTTTCCATACAACCTCTGAGGAAGAACCCCAACTTGTACCTACCAGCAATAAGGACAGGTCAGACATGTCATGACCAGCTTCATAGTGTTGTTGTAACCCATCTGTCCATGTAGTACTGTCATGTTACCAGTACTAGGCAGAGATATCAGATGCAGAGCACTCCCTAGTTGTGTTGGCCTTGACCCAACCAATTGGAAATGAAACCTGTGGGCAGAAGAGCCCTTCAGATGTGGGGACACTTACACCTAGGTGTCCTAGATTAATCAGTGCATTGACAGTAGCCTTACTCAGGTGGGATTGTGAGCTACATACAAAAGTGTGTGCTCACTCCCACTCTGTTCCTTGCTTCTTAGCTGATTAACCATCTGTGTAATACAACCTAAAGCTGCAGCAGCAGTAATGACCTGGGCCTTGAATCAATACACATTTTGGTCGTGAAGCCATAGGTTTAATTTTTCTTGACTTCTGAATACTGGCTGCTACAGACTGACCAATATAAACTAGTTTATAATTGAGAAACCAGTGAATTCCTGGTTGTGCAAAAATGATCACTGATTTATTTAATTACATATTAAAGAATTAGCCTTATTTTGTAAGTAAGAGATAAAATTTCTACCTAGAAGAACACAAAATACTTCTTATTATGCAATATTTTGGTAGAATTCCATCTGTTCCATTGAATTTTCTCCTGTATTTACTGTGATCTGAAATTAATAATTTGAATATTATGAGTAAGGTGTTTGAGGTAATTCTAATATCATAGGAGATAGAGGCGAATACTGGCTGAGCTGTCTTCCTTGCTGTACTGTAAATCTTTATGTCTTACAAACAGATATAAACAACAGGACAGCAGGCTGGTTGGCTATATTTGCAGTCGATGGCTTAGAAAAATTTCTTTAGATTTATTGTAGATAAACTCAGGTTGAAAGTCATAGCTGTACAGGTGAGCTAGTTGTCTAGGTTCTCAACATAGTCCATGGAGGATCTTTAACACACTTTTTGTGTCATCTTAAAACTGATATCCAAGTGACATTCCATTTGTGCATGTTTCTTTCTTCTGAATGCAAAGGGAAGTGAGACTGGTTTGATTCATATCTGGTTGTCTACACTGCGCAAATCTCACATTTAAGTGGCATGGACGCCTTTGCTAGTTACCTCTTCTTCAAATGCTGAGCAGAATATAACTATTAAGTAAAGTGTATGTTGCATCTCATAACTGTTACTTTCATTTTATGTCATCATCTAGGACAATGGGTTGGGTTTTTTTTATTTTGAGGTTAATGAACCACTACTTCTAAGTTTAACATGAACCAAAATATATCGTTTCACGTCTTCTACAATCCAGCAAAGATCCTAGCTTGTATAAAGAAGGCCACTTCATTACAACATTTTTACTATTGTGATGACCTAGGAAATGGAGAACATTCTAAGCATGACTGTATAAAACATCAAGATCTTGCAAAAATTCAATAATCTGTATTTTACTTCTTCAAAGCAGCAAAGATTTTTTTTATTGAAACCCCAAATCTGTTTTTCTTTTCACAGGTCTTGCTTTCCTTTGTACTCTGTATGATATTACTGCCTTGTTTAGCTTTTAATAGAATCTTTAGCATGTGCTAATATTTTCTTGGACTGTAAATTGTTTTAAAAGCTGCATTAATCCTGAAGCAACTCTACATTCATCTTACCTTCACAGATGCAGCTTCAGCACACTATAATTTAATCTTTTGTCTAGATAAAGGATGTTTAAGGAGTTCCTTGAATAGAAGTGCTTTATTACTGTAAGATTCAAGTAAAATCAAGATACACTTGACAAATATAATACTCTGGTAAAGAATATTTACTTAATCTCCATGTAAGCTGTCAACATGTAGCCCCAAGCTTTCCTTTTTTAAATGCTTTATTTTTACCTTTATGCAGAAGACCTAGTATTAGTTTAGATGTAAAATAAACATGATGAATAAAAGGTGACATTTAGGCAGCATATATAACCACAAAGCAGCATTCCCATTTTAAATCCCACGGCTGAGATGACACTGCCTTAGAGGTGTTGCTGCTTAAATAAACAAACAAGTCTCTGTGGACCCCTTTTTCTACATCCCTCAAAGATTTCACTTGCAAATGATTTATATCCCTGGGTGTTTAATCTGATATTTGGCCAGATGTCATTCCTGTCACTGCAAACACACACACATAAATATATATATATATATATAAAAGGCAGCAGTAGCACATAGAAAGAACACTGCCCTATGGCTCTCAAAGCGACCATTCTGAGCTTTACACAGAAGGGCTGCTGTTCAGAGGGAGGCTATCAGAGCTGAAAACATCTAAGACAGGAGCCATGGTAGGACAGACAGATTTTAGTGCATTGACCAATTTAAATATTCTGTCCTATCCTATGTTATCTTATCCTACCCTATCCTACCTTACCCTACCCTACCCTACCCTACCCTACCCTACCCTACCCTACCCTACTCTACTCTTACTTTACTCTATTCAACACTGCACTAAGCTACCTTACTCTATATTCCATCCTATCCTATCCTATCCTAAGCACTGTTGTTCTTTCAGAGATTTGAATCTGATGATACTCCTTTTGGGAAGTACAGATTGTGAGCAGTCCCTAATATGCAGACCCCTTGTCCTGGCAGCCCAGGTAAATGTGCTGAGCAAGGCAGAGGTGCTGGACAGAAGCTGTTCCCTCTGTCCTCCGTTCACAGCTCTTTCATGGAATTTAGTGCCTACCATTTTGCCAGCCAAAAGTAGGTTAACAAGACCTGCAGCACTAATGAACTACACTCTTGCAGCTATTTTTTCTTAATTGGTCACACATCCTAGAAAGAGACCAGCAACATTAGGCCATGTAATGTATTCAACACTAAACATATACCTGGAGATACTGAATCTAACCTTCTTCTTCAGTCCTTTATCTAGTGAAGTTCAGTGGATCTGACAGACATGGTGTATCTCTTAGACAATACTTAAACGGATAATTATAAAGGAAGTCACATATATCAGTATTTTGCTTCTTGGCTTCTGTACAGAGACACACTGTGACCTACCTGAACACCCGAAAGCTTATTTTCAGGTACTCAGTGCCAGGCAGGATCAGTCCCATGGAAGCATAGTTTATTACTACAGATACTTGCATTTAGTGTCTCACCTCCCACACTAATTTGTTTGTCTTTGGAAGTCTCCTTGAAGTGCTGCTGAAGTGTTAAAAATACTATATTCAGCCAGGCTGGGGAGCATAGAGGCCTCCTACTGCTGCAAGTGATCTACAGGGCTAAAGACAGTGTTTAGAAAACCCATGGTAATATACTAACTAGAGCCCTTCAAAACAAAATGACCCAAGGTGAAGCGTCCTGCAGTGTGTACATAGAATAAAGACTCAGAACTAACATCCTGAGGCAAAAAGTCCTGGAGAAGGATTAATTTCATGTGATGTCTCAGTTTGATTCATAATTTTGGTCCAGATTCTGAAATCTATTAAAAGTATCAGAATCTGCAAAGCTTCATTCATGGCAGTCTCTGTTTACTAAAGTTAAAGTTATAACAACAATATGTTCTATGCCTTGATTTCATTGAAACTACACCAAAATTGTACCGGAATGAGTGTACAGATAAGGCCATTGGGACATCACAGAAAGGCATAATGCCAGGCTACATGGAACAAATAAGGGCTGCACACTCCATCTTTCTATTTATATTCAGATCTCACATGAAAGAGCTGGTTGAATACCAGAGAAAACTAATTTACAAATTTTGTTGTTATCCATCAAATAATGTGTCTGTTAAGGCAAAATATAGTAAGACTAGTTATCTGTTGTGCATTTTATCTAGAAATGGAATTAGCAGTCCTCAAAAAATAAGTACAAGCTGTCATTTTACACAAGAACATCTACCATACTTCAGTTGATTCCTGTAATGGAAATGAATTCTGAATGAAAACTGTGCATGCAACTCTAAATGCATTCCACATTGGTGGGAAATCATTCAATATTTACACAATGCCATGATGTGCATTGATTACAAATAATTTTAGGTATGATGCTTCCTTTGAGACCCTTGACTGGAGCAGGATGAGTAAAAAGTAGCTCAGTCTCATACACAGATATAGGATTTAGAAATCTTGAATCACAATGCCAGGTCACAGTGATATTGAGGAGAGGGAAAGATCAGTAGATCTCAACCTGTGTATCTTAGCTATCTTTTCATACTTTTATTGTAACACCTATTACATGTAAAATCTACTCCAGCCCTGAAGCTACAGGTCTGCATCAATATGTCTGGGCTCATATTCATAGTAAAAGGAGTTTAGCTCCTAAGAAAAAACGTTATTAATAGCACTAAGCAGTAGATTTTAGGAAGGCTAAGTTGAAAGTGCAGAAATACAGAAGCCATATCTTCTTTTTCACTGGTTTATTCTACTTTGTTCAGTTCCTTAGGCAGCCTTCAACAGCATTGTTCCTGCTTCTGAGGGGGCACTGAAAGAGATGACTAATTTTAGTTTGATGATATCAAGGTACAAGAGAAAGTACTGAATTCTTCATCCTTTAGTGTTTTTGAATAAGGCTATGGAACTTTCTGAAAAATGTGCTTTAGAAACAAGTTGCTGGGGTCTTTACAGCACATGGTGTAACATTGAATAGTAAAATACCTCCAGCTGGAATGAAGCCATATGGATCATTGCATCTAACTCACTGCTCCTCACAGGGCTGCCTAAGCTTAAATCCTATGGCATTGTCCAGATGCTCCTTGAACTCTGACAGGCCTATTGCTATGACTATGTTGCTAGGGAACCTGTTCCTATGACTGACCACCTACTCAGTGAAGACCTTTTTCAGAATGTCCAATTTGAACTTCCCCAAACAGCCTAATTCCATTTCCTCATGTCCTATTGGTGGTCACCAGAAAAACGATGCATAATATCTTGTATGTTTAATACATACGAGACTCTACTAAATAGTCTGATTTAATGATGCTTATGGTCTTTAAGTTTGGAAATATCAGAAAATTGTGAAGGAACCTTACAAATCTATCCTATTCTGTTCAACTTCCATGTTTATTCAACAAGAATCTCGTTACATAAAGCCTTTAAAAGTTTGCAAACTGCTGCTGTTGTCTTATTTTATATATAACAAGGGCAAGAGTTCCCAGCCATACATCTTTGGGCTACCTACACAAACATCTGTTAGAAAGAAGAGATTGAGGATCTCCATCCAGATGGACAAAGCTATCAATGTCAAGCGAATACTGTGGATAGTTCTTTTTTAAACGAAAGCTAAGAAAGGATGCTCTCAAAAGGCTGTATTTGAGTTAAATTTTTTTGAGGGCTTCTGCTGCTGCCATTCAAAAATATGTTCAGAGATTTGTCTGGGAATGTAAGCTAGAAAAAAGTATTATAAATGTGAATGAACAGTTTAGATGACATTCAGAAATGTACTGGGTTTCTTGAAATTTCCTTTGGAATATCTACCTAGAGACTGATACTTTTATGTTCAAATCACAATGAAGACTGTATCTTTTTTTGACACTGGGAAGTTTAAAAACATTAAAGCTAGTTGGAATACACTGCAAACCCACTGTTTCCTTTCCCTGCCACATAATTTCTATTTCCTTAATCATGTGAACATGCAATGCTTTGATTGGACTGTTCAATCCAAACAAACCTGCTGGGTGTTTCAGAAGTACCTGTTGCTTCATAAATATTTATGTGTTCATGGGTGTTTCAGTTGTCATGTTGGAAGTTTTATGATTTTGTTTACCTCCATATTTTGATGTATTTATTGCTTCACTGGTTCCAGCGCATCTAGCAGAGTCCGAAAAATATCTCATAAAGGCGGATATTTTTCAGTGTAGTTTGGTCTTTAAATGATGCTGCCAGAACATGTTATTTATCACATAGACAGTTACTTCTGCTTATTTAGCTAATGATGGAGCATTTAATTTTCAAAATTTCCATTGTATTGTTTGTACAGTACAATGAAGCCCCTAGAGGAAAGGCAGAGGCCATGTATCTGCATTGCCTTTTTATCTCCCCTCACCTTGGGGGGATCTAAACAGATTTTTATTTCTTTATAGGTCATTAAAATGAAAACAGTTTCAATTATTTATTAGGATGAAATGGGTTTGGTGATTAGAGTACAGGACAAGAGATCAGTAACACCGCCTTTTATTTCCATTTGGGCATCAGTTAAGTGATGCTCTGATTGGTACAGTGAGTTCTGTACCTCAGTTTCCCACCTATAAACACATATTATAATTTACACTGATTTAATTAATTACTGCTTATAAACACCTTATGAGTTTCTTGAATGAAAAGTTTTATATATGCTCTTCAAGGCAGTGATTGCCTTGTCGCATGCTGAAAACAGTGTTGGATTTTTTAATAAGAATAATGAATATAACTGACAGTGAATGCAAAGCAGCATTTATTAGCTTTTATCTCATATGACTAAACAAACTTTATTCCCGGTTGTGTGACAATGCATATGTATTTTCAAGACATTCTTCTTTGACGCAGTGGGATAAATCTCTTGAGTAATTATTACTTTTACTAACAAAGATTTGCAGATGAATAAATAAATATCCCAGTTGACTGGACTTATGAGTCAGGGTCACTTTTCAGCAGCAAAACTGAGACAAACACTTATAAACAAATAGTCAAAGGGTTCGTGTGTCTAATGGCCACTGAGTTTACAGGGATTTAGAGCTTCAAACGACTTTCAAGATCTGGGTCTTCATCCCTCTTTGTCTCAGATGTTCTTGTCAGAGGGGTGATATCTGCACCTCTGTACATAGTGGAAAGAAACCATCACAAGGGCTAATTGTGTTCATCTGGGCAAGGACAACAGTTTCTGTTGCTAACTTCCCGCAGGGGAGTGATGTGCCTAATATCCCATCTAGATGCCTTTGATTTCCTCAGCCCCAGTGCTCTGGTACTCATTTATAGCCGAGCTGACTGGGAGTTAGGCTTGGAATGAGTCCAGGGAGAGGTATGAACTCACACCTCTGGATCCATACCAAGACACCTTCACCACTCTATCATCACTCTCCTTGGAGGGATGTAATGAGGATACATTAATTAATGTTTATGAACTGCTTCAGTGCTGCCATATTTAGATTGTAAGAGTTGCATTTGTAGGACCAAAACAGCAATCAGTAATTTCACCTGCAATAGAAAGCACAAATGGGAAGATGAAACAGAAGGCCACAGAGGGGGTTTCTTCCAGGAAGTGTTTTTCTACACTGTAAAAGCACTGCTGGAGGTGACAGCCCTTCAAAGGCAATCTCTGCTTCAGAGAAATCCAATCTAACAGCAACTTTGAAGTACCTGATGGAAGGTCTGCAAAGCACTTACCCAACTTTAGGCCAAGTTTCTAGTCATGATTTTTCATGAAAATGAAGCAAGCTAAGGGTGGGAGAGAGATTTATCAAACATTCCAAAATACGTCAAGGTTACTGTGGTTGGTTGTGGGAGTTCTTAAACTGATTGGATGCTTTTTGGAGGGTGCATTTGTGAAGCTCCATCTATCACACAGTGAATTTTCTCTGGAGAAAAATATGTTGCCTCTTTACTTTGCTCATAAGGTAATGTAGAAACTCAGAATGTGATGAATGGATATCAGACTGCTGCCAGATTATGGCCTTGTATTCACCCTGAGATGAGACCATGGAAATCAGGGAATGGCTCTGGGACACTTTGGCTTTATGGGACAGTTTTTAAGCAAGCGCAGCTGTAAGCTCCAGGGCAGGGTCCATGCTGTCATGAATCATAAAGATGAAATTCCTCTCTAGGTAGCCACTCACTAACTGCTACAGTTAGTTGTTTCAGGATCACTGTTACTATCCCCGGGGCACTTTTTCAACAGTTTCCCTTGAACCTTTGGAGTACTTTGACTCACACAGAGCCAAAAGCAGTGTCTGCAGCAATACTGAGTACTGTCCTTGCCCTTTGAAAAATCCCCACACCAAATGGTCTTAGGCAGGTTTCAATGAAAAAATGTTATTAACTTGAAAAACCTTCTTCTACCCACTTGAGACTCTCAAAACAAGGACCTTAGGACAAACTACTGTGCTTGGTCCACTCGCTGTTCTGTCCTTACCATGCTCGGAAGGGGAGAAGGTAAAGCAAATATTTCATCAAAATGAATGTTACTTGGCTGGGAGATTCCAGCATGTCAAGTGGGGCTTTCCTAAAACTCAGTATTACTTATGCTACTGCATTTCTTCTCTGAGTTATCCCTAGGAGGACTATGTACACATGATACAGTCCCTCAAGCTAAGTATTTGCCTCTGAAGTAGATCTGGACAGATTCTTTTAATATTTGTCAGCCATTCTTTTAAAAAAGACTATGATCAGCTACATACATTCAGAGAATAAGAAAAATTGTGTAAATATTTGATTTTATTTACACAGGCAGGGTAGGATATGAATCTACATAGGAAAAGATTTAAAATTGTATGCTAGTGAAAGGATTTGCAAAAGAGTAAAGAAATTACAACATAGGATAGATACCAAATTACAGTAGATAAATTTAAAACAATGTTTTACCAAAGACTTCTGTGATATTCTAAAATCTCTGAATAGAACTTAAATTGTTTTCATTTTCCTTAAATCTCCTTTAAGTAGGAGATTTTGGTCACTGTTGAACACAGGAAACTGTAACAGGGAAATTTTTGGTCAGTTATTGAAAGCTGTGGATATAAAGCAAGGTACAGCTTCATGTTACGTAGTATAGCAGTATCTCAAATATTCAATATTTACCTTGCACAGTGGAGATGAGAAGGAAGCATAGACTTGGAACTGAAGTCACCAAGGAAAGGGCAAGAGCCTCTTTAGGAACAGGTTGAGCCTGTACTGATTTAGTAAACTGGCCCTTTTTGTTTAATAGAATCAGATTTCCAGAAAAGGAATATAATTTCCAGGTTAAAATTATTATAATAATATTTTTGTTGGAGTAACGGATTTGGATGATATACCTATATCCTTAACTTCATCCTGCTGCTCTCTGGCTCAATGAGCATGTGCCAGTGTCTCTAGTTCAGTGGAATTTAAAGGAGACACTAGTCCAAGTTGCATCTGAAGTAGAGAGAAAATGATATTATTGCAAAGTGATGCATCTGTTGACAAGAAATGTAATGATTTTTTGGCACCTTACAATGTTTTAGTGCCATCTGGTGACTCCCCAAAATGTTACAAGAACATTTGCCAAAATGCTTAGATAAAGCATATATGTTGGTAATGGGCAAATTTTGAATGAGTAGATATACACTGCAAGTCTAACTCTCAGAGCTTCATTGCTTCAGTGACAGGATAGAGTCTTGTAACTCACAACCAGACCTGAATTTTAAGCACCAGATATCTTCATGAGAAATCTGGCAAACAAACAAAATACCTTCCCAAGAATTTTCCATGGAAAAGTGAGAAAATTAAATTTCATATATAACTGCAAAGAGAAGAAGAAGAAAATGTGGTTCTATAAATGACCCATTATGAATCTTTCATTTGTCTTTTTTTAGGGTATGTAATATCTACCCAATGAAAAGAATGACAGATGTAGAAAAGGGAAATCTACTGGAGAAAAAGAGGTTTTAAAACCTTAAGAACTTCATACAAAATATACTCTTTTTGAAGTAAGATGTGTTAAATTATGCCTTTTTTCTTAAAATTGGGATTATATTTTTCCAATGATGTAATAAATACATCAGATAATATAAATTAGCCATTGGTTTATTTGTTTGGTTGGTTTGGGTTTTTTTAATGAGAAAACACTAAGTTGAAAATAATGCGCATATGCCCCTAATCCTTGCTCATAAGTCCTTTAACTTACTATTCTACAGCGAAAAACAGATGACTGTAAAATTAGCCTCTTCTTACTCAGCAGTCCTATTCCCTTTTCTGAACTTAGAGCCAAATCAGTTGACTTTGGACACAGTTTCTTTTGCTTTTCATGTCTTTTAAGTGTGCAGCACTGACATATCCAAGAAAAATTGATTTTTCTGTCTCCCATCTTTTGCATCCTGATTTGTGTAGTTATTTACTCAGTTTCATTCAGTAAATTCTATGCAAATATCTTCCTTTTCCAGGTTTCCCAGCTGTCACTAGAGGCTTAATATGAATACAATGAGCCTCATAAGAGTGATCATAAGCATCTCATTTTCAGTTTCACTGTAGGTGAAATATTTAACTGTTTTTAAAGAGACTGATTCTATTATCTCTTGTGCCTTTTCCTCTTCATCACAGGAATATTGGGCTATTGCACCTTTGTTCTGACATTCACAGATAGAGAGTGATATGGTAATGAAAGAGAGTATAAATGAGATATCAGAAATAATGTGTGACTGGACTTGATGACCTAAGGGATCCCTTCCAGTCTTGTCTTCCCTATAGAGCTCCTAAATCTTCAAATATCTCCAGCAGAAATTATACATTGAGGACTTTGTACTCAACCCTTTCAAGTCACTACAGAGATTTGTATTGACTTCAAACCATTTTCAATCAGGCTGGTAGTTTCTCAATTCTGTGAAATTTGCTTGGACTGTTGTGTTCTTTGAACACCTTTTACACTGAGCTGGGTTCAATGCAGTCAAGGCTCAATGGTGCTTTATTGCTTCTGGTGACTCTTGTCTTTAGGAAGGAGCTGAAATAGGTTTGGGGCCTCCTCTGAAATGCACAGCTGCTTTGGCATTGTAACAGCATGTTGTGAGAAACGATTCTATGAGGCACCTTTTCCCTTGTATGGTACTTGTTATCCAAAAGGACAGGAGTATCTGCAGTTATTCATACTTCAGAAGTCAGCTGGAGTAGGTTTTTTGATTTTACTTCTATTTTCTCACCACTCTTCTAGGTAAATGCTTTCACTCTAATAATTTATTCTTTTTTTTTTTTTTTTTTTTTTTTTTTTTTTAATGTGAACATGTGATTGGGAAGAAAATATTTCCTATCTAGAATACTTGTTAGGGTTCAGAGTTTCTCTTAACTGCAACCTTGTGTTTTTTCTTGAGAGAGGGAGAAAAGCCAAAAATGTAAAAGGAGATAAGGAGTAAAGAATAAGGAGAAACAGCAAAGATTAAGAAATCCTAGCCTCCTTGCAAGGCCAGGTAAGCAAGTTTTCATGACTGTGGCACGTTTGCATCACTCCAGTTTGTCTGATACCAAGACTGCTTCACTCAAGTTGCATCCAAATTCAGAGCATTGTTTCCCCATTTAGCAGGTGCTGTCAGCATCGTCTACTAAAGCTCCCTGTTATTCCCTGCTTTTTCTGCTCCTAAAACCTGTGTAGAAGTACTCTGAGCTTCTGGGATAGGAATTTTACACCTTCCTACCAGTGTTTTTAATTCTATGTGGCATCAGCCTTATGGATTAGTGTCAGCTAAGGAACTTTATCCTGCTATACGGAAGAAGAAAACAATCTTGCATGCTTGAAGCCATGGACTGTCATGTAGAAATCACGGCTTCAATTATTAACACTGGGGCAGAGTTCCTGTGCAGCTACTTAATAGCTCTGAACTTCTGCTTCTCATGGTGTAACGGCACATGTTTATTTACCAGCATTAGGGCTCTGTGGTTGACGGAAAAATGACTGAAGCCAGTGAAATGTGCTCTTGGAGATGACATTAAAGAATGCTATTTATTGTGTGTTTTCAGTCTTTTGTAGGATTCAGAAGACTATGTTTCCTTCCATTGCCAGGAGTACCCTTCTGCTGTTTGATGTTCTTAGGTACAAGACCAGGGCTGTCAAAATAGAGAGGTCAGCCTTTTTTGAATGAATGAACAGCCATGCTTGAAAAAGTGCTATCAACACAATCATAAGGCAGAAAAACAGCGCTCTTAATTCCAGGAGAGAAACATATCTCAAACTTCTGTGTGGGAAGACAAGTTTAGTAAAAATCAAGCAGCTACATGACAAAATAAAGACTCGTGGAGTTCTGTATGTGCTAAGATGTACTAATAGAGCAGGAGACATGAAGACACAACCCCTATCTTAGGTACACATTTGGTGCATCAATGACATCAGATAAAATGTCTGATGAAACATGACAGGCACAAATAATACATGAACGCTTAGAGTGGGTTACACAAGATTTCTGGCTGGCAGCTGCAGCTGTTGCCGTGAAGTTTTCATGCAAAAAAGATGGAAAACTTGGCTTCGACAATGTTTTCCATAGTCATGTTTTGTGAATTTGCCAGTCCCCTTGATCTTCATGGTACCTAATTGTTGATTGTCATAAGCATTTCAGACTGTGACTTAATTACAATTTTGAAAGAGAATGTATTTTTGAAGGCAACTTTTAGATACAAATTCATCAAACATAAGATAAAATTGAGCCATCCAGGAAAACTTTTCATTGATAAAACATCCTCTGAATTCAGCTCACAATTTACTGTTATAAAACCATGAATTCACTTTATTTTACAGTAAGAATCATTCAGACTTAACAGAAGAGCAAGGAAATACTGAATATTGCACCCATTTCAGCCAGACCTTACATCTTAATAAAGCAAATGTAGAAAGCATCTGTGTTATAATTGCCAAGCATATTGGACCAGTAAAAAGAAGCTTGTTTCCAAAATAATATAATATTTGGACAATCACATACGGTAAGAACTTTTGAAAGGCACCACACATTCTGCAAATGAGAAGATCATCTTACAATGAATCACAGGAATAGCACTTACCTCTATGTAGACATTATATAAACTACATAACAGTTTATAAAATGAATGGTAGCAGCAAAGGTTTTTAGGGGTTTATACTAACACTCTTTAGGTAAAGTTATTGCGGTTTTGACAAGCAGGTTTGTATGAATTACCAGATGGGAAGATATTGGCTAGGAAAAGAATATACAATTTAGAAGCTATCCTTTTATCTCTAGTAGGGCTTAAGAAAAGTATGCTCAACTATAGCAAATATTTTAACAGCACTTTTTATTCTGTGAAATAAAGTCTGGTCTTCAAGTAGTAGAAAAGCTGGTGTTTGCAGTGTTTTGTAGTGGATGTAGCTTTTTTTCACTGTCGGTATAGGAACTGGATGAATACTAAGTAAATGTGTTCAAGAACACATTCACTGCATTCAATTCCAAAGTCGTGTTTAGTTTTCTTTCTTTTTCCTTAGGTTTGGTTGGTTGGTTGACTTGGAGGAGGGTTTTGTTTGAGGGTTTTTGGAGGGATTTTTTGTGGCTTATTTTGTTTGCTTCCTTCCCCCAAATAATCTTAGTGTGCCATAAAGTTCGAAGATAAGCTCCATTTTAAGTCACAAGAATCAAGAACATGATCCTGATCAGTGACAGCATATAAAAAACCTTGGAAATCCGAAATGTGTGAATAATTCTTTTTGATTTGAGCTGGAACATTTGATCCATGGAAGTCTGTGGGTCACTGTCAGTTTATTTGGGTAGTGTTATGCATTCCTGGCAGAATTGCTAGGTCAATCATATGTCTACAAATTTTTGTTGTTTCTTTATGATTAGGATGGGAGAATTTAAAAAGCCTTAGGTATAAAAATAGAGACAGCACCCTTGACTTCAGTGCAGATAAAGCAGTCTCTGCTGATCGCAGTCTACGTGAGCTGCAGGGAGGAAAATAGAGGATGATGGAACAGGGTAAAAAGGGTGGAAGATGCTTAGAGATGTTGTACTGTACCATGCTCCGCTATGAATTTCGTATCAGAGTGCATGTGTGTAGGGAAAGTGAAATTGGAAGGTGAAAGAAAAAGCAGTTCTGAGACAACTGCCCTAAAGAGTCTTCTCTGAGCATGACACTGGGGAGATTTTCTTATGCACATACAGGTCTTGCTGCTTCGTGATGGAGGACCATAATGAGAAAAGACAGCTAGCAGTCAACAGCTTCAGCCATCAAGTTGGAATCTTGGATGGCAAAAGCCTCAGCATCAGGATGTTTAACAATAACAGGTCATAAAGGAGAGAGAAGAACCTTTGCTGTAGTGAAAGATGACTCTCCATAGGATTTTGGCTTGTTTAGACAAGTCCTGCCACAGGGAAGTCACTGCAGTAAGAGAGTGGAAGATCCTGCAAGAGAGATGGAGGTCCAATGGCTGGGAGTACTAAACTGATATGAACACAGTGAACAGCCACATCTTAACAGATGATTCTCATACTATGATAATGCAATCAGTAAGTATTGAAAATATGGAAGAAGAAGTTACAAGTAAGCTGTCAGCAGGGAAGGTATTTTTTATTTTTGCTCTTTTCATATAACCCCCTTAAAATCTTTGATTATAAAGTGTGGTCTTTATTCATGTGTATTACAGAAAACAGACTGCACAGATTTAGAATGCATTTTTATATGTATATGTATACATGCATCTATATGTGCATGTGTGTGTGTGCATGCATTCCTGCCCCAGATCTGACTTTATCTGATTTTTAGGCGTACTTTAACAGATTTTCTTTCTCTGACACCTGTGGACCTTTTCATGAGCATTCTTCCTCCAATGCTGTGGCACACTGAGTTTGTCAGATTAGTTTTGATCCTTCCTCAGGAGGTGAGAAAATGCCTGTCCTATCTGGATGCTCATTAGCACTCGGAACTGTCCCTGTTATACTTGTGGCATTTGAAACCTTTCCTGATAATGATTTTGATGGTTTCAGTTGGTAGTTCTTGTTTTACTATCAATTTTTTGTACTCTCATACTCCCCAGCGTTCCCTGAAAAGACTTGGTTTAATGAGATATTCCTGAGTTTAGACATTGGGGAAATAGGAGGAGGAGAACAATGACATCAATAAAGCCACCAGTATTCTTTGAGTATCCTGCCAATGATCCGTATCTTTATGATGTGCAGTTCAGCGTTAATTCTGCCGCTGACATGTGCAATAATCTGCATTACCCACATTTCACATCTCCTCCTATTCACGGACAGCGTGAGGGCTGATTTTTTTCTGACATCCTTATAATCCCCACTGGTTTTGAACTTTCTTTCTTTTTTCTTCGAGCTGCCCCCCATTCAATGTGCTAATGCAAGGCTGTATCAATGCACGCTTTACCCCACCACCTACAGCAATGTGATAATGTAATGAGCATTTCTTAAACACCTTCTTCCCCCTGAGTGCTTCAGGAACTGTAGGAAGCAGCTCTTAAAGTTCATGTCCCACATAATAAAGCTCCTGACCTCCAACTGCTAAGCCACAGCCCATAATTTATAACCCTGAAAAATGCACCCAATAGAGGGAGAGTAAGGTGGATATATCTTGGATGTAGTTGAAGTGCAAGGATGCTGCATGGTGCAAGTATCTTGCCACACACAACAGCTAGGACCAGAGTTTAAATGAACTCTTTCATCTCATACTTCCTGGAGTAGTATTCAAGCACTTTATAATTTTGAATGTGTTTAGTCCCACAACTGCCTGCTACAAAGGAGGTATGGGATGGGTGTCTATGAGGAAAGACTATGAGAGTTAAGTCATTTCACCCTGGAGAAAAGAAGTCTCAGGGACTGTGGTGATACAAGGAGGATGAAGTCTGTCTCCTAACAAAGAACCACATGGAGAAGACAAGGGGAAATGAGTAAAAGCTGTACCAGAAAAAGTTTAACCTCAACATAAGAGAGAAATTTTTTAGGGTAAGAACAACCATTCACTGGAACAACCTCTCATGGGACATGGTGGGGTCCCATCACTGGAGGTTTTCAAGATGCGATTGGAAAGGGTGATTGATGATCTCATTTAGGCTCCCTTTACCATGAAAACTTGGACCAGATGATCTTTCAAGGTCCCTCCTAACCTGGGCTATTCTATAATTTTATGTCCCTTCCAACCTGGGCTATTCTATAATTCTATGTCACTTCCAAACTGGGCTATTCTGTAATTCTATGATTACTTATTTAACCAGCATAGACACAAGCAGCCTGCCTGACCCTTTCTCTGTGAGTCTCACAGTCTTAAAGCACAAGTTATGGGCATGGCAAGAAACTGAATCCAAGTCTGAAATCCTAAACCCATTCTCTCTCTCTTATTCTTAAGCCTGTCTTGCTCAGATTTATTACTTGAACATTTTATATGACCACTCCCAGAGTTTCAAACATAGGACCTTTGAGATGGAAAGAGGGAGGCTGAGCCACAGTGATCAGATTGCTGGTATTTACTGTGTCTTTAATATCATATATAATGTACCAGAGGTGAATTTCAGCATTTTCCCACTGGCAGCTGGAATGAAAACAAGAATTATCTGGAATATAACAGCCAGTATCCCAAGCATGAAGTAAAGGTCAAGAGAAGGAAATGCACTTCTTTCATCCACTGACATCAGATGAAGTTTCATTACAAAGAAGAGGCGGGAGGGTTGCATGTCTTTTTAGAGCAAAATGTCTGAAACTCTCATCAACAGAACTGTAATGCACTCACATCACTCATGAAAAAATGAATGCTGAAAAAGTTGGGATAGGATTTGCCTATACGTTGATCAGGCAGTGTGCTGGAAAGAGATGGCCAACAACTTCTAAATGCACCAAGAGTTCTTATATGGAAAAATGAGCCAAAACGGTATAGATGGACAATATAATCAATTATGGAGTGGTTTAGACATTCTTAGAACTTTTTTCTTTACAGCTCTTTAAAATTCAGTTGTTTAAAGAAATAGAATCAGAAAATAATAATGATTCACTATAGAACAGTTGCTATAAACCTGAATAATGAATTGTGTCCCATTATGATAACACAAATGTGTAAACAAGTTAAAAGAAAATACATCGAGAAGCTCACAATCCAAAATACAAGATGAAGGCAGAGCAGAAGGGGGAAGAAGAGTGGGAACTTATTTATTCAGCATCACACAGCTGAGAAGACAGCCCAAGAGTGCAGAGTTTTCTCTGGATACTGATACCTCTCAACCAAGAACATACCCAACGTATTATTCTTTTTATAATTTTTCCTTGTCTGTAAGATTAAAGCAGCAACAGTAAGATTCCACCCTGATAAAATCATCTGTCAAGGAGCCTTCTTAGTACAATGTAAAGTTATCATCACTCCAGCGGATTAAAATCTAAATCATGTAAAGAAAAAGAAGGTACCTGGAAAAATCTATTTTCAGGTGATAGTGTGCTAAACTTTTTTTATTGCAACATTATTCAGCATCACTTTCCCTGTTTTATATAAAGTTTTCAGTCTCCAAAAGACCAAGAAAAGTTTGCAGGAGGTTTCTGCTCAAATCCAGAACATTTTTGTAAAAGACTTCCATGCTAACACAAAAACAGGAACAAAGGCTTTTTTTCCCCCACAATGTCTCTTGAAGTGAGTTTTGTTTCATTTTGTTTTGCTTTGTTTGCCTTGCTTCCTGCTTTTCTATATAGAAAATGCATATGCAAAGGACACAGCTTGAATTCTAGATTCCAGGTAATATCTGCCCAAGTAGCATCTAGGAAAATAATGACTATTCTTGTAAATGGAACAAATCTGATAAGGAATTATTGTAAAGGAATAAATATGGAACCCTGAAATCTCATTTGTCCAGTCAGTTTTCATTTGTGCATCCATCCTTTAAGAAGTCATCATCATCAATCAAGAGATTGCAGACCCAACCACCTTGTAGTCGGAAAATTAAGGGTGATTAAGAATCCCCGATTAAAACCCAGTTTAATTAGTAGGCAGTGTGAAGTCACAGGCAGGCTGGTCCCAAAGAATTTCCTTGTGTGCAGACGGTGAAATGCCAAATGGAATCAAAAGAGATTTTAATTACAAGAATGTTGAGGTAAGTCAAGCAGCAAGGAAAAAAACAGTAGTGTAAAGAAGACTACATAATAATACAAGCAACAGTGAGTGCTAAGAGCTCCCAGTGGGTTAGATATAACAGTAATAAAGGATAGAGCTGCACAATGTATACAGTTGCACTTTCGGTTCAAAGGATTTAAACAACAGCATGTAGTACACAAGTCTGTGTATAATGTTCCTATAGCTATGAGCATAGTGCAGGGGTGTAACTGGACTGGTCAGCACTGGGACTGGTGCAGTTTACCGTCCTTGTTGGCAATATGAACAGTGGGATTGAGAGCAGCCTCTCCTAAATTTGCTACTGACACAAGCAGTGTGATGTGGTTGACATGCTGGAGGGAAGGGATGCCATCCAGAAGGACTTTGACACGCTTGTGAGGTGGGTCAATGCCAACCTCATAAAGTTCAACAAGGCCAAGTGCAAGGTCTTGAACATGTGCCAGGGCAATCCCAACCACAGGCTGGAAGGAGAATGGTTTGAGAGCAACCGCGAGGAGAAGGCTTGGGGGTGTTGGTTGATGGGGAGCTCAACATGACCCAGCAGTGTGTGCTTGAGCCCAGAAACCAGCTTTATCCTGGGCTGCATCAAAAGGAACATGACCATCAGGTTGCCCAGGGAGGTTGTGAATGCTCCATCCTTGGCAGTGTTCAAGGCCAGGTTGGATGAGGCCTTGGGTGACATGGTTTAGTGTGGGGTGTCCCTGCCCATGGCAGGGGGGTTGGAACTAGATGATCTCAAGGTCCTTTCCAACCCTAACTATTCTATGATAGGTCAAGAAAGGGGATTCTCCCTCTCTACTCCACTGTATAGAGAACAGCATCCAGCTCTGAGGTCCCCAACATAAGAAGGACGTGGAGCTGTTGGAGCGAGTCCAGAGGAGGCCACGGAGCTGCTGCAAGGGCTGGAGCAGCTCTGCTCTGGAGCCAGGCTGAGAGAGCTGGGCTGATTCAGACTGGAGAAGAGAAGGCTCCTTAAGGGAAGACCTTGGAGCAGCTCCCAGTGCCTGAAGGGGCTACAAGAAACCTGGATGGAAACCTTTTACAAAGGTCTGTAGGGATAGAAAAAGGGTGAATGGCTTTAGCTGGCCAGAGGGGAGATTGAGATCAGATATAAGGAAAAAATTCTCTCCTGTGAGGGTGCTGAGGTGCTGGCACAGGATCCCCAGAGAAGCTGTGGCTGCCCCATCCCTGGCAGTGTTCAAGGCCAGGTTGGACACAGGGGCTTGGAGCAAGCTGCTCTAGTGGAAGGGGTCCTTGCCTGTGTCAGGGGGTTGGAACTGGATGAGCTTTAAGGTCCCTTCAAACCCAAACCATTCTGTGATCCTATACATGAACCAAAGTTCCAGCCCTTGGACCTGCATATCTTAGGAAAACTGACTAAGGTTCCCCAAAAAAACTATTGTGTTTTTTCCTGTATGGCTCATCATGCTCATGACATCAATTTTGTTATGCTCCCCCAGTCTCTTTTTAGAATGATGTCTACATTAAACTTAAGATTTGTTAAAAAGCAAGAAGAGACCATAGGTTGTCATAGTGCTTGAATTTGCCTTAATATTTCCTTTTCATTCTTAGATACAAAGAAAAATTTATGTCTGAGCTCCTTTTTTTTTATGCTTTTCTTAGTTCATATCATAAAACACTGGAGTTCTGAGATATTCCTGCATATAAATGCATAAGTGATATTAGTTTGTGTTCTGAAGCTTGGCTTACCTCCTACACACGTACATAGAGTTCATTATCAAAGCTGAAATAAATTTTAAGTAGCATGAATCAGCAGTATATTACTTTTAACCTGGCACTCTCCAGGTATACCATATATTTTTGAGTTCTGGAAGAAGGGAGATGACTTCACAGCTGGTTGTGTGGTGTTGTAAGCCTGCAGGGTTAATATCTCCTTACCATAGCTGTAGCCACAACAATGCCTTCATGTATTCACTAGGAGTAATCTGTGAAGTGTGACAACACTTAGATCAACATGTCCAAGGAAATCTGCTAGTAAAGATTAATGAAGGAAAGAATATAAAAGTCCAGGACTTGACTAGAATAGCTTTGCATGTGACTGTGAACAGATGATGGAAGGATACCAAGTTAACACCAAACGAAAGAAAGCAAGAGTCTCAAAGAGAAAAAGCCTGTTCTTACAACTCCGTGTTAATAACATCAATAGCACAGGAGACAGATATTTGATATCAGCTGTATTGGTTGATATAAGGTTGGAAAATAATTTTAATGTATCAGAGGAATCAGAACAAAGGAAGGAAGAGGATTTAAGTTCAAGGTCTTAATGCAGGTCTGAAACAAAAATAAATAGACATAGCCTGGTATGAAACAGAGAAGCTAGAACCTGAAAAACTTTCTGATGTGGGCAAAACCTATTTCTATGACACATCTTAATAATTTTATGAAAGATTTATACAGCATTGTTATTGCAATATCAGGATGCTGAGCTTAATGGCTCAGATGTCCATTCCGATTCTATGGCCTTTACTTCTAGATAGTATGTCAGAGATTATGAAAAATACCAGTCTCATTACTGGTAATTTGAAGGACTTGTGCTCTTTCTGAGTTATAGAAGGCTAGAGTTTATCTAGTGATTTACATGGAAGAGGTCATCCAGAGCTGAAGGGTAATTTTAATTGAGGTTGTAATTAAGATATCTGCTTTATAACATTTGTCCTGTTCTTAGTCAATGTTTTCCTTTATGCTTATTGATTTATATGTTAATAAAGAAAAGTCTAATGTCAGATTTACTTAGAGATTCTTTCGGGATTTGTTTAGTGCTTTAACCCCAAATCAATGTTTAGGAAAAAATACTGCAGAAGCAGAGGGGGTGAGGTGTCATGAGATGTCTAGCTTAAGGACTCTAAATCAGATCAGTATAATTGAGAATTTATGAATTTGTAATTAATTTAAACAGAGGCTATTTCTGATACCAAAGTTGAGTGGACTCAAAGCTTGTCACTCCAGCTCCTAAGATCACTTCTCATCACATGATGCAGCTCTAAAATCTTGGGGGAAAGCAATAGGCTGAAATGCATTTTCCCTAACACAAGGGAGGCTCATTATTTCTGAAAAGGACCTGGGGTTCTGAAATGAGATAAATAGGTATAGATGTAAAAAGAAACAAAATTACACAGAATACAGGCCTCTTCCCTTGAATTGCAATGACTACCTCTTTGAACCTTGTTTCATTTGGATTTGAATAACCGTAAGGTTTAAGAGAATTTACAATAAAGCACATTTAGAAATTGACTATTTCTGAGAAAAAATAACACCAAATCCTAGTAAAATATCTCTTTAGATCTTTAGATCTGTGTTATGATATAGGAAATATTTTTTGTATTAAAAAGCAGGATCTGCTTTCATGTACAGAATAGCATAGATATAGAATAGAACAGTGGAAGAATACATATTGTTAGTTTTACCATAGAATCACAGATTGGTTTGATTTGGAAGGGACCTCAAAGCTCATCCAGTTCCAAACATTTCTGCCATGGGCAGGAACACCTCCTACTAGAGCAGGTTGCTCCAAGCCCTGTCCAGCCTGGCTTTGAACACTGCCAGGGATGGGGCAGCCACAGCTTCTCTGGGTACCCTGTGCCAGCGCCTCAGCACCCTCACAGGGAAGGACTTCTTCCAAATATTTAATATGTCTAAAATAAATCTCCCCTCTGTCTGTTTAAAGCCAGTTTAAAGTTTATAGCCCCTTGTCCTATCCCTACATGCCTTTGTAAAATGTTCCCACCAGCTTTCTTGTAGTCACATTTAGGTACTGTAAGGCTGCTCTGCGGTATCTAGAGCATTCTTTTCTCCAGGTTAAACAAAAACTTATCCCAAATTAGCCTTCAGACATAGCACTGCAATGAAAATGAATGATTGATTCAAGATCACAGAACCTCTTAATGACTTGTCAAACGTCTGTTGGCCCAGAAATTAGGGAAATACTGAGGACAACCATGTGGTGGTGGTTGCCTACGTGAAGGAAAATAGTCTTTCACATGGGCTAGGGATAAACAGACAAGTGAACTCCCAAAACACTGATTAGATAGTTCTGTCCTACAGTAAGAATATTTGACCCACTACACGATAGTAATAAAGGTCATCTGTTAAACTTATAATCTTAAATCTTAAGATAGGCTGAGAAAGTTGGGGCTGTTCAGCCTGGAGAAGAGAAGGCTGCATGGAGACCTCAGAGCAGCCTTCCAGTATCTGAAGGTGGCCTACAAGGATGCTGGAAAGGGTCTTTTCACTAGGGACTGTAGTGATAGGAAAAGGGGTGATGGGTTAAAACTTAAACAGGGGAAGTTTAGATTGGATCTAAGGAAGAAGTTCTTTACTGAGAGGGTGGTGAGGCACTGGAATGGGTTGCCCAGGGAAGTTGTGAATGCTCCATCCCTGGCGGTGTTCAAGGCCAGGTTGGACAGAGCTTTGGGTGACATGGTTTAGTGTGGGGTGTCCCTGCCCATGGCAGGCGGGTTGGAACTGGATGATCTTAAAGTCAATTCCAAACCTAACTACTCTATGATTCTATTCTATGATTCTATGATTCTAATTAGAATTCCCTTTAATAATAATAATAATAATAATAATAATGCAAGATCTTGAAAGAACACAGCATTACTCTTATACCTAAGTGTGTGTTTGTAGGCCTGGCTGATGGAGAAAGAAAAATAATCCTCATGGTTTTAACTGTAGGTGTAGAAGACTAAAGAATAAGTTCTGTTAAAATTCTTTCTGATGGAAAAGTTGGTCTATGATTAGACACACCCTCAATAGAATGTTATCTGCAGAGAAAGTTTCTGCTCTTCCTTTACAAAATTATTCCCAGATGGAACAATTCTAAAAAAGAAAAAGAAATATTCTCCTGTGAATGTTGTCCCAGTGAATGAGATTCACTTCACCTAATTATGATCCCTACTGCGCAAGGTCCCCTGGTTTTCCTTTCATTCAATTAATAGAGGAATCACCTGACCAGTTATAGATGTCTACAATGAAATGAATCTCACTCTAAAAGTGCTTGTTTCTGCCCCATTGCCTATAAATAGTCTAGATGACTAGTTCAAATGTGGACGTCTACACTGCAGATATCTAAAATTAGGTTAAATGAATCCAGCCATGTTTGTCATAAGAACTTTAGTTCCTGTTACGTTTGGTCTCTTTCTATTATACAGCCAGGACTTTATCTCCCCTAATGCATGACAGATGTTCAGCTCATATTTGATGCATTACCTCCTCCTACCAAGACTGAGAACTGCGATGCATTATGTCAGGGAATTCATCCCCAAAATGAAGTTAGGGATGTGGAGTGCCCGAGCCATGGCTCCTGCAAGACACTGCACATGCATAATTTGGAACTAAACAGGTTTGTTTGGAGTCAAAACATCCAGGAGGTTGAGCAGAAATGGTTTGATTTGTCCTTTTTTTTCCCCCAACCTGGCAGTGCCATTTTGAGCCCTTCTCCCTATCTCCTGACAAGACTCCAATTTTTCCAGAAAGTTATTTTCTCTCAGGGAAGAGAATTCAGGACACTCCAGCTGAGGCCCTGACAAATGTGTGATTTATTCCCTCTGAATCAGCCTCTCAAGGAACTTATCTCTTTCTGTTCGCTATAGAAGCGAGCTACAGAGTTTTGAGAGCTCCTAGGCACCTTGGTTAAGTAAAATAAATGATATGAATGTCCCACTAAGAAACCTGTACACTGTGGCCAACATCTTTGGGCACTGGTATAGTAGAAACATCAAGGTAGGCTCCCATGTGAAGTCATGAGAGATTCAACCTCTTGCCAAACAGAAACATATAACAGAAGAAAATGCATGATACATGTGAATATATATATATGTATGATGTGTTTCTCATGTCTAGTAAAGCCATTTTAGTAATACACTTGCAGGGCCTTTCGTAGTAACTACCCCTTCTGTGCAGTTAGACAAATGTGAGTTTGCAAGAAGCCTTAGCCGTAAGTACTACATGCTGCGTCCAGGCAGAACACAATCATAGAATCATAGAATCATATAGCAGAATGTTATAAAACATATGTTATGCAACCTGCTCGGTATAAAGCAGCCTAAGACTTCATTTCCGGTGACCTGGATGTAATACATCTCCTTGTTGTCCAATGATGTTATTATTACATCACTCTCAGATGTGGAAATTCTTATATTGCTCTACACTACACTCCTCCCCACACTTCTAGCCCACAAGGTAAATACAACTGATTGGATTTATCCTTCTGTCTTGGAAAATGCCTGTTTTACCCATCCCTCCAGTGCTTTAGGCACAGAGAGAAACACCAAGTAGCATTGACCCAGCATTCAAGTCTAGGAGTAGATGGCCATACACTTTTCCCAGCTTTGAATATTCCCAGAGTGATATGATTCCACTGGCTCAAGTATAACTTGCAATCACAGAATCACAGAATCCCGAGGGTTGGAAGGGACCTCAAAAGATCATCTAGTCCAACCCCCCTGCAAGAGCAGGGTAACCTAGAGTACATCACACAGGAACTTGTCCAGCCGGGCCTTGAATATCTCCAACGTAGGAGACTCCACAACCCCCCTGGGCAACCTGTGGCAATATTTGCCATTTGAAGGCTCTAATCTATTTTTCTCTTTCTGGAAGAAAAGTGGAAAAAAACCCTTAAAGTTTTTTAGATTCATTTTTTTTTTATAAGACAAATATGAACTGCAAGTGTCTGAATCTCCTGTTTGCACCATATGCAGGTAGCTAATATGAAATCTCTGTGCCCGATTGAAATATTTCGATGTTTTTTCAACACTATGGACTCCTACTCTGCATATGTGAGTCAGAGCCATGTTGTCTTCTTTGGTAGAAACTGCTGTTAAGAACTGCTGTGTTTCTATCATTCCCACAGCTATTTCTGAAATTAGTATCTTCTAAGCCCTGCATAGCCTGGTGGATCCTCAGCCTCTCAGATATCAGTCTCAGAGCTGGACATCCTCGCTTTCGTGGAGATGTGCAGTCCTTGTAACCTCTTCCTCCTTCTCTAATGCTCCCTTAAGGTTTTCTTACTCTGCCCATAGTATTTGTGCATACTTACAAACATCCATGTTTGCTGTTGGTTATGAATTCATTGGCTGGTTTTTAGCTAGATTTGATAGTATTTTAGAAGGGATCAGAGGTAATGAAGTCATTATAAGTTTTGTAAAGGTGGGTATGTAATAAGGGAGAGAAATTTTACAGATCCTCCCTACACATATCTGGCTGAGGGGAAGACTTCAGCATCAGCTCATAAGTTATTGAACAGCAGATACAAAATGAGCAAGATACCATGTAAATGACCAGCTGTGGAAAATCCCCTCCAGCCAGGTCTAGCAGCTGGCCACCAGACACAGGTTGTAGAAAACCAGAACTCATTAGTTCCTATTCTTAAGGAAAACAAATTATTTCTCCTTCTTTTTGTCTTTGCCAGCTTTTTATGGATGCAGATGCTGCTATTTGTGGTCACTTACCTAAAAGCTTTTCTGGGATCTTCTGACCAGGCTGGCAATATTTGGAAATTTACTGGGTTGTTTTCTTTCTTCTGTAAGCTACCTTGGTTTTATACCTCTCTTTCTTGTCCTTTTTTCACATAAATACAGTGAGCTCTTGTTGGTGTTTTTTCCTGTTAGGAAAAGACCCTTAAAAACCAATTAGAGGGCAATTTCATGAGCATGAATCCCCGTGACATAGAGGTGAATTTGGAGTGAGTCACAAATATTTTCTTTTGGATGCATACCTGCATTTCTTTATAACATTTCTCAGAAAAAGGAAGGCATAAAATAGAAGCTTTAGGGATATTGTTTTGGCAATTCCTCCAGAAACTATGACAAAGCACTGCCCATTTTCATGCAGTTACTAAGTGAAAGTCTGAAAACTTTTACCCTGAAGAAGCAGTCTGGTCTGAGATGCAATGGTAGGGACCTGAAACATGAAAGTCTGGTGATGGATTCTGTTGGGCAGAGTCAGAATTTATCCTCTGCTTGCTATGGAAATGGGATAGGACCCTGGCTGGAATTTTCGATGCTACACCGACTATGCTCCTATTACATGGTGCATCCATCAGTAGCCCCCTTCCTATGTACAAGAATAGCACACAGCCTTCTGCATAGGAAGGTTGCTACCTTCCAGTGTATGAAGGGGGCCTGTAAGTTTGCCAGAGAGGGACTCTTTGTCAGGGACTGTAATGACAGTACAAGAGGTGATGAGTTCAAATTTAAACAGGGAAAGTTCGGGTTAGATATGAGGAAGAAGCTCTTTACTGTGAGGGTGGTGAGGCACTGGAATGGGTTGCCCAAACAGTAAATGCTCCATCCCTGGTGGTGTTCAAGGCCAGGTTGGACAGAGCCTAAGGTGAGGTGTTACTGTGCATGGCAAAGGGTTGGAACTGGATTATAAGGTCCTTTCCAACCCTAACTATTCTATAATTCTATAAAACAGCTTTTAAGAACCTCATTTTATATTTCTCAGGAGAAAAAAATAGTCTGAGCACAGATACTGTGACATCTTTAAGAATAAGAACCCTCCCCTGTCAACACTTCTCTAACTTGTTTTTCCTTCTTTTCAGCTGAACTGTTTGCCAAGTCAAAACAAATAGGAACAAGCGTCTGATTTCATGGATGTGCTTGTAACTTTGAGCACTGTAAAGCTATACCTAAGGCAGCCCAGAAAGCTAATTGATCTCTGGAGTTCCTTGATGGCAAACAAGGCATCGCTCTGGTCCTTTCTGAGACAAGGGTGAACCAGGAAAGCACAGATTTGCTGCTTAGCAACAGGGCATGAATCTTCCTGAACAGGGATATTTCAAATAAATTTAACTGCAGATTGGCAGTACGTACCCATTTATCCAGTCCTTTCCTGGGGCTGAATACTCTTGATCATGCCTTTCCAGCTCTGTTTGAAGTGTCTCAGACCAGTGAAGCCTCCATGTTTCTTCTCTGGAGGCAATATAAAATCTTACCAAACTCTCAGGAAAACAAAGCAAAACCCGGAATTTACATAATGTTTTCTTTCATTTTTCTGAAGTCTTTTGACCAAGATCTGGTTTTGTACCCCAAAATTAAAAAGAAGAAATGTCTGCATGACAGGGAGTATAAGACCCAACCACTTCTGAAAACTTTTACTCCAGGCCTGCCTCCCACTTGCTGGGCTGTGTAACATGGACACACTGGGAATGGCTTTATGCTCTGCATGGTAGCACTGACTGCCCAGTCTTCATAGAGAGGAGTCTTAAGCCCAGTCAAGGAGGCTGAGCATCATGTTTAAACAGCATTGACTGGACTGGTTCTTGCACCTTTAGAATAGCAATTCCCAATATCAATGGCACAACACTATTGTCAAATAATGGTCTCACATTTACGCCACAAAAAGACTAGGCTTGGTTTTCTCAACTTGCTTTTCAGAAGAGCCTTGTAAGTGTTTTTCTTTTGGCTTTAATGAAGGAGTCATCAAACAAGTCCAGTCTGGGAGTTTCTGAAGTAGTCTACAGCACACAGTCTTTTCCATTTCCTTTGACTCTTCCAGTGTAATGATTTACTACATCAAACAGGCTTTGAGTCCATTTTCCCCCTCTTATATCTGTTCCTAGAGCTCAGCACTAACATTTGTTCTAGTTATCTAAGCCTCTTGCCCTTCCTCTGTACTTAGCTCTGTTTCTCACCACATTATCAAATTAGCACCTCACTAACTATGCTGTGGCTGCCTCTTTCCTCTTACCCAGCAGTGTTTACACCAACTGAGTGATGCTTCCCATTGATACTCCCCTTATCCACTGAAGGCAATGAGAACAGTCTCTCGCTTAAAGGAAAGAAAATGCATAAAAAATGCTGAATCTAGATCTAACATGGCCACCAGTAAAACAAAATTCTATGGCTATCCACTGGTGCTGGGAATATTTGTGCTATTTGAATACATATATAAATGTATATAAAAATTAATGATGGTGACTATGAAATGATTCTCAATGTATGAAATACTCTACTGCAGCTTCTCAGTCTGTGGCAATAAAATTGGTAGGCTTCACACCATGAGTCTGAAAGCCAGGATTTCCTTATTTCTGATCCAATAACAGTCACCATGAGTGTGGTTACTGCTTTTTAAGAAGAGCTTCTGGTTAAATGTTTGGATTATTTTTTTCATTTGGGATGAAAGTGCCCATTACATTAAGGAGTCATGGAACACTACTGAGAAACAAAGTCAGAGAATAAGTATGGTCAACCTTTTATTTATAGTGCAAAGCAGACACAGATCAAGTGGTTTTAGCTCTGTGGCATATTGAATTACTTAAAGCCTGGGGTTGTGATCTCATCCAACTTTTCAAAGTTTAATTGTGTCAGGAGAACCTTCCCCCTCCAAACATGCGCACACAACTCCAGTGAAAAGTTAGAATTGGCAGTAAAGGCTATTGTTCTCTGCTTTTTTCTGAATTAGTGCTGCTGGAGACAGTAGCTCTTTCTACTATTAGGGGTAAGGAAGTAAACTTTTGCTTACATTTTACTTCCCAAAAAGGTATTTGAGAGAAAAGGGTTAAAATTTGTTGTTTGAATTATGTACATGGAAGAAAATATTTTTGAAAGATCATGTACTTTGGCCAGGGTTCAAATTCAATCTTTGTTTAATAACTAGTTTAAGCATGGGTAATTAAGATGTGCATATTAGAGAGCCCACATGACTTAGGACCACATCTCCTTGCACGTCAGTGGGATCTCTGCTCCTTAATCAATGAACCTTTTGAAAGTTTGCACATGCACCAAAACTCCTCGTATCCTTCCTATCTACATTTTTAATTAAACATATACACACATGGGATTTCACAGCCTGATACAGTAATTCTTCAATAGTAATGCCGTCCAGTTTTCATCTCAAAAGCATAGAAACAGGTTCACAGAGAGATTGAAGAGACAGATGGGTGTGCACGTCGTTGTTAAAGAGGATGTATGATCTAGTATCTTCTTCATGTCTGACATTTATGTCTCTAATGGCTGCCTTACTCAGGAAAACATATGTTGATGCACGTTAGCTAGGGCAAATGCAGAACACAAAATCCCTTGCAGTTGGTTACTTCAGAGAAGCTACTTTAAATCAGAAATAAGAACATGTAGAAGATATTCATAAATGGACAACTACTTTAGGACTGTTACCTGTCTTCATTAGTAATCAATGGTACCTGGTCTTTCATCAGTTCTGGTTGGAGAAGACACAGTGTCATACAGGAAAGCTGAAGCATTATGCCTCTTTGAAGCTACTTGTGAATGAGATCAGAATTGGTTCTCTAAATTACAGCTTCTTTATCCATGTGACTTCAGTCTGAATTGACTTTCACCTTGACTTTAAAATGGAGACTGCAAAATATATCAAAAGCTCAAAGAATGACAAAGTAATCAAGCAGTCACATCACATTCTCTCTATATCTTCTTTTTTTTAATGTTTGACTTTTGGTGTGAATTCCAATTCACAAGTCTTTGTCAGGCACTAATTTTCATAAATACAAATGTTACTGAAAACTCGAATATAGTATTAAAATCAGTTATTATTCATAACTTAAGAAAGCACGATTTTTTATGTATAGACCACATTCAAAGAACTTTGCTCATGAAAAGAACTTGGAAGACTAGCTGTCACATACAAATCTTGCAAAAATATAAGTGGAATTTGATGCTATTCTAATATCTTAAAGGGTAAATTATTAATGTTCAGTATTAAAGAAAAAAATGTGTCTTCTAGGTTAAATACACAGCCTTGCTCAAATAACATTCATATACCCTCACTCTGAAAGTATGAGGAGAAAAAGTCAATATCTTTAGAATGTGAAATGTGGAATGCTAACAGCAATATCGTATCAAGATATGGGCTTGAAGTTCTTAAATACTGTCTATTCTCAGGCAATAATATTTCCACATTGCTGTAAGGCAAGCTAACAAATATCAAAACGTCAGTTCAGGAGATTATTTGAGGACATGCACTCATATGCTATATACATGCACATACATACATAAACAAACACACACTGTGTGAGATACTTATATACAAATTAAATAAATATGTACACACCACACATGTATGTATATATGTACATATAGGTATACATATACTCATCCCTAGTCTTCCAGAATGTTTGTAACCGACCATTAATATTATGCATACGTGTTTCTATACACAAACAAATGAAAAGGATATATTATATAGAAGAACTTTCTTCTTACCCTTAAGAGAGATTTTGATTTCCAGGTATTTTACCACCTGAAGTGACTGCTGCTGTTCTGGGCTCTCTCCTGAGCTTGTTTGCTCTGAAAATCATTGCATCTTCGCAGAAAATCACTTTCTATGACCTAGGGAAGGTGTCAGGGCTCCTTCACACATTATATATTTGACAAATAATGTAAATTTTGTTTTTATAGATGTGTTGATTTGCTTTTGAAGGAAGAAATATTCCTAGCTGGGAGGCTTTAATGTTTTTTAATTGAACATGTGTGAGTTCACCTCTAAATATTATATCTGGGATTTTCATGGGAGCTGAGAGGATGGAAGGGTCTAGTTTGAACAGAAAGAAGAAGGAGCTACAATACAGACAAAAAAAGACTAGATACTATGGAATGACAAAAATAAAGGCCATTCAAAAAATTAAACATTTTAAACTGGAGATTGCTTACTTTCCACATGGTTTTTAAAATCGTTAATCATTTTTGTTTATATTAAGAGGGTATTAACACAGCCCATGGAATACTCAATTAAGAAATACCAAAAAACCACAGACTCTGGATTTGATGAGTCATATAAATTCTATATGACCTCTACATCCAGTTACTTACAGCTTCAAGGGTTTGTCTTATTCCTTCTTGTTTTCAAAAAATGGTTTGCTGCTATGCAGTTTTCCAAATCTCCTTTAGCCTTGAATCTTCCAACAAAACAAAATTAGCTATAAACTGCTGTTATTCAACTATTTTTTGCCTTTTCTTGGGTTCCCACTGTAGACTAACTTACATGCTCCATCCCTGGGAGTGTTCAAGACCAGGTTGGATGGAGTCTTGGGTGACATGGTGGTGTTCCTGCCTATGGCAGGAGGCTGGAACTGGATGATCTTAGGGTCCTTACCAACCCAAACCATTCTATGATTCTATATAGGTTGTTATTAAACATCATTAGAAACCTTTAATCCATCCTTTTTCTTAATTTATTTTAGTCCCAAGAACATTTCCTAACATATTCATTTGAGATTGATTTAGCCTAATGTTAATGCAGAACCAGGAGTGGCTATACCTTATACATACGATTTTTTTTCCTATGTAAATTCCAGACCTTACTTATTAAGGAGACTCAAGAAAAGCCACCTTATTTAGGATAGAATTGTGTTTGTATTTTTAAATGTTTTGAAACTGTCGAACATAATGAGTTTAAAAGTCAACATTTTCAACACCAGTGCTGTCTTTGGGTGCCTTATTTGCACTATTTTGGAAGAGTCTGATTTACAGGCAGGTGTTTCTGTAAAATCATGGTTCAAAAAATCGGCTGAAATTAAGCATCCAAAGGAAGTAAGTTTTTAAAAGAAAACCTTGATGAAATGATTTGGCTTTTTGGTGTGTTGTTTATTTGTTTAAAAACAATGAGAACACACATTTTTTCTTTTACTCATCTCAGATAACGTATTTGCAGGGAAACTGCTATGTGCTTTGAAAGAAGATTGTAGGGAGTTGCTGTTGTCACTGGTTTGCTAAATATTCTATGGAGCAACAACAGGGATCTTTCTATATCACAGCACAATATGCGCTTGTGCACAAGGACGATATGCTCTTGCTCTAGAGAGGGATATTTGTTCCTTTTCATGAAAAATGCCTACCTTGAAGGGAAAGAAAAGAATTTTTAGAGTGTTTGCTTATTCTGTAAAGAAATATTGATTCAATGAATGTTTAGATTTGTTTGGTAGGGTTTTTTTTTTCCTAAAATCACTAGTAGTTTATTTACTGTTTAGTATGACTTGTAAGTATTGTCAGATTCTTGCAGATTTGGCAAAAATCCCAGAACTTCTAGAATCCTTCGTGAACCCAAGTTAACATGCAATAATACCCAATTCTCAGATTTTTCTTTCTCCTTTATTCCCTTTTTTTTAACTGTTTTTATTTGCTTGATTTTTTCAAGCTGTAACAATAAGCAGAACATCATTGATCCATGACGTGATTAGCCTGGCACTGAGCCTGGGTGAGTCTACGTTACTGAGAGGCAACATTAACTGCCCTGAGTGTGGTGCCATGCTGACAATATCCACATAAATTTACATCAACTCTTCAGTTCAGGCAGGATGAGCAGCACTAATTGGGAATGGATTTTCCTGGAGATGACAATCAGCTCAGAGGGAGGATAGAACTTCCACCCTTCATATGACTTCTGAGGAGACTGGAGGACAGAAAGATCTATGTTTTTACCACTATGCTACATGTAGAGGTACTCCTATCCACAATGCACATATGCCCATTGTAAGCATCTCTTATTCCGCTTACAATATTCTCATTCTTCATGATCCTAGTTCCTTGCAGCATTCCCAGGTGTCTAAAATGCTTCTGTGCAGGTCTTTCCTCACCTATAGAGTTATCCATTTCACTCTACCCAACACTTATTTGCGTCTCTAGATGCCAGTCTTTAGATAAGGACAACCTTACATAATGTGAACATTTCAGATATCCATAAAAACTCACACTTCATAAGTGGCGATTTTGCTTCCAGGCCTTGTGTATTACCTGTTTGATTAAATGTTTATGAGTTTGGAGCTTTCTCAAGTGCTTCGTTTTCTGGAGTTAAAAAAAGTAAAACATAAAAACACAACTGCCCAGAATGTACAAGTCTGATGCAAGGGTAAGAGCTGAAGTGTTTGCTTGCAGTTAAGTCTGATAGAGAATCAAATTAAACTAGACATTTGTAGCATCTCTGGAAACAGTCAAAGGAACTATTCCTGTAGGATTTCCAAAACTGGTTTTCAGGGACCGAATTCTTCTTCCTGAATTTAGAAAAGGCAGAATTTGAATTTGGAGAATAAAAATTCTCATTAACATCAATGTAGACCTGAACTAAGATAATACTGAGTGATTTTACTGAGATACTGCAATAGTATTTAAGAATAATACATTTATAATAAATAGGTGTATAGGTTTTCAAAGTAATTTTTAGTGTATTTTTTTAATGTTACTGCATTTTGCAAGCTCTGCTACAGTGTGTCCATCTTGTACTGCTTGTTCATTAAGGCTGCAAACACAATGCACTGACGGCTGTTTGTTCTGTCCAGTAGTCTGTAAATAACAATAGCCAAAAAGAAACCCTTCCCTTAACCCAGAAAATATTCCCTGCAGACACGCTGCTACTCTGGAGGAGTCTAGATTTTTCACATCCTATTGTTTATCTTTATGACCTGCAGCCACGCCACCTTGAGCTGTGATCTGATCACAGCTCACAGATAAAGCCAGTTCTGGGATGGATGGTCTCCAGAACCATTCCAGTGCTGCTAGACCCTGGTGCTGATTACTCATTTTGAGTTATTTCCCCTCATCAAGTCAATTCCCCGCTGTGGAATCTGGAGGAAGATCTTTCAATAGAGAGAAAGTAGAGCTTGGCTGACCAAAGTAATTTTAGTCCTATAGTTTTGCTTAAGAAGGTGTGCAAGCTAACGTGACAGCTTACTTTTCCAGGAGGAGGCTGGAGCACATTCCAACAGAATTACCTGTCAAGTTTCCATGGTCAAATTCATGTGAAAATGTTGCATTTAAAAAGAAGAAAGGAAGACAGAAGATGAACAATTGCCACTTTGGTTCATACGAAAGATTGTTGTTGGTGGCAGCCTGAGCTGCTTCAAGTTATGGTAATTTGTGTCTACAGAAGCAGTCTGGGTTTATTGTAAGAAACTGGGGTACAGTGTAGGAGATCTGGGTTCAAATTCTATGTGTGAGCTTGGGCATACCTCTTCCCTCTCTGAACTTCATTTTATCCCATGAAAAGTAAAGATACTGGTATTTCTTGCATTTGTCATCACGAATCTGACTGTAAGTTCTGTTTTTTAGGGTGAGTCAGTACACCACCTTGCTCTATGGGGCCACCTTCACAGCCACAGGCGATCTGTTGGTACTCCTATAACCCCTAGAATAATAATAGTTCTCATTAAGGACTCCTGTTAAAAATGTGTTTTATCGTGGCTAAAGAAATCTTCTTTCAGATTATTAATTAAAATTAAATCCAATTGCCTTCACCTATGGACCATGACATTTGCAGGGGGAACACTAAGGGCAGAGAAATGTGAACCAGCTACCTTGAAAGTTTGCTGTTTGAAAGCTTAAAGCTGCATTTGTCCCCTCCTCTCCCCTCCCCTTATGCACTATTTCAGATCCATTGCTTATTGAATGATAGACTTATTGATGAATTATACTGCAGTGATCCAGCTCAGGGAGGTCAGTAGGGTGCAATCACTAGCAGAACAGGCTTGGGTGTGCTTCTGAACTACTCCTCCCTGCACAGCTCTTTCCGTATGCATATCACATCTCCCTGCTTGTAGCAGGCTGATGAGTGTGTGCAGTTAGTGCAGGCACACACAGACTTCTGCGCTTTCCCTGAAAGTGGAGCATTAGCAACTGCAGTCAAAAAGCACCCTTGCTTCTTCAGCTCTGATCCTGGCAGCAACTGTCTAATTCTGTCTGGAGGAACTAGGAGACAGCACTGGAGGCAAGTTTAAAAAGGACCTAGTGACACCCTGCTGTCACATCGGGTTTCGTGAATTGACTTATTAGTAGTCCATTTACAATTACTTTCCTAGTCCCATCAGTATTGTACATTCTTGAGAACTGGCTGGCTGGGGAGGAAGGAGAACCCTGCTGAAGGTAGGTTGCAGTCTTCTTTACCTTACATCTTGTGCTGAATGTTTCTGACTGTGCATCTCACTTGCAGACATTCCTGGTCTCTGCAGTTTTCCACTGAGAGCTGATGGAGCAGGGCTTTAGCAAATCAAAGCAATAGAAATAAATGGACAGGTAACTTTTTTTTGCCCTTTTTTAACCATGCAGACTGTTTGTTAAAGGGCAAAATTATACAACTGGATTAAACTTTCAGGGAAGGTGACAACTCTGACTGCATTCTGTATCACAAGCAAATACACTGCTGTTATTTCTATCAGGGCAAAAATTCCATTCACCAGCTGTTTAACTGTGGACATGGAACATTGCTTCCAAATTGATATGTTTATTAAATACGGTCTGTGGATGCCCTGCCAACTGAAATTTGCATGCATGTTTTGAAACGTGAAAAAAAGGAGACTCTTTCATTAACTTTCAAAATGCTCTGGACTGCAGCACACTTCTTTAGAGAAGAGGAGTGAGCCAGGCTTTTCATTTCACTTAAGTTCTTTTACTGGCATGTATTCATCTGGTAAAAAGTCTTTGCCAAATCCAAGAAGTTTGCTGTTATTGCATTTCCATAAATGTAACAGCTGTGAAGAGAATGAATATTCATAGTGTTTGGATTTTTGCTCCAAAGGTTTTTTATGATAATTCTGACTTTTCAAGAGGATGGGATCTTAGATCAAAGAATTCTGCAGGTTGAGGTACTGTGATAAGCAATTTATAAGTGTTTCCTCAAAAAACATAATACAGACAAGCATGTACTGCAGTAAAGAGCCGCTCTACCTCTTATTTACTCGCAGCCAACTTGATCTGTTGCTTATACTTGTGGATTCTTTTGCTAACAGGTCATCAACAATGAAAATGAAGTACAGCTCAGATACTGCTCTCTCATGGGATGTTATTTCCCTAATGCTATCCAGTTTCCTTTAAGCATATCCGAGACATTGCTAATGTTATGATGATTAAATTTTAACTAGGTACATCCTGTATTTGCACTGACTGAAAACTTATTTCGGGATGTTGCTAAGGACAGAGAAGCCCAACACAAGCCTCGTGTACTTTAAGGGTGGAAAGTGATTTGACTGATCTCCCCCTAGGAAAATTCCCCTGATTGATACTCATTTATCAAAACTGTACAAGCAGCAGAGATGGTCCTCCCCTGCAGGTAGAAATAGAATGGTCCTGAAAATACAGAGGCAGCATGTGTGCATGTGCGTGTGTTTCTAGAGATAATTCGTCTAAAAAACTTAACTAATCCTGGCTGCCTGTAGATCTCAATGACTTCTGCATTACTAAAAATATCTTATTAATGGGTCATGCTGCAGATCTCCGTAACTACACAGCAGAATAAAACACCCAGACAGGAATTGTGACATATAAAAACACCTTTTGAGGCTGGTTGTGATTATTTCCTTAAAAACCCTCCCAGCATCTGGGAAACGTCGGCAGCCGCTTCTCTAAAGTGTGACAAGCGGAGCTATCCGTGCATGCTTAAAGTGAATATAAGCTTCCTGATGTCCAGGAGCACATCTTTGGCAGTCTGTCCTCACTCAGGCTGGACCGTGCTGCTCACTGGTGACAAGGTCAGCCTGGCCGGAGAGCTGTGATGCTCTAGCCCTCAGCCTGCAGTGGGCTGTCACTTAGTGTCTCCTTCTTAAGGAATGGTGAAAAACTGTGTGTCCCTTTCATCTGTCATTTTTAATGACAGATGAATCAGCCTGCTGCTTAGGTGAAAACTTTCTGTTGTTCCTCCCTCACAGTAGGTATAGTGTGCTGTGGCTAGTGACACACAGGGACTGCAGGTATCAAACACAATTAAATACGTATGAGAAAAAAACCCAATTGGATGGGTCAGATTCTGTTTCCAGGGAGAGGAAATCAGATTTCCCTCCTGAAAACAGTAGGAAGTTGTTTACAGGAACAGAAGTTGTTTACATGGGTGCAAACTGGTATAAAATCTCACTTTCCCTTGGTGCTGTTTGAATTTCTGTGACCCGAAGACCTGGCTCTGTTCCTTTAAAGGTTTTGTTCCAGGAAAAGTAGCCAAAATGGAGAATTATTCTTTTCACTTAGTAGTAACAAATAACTGCCTTGTGTACAATGACAACTGCAAGTATTTGAGGGCAAATACCTTTTATCTTTTCCCTCAACAAAGCCTAGGAGAAAAAAACCAAACCAAAACAAAACCTCTCTGTTTAGTTCCCTTTAAGACATACAAGGTCTCCTCTCCTGCTTTAATGTGTGTCAGGCTCCTTCCCAACCTCCACCACCACATCGGAGGAGGCAAGAGGTAATTCATTTTGCCCTCTTGGCCACCTCACCCTTGAGCCTGTTCAAAGCAGATTTGTGGATCACATAAAATACAACTGCTGGTGTGTTTCTCTTCTGCACTGATAGTCAGAGCCAGCATCCAGAGCTGTTTTGTTAAGTTACATTCTCTCAGCTGCAGCACTGTGCTTACCAAGCCAATTGGCCCTCTAGTGTTTTGAGGCATTGTATGCAAAGAGGTCCTTTCAGCTGCTGCTTGTCTGTTCCAGAGGTAAAGAGGGGGATTTGAAGCAGCTCACAGAAGCTTAGTGAAGTTACCTGAATCTGGAGTGATTGGCAAAGGTGACACAGCATCCACCCTTCTGTCTGGAAATAGAGGAAGCCTGATTCGATGTGCTTTTAGAGGGCCAACACTTCTTCTATGACCACTGCTCTATAGCTGAGAGTCTATGAGAGGCTACTGATGCACAAAGAGATGCAGAGTTGTTGTAGAAGACAGTTGTCTATTTACGCACTTTAGCAGGGATTTCTGAAAGCGTCTCATATCACAGATGCACTGCAACACTGGGGGTACTGCACAGGTTTTCCAACTCTCTCATGAGTGATACCTGAAAATGAAGATGAAGGGAAGGAAAATGCCATGAAGCTTCAACACTGTAGCAAAATAGATCCAGATGGAAAGCCTTTTTACAGAAACATGTTGGATTAACTTGAAGACTCCCTTGGCTACTACTCTCCTGTTTAATTTGTCTTTCCTTAATGCTGTTTCAGTGAGATGCTTTTTCTGCAAGGTAATGCCATAAAAATGTGTGGTTTCAGGCATTGTCTGCTATCAGGAGAACTTTTCTCCATCCCCATTAGCCCATTCAGAGCTAATTAACTGATTGCATGATCAATAGCATCAATTTGAACTCTTAAGTGGAACACAGAATATTCCACATCATTCACACGGCCATGCAAAGCATGAAGCCAAGATGATGTATGTACAAAGGAAAAGAATTAACCTGTTGTAGGGAGAACAGGTTTCCACTCTTCTGGGCTGTGTCTTTAGTCAGAAATAAGTTTTGGTAATGCAGCTACAATAATGAAGGGAAGTTTCAAACCCTGAGTTGGCGTCCATATCCCATTTGGATGCTGGATGTCAGGTAGTTGTGTTTCTCCCTGTAACGTGCAGATCCAGTCTTATCTTCTCATAAGCTGCCATTGGTGCTTAAATTTCTCCTTCCATCCCTGTGCAGCCACAGCAATGATCATCACTGTCCTCATCTTCGAAAAGCTGGTCGGTGAGACACCCAGTGGTGACAGTGAGCAGCCGAGAGCTGGCCAGTGGGACCTCATGGGTGCCTTCATGCAAACTGCAGGGGTAAACAAGAGTGCAGCCCCAGGAACTTAATAAGCTATCAGGAATCTTCTCCTAGATAGCAAAAGCATTGCATCCATTTACAGTGAGTGCCAATCTGTGAGCACCCTTGCTATGTCCCTGTGAGATGGAGACAGAAGACTTGTATTCATGGAGAAATGCATCTGCTGCATAGTGTAAAGAAACACTCCAGTAGCTGATAGCAGTGTTAAAATCATAGCATATCCAGAGACTAACCACAATACTATCCTTTAGCAAGTAATTTTCTGCTGCTTTCTCAGTAGAAATCTTGTCAGAAACTCAACTTCAGGCAACACAATGCTTATGACTCCCTCCTTTTACTCTCAGATTTTGTCACTATGTGATGTCAGTTGAATGCAAATTGTTAAAAGAAATACCATATAAGAAAAATGTCTCCAGAACATCTTTTGATCATTTTGGCTTAAGTGGGTTTCTAACCTGAACACATAGGAATGAGCGGCAAGTCCCACTCCTTTATCTCACATGATCGGTATACCCAAACCCTGTTGAAATGGGAATTAAAAAAACACATCCAAGTGCCAGACTGTGATACAGTTCATCTGTCATCTAGCACTGCCTAAGCTTTCGATCTCATTATATGTCTGTCTACTTAGCCTGAAAATTCCTTTGGGCTACCTTGATGATAGAGTAATCAGAAGCCAGATGTGGGACACAGCTCCGGATTAAACCTAAAAATAAGTATCTGTCCAGTCATCTAAATAGTTTTCTAGGCTTTGATGAGTCTATTGACCAGATCGTTATTGGCTAGAATGGGAGCTTTGCCTTCGAGGGCAAGGTATGCATAGGGAGGATATAATGCAGCATCTATGGGAGACATTGAGTTCTTCTACGGTGGAAAGGAGGGCACAGAGCACATCCTGCAGCATCTTGTAACACTGCATTCTATGTTAAGAAACACAAATGAGCCTTAATGGCCAATCAGATAAAAATGGCAGAGTATCTGCTGCCATCAGTTCCTTCTTGCAAAGATCCAATCCTTCTCTATTAGGCATGAAGGACAGTTTAAGCTGAATACATCTTCCTACAGTGGAGAGAAAGGTTGTCTCTCTCCACTGAATTAAAAGGAATAACACTGCTTACTTGACATAGGCTCGATGATTATCATTCAAGTACATTTATATCTAAATTAAGTATCCATGTTGGGACCATCACAGCAAATGATGCAAAAGCCACCTGGCTTTTGAACCCACATATTTATGAGTGAATGCCTGAAGTGAAAGTGGAGTAAAGAGACACTGCTTGGATGTACTCAAAGGGCTTGTAGAGGTGAAAAAGTATTTAGGGCATCATAAGCTGTTTTAATGAAGGTAATTTTAAAATTATATCCTGACAGAAAGGAAGAAACACAGAACTATGACCCAGGGATCTCCTGAGGAACAATAATTCTTAACGGATCAAAATATCATCTTTTCTGTCCTATTGGAACTACTCCCACTTACCAATTCTCATTCCCAGGAATGATGTCAGGGTATCAGCAGCTATAAAACATTTGCTATAAAAAAAGAAAAAAGCATTAAAAAAGAAGTTTCTAAACCAATAACCCATATGTGATAAAAATATGGAATTCTGTCTCCTATCAACTGATAATTTGACATTGGGATGGTGAGTACTTCCTTCTTTGTCTCCTGTGCTCTGGACTATCAACCTCTGCAAACCAATAATTAACTGTAGTGGATGTTGCTGGGGGTAAGGAAGAATAACTTATTGCAGTGAAATACTGGTTTTTTGCTGTAAAGTTACTAAGCAGAGCTACGGCAGTGTGAATAATGCATGAGGTGGTTTCCTTTCAGGAAGGCTACTAGCAAACATTTCTACTAGTTGAAGATTCAGACATGGCAAGAGAGTGGTATTTACATTGTTTTGGTGATGCAGAAAGCTGTTAGGGAACAATTATATGATTCTTTCATATTCTAAGACTCTGGAGAAATGTCAGTATCCAATTAAATAAGAGGAATTAAATAAATAATGAGAAAATGTAAAGTTAATCTAGCTTCAGATGCATAGTAAGTTATTGCATAAATTTAAAAGACCTAATATAAGACATCGTTCAATTTTATTTTGCAGGATGAATGTTGCTATGGTTTCTCTAAATCCAGGTGATAAAAGGAAAAAAATCTAAATGCTTTTAATTAAATATTTTAACTTCCTATTTATAAATAAGGCTATAATGTTGTTTTTCTCTTTAATAAAACCCAAATCCTGGTGTCTGTAAAAAGGCGATGGACAATGTAGCCGGGCATATCAAAGATGAATAAGGAAAGCTCTATAATGATTGTTTCATTGTACTAGATTTTTCTAAACAAAATCTCTTATCTCAGAAAGCCATCAAGTTCTCACAAGTTGAGGAAGATAAATCATAGCAGAATAGGCAGCCTCCTGTTTCTTTCACTGAGCTCCATATGCTTATCTACCTCGTGCTCCCACATCCCAGGCTCCTAAAATGCTTCGGTCAACATTCCTTCTGAATTGTGATACGTCACGTTAATCAGCCTCTACAGTGTCCCAAAAATGTATGTAAATTAGACTTTTGATGAACCAGAATATTTTGACAGGATATTTTGCATAAATCGCACATGCAAGCACGCATACACACACACACACATACATACTCAGAGACAACCTGTTTAGAGAGGAGGATATTTTTGGACCTCATTTGTTTTTGAAGTAGATAGTGACCAGCATGCTGATGCTGCTTCTGAGCAGGAACACATATGTGGCAACATGCCAGGTCTCATAGGAAGAAGCAAATTGAGTTTTAAGTCCATTCTTGGCAAGCAAAACTGTACCAAGGAGAAAGAAATGCAAGAGTTTCCTCTTTCTTTGTCATCCTTTCCATCCATTTCCTTTTCTGGTACCCTGCTGGCTCTCTAGGTTGTTTGGTGTCAGTAGTAATGTGGACATTTTTAAGGTTCTCATAGAACACTGTCACATTGCAGTAAATTAATGTTTTTCATAGAATCATAGAATCATAGAATAGTTAGGGTTGGAAAGGACCTTGAGATCATCTAGTTCCAACCCCCTGCCATGGGCAGGGACACCTCACACTAAACCATGTCACCCAAGGCTCTGTCCAACATGGATTTAAACACCACCAAGGATGGAGCATTCACAGCCTCCTTGGGCAACCCATTCCAGTGCCTCACCACCCTCTCTGTAAAGAATTTCTTCCTTAGATCAAATCTAAACTTCCCCTGATTAAGTTTTAACCCGTTAGCCCTTGTCCTGTCACTACAGTCGCTGATGAATAGTCCCTCCCCAGCATCCTTGTAGGCCCCCTTCAGATACTGGAAGGCTGCTCTGAGGTCTCCACTCAGCCTTCTCTTCTCCAGGCTGAACAGACCCAACTTTCTCACCCTGTCTCCATACGGGAGGTGCTCCAGCCCCCTGATCATCCTCGTGGCCTCCTCTGGACTTGTTCCAGCAGTTCCATGTCCTTTTTATGTTGAGGACACCAGAACTGCACACAATGCTCCAAGTGAGGTCTCACGAGAGTAGAGTAGAGGGGCAGGATCACCTCCTTCGACCTGCTGGTCACGCTCCTCTTGATGCAGCCCAGGATACGGTTGCTTTCTGGGCTGCGAGCGCACACTGCAGCCGGCTCATGTTCATTTTCTCATCAACCAACACCCCCAAGTCCTTCTCTGCAGGGCTGCTCTGAATCTCTTCTCTGCCCAACCTGTAGCTGTGCCTCAGATTGCTCTGACCCAGGTGTAGGACCTTGCACTTGGCATGGTTAAACTTCATCAGGTTGGCATCAGCCCACCTCACAAGCGTGTTGAGGTCCCTCCGGATGGCATCCCTTCCCTCCGGCGTATCAACCGAACCACACAGCTTGGTGTCATCGGCAAACTTGCTGAGGGCGCACTCAATCCCACTGTCCATGTCACCGACAAAGATGTTGAACAAGACCGATCCCAACACCGATCCCTGAGGGACACCACTCGTTACCGGTTTCCAGCCGGACATCGAGCCATTGACCACAACTCTCTGCATGCGGCCATCCAGCCAGTTCTTTATCTACCGAGTGGTCCACCCATCAAATTGATGTCTCTCCAATTTAGAGACAAGGATGTCATGTGGGACAGTGTCGAACGCTTTGCACAAATCCAGGTAGATGACGTCAACTGCTCTGCCCCTGTCCATCAGTTTCGTAACCCCATCATAGGAGGCCACCAAATTGGTCAGGCAGGATTTCCCCTTAGTGAAGCCATGCTGGCTGTCACCAACCACCTCCTTGTTTTTCATGTACCTTAGCATGCCTTCCAGGAGAATCTGCTCCCAGATTTTGCCTCTGTCCTTCCAGCAGAAACAAAACTCAAAAATCAAAAGAATTTATTTGAATTTAAACCAATTTAATTCAATTTGCTGACTTTCATATTGTTTATCAACCAACCAGTTCCACTGAATATATAGAAAGCTGCTGTTGAGGCTTGTTAGGATGAGTCTTGCAACTACTAGCACTGCCTGGCTGCAAACCTTTCCATTTTTGTTCTTTTCTGACCTTTTTTGCTATACTTTTCTACTGTACCTTGTCCTTCAGGTCTGTATTTAGACTGCTTATAAGCCTGAGTATGTCTGTCTCATCTGTCCTTGCTGAAGTGTGTGAGGCCGAGAAAGCAAAATAAGCATGATGCAGGCAGGGTTTTCTATCTCCTTCAAGCACAAAAACTTAGTGCAGCTCCTAGTCTGCAGCTGTACAGATAAGGACCATCACTTGCCATGTATTTGTACAACTGGGGCTCTGGTTGACATGCTCCGAGGTGCATCCATGAATTCATTCCACCTTCCACACCTTAAGCCACATAGGAGGAAATCTTTCTGTGGCTATTATTTCAAGTTGTAGAATCATAGAATAGTTAGGGTTGGAAAGGACCTTAAGATCATCTAGTTCCTCTGACATCATGAAGCTGCACACCCCTGAAAGTGTGTCAGACCTCACCAAGAAAGTGTCAGACTATGTTTACTTACCTTTTCTGGTGATGTTTGAGACAAAAGACTTTATTGCTTTTTCACAGATCACCACTTTTTTAAGTTACTGGACTTCCATGAGGCTGATGCAGGCATCATTTGCACAGCTGGGGCTTAAAAAGCTTCTCTGATGTTATACAGTACATCTTTCATGCAGACTGTATCTACAATGTGAATCCACTGTTTATAATATATGCCGTGCACCAACTAAAGAGAAAATGCTATAACTCCATTGTCTATATATAAATATTTTAAAGGGTATAGGTATAATACACTGTACATGAAGGAATGCACACACAAACATATATGCAATCATATGTACAATTCATGATTTGCAAAACACACAATTCACAGTGAAAAGTCAGAAGGCCGTGATTTGTCATCTAAGGGCAAATCCCGCAGAGTGCAGGGGGGTTGGAACTAGATGATCTCAAGGTCCTTTCCAACCCTAACTATTCTATGATTCTATGATTCTATGACTACAGATACAGACAGTTTGGCTGCTCCCTTTCTAAAGAGGTATCAGAGCTTTTAAGTATGTGCAATTTTATGGCTAAATATAAACAGAAGAATCCTTCAATAATCATAGATACAGCTGTAGAGCCAAATTCTCCTAATGATGCAATAGCAGTATATATAGATACACATATATATTCTAATTCACAGTTTGAAGTTCTTAATTCTCAGCACCCAAGTCTAGTTTCGTGCCAATTTTATAATTTTTCCTGCTGTCAATTGCTTTCTGAAATAAGTTTGAATGAGGTGGAATTAAGTTTTAACTTCTAAAAAATAGAAGCAGGTGCTGTGTCTATATCCTCTGCCTCGTCCATTTCCTTGTTTCTTGTATCACTGCTTTCTGAAACAATCTGTTGGATCCTGTTGATTGATTGTCATTAATTTTGCACTATCTGCTGCTAGAAGCTGGGGGAGGGGAAAGTTGCTAAATATTAGGACAGTGAGAGAGTTGAAGACATTCAAAAATAGGGAAGCTCTGCAAACTGAGTAGAAATAGAATAATATTACTGGTGAGAGCTTTGATAGCAGGAGTGCCATCACTGGTTTAAATGTGTGTTGGTTTGGGGTGCTTTTAATGGCAATAATTAGGTAATCAATATTGTTTCAGAAAGGAAAAATATCCTGCTTAACAACAGAATAGCATTGATTAGCTAAGCTAGAATCATTTTAAGGAACATTAAGTAATCAAGACTGTTTCCATGATGACATCTCAAAGAGAGAGAAAATCAGGCAAATCTAGTATTGGGTGAAGCTGGGACTGCATTTACGTTGTTGCTGAGGAAATAATGGCTGCTGCATGTATGCCTGTGTAGTCACTGTAGTACAAATGTTTGAGGGAGGCACTGTTTATTACAATGAACTTTGATCTTATTCCAGATGCAAACTATGTTTTCTGAGGACACAGATTCCACTCCACTATTTTGATTACCCTTACTCTATACACTTGTCAATTTACACTGATATCTTTACTTTTGGATGTCTAAAATAATGAATATGCAGAACTTCCACTTTGATATTTACTGAGAAGTCTCAGGGCACTTTGCAGGAGATGCCACTCCTAATAGTAATACTTTACATCAGAGAAAAGTGAATGGTATGGGAAGATGTTTTGCAAAGAAGCCCTTGACTGCTCACGGCATGAGGAGGTGCAGGGCCCACAGTGCTGGGTGTTCATTTGCTGCTGTCTCTACTCAGCCACCTTGACCTTTTTTTAAGTACCCAAACTGATCCAGAGGTACCTAAAGTTTCATATATTTGAGCAACTACAGTTACAGCTGCAGCTTTTCAAACACTGGCAAGCAAGTGTATGTAGATGACCAGATTTAATCATTCTGGTCAGGATTCTCAGCAACAGCAAAGGTTCTCAGAGGTATAATGCTGAGTCCTTTTCTGTGCAGTATTGCAAGAATTCAGTGATGTTTTTGTTAAACCTAGGTGTGGAACAAGGAACAGAGCTTCATTCGACCTATGCATGCTTTTGCATGAGCAGAAGACAGTGAGCTTCTGCTAAAGAGTATAAACTTTGTGAGGACTGATCCTGTGCACTAAAAAATAACACTGATGCTCAGAAACAGCTAAAAAGTGTGAGTGAAGAACTGGTGGTTGTTGAGAATTCTCCAAGCTACTTGAAACCAAGTAGGGGTGACAATAAGCTCATTTCTAGGTATAAGAACAGTCAACATCCTTTCTCCCAGGAGTTAACTGATCAGACATTTCATGTTCCATGATATATGAGCTTGTTCTTAAAGCATTCACTCCTGGAGGCAAGTCATTACATATGAATCACAAGTTTCATTGGGGAAAAATGCTTGCAGCCTTCAGAGCATTGAGGCAAAGCTTGAAAATATGAATCTTCAATATAATAAAAACTCAAAATTGAAAACTGAAGTATCAGTTTCAAAATCTTCTTCCTTAAAAGTGACAACGAAGCAAATCAGTTCCATTCAGAACTGGTCTTGTGATAATAAGCGCAAAATAGTGTATTCACTTTTACATATTCAGGTTTAACCTTACTGTAACTAGAGCAGAATTGTTGGAGAGGTGGGAATTCCCGTTAGTTTTGATGGTATCAGGAAAGTTGTTGCTTCAAAGCTGAGTTTGAAAACCATTTTGTACAAAGAGGAACAGACTACTATTGTAGCAGACAAATTTAGTCAAGAGGTGCTACACAGCTTTTATCCATTAGGGCTATCCATATTATTTGTTATAGCTGTGTGAAGCCATAAAATTAAATATAGCATTACTCCATTATAATGTGAGAGAGGAACGAAAGGGACAAGCTCTGTCCCTTTCCTACATGTATAGAAGGATGAAGAAGCAATCTGTCAGTTTTCAAATTCTGATGTTTATTTTCATGATGGTTTTATTTTCTATCATATACCATATGTGCTGTAATAAGTGAGAGTCCACTTTTCTACCTAGTCTCCTCAACCAACTGGTGTTTTGTGCAGGCTGGTGGTATGTACAGTTTCAGATTCATGAGAGTGGTAAGAGGCGTAGTAGACGATTACAGGATACTGCTGGTTCAAGTGGATGAATCTGACTGATGGCATAACATGTAAGACATACTTTTTCTTGATAGTATTTTTTCCAAAAATATTTTCCTGGATTCAATACACTAAAGGGTATGACTTGATGTTTCCCATCAGAGTCCTTCTGAGAAATGTTATATTCATCTTCCTTCTTTCATAGATCAGGAAAGTGGAATTAACTGGAAATTAACTTTCTAACCTGCAATCCTGCACTTCTGGGTCTATTTGCCAAAAGACTGAAAAAAAAATGATGGTCAGGATAGACTTTACCTTTCACACAAGTAGAATACCCCACAGATATAGTTTTTGTAGAGGAAGCATCAGAAAACAGGACTTGTTATCCAAGTAGAAATGATGAATACTCACTTTCTGATATAGCCTATCTGGTAGACTTGGTAGTGTTAAATATTCTGGTAAGTTATATGAAGTTGTATGAGTTCAAATAGAAGATTTCTTCTAGATTCAGTGTCTGCAATGTTTTGTATTGAAAAGTCACTGAATAAGCACTGCAATTGTAACTGGCTTTAATGTCAACAAATATCCATTATCTGTGGCCATATTTGCCTCATTAACATTTTTTGTTGTATTTCTATTCTGAATGTATCTGTTTTACATGTAACCTTTTTAATATATTTACCTTCTAGACTGGAGATGTATCTGTTGTAAAAGTTCTGTTTCTCTTATAAGTGCATATGGCATGTGATTGAATCTCTCCCTTGCGGTCTATATGATAAACTAACAGGATTGATCTCAACTATTTTTTTCACTATTTTGCATATTTTCCAGTCCATTAGTCATTCAGTGGTTCTTTTCTGGATCCTTTCCAAGGGTGTTAGTAACCTCCTTGGCATATGGAGATCAGAACTGAGGCCAGAATTACAGCAGGAGTTATAATTTTGACAGACATAGGGTTTGGTTCTTTTATCCTGCAGAATATTTCCATGTTTATAATCCTATGATCATATTAACCCTTTTGGCTACAAAGTTATACTGAGAAGTTATTTTCAGTTTATTATCTTTGGTCATCTTAAAACCATTTCAGAATCACAACTTTCTAGATAGAATCTGTCACTGCCTTATCAAGGCCTATATATATTCTTGCCTTTGATTTATGGGTTTAGATTTGAAATACATATTGTTTGCTTACAGGCTATAGGAATGATGTGTCATCCTCCTTTATTTACTGCTCTTTAGGCACTTGATCATCAAATCAGTGTCTTTTGTACATGTGGTTTTATTATGTACATCCTTATTCTTAAGCCATTGATGAAAAGATTAAGATATACAGAGCCAAAAAGAACTAAAAATATCTCAGTGGGATTCTACTTGAAATGCAGGTGGTTTACAATGATTCTAACTTAGAATTGCGTTCTGAATCTTATTATTTAATGAGTTTTTAATCCATTTAATATGTGAAAGTTAAGTTGTTCAAGCTTCATCACTCAGGAGATTACGTTGTCTCAAGTGTATTACAGAAATATATTGCAGCAGCGCCATTATTTTCATCACACAAAATTGTAAACAAAGCAACATGATGCCAATATACTTTAATTTTCTGCAAATGTCAAATAGCATTAAGAGTCCTGCATTCCTTCGATTCCTATTGATTGAGGTTTATATTAGCCAGCAGCCTGGTCTAGTGAAAGGTGTCTCTGCCCATGGCAGGGTATTTGGAGCTAGATGACCTCTAAGGTCTCTTCAAACCCAAACCACTCTATGATTCTATAATTCTGCCTGGGATGCTGTTGCATCTGCAGACCTTTAGATTTCCATATGAAAAAAATAGTTTCTCATCAATTTTCAAACATGGTTTTATTCTTGAACGCTCCAGATCTCCAGAATATATTGGAAAGTTGGCATTTGTGATCCAGGGAATTTTTTGGCCATATGCTTTAAGTTCTTAGACAAGTATTATCTGGATTTGCTTACCTTTAATCTGAATTTGCTTATCTTAAAATCTTGTTTTAGCAACTGTTGCTAAATATTGTTTCTAGTTATGGTTTGAGTCAAAAGCATTTCATTCACTTTACATTTTTATGGCTGCATTATTAAGTCTCCTTTCCGATACACAAATATTTACTAAAAAATGTCTGTCCTTCTTGATGTATTGTTAGTAATTATTCTATTTTATCCAACTAGTAATTTACCAGTACAGTTGGTTATATAGAGTAGTCTGGTGGGAGCTTATGTTTTAAACTTTAGATGAAGTACTTTTGTTTCTTGACAGCCAACATTGTAGCTCTTGTAGCTAACTACAATAGAAGAAAAGATTGTCTTTCTGACAGCATCAGTATTAACTTTCAAGCAACAAGATTTTTCTTATTCAGTAAATGGTGGTGTTGATTCCCCCATAGTCTAGCCATAAATTCCATAAAACTAGGGAACTGGCATTATTTTTTCATTAACTGGATTGCAAAAACAGTAAGAGATCTTTTCTGAATACGCAAATGTTGGTAGTTCTTAAGTTGTTACTGTCATTCTTTACAAAATCAGGAAGTGTTTCCTGACTAGAGGCAGAACTAGAAGTTGGAGTCTACATTTTCTTAATGATTTTGCCAGTTTTTGATGTTGATGTTCAATTCTTTTTTATGCAAGACCAAACCAAATTGCAATAATTGCCAGGAAATCCTTTAGAATTCTGCATAAATATTTTAAAGTAAAAAATTGTTTAAAAAAAAAAAAATCAATGCTTTCTCATGTGCTGGTAAGTGTGAGAAAACAGAAAACAGTGAAATAAGAAGCAGGAATCCATGTACACTTTTCTTGCAAATGAGCTAGTCTGCTGTAGATTCTAAAGCCATTTATGTTATTGTTCTCATGCTTGAAATCTCAATTGAATGAATTTCAGAAAGAGTTCTGCCTCAATGAATGCTGTTTAAAAATCTTTGCTTGCCTTTTTATGTTTCCTTCATCTGCTGCTAGACATTCAGAATCCATCCAACTTGGTTGCTTCTTACTGTGATTTACTTGTGGAGCAGGGATGGATGTAACATGGGGCTGTTTTATTTCTTTTTGTTTCCAGTTTAAAAATATTTTCAGAAAGATATAAAAATCTCAGAATAATTCTGAAATGGTTTCATGAGTTGGTGGATGCCCATCTGACTTTTCTTAAATGGTCAATATCTGTGCAAGAGATGGTAGATGCCTAATGACACGCTGAACATAGGGCACTAATCTTGTAGCATAAAATGCTACTGAATAAGATATTTAAAAGAATAGACTGTGTGTCCGTTTCAAGAGTAGTTACTGTATGTATCTTCCATTTCATTTGATTCACAATTTGCCTTGTCTCATACAGTGCTATGCACATTGAATTGACAGGATACAAGGATTTGTTACACATCAAAAACAGAGGTCACAAGTTTTGTTGAAGGGCAACCTGTAATTTTGATTATGCAAGTGTATCTGGTTTTTAAGTTGTATTTTCTTTTAACACTAGGTTAAAAGTGTTAAAGAGTTGTTTATGTATGCCCTCTGGCAACATTCGATACTTGTTCAAGACTTGAATAAGACTGGTAAGTAGTAACTATTCACTGGAATCTTTGCATTTCTCTTGCTCTGTTAAACTAGAGCAATTCTTTTGTATTCACAAAGTGAATTTGAAGAAGTTAGTAACAGTTTAATTCTTGAAGACAAGAAAAAATATTTCTTCTCAGAAGAGACCCTAGCTAAATATGTTGTTGAATCTCAATTTATTATAAGATATATTACCCAGCACTTTGTAGAAGCCACTGTTTAATTGCTCATATATAAAAGATATATCATAGGTTTTGAAGAACATTCTGCCCTTCCTGTTTCAAAGAGTCTCCTGCCTTGTATCAAATCATTACTCACTCTAATGCCTATTTAGAAGGCTCAGACATGTATGTTTCACATTTTTGCAAGGCTTCAGGAAGATGGAATTCAATCACCTATATGCTTGTTGAAGGGAACCAGAAAAACAAGATGGGCTTTGCTGAACTCAATTAATTTGGTTGACTTTTTTTTTTGTTGTTATGTTCACCTTAAACTAATATTGAACGTCTCTCAGTAGATTTGAATGGTCATTTGGAAATGTTCTGATAAATTTTTTTGAGGAGGAAAGGTGACCTACATATTGGAGGGCAAAAGAAAAAAAATCTAAGAAGTTAATAATGAGTTCCTTATTTTCACAAGTAGAAATTATTGCCATCATAAGCAAAGAATGTGTTCAAACAGTTTAGAATAAGAATGAAGTGGCGGGCTTTTTTCTATATTAATAGCATTTAATAATATTATATGAATGAAAAAAGATGCTTTCCATTTTTTTCAATGCCAAACAATGATATTATTTTCAGAATAAATGTTGTTATTCCTGAAATCACCCATCTCTCTTTCAACTTCTCTTTAGAACATTTACTTGGAACCTTCTTTAACATCATGCTCCACTTTTCCTAGAAAAAAGAAAGGAAACTTAGCAATGCAAGAGTTCATGAGACAATTAAAAATCCAAACTGAATCTTTAAATCCACTCTGGGTAGTTAAAGATCCACTGATTTTAATTCTAATCAAACTCAAGATGACATCTTACAGTTTAACATTAAATTTTTAAACACTTAAGCATTGATCACAGAATCATAGAATGGTTAGGGTTGGAAAGGACCTTAAGATCATCCAGTTCTGACCCCCTGCAATGGCCAGGGACACCTTCCACCAGACTAAGTTGCTCTGAGCCCCGTCCAACCTGGCCTTGAACACCGCGAAGGATGGATCATTCACAACTTCATCAAGCAACCTGTTCCAGGGCCTCACCACCCTCACAGTAAAGGTCTTCTTCTTTCCATCTAACCTGAACTTCCTCTGTTTAAGTTTAAGGCCATTACCCCATTACCTGTTGCTACAGTTCCTGGCGAAGAGTTCCTCTCCAGCATCCTTGTAGGCCCCCTTCAGATACTAGAAGCTCCTCTGAGGTCTCCACGCAGCCTTCTCTTCTCCAGGCTGAACAGCCCCAACTTTCTCAGCCTGTCTTCATACGGGAGGTGCTCCAGCCCTTGGTCACCCTTGTGGCCTCCTCTGGACTTGCTCCCACAGCTCCATGTCTTAGGGTAAAAGTTTTGTAGGAAAAATATCTAAGGTTTTCCTCTAAGTGTTCGTTCAAAACAACTTCTTTTGTCTGGATCCCTGTTGCTGTTGGTAGAAGTGGAGAGTTCTTGATTGCTTCATGTCTCTCACACATGCAAGGACATACACTCCAGTGCATGCATTTTGCTCTAGTTTGTAGCTCTGGTTACAGAACTACAGCTTTGTCTTTCAATTTTCCTTATGATGTCTCCTTAGGAATTGGGACACAAAGTCTCAACCTTCAAATAGAAGAAAACATAAGAATTTATCTATAGTCCACCTAGGCTAGCAGCCTGTATTTGATAGTGCCAACCCTAGGCACAGTGCCCCTTTAGTGTGTGCAGTACTGTGTGAGCGGTCATTAATGGCTCTGCAGTCTATTTATACGCAACATTTAGGATGTAAAGCTCGAACAATCTTCCTCAGCTTTCTTCTTAAATGAAGTCCTTTACTCTTTAGTCTCTCCTCATAGAACCATGGGCTTGTCCTCTTTGTCATTTTAATAGCTCTGATCCATACCTTTTTTAACATATCACTCCTGCTCTGCAGAGATGACCTATAAATGGTAGCCAACGTTTTATGCAGTTGCAAATGGCACCTTCCTTTCTGTTCTCAGTGTCCCTCCTGACAGTGCTCAAATGTGTCACCTTTTTTAGCTGTTGCTTCACAGGGAACCACGATACCTCCAGAGCAGTTGAATTTTCCTCCTTTCACACCTTGAGCAAGGTTATGGTGCAAAAGCAGAGGTTGCCAACTTTCATTCTCATAGCAATACGCAGCAAATAAAGGACTCATGAATTTGACAGAAACTCATAACATGTAACAAAGAATTAAAGTTTTTCCATTTTTCACATGCTTTATTGGACAGAAAAGAAAAATCAAATCTTATTATAGCTGTAAAGTGCACACAAAAAAATTGCCCCTCTGTTTTTCCATCAAGAGTTTTGATGCGTTACAACCTTTTCTTCTTACAAGTTTTAAAAGACCATTTACATAGCTCTTTCACCTCATAAATCCTCTTTTTTGAAGATAATTTTCTCTTGTAGCTTAGATACTCTGTAATCCAAACCCACTGCTGTGCTCTCAAATTTCTTTCAACTGCTGTAGCTCCTACAACTCGCTGCCAGGGGCTAAAACCATATATTATATAGTACTGAAGTTGATCTTTGTCTCACTGAGAAGGCTTTATTTTATTTTATTTGACACAATAATATTTATTAACTTCAAAGTTCCTCACAGCATATATAATGCTTGAAAAATTGCTCCTACAGCATGCAGAAAAGGGCTTTGTTTTGAAGGAGGTTGAACCAAATCCTAACCTAATCTCTAGAAATCCAGATTCTGTGCTTTGATATCTCTAGCAAAGATATTGTCTGAATATCAATCAGGACACACAAGAAAAATGGGCGTTGAATCATGCAGAGGGATAAAACTGATTGCAAAAGATATTTACAGCCTATGTTACTGCTAGTTGCTTCATAAGCACTGGAATTGGTTCTCAAATGGCTAAATGATTTAGTAATCTTTAGAAACATTACTCGAATTCTGAAACCAGTATTTCCCTTAGTTACAGGCTGCATTTTCAAGATAGCAAGGCATAAGGAGGCTGGAGTGTCCAGCAGGTCTTGAGACTATCCTGCATATGCATTCCTGACCTGTCCAGTAACGAAGAACTCAAGCCTTGTGGAGATGCTTCATTCACTACCCCGAATCGGTTATAAGGCTGTCTCCGTTTTTGCATGTTCATGGTGTGTGTTTTGAGGCTGATATTCATCTTATAAGGTCAAGAATATTTGAGTTTAGTTTTCAAAAAGTGCATGGCACCACTTCTATTGCAACTGGGAACTAGCTCTGGAGGAAACCTCAAGCTGATGGAGTAAATGTGGTATCCTCAGAACACACCTAGCGAGGCCTTAGGTGGAATTTTGATGACTCCTTGATGATTCAAAACTGCAGTGGTGCTCAGGTGCCTAAATTCTATCCACTTCTATGTGTCTGTGTGCTTCTATACCAAGGAAGTTATGTACGCATAGGCACCTGTGGGACACTGTAACCTGAAATAGAGGTGATCAGTTGATCAATTTCAGGCTTCTCTAGAGAGAAAGTGGTACATGAAAATAGATGCATTCGCAGTCACTTTCTGAAATTTAGGCCCCCAAACAGTTTAACTGATCTAGTGCTCAGCTAGTGACAGTCTGAATATCAGACTTTTGTTATTAGTGTTGGATAATATTCAATTTTTATTAAAGAGTAGGATTTGATTATTATGTATTGTGCTTATAATAGTATACTCAGAAAAATTTTTAGGTTGTGGGGGGTAAGTTTATTTTCATCATAAATTGTTCCTATCCATTACTCTACTAGAATGGAGAAAAATGAACGATTGAGATACTGAAGTTATTGATTTTAAATTTTAGGGTCCTGGATCAAATGCTTTATTGGCCAGAGACTTTCTACATAATTTTAACTTCACTGGTCTATCTGGGTTTCTATCCTCCGTAAAGTAGGGATGACTGCTTTCCCTAACTTAACAGAGTTGCTGTAAAATATTGTGGTGTGTGGAGTTAGGTAATTTCAGTAAGCAGAGTAAAGAAAGGTTTGGCCTGGAAAGGACTCACATTTTAGCTGTTCTATAAGTTATGTAAATTAGATTTTGTAACATATTTATTCACTTAACATATTTTCACAGTGACATATTCATCATCAATATTTCTAAACTGGAATGGGCTTTCTCTTAGAGATTATAGTAACCTGCCAGAGTCATTTTGTTTGCCCAAAATTTGCTGGAGCATATCCTGCGACACATTCTGTTTTAAAACTTACTCTTATGATCTCAAACCACGATACAGAACAGCTTGCTCCATTGTGTGCATTTCTTCAAGCACATACACAAAAAAAATATCCCAACAAAAAAACCCCCAAACCCACAAGCGTTTACATTTTTCCATTATGTCCTTTGAAAAACATTTTTAATATCCCTTTTCATGTCTCATAATTAATATTTATTGAAGTGACTGGCCTAAAAAGGCATTTAGTAAGACCTTAGCTAATTAAATTCCCATATGATTTCCAGCCAAGAAACCATTTTCCTTACAGAAAAAGAAAACAAAATTTTAAATCAGATCCACATTGATTTCTTTTTCTTCATTTTACAAATATCTACTGCCATGTCTGGCAGATTCCGATAGGTGGTTATTCAAATGCAACATTTGGACATTTCTGTTTGGAACTGGTCACACTAAAACCCCACCACTTTCCTCAAGAAAAATTAAGGCAACTCTTTCCTTTTGTGTACAGAGAATTCTCCAAGAAATCTAGAAAAGAACTTCAATAATAACTTAGCATCCTTAGTTGGGTGAAGAAGTGGAGTTGTTTAAAACAAAGTAAGATTTTTCTAGTTACTGTTTTTCAATAGCTGTTATTTAAAGAACAGGGTGTTCTGAGCTGAAGGGTGTGACTTCAAAATAGCAGGCTCTCAAAGCTCTCAAAGGTCAGTAGTACCTTTTTAACCCTGACCTGTACCCCAAACTGATTTGGGGCAAAAAAGTCTCAGGCTCACCAAAAAATCATTCTAGAGGCTGTCTCAGCCATTCGTTTGCACTTAGAAGACAGCCTGATATATAAACTGCCTTTTCACCTGAAGAGCCCACAGCAGCTAAAATGAGTTGTGGCAGTCATATTAAATCTCTCGGTCAGAGTTTCAACACACTGATTTCATTTCAATCAGGAGCAGGATTAGGTGGTACAGTCCACACTCTGCTCCTTTTAATAGGATTAACACAAATTTTTTCCTTTTTACATTAGTAAACTCATTGGAAGAAAGACATGATTCCCAAGGGATCTCACTGTTGTTATCAGTTATCAGTTTTCTTGAGGGAGCAAGACTAGCATTTAAAGTCCCCATGTTCTCAGGTTTTCTTCCTCTGTTGTTCACATATTTCACTGGTTTTGAGTAACTGCAAGAGTGTGTAGAAGCCCAAAATGTCAGTCATTGCGTACAATAGTAAGAAAGTCTACTCTAAAATTTTACAGTCCTGATACTGAAAATACTAGAATTACATAGAATCATAGAATGGTTTTGTTTGGAAGTGACCTTAAAGATCATTCAGTTCCAACCCCTTTCCCATAGGCAGGGACAGCTTCCACTAGCTCAGGTTGCTCAAAGGCCTGTGCAACCTGGACTTGAACATTTCCATGGGCATGAGAGTGGACTAGAAGGGTGGAATCATTTCCCTTGGCCTGCTGAACACATTTGTTTTGATGCAGCCTAGGATACTGTTGGTTTCTGGACTGCAATCACACATTGCTAAGCTGTGTTGAGCCTCTTGTTGACCAACACTTCCAAGCCCTTCTGTTCAGTGTTGCTCTCAATCCAGTCTCCACTTAGCCTGTAATTGTGCTAGGGATTAGCCCAACCCACATGCAGGACCTTGCACTTGGACTTGTTGGATTTTATGAGGTACGCATGGGCCCACCTCTAAAGCATGTTGAGGTCCTTCTGGATAGGATCCCTTCCCTCCAGTGTTTCAACTATACCACACAGCTTGGTGCTGTAGGCAAACTTCCTGAAGGTACACTCAATCCCACTGTCTATGTCACTGACAAAGATGTCAAACAGCACTGGTCCCAATACAGATCCCTAAGGAATGCCACTTGTTACTGATCTCCACTTGAACATTGAGCTACTGACAACAGAGTGACCACCTAGTTAACTCCTTATCTGCTGAATGGTTCATCTATCAAGTCCATGTCTTTCTAGTTTGGAGTAAAGGATGTTGTGCGAGATGGTGTCGAATGCTTTGCACAAGTCCTGTTCAGTACAAGAGTTAATGTATTGCTGTCCTTGATTGCCTTCAATATTTATGTGTAATTATTCTCCTTTTTATTTAATCCCAGACACATGTATATATGACAGAAAAAGGCAGGCTAAAATTTAGTGGAACTCCATGCTACAGAAGACATTTTTGGACTCATTCCTTGGTACCACTATGAGTACCATTACCATAATAGTAATGGTATTCTATGGATTCCATGGATTTCTTCTCCTGATGCATTTGAAAATGGAGGTGGACAAGAAATTCAGTAGTGTGTTATTTTTTTTCTTGCTAGTAGAACACAGTAAATTTTTACCTATTTGGGGTTCGAGAACAGTCTGGAAAGCAGAACCTGTTCTCAATTTATTCCTGTGACCAAAAAGTGACAATCCAAACAACCGTGAAGGTGGAGGTTTGCGTGAACTTGCTTCCCAGGTACTCAGTTTGATACTATATACTATTCTACATATATATATTCCATTGAAGTAAGTGGTTATTCCCCAGTGTCAGGAAGATTAGGCACAAACTTTGACTTCAGAAGGTATTTCTTGGAGCTACAATGCCTTTCAGGATTACTCCTAGGTCAAAGTATCTCATACAGCCTCTGTTCCTAGACCCAGACTAGCTCTCAGTCAGGTAGGACTACATTGTACTATATACACCTGCAGCACTTTCAGTTTAGCTTAAACTTTTCTTAAATGTCAGATCACCCTGTAAATATACTATAACACAGCAAAAAACAACAAATGCTCCTACTATTCATTCAGCCTGACTATTCTCTATGTAGTGTGTTTAACAGTTTAGCTTGTCAAAACATGTGCTATCTGTTCAATCTGACTGCTGTTACTGCATCTTTACTCTTCCTTGCTATTTGCTGCTGTCTGCATGCTGTCTCAATCTCAGCTACAAAGTCGATGGAGCAGGACATATTCTGCATATGACAGCGCCTGCATCTTCAGTCCCATTGCAGGTTAGACGGGAATAGCAAAATCTGTGGTTTTTGGTTCATTACAGTAATGTTGTAAAACAACTTGAAGGCTGTAAATGTTCTTCATTCTCATTAGCCGTGTTTTGAATCTCTGGAGAAAACAGCAAAGCTAACTGTAAATTACTTATAAAAATTTGCCTGGGTACAACAGCACCTTTGTCCCATGTGGCTTGCCAAAGAAATAAAAAAGCTGTCTCTGCAAAGTGAAAAGTGAACCAAAGTGCTTAGTCCAGAGTGACCCTGAAACAGAAACAGCAGTATATGATAGGTCTCTATTGATGCTGAATGACATGTCACATTGCATCCTTACCATCAAATGACAGAACCATTTTTGATAGTGCTCAATATACGTTGATCAGATTTGCCAAATGTACAGTCTGTGATTGTGGCATCAGTTGCAAGTGATATTAAAGAATTGGAAACATATGAAATTATTAAATTTCTCACTCTAGAAACATGGAGGGGTTTCAGAGCAGGAATGCTGTAGATGTGTGTGGATAGCACCTGCATAAAGGAAAGGAATATAAAGTTTCTCTTATATGAATATCTTGAGTAACATTTCCAAGGTGATAGGGTCATAATTTGTTGGGAAATAATGGTCAGAAATGCAGCTGAGACAGCATTTGACTTCTTTGTAGAGTGTGAGATTGAGAGGTGCTTCTTGAAATGTGACGGCGAGATTTGGCTTCTTTCAGGACTTTCATGACCTAATGTTCAGTCTCCTGCAGAATGGTATCATGTGCTTGTTTATATATGCAAGAGTACAGCAAGAGTGGTTCAACATTTTAACAAAATATACAAGCTCCCAGTCAGATTCACAACCGGAAAATGTGATTTCTTTGTGTTGATTGCATGTTTTCAGGAATTCACATGGAGGAACAACTTTGTGTGGAGTTCACTTGGCAGAAACTCATAGCTCTGTGGTGTTGGCCACCACAGCAGACTGTAAGAACATGTGCTTGTGGGATTATTGCCTTCCTTCTGTGAATACTGTTCTAGCAGCCCTGGATCCAGGCACAGATCAACTTTGTGCCTGTTTGTTTATGTGCCGTGTTTATCTGTAACACTGTGTTATCTTGTGGGTGTATGTTCTCATACACTTTGCTCTTGCTGGGAAAGGGAAGAGGGTAATAGTATAAATAGGATCTCAGTTGTCTGGTATCCTATGCCACTGAATCTTGAGAAATGCTTTTGGTATCATAGGGTAAAATTCAGTTTTCAGTTCTAGTGAAGTAAATTGGGTTATAACTGTTGTACCACCTATTGCCTTTATTGCACCTACATTAATGCAAACAGTCTAACACATTTCACTTTATGTTTTTATGCTGCTACCTAACCTGCCCAACACCAGTCAGAGTTGATTAAATGCTCGAAGTCTGTCCTTTTTAGTTCACTCACTAATTTGAAGATTGCCAAATCTCTAGATTGACAAACATGCTATGTCAGAGCACTGGAGGGCATAGCTGCGCTCTTCTAGCAGGCTCATAGCCATTGCTGAGAGGTTAAGCTTGTGTTAGACGCCTACATTTGGTCAACTGAAGCTTTCCTTTGGGTCCTGTTGCTGTGTTGACCAGGGCTTTTATTCAGTACACAGGTATCTGGTGTCAGAGACCCCTTAGACTGAGAGAGCTGCTTGATGCATCTGCAGGAGATAGAGGTTGGAACCTGGAGGCCCCATGGTGGTGGGTACATCTCAGATGTCACTGGGTACCTGCATGTATTAAAACAAGTAAAGTCATGGATGTCCATTGAGGCATAGCTCCTCTCACACACACACCCCTATAAACTAAAGTATGTTTTTATATACCTGATATTTCAGTTCAAATGTTACCCCTTTATTCACTTTATTTTCGGAAAAGAAAGGAGAAATATGAGGGATGAATTAAGATATAACAACAAGTTGTAGAACAGTGTCGTGGTTTAAGCCCAGGCCATAAATCAGAACCACGAAGTCCACTTCCCCCCCCCACCTTTCTTCCCTCCGCTTCTGGAGGGACGGGGAGGAGAATCAAAAGAATGCAGCTCCCACAGGTTGAGATGAGAACAGTTTAATAACTAAGGTATAACACAAATCACTACTGCTACCACCATAATAATAATGATAAAGGAAATAACAAGCAAGAGAATACAACCGCTCACCAACCGGTACCTCACCCCCACCCTGCCATGATCCAGCCCTTCTGGGCCCCCAGTTCTACATCCTGGGCATGGCGTGCTGTGGTATGGAATACCTCTTTGGCTAGTTTGGGTCAGGTGTCCTGTCTCTGCTTCCTCCCGGCTTCTCCTCCTCCCTGGCAGAGCATGAGACTCACAAAGTCCTTGGTCAGTCTAAACATCGCTGTTATCAGCTTTGTTCCCAGGCTGAAAGTCAAAAACACAATGCTGCAACAGCTACTAAGAAGGAGAAAAACTGACTGCTGCTGCTGAACCCAGGACAAACAGTAATACTGGCTCAGAACTGTGGCTCCCATTGCCCCAGGTTACTGGTTTTCCCTGCCTTAAATCACTTTCCTTAGGAAAAATGCTTACTAAGAACAAAAACATCTGCAGGTTTCTGCATACAGGATATACTGTGGAAGATGCTCAGATATACAGAAGGTTAATCTCATGATGTTGGTGTAAGTTATGCTGAGTCTTATTTAGTGAAATATAAGTGAAAATAGTTACTTTAATGAAATCATGTGGTCATATGGAAATTTTTATTTCCAATATCTCTTCCCCCTCAGAAAATGTAAAATTCTCTTTGCCCCAAAGCAAATAATTTCTGGTATAAATTTCAATTTATAATATTAACACTAAAGGAAAATAGGTAACATGTGCCTTATGATAGCAGCAAAAAGTATCATTGTTTCTGGGCATGAACATGTACTATGAAATTGGTTCCTTCATTAGACTTTTCTTCATAGGTTTAAAATAATGATAACAGGTGGATTTAAACAGATGGGAAGAGCTTGAGTTATTAGTATTGGAACAGTACACTTGAGAAAACGTGTTGTTGTTTAAGCACTGACTAATTAACAACTCATTTAAATAGTCTTGGTGCATATGTTTCAAACTTAGTAATATCCTGAAAAAGCCAGAATACCTATGGATAAGGTTTACAAGTAGAAGAAATGTCCTGCCTAATGCAGACTTCAGAGCAGACCTATGGGAAGCAGTTTGGAGATATGTTTCCCTTGAGAAAGCAGGAATAAAAACCCCTTTAAAAGAATGAAATGCTACTTAGTGCATATAGACTCCTGTGCTACATGAGACCTATAATGACAATTCTTCCTTGTATACCTGACAATTCCCATCAGTGTGCACCCAGACTACCTTGTTATTAATTTTTAATTCCAGCCTAGTAGTACTTCAGCATACTTAGATGCATCTTCCTTAGTTAAGCATCTAAAGATCTGAAATTCAGAGCCTGTGCACAGAGGACAACACACATCTTCATAACTCTAGATTTTTCTTACATTTGTGGAAATGTCTAGGAAGATTTTAAGATGACTTTTTACTCAAGAGGAAATTTAAACAACACTGTGTGCTAAATATCCATTCCTAAATGAAACACTGGTCATGAGGATTAAAGCAAGCAGAAAGGGAGCAAGTTACAAGGGAATTTTCCCAGGCGCAATGACCAGCTCTTCCCTGTTGTATAAACTAGCTACAGAGCATCACTGCTAAATATCACCCATGACTGAAATCAATTGATATCCTCCCAAAATAAGCTTATGTCACATAGGCTAGGACTAGTTTAACAGCTCGGTAGAAAAGATGACTCTTTAATAAGAACTTTTGCAAGCTGCTTCTCTTTACTCATTGAAAATAAAAGCAGCCTGGCATGAACACATGCTACAAGATCACATGGTCCTTCTTTTTATCAGTCTTATATATCATCCCTACGAATACAAATACAATGACACACTTCTTCCTCGGATATTCCTGATGGTTCCTACAAGGCAAACCTAAATAAGATTCTATTTGTTCTTCATTCCCATTACATTTAATGTAGTATTTCAGTGCACTTAGATGTTAGTTAATCTACTTTAGCGTCCTACATTAAGTGTCACCATTGTGAATATCAAATTCATCTCAGGTTGTATTTAACTTCTTTATAAAACTTTACAGGAGCTTTAAGATGAATACAGGAACTTAAGTGCCCTTCTGCAGATATCACAAGCTTTGTCTTGGAAGGATCAGACTTTAACACAATGAAGGAATACTGGCTTAGGTAGAAAATATGGTCAAGGCCAGGTTGGATGGGGCTTGAGCAACCTGGTTTAGTGGAAGATGTGTCCCCTCCCATGACAGGGAGGTCTGTACAAGGTCCTTTCCTACCCAGACCATACTATGATTCTAGGATTCTATGCAAGTCTTATATAAACTGGGACACAAAACATAGCAAACTGTCATTTTAGGAGTGTTAGATTGTCCCTAGGAAATTCTTTATTCCTATATTTATACACATGTGTGTTCTCTTCTTACTAATTGCTGTTGACAAATAGGAGCTCTGGCTCTGTTGTAGGAAATAGCTCTTGTCAGCAGGCTGAAGGGCAGAGATTTTAGTGAGAAGCAGAACATGAGTTAATGTTCCCCCAAAGAGCAATCATGAGGTTATGTGGCAATGCTGCTTCTACTAATGGCAGCATTACCTTATTATGATGGTAGTATTGTACAAGAAATTGATAATGAATGGTCCTGAATGAACGAACAATGCTACCAAGCAAATAGGATGCTAAAGCCACATTACTCCTGTGAAACGCAGTCATTCCAGTAATTCTAGCAGAACCCTCAGTTGCTTGATTTCTCAAGAACAGGATTAATTGTTGGTGGAGAAAACCATGGTAGCACTGCTTATAGTTAAGTTGGTCTATCACATCTCAATTTATGTGCATATTTTTAGTGGTTAAATGTAGCCTTTTAGTTACAGGTGAAATTGTAATTGAGAGACTGATCTAGATTATTTTGTAGTGTTTTCTCAAAAATTGTACAGCTTAAAAGTGAATTTCTATTGCAAGCTGTCTGATGAGGCAGGCAAATGTAAGCAGTAGTCTGTAAGAGTAAGTTCTTAAAATTTAGTCATATTTCTCTATTCTACTGCACACAGTCCTTCACATCTGACCTTCATCTCTTGTCAACTTAATCTATAGAATGAAAGAATTGCATTTACTCCCAGGCTTCTGAAGATTTGAAGATAAAGAGTTCTATGAAAGATCTGCTTTCTAGTATTATCTAAGCTAACAGATAATGAAAGAAGCTGTGTCACAGGACAGCCCAGAGCCATGGGTGTAGCTTACTCAAACACTGTGTTTCTTTCCGAGTGTGTATAAAAGCTTAATTTCTCCTTTCATAGATGAGGAAAGATCACATTGTCAGCTTATCTTACACATCAACACTAAGCAAAAAATCAAATCAGCACAAAAATAAACTGCATATTTCCCTGTCTGCTTCATTTGCAGTCCTGTCAAGTTCTGTCCCAGCACTAAAGACAGTTGAAAGCTAAGGCAAAGTTTGTATCATTGTCTCAGTGACTGGCCTTAGGCTGGAAACTGGTCTTTATAGAATTGGATCTTTCTGGCACTCCAACAGATGTTGGGTTAGTTTTAGGCTTTGTCTGCCTGGGCTAATTACTAATATGGTCCCCGAAGGAAAAAAGAATAAATCCTTATGAACTCATTCTATTTAATGGGAAAATCATTCTTATCCCCTTACCGTCTCAGAAAAAGATGCCTTGTAATTATCTCCATTCTTCAGTTGCCTGCGTTCAGCAACAATGAACTCCAGAACATGGTTGAGACAGGGTAGATGCCCAACACATTTAAAATACCAGCAAATCGCTTGTGTCTCAGCAAGGCATAAACAGATAAAGAGAAACTAGGTATAGGTGTTCTCTATCTCTGTCACATTCCCTCCACACACATGCACTATATAAGCCATATAGACACAAAATGAGATTACTACTCGCCACTCTTCAGATAGAGTTTTAGCTCTTAAAGCTAGATATATTTAGGCTGCCAGGTTATGTCCATTACAAAGATCCTCTTTCACAAATACCTGTGGGGATAGTATTACTACAGACACAGGCAACAGCTCTGAAACTCTGAGTCCTTAATGTATTTACCCCAAATCCTTAAACTAAATGAGGACAATGCAAGCAGAGAGCTGTCTCAGTGGCCAAAAGGGAATTGTAAGTTCAAGGAAAGCACTGGAAAACTACCTTTGAAGTACAGAGCAGAGATTTTGTGAAATAAAACCAACTAAGATGCAAGTATTGAAGAAAAAAAGTACTCAATTTTTTATTGATTTTTCTCTCTGGTGCCTTGAGAATATCAGCTGTTCCCTTGTACCTGAGCAGTCTCTCTCTGCAGGAGATAGCTGCACAGGGAAATTTAGGCTCAGAGAGGCATAGTTAGCTGAACAGATGAGAAACCCAAAAGCAATCAGCAGTTTAGTTAAAAAGGGAGATCCTGATCAATGATGTGCTGGAGAATGCACGAAACGGAGTCTCAAAGGCTTCATACCAGTGAATTCAAGGTGAGTGAAGTGGAATTTGCAACTTGTACTAAAGTTAGAGAGAGTGAAGTTAGCTCTAAGGATTATAGGCACCAGCTCAGAAGCTGTTAAAGGAAGCAGAAAGGAAAAGGAAGTTGTTTTTATTAGTATGGACATAAGAACTAAACCGGGCTGGTTCTGGCTGTGAAATCTCAGTGCTGATTCTGTTCAGTTACTCCAGTGATCCCTTGGATAACACTGAGCTATGCCAAATAGACCTTTTCCAAATAATCCTCTGGACAAATATTTTGGAGTTAGTAAGGGCCAGGGAAACGTTTCCAATGGGCATCTATCCTACAGCACCTCTGTTGAAGTAGGTGAGAGAGTTAAATACCATGGCTGCTCCCTCCAAGAGGGGCTTTTCATCAGAAACTGGCCCCAGGCACACTGGATGAGTTGTGATTCAGCTGACATTTCCTCCACACTTGGGAGCATGCAGGAGTGCCTGACGGTTCTTATCAGCATGGACAGATTGCTATCTGCATGCTCTTATTCTCCCAATTCAGATGTTTCACACATCTGTGAAGTACAGACTAACTACATGTCCTGTTTCTATGTGCGCTTGCTGAGAGAATTCCAGCTGGGAGGGTACAGGTATTCTGCTATTTGTGGTTCCTACAGAAAATCTGCCTTTCAGTTCCATACATCATATGAAAACTTTAAATACTTTCTTCACTTACATGTTTTATGTCATAAGCAAGGGCATATGGCAGCCTCTAAGGGTGGTTTTGGGCTGTTCATCCTAGAGATAAAGTTGTGTTTAATATGATTCAACAGAGCTTTCCAAATTTCTTTCCTTTCTATTTCACCTGGTTTTCCCTTTTCTTCTTGAGATTGTCTGCAAAGACTTTGTGAAGCTCTTAGAGCTAACTCTGAAAGAAGCACAGAATGAAATACCACAGTACATCTTTTCTCATTCAGAGGATGGCCTCTTCTGTGCTGCAAAATATGCTTTGTGCTGTTCAGATGCTTAAATTCCCCAAAAAGACACCATTGAAAGTCTACCAAGGCTCAAAGAAACCCCACAGAAGTACTTAAATCTTATAAAAGAGATAAAGAAGCATTTCTCTCTCAAAGTTTTTATTATTATGTACTTAATCTCCACCTCTCCCTGAGAATTTTCCTAGAGTCCTTTGGAAAAAATGACTCACTTTCCCATATGCATCAACTTTCAGATACATTTAAAATAATGTGCCTTTATCTTTTTAACTGAGAACTTCCTCAAATAAATGTTTTCTCCTTGAAGGATTTTAAATACTTAATAATCCCAAGACATTTTTAAATACTAGGACTCTATTTTTTCTTTTAATTCCTCCGCTTTCTCAAGGATTATCAAAAATATCCATTAATGATGCACTCAGGTAGAAAAGCCATCACAGCTACAGCGAGAGGCACTTCAATGGAAAAGAGAACTCAGTACTTTCCTATAGACAGTCTGATCATTCTGTGAAGCTGCTTTTTGACATTAAGGAATAGTGAAACATTGACTGCTGAATTAATTACTATCACAGCAAAAATGCTGGAGCCTCATGTTTAAATGTCCTCACCCTATATCTTGCTTAGTGTAAAAGTGTCTCAGAGCATCTCAGAGCAACGTTTCTATATTCCTTGTGGATGGCTGTATTTTTACTAGTGCCAGGCATTCTGGTTTACTTGTGTATACGATTAAATATGCAGGTGTTTATAATGTGATTGTGTCCTGCTCTTGAGCTCCCAAAATGTCTGTTCTCACTTCTTCCTCCCCCAGTTCAGCTTTAATTTCATTTACATGATTTGCTGGTTATTCTGGGTATTTTGGACAGCGCACAGGACAGGCTTGATAATCATAAACAGCATATTATGACAGTGCAGCATTTGCAGCTGGAGTAAAGGAAGGAAGGAAGGGAGGAAGGAAGGAATGATGGGAGAAAGGAAGGAAGGGAGGAAGGAAGGGAGGGAGAGAGGGATGGAGGGAGGGAGAGAGGGATGGAGGGAGGGAGGGAGGGAGGGAGGGAGGAAGGAAGGAAGGAAGGAAGGAAGGAAGGAAGGAAGGAAGGAAGGAAGGAAGGAAGGAAGGAAGGAAGGAAGGAAGGAAGGATGAAGGAAGGAAGGAAGGAAGGAAGGAAGGAAGGAAGGAAGGAAGGAAGGAAGGAAGGAAGGAAGGAAGGAAGGAAACTCAAAAGCAAAGGAGAAAGCAAGAATGAAAGGAAGAGAAAGAAAAATGACAAGGAGAAAGAGACAGAGAAGGATAGCTTTTAAGCCTTTGTCCATGCAACCTAAATTTAGCATCCAAGACATCTTCTGTAGCAGAAATGCCCCCAGATTGTTCTCATGGTCTTCACAGGATTAGTCATCCTTTAATAATGATCTGCCAAAAGCTTTGTTTGTCCCTGCTGCATTATGCTGGATCCGCCTACATGTGGTACTCCTGTCTCTTGTCAGAATGGCCAATATGTTTTCAAACAGTTTCTGGGGGACAAATTCTCAATATTTATAAGCCCATTTTCCATAAGCAGAGAGAAATAGTTGAGCAAGCTGCAAAATGTTTAGACTAAATGCCTGGAAAACATTCCTGGAATTCCAGGATTATTTTAACAACTGAATTGTCTGGGTCAGAGCTGCTCAGGCTTGTGAAAACATAAAATTATAGTGAAAGTTATGAAAGTACAGGTTTTCATGCCACAGTGCTGCTGCCTCATCCTTACAGTTGGGCAATAGTACAAGAACAGTCCTTCTTTCAAGACACTGAATTGTTTATCCAGTATGTAACAGAGTCCAGATAAACAAGTGTGTACAAGACCGCATGTTTATGTTTATATTGAACTTGCAGATATATCTCATGTAAAATTTGGAAAAGATTTGTATTGTTTTCTATTTCTTGTGAATGTTTGGAATTAATTTTGTTTTGCATGGATTGGGCCACTTAAAGATTAAATACATGAAGAGGATTCGCAATTAAATGACCATCACGCCAAGGTTCAGTAAATCAATGCATTGGGAATTATAACTGGTTACAGAAGCACAATCGAGAAATGGCAAAAATACTTTACATCCGATATGTAATTAAACACCTGCTTAACTTCATACTTCAGTGTGTTGATGAATAGGGCCTTTCATGAGGGACTATAAAAGTTTGTGAAGGAAAAGTTTAGCTTAGCACAGCTGATAAGGGGGAAAGGGCATTGAATTCGTATGACACAAATTGTCACCATAGCATGAGAGAAGACAAGAGGAAAGAAAGTTGGAGATGACAGAGATATCTGAACGTTCTGGCAGAGCAAGAAAAGGGGATAAAAATACGGTATTCTATGCAATGAAGAGATGAGTTAGGTAGCTCCTTATCATCTCTGTCAGTGCTAGTAATCAAATAAGGACAAAAGGAAAGAAGAGGCTAAAAAGGCAATTGCGGAGTCTTTAGGGACTGTAAATTAAGGAAACAACTATGACTTTTGTCTAGGTAATTCTGAGGAAACTATCTAAAATGCACAAATGAAATCGATTGATCTGGCCAATAAGAAACCAGCTAAAACAGAAATAGCAACAGCATCGGTTAGTGGTAACTTTATTGCCTCACAACAGCACTGCGGAGGTAATATTCCCTGATTTTACGCATAAAGAAATTGAAGTAGACAATGTCTACTGATTTAACTGCTAGCATAGTTGAATGCTGCCCTACATAAGAGCTGGATTAGTTTTAAATGACAACAGTATCTAGTTCTGAGATTTTGGCTTGAAGGCTCAAAATAGATATTAATTCCTTGATCCATACTACATGTTAATATGAGGAATTCTCATTTTCTACCTTTACAATTATTTCCTCATTAATAAGCTGTGCAATCCTGCTTGTGTTTAGTACTCCAGTGATAACAGTATCTCTTACTTGCTTTCATGAATTGTGGTTATACTTCTAAATAGATTCAAAGATCAGGACAAAGACCAGAACTTACCAAAACTGCTGAAAGTGGTTCAGTGACATTGAAGTCCTTGCATGTAACTCATCTATTACTTCAGGCTACGGAACTTGTTGATGGGAGAGTGTGTGTACTTCTGGATATGCATGCTCAAAGGCTGCATTTTTGAGATGGCTATATTTAATGTTCAGGGGATATATTTAGCAGTCACTTTTACACACGATAACTTGTCAACTCATTTTCTGCTGAACTGGACAGAAGTTTCTTGCACAGTTTTGCTTGGTAAAGCCTCAGCTATAAATTGCAAGCTATATTCAAGATAGCTTTTAAAATCGTTTTGGAGGTAAAATTGGCATTATTTATGTGCTTCACTTAACATGAATAATGTATCAGTTTAGCTTAAGCTAAATAATTCAAATCAAATGTTGGTAAATTTTAAAAGCCTTTTTATATGGAGATCGGGAAGAATCATACCTCCTTTGAGACTTCTACTGAATGTGTTTACTTTGGACCTTTTAACTTTTTTAAAAGAGCCTTGTTGATATTATGCATGTTTTTTCTTTCCATTGGGGGGGGAAAGAACACTTTTGTTGTTGCATGGCAGATGGCAGCCACAAAAGACATCATATTAGATATGTTTGAAACAGATCATATGAATTTAAATTTTATACACAGATGTTTCACAACAAGCAGAGTTTTACAGAGAAACGTGAGCAGAGAGAACAAGGTATTTGAGTTTGTTCATGAACAAGCATACATATATATTCATATATGCATAAATATGTATGTTATGATGCATTAGACTTTCCACAAGAGTAGCAATAGTAGATTATAAAATGCTGTAGCTGGAAATAAAAAATTCTTCAGTTCATGTATTGAAGTTTGTTTTGTACATACAGCAGAGCAAGAGAACAGGAAGACCACATTTAATAGAAAACACTATTGATTTAGAGCTGGAGTCTGAATTTGTTTTCATCGTGTGGATCACATCAGTGTGTCTGAAAGTAAAATGAAGTTTGAAATTAGCAGGTGGATTCCTTCTTTCCTCCTATGGGGAGATTTCTAAAGGAAAAGAACCCCAAACAAACAAATGAAGCAAAAACAAAATAGCAAAGAAGGAGTACATCATAAAAACCTCTACAATTTTTGTCTAGGCATATTACTCCAGAATCAAAACTAGATGATTTTCAAGGTCCCTTCCAATTTTAACCATTCTATGGTGTCATTCTACGAATCTGAAACCTAAAATATCTGATGTTTCTATAAAACGAAGCTTATTCACTTTTTTAGGGCTGAAATTTTGGCACTATAACTATTACGCAAGTGTGACGTGCTGAGCAATAGGAAAATTATATTGATCACAAAATATGCCAGGTAGACCAAATTACTAAAAAAAATTAATAAAAGAAACTACCTTTTCCCCCTATATGACAGCCTTCCAACAGATAAAAAGAGTATAATTCTGTCTGCCATAGGTCTAATAATATTTTCAGGATTGCTTCACATGTTTTTAATATCAACAGATACAAAAGGACATGTAATTAACATCTCTCCTTTCCCTTTTGAATGAAGCCAGAAGCATCCTGACACACTTTAGGAACACAAAACCAAACAATCTGTTTAGAGTTCTTTGGGTTCAGCAAGGAGTATTTTGAAGCTCAGTTTCTAATTAGTATGACAGTTGCATATCACAATTCAAGGCACCATCCCAGTGGGTTTCAGTTCTCTGTGGATCATGGATAAAGGAAAAAGAAAGGTTGATATTCAGATATTGAAAATGTTATATATTCTTTCATTACAACTGACATATCTATCTACACTTGCTGAAGGTTTTCATATAATTTAAAACAGAGTTCATTAAACTTTCAAGAACATAGAAAATAAAGTTTATTTGGCCTTACAATATAATTAGATGTAGTGATGGTTACATTCTGTCAAAACAAATTAAGTCTTCAGTGATGTTTTTGTCATTCTCCATCAAAAATATAAGGGTGGACATTGCCTTTGGACATTCTTCCCATTCTGAACACACTGATTTATTACCAGACTGGCCATAGAATAAACAAATATATGTCACAGGAAGCATTGCTGGCCAAATCTCCAATCATAAAGGAGGATTTTTGTAATTTGCAGCATGGTTCTCTGGTCTTTATTTTTTCATCTTGAGCAACCTGCTCTATTTGACCTTGTGCTGATCAGGGTTTTGCAGTAGATGATCTCGAGAGGTTCCTGTCAACCTTAACTACTCTGTGATTTTGTGATACTTCTGCTCAATGCTTTTTTTAGTGTTTTTTACTTTCAAATTACAGTAGCAGTAACAGTCATCTGACTCAATATAAATGCCGTTATCATAGAGGACCCCAAATAAAACTAAGTAAAAAACCTTATTTTAAAAGCCTAATATTTTTTAGAGAGATTATTTTGTAACTCTAAAGCCTTATATGTTATTAGTCGTGTAGTGACAGGCATGCAGTGATAGGTCAAGGGGGAAAGGTTTTAAACCATTAAAGAGAATTTACATTTAGATTGGACATTAGGAAGAAATTCTTCACTCTGGGGGTGGTAAGACATTGGCACAGGTTGCCAGAGATGCTGTGGCTGCCTCATCCCTGGCAGTGCTCAAGGACAGGTTGGATGGTGGTTTGGAACAACTTGGTCTAATGGAAGGTGCTCGTAGCAGGGAGATTGGAATTAAATGATTTTAAGGTCCCCTCCAACCCATCTTATAATTTCCTGATCAGAAAGCAAAAATGGATGTTACTCTGATCTTAATCACCTGAGTGTTTGATGTCCAGCCCACAGTCTCCCTTTTCACACCTTTATAGCAGGTTGAGAGAGTTAGGCACCTTCAGAAGAGTTGAGAACTTAAGAGAAGCTGGAAGAATAACTGGTTGAAAAATTCCTTTCACCTTCTCCATTGACACTGAAATCCTAGGCAACAAGCCTAGATTCTGAACAACCTTATGTTAAATAACAAAAGTTTACCCAGTTAGGTGGGGACTCAATTCACCTAACTTTGTACATCTGGAGTATATACATTGGGTTATTCATCCTAGGATGTCCTTTGATTCAATGGAGGAAAAACTATGAAACTTAGGTAGAAACCATCTCAAAGTAGAAAACAAAGATAACTTAAATGAGTCATTCCTATTTCACTCCAGTAGTTCAAATTAAGGCAAGAAATTCAGATGCAGGTATCAATAGTGTATATGTCTAAAGATAGAGGAGGTGGATCCGATCCCAGAGTTTGAAGAAATAAATCTCACTCTGATGTTATAAAGCAAGGATTCTTTGCAGTTTTTGTAGATAAACCTGCCACAAGGAATGTTTCAGCTTTTGGAAGAGCTATTGATTCTTAAACTGCTCTTTTCATTAGAAAAATAAAAAACCCTGTTACATTTTCTTAGTGTCATCACTGGTTTTGATTTTTCTGTTTTAGTTTGTGGCTGTCTTGCATCCATAAGAGCTGCCTTGCTTTCTTTTCTTTGATCAATCTAAGTAAATACTTGCAGACTTTCTTATGTCTTTCTTTTTCCCCTCTTTATACTTACAGCAGAAAAACAGTAGCATTTTTGTACTCCAGAACATAGTGAGTGGGATAAAGTGGGAGCTGTATATGACATGAAGTTGATCCCATGGTGATAAGACCAATATCAATCCCGTTATGACCTATCTGAAGAAGTTTTGAATAGAGAGCACATTAAATTAAAAAAAAAAAAGCTTTTATTTATACATTAATCTTGTAGTCAGGTTTCATAGGAAAAGGAATTTGGGGGAAAGAAAGCATATGACAGTCTAATGAGAACAGTGATGAAATACTAGGTTGGTTTGTTTGGTTTTAATCTGGTGCAAAGTGATTCTAGCAGGAACAGAGTAGGGAGCACAGTATAACTTCAAAGAACCAAACTGATAATTTTTGATAGTGTTTATTTTTTCTTGACAGTAGTATTTATGGTCTCTAACACATAAGATGCACTTTTGTTGGTACAATGCATACCATATTGCAGGAATGAACTATTTAGCTGAACAGCATGTATGTTTTCTGTACCATATTTATCTGTAAACTGATCAGGTAGTATTTGAACAAAGATACAACTGGAAGGGGGAAAAAAAAAGATTTTCTGTACTCATTGTTCCTGTTCCACTATTTACAATGTGTGCCTATTTTTATTTTTATGTGCATTTACAGTTATTTCAATCAATTTTACTTTTGGTGCAGTTTTACAAAACTCAAGGAAACTGAGGCTACAAAAGCTAACACAGAATAAAGTCACATAAGTGGACAGTTGCCTATTTTAGCTTTCTGGGAACGGGGGTAAGATCACAGAATCATAGAGTCACAGAATCATAGAATGTTTTGGGTTGGAAAGGACCTTAAGATCACTTAGTTCCAACCCCCCTGCCATGGGTAGGGACACCTCACACTAGACTATGTCACCCAAACTCCATTCTAACTGGGCTTCAATCAAGGAAGAGTTTAGCATCTCACAGAAGATAAGTAACATTAGAGGGATTAAAAATCAGAAGTATGAAGTGTGTAACTCTCTAAACTATCAATTGTAATATGTGGCTTTTATTCTGTAATTTTGAACATATAAATAACTGATTCCTATTCAACATTATATAGAAGAATCTGATCAACCAGCACATATTTTTTCCAAAGCAGAAACTGTCACAGATGATGCTTGTGACTCTCCCACCTTTTCTCAGCATACCCTTTTCTGTTCATTATATTTTTTCCTTTTTCAGTTTTGAAGGAATCTGAAACAGATGGTCATAGCTAACTCCATAATCATGATGTAGAATTGTGTGTTTGGTTAGTGAGGCTCTTTGGAATGTTAATATAGATACTCTATTTCCAAGCATATAACCTACAGATTATATATATATATATATAAAACGTATAAATATATAAATGTATATATATATAAAAAACGTATAAAACGAAAATGAGATGCTGCAGAAGCATGAGCATTGTATGCCCAACCCCCAATTTCCACAGCATCTTTACACTAACTCCCTATAGATTGCTCCACTTCTCTAAATAAACCTCTTCTGTTGTTTCTTCTTTCCTTTTTATTGTATGTTTTATTTGTGTAGGCTTTCAGATAATCTTTTTCAAAGTAAAGTGCCTTTACAGGATTATGAGCTACCAAAGTGGAGCTTAAATAGATGAAAACATGAGCTACACTTACAAAAGTACTCATGGATATTTTACAGTTGTGAAATGTTGCTCTTTTCTGTCTCCCCCCTCCTCATGACAATATCTGAAAACTGCTCCACAATAACAATATATTAAAAAGCTTCTTCAGTTGAAAAAATGAATATTTCATCAGCATTCAAAATTCACATTTAGGCACACAGCATAGGAAGAAAGACAAGCTGTGACTGTGTGTAAGTACTGATTATGAAAAACTTTACTATTGGATTTAAAGCCTGGAAATGTGAAAATCAAATATTCTTATATATTTAGGAAGATTTCTGAATTATAATGGCTGAAATAATTGTAAAGTTCATCTTTGTCATTGTAAGATTCATGTTTTAAAATCCATCATGAAGTCTAAAATGTTAAATCACAGAATACTTGAGATTGGAGGGGACTGCTGGAGCTCACATGGGAAAATCCTCCTGCTCTCTTGCATGCTGCTCTTGAAATCTCACAGTTCCCCCCAATCCAACAATAAAAAAATATAAAATGAAGCTATAGCAGGGTATGAAAATTAAACTTTTCAGTACAGCAGATGTTATGTTTTTGCATCATACTTGAAAAGCTGCCTTTAGTCTTTAACAATTCATTTTTCAAGCTCAGCTTTACAATTAAAAGTTTAGATAACACTCCTTCCATTTCCTGGCCTGATCTCATATTGGCTGCTAACAGTAATTCTCCAGTGTTCTTACAATTAAGTAAGCTTGATTCACTCTATCATCACCACCATCCTCCATTAATTACACTGTGTGGGTGAGGTTGTTTTGGTTCATTAGAATGGATGAAAATACACTTGAACCAGCAAAATTCTGGGTTTTTGGTAGTTGCTTTTTCTTTTTCCTGTTGTTACCCACAAGTTCTGAGATTTCTGTTAATATTTCCATGATTAATGCTTGACTGCAAAGCAACATTCCACAAATTAGCTTTTCATAGTGAATATTATGATCATTATGTCTAAACACAATATGCTTGAGGTACCTGCCACCTTCCTTGCTTTTCCTTTTAGCTTGCTGCCACAGAACTGCTGATGAAGAAGCTGAAGCATGATTCTTTTGAGACATGAAATTTCATATATAGAAGATTCCCTCTTTATTGCAATAGACTCTCTGTGCTATTGCTGTTAATTTACATGGCAAAAACTGGTTTTGCTGTCTGTATATTGAGCGCACCATACATTCCTGTTCAGGTCCTTTGACAAACTAGCCAATACTGTTTCATCATCATTGAGAGTTTATATAGTTCATTAAATATATTGTGCATCATCATCTTGAATCTGTATTTCATTTCCATGAGCAGAAACTAAAAATACACTAGATCTATCATAAGACTTTCATATCAGTTTTGTTGCATTATAGTATTGTCGCATTACAGTATTGTCAGATAAGGCAACAAATGTAGTCTAAAATTGTGGCAGAGTCTTGGCTGATAAATCACAGAACTTTTCCTATCAGACAAAGAAAATGGGTGCTGTTTTTAAAATAACTTCAAGAGAACTTTACCTGTCATATGAGATTTTAGATATCTGATTTGGAAAAAAGTCTTTGTTTTGTTCAATAGACTAGATCAGAGCTTCCACTCCCACTTCTCAGAGAAAGTTTCATTTCATCAAATCTGCTCGATTGTATTGCCACCTACATAAAATGTATCTGGAGAGTTTAATACAAGACTACATACCTGGTGGTGAATACATCTACTGAATGTAACATTCTTTCATGGTTTATTATGGTTTGTTCACCATTCCAACAAAATATCTTCTATTTTCTTTAATTGTAATTTTTTTATTTAATTTAGAAGTGCATATTTTTTATCAGAAACAAAATATAGCAAATTGTAGAACTGAAGCACAATAGACTGTGCTTCATATATGAAATTTCGTATGCAGAGTCCAAAATGTACAATCAGCTTTGCTGTTTTGCTGAAATAACCAAACCAAAACAAAAGATGACACTACATTGCTTTTTGGGGGAGCAGTCAGCACTAATTTAATTCACCTTTTCTTGAAATCAATAAGAAACATCCTGCTGACATTGAGGTGAACAGACTTGGCCAGTTCTTGGCTCTTTTGAAAGTCACAGCTTCTGTGACTTTCTTACTCATATTTTCAATGCCAAAACAAGTGAACTTAAACAGAAGACTTTCAATTAAGATAAATTTTTATGAATTCCATATATAGGACTGGCCAAGTTACAGTGCTATGTTCCAATAAAGTGTATAGTATGTATAGAAAAAGCATGGGTAATGGTTTTGCTTTCTGTGTTGTACTTGGACCATGAAAGCAATAAAAAGCTTTTACTGATTTTACTCCAGAATTTGAGGGCTTCCAGGGGTTAGAGATTTAAAGAAAGAAACAATCCAAGCACATGCCCAATCTTACTAGAAATTAATGATTATTACTCAGTAGTTAATAGCATAAATTGAAATAAATTTTTCCTGGTGTGTAAATATATCAAAGCAAAGACAATCAAACGAATAACACTTGTCCATTTTCACTCCTTACTTAGTCAGATAAACAGTAGTGATTACAATATATTTCATATTTTTAATTGAAATGCCTAGATAAATTCTATAGGATCCAGTAAGATCATGCTAGAAAAATTGATAGATAGATAGATAGATAGATAAATAGATAGATAGATAGATGATAGATAGATAGATAGATACATAAATTAACATCTGCAGAATTCAGAGACATGCAGCAATTGCTGCCTTACCAAGTGTTTCTTTGTTAAGTAACACTGAATAAGGTAAGGGGGGAGAACAGAGCTAGGCAGTAACCGTACATCCCAGGTATGAATAGGAAAGAGTTAGGGTGAAATTTTATAAATTCCTTTAAAGAAGAAATCTATTCATTCTTTGTAGATGTCTGTGTACAATTGCATTTTTTTGGCCAGAACTGTCTTTACTTATGCTAGAAGCTAAGTAGATTCCAGCTCTGTTCCATAGTTCAGTGGGACTACCTGAAATTCCCAGACTTGGTAGGCAGAGAGTGGCAATGCCCTTGGTGAGCTTAATGAGTGAACTAGAAAATGTCATTAATTCTTGTTTTGATCATTAAGCTGATTGATAAGAAATAAAGCATGGATTTATATTTAAATATGTAAAAGGCATGATTCCACACATTAAAAAAGTTAAACATGCTATAAAAGCTGTATGTTAATCTGCAAACTGCCTATGAGTTAAAAAGGTGAGGTATATAGGGAGAAGAAAGAAAAGATGTCTGCTGGACTTTAGACTGTATCACTGAATAGCAATGCATCTTTCAGAAATCATGGTATCAAAGGTATCAGAAGTTAGAAAAAGCTGAGGCTTTCTCTAAAGTAAATGGCATAAAATGCATTATGATATTCCATGGAAAGCTATGGAACTCTGAGCTATGATCATGCAAATCTGAGATCTGCTTGACACTATTGCTTTTCGAAATACACGGTCCCATTATCTTATGTAAAGACCACGAATAATGACACGTAGCCTCCTCAATGATGATTTCAATCTTACATCACTGGTTTATCAAATGTGGATTCTGAAGATATTCAAGCACAGTTCTAGCACAAAGTTATTGCTGAGTTCTTGCATATGCTACTTTACCATTTCTTAATTTGGGGAAATTGTATAGTGACCCAAACAAACAAGCATCTATAAAAGGCTTTGTAAAATGTGCTATATACTCATAGTTGGATCTTCATGAAAGAGTACACATTACCATATTTTTATATTATTATATTTCCCTTTAATCTTGAAGAATGAGTAGAGTAACTGGTTAGATTCATCTGCCTAACAGCACAAATGTGAAGCGGTCCTTGTTTCATGTGTCTTTTGATAATGAGTGCTATCTTGCTGCAGAGAAAAGAAATCTTTGATATGCCATACACTCTTCAGAAACCTCCTGCCTGCTCATGCATCATAGGAACACTGTCAAGCCCTCCAGGCAAGGATTGCTCATTTTCCTTGCTGTTTTCACGCTCTAAATGATTTGAAATGTAAATAAACTAGAAGAGATTAATAGATTGTGAGGGACAGACATGAGTAAGAGGAGGGAAGATATTTGGAACATATTTGGACTTGGCATGTGATTTTGCTTTTAGAGCAAAGATTTTACAGCCTAGATGGTGGAATAATAACTGGAAAGAAATCCAGAAGACAAAGACAAGACTCCCTACCTGTATTCACAAATTTGTGAGGCTCTCCATTCAGAAGTCAGAACTGTGCAGTGAATGATGATTTGCATTGGTAATTTCTTTTAGTCATAGCTTAAATGCATCATAATTAATAGATAAGTTGCATAATGGCTAAAAGAATATATATTAGAAGAGATCATTTTTGTTCTTCCTGTCGCTACTTGGCTCTGTAGATAGCACCAAAATGGGCAATTTGCAAATTTTTGAGACAATGTTGTGAACATTTCGTATTCATGAAAGCACAGGTAGGGGTATTTCACACACTATGAAGCAGAAAAACTACTAAGCATTTCATTAACTATGGTTTGGGGGTTCAGTTCTGATTAGGCTCTGTTAAAAAACATGACCTCACTTAGAACAGTGCCTTACTCTTCAGTAAGGTCTGATTCTGGAGGGATTTTCTACCTAAGTGTTGGTTTTCTCATAAGCCTTCATCTTTACTTGCTGGCTAGTGAAACTATATATATATATATCTACATAGTTAAAATATAAGATATATTAAACATAGTTCTTCTCCTGCTAGTAGTTCCCACTGTCTCCTGAATCCCTGTACACATTCTTTTCTTTTCCTTGAGCTCCTAATTTAGTATGGAACAGATGTACGAGATTATGCATAAGGGGAAGAAAGCAAAGAAATATGAAGTTAAAACTGTTTCACAGTGGTGAATTTTAGGCAGCAAAAGAACAAAAACTAGCAACATTTATGCATGTGAAGGGTGTAGGACCATGGTATCCCTCAGACTGTAAGGGACCTCAAGAGGACTTTTGTCAAACCCCCTGCTCAAAGAATGGTTAACTCAGAGGATACTCAGAGCTTTGTCTGACTGGGACTTGAAAATATCCAAGGATGGAGACCACACAACATTATGCAACCATTCCAGTGCTTAATTATCCTTATAGTAGGAATTCTTCTCCCTATATCCCACTAGGACCAAACCACTTTGATTTATGACTATTATTTCTCTTCTTCTGGAATTTAGTGCAGTGCCTTTGCTTTTAGGTAACTTTCTCTTTGTCACTGGACAGCTGATGTTAGGTTCCCTAACCATGTCTTCTCCAGGTTGAACAAGCCCAGTACATTGGGCCCAAATGTGTTAGGGCTAACGTCTGATGCTTCTGGTAAAGGATTTCCTCTTCACTATGAATACTGGCAAGTTTCAGAAAATTTGCCATTTGAGGAATTCCATCATTTAGATAAAGCAGTAAGGAAGTAGTCAAGATGGATATATAGGTAAAGGATTCATCACCCAGATTCAAATGAGTACTAATAGCCCTTGTTGTCCTTAATCAGCTTCACTAAGGGCCTTCTCCCATACACTTTGCACAATGGTTCCAGAAGCCCTGTTTCATCCCTGCCGTTCCCTGACGAAAGTGTGTTGTAGGTATGCCTGTGTCCAGATCTTTCACAAACATGCCCATGTCTGCCCATGGACCCAGTTGATCTGGACTCTGACCTGTGAATTGACTTAGTGGCCTGACCTTGTATTTGCATGATCTTGCCTGGGCTTTTGGTTGAACCTGGTAGCATTTCCAGATCTGTGCTACTCGCTTGCCGGAGGCAAGTATGGTGAGATACATGCCCTACCAGCTCTTAGCATCCTGACATGAACAAATGAGTTTATATTACATAACATCATTCATTTACATGGAAGTGGGATCTAATGTAAAAGGAAGCACAAGTGAAACCAAAATTGGAAAAATAATTGCAATTCAGTAAAGCTGAATCTCTAGTTTGATCCATTGGTAAAAATTAATTTCCTTTTTCTTGGAGGACAGTGATCTACCCATTTTCTCTGATCAATGAATTTCCAGTAGAGGAGACAGTGACAGCACATGCCGATGCTTTAGGGTGCCTTGTGGGACAGTTTTGTAATGCTTCAGCATGTGTGGGAGTCAACCAGGTGATACAACAAAATTAGAAATCTGTCGTCTGGGTAACAGTTAAAAGCTGCAATAATGAGATGTTCTGTATGTGACACTTGACAAGACATTGTCTATAGAAACTGGCTTGGCTTAACCATCTGAGATTTATTGCTAATGAGATTTGTGTAGACTCTTGTTTCTAAACATAAAGGACATGGAGCTGTTGGAGCAAATCCAGAGGAGGCCACAAGGAAGATCAGAGGCTGGAGCACCTCCCATATAAAGACAGGCTGAGAAAGTTGGGGCTGTTCAGCCTGGAGAGGAGAAGCTGCATGAAGATCTCAGAGCAGCTTCCAGTGTTTGAAGAGGACCTACAATGGTGCTGGAGAGGAGCTCTTCAACAGGGACTGTAGCGATAGGACAAGGGGTAATAGGTTAAAACTTAAACACCGGAAGTTCAGGTTAGATATGAGGAGGATGTTCTGTCCTGTGAGAGTGATGAGGCGCTATTAACAGGTTGCCCAAAGAAATGATAAATTCTCCACCTCCAGCAGTGTTCAAGATCAGATTGGACAGAGTCCTGGGTGACATGGTCTAGGGTGAGATGTTCCCAGGGGGTTGGAACTGAATGATTTTAAGGTCCTTTCCAACCCAAACTATTCTGTGATTTTATGATTCTATGAAGCTGTAAAAAAAAATTAACCACAGATTTTTAGGGGACTTTTGTAACTGCACAACACATGGGAAAAGTTTCTGTGTCAGGGACAAAGAGACCAGACAGCAGAAAGAATTCCTGCTTTCATGGCATTAACAAGCCACCACATTAATTATGTTAGAATTTGCATTAAGTTTTGGAAACAGAACTAAATTGTGCAGTGGAAGACAGCCACAAGCAAGAGATACAGGGGACACACTGGAGGAGAAAAAATGTAGGCACTCCAGCAGTTACCTGATATTTTGATATAAATACTTGTGACTATTTAGCGGGAAAGGAATCTATTATATTTTTTCCAAGAAATACAAATTTCTACTACTTCAAAAGCAATTAGCATTATATTTGGTGACTAGTAAAAAGCTCACATAGGACCTTCTTTAAATTGAGTGTTATTATTTATACATACAGCAAGCAAGCATAAGTGGCTTTTGAGGCTTTGGTTTGATGCAAACAGCAGCTATTATCCATTATTTTGACTGGGAGCATGAACAGAAGCAGTGTCTAGAAAAGCTATCTTTTACTTTCAAATGCAACCAGCAGGAATGAAATCAACTTGTTTTAGAGACCACAGAGACTGTTGATTTTAAGCAGCAGAGGAAAATGCCAGAGAGGCTTAAATCAACAAAGAACCCACCTTCATTGCTAATAGATTCAGTACATTGAGAATAATGGGGAAGGTCAGACATTTACAGAGAAAGCTGCCTCCTTGAGGTTTATTGCAAGAGGCAAAATTTCAACCTCTATCAAAGGAGAAATTCAGTAATGAATAACAAAGTGGAAAAAAGAACTCCATTCAACCAATGTGTTTTGGAAATCTTATTCATGATTCTTTTGAGGAAAAAAATTATCTGACACCAGCAAACAGTTGTTTAAAGACCTGGTTAAAAATAATTTTAATTTATAAGCTAATTAAGTTTTGTGGTTTTTAAATTCCCAGGAGACCCATCCACTGTTCAGAAATTACACACTGCGGTATGAATGTGCCTGTTCTCTGTATTCTTCCATAGTGAAATAGGTGAAGCTTTGTATGAAGAAGTAAATTCATGCATGCTATTATGATCACAACCTACACTATATTCTGCCAGCTCATACACAGGAACACATATAATCCAATATCCTCCTTATTAATCATTAATAATCTATGATTCTATAAATAGCCTTTTATCTGCTTTTGTCTGCTTAATGGCATTGTGATCATAAAAAAGGATGTGCTACTTAAATCCAGCAGAGAAATCTAAATGTACTGTATCATTACAATTATCTTTATCAATAACATTTACAAAAGCCCTATGAAGTTTGCTTGACGACTTATTTTTCTAACATATTATGCAGACTGACATTGACTAGGCAAGATTTCTGTTCCAGTGACTTCTATTTTTAGAGAACATTTTAGGCCAGTCAGACCTTTAATTGCCAAATCATCCCACCTGATCTTTTAAAAATATATAGAAAATTAGTTCTCTTTCAATGCACCTCAAAAAATTAGCGTTACAGTTCCAAGTTATCTGTGAAAGCAGTTTTGCAGTGTACGACATCAGTAGATAATTTTGGAGTTTTCTTTAGCAAACACCGGAAAAAAATAATGACTCCATCTGCATGAATTTGCATGAAATCCTTATCCACCCTCCTGCCAAATACACCAAGTGTCAAACACACAATGAAAAGAATGTTTCTGCCTTCTCATTGTCCCATCACTCTCAGCTAGCAATGAATGTAGACCATTTCTCGGATTCATTTTGTTCCTGTTATGGTTAAAACATGGACATTTTATTCTTTATCACATGATTCTGCATACAGTTTTCCAGAAATATTATTCATATTCTATATCACTTTCATGCATTGCTTAAATGTTAATGTGTTATCAACTTCCATCTTTTAATTATTTTTATATGATTTCAATGCTTCTCTCTGAAGGATAGCTAAAATACCTCAAACAGCATAAACTTCTCTGTAACTATTTTATTAGAGCAATTTAAAAAGCATTTTAGTGCCGACATTCATATAATTTAGTTTACTAAAGAGAATAGGTCCCTCTTTTAATGGGGCGGTCACACATAAAGGCATCTTTACTTCAATTCTGAACAAGAGACTGTGTAACAAGGATGTCCTACATCCTTTGCTTCTATATCCCTCTTGCATGGAAGATACATTTAGAAGAAAAAGAAAAATAACATTTGCATTTCCATTTTCTATGGCTTGAAAGTTTATGAATTACGTTAATTTTTGCCAAACAGACATAGGCAACATATCTAGAGATACCAGGCTGGGAAGTAGCCATTTCTGCTTGTTTGGGATTCATACAAGAGAATCATAGAATCATTTAGATTGAAAAAGTCCTTTAAGATCACTGAGTCGAATCGTTAACCTATCACTGCCAAGTCCACCATTAAACCATGTCATTAAGTGCCACATCTGTATGACTACTGAACATCTCCAGGGATGATAACTTAACCACCTCCCTGGGCAGCCTGTTTCCATGCTCATCTCATCTTGATGTTGGCATCTAAATTAGGCCAGATGAATTGTGCCTTAATTTGTTATTTATCCTACATTGATTGTAAAGGAAGACAAAAGATGATTATTTCATGTGATTCTTATTGGTTTCGTATTTTCAACTACCACAAACCAACAGAGGAATAAAATTGCCCATTTTAAAATCTAAACACTTAGTGCATACACTCCTATTTCTAGGAGGCTATAATTGATCATGGTAAGGTACACCTTAAACATGAATAGAAAGAGTATGCATATACAAAACATAATGTCTTTCACTGTACCCTTCAAAGTCAGTATTTAAATGTGAAATAGCAGTAGGCTGATTTGTGCAAAGTTGACAGTAAGAGAAGAAAACAATGACTTATTTACACTGGGAGGAGTGAGCTTACTGCTGGTGCAAGTAGGAGAAGCTTTTTTGGAGTCAGTGAACAGTATTGTTCTAAAAAAAGAAAACCTCTGGAAATCTCTAATAATTTTTGTCCTGTAGTTCTCAGGGAAGGATTAAGCTATAAATTCAATTTACTTTTAATTGCTTTAGGTCTCTAAGGAACCAGCACATAACAAATGGAGTCCCGGAGGTGAAAATACTGAATTGGTCCTAGCATTATGTTTAAATGAAACACATAAAAAAGTTGCCAATTAACAGGTGCAGAAACTGAAATTATTTAGGATTTTATTTAATCTGAGGCAAATAGTTTCAAATGCAACAATTATCTAATTATACTGTTTTAATACTGTGGAGATGTTTACACTTGCTTATGAAGAAGACCTGAAAGCCTGAAACAAGGAGTAAATTCTTTATTTCCACTACAGCAAGTACACTATCATCTGCTTGACCTATAGCACAGCAATTAAGGATGCAGAGCTCAATTGTCTAGAGAGATTATGCAGAATTCATTCATTGAGCTGGAAATGTTTAATTAAAACACGAATCATAAGAAGAACATATATTTTTATGGTTTTGTGGAGTCTTATAGAATCTTAAGAGAATACATGCATTCAAAACAACAAAATAATAACCCACACTTGGCGGGGTTGCCTTGGCAAATCCATCTGCTGTCTGCACAATCTTCAAAGCTCTCCTGTATATGGGATTGGGTGAAGTTTACTGGTGAGCAGAAACTCAGGAATTCTCATTTGAGGTTCATAATTTCAGAGATTTGTGATTTTAATGGGAGTTAAGTATTACTGAGCATCTGATCCCATAATCAACACCAGGATATAAGGAAGGGAACGACTGAGGAACGGAGAAGGACGTGGAATTGTCTATGTTAATGTTAATGGAGCACTTACCTAAAGTATCACCTTGTAGTACCCTTCCTGCTAATCAGAAGTAATTTGTTGGCTACTTATCAGCACTTCCTGTATGGACCTACCTTTCCTTCCCATCCTTTGGTTCTTCACCTTGACTTTACATTCAAATGTGGAGGCTCATTAAACCTCACAAGGGTCACTTTGACAGCTAGAAGCCAAAGCATTTTTAGGGGTAAATATTGCAAAAATATATCAACATATTGCAATAAAAAGGTTGATGACAGAAGAATTTCAGGTCAGGTATTTAGCATTTTTGCATATACTTACAGGCACATGATGTGTTTAGGTCTTACAATTCTATCACAGATTTTATGGCTGAAAATTCTCAAGGATTAACAGAACAAATGCATTTCTGAGATTTTATGAAAGTGGAAAGGGGGGAGGTAAACACAACGTCAGTGTAGGGAGGAGAGACAGGTATCACAAACAGCAACAGAACTGTCTTTGAAAGACTGTCTTAAAAAGAAGTGGCAGAAGCTGGGGAGATTTAGCCAAAATAATACTTGAACTTGTGTTATCACAAGAAAGTGCTAGCACATCGGTGGACGTTACTTCAGGAAACAAAGTCTTTGACCATGGGATGAATCCTGAGAGACAGTGATAAAATCAAGAAGCGATATAGGCAGAAAGAAGTAATAACAAGTCTGGTGCACAGGCTTGTTCTTTCTGTGACAAAACACAGTCCTGAGCTAATCTGGCTAGAAAATAAGAAACATCTAAATTCACTGCTTTGCCTCTCCCCTTCCCCTCTGACCTCAGAGTGAATCATTTATGCTCCTAAGGAAATACATAGACATGTAAAGTGATTTTCAAAGTGTGATGGGTTTGGCTGGAATAGTTGATTTTCTTCACAGAACTGGTATGGGGTTGTGTTTGGGATTTGTGTTGGAAACATAGAAACAATATTGATCACACAGTGATGTTTTAGCTGTTGCTGAGCAGTGCTTACACAGAGTTGAAGTGTTTCCTGCTCCTCACACCACCCTACCAGCAAGTGGGCTGAGGGTGCACAAGGAGTCAGGAAGACATACAGCCAGGACAGCTGACCCCAACTGACCCAAGGGTTATCCCATACCATAGGATGTCATGCGCAGTATATAAGCTGGGGGAGGGGGAAGAAGGGAATGGGTACATTTTAATTAATGCCATTTGTCTTCCCACGTCAGCATTGGATGTGATGGAACTAGTCCTGGAAATGGCTGAACACCTAGAGTCATGAACAACTATGTTCTGCCATGAGGTCACTCACGCGTGCTGTAAGAGATCCCATCACTTTACATTAGGAGAAAATGTGCTTTAAAGCAACTGTGAGAACACAGAAAGTCGAGCATGTGTTTTGAGCCAGATCTTTATGTAAGAAAACCCACAGTTGTTTAAGGCCATCAATTACTTAGAATCATGGAATCACAGAACCATAGAATAGTTAGGGTTGGAAAGGACCTTAAGATCATCTAGTTCCAACCCCCCTGCCATAGGCAGGGACATCTCACACTAAACCATGTCACCCAAGGCTCTGTCCAACATGGACTTGAACACTGCCAGGGATGGAGCATTCACAACTTCACTGGGCAACCCATTCCAGTGCTTCACCACCCTCTCAGGAAAGAATTTCTTCCTTAGATCCAATCTAAACTTCTCCTGTTGAAGTTTGAACCCGTTACCCCTTGTCCTATCGCTACAGTCCCTAATGAAGTCTTTCCTCAGCATCCTTAAAGGCCACCTTCAGATACTGGAAGGCTGCTCTGAGGTCTCCATGCAGCCTTCTCTTCTCCAGGCTGAACAGCCCCAACTTTCTCAGCCTGTCTCCATACAGGAGGTGCTCCAGTCCCCTGATCATCCTCGTGGCCTCCTCTGGACTTGTTCCAACAGTTCCATGTCCTTTTTATGTTGAGGACACCAGAACTGCACACAATGCTCCAAGTGAGGTCTCCCGAGAGCAGAGTAGAGGGGCAGGATCACCTCCTTCGACCTGCTGGTCACGCTGCTCTTGATGCAGCCCAGGATACAGTTGGCCTTCTGGGCTGCGAGCGCACACTGCAGCCGGCTCATGTTAAGTTTCTTATCGGCCTGACTCACTTTAATTTCAGTAGTGGTGAGGCCTTGAGATATTTTAGAAAATACTATTAAACCCAATGTTATTAGTGTGAATTTACTGTTTAGGCATCACAAGGAGGTGAAAAGGCAGAGAAATCTGGAGAGCTTGCCAGTAAAAGGCAGGGTGTTGCATAACAAGGAAGCAGTAGAAAGCAGACTCCAGAATGCAGGGTTCAAGAATGCTTTCATTCAGAAGACAACCATGTTTGGGAAAAGTTAGCATGACTCAGTGGTACTGCAGACTGAGACAGGAGGTACAGGTTGGAGGCATTAAAAATTTACTGCTGGCTACCCTCCAGAGGAGTTTCATGTCTGTCACTAAGGGTAGAATTTGGCTTACTGTCTGCACAGTGCGAACTCTTCCTAATTACACTACATATGCCACTTGCTGCTTTTTCTTTTATCTTTTCTATGCTTCATAGTGATTTGTCACTGTGTAAAGGTCTATTTTTTCTCCTTCCTGTTAAAAAGCACAAGAAAGAATGGCATGTCTGCTACACCTACTTACTCTCATGAGTGGCTGAGTTGCATGAACAGTCAGTAGCATGAATTTGTTTTCATCTCTCTTAAGTAATTACTTGACAATAAAGCTCTTTCTTCATTACTTTAGAAAGCTTTGTGGTGCCTTCTGAGCATTGCTTGCATCTCAGGCATATGGTCTTTTGTCTGTAGATGCCCCCACCTTCATCCGTTATTGTTACTTTAGGAGACATCAGTTCTTAATCAAGAGAATGCTGTGTAAGGCTGTGTGGGTTTGTACTTTTTCAGTCAATCCCAACAGCTGCACGCACAAACATAAATTAAACTATAAAGAATCTAAGGAGATTATAATGACTGCAATTAACTTCCAACTTATTTAATAAAACGGGTGTTTCCAAAGAAGGGTCATATAAAAGGAACAGATTGCATGCAGTTAAAAAGAAAAAAAAAACCACTTTACTGTTCATATCCAAGTGGTAGCAAAAGAAAAGTTTGTTTTGATTCCAAGGAGACCACGGCAAAAGTAGAGAGTGGTTTGCTTTGTCTTGGGCTGTGTTTTTATGTGTATTTATTTTTGTAGAAACTGTTAAATAATCTGGTGCAACTGGTAAAGAAACACCTTTGAATGTCTGTTTACTGTATGAAAGCAGCCTTAATTGAGCAAAATATCCTTTGATAATATTAGCATTATCTATCTTATGTTAAAGTTTTTTGAAATGCATAATCTCATCCGTTTTCCTTCTCTGTTTGGTCACAAAGATCTCTGGTTTTAAACTTATGAAGAAAGAATTTTACATTTATATTTTTTTAATGGTTTCGTTCGTCTGATATGCATAAAGGTAATTTTGCATTTATAGACCATGTTCCAGCATGAATGCAAATCCACGCTTTTATTGGGCAATTGACTTGTGAAATCTGTTTAAATACTGAATTATTTGATCTCACACTATTGAATTCATAACATTTGTAGTGATGCAAAGCTTCATATACTGTACCTATCATAGTCCAGAAGTCAGATAATTAAGGCTTTGAGAAAGCAGCAGAGGTTTCAAGAGGGCAAGGTGTAAATGCTTAACCTGCTAATGCCAAAGCCCTACATAAAATGAGCTGAAGTCAATGAAAGCCAAACTGACTATCAAGACTGAATGAAAGCCAAATGCATAGCCAATTCTCTGATGACAGGATGTGATGGAATTCCAATAGCTCAGTGAAACTATACTCATATACAGGAGGTTGGATGACACAAAACAGCAAAGTTTGGAAGGGAAGAAAATTCAGAAGTATTTTATAAATGATGTTGTAGCAGAAAAAAACCCAATGTTATTTATGGTTACAGATTCCTGTAATTAGTTAGGAAGACTACAGACAACATTAATGTTTAGCAATAAAACAGTTCTTTGGCAGTATCGGTTCAGTACAGCATCATTGCAAATGTTCTTTGCACAGTGGGGATAGAAACAGAGTGGTAAAGTCATAGAATCAGAAAATGGTTTGGGTTGGAAGGGACCCTAAAGCTCATCCAGTTCCAACACCCTGCCACGGGCAGGGACGTCTTCCACTAGATCAGATTGCTCAAAACCCCATCCAACCTGGCCTTGAACACTGCCAGAGATGGTTATCTGATGCAAAGACAATAAGAACTGAATGCTCTCATCTTGCTAGTATATGTTGGAAAATACAGACATACGCAAAAAAAGTCATAATCTTATAAAAGTATTTCGTGACAGAGACATGGTTTAACTATTTTTTGGCCTCTCTGTTTGCATCAGCTTTCTTTTAGTAAGTGACAACCATTCTGCTTTTTTCTGCATCCTCCTCTTATAAAATAAAAGGAGTACACATCTTTCTGTGTCCTGTGTTTGCAAACACATTGCTTTCCAATGAGGTAACAATTCATATTTATTCCGATGTATCTACTTTCTCGTATAATTTTAACAAGAACTATCAATTAACCAGAATCTCCAGAATGAACTCTTTCTCTCCATCATCTCAGTGCAAACTTCAACACCAAATCTTGCATGTTTTACTGAAAAATACCTTGGTGTTTGACAGAAGGAAAGTTTAACAGAGAAATCTGTGTGTGGAATAACTGACTTCTATTATTCACTACATAGCTGTGCAAAAACATAGTTTCACTGCAGTGCATAAAGAGAAAAAAAAGGATTATTTTATCAAATTAGAATTATTCTTTGAAAACCTTGGTCAGCAAAGTTTCCATTGGTATTAGTGATTCCTACAATAAAACGTCTTTGTGTCAAATCCTGTTCATACTTCCAAGAAACGAATTAGCCTTGATTATTACAGTAGTACAGAAGGAAACCATACTAGTTTCTTAGATACCAGCAAAACACATCTTGTCCACAGTCACTGCCTTCCACAACATAATTATATTTTTTGCAAAGATGGTTTGTCTATCTTCATCTAGAGCTAGGATTTCCTTCAGTTCTGGTAGATAGATTAAAATAGTATTTGATTTATTGGATCATCCCAATTCTTCCACAAATATGACTAGTCTTTTCCGGGTTTAATATTTGAAATTCTGATTGAAATGATTGTCTAATTCTTTTCCAGATCACCGTTAAAAATATCAGTCATTATTTCAAACATGTAGGTTATGCTCTCTGTCCTTATATGTACACCTGGGTACATGCAAGAATGCATCATTGCTTAGGTCTGTGCTCTGACCTTGTTTAATATACCAGTAAAGACAGCCCATGAGTGTCCTTTAAAAATGCTCTCCCTGACAGATTTTTCTTTGGTTATTCACATTTTAAGCTGCAGTTCTATCTTGTCCCTTGAGCTGCCTGTTTCCGTTCTGATTTGCACATTTCCTAATCCCTGACAGCACTATATTCTTTCACTGCAGTAACTCAATCTTGCGGTTTAACCCCAGCTGGCAACCAAGTCCCACACAGTCCCTTGCTCACATACCCCCAGTGGGTGAGGGGAGAGAATCAGAAGGGTAGGAGGCAGAAAACTCATGGGTTGAGATAAAGACAGTTTAACAGATAAAGCAAAATCTCCACACACAAGCAAAACTAAACAAGGGACTCATTCACCACTTCCCATGGTCAGGCAAGTATTCAGCTGTCTCCAGAACAGAAGGGCTATATCATGTGTAATGGTGACTTGGGAAGACAAATGTCACCACTCCCAGCATCCTCCCTTCCTTCTTTTTCCCCAAGCTTTATATACTGAGCATGACATCCTATAGTATGGGATAACACTTGGGTCATTTGGGGTCAGCTCTCCTGGCTGTGTGTCCTCCCGACTCCTTGTGCACTCCCAACCCACTTGCTGGTGGAGTGGTGCGAGTAGCAGGAAAGGCCTTGATTCATTTACGTTCTACTCAGCAATAGCTGAAACATCCCTGTGTGATCAATGCTGTTTTCAGCACAAATCGAACATAGCTCGTATCAGCTACTGTGAAGAAAACTGAATTTATCCCGACCAAAACAAGCTCACTCAGCCATAAATATAATCTGCTAGTGTCTGAAATACTGTCTCTTTGTTTCAGACTACTTCTTTTGATCCTAATATTCTCACTTCCCTGCCCCACTCTATTTCTTTTTAGGAACGCTCTTGTACTACTTAAAATTGCTTAAGTTACAGGACAGGCAGGTTTCAGCTCTCTCTCTTAGAAGGTACAGTCACACATTTTCCTCTGATTCTGCCCAATTTCCTTGAAACGCCTACCCTAATGACTTCAGGAAGACTATGAGCACCAGGAGGCTATCAGTTCCAGGCTGCCATTGCACTAACCCTACCATTGCACACTCTATTCCATCCTTAATTTCTTTCCTCCTATCTACAGCTACAGTCAAACAGCAATGATGAAGAGCAAACTTGCTGACATCGGTTATAAATTTAGTTTTTTCTCAGCTTCCAACTCCCTAAATATTTCAGGCAAATATCTCCAGGCTCCACGTGCAAAACATGAAATACACAAATAGCTTTAAACGATGAAAAACTTGGGAGAGGTTCACAATGCTAATTAACTGTCATGTTAGTTTTCTATAATGGCACATGTGAGTATGGCAGTTATCAATCTGAACGCTCTCTAAAGAACAAATAAAACCAACAGTTAACTGGCCCTTGGGTCTTTTGAGTTTTTAATGAGAAAATGAATTGAAATATATGTGCTCTTTTCAGCTGTCATTTGAAATACCATACTGCCAATAGTCTTGCAGAAGTATCATCCGAACATTCACAATGGAAAGGCTATAAAGGACTACCACATATTTAAAAGGAGTTTCAGTGTAAATGGACTGCAAGCAAAATCTGAGAATTGAGGTGTCTTCCCTGAGGTTACACTACCTCCCAGGGGCAAGAACGGAACCCAGGTTTATGAAGCTTAGTTCTGTGTTTCTCCAAGACAAAGGCTTCCTTCTGGAGACATGAGAACAGGGATCTCTTCCTACACATGTGTTGCTAGAATCATAGGATAGTTAGGGTTGGAAAGGACCTTGAGATCATCTAGTTCCAACCCCCCTGCCATAGGCAGGGACATCTCACACTAAACCATGTCACCCAAGGCCTCATCCAACCTGGCCTTAACCACCGCCAAGGATGGAGCATTCACAACCTCCCTGGGCAACCCATTCCAGTGCCTCACCACCCTTACAGGAAAGAACTTCCTCCTTATATCCAATCTAAACTTCCCCTGTTTAAGTTTTAACCTATTACCCCTTTTCCTATCGCTACAGTCCCTAATGAAGAGTCTTTCCTCAGCATCCTTGTAGGCCTCCTTCAGATACTGGAAGGCTGCTCTGAGGTCTCCATGCAGCCTTCTCTTCTCCAGGCTGAACAGCCCCTACTTTCTCAGCCTGTCTCCATACAGGAGGTGCTCCAGTCCCCTGATCATCCTCGTGGCCTCCTCTGGACTTGTTGCAACAGTTCCATGTCCTTTTTATGTTGAGGACACCAGAACTGCACACAATGCTCCAAGTGAGGTCTCACAAGAGCAGAGTAGAGGGGCAGGATCACCTCCTTTGAACTGTTGATCATATGTAGCTCAGGTCGGACCAGGCAGTTGGACTTCTGACTGTAAAGGAATCAGCTTTGAGTAAAACTTCTCTCCTCTCAATGGTAACAGGTAAAGCTTTTCCTTCTTTGCATTTTTATAAAGTGAAAGAGATGGGGCATGCAAGAAGGAGAGAATTCTTTAAACTGTGTCATCAGCAATATTAATCCATTGCATATTTCATTACACATGGCTTCCTAAAGAACTAGAAATGCATACAGCTGAATGATGGTACATCTTTGCATAAGTTATTAATGCACTACTGTAATCCAGTTCTTTTTAAAGGTCAGCAGTGCAATCATGCAAACATAGAAATGGAGAAGCATCTGAAAAGGTGGGGGGAACAGTTGTCATGTCATGCAAAAACTTGACAAAATCATTAAGCGTTAGAAGTCAGTAACAAAAGGAGGCTTATTTAGAACCCTGAACCTATTCAATCACATTTACAATGCTCTTAAAAATTCTTATTTTAGTTAATTGCATGAAATATAGGCAAGAGACCTAGGGTTTTTTCAGCTTTCTGCTCTTCCCTGCAACAGACACATCGATACGAATTCTTGGTTTTTGCTAAAGAGTGTTTACACCTCTGTTTCTCTGATATGTGTATTGCTTGTGTAGAATGATGAATTTTACAACCTGAATGTTGCACCAGCATAACACAGCTTTTTTCTAAGCAGTGGATTCTGATAGAAGCTCTTGTTCCCAAGTGCTTCACCCAGCAGAATGAGACAGACGGCAGCACGAAACAAAACAATGTGTAAACACAATGTACCCGGAATTAATGAAGAATTAGTCATAGGGTAAATAATAGAGAAAAATTAAGAGGGAGAGGCAAGGGGGAAAAAGCATATGTTTTTGGATGACATTTTAATAAAGATGAAGAAAAGTGACATAAGAAGCTGTTTTATTTTGGCATTTGTCTTAGGATAAGGCCTGGGGAACTAACCATGCCTGAAGCTGCACCCTATTGATGCTACAGGAAGAAGATAATCAAAGACGACATTCCAAATCATTCAGCTCCTTGCAAGGGAATCTGACAACAGGAGAGACTTTTGTTCTAGGAGGATGCACAAAACTTATCTACCATCAGACAGAGTTTCCTGTAGCATCAAAACCAGTAAAGAATATAGGACCCTCGTTAAAGTAAATTAAAGAATGAGTAGGTATAAGCAAGAATATATACTCTGCCACAAAGCATGGCCAGACTACAGGCACTGAAGGTATTTATCATGGTGTTGTTAGTTGAAAATTTAGAGGAAGAGACCCCATATCATTGAGTAAAAAATGGTGTTACAGATTACTGGGGAAATACAGGGAAAAGGCAACTTGTTAAAAGCAAAGCTAACAAAATATGGGAGGTTTGGGATCTGTATTACAAAGTTGTGGCAATATCTTCATTACCTTCTATTGCCCAGTCTTGTAAATCTCCATGGTCAATGAAAAGATTTTTAAATATCTGTTTTAGGGAGATAAGGTTAATTTTACTACAGAATTTCCCATTTCTCTCTGGCAACTATAAAGAAGTAATAACTCAGATCTATAAATCTATACCTGATTAGCTAAATCCCATTAGATATCTCCTGAATCTTGGGTTGATATTAGACCAGATGTCCAAACCCTTTCAAAATTATCTGAAGCCAAATCAAAACCATTCTGCATTAGAATTTTCCTGCAAGACTGTGAGGAAGAATAACAGTATTGTACTTAAATCCTGTACAGCCAGCATGATGCACACCTCTGTATTTTTCTTTTGGAAGAGATAAGTATGAAGAATGTTGAATAGGAGGATCCTTGACTTTTAGATGTAAGAGCAATAACTTAGACTCATCATTTGGTCAGGAAAAATAATTCCCACTGAGCAGGGACATGTGAAAAAAATAGAGAGGAAAATAAATAATCAATAACTCTTTGAGCTGCAGTTTCCTCCTGGGAAAGCTACCAAGAAATAGTAAAGTAGGAGTTAGATCAGCCACATAATCCTGCTTCTAGAATTTTATAAAGTAAAATGTGCTACCTTTAACAAGAACTGGAGCTTTAGTTATTCAGAACCTGCCTTCAGGGAAGCCCTGTTCTGTATAATTGTGTCTGTCTTCTCAGCTAAGTACAAAACAAGTAAAATATTGAGATGAAACTTGTTCATAAACAGAACATGGTTATATTGGTGAACAGACAGTTGCCTTTCAAACAAGCATAGGTCTGTATTGCACAGCAAAAGGTTTTCTTGCTGAGCAGGACCTAGGAATAAAAAAAAAGGTAATCTTAGCATGCTGCAAAATGGCTTTAGCACAACACAGATTTTCAAGCACTAAATTCACTTTTAGATGCATTTCCACTATGTGTCAGAGGCATGAGTTGATTTAAGTGAGGGATTTGTGGGAGAGTGGAATAGCTGCAAGGGAAAGATATACTACAGTTTTGATTGATGTGTGGCAGGCTGCCTATTAATTTGGTATGTATGTACATGTTAGCTGAATGCACTATGATTGCTTTGAGATAAATGAACAAACGATGCCAATGAGTATCAGTACCTATTTGTAATACTCATGTTCTTCGCAGTGTTCTGCAAGGCTGACAGCCTGGAATTCATTCATAAGTGTGCATAACGACAGAAATAGAATAGGAACATAATGCAGACAAAAAATAATACCATCTGTTATACACATCTTTGAAGGTAACAAACAGAAGAAAAACTGCCTGCCTAAAGATTCAGGGACAACATGGGTAGTAAATATAGAGGATACTGTTGCAGACTTCTTTACCTGAGCTAGAGTCCTAGGTACCTTTCTTCCTCAGTGGAAAACCACAATTTACTCATATATGCTGTGCTTTAGATGTCCTCGTTATCTAACAAAAGGAAAATTGTAGGCAAGTACCTATAGTTAGTGAGATGAGAATCACCCCTGTATACATATTCTGCTAGAAACAAGAGCAAGGTTTATCTCAAAATACCTGAGCAGACTGGACGGAGCAACCAACCATTTTTAGTGGTTGATAATGTTATTTTCCAAGAGCAAAAGGACCCTTCCTCCTAAGCAGGAACCAGTCCTAAACTGCCAAACTGTGACCATAAGCCTAATTATACAGATGTGCACTGACGTCACTCCATTAAATGAAGGATGCAGATAAACACCTTACAGTGGTGGTGCTGTTAGCACATAGCAAGCCACCCTACTCAGACTTGGGAAGCTTGGTGATACCAACCCATTTTAAAAACAAAAGATATCATTTCTTGGAAGTGTGTGAGCACAACCCTGCACTGAATGTTCCACACAGAGTTTTAGGTAATTGCTATGTTCAGTGTGATTTCTCTCAATAGAGTAAGTGTAGAGAAGCTATCAGGTTAGGTCTGTGGAGTTGTGGGGTTCATGTTCTGAACAGCCAAACTGTGCTAACCACCTGTACCTGCCAATGCAGCCTGGGATGTTCCTAGTCAATGAAGTTGGTAGCACTTCTGTACAGTAACATGCTGCACGGTATGCTGCCAATGTGATTTGAGATAAAAAGACAAAAGAAAGAGAAGACAAAAACAAATGTGAAATTTAGTATGTGTTTCAAAGTCATGGGTTCAGTGGGAGTTCTGAAATGCAATTAAAACCGCCAAACTACGGTAAATTCACCAGTGTAGCAACTCTGGTAACAACTATGATTTGAAATAACAATTTCTATTCTTGTTGAATCATTAAAAGCCTAAAAGAATTGAAATAGCATCTCCCTAACTATTCTTGACAATTTCAGAAATAGACATGTTGATGTATCTCTTCCTATATCTCTTTCCTATAAGACTCTTCCAGGCTCTTAGACCAGCACTGAGTGTATATGTATTACTGTCTCCATAAAATCATTTTCCTTGCAACAGACAGAAGGAAGTTGTAATCATCAGTAGCCCAGAAAAAAAAAAAAAAAAGTAAAGTTTAATCAGAAAAAAATCACAAATCTTAAAGCCATTTAAGCAGATGAAAGTGGTGTCAGTCTTTGTAGTATTAGATTTTTAACACCAGATGGTACTCTCTGAAGGTGCAAATTGCAGTACCACATGACTTAAGTTGTTGTTTCAAAGTAATAAAGATGCATTTGCTTTTATAAAACTCATAATGAAATGATTGCCAAAGGTTCAGTTTCTTGTCTTAGAATAAGAAAGTATTTTGAAGAAAGAAAAGAATTCTCATTTTTTAATATTTTAACAGTGTTCAGACTTATTAAATATTTTATTAAGAAACATACTGGACTAATGATTTTCAGCATTTGAACATTCGGAAGTGAAGAAAGCAATTTAGTGTGTGGTTTTTTAACCTCGGGGTTTAGTTGTCTATGCATAAATGTGAACTGTTAGATGTTAGCTGGTGGTTCTTCAGCATCATTGTGATTCATCAAAATTTCCAGTGAAGCAAATGGGAATCTAATTGTAAAGGTATAAGGCCAAAATTGTGTTCAGTCTGACATTTTATTTCCTTTAGTTTACTAAACATGGTTTTGCTGAGTTTCTACAGTTTGAGATTGAGCACTTAACCCTGCACTTAAATTTTGAAACTCATCTAACACAAAAGAAAGCATGAGTTTCCAAATAGTGATAGTGTCATCACAAAAGAATGCTTACAAGTCATAGCATTCACAGTTTTATGGCACTGCATTTCCAGTTGTAATTAAGGACTGCTCATGAGTAAATGACTGAAAATCATTAGATGAAATAAGCTAAATTACTCTTTGTGTTGTGTTATGAGAGGAAAGGGGACTAAAGTTAAAGTAGACAAAGTTAAAAACACCTGAAAAATCACTGACATTACTCAGTTGAAACTCTGATGAATTGCACATATAGTTTTCATTTTCTGGATTGAAAAGGAATGATAGTTGCTCTGTCAAAATAAAACAATAGAAATATGTGCAGCAGGATTTAGACAAATCCGTTGCAAGCTCCCTTACAGGGTTTTTCCCCTACTCTTTAGCTAATCTGCTGGACATGTAAAATAAGATTGAAGTTGAACAATTCACTATTGGAGCCAAAGTGCAGGGAAAAATTCATTATGCCAGACACCTCAGCAAAGCACTTTTTAGTGTCTTGACTGGTTTTGTTTCACACTCTGAATTGTAATATGTTGCTGAAGAACATAAAGCATTTCTTATTTGCTGACAGTTGTAGTGCATCCATTAAGGAGTTTGCTCATTTAATACGCCTTCACACCAGATCTTCATTTACATCATGTGTTCTCAACTTTCTTTTTTTTCCAGACAAATATCATGTTTTTCCATCTCTTTACATATAACTATATATATTTTCCTGCTGAAAGTTATAAATCTATACAAGAAGATGCTTAGGATTGCATTTCTGAAGCAAAAGAGTATTAGAAATATATCAAGGTTACAGTACAAGTCAATGTACTCATCCTCTTCTGAGCAATCTGTCACTCTGCACTTCCCAATGGCACACACTAATGGCATGATACTGTTAGGAAAATGTGAGCTGCATAGAACAGTAAGCATTTTTCATGTCTTCAGTTGATTATCTTGATCAAAGTATAACTCCTGAGCATGCGTGAATGTCTTGTCATTACTTATAAAGTGCACTTTGCTTTGTTTTTGACTTATTAATGCTGATATAAACAACAGGTAGCATCTGACTCTCTTATCTGCATTTGCCAGTCGATTTATCTATCATTACAATGTGGAAATGTGGAAATGAGAAAGAAAGTGACTTACAGCAACAATTCCTAAGTGAGCATTGATTAATCTTGAAAAAATGTCTAATCTGCCCCCAAATTGGAGTTCATAGTGTAGAATATCACCTTATCAAATGCTAGAAAGTGACAGAGAGGAAACCCTCAAATTTCCTGCTTCCTTTCTCTTGGTAGTACATATTAAGCATTTGGTTTATGTTGCTTTCAGTTACCTAAAGGAAACACTGCAAAGTTCTAAGCATGTATGAGCATGTACATTTTAGTAGTTTATTAATTAAGCTGACATTATAATGCATGTCAACAATCACAGCAGGCTTCAATGGGAGCCTTATTACAACAGATATTGAAAGAACGCTATGGTGGCTGTCACAGATTAACCTTACTGGCATTATCAAATGGACATTTTGGGCTCAGGTAGGGAAACATAGTTTATTAGTTAGAGTAATGATAATGTTGTTAGTTTCCTGCAGTAGCTAATTATAGGTGCCAGATAACATTGACGCATTTAAGGATCTGTTGCTGTTTTCTATTAAAGTCTTAGAACGCACAGTTGTATTGTACAAAAAATATTTAAAATGAGAAAAGAGGTCTTTAAAACAGATCTGCATAAACCTGAAGCAGAATTTAACAAAAATATTCTAAACAACAGTGTAAGATATTCATAAATGTGCGTAACTGTTCCCAATAGGGCTGTGAATCTCTAAAACTGACTCTTACTGGAACACAAACTACCCACAAAGCCTTGACATGGAGAAAATAAGACAGGGACAGCTTATATATTCAAGACAAAAATTTACCTCAGTTTTCTGTGCTAATCATAGAATTACAGTATAGCAGAGGATGGAGAGCATTTTTGGAGATCATCCAGTCCATAACCATGCTCAAAGCATGCTCAGCTACAGCAGGCTGTCCAGGTCCATATATGTAGTCAGGTTTTGTTTATCTCCAAGGATGGAGACCCCACAGCCTTGCTGGGAAAGCTGTCCCAATGCCAATCACCATTACAAGGAAAAAGAAAAAAAAAAAAGGCTTTTTTGGTATGTTTAAGCAGTGTCCTGGGTTCAGCAGCAGCAGTCAGTTTTTCTCCTTCTTAATAGCTGGTGCAGCGCTGTCGTTTTGACTTTCGGCCTGGGAATAATACTGATAAAGCCGATGTTTTCAGTTGCTGGTCAGAATGTTTACCCTGACCAAGGACTTTGTGAGTCTCATGCTCTGCCAGGGAGGAGGAGAAGCCGGGAGGAAGCAGAGACAGGACACTGACCCAAACTAGCCAAAGAGGTATTCCATACCACAGCATGTCATGCCCGGGGATGTAACTGGGAGTTCCCCAGAAGGGCATGTCCTCTTCTCTGTCGGGCTCATTTCTGGCGGGTGGTATCGTATTCTCTTCCCTTGTTATTTCCCTTATTATTATTATTATTATTGGTAGCAGTAGTGATTTGTGTTATACCTTAGTTACTGGGCTGTTTTTATCTCAACCCGTGGCAGTTACATTCTTTCGATTCTCCTCCCCATCCCTCGGGGCGGGGGGGGGGGGGGGGTAGAAACTGCGTGGCTGACTTGCCGACTGGCTTAAACCACGACAAGCAATTTCTTGTAATTCAACTTGTGCCCATGCACAAATGATTTAAAGTGGATTCTTCTCTTCAAGCTTGTTCTCAAGCCAACAGCTTTCGGGGGCTCATACTCTTGCAAAAAATCCTTAACAACCACTTCTGCAACCTTAGGAAGAAACTTTTACATTTTAGCCCATCTGATGCCTACTCCTGTCAGGAGCTCCTGATCTCTGTTCATACTACCACCCTCCTTCTTACTGTATTTTTCCAAAGTTTATCTTCTATCTTCCAGATGTCCTCCCCAAACTGGGCATCTTCTGTTGCCTTTATGAAGAGGTAGAAGGTTCCTCTCTTCTGTCCTTCCAATCTGGCCCAGAATGAAGCAGCTGAGAGAAAGTAAACAGCTCTTTGTTGCAGGCCAGGCCCTGTTTTTAACACTGCATACTACACTGTTTGCAGGAAAGAGCGAATCAACATAAACCTTTCAGGATGTTATATGAGAAAGAAGTAATGCCTTTGACACTTCTGACTTAGCATGCTGAAAACTTTGAGTGCGTACTTGGGTAATTTGTGATGTTGAAGTATAACATTTATCATCTAATTTCCAGGCCTCTTGGAATACATGCTTTGAAACTTCTTGATTTGCTGTGAAAAAAGTGAGTTCTCATTATTTCTGAGAGTGTTTTTGTTTAAATAGAGTCCTATCATGCCATTCTTCTGTTGACAGTTTACAAGAAACAAATGGAAAGGCATTGAGTTATCAAATTAATGAAAAGAAAAACAAATTTCTGAAAAAAGATGGCATATGAATTTATGAGCAAATTAAATGATAACTTATGCATGTAAGAGCACCAGGATCCCTTGGCACAATAGACAATAGTGCTCCCAAGAAGCTCTTACTGTCTGCTTCATCAATCATGCGCACAATGAAGAGTTCCTAAGTATTCATTGACTTGACAGCAGCTTCAAAAGACACTATTTGGTCAACAATTCATGTTCCTGTAGATTTGCATAATAAAACGTAAAAGCTTCCTAGGAAACACTAGGCTCTATTAGGTCAACCATTGTACAATTCTGCACATGGGATTCATTTCACTTTAAACATTCCTTGATTCCTTTTTGAATGTGTATGAATAGGTTTATGCTTTAATTTGTTTTGAATTTTTCCTGGACCAGTTTATGAAATGGAGATAAGAGGTTAAAGCACCACAAAACATGAAATTGCTTCCCTATTTCATTATAACAATTCTTATGAAGCACTAGCTGTTTAGAGGTGTGCAGGTATGAAGACTGACATTCGTGTGGCAGAGAACAGCAAGAAAAAACACTTCAAAGGAAGACTGAAAAGCATTATGTTGCTTGTGGATGAATAGGAATAAAAATTGAACTGCATTCAAATCTTCCCTGTATAACAGTATGTTAAGTGCAAATAACAGGAACGTAAAAGAGATAATTTGAACTCTTTAAGGCGGGCAATGGAAAATGGCTGAAGAAACACAAATTCACAAAGATATTTGGGAACTAAGGCTAGGATGGAGAAATTCTGAGAACAACCAAACAGTACAGCAAAGAAGTTGTATTGGGGGTCTGGAGAATACATGTGAAGATGCAGGAATTTTATCAACTGCAGAAGCCTTTAGACTAGTTAGAATAGTGACAATAGTCACAGAATCATAGAATGCTTTGGGTTGGAAGGGTCCTTAAAAATCATATAGTCCATCCACCTTCCGATGGGCAGGGACACCTTCCACTATACCAGGTTGCTCAGAGTCCCATTAACCTGGCCTTGAACACTGCCTGGGATAGAGCAGCCACAGCTTCTCTGAGCAACCAGTGCCAGGGCCTCACCACCGTCACTATAAAAAAATATCTTACCTATGTCCAAGCTAAACCTCCCCTCTTCCAGCTTAAAACTGTTGCCTCTGAGAGGATCTAATGCTGGCCAGAAACTATCTCTTCGTCACGATGCGTGTTAAGCAGAGAGCACAACTTCACATGCAAGACCTGGTTGTGTCCAGGTACAACTGACATCTCTTCATGAAGGAGATTGTCTCTAGTGATCTACAGTTTGCATTGCATTGTTAAAACAATCCAACTGAATGTTAGCTGTTAGTTATCTATAATGATATTCTTACTAAATAAGCTGAGAAAGGGAAAATTAGAAATTTATAAGGTTTGACCAAATACCTAACTCCTAAAAAATTGCTTTGGATTCCAACTTGTACAAAAAATAAAATGTTATTAAGTCTCTTCAGAGACTACTAAATCCTTCCTGATGTATCCAACATATTTTCCCTCAATAATCTTTAATAGAAAAAGCTTACCTGAAACATCTCCCAGGTATACTCTGCATGGAAAAGCTGCCTTTATGAAGTGCACAGGAGGTAAGAAACAGTGGGGACTTGAAAGTGCTCCTTGCCAGTAAAACATAAACTCTGTACTTACGAGAATGATCTGGAAAAAGAAAATTAAGAAATAAAAAAACATGATTTATTAAGGAAAGAATCTTTCTAAAGTATGGAATGAGAAATTAATCTATTTTCCAAACAATATTTTCCTTTGGAAATGATTGGTGAGCTGCAGCATATACAAAAATTGGACATATACAGAGGTGAACTAAGGAAGTAAGGCTCTGATGCAGCCGTCACTCAGCTTCTCTTTATTCAACCATGTGATCAGCAAGGAAAATGAGGTTTAGATCTACAGTCTATATACTTTCTAGTGACATAGCTAGGGGCTAAGTACCTATTTGAGGATATATTATGTAGAGTCAAGGTCAACAAACTCTTGTTACAGAAAGCAGAAGGCAATGGTTATGGAATAAATTGTTAGCATCTATATGAATAAAATAAAAGGTGTTTAGAAATAAGAGAAGTGGTGGAATACCTGGCATGTCTTACACGCTACCTAGAAGTAAGAATATTAAAGTATCAAAAAGAGTTGCAATGAAGGCTATTTGATGATGAAAAGAGGAAATATTGGTGGCAGGGTGAATGGAAAATAGAAGAATTCTCATTTTTCATCAATAAAATTTAATAGTATAAGGGAGAAAACTGCTGGTTTAATTATTTTAAACTAGAAAAAGAAAGCCTTAAGATCATAGACTGGAGAAAACAATTCAGTGCTGTCCTGGGAATACAGTACAATGTCTTTTATCTTTTCTTTCATCCTGTGATCCTAGATCATTCAGAGTTTTGTAAGTTTAGTCTCTTTTACAAACTGTTGACTATACTGGAAATCCAAGGATCATCCCAAATTGCTTTAGGCAATTTCAACCTGAGGTTAAACCAGACAGTTCTGAGACACTCAGGTGTGGGACAGAAGAAACCACTGTACAGCAAGGGCATTTCCCCAGGGACCCAACCTCAATGCTGCTTGGATAAATGATTCTGGATAAATCAGTAGCAACTGTTTCGCCATGCCTGCGGCTTTGTGGATGGGGAATTAGAATAATAGAATCATAGAATCATAGATTAGTTAGGGTTGGAAAGGACCTTAAGATCATCCAGTTCCAACCCACTGCCATGGGCAGGGACACCTCGCACTAAACCATGTCACCTAAGACTCTGTCTGACCTGGCCATGAACGCTGCCAGGGATGGAGAATTCACAACTTCCTTGGGCAACCCATTCCAGTGCCTCACCACCATCATGATAAAGAACTTCTTCTTTATGTCTAACCTGAACTTGCTTGACTATGCAAAAATATCAGATATAACAATGACTTTCACACAGACAGATGAAAGTAGGAACAGAGTGGGGTTGGGGTTTTATATGGACGTTGTTTTTCAGACATGCTACCTGTGGGAGGTGTGGGGCTTTAAGCAAAACTACTTGAAAAAAATCCAGATTTGAGAATGAGATTTTGATTGACACCCTAGAAGGGATCCAAATTCACTTCTTAACAAAAATATGCCGAATACCCCACCTTGGTTGCATACCCAATGAGGTAGTAATTCTTTGCACTACTGAGAGAAAAACACACGCCTGAGTAAATCCAGAGTTAGCAAAGATATCTTGATTTTTTTTCCTGTAACCTAAGGGCTGATACCCAGTCATTAAGGCAAGTAAAACCCCCTTGCATTTTCCCAGTGATGAGAATAGTTTTTGCACTTTCACATCTACAGTTTTCCTTCACTTTAAGGCTAACAAAGGGTAAGTGTCGGGGAAGGACAAATGTACAGCAGGCATGAGATTTGCATGGAAAATACTGCAATGGAATGAAAGCAGAGCTGACTTTTATTTGATGCAGCTGCTGAGTTATTCAAGGACATCGCCCTCTGGCTGCACTGTCATCAGATACCTTTGAAAGATCCCCAGGGTGAATGACAGTGGGTCAGGAATGACCCAGCTCAATTCCCTTTTTATTGTTTTTCATTGTAATCCGATTATCTGGTGCTACCATGTGTCAAAGTGACATTGTTTGACAACTGCATCAAATTCACAGGAGCACAGGAGTGTGTGAGGAAAAAGATGTGCTTCATTCAACCCTTTCAACCTGTCTTAGGGATTGCATGGGCTTTCTTGTTTTGTTTTTCAATCTTTCTCTTTCTCTACCAGTGTAAATATCCAATAGCTTGAATAGCTCTAATTGAACACCGTATTGTGGATGTATGAGCACTCAAGTAACTGGGTAACTGGTACAGTCATTGCCTGAAATCAGGAATTCACAGGGCTGTGATGTCTGAAAAAAGATAACCTTAATTTTTAACTACTTGATTGCCAGTGGATGTGGAATCTACTGTGGGAAAGTGGAAAGAGTGGAATGTGGGATGTGGAAAGAGTGGGAGTATGGATTATCTACTGACTAAAGACAGCTTGGAATAAGTGATCATGTTTTAGCAAGACCATGCAATTTTGACCATATTTTTATGACTGCAGAATAACTGCCTTTACACGACAGGAGTTTGTTTAGGATTCTTTGCAGTGATCAGATTCCTATATTCCTTAGGTGCAGGATAGAGAACTCACAGAGCAGAGGGAATAGGTTTAAGGAAGAGGTGCTATTTTAAAAGAACAGAAGTTACTACAGGCACAGGCCCAGAAACCCAATACAGCATATAAATTATTCACCTGCAGGCACATAATCAGGGGTATGCTGGAAGAGGCACCCAACAAACAGCAAGGTGCTATGAGGAGTACTTTCAACATTTCCGTTAATAGATTGTCTCTCTATCTGTGCCCCAGCATGTGTGTTGGCTGTGTACTGCTGGAGGTGATACCATTCAGATGAGATGGAAAATGAGGTTCTGACTACATGTGGTCACTAATGATCCCATGCCAGCTTCGTGAGAGCAGGAGATAACCCAAGAGTCCTGGAAGAGCTTTGGTTCAGATAATTATGTTTTGCTGATCTGAATTCCACCTGTGGTTTAAATTAGATATGATATTCTTGCTGCACGAACCTGTTGTGTAGGTTCACTGTTTATGGAGAAGGTACTGCCATTTCAGGGAGACCTGAGTCTTTATGCTTAGAATAAAAGTCCTTAACATGAAAACAGTCCCATTTTAAGTGCTATAAGGACACCATCATTGACATTTTGAAGAATGGGATGGGAAGGACAGTGGGCCATGTGCAAAATGAAAAGGGGAAAATTCCAGTAAATTAGGATTGATTTTCAACAGGTTAATAAAATAAAATATGACATGAATTAAAAAAAATAATGTTAGATCATGAAGAACAAAAATGTGTGACAGTAAGGAAAAAAGAACTTGAGCAGGCTCCTAAGCCTCCAGGTATAATAATGTCTTCCATTTCTAACTTAAACCATCTGAACCCTGGCAACAAATGTGGTAACACTGTGGCAAAAAATAAGTGAGCAAAAATGATAAAGAGGGTACTTGCCTTCCTTGCAAACACATGACAGGACCCTAAATGCAATTTATTCCTGCCTTAAAAGTGGCCAGAAAGTTTGAATTGTGACAAATTGCATTAAACATGCAAATGGTGTGGTGGTATTGGCTTGAAGTTCATGCTGACAGGTGACATCTGTGCTCATGTGTGCAACTCCTCAGCTATCTCTTGAACTGGTGTCTTTAGTTTGCAAAAACAGACACTAATAGGTCTGTCAAGATAAAGAACCTGAAGTCTGCAAGTCTAGATGCCACAGTACTGCCAAGAGAGACCAAATGGCATCAGTGGTAAATTAGACTGAGCAGTAGCTTGTATTGTGACACTACAGAAAAGAAGATGGAGAGCTGTGTATGCAGAGGTGTCACATCCTTAATCATAGAATTGTAGAATCATAGAATAGTTAGGGTTGGAAAGGACCTTAATATCATCCAGTTCCAACTGCCTGCCATGGGCAGGGACACCTCACACTAGACCATGTCACCCAAGACTCCATCCATCCTGGCCTTGAATGTTGCCAGGGGTGGATCAGGTTTCTTTGGTTTTCTCTGGGTAGTACTTAGCATCTGAAATACTGTGTATAGACTATTCCTGTCAACAACTAGTGAGGAAAACAAACAACAGCAAAAAAACTTTAGTCAAATTGGCAGCTGTTCATGGAACGGGCTGGAAAGAGTTCATGACTAAGGGGCTGAAATGACTGAATAATGAGGAGTAATTAAAAGGCTAATTTATGACTAAGCATTTAATTTTGATGATGGAGGTCAATGGGAGTCTCATCATTAACTGTAAAGGAAGATGTATCAGCCCTCAGGAGAAGGATGTTTTATATTCACCATCAACTTTCCACATATTATTTTGACATTTCTGAACTAGAAAACATTTATGAACATCAGAAAAAGGAAAAGAAAATTTTTATATGAGGGCTGTAGTTGCAAGAAAAGAGAGAGGACCTTTGTTCAAACAAGAATCTTCCCAGTGATATTTCCTAAGGAAAGTGATGAGACCCAGGTAGTCAACAAGTGGGTAAACTGCAGCAATCAGGGTACTGCGAAACAGGTAATGAAGGTGAAACCTGCAGTGGCTAGGTGGCCAAATGTTATCATATCTCCCCCATGATTATTTTATGTTACTTTATGTGATTTATTCAGTATCAAAATAGATTGTAGCCCTAGAGACAACACAACATCATTGCCAGCCTTATGTCTTTTAAAGTAGCTGGAATAAGTTTGGGAATTACTATGACTTTTTATTAATACATTAGTGAAAATGGTTCTTAAAACTATTGATTATAGATTCCCATTAACAATTAATATGTAAGATTAAGTGAATTCCAGCCTTCACGCCCCAAAATATTAATTCATATGACTAAGACAATGGCATATCCTTCTTCCAAGATACTCTTACTTAGAGTGGACAAGGTCCTGAGTAACTCTAAATGGACTTGCTTTGGGCATGAATTTGAACTAGATGACCGCTGGAGGTCTCTGCCAACCCAAGGTTTTGTGAAATAAATCACACTAATTGGAAGCAAATGTCCTGAGAACAGACTTAGGATGTTAGCACATCAATACTTTCATATTTCAGCAAAAACAATGCAAAGGACATATTTGATTCTTTCTCTTGCTTTTACTTCCTCTAGTTTCATCAGAAATACCCATGAGACTGATCCTGTTTATGTATTAGGCACATCTGTTTATTTCCTCTGAGAGATAAAATTCAACCTTCCCTGCTTTCATGCAAAATTTCATGCTCTCTTTCTTACCTACTGAATTTATTTTCTCTTAAAACAATGCTTGAGATCCTTATTATTCACATGTTCCAAGTTGAGCACCATTTAACAGACTTTGTTGAACCACTTCCTTGGTTTGGTAAACAGCTGAGTCTATTATTAAGTTGATTTGTTGGCAAAATTCGAAAAGGATAATTAGTTAGTAAGGAGAAGAAAAATAGGCTTTAAATTTCACCAAGAGCAAAAGGTACATTTTAAAGGAACAAATCCAAGTTCTTATTCAGAACATTGCTTAACAACTATACTCTGTTCAACAGACCCTGAACTAATCTCAGCTGGTTGGGAGAGTTTATCTATTTAAATGCACAGTAAATCATACATTACTGAAAAGCACGCCTTTAATTCTGGGAAAGATAGTAAATCACGAGTGATTTTCAGTTTCATAAAGAGGAGAAACCAAATAGGCTACATTTTCGCTACCAATTGGGCTATGTTTCTGATTATATTAATTTTATTTCCACAACCATTTATTTCATCTTCTTTCTAGAACGTATCTTACTACTGAAATTTGCTTTTACACAAAACAATCTTTGACCTATAACAGTACATGTAGCTTTCAGCTGGAGATCAGTCTTCCATTGTAAGAAGTATTGTCCACTTGATGTAACAAAAAGCCCATCACAGTCTCCAAGATTTTTCACCTAAACAAATCTGCAGGCTTAAAAGCTCAAAATTTTCATTCTTGAGATGCATAAGGACATCTAAGTGAAAATTTTGTGTGAAAAAAGACTACAAGACAAAGTAGTTAAGGGTATGTGAATTCTATAATCTGTGCATTTAGCAAATAAACCTGACTGCTGCAACCGTCAATTGTTTCTCTCATTATTATGAAGAAATGTAGGCTTTACTTTTGACCAAGAATTTATGCTTTTTTTATCTTTCAAGTTGTGTGTGAACTAATGTATGCTAATCAGGGTAATGATTTCAAAAAAACACTTAATAATCCTTTAAATGCTTGTTCATATTAATTGAGCTAAGAAGCAGCACATTATTATTTGTCATTAGAGTTAGAAAGCATACTTACTTGTTTCCCTCCTCTAATTCAAATTATTAAAGAATCTGTTATATAAATAGCACTGCCTCAAAGTTGTATCAGTAATGGGAAATGTGTCTCTTGCTGTCCTTTTCAAATCAATAATATCAAAAGATTCTACAGCTCCAAGAAGATTTATCTTGTAGCTCTTGCAAGCTTTTGTTTTTCCCTCTAGAAAAATTGATAATCATGACTGAAAGTCTTTTGAAGTTACTGTTATGAATATATTAGAGGTAGAACAGTTCAAAGAACCTTGAAGTCCCAAGGTAATTTTTAAAATCAATAGGAATTTTCCCATTAAATCTGGTAGCTGTAATCTACATTTCAAGGTGAGCAGGTGTCCAGTCTTTTGCAATTATAATTCAAGTTGTTTTGGGGAAAATAGGGAATGGGTTTGAAAATCATTTCAGAATCTTCATTCTTACAGCTGCTAGTAACTACGTGAAAATTGTTGGAACACCTCTTATAGATATGGAGTCATATAGTTTCATAGATTGTTTTATATATAGTTAAGGCAGAAAACATCAGTCAAACGTCTCTGCTTCATGGTCACAGACCTCAAAACTTTATTTGGCTGGCCCCTGATGAACTTAGTGTCTCATCCACCAAGGTGTGTCCTTCCACCTTGGTGCTCAGACTCTGCTATTACCTACATAACTGAAGTTTTTAGCTTGACAAAATGAAAAAAAACCCAGCATCTTGTGTACCTGTACCCATGGATGACAAAGCCAAATTCTTATCCTCTCCTTTTCCTGCACTCTAAAACTGGAAGCAGGTAGTGTCGTCGGGGAAATATATTTTTAACAGTCTCCTTTGTATTTACAGCTCTGGTTCCAGCCATGCCTTCAGGTATCTAATGCTTTACACTAGTGGAGTGTAGTTGGTGTTTTCTGGGCATTCGTACAGTAGATGTTTCTGCAGGTGTTGTACCCAAAGAATGCAAATCACCTGGCATCATATATCTTATGGACTGAACCCTGGTAAACCACAATATGAGAAAAGCAGAGCTTTTCCATCATCCAGTGTCCTAGAAATCAGTAATTCACCTGAAACACTGCGAAGCAGTTCTGATTTCTGCCTGTTATTTGTGTCTGTATCTCCTATTAGCTAGGAAATGTTACCATTGCGTTTTCATCAGTAGGCTGATAATTGGATCACTTATTCCTTCCAAATGAAGACTTTGCTTTGGATAAACAGTAAATATTCCAGTCTAGGAAGAGAGAAAATGTGGCAGGATATCTAATTCTATAGCCTTTTAATTAAAGCATGTAGGAAAGAAGAGTTCTAGAGGTCAGTTCAGATTCAGTAAATATATAATAGAAAATTACAAATATCCAGTATTTTCCGGATTCCTTTATTTTTCTGTCTCTCATGGAATATTTAATTCTTCCAAACCAAACAAAAATGTAGAGGCTGGCTAGGGCAGGAAGTATTTTAGAATAATCTAGCTAACACATGTATTAGACATATAATTGCTTGCTATTAGTTTACTATAAATTATTTCCTATTTTCCAGTTATAATCTGTAAGTAAGGACTGGTTTATATTCCTATCTCCAGGGGAAACTCGATGATTGTGAATCCAGAGATGACTGAGCACAAAGGAGAGACTATCATCTCCTAAGCATTTTGAGTTGGTTCATTCTCACTCAGCTTGCCAGTAGATTCCATAATGGAGCTGACTATAACTGTTGGAGGTTTTGGCATCAGTTTAGCACTCATTCTGTGAACCTGGACATTTATTATAACAGTCAAACTGAAGAAGGTCTTTTTTTCTGCCTTGGAGATCTTAGTTCAATATTTGGTTATGGTAAAGGTGCTCTTTTCTGTTACATGTGCAAAAGCTTGTAGATACATATCTTTCTGTAGTTTTGCAAGTGAGAATTATAAGACATTTCAAGTTTAGCATAAACAGCAATTCTATCTGCATCTTAAAAAATTGGCATAAACTCAGATATGATGGCCAAAAACATTCTAAGAATAATTACTGCAGATAGGATGTGATGACAGAATGTCTGTTATGTTCAAATTGTTTTCAGAGTGAAGGGAATATCTCTATGTAATTGATGAGACATGAAAATCTCCTTTACATTTTTTCTGGCTTCTATAAGCCTTTTTTCCTGTTTTCTTGCTGTAAAAATCAACTTTTTTTTGTACTACCTAATACATAATTAGAGTTCATATGCTTATTGGTCCCCATTATAATGCATTTAACTGAAATACATTGGACTGAATTTTTCTGATACTGTATAGCTAGCTATTAAAGAACATGGCAGTTAAATTGCATGGCTACAGGAAATGCAGCCGTATCGTTCCAGATTGGAATACTGATAGGTCAACAGGCTTCCATTTCAAGGCAGTGATCAGCCCTTTTGATATAATTAAGCACCAAGTTTTCTTATTGCAGTCACACCTGCTAAATTTAAAGGCCACAAGACAACTGGTAAAAGCAAAAAAGAAAAAAAGGCAGCAGTGTTGCAAATAGAAAAGAAACACAGAGGAGAAAGACTTAAAATGAGGGGCATTGGCTTTGTCTAAGAATGACCACCATCAAATCATAGAATCATAGAATAGTTAGGGTTGGAAAGGACCTTAAGATCATCCAGTTCCAACCCCCCTGCCATGGGCAGGGACACCCCACACTAAACCGTATCACCCAAGGCCTCATCCAACCTGGCCTTGAACACTGCCAAGGATGGAGCATTCACAACCTCCTTGGGCAACCCATTCCAGTGCCTCTCAGGAAAGAATTTCTTCTTTAGATCCAATCTAAACTTCCCCTGTTTCAGTTTGGACCCATTACCCCTTGTCCTGTCACTACAGTCCCTGATGAAGAGTCCCTCCCCAGCATCCTTTTAGGCCCCGTTCAGATACTGGAAGGCTGCTCTGAGGTCTCCACGCAGCCTTCTCTTCTCCAGGCTGAACAGCCCCAACTTTCTCAGCCTGTTTTCATACGGGAGGTACTCCAGTCCCCTGATCATCCTCGTGGCCTCCTCTGCACTTGTTTCAACAGTTCCATGTCCTTTTTATGTTGAGGACACCAGAACTGCACACAATGCTCCAAGAGCTGCAGATACCAAGGAGCTAGAATAATTGTAAGAGTCAATAGCAGAAGAGAGAATAGTCCTCAAACCATTGCAAAACTGTTACTATATACATGAGGAGTTATGGGACCCTGCAGCAGCATCCTCAATGAAAACTGTTCTAGGTTTCAGTTCGGTGATCGCTTTGTTTATTTAACTGAAGTCCTGTGAATAGCACTGTGTATGTGATCACATGAAAAAAGAGAGAGGAACATTTGGAGTAGAGACTGGAAGCATCGGAGCTTATCTGTGGAAGTGAAAATGAGCAGAACGAGCTGTGCATGAGGCTTGGCAGGGTTGACTGTAGCACAGCTCTAACCTGAGTTCCTTTTAGGTTTTTATGCTGGTTCCTTTGTCTCTAAGATACGAACAGCTCCTACAGAGATAAACTGTCAAGTTTCTACAGTCTTTTTTCTCTTTTTGATGCAAACTCTGTTTCAAACTTGGTTTATATTTTCAGTTGCTTTTCAGGCATTTTCTAAATAATTCTTCAAGCAGCCTCTATATGTTGTTTTGCCTTTAACAAAGAGCCATTTGCTTTATTGTTGGGTGTTGGGGTTTTGCTTTTTTTTTTCTTATGATGTGTGTGTAATTTTATTACTTATGTATTGGGTCAGTTCTGTTATCTTCAGTATGGTCCTGGAAATAAGCATTACATCTTCTGAACAAAACTATGCAGCTTTATTACTGCTGCTGTTGCCACGCAGAACTATTGGTGGTATTTGTATAGCTAGAAGTTAATCATGCAACTTTAATTTAAAACAGTTTTGTCAAATTTCAACAAAAAGCAAACATTACAGTACTTAAATTTGAAATATCTGAGCATTCGGAAGTGGCCAGGACCTGAAGTTTCTGCATCTGTTCATTCTCAGCAGGTTTTTGTCTTAAATGAATCATCACTGACCCTGACAGCATACAATATTACTTCAAATTTGATTGCAATATGATACAATGTAAGTATGTGCTTAAATAAAAGGTGATTGGTTTTCCTGTTTTCCTACAGATAGATTTGAATGCACAATATGCTGGAGACCTTTGAAACTGAACTTGAATTCAGGCTTGTAATAGAGCTCAAACTTAAAACCTCTGCTAAATAGAAATAACAATAGCCAGACAAAATAATTCAACGTGAAAAAGAAATACCTGACCTAGCAAACATTTGAGCTATTACCTCACTTACACACCCCTTGGCTTCAACCACATTCCAGATCAGCAGTGAACTCTTGGGCTTCATAGTGCAAAATCAGAGTCTTTTAGTCTTCTTGGAAACAAATTTCACTAGAATCCTTTGTTTTGATAATCTCAGACTTTCCTCAAAGGTGCACACTTGCACAATATCATCCTATAATTAAACTGAATTTTCAAAACTATTAAGAAAAATCACTTAACTCTTCAACTGTGGAAAGATGCTTGGGGGAAATGAAGACTTTTATCATGATGAACTAGCTCCTTTGCAGTGAGTCGAGAGGATAAGCCATCCGAATTCTTCCTGACTGAAATGCTGTTAACAAAAGAAGCTCCAAAAGAAAAATAAACAATGTTGCTGGTCAGAATCCTGTGTGACATGCACAATTAATTGATATGCCTTGGCTGTGTACTTTGCTCTAGAAGCTCCTCTGGGGTTAGATCCGCTTTCTATACTGCACTAAAAGCTTTTCAGTGTCCACAGATGCAACTGCAACATCAGTCAGTCTCCTTCACAGAGAAACAATCTGTATTAATGAATACAGTCATAGCTAATAATACAAACAAAGGGACCAAGTGGGTGGATAGTTTACAATTCATTTACTCTCACAGATTCATTAAAGGGTTTTTGACTAAATAATTCATATTAAAATATCAAGAGGGAAAGAAGAAGAGGGGGAGAAACAAATAACACATTACAGTCTCATAAAGAAACAAATATAACAATCACAATGCTAATTATCCATACGATCCCTGCAATTCTCAACAGGCTGATTTGGTTTGAGTGCAGTAGAAATAGATGAGTCCTCAAACTGCATTTGATTTGCTTTGCTTCTCATAAAGGTTGCCATTTGATCAGCAGCAATAATGTGTGTGCATACAATATATATTTCTGATAATTTATAAAAACACTAAGCTCTCCAAAGTAAAGCTGTGTAACACTTATGATTTCTTGTGCAACCAGCTTAGGCACATGCTCAAGTAAGAGTTTCCTAATTGCCTTAATGTGTTATCATATATCTGTTAAACCTTTGCTACAGTCTACGCATGCAATGTTAACCCCTGGCAAATGTGAAGTAATTCAGTTTGGCACAGTCTGTGATGAAAAAGGTTTAAGGACAGTCATGTTAAATCTCATCTGGGAAGATTTCACAGGCACAGAGCTGATATGTGAGAATTTGATAACTCCTTTTAACTTGGATGTGTAACTGAGTGCTTTTCAGACCCATTGGGTGCTTGTGCTATGAAATAATAATTTCTTCCTTTTTGCCCTGTCCTAGCACCCCTTGGTTTGCAAGCTACACATGCTCTGTAGATGATCTGGGGTGATCAGAAAACCCGTTACTACAAAATCCCACCTTTATCCACCCAGAGGTTTAAAGACACATAGTGAAAGAAAACCGGGAGAGATTACAATCTAAAGAGCCAGTTTCTGTTCCTAACAGAAGGAAATTTTCCATGGATTATTGATAAATTTTTTCATCCATTCAAAGTTTGCTATTACAAGAAGAGTTTTTCTTTTCCGATCACCCATTCTGAGTCAATGTTGGTGCTGTACCCACAGATGCATCTAGAGGTGGTCGGAATAGTTGTCTGAACAGAAGTCCTGCTGCAAAAAAGCTACCTTTGCTTAAAACAAATAAGTATGTATACGTCAGCTGGTGACCCAAGGAGGTTGATATGTTTGGTTAGTTTTCATTAAAATCTCTAAGCTCTAATGTCCATCTGTAAAAAGAGAGGGATAAAAGCTCCTCACTGACCATGCAGTAAGAATAGCTAAAACCTGCATAACATTAATTTCTAGAGCCTTGAAAAAGGAAAACATAGACGCAACCAAAACTAGATGAAAAATGTGCTTTTTCTGACTGAAGCACACTAGAGGGAGTGTAAAGTACATTTACCCCCATAATAGAAAAAAATTAAGTCTTGCACAGTCCCTGTGTTTTTCTGCTTTGCACATGGAAACTTGCCAGATTCCTAAGGGCCAAGGAAGCCAGAGGTGGTAGCATGTGAGCTTTTTTTAACTTGAGAAAGGGGTCACAGTGTGGCAGACACTCTACAAGTTATCCTTATATTTTCTGATGACTAATTGGTAAGATAATATCCTGTGGTGTTTATGATGGGAGAGCTGCTTCCAGGCTTATGACTAGAAGTTGACCTTTCGATTTCACTTCATGCTAACTATCCCAATCTCAGCCAAAAGAAAGTGAATATAAGTTTGGCATTATGAATGTGAAATATAAGATTGGCATTATGCATTCAAGCAAAAGATTTCAAGGCTTGCTATGCAGGGTTGCCTCGCTTTTTACTAGCCTCCACACTCACTGCTCTGGAGTATTGGGCATAGCCAAATATCAATGACAAGGTTCTGTCTGGAAAACCACAGCTCAAGTAATAAAATCCCAGGTACCTGTGAAAAGGAAGTAAACCAACATCCCATCTCTCCAGTGTGAAAGCAAACATCCCTAAATATTCTGACCTCTATTCAAAAGGAAAAGCCATGATTTTATTTGCAATACACAAATCACAGAGAAACCAACTAATATGGCATAAACCAAAGATACTGAATTGAAAACGAACAGGGTTTGCCAGTGATTCAGTGTCATTCAAGTAAACTTTACACAGAAAAGGAACATGAACTGAATTTCTTTGGAAAATTAAATTTGGATGGGCAAGTTAAATAAGTCTTTTGGAGATGCCACAAACTTTATTCTTCATATCTTTGGCTGTTTTGTTATCATTTTATTTTCTTTCATTTATTTTCTCAGTAGTCCTTGTAAAAAATAGAAATAATATCAGCAAATGTTTCTAAAAAAACAACTGTCACAAAAAGCAAGAACAGATTAGTGTTCTGAATTCTGAGGTCTCCACGCAGCCTTCTCTCCTCCAGGCTGAACAGCCCCAACTTGCTCAGCTTGTCTTCATACAGAAGGTGCTCCAGCCTCCTGATCAGCTTTGTGATCTCCTCTAGACTTGTTCCAACAGTTCCATGTCCTTTTTATCTTGAGGACACCAGAACATGTAGTTGATAATATCATCCTAAAGCTTAGGATTACATTAGGACCAAAAATGGTGTGTTGGGGGTAAATACAAGTCTGGGGAAAACTACACTGTTCAAGAGAGAGACATCATTCTTCTAGACTATCCTAACCTATTGCTAGAATAAAGTTTTTTCATACTTTCAGAGTTTTCACACTTTCCACCTTAAAAATCACCACCTTAAAAACTTCAAACCAAAGATTTCATTTCAAAAATTTGGCCTTTAATATATTTTTAACAACTACGTAAAGCCAACATTGGAACTTTTAAGATTTAGAAAGCATTGAAATGGCAAATTTTGCTTGGAAGCTTTGTTCGTAGCGATGGTCTTTGTAATGGAGTGAATGAAAAGAAATTCACGAATAAACTTTCCTTGAAGTAGGACTCCCATTCTCTTGTCAAATCTAATTCTATTTTCTCTTGAAAGTTAATTCTTTCTTCTAGCCGTTCCCTGCTATACCTGAACAGGGCTGTATTCAAACCTCCTCTATATGATCAGGAATTCCAAATGTGGCTAAATCTTTGTAGTATTTTCTGATGTAGGAAAGGTAGAGGGTCTGTACTGCCCAGTTGCTGTTAAGACCTTGCAGTTCATTCTGAAAACATTTCTTCATCCCCTGGCATGGAAGGGGATATATAAGGCACAAATTAATAGCTTTTCAGAGGCATAACTGCCCTGTAATTTGCAAACAAATCTGAGGTGGTTGACTCTGCTGCATCTGAAACCTCAAGGACAGAAGCAAACGTTTTAGGAATATCCAAACCAAGTGCATGTAGCTCAGTCATTCACAACTACATCTAGTTAGGCCTGAATCATATTATTATAAATGACTGCAACTGTGATAGAAGCTTTTGGCTTTTATCTATCTTAACTGTGGCAATTGGCTCCTATCTATCTCTGAAGACTCATTGAGGAACATGAGGCAGAGGAAAGGAGTAGGAGTATTTGTGAAAGACACTCTTCTTAAATCCCTTAGATGTGGGAAACTGTGCCTGAAGTTTCATCTAGTGAATGTCTAAAGTATAAAAATCTTATTCACACCTTTTACCATTTACACCTCACACCCTTGTTCTCAATCCACTTGAAGCATTTGTTTAGGACCAGTCTAAATGGCAAACTCCTCAAGATGATAAAATTCTCACTATATCAATAAATATTTCCTCTTTGTTTTTCTATAAAATCACCATTACAATGAATAATGATACCAAACTAACTTGTTTACTAGACTGTAAAAAGTGTATAAGATGATCCCCTTTAGTTTGTGTCAATTTAAACTCTTCAATGAGGTCTTCTAGATCACAGAATCATAGAATCATAGAATGGTTTGGGTTGGAAAGGACCTTGAGATCATCCAGTTCCAAACCCCCTGCCATGGACAAGGACCCCCCCTACTAGACCAACTTGCTCCAAGCCCCATCCAGCCTGGCCTTGAACACTACCAGGGAACTATTCTGTGATTCTATGGAGCATCCATAACTTCCTTGAGCAGCCTGTGCCAGGGCCTCACCACTCTCACAGTAAATATCTTTTCAAATTTAGTTGGCTGAGTAAAGATTAAATTTCTTCACTGAACTGTTTTGTTCTTTGCAGTGCTAGACAGATATGTCTTAGAATGAGACAGCTAGGGGAAGCAAATCTTTGGATGGCAAGGTTACTGTGTATACTATTACTGTTCTCCATGCATCCTCTGAATTTGATTTAAGTTCTACTTCAGTTAAATGAAACAAAACAAAAGCAAGAAAAACATAAGATATGGTGCTGTCTTGGAAACCTACTATGTTTAGTGAGTATAAGATATCTTTTTCATCATCATAGTTTGCTTTTCAAATGAAAGCATTTTTTACCATAAAATTGTTTGCTTGTTTTTCTATTATTTGAATGAGGCTTTTGTTCTGGTAGGCATTCATGGGTATATAACATGTCTTTGTGCACAAACAATTTTTCAATAAATAGTTTACAAAGGTTCCAAGTCTCAAGTTGGTTTTCCTGGACATAAAATAGGGGCTTGTTCGGGGCAGAAACCAACCAGTTTCTCCATAATAAATCCAGATTCCTCACACTGGCAGTTTATGAATCACTGAAATTTCTAAAGCAATTACAAATAACTTTACAGTTCTCCTTTCCAAATTGCAATAAGGAAAAAATAAATCAGATTATATGTTCTAAAACAGCTCACTGTGGAACCTTATCGACTATTTCCCATCTTCTGAAATAATCTATGCAAAAAGAAGAGCTGATCCAACAACTTGCCAATACATAGCAACCCATTCAAATGATGATTCTTCTTTTTTTGAAGACTTTGTTTTTCCTCAACTTTCTTGTAACATTGAACCAAATATTTTACCTGAGATTTGGGAAGAAGCCTAGGCACTGAAGTCTTGTTGCATCCTAGAAAGACACTTGTCTCCAAGGCTGCCTAAATTCACCGCAGTGCTAGTGAAGAAGATGGGGTGCCTAAGTGCAGAATCCAAGGATGATAACTTGATGATTCAGAGATGCCTTCTACTTTTTGCCTTAGAGCTAATATATAATACAAAGAAGGCATTTTGGACTTTGTCCATCCTTTGACATTCTTTGTTCAACTAGGTTGACTCCACTCAGCATATGGGCCATTAACTCTCACCTTTCAAAATCTAGAACTGTGTACTGTGCTACTAGTGTCTTCCTGTTCCTTTACTCCTAGTAGTGTATGCCAATGTACACACAGGTAAAATGCAAACTTCAGTTGTTGAGAAATTGCATTTATTGATCACTCATTTTCAAAAATATTTTATAATGCTTTAATATGTGTAAATCTGTAATTTCAAATTTTATCAGTATTGTCAAATGTGGTTTCCTTTTCTTGTGCAAAATGTTTTTGGGCTTTAAGGGAAGCACTTTTACTTGAGATGCAGAGATGACTGCAGGGTTTGATTGAGTTAGAAGGTCTGTTTTCCATTCCTAACACCATTGTAAACCTGCAGGATTAACCAGGACAAGGATCTTTGGTTTGGTTTACTTTCTTTTCCAGTATGGGATAGTCAATGTCTCCTCTTAAAAAGCATTCAACTTTTGCTGGTAAAATGTGTTAAAACCTGAAACATATTTCAGTTCTAAAATACTGGCTTATTAAATCCTTTCTCTTACAAACAAACATATGTAAAGTATAAAATATTTACTGTGAGGTGCCAGATTGTATGTAGAAATCAGAGTCCCATTTGCAATTCTATGGCCTAACTGCTGGGCAGAAATTCACATAGACTGAGAAGGTGCGTGCTAGAGAGAAAGAGTAACAGTGACTCAAAACTTGAATCTGTGCTTGTTCAGTGAGGTTTAGGATGTTCACTTTACTTTTCTGCCTTGAGGTTTTCTGCTGGGCAAACAATTAAATCATATGTCTTTACATTAAGATTGGTTTTCTCACAGATTAAATCTTGCCCTGAGTGAAAACTTTATTGAAAGTCAATATCATGGCCTGCCCAGTTACTCCTAAATTCAATAGTCCAGGTCTGTCAATATCTTCCTATCCTGCTTTTCACTCTGGATAATTGCACACTCCCCTTGAGGAATCTGCCAGCCAGTATCTCTCCTTGGCTGCATTTGAATTTCAGGGCTCAAATATCTAAGATGCAGTTTTATGCATTTTAGTACTGGCTTTGAAAGAACATCCTGGGGGATGAGGAAATGTTGAATAACAGACATACAGCTAGGTGTAGAAATAGCCAGCTTTGTAATGTTGCTATCTTCACTGTAGAGGATTCACACAACAGCTTTGCCGTTCTGAATTTATACCGGACAGTCTTCATTTAATGTTTCTTTTAACCATGGAGTGTCAATCTAACTGGTTCAGGGCTTGTGAATTTTTGAATATGCCATGTTTCATCATAAATCATAGAATCATAGAATAGTTTGGGTTGGAAGGGACCTTCAAAAGTCATCTAATCCAACCCCCCTGCAATGAGAAGGAACATCTTCAAATAGATCAGGTTGCCCACAAAGCTGCAGCACAAACATGCTATACACATCAGGTACATGCTGGAGCCAACAACAAAGCTTCTCTTTTCAGGGAAGAAACCTTACAACTAATACAGTTCCCTGCTATCACCAGCCACCCCACCCTGTATTACTATTCGTAAGTGAAAATAATTTCATGTTATAAAGAGAGGATTCTTTTTCTGCCTTCACTGCTACAAAATGGATACTCACGGCTCTCTCATGGCTAGGGCCATCTGTTGTTTCAAATTATATATGGAAGCTGTTTGCTCCAGGGGACGCAAGCATTTCCTATGTCATAAAATCTATGCTATATGTAATCTGCCCACAGATTACTTAGGATTTCTATAGTGTTTGACAATCAGCCTACTCTGAGTATGACTGTCACAAATACCAGTAACAATAGCATTGCAAAGACACTTGGTCTTGGTTGGAATGTAGGAAAGTATCTGCAAATGCAAAGGGGTTTGTATCTCAAGAAAGGAACAACTATATTGAAGCTTTTTTCTTTTTCTTCTTCTTTTTCTGTCCAGCTTTGATCACTATAATTTTAGAAAGTCAATTGCTTCTCCCTATCAATCCTTACCAGGAGAAGTGAAGATAGAAAACACCTTGAAATCAGTTGTAGCACATTTTATTTCCATGTAAGGTGGCATTTATATGGGGCTAGCTGGAAGGTGTTTGGGCAAATAAATTTTATGGAGATAGGCTGTTTGTTTTGGTCATCCAGGATCTGTCTCCAGCAAAAAGGAGAATATGCTATGCTGAATTAGAGCTTGCCTTTTGTGGCCACTTGTGTTTTAGAAGAATCTGTTTAAGCTTGAGATCAATTCTGACAGACTTAAAGATCAGTATAAGTAGCACGTGGAGCACATGTGCACACTGTAAAGCACTGCGTATATGAAATGAGATTTAAATGCTTTATTGCATTACATACTATTAAAGTCATACACCTATTACATGTTTGCTGCTTTTTGTAAGTGAAGCTATTTTAGTACCCATCACAACAGGTTGTAAAACACTGATGCAGTTTGGTTTTGAGAGGGAATTTTTATTTATGCCCTGCTGATTTTAATATCAGAAAGGTGTTGTGACTGTTTCGAAAGGAGGAATTTAAAACTGTATATATTCTTGCTTTGCAGTGAGTTTGAATTTATTGCACATCAGACTCGAAGGAGCAGGTTCTGAGTATTTTAAACAGAAAGTCACATTCACTCTGTGGACTTCTCCAATGCTTAAAGCGAACTACACTTGCATTTGATAGCACTGACTTCAAATCACAAGAAGAATAGTTTCCAAATGTGGTGGGATGACCTTGGCTGGATGCCCAGTGACCACCAAAGCTGCTCTATCACTCCTCCTCAGCTGGACAGCAGAGGAAAAGTATGATGAAAGTCTCACGGGCTGAGATAAGGGAGAGATCACTCAGCAATAACCATCACAGGCAAAACTGATAAATTAGTTTAATTTATTACCAATGAATGATGGTCCAGAGGAGGGCCACGAGGATGATCAGGGGACTGGAGCACCTTCCGTATGGAGACAGGGTGAGAAAGTTGGGGCTGTTCAGCCTGGAGAAGAGAAGGCTGCGTGGAGACCTCAGAGCAGCCTTCCAGTATCTGAAGGGGGCCTACAAGGATGCTGGGGATGGACTCTTCATCAGGGACTGTAGTGACAGGACAAGGGGTAACGGGTTCAAACTTAAACAGGGGAAGTTTAGATTGGATCTAAGGAAGATCTTTACTGTGAGGGTGGTGAGGCACTGGAATGGGTTGCCCAGGGAGGTTGTGAATGCTCCATCCTTGGCGGTGTTCAAGGCCAGGTTGGATGAGGCCTTGGGTGGCATGGTTTAGTGTGGGGTGTCCCTGCCCATGGCAGGGGGTTGGAACTAGATGATCTCAAGGTCCTTTCCAACTCTAACTATTCTATGATTCTATGGTTCTATGAAATCAGAGTAGGATAATGAGAAATAGAAAACCCTTAAAACAGCTTTCCCCCACCCCTTCCTTCTTCCTGGACTCAACTTTACTCCCAAATTCTCTACCTGATGGTGAGCAGGTTTTGGTTTTCACTTCTTAAATACATTATCCCAGAGGTGCTACCACTGTCACTGATGGCTCAGCCTTGGCCAGTGGTGGGTCTGTCTTGGAGTTGGCTGGCATTGGCTCTACTGTGTATGAGGGAAGCTTTCAGCAGCTTCTCACGGAAACCATGCCTGTAGCCACCCTGCTACCAAAACCTTGACACACAAACCCAAATACACCAAAACCCACTAATAGCAAACATTACTTTTAGCAGTCTGTATAAATATCATCTTATTTGGTTAATCTATCAAATATCCCTACTAATTACTTCCATAAAAGAAGGTAACTTCTCTTAAAAATAAGTATTCTTATTTAAAAATTCATTATCAGGTTATATCAAGCTAGGCATGCATGCTTTTAAACATCGTCCTTGATTTAAAGTGACATGAATTATAATCACAAGGGTAATTTGTTGCCTATATGATTCTTTTGACCTTTATGGAAAGTTAATGTGAGATCTTTACAGTTTAAATCATTGATCTTATTTTAAATGACTGAAGCCTCTATCCACTCCTATCTTCAGCCAGTGTCATCTTGGTAGACAAGTGTTTCCCTAGCAATCCAGATACGTAAGTATGTACTATAGCTGTGGCATAGAGGTTAATTTGAGAGTAGTTATATGAAACATTTCTTTTTAATATATTGTCCCTGTCTAGAAATGTTATTTCTTTTATGCCCATCTTCCTGCTGTTTCTTCAGGTTTTTATTCAAAACGAGGAAATATTCAGATCTTTAGGCTGTATAAGCATATTAAGCACAAAGGATTTCTTTCTGTGATGTGTATCTCATTCTTTGTGAACATATAGTATATGTTAATCTTATCAAGAACTTTGAATGAAACATCAGCATGGAAGTTTCAACAAATTAAAACAAAGTGCCAGGATCTTAAGCTGATCAACAAACTGGTCCTTCACCAGCTTTATATCTGTGGAGAGCACTCCTTGTTCCAGAAATCTCTGCTTCAGAGCAGGATATCTCAGGAACAGCCCTAGGCAAAAAATGCCTTGACAATGAAACATTCCTGAGTTTTGGGGTGAAATGAAGACACTTGATAAATGAGTGTAAGCCCCCAGTTTAACCCAGAGCGATGTATTCGCATACAGAAGAGAGAGTTACAGTTACGAGAACAGTTGTCATTGCTCCATTGTAAGAGAAAACGTGGCAGAGAAGGGAAAAAGGTGCCTTTAAATTTGCCTAGAAAATGGAAAAATATGACAAAATCTCTTCCCCTCCTTTCCAGGACATATGTTGTTTTCTTTCCCCAGTTGCTGGTCAGCTGGGCTTTGGGCCAAAGTATTTCTGTTTCTGTTAAATATGCTACTCTGTTTCTGTTAAATGTGCTATTATTTAACATGGTTTTAACATTTTCATGGCTCATTGCATGAAGAAGACAGTATTTTCAGCATTTAGTGATCAAACTTTTCCTTTTTGGAGTGCATCCAGTTGGAATGTGGAAGAGGGAGAGCTGAATAATTTATTAAGACAATAGTGCTTGGTTAGATTATAATCATTATTATTGAAGGAGAGATTAATAAATCTGTGCTTTTACCTGGGATTTTTTTTTCTCTCTTAGGGAACATGTCCTTCATTCAAAACCTATTGTGTCATACGTTTTATGAGTTGAAATGGAGACATAATAAGAAATTACTTTTGTTGCAATCTACCTATGAAATAATGCTGAAAGGGATCAATAGAACAATGAATAAAACCTAAAGATCCATCAGAATGATTGATGTTAGCTCACTCCTGTCTTTTCTTCTATCTAGCTTAGACTAGGAGAAGTGTTTGTGTGAAGGTGAATATTATCCCCAGCCTTTCTCTTTCTCTCTTCACTCCCCCTCTGTCCTCACCCCTATTTCTATACATCTAAAATGAAAGTCAAACTACAAGCCATTTTTAAGCTTTAGCAGTTGTAGAAAGGAGTTTTAGGGTGAAAAACTTATTAATTAGACTTAGGGATCCTTATTCCACTATCCAGTTTAATCTCTGTCTTCCAATACCATTGCAAAAAAACAAATTAGCTGATAAGTATAAACAAAATTTGAATGTTGATGGCAGGATAAGATTATTTCTGTAACCGTTAATAAATAGATCACTAACAATTTGTCCTCCAGTATGCCAGTTTTCCTTCTCTAAGTAGGTAGTAATAACGTATATGCTTTTCTACTAGATGCTGTTCAGTTCATTCAGAGCTCCAGCCTGGCTTTTTGGTTTCATTGCTTATTTTTCCTGGCCAATGCACTCATCACTAAGGTTTCTTTTTTCTCCTCAAGATACTACCATAATACAAGGCATTAATAATTTCCATCTTTCAGAGATTCAAAAGCTTCTGGGGCAGTAGTTTACAATTGTAAGGCTCTTGATGAAGTCCACAGTCATCATCTTTGGCTTATTTTGTACAGGTCTTCTTTTTAACCCTCCTCCACTTTCTTAATGCAGAATTATAGGCAAATACCTGTTATTCCAGAAATTTGAAAATCCCCACCAATGAATTATAAGGTTGGAAAAATTGCAGGTTGCAAGTATAAAATATTTTAGGGCGCTTATCTGGAATTTCTACACTCCTTTTAAGTGATGATTCTTTGAATTTTCCTTCTCATTATGGGTAAAACCCTATCATTGCTCTTGGGTGATGAGGTTTCCACCAAATTAGTGGATGTCATGTTAAGATCCACTGAGAGGCAGCTAGAACGTAGAACCGCAGTAAGATGGATCGGCGTGTTGATGCATTACTGTCATAGCTCTTCAATAATTACCCATATGTTCAGAAAGGTTTAGAATATGCCTGTCATTCCCATGCTAATTACAGGCTGTTGCAAAGCTCATTTTTCATTACTGGGATCATGCCATGTTTATGGGGTTTGATGAGTTGTTTGTTCTGGGTTGATGCACCGCAGTTTCATTGGAAGCTTCCCATTTGAATTGCAAATGGCTTAGAGGGATGTACTTTTATTTCTTTCCTTAACCTAGAATGCAGTTCAGGTAACATAAAGGGCAAAATCTTGACTCAAGTAAACTGAGTATAGGCAGAAGCATAACCCTTTAATTGCAAATATTAGTCTCTGAATGAAAGAAGCTTAATTCTCAGTGTTTTACACATTACCATTGTAGTGAAATTGAAAACAAAAGAAAAATTTCTTCATTCCCCTGTTCTCCATTTCCACCCTTTCTCTCCCTCAATGTTGTAAGAAAGATCCTCATTGCCATCAAAATCAAATTTCCCATTAATTTTCTTAAATGTTTAAGGGAATTGGAAACTATGTTCCCACTAAAATTTGTTTGACTGGATCTTCATATCTTAGAAATAATACAGAATTATGGTTATAATATTTATAGCACCTTCCAAGTAATATATATATGTCTTATATAAGGTTTTACAATTAGATTATCCAGTGATACTTGGAGTTACTGATGCTTGTGATAAAACAAAAAAGCTTATTTTGAACATTGTATATACAATATATATAGAATATACTATGTATAGTGTACAGAACATGATATGTGTATTCATGTACGCACAGCTATTCAAAGCTACCATGAAAGGAGAATTATTTTGGTTAAAAATAAGCCATTTAATGAGTGGATCAAATTTCAGGTTCTGCATTTACAATTAATTTCCTTTTTTTCTTATCTTGAGAGACGTAGCAGTTGTGAGATATCACTTGCATTTTTCCTCAAAGCTACAAGGGTACTGCATGCTCTAAGGACCCAAATCTATTTGTTGCATGCACTGCAGTTTCTGTTCTATTGCATGTTATGATAGACCCTGCACAGGAAAGTCCATGGACAATAACAACAGAACTCTATATAGAAGCCTGTGTCCTGCAGGAAGACTCACATAGTTCCTGGAGGTTACTTTCTCCTCGGTGCCTAGCCGCAGGCACTTTCAGATGAGGAAAGAGCTGCCATATCTCCATTATACGCCCCAGTGCGTCCTCACTTGAACTGACATGTGGTATCTCCTGCACTGGATCAGAGATATAGGAAGTCTAGATTCTTGCATAAGATTTCCCTGTATTTGCTGTCCCTGGAAAGTCTTCTCCAACCCCATGATGTTAAAAGTTTGTTCCTATTGACCTGTTTAACTGGATGAAAACGAAACCCAACGAAAAAATCAAATTTTGTCCAGCTTTAGAATTGCCTTTAAAACAAAGGTTTTTAGGCTGATACTGAAATACAGTCTTTTTTAATTCATTTATTTCAGAGTCTGGGCAGGACAATACATGAAAATAAATTGGTAGGTGATGCTGTTATTGTTGATCTTCCAGCTGTGACTAGAAACAAAAATGCAAGAAAATGCAAGAAGTTTTTCTATCAGTGATTCATTTCTCACAAGATTGACAGCTCAAGGACTGCAGATTCAAAAGATTTGATAGTTTGTATGAGCATCTTTTAACTGTTAATTTAAAACTTGAACTTCAGATGCAAGCTTTGCAGTTAACTCTCACCGTAAGTCCATTGTAGTCTAATTTGTCATCAGGGAAGTGGTGCAGAATCACACCCTACAGAGGTGTAAGGAGATGTGTTTGTTTACTCCTTTATCTGGTACAGGGCCATTCAAGTGTTTGGTATTTTTATGTATTCTTTACATGGCTGAGCAACAGGAAGGAGTGTGAAGATCATGAGACACCAAGATAAAAAAGAGAGGAAATGGCTATGAAGGGTTGCTACACTTTTGCCTTTCATGTTATTTCACTAAGATCGATAAGGTAAAAATGAGAAGAGCAGCACAAGAAATATGAAGTGAGAGCACAGTGCAATGCAGTAACTGGAAAGCTGATAAATATTAACTCTTTTCCAAGGACTTGAAGTTGCTAGAACAATCCAAAGACTGCTGAATATATCGATTTGCATTCTTTCCTCCTCTTTTTCCCCCCATTATTTATAAATGGAAACAAGATCACTTTGGGATTGTTTGTTTAATCTGATCAGCATGCACTCCACATCCAATTTTTTCAATGCTGGTTAATAGATGCGTTTAGTAGCATGACAGATTTTCACACGGCCTCTCATTTTGCTCTCCAAGATCAATGATTATTTTTAAAAATTAATCAAACTCTTTACAGGAACACAGGGGAGCATGGATTTTAAATTTTCAAACATTTACTTTTTTTATTTTTCCTCTTTCTTCTTTTAGCTGTTTTAGTTCAAGCATATTAAATCTGGGAGGATAAAAGGAAATCGGTTGCACCTAAGAGAATCTGAGAAAAATTGGCTAAATATAAAACTAGATTAAAATTATTCTCAGAAATACCTGGTAAGGGTAATTCTCTAACAATTCATCCATGTCTATGCACGTGGGGTACTGCCTAGTCTGGATAAAAAAAAAGCCAAACCAAACAAACAGAAGATGGAGCAAGGAAACGTTGGGCACTAATTTGTCATTAACTGTGTGTGGAGATCTCATTGAAAGGGAGAAGAGGTAGGACCTAGGTAGAGATGTTGTCCCATCTGACTACATCTAGCCAGACAATAAAAGCAAAAAATCTCAGGGTTAGAAATACATTATTAAATATTTGAAGATAAGTTAATAATTAAAGGGAAGAAAAAAAGAAGAATTGGAAGCTGAAATTGGGAACTATGAACAGAGTGTGGATCTAAAGCCAGAAGAAAAAAATGATTAGAGAGAAGACTGGCAAAGCAGAGACACTGGGATGTGAAGCAAAACCAGGAAACAATGCTTATAAAACAATATTTAGCATTCCTAAGAACACTGCAGTGGAAGTTTCCCATACAATTCGTATCCTGACATATTCACTTTGAGAGAGATTTCATTTTGTGTAGTCACCTACCATTTTATTTGAAAACCTAAATCATGTAGATGATCTCTGTTACCTACTACTTTAGGAGCAGCAAAGTGTTGTAATATGTAGGGCCGTCTTCCAGGAACCACGATAGAGCTCAGGCAGAACAACAGACACACGAGGATGGATCCAGTTGTCCAAAGAAAGTTATCTGTTATTATATGAGATGCTCTGGGATACTCCATCTCACTCACAAGTGCCAGTCCTTCAGGGCAGGGTTCATTTGTAGGCCTTGGCTTATATCACTCAGCCTGTGGAATGGATGTTCCACATACCAAAGTGTTCCTCAATAATAAGCAATTAATATACTTAGGTAATAAAATTGAGCTTATAATGTTCTTGCAGAGTTAGGGCAGGGGTTCTATCGCTCTTTATGCTCATAGGGTAGTTGAGAGAGTTGGATTAGGCCATTGCATCTCATGATATTTATTTCTCTTCTTTACCTTCAGAGATCTTTGTGTTTCTGTGATGATCTTGTAGATCAATAAGCATTTTCTTTCTCTTCTGTGAGATGTGTTTACATTTAAAAAAAAAGAAGAAAACAATATTTGAAATCATGTCAGAGTTTAACAGGGAAAAAACCCACAGCTTTTTTTGAGTAATTTATTGCAATTGTGCTAATTCAAAATGATGAACTTAATTTGAACTATGCAAGCATAGGAACTTCCTAATCACAGCCCAAAGAGGAAACATCACACTCAGGTTACTAATGACCCAGGCATTTTAATCACTGGTTTGCAGTTTCAGAGTCTGATTCCAAGTGTTAGTGATGCATTATTGTGGGGCTGCAATTTTGAAAACTTAAAATACAACTGTTAGTTTTTCCTCCCTTTTCTAATGTGTGCTGTGCAACGGGCTCAGTTTGTCCTGTACACTGTAAAATGAGGAGATCTCTTTCAGCTTTGTATTCCTCTGCATATAAATCTCTTCTTCATTTCCAGCTTAAATTTACTTAAATGAGTTCTCATGTCAAACTAATACTTAAATTTCAGTACTTTCTCTAGCACTTGACACTTTTACTCTTACAGAGAAATGCTGATGCAGTTTGGCATCTGCAAATTTTATTGTAACTGTCATTTTGTACCCATATCACCAGAAAAAGATGAGCCTTGAAAAGCTTCTCTGGTAATATCCCTTTTACCAAGGTTACCATTTCATCATCGTTTTTCTAGTCTTCTTTGCAATCATCCCTTTGTATGATTAAGAGTTTTGTCCTTTTCTAATAAATGTATTTTCCTGCTAACTGCTTTGGAAGAGTCTAGTTCTACTGCACTTCCTTTGTCAAAATATTATACAAAATATATTTCAAAAATATGATATTTATCCATGACACTGATTAAGTCTGTACAATCAGCTTTCAGCAAGCCTATTTCTCAGTCATTAACTTGTCTGTAATCATTAAGTCTTCAGAAAGCATTTTGCTCTCTTGCATGCCACTGAGGTCACATTCACAGGTTTGCAGTAGTTGAGATCACTGCCATTCCTTTCTTAAAGTAGAGAGGTAAGAGCTGCGCACCCTGTTGCTAAGCACCATTCTGATTCATGTAATGTTACTCATTACAACTTTTTTCCACAAGTTAATGTATTCCATAGGTAGATCACAGATAAAATTCAACATACATGAAATTACTTTGGGGGGGTTGTTAAAGTTTGGGGGGTTTTTTACAATTACAGTAATGACACAGTAGTAAAAACTGTGAAAATAAAAAATATTAAAACATGTACTACTTCTATGATAAATTTTAAATGTTTGGAAATTGTGGGCAACACAAATCTTTCAACCCTCTTTTTGCAGTGCCTTATTTTTCAGTTTTACAAAGGAGACAGCACATGCTTAATTGTATTTTGTAATATTCTTCATTAGGAACTGTAGTGATAGGACAAGAGGCAATGAGTTCAAACTTAAACAGGAGAAAGTTCAGGTTAGATATAAAGAAGAAGTTCTTTACTGTGAGGCTGGGGAGGCACTGGAATGAGTTGCACAAAGAAGTGATAAATGCTCCATCCCTGACAGTGTTCAAGGCCAAGTTGGATGGAGTCTTGGGTGACATGCTAGTGCGAGGTGTCCCTGCCCATGGCAGGGAGTTGGAACTTGATGATCTTAAGGTCTTTTCCAACGCTAAATGTTCTATGATTCTATGATTCTGTGATTCTATGATTCTATGATTCTATGTGGTGTAGCTGGGTATATTATATGTTAACTATTATAACAGTTGCGCGACTGATGTACATCACTGTCTTCACACTTTCCTGACACATGGCTTCTTCACAGACAGTTCACTTCAGGTCACAAAGTTGTTTGCTGCTTTAACAGTCCAAGTTTGTTAAGTCAGGAAAAAAACACAGGGAATGACAAGGGCAATCTCCAATCTCAGAGATTCATAAGTGCAAGAAAATGTTCATTTCATATTTTAGTTCCAGTCCTGGCAGCCCAGCTAAATTGTTATTAACTAATATCAAAGAGATTTGATATTAGACCAGTGATGATGTGAAATGAAGCTACTGAACAAAAAAAAAAGAACACTAGAATTAATATTGTGCTCAGAGCATTAGATTCATTGAAGAATATTAAGGTTTTATTAATTCAGAGGCTTTACCAAATAGTGTCAGTTCTCTATGCATCAACCCTTTGACCGCCTACTCTTTTCCACAAGATGTGCTGAGTGCAGTAGATCGTGTGCGGAGAATGAAAGCTGCTGTCAGAAAGCTGCCATTTCTGTGTGCACAGATCTACATCTTCTTTATATTTTGCTTACAGAAAAATGGTGTGGTGCCAGAAAAACAGACTATCAGTTGAGCCTTAGCCAACAGAATTAAGCAGACACGTGGACTTCAGTAGCATTCCTTTTAAAAAGAGCTTCACCTTTGTTCTGTAGCAGATGGATAGAAAATTATAGCCAATACTTTTAATGAACTCGACTAGTCTAAATTAATAACCCAAGAAGAGTCTTCTCTTCCTGTAATACTGAGTTCCCATGGATCTTTTGAGAAAGAGGCAGGTGCTGAGCAGCTGTCCAGATAAGTGTGTTGCTGGAAGTGGAACCTCATTCAGATTCTGAAAGAGAAGACGGTGGAAAATATGTCAAGAGTAATTTTTATATGAGAAACATATGCTACGTTGCCTGCTGAAGTTGGCTGGCTATTCTGTCGGGTTATGACAAACTGCACCCTACTTGTACACTGGTCTGAATTTCCCAAAGTGCCTTATTTTGTGTTGTATCACTGGAGGGGAAGAAGAAAGACCAAATTAGGTCTGACCTAGGATGCAAAGACTTTCAATGAGCAATGAAATACCTATTTCTGAAATAAAAGTGTTTGCCTAAAGACTTTAGACAGGCAAGTAAACCAGCAGTCATTTTTTAACTATAAAGTACATTTAACCTTCTGGAAAAGGTCAGAACTGCAGCTGTGGGGAAAGCAAATTGTTAAGACTTTTAGAGCACCTACTGCTCAGTGCACTTCAAAGACTGGTAATGCAGTCAAAACTGCTCATGTAATTTTACATTAGATCAGAATCAAAGTGCTGTAATTGATATATTAGCAACATGCAATTAACTGGCAATCAGTGAACCATACATCCAGGATCAATATCAGTAATCCAACAGATACATCACATTACCAGATGCTTACAAAATGTTAATAAGCACAAGTTTCAAAACATCATTCTGCAACTAATTCCCCATAACCTGTAGTTACACACAGTTACATGCACATTGCCCCATCAAAGCATAGGTTGCAACCACACATTGGAAGTACATCTCCTACTTGCTCACCTCTTCTATAGGTGCCATTAATGCTCCAGCTTCACATACACCTCTGTTGCTTTAACAATCTGCTCATCTACCTGTTGATAAGAAAGGTCCCCTCATACACTGACATCCTCACACCCCAGGTGTGAGGGTCCCTTCTTGTTATCCCTGCACTGTCAGCCCATCAGCAGGGTGCAGGTTCATCATGGCATCGCAGGGAGGATGCTCTATCAGACTTTGGGTGGATATCGTGATACCAACGGGATAACTTCTGGAAGTGTCACTCTTGCCTGGACTGCCACTCCAATATATCTTTCCACAGTCACAAAATTTCATGCTTCTTTAGCACTTCAAGCAGACTCATTCCTGGCTTAGAAAGACACTTGGTAATATGGTTTAATATGACTGGCGGTTGATTTATGCAACTTTGTCATTTTAATTTCCTCTCAGTGTTATCAGTTTTGGGGAAAACACCTTGTCAAGCAGTTTCAGATATTACATTCATATATGCTGTGTACACTCCCAGTCTTATTGTATCATCTGTTGCTATCGAAGCCATATTGCCAAGATTGTTCAGATTCCCCCCTAGACAGGATAAAAAAAGACTGGTGTTGGACTGGACACTGTGACTGTATTTGTTTGGACAGATTTTCTCTTCTGAAATGAAAGGCAGAATATGTGCCCCATGGTAGGAGAGAAACATGGACAGATCCATCACCAAAACATATGCCAGATTATAGAGTTCATATGGATTTTGTATGTTTCCAAGACCAAGTCCTGCTCTGGATCAGGCAGTATAGAAATTGTATCTGGGGGCTCTGCTGCTTAATACAGTCCATTCTGGGGCTTCCTTGTCTCTCTTGTTTTCTAAAGGCTTGCTTCCTTGCAAATTTGCATAAAGCCTTCTAATATTTACGATCATTGTATATTCTGAATCAGAAGTCTTGGGTTCGGGTCAGTCCAACAAAGTGGCCAACATTTCTCTCAATGACCTGCTCTCAGTAAATCAGGGTTTCTGCAGTTTACACCTTGCTGTGCTGAAGATATTCGGGTTTTTCAGCCCCATTTGACAACCATGAAGTAGCATCCTCTTAGTAGCTACATCATTCTCTGGACTAAGGTTTTTTAGTTTCATTATTATGATAATTTTGCAACTTTTCCAACAGCAAATTCCTTCATTTTCTTAAAGATTCATACCTGCACATTAATTTATTTTTAAATAATCTTTGAGTGATTAAATTCTGTCCTTTTCCCCCCTCTATTTTTTTTCCCAAAAGCACAGTTTGTCATAACTTCAAAATGAAAGTACAGCTATTTTCTATCCCTTATACACAGAACTTTGAGCTTTACAGTTTAAAGTCTTAACCTTGATTCACATTACCTGTCTCAAACATAAACACCTCTTTACTTTTAAACCTGGTCATCACATCACTAAAAATCTATCTGTCTTTCATTTCTCTCACAAAAACTCCTGGTCCAAAGCACCTGAGCTAATAGAAGGATTTCAGTATTTTATCAAGTGGTGTGAGCTAAAACATTTTCTTTCTCATATAATAGATTTATGGACTATAAAAGCCAGAAATACCCATTAAGGTGATCTAGTTTTGAGTTCCTCAGTAAGAGTCTGTACTACTTCATCCAGTATTTCTTCCATGAAGTTTAACAACTTGATCAGATTATCGTTCCAGAATAATGGTATTTAGGACTTGTTCATTATTTTAAACTTTGAATAGCTGTAAATTTTACCTGTCCCATGAGTAAGTTGGCTTTAGGCTTAGTAGTTTGAGTACCTTGACTGTACAGGGGACTGAGAGACTTGTTATGGGGAATTTCACACACTCCAGAGATTCTTCTCCAGTAAAAGGAGACTTGAACAAAAATATTGCATTTACTGTTTTGGTAGGTTTAGCATTTTGCCTTTTGGAACTTCAGATCTTTAGCTGATAATCAGAAATAACAAGGGCTTGTTTCCTACTACTTGTTTGATGTAATCCCATTAGAAATTATATCCCTAAACTATGTCATACATATATATATATGCATATATATATATATGCCCTAAAATCATCCTTCATTGCAATCTGTCACTGAGTTCACAAAATTGATATTCAATTTAAATAAGTGTTGGTAACACACATAAACACAGAAGAGCAAGTGTTTCAAAATTATACCTCGTGTTGAAAGAATAGGTCTATATTCTTCCAAGATATAGGTCCTGTTTTGAAGGTTGGAGTTCATCTTGATCCCTATAAAACATTTACACAAATTTCAATGTGGTGAGAGACTTCCACTTGAGATTAAGCACAACCCTATGAGCTATGGGACTTTTTACACTAAGTGTTGTCTTCGGACAACAGAGGAAAGCAGAGTCGCTTTATCACATAAACCATTATTTATAGATCTGGTCTGCTTGGTTGAATTTGTGGGTATGAATTGACCATATATTGCCCTTCAACTATTTTTACTTTGCTCTAAATGCTATGGATACATTTATTGCATTTTTAACAAAATAATAATGCTGTACCTTTTCTGTGACAAAGTATTTGATTGATTGATCAATTGATGTAATTTTCTTTTTATTGTGGAGACATAAGACAGAGAATGAAGAAGGAAGTAATGTTTTTATTATTCTTTTGGTAGGATGCTTATTTTTGGATTCACAGCTGATCAAATCTGACACATCAAAACTGACACAAAAGTGTATCAAAATAAGGACCAGAGGTTCTTAAAGCATTCTGAGATTACCTGATACATGTAAGTTGCTGATATGTACAGGCTTTTCCCTTCTGCTGAGCAAAAGTGAAGAACATACAGCTAATATTTGAGCACTAATGCTTTATCTAAAAATGGTTACAATTATGTTTACATTTCTGTCACTGCCTTAAAGAAGTGGTACCGTACCCTAAAGTGTGTCCCCAAACGCAGAGAGAGATCCTGTTTAAATCTGTAAATCAGGAAATCATACTCCAGATGCCAAAAAAAGGTAGCTAACCACAGGTATTTGGCTGATGAACGAGATTCACTGCCATGCAAATTCTGTGCAGATTATAGCTCTATAGACTTGAATTTTATTTTATCACATCTTAGGAAAAACATGAAGTACACTGAAAAATAAATAGATATTTTTAGTAACAAAGAGAGATTAATTATTTCAATGCCTTAAATATTTTTCTGTAGGAAGTGTGCAAGACTTGCCAGGTATATCTTGTATCTTGTGCTGGCTCAAAGCTCATCATATTAACGAAGCTGAGAGCTGAGTGAACTGTTTGAGTAATGCATCTTTTCTGCCCTGCTGCTGTGTTGAAAAGGCTGTTTCGTCAGCTACTCTCCATGTGTGGTACTGTCATCAATATACGGCAATTGGAAAGCAGCTCACTGGAGAAATGGCCAGGAAGCCAAGAAAAGATGATAAACATTGTGGTAGGAAAGTGCATGATGGGATAACAAAATAAATCTCTAGTGATAGCTGTGTGTTTCTGTACGTTATCGAAAAAAGCAGGAAAAAGAATGTCGTTTTCCTACATTCCAGTGTAAATGCATTTTTGAGAAACAAGTAATGGGAGGAGATAGCAGCTGGAGTAATAACAGATGGGGCAAAGCTCGGAAGACAGGAGGACGCACGCTTGTAATTCCAGCGTTGACTTAAGGATCAGTCTCCTTTAGGGTTTTACTTTGCAGTGGCAGGTTGTTAGAGATGTGGGTTACGATGTGCATCCACTGAGCAGGATCATGAACAGCAAATATCTGATCTGGCTTCTCCAAGTGGCTGTAAACTCTACAAATGCTCTCCTATTATTGTTTCCTTTAGCCACAGTCTGGAGGTTTCACTGAACCCCTCCCCTGAGTCCCGTGTACACTGGAGCAACATGAATTTATATGGGCTGATTCACAGTCCTCTTCCCAGAGGGCAGTGAGTCCAGACCATCAGCACAGGACCATGTTGAACAGGAGGCATGACTGCCTGGTAATCAGAAGCAGATGGCACAAACATGCAATCACCCCATGAGCTGAACCAGCAAAGGAGAGCTTGTGGCTGAATGCCAGGGTTGCAATAGGTAGGTGACAGCCAATCAGGATGACTACATAGTAGAGGACACACAAATGAAAAGAAAAGCAAGCTTTTAGTCTTTAGCAGAAATTTTAGTCTTTAACAGAGGTTTTGGTCTTTAAATGCTGTTGATGAAGAGAGCCAGCCCTTCAGTAGCCAGTACCAAGGTGGGCTTTATTCCATGCATTAAAGTGATAGTCATTCACAGCAGGAAAAATCTGTGGAGATAAATATAAAAGCTTATACCCCATGACGGATTTTAAGGTGAGATACCACAAGCGATTTGGTGGTAAAGTAAACCTTCTCTCTTGCAGTCAGCACTAGGCACCCAGCTGCTGTAAACTAGCCAAATTCCACTGATTTCAAAGAAAATTTTGTGAGTTTTCACTAGTGAAAAAGTTGTTCCAGATCTTCCAAAGCAAATCCTTTTGCTTCTTATATTTCTTCAAATGACTATACTTTAAAAAGGGATTCTGTAACCAGTAGGTGACAGCATAGTGTCACCAGGAAAATGGTTGTAGTTATTAAAACTGCAACAAGGTGAAAATGCAGGAGTTTTTTGGGTTTTGTTTGGGGTATTTTATATTGAGACTACATTATCATTACTTAGTCATGTTTTTTCCCTTTGTTAAGCAGTTTTTTACTTTAATGTTTTAATTCCTAAGAAAAGTTAACCCGTAGGATTTTGCTTGCAATGTATCTCCAAGGATATTTTTGTGCCAAGAATGGAAGAGAACTGATGGTATTTTCGCATGAGGAAATCACATTACTCTGGAATACATGTCAATAAAACTTGAATATTTATTTAAAAGGACTCTATCTTACTCTATAAAATTATTGCTAACCTAAAAAAGAGTGTTTATATATGTACCTATTATGTTAAAGCACAAATAAGCACCAAAAAATATCAATTTTGGGGAAGTTCCTTGGTATCTTGTTCATTTCCCAGTGCAGATGTTTGCTTTTGTTTTGTTTTGTTTGGGGGATTTCTAAAACACCATACAAGGCTGTTTAACAAAATTCATTTAGCATGATTCACACCAGGTAAGATGCACAAAGCAGCAGCAGACACAATGTTGAGCTTCCTGAGCAATAACAGACGTTTAGTAAAAAATTACATATTTAATTCCCTGGTGCAAATTCACCTGTGTTTTCTTTTCTGCTGCCTGGTGTAATAATCCCTCTGACTACCTATTTAGCATCCGCTATGGCATGTGATTTTCCATGACAAGTGAATTGTTTCAAGCTTGGTCGAGGCAATACCTAGGGACTTGGAAATTCTGAAGCTGCCTGGCTTTGTTATGTACCAAGCAACCTTAAGCTGAAGCATACTTAATTGTATTTCATTCTAAGGCATTTCACAATTGAATTATGTATGCAATGATATAGTAATACAGCGCTAATACAGTTTCCGTACCTAAGTACCAAATTGTATGGCTGTGTTTAGGTTTGCTTGTTTGTGTCTTATTTTCTTTCTATTTTTGCTTATAGTAAGTGAGCTTTGCTGCTGTCTACCATGAGGGAGAAAGGGAGTGAATAGGCACTTTCCATAGCTGTATTTCCACTAACATTTTAACTGATCAGCTTCGTGGCTGCAGTAAAGAGTGGTCCAGATGTACAGGGACCACCATTCTGCCCCTTTGAGTAGCTAAGGAGCAGAGGCTGATTTCTTAACAAAATACTATTCATGTATGTGTTGCATTTCTCAACATGGTAACTGAACTGTGTGTTTAGTCACTTTGGAGTTCCTCTATGGATTTATGATGGAGACAAATCTCTAAGAGAAACCAAAACAAATCCCAAGCACTTAACCCTCTCTTCTGCAGTGGGTACATTCTGAAGAAAATATCTTCATGCAAAGCTGTATATCTGCATACGTGAATGAAAAATGGGCTGTTCGGTTGTAATGAAGATAAAGACATTTCAGGCCACTTCATTATCTCATGCAGGTTTCTCTGCATACTGAATAACTGCAATATGGACAATGGAGAAGGGATATAACGATTTTATTGCAGCCGTGTTCATCAAAATCCCTTTCACATTGATAATAATGTTCTTTGGAAGGAGTACCCTTCCTCTTTTCCCTTTCTAAGTAAAAAGAAAGTATAAGATAAAGCATAAAAGCAAGGTGAAAAATCAAAGGAGAGAAAATGTATTCAAACAAGTAATGGTTTACAAGAAGCTACAAAGGGCTAAAATGCATTTTTAAGAGCTGGCTCGATTAGTGGTAGGATGTAACAGCATGGGTTCAGACAACGACTTCTGGTTCAAAACCAGGTCTGCTCTGTACTCTCCCCTTGTGGGCACATCTCATCAGGTTACACGGTCTTGTTCATGTCCTGTTAATTTAAATGCTCCCTAACTTGATCCCTTTCCAACACAGGTAAGTCTTCCTTGTTCCAGACTTCCCCTCTTGAAGGCTGGTTTTATCAGTACAGACCGAGGCAAAGAAGGCACAACATGAAGTGCCATGGTATGCAAAACCCCTTTGGCTAGTTCAGGCCAGATGTCCTGTCTCTGCTCCCTCCTGGTTTTTTCTGCCCCTCCCCACTGGCAGAGCAAGAGAGACTGAAAAGTCCTTGATCGGGTTAAGTGCTACTGAGCAACAACTAAAACACCATCGGTGTGTTCTCAGCATTGTTCTCAGACTAAAGCCAAACCACAGCACTGCACCAGATACTAGGAAGAAAATTAACTCTACCCCAGCCAAAACCAGGACAGAAATATAATGTAGAGAACACAACATTCCCTTCCTCTGCTCATAAATTTCTTCCAGTTCATGTCTCAAAGGTCAATGCATACGGGGACACTATGGCAGATAAGAAAAGTAAACTGGATGAATTGCTGAACACTGGAGGAGAAAGAAAACAATCCCTTGCTACAGAAAGGGATTAAAAACTTCCATAATGTCATCCTACAGGTAAGATGAGCCTAGGTGAATTCACCATTGTGAAGAAACTTGCATTTGACATTGTATACATGTAAAAAGCAAAAAAGACATACCCGAGTCTAAAGTTTTCTCAGAAAAGAGGCATGAAATATTGAAATTGAAAAAATCCCTTATATTGTTCACATAAAACAAATTTCGTGGGCACTTCTTGTCCATAAACCGGATTGCATAGAAGAACTACCTGAGTCTAGTAGCATTCAGGCCCTGGCGTAGTAATGTAGTGATAAGACAAGGGGTAATGGGTTCAGACTGAAACAGGAGAAGTTCAGGTTAGATATAAGGAAGAAGTTCCTTACTGTGAGGGTAGTGAGGCACTGGCACAGGTTGCCCAAGGAAGCTGTGGATGCCCCATCCCTGGAAGTGTTCAAGGCTGGGTTGGACAGAGCCTTGAGCAACCTGGTCTAGTGTGAGGTGTTCCTGCCCATGGCAGGGGGGTTGAAACTGGATGATCTTAAGGTCCTTTACAATCCAAACCATTCTGTGATTCCATGATTCTGTGGATTGTGACATGTTGTGTAGAGAGAAGGAAAACTCTGAAACACAATTCCAAAAAGATTTTTTCATCTGTTTTGTCAATTAAAACTTTTATTTTTTTTAATTTTTAACCTACTCATATGTCTATAGAATTAATACTTCATTTTAAAGTCTGACATTTCAGGATAAAATGTCAATGAAAATATTTTTCAACTTCAGAACTTTTTAAGGCTGATAGACAATCTCTGAGGGTGGCTGAAGGGTTTTAATTAGCAAAATAGCAGTTACCAGTGGTTGCATTATGTCCACATTTATATCGTTTGAATTTGAGTTTGTTTTACTCTGAATTGATTTAAAAATCAATTCATTCCCTTTTCTTCAATAATTTGTATTAAGGAATCTTTACAAGTAAAAGTTTTCTTTGAACTACAATAAAAAATGACTTATTTAATTTTTGAAACAATGGATTAAAGTGACTCCTGGTAAATGTAAGTAGAATTTTTACTTTAATGGTGTTTACTGAAAGAGATTAAAATTTATTGTTCAAGTATTTATTTTAGCTATTTATATTGCCTCCATTATCACAGTTCTTAAGTGTATCTAATCCTCCAGGTTTATTTTGACAATACCTTTTGGATGCTCAGATACTATCCTCTAACAAGCAATCTGGATCTGAATAAATTCAGATCAGTCAACTAGCATTTCTAGGACAAATGAATGAGTGCAGACACCATTGAACGAGTGCCAACGAGACTACCTTAGATCTAAGAGCAGGATGGCTATTTCAGCTTGTGTATAATGTCTTTTAATATAATTAGAGGGACTTGAGAAGTCTGTTCTCTACTTGAGATGCAGTGTCCTGATAAATGTTTCTGAGAGAAATCACGTGTTAGAACATGAGGCTGAGGTCAGAAATGGTATCATTTGGGTTTCTCTTTAGTAGTATAAACATATGCTTTGTGTCATGCTCTGTTATTTAGTGTTGAGGTATCCTTCAAACCTTCTGAAAGCATTAAGACACATGATTGAGGTGGACCTGAAAGCCAGAGATGAGCCTGCTAAGGTTCAGGCTCAAGCCTTGTTTAACTGGCCCATCAGATATAGGTCATTTGTGCTTTCTAGGTTAATATTCACATTCTGGAATGAATGTATTTGTTATGTATACTTCAGCAGCTATTTTGGGTTGTGTCATCATTCTCTGCCCTTCACCCCTTATATTAAGTATAAAACTGTTTTAGTGAATTAATGATAAATATTGCCACTTCATGCACAGAAAATAAAGTTCAGTGCAAAAGTTTACAGTTACTGACTTCTCAAGCTTCCTTCAAGAAAGGAATAAGTCTCCTGCTTCCCTTCTTTTGTCATCCTCACCAATTACTTTGGCCATTAATTTTGGAGGATTAGAGGAGTTAGGGTTCTTTTGTTCTTCTCCACTTCAAGCCATCTCTACATGAACCTTTTACCAGTATAATTGCCAAGTTCTGTAGCTGGTCAAAACCTGAGCAGAAAATTAAACAAGGACCTCCAACCTATGACATTTTAAATAGGGTTATAAAGATAGGAAAGGTGATTTACGGTGGGAGGAGACAAATCTTGGGTTTATCTTGTGGTGAAGATGGTGATACTATCCTAGGATTTAGGACTCAAACTCCATATATGACTTTACACATTCCTATAAATTAATCTATAAACTTACTGCCAATGCAAATGAAAGGGTTTCTGCTGTTCAGAAACCTCTAAGTACTCATGGAAAAACTTTAAGGCTGCATCTCTGAAGTATCTGTAAAAGTCAGATGTGTTGCCACTCCTACCTTTAGATTTTCACAGCATAGATTTCTACATTTTCACCTTAAGCTTGCTTTGTGTTTAGCTGGCAGAGATAGGTCAAACCCTCTGACCTGTTTTACGCTAAGACATGCCATGTCTAGAGTTCCTCCTCCATGAAATCCATAAGAAGTCTACCATGAACTGAATGGTTACAGAGATCTGTATTTCCTCCACTGAATTTTTATGACACCTGGGGTTTTATTGGTTTCTTTTTTCCTAAGGAACTTAGTTGTCTTCTGTAAAAATTAAATAACTATGTATTTCAAACGCAATAACACTATTTCTCTATCACATTGGGAGTTTGAGAGTCTAGATGGCTACAAAGGATATGATAATAAGAGCAAGAAATCTGTTTTAACTAGATCTTCAGTCCATTTGGGTATCCTTACTGAGATACTGATAAAATCTGTCATATTTTAGGAGTTGTATTTAATATACAATCACTAGTCAGAAGTAACGTTTCTATATGTAGTAGAAAAAGCATGGTTACGCCTGGTGTATATTGTTGCCCTTGGATGAAATATTCTTCTCACAATGTAATAATCTACCATAAAAGCAATTTTAGAGTAAGACAGTAGTGCTGTCTGTTATAATTTCGTTAAGCGTGATGGCCCACTGGGTGGACAGCCAACCTGGGCTTTCCACATTGGTCTGGCATGCTTCCACAATTCCACTAATGATCTAGAAATAATCTAGGCCAAATCACTTTGTCTTTTTGTGTCACTCCTCTCACCTGTAACAGTCATAATTGTACTTTTGTCTTTTGCAAAGTGACTAGAAATTACCAATCAAAAATGTACTGTGGAAGCTATGCAATCTATTATTGCCTATTTCAGGACAGGTTTTAGTTAATATTTAAATTTGATTAGCTTGCCTCTTGCTATGTAGCCCGTAGAACTACTCTTGCTTAAAGTTATGTATATGCTGAAGTACTTTACTAAATTGAGACTTAAATTCTCTTTATAGGAAAAGCTGACATTTAATAACACATAGGGGTGTACATTCATATTGATTCTGCAGATATTCATAATAAAGCTGCCATAATTACAGTGAAGAAGGTAGACCCTAGTGCTTCGGCAAATGGTTTTGGTTTAATTCTCCCATGCCAAGAATTAGTGTTTTCCTATTCATCAAATTGTGACTTACATAAAGGCCACAAAGAAATTCAGTACTGGAAGTATTAGGCATTATTGTTTTGTGGTTTTGTGTCTCATGCTGTCTTTTTCACATTATACAGACTGGTTTGCAAAAACAATGAAAAACCATTATTTTATGAAATCTCCATCATAAATGCCAAGTATCCTTAAGAAAGAAATATTAGTATTTTAAAAATATATTGAATCATAGAATAGTTAGGGTAGGAAAGGACCTTAGGATCATCTAGTTCCAACCCCCCTGCCATGGGCAGGGACACCCCGCACTAAACCATGTCACCCATCCAACATGGCCTTGAACACCGCCAAGGATGGAGCATTCACAACCTCCTTGGGCAACCTATTCCAGTGCCTCACCACCCTCTCAGTAAACAATTTCTTCCTTATATCCAATCTGAACTTCCCTGTTTCAGTTTGAACCCGTTACCCCTTGTCCTATCGCTACAGTCCCTGATGAAGAGTCCATCCCCAGCATCCTTGTAGGCCCCTTTCAGACACTGGAAGGCTGCTCTGAGGTCTCCACGCAGCCTTCTCTTCTCCAGGCTGAACAGCCCCAACTTTCTCAGACTGTCTCCATACAGGAGGTGCTCCAGTCCCCTGATCATCCTCGTGGCCTCCTCTGGACTTGTTCCAACAGTTCCATGTCCTTTTTATGTTGAGGACACCAGAACTGCACACAATGCTCCAAGTGAGGTCTCCCGAGAGCAGAGTAGAGGGGCAGGATCACCTCCTTCGACCTGCTGGTCACGCTCCTCTTGATGCAGCCCAGGATACGGTTGCTTTCTGGGCTGCGAGCGCACACTGAAGCCGGCTCATGTTCATTTTGTCATCGACCAACACCCCCAAGTCCTTCTCTGCAGGGCTGCTCTGAATCTCTTCTCTGCCCAACCTGTAGCTGTGCCTGGGATTGCTCTAACCCAGGTGTAGGACCTTGCACTTGGCATGGTTAAACTTCATCAGGTTGGCATCAGCCCACCTCACAAGCATGTCGAGGTCCCTCTGGATGGCATCCCTTCCCTCCGGCGTATCAACCGAACCACACAGCTTGGTGTCATCGGCAAACTTGCTGAAGGCGCACTCAATCTCACTGTCCATGTCACTGACAAAGATGTTGAACAAGACCGGTCCCAACACCGATCCCTGAGGGACACCGCTCGTTACCGGTCTCCAGCCGGACATCGAGCCATTGACCACAACTCTTTGCGTGCGGCCATCCAGCCAGCTCTTTATCCACCAAGTGGTCCACCCATCAAATTGACGTCTCTCCAATTTAGAGAGAAGGACGTCATGTGGGACAGTGTCGAACGCTTTGCACAAATCCAGGTAGATGACGTCAACTGCTCTGCCCCTGTCCATCAGTTTCGTAGCCCCAGTATAGAAGGCCACCAAATTGGTCAGGCAGGATTTCCCTTTAGTGAAGCCATGCTGGCTGTCACCAAGCACCTCCTTGTTTTTCATGTGCCTTAGCATGCCTTCCAGGAGAATCTGCTCCAAGAGTTTGCCAGGCACAGAGGTGAGACTGACTGGTCTGTAATTCCCCGGGTCATCCATTTTTCATTTCTTGAAAATGGGGGTTATGTTTCCCTTTTTCCAGTTTTCAGGAACTTCACCTGACTGCCATGATTTTTCAAATATAATGCCTAGTGGCTTAGCAACTTCATCCGCCAGGTCCTTCAGGACTCGCGGATGGATTCCGTCAGGTCCCATGGACTTGTGTACGTGTAGGTTTTTAAGATGGTCTCTAACCAAATCCTCTCCTACAGTGGGCCTAGGGTCTTCATTCTCACAGTTCCTGCGTTCGCCTTCCAAGACTTGGGTGGTGCGGTCAGAGATTTTGCCAGTGAAGACTGAGGCAAAGAAGTCATTAAGAACCTCAGCTTTCTCCAAATCCAGGGTAGCCAGTTCTCCAGATATCTTCCGAAGGGGGCCTACGTTGTCCCTAGTCTGTCTTTTACTCGCTACGTACCTATAGAATCCCTTCCTATTATCCTTAACATCCCTAGCCAAGTTCAATTCTAACTGGGCCTTAGCCTTCCTCACCTGGTCCCTAGCTTCCCGAACAGCATCCCTGTATTCTTCCCAGGTCACCTGTCCCTGCTTCCACCTTCTATAAGCCTCTTTTTTCCTTTGAATTTTCCTGAGCAGCTCCTTATCCATCCAAGGAGGTCTCCTGGCCCTCTTGCTGCTCTTCCTTCTAGTTGGGATGCAACACTCCTGAGCTTGGAGCAGGTGATCCTTGAATAACAGCCAAGAGTCTTGGGCCCCCCTGCCCTCTAGGGCTGTGTCCCATGGAACCTTACTAAGCAGGCTCCTGAAGAGGCCAAAGTCTGCTCTCTTGAAGTCCAGGGCAGTGAGCTTGCTGCACACTCTTCTCACTGTCCCGAGGATCCTGAATTCAACCACCTCATGGTCACTGCAACCAAGGCTGCCCTGGAGCGTCACATTTCTAACCAGCCCTTCCCTGTTGGTGAGCACAAGGTCAAGCATGGCACCTCTCCTTGTCGGCTCCTCTATTACTTGCAGAAGGAAGTTGTCTTCCACACAATTGAGGAACCTCCTGAATTGCTTGTGCCGGGCCGTACCTTCACTCCAACAGATGTCAGGGTGGTTGAAGTCTCCCATAAGAACAAGGGCCTGTGAGCTTGAGGCTGTTCCTATCTGCTTATAGAGCACTTCATCCACAGATTCCTCTTGATCAGGTGGTCTGTAACAGATCCCCACAATAATGTCCCCCATCGCTGCTCTCCCTTTAACCCTGACCCACAAACTCTCTGTCGACTCCTCACCCATCCCCAGACAGAGTTCCATACTCTCCAGCCTATCCCTAACATAAATAGCAACTCCCCCTCCCCTCCTGCCAGGCGTGTCTTTTCTATAGAGCCTGTAACCTTCCATTCCAACACTCCAGTCGTAGGAGCCATCCCACCATGTTTCTGTGATGCCTACTATATCATACTCCCGTAGTCGTGCACACATCTCTAATTCCTCTTGTTTGTTTCCCATGCTACGGGCGTTTGTGTAGAGGCATCTGAGCCAAGCTCCAAATGAAGCCGGCTCATTGGCTGGAGCGGCTGGAATATCTCTGCATCGCTCCGAGCATTTATTGTAGGTGCTGACAACTGACTGGGTGTGTTGGGATGGAACAATGCCCCCGTCCCCCAACACATCTAGTTTAAAGAAACCTTGACCAGCCTGGCAAGCCTGCTACAAAAACCACTCTTCCCCTTCTTCATCAGAGCAGCTCTACCAGCCCCCAGTAGACCTGGCCTACTAACTTGGGTCCCGTATTCAAAACACCCAAACACCTGACTATGGCACCACCCTTTTAACCATTTATTAACCTGGCCAATCTTCCTAGCTTTTTTAAGGTCTCCCCCTGTATCCTGGAGAATTGATGAAAAGACAACCTGAGCTCCAGAGCCCCTAACCACCTCTCCCAGGACTCTGTAGTCCTTCTTTATGTTCTCCAGGCTACTGCTACCAACATCACTAGCACCCACATGGATCACCAGAAGTGGGTAATAGTCCGTGGTTCTCACTAGTGCAGGCAGCCTCTCTGCAACATCCCTGATCCGTGCCCGAGGTAGGCAACACACCTCCCTCGAGACCAGGTCAGGTTTGGATTTATGCTGATTTATCCTAAATCTTGTTGAAAAGCTCAGACTGATTTTTCGTGCTATCACATTGTGTAAGGCTCCCTAAATTACAGTCTCTTACAGCATTAATTGGAATGTATGTGGCTGTCCATGAATTCATTTTGGGCTCTCAGGAGATGGAGGTCATGCCATATCTCATAAGAAAGGTAATTTATGCCAGATTTGTAATAAAGTTTCAGATTAAACATGTGATAGTTTGATAGCTTGAACACAAGTTGTACACCTTTCCTTAACAGACGAGCTCACTTGCATGCTGATAGGTACCATGGCTAGGAAAATCTTCCCCTTATTAAGTTTTATTTTACAACTCTGCTTAGTGGAAAACTATTCTTTATTCACATTATATTCCTCCTAGAAAATGCAAATGTATTCTCACATTCCCAAGGCAAATATCAAACAGACACAGGAGCAAAGCATTTCCATCATCATTATATTCCTATCCTGAACAGATGTGGATTAGTGACGCCTTATTGCCAAGATCACAATCTGTACTGAAATAAATTGATGTTACTCTGAAACTCACCATGTACTTTAATTTGTTATTTCCTAAGTTTTTCCAGCAACTGTGGAAGAATAAAAACAGGATAATAAAGTCTGCAGAATACTTTGGGATTCTGTTCCAAAGTTTTTGAGCTTTCTAATATTCAACAGTTTTCCCTTAGGCCACTTTATTATATAAAATTTATAATATAAACTTTCTAAGATTACAGTTATTATTATCGTAGGGTTATTTTAATTAGTAACTTTTAAACCACTTTTACCAGTAGACAAGAAGTCCTATCATGGTCAGATTAACAAAGTAGGTTTTGGAAGCTTTTAACACTGTAGGATAAAGAACAGAAGAGAAGGCTTCAGGGAGACATTAGAGTAACCTTCCAGTACCTAAAGGGGCCTAAAAGAAAGCTGGAGGGAAACATTTTACAAGGACACGTAGGGATAGGACAAGGGGGAATGGCTTTAAACTGAAAGAGAATAGATTTAGATCAGAGAGTAGGAAGAAGTTCTTCCCTGTGAGGGTGATGAGGTGCTGGCACAGGGTGCCCAGAGAAGCTGTGTCTGCCCCATCCCTGGCAGTGTTCAAGGCCAGGCTGGATAAGACTTGGAGCAAGCTGCTCTAGTGGAAGGTGTCCCTGCCCGTGGCAGGGGCTTGGAACTGGATGAGCTTTAAGGTCCTTTCCAACCATAAAACCTGATTTTATGAACCTATAAACACCTCTTGGAGACTTTCAAAGTGTAAGTGAAGTTTTCTCAAAATGGAAAGATGAACAAGGTGAACTTTAGAGGTTGTTTCTGTACTTACTTGGCTACATTTTCATCTTAAAATTACCAATTTAAGAAATTTGATAATTTGGAAGGGAGATGATTCACTTAAGATCATGGGCAGGAAAACTTTTTCCAGTTCAAAGCTGGGAACATCACCCGAATCTGTACCTACTCCATCTTTTTCTTCATGGATTCTATTTAAACTATGACTCTACCTCAATTTAGATTTAAAGAAAGCAGAAGAATTAATTCTGTGGAACATAAACCAGTCATATAAAAGGAACATTAAATCTATCTATAAGTCTCCTTTACTCTGTCAGGTTTTAGTATACAGTGAGTATATAATGCTCGCTAAAACTGTGTGTTCAATTTGAAAAGAACAGGGGTGATAGTTATCATTGAGTTAAATATACCATTAAATTAAGAAATAAGTTATGCATGAGATTTACCATATTCTTTTACTATGCTTTCATGATTCTTCAGCCTAACAAGTACTAGGGTATCAGTAAACAAGATCTTTATTCTAGATGGGTGAAATTCCCAGAAGAAGGCCTGTGTTGGAAGCAGATTGGTTTCTGTTGAGATTTGGGGAATGCTTCTACCCTCATTAGCCCTTCCAGTCCATTTCATGTTTGCATAATGAAAGTTTGTGCTTGCTTTGAGTCTGACTTTCAATTTTAATGAGTGGTTCTTACACCTATAGTCAAATTAGAGCAGTCACCAGAGCTTATTTTTGTGATAACAAAGCAGCATTAATGTGCCTTGAGTTTTAGTTTGCTAAGTATTGTGCATAACTACAAATAATATGAATAACACAATCTTTAACCCCATTGCAACGTATCCCTGAATATTGGGAGTTTATTGAACTATAAAAAAATAATCGTGGCATATTCTGAATACATAAACATGGGCAGGGAATCTGGAAGGGAAATGAAGAAATTTTTGAGGACTTGCCTTTAAAACATATATTTTTAGATAAAGTGTATGAACCCTGGTGATTTTTTTTTCCTTGGAGTCACTGATATGAATGTGCCAACATTAGTTACTTGTATCCATATATTAAGGATAAATTTAAGCCTGTTTCCTATATGAAGATATAGAAACTGTCCTCATGCTAATTAAGAGAAATACTGCAGAATTTAAACACTAGGATTTGCTACAAAGACAATAAAAAAAATAAATCTGATAAACATGCATAGTAATTTGAAAACTATAGGGCTGTACTGTTTCTGCTTTTACCAGAATATATACTGTTTCTTTCCTGTTATTTCTGATCTTCTTCAAAGTGGCCAGAGTGGCATGTTCTACTTGATTTATGGCAGTTTATGTTCTTGCAAGACATAAAGATCTTCAATGTTCTTGTAGAATTTGAATGAACTAAACTGAATTGACTTGTAAATGGAAGCAGGATTTCTCAAAACCTGGATAACTCAGAAAATCTGCAGATGTTTAATTTAAAATTGCAGAACATTCATTTCACATCCTGTGTCATAAAAATGGTCCCGGGATGCATGGCTTTCCAGGGACATCTGTGAGCAATGCAAATGAGGATGCTGACTGACAGCCCTGAAATTCATCCATGGAGCAGCAGGGAGGTGGCAGCAGGCAGTTTCTGCAAAGCTGCTCGCAGTGAGGCTGCTGCACAGCTCTGATGAACATCTCACTTCCAGATCTGGCTGATACTCCCTCTTTTAAAGCAAGCTGATAATTTGGATGGAAACTTTGAATGTGAGCACTCTGCTCGACAACTGGGAGAACATAAAGTTTGTATGTTCCTGCTCACCTGCAATTCAAACAGGGCGACGTTTCTGGCACAGAGGCTGCTATTCTCTTCATCAGGGATTGTAGCGACAGGAAAAGGGGTGATGGGTTCAAACTCAAACAGGGTAAGTTCAGATTAGATATAAGGAAGAAGTTCTTTACTGTGAGAGTGGTGAGGCACTGGAACAGGTAAGTGGTAAATGCTCCATCTCTGACAGTGTTCAAGATTGAGCAGAGCCTTGGGTGCCATGGTTTAGTGTGAGGTGTCCCTGTCCATGGCAGGGGGTTGGAACTTGATGATCTTAAGGTCCTTTCTAACACAAACTATTCTAGGATTCTAGGATTCTATACAGATAATCTCTTGTATCCTTGGGTAATGAGACCTGCCTGCAACTGGCATGTTGTAGTAATAGAGTCTGGAAAAGACACCTGCCAAAATGCAGCTACCAAAAATTTAGTTGGAGAATTTCTTCCTTTGTTAATACTCAAAAAATCAAAACAATAAATGAATTGTTTTTGAAATTGCTACCAAACCTCTATTGAGAAATTAATGCAAGGGTAATTATCTTTAGGAGTTAATCTCGACTATTAAAGAGATAAATTAATAAGCATTCTTTACTGTTTACTTACTATTTATGCACTGTTATGTACCAAAACGTTGTGCCTGTTCCCTGTCACACATTTGGAAAAGCAGGCAAAAGGGGTGTTTAAAGCTTCAGTGATAAGGTCTTCTGGAGTCATGACATACAACATTACGCGATCTTACTCTTGATAAGCATCCGGCCTATGGTAGGGGGGTTGGAACAAGATGATCTTAAGGTCCTTTCCAACCATTGTAGGATTCTATGACATGTGCTTTGTGGTGGGTGTTTGGCATCGACCTCAACTGCCCAGCTCAGGGATATCTTTGGTGCACTTTCCCATGGCCCAGCCACATTCTGATGGAAAGCTGGTGGGAGAGAGGACAAAGAGAGGAGAAATTGGCCTGCATCCTCCATGTATCCACCATGCCAGCTGGAGGTCACCAACTATACAGGAAGCCCTAGGATGTGAGGGGCACTTCTGGGCCTCACCCTTCATACCAAGACATTTTGCATCCCTGCTTTCCTTCTCTGCTTCCCAATGAAGTTTCCTGCCTTTGCAGAACAAATATGATTGTGTTAAATCTCCTTTTGTGATAGGTCAGCCGTGTTGTGCAGGAAAATAATCTGAGATTTCATTATCCACATTGATATAAACCAGCGCTGTTCAGGCAGAATATAATGCACCTGGATATACTCAGATCTGTTACTGAACACTAATTTTGTCGAGATATTCAAACATCCATCAACCAATTGCTTTTGGTCACTTGGTATATTTCTTCCTATAATTCTAGCATGTAATTCCTTAACAACATTTTAAAAGTAAGGAAAGGGAGGGGAAAAGGTGGAGCTTGGTACTCCAGAAACCAATCAGTGCAAAATTACTATTATTGTTATTTTCAGACTGGAAATGGAATAGATGATGCAGTACAGTCCCCATTTTTTAGGTTTTGTTTTGTTTCTAATGTTAGTTACCTGATTTTTAATTTTCAGTTTCTTGCTGAGACAATGCAGCAAATGCTGAATTTTACATTAGGAGTATAAGATAAGATAGAAATCAATTTGAAGTTTGATTTCACACTAATTATAAAGCGTTAATGGGAATCACATCCATTTTGACGTATTTCCACAAGAAACATTACCAAACTGAGAAATGTGATTGAAGAAATGTGATGGGGCCTGTGAGAGTACTGGAGAGCATGCAACTTCAGAAATTATTGCATCAAATAAATTTAAGGCCAATAAATGAAGGCTGAGGCAGGTGCTGAGTTACTTTTATATAGAGGAGTTGTCAGTGCATATAAATGCTTCTCCTTTGTTGTCCTGCAACTTTGAAATTCCACCTTTTCCTACTTCTTCAGTTTATAAACCACAATGTTTTAACCCTAAGCAAGTGCTATAAAAATGATTGTCTTTTCCTTCTTCTCTGTAATGAACATAAGTGTGATGAATGAATATGAGAAGACAATGGTTTTTATATTGATATGATCTTCTAAGCCTTTTGTAGGAGTATATTACTTACAGAATATGTTATTTTGGAGATGTCATTAAAATCCGTCTTCTTATAGTACCAGAGGGCTGTGCTCTGTGTTTAACATCATACAAATGTTTATGAAGATGTAATACAGTCTGGGTAGCATTTCCAGATATACAGGTGTCTGCAAGATATCATCTTGATCTTTTTCCTAATCAGACTGAGCAATGAACATTAAGACAGTGTTGGCTATTGCCTTCAGTAAAGCTTTCATTACAGAATGTCCTGGCTAGGGCTCTTCCTTTTCACGGCTATTACACTTTACAGGACATACATCCTCTAACCTCCTCCCTCTGCATGACAGGAACATCCCGATGATGGAAGATTGATTCACCTTTTAAGATGAAAGATGGTCTGGCTCTATCTATGGCAGTAAATTAGACAGAGCCAGAGAACATTGCTGGGCATGGGAATGTGACTGCACAGACTGTGAAATTGCTCAAGCAGTTCCTTGCAGGCTTTTTGCCCTTGCCAGCTCGTACCCCCTTAAATAGCTCCTGAGCTCAGTTTAAAAGTAGGATTCTTCCAGAGAGCTCACCCAGGAGGCACTTTCCATGCAGACTCGCTGTCTGCAGGCTAAGATTTTACTAACATGCTAAATCTGGGCTCTCTGTGTCAGCCAGCCTTAGTGCTGGGCTGTTCCCAAGCATATGGGTGACACGGTCTAGTGTGAGGCATCCCTGCCCATGGCAGGGGGTTGAAACTGAATGATCTTGAGGTCCTTTCCAACCCTAACTGTTCTATGATTCTATGATTCTATGTCCACCGTACCTGAAGAAGCAGATGTAAAAAGCTCCTGTAGGTTTCTTTGTGGATAAAATAGTCCTCAGTACCCTTAACACATGAGGTGATCCTTTTTCTTGTGACCTGTTTGGCTAAAATAGGAAATTTGTATAACTCATATGGCCAATATTTGGCAGAAACCTAAACATACACGTTGCAGATAGATTTCTTAGTGATGCACAGCTAAAGACAATGTTTAAAGATGAACTGGGCTTATTTTTCATTCTGTCAGTGTGTGATTATAGGAGGGGTTTGTGTGAAGATTTTAGTATCAGGGTAGGAGTAGTTATCCTTGTCTGAAGAGGAGCACCTTCATGGAGCTGTTCGTTCCTTCCCTGCAGGGCAATCTTGTCTCTTTGACAGTATCAAGCAGTGCTTGTGGCAGGACACCAGGCAGCTCCCTTGTGAGCTGATGCAAATCAGTAGCCCCACAAACCAAAGTAAGTCCAGCTGGCTCTAAATTTGCATGAGGCTACTGAATTACATAACTGAATGGTTCACTCACACACAGCGTTCATATTTCTTGTGAATACTACAGCCACAGGCTTTAAGGGAAGATCTAATGTTGAGTGAAGCTTTCCATGGATCCAGACACACAATACTGCCTTTTAAACAAAGGTTGACCTATCAATTGAAAATGCTCTTGTGCACACTGACAGGTGACTCGTTTGCAATTCATGCCATCGGATGCACCTGAAAATTAGAATCTACACTGGAAAATTTCCCAAGTGTCTACGGTTGGGAAACTCAGTGGGTTTTCTGAAATTAGGGTTATTCTTTTTTTTTTGGTTAAAGATAAGAAATCATAAAGAACCAAAAGCACTCTAGGGGTGCTGGACGTAATTCATCTTATCTGACTGTAATGCAGATGTCTACATCTGAGGCAGTCTCCCAAGCATCTCTTCTTCTGTGGAGAAAAATAAGCCTTGTAAGGCGTGCTTCAGCTCATCCTAATGTAACTGTCTGCAAAGGATGGGTGAAAGATGCTTTGCAAGTGCCCGTTTCACTGACCTAATAATGAAGGAAGGCTTCAAAAAATATATCATAGGTGTCTAAAGCTGAGATGAATCCCTCGCACTGTGCTTATAGACTCTTTAGACATTCATCAGCTCCAAGTCAGCAAGATTCGTTTACAAGACTGTGTATCCCATACCTTATATTCCCCCCTTAAACTATATTTTCTTGATTTTTGAGCACACATCGAAGTTGTGAAATATCTATTTCCATACGAATGTCATTAACATTGTCAATGAATGTACTAGAAAGACACTGGAAAAAAACTCCACAAAAATGCTACATATGAGGATTAGTTAAATTAAAAAACAAGCAAACACACACCAAAATCCCAAGCATGTTAATTGGGATCACTAAATAGTTTAAAATCCTTAAGGAAGGGACAGCAAGAGAAAAGATTAAAGCTGTATTGCCATAATTTTGAAATATAGGATTTAGGGGAAAGAAAAAGACACAGTTGAATTCTTCATATAATTAAGTAATAAAGTATTAAAATGTCTCTAGAAAATATTTTACTTGAGATTAGAATTTGTAGGTATAAGCTCACATTTTACTTAATTTAAACATTCTCAGCTGCATTTGACATAAATATTTTGGTTTGCATTAATGTGCCTTAAATATGTGAGAACAGTGCTGCTCAGGTGAGCATATGATTTTTGTGGTAGGCACTCTGGTCATGGGCAGTGCCAGTGCTACAGCAACTGCTAATGTCAATTTGTCACCTGGGCTGATGTGAACAGAAAGCATATGCCTTACAGCAAGTGACCTCTGTATTAAAACCTCGTGAGTCAGATCTGCAAAAAAAATGAAGTTCTGAAATCATCACCTAAAATAAACACATAGAATGCATTTTGCAGCTTTCTGTGAGAATTCGTGTGTATGTGTGTTTAAAGCTGCTGAAAGGAAAACTGTCTCCCCTGAAGTGTGAACTTTACCTGGCCCAAAGCTATCTTCAAACTCAAAGGAAACAAAACCTTGCTTCAGCTCCCCAGTTTTAGGAGCTGTTATTCCTGCTTCAGCCAGGGTCTTCTTTGGGGAGCAACCTCATTGCTTCTACAGCTTCCTGAGGAGGAAAAGTGGAGAGAGAGGTGTTGCTTTTTCTCCTGGGTATCCAGTGACATGACACAGGGAAATGGTTCCAAGCTGCACAAGAGGAGGTTCAGACTGGACATTAGGAAGCATTTCCTTAGTAAGGGGGTGGTCAAACACCGAAACAGACTTCCTAAAGAGGTGATTGATACCCCAAATCTGTCAGTATTGAAGAGGGATTTGGGCAATGCCCTTAATAGTGTGTTAAGGTCAGCCCTTAAGTGGTCATGCAGTTGGACGAGGTGATCATTGTAGGTCCCTTCTAACTGAGATAGTCAAGGTTTGTTCTGTCCTGTCCTGTTCTTTTCTATTCTGTCCTATTATACCCTGTCCTGTCCTGTCCTGTCCTAGTCACATAAAGCCCCTCATGCTACCATCAGTTTTCTGCCTCTGCATTGCTTCGGCCTCGCTAGCATCACCTTTCCTACAACCTTCTTTTCTCCTGCTGTCTCTCATCCATCCCTGCACCTATTAAGAAATCAATGATGCTGAACTGTTGAGAGATTTAAATTGTTTGTGTTAAATAATGTCTGGCACATACACCAAATGAGATACACAGAGAAACTGGGAATAACTGACTGTTATTTAAATGAGGCAAAGTCCTATGGGTAATAAATCTCCAAATGTGTAACTTGAGTTCATGCAAATGCACACACTTATGGAAGCTGAGCTGAAGTTTGTGTTATACGTCATTTCTGTGATATGAGGTTGCAATTTAAACATCTTAATACATTTTTAATATATAAAGAGGAAAAATGGAGCATAGAGCAAAAGCCAACTACTACTTTATGCATAATACAGCCTATATTCTTGTTAAAGATGTAGTGGCCAAGAATGCCTCAGACAAAGTGTGCCCGACTTGATTTTTTTGAACACATGCACACAAGCAAGCACCACACAAGCACACATATTTATATGTGTGTGTGTATGAAATCGATATGTCCATGTTCAGACACTCTCTGGGGTTTATTTTTTCTTTATATGGACAAGATGGTGCAGAAAAAGAAAGGAAAACAAACAGGTCTACAAGAAGAAAAGCAACATGAAGAGCGTTTAGTGTTGTAGATATGTAGATGTATATATAGGAATATATAATTAACATAATAGTTACCTAAATAGCAACCTCACTTGACTGCATCTCAGATTAATTGTAGGCCCTTGAAGCATCTTTAGAAGGTACTTAAAGCTGTGAAACGGTGCGCTTTGGACCTGCTTTTCTTCACAAGTAGGGCTTGATTGCACTAGAGCTTTCAGCAGGGATGTGACACATCAAAAGACTTGTAAATTCCAGTGATGACAGAACATAAGTGGTTGTTCCAGGCTGGCTGCAATCTGGGAGAAGAGTGTTTTCTGATGGTCATTTTGTAAAGCAAGAGATCTAAACTGGGGTCTAATACAGCTAAAGGCAAGCACCTATTCTATTTAGGAATTTAAATAACTTAGTCAAAACATGATTACAAGATTCAGCACAAGCCAGATCTTGACATTTGTTTGCTTGTCCTGGGCTAAACCATGACTGTTCCTTCACATTCCCAAACATCAATGTAAGGTAACAGAGCCATGATTTTATCTTTTTCCTGCTTTTCCACCAGGGTGTGGTGGGTACCCTTTGACACAGTAGCATAAGAAGTGAGAAGATATTTACTATGCTTGAGAAAATTGTTCTTTCTGTGTTTTGTCCTGTAAAAAATATAAGTATTTATGTGAAAATAGCCCAATAATTTTTAGTGAGTGGAATTTTTACTCTCATTGGATTCTTTAAAGTCAAAAGGCTTTCATATTTCTTTTTTCATTCTCTCCAGTGGCAATTTTTAGCTTTCCCACATGTTCCTATGCTGCAGCTGTTGCATTATTTCACACGAACTTGTATTAATTTAGAACTAGAAGTTCTGGCACAAATAATGAGTGCTTTCTATGTCTGTCTTATTCTTTCTTTTTTCTTTACGTTAAGTTTTCCCTTTTTTCACTAAGGTACTGCATGTCAAATCTGTTCTTATGACAGTTAAGCCTGAATTATCTCCCAGTCCATTAGGTCTTGCTGCATAATTCTTAGGAATTTTTTAATTCTAAGAAAAGGACAGGCAGCTTTGTACCCACAAACTGATTCACAGAACAGAACTTCACAACTCATAAAGCAGGTATATTTATTGCGGCGCTGGGTGCGAAGGAGATCGCTCTTCCTAACTCGCACACCGAGAGCTCAACCAGCTAGATATTTATTACACACAAGCATACATATTCATCAGATTTGACAAGCATAGGAGAAGATTATTACAATTAGTTCCAAGAACGCATTAATACCATTTCCCTCCCCTCTATGCCTGCGCATTCCCATCTGGTGGTCTTGGGCCAGGGCCTTCTGGATGAAATAAGAGGTCTTCCTCACTATACACTTTTCACCCTTGGCACAGTTTCCCCAGCTGCCAACCTCAAGTCTTTTAGAGACTAGTTGAAACAAGTTCCTGTTAGACATTCTTCTTCTTGAGGGAAGAGGGTCCCTGATTTTAAACAATGTGTTTCGGTTACCTATTCCATTCTGGGTTACAGTTTAACTACAAGACTAGCAAGAACAAGAACATACCTGTTCCCTATACTAAGTTAAGACAATCAATACATAGTTTGAAGAAAACTCTTAACCCTTTCCTTAGTCTGTTACTATTCCTCGCATCAAGTCCCCCTTTTTCTATAACCTTTACAAATTCCTTTTCTATATTATTGCATTTTTCTCTAGAATCCTGGCAAAATATTTGCCACTTTCTACCTGCTGTTGTATCTTATGTCTTTTCCAATCCTCATAATCAGTTACGGCCTTTTTACAACACCAAAAAGGACATTGTATAATGCCACAACTAATCAATATTTAAACGATTAGTATTAAGATTCCTGCAACCATTACTACTCCTTGCATCAAAATCCAGCAATATTATGTACTTCAAAAGTGAAGTAAAGAATCTGATTTACTTCCTTGCCCACTGTTTATCACCATCACTGATATCAGAGTTAATACTTGGAGAAATACAGAAAAAACCATGATGACTGGATGGTGGCAAGTAAAGGCAGTGAAAGGAACACACTCTGAATGCTGCTGTGAACAGATACAGCTCTGTTTATCTGGATAATATATGCTTTGGTGTCATTACGAGATAATGAGATGTTGAATGGCTTAATATTGTTTTCTTAAAAATGCCAGTATGGCAGCTATATTTGCATTTGCCTTTGGAAGTGTTTTGTGGTGTGTTCTCTTGGGGGTTTTTCCCCTCTTTTTGGGAATAATAATAAACTTATGTGGTCAAAACAACTGTGTTGCAACACTAATTGCATAGATTTGATGGTTAAAATATATCATTATATGTCTGACTTCATGTAACATAGGTTTGATATGTTTATGATCCATAGAACTGGTCTTTCCTAGCAACAGGAGTGAAAAACGATCAGCACTGAAAGTTCATGGCTGAATTAGAGTATTTGATATGTGTTTAGGCTTGGATGTGAGTATTTAGTAAAATTTTGCTTTTCTTGCTTTTTTTACATGACACAATGTATGAAGTTGGTGCTCTTCAGCTGTCCATACCTTAGCTCTTCCTTCTGTGCTAGGCCTCTAAAGCCCAGCTGTGTTCCAGGTATAGCCAGCAGCAGATGTCCCCAGTACACACGCACACGCTCGTACATAACTGAAACCAGTGCTTTACTGGCACCGCATCTGGTGCAGCAGAACAATGTAGTCACTAGTGGACAAACCCTAATGGATATCTTCTGTGGATGATGTCAGACCTATGGAGATGGACCATGGCCAGCAGGTAGAAAGCTTGGTGGGATAAGCAAATGGACCTGCAGCCTTCTTACTCCACTCCCTTCATTCTCCTCTTCTCTGTTGCAATTCATGCCCAGAAAGAGGTGTAAAGTGAATACACCCTCAAATGACCTCTGAAAGACTATGCTGGCCTTTTTACCTTACAATCTCAGATGTGACTGGTACAATAATTCTATTTAAAGCATCTGCATTTGCATTAGGTTTTCTCTGGTTTAGGAGGGGCCAGATATTTTCATTTTATAGTATGTCAAACACCCAATGACATGTGGAAAAATGTTTGACCTTCTGGGAGATAAAAATCTGATGCAGTGGAATTTTAAAGGTATATCTCGCTATTCATTATCCAGATACCTTGAAACTGTAAGGATCTACTTCATAAGTACACAGGGTGTAGTAAACAGTGTTTTCCCAAAGCCATTTGTTAATTCTAATGTCATTTCTTTTCAAGACCCTGTGAAAGTTAAGTAAAATGTTTTATAGTCTGTATCATTAGTGTTTTATGGAGAATCTGACTGTTCTTTCTTCACTATAATTTTTTCCAACTTAAAGTAGATAAATCAAGCACATATTTTAACAAAATGATGATCATCTGAACTATAAAAGGGCTTAAAAAATGCATCCCAACCATTAAAGTTATTGCTTTCAAAGTTATTTTTATTTCTGTCATTAAAAGCTTATGCAAGACAACACAGAGTTAAAATAAATTCCTTTATGACCGGTCGCTAAATCCTTGATATACACATCGTTAAAATAAAGTATGGGAGGAAATATGTGACTCCATCAGAAATTGAGGTCAATTAGTGACTCGTTATGAAAGAGCAGTGAAATTGATTTGTAACTTTATCTCTCCAGGCTGCTTCCATTCTGTAGAGTTAATAATAAAATCTGAATTCTGACAAGGAGAGTCATTAAAGCACTTCATAGGCAAGAGTTATTCATTACTTTAAAACTTATTATCTTGAATTTATTCCCTTCTGCTAAAAAGATTTGTCATGTCCAAGAGATTAATGATTCTGAATACGAAAGAGATGGCTAACATCAGTTGTAGTGCTCAGTGCTTTCAGGTGATTTACATGCAATCTGGGTCCTTTGTACAGTTTCTAAAAGTCACTGTTGAATCTCACACCTTTATTTATTAATTTTCCTTTAAGTGTATGGCATCATGGGGCCTATTTTAGAGACTGAAAATCTCTTGCTTATGCTTTAAAATCTCTGCTTATGCTTTAAAAGGAACTTGGAATGCGCTGTATTTCAATCAGTTCTATGCCACCTGCATTTATGTCTTGAACTATTCAATCTGTCTAATTTATTATTACCTTAAATATATCAGGAAAACTATTTATTTATCTGTCTTTCTGCCTAGGAAAGCATTCTCTAAGTAGGAATTGTAAGAATTTAGGGAGTTTTTTATCCCTGAATTGTAGAAGTGTAAACTCTGCTCATTGAGTTTTTATTCCTCCCCAATCATCTATCTGTAAGAAAACCATATAAAAGCAGAAATTATCCAAAGTTCTGCATATTTTGTGAAAGTCATGGATTAACATCTTTACAGAGAATTAGAAAATTTCTGGTCAAAACTGCTTGAAGAGTTTTCTGTTTAGCCCCATTGCAGTGTATCATGCTGCAATGCCTGTTTTTCCTAGTAAAATAATCTCTCACACCAAATTTTGGCTTTCTCATTTCCATTAGGTCGCCCATCCATGCAGGATGCTTACAAGCCTCCTAATACTCCCAACTAATGAACTGTAGCTCGTTCAGGCAAGGTGAGCAGCTTTAGCTCTCGACGTTTGCATTTCAACTTTGTTGTGAACTAGAGATTGGCTATAATGACAGCACATTTCTAGTGTGACCATGTGTATAACAGAGCAGCAAAAAGAAACGAGAATGAGGAATTAGAATTCCCCCAGAATGCACCCATGTGCATTATAATGTTGAGTTCACTGTTTCAAGCACCTACGCTGAGTTTTGAGGAGTGCTTCGGGGTTGCTCACAGGACCTGCTTGGCTGTATTAATGGGTAATGAATGTGGAAGAACATGAGCTGCATTTTTCAAGTGGCTAGCACTACATTTGCAAGGTTGGCAAGAAAGGGAGAAATCGATTCTCCATAGATATAAACATCAGCTATGCCAGTATTTTAAAAAGTCTCATGCTGGAGAGCATCAATAGAAGTATAAACCATATCTAAAAGTAGAATCCAATGCCAGAAGAAGCAGGTTTAAACAGCTTTAAACACAGTGTGCCAGAGTTCAACACACTCAATATACTTGAGTGGTATAGCTCTCATGAGCAAGGAAATAAGAGCTATTTCTAAAAACAACTCTTACTAATGTGGCAAGGTAGAAGACTTTGGCCCTTGATAAAGAGCTCAGGGTTGTCATAGATAATAACCACTGAAAGCCTATCCTGTTATAGCAGTGGACTATATTTTTTTATCACTGTCTATGCACAGTAATGCTTATCTGCATGAGTGTGTGTATGCATGTAGGTTTGCATTTCTACAGGTACACCTAATGGCTGAGGTGTCCAAACATGATGTTTAGTCTTTTATCTGGTCTGCTTACCTCCATGCCAAGGATGTGGGCAGACCTCTGTGGGCCACTTCCTTGGAACCAGGAAATCATGTATGCTTGCCCACTTCCATTAGCTGGCTGTAAATATCCCATATCCCTTTGTGAAAGCTGTCGCGGAGGATAAACAGGGTTTTGAGAAAAATGGTCCCCTTGTGCTATTGTGCTGAATACAGTTTCTTCTTATATCTTTCATGAAGAGTGATTGCATTTACTGATTTCCCTTTTTTTTTTACTGTTTGTTTCAGCTCAGCATGATTTTAGTAACTTCTTACATACTATTTTATTAACTTTTATCATGTTATTAGGCATGTGTATCCCAAGCCACATCTAGAAAGGGCAAAGCTGGTTACCTATAATGAACACACAAAAATTATGAAAGCCCATTCCAGTCAAATCTGCATTTTAGTACAGTAAATCATAGTTATAACACACTGGTTTGTAAAATAGTCTTAGGCATCAATAAGCAGCTTTTTCTTTTCTTTACATAGATGATTATTAGTTCTGCATGAATGAAAACTTACACTGGATGATTCAAGTGCAGTAACACATTTTCCTGCTATTTTTTCAGTGTGATGGATTTAGTATATGTGTATGTGAGTTTTTTGTGAATGTGATTTCTGTATAATTCCTGAACCTTGGTCTTAATGTGAAGCAATCTCTGTGAAAGTGTAGCAAATCTGTTCATGTCACATAAGATTGCTCTTTCCTTATTCTTCTGCAGCAACTTTCCCTCTTACCCTGATTATCCAGACAAAACAACACTTCACGCCTGTGAAAATACAATATAGAGTGTTGTATATATGAGAGGCAAGCTGCATGCTTAAAAAGCCCACCATATTAAGTTTTACTGAGAGAGAATAGTTTTTGTACACCTCTACATGGGCAGTCCTAGGATGGAAAATTTCTCACATCCAAAGTGCCTTCTTTCTTTGAAGAAAAACCCTATTCTTAAGATATTAGTCGCTCTACTAGCCTGAATCTTACCACTTCAGAAATGAGACAATGTTCAAAAGCAAGAAATTTCCTATGTTGCCAGTAAATCTGCACACCACAGGTTTACCTAGAAAAAGCTTGGAAACAGCATGACCCGGAGGTAATGCCTCTCGAAGAAAGTTAAAACACAATAAGAAAAGTATAATGAAAGTACACTGCCTGTTCCATATAAACAGGTTGCATGGATGTTGCTATCTATCACTGAGGAAGTCTTTGGGAAGTCTTTTGAATTTTCTTTCTAGATACAAAGCAACAATTTTAAATCACATATAGGTGTAAGAACACAATAGTTTCGTAAAGAATAATGGTTACACTGTAAGCATCCCACACATCCTTTTTTCGTGCAGTCTTCTCTCTGTCCTTTTTCTTGTGCCAGTAATTCTAATGCAAAAGTACTGTCAAGTTTGTAATAAACTGAAACTGTTGACTAGAAATGGGCTAGAAGTGTGCTAGCCTTCACTTGTTATGGTTGTCTATGGAGAACAGATGTGCTCTAAGGAGAAACCAATTCTTCTTTTTCAGTGTTCATATAGCATTTATATACCTGAGATTTGAAAACGGAACATTTTTCAGGTCAGACCTGTGCACGGAACAGAACAGAGACCTATTTATCAAACATTGGCTTGCAACTAACTGGATGTGAAATTAAAGTGAAAAAGTCTAACAAAATTCAATTATTTGCTTTTTATTTAATTTTGTGGTAAATATGGCACTTAACAAATGGGAATTTCTCTGTTCATTTGTACATTTTACTAAGAGCTATCAAATCCAGTTGCTTATCTTGTGGTATTGTTTCAGTTGAATAGTTTTATTTTAATTAGTTAGACTTTTGACGATTATCTTCCTTAATGTTTTAGTTAATCAATTTCCAAATGTTTGGGAAAGTAGCAAGAAGGAGAAAGAAAAGAAGAAACAAAATAACACAATTAATTTTGTTTAGCTTCCGTATCCTCTAGAAGCATCAAATGGAGAAAGTGTCCTTCAGTAGCCCATTCACCTTCAGGAAAGGACTATCATATCTATATTCTGATATGGTGCTGATTCTAATCAGTGGATTCTATTATAGGCCTTTAAGCAAAAAAGAAAGTGCTGATGAAGGCCATAAAAATAAATGAGGCTTATTGCTTCTTGACATCTTTAGCACTTTCTGAGGTTTCCTGAGTGAGCAGGGGTAGCAGACAATAGCTGGGAGATTGTGTGTAAGATAATGAGAAAAATAAATGCATCCTTGGAAGCAGCCAGCAGGAACTATGACTAACATTCATTATACAGGGTCTAGGCTGTTCACAGTATGATGTTATTAATTTGTGGAATGAGCTAAGCGGTGTGAAAGAAAGCTGGTGCTTGCTCCTAACCTTCTTGACCAGCATCTTGAATATTAACAGAGAGGTCAAATGCATTATCTCCTTGAAATTGTCTCGCTCTCCCCCTCCTCAGTAAGAAGTGAAACAAAACACACTGCTTTAGAAGAAAGGGATGTGGGAAGCACCTGCTGCCCTCATTTTGGTCAGAGAAAAAGAATAATTAAGACTGAGTAGAAAATAGATGATGGAGATGAAGGTGTGTTATAGGGATTATATGGGGAAGGCAAGTTCTTCAAATTCAAAAGGCAATCCCAGTTCCCTTTCCAGGACTGTTCAGGGCATAAGAGTTTAATAGCAGGATACATAAGAAAATGAATATAGTATTTGAATGTTCAAATAATAAAATCCAATTTTTGTATTCACAGCCTCTCAGGGGCAATCTCTACAGTGTCACTCCAGTGTGTGCATTGGTCGATATTCTTCTGTTCTTGGGATATAGATCAGCTTTGTGACTTAGTGGGATTTGCAGTTTATGTACTTGCATTGTACTGAAGGCCAGATGCTCTGCAGGGTGTGTATCTGTTATATATATGCATGACAGTTTCTGCTTACTGTGGTGTTTATGCAATTATCTAGTTATTTGTATGAGTTAAATAACCAGAAATAGATTCAGGCTGCGATTACTTACATACCAAATAAACACAATCTTAATCACAGTTTGGAGAAAAATGTGTGATTTGCAATTAAAGGGAGAGTGCTTATGCATGTAGGCCACTTGGTGTAACAATAGCATGAGCTATGTTGTTGAATCTATTAGGCAATTTACTGAACAGGAATTCTACACCAAAGGTATTTTAACTCCTTCCTATTACAGATCTCATAGAGAAACACACATATTTAGTCCAAAGTATTGTAAGTAGCTCTGCTGGCTTCACTGGGACTCTTAAGCACTTTAAAGTTAAGCATAAATGTTTCCAAGACTGGAGATTCTTTTTTCTTGGAAATTTCACTATCAGAATAAAATGAGAATTATTTAGATTATGTACTTCCAGTTGCTTATTCACTTCGCTATACTTGAATATATGAAACAGAGGCATAGATGTTGCAAGACAAAGTGCTTTCTTCCTTTTTACATTTGTACCTCTTGATCTTGAAGATTCAGCAGGGAATGTTAACAGCATGTACCATAAACTGGGGCAAAATGTTAGCATGTCAACCTTACAAAGGAATAGTCTTGAGAATTTAAAAATCCCCAGTCTCAGCTCACTTATCTAACAATGATTCTGTTGAACTGACACTAATCTGTTTTCTGAAACAGAGAAAGTACAGCAGGAATGTGTTTTGTATTTTTTATACTATTTTGTGGTCATATTTTGGCAGGTTTATTTTGTGGAGGAAATGTAGATATTCTGGAATACAGAATGATTGGAAGCAGTTGAAAGGCAAGACCAAACAGAACATTTGAGAAAGAAACTCAGTTCTCTTTTGAAGTTTTCTTTTAACATTTTTTAATTTAAAAAGCTTTCAGATACCAATACCTGTTAATTTGCAAATGAAGTTTGCAGGAGGCACTAAAGCTCTTCTCCTGTTTTGTTTTGTATAGGAAGCATTAACCTCATCCTCAGCATCTTTCCAAGCTCTTTCTTGGTTTTCACACTTCCACAGAATTTATGCTGGAAGTCACTACTGAATTAGTAGCTTCACTTCTGATATATCAAATAATTGCATATTGAGTCCACTACTTTTTTTTTAATTACAGCTTTTCCACAATATAATAGGCTAGGTCGAGAGAGGTCCTCCTCCCCTCTACTCTGCCCTGGTGAGACCGCATCTGGAATATTGTGTCCAGTTCTGGGCCCCTCAGTTCAAGAAGGACAGGGACCTGCTGGAGAGAGTCCAGCGCAGGGCAACTAAGATGATTAAGGGAGTGGAGCATCTCCCTTATGAGGGAAGGCTGAGGGAGCCGGGTCTCTATAGTTTGGAGAAGAGGAGACTGCGGGGGGACCTTATTAGTGTATATAAATATATAAAGGGGGAGTGTCACGAGGATGGAGCCAGGCTCTTCTCAGTGGCAAACAATGATAGGACAAGGGGTAATGGGTATAAACTGGAACACAAGAGGTTCCACTTAAACTTGAGAAGAAACTTCTTCTCAGTGAGGGTGACGGAACACTGGAAGATGCTGCCCAGGGGGGTTGTGGAGTCTCCTTCTCTGGAGACATTCAAAACCCGCCTGGACACATTCCTATGTAACCTTATCTAGGTGTTCCTGCTCTGGCAGGGGGATTGGACTAGATGATCTTTTGAGGTCCCTTCCAATCTCTAACATACTGTGATACTGTGATACTGTGATACTAAAACACAAAGCCAGCAAGCCACCAATTCAATCATTTTGAAGGAAAAATGACTGACATTGCATAGGAAAAAATGAGAGGCAATGCAGCATGAGCTTTTTGGGGGTAGGGTATATCACACGAGATGGCTTATACTGAAAAATAATTAATAGGCAAAAGGAATATACTGCTAAATGGAAAAGAAAGAATTTGTCATGAAAGCACATTTGAGCTATTATTTAGGATCAAGGTGATAGTACTTACTGTAGAAACTGTAAAAGTGGTGAGTTGACAGCAAACTCAACTGAAGGGGAAGTGTTAGCCTAGAAGGAGGCTGCAACTGAAATTTCTCAGAAATCAGTTTGGGAATAGCCATGTTTAATGTTTTTGTTTATGATCTTGGCAGGGAAGCAAAAATACGGAAGCATCATATGGAGGACAGAAAGGTATTGCTTCATCAGAGTGAAAGAACTAACTGACCTTGAGAGCATAAGTAATAGGAACTGGATGAATTTATACTTTGCAAGGGGATAGTATAAAATCAACTCGGAAGCCTAGTTTCAAATCTGTCCTCTGTTGTCTCGGAATACATTAGTTAGAAAAAGGTAGAAGAGAACTGCCTTGGTCATAGGAGATCACCAATGAGAGACTGTTCAAGTTTCAATATAATCCAACTATGAAAAAGTCAAACATGCTCCTAGGACCTAAAAGTAATCTTTAACACAGATTGCGCAAGACTAATTGTACAAGACTCTTAGGAGATGTCATCTCAAGTACGGTGATATGTGTTTAAGAAAGATGTATTAAACTATATAAACCACACTTAAACAGTGGTTGAGAGAGGCTTTGGGATCTTCATCCTTGAGATTTTCAAAGCTGGACTAGACGAAGATCAGAGAAACTTGTTCTCATTGACCCTGATCAGGAGTTCGATCGAATGACCTCCAGATGCCCTCTCTAACTTTAACTTTCCTGTTATGTTTCTAACTATGGCTTCTTCATAATATTTTTTTCAACAGTTTAGGGACAATAAAAGTGAAAAAAACCCCACCAGTTTTACAGATAAATCCTGCAAAGTGTATGAAAGTTATTGCATGGTTTCTGCCTGTAGAAGCAGCGGACTTGGGTAGGCATGCTCCTGCTCTGAAGTTTCCTTGATAGTTGAGGAATTCATATTGTCAAAAATATTAACAGGTTCTGATGAGTAAAGTGCATGAAAAAAAAAATATTTAGGATTTTGGACATTTTGATCAGGAAGAAGACCTTCCTGATCCCAAATCAGCTTGTTGTTCTGACTGAAGACATCTGCACAAGATGCAGTCAACAACAAAAGAAGTTATTGGGTTTTGTTAAAATAAACAGAACTAAAAAAACCCCAATATTCTATTCAATTCCATTATCTACAACCAGCACTGGATGCTTTTACTCAACTCAACCACTCTTCACCACAAAACCCTGAAAAGATAGAGCAAATATAACCAGTTGCCCTGTATGCTGGTAAAGAGTCTGAAGATTATGTGTGACACTGGGAGCATGCAGTATATAGGTAATTAGTATTTTCATAAAGACAGTGTGAGAATTAAGAAGCAAGAAAAGCAAATGCAATCCTAGCAAGTCCATATAGAATTTAACAGATCTCAAGAGTTGCCATGAATGAGCCAAGTTAAAGGATGTGTTTCCCAAAGATACATCCTTTCAATATAAGGTTGCTGACTGAAAATAAGATTAACACCTACCTGTAGTAACTGCTTTCACATGTTGATATGAAATTGTAAAGTTTTTTAGCTTAAGCTGTGGACTGTATGTCTTAAATAGGACTTCTATGAATACCTTTCCTCAACGACTCCCCCGGTTTTGCACTGGGTTTTTCTGGTCCTATTCACTTATGTAGATTGCGTCATTTTTCTCTGAACTGGGAGTAGACCAGTTAACTCTCTGAAACAGTCACCTGCCTTTATTTCAGTTGTTTTACAAAGATGTACAACCCCTGCATATGTCATCAGTAAAGATCAGCTTTTCTGTTGGTGGGCAGTTCACACAAAATGTTGTGGATTGGACTAAATCCCAGTTCTTTAGACCTGCTAAAACTGCCTTGGTACATGTTACAGAAAGTCTGTTCTGCCATAGTTGCACTTGACAAGTGGAAGTTGCAATCAACATAGTTAGATAAACAATGTTGATCTATTATGGGTTAATTCCTAAAATATACTACAGTGTGAGTTCTTGGTGTAATTTTTAAATACAATGTTATCTGAAAGCTGCAGAAAAACTCAAGTAGAGAACATTAAAATGGTTTATTTACTCAACTAGCTCTCTAACAGATTGATGCAACAAAACATCTCCTTATGAAATATGCCATTCATAATGCTCACAAACATTAGGAATTTTTTAAACCTTTAGTTCTTTTTTGGTAGGATCATTAATTAAACACAACTTTAGTCACAGTATTGATATCAGTTAAACAAGTTCACAGTTGCCTGATTTACTTCTCTTCAGACAAGGTAATTACATTGATTATTATAAATCCCTGGAGGTGTTTTCAGATTACCAGTTTACCAATTAAAATTTACCAATATACCATTACAAATTAAAATCTTGATTTCAGAAATCTCCTTCAGGTAGTTTTCTTAGGACCCTTGCTTGCAAGTCAGCTGGTTGTGTTGAAAATACTCATGCTCTTTTCTCAGAATTGAGGAACTTTCCATTCTGTTCTTCAAATAGATGTCTTTTCCTTCCTATATTGTTGCAGTTAAACAAAAATATCTGTTGAACATTTCTGTCTTCTTTGAATTGTTTGTGACAGGTTTTTCAGCAGTATCTTCTGTCACACCTCATCTTCCTTTCAAACAAAGGTGCCACCTTTTGACAGACAGTGGCAGAAAAAAAATGCATCAATTTAAGCAAAAAAAAAAAAAAAAAACAAAAACAAAAAAAGAGTGGAGAAATTAAAATAAGAAGAGGATAAAAATGATGGCAACAATACTTGTTTTTCTTTGAAGCACCTAAAATTTGTGGTCACCAAAGAACTGGCAGTATAGCGCATTTGGTGTCATATGAGAAAAAAGTAATATATTAGCATAATTTTAGATAATTTACACATTCTGTGTATTAAATTTTCCATAAATAGTTTCATAGCCATTAGAGAAAAAAACAGATTAACTTTCCTCTTTGGTTCTGTAAAGTGTACATTTCACCATTTCACTCTGAGAACACTATTATTTATATTGCTGTTTTTCTTTATTCCTTCTTTTTTTATTATCTTATTAAGAAAGTAGTCTCCATGCCTGAATATACTATGCTAAGTAAAGAGTAAAGATGCTAGTTCAAACACTGAACCCTTAATCAGTCCTAGTACATAATTGTTTCTCAGTCACCACAGTGATGCTGACCAGTCTTTCCAACATAATGCTAAGATATTTGACATGGAAAAAATTGCACCAATAACCATTTCCAAAAGCAATCTGGAAAAAAAAAAAAAACAACCAAAAAAACAAGAAGGCAAAAAAAACCAAACCTGCACTAAATTTGACTCCCTTCATCTTATCAAGTCTTCCTTCATACTTTCAAACATTCCGAGGTCATCCTAGCACACCTTATAGCACTATGAGATCATAGGACATTTCAGGTTGGAATTATCTGCAGGTCATCTAGTCCAGCCTCCTTCTCAGAGGACACAGTGCATGACCCCAGATTCATTTTATGAAAATCCTATATGGGCTGCAGCAGCACTTGCACCTCAGAGAAGGCCCAGGGCCAAATGTTAGGTACTATGGATGTGGCCAGTCTATGCAACAGGTCTTATGCCTGAAAGAATCCTTGTCCTAAACAATTTAACAGTGTAAAAGTATCCGATAGCTTTGTATGTGTATTGGTAGGATAAAACAGCTGGTTTAAAATTTTTTTCAACATTGATTTTGAGAAAAAAAAAATAGTTTTTTGAAGTGGGAAGATCAAACTTCCCATATTAAGTAGGAGCAGTGTATAACTTTTGCATGCAGGTCCTTGCTTTCTCCATCATAATCAGATTTCCTGTCTTTTATTAGTTACAATATACCTCTCACTTGTAATATCTATCCTAGAATTTTGCACACACAGGGCCAATTAATCTAGGAGAAATACCCATAGAGGCCATGTCAATATATAGGCAAGCCAGATAAGAGCTCACCATATTTCTATTTTTCTAACATAGAGCAATAATTTATTTTGAAAGCCAATTCTTTTTTATAAATTGCACACTGCATGAAAAGTTCAGCTGAGTCTAAATCCTGTCCTCAGAGAACAATCTGAGCAGCCAATCTGTGCAATGGAGAATGATTCATGAATTCATACCCGGGGGCTGTAGAGGGAAAACAGATATGGGTATGTCCATAACTTCAGTCTCATGAGGGAATACATAGTGGATCAAACACATGCAGATGCAGAAAATCTCCACGTACAGAGCTGACACTTCCTAGCATCTGCAATGATCCAGACTGTGGAATATAAAACTCTCCGTACCAGTTTCCATGTGCAGGTTCTAATGCAAATTTCTATTTCTATCTCTGCATGTTTGCAGCAAGGTTCTTTTTCTGCTTTAATTAACTAACTAACTAACTAACTAACTAACTAACTAAAACTAACTAACTAACTAAATATGCATGTATGGGAGACTAGCCAGTCCCACCGAAAATTATATAAAGTGGAATATATGTGAAGCTAGGAAATTTCTAGATTGACTAAATATTCTTTGGTTCTTTCTTTACCAAAACCTCCCCAAGTATGTCATAAAAATGCACTAAGATTCTAAAGAAAGAATATGTGTGTACACTGCCTGTATATATCATATTATATTTCAATATAACACATATTTCTTTATATATTAGTACATGCATCTAGTAACTGGTTTAAAGGTACGTTTTAGGTAGTTGGAATTCAGAAGAAATATAATGTTGGTGCCATGATATTAATGTGTATTTCGCTTGATGTTCTTTATATTAACTTTTTATATGGTGTAGTTTAAGCGTATGTCCAGATATCAGATTGAAACACACTGAATTCTGAACTCTGAATGGATTGTTTTATCAGCTAGCCTTAGGACCAGAGAAGGAACAGCCACGTTAATGTGATGCTGTATGTGCCAATGTGCCTTTGAGTTATACTTAATACCCAAGGCATAGTATCCCATTGGTATGGCTGTGATGCCACTGGTTCTGGACCTGGGCTACACTTTCCAGTGTGTGCTTTAAAATTCCTAAGTCACAAATATTGTGTCATCTTTACCAAGGGCTACCTTATGACTTAGTCAGAGTCCAAAGAAAAGGATGAGGTAGCTGCTTTTGTATTGAATGATACTGCAACTTATAGGGACAGATCATCTTAACATCAGCATTCTGGTTGACAGAAACTGCCCCAATGTGCCACCCATACTGGCCAACCCAGGGGTGATGGTGTCATAGACTTTCTTTTTTCCCACTACTCTGCAAAGGAGGGTTCAAGGTTTCTTTTTTGCTGCTGTTAGAGTTAAAATCTAAGAAGCACTACCATGCAAAAGGGTTGGGGAAGTCATGGGCAAACCGACATGACTGATACATTTTGTATTTCTGACATGCATGAAATGGAAGGTGTTCTGTGTGCAAGAGACTTGGGAAAGCAGTTTTGTTTATTGAAAGGGAGCTGGAGTTCCATGTATCAGTAAGCAAGAATGATGTAACTGTATTCAGATTCAGATGTTCTTAATAGTCCCAATCTAAGCTCATTTTCTGTATTTATAGGAAAAAAACCTGGTTGCTTGGCCATTATCTAATTGTCCTTTTGTGTACCTTTGCATTGATTTGTCCCATTTATAATCTCAAAATGGTGGGTGTCAGAAAGTTATCTAAATGGGTCTTTTGTCCTTTGAATTCATTGCCTGCCTCTTATCAGCATCTGATAGAAGGCTGTGAATTAAAGAGGCTATTTTTTTCCCTCATTGTTAAATATTTAAGGTATATGGCATTTAATTTGTAAGTCTTCTGTGAACAGCGTTCTGTGGATGTCTGCTGTTTTAAAGACATCCATTTCCCTTAAAGGAAAACTATGACAAGTTTAATATGGTTCTATAAAATACTCAATGCTGAATAATAAATAGGATGCACAGGAAAAGATTTCCTAATGAGTCCTTGTCCAATTAGCTAAAAATCAGGAAAGAAAACCCAATTAATATTGAACCCAAAAAATTATTTGGATCAATCTTGCAAGGATTAGAGGCTCTTATTCACTGCAGGTCTTGCACATCGTCACTACGCTTTGTAAAACTTTGCATTAAGTCTACAATATACAGTCATTACGGACTTAATTCTGTTGAAACTCATGAAAATGTTGCTTATGAATCAAATAGCTAAAAAAATCAATTCATAGAGAATGCAACAGATTCATATTAAATAATTCCATCCAATATAAAATTAACCAAATGATATTGATAAAAGCAAAGCTCCCAGTTTTCTTCTTGTGTGTCAAAAAGGACATATTCTCGTTTACTTTTTTAACAAACTATTAACTACCCACTTAAGCAATCTGGTCTTGGGTTCCAGAAGGAACCCTCTATTCTACTCTTCCATTTGCAGATCTGAAGGCTTTATAATGCCAACTAAAGAGGCAATTTAACTCCACATATTTAACCCAGGCAATTTCTCCCACCTTGATTCTGCCGTTATTTCTTATCGTGTGTATCCTTGAAACTCTAAGATGATCATAGACAAAAATACTCTATTCTAGTACTCTGTAGAAATATTGGAGTTAATTCTCTTTTTTTTAGAGTGTTTTAAGATGCATAAGGCAACTAGTGAGTAAAGAATTAAAAGAAACCCCATGTATTTGAAAACAGAGGGGATGAAAGATATTTACAAAGCTTTTCTGTGCCTTTGCTTTTGATTTCACAGCAAGGCTGACTGAGGCAGATTGTTGTACTTCACCTGAGCTTTTGTATGGATTTCTGTAAAAGAAACACTATTGAGCAAGCAAAACGTAACTTCCCACATAACTGAACACAGGCTGATGTGACTGCACATGAACCATATTGAAGGCATGCACCTTGAGACAAAAGTAAATGTGTTTAGATGTTGCACAGACACTCATGGAGAGAATGTTGCTGAAAATGCTACTAAAGTAATGTGATCTTTGCACAGGGTAATGTGTGGGTGGTTATGAGTCTCTGCTGCAAATGCCTTTGTAATGGTATCTCCAGCAGGGCTGGACAAGACTTCCAACAACATTGTTCTGCTGAATTCCTATATCCAACTGGCTCAAGGTGCTATGTGATCATTTCGTTGAGTATCTTAAACTACCTACCAACTAGGTCCTGATTATCTTAACTATGCAAAAAGACCATGCTGAAACGATGTTTTTATCCTTATATCCCATTTATAACTTAAACTCCACATCTCTTGTCACACCAAGAGGGATGGTCAGGAATACTTTAAATGAAAATGTTTTCACTGAAAAACAACAACTTGACAAAAGTGTTTGCAAACCCTAAAAATATAAGTAATTTGTTTTTCCTGTTTTGTTCTTATTGTGCTTGTCTTACAGGCTAATTTAGGACTGGTGAAAGTCAGTTGAAAAGAGAGTTACTGCAAGAGAAGCTGTAATGGATCTATAATTAATTACTGCAAGGCTTGTATTCACACTTTACATTGGCCACAATAATTAGAAAAGCGTATTCTGGAGCTGATCCAGGCTAAGTACACAGTCAGTAATAGGCCATTAAGATTTGGTTTATTTGCGCGTTAGATAGTGACTGTACATTCAAACTAAAGCAGAGGGCTTTGGCTTCTGTTTTGTGCACATCAGCAGAGGTTTAAAGCTAGAGTCCATATTTAAGGAAATAGCATCCATTCTTAATACAATTCCTACGTATGCATACACGTATATGCTTGTAAGCATATTATTCCTGATTCCATTTTCTGACTGTCTGGCACATGAGAGGTAAATACACTGAAATTTGGTCCAGCAGAGTATGCAGATGGAAATGTACATGCTAGATTCACATAACTGAGCAGACTCCTCCTGTGATATGCTTAGCAGTAAAGGAGTGTTTTGCTGCTAGTCTTTTCTGAACACCCCAAATTACAAACCACTTGGTGAAGAAATTGCCATGTATTTTACATATAAGTTATAAATCTTAGGGAGGCCATCAAATTGGATTTGCAAAATGAGGCTATAGTTACACAAAGTACAATGTAGAATGCAAACTTTTTTGTCTTCATTTTCTTTGGTTTCTTTTTGCTATCTAGTGAGATTTCTAAAATGATTCATGTTCTTTTGGATCTTTAGAAGTGGAAATCGCACATGGAGAGGTTAATTCAAAGAACAGATATTATAATCTGTTTCATTTTGGGGTAGGTGTTTTCTGTTTTGTTTCATTCATAAACTCATGACCTGAAGACATCAAAGTAAACTCTGCAGCAATAAAACAACTTATTTTCAGTGTACGGACTCATTGATTTTTTTTTAAAACAATGTCCAAATCATTTTCTTGCTCCTTTTGTTTGATAGTCCACCTCTCTATTCTGTATATGGAGTTTGTGTTGTTCACCATTTGGAATAGATTTTTGCTACATTAAAAGCAAAAAGATGCCTTTCTTTTTATGCTCTGCTTTTCCAAACAATTTCTGCCACAGGCATTAACACTGGTAGAACAGTCGTTAGGCAGCTGAAATTCTCTGGGTAATTCATGCATGACTGAGACAGACCTTGGTCATAACACTGTGAGTTAGACCTCTAGCACATGGTGCTGCATGCACAACTCTCATCCTGTGGAGCAAAGTGAAGGCTTGTATGAGGTTCCCAAACAATATTTTCTTTCATGGATCCTGACTGCATTTTGCTTTATGTTGCAGGATTCAAGCTGAATGAGAAAGGCAGAGTACATGTGAACATGGTGCATCACAGTAAGGGTTTATGTAACCTATTACTGTGTCATTACAATTGACATAGAAATTTGGATATGTGATTCCTCTGCAACAGTAAGTTTCTTCATGTGCATGGATAAATTTCCCCATGCCAAACACTGCTCTGAACCTAAGCAAGGTCCTGGCAGGCAGCTTGGGGGCACCCCGTCGTTGGTACAGTAAGTCTTCCCTGGAGACTCCCACCCTCACTGATAGAATCAGAGAATCAGAGAATAGTTAGAATTGGAAACGACCTTAAGATCACCTAGTTCCAGTCCCCCTGCCATGGGCAGGGACACCTCACACTAAACCATGTCACCCAAGGCTCTTTCCAACATGGACTTGAGCACTGCCAGGGATGGAGCATTCACAACTTCCCTGTGCAACCCATTTCAGTGCCTCACCACCCTTACAGTAAAGAACTTCCTCCTTATATCCAATCTAAACTTCTCCTGTTTAAGTTTGAACCCTTTACCCCTTGTCCTATCACTATAGTCCCTAATGAAGAGTCCCTCCCAAGCATCCTTATAAGCCCCCATCAGATACTGGAAGGCTGCTATGAGGTCTCCATGCAGCCTTTTCTTCTCCAGAGAGAATGTATTAGCAGCCAGAATCATGCACTCTGAGAAGGTCAAATGTACAGGTCTCAGTGGCTAAATGTGGCCAATCTATCTACTTCATCTACACTGATCACTACAACCTTCTCTTTAGTCAAGAGGGAGAGAAAGGCATTTGTAGTGTTGAATTCCTGCAACATATCTTACAGGTCTACCACAGAAAATAGCAAGCTCTCTTGAAGCAGAGATGAGATAGACCCTATCTAGATGTTTTTAGGTGCTTAAATGGACCTCACATGTCATGAAGGTCTCTTAAATGCAGTCAATGAAAAACTATATCCCATCAAAATTAAAGCTTAATGTTTTAGTTTTAGAAACACAGATTTCCCATTCCTGCCTAAGCAGATTAAGGTCACTCAGAGTTGAAAAGATATTTATTTGCAAGTGCTTTTTCACTGTTTTGAAGCCTCCCAGCACAGAGTGCAAAATGACAACTGAAACAGTGCACTTATGTTATAAAAAGCCCTGCCCTACATAGAGCAAGTCATTTCCACTCGTGAAGGAACAAAACTTTATATTCACTACATTAAAGCCTATGTTGATTTACAGTGCTCTTTGATCAGATGATCAAAACCCACTTTAACTTTGCTCACAGAACAACCTTACTCCTCACACATGTATCTTTCATAGCTGACACAGATACTAAGCATCTCAGTGCTTGCTAGAGCTGCTTTTTGAGCCTTTGGCATCAAGGATCATAGCTTCAGTTCTAGTGCTTCCTGCCTGCAGTAAACACCAATAAAGATAAAATGAGGGGTTTTTGGGACTGATTGTGCCAGCTTGGCCTGAGCATGAGGATCGGGCTTTTTCCTCTTGCTGTTAAGTCAAAGAGAAATTAATTTAAGCCCCAGGAGACAGATGCGTAGGGCTCACTGGAATCGCAAGCAGACTGCTGGAGTAGCAAAGACAGACATGGGAGCTTAACTATCTCATTTTTTATTACACAGAAGAGGAGCAATTAAAGCATAAGAGAAAGCAGGACTGTAAAAAACAGGCAAGATTAGAATATTGTAAAGTAAAAAGATTTAAATTGGGATGGGATTTAAAAATATTTCAGGTATGGAAAAAACTGATGTTGTTCATAGGAAATTAAGAGAGAATTTTTAGGTATACTAAGCCTTAAAATACAGTGTTCTGTTGGGTTTTTTTTATTATTATTATTATTATTTTTTTATTTTATTTAACTTAAAATGCTACATTGGCCACATGCGGTTTGTGGAAGTCCAGTTGCTTGGTGCATACTGCTTCATGTGACACTATTTAGGTGAAACCTATTAGACTGGGTTTATGGGATTTCACTAAGGTGGGAATAATTGTAAGATGACAGAATGCTTTGGATTGGGAAAGACCTTAAAGCTCATCCAGTTCCAAGCCCCTGCCACGGGCAGGGACACCTTCCAGTAGAGCAGGTTTCTCCAAGCCTCGTCCAACCTGGCCGTAAACACTGCCAGGGATGCTGCAGCCACAGCTTCTCTGGGAAAAGCACAGCTATTCCAGAAGGACATTAGCCTTTTGAGGAATAAAAGCTTGTGTTGCCTTTAGATCCTGGACAAATTCCACATCTGAGACCTATTTGCTTGGCAAAACCAAACTTTATCAAGCTTAAACAATATGTGGAGTAATCCAGTTGACTGACAGCAGGAGTCTGGAAAACTGAAGAACACAGCAGCAATTAGAATCATAGAATCACAGAATAGTTAGGGTAGGAAAGGACCTTAGGATCATCTAGTTCCAACCCCCCTGCCATGGGCAGGAACACCCCGCACTAAACCATGTCACCCAAGGCCTCATCCAACATGGCCTTGAACACCACCAAGGATGGAGCATTCACAACCTCCCTGGGCAACCCATTCCAGTGCCTCACCACCCTCACAGTAAAGAACTTCTTCCTTATATCCAATCTAAACTTCCCCTGTTTAAGTTTGAACCCGTTACCCCTTGTCCTGTCACTACAGTCCCCGATGAAGAGTCCATCCCCAGTATCCTTGTAGGCCCCCTTCAGATACTGGAAGGCTGCTCTGAGGTCTCCATGCAGCCTTCTCTTCTCCAGGCTGAACAGCCCCAATTTTCCCAGCCTGTCTCCATACAGGAGGTGCTCCAGTCCCCTGATCATCCTCGTGGCCCTCCTCTGGACTTGTTCCAACAGTTCCATGTCCTTTTTATGTTGAGGACACCAGAACTGCACACAATGCTCCAAGTGAGGTCTCCCGAGAGCAGAGTAGAGGGGCAGGATCACCTCCTTCAACCTGCTGGTCACGCTCCTCTTGATGCAGCCCAGGATACGGTTGCTTTCTGGGCTGTGAGCGCACACTGCAGCCGGCTCATGTTCATTTTCTCATCGACCAACACCCCCAAGTCCTTCTCTGCAGGGCTGCTCTGAATCTCTTCTCTGCCCAACCTGTAGCTGTGCCTGGGATTGCTCCGACCCAGGTGTAGGACCTTGCACTTGGCATGGTTAAACTTCATAAGGCTGGCATCAGCCCACCTTACAAGCGTGTCGAGCTCCCTCTGGATGGCATCCCTTCCCTCCGGCGTATCAACCGAACCACACAGCTTGGTGTCATCGGCAAACTTGCTGAGCTTCATGGAAAAAGAGTATGGATGCACTACTACTTTTGTGTCCTAAGGAGAGTGGCTATATGTGTTTGTGTAGCAAGCGATGTACACTGTTTACAGATGCACCAGCAATGAAAATGCTACCTCTTTGTGCGCATAGGCTTTAAAGATAGACTCATAGAATCATAGAATAGTTAGGGTTGGAAAGGACCTTAAGATTATCCAGTTCCAACCCCCCTGCCATGGGCAGGGACACCCCACACTAAACCATGCCACCCAAGGCTCTGTCCAACCCAGTCTTGAACACCGCCAGGGATGGAGCATTCACAACCTCCCTGGGCAACCCATTCCAGTGCCTCACCACCCTCTCAGTAAAGAATTTCTTCCTTATATCCAATCTAAACTTCCGCTGTTTCAGTTTGAACCTGTTACCCCTTGTCCTATCACTACAGTGCCTAATGATCGTGTCCTGAAAAAGAACGCTAGCTTGTGAACTGAAATGAGGCTCAGATATGGTCAGGTAAGGAGAGTCTGGTGGGTTATTGTGCACTAAATGAACAATACACTACAGCAGAAACTACTTGAGCATGTACTCTGAGTTTACCCTGGTATCGCGATACTGTTCTGCCAAAAATAGAGTTTGAGTTAATGTGTTTTATCCCACAAAACAGAAATCTAGTGGTATGCACATGCTTGGCAACCATGGTTTAGCTGATGGAGGTAGTTAAACATGCTGTAGCTCAGACGGCTAAATACATTCAGTGAGGGGACTGGTTTTTGTGCAATGTTTCTATAGTACCCACATTTACTACTGTATCTCAATTACTGTGCATGGTTTATCTAGAATTTTCTTGAAGTTATATCTATCATACTGTAAGCAACAGAGTAGCTGGGTCTGGGGTACAACTGCTACAAGCCAGGAAGGCTCCTCCTCCTGGAGAGTAACCTGCAGATGCACTTCTCTGCCAGAAGGACTAGTTGCCACCTGCACCTATCCCTCCTTATGGTGACCACATCAAGAAGATATGATTATCCATCGTCTTCCCTTGGAGGACTCAAATTTTTCCAGCCAGAAAAGAAGCTGACAGCCTGAATTTAGGGTGAAGTAGAGACTTCAGTTGCTGGTTCCCAGCACAGTCTGGACTACCTAACTGTTCACAAATTCTTATTGGTATGATTCTATAGTAGTAGAAGATAATAAATGTAATACATAAAATAGAATTATAAAAAGAATATAAATAGAAATAAAAGGATATTCAATAAGCATAATGAAAAGTATCAGATGTAGAATTTAGTATAAAAGGATTATCAGACCCATTCCAAACTTCCAGTAGCTTCTGTTAAATATCTAATTTAAGTTGTTGCCTCTTACCTCCTCAAACATCCTAGTGTGTTTCATTTAAATGTTTGCATAAATCCTGATCCACTATAAAGTGTAGCTATTATAAACATGTAAAAATTATAAGCCATGTAAATTGAAAGAAAAGAGCAACAAAACCCAAACAACTTGATATTCACCTGGTCTCACTGATGAATTGTAATGGAGATACCTAAATTGTCAATGAATAAATATGAAGTTATGTCCCAAAGGTGTGATGAAAGAAATCCATGCCCGTCTTTCCACATCTGTCATTTTGGTTAAGTTACCAGCACAAACGCAGAACATCATGGAATGGCTGCAAGGGTCCGTTTCCACATCCTTTGCTTGCTCTGTCACCATTTCTGCTTTGCTAGGGGCACTGAGGATGTCTTCCTTTGTGACTGATCATATAAGCATAACATCCCCAACGGCCACTGCCAGGAGTTCAGTGGTCCTTGAGGTATTTTAGCTGATTCTCCACATAACCAGCTTAGAGGCATGCAAATAGCTACTTGCACCCACAGTGATGATGTCTCCTGCTTCCAGCTGTGACTGTTCTTTGAGTGCCACATCTTGTTATTGAAGAAGAGGATCTTAATGAAAATGCCTGGATTGCAAAGTTTCTGCTGGAGTGCACACATAGAACAGACTGGATAGAAATGGATTGCAAAGTACAGATGGAAAATAAGCATTTTAATTAATGCTAACTTTTATGTACTTGGAGGACCCACATGCTTGTAGATGTGATTCTATCCCATTTGGTCATGCAGAAGCTAATTCTGATGAATTCACTACTTTTGCCAAAGAGAATTCATAGCTGCCTCTTTTCACCCTGGTACTTTCTTGCAATTAGTGTTGTTTGACAGCTGTTGTTTTTATGCAAATTCAACAATGCGATGCCTGAGCCTCTGTGAGGTGATAATAACTGTGCAGATCACGCTTAAACAATAGAAATAAGAGCAGACGATACCATCATATTCTGAGCTGCAATTTGATTTAAAGTGTTTGCCTACTGTGGCCGTATAAACCTCACAGGCAATACTGCCCATTCCCCATTGAGATTAATGATATTCAGAAGATGTAGATGAAAGCAAAACTGCCTTACATGTATTAACTACAATTAGCTGGGCTACTGAGTAGACTATATTATTGCACTTCATTCACTGTCATTTCACCTAGACAAAGGGATTTTGCAGTGGTTTACTGTGCATTTTACAGACATGTAAATCCCACTATGCAGATGCAAAGGAGTGGGTAAGTTGGCCATGTGCCATGATATCTGCTATTACATAGCTGGGATAGCTCTCCCAGCCAGATTTCACTGCAGGACTGCTCCCAGCAGCCCCTCAAGCAGAAAAGAGGATATACTCAGCTTAACTTATGTGTGCATTCGTTCACTGGACAAAATTAATGTACTCTGCCTGCAGAACTGGATTCAACACCAGAGTATCTGAGGCAAAACAGTACATATGTTGCTAACAGTTAATGTCAGAAATACCTGCTACTATTCTACTGTCTTTTCATCATGTTAGATGCACTGTGAAGCCACACTTTGCTATTGTTAGCCACATTTAAGTGCTGGAACGATGATGGTAATAAGAAATATAGAATGACTCACTCTTAATGAATAAAAGGATGTCAGATATTTGTGTAAGGTACTAGTGCTTACCCACTTCAATCTTAATAAAATAATAATGCATAGACAGCACTGATAAAAGCTCAAAATTAGAGAAGCTCCCTGTAGCTCACACAGAGGTAAGAGCAGAATGAATTAACAAGTGCTGTTTTCTTCTCTCAATGACAGCTGAGTTTCAGTGGAGAATAAGTAATTTCAGTTACAGACAGCACTGCACTTTGAGATCCTTCAAGATGAAAGATAATGTAACTTAATGTTGTGCATAATGTTAGGCAAAGAGCAGACATCAATAGTACTTCAACTATAGATTATCTTAATTTTAATATACAGGAAACAACACTAGAAGAACAGACATGAAGTCACTTGTATGTTTATCAGCTGCAACAGGCCATCCTGAAATACCTTATTGAAAAGGGTAGACATGACTTTTGGTAATGGTAAAGTACTATGGAAAGGAGACAATATTTCAGTTTCATTATTAAACATACCTTGGTTGCAATGTAATTTGATTTTAGTGTTGTAGACTACTTTCTTATTCTAACATATCTCTGTTTTTGAGCTATAGGTTAAATTCAACCAAGGCCGCTGATCAGCTGCGAATCAGCTTATTATTTCAAGAAATACTTAAGTATTACCACTAAAAATAATTTGCAGTAAAGCATTCATTTCCCAGCTGCTTAGTGCTGTGTTACATGATCAGGTGTATCCATAGCTGCCACTGTCCGTGCATACACACGCACACAAAGTTTTCTTTCTCTTATATTGCACTTTCTAATGTGTAGCTTGAGACAGTGTCTTCTATCTGCATTTCATAAAGAGACAGCCACCACTTCCCTATCCAGCTCCTGAGTAGCCTGTCCCTGTTGGCAAAGACCTGGCTTCCCTTGTCACCCCAAGACTTGATGAGCTGAACCGGCACTTTCAGCATGGTCAATCAGAGTACCTGGCACTGAATTAGCAATTCTTAGTATTTCTGGGTGTTTGGATACACTTCATGAGGTAATTACTTTTGGAAATGCCGGTTCAGCATAGCCAGGGACAAGCAGAAAAAGAGATGCAGACTTTCCCAGCAGGGACAGCTGGGGTTGCCGATTAAGGATGGATGAATCTGTTTGGGAAAACAAATTTGCCTAAGCCCCAGTTCTACAACACTTCCATATTAATTCCTTTGCTCATGAAAATGTTTGTTTCCCTTCCAGGCAGAGGGCTGGGATTTTTGTGTTTCTTTGCTGTTGCCACCATCCAGTTTTCCTCCAAGAACTATGGTCTGGTGACTGCAAACAATGTGAAATTTCCTGTCTGGTAGCATCCATGTGGAGTCGTTAATGGTGCTGTTCTCCGATAGCATCTTTGGCAACCCATACAGCATCTCCTTCAGGAGCAGCAGTAAATGTCGTGGCACAGAGAATAATGTTATGCAGCAAACCAGCAGAGAGGTTTAGAAATTGGCAACAGCTAATGTTGTTTTCAGTTGCATATCTTTATCAGGACTGCTATTAGTACCTTTTACCTCAGAAACAATACAGTCGTATATTAGATTTCTGAAACCAGAAGGCTGCCCAGATTACTGGGAGAGGGTGACATTAATGTTGTAATGAAGAAAAGCAACAAAGAGTAGAGAGGCTGTGTATATAAAATCACTTTGTATTGTAGGAAAACCCTGCTTAATAATGCACTGCATATGGATTTCAAGACGTGTGCAGGGCAGCTGTTCCTTGTCTACTGATGACAGTAAAGGTTACAGTCCATTTTCATCAGGTGGTGACTTCAGATTACTAGTACATTAAAATAACTCTTCCACAGTCCTAGAAAGTCTTAGCTTATAAATCTGTCATTTTCCCCCAGAATAAGCCAGTGAAAAACAATCATACACTAGGAGATCTACTTTTATTATTTCATAGAATCATAGAAGAGTCAGGGTTGGAGAGGACCTTAAGATCATCTAGTTCCAAACCCACCCCACCCCCCCCCATAAATAGGGAAACCCCACACTAATAATAATCTGTTGTTTTAATAAACAAACCAACCACCAAAACCAGAACAATTCAAACCCCAGTAGCTGTTAGTTAAGACTGCCTTGGTAGAGATCACTGAGATGATTGCTTGTTGGGTCATAATGAAAAGCTCCAGAGCCTACTGCTGAAAATCTGGGGATATCTTGCTTACCCTCATGTTCAGTATCTGAAAATCCATGTGCTCTCCATCCTGCTGATTCCACACTAGTGTGGGACTGGCATGTTAATGTATATAGTGGTTTCTGGTAATGCTCACCACTAGCCTCAAAATTTGTGAAGCCCATTCATATAACAGTGGGTCTAAAAGGTGATTATGGAAAAAAAAGGGAAACAGTGAGTCCAAGCCAAGCAAGAACAAATTCTATTTCATTAATAAAATGGCACACTTTGGACCTGCTCAGAGCCCATATAACAGTTTTTCTGAGGGATTGTGTAGTCCAGTCATTGCATGTATTGATGATGTGGCTTTTGGAAGTCTCAGTAGAAGTTAGCGCTTTTGGAAACTAAATGAAGTGAAACCAAAGCAAAGACCATTACCTTAATGTGAAGAATTATGGTGAATTAGAGCCCTAAGTGAAAGAAGCTGTGCAAATTCTCACCTTAGAGTAAAATCTGAACTATTTCTTTATGTGGAAGGAATAGTGATCAGCTCCTACTACATCATTTCTCATAAACACAGATCTCTCTGTTGTTTTTATAAAAGCCCGTTAAATGGACAGTAAGTGGAAAGGACCTGGATGAACTCAGTTAAAGCTGAAGTCAGAGTCTAACCCATCCTAGTAAGTTTATCAGGGGCTACAGGTGACATTCTGCCTCCAGTGTTTTCTAGTTTATACATGCCTTTTTAAACACAGAAATAATTTGTAGGTGCCACGGTAACATTCTGAGGCCTTCCCTCTTCCCTCCAAAGACTGGGAGAGAGTGACAGTGCTCTTAATATAGTCAACTATATTAAGGAGCCTGAGAAGCACATGGGGCACAGTCCTTCTTTAGTCACAAGTGAAGAGATGAGAAGTTTGCAGAGGTCTCCTCCACTTCAGTCTGGTGCTGTAAGTACATCCAGGACCAAAAATCCTTTGCTGGCTTAAATAAAATAGCTCATCAACCCTCATCCCTTTCTTCTACCCAGGAGACTCAGGAGCTGTTCCAACTTTGTAGCATGAGACATCCACCAAGCTCTTAGGGTGAGAGCTCAAACCCCCACATCATCCAGATAGTTTCTGGATTCACATTTCCAAACCCTTCTATTAGTGCATGGGAGAATGTCTTGCCAATTATCTCTGCGATACTGATATTAGGAAAGCAAGGTGGAGGAATTAGATTATTAGATTAGAGAATGGGATTAGACCAACATCTTTTCCCCCACCATTGCTATGCCTTCCCTTTTGCTATGAATTTTCTGCTTATCAAGTATCATAGAATCATAGAATAGTTAGGGTTGGAAAGGACCTTGAGATCATCTAGTTTGAACCCCCCTGCCATGGGCAGGGACACCCCACACTAAACCATGTCACCCAAGGCCTCTTCCAACCTGGCCTTGAACACATCAAATATCGTGTCCTGCCATCATGCTGATGGAGGCAAAGTCACTGGTCATTTCTGCAATAACAAAGCCCTGTGGCATAAATCCTGACTGAGTGAACTCAGCCTATCATATATAAGTAGCTGTGGTTGAGAGCAGCACAGAAACTTGTGTGCTTCTTGCAGACTGGAGCCAAAATGGGCCTGACTCAACTCATATCCCAGGGGAAGAGCATTAAGAAACTTTTTTCCAGCATAGAAATGAGCATGTTCTAAAACCCAGCTGAAACAGAAACGAAAACCCTCGACCCAAATAACTGGGAATACTGCAAAAAAAGAAATCAGCACTGCAAGAGCTGGAGTGAAGCATGAGAGAAATGAAGTATTTGTCACTAGGGGGCAACGTGGTATCAGAGAAGGATGTGGATGGTCCCCTGGAAGACACTGAAATATGGGGACAAGAGCATGCCACCATATAGAGGAGATACTTAAAAATAACAAGGTAGCCTGGTGAAGCACAGCAGAATGAGAAATTGAGTTTTACTGCCCTTAGTCATCATACTGACTCTCTTGCTCAGCCAGAGAGGGGGGGTGGGAGTTGAAGAGGAGAATGTAGCTGCTGTGATTTGATCACTGATGACAACTACAATAATCAAACACAAGCTTTTCCTGAATGAAGGAGATGTAATAGAATCATATTCATGATGAAGGTGAAGAAAGGGGGAAAAAATAAATATAATTTACCAGCTGTCTGAGTTTCAAGCAAACCTGTGGGTTGGTGATAACTATAGCTTATATCAGAAATGCTGTTAGTCTCTCACAAAAGAAGTCTAGAAGCTCTCAGTCCACGAATTTTGAATTGATTCAAATCTCAACGCAATACACGTAGAAAAGTTACTCCTTAAATCACACCATGTCTGTCCAAGGGTGATGGAAAGAAGGGGAGAAACAGCATTCCTGTGACTTCTGATATACATTTTATTCAGTAAAGTCAACATTAAACCACTGGATTGGTGAAATAACATTATTTCAAAACTTATAGGAATAAGCTTTTAAATGTAGACCCAGCATTTGACCAACTTTTATCATAGAAAAAATGAATCTAGAATAACAGACTGATGAGGCTATAAGTGTTAGCCTTAAACCAGTGTTTAATAGTTTCTGTCTAAATAAAGCTACTTTCAATCCATCCAGAATGTGAATATATTGGCCTAAGCTGCTTAGTACACATGGATGGATCCCTGGCCCCTCAGCAAAATAATCAAAACAACCTGGAGCAGATTGGCTGGATCTACACCACAGAACATTTTCTTCTCTGGACCCCATGGGATCCTTAGATAAAATAGTTAATTAGTATGTGAAATTGTTAATGAAATACTGTGAGGATTGCACTGAAACCTGCCGGAACCCTCTTTCTCTGTATCTGTGTGGTACAGTTCTGTCCACCTAATTATTTGCTGTGTATGTAAAAAGCAGTTTAGCCCTCTTTCCTCCCAGACCCTCCCCAGCTCTTCTCCCACCACACAAGAGATGCCCTTGGCACTTGCCTTTGTGCTTTCACTCAGCTGATTTAATATGCCAAGTTTGCAGAATGAACACACTTGTTTTGGTGTGTTGATTTTCCATCAGTTCAGTGAAACAAAACAACTTCTGATAGAGACCACTGGGTACCAGATCTGGCACAAGCAAACCAGCAGCAGCTGGTAGGAGTAAGATGGCCCGTTCTCTGCTACTGGGAGAAATTGCACTGTCTCAGCTGTAGCACTGAAATGTGCCCTTATTCCACTTTAAATTAATAAATCATCGACGTGTAACCTATGTGCATTGAGACGATATTGACAATCAGATCCGTTCATTCAATCTAATCACAGTTTTGATGTTCAGAATTTGCTAAAATGACAATATTTTTGCACTGTTCCTTCATTCTCCTCATCCTAAATAATAATAATTTTAAAAAGTTAAAGTCAGGTAATATGAAATCTGTAGCAAAGATCCCGAATTTTTAAACCTTCTACTCTTCCCAGGGAAAGCCAAACTTCACCTTCTTCAATTTAGTCAGATGTGCATAGTATAGATAAAAACAAAATAGTTGAACAACATCAGAAATAACAGTCAGGATCTAAAACAAGAATGAGGTGTTTTGCCATAAAAGCACTTATAACGGTTATTCTAAGTGGAAGTGAAGTGAATAACTAATTGTCATTTCTGAAATGAGCTTTATCCTCTTGTTTACTATACTGTAAACCAAGAACAAATGTACTCATTTTACTGTGTTGGTCATGTGAAAATGATACAACTGAATCAGAACCTGTGCTTCTGCTTTATTACTGTATATGAAGAGTTATGAGTTGAAACAGCAATGTGAGTCCTTCTGAACAGTCATTCTGGATCCAATAAAATTGTGGTTGGAACTAATTTTCTCCTTATGCTACATGGGACAAAACTGCTCTTACTGCTGTGCTTTTGGCACAATGGGATTCAATTATTTTCTGGGATCCAAGTACTTCACTGATACAAATAATTACAGCTATGGCATGGGGGCAGTATTTTGTAGTTGAACATAATCAAAACCATGAAGGAATTATCATCATTCATAAAATGTACAGTGAAAGGCATCATGAGACAGCACAACTCACTAAAATTAATTCAGTTGTACTGGTTGGGACCAAAGGTTCATCTGTTCAGTGACTTCTTTTCGATGGCAACAGACAGCCTGGGGAAGATCGTGTCAACTGAGCAAACATAAATTCTACTTTTTCCTGATACTATCTCAGGCATTAAACTTTTACAGGAATATGTGAACCAGAAATGGGGTTTACATATTTAAGTAACACCCAATTGATTTCATTCCTATGGGCTTGTCCGTTCATCCTTTGAATCCATGCAGAATTTTAACACTTGTAGTATTTTCTGACAAGGAGTCTCACATCTTCCCTATGTGTTATGTCAAAAACCACCTTCTTCCGCTTGCTTTCAATTCTCCTTTCACTTGATGCCACCTATTTCCTGCACTGGAAAAGGCAGTAAATCATTATCCTATTGACCTTCTCCATGTAAGAGGTTTTTATGTACCTACGGGTTGTATGGTCTAGAATTGTCGATTTTTCCACACTGAAGAGTTTAGTCAGTACTCCATTTTATGGAATCCTGATTACAACTTCCCCTGGAAACATCCATATGCAGATATTAATTCATAACAGGATAAATTGATTTTGTATTTCCCAAAGTATAGGAAAAATCTACCCAATATTTTTGTGGTTCTGAATATGTTCCAAGTCACTCCTATGAAGTGACACTAATTTGTTTCAGTGCTTCTCACTTGAGAAGAATATCACTTGAACTCTTTGAATACAGTAAGCAGACATGTCATTGTGCTGAGCACTTTCTCAAGGATTTGACAGCTTTTTATTTCATGCATCATTCACCCCTTGCTATAGTAATCACACCAAGTAACATCAATGAAAATTAATGCAAATTTAAAAAGCTGATAGGATATTAAGAAACAGTATCTGGACCTAGGCATGTTGGTAATGGACTGTGCTATCCCAAGTGATGCTCACAACAATGTGACATTTACTTCACTGCAAAGTAAATAAGAGATTGGACTGAAGATGATTTCTTATTATTTTTATGGCTGGGAACCTGGACTAAAAAAGTCAAGTGAACCCAACTCCACTGTTGCACAGAAGCTGTAACTTCAATGTGCGCATCAAAACCCCCCAAAAGATTATCAGAATATTGACTTTTGCTTTTTTCATACAGAGATAGGAACAAGGAGAGATATCTTGTGTGAATCTTTCTGAACAGATAACATTTTCTCTCTTCTAAAGCCAGTGCCAGAAATATTGCTGACTTGCAGTGAGCAGGATTTGCTGTGACATGTGTCACTTACATTACTCAAAAAGTGCAAGTAAGCAATGAAAATCAGGATTAATTCAAATTTGCATCACAGGTGGTGTAGAGTATTGACAAAGGGATTTGAAATGCAGTCAGCTGTCAAAATGGCATACTGATTGTACGAACACAAGTGAATCCAGCATCAGATCAGTGTGAGGCTGTTTGCTAATGGTGCTGAAATGGTGACGGCCTGCAAATAGTATTGTGGTCTTTATACTTATATGCACTATATAAAGGCACATTTACATTAAAGGTGTAGAGCTGGCAAAAGTAAGCACTTAAAGTTTTATAATTAAAAGTATTCATTTAAGGTTGCCTATGCAACATCTCAATGTTACAGTCTTCAATGTTATCACCACATAATGCTTTTTTCACTGTGTGCTTCCATCTGATAGATTCATTGCAACAGGAAACACAGACAGTTCTATTTGCTGAATTCAGCTGTTGTTTACAAACTGTACAGGAGCATCCATAAAAGGATTGCAAAGACCATATTTTAAAATGTAAAATTATATATAAAGCAATTTAAACAGAACTACCTCACCTAAACATTAAAAACACTGCCATTAGATAAATTTGTGTTCCAGGTGCATTTGGAAACTGAGGATAACTTTTTAACATCAACATGTTTTTAAAGATTTAAAAGGCAGTATTACGAAAAAGAAAGGAAGACAAAAATCAAACCCAAATCCTAACCCTAATTATAAATAGGCTTTTTTCTTTGAAGAAGGAGAAAAAATGACTGCTACTGCTAAACCAGGACAATACATTATTTAATATAGTTTACGTAAGAGTGGATTCAATTTTTTAATCTCAGTAACTTTTCTAATTCTTGGTTCCTAAGTCCATCTGGGATTCAAATATACCCAATGACAAAATAAAAGTGATTTATTTCTTGGCACTGGGGCTTCCTTCACTGGCCAAATGTGGTAGCCTAGTGCCATCAGCTACAGATATTTCTAGACATCAGTAGAGAGCTGGCAGATATACCTCAGTACTTTAGAGAGACCTAACAGTTACTGGAGGTCATCTCAGCCAGTGGCCTTCAGTCTCAGAGTAGGAGTTCATTTAGACGCCTATATATATAAAAGTATCCTGTGTTGCTTTCAGCTGCTGCTGCAAAAAGAGATGGGTCTTTGTGGAGCCTTGCAGTATATCTGCCTTCACATCATTAATAAGGACAAGTTTGAAGAGTGGTATTTCCAAACTGGGATCTTGAAATGGATAACTGTTGGTGAGGGCAAAAGGTATTTGAAATCTAACACAAGACAGAATAAAATATGCTCCAAAGTCTGGCACCCACATTAGAAACATGTATTTGTTCTCTGAGTGAAGCTAAGCATGAATTGTTGTGTTGAGCTTAGTGCAATGACCACTTTGCATGACGTTTCACTGTAGTCTGTGACAACTTTGTGAACAGAAAAATCCAGCTGGATGAAAAGGAACACACTAACCATAAAATGTAATGGACATGGAAAACAAGAGAGCTGTTTCTGCAGTTACGTCTTGGAGAAAAAGAAGTGCAAAGCAGTTTTCTAACCCTTTGGGCTTGTTAGGAAACACATGAAAAGCAATTCCAATTTTAGCAACAGAGTAGCCAGACAGACTTTAGGATAAAGCATCCCTGGAGGAGGAGAAAATAGAAAGGAAAATCTCCTAAATCTGTTGAGAGGCTGGACCAATCAGGAAACGTGTATTGTCAAACACAAGCTTGGTAATTAGACTATAATTTTGCAACTTTTTGTCTCATTTTAATGTAACATTTTAACTTTTTCTTTAATACAGTAACCAAATGCATTGTCTTTATTTAATCTCGTTTTATAGAAAGTGTGATTCTTGAGTAATCTAGCTCAGTAAAGAACTCCATTCCACTGTATGAAGTGACTCTCCGAATAGCAGGACATATCATTATTAGGGAAAGACTTACCAAACTACATTAGTAGTAGATTCCTGGAAAGTAGATACTGGTCAGTGGTTATTTTAAAGTCTGAAAACACTAGGATATGGAGACGAGGTCTTCCAAAGTGTTTGTTGCCTAGAAAGAGGAATATTGAACACACCTTAGCTTCCTTATGATTTGCTTTATCTATCAACATCCTGCGATCATTAGGTTTTCCACCCTCTTTTTTTCCCTTACTTCACAAGAAAAACCATTAAAGTTGCAGTCCACCTGGTGATTCATCACCGGTTTTTCTCAAAGCATAAAATATCATTGTGTCCCCCAGGCAGTGCAGGTTTACCACGGTCTATTGCTCTGACTGATGTAATTAGAGGTTTTTCTTCTGAGTGTTATGTATGATCACTAAAATTTTTGCAAGTCTTCAGCTGAGTGCAAGGAAGCCTCCATAAAAATGGCAAACTAAGAAGTTTAAATTATTCAGTCATGTTTAAAAGTCTTTACTTATTTTAATAAGGGCAGAAAAAAATACATATAATATTCAAACTAAAACTTGAGGGTCAATATGCTTTTGTGAAAAGGTTTTCCCTCAAAAGCAATATTTATTGCAATTTATAACTCATCAAGATTTCTGACTTGATGCTATGAAATACAGAATGAAACTAAATCAGCCCAGAGGAACTCCTTCAGTCAGAGTAACGAGGATCAGATAAGGATGAAACTGTGGCTGCAGACAGTGATAATTCACAATATTGGTATGGAGAGGAAAACAAAAGGCTTTATTGTTGGCCCAGCTAACACAATATTCATCCTTAAAGTAGAGAAAACTTTGAGTATCCCTTTATCTGGGACTGAGGAAAGCCTAAGTAGAGGTGAGAAGATGTTTCTATTACTAACTGAATTAAATAGGGATGGGTGAGAGGTCTTCTTGTCTCAAACTGATATGGGGCAAGGTTTTGGTAAGGCTCTGTGGAAAAGAGAAATTGGGAGGGAATTATATTCATCTCAAATGTATTCGGAGAATGGAAGGAGGAAATGAGAGGAAGCGGTACAGGTAGCATCCAGCTATTACTTGGAAAGTGAACACATTTCCTTTCATACTTTGTATGGTGAAAGCCATAAACTCATCTTTGCAAGTACTGTCTTGAGCTAATAAAGGTGTATATTAAACTGTTACTGTTCATGGCAAGGAGCAACTGATAACCATTAGCTTGTTACCTGCTCTTTCCTTTTGGGGTATATGTACATTCTAACTTCCTTAAAATTGAAGTTGCATCTTCCTTTTCGTTGTTATATTGTTTGATCTCTTTTGACCTCTTGTGAGTATTTCAGAGGACTCTTTCCATTAACTATGTCTGATGGGTCTTCCATTTTGACAATGTTTTCCTGCTAAAGATAAATATAAAATGTGTTGCACTGAAATTAACAGTACATTACCTCCGTTACAATAATGACAGCAATGTGACAACTTGCAAATTAATGATAAAATAGATTATCACCCTTTCACACACATTTCTGAGATATTTTGCAACATTATTTCTTTGTACAGTATGAAGTCAGGAATGTGTTAAATGACAGCATAATTTATTGTTGTTTCCCAGATACTGGGTATTTTATTAAGGTTCACAAATATCTTGTCAAATATGTGAGGAACACTTGATAAACCATCTTGGAAAGTGTCACGGATGTAAACAGCTGGTGATAGAGACAAGAAGGCTGCTTCTGTACATATTTCTTAAACACATGTTGACGGTTCTCCTATATAATCTTATTTTCAAGTTTCCTTTTGTAGGCCGGTTTTTGTGTCTTATACAAGAAGTATGCTCCCATGGTTTGTCCTATTCAACTCTTTTACTCTAAGGATCTTGTAGCACTTCACTGCCTTATGCCAGTGCTCAGAGATTTCTCTCAGAGCTGGACTTTATGATACAATGCTTTATAAATGCTGTGTGCAATTTACTACAGATTGTAAAAAGCTTATTTGCTGCTGAGAAGTTCATGGTGTAGTGGTGAACAAATGCCATGTAGCTCTTGTAGGTCTCTATTCTGATTGCTTGCAAAGCAGTGTCCTTCCTCCAATTCAAAACAAACCATTTTTTGTTGCTTTTTTCCTACCACACAGTATGAGCAAACAAGAGTAAGTTATTCTCATCTCTTTATCTCCTTTCATTAAGAATATGAATGTTTACTGCCAAGGTAATATTCATTCTTGAGTTCTTGGATGCTTCGCAAGTCCTCTAAATTAGTTGTGGTAGAATAACACACTAGCAGTCAGCACACGATTAATACTTGTCAAACACAAATCTGTAACATCAGTAGAATGTGGGTAAAAAGTTGAAATTCTTCTAAGATTTTTTTTTTTCCAGGTATAATCCCAAAATGAAATTCCAATATTACAGCTGGGTATTTTCTTTTTTGCTTTTAGATAGGAGACAGGAGGGAGACTGCAGGATCCCAGCATTGCAGTTGGGTTGATAATAGAGTATTCCTGGCTTACGACTTATCTATGATTCAGATACATTATCAATACCTATGCTGGTCATCCAAACCCTGTTACAAGGGAGAATACAGCCAGCTCTGCTGTTGCAAAAATAGAATATTAAGGTTAAATTTAAATTGCCAGGATTTTGAGTGCTTCCCCACACTCAAGTTCAGATAAACATCCTAATCTCATACTCATTTCATTCTGAGACATGGACTAGCTCTTTCAAGTCCATGTCTCCATGAGATTGGAACCCTGGCTCTCAGATTGGCAGGGAGTTAAGCTGTACAGGCCTTCTAGATTCCATCTGTAAAATACTAGGTTTGGGTTTGGTTTGTTTTCTGAATGTGCTGAAGCTATCACATTACAAAACTTTACTTTTCAAATTTGATCCAAAATTTGGATTGGCGTTGATAAGGGCACCAAAGTACACATTTCATCATGTAGAGAGATGGATGAAGATAATGAAGGGTGGTGGCAGTCTGAGTACCTGTCACATCAAACCAAATCAAAGCTCTTTCTTCAAGAAATAATAGCAATTACTTTATGAGAAGAAAAAGCCAGTCCTATTGAACATGTTTGATTTTTTCTATCCCAAATCCAGCTACAGGCAATTAATTTTCACTAGAACTTGTTAAACAGTGACCATATTGTGATGATTCCAACCCTAACTCTTCTTTGATTCTATGATTTTATGATTCATCAACTACATTTCCAAGATATGCATCTTTCTGAACAATACCAGAAATAAATCTTCCCATATCACATTCATATGCTTCTTGCTCACAGTAAAATGCCAAAAGATTAACCAGATACCAGTTAATCGGTGTTCCGTGGATCTCTGTATGAGCTGAACAAGCAGTGTTTTACAACAGTCGGAACCTATTTGCTCTGCTGTAATAATGCCTCTAACTACTTCAACAATTAAAATCGTTGTGGGGATTGTGTGAAGTGTATTTATTACCATTGCTAATTAGAATACATGAATCAAAAGAGGAAAGCTGTTATCCTGTGAGCCGAATCTGAGTTCTTTGCATACAATGAGATTTATCTTGCAAGGCAAAATATTGTATAAATTCAGACACTTCTCTCCAGTGTTTACTATTTGCATCGTGCTAATGTTGTCCTATAATTATCCTTAAGAATTACTAGTCTCTGCTTTACTTCGTGGCTCAGATGTTTTTATAAATTCACCTGTCTGACATATTCTAGGGTCTCTTGTGTCTTGTTTGCCTATTAAACCCTTTCTGATCATGACCATTAACTCTGTAGCTCAAAAGGAAGTCTACTGAAGAGCACTAATGTGGCAACCCTATCTTAAAAAGGGCAAGCAGGGCAACAAGAGAATTCAAGGAGCTGAATAGCAGGAGATGAGATTATGATAATGTCCAGTGGACAACCTGATCACTGTCTGGAGCCAGCATCAGGTTGCTGTTGCCAATAAATTGGCTTTTTGCATCTTGGTGCTTGCAGACACGTGGCACCAGCAACCATGACTGGACTTACTATCCTCTGGACAACCCCTGAAGATGACAGCACATTAGACATAGGTCACTGACAGAGTTAAGGGACAGGCTGTTTCTTTTACCTGGGTCATGAAGATTTAAATGCTTCCAGGATGCATGAGTTGTGTGATGGCTTCCTTCTGGAGCAGCTGGTGGAGTCCTCAAGGAAGGAATATTCCTTTGTGTCTCAAGCAGTCATTCCCATTTTTTTGGCCTTGCTTAGAGGAAAATGAAATGGGTACATAAAGATTAGATTTGGTTTTCTCTTAAATTCTCATTTTTGATAATGTAGATGAAGATAGAATAAAATTTTGTAACTATTGGAACAGATGAAAATCCATTCTAGTCATGCATTTTTCTAGATTGTATCTTCCATTGCAGTTTCTTCTGTTTTACAATTACCACTCTGGTTTTTATAAGTGCATAAAAATAAACTGATATTGTCACATTCCCTTGAATAACTTAATGACTACATTTTGAGGTAACTGACTACTGCAATTATGTAACGCATACCCTGTGTACAGGAAGATTTATACATATACATATAACTTCAAACTACACAGTAGTCATTGAGTTACACTTCCTTCATAAGTTTTTTCCTTAGAAGGAGTAATTTTTCTACCCTTTTGAATAGTTTTGGTGAAACACATTATAGAAAAAGTAAACATGCCAATGAAATCTTAGTTTAATTCGTTTGTTTGTTTTTCCCCATCATTTTTTGATCCCATATATGTGATCAACACAAGATCTAACATATAAATGATCTGCTATATGGAGCAATAATGCTTGAATAAATACAGCTTTGTCATCTGGAGTGCTCCCCTAGAATACGGCTGGAGGCTGTATAATTTTCTCCATGTTACAATGGTTGCAAGTAATTGGTCTAGTTATAACTGGTAGACCTTCATAGAAGTATTAAGGATACTGTGATTTGACCATCTTAACATTTCAAAGCATCTGAAATAACATCCATTTTTACCTTTTCTTCTACACCACTCTTGCTCCCTCAATCTTATTTAGCATAGAATGAGAATAACAATGCACTGAAAGGAAACAATGCACTAAAATAATAAGTACAGGATGCTCTGTGATTTCAGATTCTCAGTTTAAGACAGTTTTATGATAGCTTTGATTTTAAGAAAATGGGGCTAAAACAGCAACAAAATTTTCAGAGCTCACAAAGATCAGTTCTCTGCTAAAGGATCTTTCACCCGAGAAGCTTAAAATTGGCTTAAACACATGTTGTACAAACCATAGGTGCTGTGACATACAAACAGAATATGCCTCAAATAAAAGATAACCTAAGGGAAAATTCAGATTTGGAAACATGCAACCTATTCATGTAATTAAATTATATTCTGAATCAGGTTTCTTTGTGTTAAGATTCCAGCTTATTTGTTTGTTTTTCCTGAAAGTGGATTACTAAGGTGGTTATTACGATGTGAATAGATGTATGCACCTCGATCTATCTGTCCACTATAGAAAATCTCATCAAGTTGACCACTCTGATGAAAAATTTGCCTTTGTACATGATTTGCTGTAGCTTTGAGTTGTGAGTTGTTTCTGAGCCTGTTCTCCTTTAATATTTTATGTTACTATGAAGCTTTGCATGAAGTTGATGAAATATATTCAACATAATATGTCATGTTTTATCAAATAATTTGTTAGATGATTCTACTCTGAAGTTCTCAGCTCAGCTGAGAGTTTTTATGCTGTATATCCCCTCTATAGGAATTTAGATAACGCTAGATTATAAATCACTATAGTAAAAGTTTCAGTCCCATCTATAAAACTAATGAGCAGAGTGATTCACTTAGTCTTGGACTGTATCATCTTCAGTGTTGGAATCATTTGAGTAATACCCTTATAAAATGCTTTGAAGTCACTATTTAACAATACTGGACCAAGGGTGAATATAATGTTTTTAACTGATATCTTAAAATGCTTTCTAAAATGAAATATATGTTAACAGGAGACATAAATGAATGCACTGTGTGATATGAAGAGATATGATCATTGGCAAGTGTGAACAGTAGGGTAAAACTGCATAGCAGGAGAAGAGGATGACTAACCACATTAACACATCTTTTGGAGGCCCAGTACAACATACAGCAAAACTAAGACTACTGTAACATCCATTGCTGTGTTAAGACAGACCCAAAAGTCCCTTGAGAGCCCTGCCTTGTGTAGCTCTCCAGGGAAGCAGACGGGAACCACTGTGCTCATGCCACAGCACCACTCTGCTCTGCTGCCGCATGCCCTGCCAATGTGAACCAAGATTAGAAGAGTCACACAGAAGTAGTTCTTTTGGTCCTTTTTCCAGCTGGCAACATCATGAAAAGAAATCCTCCCGAAAGAAATGAGGGATCCCTTGGTGCTGATTTTATTGGGGGATTTTTTGGGGAAGGGCGGTGTTTGTAATGGTGTTTGGGGTATATTTTAACCTCATCAGGAAGCTCTGATAAAATTCATTTCCCCAATGAGCTTATTTTTTCTTTAGTTATTTCTAAACCAATTTCTAGTAGCAGTCTGAAGGCAAGGGATCAAAGCCAACTGTGAAAATAATGACTCCTGCTCAGCTTTTTCACTGCCTCTTCACCTTCAGGAGGGGGAGATCTGAAGCAGGAGCAATGATTAATAAAATATCCTTCAGTGCTTCCAGGGGAGAGGAGGACAAAGCTCAAGCACTTGATGTCTTTATATTGTATTGATGAAAGTTTTGTTACACACAGCATAGAGTGAGATAGAGGGGTACATAAATTAGAATTTTAAATAACTGAATTGGTAAATGAATTATTAGTTTTGTCCTTTCCCTTTCCATCCTTCTCCCAAGCTTCAATTTATTTTCATGTCTTCTTCAACAGCAGATACAGTTTCCTATTTATTTTCTGATCTTGCTCTGCTCTTTGGATTTCAACCTTCCCCTTCCTAGAATCATTATGTGCATTCTCTGCAAATCTAGCCTTCTTTTTCTGGTGCATTTTAAAAAGGCATTCTGATTATTATTTTACAACAAAATATTATGCACCAAGTTTATGCTCCATCCCTGGCGATCTTCGAGGCCAGGTTGGATGAGGCCTTGGGTGCCATGGTTTAGTGTGAGGTGTCCCTACCCATGGTAGGGGAATTGGAAATAGATGATCTTAAGGTCCTTTCCAACCCTAACTATTCTATGATTCTAAGTTATAATGAGCTGGATTCTATATCTCATTTATCCCAGAAAGCAAATAAATAAATCTGATTACTGTTTTGGTAATTACTATTTTGGCACAAAAGAAAATACAAACAGAAGTTATTGACATGTCATTGTCTAAGAAGTGTTTATATAGCAATTGAAATTAAGAGTCAGTTCACTAGTACGTTTCCCCTGGAACTTTGTGACTTGCAAAAAATGTAGACAACATGAATGAGAAAACACTCTCTCTATTTCATATAAGTCTGGTAGCTATGTGGCAGTACCATGGTCATCATAAGGATGATGAAAAGGTGATTACTGCAGTTGTTCATACTGTCATACATGAAAACCAAACCTCCGCCTCCAACGTTTTATGTTTTCACTGTCATGGTTCTCGCTTTTCTAAGCCAGAACTCATCATAGTTCTTTGTCTGGGAAAAGCAGCTTTTGTTGTACAGGAATTAAAGGACTTCTGATTAAAATCTCAGTAGCATCTTCATGAAGCTGGCAAAGATTTCCTTACCTGTCTTCAAGCATGTGAATCAGAAAGGAGAGCTACCACAGGTGTTCTGGGTTTCAGCTGCTGATCTGATTGCTATGCCTTTCCTTTGGCCTGGATTAATTGCAGCCTGTACCTGAAGAAATCAGCAGCTGGGTGGTGGATAATGAACTCCAATACCTCTAATACTAATATCTCTTCTGTTACTTTGGTGTTCTCCATGGTGCTAATTACCCCTCAGCAGAGATACACAAGGCAGCACTGCCAGCTCCAGGGATCACAGAACAGATGTTGTTATGAACACCACTAAAGCTCTCATTTTCTCTTTTGCCAGCTTTCTATCAGTGATCATGAAGCCTTTGACCTTCTTGGCACATGACAGCACCATGGTGCTAATTTATTCTGATTAATTTTGGTTCATTTCAAGATTAAAATAAGTGTCAATGAAGATGATGCACTGCCCCTATCTTTTCTTGAAACATAACTTCCCACCTTCCCGCAAGGTCTGGAGGAAAGTTCTACCTCCTGAAAGAGTTTATAATAGGATTATAAACTGGGATTACTTTTATCTCTGTTTATTTATTGTATTCCCTATTGTAATGCTCAGCTTTCATAAATATCACACGGACAGTTTCTTCAATGTTACAAAATACTTCTTGAAGCTAATCCGTCTTCCCCTCAATATTTCTTATCCTGTTTGCTTCTCATTGGAGGACATCTCCATGGGAGGTCATTGGAGCTTAGTTAGGTGCATAAATAATACTGTTCATGGATCTGTTAGATAAATTCTTCATACAAATGTGGGTCTTAAGGTTTACTGAAAAAATGGGAAAAATGAAAGAAAAAAAGTAAAAAAGGAAAAGCAAATAAGAAATGAAAGCTAAAAGGAAAAAAAAGTTTGTTTTCTAAATGAATGCATAACTGGTTTTGACAACCATGAATATTGAAAAACTAAATTAATTGCATGCAAGTATACCTTTCTAGCTAACGTCATTATTTTTAAACAGCCACTTGTCTTTCCCATTCCCTATGCATTTGTAATGACTCAAAAGATCTTTACATTAGCCAAAGTAATGATAATGGATATCAATTACTGGGCAAGATACAACGAAGGAGCATGGACACTATTATAACCAGAATTCCTGACACTCAGAGATCAGAGGGTTTTGTATTATCCCTGAAACTTTGCTCATCTCCACCCTGAGAGGCCATATCTCTTCTCTAGAATTCAGCCTATCTGTGTGTAAAGACAGAGACAACAGTTTATCATGAGGAAACAAAGCAGTAGTATAGATGGTGGTTACAATGTGATTTATGTGGGCTTTTGAGAAGGGAAAGAAGTCATACAGATCCATGCCATTGAATTTAGCTGGTCTTTTTTCACAGTGCAGGTAAACAACCCTGGGCAATGGTATACCCTTCCAAAAGCAGATATTGCTGAATTGGGATCCACGCACCGAATGTTCCATTGCAGATTAGGTTTTTTGTTATCACAGGAAAAGCAGCGGCAAGCTGCTAAACAGGAATAATAACTTGATATCATCATCCCTCAGTTGCCTCTTAGGTAGGAGGGGTGAAATTAAACCCTTTCTGGCCTTTAGACACTCAGATGTGATATTGTGATGAGATTAACATGGATGAGCAAATTCATAAATTAAAAAATTGATTGATAGGTGATTAAACTAGATTTTTTTATCTCCTTTCACTCTCTTCCACCCTCCCCCACTGTCATTTTGGCATTTCATTTTTTTCCTTGCTTTATATCTTCTTTTTTCTCCTCGCTTTTGGAGTCTTTTTTCCTTTCTAGAAACAAAGAATCTTTAATTCTTCATTTATCACCCATTTTTCCTATCATTTCTTCTAAAATCTTGGCTGGTTTTGCTTGTGTTGTTGCTGTCATTGCAAATGCGTGCTAATGAAAGCAAGCTGGGTTCATTCCCATATTTACTTTAATGAGCACACATTACAAGATAGCTTATCGGTTTTGGCAGATCTATACTTTTTCTTTTGTGACAATATTACAAACAAGACCCCTCTCTTTTCTTGTGAAGGTGGTAAAAAAAATCCCACATGATGAAACCTTGAGATATTTTATCAGATATGACGCTCCAAGGGCTGGAGCACCTCTCTTGTGAAGAAAGGCTGAGAGAGTTGGGCTTGTTCAGCCTGAAGAAGAGAGGGTTTCTTAAGGGGAAACTTTAGAGCAGCTCCCAATGCTGAAAAGAGCTACAAGAAATCTGGAGAGAAGCTTTGGACAAGGGCCTGTAGGGACAGGCCAAGGGGAATGGCTTGAACCTGCCAGAGGGGAGACTGAGATGAGCTCTTAGGCAGAAGCTCTTCCCTGTGAGGGTGCTGAGGCGCTGGCCCAGGGTGCCCAGAGAAGCTGTGGCTGCCCCATCCCTGGCAGTGTTCAAGGCCAGGTTGGACACAGGGGCTTGGAGCAAGCTGCTCTAGTGGAAGGTGTCCCTGCCTGTGACAGGAGGCTGGAACTGGATGAGCTTTAAGGTCCCTTTCAACCCAAACCATTCTAGGATTCTATGATTCTATATCTGGAGTTTCCTTTTCAAATCCCAATTCAGTCAGTTCTGCTTTGCTGTCTTTTCCCCATCATTTCCTTTCTTTTACCCCAGCGCTGATCCATTTTTCTTATGCAGATTGCCATTTATTTTCTTTCTCCTTTTCCCCTGTCTCCCTTAAGTTTGTTCTTAAATCCACTTTTCTTTCTCCTTTCTCTCTTCGATTTTAATCCCCACCGTTTAGTTCCTCAAATATTTTTGCTCCTTACTATGTTTACACTGTTTGTTTCCCTTCTAAAGTAGAGACAACCATCCAAATATTGTCATTGCTTAGGCTTAAGATAAGAAATAAATAGAAGAAAGAAAATGTAGCTGCATATAGACAAACAGCAATGTGGAAGATTATTCTAACACTGTATGTATAATATGTATGTTTAGGATTAAAATTATTTGGCATAGTTGCATCCTGAGAAACATCTGGAAAAAGTAATTATTTATAAACGTGCTCATTCTCTTAAAGAAGACAATAGAATTCTATCTACTATAATGAACTCCCAAAATCAGAACAGAAGGAAATAAACTTTTTATTTTCGACTGAGGAACATCTGAATCCCCCCAGGAAAGATATATAACAGGAATTGTGAATAGGTATTTGTTGACCTCATTTGGTAAATTGTAAGAAATACATGATGGATTTTTATATACAGTGTTCAGCCAACAGAAGTACAGTCACCTAACGTGTCATGTAGGTATAATCTGAGTGTCAATGGACAAAGAAATTGTGTTTGTCTTGTTTGAGATACCCTGGGTCACCTCTAAGAATCTGAAATACTGTTATTGGACATGTTAGAGCAACATACTTGTCCCTGCTCAATAATTAGATACCAATCTCTCAGCTAAATAAATCAGCAAGAATGAAGAAAAGACATGATCTAAAACCTTTCTTTCTTTGTCATTCTTAGGTTATGTTTGGACCTCAGCTGTAGCCGGTCTCCTTTTTCATTCTTTCTTTATAACTGTGTGAGCTTGTGCATTTTCATGTACCATGATTCTGCTCAAGCAAGAGGGATGGAGAAAAACCTTCCTGAAAGTATTTGCTGCTATAGAGAGATATAATATCTCTTAGCTCAAATTCTTTGAAGCTGTAAAGAGGTAAGATCTTGTCCCCTGCCTCCTGGCACTTACTGCAGTCAGTCTTCAATAATTCCAAAAGGCAGCTCCAAAACATTCTTTTTATGAAATTAAATGAAAACTCAGATATTACTTTGGTTTTGCAATTGCTTGAACACTTGTATAAAAGTTCATAATGTATGTAGGCAGAAGGCCAAAGGACTGACTGCAAAAGGGAAGTTTCGATAGGTGTCAGTGGTGGGTTGATCCAAACTTCTCCTTCGCTGTCCCTTGGCCTACTGCATCTCATTGGCATGGAAGTGATTTGATTTTCTTTCCAGTGCCAGAGGGAAAAGGATAAAGCCTCAGCCTGGCCTTGTGGAATCTTTCAGAAACACCTCTTTTTTCTTACTGACTGTAGAAAAAGGCTCTGCGTGAGTTACCAGGTTAAGGGACCAGATGGTTACCAGTTTTTGATTCTGTTTGGTTCTGGATTTTTGTTCTGTTTGAACATCTTCACCTGTGGAAACATCTCTAGCTCCTAACTGCTGTTCTGAGAAAAACTCAGAACTCTTGGATTATTCTCATATGGGGAGTATTGCTGGTCTCTTCTGTCAATTCTTCTCATACTTTGGCTAATTTTAGCTTTCACTTTTGTTTTTCAGTAACAAACCATTTCACAGACTTCAGGGTGGCAGATGATGAGGTTCCTCAGCTCTTGATATCATTCTGCTGAACACCATTAGGATGTTCTTCCCTTTCATCATTCCATTTTGATGTAATCTACCCAACTATCTCTGCCCTCAAATTTACCAGAAGGAGGAGAAAGACTTCAACCCCAGCATTTCCAGGATAAATGTGCATGAAAACATCATCTAATTTCCTGCTTTTTCCTTTTTCTTGCAAGTTCTTAGTTTTCTATTTGATATCACACTGCTGTTATTCAGCTGTGACAGCTAAATCACCAAGATTACCTGCATTGTCTTTAGAGATCACTGCTTCTTGTTTGAATACTCTGTACTCAGCTTATTACAAATCTAAAATGAATCACTGATTCAGTGTTGCTATCTTTCTTTAAGTCACCATTGTGCAGGATAATTCTTGTCCAGTGCCTTCGTCATTTTGAGGGCTGAATTCTAAGTAGAATGTGATACAAATTAGTGCAAACAAAAATAGTAGGAAAGCCTCTGGTGCTGACCTTGTTCTTATACACCCATACTTTGAGGAAAAGGTTAGTGACACAAAATTAGTGAATATGCAGTATGTTCTCCTCACTTATTTCTGGGACATTAATTATGTACAATTCTATATTTTAGTTTAATGATGAAGTCTACTGCATTCTTTAAGCTCTTGGCTGAAAGCTTTTAAGTTTTCAAGAGTTAAATTGTTAATTCTAGTATCAAAATAGCAAGGCAAATAGCTCACTCAAGGCATTTTTTTCCCATCAGATCTTTGGGGTTAGTATAGTTACATATAAACCAACTTTCATGATCCCTTTAGAAAATCACTTTTTGCACTGAACTGATGTTGTTGTGATCATACACCTTCCTGTCATAGGGCCTGAAAAATAATTGCACGCTGTGAACAGCTCACTGAACAGCCCCATGAATTGCTTCCAGTATTTGAGCTTCTTTCAACGTATATTCACATGCAGTTTCAAACATTGTACATTCATAAAGCTGGCTGAATGGTCTTCATCCAAATACATTATTCAACAAACATTGCTATGGAATAACTTCTTTCCAGACTGAATTTAAAAGGAATTAAAGTAGCTCTGACCCTCACAAGGTTTAGTAGGTTCTGTGAAAAAGTATTGTAAATAGGGCAACAGGGACTCTTACCTTAGGTTCATCTCAGTTTAGAACTTTTATCTGTGGGGCTTCTGATAATTCATTAACCACCTCTGTGCTTCATTGTCCTTGCAGTAATAAAAAGCTTTTCATCCACCACTCTAAAGTTGTTTGAAAGCAGTGCATAGAATTTGCTGTATAGATGCAAAATATTTTATTGCTTATTTTTGTTTTCTTCACCTACATTTCAAAGAATCAGATTTATTGTTAAATAAGTGTGTGCTTCATCCCATGCCTGGAATGAAGTGATGTTGCTATATAAACAATTGATTTTCTTGCCTTTCTATGAAGTCCCCAAAGAGCTTTGAGAGAGAAACTTCTTTTGAGTATTTTCTACATATATCAGGAAGCTTAAAAACCCCCAGACAAATAAACCCTATACTTTTCAGCCATATAGCTCAGCCTGGATGTGCTGTGTATTTTCACATGCCAAATTTTAATGAAAACACGCACAAACCTAAAAGTTTAAATCTTGTGAGGATTCCCTTCAATCAGCTCTTTTCCATCTGTGACATTTTGGCTGATCAAAGGGAGCAAAACAACTGAGATGAGAATACAGTAAAGAGATGGAATGAAAGAGTGGTGGTGGCATACTCCTCCTCCCTGTGGTTCACTGGTTACTATTGTAATGAATATATCATACGTATGAAGACGTCATACTTTGTGCAGAATTATTTTGGGGTGGACCAGGGAAATGAAAGGTTCAGGAAGGAGGTTGATTGACTAAACATCAGGAACATCTCTCTAGAACATTTCTGTAGAAGACTGAAAGACTGAAGTAACTCGGGCTATGTATGAATCTTATCAAAAAGAGAGTCAAGGATATCTCCTGCATAGGGAAAAGTTCTCTGGTGGGAAAAGGCTCTTTAAATAAGTAGAGAGGAGCACAATAAGATACAGTATCTGGGAGATAAAGAAAGACAAAATTAGACTAGGAACAAGGTCCTTATTTTATCTGCAAGTGTAACTAAACCCCTGGAGAAAAGTACATTAAATTGTGATGGATTAGCTATCATCTGAGGTCTTTTAAGCTATGCTGCAACTCAACATGAGGTTGTATTTTTGATACAGGTGTTCTTCTGCTCCAAATGATACGCAGAGGGACAGACTAATTTGTCATTATAGCCACATACACTGATGTAAATTCCAATCACCATTACAACTCTCAGGGTCTGAGAAACAGATTCTTGTTCTCCAGAGTCAAACTCAAATGCGCAGTAGGATCCTACACGGTCACAAGATTAGTCAGGCACATGGCTCATTTTTTTCCTGCTGAGCAGCATTCATTACTCTTGTACTCTGCCCTAGTTTTTCCTTAAGTTTTTCATAGTCAGTGGGGTTATGGGTAGTTCTGCAAGATTATGGCCACAGAGGGTAAGAAAGTGACTGTGATACAAATGGATCTGTAGAAGAACAGGGATAAAAGGACACAGCAATATTCTTTCTTTCCACCTGAATACATTTTTATTTTGGGGGGTCCAATTTTCTCTGCTGATTCTCAAAAAAAATCCCAACTTAATGGTATTTCCAGTTAATCCACAGACCTTATCTGTTATTATTACTGAAAGAGAAGTTGAGAAGCCATGGACTTTAAGTCAGCAATATAGGGTAAAATTTTCCATGAGCTTGAGAATTGAGAAATATGGCTGTTGAGTACAGCCTTGAATAAAAGAGCTATATTAGGCATAAATAGAATCTGATGAGGCTTAGTACTATAGTGTAAATGAGAATCTCCCATATTGCTGACATTTTGTAATCATTATTAATAATGACTGCTAAAGTGGTCTACAAGAAAAGTCTCTCCTTTGTTGTTATGTGTGAATATAAAAACTCAGAGAGAATTTTGGGAGTAGAAGCTTCTTTGAAAAGCTGAGGCAGTAACAGGGCAGTCTAAAAAGTGAGCGGAAAAGTAGGGATTCTAAGTGAAAAGCTGACTGCTGTGAAAACAAAGTTCTAACGAAGTTGAGAGGAATGTACCTAAGTATCAGATCCTCAGGAAAGTCCTGAATTTTTTATCTCCATACAAAACAAAAAATGGTTAAAACCCCAAAGAATTTTCAAACCAAAACTCTGTGTTCTAGAAAAGGTGTTTCTTTTTTCCTTCATTAAATGCAGTTACCATATATTCAAATACAGGAGGGGAAAGAAAGATGTGATAAAGAAAATCTCTGACCAAACCCATTTTTGTTAATAATTTTGATTTCCTATTGCCTGTTGAGATTTCAGATACCAGCTTTGCTTCCCATGTTGTACAGATAAGGCAGATCACTGAGGTTCAGAGAGGGTCCATCCTCCAGCGTAAACTGACATCATTGTCAAGGGGCAGATCCAAGGAGCAGATTGGAGCTTGCAGTCTCTTAGGCTCAAGTTTAATCCATTGAATTACAGCTGCTCTCCCTGTACAACAGATTCACAAGGCAAAACTCTGCTGCTCACCTTCAGAACCTACTTAAATCAGTTTACTGTTTCATAATACCATTCTTTGTTTGTCAGATTCTCCAAGGAAGAAATGCAAAGAAGTATCTCTACTGTTAAGAGCTTATTACGCAACCTATTCCTGACCACTATTTTGCCTGCTTCCAGTTCAGTGAAAACTAAGCAAGACAAAGAAGTAGCAGTCAGGTTATCAGACTTTCTCAACAGCATCACAAGCAGACTCTCATTACAGCTTCTTTCCTTTTGGATGCAGCTAGAGATTTTGGGATCAAGGTGTTAAATGTATTTCTGTTTTATCCCCCAAGTTAATTCTTTCACTCCTCATCTTTGAGAGCTGAATGTAAATAATATCTGTGCAAAAACCCAGCCCTCCAAGGATTAAACATGTGCTTACTGTATAATTCAGGTGATTTAAGGTTTTGAAGCCCTGCCCACCATGGAGATGGGTGCCAGGGGTTTAGTGGCTGTTCCTATGGTATAAAAATAAGGATGATGCTTCTCACAAAGGAAAGAAGACTGGATGACCATGTGGTTAAGGCACTGAAGTTTCGTGTGCCTTTGTCACAGGCTTCTCATGTTTCAGAGGGCTGTGAACAATCTTTTTTTATGGCTATCTACATTGAAATTACCACTCAGTGATATCTTGGCAATAGAAAAACTTGGAAATCTCCTGATGGTTTTTTCTGTCGGTGAAAGGTGACTATAGTACTCCTCTACCTTTGAAGACAGTCTTCAGGGTAGAGCCAGACCCTGCAGAGACAGAAAGCATCTACTCTCAGTTTTCTCAATCTTAGGCTAAGATTTGGCCAGGCACAACAAATCAGCACAGTGTTGCTGCCCTTACGTGCTTTGTTTGGAAAACGAACCTGAAGCACAATGTGCTCAGATGAAGTTATCAGCACCCACAGTTGTACAGCAGCACAGGGCACAAACCTTCAAAGGTGAAGGAACAGAAAAGCAGGCAGTGGTGGGTGAAGTAGAGGAAAGTTCTCCTCTTTATGAATGAACAACCACTTAAAAGAGTATCACATTCCTTCTTTTTCCTTTTTCTGATGTATAAGAGATAGCTTATTTTCTAACTTGCTATATTTGTCATGTGGCTTACATCTATATCTGACAGCTACTATTCCTTTTCCAATTTTTGTACAATGTGACCCATATCTCAGCGAGCAACACTATAATAAGATCATTTACTACAGAAAATTATCTTGACAGAAGTCCTGACATTGGGGAAGGAAGTGGTATTTTTGCCATAAACTTTAGAGAGCCAAGACATTACTATACATTATATGAATGTTAGCAACAAAACCATATTTTTCTTTATAAAATGCTGTTACTTTCACACTTATGAGCATATCACACAAGCTCAATTAGTGTCACTTATATTCTCTGCTAACAACTCTATGCAAACTACTGGAGCTGTGACAAGTCACTGTAGCCAATAGTCTGCCAATAATCTTGAGTCAAACTAAATGCCATATATGACACATATCACAGAATCAGAAATCAAACATATATAAACAAATCCTTGAAAGATGTCTGGTGGTCAAAAGTATTCAGCAAATACTGTAAAAGATGATCAATTCAATAATTAATCTAATAAAATAACTATTAAAATTATATTATCAGCCACTAAAGAGGTGCCCCCCTTTAAGATATTTTCACACTTCTAAGTGAAAAATGTTCATAATTACAATGTGTTTACCTGAGGGATATGGAGCATGAAGAAATGCATGGATATAGTGACAAAATGACCTATTAATTGATTAAATAAAATATCACAGCATTCTTAAACTAAACTTATATATGCTCAGAAGCAAATGAGAAAGCTGAATACACTTTGAGATAGTTCGGTTATCATGCAGTGAAGGAGGACCCTTCCCTGAACAGGTTAATTTTCAAGTTAGCCTGGCTTTAACTCTAAGCTTCAATACCAGCATATCCAGTACACTGGATTTTGTTTCTGTGGAGAGAGAGGAAGATACTTGGGGCATGTCAGTACCATTGATAGCTATTTTCCTGTCCTTGTCACAGATTAATTTTGAGGAAGAACTTTAAGGGATTGCAGACAACCTAACTTTTAGGTCGAGCTGGCGAAAGCATCTTTAAATGTCAGGTCAGGATAGGTGAATGCTTCAGTTTCTCACCACACAATACAGTAAATCTAGCATTAGGACACACTTAAAAGCAGCTCTGCATGCAGCATCCAGTGCAGCTCTGGAGTAAGTCTGCCCCTTAAAAAAATTACCTGCAGGATAATTTCAACCATGCTGCTTTGTACCAGGTAAGATTGTACATGTGATTGTATTGAATAAAATGATTTAATGCAAAGTGATTGTGGCCAGGCAAACCTTTACATGAAATTGAACAGATACAATGAACCAAATGCCAGTTCACCAAGGTTCATTTCCTTCCTGAGTTAAAGCTTGGAGCAAGAAATTGAAAGCGGACTGCCCTGGCAGCTACATGATACCTGTTGTTACCTTAAATTCTTCAGGAAAATCAGGAGAGAGTTGAGTTTTGATCTGTGGAAGGTACTAGTGCTCCTGCACAGGCTGTTTGGTTCCTTCTTAGTTTGTCCAGGAGCAGCAACTGCCGCTGCCAGCAAAGGGTCAGGATGCTTTGTAGCCATGCTTTGTATCCATACCCTTTATAATTTATCATTCTGACAATAAAAAAAGGCTTATCTCAAAGTGACTGCTAAAAGCCTTTCCTAGTTATTTGCGCATATCCTAGTTATTTGCATATATCCTTCATGTACAAGAGGGTATGCACAGTAACAACCAAACCTTGCTGCAGTGTTGCATAACTAGGAAAGCAATTCAGACACTATTGGAGAAAGCAGAAGGAAGCTACTGGCACTTCTTTTGATCTGACAATAGAACAAGTTTAGTGATCATACAAAATCTATATGTGCATATAACATATAGTCCATCATATAATAAAGTGAGATTTATAGCTTGCAAGCTGTACCATACAAAATGTCTCTAATGTTACAAGCAGTGCCTATCCTCTAACCATGATCTCTTTCCTCATTTCTACTTTCCCATCTTTTCCCTAGAGGGTCATCAGCTTCCTAGTCCACATTAAGAAGACCAATACCTGCAGGTTGAGTGAGGTGATCCTTCCCCTCTGCTGAGCTCTGGTGGGACACATCTAGAGTACTATGTCCCTTTCTGGGTACCTCTGTAGAAAACAGATATAAACATATTGGAATGAGTCCACCAGATGGAGGAGAGATGATTCAGGGACTGGAGCATCTTCCATACAAAAGCTAGGCTGAGAGAGCTAAGACTGTTCAGCCCGGAGAAAGCCCAAGGAGAAACTTACAAATGTGTACAAAAACCTGGTGGGGAGTAGTTAAAAAGATGGCACCAGGCCCCTTTCAGTGGTGCTCAGTGTCAGGACTGGAGTCAATGGACACAAAGTACAAGAAATTCAACTTAAGGATAAGACAAAAACTCATTTCCAACAAGGCTGGCCAAACACATGGAGTCTCCATGCCTGGAGACACTCAAAACCCAACTGCGCGCAGCCCTGATTGAGCTGCTTTGGCTCAGTCTGCTTTGAGCAGAGAGAATGTACTAGATCTCCAGAGGTCCATTCAACTTCAACCACATTGTGCTCTGTGGTCATCCAGTTCCTCATAGTTGACATACTTTACTCAATTGACAGTAGATTTTCTTTCTTTTATTTTTAGTTTCTTTTAGTAAAGATTGTGTCAATGACACAAGAATATACTTCATATTAATATATTTAATAATGTCAGTGCCAAGATGATCATTCTTAATTCATCAAAGAGCCATTCCTGCTTAAATCCATAAAAAAGGCAATGAAAAACTTCCATTGATGTCCATAGCCTTGGGGTTAGCCCTTTCTTTTCTAAGTGGTAGTAACAGGCTTTCAGTTAAGAGTGAGAATATGATGATCTTCAGTTGCTCTGCTAGTGTCTTCTCCCCAAACTCCAATACAACCTATATCTATACTTATCTAGATTGAATGGCAGCCTACTAGTCCTCCTCCAGACCCAAAGTGTATCTGAGTTATTTTACTGACCACACCAGCAAAGTCAGGTATAATAAAGCTTCATATCATAAAATCATAAAATCAGCTAGGTTGCAAAAGACTTTTATATGCACCTGTCTGATGCATAGATTCATGGTAAATTCTCAGAGCAGTTGTGATATCATCCATTTCTTTTGAGATGAGCTAACCCCTTATAAAGCTATCTAGGAATGTTCTTTATTTGTTAGAAGTTTAAACTGCCAGCCTGCCAGCCTCTTGTGCACAGCTCAGCTGGAGCCTGCTTTACTTCCGTATTTTGTCATCAGTTCATTCATTATATCTAAAACGTTAACACTGACTTTTAGCTGACTGACTTGACTGACTAATCAAGCTAAATTGATTAAATGTGGTAGTACAGCCCACCTCTTATTATAAAACATTTTTCATAGCAATACAGGAAATGGTTTTTTTTCTGTAATTTTTTTCTTCAGATAGCCCAGATTGGGTTGCAGATTGGTATTGCACTATATCAGTAGTGCAAAATACTGAATACTGTTTTTAGACAACAATACTCACACAAATAAGATCATTATAATGGAGGGTTTTAGCACATCGTCATTATATTATCATCCAGGAATACTTGTTTTAAATTGTTTGAGTAAAATCAGAACACTTGTATTCTTGATGAATGAAAAGATATGACTGTAAGATTTAAAAAGCCAAAAAGCAACCAAAAAGCACCCCAAACATAAGCCACAAACAAAAAATCCTGTTAGTTTAAGCTATAAAACAGTATTTTAAACTTGTGTGCCTTCTCTGAGCCTTGGTAATACAAAATTTTGTGGTCTTTTTTTTCCCTTATAATCAATCATATTTTTCATAATCAATCACAAAACTTATGAGAAGAGTGTCAAATTCAGTCCTGGAAGAGGCATGGTATTTTTGTATACGATAACAAGCAGGTGACTGTTTGTCCATAAGACATGGAGGTCTTTAGGGTTGGGCAATGCCTATTCAGAAGGCTTGGAACTGTAGATTTAAACATAAGTGGCTACAATCCACCTAAGTTCCAAAGAGATACCCAAAACTGGCTTTGTGTCCAGAGTTATTCATGAAGATCTTAAGCAGGTCTTGCAAAAATCCACTTCCACAAAGGCTTAAAATATGATTCAAGAAAGAGTAAAATATGGAATTAGTCTTGAGGGTGTTGCAAAGCTGTAACAATACAGAACAGCTATCTAGTCATGTCCACTTGTTAGAGGATAATTAAGTCTTGAGTACTCTTTCACTTCTGTAGAAATGCCTTTCATTTTACCCTCTTGTCCTCTGTCATTTGCTGCACTGATTTAGCAATGCAAAAGGGATTCAAACCACCTGGGCATTTATTAATGCTGTATAAATAGAAGTCTAAGCTGGGGTATTTTAATGTACTTTCCAACCTTGTTTATTGTCATTGTACTAGCTTTCTGATGAAAATGTGTTTATTGGCAAGGAGATCTGCAGAAAGCTCAAGCTCTGTAAATAACAACGGGAACAAGCTTTCCTGAGAGAATTAACTCGGAGAATTCTGCCTTGACCATACTCAAAACTTAATGTACATATTGGCACAATATATTTTGCTGAATGATTGTGAATTTTGTGCAAGTGGAACATAGTGTTGTGACAGTCACAGTTCTCTAAAGAACAATTTGTATGTCCAAGGTCTAGTCATTCTCTTCCATAGATATCTGTCAGCCTACTAAAAGACATTGCCTCCAGTGTAAACCCTACCCTGCACACAATACGTGATTTGTGTTCTGACCTTGAAAAATAAGAAATATTTGATATTTCTCTGTTACCACAATTTGCACGAAAGTCTTAGGATTAGCTATCAACAATACATAATAAGAATAATAATAGTGACCATCAGATACTAAGGTAATGTTGAAGTATCAGTATTCATACAGATGAGTAAATTATCCAAACAAGTTATACTGAAAAGATCCTGACTGACAACAAATATATAAATAAATACTTTATCCACTGCATCAAGCATCTGAGAAAGCTTAAAAGGATTTTATCTCTATGGCACAAGCGATACAGCATAATTCTACCTTGAAATGTAATCCCAGCAGTCTATGAAGACCAGGCTATGGGAATGCTTAAGTGATCTAAACCTGCTTATAAAAAAGTTAGCTGCCAGAAGCAACGTAAGAGTTACAAAATCACTTTAATGTGGCTGATGATCCATTATTGCAAATACAATAAAACAATTTCATATCAAACTACTGAGTTTTAAGTTAGGTGGGCCTAGTTATTCCCATATTTCAGCAACTCAGAATACTACACAGCACTATATCACTGAATAACAGTTTGGTAAGAAAGAGTGACCTGAAACATAGAGCAAACAACGCCCTTATTTTCCTGGACAAAAAAGAAAATATTTTCCCAGGAAAATTTTCCCTAGAAGAAAAATAAAATCAATATTATTACAGCCAGCATCAATTCTAATAATCAGTTATTAATATGTATTAAAAAACAGTTCAAATATATGAATTTTATCTGGTATTCTGATCTTATCCATTAAATAATATCTAACAGAGATAAAAGGACAGGCACTTGAGAGAAACATGTAAAGATGCTCCATGTATTTAGGCCAACATCTGCATGCTTCTGAGTAGTTAACTACTATCCCAAATATGGGGCAAGAATGACATTGTAATCAAGTAGAGCCAAATCACCCAATACATGTATTTAAATCTGAAATAAAGTGATCAGAAAGGAGCATTCCCATGGTACAATTCAGGTTTCCACTGTGTACTACTAAGTGATTTAAGATACCTCTGTATCAAAAGGAGCTTGACCAGCAGGTTGAAGGAGGTGATCCTGCCCCTCTACTCTGCTCTCGAGAGACCTCACTTGGAGCATTGTGTGCAGTTCTGGTGTCCTCAGCATAAAAAGGACATGGAACTGTTGGAACAAGTCCTGAGGAGGCCACGAGGATGATCAGGGGCTGGAGCACCTCCTGTATGGAGACAGGCTGAGAAAATTGGGGCTGTTCAGCCTGGAGAAGAGAAGGCTGCGTGGAGACCTCATAGCAGTCTTCCAGTGTCTGAAGGGGGCCTACAAGGATGCTGGGGAGGGACTATACATCAGGGACTGTAGTGACAGGACAAGGGGTAACAGGTTCAAACTTCAACAGGGGAAGTTTAGATTGGATCTAAGGAAGAAATTCTTTACTGTGAGGGTGGTGAGGCACTGGAATGGGTTGTTGCCCAGGCACCTCTGGCAGTGTTCAAGGCTGGGTTGGACAGAGCCTTGGGTGACATGGTTTAGTGTGAGGTGTCCCTGCCCATGGCAGGGGGGTTGGAACTGGATGATTTTAAGGTTCTTTCCAACCCTAACTATTCTGTGATTCTATAACTCTATGATCTGTAAGAGTAGATGAGATGAATCTTGTAACTGTTCCAAGTATCTATCTTCCTTCACTTTCCAAGAATTTTTCCCAGTTATACAGGTCAAAGGTAGGATCAGAAATGGAAAGCTGAAAATCTTGCTTGCAAGCATATTACTAGCCTGAGATACAATGTTCTGCAAGGTCCAAAAGCCCAAAAATTCTCAGAATTTGAAGCTGACTTTGGTTTACTCTTTAATAGTGATGATGAAGTAAATTTTGGAGAGGGGTAGCATAACTTACAATCCATTTATTTTAAGGCTTTATATAAACTCTCTTTAGAAGGTGATGGTTTCATTTTTATTTGTTCTTCCTTCTGTACATTTTGCAGACCAGTAAGAGAATTTTGTTGTGACAGCCTACCTAGTTTCAACAAATGCAGTCTAATTTACTAAATCATTTACAAAGTTTCAGCATAAGATACCAACATCTGCCTGTAAATTTATAGATGGAAACAACTGGAAGAAAAGGAAGAACTTCAGAGGAAAAAGGAGGAAGCTGCTATAATAAAATCCGATCTGGTCTAAATCTGAATGAATCTGGAGAGTGCCCAAAATGCAAAGGAATTGAAGATATGATCTTGACTTAAGTTTCATATTTTGTAGAGGAATCCATTCTGTAGCAATGTGCAGTATTAGAAATGTCAGCTATCAGAGATAAATATAAAGAAATGAAAGAATCTCAGAGAGTTAGACCCACAGTTCCTGAGAGTTAACCTTTTATGAAAGCATATCATTAATTTCTGCAGTCAGACCATTAATCAAGCTGAATTATTTTTGGTCAAGCTTGGTAACTGCATACATGTGATCCTCAAGCTGGTCTTTAAGAACAGTCATTTATTCAAAAGGCAACACAACATAACATAAATATTTGGCTTTCATGTGGCTTTTAAATGCATTATCATTAAATATAAAATTAACTACTATAATTTGAGAGAGTAGTTTAACAACAGTGTTACTCATTTCTCACGAAGTAGTTATTTTTTAACTCACATCCTTTACTAAGTAAATAATATAGAAGTCATGCTATATGTTTGTATTTAAATAGTAATAATCTTTTAGGTTTTCATAATAGAATGTGTTTGTTCTATAGTAGCACTCATTAATGCTGCATTTCCAAAATCCTGAGAGACAAACATTTTTTGTTCAAGAGAATGGAAATCACTGCACCTTATGGGACCGTATTTTGTACAATTAGATGCCTACCTAAATGGACTGTTCATTCAAAGAGATCCACAATCTCATTCTTTTTCAGTCATGTTACTAATGCAGCTGTGAAATCATGGCTTCATTTAAAATGCCACCACAAACCTATGAGTTTTTATGTGAAACACTGCAAACACAAGAAAATATAAAGAACTGGTTATCCTTAAGACAACTAAATCCTTATTTGAAATTACAACAGTTACAAGGTTAATCTTGAGAATTTGGGAAGCAAAAGAATGTTGTTATATGTGCCCAAGAATGTTTCACTTTCTTTCCAAATTATACGGATAACATTCATGAATATTACAGTCGTTGCTTCACTTCTTATAATTGAAAAAATAAAAGCCAAAACCAAACAATTGTTTACTCGATTAACTTTCAAGACTGTTTTGTCTAATCTCAATGCCCAAACGAAACCCAAAATGTCAAAGTTTCATCACTGTTTCTTTTCTTCAGCAATTACAGAATGCTGAAAAAAATGAGGTCTTGTGAATTAGAAGCACAATTCTCTTGATCACAGACGACTTGTCCCTTCATTTTATGAAACACTTCTTTCAGATCAGGAAGCAGAAAATTGTTTGCCTACTAGATAAGTCATCCCATAAGTCTGAAGTCCTAGCTTGTGCACCATGAATCTTATCTTTCTTGTTGAGAGTGCAGAGCAGAGTAAGGAAACAGTACCCCACCTCCAAAATCTAATATTCTTATAGATGGCATTCAAAGGATTAGTAGTTCTTTGGAATAGCATTAGGAATCAGGACAAAGAAAACCATTTTCAGAATCTGCACCACTACAATGCTTATTTATTTAGAAAACCTACTTGCCCCTGCCTCCAAACACTGCACTTAGGATATATATTCAAAGTGAAGAACTAGTGTTCTAAGGTATTTCCTATTGAGTAAAATTTAGGGTTTGCGTTTGGTTTGGGGGGGAGGTGCTTTTTAGTGAATTAGAAGAACAGAAAAGTAATCTTGGCTTTTGCAAGTTATAAAGGAAACCTTTAAATGTAAAGCCGCTCTGAATGGAAATAATTTGGGGGGTATAATGTCACAGATATCACTATTTACATAGCACTATTCCACTTATAAACAGGTCTAGATTCTACGAGTTAGCAAAATGTGGCAAAGTCAGTTTTCTTATCACATGCTTCTCCATTAATTCATAATGTGGTTGGCTATTGTCTTCTGAGCACTTTGGTGTATAATGATGCTGAACCAGAATTCTCCTTTGCTATGATCTTCTTAACATGCTACCCAGTGACAGGTCCAATTAGAGATCAAAAGGACAAAGGCAGTCATTGTGTCCTGCCACATTCCCAGATGAGGGTCCCTATAGGCCAAGAAGAGATTTCTGTTGGAGTAGAGGGCTATGTCAAAACCTAATTCAGCATTGTTACCTCTGATGAGTTAGGTGTTTTCAAACACTGATCTGTGTTCACTGATAACTAGCAGGAGATAATAAATCTGATTAATTCTTTGCACATAGGTCATTGAGTAATGAGTGAAGGTAAATAATTTTACTCACGAATCCTACTACTGAAGTACTGAAGTAGGGCAGCACAGCGGGGATTGTTTGTGACAGCCTTCAAACTATCAGTGTTCCCAAGAATGGCATTGCTTTCCCATTATCAGTTTCTCTCAGCAACTGACATCTAATGAATACTTTGATATATTCCCTGAAAGGAGTTATTAGAATTCAAATTACAGAAGGATAAAATGCCTTGACTTGCATCTGTTTCTATGGGGTTTTCAGACCCAAATCCCCAGTGAAGAAAAAGGAACACGTTCTCCTCTCTAACACTGTCAACCTTCACTATCACAAGCACCCAAAATTAATAATTATTTAGCTACTGAACAATTATGACAGATGATTAATTGATCACAAGGAGATAGTTCTCATGGTACTATTAATCAGTATGTCATCAAGCAGACAGGGAAGATAAGCAATCTATATCTGTTACAAACCATGTAAGGGACACATTACTCTGTCAGCATGAAAAGGTCACTGTGCGGCTGAAAGCAGGATGAACAGACTTAGCCAGATTGATGAGAGTGCTATTTTGTGTATTTACTATCAAGGAAAAAAAACCCTATTCTGTTTGTACAAACACTGTAAATAACTGGTTTACCAAAACAAAATGCTAAGAAAAAGAGCAGGTTGCTGAGCAGTCAACAATGATTTAGTCTTCTATTGCTCAAAGATGACCAAATGTGTTATGGGGTAAAGAAAGACACTTTCCCCTCCCACATTGTGATGTTTTCTTGACAAAAGAATATTTTTCAGCTGTGGTCTCTGGACATGACAAGACTCTATCACCTCCTCTCCTCATTAAACACTGGTCATTATGTCTGTAGTAGGTGGAAGTCTGGTAAAAGAGTGCAGGAAGAGGAACAGGCTGAGAAGGAAAGAGTAAAAGCAATTATATATGCTCTGCAAGCTGTGTTCTGATGACAGAAAGCATAAGTGGCATTGACTGTAGGAAAGCTTTTGCTTCCCTTACTCTTTTGAGCTTCTTAGGTATGTTTGTGCACAGCCACTTTGAGGTTTGCCTACAGAGTCAACAACAGACGGATGTGATCTCTTTCTGCCTGTGCTTCAAGACAACCAGAAGCTATTGTGCTAATTGCACGGCAATTAACAATAACCTTGAACCAGGAGCTTATAAATACAAAGGATCTTTAAGAAAGATTAGAGCAGGGATGAAGAAGGCTTTGTATATCTGCCAGGCACTGACAGCTGTGATTCTTTTTACCTGGTGGGATCTCCAAGGACAGGCATGGTATAGATCATGTTCTTGTGTGTCAAGTGTGCTGGGTAGCCAGGCTTGGTGGTGTTATAGGCATTGTCGATGCTTTGTGCCAGAGGCAAATAACATTGAGAAAGGTTTTCCCAGGGGTGTAAGTGTTAAATTTCTGGTGTATATGGATACCACTGTCTCCCTGATAAAAACTGCCTTTGTTTTTCAGGCTTTTCTCACCAGGGATCAGTGGTTTAAGACAGGGGAATCCATAATTAGTTCTGTTTTAACCCATGCTTACCCAAGGGCCATTTTTTTCCTGCAGATGAATCCATTTCAGCCACATAGATGTTGTACAGATGTGTTCAAGCTAATTTATCTTGCTGAGAAAGTTAATTAGCTCAAGCACAGCAGCACACTGTTGCAGATGTAGCTTCTAGATCTGGCTGCCACCCAGCTGGCTTGGGACAGTGGCAAGAAGAGCCTGAGTCTGTCTGCAATGGGTTTGCAAAGCTCCCTTAAGTACACCATAAAGATAGTCTTTTTGTTTCTTTTTATCTCTCAGTGTGACATTGTGAAGAGGTATGGGCAATACATAGTTGTTATAGATTGTAGAAAAGCCTGGGTAAAGGTTTTCAGGCGTGATACTCTCTGCAGGTCACAAGGCTTTTTTGGGGAGTGGGATTTCTGAAGTAAACGTAGAATCATAGAATCACAGAATAGTTAGGGTTGGAAAGGACCTTGAGATCATCTAGTCCCAACCCCCCTGCCATGGGCAGGGACACCTCACACTAAACTATGCCACCCAAGGAAAGAAAAGAAGAATCCACAAGAAGATAGAGACCCAGTTGTTGTGCCTTGATCAGAAAGCTCAACCCAGCAATTCAAAAGATATTATATATTTTTTCCCTCTTCAATCTTCACGTATTTTAGGCATTAAATTTAAAAGAAATAATAAAAAGCATTATCTTCATCATACTGCTTACCTCATCTTGAACTTCAGATCAGTAGACCATGATACTGGTAGACAGCTATCTATTTAAACAATTTATTTACTTATTCAAAAATATTTCATATTTAATAAATAGAACTTTTAATCCTTTCCTAATGAAAATGGCCAGTTTCACAGGCATTTTTCCACAGAAAATGGTTATTGTATAGAAGATGTATTTTTTTCACTGATGGAAAATTTCCAATCAGCTCTGCTATTTATTTATTTCTATCCAACAATTTGTTTACTAGGCATTTTACAAATATTTAGGTAGAGATTTCTAAACTATAACACCTTTAATCTTTCTTTCACTGTGGAAAGCTTTTACTTATCTGCCACTCTCCAGTTGAATAACTTACATAGAATCATAGAGTCATAGAATAATTACGGTTGGAAAGGACCTTAAGATCACCTAGTTCCAATCCCCCTGCCATAGGCAGTGACACCTCACACTAGATAAAGAGTTATACTTTTGTTCTTAGCCATTGTTGTTTGTCTTGACCTTTTCTTGTGCCTGGAGTCACAAAGAGGCTTCACACATTTTCTCAGATTGAGATAATGCAGCTGATTGTCTCATGGAGTTCACACATCTTCCTCTGGCCAGGAATGTGTAAGTAAAGTAGTGACAACTTGGCACAAATTCTAATGAAAATGGTGAAAATACAAAATGCAATCAAAATTATAAAATACAAGAGAGGATAGGAGAAAAACCCTTGAACTCTAAAGGAGAAACTAGTGATGAAGCATGTAAATTCAGGAGGTGACCAGAACCACGTAATCTCTGGCATGGTTACAAAACAGAATCACAGAAGGGTTTAGGTTGAAAAAGACCTTAAGATCATCTAGTTTCAGCCCCCTCCAATGGGCAGGGACACCTCACACCAGAGCATGTTGTCCAAGGCTCTGTCTAACCTGGCCTTGAACACTGCCAGAGATGGAACATTTACCACTTCTTTGGGCACCCTGTGCCAATGCCTCACCACCCTCACAGTAAAGAACTTCTTCCTTATATCTAACCTGAACTTCCCCTAAGTTTGAACCCATCACCCCTTTTCCTATCACTACAGACCCTGACAAAGACTCCCTTTCCAGCATCCTTGTGGGCCCCCTTCAGATACTGGAAGCTGCTCTGAGATCACCACACAGTGACAGGAAATTCACCATAATCCACAGGACCAAAAAGGCTGCTAGCAGAAAGGAAGGGTTAGCACTGAGCACATGGCCTGAGGTTTGCCAAGCAGGGGCTTTCACCAGTGTTTCTCATATAAGTTTATATGTGACTGCTGATAAAACAGAAGAAGAATTCATCTGCACATGTGGAGAAATTTGAAGATGTAAATGAATTTGCACAAGTCCAGCAGTGAGCTGGCTTAAAAAGCTGAGCAAACTATTCCAATTGAAGCACGTTTTCATGTTGTGCCTTAACCTAATGCAGTACAGATTCATCTGAAAATACTTTGATATAAATCATGAAGAGAGTGAGCTCACTGTAATGGCAGCTTTATAAACTTTTTTATTTCCCAAATGTGAAGTGTATATACATATATGCCACCAATGGAAAATAGACTACTAGTATGAATGCATTTTCTCTTTCAGTGGTCATGTTATCAGAGGATCATATGAACGTTGCACCTGCTTTATGCTGCTGTAATGAAATGTACAGGACCTAATTCACCACTTGGTTACTCCAATCTAATACCACTGTAACTCCACTGATATCTCTGTAATGGAATCAGGACAGCAGAGGATAACAGACTTGTTATATTTGCTTAGGAGGATAAAAATATGGTGTACTTTTGAGCTCTTTAGCTCAAACTTCTTCAAGTTGTCCAAATCCTTTCATTTCAAAGACATAAACTTTCCAAGTAACAACCCAGAGTGAATCACAATAACCACATGCTTGTGGTTTATAGTAAATAGCAAAGTAGCTAGAAGCTACTTTACTAATAAATGATACCCTGTTAGCAATGTAAAGGAACTGAGGATAAGTATGTTGCTAGGATTTGGGAGCTAAGAAATGGCTTCTATATTCATGCGCTTTTCTGAAATATGTATAAGGAAAGCCACACCATTAAGTTTTAATTTGCCTGCTATTGAATATCAGGCATATTTTTAGTGAAATTCAGAAATTGGAATAAAATGTTAGTATATTTGGGAAAAAAATCTGAATTTTATTCTTTCCAAAATAAGCCTTTAATAGGAAAATAAATAGATAACTATGTAAATGTATGGAAATCAGTTCTAGTTGCTGTATACTTTCTAAGGAGCAATAGAGGTTGTGTCCTTCTTTTGTTGGGGGCAAGTTTATACAAAACCACCAAAATTGCTGTTTATAATCCATCTGATATCTCAATCTCTTAAAAAACCACCGAGATGTCAGAAACCCGGGGTGGTGTGGCTTCGGGGGAGGTATGAACAGCAGGATCAAATGAACTTTTAAAAAGCCAAGGTGCTGTTTTCCTGCAGCTCAATTTGCCCCTTTCTGAGCCAGAGCATTACTTCTCAAAAACTGTGTTGTTTTGCTTTTTCTTTTTTCCTAAGCACCTGAGGGAGTTATTTAAATTTAATCACATTCAGGTTCAGCACTCATCAGGGTGATAGTGAAACAGGTGTGGGTGGGGGAAGGCAGGATTTGCTGATTTGTGAGATCCCATCACTCAGCATCTGCTAGCCAAATTGCCAGCTAATCATCTGTGAAGAAAAAAAGCCTTGTTTTGACAAGGAGAACATTTCATCACCTGTGGAAATTGCTTTCTGAAATCCATAGCCTCGAGCCCAATTCTCTGCAGGAACTGAAAGGAGAAACAGCCATCTGTCTTTCCAGTCCCTTCAATTCTTAACAGGTGATTGAATGGATACCCTCATTGAAAAAGTCCCTGTGTTTCATTAGCTAAACCTTGCTTTCTGCCCCGAAGGTGGCATTTCTTAGCACCCATGAAAGAAAACATCTGCTGTGTATCAGAAAGCACAGGAAACTTTACTTCTTGTTTTGGTCAAATTACGGTGCCCTGCTCTGTCCATTGTGCAACTTGGCCAGGCATGAGGCTATTCCAGTCCAGCAGCCAGCCTGTACCGATGCTAATGAGCCCTGCTGAGAGAGAAAGGTCATTAAGCACGTTTGAAAGGTCTCTAAGTTGGATCTGGTTCATGTGTCTCTGGCAAGGAGCACAGTTGAACCTGGGAAGCAGCTGTCAGTACATGGCTGTAGGAAAATGTTCAGAGAACTGAGGAGTTTAACAAGTTACTGTAAGGATTTAGACATTTTTAATAGGAAAGTGAAACAAGGACTTAAAAATAGGGAAAATAAAACTCAATCAGAAAACAGAAAAGGCGACATCACACAGGTTCTTCCTAATGGTGAGGTGCTGGAATGGGTTGCCCAAGGAAGTTGTGAATGCTTCACCCCTGCCGGTGTTCAAGGCCAGGTTGGACAGAGCCTTGGGTGAGGTGGTTTAGTGTGAGGTGTCCTTGCCCATGACAGGGGGGTTGGAACTGGATAATCTTAAGGTCCTTTCCAACCCTAACTGTTCTATGATTCTAATGGGATTTTCATAATTTTCACGTCACACTAGCATCTTCCCTTCAAGTGTCTGCTGTTATCCACTGCAGAAGCAAAAATACTTCACTATAAGTTTAGAAATTGTTGCACCCATTCTCCACTGATGGTAAGCTCTTTCACCTTTACAGGTACCAGTGTTTGTGAAGAGTAATATACATAGAAAAGGAACTTCATAGAATTATAGAATAGTTTGGGTTGTAAGGGACCTTAAAGATCATCCAGTTCCAACCCCCTGACATGGGCAGGGACACCTTCTACTAGACCAGCATGAGAAAGCAACAGCAAATACTTCCTCAGCAGTTTGTTGTGCTGTGTGCTTGTCTTCCTCTCTGCCTCTGCGTTGGCGCTGAGCAAGTGGTTCAGGTTACCGGTCATCTGTAGTGCTTGTAGTGAATAAGGTGTATGAGAAGCCTTGTAGATCCTCACAACCACAAAAGAAAGCACAAGAATGGATGCAAGATTGTTGTGATGAAGTGCACAGTCCTTGCACTTTAGGCAAGTAGAAGTTTGACAGCACAAAATACAGGGAAAAAGGACAATCTGTGAAAGGTGTTTTTCTGCCACAGTTGGGTAGATACAGATCAACAGTTGGGTAGATACAGATCAAAATGCCTGTGTGAATAAGAGCAATATGTAGATTCCCTAGCTAGTCTTCTGGGAGCCGTCTGTTCCAGCCCTCCCTTTGTAGACTGATAAAGAAATAAGCTCAGTATAGACAATGTTCCTTCTCGAAACAGATATTTCTTTCAAGAATTAGGGGTCAAGCAAGGTAGTATTCCAGGTTTGGGGCATTTCCTCACTCATCTTGCAAAAAAAGCTTGCCTGCTATTAAAAACATTAATAGTGCAACCAGGTAAAAAAAGTCCTTATTAAAAATCACAGTCTGTCTGCAATTCTCAGAGAATCAATTACAACCAGAGACCACAGCATGGGACTCTGCACTCTCAAGCTCAGTAGATTACTTAGGAACAAGTTGCTTTTACATCTCACACCTCCAACCCTCCCTAAAACTGGGTAAGGTGGCAGACAACAGCAGTGTGGGTCACACACATCCATGAATTTCCAGGCACAAGATGCAGATGGAAATTGCACATGGAGAAGACTGCTGCTCAGAGCAGGTCACTCTTGCTGGTTTTCACGCTGCACACCCTGGATGAGCCTTTGAAGATTTTGTCACTTATTTAAGTCTCTCTCAAAGTGAACTCAGTTTGATAAAAACATTGGATTTTTATGTTTCTGTTTATAACAGAAGACATCTGAAAATACTAAAGAAAGAAAATAGAGTTAATTCATTAATGTAGAGCAGCTTTGCAGCGGGAGGTGTCGTAAATAATGAGGCTGACAATGTAGTAGCCGAGAGAAGCAGATTACTGTGGGTTTAGCAAAGAATATTCCTGATACGCATGAACGCAGTGTGTGCAAATACATTTATTTGATTGTTTCAAATACTCCTCAATTCCAGGTTTACTATCTAGTTTACGTTGTAAGCAGCCTTCTCCAAGAAAGACTAACGGGAACAAAATGAAATCTGTTTACTTCGTTGGTAGCACTTCACCAAGGAGAGTTTAATATTGAAAAGACAATGTTACCTGTAATTTGGGTTTCTTTATAAGCTCATGCTTCACTTCTTCTTTAAATAAGTACAAGGTTGAAAAAAGGTGACAGGTTATGTGTATTTTTCATTAATTGTATTTAAAAATTATTATTTAATATTCACACAATACTCATAACTGTTACATATATTTCAGATGCTTAGATTTATAGCATGAAATCAGTTTAACTCCTGAATTCCCATTTTCTTCAGATCTAAATTCCTGTTTAACATGGCTCATGAGTAAACTGATGGATTTTGCTCCAGAGGCAAACTTCAGAAAGGACAGATAGTCCTGTGGCTCACACACTCCTCTGTGACTCAAGAAATCTGATTGATCATAGTCCTTTTATTTCTCCATCTCAAATATCTCATTTTTAGAATAGGAATAAGAAAGTTTTCCAGACCTCACAGGAATTTTTCAGGAAATTACTGGATGAAAGTGTACATAAATATTGTCGTTATAGGCAACCAGAGAGATAAAACACCCTATTGCAAAACATGCAACCAGCAGTAAAACTACCCTGCAACAAGCATGTTGCAGCACCATCTAGCTATCTTGTTAGGTAAGTCACTAGCTATATAACACATAAAACCTGATCCTATCCTTGAGCAAAAAGCCCCCACAATCCAATTCTGTATATTCTTTCCAATTCTGTATATTCTTTTCCAAATTAGTTGCAGAAGTTGATAGTGAAATATCCGTACATATTTATACATGTTCAAATGACCAGTGTTAAAATGTATTAGTCCTCAAATTGGTGTCTGTGTCTTGGCTTAAGATGAAGGATGGCAGAGTATTAACAGCTTGCCTTTCATAGTTGTAAAGATTTAGTAGATATGAGTGCAATGAAATAGTTTCACCATAAAGCACTGCTGCAGCTCAAGTCATGACATTGTTTCAGCAAGTGAAGTCAGTATGGGCTTTTAGAGCCTGGTGTCTGATTTGTACAATCTCTTTGAATTTGCTTGCTACTATCTTTTAATATAACTTTATTTGGCTTGAACTCCCCCAGTAGGGTACAGTGGGGAGAAAGAGGGAAGTGTCACCACTGGATTACATTAAGGTGCATGGGGACTGGTTTTCCTAGTAAGCCCCTGTCTGTAAATGGCATCTCTACAAACTACAGAGTTTGAGAGAGTTGGAAAAAGGCAGATGCAGCATTTAAGATCGGTGCCTGTGAGCTTAGTCTGTCGAGATGAAAGAGAAAATTCATCAGATGGACAGCAATTATCCACACTGAAGACAGTGGCATCAGGCACCTGAGTCAGATACGTGCCTTGTTCGAGTATAGAAGTCATCTTTCTCTCCTTATTGCTGGCTCTAGGATGGCTGGCAGCCTACCTATGATGTTCTTTGGGATGTTCAGGGGTTTTGAGGCCAGAGAGAATTTAAGGTAAAATACACCCAGCTGATTATTTTCCAATGATGTAACTTAATGACAATCGCATATAAAAAATAGTAGAGCCAAGAAGAGTCAGCAGGTGAATGAAGATGGCTGACACAAATATTACCTGCTGTGCATCTTATTCTGTGCTTATTTGGGAGTTATGTTGTTAATTGTTCTGGGTCCTAATCAAACACCCACTGCGTACAACAAGAGTTTCCAGAGACTCAGATGGTCTGGGCCTTCTTCTATCATCTATTCACTTGTTTCCTAAGTATTTATTCTAATTTAATAATTGAAATTGCATGCTTAGTACTGAGACCTGGCTACAAAACAGCTTTGAGGAATCTCTTCAGGCATCTGACACAACTGGATTTGTGAACAGCTGAAAAATAAGTTACAGAATCATAGAATCACAGAATGGTTTGGGTTGGAAAGGATCTTAAGATCATTCAGTCTTAACCCCCCTGCCATGGGAAGGGATGTATCACACTAGAGCATGTTGCCTAAGGCTCTGCCCAACCTGGCCTTGTACACTGACAGGGATGGAGCATTTACTACTTCTCTGGGCAACCTCTTCCAATGCCTCACCACCAGCACACCAGAACTGCACACAATACTCCAAATGCGGTCTCATAAGAGTAGAGTAAAGGGGCAGCATCACCTCCCTTGACCTGCTGGTCACGCTCCTTTTGATGCAGCCCAAGATACAGCTGGTTTCTGGGCTGCAAGCATACGCTGAACCCAGCTCCTGTTGTTCTCATCGACCAACACCTCCAAGTCAACCAACACCCACTCAGTTCCAACACGTAGCATCTAAACATCTGTTAATATGGTTAAATATGCAATTATTTTTTTTATTGATTTTTTTCTTCCATATAAGAGTTCTCTGAAAGAAAAGTAAGAAACTAGTCCTTACTTATTACACTGTTAGCACTATGTGGGGACAAAACAACAATAAATAAGATGCAATGGAGCCTTTAGTACTGAAGGAGCACTTCAATGGAAGCTGGCTCAGCACAGAAGCAGTTTATACAGCTCTGAGATCCCTTTCTGCAGGCAAAGGAACAGTCAAAACCCACCTACAATATGTAAGTAGAAGAGTAACCATCAGCTTCCTTCTTGAGTTAAAACAGGAAACTTAACCATAAAAATAAAATTACCTTGGGTCAGAGCCCATTGCTCTTTCTTTCTACTGATATTTCTTTATGCTCCTGTATTTTCTTTCAAGAGAAACATTCCCTTTACTATTTTTGTGGTAGGATATTTTTATTTGCTTGTTTATTTGGATGATATTTTAGTAACCTTTTCTTCTCATTCCTCATGCAATCCACCCAACATCTGTGGCTATGTTGAGTACCCATTCATAGAGAAGTTGAGCAGGGACAATTCTTATTATGTAGTTATTGCTTTTACCTGCTGCAACAAGTATTTTTTATGTTTTTGTTTTAGTTTTTATATTTTATCCTGGGTGGAAATGATGCTGCAATTCTTGTCTTATGCATTAATTGCACTGAACCTGATATTTGTCATCTTCTGCTTTATTTTCATGATTTTTCAGATACGTGGTGTCTTCCAACTATCAGTGCCAAAGCACAATGAAATAGGGAGTAAAACACTATTACACCAGCAGAGACACCGCTGCATCCAGAGTGCTCTCTTTTTTAGTCTTGGCACAGCCCACTCAGCCAAGCTCTGGTTTAGGAAGAAGCAGAATATGCAGGATTGATTTTATTTGGAGAAATAAAAAGTTATGTTGAGGTGTAGCTATTAATGTACAGTTAGGAAAAAGAGGTGTGTCTTTAGCATAGTGCTGAGAGATAAAATAAATCTAAGCAGACTTTTGCTTGTCGTATGCTTTGCTTTAGCTCTTTCAAGCCTGCATGATAAAGAAAATTTTTGTTAAGAATGGAAAAGAGGCAGATTATGCAACTTGGAGTGCAGTTGCTCTTTTTTTTATCTTTCTTATCTTGTCACGGAATGGACTCAGTCGGAGATCAATGTGATCAGACAAAGCCATTTATTATAGAAAACTAACTCTTTATATACTATTTCTTAAAGTTGTTTGCACTAACTTGGCCCATTGTGATTGGATACATATCTTTGAGGCCCTTAACAACTAACATATAATTGGTTAAGCACAGGTGTGAGAACCTGACCTTCAAAGTTTTCTAACAGTCCTCAATTTAGCAACTCAGTAAATTCCAGCTCCTTCTTATCTTGCTGGGATTCTCACTCCCAGTGCCTCGCTCCCATCCTCCTTCACCTTTTGTTGTTCCTTGGTTCATGTCGAACTCCACGTAGGCACTTGCTGATCTGGGTACATGGCCGTTCTTTGCCAGAAAGTCATCCACATTATCTCTTCACTTAAACTTACTCTAGGGGGAGCTTCTCACCAATTCTAGATGGTGGCATCATTCGATGACTGCTGCATAGGGCATTTCTCATCTCAGTAGTGGACCATGGAAGTCCACATCTGCCTAACTTCAGTTTTAGGAGCCAAGAGATTTTTCTGAAGATGAAAACATCACTAGTTACAAAACATATGTTATGCAGTCACTCTAGATTTCTTCTGCAGTTAGCAGTGAGAATAGATGTGCTGAATTGTCCTTTGGCTCTGACTGATTCTCTACTCTGACTGTAACTTGGTGCAGCTACAGGGTTGCCTTAGGTGCTTCAGACAGTTCCTTGAATTTAGCTGGGATTTGGATATTAAACTCCAAACCCAAACATCATCTATGGGGAAAAAGCATTTCTGTTCTCTGTGCTTGTTTTGAAGGTAAAAATGTGAATAATTCTATCTGTGCATCTTCTAAGTTTGTACAATTCTATTTTGTCCTTAAATACAAACTTCACATTAATGGAATGGTATTGCCCAGAGAAACTGTGGGTTAAAGTTATTTCATAGGAGAACAGGGAAGAGCTGAGTTTTGTATAGGTTACAGAACTGATGGAAATTTCCCAGTTGTCCTTCAGACAAAATTATTCCCATTCTGCATAGAATTTAATTACCTTATGGTGTTTTCATTTGTATTGGCTCCAACTCCAATGTCTTCAGTGTACCTGTTCCTCCCAGGAATCTGCATGTCTGAAAGAAAACTCAACCTCCTGGAGTCCTTCTTATTTCTTGAAGAGCTGAGATATTTAAGTATGAAATCTGTTGAGGGTCTCAGCAAGAAAATACAGAATATATGGGTCACCTAAAAACTGATTCCACTAATGGCATGTTGCAACTACGTAATAGAGAGTCTCTGTTTCAAAGCTTACTTTCTTTGCTGTATATAAGCAGTATATTTTAACAATTTCCTCTGTGTAGATACTGTTATTGCACAGAGGTCCTCTGCTGTCAGGCTAACTATAGGATTATAGATACTCAAAATGCATGTAATGTCAAATTCTTCAGCCACTAAAACGTTGCGCCTGAGGCATTACAAGGCTCATTCATTTCAAATTTGGCGATTCACATTGTTGCACTGCAGTTAACAGAATTCCACCACATCGCATTGGAGTTTTCTGTTCCAGCAGCAGGTTTCCAAGAGCAGAACTTACATTGTAAATTATCCTGATTTACTGAAGGTTACGGTGTGATGAAAGAGGGCAATGTGCTCAAAAGACCACCTGTTAAGCAAATCAGAGAGCTACAGGGGATATCTTTTCTGGGTACTGAGCCAAGAATGACCAGTATTTGTATGTGAAAATGCTATTTATATAATGGAAATATTCTCCCAACAATTTAAGAAGCCAGATAAATCCCATATCTAAATATGAGACAATGCTCTTCTTTTGGGAATGGGGGCAAAGGCAAGCCTGCAAGCGACAGATTGTCAAGCCTGTATTAACTTTGAACTTCATAGCTTTTATAGGTTGAAGAGATTAATCTTTTAAAATAACATTCATATTTATCATTCTCCTGTAGTTAATCTACTGCACAGGAAAGCACTACAGTAAACATATATATGGTTAACAGCAGAGGAAATATTTCATATGTGAGATCTCAAATGACCCAAACCACACCGTTTGAGCTTTTATATATGACTCTGTTCATTCGTGCTGCAGCAATAGTTTAATTCAGTGCTATCTGTTTTATTAGATTTCATTTGTTGTGCATTCAGTAGTGCATAAAGTCCCTGACTGCATTTGAGGAGTTGTGGGGTTCTTATATTGTTCAAACATACTGCTTGACAAGACAGTCCCTTAGTAAAATTGGTGCTTTGTGGGTTGAAATGAAGATCAAATAAAGTATTAATGTGTTTATCTCCAATTCTGGTGTGATTTTTCCTTCCTAATGAGCACATACAGATCTCCACACAGTCATGCACTAAAATGATCAAAGGTCTGCCTCGTCCCCATACTGTATCCTTGCCAGTGAACAAGACTTTAGCATCATGTTTAATAGTTACTAGTGGGCCTTTCTGCCACTAAAGTATTTAATAACTTTCTGAGCCTAAAAAATAAGAGGAAAACTGCCCATTAGCAAGAATAATGTCACACTTCCCAGTGCTATCCACAGAATCATAAAATCATAGAATAGTTAGGGTTGGAAAGGGCCTTAAGATCATCCAGTTCCAACCCCCCTGCCATGGGCAGGGACACCTCACACTAAACCATGCCACCCAAGGCCTCATCCAACCCGGCCTTGAACACCGCCAGGGATGGAGCACTCACAACCTCCCTGGGCAACCCATTCCAGTGCCTCACCACCCTCTCAGTAAAGAATTTCTTCCTTATATCCAATCTAAACTTGTGTTAGATGCTTCCTTCTGAGCATCTGCCTTTTTTGCTTTTATCTTCTTCTGTGTCCAGTCTTCTCATCTGATAAACTCCAATTTCCCTTTTGCCTTATAGATGAGCATCTAGTTGGTGGAAATAGTGTATTAAGGGAGAGCTGTGCACTAGCATGTAGTGAAGGAGTTTCCAACAAAGGATGTCCTTGCTAACTGTGTAAGTTTCCTCTCTCATACGCATCTTTATATCTTCTGTAATGCTGCATTACAGGAGCACAGGAAAAGGCCATTGTACTGGGCTATAAGTAGGTATAAGATACAGGTTTATTGTATTTAGTACATATGTATAAGATATGGATTTAGTTTTAAGGCAAGAAGCTATTGCTCAAAAGAGGTTTTCCAAGACAGATACAGGGTAGAAGGGATGCATCAGGATGCAAAGACTATTAGAATAAAACTCCCATGAGTGTATTGAGTGATTCCTTATTTTGGGGGTTGGTTTCACTAGTCTTTGTCTGGAACAACCACTCGTTTTGTGCTGTCACAGATAAGCTCTAGGGGATGTTGTAGAGCGACAAAGCCCTGAGCTTCATCCAAACCAGGAAAGAAATCCTACTTGGTCCTCAAGTCACACAACCACTCAGAACAGAATGATCATTAAAATTCTCATGCCATGAGCTGAAATGGAAGATTTCAGTGGCAACAAAATGGCCTTTGAACATCTGAAAAGAGCTTAAATAGAGGGGGAGGAGATATATGCACACTATACGTGTATATTTAGCTTTTATTTGGATATTCTTTCCTAATAAAAATAGCCTTACATGCATTATTTCCAAAGCATGTGCATCTCTTGTAAATAAAATTACTTGTAGAGCAAACTGTATTTTATGCAAATAGCATCTCAATCACTCGCTACCATTAATCAAATTGAGCTGTGAATGTAAAGGAGTAGCATGCCATGTAAATATACGACTGCTACTCCAACAGTTGCCAGTTGTTGGTGTCTGCTGATGCACAGCACGAGCTGTGCAGGCTTACGGCTATCCATGCTTTCATGGCTTTTCACAGTGACCCCATGCTCAGACATCCCTGCCTTTCTGCTTTCTTTCAGGGTTGTAAAGCCAGCTTCACCTCCAAGCTGCTCTGTGGGTAGGAGAGGTCCTTGGTCATTCAGGAAAAGAGCAGGCATCATTGTAATGGCATTAAAGGAAACAAGAATTGTTTCCTTTGAGCAACAAATTATACCAGCATTAAGCAACAATTACTGTAATGAAAACTATTGAAGCAGCAAGGTATCAGACAAGCTGTGTACATCTGGTCTGTTCATCTGCTTCCTTGGAGAGCGCTTCGTAGACAGAGACTAGCACTAGTGGTTTTTGTCATATTTTACCAGAAGGAAAGCAGACGAGGCTGTTCTCCCTCATAAGGTTCAATTTTAGCTTCTTGAAGGAGAAAAACCTCCTGAAGTGTAAACACATCCTTGTTTTTCTGTAAGTACAAGCTACGCGTTTTCATGTTGTAATTGCAGCAGATGTAAGTAAGGTTAGATTGAGAAAATCCAGGTACTGCAAGAATAAGTCTTTAATCATTTCGTAGTTGAGAGTGTGGTAGGAAGTCCCATGCTGTTAAAAGATGCCATCTTGTAAATGAGATGTAAATTGGAGGTCGTGACTGTTTGTGATCATTAAAGATTATATGAAGAATAGTGGTGATTAACTCTAATGTCCTGCCAAATTCTGGTGTGAATAATTATTTTTTTTTCAAATAGAGAAATTCCCCTTAGAACTGCAGTCCGATTATTCATCACCCGTGTCCCACTGTTTGGTAGTGTAAATTGCTAGCTTTCACTTCTTAAATTAATACAGGTTAATGGCTATCAAGCCATATGAAAGCCTTCTTTAAGCTTTCAGCTGGCTGAACAGGCAGCTTGATGCTTTGTGTGTTTGACTGAAGGAGTTTAATACCTTACAGTCTTTCCAGCCAAACTGCAATGCTGGACAGCACAAATACTCTTAGTCTGCCTCTATGCTAACATTAATACTCTTAGTCTGCTTCTATGCCAGTTTCCACCACTGTTGAAGGAAGTTGGTGATAACTAGACTTGGATCAGGACAAACTACATAGTTTTGTTGCATGGACCCATGCATGCAGTTTAGCTGCAGGAGCAGGAATCAATGTCTGACACATGCTGATGAAAAATATGGCTTAGTGACATGGTATACAAAATAGTATCCAAAATAGTTATGTGTATTGTATGTGCATGTGTTTAGTATGTGCATTGTATCCCAAACAGTTATGTGATTATTCTGTGGGGAAACCTTCAGAGGTAATACCTGACTAAAAAAAAAACCAGAAGGGGAAAAATAACAATAACATAAAAAAAGAGTTAATTTTTGGTTAATATTAAAACCAAATAATATTATTGGCATTAATATATATTAATATATTATTATTAATATAATAATATTATATTATTATAATAATTATAATTATTATTAATTATTAATATTAATATTAATATTAATTAAATAATATTAATATAATATATATTATATTATATATATTATATAAATTATATATTTTTATATATATTATATATTATATTATATTATATATATTATATTATATATAATATAATATATTATTAAATAATATTAATTAAATAATATTAATTAAATTATTAATATATAATTTAATTATAATTAATAATTAATATAATTAAGTTATTTTAATAATTTAATTTTTTAATTAAATTATTTTTAATAATTTAAAAATTATTAAATTAATAAATTATTTGGTTGCATAAGTATTAGACTTTTTTGTTTCACATCTTAGATTAGGGGAAAAGTGTTAACAGTTTAGTGTAGATATGAGTGGAGTTTTTTCTTTGTTTCAAAATAGGTTCTGATGAAAATGAAAGAGACCCACGTATTTCCTATTGATGTTCCTTTTTATTTTCATCTCCTCATAATTTTCCCTTGTCCAAGACTGGTTAATGGCTCAAACTGAAATGTCATACTGTCACTGTTAATGTCACTATTGGAGCCAAGAGCCTATCTCTGACTAATTTTCTAATATTACCTCCAGACTAATTCTGAACTCTTAAATATGTGCTTGAAGATAGTCCCTTGATTAAATACTCTTCTAAAGATCAGATATTTATGAATTTCAAAGCTCAGATGTAATCCACGTTCAATTTAACCAGATTTAAACTACATGGACTACAATAGCTAAGGGCAGACAAAACTTTGTCTGTCCACAATGGGCTAAAGTGTTGCATATGTACTGTGGAAAACTGGAACAAGTGTGATGATGTGCAACAAATGCACAAGGCTTTTACGATTCGTATATTCAAGATTAAGTACGACCTTTGGCCAAGATATCATCCATCTGTGATTTACATAGTGTGTATATTTTAATCCTGTTTCTATGATCTCTGTATTCCCGTTATGAATAACCTGAATTTAATAATTCCAGGAAAAGTCAAGGCTTTTTGCTCATAACCTGTTCTAAGTATTTTTATTGCTAGAAAAATTACACCTTTTAGTTATTGTCAGCAAGATTGAAAGACCTGTCACTATTATCAGATATCTTCCTTATCACTAACACTATGGAATGCCTAATTCACTTAGAATTATAGTATCCCAGAATAGTTTGGGTTAGGTTGGAAAGGTGTTTTCTCTGATTAATGATATCTCTCAGCACTGGTGAGGCTGCACCTTGAATACTTGTGTTCAGTTCTGGGCCCCCCATTACAAGAGAGATAGTGAGTTGCTGGAGCAGGTCCCAAAAAGCTGGTGTAAGGTCTACAGCACAAGTCTTACAAGGAAAGGCTGAGGGAACTGGGGTTGCTTAGTCTGGAGAAGACAAGGCTCAAGGGGAACCTTATCTCTCTACAGCTACCTGAAAGAAGGGTGGAGAGAGAAGGTGGCTGGACTCTTCTCACAAGTAACAAGTGATAGGACAAGAGGAAGTGGCCTCAAGCTGCACCAGTGGAGGTTTAGACTGCATATTAGGAAAAATTTCTTCACTGAAAGTGTGGTCAGGTATTAGGAACAGGCTGCCCAGGGTAGTGGTGGTGTCACCGTCCCTGGAAGTGTTCAAAAACATGTAGATGAGACTCTTAGTGACATGGTGTAGTGGTGGGTTTAGCAGTCCTGGGGTCAAGGCTGGGCTTGATGATCTTAAAGGTCTTTTATAACCAAGTTTATTCTGTGACCTAAAAGCTCATCCGGTTCCAATCCCCTGCCATGGTCAGGGACTCCTTCCATTAGAGCAGGTTGCTTCAAGCCCCATCCAACCTGACCTTGAACACTGCCAGGGATGGGGCAGCCACAGCTTCTCTGGGCACCCTGTACCGGCGCCTCATCACCTTCACGGGGAAGAGCTTCTTCCTTATATCTAATCTAAATCTCCCCTGTCTAAGTTTGAACCCATTACTGCTTGTCCTATCACTACAGTACCTTAATAAGACATACTCTTGAAATTTCATTTTCTAAGTGGCTGTTTTCCAATTCTTGATTTGTTTCTTATGACTTCTTCATAATCTTGATGTATTCTTCTTCCAGGAGTGATGCTGGTCCTTGATTCAGTATCCTTGTAGTGGTCCTATAAATGCTTTTCAAGAGGAAAATTTTAATTCATAAGTTTTCCATTGCAGTCTTCATATATTTAAGGACCAAAATTTTTTCCTGCAGAATTTAATGCTGAAATTATAATTTATGTTGAGTTCTACAGTAAGGATGTTCAGAACAGGCTTTCAAGTTGAAGTCTCCTGCTTCTTCACCCTGCTCAGTGAAAGATATTGGGACTTTCCTCTCCAATTGCCCTAGAACCATGTTTGTTTTCTTCACTGTGTAGCCCTAGAGTGCAGAGGAAGTTTCTACAGACAGCAATGAGCAACTCATGAACAGAAACTTCAATCCCAACATTGGAGCAGGTGGCATTTTAAGAGATAATCCTTGTAGACGTATCTAGAGAATAGTCTAATATTAATAAACCAAATCAAATGGGGATCAGGTGGAAAAATAAGAACTCCAGTCAGAAATGTGCTGTTAAAGACTAACTGAGATTGTCTGACAGGATTGACTCACAAAATACTTTGGGGATATTGTGCTGCCACAGCTCCCCATAAAACTGTTCCAGTAATAGTAGCATGTGTGTATCTCCACTCCATGGAGTATCCAGGGCTCGTTCTACCTTTGCCAACAGTTGTTTGTGAGCTGAAACTTGGACAACCAACAGGTAGTGAAGCTTTCTGGTTTGGTTTGGTTTGGTTTTGGGGAGGGGTTTTTTGTTTGGTTTTGGGTTTGTTTTCTGAGGAAAATATTAGCATTTTTACTTGCACGTGCTTATTTTGGGTTCCTACTCAAAGGTGGAAAGTCAATATTTCTGGAGGACTAGTACGATGCCTCCCTTCTGTGATGGAGAGCTGACATTAGCATGTGAACCTGTTGTGGAAGACAGGAGTTTTGTCACTGATTGCAGTGAAAAACTGTAGTCTAACCCAAGTTAATGCAGCAGACAATAGCCGTGTTTTAGGCTGAAAATACTTTCTTTTGCTTTAATGTGTAAATCAGACTCTCGATCTCTTGATTTACATATATGGGATACTAAGCAGGGTGGGTTGCTTTACCTGATCTTTGTGGAGGGGTGTAAATATGCTAAAACCTCTGGAAGGCAGCCTTTGGTAATTTTCTTTTCTGGGTTATTTTTCATCAGCAGCTTTGTTAAGTGCTTTGTGACACAGAAAATTTGCATGGGTACACATAAAAGCATATTCAAAGAAAACTCTTACCTCATGTAATATCTTTTCCTGCAAAATGTAACTTTCAGTGTATGGACTGATTGCTTCGAATGATAACTTAATGTCCTTTACACTTCAATTCAAGAAATAGACCTTGAATCTCTCTGGATGGAGGGCAAAAGGAGAAAGAAAAGTTTTGTCTTCTTTAGAGGAAAATATTATTTACTACTAAGCTTGGGAGATGTAATGCAGCATCTTTTGACTTAAAACATTAATACCTGACTGTTCACAGAAGGCTTCCTAAAAATGTGTCATGGTCTTGCGTGACCTTGTTTATCCAGACCCATAATTTTTAATTCCAAATGATACCATTCCCCCCTCTGTCTTGGGGCTGTCTTTTGCCTCACCTTTGAAGGCAGATCTGTTGCTCTGAAGCAGTGCCACACCAGGTACAGAGCCGAGGGGTCAATTGCCCTGATTGTCACCAGGCTGGATCAAATAGAAAATGCATAGTACTTCATTTAGCTTTAATTAAAATAAGCAGTATGTGTTCTCTGTTCCAGGTGAGAAAACCTGATGAAAAAAAGCAGCAGGTAATCATTATGAAACAGGTAAACAAGGCACTGCTAGAGCTGCAAAGAGAATAGCAGAAGTTCTTAGGGATAATACATTAGCATTAGGGAGAGAGGAAAGTGGTGCTTGTTGTCTAACATATCTTCAGGAGCAAATTAGTGAAATGGAACTTTCTGTTCTTCCTACCTTTCATATAGGCATAAATGTTTAAATATGTGTCAGGAATTGAAAATTCGAGTTCAAAGGCAGAATTATGACCCAGGTAAATAGCAATCCAAAGCAAGAAATATCAACATAGTGACAATCAAAAAAACAATTAGAGCAATTCAGAGCCATTTTGTATTTCCTGATAAGCAAATGAGCAAGTGATGAAGAACAAGTTGGATAGAGGGTAATAATTAAGGACTCAGAGTCTTGCTGGTGGCCAGTTACACGTGGCACCAGTATCAGCCTCAAGGGCTGATACTGGTCTGTCATTCACCATTAGTGACCTAGGCCACAGGACAGAAACCAGTCTCAGCAGGCTCATGGATAACATTGAATTGGGGAGAATAATTCATGTACTGGAAGGCAGGGTTTCTCTTCAAACAGATCTTGGCAAGCTTTAGGAATGAGCTGACAGAAACCTCACAAAGTTTAACAAAAGCAAATGCAAAGTGCTGTATCTGGAGTTAATCCCATACAATAATACAGGATGGGAGACAACTGGCTAGAAATCTCCTTTAAAAGGTCCTGGGAATTCTGGTGGGCAACAAACTGAATACAGGTCACATTGGGCTCTTGATGACGAAAGCTAACTCCATAGTGGTCTGTATACACAAAAGCATAGCTGGTTGGTTGCAGGAAAATATTATTTTACTCTCTGATACTTGTGAGGCTGCATCTGGAGTACTGCTTATGTTGGGTCTTCCCAGCATTAAGAAACAAATTGACTAACCAGTGCAAGTCCAGTTGGCTGAAGGGCTTGAGTACACGATGTACAAGGAGTGGCTGAGCGAGCCAGGTTTGATCAGTCTGAAAACAGATGGTAATGGGGAAGTTTTGTCACTGCCTTCAAACATCCAATAGTGGGTCAGACAGAAAGCAGAGCCAGGCTCTGAGGGAATCAGTGAAAGGATGGGAAGCAAGAGGCACAAATCACAGCAGGGAAAAAGGAAGGAAGAATCTCCCACAGAGTTTGTGCATCTCCAGCTGTGGAAATAATTCAGAACTGAAGTGGAAAAGGCCCTGAGCAACTCCACCTAAAGTTGAAATGAGCTCTACTTGGAGCAAAGGCTGCTGTAGCTGATATCACAGTTTCCTACCAATATAAATTAGTCTGTTATTCTACCTAATTCAGATACATATTGTTCAAATGGCATTCTCAAAGTTGTGAATTAAAGGCTTTATTGCTGCAAAGTATTTTGGCATCAGTACTAAATCCAGGTGCGGAAGTACTGCTATAACCTAGAAATAGGCACTTATGTGCTGTCAGTAATAAAATGCCCAGTTCTGTCCTGACATTTTAGAAACCTTGGTATTTGTATTTGAGCAAGTGAATACAGGAAGAAATGATTCTCTAGATAGCGATAACTGAAGAGCAAAGCTATGAAGTATGTATTGAGTGGGAGAAATATTCTCTAAAATTCTTGCCTCTGATATTTCTGGTTTAATTCTGCTTCCTGGAAACCTCAGGAGATAAGGAAGGTGTAACTCAGAAAACTCTGAACACATATACCTACTATGAGGTAATGACAGTGCTTTTGGGCTAGTTGTCAATAGCTAGTATTTTAGCATGGTCCAAAGCATCCTACGGAATTGTAGAAAATATCATAGTCAATGAATACACAGGCAGCAAACTGTGGGACATAAAACTAGAAAGCAGCAGAAGGAAGAAGTAGAGAAAGACAAAAGGAAAGCAAGAAGGCAGACCTTATGGCAAGCATAAAGAAGGAGATTATTGAATCTAGTGGACTGTTACATTAAAAAATGCTTTTATTGCTGCAAATTACAGAGTGCACTGAGAGTTTAGGTGGGAAATAAATTGCAGGAGTTTCACTTGTGATCTGTGTGGTGTAACTTTAGCCAGAGGGTCTGATATGGAGGTCACAGAAGTGAAACTGAAATTCTGCAGCTGGTCTTTGCTTGCTTCTTTTGTTGCTGGTTTTTGTCTTTTGGGGTTTTTTTTTAACAACAAAACCCCCATAAACTCCCAAACCAGAAGCACTTTTCCAATGATTCAATGTGCCATTGGTCTGAGTGAATAAAACATGTCTGTATCTGTCTTCATTAGGGCTGTGTAACAAAGCACAGATGGCTCAACACATTCAAGGTCTGGCCTTCCCTGCAGTTATCTTTGGAGGAGGTCTTCTTATGAATTGGACTGGTTTCTGAAGTAAGCCCCCCTGCTGCTACATACAGAAGGACTTGATCTCCACTGCAGCTTCCTGTCTCCTGCCTCATCTGTATCAATACTATGTCCTTTGATACTGACTTGACCCTGTCCAGCTTAGTTGAATCACTGTTGCTTTACTGTAGTGCCTCCTGTTTTGTCTATGTGCTTGTCTCTAAATGCACAATTGACACATAAACCAAATCCCAGCTTCCTGAGTTTGCATTCAAAGTTGTAAATTGTGTATATTCTCCCTACGTTTCCATCACCAGCACCTCTTCATGCTTCTTTTTTTCTCTGCCAATTACACCAGGCTTTTCTCTTTCTTTGATGTTCAAGTGGGTGTTCTCAACCTCTCTAAAGCCTATCCACTTCTTAATATGAACTTCAGAAATTAATTTCCATCAGCCTATAGGGATCGTTAGTCACTATGGCATTTGTTAAAAGCCCTAATCATTCTTGATTCCAGTAAAAGGCCAGGCCACATGGAGAATTTTCCCAAAGAGATTTATTTCATACAGTTGCAAGAGAGATCTTTGGAAACTATTACTGACTTTGCTCCTCCTCATCCCCAGCAGTGGTTCAGCAACACACAACAGTAGATTTTCCCCATGCCAGCTGTTTGGGGACTTACAAAAGTGGGTAAGCCAGACTGCTTGCATATGTTTCAGAGCTGATTCCTTCCTGTTTAACCTCCCAGCTAGAAAATTAGTAAATACAGCTTCATCCTTTAAGTTGCCAAGCACTTTGCATTTTGGATCAACAATTGCAAAGTCTTTGAGGATGGTAACATTCGTTTTCTTGGCACCTGTGTTATATATGCAACTATTTGTAGAACTTAAATTACCAATGCATTCTCCAAATCGTGTGTGTGTCCAATTTATTCCAATGACAAAAATAAGGTTAGTGGAAAAATATCTCAGAATGCTTTTAAGCAGGTTGTGTTCATATTGGACAAATATTATAGTTCTTCTCTTGTAGGGTTACAGCTGAAAGGTAATATCTGAATTCTTCCTGCAAGAACATTTTTTGAAGATACAGCCTTTAAAGTTAGCTGCTAATAGTTGCTGATAGTTGTTATATGCTAGTATATATATATATTTATATATATATATATATGCTATATACTGTGTTAATCCTCATTTATTTTATTCAAGCTACGATGTTATTGCAATTGAACTATAAGTGGAAACCAGGACAGATATTTTTACCTTTACTTGTTTTTGAAATTCTGAGATTTCCAAATTATTTTCCAAAGTGAAATATTTAAGACCTTTTCCATTATCATTTTCTTCTAACTAAAAAGCAGAATACCTTCCTAGTAACCTCTTGTCTGCAGCACTTGCCTAGGATATCAGAAATCCAGTTTGTCGAATTTGTATCAGTGAGTATAACAGTTTTGTGAACCTATTCCTTATTGGTGTAAAATTACTAAATTATTGGGAAAATAGCATATTATTCTCTGGTTTTCCTTTTTAATAGAAATTCCAGAGTACCAGGAGAAAACCTCCCATAAAAAGAAAAATAATACAAAAAGGTCAAAGATGCAATTGTAAAATGTCAGTTTTGATGATCAGAGTTTTCTGAAGGAAGAGTTGGTAGAAAAGTATTTTCTACAAGGAACTCAAGAAAGCAATACCAAATGGTTGACTTGTACCCAAAAAGCACTTGTTGTTTCTAACTCAATGACAGCTCAGTCCTGTGGGCAAGTTAATGCAAATCATATACGCACAAGTATCACTGCAGTTATCTCAATAATTATTCAATTATAAAAATAAAGAATTTTCCTATTTTTCTATTATGAATGACTATAAAGAATTGCAAACCAACACTGAATTATTGCTGTGTGGCAACCACCTCGAAAATTCCCAGATATGAATACAAAAGCATATGTCATGTTGCTCTCTGTCACAGTTACATGAAGACTGGAAAGCTGTTTGCACTGTTAACCAATAACCATCACCAATCTGCAATATGTTGCAGTGTTTATGAATGCTCCCTGTGTTTCCCAGCTTTCAGAAATGCAGGAGAGCATCTATTCCACCAAAACCAGCATAAAAACATGTTTTGAATCCTATCAAATACACTTTATGCAGGGGAAATATGTTGGCTGCCTCAAAGCCTCTATAACACAGAAGACTCATTAAACAATCTTAAAGACTTAAGTGAAATTTAAAAAGCTCACAGGCCTTGTGAGTGAGTTTTGCAATTAAAGAGCCAATTATGAGATCAGTACTGCTCCCATTGAAGTCATTGGCAATGCTGGCATTCCTGTAACTTAACATTTCTTTTTAGCAGCAATTCAAACAATTAACTGCCTAGTTGCCTAGGGAGAATAAATATAATTAAAAATGATGCAGCTTTTCATTATTGTTGTCTGCACAAATTAATAATCTTAAGGAATTTATCTAGCAAGGGAAAAATGGTTGACTTAGAAAATAGTTAAAGGAGACCATTATTTTTCTAATTGAAATTGCTATTATTAGGAACAAGGAAGAAAAAGAAAAAAAAACCAGAACTTTTGGCTATGATGTATTAATTCTCTAATGAGTTAAAAGAGAATGATGTGAAATTATATGAATATTTTAGATATTAAGGGAAAATAGAGACAGCTTAGATAATAAGACATTGCCAATTAATTTTATACTGGATTGTCTATGGTCTGGGAAAATACATAGGAAGCAGGTGATAAAGCAAATGCTGTTTGTATTACATATGTGGATTGGTAATTTTTCACTCAAGAAAAATAGCTGTACATCACTGGTAGTTATTTAGTAATCAATTTTTTAAATCTCTTAAATTAATCAGTACATCAAGGTAAACTTAACAGATCATTTAACATATTTCAATATTTTACATGATACTAGCAAACAAACCCACAAGAATAGCACAATATCTAGAAGGGAAAATGATACAGAAGGCTATCTGAGAAGCCATACATCAAAGCTTTCTTAGGGCAAAAGAAGATTATAAACTAGATCTGTAACTGAAAACAGAGCATTCTTTGTTTAATTAATAGCTATTTACTTCCGATAGGAAAATAAACCAGACAGATATTTGATTTGTCCTATCAAACCCATACAAAAGAAGAACCCATGTTCTTCTTCTTCTTATGATTTTCAAATGAGTATGGTATACAAAAATGTAGTGGATAAGTTACTGATAGTGCATTCAAAGGGATATAACGTTGCTATCTAAATGCACTGCTTGGTGATTTGGAAGTGGCCTGTGGATAAGGTTAAATGATGACTTGCAACTTATGTATTTGGCTTCACCACAGAAACAAAGAAATGTGTATCTGTTCTTGGAAGCAATATGGCCCCATGGTGAACCTAAATTTATAATGTGGTTCAGCAAATTACTAACTAAAGGTGCAACCTGAAAATAACTTGAGGTTATTTCAGGTTTAACTAAACTATTTAGTTTTTATATTGAGACTATTTCCTTACATGTCATCTATCTATTGTTGAACTGTAATATTACATTATTTACATCATAAAAATCATTGCATCATAAATCATTACATAAAAATCATTAAATCATAAAATCATGTACATCATTACATTATTACATCATAAAAAATTGGTTTTAATTTTAAATTTTAAAACAGCTCCTTGGTGTATCCTATAATTTTTTGCATATTTTCATAACATCTATCTAGAATGAATGGTAGAGGTAGTAACTGGGAAAAGGAAATAATTACTAATATTCTTCTGTGGCTGAGGAACAAAGAGAAGATCCTGAAAAACTTATAGGGCCCAAGTTGGTTTAATGGGTGACTAACACACAAGTACTTGTGGAGCTAAATTAAATGCCCACCACCTACTTGAATGCAGGTCTGCTCAATAAACCCTAATAGCAATAGCAACTTGCTTAGGTCAATATTTTGATGTATCCTGACCTTTACTCAAATTGGCTTATGTTCCTGTGTGCATACATTTGCAGGAGAAATGACTAATTGCTGCTGCTGGACTGGTGGAAATTTATTACTGCATACCCACCTATCTAGACTGATTCAAAATTAAAGTTAACCTAGCTTTCTTCTTGGCCTTTGTCTGCAAACACAAATGTAAGTAATTCCAGCTGGTTTTTAACTGATTATTCTTGGTTTAAATGCAAGGAGAATCAGATTGCTGCCTTACAGTCTTAATGGAAATCAGGGATTTCAGTGAGCCTGTAAAATCTTCCCTGATATAAATTTCCTGCTTGGTAGTTGGAGCTGGTTTATTTATCATTTGTCTTTCTAGCCACGAGGTGTTTTCTAGTCCTGTGTCTGCTGAAGAAAATCAGCTTCCATCAAATATCTAAGCCCGTTTATTAGATTCACGATCTTGACTGACTATCACTTTGGAAAATTATGCAGTATCTTAGTGCAATTGGTACTAACTACTAATCAGAGAGCCCTTTTAATTAGCTCTAAGTATTGCTTTTCATAGCATATTACTCCTGTAACCAAGGTCATTTAAACTATAATTTCCTGAGCAGCATAAATCAGGAGCATACATTCACAAAGAAAAACAAGATGAATCTATAATCAAAAGAAACATTCAGTGGTTACTGTTGGATTCTTATCCATGAATTAAGGAAGGTTTTCTGTTGAATTATAACACAAGTCAGTTTTTCTAGATGGTTCATTAAAGGCCAGATTTTATTACGTATTACATGCTTTATGCTTTTCACACAAACTTATTATATTGCTCAGAGAAGGTGATCTTTTAAAGCACATTAGACTAATGTTCCTGAAACTCCATCTAATGTAAGTTTTATTGAATTGCTGTAACTAAAAAGGTCACCTAATGATTTGTTCAGATAATGGATTTAGTGAAAGGAAAACAAAATGAATGGGTTATTGTAGTAACTCTGACCTTGAAATACATTTATAGTTACTGAGATATATGAATTTAGCTACAAATGAAGAAAATAAGAAATATTTGTAATACTACTGCCAGTTTTTAACAGCGGGTGTAATGCAAAGCAGATGAAAAAGATATTTGTTCCAGTCTTGTGACATGTGTTACATACATTAATAGCTAATGCCTTGGAGCAGCTCAACAACATATTTTTTTTAAGGTCACTATAGAAACTTGCCAAAAATTCACATCTCTTAAAGTAGCTTCTTGTTCAGACAACTGGTCCTATCTTTTGTTTGCTTGCTTTTGCTCTCTCCCACTTCTTTTTCTCTGTAAAAACGAGGACGGTTGTAGATCTCCACCAAGCATATGAACTGAGTAGACACACAACCCTATCTGAAGATTTTAATGTTTTCAAGTGCTACAGCCATGAGGCAGAATACAAAAAAAAGTAACTTGCTCTGCTGCAGTGTGAAGTGGGCGAGTTACTTAATTCCCTCATTGTCCATTCTTCCAAAATCTAGATAACACATCTCAGTGCTGTCTTGTGTATCTAGACACAGGCTCTTTAGCAGCAGAAACTTTGTCCCATTTGTGACAGAAAATGAAACATATGGCATTGCTAATCTCGAAAGTGGCCCCTGGGCTCTATTAATGAATACTGTGAATAGTCAATAAGTAAGCATATAAATATTACCAGAATAAAGGCTACCAATTTTACAGAGTAAAGGATGTTATTTTCATAGAATCATAGAACGGTTTGGGTTGGAAATGACCTTAAGATCATCAAGTTCCAACTGCCTGCCATAACCAGGGACACCTGACACTAGATCAGGTCACTCAAGGCCCTGTCCAGCCTCGCCTTGAACACTGCCAGGGATGGAAGCATTCACAACTTCTTTGGGCAACCCATTCCAGTGCCTCACCACCCTCACAGTAAAGAATTTCTTCCTTATATCCAATATGAACTTCCCCTGTTTAAGTTTTAACCCATTACCCCTTGTCCTGTCACTACAGTCCCTGACAAAAAGTCCCTCTCCAGCATCCTTGTGGGCCCCCTTCAGATACTGGAAGGCTGCTCTGAGGTCTCCACGCAGCCTTCTCTTCTCCAGGCTGAACAGCCCCAATTTTCCCAGCCTGTCTCCATACAGGAGGTGCTCCAGTCCCCTGATCATCCTCGTGACCTCCTCTGGACTTGTTCCAACAGTTCCATGTCCTTTTTATGTTGAGGACACCAGAACTGCACACAATGCTCCAAGGGAGGTCTCATGAGAGCAGAGCAGAGGGGCAGGATCACCTCCTTCGACCTGCTGGTCACGCTCCTCTTGATGCAGCCCAGGATACGGTTGCTTTCTGGGCTGCGAGCGCACACTGCAGCCGGCTCATGTTCATTTTCTCATCGACCAACACCCCTCAGTCTTTCTCCACAGGGCAGCTCTGAATCTCTTCTCTGTCCAACCTGTAGCTGTGCCTGGGATTACCATGACCCAATCTGCTATCAGCAGACTTCGTTTCCTCAAGAGTTGAATTATGAAGTAGAAATCTTTAACAGCTCTGGGGAAAAAAACACAACACAACAAGAAGTAATAACTTTAAGGATTAAAAAGGAAAATAACCAGCATACATAATACCATTTTTACTGTGTTTGTGAAACTGGGGACAGCAAAGTTACTTATAGCCTTCACACTAACCTTTTGTTTGATTGGTAATGCCATGTACACAAGATCTATAAAGGAAATAATGCATAGAAGATGATGTTGCACAAGGTAGAATTTATATTTAGTTGTATTCATTTTGAAGTCACTGCCATAGGGCACTAAAAAATAGCATTAAGTAGTGAATTCTCTGCATCTTAGTTTTGGATCAAAAATGGGTGCCTTTCTGGTATAAGGATTTAATTAAATATAATTAATGGGGCTACATACAAATTTACTGGGTGAAAATGTGGCATTCAGATGTCACAGTTTAATGGTCCCTTGCAGCCTTGAAATTTATGAATCCTTTAGGACAGTCATTTATTGTTTACATACTCCCTTGAAAGACAAAGTGTGAAAGAGCTAAATTATTACACCTGTGCATTACTAAGGCAGGGGCTATTTTCTGAGAGAGAACGGCACATCAGTGATGTTGAACATACTTCATAGCTTAAATATGCAAAATTTTATCCTTGAAATAGAAAATACTTTTTTTGTCCTTATTTTTTGTTAATCAAGAAGAAATAACTAAAGATCCAGAGATAACAGGGGGCTTATCAATTACAGCAGCTGCAGAGAAATCAACAGTTGACTGTAGTTATGGAGCTGCCCAAAGACTTAAAACTCCAGCACTAAAGACTGGCAAAATCTGCCTGGATTTCTCCCTGGTTTTTCAGCTTCAAACAGCTGTTTGACAGATGAGTACTTTTAGTATAAGTTCACAGTACACCTGTGCTTTTCCTGCTGAAAGCACTTGCTATCTTGACTTAGGTCCTGTAATGGGGAGAACCACCACATGGAGCTTGCTGCAGGATCAGGCCCTAGAGATCACTAAGGGCAAAGGCATTTCTTTAACACACTGACTGCATCTGTTCTTTAGATCCCTGCAGCCTGACAGCTCCTTCTGAACATTTCCCACCAAGAAAACAGGATTTAGCAGTAGGTCTTCTTCCTATCTGTGCTCGGATATATGTGATTTTCTATTGGCAGTAAGCTTGGTCAGTGCTGCAGTGCTGTTCATCGAACAGCAAACAGCTGAGCCGAGGAAGCAGTGGCCAATATGTGGGCTAATGTGCTTTACTTCTCAATAGAGAAAATTAGCTCATGGTCTTCTCCATGTCCTTGTAGCCAAACTGCTCTAGTACCAGAGACAGCTTGTTTAAAGCAAGCTCACATCTTCCTATACTACACTGGACCTGCAGCTGGAACATGCCTCAGTCCTCCTGTTTCAACCGTTTCCTCCCTTGCTCTTCCTTAGAAGACTGAAAAGTATTCAGAGTGAGAATTTTTCTCTTATCTTCTGGCAGTAAACTGGTTATGCACAGGCATTTCAGCAAAAACCTCCAGCTATGTTGATGATAATGAAGAGGAGGATGACTAGGTCAATAACAAGAAATAATCCTCTTATAGACAAAAAAGATGGGTATGCATATTTCATGGTGCGGGAAAAATACCAAAAGGGACCAATTATTTTCTATTTCTTACAGTAAAATGCTCCAGAAATGCATGAGGGCTTACAGAGTGAGGTGAACTCGCAATCCTTAGGGTCCTGCAGTGAGTTACCCAGCCCTGGAAACAAGGACATATTAAACAAGCACAGGCAAGCCTATGTGAAAAAGCGTAACATATCAATTAGACATATATCGCAAAATATCAGCCAAAAACCCGCAACCAAACAAATAAAACTCCACAGCAATCAAAGCATCAAACGCATCTGTGTAAAAGTTTATACAGCCATAAGAAGCAACTTCCAGAAATCCCTAGGTTGGAGAATTAATCTCACTTGGAATAAAACCCACTACATGGATACAGGCTTTACTCCCAAGGAAGCATTTTCTTTATAAGCTATGTGTATCTTTTCCTTGAATGCTTGCAAAACATGAAGGAAAAAGGTGTAAACAACACTTCCGTTGGCAAGATAACATTGATGCTTCAAGGCACAGAACCAGATTTAGTGCATGAAAGAACTAAAAGTCTAATGAAAAGTAAAAGGATGAAAATCCAATGTGAAGCTCCATTTCAAGTCCTTTAAAAATGTTTTTGAGAATGAGAGTTACTTTTGCTGAAGAAGCTGTCACAAAAGCTATAAAAGTGCCTGCTGTTGGATCAGCATTGATTATTGAATTGAGCATAACAAAACTAGGGTGTTTTATTTGTGGTGGTGGGAGGAAATAAATAAATGTAAAACAGTCATAAGCCTTTGGCAGTCCACATCTATTTCTGTCTGCTGCTTTGCAGGAGATGCAGCTGCTCTTTTAGATTGGGAAACATAGAGAGATTAAAAATAAAAGTGGGAACAGATTTGCATGAGCCCAAGGTGAGAAACGTCTGTTTAAGGTAGTCGAGGTAGTCAAGCTCTGAAAGTGCCTGTTTCTCTCCAGTGTGAATAGAGGAGAATCAGGGGATTCACTCAAATGGAGGTGCCCTTTCTAAGGACATCAAAAACAAAGTGAGATAAATCACGCTTTACGTGTCATAGTACTTTGCGAAAGTGGCTTTTACAACTGCTGCAAGTCAACTGAGGTCTGCTGCCACTCCATTATCAGCCCTGCTGGCAGAGGATCAATGGCTTCCCACTCACCACTTCAAGGGATAAGGGGAAGGAAATCTCCACTTGGAGGTATGAGCCTACAAATATTTTGCATACCTATACATAAGCAAAGCTATAAATGAGATTTGATCAGATATTACATGACTAAAGGAAATCTGTGTTCTTACACTTGTGTTGTGCCTTGATAAGGTGCTGTTCCTTGATAGTAGGTCTCAACATGTTTTGCTTTCTTCCTTCTCTCTGTTGTTTACATAATCTAATCCTTACGAATTTGTACGTGCTAAGCAGAAGTAATTTCTTGCATCAAATTAGACATGTTATCATACCTGCTGTGGGCAGCTGGTTTTCATTTTGCATTTCCTCGTTCTTGCTGTAGACTTTGAAAATCACCAATTTAAAAAATGCTACTCCTGTATTAGTAAATGCAAAGAGCATACTTCACAATTCCTTTTTTTACACCTTTCTGACAAGGATGTTTCTAGGTCAATATTTTGATTTGAAAAACAAGGCCTGCTGTTGATTAAATGAATCACATCAAAACTTGTGATATGATACATAGCACAGAAACAAGCACTGTCTATGTCACATCATTCATTTGATGCAATTTCTGGGTTTGGTCAAAGGCATCCCCACACCATAAAACTTTTACTATTAAATGGAGACTTTATGTTTCTCAAATGCCACTTGGGTTATTGCAAGTGTCATTGGGTTTATTGGGTTATTATGTGGATCTCAGGCATCTAAGAAATGGTTTTTCCCTTACTCAGGTGCAGTTTTGTCAACACAGTCATCCTGAAAGTATATGTTATCTTCTTGGATGTGACAAAAAAGTTGGAAGCCTTTCTCTATAGCTATACTCGCCTCTTCTGAGGGCTGCTGTGTGGTGGCACAGCAGCTTAGTGGCAAGGAACTGAGGTCATGCATGAGCAATCTGATTTAATCTGCAGGCTCTTTGACCTGTATCTGGAAACTGACTGAGCTTTTAGCAAAATTCATGGCTAGACACCTTTTCTACCACTTTGAAATCTGAGGATTTGTTGAACAGTTTATCATTATTTCTAATTAGTTAGTAATGGGCTGGTAATTACTTATGTATATTACAAATGATATGAAGAAACCCTCCTTTTACTTATTATACATTGACACATTTGCATTTTAGTTTTACATCTGTGCGCTTCTATAGCACTGCGAGCCTACAGCAAGCTTACCACCAGGATCATTGACTGTCTGATTAGTAATAATTACATACTCTTTACAGTAGAGATGATTATTCAGTTTTAATTCTAACACCAAATAACTGTTATATAGTGAAATAGCCATGCCCCCCGCTGACAAATGGACCAGGACTTCCTCACTTTTCCAGCATGGTTTTATGAGCACATCTATTGCTCTCTCTTTATGAAAAAGCCTACAATTCATTTTCATTGGGACACTTAATGCTCCCTTACAAATACATGGTAGAACATGAAAGGAAAGTGAGATCTGTGTATTTTGAAGTAGAATCAATCTTGTCTTATTAGCGATAGAAAGTTTAAGGATCTTGTCTAAGCCAGTCGTGGTAAGACAGGTTTGTTCAGATAGTCCTTCATTTATCTTCGTTGTCTATTTTAGGATTGACTCTGGAAGTTTCAGTCTATCTCCATTGCTTACAGAAAGACATTAGAAGCTGGTTTAGACTAAAAGCCTAAGTTTTATGTGGCTAAGGGCAGGTAAAATGAATCCCAGTCCTTTGGGCTTCCAAGTGCAAATGGATGATCTCTGGATTACATAGTTTAAGAAGCGAATGACTACTTGGAGCTTTCCTACCATCACCAAAATGTCTTCAGAAATTCAGAATAGCCGGATAAACAGATAATGTATTCTTCTGCCTGCATAGCAGGCAGGATGAGAGATCTGAAAACATCAATGAAATAATTTTGCCTGCACAAAAGTCACTGTACTTTCTCACCCTTGTTGTTTGTTCTGCCAACTGAATGAGGCTCATGTAGTGTGATTTAGGACCTTCATAATATGCATGCACATGGAGACTGATTCAAGGTTGTATCAGCAAACTGAAATATGGCATATTCTAACTGTAAAATTCCCAGTTTCTGTATTTAAATACTTCTTATGTGTGGCTAATAAACTTCAGATGTAGTGTTGTTGATAAAACAGTAGACCATTCGAAGCAGAACTAGTATTGTTGCATAACTCTGACACACTACTTGGGGCTGGAGTTGTACTCCTGCCTTTTTAATGGACTCTCTTGTACAGAGAGTCGAATATCCTTCTTTGTGATATATTAACCTTGAGCATGCTCACTCCACCCAACTGGCTGTTTTCTCATCATTGAAATGGGTCAAATGCAACTTCCTCTATTTAGACTTTATAACACATTTTTGATGTGGCTATTTTATTTATGAACCTTGTGTATCATCAATATATAGCTCAGTCCTAGATCTTATTCGGCTTGAACAGAGACTATTTCAGTAGTCACAAATTTATAGGAAGAATATGTTTTCATCACTCATGGTGAAATATCAACATTTGCGAAAGAAGGCAAAAGAGTGGAAAGTTTGACTTGAATATCCCAGTAACACTTATGATATAATGGGAAAATATGTCAGCATGAATAGACAGGATAACAATTACTACTAACAGCTAAATGTGGGAAACAATCCAGAAGCTGAAAGAAAAGACAAAATGGTGGGAATTCACATTTGTTTCCTCTGAGTTACATTTAATAATAGTAATAATCAAGAGGTACTTCAGAACCACTCTTTCCATGGCTTTACTGAATACTCAGCAAAACACAGACTCTTCCTGATTTGACATGAATGCTCCATCCCTGGCAGTGTTCAAGGCCGGGTTGGACAGACATGGTGACATGGTGTGACATGGTCTCGTGTGAGGTGTCCCTGCAAACGGCAGGGGGTTGAAACTGGATGATCTTCAAGTCCTTTCCAACCCAAACTATTCTATGATTTTATGACAGCAGGAGCTAATTCTGCCAGTCAAAAGTACTTCTACTTTTTTATTCTTAATTATTGTCATAATAGATCAAAACAGAGACAGAAGACACTCTTTGGCCATTTAGGCCAATTCTTGGGGAACAAGACGGTTCAATAAAACTTTATGTGGCTTTTTTCTGCTCTGCTTTTGAGAACTTCATGTGTCTGGTCAGCTTCTTTTTGGGAAATATCTCATCAATAAACCAGCTGTCTCTCAATGTTATTTACTTAATGTTTGTGTAAGTTCTCTCCTTCTGCCCTTCATGCCTCTATTCATAGCTGTTCTATTTTATTAGATGGTTCTTCCCTCTGCTTGGTTCTACTCCTGCTCCATCAGTTTCAGTCTGTGGCTAGTGTCCTGGTTTAGCAGTAGCAGTCATTTTTTCTCCTTCTTAGTAGCTGGTGCAGCGCTGCGGTTTTGACTTTCGGCCTGGGGATAATACTGATAAAACCAATGTTTTCAGTTGCTGGTCAGAATGTTTACCCTGATCAAGGACTTTGTGAGTCTCATGCTCTGCCAGGGAGGAGGGGAAGCCGGGAGGAAGCAGGGACAGGACACCTGACCCAAACTAGCCAAAGAGGTATTCCATACCACAGCACATCATGCCCAGGATGTAACGGAGAGTTACCCGGAAGGGCTGGATCACAGCGGGGTGGGGGCGAGGTACCAGTCGGTGAGCGGTTGTATTCTCTTTGCTTGTTATTTCCTTTATCATTATTATTATTGGTGGTAGCAGTAGTGATTTGTGTTACACCTTAGTTACTAAACTGTTCTTATCTCAACCCGTGGAAGTTGCATTCTTTTGTTTCTCCTCCCCATCCCTCCAGAAGCGGAGGGAAGAAAGGTCGGGGGGGAAGTAGACTGCGTGGTTTTGATTTACGGCCTGGGCTTAAACTACAACAGCTAGCCATGCTGAAAATAAGCAGTAGTTTTCTTTGTAAATAACTATGTAGTGGGGGTAAAAATGGAAAGAACTGCTTGGTGTGACTTGCAGAGAAATTCAGATTGATAATACCACAGAACCACAGCCATCTGGTAAGGAAATACAGCTTCAGAGTAGGTTTTGAAATTAAAATGTAATGGGTAGTAGATATAAACCAAATAGTGGCATAAAAACCTCAGTCTGATGATGTCCTTAAATTTAGTGTCTCTGATCCTGATTAGAATAAGCCATCACTAGTAATAATGAATCAAAGTTAAGCACTTAGGTTAGTAGGCAGAAAAAATGTGTTATTTACATGAATTGGTCATGTTTATCTGTCTGGTTTTAGGAAGTGATCAGCTTGTTTGAAGAGAAGAATTTGTAAAAAACTCAAAAAAATACAGTTTAAGTAGATATTTATTTGACGTTCTTATCCCATAGAGCCTCCTACTAGAAATACAATCTAATTCATTAAAGTTCTGAATCACAGCAGCATAAAATGATGTTGGGATAAAATCCCACAGTACTTACCAGTGTTTGTGAATGACTAATGCTGTTAGGAATATTTTCTGTCATTATCTGCTTGTGAAGGAGACTGAGGGGGATTTCTTCAGATAAAATATTAAGCATCCCTACACAGAGTACAGGCCCATTGCAGTGAGTGGTATTAAAGGAAAACAGAGCTGAGATTACATTGTGTGAGGTGCCATTTTTTACTGGTGTCACTATTTAAAGTGTCATAATCATTTTATGTTACTTACCCCCCCCATACATAGAAAATTTCATCCTTTCATGTAACAACCTTTGTGCCATTGCATTTACAAATAATTGTCATTTTAGTCTAATAACATTTAGAATTTTCACTGGCCTCATTAATTTTGTTTCAGTTAATTTAAGTATTTCATTGCAGCCTAAAGCCATGTTGAATTTAGCTGTGATTTCTTATCTGTCACATCAATTTTGGTTAAACTGATCAGTTTTTGAATAGATCTTTATAGAAAACAAAGAAACAGCTTGGTTCTCTCTGGGATATCTGTGCACTACTAATACACTAATGCTAACCAGCTTTTTGGAATCTTATTTTTATTATTATAACTAATTTTCCAATAAAAAGAATTGCCAGGCTATCAACAGCTTTGTGGAGAGTTGAATGATGCTTAAAGAGATGGGAATGAGATATTAGACCCAGTAGAATTGCGTATATCCTATGGGCCAGGAATGTCTCACTCTGTTACTATAACTAGCCAAAGGGATATTCCATATCATATGATGTTAAGTGCAGATTATCAACTAGGGGGAAACCTGGCCAGGGCTCCTGCTTTGGAACTGACTGGGCATTGGGCAGTGGGTGGTGAGCAACTGCATTGTACATCACTTGTGCTGTATATTCTAATTCTATCATCATAATAATCATCACTATTCTATTACTATTCTATAATCATTATTATTATGATAATAATCATCACCATTCTATTACTGTTATTGTTGTTGATGATGTTGTTGTTGATTACATTGTAGTTATTGTCCCTTCCATTTATGTCTTATTTAGCTCAACCCGCAGATTTAACTTTGTTTCCTGATTCTCTCCTGTGTCCCACTGAGGTGGGGGAGTGAGCAGCTGAGTGGTGTTTAGCTGCCTGCTGGGTTAAACTATGACAACAAGGCCATAAAAGTCTTACTTTGTTTAATATATTTTTATTGAATTTACTTGATAAATAGAAGTTAACAAATAGAACTTGAATCAAGATTTGTGATTTGCCCCCATGGGAGAGGAATTGGAACTACATGAACTTTAGGGTTCTCTCCAACCCAAACCATTCTATGATTCTATCGCTCACCCCACATCTCCTACAATTATAGGCAATTAGTCAATTGCCTTTCATTTTTCTAACAGAAAAGATTATGTCTATGTCACATAAATTTAAGAAGTCTAATTTGCGTAATTTAGTGACATTTTATAGTAGTTTGCGAAATGTATAGCTTATATGTCATAAAGACTATAAAAGACTGCAAAACCATGAATATGTGCACTAACACTTGCTTTCAGATGCCCTTCTGGTGTAAATCTGCATCATACGAGAGGACTCAGGAAGCTGCACTGATGTGCTGGAGGCGACTCCACTGACCTGAGGCATCTGATTCACTGCCATCCTCCTTTGACTCCTACCTTGCTATATAAAGCCACTGAGAGAAATCTCTTTGCTTCCTCTTTCCCCAGGCTCCCACTGCTGTTAAGAAAACTGACATTAAAATACTACTGACAGATTGGTAAGTCCTTTTGTTTTAAGTTATCATTGTTTAATATTTTCAATTTGTTATGTTTCAATGTTTTTCTTGGATTGTTCTTTTAATACCATAATAACATTCAATTTAATGTTTTAAATAAATAAATAAAAGCATTGATTCAATTCATTGTAATACCAGCATAACGTTCAATCATGGTTTCAAAAGAGAATCTCTGCCCTTGAAAATGGGTGTCTACACTAGAGGAAAACAGTTTAGCGTTTACTTTCTTCCTTTGCAACATACCTCGGTTTTAGGTCAATTGAACATGTTGGCAATGAGACCGCATAACTTCTCTGAGCGGTGCAGTTCATCCGTCATTCCCAAAACTCATACTCTGTACTGGCAGAAATTTATGTGGTGTCAGCGCTATGGTACACATGCAGAATTCCAAATCTGGTGTGTTTTAGAGATGCTGTCGAGGTGTCAAGGTGTTTTTAGGACCAGGTTGTCTTCCATCCAATTTAAAGAAAAACTCTCTGTCTACTTCCGTTGTAGTTGGGTCATTCTGCTTTAAAGTTGACACAAAATTTGGGGAGTGTTAATGTATTTAATTATTATACTGAAACTATCCTTATTATCTCCAACAGAAATTTTTCTACCGGAGTTAACACTGAGTGATTTAGTCATTTATCACTATATTGTTTTTAATGTGTTTTGTTGTATGCTGATGTAATGGGAAGTAAAATATAGACCATTAAATCATTAACTTATTATTCAACAGAAACAACTTCTAAAAAGCCTAGCAAATGAAATAATTAACAATAAATGAGAAGCTGAACAGGTATTCAGCAACTTATTTCTGCAGTTTAATAGACAATACTGCATGTTACCATGCCAGGGTAGAAAACCAGTTCTTTTAAGCTGCTCTTGCACCTGTAACTTGAGGTATCTGTCATTACGAGATGTTAATTCAAAATTGTTTATATGACATATAAGGACCATCAAATTAGCTTGCCTATGGATTCGTGACAAAATATTTGCATAAGATAGCATTATGTGACTTTGCTGTGAGAGATGTACCCCATTTTAAATGAATGCCAGAAAAACAAACCAGGTGCAACACGCTATACAAACACCCAATAGAACTACTTCTATGAAATTGCCTCAATTAGGGAGCATTTTTATTTGAAATCCCTATTGTTTTATTCATCTTTTTAGAGCTCTTTTTCCTAGTGAAATGATTGATGAAGGCAGTCAACCAAATCAAAGGAATAAAATTATATGCACGTGAAAAAATAAACTGAAAAGGAAGGTAAAACAGGTGGCACTATTAAAGCACACATAGAAACACCGTCAGGATGATGCTGGTTTTAACCTCGTTTTTCTATTAAGTTCAGCATCTGTACAAAATAAGATTGCAATTTTAACTCATATTGAGAATGGATTATGTTTACATCAAACTATTGAATGATAACAAGAGTGGGGCTTCACCAAGCATCTCTAAATGCATTGTTCTTTCTGTTATCCTGAAAGGGAATCATTATGATTGAACTGTATCACGTAGTTGAATTGAATTCTTTTGTTTCTTACATTGTGTACAGAGCTAGAGCTGGCAAACATTTTCCCTTGCGGCAATCCCAGGTTAGCAGAACCCTGTTTCATATGCTGAGGAGGCAGCTGTAGGAAATGTCACAGTTCATTCTGGGGAAATCATACCACTGACCAGAAATCAAATCAAGCAGTGAATAATATACTGTTATTGGCTTGGTCTCTGCCTCTCTCTAACCTCCACTGTGCTCACCTCCAGTTTATAGACAGGTACTGGGCTCCGGTGCAGCTGCAGTGCCTTTATATGAGGAAGCTATTCCCCTGGAACACAGCTCAGAAAAGACTTTAGGAAGGAACAGAAAATGTTGCCAAACCCAGAATAAAAAAGTTCATTTGAAAAAGTGCTGTTTATGTGAGGACACTGAGTCTTAATCTTCCTATCTGGTTGAACAACATCTAGGACCTGATTAGCGAGGTGTCCAAAGCTAATACCACAGATCATCTCCCCCAACCTTGACTTCACCCAGTGTAATTTAGAGAAATCTGTGGCAGTGCATCATCCCAATTCTACAGCCTCTACACAAGCACCTCCTGTCAAACTAGGTTTTATGAGCCATCTGTATTATTAAGCTAGAAAGGGCCTGGGCTGTGTCATGGACTTTGTTGTGCATTGTGTGCTCCCCAAAAATGTCCACCATGGCCTGAAGAATATCACAAAGCACATGCTGCTCTCAGCTGGCAGCATGGGAGAAATCCTCCTATTTCACTAAAGAAATGCATGGTGAAGTGTGCTGTGGGTCTTGCTCTCCGTAGTGGAGAATGGCACTTGATGTATTCCATTTACTGATGGAGATGCACACATAGGTATGGACTTAGATAAAGGGTTAGCTCCAGATTCTAGCCTTTGCTATGTCACACATTTCTGTTATAGCCGTACTCACGTACAATTAATGGTATAATTTTGCTGAATAATGTCATAGGGCTCTTGCCAATAATGTTTGTGTAACTAGGTAACCATTTCAGCTTTTATCCCATTAGTATTTGTAGAGTTGCTTTACGCTTGTTCTGCTCATTTCAGTTCTTGAAGTAGAAAAAAAGCTATTCCTTACGGTAAGTTAAGCCTGGATTCATTTCAGCTAACACAGAATCCTAAATGAGGAGTAATGATTCTTAGCTTCTGGGTCGAGAGAACCATCTCTGGCCGGAATTGCTGTGATGATCAAGGGAGCCCTCCTGCGCTCGTCTCAAAACAACTCAGAAGGCGGCACTGAGAGCTCATTATCGCTTGGGCAAACGGCAGGGGGGAGGACGGGGATCCTGCTCCACCAGCGTGCGGATGCTTCCCTGTGCTGCCTGCCCTGAGGCCGTGAACATCAACTGCCCCGGCAACGACCTGCCCGGAGGCAGTGGCGCAGACACTGCGGCGCCTGTCGGGGCACAACGTGAGCTGGGGCTGGGGCTCAGCAGGTCCTCTGCGAATGAGTCTGTACTGTAGAAGAGGTCCAGGAGAGCCTGGCCCTATAAAAGGGCAGCGGCTGCTCGACCACGTGGTGTGCATCCCTCCATCCTGGACTGCGGCGGGCTCAAGGACCACGAGGACTCCAAAGACTACAACTGAAAGAGAGAAGATATCGCTGGATGCACGAGGTGGTGATCCTATTTCTCTGGTTTCTTTCCTCTTTTTTGATTTACCTTCTCCTTTTCTTTCCCTACTTCGTGTCTTCTATAAGAATAAGAACTTGCCAAAACTTTTGTTCCTCCTGACACAGTTTTAGGGAAGTTTACAATAGTTGTTGTTCCATTTTTTAACCTCTGGAGAGCATGTGGTTTCTCTTGTGAACCATGCCGACTATTGCAAATGATCACCTCCCCCCATACCCGCCTGGTGAGACACAACAATTGCTTTCTGGATTTGCTTCTCCCTTCCCACTGACTCCTCAGATAAATAGGACAATTCTGAATCCTTCCTTCTAACAGTTAGGCTCATAAACATGACACAATATTTTGCTGGTTTTAATCGTGTCAGTATATTCATAACACTTCCAGTTTCTCTTCATTTATGCTTGAACATTACCAGCTTTTGTATATATTTGTTAAGGCATTTATAAGTTGATGTTGGAACAGAAATTTGCACTTTCTCTCAAAATGAATTGTCTTTTAAGAACTGTATTTGCTTTGTTAAAGGGTTAATGATGGTGTTTTCTTTAGATGGCTTAACTTCTCCAAAGCATTTTTGAATATAATACGGTAGAAATTAACCCTTTGTCAGCCAAAAAGAGTGAAGTTTTTGATACGTCACTAATAACATTTCAGCTTAAAATATTAGAATATATTTGCATAGAAAATATAATATTAGAATATATTTCTAATCATCTTTCTAACATGAAAATACTAAGATTTTAATCTACTTTTACTGAGAGAATTAGATCTTGTATAAACTTCTGTGGTGTTTTGTCAGAAACAGAGGGAATAACTTTCGTGATCATGATGGGTTCTAGTATTCTTGCATTAACCTTGGACCATCAAGTTCAGTTTTCAGTTTGTTTCTAACTTTTATCTGGTGAAGTATGTTCTACATCTCCATCTATTGCTAACATTTGCCAATCATTTGTTAGGTTTCTGCCCTTTCAGTAAAAGCTTTGAACAGTTTTATTCCTAATAGCTCAAAATAATGAGATTTTAGGGTAGACGAGTAAACACAAACTCGGGCATTTTATTATAAGAGCTTAGGGGGGCAGGGACTTCTGGAAATCGTCTGTTCCAAAGCTGTACTCAGCTCAGGGCTAACTTCAAAGACAGATCTGGTTGGTCAATGCTTTGTCTTGGGGAGTTTTGCATATCTGAAGGGATTTGTCCAGTATTTCATCTCTCTCATGGTGAACCATTTTTTCTTCAGAGCCAGTTGAAATTTCTCCTGTTTCAACCTGTCAGCATTGTCTCTTGCTGTGCATCTCTGTGGAATCTGACTCCCCCTTCTTTATAGACAGAGTGAATTCTGCTTCCATTCTCTATAGCCTAGATACCACAATGGTTATCACACACAACCAGCTTTGGAATGCTTTTTCCAAGGGAAAGATCTATTTCTCAAACCATATATGCCGAAATTTTTATTTATAAGTGGAACAAGGTGATTTTCTTATACATCTGCAAGCATCTGTGAACAGGATTCATGGATGATCCCAACTAGATTAGAGATGATGATGAAACATATTAGTTTAACCTGCTAAAAAAGCAACATTAAAGAAGGATCAAATCAATGTTACACATCTTTCTGATACTCAGGGTGACTTTATAGTCATTACCTACCCTATACAGTACATTCAAGAAGGAAAATAGTGTAATCAATCAGTGGCAACTCAGAAGAGACAAGTTCAGTGCTGTGTGTGAGTTTGTGAATCTATGTTGGCAATGGAAATAGATTTTATAGCCTCCTGTTTCTTTGTTACATTTACAAAAAGTAGTGAAAAGAAGAATTGTTGTTAGCAGTATTTGACATAAAAAGTGCTAGGTGCAGCTAATGCATGTTGAGTCTTACCAATGAAAAGCAACAGAAAAACAAGTCTGTTGATCAATGTACATGAAATAATATTTACAGTAGAATATACTTTGGAAAAGGGAAAATATCAGCTTCTTCTGGTGTATTTATTTCCACTAATTTTAAAGAAGCAAGGATAGTTGATGGTAGATGAAAATACCATTTGTGTAATGTGATGGTCTACTAAAACTTCACAGTTATTCTTGGGATAGATCTCTCTAAGGCATATTTTCTACCTTTCTAGCTAATCTGAAAAGATCCTTTCTGATGGTTTTTTTAGAGACAACAGACATTGTGAAATAAGGAAATTTACTTGGCTGAGTGTCAGTCTGGATGACTGAGATTTGTCCAGAATCCATTCTAGTTTGAAAAAAGTTGGGTGCCCTGTGTTTTTTTCTGAGTGTCGTTTTCTGTAAATAACTTGCAATATAATTGTAAGTAGTATTTCTGGACAGGTCAGGTTGGACGGGGCTTGGGACAGCCTGCTCTAGTAGAAGGTGTCCCTGCCCATGGCAGGGGGTTGGAACTGGATGAGTTTTAAGGTCCCTTCCAACCCTAAACATTTAATAATTCTATGATATTTAAGCAAGGATCTAGTCCAGTAACATTCTGTGAAACAGCTAAGTGAGCTCAACTATTTGCTATGTGTATGTTTAATTTGAGATGGGAATTTAGCATTATATTGGGAAGACAATACAAGAGCATTTCAAATCAAGCTGCAGTTCTGCATTCAGAACTCAGTACATATACCGTGCTCCAGAATAATTATGCATTTTTTGTCTAATCTGTTCTGCAGTTGTATCTGAATTGCAAAGACATAAACCTTTGGAAGAAGTAAGCTGTTATCAGGAAATTCTGATTGTTTCTTAGTGGTTTTTTTTGGAGTAGGGAAGTTCTAATTAGGACAACTAATTTTAAGGTCCCAATATCTCATTAACTAATCCTTTCTCCAGAGGGTAGGACCTGTGGGAACACAAGGATTAATAGGATAGAGACTATAAGAAAATGCTCAAAACTCCTGGGTCCTAGTCTTAGCTACTGCTGCCTTTCCTGTTGCTTCACTTTTAGTTGCATGACCAGGACTTTTCATAACATGCTTCTAATACATTGGGGAAGGATTTGTAAACTGAACAGCAGTTAAGAACAGCTACAAACTGAAAAATAAACCATTTAATATGATTTATTAGGCCTTTGGATGTCCAGCAGGAGATAGGTAAACAGATAGTAAGGTTCTAAATAACATATAATATCATCTTGGTCTTTTGTCATCACTGCAAACCACCATTATTCATACACTGTTAATGAGTATAATTTATGATAAGGCACAATGACACAGCACGAGGGATTCTTGCCTAAGGCACTAAGAAGCCTTGTGATGCTTGTGTAACAAGGTAATTGTTGTGCAGCTCATACAGAGTATGTGATGACAAATCCTAATCTGCTATGATGGTCTTCTGTTATGAAAATACAAAACTGAATTGAAATGATGAACCCGCAAGACATTTTGATTATAAGATTTTGGTATTTTTTTCCTGGTGTTCTCTCCATAACTTCTTTCAACAAGAAAGCAACAAGATACTGGAAATTATAATCCCAGTAATAATCAGTTATATTTTATCTGTGCTTAAAATTGTTTAGTATGTAGTATTGCACCTGTAATATAGAAATAAATCTGGGAAATAGGTTTTGTTTTTCACTGGCCTATTGTTAGGTCTTCCCTTGTGCTCATTCTCCACCCTGTGAGATACGAACTAGAACAGATCTGTGAGTAGCATCGGTGTTTTAATAGTAACCCAGAAATCCTGGTCTGTAGGTAGACATGTGAAATAGGAGTTATAATTACCAAGTTCAGAATGAGCACTTACTACAGTCTAGCTTGACTCTCACCTCTCAAACTGTAGAAAACTTATTAGTAGCTGAAGAAAAGCGTAAGACAGTTTAATTCATTCTTAGGGACTGCAGATAATGGTAACCAGACTGCCTTGATTTTCCCGTGTACATTGTACCTAATTTAGGCACTACGTTGAACTCCCATGAATTAAGAGTGTAGTGACTGTCTTTGCGGGCATTGGAGAAGGGTGATCCGGCCCATGTTAGATCTCAGTCCTCTTGTGAAACAAGAACATACTGGGAATCACAGGATAGTTCAGGCTTGATGGGAGCTCAGGAAGTCTGTAGCCCAATCTCCTCCTCAAAGACTGGTCAACCCTGTATTGAAACCAAGTTGTTCAGAAAGAGACTTGAAAGCCTCCAAGGAAGGGGACAGGGCCAGAAGCCTTGCTGAAGACAAGGTAAGTGACAGCCAGCACTCTGCTCATCCAGAGATCCTACCATTTTTATCACAGAAGGCAATCAGTTATGGTGGGCAAACCTGTGCTGACTTGATCACCTCTTCCTTTGTGTACACTGAAATGTGTTCCAGGAGGAATCACCTCCATGGTTTTCCCAGGGACTGGGGTGAGGATGACCAGTCTGTAGTTCCTTGCATTGTCTCTTCAACCTTTCTTTGAAGTTGTGGGCAACATTTGCTTTTGATTTTGGTAGAAAACAGTAGGATGCTGAGGCTTCTGTCTCAAGTTATCTTGGTTAAATATTAAGTATTATAATTCTCTTACTCCCCAAAACTCCATTTCACTGTGGTTAAAATAGCTCAAAAGTTAATTTTCCAGCTTCCACTGTTATAAATGGCTTTGTTAGGCATTTGTCTAGCAGAAAGTCTCCGAAATAGGTATCGTTATTAAAGTACTTCAACAAAGTCATCAGGTCACCTTTCAACCTTCTTTTTAATAAGCTGAATAAGCTATGCAGGACCTTGAAAACAAAGGCAAGAAGTTTGAAATTGATACATAACTGGCTGTTTTGATGTTCTCTAGCCATGTCTTAATCCTATTTCCAATGACTTTCAATATGTATTATTTGTAAAATTATTAGAATGCATTTTTTAGTTACGCTGACTTTGCTTTAATGGTGTGAAAAGCATCCCAGATTACCATTTCTGTTAATTGGTTTTAATAAATTATTTCTATAGACACTATCCTGATAAAGATAAAGCTGCATCAATGTCACTGTCACGTGCTGCATTTTAAGGGATGATGCATTTCTCTCTAGTTCTGTATTATTAATACCTTATATTTATATTAAAAAGATCTGTACTGGTCCCAGTAAGGAAAAGAGGCCTAAGATATCTAGATGTAATAATAAGATCCTACTCACAAAGACCTCCTAGTCTAAATAGAAATATCAGACAAAAATTGGGGAAAAAGATCTGTTTCTGTCTCAATTTTTAATTGGGGAAATAAACCCAAAACAGCTCATAGATACAATAAATAGTATGACTAAGATAATGTAGGTAGTACCTTCTCTCACTAGTGTCTTTGTCCAAAATTGCTCTGTCCTTTTCACTGAAATGTACAAATGTAGAAATCTAACAGGTAATCTCATTGTGCATTCAGAAGTGCTTTAATGCACAGGAAAAAATACCTAGTCAGTTCTTACCCTGTGTATTTGTAACACTTTAAACAGAATTACAATCAAAATAGAAAACCTGCCTACTTACAGATAAGGGATTAATGACTGGGATTAAACCAGAAAGATTTCGTCATTGGTCATTTATATCACTCTTTAGTCAAACTAATGGCTTAAAGGATCTTACCAGAAGAAAATTTAATGCAGGACTTTTATCAGAGGTAAAAGGCAGCACTTTAGGGAGTAACAATTACAGGCTGATAACAGATGACTTTGATGTATCACATATTACTGTTACATGATGAAAGGATTAATAATAATAATAATAGCATCAGGATGCAGTGAGACAAGCATAAGCTATAAATAAAAAACATGTTAAGTTCCAATTAAGGGGTAATATGGATGAAAGTATTCAATAAACATTAGTGAAATACAATATCTCGCTATCCAGGATTTCAGGGAAGAACCTGAACAACTAGAAATGCTCTATTATAAGGAAACAGAAACTGCATAAAGTGTTCTTCTGTTAGAGAGATTAGTGTAACAGTTGCATTGTTAAAGAAATGCTTATGGGATACTTCTAAAAATCTATATGATACCTGGCTAATATTGAGTATATTATCTAATGCAGTTAAGCATCTTAAATGATACTCCATACCCCTGGAACAGAAAATTGCCATGTGGTTTCTCTTAGAAGCTCATGGGAACTTTGGCAGAAACTCATCCCGCCAGAAGATTAAACCCATTTGCTGTAATACTTAAATAATCATGGAGTATTAATGCCCATGAATATTGCTGAGTCATTCATTGTGCTTGTGCGAGATTAGAAACAATATCCATTCCCTCAACCACTTCCTCATGATGTTTCCAGAAATAGCAGGTGGAAGTCAGCTCCTGCTGAAGCAGATGATACAGGTTGACTGTCATTGTGTTCAGATCCTGTTCAGTTCTAGTTATTATATGCAATAGAAGACCCGGTTGCACGTGTGTTATATATGTCTCGCTTATTACTTAGAATTAGATACACAAGTGGATTTGTGTCTCATGTTATGCTTCCATTGTGTGAGATGAGTGGTTATGAACCACTGCAAAAGGCTGCTGAGAGAGAGTAACCATGAGGCTTGTGCAGTATAAGCTGGTATCTGAGTTGATAGCAGTAAAAACTTCATCCAAAATGAGTAACCTGCTATAAGAAAGTAGAAAGCAAAGAGAAACCAAGGAAAATTTGTTGGGGAGACCTCTGTGCTCAAGACTGGTTTATAACATTCCATTTCAAGAAAACGATATTATGAAATGTTCCAGCTAAATGCAGAGCAGACTGTGACAATATGTCATGGCATATCTTGTGTGTCAATTGTTTTCTCCTTTGGGAAGTAGAGCAAAAAAAAGGAAGTGTTTTGCGTGCCATCTGTTTGGTTTGATCCTAGGCTTCTTGCATATATCAACCATATGACCAGTTCATGTATGTGCCAGAACAGATCACTCTTTTCTAATGCTCATTTGATTGTGCTTTAAAAAGAAGTCTCCACAGCCATCCTTTTACAAATAAGTTTCTTGAAATAACTTTCATATCTCTAGATTTTATGCCCAACTACTTTGGCCACTGAGTTGATGCCTCTAAATATGTATCAGTAAAGCAATCTTCTTCCACTGGGATGTGTTTCACCTTGCTAAACTAACAACTGTAAAAATGATTAATCACTTTCCCCTTGGGGTCATTTATTATGAATGGCTCATGTAGTTACTTCATAGAACATCCTTCTAGGGCGGTGTGATAAAGTGAAGGCTTTTACAAATTGGATCCTTGCTTGGCTGATGCCTCCTTTCATTACTTGTGTGAAACTGCATGGCTGACTCCTGCAGACTAATATTTTGAGAAACTGCTCTAATATCTCCAAAAAGCACCCACAACCAAAACCCACCAAAAATACAGAACAAAAAACGCCACTCCAAAACCTTCATCAAACAAAAACCTTCATCAAACAGAAGTTTCTATACTATCAGCTAGTCTCAAAACAATCTCCCTATCCACTGAATTTTATAATTACAAAGGATATGATGATGTAACCAAAAACTTAACAAAAATGATGTAATTTAGTCACTGTAGAAGTTTGTTGGTTTAGGAATGCTGCTTAAAAACGCTTTCTAACACTGGGCCCTAATTTGGGAAACGTGACTGCCAAAAGAAAATACAATTCTTTATGGGAAAACAAGTAGATGATTTTACAATTCTGTCTGTTAAGACATCACTATGGGCAAGAAATGTGATGCCTGCAAAACCAGACAATTTTAATCAAGTTCATTGAATTCCTCCCAACTTCTAATAAGTTACCTTTGAGTCTGATGATGTTCCCCTGTGATAAGACAAACCCTGGGAATCAATAAGAGGAGCATCTTTGGTTTTCTGTTGTTTTTCTTTATTCTTGCTCCCCCTTTTAACTTTTGAGCCATTATCTTCACAAGTATAATTTTTGTTTGAATATTTTTTGTTATTCATAAAAACCTTCTATGCTTCAATCAAATGTGCTTTTACATAGAATCAGTTAGCAGTGGTGCAGCAAGCTGGACTGTGGCAAATTGGGAAGCCAAAAACTTCTGATAAAGTGTGTTCTAAAAGGTCTCTTCAGGCACACGTTACAGTAAATGTTTGAACCATTTCCTCAGGGTATCAGATCTCTGGATGTTCGAATCTTTGTCTTTGAGGCAGTAATGAATAAAACACCACTGCCAATGCCTGTGGCCTTCTTTCCATAATAAATCATTATCTAATTGAGTGGAATGAAAATAATATCAATGCTTGGGGAAAAATGCAAAAATATTAAAACTACCTCTCTAAAACCCGCTGATGTTTGTATTCACAACACAAGAACAACTTATTTTTCCCTGTTATTTTAACTGTAAATCTGAAATACTATATTAATTAGAGTAAATTAAGAGCATAATGAATGTCTTTCCAGTTTATTATGACCTTATGTTGACTATTTTTACATTTCTTAGAAATATCCTTGTAATAGCACGAAAAGCTCTTTAGTAGTAGCAAACAGGAACATTCAAATTGTTAACTAGACTAAAAGTACATGGCAAATAACATACTTAATGACCTAATTTAGTCTCTTTGAAAACAGAAGGTAATATATTATGGTGGATTGGGAGGAATGATGGATTAAAGCTGTCTTGTTCTGAGCAGCAGTGTAAATATAGAATGATGTCAGTCTGTGTGGAGCAGTGGTACCTTTAACAATTACCCAATGCAATGTGGAATAAGTACACTCCAAAAATACGTGTAGAAAAAGCTAGAAATATGGAAGAATTTTACTCAGCATGAAGTAAAGACAGATAAAATATATCCCACTGATTTCAGATCTCAGTAGAAGTCTAAAGTAGACGAGGTTTCCCCTCAACACAGATTTTAATTTCTTCCCAAGAATCTACATCAAACACATAGAGGAACACAGGCTTCCAAGACCCAAGATGAACTTAAGTAGGTTGGTTAGGGTTGCTTTGCAATGCAAAATCAACCTTCCTTCTGGGCTTTTTGCATCTCTTTTCTTGCAAAAGGGATCTTTCTAGTTAGAAAATTCTAACTATAAATAAATCACAGTCTCTTGAAATCTCTTCTGCATGAATAGCTTTGTAGTTATTTTACCACCCCTGCTTTTATAGCCTGGTTTACTTCTGTATTTCTGCAAGAAAAGATAAGGGAATCCAAAATGAATGAATTTCCTCTGATCTTTATAATTCTTTAAGATAGTTGTTGGAGTATAATCGTGCCATAAATGAAAAAATAAGTAAATCCCAAATCAAACCAGAACCAAAGGAGTCAATTGCCTCTATATCCTTACACTTCCAAACTTACCAGCAATTGAAGTCACCATAAGAAGGCATTACCTTCTGAAGATGCCCTACCATCTGAAAACTTATTTGCTACAAAGTCAGTGCTGAAATGTACAGTTACTTTGCTGAGTATTACTTAAAGTATTGGTTATTCTTTTCAATATATTGACTTTTCTAGAACAATTCAGTGTATTTCCATCTAAAAATATCAACAAGCAGTTGTAAATGTGGTTACTGAGCATTATTGCATAATAGACATTTTTAAGCAATTCGTGAAAGGCAAGTAAAAAATATTTGTATCTATAGAATCACAGAGTCATTCAATTTGGAATGGACCTGGGGAAGCCACCCTCTCAAAACAAGGTCAACAATGAAATTGGACAACGTTTTTTGCAACACTGTGCTGCTGGGTTTTGAAAACCTCCTGGGACTGAGGTCTCTCCGCTCCTCTGGGCAGTCTGCTCAGTCTTTTAGTCCTCATCATGAAGTCAGGCTGATGTCTCATGTCCCTGCACTGCAATGTTGTGAAGAGCTCGTCCTGTTTTCTTGATGACCTCCCTATAGGCACTGGGGCATCGTTGTTAGGTGCCTCCAGAGCTGTCCCTTCTCCAGGCTGAACAAGCCCATCTCTGCACAGGGCAGGCAAGCGCTCCATCCCCAACCACCTGTGTGGCTCTTGAATGAACTCCTTGCAATTTGTCAGTGTCTTTTCTGCACTGGGGTGCACAAAAGTGGGCGTAGCGTCTATGTATAATGTCACAAGTACTAAATATAGAGGGATCTTATGGATCTGCTCCTGCTTTTATTGCTCTGGATGCTGCTGCTCTTCTTTGTTGCCAGGCACATTGCTGGCTCATGTCCCAAGACTCTTCTGCAGAACTGTTAAGGCAGTCAATCCCCAACCAGTAATATTTGTGAGTGGGAGGTGTTTAACTCTCCCACATGCAGGACTTTGAATTTATCCAGACAAACAGTTAAATATAAAGAAGTGGTCAAAGTAAGGTTTTCCTGTTTGTAACTTAAAATTGTGTTATCACCTTAGTTAAACTTGTTAAAGCAGATTATATAGTGCGACCTTATCTTACTGTTTCTTATTATAATTGGTGAGTTGTTTAAGTGGAAACAGAGGTGAACTGAAAATCATGGAGTCAGATAAAGAACATTTAGTGGCAGTAAGGAACAAAAACACTTGAGGAGAAATAAAGAAATAATATAATACTGTCTTGGGAGAAGATTATTGGAGTGTCAGACTTCTGTAAATCAACACACCAATATATGAAGATTATCAGCATTTCAATATTTCATTGTTGAAATATTGCCCCAGATCTTTATAGAATTTTTCTGATTTCATCCTTGGGAAAATAAAACTTTGTAAGCCTGAGGATTTGTACTTAATAAAAGGTCTTGTTTTATAAGACACATTCCAATGATGCCATATTCCCCTGCAATAATAGATATACTTTATCAGCTGCTTGTGTGATCTGTATTAGGAAATTGTTTGCACTGCATTAAGTATCACAGGTCCCATTAAGCTGTGTCATGCTAACGGGTGCCTTCACTGATTGCTCTGTCTGGAATATGGAAGCAAAAAAGCTAAATCAAGCCTAAAAACTAAGCATGGCAACAATTAAGAAAGTAATTGGCCTAATTTAATTTTCCTTTTCTTAGCAGTATTGCTATATAGGATGTTCAGGGGAGGAAGAAACCCATGCACAAATAATCAATATTTGGCATCATGGATGTGATAATTTGCTAAAATCTCAGTCCCATGGGTTGATAAAGTCCATTAGTCATCATTATTTGCTTTCTGCAAGAACACATAGAAATAAGGCAGAGTTTCTGTAACACTTACAGAAACCTCACACAAAAGTTCAAATACAGTTGATGTGCACAGAACTGAAAGCAGAAGTCAGAAAATGCGCTTAAGAAAAGCTCTTTTCCCAAAGCCAAGTGCTTTGGGAAATCAAAACTTTCAGGAATCAAACTATTGTGTTTTACTTCAGTCAGTCTGTAGTCCCTTCATTTTTCCTTAGTCTCCCAATGGGAATTAGTTTTGATTCCATTTCTTCTGCATCTGTGCAAACCCCACAGAACATGTCACTTGATCAGATATATTAGACAGTTTATATGAAGAATCAATGGGAGGAAAAACTGAGCTGGAAAACAATGTGCCAGCTAATTCAGGGACTGGCTAGCTCACCTTCATTTGACTCCTTCATTTAAAGTCCTCACTTCGCATCCTTTTTCTCTCATCCGTTTTGCTCACATCCTTTTTCTCTCCTGTTAGACAACCAGCTTAATTTTCCTCTGCTTCAATTCTCCATCTGTAAAATAAGTATCATAATATTTCCCTATCTCAAAAGGGTCTTGTGCAGCTAAAAAAAAGTTAATTTTCAGATGCTGCAGTAGTGGATAACACAAACATGGGTTTGATGGAAACTGCTTCATCTTAAGTGCTTAAGTCTGTACTTACGTTCTTGTGGTTTCCTAGGGAGATGTAGTTTCTTTTGACATGAGTATATAACCTCTGATAATCCTCACAGGATTTAGGAGCATTCAGTGGGGGAAGAATACAATGGCAGACAAAAAACCTGCTGTGGCTACTTGAAACTTACTTTTTATATAGCAGTAGTTTGCTTTTCACTTTGCCTCCAATAAACTCTACGTCATAAACTGTTTCCCTGCCTTTTGAAAAGATGAAAAATATATTCCTTTGGAGTTTACTGGAGCCTAATTTGATGCTCTATTCTGTACATGGACTTTCATGAGGAAATCTTTATTCAGCTGATGATTGCTGCCAGTATCTTGTGTCCATTTTCAGTGATGAAAAGGCCTGAAGTTATTCTAAATGCTTTGCTGTTGTCAAGGTGATAAAACACCAGGTCAGAAATTAAAGATATTCTTTCTTGGTGCATGTGTGTGAGAGAGGGTGTGAGTGTGCATGCTCACCCACATGGGCTTTGTAGTCAGCAGGCTTCACATACACCTGCTTGTACAGGAAACAATCTTATTCTGTTAGGATGTCTCAAAGTTTCAGGTGGTTTTTGCCAGAATAACCCCAGCCTTAAAGCAGCTTCACTGCCCTGGTGAATGCTCTTGAGCGTGCACAGAACTGTGGGTAGCTTCTCACATTAATACCTATGTTTGCAGTGGTAAGTGCATTTTTAAAACACATGCCACGGCATTCATGCCCTACATACATAACACACACCTCCTCTGATTGCAAGCAGAACACTGACCAGCTCCAGAGTTAAAGAGAGCAGCACTTGCATGAAGGCAAGCAAGGGAACTCATATTTTATGAAGGTTTACAATTCTGCCTTTAGGGTCGTACTAATTCAGTGCCACAAGATGTCAGTGCAGTTTAAGCAGCAGCAGAGCGCACTCAGGATGCGAACTGCCTTGAAAGCGGGCAAAGGAAGAGAGCATCCACAGTTAATTATAAGACCTGTTCTCAGAGAAATATGTCTACAAAGTGTACATTTTGTTTTTCCTTTTTCCTTTTGGACTTAATCACGCTCTCTATAATTACAATGAAAACAAATGTAAAAACTCCAAAAAGGGGCTATTTTACACCCATGTCTGAGTTTAACTTTTCCTTCTAATTCAACAGCTAATGAAAAAGCTGCATCTAAATACATTCTGTTGCTCAGCAGAGCAGGGTTTTCAGCAAATGGTTGATTTTTGTTGCTATTTTCCCAAGCTTTGCTTTGCTTTGGCGTAGTATAAGAAAAGGGAGGTGGAGGAGTCAAAGAAAGACAAAACCAGCTCACTTGTAGTAACGACACAACCAGCTCACTTGTAACAGGAGCTAATACTTTTCCGTTACAATGGCCACATATAACGGGTAGTTAATCATCAAGAAAATACATTAGCTGAATGTCACCAGGAACCTATGTAACTGTAGCAAATGAACAATAGACAACAGTTTGAGCTTTAATTCAGCAGTGAGTTCCCCTCATAAGGCTGCTTTCCTCTTTATGAAAGTGGGCACAGAGTTAATGGTATGATAAATGGGTGTTTGAGCTTAGTAAGCTTCCTTGATTACAAGAACAGCAGTTATTCCTGTGTAAGAGCCAGCAAATATCTCATTGGGTGTTGTTAGGGTTGAAAGCACACGTTTGAATGCAGTGTGCTTTCACAACACTGGAGCCATCACACAGAAAACTGAGACAAGAGCAATCTCCCATCCCACAGGCAACATTTGTCTGATTTAATCTTTTGGGCTATATGTTTTGCTGATGTAAATTAGCTCTTTTGCATAATGCCCAAAGCAATTTGGTGGTTCACGTGGCTTAGTCCATGTACATGTGAGCTTTAGCACTGATTAAAATGCTTGTGCCACTCTCTTGGAGAATTGGGAACTCTGTAAATAGTCTTTTCCCTTTTTCAGATTGAGAGCACACCTGCAGGTTTCAGAGCCACCTTATGGACAGCACATATGGCCTAACACAGCTCTGAAACATGAGTGTAAATCTCAGCCCCAAAAAATCACTAAGAGTAGAGATGGTGTGTGTGAAATAACAGCGTTTGGATGTGCATGTTGGAAGCTAAATGGGGACCTTAAGGAAAAAGATTGATTGAAGGCGCTTTTGACTGCCCATGGCCTGTTTCTGTACAGCCTGCTTGGGTATATAGGGGGTGTTTTTGTGTGTTCAGGTAGCTGCAGTGCTAACCCTCCATCCATGCCCAGCTGGCTGAAGTCTGAAACCCCCAAATCATAGAATCATAGAATGGTTTGGGTTGGAAAGGACCTTAAGATCATCCAGTTCCAACACGTTGCCACTGGCAGGTACATCTTCCACTAGACCAGGTTGCTCCAAGCCCCATGCAGTACCCTCTGAGCTACCACTGCTATTCCCCTGGGGACGGGAGCATAATGAAACACCTTACAACCAGAGCAGTGAGCGTCAAACACCACTTCCCATCATTCCTGAAACTGGGACCCATCCTAAAGAAAGGATGTCACTATCCAGGGCTTGGGCTGTACTCAACACCCCCCTTCACCCCCCACAACCTCAGCACTGCTTCTATAGAAATCTGGAAAGAGCATGGGGAAGTAGGGCAAGAACTGAGCTCTTGCTCTGTATCTCACTCAGCATCAGCCAAGCCTCGCATGACAACAGCAGCTGGACCCAAAATACTACCGAATATTTCTTCTCTTCTCTCTTCTATTACATTTTTTGCCCAGATAATAAATGAAGAAGTAATTTGTTTACAAGCCACTTTCTCTTTTGCTCTGCTGGGTGCTTCAGATGTCAGCATGATAGAAGAGCGAGGGATTTGCTTTACGTCTTTGTGCCTTGGCCAAAGGCTCTGCTGCACAATCCATTATTGCTGGGGACATTTACATGAAAACAGGGCATCCAGCAGTTGCTTTCATAGGTTCATAGCTGTCCATGTAGAGAAATAGCCACAGTCTCAGCAGTAACAACCTCTTGTGTTATAATCTGTGCCTTTTTCCATCTGCAAAGTGGATAGGTGGGGTTTTTTGGGCTTGAAACACATATCATGCTGCAGGATGCTGTTAGAGACAGAGGCAATTTTTGCTTACTAAAATTAAGCCTATATGGCAAGTACAAAACTGATCAGGACTACCAGCAACATCAAAGCAGAAACTGCCTTTTCTTTGTATCTTACCAAATTTTAAACCAAGATAGCTAGAGGTAAGTAGTCAACTAATTTGATGCAAACAAAGAATGTGCAGTGTTTTGTTGAACTTCTCTTTTATTAACTTCTGACTCGAAGGACTCCTGTTATTTATTCTATAGACAAGATTAAATTCTTGTCTCTGGTTTGTAAGCGCATGAAACAATTTGAGATACTTGTTTTTCTCTGCCTGGAGCAGTAATTAATTGTGCGCAGATGCATAGGTATGGACCTACTTCTAAAAGTCTGTGCCATGCAATCCTAACAGAACATCAGCCTCATCTTAGTCAAGAAGTGAACAACCCCCCCCGAAAAAAACCCCAATGATATTAATAAAAGATACTTATATATAAGATACTTGTATATATATGAGATACTTGCATATGAAATATAGGTATCATATATAATATGTCTTCCCTTCGTACTCTCTATCGGAACAATACCTTAGGAAGGATCTAACCTGTTTATATTTGGATATGAGGTTCAAATTCTCTTGATTTCAGCAGCCAGCAAAATTCAGTTATTTCGATTCCATTTCTGCAGTCCAGGATTTCCAAAGCCCCCTCCCTTTTGGTCTAATTTTGTGCCAAGACTTTAACTTCTAAAATCCATCAGGAAAAGGCAGTGAGAGCCAGTCAAATTAGAAGAGTAGTGAATAACTTGGAAGACTCTTCCACACCAACATTGTATAAATATGTGTAAAATTATGGCAGTTATGGGAATAAGTTTCTGTAGATAGCCTCAAAGGCTATAAATCAGACTATTTACTTTAAAACCCAGGAGAACCTTCTGAGTTTCCTGATTTTGTCACATTCCCTAAATCAATGTGAAGGAACACTGTTCATTTCCAATTGAAAATCAATTCATTACTATAAAAAGAAGAGGTTGACAGGGATCATGTGTCTGAGAATTCTGAATGAGACTGTAAGTCTTTATTTGTCTCCATGATGCAAAATATCTAGTTATTTATAGGGAAACATGCAGAAGACATTTTCCCAGATGGCACTCTTTACAAATAATTTTTCTAGTTACCATATATCACACCATTCCTCTTTATATCCAAGTGATTTCTCCTGATTTATGTAGCATGGAGCTTCACTGTAGAAGGTCACTGGAGAAATTTAACTGCAAGATACCCTTCTTTGCAAATGCCTTGGACAGTTCTCAATAGTTTATTGGTTTAGTGGTTTATTTTCTTTAAACCAAGTGCTATTGTAATTTATAGGTTTCAAACGCTACTATAAATTATTTGCGTTGCTCTCAAAATAAGAAGTGACAACTTCTGACAATTGCCTGAAAGGGAAATTGAAACAAATGCGAGCTTTTGGGAATTAACACTTATAAAATAATTAGTTCCTATTTCTCTGCTACCCAACAAGCCAGAATCTGTCCCAGATTAAATCAGCTGTTATAATAACACCAGGCTAAATTGTATCACACTGCAGAGGACTTGAAGCTTAAAGGAAGCCAACTGGTTGTTTTTCCTCTGCTATCACCACAATCTCTCTCTGTTCATAAGGCTTCTTACAGGAAAATAGAACTACTACTGTCAGAAATGACTTTAACTTCAGAAGGAGCAATACAGTGCTCTGAAGATCAGAAAAGCATAGAGTTGCTATACAGGCATCTGTTTGATCCTGCATCAGTGTATTACATACAGTTTGGCCAAACCTTCTCCATATGTTTGTGCATGTACTTGTGTGAGCGAAGTATCATACAGGGATTCATGTGCTACTTGTCAGCTGTTTTATCTTATGTTTTTTGAGATGATAAATGCATTTTTCTGTAATTATGGATAATATTTCCAGGGGGAAATTCTACAACTGGGGGAGAAACCGGCATTTAGGCTTGTGCCTGAGAACTGGTAAAATATTGTGGCATATACATAAGAAAATCTTTAGTGCAATGATGGTGTTTGCTATTCGTGCAGAAACATTTCATCCGTATACATTGTCTGTCTCCCCCAGTGAATAGAGTCCCAGGGTATAGTTAATTGCTGGAGATGCAGACAGTAAAACACTTACAATTCACAATGGCTAGGAAGCCTAATTTCTTTCGGTAATCTATTTTGTCTTTGGAAATGCCTTTTCATCAAATCGACCAAAAAGTCATACAGGTGATATTTCACATTGTTTCACTATTAACCACAAGGAGCTGTGGCTTTTCTGAAAGGGCAGGTAATCCCAATCATCTTTGCTCATGCTCTAATATACAGCATCACACCGGTGGACTTCAAAAGCCCAGTGACTGCTGACTGAATTGTCCTGAATCTCACCAATTTCACTTCAATCCATGAGATAATATGAGAAATCAAACTGATCAGGCATTTGTGGAGTGGCCCAAAGGGGTTTGATTCAGTCTGTGGCTCCCCGGACTTTCAAAACCTTGTTGCATTGCTGGCCTTGCAATCAGAAAGCCTTGGTAGCTGCAGTGATGAGCTGGAAAGGACCTACACATAACCAATGCATTGCAAATAAACTTTCCTGGAGCCAATTGCATGCTTATCAGAATCAAGTGAGGTTTGTTATGTATTACAGTGTTACCATGCTGAGAAACTCCAGAGTAAATGTGTCTTATCAGAACTTTTCCCCATCATCACCTCTTTATAAAATATAGCCTAAGGAGGATTGTGATTACTAAAAAGAAAAAGGACTGGCAAGCAACTCACCTGCATAAGGATCAGGTGGTGTCACATGTGTCCATGTCACATTCATTGATGGTGTGAAGAAGTCCCATAAGCTCTGTGATATTTTCACCTTCTTGAATTCTTATCTTTGTCTTCCTTGAGCTTTAAGGTCTCTGGAGTATTAATAATCGGGCACTCTACAATACTATTATGCCTCAAAAACCTGAGCTATAATTTGAGTACAGAATATTAAATGCTCTTAATGCAGTAGCATATGCAAATAACATAAATTCAGGCATATATGTGAGTGATACAATAAAAATTTTCCATATTAGGTATACACATAAAATAATTTATATACACATAGATATGAATGTATATGCAAAACTAGATACATATTTGCAAAGGCAGAGATATGAAAGCACAATCTTCAGTAACATCTTCACAGCTGTATATTAATTAGAGTGCTTTGGTGTCTGCAAGTTGTTTTCCCATTTGCACAGTACTTTATACTGTGATCGTATTTATTATTCTTCAGTGGCTCCAGAGTGATCTTGTTAATTTATAACTCAAAAAACAGGTTTTAACACTGGAATGTTGCAGGGTTTTGGTGTTCCTTAGTGCCCAGATGATTTTTCTCTTGTTTTGTTTTTCCCAGTTGGCAACTCCGCAGGCTCCGATCAGGATCTGATCAGGAGATGCTAATGAAGCAGTTGTGATTCTGTTAAGTTTATATGCCAATAAAATGAAAGGAAATTTAGTTCCTTGCTAGCATAGCTAAAAAGATACATTTCTTAGTAGTTTTCATGCTAAAGAAATGCAGTCATCAAAGCTGGTTAGTGCTGTATTCATTTCACTAATCTTATCGCTTTTGTGGTTTCTGTAACTCAGTGGAGACCACAAGAAAACATTTTCCTTGATTCTGATAGATTTGCTGAGGCTAATTGTTTTAAAGTTGGAGATGGTCTGTAAACTCTTCTGTGTGCTGTAACTTGGCTAAACTAATGCTGAGTAACTTTCAGGTTTGACCTTGTGTATGGCAAAATAATGGATTATAATAAAATATAGGGTGATAAAAAGATTGAATTTACAGTTTCATCTACTCTTCCGTTAATACGTTGTTAGGGTGTATTAACTAGTAAATATAGATGATAGGAACTTGTTATAAGATGCACACTATGTGGGTCAATTTTCCATCAATAATTCAAGATATAATTTAGAACTATAATTATATTCAATACATAACTATTCTTTGTTGCTTAGGTTCAAAAATAACTTAAGATTCACAGCAATGTATTTTTATTTATTTGGAAGATCATAAATTTATCTTGAGCAAACTACAATTCTTTGTGAGTTAAATAGATAACGGATACAATCCCTTTGTATAATTTGAACTTATATCCTATTTCACTGGATAACAGGAATATGAGATCTTGTAATGTACAGTGCCAAATATTGGGTAGGATCAGTGAGGCACTGAAAGGCTCTTACATTTGTAAAGGAGGAAAGAAGAACCCTTTCTCATCTGAGACAGAGATATATCTATCGCTCCTGTTCCTCACTATGAACTATGGTGTTCAGATAACTTGTGCACATCTGGTTTGGTTTCTTTAAGACCTCCTTCATCATAACATTACTAAACCACTGCCACAAAATTAAGAACTGCACAGACTCTGATAGAAAGGGACCATCTTGTCCTTTTATTTGATTCACTCATTCTTTTTCCGTTGCTTTTCCCCTCCCTTTCCATTGTGTCCCTTCCCTTGTCAAGCAGCTAGCCTTCATTATTGTAGCATAATTTGTTCAAGGGAAGAAGGAGGAGGAGTGTTCTGCTCCGAAGATTGCCAGGCTGAGGCTGACTCTGTTTTCTTGTGATAAGGAGTTACACTCTCTGCATTCCTCCACTAAGCCATTTCTGATTCAGAGGTGTGCCCTGTCTTCCATCTGTCTAGATGGCTCACAAAGGAAGGAGTGAATTCTTGGTACCTCAGCCCTAAGATTAAAACAGCCACACTGAATTGGGTTTGAGCCTTTTTTAATTGAGAACCAGTGGAGCATGTACAAAATACTCTATGCTTCACTTCTGTTATGTGTCGCACACTCTGCAGTTTGTATGCAACGTTCAAAGTCAATATCCAGTCCTGAAGTTCAGTTTTGCAACCTGGAATGTAGTTACAAAATGGCAGGGAGACTGGTCCTTGCAGCTGTTATTGAGAGATGGGCAAGCAGGAGATGAAATTACTCTGTCAGTTTGACTTACAGCTGGATCATATCCAGTGAGAGCATCTGAGAGATTTCAAGAAAACTCAAGAGTTTAACTTACGGTTTGTAATTTGTATAGTTCTTTGTCTGAACAATTTAATTTCTCATCTGCTTTTTCCCCCTTGTCTGTTGAAAACATCTGCCTTGGAGAAACGTCAGCATTAAGGGTAGGCAAATTAAACAACTGCCTTCCCATTTAATCTCTCTATTCAATCATAGAATCATGGAATCATAGAATAGTTAGAGTTGGAAAGGACCTTAAGATCATCCAGTTCCAACTCTCTGCCATGGGCGGGGATGCCTCACACTAGACCATGTCGCCCAAGGCTCTGTCTGGCCTGGCCTTGAACACTGCCAGGAATGGAGAACTTAGCACTTCTTTGGGCAACCTGTTCCAGTGCCTCACCACCCTCCCAGGGAAGAACTTCTTCCTTATATCTAGCCTGAATTCCCTGCATCCTAGAAGATGAGAGGCTTCTGAGTTTAAAAGTGTGATTTTTTTTCCCCAAAAAATGTTAGATTTTGAAAGATTCTCTTGGGGTTCTTTCATCACCTAGGAACAAACATCCTTCACCTGCTTTTAGCATTTCTTCAAAATGCAACAATTTCTTAATGAATTTCTTCAGAACTGCTACAGTCCAAAGTGTTTGAACATGAATTACAAGAGAGAAAGAAAGAGGAGGAAAATAGAAAACTCTCTGGGTTGTCTTTATGACAGTGAAAGTTCATAGATGAAAAAGATTACGTGAATGATATGAAAAGTTTCTACACAAAGGGAACGTGCTGATTGTATGAAAGGGATCAGTCCCTATAGGAAATTAGCTCCTATCCTGAAATACTGTTGATTAAATCCTTTCTTTTCATCTAGTCTTGGTCTCTTTGTACAAGTCCTCAAGGGAATGAACATCTATTCTGCTGAGGTATTTGATCAACCTCAAAAGCAATTTTATTGCTCTGTGTACTTTTAAATGCTATGAGCTCGATCCTTTAACTAGTAATGTCAGTGACACACTAAACACTGAATATCTTGAAATTAGTATGGCTGACAGCTGTAACTGTGGGAAATCCAGTGTTTCCCACATGCTTCATGGTAAGATATCTCTCTGATTTTCAATTCCAAGTATAGTAACAACCTGTTCATGGAATCTGGCTGAAGCAACAGAGCATAATAATGGTTTTTCTTACCTTGCTACCTTGCTTGAAACTAGGCAATTCCTTATGATAGACCCCAAACCTGAGGCAGATGTGTGAGATTTGTTACTCTCTGGTCAGGTGGAGAGCACTGGCATCCCTTAAGAGCTAAATCTACTGCAAAGGACCACTCAAATCTCTGCTAAATATATATCATTGTTTATCGAGTTGTCTTTGGCACACAGTTTCTGCAAGACTGGCAATCTGGCTTGATTTCTAAAAGCCCAGCAAATATCTGGAGATATTAATAGAGCTCCTATTATTTTCGCTTCCTCTTTCTCAGGTCTTTTGAGATCTCAGACTCTGTATTTAGTTTCTAAAAACATAAGGGAGATATTTTTTTCCTGCTAATATTAAAGAGTGGCATAGGTTTCCTCCTCCCCCCCAACTAAAAGCCTTAGTATCCTGTAAGAGAAATTGATTTGTTTAAATATCTTCCTGTTATTCATAGAGTCTTTGTTATTAAATACCAGGACATGTTAGTCTTTAAAGTACTTTATTTTCACACAACCCCTGAAACATATTTAAGTACTGCTCTATTACGAGGGAGAACCGGTACTTAAGGGCATCCCTTTACTTTCTTACTATAGCTTGAGCTCAGACTCCCTTGAATCCATATAATCTAGAGTTTATCTGGAGTTTAGAGTGATGTAAACTGCCTTACTTGGCCAGGAAAATCCGGGATAGGACAGTATTATCTTGAGCATGAACCCAGTATTCTCTGGCAGCATGAAAGCAACTGTCCTCAGAAGGTGGCAGTTCACATGGTTGACAAATCAGTTGGAAGCAACTGCAGACTTTTGCAAATCCAACTATCAGAAAGACATGCAATGGGACTGAAGACAGCCAGCAGGGAGGTGTCTGTACTGGGATGGAGAGGATTTGGGTTGGTTTAGCTGTGATAACAACTGCCTAGTGGTCAGGTGAGTGTTGTCAAACTTGATTTTAGCTTAGTTCTGCAAATACTGTTTCTGATAAAGGTTTGTCAACAGGAAATCAGTTACTTCTTTAACCTGCACTTTCCTATTGCCCTGAGTATAAATCAGGTTAACAAATTTAACTAGGAAGAAAGATGTCTACCAGTAGTATACACTTTGTTCAGGTATAGCTGTAGTTGCGTTCTGATTCTTCCCACTGCTGTCCTCTACTGCACGCTACCAATATGTAAAAGGTAATTTAAAGAAAGCAGAATCTCTTGGAAAGAAAATATTTCCAGGGGTTCTGTATTAAGAAGGAGAAAAGACCTGGTCTGACCAGCAGGTCAAAGGAGGTGATCCTGCCCCTCTACTCTGCTCTCGGGAGACCTCACTTGGAGTTTTGTGTGCAGTTCTGGTGTCCTCAACATAAAAAGGACATGGAACTGTTGGAACAAGTCCAGAGGAGGCCACGAGGATGACCAGGGGCTGGAGCACCTCCTGTATGAAGACAGGCTGAGAAAGTTGGGGCTGTTCAGCCTGGAGAAGAGAAGGCTGCGTGGAGACCTCAGAGCAGCCTTTCAGTATCTGAAGGGGGCCTATAGGCATGCTGGGGATGGACTCTTCACTAGGGACTGTAGTGACAGGACAAGGGGTAACAGGTCAAAACTTACACAGGGGAAGTTTAGATTGGATCTAAGGAAGAAATTCTTTCCTGAGAGGGTGGTGAGGCACTGGAATGGGTTGCCCAGGGAGGTTGTGAATGCTCCATCTTTGGCGGTGTTCAAGGCCAGGTTGGATGAGGCCTTGAACATTGAGGGTGACATGGTTTAGTGTGGGGTGTCCCTGCCCATGGGAGGGGGCTGGAACTAGATGATCTCAAGGTCCTTTCCAACCCTAACTATTCTATGATTCTATGATTTACGCAATTTATAGGAAGCCCTTGGAGAACCACATTGTAAATGAACTGTGCATGATAAATTCTAATGGCCTGTGCTGGGAGAGCTCATGCTTTTTCTTTGCTGGGCTGTTTATGCCATATTACTGGAAATGATCCATTACCTGACTCTGAAGGACTTGATTTTCAGTTACATGGCTATTCCTTAATGCCATTCTGAATAACTTCTTTGTCTGTCTCTTTTTCTCTGCCTATTCCACATGACATCTTGTCTTAGTGTTTCACATACTGAGTCGTAGAATCTAGAACTTGAAAGATCAAAGGGTCTAATAAAGAATAATATGAAATACTGTTCTGCTAGCAAGGGGCCTGGGCTCTCTGTGTTCTCATGTGATACTAGTCCAGAGAACTATCTATTGAGTCTGAGTAGAGCTATATGGTGGCAGAAGAGCTTAAGACTTTCTGAGAGACAGATTGCATTCATTTAGTGCTGTAGATCTATTGTGCAGTCTAAGCAAAGGTGACATGTTTCTTTGAAGCACTACACGTTGCACTATAGTTCACTGCTTTGACTGTAGTTACTATTTACTGGGTTTCAGGGTACTGTTCATATCTAAGTTCTTTGCAGAGAAGTGCCATATTATCGGGTTTGTCTTTTCTTTTTGAACAGTTGGTGAATCATTTTTTTATTGTTCTTGCTGACATATGTCATTGAGTGGTTCTCAGATGTAAAATCTCTTGTTGAGACCAGTTAGTGGTAATAGGTTTTGCCTTGAGGTTGCTGGTATTCAGGAACTTCAGAATTACTCCATGTGGAGAACAGTAACGAAATTCTTCTTGCAACACTGTGATGAACCTGGAATTATTAAGCTAATGGGAAGAATGGAAAGTAACATTTCTTCCCTAAAAGGGTTGTCAAGCATTGGAACAGGCTGCCCAGGGGAATGTTGAATTCACCATCCCTGGAGTTATTTAAAAGACATGTAGAGTGACATTAATGACACTGTTCAGAGGTGTACTTGGCAGTGCTAGGTTAATGGTTGGAATAGATGATCTTAAAGGTCTTTTCCAACCTGAAAGATTCTGTTTCTAGCTGATTCAAGTATGTGGTTTACTGCACCCTTTCAAAAGGACTGGAGTTAAGGACCATATGGAGAATGTCATAGATGCATCTTCATAACATCAATAAAGCTTGTGAGAAGCTTTAAGAAAAATCTGCTAGAGATGGCAAAGGCTGCAGTTTACATATACTACCATGAAATGGCAAGGAACAGAATCACAGTTTGAAACAGTGCATGTACCTGCTTTAGATTAATGTTTGTAAAGATGGAAAAGCCTAATAACACATTAGGAGATAAGGCTGCTAGACTTCCAAATTGTTCCACCATTGTTCAAGTAAGCAAGTAACATAAATAGAAACCTTTTGTTTGGAGCAGAATAGTTTACAAGCAATTTCATCTCAAATAAGAATGTACGTCTGCTGTTATGAATTCTATTAGAAGGGTCTACATTGGGTTTTAGAAACAATATCACTGTAATCCCACTTAAATTGACAATTAAAGTGTGTTTTTCTTATGGCTGGCTTCAGACACACAGTGCAATTTAGTAAGTAATAGGAAAAATGTCGTTTGCTATATGCAAATTTCTGTTAATATACTTTGCCAATTTAAGTTTACAACTATGGGAAAGACCATTAGTGAGGTTTTCTTAGAGTACTACACTCTTGCACATTATTCCCGAAACTATTCTGTACTGTGTCAGAATTACAACACAAATACCTATGCACAGCTTTCCAATATGCCATAAAAATAAACATAGACTGATTTGATGTTGGATTGAGTAAGTTATGGAAGACATGAGAATTACAAAGTTACATCAGTTTACAACTTTAAAGAGGTGATGAGACGTAATTTTTCAATGCAGAGAAGTGTAAAGAAGTGTCAAATGTATTTGCTACTCTTAAAACATTTCCACTGTGAAAGGATAGTTCTTTGTGAAACATCCTTGTGCATCTGAAAGTCATATAACCATAGCTTCTGAAATTCACCATTTCTAGGCTCTAGATTTACTGATCAGGGATTTATGTGTTCCTTAGCTGAGCCCAAAGATTGTAAATCCCGTACTTAATTACAGAGTATTGCAGCATATAAGCAAATGGGATGATTTAACTTCTTAGGCTCTTTCAGACTAACATGAAGAACAATTTTTTTCTGACCTGTAGGGACTATGAGTTACCTTTTCCAGAAATCAGTGTAATAGCAATGTTAAAATTGCTACAAAAGAAATCAAATAATGGACACTGTTAGGAACTTGGCTCACAAAACCCACACTGTACAGTAATTTTCTGTTCTCATTGTAGGAGTTAAATCTGAGACTTCCCTACAAATCTAACAGAAATGGCATTTCCATGGCTTGAATGGCTTTTGCTGCAGAGCAATTTAGAGAAAATCTGAGCTGAAAACTCTGAATGACCAATTTACGTTATATGTGACCATTTTTTTTTCACCTTCTGAAGTTTTTTTCTTCCCAGGAAACAAACCAACAATTTATAGCACCTTGCGGAAGAGGCTTTTTTTTTTTTGGCTTTTATTTTTGTGTGGATTATTTGGGCATTTACCAATATTTTATAAAGAAAAAAGACCTTTAATACCTTTTGTAAACTCTTTTACTAATATATGAGTACATCATTGTCATGAGTAGAGATTTGTAGGAAATACATGAACTATTTTCTTAAGGAAAGCCACAAACCGGTCAACTTATACAATCCAGCTGCTATAGTATAGATAAGTTTATCATAATGGTTATTTGCAGGATGTCATTATTTATTTGGACTATGGTAAATCTATGCATACATTTCATTTTACTAAATCCTTAAATATTTTTCTGAAGTAGCTAATTTAGGAAGGGGAATTGTTCTGTGGAACTGTAACCGTGAAAGTCCTTAACTGCCTACTGCCTACAGTACAGTAATATTTTCCTGTAACAAATTGGGGTGCTGTGTCAACAGAGTTCATTGCTTTACCATGTGTAGACATTAATGTGTTTTGCAGAAGGTATATGCCATTTCATCATAGCACTGCATGCTTGTTAATTAGTCTTGTTTGGTTTAACCTGGTGCTGTTCAAAAATCAGGTACATGTCCTGTGACTTTAGTTCAAACTTATTCAGAGCTAAGTGAAAGACCTGTCACTGCATCCCATGGGGAAAGAAATACTTTGGAAGTTCTCGTAGACACCACAAAGTCATCTCCAAAGACAGAAGCATTAAGCAGTTCATTAGACTTGTGCTGTGCTCGCTGAGTATTGCTCTCTATAATAGCGGGATGCTGAGATACACCACAGGGTATACTTTGAGCTACACAGATGTTGAACAGGTTTGTTGCTTCTTTGCAGATAAAAAAGCGACAGTGCAGGTGCTAATCAAGCCTCTGGGTTTGAGCAGGATAACGGCTGGCTCATCTGCTCCAACCTGACAGCTGAATTGTTCAGAGAGTTTCAGGCCCTAACAGAGATATGCATTGCCAAGAGAGCGCTCTGGTGCCATTCATCTGCCAATATGCTTGGGGACCATGTTGTTGTTTTCCAAACTGCACAGACAGCATACGAAAATAACAGGTTTGCATTCTAGTCAGGTTCTCCTTGTTACAAAGCAGCACTGAGGGTACTTGGCACTTCAAAAGAGGTGACCCAAAGCAGTTTACCTGTAACTCATGGTACATTCTTGGCAGATGAGAAAAATAGCAAGCCTCCTAAGCACCGTGAGACGGTGAACTCTTGCAAATAGGACAAATTGATTTTGTACTGGAGCAATCCTACTGGGAGAGCTGGCTCTGACTGCTCCATGATTTGCTGTGAACTTTTCATTGCTTAAATGTCATAGGCTCTCAATTTTGATGTCTCAGTTTTAAATCCAAAAGTCCAGATTCTGATTTACTATCCTGCCACTTAGCTCTCTTTTACTCCATAAGTATTTCTGCTGACTTCTTTAACTTCCACTATCTGAAGGGAGCTACAAGGATGCTGGAGAGGGACTCTTCATCAGGGACTGTAGTGATAAGACCGGAGTAATGGGTTCAAACTGAAAGAGGGGAAGTTCAGGTTAGATATAACAAGAAGTTCTTTATTGTGGGTGAAGAACTGGAACGGGTTGCCCGGAGACAAGTGGTAAATGCCCAATCCCTGGCAGTGTTCAAGGCCAGATTGGACAGAGCCTTGGGTGACATGGTTTAGTGTGATGTGTTCCTGCCCATGGCAGCGGTTGGAACTGGATGATCTTATGGTCCTTTCCAACCCTAATTATTCTATGATTCTATGATTCTTGAGACAATGACACTATTCCCCCTGATGATTAGGAGTACCAGGATCTGGCTTTTCTTCCTTAGCAAAGAGCAGACTGTGCTTGGGCTTGTTCGGGAATTTTCTGATCTCTTAGTTTGCCAATAATAATTCAGAGATATCTAATATTTAGGGCATGGAACGTATGTTTAGCAAACATCAATGTTTGCCACTAAAATTCTGAAAGATTCTCAGATGTTTTGTCAAAGGAAGCGAAGTTAGGTTCAGCAGTGCGATGTCAGGATAACACATATCTGAAGATTTGGCTTAGTGAAGATAAATATTTTGAGTGAGATTTATCTCAGCCAACTTTTACCATTTAAAATGTGGGTGTCCAGTCAAAGATAAAGGTCTAAAGATATTCAGAGAGAAATTCGTATCTGATTTCTCAGAAACCTGTCCTTCAGGGCATAAATTACACTAGCCATATTTGTCTTGTTCTTGACTATGGAAACCTGCTTTATACAGATGATGACCTTTGAGAAACCTGTGTGAAATAACTAATGCCAGCTTCCTCCTCCTCCAGGCTCTACAGTCATATCAGGGTGTTCCCAACTCCAACAGACAACATAATGGCATCAGTCCCAGGTGGAGTGTTGGCTGCAAAAAACAACAGTTGCAAACCCAAATCTAAAATTCCTGGCTTTTATATGCTTGTGTCTTCATAGAATCATAGAATCATAGACTAGTTAGGGTTGGAAAGGACCTTAAGATCATCCAGTTCCAACCCCCCTGCCATGGGCAGGGACATCTCACACTAAACCATGTCACCCAAGGCCTCAATGATTCAGACTTCCAACAGATTTGCCAGCAATATGTCCTAATTAAAAGTATGTGTTTTCAGATAAAAGATTGTACAGAGGTGTCGTGGTTTAAGCCCAGCCGGCCCAGAAACTATGCAGCTGTTCACTCACTCCCCCGGCTTCCTCCCTGCACTCCTGGAGGGATGGGGAGGAGAATCAAGAGAATGTAACTCCCACGGGTTGAGATAAGAACAGTCCAGTAACTAAGGTATAACACAAAGCACTACTGCTACCACCAATAATAATGATAAGAGAAATAACAAGACAAGAGAATACAGCTGCTCACTACCTGCCGACTGATACCCAGTCTGACTCAAGCAGTGATCTAATCTTTCCCACTTAATATAGTGGGCATGATGTGCTGTGGTATGGAATACCTCTTTGGCTAGTTTGGGTCCGGTGTCCTGTCTGCTTCCTCCCAGCTTCCCCTCCTCCCTGGCAGAGCATGAGACTCACAAAGTCCTTGGTCAGAGTAAACTTTACTGAGCAGCAACTAAAAACGTCGGTGTTATCAGTGCTGTTCCCAGGCTGAGAGTCAAAACCACAGCACTGCACCAGCTACTAAGAAGGAAAAAAATGATTGCTACTGCTGAACCCAGGACAAGAGGTAAAGAAGATAAAGAAGAAAAAAATCTAGTGCAAAATAAGAGATGGAATGTTACCAGGATCATAGGATTCAAAAGTCAGGTGTTTTTCTCACTTATCTTTGTGGCATGTAAAAAATATGAGGATTCTGTGTGTTAATTAAAATGAAATATTAATTATGAAACTGTAATTTGAGCCTATCCTCCTGATCCACAATGCATTGTTTAAAGGGGTATTTGCGCTGCTAGTTTATTATAAATTCAGGCTAACACCAAACAGTATTAATCTTTAGGCCATGAAATGTGAGACCTCACGCTAGTTTGGGGCACATGAAGAAGGAAACTGAAACCTTCTCCAGAGCTAAAAAGATGGGTAAACATGAAGTGTTAACACTTCCTCTATTAGGCCACTGGATTTTTAGTACAGCGTAACCTACTTCAATATGTTTAACATTTCAGTGTGTATTTCAGTCATCTGCGAGACACTAGTAAAGTCCCTTCCTTACTTCTCCTTTACTCCCTCTCTCTCACTCCTTCATCTTCCTCTCTCTTCCTCCCTGTTCTCCTTTCTTTAGTTCTCACAGTTGGCAGATGAACTGTAATGTATATGGTGTGCAATAAGATGACTGTGAGACCTGGCTATCAGATCCAACTGCAGAACTGACCACTTAGGGCAGAAGAAGTCATATTTTTAGGATGGCATAAATTACCATGGCTCCACTGAAGTCAGTTGACACACTTTTTGATTAGCCAAAGAAATGAGCAAACTGAGTTATATTAAAAAATTATGCTAAAAGATGTGTTCAGTGTCTTTTGGATTATTAAAGAGGGCTCATGGCAATTTATTGTATATTATATTTTCATATGTAAAGAATAGTAATGTAGGGTTTCCAATATTTCAGCAAGATACATTTGTGTGATGTATTGCATGTACTCAGGATAGGACTATAACCCTCAAGGGAAGCTCCCACAAATTTCCTCTACGAGTTGGACTAGACTGCTCACATTTGCAAAGTATGTTAGTAATGTGACATGATACTTCCTGTTATTTTAAACCAAAGTTGGATTTAGTCAGGATTCTCATCAAAACCAAAGATGAGTATCTGCTGTGTATCTCTACACAATATTTTCAACTAATTTTTGCTGAGTTAAAGGATAGAAGGTTTCTTTCCCAGATGTTTGACCTTAACAGCTTGTAGTAGTTTAAGCCAGGCTGTAAATCAGAACCACGCAGTCTACTTCCCCCCCAACCTTTCTTCCTCCCGCTCCTGGAGGGATGGGGAGGAGAATCGAAAGAATGCAACTCCCACGGGATGAGATAAGAACAGTTTAATAACTAAGGTATAACACAAATCACTACTGCTACCACTAATAGTAATAATGATAAAGGAAATAACAAGGGAAGAGAACACAACACCTCACTGACCGATAACTCGCCCCCACCCCGCAGCGTTCTAGCCCTTCTGGGAACTCTCAGTTACATCCTGGGCATGATGTGCTGTGGTATGGAATACCTCTTTGGCTAGTTTGGGTCAGGTGTCCTGTCCCTGCTTCCTCCTGGCTTCCTCTCCTCCCTGGCAGAGCATGAGACTCACAAAGTCCTTGGTCAGGGTAAACATTCTGACCAGCAACTGAAAACATCGACCTTACCAGTATTATCCCCAGGCCGAAAGTCAAAACCACAGCACTGCACCAGCTACTAAGAAGGAGAAAAAAATGACTGCTACTGCTAAACTAGGACACAACTTCATCAAAATATGATACACGAAGCAAGAGATTTAATTTAGACCTAATAATCTGAGTCCTTGCAGCCAAAAAATGCAGGTTACAGACAGGACTTAGGTAAGCTTTAAATGCTACAGTACCTGAAATACTTGGAGCAGATAAGGATGCATCAGGTGTGGTCTGCCCATAGCAGCTGGTATCTTCTTCAACTTACAAAGGAAAGCAACCCTTCTTCTCCTTTCTGCCAACAAACTGCCCTAGAATTGACAATAGGTGTTTTCTGGATCCAGCGTGTCAGCTTGGTCCGAACAGAATGACAGTAGCCAAGCACCAGAAAAAGTCAGTTTTCAGTGCTGCAAGAGTGTGCACTTGCTGATATACTCTAACACAAGCCAATTTCCAAAGCTGGCAGAGATCAGCCTCAAAATACGTATATATTAAATTTAGAAGGTGAAAGAAGGAAAGAAATAAGTGTCATAATCCTGGTAGGGAGCCTAAGAAGTGCAGATCTTCAAACCTTATACATATGATGGAGGCAGTGCAGATGATTCTGTTTTCTCTGAGACTCTGGAAAGCAGTGACTAATAGGAAAATTGATAGATTAAAAAGTTCCTTAGCCAAAGAGATGATCACATCCACCTGTTTAGCCCTCCCTTCATGCACACAGACACTAGATTAAAATGCAGTTTTAAGGCAGATACTATAATTTTACTTTTAAAATGCTAAGTGGTGGGAGAAGAGTCCACCAATTTTCCCATAAACCTTTTTAGTGTTTATTTAATACTGCTACCTAGTATGGTATATTTTTTCAACTATCAATTTGGTTCATTTAGAAAAAAAGATCAAGCAAGGAAATACACACTGGAATATTACATTGGGGGTTGGAACTAGGTGATCTTAAGGTCCTTTCCAACCCTAACCATTCTATGATTCTATATGTGTTGTCAGCAGAGCTGAAAACTCTACTAGCACAAATCTGGGCTATGGATAAATTTTGTCAGGAAATTAGAACTGGGTTTCCATCTATCAGAGGGGGGGATACTCTGCCACTTATTCTATATCCAAAGATCATATTGTTTCTTGAGTGTCCTTGTTGAAATATGATGACCCAAAATGTACCTCTGGGTTGCTGCTTTTGGAGTTCTATAGTATAGACGTAGCGTTTGTTATTCTCATATATATTTTCTTGATTTATAACATCTGGTTTTGGACTGCAAATCACACTATGACTGTAACTTCCTTATTATTTTACTGTCCCAACAATATTTAAACAGTGGTCCATAAAGACAGCACTTTTTCTTAGCTGTTGGTAAATACATGAAATGATTTTGTAGTAGCCACCAGATAGGGAGTCCCGTGAGAAAAAGCCTAACATCTTGACATTTTCCCCAAAGTACTTAGTACAGACACTTGCTCTGTTGTCCCTGGCCATTCCTACTCAGACAAGCACTTGAGTACTGGTTTTGGTTCTGTTGACTTCAACAAGAAGGAACTGTGCTCAGACTGAGTTCACAGCTGCTCAGTTGTTAGTTCCTGGAAACTAACTGAGACATGGAACAAAACAAATGGCTTGGAGGAGCCTAAGGGAATAAGAGAAAAAGAAAAAGAAAGAAAACACAATGACAAATAAAGACAAGGAAAAGACAAACACACAGTAAGGATTTGCCAAGGACAAATACTGTAAAAACTGATTCTTCCCGTGATAGGACAGCACATTCTATGCATACGGCAGAAACAGTAGATGTCATCTCAACTACAAGATATGATATTTGTGTCATTTGACACTGTTTCATGTGATGTTCTCATGAAGTAATTACAGATAAATCAACGATTCTACAAGAAAATTAGCTGAGGATCATTTGGGAAAAGAAATCAAAACAAAAGGTCTGGAAATTTAGACTTCTGCAGAAAAATTCAACTGCAGTGGGGGAATGACATTTATGTAAAGGACCTTCATATAAAATGAGCGAATTGTAAAGAGGAAAGGACTTGCCTTATGCATAACAACTCTGAAGTTTGGTTCCCTCCTTTTCGTCTTCTATGCTCAGTATTAGGTTAGAAACTGTGAGGAAACCGCATAGTCAGAGTGTGCATTTAAGTGATGTTAATTCAAAGGAAATTTAAGTTCTTGTAATACACAAAGGGGTAAAACCAAGAAAAGATTCTTCTTACTTAACCATAACCATCTAACAGTGGGTTCTGACTAAGTAGTTCTTCCGACTTTGTTTGACATCATATTCATATAATTGAACATGACCTTTGAGTTAGGACCAGGGCACTTTGCCTGTTTCTAGAGCTGTACAGATTGCTCATTACTACCTCCAACTTGGAAACTCTAGCAATTCTGGTGCCTAAATTAGGTAGTGTAATAGGCAATCTGAATTGAAACTACCTAGCATTTGGAAACCTAAGCCTTACTGTAAGGAAATGGGACAAAGGCATCCTGGGGCTTTTTGAAACCAGTCCCATAAGACTTAAATGGAGTTAGTCAAAGTATTGCCTTTGGTGATTCTTAAAAAGGAAGTGATTTCTGAAGACAGATCTAGAAAAAGTCCCTGTTACACCAGGAAAGCAAAGGGACTCCAAATATAGGAAATACCATAGAAAGAAGATTGAAAGTTGAGTCATAAAACAAGCTAAGAGAGCACTACAGTAATCATTTGTATTTTCAAAGCACCACTGAAAAATACTAATAAAGTAATATGGCAAATAAAATTCTGCATGAAAATAGTTGTAAAACTAGAATATCGTTAGTGATTATTAGTGTTATTTTTTTAGTCCTCTGACCAAAATATGTTGGGTTTTACATACAAAGAATCTTTAAACCAGATAATGCCCAAAGGTATGTTTGTTATCAAGTGTGTGTGCAACTAGAGAGCAACAATAAAGACCTTCTTTAGAAAAGAGGTGAATAGAATATGTATTTTATCAGGGAAAACAGCCTGAAATGCTTAATATCTGGTTGAAACCTGGACAGGCTTGCAAGGTTAATGCCTCTGCTCTTTAAGAACTGACATGATTTTCTTAATGCCCTCAAGCAGTCAGGACTGCAGTTTTATAACTCTTCAGAAAGCAACACTTCCCAGGAGAGGAGTGACCCCTATGACCATGCCTGTGGCAGTGATTGAATGCTCAAGACATAAGAAAAGTCCTCGCTACTGAATTGGTGTCACTGACTTGCAGAACCTGAATTTACTTTGTAGGTGTCCTGTTTGAGTCCTGACCAAGTTCTGACCTTGCTTGTCCTGAGAGACTCTAAGATCATAACCCAAGGCAGTATGGCTGAAGGCCATCAGTATTAACTCCCAGAGGATTTGGCTGCCTTTCCAGTTTCATCTTTTAGATGTGTTTTCTCTTTCAAAAATTGCACCCCTTTTTATTTCCTAATGATTGCTTTATTTATGTGATTTCCATTGATTTTTAAAGAGACCAACTACAGAAATAATAAGTTACTTTCCTGCGATACTTTCAGCTGTAGAAAACATTTAGTTTTCATACTGAAAAGGAACGTGCTTTCTTAAGTTGTAAGGGGCAGAACTGACATCAGAAAGTATTTAACTTGTTAACAACCTTTATCTTTTGTGTAAATTCATGCCTACTCTGAGTTTTCAACTGCACCAGTTCTGGCTTTACCCAAGTTGTGAGTGGCCCTGTTTTCCTAAGATTGCTTTTGGTGCCTATAGCTTTGTTATTCACAAATGTAGTCTTTAAACAAGCCAGTTTGAGATGCGTTGCTGAATATTCCCCATGAAAAACAATAACACATTCTCATAAAAAATAGAAGATTGGTTTTCATTCTTTCCACTTTCTAATTAACCTCTGAGGGCTCAGAGCACATGAAAGGAATTGATTCCTCTTTATAAAAAGATAAGCATTTTTTTTACACATATTGACTTGGAAACTTAATAACTAGACCAGACACACTTAGTAGATGATACAGGTCATTTTCATGCCTATTAAGTGTAATTCTGTTGCACAAAAATTGACTTTCTGAGATCTGCTAATGTTACAGCCTTCCAGTGTTACATTAACAGAAAGACCAGGTTAAATTAAATATCCTACTGTTTTCTCCAAATGGCAAAAAAATATACTTTTCTTCTAGAAGTAGATACGTAATGAAATTATGCAATATCCATGTATTATCTTTCTTGGATCTCACAAGTCCTGCAAGATTTCTGACTGTAACGGGCTCTGATCACTGTTCATTGAGATAATCATAAATCAAAATTACCTTGTGTTTCTGCCTTGTGTTTGCAATACTAATCTTGCTCCAGTTCTATTTCATGTGTTTAGGCTGAGCTAGGACATTTGTGCATGTATGGGATTCAACTACATTGTTAGCAAAGGTCGATATTACCTGCTGACAACCAAGAGAAATCCTAAGAATTGAATGTGGGCTGTATTCAAGCACTGCCAAAAGCCAATGGATGTGGCAACAGATGCTCTCTCCTCCAGGTCTGGTGGCTGTTTTGCAAATGGGAAGGAAGAATAGTTGTACACAAATACCGGAAGACCTAGATGAGCTTTCTGCCAAGGGTCTGGAAATTTGCAGCTTATAATAAAGATATTTTTATAATCACCAAAATGTTATTGATTGTTAATAATAATAAACTGTTCCTTTGCCTGGCCTCTCAGTTGTAGTGTCTCTTTTAGATGATAGTTGCTTTTTCTAGATGTCTGTTCCAGTTATTGCTCTGTTTTCCCTTCAGCCATTCTTTATGTTCTTCTTAGTCTCCTTCTCCTCCTCCCTCAATAAAATACAGCATGTATGGATTTTCTTTGTGAAACCAAAGGAGGAATTAAAATGCTGTGTGAATTGCTGAAGCATAACACAAAGAGCTACAGTTACCAGCTCCCTTTGGGCAGTGGAATAGGAGAAGGCAGAAAGGCTTGGTATACTTTATAATAAAGTGTATTTCTGAAATCATGGCAAATTCGCTTTGTTATGGGGCCAGCAGGTCTAAGGACACTCTTTGTTAGTTAAAGACTGTCAGCCGTATAGACTCAAAGTAAGTGGTTTTTTTCTGGTACTATTTATTTGTCTTCTTTCACTTTTTTTTTCCTCCTAGTTCATTGTTTTTCCCTTTCTGGAAGAGAGTTGAGCATAAATAATTAAACCCTTCCACTCGGACCATTCTACACTTATGCTGCTCTCTAAAGTACCTTCAGAGGGATGTGAAACTCGAGCTGAATTTCTTCTACAGTCTAACAGTAAATATTTGGAGCCCTTTTTGGTTTTTTTGGTGGGTTCTTTCTGTGTGTGTGTGTTTTTTCTTTTTCTTTTTTTGCAGGGGGCATTAAATACTCTTTATTTTTATTGCTATTAATACAATAATTTAAATACATAAAAGCATAACAGTACATTTGGGCCTTGCTTAGAAATAGTGAGGGACAGGTAATAAAGAAAATTAAATGATTCAGTCTTAAAATGGCCTGGAAACTGCCTGGAAATCTGAAAATTCCCAGAAAGATGCTATGGTCCTATAGACTTTATAAATGAATAATTCCATTCCTATGTTCCTGTAGGAGCCATAGGGCTTTATTTTGTCCAGATCCCCTGCAGGTGCTTAGAGCCAAGTGACTTTGCTGGCCTTTGGTTCAGGCAAAACCAAAGTAAAAAGGAAGAGTTCTGAAAACGAATAAATGGCAAACATTTATGAAACTTTATTTACTGCTCTTCATGCTTATTTTGTTTCACTAACTGTGGAGAGTAGGATTCATTCCTTTTGCGCTCATTACTGGTATCAGGCAAGAGGAGGTGTTCCATCAGCAGATTAAACCTGGCATAAAAGTGAAATGAATTAAAAAAGTGTATGTGCATGGGGCTGGGCAAAAACCAGGAGCACAGGACTGCTCCTGAGTATCCCTCCGACACCCACAGGCTGATCATTCTGGAAAACCTGGAATTTGTTTTAGTTCTGTGATCCTCAAGACACTTAATCTTTTGACATACATACAGTTGTTCACAGTTGCCAGCCATAGATAATTCATAGCTGATAGCTCATCTAAATATGTTAACTAGAATAATTATCATCAGCTGTTCATAGCTGAACAGCTCTTCATACCACTGATCAGATCTGGTTTAGGTTTTTGTTGTTTCTTTCAGATAACAATTAACAGTGGCCACTGCAGTGATGCAGTTGCCTTCGTTTAACAGTCTGCGTCCCCTTATGTCTTACATCCATTCCTGCTGTTTTAAGATTACATTTACTGACAGTTTAGATGCTTGTCTCAGTACAGAGGTGCCTGGACAAAATGTCCTGTGCTGGCGTGTGAAAATGATTTCTAAAATCCCTTCTGACCTTGAATACTGTGCACCTAATAAATACCCTGAGGATTACACTGTGTGCCTTCATCTCAGATGTCTTTACTCCATTTCACTTGCAGTTGCACCTGATTTCTAAAACCAAAGATTAGACTAATTTTGGAAGTGGGAATGTATGTTTGTATATTCACCACCTTCTTTTCTATCTATGATCAGGGACTACCTTAAAAGAGCAGTCTGGTACCAGTCCTTGAATCAGCCTTCTTGATGGCTTCAAAAAAGCCTGAAACAAAGCAAGACAAAACCCAACCACAAATGCACGGAAAACAAAACAAAAGAAACCCAAACTGTGCGATGACATATTTAGATTACAATATCTTTTGTGATTCTAATTGTTTAAGTGTTTTAAAGCTCTTCAACGTGTTATTAGCACAGTGTATATCAGTAGTTTGCAATGGATAAAGCTTAGTGAAGAAAAAGTTCCACAATCTCTACCTACATAGGGCTGCTAAAGCTATTGTATTCTGTTTTAGTGTCACTTCTTCATTGCAACTAGCCTTTTGAACACTGACCTCCTTGTTCATATCCAAGCTGCACAGCCTGAACTTGTATTGAATTATTAAACAGAAGTGTCTTGGATACAAATACATAATTGATGTCTATAGTACAAGATGCTGAATTAAAGATCTATGGATTCTTTGGGTTAATGGTGAAGAATGTTAGGCACATTTTGAGGGAATGAGAAAGATTTAGAATGGAAGATATGTGTGCACTGATGAAGGGCCTTATATAGCTAGTGAACCTTCTCAGCCATAAAGAGTTAATACTTCTCTTGTGAAGGCAGGGTGAGGATACTGATAAATTCTTAATAAAAAATGTAGGTAAATGTAGTTAAAAGTACATTTCAGCTGGTCACTAGGTTAACAAACTCTCAGATTTGAGCAAATGAAAGAGTGTATTTTGACGACACGATGAAAGAGAAGCTAGAGTAGGCTTTTAAGTGACATGAGAAGTTGTTTAAAACAGTACAAAAGATAATTGCTTATTCATATCTCTATACCTTTTGCAGCATGACATCAGTATTTCTCATGTTGCCCATATGCAGACTGAGTGATGAAAACCTTTGACTCTCTCTTATAAAACCTTTATAAACCTTTCTGTGGGGAGGTCATGTTTTACTTAGGATACAGAACATAATATTCTGCATGTAGTTGTATACCCTGGTGAATCCTTTTTACTGACTATAACCAAATCAGACTTGTAAAAAAATAAGCTAATTCTGTGGTGGTAATACTAATTTTGCAGTGAAAGTTAGACCTGAGTCAGACCTTGCTAAGTGGATAGAAACCTCTAAAATACTTCCAGGTTACTTCGTTTAAACCCGTCTTCTGTAATTAATAAATCTGAGATTTATACTTTATATAATAAATCTTTATACTGAGCAGTATATAAAGGAGTTCACAACTGTCTGTTTTTTGGATAAGTATATTCAACTTTAAGATCTGAATAGGTGATCTGTTTTTTCCCTGGCCTTTTCCAAATCCTTTGTCCTCTGATGACCCATAATTAGCTTGCACAGTCACTTCTGGAGTAAGCCTGCTCATTCATTCCATAAGGACACACAGACTCTGCCAATTGTTCAAAGAGCCTCGCTAGTTAAACAGTCTGGATGAGGACTGCACTATATTAGGCACCCTATATTTGGCTCCCTTCATGTACGAGTCCTCCAGGTGTACCTCCAGCAGGCCATGGACACTTAAATATTCAACATGGTTTTCTATCATGAGAAGGTAACGAGCCACACCTTCAATGCCATGCTATGAAAGATCAATGAAACAAATGCACGAGTGCCATCTCATTGCTCTGAGGATTTGAACAGACACATAATAGAATTAATTAAGGTTAGACTACAATCCTCTAGTATGAAGTTAAAAGGAGATTAGATCTAGGTGCTAAAGAATGTGGGGGGACTTTGCTCCACATAAACCTGATCGAGAGTGGCCTTGATGAAGAGCAGGCCATTTCAAGAGGCCAGTGCTGTCTTGTTGATGGGGGCCATGAGACAACAAAGACAGAAGCTACTTGTCAATTTTTGCATTCCTTCACAGAGCCTTCACAAATGATGCTGCAGTTGTAGTTAACTTCTCTCAATGTTGCTCTGATTATAAGTAGAACTAAGATTCTTCTAAAAAGCATAATATAGGTGTATGTAGATATTGCACTCATGCAAATACATGCAGATGATAACTTTGAACTAAATATTTGAGTTTTTATAAGAATAGTGATTAGTAAAAGAGGCAAATAACTCTGTCAAGAGGATGTTGAAAAGACTTGGAAGCTTACTTTCTTGGCGAAGCTTCCCATTCTTAAAGCTTTCAAGTGTTTTTCACTGGACTCCCATCAGTATGAATCTGATCACTCACTCTAATGATTATTTATCTAGCTGAAATTTATCCTAAGTCAGAATTTACGGTTAGTTTTGTCTGGTTTGAGAATACAGTGATGTAGGGATGCAGCTCCCAGGAAATCCCTAAAAAGTAAAAGAAAGAAACTGGAGCTTCTTGGCATTGTGAATTGGAAGCTCTGACCACTGCATAACTCTATGGAAGACAATTTTCAGAAGCTTAGCAGATTTGTAAAAGCATGCTGTTGCCTTCCAAAGGAGAACCCTGGGGGCTGTTCAGTTGCTTCAGCTTTTAAAAGTGGAGCTGGTTTTAAAGCTATTCTAAAGTGTATTGGAGCTGAGTGTGGTTTAAACAGTAGGTGTGATATTACCTGGAGATAAAGTAATTCCCTTCATTCTCTTGCATATTTCTCTTTTGGTCTTGGCTGTGTTTCTATTTTTGATCTCCCATGTATAAAAGTGGAATAATGAGGGTATCATTATAGGAAGCTTGGTTATTCTAAATGTGGGTTTATTATTTCATAATAAAATCTAGAGTTTTACAACCAGAATAAGATGGGAGGAAAAGTACTGCAAAGAATGATAGAATAATTTAAATTGGAAAGAATCTTGGGGCGTCATGTAGTTTAATTCCCTGTTCAAAGCAAGGCCAATTTCAAAGTTATCTTAGGTTGCTTAGGCCCTTGTGCTAATTGAGAATTGTCTAACCTGTGCATGGGTTCCAGGGAAAAGTAGTTGAATTCAAACTAAACCTATTGTGTGCAACGTGTAATGCCACAAATGGCAATTTCTGAGTGCTTGACTTGGTGGATTGAATGGTATTCTTTTAACATACTTTTAGCGCAATTGTAATTGTTTTGCAGTTGTGTTGCTTTAAAAGCATTATAACACTACAACGGTTCTTTATGAAAAGTGATTAGTAGTAATTCATATAATCATGGAGATTGAGTTTACACCCCTTAATTTACACTGTACATTCTCAGTTTTCTTTCTGTCTTCACAAACAGACTTATAGGGTTATTATCAAAAAGGTATAATAGTATATCTTACACTTCTCAGTAGTGTAATTACAGTGGTTGCCTGTATTATAAAGTATAGGAGATCAGCTGGGAGTCTGTTGAGTTTCAGACACCTTTATAGCATGCTGCATACCAAACAGCTCTTGGTTATGGTAGTTCATAGGAATATACCTGTCCTATGGTGACTTACTAATTCCCAGCTCCTAAACTGCTGTGAATAGCTAAAGAGCACTCCTTACCTTTTAATACCCTGGAGTGTTATACTGGAGTGCTGCACAGTGTGGCCGTAATTCAACATGACTGTCCCAGAAGAATAAAGTATGTTCTTGCTTACTGGTTGTTCTGAAATACGCACAGGTAAAGGCAAATAAGAGGCTTAATACGTTATTTGCATTTGGAAAATCCTCTAAACAATGCCAAAAAAATGTGAGTCTATGCAGAATATACTTTTGACCTCATTCATTTGCAAAATAGCCCAGTGTTTTGGAATACAGAAACTTTATGTATAAACACTTACACAGCTGGTCAATCCGTTACTGAATATAACATATAATGATCTCATTAAGGATTATACTTTAGAATTATTAGGACTGTTCTTAAAAGACTATCATTTACGGGGTTTTATCTTTCCTCCTGAGAAAATCTACTCAAAATTTTTACAATAAAATTGAAGAAAGGACTAAAACCATGAGACATTCTGCGTACGAAACTAACCTTATTCTCTGATAGCAATAAAGAAATCATACTAACATTTCAGGAGGAAAATGTCATCTTCACCTTCTTCCATCTGGTGGTTGGTGAATGGAAACAGATCAAAGCCTTATAAGAGAGCAGGTTATCTTACTGAAGCAACTGAAACAAAACAAAACACCCAAAATAATAAAACACAAAGCCATGAACAGATAAGCAGATGAGAGCTTTGAGTTAATAACATCTTCCCCAGGGCAAGAGCTAATCTAGGTTGCTAAGAGATTCTGGTTTCCATCACTAACAGTTTGAACAGCACTAAATATACTATGGGATTTGGGTCTCTGAATGCATATGTGCACTTAACAGATTTCATTGAAGCCTGCAGAATGAAGACACCTCAGTCAGCCCTGTGAAACTAAATGGGTGTTCAGCTTCGTCCTAAGGGAGCAGATAGTTCTGTAGAGTCAAAAGCATTCCTCTCCAATACTTAATGAAGAGCAAAATATGCCTTCTGCAGAATGTGACAAATTGGTGGAGTTTACTGAAGTGACTTTTGATAGCTTGCTTTCTGCTGCCATGGTGTCAGCATGCTTTTTGTTGCAAAAATTGGCTCAGTAGTTGCGTTTGGCCAAAATCAAAGCAGTAAACTGATAGAAGACTAAGAAGAAAGATTTACCAAAAGACTTAGTGCCTGGTAACCACAGGATTATATGCTACATTAACAGACAAAACCCACAAACTCCATGACGAACATGGTGTAATGTATATGTATATTACACCATAGATATATGCACATTTAATGTTTAACTAAATCTGTTAGGAATTAATGGGAATTAAATAAAATTTTCCTGCCTTTGTGCATCTGCCCTAGGAACTCCCAGTGATGTGTATTTCCATTAATTTCATAATGCAACAAATATCATAATCATGGCTTATATATAAAACCTCTAATCAGATTACTAGAGCAGTGGGGTGATTTTTTTGCACTGATAAATGCTTAGGACATGTGAAGACATGCAATCTATGGTCTTAAATCTGATACAGGCAGTAAGCAGGGTGGGAGTATTTCTAGTCACTATCTATATAGTGAAGCAGGGACAAATAGAAAGATAGAATAGCTTTAATCACTTGACTCCTCAGCACTGGGCATCTTTGTGCTGTTCAGCAGGTCTTGTCTCACCTTGGATATAAAAGGTTGGTATCTGGTCTAGCCTGGTTGTTGAACTTCCTATATATTAGTGAGAGAAACAGCCACATTCAGAAAACTGCTCATCCCATTCATCACAAATACCGATCCAAGACTGAAATGAATAACTCTCTGGAGCTGTTTTTAACTTTCTCTTCACTTTAATAGTGGCCTCAGTGACTAGCCTGGACAGGACACTGAACTTCATTCAGTTGACATCTGATAAGATGGATAATTATCTGTGTTCTTCCTAATTAGTGATCAAACAGTCAGACATCAATCTCAAAGACTGGCTAATAGTTGAGGCTTTGGAGGAGGGTGCAAAAGTCCTAAAAGATATTTGTCTGTGTTATGGATGGAGAGGACTACTTCTGAGAAAGCAATCTAAGATTTGAAACCTAAAACTACAGCCCTGATTTAAAAACAATGAAAAGTAATTTTTTTATTCTTTTTTACTATGAGCGTTAACAGTGTTCTTAGAACTTTAGTGGACTGAAGTCTCCTTCTGATCTTTGTAAACAGAGCTTCTGGGAAAACAGATCAAACTTGAACTTTGATTTTCTTATTAGAGTTTCAGTCAATATCTCACCTAAAATATATATCATCTGTATTTGTCCTTAGAAGCTTTTATTTTACTATATTTTAGACTGTCAGGTAAAGAATAATTTTGCCTTTAAAGATGAGTTTATAACTTGCATCTCAAATATATGACTTTGTTCAGTTGCATATATGCAAATTCTCATCTTGATCAATCTGTAGCATGACTTAGACATTATAGTCAGTCATGTCTGCCAGAAGGTCCGTCTGTTTTTATTCTAGGCTGGGTACTGTAATATCTGAGTGATTCTTCTGTGTACCTGTTTCCACAGCTCCTTTTGAGGCTCAGAGGTACTTTTTCTATGGAATGTAAAGAGAAGAGCTAAGCTGTGGAAAGAATGTAGATGTGAATATTTCCCTGCTCCAGTATAAGGTCATTGGAGCCATAGCCAGGAAGGTCTTCTGGAGAAAGGAGAATTGTTTCAGATATGTGATCTGAGGAACACTGAGCCTAAGGATAATGCTGCCTCCTCTTCTCCCAGAACAATTAACTCTGAGCTGTAGAAAGTAGCTCTGGCCAACCTTCCTTCAGGACTGCTCTGTTGGTCTCTTTCAGTATTTCTTATATCTTTTGCCTCTGTGATGTATATCTGCAGTCCTTCAAAAACTAGTAATTACTTTGAAAACCTAGAAGTGATGCAGTAGGCTGAAAGGGAGAAAAATAGATGACAAGAGGCAGAAGGTGAGGGATGAGAATAAACCTCTCTTATTTCATAACCATCAAAAGCTTGCTTTGTATTAACTCATTTGAATACTCCTTTTTCCCCCCCAATTTTTGTTTGAAAATGGCTCTACTTCCCCTATTTCCCATACTAAGGATAGAAGATGAATGAGCTCAAGAGAAACATGCTTTCCCCAGCTTCATGTGCCAGTCTTTGAGCCTGTAGCAAAATCCTGCATCATGTGTCTTCCCTATGGTTCATGGAAACAATTCTAGGACCATAAAGCAAAACCCTTTGAGGTCAATAGTCATCTGTCACTTTATTTCAATGCACCATGAACCATTTCTTTGGGGAGACCCTACAAACCCAACTGATACCCCACAGCCTTGGCTTTGATTTTGTATAGTCCATTGTTCCTTTTTCAAAGTGCATATGAGATTCAGGTTATAAAAACCAGTTCAATCTCACTGATTTGAGCTAGAGCAACGTGTCAGTTAATTTATAAAATAAACACTGATTGATAAAAATAATAAATAAACTGAGATAATTGGTCTCTGTTTCTATCTTATTTCAACCATAAAATCCAATTTACCATTTGCGATTTCAAATTAAACTGGGGAAATGAGACTGTATGCAATCACAACTGCTCGTGTTCTGCAGCTCATGTCTGCAGCCAGCATACAGCCTGAAACTCTATTTTCTTATCTCGAATATGACTGGTGTCTAAGAAAGGCCCTTTGACAGCTGTCACTGAAAATTAAAAGTCCTTGACAACCATGTCCCTGTTTATTCCAGCTGCAGTGACATGATTCAAAGAAGATTAGGTCCAGTAAATATGACTTGAAAGTATGACAACTTTGTTAGGATTGCTTCTGATGTCTTAACGGAGGTGCACCAGTGACCTTTAGCTAAGAGGAGACAATATATTGCTTTGTGCTCGCTTGATATAGTTTATTTCAAGTTTGAATGAGTGCAGAATAAATCTGTCTGAATGCACAGAGATGTGAAACTCCTCTGTGAACTGTAATGATTGCTATTCACTGTCATAATCTAAGCCAAAGAGCCTTAAAACCATAAGGTAATGCATAGAATCATAGAATCACTGAATGGTTTGGGTTCAAAAAGACCTTAAGATCATCTAGTTCCAGCCCCCCTGCCATCGAAAGGGACACCTCACCCTAGACCATATTCACCCAACACTGTCCAACCTGGCCTTGAACACTGCCAGGGATGGAGCATTCACCACATCCCTGGGCAACCTCTGTCAGTGCCTCACCACCCTCACAGTAAAGAACTTCTTCCTTATATCTAACCTAAACTTCCCGTTTCAGTTTGAGTCCATTGCCCCTTGTCCTATTGCTACAGCCCCTAATGTATAGTCCCTCTCCAGCATCCTTGTAGGCCCTCTTCAGATACTGGATGGCTGCTCTGAGGGTTGGCTCCACGTTTAGTGGTTGTATGAAACTGCATTTTGAAAAAGCTTTATAACAGGATCTTGCAGAAAGAAATGAAGGGTCTCTGAAGGGTTCTCTGCATTGATTATAAAATCCTTTTTTGCCTTTTCTTTTTTTGTGTTCACAAAAGCTAATGTGGACATATTGTTCTATTTATTCATGGAGATATGGCTGAAGGCAGGAGCAAGCCATGTGACAAAACAGGGCAAGTTTCTTGTAACTTATTGAACAGCAAGGGCAAGTAAATGTTGATGGTTCTATTCTAACAACATAAAAGAATCTGTGTATAATGAAATATTTCATTTAGTTTATTTTTTAATTTAGTAAACTGTCACAACAGATTTTAGCCTTTCATTTTAAAAAAAGGATGCATATTAAATATAAATATAATGAATATTAAATATTATTTTTTATTTTTAACCTCATCTCACCCTCATCTTTATCACCCTTCCAGCTCTCTGCTGTTAGGATTTGTCTGAAGATGCCTCATGCGTTTCAGGCATCCAAAATACGATTACAATATCCACTGTTTTTAAGAATGAACAGTACAGACGTATTTCTGAAAACCTCCACGTATAGAGTGTATGACAGCCTCAAACTACATACAGTAAATCAAAGTAAATCAGAACAGTTTGCTTCCCTTTGCTATTGTGTATGTTTTAGTTTCAGTTATGAGTTTAGCTGGCCAGTAACTCTGGGCCTTGTAAAACTAAACACATGTGGAACTGTCCAGACTATTTCCTTAAGAAACCGTACTGGTGAGTAAAGTCACTTTATAATGCAAGAGATGTTGTTACCTCTACTTTTCACTTTGGAAAGAATGTAGCTAAATTTCAGGGAGATTGTATTGAAAGCCTTCTTCAGACTTCCCTAAGTATTTCAGAAAAAGCTGTTTAGCAAATGCTTCTCACTTTCCCATAATAAGGATATAAGAAAGTGAGAGGACATTTGAAGTAGAGATAAGACAGGAGTGTACTCAGCTATTACATTTGAGCTCAAATTAAAACAGAAATTGTTCCAGTACAATGGTGATTCATATGTCTTTCTGAAAACCAGGTTTCTGCTTGAAGGCATTCATCACATGCTTAGGGATCCTTATAATCAAAATGATGAAGAAAGCATATTCTCACTAGAATATATGGAAATGTAATATCCCCAAAATATTGTATTAAATTTTTCCGCTCTGTATTGTGTTATGACATTTTCAGTATATATACATTGACTACAGGCAATAATTTCTCATAGACTTAAGAGTTATTAGAGGAATATGTGAGGCCACGATGTTGATCTTAAAATATATGGCTCTTAGAATATTCTGGCTTTAAAAGTCTCGTTAACTTCATAAGTGTTAGCAGCCTGAAAAGAAACACTCAGATTTTTCTCTCTTCCCTACAAAAGTCTTCCTTGGATGCTCACTTGTTCATTATTTGGATGAAGTCTCATCGTCATTACAGATCTTCACACAAGAATATTTTTAATAATTTCTTTACTCACTGCTTTTGGTTCTTTGGCCTTAGGTTTGCTTCTGCAAATACATGCTTCTATATATAGCAGGCAGTACAATTGCTTCAGACCAACAATTGCTATTTTTCAGAATAAGGTGCAGACAGGTTGTTCATCACTCCCAGTCTGTTCATCTTCTCAGCAGGTACAGGTCTTCTGCTGTGGAATCACCATTATTGGATATTTTCAAGACTTTGTTAGACGGAAACATGCTTACCCAGTCTGCTGTTGGGAGTAGCCCTGCTTTTATCATGAGGCTGAACTAGCTGCTGTTTTAACCAACACTTCAGTGGCTCTTGTCTGTTTGGCTTTATGCTCTTAACACTGTTGGTTAGACAAAGTCTTCTAGAGGCATATTCAGCCATCGCTAAGTGACCATCTTACCCAGGTAATTCCACTGTCTCGTCTCCTTGAGCTCCATCTTGGTGGTGAAAAGATGTGGGATTTTAAATAGCAATTCATTCAGGTAAGTTTTGGATGTTGAATCTGGAAGTATCTGACTGCCCTGTTGACTATAAACTGAAAGAATATTAGGGAGGCAATGTAGCTAAATTAGATCCTTCAACTTCAATGTTGTGGATATTTCCCATATCTTCAAGTATATCCATGTAATTATTCAACATCCCTTGCCTTTATATTCTGAGGACGAGAGGAAACAGCCTCATGCTGCCCCAGGGCTGTTTTAAATTGACTATTATTGTCTTCACTGAAAGGGTTGTCAAGCATCGGAACAGGCTACCCAGGGAAGTGGTTGAGTCACCATACTTGAAAGTATTTGCAGATGTGGCACACAGAGAGATGGTTTAGTGGTGGATTTGGCATTGCTGGGTTAGTGGTTTGAGTTGAACTGTGATTTTATGATTCTGCATAACAGGAACCAGAAACCTATGCAAAAGGACTAAGTTTATCACACCATACAACTGTCATGGGGCTGGGAATCAGAGTGGCAGACGGAAAATTAGTTATAAGGAATTATATCAGGAAGCCTTGCATGATCTTTAAAAACATCCACAAAACATCAGGTTGCTATGTTAGAGTCCCGCTGGTTTGGTCAGCTAAAAGAAGTTTAGATAATGGCTTATCTGACATCACCTTATATTGGGGGGGCGGGGGGCAGTGTTATTGCATAGGCACAGAGGTCATTAATCAGAGCTTAATCTTTCTGGCAACTAAAGAGTCACCACACATAGCATCAAATTTCAGGGATACTGAATGGGTTGACAGGAAAGCTGACCAGAAGTTATCTGCAACAGCAACAGGAACTTAGCACCTCAGGAAGAGTTATGAAAATGAATAAAAAGTTGCTGCCACTGGCAAAAACATTTATCCAGGGATTTTTTTGTTATTTCAGTGTCTGGGGACAAACTGAGAAGTCTTCCAGTTATAAAGCTCTGTACGTGCCTGACTGCCAGGCATGCTGACTATGGTATAAGTCCTATCTATAGATGTTTTTTCCCAAGTTCTCATAAAGCCTGAAGACAGCACTTTTCCAGATGATGGTGCTTGTGCCCTACAGGAGGCATCCATCATAATAAGCTCTTCCTGCCTGACTTATTTCCTATTCATCTGGCAACTTGTTCAATGTAAGCTTCCAAACTCTAGTAAACAAGTTATTACGTTTTTAGCCTGTCATGGCAAATTTGTTTCACTGTCCCAGACAATTAGTTGATTTTGAGAGTATTCAAAGTAGTGGCCTTAAACATCCGAGTTATAATGTCTTATATTTGCTGTTTCCCTAAGGGCAACCTCAGAAGTCTGTCAGAATTAGCATTTTCTTCTAGCGGATTTCTTCATGTTCATGCAAATCTCTTTCTTTCCTGAATTTCATGTACAAATTTTTAATGCAGCAACATCATTGTAGAGCATAGATTTGTCTGTGCTGCAGCAAGCACTGCAGGTGCTCACTCACACCATTGTGTATCCAGCAGAGAAGAATTCATACAGCCACAGGATAAATTATATTCCCTGCAGAGCAGTCTCCGCAACATGGAACTCCTTTAAAAACATCAGCAGACAGATAACTTGCAGCTTTGCTCTGAAAAAGCCCACAGTAACTGCAGCAACACGCAACCTGCACTATGAAAATCCTGTATTCCAGCACTTCCCTGTATTCCCAGGGATTTCTGAAATACTCCAGGGGAAAGTCTCCTAAAGAGACAGCATCTGAATAAGAAATCTTGATTGAAGTCTCTTAATTTCCCTTCTTTCATTATGATCACAAGATTTCCCCCTCACACACCACTTCTTGATGTAAGAACTGATGTGAGTATCTCATGCCAACACTAGCGAGGATTTGTTCAGGATATACTCAAGTAGCAGAACTAATGAAACATTATTTCAGGTGTATTTATGTTACGAGTAATTTTGAATGTGAGGGCTAAAAATACCCCTTAAATTATGTACTTGACCAACAGTACAAAGGAAAACTACCTGGAGCTCAAACTGAAATCCAACCAGACTGCTTGAGGTCAGCACTAGAACTGGACTATGCTTAATGGAATGAAGGGCCAGATTCTGTGCCTGGGATGAAGTAATACGAGGCACAAGTATAAACTGGGAGGGAAGTGGCTGGAGAACAGTCGTGCAGGAAGGGATCTGGGGTGATGGTCGTCAGCATGCACAGTAGGAGTCAGCAGTGTGCCCTGATGGCCAAGAGGGCAAAGCACATCCTGGGGTGCATCAAAGACAGCATGACCAAGAGGCAATTATCCCTCTGCACTTAGTGTTGAGGCAACATCACCAGGAGTACTGTGTGCAGTTCTGGGGCCCACAGTTTAAAAAGGAGGTTAAGGTCCTAGAATGCACCCAGAGGTGGGCAGCGAAGCTGGTGAAAGGGCTGGAAGGCATGTCCTATAAAAGAAGCTAAGGACTTTGGGTTTGTCTAGCTTGGAGAAATGGGGGCTGAAGGGTGACCTCAGGGAAGAAGTGGAGAGGGGTTGCTGATCCCTGGTATACAGTGATATGATGTGTAGGAATGGTTCCCAGCTGCACCAGAGGAGGTTTACACTGGACATTGAGAAGCTTTTTCTTTACTGAAGGGATGATCGAACACTGGAACAGGCTTCTTGGGAGGTGGTTGGTGCTCCAAGCCTGTCAGTGTTTTAGAGGCATTTAGATAATGCCCTTAATAACGTACTTTAACGTATCAAGGGACACTCGTCCACACTGCAGAAGTGAATACAATAGCAGCATGGATTAAAAAGTGCTCTGTGCGAAGACATTTGAAAAGCAGTATAACAGCACACCACAAACATTGCCTTCATCTGACGCTGACCCAATGGATGAGACATAATCCACTTCTAAAAGCAGTCAGTCAAGAACAGTGATTTTCTGTTAATGCCTTGGATATGTAAAAAGATAAGGTTGAATGTAAAAACACAAACACATACACCCCCAATCAAATGATGGGAGCATGAGGAGAAACTCTTAAACAAATCATAGGCTATGGATATGGTGATCAGATCACGATTTGAACAGATGATCTAGCACCCTAGTATTTTTAACAGCACAGGCACAGAAACATATTTTGTGTAGTTTGACATTTCAAATAATGTTTACATCCCACCGCTCACATGGCAAATATTCAGCTGATGAGCTTGAGGAATAAAAGAATGAAAGTAAATACTTATTTTTACTGCTTGAATCTCTCGCAGTAGGTAGAGCTTTTCAGTCTCCTGGTAGGATGGCTTCGGAAGTACCTTTCCTCTCTTTAACCAGTAACTAATCTTTTGTATTTGCTTCTGAACTCCTTCCTGTGTTTTCTGTGATACATTCCTTCGATATGATCTTCACCTCCTAAATCCTGAAGTCTTTAGAAATCTGTATGGTTTAATTTATGCTTCAGGGTTGCAAGCAGTACTGAGAGAAATGTCTAGCATTAATAATACAATCATGTTCAGCTGGTTAATGGCTCAGACAGAACACAGCTGAGTGCTTTGGTACAGAAATCCACTGTATTTCATGTTCTCCTGATTGTTAATAATCGGATGCAGCCTCGGTTTGTGAATCTTGTGATTTAGTGTTCAAGCCTAGAGGAAGAGACATATCTATGAGAAGAAGTTTGTGAACCTGTCTTTCCTTTTGGATGTAATATAGGGCATGTTAATGTTTAGAATTGCTTTGTCATCAGTGAAAAGAATGTCTTTTCCTTATCATCTGCATATCGCATTAAAAGAATCATGAATTATTAGTGAAAAGAGTATAATAGGAATTTTCTTGCACAGAGATTCCAGCATCGTCATCTTGCTCTGTGGATGCAGTTTTTATCTTCCTATTATAAAGGGCATATGCTCGCTCTGTGTATTATGGTTGTAATCTAAAGCCCACTGAAATGGAAAAACTCTCACTTTGCTTCAGACAGGTCCTATATCTATAAAAAGAAAAGTAACTATAAAGGAAAATGGCTTTACATGCTCATTTTTTGTGCAGATTTAAAAGTCCACCATTCCAGATTATATCTTCATTTTCAAATGTAGGTGTGGGTTTCATATTAAACTTGTATATGCTGCCCAGCTTTCTTTACCTGATGAACCTATTTGCTGTTGCTGGTTTGAGCAAAAGTATGTGGAATGGAAAAGACAGCAAAAAGATGGTTTAAAGAAACTGGTCCTTTCCTAGAACAGCCTGAGAGCCTTTGTCCATCAATGCAGGTTTACTGGTACAAACTGCATGATTGTGCCCTTGCTGAGGCACAGACTTCGAAAAACCTATGCTTTCCTGGGAGTTAGCTTCACAAGCAGAAATGACATGGTTGGCTGTCATTCAAGATCTAGACCAGTGCAGATTTTTACTGACAGTGTGGAAAATGCACTATCAGATGAAGAATTATTTCCTGCAAGGTCTACCAGAGATTAAGTCCTCTAGGACTGCTGTGTTTGGGCCTCAGTGCATTGTGTTTGTAGCTATTATAGTGTCTGAATCTTAGCAGGTTCCAGTGATCATCTCTGGCTGATCTGCAGCCTGTTCGGGGTAAAAAAACTAGGGATGCTACTTCCACGTGGGACTGGGATGCTGCCCTGCAGCCAACAAATATCTCATGCCCAAAAGTGACCACAGTGACCAAAGCTCCAAGTCTCTGGATGCTTTGGTTTTCTGCTTTAGCTGTGAAAAGCTAAGAAATGGAAAGGACAGAAAGATTTTGCAGTTTTCTGAACAAAGGTCTTTTTTAATTTAAAGGTATCAGAAAAGATGCACAGATCTGAACAAAACCAATAAATTCCATGGCTGCATTTCCCTGCCTTAATTTCATTGCTGTGAAGTCTTGACCAAAATCCAACAAGCAGTCTCTAACTGTGCCTTATGCAAGTGGCTGCTCCTTCAAATCAGGGCTGTGAAGGAGATATCTTTCTGAGTAGTTCTGAGCTAACCTTACAATGAAGACTAAACTGTAAAAACATCCTTATATTTTTCTGTCCTAGGTATTTTTTTATTTGTGAATAATTCTCAACTTTCTTTACACTAATCAAACTCAAAACTTTTTTAGACCATACATATATATATAATTTTCTTGTGCTTTTATGTGCACTCTTCAGCCCTTTTAGATGGATTTAGCTTTGATATTTTCACATGCGCTTCATCCAGTTTGTTGCTTCTAAGGAATCATTGTGCCTTAGTGCCCTCAGATTACCACTGATCTTAGACACACCTGGAAAATGATGGGTTGCTACGAGGTCTGTTCAGGCAGGTAAACCATGAATTTCCCCAAACTGTTGGCATTAGAGATATATTTTATAAAGCTTTCAGCAGGTAAGATAAACCTAGAATAGTACTTTCAGAAGCTTTTTGGTTAAAATTAATCTTTAGATGCAGCCAGAAGAAGTTGAATGATTTACAGTGATTTAGAATGGAAAGACGTAAGTGTAGTGTCCTGCAAATTACTGTCTCTTTTAGTTCCCAGTTAGGAGTATAGCTGATGCTTTGTTTTGGCTTTACTGTAGCATGTAGAGCAGGCAATAAACAGACACACGGTTTAATGAAAGCCAGCACTCACCATGCTCATCTACTGTATTACGCTTTGTTTTTTAGTGTGAGGTGTTCCTGCCCATGGCAGGGGGATTGGAACTAGGTGATCTTAAGGTCCTTTCCAACCCTAACTATTCTATGATTCTATGATTCCATGATTAGTAAAGCTGCATCTCCTTCAGATGCTCACAGATGCTTTCCGGACTATCTGCCCTAACTTACAGTGTTAATAGTTTGTGCAAATTGACTTCAGAGGGTAAAATATAGCACATATTTTTCCAGAATAGAACAGTATTGACCTTGGACGGCTTTCAGACTCAACCCATTGATGGCACAGTGCCACAGGCAATCATCCTCATCTGAAGCAAGGGAACGCTGGGAAGCTTGGAAAGATGCCTTCACAGAGGGATGCATAAACAGGAACGTATCTATGGATGTTTTACCTCTTTGCTAACCCCAGCTTTCTCAAAAAATATGAAGACTTTGAAATCCACAAGACAGAGTTAAAAGAACCACCCCCCCCACAACCCGCTTCTCAAACAACAGCTTAGAGTGGCAAATAGGGAAAATGTACAATTTCATATAAAAATACAGTAAAAGCTGGAGTTTGATGAGTTCCTGCTAACATTTTTTGCTTCCTGTTTCTCTTGGCTCACTTTCTTAGTGTGTGTGAGGACTGCACCTGCAATTTGGATTATAGCAACGGCAGAGATCCCTGGTCATGGAGGTACAATCCCATTTTTGGAGGTTATTGTGTAGTCACATACCTACACAACCACCAATGTTGGTGCTCCTGTAATGGAGAAACTAATTTACACTACAAGATACTTGTGTATACCCCATCTACCACCACTGCAGCTGCCTCTATTCCTGGATATGTAGCACAGCTCGCAATGCATAGACAAACTGCAAGACAGTACAGTGAACAACTTCTAATTCTCTGCACAATCTCAGTTATTTAGGTTTCAGCTGAGTGAATCTAAGCTACTCTTCCTTTGGGACACAGGCAAGGATGCTTACTGCCACTCTAATGAAAAAGTACTTAAATTGTATTTAGGAGACTAACCATAGAAGGTCAGACAAGACTGCATTTCATACATCTGATGATAGCTCTTCGGTTAGGGTAGAGCTGCTTAACTCATGAAGTCTTCCTAGCTATGTCTTTAACTGAACCTGGTAGTTTTTACTAGTTCCTAGATCTAAGGATATATCCTACCTATGTCCAGGCTTTGTATAAGAACAATACCAGAGCATTTGCCCTTCCTTTCCCCACAGCTCAGTTTGCAAACCAAAGAAGTCCATACCCAAAAGACATCCAACAGAATTACTCTCAACAGGGCCTAGTATGTCCCCTACGCATCCCTGATATACACCAGCTTCTGGGGCACTTCTGCAGGAGAAATGAGATGAAATAAGTTATTCTGTGCCTCATCTAACTCCTTTACCCTGGTCTGGGACACAGTTAAATTCCTGAGTGGAAAATCATACTCTTTGGCCATTTCATCAAAGAGCTGAGCTAGCTTTTTTCCTGATCCTTAAAGACTCTATACACCATTACAGTGAACTGATAATCTCTTAAGGAAAAATGTTGTATTTGTAAAAATCACAGCTGATAACTTTGACAACCTTTGCTATTCTACCACTAAATCTCACTGAAGATTGATTTACATTTAAGATAAGAAAGTTTCTAATCCAAGTCCTGGGTTTTTAGGAGGTTGGTTGGTTTTGGTCGGCTTTTTTGGGGTGTTTTTTGGCATTTATTTAGTTATTTAAATTTATTTATTCAAATTTATCTAATCTATCTATGTATATATCTATTTATTTATTTTTCATCAAGGAACCTGTTGCCAAGAATAATTCATTTGTCATGAGATCTTTAGAGTGGTGCCTCATTTCTACTCTCTCTGCCAATCTGCATGTGTCATCCAGGAACTCAGAGCATGAATCAGGGGGCAATCGGCACTGTAGCGATGCTGTGAGAGAAAGAAAAATGTGTTGGGCATCTTCAGTGACTGTCTTTCACGCAACTGTGAACAAACAAATCAGGCAGGACACTTGATTAAACAGTACAAGTGTGCACCGCAAGGCAAATTATGATAAATTGCTAATATTGATTATTTTTAACCGGAAGGATGAGATTGTCTGGTGTTTAAATTTAGGAATGCAGCCAAAAGATACCTTGACCTCACCTCTGCACTGGGAACCAATACAAAATTAATTGGAGCTGTTGTTCAGGTAGGAGTTACAATTATGTGACAGTTGATTTATTAATTTAAGAGCTGGCTACAAACCAGATGCATTCTCCGCTGACAAGGGGCTGTTGCAGCTTAGTTTGTTAACGCAGAAAACCTCCAGGATGCTGATAGTCTTTGTTTAGTGCCTGTAATATAACACATTTTCATTTGAATTAATGCTCTTCTGATCAGCAGTAAACAGTTTTAGCTTGTTTTTGTGATTGCATTTTCCCTGGTTTGAATTTTGCTTTTATTTTCCTAAGTAGCTTGCACTGCTGAATTCATAAACACATAACCCAACTGGGACTTGGAGTGCTTCCACAGTACGGCACTTGCAATAGTCAGCTGAAGTTGCATATACCATATCTGCTGGTGTTGTTAATGGTATGTATTGCACTCTAAAGAAAAGCATATACTGTCTGACCTTAATTCAGCAGTATGAAGCTGCTCTGTTTCTCTTCTGGTTTTATCCCCCAAAACTGATCTGTTGTGGCTACTGTCATCTGCTTGTTCAGTGTGGACATAGAGGCTTCACTGTAGGTGGCAGAGATTACTCTGATAGATCTTTTCCACGTACATATATCAATCTATACACATCTAATCTTGTGTCTAAGGGCAAAGTATGAAATATTTTATTTCATTAACTAGTGATCTCTTTGGTCTTTTCCTAAATCACTGAAGCCTTTGACTGAAGTCTCTCTTTTCTCCTGTATTCACACAGATAGGCACATTTTATCTGGAATTAAGGCAACATTTAGATAATCTTTATCTAAAGTCATAAAATACCACAGAGAAGCAGCCTAACAAAATCAAAGTCAGGGAACATTGTTTTGGACAGATAAGATCTCAAATAGTTAGATACAGGTATTTAAAATAGGTTTCCTCTTTTTTTTCGTTTTATGGCATGACGTGTGAAGTTGGCATGATGATATATATCTTGCTCCACAGTGCTTCTAGAGGGGATTTTGTAGTGTGCTTAGCAGCAAAATAACAGATATTATTTCTGCCATTTGTGGAGTATATAATAGAATCATAGAATCCCAGGCTGGTTTGAGTTGGAAGGGACCTTAAAGCTCATTCAGTTCCAGCCCTCCTGCCACAGGCAGGGACACCGTCCACTAGACCAGGTTGCTTCAAGCCTCTTCCAACCTGGCCTTTAACACTGCCAGGGATGTGGCAGCCACAGCTTCTCTGGGCACCCTGTGCCAGCGCCTCAGCACCCTCATAGTAAAGAGCTTCTTTATATCTAACCTGAATCTCCCCTGTTTCAGTTTGAACCCATCACCCCTTGTCCTATCAGTACAGTCCCTGTCGAGTATAGGCAATGGCCCATATCAGATCATACATCCATGCCCACAGATACCAGAGTTACATTGAAAACAAGACTCTAGTACACACTGGGATGAGGGCGTCTTGATTACAGTCTTCTGTCACACACCTGAAACATTGAACCCTGTGTTTTGGAGAGCCTGATGTGACTTTAATTTCAGGAATTAGGGTCACTGTTGGGTCACTGCACTTGCTGCTGGTGTCTTCTCCCCAGCTTCATTCCTTGGTAGCGTTTTAATATTATGTACTGTCTTGTGCGTTTCTCATTGAAAGAATGGTAGCCTAGAGACAACATTGTGTAATGAATTCTATGGGACCTTCTGAAGAAAAAAAATATGGTGAAATATGATAAAGTACAATGAACTAATGCAGTGCAATGTACAGTATAGTAATCCCATGGCTCCATACCACAATGTAGTGGTTCTGCGTCCATGGCGAGAGAAGTTCTGGACCTCTCCAAACCATATTTTTCCCTGTGATAGAAACTGAAAACAAAAAACACAACTCAGCATTGAAATAAATGTGTGGGGAGGGGATCCTACCGTGAGACTTAGCTGAATAGAAATGTATAAATGTAAAAGAAGAGTTGCCAAAAACCATATTGAAGGAACATTAGACAAATTGCAATTATTTTCCAGCTTCTTTTCCTTCTGCTCAACTCGTTCTTGTACTGTAATGTACAGCCATCTCTCTATGAAGTGGCACTTTGCATGTTTTAGTACCTGAACACTAAAAAAGATAATGTTATATCTAAAAGCCTACACAATTTCTGCCCCTTTGTCTGCAAGTGTACACCCCCTATTAAAAACTATCAGACGTGTGTGCACAGATATAATCCAGATTTTTGAAGTATACCTCCTGACCTTTCAATATGGGGGTGGTAGGTTGATTTCCTAGTCTTTTTTACCCATCTTTTTCCCTTGCTTCCCTTTTCTTTCCTCAGTGGTGAGTCTACTAAAAGTAGAGCTCGGCAATTATATTGCTGAAATTTCTATTAATGCAGTATTCAGCCATTTTCTGCTGATAATTTTAAGGTTCAATCTCCTGAGAATTGCCAGGGTTAGAAATAGGTTGTTCGTCTCATTGGAGAGATGGGAATTTCGGCTTTTCAGTTATATCAAGTGTTATGCAGCATTTATTTAGAAACCGGGCAGATGATGAAATATTGAACCTCAAAACAGGGGTGGCATTTTGATTTATATTAAAAAGGACTGATCCTTCTCTGTTTCCTATTCTTCTCCAGTATCTTTCTGTTGACATGAGAAGCATTACTTCTCTATTTACATCAGAAGGAAAGCGTAGAATCTGGACTAAAATGGTCTTAAATGTTTTCTACAGGCCTTAAAAAAATCAATGCCTTCTTTCTTTCTTTCTTTCTTTCTTATTGACAGTATATTTAGATGCATCATATCAAGGTAGCCTGGATTTTACAGGCATAGAAATACAAATTGTGGTGCCAATACATTTTTTTAAGACTCTACAAAAACGCCTCTAAAATAGTTTTTCTATAAAATGTGAGGCTTAAGCAAAATACAGGATGGCGTTATAAAGAGTTTTATTGGGAGAAGTTCGGTCTGGGCAGCGTAATTCACTTGGCCATTTCAGATTTGTTGTAATAAAACCTTCATGCCGTCACATAACATTGTCTTCCGTATAGACAGCCAGATAGGTGAGAACAGCTTAAGATGCAAGGTATTCTTGATGAAGGATTATAGGCACTATATATCTCTAAAGTGGCGTGATGTTGTTTTACTGTTGTAGCTATTAATTGTGTGAGGAATTCAGTCTTAGATCAAGTCAACAATTTGGTTTTTAGAAGGTTTTTTTCCTAAACTTGTACATCCCAAGGTACTTTTACTCAAACAGGATGAGGTCTGATACTACAAGGAAGGAAAAATATACTTGGAGACAGCCCTCCAGTTCAGTCCCGGGTCTTGTGAAGTTAATCCGATGCTGTTATCTGTTGGACAAATGACTTCACCTTCATAGTTTTATGTTTTTCCTCCCGTCTGTATCTCTTTAAGCGGTCCAAGTTTTCATAGAGCTCAAGGGCTCGTTTTGTGTGAGGGCCTTTACAATCCCAGTTCATATTGTCACTATGAATGTGAAACAGTGAGCAAGACAGATAACCTGTGCAGCAGGGTAATAGGACAGAACTCACAGTGGATGTCTCACATCTTGCCTGATTAGATACTTTTAAAAAAGAACAGTGTTTTTTTTTATTGATTCACTGTTTGCAAACATAATTATAGAAGTATCTGGGAAGAATCAGATGCAAACCAAAGGGTTCTGGTAACTGAGGGAAAGATAAGATGAACTATCCACATCAGTAGAAGCAGAGATGTGAATCCAAGTTCACATTTCGGTAATGTTAACATTAATTAACTTCAACAGACTCACTCTTGTTTTGCCCAAATGGACAAGTGAATACAATGCTGGCCTTTCATAATGTGTTTCAGCTGGTCGTATATAACTTTCATGAATCCAGATCATCTCTGATGGCAGCTGATCTGACATCTAAGTCTTTTTTGTTGTTGTTGTTATCTTCAAGGCTAAATAATGCCTTCTATCAGCTCTTTCTCTTCTGATACTTGTTCTTCTTCAATTTGCTTGCATTTTAAATCTTCCTGTTGCACAGAAGATTGTGTAACTGATGAGATGGGGTATGTGTTGTCTGATGATAATCGGGTATGTGTCGTCATCTGCAAGCACACAGCAGAACCAGTGAACAATGGCAGACTCCAGAGCAAGTGGCATAATACAGTCTTAGCACATAACTTTGAATTACTTTGTCAAAAATCGATATGAGAAAGTCAGCCACAGTATGAATTCCAGATAGTTTTGAAACATTAAATCATTTTTGCTCTCTGCTATATACAGCTGCAGCTATGGGCTTCTATCAGTGGCATTTAACAAACATTAAGAAGCAATTCATTCCCTGGAACAATTGCAATGGAGGGTCATTTAGGCCAAACTACCAAAACTGGTCTCATTCATCTAGCATTGTAATTGCATGTTTATGCTAGTTTCTTGTAATCTCTTGAGCACAGAAAGATCTTGGAGAAAAATAATTGAAGTCTGTGGAAGCACAATGCTGAACTGAATAACACTGACGTAAAAGCCGTCAGATATCAGGGAGGGTCAGGTCCATTCAAGGAGGCTGTGAATGTTTTTAGCAGTGCAAACTCAGTGCTCTCTTAAGGAAAGAAATAATCATCAGAAACGGCTGAGCTGTTGAGAAATGGTTACTTGTCCTAACCATTTTATGTGGATTTGTGCAATTACACTGTATGATATAAGGCAGGGTCTCTGCCTTGAGAAGGACTAAGCCATCTGCTTTTCCTGTGATTGACTGCTCCTCGAAACTTCTGAACTGTCTTCTTCAGCAGCCATTACCAGGGACAAGTGTATATGGGCTGACCTTCAGCTGTGTTTCATTCATTTTTAGCCTTGCCATTTGCTGAAGCACCGGAGATCATCTGGATGCTTCAGACAGATTGCAACCAAATTGTGTACTTAGTGGGTAGACAGAGGCTAGGCAAAAATACTGGCAATTCATTCCTCAGAAAAGTCATTTTCCATGTTTTGGAGGAAATATCATTTGATGAATGGCTTTGATGAAGAGGAAGTATTGCATGTGGTCACATTACTTGAGAGTATTCTGCAGCTTACCAAATGGGGTCTCAGGATACGTGCTGTAGTACGTGACACCTCTTGTGGGCACTAGAGTATTGAATCGCTTTCCCTTCTTTAGTCAGTCAGAAGAACTGAAAGAAAGACATGAATAAAGCTCTTTACTAACACCTCTCTGTGTGATCATCTAATACAGCCTTGGGAACTTTCCTGCAGGCTTGGACTAAGTGAACAGAAATAACAGTAGCAATAACTACTATAGAGCTACTATTTGTTGTGGGATGCCAAAGACAGCAAATATCCCTATTTCCATGGTCTGTCCTGCATTGCACTGTTCAAAATTGACAGCACTTAGGCTTGAAAATGTGCATAATGATCTCATATCCTAAAAATGAGCATTCCTATTCTTAAAGATATGACAGTGATCACTAAAACTTTGACAACTGGTGGATTTAGATTTTTTTTTTTTAAGTTTATATGGTTTTAATGGGAAACATCATTAAGAGAAAATGTCAATGTATTAGCCAAGTTTTATCTAAAGCCTAGTTTATTTATGTGTACATTTGTATTCGGTTGTAACTTCTTGATATGACCAAAATAAATACTTGAGGCTTCAAAATACTTCTACTGTAGGTTTTTGTAATTTATAAGAGCTTTAAGACCATTGTTGTAACTCTGCTAAATATCAGTAAAATAGTAAACCTCTTCAGAGATACTTTTAAATGACTTATTTTTACTACTTGAGAAGCAGACATTAGTAGCTTATCTGTTTACCCTCACAGATGTCGGTTTTTGTCTGTAAAATGAGATCCACCAGAGCCATCTTGACCTATGATCCTTTAAAGTGTCTTTAAATGCAAGATTTCTAATACTGGAGGAAAATATATTTTTAAAAACCTTAATAAAAAGAGAGGAAAACCTTTGCTAAAGTCTTTAGCATCAATAAATGTGGTACTTCAGAGAATATCTTCTAGGGACCTGCTGACAGTTTTCATGCGAGATAATTGCAGATCAGAATGTATTATGCTGTTAACTTCAGCAGAGGGATTTTCTGTTTATTGATGCAGCTCTTAACATAGTCATAATAGACGGTCATATGAAATTCCTCACTTTAACTTACTATTTTCAGTTATTATTTATGTTCTCAAATGCTGTTTGCTTGAATTTCTCCACCCTGGACATCTGCTATGAACTTTATATCTGCAGAAATCTCAGTTTGTCAGGCTTAGTAGAAATCTGATGCAGTTCATGATGTATTCCTTTATTATTATTATATCCCTCTCAGTTACTGATGGCATTGGCTGCAGTGATCACGATATTGTGGAGCCTGGGATCCAGCTGAGAATGCTGAACTAACTTCTAAGACAAAGGGTTTAGATTTTAGAACAGCTAAGGGAGGTATTCCATGGGAAGCTTCTATGGAAGATAAAGGAGCTAGAGAGTGCTGGGAGATTTTCAGGAACACTGTTGGAAGCACAAAAGCATTTCATTCCCTTTAAAGGTAAGAGAAGTACTTAGTTCTTTCAGTTCTTAAAAAGGCCTATAAGAAAGATGAGGAAAGACTTTTTATCAGGGTCTGTTGCAATAGGATGAGGGGTGATGGTTTTAAACTAAAAGAGGGGAGATTCTGGCTGGATGTGAGGAAAAAAATTCTTTACAATGAGGGTGGTAAAACACTGGCACAGGTTGCCCAGAGCGGTGGTGGATGCTCCATCCCTGGAGACATTCAAGGCCAGACTGGATGTGGTTATGGGAAACCTGATCTAGATGAAGATGTTGCTGCTCTTTGCAGTGTGTTGGACTAGATGACCTTTGAAGGTCCTTTCCAACCCAAACTGTTCTATGATCCTGTGATTATAAGTTGACAGAGGAACAGATCCCTTTGGCTTAACTGCAGGCTCCTGCATCTGGTCAAACCAAAGAGAAGCATAATAGAGATGAAAAAGCAGATGAATACATGTTGATAACTACAAGGGCATTGCTAGGATGTGCAGAGATACAGTTAGAAAAACAAAAGCTCAGCTCAAATTGGCCAGAGACTTGTAAAACTACAAGAAAGGGATCTTCAGGTGCATAAACAACAAGCAGAAATAGAAGGAAAATATTAACCTGCTGTTAAGCAGGAGAAGGGAATTAGTTACTAATAACACTGAAAAGACAGAGGTTCTCAATGCTTTCTTTACCTCTGTCTTTATCAGCACTGTTGAGCCTTAGACCTTGGGAATTAAAATCCAGGTTGTTGCAATTACAGACCAACCATCACCATAATGTTTTTAATCTTTGGGGTATTTTTATATACATGCCACACTGAGGATGAGCTGTGGAAATATTTTCATTACTGTTTGCATTGCATTCTGCAGCTGCAGAAGTGAGCACCACTGGGAAAGAAATTGCTGCTTTTCTCCTCTAAGCCACTTGAATGACATAAAGTAAGCAAGTGGAATGACACTTTGAGGTTTTTCTTTATCTGCTGTTTCTGAAGTATAGCTTCTCTGTTCTGAATGATCAGGAATGGAGCTGTGGACAAAAGGATGTAATTCTTCAGTTGACAAGGAACTAATTTTACTGATTCTTTACACTACGCTTTACTACACCATCACTGGAGCTACAGGAAGTTAAAGAGAAACCTGAAAACATGACAAATATTTCTTTGATAAGTCTGATATCTTTAGGCAAAGTGTTAATGTTATATAAGAAATCATTCTTATTGAAATATTAGCACTCCCAACTGGGATGTTGGACCCAACTGAATATACTCCTGTGCTGTTTGTGTTGGGATGGCTAATTTTCTTCATAGTAGCTGGTATGGGGCTATGGTTTGGATTTGTGCTGAAACCGTGCTGATAATACTGACGTGGTTTTGTTATTGCTGAGCAGCACTTACACAGAGTCAAGGCCTTTCCTTCTCCTCACACCACCCCACCAGTGAGTAGGCTGTGGGTACACAAGGAGCTGGGAGGGGACACAGCGGGGACAGCTGATCCCAACTGACCCAAGGGATATCCCATACTCTATGACGTTATGCTCAGCATATAAAGCTTGGAGAAGACAAAGGAAGGGGGAGCATTGGGAGTGATAGTGGCTGTCCTCCTAAGTCACCATTACGTGTGATAGAGCTGTCCTGGAGATGGCTGAACACCTGCCTGACCGTGGGAAGCGTGAATGAATCCCTTGTTTAGCTTTGCTCATGACTTTTGTTTTACTTGCTAAGCTGTCTTTATCTCAGCTTCTCATTTCTGCTCTTTTGATTCTCTCATCTGACTGAGGGGGAGCAATCGAGCAGCTTTGTGGTGCTTACTTAATGGCTGGGGTTAAACCACGACAGCTCCAGATGTGTGAAGATTTGCGGTAAACTCTAGAGGATGTTCACAACCTCACGTCCATCTGGTTTTGCTTTCCTATTTTTTCACCTGGTTTTGCTTTCGGTTTTGTTTGTTTACTCCCAAAAAAATGCCCCAAAGTTTGCTGGTGATCCAGAAAATCTGAACACTGCTTTATTCTGGTAGAAATGTGTGAGGAAATACGCCAAGCATTGCAACATTTGCAATCTTTTGTTCATGTTCAGATGTGCATTTGTATCTAAGTAACCAAAAATGTACTTGCAAGTGTTACACATATAACCCATGGGCTTCATACTTGTTTGTTTCTATTTCTGTGACTCAATGGAAGGCAATGAAAACATTGTGTTCTGCATATGTGAGATGATCTAACTGATACTAGAGAAGGAAAGGTGTGGATATAGAAGATAAAGACAGACGTATAGATTCAGCTGATGGCTTGTATATGAACTGTGTCCATTCATATTTTATGTACAGAGTCTTGTGTTCCAGTGTGTCATCATTCGTGATAGAATATATAGATTTTGTTTTAATGGCTCTTGTGGAATTTACTACTTTTCATCCATAAGTTAGAGTGAGGCGATGTTAAGGTCCTAGAGCTGTTCTTTTGGGACTGTGGTGGTTTTGGAGGAGAATGGAGGAGTTTCCCTTCTTCTCAAGGTCTGAAGGTGTAAGTCAACCAAATGTTGATGCCTCCATATGCCTTTTTGAGAATCCAGTTGAGAAACGCAGCAATCCTATGACATGCTTCATGTAATTCTTACAGTATGTCTGAAGAAGCTGCCCAGATTACACAGTGCAAGAGCCTGCTTTTCCCCACTAATGATATAAAGAACATCTAGTGACCATCTTAGGCAGAGACACATACCTTTCAGATGTCTATTGTTAAGCAGGATGAACTGCTCCATGAGCTATACACGTAACACATCGGTGGTTGCTTTAATAACCTTTAAGTATTTTTAATATTATTAGAGTGTTTTCTGTTGCTTATAATCATTTTTGAGGACTCACAAAGCATAGATCTGTTATTTAAATCTGTATGATGTTTAGTGGATAGTACTGAAGTTAAAGCAGCTTTTTCCCCCTCTGTGACTGAAATAGTTAAACTGGTACTGAGAACTAAGCAGAGAGGCTGAAAAATGGTATTGCCACAATGCCTTCCTCCTTGTGGTACAAGAAAAAGGAGCTGGGCCTGTAAATTTGGCACAAGCTCACTGCAACCACTCTGACTAATGCCACAGGAAAATGGAAGCTGATGTATTTCTTCATAGATGACTACTCAAGGTTTATTTTGATTTATACTAGAGAAGGTAAAGAGGATAGAAAATGCAAGATTTTTGGGACTCAGCATTTTAAATCAGCCCATAAAAAAAAGAGCTGAGGAAGGGAGGAAAGGAAAAGAATGAAGATTTGAGCTACAGGGAGGAGTAAATAGCCAAGGATTTTCCTAAGCATCACCATTAAGACTGGATGGGTTTGTTGGAAATCCCATCCAGACCTGCCATTTTTTGTTTTAACTTGAAACTGCCCTTTTTGGGTCACTTGGATGAAATTTTGCATTGAGACATCTGATATTAAGTTGTCAGTTTCAGTTGCATGAGTTGCCTTAGTCTGCTGGGGAGAAACTGCAGTTATTTTTTCTATAACACTATATAACATGAGGTGGGAGAATTTGTTTTCTATACTGCACATGCTGCTAAAATACGAGAAAAAAATTTTAGTCTTACATGATGATTTTACTGATGTTCATCATAATCTGAATGAACACTCTTTGAAATAATGAACATCCATTTTATCTTTGTCTGACATTAGCCAGCTACTGCTCATAGAATCATAGAACAGTTTGGGTTGGAAACTCAATTGGACAGACATCAATTTGATGGGTGGACCACTCGGTGGATAAAGAACTGGCTGGATGGCCGCACACAAAGGGTTGTGGTCAATGGCTCAATGTCCGGCTGGAAACTGGTAACGAGTGGTGTCCCTCAGGGATCGGTGTTGGGACCGGTCTTGTTCAACATCTTTGTCAGTGACATGGACAGTGGGATTGAGTGCGCCCTCAGCAAGTTTGCCGATGACACCAAGCTGTGTGGTTCAGTTGATACGCGGGAGGGAAGGAATGCCATCCAGAGCGACCTCGACACACTTGTGAGGTGGGCTGATGCCAACCTGATGAAGTTTAACCATGCCAAGTGCAAGGTCCTACACCTGGGTCAGAGCAATCCCAGGCACAGCTACAGGTTGGGCAGAGAAGAGATTCAGAGCAGCCCTGCAGAGAAGGACTTGGGGGTGTTGGTCGATGAGAAAATGAACATGAGCCGGCTGCAGTGTGCGCTCGCAGCCCAGAAAGCAACCGTATCCTGGGCTGCATCAAGAGGAGCGTGACCAGCAGGTCGAAGGAGGTGATCCTGCCCCTCTACTCTGCTCTCGTGAGACCTCCCTTGGAGTATTGTGTGCAGTTCTGGTGTCCTCAACATAAAAAGGACATGGAACTGTTGGAACAAGTCCAGAGGAGGCCATGAGGATGATCAGGGGACTGGAGCACCTCCCGTATGGAGACAGGCTGAGAAAGTTGGGGCTGTTCAGCCTGGAGAAGAGAAGGCTGCGTGGAGACCTCATAGCAGCCTTCCAGTGTCTGAAGGAGGCCTACAAGGATGCTGGGGAGGGACTCTTCATCAGGGACTGTAGTGACAGGACAAGGGGTAACGGGTTCAAACTGAAACAGGGGAAGTTTAGATTGGATCTAAGGAAGAAATTCTTTACTGAGAGGGTGGTGAGGCACTGGAATGGGTTGCCCAGGGAGGCTGTGAATGCTCCCTCCCTGGCGGTGTTCAAGGCCAGGTTGGGCAAAGCCTTGGGTGACATGGTTTAGTGTGGGGTGTCCCTGCCCATGGTAGGGGGGTTGGAACTGGATGATATTAAGATCCTTTCCAAACCTAACTATTCTATGATTCTATGATTCTATGAAGGGACCTTACAGCACATGCAGTTCTAACCCTCTACCTCAGGCAGGGATGCCTTCAACTAGACTAGGTTGTTCAAGGCCCTGTATGTTGATGAAAATATGATTACAGTGTAACTATGATTAATATTTCGTAAGTTATCAGACATTAGACTTTTATGAAAAGAAGAAAAATACCCTTTTATTGTGCATATAAGAGGCGCTCATATTTTTCATAGTTTATTTGAACACTGGTTTGGTAGTTGGTTTGTTCAGTGCTCTTTGGAGTAAACTAGTTAAAAAAGATCCTCTGTTTAGGGTATTTGGCACAACTTTGGTATTTTCTTTTTGGTATTGTTAGTATATGCTTGAGGCCACCTACAAATCAACAATTTATGAAGGTTCTTTCGAACAGGGGAAAGCTGAGTACAAAAGGAGGCAGGCTCCACTCTTCTGTAGTTCTGTATGGACCAAAGGGAGAGTGTTTCTCAGAAACCTGATGCGTTCAGACTTCTGTTTTGTACCAAAAGGCAGTTTACACACACACTGAAGAACTGTAGATACAACATTTTCTGATTCTACCTTTCTCTCTTTCCTTTAACTGACTTTTCCTAAGGGGCATGTCATCTATGTTTGGGTACATGGAGTAAATGTCAAGGCACAGATAGCCTTTGCAGAAGGAAACATTGACATTTCTACCACTGACAGAGAACAAGGATGTTTGTTTATTTTTGCTTCCAAAGGGAATCAAGAATTTAAATGAGGAGAAATATAAAAAGCAGCTTTTCTATCTGAGATCTAAATCTTCCCTCTGCACACACATATACAGAAGTTTTTATGCCTTGCCCTATTGATTTTAAGTTTCACCAGGATTCTCTACGCATGCACATTGCCTGTCTCACTTGATTCTTCCACACATGGGCTGGATCCAGGGTCTCATGCATGAGCAAGTGGCTCATGCTGCCATCCTTGGGATTCCTGGATGAAGGTGAGGGTTGGATGCCAGGAAAGACCTTGATGTGGAGATAAAGCTACACAGAATCCGTTGAAGCAGAGTATCCTTTGCAACTCCAATCAAAGTTCAATAATCAGTACAACTGAATTCAAATTAATTATCACAGGTAAACGCAAGTGTTTGAAAATCTGTTCTCCATTCACCATGTTAACAGACTTAAAAAAAATATTTGGATAGAATTCTTATTTCATAAGCATTCACATAGATTTAGATATTCTAGAAATTTATGTTGTTTCATACTTCCTCTTGGGACACATTGTTCTTTACATCTTTCGGGATATCTCTGACTATTTAACTAAACAACTGAAATGCAAACACCTGAGACATTACTCCTGGTTTGTACTTCTAAGAAATCTTTTGAGCTTCTTCATATATTTTACTGCATGTCATGTATGATAGAAACAATTTCTAAATGCTTCAAATAATGATATTGGGATGGTGTTTTCGGAGAATATAAGCTAGGATGTCTCTACATTGTTAAGAGTCTTAAGAACTTGAGATATGTATTCTCAGTGTTTTTGTGATTTTAACACACAACACCTTTTAAGCAATATTGTAATTACACAGAAATTGTAAAAGGCTTTCTTATAGCTAACTTATAACAAACAGCTCTGAAAGGCTTCCTGCTATAGGGCAGGAGGAGGAATCTTGAAGCTTCAGTGAAAAAGGGACTTTTCCATAGTTTCTAACTTTTCTAAACCTATGTTTAACTACTAAGGAACGAAACAGAAGAGCTTCCAAGGTGGGAGATAGTTATAATGGTTTCTCTTACAGTCCCTGAGAGATATAGACACTTCTAGAGTGTGATTTATCTCAGCCAAAAATACACATTAGAACTAGGTATGTTTAAAGACACCTATTTCTTTTCATTGGTATAAAGGGAAAATAGGGCAAGTAGCTGAAAAGTAGATATCTACAGTCCATATGAGAGGAATCCTGCCTCCGGTGAACGTAAAATCTTTGTTTATCTTGCTCCTGTAAGGCTCCAGGGAGTCCTTATTGTATCCTTTGAATGTATAAAGGGGGCTTATAAGAGAGAAGGAGACTTTTTACCAAGCCCTTTAGTGACAAGACAAGGGACAGCAGTTTTTAAAGGGAAGAAGGTAGATAAAAGGAATAAATTACTTTTATTGCAAGGATTGTGAGACATTGGAACTGATTGCCCAGAGAAGCTGTGGCTGCCCCATCCCTGACAGTGTTCAAGGCCAGGTTGGACACAGGAGCTTGGAGCAATCTCCTCTAGTGGAAGGTGTCCCTGCCTGTGGCAGGTGGTTGGAACTGGGTGAGATTTAAGGTCCCTTCCAACCCAAATCATTGTATGATTCTATGAGTCTCTGATTTAGCTTTTAACCCTTTGTGCCTTCAGCCATACTTTGCATCAACAAAAAAATAATTGTATCATCAGTGTTCTTATCCCTGCGAGTATTTTGTTTGGAAAGATGCTCACATGCAATGTGTTATTATCAAGATCGCCGGAGGCTAATAGAGGGTCTCATCTAAGGAAAATCTGATGAAGATACAGATTATCTGAGGAAGATTCAAACTTTGCACATTGACTTTAGTCTCTGAAAATGTTGACCTGGATCATTATTCAGAGATACCTCAGAAGCGTCCAGTTATTCTTAGCTGGGGAATATAACTCTACTGAAGACAGTACTACTATATCACTTCGTACCAGCTGAAGTTTGGGCCAGAATAACCATCAATTTTTATTGACACTCAATACAATTCTGTCTGGCATTAGGCTAAAAGCAGAATATCCTCTGGTTGCTTTTGGCTATTTCTTAAAAATGAAAAAAACTCATGAGAAATAGATGTGAAGGCCCAAACACCTGAAGACCTTCAGATGAACTTCAAGTTACTTTGTCACACTCAACGTAGGGCTTATGAATAAACCAAAGTGACAGATTTAGCAACCCAAAAGCTTGGAAATGAACTTTAAAGGCAAGATTAACACATAGTGCAAAGTGACTTTCCCCCATGATGACACAGATAGGCATTGAACTAGAACACAGTAATAGTTTTTATTGAATGTGAAAAGCGGGTAACATTTAGCTACCTTGTAGAAGGCATGAAAAGGTCAGCTGGAAGTTTTATTGATGGTGCTTAAAGAAGAAGTTTGCTTGCTGCAATGCAAAATTTGAGCTTATTTAGACAGAGCAAATCATATTAAAAAACCAAGTCCTGTTCCATAGAACAATTGCATTTTAACCCCTCTATATTTATATTGCTGTTGCGTGCTCTGTGCCTATATGTCAAGAGAAAAATACTTTATGATATTTCTTATAATTTCTCTAATACCTGAGCTTCGTTTATTGCACATTACTGATTTGGTTTTAATGAGTGATATGTTATTATAGGTTTCCAGAAAGCAAGAAACATATTTATATGTTTAACACTTATTAAACACTTATTTTTACTTTCTTAAACTTGTCTTGGAAATATAAAGCTCATGTAAGCATAACATTTTAGACTGAAGATTTAGCATCTTGGAGAACTTTGCTTTATGGTCCATTATTGCCTCAGTATAAATGTATATCGCTAAGGCCACCTGACAACTGTCAACATTTGTTCTCTGAAAGACAGATGCTTTTTAGTGAAAAGAATCATGAGAACTACAAATGTCTGTTCTAATGGCCATTACTAATTATTATTAATACAGCTAATAATAATAGTAGCGTTTGGAGTGATTTTCAATGAAACTGTTTAATGATTCATGGAATGTTTGTCTCCAGCAGCCTTTGTGAGGGAAATATTTTAAATGATGGATGGTTAAATGATGGTACACATAAGTCAAATGACTTGATGATGGTCATAAAATGCGGCATATGGAGAAATGGAAATCAGGGAAGAAAAGTGATTAAGTCATCAGTCTTGTCATTAAGAAACTAGCAGTCTGGATATGGTTATTGGTGTGAATTTGGATGCTTAACTTCACTGTTTCTGCTGTCTTGCTGCAAAATGGAAATGATCATTTGCTAGATTATTAATACGTTAATATATGGGGCAGGATTTTCTTACTATATTGAAGTAACTGGAGACCAGTATACATAAAATAAGAATATAACTGTAGAATCTCAGCATCCTGGTTTTAATGTAAACCTGTTCTACCCCTTTCTAGTGAAGAATACATAAGGGACCTGATCCTTCCTCCAAGGTTCAGTTCACAACAGCACAAATTTTGTTTCATTGTCTGAGCTTGCCAATAATTTTTTTAAACAGTCTCAATCTGTGACTTCTCCCTGCTTCAATTTTAGTTCACTCTTAGTTTCTTGTCCAGGCTCAGACAAGGCTAACTCTTGAGCTGTTCTCCATAATCTGTTCTCCATAAACGGAGCATGTTATTTCCTCAGTGGCTGGTGATCTTCCTGGCCTCTTCCAGTACCAATAACTATTGCCTCTCTGAGTTTTGTATTATGACTGCTCCCACACCACAGTCATCAACACTCCTTGATGCTTGTTGAGTTCACCAGCTATGGCTCGGCAGTGGCCTTCTTGGCCAGCAGTGCTTCCCCCAGGAAGCTCTTCAAGGCCAGGCTCACCTCAAGCTGTTCCAGGAGAACAATTAAAATAAACACTTCAAAGAGTTGGTTTTCCATTGTGACATTTTTATTTCAATTTATGAAGAACATGAAGAGCTTTAACCATACTGGTGTCTGATGTTGAATCAGGGAAAGAGAAATGAATTCCCACTTCCATTTTAGAACATGTTAATTCTAATTAACATCTTATGAACTACGCTTATTAGTGATAAAAGATGGGATTTTGATGTTACAGATTTTCCATTTAGATTGTAGAGATGGGCTTTCACATTGCCCTGTGTGTCTTGTCAGGCTGTAAAAATCATTGATAGGTCAAAGCTTTGTTTTAATAATTGAGGCTGTGCTGGTTTAAACTATCATTTGGACCATTGAATATGTTCACAATTTATTTTCCTGTAAATTGTATAATACTGAAGTTTTATTTTATTAGGAATATATTTTGAAAAAAACCTTTTCAATCTGGAGCTGTATGTACATAATATGATGTAGGTACTAATCATAGGCAATGTACTTGAACCAGAAAAAGAGCTCAGACAGCTTAAGGTATAGTTTGACAGTCAATGTGCATTTGAGACTCTGAACATGCTATGAGATAATTGAAGCTCTGAGAACTATTGTTAGGCCAAACACAAATTGTCCTGTTTTGCTAGCTAGGATGCCAGAAGCAATTTATCTGAACTGAATAATCCCATGTCCCAAAACACTTTTGCAGGCTCTAATTTTACTGAGTGAGGTGTCACACCATCAGCTTCTTCTGGCTGAGCTAGTTCAGAAGCCACTCAGATACCTTAGCCTGGAACTGTGTTGTGGTATCTAGACAAGTGTTAGGGGACAGATACTGATTTTCCCCTCCCTTTTGTGCACATACTTCAGAGTTAGTGATGATTAAAACTCTTCTGAAACATTCAGGCACTTTAAAGATCAAGCCCCACTACTGTGCATAAGTTTTAAGCATTTGCCCAATTTGCACTGATATGGTTTGTGTAAGATGCAGTTCAGAACAAGTCCATATTCCTTTACACTGAGATGTAATTTATGCATTTTCAGTAAATCCTGCACCTCTTCATTATTATCAAATGTGACATTTAAAAAAAGCCTGGTGATGCAAAAAGTTCTCTCTTTCTAGTAGCTGAGTGGAAGGACATGTTGGCCTGGGTTATTACTGAAGCTTTCAGCATTAATTTACATCATTTACAAGTGCTTTGGGGACACTTTGCTCACCATATAATTTCCTTCTTTTCCTTCTTGACTCCAGACTCCTTCTCCTGGTCACAGTGACTAACTTGAAACCACTTAGCATGTGCTTGATGCAGGTGATAAGATGTCCCTAAGACACCTTTTCCCTGCCATTAAAAGCATTTGTCACCCTTTTTCTATCTAACTTTGTGCGCTTCTTCTCAAGATAAGAATTTCTTTTCACTTCAAAATAGAATTTACTTAAAGTCCATGTTAAAAAAAAAGGTAGTTCAAGCTTTTCATAGAGATTGAGGTCATCACTTTAGAAGTCACATGCAAGCTTCTTTAAATATATTGGCTGACAACAGTACATCACTTCTGCTTTTTTAAAACATCTTTTATGTGGTAGTCTAATATCCAGTATGGACTTTCACTTGCTGTTGGCACAAGGAGTTCTGTAGTAAGACTAAAATACATTCCTACTTTTAATACAATCAGCAAATACATGTTGTTATTGTAGAAGTCTTATTTAAGATACTCAAAATATCTGCTTCAGTTGATGTTGCTGTTCTGAAATCTGTAGTGTTGTGAGGTGGGCTGATGCCAACCTGATGAAGTTTAACCATGCCAAGTGCAAGGTCCTACACCTGGGTCGGAGCAATCCCAGGCACAGCTACAGGTTGGGCAGAGAAGAGATTCAGAGCAGCCCTGCAGAGAAGGACTTGGGGGTGTTGCTCAATGAGAAAATGAACATGAGCCGGCTGCAGTGTGCGCTCGCAGCCCAGAAAGCAACCGTATCCTGGGCTGCATCAAGAGGAGCGTGACCAGCAGGTCGAAGGAGGTGATCCTGCCCCTCTACTCTGCTCTCGGGAGACCTCCCTTGGAGTATTGTGTACAGTTCTGGTGTCCTCAACATAAAAAGGACATGGAACTGTTGGAACAAGTCCAGAGGAGGCCACGAGGATGACCAGGGGCTGGAGCACCTCCTGTATGGAGACAGGCTGAGAAAGTTGGGGCTGTTCAGCCTGGAGAAGAGAAGGCTGCGTGGAGACCTCAGAGCAGCCTTCCAGTGTCTGAAGGGGGCCTACAAGGATGCTGGGGAGGGACTCTTCATCAGGGACTGTGGTGACAGGACAAGGGGTAACGGGTTCAAACTGAAACAGGGGAAGTTTAGATTGGATATAAGAAAGAAATTCTTTACTGAGAGGGTGGTGAGGCACTGGAATGGGTTGCCCAGGGAGGTTGTGAATGCTCCATCCTTGGCGGTGTTCAAGGCCAGGTTGGACAGAGCCTTGGGTGCCATGGTTTAGTGTGAGGTGTCGCTGCCCATGGCAGGGGGGTTGGAACTAGATGATCTTAAGGTCCTTTCCAACCCTAATTATTCTATGATCCTATGATTCTATGATTCTAAGGGGTGCTTTTCTAACTCCTAGTTGGCATATATGTTTGTAGGTTCATTGATTTCAGGAGAATTAAGGTTGCCAGTGCCATGCTAAGAATCTGGCCCATTCAGGTGCTGTGATGTTTAGAAACAAGCAGACACGCTCACAAGGGTCTTTTAGGTGTCTTGACAGAGCAGTCAGAAGTTTTATTGGGATCTCTAATACAGATACTCAAAATAACAACCACTTCCCTGTTTTGGAATGAAATAGATATTTTGCCAAGATTTCCTGAACAACTGTTTCCTAAGTGTACGGAAAGACTTGTATCTCTCGAATAAAATATAGAGCAAGTGAAAAATGATATTTCACTTCCAGACAACCACAGTTCACAGTTTTACAGTAATGACCAACTACTTCTCAATAAAAAGATTAAGGGAGGAATAATTCCAGTGTGACAGCTCATGAATGAAAAGGGATAGAAATGGAAAAATAAGAGTTAGATAGCAATGCGATGTCAGCCTCAAGCAAAATTGTCACCGTGTTGACTTTGGCAGAAGATCAACTACAGCTTTCAATAGAGACTAGGACAAATACCATATTTCCATTAAATTGACTGATGTATGAAGTTGCCTTTTGCTTGGTCTATTTTTGCTCAACATTCAGTTTTTCCAGGAATTTTGCACTGCTGAAAATTGTTATGACTTTTGCTATCAAGTTAGATACTAATGAGATTAATATATGAACATTTGCATGAATCCATCAAAGTGGATGAGGGTGCACATGTTGTGCATGTCAACCTGCCATATTTGAAAAAGACAAGACAAAATCCCTGTTCTATGTATTTTATCACAGCTCACAGCCTCAGGCAAAAATGGAGGAAAGAAAAGTGAGCTGAAGTGTTTATAGCTCAGGGAGGAAACGGTTATTAGACCAGATGGGCAAGCGCACTCGTGTCCAGGTTCCTGCTGAAAGATTCAGCAAAATTATTATTACTGTTAAATAACATTATTATTATTAACTATTATTATCTTATTATTATTTTAACAATATGGTTTGGGCTGTTGTAATGGGTATGAGATTTGTCTCATCTTCGTCATTGCAGGATTGATAGAAGAGTGCTCATTTCACAACCGTGACATATTTTTTCACATATACTTAAAAAAAATTTTCCCACTTTTTTTCACATCCTTAACTCTGAAGTTCTTTATTGCTGGCTGCGGAATATAATGGTAATTTATAATGGTTTCTTTTTCACAGGTTTTTCTTTCTTACCTTATTCAAGAGTAAGGTTTGGAAACTTGGGCCTTCTTTTGCTTATGTAGACTGATGTAAAACTGAGTTTTGATTTTTCCTGGATACTTTAAAGGACTATTAGTGTAGTTATACTATTAACATAACAATAAGATTTATTGTACTAATAATAATTATTATTGCACACACACAATAGTTACAGCTCACATCTGTTTAACCCTTGTCTCAGCACTACAGCAAGAATAGGCACCCATATAGAAATTTCAGTCTTCCAGCCCATATCTAGGTTGATTTCTTTGAGCTTGCAGTGGAGAGGCTATAAAACCATATTTATGTTCACCTGACTACGCATATACAAGTTATGAGTTGTTGACACTGACATCACCTAGTATAGTAAAAGGTTCCTGATAAAGAGCATGCAGTGAGCTGATGACACACATTTTTCCTACTGGTCTTACTGTATGTGATGTGAGTTTTCTTTTTTTCTTTCATTGTGTAATATCCTGCAGAGGGTATGTTTGAAAGAAGCAAATTCAGTAGCAACAAAAATAGATTAACAGACCTCTGAAAGCAAAGAGGCAGATAATAGCCTTGGAAAATATATGTAGATGTACTTCTGGAGAGAAAGAGAGCAGGGAAAAGAACTGTTGTTTATTTGAAAGCTTTGCAAGAAATGGAAGGAAATAAAGGAGTTATGACTCAGAGCAATATGCTGACACGCAGAAAAACAAGAACTGAAGTAGCCTGTGAAGGAAAACATCCTGAAAATAATTATTTTAGAATTCCAAGATACAATCCTGTTCTTATTGACATAATTTTGGCGATTTCACTGGCCTGTGTCCTAAAGCATGGAAGTTGTAGCTGAGAACACAATCAGGATACAGCCCCATAAATAATAATTTTCCAGAGGCTTTATTCTGACAGTATCAGTTGTCATTCGTTCCCATTAAGTGATTTGAGACCACATGGGAGTAATTAAGGTGCCTAAACAGTGGCATGTAATGACATTTTTAAGTATGCTAAGGGGTAACCTGATGAGGCACTGAGGCACTCACATGGGTTGGCAAACAAAACATTGGGTTTAACAAAGACCCTTTACACGTCCCCTAAGTGACAGCTGGAAGCAAGAGCATTTCAGATGGCACAAGATATCTGTGTTTACTCAGAAAATTCAATCAAGTGTCTAAATCACTATCTTTGACTAGGACTGAATATGCAACTTGTTCTGGGTAAATCAGTTGCTGCCACTTATATGGAGACCTAACAACTTTTAACAAGTATTAAGGACATGATTAGATGGGGACAAGTGACCAGGCAGGAACATTCAAGGAAGTAATTTCCTCTTTTCACAAAATTACCAGCCTTCAGCTGAGCCTGAATAACTCCTTTTGGCATGCCCTTAATGAACTGAAATATAACTTAAATATATTAGTGTAAAGAAATCATCATTGTCTTCTGCATTTCACCCATTTTTACTCTGTTGGTACGACGGATGGAGAGCATGCACATGGGTAGTGCCAGCATTTCAAATAAGGAATGGTGCCTTAAATCTCCTGCCACTGACAGTTATTTTCAAAGGTGAGAGCAAAAGACTGGCAGCTTTTGTCTTCAGGTGAAAAGACACAGTGTTGAAAGGTCTGAATGAGCTAAACCTGTGGTTATCCATGGCTCACTGGTTATTGCGTTCTGTGTTTATATTAGTGTTCTTTTTGGTGTGCTTTACATGAGCTACTTAGTTGATTTTGATTTCTTGTATCACAGCAAGCATAAAAAGTATCTGTAGTTATTTGTGTCTACAACATTGCGTCTATAAAATTGATGCCTAGTTAAAGATGAGTTGAAAATCTTGCCTCTAGATCAAATTTAAAATCAGTGATGCACCGCATGAGAAATATCACTCTTAGAGTGCTTCTCCTGTTGTTGCTATTACGTGTCTTGCTGGGCTTTTAGAAGATTAATTCTCTTTCATTCTTTGGTTGGGTTTTTTTGGGAATCATGCCCAAATCATGTGCCATGTTTTGGGCACAATACAGATTTCATTCCAGCCAAAGTAATTCAGTAATTGCAGTAACTTCCATGTGAGAATGTTATGCTGAAAATCTTGTTTGTGGGAAAAGAGCAAGGATATTTTTTTACTATAGGTAAAAACCCAAGAATTTATAGTTTGCATAAGTGAAATCTCAACAATCAAATCCAGGAATTGTTATTTATTGAGATCTAAATGTTCCAGAAAAAGAAGGAATTATGCAGTTAAACCACACTTCTCATTCTCTATGCTTTGTCCTGGTATTGTGCTTACTCTTCTCCTGCTCCTCTGGAACCCAGGATTGGCAGTTTAATTCTGGTGGTGGTTGTTGGGGAGGGTGTTGCAGCAAATAGTATCTGGAGTTCACCAGTGTTCATGTTGATGGTTTCCTTTTCCTTGCCCTAGGAACCCGCTGGGGTTCATTTTCAGACTTAGCTAACACGATTTTACACCTACCTCTTCATCTGCCTGCAGCTTCACATTACGTCCAAATTTACCATGCACGGTAGCTATGTCAGATATGACTGCATTCTCTTTGTTACCCTGAAACCCAGTTTTGTTCAGCTCCAGATCTATATTTCTTTAATTAACTGTGGGTGAGCTGGCATTAATGCCAGCCTGTGCTTGTCTCTTAGTTTTTACTCCTCTGTGCCATGCTGTGCGTCTCCCCTTTCTCAAGGCCTCTGCTATCCTACCAGACCTGTGTTTCTCTACACTACATCAACATGGTACAGTCATTAGGTATCTCTTTGTACATGAAATAGGTGGTTGTTATTTTTATTTATGTAAAACTATAGTCATACCATAGAAAGATAAACCAAAGTATTGCAAATCATATATAGACACCTGGTCTACTAGAGAAAGTGCTTTCACAACTAAACCAAGCTAAGAGAAGCTCAAGCAGGTCTCTTTCCCCTTTTGCTGGCACCTGCACGGATGATCTTCCAAGGATACAGTCCCACTGCAGCTGCTGGTAGAACCCCCTTCTCTCACATACACACAGCCACACAAACACTGTGGACGCCTCTGGTAAATGGCCATAGATAACACTACAAAGTAGTGTTCCCTAGATTGCCTCTTCTCTAGTTGCACAGTGCCTAGTGCATGCAAACATATCTCTCATTTGAACCCCAGACCCCACAGCTGCTGGCTGGGACTCCCTGGTCCCTCTTGCAGCCCTTGGGTCCATCCTGCTTCCAGCCCAGGCTTACAGGTGTTAAACCCTACTTGCCAGCTAGTTGGTTGCTAGTGATCACTCACAGGCACGTACACAGCTGTATGATATGTACATGGTAACAGTCACCCCAGTGACTGTTGCCACAGACACGTGGGCCCCTTTGACTCCAGGTCCTATCACGTTCACTGACACTTATAAGCCCCATAAAAATGCACACGTGCAGAATAGAGAGCTACTCACCCAAGAAGACAGCTGGAAATAGAGCTCAATGCAAAGACAGAAAAGTCTGCACCTACCAGTTGCAAGGCGTGACACTGACTAGCAACTTGCTCACATGCAACCAACCCTTTCTCCTGTTTTCCCTCTATTTCCCCACATTTATTTACCTTTACCCCTCCCTTTCTCTACCTTTGAATATTCTTCTAAATATTCCATGATGAATCTAGTATAAGCCAAAAACTGTATTTCGAGCACCCCACAATGTGTCCCACCACTCACCCAGTCTGTAAGGTGTGCTCCCATTGACTGATGACGATACGCGGGTAGACTTCACAACTCGTTGAATTTGTAAAGTAGGTATGCTTTATTCAGTGCTGAGACGCATGGGGGATTGCTCCTCCAAAGGCATGCATGCCTCAGCATTGTTCTCCTTCATATTTATACATGTTCATGAGGTTACACAACACACTTATACGTATTCGTGACCTATCCCCTCTTGTATTATGATGAGTTAAAAGGTCCTTGCTTGCGTAGTGCCTCCTGGTGGTCGTGGGTGAGGATCCCAAGATGAAGTAAAGAGTCTTCCTTGAACTTTCAACTCTGGTCATTGCACATGTTCCCTGGTGATTTAGTCACTGTCCAAACGCAAAGTTGATTTCAGCCGGTTTGGGGGTCCAGAGAACAGGAACCGAGTTAGTGTTCCTTCCTCTTATCAACAGCCTTGGTCCTCTCACCCTGTTCCGGCAAGCATGATAAGTGTTGAACACGCATTTGTTGAGTAAGCATGAATAAACAGTAACATTGTTAAGCAAGTGGCTTAACCCTAACCCCCCTGTACATTGGTTAACCCTTCACATCAATGGTACTGGGTGAGAAAGTGACATTCTTTAATCTCTCTAAAGTTCTTCATAGGAACAGTAAAAATACATTCATTATTGCTGTTTTGCCCTCAGGTAAGGTTCCAGTTACATCACTAGTTCAATAATTTTATTTATGTGTAGTTGCCTTTGGCTTTCTTGCCTTATTTTTTATTTGTCTCTTAGTATAGAAATAGATGCATGCGTGTCTCTTCTTGTTATTAGCATTTCAGTATCAAACCCCATCAGAGGTGTACTGAGATGCCAGATAGCAGAAGGTAACTCAGGTAACTCATCTGTTGAGCAGTTGAATTATGGTCAAGCCACTGGATGAGTGAATGTCAGAAGATGAAGACCCAGATAGTAACAAAAATAAGTAAATAAAAGAGTTGATTTTGTTATCAGATGTAGGTGCTATAGATGTAAGTTATCAGATGGTGGATAATATATAACGGCTCTTTTTAGGGTAAAGGTCATAAAATCATACAATCATAGAATCAAATAGGTTGGAAAAGACCTTTAAGATCATCAAGTCCAACCTTTAACCCAAGAACTGTCAAGTGTGTCAGCCAGCATCAGCCTTTTGATTTTATTTTCGATCTGCAGCTAATAAGTTCGTGGGTTCCATATTAACTAGCATTAATCACAAGTGGTCATGTCATTAAAGAGCTGAAATGCTCATAACAAGATATAAAATTATCATTAAAATGCTTCCATTTCTACCCTGGAAGAAGTGCATATTGCAATCTCTCAAGAGACTGAGAACACCAAAACTAGATTATAACTTCTTATTTGTTTTTATTTACATTTGGGGTATTAAATATATGTAAGTCCTTCTGTATTACAATAGTTGCCCTCCTAATTGCCTGTGATTATGAGGTGAAGTGTGTATTTTATCGCAACCAACGTCTAGCACACATGGTCTGAGAATACTTCAACTCTAATTGTAGAAAGTTAATTACACCAAAAAATGCTCAACCATGAAACTGAAGATATAGAAAACATTATACTTGTCAAAGGAATTAATCTCATGGTGACAAAACCCACTATTCTCCCACTATTTTTCATTGTCACTCACTTTAGGTCTTTGTCACCCATCTAAACCCCAGTGGACTGCAAGCTCTGACCCTTGACTTACAAGGTTAGAAATAGCAGAAAAGTTTTGATCCATCCAATCCCAATTTTTGTGTCCTTTTTTTTTATGTGCTTATTTTGATTGTCATATTAATCATCTGTCAAATAGCATTTCTTAGCTTTGAAAGGAACTGTGTCCATTTTCTTCAGTTCAATAACCTAAAACTGCCAAAAGTGAACTGCTCATCTCACTGTGAATAAGTTGAATTGTATTTGTCATTTCTAAGCTTGCTGACGGTTTCTCTTCCTAGCCAAGTATAATCTTTTGTGATAGATGAAATATTGTGTATTTAACTGTATATTGGGCTTTGTTGTTGGTTTTTTTTTTGTGAGTGGGTTGATTATTGATGTACATGTCATGAATGAGGGGGAAAATCCGTGGCCGTTAATGACTCCAAGAAGAAAAACAGCACCTTTCACATGAATGCTGTTTATTAGTTCTGTCAAATCTATTCTTATATCCTTAATTATTGAACAGAGCTCTATTTTGTGAGGTACTTGGAGGTGCAGGAAAAAAATGTACCTTTTCATTAAGATTTTCAAACTCTTTGTAATATGTACAAAACTTCACCTCAATTCAGCTCAGCTGAGCCTACTGCAATATCCGAATAAGTAAGATAGTGACCCAGCAGAACACTTTTTTCCTGAAAATTAGAACTGCTAGGAGTTCTGCAAAGGTATATGAATTTATCTGTTGGCATGCACAGTTGTTATTCCCCAGTGAGATCTGGATGCCTTCAACTCCCAACTAATGAAAAATGCCAGATATATGTAAGGTTTTGAAGGACATATTCTAAAATAGAGCCTTTGCCAAGATTATGCTGACAAGTTGATGTCTTAAGTTAGTATCATTATCATAATGTAGTTCTCTACCATCTGCTTGGTTCTCAATGACCAAATGATGGCAGCTTTGTTTGTGTTTGTCTCAATAATAGAGTTAAAAAAACCCCAAAACACAAACAAACAAAACCCCACAACCAAACAGAAAAAGCCCCCAAAAAATAAACCTAGCAGCAGAGAGTTAGACAAGAGAGAAATGTTCACTGGAGAGCTAGCTTGGTTTTCCATGCAGATATGGCTAACAACAGCTAAATTACCAGGAAAAGATTAACATAAAACATACCTATATTGCTGAGACATTCAAACGAGAATGAAGGCAACAAGGTTGCTGTTGAATAAAGCGAATAAGGTGTCACTACTTATAGAAACTTTAGAAACCCTTAAAAACATTGCTTAGTTGTCCTGCATTCATCAAGGTCCATCAGCCTTTATTTTCCTTCCCCCTTACCATCTTATAACCTTCTTGGACTATTAGAGAAACTCAAATGCGTCCAAAACTAGATTCTGAATATATTAGAATAATCTTAATTTTTATGCTGAACAGATTTTAGGACTATGGCATAGATTGAAGCATCATGATACATGCCACTTTTGAGGTTACCCTTGTAATCTACCATGCACATTTTAAAGCAAACAAAGCTGCTGGTAGAACTTTAGAAGTGATTAAAAGGGTCCTGAGAGAACAATACCATTTATGTTCAAATGTACCTGGCAGGTCATTATATAGGTGAGGGAAGGGGTGAGGCATCCCTTATAGCAGCTGGAGAGTCCAGTCTCCCAGAGAATCATAGACACAAACATATTGTCAGTTGTATGCGCCTCATGGTCTTGGGAAAAGAGTGTTTCTAGAAATAAAAGCAAATGTGTCTTTCTTGAACCGAGAATTTGTAGAATATGACCCTCAGTACAAAAGTATCCAAAATACAAAGAAATAAAATGCAAAACCTCAGTGAATTTGGGGGTAAGACGTTTCTTACTGCATGTCAGTAACCCAAGACAAAAGTGAAGATGTTTGAAGGTGTTATACCATCATCATTTTCATCTTCTGTAGGTAAGTATATGAACTACTGTTTCTTAGACTCATTTGTGATTTGCCTAATTTAGCATTTTGGAAACCAATATTACTTAAAAATCCCTGAGGACATAGTCACCAACTCTAAAATATGTACATGAAGAGATACAGCTCATGAATTAGAACTGTAAGACAGCCATGCACATCAGTATGCTCTCCAGCACGCCAATGAAGCAAACAAAACTAAATAATGCAGTGAACCAGCTACTACAGCTACATACAGATTGTTGGCTCAAAGGGAGTAAAACAGAGTGAAGGGAAACAAGGGTGAAATGTTAAATGCATACTTTAGCGTATTGATAGGGATAAGACAGATGCGACAGGCCTAGTATGCAAGGTCAGAAATGGTGTAAAAACAATCCCCCCAAGGAGTGTGCTGAGCCTGACTGGCCTGCTAAGAAACTCTAGGATTTTGGTTTTAAAGTACATGAGATAATAAACAGGATCAGATGCAGGGAACAAGGAGAATTTCAAATTCTGAGGCCATGTTTATGGTTTCTATTTCTGATATGTTTTGATTAATAATAGCTATGAAATTATAGCAAGAATAACCTAGGAGTTTGAATGTTAAGGGTTTTATCTGATACTATTACATTTAGTTTAGTTAGTGCTTCTGGCGTACAGCTATTTTGACACTGCTGAGATATTTACAGGCTGAGCTCAGGAGGAGAAACATCTGCTGATTTGATCAGAGGAGCATATGGTTAGCAAATTAAGATGTGGAACCATGAAGTAGTAATAGGAAAGCAAGAATACTGTGGTTGTAGTCAGAAATGAAAAGGAAAAGGGAAGAAAAAATAATAATCTTTCTGGTAGAGATTGAACCACAAATCGGATTCTCTACTGAAAATGCTTCATATATATAATATTTCCAGCAATTCTCTCATCTCTGCCTGCAAGTGGAGTTTGTTTTTCCATCAAAAAAAATCCTTAGTCTCCCTGTTCCAAGACGTAGAATATCTGTATGGTGAAGGTTTCCGTGTATGCAATTCTTTACAAAAGGAAATTGAATAACCAGTTTACATTGTAATGTTTAAATAGTGGCAAAAATTTAGGAAAAGAGGTAGTGACATTTTAAGCTCTTATCAGTCCTTCTATTAGCTGTTTTAAGGAATCATAAGTATATATATTTATGCCTCTTTCTGTGTTTACATAGACAAATGTCTGAGCTGAGTGTACGGTGAAAGGCCCAGTAGAAATTGTAGAATGAAACTATAGAATCATAGAAATCAGCTATTTTAAGATGGAAAAGAAGAAAGCAGTTATTTAAAATGAAGAGGTTATATCATAAGTTCTGTTTTGGAAGCTTAGATGAAATAGTTTCTTCTTCTGTGTCTTTGTATGTTAAACATGGCTCTTTGGATTTCCTCTTGATTCGCTATGTTGATTCAGAAGCAGATTCATAGTGCAGATTTGGTATGGTCGTTTTTGTTTTCAAATCTTGAGCTGATGGTTTGTGAAATTATTTCTTGACCTGCCCCTGGCAGAGGGGTTTTTCCAATATTTTTCTCTTCACTATTTATTACTGTGATTTCAGGAACTGTCATTCCAAGTGCCTAGAAAACTTTTGAATATATAAAATTGAAGGGAACCCACATACGATTACTTTTGGTTGTTACTTGCAACTTTTTGAAAGTTTCTTATTCTGAAAACTTTTAAAACTTTGCAAACTTTAAACTACCTCTGCTTGTGATTTCAAGTGTTACATTTAGAGGGGTGGATTGATCAGAGGGAGGGAGAACCAGACCCTTCAGGAATACTTTTTTTATGTTGCCATAAGGAACAGTTCTCATATCTGTTAACTCTTGAGTTTACTAGTACTGGGGAAGAAGTTCCCTCCAAAATACTTTTCATTTAGGTATATTTATGCAATAAATTCTATGTTTGGGGAAGTTTTTTATGTCTGTATAATATCAGAGTTGTCACATTATTTTCTACGTGTTTATAAAATGAGATTTTTCATTCAAAGTAGGATTCCTTTCTGACTCTGATCTTACCTATGACCCTGGAGTTTTTTCATATCACATTAAAAAAGGATAAATATGAACCAGTAGTTATTATCCTCTTGAGATGTGAACTGAGACAGACAATGGAGTTTGTTGATCTTTCTTTTCTCTAACTTATTTTATAATAAATTAGTGAGATTAATCACTGCATATGGACCTCTACTCTTCGTTCTGTGTGATGACATCCCACCCTGGTTTATCACATCAAGTTAACACAGGAGATCCAAACCAAGAGAATTGACTGGAGATTTTGGTCCTTTGAAACAAGTTACCAGTTTGAGAGTTATTTATGTCTGCACTGATCATGAACAGTGATAATCACATCATTCTAATAATGTGATGCTAGATATCGGCAAAATGAAGAACCCAAGGTTCATGATCAGACTATAAGATTTGACTATCTTCTGGAGAGTTTTCCATCAGCCTTCCCAAAACTGGGACAAATTCTCACCCTGGCAGCAGGGTGTTCTCCAGGCTGAACTGGCATTCAGTGTTTTTTCTTATTTTTAAGCTTTCATCCTTGCTGCTTAAACCCAAAATAGAGTCAATATTGCAAATGCGGTAACAGACGTATGGAATTACCAGTCACTATTCTGACTTACGTAATTTAACAATACAACTCAAAATGAATTGTACAATAAAATAGTGTTGTTTGGTTTTCTTTTTTTGTTCATTTTATAGCTAAAGAAACCTGTTTTATTGGCAAAAGAAAAAGCAAATTTGACAAATTAAAATAGTGACAGGGTTATTTATAGGTTATGCTGACATCCAGGTTATCTTTTACTGTAGTTCTGTTCTTTGAACAATTTGAGATCAAAAGGGGCCATCCTGGTTATTGAACTTGCTTCGATGACAGTACAGGAGCAGATGTCCATCCAAACATACCCCTTTCAAGCTCAGAGTTTAGCAAAGCACACTTCCATGTGTTGAAGTAGATATTCAGTCTTGATCTCAAGTGCTGAAAGATGCATGATGTGCTTTTAATAATTTAACCAGCAAACTCTTGTCATTAGTTCTAGCCTGAAATTAGTTCATATAGTTTCATTTTTTCTCTTTCCTAGATTAAAAACCCCTTTGCTATAAAAAGTATTTCTCCCATGTAGACTTTTAGGAGCCACAATCAAGCAACCATTTCTCTTCATCACTGACAGGCATTTATGTGACACCATAAATGTAAAGAAAACTTTGTCATGTTAATTGAAAAACAGTGTCCAAATAAATGCCTTATTGACATAGTAGATAGCTGTATTGTGTGTTGGTTCTACTGGCTGATTTTCATAGAAGAAGACAAAAGATGTCCTTCAAAAGACCCGATCCCATATTTGGTAGCTGAAAGCTGTATAAATCCAAACTATAGATAAAATGCTTGTTTCTGAAGGTGGTAATAAGGGGTCACTGGCAGAGACTCTGATAGAAGGTGAAAGCGTTTCTGTCACTTGGAGGGTTTGGGCAGAAATGGAGAGATTCTGAGTGCATCAGATCAATACATAGGTAAATTGTTGGCAAGAACCCCTTTAATCTCTTTGGTTCAATTATGAAACGGAGTAAGTGAAAAGCCACCGTGACTCAAGGAAATGGTAATAGGAAACTAGTGGAGAGACTGTCATATTAATGTCAGTATTTTCTGGAACATGAAAGAGCTAGCCACTCTCATAGAAACATCTCAAGAGCAGTGGGTTGGTTAAGATATAAACCACTTACGTGGGTATATTTTGTTTGAGATGGTTTGAAAAAAACCAGAAACAAAATCTCATTGCAGTGTAATAACAAACACCTTATCAGAAACCATTAACCTCCCTATCCTCCAAACTGTGAAATCCTTTCTAGAAGTTCAGAACATGTGTCAGGATATCCTGACACTCTGATACTACCGCATTAAAAAGAAAAAATAAGTAACTTCATATACAAATCTTGGCCTATTTTGAGGCTTACTGTGGGATTTTTAGTGCCAGTCTTTCAGAAAATGCTGCTTTGCTACTTTGCCTATTAAAAGTGTTTAGGAGTTGTTTTGTTTTCATTTTATTATCTAGGGGAAATATTTGTTTTTAAAATAGCTGGTGGTGGAGAAAAACACAATTCCCACATGAGTCCCCAGATATTTTTCTTTTGATGAGTGTAATACAGGTGAAAGAGAATAGGTTAGAACTATAACTGCATACAGTGGTAGAATAATAAAACAGCGAAGTTAGTTTGAACATTGTGTGTGAGCTGGTGCCATGCTGGTTTTACTCTAGATACAAAGATCTAGATAAATATTCAAAACCGCGTTTCAGATTCTTCTGATAATGAAGCGTTACTGTTTGAATCAGTGCATATTATACTAAATATGATTCACAGTGCTCATACAAGGTTCAGTTTTGCCCTTGCTACTGTATATATACACTGAGCTACTGCTGAATTTGAGCAGGAATGCTGACACATTACATGGGGGAGACGTTGACCCTAAAGGGGCACTTGGATTTCAGCTTGCAGTCCAGAAAAGCACTGCTGTTTAAGCCAACAATTCAGTACAGTGCAAACCGGAGTCCCAGAGATATTTATTAGAGAAGGACTTTAGTTCTTTAAAGCTTAAATGCCTTTCTGGGCAAGGCTTTAAAACAAGTCATCAGATATGGTTTTGCTTTTAAAGTTCAGCCAAATAATTTGATCCTCTCAGTAAATAAAATGCAGACATTCATCAAATGTAGTTTATCATGTGGACTGAAAATACCTCCAATTTTTAAGTACACTCACTTTGAGGTTATTTTAGGAAGAATTTGAAATACATTTTTCACCTGGTCTCTTTTAAACATCTCTTTTAGGATGTGACAACGTGTCTGTTATGTCTTTATATGGGACCCTAAGATTAGGATTTTCCTTATAGATGTCTACATATGAGGAGCCAGAAGGCACTCTGTTCATTTGCTCTTATCTTTCAGTGAGTATCCAGTGGTTTAATGGGGTAAAAAAGTTGAGTGATTACAACCAACCTTATGCCATATAGAAATACCAGCCAAGGAAGTCCCTTGCGTGAAGGGCCCCTGGGGAAGTCTACTAAAGGAAACCTAACCTCACTAGTGGAAGGACCAGGATCTCTGCAGATCATAGCACCAAGAGTACTGTCACTTAAAAATATCAGAAGAGAAGATGGCTTCTTCTTTTCTAAAATGGTGCAGTCTGAAAGCTTCAAAGCTCCCGCTCTGATCATCTTGCCCATCATTGCACTTGCTGCGGAAGATCGCTATTCTGATGAGCTTGGTTGTGAATCCTTCTGCAAATGGAGAGTTTGAGTGACTGGATGAAGACATGGAGTGCATGCACAAAACAGAACAGGAAAACTGCTCTTACTGAAATTATTCAGAATAGAAATGAAATTCAGAAAATGAATATGTTTGTTCTGAAGAAAATTAACTCCAGCCCAGTGCATATAAACAGAGCCCCAGGATGTGCTCAGGAGACAGTGAAGGGTTTATGATAACACTCTTGTGGTTAACGTTTGCCTTTTCTGAATCAGACTATGAGGTGTAAAGCTAGCTCAGCATTACAGGCTTCATATCAGGATGCAGGCAGCCATGAAGTGTTAGTAAAGAAATTTATCACCATAACTGAAATTCCTCTATGGATCTACTTTAGGGTATAGTTTCACAAGATGCTTGCTTGGCATACAAATACAGTTTAGGACATTTCTACGGTCTTGTCTTCCTATGATGCTGTTCAGTCCCTCTTGTGCTAGTACAGCTCTTTGTGGATTTGTGGTTAACTGCCTCACTGAGATGAGTAAATTGGAAGCAGTGAACAGTAAGGGTTGGACTGGGGTTGTGAACTTATTGCTGCCAATGCTGTCACTTTCTAAAAATGCAGACTATGTTTATTCTTCACATAGGCACAATAAAATCGATTGTAAGATTTAAGTGAACTTCTATTACTGCAATTAGTATTTGAATCTCATTTATAATTATCCATATGGTTTTCCTGGTGGTTAGTTTTTCCCCCAAATGGTACATTTAATTAGCTTAAATATCCTTTAAGTGACTATCTTGCTTTTTAAAAGCAACAAAGCTCCCCTTCTCTTCCAAATTCTTCAACATGATGTCACTGTTCTTCTGTTGCCATTGCATGCTCCCTTCTTGACAGCAGATGTACAGTCCACAAATGTTAGCTAGTGGTAGCTAGAATATATGAGAATATATTTTTCCAATAAAATACCTTTGTTAATATGTTTCAAATATTTCTCCCCTATTGTTGCAGTACTATGTTACTCAGGGGGAAACATGAAGCCAGAGGATAAGCTCCAGAATAAAACTGAACTAAAAAGACCCCTCAAAATTGCTCTTATTTTGGATGACCTATAGGGATTGCTGGGAAGGGCCTGCAGGAGTGCACTAATTTCTCAGGTTATTCTTAAAATGTCATTTGCTGACACCATCAGAGAACAAACAAGGGAACTTGTGTGTGCTGGGTCAAGGTAGAGAAATATAATGAAATAAAAGTTTTTTGGTTTTAACTCTTGAATGAAGAAACTTTTATAGATTCTTACCTTTTGTAGTATTTGTTCCTGAAGCCTGAGTTGCTCTCAGGAACAGATGTTTTTCCCCAGTAATAAGACTTTCTAATCAAAAGTCTTTGCTCACAAGAGCAGTATATTGATTACCGAAGTCACTGCTGAACCCTTTATAAGCTGCTTGGTTCATAGCTAGACACAATTTGAAAAGTGCCTTTCTCAAAATCATAGTTGCACACCTCAGAGTGTTTAAGGAGCTTATAAATGTTGTTAACAGGCGATTGAGTAAAGCTTAGCTTCAGTCTGACGATGAAAGTGCCTGGATGCTCAGTTGATGTGACGAGAGCTCAAGCTGTTCTGCTTCTTATAATCAGTTAGCATGAGTATTCTGATAATTTTTCATTGCTTCTTCCAAAAAAGACCTGGATTATAAGAAAGTGGTGAAAAAGCCCAAGTGGCAGTAACATGAATATGGAACATTTGTGCTCATAAAGTGCAGTGGTGAGTGCTCATAAGTGAGTGATAAGTGAGCTCATAAGTGGTGAGTGCTCATAAAGTGCATTGTGCTCAGTGGGCAGTTCCAGGGTTGTTCCAAGATCTGAATCTGCAGTAGTATTTTGTGTTACTTACAAGTATTATTAATATCAGCAGATATAAATATCAGACTACACCAGTCACGACCGTCACAGTTTACAGAGCAATTTGATTCCCTCAGAACATGAGAACTTTTTCTTCACAAAAGTTTCTCCAGAAAGCAAAAATTGAAAGTATTGCTACTGCTTTAATAACACGATGAGCAGTGCTAACATGCCATGTGACAGTGTGTGGTGTGATGTTAATGAAAGTATGTCAGTGAGATAAATGAGAGGAGGAGAAAATGGTGGGACAAAAGAAGATGTGAAAAAATAGGTGAAAAGGAAGACAAAGGCAACCAGAGGAAGAGGGAAAGAAAGCTAGAAAGAAAAGTCTCTTGGGAAGGGACACCAAGTGAAGCGAAGAGATTTCTTCTGAAGAGATCTACTAACAACCAAAATTGGGGTCAATGTAAATCTCTTCTACAGTGTGTCTCTACTCACAGGCAGACTTACACAGACATAATCAAGGTCTACTTACAACCTGGTGTTTAATTGTAAGACTTTTATTGAAACTACACTTCAATGGGAACAAACCCCGAAGTTCTTGCTAAATGGTTTCTGAAAGTTTTTCGAAGACTGCAACATTTCATGGCTTTGCAGAAGGAAAGTTGCCTTTGTAACGAGACTATGAACAATTCCCAGTCTACAAAAGACAGTGAAAATTAAAGGAGGCAACATAAATTCACAGAACCGCTATGGTTTGGGAGCCTGCAGTTTCTGATATCACCTGTACTTGTGGCTTTGTGTTATTGGGTGCTATTAATCTCAGAAGAAACAATTCTCTTGTCTAAGGAATGGCATCAAGAAAAGGTATTACTGCGGAACTTGCAGGAAAAAAGCCAGTAGGTTTATTCAGTCCTTTCATATGTAGCTTTTGATCTTTTAAGCTCTGCAACACCATGCAATTGTGCAGAGGAAATTAGAGATATGCAGCAACTGATTTTAAATCACAATCAAGAACATTTTGCACATTACAAGTGAAATATAATGGGAAGCTATATATAACACAAAGAAAATCACTAACATTTTCAAGAATAAGTCTTTATTTCATTTCTGAGTATTATCTGCACAGTTCCATCAAAAGCTGGTCCAAGTACAATATGCAAACCAGCCCCTGTGACCTCCTCTTTCAGCTGGTGCTTCAGGCATAGGAAAGATGGAGGGGTATAAGTAAAGGTGGCCACTTTGAACAAGCTTTGACATGTGTGCTGTGATGGGCTGACTGCTACATTTCCATTCCCCAAATCTCATTCTGCTATTTCATGGTTGGCTGAGTTACAAACAAACAAGCAGGTATTCAGAGAGAGGCACAGGTTCTTCCCCTCACTTTTCCGCTTGGATCTCTGTTGAGTTATATAATCTTTTTTTCTGACTAAGCTTGCCAATCTGAAAGGAAAGTGGTAATAATGATAATTAACTTCCTTTGTAATGAATTTTCACATGTAGAGATGAAAATTGCTCTGTCAGAGATAATGTTTAGTATAATTTTTTCCCTGCCTGGCTTTCTTGTTTCTCTTGTAGGATACTTATATCAAGTTGGGTTTTTAAGTTCACTTCCAACAGACTTATTAGTCATTTATAATTCATATTCAAATAAGGAATTAGTGACATTCAAAAGAAGTTCTTGAAGATTTCCAGTAGATTAATAAAGAGAATAAGGCACAATATTCTACAGCAGTTTTCCTTCAGGAACACAGAAATAAGAACATTCCTTTGTTTACATTGATGCAATGTGATCCTAAAGCAAAATATTTCTGACAATAAAGTTTGATTTGTGGGTGAAAAACTGGAAGAATTTATGGGATAACTTACATAAAAGTTCAAATCTTCAGTAGGTAAATGGGAATAAAAAAGGGTCAGACTGCAGTATGTGTTGGGAGCTTCCTTGACTGCACTTATGTTATACCTGACCTGATTTGTCTGCTTTGCAGTCTGAGCTTATGATGTCTATAAATACTATGCCTCTGTATATAAATCATATGCATATAGGCACTTGCTGCTTATATTTTTTTTCACTGGTAGAAGATTAATATTAATATTCATGTCTGTTCTAAGAAAGTAGAAATAGATAGAAATAGGTAGCAATGCTTGAAGATTTTTGTTTCGTTTGGACTTTTTGCTTGATTAAAACGAATAATAAAAAAGAAACCAAACACAAAACCAAACACTTCCAGAAATCCAAAATATCTTTTCTGATGCAATGTAAACTTCCTTCACATTGCACCTAAAAACGCAGCATTCATCTTTGACACAAGAGCACTTCTTTCATTTCTGTTTAACTGTCCCTTGTAGACACTGTCACTTTGTTGTGAAAGTTGACAGATACCTCCTGTCTCAGAATCTGTAGCCTCATCATTGTCACCTGGTTTAGGAGGGCTTGATATTTAACTACTGACTGAATGAGATTAGACTGATTGTAAAAGCCGTATCTCAACCTTGGGGAATGGAGTCAGGGAAGAATGGAAAAGAATTCTTCAATTATTAATTAGGTTCTTTGCTTTTTAGTGTTGCAGCTGAGGTCTCCATCAGATCCTTCATGTGGCATGGAACCTCTCCCTAGATTTTGGCTTAAAATAACGGATTACAGAATGCCTATGTCCTTAATATTCTCTAACTCTCCCCATTGGCATGATTATTTGTATAGAACAGAAAGAAATGCACAGGTAATATGTAAATTGTGAGCCAAACCATTAAATGTATCAAGCTCAGTGTTAGAAGAAAGTGCTAAGCTTCAAAATGGATGGACATCTTTCTGAAGGAAAGAAGGGTGTAGGATTCCTCTTGCTTGAGACGTGTTCTGCCTAGTACATAGGTGTTGGATGTCCAGAGTCTTCTAACCCAGAAGTAATCTCATAGAATCACAGAATTCCAGGCTGGTTTGGGTTGAAGGGACCTTAAAGCTCATCCAGTTCCAACTCCCTTCTATGGGCAGGGACACCTTTCACTAGATCAGGTTGCTCCAAGCCCTGTGCAGCAACCTTTCCTTGAACACTGCCAGGGATGGGGCAGCCACAGCTCCTCTGGGCACCCTGTGCCAGCGCCTCAGCACCCTCACAGGGAAGAGCTTCTGCCTAAGAGCTCAGCTCAGTCTCCCCTCTGGCAGGTTAAAGCCATTCCCCTTGTTCTGTCCCTACAGGCCCTTGTCCAAAGCCCCTTTCCAGGTTTCCTGTTGCCCCTTTAGACACTGCAGCTGCTCTAAGGTCCTCCTTTAAGGAGCCTTCTCTTCTCCAGGCTGAACCAGCTCAGCTCTCTCAGCCTGGCTCTAGAGGACAAGATAATATGATAAGCAGTGAGACCTCAAGCCTGTCAATATCTCTCTGGAGACTGCAATTCCAGGAGCCAATAAGCAATGTATTAGCTATAATTTGCAATATTCTTTCCCTAATGCTTTGTAATTATTGCTGGGACCTGATTCGTATGCTGGAGACAGGTGTGTGAGTATTGTATTGTAAAGGTTCCCGAAACCACTTCCCCACTGCTGTTTATAATAAAAGCCGTTTTCCCTGGAAACATGGAAGGCTGTATTTTGAAGCAATTGGCCTTTTCATATGTTGTGGCACCATGGGCTAGAAGATGTTTGAAGCACAATTTCCATGCAATTTAAGATTTCCTTTCTAGCTGTTTCAGAAATCTGTTTCCTTTTATTTCTTCTTTTTTCAGAAGGTCACTTCATTCTACGAAGTCAAGGGGACTCGACAGATTATTGTCTACCCTTTGCTTTCTGGCCTGTATCCTGTTGCCTCCTAGCTGGCTTTAAATAGTTCATTGTGACAACTCACTGCTCCTGATTTCTGTATACACTCTCAATTGCTGTCCTGATGCATATGAAAAACTGTGTTTGGCTCTGAGTCTGGCAAGCTCTGCAGCATGGTTTTTGTGGGTTTTTTTAGGGTGAGATGTGAATAAAAATCACTGCTATATATTATAAAATATGTGAGGAGAACCAGCTGGTAAGATAGGAGTGTGGATCTCATTAATTCTAGTTCCATGTATTAGTCATTGGAATTTAAAACCAAAAAACAATATGCAAAATTGTCCTAGAAACGTGATCTTTCTTCCTTGTCTTAATTAGAATTGTCTGTTAAACTCTGTGCATGTCAACTTAGGCATCACAGTCTGGGTACAGGATGTTTATTAAGTTGATATGAACACAATAGCATCTGCAGTTTAAAAGCTAATATTTATGGGTCTAATTCAATCAAGAAATACATTCAGCTTCTGTGGTGCACAAGAGAAAGCAACTCTCAGTGTGTTTGATTCAACTTGTTCCTAGTTGAACCAGGAGTGCTCTGGGAAACATATGAGCATTTGTACCCATTTGTACCTTATAAATACTACAGTCAGGGAGAGATCTTGAAATTGAATGGAAAAAATGATGTGAGAAATGGGAGATTTGAGTATCACTCAGATATGCGGAAAACAATATTCATTCAACCCATTAATAAGACTTTAAACCACTGATGAAATTGCTATCTATGCATGACTATTTCTAGGGTAATCACTTTGCTTCAGAAGTGTGCAAATCAACTCCTGGTCTTGCAAAAAGATGCTGATGACCATCTAGAGGTCTTACACAGCTGCTCTGGATGATAAAGCGAAACTGTACAGGACTGCATATATGTAAGCCATGCAACCTCAAGTACAATACATTTCCATCAGTTCAATGGATTTTGGATCAGGATCATAAAATAACCTCCAACACAGCTTATTGCTTTGCATTTCAGAGCTATTCTTTGATGATTGGGGTTGTTCAGAGAATGGAATTGGACTGTGTTGTGCACTGCAGTACAATTTTGCCATGTTTTTTTTCATTTTTAAAAACAAATGGGTACAGAAAGTGTATCATTAACATCTGAAAGCCAAGAACTGTAATATAAAAAAGCTTGGAAAGGACATATTGACATTTAACCTCACAGTTTCATTAAGTCTTAACTCTGTGCATAGAAAAAGTTAATTACATGGTACTTTAAGTCTTCACAAAAGGTCAATTCACTAGTACTATGTAGCAGCAGAGGTTGGAAAGGTAGTGCTCTAAGTAGGAACATGCTTTTAATAGTCAATTGAGGCGAATCATAAGAGCTTCACAGAGCATGCTTGGTAATGAGATTCAATTATTTCCAACAAGAATTTGAAGCCCCCCTGAGAGACTCATCTTTTGCTTACTGTAAGCAAAACTAATCTTTGCAAGTGTAAAAATGACACTCACCTTTTTATTGTGTTGGCTTCGAGAAAGGTCAGAGCTAATAAAGATCATTTTTTGACAAACAACACTTAATGTTTCTTTTCCTCCAACTTATATTATATTGTAAAATCAGATTAGTGTTGCAATAGCCTAACGGTACCTGACTAATAAGAGATTGGTCCAGTACAACTATGTATATGGAAGGTTCTTGATTAAAATATTATTTCAAATAACTGAATCTTGGTCTCCTGATGCAGAAAGTAGGCCAAAATTAATAATACATTAAAAAAAGGGGGGGTGGGGGGGTGGAAGTTCTTCTTGACAGTGAGAAAGATTACAATAAAGCTAATTAATAGCAAAAACCTATGTCAATCAAGGCATGTTCCCTGCAATAGCAGATCATCATGTGGGATATGACTACCTGATTTTATCTGACAGCACTGGGGGAGAAAAACAAAACACCCCCCCCCACCCCCCCCCCCAAGGTCTCGTTTGCTAGTGTGACAAAGAGAAGAATGAGCTTGCAGCTTATGATTTGGGGTATTTGTGTTCAAATCACCATTCTGCCGTCAACTTCCATTGTAACACTAAGTCACTTAAACTTGGATCCCCAGTGGAGCTTTCATGTAGGATTATTTCAGACTGGAGAGGATGCTGATACAAACATGTCTATATGCCTGAAACAACCGAAAGTCCAAAATAGCTGTGTTCACATTAACAAGTGGTGCAGCCCAGAATAAATGATTTTGACTGAGAAAAAAATGCTGAAAACACAAAGTCAACACAAAAAATGTTTCCAGGAGGGGCTAGATTATTCCTTTCTGTGATCTTAAAGCCAGCTGAAGCACTGGTGCTTAAATATGCTCCTGGGCAAAGCTTTCAGTAAGTTTCAATCTAGGAGAATTCAGTGTATACTCTTTGATAATAAAAAAAAACACAATAAACACAAATGTCTGGAAATTCACTTCTCGATTCCTCATCCAAACCAAAATTCTGATATAGATGAATTTAATGTGATATCATTGCAAGTGAGGTGAATTGTAGATACAGATAGATTAACAGGAATTTCAGGAGGTCAAAAGTAATTATTCTGCTTTTATTTATTGGCATAGCTTTGTAAGATGAAATATATTTAAGAATAAAAATATAAGACTGTCAGACAGGTCTAAAGTAATTATTCTGCTTTGGTTCGCACTTAAATACTCTGTCAAATGTTGGGAAACATACTTTAACACAGGTGTAGACAAGTAATAGACAAGGCAGAGGAAACCAACCATCAGTGATCAACAAGAGAAAACATGACCTAAATGGAAACACTGAAGTGGATTACATTTCTTTTTTTCCTGGAAAGTTGAGTATCTTTTCTTCTGTAGAAAGGACTTCATTGTTCTCCATGATCCAAAGGAGAAAAAGAGACAAAACCTGTTGTTTTGTTGTTTATTTATATAGGAATTTTAATGACGAAGTGATGTATTAAACTAATGCATTGTCAGTACAATAACATTGAGGGACTTTCTCCATTAGAGAGTTTTAAGAATAGGTGTGACATGAAATTGTGAAGGTGGTTTTATATACTTGTTCCCATTCCATATAATGGATTGGATTAGCAGTCCTGCAGATTATTTATCATTATTATGATAAGTAGTTAAAGATAATTTTGCTGGGAATTAGTGGACTCTTAATCAGTCCTTGAGGAGGTGTCAGCAGTTGTGAGGAATACTGAGATTTATATCAGTATTAGATCAATAATAAAGTGGGGCCATGCAACCAGTGACATCTGCAGAGTCTAAAGCTGAAGCATAAAGCAGAAGTACTCGGTTCTTTTGAATTTCCCATGGAGAAGCACACAGAAGTTTGACAGAAAAGACGTTGGAGAGGCAAGGATTTGATGGATGAACCACTGAATGGATAAGTGGTTGGCTGGATGGTCACACTCAGACGTTGTCAATGTTACAATGTTCAAGTGGAGACCTGTGATGAGTGGTGGTCCTCAGGGGTTTGTGTTGGAACTAATCCTGTTCACGATCTTTATTGGCGACATAGACAGTGGGATCAAGAGCACCCTCAGCAAGTTTGTTGATCCACCAAGCTGTGTGGCGCAGTTGACATGCTGGAGGGAAAGGATATCATCCAGAGAGACCTTGGCATGCTTGAGAGGTGGGCCAGTGCCAGCCTCATGGAGTTCTACACTGCCAAGTGCAAGGTCCTACACCGGCGTCAGGGAATAGCTGCAGGTTGGGTGGAGATTGGATGGAGAGCAGCCCTTAAGAGAAGGACTTGGGAGTGTTGATTGACAAGAAATGCAACATGAGCCATCAGTGTGTGCTCACAGCCCAGAAAACTGGGCTGCACCACTGGCAGTGTGACTTCTTGAGGACATGTTAGTGACAGGACGAGGGATAATGGCTCCAAGCTGAAAGATGGTAGATTTAGATTAGGTATTGGGAAAAAAAATCTTCACTTTGAGGGCAGTGAAACACCAGCACAGGTTGCCTGGAGAAGTTCTGGGTGCATCATCCCTGAAGGTTTTTAAGTCCAGGTTGGAAGGGACTTCGAGCAACCTGCTCTAGTGGAAGGCGTCCCTGCCCATGGCAGGGGTTAGAGCTGGATGAGCTTTAAGGTCCTTTCCAGCCCAAACCATTCTATGATTCTATGAAAAGAGAAATTTAGTCTTGATTCCTCCTTCTCTTTCCCACCACCATCTGTTGACTTTATGTTCTATTCCTCTGACAAATTTGATTCTTATATAAAATGTATATCCAGCAAACTTGAGTACCAACACCTTTCTGAACATCTCTCTACTTCAGAGTTGCTGTTAAAGTCACTGCCAGTTCAGTCTCCAGGCACATAGCGGTCATTTTCTGACCTCAAACTGATTATCTCTGCTCACTTGGTATTTCCTCTCGACTACATTTTTATATGTATAATTATTAGTTGTATGTAGTGTATTATTTCTTATTAAAACCACCACTGAAATTTATTTGGATTCTTCCATACTCCTAGGATATTTAATGCATCTCTGTTTTCTTTTCAGTGTAGGAGTCTTAGTTCCTTCTGACTGTGTCCTGATAATACTTTTTCCCCCATCTGTCAGTAAGATAATTGTTTTCATAAATACAGTTTAACGAAAGAGCTTTTGACATATGTAGTTCAATTGTGAATTATCCATGCTGTTCATGTTAACTAATCAGAAAGGAAATATATGATAGGTTTCTAAAATGGGAAAATCTGTCTTTCTCAAGGCTTCCTTTTTTTCAGAAGTCTAAATTTACAAAAATGATAGGACAGAATTCCTGCTCCCAGGCCACTTAACAAAAGCATCTTCAAGTGTAAAGCAGTATTTCCCAAAGCTGATACAGAGAAGTGTGAAAAGCTGCTCAGAGTGCTAAAAGATGCATGCCCCATGGACATCCTTAAAATTAGTCAGTTTAAACACCTGAAGCATGAAACAACATCTGCACGGGTTGTGATCAAACTCAAATGGAAAAAAACAAAAGGAAAAGACATTGCTGTTACTCTGGAGGAAGCACAACCTTCAGTAAACAGACTACACGTTCCTTTTATCTGCTCCCTTCTTCTGATCATCTCTTGAATGCTCTGTGCCTACTGAGCTGATAACCCATTAGTATTGTTCCCTCCATTGCAAGAGCATCATCATGTCTGGCTGCTGCCCTGTTGTGACAAAGGTCAGTCGTAAGGGCATATTGCATCCAAAGTCGCCATACAGATATCTGTCAACCTGTGGGTAAAACAATCTCTGGCAGCAGGAGAGATGGGAATTTATCCAATTTCCCCTGCCAGGAGCAGGGCGGCAAGGGAAGACATTTCAGCATGTGATCTCTTATCTGGCTAGTAAAGAAATGTTCTAGGAAATGCAAACATCTGATCACGGAGTTAGTGATGTGAAGTGCAAGGTGACAACAAAATCACTGCTAGCAAGCAGTGTGATATTAAGCTCTATGGATACAGCTCTAGTAAATGGGATCTACGGAATTCATTAGAACAGTATTCCTCTTCAAATCACTCTCAGCCAAAGAAAAAGTGAACCTGTGCCTGTGGTAACTTACCTTTTAGCCTGACCTAGCCAGGTATGATGTTCTTTCAGAACCGCTGGATTTCAGTAGGAATAGATAAAACTTAGCTAATTATGATATCAAGCTTGTTATTGAACACATTATATGAGTACTGTGGCCAGGTTAAAATGTTTCTAGAGCAGCTTTAATGAGTAGTAATAGCTAGGTGATACTCCATGTTTTGTATGCAAAGTCAGGATTGTTTATCCCATACCTCTCTTTGTAGATAATTATATCAAATCCCATCTGACATTTTATGCCCAGGTCTTTCAAGGTGAGATTCATCTGGTGACATCTGAGGTCTTTACCATTGGCTCTCTTTATAATCAATGTGGAAACAAACTGCCATTTTTAAGGGATGATTTATCTCACCCTGCATTACAGTGAGATAAGTGACTCCATGAACCTCCCTATTTGTTTCCATGTATTGTAGAAAGGGAGCAAAGGCCTCCATGCGCTGCAGATGCACAGATTTGGTCAGATAAATGGTACTCTCAATATCATGGGTTTTCTTCTGCAGCTCTCAATCAGCTTTTCAGTTTCATTACTCTAAAGGGCTTAGTTTGATCAGCAAGCTTTATTACCTCATTATTGTTTCCTAGGTAGTTTATGAAGATGTCAACCAGTGTAAGTTACTAGCACAAGTCTCTAATATTCTAGCAGTCTCTAGTCCCTGTGGGACTTTCCTTAGGATCTCAAAATTGATAATCTATCCCTAAACTTTGTTTTCTGTATTTTTACCTATTAATTTAGAAGATCAATTTTTTCCTGTATGATAGAAGCTTAGTTTCTGTAGGAATCATTAATGGGAGATTTATCAGAAGGGTGTTTGACAAGCGATAGCAACTGTTCCTTTTTAGCAGCCTGCTTCTTGGTACTTTCAGAGAACTGCAAACAGATTGTAACATACCTGCTTTTGGCATACTCTGCTTCCTGTTACCTATTGTTGATCCTATCTTATAGGTATCCACTAGCTTTGCTCAGTATTATACTGTTGACCTATCCGTGCTTCTTTGATATCCGAATTGCTGGTTCTAGCAGCTAGCAGAAGAACTTTCTCCTTTGGGTGTGTTTGAAAAGCCAAAACCACGCAACCAAACTACTTCAGTTTTTATGCCTTTAGCAAATTCATTTTCAGAACTGGGTTGGCCTTTATGTTTTTCCTGCTTATATTTGTGTCTTTGGTTGAACATGAGCATAGCTTTCTTGAGGAATGTCATAACTTTATACAGCCGCCTTTGTCCTCCTGTCCCATCTCACTGCCTTTTTAATTTGGTTTTTCTTTCATTTTATGGCCTTTCTATAGTGTTTTTTGATTGCTATACAACTTTCTGTCTGACATACACTTGCTTAGAGTGCAGACAGTGATGTCTGTAATCCTTTTAGCTCCTAGTTCCTTTGTAACAAGCCTGTGCATCAGTTACCCTTTTTGAAATTAAGAGCTCTTTCAGTAGATTTTGGTTCTTGATTTACTGATGAGGATTTTTAACTGTTAACAACCTACATGCACTGTAACAAAGATGTTCTTTAATAATATTTTAAATCAGTTCCTTCTATCCTGAATCAAGTCAAGTTCTGCTTTTTCCCTTTGGTATCCTTAACTACCTGATCCCTGAGGAAGGCACTTAAAATACCTAAGATGCAGTTTCATCATCATACTGCGATGTGACATCTACTTAGTTACAGAGGATAATTGATGTCCTCTATTTTTATTGTGTTTCCTGTCCTCACAACTCTTAACATATCTTAGTTTATTACTATTTTACCAGATCATTTTTCATCTTGTAATGAAGAATTCTGATATATTCTTGTGATTTCAGTCCAAAATGATGTCTCTACCAGTTCTTGGTCAGTCAAGAGATATATCTGATTTGACTGTAAACTTATTTATTGTTTTATTTAAATGTGTGCACTTCTCAGAATATATAAACTACTCTGTCCTCCCTGTGTATTTATAGACTCATTCTACATTGCCCATGGATGAGCTCCCCTTCACCAGTTTCAGATGTACCTTCTGATACATGACTTGAAAACATTTTCTTGTACTTTTTCTTCCCTTCCTTTCTTTTATCTTATATTCCTAACCTTACTGTGTTAAATGTTTCCTTGAGAAAGAGAACTTTAAGCATGTGTTTGACTGTGGACATAGAGATGGTGTGCCAGTTACACTTTTGTATTCCTTTTGGGTGAGCAGGAGCTGCTGAAGGATCATGCACCCAAATCCAGCCAGAGTTCTGCAATAGTTATTTAGATGCAATGAAGAACTTGAGTAACTCTAAGGACCGTGATCCCCTGTGACCCTTGTGAAAATGCTAATTTCTGCTGTAGTACATGAGATGTGGGTATTTCAGAGTAAGGCTAAAAGCATGACATTAAGTAACCTGTTGCTTAAAGTCAAAGTGCTTGTCTATAGCCTCCTTATGTTACCCATAGAGAAATAGTAAAAGCATAAGTCTTGAATTGAGCTGCATCTCTCTGGGTTGCAGGTATATCAATTTGCCCACTAGGACAGCCCCGAGCCAGAAACTCAGGGTATATACCTGCTCTTTTCCTTTAAAGTGTTCGGGTTTTGGTTAAGAGTGTAGCAACTGCATACAGTACCTTGGTCTCCTGTATGCAATGTTACTGAGCATAGGGGAGAGGAAAAGAGAGGATTACTTGTGCATTGTATTCCAGAGTGGAAAATCTCTTAGAAGGCAGCCTCTGCACCTTGTGCAGGTAATTATTTAAACTGCCAGATGCAGAAGTAGCTGATGTTGGTTGATTCTATGATTCTAATCTAAGTGAGAACTGGTGCTCTGCTGCAAAGTGGCCACATTACCATTTCTTGCTCAAGGAGCCATACGGCACTGCTGTCTCTGGTGGTCCTTTTAAAAACCTTTGTTTTCCCTTCTCCAATCGCAACTTCTTTATCTCTTTCCAGCACTGAAAATAAGCATCTTTGAGAAAATATAATTACTAGTGCTACCCCACATCAGGAGATGTAAGTTATCCTTTAAATTACAAATACCAAACATACAATGGCTCTAGTTCACTTGCCACTATTATTTTGGAGAGCTCAGCAGGGTTTATATGATTCTAGAGCTGTAAGATACAATTGTCCTACTTCTGCTAATTGTCCTGTGGATTGTTAGCACCCGAGTGGAGTTTTGCTTAAACCACTGCATGCTTTAAGAAAATGATATATTGCAAAAGGCAAAGCATTGTAGCACCTAAATTTGTCATCCAAAGCTGAGCAGACAACAGCTTATTTATAATGGCACTCTGTCATCCTTCAAGCCTCAGTGGAACCCTTAGCAAGTGAATAGTTATTTTAGGAGACATGTCTCATGCTTCTAGCCTGTGTAAATCTGAATCTTGCTCCTAGATGCATACAAGGCATTTTCACAATACCCTACATCCACATTGCGAGCGCTACGTGAAACCTCCTCATATTCCAATCAGCCAAAACCTACGTATGAGTCTAAGCTATTTACCTAACATTTAAAGTCAAAGGAGGCTTTCTGGATTAGCAAATCTAGCCCAGGTAATAATATAATAGATTTCAGAAAAAAAACGTTGTTTTACTTTTATCAGTTTAAAAGAGGTAGGAATACCTGCCTGTCTACAGCTGCTGGCTGGATCAGTGTGGACATACAGTAACCGTGGCAGGTGTTCTCTCACTCCCATACCTAAGTAGACAGAAAGCTCTTAGGATGTCCCCTGTGGATGTTAGCCAGCGAAAAACATTGAAACATTTTTTACTATTTCCTGTCAGTTGTGTTTTTTGTAGAACCTGGGTTGAATTAATGCAGCATCCCTTCCTAATGGAGACATGATGGCAGCAAATCAAGAAAATGAGCCATCAGCATTATCCTTGCACTTTGTCCTGTGCTAAAATCTGTAATATTCAGGATTGTTTCTGTAGAGTAGTCCCTTGTTCCTTTCATCATAGAACACAGCCTAAATCCACTAAAATCAGTGCATGCTCCATTGACCTTTGATGCGTCTTGGATCAGGCCACAAGCCAAAGCTGATTTTCCATCTATTCTTTTCTTTTGCGAAGGCATCATGCATTTCTCCTTATGCTCTCAAAATGATGCCATGCAAGTATTGAGTAGATGCACTACTGTGACCAATAAACATTTTAGAGTGAATAAAGACTGAATACACTGAGGCTTCCCTGGACCTCTTGACAGTACTTTCAACATTTGATGCTTTAAGAGCCCTAATATCAAGCATACCTTAATTTTCAAGTGGATCAGCTGACTAATGAGTAGATGTTGTTAATACTGCGAGTTTGCTTGTGTGGCAGTTCATTAGTCAAATTTAAGAAGCCTCTGCAGAAGTACCCTGCATTATGCTATTCTACAATGTAGAAGATGCTCTGTGCCTGTGTGACTAATAAGAGCCGGAGCCTTCTCCTTTTGTCTGCCTCACAGTTGTGCCTTTATACAATATCTCATGTCAACATAACATATTAAACAGCGAACACACATATATGAGATGAAGCAGATTCTATATGAGATGAAGAAGTTTCTAGGAAGGGTAACCAAATACAGACAACTCACATAAGATTTACCAAAACATTTTTTTGATGTTCCATTATTTTGGTAGCCCATCAGATTACTATATAAAATCATAAATTTATATATTTTTAATACTGCATAAACTTGTTTAGGTGACATAGCCTAAATCACCTGCTTGTATAGTTCTGAATGTGGCATGAACATGAATGAGTTGCAGTGATTGGGAGAAAGCCAGTCTGAGATGAGTTTGAAGGCCCTGACTGCAGTGAATAGTTGCTCTGAGACCCCGAAAATCCAGTTCCATCTCCTGGTTTTTGTTACATGACTTTGACCAAGTTGCATAATCTCTTTGGGTGATAGTTTTCCACTAGTAAGATGGTAATGTCATTTCTTCTGTGTTTGTCTATCTAGCCTGTCTAGCCTGATGAGACTCTTAAGCATTTTTGGGATAAGAACCTAAAGTGTTCCTAGAGAAAAGTAAATTTTCTTACAGTTTAGACAAACATGATAAATTATTGTCTAATTCTCTCCATTAACCTGGAGTTTCTGACAGACCTGTATCCACAAAAAGAAAATGATAAAATAAAGTTACTTTTCCACCCAAGTCCCTGCAAAGTCAGAGGAACTTTTGGAATACACTTTGTATTAAAAGCTTTACCGCCCACCTATCACTCACACAAAGCATATAATTTTGACAAATTATGCAAAAAAACCTAATTACATTTTAATTTGCTAATCCTTGCTTAGTTAAACTGGTGACATATGCAAATCATCTGCTGAGACCTAAATTACTTCTTTCAAAGGATAAATAAATGCCCTTTCGTATTTTCAAATATTATTAAAAGAATTGCTTGATTGACAGATAAGAAGTCAGCTCTGGGATGTAATATCACTTTCATAAAAGTGAATTCATGTGCCTAGGCATAAATGTCCAAAGTTTCAAAGCATGGAGAAGAATTCAGGAGTTTGGATCATTCCCTGAAAAACTGTCTGGAACTCAGCTGAGAGTCTTATGGATTGGAAATCTTATGACAGCTGACTTCCCTATAGGATTGCTTATGTTTCCTCTTATTTTCCATCCAGCAATTATATAGGAACATGATGATAAATCTGCACCCAGTCCTGCCCTTTAAAAGAATTGCTCTCGAGTGAATAAGAATCATGGGTATGACCTTTAAAAGATAGCATATGACCAATTAAGATGAGATTGTCTAATGTTCCCAAGAGCAGAAGCAACTGCGAAGAGTTGGAATCTGGAGATAAAAATATTGTAACCATAATCTTTTGTAGGACTTAGACATTAAGAATGGCTATTCAGAGGTGGAGGATGTCAGCATTCATTAATCTAGGGACAGAGCCCAAAAGATTTTAATTTTAAATTAAAAAATAATAGCATTGAATGAAAAAGATGAGCATATTGTAGGAGGGTATGGTTGCTGTGCACAGTACTTAACGACATGCTGAGTGGGAAGACTGAATGGAGGTGGAGTTTCCTAGTTAGGGATCGAGCAAACTCCTGCTGGAGTGACTGGATTTGGGTATTAATTTAGATTTGCAAGTATGAGGCATAAATTAAGTGCAGTGGTATTATTAAGAAAACTGTTGCATCTACCGCTATGAACCTGTGCTGCCCTTAAGATTGCAACAGAGCTTTCCCGATTTTGGTTAGTTTTTGAACTGGAGTGTTTTTCTTTACCTTCCTTAGATGCTAACACCACACTTTCAGTGCATTTCACCAGGTATAGCCCCAAAAGACTTCTTTGGGTCTGATAATCTTACAAAAGCTCAGATATTTATCTGTAGTGTGGGTTCTGCTTTAACTGGTTAAGGTGGAGAAGCATCTTCAGGCTCTGTAGATGGTAGGTCTTAATATTTAACTTCCTTGATCAATTCAATTTAACAGAAAGAATTGAACAGTCCTAGGAACAGGAGCAGACTCTCAGAACTGTTCTCAAAAGACTTTTATAACTATATTAAGTTACATTATATATTTAGTTATTATAACTATATTTAGCTGCTGAGTCCTCTCCTTCTGTTTTTCTGGCCACTTGAATTCTTCATTCTCTTCTCCTTTGGAGCAGGAGTTCAGCAGGAAGGACTGGGGAATAACCTATTAGAGAGCAGTGAAGGGGAAAGGGACCTGGGGGTCCTGGTTGATAGGAGGATGACCATGAGCCAGCAATGTGCCCTTGTGGCCAGGAAGGCCAATGGCATCTTGGGGTGTATTAGAAGGGGGGTGGTCAGTAGGTCAAGAGAGGTCCTCCTTCCCCTCTACTCTGCCCTGGTGAGACCGCATCTGGAATATTGTGTCCAGTTCTGGGCCCCTCAGTTCAAGAAGGACAGGGACCTGCTGGAGAGAGTCCAGCGCAGGGCAACTAAGATGATTAAGGGAGTGGAGCATCTCCCTTATGAGGAAAGGCTGAGGGAGCTGGGTCTCTATAGTTTGGAAAAGAGGAGACTGAGGGGTGACCTCATTAACGTTTATAAATATATAAAGGGGGAGTGTCACGAGGATGGAGCCAGGCTCTTCTCGGTGACAACCAATGGTAAGACAAGGGGTAATGGGTACAAACTGGAACACAAGAGGTTCCACTTAAACTTGAGAAGAAAATTCTTCTCAGTGAGGGTGACGGAACACTGGAACAGGCTGCCCAGGGAGGTTGTGGAGTCTCCTTCTCTGGAGACATTCAAAACCCGCCTGGACACATTCCTATGTAACCTTATTTAGGTGTTCCTGCTCTGGCAGGGGGATTGGACTAGATGATCTTTTGAGGTCCCTTCCAATTCCTAATATTCTGTGATTCTGTGAATGGAAACTTCCCTGCTCTTTGCCAAATCTCTGGTTTGCTGATACATGAGTTCTGCAGACTGTTTGTAAATGCCTGGAGGCTGTGACGGATTGAACCTACACACCTTTTGTGTTCTGGTTGAGCAACCTGAGGGCACCCCTGCCCTGGAAAGGAAACAGATGTATCTCTGTTTCATGGGAGATCTGATGGCAATAATTTGTGGCTTTCAGAAATCTCTTGCTGGATTGGGCCTTTTGGAAACCCTAGGCATCTAAAGATGTGTTAAAATATCTTTGAAAACACTAAAGCATTTTTGAAACTTGGTATTTTTTGTCTTCATCTGTACCTGAGTTAATTAAACTCTGGGATAGGGACAAAAACCTGGCCAAACTATTGCCCCAGTTTTCTATTTACACATATGCTCACCAAACTGGGGGACTTACGGTATTTTCCAGAGTGTGTTTGCTCAAGACCATCAGGTCTTGGTGTGTGATTTGCTTCTGGCACCACAAATGCTATAGCCAAATTGCATTTCAATTCAGTGCTTGTTCATCAGAGGTACTAGAGACAGAAGAATATGAATTGAGGCTGTTAATATAATCTGTGCCTGGGATAAGAGGCAAAGCTGGGTATTGACAGTGTGATGGATTCAGAGCAGGTAGGAATATATGTCAATTAATGTGTTTTGTAAGCACATTTGTCGTTAGCTCTGTGGTCCTATATGCTAGACTTCATCACTAGTACAACTGCAAGTGTCAGTACTTACCAGTTGAGCATTAAAACATTAATGTACATTACTCACTGAAACCATCTACCTTTTCACTGCCTACAGAAGAGCAGAGAATCTCATATATAAAGGGATATAGATAAGCATGGTATTCATATGCCTATCTGTTTCTCTTTATTAAAATGTGTCAATAGAAGCAGTGGACTTCCAGTGACCATTTCTCCCTATATATACCCCCTTTCCCTCCCAAGATCAGCTCAGTCTAAACCATTCCTGATGGAAATTTGGTTAATCTCCTTCTTACCGTAATTACTGACACATTTAATGGTCCTCCAGATAAACTATAACAGTGACTTAAAAACAGCTATGATGCAATGATATATAGATATATAATTGAAATAATAGATAGATATATACATAGATATTATTTACTTCTTATGGAGTGTTGACTATCTCACCCATGGTAATGGCAAGCTGGTTTTGACCACTGTATTTAAGTAACGAAAACTGAAAAAGGGAGGTAAATTTATACTACTTTGACTATGTGAAACTCACAACTTGAACGATGCAAAAGCCACTTAATGCAATGAAACCCCCAAGAAATATACATATACATTTTAATATGTCCCTAGATCCTTGTAACAGTATTTGATAGTGCCAATGTTAAGAAACAGAGACAATGTTCATTTCTGTAAAGGTACAGCTGTCTATAAGAAAGCCTCTAAAAGCTTTTGTAGGGATCTAAACACATTTTATGGCGCCAATAGGATGAAAAATGTTAGATTATATGATTATTCTGGTTTCAAAACCTATTTTCAGAACTGCTGAGTACTGCTTCCACTGACTTCTGAGGAAACTCCTGGGTGCCTGGCATTTTATAAAGCAGATCACTGTGAAGATGTGAACACTTAAATGCATGGGAGCTGGGCTTCATTGGTAGGGGTGAAAATACGAGCATGCATCACCTCTAATCTTATTATCAGCAGCATGCTTTGCAGTAACAAATAACTCAGCTTCTCTTCTAAGGAAAGCTAGTCACTGTGGCAAGCTGTGCACGAAAATTAAGCACTGATAACATAATTTGCTGTTCTCTAAGGAGCTTACAGTACACTAGGTTGTGGGATTCAATCTCAACTGAAGTGCCACAGAGTAAGAAAGGCAATGTAATACTTTGTAAATAAAATCAAATAAAATAAGACAATAATTACATTGAAAATTAAGTCTAATGTAATATTTTTCCCTCTATTGAATTTCTGCTTTTATTGACGTATAGTCTCAGCACCTACAATCAGAAGCTTGGCTGCTGTCACGTACATCTGTTAAACCTTATGGGTAGCTTAACCCCACTGATACTGGATTAAACAAGCATTCCAGTGTGTCAGCTTTCTAACCTGTCATTCTGGTTGAAGACTTTATTTTCCTGGATTTCAGTGACACCATGATGAATACTGCAGTGCACAGCACTGGACTGCACTGGTGTCCGGTTGGACAGATACTCATCCATAGAGTTGGATCCCTTACTTTACTGTTACACCACATTTCCAGGGCATTGCCTTAGCTCATACTTGAGATGTAATGTTAAAGGGTATCAGATTCAAGTAAACGTCGATGGGACTTTAGTATGCAAACAACTGCTTCAGTGTTTTTTGGGATGGTGGCAGGCACAACCTCGTATGTATTCAGTAGGGACAGATTACTGTGCAGCTGCTGGGGGTTGCAAGGGCTCTGGCACAGCGCTTGGGCAGAAATGGAACCCAAGAGAGAGATTATCCTGTTGGAAGTTTGCCTCTGGATATAGGCATGGACATGAGTGCAATGTTAGCAGAATGTCATCAAGCTTGAGTTGGGCAATACAATAAAATAGATATAAATATCAATAGATATAAAAAGATAGATATAAAGTTGTATTGCATTGTACAAGGTTAGAATATACAGAGATAATAGAATCACAGAATCATAGAATCACAGAATCCCAGGTTGGAAGGGACCTCAAGGATCATCTGGTCCAACCTCTTAGCAAAACCATGACCTAGACTAGATGGCCCAGCACCCTGTCCAGCCACAGATGTGCATATGAAGCTTTTCAACAACGAATAAGGTCAAAGAGGGGTGAAAAACTTGAAGGAAAGGTTTACAAAGTAGGACAAGAATTCATACTTCTTGTTTTACTTTGAAGTACAACGGTGTTGGTCCATGCCACCAACCTTTAGACACCTGGATGGCAAAACCAGCTGATTTTCTGCAAGAGGGAGATTATAAAAGGAGTTTCAACCTACCTGTGATCTTACCTCTGCTAGAGTGGTCTGTCTTCACCTTTCACTGTATTAAAAGCAACACTGTTCCCAGTGTCGGCACTTCAGGGCAAGTGAGATGAATCTAGGCAATATTGTTCAAATCCTCTGCTGAGTCAAGAGAGAAGATGCTGCCTCATGAGTTCTGTGTGGATAAATAGCAGTACCAGACAAAAGTGTTTTCATAGAGATTTCTACAGATAGTCAGGAGAACAGCCGACCTGCTGCTATCACTAATCATTGTTTAGGTGTTTTACTTTTCCCGCTTTTGCCACAGTTACCTTATCCATATAGCAGGAATAGCTCAAAACTCTTTTATCCATTTCTGCCCTTCCAGAACCATGTTGACATTTTAGAAGGAAATTCCATGGTATCTTATTTCTCCATAGATGTACAAATGTTAGAATGAATAGCCACTTGTTGGACATATCTAGTTACATAGGTTGTTATTTGAAGACAAAAACTAAAATCACTCATCTATCCAGGAGGCTCTTGATAATCAGGGCAAAGAAGTAAAATTTAGGGGTTTTCTTGAGTACATTAGATGACAGAATCTTAGAGGACATAAAGCTAGCTGTAGATCTGTGCTGACTTATGTCAGCTAATGGGTGACCTGGCATTGATGTTTCTCTTTCAGTCCATTAACCATCTCACTATTTGCATTAGTACCACTGACAGTTGCAACATTATAGAAAAGAGCTTTCCCAGACCTTAATATGACCTTTCAATTTGAATTCAAATGCACTGACACAGATCTTAAGATGAGACAGGTTTGATTTTTTACATTTTACATATTCCATTCTTGACGTGAACACTTTGTTTGTTGTCTTCATCTGCAAACTTCCATCAAATACAGAGGGTTGAAATGTCCAGAAGGGTTTTTGCACCCATTTCCCAATTTCTTTGCTTATAAAAGCGAATATGAAGCAGAACTATGAAATTAGCCTGAGATGTTATACTACATCAGTCAGTGCAGTATCTGTTTTTGGCAAGAGTCATGCATGCAGATCTTCCGTAGAATCATCTTTAACTCTTAAAAGAAGATGTATATTTTCTTTGGTTGAGAGCGATTACAACTGCAGTTTCTTACTGGCCATCATAATTTTACTGTCCAAATAACTTCCCAAATAAACCTTCCAGCTCACTGGCATGAATTATGAATGTGCCAGCAGTGTTGATTTTAAAATGCGTGTCAACACTTTAACATCTGAACATCTATGTAAATTCAAGCTTTTAGCAGAATTTCAATTTAACAAATTACAGTTTGTGACTCTAATTTATGAGAACTATGTAAATACCTAAGATTTTTATAGCTGCTCCTGCTTAAATTAATCACAAATTACTAATTATGCCTTTTTCAGCTGCAGGATATGCAAATTTAGTTGCATAAAGAAAGGAAGCATTCAAGAATAGATTGATTTTCAGGAACGTTGCACATTATCGTTTTTGAACAGTAGAGTGCAGCCTTTTAACCTGCTACAGACCAACCAGGTTCACATCTATTTGTTTGTATTGAAATCTGAAATATGAGGGGGGAAAATATAAAATATAGCATATATTCTTCCTCAGAGGATAATTTATATCCCCATCACTGGCTGTACACCGTACATGTCTATACACAACTGCAAAGCAAACACAAGTCAGAAATCTAAACATATTCTAAAGGATGGGCTAGTTTGTCATACTGCAGTACCAACACGCCAAGTGAGGAGGAAGTCTGTGGAGACACCTTACCCACCCAGAGCCAAATCAGTCTTCAGATGTCAGTCGAAATATTGGTTACAGTGAGATTTCTGCAGCCAAATGGACTCTGCCATTCAGGTAAGCAGCATCAGGAAAGGGCTGTTATTGCCATCTGTAGCCATGAGAGTTGAGAATTGAGCCCCTGATGTATTTACAGTGGATCTGCATATTCATTTTCCTTTCCTAGCTTCCCATGATCAGTGTTGGATGTAAATATTGGTTTAAAAAGAAATCATTTAAAAATATTGATTAAAAAATAATTACTTATTTAGTAATTTCTTTGGGTTTGGGTTTGTTTTGCGGTATAAAATTTCATACTGTTCTGCCTTTAAGGAAGTAAGTTGTGGTTTCCTACAGAAATTCTTCATTCAAGAACTACAGCTTCAAGCTTCCATCTTTTTTTAAGACGGTTTGTTTTTGGCTGGTTTTCTGATTCTTTGTTGAGTAGCCACTCTTTTCATGCATACAGTTCCTTCCACTCATCCCTCCTCACACTTCATCTCCAGTATTTTCTTCAGTTTGGGTTCTGTAGTAGACAGAAATTAATATATTGGAGACAGTTCAATAAAGGACCACCAAGATGGCAAGGATGTTAGGAGGCTGAGAGCATCAGGCAATGTTGTTTTCCGAATTAAATGAGTCTATGTTTCTAAGTCCATGGTTTTGTTATTCACAATCAAGTTCTGCAGATGATGTTAAAAGTATAGTTAGAAAAAAGTCCTTACCAGATGCAGATTGAGGAGGTAGTTCTATCTGGAGTCATTTGGTGTGATTTTGACTAAAGTGTTTTGTGGCTCATTGCAGCAGAGCTGGCAATTGAGACTCAGGTGGATGATTGGATCCTAATTTGCCACAGAGCTGCAGAGCTTAGTGTAATACTTGGCTGAAGCACACAACGAAAATAGGGATTTGGGACTGTATCAGAAATGTCAGACACAGAGTGATTTTGATCATCCAGTTACTTAAAAAGACCCATCAAAAACATCAGAAGGGAAAACCAAATCCAAAATCGTGCTTCAGTATGTTTCTCAGGTAGGCTAAGATAAAAACACTCAGTTATGAAGTGCTGTCTAGATTCAGTTTATTACCTTAATTAGTGCTTGTAGTCATGTCTCAGTCACCATAGCGATGGTGATCAAAGAAAACAACATGAAGCTTTATGGCTTCTGGCATGGTTTGTTGTCCAAAGAAACTTGTTGTGTACATTGCACCAAATCTTCACCAGAGTTGCCTGTGGCTTCCCTGTTATACTTCACCCTAAGACTCTGGGGAATTGCAGTCTGATGAGACAAAAACTGCCCTAAACTAGTAAATTTAGTTTATGCTGTTGTTCTAATATAAGGTTCTTCTGCCACCTTGCAACCTCTTACTATCATCTTCTAGGGTTTGCTCCTCTACGGACTGAGTCAGAATGCTTTGTAGAAGCTATTAGCCAGTGGTACTGGGTTTTAGGGTGTTTCTTCTTTCTCTCCCTCTCTTCCCCCTTTTAAAGATTTGCTGTGCTTAATTCCCAATTGCTGGAATTGTGAGCAAGTGTAGAAGTGCTACACAGTTCATTGCTCGTTTTATGCTTTATAAAATATTTAGATCCTTTCGATGCAATGTAGCCGTTGAGTCAGCAGGCTGATACTTTAACACATTTCATTGCATCGAGAGCTTGCATCCTCCATAGTTTAATGGCAAAGAGGGTTGCCACAATTTATACTTTAAATGCAAAAGACTTTGAGAAGCAAAATACTGGCCCTGTACATACAACTTCACTTCAATCTTTTCACCGTATGCCCAATATCTGTCGGTTTATCTCTCTGACTTTGATCACATGAAGAACAATAACGTTATTTTTTCTGCAGCTGTAAAACTCATAGATTTTGGTTTTTCGCAGTCAAGAGGAGTGATGTCCTATGTAGGCTTAAGGAAAACAGGCATTTCAAGTATCTGCAGAGCAGAATTTCTGCCAATGCATTTCTTTGCAGCATCTATCAATTGCAAAACCACTGAATGAAGTTCTTTTGGAGTTCCAGCTTGAGGAAGCGGGAATAGAAGATGTGGACTTTGGGGGCTGCAGTGAAGTATAGAGGGAGGTTAGTGCATGATGTCTGCTAAATCTCCTTGGGCTACATCACAAGCATCTATTCATACATTGTTCCTCCTGGGAAATGACTTTAGGTCCATGTGTAGAAGATGTTGTGAAAATATCTTTTCACATGCATATCTACATTCGAATATTGATTTTTCAGTTCTTTCTCCTTGAATGAATTTCTCAAGGCAGCTTAGAGAACCCAAACTTTCTGGGTCATTCTTTGTTTTCTTTATAAAAGCATTTGAGTCAATGTTGAGGTGTGTTTCAGCAGGCACCTTCTGAGTATGGAATGTATTTATATAACCTCTTCTTTGTCTTAGAGATGCTGGGGAGTTACTGAAAGGCTCCAGGCATCCAAACACCTGCAATTTCTAAACATTTCCTGCCTACTGAAATCAGGCACGTCTTGAAGCACCAAGAAACACAGAACTTGCATATCTGTTGAGTGTCTGAATTTAAGTGGCTTCCTCCAAGTCGCAATGGTCAAATGTTAGCAGTTAGTTAATGAATTCCATCATGCCATAGTATTGAGGTGATCTTTCCTGCTTCTTGTATTTAATTTTGTTTGTTGTTTGTTTTCTCAAGGAAAGACTTTAAATATCTTGTTTATAATTTATTTAAAGTAACACAAGCTTCAGTTTCCCCCTGCAAATGGTGTTGTACAAAACATTCCAAATAACCACTTTTTTTAACCATAACTCACAAAATGAAGTCTATCCGCAAATGTAGCTTTCATTTATGGCCTGACAAAAAGTGAGTCACAGCTCCAAAATCAGAACGTAACTTAGTTTCATAAAAATATAAGCCCTTTGTTTTGTGTTTCTGGTCTGGAAATAGGTTATAAATATAAGCAGATCCCTTGAATATATTCTGCTAGGTACCAGTGTGGGTGAACTTACTGAAATAAATCTAAGAGGCGGAAAAATAAAGAGGATAACTGCAAAAGAGCAGAGCTGGGAGTAGAACAAGAATCCAGGAGGAGCATCCATGAAAGCTGCTGGAAGGTCAGATCTGTGTGAAAGGTGGAGGGTCCCTTAAAACATCAACCCCTCAAGAAAAGGAAAAGAATAAAAACCCCAAACACAGAACTAAACCCTGCCTTAAACTGTTCCTTCTTAATTTGCACTTTTATTTGAGAGTGTTAGCCACATTTTAAAGTGCAAAGGCAGTCCCTCCATAGACAAAGGGACTAAAGGAATTTGTGGAGCTGGTAAGTACTGGAGCAAACTGGGATGGAGTAAGGGGATTTGGCACTAACAAGCAGCATTTGCAGTACATGCTGGAGTAATATTCATCAGTTTTCTACCCACTGACATGCTGAAGTAACCTGTAGATGTTATGACAGCTTTAAGAAAAGGGAAAATATCAGGTTAATCACTTGCAAGACAGGTTTTTCCCATGCCCTGAGAGCGTTATGAAAAAATACCCAGAAGCATCTGTGTGAGTGATAGGGAAGCAGTTGATCAAGGCTGCTGTCACTGAAACCAACTCGTGTGGATTGCTCCATAGTTGTTGCAATCACTTTCTTATTAATATTAATAGAAAAATGGATTGGATTTTATAATGCGTATTTAAATAAAACGTTGATGGCAAGGATACTCCATATCTAGAAACGTTAGAAAAGAGCTAAATTAAAGCCTGTGGTTTCCAAGTGGTCAGGTTTTACTTCATGCAAAATGAGAATACTGCCCAGCCAAACGCTGTTGAACTCTGTCCAACTAAAGTATATGGTCAGATCAAGGATAACATACTTTCTTATTGCCACACTGAATGCCTCTTTTAGGTTATGTTGCAGCTCAGCAGTTATTATAAAACATTTTGCATCCAGACATTTGCAATTCAAACCTCAACTGCTAACATTAAAAAAAAGCTATATAAGCTGTTCTTTCTTTCCCTGAATCCATCAGCAAGCTGTATGCAACCAATTTGTCTCATTATAAATTCTAGCAAGTAACTATTTATTTTAAGGTCTTAAGGAAAGCTGATTTGGGTGTTTGTTTGTTTTCCAATAGCTGGTGCAACGTTATCTGTCACACAGTGCAATAAATTACTTGATATAACTGAAATATCGCATTGAATAGTAGGCATCTAAATAAAATAGACCTCAAGCTGTTTCCAATGAGATCAGGTTAAGTTCATATTTAAGGTCAAGCTGTATGTATGCTTTGAGATTCTGAAGCTGGTGTTTGCATGCCAAAGATAAGTACAAATTATGACATAAATGTTCAAATGCAAAATATTTCATATTCCGGGATAAAAAATATTGAAAATGTGCCCCAAAAGGTATACCTTTACTTTGGACAGATCTCTCAGTATTCTGGATAATGTGTGTGTAAATTGAAATATCTTTGGGGTTTTTGCATATATGATGGAGCTCATCAGGATGCCGAGATTTTTTCATAGTTCTTTGTACAGTTTGTCTCTTTAAAACCTAAAGTCACGTGAAATCACCTTCATAAAAGCAAGTAGTGTTTGTGGCTTCCTGTCTGTTTGCATCCAGACGGCCCTGGTGCTGAATTGGTAGCTTTATTTTGTTTGAAAGTGTTTGCCCTTTTTTATGTCATATTAAGAATGAGGGAAAGGAGGGAAACATTAGCGCAATTTTTAGATGCTTCTTGAAATTCCTAAGATTTTGCATTTACTTGGCTTTCTCTTTTGAAAAGTTTATATCAATCCATTGCAGTAAAATTTCTATGGGGTTTAGATTTGGAATGGTACACACAGCTTAAAATACATACAAAAAAGGCAATGTGGGTAAAGACTTCTTAATTGGGAGACTGTGAAAATCACAGCTAGTACTATCTTATTTCTTTTAGATTAATCATCCCTAACATTCATTTGAAACAGTGTTGAAACACAAACTGTTCTGCAGAATAAAGGCTCAAAACCTGATTCCTCTATCAACTTAAACTCAGGCTGCAATCTCCAGCTTCATAAAGTTGGTTGCGAATGGATTGTCGTTACCAAAAAATTATGCAACATTTCCAGGTTTCCAACACAAGATGGCACCATTACTAATGCTTTTCCCATTTTGTCCCCTATTTGCTACCTGACAACTTTTGACGCTGCAAAACTGCAACAGCGATGTAGCTTCCTTGAGCACCTTGCACGTATGTTTAACGCATAGAAACCTGGTGTGTGTCTAATGGCCTCTAGAGTATCTCTTCACTTTAGTAAAGTGTCACATATGGTACAAATGCTGCTATTCTTGCCAAGCCAAACATTTAAAAGCTCTGGTGGGTCAGTAATGAATTGGTGCCTGTAGGTGCAGATTTGCTCCAGGGGTTGCAGAGGCTATAATCACCCCTATGTCCAGTGCTGCAGTTATTCAGGGTCATGCATTGCAAGAACGCTTGCTCCTGTTTCTCCCAGCATCCATCAGATAGATGTGTGTCCAACCCTAAGCATATTTATTTTAGCCTCTCTGCTCATATGCATACGCATATACTGTGCTCAGTGTCCTTTGAGGAAAATACTGGGTTTGTCTGGCTTTTTTGAACGCATAATGTTGGGCAGATTAACTAACTATTTAAAGAAAACGATGTCAAAATGAATATCTCAAACAAAACCACATTTGCCTTTCTCTAATGCCTTCCTTAGGCCTTGCAGATGTCACATATTTTTTCCCCGTTTGCTATTCTGATTATTTTGCAAGTTTCTTAAAGGTAAATCAAAGACCTGTGGAAGTTTCTTAACTCAGTGGCCTGACAGAGATGAGGCTGCTGCAGCGCTGTTCCCAGGTGCAGCCAGGAGCGAGGCTGAACAGTTGTTCCATACAGGCACACTCACAGAGATACACGTATATTTGATGCGTTTATGCATATGTCTGGTTGCAGTTATCAACACAGAAGGAAACACTGCACTCACACAAACACAATCAGAGCCTGATCCTCCAGCTCATCAAGATCAAGGTCTATTAGTGGAAAATACATATATACAAATACATGCAGTGTCGATTCCCCTGGCAGCTGGCACCAGGCACCCAGTCTGTCCAGTAGCTGGACACGTGCAGAGTAGAAAGCCTCTCACCCAAGAAAATATCTGGAGACGGAGTTAGGTAAGAAGACAAAATAGACTATGTCCATCATGTGTGGGGCACGGCCACACACATGCACTGTTTGCAGACTGCTGGCCCTTTTTCTTCCCTTATCTGTTTTCTCACATTTGTTTCTCTGCTCCCTTCTGCCCACACCTTTGGTTTCTCCAATAGACATTCCCTTATAAGTCTTATGCAGTCCCCAAATCTTGTTCCCCTTCAAGGAGAACAATAGGCACCACTCTAATAGTCATTGACCCCATCAGTCTATAAGGTGCTGTTCTATGGCCCCGTGGTCCTGTGTGTCACCCACAGCCCGTGGGCTAAGACTTCCTTTAACAGCCCTGGGGGAGGGATCATGACAAAGGTCTCATGTCTCTGATGGGGTTATTTGGAACCACGTGCCCACCACCATTCCTCTGTGCTCTTTTGTGTTCATGCAGGTAATCCTTTAGTCATATAATCCGATGGGAGAATTTAGCACAAATGCATAGAATTAGAAAAATATCCATAAAATAAAATATGAACCTTGTATATTATTTCTAGTTGCAATGGTGTGGTTATTGACACCAATTTGCAATGTATTAACCAGGCAGATTGGCCAGGTTAATAAATGGTTAGAACAGTGGTGCCATACTCAGGGGTTTGGGTATTTAGAACATGGGACCCAGTTTAGGAGGCCAGGTATACTGGAGACTGGTGGAGCTGGTCTAACAACGAAGGGGAAGAGAGGTTTTGGTAGGAGGCTTGCCAGGCTGGTCAAGAAAGCTTTAAACCAGATGTGTTGGGGGAGGGGGGCATCATTCCATCCCAGCACTCCAAGTCTGTTGCCAGCACCTATAATAAATGCTCGGAGCAATGTAGAGGTATTACAGCCACTCCAGCCAATGAGTCAGCTTCATTTGGAGCTGGGTTTAGATGCCTTCATACAAACACCGGTATTATGGGGAACAAACAAGGAATTAGAGATGTGTGAACGTCTATGGGGTTATACTATAATTTGGGTGACATGGTTTAGTGTGAGGTGTCCCTGCCCATGGCAGGGGGGTTGGAACTAGATAATCTTAAGGTCCTTTCCAACCCTAACTATTCTATGATGCTATGCAGATTTGGATTAAACAGATACTTGAAAATGCATGACTGTCAGATGTAATTTTGCCCTAACCTACCCCAGATTTCAGTTTACCTATATGAAGCTTTATGTACTTAAATTCTAGCTTAGACACATCTCTTCCACATCAAAATTAAATGCAGATTTTAATGCTTTGCTAATCTGAAGCCTTTGGATATGAATGTGCTCAGCCCTGCACAGCAGAGTGTAAATCAGGAAGTTAAGAACAGAAAGAAAAGTAGAAACTAAACTAAAGGACAACACTGGAAGAAGAACAAATAGATACAAATGGCTCATGAAAAGAAAAGAGAAAATAGAAATTTGGAAGGAGTTCATTAGAGGAGTTGAATTTTGAAGCAGCTCTTTAGTAGTAGTTCGGAAAACTAATCTTAAAATGCTCATCTTGATCAGAAAATAGAGGTAGGATGGGAGCTAATAAAAATTCCATTGGGCCAGGAAATTACTTAGTTTTTCCCATCTCTTTGGAGCAGTCAGATTGTGGAAGATGCTGCATTAATCATGGGCCTCTTTGTCACAAAAGATACAAAGCTGGAAACCACAACTGTGAAGGGTGTCTCACGCACTAACCTCAGTCTGATGCTTGTCAATGAAACATGCCTAAAACTGAAGGTTTGTTGTGTTAATGGGGTTTGTCTAGAGTAAATGGACACTAAAAAGTGCTTCCCTTGTGTAGCAGAATTTGAGAGGTTGTGACTAGAGTTAAGCAAATAATGAATATTCCATTCAATGAATTCCTCTCCTGTTTGCTGGTTTTCCCAGAGCACATTGCAGTTCCCAGTAAGCCTTATTATTCTGCAAATAACTCCTTTGAAAAAAGTCCTGCTCTTTAGATTGCATTTCATTTCCTTGCAAATATTGGTTGCTTAAAATTCAAACTGTTGCGTTTAGGCACATGGCATGTGAAGTGGTTTTGTTCCCTAGAGAATCAGTGGAAGTCTTAAAAATCACATTTCTGGTGTTGAAAGAGTCATTATTATTCAGATGAAATTTAGTGGTTTAGGGGAAAACTCAAACTATGCAAAGTGCTGGAACAAGGCCAATTATATTGGTTCTATCACAGGTAGGCCATTAGCATTTTTTGGGAAACCTTTCACTTTAAATATTCAGTTCAATAGAGACAGCAATTTATTTTTATATGCAGTCCTGTGCATCCCTTGAATCATGTTAATGGCAAAGAATATAGGCTACAAGGTTGCTATCTTCCATTGTCCTACCTGCTATCTTCAAATCTATATTTTTGCTGTGTACAATTTATATACAATGATATTTGTATGGCTATAACAAACAGTATTTTTATTCACCTTTGTCATGTCAAAACGTGAAATTTAGAAGGCATGTGACTAATTTTCTATTCTGATTTATAAAAGATCCATCTGTATAGACATTAAACGCCACAGAATGAGCAGATGTTCCAGAATGGGAAGAACTGCTGCAGTCATGTGCTGCCAGGGCTCAGAAAGGGAGTCCCTCAATATATCCTCTGTCATCTTCTAAATGTCTCATAAAATACTGCTGTCCTGTTGAAAATCTCACTCTTTCAGAATATGCCTCCTGACTTAACAGAAATGTCTACTGGATTACTCAGTAGCTATTTTGCAAGGTAACTCACATATAGACCTCCTAACTGCAGAATGACCACGTCTGCTTGAAGGGTTTAACCCTTCAACCACATGGGCCATGAAAAGATGCAAAACCCAGATGACTGTGGGAAAGCAATGGTTAAGTGGAGAATAACATCAATATGGTCGCAACAGCTTATGTTGTTTTAGAAGGGATATATTACTTCCACCTTGGAGACCTTTGAGCATTTATAGGGAATAGATATAAAAGGTGAAAAGTTCTTTTCAATGGTTGCTGCTATTAGAAGAACAACAGGAAATCTCATAATGTAGCAGCTACCCAAGTATAACTACTTTTTTCTTGATAAGTCTTAGTAAAGCCTTATGAGCTTCCACCAAAATGTGTGGCTTTTACTTGTGCAGGTAAACCTGCACCGAAGTGTTGCATTTTCCCATCTTCCCACTGTAATTCATTCTTGACCACTATCCCTGACATGATAACACCCAGCTGCTCTCACCTGAGACACCGATAATAAGATTACCAAACAGAGGGGTGATAGAAAATAAGACCATTTCCTAAGGTCTAGGAGGAACGAAGAGACACTTTCCACTAGACCAGGTTGCTCAAGGCTGGTCTTTAACCTGGGCTTGAACACTACCAGGGATGGAGCATTCATGATTTGCTTGGACAGCGTGTTCTAATGTCTCACCAGTCTCATAGTACAGAATTTCGTCCTTATATCTAACGTAAATCTCCCCTTTTGAACCCATTACCCCTTGTCCTATCACTACAGTCCCTGATGAAGAGACCCTTTCTGGACCTACATCCTGCTCTTCACACTTATTGGAAGAAACAAAAGTATGATCTAATATCCTTCTTAGTCTGAGAAAATTCACTTGTGCCTGTAGAGTGCCTATCCAAAAGCTGCAAATGATGATAACATTCTCTGTAAGTTTTATGGATCTGGCCACAAAAATAATGGAAAGAGATTTATGGGATCAGGAGAAGTGAGGGAACCTGGAGTCTGGTTTGGAAGTCATTTGAAACTGGGCCACCTTCACAAGGAAGTCTTGGTCCCAGTGGCTTATTCTGATTTTATTTTACCTGATGACTCCCTCTAAATACATAAGAAGTCATTGGATGAGGGAATAGAAACACAAAGATTTTCTTGGATCCTCCTCAGATTTGTTAGATTGCTCATCAGGCCAGTGTTAGTCCTATTACTTAAAGTCCAGTTTCATTCTCTACAGATGGGTAAACTAAAACCTTCAAATATAACCCACCATATAAAACTGTTGAATAGGCAAAATATTTACTATGATGTTTCAGTTCAACAACTTTTCAATTTCAGCTATGGAATCACATGTGTAATTCCTTGTGGCTTGCTGGCTCCCAAAACAAAGGCATAGCTTTTCTTGAAGTCTCCGGGGAATCCTGCAGACATGCCTATTCTTCCAGAAGAGTTGCCTTGAGCCCTTTATAGAGTAAAAAGCTGCTGATCTCGATACTGTAAATTCATAAACCATTAGAGATATGATGCATTATTTGGAACAAGTATTAAGCTGCCTAATTGCTTAATGAATTAGGCATTACTTCTTCTGAAGTGTCTAATATATCCTCACCACAGTTACATCTTGGGTGAATCCATACCCATAAATCCATTCCCATAAAAAGGAGTAAATACTTTTCCCAATAATGATACAATAGAAAATTCACTGTCACTGAAAGCTAATACTCAAAAAAATAGACTAATTGTATTTAATTTGTTTAACTGCCCCTATCTTTTATAGCTGTCATGAAGCTTTCAAAGAAAGCAGATGGATATGTAGGAATATTCTAACCTCTGTCTGTAAAGGAAGTGAGGCACATTTGTGATAGGGATTAAGCTTCACAAAAATACTCTCATTACATAGTATTCTGTTTAGAATATTTATTTAGAAAAGGTGACACTAATCTGCTAATACCCTGCATGGACTCCCAGATACTGCATATGGGAATGGCATAATTATGGTGTGTGGGGAATATTTTTATTAGCACTGTTCTGTCAAAATGGACATTTCTAGTCATGTAAGCTTCTGGTTAATTTAAAGATCTATTTCTCTATTGATACATATATACATGCTTATCAGTGTGTATGTACATTATAGATAAGTATTTATAGACTTACGTTTAGCATCAAGGTGCTTGGTGACAGCCAGCATGGCTTCACTAAGGGGATGTCCTGCCTGACCAATTTGGTGGCCTCCTATGATGGGGCTACGAAACTGATGGACAGGGGCAGAGCAGTTGACGTCATCTACCTGGACTTGTGCAAAGCGTTCGACACTGTCCCACACGACATCCTTGTCTCTAAATTGGAGAGACATCAATTTGATGGGTGGACCACTCGGTGGATAAAGAACTGGCTGGATGGCCACATGCAGAGAGTTGTGGTCAATGGCTCGATGTCCGGCTGGAGACCGGTAACGAGTGGTGTCCCTCAGGGATGGGTGTTGGGACCGGTCTTGTTCAACATCTTTGTCGGTGACATGGACAGTGGGATTGAGTGCGCCCTCAGCAGGTTTGCCGATGACACCAAGCTGTGTGGTTCGGTTGATACGCCGGAGGGAAGGGATGCCATCCAGAGGGACCTCAACACGCTTGTGAGGTGGGCTGATGCCAACCTGATGAAGTTTAACCATGCCAAGTGCAAGGTCCTACACCTGGGTCAGAGCAATCCCAGGCACAGCTACAGGTTGGGCAGAGAAGAGATTCAGAGCAGCCCTGCAGAGAAGGACTTGGGGGTGTTGGTCGATGAGAAAATGAACATGAGCCGGCTGCAGTGTGCGCTCGCAGCCCAGAAAGCAACCGTATCCTGGGCTGCATCAAGAGGAGCGTGACCAGCAGGTCGAAGGAGGTGATCCTGCCCCTCTACTCTGCTCTCGGGAGACCTCACTTGGAACATTGTGTGCAGTTCTGGTGTCCTCAACATAAAAAGGACATGGAACTGTTGGAACAAGTCCAGAGGAGGCCACGAGGATGATCAGGGGACTGGAGCACCTCCCATATGGAGCCAGGCTGAGAAAGTTGGGGCTGTTCAGCCTGGAGAAGAGAAGGCTGCATGGAGACCTCAGAGCAGTCTTCCAGTATCTGAAGGGGGCCTACAAGGATGCTGGGGAGGGACTCTTCATCAGGGACTGTAGTGACAGGACAAGGGGTAACGGGTTCAAACTGAAACAGGGGAAGTTTAGATTGGATCTAAGGAAGAAATTCTTTACTGTGAGGGTGGTGAGGCACTGGAATGGGTTGCCCAGGGAGGTTGTGAATGCTCCTTCTTTGGCAGTGTTCAAGGCCAGGTTGGACGAAGCCTTGGGTGACATGGTTTAGTGTGGGGTGTCCCTGCGCATGGTAGGGGGGTTGGAACTAGATGATCTTAAGATCCTTTCCAGCCCTAACTGTTCTATGATTCTATGATACAGCACATATAGCTTTTAGTTAAATCTGGTTAATTTAAAGTATTATTTTTCTATTGATACATATATGCATATATATATACACACCTATAGTTGCATATGTATATCATAGATATGTATTCATAGAGCTTTAACACATCTTTGGCATGCATACCACATAAAGCTTTTAGCTTAATCTCTGAAAGTATTTGGACCCTTAGGGCTGTAGGCTTGCATTTAAATTTCTACATGTCAGTGCACACTCAGTTGATGTGGGTTGACCTTGGCTGGCCTCCAGATGCCCACCAAGTTCTCTATCACTTTTCTTCCTCAGCAGGACAGGGGGAGAAATAAGATTAAAAATTCATGTGTTGAGTTAAAGGCAGTTTAATAAAGAAAAGCAAAGGCTGCACATGAAAGCAAAGCAAAAAAGATTTATTCTCTATTTCCCATCAGCAGGTGATGTCCAGGCATTTCCTGGGAAGCAGGACCTCAGTATGTGTAACAGTTGCATTGGAAAACAAATGCTTAAATAATTAATTCCCCCACTCCTTGTCCTTTCTGTTAGCTTTTATTGCTGAGCATGATGTCATATTATATGAAACACCACTTTGGTCCCTTTAGGTCAGCCGTCCTACCTATGTCCTCTCACAATCTTTTGTCCATCCCCATCCTACTGGCCATTGAGGATGGGGGGATTGAAGAGGCAGCCTTGATGCTATGGAACACTGCTCAGCAGATGGCAAAACACTGGTGTGTCATCAAGATATGTGACATCAAGACCATTCTGGCTACAAAAGCAAAGCAGAACACTGTAAGGGCTTCGATGGAGAAAGTTAACTCCATCCCAGCTAGCCACCATACATCAGTCTAGCCAGTGGAGCGTAGAGCTGAACAGCATCAGTGGCTGGGATTCAGATACATGAACATGACAGTCACTCTAGATTCCCTTAGTTATCTAAGCTAGATACACACTCGCTTAGATGCACCTCAGATGGCTGGTCGATGTCACACTGAATGATCATCTGGGGCAGCAGGGAGGTCAGGGAGGATAACCCACTATTTCTAAAATAACATTAATGACCTACTTTTAGGCAAATTAATCTCTGATAAATAACCCTCTTTTGATTGTAGTGGGAACTTGGACACAAATTAAGATGTCTGTCTCAGGCTGACTTTTACCCTTAATCTCCCTTTCACCCACTGATAACTCCGCTGCCCGCACATGATTGCTCGGTGCCATCTGAGAATCATCATAGAATCTGAGAAACATCCATGCAAGTCCGGCAGTTATGGCACAGAAGCTGAGAGCCAAATACTGTATTTTACAATATGAGAAACTGCACTAGACATCCGTGTCTGAAATGGAGCCCAGAGATGAAATACTAACCACTACAGAGGGTCTGATTTTTTCATCGTAATCTTGGAAGACATCTGCACTGTAAGTAGTCATGATGCCTTCATGTCTGGTCTCTGCTAGAACTTAAAGCTCAGTAAATGGCTCAGACTATCTGTGCTTTCAGTGTTTCTTTTTAGTGGATGACAAATGAAAAAGAGAGGTTGCTGCTGAGATGCTGATTCTTAAAACAAGTATGTACACGCTTAATTGTAGCCGAGCCTGGAGTTCATGCGGCAGCAGAACCAATGCCCGTTTAAATGCAGACAGTGCCTGTGTTAGCTGTTAGAGGTCCTAAACTGCAAAAATAATCAATGCAAGTCACAGCTGCATAATGGAAGCCCACAGGGGAGAGGGATTACAAGTGTATTGGGGCAATAAGAAAATATTAGACTTTAGAACAGTTCTCTAGTAAACATGCATCCATCGGTTACAAACCAGGAGATGAAAATCCACTTAGGGCAAATTAATATGTAGTTAATTGTACTTATTGGCAGGGAGAGTGATGTCTTGAGATAAACTTAATGTAAGAACTATGAAGCAAAACTAATAGATTCTGGCATCCAACATGCAAATGAGAGTTTCATGTTAAGATGTACCATAACCGTATGTATTAATTTATTATAAACCGTTGGGGGTTTTGTGTGCTCAAAACTGGGTACAGCTGGCATATTAATTTAGTTTAATTTGAGAAGAGCTATTAAGCTTTATTAAGCAACACGGGGGAAGAAGAGTAGCCTGAAAAATTTACAGACATTTTAGAAACATTCATGTTTTTTAAACTCCGAATGTAAGCAAATGAAATTGGTGAGCTTATAAACACATGTTTAATTATTGACAAGCAAGTTGGATACACAGACAAAACATCTTCCTTTTAGGCATAATTCTGTTCCTACCACATTCTCTGTATTCGTTTAACGCTGGAAAGAAACCATCTCACTCAAACTGCAGCATGCTAGAGTAGGCGCAGGTGAAGGGGTGCTGAAGCTTCCCCAGGGCTGTGGAGCTTTAGCACCCTCTGTGACAGCAGTCTGGGATTCCTGTCATCCATACAGAGAAAGGGAAAACCCATGGGACTTCCGCTAAGTATGCAGATGGTATCAATCCTGCACATTTTGGCTGCCTGCAGATTACAAAATAGTGCAGCAAAACCAAACAGATCGGTAGCAAGAAATAATTATATTCTCTTATTTTATGTGCTCTGGTTGTTATTTCAGCAGCCTTGGTTTGTAACCTTTTCCTTTTTTTACAAGGAAGCATCAGCATGTAGCAATAACTGACCTGGGCTTTTGGCTCCAGACAAAGATCACTGATGAGGCTCAAAGCCTTGAATTAAAGCAGCACTGTGAAAGGATCTTTTGGAGTGTGATAACAGACTTTAGGACAAGGGTATTTTGTCTATAACCTTGCTTCAAGTCAGCGGTAGGTTGTATTTTTGTTGTGGCTGTTTTGTTTTCGAGTGGTACATCTCAGCCTTGCATTACGGACATCACTGTGTCAGCAGATACTGGGCTTGTTGTTCACAGTCTTTTGTAGTGGATCTTCCAAATGTATGTCTCCCTCGACTCATGGAGAACGCAAGACAGCATGTATGTTATATTAGACTAGAAGTGACCAGTCAAAATCCTATTACACACTGCTTTAATTCTGTATGTTATCTCCAAAGCTACAGATTCTGTTGTTGTTGCTGGGCATTTTTTTGTTAAACAGAACTGGAATTAATTCCAATGTGTTTTACCAAAAAGGCTGAGTTAAAAAAGTCTTACATTGCCAGTATGTTGCTGAAAGCGTTCTAACATCTCATGACGTCCAGTAAAGGGAAATGCCAATTCCTGTTTCTGGGGAAAGAATTACCCTAGGCAGCAGGACAAGCTGGGACTAACCAGCTGGGAAGCATCTTGGCAGTGAAGGACCTGAGGGTCCAGAGGAACACCAAGCTGACCATGAGTGAGGAATGCACATTCATGGAAAGGCACATAAGCCTCCTTGATTGCAGTAGACAGAGCATCGCCAGCAGGTTGAGGGAGGTGATCCTTCCTTTTTTGGATGCTACTTTGATTTGGCTGGATGGGGTGCTGGGACATCTAGTCTAGGTCACGCTTTGCCAAGAAAGGTTGGACAGGATGATCCTTGAGGTTCCTTCTAACCTGGTATTTTGTGATTCTATGATTTTCTGCTAAGGTCTTGTGAGACACATCTGGGATGCTTAATCCAATGCTGGTCTCCTCTGTGCAAGAGAGACATGGACATATCATGAAGATGGCTTAAGGCACTGGAGCACCTGGCACATGAGGAGTGGCTGAGGGCTGTGACTGATGAGCCCAGAGAAGAGAAAGCTCAAGGGGGGATTTTATCAATGTGGAAAAATATCCAGTTGCAGGGAGTAAATGTGGAGCAGGGAATATCTCCCACTTAGAAGGATGCCTAAGAATGACAAAGGTCTTAAAAGGCAGCTTGTCAAAAGCCAACGTGTCACCATTCCATGGAGGAGCTGCTTAGTCATGGGACAGAACAATTTTGGGTCATTCTGCTTTTGATAGACTATGAGAGAATTTGGGCAACAGTACCAGTGTGTATGTATATATAATATATATATATAATTTTTCCTTTTTCACTGCTAACTTCTTGCTCTTCATCTATAAGAGCCTATGATCTATTGCAAAAGGCTTCTGTAAAGTGGTTTCTGCAGTTAATCTGATGCAAAGAAATTGAAACAGAGAATATTTGTTTCCTATTTACACAGTTAAATAGTTGACCAGCAAAGTTTTTTCACTCTTTGAAAGTGGAAAAAAGGGACTAATAAGTTGTACAGATGAAAATCGATGCAAACAATAACTCATTTAAAATTTTAATTTTGCTGTCAGTAACAGAAAGTGCTGTTTTGTTTGAATTCAAACAAATGGAAGATTATGCATAATGCTATTTGGCCCAGAAAAAGTCAAGAAGGGGGGAAAGGAGGAGGAGGGTAACTGCAGAAATAGTCAGCAATGAGTGACAAGGAAGCCAAAAGAATGAGAGGGAATCCAGCCACACAAGGACTTGGAATGCTTAAAAAGGCTAATAGATGAGAAAGGCAGTTCTGTGCAGATAAATGTAGTGTAATGATGACTTTGATGAGTCTTTGTTTCACAGCTCTTTGTGCAACATGAAATAGGGGGAGTGGAGGAGGAAGAAAAGGAAAACAGTCAAAGCTGTGTCTGCGAGTGTCATTAATGAGTGATGAGGACTAGAAAGACAAAAGACAAATCTCTGATCATTTGATGGGCCTTTATTTCATACATCTGTGTAAATTGCAAAACCTGAGACGTGACTTGAGAGTGGAAGTCCAAGAAGGATAAGTGGATACACTGAGGGAAAGCAGTACTTACTTACTGCAGTTTGGTTATTGCAACTCTAGCTGTAGCCTTCATTACAACATAGGAACAATCCAGTAAGAATACCATCAAAAAGTAGTATTTTTATGTCACACTTTTCAACTGTGTGCAGTGAGGTTTTGTGCCCACTGGGGGCTGAATGAAGATCAGCTGCTTTTACAGCTGTATGGAGGGGAAAAGCATAGAATAACAGACCCACTTTTAACTTCAGTGAACCTTTGTTGACTTAGTTGTCATGCGAGCAGAATCACAAGCAAATCCTGGGATAAATTTCAATACAAACAAGTAAAATATCCTTAATGACAAAGAAAGCCTTGCATTTATTATTAATTCTTATTGTGTCTGTTAGGAGGCAGCTGGTGGTCAATCCCCACAGCTAATAACACCCTCCGATGACAGTGTTTTAGCACCTGGGTAGCATGCCTACTGCTTGCGTATGTGTGCTGTGTATAGTTCCATTATTATTTTGCCCACCAATAAAACCTAGCCAGGTTTGGGCAGCTGTTTAATAGTGCACTTTACAGCAATTTAGGACAGAAAGTGAAGAAAACCACATCCTATTAATGCTTTAGGGAGATGTCCAGGTAAGCTAAATGTAATTAGAATTTGGCCAGGACTCCACAGAAAACAGTCTTAATCTTGCATAAAATACAATGGGATTTTTATCGACCCCATTAGGTTTGTGGAAGCAGTCCATGAGAGAGTAGGAGGAGTTACTGGTTTTAGTATTTTGAAGCCCCTGTATTGTTGGTTGCTTGTATTTTGCAGTTTCTTCTTCAGACTTTTATGTCTTGGGATACCTGAGAAATAATAAATGGCATGGAAATAATGCAGTTATAAATAGAAAGCTTTCTGCTTGCTCTGAGTAGGACCTGAAACCATTAATCCTGCCATCAGAATTATCGTTATGCTGCCACAGTTTCTGGGTCTGAACTTGTCTGAAAATTAAACTGCAGCAATGTTTTCTATTTACTGTGAAGCCGAGATCTCCAGCCAAGTGCTTTGTAAAGAAGATAAGAAAATCACATCCGTAGAAACCCTTCACTGATTTATCAGTTGCTAGAAATTATATAGAACACATATGAATATTTCTTTTCAGGATTTGGGCATAACTTAGAAATCACTGTTAAAAAACATCTTTAGTTATGTGAAGTTTATTATGATGTCAGCAGCTGGAAGGTTTAAGATGTGTGGTTATAGAATCATAGAATCATAGAATAGTTAGGGCTGGAAAGGACATTAAGATCATCTAGTTCCAACCCTCTTGCCATGGGCAGGGACACCTCACACTGAACCATGTCATGTTATGCTGAAGAGGAACATTTTGCATTTTAAGGGACAGTATTTTCTCCAAAGAAGAGAAAAGTTGTGGTGCAGATATAGATTTGTCAGGCGGTCTTGTAGGCTGGTCCAAATGCTATGCTTTTATAGCAAAATGATTTGCACTGTCAAAAACAAAGCCTTTGTATCAAAGAGAACTTTTATCTTTCCTCTCCCGAGAACATGTTTGGGTAGAAACATGCAATTAATTCTTTTAGGGACTTCAGAAACTATCACCTATTGGACCTGCAAACCAGCCAAATTGCTTTCATTTGAATAAAATTTGGAACCGGCTCAACTAATCACTGTTTGTTAATTGTATTTTAGAGGAAAAAGGGAACCTGAATGGAGTGACTGCTTCTCATTAAAACTGTGTGAACGGCAGAGTGCTTGGGGTCTGCTATTGTACCCGATAATTGTGGCAGCAAGTGGCATTTATTTGTGCAAGGAGCAGTAATTAAATCTGCTGCAGTATTTAAAAATAATGCACTTGCATTTTCTAACATCTAAGCGATAGCGTGTTACACCAGAGACTGTAAACAAGGGTCACCCCCAACCTCTGTTCTCTTACACACAAGCTCATCAACATTGTGAAGGGACAAAACACAACTTGTATGCTTCTTCCGTAGCCAATATTCCAGGAAAGTAGTGTAGAAAGAAGTTGGCAGAGAAGCACAGTATTTTTCCTATGTCACATCCTACAGTGTCCTGGGTTCAGCAGTAGCAGTCAGTTTTTCTCCTTCTTAGTAGCTGTTGCAGCACTGTGTTTTTGATTTTCTGCCTGGGAACAGAGCTGATAACACTGATGTTTGGTCTGACCAAGGACTTTCTGAGTCTCATGCTCTGCCAGGGAGTAGGGGAAGCTGTGAGGAAGCAGAAACAGGACACCTGACCCAAACTAGCCAAAGAGGTATTCCATACCACAGCACGTCATGCCCAGGAGGTAACAGAGAGTTACCCAGAAGGGCTGGTTCACTGCTGGGTGGGAGCGAGGTATCAGTCAGTGAGGTGTTGTATTCTCTTCCCTTGTTATTTCTCTTATCATTATTATTATTGGTGGTAGCAGTAGTGATTTGTGTTATACTTTAGTTACTAAACTGTTCTTAACCCAACTGGGAGTTACATTCTTTTGATTCTCCTTCCCATCCCTTCGGGAGCGAGGGGAAAAAAAAGGTGGGGAATAAGCGAGCAAGACTGCGTGGCTGACAGAGTTTAAACCATGACATACAGACATTGCTTAAAAGCAGGGGTAGGGGAAGATCAATTTCAACGTCAACGCCTGGAGAGAAGAGTGGCCGATCTGTGCTAAACTCAGGAGTCAAATTATCCCATTGGGGCAGAGAGTGGCAGGGATGAAGACACAGCAGAAATGGGCAGAAATCTGCTGACAGAATGTTTTCCGCTGGAAAGATACCGATTTGTCAAAGTGAAACGCTCCCTGGGAGCCTGTTGATTCCAGGAGGAGCCAGGCTGACAGTAAACCTGCCTGCTTCCCTGCCAGGTCACCCACCAATCTGCCTTCCAAGAAACTTCCTGTCTTAGAATGCCTGCAGCTAGTGGTGTGAGTCCACTGAACATCACCAAGCAGATTGCAGATGAGCTGAGGGTGAGACCCTTCAGGAACCCAGAATGGAAATGTTCTTGCTTGGGCAGGGCTGCCAGGAATCTATTTCAGGGTACAGAAGCTTGTTCTCGGGACCATCGAGACACACTATTGAATTTCATTTCCACATAGCGTTGATGAGCAATTTTATTAGTTTTTTAGAATTATTCTTCCCTCAACTGTGACATTATTTGCTGAAAAGTTCCCTGGCTTGCTCTTCCAGTAGGGCTGGTGGGGCTCTTGAGAACTTCAGAGCTTGTTCACTGGGTAACTTTGAAAGTTTATTACATCTTCTGCTGAAGCATCTTTCTCCCAGTAGATAAAAATGTCTAGCTCAGAGCAACGGACACCTTTGTAGGATCACAAGATCTGGAAGATAAGGATAGTGCTATGATTGAGGCAGGGACTTGACATTCAGGGCTCTGTAATTCAGCACAGTACTGTCAGATAGGTATTTTGCACAGCCACCTTGTCTCTTCAAAAAAAGCACGTAAAGCAGGTAAAAGAACAAAAAACAGGTAAAAGAACAATTATTTATGGCACTACTCATTTACTGTGCATCACAAATAATGGATGTGATTATTATGGACACAGCATATTACTAATAGCATACAAACATGGAAACGATATTATATGCACACTTCAAATACTTGAACTAGCAAAATAAAATCTAGACCTGGCTCTTTCTTCCTGAACAAAAATAACTGATGCAGGTTGTCACATCATGGTATTCATACTGTGGAAAGAGCATGATAATTTTCTTTGCAAGCGACTTCTTACCCTCACTTTCTTTTTAGAAAGAATAAATCCTCCTTTTTTTTTGCTGCCACTGGTTTCTTCTGCTTTTCAGTGTGATGTGAATTGGTTCAGCCAGAATATAGCTCTCAATATCTATTGCTGTGCTGCTGATTAGTTTTCAGAAAGAGGACAGAGTGAAGAAGAATGGCAGGTTATATTGATTTACTTCTAATGATCTGTTTCTGAACCAGAGCTGGGCAAAGTGTTCTCCCGAAGGCACATACAGCTGTGCTCATGGCTCATCTCTGCATCCCTATCAGGATTAAAAGCCAGTAATGGATTCTGTCATGTTACCGTAGCTTTCTGCATTCTCTTTTCAAGCTGCATATGGGTGAGCTGCTGAGGACATATATAACTTTTTCTTGCCATCTGTTGAACAGTCTGGTCAGAACAGCCTGGAGAAGGGCACCCACACTCTGTTATAGAAGAAGTGCATCAAAATAGCATTGCACAATCATGGGGTGTTTAAAGGGAAATTGCTACATGTAATACATACCTATATTTTGCTGGTGAGGGTGTCTGTCCATGATTTTGGGATCTGTAAAGCCATGAATACTGTATGGGTGATCAGGGGATAGAGGACAGCACCTTATATCACTGTCATGGACCAAGTGTGCTTCTGAAAGTCTGGGAAGTTGATAAATGATGCTCAACAATATGTGTGTCAGACTGAAATAATTGATTCTTCTGTATTGGATTTTTTGTCTTTCTCTATAGATTTACTTTCAACATACTACCTGCTTTTTGTTCTGCTCATCATGCTAGTTCTGTAATTTGACTTCAGAGCCAGGTTTAGTGGTGGACTTGGCAGTCCTGGGGTAAAGGTTGGACTTGATGATCTTGAATGCCTTTTTCAACCTAGTAGATTCTATAATTCTATGACTTTGGAGTAGTAAGAACCATGTTTATATAGTTCTTCTTTCATAGCAGAGTTATGGCCAAATAACCATGGGTGTCACTCAAACCAGTTTTCTTCAGGATTTCAGTCAACAGATCTCTCCATCAGGGACTGTAGCAATAGGACAATGGGCGATGGGTTCAAATTTAAACAGGGGAAGTTCAGGTTAGATATAAGGAAGAAGTTTTTTACTGTGAGGGTGGTGAGGCACTGGTTGTCCGAAGAAATGGTAAATGCTCTATCCTTGGTAGTGTTCGAAGCCAGGTTGGAGAGACTTGGGCGACATGTTTTAGTGTGAGGTGTCCCTGTCCATGGCAGGTGGTTGGAACTAAATGGTATTAAGGTCCTTTCTAACCCAAACTATTCTGTGATTCTATGGTTGTATGAATAAATTAAATATTTTTGCAGTATTTTAAGAATGATGAGATTTTTGTGGCTGATTTGACCATGTAATTAATAATGCTCCGCAGATTCATTTGGCTACGGACAAATAGGTTTTAGAGTTTTTTCTCCTAAAGGAAATTATTTAGGAGAAAATTATATATGAAATAGTTCTGACAGTTGTCTAAGTAATGCTAACCAGGTTTTCTTTCCATTATTTTTCATATGATGCTTGAAGAAAATACTGCACAATGTTGTATAAAAGGTGGATACTTGCTATCGGTAAACAAGCAGTTGTCCCCCAGGGACATTTACACACCTTCTTATTTTCATTACATTTTATTGATGAGTCCTTGTTGCTGCAGTGTAGAAAGAGTCTAAGTGCTGTCCTAGGAGTAAATGACAACACACACGCACACACACAGATCCTTTATTCTCTATCCTCTGATGTAGAATTTTAAATGCAGCAAAACGGGCATTATCTTCTTTTGGGTTATCAGCTTGTCTATTCACCCTGTGCTGAGCATACCTTAATCCTCTCTGCTTTCTCTTCCTACTCCTGAAAGAAAGAAAAACAGAGAAAAAGGCAAAAAGAAGCAAAAAAAATAATTACTTGTAAGAATTTTTTCCCAGTTTGAATGATTTCCAAAAGACCCCTCTTCTCTGACTTCCGTGGCACCAGACCTCAAACCAGTCTATTCAATCCTTCTGTGCTGGCACATGCTGCTCACCCTTGCAGTATATGCTAAGCAGATTGACACTTGCTAAGATGACCCTTTAAATTATTTTTAAGACTCACTGCATTGAATCATATAATTATAAAATAGTTTGGTTTGGAAGGGACCTTTAAAGGTCAACTACTCCATCAATGGATATGGAATTTTGTGTCAGGCCAGTGAGGGGTATCTTCCATCCACAAGATTTCAGGCTAAAATAATATGTTTACTTCAGAATATAAATTTACAAATACTAGTGCAAGTACCAGCAATCTTAATTGCATATTTATGCTTCAGTGTTCATGTTTCTATTAGAACGCTTAAAAGGACATACTGTACAACTTCATACATTGTTTTATGAGAAACTGTACCATGTAGCGTTACATTTATAACTTCTGTTAACAACTTATGAACACTAAGCATTGCTCTATAGATGCTGAAACTGGGAGAGCAATAGCTTCAATGACCAACACATTGATTTCTGCCTGCAGACTCTTGGGGTTATGAGACTTCTGGAATATCCAGTTAAACTTCTATAACCCTTTTCCTGCAGTATCCCTAAGATTAAGGTTTGATTTTGAAAGCAACGTACAAGGTGTCCTGTGCAATGTTCTACACTGGCATATGGACCCTGAGATTGCTTTCTGCCTTTAGCTTCCCCAAAGTAAGAAAGTGAGTTTTGCTTGTGGGACTCCCTTCCAGCATGCCATTGCATGTGTGCACTGTCCCCATGTCCTTATTGTATCCAACACTTGGTTTTGCAGTCTCTTTATGAGTCAATAGAAGAAAGTACAAGTTACCATGACAAAGATCCTAGAAGGGATCCTTAGGCTGCATAAAATTGCAGAAGCCGTTCAGTAAACTCACTTGCAATGGTTCGTCTTTAAAGATACGATGAAACTGTCCATTTTCTGCTAGTATTAACAGGAATTTCTGTATTTGCTGCTTTTCTGAAGCAGTTGTAGAAGGAATGAACGTGCAGCAAGTTACGAAGTTGAAGCTTTTCTCCTGCTCTGTTTTTTGGCACTACACCAATTCTTGTCACCTCATTCCTTGAACAGTATATTAAGCGATGTGACAGATGTTAGTCACGTGTGGTCTCTTTCTTTTTGGTTGCTCACTTTATGTCACTTCCAATCCTCAGGTGGTGTAAATTAGAGCAGCACCATAGATTGATGATGGCTTATGCCAGGGAAAAAAAATCTTTCTCTTAAACTTGAGCGACAAAAACGCTTCTGAAGCAAATGTGAAAAACCTCCTCCCTTGGCTTTTTATTTCATTTTAGAACAAAAGGCCTGAAATAACTGTTTGCAACACTCCTTCAAATGCTAAGCAGCTCTTTTACGTTTCTTCCTGAGCATGTACGCACACACACATTTTAGAACTAAAATAAAAGGAAGGAAAGGAAGGGGTGAATACTCTTGAACAATTCAATAAACTTTGAAAGGCTATGAATTATTGAAAAGAAGAATGAAAGTATTATTAGAGATCTGAAAGCCAGGAAGATGACACCCACCTTTTAATGTCAAAACTAAATGGACCCATTTATAATCTGAGATTATCTTTGATTTTTCTCACGCTTGGTATTTTCACAAATGGTGAGTTTAAATGTGCACACAGATATGTTGAGCCATTATCTCTTCCCACTGATTTTCACACACATTTAATGTGGGTCTAACCCCATTGCTTTTGATAGTCTATTGACTTTGTTGGCTTCCTGCTGATTTGAGCTGGTGTTAGCAGGACAGGAATCATGTTCTGCTTTGCAGCAGTCTGTCTTGACGAAATTTCGAATGCAAACCTCTTCCCATGGTAGCAATGCCATCCAGTCATCTCAGATGGCATTCTGTTGAGCCTTCTCCTTCCTTCAGACAGCTGAGCGCTCTGTGAAATCAAGACAGGATAAAATTGGGGCTGGAGACAATCTAATTTTATTTCCTTTAAGCCCAAGTTGTTGCCAGCAGAAGCATTCTCTGATGAACATTCTCATAATCAGGAAAAGAAGTAACCGATGAGACTGCGGTATAGTTGACTCAGAACCAAATCAATTAAGCATTTTTGAGGTCAATTTAGATTCTTTATACATATATTTTCCCCCTCCCCACTCTCTTCTTGGTATTGCTCTTTTATTTGTCTGATCCATGAAGGTGGCTTAGAATCACAGAATCATAGAATAGTTAGGGTTGGAAAGGACCTTAAGATCATCTAGTTCCAACCCCCCTGCCATGGGCAGGGACACCTCACACTAAACCATGGCACCCAAGGCTCTGTCCAACCTGGCTTGAATACTGCCAGGGACGGAGCATTCACAGCCTCCCTGGGCAACCCATTCCAGTGCCTCACCACCCTCTCAGTAAAGAATTTCTTCCTTAGATCCAATCTAAACTTCCCCTGTTTCAGTTTGAACCCGTTACCCCTTGTCCTGTCACTACAGTCCCTGATGAAGAGTCCATCCCCAGCATCCTCATAGGCTCCCTTGATGCGTATATATTCAGTAGGAGAAGCCTGAGATTGACCAATTGTCATTTCATACTACAGTTGGTGCTCCACGGTCAAGTTCTTAACTATTAACATGCAGTGAAAAGGTAGTCCTTGTTACCAAACATTTAAGAATTATTTTCCCAAGTTACATGGCAGTCATTTTAAGTATTTGAAGCAATTCCTTTGAAGCACTTTATCATGCATGTCTCAGCAGTGAGGACATGGTCTGTGGCATCTGACACTCATTGTTAACACAATGTCATGGCTGTGCTGGGATTGCACTGAGCACTTTTATGCACTCTGAGCACAAAGAGTGGTTTGATGAACTCAAGGGAACAAACAGAGAAGCTCTGGTGTGAATGACATTAAAGACCACAGCTGGTAAAAGCACAGATGATATAAATGAAAAATTCCTTTTGCTGGTGGCATATAGAGGTTTGTTGGAGAGACCCAAGACTGCAGCAAGGGAATGGAAGAGTGATGTAAAAAATACATAAACTCTAGGGTCTTGCACTACTTCTGATAAATAATTTCTTTGCAGCTTGCAGCTCTATTAACATAATTTAAACTGGCTTTTTATGCAGTAACTCTACTCAGATCGTCTCAGAGGGGCTCCTAATATGCTGTTCCCCTTTTCAAAGCTATTTAGTCTGGAAATGCCCAGAGGGCTGTAAGGAGACTTGAATTGGGGCCTGTCAGTAAGTAGCGTTACTCACTACAGCTTCAATTCTGGGAACGCATCAATGTGGCGTTATTGCTTTGTTGTGAGTTAGGCTTTATATTCCACCACTGTAGCACAGAAAAACAACAATAAAAGATTTCACCATGGGAGGTGGAAATGAATTCTAGTCTAGTTTGTCTTTCCCAGTCTAGTTTATCTCTTCCCTGTAGCAAGACAGCCACACATTTATATGACTAAAAAGGGCAATTATCCCCTTTTCTATTCCATACAGTTTAGGCTGTTTGTTTATTATTTTTATTGGCAGCAAACATTTGGCACTTATGTATACAATGGGGAAAAAAAAAAAGGGGGAATAAACCTTTTTAAAGAAAGTGTTCACTGTAGCTTTATCTCCATAAAGGAAAACTTGTAGTATAGGAAAGTATCCCTGACTACAGATGGATTGGAAAATGTGTTCGTCTGATGATGCTAGGGAGATTCTGGAGCAGGCTTTTCCCAGTGGGATTTTGTTGTTCACAGGACTTTGTGGGGTTTAGTGCACAAAACGTGAATAATACATACTTGGGAAAGAACAGCCAGTTCTGGCTAAAGGAAATGTCTTTTTTGATGACAAATGAAATTTCAAGCAAAAGATCCCAGAAAATTTTCATGTTGCCTTTTCTTTTCAGGAAAACTCTTCCTTTTGCATTGAGTGGAACGGGAAGCCATTGAAGTGAGAGCCTGTAAAGCTTATATCAAGGCTAGGAGATTTTCTGTATTTTGGCCCAAGTGAAAGGAAAACTAACGTAAGAAAAATGTCAGTGTTGTCCACTTTAAAGCCGAGGCTGTATTTGGAAAGTGGTTGTTAGCACAAATGTTAGATCAACTAAAACCAGTATTAAAATTTTATGCTGTCTCATCAGCAGTGCAATTTCCCTGCCCTATTGCAGAAACATTCAGGCTTCCATACTCCTTAAGATATTGAATGGCCACAATAAGGTCTCTCCAGGTCCTTCTTTTCTCCTGGATGAAAAGCAGCAACTCTCTCACTCTGTCTTCATAGCAAAGGAGCTCCTCCAGTCCTCTGAGCATCTTTGTGGTCCACTGGACTCCCTCAAGCATGTACACGTGCTTGCATTGGAGACTCCAGACCTGAATGCAGGACTCCAAGTGGGGTCTCACCAGAACAGAGTAGAGGGGAAGAATCCCCTCTCTCGACCAACTGCTCATGCTCCTTTTGATGCAGCCCAGGACATGGGTGGTTTCTAGGCTGCAAGTGAACACTGCTGGTTCATGTTGAGCTTTTTGACAGCCAACAGCCCCAAGTCCTTGTCCTCAGGGCTGCTCTCAGTCCATTCTCCGCCCAGCCTGTATTTGTGCATGGGATTGCCTTGACCAAGGTCCAGGATCTTGCACTTGGCCTTGTTGAACTTCATGAGGTTTGCACTGACCCATCTCTTGAGCCTGTCCAGATCCCTCTGGATCCCATTCTTTCCCTCCAGTGTGTCAACTGAATCACATAACTTGGTGTCATCAGCAAACTTGCTGAGGGTGCACCCTTTCCCGCTGTCCATGTCACTGACAGAGATGTTGAACAACGCCAGTCCCAATACTGACCTTTGAGAAACACCATTCGTCACTGATCTCCACTTGGACATGAAGCCAAGTGTATGACCTAGAGAAAGATGTGGCTGTCCATGGCAAGGTGGATTAGAATAGATGGTCTGTAAAGTTCCCTTCCAACCCTTCTATGATTCTGTGATTTTGTTGGTGTAAATTGAAGAGAAATATGGCAAAACTGGATAGAATTGAGCAACCCTATTTTTGTACTTGAAATGCTTCCTTTTGTTCCAGAATATTTAATTTTTCACAGCTTTTCTTATCTTTTTTTAACCCTTCTAAATTAAGAAGTGCTTAAAATCAAAACATTTATAAGGTCAAACAGAAACTGCATTCATTTGAAAATGTGAGCTGCTTTAGTTTTAAATTTGGTGTCTGGTAAAATATGTATATCAGTTTAGCATATGTTTACGCCAACTGAAATAATTTTATTCTCACTTGCTCCAAATTGTCAGCAAGCTGAAAAATCATGTACTTACACAGTAATCTTTACAACTGCAGCCTGGCTATTCGTCTTGAGCTACCAACTGGAAAGAAAAACTAATAGCATCTATATAGCAGTTAATGTGCACTTGTGTTTAATTGGTATCAGCAACACTGTTAAAGAGAAAATTAAGTAAGTAGCCATTTAAGTAAGCAGGAATCTTCATTGTTATTAGGCTGAGATTGTTGCTGTTCTTTTGCAGGATTCATAAGCTGAGAATAACTTTAGTACCAAAACCCAACATAAATCAGTTCTTGAAAGCAATATTGTTCAACACCATCTTGCTTTTTGGCTTTCATTTCGGATCTGCTGGAGCTTGGATACAAATAGATCATTTATAGTCACACATTTATTTTTAAATAGTTTCATAATGAAAACTCTGTTCCCTTCCATTGGTGTGTGCATGCTTCGCTATTACAAACCAGATTAGTTGCTCCTACTTGTAATGTAAATTGCATAGGGTACCAAAGGCATTGCTTATCCTCTGTAAATATTTTATTGGAGTTTAATACTCTTGTAAAACTGTATTAACAGTCTTCCCATGCTTAGTATTTTTTGTTTTCTTCTTCTTCTTTTCTCAGCTCCCCCTTTTCAAACTTGGGGGCAAAACATGGTAATTCAAAGGGAATTTGTACAAATATTGAAAATGGCTACATTTGGCATTAGGGGGACTGTTGTATCAGAAAACCTGGGAGAAAGATGCACTAATAAACTATTACACACTTCAAAGTTAGGCACGTAATGTAAATGTGGATCAGCAATACCAAAGAAGCATTTTATTGTTTACCAGTGCAATGATCAGAGATGATGGTATCATTTTAATCTATTGTTTTTGGATAGTGTTAAAATTCAGACTGGTTTCAGTTGTGCAAACTGAGGTCCAGAATTGTCGAGCTTCAGGTCTTGCCTACGCAGTTATCTGGTTTTAAAAAGGTATCTTAAAGAAAAAATGGCATTCCTTTGTTGTCTATTCTGACCCAGCCTTCCTATTATAAGGTCTAGACAAGAACAGCTAGACAAGCTCTGAACCGTAGCATCATTACTGAATTGGACTAACTGTTCATATTTCCTCTCTTCTTATTGTCCATAGCTTTCCTTAGGGGAAAAAGTACCCAACCAACAACAAACAAACCCTCCCAAAAAGACAGATCTTAAGACAGATTTGAAACAAAGTATAACACATGGTACATGTCAAATAAAAGGTTAAATCAGAATGGCTCTTTTTGCTAATTGAATAAATAAAAAGTCACAGCTGAGAACTAGGGGAACTTTCAGGAAACTGTATTTTATGAGGAAAATAAAAAATGAAGGTAAAGAAAAAAATGGATACAAATTTATTAGATTTCTTAAACGTTTAAAATTTTGAATCGCCAGATGTTGGAATGTTGCACAAAGTTGCTCTATAGGAAGAGAGGAATCATTTTGCATCGTTCCTATCCCCAAAACAACTTGAGAGATTAAACAGACCAAACCCAGAGGTTACTTGCATTCAATTTACATACTGAGCACTTAGAGAATATTTGACAGCTGCAACTGGTATCCTCATCTCTGTCAATTAGAATATAATAATTCTGTTATTGACACAGCAGAGTCAAAACTAAAAGGAGTGATGGATCTGAATGTGAATGCTGGAAACTGGAAATGGGCTTGTGTTGAAGGGAGTTTTTAAAGGGTTGAAGTGAGTGGTGCTCAATAGCGGTTTTCTTGGTGAAGAACAAGTATGTGGCAATTTAAAAGAAGTGAGGTCTTCATATGAAGAGTTATCAATGTTATAAAACCCCTAGGGTTCTACAGCTAATATTTTTCACACTAAAAGAGCATTTTAGTAAAAATGAAAACCATTTTAGTAAAAAAGTGCCATTGACTCATGCTATGCACCGTACTAAATGTCTACCTTTATCATATTGAAAGTGCAGTTTCCCTTTCCCCTCCTCTACCTTTCGAACATCTATACAAATGCATTTCAGTCCATAAGGGTGACAAGGGGATCCTTTTTCAGAATCAGGTTTTGCCTGTGAAAGTACTTCCTGCAACACCATCATTTTTGACTGATGCTCTCAGTGACCCTTCCTCAAATCTGAGGTTTCACTGGTCTTGCTGATGATGTGGTCAGTGTTAAATAGATGAGTCTGGGGATGTAGATGCCTCTTCACTGCCTCACTGCTAAATACTGTGCATGTGCAGAGATAAGGCAGGTATGGTGTTGAGATTTATAACAAAATTTGCTTGTAACTGTTATATGCTGGTTCACTCCAGCACTGATTTTGGGAGAAGGCTGGCACCTGAAAATACAGATTTAACCAAGAAAGAGAAAACTTCATAATTGTTGATGGATTTGGATCTTCAATACAGACTGTACCTTGTCAAATTGTCAATGCACAATAATGTTTGTAGGTTAATTAGTTAGGGATCACTTGTGTCTCAGAGGTTTAAATTCAACTCTGAATTGCTCATCAGGCAGTCCGATTGATTTTAGTGGAATTGCAGAAGGTCTAGGAGTCAAATTTGCCCTAAGAACAGATAAAAATAAAGCAGGAGAGATTCAGTGCAACACAAACTGTAGCCCACTGGCTTATTACTGAAAACTCATTCAGCTTTATTGCCCACAAGGGTGTGCAGGGGGGGCATCTATTAGGAGAAATCATTCCTGCAACTATAAGAATAAGATAGCACCAGTGCACTTTAACTTATACAATATCACAGCTTGTTGCTAATGTTGCAGAGTTTGGTTTGTGATTGCATCGAGATAAGGTTTCTTTTGTGGGGTTTAAGAGCCATGAGCATTTCCTTCTTCTACTTGATTTGGAATAGGCAGAAGCTGTAGCTATTCCATTTCATGTGAGGAAAAGCTGTAGCTTCCCAGAGGTACCTACAAATAGCCTATTGGAAACACTGAGCATGGCTTTCCTGCATAACCTGACACGTTACTGGGGTTCTACTCCCTGTTTCCTCAGGGATCCAAAGAGCACAAAGAGGAGAAAGATAAGAGAATTTGTCAGGATGGGGAAAAACTAAGACAGGGTTAGAAAATTGTTAATGCCTCTCTCAGAAAGAATCTCACTAGCAGGTGATGCATTGCAGAATTGGTACCTTTACTGAACAGGAAAACTGTTTACAATCTATCTTCTGTTCACGCCTTTAGGCAAAAAGCCATTTTTTAGGATGAGTATAAGAGATAAAGTCTTCTCGTTTTTATCTAACTCTACAAATAAACTGTGATTGGATAGGTTCATGGAAGATGCATCTACTCAAAAAACTTTGCAAGGAGGAGCTTGAGGTGGCTTCCCAAGGGAATGAATGCTGTGTAATAGCAGCCAAACATGAGTGACATGGCTTAGTGTGTGGTGTCCGTGTCCATGGCAGGGGGTTGGAACTGGGTGATCTTAAGGCCCTTTCCAACCCAAACCATTCTGTGATTCTATGATTCTAATGAAACAGTTCCCAATTGTCAGGATTTGCGTACACAATCAAGTTATCCTGCAAATAATGTGGAACAAAACACAGAGCATCAGAACATTCTGTGACCACATTTCCCGCAAAGGGATGAAAAATACCCTGAGTGTTCAGAAGAGAACGGGGTTGCTTTACTAAATCTGTCTGTGCTTCTAGCCCCTTTTTGCTGGAAAGTGTGACAGTGTTTAGATTGGTGTTGCAGGAGCTCAGCTCAGTGGTCTAGTGGTCCCTCTATCTCCAATGAAACAAATGCAACCAGCGTTCCTAGAAAGCTTGAATTTTAGTCCTGTTCAGGAATGAGTCAGCTTGAATACTGCAGACTTCTTGTCTCCAGGAGTCAGTGTCTGGGGTACTGATAAGCTGCTTGAAAAAGGAGAGGTGATATTCTAAGTACATTTGACACACTGGAGTAAATTGAATCTTTAAAGTCAAGATAAGGCCTTTTATTTTAAGGGGAGAAAGTGATTTATCAAATCATGCCGAGGCAGAGGCATTGTGCCAGAAATAACATTAACTCCTTTCTAACTCATGCTTGGGATGTTAACTGGTAGGTCCCACATCTCTGCTACAGGCAACTTACCTCTTAAAATTACATTGCGTTTGCTTTGCATGGATTTCTGGATGCAAGTCCATGCATCACAGACCTGCAATTGTGATTTTTAGGCATGGAAATCATGACTTGTTTTTTGAGGAAGAGGAAAAAATGAAGGGGAACCATTCCATTTGGGAAAATGTAGTCTGTGTCTGTTTGCTAGAAAAAATCCTCACCTATTAATTTACCAGAAGGGAAATCCTTTTTGGGTAGCTAATGGGGAAAGGCAAACAAACAAGCTAAAGTTGGTTGGAAGTGTTATAGTTTTGTTATTCCACCCACCCTAATAGGCCTGATCGTCTATTCCATGTTTCAGAGGTGATGTGCACAAGTGGTGATTGCAGTGATTCAGTGTCATGCGCTTACTCACGTTAATGGTAGTGATTTTGACCTTTTTGAATGAGGTTCTACCTCAGAAAGCTGCTGTGCAACCTCAGCCTTGCTGTTTGTGTTCCCAAGGTGGAAACATAGTGCAGGAGGAGCGAGGATGGTACAAGGCAGAGCTGTGAGGACATAAAGACAAGTTCTCTGCAGAGGACTTTGGAGTCCCAAGAACATCCCAGAAGTGCACAGGTACTAGAAGCAGGTTTATTACGATGTCTCTAGCGCATCCTGCTGCAGAACTTTATATGAAAGCTTTTTCTTCCCCTGAGTGCTTTGCAACGCATGGTCTTTGTGTATAAATAGCACACCTGAAGCCTGAGTTTGCTTGTTCACTGTGTTGTAGATTTGCTGAATTGCCCTGATGATAACCTCACAACTTTTTCAGGCCTGACCTCTCCATGCTCCCTGCCAGGTTTGCAGCCAGTACCACTGGTACTGTGCACTGCCAAGTAAACCCAGTAGTTTTCTCCCACTTCATGCAGCTGTTAGTATTTAAATCATTTGTCAGACAGTAGCAGACCAGGGCTCTCCAGCCTCACGTTTCATTTTCATCATGAAAGAAAGGATATCCGTGAAGGAAACGCCTTTTTACATTGTGTAAGAAGCTCAATTCTGTATTGCGCTTTTCTTTAAGACAAAGGAATTTGCATTCTCTTTTCAAATAAGGAACATGGTTACATGAAAATAATTTACTGAAGAATTTATTTGGATAAATTCAGTCCAGTCTGATAGTCCAATTAACTCATGTAATCAAAAACCTAAAAAGAGGTCTCATAATCAGTGCAGTGTTTCACCTCATGGTATGAAGGAAATAGAGGGAGGGAAGAGTCCTCAAGACTCCTTGATTAAATTTGCCTAATCCTTCGGTTTAGGGAAACAGCCTGGTGCATGACAGCGAGCAATTCATTTCCACTCCACTGAGTACAGCAAGAGAAAGTGTCCTTTTAAATCAGACAGATTAAATAGGAGCTGTTTCATGCCAAATCAGTGACTTCAGCAATTATAGAAGAAACTGGACATGGACACAAAACCTGTTCCAATTAGTTCCCATTAATGAGTTCTTTGGAGTAGTTTGTGAAAGCAGTAAACAAATGAAACTAAGAACATTTGCAATATGTTTTTCATTATCGTAAATACTTTTCTGTCTTGAAGAACCTTAATAGCAGCTGAGTCTGAAACAAATTCAGACGCTCATGCTTATATTATCTAATTATTTTATCCCCCTGCAGCTGATGTTTCTGACTTGAAATCTTATTCTGTTTGTTGCTATATACACAAAGCATATCCTTTTAACATTTACTTAACAAATTGCATTGCATTAGATGATAAGAGTATTAGCATTGTCCAGGTGTGATACCCATCAGGTTGATTTTGTGTGTGTTTGTGTGTGTGTATGTAGGTGTCTCTAGGGGTGAAGTATCCAGAAAGAACAAGTATCCAAGAGCATCTATTGGGTGGACTGTGTGTCCAAGGCCAGCTCCTGGAGGACTTGTAGTGGGTTTGGAGGGGGATCTACTGCCTTTGTTGGGCATCAGCAAATGTTGCTGACCTGGGCCAGCAAGGAGACTCCACAACCTCTCTGGGCAGCCTGTTCAGTGCTCTGCTACCCCCAAAGTAAAGAAGTTTTTCCACGTGTTCATATGGAACTTCCCTGAGTTTCAGTTTGTGCGTGTTGCCCCTTATCCTGTCACCACTGAAAAGAGTCTGGCCCCATCCTCTTGACACCCTCCCTAAAGGTATTTGTATGCGTTAGTAAGACCACTTCTTAGTCTTCTCAGGCTAAACAGACCCAGCTCCCTCAGCCCTTCCTTTAAAGAGAGACTTCAGGTTTTTAAGCTATTTTTTCATACTGCTGTGTTGCTAATGCAAATATACTTGCACTTTAGCAAAATAGTATTATTTCAATCTCATTTTAAGACCCTCATTTCAAAGAATTGCACCTCTGCTCTTTCAGTCTGACTTGTGCTAGAGTTTGGCAGGCAACAGATCAATATTAGGTAATCCTCTCTTTATTCGGAGGAGTCTGTTACGACTGGGTAGAGCTAACAAATATGGAAATTGCTAGTAACCAAAGACCTCTCCAGTGGAGTTGAGTAACTGGTAATTCTATTTAAGACCTGTTTGTTGCGGTTTGATCCACACAACATAAAGTGTACCGAGCCAAGCATCTGCTAACGGAAATGTGCAGAATAAAAATGCAGAGAGCCTTCCCTCTGACTGGGGAGCTCCAGCAGCTGCATAATCCTGCTCTCATAGTTTGGCAAGAAAGGTCCAAAACTGAGAGGAAAAGAAATAAAGCAGCTGTATCCTTTCCGTGCCTCACAACCTTCTGCACTGCAATAAACTTAGCAATGCAACCAAGTGTTTTCGTCCTTGTACCTCTGAGTTCAGAGAGCTAAGGAAAATCATCAGCACGGTTCTAAAACATAATAATGTCTGGACTGGTGGCTCTGAGTCTAGTAATGAATAAAATATAATAGGGTTTAGAAAGGAAGCTACTGGTAGAGAATTGTAGCTAAGAAGGCTTTCTGCAAGAGTGGGTAGAAACATTAACAACAACATAATAGTAACAGTAGTAGTGGTAGTATTAGCAGCAGTAACAGTAGTAGTAGTAGTAATAGTAATAATAAGAAAACAGAAAATGCCTGCAAACACCTTTTTATTTTTCCTATGCTTCTCAAGATTTCATTTGAACATATTGTGCGTGCCTGCTTCTGGGAGCTGACCAACTTGCATTCTTGGCACAGAGCACCTGTATCAAACAAAGATTATGGGAATGCAGATCTAAATGAACATGTATGCACTGTGTTTGATTTGATGTCACAGGAGAAAGCCCAACATCTGCTTTGCAGACTGCTGTATAGAACTCAGCTTTCGGTAGTACATGTCTCTTAGGCATTTTTCTGTCTGTAATTTTCCTTATTCTAAGGAAAGAGTGGAGATGGGCAGTGTTCATTTGATCTTCAATGCAATTCAAAAAGAAATAAGGAGAAGCGTTCCAGGTTTGTCACTGAGCATCAGCCCCTTAATGATTGCATGTGCTGTGAGTGCAGAAAACATCTAAATAAAGAATATGTAATGTTTGTGTGTCTAGCACAAGGGATCTTAGACCATGATATGGGGCATAGCAGCCCAAGAGAGACATTGAAACTAGGGTCTTGGAAGAAGGTGTCAGTGATTTGCTTAGTCAGGCTGACATACCTTGCTTACCCCCGAAACAAAGCTGTTAATGCCCCTATACACCACCTACTCCAAAAAAATCCATGATTACACATCACTTAGGTAGTGAATAACAGCTATGATCTGGTAATATCACCACTGATGTTGAAACGCTGAGGAAAAATGACTGGAAATAAAAATACTTCTGCTTTTATGAACACAGATACAGAATTCTATTAATACAAAGAAAAATGGTTCACGTAATTAAAGTTTCAAAGTTAATTCAAACAGACCATGGAGAGAATTCAATAAATTTTCTTGAAAATAGGAACTGGGAGGATTTTTAAAGCCTTGAACACACACCTAATCTGTAATAGAACAAGGAGAATTACCTAATGTCATGGGTCTGTTTATGATTTCAGATCAGTTGATCTTTCTAGTGAGGTATCATTACTGCCATAGACACTCGTATTACTAAATGATATCTGCTTCCACTGCATTTTGCAAAGATGATGTTTTCACATTTACCTCCAAATGCTGATGGCTCTGGGGTTAATTGAATGAAAGATATGCAGCAGAAATGCTAGAGAATGAATTGCTGACAATCAGTTCTATAACTAGTTTTGAAAATGTATACATGTACTTCTACCTTTGCATAGCAATGAAGAAAGCGCATTGACGCTGTAGTGTTATAGACTTTTCTACATCTTGTCAGCAAATTGTGTAATGTGGTAGTGGTGTATGTGCTTCTGAATTGTGCAGATAATGCATGCCATGAATAAATATTTTGCTAGCATAAGATTGCTTTCTTCTCAGTCTAAATTTGCTCTTTCTGTCTGTGTGCATACCTTGTGTGCAGCTTTTTTTTTCCTTCTGGCAGTATTATTGTTGTTGTTATTAGAGTGCTTAGCAATGCTTAGCCAGTCATATCACTCAAACAACTGGCAGGTGGCTTGTTCTACAGATGGATAAACACTAGCACATGTTAAACTGCAAATATCTACAGAAAGTGTCTTGTCGCATATTTGTTGACCATCTAGCCATCTGCCTGCTTTTCTTTAAAGTATGGCCCAAGGTGTTTTGACAGAGAGTGGAAGCGGTGTTGTATTGGTACTAAGGTTCTTAATCATCCTTGTAACATCCCAGTGAAACCTTATTCACCAGAATCTAAATTAGATGACCAGATGTATAGACCGGGAAGTATTCCAGATACTCTTTAAGTATCAAAAGGTTCAACATCAGCTACAGTACAAGTGTGATCCTTGACTGTATCATCACATCAAGTACTACTAAGAAGGTGCTTTGCATAACATAGTGAGGAGGAATTGAGGCACCTGAGGGAAAGGAAGAATCATCAGTTACCAGCAGGCAGAGTCCTGCTCTTCAGTTGTTAAGGTACTGAAATCCCAGGATGATACTGCACTCATATCTAGAGCAGTTCTTGCTAGCTTATGGAGTACAAATCCAGGTATTGGGAGTGCGTATTTTTAAAGGTTACATGGGCATTACAGTAATTCATTTGGACTAATTTATTGAAGAAAAAAAATTAATCCAGGGATATTAAACACAAAACCACCACCTGTGGCTCAGCAAGTCCTTGATACATAGGAGGCTGGATGACTGTTTGTAGAGAAGTATTGCTGTAGCTGCACTAGTTTAGACTGTTTCCTAGTGTATGTCCTTTGTTACATGTCCAAGTAGAGTGTATGTCTTTTGATCTGAGCTGCTACAACTGATGTTTGTTTCAATTCCACTGCTGAGTTACTATATGGCAATAATCGTAGTATTATGTGTTATTGCTCCTATTTCTCCTTCTATTTGGAGTATATGTTTTCTGGGTCAGGTTGTATCTCCAGGTGCTTATACTGAAAGTCTCTTCATGCAGTGCCTTGACGAATGGAGCTGAGATCTCAAAGGGTACTTAGGATAATATTAAAGTATAAAAGGTTGCTCATTTCCTTTAGGTAAAACTGTATTGTATCTTGTACTGTACTGTGTCTTGTGATTCCTAAAGGGATTTTTACTTTTTGTCATGTCATAGCCCATTTTGTTAAATGAGGAGCTAGGGATAAGAAGATCAGTTACTAAGAGAGAACATCACGTCTCAACATAAAATCCTGTTTATTTTAATATGTCTTCCCTTCAAAAAGAGAAAAAGAATAAGTTCAGTGTATAACACTCTGAATATACAATTCTTACAGAGGTGCCTGACTACAAAATTTTTGTGTCTGTAAACTAGCAAACTTGCACAAGGACTTTGAAGCTGATGAAGAACCCGCATCCTCTTAGCTCTAGCTCCACTTTTGCCAGGAAATCTATGCTTAAAACAACCTGTAATTTAGATGAGTATATAGCAAAAGAGTAAAGAATTCCATCTGATTTCCTTGTTTCACCAGTTCACAAAATCACAGAATCCCGAGGGTTGGAAGAGACCTCAAAAGATCATCTAGTCCAACCCCCCTGCAAGAATAGGGCAACCTACAGTACATCACACAGGAACTTGTCCAGCCGGGCCTTGAATATCTCCAACGCAGGAGATTCCACAACCGCCCTGGGCAACCTGTTCCAGTGCTCTGTCACTCTCACAGTAAAGAAGTTTTTCCTGATGTTCACATGGAACCTCCTATGCTCCAGTTTACACCCATTATCCCTTGTGCTATCACTGGACATCACTGAGAAAAGCCTAGCTCCATCATCCTGACACTCACCCTTTACATATTTGTAAACACTGATGAGGTCACCCCTCAGTCTCCTCTTCTCCAAGCTAAAGAGACCCAGCTCCCTCAGCCTCTCCTCATAAGGGAGATGCTCCACTCCCTTAATCATCTTAGTTGCCCTGCGCTGGACTCTCTCCAGCAGGTCCCTGTCCTTCTTGAGCTGAGGGGCCCAGAACTGGACACAATATTCCAGATGCGGTTTCACCAGGGCAGAGTAGAGGGGGAGGAGAACCTCTCTTGACCTACTGACCACACCCTTTCTAATGCACCCCAGGATGCCATTGGCCTTCTTGGCCACAAGGGCACATTGGTTACCTGTTTGCTAGAAAAAACACACAATCTAAATGAAAAAAAAATGGAATCTAAAGAGCTGCTTGTAGGATTCTGTTTCAGTGGCTTACCTAGCTTCAGTGAAAGTGCTCAAAACTATAACACTGAGCGGAGAAAGAGATTCACTTTGCAAAAATATATTGCATCTCTATTAAACTGTGCAGATATCCATTTTACAATTATTCTGTTTGAAAATCAGTTCTACATATGATGACTTTGAGGTCCATCTCTCTGCAGTACAGCAGTACTGTAGTGAATGAAATGCAAAGGACCATTGTCAGTCTTGGAAATTAAACTGTTTCATGTATTTAGCTTTGAATTCTTATGCTGAACACATATTTAACTTCTCATTTTGCTTGTGCTAAGGCTCTACTTCATGCACTGAATAAAGAGCTGCTGTCCCTAAAATCAAGACTTACCCCATGCTATTGGAACTCCTATGCTATTGGAACTCCTTGATCACTGGCGTGACCAAGCAATCTCACTTGGAAATACTTGTACTGTAAAACAACTCTGCAATTTGTAACTTCTTTTTATCACCATGTGCAAGGTAGCTGCAACTTTCAGATTCCAGTAGGCTGTGTCAGTAACATTCCCAAGCTATAAGGAAAATACATTCATTTAATAATTAATGAGGTAAGAAGTCTTCAATTAAATTGCTAAGAAACAGTAGAGAGCAGGCTAAAGTTTAAAACTGTTATTTAAATTACTGTCTTAGGTCATTAAGTGTATTTTTCTGTGTTCAGAAACTCAGAAGCTATTAAACATGTTTGTGGAAGCAAGAAATTGGGCTATTGAAATCTTTCTCACAAAACAAAATGGTTTTAAGGCTTGGAGAGTTTTTGATGTGACATTTGGGCAGCTTAGAGCTCAAACAAATGTGGGGTCTCTGACATCACTTTAATACTTGAACAACTTTCTATATTCAGGTTTTTCCTTCTGAACTTAAGAGCATTGATAACTATGTGCAGGAGTGATCGGCAAACTGACGGGTTTGCTGAACAAAAGCTTTACTGCATCCTCTGTGCTTCTTTGAATCAGGATCTGGGCTGTTCCTCAAATATCCTATCTCCCTCTTTCCTTTCCCCTTATCTAGGCCAAAATGCAGTGGTCTCACTTAATGACAAATGAAAGTGTCTGATTCGTAAAAAATGAGATTTATGTTACTCATGCCCTTAGAGTTCCTCTGTTTTTATTGAGCAAGTGTGGCTGTCCAGACCAATGTGTTAAGGAAACTGAAATTGTACTTCCACTGAAACCAGTGAGAGCAAGCAAGAGAATCCAACTCAAGGTTCAGTTCTAATCTTAATGTAAAAATGTGCCATTGCTTGTGAAGTGTATTATTACTTCCAAAAATTATGAAATAAATCTAAATATTTGTACGTGCCAGATTGTAACCAAGAATCACTGTAATAAGTGGAACAGGCAGTAAATTGCACTTCCATAACCAGCTCTAAAAGCTAAGAAGGGATAGTGGTAATTGCCTTACCTTTTTCACTTTTCACTTTATTATCTCTATTAGAACCGGGGAAAATGGCACCTAAGAACTTTAAATAGAAATCTGTTCTATAAGGTTGGCAGTCCTGAAGGATGGAGTTCATCTAAAAAAGATTGATTTTGTCTCAGATGACTTATTATGTGCTCAAAGGCTACAGCTATCAGGATCGGTCACAAATGTTACCTTTGAATTAAGTTTTAGAGGACCAGGGAAGTCTGATCCTACCATCTTGCTCACTAATTAAAAAAACTATAAAATTCCTTTTCTACTTTACACAGTTCTTGAATGTCTGAGTAGAGGCTTATACTGATTAACTGGATCCATCTATGAGTAAAAACTCAAATACACCATGTGGGAAGCTGGATGTCTTAAGATAATTTACCTGAGACACTGAAGAATGACATGGCACTGAGAAGTCCACCTTCCAGCCATGTCCAGAACATCGCCACAGGAAATCCTTATGTACTCTGAAGGCTAGAGCTTTGGCAATGATTTCAAGATTTGTAAATTGTATGGGATTTTAGAAGGAAGATTAAAGACTCAATCGAAACATCAGACTCTGATAAAAGCTACATAAATTGTTATAGTTTTATATTTTATATTTATATTTTATGCTACAATATAAAGTTTTAAAAGATGCAAGAAACTGAATGTTTATTTCCATGCTTTTATGCTTCTTCTGCTTATTTTCTTTTTAAATAGTTTTGCTTTCTGCTATAAGTAAAACTTTTGATGGAAATACTTAGAACTTTCAGAGATTTTTTTGGTGCAAACTTGACTTCCAGATTAATTATCTCCAGGAAACAACCTTATTGATACATGCAAGCTGTATCATTTTAAATGTACCCTTACTGAAAAATTAGTACAAGTAGAACAAGTGTCATTTTCCACATCTCCCTTCAGCTACCAGCAGTTAGATGCCTTCCCTAACCATATCTTTCAGGTTTCCTCTGATGCAAACTGCTTAAATCAACAGAAATTCTGAATATGAATGGTCCTCTTGAGGTACCTATTTGTTTCCATTAAGGAACTTAAACTAATCACATTTTCAGTCAAAAAGCTTCTTTCATGAAACATCAAAGGGAAATTTAGGTCTCTCTAATCATTGCAATCAATTTCCTTGAAAAATACCTGGTGTCGGACTTCTCAATGAAGGCTCCATGTAATCAATGGAGAGAGCTCTGTTAATGGCAGTGGCCTTTGCAGCATGTGTGGTTATAGTTTTTCTTTGCATGAGGATCATCGCAATCATCATGTATTGTATTTGTACATTTGTCAAGGTCAATAAAAGAAACAAATCTATTTTCATTTATTTTCAGTCAATTTCGATACATCTATCTTGAGTGTTAACAGGTTTTACAAGTAAATGTATTCAATTATGCTGTTGCACTGGTTGCATAAAACAAGGGCAATGTTGTTTTAAAAATGTATTTATGTGAGCTATATTGACTTTTCTGTCCATCAATCAGACACACTATGATCAACCGCAGAGCAAATTTCTCTGCTTCCACTCATGGCACAATGGAACTCTCGTCTAGAAATATATGTATTATTCCTTGTAGCTAATAAAAATGCATTCCATTTGCCTGTTTTCTGTACAACATTTATGAACCAATGATGTAAATATTGAATATGTCTAAGAATGCAGTATAATATTCAAGAACTTGACCAAAACTATGTCCAATCACTTTGACAGATCTAAATCCCAAATGTCCATGGTTGGCTCTGCATTCACAGACGTGAAATGTGCCAAGATGTTGTGTTCTTTCAGACAGGTTAGCCTGCTTCGTGTACTGACAAGATTAATTACAGAACTCTGAACCTGATATGTTTTCTTAATATTCAACATGGCTCTTCCTTTCCTCGCTCAGGCTGAAATATGTGGCTTGCTCTTACATAATTCAACAGCAGTCTTCTCTATGGGTGGCACTGTTTTTAGTAGTTGTAAATGCCTGCACATTATGAGATGATGCACAGCAGTTTGCTCAGAGTTATCTCAATGATTATGGAAGGAAGGAAAATAAGGTTCTTTCCAAAATGTGAGAAAATTGAAGAAGAAATACTAGTCATCTATTTCCCAGAATAATACAGAATAATTCTTCTGGCTTGTATTTTGTGCATGTCCTCTTTATTCAATGGAAATAATAAAACATGTAGATTCTACTTATTGGTGTTGCCCAAATTCACTTTTTATCTTCCTAATCAATATTCCAATATTTCCTCTGGAAACTGATAGTTTTCTTATTGTTGTTATTTTCTTATTTTTGATAAAATTATGCATATTTAGTATCTGGCAGTTACATAAGAAATGAAAATACACTGCAAAACTTAATCTGTATGTTTGGGAGTATTCCAAAACTCTACAATGGTAAAAATACCTGGAAAAAAAAATACTATGTGAAATATATCCAGATTTATTAGCCTATGTAATAAGATGGAATGTAAGTGTTCATAAAGACGCCAGACCCAGTTTTATCCTTTCTAATTAAAGGTATTATCTGAAGGTGGTGACGATATGTAGGAGAGTAGCAGCTCTAGGATCCCTATATGGTCAAAACCAATAGGGAAATATTGACAGAAAGCCAACAAGCCAGTGAGTGATTTAAATAATTTGGTCGAAACATGGGAAAAATGTACTTTATTTTTGGAAAAGAAATCTGGGAAATTTTCTCCCAAAGCCCCAAATGGACTTTGGGAATGTTTCATGAGTCCCAAGATAATTTTGATTAAACTTTTTGATTGAAAGCTGAAATAATTCTGTTCCTTGGTTTCTAATATTCTCTTCTGTGCCTCAGTACTTAATTTTTCTCTTAATCCTGTGATGCATTATACTTGCAAAATAGTGAAGTAGTATGTGTGCTCTGTGATCAGATGTGTGCACAATATAAATGAACTGTTCATGAAATCTGTAGAGTACTGTACCGTAAAAGAAGCTGAGTTTGAAAGATTTCACAGCAGGACCTGATCTGAGGTTGGATTAATTAACCTCCAACCTAAAACGCTCTACAACTCTGTAGTTCTGGGCTTACAGGATTAGTTCTGCAATAACATTAAAACCTCCAAATAGACAATGAGATGTTAAATTACTGGAGGTTTCAAAAAGCCAACTTGATCATTCAACAAGATAGATGGGGGGAGAAAGGGAGGGTCTGCTCCTATGATTGTTCTGGAAACCCAAAAGGAAGAACTTTGCTTGTAGCACGCTTGTCATAAATGTAGAGTTCTTGCCAAATCTTAATTACAGTTATTTGAAGTTCAATTAGAATGCCTTGAGGTTTGGGATCAGGTGAAGCTTCATTTTTAAAGCTGGTTGTAAATTTCATGACAATTTTTCCCATTGAAGAAAATTTATTTCCACTAAGACAAAGTCCTCCATTTAAATAAGCCGTTTCTAACAAAACTTTTATCCTGGCAGGTTTCTGCAGCCCAGAATTTAATTTCCATAACATGTGTGTAAGAGGCAGACAGATGAACTGCTGAATTTCAGCCCCTAATATTTAATCAACTCACTGTTGGAGCACTTCACATAAATGTCAAAGACCAATGTTAAAATCTCAGATGAGAATTAGAAAGAAGAGACCCCTATATCAGTTAAACTGTTGCAGAGATCTGTACCCTGTTCTTTCTTCTCTCCAGGCTCATGCTATATTTTTTATAGCTAGTCTCTTACCTATCGTTGGTATCTATTGGAAGTGAGGAATTAACATTATTGTTTTCAAGGTCTCTTGTGTTAAACTTGACACAGTATATAGCATGTCATTAATACAGCTAATATTATCCATTTTACCCACAATTTGCGCAAACACTCTAAAACATTGCTCCTTATTTGGAACTAATGGTAGGAAAGCAGAGATCCAGTTAAATTCAATTTTTTTTAATGGACAAGTTGGATGGCACTTTGAGCAACCTGGTCTAGTGGAAGGTGTCCCTGCTTGTGGCAGGGGGTTGGAACTGAATGAGTTTTAAGGTGCCTTCCAACCCAAACCATTCTATGATTCTATGATCTTTATATACTACCGTGGCAGGAGAAGAATTTGGAATTTATATCAAAATGACAGTAAGACTTCAAGATCCCTGATTTCAAAATCATGGCATGACATGTAAAAATGAGGGATATTATAATGTGTTAATTGGATTATTCGGCTTCCTTCAGCACCTGTAAAAAAATAAGCAATTTAATGTCAAGGTTAAAACTTAACCTTTGAATATATTTTACCTATATTACAGTGGAAATTTTCTTTCCACTTCTTAGTTATATAGACACAACACACAAAAGTAATATATGCCTTGTAGGCATCTGTGTAGAAACGGCAGATGAACACAATTTTCTGGATCCCAGTTTAGGCTAGTGTATGCTTTTATTATCTGAACATGATAGATTCCTTTTTTATATGATTTATAACTTGTCATTACAGGACACTGTATTCCTCCAGACAACATTAATCTGTCAATGACTGAAGCAAAGATGTGATTGATGCAGTTACGGAACTGGTGACATAGGTAAGTTCTTCCTTGCTTTTCAAACTCTTCTTGCTGAAATGCACAGCTGTACCTAGACTGGGACCGCAAACCAATTCTAACTTGTGAGGCAAGGAACACAAAGTTTATTGAGACACCCTTTTGTTTTAATGAATTTTCCAAATGCATTCTATTCTATTCTATCCTATTCTATCCTATTCTATCCTATCCTATTCTATTCTACTCTACTCTACTCTACTCTACTCTACTCTACCAGTGAAGTGTTTGTCTTTTCTTGTTCTCAAACCAGGAGTAGGAGTGACACTTGCATACTTAAAGAAACAAATAAAGCTCACCTTTGAAATTCTGAAGTGTTACGTTTCTACCTCTATAATGTTGTTCAGATCACTAATAAACCTCTACAGTATTTGTCCTAGAAAAATATTCCTTTATGTCTTCCACTTAAGTACCAAAGTAATTGGAACAGTCAGATAAGTACTTCTTAATTGAGTTTTACAGAGGGAAAAAAAAAAGATGAATATAGAACCAAAGGGATACATTTAGTCTATAAATGTCATGCTGCAATCTGGTTCCTCATTTCAAGACCCTTTACAGAGACTATATCAAAAGTTAAAAGGAACACTTTATACTATTTGACTACACTGAGATTTTAACTTATTAGACAATGTAATAGATGAAAACTCTGGTCAAAACATGACATAATTCACTGACAACATTGGAGCACTATAAACTCTATCAGCAGTACAGATGAAGTCATCTTGCAATTTTGGGTAGAGCAGATAAAGGAAGATAGATAAGGAAGAGGAAAAGTTTATTGGCATGTAAAGCTCCTGTCAGAAGGGTAGGTGAGCATAGTCTGAACATGTATTTGCAAGTTAACCCCACTGAGGAAAACAGTATGAAAAACATCCTATAAGCTAAGGTAAAATGTGTAGCTGCACAATGATCTCATTCTCCTTTCCACTGCTGGTTTGGGATCCTAATCTATCATATTATTACATGGCTCCAGCTATGTCATTACTTCATCTAGTGGAATAGTTTGTGCAATATTGAACATACCAATGTCTTCAGACTGTGTCTAGTTCATGCTGAAAGGTCTTCAGTCTAAATGCTGCTGTTGTATACGTGGTGAGCTGACTTTGGCTGGACACCAGGTGGCCACCAAAGGTGCTCTGTCTCTGCTCTCTTGAGCTGGACTTTCAGGGTATTATCTCAGGTTCATGTATATACAATTTCTCATATAACTTTGTGTGCACCGAGTTTATTTTTTAATTGACTCAAGCATTTTTTGTGTTCCATCAGTTAATCAAGGATGGTTCTTGTTCATAAATTATGGAGTTCTATGAAAATTTCAGTTATTTCATCTGCTCAAATTTGAAAAGAAAAAAAATTCTAATTTTCTAGTGAATGAAGAATTAAATGTAGACTTGTTTTCTAGTCAGAGCATATAGAATCTTAGACTGGATTTTGTTGGAAAGTACCCATGACTTACCATGTTACCATGGCTGTTTAGTGACCTGAACCACTCAAAATAAGGTCAATATCTGCAATGGGAGGGAAGAATCAAATTGTTAACTATTTTGCTTTGTTTGGTTTTGTGTGTTTGTTTTTTCTGTTGTTTTGGTACTTTTTTCTGAAATGAGAAATAAAACATTCTGCATTTTGCAGATTTTCTTTCCTTAAATATATAATTTTAATTTTCCAGAATTATGTTAAAATGTAAATTTCATTGTATTCTAAGACCAATTTAGTTGGGAAATTAGAATTCCTGATGCTCTTCTATGGGTTTAGAAACAATACTCTTTGTTTTTCATCTTGAAAAGAAAAAGAAACTCTAAACCTAGGCACAAGTGAATCACTTGGCTCTATTCCAGCTTGACTATGGAAAATGACAACAGCATAAGTACCTGAAATGAACTTGAAAGATTAACAAGTAAAATGTGCAATGGAAATATTTATTCTTCAAATTAGCTTATGTCTCTGCTAACGACATGGCAAGGAATCTGTTAGTTTCTTCAGTGCAAGTAACTTGCCATTCTGACAGCCAGAGAAGCCAGTCATTCTTAATGAAGCCACTGAGCAGTACCTCTTCTGCTTTTAGTACTCTGAAACTTCTATCTGTATTTAAAGAACATATTTCTAACTCAATGAGAAAGAAATGTTTATTCTCATATTATCTAGGACAGTACCTTGCAATCTGCCTTGAGGAAAACATAGAAAATTGCTCCAACTGGGAGTAAACTTAAGTATCAAAGTATGTCAGATAAGTTGCTTCTTCCTTTGTCACATCATACCTCTGTCCTAAACAGAACTTGACGAACAAACACCAGTGCCCCTTTTTTTATCTATATGTTATATATAGATAAGTTATACATAAAAATATGTTGTTTTTATATTAATGAATAAAAAGAGTGTTGCCACTGTAGTAATAACTTTGTTACGGCATCGTCTTGTTCCTAATATGGAAAGATCTTAGAGGTAGTTATAGATGGGTCATCCTTCCATGCTCCTTGCCTTTGTGTAGTAGGTGCGCTCATGGATATGACTGGACTCCTAGTTAGTCACTGTGATCACCAGTATCTCATGGTACACAAATGCGGAAAAGAATGTGGATCCTTAAAGAGTAATGGAAGGAAAATGAAAAGTTGTTCTGTTAAAAACTTTACTACTTCCTATTTCTGTAGAGGACAACAGTTCCTAGATAAATTCTGTTTGCAAAGTGAGTGGCATCTTCTTATGAGGCATTTTGGTGCTTTTTTTGGTAGAAGGCTTTTGGCCAAGAGATATTTCTTAAGGGGCGAGACCTATGCTGGAAGCAACATCCAAAGTACTGTAAATTCTCAGGAACACAGTATTGATCATCTTTTGCTTTTTAACCATTCATGTTGGACTTACCAATTTATTTCTGAGGGCTATAGCAATCCTTGTGATCCACTGACAAAAAAAGAGGTGCTACTATAGCCAGAAGTATGGATTTGAGACTAAAAACATATTGGGAAGCTGTAATGTATGACAGAAAGAAACATTTAGCTGTACTAATAGTTAAATACTCATCGCAAAATGCAGTGCCTGGACTTCCAACTGGTTTCTTATATCAAGGAACAGGCAGACTTTATTGGTTGTAAATAGAAGAAAACTAATTAGAGTTAATTTGTGCATTGCATGTTGATGCAGCCAAACACTTTAATAGCAATTAAACACATTAAAACAAACTGTGATACCAAATTAAAGATCAGACTGTAAAAAAAAACAAAATTAACAAAATTTTTAACTCAGTTCTTGATTGAACTTATGGATTCATCATAATTTATTCTTAATCTTGACTGGGTTTGTAATCATAAAACATCATGTGTAACAATCATAAAGTTGTAACACAGGATTGGTTTTCAAACCAAAGGAACACACTTCTCTGTCATCACCACTACAGATTAGCAAAATAAGAGGAAATAAAAGGTGACATGCTGTCAAAGTATTCAGATTATCCAGAAGGGCAAGCAGCCCTCTTATTAAGAGATGTTCCCTCAGGAGAAAAGAGTCGTCTTTGATTCAGTGATCACATTCAATATATTAAGGTTGTATTACTGCAATCACTAAATAAACAACCATGGTTAGACATATGATTATACAGGGCTGAAAATAAGGCTCTGAAATAGCAAGGAGAGAAGCTAAGTGAAGTCAAGGCAAAAGGGACCAATATTATGGGTGTGCTGAAAATGTTTAGCTGCTCTGGCCAAGACTTATACACATAGCTTGTGATTTGTGGATGTTTTGTATTTCTAGAAACTCAACAAAATTGTCTTAACAGTCTCATACTTGTAAGACAACAGCTGAAGCTGAAAGCCTTAAATCAAGTGCAGGTTGCTAGAGAAATCCATGTTATTATACAGTATATTTGTGAAGGAGGTTAATGTCCAATTTCCTGCAGCTTAATTTTTGTTCGTGCTATGCTTTACCACGTACTCTTTTACGTGGCTGTTGCACTTCATACGTTCCCTTATAAATGAATATTGAAATGAGCAAAAGACTAATACATAAAAATCTTCACAGAAGCTGGCATTTACTTGTATGACAATGGTGTTAATTGGGAGCTCTGAAACTAATCCAGAGCTGAAGAATGGCAAAATGTTTTTTCTCTTTCCTTGTCTTTTGCTAGTTGACAGTGTATAGTAGTGACTCATACACCAGGAAGGCTTCTGCTCTTTTCAAGTGAGTAAAAAAAAACCCGATAAGGAAAGCAGCTTTTGTATGCAATTAATATGAACATTGATGAAGCAATCTAGGCAAGCACAAGCATATGTAATTGACTTACAACTGCATTTGAATGAACACTGTACCCTTTGACTCCACCGTTCTACTAAAAATTCTCACACAAGGTCATTGTGCTGTCACTGATGATGAGGATGTCCCAGAGGGAGAAAAATGTCAGGCACCGGACAAACTGTAACCTTTTTTTTTACACTTTTAATACTCCAATGCAACTCAGGAACAATATTCATTCCAAATGTTTTATGCTCCATAATTTCACCCTTACAATGTCACCAATCTTGGTATGTGTTTCTTGAATTTGTCAAAGATGAGGCTACAGCTACTGAAGCAAAGCTGAAGCTGCATCTCTGTCCAGCACACATAGTATGCTGTGCTCCTAGGGGAGGGAAAAACATCTTTTACACTGGAGATTTTCCTGCTTCTTCTTGTTTTTGTCTTGCTCTGTGGCTTTTCTATGTCTCAGTTAAAGTTGTGGTCATGTTCTTACATCTTTTATCCTTCCTTCCTCCTTTCAATTCGTAAGGACTTGCTTTATTTCAGACAGAGATGCATTCCATTGCTGGAGAGTACTGAATTGTGTTGTGTTACCATAATCCTCTAATTTGTCTTTTGTATTCTAAGATCTAAGGCTTTACTTAAAGGAATCTGATCAATATAGTCTTCATTCTTAAAAGTCCAAAGGGGACGTGGGGGAAGCACTAAGGGATTGAAGAACAACACAGAAGTGGATTCAGATTTGCCTTTTACTTCCCAGAGATTACATGGGGAAGTAAGCATGGAAAGAAATCTGTTGATACTTTATAGTCATCCTGAAGATAAATCTCCAGGGATACAAGGATTTCCAGTGCAAAATATCCGAACATTAGGTGCTGGGCAGTGGGGGAGGATGAAGGACACTGGAGAGGCACCATGGCACAGTGGGAATGGAAGCAATGTCTACTAGCTGATGCTTTCTTTGGAGAGAGGAGCTATATTTCTCCCCTTTGCTCTGACAAAAAAAAACCAGAAAAATCCAGTGAACTCTGTAGGTGATACAAAGTGCAGGGACATATTTTGAAGTCTTTCATTGTTGAAACCACTACTAATTTTTCCATGCAAATTCTTTGCAGTCAGCCACCAAGGCACAAGGAAATCTACGAAGAGACCACACAATCTCCTCTGCTGGATTCTCCTTCTAACCACTGATTTATCTTTCTTTTCAACATCCAGCACTCATACTATATTGCTTAAACTGTCAGCTACCTTTAGAGTGGGGAGACAGTTTTATGTAGCACCACTCTGAGCTCCGAGCATCTCTCAAAACACTCTAGAAATAGATGAGGTAAAATGGTGACCATGCTGTGATCCTGAGCACAATGAGAACCATTATGCATGCAGCAGTAGAGGAGTAAAGACACATGCTTGTCTTTAAGTCTGCTTACTTAGTTGAAATTCTGTGCTAAATGGCCAAAGCAGTAGCGTACTTGAAAAAAAGACAGACTTGACCTTCTTTGTAGACAATCTTGCCCTTTTGTAAGATGATCAGAGAAGCATGAACTTTTCTACTCGGAAAAAGATAGTAAAAAAATTACCCCGTTATTGCAATCTGTGCTGGTAGATTACTTGCGGTTAGAATGTCGAACAGCAGGATGCTGAGTAACTGCATGTTATCGCTTTGGTGAGGTGTGTCTGGTTTATGCTTTTGTTTTTATTGCATTCTCTGAAATGTTGTGGGCAGAATAATTGAATTTGGTTAATCTCACTGAGCCAGAAACTCATCTTTTGCTGTTTATTTCCATTGTTCTTTAAACATAGTCATGAGAAACAGCATGGGAGAGATCTAGGAAGAAGTGCATGTATCCTATTTTGCTTTGCATACTCGAGCCATTAGATGCTGAAGCAAGTTATCTAACCCATCCTCCTCTATGGCCTTGCAAAGGAGGATGCAGAGCTAAGATGAGCTTGTAAAATAATAGTGCAATTTGTGTTTGTGTGGGGAGTGATCAAAAGGTATAGATCTTTTTTCTTCTTGGATGATTTTGTGTTGGAAAATGTCAAACTTAGTATGAAATTCTGATCTATGTGGCACTCGTGTAGACTTGAGGTTATTCCAGAGAAGCCATTAAGGTTTACATAGGGTCTTCTGAGATCGTCATTTGGCTTGTCTTCAGTTACTCCAAAATCCGTTCAACGAATTTCATCAACTTACATAAGATATCTTGGAATTTCTTCAACATACAGTAGATTCTCATAGATATTTATAATGGAAGATTGATGTGAGAATGCAAACTCTTAATCAGTTGCTTATGTTCCCCATATCAGATTATGCTTACTAGCAGAGAGCTAAATGGGAGAGCTGCCAGAACTCTTAATATGATCTGGGCTATTCTGCTTTACACATTCACCACCCATACTAGCTATGCTTTCCATATATAACTTTTTCCCTATTCTTCCCTATTTTTTCTTTTTATCAGCAACTGGTTGCCGTCACAGAAAGTAAATTTATGTCTATATAGTGGGTGATGTTAACCACAAAAATGACTATGGCAAACTTGTGGATAAATCATGTCTGTGCACTATGTCCAATGCCAGGTGTGTTGGGTACTCTTCAGGCATAAAGTAGCACTAGATAGCCTGGGCAGTGTCTGAGATATTGGACTTACTCATGCACACTTACATGTGCACACATGATTTCCCTCGCTGGGCCTGGATTTTAATATTTAAAGCCTGGTAGCCATGCTGAGCAGTTTCATTTATTGATTATCCCACTTGTTTCCATCTGGAAGAGACCCAGGAGGGTAAACAGAATGAAGAAGAAAGCGGAAAAAATTGTTGCTATTTTTCCATCAAGAAAAGTTTGGGTTGAAAATCTATTTTTACTTTGGTTTTGTTAAAAAGCCAAATATTTAGTTGTTTTTGATTTGTGTTACATGTGTTGAAGAAGAAAAAGAAGTTTAGGTATTGCATGTTTTCTAACATGTCTAATAACTTGCTCTAAAAGAACAAGAAACTTTTCATGGAAAAAAAAAACCCAAATTACTTGTTAATACTGCCTTTCTATGGAAAAAGTTTGTTACACAGAAATAATAAGGGATTTAGACAGGAAGTCTGCTGACTTAAATGGAAACACAGGTTGTTCCTTCTAATTCCAAAAGAGATGGAATGGGTCTGCCTCCGCTACCCTTTGGTTTGTGCTCTCCTTCTTCTGTTTGTCTTCCTCTTCTTTCCTTTTCCTCCTTCATTATTTTATGCCTGGGGAAAGTAAAAAGAAACAAAACAACAAAAAATATGAAATTGTTTTCAGTTACCTCAAAGGATTTAAGTATTTTTACTTGAACAACAGACAAACAAACAAGCAAACAAAACCCCAATGGCAAAAAACCCCTGCAAATAGAATCACAGGATGATTTGGGCTGGAAAGGTTCTTAAGATCATCTAGTTCCAAACACCCTACCATGGACAGGGACTCCTCCCACTAGACCATGTACCCAGGACTCCATTCAACCTGGCCTTGAACACTGCCAGGGATGGAGAAATTATCACTTCTTTGGGCAACCTGTGTCAGCGCCTCACCACCCTCACAGTAAAGAACTTCTTCCTTATATCTAACCTGAACTTCTGTTTCAGTTTGAACCCATTCCCTCTTGTCCTATCACTACAGTCCCTGATCTAGATAGTCCCTCTCCAGCATCCTTGTAGCCCCCTTCAGATACTGGAAGCTGCTGTGAGGTCTCGTCACTTCTCTTCTCCAGGCTGAACAGCCCCAACTTTCTCAGCCTGTCTTCGTAAGGCCAAGTCTTTTATTTATACCTTGCTTTTAAAGACAGAGGAGCTCAGTTCCACTGAAAACAATGACTTCTCCTGCTTAATGTGCAGAAATTTAGACAGTAAATGAGAGAATAGAATAATTTCATAAATTAAGCAATGTGTTAGGCTGCTGTTAATATATTCTTTAGCATTATTTTGTTTATCTTTGGTTATGCAGTCCTTTTGTGGGAACAGTATGAACCCAACTGACCAAAATGATTTCCTTTTCTGTGCTTGAACTCATCTTCATGTCTTCAACCACCTGTTTGTCGACTGATTTTAGCTCTGAATAAGCACTGAAATCTCTCATTTATTTAGTGCTATTTGCATAGTTTTTCCTAGCAGTTCAAATAAAGGAGAGAGGTAGCAGTCTGTCCAGGATTTACACTTGTTTTTCAGACATTCCTGCTGTTCTTGTGTTAACAGATTTGTGGATAATCCATATTAGAGAGTCAGTTATTTGCAGCATAGAAAGTGAAGAGGAGAGGGAAGAGACCATACATAAATCTTGAAACTAAACAGCATTGCTCTGGCTTTTGGTGCATGCTCACTACCACTCCCATGAATGCTGTGAAATCCCTTTTGCCATAAAAGTTTGTCAAATAATTATTACTTTAAATTATGCAACAGTCAATATGAGAGACGAGAAAATATGACGGATAATTCACATTTTCTATTTTCTTGCTGAGCACACATTTAATATTCCAGCATTCAACTCGAAGCAGGTGTCTATCTTTTTGGTACTATCATTTTTATGCTGTTGTTATTATTTTGGGCAATATACTGTCATCCAACCTGCTTCACAAAAATGTGAGCAGTATCATGATAATTGAAGTCTGTTTTGTTTCATTTACAGCGTAGATGAACTCTGGGCTGGACTGACTAAATATTTATAGGACATCTGAAAGCTATTAAAGAAGTTGCCAGATAAATCTCTTAAAGGTCTGTTTTCATTTATTTATGGCATGTGAAAACTTTAATTAGTGGGACTATTTCTCTCTTCTGAGAAAAAAATAAGACATCAATAACTGAGAATGAATGCATACTCCTACAGACAGCTTAAATCTAAGATGTTCAGCCATTTTCTGGAAAGGGGTTTGGAACACAAAATAATTCTCTTTCTTTCACAAATAACAGTGACCTTATCCTGAGGAATAAAGGCAGCATTTGGAATGCAAAACTACTGTTAATGACTGAATATCTGCTGAAAGGTGATCAAATAAGAAGCCTCTGAGAAAACTTAGTGTAAGGCAGAGGCTTATGGTCAGCCCAGCTGTATTACATAGAATGGGATATAACCTTCCGAAGCCTTACAGTACCTCATCATTGAGTGTATTTCCATATTCACTGATGGATTTCCACCATAACAGATCTGGGCTGGACATTGGCCATGGGATGGATGGGAGGGATAGTGGTCCCAGGATCAAAGTTTCACCTAACCTTCTCTTGGAGGTGAAGTCACAGTAGCTTCCCCCTCTCACATTCCTAAATCATAATATTTTCAGCCTGATTGTGAAGATCTGGGAACACGTTTGCTTGTTTCAAATGTGTTTATTTTGTTAAAGTTTAGAAAACAGAGGAGGAAGTCTCACGAAAGCATAGTCATAGCTGAGTTTACTTCCCCCATCGTCCAGTCTTGTTTTGGTGCTGGGCTCCATATTCCTTTCTCAATAGTATTTTAGCTTTCATATATTATCTTTCTTTAAACACTCAATTTTCTATAAGGAAAGGGATCAAATCATACTTCAAAGCCTTTAACATTAAACCTTTGAACTACTGTTGAGGAAATTATTTCGCTAAGGCTATGAGTCTGAATTGTTATTAAAAATTTAGTTTTAAAGATGGCACCCAAAGTAAATGCTAATAATAATAACAACACTATTTAAAACCTTGATTTCCTGATCTTGTAAATCCCATTGCTATTTATTTTTAAATAAAGTAGAAATTCCAATTAAAAAATACAGAAACTTAATTTTCATGACGGGATTTCAGAAGAAGCTCATGTATCTTTTATGATGGTTGAAGTTGCACATTTGTTATGTCTGTTACTGCCACATGGAGCGAGTTTTAATGTTCAGCTCTTCTAAAACAGTTGTAAAGACTGTGTACTTCACCTTTAGGTGAAAGGCGGCCATCAGTGGAAATAGCTGATTGTGAAAAGGTGATTCAGGTGTTTAGGTTAGATTATCCCAGGACTAATTTACTGAGACGTTCATGTTAGGAGTCTAGTCTCCCTTGACTTGCCTTCACAGGGCAAGGTTTCAGTCATTTTCTGAAAGATTTTCCTGCTCTCCCCGTCTTTAAAGTCTAAAAAAGGCTTCTAGCGTCTGGACTGCCAACTTTTTCAAACCAATGGAGCATTTCAAGTATGTGTGACAAATATCTATCCTGCAAAGCCATATTACCACGCTACTAGGGCTTTTCAAATATGTTTTTAATCATACACTCAATGTGTTCTCTGTTTTCAGCTCTTTACTTTTAAGGATGTCTCCTTTATTTTATGGCCTCTGGTTTAGCGTGGCTTTCAGGATTTTTGCTTCTTCAGGATTTTTTCCTTCTTGTCTTTGCTATCATTTAGGAATCTTGTATTTTTCTATGACATTACTCCCAAAGCCCTTCTTCACTAGAGTCATCCTTACTCCTCTTCTGTGTACCAATTGTGAGTTGCTAAGCAGTTGAGTATCCTTTTAATGCTATACAGTTATCTCTGGAGTGTATGGGCAAACCTCAAGTGTTGTGTCTCTGGACTGTGGCTTAGCTGGGTAGATGTGCCCTCGCAGCCCTTCAAAAGGTAGCTGGAGCTTAGATTGTCCAAAGGACAACTTGAGAGCACCACGAAGTTTCTGCTTGTGAATTAATTCCTGTCTTTGTTAACAACTTGAATGATGGAAAAGCCTGCATCAAGCTGTAGAGAGCAATTGATGCGTTGGAGGTCTCTCACTCATCTGAAGGAGCTTCAGCGGGCTGGCAGAAACCTCATGAAATGCAATGTAGACTCATGCAGCTGAGATTGAATGATCTTGTGCACCCATACGACTTAGGAACTAATAGGAAATTATAGCTTTATAGAAGAGGACCAGGTGGTTGCAGTGGAGAATCCACTAGCCATCAGTGTGCCCTCAGTAGTGAATGCCAACAAAACCATGGGCTGCCCTAGTAAGAGTATATCCAGCTGAGAAGGGGAAGTGCCTGTTTCCTACTATGCAGCAGTCTTAAGAGGACATCTTACAAAATAGGTCCAGTTTGGGGATTTTCAGTACTATGAAATGACCTTCAAAGTCCCTCTGTAACCTAAATGACCCCTGATTCTATGATCCCCCATCTGCATCCTGCCACAGGGTACTAGGAGATACAGCACAGAAGGTGACCCAAAAGCCTGAAAATTAGTACCTTAACAAGTTACACTTCTACAATTTAGGTACAAAGAAACAAAAAATTCTTTGTTTTCTAGTTAATGTCTAATTAGTTAATGACAAACTTCTCAAACCCAAGGAAAACATGCACTTTTCATGACTGGTACACTGTTTCTCTTCATGTATCTGCAAGGGAAAAAAAAAAGGTACGACCTTGTAGCTTGAATTATTCTTTCCAATGTGATTTTGACAATTCAGAGATTAAGAACCATGAGAATAAATGAATGACTGAATGAAGAGGAATAAAAAGAATAAATTAATGATAAAGGTGTTACATCAACAAAGCCCACACATAAATATATGCATGTAGCACAAACAGAAACATTTCCAGTGACAGCACAGATATGGATCACTTCTACTCTGTTGTTGGTTTAGTGCTCTTTTAAATCTAAATTCAAAATACAATGATGAATTGAAGCCCCATCTGTGTGTCATTTTATATTATTATAATTTAATAAAAATGTATTTATGTATTTTAAAAGATTTTCCCCTTTTAAAATCATTGTACCCTGATTGAGTGAAAACGTACATGTTTTGATGCGTGATGTGGCATTTTGTGTATGTTTAGACGTTTTCCCTGTCTGTAATGGGGTTTGCATAATTACTGGTCCAGCAAGTTATCATGCTCCATGAGAACAGACTACAATTTATCTAGATTTATATTTCATATCTTTGGGGGTTTTCTATGTGCACAAATATAGAAGCAAGGTAGATTTTTATGAACACTTATTAATGTTAGAAATGCATATTAATTTCTCTAGGATTTCAAGGCTATTTTGATATTCAAATGGATAAGGGTTAAAGCTTATCACTGTCCATGAAATAAATTTAATGTGATGTTGGTGTCTGAATACTTTGGGTAACCCTAGCAAATGCCTGAATTTGGATCATGGCAGTGTTCAGTTAATGTAGTTGTCTGGAGTGATACTCAGGGATTTTTAACTTATTCTTGTGTGTGTTTCTATGCATTGTAATTTTTTACCTAATCCACATGGACCACATCGACTCCTTAGAGAAACCTCAGAAAAGACTACTATGTTTTGTAATTGAATTTCTTTATATAACTTTGCCAGTTGACAATGACACAGAGAGAGAGCCGTGCAGTGCGTGTGACCATAAATGTTAAGTTATGGTAACTTCGGCTTTTCCACATGCTTAATATGCCACTTGAAATTAATTCTTTCATTGTCCTTAAGCATGGCAATTTGTCACAATAGAAAGGCCAACCATAAAACTGTGTGAGAATGTTAGACTGACACCATTTTACTTCTATAGGTTTGTCAATTAGCCTGTGTAAATAACAGCTTCTTGAGAGCCTAGAAGAATGAGAGATAAACTCATGGATCTATCACTGATGAAACATGAAAACTCACATAAATAAATACTTTAGAAGTATTTATTTGCAGAAGGTAGGAGCAGTCCTGAGAGTAATGATTCTCTGTGCATTTTGAAACCATGTCATTTCAAGTCTTGAATTACTTCTATGAACTGATATCTTGATCGAGGCTGTGTAGGCACTACTTCATAGAATCTTAGAATAGTTAGGGTTGGAAAGGACCTTAAGATCATCCAGTTCCATCCTCCCTGCCATGGACAGGGACACCTCACACTAAACCTTGTCACCCAAGGCTCTGTCCATCCTGGCCTTGAATGCTGCCAGGGATGGAGTTGAAAAACTATCTTCCAGAAGCTGAAGTTCCTTTAAGAATACTTTCTGCACTGAAGGTCGGTGAGATAACCTTGAAAACAATAAGTAAGCACAACTTCAGGCTCAGCATCTTGATGTTCCAAATGATTATGAAATAGCAGATTTGGAAGGCATGAACATATTTGCTTAATACTGTCCCAACAGGGACAAGTTTGAGAGCTGACATTACATCTGTTAGAAGCCATCATGGTTTCATGCACTGAATAGTTTCTTCCTGAAACCTTGGTCCGGAGTGCTATCTTCATCCCCTTTATCCTTCCATCATAGTAGTTAATCTCTCTGACTGGAAGGGTTGCTTCATTTAACAGATTTGTATGTAGATTTAGACTATATCTTAGGAAGACATTCTACCCTGTGAGGGTGGTGAGGCGCTGGCACAGGGTGTCCAGAGAAGCTGTGGCTGCCCCATCCCTAGCAGTGTTCAAGGCCAGGTTGGACGGGGCTTGGAGCGACCTGCTCTAGTGGAAGGTGTCCCTTCCCATGGCAGGGGACTGGAACTGAATGAGCTTTAAGGTCCCTTCCAACCCAAACCAGTCTGGGATTCTGTGATTCTCTGATTTATAGTGCAGACCTCTGCAGCTGGGCTAGATGTTTTAACCTTCTTGCATCATCATGGAGTCACTGAGTTAAAACACGTCTTGATGCCCCTGTTTCTTTTATTTCATCTAAGAAGATGATGGATGACTAGTTCAGAGATAGAGATCTACCTTAGAACATATAACTTTGTCACAAAATCTCATTTTTTTCACACCTTCATGTTGAATTTGGTAGCATTCAGGACATCTGTCGGACCACTCAGTTTATATAGACTAGTGAAACTAAGCCTGGAAAGGACCCTCACAAATATCTGATCTAATCCTTTCATTAATGTGCCTAAAGGTCTTACACAAACTCTTCTGCAGTAAGCCTGTAAGTATATTTGAGGTGGATTATACCTTCTTGAAGGCTATCCAGGCACTGACACTATTAAACGGGGAGTCTCAGGTGGTATTTACTCTTGTGAAAGAATGTGCACCCTGTCTATCATATCCTTGTGTTTAAGTTCAGTTTTCAACTGGTAGAATTTACCAATGTTTCTTGTCTTTCTGTGAAGAGTAATCAGGTGTCAGAAATCTCTTCACTGTGCTCATGTTTGTAGAGATCACAGACTACTACACAGATGTAGTTTAACTTTTAAATAGAACTTGCTAGTTTCTTATTATGTGTCCGTCAGTCCAGGTGGGGTGTATTTTGCTTTGTGTTTCTACTTTCTCTCAGGCTTTTTTGAATGTTCATTTTTCTCTTTCAGGTAGATACATCAGAATTCAACAAATTATATAGCAGGGTCTACAGGGCTTTTTTGAACCCTAGTGACCGCTTGAACTCACTAAATATGAGTATTCTGGGGTCTTCTTTAACTTGAGAATGTAACTAATAATTGTTCATAAATGATCAGTTTTTATATGCCTCAAAATTGCACTGTTTAAATAAGCACTTAAATAAGCACACTTGCCAGGCTTTAATTACTTGTTCACCTACAAATTCTATCTGCTATTGTTTTATGTTTTGTTGCACAGAATTGATAATGCAATGACTAACACTAAGCTGAGATAAACCCTCTGAGACATCCCGTTCAAGCACTCTCAGTGGCTGACGGTTCTTAGTTTTAGGTGACATTCTGAAATCTAATGATTTTGTCTCTGGATTTTATATTTTGTCACTTATTTTATTGTACATTAGGCTTTATTTGAACATCCTGAGGGATTCTACCCAGTATTTCTGCATAAACCAAACTTCTGATCTCATAAAACCCAATAATATTGTGTGACAGCATGTGACATACATATAACCATTTGTGTGGCTTTGATTTCATTATCAGTATGAGCTTTTGTGCTTGGCATCCCGCATTGTTTTATATGATTGTGTTCAAGACTGAATTGAAACTGAATGGCTTAATTAATCCTTATTTATATTTCTTAGTTACTGCCACAATAACAGCTTATTTCTGGTCCCCATAGATCCTTCAGTATTGTTCCCCTACCTGTTAAAAATCAGCAGGGCAGATTCAGAGTTCTGTTTGTCACAAATTATATGATTGCTGATTTGAGATATTTGGATTGGTTACTTTAAAAACGTTGAGCACTTTCTGTTCAACGGGCATCCTGATTTCCAGTGGAGAAGAAATACTTCTTGTTCAATAAGAAACATTCACTCTGCTCTTCTTTAAGGCTGCATTTAAAAATCATGTTGACAGACATGTTTTCTCCTCTAGAAATTTTTGGGTTTTTTTTTTATTACTCACTCTGAAATGCGTGTGGAAGCTTGAACTGTGGAAAGAATAAATGAGCATCTGATTCATTCTCTGTCTACCTGCTTTAATTAAATGTCATTCAGGTTAAAATGATTGAAAGACTAGAATTTAATCATGAAAACTGATTTGTAGTTTACAGAAGCCAATGGTAACACTCTTGTTGACATGCGTGGACTCCAGAAAAGAAGGAAAAATATCTATAAGTGGCATAGCGGGTGTTCACAAGATCTGTGGAATGATAAGCACTAGTTTGAGATGTTGCAACAAATGAAGAGATAGAAATAATGTGCAGAGCAGTAGAACCGTAATCTCTGAGAAACAAGTCTAATTATGTGTAATTTTAATATCCTGTGAAGAGTAATTTGATGAGCGGGAAATTACTGGCAATGCGTCATCTGCTGCTGAATGCTCTGCCTGATTCTGTATTCGGACATCTAGGAGAAGTAAAGGAGAAAAGATGGGTGATACCTGAACTTTATCTGTAGAAGCAAAATAGTTTCCTTATCTTCTTCTCTAATCTGTAATCTGTACTTTAAATAGAAATGAAATTACTTCATGGAAGCAACAGTACAGAGGGAGATGCAATCTATTTTATTAACTGGAGCACTACAGTTCATTATTGAAATCCTTATCTGTTTTCCTTTAATTAAAGCTAATGACATTTATGGTCAGTGGTGGTGCTAACAGTTTTATCTCCTGAAGCCTAAACAGGTAATCCCAGGGATTAGATAACTCACTAAAGAGTTGAGTCCTTGCTTGTATGGCTTGGGAGCAATCAGCTGCAATAAAAGGTCTTTACAAAGAAGCAGTGTTGGGGGCTAAAGTCCATACCAGGGGATCCCACATCTAGAGCAGAGGGATGACCTCCAAACTTCGGTTCCTATTTTTTCCCATACAAATTTATACAAATTTAAGGTTATTTGGGAAATGCCACCCCAGTGTAGTGCTATCTTGCTGAGTCTGGAGAGGGCTTGGGGTATTATCGCCTGGAGGAATGAATACTGGAAAGACCAATTCAGAAGTAATAGGAGGAAAAGAGGATATTTAAGTGTCTTCCAAGACATCTCTATTGACTGTTGTAACATCCAAGCTGTCAGCATCATTATGTCCATACACGGAATAATTCCTTCTTCAGTCAAACCTTCTACTGCTCCTCTGGGGAAGAGTTTAACTCGACTTTAACTGAAGTATGGACACCTTCACCTCTCCCTATACTTTATTGTCAGTTATGTTACCAAGTTCTTCTGGGTGTTCCAACACCAGTGCTGTCCGAGCAAAGATCTCTGAATGCATCCATCCTTCATACTGTTGTGCATCCTTCATACAGCACAAGGTCAGCAAGGTGCATTTGTGTGTCATTAAGCTAATTGGTTCTTGTGGCTCATTCTCATTCCTTTCTGGTGTGTGTGGACACAGAGCCAGCTTTGGCTTCCTAACATCCACTGTGCACATACTCTTTCTAACAAGTTCGGGAAAACACCTAAGCTCAGAATCACTGGGATTTTTCATTGAAATTTTACTCCAAAATTACATTAAATCTATTTTTTCTCTTTGGAAACACGTGAAATTCTTCCAACTCCAAGCATCCACTCTTTGTGAGTATTTTAATCAAAATCCCCTGAAGAAACATTTTCAGCAACAAAAAATAGATATTTGTTCCCACTTTCTAGCATTTTTTCCAGGAATATTTTCTTGCTATTAAATCCTTTTGCTAGCAATATTTTCCCTTGAAAATCTCCTATCTATTCATCTCACTCAATTATTATGTTTAAATTCCAGCTCCGCTGAGGTCTTGCAAACTACTCAATGTTTGTTTCGGCTCTCCAAGATCCCATGATGAGAAGTATTGTACATCAGAGCAGCGCTGCTTATTTGACGTAGTTTAAGACATGTGGAACTAAGTAAAGAAAAATGTAATTGGAATACCTGCTGACTTGTACATACCAGGAAAATTATTATCCTGTGAAACCTTCCTTCCAGGGAATTCTCAGTGTTGCAAAATGTTTCAAACTAAACTGAGCAGTGTTTGAAACCATCTCTCACTGGAAACGGGATGAATTATATGATGGAATATGCTAGCAAATCAGATTGGGAAGTGTCAAATCCTGACAGATGTGTCTATGGGTCTGTATTGCTGATCAGGGTTAAGCCACGACATGGTTAAGCTAGCAGAATACGTGGGTGAATCTTCACTGCTGCCTCGCTATGCCTCCACTAAAAACACCATGAAAAGGTTGTAGGCACATCCACAGCATCTACAGTGCAAACCAGGAGCTCTTTGACTGCAGCCAGAATAGAGAAAGAAGAGGTTTACATCCACGATCTTTTCAGCATTCTAGCTGCACAATAATAGAATCATAGAGTCGTAGAATAGTTAGGGTTGGAAAGGGCCTTAAGATCATCTAGTTCCAACCCCCTGCCATGGGCAGGGACACCTCACACTAAACCATGCCACCCAAGGCCTCATCCAACCTGGCCTTGAACACCGCCAAGGATGGAGCATTCACAACCTCCCTGGGCAACCCATTCCAGTGCCTCACCACCCTCTCAGTAAAGAATTTCTTCCTTATATCCAATCTAAACTTTCTCTGTTTAAGTTTGAACCCGTTACCCCTTGTCCTGTCACTACAGTCCCTGATGAATAGTCCCTCCCCAGCATCCTTGTAGGCCCCCTTCAGATACTGGAAGACTGCTGTGAGGTCTCCACTCATTGAGACTTCCAGTATTAATTCTGAAAGCAATGCAGGTTTACAGATTGTTTATTTTCTCATACATACATTTGAAAGCATCCTTCGGATGCTGCTGATTGCCCACAGGGAAAGAAAAGTTGGCTATGAAACACAGCAATCTTGCTACCTCTTTGTTAAGATTGACAACCGTCAACTTATATCCCTATCAATCATGGGATTATTCTTGGAAGCTTCTGACATTTGATCCTTCTGCTCTTTTTCAGGGAAAAAAAAAGCAAGCTCTGACGTAGATTGTGACATGATGAATTTTTCTTTCTTTCTTTGTTGTTCTTCTTCTTTTTCGCCCACTTCTCCTCCTAAGGTAGATGAGACATTCTTTAAAAGAACTGGGTTTACAGCAAAACAACCCAAATAAGGTTGGAACTCAGAAAATCAATCTTACAGGCTATTTAAATTGCAAAAGAGACCATACTGTAGATGAAACCAGGCTAACTTTCAGTTTTCTCTCCACAAAGACTGCCAGTGAGTAATACCAGTTGCTTCAGCAGTGCAGCATAGCCTGCAGGTTTGTCTTACATTAACTCTGACCACTCTGTGTGCGAGTGACTGGGCACCTCAACAGATGGTGATCATTCTGAGCCCCTGGATCATTCCCAGCCTTTCTTCCCTGTATTCAAACCTCATACACTATGCCTAGGATTTCTGCAGTTCTCAAAGGAACATGCAAAGAGCTTAAAGAGCTTGAAGATGCTATGTGCATCACTTTGGTTTTGGTTATAAAAGTGAAAAAACTCTGATTCATCGTAAAAAACTCTGATCACTCTTAGGAGAAGCAGCATGACTTCACATCGGAAGACTCAGATGTAAACAAAATATCCTATAAGCCATCCACATAACTTAATCACAGCCTGTGAGGGTTTTAGTAAACCAAGGTCTTGGGTGATATATTCTAGTGTGTGGTGTCCCTGCACATGGCAGAGGGGTTAGAACTAGATGATCTTAAGGTCATTTCCAACCCAAAACTATTCTATGATTCTATGATTCTATGACTCAGTATCAAGGAGGGTATAAACTGAAAGAAAGCATTATCGGTGTCTTGATCCCTTCTGTTTTTTTTCCATCTCCACAGCTTCATGCTAATCTCGTAGCCAACTTGTCCATTTGGAACACTTGAATCATAAACTGGCATTTGGCTTTCACTCAATAGGAGATGGGAAATTAAAATCCAAATTTCACATTAACTCCTGAAACAAACCTGCCCTTCTCCATCCTGTTTATGGCCCCTGAAAATCTGTCAGAGATAAATTGTGATCAGAACCTTTGTGTGGAAAAATATTCTTCCCTAAGGGTGTATATTTAAACACGCTTCTCTGTTGCCTATATTAAGGCTTCTCGTTAAGAAGGCAGAAGCAATCAGGCTCTTGAGAGACCTAGCTGATTAAGAGTTTTATCATTTATATACCATAATTATATGTAAGATCTCATGTCAGGGTTTACCTTGAACATAGGAGAAGGATCATGATTTTGTAAATGGGTAATAAGGCAATAAGTCTTGCAATGCACTGATTTGTTAGATTAGAAATGTTCATAGAGTGCATAATAAGGATGTTTTAGCATCAAGTATCCTTACAAGATGGCTATGAAATCAATCTGTGCTGACACCAAACATTTTTAGATACTTGCCAGGCCAAGCTCTGATAATGATACTTTGGTGACCCTTAAACCCTCATTAATGTTGATCTGACGTAAATGTAATGCTTACCCAGTAGAATATGATATTCTAACATATTCTGTGCATATATATACATAAATGAATATGTATGGTTTGAAATTGCTTTCCTAGCAACTTGCTTCTGCCAACCCAAGGGATTTTGAGCATACGAAATTGTTCAAGGTTTTGCTTTATCCAAGGAATGCTCGTCTGACTCTAGCAAAAATGAGGGTGAAGCTTTACATCTTATTTATGTTTGCTATGCAAGTATGCAACATCTTGTATTGTATTTACAACAAATTACATGTGGTGTTTAGAGTGGCAGACCAAAGAAGCGTGTTCCATGAATGTACAGTTATCAACAGCTGATTTTGGTTATTTCCACTCTGTTGCCTCTAATTTTACATAGTCTTTTCCATATTTTATAATTCCATCAATTCCTATTGAATTCCTAACAGTTTATCTTTGTTGCTGCTTCTAAATGTAGACATCTGATTATTTTTCCTCTGGATGCTAATTCTTTGAGATTAGTATTTCCAGTTTAATTTTTCTGCCCCAGCAATCACAGCAGACTTCCTTCTGCACCATATAACATAGAATTCAATATCATAGTGAGAACTAGTAACACTTCCATGCCATTTTTTTGCCCTTTCTCCAATTTTTTTCCTGCCAGGACCTTTGGCTTGTATTTTAGAGCCTGTGATATACCTGCACTTTCTTGTTTTGAGCCCAGATATTCTGCTTGAGATCCAGTCTTCAGGACATTCCATTATACATATGAGGTGAATATATTTGTATGATAGTGAATAGATCGGGTATATAAAGTTGGATTAATCTAGTCCCCAAAAGCTCACCCTAGATGAGAAACTAGGAATACAAACTGCACTACAATGTAATAACTTTTAGTTTGTTTCCAACCAGACCACTGAGACACACAGTACTAATAAATTACATTATAGACATGGCTAATGCTTATAGAATTTACAAATTCTATAATATACAAACTTAATAGACAACATCTCCAAACTGTTGTCTATTTATTTTATTCACTGAAAAAATCCCCATGTTTCACAAGTGTTTGCAAATGTGCACTAATTCCAACAAACAGATGAACAAGAGGGAAGGCTGCTTCATTTTGCAATATTTCTGCAGTTTAACATTTTCAACATCCCAGTTTGCTAAAGCTTAAATATGATTTCTTTCCCAAATCTAGACAAATAGTCATCTTTAATGCAAATATTGCAACACCAAAAGCATGGCAAGATTCTTTATGTTGAGAAAAACTTGTGATTTGACTGAAAATGGAAAATACAGTGAGTTAATATCAAGTAGATGATTTTAAATTGTCAGTTCAGTTAGGGGTTCAAGTTTTAGCATATTCTAGCCAGAAGACAATTGCCTTTTATTTGCTGTAAGAAAACCTGGACTATAATTACCATAATTATATTTATCTGATAAAATCATAAGTCCTCAGTAACTTATCTATAGCTTGTCACAGCATGACAAATGACTTCAAGGAAAGTTAGCAGCAACAAAATTATATTGAAGAAGGAGCTTGATCTTTCATCCTATCTGGAACTGAAGGCTTGCAAGAGATCTGCAGTCGTCCTTGGTTATTAATTGTGTGTCTTCAAAGATGTCCAATGGTATCGTCAGCAGGCTTGCAGAATACTTTTTTCTAGCTATGAACCTGCATTGCATATTCGCCTGTATTCTTTGTCAAATTCTCCTGTCTTCACTGTCATTGGGCTTCTATTGTAAAATGCCAAAGGGCTCTGTCAGACCTTACGGACACCAGAAGGACCCAAGATCAATAAAAAAATTACTCTGTTTTACTTTGGATACCATTGGTCTCCTGCCAAAGAAATAAAATACTCTTAACTTTTCTCTTTCCACATTGTAACAACATTATATAGTTTTATCCTGTGAAAAATATCCCTTATTTCTTTATGATTTCCATAACTGGAAATCATAAATTGGGGTAGGGAATAGTAGCCTCAATTTTCATATTTTGTAACAAATTTAGTTGCCTATAGGGAGCTAGTAATCACCTCCTGCTATCCCTATGACAAGAATGATGAGGTTAGGTTAAATCTCGTCCCCAAACAATATGTCATTTGCCAACCAGGTGAGTTTGGCAGAAAGGCATAGGTAGTTCCAGGCTTGGCAGATGTTGTATAGTCAGTTCCCTGTCACTGTTCCACCTTTTTCTGAAGAGATTGCTGTGATAACTGTGCCATGAGTTTTTGTATCCTTCCAGAATTCTTTTCCCATCATTAACTTATATATTATGCTCATTAAAGTTTGTAATAACTCTCTCAAAAAGAACCATAGCTAAACCAGTATCCTTCTAGTGCTGCCCTTGACTTTAGCGGTAAGACTCCTCTTGGCTGTGCTGTAATATAGAACTGAGCTGACATAACTAAACCACTAATTTCAATTGGTAATCAAACAGGTACTAGTTCCCAGATAAATTCATAGTAAGTCATATTAGCAACTGTCTTTAATAAGCATGTTCCATTACCAGGGGAGTTTCAGATAATATAAAGTTTAGTCTCCTTCAATTTGTGTCTAGTTTTGAGACACATTAGTACAACTGATGTGTTAACGGCTTGTCACTGGAGTAATGAATTCACAAATTAAACTTGCCTCATTTCATGAAATTTTATAAACATTATTTTTAGCATATTCTCTCTTCCCTGTCCTATTCCCTTGCTACTTATCAGTGGTCACCTGGTTAGCTATCTTAAATTCTGCAATTTGCTTTTTCATGTCTGAACGGTATGTTTAGACACTGGTCAAAGTGTGTTAATATTAAGAGGAGGGTCTCAGCTCAGTCAGTGAACACTAGACCAGTCTTATGGAGGTTCGGACTATATATAGATTCATAGAATAGTTAAGGTTGGAAAGGACCTTAAGATCATCTAGTTCCAACCCCCCTGCCGTGGGCATACATGTTTTGCTCTTCAAACAAGTTCATGCATTACATATGAAAGGCAGTTCCTCATAGCTGCAGACTGCCGTGCAAAAGTGGACATTGCATGGTGGCCTGCACACTCAATCCGCTGTGCATTCTCCTCCTCTTCCTCTGCACAGGCAGGACAGAAAAAGAGAAGTGAAGCACAGACAGCAGTATACTGTTATTGAACAAGACAACAGTCTCCTGGGTCTGAGAAGGCCATAAGGAGTTAACCAACACTCAGCACTGAGCTATCAGCTTTGACACAGTCCAACTCCATGGCTTCGTCATTACATTTCCTTGTATTCTCAGGGAAGGAATAAGGGTTTGATTAATCCTGGGAAGCAGATGGAAATTGAGATCTTCCTTGGCAATCAGTTTTTAGTACTGGGATGGCAACGCTGGACTGGGATGTTGTCAGTTGACTTTGGTATCTACGTCTACATCTATGTCTATGCCTGTGTTTATGCCTATATATCTATCTGTATTTGACTATTGATCTACATGCATATTGATACATGTAAAAATCCCTAGGAGTCTTTAGTTTACTTTAACTGTTGTCTTTTTAGAGGGGAGCAACATGCTGCATATTATTTTTGCTGAAACTGTTTCTCATTTGGCTTTTAACTGTGTTTAGTTGCACGGACTTCCTGCCCCAAGCAACACATTCTCTAGTCTTAGAGTAAGAATAGTCCTACATGGAGTCTCAGAAGATAAATGTGTGTGACTTTCTGCCAGTATGGAATTACTTTTTATTTTAAATTACGGTTCTGCTGATTTATAAACCTTTGCTGTTCCTTAAATTCCTATCAGTCCAAATAGAATGGACCAAATATAATAGTGCCTCACCCATCATGTCATCTCAGCTGCTGCTTGTCTTGGATCAGGCTTGAAGGTTTCCCCAAAAATCCAAAGCTTGATGCTCAAGGGAAAGTTGTCCAACTGTCTGGAGAGAGAAAGCATGTTAGAATCATAGAATAGTTGGGGTTGGAAAGAGTTGATCACTAGCAATACACATAGGAAAAAGTTGTGGTTTTTTCCAGTAGTTCAAGGACTTCTGCTTCCTCCTTGGGGCCCTGCCATCGTTTACATGCAGTAAACACAGTTCGAGTTGCTTCTTTGCCTATAACTTTTGCCTCTCGCAGGGAATGCTAGCTTATTTCCTACCTTCCCAGGCAGCTTTGCCATTTATTTTTGGAATAATGGAATGGGGGCAGCAGCTCTCACAGCTGTCATAATTGATTTTTCTTCCATCTCCAAACAATCATTCATTAGCACTAAATAATAGCATTCCAGATGATCCATTACTATTTCTGTCACTTTGAAAAATAGCTGACATACAGTCAGTCCAGTTATGCTTGCCCACCAACCACACTGCAGAGTTTGCTGATAAAACACCTGATTTCGTTGATTGAGCTCAGTACAACCCTAACAAGGTCCTGGCTGGTCACTCTCAGTAGGTCTCATCATGCCGTAACATTAAAATACCATTTTTCTTCATTTATTTATTCATTGCTGACCATGTTGACACCATATCTCAACCTCAAATGCTGCAAACTCTCGAGACTCAGAACGGAAAGATTTGTGTTAGAGCTGTTGGCATTTCATTTCCAAATATAATGACACTCTGATTTACAGGCGCTTTTCGAGAAGGGTTTTGTGCAAAGTAAATTGAGTTGGTTAGATACAGTGTAAAGCAACCTATATTAATCTGAAATCATTTTGGTTAAATTAACCACTTCTGAAAGGAATTGGACAACAGAACTGCAAATATAATCTAGCTCAATAACTCCACAAGCAATTTCATTTGCCAGAAGCTGGCAAACACTTGAATAATTACCTAGTATAGTGTTCTGGGAAACTGATCTCACTTAAACACAAACACACTCAGAGCTGGCTAATTTTAATCCAAGTTGGTTAACAGCCTGTTTTACTACACACTGACCTGAGTGCTTGCGTTCTCAGGGAGGAAGAAGAAAGTACAGGGGGAAAAAGAAACACCGAAACCAAGAGGAAAGCCAGAGTCACCCCCTCTCTAATATCAGAACTGGCTGACGACAGCTCACAGCTGTCATGGTAGTGCAACCGTGTGCATCTATCTTGCCAATGGTTATTTTTTGGACTTCGGACTGAATTCCCTGCCCAAAGAAGTGGTAAATGCTCCATCTCTGACAGTGTTCAAGGCCAGGCTGGACAGAGCCTTAGGTGATATGGCCTATGGTGAGATGTCCCTGACCATGGCAGGGGGTTGGAACTGGGTGATCTTAAGGTCCTTTTTGACCCAAACCATTCAATGATTCCATAATAAATCTGATGTTGCTACAAGAGCTCTAACAATCAGCAACGCAGGCTACAGGACTTCAGGTCTAGTCACGTATTGCACCAAACAATCACATCATGTAGTCATAAACCAGTTATCTGCATTGTAAAATCTCTTGCAAAGTTGATTATGTTTTATTCTCTTCTCTTGTACTTCTGGAAAGCTCTCCCAGAATTTTGTTCCCTTGATAGAAGTCTTTTTCTAATTTCCATCCTAAATTTATGCAGACTGTTTATATCAGTCTTCTTTCTGTGTCAAATATTGTTCTTGGCTTTTAAATGGAAATAGTTCATTTACATCTCCGGTGTTTATTCCCCTGATACACTTGTTTATATGGCAAGACATCATGTCCTGTGAGGATCTTCTATTTTATGGCTTTCTGTTTGAGTTTTGACGTTTTCATTTTTCCCTATCTATGTACTAGCAAACAGTAATCTTATGGATACCATACTATGTACTAGTAGCCTCTTCCTATACTTCTTCTGGCTTGAATTAATTGTTCCTAAATGTGAGAAATCAAAATACTACACTGTATTTAGGATCTCAGGGTTTTCCCTCAGTGTTGGGATCTCTACCTCATTTTCTATTCAAAAGTAAACCTTGTTATTTATATTGCTAAATTTCACCCCATTTCTCTTATTCCAGGCTTTACAATTCAGTTCATCTTGCACAATGCTCCCCTTCTTTGTACTGATGATGCCTTCTCACTTTGCATCATTTTGCAGATATGACTAACAAACTATTTTAGGTCATGCCCTGATTACAAATATTAAATTAGATTATTTCCAGACTGGACCTTGAGGTATTCCAATAAGTTCTTTCCAACCCAATAGCTTCCATTTTCCCTTCTCTTTAATTCCTCTCCATCTTATAATATATCTCTTAATCCTATCTTTGCTATTTGAGTTCATTTTCTGTTTGGCAGACTTTCAGATGGTGTCATAAATTCTAGGCAAATGAGATATCCTTTATGTCCTTTTCATTTGGAAGTTTCTTGCACTTATTTCCTTTACCCTAAAAACACAGTAAAGCACTGTGTTCAAGAAAGGTACAAGGCCACCCTGGCTTAATAAACCTTTAGTAACCAAAATGTCTCTTACCAAAATGTTACAGCATTTTCAAAGGAAACAAATGGCCTGAAACAGGGCTGCTTATGAGGATTGGGTTTTTTTTGATGCCATCAAATAAAGTGGCATCTTTTGTAAGTCTGTTAAACTTCCTAACCTCTCCTGAAAGAGCTGATGAAAATACAGTAAAAGCAATCTTCTTAGACCATTTTACATTAGAAATATTGAGTTTCTGTGTCAACCTTAATTTACTTCCTCTTTCATATCTTTACTCTATATACTAAGCATTCATTAGGTCACCCAGATAACTGTTATAACACTGTGTTTTAAGCAAATTTAATTTGCTAGATCTTACTCAATTAACTTAGATGAAGGAGAACCACTGCTTCACATGCACCAACCCAGACTTCCAGAAGCAAAATACACAAGGAAAACCCAGTGGCAAATTAAGCTGCACCAATTTTCTCTGCAGAGATTTCATACCTGGGAGAATCTCAGAACAAGAGAATTTATTGGAGTTTTCTTATGAAAAAAAGTCAGTGTTTTCACCTTTATGATATTCATGGTTAAAAAATTATTCAGTGACTTGCAAAGAAAAGTCAGTGGCTACAATTTAGGTTAATTGCTTCTCCTTATATGTGGTTTGAGGTACTAAAGCAAGCCACAATCCTAAAAGTAGGAAATGAATAATTCAATTGCTGACTGTTACGTAAAGACTGTTAGCTTGCCCCGTTCACCTCTGTATAGAGAGTAGTCTCTGTGACCAATTACCACGTACATATTCAGGTGTAAACACTATGCTTGGGATATAAAAGTAACAAATGCCATTTCAGATTTTACTGTACCATTTTCTAATAGCTTCAGATGTTAAAAGAGTTCAAATCTTAGTACTCCAAGGGGGAGCCACAGGATTCAGGTAGGTACCCTGCCATTGTGCATATGTTTATCCTGGGAGCATATGCTTACCATCCACTTGGGCACAGAGAGAAAAGGTGACTTACAGGGAAAAGAATTAAGCTTCCCTTGAAAGATGTCCATTAAAAAAAAGGGGGAAAATGGAGATGAGAAAAGAGAATGGAAAGGAATAAAAACAGAAATGAGGGATATGGATACCCATCCACAGAGGCAGCCACATCTGCTGCCTCTCATGTCTGACACAATGCTGACTGCAAGATCCCAGATCTGGAAAGACTTCAAAAGTTCTTGGCTTTATATAGGATGAGTCAGCTCATTTATTGAAATGAGCTTCTATTTTTCTTTCTTTCTTTCTTTCTTTCAATTAATGTATTTTGGAAGGTCTTTTTGATGGAGTCAGCCACAGAGTGCCAGAAACTTCCAAATGAAAATGGGGAAATGATGGGAAAATCCTCCTCTTTTGTGTACGCACAGACACACACAAGTGAACCCAGAGAGACTTTAAGTCTTGGTTGCTTAAGCAACATTTCACGATGTTCAGTGTATTCAGAAATGTCATTTTCATGTTAATACAAAGAACATTTTATTTTAGCAGTAATATGTCATTATGTCATATTAGCATTAATTTCACTAATAAGGCTATGAAAAGTTGATTTTTAATTTCACGACTACATCAACTAAATTTCTTATGCAACAAATAAAAGACAACACATTAGAATATAAAATTATTATTATAATTGTTTCACACAAAAAGCCACAGATTTTTGAGGACTGTTAGTGGTTTGTAGCTTCCCTGATCTTTTTTCCATTCCCTTCTCCCCAGAATACCCTTTTATTTTCTTTTGGGTTTCCTTTTATGTGTGTGTGAGTATTAATAACATAGTGCAGCCAACTTAATGTATTGGAAATAATGGCTGTCTACCCTTTATAGCATCATTATTAATTTATACTGACTTATAAATAAATATAGACTGTTATCCCTGTGTGTCTATGGGGCAGGAAAGGGGAAGGAAGACAACAACAATCTGTGAAAATGAGATGTGTATTTTCAAAGGATAGTTGAAAATCTCCCTCTTGACCCATGGTCCCTTTTATCAGGTCCCTTATTGGTCCTTGCAAACTGGAACACATACTTGTAACCCTGCAAAGTATAATTGGCCATGCAGCTGTGCTGTCACTGCAAAATAAGGATGCATCCATGTCATGAAAATATGTAAGCTACCAAAAGTATCTTGGTTAATCACTGCTTTTCCACAGTGTAATATGTTTTTCCAACATCTAGAAATATGACTTCAATTAGTATGAGGTTGGATTTTTTTAACCAGTTCTCTTACATTTTATAGCACAGTATAAATCTAGTACAAAACTAATAAAAAAAGATTTTGGAACTTACATTTTATTTCAAAAGTAAACTTAAAATAAGAAGAAATATCCCCAAGCAATATTAAAAGTCTCCTTTCATCAGAAAATTTGGAAATTTGCTTTCATCTTCAGAATTTATTGTAAAATCCAATCATGATTCTTTAATTACCTGTAAGAATAACTTCTTCATTACCACTGGATTCTTCTTTAGGACTGTAGGTTTTTAAACCTTACCTAATATAGAAAGCATTAATACTGCAGCAAAGCAAAGACAGATGAAGTTACAATAGGATGCTTCCAAAGATTGGAAGATATGTTAAGGACATCCAGCCATTTCACACCCCCCAGCTTGCTTTATTTATCTAGCTATTCGATCAACTCATTTGTTGCAGTTCTTATACAAACCCACAAAGCATCCTTGGAAGAAAATTGTTAATTCTGATGATTTTTTACTTATTTCAGGCATAGCTTGATTCCTTCTCCTTCCTTCTCAGACATCCCAACATCTCCGGTGTTTCCTACATTTCACACCCTGCACATCAGGACATCAGCCATGATGCTGAATCAATTTTTCCAGGAGGCAGTTAGGGTTTTATTTTGGTATCAGTGGTGGAGTAAAATCTACTACAAGAATTTATGGATGGAAATGTGTCCTTCAGAATGTCTGTGGTCTCTTCTTGTCCTCAATGACAGTGATCTTAAATGTGTCCTGACTAAAGAAAGGTCTTCTCTTCTGTTAACCTCAGTCCTCATTTCTTCTATCATAGAATTATAGAATCATAGAATAGTTAGGGTTGGAAAGGACCTTAAGATCATCCAGTTCCAACCCCCCTGCCATGGGCAGGGACACCTCACACTAAACCATGGCACCCAAGGCCTCATCCAACCTGGCCTTGAACGCTGCCAGTGATGGAGCATTCACAGCTTCCCTGGGCAACCCATTCCAGTGCCTCACCACCCTCTCAGTAAAGAATTTCTTCCTTAGATCCAAAACTGTTTAAGTTTTAACCCATTCCCACTTATCCTATCACTACAGTTCCTAATGAAGAGTCCCTCCCCAGCATCCTTGTAGGCCCCTTTCAGATACTGGGAGGTCTCCACGCAGCCTTCTCTTCTCCAGGCTGACCAGCCCCAACTGCCTTAGGTGAAAGTGCGATCCCTGACACCAGAGCAGAGCTGAAACACTATTCCTGGTGTCAGAAAAATTTCCTTTATTCTTTCTGAAAAAGAACAACAGCAAAAAGAAAGAAGAGTGCAAAACCTTATGTTACATTACTTTTTATCACTACTTTTACAATATGAAAGCACTTAATGTCGAGGAATGGGGTTTATGGGTTAACAAAAAGCAAGCATCATCTTGGAGTTTTGAATTCAGTTAGCTTTTCACCTGAACACTTTAACATTATTTAACTCTGATTTTTAATATAACCCTGAAGTACTGTTAAACAGTCTATATATAATATGATTTTTTAATTGGAGATTTAAAGTGTCCATTAAATGGATACTTATAATGACATATTAAGCCCTCCTTCCAAAATGCTTTCTAATCACCCGTCCATCTTCCCTTTTTCTCTCCAGCAAACAAATAAATCAAATAGCCCAGATTCTTCCTGGAATAATATTCCATTTCACCGAGCACACAGACGAATAGATATGTAATGAAATCCTATTTTTTCCTCAGAAAATGAAGAAAATCCATTGAATGGAGAACTGGGGTTACTACATGTGCATTGCAAACTAACAGTTATTTGAGTATTGAATCCACCAAAAGGAAAATTTGGAAATGATGAAGTGCATTCAGACAAGAAACTAGAAATCTGGGAGAGGTGAAAAGTGGAAGCTGGTAGACTTGTGCTGTGCTGATGGCAAGTGTAATAGCAGAAATGATTGCTTTGTTTCCCAGGATGTGGAGGATGGGGCGGAGATGCTGCTGTTTGTCTTACATGAGGAAAAGAATCTTCATTTCCTGTCAGGAGGGACAGAGGGAGATTTACCTTGGTAAGGCTAAACAGTTCAGCAAGGGTTCACTCTCAAATCTCGTGAGACAAATAAAGCTGAAACCTGGCTGGAATCAAATGAGCAATTTAGCATCTGATACATCCTCAAGATGCATCCTCTCAGGCAGGGAATTGCTCTGGGTTTGATGATACAGCCACTGAGCTTTGTCACCGAGCTGTTTCAGAGCCAGGGCTATACCCTGGCTCTGAATGTGGTTGATGCTCATGCATTGCCTGGCTGTCAAAGAATTTAGATAGAGTATGAGTAGTTATTCACATTTTTTATTGTGAATATACCCAGTGATTGCATCACATACTCGAGTCTGAAATAAGCAAGTAGATAACAGTTTTCTGACTTAGAGTAGAAAACTCCTAAAAACCTGTAAATGATTCAAAGAATGTTTATGCATTTCCCATTAAATGATCATTGGATGAGATAAATCCTTAAATAAAGGATCTAGCCTTATTCTGATGTTCTCCCCTAAGTGACCCACGAAACTAAAACATATTCGTTTTTTTCTTTTTTCTCCATGAACACATCTCGTTTTCATTATTAAGGGAAGAAAAACATATTAAAAGGATCAATCATTCAGAGAAAGAAAGATCATAAAAATCAAAGAAAGTAAAGGGCTGGACTGAACACGGGAGAATTTGCCCTGCAAACCTGAGCCAGATTTGTGTCCTCTGGGGAGAAAAACTAAACACATTTCCTTTGAGGAGTTGAGTGAAATCATCAAAACAGAATAGCAGTCAGAGAGATGTCTTTGGATTAGGGTTTGTTTTTTAGTTAGTTTTGGGTTTTTGTGTTTTGTTTTAATTTGAAGGCATAAAAGTAATTTGGGAGAAATATTGACAATAGTGGCTTTTTTAAATTAACCACCCTCCCTTCCTCCTTTGAGAAATGTGCTGTATAAATAGAAAGTACTTTTAGGTCTACTTATTAAATAGCTAAATGCACATTATTTGGTTTTGTGTAATAACAAATCCACTATTATTAAACACAGCATGCTGCCATACACTAGAAATTCCCACTTAAATCAACAGAGTGAAATTAACCCCTGTAGTGGGTGAGTCAGTCCTGTCAAGTAGAGCATCTGTCTGGTGATGGAACAAATCACTCCCCAAAGGACCTTTAATTCCTCTACTATTAAGGATAAAACACCTTTGCATGAACGACTTGTACTGACTTGGATTGACTCTTGGATGAAACAAGATAAGATTATTTTCTTACTATATAGAACTACATGCACTGCCCAACAAGAATTTTGGACTAATCAGTATTTAGAAGTCCAGTTGAAGCTTTTATAGGCCCAGGAGCAGACACTGCATGTTTAGTAAGGTATTAACCACCTTTTGGACTTACAGAAACATTAAGCCAGAAGGAACATTTCCCTGGGCCCCAAATACGGAGGTAGAATCAGGACACTTCCTGATTTACCTGGATCTGTCTGGACCTTTTTGCATTACTCACCCGTCCTCACTGTTAAATGTGAAATTCACAGTTTAATGCTGTGAGTGATATTTATGTCCCTGTTCATTATTAAGCAATGAAATTAAACAAAGCCTTGATAAGAACCTTTATCATAGAATCATAGAATGGTTAGGATTTGAAAGGACCTTAAGATCATCGAGTTCCAACCCCCCTGCCATGGACAGGGATACCACACACTAGATAATGTCACCCGAAACTCCCTCCAGCCTGGCCTTGAACACTGCCAGGGATGGAGCAATCACCACTTCTCTGGGCACTCTGTGCCAGTGCCTCACCACCTCACAGGAAAGAACTTCTTCCTTATCTCCAGCCTGAACTTCCCCTGATTCAGTTTAAACTCATTCCCCCCTTGTACTACCACTGCAGTTCCTGATCTGGAGAGTCTCTCTCCAGCATCCTTGTAGGCCTCCTTCAGATACTGGAAGGCTGCTATGAGGTCTCCACGCAGCTTCTCTTCTCCAGGCTGAACAGCCCCAACTTTCTCAGCCTGTTTTCATGCGGGAGGTGCTCCAGCCCCTGATCATCCTCGTGGCCTCCTCTGGACTTGTTCCAACAGCTCCGTGTCTTTCTTATAGGTCATTAAAGACACAACTCTTGATGTAAAACGAATTTCCCTTTGGATCAAAAGAGGAGAGGCAGCTTAATGCAATCCCTGATGTAATGAGCTGGCACACAAACTTTAAAGATATAATAATGCCATTTAAGCATCCTTTGGTTTTTGTCCTTTTTATCCAGTCTATGGTCCATGTAACACACTGTGCACATCCAAGACTATTTAAATTAATTTTTCATTTTCAGTCTTTTCATTGCCAAGGATGTTTTTGTTCATCTTAAATATTTTAAGGTCAATTAAGCCACAGCTTTAATGAAAGGTATGACAGTTCTGGAAAGCTTTAAGAAGCAAAACAGTTAAAGGAATAATTAATACAATAAAATGGCAGGAAAACTGTGATTTAAAATTTAATAAACTTAACTTCTCCTCCCAAAATACCTGAATATGAGTTCTGGGAAATTTTGTTATTGTTGAAATCAAAATGTGTCCTCTTTGCAGATAATAAACCAGTGGTTATGAGGCAGTATCCTGGTGATGGTTGAAATAATGTAGACATTATTAGATTCCCTGCAGCCTTTCATTTTAAAGTTTTCTAGTTTCATGCTTACTGCCTAAGCTGTATAATGAAATATACAAAGTACTGAATTACTCCAGAGCATCTGTTGATCTATCTTGGAGTTGTCATTGAATGATTTTAGCCCTTCTAGAAAGTGGTTTGAATGAAACAAATAGGTGCCAGTTAACCACATCTAGGCTGCCTTCCCCACAGAATTTGGAGGCCACTTCCAACCTTGGCTGTTCTGTGATTTTAGCATTAAAAATGCTGTTTCTAACAGTAAAAGTCATTCTACCATGCAGTATTGTTTACTTTAGTCTTACACATTATCCCCTGTCATCTGAATTATAACAGTTTAATCTATACTGAAATCTCTGGAGGACTGGGATTATCCGCTTTCCTGTTTGTATAAGGACAATTAAGTTGTTTTGTATATGGACAATCATGAAGGACGTACTGAATCCATACATGTTAAAAAATGTGTTTTAATGTTAAAAGACTGAAAATGTCATTATTTGCAGTTTTTATGTGGTTTTGCAAGTTTTAATATGGTTTATATGATTTTACAAGACACAGACTATTCCTACAAAGTCTTCGAAAACCCCTGCCGGGCACCAAGCTTCAAAAGAACCATGAAACCACCCAAACCAAGGCAGATTGTTAGGAACTATTTAATCCAGCAGCCCAACAGAGACAAGGCTGCCACAGCTCTATGTCACCAGGTCCAGCCAGAAGAAAAGCTGAATGCAATCATCTCTGTCTAATATCTCATAACGTCAGCATTGATGTTGTTTCTCTTCTTCAACTTAGCAAAGTAGTTGCAGCTCAAGGAAGCAAAACACAACGAGTACTTAGTAGTTTTGTTTGGTTTATTTTTCAAGTTAGTCGTTCCATACATCATTTTTTGAGAGTTTGTACTCTATTATTATTATTGCCTCACTTGAGAAAAGTTTGTGGCACTTTAATTATTATCCATTATCCTGCTCAATAAAAGTCACATAAAACCTTATTTCAGATTTCGACATGATTTGTAGACTTTTCCCGTGGTAAAGCATAGTGATGTTACAATGAATTTGAAAACCAGATGTGAGAAACCTGTGTCTTTGAATGGAAATAAGGCACAAATATGTATGGTGACAACTGTTTTGTGCTGCCATGGATGGAATGTAGATTTCATACAGAAGAATAAAGAGTTGATTGTTGAGTTCCTTTTAAATTACAAAATACATGTATAATTATTAGAGAAAATGCACAATTAAATGAAAATTAGAACAAAATGTCTCAAATTCAAAAGGTTGAATTTTTACAGAGGTTTGGAAACTGTGTAATAATTTGTGTATTATAAGAAAGAAGTAGTTCAAAGCACTGGAAAATGCCCTCTCTGTTCTCTGTAATACTCATAGGAAAATGGAAAATTGCAATTTTTGCCTGTACATAGCATTACATTTGGCTACTTTCTCTGCTGGTGAGTTAACTAGAGTACAGGCAAGATTCTTTCTAATTGTGAAAGGAGTATCTGATTTATAAAGAGTTTTCTTGCTTGTGCGCTAACATAGCAAGAATGCAATTCATTGGTGATTTCTCTTTTGCTTACTAAATGCAAGCATTTAATACAAGGTGATTAAATTAGGATTTCAAAGGAAATTTAGCCAAAGTCTTTGTTTCCTTGCAGTGGAAACTGAATAAACAGCTGTACCCTTAAAGCAGCAAGAGCAGTGAGTGGTGAGACAAGGTAAGCATTACTTATCAGTGAAACACACGGGCTGTAGTAGAGCAAATCTCCTATTTCCCTCCAGGGAGAAGGGGAAGAAAAGTAAGGCTGATCAGAAGGCTGATAGATGAGGATATATTTCGTCTTCGCAGAAGGACATCCTGCCTCTACTAAGTTCTTCTTATCTCCTTGTTCTTTTTTTCCCCTATCTATCATTGGCCTTTTATTTTATTCTTAAATATTTCTGAAAGCAGTTCCATGTGATACATTAAGAAGTGTTTTGCACTGTGCTTATCATTTTCCTGCATCTGTACCAACGTATGTCTGTGTTCTCTAAGAAATACCCCTTGATTGCTTAAAGAAAAAAGGCCACTTCACAAAACCTGAGTAATTAAGAAAAGGGGAAAAATAGCCTACAGAAATTGTCTGTCAGTGTTCAAGATGACTGCCGATAACAGTGGTGAAAACTACCATCTGCCATTCCCCAGCCCCTTGAGGCCTTGGAACAGTTATGAATACAAAGATTAATTAAACTTTTAACTCAGAAGTCCAATTTCTTAGATTTGATTTAGGTTTCCCATTAAATGTTTTTGTAAGTGCAGTGTACCTAGCCGTTTGTGTACTTAGATGACTTCCTTCTCTGTGCTGCTTGTGAGCATCTCTTACATCAGCTTGCTGCAATCCACCCCATTTTACAGACAGAGAATGGAATGGAGTTAATTAATTACAAGTCTAGAAATACAGAGAGGCCACAGAAAGTTGGGAAGAGAAACTTTTTTTGTATAACAACATCATTAACTTTTCTAACAATTAACATTTTTGCTTTAGTGGAGCACGAGTTTTGATTTTATTTCCTATCAAATCAGAACCAGACACACTTTAATGGTGTGATAAAAAGTTGTAATGAGACCAGCTGAAACTGTCCTTTTTAACAGTTTTCTCTTAAAACGTATCAAAACCAGACATATCATCCCTAACTTCTACCAGGTTTCCTTCCCAACTTCTACTAGGTTTCCAACTCATTGCAGTTTGTCTAGTCTTTCCAACGCAAACCCCATTTCTTGCATCCACCTAACTTATTCTAATAATGAGGCAGCGGAATTTCTTCCATCTCTTTCTTAATCTTGCTTCATTGCAAACTCAAAGACAAATAACTGAAGTTGTCCATGAAGCAGTCATTGAACCAAGCAACCAGCAAGTATCCAAGCCTTGATTGAAAAGCAAGATAAACAACTGCAGACTTTGTTCCCCACTCAGAATAATTAAAAAGATTCATTTAACGTCAGTCTTTTTGATTTCAAGAGCTTTTCAGCATCAGATAACAGAGATGGAATTACTGTCAATTCTTCATCAAGACAATACTGTCTGGAAATCAGTATTAGCTGCCAGATATCTGTGTATCCTATGTTGCAGCAAAAGATATTAGGTGCTTCTTTGTTGGTTTCCTGTCATCAAATGTATCTTTGTGCTTTACAGACGTATAATAAACCCAAAGAAATCACAGTTCTTCACCAAAAAATTATAATTTGATTTGAAGTCTTCTACCTAATTCTATCACAAACTTCAGATTGAAAAGACAGAAATAAACAACAAGGTTTTCTTTTTCCATTTAGGGGTTTTCCTTAGAAAATTTAATACCTCTAGTTCTAATTATTCAAAATTTTATGGAACTGAGCAAAATTATTGTAGTAAAGAAGGTGAATTAACCACATGGTTTTCAGGAAGAAATAGTATTCCATAGAAAAAAGGAGATACTGAAACCTGGCTATCCCCACTAGTATATTTATTATCAGATTATTAAATCTGTCCCAAGTCATATTGAATTTTGTTAGCTTCAAGGAAAGAAATAGAAGCTGCCTTATCCAGAATATCACATAAAGTAGTGCCAAGTGTAAGTTTGAGACATTCAGGTTTAGAACACATATCTCTCGTAGGCACAAGTGTCTTGTTCAGTAGGCTACTGGATAAAACAATGAGTTGCTCATTTTGTAAATTACTTTGGAAGCATTGGGTTGGCTTTTTGGCTGGTTAGGATTATTTTCCCTCAGTCTGCAGTGATTTATCTATTTAATTCAGTCTGAACTTGTAAATTTCAGATTAACCCCAAATTCTATTTAATGAGTGCTCCATTGAAGATACCTACTTGTCCTCACCAAATAAAACCTCTTCTGGGTTGTAGGAAGAAGGTAGTATTGTAGTGTTGAAGCAGGATACACTGCTTCTGGGCAGTGCATCATTGCAAAACACTAAGAAGACATTCTGCCACTAAGTAGCTGTGGAACCACAGTTCCAGATTTGTTTCCGAAGAATCACTTATCACAGAAAAAAGGTGAGAAAACCAAAGACTTGATTTGGGAATTCGCTGTAAAGAAAATCTTGTGCAAATGCAGTGCCAACGCAAACACCTTCCACGGATTTTTTTCATTAGGATTATAACTGGGCTGTATATTTTTACATTCAGAAGATTAAAATGATCCATTGAATAAAAAAACCCAAACAAACCAAACCAAACAACCTTCCTCTAACAACAAACTAGTTTCAAAAGCTAAACTTCTATTTCCAGGAAGTTTCTTCCACAGTTCTTCTTGTAATTTTCTGTGAACGTGTGTGAGATGAAGCACAACAGGGGTTTATCAGCATTTAATGACTCCGGGAGGTTTGGATCATGAAGTTTCTACAAAGGATCAAGTTTTTAAATCTCTGGGACACAAATATTCCCCTCACATATATTAGTTGAAATGTATGTTTATTAACCAGTCCGAGCAACAGAGTAGTAAGAATCCTGTGGACATAAGCTCAGATTTGTATCTATTCGACTAGATTGTGAATTTAAGAAGCAGGGAGAAAAAATCCCACTGAACTTAAAGTCACCAGGAGCAGCATGATACCTGGCCTGTTTTGTACTGAGGATTGTGTGTATTGCTACAGAGATGTATACCTGGAGCTTGTAAAAATAACAAATGATCATAAGGTGCAAGGATCAGCTGAAACACAGAGTGCATTGGTCAGCATTCAAACACAGTGCTCAGTTTTAGGAGGGAAAAGCTGCATGTAATTCATCAGCATTCCTTTCTGCTTTCCAAATCAGTTTGATTCCTGTTTCTGTCTGTGGCTTATTTAGGTTTTAATCTGTTTTCCATGGACACTGTGTTTAGACACATATGGCTTTCACTAGAGTGCCACTGGAGTTATGATACTTTCATCACATGGAAAACAAAATTACATGTACTCATTATTCCAGTGTTTTTTTCCTGTCCTTGTAGGATATGTATTTCCACAAGCTGAGTGTCTGCAAGAGCTAAGAGAAATGTGTTTGATGGATGATTTGGAATGAAAGGTGGAAATGTAAATGGCATAGTTAAAATATCTAAATGGTTCATCCACTTGTATGTATTCATAGAGTCATAGAATCATAGAATGGTTTGGGTTGGAAAGGACATTAAGATCATCCAGTTCCAACCCACCCACCATGAGCAGGGACACCTTCCACTAGAGCAGGCTGCTCCAAGCCTATCCAACCTGGCCTTGAACACTGCCAGGGATGGGGCAGAGACAGCTTCCTTGGACAACTTGTGCCGGGGCCTCACCACCCTCACAGTAAAGAACTTCTTCCTTATGTCCAGGGAATTCTGCATAGCCTGACTGCACTCCTTTCCTTCGTTTTCTTCAAGCTACAGCTCTGGAAGGAAGATGATGTTTGTAGGACAAGGTTATATCAACAGCATTGAAGCTCAGTGTCATGGTTTAAGCCCAGCCGGCAACCCAAAACCACGCAGCCTGTGTCAAAAACAGCACTGCACCAGCTACTAAGAAGAAGAAAAATGACTGCTACTGCTGAACCCAGGACACCCAGGAAAGGCTGAGCACACCCAGCTCATCATGACTTAGCTGAAGCTGACAAACTTTGCCCAAGGGAATTCATATCTTTTCTCAACTGTTTAGTTTCTGTTTTCATCCAAGGAATGATACTTAAACCACTGAACTACTTTAAGTATATATTGATTATTTGAGGCCATGAAGATATAACACCCCACACAATCCAAATGCTTAGTGTTTTTTTGCTATTTTTGCATCCTATTTATTTTAAGATAATAAAAACTGCAGACCAATAAAAAAATGTAGCTACATTAATGAGCAAATGAGCTGTCTGACCAAGCAATCAGCAAGCAAAGAACACTTGATGCTGAGCATGGCACAAGGGAAAGATGGTACCTGATGCTTCAGCTGAATGTTACTGTGAAATGTGGATGACTAATGTGTTCCTGCTAACCAAGTCATCACAAGCTTCTTTAGTGCCATTTAATTTTTTGCAATATACGCTATTACTCTTGTAGGTGCTTAATCAGCTGAAATCAGGATTGTGAGGCTACAGTTTGTCCTTCAGGTTCATCTCAACTCAGGAAAGAAAACATTAAATATACTAAGCTGAGGCATAAACTGAGCAACTCAGAGAAGTTGCTTTTAGTTTAAATGCCTTTTTGACTGTTAACAGTCAAACCTTACCTTAAGGTAAATGGTGGTTAAGGCAGTTAAGAAGGGGAGAAAAGTCAAGGCAGGTTTACAGATCATCCTAGGATGTATTTCCTAGTTACACTATGAATAGCTTCATTATCCAGTAAATACACTGTTGTACTTTAAATGTACTTTACAATAGTTGCATGTTCCTTTTTATACATTAATACATGAATGAATAATGCATTTTTAAAACTGCACTTAAAAAAATGCCTTAGTGCGTATTTTTTATTAAAGAACTATAGATTGGGATTTTCTTATTCCATTGCATGGTAGCTTTTATCTATCAATACCACCCCATTTAGACAGAGATTTGTCATTGTGTGTTGGCAAATACACCCTCAGCTCACAATTTATATTCCCAAAGACTGCATTTGCAATGTTCTGTTTGCTTATACACAGCATGGCTGAGCTTTAAAAAACTGGCAGTGAAAGAGCTCTGATAATTATGCAAAAGTACTGATATAAAATAATAGTGCAGGGAAGCATTTGTGTTATTAATAATTCAATATATACATCCTTGGGGGAGAGAGTAGCTGCTTTTTACATGGCACTTCTAAATCCTGGCAGGCACAGTGGACACACAAATTGCACAGCTTTTTATGCTTTAAACCTGGTTACGAAAGCCATGCATAACTGACAGTTTTCATTCAGCATGAATCAGGGACAGCTTCTGAAATTCCAGATTACTTCAGTATTACTGAGCATTTGCAGTACTTTAACATGCACATTGCTTTAGTAGCAAAAGGTTTAGAAATGAGCTTCAGCTAAAACTCAAGCTTTGAGTTTTTCTTTTCCTTTGAAAAGATCAAGGATCTGGCTAGGAAAATAGCATCTTGCCTGCCAGCAAGCATGCCAAGCAAGCTCAGTTCGTATCTAAGTTGTAAATGGTATTGAATGACACGAACAGCATTGCAAGGCTCCTGTTTTCTATCTTTAATAATTCAAAGGTGTCTGGGGACCATATCTCAGAAGGGATGGCTGAAACCTGGTAAAAAATGTGATGCAGTTGAAATGCTAAAGCTTTAGTTTATGAGGACAAGTTAATATTTAAGGACTGTGGTTGATGACCGTATCACACACACATATAATGTGGGCTCTGGAGAAGATCAAGAGCCATTCTGCTCATCATTTCTAGTGCCTCCCCATTAATTTTGTGCTCTCCAACCCTCGTGGTGTGTTGTCTGGTGCCACACTGACATCTTTGCTCATAGAGTTGTTTGTTAGGCAATACGCACACTGGTCACAGATCACTAAATTCCCCTGTGTGCAGTGTTGCAGTTTAGACCTGGATCATGGTGAGGGCAAGGAGCTGACCTCTGAAGTGGGCTGTAGTAATTGATTCGACTGGGTTGCAGCAAGCTAGTCATCTTATGACCTTGCCATGGAAGATCATGCTGACATGTTTTTAATGTTGTATGTCACTATTCATTCATTCATCATCAAGAACATTTTACTGCTCTGCCATAGCAATCACACCGGCCAGTGTTTCTTTCACAGACCTTTAAAAGGCATCCGTTTTCCATGAGACTCCTTCACATCACAGATGACCTTATTGTAGCTTTGAGCTGTGGCAGGGGATGTGACCCTGGTAGTCTCAGCTTATTGCTCTCTCTCTTTCAGCGTTGCTCATAATTGAAATGCTTTGCTTTACTAGCTGTCAGGGTAACTGTTTCTTTTCTGTCGCACTCTTCTTTTTCTAGGTGCAGGATTTCTGTAAGGGAAAATGGAGTGGTCAAGGAAATGCTTTACATGACATTGCAATTTAAGATTATATATATATGTAATAAATGTATCATATAAAATTCTGAACAAAAAGTATTGAAAAGAAGAAGTTAAAATAAGCCATATTACTGTGTCAGCACAGGCTGCAAACAGTGACACTCAAGATTGAAAACGCCATTGCAGAGAAATGTTGATATAAAACCGTCCTGATTCAAGCAGAGCTGTTCAGGCTTTTTAACTGAAAACTGTTCTTCTGAAAAGTTTTCAGCAACTTCTAACTTGATTTTTTAAATAGTTCCCTGACCAAAACAATCTACAAAATAAAACCCCTGCAAAAACCAAAGAACAACCTTCTGAAAAATGCAGATTGCTCTTATTGCGAAAGAAAACCCAATTTCCATGCACTCAGGCCGAACTCTTCTATCCTTGCTCTTATAATGCAATAGTTTGCTGAAATCCTTAATAAAATAAATAACAAGCAAAAATTCCAGCATTTGCAGGCTAAGTTACTACACTACGTGGGAAAAGATGACATGGGATAGTCCTCTGAGACTAATAACCGCAGTGAGGAACAGAAAATTAAAGGCTTCACATCTACTTCATGGAAATACAGCTTAACATGCTGTTAAAACAACAGATACCAATGGAGCAGATTTAATGATGCTACATTGTGTTTTAAGAGGCAAATAAGAAAAAACAGCAAAGAAGAACAAGACACCAATTACTTGTAGCCAAGTTATAAAAGAGCCGCTCTCGTGTGTTTCCATTGGCATGAATTTCAAGCTTAATTATTTTATTCTAAAGTGCTTTGCCTTGAGCAAAGACCATAGTGACTGAAGGATTTTTGTTAAATGAATGTAAAGCATTTGGGTTTGGCCACATAAACCCTCTATGTAATTGATGGATTTTCGATATTCTTCTTTATAAACAGAGGTTAAGGTCTCCGAGCAAGTAAAAAGTGAGATGTAGAAAAACGAGGAATGATTTTCACCAAAGGTTTTATGTAGTAAAAGGGATATTTTGTGCGGAGATGCCTCTACTAACAGCTTTCAGCCAATTCAGCATCCTCAGGGTGGCAGGGAAGAGGCATCTGACAGCACAGCAGAACACTCCTGGTACACATGATGGTTTTTGATGCAATGGGATAGATTAAATGGTTAGGATACAATCAAAACAGAGCCATGCCTGAAGCATTTTCTCATATTTCAATTCATATGTTCAATTCATATTTTCAAAAAGATAAATAATGTCCGTCTCCACTTCCATCCTCCCGTAATGTACAAAAATAACAAAGTAGTATTGCTGTATGGTTTTGGGGGTGACTTGGAGGGGTAGGAGTTCAATGACCTTGCATTTGGGGAGAAGCTCTGTACAGGAGCATCACAAGAGTAGCACATAACACATACCCCACCTGGTCTGTCCAAGCCCTGTAGTTCAGAGGGCAGCTTAATTCTAAAAGTTGTGAAGCTGCTTTCACGAGCTTGTTAGTGCAATTTAGACACATGCATATTTTGAAATATTTTAAAGAAATAGACTAGATTAGACCTTTTCTCTTGAAGGCTCTTCCATGGTTTAAAACCCCATTTATGGGTGTCCCTGCCCATGGCAGGGGGGTTGGAACTAGATGATCTCAAGGTCCTTTCCAACTCTAACTCTTCTATGATTCTATGATTATCCGTAGTACTTCTAGACTGGGTTTGGTTTGCCTTGAGGGTTTTTGGATATCCTTTCTACACTCCAATATCTTCACTCCTAGAAGTATCATACACCAAGCACTGAGATACATAGCTAAATCCTGCAGGGATCTCATATGTCTGAGACAGTCTTTGTCTCTAGGTGTTGTGCAAAGGACTCCTTCAAACTTTTGCATTTACTAAACCTCTTTTCATTATCCTCCTCCCTTGTCACCATGCCTAGTTTTCTTTCCATTGACTTTATCTATTTCTCCTTTCCATTCTGGTTTTTATAATCCCTGCACCTGCAGAGACTAGTGCCTCTGAAGCTGTCTGAGATCTGAAATGTCTTTGTTTTCAGTCCCCGAAAAGGTTTCCCTTAATTTTTCCAGACGATCAATCACATATGCAGTTCAATGGATGTTGTGTTATATTGTTCTCAGTATCTCCAAAGCTTTACAAAACAAGGTTTCAAATATTACTGTGATTAACATAGGTTAAAATGTCTGGGTTTTTAAATGGTTCTCAGAGGTTTTGTGGAAAGGACCTTATCTTTCAGTTTGTTCTCAAATGTTACCAACTTTAGTACTTCCCAACATGATTTGCTAGTTTGATACAAATTTGTTGTTAATCATTACCTACATTCCATGAAACAGCACAGAATCCCTTCAAACAAAATAAAACCATGAATACATAACTTAATATGTGCTAGATGTGGTGTTCTCGAAATACTTTTTAGTATCTCCTGAGGTCTTCGGATGAGAAATCATTGGTAAAGTACTTGCAAAATCAATACAAACACAAACAATTTGAAAGGCGAAAAGTGACTTGGGATGTGTTAATACCAAATGTATTAGAGAAGCCATGACATGATGCAGTAAGTATTAGAAGTATAAAACACCTTGATGACCGTTCTTTCAGCATAAAGTGTGAATAAAATTACTTTCGCCCTTAAATCTAGAGAGAATTAAAAGTTGAGTAACCATGCAATACATAAAGCAGAGCAAAATTCAGTGTTATAGGAACTTCTGAAGATAAGCATGTGAGCCTGACGATCTTTAGGTCCTTTCTAACCCTAACCATTCTATGAGTCTATGATTCTATGATGATGAATGTCATTTAACTTTCTGATTAGAGTTAACCCTTTACAGTTAATGAACATTAACAAACTGCAATATCTCTTAAGCTAACTAACATTCTGTGATCAGCAAAAGCTCTTTTCTTGACAGCCTCAGACAAGGAATCAGGATAAATGATAATTCTATGATTTTCAAATTTTACTAACTGGTTCTCTTATAATTTCCCATTATCCTCACTTACTCATGAAAATGGACAGAAAATGACAAATTACAGCTAGTTTCTTTAATGTGTTCAGTGCCTTCTAAGAGGTATGAGTAAGACCTATTAAAAACATTGTTGTCTGGAAAACTGATGAGCAAAAGAGCTTTGGGTCTGTGAAGACACCTGCAGATTGGCCTGTTGTTTTGCCAGTCCAACTTGCTTTTGTCTGACATCAGAAGTTGGTGCTACTATGCTGTCTTTCATCATTCCCATTATAACATTGATTGGCTTACTGTCTCACTTCTTTAAACTTATGTTTTTCCCAACATGTTATCCCAAAGTGCAGCAACTCTTAAGGCCCCTTACATGGCTTTCATGAGGCCACGCACAGCCCATTGCCCTACTCATGTTTATAGTTCATGAAAGCCCCTTTTGATCCTCAGCTCTGTTGAGCTGGTTGGTATAGGAATAGGAATTATATTTCAGGTTTTTCCACACCTCTCCCTCTTTTTTTTCCCTTCCATTTATTTTTCTTCCTCTTCTGTCCTTTAGAACATGAATTTCAAGGGGAGTCTTCATTCTTCACAGCTGTGAAGAATGTACTGGCTTCATAAGCACTGAATGAACTGGAATCTTATCAGTGTTGTAGGATGGCTACAGATAAGGAATTTTAGCCTGCCAAGCTCTATAAAATGAGTTGCAAAACCAGAAAGAAGGATGGTGCTCTGTTTGGCTACAGGTTGTTTGTGTGTCTGATGTCCCCTATATCAGCTACTCCTCTTCTTCATTTCAGGCTCCCAACAAGCTGACTCACTAAGCAAACTTACAATATGCAAAGGGGGAACTCTTACACCCACCAGAGCCCTTCTGCAGTATAAACAAGTATTTCACTTATGTGGTATTGTAATGTGTTAATTCCCATCACTATAATAAGAATAATTTCCTATGAGAAATACCTATGAGGTATTTCATAGGAAATTACCAAGAAGCTAATGGTGTATGACTGGTTTTTAATGCTATCTTTCTCTGGAAAGTTTGATAAAAATTGAGAGATTCAGAATATTAACAACAGGGTTCCTCATTCCAGCAACAGTCTTGTAATAGCTATTAATATTAATAAATATCTTCAGTTTTAGCAATAAAGTAGACTGTCCACTTTCAGCGTGCATGGAACAAGTCTGAAACACTCAGAAGTGACAGAAAAAGCAGGCTTCTCGTTATTATACATTTTAACCTTCACCACAGCTGACAGTATCTCTGTGCATTTCATAGTTAGACCACTTCAAGCTGTTCAGAATTGCAAATGTATACACTGAGCTTTCCAAAGCAATAACATACTAAGCCGGTGATTAGTCCTGCTGTTATCATAGTGTAGGTTGAAAGATAAAAAAAAAGTAAAATAAAAAATATATATAAATAAACCCAAACTGCCCAAATTCTTCCTTTTCACAATGGTTTAGCTATCCTGCAGAGCATAATATCACCAGCTGCTTTCTGTAAAGAATCAGTATTACTACTTAAGGTTATGAACTCTTGCTTGCCTGATGTCGTCAGTGCCTTCGTACGCAGCACAGGGTAATAGCTGAATCTGAGCCTCCTAATCTAAGGAGTTATGGTGTTCACCATTGACCAGTATGTTAGACCCCTGTATCTCAGAACAGTCCGATTACTGGGTAATACATCCTACAGATAGACGGCTTATAGCCAGCTGTAAGCCAGATGGGAGCTGGGAATTGCATATGCATGCTAGTGCACATACGTGAATCTTAAGGGCATCAGAGAGTACTGCTTCAGTGATGTGTGACTTTCAGATGTGGCTGGTTCACTACCATGCCCTTCAGAGGCAGGTATCAAGCCTGCAGCTCTCTGCTGCTGTTCAGGCAGACAAGCCAAAACACACTAAACTATGATGATCAAAATGGGCTGAAGTGTAAAGAACGGGATCTTCTCATAAAAATAAGTCTACAGCAAGCTCATTCTTCCTCTTTATACATTTGTGCCCTCTGTTAATGAAGAGTCAAGGATAACTGTAGGGTAATGGGTACAGCATTTTCAGAAATACAGACCTATGCTATAACATATTAATTTGAAAGCCTTGATTATGTGTTTCAGGGTTAATTATTCTAAGGTCTGAGAATGAAGATAGCACCCTCCAATCAATCACAGCTTTCCTTGACATGAACAAACCAGGAAACATATCTGTAATGAAATAGCAGGAGATTGGAACAATTTAAATGAGAACAGTATATAGTTTTTCTCTTCTTTAAAAGTGGCAAAGGCATAATAAATGTCTAAAAATCTTATGCAAATGCAATGCCAGTGTCTTCAGCAGGGTGATAAATAATGAAATAGATTTTCTTCATATTAAATATTCTCCAAGTTACTGTGTTTTTCATCTGAAAATAAGTGTCTGAGGTTTTGTGCAGCTAAGTTTGGAAAATGGAATGAAATAACATTGTCCTTGTGTATTGGAATTGTTATACCAAAATGCTGCATTACATAGACTTATTTACAGATGCTGGGAGTGAAGTTGTGCTAGCAGTTCTTACCCATAGCTGTGTGGGTATTTGGAATCTTAAGAAGCCAATATGCAAGGTTTTGTGGAGTGGTAGTGAATAATGATGGAAAATGCATCTATGCAAGACAGACCTCCAGTAAAAGTTACCAATCTGATACACCATAAAGCAAGCTGTCTCTTGTGTATACTGATTTGAGCCCCTTGCACCTGAGCTAAGTATGCTTTCAAGGGCCCTAAGTGTATTCATGGAGTTTCATTAACCTGACGAGGCTCACCTGGGACCCCCACCCAGGCACCCTCTGCCCATTGCTCAGGAGTCCCAGTTAAGCTGCAGCCCTGGGACTTGACCTATGTTACAGGTGTGTTCACCTCTGGTCTTTATCAATCCTTGATGTCAGGTGTGACTTGTTACCTCTCATTTGTGTGATGACTGTTGGGCTGCTGGTGGAATGTGCCTACTGGCAGCTCTGCGGAGCCAGGACTGGATCATCTTGCTCAGGTATGCTAGGAGGACATGCTTGGTCTATTGTCACCCCTGTCTGAGTTATAGTAACCTACCACTCCTGCTTGCACATCCTTATGGAGGAACCCCAATCTTGAAGGTTTGTGACTATATTGATAATGTTCCCATTTAAATTAGTGTTATTGCATGCTTAGGAGTGACAGATGAAGGTAAAAGGGTAACAAGGAGCCTGACTCCTGGTTAAGAAGTCTTGTTAGAGTAAAAAGGAATGTCTTTTAGTGTTTGTGATTGATGTCTTTAAGTTCTTACACAATAAGTCTGAAAGCTTTGGTTTTAACCTAGGAAAAGATCTGTTTCAGTTCTTTTTGAAATGCAGCTGAACTTTCCTGGATGTGGCTTTTTGTTGAACTTTAACATATTTGGTAATCTGTATTTATATCATATTGCTTCTGCATGCACAATGGCTTTATGATAAATTATTATTTATTAAGAAATTATCACAGAGCCAATATGTAGGACTTGTTTCTCAGAGGTCTAAAGTGCTGACATGTGTAGCAGTGACTTCAACTATACACATAGAGTTGAAATTAAACACTTAAATGTGCCTGAAAATAGACTTAAAAGATATAATAAGATATAAACCTGTTCTCAGTATTTATTAGCTTGGTGTGCACGGTTCCTTTGTGGCTTTGAGAGTGCTTTGGCACATCAAAAATCAAGCTGATATTCCTTCATGGTATGCCATTTTGTGGCGTTCAGATATTTGCTGTTGGCTTTTTTCCCCTGCATTTTGCTATATGGTGAGTTTCATCTTCTTCCAGATATTTCTGATTGCTGGTGAAGTTTCGTGGTAGTTCCTGGACAATGGGGAGTGTGATGGGAAGTTATAATCTTTCCATGAGGAAAAGTCTTGTGAGGACACTGACTGAATTTTTTCCTAATTCTGTCCAGTAACTTTTGAGACTGCCAGCCAGTTCCAGCTAAATTTGATAGTTTCTTCAGGAACTATTACACCATAGGGTGTTTTGGGTTAGAAGGGACCTTAAACCTAAGCCAGTTCCAAACCCCCTGCCACAGGCAGGGACCCCTTCCACTAGAGCAGCTTGCTCCAAGCCCCTGTGTCCAACCTGGCCTTGAACACTGCCAGGGATGGGGCAGCCACAGCTTCTCTGGGCACCCTGTGCCAGCGCCTCAGCACCCTCACAGGGAAGAGCTTCTGCCTAAGAGCTCATCTCAGTCTCCCCTCTGGCAGGTTAAAGCCATTCCCCTTGGCCTGTCCCTACAGGCCCTTGTCCAAAGCCCCTCTCCAGCTTTCCTGCAGCCCCTTTAGGCACTGGAGCTGCTCTAAGGTCTCCCCTTCAGGAGCCTTCTCTTCTCCAGGCTGAAAAAGCCCAGCTCTCTCAGCCTGTTTTCATAGGAGAGGTGCTCCAGCTCTGTCTTATGAAAAGGACAAAAAAGAAGTAGGTCTTTGGGAGGAGGCAAGTAAGACACAACTGGGGTTTGTGGCAGTGTTGGTTACGTGGCTTGTCCAGAATTAAACCTCAAGAAATGAGAATCCAGGTGCCTTCCCTTCCCACTTTTGGGGGGAAAAAACCAGCTGTGTCACTTTGCTTTCTGTTTTTGTTTAGCACCATGCTATCCTGCGTTTTCTTGCATTGAATCATTCTGAGAGATGGACTTCTTGTTTCCTTTTTATTAGTCAAGTTGGTTGTTTTGTTGGTTTGCATTCTGCTGGTGTTGGTTGCTTGGGTATTTTTTCTCTGTCCTGTCTTAAATCTCTTATTCTCTTGCCTAGGAGATTTTTTTAACATCATATAGATCAATTTTGTGGCACTTCCACAGAGGGAAGGTCCTCCAAAGTTGTATCTTATAAACACGTGCCATGTGAAGGCAGAAATCTGTTATAAATGAACATGGTGTTGTATCATTGTTCAAAACTAGGGACTGTTGGAATGCTTTGACTGAAAAGACTTCCCTTTTCCTCGCAGATTAGAGGCTCTCATAATTTTGTTTAAAGTACGTTATTTTTAGAAACAAAACTTGTACTTTTTTATATAGCTTAAGTGTAGAGCCTCTTCTGGAGTAAATCATTTGTTTTCTGAGCAGAAAACCAACAGAAATCAACCTTAATTTTATTGTGGTAATTAATTCTTTACAGTATTCTGTAAGCAACTGTAACTATTTAATCGAAAGAGTGACATTTCCTGATATTGATTTGGCTTTTTACTTCCAACATTCTAAGCAAGAAATTGGCATTTTAACATGCTGGTCAATAAGAATGTGTATGACAATTTAGTAGATCCATAAGGGGAAGTTTCCTCAAGCCTGACCATTTCTTGATGCTGAATTTCCTCTTTTCTAAAGTAAGGATACCTGTTTTTAGCCAAAGCTAGAAGTTTGAGTAACAAACTGTCTTGCCTGGTCTTGCAACAGCAGAATCAAGTGTTGAAATTGATGACAAGGAAGCAACACCAGGTTTTTGAAGTGGGTTGCTTCCTAGTTGCTGAGTCTACATCTTCTGGAGTCAAAGTGTAGGGAAAAACTGGGAGCTCTGAGGTGCTTCAACAGCTCCTTTTGTGCGAGTCCTACATCTCCAGTGGTGCAGGACACCAGCACATACCACTGAATTCACTTGTCGTGCTATCTAAATGTAGCCTAAGTATCCTTATTTTATGTGTAGATGGGCCGTTTATGAGGTGTAACTTGTACAGTGCTTTTCCACAGCATATATGTAGTAAGTGCCATAGTCTTCAGCTAAAGGGTTGGTTTATTTATTTATTTAGCATTAAAAAAATCATACCCGGTGAAACAAACATGGATTATTTTTTATTTTACTGCAGAATGTAGTAATGGTTTGCATGTATTCTGTGTGCTAACTGTGTGTTCATAAGGCTCTTGAAGTGAAGCTCAAATGTACCAAGGAATTCACAGGCTTGAATCTAAGCAGTCTTCCTTCAAAGAGAGACACAGTTAAGTCAGTATTTGTCAATGGCTTTTTGCTAAGTGATACCAGCTAGCAGAAGTTAGAGTATGGTCTGGCCAAAAAAAATCCTCTGTGTGTGTGTGTGTGTGTGTGAAACTGGTACAAAAGAGAGGTTGTACCAACTTAAGCCATTAAAACTAATGCTGACATCCTGTTATTATCAATCAAGTCTTGTATTCCCATGAGTATGTTAAGCCATCTGAGGGTGAGAATATGGTAGGTGGGATAGTTTGGTGTGCACAGGGCTGAATATTAGAAGAAGGCTAGACAGTGAAAAGCAAAAGCCCTCTTAAAGGGTGATTACATTTCTCCCTATATTATTTTCAGCCAGAGAGAGACCAAAATCCCACAGTCTTTTATCTCCCAACTGTTTGTGCCTTATCCAAAACTGACTGGGAAACTGCAAATGAAAGGATGCCCTTTATCTCCCTAAGGACTAACAGCATTTTCCCCTACACGGTTCAATGCGCCTTGTGTCTTTGTTAATTGCCACTGCACTTGAGAATTAGGATGTACTTTTCCACAATATGGGATGAACTGCAAATCAGTTGAGCCAAGCAAACTATCAGTTTTCATTTTACTGATAATTTGCTTTGTTAGGGGTTTGCATGAGGTGTGCTTCAAGAAATGTCAATTTATACAGGGCTCTGTCTTCTGAGTTTAATTTCCTTGGCATTGAATAATTTACTTGCTCACACTTGTCTTTGTACTACTCAAACACATTTAAAAGCTGTAGGTTCTACTCCTGATTGTTCACATTAAGACAATTTAATTAGTTGACCTTTCTACTTTCCTTTAAGACAACAACATCAAGTGTTGTAATTATTTCGGTCTTTCAAACATTTTCACAAACCATGTATTGATTTTAATTAACATTTCTTTCTGAGTAGGTTTGATTTCTATCAAATTTACCTCTACCTGTAAGTTGTTTTGTTTATACATTCATCTGCAAAGGACTTGCTTATTTTTATTCTTATTTCTTCCCGTGCGTGAGTAACCTTCTTTTGAGTAAGCTGTCAGTAGAAAATGGTTTTCTTGACTTAAGTGTGTTTGTTTGGAACTGCATTTTGCGGGGGGAAAAAAATAGGTGATTTCTTCTTGAACTGAAGATTTGAGAAATCCATTCATTGATTTTTAGCCTCATGCACCTTTCAATGGGTGTTTTCCCAACTTTATCACTTTCTTGATCTCAATTCTGCTATTTTGCTGTACAGGAATTTCAACTATATAAGCCTTATATAATTAGTTGCGTAAAAGACTTTATTCTTTTGGACAAGCCAACCTAAAATCATTCAGGTAATATGCACCAGAAAAAGCAAACTGAGCCCCAGCCAAAATGTTACACTATTGATATTATATGTGGAATTTCATCTGTGCTACTCAAATACCTTTTGAAAACTTCGCTGGCCTAAAATTCAGTAGATAGAATCTTTCAGGGTTTTTTCCAAATCCTATTTTTTAATATTATAATAAGCAAAGAAGTCACCAGGAATGGCAGTCATTAAATGCCAGTCAATGGAAAGGTCTGGTTTGCATTTGGGGTCCTTTTCTCCAGTGAACCAACTTCAATGAATTTTGTTTAAAAAGAACAAATAAACAACATTTAATCAAGTTCTTAACACATAAAAATATCTCAAAGCCATGGTCAAGGTGGTGGAAATCTAGGGTTTTTTTGGATCTTGGAAGGATAGATGTCTCATCCTGTTTTGTATCTGAGATCTGTCTTCATAGATGACCAGATCATCTATTTCATCCCAAAAATAAACACCTTTTCCATTACACAATAAATGCTAAGAGTGTTGTGGTGAATGTTAAGGAGCAGGGGGTTTATGCATAAGCTGGTGGAAAAGCCTCTCTTGGATGAAAATCTTTAAAAAGCTATATTTGATAAAGAGATTGCTGCCCCCACTTCTTAATCTTAATCAATTAAACCAAATCCAGAAGATGAGCCAATGCTCACCATTTTAACATGTGAAGTCTCTTAGCCTTGTTGAATATGACTGGGGCATTGCCAGGACAGCAGGCAGCCCATCAGGGTGTGTTGGAGTCCAGGTTAAGTGACAGTGGCATGATGGTAACTTTTTAAGGGCAAAGGTTCCTGCTGATTCTGACAAGGACACTCAGCTTCCTGCAATGATTGCACTTTTTCATGCTTGAGTGAGTAAAGTAGAAGCTGAATGCCTTCTGGTTCAGACTTTAAATCACAAGGAGCTGAGGGTTGGATGGCTGAGGGTAAAATGGTGCTTTAGCTTTGGGGTGATTCTGGAGCAACCTTCAAGGAGTGCTTCTCAGATGCCTCGGGGTACATGGAATGAACGAATAGATTGAAAGAAAAATAGTGTTAAAAGCCTTAAGGTGGGAGCAGACTGGAGTGCAGAGTGTGGGATATGTAGAATTATTACTGGTGTCAATAATTCTTTGGCTTGTTTGTAACATTAGCTGCAATAGAAATAAAATAAGATTGAGTTGATCTGGAAAATGATGTAGTTGATGTAGTATAGACGTCCTGTTGTGTGTGTGTGTCTGTCCTGTCCCCTGTTCCGCACCACCCCACCCCACCCCCCATCAGGAGATAGCAATCTGCAGTGACTTGCAAGTGAGGCATGGATGGCTTTACATTGTACTGTTGTACTGAGAAATTGTGTATTTTAACGTTGCTTTTGATGCTATAACTACTAATGCAGAAACGTGAATACTCATTGTTATAGAAATCTAGCATGAGCCCACATTTTGATTTTTATTCATTTAAGATGTAAAAATAAAATCTAAAACCTCTTTAATACTTTAATACTCTTTAATACTTGTCTCGAACTCCTGCTTGGTGGCAATGATCCTCTTCTGAGAGGGGGCAGGACAGCAGGCTGTCTGTGTACAGAAAAGATGCATCTGGTGTGATATTCTCTTGATCCAGAAATTGATCCTTGGAAAACAGCAGGCAAAGACTCTTGACATTCAGATCTGAGATACTATTTTTCAGTTCCCCTTTGCGTAGTTGTTTTAGGTGAGGTAACAGCAGGACTGATATGACTGCAAAGGTGTTCTCCTAATGGGTATGTGCATCTTCCACATTATGACTGAGGCAAGTTTGGCCAAGCCCTTACCTGGCTTAAATTGACAGGTTCAAGTATGTTATATTGATAGTTTACTACTCTTATTCTAAGGTGTCTTTAAATGTATGTGACTTTTTTTACACTTACTTGAGAGAAGCATTTCTATCCTACCCCTAGGAAGCTGAGACATAGAAATGCTGAGTGATCTGCCCAAGATCATACCACTAAAGAATATGAAGGATAGGGAAATAATTCAACCAGCTTGACTCTCCGAGCTCTTCTCTAAATACCAAACCTCTTTGTAAATACTGTGAACGTTTTTAAATACTGTCATAGAAATAATACAACCTTTCCTCTGTGACAACGTCTCCTTTCCATTCTTTCTTTTGTTCTGTTATTAGGCTTTCTTTAGCAGTTAGATTTAGAAGCTTTGTCACAGGGACTTGAATTCTTTATTTTCAATTCTTGTCTGCAGTAACAAGATTTCCATTCTTGTAGGAAGTTTTTAGGTGTGATTTATCTGGTTTTAGCAAACACTAATTTTTCAAAGCACCACATGACTTCTGCATTATTCTATTAAAAATCTCCAGCTCAAGTTAAGCCAATGGACAAAACAGATTAAAATATCTGGTCAAACTACTGATAAAAAACAAAGGATATTTTCCTCTTCTACTCCACCTCTTCTTGAAACAAATAAAGTGCTGTTTCCAAAAGGATATTGTAGGGGTGGCTTTTTTTAACAAATCCTGGCCATATGGTGGTCAGGGAAATTATCTTAAATGCAGAGATAATAATGAATTCCTTGTCAAATAAGACAGTTACACAAAAACCATCTGAAGCAGTCAACTGCATAACAATTGTAAAGGAAAGCTGCTTAACATTCTGTTAGACAAATATCTTATTGACCATTGCCACAGCCACAGCTGCTGTTGCCATTGCTGATGTTTGGGAAGGCAGGAGTTGCTGGAGCTTCCTTCAGTGTTTGAAGCATTCTCACGCTCTACTTCTCCTGAGCCTTATATATATATATATACATTGAAGGAGTGTGTCTTGCATAGATAAGGTGAAGGGGTGTGATGAGAGACCTCTACCTGGCATACCTCCAGCTTGAAGCACCTGCAGCGAATAAAGCAGATGTCCCAAGTACTTACCAGTGCATCAAATTGGTTTAGTGAGCTTGAATAAGTTTTTGGCTTGAGTCTGGCTGGTTTGGGGTAGTCTGCCACTTAACACCTGAGGTTCATTGTGCACGGAATTTCCTTCATTGCCAGGATTCTGAAAACAGATCAGAGGACTGAGGTACAATTAAGTGATATGAATCTTCTGCCTTTTCTATCAGAACCTTGGTTTCCTTTGAAGAAGTGTCCTGGTTTTGGCTGGGATAGAGTTAATTTTCTTCCCAGTAGCTGATGCAGTGCTGTGTTTTTTGATTTAATCTGAGAACAGTGCTGATAACACTCCAGTGTTTTAGTTGCTGCTCAGTAGTGCTTACGCTGATCAAGGACTTTTCAGTCTCTCCTTCTTTGCCAATGAGAAGGGGCATGAGAAAAAGGGAGGGAGCAGAGACAGGACACCTGACCCACACTAGACAAAGGGGTATTCCATACCACAGAAGACTGTACTCAGAAACTGGGGAGAGTTGGCCAGGAGGGGCCAATCATTTCCCAGGGCTGGGCTGGGTATTGGTGGTGAGCAATTGCAATGCGCATCACTTTCCTTTAGCAGGTTTTATTCCTGTCTTTGTTGCCTCCTTTTTCATTACAATTATCATTGATTTTATTTAATTTATAAGCTGTTCTTATCTCAACCTATGACATTTAGCTTTTCTTCTGATTTTCCTCCCCATCCCATGGTGGGAGAAGTGAACAAGCAGCTGCGTAGTACATAGTTGCTAGCTGGGGTTAAACCACAAAGTAAAAAATATCAGTTAAGTAATCTGAAATATTAGGGCTTGGAGGAGGGTTACTAAACAGAGCAAATAAAGAATCAGAAAAAAGGGATAAGAAACTAGGTGAAATAGCAGAGATGTGCGTTTGTTCATTAACCAACAGTTCAGATGAAAATCCGCTTTCAAAGGATGCAGGCTCCTTACACAGTGAATAAGCCACAACTTGAATACAGTAGAAAAAGGTACCACGAATTTATCGCTCTGTAGATGTAAAACAACTTAAAGTCCTAAAAAAAGCTATCCTGGTCAAATACAGAAGCACCTTTTCACAATGATTGCTTCTAATATGAGTTTGGCAGTTTTTTGGCAGGGTAACCACTTCAGGTTGCTATTGTTTCATGGGGCATTTGTGCTAAGAGTATGTTATTGTAATGAATGACAGGGATAAACTCAGTTGTACTCAAGATGTTAATATTTTAATCCTAGCTGTAGGGGCATACTAGTAGTTTTGCTGAATGGGTGAGGGTGTGACTATTGGGCTTCTTCTCTGTGAAGTCTTAGGTTAGATTTTCTGAAAGCATCAGCTCATGCTCTTAATAGCATCCATCATGACCATTACTGGGTACTATGGTATATGAGATTAAAGAAAATTGAAATACTCTTCCAACCAAGACTACTGGAAGATAGTCTTCCAGTCTTCCACTTAAACTTGAGAAGAAACTTCTTCTCAGTGAGGGTGATGGAACACTGGAACAGGCTGCCCAGGGGGGTTGAGGAGTCTCCTTCTCTGGAGACATTCAAAACCCGCTTGGACACATTCCTGTGTAACCTCATCTAGGTGTTCCTGCTCCTGCGGGGGGATTGGACTGGATGATCTTTTGAGGTCCCTTCCAATCTCTAGCATACCTTGATACTGTGAAGATGGCTTCCAGGCAAGGGAGTCAGAGATACTCCACTATTGTTTTTCAAGCTACTGCTTAGATCAGTTTTCTTTTTTTTCTCTTCTATTGGGAAACAATGGAACTGGTTTAGGAAGGTTCAATTTATCACTGTTGCCTTAAGTGTAGATCCTGGGGTAAGCATATATGTATCCAATAACTCATGCTGTGGGTGTTTATGAACTTCCATTGTGTCCCTTTCTGTCGTCAAAGGGTGGCCAACTTTTTCAGGAAGAGAAAGGGCTATACACATCACTGCTTAACAAAGGGACTAGGCTTGAAACTGTTACGCTGTTGATTGCTATGGACCATAATTTGGTTTTCTGTCAGAGTCAGCATGCCAGTTGTGGGAAATGATGAGCAATCTTAAAACTGATTGTAAATTGCATCTGACTGATTGGTGAAGTAATCAGCCAAAGCTGGGGGAATCAACACTGGGCATGCAGAGCACCTTCTCCTGCCATCAGGTCATGCAGCTGCAACAAGTTCAACAGAATGGCAAATCTTTCAGTGCACAGAACTTGACAGCCCAACCCCATGCAAACACTTCACTTAAGTATCATTGGGTGTTTTGTTTCCCCTGTTACTTGCTCTTGGCAAGTATCCATCCACTCAGAGCCTCTTCAAATGCCTGCTTGTGCACTTTATACAGCAATTTTGTTTTATTGGACATTCATTATGGTGCCCAGCTTCTGTGTAAAATTGCTGTGTACTTATTAGGAGAGATGTTGGCACTCAAATTACACTTTTTCCTCAAGAGGTTTCCCTGCTTTTTCACTTGCCCATTGAGTGACCATCAGTGTCATGAAAAGCATGGGCTCCTGTGAAGTGATTAGAAAAGAGTTCCCTGCCACAGTAATGGTTTTACTGTGTCTGTTTTGATTTCTTGCAAATTGTTGGTTAAACGTGAGTAGACTCAGCAAAAGAATAGTGTTGATAATTTAAGTTCTGTATGGGCAGTATACATGCATAAAAATGTGTAGTGTCTATGTAAAACACGTATTTAGAACATACGCTAAAGACTTGCGTAAGGCCTTTTTAAACAATGTGAAGCTTTTACATATAGGAACTAAGTTAAAATTTGAAGCTTGGTGTGTAAAGTTACTGAAATATTAATTGTGCAAACTAAAGTGAAAATTGTCCCTCCTCTCTGTACTGGAAAATAGGGGAAATGATTAATCCCTTAGAAATAGATCCCTGGAGCCTTTTCTTGAAACTCGGGTATTTAGAAATATTTCTTTGTGGATGTGCAGGCTTTGTTTGATGTTGCTGCAGTTATTTAAATAGAAAGATGAAGACAAGAAGCGTAAGAAGGCAGCAACCATTGACAGGGCTAACAGTATCTGTAACTGAGCTATTCATGTCATGGTGTAGAATTGCAAGCTTACACACACTCAATGTGTAGCTCCTTGTGGAGCATGAAGTGGGTGTTCATGCCGTAGAGCACCTGGCCTGGATCTCCTCCAGGTTCTAGTAAGGGAACTTGGAGGACATCTTATACTTTTTCAGCTCAAAGTGCACTCCAGAAAGGTTAAGTCCTCTGCCACAACTTGCCAGCAGCGCCAGATTTGATAAAGCCAAATGTACATATTGTATGTGTGGAATGTGGCAGCAGATGAATGGGATTTTTGAGAGGAAGAAGCACCATGGATCACTTCTTAGGAGTGTGGGAGGGTAAGAGGATCAGCTGAAACACTACTGACTTTATCTGCAGAGGGAACTAGCTGGTTCTTTCAAAGGCTAAGCCTGAGAACTAACCAATATGCAGAAAGTGAGGCACAGCATCTTAGACTGATGGCCAGGCTTTACTTTCATTAGCATAGGAAGAGCAGATCAAGAAGATTGAAAGAGGTGGAACCGAAAATATAATGTATGTGCTTCAAGCATTTCAGGTTTTTACCCTGGATTATTTCTAGTCTGGTCTGTGGGCAAAATATCCCCAATAGACATATAGCCTGAAGCTGTCCAAAATAAAAGTATCTCCCTGAATATCTACTCTTAGCATAGTTTTCAGCAGCTCATTGTCAAAAGTGCCATGCTGCATTTTCATCTGTCTTCTGGAGCTGATGGTAGGATTTTGTTTGTTTTGCTGTTTGGTATGTGGTTTCACTGTTTTTTCTTTCTAGAGTCATTCCCTTTAGAAGGTAGAATCAAGATTCATTTCTGCCCTGGGATGAAGCCCTGCCTTTTTCTCTTTTCCACATGCTATCTGTCTTGTTCTTCATGATTCATGAGCAATATCATGGCACTGTCACCCAATTCACCTCTCCTGCCAAGCTCCTGGTTTGGTCATTGAACAAAGGCAGGTCCAGCAGGGTTTGATTACTTGTATGCAGAATATCATAAAATCACACAGAATGTTTGGGTTGCAAGGGACCTTTAAATGAGGCTTGGATGGAACTCTTGAAGACTTGTTACTAATGTTCCAAGGCTTCTATACGGCTTGTTTTCTTGCACCTTCTCAATAGTGTTGCTCTGTCCCAGACAGAGGAAGTGTATGGATGTAGGAGCTGGGCTCAGGCTAGTTGAAATGTGTCCTCAGTGCAGAACTGGAAGATGCAGAGAGGCAGAATTGGGGCTTTCTGCTTTAAGCTGTCACCACAACTTTGCAATAGCTGAGCATAGTTTTGGAGCCCATATTTAAGCTAAAGAACACGATTTTTCACAGATTCCCAAACTGTGGTCTTTGAAAACTACTGGTTAATGATTACCTAGTTTAAGATGGGCAAGTTGCCTGTGGTCAAGATGGTCGAGGTCTCCTTAACCATCATCCAGATGATGTCTCATTGCCAACATCCATTTCCTTCTAAAAAAGGAGCTCTCCTGCTAAGAAGCCACCTAGACTTTACTTTGGGTCCATATCTGAAATGTATGAGCACTGTTTGGCATGATCTTCAGTATAATTCAATGCAGCTGTGAATTTATTTCAGTACAGGCCCTGTAGTATGTTCTGAAGGTGTTGGTGAAGCTTAGGCAGGTTCTGCAGGAGAACTTGCAATGTCCAATTGCTCTGATTTTTTCAGTCTGAATTTACTGTCTGTTTCAATGCCAGGACTTAGCCTTGCATGGCATTTGGTTACCTGTCTGTTGTCAGGAAGGTTGCCTACCCTTGTGCTGCTGGTTAATGTTGCCATACCTGGTCAGCACAGAACAAAGTTTGCCATTGTTCTTTTGCATGTCATGTGGAAATACGCAGTTGATAAGCTTCCTGCAAGAGGGTGGTTGGTCACACTGTCATAAATGCCCTCCAAGTAGATGATGCTGGCTGCACCTTGCACAACCTCTCTTGAGATTGCAGAAGAGTTTCTCTATCTCAACTGGAAGAGTAAGGACCAGTGTCTTCAGCAACTGCATGAACAGTCCTCATCACCATTCCCAAATGGTCCAGCTAGTACCCGTGTTGTTTTTTGGCTTTGATGCAGAGGGAAATGGTCACCAGGCTTCTCACTGAAGAAGAGGAATCAGACTTGGTGGGATGGCAGATGACACTGAGGTGCTAACAAACAATAGATTGTGACTATCTCCTTCCCTTTCCCTTACCTTCTAGAATGTTCAATCCATAGCATCTTTGGGCAAGTGAGGTTATGCTGAATGTATCTTCCTCTGCTGTTTGTGCCCTTTCTGACCTTGTTGTGTGCTGTTGGGCTGCTTCAGTGCCCTCGGGATGTCTTGCAGGCTGAACAGTATATTAGAGAGAAACGTGGCTCATGGGATGCAGTGTGGAGTTCTGCTGATGAGACAAGGGTGGAAGGGGAGGTTTGTTATCCCTTCACTTCAGGTGAAGGTGGAGTTAAGAGGGGCTGCAGGTGAGTAGAAGATTGATAAATCCTGTCTTAGCTGCTGCCAGAGCTTGCTGTGAAGTTGGATAAAGGGTAGAGAGGTGGCAATGGTTAGTTAGGTTCTGTAGGGTAAGCTCCAGCCTCCTCCACTTTGGCCAAGATAGCTTTGACTTTACTCTTCTGCAGTCAAACAAGAGCTCTGGTTCCTTGGTCTGTCACAGTCACCACCACTTTAACTCTTCAACTCTAAAAACATGCCCTGACCTAATGCCTAGGTTTTGACTGAAACATCCAGCTCGTGCTGCTGGTGCTCCATGGCCCCAAATCCCTGCCACAAAGGGTCTTTAGCCAAGCTTTTTTAAACATGTGTACATACACTCGTTGAGGATACATGCGTTTTGACATGTGCTTTTGTGAAGAGGATGTATTATTGAGAAAGGTGTATAGACAAACAATTCCTTGTATTCAGAACCAAAGATGAAAAGAGCTTGATCAGACTTGATGTGTTCACACGTAATTGTGCTTTTACAACACATATCACTGTGTCAGTCATGTTGAATGCTTTTCAGGCACTGAGGCCTTTGCATTATTAAAGTGCTTCTGCTACGTGTAGGGCTTATGAGAACTCGTTGCAGATAATAAACTTGCTGGGTTTTGCCCACTAATACTTAATTTGTATCTTTGCTTTAGTAATCTGGGGAAAAAAATAATGCAGGTTTTTCACAACTCCTCAGTGTTTATGTTGCAGTACAGTTTCTTTGGGATATATGAAATGCTTTTTGCTGTGATCCTTCAAATCCCATCCTGCTGACCTACATAGACATACCACGAAAAACGAAGCATCACTATTACTTTCCTTTGCGGTATTGATCTTCCTGAGGCAGATGTACTTTAAGATAGCCTAGAGTAGTACTTGTGCACTCCTGCAATAAGCATTTAAAACCCAGGATACAGAGCCATGTTTGTGCTCTGAACACTGTTTAAGGTCATAAGCATGATAAAAATAATAATCAATACAAAATTAACATGTTTATAATCCATATCTCTAAGGAAATCTATATTTTTTTACAGCAGAAGGGATCTCTAATAAAAAATAGGCAAGGTTTAGAGCAAGTATAATGTATTTTTTGGTGTCATTGCCATTTAATAAATATATGCAATTTTTCCAGTTATTTGCTGCTGGCATTGCTTCTCATAATGGCACATCTTTCCACGCAGGGAAGATTCCATGATTTATTGAACTGTTTATTTATAGGGACCCTTCTGGAAGACTTCCAGTCAATGGCTGAAACTGCTCTTGCAGCTAATTCTAAATGCTTTAATAATCAGTGAAAAAATATCACCAGGACCACATTTATAGCCTAGAAATACTAAATCTGGAAAGTAACTTTAGGTTGTATAACTAATGGTGCTTACTACTTATATTGCAATAACACCCATTTCCTACTGAAATCAAGGTGTTGTTAAAGGCATATTATAAAATCTTATAAGGCATGGAAGAAACTCTTTTTCTCTGGCTTCTTTTTCTCTCCTTCCCCCCTCCCCAGTTTGCCCCTGAAAGTACAGTACTTCCCATACCCCCCCATATATGTGTATTGTTATATATATTAAATATTGTTATACTATGTTTATATCTCCTTAGATGTATATTTCTGTAATTCATGATGGATGATTAATAATGGGCTTTAGAGCTCTTCTATCTGGACTATGTTTACTTTGCAAAAGAAAATGGATTTATACCCTAAAGATATGGTGGTGTTTAATATGTATACTACAAATACTAAATGTATAGCGAGTGAAACAAGACAGCAGGTGGGATAGATGGGAAGGTGAACAAAACATATGATGACATGGAAGGATGTCTAGAAGGAGAGGCATGGGGAAGCAAAGCATCTTGTTTGGGATCACGCAGCAGGTCAAAGGACATGGGGTAAATCCAGGCTGGCTGATCCCAGCCCAGAACACCTGATTACATTATATTCAATGTAGCTTTCCATCGTTGCAAAACAACAAAGTAGTCATTATATATTCCAATCTTGTGTCAAATTACTGAGAGATGCGTTCCCATCAAGGAAACCTGTGCATTTCATCCCTTCAAGACAAACTTGTCTCAGATGATTGCTGTTTAATGAGAACTTTATTCCAAACCTTTTGTATTTAAAAATATTGATTTTTTTGCCTAATAGACAGGGTAAGATCCTAAGAGATCTCAATCATTTGTTTGCATGTACATAGATGTATGAAAATATGGTTTTGATTAGAGAAATTGTACAGAAGATGGAATGCCTTCATGCTTTCTGGATTTGAAATTACTGGTTAAAAGGTGCAATTTGGAAGTTGCCATTATAAAACAATGCTGTCTCCACTTCTTGGTGCTAGGTAACTGTGCAAGTGTGGAGCAAATACCATTTTAGTACATTATTACCTGTGTGGCTCAGTAATTTTTATCCCATTGTATAAGATGTTCTTGCCTTTAGGGCTTAGTTGTTCAGGGCTACACGCTTGGTTTTCTACCCTTTTGTCTGAAGAAGTTGAATTGGAAGTCATCTTTGTGAGCAGTAGTTGTGTCCCCTTCCTGAGGACCTTTTTCTTCTGGGCAGAAGTCAGCAGTAGAAAGAACAGGTTCCCAGCTACTGAGATACTTTTACCTTCTTCAAGGAGGGTAAAATGTTGGCTTTGTGTAGGAGCATTGTACAGCTGAATGGCAATGCGTGTGCAGTCAGCTGTTGTGGAAAGGGATGCACAGCATGGTTCTGTCTTGCTCCTATAACCACCAATGTGACAGAGAGGGTGATTGTTAGCCTCACTAGTCTGGCCTTAGTCTTACAAGGCTGAGGACTCTTGATACTGCCTTTGACACTGGGCTCTAGCTTTGGGGAAGTCATCACATAGACAGTAAAAGGTGATGATAAAAACCCAGTATGTTCTAATCATAAATGCGGATTAGAAGTAAACTGTTGTAATTCACTGCAATGTCAGTGCTTGCGATTGGAAGTCATCTTGTCCAACCCATAGGCAGGGTCACCTAGAGCTGGTTGCCCAAGACCATGTCCAGACAACTTTTGAATATTCCCCATGAGGGGAACTCCACAACCTCTCTGAGCAACCTGTCTAAGTGATAAACATGAGCTTGTACAGTGCAGACCAAAGGTGTTCTATGGAGAAGGTAATGGATATTAACATGCTGGTACTTTCTGTGATATTTCAGTGAGCTTTCCTTGGATCAGGACGGATTGAAAATATGACCTGTAATAAAGCCCTAATAAACTCTGCTTTAGCCACTTTGTGTCCCCTGAGATGAACCTCACTGAAACTGCCTGCAAATGCTGCAGTAGAGAGCTAATTCTCCTTGCATTTATGAAAGAGGTTCAGATCTTTCTCCATGGCAAGGCTGCTTTAAGGAGTAGGGCCAAAGAAAAGCATTTGAGGTTACTCAAGGACAAGAGTACTGTGGAAGCTTGCCAGTTGATTAACTCTACAGGAGTGATGCTTGCTGGGCCCCTACAGAGTTAAACCAACATGATGTATAGTTCTGCCAACTTAGTAAGAGCGTCACTATCCAAAGGTCCTACTAATCGTCAGGAATCATGACTGCTCTATTGCTTTTGGCTAAGCAGTGGCAGCATGACTGTTGTCTAACAAGTGCATGGCTTGTGTATGGTAATGTTTATCCCTGAAATGGTGAATCTTCTGCTCTGCATCTCCTGGATGCTTTCTGACTCATAAATTACTGCTGAACAAGAGTTGTTGCAGGAACAGAAGTATTTAGGGAAAAGCTACACTACACTATCATGTGAATTGGCATGCGAAACACAGCCGCTGGAAAGGGGAAATATCAGCAACAAAAGGAAAAGTAGCAGAGTTTATTAAGACTGTGCTCAGCTTTCCCACACTGGCTCTCTTTGCTATGTCTGAAGCGTATAGGCAGTACAGAAGTTGACTTCTTCTGGACAATACCAGACAGCAAATCAGGAGCTAACTGCAGGTACCATCAGCCAGCCAAGTGCTGTAGAAGTGTCAGCCCATTAAGCTGAAAGAGGACTGTGGAAATCTTTAAGGCTTGGTTTCTCTATGTCTAGCACATGCACTCCCTGTTATAAAATTTATGGCAGAAAGTGCTGCTTCTGGAGATATTCATGTCTCTGATATTGGATGAGCAGTTAAGAGTTTGAGTGTGAGACTTAATAGGAGATTATTAGGTTCTGCATAATTCTACCAGAACTAGACCATTTTACATCTTGCTCCCAAGACACTATATTTGCAATGAACAGTACCCAAATCAGAAGACTATCACATACTTTAGTGAAATAGGTTGTAGTACAAGTCATAAGGTATCAAACACATGGTTCATCTTGTCTTCTATTGTCTTCAGTAATAGCTTCAGAGGAGTAGCTACAAAAAAATATATGCAGAAAAAATGATAAAGCCTGCTTACTTCCAAAAGACTTTCTATTAATAGCTAACAGACACTGGTTTAAATTATGGGGTTTCATGTCACCACCCAAAACTTGGATCATTAAGTCAGATGTGTGTTGTTAGTCATACAACTGTCCAGTCTCCCTTTGTATCATGCAGCTGTGTAATGCACAACCTAATTATTCATTGTCGACAAATAATCAGCAATTGTCCCTTCTTGTTTGATTGAAGACCCTTTTTATGCCAAGGGGGAGCAGTAGTCCCCATTCCTCATGTCACACAGCATTTGTTTTTTAACACTATTATGATCCCCTTTTGCTTGTTTAATTTCTCTGGGAAATGACAGTGTTCTTTGCAATCTCTATTCATAGAGGAGGGTTTTATTTCATCTCTTCATCATTCTCATTATCATTCTTGTAGAAACCCCCTCCCCTTGTTTCTCTTTGTCCTGCAATTATACTTCCCTCTCTCCTAGTTAATCTGCATACACAGATTACTTTTGACATCAGATGCTCAGTTATCAGTGCACAGCAGTATTCACTTCATGCACTGAAAACATTTATCAGATATTATGACCATCTGGCTCGCTGGCCAGGCCTTGTACAAGAGGCAAAATGGCTGTAAGAAACTGCAGAAAGTCTCAAAGACAGAGGAACACTGTAACCATCAGCTGCTTTCCCATTAAGACCCCAGTGACTGACGTGAGGCTGACGAGCCGTGTCTGATGCAATATTTCAAGTGCAGCTCCCAGGCTTGGCTTCAGAAAGGCTGTAGTAGCACTGAAGGCTTGCAAATAACCCAAATTTAAGGTCTGTGAAAGAACTGGGGCATCCAGGGCAACTATAACTGACAGTCACTGATAGTCTCTACACCTAGAGATACCCAATCCTCTTAGCTCACTAAAACAGGCAAAATATATTGTGGCTTTACCTATGTGGGTATTTTGATGGGCAGAAGTTTGGTCATTCCTCCAAAACAGCTTGACACAGGCAGACAAGCATGGACATATTTTGTCATTTCCTGTGTTGTCACATCACCATGAGGCTCCACACAACTTTCCACACTATTCTTTAATCTTGTCAATTCTGCCTAACAGCCACAGTAAGGAAAGTTATGTGTGAACCTTTATTCTCGGTGTAGGCAGTGGATGCATCTAATGTCTTAAGGAGGTTTGAATAATAGTATTTCTAAAAAAAAAAAAAAAAAAGAAAAAATATGTGACATAGGAAGTTATAAAAAATATTTTTCCCCAGATTTCAATAGAAAAATAATTTAAAAAATCTTTGGTTTTAACAGTTGTCTGAAACTTTCTAATAGAAAATATAAAAGTGCTTTTAATTGTTTTTATGCTTCTTCTACAACATGCTAAATGTTTTATTTATGTACTAAAGATTATGTAAAAATAAGGGTTTTTTTCTGATCATGATTTTCATTCTGTTTTAAAATATTCGTTGTACGTATATTTTTGTTTTAATTGTTCATGGTTGACAAAATTAATGAGAACCATGTGCATGAAGTTATTTATTTCCCATACATTTTAACACAATGTGTATGTTGATGGAACTTTCGTAGTAAATGACGTGCCAAATGCCAACAGGCTACACTTTGATCTCTAGTTGTAGTCAAATATCCAGAACTTAGGTGCTTCTTAGATGAGTACTGTTCTGATAGGATGTGGAATAGGCAGTAAAATTGAATTTAAATCATGCAAACGTGTTTCATGATGCATTTCAGGAATGTCTCCCTGTGATTTATCTGTGATGTTATAAAACAGCTGATTTCTCACAGAAAGGAACACAATGATTTGTTAATCTAATCAGATGAATTGAGATTGACCAGTCATGTATCTTTATGCCAAGTCATTTGTGTGTTAAAAGACAAAATTTAGTTGAAAAGGACTCGATCCAAGCAAATTTCAAATCTTGCTAGCGTTTCCATGACCATGCACTTCTGTACACAGTTCTATTTTCATTACAAATGCTTCTGAACTTCAAAAAGCCAAGAAGCACGACACCAAAATCCTTATTTATTTCCTTCCAAAATGCAATCTATTCAAATACTCTTTCTAAACTTAATAGTAAACGGTATTACACTGATGATCTTTGACTCTTTCTGATGTTAAAATCGGATTGGCCAAATGTAATCACCTTTTATATCAATAAATCTATCCATATTCCCTCAATAATTGTATTTTTTTTTTTGGTAGTATCACATATGAAAATGAGCTTTCTGTATCTGTCGTGGTTTAAGCCAGTCAGCAAGTCAGTCACGCAGTTTCTACTCCCCCTCCCCCAGAGGGATGGGGAGGAGAATCAAAAGAATGCAACTCCCACGAGTTGAGATAAGAACAGTCCAGTACCTAAGGTATAACACAAATCACTACTGCTACCACCAATAATAATAATGATAAGAGAAATAACAAGGGAAGAGAATATGATAACACTTGCTGAAAACGAGCCCTACAGAGCAGAGTGTGCCCTTCCGGGTAACTCCCAGTTACATCTCCCGGCATGACGTGCTGTGGTATGGAATACTTCTTTGGCTAGTTTGGGTCAGGTGTCCTGTCCCTGCTCTCTCCCATCTTCTCCTCCTCCCTGGCAGAGCATGGGACTCACAAAGTCCTTGGTCAGGGTAAACATTCTGACCAGCAACTGAAAACATCGGCTTTATCAGTATTATTCCCAGGCCGAAAGTCAAAACCACAGCACTGCACCAGCTACTAAGAAGGAGAAAAACTGACTGCTGCTGCTGAACCAGGACAGTACCATTTTGTGGAAGTATGAATGTAATTTTACCTCCTTGTGCATACGTACCCTCCTCTCTGCATCTAATTACACTGTAATTAATATTCTTTATTCAGTAGAAGTCTATGCAGGCACAGGAGTCTTCAGAATTTACAGGAATAACAATAGTCCCAGTGCAGTCAACAGAATTCTTCCACTGAGTTCAGAAAGGTTGAAATTCATCATATACATGTAAGAAATTAAGGCAAAGTAGACTGATCAGATCAGTTAGTAGATTTTAGTCTGGAGGTTCTTGATGGGCATATCCTTTAGAAAGCCATCTAGACTTGGTTTCAAGACTCCCAAGTGGAAAGGCACAATGTCTCAGGTTATTTTCCTTGTTAATGATTAATACTTTGAATGTATTGGTGTTCATGCTTCATCATTTCTAGCTTTCAGCTCTGCTTGTTGAATCTTGCTGTTGGTGGGTTTTTTTTTCTTTCATTTTTGGTATATTAAAGACCTTTTACTATAAGAGAAAGATAAGAAAAGGTACAGCCAATTCTTAAACATTCCTAATAAGCTAATTTAGTGGAGCTGTTTGTCAGGAAACAATTTTTTCGTAGTCCTTTCACTTCCTCCATGTACTCTACAGGGAACACTGTTGCTAAACTAAGGGCTATGAATTTAATTCCTGAGCTCAAGTTTAAGACTTGTCATGGATTAAGCCCAGCTGGTAACCCAGAACCATGCAGCTGCTTGCTCAGTTGCCTCTTTCTTCCTGCCTAGCTCATGGAGGGATGGGGAGAATTGATAGAATGTAACTCCCATGGGTTGAGATAAGAACAGTCCAGTAACTAAAGTATGACACAAACCACTACTGCTACCACCAATAATAATAATGATAAGGGAAATAACAAGGGAAGAGAATACAGCTGCTCGCCACCCGCTGACTGATACCCAGCCCAACCCGAACAGTGATTTGGGCCTCTGGGGTAACTCCCCCCACTTTCTATCCTGGGCAAGGCGTGCTGTGGTATGGAATTCCCCCTTGGTTAGTTTGGGTTGGGTGTCCTGTCTCCGCTTCTTCCTGGCTTCCCATGCCCCTCCTCACTGGCAGAGCAGGAGACTAAAAAGTCCTTGATTGGAGTAAACATTACTTAGCAACAACTCAAAACATCAGTGTGTTAGCAATGTTGTTCTCAGCTTAAAGTCGAAAACACAGCACTGCACCAGCTATAAGGAAGGAGAAAAATGACTGCTACTGCTGAATCCAGGACAGGCACAGTATAATGGTTTTCAGTACCATCATACAAATCTCGTGGACCAAATGTGAAGTAGAAATTCAAATTAAAGTTTCAGAAGTAAGTTAAGAAAGCGCTAACAAACCCTCCTAACCTGCCTGTCTTTTTCATATTATCAAGCAGTTTTTTGCTACAGAATAATTGTAGATCTGAAAACAGTATTTATTTTGTCCTGTCCTTTTTTGCCCTGTATATTTAAACTACTACTTTTCTATCTGCATCCCCACTGGTAGTTATCACTATCATTCTCTTTTACTGAAGCATTTGAAATAATGATGGCTTGAGAGAGGGAGAGGGCTCTGTTTTGTATCTTGAGATTTTACTGAAAGGAAAATACAGAAACATCAAAGTCCTGTTCTCATGCAAGATTCACTAATTACAAGAAGTCAGGTTCTGTCACGTGTATCCATAAATAAAATCATATGGTATATAAATAGAATTATTTTTAAACAGAATAGCTGTCAAAGTCTTCAGTCAGGCTTCATCAGCAGCTCTTTCAGAGAAAAGGCTGATTGAAAAGCAAAGTCAGTCAGCAGCAATTTAGTATGAGGGCTAATAATCAGCACTTCAGTTTCATTCCTTTTAAGCTAAAGGAAGTCATTTGATATAGATGTCACTTGGAAGGGTACAACATAAATAAACATGTTTTCAGAAACAGGAATAAAAAATACATGCATATTATGTCGCTGCACAACATATTGTAGATATGATTACCAAGGGGGTATTTGTGCTTTAAAGAAAAGAGAATGATTTCTCTCTCAAGCTCCCTCCCTCAGTAAATTAAAATACAAGTAAGAAAATAATGCCAAAAAAAGAATCTTTTTCAAAATTTGAAGGAAATATTGGAAAAAGGTGGTTGTGGTGTAGACATGTAACAATATGTACATATTCTATATAATGGTAACAAAAGTTTGTATGTGTGATGTTAATTCTAGTGAAGATTCATGAACTTCAATAAGGTAACCAGCAGCTCCCAGTAGTAGTGTTGAAGGTTAATCTGCCTTTTATGCATCTTTAGCTGATTTATCATTTGGAGAATTAAATTAGGAGCAAGATAAAATGGAAGTGCTGTGTTGAGTGGCAGGTTCTGATGTCTTCTGCTGACAGAAGCACTGATTGAGCCCTGTTCAAGGATCAGATTGCAGGGACCTTGGCAAGACCAGTGCCACAGAGGCTGCTGGGGGGCTTTCAGCATTTATCTTCTGGTACAGTTCAGAACTAAAAGTACCTCTGCTGTTATGTCCTAGGATGAGATAATAGTGGGGGTTGACTCCTGAATTTCTTAGTGTTAGAACTTTGAGGAGTGATTGCCATTACCAGATGCATTGGTTCTTTCATCCCTAAGTCCTAAAAGCTAACAGGTTTTCCTGCGCCTATCAGATAGAAAGAAAATGTCACTCAGTCTTTAAAAATTAGAAGATGTATGTGTTCCAAGGATTAATCTGGCTCTCAAATTTGGATAAGACATTTAAAGATGTAAGGTTTCAAAGAAAATAAATGGAACTTTACATAGAATCATAGAATCAACTAGATTAGAAAAGACCTTTAAGATCAAGTCCTACTGTCTCATACCAAGAAGGCTTTTTGGTATGAAATTGGCGTTTCATACCAATCTTTCTTGAGTTGGTCTTTTTCCCTGCATGTGACAATATTAGTTGTGAGGAAAGTTCATATATGCTTAGGTGAAGAGCTTTTTCCATTGACTTTTGAAGCAAAACCATTAGAAGAATTTCCTTGTTCTTGCAATTTTCATATTTATTGCCACTGAATTTTATTGTATTTTAATAATGAGACCTGCACTTTCTAATTTGTAGTTAGAAAATACATTATCCTACTTGTAGCACATGGGAGTATTAAAGTGATTGCAGTAAGAGGCATTTATTGCTAGCGAGCTAGTTACTTATTCGCGTTCATTATAACTATAGCTAACTGCTTCACAGTAGTCTTTTAACAGGCACCAGTAAACTTGCAGAGTAAAAAACATAGGCTTGTATCATCAAGATATCAATGGAAATATCGGACTTTTAGTCAGAGAGTGGCTTTTAGGAACAGACACTCTCCAAAGTTTTATTTAATGGTAATACCCATAAGAAGGATAGAAGATTTTGCTTAGTAACACCCATTTCTACTATTCTAAGATTAGCAGAACAGACAATTGTAAGTATATCACTACCAAGTTGTAAGATCCTTTTAAGATACAATACTAGACTACTTAAAAAGGCCAGTAATTCCTGATGTGCTTGAGGATTTCATCTGATGCTTATAGAGCATTATATTTAATATTAATTTATATTTTTATATTTAATATACAATTAATATAATTTTACTTGTACATATTCACTTTTCATTTTAGTGTCATTTTTGTTTCTTTCTCTCTCAGACTGTGTTTTAGGTAAAGAAGCAAGTGGTCAGTACCAATGTTCAGAGCCAGAGGACACAAAGGCAGTATTTTCAAGTGTCCTACGCATTTGGAAGAGTTAAGTGTCAGGTTTATGATAACTTGTAAATCACCATAATTTTATCATTTATTAGATAAACCAATTGAGTTATATTAAACAAATTGATGGGAGCAAGTGAAAACCTTTGAGTGCCATACATGCTTGGATTCAAAGTATTTTAGGAACTGACCATTTTATGGGGTTTGTTGCAGATTTTTAAGTATTTTGTAATTAAAAAAAACCCCTACAACAAAATATTAAGCTGAAAAATAATGAATTCCAAAGCTGGAGGGAATCTCCTTGTGGCCTGCAATGACCTGCTTTCTTGTTTGCCTGCTTTTCCCGCTAAGACTAGAATGAGAATCACACTTTTATTTTACTCTCTCTTTGAAACTGTTTCTTTTCCCCATCTTAGTTTTAGATGATGTAGTTTTGTTAGTGTTTGGGAGACAAAGAACACACTGTTTTATTTCTTTCTTGGCAATTGCTTCATCTTTGTTCTGCTTTCAACCCTTCCTAAAGAACAAGGGAAAGAGCAAACTTCTTTGTAAATGTACTCCACATCATTGCTGGGCTACTAACGACTGGAAAAGATAAATCAGTCAAACTCAAATTAGGCTGGTGCTTAGTAAGTCAGAACCAAAGACATAAAATAGCAGTAGTGAGAGAGTAATTCTGCACCTTTATTGGCTTATAACAGGCTCAAATTATAACCTTGCTTCCTAGACCATCTCTGCTGATCGTGCACTCAGTGCTAGGTGCTGAAGAACTAACCTTGTGTGCTTTAAACTTTTATGGGTTTAAATGAGTTCTCAGTACCTAGCAGATACTGTCCCCTGATTGCTGCCTGTTCCATCAGGGTTTACTCGCCTTTGGTTCTTAAGGGCATTCTACTGAATGCAACCAACAGATAAACCCACAGGCTGACAGTTGTTTGACACAATCGCACAGCATACACCAGTTTGAACAGCTGTACATAGGCTTCTTTTCCAAATAGGAACACCTATAGCTTTTCATTTCAGTGATTTCTTTTTTTGTTTGTTTGTTTGCTTTTTGTTTTCTGTTTGATGCTTTTCATAAATTGAGTATTGTATATGTACTGTGTTGAATGTCTTTCTCATTAGTTCGGGTGAGATTCATGTGATGAAATTCAGGCATCTACTATGTATGCTAATTATTCTATACTACCTCTAAAGTCAAAGAAGGCAATTGATATGAATGACTACTGCAAGTCAGGCACGCTCAGCATGTCACTGTACCACACGTAGATGTTTATAATATCGATGCTTAAAACTAGGCAGGATAAATCTCAGCCAAGCTTTCTGTGGTAGGGAAAAGATTTACGAAGTTAAGTGGAAACAACATCCATCAGAACAGACTTTAGAATGTGCCCAAAGAATAGGTTTTTCTGCATGTTTACATATATTCATTTTGGGCTTCCTACCTGTGGCTTTCCTCTTAATATATATCTTAAGCAACCTATGATAATAATGATGAAAGCTTATCTTCCTGTGTGTCTTCAATATAATTTCAATCTTCTTTAACATGGTTCAAGCCTGTTCTCTTTTTCCTTCTGAGATAGCATCAAGACTTTGTTTATTGTATATTCAAAGGCAATTCTACTTACCTGTAAAATACAGAAAGAAAATGCCTGAGATGCTGAGATAATCTTGAAATTATTGTCACAGTATAGTTCAGGTTGGAAAAGACTTTAAGATCATTGAGTCAAAGCACAGCACTGTACCAGCTACTAGGAAGAAAATTAACTCTATCCCAGCTGAAACCAGGACAAACTGACAAGACCACCATGAAGTCATGTCCGTAAGTGCCACATCTGCACATCTTTTCAGTACCTCCAGGGACGCTGACTCCACCACTTCCTTGGGCAGCCTGTTTGTGTGCTTGACAACCTTGATCCTTGTATGGATCCTTCCCAGCCCTATAGAATTGTGTGTGTCTAGGTGGCGTAGTGGGCCGCTGACTGTTTCCTCTCTGATCAGGGGGCTTCATTCTGTCCCTCTGCCATGTCTTCTAGCTCAGGGGGTTGGATACCTGCAGACCAACTGGTCTTACTATTAAGGACGGAATGGATTAAGAACCTCAGCATTTTCCTTGTCTTTGTCACTATGTTTTCCCCTGCATCCAGTGAAGGATGGAGATTCTCCATAGCCCTGTAAATTAAGAGTCTATATATCATGTTCTTTTCATTACTTACTAGAAAGTTGGGTACCACAACCTCACTGCATAGTCTTCAATGCTGAGTAATTTCTGAGCTGATAGGCAAAGCATAATTAAAGATCTGGAAATACACATTTTGCTTTTGAAGAGAGAGAACATAACTGAAATATAAGCAAATGCTGTGTGATTTAGTCTATAGCAATAGATCAGCTGCAAGCCTTTGGAGCCATTTGTCTTCCAGGATGTCAATAATTATGGGTTTTAATTTCCTTGAAGAAATGTTCTGTGGTTTGACCAATCTTAGAGTCAGACCTCACATAAACCCTACAATGAGTCTTTTAAGGTGCTCTGTATTGTAAGAAGAAGACTGTGTTTTGAATAACATGGAAAATAATGTAATTACTATTACTTAGATGTGAACAAAGACACATAATTTGAAAACGGTGTTCCCCATACACTATTTACATTCCAGCTTTTTATCATAGAAACGAGGAAGTAATGACAAATATAGAATATAATCATAACCACATAATGACAAGGCAGACCTAGGCAAATGTAACGAAGAATCTGGTCATGCTTATTTTGGAGCTTACAGGCATCCCAAGCAGAAAGGGTTTAAACTTTCAGAAAGGCTAGCTATGAAGGCTACACAATTGACGGGCCATTCTGTAATGCTTTAAGGTCTGTTTTCTTAGGTATAAGACCTTTTTACTGATTGAAGAACTATTCAGTGAGGCAAAGCTTTCATGGAAACCTAATATATTTTACTAGGTCATACCTGGAAGCAGATAAAATGTGCTTTCAGACAGGTAAAAACCCCTTTAGGTTTGAAATGCAGGTAGTAACTTCTAAAGCTGTATATAGAATTCTTCATTTGTATTTGCAGTCACTGTATTATTCTAAAGTCTATTCTCATTTCCTGGGCCATGCAGCTGCCGCCTGTACCTAGGTGTTCAGTTTTCTTTCATCTGCTTTTAGTAGGACATTTATAGATTCTCTTCGGTTTTGTTGTCCTTTTTTGTGTTACTGTATGGTTTGCAGGAGACATTTCTTCACTTCAAACAGCAGGTCACACAGAGAGGATGTTTAGCTGTCAGGGAGAATTGTGATGCTATTTTAGTCAAGTGGGACACAATTTATGTGACTTAAGATTCTTCTCATCGTATTGTAGATGTGCAAGCTGTATAGATGATTCATGTTCCAAATGTGATTATTCCTCTCCATTAACTGCAAAGTGGCCTCAAACTGAGTGCCTCAAATGTAAACAGCTAGGGTGGGATTAAGCTCCAGGTACTAAATGCAGATGTCTGCATGTAAGAGAGGTGTCAACTGCAAAATGCAAAACAGCCAATTGAATTGCCTTAGGATGTCCAGGAAATCTGTAAGGAGCTGTCAGAAATGACAGAGACCAAGGGAGACTTAGACTTTGCAGAGTGCCAGCTGTGTGCCAGATGGAAGCCCCAAGGGCAGCTGAATTGGCACAAGATATGTGCATTTGGGCAACTACGTCGAGCATATAGTCAGTGGCACCCAGAAGGTAATTCAGCGTAGTGTACAGAAGATATCTGTAGTGAATAATCACATCACAAACGTGTGTCTCGTACCTTTGACGTTCATCGTTATTGAGTACCATATAAATAGATAACTCTTGTCATTCCTGTGTCAGCTCCTTGTGAGTATCTGGTATCCTAGGGCATTAGAAGTGTTATATGTGTGTGTAACTAAGCTCCATATGGGCTCCCATTAACTTTAGATGTTTTAATCTTAAACTGAATCCCAGCCCTAAACCCAGGTGGTTTGCTATTGCTTTCTAATCTTTTTCTCCCTCATTCCAGTTTTCTGTAAGATGGACATAATGATACCAAGCAGACTGACATGAGGATGGTTTCTTCAATGTGTTATAACATTGTTACAAGTCCATTAAAATAATTCCATGAAATCTGTGCATGAAAGCTGTTCCTGCTAACTGGGGAACCAGTCCAGTAGTTGTATAGTGCTTTGAAACTCTTCAGTAATGAGCAATATAAAACTGCAGGGTAATATCTTGTAACAGATTTTTCTTAATTAGCCACTAAAACTGCAGAGTTAAAGCTTCCTCCAAACAAAATTTCATGCAAAGTTAAACATTTTAAGTGCCTTTGCCATTTAAACATAAAATATGCTCCATTCTCTCCAACAAGGAGAAGTCCCTAGTCCCTTGAATTTGCTTGGTTTACGCATTCCAACTGTAATCGGTACAACAATTACCATCAGATGAAGTCTGAAGACATTCCTGAGACAATATATCATAACAGAGCAGCACGTTCAACTTACGCTTAATGTGCATGCTGACACTTACCTAGATGCAGTGAATGATATATTATGGGTAAGCCATGTGGGATACTTAAAACCTTCAATAGGGTTATATTGTCCATGCAGGAGAAAAAGAGACAAAATTCCAGAGTACTAAGAAGAAAATCATATTTAAATTTGCCATTTAGCTGTCAAAATACGTCCTCCTGATTGGGTTACCAGTCAACAGAATGCATATTTCATGTCTATCATGCATGAAAAGCAAAATACATTGAAATATATCGCAGACCAACAGCACAGGCCCATTTTCTCTGGAAGCAGATGAGTGCCATTTAACCATAGCTCAGTCAATGACTTCTGTCATTGTGCAGACCAGTGAGTCCTCTACAATGCTTCATTTTATTTTCACAGTATCACAGTATGCTAGAGATTGGAAGGGACCTCAAAAGATCATCTAGTCCAATCCCCCTGCCAGAGCAGGAACACCTAGATAAGGTTACACAGGAATGTGTCCAGGCGGGTTTTGAATGTCTCCAGAGAAGGAGACTCCACAACCCCCCTGGGCAGCCTGTTCCAGTGTTCCGTCACCCTCACTGAGAAGAAGTTTCTTCTCAAGTTTAAGTGGAACCTCTTGTTTCCCTTTTGAACATGAACAAGTATAATTGTATTCTTTAATTAAACAAATTTCAATTACATTTTGCATGCTAAAATATAGTATTTTTGTATTCTGATGTACAATACAGCCCTAGACACACAAATAATAATGATATAGCAAGCAGCGTGTTCATTTTTCCACTCCTGTTAGCGTTCTTCCATTGAAAGCTATTTTATTTGCCAACACTGCTGAAGACCTTCTAAATGTGAAGTCCTTCCAGTCAGCAGTGAACTTTTATTTCAGTAGGAAAATAACTGATGGCAATAATTGCCCATTGACAAATAATATTGGCCAAGAGGAATTTTTTTCTGAGAACGGGGGTGTAAGGCATTATAGATATGATACTACCTATATAATGAATCCCAGGTGCTTGGCCTAAAATTGTATGGAAACCCAAATAACTGAAACAGCACAGCAAGATCTTAATTCTAAAGAACTTTGCTAAAAGTACATCAGAAAATAGCATACTATCTTGCTACAACATTTTAAAGCAAATGTGAACATCGTTCACTGAATGTCATGCAGCATCAGGTACAATATTTTCCTTCTTTACCTTCACTTAGAACTGTTTTATTATATCCTTTTCAGCAAGCTGTGCATTCCTTGATGGAAGTAACTTCTTTTTTTGACTGTAACTGTTCAAAAGCTTGTCAAGCCCTGGTGATGTTAGCTCATAAAGCAATATTATCACAGCCAATAAATTTTTCTAGTCTCATTTATTATCAGCATATGAGGGTCCATATATTATTTTCCTCTCCAGTTTCATTGAGTTTTGTTTAAATACAACTGTTGGGCTGTCGAATGGAAAGTGAATAAAGTAACTTGTATCTACTGAATATGTTTTTTCTTATTTTTCCAAAGGAAAGAAAAATCTAGCAGAATGTTACACAGTTAAAATTGACTGAATTAATTCAGAGAAGTAGCTCTCACACTTCACTATCTCACTGCTTTTCATACTTATGCACTTCTTTGCTGTGAGTAATGGTCTTCAGGTTTTGTTCCAAAGCTATCTACCATTATTGACTTTCTTTGCTTGTTATAGACAACTTTTTCACTCTAAACTTCCTAAATTTACTGAGCTGTTGCAAGTGAGCTTACTGTATGAAATGGAAAAAACAAAACAAAACACAAAGAATCCCCTCCCCAGTCCACCCACTAGTTTGTTTTGCCCACAGTTTTCCCTTTATTGATTATGCATCATGTTACCTGTGATACTGTGTTTATCAAATTTTACTATCATCCATGTATCTAATTTCCACTAATCTGGAGTGACGTTAGTCATCCTGTTCACGGGCCACTGGTGTCTACTGAACTCCCACAAAATAGAACCTACAGAGGGCATGATGGATTTCCAAACCTGAAAACTTTGTAAAAGTATTCCTTAGCAAGGTCAAAAGATATGGACCAGATGACAATCATAGAAGGAAACATTAAGACTTATACACATATTAATTACCTGAGATCACTACTTTTATGCATACTGGATTTTGGGGGAGGCTTTGTTTTTCTTTTCTTTTTTTTTTCCCCAGAATTTTAGGTGATTAAACAACTTGATATACAATGCTTAATACATGTTACCTAACGGGTGCTTGTTAACATAAAATGGTAATAATACTGAAATAGAGAGAAAGGACTTCATAATCAATCTTGTGTTGTATTAACTTGGTTTGAATTTTTACTTTGGTTTAAGTATGTCAGTAACATCAGTTAATTGTATCAACCATTTTCAATAGCATTCTTCTGCCAAATGCTATTTTCTGTTATCATGTGTCTGGAAGAAGCTGCAAGACATGAAAATAAGCAACTCTGAAAGTATGCAGTACAATAAGAATTCTACAGTGACTGAATTGTAGAGAATTAATTGCATATATTCATCCTGATTAGAGTTTTTTTCCACTTAGAAATACCATGATTCCACTGGCTTACAGTGCACATCCTCTGGCCTGAACTTTTTCTGGACCTCACATTATTGGAATCTGCAAAATCATTCTGGGGAAGGATAGCTACAAGTTTATCCTCTTGTTCCAATTCTTTACTACATCTTCACTTTTCATTATAGTTTGCAACAGGATACTAGATTAGGCAGGCTTGTGATCTTACCTACGAAGGTCATTCATGGGAAATCAAAAGACCATTTCAGTTCTCTGAAATGAGATTAATTTTCAGTGTTATTAACTGGTAGCATTGTGACACTGTGTGTCCTACAGTTCTCTCTACCTCACATTAACAAAATGCAGCTTCTTCTGACAGCACCGTGGAGAGTTCCTCTGTTCAATCCTGGAAAGGTATATCACTACCTACTTACATCCTCAATCTGTGTAAATTGTCATGGCTGAGTTGGAAATTAGTGCCACTATAGTAATTTATACCTGCTGAGGATCTAGTCCCCGGAGAGTGATGGGAAGGAAAAAGTTAGAAAGCTGAAGTCTCACATCTAATTTAAATTGTCATTTAGGCCTTCTTGGCCAAGGTGTCTTCCAGTACGACTTCCTTGAAATTAGTAGAGTTATGCCAGCAGGGAATTTTACCTGCTATTTTTGGAGCAAAGGTTCTTATTTTCCAGCAGAACGGAACAGAACATATTCCTCACAGTTGAAGCAACACTGGAAGGGTTTTGATTTTATGGCAAGTTCCAAGCTGGACAAAATTAGCTGGCGATCAAGTCATGAGTGGTTATTGTTCAAACTTAATTATAGTGCAGACCATTTGCTTAGGTTTCCTGTTTCATGATGTAAGAAACATGTTTCACATAGGGAAACTTTCCAAGTTGGCTCCTTCACCAACCGGAAGACTTTGCCAGTTGTTTAGTTCTCACTCTGAGAATAAAAGGATGTCAGAAGCCAGCTGCCTGTAGCATTGGTCCACATGTTACTGCTCTGTCACTGTTCTCTTGTGATATTTGTTGGTGTTTCTGTTGAGATTCAAGCATTTATTTCATTCACTGAACTGGAGATCTACGCAGTTCATGTTAACTGCAGGAAACAAGCCTGCAAAAACAAAGTCGAACAATAACACTGGCCTGCTAAGGACAGAACATATTAGGTGCCAGTGAGGCACATTATGTAAATGCTCTGAAGTTTCTTAGAAGCTCAGGGTGAGATGCAAACTGGAGCACATGTGAATGAAGTGACATTTAGGTGGAGTTTTAAGACTTTCAAACCAAGAGAGAAGGTATTTGTTCTCAAAGATCTGACTGCAAGATTCTGGATTAAGTTGCATTTTGTTAATCATAAGTTATGCAGATGTTATAGGCTTCTCCTCATGACTTCCTAATACAGTTACCACCTTCTACTGGGCCCTAATATAACTCTGGTGAATCTGTATGCTAGATTTATTATACTCCTTTTTCTGAGATGGATAGCTGAGATAGAGGAATTTCAGTGTTTTATTTAGTCAGTACATGACAGGGTCTGGATTGTTACATCTTTTAATCTCAGAAGTATATAAGTAACACCTAATATTTAGCCTTTATAAACACAAATCAGTGCTGAAGAAATGGTTATGAAAATTTAATTGCCTAGGCAAAATGCATACTTGTCTAGTTTTTGCTGAGAAGATTGACACAATAATAATAGGTAATATTTGGTCTAGTATTTTAATAATCATATTTAACTAGGCTAGCCTATTTTCCTATCACAAGAGTAAGTAGGGTTTTGTAAAGCGGTGTTTTTAAAGGGGACTTGCATGTAGATTGAGTTGCTTTTGTAAACTAAACAAATAAAATATTGTGACATACAATTTGAGAGGGAGGCTTGTAAAATTTCTGACCCTCCATATGTGCATCTATTTTGTTTCTTAAGTGTGTACTTAATAGGCAAGCCATGTGCTTTAGTTTGAATAATAGACAATTAATGTGTTGTCTCTTAGTTTTGTTCACAAACCTATCTTTTATTCCTTGGTAGTGCCCCTCCTTTGAAGGAGACTAACAGTTATCTTTGACCCTGAAAGTCTGACTTACCTAATCTGACAAAGTGAATCCTGTCTTAAGCCATTACCCAAGAGACCAGGAAAAATTGGTCACCTGCCACATATGACCTTTAACTAAATTCATAAAAGATGGTACTGGAAATCTTGGGAGCTACATTAAATTATTTGAGATAGGATTATCTTCCAGTGGCAGGATAGAATACAAGCATTTTGTTCTGATAAATTTTATCTTTATTAGTTTAAAATACTAATACTGTCAACAAAGTATTTTTTTAATAGCTGTTCTTTATGGACAACATTAAGATCTTTGCCTAGTTCATAGCCAGTCAGCTTGCAGAGAAGGAGAAGTTATCTTAACGAAGCCTCTTTACTGTGCTGACATTATTGATGATGCTGTCTATGCTTCAGGTAGACTAAAAAGGGAATTGCAACTTGGTTTTGGGGCCAGTCTCATTGCAGCTTCATGTCCTCTGGCGAGGAGCAGATGGGTTGTTAAAATCACGAAAGGCTTCATTTACACAATGAGAAAAGAAAATGCAAAAGTCCTACCAATGAATTATACAGCTTCTTATTTGTATCAGGACCATGCTAAGAACATGATCCAACACTAGAGAACACTCTGAGAATTGTTCTGATGACTACAATTAATGCTAAAATGACATAGATGTCAAAAACTCACATAATTGTTATGTGACTTTTCTATGTCCTTAAATGCAGAGACTGAATTATTAATGCAAATTATTTCTGGAGAGAAGCCCTTTGAGTGATAGGTTATTTTGTTTTGTTTTCAGAGTGAACAATAGGGCTTTTCAGTGAACATGTGGAAGTTAGAGTCAGACTTCTAGATGTCATTCCTATCCTATATATTTGATAAAAAATGAATCCGTTGCACAAGATTTTGGTCTCTAAGAGGACAGATTTTCCATTGAAAGGTGTTAAACATCTGAGATGAAGGATACCAACAGGAAAAAAAGAAATCAGGACAGCAGGAGAATCAAGAAAAGAGATGAGGAGAAATAGAAGCAAATGGGAAGTGAGGGGGAAATTATGGAAGAGCAGCTCATGGATGTTTGAAGCTGTTTTTAAAGATGTGCAGAGGTTGATTCTAATGCAGTTAAGTAATGGAAAAAAGAGTGAAGGAAACTGAGTTAATAAATCGGGAAAATCCTGACATTCCGTTTATGACAGCAGCTTGAAAATAAATATTAAGAAGTAAAATGAGTAATCCTCTCCTAAGAAGGAAGGTGGCACCTAAAGCTGGAGAGCAAAGATATCATTAAGAGTGTTTTGGAGAGGTGAGATGGGAAGGGACTTTCACATATCTGCACTAAAGTTGGATAATGGTAGCAATGGAGCAGAGATTGTGCTACTGATGGGATCTTTCAACAGTGAAAAAGAGAGATGCTGAGGAGATGAATATTTTTTTGGTATTGTAGTCCTGTTGGTGCAAACTGGTTTTACACTTGCAGGCGGTGCTTCTTAACCTACGGACTCCTCCAGGGGTGACCTCAAAATTAGAAGAGGGAATAAAATATGCTTTATCATCACTGTTACTTCAGGGTTTTTTGATTCAATAAACTGGCTTATCTTTCTCTAATATAAGGAAAGCAACAAAATCTGTGAAATTCCAATAGCAAAAAAACCCCAAACTATTTTGCTAAAACCTAAATGTGGTTACTAAGTGTAGCTATGTACTAATTTGCTGCCTCATATTTAAATCCCAAACACTTGATGTCAGGGGAATTAATGGCTAAAGATATCATAATGCTTATGCTGAATACATTATAGATGGAAGAGGATTATTCTGATCAAACAGATGGAAATACATATTTCATCATACTACTGCAGCCTTAACTCTGGCCCAAAATAAACAGTATTTTTCCATCAGTGATTTCAGAATGTAAACAGAGCATAGCACACAACCCTGCTGAAAAAGAAACAGTTACGGCTGAGATTTTCAAAAGCAGCCAATGGATCTGAACAACTGTTTGACTCCTTGGGCTTTATAAATCCTTCCTAAAACTCTAATCTTTGTACACAGCTAACACATCTAAAAGAAGAGGTAGCTGTGAAATTTATCAATTCATAGCATTGCTTTTCTCTTAAAATCTCTAGGCTCTCTTCAGCTACACTTGGCAATTTGTGCAGAGTGATCCAGCACTAATTCGGTTCCTCCTGCTGAGGTATAATTAACACTTGAATGGGTTAGGCATGCAGAGGGTTTCCTGAAGTGAGATGCTGCTTCTGGTTACTCAGGGTAACCCTGTTTATGTATCATAACTTTTTCCTGATAGTGCACTGATTTTCTCTTTTCCAACTGTTAACTCACTGAAGCTCTAATAAAATCTTTGAACATAAAAATGTAAAGGGAAGATTATTTTAGGGGAAAGTCAGAGAACACAGCTTCAAGTGACTACTTAATGTGTGCTCTTACAAAAATCATATGTTGAGACTTCATAGTATCATAGAATGGTTAGGGTTGGAAAGGACCTTAAGATCATTCAGTACAAACCCTCTGCCATGGGCTGGGACACCTCACACTAAACCATGTCACTCAAGACTCTGTTCAACCTGGCCTTGAACACTGCCAGGGATTGGGCATTTACCGCTTGTCTGGGTAACCTCTGTCAGTGCCTCAGCACCGTCCCAGTAAAGAACTTCTTCCTTATATCTAATCTGAACTTCTGTTTTAGTTTGAACCAGTGACTTGGCCATTCATTTTACAATGCATTAAATAAATCTTGTCCTATCATTTATTAAAGTAATACAGCTATTCCAAAGTTTGTAAGATGACCATTAGAAACCTTTTTGGACTCTTTTGCTTAATGCTATTTTTCCCTGCACATTTCTGTCTTTTAAGCTTATCCAACACCCAGTCAAATGATTGTGAAGGGTTTTATAAGCTTCTGTGTATGCTGAGGAGTCTTGGATGTTTAGGACAGAAAACCCACCTACTATAAGTAAAAAGTTATCCTTTCTGTCTTTCTACCCCCCAAGCAACAAAATTCAGTTCCTGTTTAAAAAAGGTGTCCATTACAGGGGAAATACTTGGTTTGCACTCTCTGCTTTCACTTTTAATACAGAAGTTGTCCAACATGTTGATAGTCACTTCTTACACTGACATTTAGATGTGGATTGGTGACCTCTAATAATCAGCCTATCAAAATTCTGAGTTATTCTGACTTGTTTCAATTTTGTATTCTAGTTTATGAAATTTCAAGTCTTATTTCAAGTGTTCCACCACTTTATCTCAGCTTTCTTGGTGAGGAAAAGAAAGGCGTGTGAAAGGAAAGGTTGATATGAATGAATATGGAAAGGAAGTTCTTAGGGCATAAACTTTCTGGCACATCCTCACAAACTCAGAGTGAGCGACACATTATGTGTTTAATATGTGAATGCTGTTTAATAGGACCTTATCTATCAACTAGTTTTAAATCTGAGTATAGATGCAGGGCTCATATAAGCTGGTATCTTTAGAAAAAAACCTTTTCTTCATATATGGTTTCATAGATTGTGAGCTTATTTATTGCCTTTTCTTTTGTTGGTAGAGGGAACCTCTCTTGCCCTAGACACTTTGCCTTTGGATACTGAAGTTAGTGTAAATGCCAGTATCTCAGAGCTGTTATTTTACTTCTGGTCTTACTCACAAATGCTTGCAAGAGGTTCCAGAAATAGGAATGGACTGTCTTCTTCCGAATTTAATGAAGTGGCATTACTCAACAATTCTGGTTGAAAGTCAGAACCTATAAACAGGTAATATAAAGTTATTCATCTGATATGTGGCTATTGAACATATACTGCTAAGTCTCAGCTTGAGTTCAATAATAACTTCTTGATTATTCAGGTCCAACTGCAAAGAAGTCGTTGCATTATCAATGTTACTACTTTATTGTTCCTCTGGATTTTCAAAACTATTCCTAAAGCAAGCAAGAGAGGAATCATAGAATCATAGAATAGTTAGGGTTGGAAAGGACCTTAAGATCATCCAGTTCCAACCCCCCTGCCATGGGCAGGGACACCCCACACTAAACCATGCCACCCAAGGCTCTGTCCAAACTGGCCTTGAACACTGCCAAGAATGGAGCATTCACAACTTCCCTGGGCAACCCATTCCAGTGCCTCACCACCCTTACAGTAAAGAATTTCTTCCTTATATCCAATCTAAACTTCCCCTGCTTAAGTTTGAACCCGTTACCCCTTGTCCTGTCACTACAGTCCCTGATGAAGAGTCCATCCCCAGCATCCTTATAGGCTCCCTTGATGCATATATATTCAACGGGAGAAGCCTGAGATTGACCAATTGTCATTTCATACTACAGATACTGGAAGGCTGCTCTGAGGTCTCCACGCAGCCTTCTCTTCTCCACGCTGAACAGCCCCAACTTTCTCAGCCTGGCTCCATACGGGAGGTGCTCCAGTCCCCTGATCATCCTCGTGGCCTCCTCTGGACTTGTTCCAACAGTTCCATGTCCTTTTTATGTTGAGGACACCAGAACTGCACACAATGCTCCAAGTGAGGTCTCCCGAGAGCAGAGTAGAGGGGCAGGATCACCTCCTTCGACCTGCTGATCACGCTCCTTTTGATGCAGCCCAGGATACAGTTGGCTTTTTGGAAAGTGTGTATTGAAGTCACTCTTTTTTCTCTGCTGGAAAAGAACGTTCTTGTAATTTCCTGTAATGAAGGAATAATATTCTGTACACAGTGGTCTAATTAACAACTTAGAAAAACACTTTGCCAATACTTCTTCATAAACATGTGGGTGAGGATAAGAATGAGGTGGAGAAGACAAAAGTTAGTTTTTGAATTAACATTCAGAAATGTAACAATTTTGTGCAACACTAAAGTAATTATTATATGTGATATTAAAGAGAGTGGATGGATTTAATTAGGTATTTTTTAATATTACAGTAATAGTAAGTTCTTAAGTTCTTACAGCCAGATGAGCTGATGAATATTTACAAAATTAATTTTTCTTAGGAAAAATAAGATCGTTTTGGATCAGATTATAAGTTTATCTAATGCAGTATCTTGATTCTAGTCCTTGTGGCCACTTGCCTCTATAGCCACTGGCAGGTAGTTCAGAGGCAAGTGTCAAATCACCATATCAGACAACTGGATTTTCAATTCAGGGTATATATCAAGGAAATTCACTGCTGTCTTGAAGGTAAGGCTGGCTGTCCTTAAATCTTTACCTTACATGATGCAAGTGTAATTTTTTTCTCCTCTTATCCCTTCAGAATTAGGTTACATTCCAAGCAGCAGTTTTGCTTTATGGCATGTAGTATTACAATCTGCTTCATAAATAAACAGTTGAACAACTCTCTGAAAGAATTTACAGAAATGCATGTTAACTGATTGCTGATGCTGCTGACCAGTTACATTCCCAGCCAGTAGTCAAAAGTCATGTCATGTCTTTGTATTAATTGACTTTTTAAGTGGAACTGGTCACAAAAATCACTGCAATTCATTTTGCTATCAGTCATATGTGCCTTTCTGGTATAAGATGCTCTAGCTATGCTGTGCCATGTGCTATCATAGAGAGGGACTAACCTTAAAGAGCAGCCCCCATATTTTAGAAGCTGTCCTCTGTTCTGAAACATAAATCATAGAATCACAGAATAGTTTGGATTGGAAAGGACCTTAAGATCATCCAGTTCTAACCCCCTACCATGGGCAGGGACACCTCACGCTAAACCATGTCACCCAAGGCCTCATCCAACCTGGCCTTGAACACCACAAGGGAAAGAGCATTCACAGCTTCCCTGGGCAGCCCATTCCAGTGCCTCACCACCCTTACCGTAAAGAACTTCTCCTTATATCCAATCTAAACTTCCCCTGTTTCAGTTTGAACCCGTTACCCCTTGTCCTGTCACTACAGTCTCTCATGAAGAGTCCCTCCTCAACATCCTTATAGCCCCCCTTCAGATACCGGAAAGCTGCCCTGAGGTCTCCACGCAGCCTTCTCTTCTCCACGCTGAACAGCCCCAACTTTCTCAGCCTGGCTCCATACAGGAGGTGCTCCAGTCCCTGATCATCCTCGTGGCCTCCTCTGGACTTGTTCCAACAGTTCCATGTCCTTTTTATGTTGAGGACACCAGAACTGCACACAATGCTCCAAGTGAGGTCTCACAAGAGCAGAGTAGAGGGGCAGGATCACCTCCTTCGACCTGCTGGTCACGCTTCTTTTAACGCAGCCCAGGATAAGGTTAGCCTTCTGGGCTGTGAACGCACACTGCTGGCTCATAAAAGCTATAGGCTTCCTTCAGATAAGAGAAATAAAAATACTATCTACTACCATGGAAATCTTCAATTTCAGAAGAAACTTGGCTCCTCTACAGACAAGGTTTGTTTAAAAAGTATTTATTACCCCTATTTTCCATTGAAGTCAGCACTCATCCCTCCATGAAATGAAACTCCAATTAGTTTTCCCCATCTCTTACATTGCCGTTTTTCAATCCTTCATTTGTTACCATTTTCTGTATTTACTCCCAGCTATGCCTAAATTATTTCAGAGCTGTGAGATTGATAACAAGAAGACAGAGAAGCATTTGGGGATATTCTTTCTCTTTCTCTATAAGGTCCAGAAACTTTTCCACCAGAAATGGAACAATTGAATTTTTTTAAGCTATTGTTCCCATTTCTTTGTATCAGCTTTTAGTTTTGCAGATAATCCCCTACAGGGAAAGGAAGAGGGATAAAGAATAGGGAGGCGGAGAAACTGGGAGGTAGTTGGTGATTAGCTGGGATGAGACAGGCGAGAGGTGGGGTTATTGCAAAATGAATCATACCCCAGGGGCATCACGAGGCTTCATGTATGCTTAATGCTTCTAATTCTCCTGGGCTGTAATTATTTCAGGATAGGTAAAACCCTATTTTTAGGAATGTCAATTTGCTCAATTTATTGGAATTTGAGAGCTCCGGCAGCAGACTCAGGGTGTGGGATTTAGTGACCCTGTAAAGGTTGAAACACCAGCCTTTTTGCAGTAATAATCTAAGAGGAAGGAGACTCTGATTTCCCAGTCCCAGGAAGGCCAGCAGACCTTCTGAGACATTGATTTATGCCTAGTAAGTAACTCTGCATTCCTTTTCTGTTATGTGTGATTACTTCATTTGCCTTTCTGCAGCCAAATCTTTAACCCTTAGAGCCTGAGCATCACCCAGAGGAATCCCTGAACCCCTCTTCATCTGTTGCTCTATATTCCCTTTTCCCACACTTCCCAGACTGCTTCAGAACAAGCTTACACCTTTAGCCAGATCCTGTTCTGTGTGTTTTCCATCTGTTTGATTGTTGTTTGCATCCTCTGTGATTTCATCATCCCCAAAACAATTGCTTCCTTGGCCATTTGTATGTTTGGTAGCAGGTTGAGACTGTATGGAAATCAGGTGTTAAGGACAGGCAAAGGAATCTCAGCACAGAGATCTGTGGAGATTGTGCAAGTCATGAACACCTGTCTGCTGTGCACAGCTTTCATCCTACTTATGCTCTCAGCCTTTCCTGCTGCTAAAGAGCAGCCGGGGATTTGACGTATAGTACACGGTGTATTTCCCAAGTTTCCCTTTATGTCCTTGTTCTTGGAAGACACACACACATACATAAGGAAAGAAAGGTAACCCTGTACATTGTAAAGTGTTGGAATTATAGTCTAAGAGAACAAATTTTTTTATCCAGCATATTACACAGCTGCTATCTGTGTCACTATGTGCTGTAGAAAAGAGGTCTCTATTCCTATCAAATGCAGCTGTTAGATTTAAGATGCAGGTTCACAGCAGAGAAGAATTTATATAACATTATTCATTTGTTTCAAGTGCAATTAAGTTACTGTTGGGTCTGGGTTCCCTGCTGAGTATTTATTCACAATGTGATCTTGAGTAAATCAGTCAGGGCCCCGATTTAACAAACATTTAGGTAGTTACCGTTGTGAATTAACCTCAGCTGGCAGCTAAGCACTTATTGTCCCCCAGTTGGATGGGGGTGAGGATTGGAAGGGTAAAAGTGAGAAAACTTTCAGGGTGAGATGAAGACAGTTTAAGACTTGGGTTGACATAAAGACAGGGAAGACAAGTAAAGCAAAGCCGTGTGTGCAAGCAAAGCAAAAGAAGCAATTCTTTCATCTGTGCCCATCAGTAGGGAGGTGTTCAGCCATTCCAAGAAAGTGGGGCTTCCTCCTATGTAGTGGTGACTTGGGAAGACAAACACCATCACTCCATATGTCCCCACCTTCCTTCTTCTTCCCCCAGCTTTACACGCTGAGCTGACATCCTGTGGTGTAGGATATCCCTTGGGTCAGTTGCGATCAGCTGTTCCAGTTGTGTCCCCTCACTAATCCTTGTGCACCCCTAGCCCCCTTGCTGGTGAGGTGGTGTGAGGAGCAGAAAAGGCCCTGACACTGTGTAAGCGCTGCTCAGGGATGTAAATAAGATCTCTGTTGTCAACACTGTTTTCAGCACAAATCCAAAACACAGCTACTGCGGAGAAAATTCACTATGTTAGCCAGAGCCAACATGCTTACAAAGGAGACCTAATGCCGTACTTAGGTGCTTTCTTAGAGTCACAATCCAAAGAAAGTTGCATAATACAACATATTTGAATTTTTTTCATCATAACTCCATTAAAACCACTGGAGTTGTTCTGGATATGGGCATGATTAATAACGATCAGAATTTGAAGTCTCTTAGCTACCTTTCAGTGTAGCCAGAAATATCAGAGGGTTGCATTGTTTAATGCTGTTATACCAGTGTTTAGTCAAGTTTGTGTGTATACTGCTATTTCTTCTTTTAAACCCACCTTTCCCAAAATCCTTTTTGTTACATTACTAACAATAGGTGGCCAGTTTTAAAACTAAATTAATGCCCTTTGATGAAAAATGCGCATTAGAGAGAGTCATGCATCTCCTTTAGATCTTAAGAACGGATATTTTTGTTTTTATTTTTAAGTTCTCATGATCAGAGTCAAGATTGAAATAGGTGTTCTGTGGGATATATTGGCTGTAGTATGTGGGAATTCACTGTCCTAGGGGAGAAGAGATTATATCATCAGCCAGAATAGAGGAGTGCTTCCTTCTTTTGATGATTTACTTTATAATTTGGCTGTTGTAACCCAGAGTTAAATGACAAACAAACCCCATTTCATTATACTAATATATGTCTGCATATTATTTTAATGGTAAAACTTTTGTGAGCTGTTTTCTTCAGGTAGAAACCACTGCAGCAGCTGCTGTGAGAAGAAGATGATAAAAATGTTTGATTCCTAATGACCAACTATAAATAACAGAAAGGCTGAAGGCATTCACTGTTGTGTTCCTCTGCTGATATTTGAATAGCTCCCGGGAACCCAGTTCAATGTCGTTTGCAAGTTTACCAAGCAGGCATTTATTGATCAGAATGTCAATTATGGTTTCTCATATGCTTACATTAATTACCCTGTCCAAGGGAGTGTGGCAGAATGAAGGCTATCACGGCTGATATTAGGCTGTCAGACTATGAATTTGTAGCTCCTTGAGAGCACAGAGAAAATCATTTCAAGGATAAAAATGCACTGCAAATTTTGCACACAGCAGCTATAAGTCATGTTGTGATGTCCAAGCTCTTAACAATATTTTCCCTTTCAGAATAACAGAAGTTCTCAGGTCTCATTAATGAAATATATAGCTTAGTGTCGTGGCTAAATCCCAGCTGGCAACCAAGCCCTACAGAGCCCTCGCCAAACAGAACTGGGAAGAGTCTGCGCAAACCAAAAGATAAGCGTACTAGAGATGAAAAAGCAGACGAATACATGTTGAGAACTACAAGGACATTGCTAGGATGTGCAGTGATGCAGTTAGAAAAGCAGAAGTTCAGCTCAAATTGGCCAGAGACATGTAAAACTACAAGAAAGGGTTCTTCAGGTATGTAAACAACAAGCAGAGACAGAAGGAAAATATTAACCTGCTGTTAAGCAGGAGAGGGGAATTAGTTACCAATAACACTGAAAAGGCAGAGGTTCTCAATGCTTTCTTTACCTCTGTCTTTCTTTACCTCTGTCTTTATCAACACTGTTGAGCCCCAGACCTTGGGAAGAAAAATCCAGAGCAATTACAGACCAACCATCACCAAAATGTTTTTAATCTTTGGGGTATTTGGACAACGGGTAATGGGTTTAAACTTAACCAGCAGAAGTTTAGATTGGATATAAGGAAGAAGTTCTTTAGTGTAAGGGTGGTGAGGCACTGGAATGGGTTGCCCAGGGAAGTTGTGAATGCTTCATCCCTGGCAGTGTTCAAGGCCAGGTTGGACAGAGCCTTGGGTGCCATGGTTTAGTGTGAGGTGTCCCTGCCCATGGCAGAGGGGTTGGAACTGGGTGATCTTAAGGTCCTTTCCAACCCAAACCATTCTATGATTCTAAGAGTAAAAGAACGAGACAACTTGTGGGTTGAGATCAAGACAGTTTAATGACTAGGAAGAAAATAATAATAATGATAAAAGAACTAGAATACACAAGCCAAGTGACACACAATGCAATTGCTCGCCACCCACTGCCCAACGCCCAGGCAGTTCCGAAGCAGTGGCCTCAGCCAGCTTTTGCCTGGTTTATATACTGAGCATGATGAGCTGTGGTATGAAATACCACTTGGATCAGTTGGGGTCAGCTGTCCTGGCTGTGTCTCCTCCCAATATCTTGTGCTCTCCAGCGTTCTTGCTAGCAAGGCATGAGAAGCTGGAAAAGTCCTTGAGTTAGGGTAAGCACTACTTAGCAACAACTAAAACATCAATGTGTTAACAATATTATTCTCATACAAAATCCAGGACAGATCACCTTACTACTAGGAAGGAAATTAGCTCTATCCCTGGCAAAACCAGGACATCCAGTCTCATGTGCAACTCAGAGAATTCAGAAAAGGAGTCAGCTGTACACGAATTAGAAAGACATGCAGATGAAATGTGACACTGAGAGTGTAACTCAATTTGATGTACAGAAGAAAAATTGCATTCTGGCATAAAATCCTAAATTCCAAACCAGGTTCATTTAAAGAGACGCTGTCAGTTTGGTTTTATAATTCTACTATTTAATGATTTAGTAGTTCTTAGAATGTTTCCCTCCTAAATAAATAAAGGGAAATCTAACAGTGCATTTAGGAAGTGTATTTCACAGAACCATTAGGGTTGAAAGAGACCTCCGGAGATCATCGAGTCCAACCTCCTGCCAACGCAGGGCCACCTAAAGCAGGTCACACATGCCTATGATGGGTTTTGAATGTCTCCAGAGATGGAGATTCCAGAACCCCCCTGCACAGCCTGTTCCAGGGCTTTGCCCCTCTCAACATAAAGAAGTTCTTCATGTTGAGGTGTAACTTCCTGTGGTTTAGTTTATGGCCATTGCTCCTCTTGCTGTCGATGAGCACTGGGTATTTCATGCATCTGACTAAGTTAGATTTATTCTTTCTCTTGCCTAGCTCAAACCCAGTAATCACAAGCATGTGTAGCAGCCAAACCAACTCTGAATGGCTGGCATAAGGAGGAGCCCTGTTGACACAACAAGGCTTTTTTGCTCAAAAACAAAAATATGGTGAGTGTTGCAGATTCAGGTCTTGCTGTTTTGTGACTTTCTTGGGCGACACATGGAAAACTGGCAGGAGAGCGAAGAACAGGGATGTGCAACACTTCAAAGCTACTTTTAACTCCTCTTTTACTTAAAATTGCCCCTTTAAATATTCAACTCAATCTAAGTTTTCATAGTCCTACTGGAAATGCAGTACTTCGTGAATCTGTGCAGTGTTTGATTACCAAGGCGCTAAAGACAAGCTGTTGAGGGAGTTTAGAAGTCTGCTTTGTAAACTCTTTGTCACCCAAGATGTAAACACAATGTGGAATTTGTTACTGATTAGGAAACCTGCAAATTTAACAAATGAAATTGTCCCCAAATCAAGTTCTTCAGAACTTCCAGTGAATTACAAAAAGAACTGTATTGGTCAAATCAAATATTCGTTAAATCAAAAACTATATTTGAAAAGGTTTTATATGAACTTATATATTAGGAAGTAGTGGGCCCTTTCCAGAAGTCCGTATCCTTCTCACATAGTGTATCTGGAAAAAGGTTTCATAACCCCTTGCACAAAGCCGTATTGAAATAATAACCTTTTATCTCTGAAACTGATGCCAATTCTTCTGGGTATTTTATGGTAGATGCGTCTGCACCTTTCCTGTTGTATGTATTCTCTACCTTGTCTAAAGCAGAGAAAACCTCTTCACCCCTCCACAGTGAAAACTTTAGAGAGGAGAGAGAATATTAAGCTGTGGTTTCTGTTCTAATTGAGTGCATTTTAGTTATTTTTGGGGGAGTGGTGTCTGAACAGGCACACCGTTCTCTGAGGGAAAAGGAAAAGTTACCTTTAGTCATTTCCAAATTCATTTGACGAAAAATTTCACTTCATTGTCCTAGAGTACAGTGAACTTTGAGATAATAACTGTGGTGTTGATTGAACAGGATGTATAAGAAATTCTGCTTGGAGCGACTTAAAGTTTCTGCTGCATTAAACCATTTGATAACGTTTTATAGTGACACTGCTAAAAAGATTCCAACGGTCCTTTTATAGCAGCAAGAATGAAGGGCTATAAAGAGTGTGCCTTGTGAAACTACAAAATTACTTTTGTCTCCTTGCTTTTTCTATGCTTTTGAGTTTTATCAAGCCTAGGACAAGCTTTCTCCTGCTTTATAAGGATTGGATAAGAACTAATAGGAATAAGATGTATTTATGGGGGATAAAAAGACCCCCAAACCCAAGCAACCCAAATCCCACTAGAATAAAAGAAAACAAACCGAATCTTACATTATGAGACTTTTCATGTTTGTCATGAAAAAGATGATCTTTTAAGGTCTCTTCCAACCCAAGCCATTCTGTGATTCTATGAATATCATAGGTCCAGAATTATATCACAGAGCACAATCTATCTGTCTGGGCTTTTATTTCCTATATCCTGTTCAAAGCAATTTTATCAGCAGGTTGTCTCCAAGCAGGAATAACATAGCAAAATGAGCATCTTTAAGGGACCATAGGAATAATTCATATGAAGGCTGCATAGTCATAATACTAAATCAGCACATTTCCATACTTGTCGTACTCTTCGCTGTATCCTCTTTGGGGGCAGCTTGTGCTGAATAGGGTTATGAATTAGAATATAAATAATGGACATCTAGAAGAGATATTCTCAAGGTGAGTTGTGATTCTTGGAGATATTTTCCAGATCCTGTTCAGTTTTATCACAGCGCTTACAAAAGGTCAGTACCATGATCAGAAGTAATGCTTCAGTTATGATTTCATGCGCCATCTCTTCAAAAGTGCTCCATACTCCATCTTTATGGAATCTGTTAAACCATCTTTGGTAAGGTGGTATACTGTTTTGCTGGGTCACCTTGAACCAACCACTTAAAAACTTCATAAAGTAGAAATAGTAGCACCTCTGTATTTTAGAGGGCTAGGAGAGATGAATAAATCAAAGGCCTTCAGTGGATAATGACAACGTGTCATTACAAGATTCAGTCCTTTGTAGGAAATAGGTGGATGCTTGTGATTTATATCCTTAATTAAGTGAGTAAAGACCTTTTCAAAAGATGCTCTAAAGAATGAAGGGGCTTTATTTACTTATTTCTTTTTGTTCCGTACAGTTACTATCTCATAAGGGCATTAAGAATATAGTAAAGTCTTTAATGTTTGTTAGACTGAGATATTATGGTGATGAACATCAGAGAAACACCATTGAAACTATTAACAGTTTCTTACCCAGTCACACAAACCCCACCTAATTATATAACATTTTTGACGATTTTCCTTTATATGTCTGTGTTCCTTGTTATCCTATGAGAATTTCCCCAATATCAAGTATATAGAGAATGAAAGGGTAAATTTGTAAACCAAAGTACATCTGCATCTGCCCAGAGCAAGTGGAAACACTCGAGTCCCCTCTGGATTCACCAGCTCGTGGGTATATTGGAATATTTCTTGTCCATACAAGCAAGTATTTCAGAGGAATGTTTTCCTAATTGCTAACGCACATATAAACACCACAGATACAGAATTACATAGGACATGTATGTAAATTTGCATTCTTTTGTGCATGAGAATGTAGCTTTACACACATAGATCAACCCTGTCAGTGTTTAAAGGCCGGTTGTATGGAATCTTGAGCGGCATGGTCTAGTGTGAGGTGTCCCTGCTCATGGCATGTGGGTTGGAACTGGATGATCTTAAGGTACTGTCCAACCCTATGATTATATACAAAATGACTTTCCTATGTGAGAAAGTGAGTTTACTCATGCATCAAATACAAGCTGAATTTTTATAAAATGTTTTACTGGTAATTATTTCTCAAAGTTAAATATCAAAATCAGCTGTATCCAGTACCAAGATCTCCCACAGCTTTTAAGAAAATGCTAACTTATATTCAGACAATTTGTTTCACACAAATATTCTATAAATGAGATTAATCAAGACTTTCTCTCATTTTTTCTAGGAGTGTGTTCCACTCCTGCTCTACAAGCATGTTGATCAAGTCCATTGTTTTATAGAGAGACATTACATTCATGGGGCAAATGAATGAGAGGCTCCTCTTTAAATTTAATATTATCATTTGGGCACAAACCAGTCATCAATTAGTGACATCTTTTTTTAGATAAGTGACCTTAATATATTTGTCATTTTTGTTTTGTAATTATATCTCTCAGAATCTGTAATCAAACCATGCACTATGCTGGAGAAGGTTGTATGAAAAGAGCATATAAAATCATAGAAGCACAGAATGGTTTCGGTTGGAAAGGATGTTAAGACCATCCAGTTCCAACCCCCTGCCTCAAGCAGGGAAGCTTCGCACTAGACCATGTTGCTCAAGGCTTTGTCCAGCCTGGCCTTGAACACTGCCAGGGATGGAGCATTTATCACTTCTTTGGGCAACCTGTTCTGGTAAAGAACTTCTTCCTTATATCTAACTTGAGCTTCTCCTGTTTCAGTTTAAACCCATCACCCCTTGTCCTATCACTGCAGTCCCTGATGAAGAGTCCCTCAGGAAGATATAAACAACAGTCACTTGCATTTTACATAATGACTAATGGAAAACTACCCCTGAAGACCTGCTCCATAAGACCCGTCTGTTATTCTCAAACTCATTATTCTACAAGAAACCACAATTTATTCCTGCCATCCTTGGCTTACCTACTTTAAGACCTCTGGGAGGATCCTACACTGTAAATATTCTTGATCTAGAGAACAATTCTTTTTCTGTGGTCTGTAGCTGAGCTGCCACTAATCTGTTCTGAAAATCTGTCATATCTGACCTAAAAAGTTCAGTCATCCATTAATAACCTTCAGAGCTACCCAGTTTCCTCTACAATAAATGTGTTAATGATGGATGAAGCGCCCAAAGAAGAAGCTGGAGCATCAGAGAAGGAAACACACAGGCTGATGTTGCCTTTACTGGATTTGATTGATTTAGAGCATGTGCGGGAGCTGGGTAAAGGCTCTGATGAGATTTGACTAGAGTTGCCAAGGCAGTTGGTACTGCAAGAAAAGGTCAGAGGAGTTAGACATTGTTAGATTGTTCACAGATGGCTGATGCTGTCAGTTCTATTTGAAATAATCCATACTAGATTTCAAGGGATAAATCAGTCAGATTGTACCAGAGAGAGGACAGATCACTAATGTTTTATTTCACTAATGCTTGTGGTTCTCTTGGAAGCCCTCTACCTGAACATTTATAGTGAAAGGAGCAAACAGTGGCTAACCTTGCAATTTATTCAGATCTTTCTGATGAAGAGTAGAATTGAAGGACCTGAAGAGACATCACTTACAGTGTGATGCCTCTGCTTTTTGTCATGTCTTCATTTACATGACTGACAGAGAACAGGTTCTGTGTTGCTGGGCTTACTGTAGAATCATAGAATAGGTAGGGTTGGAAGGACCTTAAGATCATCTAGCTCCAGCCCCCCTGCCATGGGCAGGGACACCTCACACTAGACCATGTCACCCAAGGCTCTGTTCAACCTGCCCTTGAACACCACCAGGGATGGAGCATTCACAACTTCCCTGGGCAACATATTTGGTAGAAATGGACCCATTCTTCTACTGACCTGTAGTGTACTATTCCATTATTTCTACATAATATGTCTTAATTTAGCATTCAAATACAGAATGAGCTTTGTAATAATTTCTCCATTTACAGTAGCCATTGTGTACCTTAAACATTATGAAGAGCTGCACAAGATAGAATTAACTGGCTGAACGTTTTCCTGCTTTTTTTAAAAGGAAAATTGAGTTCTCAATTTCTTGGAGCTTTTGTGGTAAACAAAGACTGTAGAAAATGCAGATTCAAAACTGAAATGTTTTGGTTAAGGGCAAAATATTTCCCTTTTAAACCATTACATTTTAAGCCATTGCTCCTCGTGGGAGCTAAAGTTCAGCTACCACAAATTACTAATTTTCCTTTAAGCTATCATAGAATAAGTGTGCAAAAGTGTCATCTTTATCTCTTGGAGAAGAAGGACTCCCAGCCAAGGCTGCATGGAAAATGTTTGATGTTTGGGAATACCTTGATGTCTGACATATAACATTCATAGAATCATAGAATAGTTTGGGTAAGAAGGGACCTTCAAAGTTCATCTAGTCCAACTCCCCTGCATTGAGCAAGGTTATCTTCAGCTATACCAGGTTGCTGAGAACCACATCCAGCCTGGCCTTGAACATCTCCAAGGATGGTGCATTCACCACCTCTCTGGGCAACCTGCGGCAATGTTTTACTACCCTCAGTGTAAAAAATTTCCTTCTCACATCTGGCCTGAGTGTCCCTCTTTTAGTATAAAACCATCACCCCTTGTCCTATCGCAACAGGCCCTGATAAAAAGTCTCTCCTCATCTTTCTTAATAAGCCACTTTTAAGTACTGAAAGACCACAATAAGGTCTTCTTGCACCCTTATATAGCTGGTGATTTTCTGAGCTGACAACTGTCTTCAAGTTTCTGTCTTACATCCACTAATGAGGTCATGACCAGTTTTATGGATGTAATAATTTATTTCACTACATTTTATTACCTTCATCAAGTAGTGGGTTTCTTAGAGCACTTCTCTTTGTGGAAGATGCCTATGGAAAATAGTACTTAACCACAGAAAGCTTTACAAAAATGTGTCAGGAAGCAGTCGAGGTGTTTCAGTGAGGAGACAAGTATTGATGTTTTCCCAACAATACTGAAATGCCTGCAAAGAAGCCCCAGAAGTAGTTAACCTGATAAGACTAGAGTTCTTTTTTCATGGCTAGAATTCATTTTCTCTGGACCAAAGTGCTTTTAATTTTAGCACTTAGACACTGATAACACTTTGACATCCTCCCTAGTCTCACACTAGACATGTTCAGAGTTAGTCAAAGTATTACAAATGCTTTTGCAACTAGTTATTGAGCTTTGAAATTATAGGAATATGAAGGAAATTGTATTACTTGGCTATCCTTCCTAACGCTCACGTGTTTTATCTTCCTGAAGAAGGCCTCAAGTACATAGGGAATTCTGAATGTAAAGAATGTGTATCTTTATGTTCTGAACAGAAATGAAGAAACAACATATTATTTTTGAGATAACTTCCAGTAAGTTAATATGACATTTAGTGTGCCTCAGACTTTAGAATTACTCCACAGCCAAGAACCAACTTAACTACTGGCCTGTGATAATATCCATAGTTTCCATTCTTTTCCAACTTAGTGTCACCAGTGCTGGCATGAAGGTATTTGTAGCGGTGCAGGATCTTATAGAAGACTTTCACAGTGATCATAAATGAACTTCAGTCATAAGGCACTTGACTCCAAAAATGTCCATGTGGACCATGTTCACAGTTGTTTGCACTTGTTAAAATAACTGGAATTTTATGTGGTACTGTGAGTGCAAGTTTCAAACGTATTAGATGCCCCAATAGTTTAGCCTTCCTTTACAGGTATCATTTGAGGCTGATGTTTCAATAGTGAGGACATCTATTTTTAGGTCTTTTATCTGTGTGTATTCAGTATCCCAAAGGTCTATAAAATCTCATATGCAAACAATTTCCTGCCTGCAGAGCAGAACTGAGCAGACTGAGGTGGTTTAGGTGTAATTGTGTTTAATAGCTTGTCTTAGCAACACTAAACAAACTTTAGCCCAAAAAAAATGATTATTGGATGCTTGCTCTTATAAATGAGTTTTGAGACTTGAGACATTCTCGGCTGAATGGTGACATTTCCTATGACATCTGCCCCATGTAGGTGGTACCAGATAGGGCTGTACTCCAGGCATGTAGTTATCTCTTTCAAGATACTTAACACCATAAGAGAATGTTCTTCAGAAGACAAAGCGAAACAGTTAAAAGACAAACCAAAAGCTCATGCTTTGCAGAAGGCAGCTACCTAAATCACATGTTAAAAAGGACATCAGCAAGCATGTGGTTCAAGAATTCATCTACAGTAATGCTGTAATTCACTTGGGATTTGAAAGGTCAGTGTCCCACTTCCTGAAGGAAGTCCCAACAGACCTTTCCTGGCAGCTGCTGTGTGCCTGAGAAAAGAATTGTGAATATAATATCCTGCTTTCTACAAATCAATCTGTTCTGTTGAAAAACATAGTTTCAGTAAAATCAGGTTAGTTGCATTCAGTGCCCTCATTTCCCTGTGTTTGTAAGCTTCAGTGTTGTTTTCAGTCTCCTTCAGAGATGCATCTGGTTGCTTTCCTATTATGTGTTTTATTGGTCCTATGCTTTATTACTTGTCCTGTGCTTTAAGTGCTTGAAGATATGAGCATTTCACATTCGCTTTGATGTCCTTCAGTATTTCAACCTTATGGTTGCTGTCATGCTTAAGAATGTGTGAGTATCAGGACACACAAACTAAAACCATTTCAGTATAATGAAAGATAAATTCAGTAAATAGGTAACAAGAACTTTACACTGTATGATTTGAATTCACAGATAAAAGAAGTCAATTATTTATGGTACTCTAAAGCTATTGTAGTGCAGCAATAGAAAGCATTATTGAAAAAGAGGATGCCAGTTCAAGAAAAGATTTCAGGGAAACAAGGTGCTTTACTTCTATGAAATGAATCCTTAAAGCCATCATTAAAGTCTTTAGATAGAAAAAAGGCTTTTTTTCAACAGAGGATGTTACATGGTTATTTGAAATCTAGAATTCTTTTTAATACAGGTCAGAGATAAGCAATTTAGAAGAAAAACACCCCTCTACCCAACCTTTTTTGAGAAGAACTTTTTGCAAAGGAGCATATTCACAATATCATAGAATCGTAGAATAGTTAGGGTTGGAAAAGACCTTAAGATCATCCAGTTCCAACCCCCTCTGCCATTGTATTGAAAGACTGTAACTTTTAAACATTTCAGAAGAGGTTGTAATCAGAATTATACAGGATGCGTATTTCAACACCAGGTTTCTATGTACATAGGTTTCTGCGTACTCTTTACAAGTGGAAAGAAAAACACTTCATCTCGGTTTGGCAATTCGCTCTATTCCCTGTCATAAGGATTTTTTATCAGCTCTTTAGGGAATCTACTTTTTACATCATAAGCTGCAAATGCATTCGTTTATGTGTCAGGATACACTGAGGGGAACCCTATCTCGTATGCAGTTGTGAATAAGCTGATAATCATCACAGAAATATTTCCTAGAACCTAATTAACAAATGAAGAAATCCTAACAGGTTCATGTTGCATTTTCTTCTACACAAAGAGGGGACTTATACAAGGTTCATTGGTTTTAAACATTGAAGCTCAGGATTATACAGAAGTCTTCATTACACAAATTGGGAAGGAGATTTGCTGCCTCCATTAACTGCTGTGGGAATCAGAATACTAGGTGGTTAACCTCTAGGTGACATATAATCTCTAGGTTTCATTTCTACACTCAACTGTGACCATCTAATTTAACTTGATTAGGATAAATATCTGGGTTAAAGCTTGGTTCTTGCAGCGGAGTCTGATTCACACACAATGAGATGTTCATCCGTCAGTCCTTTAGGTGGATCAGCTACTTGCACTTCAAGTTCTCACCAGTCATGATCAAACCCTTTATTCCTGCACCGTATTTTAGGTCCAAGCCATAGTCTCCCAGCTAGAAGATGCTTTCCTTTGTTTCCCTATGTATTTATTTACACAAACCTTTATCATAGCGTTTCCTTGGATTGTGACCATTAGTCTTGGAAGTTCAGAGTATCTCGTAACAGTTTATATAGTCCCAGTGGGGTTTTTTGTGTTATCTGTTCATTTAATTGGAAATACCTTTATATTCTCATCTAAATCAAGAGTAGGAATATTAAACAGCATTGGAACAAGAGTGCTGTTATTGGGTGACCTTGTGTAACAAGTTCCTCTTTCACAAAATTAACAATTGCATATTACACTCTGTTAGAAAAGGAAGATTTAATCCCTCTACCATAGGACTTAATCCATTCACCTTGCATAAAACTTAACTTCTAATCATGATGCCATGTGATACTATACTAATTTTTAATATAAATTCAACTATAGTGTGCCTAACAGACTTGTATATTTTGTTTAGTTTTGTTTTACTTTACTTTGCTTTACTTTTTATATTTTATTTCACTTTTTAGATTTTATTTTACTTTTTATTTATAGGTTTTATTATTTTTTAATGTAATTTTATTTTATTCTTAATGAATTTAATAAATTCTCCTTCCAGAATGCAAGCGCTTCTGGTCTGCTACTATTCTTGAATTTTAAAATCATAGAATGATTTGGGTTGGAAGGGACCTTAAAGCTATTTCAGTTCCAGCCCCATGCCATGGGCAGGTACACCTTCCACTAGACCAGGTTGCTCAAAGCCCCACCCAACCTGGCCTTCCTTCTAAACTTTCTCTTTCGTTTTAAGATAAACCCCTCTTTTTCTGAGTAGCATGGTAATTGGAATAAGTACTCGATACCTTTTGCAAACCTATTTTACTCCTTTCTCTTTTCTGTCTTTTCTCTTTCTTTTCTCTTTTATCTTTTTAGTTCCTATGGATAATATCAGCAATTTATCTATCATTGCAAAACATCACTAAGGACCTGCTGTTCTCAGTGGTTCAGTATGATTTTTTTCTTCTTCTGCTCATTGCATGACAAAACAGCTGACACAAGCCTAAATATCTATTTGCCAGCGCTTATCCACTGTCCTTATATCAGTGCCTCCAAAACTGCCTCTTAGGTATTTGCTCTGATTTGAATACGATGGCATTCACAGTGGGTCAGAGAAAGGACACAGTCTTTTTAACACCAATAGAAGAACCAACTAGGTTATTTTCATGTTGTGTTTGAAATGATTGGATTTCAAAAATGCTTTGCAAGCATTAGTAGATTGAAATAAGTTAAACAAATAGGGATAACACTGCTGATTTTAACCTCGTTAGGGCTGGTGGAATCCATGTACTCTATGCAGGGCCATAACTTTCACCTATGCTTGTCAAGGTTAATGGGCAAAACCCAGCATTTTTCATTATTTTAATCTGTCTCATTTAGCAAATACATGAACTAGTGGTGTGTGAACGCGTATTGGTTTTGTTTGCTCCTTGCCTTCAGTTACTAAGAAATACTCATGTTTTAAAGGTGGATTTTGTTTGTTGTTTTGTTTTTCCAATTAATATATTCGTGTATTATGTGTATGGCAATATATTACTATAATATACATATATAATGGAGGTATTAGATGTCTTTGCACCTACTGACTCCTATACAATAAAAGAAAGTTCTTGGTCTTCTAGTAGTAAATTCAGCCATCGTGCACAGCAAGTAGCCACCACATTATCCTATTGTCGTGTGTTTTACACCTGAATTTTGAGGTTTGGGGTGCCAGGAACGCTTTTACTTTATGTATTTTATAAGTAGCAGTCCTGCTCTGTGCTCTATGCTTAGAAGTAGTATACGCTATGTAAGTATCAGTACTGTTTTATGCTTAAGACAATGGTATTTCCATCATACTAAGTAAGAGATATTTTGTATTAATATCATAATTTTGTATTCCTTAACGACAGAAAGAAAGATACTGTGGAAAGTTACCATAAAGTATGTAACAAAGATAAGAAATACAGCCAGTTCTGCTCTGTGAGAATGAAGTAACTGCAGCCTGTCTATTCCTATTATTCATCCTTCATATACTTACTAAGTTCTCCATTTATAAAATCTTCTACATGTACAAAACCTCTTTCCAGATACAACAAAACTATTTGTATAACAAGTTACAGGTGTCACAGAGAGATGCAATGCTGTCTAGAGGAACAAAAGGAGGATGTGGATAGTTGTGTAGACCTGCCTAGAAATAATACTTCAGAGCCTGTAAAAGTCATTGAGCCTCTATAATTTTCTGGGCTGGAATGATTGTATCATTTCAACGATTTTTGTGTTATACTCCTGCAAGGGTCATTCTTTATCATTAGAAGAGTCCCCATAGCCACGTGGCCCTAAAGTCACAGATGCATCTCCCTAAATACTGATGATTCAGCAGGACCCTCCAGTCCAAATCCTGCATGACTCCAGTAAAAGAATTTGTGGAAACATTAAGATGAGGTTCATTTCAGAGAGGCAGGATGGGAGAAGATTGCTGACATATAGTCAAGGTAAATCCATTTCATGATGTTATTGGATTAGCCTGTCTTGAAGTTTAATTAAATTAGTTTTCCCTCTATTAACTGTTAGAACTAGGGAATGGCAGATGAGAATGAAACTTCATTTCATTTCAGTTTAATAAGTTAAATCTCTTCTTGTGTCTCCAATGCTTAAAAATATGCATTATTTTATGTTAATCATGCAAGTGGATTTTATGTTCTAAACTGCAGAACTTGCACTATTGTCCGTGTCGCATTCACAGAAATTACCCACTTTTCAAGTGGTAAATCCACCATTATTGCCTTAGACAATAAGATACAAAGGGAAGAATTTCATTCTCTAATGCAGGCGATTCCAACGTAGGCATGCCATGGTAAACTAAGTGAGAAAGTAAGAATAACCACCAAGTGTAACAAATGTTATAACCTACTTCACCACCAGGTATTTAGATAAAAACTAAGACTGGTCCTCTTTGTCTTTTATTTAGAAAAAGCTTCTGAAATCTTCTCAATTTTAGAGCATGAGGAGATTTACTGAGTTCAACAGGACTGTTTAAATGGAAATATCATTAAAGAAGAATCTGTGCTTAACTACCTTACTGCATGGCCATTGCAGATGTACCTTTTAAAAATATATTTCTAAGTTGAAATATGGAATCCCAGAATCCCAGACTGGTTTGGGTTGGAAAGGACCTGAAAGCTCATCCAGTTCCAAACCCCTGCCGTGGGCAGGGACACCTTCCACTAGAGCAGCTTGCTCCAAGCCCCTGTGTCCAACCTGGCTTTGAACACTGCCAGGGATGGGGCAGCCACAGCTTCTCTGGGCACCCTGTGCCAGCGCCTCAGCACCCTCACAGGGAAGAGCTTCTGCCTAAGAGCTCATCTCAGTCTCCCCTCTGGCAGGTTAAAGCCATTCCCCTTGGCCTGTCCCTGCAGGCCCTTGTCCAAAGCCCCTCTCCAGGTTTCCTGGAGCCCCTTTAGGCACTGGAGCTGCTCTAAGGTCTCCCCTTAGGAGCCTTCTCTTCTCCAGGCTGACCCAGCCCAGCTCTCTCAGCCTGGCTCCAGAGCAGAGCTGCTCCAGCCCTCGCAGCATCTCCATGGCCTCCTCTGGCCTCGCTCCAGCAGCTCCATGTCCCTCTTGTGCTGCTGGCCCAGAGCTGGATCAGGACTGCAGGGGGGGTCTCCCCAGAGCACAGCAGAGGGGGAGAATCCCCTCCCTGAGCTGCTGCTCACGCTCTGGGGCTGCAGCCCAGCACACGGGATGGGGGTGGTGGTGGTGTCTGGACTCAAGCACACACTGTTGGGCTGTGTTGAGGTCTTTGTCAGCCAATAACCCAAGTCCTTCTCATAATCCATTCTCCTCCCGGCCTGTGCTGTGCTTAGGATTGTCCCAACCCATGTGCAGGACCTTGCACGTGGCCTTGTTGAACTCCATGAGGTTTTCATGGGTCCAGCATTCGAGCATGTCAAGTGAATAGCCTCTGGCTCATTACTCCTGATCCATACTTTAGGACCATTTTGAAGAATGCTACCTGCACCTGTCCAGAAACATACTAAAGACTCCTCTGACAATTTCACAACATAAGCAGTTGAATTCCAGTGCTTGGGAATCTTTCTTTGTGCTTTTTAATGTATCAGTATAGGTTTAGTTTAATCCACTCATATTGTGAGCTCTCTGGTAAACTAAGCCTTGTCTTGTTGCTTCTCTGTACTGCAAACAGTAGAACCTGATCTTTATTGGCCACCTGATGCTTCCTGTAGTGGAAATGTTTAATGATAATTATTATTGTAATGGATTAAGAGAGAAAAACCTTGTTCTGCTGTAAAAAAACCCTAGTGCAGGCATTCAGCCAATTAAAGACCAACCTTTGTGTTTAACAGCTTTATTGATGATAGCTGAGTTAGCTTTTTAGAGATACCTTTTTTTCCTCACCATTATGATTCCTGTTTCTATGGTGGCCTAAAAAAGGTGTTGGCAGAATGCAAACTGATCTTCCTCAGAGTTACTTTTAGTCTATCTGAAAAATATATGTTTCCAGACAGAGATTTTGTATTTTCAAGGTTATGTAAAAGTTCAGGTTTCGGTTTACTTCTCAACTAACCACTTAATAGTAATGCCAAATAGAAAACATAATCACCTAATTCACTAAGCAGGTTGAACTTGTCCTTGAATTGTGTTTAACACCAGTGATGTCATGCTTTGAATCCAGCACAGTAATGTCACACAAGTTCATTTGGATTGTAGTGGGTAGCTTGCAGTATCCTGTGTATGTTCTGCATTCCAGTAGTATTTAACAAATTTTGTTTTAATGAAATCTTCCAAATCAGACTTTCTCAAAAGTGATATAAAATATTTTTCAAGCATTTGAGACAACTTTCTGATTATCTTATTAACTTAGTAATGACAGTAATGAAAGAACAACTCTTTGCAAAGAGTAAATCTTTCATTGATTTGCCTTCACTGCATTTAACATTATTTAAAGGAGAAGAGCATACAAATAAAATACAAGTCCACAAGTGGAGCAAATCCCCTTTGGCATCCTGTCCTTTGAGGTATAAATCCGTGTTCTCACCAAGATTACAATTTACAGTAGTTCGGTTGTAACCACTGGAAAGTCCCCACTGCAGGAGCGTTTCCTCCCTTAGAACAAATCAACATCAGAGCTCATTCCTGTGCTCTACTGCAAAGTGTATGCATGCACTGGGAATTCCTAATGGACTCAACTCTGCAGCTGACAAACCTGGGCCATGCTGAATCACTGGTCTTCAAGTCAATGAATTAAAGACTTAAACACCCCAGCAGTGCTTCACAAGCCAGTGCAGACCAACTTTTGCTTAAGGACATTTGTGCTTTCTTTATGGATATTACCACTGAATTGTGTCCACCTCCCATGTTGTTAGATTTAGCTAATGGTACTTTCTCTTAGCTGGGACTTCTCTGTATCCTGATGCATGAACCAATGGAGCACTTGAGCTTTTTTTCCTTTTCCCTCTTTCAGGCCTTGTGAGAAGCCCTTCTTCAGATTGGCACAATCTGAAGTTCTGAATCCGAATTTGTGGATGAATCTTTCCAAGACATTTTGTGTTATTGCTGGCAGTGTGATGATTAAGTCACATTCAAATAACACTTTTAGCTGAATGTGGATGAATTTTGCAAGAGGTTTTGTTACACCTGGCAATTTGATGATTAAGTCAGATTCAAATAACACCTTTAGTTGAGATGAAAAGAAGTGGGGAAAAAAATCCCCAAACAAACAACCCTTTCATATTGATCTTTTCTTGTGTCCTTGGTAATTTTTAGGTTTTATGGAGGTAGAGAAATTGCACTACAAGCCCCATCCCGTACCAGATGTTTGAATAACGAGGTTAGATATAAGGAGGAAGTTCTTTGCTGTGAGGGTGGTGAGGCCCTGGCACAGATTGCCTAAAGAAGTGGTAAATGCTCCATCCTTGGCAGTGCTCAAGGCCAGGTTGGACAGAGCCTTGGGCGACATGGTCTAGTGTGGAGCATCCCTGCTCATGGCAGGGGGTTGAAACTAGATTATCTTAAGGTCCTTTCCAACCCAAACTACTCTATAATTCTATGACTAGGAAAGGCAACCCATGTTCAGGGGCTGCTTTTATTTATTTTCCCTTTGTTTTCTTTCTTTTTTTTTTTTTCTTCTTTTAATCATGGATTTAAACCCATATCTGACACCTCTAACGCAGGAGACTGTGTCACTGAAATCAGGGTAATTTTTGCGTGTCTGCTGGCAGCCCTGAAAGGTTTGGGTTTTGCCCTGAGCCCACCACACTAACTGGGCTACATGGATGATTGTTTGAAACGATTTCCCACCTAGTTCTGCACACGGCCATCTTCACCGAAGTCGTTTTGTACCTTATTAACAAAAAGAAACAATAATATTCTGCTTAACGCTTGGTCTACAATTACTTATTACGATTACTCAGTAGGAAAAAGAAGGCTTGGAACACAAATGAGGCAATACCAAGTATATTGGGAAAGAAAAGAAAAATACTTATAAATTTAAAATGACAGAAGTAGCTAAAAATATTTTTGCCAGTCAATCAACCAGCTGAGATATACAGAGGCAATATTGACTGTAGAGCTCCATAATTACTCTTGCAGGCTGCTGCCACTCTTTTTGAGTTCACTTTATTTGTTTTTAAATTACTTTCTTTCAGCTATCTCCTATTTTTGAAGTGTGGTAATGATAATATTGGCTGACATTACGACTTGTTCAAGATAAGAATTATCTGCTATTGCAGAAAGTGAGCTTATCTGCAGCAGACTAATTCGTCAGCCAAAGATTTTGACCCATTTCAAAGTTCAGTTGAATGCAGAATGTTTGATACAACTGGTTATTTTTGTTTTGTGTATGAATATTTATGCCCGGACATAAGTGCATGAAAGACAGTGTCTGCCCTATAAAGGGAGATAGATCTTTTTATCCAAATAGATAAAAGAAATAAAAATTGAGAATATGAACCATGGTGACTTGGCTGCAGTGTCACAGCAGATTCATTATAATTAGTACAGGAGGCCTATAAGGATGCTGGAGAGGGACTCTTCATCAGGGACTGTAGTGATAGGACAAGGGGTGATGGGTTCAAACTGAAACAGGGGGAGTTCAGGTTGGATATAAGGAAAAAGTTCTTTACTGCGAGGGTGGTGAGGCACTGGAACAGGATGCCCAAAGAAGGGGTGAATGCTTCACTTTTGGCAGTTTTCAAGGCCAGATAGGACAGAGCCTTGGGTTACATGGTCTAGTGTGAGGTGTCCCTGCCCATGGCAGGGGGGTGGAACTGGATGATCTTAAGGTCCTTTTCAGTCCTAACTATTCTATGATTCTATGATATGTTTCTATCATATTCTGTGGGTTTAAGAATCAAAAACTGAAACTCTATGATTTTATAAACTGTTTGGCAGCTCATGTCTTCATAGCTCTGTACTTTAAACTATAGCAGAATAGAGTCCATTTCCTTTATAAGATAGAATTGATACGGAAAGTAGGGTAAAAAAGTGTTATATGCAAAATCTACAAGCCCATATAGAAATGGTAGCATGAAGTGTTTTCACGAGAGGTCAGGGAATATTTTGTCTCTCTGCTTCAGTATTCTGGGAACTCAGTTAATATTAGTTGAAATTAGTGGCCTAATGCATAATTTCATTTATATTGAAGATGAGATTCGTGGTTTGGACTCTAACTGGAGTGAACACACATATGATTCATTTCTGTCTCAAACTAAGATGATCAGAGACATAAGCCAGATAGTTTTAAACATGGGAACATTGAAACAATAAATGTTTTCAGGACATGATTTCTTAAAGATTGCCTCAGTTTTGATTTATAAATCTTTTGAATAAATATGCAGGAATGTGTTTTAATTTGCAGCTTTTATTTTAAAGAACATATTTAGTTAAAATAATTTTTAAATGAGATGACTTATTAAAAAGTGTATTTAAAAAAGTCACAGACTCATCTGCCGTTCTTTGGCTTCTCAAATAAAGATAGAATTATCCAATAACAGACCTACAAATCATGTTAAAAATCTCTAAATAGAAAGATTTCGGCTACCTCACTGTATTTTACCCTTGAGATATATCTGATTTAGGCTATAAATGTGCTCTGAAATCCTGCCATAATAATCAACTTTATAAATCCTGCTGTCATATTTAAAAGTTATGATTTATAAATCCTTTTCAAGTTTTATGTCTCTGATTTTTCCCAAAGCAAAGATTTAGTAAAGAGATCCAAGTTCATGCGGAGTTCACAGGTGGCACATTCTACATGACTACATCAGACATGGTAATTTCTTCCAGTGGACTTCAAGTCACATATCTCATAAGTGCCTAACTACATGGCTCAGAATTGTGAGAGTCCATGCTTGAATGATCTGGTTAGGAGCACCATAGGATGTGGCAAACATACATTATTTTTCAGCAGATTCAAATCAGTAAACATATTTCAGTTGTTCTTGAATTTCTTTCCGTGAACCTGCAATATGAATGGGGAGTTAAAGTCATGATTTTCCTCTAAGAACTAGTCTGAAGGCTAAAATCATTTGAATTCCTTCCTTCAGTGTCATTTAAATAAGAATCATCACAGTGAAATGATTTGCTTCTCAAGCTAAGACCTCTGTATTTGAACCCATATGAGCTGTTTTGAGACAAAGCTATTTGGAGTGCAGATCAGAAGATCCAGTTGGTCTTGCAGAATTTAGGAACGATGCGATGCATTTGAAAGTCCCATTTAATCTACTAGAAAATTATTCTGGTGTGTGTGCGTGTTTGTGTAGTTTTATACATTATCTATATTTATTCGTATCCCAGTTTCAGAATGTTCTGTTTTCTATTATAGTTGAATTCCCTGATTGCTTGTGCTTTACTGAACTCATTTGTGAGACAGACACTGCAGATGCTCCTTGTAAATTCGGATAAAGCTAAAGGGGGATGAGTCAATCCCAAATACTGAATAGCTTCCAAGTTTAAGTATTGAAGAGTCAAAAGGAACTAAACTGACCAGTTTTCTGGACTGAATGAGCCCACGGAATATATGCATGATAGAGTACCATGAAATCATAACATGTATAGAAAAATGTATGTGAAATAGCTAAATCTGGATGTTCTTATTCAGTAGCCAAGTTAAAGCAAACCAGACCAGATGTGCTGTAATAAAAATATATAGTGTAGCTGTGGAACTCAGTGCCACAGAAACTTGTGCCAGTAGCTTATGTGTGTTGAAAAGGCAATTAAATTCATAAGAAAAGAAATATCTTCAGACCTAATAAATAAAAGATAGAACCAGCTCAAAAACTCTACAAGGTACAGATTATTTGAAATCACTAGAGAAATATACTGTGAAAACATTGTCATATTTGTGTCTTATTCTTAGGCTGTTTTCCAGTTGCTTGCTATTTGACATCGTAAAACAGAATACACAAACATACAAACTTCTGATCCTGTTTGGAAAGGACTTTCCTGTGCTCTTTTCCCTCACACCATTTTTCTAGGGACTTGGAGCTTTGCATGATTGTACGGGTTTGAAATCTTTGTCCATAACAATTTTTATATATAAAAGATGAGAAAAGAATTGAAGAGACACCTCAAACCATAAAGAATAAGGGTCTGTTTTGACAAGTCTCCCAGCAAAAGGCTCAATAAATCCTGTGATCTGAAAAGTTCATGTGCCAGCACTGAACTCAGTGTGGGTAGCACTTGCTAAATAGTCTGCTTCTGAGCTGGCTGCTGATGGTGTTTTTAGATGGGAGTAATGTTGAAACCAACGGAAGTACCAACACGTCCTGTACAACCTTGCGCTGCAATTGCCCATGTTTTTTTCCAGTCACTTTGTGACATGCAGCTGAAATATGAATTATGCTCTTCCTAAGAGCTAGAAGTGGTAGGGTAAGTTAGCAATTCTCTGCTTGTGCTAATGCATGGGCTTGGGATCTGGTCCATGGCCTGGAGAAGCAGAAATTCCCATATTCAGGAAAGAACAAAAAATCTTAAGTTATCTTCCAGGTCCTGCCAATGAAAGAGGAAGAGAATAAAAGCTCTGGTCTATGGGAACAGACATCTGGGTTCAGGAATTCTTTTGTCCACAGTTTTTGCCTGAGTTGCGGAACTTCATCTGTACCACAGCCCATCAGTGTCTATGGTTCTTAACAAAACATTACAAGCTATGTGTAATGTTCTAAAAATATTTACTGGGGAATCCACCAGCGCTTTGCTTTAATCAGTTCTTTTGGTATTTAAGTAATCTTTTCTATTAAACATCTGACTGTACGTGTCAGAGCTTGACTTATGCTTGAGTGATATCCCAATGAGAAATGCAAAATGGGCTGTGAATGCATAAATAAACATACTTTGAAGGAATGAATCAAAGGAGTGGGAAGAAAAAGAAGGAATCCCAAAGCCTCACCCTAACAGGTTGCTAGTGAAATGCATTTTATTTTGTATATGGAAACCAGACTGAAGTTCAGCTCTTTTGTTAAGAACACTTAAACGCAGTACAGTTGCGCTGTATTTAAATCAGTGTTGCCAAGACCAGATTTTGGTCTTCTGTATCTTGACTGCTCTTCAAATACGGACAATTAAAGCTGTTCTGAGAAAAAGGGTTGTGGCTACTACCAACAATATTGACAGGTATTTTTAGTTTCTGTGGCAGTCAGATCTTGTTATACACTTCCACACTGCTTCACAATGCACTATGTTTTCAGAGGAAGATAGATTATTCTAGCACTATAACTATAAGTAATTTCAAGTAAAATGTATGTGGAAATAACAAACAAGATCACACAAGGGAACAGAGATACAGGGCTATTCAATCTGGGTTCCTTGCCATTCAAAAAAGGGCAGTGAAAAAAGAGGTGGAAGGATATGAATGACAGATTTTTTTTCTTAATGTATTCATTCTGCTGTATACAGTAATTCACGTTCGTAATGGTAGGTTTATAGAGATATTTATCTCGCAGAAATTTGTTTTCCTAAAGAGCACATGTTAAGAAGTGTGACAGCTCATTACAGTGAGATATTTACCCTCAAACCAGTATGAATCGTGATCAAAGCAGCTTGTGCGTTGATAAAATGTCTTGAATCTCACTTCTTAAACCTTTGCAGAAAATATTAAAAACCTACGTAATTCTTGCAATCCAGTTAACCTGCAAAATAATTTCCTGGGTGCTTACATGTCCTATAATACCAAAATACCTATGTTTTCTTAAATAGTTATCTTGACAAAACCGCAAATATATGGTATAGCCAGGAATTCAGTTAAGCAGTTTTGAATTTAGATGGCTAGAAAAGGAGACAAAAGTGATTCAGGAGTAGTTCATCTTGGCTTTGCTATGCTTTCCACTCTGCCTTCCATAACATCCTCACAGACAAACTGATTAAGCATGGACCACAAAGTGGGTTGAAAACTGAATGAACTTCTGGGCTTAAAACACTTGGCAGTGGTACAAAGTCCAGTGGATGTCTGTAATGACTGGTATACCCTAGAGGCTGCTACTGGAGCCAGTACTTTGTCTTCGTTCATGACCTGGATGATGGAGCACAGTTCATCCTTAGGAAGTTTGTGGATGATACAAAGCTGGGAGAACTGGTTGATAAACCACACGGTTGTGCTGTCAGTCAGAAGAACCTGGCAGGCTTAAAAAATAGTCTGAAATCAACCGTATGTTCACCAAGGAGAAAAAGTTAAATCCTGGCCATGGGGAAGATCTGCCTTATGTACCAGAGTCTCCAGAGTTCACACATGTTGACTTGCCCTGTTGTTTCTCATATTTAATATCCCATTGGGAATAATTCTAACAGAGAAAATCCAGTTTTCTTTTTCTGAAGACGTGGTTATAACCAAACTGGCAATAAAGTGTGTATCTTGACATTACCTAGTGGAAAAGGACAGCAATCATTTTAAGCATGTTGTTACATGTATGAATATTGAGAAGCTGTTGGGTTTTCTAATTTTGGTCTTTTTTTTCGGGAGGCGGAGGGGTTCCAAAGGTTTGAAGGATTTTGATTTTTATAGCATAAGGGTTGTGCATTAATATCATAGTAATTTAGTAATTTACAAAAGAAGCTATCCATCATTATAATATGCATATATATAAATGTATTTATAATATATATAATATATATAAATGCAGCAGCCAATATATATTATATATATATAGTAGCCAATATATATATAATATATATACATATAAATGCAGTAGCCAATAGTGGTAACATGAAATTTATTGATATGAATATTCCAGACTTTTATTTTGACTGAATTACAAAGCCTTGTTCAAGACTTTCTAGGAAATTTCATGATTTGTCATTACAGTTACCTTCATAACAATGCAAACTGTAGCCATTAGAAAGGAAAACAGACAGTCTGAGACAGCCTGTAGGTTTGGTAGGTGGATCGGTCACTGTACAATCATATTAAAAGCTATTGCCTCACCCAAAGAGCATTTAAATATTTTCAGGGAGTGGTAAGCCCAAAGAAGTGGTAAAGGCTCCATCCCTGGCAGCGTTCAAGGCCAAGTTGGACAGAGCCTTGGGCAACATGGTCTAGTGTGAGGTACCCTGCCCATGGCACAGGAGTTGGAACTTAATGATCTTAAGGTCCTTTCCAACCCAAACCATTCTGTGATTCTAAGATTTTGCATTAGGTCTCACAACTGTAAGTTACTTATTTTTCCTGAATACTTTAAAAACACACGCAAACTCTTTAATAAAGACTTAGCTGATAAAAGCAGGATACATGAAGGAGAAACACGCTGCTGTTTCTAATCTACTTTCTTAGAAAATGATCCAGTAGTTCACTCTCAAGAGATCTTCACATAAATAGCCTCTGACTGAGCAGACAAACTCTATCTACCAAGCCACATTACCATATATATTTTATGTATTTTAATATTTTTCTAGTGGCCAGGAAACAGAACAACAACAGTGGGTAGGTCAAATACACCAGAACCATCCGTCTGCTTTTTATCTTGAGATGAATACCATCATTTCATTTTTGAAAGCATAATTTGTCAATATTTTTCTTTCTCACACTTTAATTTTCTTTGTTTGCAGGGCCTGTAATGATATTTAGATAAACCTATTTATTTTAGATTAAATAAAACTTCTACAACTTGAACATTAGGGAGCCTACAAGGATGCTGGAGAGGGACTCTTCATTAGGGACTGTAGTGATAGGAAAAGAGAGAACGGGTTCAAACTTAAACAGGGGAAGTTTAGGTTAGATATAAGGAAGAAGTTTTTTATTGTGAAGGTGGTGAGGTGCTGGAATGGGTTGCCCAAGAGAGTTGTGAATGCTCCACCCCTGGCGGGGTTCAAGGCCAGGCTGGACAGAGCTGTGGGTGCCATGGTTTAGTGTGAGGTGTCCCTGCCCATGGCAGGGGGGTTGGAACTTAATGATCTTAAGGTCCTTTCCAACCCAAACCATTCTATGATTCTATGATCATTTATTTCAGTCAGACCTTTTAGTAAGTACTTTTGCATTAATAATAATATTGCTTCAGCTTATGTTTACTGCAGTAAGTGTTCTACTGCTATTTTGGCTGCTCCCTAAATATTTACAGCTTTTAGGTAGAAGTGAAAACATTTTGTTAAGAACTCTGGCAGCTTCTTAAAAGACTACAGGGGAAAAACCAGCCATTTATTTATATCTGCATTTAAAATAAAATGTATTTCAGGCAACATGCCAAGGGAAATAATCTTTCGATAGTTCTTAAACATGAGACACGGGGACAACTTAAAACAGCAGTTAATTATGCCAAACCTGTGTATTCACACTCTTATGTATTCACACATCTTAAAAATATATATTTTAAATGAGAAGACAATCTTATCTTTCGGCAACAGAAAACAAGGTGTGCTGCAAAATGTATAATGCAAGTGTCATGTAATTTATCACTCAAAAACAGGAGTCCCTTTGGAACCTTCTATTTCAGAAAATGCTTTCTGTTCTTGAAACAGGAACTGTTAACAGAAGTCTGTTTTCACGTAATTATAGACACCTTCTAGACAATCCTGAAACACAGTGAAAGAAGTTGTAAGCTTTGTACTATAAACACATTTGCAATGCTAATAAACAAATATGAAAAAAGTGGAAAACAAAAAAAACCAGTCTGAATGCTAAAAAGCTAAATATAGTGAGGCACAGGGGAGTGGTACTGAGATGTTAAACCTCTTAACTTGAGTTAAAATCTGCCCCACATTGTTAGTGACCTCAGAAATATATAATATGAAGGCAATGGCCTATATAAAATAAAAAGAAAAGCCTGTTCACTCTCTGTATGTTATCACAGATCCAGAAGTTTAGTTCCACATCTTTCCTTTCTCCTTTCAGCCTGGGCTCCCTCAAAACTGGGTGTTAGTTTAACAGAATCATAGAATAGTTTGGGTTGGAAAGGACTTTAAGATCATTCAGTTCCAACCCCCTTGTAATGGGCAGGGACGCCTCACACTAAACCATGTCACCCAAGACTAAGTCCAACCTTGCCTTGAACTCTACTAAGGATGGAGCATTCACAATTTGCTTGGGCAAGCTCTTCCCAATCCGTTAGCATAAGTTAGAACAACCTCAGAGTTTCTTGCTGTACTGTTCACAACTGCCACAAGTCCACATTGCTGGTTGTTTTAACAGACATAATAGACTGGAGATGGAATAAATCTCATTATAATTCCAGCTGTATAAGTTGTACATTATTCTAAGCTAGTCTTTACAACTGATTGAAAGAATGACATCTTCAGAAACTGACTAGTTCCATCCTAAAATGGGATTCTGAGAGAGGCAGGGTGAATTGCTCTGCGGAAGTGTTGGCCTTTTCAAGAAAACATAGAAGGATAGTATAACCAGTGGCCTCAGTTCAGAGAACTATGCTGTCCTCCTTAAAGTAAACACCTACATGTGATTAGCTGAAAGGATATACAGGCTTATTTGATGACACTAGCAAGCTATGCGTAAAAAACTTATGGTGTCCCATTAGGGATCTCTAATAATGGGATCTTAACTGTTGAAATTAACAGTTGTTTCTATAGGGTTTAGCACATGCAGCCTACTCAGCCAAGCTTTCCCCAATGAGTCATTGAGGGGAAAGCCTTTAACGTAAGCTATAGGAGAGGAAGGATGTAGAAAAGATCAAGAGACAGTGAGAGAATGAATTGTATTCATTGCTAGTTATAGGATTGTTTGGCATTTTGCAGGAAACCGTCCTACAAGAGTGATGGCTTGAATCATAGAATAGTTAGGGTTGGAAAGGACCTTTAGATCATCAATGGTGATTTCCCCGAGATACAGTAAAGAAACTCAATCAAAACCACATTAGGGCTTGAAAAATCAACATTTTTCAATTTGTGGCTGTTTGGAGAATGTTGTTTTGGTTTGTTTGTTGTTGTATTTGTTGGATTTTTTCTTCCCTAACAAATGTTGGTAATTTATGGGAGAAAAAAAAAAAAAGGACAAAGAAAGCAAAAAGCTTTTATTAAGCACTCAATACTGTTAAATAACACTTGAATCAAAGAACATTTTAGCTAGCTCTAGTTTACATGTTCAAAATCTTTGTTTGTAAAGCATTTGCAAAGTACAAACCCCACAATTAACGTACAATCAACAACCTGTTGATTGAATCTTTTATTCTTTGCATAAAACCTATTTCCATTGAGTACGTATCAATTCTTAAATTCCTGCCAGACACAAAATCTTTGCAGAGTAGAACTTCTAAGGAATTACTTTTTCAAATCAATGCTTCCTCTATTCAGTATGTAATTTGAGCCTATCAGATTGCTGAGAGGCTCTTTGATGTATTCAGAGTGATAATTTTAGTGAAAAGAAGGAAAAAGGTCACAAGCTTGCAAATAGTTCCTTGTAAAAGATTTGTTCAACTACCTGGTAAGTATGCCACAGTAGGAACCTGTGTTAGATTAAGGTTTGTAATCTCGTGTCAGCCAGCTTTTCTTCCTTATAAATATTACCATTCCACAGTAGTAGCTTCAGTAGTAATGCTTCTTTCAAACAACTGTGCAATTAATTCCCAAAGCAAGATTCATGTGAATGTTTATTAATTTTCCAGTTTTGAAATGGCTTTGAACTGCAATTCCTCCTGTTTTGGAATTCAGGGTTATTCCCAGTGAGTCATTAGAGACTTACCTCACTCGAGCTTCTATTCTAACATTCCCGTTTCATTTTACACAGATCCCCCCTTTTTATGTGATGGTCTCATGTTTTGTCTTTTCAACTTCACCAGAACTAAGAAATATTGTTAATTTTCATTTCCTGATAATACTTACTTTAATAGTATCTTGAAGATCCAGCCAAATTGAGAAGCAGCTTGTGTTAGGCTGAACACAGTCCCTGAGATCTATTTCAGTTCAAAGAGTCCAAACCTACAATGCAATTATATTAATCTGAAGATAACACTACTCTTAAAACTTGTAATAAATAAGAATTATTAGTAGCAGTAATCCACCTGTAGGTTTCAATAAGAATCAGAGCTCTCCTGACCTAGGCATTGTACAGTAAGGAAAACAGGTTTTGGTAGATAATTTCTAATCCAAGTGTCTGAGAATATGTTGCAAAAGAAAGAAACGGGTGGGATGATCCTGTATTTAAATGTATTCAAGTAAAGGGGGTGTAGCTTATTTTTCTGAGAATCTGTGTTATGAAAAGGCTTTCATAATTGTTCATTTGTTCAATATATATAATTGACAATAATGCAAAGATAAAGACACAGAAATACACCACTTACACAGGACAAAAATTTAACCTTTATTCTGACCTAAGTATATATTCTCTTCATCTAACTTTAACCCTTTGCATTAAATTATTCATGTCAGATCTTATTTCAAGATGTTCTGATGAACATAGAATGCACAGTGCCTTTCTGGACTAGTGTCCACTTGGGTTTGTGTTTTACTTCTTTGTAGTACTCATAACTTTATAGGTTATGAGTATTTCTTTCTGTCTCTCCAGGCTGCCCTAAGAATTGAGGCATGGGCTTACCATGGGTTGACTAGAAATTCAGATTTTGGAGACCCTGATTTTAACCCTGCTTTCAGTTCTTAAAGAATTTTAAAATCTTTTTTTATTATGTTTATTTTTAAGCATTTTTTCAACTCCTTTTATGTTTTCAGTCAGAGATAATCATAGTCAACTTTTGTTTTCCCCCTACCCTTATGGATGCAGCCAGCGAACACGCACAAATCAGGACAGCCAAAAGCTGGGACATTTTTCAGTTCTAACAAGAAATGCCTGACCAGCATAGCACTAATTGCATTTCCTAGGCACATAGAGTAGGGATTTCATTTCACACATCACAAGCTATCCACACAACCTTGTCATAGTAATATTTCATCCATATCTTTTCCCTAGCAAAGTCTAATCTTCCTATCCTAGTTTCACAGCCCAGTACTCTGAAACAAAGCTCAGTTAAATCTTAATAATAAAAAGAGACAAAATTAAACAGAAAAAAGCCTCTGAGCTTTCCCTCAGGCCATTGTCCCTGAACTTCCTGAAAGTTTCTGCAACCTCAGCTGGACTCCAGGGTCAGGACTCTGATAATTATCAGTGGAGAGTGTTGCTGATACAGCATGTTCAAGGGGAAGGAAAATGAGTTGGCGAAAGAGACAGAATGCTCAGGGTTCAGCTCCACCCTTTGCCGTGTTTGAGGCTAGGTTGGACGAAGCCTTGTGTTGCACTGTCTAGAATGAGGCATCCCTGTCTACGTCAGGGGGCTTGGAACTGGGTTATCTTAAGGCCCTTTCCAACCCGAACCATTCTATGATTTAATATTTTGTCTTTTCTCATTGCTTTTGTAGAAATGCTCCAAATGAAATCTTTGAAGTTCATACTCCTTTATTTTAATTGATACAAATGAATTATAAATCAAAGACAAAATAGATTTTGTGCTTTTTCTTGAACACGTTTTGTTCTTTAGTTAATTGTTCTCTATTGATTTCATGTAACTGTTTAACATAAAAATCATACTTTTTAACCAGCAGTATGATGACAGTAAGGAAAATTCTTCTGTGGACATGTTCTTTCACGAAGTGTGTCACAAAGATACTAGATCCCATTCTGAAGCACTTTCACAGGTCACTGTCAAAGTCAAAATCTCAGTTGGTCCACTGGCGTGTTATGGTTTATGCTTCTGTATATTGCTTTTCACCTCTAGCTCTCAAACAGATGTACAATAAGGTGAAATACTTATATTTGACATAGAGCTAAGTACACTTGTATATATCACAATCTCTATTTCTCAGAAAATCACTGTTCTTGCAAAGTTATGTGGTCATTTGTAGCAGCTGCAATTCACTGCTGTCTGCAAAATTCCTTTCAGAAAAGAAAAGGTGGAAGAAAACATTAATTAGTTGGAGTAAATTCATTACAGTGTAATAATGATCAAAACAATGGCATCAAGTTTGCAACAGTTTGGCTGCAAAGTTTGCATTAAATTGGAGTGATGATCAGCCCCTTTGTGTTAGATGTGTTGAAAAGTAGCTTCAGATTGAAATCTGATTACAAAAACGGCAGGTATTTGAAAGTGTGCATACAGAAGAGCGTGGATTTTATTAAAAACATCTTTTTCTCTTTTGGAGTCAGAAATACATAATATTCAGCATACCCTTTTCTCACGGGAACAGTGGGAAGACCTGGACCAGAATAAATTGTCTCTTTTTAGGATTGTTTTAAATGCATGTTTTAGAAACCTCTATTTCACCCTGATTATTTTCTAAGAGATTCTAAATCTTTCAAATATGTTCTTTTCTCTCTATTTATTTTTCTGAAGAGAACATTGCTGCTCAGATAACAGTCATTGAAAACCAGATAGCACTGACATATCAATAATGTTAGCAGGTGTGCTTTCACTGTGTAGAAGGGAATTTATTGTTTTCCTGCAATCCGCTGAACTTTAATCATTTTTTGGGGAAATTTAGTGGACTTGCTTGATTTGGTCATTCTTAGGTGTCTGAATCTTTGAGAAAGCTTATGAGGCATTTCAGCTGTTGTACAGCACTTTTGTGTCAAGTTTTATTCCATATATATTATGTTCTATGTTTCAATGTACTGAGATCAGATTTTAATATACTAAAGAGGTGTACTTTTTGAGAAATTAAGAAAAAGTTGCACATCTGATTTTTTTCCACTTAAATATATTCATGCTTTTTCCCATAGCTTGTGTTGTTTGTGATTATTAGGCAGGATGTTTAAATTCCCATGACACAAACAACAGAGTACTATTGGCTAGTAGTTGAGTGGTTCAGCCAATTTTGTGTGGAAGAAGGTGTCTGCATCTTAAAACGTGCGTGCTTCTACATCTCTGTCTCCATTAAATAAGTGCTGATATTTCAGGCTGCTCTGCCACAAAATTAGCCCTGCTTCTAACAAATTAAAGGATGCGTTTGTTGTAGCATATTTGTTTATAATATCTAACAAACAAGCTGCTCTGCCTCAATGCCTGATCCAGATGAAACTATCGTCTTCTGCTTGGCAAGTCAAACGAATGCCACTATAGGATTGTTAAGCTGTGATAAAACCATACATAAAAATCTGTGTTCCTGGACTCCTCTCTACAGCGCATCTGTTCCAGTCCTTCAAGCAACGAGTATGGGAGTGTTCAGTGTATTTCTGTAGAGTCAGTGGCTTTTTTCTGATGTGTGTCCATAGAGTCTGCCCTTGGCTAGAGTATTCCAGAGAAACTGAAAACACCCTGTGCTGGCTAATTAACAGAAGTACAAAAAGCTTGCTGCCAGGGAATCAAATGTTGGCAAACAAGTCCCTTTAGGCTCTTTCTGAGAAAGCTGGCAAATGCAAGCTGTCTATGCATTTGGCTGAGGATAAAACACAAAGCTAGACATGGGCTCTTTCATTTTATTTTACTTTCACACAAAAAAGTCTTCAATAACTTACACAGGTTAGATTGACTTCAATGCAATTATGCAGGATGCAGGCCAATGTGGAATTCACTCTGCACAATCATATGTTCCATATTGGGTTGTCATTTCCTTCATTACCCCAGGGTATAACTCAGGAATGTGCCCATCAAAGCCAGCAGAGTTACATTTTGGTTTAAAGCAAATAAAAAGTGAAGCGAGAATAAAGCCTGTATTGTGAGGTTAAGAGTGAGAAAAAAAGACCATGGAAGTTGAATGGTATGGTTTCAAAACTTTATGTTATGGTTAAAAACCAGCCTTCTGTTTCCTAGTTTTAAAAGAAGATAGCTCTTTAACATGGCACTAAGCTAAGGCCATACTTTGAGTATGCTGCTTTGACCCCTACAGTGAGAAATGGCAGAGCTGAAAAGAGTTCTCTGCTTCAGTTCTTCATTTTTAAGCTCACAGAATATGATAGAAACATATCATAGAATCATTGAATCATAGAGTAGTTAGGGTTGGAAAGGACATTATCCAGTTCCAACCCCATGCCATGACACCTCACACTAGACTGTGTTGCCCAAGGCTGTGTCCAACTTGGCCAGGATCACTACCACGGATGGAGCATTCACCACTTTGAGCAACCAATTGCAGTGCCTCATCACCCTCAGAGGGAAGAACTTTTTCCTTATATCTAACCTGAACTTCTCCTGTTTCAGTTTGAACCCATCACCCCTTGTCCTATCACTACAGTCCCTGATGAAGAGTCCCTCTCCAGCATCCTTGTAGGCCCCCTTGAGATACTGGAAGGCTGCTCTTTGAGCTGAACAGCCCCAACTTTGTCAGCCTGCATAGCTGACAGCTTAGATGCCTGAACTTAACTGGCACGTGGGATATGCCCCAGTTTCTTATCCCTGATCCCAGTTAGGTACAGCAGACATTTGCATCATGGTTTCTTCTGTTTGAAGTGCTTATCCTCATCATGTGAGCTCTGTGTTCTTTCTACTTATACAAGACCTGGGTTTGACCCCATGCAGCTTGAAGACATTTCCAATGTTCAGCTTCTGCTGCTGTGAAATCTGGTACTCAGCCACATGCAATGATGCCACTTTTCTTAGGCAGCCAGAGCTCACGTTAGCATAAAACTCCCACCATTCTCTCTTAAATTCTACAGCCTCTTAAATAGGTTGAGTAGTGAACTGTACTAAGACTGAAAATGCTGTTTCAGCCTCATAATGAGCTAATAAAAGTCAGAATCGATCCCAAGTATTGCCTCTGGTTTTCAGTCCAGTTCATTCACAGCCCATTTTCTTCTTGAATGCAAACACCATCTTCATTCACCATTTTATATTTGCTCTCAAAGTGCCTTTTTTTTCTTGGTCCCATGGTGATTGCCACCTACTGCTGTTGACAACTTGTAATGTAAATAAATTAGACCAGACCTTGGCAAACTATTTAGCTTTTCAGATGCGTGTTTGCAAGGAGTAGGCAAACACTTGGAATAGACATTTTCTCGAAGTGACACAATATGCATGCAAAGCTGTAAAATCAATACAGCATTTACTGAAAAGGAGTTGATTTTCTGAAAAGTTGCTCTGATTGTATTTGCTTTAAAATGCTTTTTGATAGAGCCCTAATTGGTTATGGCCTTCCCTGTTTGTCAAAACCATTAATTAAAATGGTATCACACTCAGAATAACTTGCATATAAAATGAGCAGTAGGACCACGTTTGTATAATGAAAACTTTGGTGAAAAACTAAAAGGAAGAGAGAAATAATTCTGCTTCAACATAAATGTCTCAGGCAGATGCACATAAAAGACCAACAACTTCCACTTATATTTTATCTTTAAGCAAATAACCAAACCCCATGAGTCTTCACAGGATCAAGGACTATGACAAATGGGTACTATATACTACACCAATTATTAAAACTTACAGACAGTTGAGGCACTAGAAGTACTTTCATTTTAGAGAAATTAGCTCCTCTCTTTGTGGCAGTATGCAGCTTCTCTGAACCTAATTTCCAACCTTTATATCCACATTTCTCAGCTGCTGAAATTTCTTAGCAGTCTCTTCCACTAATTCTGGCTGGTCTTGGGGTGTGATGCTGTGAATAGAGAACAATTGTGAGCACATTGCTCAGGACAGCTTCTCCCACACCGCTTGCAAAGGAAGAATTAGCTGTGGACAGCAAAAGCTGTCATTACAGCTCCAGAGAGCCCCCTGCAAACCACATGCCAATAAACTCATGCTACTCTCTAAGATGCTTCTGGTCCCAGTTTTCTGGGGAAAAGCTTCTTTCTTTCTGTGCTACTGATTTTAATATCTCGGGGCAGATGTTGACAAATTCTCAAGGGAAAGCTTTCCCCTCTGGAACTAATTTCCACCAGTAATGCAGCAAAACCTGAAGGCATAGAGAAAAGCCCATCTGTTCAGACAGGCTTTTGCCTGAGGTAGATTAGTAGGGTATTTGAGTCCATCCTTGGTTTTTATTTGAGGACGTACCTTTATATTTGTGCTTGCTGAATAGTACTCAGAAAACTTAGAGAATGTTGCTCAATTCAGCCAGCTATTAGCAAATACTTTAGAACGTTGTCTCTGTATTTTATTTGTTAGAAATGGACTATTAATAATGGAAGCGTGTTTTATTTATGCAATTACAAACTGCTTACTGGTTTATGTTTAATGGAAGCATGAATAAAACAGGCAGGAAAGGGCTCAAATATCTCTCAGCTACTGATCTACCTAAGCTCTTTAAGCCCAAACTAACATCTTTGCTGTGAAGGCTGCAGATGAAGATGAATTATTTGTAATTACTGTGTATCTAGCTGTGTGATTTTATGTTCCTTATTTTATAGTCATTACTGTGAGGGTATAAGAATTGATTCCCATGTACAGTAGATTTGCAGTTTAGCAGTTATTATTAAAGCCATGTGAAAGCAAAGGTAAAGATCACATTTACATTCTAAATTCTCCATACACTACAAATAAGCAAACTTCAATAACAGAATGAAATGTTGGTGTATTAGAGCTACAGGAAGAGTTTTTTGGCTAACAGCATCTTAAACTTATATTTCATTAAGCAGTGAGTATATATAAAGATCCTGGGGAGGGACTCTTCATTAGGGACTGTAGTGATAGGACAAGGGGTAACGGGTTAAAACTGAAACAGGGGAAGTTTAGATTGGATCTAAGGAAGAAGTTCTTTACTGTGAGGGTGGTGAGGCACTGGAATGGGTTGCCCAAGGAAGGTTTGAATGCTCCATTCCTGACGGTGTTCAAGGCCAGGTTGGACAGAGCCTTGGGTGACATGGTTTAGTGTGAGGTGTCGCTGCCCATGGCAGAGGGGTTGGAACTTAATGATGTTAAGGTCCTTCTCATTTCTAACTATTCTATGATTCTATGAGTATCTACATTCAGAGACTACCCCCACTCTGTCTGGTGTTATGCAGAGGTTATGTGCTCGAGAGGTACTGCTGTCCTGAGGAACCTTGACTGCAGACAAAGGATGTAGGGGCAATGCTGTCACCCCCAATTTATAAAAGATACTAACTTAGTGAGGAGAAGTAAGTCCCCAGTGGAGAGGTTGGATCCCTCAGACATTTAGGAACTCACTGTCTGGGAATGCTACCTCAGTGCTCAGTGTCTATTTAAACACATCAGAAACTGGCACTTCTATATCCCTTGCTGGTTTTAATGGACTTCCAGTCTCCATTTAGTTGAATTTGTACTGCATGCTCAGGTGCTCTTCTAGATCAGAGTCCTTGGGATCTGTTGACATCTGAGCTCTACTGCCCTCTGTGTTAGCAGCTTTCCTGAGTATTTTGGGGACAGAATACTTAGCAGCTTATCTGAGTATTCCTGGGACAATGAGTATTCCCCATTCCTTCCCTATGGGGAAGCATGAAGGATGGTATATGCTGGTTATTTCCTTCTTTTCCCTTTCCTTCTCTTTTCCTTTCCCTTTTCCTTTCCTTTCCCTTTTCCTTTCCTTTCCCTTTTCCTTTCCTTTCCCTTCTCCTTTCCTTTCCCTTTCCCTTTTCCTTTCCTTTCCTTTTTCCTTTTCCTTTCCTTTCTCTTTTCCTTTCCTTTCCCTTCTCCTTTCCTTTCCCTTCTCCTTTCCTTTCCCTTCTCCTTTCCTTTCCCTTCTCCTTTCCTTTCCCTTCTCCTTTCCTTTCCCTTCTCCTTTCCTTTCCCTTCTCCTTTCCTTTCCCTTCTCCTTTCCTTTCCCTTCTCCTTTCCTTTCCCTTCTCCTTTCTTTTCTTTCTTTTTTTTTAATTCAGTAATTAATTTACAGCATCAAACAAAAAAAACCCACAACCCGTTGTTCCAAAAAAGTGGACTGAAATGCTAAAATCCTTTGGAACTGACAGATTCTCAGGTCTCCTTGACCACTGTCTATCTTTCATCTACTTTTCATTGCCCTTAACCCTAAGATTCTGTTCTCACTTATGTCTAAAAACTGGATCATTCCCAACAATGACAATTATGCAGGAATACTGCAGACTAAGTAGGGTCCAAAGCATCTTGTTCTGCTAGTAGTTTTCAGCAATACTTCAGTGCTTGTTCGTGGATAGCTACCACGAGCCTTCTTTCTTCCTATCTGCAAATCACTGAGATAAATGCAGACACTGTATAGCAGTATACATAAGTAGAAATGTATGGTCCACCAAACACATCAGATCTATAACCAATGCCAAAAAATAGCATCTCCATCTGTGGCAATATCCAAAAGTCTACGTGACATGATCCTGGGCAACCTGTTCTATTTTTGTCTTGAGTAGCGAGGTTGGTCTAGACAATGTCAAGATATTCCTTTCATTCTCAACAATTCTGTGATTCATAAGTAGCTCATTTCAGTGATTTTTGTCAGCGTCATACCTATTCTCAGTTGAACCAGTTGAACCTACTGTATAGATGGGAAATAGCATTACTTCCATAACTGATAATGGAGAACTCTTACACATCTGTTAGCTATAAAACTAAAACATAATCAACTGACTCAACAAAACTAATTCAAAGGGACAAAACTAAATACTTCTTATAGCATTAGTGTTATAGAATTTGCTTTCAGATGAGCTTAACTTAGGATCCTGCTTAACTTATGATAACTGCTTAACTAATGATCCCTGGTTCTACTGTCCACTTCCTCAATTCACTACTGAAAGCAACAGTACAACATGATGTAGAGTTGGGTATGGGAATGACAAGTACTGCTTCTCCCTAGATAGTGTAACTCTGTTAATGACCTACTGAGAACAATTAAATATAGGGGGGAATAGGGTTTTTAATTCAGGAACGTCTAAGTTGCTTCCAGTACTTGGCTTTCAAGACATGGTCTGTACACTCCAGAGGGAGAGAGTGAGGCTGCTTGTACCTTGCCTAACTAAGGTAGAGCGCTGAATTTTGATGTCCTATTTTACATTTAAGCAGATTATACTCAGCTAATATTTCTCTATCCGATAGTCTTTGATCTTGTCATTCAGGTACAAAAATGTGGAACCAGTCTGGATTAAAGCATTTGTAGGGTTGTCAAAAATATTCTATGATAAATTAGGAAAGAGTCCTGACAAAATGGAAGTGTTTCTGACTGTTCTGCTACTGTCTTTTATACTGAATACAAATGACAAACCAGTTTCCTTCTGCACAAATTTGTAATAACACTGCAGTGAAGTAATGGCACTTTGAATCCCATTTGATGGGGTCAAAGTCATTAATCTTATAGAACCTATCCCTTTATTTGCTAAAGCAAAACTGATCTTTTACAAAAGTTGAAGTGTTAAAATGGTTGCCAGTTGTTGAATGGCAAACAAAAAGATGCTTTCCAGAGGCAGGTTTGCAGGCACCCAATATACTTAGTGAGTGGAACGATTACCTCAGAGAGTACAATCGGGGATGTTTTAAGTACCAAGAACCCAAGGGATCCATGATTATTTGTCTATTCTCAAAAATAGACAGAAGTCTCCTACCTTGCCCTTAGCAAATAGTTTATGCATCTCATCCGATTTACTTATCTAAAATGTAGGTGTCCTACCTCAGCTCATCAATCTGGGCTCCTTTGGATGACTTGGAAAAAAGCAACAGTGTTAAGATAAAACTAATCTGACCTATTTTCTGTGTCAAATCAAGATCCTTGGAATGGGGGACTATGTCCTAACTCCAATCTTACAGCAGTCACAACTGGATTTCCAGGAAAGGCATACTGTATATGACACCGGCATATAAACATGAGGGAGCAGTATAGAAGAATAACATGCTTGTTCCTTTGACTATAGAGTTTTAAAAGGTCCTTTGAACACTGATGGTGAAAACAAATATAGGTTAGTAAAACTCTATATGTTTTTTTTTAATGTTGAGTCAGATTCTTAAGTAAGGTAACATTTTTCATTGTTCTTCTTTTGAAAGTGTATGATAGGAGATTATTAATGCAATAGATAAAAATGCACATATTATTATAGATCACAGACACTTATGCTTTAAAGAACTGAAGCATAATAAGGTAAATTTAATAATACTTCACAGACTAATTTCTCTGTGTTTCTCTGTAGCATAATTTGATACCTTTAAATGAGACCACCTTTCTGCCAGCTTAAGATATATTTTTTTAATCTATGAAATTCCGATTAAATAAACACTGTGTAAAAATATGTCATTAAACATTTTAGGGTACGTTTGAGCCCTGAAATCTGTGGAAGATTATTCAGTTTATATTAGTCTGAGAGTATGAATTGCAAGTGTTTTAATCTAACTCCCAAACGAAATATATAAATAAATGAAATAATATTATGAGTTAATTACATCAGATTTTTTGACAGAAGCAGTTCTGACAGCCAAGAGAAAAAGGAAAACTGAAAATCCCTAATATATTTTAAAAATTTAAAATCATTAAAAGCATAACTTTCACAAGAATCTCATTTGTTAAAGCATAGTTGAGAAGCTGGAAGTAGATGTGCTGCTGTATCAAGTGTATTGCACAGGAAAAGAAGGATTTAATCACATTGACATTGAACCTTTTGTAAGAATAACAATTTGGAATGTGCTGCAGGGTTTTTGGATGAGGAGAGAGGAAATAGCAGAGACCTCCCAAACAGAAAAAATTCTTTACTAATAGAGCACATATAGTTTATGAGAATTAATTTAGCTACGGAACTTAGTGTCAGTAACACTGGTTGCTGCCTGGAAATTGGTGAAAATATGAAAACTTATGGGTTTCTCTTTGCAAGTGTAGTGGAAAAGGGTGTAAGCAAAGAGGAAGATGATGGCTGTAAAAGGCTAGGACAGCAGTAAGATGCTGGAAATTTGCAGAATGCCATCTGAGTACATTTGAACTAGATGATCTCAAGGTCCTTTCCAACCCTAACTATTCTATGATTCTATGATTTAGTAACTGTAAGGCTAGGATAGGACAGGATAGGATAGGATAAATTGGAATAAGATGATCTGAAATAGACTAGGCTGAAATAAAACAGCCTGGAATAGACTAGACCTGATGAGACCAGACTAGACTAGACTAAACTAGGTCAGTTGGAAGGGAGCTACAGGGATCACCTAGTGCAACTGCCTGACCACTTCAGGGCTGGAACCAAGTTAATTAAGGTAAAACATACTATTAAGAGCATTTTCCAAATGCCTCTTAAACACTGACAGGCTTGGGGCATTGACCACCTCTTTAGGAAGCCTATTTCAATGTTGGACCACCCTGTTGTAAAGAAATGCTTCCTAATGTTCAGTCCAAACCTCCCCTGGTACAGATTTGAACCATTCCCACATGTCCTATCATGGGATATCAGTGAGAAGAGATCATTACCTCCTCACAGGACATGTCTTCCAGCCCTTTTACCAGCTTTGTTGCTCACCTCTGGATGTAAGTTCAAGGGTATTAGTGAGATAAGGTTTGCATTTAGAGGTCTTATTTTACACAAGACCAGTTCTTAGAAGTGAAACATCAGCTGAGTTTTCAGGCACACAAGTCCTTCTTTGTATCTGAAGTAGAAGCAGGAAATTTCAAACCTAAATTCAAGCCAGGAACCATCGATTGTGGTTTAATTAGATGTGTATCAATTGAAGGAAAAAAAAGACAGTGACTATGGGATGTTACTAAGGAAAGTTGATAAAGTAGTTATTTCCTAGGAAATAAGAGACTTTTTTTTTTAATAGATTTTATGACATGACAGCTTAATGCCACCAGATCTCCCTGACAGCCACCCTAAATAACATCACAATAGAAACATCAACATTTATGGATCTTGCATTTGCATGTCCTGGGATGTAACAGATTTCATCCTGGGTAGCAGTTGTCCTCATGGTAGCAACATAGGGTAAACCAAGCAACACCTACACTGCAGGATGTACTCACGCAGTCGATAGAGAGCAGAAACACCCCACTGAAAATAAGGCAACGCGTAGAATAAAGTCACTCTCTCTGTCTTGATTCTTAATGAAGAATTAAAACAACATAGAAATGAAAACTCTGGAAAATTTTCAATTCTGTCGAATACCAGAAACAATACTGGTCTTTTTGCACATTATAATAGCCATCCCCAAAACTAACCACAGGCAGTGACTTATCTGTTTTCCTGTTTCTCATGAGAGCTATTATCCTATGACCCTAATGACATTGTCTTAGATCTACGTTGATTTTAGGGATGGCTTAACCTATACCTAAGTAAACTGAGCATTTTTTGCTTAACCTTAGCTTTTCTTAGCTCTTCAGTTTGATGCTTGGAAGAGGGACATGGATGTTCAGTAGCTTGTCTAAATTTTCCACATGTATGATTAGTGTGATGATAGGTGTTAGATCCATTTAAATGGTTCATCTTCCTTACTGTTACAAGTGCACACATAAGAGACAAATCTCAAATCCAAGTCCTGACAGTTGAAGTTCTTAGTAAACTGTGACATTTAAGTTTCAGGCTGCAACAACATAGATTATGATGTCTGAGCAACTGACATAAACATCTCTGAGACTTTTTATAACCAGCAAACCTCAATTTTCCCATCATTGTGCAAGGAATGTGGGCTGTTCTTGGAGAGTGTATGTCTGAAATGTATTTTCCTCTAAATGTGAAACTTCGTAAATCTCCATGCTCTCTACACTATGGTTCCTCTTAGCTCATGCTATCTAAATGGGGAGGGATGCAAAGAGTTTTAATAAGGCTCAGGCACTTAATCTTCCCTCCAATACACAACCAGTAGGGTTAAACCTTAAGAATACAATACAATGCAGCTGTTTGAAGAAGTGCATCTTTTCTGGAACTGTATCACCATTGAAACAGGAGAAGATCATGGTTTCTATAGAATCCTTGCCTCTTTGTTCGCCCATATTGAACTCCACAGGGGACACTTTCATAGTTATCCTTCTTTCACAACAACATACCTCCAAGACTTTCAGCAAAACAAGTTTTATACATTGGTATCCATGGCTGGTTTTCTATAGATATAATATTATCTTTTGGCTCTTTTAGAGGAAAATAATGGAGTTTAGAATTCCTATTTCTCAGGTATAAAAACAAAACAAAACAAAACAGTTTGTTTCACAATGTAGAGAAATTCTTCCTGGAATTTTCTGGACCTTGATTAAATATGAAAATATGTCACCAGTGTGCATAATTTAGAGTAGCTCCTTCTTAGATAGTGGTTCACCGCTTCAATTGCATACAGGTTTTATAGAGTAAAATACCAAGGACTTCATTTGTCTTTCTTTGCAAGTTTTCCTCACTTGACAGAACTGTTTTGCCAGAAGAAAACTCATTTTTTATTTGTGTTATAAAAAACTTGTTTTAATATATAAGTAGGCAAATTGCTTCTTCAATTTCCTTTAAGTGTTTTCTGGAATTTCCCATCCCTTATTTCTTTATTTCCACTTTCTTTTCTAAATTTGTTTTAAGAACTCTTCAAATTCTCCATCTTCCCTGTTAAGATTTTTTCTAAATGTCTCTTTCCCTTTCTCCCAGCATCTTACAATTCAAGAGCTGTCAAAACCAGTTGCTTTACTTGAATAAAGACTGAACATTGGTTTGTGTGGGGTTTTTTTACTATGCTTGGTTTATATTGCAGCATCTACTATAAGTTAAGAACTATACCAAGCATACTCTGATAGAAAACATCATTGATTCCAGCAAGAAAATTAAACCACAAGTTGATTAAGGCAGAATGCAGCTATCAGGGTCTTTTCTAAGTTCCTTAATTTCTCTTCCCTTATCAACACTTCTCATTAGGTAGTGATTTTTTTTCATCCATTGATAGCCTCCTGGCCTTGGACACAACATTGTTAGTTGTGGCTCAATAGGTATTCTTAGGGACTGCTTCAGATCATGGCAGCTTGTACATATCCTGCTCTGTATTAAAACTATCATATTTTCATAGAATCACAGAATAGTTTGGGTTGGAAAGGACCTTAAGATCATCCTGTTCCAGCCCCCTGACATGGACAGAAAAACCTCACATTAGACCATGTAGCCAAAGGCTCTGTCCAACCTGGCCTTGCACGCTGCCAGGAACGGATCACAGAATCCCAAGGGTTGGAAAGGACTTCAAAAGATCATCTAGCCCAACCCCCCTGCAAGAGCAGGGTAACCTAGAGTACATCACACAGGAACTTGTCCAGCCGGGCCTTGAATATCTCCAACGTAGGAGACTCCACAACCCCCTGGGCAACCTGTTCCAGTGTTGTGTCAATCATTCACAACTTCCTTGGGCAACCTGTTCCAGTGTTGTGTCAATCATTCACAACTTCCTTGGGCAACCCATTCCAGTGCCTCACCACTCTCACAACCTGAACTTCCCGTTTCAGTTTAAACCCATTCCCCTTGTCCTACCGCTACAGTCCCTAGTGATACATTACGAAAGTAAAAGGAAGATCAGAGTACTGGGCACAGTGGGCCTTAAAGAGCAAAGGATTTAATGTCATTGCTGTTGTGTAATTAATATCAAGAGCAATTCATTGTGAATAATATAAAAATAAATTTCTCCCTCCAAGTTCTGGCTTGGAATGTGTTTTATTAGATGTTACACTATTAAAAATGAGCAAAATTTATTGTTCAGTCATTAAATTAACAAGGTATTTTTTCTGCCCCAGGACTGGGTGAGCTTGGTAGCCGGTGCTATACGCAAATGGACATAATAAACAGGTGTAGCTGCCTCATTTCATTATTTGTTTCAGATGGGTTTTAATAGCTGCTGAGGTTGCTAAATGATAAGCAATATTTTATGCTGTGGGAGATGGCACAGGAAAAATAATAACACACAAGACCCTCAATATGGCTATTTGAACTGGCAGTTCTTTGTTGAAAGTGTCATTAACGACCGAGCTGTATTTAATACTTTAATAGAAGTGTGTCAGAGATATGAAAATGAACTGTTAGTGTTGTAAATGGGATTTTGCACCCTTCTTTCTTCCAAGAATTCATCCAGCTTGTACAGAAAATGTTCTCAGCAAATAAAAGCCCAGCCAACAGTTTCTCCGGGCTGCTGCTGATGTTAATTAAATTGGCCCTTGTATTGTCCTCTGTAAACTTGCCCTTTTATACTCTTGTAAACAAATCTCAGATTCGTTCTCTGACATATTATGGTTAGGTAAATCTGGAGCAACTTCAATGATCTCCAAGGGTCAGAGCCTCTACTCACTGAAAGTCCAGGATAAATTCACTGCAGTAGTTTGTATTTCATCAAGTTCATACTGCTATAAATGAAAATAAATTTGATATTAAAATCTATATCAATAGTAGAATTAATATGAAGGAGGTCCCTTCAGCCATCATCCAAATGTCATAGAATGGTTTGGGTTGTAGGGAAGCTTAAAGACCTTCTAGGTCCAGCCCACCTGCCCTGATATGTAGCACCTTCTTTTAAAGTACTCTATTCAATGGACAGAAACCATTTAATTCACTTTAAACATGCCAAAGAGGTCACAGAAAATCTGTCATACAGTTTAAGTACAGAGAGCGGAGAAAAGCCTGCAGATTTCATTTTTGTAGGTGTAACCACTGATTATTCCCAGCACCACTAATTTTGTTTCATTGACAAGTGGAACAAAAATCTATGGTTAATTCTTGCTTATGCATTGTGTGGGTTTGATCATATATGTAGCCACACTTTCAGAGAGTCTTTGCAGATACCATCATTAATCTGAAATTGCTGTAAACTAATACTTAGAATATGTATGTTTGGGGAAAGAAAAATGTTGCTCTGGAATGTTTTTGCAAGCAAATGTTGATATTTGTCTATATATATATGTATGTGTATATATATATATATATATATATATAATTGCAGAGTTCCTGGAGGCAACTTCTCATGCAAACATCTAAAAAGGATAAAATTTAAGGTAACTTTATACATTCAGAATCCTTCAATGATTTCATCTGGAAAACACCTTAAGGTTGATGGAGTCCAAGCTGACTTCAGAACTAGATCAGGTTGCTCAAGACCTTTTTCAGCCATATTCTGAATATCTCCAAGCCTGAAATTTCACAATTCCGCTTATTTTGCAGTGCTTATCTATCATCATGGTAGAGAAGTTTTTCTTTATATTTGTGTTGTATTTCCTGTGTTCCACCTTGTATCTTACCCTATCGTTGCGTATCATAGAACCATAGAATGGTTTGGGTTTGAAAGGACCTTAAGATCATCGAGTTCCAACCCCCTGCCATGGGCAGGGATACCTCACAGTAGACAATGTCACCCAAGGCACTGTCCAACCTGGCCTTGAACACTGCCAGGGATGGAGAATTTACCACTTAATTGCACAAGCACTGCCAGTGCCTCACCATTCTCACAGTAAAGAATTTCTTCCTTATATCCAACCTGATCTTCCCCTGTTTCAGTTTGAACCCATCACCTCTTGTCCTATCACTACAGTCACTGATGAAGATTCCCTCTCCAGCATCCTTGTTAGCCCCCTTCAGATACTCAAAGGCTGCTCTGAGATCTACATACAGCTTTCTCTTGTCTATAAGCGTATATTTGCTAGCTGAAGATGGCAATACGATCTCTTCTAAAGTCACAGAATCATACAATAATTTAGGTTGGAGGGCTTCTAGTCCAACTATCTGCTCAAAGCAGGTCTAATTAGATCAGGTTGCTCAGGACTGTCTCTAGTGAAGTCTTGAACACATCCAAAGGCAAAGGTTTTGCAGCCTTCCTGGAAATTCTGCTCCAGTATTTGCCCACCTTCCAATTCAAAAAACAAGAAAAAAATCAATCCTTGATGAGATCCCTCCGATCATGTTCAGTTAGCTGATTTATGCACTTACATGCTTCGGCTCTTTTCTCCCCTTCTCATTTAACATAAATTCCATAAGTATCTGAATCTAAACAATGTGAGTTTCTCTTCTAAACCTGAAAAGCACATCTTGACTGTATGAAATGGAATGGTTTGGTAGAACCAGCATTTCTCCTTAGATCCACAGTGTGATCCTTTTAGAAGTGATAAATGTTCCATCCCTGACAGTGTTCAAGGCCAGGTTGGACAGAGCCTTGGGTGACACGGTTTAGTGTGAGGTGTCCCTGCCCATGGCAGAGGGGGTTGGAACTGGATGATCTTAAGATTCTTTCCAACCCAAACCATTCTGTGATTCTATGATTCTATTGTTGGCCATAAATTGCATTAGTTTCCATTTATGGATAATCTAATTTGCATAGTTCAACAATAAACAAAAAAGATGATGGATCTCTAATTTAATTAAACAAGCATCTTAATATTATGACAATAAAAGTGTTATAAATATTAATGCAAATTTGTAACATACATGCATATATGTGTGAGATTTCTCCCTGCCCATGTGTGTGTGCAAAACTGCACGAAGTATCCAGAGAGTAAAAATGAGGCCCTCAATATCAGGAAAGGCATTTTTATAAAGGTAATAATGTAGTTATCACCATGTCATGTAGTGCAATTGATAGCAGTAGTCAAAATTAATGGACTTTGTAGTGCAGTGGATTAATGCACTCTGTGTACATTGTATAAATCTTCCAGCCTGGAATTTCATCTCGAATCCAGAACTAGACTGAATATAAATGGCAGAGGAAGATTTTTCAGTCTCTAGGCTGTACTGAAAATGGTGCAGTATTTTATAAGCTGACATTATTCATAAATAAAATTTATTAGCAGGACAGAGTTTGTCTAGAATTCAGCAGCATGTCCTAAGAAAATCCACATAAATGGCTTATAGAGTTTTCATGTTTTTCTCATTAGTCTCAGCTAATAAGTTCTTTTGTGTGTTTTATGAAATGTGATGCTGCATTGCTAAAAGTCTGTAGTTTCAAAAGGGATGTCTTTTAAAATGGGGATTATATTGTTTCTTTCTGTGCTAGAGTCAATTATCCCTTGCTATTGAAGACTGGAAATATATGAAGTAAATTCTGGTCTCAGAAAACCATGTTATTCATAACAAATACTTTAGTAATTATGCCACTTTAAGAAAATCAGAATCCATCATCATATTTCAGTTACTGCTATGGAAAACAATGCAACTTACAGAAGAAGTAATTCCTCTAAGTAATAAAGTAATATCAGTATTTTTCCCTTTAGCATAATCTCATAGTATCAGTTTATTCTCATAAATATGAAGACTTCCAAAAACCAGTGATTCTGAAATTTTGCCCCAAATAGTGTGGAATACATATCTATTTTCAGTAGTCTCATTACTCAACATACTTAAGCACTTAGAGAGTTGGTAGTCTTCTTCATTAATGTCAAACCAGTATCCATTATAATGAGTTATTTCAGCTTCCCACCTGTGCCCTGGAAGTGGCCTTCTCTTCAGTACCCTGGAGCAAAGTCAGTTATACTTGCTTTCTCTGCCAGCTAGGATTTTCCTTACAGAAGGAGAATTCCCAGGAGTTTTACTAGCTCAGCATTAAGATAACAGGTCAGTGCAAAGGAGCTATACTGAGACTCAACAGTTTAGATCAAAATAGCTTGTATCCCATCACATTATACGATATTCAATATTACTTGCAAATTGCCTACTCAACATTTTTCCTGCCCAGATGCTATACTTCACTTTTTGCCATCCAACATCCTTGAGTCCTTCTCAGGGCTGCTGTCAATCCATTTTACTCCTAGCCTGTAGTTATTCTTCGGATTGCCTGATGCAGGTGCAACTTGGCCTTGTTGAACCAGATCAGCCTGACTTCCTGGGCTTTTTTGCGCTTCGGAACATTTTCCCTTGGGATCTTGCTTAACCATTGTCTGAAAAATGGTAGTTTGATCTCCTGAAGTCCAAAATGTGTACATTTGGCTACTTACTTTTTTCAGTTCTCTCAGCATTTTCAATGCTACAATCTCAAGGTCACTGCAGGCAACTGTCACATCCCTGAATATTATCGCATTCATTACATTATATCCCTGAATCAGTATTACATTCATGAGTAGCAGATCTAGATACCAATTATTTCTCATGCCACAAGCAATTTTGTGCAATAAAAGCTACTGCTGAGCCCTGCTGATTGACCCTCCTAGCAAATATAGTTAAAGTCTTCCATAAGAACCAAGAGTAGTGATCAGGATATTTCAAGGAGGCTTCATTCATTATCTCTTTTTGATTAGACTGTCTATAGCAGATGCATGACACCGCTTCCTTTTTTCTTGTGACCTCCCCTCTGACCCTGACCCAAAAGTTCTTAACCGGCTTTATCACCTTTGCAGAACTCAATGTGTTTTATCTATGCACATGCTGTCCATCCAGACATGTTCCACATGGGCGTCCATCCTTGTATCCATCCACCGCCACACTCCAGTTTTACAGGTTATCCTGCCATTGGCTCCATAGTTGTGCAGTTATACACAGATTTGCAAGAAAAACATTCTGTCTGATTTCCCCTGCATATGTTGATGTGCTTTTGGGATGGGCCTAGAGGTTCTTAAAGGTCATTTTGTTTGTCTAAATTACCAGATTATTGTCATATAATGCTCTGGTGATACATATGCATTGTATTTTTGCCTAATTTCTGCTTTTTTTCATGACTTAAATAGTTCTCTCCATCAGAATACCTTTTTCAGAAGCTGGATTAAGGGCCTTTGGTTATATAGATAACTTCTCTTAACTTATGCTATTAAACTTGCTATTTTCTGTCATATGGTACCTTTCTGTCTTGAAAAGTTTGTTACAATCCTTGTGCCTGGATTGCACTGCCATATGAAGGAGTCATATGGCGTCACAATCTGGGAACTGGATGGAGACCACTGGATCATGTCACATAGCTTGAATACCAACTTCTAGTCATCGGTAACGTAAAAGTGAAAAGATCTGCTAATCAACTCTCAGTACTTTAAGCCATAAAGTTTGTTCTTAGTGTTGTTTTACATCCGGGTTCTTAGCTGACAGAAGTGAAATTTGTGTGCAAGTAATGGAAATTATTCAGATGCATTATATTTACTTTCTGTGGTTGGTACTTTTTCTAATGTTACTGTATTAGTGATATATAGATCTATCACAACATGTGCTGCCGTGCTTTGAATTTCAAGACTTAAAAGAAAGATGAATCTAGACATTAGCATTCTCATGGGCTTGGCCATCAATATTTCAGCTTAGGTAAACAGGAGCTTTGCCTAATTTATTGGTTCTCATTATATCTGGCATGTAGAAGCTGAATTCCCCTCTGCTTGGAAATTTCCCCATCTGCCTGGAAAATGACCTTTTCTGCTCTGCAAATCAGTCTAGCAGAAGGAACATAGCTGATTAATATCATAGAAAAATTACTTTACTTGTCACTGACTAGATTGTCATGATTTTGACCCATTTTTCAAATTAGTTAACATTTGTTTCCTTTCTCATGTTTCATGCATAATTTATTTGGATTCTCACTATACTTCTGCTATGCTTCCGGAGTGAGGCTGTTTTGTATAGTCACTCTTAAGAGCAATAGTAACACAACATTTGTCAAAGTGTCATAGTGAACAATGAAACCTCATTATATGTCACTCAGAGAGCTGAATGAAAAGTGATGCTACATCTAGGCAATTGTATACCTAAATCATGGAAGGTGAAAGATGGAAAACAAGTTTTCATTGCTTTGATTATATTTTGGTTTGATTTGTTCTCTGAAAGCTCTCACATAAGTCAGTGTTAATATTCTCAGTTTTGATCCTGCTCTGCTGGAGTTAGTGGGAATTTCACCAGTGATTTCACTGGGAACAGAAATAAAGTCCAAGTGAATGAAATCACTCATGTGTAAGAGTTTGCAAGATAAGATCCTCTAGGGCAGAGACTGTCAGTTCTTTTTGCACTGCACAAATATTCTTCATGCTAGACCAAAAAGAGTTGAACATCGCATGCCATATGAAATTGCTATACTGCAGTCCTTCCAGAATAACAGGTCATTACTCAGGTAGGAAAAATGGGCAGTATGAACAGTTCAGTTTGGCTACTCAAATGTACATTAGAAGTTATAATTTTTAATACCAAAAAAGATACTGAACATTTGCACCCTATCATTGAACAAATGGCTTTTTCTGTGACTTTTTCCGTTTCACGTTGTCTAACGTGTTATATGACTTTTTCATATGGATGGGATAATTTGCTACGTTGCTACTACACCAATCGCGAAGAGAAGCAAAAATAATTTCATCCGTATATTAATTATATCCTACGTATTCAAATTCCATGCACTAACACCTCTTTTCTCAAAGTTAAAGTTTGCTCACATTCCATCAAGTCCAGCTCTTCATCAGAAGAATGGGCAGAATCAGATGTTCATCATCAACATACAACATTCAACAGCAAAGTAGGCAATATAAACTAGCCTTTCTTAAGTGAGAATATCCTCATCCTGGAGTGAAGAAGAGAAGAAGCATCTTTTCCTAGAGCACAAGTTACTTGTATGGGTGTGGGATCAATCAAGGCTTCCCAGTGGCATGAATTGTTTGCATATAGCAGTTTCAGTAGAAAAGTTTTATGTGATCAAATACACTAAAAACCCCAGGAGTTAATCCAAGGATGAGAATGTAAAAACATAAGCATAAGCTTTACCATGTCGCTATGCAGCCACACTGTCAGTCATTGTCAAAATTATCGAGCGTAGCAGCATATCACATCTTTTCCTGTCAAAATGTTCCCTCTGACAAAGGTCAGTGCCTTCATGACATAAATCTGTTATCCTATTATAGTCATAAGTATCATGAGATGAAAGGAGTTGAATCAAATGTTTGGAACAGATAGAGTCAATGCAACTTAATTCAGGAAAGGGCCATATTTCCTTTTTCCCTTTGTCAGGCTGCCAGCCATCAGCATGAGCGTTCCCTCTCACAATCTGTTTGTGTTCCAGTGAGTAATAGCTTTTTACTGGCCTGGAAAATGACTATCCCATTATTAGGAAAGTGCATTCATGGGATCAAGTGCCTTTTGAACAGTTAAGTACATTGTGTCCTTTAAATAGGCCAGATTACTTCAGATGGAACCTTGGAAACTATGGCAAATATGTTGGAAAATTAAAAATATAGTATATCCAGTACTGAAATCAGGCATATTTATGAGCTACTCAAATATACAGCAACTTGAAATAGTTTGTTACTTAGTGGAATTTATGAGGGGTATTTCTTCCCAAGAACCAACATCTCCAATAAGTCATAGAATCACAGAATACATAGGGTTGGAAAGGACCTTGAGATCATCTAGTTCCAACCCCCCTGCCATGGGCAGGGACACCCCACACTAAACCATATCACCCAAGGCCTCATCCAACCTGGCCTTAAACACCGCCAAGGATGGAGCATTCACAACCTCCCTGGGCAACCCATTCCAGTGCCTCACCACCCTCACAGTAAAGAATTTCTTCCTTATATCCAATCTAAACTTCCCCTGTTTAAGTTTGAACCCGTTACCCCTTGTCCCATCACTACAGTCCCTGATGAAGAGTCCCTCCCCAGCATCCTTGTACATTTGTGATAGATGTAAAAGAAAGAAAAATAATAACATGAGGCATAAATTATGTCAAATTGCACACAGCAGTGTTTTGTTTCACATCTGTTTGAAAACATCCCAAATCATCATAAAAGCTATGAGCATGATTCTTGCTCCGGTAGCATCAAGGTGAACTGGAAGTAAAGCAACTGAAATCAATAAATGCATTTGAAAGTAAAACTATGGCAAACACTAGGGTTATCGAGCTTACCGGTTATAAACATATGTTGGCTAAAATACATATAAACATTGATTAACATGAGCCAAGAAGTGGAAATGATAGATAGCAAGTTTTCTGGATGGGACTACCCTGTTTCTTACAAACAACAAGAATCATAGAATAGTTAGGGTTGGAAAGGACCTTAAGATCATCTAGTTTCAACACCCCTGCCATGGGCAGGGACACCCCACACTAAACCATATCACCCAAGGCCTCAACCAACCTGGCCTTGAACACCGCCAAGGATGAAGCATTCACAGCCTCCCTGGGCAACCCATTCCAGTGCCTCACCACCCTTACAGTAAAGAATTTCTTCCTTATATCTAGCCTAAACTTCCTCTGTTTCAGTTTGAACCCATTACCCCTTTTCCTATCACTAAAGAAGTCTGGACTAAGTTTGTTGCCTCCTAATCATTAAAATATTATACCTATGCTAAAAATAAACTTAAGTAAATGGGGGAGGATAGTGACCTGGAATTTGCACACTACTGTAAATTGTAAATTCTAGTGTTGAGTTGGAAGAATCTGATTATCCAGCCACAGAATACAGAATTGCAGTGTTGGAGGACTGATTGCACTATTTTTCATCTCTTACTGGTTAAATCTGTGATCTACACTAAATTACTTTTTCATGTTGAAAATCAACCAAAAGCATTGTAGATTTCATATATACAGCACCTGCTGATCCCTCCTGAGTGAATGGCCTCCAGGATTTACAATTCTAATAACAGGAATCTTAAACAGGAGTGATAGAAAAAGTGTATTGTTTGCTTGTTTGCTTGACAGCCCTTTATCTTCCTTTAGAAGCTGAAAATGGAAAAAACCTGAAACTGAAAAGCAAAACAAAAAATGCAGCCAGCCTTAGATAAAATAGAGAAAACATGGTCAGTCCCATCTTTACTCCCTAAAGAAATGTGTTTAGAGCTTAATTCTTATCCACATCTGTTTCAAATGTGTCAGTTGTGGTCTTGCCTCCTCCTCCTGCAGTTAATATAACTGGAGAAACCTTTCTGTTGAATGTACTTTCCCCACAACTTCCTTCCTCACGATATTTTATGGGTTCCAGTTGTAGCTTTAACATCCTTGTTGCTCATATTCCCTTTAATCGCTTTTTCTCCATGGTGTAGCTGCCAGAAATCGATGCCTTAGCACGCTTAACGTGGTGTAAGTGACAAGTAGGCATCACAACTTGTGTGGGAAGGTAAAGGGTGACATCAGAGAAATCTTTTGTCTGGGGTCTTCAACTTTGTAAGAAGGTGCTAGTAGGGTATTTCTGATTTACACAATTAGATTAAAGCAAAATGAGAAGTAAAAGGGGAAGCAGGAATTTGGATCGATCTCTGGGCAGTGAATCTGAGGAAGCCAAGATTGGAGTTTGTATTTAGGTAGTGATTAGCAGGAGAAATATTTATAAAAGGGTCTTGAAATAAGTGCTGTAACTTAGATGCTTATTCTATAATGACTAGGGCAGGAAGTACAATACAGTTTGCTTTTATGAACTCATGCTCTTAGGATGTATCTGTGAAATCAAACTGAAGGTAAACCAGTGATAATTCAGCTTCTTACTTTTAGGCTTTTTCATCTATCCAAGAACAATCAGTGATGCATGTCTGAATCATTGACATCAAACCTAGTAGCGGTAGTATAAAAACCTCAAAACCGGTTCTTGCAATACTTCTTCTGGTCATTTCATCATAGAAACATGGAGGCCAAGGTATCTGAGTGAGAATTTCTCCTATCAGAACTGAAAGAATTTGTCAGAGAACAGGGGCAAGGCTTAAAGTACATCAATTTTTACTTTTCTCTGAAGTCAGATATGAAGCCTCTTTCCTAACTGTTTTGATGGTCATGTCTAGTTTCGGACATAGAATCATAGAATAGTTAGGGTTGGAAAGGACCTTAAGATCATCCAGTTCCAACCCCCCTGCCATGGGCAAGGACACCCCACACTAAACCATGTCACCATGTTAAGTTTGAACCCGTTGCCCCTTGTCCTGTCACTACAGTCCCTGATGAAGAGTCCATCCCCAGCATCCTTGTAGGCCCCCTTCAGATACTGGAAGGCCTGTCTGAGGTCTCCACGCAGCCTTCTCTTCTCCAGGCTGAACAGCCCCAACTTTCTCAGCCTGTCTCCTTACAGGAGGTGCTCCAGTCCCCTGACCATCCTCGTGGCCTCCTCTGGCCTTGTTCCAACAGTTCCATGTCCTTTTTATGTTGAGGACACCAGAATTGCACACAATGCTCCAAGTGAGGTATATGTTTTGTAGCAATCAGTTTTAGAAGCTTAATAACAAGCTTATGAAGAAGTAAGTTTCTGAAGTTTTACATTTTCTATCCTTCAACTTTATTCAGTTTCCTTTTCTTCTTATATCATGACTAAAACCTGAGTAGTAATGGCAGCAAGTTGATCTTTCATCACTCTTGGGGTTACCTGCCTTTATTTTTTACTGATTGTCTTAAAATGGCATGAAATACAGTAAGATAATTATTTTTAATACTTTTAATATTAATTCTTATTTTAGCCTCTAAAAATCTGAAATTTTTAGATTCATTAGTCTCAGGCCCTCAGTAAATTGAAAATAAAATGATATATGATGAAAAAAGCCATGGAACAACAACAAAATCTTCTAGAAATCCAGAGAGAAGGTTCAGCTATTGTTTTGAAATCAGTTGTCCTATTACTCATATCATAAAAGATAAGACCAGAAAGCATTTCAATCATTAGTAATTTCCTCTGTCGTTTCTGATGCTATATGTGTGCAAGATTCATATGCAGATCAGACTTGAGACAAGAAAATTAATATTAGCCGCAAACGTGAAAATACTCATCTAAAGTTGGGGTCGACCCAAGGATGGGGAGGAGGGTGTGTATCTTGATGCATTGCTGGCATACAACATTCTCACCAGAGTGGCTATTTTCATATATTCCACGATCATAGTTTAGATCACAGTCTTTATCTATAGATATATACGCCTTTTTCTCTTTTTCTCCTTAGGAAGTTGGTTTGTTTTTCATAGGATTTGTTCAGACATCCTGCTGGCTTTATTGAGGTAAGAGCACTAGATGTGGGCAATGCATGTTTTAAAAACATCTGTCATCAAATTTGATGTGAAACTGAGTACAAAATCCAATAAGAATTCATTGTTTATGGATGAGTTTGTTGTGTGGGAGAGACAGGTTGTGTGAGAGGAAAAAATGTCAAAAGAAAGGAGTAGATAAAGCTATTAGTGTGGTACAAGCAGGTGAACTGGTTTTGGAGGTTATGGCACAGTTTATGTGCACTAGCAAAATGGTTCCTGTACCAAGCATCGGGATACTCTGTGTACTCTGTGCGCTTGCCGACTATGAGATAGGGAAGGATGGGGTTTGCATACCCACCACCCATTTGTACGTCGACTGCTGCTCCATTCCCATTGTACTGACCAGATTGTCAGCACAGTCAGGCCATGCAGGTGTGAAAGAGCTGCTCTGCTGATAAGTTCAATAGTAAAAAAAGAAAAAAAGTGGAAAATGATACTTTTGCTTCTTTCTCTCCTTAAAAACACCACCTCTCCAATCTTACCTATTAATCTTGATGTGGTTTTGGTTATAACTTAAGTGCTAGAATCCTTTTGATATGCATATGGCTTTGTCTCAGGTTCCTATGGAAATCATCACTATAAACTTCTGCTAGTTTTGCCATCTTGGGTAGGGGGAAATCTTTGTAATTGTTTGCAGGCTTGCACCAGGGTCTGGTGTATGTTACTCTGGACAAACTACCCATCTTTTCCGATAGACACTATTGCTATAATACCCATGTCAGCTAATTTGAAAGACATAGGATTTCCTATGTGCAGTATTTTCAATAGTGGCTGGATTAAAGATGGCATTAAATATTTCCAGTCATGAAAGGAGATAAATGGTCAAAGTGTTCAAACTCTCTCATTGAAATATTAAAGCCAAAGTTCAGTCTGAATGACTGTAATTACCAGCACGTGGTTTGATATCCCACCAATGAAACGGCTGGGCCAAGAAAGATGCAGATTAGTAGAAGTCAGTGGAGTATTTTGCAGTGAAACAAGACAGGCTTCCATTCTCTACTACACAGGCCTGCATGAATGTAGTGAAAAGGGGACTACTATAATTTGCTCACCTGTTAATTATTCTTATTAGTTCCTGTTATTTCATGTTTGTACTGAAATAATTTTGAAGTCTTTGACCAGGCTGAAGCCAATATATGAATTCCACACAAGCAGAAGGATGTTGTATAACTACAGTCCTTTCCTGCAGAAAACCTGTACTGCCATTCTGAGGAGTCAGAAAAAGGGGTTGAGCAGATTTCCCTTGACAATACAAAAGAAATCAAACAGAAACAGGAGACTGGTTTAAACATTAAGACAATGTTTTAGAATACACATTTTTACTTCCATCTTTCTGGTTTGATTTGGTGGGTGGTTTTTTGGTGTTGTGTTGAGGGTTTTTTTTATTATTATTATTTGAATTATAACCTATGTTATAATAAAAAATTAGGTTTTTATAGGATTCTTGGAGCTACAAGTTTTAGAAAAAAATGCAAAGAGATATGAGTAAAGCAATAAAAGTAAGAATATTTAATAGACAAATTTAAAACATAACTTCATGTATACTTATGATGGAATCAAGGACTTTATTATCTATGTGTTAGCCCTGTTTACCCACGTCTCCATGATGGTATTGAAATCCTTTTTCCCTCCACCACAGTATCACACATTTGATGAAACAATATCATATAAAGGGAAGGGGGCTTCCTGAGTTCCATATTTTCCTATTGATTGCCATGCTTTTTTGTTTCTTTCATGATGCATTCCAGATATGTTTTGCATTAAGTCATTCTTTATGACCTTGGATAAAATTGCACAACTCTTTCTGTTGTTTGTTTATTTCTCCATCATTCAACAGAAGAGCGATTGAGAAAAATGTGTAACGTGCCTGACATTAGATATTTTAGTAGAAGAAACACGTGCTATAGCTACCCACCCTGCAAACATATGTGGAACCGCTTATGTGTGGTATATAGTGTCAAGAATGAAATCCTTCTGTTTAGCTGCTGCATATGCAAGAGATGCAAGTATCTGTGGTACAGACTTTCAGAGTGGCATATTGTACAAGTGTGATTGTCACTATGGCCTTTCTAATGTAAATCCCCAAAACATGGTGTGATACTGTTTGGAGCTTTTACAATGGGAGTCTATCTCTCATGTCCAGTCTTTGCTGCCTCAGTCTGTCCTGTTGACAGCGGTCTTATGGCTGCTCTGACATATGCTGACAATATCAAGCTTTTAAGGAGCTTGGGCTTGCAGACCTCAGCTCCACTATATCCCTCACACAAACTACACAAAATCCCCCAGGAGAAAATGGACAGAATCAGCATTATAGGGAGTTTTCTTCAGTACAAATGTGTCTAAATCCAGCTACTTTACACTTTCTAATCAGAACAAAGAGGATGAACTGGAATCTGGCCTGAGGGTCTTTAATATTACATGAATTCAAGTTGTGCAAAAGGCTTTGTGAACTGATACCATGAGACTACAACCAATTGTGCAATCTCAGCTACCCTACAATGCCATACATATGCAAAGGATCTTTAGTCTGATAGAAGGGTGGCTGACACCCAGTGCTGCGATATTGTCTTCTCTCTATTAATCTCTGCAGGTTGATTTTGGCACAATCTGCTCTGTACCCTGAGATCTTTGTGGCTAGGAAAGAGCCTGGTTTGTCTTGCAAAACTCACTCAAGGCATCTCAGACTTCCCAAGCAAAGAGCAAGCCACTGCGATGACTTTGAAAGACCAAGTTGGAAGGAGACAGTGTTTCCTAGAAGGATCTATCCAACTGTTTATCAGTGCATACAAATCAGGGCAAAATGCTGGTATTCACTCAGAATGGGAAAAAACCATCTGCTGAATCCTCTGGGTTGCTGCCTCCTTTCTTCCTGATCTGACCATGGGTATTTCAGAGGTTGAGTTGAATAATATATTTCCATTAAGCTGTAAGTCACACTTCATTGCTGTCCAGCTGAAGAACTGAGAACTTAGCATTTAGTTTAATATCCCTTTCAGATCATCTGCTTTATTCAGAAGCTTCCCTTTCTAAATATAGTCATTCCCTGCAAACAGAAGCCTGTCATCACCTGTTCTCTACTTGTTTGCATGCTGATAGCTCTTCTCATAAATTCCATTAATTAATGAATAGTCAGCAGGGAATTGTCTCCTCAGGCTCATTAAAGAAATGGACACTAAAATGATATGAAAGCAGCTGCCTCCTTTCTGTCATTCCCTTCTGACGGATATTGCTTTCCTCATCAGCACTAAATTATAACACTGCTTTGATTAGCAGTCCGGTTACTTGCTGCAGCTGCATTTGGAGATGGGAATCTTAACTACATAGTCGTGTTTAATTGATATCCTCATCAAACTGTTAACATAGTAAAAAAATGCAGCACTTCAATACATCAAGCTTGTGTACGTATATTAAATACTGCTGGATGTTTTTATGACCTTGTAGGCAGATTGAAAAGACATGTTGTTTCTTGAAGCTTTCTAATAAGCCACTGATTATTACCTGTGTTCATTTGGGAACCAGAAGCAAAAATCTGTGCAAAATCTAAGGATCATCCTAAACACAAATGTTTTTGATCACCATTGCAGGGCCTAAATGTGAATTCTTGTTTCTATGCTACAACAACAACAACAAAAAAATAGTTAGAAATTACTTATCTTAAAGCAGAGGATGAGATCTGAATTTCACCTAAAGTTTTGTAGTCAAAAACTGTTCTTCACCAAAAGAGTAAATCTATGTTGAGCAGATAATCTACATCACTATTATGTTATAGATTATTATATGCATTAATTATATATAATATTATAAAAATTATATAATATGTTATAAATTTTTACATTATATATTATGTTATTATATATTATAACGTTTGGAAGATGTTCTAATTCGTACAAGAAGGGTGGATGGGCCAGATCTGCCTATATACACAATTGTATGTAACCTGTGCCAGATTCAGAGTTTAAATTCTATCTCATCCCTTGTTGTTGAAAACTTAGTCATAGAACAGACCACATCAGGGCAGGCTTCTAACACTGCTGAGACACGCTGGCTTTCTATTACCACAGTCTTTAAACAGGAGATATCCTGTAGTTTTGTTGTTAAGCATTCTTGTTAACTGTGTCTTTAGTGGTTAGCACTTGCACTCAGATTAAATCAGTTCACTTAGGTCTGGGACCAAGTGAGAGATGGAAACAAGGAAAGGGGGAAAGTCTTTGGTCTGATGCTGAAAACCAAATTCAAGTTCAACCCAAAGGAAAGAAGAAAGGGGAAGAGGAAGAGACCTTACAGCAGTCTTTCAGTACCTTAAGGGGGTTAAAAAAATGCTGGAGAAGGACTTTTTACAAGTTCTCAAACATAGTTCTCAAATGAACTAAAATAGAATGGAAAACTTCAAACCTCTTTGTCTTCCTGTGCGCGAAGTTGCATTCTAGGACTGCATTTGAACTTTCACTATCAAATGTAATCACCTTTTGTTGACAAACCCAAAACTTTCAGACTCAAATGTGTTACCTTATTTATATAAGTAAAGAATCCTTGCCTTACCTTGAAAACTGCTCAAAGATTTCCATTAGGTGTTTCAGATTTTGTGAAGGGTGAATCTGGAGTTGTTTATTAATCTAGAATTTAAAATCCTAATTATATTTCATAGGAAGATTAACATTTGAAGGGACTCTCTCAGTTGTCTCCACTTGCTGCATTGTTGGAACATCATTTGTTTCCATATTGTTGCGTTCATCAGCATGGGCACACACCACCTCAACTGTCTTAGCTGTGAGATCTGGTCTAGATTCAACCTGTGTATAGTAGCACTTTTGCTTACACTTTTGGAGCTTCAATAACTAAAAAAAGGATGATTTTTACTAGGTTTGATGTGTGACCCTTACTTATAGAGACCAGTAAATGTGGGTTCAGAAAAACCCTAGGTGAGACATGTGTTGATCAAACATGAGTCTTAGTCTCCTGTTGTAACCATCTTAAATCATTCTGCTGCGAAGAATCTCAGCTTTACTATTCCATTTGGACTTAGCAGAGAAATTTGGCCTTTAAACTGAGGCAGCTGGACTTTTCAATAGTAGTTAGAATCCCACTTTCCCCATTCAGTTCTTCAATGCAAATGTTCTCAGGTTTTGTTGATAGTGCTGTATCCTGTTAAATATTATTACTTTGATTAAATAACCAAAAATATTTCATTTTCTCTTTCAAATGCTTAACTTCTTTCTTTCTTTTATAGCCTGTGATGGCAGTGTATGTATTAATTGAATAATGTCTCCCTTTGAACTGTCTTGTAGCAGCAGTGAATAGATCTCGGTAGCTTAGTACAACATATATATCACATTTTTCTGCAAGTCTGTGTGGGATTCACATCTGGTTTAGGATTATTTAGAAATGTCATGGCTCCACCATGAAGAAAAGTATAAAAAACATTCTTTGCAGCAGTTTGTAACTGGGTCCAAGTGTGGGCATCTCAGCTGCCTTAAATTAGATGAAATTAATTTGAGCCCAGGAGGATTGTTCATGGGCATGTTATAAAGTTCATGATGCAAATTCAAAACTTCCAGTGGCTTGAGTAGGTTTTAGCTATAATTCAAATAGGTGTGGATTCTAAAATGACTCAGTTGTTATTCTTGGAACCTGGTACACATCTGCTGATTGTTGCAATAGTTAGTCTTGTTCTTATCTTTTTAACAGAAATTTTAATAGCAGTTATGTTCACTGAAGATGTTAGAGGTATGCAGTTCCTTCAGACCTTTCCTTTGCTGAACAGAAGTTTCTTGAAAGCCATTTTCTAATCCAAGGATCCAAAAACATTTGGGTTTATCAATTCATCTCACATAAACAGGCTGGTTATCCAGTGGCAGAAGTGCTTTCAGCAGTCAGGGAGGTTAAGTATGCATTTATTCCATGTATGTAAAAAGGTTTACCTATTTTTAAACCTTTCATTTTTTTTTTCAACATCTACATCTCTTTTTGCGTATATTGATCTCTAAGCTTCAAGTCATTAAATGATGTATGCCTCTTAAGATAATTCATTAATTATAATATACATTCTTGTTAATTAAAATGTGCAGTTAGCTTAGTATTTGACTTTGCTGTTCAATTAATTCACTAGATCCTTTAAAGTAAAAGCCAAGATATGATCTTCCAGTAGTGTTACACTTGATGCTGTTGTTCCACACCAACTATCGTAATGTAATAATAAAACAACACAAAAAGTGTGCATCCATTACGGAGGAAGCAGGCTCTCTAGCTGCTAGTAAGGATGTGAAGACAGGAGAGGTGGGGAAATTACTAGATTTAAGATCTGTGTCCACAGTTATGTAGAGAAGGAGCTTGTATGAAAGGAAAAGCGAAAACTTAATCTCTAAAGAACTTTTACTTAACCATACAGGCAGATAAATCAGTGTTTTGTACCACTGAAAAAAACCCTACTTCTTTTCTAACACAAGAGTGAAGAGTAACAGGTAACCTGAATTAACCTGAGCTGGGTTGTTTTTCATTTAGAAATGTGCAATGTATAAGTCTATAACTAATGTGTTTTGATTGATGTAAGCTGTAGTTAGAACCCTACTGGAAGTCCTGTGATGAAAAAGCTTCTTCATCTGTGACTTGCCGCCTGAAGAGCTTTGCTGCTGGGATTATTGACAGTGGTTGACAGCGTGGTGAACTGCAGCTATTTCCACTCAGTCAGGAACCTGAGATTTTCCCAAGGCAAAGAACGAGTTTTACTTTTTGGACACACTTGGTATTTGTGTTGCCTTGGAGAATATGATAAAAGAAACTTCTGCAATACAGATATAATGATATTTGGAGGAAAAATCAGTTAGGATGTAGTCTTTGGCCCAGAAGACTTCAATAGATTCAGGAAATTACTGACACCTCGAACCTCTTCATAGAATCCTAGGATGGTTTGCATGGAAGGGACCTTAAAGCACATCCAGTTCCAATCCCCTGCCACAGGCAGGGACACTTTCCAGTAAACAAGGTTGCTCTAAGCTCCATCTAACCTGGCCTTGAACACTGCCAGGGATGGGGCAGAATTGTGGTTTAAGCGCAGCCAATAGCTAAGTACCATGCAGCAGCTCACTCAGCTCCTTTAATTCTCATGTATCAGTTTGTTTATTGTCTTTATTAGAAACCAAGAAACACACATCTTATGTATTCATTGCTTCACGTTAAAGTAATTATTCAGCAATTGAAATTAGTGGAAAAATACTACATGTGAGAAGGTGAGTGTAAAGATCATGTAGTCAGGTCATTGTTTGCATTAATTGCGTTATGTGGACTAATACGCTGCGTAAATAAAAGTGGCGCTAGTTCCTTGTCTCTTCATACAGATCATTCTGTGTTTCTCTAATTTCCAAATGTCTGAACAAGGAAGCTTATTTATACTTGTATGTAAACCTTGCTCTTATCTTCAGGAAAGGAAATATATTCTTGTTTATATAAACTCCTCTCTCATACAAATTCATACAAAGAGATTAAAACAAATAGCAATAATCTATGTTATGTAAGAAATGGTCAAAAGGTGAGACATTCTTTCTAGCCATATTTTAAATCTAATTCAGAGGTTCCTCAGATTAAATGGTCTTATTATAGATTTCACTTTCCAGTTTGGATTTCCTATTATGATGATCTTTTCCAAAGCACAGCACCAATGTAAGCAGTACATGAGAGCCTCATACTTTTAGAACTATACTGGGGTACAGCGATCACATTAGAAACTGATATGGCACCCTGATTCCTTTTTAAGAGTGTATATTAGATAAGTATACAGTAAGATGTTTAGTCATGAAGGACAATAAGAAGATGCTGCCTTGTAATGGAGCAGACCTGAGGCATAAATAAGTTACTGCAAAAAGAAAGCTTTTTCTTGCTTCTTACCTAACTCCAGTTAATCAGGACTAAAATGTCCTATTGTGGGTATGAAAGTACTGTTTACTCAGGTATTAAGAGTGCGCTGACTGGTCCTTTAAAGCAGAAGTTCAAATCAAATCACTGTCAGATGCGTCAAAAACGTATTTTTAAGCTCTTTAGGAAGAAGGAAATCTGAAACTTTAATGAGAGTGATTGGAATTGTTTTGATAAATGGCACAGTAGAAAGGACATGCAACTGTTTAACAAGAGAGTAATTGTGAATGTCTTCCTTCATGTCTGTTGCGCTAGTTGCCAAGAATAAAACAAATAAATATGCATCCCAAACTAGATACGAAAACAGCTTCACTACCAAGGAAAGGCGTCTAAAGGATAAGGGGTTTCCAAAGCCGTGAATATGAGCAAATATGAACAGAAGGAATTTAGGGTTATTTGGGATTATCGCAGCAACCCAAATAAAATGGATTTTAACGTCGATCTGTTTTTGTGAGATGCAGATGAAACACACAAAGACGCTTTAGGGAGGATCAAATTTAACAACTCTGAAACTTTGTGTATTTAAAAACATAATATAAATTTTAATCATTATTTCCATATGGGAAGTTCTGCGGATGGAGCTGCAGAGCTTGCAGAAATACAACTATTTATACCAGTGTTTGTGACACTGGGGCTAACAAGCAATGTCTCACAAGGACAAAAGGGAAATGTGCTATAAACACTGGGATCAGCATCATGGCAAAATGCCGATTTCCATCCCCTGCCAGCTTTCACAGACTTCAGGCCTCCGGCTTCTTTTCTGTAGCACATTCTGTCCATGATTTGTTATGGAAGTTCTGGGCTGTGTGGGATTTGAGAGAATATATGTGGAAGACAGTACATTTTCTGTAGTTTTAATACAGTTATAGGTGACAGGACTTGATGATGAGGTGATAATTTGCCTTTTTTTCTTAGCTGGCCAATAAAACCACTACAATACCTTTAAGAAAATGAATCCTAAAGAGATCTTAATGAACCAGCTGATAATTTACCATTACCATAGAATCATAGAGTCATAGAATAGTTAGGGTTGGAAAGGACCTTAAGGTCATCCAGTTCCAACCCTGTGCCAGGGGCAGGAACACCTCACACTAAACCATGTCACCCAGGGCTCTGTCCAACCTGGCCTTGAACACTGCCAGGGATGGAGCATTCACAACTTCTCTGGGCTTACTACGCCCTGAAATATTTAAATGCTCTTTCAGTGAGGAAATGGCTGTTAATATGATTGTTCAGTGACCGACCCACCTACCTAAACCTACAGACTGTCTCAGACTGTCTGTTTTCCTTTCTAATGGCTGGAGTTTGCATTTATCACTTCTTTGGGCAACCCATTCCAGTGCCTCACCACCCTCACAGTAAAGAAGTTCCTTATATGCAACCTGAACTTCCCTTGTTTCAATTTGAACCCATCAGCCCTTGTCTTATCACTACTGTCTCTGTTGAAGAGTCCCTCTCCAGCATCCTTGTAGCCCCTCTCAGACACTGGAAGCTGCTCTGAGGTCTCCACGCAGCCTTCTCTTCTCCAGGCTGAACAGCCCCAACTTTCTCAGCCTGTCTTCATACAGTAGGTGCTTCAGCCCCTGATCATCCTCATGGCATCCTCTGGACTTGCTCCAGCAGCTCCATGTCCCTCTTATTTTGAAGACACCAGAACTGTACACACAAGTTTCTTGTTACAAAAACTTACTTTGAAACAAATATTGTTGCACCTTAAACCTCCACTGAGTAAACACAGTAATCAAGGAGGGTCTTGAACAGTGGCTGGAAAAATATAAGCCAAAATTGAATTGCTTTTTCCTCTTTCTACTTAGTCTACTCAGCTTTTAAATGCAGGATCTGCTGGATGATAATTCATTGACAGAGTTTATTATATTTTCAAATTTGGGGGAAAAAAGTAAAGAATCACTGCATTTCAGACAAGGAGTATTTAGCAAACACAGCTTCCCTTGGAGCTTTGTACTCCACGTAATTACATTCCCCATACAGTAATTGAAACTTGTGAATACGTCAAACTGTGTGTTTTCACAAACCAGCAGTAATCAACTCAAATGATTTAAATTCACTATTTGACATAATTGCTATAAATATGACAGAATAAAAGATATTTCTGGGGTGTGTTGCTTCCTGACTATATCAAATGAGTATCTAGGGAGAATAGTGCATTGTGTTCTTATGTAAATCTGCAGGATAGCAGCAGTCAGTATACTGGATTCTTGTTTTCTTCAGGAATTTTATTCAGGTTTACTAAAGGATTTACTAAAATGGAAGGGAAAACTCTGTGGACCATCCGTGTACATCTCTGATTCCAAAATTACCGTCAAATCAAGCAATTGGAAACTGCTGGCCAGAAGCTCTGCAGCCATCAGCAGGAATAGCTCCACTGAAGTCAGATAAAACAATGCTGATTCTTATCAACAGAGAATTCAAATTGCACTTCAAGGGAGCATACCCATGCTGGTTGCCCTACGTTGTTGCAATAGACTTGTCACCTCCACAAAGACTATTCTAAGACAAGGGGTTTTACTATTTGCTGTTCATTTCATGTGTGACAGAAATGGCTCTCAAGGAGTTCATGAAAGCCAAATGCTGATCGTAGTTTCCAGCCCTTCTCAGCCTTGGAGATGCCATCAGTCCCTAAGAAAAAGATTTCTCCAACACGTTTGCTGTGCAGATTGAAAGGAAAAGGAGAGGGCAGGGAGGATGGAATTGGTCTGGGTGTCCTAAATTGTGGTTGGATGTTTCTTAGCATAAAGTTGAGGAGTTAGTTTATCCCAGCCTGACAAAAAGGCACACAGGATATTAACTGATAATGTGTATCCCTGATGGCGAAAAGAATAAATGGAGTCATTGCAGGAAATGGATGCATAAGAAAACCTTTGTACCGTGGTGTTAGGAAACACAAGAACTTTCCAGGGGTCTTTCACAACATCTCAGTTCTATCTACTCTTTGGTAGTCCCTGGAGGTAAGATGAATCAAAGAATAGGAAAGGAAAACCAGAAAGTCATGCAGATAACTTTTCCATCCCTTTAATTATATATGTGGATTAAAAGGCAAAAAAAAAGATGAAAAGAAAACGCAATCCTGCCCCAGTTGCATTGCAGTTGTTAAAGAGTAATGCAGCCACTAAACATGTATTACTGCAGCAGGAGCAAGAGAGAAGGAACAAGATTTAAAAAGGGGGTTTATCTCTTACTTCATAGAATCATAGAATAGTTAGAGTTGGAAAGGACCTTAACATCATCCAGTTCCAACCCCCCTGTCACGTGCAGCGACACCTCACACTAAACCATGCCACCCAAGGCCTCATCCAACCTGGCCTTGAACGCCTCTTACTCTATAGTACAAAGCTGAGTTTAAACTTATTCACTCATCATTTCTGTCTCCGTAAGTTCCCTCAAAAGTCAGAACTCCTTGCGTACATTCCCTTCAGTGGTGCACTGAAGTGGCTGGATGTAGAGGAATATCTTAGGCAAGAGAGCTAACTTGTTTATCAGTATTTTTCTCTTTATTATTATTCTCTTAAACAGAAATATTTTGTGTTTTTCTTCTGCAAACAGACTGATCTGCACTTGAATATATATAGAATCATAGAATCATAGAATCATTGAATAGTTAGGGTTGGAAAGGACCTTAAGATCATTCAGTTCCAACCCCCTGCCATGGGCAGGGACATCTCACACTAAACCATGTCACCCAAGGCCTCATCCAACCTGGTCTTGAACACCGCCAAGGATGGAGCATTCACAACCTCCCTGGGCAACCCATTCCAGTGCCTCACCACCCTCACAGTAAAGAATTTCTTCCTTAGATCCAATCTAAACTTCCCCTGTTTCAGTTTGAACCCGTTACCCCTTGTCCTGTCACTTCAGTCCCTGATAAATAGTCCCTCCCCACCATCCTTGTAGGCTCCCTTCAGATACTGGAAGGCTGCTCTGAGGTGTCCACGCAGCCTTCTCTTCTCCAGGCTGAACAGCCCCAACTTAAAAAGGGGTCAAAAAAGTTTGAACCCGTTACCCATATTTGCAGAACCACGATATTTTTAAAAAGTAATCATATCTATCCAATATCTAGCTTAAGAAATGATACCATGAAAGACATAGCTAAACACCCCAATTATGAATCATGTATCACTGATTCAGTCTGTTTCTTCAATATGAGAAGTATCGGCCTGGCAAATCAACACAATTGTTTCTCACCCAGAGCTTCTTCTAGCTGCAGAATGGCCACTTGAGCTGTCCAGTGGCATCTAAACAGCTGAAGTTGAACATAACTGAAGTTCTTTTTAATCAATATAGTGATTTAAACTGATGTTGCATTCACCCTCTATGCAAAGCTTAGAGTCTGAGAAGAAGCCTTAAACTATGTTGAGTGTTGAGACACAGGAAGAATTTTTCACAGAATTTACACAGGATTCAAAGTATTCCAAAAAGTTGATTTAATTAAAAAATTATATTTATCACTGTGTAAGATTATGAGATACTTGAACAGACTGAAAATGCAGTAAATGTAGCATGTTGTGCCTTATAATGAAGAGCTGATACACAAACCAGACTACTTCAGTGGAGGGCAGGTACCAGGGGAGTTACATCATTTCCACTTGTCATGTAATGTTCTCAAATGAAGCACATAAGTGAATGTGCCACTCGTGCATTGCATGGCATAGAATCATAGAATAGTTTGGGTTGGAAGGGACCTTAAACCTCATTTAGTCTTCCCCCCTGCCACCAGCAAGGCTGTCTTTCACTAATCCAGGTTTCTCAAAACCCTGTCCAACCTGGCCTTGAAATCTGCCAGGGATGGAGCATCCAGAACTTCTCTGGACAACCTGTGCCAGTCCTCACTACCTTCAGAGGGAAGAGATTTCTTGCTAATATCCAATCTAAATCTACCCTCTTTCAGTTTAAAGCCATTGCCACTTGTCATATTGCAACAGGCCCTTCTACGGATCTGTCGCTATCTTTTGTCGAAGCCCCCCTTTAGGCACTGGAGCTGCTCTAAGGTCTCCCCTTCAGGAGCCTTCTCTTCTCCAGGCTGACCCAGCCCAGCTCTCTCAGCCTGGCTCCAGAGCAGAGCTGCTCCAGCCCCCACAGCATCTCCATGGCCTCCTCTGGACTCACTCCAACAACCCCAGGTGAGGCTGGTCAGGGCAATTAATTTTCTCAGGGTCCTGACATAGGGATCAATTAATTTAAATTTAGTCAATTGTCAATCCATTTATTTATTTTATATTAATACTTCTTCTGCCAGCAAACCAAGGGAACTTGTGGTTGATAGGCAAATTCTACATTCCATGCCAGAAGAAGTTCTTTCATTTAAACATATATATAATCAAATATATATGGTTGGGAACAAAAAGCTAGGGAGTTTCAGAAATCTGTGTTCTTGTATACCTTGTTGGAATTGCGTGAGATACAGTCTCATTTGAAATGTAGTGATTTCAGATTCAGTAACGGGCATTCGCAGTCAGGAATTTGACTGCCTGATGTCTCCTCCAATATTGTTTTAGAAGCTTGCACCCTTAGTTGAGGTTATCCCTCCTGCGAGTCCACTGGCCCAGAAGATGAAGCATGATTGTCGATATTACATGTGTCCTAGCAGCTGCTTTCAGAGTGTATTTGTTGGACTAAATGTCCCAGAACACATAATCCTGGGATAGTTTAAATTTCAGAAAAGAGTAAGAAAGTCCAAAATCATTTTAACAAGGCACGATTTGCACCTCCCCATTCTCCCTAGTCACAAATAAGCAGCTTATTTACAGGAAGGCTTATTGCTATTATGGTTACATGTTCTTTTAGAATTAGAATGCAGCTTAACAAATAGATTTGTATCAGTGACATGTGCTAATGGTTGGGTTATCGCCTGAAAATGTGACACTCCTATTAACACATCGCAGTTTAGGTTCCCTAATGAGCATTCCAGTTTATTTTAAAAGACAGTGAAAAGAAAGTTCTTACATATTAAACAGTTGCCACTTGTTTATTTAGCACATTTACTGAAGATAAACAGCCACGAGGGCTGTGTCATATGCACAGGATCTATCTATCCAGTCTTCCAGTGGTGTCTGTTAGCACAGGCCCATTTAAAACAGCTGCAGATTTGCTTTCATACATGCAATAATCAGAGTAATTTAATGTAATGCAGTTTATCAAAACCTTTTAACCACTCAGATTTAATAGAATCTTTATATTCATTGTTTTAGTCTTTGTGCTGTTCCAAGTTAGGTATTACTAGTAGGTAAATAAGACCTGAGGCAAATTGGATTTTAAAATAATAGGTGTGCCTATTGCCTATAGTGTAAAGTGACATTATATTAAGCTATTGGTGCTAAAAACCTAGTGTCATACTGTGCTACCTGAGTGTTTTTCCATGGTCTCCAGGATGTGCTGATAAATCATTATTTTGTACTATCTTCCTGAAAAGCTTTGACCACAAGAAATAGATCTGGTTTTCTATTCACTCCAGGTTTGTATTTGACTAACACATTAAACCAAAGATTGAAGCACTGATGTTATGAATTGCCTTATAGGGTATTCCAACTTGGACTTCTTAGAATATCTACTGAACTCTTTCTTGAAAGTTCTAGTTTCCCTCTGTCGAAAGTGAATATTTTACAGCCACACTAAGTAGGCATAATTTGAATTACAGGAGCAAAATCTTATTCATTCTTACACATTGAGCCCCTCTTACTATTCTAAATTACATCAGACTCCTGATACTCTTTGCTGCAATTATGTTGAAATGATACTCATATTCTATAAGCCAAGGGGACGTGAAGAGTCTAGCCATTAGATGCTGTCTTGATACTGGATTTGGAGTTCCTGGTTCTTTCACACCTTCAACTTGGCAAGACTGGTTGGAATCTGGGTTACCTTTTGGTACTCAATGACTCTGATCTTGTAGACCCGATGCCAGGTCTATGTGTGTGACAGGATATCCATTTGGAGCTTTGGGAAAGAAAAAGCACATTTTTTCCCTGAATGATCCCATTGTACCATATGAGCTAGGAGATTTATTCTTTCCTTCTTATTTTCATATGCCCATCTGAGCTTTAGTGTTCCCATTTAAAGGGTTTAGTGGCTTACTATGTTCTTGTCAGAGAGTGACCAGCAGAACAGAGTAGAAGGATACTGATATCCTTCAAATGTAGCAGAGGGTAAGTGCAGTACAGTACAAATGAGCAAATGATGTCTTCTGAGCCCATAACATGTATAATCCTAAAGAACACTGTACATATCTAAATAAGATTGAAAACAATGTATACACTTTCATATATTTAGATTGTATACACTGATGGGAGTTTGTTTTGGAGTTTAATGTGTAATTTAGATGGCTATATTTGAAAGTCTGACCCCATCACTTTAAACCTAATGTAGTTTCCTTTTTACTCTACAAACACCAAGTAATAACAATTTGATTTCATTTTATAAATGCCGTCACAAACACAGACTCCAACACTAATCCTTCCTTAGTGTGTTTGGGTAAAATCATGTTCCTGGCTTTGAACTCGGTATGCAGTGTGTTTCTGTACACAGAGTGAACAGCTCACATGAGAACAAGTATCTTTATCTCACCTCAGGTCAGGTGGGGTTTCTGTAAAAGGAACTATGTACTGCTTTAGGATGACATCTAATGTTTGTGGGAGCAGCTCGTTTTTCTTTCCTTTTGGAGAATGTCAGCATCTCTTGAGCCTCTCCTTAACCATCTGTAGGTTTTGGTTAGTGGCATTGTGGAGGTTGAGTATACAGGTATCAAAGTGCCAGCTATACGACTCACAGAAGCTCTTTACAGCTTTGGCAGCTAATACAGGAAGGTAGGAACTGCCTAACAGACAGAAAGGAATTGTGACTGTGGACACAGAGCTTCATCTGATCAATGTAACACAATGTGGAGTGAAGTAAGGTGCTTCAACCTGAAATAGTACTTGTAGCTGGCTGTCAAAATCTTGCACCAGGTAGTCCCACCCTGAAAATGTGCTCTTTTATGCACGTGGCCAAGTGTGTAACATCGTTTTCCTGTCATTAATAAGGAGTCAGTCACGCTTAAGACTCAGAAATTAATATAGGAGAAAAAGGCTTCCTATAGTCTCAAAAAAATGGAAAAACAGGCCTCCTAATGATGGGACATAGACCTACATTTAATTCTGTTGTATCGCTAACGTTAACTATAATCTGTGTCAGAGACCTAGGAGACAAAAATATCTCAAATCTTATATCCTTATAACTGGCCTTACCTCTTATCTAGGAAATCCTAAACCCTGTTGATTCCCAGAATTTGAGAGGTGTAGAAAAAGGATCACTTTATAGCAGACCTACTTTTTACTCCTCTCTGCATATTGAATGCTGGCCCCAGCTGAAGCCATAACACAGGGGAAAGGGGAAAGAAGAGCTTTGACCTGAAGCACTCTGTAGCCCTCTCATGCTGTAACTCACCCACACTGCACCTGCCTACAGCACATGCAGTAGCTGTGGTATTATTGCTGGCGTGCAATCCGGTTAACCCCAAAGATGTATGGTTTACAGGATGCACACTGCAGACAAAACAGGAAGAGCTCAAGAAGTGAAAGCCCCTAGCTGAATGCAATCAAGTCTCATCATTGTGTTTACCAGTCTGATATATTGGAGCGCAATAGTAAATTGTGCTATGTGTGTGGATCTCTGTTCTGCAAAATACAAGAGACAGGATAACAGGACAGTCAGCCATGCTCTGCCCTGTGTTTTGCCTTCTCAAGGAAGCTTGTAGAGGGACCTTAAAGGTCTTTTTCAACCTAGCTGATTCCATGATTTTATGATTATCTACATCTGGTATGGATTACCTGGGAGCCAGGCTGGGTTTTCTTTGCATAGTGTGTTACTGTCTCAAAGCAGTATTCATAACAACAGTTTGTGGGGTTATGCTGGGAATGTTAAACTTTACTACTCAGCACAGATTATATACTTAATGGTGCTCTGACTCTGTCACTTGGTCCAGCCTGCACCGGGAGACATAGCCAGGAAATGTTCTCCATGTTCTTCGGAGAGAGCTTCCCTGAGGGAAGCTGTGATGCTGCTGTAGCTCAGAGTTGGCTGGGTATATATTGATATATCTTCATCTCACACAATGCATCCTGATATGTGGAAAACATGATCTATGTTACCCGTCATACTGCAAAGAAATATTTCTGGTGCTTTGCCATTTGCTCACCTAGAATGACCTTTGTTTGGATAACATTATAGTCAGTGTGGGAGAAGGGACTAGAGACAAGTTAGCCTTTAGAAAATGCTTTAAAAACTTTTGTATGGGTGCCGCTTGGAGTATCCTTTGAGTTTTGGCATGTTCCTGTCACTTTTACTCATATCTTCCCGTCTTTTACTTCCCTTCTAAGTGGGGCTGCAAGGTTGTTATGGAAAATTTAAGAACGAGCAAAAGTAAAAACGCTCAAAATCATGGAAATTGCATCAGGACATACAAAAAAAAAAAAAATGGAATTTTACAGACATCTTTATTTTTTATTTTGTTTTTTTTTTTTGTTTTCCAGAATTGATCCTTATTCATGTGGAAGGGTTCAGTAGAGATGGGCTATGTGACATGATAGTTTTCTTTCAGCTTAGTCTGTAAAAATAGGATGTTTGTGTAGATTTCTTAGACATTTTCCTTCCTTTGGCACTTGATGCCATCTGTATTTCTTGTTAGACATGAGATGTTCAGACCTCTCAGATCTGCTTCCTGAATGAGGCTTATTCTCGATGAAGTTTGTCTTTCTTTTAATATTGTTATTATTGAATGTTTTTTAATATCAGGGATTTTTTTCCTCAATTATATAAGAAATTGAGTTATCTAGTTACACACATGGTAGCTATTGGTACATTTTTGTATTTTATATAGTAGGTATGTCACTAAATCATCCTCAGACTGCTTTACGTTTATAGATAGGAAGGAGGAGGCTGAACTGCTGGCCTTTGCTCTTGCTGTTCAGTCTTATCTTACGACTTTCTCATTCACCTACATGCTCACACATCAGAACAGAAATGCCAAAACGTCAAAATGTCACTGGAGAAAGAACAGGGAAACCTGTCAGGTGTTCTAAGACACTGATGACAACTATGACTTACAGCCTCTGGTGTTCTGAAGCAATGGTATAAAATAAAGAGCCTGTGGATGATGGATCCTAATACAGTAGACTTTTTTCCCCACAATACCTTGTGTAAGGATAACCAGTAATCCAGCTATAAAAACACTTCAACTAAAAGAAGAGAATATCTTCCATTTGTTTTGCATTCACTGTGTGCAGGCGAATAATGTACAGACCAAAGGATTATCAACTGGGACTTCCTCCTAATGGCTTTTTCTGACATAAATTTGTGATGCCTCAATTATTGCTGGCAAATACTAACACACTCTTTCCTTTACAGTTGGTTTGTTACCTAATCAATCTAATCTTATAGCCAGCCATGGAAAAGGAGTTATCTTCTGCAATGCAAAGATCTCTCCTTTCTTTAACTTTCTGTGACAGCTTCCTATCCTAAAGCTGTCTACAAGGAACATGGGTACAGTTTGGTTTCTTTGCATGCTATTCTCTTTTGAGATGATTGCAGGTAAATTTAAAAGAATCATGAATGGTTTGGGTTGTGAAAGACCATAAGATCATCTAGTTCCAACCCCCTGCTATGGGCAGGGAGACCTCACACTAGACCGTGTAGCACAAGGCCTTATCCAGCCTACTTTTAAAGTCAGCTTGTCTCTTGAGCTTGGTCCTTACAGTTTAAGAGATGGGAAATAAGTAGGGCGTCAGTCAGAGCTGATGGCTTCATATCACTGCATAATGTGTTTCCAGGAATTATGAAGTACTTTCTGTTCAGGATAGGTATGAATGCATTTTTGCTATCTTATGGCATTGATTTCCGAGCTCTCCGGCATAGCATTGGTTATGCAGTTCCTCACCCTCTTTAAATTGCATGTAGAATTCATTTAACCTAATGTCAGTATCAGGATTCAGCTGCCTGTATAGAGGTTTCTTGTATTATTTGAGATATCCTGATATACCTGAGGCATCCTCATGGGGGATACAGATATAACACAGGAGATTTGCATCCTACTGAAGCACTAGCTGAAAGACAGTACATGTAGTTCGTATAGAGAGATATATAAACTCTGGTGTATGAGTATGGACCTGACCCCTGTTTGAGAGTGAGACGAGGTCAATCCTGCCCTTAGAAAAACTGCAATGGGAGCTTTTAGCCAGTTATGCCTTATAACCATCCTGTAATGCTAAACGGGGTTCATAAGGTGATGCAGCTATTTTCACTTGTCTGGTGTAGTTTGACAAGGTTTAACATCTAATATTACTTTCATTAGCATGACTTTTGCACAGTGGTTGCACACGGAAACAAACACAACCCTGAAACATTGAGCACAGACTTTCAAGTAAAGAACAAGGTAAATGGTAGTGTAAAATGAACACAACTGGTAAATAGTTTTTTGCTAGGTTTAATTGCCTATATTTGATTGACTTGCAAGACTGTTTGTAGCAGCACCATCTAGGGGCCACAGCGAATAATAGTGCTAACAGCATGTGGAGAATTTTCCAAACCTATTTTTCAGTCTCACTGGCACAGCTACAGAGTTGAATAGGATTCGTTTGGAACGTCAATAATTCTTCATTCAGTGAGCTTCAGTGACTCTTTTTTTTACTGAAATACAGAGACACGAGAAAAAAGAAAGCGGGTTTGACTAGACGTTTAAATGAAATGACTTGGTGGAAAGCTGGCTCCACTGAAAGCAAAGTGAAAGCTTCCATTGATGTCTATGAGCTGCGATTTTACTTGATTACTTCTCCTGTTTCAACATATTCCTCCTTTAATGAAATACATTTACATCTGCAACATCTGAGACAGACAATTCTAAGGCTTAATCTTTCTGTAGCATCTTTAAACTTGAGTTGAAGAGTTGAAAGCAAATCAGAAATAATAACCAGACATTTTTGTTTTCTGCTTAAGAGACTGTGCAGAACTGCATTGCTCTATTCTGTTTCCCTTGCCTTTCCAATACACAAAACATTTCATCCATCAGTAGCTACTCCCTCAAAGCCCAAAAAACTCTATAAATTCTGGATTATCTCTGTAGTTTCTAATAAGAAAGAAAATATTTGAGGACCAACCTCCTCTTTCTTAAATTCCCTAGTTGAAAGCACAAGTAACTAATCATATCAGTAGAATTGAAGGGATAGAATTAATAGCATCAGAAAAATTCTAAGCAGATATTAAGGGTCCAATTTCAACAAGTTTTGTTTTCTCTCCTGCCTATTCTTTTTTCAAGGTTTTGGGTGCAGGAATAGTCATGATAATGTGCTCATTGCCAATTACTGTGTCTTTTAGTAGAAATTACACATTTATATAGAAAGCTAAGGTACTGAGAAAAGCCAAGACACTGTGAAGAAAATGTATACTTGCTTTAATATTATTACTAGCTTCAATTAGGTTAAACTAGGAGTGGAGGTAGTAGCACTGTTTCTTTATTTTAAAGCATTAACTGGGGAATGGAAAGAATATCAGATCAGTCAGGAGGAAGAGAAGTGAAACAGAGAACTGAGGGACATATTGAGATGTTTGAACTTGCTGTTTAGCAGGTGTGCTCCCAGATTGCATCCTGGACCGCCAGAAGCTCAGTCCTGGACAGCATGCATCAAAAGCTGCCAGAGCATCAGCACTTTTTGTTTGACATAGTGACTGTGAAACTTGTGTGGCATGAGACTTGGCTGAGAAATACCCAGCTTAGCAGTGTGCATCAGGATTAAATTTCTGCCTTGATGTTTTATCTGAAAATATCGGCTTAGCGGGGAAACCTAATGCAAAAGTTTCCTACTTTTGCTGGTCCAACACAGTGAGTTATTATGTTGAAGCCAAAGTGCAGCTGATGAAGGGAGGAAGGACTTCCGATTATGAACTCCTCAAACCAGACACCACTTTTGACCAGGTGGAATGTTTATCGTCTCATAAATTGTTGTGCTATTAAATTCATAGTTGCTCTCTTTGGAAACAAGTTATACAACTATTAGGAAGCTAAACTGCACATCAGGGATGTGGCTTTTGCAGGATCCCCATCGAGTCACTTTGGGGAGACTGACACTTGTCGGGTAGGATTCTGAGTACATCCCCTGGTCTAAAATGGGATGGTCTGAATAAACCCAGCTATGCCTTTGGAAAAAATGGGTCTGAAGATACTGGATGTGCCACCCTGTTCCAAAGCTTCTGATTACTAAGACAAATATGTCTTTCTGTGACCTCCCATTGTAGTGGTTTACTTGTAGTGTTGTGAGACACAAAGTCGTGTAGAAGAGCGTTGTTGTGGGAACAAATCATAGAGGATGTGTTACATGCCCTGAGTTTCCCCTACTGCACTTGGAGGGGGGATGATCACCACCTTTGTGCATTGGGGACATGGAGGCAGTCGCAACCGATTGTATCTTGCACGTAAAGGGACAAAGCTAGTAAGCAATGTTTATTCTGTGAAGAGTTATAGGGCCTGAGGCTTCTTTGGACTCAAATACTGTCATTCCATTTGTGAAAGGTTTTGCCTTGGTCTCTTATTTTTCATTTCCATTCATCATACCTACCATGGCGACTCCTTTCAATACAGATGCACTCACATTGTGTTTTGTTGCCTGAGAACTGCATAGCTGAATTTGAATTAAAAAGAAAAAAAAAAAGATAGAATCATAGAATCCCAGACTGGTTTGGGTTGGAAGGGACCTTAAAGCTCATCCAGTTCCAAGCCCCTGCCATGGGCAGGGATACCTTCCACTAGAGCAGGTTGCTCCAAGCCCCTGTGTCCAACCTGGCCTTGGACACTGCCAGGGATGGGGCAGCCACAGCTTCTCTGGGCACCCTGGGCCAGCGCCTCAGCACCCTCACAGGGAAGAGCTTCTGCCTAAGAGCTCATCTCAGTCTCCCCTCTGGCAGGTTAAAGCCATTCCCCTTGGCCTGTCCCTACAGGCCCTTGTCCAAAGCCCCTCTCCAGCTTTCCTGCAGCCCCTTTAGGCACTGGAGCTGCTCTAAGGTCTCCCCTTCAGGAGCCTTCTCTTCTCCAGGCTGCCCCAGCCCAGCTCTCTCAGCCTGGCTCCAGAGCAGAGCTGCTCCAGCCCTCGCAGCATCTCCGTGGCCTCCTCTGGCCTCGCTCCAACAGCTCCACGTCCCTCTTGTGCTGCTGCCCCAGAGCTGGATCAGGACTGCAGGGGGGGTCTCCCCAGAGCACAGCAGAGGGGCAGGATCCCCTCCCTGAGCTGCTGCTCACGCTCTGGGGGTGCAGCCCAGCACACGGGGGGGTTCTGGGCTCAAGCACACACTGAAGATGGGTCATGGGGAGCTTCTCATCAACCAACAGCTCCAAGTCCTTCTCCTCCCAGCTTGTATTTGTGCTTGAGATGTCACCCAGCAGGTTGTTATTTTCCTTTATTTATTGCTTAGCCAAGTACATTTTATTCATGTGCATTTCACTGTGTAGGTTTATCATAGTGTTTATACATAGGTATGAGTTATTCCATAAATCACCTGATAATTTCACTATTACCCATTGGTCAGTAAGCTTGTGGGAAAGCTGTTTGATTTCCTTTGAATTCTTTTATTCTCAGGCAAATTGAGGAACCTGAAAATTACCTTTCCTCCAGCATTATATTAATACGCAGTTGTCTGTGAAAGTATACCCACCATGTCAAGAAATAACAGCGTGGATGTATTTGATGCTGAATGAATGTTTATGGAAACATCTTCACAATATTTACTGATTTCTTCACAAGTGCTGTTGTTTATGGGTAATAAAAATTGTTAGTGAAAAAGTACAGACGCAGAAAGTACTATTACTTTGTGTGATTTAGCTTCTTAAAAGCTCTGCTTTACCTTTGTATCTGCTTCCTGATTATTATTATGCTCTCAGTGGTGATAAAAGTGAAGGAGAAGGAACAGTTGTTTAACTGAAATCATGCTTTTACTGAATATGTTTTTCTGTAGGATTTAAATCACCGTAGAAGTGAAGGTATTTTTAACATTACAATGCACTTAAACAACTGTTGCTTTGCACAGTCTACTTAGACAAAATGTCACTGTTTAAATTCAGCCTAGACTGTACCGCTATTGTGTTAGAAGCAATATTTTCCTGATTACTTTAATGAAATCTGAATTTGGTTTTATACTCAGACTCTACTCTTTGAAGCCATTTTAATCTAGCAGTTTATTTTCTTGTACCCACCTAGTTAACATTTTGCTATAAAAAACTCTGATTTTGAATAGAAATTGCTTGGCTTCAGTATGGTAGTAATGTCCATGGATCCCTTCAAGGACTCCATGTTGCAGCCTTGGCTGTGCTTCCTTTTTTGTATCACCATTAAGTCAGTGTTTGCATGTTTAATGCACATATCAATGTTTCAGGACATCTCAGAAAGTAGGGAGCCATAAGAGGGTGCCAAGCTTGCTGAGTTGTTGTGGGGGTTTATGCCCAATGCACTTCCAGAAAAAAATCAAATCCCTATTGCCATCTGAAAGAAGTCAAGGAAAGTCCTACTGTTCTCCGCACCAGATGTAAAACAAGGTATATGAAGCCACCATGAGAACTCAAGTGTATAAAATTATATGTATATCTATGCATATATATATATGTGCTTTATATATATATTCTTTGCTGTAAGGGTGGTGAGACCCTGGAATGGGTTGCCCAAGGAAGCTGTGAATGCTTCCTCTCTGGCAGTGTTCAAGGCCAGGTTGCGTAGAGCCTTGGATGACATGGTTTAGTGTGAGTCACCCCTGCCCATGGCAGGGTGCTGGAATTGGATGATGCTAAGATCCTTTCCAACCCTAACTACTCTATGATTCTAGGATAATCTTCTGCCAATACAGATGGAAGGAAGCATTTGCCTCTTTAAAACATTCAAACTCAAAGGTATTTGCTGCAGTAAAGCCATCATCAAGCTACAGTGGCTGATAGAAGAGTATTCAAAAAATGAAATGGACATGTCTTGTTGGAAAGATATTACTACCTCAGAAAGAGCAAGCAATGCCTTCCAAAGAAGCATAAAACAAAACCTTTGAGGGAAGAAGGCTGAGGTAGCTGAGTGCTAAATACAGATCTCAGCAATGCTTGAGTAATTTGTGTTCTATGTGAGAGAGAATTTCCATCTTAGCCATACAATTTCTCCTTGATCTGTTTTACCAGACATTTGCATATCAGAGCTGAAGGTCATTGAAGAGTTATAGGGCAGAACTTTTCCATTGTGTTAATCACTTACAACTCTAATTTCACACTGCATCGGTCCCTTTAACTTGGGCTCAAAAAGCTCACCTCAATCTCCCTATAAAAACCTTACAGCCAGAACAGTTTGCTCACTGTGCATTCAAAACAACGTGTATCTCTGATATCCTTGATGGAGAAGGGAAGCAAAAAGAACCATGGAAAAACAATTTTTGGGTAAGCTGGAGGTTATTTAGCTTCTGGCGCTTTCCAGGAGGCCCCAAGGCATCTCTGAGTAGTGCTTACCTGTCAGTAATTCTGACCCTGAAGGTATATGGAAATTAGGAGATTACGCATCATTTTAAGGAGTGAAGTGGGAACGGTCATCTCAAAGTAGTAAGGATACAGAAATCACTAGTCAGCAGCTATAAGCATTTGTTTTTGAGATGGAGTTTCGTCAAGTTATAAAGACAGGCTAGACTGACTCAATATTCTGTGTCCAAAATTCACCTGTGTGTATCTCTTCAAGGGGTCTCATTAACACTCCCCATATCTGTGCCTGTTTAGTCTTCCATTAGTATTCAGTTTTCAGAGTAAATTCCAGAGTATAGTAAGTCCTATTTAATTAATATAAAAAATGTATGAGTTAGGTGTTGTCTATAATATTTATAGATGTATATCACTGCGGCTAATTATATATAATTTAATCTGAAGAAAGAAATGTTTTGATATTAGATTATTACTTTTCCAGGCAGAATAAGATATTTCCCATTGCCTTACTATCCTGCTTTAAAGATTATCAGATATTATGTCTTATATTCTGAATTTTTCCATGTTCTTTTTCCATATTCAACATTTTCTCCCTCTTATGTAGATTTTATTTGACATCCTAAATATTTTCTCCATGGTACCCCATGGTACTCTGAGCCCTTCATAACTTCATGCATTCTTAAGTACTCCTATAATTTTCTTTTTAATTCAGCAAAATTCACAAATAGAAGACAAAATCCATCCCTAAGTTGCAAAGTAATTTTAAACCTGCTATTAAGTGCATTGCTGATTCAAGGTCTTAACCTTATCTTAACCTTACTAGGCAGAAATACTAGATAAAAAGCCTTTACCCTTTGGATAAAGCTAAACATAATTGGGAAATCTCACAAATAAATATTGTTAGCCCTCAGTTCAGTTTCCTCTCTCTAAGCTTCTCACTGAGTATTCTTTTTTGCCAGGCTCTATGATACCCTGGAAATCAGTGCAATATTTCAGGTAGGCTGCAGCAGAATAGTCTGTGTGGATTTTAATTATTCTTTTTCTTAGCGTTTGGATTTAGAAATAAAAACCTGTGGTGATTTACACTTCTTTGTAATGAGATTTAATAATTGGGATTTCTTTCATAGTGTGCTGTGGCTTTGTTTGAAGGAAGAGCAGTATGTTATACCTAGTGATTTCCAGTAGTAATCAGTTGTCCTACATTTCCTTTTGGGTTTCTCTACTGAAACTTCGCATTGTGTTCGCTCTACTGTCATCATAGACTGATTAGGGTTAGGAAGGACCCTAAGGTCATATAGTTCGAACCCCCCTGTGCTGCAATGCCCATCACTTTCTGTAGGTCAACAAGTTTTGAAGAAGCTTCTTACTTTCCTTCCATTTCTCTAACTGCAAGTCACTAGTGATTCAATTCAAAGTGACCTTGTGAAAGGGGATGATGTGCCTGAGGTAGGTACAGCACAATCCAAAAAGAACCAAGGAATTTACCCCAGCAAATCTGACCTTCCAGAGGAGTGAGGTCTCACATCCTGAACCCAGCTTCTGTCACATCCTTACAAACCTGTTGTTTCAATGCTTTTATTTGTCTATTTCTTTGGGCTCAGGTGGTAACTTTCTCGGTCACTACTGAAGGATGAGATTGCGTAAAGAAAATGGACTAAATCTTCATTTATGTTTTAAACCTTAAATACGCAGCTCAGGAATAAACTTGGATTTCAACAGCTGTCTAGTGTCTACTTTTTGCAACTAATTCCTTCATGCTGACAGCTGGAATTTCCTGGGTTTGAGGACAAACATCCTCCCTCTCATGGGGAATGATTTAATTAAAAGTGTCTCTTCAATCATTCCTCATTATCTAGGGATTCTCTAGTGCTGAGGGACATCTGCACAGGACCAGGTATGCCATCTTTAGCACAGTCACATTAAGCTAAATTAAAAACTATGGATCAAAATCCTACTTATTAACTAGAAGTGTCTCTGAGACGTGATCCTTGCCCTGATTTTGAATGTTCCACACTTAAATATTAACATTCAGCAATTTGTTACTATTATTAAAGATGTTAAGCAATAGTCAAGTTCAAATCTGGATTCAGATTATTTTCAGCTACTCCTGTGGTGGACAAAACACTTGTTATAAGTTTTGTGTTTATTTTGCAGATTAGCTGACTTATCAATATGCCATCAAATGGTGAAATATAATGGCTTCACCTTTGGTTAGAATATTCTTTTGCCTTTGCTTCTGGTTTTAATATTCTTTTTGTAGACTATTCATAGAACATAGAAACACAGAATCATAGAACAGTTAGGGTTGAAAAGGACCTTATGATCATCCAAGTCCCAACCCCCCTGCCATGGGAAGGGACACCTCACACTAGACCATGTCACCCAAGACTCCATCCAACCTGGCCTTCAACACTGCCAGGGATGGAGCATTTACCAATTTTCTGGGCACCCTGTGCCAGTGCCTCACCACCCTCACAGTAAAGAACTTCTTTCTTATATCTAACCTGAACTTCCCTGTTTCAGCTTAAACCCATCACCCTTTGTCCTATCGCTACAGTCCCTGATGAAGAGTCCCTCTCCAGCATCCTTGTAGGCCCCCTTCAGATATTGGAAGGCTGCTATGAGGTTTCCTCATATTCCTCATTTTCATGGTATTAGTGAATTACTGAAATATATCAAACCCCTTCAATAGTTTTTTTATATTGTTTATAACCTTTGATTCAGTATTCCAAACTTTCTAGAAGAAGGAAGGACAAGTGGAAAGAATAGAGGCTTCATAGTAATAGAAATCAAAGCATTGAACAATTAAAGCAAGAAGTCTATGGCTGAATAGAGAGGAGAGTTAAGGGAAAATTAAGAGATAGCTGACACAGAAGCAAAGCTGAACACTGCAAAGGACATTTACTCTGCTTAATAATGCATAGTATTCCAAAGCTAAGATATCCAGTCTGAGGTGAAATTCAAATGATTTTAGCCTAGAAGCAACAAAATATGCTTTCTGCTCTCATTCAGATGTTCTAGTAGAATTTTACAATCATAAAGTCTTGTCTTGTATCTAAATTGCAAACTTTCCCAGGTGAAGGATGTTTGTATGTTAGTCACAGCTAAGAGCATGATGTCTAGAGAACCTATCACTGCAAGTGATGGCCTACATCAGTAAATGCAGTCCAGTATGGCAAGGGAAACAGAAGGATTTAAGAAATATAGGAAGAGGCTGAGGGAGCTGGTTTATTCAGCTGTGAGAGGAGAATGACTTTTGTCTTAGGGTACTTAACGGAGAGCTATAGCGATGAAGAAGCAAGGCTCTTCTCAGAGGTGCACAGTAAAGGGCAAAAAACTCTGAAAACAAGATCGGAAAAGGAAAATTCTAGTTAAGAGAAAGGGGGAAAACAGTCACAATGAGAGTGACTGAGCACAGACAATGGAGCCCAGAGAAGTTGTGCAATCTTCAGTCTTGCTGATTTTCAGAACTCAACTGGGCAAGGCCCCAGGCAAAGTGTTTTAACATATAAATTGTCATTTCTCCAAGTGAGAAGTTGGACTGGACAATCTCCAGAGGTCCCTTCCAATCTGTTGTTTTATGTGCATGAGAGGGTCTGTATGAACAACATAATCGTGTACATGGTTGTTTGCCAATGCCAAGTTCGAGCCTTAGAGTTTACTTAGAGATATTACAGATGGAGCCTATAATTCTGTCAACCTATGACAGTCACTAGTGATGCACGTAATTTAAGCTGAGATAAAGGTTTTCAAAAGTCATTCTTATATATTCTTATTAAAGTGACAATGTTCATGGTGTAACAAACATACTGAGCCTGCTTCTTTAATACAAGGCATCTTGTATTTAATCTTGCCCCCCATGGCAGGAACTAGATGAGCTTAAGGTCTTTTCCAACCGTAACTATTCTATGGTTCTATCTGTCTAGCCCACCACACCATATAGAAGGAGTAAGCGATTTCAGTTTGATAGGACTCTTCGCCCACCTTTTGGTTTCTAAAAAATCAGGTATTATTAAGATTTCCTAGGATGGTTTAAAATAACAACTCCATTGGCCAAATGTGAGTACATTTTACTTGCCTTTTCACTACAGTGCTTGGGGTTATTAAGTTGCTTTGTTTTGTTATAATTGGTTTCTATTCTGTAGTACACTTCTTACTACGCTACCTTGCTCACCAGTTGCTACAGGGTGATGTTTCTGAGCATTTGCCCAGAGTCTACAAGCAGAATCAGAAAACAGAAATAATTTCAATCAGGAGAGAAGTAATTTCAATTCCCCGAAAGCTTCTAAATCATCTATAACTGAGATTTCTGCTTTCAGGATCCCTGCTTTTCCCCATTACATGCACTGAAATTAATGTTTGCTGAAAGCAAATAAGAGTAAAATTAAATATTTTCTGATACAAATGATAATTGGGCACTTGTCTGATAAGATGGTTTTATTTAAACAAAATGTACTCATGTAACAGTGCATTTCCGATGCTACAATCCTGTAATCTTCAGGCTGTTTCTCTTTCCCAAGTCATCATAATTAAAGGCAGGTGTTCAATTTAGCCATCAGAAGGGATGAGTTAATGCTGTAATTATTAGTTGCAAAAGATTTTTAATTAGAATTGTAAAGTATTTAGGCATGTAAAATGCAGGTATATGCTCATCAGATTTATTTTAAGTACACGGGCACCTATCTCCAGTAAAATGAGATGGACTTCAGCTCTAAGCATTTTCAGAATGTCATTAGGAGCTATTTATGTCTCAGGGCACTAATTAAAAATGTTCTTTTGTGCAAAATTCAGATGTAAATTGTTATCCAAGCTTCCTGGTCATAAATAGGTATTACTAATAGAAGTTTAACATCTTCCTTGGTTACTAATGGAAAGGAAAACATTAGATTGTAATACAGAATTTTATCCTGATTTTCTTTTTACAAATAGAGAACAAAATATTTATCAAACAATTCTGACTTACCTACCTTGTTCTTAACAACGTCATCAATTTAGTAGACAGTAGATGTTTTTCTTATATATACTGAACACTTTCTTCTAAAGCACAGGTTTAATTTGCCTTTAGCTTGTCGCTACCAGGTTCTGCACCTCATGAATAATTGTCTACTTACTCATTCTTCAGCTTGTATGAATTGTGCCTAAATTCTGGTGAAGCATATTGTGCTGTTTTGTAGATTTCAAATTTTTGTGGCTTTTTGGCTGCTTTTATGTTGAAAAGCACAAAATTATCAATACACAGGAAAATAAAGAATCAAGCACCCTTTAACAATATGTATTTAATAAGGACGTCTAAATTACTCATTAACACTCAGGGAAGAGATCTAGGAATTGCTGTAGGTATTTCTTTTAAAGACTAGCGTCAGGTTTTGGTATGGTCAGAAGAGAGAATATTGAGCCATAATTAGAAAAGGTGTAGAGAACAAAAGGACGTTTCTATTTCATTGAATGGTTCCTTGTATGAATTTTTAACGGCAGGTGTACAAGCCATACTACCGTAACAAAAAAATCAGAAGAAATTGAAGCGTAGTGAGAATAATGACATGGAGAATCAGAAGAATGGAATTGCTTGCATGAAGGAAATAGATAAGGATTCTTCACTTAGAAAAAGAGATGAGTGAAAGCTGGTTGATAGGGTCATAAATGAGGTCCACAAAACTGCAAGAAATGTAGATTTATCACTTCTCAGGATAAGTAGTATCTACCTTCACCCTTGAAACTATGAATAGAAGAATTCCACTGGTGGATCTTAAAACTTACAATTCCCAGGAAGCTTTTAAACTATATACTTCTGGAATGCAGAAGAGGACATTACAGAAAGAATCAGTTAGATCTTTTGGCTTAGGAAATGATAATTTCATAAGCTTCAGCTCCAGGTCACAAGTGGAAAAAAGCTATTGGACTACATAGACATTTGATTTGGCCTATTGTCATGTAGCTTGCATGTACTTAGCTGCTTTAAAAATTGTTCTAAAATCCAAGTTTGCTCTTTTTTTCTTTTAATTAATTTTTCCAACAGTTTCTTTCAAAGTTTTCAATTTTTGGGAAACAATCAATTCCAAACATTGTGCAATTGTGCAATATTCTATACATAAATTTGTTAGAATCATACATGGAAATATTTGCAGGTTTCATGTAACAGCATTTGTTACACGATGAATATGCCTGTCTATAATGAAACAGACTCATGATTAGTTCGTGGAGACCAAGAATAGGACAATATTTAACAAATACTGTATTGAGGCAATAACAGCTCTACCTACCATTCATAATCTGCTAAATGAACTACATAAGATTTTAATAGATGTTTATATTTTTGTACTGATAAATATTACACTTAAATGGATGAAAACTTTACCTATTGCAGGAGTACAGATACTTTTTCCAATTGTGACTTTATTCCGTATTGTATCTGTTCTTCTAACTTCTAAAATGAATTGTGACAAGTTGATACTCATTGCTTAATAGTAACTTTATTCTTTTTAAAGTCAAAATTAGAATAATAGAATCATAGAATAGTTTACATTGGGAAAGACCTTAAAGATCAAGTCTAACCATTAACCGAGCACTGCCAAGTCCCCCAATAAACCATGTCCCCAGGTGCCACATCTGCACGTCTTTTAAATGCCTCCAGGGATGGTGACTCAACCGCTGCCCTGGGCAGACTCTTCCAATGCTTGACAACACTTTTGGGAAGGGATTTTAACTAACACCCAATCTAAACATCCACTGGTGCAACCTGAGGTTGTTTCCTCTTGTCCTGTCACTTGTCACTTGGGAGAAGAGACCGACAGCTGATGCAGTAGAATAGCTTTGAGAAGCACACCTGTTTCTTCTCCAGTGTGACTGTGAGTCGGTCCTGATAATTTAAACGTGGATTAGCAGATATGTACGTAGGGATCTATTACTATCTCTTTGTGTTTGAGTAATACTTGTTAAAAAGCATAGCTAACTTACTTAATTCAGCATTTTCAGACCAGCAGACAATAATGATCTAAGGAAATAGCTTCAAAGTAATAGGAGTAGAACAGAAACAGAAGGACTGTGTTTAGTCATAGTGAAACAGGTGTTCCTATTCATAATCATTTGTTATAATAATAATAAAGTGATAAATAATAAAGGAGCAGTGACTTGCAATGAGAAAAGTAAGCTGAAAAACCTACTTCTTTGTCTACTTAATCTCTCAAAGTTGAACCTTGTGTCAAAAAGTTCTCATTATTAAATGTAGTGGTTTTTTTTCCTGCTGTGCTTTCCAGTTCTGATCCAAACTAATTAAATAAGACAGCTTATTTCATGGCATCTTTTCCCTTTAAAAAAAAAGCCAGGAAAACACGAAGTGTGATCACTCCACTTTTTTTTTTCTTCTACATTTTCTGATTTTTGCAACTTAAAAATCTACATTATTCAGTTGAATAACAGTCAGAAAAGATAAAGGCTTTTGAATCCTAAATCAAACTGTAAAGTTTTTAGTTCTGTGATTCAGAAAGTATCTGAGCATTCTGAAATATTTGCTTCCTAATAGAAGCTTTTCAAAAGAAATGAAGAATTGATAAAGGGCATAGATACTGCATGAGTGTACCGGTTGTGATAATGTTATAGTGATACATTTGATAGTGTGCAAGTCATGTAAATGTGCAAGAAAATGCAACCCACTAGGATTTGTCTTTCATTCTTTTAAAATATAATAGCATAACACTGACCTTATGTGAAATCAAGGCCTCTTCTGCTCTTCACACCACCCCACCAGCAAGTGGGCTGGGGGTGCATAAGGAGTTCAGAAGGGACACAGCCAGGACAGCTGACCCCAAATAACCCAAGGGATATCCCATACTGTCTGATGTCATGCTCAGCACATAAAGCTGGGGGAAGAAGGAGGACAGTGGGATGTTTGGAGTGATGGTGTTCATCTTCCCAAGTCACCGTTAACGTGACGCATTACCCTGCTTGGCCTGGAGATGACTGAACACCTGCCTGACCATGGGCAGTGATGAATGAATCCCTTCTTTTGCTTTGGTTGCATGTGCAACTTTTGCTTTGCCTATTAAAGAATCATAGAATGGTTGAGGTCGGAAGGGACCACCAGACTCATCCACCAGTATTGACCTTTGGGGGACAATAGTTGAGACCCAGTTACAGATCTCCAACTAGACTTTTGTGCCGCTGATCACAGCCCTCTGAGCTTAGTTGCTGGCTGGGGTTAAGCTGTGACATTGATGAAACAAGAAAGTGAGTTGGATTTTCTATGCTATCTATTTCTTCACTAAGCCTCTTGGAACAGAAAAATAAAGATAGAAACCATCAGTGAAGTTATACTAAAGCCTGATCAATGCTTTCTTTGGCTTAAAGACCTTAACTTGGATTTTGACCAGAGCAGACAATTCAAGGTGCTCCAAAAAGCTGTAGTAGTCCCAGACCCTACACCAGCATACAGTATAGACTACATTCATATATTATATGCTTTAGCTCTTACAGGAATGGCAAAAGGTGGATATTTCTGTGGTCTAATTCATAGATGCAAACTATACAGCACTACTGAACACAAATATTACTCTTGTGATTCACAAGGTCCTCAAGGCATTGTCCAAGACACAGGCTATTAGAAATGGTTGTTGTTGTACTCTGGCCATCTGCTAATGGCTTTTTTGGAGATGGATTCTGGGCTTGATGGGAATTTGGTTGACCCGATATGATTATTTTCTTTCCTATGCTTGTGTGTTTTCTTGCAACAGAATAAACTAACTGTATTTTCCAAAGCAAGGAGTGACCGTCTATCCAGTTAAATCAGCATCTGTTTAAACTGAATTGTCATGATTCATCTCACCTCACTGCAACAATCTCCAGTGTGAATGTCTACGTCAGAGCTAGTAATCCACATCTTATTCTCAATGGAGACAAATAGGCACTTTCAGGCTTTGATTCAGCGCATCTTAAGGTAGATATCTTAAATGCATCATGTCATAAATGGGTGTTAACTGCCAATGCTATGCAATAAATACACAGAAATGGCCAAGCATTCTGTGACGTTTTTCACACGGCCATTTGACCCCCAATGTAAAAGCACTAGGATCCAATGAGATATTTAAATATAATCATTAATTTCTCTCACATATTCCTTACGGACTCTTTAAAGGAAAGGTCAGAGGCAAAAATGTTGTCAAGGAACTTCATTTTCCTCAGTTGCCAGTCATTCATAAGCATACTTTACTTCTATTTCTGAAATAAGTTTGATTTCAGTATTTAATAGAAAGTAAGAAATGACCATCCAACCCTGTATTTGGCCTCACTGGGGGGCAATAAGGGAAGCTGTCTATGGAAAGCATCAAATCCTGACCACTGTCTGCTGTCCACTTCCCTTGCATTCCTCCAGGTTCTAGAATTGTGGGTTTTGAGATATTAGAGGTTACACCCCTGACTTTTCAATTTCTTTTAATGAGTGTGGTGTATGTGCCTTTTTTTGAGTCTTTTTATACCACTTTCTCTTGACATCAGGTTTTGGAGGTTCACTTTGTGTAAGGAGGAGTATCAGTTATCTGCTTAAAAACTAGTCTCCTGCATGTGAGATTCTCTCCACCTTCTGTCCAGTAAAATCTTTCTTGTATTGTGAGTTTTGGGTGAAAACCAAACCAAACCAAACCCAACAACACACTCAAACAAACAGTTCTGCATTCCCCTCATCTTCTCCATTTCGACTTTGCAAACCATGATCAGTGTTCCTCCTCAGCCTTCTCCTGTCCGGAGCTCTACTCTCCTCTCAAGGCAATTACTCCATCCACTTATCATTGTGATTAAGCTACTCTGAATCTTTTCCTAAACCCGCAATATCTCTTTTGAGATGAGGAGGACAGATCAGACCCAATGTGTGGGTACATATGGCTTTTATACTGCGACAAATGATGTTTTCTCTTCTGCTTGCAACACGTTTCCTGACGATGCTCAGCATTAGTTGAGCACTAGGACTTGTCCTAAACAGTGGGAGCTTCAAATAGGTGTTCCAAACCAGGACCAAGGGAAACATGGTTTTCCACTCTCTGTGCAGAGGGTCATCTACTTTTGTGTAGTCTCCTGCATTAGAAACCTAGAGATAGATGGTGTGAAAACTTCCTAAAACTAACAAAAGGAAAACACCTTGCCTTTTGTTGAATTTCCTGGACTCTGTACCTAAAATCGTTTAGCATTTGGAAAGACAGAGCCTAGTTCTGTAACTCCCACAGATCTAAGTGAAAATCTGAATAAGGAAAAGATAGTTTTCTTTAGATGTCATGCCTTAAGGGTAAGATTTACCCTGGTGGGGTTAAATGGGTCTTAAGAGATAAATGGGCCTTTGCAGAGGTTTAAATCCCATGCAAAGAAAATAAAGAATGAATGAGAAACTAGAGGAGTTTGATGTGTGGGGTTTTCAGAAGGAAATATAAACTTTCCAAGAGTGCAAGGAACATGAAGATTAATTGAGCTCATGGTGGCCTCAGTTTTCTTCAAGGGTTTTTAACTGATTATATATTAGTTGGACCTTTGTTCAGAAAAAGAGATTAGAAATCAAATCATGGTACTTGAAGAAACTGATAGTAATTACAGCTACAGTGGTAATGACTTACTAATGCTTTCAGTCTAGCGTGATACTTCTTCATTAGATTTTTTTTCACTGCATAGCTTTGCAGTTGTTCTCTTTATCTTCAAGACAAATATAATATGTGGTAGTTTATGCATACAATGAATCACGCATGCAGACACATCCTCACACAAATTGCAGTGTTTGACATGGTGCAGTCAGATAAGGTCAAGTGTTTATAGGCATATATCAGTTTTACCCCTGTAAAAGCTTGTGGCCAGAGGCAGATTCTGCCAGAGAAAGCCAAGATTATAAGGGAACACATAATGAAGTACATTAGGACAGATGAAATCCTGATGACTGCTTTTTGACTTTTTTCCTGCTGAAGCAATAGTCGTGTGTGAATAAGTCTTTTCTAACCAGTTTCAAGAGGTTTTCTAAACTCCCTCTTTTATTCATCCTCCAAGGCCTCCATTACTAGCTGATATGCAATATCTTCACAAACCCACCTCTTAATTCAACATAGAAAGCAGTGCAAATCCCTTCTGGAAACAACTGTAATACTGACTGCCAGATATGTGCCTGTCTTCTGCATTGTAAAACAGCTGTGGGTTCTCTCTTTAGCGAGCATAACGGGTGCAGCAATGTAAGGCGATGCGTATGATAGAAACATCTTGTAATGCATAAAATCCTTCTGAGAAACTTCATGTAACACTAGGAAAACAAAACCAGAAAAACAAAAAACCAAAGCAAAATCTTCCTTGCAGCTACTAGATTTCTATGCTTTTAATATAAACACAGAAAAGATTTGACAGGGCAGGCAATGTCAATTGTAACTCTGCTTCCTCCAGTTTCTCACAAAAGCATTTCCCTGAGCTAACGTGCTGTTTTAAAAGTCAAATCTGGGGATTATTTGTCACACATTTCTTGTAAAATCCATGAGGAGAAAAAAAATGTACCTAAACCCCCATGTTTTATTACAGCTCAGAAATTCTACAGTGCACTAAGCCAGCCTGTACGGTGTGATTTGTGCTCTGCTACAGCAGTCACTTGTTTGTTCTTCCTTTAATAAGACAACTTAGAAGTTCATAATGAGCTTTACATGCATCATCCATTCTGCCTCCTGAAGGAGCTCCTTCAGCAAATCTTTTGTCATATTTGATCTTTGATTTTTTTTCCTTCCTATTAACTCTCCAGTTATTGAAATGCTTCAGCTGAGGAATGGTGGGTGAATCAGTCCATGAAACGCTATCAGTATCTCATTATTAATGTCTCATTAGTGGATATTTGTAGGCAGGATTGCATGATGTGTAAACGTAACTAAATGATGGAAAGAAATGGTTGATAGTTTGGAATAGAAAATAAAATAAAGTCAAAAAGAAAAAAGAAGATAATGAAATGCAGGAAAACAGAAAATAAAAAAGGAAGTAGTAGAATGAGCACCCAAACTCGTGAAGGGAGCCTGATTTCCCATTGCTCGATGATTCATTTTTAAGTTACTTTTTCAGTAAGGAGTGAACTCTGCAGCCCCTGAAACTGGTATATTTGCAAGAGCTTGAGCTGCTATGGATATTCTGGAACCTAGTAAGTTCAGGCTGCTGCCTTGGCCTCGGCATGGCCACTTGACTAGCTCTTTCTTCTCCCATTGCTCCTGCTTATCTTTGACGTGTCATCCATTCAGTCAGCTTTCTCTGGAAGTGGTAGATAGGCTTAAAATATATCGAAACAAATGAACATTTGAAGAGGCAGAATCCTTGATTGTCGGGACACTTCTATAGAAAGCTTGGCTACAAATGGTTATGACAGCTGCAATTGCTTTTATATTTTTCCTTGTAGAAGGCTATTAACACAAATTGCACCTCCGAGTGTGGCTGTAAATTCTAAGTGTTGGTAATTTATTCCCAAAATTAACTGGGAGTCTTACTTCAGTATTCTGCAAATAGCTCAATGACCATGTGAATTATTTTTGGCCCAGGGTTGTTAAAAACATTAATAGTTTATCCATGGACAGCAGTGAACAATCCCAAATCCTATTAAAACAAAGCCAGTACCTTAGTTACTGATAAGAATGTGAGAATATTCCTCTGAGTGAGAGCAAGCGTATATTGATGAGAACTTGGGTCTTTTCCTAGTCATTCTAACTTCCATTTATATTTAAAAGCTACTGCATCTGCAATATACAATATCATTGCATTATCTCAGTAAAATAAATAAACTTGATTCATTGGTAGTGCTCAACAAGCCTTCTCCCACTGATCCAACTGATGTTTTAAGCGTTTTTTCATTTACTGGAAGGCTGCTGCTTCTTGCTTTCTCTATAGCAACGTCGGATCCCTGCTCTAGCTCCTAATAACCGATTAGACACTGTGTAACTGTGCCACAGAGGGATGTTCATGTCTTAGAGTAGTATACCACATATATGCTGTGCTGCACTTGGGCTATTGGCTGTAATGCTTGTAATATCTGAGCCGGTTTGTCATCAGTGCTTCCCCTCGTGGTATGCTGATAGTGGTCTTGCCCTTAAAGTCAGTGTTTTTCTAGCACAGAAAAGTAAAATATAATTGTTTTTTTCACTGTTTTCTATTTCTGTTTTCTAGTCTAAGATGTTCTGTATTTTAATTAATATTCCACATTAGAGATACACCTTTTCGGTATAGTGCAGTTGATTTCTGACTAATCTTGCCTTGTGCTTTATGACTTGTCATTCACAGTATGTTTCCAACTTTCAACAAAAACATTATGTTAATTAATTTATGTGAAACAGAACAACTAACATTTATATAACAGCTTTCCAAATGTACCAAATAAAGATAGGGGAATTAGTTATTAAGGTTAAAGTTAGATAAAAGAACAAGCTGAGGGTTAGAACATGCACCTTTCTGTTACACAATAATAAGCACCTTTCTGGACCTGTTCATATCAGGGCTGTGCCTATTTGTCTGCCTCTTCACAAAATCCAGTACAGTAATTCCTCAAGACTGAATCTGAGTCTTAACCATCACCATCATTGGAAATTAAACTAGCTACAATAAATACGATTGATAAAGGGGTTTTGAGTCTGTTTTTAAGATTTGGGTAATGAGAAGATGCATACCTGAGATACATCTTTTTTATATAGTTATGAGCAATATGCTACCATTCAAGCCACCGTTCTCTTCTCTCAGTCTTTTTATTTTGCTCACTTGAAGCCAAATATAGAGTTAACCAGTTGTGAATCTCTTTTGGGGAGCTCTTACCTTATTCTAAGAGAATGGTGTGAATTTTTTTAAGGCACAATAATTTGGTTGAATCTGTGTCATGTGTAAGCTGCCTCAAAAACTGTTCTTTTTCAAAATGATGGCTGAGCCCTAACATATCTGTACCTTGATTTTGAAGAGAAGTGTTACCAGGGAATCCTTGCATGAGAGAATTCCCGCTGCTTTGTTTGAGTCAGGCTCTATCTCTTTGAAAGGGGTTTTATATTTTAAATAGATTTAGAAGTAAATTTTGTCGAAGTAAAGTTTGGGTAAGCTGGGATGGCAAATGTAACACAGAAGGCGGTAAGGAGGTGAAAATCTCTTTCTAAACAACAGTGTTTAAAGAATATATAAAGCGCAGCAACAGACTTATTAGTATGATGGCAATGACTTAAGAGGCAAGAATAGTAGAACACAACATCTGTGGCTTACCTCTACCAGATGCACCCTCTAATTGTGTGCAAATAGCTGAAAAGCATAAACAAGGCACAACTTGTACATATCATATGCGTGAAGCTGAGAGCAGCTGAGAGCCTGGATGAGCCTTAGGAAGGCCCATGATTTACTCAGTCCTATATTTTCTCTGTTCTTTCTTATTCTTCCAGCTTTATATTCTGTCTAATGTCACTATATCTATTATATTAATTTCTCAGAGTACTGGAGCCTTGTTTCTGAGTCATTTGGTAGCTTGGCACAGTGAATTGCTCGGCTTCTTTCTGAGCTGTGTTGTACAAAATTTATTCTTCATTGTGGATGATAGAAATATTTTTTCCTTTATATTTCCCTTTGGTATTATAAGAAGGAGTAAATAGAAACATTCAGCTGACTTGCATGACATCTCTGATTTAATAAGCCCCTCTAGCGTCCAACTCTTACTTAACTCTGAAATTAAGCAGCCTTGACCTTTTTCATCTCTCCTCGCATGGCAGTGTTTTCATGCCTCAGATAATTTTCATTGCCCTACTACAGACCTTTTCTACTTCCGTTATCTCTTGCTTTGAGATGATATGACCAGGATTGAGCGCAAAATTCAAGGGAGGACGTGCCATCAATTTATATAATGGCATAATAATAGTTTAGAAATTCAGGACATTGTTGGACTTACGGCATATACGTAATGCCCAGTTCACTACATTCAGGAATTCAGGGGATGATTATTATCCTATTAAGTTTTCAGAGGAGCAGAGTTAAAAGACTAAAGGTTCTTCTTCTCTTTTAAATGTACTGTATTTGTTTTGGCTGGGATAACGTTACTTGTCTTCACAGTAGCTCATATAGAATCATAGAATCATAGAACATTTAGGGTTGGAAAGGACCTTGAGATCATCTAGTTCCAACCCCCTGCCACGGGCAGGGACACCCCACACTAAACCATGCCACCCAAGGCCTCATCCAACCTGGCCTTGAACACTGCCAAGAATGGAGCATTCACAACCTCCCTGGGCAACCCATTCCAGTGCCTCACCACCCTCACTGTAAAGAATTTCTTCCTTATATCCAATCTAAACTTCCCCTGTTTCAGTTTGAACCCGTTATCCCTTTTCCTGTCACTTCAGTCCCTGATAAATAGTCCCTCCCCACCATCCTTGTAGGCTCCCTTCAGATACTGGAAGGCTGCTCTGAGGTGTCCACGCAGCCTTCTCTTCTCCAGGCTGAACAGCCCCAACTTTCTCACCCTGTCTGCATACAGGAGGTGCTCCAGTCCCCTGATCATCCTCGTGGCCTCCTCTGGACTTGTTCCAACAATTCCATGTCCTTTTTATGTTGAGGACATCAGAACTGCACACAATGCTCCAAGTGAGGTCTCATGGTGCTATGCTTTGGATTTTTGCTGAAGACAGGGTTGATAACACAGAGAGATTCTAGTAATTGCTCAGCAGCGCTTACACAGCACCAAGGCTTTTTCTGCTTTGCATGCTGCCCCAATAGTGGGTAGGCTTGGGGTGCACAAGAACTGGAGAAACAGCTGGGGCAGCTGACCCCAACTGACCCAAAAAGTCAGACATCCGTATCTATATCATCTATATATCTACCTATCTATCTATATCTATTGATCTTTATCTATATTTATCTATATATCTATATCTATATATCTACATAATTATATCTGTATCTACTTATCTATATGTATATAACTGTATCTGTGTGTATATATACATATCTACATTATCTATATCATCTATATCTGTCTATCTCTACCTCCCAAAACAAGTGACATTTTGCTCAGCAATAAAAGCTGGGTAAAGAAGCAGGAAGGGGATGCTTGGAGTGATGGTTCTTGCATTCCCAAGTAACTGTTATGTGTGATGAAGCCCTAGTTTCCTGGATATAGCTGAACACCAGCCTGCCCATGGGAAGTGGTAAATGAATTCTTTCTTTTGCTTTGCTGGCATGCATAGCTTTTGCTTTGCTTATTAAACCGTCCTCATCTCAGTGCATGAGTTTTCTGACTTCTACCTTCTGATTCCCATTTCCATCCCACCAGGGAGCAAGGAGCTGTGTGGGGTTTAGCTGCCTAGTGGGCTTAAACCATGTTAGGTAGAGTATGTGTGATGCATCTCAGGAAGACACAGTGCTTGCATTAAATTCTTTTTATCTTACCCAGAAGACCTGTGGATTGGTGAGCTCCATATATTAGAACAGCCTGAATGTTAAAGGATGCTACTGTCTCTTCTCCAGTTCTATAGCCAGTGGAGAAAGGGCAGCTTTTCATACCTTGTGGTTGCAGATGACAACCTATTTAAGCCTCTTTAGATACCTAATGCTAGATATTGTGTACCCATACAAGTACACCATGTACTGTGTCTATCCTTTAAGATAATAATTGTCCAGGTGCCAAGAGAAACAAGATAAATATGATTTTATCTTCTTTCTATACATGTTATACTTCTTTCTGCATGTGTTATTAAACTGACATATTGACCCTTCCATGGTAGAAGACAAATTCTTTCTCCAAAAGTGGAAAACCTAAAACACCATGGGTCCAGCAAGCAAGATGTCATTACTTCTCGGAAGACAGACAGCTTTGACGGCCTTGTGTCTCCTTTTTAGAAAACTAAATGCTGACCGACCCAGATCAACGAGCAAACTGTCTGTGTTCCTGTGGCAGATATTTGAGTCCTAATTTGACTTATCCCTACACTAAAAGGAAGGGTAGAAATTTAGCTGGTGTCCCAATTTAGGCCCGCTACTAATGAAGATACAATGATAAAAAAAAACCCAACATGAGGATTCAAAAAATAATTTGTGCATAATTAGAGCCTGCGTGCTCACTAAATTACAGGGGAATTATAATTGCTAGGCAACAATTGTTCATGAAGGATTAACTTCTACTTAAGACAGTTAAAAAGATAATAAACATAAAGCAGCTTCAGGTGTAGCCTTAAATGAAAAGTGACACAAAGCAGAGGACTTCTGTGGCATTCTGTTAGTGTGAGGATGAATTTGGTCCTTTTATCCTTACAGTGAAAATTAAGGCTGTCCATTACATAGCATTATACCTTCTGCTTTTACTGTCTTATTAATCAGTAGCTTATCTGTCTATTCTTTGACCCTCTTCAAGTACAGTACCTGCTGGAGTGGTGATATTAAAGCTTTCGTTACTGTACAGAAAGGTCCATGTTGTCAAAGTGCTTGACTTGTGCCTTTGATATTAATTGTGTATGTGGAATGAGGTCATTTGTTAAAAGAAAGATCTGCAAGGTCTTCTTGAGGGCTGGGGTCAGCCTGGTCACAAGAGCCGCTCAAGGTGGTTCAACTTAGATGGACCACTCGGGTAGCTGAGACTCAAGGTCAGGGCCTAACTATGTTATTTTAGACCCATTTATTACAATTTGATAGAGACTGTTGAGTTTCAGGCACAATGCACACTGCATGCCAAAAAGCCATTCATTAACACTTACTACTAGAAGATGCCTGCTGCTATGAGCAGCTCGTATAACTTGGTGGTAAATTCTTCTGCCTGCTCCTGGGTTTCCCCAGTTTTGTATGAGGTGTCATGAGCTTCAGATCAACCACACTGTGGGGTTTTATTAAATACATTCCCAGTTTTACAAATGAAATAATGTCTCGCCAGCATTCAGAAATCTCTCAACAACTTGAAACGTGAAATCATAGCAGCGCAAGGATTAATAAATCAGTTACTGTACTTAGAGATGGGTGTATAAGGAGAAAACCACAAAGGTTGCCTGCCTGCAGTTTATCCAGCTAAAACACAATCAGAACATGTCCACAGCTTTCATGAGAGTACAATAGCCTGGTCTTAAGACAAGATGTGGATCATTGACTCAGATCTAGTCTCAAGCTGGAGCTACATTGGGCATGGGTTCTCCTTTTCTTCCTAAGATTTCCACTGGATTTTTATTTCATCTGTTTCTTCCTACACTCAATATTTAATCAAGATACCTGTTTTTAGAACTCTTTTTCCCCAAGAGTTGCTGAAGCTCAGTTTTAGGAATGTTAATGTCTTGAGGTGTACTCATCTCCTGACCACAAAGTAAAAAGATAAGGGAAAAGGAAGAAGAAAGAGCCCTTTAAAAATCTGCCTTTTTCCTTAACTTGACTGAACAAACTGGATGCACACTGCTCATGAGATAACTTCATCAGATTGACAGGTGTAAGATAAACTTCAGTATGTGGATTTTATGCACATTAAACCCCCCTTCCCCCCCCCTCCCCCAACACCACTTTCATACAAAGATAGACGTGGTCTATTGAGTTTATCACAAACACGTCAAAGACACTAATGTGCTTAGTTCAGTCATCTTTAATAGATGTTAGATGTGATGTTAACCAGACAATTCCAGTACATGGTAAAATGAGGATATAGCAAGATTGGGGCATACTGAGGGACAAACGATCCTCCTCCATCCTGGATTCTGGGAAATCAAATCTTAGATCTCTGGAACACATGCTCTGCTCGATTCTATGGCCTGGGTATTTCTCCTTAAGTCAAAATTAGTCTTGTGACAGGCTCTATAGTAGGGTCTGCAGTGATAGGACAAGGGGTAACGGTTTTAAACTGAAAGAGGATAGATTCAGACTAGATATAAGGAAGAACTGCTTTACGATGAGGGTGGTGAAACACAGGAAGAGGCTGTTCAGAGGGGTGGTAGGTGCCCCATCCCTGGAAACATTGAAGGTCAGGCTGGTTCCTGCTCATTGCAGAGGGGATTGACTAAATATCCATTAAAAGTGCCTTCCAACCCAAACCATTCTATGAATCTATGATTCTATAGACACAGAAGACCCCCAGACAGTGGAGTCTAAGTATTAAGGTAAAAGCTGTCAATATTAGGTCCTTTCATTCACGCTTGAGGTCCATCTAAGCAACTGTGTCAGTTGGATCAGCTTCTAAAGGAGGATTTCACTGCTGCCACTTTCTTACAACTGAGTGCCAGCTCCCCACTGTGCTGTGCACTAAACAGCCCGGGTTCTGCCTTTTCTCCTCCACTGCAGTGTTCCTATATAATATGTGCTACATGTAGTCCTAAATTATGCTGGTGTTTATCAGCTACCACTTTGATATCTCATCCTGCTGCAGTAACAATTAACCAAGCAAGTCGGTGGTTGTGCATGTTCACGTCAAGCAGATAAATCAATAGCAATCACAAACAACTTTGATTAACTCACATTACTGTCTTTCATGTAAGCCAGAAATCCTGTGCTGCATTTTAGCCACTGGTGCTTTTTTTGGGGGGGACATATAACTGCTGGACTCTGTATCACGCAAACCCAGTTAGAGGTTTACAGAGCATTCTGATTTCTGGGGTTTTTTGGTATGGGAACATGCTGACATTTTCACTAAACAAACCAAACCAAACTATTCTGCCAATAGCAATAAGTAAATGCTTAGTGGTATTGTAATTCTCAATAAACTTCATATTCTACAGATTCCTCTTATTCTGTTCCTAAATCTCTCCAAGAATGTTTGTTTGAAATGTTTACATGTCCTTTCTATAATACATGCTTGAAAAAACGGTTATTGGTAGCTGAATATTGTGTGCAGCTGCAATGAAGATGTTTCACATTTAAAAGGAAACGTTATGCTTTCCTAGACATATTTTATTAAGCATGAGTTTTTCTCCCTGATTGGACTAACAAACTTGTATTCATCTTTGAATGTCATATACATGAATTGAAATCTGAAGTGTCTTTACTTAAAAATTTCACTTAGTTTTCAGGCATATTCAACTTTAGGATTTAGTTTTTGTGATCATTCAAGCAAACAAATTCAGTTACGAAGACAGCTCTAAAAGCACAACTGGAAAAGCAAAGCTAAAGTCTCCCACCCCTCCAGAAAAAGAAAGAAAAATAACAGAGAGTAGTTTGCAGTCTGTGTTCAGGGCTAATGTACAAATCTTGTTCTGGCAGGTACTGCTTACAGAGTCAGTTTTTTTCTAACACCTGGAAAACACAGAAATTGAAATTGTACCTATATCTCCTCATTTAGCTATCACTGAATTTATGTGGTATTGGTGCTTTCAAGAAACAGAGTTCCTGCTTTTCTTACTTTTATTAAAGGTACATCTTTGTTTAACCAATATACTTTTTCCCTTACAAAAGCTTTAAAATTCCTTTGCTTTCTGCCATACAAGGATACAAGGGACACCTGTGTCATAGAATGGTTAGGGTTAGTATCAAATTTATACTCTTCTGCATTTAATCACTGTTTGGCTGAGTCAGGTCGTTTCACCTTAAGTACTTCTTCTTTTCTTTTTTTTGCCCTTTAGTTACATTTTCATTCTTCCTTCTTCACAGCTACCTCATTGTCCTGGGTTCAGCAGTAGCAGTCATTTTTCTCCTTCTTAGTAGCTGGTGCAGTGCTGTGTTTTTGACTTTCAGCCTGGGAACAGCGCTGATAACACCGATGTTTTTAGTTACTGCTCAGTAATGTTTAGTCTGACCGAGGACTTTGTGAGTCTCATGCTCTGCCAGGGAGGAGGGGAAGCCAGGAGGAAGCAGAGACAGGACACCTGACCCAAACTAACCAAAGAGGTATTCCATACCACAGCACGTCATGCCCACTATATAAACTGGGGGTAGTTACCTGGAAGAGTTAGATCAGTGCTCGGTCAGTCTGGGCATTGGTCAGCGGGTGGTGAGCAGTTGTATTCTCTTCCCTTGTTATTTCCTTTATCATTATTATTATTGGTGGTAGCAGTAGTGATTTGTGTTATACCTTAGTTACTGGACTGCTCTTATCTCAGCCCATGGGAGTTACATTCTTTTGATTCTCCTTCCCATCCCTCCGGGAGCTGGGGCGGAGGAAGGATGGTGGGGGGGAATGAGAGAGCGGCTATGTGGTTCTGAGTTACTGACTGGGCTTAAACCACAACACTCACCTGTAACCTAAAGCCTGTGGCATTTCTGACTATTTTTCATCTTTAAGTTCAGGGGGTTTGGTCAGGTATTAACCCAACCATCCTATATTTTGGACACCTGAGCAGAAATTAGCATAAAAGAGCATCTGATAAACAAGCATCTTGGAGACATATTCTTCTTAAAGTAGAAACAGCCTTTCTAAAATCATCACTCAGATCCTTGCTTTAAATCAAATATAGAAATGCCCTCAGCAAAATGTTGGGTGATTTTTATCTTACCTGCTTTACTTCCTACTATCTCATCAGAACTAGTGGAAATAATAGGAGCAATTAGATGCACATCCAGCCTGACTTCATTAGATTACTTGATTTAGGATGAGAGGAACTGTACTTTGGACTTTTTATGTTACAATATATGAGAACTAATGTAGCCAGCAGGACCAGGGCAGTGATTGTCCGGCTGTACTTGGCACTGGTGAGGCTGCATCTCGAATCCTGTGTTCAGGTTTGGGCCCCTCACTACAAAAGAGACATTTAGGTGCTGGAGCGGGTCCAGAGAAGGGCAACAGAGCTGGTGAAGGGTCTAGAGCACAAGTCGTTTGAAGAATGGCTGAGGGAACTGGGGTTGTTTATCCTGGAGAAATGGAGGCTCAAGGAAGCCCTTGGGGCTCCCTACAACTCCCTGTAAGGAGGTTTTAGTAAGGTGAGGACAGTCTCTTCTCCTAAATAACAAGTGAAAGGACAAGAGGAAATGCTCTCAATTTGCACCAGGGCAGGTTTAGATATGGTGTTAGGGAGACTTTCTTTCCCAAAAGGGTTAAGCATTGGAACGGGATGCCCAGGTAAGTGGTGGAGTCACAATCCCTGGAGGTATTTAAAAGATATGGCACTTTGGGACATGGTTTAATGTGCTTGGCAGTGCTGGGTTAATGGTTGGACTCAGTCTTAAAGGTCTTAAGCAATTCTATGATTCTATGATTATTTTGGTTTAGTCTTATCCCGATGTTGCCTCCTGTTATTGGGTAAGGATGAAAAATTACATTGCTACCTTAGCAGTACAGGAACTGGAATGAGCATGGTGTGGCAAAGACAATAGACTTCTGGACATAAGATTTTAATTGGGTTCATCATCATAACACTGAGCTTAGACAAATGCATCTAAAATAATACAGATTTGATTTTCTATTTACTACTTCCATACAGAAGATAGAAGTTAAAAATCATCGCATTTACATTTAACATTAAATTTTTTATGCTGTCTTCTTTTCTTTCCTGAAGTTATTAAGGGTTCCTAAGTTTGCACTGGAACTCTGGAATGCCTTTACTTATAGGAGCCTCTTATTTTCTGGCCTCGTCTTGTTCCTGCCTCTGATGTCACAACTCTTATGTCTGCATAAACTGTGTCTCTGTATTTCCAGCAACAGTTTATAGCTCTCACAGCATCAGGAAATTAATTGCATCATCCTGAATAATGGTGTAACAATGAAGTCAACCTCAGGTTTCTTGAAGTTAGAGCTCAAGAATACAATTTACCACTGTAAATCCAACTAGTAGGCATCTCCTGATCCCTTGTAACTCTTACTAACCATATTACACTTTGACTCAGGTAACTACAGGGAACAACAAACACCATGACCCTAATAAGAGCAGCTTTCCAAAGACGTGCATGCTCATTTTCAAGATGAAACAGGATATATTGAAAATATGAATGCCTTAATCTGCCAAAGTGTTTTGTGGTGATATTACCTAGGAACTACAGTCAGAGATCACAGATCCTATGTGTTCTGCTTTGCATAAAACTATAATGAAGAGCTATTACCCATTTCTAAGCCAAGCAAGAAAGCAACAAGAAGCCACAGAGGGAAAAGGATGACTAGAGAACAAGAAAATAGTGGGATGATGCACATTAGCATTTTATAGTCATCCTATAAAAGGTCACAGCTCTAATACCTCATTTAAAAATCTAGAAACATCCTTTAAAAATTAGCCTTTCCGTTTCTATTTGTGGCCTGAGCACAGTAACTTCTGTTACCTCATCACAAAGTAAAACACCTCTCTTCTAGCGATCAAATAAACACCAAAGTAATGCTTTCTGTGATGGTGTTTTTTTCATAGGACAGCACTTAACTGGAGTTCTGCACAACACACTCATTTCATAATAATCAGCACTGAGATAATTATGAGGTTTAGCTCTCCTGGTATGAAAAAGCTTGATGTGATTTTGCATTTCCGCAATGAGTAAGCAAAAGGATGTTTTCATCATCTAAATAAACCAAAGGGTGGGAAAGCATCTTCCAGGCTTATTGTTATGACATACCTCAGAGAATGAGGATCGGGTTAGATTTCAAATTGCTGTTGTCACCATTCCTGCAGAATGCCTCATGCCTGTGCAAATCACTCACTAATCACACTTAAATGGCAGGTATGTGACAAAGTGTATGGTTTTATTGAAATGAATGCAGAATAGTAAATCTTGATTTAACCTACAGAACCTGGATACCTCGACCAAATGTGTTACTATAAATGAAATGACAGCATAATTGCAAAAGCTTCAATTATGAGAATTAAACAGCATTCATCCTTCACCGATGTCACAATTATGATGCTGTAACTATTCCAGCATCATAGCTTGGATATCACATCATTCTTCATTCAGCAATAAGCTGAGTCTGAGGTCTGGCTGAACTCTGAATTATTAATTTTACATAAACAGTTTAACAGAACAATGTTCTTAATATATGTTCTAGAAGTTTTTATTTATTTATTTATTTATTATTTATTTTATTTATTTTATTAACATATTTTTGTTAGCAAGCTCGAAGGCAAGTAACTACATAGAATCATAGAATAGTTAGAGTTGGAAAGGACCTTAAGATCATCCAGTTCCAACCTCTCTGCCATGAACAGGGACACCTCGCACAAGGCAGACTTTGCACCTCTAGGGTGCAAGACCTATGGAAAACCCTCTGGATAACCCTGTCCAAGCTTCTCAGGTCTAATTAGTTACTTTACTCAAAAAAGAATTGTTCGGGGAATACAGCATCAAACAAAGTATACAACCAGGGAGAAACTAGGGAGCTGCTTGTTTGCCATCACAGCTGTTCCTGTTGTTGTATGGTATTGCAAGATGAGACAAACCATGGCCCAGGTGTGCCTGCACATGGAGAAAACCCATACAACAGCTTTAAAGAAAGTTCATTTTTGCAAGTAAAGTTCAGTGAGCTGAATCCCAGCCGGTGTATTCACATGCTTAGCAGCTGTTATGAAAATGGCTTTACAGTCAAATCTACCTGTTTGTGTATCTCAGCCATAATCAGTTCAGCTAGCAGCTGAGGAAGAAGTTCAGACTCCAGATCATTAACCTCACAGCAGTACAGCCAGGAGTGGAGATGCTGCAGCAAGTGCTTACTGTGAAGCTTCCTTTTCTGCTTCAAGTAGCTCCACGAATACTTCTCACCTCTGTAACTCACACAAGCCAAGTGTGGCTCATTTTCAATAGTGATTAGTGATAAATATATATGAAATAGATGGAATTTTACCCTTATCCCCTGTGCTCTGTTAGCTTTGCTCATTTTTCAGAGTGTCCGACCTGTGAAATCAGCAGTTTGGATACCAGTCCATTTTGGGATCCACAACACAACATGTGCTATTAGGGGAACAGCAGGCTGTAGTAAGAAAGCTCTTTGAGCATGTCATGGTTTAGCCCCAGCCAGCAACTAAGGACCATGCAGCTGCTTGCTCACTCCTCACAACGGGATGAGGGGGAGAATCAGAACAGTAAAAATAAGTAAATTCATGGGTTGAGATAGAGATAGTTTAATAGACAAAAGAAAAGCCGCACACTCAAGCAGAGCAAAACAAGCAATTAATTCACCACTTCCCATTGGCACACAGGTGCACAGTCATCTCAGGACAGGCTACAACATGGGTAATGGTGACTTGGGATGGGAAATGTCATCACTCCCAGCATCCCCCCTTCCTTCTTCTTCCTCCAGCTTTACATACTGAGTGTGACATCCTGTGGTCTGGCATATCCCTTGGGTCAGTTGGCGTCAGCTGTCCTGGCTGTGTCCCCTCCCAACTCCTTGTGCAGCCTCAGCCCACTTGCTGGTAGAGTGGTGTGAGGAGCAGAAAAGGCCTTGGCTATGTATACGCACTGCTTATTGATAATGAAAACACCCATGTGTGATCAGCGCTATTTCCACCACAAACCTAAAACACAGCCCCAAAACAGCTACTGTGAAGAAAATAAACTCTATCCCAGCCAAAACCAACACAAAGCATTTTGGTATTTCTCATTTGAAATATTGTTTGCTTTTTCCATTGTTGATCAGCAGAAAACTTTGCTGCTTTAAAGAAGTGAAATCCATGGCAAAAAAAGTAAATCCTCGAAGTCTTAGCACCGAAGGCAATAAGAAGAAAGAACCTAAATATTTATGGTTGGCTTTTGGGGGTTTGTTTATTTATATATTTATTTATGTATTACTTAATGGCAAAATGTCTAGGGTAGTTTAACATTTTAGACTGAGAGTAATCACATTTTAATTGAATTATTTAAAGTGTGTAATTTGTCACATCTAGTAGTAATTTTAATTGCTTAATAAATTGCTTGGGTGTCATGTTTGAATCTCAATTTGAGTGTTATATTTCTTAAAAATGACTGAATTGATTAATATTAAAATGTAAGTATTCAAACGAAGCAATTATTTAAGCAGTTAATTACTTAATATGAACTTAGAAATAAGAGAAATGAATGTCAGCTAAACAGCATTAGAGTTTGACCCTGAAATCTTCATGCAGTCAATCTTTTAGCTGCATTATATGGAACCATTCCTGGAATTTAATATGGCTTTGAGTGTTCAAAGGAGGAAAGTTATCTACTCTAACTGCTAACTTATTTCCGTGTTCTGTATTTGAGAAAACATACAAATAAGTAGATATATAAGGAAGAATTTAGCTTTCCAGTTAGGAATGTTGAAAAAAAACATAAGGAATCTTAATTTGTTTTGCATAAATCATTGTTCAAGTGGACGGAATTATGTTTGCAGACATTTAGTAATAGTTTCTGGTTTGTTTCAAGGGAAGATATTCCAAGTATTCATAACTTGTAAAGGGAAAAATTGCCATCACCTAATCGGATTTTCTGTATAGTGAAAACCAGATGATACAACACACATACTCTTGTTTTAAGCGAAATAACTGGTATTTTATGTTGTAAAGAAGAAATAAATACATGCAGACATGAAATACCAATCTGTCCATCTGAAAGAGTTAAATACAGAGTAAATTAGAAAAGAACCAGAACCATAATTTCCAAATATAACATGCCCAATATCTAATTCATGGTAATACGCTCTTTAGAGAAGTTGAGCAAATTGGTTCTGCAATAAAAGTGGCCTTAAGGAACCACCTAGGGGAAGAAATTGATTGCCTAATTTTAACTGAAAGTCAAACAAATCAGTGCTGAAATCTTTAGGGACACTTAACGATGACACAGGGCCTGGGGTTACTTATTGGTAGCAAAGAAGATTTAGTGCATTTTTGAGCTTTCACCGCTTTTTCATTTTATGCATAACATTTGTTTTATCTCTATTAAGCTTCAGATTTCACGGCATTAATCAGCTTCCACTTAACCAGTAATTAAGAGACAGAGCAGTATAACACAATCTAAAAAGTCAAGAGGCTCTGCGATTCCCACCTCCCTTCATTCTTTACAGCTGAAAACATCACTGACTCACTTCAAGGAAGGATGAACACAGCACAGTTGTGAACCAGGTTGTGCAGTTGACAGTAACTGGTAGCTTCTCTCCATCAGGTTTTTCAGCTGTGGTCATTGATGCTGATTTTATCATTATTTAAAAGGAAATGACTTAGTACCAAAAAAGTGAGTTTGAGATAAAGTGGAGATTTTTTGAGTTCCTCTGTGACATTTAGACCAAGTCGTCTCCTTAAGGCAGCCTTCTTCTTCATGCTTTTCTTTGCTAGGGATGTTCCTCCTATGTAGTTCAATTGCCAACGAGTTTGCGGCTGATACCAATCTAAGAGGGAAGTGGGCAGATAAGACAGTTTCAAGCTGTGGAGTGACCTGGTAGCAGCTGGGGCTGTAGGCAATGTCTGGGGATTCAGTACCAATAAACTCATGAGGAATTTGATGATATGTGAACATCTGAGCCTCTGTAGTACTATGTGGTAAGTTGGTAAAATGTACAGAATGAGGGGCCTAATTGGATGCTATTGCTGCCTTAATGAAATTTAGAGTTAATGGCATTACTATTTCCAACCTCCTAGTTGCTGCATTTCACCTCTAAAACAGCTAAAACCCTTATGCCTTGAAATTGCCTTTCCAGGTTGGATGATTCTGCTATCTTGGGAAATACGTTGCCAGTCTAATCTTATGTTTGTCAGATCTTTCCATTCAAACTTAGGTCTCCCACCTTCTGATAATACGCTGTTGTTCTTTTGACTTTCCTACAACCCTGCCTTTCTGTGTAAAGGGAGTTTCTAGAGAAATTCATGTCTTCCTGCGCCCTAAATTCTCTGCCAGAGTCTGATATTTACAGTCATCTGACAGGGAATTGTCTCATTCTCTGTGAGGCATGCTGTGAATTCAAAGCTGCTTGCTCCCACAAGAAAAAGAAAGCAAGATATTTCACTTCTGTATTCGACCAGGCCAGAGAAAATAAACTAACAAAAAGGTTTTGTTCCTGCCTGCAGAATATTTTTGATAAGTTTTATAAATATATTGTTTGGTCTGTAGAAAGAGTAGCCACACACACGTACATATATATGTATACATATAGTTTGAGTATATATGATTGGATAAATATATCCAACTGTATATCTGGTTGAAATTTGCCTCAAATATTAAATAACGCATGAGTTAATGTTTGTGAGGTGATCACACAGTGTTTATGAGTTTATTCTTGCATGATGAGGCTATGGAATAGGAATATAGGTAGATGATGACTTTGTATGTGGATCATGAGCTTAGAGAAGGGAAAACTGGGACGTACAAAACCCTGACTCGCCTTAACTAACACTTGGTCTAAGACAGCAAGTTTGCTACTTGGTCTGTCTCACTGAGGAGAGAAAACTAAACAGTGGGGTTAATGCACTCTGCTAGAATTAAGTGATATCTCTATGTTTTTCCCTTTCTTAATTCCGAAAGTTTGGGGATGAGGGGGAAAATTCCTAATCCCTGTGTGGCTATAGCATTGAGAACCCACTTTATGTGGCTCTATTGTGTGTAATCCCCTAGTCTGATGTATACTCTTGCATAACCTCATGAAGGTGGATCATAAGATTCACATTTTTGGAGACATTTTAGGCACGTTACTAAGACTTCAGATCTGAGCTTTGGGAAGCTTGCGTTTTGAAGTATGTGAGTAATTCATTCTAGTTTGGTTTATTACCTTTCTCTTTCTGAGTGCAATTAGTTAAAGCCACATAAATATTTAATATTTACATACAAAGAGAGATAGATACTCTATATAATATATTACTTATGCAGAGTGATCCTACCACCTAAAAGGAGGCTAGAGTGGAATGCAGACCCATGAATCAAAAGAATATGTCAGTGAATCTTCTCTGAATTTCTGTTCAAGCAAAAGGAGGGTACAGCATGAAATGATAAAGCCACTCAGTTGTGAGGAGTCCAGTGTTCTGATCCATATACTTAAGATAACTTCTGAGTTGGCTTGGAAGTCATTTGACTTGAAGTAATCATTAGATCACTGGAAGTCATTTGACTTGAAGTAATCATTAGATCACAGGTTGGAAACATTTGCTGTCCTATGCCGAGTAGATGAAGGACCTGCAGGCTGGCCAACGAGGCTAGCTCAGTTCAGCATATACCCTTGGTTCTCTGGACTAACGGCAGGTAGACAGCCCATGCACAGCCCTTAATCAGGCACTTGTGCTTCAGCAATGTTCAAGCCTTCTTCTGTCAGGCGATATTTCCTACTAAGTGGCTGCAGAGGCCTGCATAGCACAGATACACGTCTAAATACTCGTGTAATGTGGTCATGTACAAAGTTCTGAGCATCTGTAGTGCTGCAGAAAAAGTCTATAAAACATACAGAAGGAGGTGACTAATGGCTTACTGTTGCTGCAGCTGTTTAATGGAAGCATGGAGTTAGTGGCCTTACCACTTCCAACATCTTACTTGCCATACTTCAACTGAATAATCACTCTGCTAGGGGCATATGTATTCTTTTGGTACTAAAAGGTCAGGTTGGATGGGGCTGGGGGTAACCTGCTCTAGTGGAAGGTGTCCCTGCCCGTGACAGGAGTTAGAACTGGATGAGCTTTAAGGTCCCTCCCAACTGAAACCAATCAGTGATTCTATAAAAAGCTTATGTTGACTATCGAAAGTGGGAATCCTGACTTTAATTCATTGCTTCTCTTTAAAAATCATAACAAGTACAGAAGACAAAACTATGGTTTCTTATATTTCAAAAAAGCTTCTTTGAGGATTTTTTTTGTTTTGTTTTGTTACTTCTGCTGTGGTTTTGGTTTGGGGGGGTTTCTTTGTGGTTTTGGTTTTGTTTCTTTTTTTTTAAGTAGAATTGCTACTAATACCACAGTGGTAACAAAAACGATGCGCAGTCAAGCACAAGATGGTTTAAAAAATAGATATATGCTAAAATCACATCTTTTAAAAGAAACAATTTATTCCTCTAATCAGTTTTTCTTTCAGCTTTTCCACCCCTTACCGTTAAAATAAGCAGGATTATTTGAGTGCATAAGCTTAGTCATTAGCAGATTGCCGAGATGCTGCAGTGATTGACATCTGTCTTTTTCTATATTAGCAGCTTAATCCGCTGCTATGGCCAATCAAAGAAGAAAGTAGGTTGATTATTTGGTGAGTGTTTAGCTCTAAGAGATAATTTAACTTGCTGTATAATCAGAATACTGATTTCTTTTAGAGTTCAGCCAACACAGGCAAACAATTCTGAAGGCTTTCAAATAACTGTGCCATCAGATTTGAAGCAAGTATATGTGGCAAACTTATGGTTCCAATCGTTGTCACCGTTTATTTTCCCTGACTGGTAACGGTAATGCATTGTGTATGTATCTGCTTAAAACACCTTGAAAATGGATGTGAAGTTTAGTTTTGTTCCACGAGTTTTCCAATTGCTGTCATTCCAGGAACAAAAAAAAAAAACAAAAACACCAAAAACCATGGAAAATAAAAGGCAAGGAAAGAAAAAACGCATTTAATTGCAGTTTAGTTTGCTTTCAGAGTGATTCCTTGGAGCTACCGTATTGTGCTTGTATTTTCAATTCCAACCAAAGTGACCTTACATTTTGTAAACAAGGCCTTTGAAGAAGGAAAGCAGTGTTTTCATGCTATTTGCCTGCCAGCTGCATTGCCTTTCATCTTTTTCTCTATTACAGAGGTTTTTCAAAGGCAATAACAATGGGGGTTTTGTAATTAACGGTACACCTTGACCTGCATTTCATGGGTAAAATATTTAAATTAGCAGCGTGTCAGATGGAAGTGAACAATGACACATTAAATCAGAAGCAGCAAACCTTTTCAGAGACTGGCAAACCTTTACACAAATCCTCCGTGATAAAAATGCGCTGGGAGTGCTCCTTAAATCAGAATATACAGAACACCGTTAAAACGCCTTCAAAAAAGGCAAATGAAACTTCATTTAATAGTAGTAGTAAAAGCTTCTTCCATTAATGTTCCTGTTTCATCTAACATCTGCAAATGCCGAGGAAGCACTGGTTGATTAAACTTTAGAAAACTGTCAGTATACTGCTGCACTAATATAAATTGAGGAGATGAGCGTAGGACTACATGCAGGCTGAATATGGCAGTGTGCACAGCTACCATTTTTAATTAAGTCATTGGAACTGATTTATACACTGACATACAATCTAAGCTGCCACCAAATGCATTGGTTTCAACTTGAAGAAAAGATGTTTGTAAATGGAGTTTCCTTCGCTTTTGGAGGAAATGAGAATAAACACATGGTAAATTACCAAAACTGTGTTGGTTTATGGATACTTGAACTATGCACAGTTTAAAATGACAAGAAGTAATAATAATAAAAAAGAATATTTGGTTTCTGAAGAATTAAAGTCATCAAGGTTCCAAGAATGCCACTTTCGGCATTGTCATAAGTGCTCATATTTAAGGTGACTGGGTAGCCATGTATAAGGCAGTAATTTCATAATATTTTTTTAATCTTATTATCTTTTTTCATATCAAAGTAATAAATACAACCAATGACCCCAATGTACTAATTTAAGTATAAAAGTCTATTTGGATTTAAAAAAAAAACCAAACAAACAAACCAGAAAGGAAATGAAGTCATAGAATCATAGAATAGTTTGGGTTGGAAAGGACCTTGAGATCATCCAGTTCCAACCCCCCTGCCATAGGCAGGGACGCCTCACACTAAACCATGCCACTCAAGGCCCTGTCCAACCTGGCCTTGAACACCGCCAGGGGTGGAGCATTCACAGCCTCCCTGGGCAACCCATTCCAGTGCCTCACCACCCTCACAGTAAAGAATTTCTTCCTTAGATCCGATCTAAACTTCCCCTGTTTCAGTTTGAACCCGTTACCCCTTGTCCTCTCACTACAGTCCCTGATGAATAGCCCCTCCCCCGCATCCTTGTAGGCCCCCTTCAGATACTGGAAGCTGCTCTGAGGTCTTCACACAGCCTTCTCTTCTCCAGGCTGAACAGCCCCAACTTTCTCAGCCTGTCTCCATACGGGAGGTGCTCCAGTCCCCTGATCATCCTCGTGGCCTCCTCTGGACTTGTTCCAACAATTCCATGTCCTTTTTATGTTGAGGACACCAGAACTGCACACAATGCTCCAAGTGAGGTCTCCCGAGAGCAGAGTAGAGGGGCAGGATCACCTCCTTCGACCTGCTGGTCACGCTCCTCTTGATGCAGCCCAGGGTACGGTTGCTTTCTGGGCTGCGAGCGCACACTGCAGCCGGCTCATGTTCATTTTCTCATCCACCAGCACCCCCAAGTCCTTCTCTGCAGGGCTGCTCTGAATCTCTTCTCTGCCCAACCTGTAGCTGTGCCTGGGATTGCTCCGACCCAGGTGTAGGACCTTGCACTTGGCGTGGTTAAACTTCATCAGGTTGGCATCAGCCCACCTCACAAGCGTGTCGAGGTCCCTCTGGATGGCATCCCTTCCCTCCAGTGTTTCAACTGAAAAGTCAACAGATACTTATCTGTATTCTATTATATGACAGGAGAACTAATAGTAACATAAAACTAAATTAATGCTTGGACTATACATGCTCTAAACCTCAGGATACTTGGATTCTGGGAATTTTAAATAGTTCTACTAAATACACTACCACAGTGTGAAATATAATATGGTGTGTCTTTCCCAACTAAATTCTTTGCGGTAACTAAGCATTTCATGGCTAAAGGTATAATTTGTCATATTAATGAAATACTCCTTTTAAGAAATCTATATACAGCCTATTCTGCTGGTGAATAATTTATACAGACAATAGTGTTCTCTGCAAAAAGAATTCTCATTACCATTGCAAAGAAAAGGTAGTATATGATCTTTCTGACCACATACTCTATTGTGATGCTAAGAACACTTGACTGTATCATTTAAAGACTTCTCACCCCTAACTACAATTACGTGACAGTAATAAAGTATTGCCTATTCAGGAAAAAAAATTACCTACTTCTTTTTCCTGCAGATTTAGGTTTCTGGGTTATATGTTCCATTCAAAGTTTCAGGTTCAGCCTCCCTGTCCTCATGTGCTTACTGCAGCGTCAAAGAAAGGAAAATAGAATCACAATTTAAACTGGAAGGGACCTCTGGAAGTCATCTGATCAACCCTCCCTCCAAAACCAATCAGAATAGGTCGTTTTTCAAAGTTGGATCTCAGTTAGAAATTAGATTGTCTTGATCAGAGCCTGGTCCAGTCAAATTCTGAGTACCTTCAAGAACGGGGATTTTGCAAGCTGTTTAACCAATGGTAAAACAGAGAAACTTCCAAGGGTGATCTGTCTTTCTGAAGATCTGAAGGACTCTTTAGAATTGTCCTTCCAAACATTAAAAAAGAAGAAAAAATTGAAACTGTTCTTCTTATGAGCTGTCTGATTTGAGGAAAGGAAGATCAAATGTTAATATTATCTATCTCCATATGCTGAGAATCGTGTCAGACCAGCGGTCAACAACATCCCATTCTCTGGTTTATTACTGGATTCTTTATGATGAATCAGACTTTACCCAAAGAACAAGTGCTGAGCAATAAACCTTAGAGACTGGTGTATATCCTGTAAAGAAATATATCTCATCTTATTAGGGTCACCATTATGAAGGCTATTATCAAGAAGTGTCTATGAGTTGGGTTTTTCTTTAGCACAGACCCTTGTGAGGCAGCAGCATAGGTCTTGAAGAAAGCAAATGATATTGCTGGACTAGTGAAAACCCCTCAAATGGCATTTTGCTGATGTGGGAAGGGAAAGCTTATATAATTAAAGTAGGTTGGTTTGGTGTTTTTTTTGTCCCAAAGCCTTTATAGTTAGTTCAGTATAGTTAGTGCAGTCTGTGTTATTTTTTAAACCAAACTGTTTGAATTAGACCTTAGATGTAAATAAGAAAACGGCTGTGGAGTACAGAAAGAAAAATATATGAAAATGACAAAACTACCTACTTTGGTCAGCCATTGCAGATGTGATGGTACCTTCATGGTCAGTCATGTTCAAAGTGTGTTTTTCTTTCAGATCATGAATGTCGTTAACTGAGATAATAATAACTATGCCTCAGTTGTCATCCAAACCATCTATTTATTGCTCATCACAGATAATATAAGCTGCTGCTTCATATTTGTCAGTTTTCTTGATCTTCAGCTTTATTATTACATCTCAATTGTTAAATTACAATTTAATTTGATCATGTGGGTCAGATTGTCACTGTGTCTAAATCATTGTACTTCTTCTGATGTACTGGTGTTCTTCTGATGTACTGGTGTTGCACAATGACATACTTGTACTGTAGAGGAGCTGCAATACGAAGTTCTTGTTATTTTCAATTGATAAATAGCTTTGGGTTGAGAATCTACATTCCTGAAACAGCCATGGTTTCAGAGTAGTGGCAGACACTTTTAGGTTAGTTTTAGAAATGCCTTTAGACACAGTACTTCATACGTGTTTAAGATACTATTAAGCCTTTCTAACTACAATGGCTGTTTTATCCATTTGTTCCAAAAACCAGGTTTCCCCAAAACATATAATCCTATCAGATTTTTTCAACCAAGTAGGTTTAGATTTTGGCAGTACTTTAAAGAAACAATTAAAAAGAAAACCTGATGCACGCTTGAAGCAGTGATGATTTCCTCATATGTTTCTAGGCTTATGGTAATGTCGCTGGAGCTTTCTTAACAAGAAGCATAAATCATTTATTCAGAGTGTTCTTTATCGACGTAACAGTGTAAGATTTGAAGAAAACCAAGTGTTATCTGGCACTTTTTATTCTTCTAGATAGTAACATTCTCCCAGTAATGAATAAAATATTACAAGAGACTATTTTTGTGCTGGTTTAGAATACAACATTATGGTTTCCAACTTAGAGGCTGTGAATGAGATTTAACAGCTGACTTATTGACTTTTAATATCTGAGTTATACTACACAAAAATTTTAACGTAATTCAACTAGTCAGGAAAAAGAAACCCGGTTGTTTAAGAAACAATTCCTTCCCTCTGTTTGGCTGTTCTCTAGAATCTTTGATAATTATCTACTTGGAATCAAGACACACCAATATTATCACCTCTGATGCAGAATTGCTTTTTCCCTTGGGTGTTTGGAACACCCTGGAATTTTTAGAATCGTGGGCTCTGCTTAGTCAGGAAGAGCAGGGACCTAACAAGATGCAGATAGGTTTTCTTTGGGGGGGGGGGGGGGGCGGGGAGAGGGAAGTGCAACTGTACTAACACTCAGATGTTATGAATTCATTTGGAGTCAAGTTTTATGTCAGGATAGGTAATTATTTGTGGTCTCTTGATTCTGGAACTATTCTTTTAGATGGTCATGGATTGACTGCTTCCTTCTGTATTTTCTCCAGCCCATGTGGATGTGATAATCTGCTAAATACCTTCTTTCCAGAGATCCCACAAGAGTCTTCTTTAGAACTCGAAAACCTAGAAAGGAAGTGCTGAGCATTTCTGCATTCTGTTCCTTATGATTTTCTCTTGCCTGTCTTCTCATGTGCTACACAGCCTTAAAGTTCCAATTTTATGACTGAACAGTCATTCTCCTGTCTACCACATGTCAGGCAATGTTATTCTGTGACACTACAGTAGAAGATGGACTAGAAGTCCTCACAAAGTTGAGGTCTTAAGTGCTGGAATCTACTTTCCACACAAACCAACAGTTTCAACAACAACATGGGTCAGAGCTCAGGAAACTCTGAACTCTGAGCTGAGTACCATGTTTACTGCTCTAAGAACGTTCTGTAATGTTGGATGAGAAACAGATTGGTTTTCCCCTTTTTTAACATTATGGAATAAAACAAATAAAACGAAAATCCAATGATTTTAGTATTATCTACTTGGAATGGTGAATTCAAGGAAAAAATATAATCTTAGTAAAAGTAACTACTATTTGTGTTCAAATTGTATTAGATAAGATTATAATAGAGTCCTTATATACAACGCAGAATATCTCTTGTGATCACATTTCAAATCAAAATCCACCTATAATCTGAAATGAAGTGTATCAGTCTCATCTTGAATTAATAAATATAGATTTCCCTACTCTTCTGTGAAAGGCTCGGGGGAAACCTCGAAGAACTTTCTTTTTTTTGCCCTTGAGAGTCTTCTTTTGATAAATGTCATTGTATTGTCTATTACCATAATAGAGTCTTGACAGAGCTGAGAGGTTTTCCTTTGGTTCAGCAGAGGGCTCCAGAATACACGCAGGCCAGGGAGTGTCTGTCTAACACCTCCACAGTGCAATAGAGTGGTTAAATTCCCTGCTGCAAGCTAATTACACTTTTCTATTGCACAGAACCTTTGTCCTCCCATAATTAATTATGAGCAAGTAAAGAAAATGTCTTTTTGTTTTTAATGAATTAATCCTTCATGAAAATCATGTCTGTGACATAATAACAAAAGGACATTTCTTCACTGTCCTCATCACCACGCATACCATAGTACGCAACCGATCTCATGTGGGGAGTCTCTTTGTCTCTTCTGTTCAAGAACATATTTTATTGCAGACATGTCACAGGAGTATTAATACCCTCAATTGCTGTACAGGCAGATAAGCCTGTCTAGATCATTATAACAAAAAAAAAACCTACAGAGGGAAGAGTCCAGTGTTTTGATAGCAATTCTCACTCTCAAATCAAAGGAACAGTTCTATTAAATGGATTTTTCTTCACACATAAAAGCCCACGTTGCCCTACTTAATCTAGTCATTTGAAACATGGCTCAGATAAATCTATTTCGCTAAATGAAGAAAGTCAATCTCCGTTTGATTGCTCATCCAAGGTGTAGGAAAAGAATCCATTATGCCACAAGATTGAGTAACTCAAGAATGTGCTTTTAAGATTAATGGGTACCATGTCAAATGTACATTTAACTGGGTTGTGCTGAAGAGCCTGAATACCGCTAGAATAGTTTGCATTTTTGCTAAAGCTGGCATAAGATGAAATTCTTTAACGATGCATGTAATAAGTGCAATTCTTTAATTATTCATTGAAGCTGAGTGGATGTTAAAGCTTACTAGACAAATATTTACCGATGACATTCCACCAATTTGGGTATTCTTTTAAGGAGGTAAAATCATAGAAACATAGAATCACAGAATCATTGATTGGTTTGCATTGAAAGGGACCTTAAAGCTCATCCAGTTCCAGCCCCTGCCATGGGCAGAGATCCCTTCTACTAGCGCAGGTTGCTCCAAGCCCCATCCAACCTGTCCTTGGACACTGCCGGGGATGGGGCAGCCACTGCTTCTCTGGGCACCCTGTGCCAACGCCTCAGCACCCTCACAGGGAAGAGCTTCTGCCTAAAATCTAATCTAAATCTACCCTCTTTCAGCTTAAAGCCCTTACCCCTTATGCTGTCATTATACTGAGTTTATTTAAGGGTGGGTGTTATGTTACCTACAGAAGACCAAAGTGCCAAATGGATCTTCTGAGAGGCAGTAGCAATGGCTGTTATTGCATCACTCAATATGAGGGTGAATACTGCAACACCAGTAACTGCAGGACAACCTAAAAGATTAATTACTTTAAATTCCTTCAGTAAATTCCCATCTGTTACTACAACCGATAGAGCAGGCATTACAAAACATGTTTGTATTCATAATGCTGATTTTGATGACAAAATGTTGGTTCACACATTTCTCTTGCCTCGTGACATTTTCTGTGGCATTTGTATTTATCTTCTCTTGAGAGGTTTATAAAGCGTATTACATTTTTATTTCCTTAAACTTACTTTTGTATAGATTAACTTAAATTGTTGAAAATTGCACGGTGCATTTTGGTTAAAAATACAGAATTCATGTCACCAGGGGTATTATTGTATTTAAAATCCTGTATAACAAGAAGTTTACACATTTTCTCTACCTCACTTTCATTGTTTTCAAATAGCTGTCTTTTACTGTTTGTGATAAGCAATTAAATATTTTTCACATGCATTGAGACAACTGCAATCCCTTTTCACTCGTACTAAATGAAATATATTGAAGTTTTAACATTAGCAAATTCTTCTGTGACAGAAGCCTTCTCATATATCCTTAGACATCTATTGTAAGGCAGCTGCCCAAACTCCTTACTCAATGAGAAGGAATAACACAACACATTCCATCAGTTGAAGCCTTATGGTACGAGTTGTCTTTCCATACAAATTACAGGAAGCCAAGATTATAGCTTATTTTAGGTCACCTCACTAGATATTAAGAAAAGTAATATTGTCCATTCCACAAATGACAACCAATATTGTTACCCTTTTTCTGCAGAAACCTTGCAAACACCCAGCAGAACATGCAGGCTTCTTGTGCAAAATGCAGGTTAGGTGCTTGGACTTTGGGTTAGTTGCAAGCTTTAGTAAATAATTTCAACAGCTAATCCAGAGCACACATCTTTATTTGAACATTTAACATCAGTATGCTTTGCTTACTCAAAGTGCAAAGCTTCCTCTTTGAGTCAACATACGACTAGCTATATGTTAGGAAGATGTTTATAGGTGGCTTTCAATTCCCCTTGTTAGCTTTAAATGCCTAATTTGACAGCAACCTCATGTACTTCATTGCTTTTGTTTCTGTTTTGTCCTGGTTTCTGCTGGAATAGAGTTAATTTTCCTTCTAGTTACTGGTATAGTGCTGTGGTTTTTTATTTAGTGTAAGAATAATGCTGATAACACATGGATGGTTTAGTTGTTGCTCAGTAGCACTTACTCTGATCAAGGACTGTTCAGTCTCTCATGCATTGCCAGTGAGGAGGGGCATGGGAAGTTGCAAGGGAGCAGAGACAGCACACCTGACCCAAAGTAGCCAAAGGGGTATTCCATGCTACAGCACATCATGCTCAGTGTAGAAACCGGGGAGAGTCACCTGGAAGGGAGGGATTGCTGCTCTGATTGAGCTGGGCATTGGTCAACAGGTGGTGAGCAGTTCTACTGTGCATCACTTGTTTTCCTTGGGTTTTATTTGTCTCATTTAGTTATCTCTAGTATTATTATTATTATCACTATTATTATTAGTTTCCTCTTTTTATTTAAATCATTAAACTATTCTTATCTCAATTTATGGGGTTTTACCTTTTTCCAATTCTTTTTCCTGTCCCACTGTGGGAGCAGGGGGGAGGTAAGTGAGTGGCTGTGCGGTACTTTGTTGCCGGCTGGGGCTGAACCACAACAGTCTACATAAAGTTCTACAGAAAGCTGTTCAAAGTACTCTTAAACACAAATATTACAAAATAAAAATAAATGCTGGAAAGAAAGATGTCCCAGTAATATGAAATGCTCCATGTACTGTACACTAGAGAAGAAAATGTGAAAGAGTTGAGCTGAACCCTTCCCATATGTAACCTGCAATATTCCTGTTATGGTGATATTTATATAACTCAGGGAGTCTGATACTTGAAAAGTGTTTTTGTGGAACTAGGCCTGAATGCCCAACATAAAGATACACATCCAGTGAAACCAGCAGCTGAAGTCAGATCTCCTTCAGTCCCAGCTCAACACCTTACTCTGAGGACCACCTTTTTGATATTTACAGTGCCTGTGTGTAAAGTACAGATTGAATACCTCAAGAATCTGGTGAAATATATATCACTCAGTAACATTTCACATATTTCTATTGATTTTACTCTACTAAATACATCACTGCTGACAACTGCATTGCCTTTTGCACAATGCTGCATTTCATTTGCATTGATCAAACAAATCCAGTGAGAATGAATGTAAAGTGCTATAGATAATTCATTCAATAGCTCCACGTGTCAAGACTTCATCTGAGTAGATGTGCTTTTGGAAGAACTCAGGAATTTCTCTTGAAAGTCTCTTAAATTCATTTCCTAGGCTAGAGACTTGGTTTCTTTTTTCCTTATGCAAATTAAGGAAAGGAACCTCCTGGTACAGGTGGTGGCAATTCATAACCAAAAATCTATGTACATTTGAGATATATGAATCAATGCATCTACTGGATGCAACTACTGAATGCTTCTACTAGATGTAGAAATGTGTTCAGTAGACGCTTTCCTGTTCTTGTGCAGCAGGATACATAAGCTGAAACTAGACTTTGCAGTAGCAGTTCTTAGGCTAGAAGTAAGGAAGAAATTTATACCATGAGAGTGGTAAAACATTGGCACAGGTTGCCTAGAAAGATGGTAGATGCCTCATCCCTGGAGACATTCAAGGATGGGGTGGGATGCAGCTTGGATGGGGCTCTCAGAAACCTGATCTAGTTGAAGATGTCCCTGCTCATTGCAGGAAGGTTGGAGTAGATGACTTTTAAAGGTCCCTTCCATCCCAAACCATTCTGTGATTTCATATTCAGAAGGACAGTGTATTTCCAGTTAATGCATTTGTTATTTATGCTTTGCATCCAGTAATCTTAATTGCTATGCTGTTGGGTTTTTTTCAGCACTGAGCCTTTTTCAACATTATTTGCTCTTATTCATCCTGTTTTCTACATTCTTTCTTCTAACTCTCTACAAATCGATTACTGTGATCTGTAATCTTCATTGCCTTGTAGAAAACTCCATCATCAACAGCTTATTTTTTTTTTTACTATTTGGGATCTAAGGGTTATGCATACTACCACACAGGGCAGAAAGCACTGCTAAAGCATCTTCCTGCAGAGACGTTCTGATCTCTTTCCACAAACTACAGAAGAGCTGAACAAACAGTAAGCAGAAGTTTGACTTCTGTTTGTGTGTTTGGGGTGGAGGTTAAGCACAAATAAGAGCATTATTTATGAAGACACTTCAAAGATCGGAAAACGGCATCACTCTCATAATGTGTTTCAGGTTTGGGTCAACTCAGTTTATTTACCATGTCTGGTGAGCAACGTTGTCTTTCGTGATGCTAATTGCCAATCTAAACGTTGATGCAAGCCGCTGAGAATTGTTATTAGCTTCAGGTCTTGATCTGGCCTAGAAATGTACTGTGAGTGCTTCTTCAACAAAACTGCCTCCTAATGCTCTAAATTAACAAATTAATGTCAATGGTGGTTTGTACCATTCTGAGATAATGGCAATAATACTTAAAAAGAGCAAACCTAAATAAAACAAAGCACAAATTACTGCCTCATTCAAACTGCCAGGAGATGATCTTAAGGTCTTTTCCAGCCGTAACAGTTTAAGATTCTAACTACAATGGTCTCAGCACTTTTGACTCCAGGAAGTTCTTCTTCTGCAAGCTCCCCCCATGCAGCAACCCCCCCATAAATTGTAATACAACATTGTGATGAATGGCTCTGCTGTTGACCTTCATGTAAACAGAATTGTAAGCTCCCCAGAAGCTGTCGTGTATGTTTGTCCACCATTACTGCCAAAGGCTATTGGTAAGTCCCCTTCAACATAAGAAGCAGATGATCCTACCTCTGCTTGGATAGAAATATTACTGGTGTTTGGAAGTTAGATATAAGGAAGAAGTTCCTTTCTATGATGGTGGTGAGGCACAGGAACTGTTGGCCAAAGTAGTGGTAAATGCTCCATCCCAAGGCCAGACTGGACAGAGCCTTGGGCAACATGGTCTAGTGTGAGGTGTCTCTGTCCATGGCAGCGGTTTGGAACTAGATGATCTTAGAGTCCTTTCTAATCTTAACTGTACTGTGATTCTCTCCAGTCCTCAGAAAGTCAGATATGAAAGCAAACCAAAGTAGAAATTTAAGGGTGCAGTGAGACATAGAACTAAAGTGCAGCTGGTAATTAGGCTAGCACAGGTATCACTACACCTCCTATCAGTTTACTGTGTACAAGCTCCACTTGTTGACATTACCCAAATTTCTGGTCATGTCAAAGAGTCCATCAAGTAGAATGTCTGCCTTAGTAAAAGATGGTCTGTTTTCTAATAACTTTTTGAAGGAGGTTAAAGCTGAAAGGAAAATAGAGCAAAGGTTGGAATAAAGTATCAGCTGTTTGTATTTGATGTTAAAAACCAAGACTGAATACATGGAAAAGAGTTTAAAGGAATAAGGTTAGAAGCAGAGGAGTTCAACAGCTGAGATTGAATAGAAACAAATATCATGTAGGAAAGAGCTGAATTTGAAAAGAATTGAATTTTTTAACCAAGATTGAGATATGAGAATAAAATGTGGAGAAGTGTTAGGGAGAAGTTCATAAGAATACTATTTTTTTCACTTAGCAAACATCTGGGAAACATGAGAAATGGTGTAACAAAGACTTTGAGGGTTGTGCATATTCTTCAGAACTATAACGGGAAAGCATTAGTCCTTCCATAAACACGGCAGTGGTTAAAATGTGATTTTCTCCTCCTCCTATAACATTGTCTTAGACAATCACAGCAGTTTAACTACTGCCCTACAGCAATGGAAAATGTCGCTGCATTTGGAATTAATCTTGCTGTCAAAGATTCTGGTAGGAAGTGTGGGCATAACATTTCTCTCTTTGAAGTCAATCAGATTTTTCTTTCACTGGCTATTTCAGTGGAAACATAATCAGGCACAATTATCAATATTTTCTAATGTGGGCTCTAATTTCAGCCAAACACGGTGTCCTGGGTTCAGCAGTAGCAGTCAGTTTTTCTCCTTCTTAGTAGCTGGTGCAGCACTGTGTTTTTGACTTTTGGCCTGGGAAGAGCTGATAACAACTGATGTTTAGACTGACCAAGGACTTTGTGAGTCTCATGCTCTGCCAGGGAGGAGGAGGGGCCGGGAGGAAGCAGGGACAGGACGCCTGACCCAAACTAGCCAAAGAGGTATTCCATACCACAGCACGTCATGCCCGGGGATGTAACTGGGAGCTACCCGGAAGGGCACGTCCTCCTTTCGGTCGGGCTCTTTTCCGGCGAGCGGTATCATATTTTCTTCCCTTGTTATTTCTCTTATCATTATTATTATTGGTGTTAGCAGTAGTGATTTGTGTTATACCTGAGTTACTGGACTGTTCTTATCTCAACCCGTGGGAGTTACATTCTTTCGATTCTCCTCCCCATCCCTCTGGGGAGTGGGGGGGGGGGAAGTAGACTGCGTGGTTCTAATTTACAGCCGGGGCTTAAACCACGACAGTTCTTTTTGGCGCCCAACGTGGGGGGTTGCTCTATTGACACACGGGCAGCTCAATTTGGCTGCACAGCTTGAGAAGCCTTGGGCTTAATTTTCATAATCGAAGCATATTCACAGCATTCCTGAACAAAGCAAAGAAGGCCTCTCTCTAGCTGGGTGGTCATTTTCTTTAAAACATTGAATTTCTAAGTTCTTCTGAACATATTTCTGGCTCGCTGAAACTTAGAAATAGCATCTATTCATAGCTTATAGCTAAAAGGAATTTACCGTTAGCTTGCAAGAGAAAACCCCGTGTTCTTGGATTCGTAGGAACTGAGGTCTTGCCTTTCCATTTCAATATTCCCAAGCAAAATAATGCATGTGTTCTTTGTTTTGTCAGCATAAGATTTATAATACCTTTAACTATTCATTTCCTTGCCATAAAATGCATAGGTTTTGTAAATGATGTGCGAGTGACAACACTGTAGTTTCCTTGGCAACCTTAACTGGTTTTCAAAACAATGCTTTTCATGTTTGGAATAAGCATTGATTTGTACAATCTGGCAGGGGAAAAAATAAAAACAAAATAAGAAAAAGGAAAAGGAAAAAAAAAAAAGTAAGAAAAGAAAGAAAAAAAGCCTCATGAGGGAAAGAGTTGGCAGCTGAAAAGATTGCAAATCAACCTTCCACCACTTAGTCATCTATGTGATATGAACTTTAAAGAGCTCAAACTTAAAGAAAAATACATCTGAAACTGTCAAGTTCTTCCTTTGCTTTGCTTGAAGTCCAGAAAAAAATAGCCTTTACGCTTGGATTCAGTGTTGAATTAATGTGGCCTTTTCCTTTCTAAACTCGGCTAACTCTGGATTTTAGAATCCAGCTCATGTTTAGACACTAATGAGATGCAGATCTAGGCAACTTTTTACCAGGCTTTGATATTCTTTTCTTTTTCATCTTGAAATTTAAACACTCTTCAGGATCAGGCCCTGAACTGAATGTCTTCATTTCTAAAACATTTTCTGAGAGCTGACTGCAAAGAGAGGGGTTTTGTCGGTGAATATGGATCTTGAGAATAAGAAGTTGTAATGATTCTTTTAATGGAACATAGACTCATAGAATATTTGGGCTGGAAAGAACCTTAAGATCATTTAGTTCCAACCCTCCTGCCATGGACAGGGACATCTCACACTAAACCATGTCACCCAAGGCTCTGTCCAACCTGGCTTTGAACACTGCCAGGGATGGAGCATTCACAACCTCCCTGGGCAACCTGTTCCAGTGCCTCACCACCCTCACAGGGAAAAACCTCTTCCTTATATCTAACCTGAACTTCCCCTATTTCAGTTTGAATGCATCACCCCTTGTCCTATCGCTACAGTCCCTGATGAAGAGTCCCTCTCCCAAGCATCCTTGTAGCCCCTTTCAGACACTGGTAGTTGCTCTGAGGTCTCCACGCAGCCTTCTCTTCTCCAGGTTGAACAGCCCCAACTTTCTCAGCCTGTCTTCATACAGGAGGTGCTCCAGCCCCTGATCATCCTCGTGGCCTTCTCTGGACTTGCTTCAACAGCTCCATGTCCTTCCTATATGGAAGACACCAACTTTTTGACACCCCCGAACAAAATTTCAATGATTGAAATAATAATATATGTTCTGTGGCATTTTCATTCAGCTCTATTGTGTTTCCTCCTTCCTTATATTTTTATAGGTTCCTCAGCAGCCAATTATGTAATATTGAAAAAGAAAATCATGGGAATAATATTCCAGTGGCACGGAGAGGTCATAGATGTTTAAGTCATTCTACTGTATGAGCTGAAGATATATGGGATGGCTGTTTTATAGGAGCTGTGAGGTTGAAATCCCTACATAGACAATATTAAGGCATAGCAAAAAGAAACAAATAGGGAATTTGTACACTGTGTGGTATCCTATCATGTCCATATGAACTGGGTGTCAAAATGTTGCTGACAAAGACCATAGAACCATAGAATGTTTTGTGTTGGAAGAGAATGTAAAGCTCATCCAGTTCCAACCCCTTGCCATAGGCAGTGACAGTTTCCACTAGAGCAGGTTGTTCAAAATCCCATCCAGCCTGGACTTGAAGACTTCCAGGGATGAGGCTAAGATGATCTCTCTTCTTGCTGACATCAAAGGTGGAATTCTTCTGCCGTATTAGACACCTGTTAGTCACATGTCTGAAAGGAAAAGGACAGAAGAGTTTGAATCTACAGCAGGACTCCTGCAGTGGTGGTGGTCTGTGTTTTTTGGAACTAAGAGTTTTACTGAAGCACAGTGCTTTGAAAAGCCTTTTGCTCTTGGAGTCATAATATGCGTCACCTGCATAAGGAGAATGTAGCTTCATGTCTTTGTAAAGTTTTATTTTGGACCTCATTTATGTCTGCCATTTCAGGTTTCTGACATTGCTTGATGCATAGCTTTGTGCATGCAGTTGCATTGCTAGTTTCTGAAAGAACCTTCTGCATTTGACTTGCGACATCAGGAATCAATCACTGCTATGAACCAGAGGGGAAAATCCTATGGCCAAAGAACACAAAGACTGCATTTGGCGTCTTGTACCTGTGCTAGAAAGTAAGAAATTATATCAGAAAATCATGCATCTGCATGAACATCCACAATCAGGAAAAAAAAAGTTGAAAATTGGCCTCATGTAAGAGCAATATTGCTTATTTTCCTTATCAGAGGGTTTTTATAAGTGAAGTGCATCCTTCTAAAAGTGAGCAGACACTTGTTCTATGCCATTCACCTCTCCTTCCTTGTCTGCATTTAACTGTCTAAATGATGCGTTACTATACAGATCCTGCTCCTACAGACTGCTCCTGTTGGGGGTGTCCTGTCAAACATATGTGATATCCATATATCCCCACAGAATTCCACTGGAAATATTCCTATGCTATCTTCACATTCACACACATAAATGTACAGAAATCTCAGATATTGATTATATGCCCTTTACACTATTATGAACATGTTAAGCAGGTCATAAAGACACCAGGATTACATCTTTATCCACCTTTAGGCCCACACTGTATATACCACTATATATACCAAAGTGTATGTATCTGGCTGTTATATTAAAAGTCTTCTGGAGCTCTTGCAGCTCCCTACCCTTATGATGTTTTCCACATAATTCTAGGTTATCTAAAATGGTTTCTTAGAAACCCTGCAAACCTGCCTAACTCATTACATTCTCTTATGCATTCGTTTCTCATTATGTTTGCTCTGAACAAAATATAGGAATATAGGTGTGCTTCTCTACTGTTACTCTCACAAGTGTGATATTTTCCTGTTAGCTTTCTGCCGGGAAAGAAATGAAAGCTCACACATAAAGCAAACATTTCTTATTTCTGTAGGAGATTCATGTTCATTTGATGAATAAAAAAGAAGAAATAACAACAAAAAAAGGCTAAGAATTAAGAAAATTATAGAAGTTACTGCCTATGTGCTCAGAAGCAGAGAAGTAATATATTTGTGCTTTTCAAGGCATTCCAGCAATTTCAAGTCAGCATTGCATTCTCTAATTACATATAATAAACAGGTAGTGGAATCGCCCAGCATGGGGCTTGAGAGTCTGAGTCCTGGTACAGCACAGCAGTGCTCATAAAGAGACTTCTTAGTAACAGAGGAGACAATTAAGAATAACATCAGTGATGCTGCAGTTTTAGCATATGTTCAACACAGTTTGCTTAGAAGGAAGGAGTTAAGTCACTAGAGAGCTACAGTAGCTCTCATATGATTAAACAAAATTATTCTGCTCTATTCTTCCATTTATCTTGTAGGTAAAAGGGAAAGATTGTACAAGATTGTAACGCCTGAACCTGCAGCTCTTTCCATTGCAGCTACTGCTATAAAACATTACCCCAGCATGAATGGTAAGGTCTGATTTTATGGCTGTTTACAGCTGCTAAGCTCATGGCACAAATGGCTAATCAAGGTGCCAGGCAGCAAGGAGTCAGACAGCATATTTGACAGTCCCATTAAAGGATCTGGTCTAACACTGAGGAGACTTCTCTGTCATACTGGTTGTTTCTGTGAGCTATTTAACTAATATCACTGCTATCGCTTCATAATGTCCATGAGGAAATGATAAATGCTGACCTGCTGGCCCTGTCTCTCTCCATTTTGTAGCATATGGTGCTACAAAAGCGTTAGGGGCTGAGTTGTTAAGGCATGTTTTGTGGAGCTAACACAACACCTAGGGAATGACTCTCAGCCGTGCTCCTGCTGTTTGACAGCAGTATTGCTAAGTAATGCAGTAGGGAATCAGGGCCTTGAAATGTATAAAATTTGGTATGCAATTGTAAAAGGCCTAGTTTTGCACTAAATTACACTTTGCTTGGGTTTCTGGGGATTTATGGAGCTTATAGTGGATCTGATTCTCTCTTGCTTACATGAAACTAGGTATTTTACTTGGGTCTAATGGGTAAAGGTAAGAGGTAAATAGGGCTGGTTTTGTTTCTTGGAAGCTTGGAAGAAAAACCCCTAGTGTAGCAGACAAGAGGAGTGTAGTTGCAAGATAGTTTTCTATGCCTCTCCAAGGTGTACTGGTTGTGTTACCCCAGTTAGAATAGCCTCCAGGCACCCACAAATTGCACTTGATTGCAAAGGCTGCAACAAGTGACTGAATCATACTGCTTTCTACAGTCACATTGCACCTCATTTGCTCCTCCAGGGAGCACAACAGTGCGGTTGGAACTAGATGATCTTAAGGTCTTTTCTAACCCAAACCATCCTATGATTCTAAGATACTATACTGATTGCTTTGAAGCAAAGAATGATACAGAACAAATGAGTCTGTGGACCTCCTAAAGTCTTCTGCAGTTTTGGTAATCTTTGGGCCAGAGAATGAAAATGAATCAGTGAACACTTAAGAACCTAATCTCAAAGGAGGGCCCATAATCTTTGTTCTCTCTCTCTTATCTACTTCTTTCTTTGGGATCCTACTGCAGGTGTGGCTAGCAATTCCCAAGTGCCTGGCTACCTTCATCATGGTGTACCAACCATGGGAGCACAGATTTTTAGATGCAATTCTCAAAACATCCGTTCCTTATCCCTGCATCTTATTTCTATATCTTATGAGAATGTTGACAGGATGAGGAACTTGCAACCTTCCAGAGTACCTGTGCAGATTATATTAATGTTCTATAGAACTATTTATATTAGGGTTTAAGTTTTTAAGCCTTTCTTATATTTAATAACAAAGCAATAACAATAGAAAGGGATAAAACAAAGCAAAACAAGGAAAGCTTCTGAAGGAAGTTTGAAGCCCAGTATTCAGATAATAAATGTGAATTCAGGCAAGCTTAGGAGCTAAAATCTTATTTCTGGGAGAGAACTTGAATTTCTGTGAGAGAAGGAATACCATGAAGAAGACTTAATAATTTTATACGTAGAGGGCAGTTGCCGACCTATAGGTATGCTACAAGTTTTACTCTTCTTAAGGCAAAAATGTTAGTTAACTTATAATTCCTATTTCTTCCTGAGGTACAGCTTGCTAAGAAAAGACTAGTTTCAAAGTAAGGAAGTAATTGCATTTGTGAATGTGATCAAGTATCCTCTTCAAATGAGATGCTTAAACAGCATTCTGTTTTGTATTTGCAATCTCTCTTATTATACATTCTAGGTCTCTTCTGTTTTTGTTTGTCTTCTAAGTTCAGGGATAGGATCATAATTATACTTTGCAAAACAAGTAATTTTCATTATGTTAATTCTAAAACTTACATTGTATCTGTTTTGGTTGGGGTTTTAAGGACACCTGAAAAATAATTGTGTTCAAACACCACTTTTCACCATTTCTCTTCCTTGTCTCTGTATTACTCAGAACAACGATATAAAACCTGATTTTACATTTCTTATCAATTTATCTGTTTAATTTTTTATGTTCATTAAGTTCCCATTTATATTTATTATTTTTGAAACGGTCTTGCAGTAAATACCATTTTTCCTATCTCACTCTTCCAATTATTGCTCCATGCCTTTCTGAATCTGAAAGTGGTCCATTGAAGACAGTGATAGGACTAGCACTGATGTCAATAGGACAGAATTTTGTTGCATATTGGGAACAAAAACTGATTGAGATCAAAAAGCGTAAAACAAAACAATCAAACTCCTCAAAACTCTGTGGTGTGGTTCCCATGATAATGGCAGAAAGACTGGATTTGATGGTTCAGGAAGAACTGTTCTGTCCAGTCTTGCTAGACCTTATCTATGTAAAGTGATGTAATGACGCCCTTTTGCGTAACAGAGTAAATATCCTAACTCTTAGATTTACTATGTCCTGTTTTATCATGCTGATGTGGCCAGATACAATTCTTCTCACTGCTCTATACAGAATATACTGAGTTTGTAGCAACAAGTTAATGATACTAGGGTTGGATGAACACTTGTAGAAAAACCTATAGTAGGACTTGGTTTAATTACACATCGAACCTTTAGTTTTGTCTATTAAAATTGTTCAGCAGTTTAATTACATTTTCTTACTATATATAGAACCACAGTACATAAAATAAGTCAGTGTCTACTTTGAGAAGCCTGTATTAAAAAGGTGGAATCAGTTCATATATATATATATATATATATGAAAATATATATATATGAACATGATTGTTGGGAATGGGTAGGGTGTAAACCTGACTATCTCAGGGATGACTGGGGTTGTTTGTACTTAATAATCTTGTGTATTTATGAACACTTCCTAGAAACCATAATTTCTTCCAGATTGGTCATGATAGGGAAGGGTTGTGTTGGGTTAATCTTGGCTGGCAGCTGAGTAAACTGCTGTCTTACTGCCCTTCCTTCGCAGAACATGGGGAGAAAAAAACATAAAAAAGCTTGCAAGGCAAGATAACCTTGACATTGATCGTCAATTGCCAAGACAGACAAAACAAACTTGACTTCTCTCAGAGGTCACCCCTTCACCCTCCCATCCTGGGTTCAGCAGTAGCAGCCATTTTTCTCCTTCTTAGTAGCTGGTGCAGTGCTGTGGTTTGACTTTCGGCCTGGGACCAGTGCTGATAACTGTCCTGGGTTCAGCAGTAGCAGTCATTTTTTCTCTTCTTAGTAGCTGGTGCAGTACTGTGTTTTTTGACTTTTGGCCTGGGAACAGCGCTGCTAACACCGATGCTTTTTAGTTACTGCTCAAACGTTTAGTCTGACCAAGGGCTTTGTGAGTCTCATGCTCTGCCAGGGAGGAGGGGAAGCCAGGAGGAAGCAGAGACAGGACACCTGACCCAAACTAGCCAAAGAGGTATTCCATACCACAGCATTTCATGCCAAGAATGTAAACTGGGAGTTACCCGGAAGGGCTGGTTCACTGCTCGATCGGGCTGGGTATCGATGGGTGTTATTGTATTCTCTTCCTTTGTTATTTCCCCTATTGTTATTATTATTGGTGGTAGCAGTAGTGGTTTGTGTTATCCCTTAGTTACTGGACTGTTCTTGTTTCAGCCTGTGGGAGTTGCATTCTTTTGATTCTCCTCCCCATCCCACTGAGAACGGGGGAAGGAGGTGGGGGACAGTGAGCAAACGGTTACATGTTTTTTCTGATTTATGCTTTATTTTTATTTTATTTTATTTTATATTTATTTTATTTTATTATTATGCTTTTATTCTGGGCTTAAACCAAGACACCCCCTCATTTACAAACCTTTGCTTCTTAAATCCAATTCAGTAACATGCAGTGTAAGGCATCCCTGCCCACGGCAGAGGGGTTGGACCTAGATGATCTTAAGTTCCTTTCCAACCCAAACCATTCTATGATTCTGTAATTCTGCCATGGAGGAGGGGAAGCCGGGAGGAAGCAGAGACAGGACACCTGACCCAAACTAGCCAAAGAGGTATTCCTCTTTGCTCTTCCAGACTGAGAAATACAGATAAAAAAGCTCTTCTATTTTAATATATCTAATATGTGCTTACTACGAAGTTTCTGTTAGGATGCACCTGGAGATGGTCTCTGGCTCCAAAGCTACAGTGGTGTCTGTCATGGTATGATATGGGATAGAGTTAGACAAGATAAGACTTCTTCTAAAATGTAGAAGATGTGTTGAAAGCTTTTCTTTTATATACACTAGAAAAACCCCCCATATTTTTCTGCACCTTCAAAAGGCGTTTTCGTCAGCTAGAAGTAGTTGACCTGATGAAACTTGATTTCTCCAGGACATTGTATCAAATACTGTGATCTCTGATTCAAGCTTTTCTCAAAGGTCATTCAGGAAAGTGTTCTACAACTGAGATTTTCTGGTATCTAATAAGAAATGGATGCATAAACCAGTTTTTCTTTTAATGATGGCCTAGCTTCTATGCAAATTTCCATTTCTTAAAACTTGGTAACAATGAAACCTTTATGTAGATGTCAAATACATTTCAGGATGACTTATGGGTTGAAAATATTTTTGTTTAGCAATACCTGAAACATATTCCCTCTACAAGCACACAATCACAGAGTGATTACAGAAGCTTTTTCCTGTAGAAATCCAGGCTAAAAACATAATAAGAGGAAAAGTGAAAGTAACAATTATATGTAATGAATAGAAAAGCAAAGAACTTGATAGCAATAAGTACAAATCAACAGCTAGGAAATGCAGGTAACTGAAATTGTAATCAAAGAGTCAAGAATTCCATCAGAATTTGAATTAAATACTGAATTGTGGATTCATATTCTAGGGCAAATTAAATGGACTTGATGTTATAAAATGCTGTGCCCATCCCTAGTGCACCGTATGCAGACCATAAGAGTTAAAATTGTAATGACTTTACATTTGTACTATTTCGTCCTCTCATTATTGTCTTCATCATGAGAACAAATTTGTGTTGTTCATTTCCTCTTTGTATTGTAATTTTCATCAGAATTAGGCACCACAGCTTAAATCTCGTGTATATTTTGCAGGAGGTAATAGGCAAATTTGAAAAGCTGACCTACTCCAGGGCTTTCTGTTGATCTGGGCACCCTCCCTAGTTCTCCAGCCTCTCTGACTTGAGAGAGGAAGTAAATGAAGTAGAGATTGGCACACAGAGTAGCACAAAGGCTAAACCATTGCAGCATGGAGTTGTGCCTGTGCTAGGCATCTGAATACCAGACTTGATTTGTGAATAAAGATTGTCATGCTGTTTCCTGATCCCATTACAAAATTCCGTGCTTTGATAGGAGAGAATGCTTTGGACTGGATATGTCCTGAGGTTTAATGCAAGATGCAAAGCCTTGCGGCTCGGTTTCGTGGTTCAAATACCACTGAGGATTGAGAAGTTTGATTAAAATCCAATGATTCTTCTGAGATGAAATGAGTTTGGCATATGCAGAGCAGGTTTTAGAGGATGAGTATTCAAACTGTAAGACATTTACATAATTTTCACTGAAGCACACCTTTACTTGTGGTTTTAACAAACAGGCTTCGTTTTCAACGCACATTCTGATCGAGTGGAAATGGGAATGAGTTTTGGACCAAGGTAAAAAGTAAGATACGGTTCATAATTATTCTGTGGAGTAAACATCTCTGGTATTACTGAAATAACTTGAGTATAAAAAATTGGCTGAGATGCTCATGAAAGCTGGCTGAATCTCAAGGTGATTTGGATCTTCCATACCTGGCCTTTCTCAATTTGCCTGGAATGGAAAACGGAAAGTTGTGTAAATTTTCCTTCTGATGGTTTCTGATGTGTAAATTGGAGCTTGTCTCATGTGGTCTTCCTCCATAGTCATTTAGAATTTAATCTCACTCGTCTGAGGACGAGCCTGATTGCACATCCACATTTATACATCTCAAAAAGACCCTGATATTATCATCCATCAAATGAGTGCTATAACCTGCTATATGTAAACATATCAGTGCTGTACTGGGTGAGACTGAGCTATTGGACTTGATTGGACTCAGATTAAATAAGAAAAAAATGTTATGTGGTCAATTCTTATGTTTCTTATCCTGAGTTTTGTGATATTTCACTCTTATGTTTGTTAGAACCACGAGTGTTAGATTCTTGATCAGCTCAAGATTGATTTTCAGCTTCATCTTTAGCCCTTACCATTGAAGAAAAGCTATGGAAAGGGGAGACAACTAAATCCTGAATGTATAAAAAAATCGCCAAACTTTGTAGTTGTTATTGGAGACATACAACATTTGTTGTAATTTTACCTGCTTAGAAACTATCAAAACTGTCAAAAAGACATAAATATACCATTTGTTGATAAAGCTGATGTAATGATGGACCAGAATTACGCTCAATATTACAATTCAGGGTCAGGTTGCCATGAGGGACAGTGGTTTCCTGGGGGCTGCAAAAGGGGACAGAGTAGGGTCTCACAGCCAGGACCTGTCCCACCACGCTCATTTCAGGACGGCAGCCCCTAGGCAAGCTCTGCCCCATAACGGCAAGCATAAGTAGGCACATCCATGGTGATGGGCATGGGCCCATGAAGACAAGGACAAGGCAGGACACTAACCTGCAGGTAGTTAATCTTCTGCTTTCAATTAGTGTTTTCCCTGTTGATACTGAAGTTCATGACTTTTCTACCTGCATTCTTAAATGTCATTCCCCATCTAGACTTTTCAAGAGGCTTCACCAGTTTGCTTTAAGTGATGATTTAGTCCTCCTTAATATTGGCAGCGCCTTCCAATTTTACCAGCCAGAAGTTTTCATGAACACTTACCTACTTCTTTTTTTCTAGTTCATTGGTAAATTAAGTGGAACCGGTCTCATACTGGTGACTGAAGAACACAAGTAGCAGTGCTTCGCCTGTCTAATTTACCCATTTTAATATAAGCTGTTAGTCTCTTTAGCGAGCTCTTTATTAGGTTACTATTCTTCTGTTAAAGTTCATCATCTTCTCCTTGAGCAGTAATTTCCTGTGAGAAACCATAGGTAATATTTGGGGGTTTTTTTTTTGTTTTCTTTTCTTTTTTATAAATGTAAATGTACTAAATCCACTGCATCACCATATCTAAGATACCAGTGCTTAAAAAAATACAGGTGTTAGGTTCAGCTGACACCCTTGATAAAACCATGTGGGTAATTTACTCGCTTTCCTTTGTCTCTGTGTCCTTAATTATTCTTTCTCTCAAGAACTGTTGTAATACTTTACAAAGCACTTACGTCAAATTTAGAGTCCTGTAATTGCAGGGATCACCTTTATTTTCCCTTTTTGTGTAGCCTATTATGTTTGCCATTCTTCAGGCAGAGTACTTATTCCTTGAATTTACAGATTCATTAAAAATCCCTCCCACTGAATTTACATTAGTTATGCATAACTATTACGACCACATCCTTGAGTGTCTCAGGTGAGTTCATGCTTCAGCATCGTTCAGGGTTTCTATTTTAAGAGAATATTCTTTGGATTGTAGGTCCAGCATCACAGAGCACAGGAAAGCTAATGAGGAAGGTGCCTTACTAAGCAGGGCAACATCATGTTTGCTAACAGTCCTGCCATGCTGGTGAGGGTGGGTTAAATTAGGAACAATAAGGGAGGGAGATGACAAACAGTCAAGTGAAGAAGTGATGGATTGGGTTGGAAAGTAAAGGGTGATGTGGGTGAGGGAGATGTTGTAATCAGCGAAATGAGGCTGAAGGGATTCCATTTCATAGAATCATAGAATAGTTAGGATTAAAAATGACCTTAAGATCATCTAGCTCCAACCCCCTGCCATGGGCAAGTATGCCTCCCACTGGACCATGTCGGCCAAGGCTCTGCCCAACACAGCCTTGAACACTGCTAGGGACAGAGCATTTACCACTTCTTTGGGCAACCTGTGCCAGTGCCTCACCACCCTCACAGCAAAGAACTTCTGCCTTATGTCTAACCTGAATCTCCCTTGTTTAAGTTTAAGCCTAAGCACGTTCACATTAAAAAGCGCATAGCGGATGGCATGATGGAGAAGCTTCAAGCATCTGTGAGATCAGCATGACTGGATGCCTCTCCAAAGCATTTACATTTGTATAGAAGAGGACCCATGGGTCCAGATGGACACAGTGTTGTCCATGTCCCACTCATGGTAAAGAAAGTCAGCAGCCTTCTGGGCTGCATTAGGCAGAGTATTGCCTAATGATGATGCTGATCCTTCTCCCCGATCAGCCCTGGTAAGACACATCTGGAGTGAGGCCAGCCATGAACATGAAGAATATTAAGGGACTGGAGCATCTGGCATACTAAGAGAGGTTGAGAAAGCTGGGAGTGTTCAGCCAGGAGAAAAGAAAACTCAGGGGTGTCTTGTCAGTGTATATAAAAATGTAATGGAAGGGAGTAACAGAGACAGACTCTTCTCAGTGGTGTCCAGTGACAGTAAAAGGTTCAACAGGTGCAAACTAAAACATGGGAAACTTCTGTTAAATATAAGAAAAAGACATTTTTACTGTGAGGGTGGTAAAACAGTGGAACAAGTTTTCCAGTGAAATTACAGATGTTACATTCCTGGAGATGTTCAAAACCGCTCACAACCCTGAAAAACCGGCTCTAGCTGACCCTGCTTTGTGCATTGGGTTGGACTAGATGATTTTCAGAGGTCTCTTCAAATTGTAAACCCAAATTCTGTGATCTTCTATTAAGCTGACTGGTATGCTTGGGAAAAATATGACAAGCTTTCAGGCCCAAAAGCCTTCTTAAACAGTCACAGCTATGGTAAAATGTCACATAAACCACAGGGCTATTTTATGAGTAAGTCACCACACAAATAGCCATAAATTTGTAAATGTCAACGGCAGTTGTCAATTTGCAAAACAAGTACAATTAAAACAGAGTTTAAATTCACTCAGAAAGCACTGTAAATAGCTGATGATATTATAAACGGTATTTGAAAGCCATCGACAATTGTAAACAAAAGAGAAATATTAAAATCTAAACCAACTGGTGTTTTTCTTCTAGCTTTTCCCTCTTTGGGGGTTTTGGGTTTTTTTTGTTGTTGTTTTGTTTTGTTTTGAGTTTCTATTCATGTTTAAACATAAGGCTGCAGTGGGAAAGTGACATTTCTATAATTTGAGACACATCGAAACATGGTTGCTTCTGATCATTTCCAGACTGAAACTAGGCTCATGTGACATTAGGAACTGCAGTGATAGGACAAGGGGTGATGGGTTCAAACTAAAACGCGGGAAGTTCAGGTTAGATATAAGGAAGAAGTTCTTTACCGTGAGGGTGGTGAGGCACTGGAATGGGTTGCCCAAAGAAGTGGTAAATGCTCCATCTGTGGCAGTGTTCAAGGCCAGGCTGGACAGAGCCTTGGGCAACACGATCTAGTGTGTGATGTCCCTGCCCATGGCAGGGGGTTGGAAGTGGATGGTCTTAAGGTCCTTTCCAACCCAAACCATTCTATGACATAGCTGTTATGTGTAGTGTGTGTTGCAAGGGTGGTGCAAAGCTGTAAGAAGAATCTCAGTCCTGCTCCAAATGCTTCAGACTCCTTTCAGTAACTAGTCAAGGCTCTGGTTGGTTGAATTAACTTTGAATTAACAGCTGATTGCTCTGCAGTTGCTGAAGCAGAAATCTTCAGCCCATAGTCAAGGCAATGCAGGTATTTGTACTGGCTTTAAAAATATCCACTCTCTGAACCTCTGTAAGGCCGTATCAAGCACTGTCTTTTCCCCGTAATATTAGTGTTTATTTGTATTCACCTCCACAACCTCTGTCTCCAGTCTCTCTTCGAGGTGAAAATTCACCTTTGAGCAGTTGTGGTTGAGTTTACAAAAAAGGCTTTTGTAAGCGAGTGTTACCTAACTTACATTTTAGTAAAGTCCAAAGCATTCTAACCATGACAGTGGAGTTGCACTTAAGCCCAGAGTCCTGTAAAGCTCACAGACACTTCTTTCTGTTCCTTGTATTCTTCTTCCTGCTGCCAAGTATCTTTTGCCTAAGAAGACACCTCATGCCTAAGTCAAAAAGAACACGTGCTTCAGCTGACCTGTTCTGAACATATAGGAGACTATTGCAAGAGGAACTTGGCCTTTGCATGATCACCCTGTCTTATGGCTACTTATGCTCATGTGCAGACATACAGATTTTAGGCTCTACTGAACTTGTTGCCACTCAAAGTCTGGTTTTGGAACAAATCACCCGGCCCATTGAGCTATACAGAATTCCAAGGGAAACTCTTAATCTTTCCTTCCCCGACTGTTCCATTTGGATAAATGAAAGAGTCACTGATGATAATGTGAATGTGCATAAGCGTGATCTCATTTCTTCTTGCCCTTGGAAGGGAAGCCTTGTAAATGATATTTTAAAATACTCAACTTTACCCAGGATAGTATTTAGCTTTAAAATTAGAAGGAAAGGGGCAATAATTATAAACCTGTTGGAATGATTTTACGTATACTTCCTATGAACTGAGGGCTTAATAAGAAATGGAAAAGCTATGAGCTCTGATATCCTTATAGATTCCTACTAGGAACAGTTAAATATTTCCTGTTCTTCCTACCTGGTCTATCAATAATGGCTGTCGAATAAATGACATGGGGATTGTGTAAAACTTTAGGGATTCCTTACAGGTAAAATCTGTTTATATAAGATTTTATTAATGTTACAAGCTTGTCTTTTGCTGCTTGATGTGCGTGTGTAATTTCTATTAGTGAAAGGAATAATGTACTTATATTTAGGAGAGAAAAGATCCTTGTTACATTCATCATCATATAAATAACTTGACATGTTCAGCTCTCTTTCTGGAGAGATCTCTGTCTTGCAGCACTTTCAGTAGATAAAAACATAGAGTCATACCAAAAGAATATCAGTGGAAGTGCATCTTACCGCTCTGAAACACAGATAACACAGGTAGAGTTGAAGAAATAATGAGTTCCTACAAGTACCTTATTAATGCTGCTTTCTGAAAATCCTTATTCTTAAAAGAATCTTCTCCACGGTTTTACAGCACTACAGATCTAAAAGAGCCAGGGTTAACACCAAAAAGAAAGGTGCAGAGCCTTTAGGTATTGTAAAGGTGAAAGTGAATTCATTAAAATGAAAGGAACCTAAAGTGCTTTCTAGATAAGTGCTTAATGCTTTTGAAAGAAACATCTTTGTAACAAGGGAAACGATTTTCCCAATGGGAAAACAACACAAAGGTTTTTAAATAACCTCTTCAGGATCATATAGTTCTTGACTCCCAGTCTTGTGCTAATTCACACTAACTGTGTGAATATCCCATCCAGGCACCTGCAACTTGCTTGAAAAGCCTTAACAACACAACTCCAGCATCTGTGTCCCTGTACTAAAAGCTTTTGGACTTCAAAGAAGTTTAAATTTCTTTAGGCATCTAAGTGAAGTGAAAGATCGTGGTGATCCTACAATTGCTGTCAGCAATGGGAAAACCAATTAAAATAGCTTAACTGCAGGGTGTAACTCGGGACTAACTATGGACTTTGATGCTACAATATGTGTGTACATTCAGAATGTGGCTGGCAGTAAAATCTGTAAGAGTGATGCTATGGGTTGTTTTTGTCTTTTGTGGTGGCTGTGGGAAGTTTCTTGAGCTCTTTGCCAGAAGCAGTCTTACTCATGTGTACATCGCTGAACAAATACAATTTTAGGACAACCTGGGAATACAGGATTACTGGAATACAGTTTTGTACTCACTGGATGGGCAGAAAAGAGAATGAGTTTTGTGCCTCGATGTATGACATGCCTGCAAGAGTAGGGTTTCTGGATTCCATCTGCTGCTCCCCTGTATAGCGAGATCTCATTTTGACAAGCTAGAGTAGCCTCAGCAATGGTGGTTAAGATGCTCTCCTGGAAGGTGGAAATGTCTGATCCAATGTCCTCCTCTCCCACAGCAACAGCACAAACACTTGCTGCATCCCAACATTGTTAGAAGAAGCTCAAAAGGGTTGTGTAGTGGAGGTTTCTGGACTGAGGCAAGTTGTTGGGATGTCCCCAGTGCTATCCAGTGCCATAGGCCTGGAGGTTATGTTGTCCTCTAGGTTTACTCACAAGGCAGCATTACCATTCTGATTGTCCAAAAAGAGCAACCTCTTTTCACTAGGAGTCCCTTTCCATGTGTTGGAGGAGATTATACCGTTCCCACCAGTGTTTCATGTTTGCTTTCTAATTACTGAAGCTCTAATAGATCAGCAAGCATGCAGGAGTCTTTAAGTGTCAACCTTTTATCCCACCAGGATTGACAGGAACTTTGTGTTTCCCACAGATGACATAAGGAAAATGGTATTCTGGGGTAACTCCAAAATATATATACACCAAGGAGAGCAGGAGCCAGCTGAAATCCCTGTTAAGGATTTTGATATCTTGTTCTAAATCCTTTAACTTAAATCCTGTTTAACTAGCAGCATCTGCCACTGACATTTCCACAAGGATGGTACAGATGGAGCAGTGACTCAGATCACTGGCTCTACAGAGTTAGGAATAGCTTAAACTGTTGCTGGTGAAGATATAGAGCTGTAGGATACGTCCATGTGTGTGACTGAGACCTGTAATATGTGGAATTTAGACCTTCCACTTACATTGTTTTCATAAGCATAAATTGCATATACCTGCCTGTACATACAACTCCAAACATGAGCAAATTCTTAGTCTTCAGATGCTTTTGTTATTGCAAACTTTTCTGCTCTATACCTGCTAATGATTAGTAAATTCTGACAGTAAATATTACTTAAAACATACAATTACCATGTTTAATGTCAGCATTTTAATCCAGGTCACAAATTATTTCAATCCCCAGTGTTTTTTCTTGCAGCCCAAAAATGAGTTGGGTGGGGAGAAGCACAGCAAGGTAAATCTGTTAGCTGAACTTCCTTGTCATTTGCATCACATCATTTTATCGCCCTTCATTTTCCCTGGGAAAATACAAAGTAAACAAGAAGATGGCTGCACTGAGCTTTTGTGATAAGGGTTTTAGTGGGGAAATATAATCTGGTTTGTGATTCCTTGGTCAAAAGACTGCTTTTTTGTTTGCTCACTTACAATAAGAAGTGTATATTTTTTCCTGTTTCCTTTAACATTTTATGTGCATAGTTTTTTAGAAAAGGTACTAAGTTAGTAGATTTAATCAATTACTTTTCAGCTTATTATGAGAACTAATACTAGACCCAATTCTTTATAGACTTAGATACAGTGGAAAATAAGGTAACTTCCAAATAGAATCTGATGGCTATTAAATGTTACAATCATAGCATCTCATAATGGTTTGGTTTGGAAAGGACCTTGCGATCCTCTATTTCCATCCCCCCCGTCACAGGCAGAGACACCTTCTACTAGATCCAGTCACTTAAGGCCCTGTCCAACCTGGCATTGAACAGTTGTAACCTGTAATTATTATTTACATGTTCAGCAGTAATGCTTTACGCTGTTCATGCGCCATGCAATAACCATCTCACAAACTTCAGTCAGAAAACATTCCTTTCTCCACGGAGCTTACATTCATATTCTATAGAATATAGCAGCTCAGAAAAAAGATGTGTTCAGTAGTGGTTCAAATTCACACCAGCCTTTCAGTTTTGACAGTGCTGATGAAAGTGCAATGAATTATTAATTGTGCTGGATTTTGTTTCTGAACAAGAGAGACAAATGTCATTTTTAGTTTTGCACAGCATATATTACATTAAGTAGCCACTGTTGAAGCAAGCTGAAATTGATTACTTACCAAGGCTTAAATAGTTCTGTAATTATGGCAGAAGTTACTGAATGGGACACATATTTCACATTTAGGAGGAAAAGGGGTTTGTTTTGCTTAGGCTTTGGCTCCCAGCTATGGGATTTCATGGACACCACCCTTTACTTATTCCTCTACACATGGAATTAGATTTTTAGGATGAAGTAACTTCCTAGGAAACAATGGTGGGAATGGACTGAAAATTTGCAAGCACTCTATGACTGGGTTTGTTCCAGCTCCACTGGTAATATATAATTTAAACTACCCCTAGCATATTCTCAGGCATCATTTTGCTGCTTCTCCAATGAGAAGAAACCATCAGTCCCAGAATCCCGAGTTCAATTTAAGTATGAGAAAGAAAAAAAAAACCAGAACCCCATGGAATAGAGAATACACCATGTAATCTGTGATGAAGATCTGGGATTCAGCCCTTGCAAAAACATGCAAGTATTCCAGAAAGGTTGCCCTACAAACATGACATTATAAATACTGCGAGGTGTACCAGTGGCAGGAAAATGGGGCGCTGGGTCTGTTGATCAGAACTGTTTCAATTCATCACACCTTGATCACAAGCATTTGTAATTTGATAATATGGAAAAGGAGAAACATAACCACCAGTCTCAGAGTTTTGCTCCAAAGAATGTATGTGTTTGTCTTGCCAAATGACTTTTAAAGGAACTCAATGCAAGCTTTGGAAAGAGTAGGTGCCGGAATGCATCCCATCAACATAATTTTCATCGTGGACGTGTAAAATAACCTGGAAACTGGTTATTTTAACAATCCCGGGGAAAACAAAATTGTCAGCCATCTTTATTCGGTTTCTTCTTGTTCGTTTTTTGCCACCAGGTGTCAGCACAAGTGCACGGACACCCCTGAGATCTGTGAGAGGTCTCTTGGGGAGCTGTCTGAGCAATGACGCTGTTTCATGGCAGTTCTCATGATGCTGAGAATGTTTTATTGTTTTACCTTCCACTATGGGTAAATATATATATATATATGCACATATTGTTTACCCATCTTAACAACCCTTTGAGCTGCGTGACCCACACCAGTTTGGTGTACTACAGGTATTCTAAATCCAGCAGTTCTAAGTGTCCTGGTAACTCCACCTATCCTCTGCCCTACAGATGTTCACAGGGCTGAAGTGTCTCACTTCAGTCTCCAACCTGAAGATGTAAAGACTATGAGGAGCAAGGCAGGAAGGAGGGATAGCTGTTAAATTCAAATATAGAAAATACAGCTCAGAGACTTACATCAGTGATGACTATCCTGCTCTTTAAGTCACAATCCATATCCTCTTTCTAACTGTTGATTACACCTAGAGTTTATCTCCCCGGATTTCCTTTATGAGAAGTGGGTTTGGGGTCCTGTTGCAAGCAGCACCCTCAGCATTGTCCTGCTAACGTCAGTATCATGAGTTGGACTTCGATTGGCCTTTGTTAATATATGAACAGAATTTCTCATCGCTTCCTTTCAAATATTAGGGACGAAGATATTTTTGATCAGACCTCTGAACATTATTACATGTTTTGCTATTCCAGTCTTTGTACAGAGGTCACCGTAGCCTTGACTTAATTCTGATAGGTATATAATAGCTTGCTGCCTTATCCACTTCACAAGATAACATAAACATGACATAGAAGATATCATCTTATTTTTGATTGTCTTGTTTACTGAAACTATGGTAGAGTTTCTTGGAGATCATGGCCTCAGTAGTAAAGCTTTAAAGCCAAACATACTTTATTGATGGACTGAGCAGCACCATTTTAATATAGTGAGGTCAGGATTGGTTTGGTTGAGTTTTCTTCTTCTCGCAATCAAAGCTGCTGAATTTTGCTACACAGGCACACCATGTCTTTACAAATAAATCCTTCATTATGGAAAGCTTAATGCAATTTAGATGATATATACACCGGAAAAATGAGGCTCTGTAGAGGAACTCCAGGAAAGTCCTACCTTCATTCAAGACAGTGACAGATAATCACAGAAGAGTCATGACAGACTTGATGACTGTATCTTGATGAAAGAGTATCTAGGAAAATGAGAAGGTAAGGTCTCTATGACCAGTCTAACATACTTATCGCATTGGTATTCTTGGTTGTGGCCAGGCTAGGAAAGATCAGTCCCAACAGCACCCAAACCATATGGGTTAAGAGTGGTGCTGGTGTACAGATCTAGAATAATGGAGGAGAAAATTCCCTTCTTCCTTTCCTTTTCCTTTTCTTCCTTTCCTCCCTTTTCCCCTCCTTTTTCCCTTCCTTCCTTCCTCCCTTCCTCCTTCCCTTCCTCCCTTCCTTTCTGCCTTTCTCCCTTCCTCCCTTCCCTCTTTCCTTTTCTCTCTTTCTCTCCTCTGTAGCTTAAAGTCCCTAACTTCAGCTTGAGTATTTTATCCTATGGTTTTTCAATTTTACGTGAGCACAGATTTGCTATGTGCTTCAGCAAGGCTGGGGCTTGTTGCCACTTGAGCTTTGAGCATGAAGGTGTGTCACTATGTTCAAGTCTCTATGAAACCCTTACATGAAACCCTTACATAAACCTGTCATAGAATGACACATGAGGTGCCCGCTGTGTGAATGACTTGTCTTCTTGCTTAAAGGCATTTGGTCTCTTTTGGTATTAACATTGAGAGGTGATTTTGTACTACATCTGTTTGTAAGTCACCTGTTAATCAGTATCTCAGCTGGTGAAGCTGCTTGCTGCAGCACTGTTGTACTAGCAAGATACAGAGGTATGACTCATGTCTCCCACAGCTTGCTATCCCAGCAAATGGCAGATTTTTCTCAGCCAAGCTGCCCGTGAATGGATTTTAGATAACATTTAAATATGTTTGATTTCTTGTTCTTAGGCAGACCTTAATTTCTTGTTCTTAGTCAGGACAGTGCCATGTCATGGATTTCATTTCTTTTATTGCTCCCCATCTCATGGTTGCAGTCAGCATCTCTCAGTCTTTGAACCCATTCAACACAACACCTGATTTCTCTCCCTTAAAAGGAAAGGACATACTTATAAATGACAATCTAAAAAGCAACCCCAAGCCAATCAAACCCAACATTTTACTGGTACGCCATTGCAATCAGTAGGAAACTCCCTTTTCAGTCTGTTGGAAAAAGTTTATTTAGCATAGAACACATGAGCAGTTTGCATCCATCTTCCTTTGCAATGCAGTAGTGAGGCTTGCCTTTAACTTAAAGGATTATGTTTGCAGATGTGGCCCAGTTTATCAATGCAGTACAGTAACTGAACAACACTTTTTTGTCTGAAATACTCAAGTGCTTGTTGGTGGATTGAGCTGATCAACATGCGCAGTACCATACTCAGTCCAGAATGTAGTTGAAAACTGAAGGATACATGCCCTGTATCACTTACTGACTTAGCATGGTTTGGTAAGAGCAATGTTACAGTCATATTTACAGTGTTGGAGCTGGAAGCATTTCTTAGGTCTGGAAGTACAGCCTGGGTAAATAACATATCAGAGACATGTTGCATCATCTCCTTCCAGTCTAGTTTCTATTGGAAGGGAACATGGCCATGCAGGCAGAGAAGGAATTAGAATGAGCAACTAGGACTGCACGAGTAGCTTCACTGAACATCCCCCTACTGTTTCAATGCTTTAATGTAATGTATCTTTATTGCACGATTTGGATTGGAGATGTGTTGATGCACTAAGTAGTAATTATATGTTGCAGTCCTTCCCTTTCTCCTGAGTGCTTTGTTTGGTAACGGTCTCATCAGCCCTACTGGAAAACATGAGTGAAAAACACAAAACCTTCCTTTCAAGGACCTTTAGTAAAAGTAGTCTGTCTCAACCAGCTCACTCTGCCAGCTGCTGAATTTGTCATGTGAGATAGGACCTGCTGACCCCAGTAGATGCATCTCTTCAAGAGACTGCCAGAGCTGGCTTTACACCACAACCTAGTTATTCAACGATTTGCCTGGCTATTTGCCACTCATTTAAAATAAGATTTGATCCAGCACCTACAGATGTCAATTTAAAGAACTTCCATTGCATTCTATGGTTAGTAGATCCCTCTCTTCCTTTTTGGGATTACCTTCACCCTGAAAACAGCACAAACCCCTGAACAAAGTTGTGCCAGTGGGACATCAGAACCACCCTAGCTTTTCTAACACAAAGGAAAGATGTCCTTTATCAGGAAGAACCAGAGCAACAGAAGAATCAAAAAGCACATTTCTTTTCTGCCTTTCGGTTTTAAGCAACTGCAGCACTGCAAGTTCTTATTATCACGCCACATTGTGTCATCTCAATTTCCAAGTGAATAAAGGGTTTCTGTGAATGCAAGTTTCTCCCTTTTGAAGAATGGCATTTAGAATATTTACATATTTTAATCCTGACTCACAAATAAAATTGTACACAAATTATTCAAGTATAGTAATTCATATTTACTTAAAGAACTATTTCCATTGTTAGGCAAACTGAGAGAAAATAATATTTTGCTAAATCCCCTATTAAACTGTCTTGCATCCCCTTCCTATTCTCACTAATTACTCAAATACGCGTGCAAACACGAGCCTTCTCCTTTTTTCTCTAATTGAAATTTTATTATAAGCAAACAGAGAATGGGAAATTAAAAGTCATATATATGCATATAGAGAAGCACAGGAGATGGGTGTCTTGCTTTAAAGGAGCAGCTCTTCCTTGCATTAATCATTCTGTAACATTGCAGCTCAAGTTTAAGAATTCTCCATTGCAGCAGCAGTTATGAAACATCATCTCTTTCCTAAATGAAGCTGGGGATTGAGGTCACAAATGGAGAAAGGAGATGCTGGTTAACCTCAACTGCACTTTTGTGCCACTCTTTGTCCATACCTCTGACTACAAAAGAAGTCTTCTGTTCGATTTTAGCTGTATCACTTATGCACAAGTTTCCCTTTTACCCTAAATCCTTCTGAGGCTTCTGGAAGTCACAGCATCCCCACAGCAGTCTGATATTGTGTGAAGATCAGGCTGCCTCACCCTGAGAGCAGTGGTCCCCAGTCACAGCTATCAGGTAGTTCACTATCCAGAAGTATTTAATTTCCTATAGCTGTGTGTAGCACTGAACACTTAGAAACAGTTAAGCTCGAGGCTTTCTGTAGTGCATTAGTTGCTTAATATAGCTGTCCACAGGGCAGTGATGATTAGGGTTCTACAGGGATTAAAGAACAACAAAGAGCCATATTTCTTTAGCTCACCTTTTAGATCCTACAGAATGCAGCACTTGGCAAAGTTCATTTCTTATTTCCCAGTGATTACAAACTGACTTTTTACTACTCTCAAAATGCATGAAATAAGTGAGATTTCAATGGGTTAACATCATGTAAGGACTCTGTGACTGAATAATTTCTAACCACTTAAATAGTCTCAGGACCATCCTCTGGTGCTCTAACCAATAAATACAGAATGACCTTTGTCCATGCTGTCAAACACTTTCACACTCCAAGCAAGGTATTTACACATCAGCTGATGTTTGCAACTGGTCTTTACCCGTGCTAAGTCCCCAGCCATTTTTGAATACTGCTTGGGAGATTATGAGTTGACTTCAAGCATGTCATTGCTCAATTCTACCCTGGTGTGAAAACAAACCAAACTGGACTTCCTAGATCTTACTCTTAGCCTGATAGCAACATTGCAGTAACCTTGAGGGAAACTTACTCCATAACATCTTTCATCTTAGATTTTCACAGAAGTCTGTTAATCCCTGTATATTCCAGGTAAACCAAGCCTGTTAAAGATTATCAAATATTCTGAATCATAGAATCATAGAATATTTGGGTTGAAAAGGATCTTAAAATCATTTAGTTCCAACTCCCCTGCCTTGGGCAGGGACACCTCATTCTAGATCACATCACTCAAAGCTCTGTCCATCCTGGCCTTGAACACTGCCAGGGATGGGGTATTTACCCCTTCTCTGGGCAACCTGTGCCAGTGCCTCACCACCCTCACAGTAAAGAACTTCTTCCTTATATCTAACCTGAACTTCCCGTTTCAGTTTAAGTCCATCACCCCTTGTCCTGTCACTACAGTCCCTGATGAAGAGTCCCTCTGCAGCATCTTTGTAAGCCCCCTTCAGATATTGGAAGGCTGCTATGAGGTCACCACACAGCATGTAAAGATAAACATTATCTGTGGTTCTAATAATAATTATCTAACGTACCAGGAAATTAGTGCTTACATATGGATTGAGCAATGAAATGATTTGTGACAATTGAATGTTCTCTGAAAAACCTTTTGCATTATATCATTTAATGCTGAGTTATGGCCAATACAGAAATGCTAATTCAGAACCTCTGTGATTGACAGAGTATCATTATGTATAGCGCCAACCACTCAGAAATTCATTCTATTGTAGTAAATCCTGTATTTCTGTTGAACAGTGAGCAAAACCACATGCAAAAATAACAAAGACAGTTTGGGCATGCAGGGACCTGAGTGTACAAGATTCATGCAGATAGTCTACATGATAATCTTAAGTACAGGACAGAGGCAGAGAAAGGGGGGTTTGTGTTTAATTGGAAAAATGACTCCCAGGACATTGCAGCTTGGTTTTGTAGCCACAAGAATAAGCACCACAGTGACAGAAATACTATGTCTGCCGATATTTTATGGAGGTTAGAACAACAACTGCCACCCTCTGTATGTGCTTGCCTCCTAGCAGTGGATTCCTGTTTTAATTTCAGTTTGCTTTATTGCTTGCTGGTAAGAGCAGCAGGCAATAGTAAAATTGTTATTAAATGCAATCTGTCTCTTTAATAACAGTTTCAAAATTAAAATCATAAAGTTGATTCATAAAGCACAGGAACACATACAGTAGTTGGAGTAGCCTTCCTTCTGGGGCATTGCTGAAACGTGCCAATTCAAGGGACTTGATAGGAATAGGTTGCAATTACTGTTGTTGATGGAAGCAGGCAGCTTGTAATAACCGAGGCGTGTGTAGAACATGTACAATATAAATTTGAAAAAGGCTGCTAGCACCAGCGGACACTGCTTCTTGTTCAGTGTGAAAGGTGGGAGCTTGTTTTTATTAGCCACTAGGTGTGTGGAGACCTCGAGCAGCTTCCGGTATCTAAAAGGGGTTTCAACGATGCTAGAGAGGGACTCTTCATTAGGGACTGTAGTGATAGGACAAGGGGTGATGGGTTCAAACTTAACCAGGGGAAGTTTAAGCTGGATATAAGGAAGAAGTTCTTCACTGTGAGGGTGGTGAGGCACTGGAATGGGTTGCCCAGGGAGCTGGTAAATGCTCTATCCGTGGTGGTGTTCAAGACCAGGTTGGATGGAGTCTTGGATGATATGGTTTACTGTGAGGTGTCCCTGCCCATGTCAGGGGGGTTTGAACCAGACAATGTCAAGGTACTTTCCAGCTCCAATTATTCTATGATCAGTAATGGGTCAGGAGAGTCCTGCAATCCACACATAGAGAGGAGCAGCACCTCTTTGGTTACATATCCAGGTGGGCAATGGGTGAGCTGCAGTGTATGTAAAAGGGAATTTGCCTTAAATGCATATATTTTCATAAAGCACAATATAAGCCAATCTAAAGATATCCAGAAGTATTCAAACAGCTACCTTTGTATTCTGCTTTATGTGTCAGGGATGCCCAGAGGTATATCTGGGTTTGCTCTTTTTTCCATGTTTGCCTGTAGCATGTGCAAGTAGAAAGTGTCAGGCAGCTGTGGAACAAACCTACAGCAAACACACTTCTTGGTGCTTTTTTCCTCTAGATTCAGCACAGACTGTTTATCTTTAGCCCTGCTGGTTGAGAACCTGTCGTGTGGGACAAGCTTATTTTATAAACAACACATCCTTTTTAATCTTGTTAAGAAACATGATATGCAGACCTCAGAAGAAGCCAGCAGCAGGCAAAAATGTGCATAGTTCTTTATTATTCATAGCAAAGTTTGGAATTCCTCAGTGCCTTCCAAAACATCCACAGACTCCCCCAGCTATCGATACAGCAGCTCTGTTAGTGCAAGTAGCTGATAGGGACAGAAATGTTGGTGCCACTGTGTCTCTGTTAATGTTAGAAAACTGACAAACAGGGAATAGGATGCAATCTTCAGAAAGGCTTAGCTCTTCCCTGCATTCAAATGTGGGTTTACAAGCAGTTAATTTGAAAACCCACATGTTTAAGTGATACAAATCACCCTTACTTTCCCATTTCCACCCTCATAGCTATGTATCAGCCAGTTTTCAGGGATGCATCTGTATATTTTGGAGACTTGGAAGACTCTTATTATTCTATTTTACAGAAAGGAAAATGGAAGAAACAATGGCTTTGACAAAGGTCGAATAAAATAGGTCTACACTAGCATATTAAATGTGCCTTTGTATCCCAAAACTTCATTCAGACAATCTCCTGGGAATGATCCCTGGCCTATTCTAGTTCTTGATCTGTCTGGACACTCTTTGGGAAGGGAGCTGGCCTTGTCCAAAATCATGTCAGAGTCTGACAATTGAACAGTTAAAACACTTGATTTTTCACAGCCGTTTTTGAAATTGGCTGAAGTGGTGGGAAAACATAAAAATTGGGGGTTTTGATGAATTTTAGAGTTAATGAATATATCTACTCGCCATGCACTGAACTTAGGTTGACCCAGGCCAGTAAATTTGCCAGCACAGATGCAGAAGAACATCTGGCTGATATCTGGTGTTCAAACATCAGCTAGTTTTTCAGGGTCAGGCTGCATCCTAAGCCCTTCAGCAAATCTTTACCACTTTTGCAGTCCTAATGTCTTAGATGGAGCCAGAATAGGATGGCCTGTGTCTGTGCTACAAGTCCAGAAACTTTATGGGCTTTCTGCCTATATCGCTTGTAAGAAGTGGTTGGGTCCCCTGCCACCCAAGTGATTTTGGATATTTCAAGTATCTTCTTCACTAGACATTAAAGTTTTCATCACAGTTTTCTACTCTTTCCACTTCCAGTTACTTCTGTGCTCTGGATGTTTTCCATATGAGTGAACAGAGAAGATATGTAGAGGAACTGCTTTCTGAAATCAGCTGTACATATTATAATACATATAGAATATACATATAATATATATTATATAATAATATTCATATAATAATCTATAATAATCATAGAATCATAGAATAGTTAAGGTTGGAAAGGACCTTAAGATCATCCAGTTCCAACCCCCCTGCCATGGGCAAGGACACCTCACGCTAAACCATGACACGCAAGGCCTCATCCAACCTGGCCTTGAACACCACCAAGGATGGAGCATTCACAAACTCCCTGGGCAACCCATTCCAGTGCCTCACCACCCTCACAGTAAAGAATTTCTTCCTTAGATCCAATCTAAACTTCCCCTGTTTATCTGCCTATGTATCAGCCTATGCGCTTTCTTAGAAGAATATGCCTCGAGTGGTGAGGCCATGGCACAGGTTGCCCTGAGAAGCTGTGGCTGCCCCATCCCTGGCAGTGTTCAAGGCCAGGCTGGACATGGCTTGGAGCAACCTGGTCTAGTGGAAGGTGGCCTTGCTCGTAGCAGAGAGTTGGAATTAGGTGGTCTTCAAGGTCCTTTCCAACCCAGACCTATGATTGTATGAATATTACTCCTCTTATAAGATTCAGGCTCGTCAGTACAGTTCTGCTCCTCTGGACTAGCAGTTGATGAGATCACCACTTCCTTGTTATTAGTTAGATAATCTTAGATTTAATAAGATATATGATGATCAAAAAATAAGGATGAGAATGAAGAAACAGTCTAGTTCATTTCATTTAAACACAGTTAGACACAAACTTATTTTGTTTCCAGGAGGAATTAATTTGCTGAGGAATGTGTTAGTGTTTCTGGATACTGATATCACTGGAGAATGCTATGATGTCTTAGGAAAAATAGGTCTGATTCTTGACCAGTATAATATCATCAACAACTCACAGCAATTTAAGTGAGCTGATATGTGACCCATCTGTTGTAAGTGAACACTGCAAAACAGGTAGGTAAGGCATCAACCTCATTTAAGCTTTGCCAGTGGCCCAAATTACATACATGTTAAAAAATAATAAATAAGTAATGAATAAATTTAAAGCATTCCAGCCCTTATTGTTTCAAAGGAAAATGAATGTACTTACTGCAGTACAGTCATTCCAGCTCTACAGGTAGCTGAAAAGTGTGGCCCCACTATCTGTGCTTCTTTCACATTTACACTCAGATGTCACCATTTATTAATGAGCTGCTGATCATTAGTATTTGGTGTAGCGTCTGACTTAAGGAATGAAACAAGTAGAATGAGAAGTCATGGGGCTAACAGAAGGCAAGAAAGAGAGAATCAGAAACGACATGGAAAGAGAGGTGAATAACAGCAGAGAATGCAATGACATTGCTGCCTCAGCTTAGTCCATGAATTTCTATCATCTACATTCTTCAGGCACCTTGACTGAAGAATCGTGAAGGTCTTTTCTAGCCTTGAGATCAGTTAAACATATTTTTTCCAACTAATGTTTAATAGGTCGATAAGCTATCAGGGAAGTTGGGAATCAATGAGAACAGCATAATAACAGCATAAATGCTATAAATGCTGTATTTTATCCTCTTTTTCTTTTCCTCCTAGGCTTGTATTGACATCAGAGTAGAAAAGATAATCTGTAATCTTAGCCATATGGCCAGGCTTATAGTTATGGATTCAAAATGTGATCCAGTCTTTTCCATAGAAAGACCTACAGCTGCCCAGTTGAAAATCAGTCTGGACTTCGATCATCTAATATCTGTAATCAAATTAAAGCTGCTTATTCCTATTCACTGTTTGCTTTAAAAGATTCACAGTCATTTTCAGGGTTCTTTTTTTTTTTCCTGTTTTCCTCAGACACGTTTCAAGTCTTTCATCCCCCAGCTATGACAAGGGGTAGTATCTGTAACCTGACAGAGGGAAGACTGAGATGAGATCTTGAGCATTTCTTCCCTGTGAGGGTGCTGAGGCGCTGGCCCAGGGTGCCCAGAGAAGCTGTGGCTGCCCCATCCCTGGCAGTGTTCAAGGGCAGGTTGGACACAGGGGCTTGGAGCAAGCTGCTCTAGTGGAAGGGGTCCCTGCCTGTGGCAGGGGTTAGAACTGGATGAGCTTTAAGGTCCCTTCCAATGCAAACCATCCTATGATTCTATGATTCTAACTGTTATTAGACAAAGCAAAAGCTCCGCGCACAAGCAAAACAAAACAAGGGATTCATTTACTACTTTCCATGTCAGGCAGGTGTTCAGCCATCTCCAGGACAGGCTCTGTCGTCCCGAATGGTGACTTGGGAAGACAAACATCATCACTCCCAACATTCTCCCCTTCCTTCCTTTTTCCCCCAGCTTTACATGATAAGCATGACATCCTGTGATTTGGAATATCCCTTGGGTCAGTTGGGGTCAGCTGTTCTGGCCATGTTCCATCCCAACTCCTTGTGCACCCCTAGCCCACTCACTGGTGGGGTGTTGTGAGGAGCAGAAAAGGCTTTGACTCTGTGTAAACAGTGCTTAGCAATAGCTAAAACATCTTTGAATTATCAATAGTTTCCAGCACAAATCCAAACTTCAGCTCCATACTAACTGCTGTGAAGGAAATGAACCCTAATCCCAGCCAAAACCAGAGCCAAACACAAAGGTTTCTATTGTAATCGGTTCATGTGAATGGTGAGATCTGCTGGAAAAAAAAACAGTGTCTGGAGTGTATTTATCTACTCTGTCCAAGAGTTCTGCTTCTAATTGCAGAATTTCTTAATTCCTTTGTTTTGTCCAATATTCAGTGTTTTATTCCATCATGTTTTCCTCTGGTGCATAAGCTGTCAGCAGTTACCTACCCCTATTGTTCTTATTAGTGTCACTACACAGCGGTCTATCAAATAACCATCAATAAATGTTCCTACTAAGATAATACATTCTGAAACAAATGTCCTTACAGCAATTGGGAGAGAAAATGTTTTCCAAATAAGATAAATAGAAATCTGAGTTAAATGGCCTTGAGAAAATTACTAATCCTGACAATGAAACAGTCCAGGAAAGGCTCAGGGAATATAAGAGATCAATTAGTAGGATGATATAATAATGGCAAATATGCAGAATCAATGTCAACAATCTTTTCTACTTCTGGAAATTTATGACAGGAACTAAAATTACCAGCTTGGTGGAAAATAGGTCTCCTTTGGTCTTGTAACATGCTTTTATCCCATAACATCGTTGCTTTGCATGACCTGTCGTAGGCAACTTAATCAGCCAAACAAAGAATAGGTCATCCTTTGGATGCACATTCAAAACTCTGTTATACATCCCAAATCTTATTATTGAGTTAAGGATAGATTATGTTTAAAAAATGCCCAAGTGAAAATATCTAAGTCTCTAAGTAAATAACCATTAAGGGTAAATAGCCATACAGAGAAAGAGCAAAGTACTCCTTACTTACTCCTTACTTAACTGGCATTAACTGAAATAATCTATGGCAGGGTGGTTGGAACTAGATGATCTTAAGGTCCTTTCCAACTCTAACTATTCTTCGATTCTATGATCTGAAACTGTCCTGTAAGCCTTGGCAACAGTGGGGTTAAGTTGTGTAAACAGAACACATTTGCAGTACAGAAGATGATATACTTAGTGATAACAGAGTGACCTTGAAGCCAAAAAATAATGCCAAGTGAGCTACATGCCAGAAAATGGGCTGTGGCAGGTGCTTCATAAGAAATGAGCAGATGACTTCATGCAGAAAGAAATATGCTGGTATTATTTCTCAATTGGCCACTGGAAGATACCATTTTCCATCCTTTAAGTATTCTCATATAAATAAGCAGGGTTACTCTCTGAGTAATTAGCTGTAAGTGGAAAAATCACAACCTGAGCTGATACATACTGCATTTTCTTTGCCTCATTCATTCACCTCTGTTTCCTTTTAAATAGAAGGCATAAGGGGAGAGAAGAAAAATATGTTAATGTCATTTATGCAATAAATAGCTTCATACCTGGTGAACTTTCATCATTTGTTTTAAAATGCCTACTTATGTAAGAGAGAAACGGACATGTTAAAATTAATTCATTCCATTAGATTGCAGTGGCCAGATTAGGTTGTTAATTGCTCGCTTCTGCGCTGCTCCTTGTTTTGTCTTTGATGGGATGGAAACAGAAATAGCTTTTTTTTTCACTTTTACAAGGATAATGTATTATGTTTGAATATCTGCTCTGAACTGTAATTTAAATTTAAAAGAAACATGATATGTTTCATGCATCATAATGAACAGGACAAACATGGCAATAAGAAGAAAAAAAATCACTAAAAATGGCGCTTTTTTCAATACGTTTGAACAAATATAAGGAATAAAATGCCTTTAGCACTGCTTCTGGCAATACAGTTTGTGATTAATTGAAAGCATTTTAGTTTCAAGAAAAAAAATCAGGTTAAGGGATCAAAATCCTAAAAAAACATTTAAAGTACAATTTCTTAAAGCAAATATTTATGATTTATTTCCTATTCCTTGTCAAAAAAGCTGTGAAGATGCCACCAATTTATTTACTTCATTTATGGGAGCAATCTTACAAAGATGATTAGTTTTCTCAACAAATATAAGCTGTTCCAGCCTATTGTGGCTTCTGGACTGTGAAAATACCTGGTGAGTACGATCGCTTTTGTAGCTTCCAGGCAAAGACAAGCATAGTTTGGTTTCTGCATGCCACATGATTAGTTCTCCTTTATTCCTGGCTTTGAATCATGCTGGGAAAGCAGCTTGATTATAATCAGTGTGGGAACTTCCTTGGGTCATTTATTTATCTTTCTAAAGTGATGAAGCGTATGACAGTATTATTAAGTATATGTATTATATATGTTGAATATATATATTTTATATGCATAAGTATAATAAGTTATTAAGTGTATTAATATATACAAATGTTAAGTATATGACAGTGCCATATACTGAGTTATGTCAAAAGAGATGCTCACAGGTTTTAAATGCCTGGTCAGCCTTTTGTAAATATATAGGTGACTGGTACGGTGGAATAGATTAGAATTCATTAGAAATCACTGTTATGTTTTGAAACCGTTATTCAGATACTTTTGCTTTCTTCATATAGAATCATGGAATAGTTAGGGTTGGAAAGAACCTTAAGATCATTAATTCCAACCCCTGCCATGGGCAGGGACGCCTCACACTAGACCATGTCGCACAAGGCTCTGTCCAACAGTGCCAGGAATGGAGCATCCTCAGGAACTCCTCCTAATTGCCAGTGCTACAAAGATATAGTACCCCTGCAATGACATTCACCAGGTCCCTCAGTTCTCATGGGTGCATCTCATCAGGTCCCATGAACTTGAGTACACTCAGTTTGTTTAAATGTTCCATAACCAGAGTGTAAGTCTTCCTTGTTCCAGACTTTTCCACTTGTCTGAGGGACCTGGGGTTCCTGAGGCAAGCCTTAGCAAAGACAAGGAGTTGAGAACACTGCTTTTTCCTATGTATGTCCTTTGCTACCAGGTCCCTTCCGTATTCAGCAGTGGGCAGATGTTTTCCTTCCTTTTGTCTTTGTTCCTGAAATACCTACAGAAGCTCCATTTGTTGCCTTTCAAATTCCTCACCAGACTAAAGTCCAAGTCAGCTTTGCTTTTCCTAACTCCATCTATGCACACTGGTACTATTTGTCCTGAGTGTCACAAGTAAAGAACTTCTCACAGTAAAGAACTTCCTTATATCTGACCTGAACTTACTCTGTTTAAGTTTTAACTCATTACCCCTTATTCTGTTGCTACAAAACATAGCTCCATACCAGTGATTATGATGAAAATTCATGCTATCTGAGCCAAACCCATTATACAAAATGGCCAACAACAAATAGTAAAGGTTTGTTGCAATAGAATTGTTCATAGAAAAATGTCTGAACTCACTGTATTTTGAGAAACACATGAAGATTTTGGGCCCTAATATTAATCAGTAATACATTAACTGGTGCTTCCTTTGACCTTGTTTTGGAGGAAGACAGCCGTCTTCTCTATTTCCTTGACTAAAACTCCCTACACTCCTGTCCTTTGAAGCAGGACCTTATCTTCTTTAAGGTCATTAGCCAGTAATATTGTGCAATCACTCAGTTAACAAATAATTTAAAATCTCATTGAAATAAAAGAATGATCATAGACATGTGCTGTACCAACAATGAATAACTACTTTCCACAAATATCATATTTACTTTAAGTGACTAATGGCAGAAATTGATTTGAAAGTACATTTCAGAAAATGAAGTCCATTAGAAAGAAGTAAGCTAAGTAGTCCCAGGATTATGTTCTCAATGCTTTTAAGACAGACAAAAAGAAATCCAGAGCTTTCAAAAATTGCTGATGTTGGAAATATCCAGTGATATTTTAGACCTCTGCAATGTGGTCACCAGTCAAGGTAAAGAAAGGGACATTTTCTCAGTGTAGTTCATTCAACCACTTTTAGGTATCTTAAAAGTCTCTGCATTTCTTTCCTTTTTGACTACATCTTTTTGACTACATGGGACATCTCTATTAGATTCACCTCTCCATCTTGTAGATCTCTATGCTGAGTAGGAAGAATCTCCAGTGCTTAAGCATCAAACTGTCAATAAGTGAGATTATAGCTCCCTACAATAATACCTTTCTATATGCTTCAAGCTTGCCAGGGACAAGGCTGTTGATTCCAGTAACTGCACCAACCCAGCATAGTGCCTCTTGCATTCAGGCAACTGGAAGAGTTGGCAAACAAAGCCCAAGTCTGTACTCAGTTTTGAGATAAGAGTTGTCTAACGGGGTCTTGGCCTCCTGGGCCAAATAGGCAGTTTGGGGAAAACTAATAGCTAATTGTAGTCTTGCTGTCTGTGTGCAAATGAGAAGGGATCTTGAGCCCTCTGACATCTACCAAGGGGGCCTTCAACTAGCATTTCCTTAGAAGTCCTTCACAGAGATACTCACTTATAGCACCCTGACAGCAACAGTGGTGCCCACAGGAGAGTCTCACAGAGGCTTAGACCCTCCTGTAGCTGAGGTTAACCATAACTAATCTGGGTCAAGGTTAATCCAGCCACTGAACCTCTTTGGCTACTGTGTGATATAGCTCTATCTATAGGCAGTTGGTTTCTCCAGCATCACAGCAATGTACACATCTGCTTCCTTACACAACAGTATAAATTCCTCCTTTTCTTTTACCAAAGTGTGTTTTGACTTGCCAGAAGACTCTTTGATTTATAACTGGCTTCCTGCCGCTGCCTGGGGCTTAATAACTGTCCAACAACTATACTCTTCTTGTATCCAGCAGTTCTCGTTCAGATTGCCAGTGAGTGAGGAAAGAAAGGGACAGGAAAAGAGGAATCGTCCATCCTACATCCAGGATAGCTGAAAAGTTTTACTGGTTATGGTCAATATTTGATGATACTGTGTACTTTCACATGCATATGGTCATGCATCAACTGGTGACTGCCTGCTTGGTGCACACATTATACCGAAGAAATCCATCCAATTTACATCAGCCACAAAGTTATATTAGATGTCCCACATCATTAGCTCAGTGGCATGCTGATGATGCTCACTGCATACCTGTTGACTTGTTTTGGGCTGGAATTGGCATATGACCATCCGGTTGAGGCATATGGCTTTCCAGATCTGCCAGAGGAGACCTTTCGTACTGACTGCCCAGACACTCCTAGAGAAAAGCTACCTCAAGGTAGTATTTTGTCCTTGCTCTGAATTGTTAACAGTTGACTTCCCCAACACAATTGCCCTAAGTCCTGAAGACCGAAGGTTTACGTGCCTGTCAATATGCTTTTGTGCTTGCACTTAATGCTACAACTCAGGATGATTGCTTTGGCCAAACTTACTTCTTTAAGTAAGCTTCTGTTTAAACACTTCTGTTCTTTCTCCTGTCATGCCTTTTCAAAGGCATAACTGCACATTAGTTCATATTTCCTTCATGTGGCTTTAGAGTCCCCACAATTTTAGCTCAGAAGTGTATTTTCATCTATTTTCTTTCATAGTACTGGGACCTGTTGTCTACCCACAACTTAGCCGAGTATCACATGTACGTTTTCTCATTTTAGATGAGACTATTTTAGCTTTGGGAGTTAAGTTATACCTATCCTTTTCATTCATAAACCCAGCTGTATTTTACTTAGAGGTTTGAGGAGTTTTATCCCGTGAATCTATAAATCAATTTGTTCTTAAGGAATCTAGTAAAATTGTGGGAAAGTGAACAAAAAATGTTGCCTAAATGCCCATAAACCAAGCCTATAAATCATTGTATTTTACAGTGTTGATACTGACGCTAGTATTCATTATATTTATTGGAGATTATTATATCTGCAGTAATCCCATTATACAGTATGTATCATTCCTTGAAAAAAGTTGGCACTTTAGGGAAATTTCTCAAACCTATTGTAAACATACATACAATGGTTCAATGAACTGCACCTGAAAAGTTTCTGCTTCAGTCCATCAACTCATTGCATCAGATAACTCCACCTAATTTCTGTGGATTTGTTAACTCTACCTTACTTTAGGCTCTTGTCAAGGTGAGTTTGTATCTTGGAATGTCAGCACAAGGATTGCTTATGTTGCAGTGAAGCTGCCATGATTTATGTCTATTTTCTTCATTAATCCAGCTCTTAGTCAGGACCTGAACATCACAAGACTTCTCTGCAACAAAATTCCCAGACGGGGTGCTAGAACGAAATGAGATTTTACCCTTATTCATTTTAATGTAGTGGTTCTCAGAGCTAATGACACGGAACTTGGGCTGTCTTGCAGCATAACAGCCTGCTTGATTTAAATCTCTTCTTTCTTATTTTAAGTTAGTATATATTATCAAAGTTCATTTGGGAGATTTGGAAACACTATTGTTTCTTTCAGGCTTGCCAAAAAGCTTACACATAAAACAGATGGCTACGAGGATAAGTTAATGTTTTATAAAGACAAGTTCTTGTTTTAATGGACTATTTTTATCCTGGTTTTGCTGCTTTTCCACTGTGGCATTCACAGTTGGGATTGAAACTTTACCTGCCTGCCTTAGATTCAAATCATGTGTCCGATGCTGAAGTGTCTTGGCAGTTCTCTTAGGAAGCAAAGGAGCAGAGCAGCCAATGCATCTGAGTGTGACTTTATTGCTGCTGGTCTTCAGGTCTTATCCATTCACATGCAAGCTAGTCTGGCAGGTGCATTTCCTAAGGGAAAACTGTTGTTAACGGAGACTGATTTAGGTTTCAATTTAAGCCAGCTTGAGCTTTGGTGGGGAATTCTTTCTGCAATTCCTCTGAGTGAATTTATAATCAAATGAGTGTTCAGTTTCACATCACTGTATGCTGAGAAGGAAGTCTACCCTGGGAACAAATATCTGCACTACATTTTCATGCCCTTCAACTTAAAAAGGTGGGGTGAGTTAACTTGAACTTCTGCATTCTCAAAGAAAGAAGGAAAACAGAAGAGTACTTCCTGGGCTGACATAACCTAAAAGATTGTAATTCATACTGTGGTGGAAGAGAGAGAATTATCACAGAATCACAGACCAGTTTGGGTTGGAAGGGACCTTAAAGCTCATCCAGTTCCAACGCCTGCCATAGGTAAGGACACCTTCCACTAGAGCAGGTTGCTCCAAGCCCCTGTGTCCAGTCTTTGAACACTGCTAAGGATGGAGCAGCCACAGCTTCTCTGGGTACCCTGTGCCAGCGCCACAGCACCCTCACAAGGAAAAACTTCTTTCATACATCTAATCTAAATCTCCTCTCTGGCAGGTTAAAGCCATTCCCCCTTCCTGTCACTATTCACTCTTATAAAAGTCCCTATATATATTTTTCTGTAATGTAGGCATATTGAAAAGCTGAATAATTATACATTATAGACATGAAAGACACTTTAAGTATCTGACATTAAGTATTAAGGTGAACTGACAGTCTGCACCTGAGTCCTGTGTCTTGTGTTGTGGTTGTCTATGGAGAACCACAGCAGAGCCTCTAAAACAAAAACGACATTCAGCATCCTATCCATTTAAGTGAGGCATGAAAAAGTCTCCTGCCCAGACCTTTCTGTGGGCAGAAAGGCAGACAACAGAGGACATGGGATGATGTGGCCTTGTGAATCCTTAGCCTGCAGGATTTCAGATCAGCAGCCACAGAAAACACCCTGTGATGTTTTCAGGTGGTTTGTCTGAAGTCCACTAAAGATGGGGTTCAATATTGCCACTGGTACTGATGTCCAACAAGCTGGTTTCAGTGTTCCTACCTGAAGCTAGACAGTAAGATACTTTTCAAGAGGGAATAACCAGGCACACTGAAATTATGCATATTATATACATATTTCCTGGAAGTCTTATAAATACATAAAGGTAAAGGACTCCATGTAATGGTTAAAACATTTTTTATCATACAACTTCTAAAGTTTTTATTTTTTACATTTTTTTTACTAGAAAGTTTAGAAAGTGTATTTTAAAAGTACATATGGGTGAAAAATTCCCTACCATACCTTAGTTTGGAGTTCTTTCCCATCTTATATCATATGGAAACAAAAGAAAGAGTTGAATGCATAAGTGTATTCAAGATACGAAGATAAATCAGGGTTACTCTCTGGAAACCACCTTTTCCTGCAGGCCAGAATCATCATAGTCTTCACCAAATGGAATTATTTTATATATATTAAGTTGAACTTTGACTTACCATGTAATGACTTAAACTCAGATGTGAAGTGGAAAGTTGTAATCGTCCTACCCAGTTAGACTCTATAAAAGCCATTTCTGCAAATATCCCTCACAACCCTAAAGGATCAGGTCCTTTTATTCCAGAATTTGTACGTCTGTTTTCAGTAATATGTGGCTTTATACAGAGGTTTTCGTCTGCCAGCAAACCTTGTATGTGCTGCAGCATTATGCAGCTTGTTCCATGGACCTCTTAAATCAAATGCAAAGTAAAATCTGTCTCTTTCTTTCTGTGTTGCCCAACTTTCTGCACAATAGGAACACAATCTCTGTTGCAGTGATGGGAGAATAAAGAATGGAAGAAGGGTATGATTGATTATGAAAAGAAGGACCAATACTTCATTGAGTTCATGTTGTTACGCTAGAATATTTGTGTCCTTGCATAATAAACCTGGGAGTTATATAGCTTAGGAAATGGTTATCACCTCATAAACAGGAAGCACCCTCAAGGTATCATCTAAGTAATATAGGCAATGTGATCACAAAAATCTGTGTTCCGGCTTTGCAGCAGTCCTACATCAGTTCTTTTATGGCATCATTATGTTAAATGTTTTTAATGCAGGAATATTTCAAAATGATAGCAAACTATTTTCTCTTTCACTGCAGTTTCATTCAGGTCCTTTAACATGTGAACATGAAATAGAAACAGATTAAAGGACTGGTCTATGATCACAGTGATCTGTTGGGTTAGATGTGGGGACAGTGGCATAAACCACCTGACATCTGATACTGATTTTGATTTGCAGTAGGGCTTCATCATTTGCATGAGGTGAATTATGGGGGTCATTAGAACAAATGTGGTCATCTATGCATAAACTTCTTGCTGTATCTTTATATAAAAGTCAGTGCTAAAAGAATATAGGAAAGGAAAAACGTAGTTGTCCATGTCCACCCAATGTCACAAATGTCAGTACAGTTGCCAGGTTATTGCTAATCTAAACCTAATGTTTATATATTATATAGTGTTTATACCATAACTTCATGCTTAGCTTTTTTATCGTCACTGTGTGTAAAAAGGCTGGTCTCTTGAATATGCAACAGATTTTATATATATATATATATATATATATATATATATATAAATCTTGAATATATAGCAGATTTTGGGACAGCTTCAGTACTGGGCCAAAGTGTGAAGTCATTGCTGCTTCAATACAGATTTTCTTCAAGAACTAGAATGACCAGAGCTGTCTGGAGCATTTCTGCACCACCTTTAACCAGTCAATTTAACTACTGATATTTACACTGACTGTAGTCTGGCTGTAGTGAACAGGGATGTGAAACAGGCTTAGGTGTGTGTGGTGCTACTTGGGGATGATAATGGCAGGACTCAGTATAGATTTCCCTGTCTTTACAATGCATAGCAGCTCTGTGGTCTCTGCTATGCTTGATAACACCACATCTGCTAATATACAACAGGATTGCTGTAATCGGAGTTGTAACTCATCATTTTCCTCTGTATGAATCATCAGAGGCCTGTTTCCCCTTGTGAGCAGTAAGGTAGCAAGAAGGTAGTTTGTTGCCCCCAGGCCATCATTTCTTTCTGATGCTTTTTCACAAGTTCTCCTGTTTTAAGGAATAGGCTCAGACCGATTCTTTACAGTGCTTTTATCTTATATATCCTGTGGATTATAGACTTAAACATAGCACTTTTGCGGCAGTGCTTATGGCGGCATGAAGGTCCAAAGAAGACTGACTGGTGTCCTGGCGCTGTGGGTAGAAAGGCAGAAAGAGCTCAGTAAAAGCATGGTAGATACTCACTTTTGCCTATCAGCATTCTTGCATTCTTAAGAATATCAATTTCTGTATTCAGACATCTGTAAATGTGAGTGCCGCATGCAGATCTCTTGCTCTTCAGACTTCAAAACCTGATTTGATAGGCCTTTGCTAGCTATTTGAGATCATCCATACTGAGAATAAGAAGCCTGACAGCTGTTGGCAGCAAAGAATACAAATGATAATCAGAGCTGATAATCAGCAGTCATAGAAAAAGAAGAGTGAAACCCCCCCAGAAAGAAACCAGCTCAGAAATACCAGGAGCATGACTGGTTTGACTGACACAGTGGGTAAGGCTATTGTTTGCTTCTTGCTGGATTTCTTCAACTTTATGATTCATTTTCAGAGGTGTATGTGAGGCATGAGGAAGTGAAAGGAAAGGAAAAGCTTGGAAAAAGGAAAGAAAACAAAACCATATATGGATGTCTCTCTTATCAGCACTTAATCGTATGCAGAAAAAGCTTGGTATTAAACTACTCTTCATTTTGAACACTTACTATTTGCCATTTGTTTCACCGACATTTCCCTCTCTTTGCATGTGTGGTGTGACGTAGAATCATAGAATCATCAAATATTTGGGTTGGAAAGGACTTTAAGATCATCCAGTTCCAACCCCCTGCCTTGGGCAGAGATACCTCACACTAGACCAGGTTGTCCAAGGCTCTGTCCAGCCTGACCTTGAACACTGCTACAGATTGAGCATTCACAACTTCCCTGGGCAACCCATTCCAGTGCCTCACCACCCTCACAGTAAAGAACTTCTTCTTTATATCCAACCTGAACTTCCCCTGTTTAAGTTTAAACCCATCACCCTTTGTCCTATCATGATGATAACATTAAAAATTTGGGTCAGGTTTCATCCTTTAGCGCGTGAGTCACCCTTTTTCTTTATTGTAGTCATGTCACTGCAGTATGCAAAGCCCTTTTTAAAATACTTACTTGTATGTCATTAAATCTAACAGCCTAGAACTTCTTAATTACATATTTTACATATATATAGTTACACTGGTTTAGTTTCTTACCTACTTTGTCTGATTGCCATTCCTGAAACATCTGGTTACATCTCTTCTTTCTTTATCATATTTCCACAATCTACACACATTCACATCATCTGAGAGGATGTCCAGTAATCTGTAAATACTATTTTTGTCTTAATTATCTTCAAAAGCCTAATTCAGGGTAGTCATGCTGATATTTCTGCACAATTTCTCCCAGGCCTGGCTATTAATATTACATTGTAGATCAGCACATGATTTTCCTTTCGAGTCACTCCACTTCCATTTCATTGAGGACTGTACGAATGTATAAATTGATAGCTGCTGAGCTTTTTAGATGTAGCCAGCTGCTAGAAAAAGGTTAATAGTTTTGGTTGCCTGGGGATACTATTCCAGCTCAAGTCTGTCAGATGTGTAATCATGTGTCTCAGCAGAAGATATTGCCCATAGCAGCCTTTCCCCATCTTCTACATTTCCTTAAAGTTAGAAAAGATGGGAGTGTCCTATCACCAGATATGTAATGTAGAGTTGTGGGTTTAAGAATAAGATTAAATCATATATATATCATATATATGATAAAAATCATATATATATGATATATACACATATACATATATATGTATATATGTGTGTGTATGTTTAAAGCACAAGCTGGCTGGATAATGCTGTGATTTTTACATTAGATGAATTAAAATGGGCAAACAAGTCATTTCAGTAATTTACTCATTTAAAATGAGAAGAAAAAGGAGGAAAATACTTGGGTTTAGAGCTGTGACAGCTAAATATGGTTAAATTTGCCTTCTGAATGTGCCATCCAGGTGTTTGCCCACTTGAAAACTACTCCAATGGCGGCAGTGGAGTGGCTAATTTTCTGAAGTGCAAGAATACTAAATTGGTCTCTTCATTTGAGTGCTCCATTTCCTTGAATTTGGTTTTTTTGTTTACATCACCCAAAAATGACCTTTTACAAATGCTTTTCAGTCAGTTATCATTCTGAGTGTGTACACAGGTGTATGTGATGTCCACCTTGGACAAAACTGCAGGGAATATCATAGAGTATCATAGAATAGCTAGAATTGGAAAGGACCTTAAAATCCAGTTCCAACCCCCCTGCCATGGGCAAAGACATCTCACACTAGTCCATGTCACCCAAGGCTCTGCCCAACCTGGCCTTGATAATCAAGGGGTCTTATTTGTCTAATGGGTCAAAGTTCCCAACTAAGGTGAACTTCAGGTCAGTGTTCTTTATGGATGAGGTACCTCATCATTAGATGCATACATATTTCTCGTAGTAAACTTCTGTATTAAAAAGCTATACAAAAATGTTAGTTTCACAGACATTCATCTGTGATGGGTAGATAAAGTACATGAGCAAGTCCAGAGGAGGGCCACGAGGATGATCAGGGCTGCAGCACCTCCTGTGTGAATACAGGCTGAGAAAGTTGGGGCTGTTCAGCCTGGAGAAGAGAAGCTGCGTGGAGACCTCAGAGCAGCTTACAGTGCCTGAAGGAGAGGGACTCTTCATTGGAGACCATAGCAATAGGGCAAGAGATGATGGGATCAAACATCCAAAGGGGAAGTTCAGGTTAGATATAAGGAAGAACCTCTTCCCTGTGAGGGTAGTGAAGCACTGGAATGGGTTGACCAAGGAAGCTGTGAATGCTCCATCCCTGGCAGTGTTCATGGCTAGGTTGGATCGAGCCTTGGGAGACATGGTCTAGTGTGAGGTGTCCCAGCCCATGGCAGGGGGTTGGAACTAGATGATCTTAAGGTCCTTTTCAACCCTAAATATTCTATGATTTTATGATTCATTGGCAGCAGTGCACTAGAGCACACATAGTAGTTAAGACAATAGTAAAATGTCTGAATAATAGAAGAGCATAGTGAAAACAAACCACAAAAAACAGAAATCAGGAGATTTTGAGGCAATAATATTTAGGGATTTAAAGTTAAGAGGATTCCAGGCAGCACAGCCATCTTTATTGCCTTGAGTATGCCCCTTAGAGTGTGTATTAATTGCTCCTTCCTATCAGAGTCTAACTTCACAGTATTCAGATCGGATCAAAGTTAGATTTTATTGTGTTTTAAGCATTCTCAGTAATTATTATTCCAAGGTAATTTGGTCTTTTAATGTGGCTGCTTAAAGTTTCTGTCTTCAAAGTGAAAATCCTAGCCAATTACACTGATGGGCACATCAGCTCCAATTAACTTAATCAGTTTGCTGTTTCCCTCATATTTATCTGCTGCAGCTTGAACTTCTAGGTTATTAATCCCTGTTAAGGATGCATGAGTCACTAGCTAGCAGGGAGTATAGAGGTGTAAGGCTACTGAATCTACTACAGCAGAAGCATTGCTGAAAGCCCAGAGATGGCTCACAGTGAACTACCTACAGGAGTTGTAAATATATATTCAGCAAGCGGCGACTTTGTCATCAGTGTGTTTTATGAGTCACCTTTTACTTTTTTTGCCTCTTCTAAAAATCAATCTGCACAGTAGAGGATGGTCCAGGCAGGGGTATTTTATCTTGATTGTACAAATGGGAAGATGGAGACAGATGTGGATAACCCATTTACCCAAGATCTCACAAGAAGTGCTATGTTCTCAAATCTCGTCCTTGGACTGTCTTTTCTTGGACGATATTGCAGATTTAACTATCCAGTGTCAAGGCAGGTTGTATGATTCAAACTGTTCTGTAAGAAGAGTGAGCTGGGCAAGAATGGCATAAATGTGTAATAACTGGTTTTCATATTTTATTTGGAAGATAAGGGAGATTGAAGGGGAAGTCATTAATTCAGCCAAATATGGAATAACTAATGGGGATTTTTTTTTTATGGATTTATTTTCAATTGATTTATTTATTTTATTTTAAAACCCTCACAGACTGGTAAATGCTCCATCCTCTGCAGTGTTCAAGGCCAGATTGGACAGAGCCTTGGGCGACATGATCTAGAGTGAGGTGTTGTCCTGGGTTCAGCAGTAGCAGTCATTTTTCCTCCTTCTTAGCAAGTGATCCCAGCTGCTTGGCTTCCGTACCTCCTAGTTCGTGACCATCGGCCTCATTGTCCCAGCATCGGAGCAACCAGGTGATGATGTGCTCTTTGCCCATGGCAGGGGTTTGGAATTGGATGATATTAAGGTCCTTTCCAACCCAAACCATTCTGTGATTCTATGACTCACAAAAGGATAAATGTGCAGTTTAAATTCCTCCACGTTTGTGTGCTGTGATTCTTTCTTTCTTGTGCTTTGTTTTTCCATGGGGCAGGTCAAGAAAAGGCAAGATCTTGCTGGGCTTGGAGAACAAATGTAAAAAAATGAAGCTATATAAAAGAAAAGTGGAATTTTTCATTTACCTCATCCCCAGCTATTGATAGGGGGATATAAGTGAAAGAAGAGGATAAATTCTTTACCAACTTCACCAGCCCTTCCTACATGCACCAAAGAGAATTAAAAACAGCAGAGAAAAACACCTAGAAACAAGCTTTTTTCTTTCTTTGGCAGCTTGGCAGTGTGGGCTAGTTTTTAATCTCTGCTGGAGCCTTTTAGCAGAATTACCTTATCTCTAATGGCAGCTGTCATTTTACCTAAACCTACGCTCACAACTTTGTATTTTCTGCTTTATCTTTTGTGGTGCTATTCTCATTATACATCCCCAAAGGGCTACAAGCGGAGAAAATAACACAACGTCACAACGCAAGAGAACAGAACAGTACATAGCATGACATAACAGAACATAAGGAAGCAGAAAAAGATGGGTGGGAATAGAAAGGGTCATTAAAGCTTTGCAGAAATTGTTCAGTGAAGTGTATTGTTTGGAAATGGCTAATTGCAGCAGCAGCAACGATAAGGCAGAGTTGGTTTGTGTTATTGCCAATGCCAATCTCCCCAATAATCAGCAGGTTTTCATACTGTGTGAAGTGTATGGTACCTGGATAGCCCCATTATCAAGCAGATAAAGAAAAACAGGCTAGGAATTCTTTATTTTCCTCCCTTTTTCTTTCCTTTTTTTTCTTTCTGTATATTGTAGTTTGTTTAGACTTTGGGGATTTAAATTGATTTTCCTTGCAGCTTTTTCTCTAGGCTTTCATTGCTCAAATCATGATAAGCTTTGCTGTTAGCATCAGCAGAAAAAGGAAATAAACTACAGGCATTTGTAGTTTGAGAACTCTCATAGGTGTCTATGCCTTCAGTCTCTAACATCACTAATGTGCTGGAGATGTTGTACAATGGTATGTACAATATAAGGGTAAATAATATAAGATTTATATCTTGTAAAACTCTGAGAATAAGCGGTCAGGTTTGTGGATTTGGTTTTGGTTTTGTGTGCATGTGTTTGTAGAACACCCAATATGACATGAACTGATGAGAGTTTCTGGCTGTTACGGTATTACTAGTGGGAACGGATAAATCCCAAATCAGGGCATCTACCCTCACAGGAGGAGGAACAATGTTTAATTGCATTGTTTCCTAACCAGAGAGAGACTAAAGGTATACTGAAGTGTTTTTCTAACTCAGATTCATGGATCCCATTCCATTTAAGTCACTGCTGAAACTCCCAGTGCATTGAGTCATACAGGATCATGCCAAAAGTCCTCTGTCATCCTAGATTAGAGAACACACAACTTCAGTGAAACCAGCTTTGTGTCCTTTAAAAGCTGATGCTAACTACATAAAAATGAATATTGAATGTTCTACATGTGATAAGCTCTCAGTAGTGGATTAGGTGATGTATCTATGTTTTTTTCCATAGCAAAGTTAAAATAAAGGCTGAGCAAACTGGAAAAAGGAGAAGGAATCTACACTTAATACCCCCAAGGACATTATCCTCAATGGCATTAACATGGCCTTATTAACATTATGACTTAAGTTCTTAATTAACATTATGACTCTGCCTTGAGAAAATTGTCTGCACAGCATATCCTGTTCTTTCTCATAGGTTCTTCTGATTTATTTTTCTCCTGTATACCACACATGAAGATCACATAAAAAGAAGCATCTTTCAGCTCACTGGAATCTGGAAACCATTTGTTAGCAATTACTTATGGTCAAAAATTTGTACCATGTAATTAATGGTATTCAAGGTACCATGGAATTTATTGAGGTACCATGGAATTAATGCAAATAACCACTTTTTCTCATTTTTCTGCATTTTCCATGTTTTTCTGAATCTGAAGAAAATCTTTACACCGAGAAATAGATTTTTCCCCATTTTGTGTTCCTAACCGGAAATTGTGAGAGAAACATGTTTCCTATTAATAACTTTTATAAATAAAAACATTTCCCACCACATTTTAATAGTGGATAACCATTCAGTTGGATCTATAAAATATTTTAGCATAAAGAACAATGGTAGAGAATACATACTAAAACACACTGTAGCTCTTCGCCAGTGCAGTTCGCTGTGGATAATACAGGAGCAGCATTTGCATAGCATCAAAACATTGTGTTTCTCTAAACTGACAACCACAGATTTGCTTCTGACCAAGACCTGAAGCATCTGTCAGGCTTCGTGATTGGATAATTCCTGCAGCTCCCCGTCCACCTTGAGATTTTTTTTGTCTCCAGTGGCAATTTTGACTGCTGCATTTACTAAATCAAGAACAAATAAAGCCTGGGACAGCTGTTCCATACCCTGATATTGTATTTCTTTGGTCTAGGTTCAGCTCTGAGCAAATGCATCAATGGCTTGGAGATAAATTTAAACTTTTCTGGGCAAAAACCACCCAAAACTATATTTTCTGTAGAAGATTTATGTCATTCAAAAAAACCCCAAAACATAGCCCTACAGTAAGGTCACCCAACTGTAAGGCTGATGGGGTTTATTTTACGATGTTCCTGTCTTTCTACTTGGAATTATATAGGATTATGGAAATAGAACGTACAGTGGATAGACAGCAGTTTTACTTCTTCAGTGTCTTTGAGAACAGTTGAACTCGTAACGTCTGCAAGATGTTCAGAAGCTCTGGTGATATTCAATATCCAAGAATTTATGTAGCTCCTGCCCAGAGCTTATATTCAAGAAATAGGGAAAACAAGTCAAAACAAAATCTTCACATACTTCCTAAAACCTTTCTTTCATCTGGTAGCAATTGTAATAGCATTGCATCACTAGCACATTACAGTTTTGGTGACTGGGTGGGTTGTCTTGATTCAGGGAAAAGAGGCCAATAGATTGTACATTGGTTTTTGTTTCCCTTTGACATTGTGGTTTCTGCTTATGCTAAAGTTCAATAAATATCATTCTTCTTGCAGTACCTAAGGTTAGGTACATCTACACTGGCTTTATGGAAATGGACCAGGAACCCCTTGGATAGAGGCAAACATATCTGAAGGAAGTGCATAAGGCAAAGTGAATCCCCATCTTTCAGCAGACACAACCATGTCATAACCGATATAAAGTAATGCTCAAATAAGACTGATCCCTAAGCAAAGAATATTTGAGTGAACCTAAGCAAGTGAGAGATGAATGTGACAAGCAAAGGAAATTTCAGGAAAGTAAGAGTTTATTTTGGCTGAAGACACAGGCTTGCAATGAATTAATGTCTTAGAAATGTTTCTGGATACAGATGTTGCTCTTTCATATAGCAACATGTATGAATAAGACATCTGTCAGGTTAGAAAATTACTTCCTTCTAGCTGGATGTTAGCCTGACCCAAGCCATAAATACGGCTATTCTCATCCACATGAAATACAGCACTGCTGGATTTAAGCATGAAGTACCTGAGGAACCTACTTTTAGTACTAAATGCCCAGCCATGTTCTAACACCTAAAGATTTAGGATGAAGACCATGATTGATAAGTCTACTTATTTAACAAATGGAATCTCTTTTCTGTTTTACACATATTTTTGTTGTAATTATGAGAGTACTGTAGTGGGAAGATTGAGGAAGATATATAAATGTAAATGATATTCCTTTGGCCTGCTTTCAAAGATGTGACCAGGAAGAGGGGTATAAATAACTAAAAATATTATAACACTCCACTATATAAAAAGAAAATAAACGACAGCTTTTTTGTTACGGACCCGCTTAGCAAGTGGATAGTGTTTATGATGGAATAAGGGACACTAATAAGAACTATAAATCTACCTACACGTAAAAGAGAAAATACCCATAACAAATTTCTTTCTAATCCCAGAATTTCCTTATGAATGTTGCTTCCAAATGATCATTTGGAAAATTCCTGGAGGATGCCACCTGTTGGCTGAGATAGTTCAGGTATATTAAATACCTTACAAATTTTTATCACAGATTATTACCCTAACAGTTTTACTTCTGCTTGGAAGGTTTGTCCATCATAGAGCATTAAACCACACCAGTGATTTAAAAGAGCAGTTAAACCACTAAGCTGTGCTACCAAAGTTGCAGCTCTTCCCTAGAGCAAATGGCTCACACATAGATAAATGAAACACAGACTTGAAAAAAAAAAGTCCAAACAACCCATCCTGAGTGACCAAATCACATTTCTTTTGGTAGAGGCACCATGTCAGGTCACCCTTTTGATAACCTCATGGCCAGATTCTTTTGATGAGAAATACTTACAGAGCAATTGCAAATATTGCAAATACATTGTTGTAACAGGATTGATGGGAATGCTGTTGATCTTTGTGGTTTGTGGTTTTCTCTGCAAGTAATTTTCTAAGTATAAATAAATATAAGTAAGATCCTTTTCCCTGTATGCATTTTATTTCCCCTTCATAGAATTTTTAAGTTGTGGAATTCTTTTCAGGAAACTTCAAATCTCTGCCTGTAATTAGTTAATATTTCTAAAAAGTTTTAAGAGATAAAGAGCTATATAAATGCGAATTGTTACTATTTCTTTTGGCAAAGGTAAATCTGGTTTTCTGTTGTAATGAGGAAGGCCATAGCTCATCATCTTGGCTGATTACTGAAGATATGAGAACAGATTGCCCATAACCAATGTATACACTTCTTTCCCATTTTGAAAATTATATTGCTCACAGCTTGACTCCTTAGACGGTAGAATTATAATGGTTTTTAGTGTGTCTGAAAGAGAATATCAACTAAGTTTGGTTGCTGTGAGGAATTCTGCTTACATTTATTGTCAGGACAGACATAAACCCTTGCACATACTTAAAACTGTAAATGTCTGGATCTGATATTCTTGCAGTTCTTTTTGGTTTGGTATTTTTGTTTGTTGTTTGTTGGGTTTTTAATGATTTAATATGAATCCCTTACAAGGTACAGTGAGAGACTGAAGTGAGTTTCCTATTTCAGCCTGTCTGCGTCTGCTGTGTGGATTAATAAGGTCTTAGTTTCCATGGATGTTTTTCTGGCATCGTTCTCAAGCATGAAAGAAAACAGTTTATTTCATCCATGTTCTCACATAGCAAATACTCTTTTACACAGATAATGATGAAAGAAATAGCAGAAAGAGAGGTAAAAAAAACAATATCTCAGCTGTCTGAGAGATCCCAAGGTGGATCTGGAAAAGTTTTACTGAAAATGCCTGCTTTATCTCCCAGTTTATCTCCTCTCAACTTATTCAAATATCCTGCTCAAAACCATTTCCACTTCAGCTACTGTGAGACTGGAAGTTATTTACGCATGGCACCTGCTTCCCTTTAGCTGTTATTTACTGGACATGATTATGTTAGCATGACTTCTTAAAAGTATATTGCAAAAACAAAGTGAAGGAACTAACCATGAGCATGTGAGGAAGGATTCTGTAATTATGAGACAAACTTTAACTGTTGAAAACATGTAAGAAAGTCTGGACTCAAATCTATTATTCCTCTATAATAGTTCTGTTTGCACAAGTTTGTATGGTATGATTCACACGTACTCAGTTTCAACACCATATTAAAACCTAATTTTTAACGTAGGCAAATCTGGATGCCCAAGAAACCAAGTACAAAGGAACCAGCGCTCTGGAAATAAAATAGCAGAATGCTTCTTGAGAAGTTTGAAAAACATTAATATTAGGAATATTCTATTAAATTTTGATTCTGAGTTATTTGTAAAACATCAATGTTAGGAATTTCCTGCTAAATTTTGATTTTTATGTACATAATTTTTGTAATTGTTTCTTGCCTTTTTTTTTTGTTGTTGTTGTTAGAAACTCACATTACCAGCTGTGAATTGACTCTTAAATAAGCTTCTTTGAGCTAGTAGTCATTGCCGCCCCATTAGTGTTGTAAATACTGGTTTGTAGCGTCTGCCATTCTCTCATGGCATTTGAGGTTTCAGCTAAACAGTTTGTTGGGTTTTATTTATATTTCCAAAGATTGCAGAGAAAAAATGTTCACCAGCTGTAATTCTGTCTTCAAAACTTACTGAAAATAGCAGCCATCACAATTTAAGTGATTGGACAGCCAAAACTTGTTATAGTGTTTCTTGAGTCCTGCATGTGACTCCTTCTAGATTCCTTGTATCTTCCCCTGGAGTAAGAGATACAAGTTAATAAAAACATGTAGATTTTTTTTAGCAAGATGCTCATTAACATGGATTTATTTTTTGCCACTAAATCACTCATTATTTAGATCAAAATTGGTGTTTTCCTCTTTTTTTCTCCCAGTGATTTAAAGTGACATACATGCTCATGACGTTCAAAAAGTCTGAAAAAACCAATTAATTACCATATTTTGACTAAAATTAGGTTTTTATGGGGTTGTTTATGTGTTTTTTAGGGTTTTGTTTGTAGATTTTTATTTGTTTTCTTCATAATGGATATAGGAAACTAAAACATTGCCCAGTTAATGTGCACTGGCTAGTGCTGAACTTGGGATGCAGAATTAACGTGGATGAGGAGTCTGAGACGTGATGACTATAATGAATCTGGTTGGTGAAGGAACAAACAATAACAGTAATTTTTACAGGAAGATTTTTTGATTTCTTGTCTAAAAAAGAAGCAAGGGGACAAAATACGCTGTGGACACAACATAAGTGCTTTTGTTAATTGCAATTATCATGGTGATAATGCCTTCTGGACCCTTCGCTTTAGACCTTTTCAGAAAGCCCTTAAGAGGTACCTTAAGAGGCAGTACTACCTGTTTACTCCATAGATAAAACTACTTTTTAAAGTAGATTAGATTTTCACATGACTCCAAGACCTGGGCTGGTCAGTAATGCCAGCTCTGTAGGTTTCTTAGTAAAAACTGCAGGAAATGGCAATGCTGTCCAAGACTTCATAATCCTCTGCATCTGGAAAATCCCCAGCGCTGTCAGCAGGACCAAACCACAGAGTATCTTAGGCAAATTAAGCCAATAGAATCTATTAGTTTAGAGATCAGTGCTCTCACTTTTGGGAGAATTGCAGTTATTTTCTTTTATTCTTATTATTATGACACTGAGTCATTACTGATAAAAAAAGAACAAGGAACATGTGCAAAAGTAAACCCCATGCTGTCTCAACTAGCCAAGAAAATAGATACCAGATGGGAAATGATGAGACAAGCCATTGCGATGGATCAGCTGGTCATGGCACAAATACAGAAGAAGCCTCAGGGTTTACTTGCTAAACCCGTAGTACCAACAGCACCCAGCAATAAGGTGCCCACTTGTGAAACTCGGAATATTTGCTTCTTGGTTCTACAGAAAGTACAGCCCTGCATTCAAGAATGACTGGAAGTGATAAGAGAAATAGTTTCCTTTATAAAACTGTAAGATTTGGAGGAATGTCCAGCCAAAACCTTCCAAGATTTGTGTGAGCAAAATAACCTAAAAGTGTAATGAAACCACTTGCCCAGCCTGAGTTAGTGGCTCAGAGGTGTGAGTTACTGATGCGCCCTTTCTCAAAGCTGTGCAGTATCTAATTCTTTACTGATTTTGGGACTGTTGGTTTCCAAGAGTTATTTTGAGCAGTGACTGTGCAGTCTAAAGAAGAAGTTGGGAGGCACTACCACAAATAAGAGTCTGAGATCAGGCAAGGCAACCCTTCTGCCTAGTATTTCTGGCTTAGTTTTAGCTACCTGAAGGGCCATGTAGACTTTGACTTTGCTTTTCCTTAGTTCTTGTGAATCAAAATGGAACTGATTGCTCTGCTTTGACACCCTTAGTGGGAAAAGCAACGATTTAAGCCGATATAAATCTGATCATGTATTTTTCCCTTTTCCAGATTTTACTTGAAATATTAAATTGACAATTTTGTAAGTTTTCCCAGTAACAGTTTAAAAGATGCAGTTGTGCTAAGATGGCACAGTGTAAAATGTAGTTTATTTCTGTACTGAGATGTTTCTTTCAGTATTTATAAATGTTATATAGTGACCTACTCCCTCCCACCCCTGCAGAAAATAAAACCAATGACTGCAAAAATAGACAACCGAAATTCAAAGAAACACAAATTTTGAATACTTAACTGGTAACTAAAGTGTTACTAGTTTCTGACATGCAAGAAGGATGACTAATAAAAGAGTAAATGTAGCGTATCATTGAAAGCTGTTGTACATATTACTGGGGATACTCATAGATGTATTCCCCTAAACTCCCCTGCTGAGCAATTCCCACTCTTTAGATATGTCAGCATCTTCAAAGGACTTAAAAATATCATTTCCTTACTTTTATTGCAGCATATTTATGAACAAATAACTTAACCGCATTCATTTCCCAGTAGGAATATTTCTAGTAAGAGACTCCTTCTGATCGATGAGAACAGAATGAAAAATAATTTAAATACTCTCTTTTAATCCAGTCTTTTTTTTAGTCTCTTTACTGATTTGAAATAAGCTCTCAGATAAAATGAGCCTGCTGGGGGATGAGTGGGGCTATAACTGGTAGAATAACACCAGAGTCTGGATGTACATCTCTTTCTAGGTAGTTCATAAGGGTTATCCATTTCTAAATGCTCTATGAATTTAGCAACCAAATTCCCCAGACATACATGCACGTTGTGCCTAACAGCACCATCAAGAATATCCAGAGTGGAAATCAAGGCATGAAAATGGTCTGTTGAAAGTCTTCCAGGAAACGTATGGTATGGATGAGAATAAACCTGTTGAGAGTATCGGCCAGACCCCTTACCTGTTAATGAGCATCAGCATACATCTGAGCCTCTAAAAAAAGGCCCTAGCCACAAATCTTCTCTTTCCATTGTCAACACCTTTCTTCAGTTTGCCTTTGAAAACTGTATTTTTAATTCTTCTGTTATTTTCATAAGTTCTATTTCTTTCATAATTTAATTTCATAAATTTTCTCAGTTTTCATGAAACATGTCAATAAGAAAATTCTATGCCAATAAGTCAATAAAGCAAGACCATTTTATTCCTCATGTTCAGCAAAATACTGCTAAGTAAAATTTAGGAAGCATTTAATAATGGGGAGGAAGTTAAGGAGTCTACTATGATGATTCAATTGCATACTTAGGGGTATATTATGTCAATATAAGTGCTTCACTCTGATCTGGGGATAAAGTCACGACTCCATTCCTGTCTGTGGGATTGTCATCATTTATTTCCATGCATGGGATTTATCTTGATGCTTGCTTTGTAGCCTGCCATGTAAAAGTATTATGCTGGGTACTATGCTTTTACTGAAAAAGATCTTTAGGGAAAACTGTGTTACCAGTAACACTTTGTTTTTAATACCACCACTGTTACTTCAGTAGAAAATTTGGAGATTTAATTTTAAAATATTCTGAATAGTTAAAGAAAATAAAATATTCCTTAATATATTAATAGGAATTATAAAACTTTAGCAAAAAAAAATTATGAAGAATGGTCTTAGAAATATATATATGTATTTCTGAACAGTTCTTATATATAATTCTTTGATGCTGTCTTATCATTTAAATCAAATTTAAAGTCTAGGAAATTGCAAGCCATGATTTCCCTAGTACAAGATCTTTAATATCTCCATTCATCAGGACATCAGTTTACAGTAACATTAACCTAGATGATGACCTGCAATAGAAGTCATCTGAACAACCTACAGATGCTTACATTCGAGCTGGTCCCTCATGTTGCCTTTAAAGTCCAAGGAGAGGGACAAGCATTTTTAAAGTGTCTTATCCAAAACACATGATCAGAACAGGTCAGACAGATCACACTCTGAAAGTGACTCCTTATCTCCACTGACTACAAGGGAGGAAAGCGGGTGGATTATTTTGGCTTTAGATATCTAATTCCTAGACCTAAAAATTGAGCCAAAGGAGTTCAAGCCTTGCCATGTAACAGCAGCCAAATATATAATGTATCATAAGCCAAATGAGTCCCAGTTCATTGCATGGGCAAACATCTTTTGTTTGTGTTAGCCATTAACTGTGTGTAATGTCATAGTACTCTTCCTAGTCTCATCACACACACACACAAAAATAGACAATGAAATATTTGGCTTTCTAGTTTTTAGATGTTTCCCAATAATATACGCCAGTGTGTACACATACCCATTTTACTCAATACTATTGCAGTATTTAAAAGGTTGATTTTGTTGTTCTGGTTTTTCAATGTGGAGGGGTTACCTGCAGATCAGATTGGCCTCAAGTTTGCATATAAAGAAGAAAATGGTCCCCCTTTTAATCACTCCCCTGTGAGTAATCTCAGTATCTTCACTGGGATTACAAGTGTTGGCTATATTGCAAGATTGGAATATTCAGATAAGCAGCAGGATAATAAGAATTACTGATATTTTGGGTAAAATCAGTGTTCAAGATTATGTCTGTCCCATGAAAATCAGAAAAGAGCACATTGGCCAAAGGAAGGGAGGGATTTGGCAACAATGGAAAAGGAGCTGGAAAGGGGAGAGGCTTTTCTGCTGCAGCCTGCCTGCACTCATGATGGAAAAATATATGAGAATGGATCTCACCAGGACTTCCCTATGTATTGATGCGGAGCTTAGCTGAAATATAGGAAACGTGGAAAAACTGATTTAATTAATCTATGAGTACTCTGAAATGTTTGAATGACTGCTGGTGACAGGAATTGCATCTACATGCCCCAGAGCACTTGGAGATAGAGGCATAACTGTATTACTGATTTATCTTGCTGACAGCACCCAATGACAGTGTGATTGTGGCCACCCAAAAGCAATAACCATCTGCATCTAATTGCAGAGCCACTGATTACTTAGAAAGAATCCAGTTTTCGTGTATGTTTTTTTCCTTTGGCTCACGTCTGCTTCAAAGCTTGTAATTCAAATACAATTCTTAAAGTTGGGAACACACTGTGAGTCCAAGTTATAGTGAAATGGAATTTCAAAGCTTATGCTCGCATTTTCTCAACAGAAAAAAAAGACCTCAACACTAATCCTAAACTGAAAATCAAACTTTATCGCTTTCTCGCAGTATAGCTCGCTTTCTTACAACTGCTCAACTATACCTTTTGGAAAGCAGATGGCACGCACATATCACTCACTCACTCAGGCTTTTACATATAACTTATCTGGCCGTGCTTTAGTAGGCTTCTTATGGTTCTCATCCTGATTGCAATTTGTAGACCTGAATGCTTTTTAGATACTCCCTGAATCTCTGCAATTTCGTTCTTTTTTTCCGCCTTTCTTTATCTTCACATTTAAATGTATTTCACTCTTATCCTCAATCTGCCATTCAGAATATGTCAACTTGAGGAGTACTAGACTATAGCAGTAACTGACAGCGTCTTTAAAAATCAGTCTAGACTGTATGCAGCAGGTATCAGAGAAAACTGCTCGCCGATGATACATGGCATTTTAACGTATTATTCCAAATTGCTTCCATCAAGCAGTGGAATGGCATTCAGTTCATGAGCATGTGAACAAGCTGTAGAATTTCCTTTGACAACATGCTCCTTGTGAGATCAAACTTGTAAAACATCACATCAGATTTAATGTCTAATGTATCAGCTTATTCCCTTGCTTTGTTTTTTCTTTTTATAGTTCTAAAGATTTAAAGTTGAGAGGATATTTTTCCCAAGTTGACATAAATATTAGAAATACAGAAGAAAATGTGACTTAGTCTTCTTACAAGAAATGTCTCTAAAAGACAGCGCAGCACTTAGAAATAATCAGACTGCAGAAATGGAGAAGATAAGGAAAAGACAGCTTCATTAAACAGCTGTTTGCATCTGTCTTTGAAGCAAAAGCAGATTTTAGACAGCTGCATAACACAGAAATATGTCGTAATAGAGCAGAAAGTAGGAGCTGCATGCAATGCAGCAATAACAGGGACTGTTGCAAATTCTTAAATGAGACTACACTCTGCAAAGTGACACCAAAATAACAACATTCAGGATTCTGGGTATTTTCTCGCTTAGATTGCTCATTTGTCTTCCAGTCTGGTAAAGTGTAAAATCAAGGTTTGATTTGCTTGTCTGAAAGAAGGGCTGTGCACCAGCCTGGTTTGAGCTGTGCGGTGTTCAAATGAGAACTGCTTTCGCCTGCTGCTGTTAATGGTGTTTCTTGCATTTAGTTTCTTGCTAAATGTTTCAGTGCATTGTGGGACTGGCAATGATCAGTCTCCTCTCTGAAGTAAAGGGGCTTAACAAAAAGTAGCCTTTTCATTTATTTTTCTTAGCGCAGTGGGTACTGTATTTAATATAGTATTATATACATAGAATCACAGAATCATAGAATCATAGAATAGTTAGAGTTGGAAAGAACCTTAAGATCATCTAGTTTCAACCCCCCTGCCACAGACAGGGACACCTCACACTAAAATAATACATACATATATAGTATATAAAATAATATTACATATATTGTATCTATATATAATGTAGATACCAATATTTAATATGTCTGTGAGAGGACCTGGGTTTCCCACTACAGAGCACCTCAGAAATGCCGCCTTGCTAGGAGGACCATGGCTTTAGCTGACATCTTTGTTCCCAGTTGAAGCAGATGAATGTCCTTGACAGCCACCACCTACACCCCAGTTTAGTGCCTGATTATGAATCATAGAATCACAGAATGGTTTGGGTTGGAAAGGACCTTAAGATCATTCAGTTTCAACCCCCTGCCATTGGCAGGGGCACCTCACACTAGACTATGTCAAGCATGGCTCTGTCCAGCCTGGCCTTGAACACTGGCAGGGATGGGGCAGCCACAGCTTCTCTGGGCAACCCATTCTAGTGCCCCACTGCCCTCACAGTAAGAAACTTCTTCCTTATATCTAACCTGTGACAGTTTCTTTTTCCCACTTTAATTTTCTATTGGCAAATCTTGACCTAGGCTGAGAAATGGATTCCAACATTCGTTTTTTAGAATAAAGACCAATTCTCTGAGAAAGTTTCTTATATCCGTACTGATGAACCTTTTATGTTTGTGCTTGATCCAGCCCAGGAGGCCTGACCTTACTTATTCTTGCTTCTTTAAGGGTCCTGAACCAAAAATGACTATGATATCACAGTCTCCTGTTGCTCTGCTGTCCCCATGAAGTCATCCTGATATGAATACTCTGAACTCAGTCCTGGTTATTATGTTCCTCTTGTCTGTGTTACACCAAGCTGCAGTTCTAGTACCTTGTTTTGTTTAAAATTTGGATTCCTGGTAAATTTATCTGGAAACAAATAAATAAAGAAGAGTTTATGGTTCATTCTCCTGTTTTTCCCAATTGTTAACATGGCCATGCTCTGCATGGGATTTTCATTGCTAACTGCCAGCCAGCTTACAAGTGAGTGACCGCCAGGTGTCCACTTCTGGTTTTCCACAACCAAAACAAGTGGAATCGTGATTTACATGTTAATTCTTGGCACCAAGTGAAGGAGTAGCAGATGTACCTTCCCTCCCTCCCTTTGCCTTTTTGTCCACAGTCTGAGCAAAGTGAAATGGAAGTTGTGCTTGAAGGTGCTACTGATTGTCAGTGTGATACCTTTGTTTGATCTTATTTGCATTATTTGTCTTAGCTCCCTAGAAAATAATCAGTTTTTATAAGAACACATACTCAGCTTTCTAAGGACAATTTCCAACTGTAAGAATTTGCTTTTGATATTTTATTCCAGGTGTGTGCCGGCTTCTTGTCTGTCACTGAAGGCAAAAATATCACAGAAATGTATGTTGGAGAGTTCCCTGCATTCCCCAGCTGTATGTCCCTTTCTAATTTGCCATTCTAAACTTGTTGAGTTCACTTGCCTCTTTTGTTCTTCAATGTCTCAGTGTCCTCAGCCACTGATTACGCAAGAGATAAATGCAAAGCTAAAGAGGTGTACCTGTCCTGAATGAGCATATGTATGATCCCAGGCTCATTGTCACAGAACAAATATTTATGGCTGTGAGATATTTCCCAGTTCCTTCTTTGGTCTTCAGCACAGAAGTATATTGACTGCTGAAACAAATGTCATAGTTGCTAAATCTTCTCTTGCCATAAACATGCTAAAAAGAAAATAACAGTTGATGGACAGAATAGGATGTAGGCAAAGGAAAGCCTTGAATTCTTTCTAGAAATATAGTTAGGCAAGTTAAATGAAACAATAAACCTCCTGTAAATTAATTCAATAAGTTTCTATTTAAGTCAAAACTATTTTTTTTCTCTGTATCCCATCATAAAATATCTGCAACACTGCATATATATATACACAAGCTATCCTTAGTACAAATAGTCTGCTTATTAGAACTGAACTAGGTAAGTGTTTCCCTTTAAAGATTCCCAATAATTCATATCTGTAATTCTAGACATAATATTAGATTATTTGAAAGCTAGGTTTTCCCTTTTCTCAAAGAATCAATAGGTAACAAGCCGTTATGTACCAAATTCCCCAGGGCAAACTGAGATGTATTATAATGTTACTGGGTGAATTGAAATAATAGCTAGCCTAATACATATAACCACTAACAGCAGTTAGTGTCTAACCCATATTCCAGACATGGATATCTACACTGTGGACTATAATCTTCATTCTTTTCTCAATATGCCAATTGTGCTGATGATCGGATTTGCTCAAGCCTTAATTTAGCACTTGTTAGTTCTACTAGGTTAGATTGTGTCCAGTCCTATTACAGTTATTATAGCAACTTTTAGGATTACTTGTGCGTAAATCGAGAGCATGCAATTACCAGTCTTTATTGTTGCTGTTAGAAAAGCATTCTTGCAATGGAAAACCTTGGTAGTAATTTGACATCCCTTCTATATCCACAACTTTCTCGGCTTGCAAGAACAGGATTATCCCACTGATTATCCCACTGATTAAACATCAATGCATTTATATCACTTTAATTGCAGCATCACGCTGTTGGCCTGGGATTTAGCTCTGGATTGTAGACATCTAAGAGCAGGTGTTGAACTAGACACTTAATTCACTTTTCTAGTTAATGGAGAGCTAGTTAATGCAGTCAATGGAGCCTAGATGAATGCATCTATATTACAGTAAGCTAAGCAATTCTCTAGGCTCCTTCTATCGTGTTGGTTGCCACCAAATATAAGGAGAAATTAGAAATCTAGCTCTCCCGTAGGCATACTGAGACATCCAGATTTAGCTGTCTGCATCACCTTGTCTGTCATCTCTTGATAAGCCAAAAATCCACACTGCCTGATAATTTGTTATGAAGGTATCTCCTAATCATGCTCTAATCCAGAAAACACACAAGACGCTGTATAAAACAAACAAAAACAAAACCCACTTTCCACTGTGTCAAGGCTACCCTACTTGTTTTCTGTTATTTCAACTAGCAAGAATTTCAACTAACTGCACTTCTTAGAGCACGACTACCTTTTCATACCATTACAGACATTAAACCACCTTTGTATGATCAACAGCACCCAGGCATTACTCCTAGTCCACCTAAGTACAAGGATAACAGCCGACGTGTCCTGGAGAAATTACAGGCAGACATTAATATGTTTTACTTACAGGGAGAACACCTGCAATTTTAACTGAGTATAAGAAGAAATATGTGGCTGAAGGACTATGAATACTAAAGTTTCCTGAGGATCACTCACAGTCCATCATTTTCATAATGACTCCAGCACGCATTGTAATCGCAATAGTCTGCAGAGTGAAATTTGACTGCATGAATCCCTTTTCCATCAACGGCTCCCCACTGATGTCATTAAGGGTATGATCGTGTAGAAAGGGAGGGACACAGTGGTGGGTTAGGTCTAAGACGAGAGTCCATGGAGAAGAGGGCTTAATGGACTTGCTATGAACTTGTGTGACTGATGCTATGTCCAGCTTCAACCTTCTGCTTCACAGCTCTTAAGTCTCCACAAATCAGTTGCTTAAGGGAACTGTCCTGAGAAGCATGGCTAAGCCTTGGAGGCGAAAGAATTCACAGAAAACATTTGAATGTCAAGCAAACTGAGTTAGGGCTTAAACATACACTTTAGGAAGGGAAATTTTATTTTAGCACAAGCACAATCCTAATCTTTCTACCTGCTCGGGGTCATATGGATCAAAAACCACAGTGTCAGCATTGTGAGTTTAGTGGTGAAGTGCTATCAAATGACAGCCTGAAGGCCTTTTCCAGTCAAAACATGTACAACATGGACATAAAGTATGTTTCTGGTGTAATGGATCTCCTTTCTTTTGTTATTTTTCCTCTGCTTTCCCTCTCAACCATCTGTAGCCTTTCAAGGTATATTTCTTCTTATCTTCTACAGATTCTGAGTTGCTCTGCCTGGCCAATTTCTCTTTGCCTTGTCACAGGCTCTCATCTACGACAATGTCTACCATGACTGCTCACCTCTTGTGCTTTTGATTAACAAGTACTCCATGTTTTTCACCTTTTCCTTTTCTCTCCTTCCCCAGCTTTCAAATTATTGAGCTCTCATTTTTGTTAATATTGGGTTAGGCTGCATATAAATCACACATTCTCTCTTACTGAGTCAACTCTTCTTTCCAGTCCCTTGTCTGGCAATGCTCCACCTGGACCATTTTGGGATCTGCAGCGTTGCCAAGTGCAACATGGGAGGTACACATGCTGTTTCCCCTTTTGGTTTGTTAGTGGGGTCACTATGATTTTCTCATTGAAAGGAACCATTTTGGAGGGCTACCTCTGAACTTCTGTGCAGAAAGCCAGGGAGCAAGTCTGGACCTTCAGTCTGCCCACTGCAAAACTGTTAGCTTTCTCCCAGGCTCTTTGCTCTGCTCCAGTTAACTCTAGCCAAGAAAAATCTCCTGTGGAGGGGGCTGCTCCTGAGCAGTGTGGACACAAGCCAGTCAGAGCTGTTTTGTCCCAGGGTCTTTATTATTTAGTAATACAAGTTGTGATCCTGAAATTCTTGTTAAGCCAGAGTTTTGCTTTAGTTGTATCGCTTACTGTCGTGATCCCATAGGCTGAGCTCAGAAGCCTCATGTTTAGAGTCAGATATGGCTCATTATCCTCAGCTGAGTAGTTCATAATATTATTTCTACAAAATAATAGTTCCTGCTTTTATTAGTTCCTGAGTCAAGTTCCTACTTCCCAGCATTACAATAGAATCATAGAATAGTTAGGGTTGGAAAGGACCTTAAGATCATCCAGTTCCAACCCCCCTGCCATGAGCAGGGACACCTCACACTAAACCATGGCACCAAGGCTCTGTAAAACCTGGCCTTAGAGGACACTATGACAGTTTCTTCTCACAAATGACACATAAAAGTCACATAGGTAATTGTCTAAGCACAAGCAAAGAAGCCTGAGGGTTCTAAACAAAATATCATGTAGTTCACATCCTAGAATTTTGATTTTTACTGTGAACTTTGACATTCTTTTAGTTGATTAAGTTTATTCCATATTCCTAATTGGGCTGGCTTCTTACACAGGTATCTTATGTATCTATGCGTATGAATGGGAGAGAGGAAGAGAAGGACTAAAAACAAGTTTAATGGTTTTCTTTGACGAATACTTGAATTTCTAAGTAACATATTGGAAATGCCAAACAAAAAGAATAGAAGAGCTGGGGAAAACAAAGCAGTTGAAAAAATTACTATGATTTCCTCCTTATTGTAGGCAGGGAGAAAAACAATGTCCAGAGTGTGTGTATATGTATGCAAATCTTTGAATGACTTACTTAATTTTTACTTGATCCAAAGCAGTATCATTTCAATAAAATACTGCCTATCAAAAAAAGATTCCAAGGTTTGACCTTACAGGTAACAAAGCATCTTGGATTATTTTTTATGCTTTTTACATTAATCTTTATTTCCTTTTTCCCTTATGATAATCTAAGCCAGAAGTATTTCTCTTGGAATCAGCAAAGCTAAAAGTCACGTAAGACTGAGAGCAACGCTAGGAAAACAGAATGCACTTGAAGTTCAAGCATGTTTATGTCTTGACTTTCCACTTCTCACATCGTAATAGAGAAATCTGAGCTCCAAATCTCTGAGCCAGAGCTGCATTTCCACTGTGTTTCAGATGGGAAAGGATATCTGCACTGGGGATATTGTCCAAACCCATGATTAGTTTTTAAAGAAGCAAAACAGTAAGAAAACAGATGTTAACTGTTGTGAGGGAAAAGTGATTGGCAGAGAACAGAAACTGAAAAATCGACGTTTTAGCATAAAATGTCTTTAATTGGAAATGGCAATACCACAGTGGGCAAGAAAAGCTGACTTAAAATGTAAAGCACAGATCAAGAGCAACATTCGGTCCATACTTCCATGCGGGAATGAGAACTGGTATTTTGCAAGCCCACAGAAGCAGGGACCGTCTGTATTTCGTTCTGCATATCCCACACGTAGCTAATAACAAGCTGAAATGTCAGGCTTGTATTTCATCTACCTTACAGTTACCTGCATTTACTTTTGGACTGCTGAGGACAACATAGATTTACTATAGAAATACCACACTTATCTTGCAAGCTTATCTTGCAAGCTATTTGTCATACAGATTTCCCTTTAGGGAAAAAGCTCTGTTAGTGATTACATGTTCCCTTAAAGTAGGCATCGTTTCCACCCTGAATCCAGTAATTGCAGTTTAATGAAGTTAGAACAGTCATTCACAGCTAAGACACCTCACATGCCAGATTTTAACTCCCCGTCTCTGCAGACAGAAATTGAACACCAGCCATTCTTTACACGGCAGTTTGTTTTTAACCCTCCTCCCCAACCTCCATTTTTACATCTTCCTCCTTTGCTGTTCCTTCAGCGGTGAGAGATGCAGTGATTGATGTAGTGGGACGAGACGAGATACTGTAAATCAGGAGGAAAGCAGAGAGTGTCGGAGTGGCGCAGCAAGGTGCAATGCAAACTAGCCAAGCAAGGCTTTATTTTTGCTGCATCATCACAGAGACAAATGATGCTGTAAATGAAACAGGGAGGCATAAAGAAAATGAATATAATTTTGGGGTTGTTTGGTTATTTCCCCCCCTATCAGAGTAACCAAGGTCTAGTATTACCTGGGAGCAAGGCAAAGCACATAATTAAAGCAACGTTAGGTTCTGTTCACTACAGGAACGAAGTATCTGAATGAGTAAGGCATGCTTAAAGCTAAGCACAGCCTTAATTTGATGTGGATTTTGCTGCTAAGAAATGAAGTACAGACTTTGAAAGAAACTCTTTCACTTAAACAGACAATCTATTACTGCATGGCAATAATCTTTGCCATGCTTTCTCTTTGTTCTCTTTTAATTAGGCAGGCAAATGTTGTGGTATGCATAACATTTTTGAGTTGTGCATGCCCACTTCCAATGGTATTGCAGATAGTTTAAACTTACTTTATTTGCATATGCTGTGGCTTCATTAATATCTGCATTTACTTTGAGGTGGATTGAGCTATAGCAACAATTCTTTCTCTTGTGGATGGTGAGATTTGGATAAGCACCTAGTCCAGTGAGCTGTGAAACATCCAATACTTTTCATTACTGCCACAATGTCCTGCGACTTTGAAGAGTAATAGCCTGAGGTAAGGGACAAATAAAAATACCCAAAGAAGTTGTTATCCCAACTGTATCATTCCTGATTGTGTCTCATTGCTGCTAATCTGAGAGCTGAGAGTGAATAAAATTAGATTTTCTGCTTGCATTTATAATTCAGTAGGATTTTATGCAGGAGGGAAAAAAAGAAAAGAATTGGTAAATCATTTTAAGCATGAACATATGAAAATTCCAATTAAAATGGAAACAGAGGAACATACTGCCAGAAAAATAAAGTAAAACCTGTTCCACACTTGAGATTAGTATCGCTTAACATCCAGCTGATCATCTCCTCTTATCAGTGTGAATTTGCCTGCAATGTTTTGATATTTCAAATTTCCTGTTGTCTAATTTAGCTGTTGCTAAATGCTGAGAGTGTGCAAAATGAATGGGGTTTGAAAGCTTTTCCTCCAGATATACACACATATGTACACTACTGTATCCCCCCATCACTGCTGACCAGCTCAGGTTCATGACAGACACCCGAGATCCAGATTTATCCCATTGCAAGCTGGTCACCTGTGCTTTCCTAATAAGGGAGATCATAGAATCACAGACTCATAGATTCATAGAATAGTTAGGGTTGGAAATGACCTTAAGATCATCCAGTTCCACCCCCCTGCCATGGGCAGGGATGCCTCACCCCTAGACCATGCCACCCAAGGCTCTGTCCAGCCTGGCCTTGGACACTGCCAGGAATGGAGCATTTATCATTCTGGGCAACGTGTGCCAGGATCTCACCACCCTGACAGTGAAGAACTTCCTCCTTATATCTCATCTGAACTTCTCCTACTTTAGTTTAAACCCATTCCCCCTTGTCCTGTCGCTACAGTCCCTGATAAAGAGAAGGATCTTAAAGAAGTGGGGACCTGGAAGTGTCCTGAGCAGACTTGAACAAATGATGTAGTGATGGAAAGAGTACATAGAAAGTATGTAAGCTGCAACTTCTACAATCACTATCTTTGCCTGCAGGTTCTTCCCATGCTTCTATCTGGTTATTTTCTTCTGCTGCCTTTTGGGTGTTGGTCCAACAGCCTGGGAACACACAGTGAACTGCATTAGAGAGTTGGTTTGGCTACAAAGGAAGTAGTGCTGAAAGCAGCGCCCATAACTGCACAGCCCCGGCTGCTTTGATTGCAGCTTCCTGGTGATTTAATTTGCATATTTTACTCCCAAATGCATGCTTATAAATCTTCTTCTGCATTTTATAGAGAAATCTCTCCTTAGTTCCTTCAGCCTGGACAGGATGGGTTCAGTGCTTGTGTATATTTCACTGTAATCTGGGTTCTCTAAAAGGCACTATTTTGGCTGAAATTGTGTCTGCTGTATACCATGTCCTTTTAGAAATGCTTCTTGTCTTTCGGTATATGTTGAGGCAATCGGTTATAAATAAAGCTTGGGTTTATAAGGAAACTAGTGTTGAATTATTATTGTAGCAGAACCACTATCTTCTCTGATATCTATTGTGATCCCTAAATATAACCTGTGCTTTGTTTTCCTTTTCCACTCCAGTTTTCAGTGAGCTTTGGAGATTTTTTTTGCAGTAATGTCCTGGGTTCAGCAGTAGCAGTGTGATTTTTGATTTTTTCTCCTTCTTAGTAGCTGGTGCAGTGCTGTGGTTTTGACTTTCAGCCTGGGAACAACACTGATAACACCGATGTTTTTAGTTACTGCTCAAATGTTTACCCTGACCAAGGACTTTGTGAGTCTCATGCTCTGCCAGGGAGGAGGGGAAGCCAGGAGGAAGCAGAGACAGGACACTTGACCCAAACTAGCCAAAGAGATATTCCATACCACAGCACGTCATGCCCAGGATGTAACGGAGAGTTGCCTGGAAGGGCTGGTTCACTGCTCAGTCGGGCTGGGTTAAGATGGGTGGTATCGTATTCTCTTCCCTTGTTATTTCTCTTATCATTATTATTAGTGGTGGTAGCAGCAGTGATTTGTGCTATACCTTAGTTACTGGACTGCTCTTATCTCAACCCGTGGGAGTTACATTCCCCTCCGGGAACGGGGATGGGGAGGGAAGAAAGGGCGGGTGGCATAAACTGCGTGGTTCTGATTTACGGTCTGGGCTTAAATCACGACAAGTAATTTTAAAATCTTTTTCCTGGTCAACTAGCTAAAGCAAGTTCTTTTTTATATATTTTTTTCTTTTTAGTTTTTGCTACAAGACATATGCTTTTTAAATGGGAAAACTTCATAATTGTTCCTGCTTTTTGTTAGTCAAGTCAATAACATTATCTTTGTTCCTTGGTCTTCACCCAAGTTATTCTAGATCCTATTCCAGCTTCTTTTTCTAATGTGGAAGTCAGGTCTGACAGGCACTTGATCATATCCAAGTGTCAACACTGATTTGTGTAGTTGTGTATTAGCATAGTCATTCATCTGCTAAAAATGATCCTTTTACTGATATCCCCACTTTCTCGTTATTTAGCCGTTATTTGTAACATTTTGTGATGGTACAAGTGTATATGTGCATCTAGTCCAACAGATGTGTACATGTTTTACTCTTATGATATTGCACAAGAATACCAGTCTTCTCCCTTCACAAGCACTTTAAACGTAGGTTATGAAATACCCATTTTGCAGAAAGGTAAAGAGAAACATGAAGCTATTTGAGGGTAAGGTTCAAAGGGTTGCAGGCATCTGGGAGCTGGAGCAAAATCAGAAAGCTTTGACTAGTTGTGTGGGTTCCTGATCGCGTGACCAAAGAAGGTTGGATACCTCCAGGTGGGGTTGGAGACATCAAGAAGCAAGCAGGAAGCTGCTTCAGGCTGTTCAAGAGGAAATCCTGTTGCTTTTGATGTTTTGCTCTGAAACAAGCGCTGGGAGGTTAGAACTGAGGGCAAGGGCAGTGCTCAGAGGGGGATGTACACTGGCAAGTGCAAAGGTTTCAGTTTGACTGTATTGGAGTGCTTAGATTTTTCCACTTCAAAATATGCTGGTTCTGTTTTTTTTTTCACTTCTCCTGTTTTACTTTGTACTTGAATATACAGTGGAAATGGCTTTAAATCAGAGCACAGCATTATATCTTCCTTTTTAAAATGAAACATTTCTACTCACCTGATATCTGTTTTTTACTGTCACTGTTCCTACACTTGAATTCAAGGTTTTGAAACATTTAGTCTTCCAAAAATAAAAATCCAAATTGCAGAGTTCTTGCTTTGTTTGTCCCCTTTAAACTGACTTCAAATGAGAATCTGATTCTTCCTCCCTTCACATCCTAGCAGTGTGCCAGCCTTTGTAGCACAGCTGCATACTGATTACAGCATTTTCTGGACATGTGTTAGAATCATAGATTCATAGAATAGTTAGGGTTGGAAAGGACCTTAAGATCATCCAGTTCCAACCCCCTGCCATAGCCAGGGACACCTCACACTAGATCAGGTCACTCCAGGCGCTGTCCAACCTGGCCTTGAACACCGCCAGGGATCACAGAATAACAGAATCCCAAGGGTTGGAAAGGACCTCAAAAGATCATCTTTTGATGGGATGGAGTATTCACAACTTCCCTGGGCAACCCATTCCAGTGCCTCACCACCCTCACAGTAAAGAATTTCTTCCTTAGATCCAATCTAAACTTCCCCTGCTTAAGTCTGAACCTCTTACCCCTTGTCCTATCACTACAGTCCCTGATGGAGAGTCCTTCCCCAGCATTCTTGTAGGCCCCCTTCAGGTACTGGAAGGCTGCTCTGAGGTCTCCACGCAGCCTTCTCTTCTCCAGGCTGAACAGCCCCAACTTTCTCAGCCTGTCTCCATACGGGAGGTCCCTTGATCATCCTCATGGCCCTCCTCTGGACTTGTTCCAACAGTTCCATGTCCTTTTTATGTTGAGGACACCAGAACTGCACACAATGCTCCAAGTGAGGTCTCACGAGAGCAGAGTAGAGGGGCAGGATCACCTCCTTTGACCTGCTGGTCACGCTCCTCTTGATGCAGCCCAGGATACGGTTGCTTTCTGGGCTGCGAGCGCACACTGCAGCCGGCTCATGTTCATTTTCTCATTGAGCAACTCCCCCAAGTCCTTCTCTGCAGGGCTGCTCTGAATCTCTTCTCTGCCCAACGTGTAGCTGTGCCTGGGATTGCTCTGACCCAGGTGTAGGACCTTGCACTTGGCATGGTTAAACTTCATCAGGTTGGCATCAGCCCACCTCACAAGCGTGTCGAGGTCCCTCTGGATGGCATCCCTTCCCTCTCTCTGGCGTATCAACCCAACCACACAACTTGGTGTCATCGGCAAACTTGCTGAGGGCGCACTCAATCCCACTGTCCATGTCACCGACAAAGATGTTGAACAAGACCAGTTCCAACACCGATCCCTGAGGGACACCACTCGTTACTGGTCTCCAGCCGGACATCGAGCCATTGACCACAACTCTTTGTGTGCGGCCATCCAGCCAGTTCTTTATCCACCGAGTGGTCCACCCATCAAATTGATGTCTCTCCAATTTAGAGACAAGGATGTCATGTGGGACAGTGTCAAAGGCTTTGCACAAGTCCAGGTAGATGACGTCAACTGCTCTGCCCCTGTCCATCAGTTTCGTAGCCCCATCATAGGAGGCCACCAAATTGGTCAGGCAGGATTTCCCCTTAGTGAAGCCATGCTGGCTGTCACCAAGCTCCTCCTTGTTTTTCATGTGCCTTAGCATGCCTTCCAGGAGAATCTGCTCCAAGATTTTGCCAGGCACAGAGGTGAGACTGACTGGTCTGTAATTCCCCGGGTCATCCATTTTCCCCTTCTTGAAAATGGGGGTTATATTTCCCTTTTTCCAGTTGTCGGGAACTTCACCTGACTGCCATGATTTTTCAAATATGATGGTCGGTCCTCATGGACTCTGTTCCTTTGTCAAGTTTTGATGGTTGATTTAGACCAAGCTCTTAGTTATTCTGCTCAGGAGCATTTTTGATTGCCTGAGCATGTGAACTATTCTCACTGTGTACAATTCTAAAGTAAAACAAAAATCATAATCTAAACATCTTACTTTTATTGCTGTGATTTTGTTATTTAATATTTCTTTTCTTTCTTTTGGGCACATTTTTTTTTTCCTTTTTTTTCTTCCTTCTCTTTATGTTTCTATTTTCTAGTTCCTATGGATTGTTAATTGTTTTTAACTTATCTTTAGTCCTGTCCATAATTGTTTACTGAACATGGTTGCTTGCTATTATTGCTTCAAGATTCCAATTCTGACTGGACAGATTGAATTCTCTCCCTCTTGCCCTTTAATACCTCTCAGCGCTATGGCATTAGATTTCCCATGCAAACACATTTTTTCTCATTTCAAACCCTCTTTCGAGTGCACTTTAAAATCGAAGTCTGGTCACTGCATATATAAAGCCTGATTCTGCTATCTTCTTTCTTCCTGAACTGACTTAGGCCTCGTGCTTCGCAACACTCACTCCTTTGGTGCACAGCCCCTGCCAAGCACTTCACTTGAAATCATAGCAAACACTCTGAAGAACCTCCAGTTCTACAAAATATATTGCTTGACCGTTTATCCTTGCTTCAAATTCTGTTTCCATCAGCTGAACCACATAAAGTATAAGATGGCTCTTTCTTAATTGACCATTAAAGCCGATTTATTACACAATTAGAAAGCATGTTTCATATATACCAGTATATTACTGAAAGTATTCTCTAAAAAGCAAAGGCACCTCTGCATTACCACAACACCTATTGCTTTCCTGTAGAGAGCCCAGGAGCTGCTCCCAATTCTCTATTGTACATGTAACATTATTTCAAGTGGTGAATAAATTTATTTTCTGAGAATTAGCATTGCATTAATTCACATTTCTTTTATAGCTGCCAGGAAGAAAATGTTCTATTAATCTATTGATTTAGTAGGAGAGCGGTGTCTTCTCTTTGTTTATTAATTACTTACAGAAAGGGAAATAAATCCTCATTATTCACTGCCCCATTACAGAAAAGTACCTTGGAAAGCAGCATTCGAAATTTCAAGAGAGAAAAATACTAATGAAAAGAAGTTCAAACAAATTTCTCCTGAATTGTCCAATTAGAAAATTAGAATAAGACTGCAGATTCAGTAAAAAAAGAGAGTTTGTAGCTGGTATATATATATAAGTAAACTTTAGACTTGAAGAAAGGGAGAGCTACAGCAGCTAGGGCCACAATGACTGACCAAGAGATTGGAGATAAGCTTCAGCTCTGCTACCTGTGGCTGCCACCAGGAACAGAATGACCTCAGTGGGCTGGAGGAAAAGGAGGATGCAGAAAGATGAGTGCTAGGCTACCTCACTGCTGTGGTGCATGTAGTTTGATAGACAATCATTTCAGCTCTTTTTCATTACTATCGCAAAAGCCTTCCCCCTGCCCTACTGGTGATGTATCCTCATCTTCCTATTATTTTTTCACCTCGTCTTCCCCTTGGGAAGAGACATTCTTTCTCCTTTTCTCAGCTGCCAATGTGCCTTTACGGTTGAGGATATGCTGATTTGACATAGCGGAAAATGCTCGTCTAATTGCATTTTGCAACACAGCAGACCACCTACAGAGAATTTCCCTTTGAAGGGGTCATGCATCATCTGCAGTTAACTTAAGATATGTTTATTAAATGCATATTTAACCAAACTGACAGAAGTAGGCATTAAAAGCCCAAGAAGAAAAAAAGCAAAATGAATAACTACACCAATTGACTCTTCTAGGTATCCAAGTTACACCCAGCTGTGAGAGAGCTTGCCAGCACTGCTGCACGGCCCATCTGCAATGAGGGTGCACGTTAAATTACAGCATTTCACACTCACAAGGAGCACTTTGGAGCCAGAAATCGTCAATGTTCTCACTGTTTTATTAAGTGAATCTGTTAGCTGAAGAGCATGAAAGCCATTACCCTGTGTCAAACTGTGGGGTTCACCAAGCCAAAATTCTGTCTCTAAAAACAGGCAGTAACAGTCATCTAAAGATGAAAATGAGATATAGGGCATGTATAGAGGGATTATTAGCTTCCCAGCTTCTGGCTGTCAGCATCTTGAAACTTCCAAAGATAGAAATCGTGTCCAAACTCTGATCTTTGACAGCTACATGAATTTCTCTGGTCTGTGTCTTAACTCAATTACACTTTTTGGCCTGTCATAACAGAGCTTTAAACTGTAGCTGTATGGTACATCAATAAGTGCTTTCTTTTGCCTTTTAAACCTGATGTCTTGTCATGAGATTGACACCAGTCTGGTTTCCCTGTTAAAGGAAATAATTAAAAGTCATCATTCACTTATCCTTTCCTATATGATACTTGATTTTATTGATATTTATCAGTAGTCGGCATCATCGCTTTCCTTCCTACTCTCATTGCTTTCCACGGGCAGGACTCATTTTTTTTCTTCAAACTATTTAACAAATCACTGTTTAATCTTTAATTCTCTTTACCTGTATGTATTTTGAAGTGAGCTTCCTCTAAAGAGCGTGCATGGAATTTGAAAGTTAGCTTTTTGTTCTTACAGTATCGATTGAACTAACAGGTTAAGACTGTGAAACTTGCCACTCTCACGTCCTAAAACAAGTACTGCAGCCCTTACTAGAGACCAGTGGGTTCACACACAAGAAGGCATCATGAATGCTGTAATCACAGGCAAACCATCACCTTCCACTCACTCCAGAGCATGCACCTCACTGACCTCAGAGTGAATTTTCTTGTGTCTAATAAGTCATGAACATCAAATGAAGACTTTCCTACTGCCAAGGCACTAGGGAAACCTCTCTTCCATGAAGGTTCCCACGAGGGCAATAAGACAGACTTACATGGCAGCAGCACAGTGGTTTTGTTGGAAAACAGACCTACCACAAGATTAAATCCTCAGGAAACCAAGGCTTTGTGAGCTTTGTCACAGGGACAAGAGTTGATAATACAGTATGAAAGTTGTTAAATGTAAAAACTCTCAAAGTCTGGAATGTCCTGAAGGCTGGAACAATAGAAAAAGCCAATGACCATGGAAGTGTGCATTTTTCTTCCACAATTAGCTGTGTCTTCTATTCTTATAGAGTGTCACAGCCCTGCCTTCATCTCCATCCACGACATTTCTTTCAGGAAAGACCTTCCCACAACAGAAGAGTGAGGAAGTCCCTCAATCCTGTCACACATGATGACAAGGGAATGGCTGGGTCTATCAAGCTCAAGTCCAACACTTTTCACAACAAAATTAAAGCAAAGCATAGGAGGATTTTTTGAGAACAAAGTTGGCAAATGCAATAGGGCTGGAATTTTTAATTGTTGTGGGTTTTTTTTTTCCTCTTCTTCTTCTTTTTGTGTGCTTTTTGGCTATATGAAAGATTATGCCTTTTGTTGAAAACATTCCCAGAAGCACATGAGTGATGGTGATTTATGACAGTGTGCTTTAAATTTGCACCACTAATCAACTAAAAGAGAAGATTTAGCATCTCTAACATCTGCATAGTTTCAGGCATATTGTGAAGAGGGTGTCGTGGGATGGTCAAAATATGCATGGACTTGTGCGCCAGCTTTTGAGATGTCTTGTGTTGACTGATTTCCAAACATATAACAATGATATAGCAGATAATATAGACTTCTGTCATTGAAAGCCTCATTTATGTCTTTGTCCAACACAGTCTACCCAGGTGAATTAAATACAAATATGTATTAGAACACTATGTGTATTCCCAGAATTTCCAGATGGAAAATAGAAGAACAGCATCTGTATGAGATGTCATCTCTTAACAGTCAATAATGCAAAATCCCAACCTCTGAAGAGCACAGATAAGATTTATTTTGGTGTCACTGAGGACCTGAACTCACAAAGGAGGGACAAGTTATGGTAACACATCTGAGGGAAAGGAAGATGTTAAAAAGATCCCCTATTGCCCAGAATCAGGTAATAAAGTAATTGGAGCAACTAAAAACTGCTGAAGTATTGGGTTAGACTCTGTAATTCTAAGGAAAGGAGCAAAGAAAATAGGGAAGTCCTTTGGCAAACATTTGTGTGCCTCACTAAAGATATGGAGCAGAGTAGATAAGGGATCTGCATCATTAAAGTTACAAGATAATACAGATCTCTAGAATGGCTATAGACCTGATCTTAGGAGATGTAATCTTTCTTCTTGTCTCTAGAGAATATGGGTTTGACACCTTCCTTGTTTACATGTAAATGCTGCATGTGAACACCTCTGGTTTCCAGAGTGACATGGGCTCTTTAGACTTAAGCAAAATCAAATAGTAATGCAGACTGCCTTTTTAAGTACCTCAGCTCTATAAACTACAAAAATACATATTTCAACACAAGCATCTATATGATAACAAATGCAAGTCTTGGCAGCCTGTGTACTTTTGGCTTGTAGAGGCTGCATGATCAGTAGGATGGGAGATCCCAACCACAGCTTGCAGCACATTATTTTTTGATAGCATATGATAAACTTTTATCATACCTTCCCCCAAATAAAAAGTAGTGCTTCTATCCATAGTTTGTGCTATTCAGTGAAGTGCATATACTATTCTTTTGGACAACAGACAGTGATTTTAATGTTTAATTGCTCCCCGTAGATCTCACTAGGTTGCTGTTGCATGTTGCCTTCTCTCTCATTGAACAGATGACCTTGTGAAGGTCATCTGCTAAAATTTAGCATAGAATAGGTGTAGTTAAGTGGCACTTCTGTAAAAGCTTTGTTATTTTGTTGACTCATAAACCTTGCTGGTGCTGGGGAGAGGTCAGAGGGGTGATGAAGTGGATTAAATTGCATAGCTGGGAGCCCATTCATTGAGGACACAAGTTACCAGCACTTATTACGTTTTTGTGTCCATCAACTACTTTTGAAACCACTTCAGCTGACCTCAGACCCTGGGATGGTTTACTGAAATACTACATGATTGCAGAATATACGTAGGCATACACAAAATCCATCTGCCAATGGACTAGACTTAACATCAGAAACTGCAAAACAGGGAATGCACATTTCTGTGAGAGTCATTGGAAACCAGGATGCTAGCTTTAACTTACAAAGACTCAGACAGGTCAAGAGCAGCTAATAAATCATCGCTTCTTGTGTCATGACAATCAAGACACAGAATCCAAGCTAGAACTTCCACAGTATGAAAAAGAAGAAGCAGATGATAGGTGTTTTATATGAGGTGTTTCAGGAGAGTGCTTGCTTTTCCAGCCTGCATCTGTTAACCAGCTATGTGTCTCTTTTTGTTTGTTTGGGATTTCTTCCTTTGATTATTTCAGGCTGTGGAGGTCTTGTAGCCCTTTTGCTGATTTTATATTTTTTCATTTAGGGAATAAACGCTTAAAGTGCAAGACTGATGCTGGTAATTTTAATCTAAGGTACTTGTATCTATGTTTTCGTCTGGCTGTGCAAAAGTCTCCCCAGTGATGCCAGGTGAATCGAGCTTGTCTCTATTGGAAATAATTTGTCTTCTTTCTATCACTGGCTTCATACAGATGTAGTGAGGAGCCCAGGATGAGTCAGTCACAGGACTTTATCTGAAGCCACAAAGCAACAAGCAAATGTGACACAAAGCACAAAGAAGCAGCAGAAGGGAAAGACCTCTCCTTGTACTCTATTCTGCACTGACTGTCCTATCTCTGCTGCAAAGCTTGCTTCTTCAAGTAAACATACTGACTTTTGCATCACCTTGTCACCTCACCTGGCCCTCTTGATGTCTGTCTGCTCACATGCCTCATCCTTTCAAAATCCTACATTCTGAGCCCTGTGGGGCAGAATCTGCCCTTCTCCAACTTGTTCATACAGAGTCTTGCATAGTGAAGCCTTAAAGCATGGTACTAGTTTCTAGGTGCTAAAAAGATAATAATAAAGAATATTAAAAGCTGTAGCAGCTGCAATAAAACATGCATTTATATGGGTTAGCTTGATGCATAGCTAACAAATCATTTAAGCTTTTAAATATATATATGTAAATAAATAGCAACAATAAATAAGATGAAACTGCAACTGGGAGAGAACTCTTATGGCCATTAATTTTCCCTCCACACAAACACTTATCTTTCTCCTGCATAAGGGATAAGAATAGGTTTACGTTGCAAATTCCAGGCAGCCGATCTCTTCTCAATGACAGTTTTGCTATAATTCTCCTAATTTCAAGCTCCTGCTTGAAAAGGTAACAGTATAAAGCATCCAGGCCATTTTTGCAGTCATCGGCAGCTGACTCAGTTGATTCATTTTCACAGGTTTAAGTTGTTGTGAGCATAGTCAATCCCCTTGGAAAAAGGCTGCTTCCCCATATCAAATGGCTTGTGCAGACACCAAATCCTGATTTTAAAATGAGCGTAAAAGCTAAGGTTTTAAGGGTCCATATCATCACTCCAGGCCAGTTCTCAGGAGGGAATTAGATGCCATTGACAAATCTTTTCTTCACGGGTTTTTACAATCGCTGTCATACCAGAAATAGACGAACACATGAAGACCTAGAATAGTTAGTTTTTTGAATATTGCATATATATTGGCCATCAAATGTTGTTGAGCTAAGGAATGATAGCACCCGAAGAACTGACCTCTGATATGTATTAAAAATAGTTCTGACTCACTAAGTTAGTATGGTAAACTACTGACCAGTGTTACTCATGTCAGTTCACACCATTTGTTCTTTGCTGGTTTTGTCAGTATTAGTCAACAGGAATTTCCTCTGCAAGAATCAACAAATACTAGTGTGTAAAGCATATTTACATTTCAAAGACTTTGTTGGGTCAACCTAGAATCATTATACATCTGTTGAGTTCGTTCATATTCCAAAAACAGCAACCAGACATTATGAAATCAGTGTAATCCCTGAAAGAGCTGAGACTGTTTAGTCTAGAGATGAGAAAGACTGAAGGAAGACAGGATAATCATCTCCAAATATGCAGAAAAGACCTTCAAAGGGAAAAGGAGTAAAACATTCTCTTTGTCCTCACTGAACAGAGTAAGAAGTAAAGGCTGCTTTGCATCAGACAGGTCTAGGTGAAACTTCTGGGAGACATTTTTTAACAAGAAAGCAAAACACAAGACTGGGTTCCTTGGGAAGCTGTGGCCTCTCCCCCAGACAGGTTTATAGAAAGGACCAGAACAGAGACTAGGAAAGGTTTTTCCCATCTTTTGTGTATGTTAGCAAGGAATAATTTCTTTACATCTTGTTTTTAAACACTGTTTCCTGTCAAGTTCTGCTTTTCCAGTTTTTCCCGGGGATAGACATGCCCTATTTCCCAGTACCAGTAGCGCTGAGAAATTTGGGATTGAATTTGGGATCAATTCAATCCCAAATTGAACTGATTTCAGTTGAAAAGTAGAAGTACATTTTTTGCTAACCTTTATGCAGTTAGTTGCTTTGTCATGAGACATAATCTGGTCAAACCCAAAAATCGGCTTTTTGCTTGTAGAAAAATGCAGCCACACTTTTGATATAGCTTTTATTGCTTCTGCTGCTGCTGCTTCATGTGTTCATTATAATTTTGTGCACCTTCTGTCTGTCCTTTTTTGATAAAATTTGGATGTAAGAGCTTAGAGAGAAAAGCGGTGAAGGATCATTACCAGTAGCTGGACTTTCTGATAACTGGGATTTTGCTTGCTAGAATCACAGCCTTGCTGTTTACAACAATGGCAAGCTGCTCTCTCATGCTCCTGTTGTGATGCCCATACTGATGTCTGCTGACATTACATTGTTGGCAGACATGCTGCATGAGAGCAAGAGAACCTGACCCCTGGGAATGAAAAACCACAGGAATACATATTTGTCAGGCTATTTTATATACACTTAAAGCTCCAAGTGTTCTGAAATTCCTTCTGCTTTCTTCCTTTAAATTTCACATTTCCAGGTCCCGACAAATAAAGGTGGTCTCACCTGACAGCCCTTTGGAAGTAAATTGACTTAAGTAGATGCATTTGCATTTTAAAGAAGGGTGTAGGAGGTTGTAATTAAGGAAGGAATTCTTAGTTTAACTTGTTCCTTCTCACGATTTCTTAACCAGTTCTTCCTAATATCTGATTTCTGTGCTACTGATCCCCCCTTCCCTTTGACTCAAAACTGAACAAACCCAGAAGGATTTTCTTGCCCTGATATTTGTGCAGGTTAAACTGGATGGCTTTAAACTGTGGCAAATATACCAAGAATAACAGACAGAAAAGTTAAATTACAAGCCCATTTCTTTATTGCTCTGTGCTTCTGTCTATCCTTTTACTTTTTCACCCCTGTTTAGCTGTATTGCCATGACCTTGTTTTGACAACTATGGTGCTACTGCTGCAGTATCGTTGCACTCCGATTTTGATTGTGGTGTCTAGGTAGATTACAAGCCTAACTGGAATGATTCACGTTTTCCTGGGAGGCAATTTTAGGTTTTTTACTCTAAAATTGCTTTTAAAAATGAATGTATTCAAATGGCAACAGCTATAAGTGAGAAGAAAAATGAACCCAGCATGTGTAAAACCAGGAATATATGATAAAAGTACTAAGGTTTCTTGTAATGTTTTTAATTAAGATAAAACCATCCCTCAAAATTAAACTCGAAAAGCATATACCGTAAGCTGGAAGTCACTCTGAAGAAACGAGCTTAGCCTGTTTGGGAGTTTTGAATGTGCTGCTAAGTGTGTGTTTCCTGATATCAAGGCTGGATTACATGGAAAGCAATATTATGAGAAGCAGCGAGTGTGTATTTCAGGCTATGTTGTTGGTAATGTTGCCATGATATTCTTACCTTAATACAATCTGACACAGGTTGGAAAATTTAGAGAAACAATTAGATTTTTTGCAACTACTTCGGATACCCCAAATTTTAAATTATAAACGATCACCAAAAGATTAATTATTTTCCTCTTAATAAAAGAGTACTTTGCTTTATTCTGCAGCAAGTCATGCTTGGACTATTTGAATTCAGTTGCGTCAAACGCGGTTCAGTCAATTCATTTTCTCTCAGGATGATAAAACGTCCACTAAGTCATTTTTAGTTGTAATTCTCTTCCATAATTTTGCTCAGTAATTTTTTTTATTGGAATGCTCATTGTAAATGGAACCATTAAATGCAATGTAAACATTTCTGAATGGAGATGTTAACATTTAAAAAGTGCCTCATTTCTCTTTAATGTGTTTTGCTGTTTTTCTTGACTAATTATCATTCTTCTCAATATTTATGTTAACATGACCTTTCTCTGACTGAATGGCTGGAACTGCTTCTCAAGTACTTATAGCATCATGATTTTAAATTAAATTATGTTGTGGTGGAATTGATTGCAATGCAGGCCACAGAAGAGCAGGGAAAGGAATAAGTACTGTTAGCCCCAGAATCTGAAAGTAGTTATGTTTATTGGTTCACCCTTCTAATCAATGCAACTGTACCAGAGGAAGTTTCTTGTTCATGATTAGAAACATTCCATTAAATTGAATGATGGTCAAAATTGTCAGACTGACTAGCTGTGAAAGATTGTTTAGTGTTTTAAAGTGGTTTATTACCTTTATTTAGTATGCCTTCATCCTGCTGACAGAACTAAAGCTTGGATTCTGTTTGCTCATGGGAACAGATCACAGGAACATAAGCAGTAAGATTTGGCTCCGCATCTTGAATTTTCAGGTCAATGTTATTCCAAAGCCAAAGCCTCCTCTCTGTGAGGTCTAAGGTTGCAGCATATGCAATAATAAGCAAATGCAGAATTTTCTTGTAAACGCTGGGAGATGTCTACTTTGATTTTCTGCATATCTTTGAGAGTATGTGTTCAGTTTGTCTAGAATTGAAGAGTAAGGAACAGACCAGCAGCTGAATTTCCCCATGAAACCTTTGCTTGTATACCCAGTTTCCCAAATGTTGTCTCCCTCTACTCAGAAAAGAAGACAACTGTCCCAAGTCCTTCTACTTTTCTCCATTTGGAGATGACAGTGAGTGACAAGATAAACTGAAGGACAAGAAAGACATACTTCAAGGCAGGAGGAAGGGAGAAAATGAAACTCGATGAGATCCAGATCTTTAAGATTTTATCTTTCTAAAATTGAAAGATGTGAAAAAAAGTAAAGTAAGACTGAAGAGAAACAGTGGATGTCAAAAGATTGCCTAGAAAAGGGACATTAAAAACAACAAAAGGAATCATAGAATCATAGAAAACCAGCTTAGAAGGGACCTCAAGGATCATCTGGTTCAATATCTTTAGGCAAAGCATGGCTTAGATTAGATGTCCCAGCGCCCTGTCCAGCCCAGTCTTTACAGTGGGGAGCCCACCTGGAGCCAGCCCTAGGGAGATTATTCTAATGATTGAATTTCCTCATTAGTAAAACTTTTCCTCATGTGTCCAATTGGAATCTCCCCAGAAGTAACTTGTGCCCATCACCCCTCTTCTTTTCCATGTGATCGCTCATATGAAGGGAGTCTTCATCTTGTAGCCATCCTTCAACTGGAACATATACAAATAGCTCCCAAGAAGCAGCAATGGGCAACTCAGGTAAACCTTAACTGAAACAGTCACTAAATAACAAAATGTTGATGTAGGTGTATCAGTCTTTAGATCTAGTTGACATAAAAATGACAACAGAATTGGTAGCTAACGCAGTCAGCAAGTCAAAACAACTTAGTCCACAGGCATCCCCCAGAACAAAGCTTATTCCAAAATGATTCGGAGCCTTTTTCAAGCTCTTCTGTCCTCAAAGGCTATTGATTACATTCTGAAGTTGCTCTTTCTGCAGAGCTTGTTTGGACTGAGTTCCTTGGTGGAACTGAGAAGTCTTTTTCTTCTATGTACAAAATATACATGTTCAGCTTCTGGTTGACTTTCTTTTTAAGAAGTTAGTGAGTAAAGACAGAACTGTTTGCAAAGGTCCATGCATAAGCAAGAGGGGCCAATATCTTAAGGCAAGTTGCTACAGATGAATAGCGTGCCTTACTGGATATTCCAGCATAAAAAAAGAATAACATTGAGTGAACTTGTCTTAGCCAGCAGGTCTATGGCTATCTTGAGTCAATGCAGCTTCTCTGCCTTTCCTTCCTGCTCCTCAGGCTTGGCCAGGTAAACAGTAAACATGCTTGGTGTCCACAGAAGATGCTCTAATGGCTGGCAAAGGAGTGTAGTTCAGTTCAGCGCCCTACACACTGATAGGTGAGCAGCGAGAGTTAAACAGGCAGAATCACTGCAGGGAGCTTTGGAGAAACAACATGAAAAGAGAGGAAGGGGAAAAAAACACAGAGAGAAAAAGAGAACGCAGTCATCCTTTTTTTTTTTTATGGGAAAAGATGTCAAACTGTCATGTTAGTCTCTGCTGAGGCTCTGAGTGCTAACGGTTGCCAGGGTAACTGTTGTGCCAAGCCTCAGCACTTACGTATTTTTTCCATTGATAATTGCTAATGTGAACAAGTGCTGGCTTGCACTTTGCACCTGCCTGGCTTGTAAGTCTACCTTAATTGGATGTGCCAAGATTGAGGAAAAAGTAATCTGCCCTTTCAAGACAAGTGACAGGTAGATGAAGTGTTGCTTAGGTCTTTACTGTAACAATCTTGCTGACAAAATGACTACGAATTGTCTTCCCTCAGTGCACATATACAGCACTTTGTTTATGGAATCAAGAGTTTAAGCTTCAATGTTCATTATAGGAAATTATGCTATAAAATTTTGGGGAATAACTCAATGCCACCTGGTGAATTTCTACTTTTACCCTCAGAGTTCAGAATGTTTCATTTTATATGTGTATATGAAAGAAGTCTTTCAAAGTAATGGAGAGACATGAGGAAAAATAAAAGAAATATTACTTTATAAATATATATGAATTAGGTTTTTTTTTTAAATGGTGAAATAAATACTCATAAAGAAAAACCCCAGTGAATTAACAAGGAAGAGGGTTTTTTAATTCTTGTGCTGGTAGTTTCTTCCACCAGAAGTGATGTGGGACTTTGAAATAGTCAGTTTTTGGGTGTCCCACTGAAGATATTTTGAAGACTGAAAGAGAGCAGCAGCATGTAATTGCCCCTAAACTATCAGGCTAAAAGCCAAGGAAGCCATGTGTTCTTAATCATTGAATGTTTTTTCCAGGACCATCACTTTCTTAATTCAATTATTTCCATACATATTTTGGGCTGCCCTACAAAATACTATCAATAGTCTAATTCACTACTAAGCTGCACAAGACTGTCCCAAAAGCTGTAGAAAAATTATTATAGGGCCTTTTATTTGTTCTTTTTCTGGTCACAAGGAGATGACAGAGTTTCTATGCTCAGTTTTTATTTGCTTTTCAGAGCTGTGTCAAGCCTGGCCTGCTCCACCACTGAGTGTATTCACTGTGTGTAACTACATTTCTTTGATGTTGATTTCCCAGTGCACTTAAATGAAGTTTCCTGAAACCAATATGCCAGACTGAATTAGTATATGAATAATACATAGTGCTTATTTTAGTACCTTTCATCAGAAGACCTCAAAGAACAGCACATGGGATAGCAGGGAGATTGCTTTATACCCATTCTACTAAGAAAGAAGCCAAAGTACAGTGATGTTGTGCTCCTTGTGCCATCAGTAAGGGCAGAAATAGGGGAAAACCAAGCTACTTGACCAGATTATCCTATAATCTAGACAGCATCAGATGTATCAGTAATTCTGAATGTGTAACCTGTCTTCATTTTAAGTAGTAGCAATGGTTTTATATGAATCTGTTTGCTCCTATGGACTGGGCAAGGATTAAAAAGTTGCAAATGTAAGTCAGAACAGTGCTGACCTGTACAATTCACCAAGCTCTCTAGCAAGATAGTAGTATTAAATGAAATTAGTGAAATGCAAAAGTTACTCTGCAGCCCTCCATAAAGCACTATGAACCATAGATAGTGATTTCATGTCCAGAATCACAGCGGCCTCATAGGAATGCTATTTTTGTTAAGATATTCAGACCAAGAGTACAATAGAGGAAAGCTGCTGAAACTGCACAGGAGAGCAGCAGGTTCTTAACACCTCATTTCAGATTCTTTTAATCTGTGTTTTCAGTGATATTCATTTACTTATGTAATTCCTCTGTGAAATAGACTCATGGGACTGAGTTCTGTCTCACATTCCTGCCTGGTCATAGAGATGAAAGAATTTGGAAGTACACAGACAGAGATGAGAGTAACATGTCGTTCCTAGAGTTGATAAGCCACAACCTGTAATGATGCATTAGCTGGGTGAACATTTATTAGTAGTTGCTGCACACAGAAGTGTGTGATTTCATGCTATCAGTTAGTAGTGCTGATCAAGGTTTAGGAGTCTGTCGAAGTTTATCAAGGTACAGAGTAGAGTTTTTCCCTATCACACTTTCCAATATCATCAGAAGGAAATTTGATTCACTTCTGAGTGAAAAAATTGACCTAGATTTCCAGTTTCAGCACTGAGATGCTTATAGAAGCATCTGTAATAGGGTTTATCCACTAATGATTGTGACTAAACTGGAACAGCAAGAATATAATGTAGTCGAGAAATGCAGTGTAATGCCAAATGTTCATCTGACTATGAAGAAAAATAATTGCAATGGGAAGTTTATTAAACAGATGATTTTAGTGTACTTAATAATCAGATCTAAAGTTCAGGTATTTTTAACCTGCATTATGGGCCAAATCACGTTAGGTGTTCTGTAGTGGTCCATTTTAATTTTATTTACAGTCTGTCGATCTGAAAACATCATAGCAGAGATAACAGAAAGCTAGATGGGCTCTGACTTAAACATATGGCTTAGCAAGAGAAAGTTGCTTCCTCTCATTCAGCTTTCCAAAGAGAATTAGGGGAAAAAAATGGAAAGCAGAGTGGGAAAAAGGTACTTCTTACAAACGCTGTGGTTTCCTGGGGCTGGTATTTACCATTTATCCAAGATCGTGATGCAAAAAAAATGGCATCTGGAATGTCTTCAAGGTTCCTCTTATAGCTAGTTGGCTTATTTAGAAGGAACCTATATAGCTAAGGCTTATGGGGAAAGAACCTGAAATTCTGTTTGAACTAATTTGCCATGGAGTATTTTGTTAAAGATTTCTAGTCATGGAGCCACAGTGATGTACTGTACCGTGGGGCTGATGATGAGAAGATTGGATTTTACCCCTTCTAAGTCATACATTTAGGAAGGTTCATCATCACTCAGGGTTGCAGCCATGGTGAGAAACCTGGGGTAGACTGTCCCTGGCTGTTGTTCAATGCTGGAGCTGTTGCTTTGCACTAAGACCTTATGTGCAAAGGTCTTATGGCAGGCACAGTTTGTCTGTAAATTAACCAAAGGTTTCCACTGTTCTGAAAAAGTGTGATCGGGGAGTGTTGGGAAGAGATCATCAACTGAAAACTTCACACATACAGCATGAAACATAACACATTTGTTTCTTCCTTTTTCTCACAAGCGTCTATATTACAGGGCTCATGAGATCAGGTAGGTACTGCAGTCTACATTGAGAGAGCACCTTATGGTCTCTGATTTGTAGTATTCAGTATTAAAGTAGTTCATATATTTTACTGTTGTACAAAGGAATTTAAAGACATATCAGCAGAGTCACTTCTTTATGCTCTGCAAGAAGTTTACCTGGGCGAAAGAAGAGGAATGACCCAAGTCCAGTTTGCTTTGTTAAGTCTCACTATGACTTCCTTGGTAATTGCTCCTTATTACATGACAAAAAGCCTCACCAGTGAAACGGCTACCCTAAGAGAATGATGGGAATGATCAGAAGAAGCAAGGAGGCTACAATGAGATCAGAAGCAGGGTATAGGAGTTTGCCACTTTTCTGAGCAATTGGACGTATGTACACTGTATGTATCATACATACACTGTATGTACATTGTATGTACACTGTATGTATTTGTTCCTTGTAAGGATAGGCTTGTCCTGCCATGCTTGTTCTTATATAGATATTATTAAAGTCTCATCTCTTCTTTAAGTCTGATATAGTGTGTGAATGCAAATTCTTGGAAAAACTATCTTGTGTTCCAGGAAGGACTCCATAGTTGCAGGTAAAAAAAGAAGTTTAGGCAGAGGTTTTCAAAATTATTATATTTAATCATTTATGTTATTTTTTTCTGAGCTGCTCTGATAGAAGTTTATTTCTTAGTTTAAGTTTGCAACTTTTCCTGTTCCAAACCCAGGTCAAGGATTTGATTTTTCTCTGAGTTAAAGAACTGCATCCTCACCCAAGTGCTCATCAATTGCATGTGCCCATTTAATTATTGTTAGGCTTTAGAGCCTTTTACTCATTAACATTAAACTGGTGCACAGCCGTGTAGTACCTGCAGTGCAAGAAGCAACTAAGGTCAACTTTTAAGAGCAAGTTGAAAGAGGAAAGCCCTGTCAGAGTAGCAGAAATTAAAGAGAAGAAAATGTAATGGTAGAAATTAAAGAAGGAAAACCCCCTTGATTTCATAAGTCATTTTCATCCCATTCATTGGTATTAGTGCAAGCTGGAGTAGTTTCATGGAAATCCATGATGGAAAAATCCATGATGTTTCCTTTAGTTACAGGCTTCAGTTACTTTGTCTGAACAAAATACACCTTTCTCTTAGCTAAGCCATCATAACTGCCAGCATGTTTACTCATAGGCATGCTGTATACAAAGTCAAGCTATTTTAGTTAAAGCATCCTCTCTCACATTTGAAGTTTTACATTAACCTGCAAGGAGAGGAGAGCTGAAAATTATGCAAACAGTAATTCATAGCAACTCCACTGATAAGCCGTAACTCATTAAATTGTTATAAGTCTATCACATTCCTAAGTGTGTGTTCCTATCCTTGTTCTTGTCTAGGATTTGTGTTAGGGCAAGATAAATAATACATTCTATTGAGATGGTTTTCTGTCTTACATATTTTCCTGAATGTTACATTGCATCTTTTCAGGTAATGAATGAAAGAATAGAAGTCAGTAACCATGTAAATGCTGGTAGGAGGAAAATTGCGCCAAATGCAGAAAGAGGGTTTCTATGGGGATATATTGGTATCTACTATCTATTAGTATGTATTAGTATCTACTACGTATTAGTATTTACTGGTATCTACTATGTATTAGTAGTATCTTAGTATGTGACTTTATCAGGGTTTCTCTTTTATCTAAGTCTACTCAGCCAACCTTAATCTTCAGACTACTAATCTGAGTCAGAAGTAATCACTTGACACAGTCATGATGCATATATGCAGTGCAAATACAAAAACTTAAAATAAAAATGTCAAATAAGTAAAATTATAAGAAGAAAACCAAAATATTTGCAATTTTTCCATAAAGGAAATATATTTTTCTGGACATAATTTTTTACAGGTTTGTCTTTTTTTACCTTCATCATCCTCCTCTTGAAAGCAAAGGTAACACGTAGGCTTGTACCTTTGAGTGTGAAGAACAATCCACATAACTTCAGTGACAAATATTGTCACTTTAAACTGCAGCTGCTGCTTTTTTCAGGCAGTTTGTCTTTGGGGCTTTTTTTATACTGTCACTGCTGGGTTTCAATAGCCTGCTGCTTAAAACAGAACAGCTGGGAAACAGGGGCAGAACAAGCTGGAGCCAATCACTTCAAGAAGTCTTTACTTGTGAATTTATGCCGTGTGACCAGCATTGCTATGAAGGTGGTGACTTAGCCTAAACTGCTGAGAGGACTGGGGTACTTCTAGATAAGCACTAAAGCTCACACTGCGATGATTAGGTTTAAGGCCAAGTCCCCGATCAGATGTAGGTTTAGAGTCAGCAGCACCAAAATCTCCTATTTCAGGCACAAATGACAGCAGATGACCTAGTATAATTTCTAGGACTTCACAGGAACTAAGTGTTCCTATGATGTCGATTCCACAAATAGCCAAAACTAAAGGACCTGATTCTCCTCTGAGTACTTCAAGGAAAACCGCAGATACTCTTTTGCTCCACAAAAGAGAAAACAATCAGTGTGTTTATAATGCAGTTAGCCAGGATATGGAAAGAAGTGTTAAAAGCAGATGAGCCTGTAGGCAGGGGAGTTTGTTGTCCTCTTCTGTCCTCTTCACCCCTGTGGTCCTACAGCCAGCAATTGATTGCTCTTTGATATATGTCTGTCCAGTAGATATAAAATAAGCTGCAAAATCATCTATATTCCACCCCTTTTTACACTCATATATATTACCAAAAAGATCTGTGAAAACAGTGCTTCAGATCTCCCTTTCTGTTCTTGTAGCAAGGCCATCTCCTATGGTGGTTTGGCAGTTAGTGAAGGTGCAATAATATCAGAAAGATCCTGGCTTGAAATAAATATTTCAGCTTTACATTTCATTCATTTCCATATTGCTATCTTAAATGTATGTATGTTTATAACTATATGAATATGTGCAATACATGTTTGTGTGTGGTTAATACTAAGTATTGCATGCCTAAGTGATGTAGTATCTTTGCTGGCCCAGTGGAAATGGAAAGGATAGCAAAGGTGAACATTCATATTGAAAGATACATGTTTTAATAGTTAGGTATAGCTGGACCAGCTTTTTTCTTTGAGTGTATATAACACTAATTCTATATTTTGGCTAAGGAATAGGGTCTCACGGACCTCATCATAGGAAAATATATCCATTTCTTTTATAGTGTAATACACTATGTTTAAAATAATTGTACTGTTGTGGCCTGTGAATAACAGGCCAGAAATCTGCTGTATAAATGAATGATGTAAAAGGATGGTGATGTTCTAAAAGCTGTTTGAATCAGTGACACACGAAGAGTCTTCAGTCCTGTTGCATTTGCTTCTTGATTTAACTCTCATTAAATGCTTCACATAACTATGATTAACTCATAGCACATATAATTAAACTTCCTTTCTTCTGGCTCTGAACAGGATTTCAGTATTATTTTCTAATTCCAGTGCAGTACAAGAGAAACAAGTTTTCTGAAATTGCAGGCCTTTTCCCAATTTCTTCCTTTTTCCTTCTTTTAGGATGGATATATTCCTCTGCTTTGAAACACGGGATGTTCTCTGCTTCGGGGCCATCAATGGAAAACTGTAATTAAGGTAAGAAAGAGAAAACTTCAAATTTTATACAATTTCATAGTCTTGCAGCATCTCGTCGCTCAAGAAGTGGTCTCTGAGATTCTCTTTCTTTTTTCATTTAATTTATAAACTCATGGTAGTTTGTTGCATTTTTTTAATGCGATAAAGAGTTTGTTGTTACAGCAGCTTATTTAGCTAAAACAGCACCTGTGGGCTTCTTTGGTTTGCTGTTAGAGATGCCACCATAGATTTAAAGTGTACCAGCCTGCGGGAAGAGATTGGCTTTCTACAGAAAACGATTTCTTTTCTTTATAAGGAAATTCACCCTGCAGGAATTTTAAGGCCTGAGGATCTAAATCTGGATTTTGAACAGTCCATAGATGGCATAAAATTCAAAACCAGCTATATAACCTAGGACCCTTAACTTCCACTCTAAGAAAAGAAGACTTAAGGGATTTACAAGCTTTTGGTCCCTCTACCTTGCAACAACTAATTTAAGGATTGATCTCTAGGTTGCATTGTTTTCCACTGAGGTGCATTTTCTTGTATATCTTAGATCTGAATAGGTAATGTTCATATGTCGAGACAAAATTATACACTTCTTTCCAGAGGCATAGAGTCACAAACATAAACTTGGAGTATTTTAAGGGAATGGAGTATACAAATACTAAGAAAACCCAGTGGAAGCAGATCTGGCTACCTCTTATAAGCGCTTTTGCTGATCCTTGCTGTAAGCAGCATTTTGAATCAAATCAGATGATTAAATCTAAGATAAGCACAGGATTGATGGGAGTCCAGCACTCAGAAACAAACGGATTTACCAACCTCTTATGCTTTGTGTGGTGGGATTACCACCGGCATGCATAGCATGGAGCTAGTCCAGCAGCCTGCTCAGTTTTCTGTATAACTCATCACAGCCATGGGTTGCAGTGCACTGGTATTAGAGAAAAGATGTAGGAGGGTTGTTTTTCTTTACATCAGTCACTTATTTACTGATCAGAAAAGCAGCTGATTATTAAGCAATTCTTATACAACTGAAACTCTGTTCTGATGTCCTAAAGGAACATTTTAAGTATTACATGCAAATATACATAGACATAGTAATAAAACATCAGTGGTACTTACTGATCAATATATATCTGGAAATATGTAAGACGTGACCAAAACTTAACAGATTATTTCTGTCACACAAAAGACTTACCTGTTTCGAGATGAATCTTGTAGATTTAATTTTCTTACAGCTGAATGAGTGAGAGCTCTTTTTCTGGCTGCAGTTGTCTGGGATCAGCTTCTCTGGGTGGTGTTGGCATGGTTATCATTACTGTATTAATGGATGTCAGGTCACAAGTTCATTAAGGTTTTGGCTTCAGAATAAAATAATGAAGTTTTTGTGAAAGTCTGGTCAAGAAATCTGTCATCCTTGGTCAATTAAAATCTCTAACAAAACTATCTAAGTTTATGTAGGTGTAAATGTGTTTAAATATGAGGAATACTATGCACCTCTATACAGTCTGTAGGTTGCAATCTGTATTAATAGGATGGTGGAACACATTTTTTACACAAAGTTGCAGATGATCAGTTTGTTTTTCCTTATTTAATTGCAAATTTAATCCTCAGTAATGCAATAGCTCAAAATGACCTAGTCATGCCCTTTTAAATTTATATGAGAACAGCAAAAAACCTTCAGCAAAGACCATGGTGTATCCTAAAAATACCCCCAAAGTTAAGCAGTATTTTCTGAGTTAAACCAAAACTGCAGTTTATTTACCCACTATCATAAAGAAAGAAATTTTGGTGCTATATTATGTTACTGTGTTTAATTTTGTTGGTCACATTTCATTACACCTTGAAGTGTAAGTTAACTTGATTGATGCAAATTGACAGATTATATCCAAGATCTAACCCAAGCATCCCAACAGTTTTTAGCAGATGCTGAGAATCTTTTGCTCTTACTCTGTATTTCAAAGCATATGCCTACATTTCAGATAATGTTTCTGTATTTCTGTGTGAGAAAACAAACTGTCATTCCTTGTTGAACTATATCCACAGCTTCTGAACTGTCAGTGCTTCACAGCATTATGATATCTGGTAATGTACATGTAATGTGTGAAACTGGAAATGTTGCTTTGAGTGTAAACATATCAAAGAATCATTCTGCCTGGTTTTTATGTTCATTATACAATCTTCACACCAATTTACTCTCAACTTATTGGACTTAGGTTACTAAAATTAAGCATGGATTTAAATCCACTATTTCTAACACATACCACTTTATTTCTTTCAAGTAACATGCAAGTAACTTCTGGCTCTTTCTGTAGCTAGAAGTTTGAATGGCAAACTGGTATTATCACGAAAGAGAGAGAAGGCTAAGTTTGCAAGCTCATTTTAATGGGACATAGAATGAGACCCTCTGAAAGTATGAGAACAGAGCAAAATGTGTTTTTAATTACAGGATAAGAATTGGAACAATTTCCTTTTTGCAAAAACAAAATCTTTCTTGTTAGCTGGGTGAAGTAGTGAAACATCAGGGATTTATAAAATGCTGCTTTCAAAGAGTGGTTAAAAAGTAATCTCTATAAAATGGATGTAACCTCCGGGGTTTGAGCACGGTCCTTGCCTGCCCACCTGAAATAGCATTCAGCAGAATCATACAAACTGCAGCTGATTATTTTCTTAAACCCTGAGCTTAAGTTAGACCTTCCTTAAGAAATAAATTGCTTCTGAATATGGAACAGAATCAGAACTATGGAACCAAAATAACACACAATTCCTAAAATAAAAAACATTTCAGACTTTAAACAAAACCCTATTTTATTCTGGTAGAGACTATTTAGAGGATTTTTAATGATTAGAAGGCATTCAGCCACAAATGGAAAGAATGTATTCAAGCCTCAATATGTTTTATTGCCAGGCTTCTAAAAATCCTGAATCTCAACCGTAACTGTGAATGACAGCGCTTTGATTTTTGCTAGAGGCAAGGCAAGACAAGAGAACACAGCCTTTTCACTGAGATCCCAGTCAGATGTCACTAAGTATAGTACACATGTAATCATAACACCTGATTGTTTTAAGATAAAGGTTGGATCACCAAATAAAGCCTAATCGTAGTACGGTACATCCAGGCTGGTTGGGACTGATGGAAGATGTGACTTTATAAATGCCCTTGCCAGCGAAATGAATAAGAATCTGTTTATCCTCTTCCCTTTTAAGACAAAAATGACAACAAACCCAAATCAAAACAAAAAAAAAAAAAAAAAAACTAAAAAAAAAAAAAAAAAAAAAAAAAACAAAAAAAAAGAAAGAAAAATAACAATACCAAATGACTTGGTTTCTTATTGAACAGAAACAAACAGTTTTGCATGTAACTACTAGAGAATCTCTGGATATTTTAATGAAGCTATGGATAGTATGTCATTCAGGTACTGTCAGAGGAACAGAAGTGTCCTCTTCTGGGAATGCATTGCTTGAATGTATCTGTCAATGGATGCCATCTGGTCCATTACAAAACAAGCCATGTTACACTTCAGAGATGTCCGTAGTTCTTCCTAAGAACATGGCCGCTGACAGAATGGGACAATACAAACTAGGAAAGGAACCTATCAGGTGCACAGATTATTCAAGGATATCTTTCTCCAGAGGTGATCCCCTGTAGTTCTGTGAGTAAAATTACTCTAAACCACAACCTGTTTGATATTTGCCACCCAGTAACAACAAAACTCATGTCTTCAGGCTGTCTTCTGACTTTGTCTATGTTTTATCTAAGCTACAAAGCAAGAAAAGAACTTTCTTTGGTTTATATATAACAATTCAGCACAGCTTTGTTTGCTGTACAATAAACTATCGTTCTGTAATCATTATCTATCAAGAAGAAGTTGTTCTCATGTTCATATTATCTAGGGTCATGTTATGGATTTCATTTCCCAGATGCAAGGAGTCTCCTGTGAACGTACTCCCCATGTTAGGGCCAATAATATTTGTGGTCATTGTGCCCTGTGAAATTAAGCAGCTGCTTTTTCAAAGCTTTTCCAACAACTAATCATGACCCAAAGGGAATGGACCACGTGTGGAGTTGTGGTTCTTCCCACACCAGGCTACCAATATAGCATACTGATAACATTGTGATGACTTGGCAAAGAAAATATAGATAGAACCATTTTCCACGAGAAAGTACTCTTTATTTGAAACCCAGAAGCTTAGAAAAACCATATTTATTTTGGCTTCAATATAGTTTTATGCATTAAGAGGGGAACATAGTTTTCTGGGAATTAAAATATATACAGTACTGAATGAAACAGAAATTTAACAAGAAGCTTAGGCGAAAGAAGCTAGTTTGACTGAAGTTGAGCTGCAGTCAGAATCCTTTCCATAACAATTATATCATTTTTTCTTTATATCTAGTCAGAATTAAGAAAAATCTCTCTTTGAACAGAATTTATTCAACATTCAACTCCATTCAAAAATTATTTTACTAACAGGCCTGAATGGTTAGATTTCCTTTTTCTGTGTTGGTTGCAGGTCATTCCTTTCCCACTTAAAGAGGCATTGAGATGTCCTCGAAGATGGCCAGTTTTAGAGGACTGGCTTTTGCATGACTAGAAGCCAGATTTAACCCAGCCAACCTATGGTCTTGTCCAAAGAAGGTGGCCTCCTTGCTCTCTTTCTGAAGTGACCAGAGAAGGTCAGCCCTTCAATGTGTTAAAATACCTGAATCTGTGCAGGTCGCTTCAAAAAAACATTAAGAGAGGCAATCAAGCCAATCCCTTGTTCAGCAATCCTTTAAGCACATTGTAAGGCACTCAAACTTATCTTTCTGTTTCTTGCTGAATAAGGAGAGACTAGTGAGCCGCAGCTTGAAGGACGGCAGCCAACTTCCAAATAGGATAACTGAAGGGTTTAGGGGTTTATGATGGGCCTTTTCATTAATTTTTTGGAGTTTTTGTCTTTTTTATTACTTAATTTGGTGCTATTAGCAGAAATGATGATTTCAGCTATGGCAGGGCAATGAACTAGCTGTATGGCTCTTAAAACTGAAGTGAAGCAAGTCATTGCCCCAGAAAAACAACATTGTTTATTGGTGGTGTGATAAAACCAGAAAGCATGTCGTAGCAGCTAGAGATCACCTATCAAGCTGACTGATTTGTTTATCAGTCTCACTGTAGCAGGTCTATCATAGAATCATAGAATCACAGAATAGTCAGGGTTGGAAAGGACCTTAAGATCATCCAGTTCCAACCCCCCTGCCATCGGCAGGGACATCTCACACTAAACCATGTCACCCAAAGCCTCATCCAACCTGGCCTTGAACACCATCAGGGATGGAGCATTCACAACCTCCCTGGGCAACCCATTCCAGTGACTCACCATCCTTACAGTAAAGAATTTCTTCCTTATATCCAATCTAAACTTCCTCTATTTAAGTTTTAACCTGTTACCCATCCTACCACTGCAGTCCCTAACAAAGAGTCCCTCCCCATCATCCTTATAGCCCCCTTCAGATACTGGAAGGCTGCTAGGAGGTCTCCACGCAGCCTTCTCTTCTCCAGGCTGAACAGCCCCAACTTTCTCAGCCTGTCTCCATACAGGAAGTGCTCCAGTCCCCTGATCATCCTTGTGGCCTCCTCTGGACTTGTTCCAACAGTTCCATGTCCTTTTTATGTTGAGGACACCAGAACTGCACACAATGCTCCAAGTGAGGTCTCACGAGAGCAGAGCAGAGGGGCAGGATCACCTCCTTCGACCTGCTGGTCACGCTCCTCTTGATGCAGCCCAGGATACGGTTGCTTTCTGGGCTGCGAGCACAACACTGATAAAGAATAAATTGATAAAGAATAGTTGTGAAAAAGGTGACTGAGGAAAATATCACAACAATACATTAACTAATTGTTGGTGTTTGACATCTCTGTGGCTGTCTAAATGGTTATTTATGTAACATTCATAGAATTTGTGTAAATGGAATATAAAAAAGGCACAGCAACTTAATGACTTCACAGTATCGGTCTTCACTAAAAAGAGTAGGGGGACTGCTATCATTAATATTGCAACTTTTCTTTTTTTTGCAAATAAAGCAGCACACTGACTCTATTAAATTATTTTAGGAACAGCACGAAACTTGTATGTGCTGTGTGCCACAAGCAAGGGCAATTCAGGTCAGGCAGGGACACTGAGATCCTGCTTGCTGGCACAGTTCTCCTTTCACCAACTCCGGCAGAAACCATTACTGCCTTTCTTAAAGGACATTGCCTCCTTTCACCTCTGTTCACCCTTTCACAAACACCCACTGGCACCTTCAGGGGTGAACCTTCCAGATCAGCAGGAATGAGAGAAGCTACATGGAATAGGAAGATGTATTATTTCTTCCACTGTGAAACACCTACATCGTGATTTTTTGACAGTATCTAGAATTGCAATTTATGACCTAGTTAGTCCTTTCTAGCTTCCTACATTCATTATACAGCAGTAGCATTATAAATAACATAGATATAAAAAAACCTTCATTATGATAATTGGTATGTTGTACTAGATGCATCTCTGATGTTAGATCAAATCACAGTCTATGTGCAATGTCATTGTCTCCCTTGCATTTTATATGAAATTTTTGCAACATGTGATTATATTACAACAAGATGTGCTATGTTCTCATTTGTTCCATTGTTGTATATGCAATTCAAAAGCCTTCTTAGTGTACTTTCTAAGGGAATTTTTGTTGTGCTTCTCTTCATGAGGTTTGTTCATACGCTGTTTAGTTCTAATGGTAGCTTTTGAGTCATCATTTTCTATACTTTAGAAGATATGGACAGTGGCAGTATCAGATCAATATCTGGAACCAAATCTATTATGTGTGTGTGTACACAGGAGAAAAAAAAAGGGATAAAAAAATAGAGAATTAGCTGAACATAACAGCCCTTTTGACGCATTTGTACTTTATGAAGTACAAATGCTCCATCCCTGGCAGTGTTCAAGGCCAGGTTGGATGGAGTCTTGGATGACATGGCTTAGTGTGAGTTGTGCCCTGCCCATGGCAGGGGGTTGAACTAGATGATCTTAAGGTCCTTTCCAATACAAGCTATTCTATGATTAAGTCTGTAAAGTTAGTTAAATAAGGTACGCTGGGACAGATCCTTAGGTTAGGATGTAAAATCAGCTTTTTCTAATGCTTTTGCATCCTATTTTCCTGTCAAGAATTTGAGTATTTTCAAGATGTGGCTTCATCGTATGATTGTCAAGAAATGCTGGTATTTTCATGGTGTGGTTGATAAATTCTTCCTATGGTAGAGTTAAGCAGGATAATTGAGTGTCTAACTGCTAGGATATTATTGAGCTGTAGGTCAAGTAATATCAGTTCTTGCCTCTGAATTTCAGCAGCATCCTACTCTAACAGATATTTAACAGCTATTGCTACTTTTTTGGGGCAAATGGAGCCCTGTTTTATAGAATTTCAATTCAGGTAAAAAGTTATGAGAATGCACTGAATCTTCTGCTATGAAAGAGAAAATGTTTAAGGTGGCTAACGTTATTACTGCCTGATAGAAAATCAGGTTTCTGAGGCCTGTTTATTTCCTTGTGTCTGTGTGATGTGACAGGAGAAGGTGATGACTGCACTTAAAGGGAGACATCAGTTACAGTGCAGTTCACAAATGCAGTTTGTTTTGCAATAATATCTTATCTGTCTGCTTTTTCCTTTCTTCAAAGGGCAGCTTTTTCATAAGCTTCTGATTTTCAGATTTCTTTCTTCTTTAAAATACTTAAATGTTAGCAAAGAGGACCTATATATTCACTCAGACAGAGTGTTTCAGGGGGCCTTGCTTACTCCAAACCAAGGTATTTCCAAAGTTAACTTCAAGATAGCTAGAAGTACAAGGTCAGCTTCCTAGTGGGCTCAAGCGTGTTAAATAATGCTGCTTTTGCACTGAGTTCCTATGGAAACTTTAGATGGAAACCCTGGGTACAGTAATTAAAATGCACGAGAGTCTCCACTGAGCTTTCTCCCTTTTTTTTTCTTCTTAATTTTTTTGTGGACTATTCCTATTAAAACCTCATGATGCCAATACCTTGCCAAAGCTGCTGGCTCAAACTGCATCATGAGTTCCCCCGTGCACCGATGCCTGATGTACTGCTCATTGGCACCCACCAGACTCTCACTGCTGCTGCAGATGCAGCAGTGTTCTACAAAAAAAACCCCACAATTTGCAAATCTCAGCTTTTATTAAGTGCCAGTGTAAATGATTTACACAGATGACTTAATCCATTTGAGTAAGCTGATGCTGAATTTGAGAGTTACATTATTTGATGAGTGAATATCCTACACAAATACCTGCTTGAACTGTTCATTCTTAGGCATTTCAGTTTCTATCAAAGAAAGTGTTACAGAACTGTTTCCTTAGTTATAACTAACTAAGATTGCTTATCACACTTACACTGTTTGCTTTGTATCCCAGAACATGGAATTTCTTTATAATGTAAAATACCCTAACTATTTTATGATTCTTCACATAAGCTTATGAGCCTTCCAGTATCTGAAGGGGGGCTATAGGGATGCTGGGGAGAGACTCTTCATTAGGGACTGTAGTGACAGGACAAGGGGTAACGGGTTAAAACTTAAACAGGGGAAGTTTAGATTGGATATAAGGAAAAAATTCTTTACTGTGAGGGTGCTGAGGCACTGGAATGGGTTGCCCAGGGAAGTTGAGAATGCTCCATCCTTGGCAGTGTTCAAGGCCAGGTTGGATGAGGCCTTGGGTGACATGGTTTAGTGTGAGGTGTCCCTGCCCATGGCAGGGGAGTTGGAACCGGATAATCTTAAGGTCCTTTCCAACCCAAACCATTCTATGATTCTGTGATTTACTGTGTCAATAAATAGTATTGTAGTATCTACTATATATTATACGTATAATAACAATGTTTGCCAGGGAAGAATTAGGACACGCTGGTTAGTTTTGGGCTGACCAAATAACACTCCGTCAAACAACTTTCAGGCAGCACTGGAGAGTTAGCACAGCTAAGGATGGTTCTCAGCATGCAATTTGGATGCAGGAAGCTAACTAGGTTTAATGCAATGCAGAAGGTTGTTTCACGCTAACTGGCCCCTTCCCAAGGACAGTCTGGGCACATTCAGATTAAATGGAATAGATATTCATGGCCCTGGTGTTCATGCTTACTTGTTGCTGCATTGACACGAGCCAAAGACTCTTGCAGGTGAGCATCACATGCCCTCAGATGTCTGTATTTCTCTAATTAACCTGTGCCCTAGAATCACAACACTGTGACCTGCTGAACATCTTGGGGAATTGCTTTGTCAGCTGTTTTTCAAAGAGCTCAGTTTTAGGACTAAACACAATCATGACAGAGGACTTCCTTACTATGATCATAATCAGCTTTATCACTCCACAGAGAGGAAAATAATATTTAGCCCAAAACATTGAATGAACAAGTAGTTGCATGAATAAAATACGAATTGACACTAAAACTTCTCCTTAGCTGCTCCAGCATTTTACCAAGTTTCTGAAGCCACCTTGTAGGTTTTGTTATTTGCTCAAGGGATAGCGTGCTCTTTTCTCCTTTCCCTTATCCCTGAGATGACTATTACATCAGGAGAAAATGCTTAAGAGGATTTGTTTCCTCTGTAGTACAAGCGATAGTACAAGTAGTGATGCAGCTGTCCATCAGTCTCCTTATCTGGGTATCAGAGCACATGACACACTGGATGATAGTGTCACTTCTGCTATTTCTCTAAAGTTACTTGACTATTATTTCTGTTGTGTATTCAATTGTATTTCATTACAATATTTTTTGCCTGTAGGTTTCAGTCTTCCTTCTTTTGCTTACAGCTTTATCAGCCTATGTGATACGTATTTTGTATAAGCAATATGTTATGAGAAATCATGCATAATGTATAAAGTAAAGCCTTTTAGGATCCATGTTTAACTTATTACAACTTTTGCATGCTATCTACATAGGACATGCAAATATAGTTAAATGTTCTGAGGAGGAAATGGAAAAGAATATGCACTCCCTATTTGATAATTTGAAGGAATTTTGTCACAAAAATAAATTTAGTATGATGTCAAAATCTGTATAATTAACCTAATCATAAGTAACTGTATAAATTCAGCTTAGCAATCTACTGCAAAGCAAAACCACCATGCAATTATGTTGCAATTACAAGTTAATTACATAGATATTACAGCATCTGCATTTTACTTATACTGTCTTTTTCCAAATTATAGTAATTAACCTTGCAGCTTCTAAGCTTTACCTTGCATAACAATAAAGAACACGACCTGGTTAAGGGCAATTTTTCTGCTCTTAGCTTTACTTCGGGTACAAATCTTACACAGCATCATTACACCAGCTAACTTAAGTTGAGAATTCTTTAAAGACAATAGCTAAGTTATTAATAATATGGTAATAATTTATAAACAATGCCTAACTTGAAATAAATATATATGTGTATATATATACATATAGATACTGAAAGTTTGGCCATAAATAATAAGATATCATTCAGATCAGGGGTTGATAAGATGTCTGGTGCAGTATTACTGACTTTCTCACTTTTCTGAGTTAAAAACTAAGGCTAGTTTTCATCTTCCCTTACTTTAGATACCTAAGATGGAATGAATTGCATTTCCTTGCTTCGTTTTCTGTAGAGGGAACAACTTGACAAGCTTAAACTAACTCATACCTTTCAGTATGCAGTCAGTGCAGCAACGAGTAAGCATGAGCACCAGGGCCATGAATATCATCTATTCTATCAATGATTTACAAAGTGAATGGGTGCCAAAAGCCAGTTTTTTCCCTCTGCAACAGCCTCTGTGCTCTTTTTTCTTATAGCCATTGACACCTGACCCATGATCCAAGCAGTCTAACATGGCTGTGCAAGCAATTCTTGTGAAACAGCACAGGTTTTTGTATTCTCAGTGCATTTTTTGTTTTCAGACCTACAGGACAAGGAAAAGTCAAGTCTGATACCCTATTTTCAGAAAGGCTCTTCCTCATGCTTCCTGTTATTATGCCCCCAGAAATCTAAGTGCTGAAATAACTGTTGCAGCTGAGTCCAGTACATGTACATAAAACAAAGTACTAGCCTTGTCCGAGAAAGTCTTTATAGACTAAATCAGAGGTTATAGGTGCATCTAATGAAACATGCATAGGAGAGGAGTAGGAAAGAGTGAAGCAATTGTGATTAACATGGTCAGCAGTATTTTCCCTGGAGTGTCATCTTTACTATTATCAAAATCAGACTTTCAGTAGATATTTTCAGGTTCCGATTTCTGCTTTATTGTCATGGTTTTTCTTTTTATAAAAGTAGCCTAAGACATCTGTGTTAAGCATCTTTTACATTGGACTCCAGAAGAATTACACTACATCTGTGAGGGGAAAGATGCAAGAGGTTTTAAACCTGCATGTTGTCAGGAGCATCTGAAAGTCTAATCATGACATGTTGTATACCCTTCCATTTCCTGAGCCTATACATTCACACCTAGTAGTGTAATCTTACATATTCAGATTAAGACATTTTGCCTCAGGAATGGACAGTAATTCAAAGAATTCCAGGAATACCAGTAAGAAGAACTGGTGATTTCCTATTCCTCACTATGACAAACTCCAGCTTAAAGTTAGCACAGTTCATTATAAAAAGGGAAATAAAAAAAATGCTGTTTCATATCCAGATATCTACAGCACTACCAAGAAAGTAAAGAGAAAAACTATGGCATAAATGAGAAAAGAATATGAAGACGAAGAAGACAACTGTATTATGTATTTGTATGTACATTTTTTAGACGGCTGTATATCCTAGTGTTTCCTCAATGCCTATCACGTTGTTAACTAACCACGAAATAATGTCATACCAGAAGACAACGTTTGTTCTTTAGCCTTTATTCACCCATATCAATAAACCTGACAAAGAGTTTTCCTGTGGAGAAGTACACTAAAGAATAAATGGGCTTAATTTGTTATGGGTGTTTTTTTCTCTTTCTCCTGGAATTTTGATTTTATATATATATATATATATTCTTTTATGATAAGCACATGTGATTTGACTATAAACATTCTTATTTCTCTGTACACTGTAAATGAAAGTGAATATTCCCTCATGCATTCAAAAATATTTGGAATAATTATATTCATTACAGTACGCACATAAGTCTGAACTCAGGTAGCCAAACTAGTGCTATGGACATTTAAATACATCAAAACACACTTATGTTAGCAGGGAAGGGGATCTGTTTAACTGACACAAAAAATATCTTGATATAAATTGATCATTAATACATTTAAGCTGGCAATTAAAAGATGGTGTCTAACCTTTAGAAGGCTGAGGTTCTGGAGCTGTAGTATTATCACTGGGCAAAATTAAATCAAGTTCAATATATTTCTAAAAGACCTCAAAAATAGGTTGTGCTTTTGATAGTGGGAGGGGAAAGTCAGTGAGCCAGGAGTTGTGCTTTTTTATAGCTCAGCAAGGTCAAAAGGGGCAACCTTTTACATTAGAAGCAAGTCGTTACGATTCAGGAGAATAACTAATGTTCTAACTAAAAAAGTTAGTAAAACTGGTTCATAAGAAACGCTCTGGGCACATCTAAACCTGTCAACTGAAGTATATAGATTGGTGGAAGAGTAGAAAATACAGCTACAGGAACAATATCCTAGGAGGCACGACACCAGGAAAAGAACAATTCAGGGAGGTTTTTCCTTCATCCTTATTTTTTGCCCAGGTAAATTCCCTGAAGTTTCTTGTTCTGTTAGCATTTCATTTCTAACCTACCACCTAAGTATATGACACAAAACCATTGACACTCCTCTCGTTTTGCTTAGACTCTGATTGTTTTAGGAACAGGTACAGCCTGTTTCAAACAGCTCTGAAATCAAAGGACAAACTTTCATTGCTTTCATTAAGCTTTGGCAAAACACTGTGGTGACAAATAGTGGACTGATAGATACTTTCCTTATAGCAGGGCTGGTTTTTAGTGAGTTCGCTGCAAGCTGAATTCAACCTTTTTATGTAGTTTTACACACACACTCACATGGTTCCTATAGACTTAAACATTTGAAAGGTATAATTAGGGAATCTCACTGAGACAGTCTACAGTTCTGATATCTTCCTCTTCTGATTCAGCATAGCAGGAAGGAATGACTATAGGAAAATGTTACCTTTTTATCATATCTGTCACTGCCATAACCAAGTGTATCAGATCCCTGTAAATTTGGCCATCATTTTTCATGCACTAAATTGCTGGCATTCATAGACCATTGTGCATTTCCTTTAAATATTCCCGGAAAACATTTCCTAGCTGTAGGCTTTGAATTAATCAATCAACTTTTGTTTTTATAGCACCGTTCTGGAAAATCCACTCATAGCACTTTCAGTAACAGAGATAAGAAAAAGGAATCCATACTCTCCTTTAAGACTAAAACATTTATCTTCTTGACTACATTCATTGAAGACATTTCAGCTGTGGAAGTTCCAACAGCTTTATACCTTTAGGAACTCTTTAACTTCAAAACTAGCAGATATGCATAGGAAGCAATAAAAGTATCCAGGTCATAAGCAAGAATATGGATCCAACTCGACCTTCGATTTGACCTAAATCAGGTCTTAATTTCCTCACTTGGGAAAATGATAAAAGATTTTAAAGTCATTTCTGCAAGCCATAGTGTGTCTGCTGAAGAGAAGCTGATGGGTTATTTAGTTACTCTTAGATGTCAACAACATGGATGTCTGCAGCTGAGCCCTTTTCAGTGTAATGAACAGAAATAGGATCTCTTATGACTCCCCTGTTCTGGATCTGAAGAGTCATGCCATTCAAGTGCCTGCTTCTCTCTCCTAATCATAAAAGGTTTTGAGCATGATTAGCTCTGGTGCAAACATCTGTGGAGACCTCTAGTGTTTACCAAATGAGTTTTGGTGTGAACTACAGCCCAACATCATAGTGATAGTTAAATAGCCAAATAGAAGACAAATCTGATAAGAAACCCTGCAAATCCCACCTCAGGCCTGAGCAATTCAATGAGTTAAATTTTAACTCCTTGAAATATGAGTTCACATATTTTAATTTTAATAGTTTGGGAAGAAAATCATACCATGAAATGATGGACTAGTAGCTATATTTACCAACTTAGGTAAGATCAAATTAACTAACATTTCAATTAAAATATTATTTCCATCTTAATGTATGAATATTAAAGCAGGAAACTTACCCAAAGTACAGACAGGTGCCTCCATGCATTCAAAAGCTAGTTTCTCAGTAAAATGAGGCACTAAATGGATTGAATGTATACTCGATGCCAGGTTTTATCAGATGGTTCATTGACCCCTATTCCCACAACTCATCCAGAAAAAATTATATTAGCACTTTGGGCACATGTCGAGAAGAGCTAGATCACCTGCCAAAGCACACTTGCAACTGGGCAGTTAAGGAAATAAGGACCAAATGAAGGAATTTCTCATATGAACAATACTCACAAAGAGAAAAATTTGGGGATCCAACTTGGAGTTGAAAACCTGGAAGAATGGGAGGGGAAGGCTTATTCTGCATTATAAAGTGAATTTTCTGCTTCTGTTCATCTCACTGCATCCTTGGATGTTTTGCAAACCTTGTCCTTGTCCTTGTGTCTTGTTTCTCGTACAAGCACCTTGCCGCATGCTGGTTGGCTCAGTTATACTGTATTTTGGGAGCCTCCTGATTACCTTGTACCAATCCATTTTTTGGAGGGGTCGATCCATCTGCTTTTCATCCATGTGTTAGCGCATTTATAAGGGATACTTCAATAGCATGATACATGTCCTACATTTGTTTTTGCAGGTAGAGTGCTATCTTGTCCTACAGAATAAGTGCTTCTATCCTGAATATATTTGAAATGTATTTTATTAGTGAAAAAATCAAAGAGTGACAAGGTCACTTATCTCTTGCTGTCAGGATGCATCTATGCTTTTATTTGCACATTTGCTGACAGGCTCTTTCTTCCTCTGGCAGGCTTAAAACATACTCCTTTCATCTGTTCTCAAGGTAAATGGAAGTCCTGTATGCAAACAAGGATCTGTTGAAACAGGCCTTCACTCACACCATGCTCTCTTGACCTGAGTTTGCTCATTTGGTAACAGTGGGATTCCAGTCAAGTAACTGTACCTGAAAATTAACCACCTAATGCTATCAGTTCAGCCACCTATGGTCTTTTGGCAATCTAGGGATTTTCAGGCTGTGAAAGGAGCCTTCTTTTCTCCTTTGTGAAAAGTGGCACAGACTCAAGGCAAACATGTCTCTGTAATGTTTTTTTTCTGGCTTAGCTGGAGGGCATCTATGATGTAGCAGTCAGAACATGTCAGCTCACTGTGCTGCACTCTCCCAGAACCTTAACACTAAAGTCCCAGCAAGTGTTGCCCTAGAAGAAGAGGGCAAGCTCCTTTCTCCTGTTCATAGTGGAGTCTGGGCATCACAGAGCTCCTCAGCCCAAAATTCTTGCCTTTCTCCCTTCCTCCAATACTCCAAGGAACAGTGGTTCCCTTTTCATTTCATTGTGGCCATTGCTTTAATTGGAGCAGCAAGAAAGAACCATGACGGGTTAGTGACAAGAGAGCAGGAAGGATCATAACATGAGCAAAACTCATCAGAGAGCCAGCAAACTCTTTGCATGGTTACAATAAGAATGATATTGAGAACTCCTATAAAGACTAAAGTAGTGACTCAACTCAGGAAAATAAAATAAAGCCTTCAGAGCTCAATAATCTGCAGTTTGTTTTCAATCATTCATATGCACATTCAGAAACTCAAAGTTAAATGGAAAGACAGAGATTGAAAGATGTCAGTATTTTTAGTACGTGTGCAGTAAACCACTAAAATATGTCCAGATTTGAGTAGACTGCTGTTACCTGTCACAATGAAGAGAGAAGCTACTTATTTTTTCAGCCCTGTGGAGAAGGACTTGGGGGTGTTGGTTGATGAGAAAATGAACATGAGCCGGCTGCAGTGTGTGCTCGCAGCCCAGAAAGCAACTGTATCCTGGGCTGCATCAAGAGGAGCGTGACCAGCAGGTCGAAGGAGGTGATCCTGCCCCTCTACTCTGCTCTCGGGAGACCTCACTTGGAGCATTGTGTGCAGTTCTGGTGTCCTCAACATAAAAAGGACATGGAACTGTTGGAACAAGTCCAGAGGAGGCCACGAGGATGATCAGGGGCTGGAGCACCTCCTGTATGAAGATAGGCTGAGAAAGTTGGGGCTGTTCAGCCTGGAGAAGAGAAGCTGCGTGGAGACCTCATAGCAGCCTTCCAGTATCTGAGGGGAGCTATAGGGATGCTGGGGAGGGACTCTTCATTAGGGACTGTAGTGACAGGACAACGGGTAACAGGTTTGAGCTTAAACAGGGAAGTTTAGATTGGATATAAGGAAGAAGTTCTTTACTGTGAGGGTGGTGAGGCACTGGAATGAGTTGCCCAAGGAAGTTGTGAATGCTCCATCCTTGGCGGTGTTCAAGGCCAGGTTGGACAGAGCCTTGGGTGCCATGGTTTAGTGTGAGGTGTCCCTGGCTATGGCAGGGGGTTGGAACTGGATAATCTTAAGGTCCTTTCCAACCCTAACTATTCTATGATTCTATGATTCTGTGATTTTTGATCAGCTGTGGTGGGTTGAGCCTGGCTGGATGCCAGGTGTCCACTAAAGCCACTTCCCTCCTCATCTAGACAGGGGAGAGAAAATATAAGGAGATGCTCATGGTTTGAGATAAGGACAGGGAGAGATCACTTACCAAATGCCATCATGGGCAAAACAGTCTCTATTTGGGCAAATTAGCTTAATTTATTACTTATCAAATCAGAGTAGCATAAGGAGAAATAAAAACCAAATCTTAAAAACATGTTCTTCCCACCCCTCCCTTCTTCCTGGACTTAATTCACCCCCAATACTCTACTTCCTCCCCTCTAGTAGCATGGGATAGAGGGAATGGGGGCTGTGGTTGATTCATCACACGTTGTCTCTGCTGCTCCTTCCTCCTCATGGGAGGACTCCTCACACTCTTCCTCTGCTCCAGGGTGGGGTCACAGGAGACAGTCCTCCATGAAGTTCTCTAATGTGAGTCCTTCTCATGGGATGCAGTTTTTCATGAACTGCTCCAGCATGGGTCTCTTCCATGGGGTGCATCCTTCAGGAACAGTCTGCTCCAGCATGAGTCCTTTCCATGGGCTGGGTGCAGATCTGCTCCACAGTGGACCTCAATGGGCTGCAGGGGCACAGCCTGCCTCACCACGGGCTGCACCACGAGCTGCAGAGGAATCTCTGCTCAGGTGCTTGGAGCACCTCCTCCTTTCTTCTTCACTGGTCTTGGTGTCTATGGGCTATTTCTCCCATGTATTCTCACTCCTTTCTCCAGCTACAGCTTTTCGTGCATTTTTTCCGTCTTAAACATCATATCCCCGAGGCGCTATCACTGATGCTGGTGGGCTCAGCCTTTGCCAGTGGTGGGTCTCTCTTGGATCCAGCTCTCATTGGCTCCATCAGACATGGTGGAAGTTTCTGTCACACAGAAACCATCCCTGTAGCCACTCTGCTACCAAAGCCTTGCCAAGCAAACCCAACACTAAAGGTATGACAGTATTAGAGTGTAGCAAAGTATCTTGTCATCATAAGTACTTTTTTATTGACAAGAGAGAAGTTCAGGTTAATGACCTGATTTCTCAAAGCTCTCAGCTATCCATTTTCCAGCCAGTAAGTACTGAATGTTTGGTGATCTCTGATTTCTTACAGACCTGTCCTGCCATTCAGGTTTCTAGCCGCTTAGTGATGGTTGTCCTGGGAATGTCCCAGTGTTCAAAACAGCAGTGTGTTTTCTGCTGCTTGAGGTTGTCAATACATTTAACAGGTCTAGCTAGAAAAACACATCCTTGTTTGTCAGGCACAGGGAACACAAGGACTTTGTCAGATTGCCAGTGGGAATTTAACAGGTCAGGTTGTCCTGCATATTCACTAGTATTTCATACGTCTAGCCTTCACCCTATAGAAGGCTTATGAGAGAAATGTTGCATAGACAAAGGATTTCAGTGTTTATTTGTAGAGATTGTATTCTTACAAGGTACCAGTGAGGTTTGCACGGGAAGCTAAAAGACTTCAGAAGCAGCATAAATATTGCTTAGAAGCTGTGTTTTTAATTATTTGCCTTTGATGAATCTCTTTGCTTCATTTTTTTGACAGATTTTTGACATACATTGTAAATGCAGCTCTAGATCTTCAGTAATCCTTACTTGGGGAATAATCCTACAACAGTATGTATGTACACATATATGCACGTTCCAATCTTCCTGCAGCTTGAGGTGAGAGAAAGGACATGGGGAAATATCCCCATTTCCTTTGGAGAGCTCCTGGTCTCCTCCAGGAGAAACTGTCCTGATGTTATCCCCTTCTCAGCTTGGGATAGTTACATCCTACATGAGGGCCCTTTATCCAGTCAAAGGTGCAGACACTTTGCCCTGTTCTATCATATGGGTGATTTTGCTGTCTGTAGCTTGGTTTTCATTGACTGAAATCATCAAGCCCAGAGTTTGTGACTATGTAAGCCAAACGTTGCTTACCTTTCACAGAGTGCTACAAGCAGCAAATTCAACATAGCATATAAGCAATGATCAAAGACTGGTTAATAGATAAAATGGATTAAATAAGAAAGAGAAGGAGGAGACTAAGAAGGATAAAGAGTAAAATAAAGAGCATGAGAAGGAGTCTCCTTACTCTTCTCGGTCTGTTGGGATTCACCACCAGCTCCTGTATGGTTGATTTAGTTATCTTCAGGCTTTTCCCATTTATCCAGTTATTTGTAATCCCAGCAAAAGAAAACAACCCAGAGAAGTTCTATTTCCAAATCGTACGTGATGACTTTTGAGGAGAGAGTTTAAAATTCATTATGGGTGTAAAAGCAAATCAAGCTGACAGAATGCTCAAATACACTGTGCTGCCCAGATTTATAATTGAAAAACCCTCTGCTGCATGAAATGAGTGAAATAGAGCAGATGAACCAGCAGACAAGCAGGAGATCAGAATTAAACAAATTTGTGTCAATAAATCCCACTTACTTATCAGATACCAGGAATTCATTTTCTCTCTATTTGGCCTTTCTGTCAGATAATGTGAGCAAATATTAGTTGGGAGAGGAGGGCAGAGGGCTTCCAGATTGTTTTCTGTTATTTATTCATTTTGTTTCACTTAAACAGGCAATAGCAAGGGCCTGAGTTAAGTTTCTGGGATGAAAAGGAGGGATGAAAGGATGTGTCTGATCATGATTCATAATGCTGTGGGATCAGTTCTCCTTTGGGATGTCCTAAATCCACTATTTGGGAACCCAGTTAATTTTTCAGATAGGCACCACCTGAGGCAAAGTAGGCTTTGCCTAAGTATCGCTGTAAAAGACACCGGAGGGTTTTGGTTGAGGAAGTATTTACCTGGGCATTGAACACTAGTTATATATCCAGTCTTGGCACAGTTTAGCAAAAATTATAAATGCTAGTTTCGTTTTGATCATAGACTTCAAGGTACAACTATTTTCTCCTGAGCAGATATGGGTGAAACATTTAGTGTAGTTGTTTCTCTTTAACAAGATCTCTGAAGTTATTGGAGCAAACTCTTCTGCATGCCCCCCAAAAACTTGATAATAAATACTAGATAAAGTTGAGCTGGCTAAACTGGGTGATAATCCTTGGTATTTATGTATGTCAGAGGGGAAACATTCAGGAAGAGGTCTTGATTGGTAGCAGGAAGCCAGCTTTAGTGTTGAGGCAGTGGTTCGTGTAATTGTGAACCATTTCTCATTGAATTCGAAGGGATTTCACACAGGCTGAAAATCAGGCAACGCAGAGCTGCTATGGCCAAGGAGCGGGTATCTACATATTAGTCTCACAGCACATGGTGCCTCTTCCAGCCCTTCCACACAACTGGTAGCATGATTGAACTCATGTTGCCCTAGGATCTAACATTAAAATAAAGGAAGGAAGAGATTTATTTTAGTTGATTTTCCTCCCACAGTCTTTTTGCTCAGACACTTTTCCTAGGATCTGACTAGTTTGTCATTTTTGTTTACAACATCCACCAATTTCTAGAGCAATGCGAGTCAAATGAGTTTTATGAGCTTGGCAACAGATTATCAGATGAGACAACTCTGGAAAGTGGTTAAAAATATGAAGGAAATCTAATTAGAGCCTGTTTCTGAGCTCTTGGCCTCAGTGTAGGAAAAGCAGTTGTGAGAAGAACAGCACATCAACAGTTACGTCTGCCTGCTGAAAGACGTTATTTCAGAAGAAAAATTGACATTAAAAACAAGGCTAAGCTTTCAGATCAGAGAGGGTTTTATGTGTCTTTTTGGAATTGATGATACACCAAGTGCTGTGCGCAATATTAATCACATGTAATTATTCTCATTTGCTCTCGTCATCTTTCTAGGAAGATAACAAAAGGTACCAATGCTTACGTTAGTAAGTTGTAATCATTCAACATTGACCATTTTACACATAGAAATACAAGCTTGTATTTCTATGGGGGTCAGTGGTCAGTAGACTCAAAATCTATTTCCTTTTTCATTCAGTAACACAGCTGTGAGGTATGAAAAAACCTCAAGCTCAGCTTGGACAAACATCCAAAATGTCAAAGGCTTATCCAGAGTATGCATAAAGAGTATGCAAAGCAAAACAGAACCTTGGTGATTTTTGGTGCCTTAGAATCATAGAATCATAGCATAGTTAGGGTTGGAATGGACCTTAAGATCATCTAGTTCCAACCCCCCTGCCATCGGCAGGGACACCCCACACTAAACCATGGCACCCAAGGCTCTGTCCAACCTGGCCTTGAACACTGCCAAGGATGGAGCATTCACAACCTCCCTGGGCAACCCATTCCAGTGCCTCACCACCCTCACAGTAAAGAATTTCTTCCTTATATCCAATCTGAACTTCCCCTGTTTCAGTTTGAACCCGTTACCCCTTGTCCTGTCACTACAGTCCCTAATGAAGAGTCCCTCCCCAGCATCCTTGTAGGCTCCCTTCAGACACTGTAAGGCTGCTCTGAGGTCTCCACGCAGCTTCTCTTCTCCAGGCTGAACAGCCCCAACTTTCTCAGCCTGTCTTCATACAAGAGGTGCTCCAGTCCCCTGATCATCCTTGTGGCCTCCTCTGGACTTGTTCCAACAGTTCCATGTCCTTTTGATGTTGAGGACACCAGAACTGCACACAATGCTCCAAGTGAGGTCTCACAAGAGCAGAGGGGCAGGATCACCTCCTTCGACCTGCTAGTCACTCTCCTTTTGATGCAGTCCAGTTGTTCTTTAACAAATGGAAAATGAAAGTGTAAATTGATCTTGTAAAGTAATTTGGAAGCTTTGTAACTTTTTGTCCTCAAATTTGTGTAATATTTTAAGCAGAAAATTTTCATACCCATAAATCTTCATATCAATCCATATTTGAAAGCTTGTGCAGGCACACAGTGTATCTTGTGCTTCTGTGCTGTATTTATCAAATTTACCTGCACAGTGATCAGTACTAACCTCAGAGAGGGCTCAAAGCTTTCTCTTATTACAGGGCTAAATTATGTGTTATACTGAAGTTAGAAATGGGGTTTGAGGGGCATTATTTTCCTTCTGGTAGATGGCTTGTTTAAATGCAGGTTTTCTCTGTAGATTCAGTCTTACTCAACTAATCTAAGCACAGGATGCGGCCTGAGGAAGTTCCACATTATCATTAACATTGACTCCCTGGGTGCCTTTTCCTAGTTCTTGCCTCTACCTAACTTTTCCAAATTATCTATTGGGGAAATCACTTAATTGCCCGTGTCCCAGGAGTTCTGTGGGAATCATTTAATTAGTCTGGAAGGTGCTCTTGAAACTAACAATTTATTTCATTTTATTTATATTCTGTCTGATTAATCAGTGCTCGAGGTGCAAACTGTTCAAAGTCATTGGATTTATTTTTTCTTGGCAAAAAGGGAAACAGTGACTAAAAAGCTCAGACTTTGGATGTAGCACCTTTCAATACTTGTCAGTGCCTGCTTTAACTCCCTAGCCAACCATTCCCTTGACTAAGTGACAGAAAAGGTCTGTTTCCTAGTTCCAGAACTAGATGATGATCACTATAATTTCATTATATTTTCTCCATTAGTTTCAGCTTTGCCTTTTAATTAAAATGTAAAGGAATGACAGATCCCCCATGCTCACTCTAAGTCTTTACTGAAAGTTCAACATCCCAAGTGGGACTTTGACTCACATTATCACAGAGCAAAAGTTCAAAGCACTAAACCAGGGAACATTAATGTGTCAAGCAAGTAAGCTAGCACTTACCAGGATCAATTTTCCACTTAGGCAGCTTTTTCCAATTGTGCTAACTCCCACTGAATCCATACCCACTAATGGATCAAAGCTGAGAGGATAGGAATCCTAAAAACATCAATTCCCAAAGCTCGTTAATATAATATTACAATTGCACCCACTAGCGTTGCTATGAGGGGTAGTTTTGTTTTAATAAAGTTGGATTTGTGTTTTCTTCTTGTTGCAGAGAGGATTTTGGACCCAGTATGGAAGTTTACCATCTTAATGCTTTAAATTGACTTGCAGATTGGCTGATTATTATTTATTCAATAAGTTTACATGGGTGTTCAATGAAACACTAAGCTACTACAGCAGTAATAAAAACAAGGATAAGAAGTTATATTCAGTACTGAAAAAGATTTTTCTCGTTGGCATATGTTCTATTTGACTACCACTGTAACTCCTGGTGAAGGAGACTACCTCAACTCAGTCATTAGTTTGTCTTTCTACTCCCACCCAGATAATTCTTCAGAACATATGAACACACAATGTTATAGCTTCTGCTTGTTCTTTTAAAACTGATAATAACATTAGAAATATAGAGAAAAGCTTTCAGTGAATGGTTTGAGAACAATGACAAAATAAAATTGAATTGTCAAGGTATTTGAAATAAATTACATCTGAACATCCTTTTCAATTTTTCTTCTCTTTCTTCCTTGTTATCGCTCAGTTTCAAGAGGTGGACCTAATATATATTCTCTCAGTTAAACCACTGTAATGTCCTCAGCCTTAAAATTCCTGCATTGATGCTATTAAACTGGAACAAAATTAACAGTTCTGTGGAGGTACAACAACATCAACAGCAGATTTCTAGATAAGGACAGTAAATCTCTGCTGCGGCTCTTCTCTTGAGGTGTCTACGTCTTACTGAAAGGATAGACTCCCACAGTGTTGTGATTTTTGAGGCCAGTATGTTACAAAAGCATCTGTCAGATTTTGGTATTATCTGATAGTTAAACTGACCGCACAGCGTGAGTTAAAAATGATTGTGTGTAAAATGTGCAACTTATGCTGCACACTAAACAAATGTAGTTTTGCTATTGAGAAGGTGTTCTTTAAAGGCTTGGCTGAAAACAAAATATGTATTTTTTGAAAGATTTTCTTAGCCTTGAAAAATCAGAGATTCCAGGCAGAAATTTGTACATGAAACACATCTAGTTTTGCAATAGCTTCATACTTCTAGCATGTGACAAATTACAAAACAGCTGTCTTTTGAAACTTGGGTACTGAGGTAACATCCACAGCAAAGCTTCTGTTTGTATGTTGAAATACCAGATATGCATTGATACGCATTATAAAATGCATTACCTTCCTATGGAAAGTCAGAAGAACTTGAAAAACACTTCTAAGAAACCCTCTATGCAGAATTACATTGCTTAAGGTAGCTTTGGAAATAATATGGATTATACAGCAAACACACTTTTGTTATTCAGTCCTGCATGGGAGGAGACGGAGAGACAGTTTGATTTAATTATTCACACAGTAGTTTAAAAAACCCAATAAGTATAAAGTTGATGTGCTGAAAACAACTGACAAAATAAGAAAAGCAAGGATTTGACCTGCATGCGTGACAATTGAATATCTCTCTGTATAATAATTCAGAACATTCGGAGGTTAACTAAAGAGAAACTAATGTCTTTCTGTTGTCAAGGTTGAGTTGATTTCTCATTATAAGCCATATTCTAACAGTCCCACAAACATAATCAGTTGTAGGAGAAGCTGGTAGCGATCAGTACATTTAGGTTGCCTAACATGTTTCATTATGAGGGATTCCAGTGACTTCTTTTTCCTCTGAGAAGTAGTAAGACCATTGTCAATGAACTGTCACATAGACATTTTTTACGTGATGACAGGGAGGTCCCTGTCTGATTCAGTGAATTGAAACACGGAATTACGTTTGCAGTCATTATCAGTTGCTCAGTCTTGCAGCCTTAATAACAGCTGAGAAACCTTGTTTACTTTCCCCTTAAGTAACATTTAATGCACACCATTCTAATACCTAAAATGTCAGAGGTTTTTTTTCCCTTTAAACCCAAAGCACTGCCTCTTTCCTGACATTCTCAATTTTTCTGACTCTGCTCATTGTTCTCTTCTTACCTTTTGGCATTTTTTTCAAAACCGTGCAATAAAAAATGTCAGAGGAAATTTAAATCACAAAATCCATAATGTTCTCTCTGAAAAGTCAAACTGAGAGTCTAGTGGTAGTTATGCCTACATGTGGCATTAGTTTCTCTGCAGTAGAAGCTGAATTGCCAATTGATAAATACCAGAATTCTAGCTAAATCTTCTCTCTATGTTATTAATTTGATGTTCACTGGTGATATGTTGAAGATGAATCAGGATGAAGTCTATTTTGTGTCCTCACTGACAGCAGTCAAGGTTGTGCTTTTCACATTCCAAGCAGGGGCTTATAATTTTATCCTCAAGAATATTTGCTCAATATAGGTATGGACTGAGTGAGTATTCCTATCTGAATCATTAACTTGAAAGAAGAGGAGCACTGAAATATACCCAAATCCACAAATTACTTCCCTTTGTGTGCCACACAAAGAAAGGCACAGGTCACCCCAAGTAACTCCGGATACAGCATCAAACACTTTAGAACAGGACTCTTACCTAGGTCATCATATGCATCTAATGATCAATAAATGCAATAATATGCACAGCATCATTTTGGATTATTGTTTTGGATTGCACAGCCTGTCTATCAGAGCTTAACCATGTAAAGATAGGAAGATATGGAGACTGACATAAAAAAGGTCTTGGATTCATAGATGCTATTGTCTAGCTTTATCATTAGTTATTATGTATTTATATGCAACTAGACCAACATCCCAAAGCACTTTCATGTATGCAAGTAGAGAGTATAACAGTCCATACCTGAAAAGGCAAATCTATTTTGTCAGAAATCCTTGTCTTAAGGTTGATTAAATCATTTCAGAAGGAGTTTTTGAATGTCAGTGTTCGCTTTACCACACATACCTAATGAATATAAGGCAATTATAATGAAGTCTATTCAAGCAGTCTCAGGATTAAAAGTATCCAATCCTTTAAAAAACAGATTTAATCAAGACTATTCCATTTATTGTCACTGTGGAAACCTAAGGAAGTAAATGTAATTTAAACCATTCAAAATATCTTAAAACCACCCCAAACCCACCCTTATTTTATTAATTGACAACTGAACCTGAGAAAATCAGTATCAAGGCAACAGGCCACAGACTAAAATGAAAATGTCTGTCACCAGTAATTATTTTATCCTACCTAATGGGTCTTTTCTCGTGCACCCCGCTGTTAACTCCAGAGCTGTGACTGTCAGCAGAGTTAGACAGATGTCAAATTAGGCTCAGCAGCGATCAGATACTGTATTGTGATAGGAAAGCAGTTTGATTAACATTAAAAATTCAGATCTGTAGACAGTTCATCAAGCCCGTGTGTGAGTCAGGCAACATTTTTTGCGTTGAAAATCATGTTAAAAGCATGGTACTAGAACTCATCCAAGACACATTTTTTTGCATGTTATTCCCTACAATACGTTAAGACCTGAATCCTGCCCAAACGTGGGTCCAAACATGAGACAGCCCAGATAGAAATTTCTCTATCTCAGGCAGTATATAATGAGGGAAACAAGCAATCCCGTGATCCATGTAGCATGCGATGCCTAAAAGAAATTTAATCTCATCTACCTACAGACCTTTTTAGTGTAGGTGCTGAAGTCCAAATAAACTGTCCTCTGTATGAGCAAATATAATCGGTGCAGGGCACCATTCGTCTGACCTCTTTTAGATGGCCAGAGAGAGATGAATCATGACTCAAAATTGTCTGTTTCTCTTCAGTGACTATAAAAAGACCCCTCGATGGCTAGCTTATATGTCAGAATCTCTACTGTAGTTGCATGATTTAGGTGAGATGACTTTTATCCCGGTCTTCATAAATTTCACAGCATGTGGAACTAGTTTTTATTGTATTATTACAAGCTACTTAAATTAAAAATGTTTAGCAAATATCTGAATTTCATCAAGTTTCACGTTTTTTTCTTTCTGTAAGAAAGCTTCCCGTAGTTATGTATTACTATGGAAAAATGTTGCAATTTAGATTAATACTTAAAATATTTACCATTTAGGTGACATATTCTTCCAACAAAAGTACTTGCACATTTCCAGCACTGTTGAAAGAGCAAGCCTATAGGGAACAGTCTAACTTTTTATTGATATCAGAGTACTTTAGCATTGTTCCCCCAAGTATCTTCCCTTTATCATCTCTGTAGCACCTGCCTCTGGTGTCTGTCTACAGTTTTGCCACTACCTTTTGTTGCTCCAGTTGTTTCAAATGCTTCTCGCATCATACCCTGCTTTGCCATCCTTATGTAAACTCTATCTGAAACTTTTATTATTCACTTGTTATCTCTTGCCCTTTTGCTCTCTCTTTTCAACTGCTGTTATTTGGATCTCTAAGGTGAGCAGTACAACTTCCAAATGCTTTTCAAGACATGGTTTGTCTGAAAAATATTCTACAGTATGTAGTGATAGGACAAAGGGGAATGGCTTTAACCTGCCAGAGGGGAGACTGAGATGAGCTCTTAGGCAGAAGCTCTTCCCTGTGAGGGTGCTGAGGCGCTGGCCCAGGGTGCCCAGAGAAGCTGTGGCTGCCCCATCCCTGGCAGTGTTCAAGGCCAGGTTGGACACAGGGGCTTGGAGCAAGCTGCTCTAGTGGAAGGTGTCCCTGCCTGTGGCAGGGGATTGGAACTGGATGAGCTTTTAGGTTTCTTCCAGCCCAAACTGTTCCATGATTCTATGACAGTACTGTATAGTATTTTAATAATTCATTTGTATGTAATTCTGGGCTTTCTGGATTTTTCCAAGAGTGGAGTTGCTCATTGATTATTTTTCTCATAGCAACAGATGAAGGAGCCACAGGAGGAAGAGAATCTCAGCATTCTAGTGATTTCTAATTTAACATTTGATACCTTTCAAGAGACAAAAGAGTTCAGTTTTACTTAAGCAAAGGTAAACAGTTCCTCTTGAAGGTGTTGAATATGAGGATGGCAAGTTCAGCCAAAAGAGTTACTGAACAGACTAAGTCATGTGCCTTGGTCAGATAGTTGGTATGATAAACAAAAGGAAAAGAAGGCATGTAGCAATGTAAAAGCTGAAATGAATTCTTTAAATGCAGTGGTTTATGACCAAACTCAGAGATTATCACAAATCTACAGAAAACCTAAACTAGGCACCCTCTCCTCTGCCTGTGTCTCTATCTTGCTTATCTCTAGATTTAAATTCCATGTAACAGCCTTAGGCTGGCTTGAGCTGACATTAACACACTATAGGACTGAATTCCCTGGAAGAGTTCCGAGAGGATGTACACCATGCCTGATAGACAGAAGCCCCAGATTCAAAGCTGACCCAAGGCAATCAGCACACATGGTGCATTGTAGCAAGAGGTGGATGAAATAACTGAGAACAGGGTATCTGAGTATAGACAGCACTTTGAGAATCTTTCTGTGCTGTTTCAGAAGCAAACTGACTCACCCAGAACCACATCAGCTCTCAATGCACACATTGCTGTTTCACATGTCTTTGAAGGACTTCAGAGAAGGTCTGAGGAGCCAGCGAAACACCAAGAGGTGCCTTCAAGGGAGAAACCTCAGCTGTGTGCCACGCCAATTGTGTTAGCTTCACATATAGAATCACAGAATCATAGGATGGTTAGGGTTGGAAAGGACCTTAAGATCATCTATAGCAGAATAGTATGTGATCTCTCAAAAGGATGCAGGAGACAGCAAACGTAATTTATATCTTTTCTGCTTATAGATCTCATACGCTAGGAGGAGATCAATTACAACAGTCCAAGTGTACCTAAAACGACATTATCTTTGTGTTAGATTACTGCTCTCTGTCAGTACTTAAGCATATAACTGATATGAACTTAAAGTGATTGGCAGTGCTTTGCCATACCCTCCCTCAGCAATTGCATTACACTGTTTGCATGCAGCTTAAAAGCTGCCAGCTTCAGAAAGGACTGTCTGAGTCCTTGACAGAAAAAAACAAAAACAGTGACAGTGGAATAAGGCGGGATTAAAAAGAATCTGTTGTTTTCTTGGTTTTTTCCCTTAAAAAGTCCTGGGGAAAATGTACTTAACATTTTTGTTACAATGTTCTTTACATTTCTTTTCAATCTATTTCTAGCAAAAAAATGAAGGGAAGGAGGAAAAAGAGTAAAATCTGGTAATGAAAATAAAGCAAAGTATGATAACTAACACAAAAGTATTAAGTACTGGCTGCAGAATTTGCTCTGCCTTAGTGCAAGTTTCCATGGTATCTCCCGCTTGTAGATTCTTTGTTATGTAGTAGGTTAAGCTTATGCAGCTTTGAGTAGAAGCATTAAAGGGTATCTCCCTAGCGGTGCTCAAGGCCAGGTTGGACAGAGCCTTGTGTGACATGGTCTAGTGTGAGGCTTCCCTGCCCATGGCGATGGGAATTGGGACTGGATGATCTTAAGGTCCTTTCCAACCCAAACCATTCTATGATTCTTTGATTCATGAAATGTAAAGAAAACTCTTTTTTTCAGATCTCTTCATAACTGTTGAATTCACTTTGAAGTCAGCCAGAGGGCCCAAAACAATTGGAAGGAAAATTGACATGCGGTCGTGTAAACACGCAGACACATAGACAAGCGCACATACGCATGTATATATCCCACTAATACCTAAGCTTATGAAATCAGGCTAAAACTGCATGATGTGGAACATGTTAAAATGCAAAAGTAAACTGCTGATGTAAACATGTTTTGACGAGTAACAGTTTATTAACAATTTATGTGTATGAAAATGCACAGACAGGACAGTACAGAAACAGCCTTGGTTTTTTTTCTTTTTCCTTTTTAGGGTTTTTTCCCCTGAAAACAAGGTTTAATGTTGAATAGATGGTTATGGGATGTTCCAAAGAAAAGATGTGAAATAGAAGATTTTCCTTCTCTGTGAAGAAATAAAAGGCACATAAAAGAACGGTAACTCCAGAGAATCAATTGGATTGAGCTCATAGATAGTGTTTTAAGGCCTAATAGCAGGGGACTGCAAGAGACTAGCATGACAGGAAAGGCAGGAGAATGAAATACTGTATGATCAGATAAGGGAGACAGGTAAGATTGTGATTATGGGTGCTTTTAGCCTCCCTAACAATTATGGAGAAACCTTTGAGATATTGGCTGATGGCATGTGGAACGATTGACACAACAAATGATTGTTTCCTGAAGCAATATATCAAGGACTCTGCGAACAATTATTTCTAGTTTTGATGTTATTCAGTGCCAGGATTTTAATAAGCGTCTACGGAACTGCTCATCTATTTGATGTAGTGCAGCAAATATAAAATACAGGATATTTCCTGGAAACCGTTACCAGACTTTCAATGGATTCTGAATCATAAAATAAGATTTGGGAATTAGATGGTGGATGTAACAGCATGATTTGCTTGTGGAAAGCAAAGACCTACCAATACATCTTCGTGTGCTTCCCATCCCATCATAAGAGTCTTTACAAAGACTAGATTCCAGAGTGCTTTTCACCTTGTATTGCATTTCAGTCTCTGGAGTCTTTGATGCTTTACTTCTTGAATGTTAAGATAAAACCTTCTCACTCGTTTGAACTTAGTCCCGAAGTTAATCTGAATCAGAACAGAGAAGAAGCTGGACATAAGATCACGGACATTTTGGAAAGTACCTCAGGAAGTCTGTGGTGCATTTCCCTACTAAAGAGAGTCATGTAAAGCAGGATACCCAAGGCTGTGTCTAAGAGATTGTCTTTTAGGTGTCTCAAAGGATGGAATCCACAACCTTCTGTTCCAGTGGTGGATCACCATCACAGTAAAAAGCCCAGTCAGTACCAGACATAGCCATCCAGGTATGCCTCACTAGGGCTGCATGGAGAGGAAGTATAATCTCCCTCCACTTACTGGAAATGCTCCTTCTAGTACAGCCCAGGAGGCTTTTGGTTCTCTTTCTTACTAAGCTCATTGCTGACTTATGCTTAACTTGGTATCTCTCAGTACCACCAGGTCCACTTCTGCAAAGCTGCTCTCCATCCACTTGGCTCCTAGCCTCTCTTGGTGCCTAGTGTTATTTGTTCCCAGGCATAAGACTTGGCATTTCCTTTTGTGGACCTTCATGAGATTCTTTTTTTGCCCACTTCTTCAGCCTGTCTCACAGTCCAGATCATTATGAAAGTATTAAATAGTATTCACTCTGTTATTCACCTCTGGGGTTCACTACTGGTGACTGAGTTCCAGTGGTCTTTGTTCCACTGAAGTCTCTTCCCTCTGAGCCTGGCAATTCATTTAGTCTCCAGTTTTCTAGGCTATACATCCTCAGTTTGCCCATAAAAATGCTGTGTGAGATAGCGCAGAAAACTTCACTAAAGTGAAGAGAAACCAGATCCATTGCTTTCCCCTCATCACATGAGCCAGCCATCCCATCAGTGGGTGCTATCAGCTTGGCCAGGCAGGATTTCCTCTTCATGCACTCTTGCAAGAAGGTTCTTTGCACCTCAGCCCACAAAAGAAAAGTATTTATAATTTAAATAAACCTTAGAAGATTAATAATGAGAATGACAAAGCAAAATGAGAATACTAAAGGGAAAAAAAAATAATAACCAGATCCAAGCTGAAATGAAAAATTAACAAGAAAGTTCCAGAAAATATCCAGATAGTGGGAAAACTTGGAAACTTTGAACAGGAAAGGAGCCAAAAACCCCTGTAAGGATTTTATAGCAGGCTATGTACATGCACAGCCTACAGCACAACAGCCCACAGCAAGCCATTTATTTGTGCCACAAAGAAGCAGTTCTCATCTATTCAATTTAATCTTTTTCAAAGCAATGAGATCTTATATCTGCTTATGTATCACATGCATACAAACAAGTTTAAATGGTTTGGCATTGCCTTAATGTTAATTTGATTATTTCTTAGTTATTTCTTAGTATAAAATCTATGTTCTGTGAACTTTCACATCAAACATTAAGCTAAGAACGTTTGAGAGTATATTTGTCTGCTGCACTTGATGCTTATTCCCTTCACAAGGTCTACTTTTCATCTATCATCCTTTCGAAACATGGAAATGCATCTCTTCCCAAATACATACCATAACACCCCGTGGGGTATGGATAGGTAGCCAGGAAGGAGCACAGTTGGAATGGAAGGTTTTGTTTCAGTTCTAAGACTGCATACTGCCTGGAATATACCTGTTTTCTCCTAAATTTTCATAGACTAGGATGCAGCTCACCGTACTTACATGTAAAATAAGATTTACACACCTAAGGGTACCAACAATCAGCAACCAGTCCAGTTCGCTCACTTTCTAGGACTACCTAAATACAAACATGTCTAAATCTGATGCACAAATATTCTTTTAATATTCTAGTTTATTGGTAACTTCTCTTGAGTGCTCCAAAGTGCTTGTTTTCTGTCTGCAGGGCTCCTGCAACTTAATATTGGGTGGGCAAGTAGTTTTCTAATGCCCAGGCCACTGAGGAAGTTTAAAAAGCTTATGATGTGATTTCTATTTTATCATACAGCAGTTGAGTGAGTCAGGTGCTCGGCCCAGAAATGGTAGAATTGTACTCTAGACATTACCTCACTTGCTGTGACTACCTCATACACCACACGTACCACGAAAAACTGCCTTGGCATCGACTTCAAGGGGGTTTTCGAGACATTGTTCTTCCATCCAGTGTCAAGGGTACAACCGTTCCAACCTTTCTTCACCTCAGTTATCTTGCGCTATGTGGTCCTTTAGAAAATGAACAGCTGTGCATATTGCTACTGTATTTTGGAACTCTTGTATTTGAGCCTTTTCTGGTCATTTGAAGCCAAAATCTGGCATATAGTATGTATGCACTCTTGTACTACGGTACGAAATATTTCTCCTCTTTAATGCATTAGCAGTTATGAGGAGTCACATTTTAGTAGCCCGGTTAACCTCTCAGAAAGATGCAGTTGATACCCGTAGTATATGGAGCATAACATTTTAATTTTCAAGAAGCTGTAGGTGTAGATTCAGCTCATAGACTCTTCCTTAACACAGAGCAGCTGGGATTGAAGATGGAATGAAACAGCAGATGTTTAACATATATAATGGCTTTTGTAAAAGGGACTGTGTCAAATTGGGGAAATGGTTACTGTATGGGTGATTCCATCAGGCTTTTGTTCCCTCTTCAGACTGTTTCAATATGTATGAATCATAAATCTATAAAAGATTTGAACACTATTAATCCCCAAAGAAGATACAACTAGAAATAAATCTTAAAATTGTGATTTTTAATACATATGTATGTTGGTTTATGAGACATCTACAGAATATTGAGACCTTTTATGTTTGCTCTCCCCCCTTCCTGGCTCTACCATCGTTACAAAATTATATGACTCGGTTGTAATGTGCAATACTAATAATTAAGAAGAGAATGCACGGGGTGATGTACATTATCATACTGTCTTATACAACGTGGCATACCACTCAGTGCTTGAGTCCCATTATTGTCTGTGCATGCTGGAAATAATTGTTTCCAGAAGGCAGACTAGAAATTCAAAGGAGTCGATTCTTCCCTTATTGTTGAGATGGAGTTTTCCCATATCAGCAAAGTAATATCTTAAAATATTTATATAGTATGTGCATACACGCATTTGCAATGTGATGTTGAAAATAATGTAAGGAGTATTCTTCTTTGTGTGAGCACTTGTATTTCCGTACAATGATCATATATGTGCATATATATCTTGAATCCTTATACCTACCTTTGTATTTGTACACTTTGGTTCTCCTCTTAGGGCATAGTAACTTTCATACACTGGTTTTTCTGTTTTGTTCAGTTTCTTATCTTACATATGCATGAACTGGAAAAAATCATAGGTGCAAGACAGAAGGAGGAATATGTAAGAACTGTTGTTCACAGGTGAAGCTGTAAAAAGATAGAGAGTGAAAAATTAGATGGCAAATAATGAAGCCCATAGAGCGAACAGGAGTATGACAATAATGTGAGCCAAGAGTTGTGATTAAATGGTTTAAACTTGCAACAATCATGCTTTAGTATTAACTGTCACATACCAAAAGAAATTAAAATATATTCTGCTTAAGGAAAAATTATGTTTATATGAAGATGAATATACTTATAAAATGAATGAATCACAAAGACATGTATGAACTGATGCCAAACACATAACATCTTTGTTTTGTACTGTTTCCTTCCTTTGTCCCCATTTCTTGTTTATGTTTTATCATTGTCTTGTTCTCAGTCTTTCAACTTAAAATAATTATTCATTGATTTTGGAAACACATATGAGATGAATCTCAGTGGGTTACTGAGGGCACAGAAGGTTAAGCATGTTCATGTGTTTGAGTACTGAGTGAATGATAACTTATCTGAAAAAGGAATTATCATTATTCGCTGGTACATGCTTTTTCCATGTAGTACATTCAACAGTGCTTAGCCTGACCCAATTTTAAGTAATCTTTGCGACAATTCTTGTGATAATCCTTGTGACAGGACTCTTACTATACCTGTTGACTGAGAGGATGCTGCTGACTCATCAGTGGAAATATTTTCTCTTATTCAACCTAAATGCGAATAAAGAAAACCTCACATGTTAAGTTCAGGCTTCTGAAGCCTCAGATTACTTTACATGACTGGGGAGGAGTCACTTTGTTTTAACAATATAAGAACTCAGTATCTGATTTCCCCATTATGGTATACATCATCCTCAATAGATCATTTTCAGTTTGACATCCTCATTCGTTTACTTCTTTCTTTATTTCATTTCATTATTAATTTTTTTTTAAGAATTAGGCTCATCAAAATCTCTCTGGGTGCACATGTAAATTATTAAAAGCAACGAGTAATGGTTGACTGATGTAAAAGTAAATTGAAAGAGACTCAGCTGCACAATATAATATAGCCCTTGCCCAATAACCTGCTTTTCCCCTAAGGCAAAAGCCTCAATCAAGGGGTTTTCAATGTGCCCACAGGGTCAGCAATTTTAGCCTATACTGACCTTTCTTGGGGGGGGGGGGGGGGGGAAGATAAAAATAGAAGGACTTAGAGGAAAAATGTTAACAGCCATTTGGAGGTTAGAATTAATATACAATATGTGAAAATAATTTCATCTATATTTGGATTCCAGCAGTAGAGGTACCTGAAGAGAAGGCAGATGTCTAATCTTCCATTATGGACAGCGGAGGCCTAGCCAGTGGACTTCAGAGACCAGTTTATCTCTTCATAAACTAAATACCTAATTCTCAATTCAGTTGCTTACATATAGGCATTTGAAGATACTGTAGGCTGTTCAAGATATTTAGAGAGGTCACAGACATGATGCAGAATGTAGAGAAGACCCTGCCTTTCTGGACTTGCAGGTAGAGGTCCAATGGGACATCTCAAGGCATCTCAAATTGTACTGCTTGGGACATCCCAAGACATCTTAAATGGTACTGCTTTCTGTGATAAGGCAACCAAATCAAGCCCCTGCTAGTAAGTCAGCTGAATCTCTCTCTGGACTCCATTTACTGTGTTGATTATCCCACCACTGACTAAAATGTGGAATTAGGGGCTCAGGAATTGCATTATAAACTTGAAATTAAGCAAGATAAACCCCACCTCAACATGTAAAACAAATGCAGTCACGTTTGGACTTGACCTGAAGGGACTGGAAGCAATAGTAGCATTGCCATTTTCAGTACAGAAAGAGATTTTGTCTGTCATAGTTGAGCTTGAGATGAAGTATTTACAACTCCTTGAAAAGACATTGAATCAAACTAGTGATGAGTAGGTATCTTTCATGTCTCTATGACTTGTTAAGCTCAAATAAGCTTTTCAATTTTAGATTTTCAAATTCTGTGTTTTGTACCTGAAAACTTATTTCATCTTTTTGTAACATGTAATATTGTTCCTATGATGAATTACTCACAGCAAATTAATTACATTCTGCTCTCCTACAGTTGTTGAGCAGTCAGCAACAACCTTTAGCTGTTAATATCTTTTAAAATTAGACTCCAACAACATATATCTTTCTTAATTTATGGTAGAGTTCTTGGTCAAAAGCCTGAATACCAACATTACCAAGCAATAGCTCCAAAATATAAACCTAGTAAGGAGTAGTGCTGATGATCCTGACCTCAGCATTTCTGAACAGTTTCTCCTCTTTGTGACCTTCCCTTTTCTAATGAAGCCATCAGATGGTCTCCCCAGAGTTCGGCAAATGCACTGCACTAATTGTATTCAATTGTTTCTGTAGAGAAAACACAATGGGAAGATTATTTTCAATCCAGTTTCTTATCACGTCTAAGAGTAGATCATCTTCTGTACAGCCACTGGCTGATGAATGGTTTCAAGGCAAGAAAAACATACATTCTAGCTTTCTGTCTTTTCAGAAACCTAAGAAAATTGCACTACTGCTGCTGTCTGCAGTGTCCTTACCTTTCTGTTACTGCCTGAAGAGATTCATACAAGGAGACATTATTGTCTAGTTGTCTCTCAGCAACAGAAATATTTTCACATCCTGTGTTTTGATGTTGTTAATGAGCATCTTCACAAAAAATGATGCCTATAAAGTCACAGGGTAATGTCCTAGATTAGTTGAGTTCAGATACATGTAGAAGACAACTCCAATAATCACTTGATCTCTCTGTGGCCCCAGGGTAGGGTCATACTGACCTGTTGTCATCTGGCACCTTTCTATCCTGTTTTGAAAAGTCAAGTGGTAGGAATTCCATTACCATCCTTGGAGATGTCAGTGTTTAATTATTCTCATCATTAAAAAGATTTCTTCATGCTACCTGACCTACACTTCCTCTGCTACAGTTTAACCACATTGCAGCACTTCTCTCCCCAGTTGGCATTCAGAATATTTTATTATCTCTTTTCCTGTGGAACCTTTAAAAAATACAAAGATCATTAGGATGTCTCCATGTGCGTTTTCCTTACATAGACTCAAGCACATGGATTTTTGGAGACCTTCTGTATAAGTCGAGGTTTTTATTCATAGAATCATAGCATAGTTAGGATTGGAAATGACCTTAAGATCATCCAGTTCCAACTCCCCTGCCATGGGCAGGGACAGCTCACACTAAACCATGCCACCCAAGGCTCTGTCCAACCTGGCCTTGAACACCGCCAGGGATGGAGCATTCACAACTTCCCTGGGAAACCCATTCCAGTGCCTCACCACCCTTACAGTAAAGAATTTCTTCCTTATATCCAATCTAAACTTCCCCTGTTTCAGTTTTAACCCATTATCCCTTGTCCTATCACTATGGTCCCTAGTGAAGAGTCCCTCTCCAGCACACATGTAGGCCCCCTTCAGACACTGTAAGGCTGCTCTGAGGTCTCCATGGAGCCTTCTCTTCTCCAGGCTGAACAGCCCCAACTTTCTCAGCCTATCTTCGTACGGGAGGTGCTCCAGCCCCTGATCATCCTTGTGGCCCTCCTCTGGATTTGTTCCAACAGTTCCATGTCCTTTTTATGTTGAGGACACTAAAACTGCACACAATGCTCCAAGTGGGGTCTCACGAGAGCAGATTAGAGGGGCAGGATCACATATTTTGACCTGCTGGTCATGCTTCTTTTGTTGTAACTGTAAGTCTTCTGAATTTGTTTATGAATTTGGTATGAAGTTACTTTTCTGTGTGTGTGACTTTATTGGTGGATAAAGAACTGGCTGGATGGCCGCACTCAAAGAGTTGTGGTCAATGGTTCGATGTCCATCTGGAGACCGGTAATGAGTGGTGTCCCTCAGGGATCGGTGTTGGGACCGGGTTTGTTCAACATCTTTGTCGGTGACATGGACAGTGGGATTGAGTGCGCCCTCAGCAAGTTTGCCGATGACACCAAGCTGTGTGGTTCGGTTGATACGCCAGAGAGAGGGAAGGGATGCCATCCAGAGGGACCTCGACACGCTTGTGAGGTGGGCTGATGCCAACCTGATGAAGTTTAACCATGCCAAGTGCAAGGTCCTACACCTGGGTAAGAGCAATCCCAGGCACAGCTACAGGTTGGGCAGAGAAGAGATTCAGAGCAGCCCTGCAGAGAAGGACTTGGGGGTGTTGGTTGATGAGAAAATGAACATGAGCCGGCTGCAGTGTGCGCTCGCAGCCCAGAAAGCAACCGTATCCTGGGCTGCATCAAGAGGAGCGTGACCAGCAGGTCGAAGGAGGTGATCCTGCCCCTCTACTCTGCTCTCGGGAGACCTCACTTGGAGCATTGTGTGCAGTTCTGGTGTCCTCAACATAAAAAGGACATGGAACTGTTGCAACAAGTGCAGAGGAGGCCGTGAGGATGATCAGGGACTGGAGCACCTCCTGTATGAAGATAGGCTGAGAAAGTTGGGTCTGTTCAGCCTGGAAAAGAGAAGGCTGCGTGGAGACCTCAGAGCAGCCTCAGAGCAGCAGTGTCTGAAGGGGGCCTACAGGGGTGCTGGAGAGGGACTCTTCACTAGGGACTGTAGTGATAGGACAAGGGGTAATGGGTTAAAACTGAAACAGGGGAAGTTTAGATTGGATATAAGGAAGAAATTCTTTACTGTGAGGGTGGTGAGGCACTGGAATGGGTTGCCCAGGGAAGTTGTGAATGCTCCATCCCTGGCTGTGTTCAGGGCCTAGGGAAGTTGGTCAGGTTGGACAGAGCCTTGGGTGCCATGGTTTAGTGTGAGGTGTCCCTGCCCATGACAGGGGGATTGGAACTGGATGATCTTAAGGTCATTTCCAATCCTAACTATTTTATGATTCTATGATTCTATATCTTTGTACTTGGCTATCTTTCTTAATCTCCAGTTTCTTTTTTGTTGAGGTGCTGCCTATTCAAAATTTTTCCACTTTGTATTTGGGCATGAGGTGTCTAAATTAAAATGCACCAGTGATATAGAGGTAGTTGAAATTCAAAACCCTGGAAGAAGAAGAAAAACCAAAACAAACTGATTTCCCGTGCTAACATGTACTCTGAGAGATAAAAGAAGGCTAATGCTGTGACCAAACTACATATGAATAATGCATCCATCTGTATCTTTAATACACTCAAAATATTTTCCTTTTCCAAAACCAGAGGAATTTTTATACATTTCGTTTTATTTTTCTGATTAATTTCACTGACATTCCAAATGTCTTCTATTTTTCCAAAATTTCTTTTTATTTTTGTAGATATCCCACATACATTCCTAGTTATGAAATATGCAGTTAATGTGATAACCAGTACATTACGGCTCCTTTCAGTGAATATTTGCTTTATTCTTGCCTTGCTTTTTAATGCTCTGCAAGTAAAAAAAAAAGAAAAATATATAAAAAAGGTAGTATTTCATAGAAATGTTCAGCAATAAAGAATCTCTTCAGTTCTCTCAGGGAATCTCAACAGTCCTCTTTCTAAACTAATAAAAATCCATTTTCAAACAGCTCTCTCTTCTTTATGTTCCCAGAATGACAACTTTTTAAAACCTGTTGGCAACTCTTTCAACAGTATCAGAATAAAATTACTAAACACTCACTACTTCAGTCCTGAGGATTTCAGGTTTCTCTCCCTCATGTTTGCATATCGAAACGGGAGATCATAATTCTACTAAATTCAGTGAGGTGTAGAGGTCAGTGTCAGTCATCAAATTTAGGATGACTTCAACGGCACGGTGATGGCTAATGCTCCTTGCAGTCTTTTAGAGATCTAATTAATATTAATGTCAAGGAGTACAGCTGCCAATATTGTGTATTGAAAAACAAGTATTACATCTGGGAACTTTACTTCGTATCTCTGTTAAAGGTTGGAGCTAGATGATCTTAAGGCACTTTCCAACCCTAACTATTCTACGTTTCTGTGATTCCCCAGGCTTCAGTTTTTCAGTAGTTTGTTTCAGAGTGAATGTGTGTTGCTGAGATGCTTATATCGAATATTCCTATGTCAACAGATAATCATAAGGAACATCGTTTGGCTTTTATTTCTCTTATTTTATAGTGGGCGTTAACAATACTAAAGGAGCAGTAGTTAAAGATGGGCCATTAATGCTTATGTAGTCTTCAGATACCACAAATAGCCAAGTAAATATCAATGTGGATAAATATAAGCTATTTGTAGGGCCTCTGGGCAGATTTTCCATGTTGGTGGATTATACAAAATATCGTGGCATACTATGAAATCTTTTATTTGACTGTTAAACTATAATGGCTTAAATGGTTACAGCATAGTTTTATTCCTGGCAAATATTTTTTCTTGACCTTGACTACCATAAATGTAACCTTAAAAATAGCATATTATTGAGGAAAACAAAAATGAGAGAAATTTTCAGAGCTAGCAAATATCACTTTTCATATAGCGTACTGAAAACTGCCTTGATTAAGGGTGAAATTTGCCCCCTGCAGATCTGGAGGCATGTGCACCACTCAAGTCCCATTTAAATCCTCCAAATGGAAGTTAAGTGGTGAACTCCACTCGAAGAACAGATTTGAAATGTTCTTCATTACATCAAACCTCTAGTTCCTAAACTTTGATTTTAAAAGTATGAACGGTGTTAGGGTGGTGTGTTTTTCATTGTGTCTAAATATTATTTTCAAGCCTTTATCTCTAATGGATTTTGTTAATAAAGAAAATAATAGAGCCCCAGGAAATGGCAATGTGACTGTAATAGACTTGGTTCAGTAAAGCTTCTGCTGTTAATTAAGAAACTTTCATTTTTGAAGTGCAGAGTAAAAAAATTCTTATTAACAAAGGTATGTTAGGTCAGTAATAAAGTAGATTCCCCTTTGAACATTATACCTAATCAATCCAGAGAGAATTAAGACAATTATATTTTATCAGAAACATGTAGAGGCAAGGATCAACAAGGGGGATGGGATGTGACTTTGGTATTAATTACAAAACTGTTTCAGGAAATAATCAATCCTTTGTTAATCAGGGCATGTGTATGAAATGACAAAGAAATTATTTACCAAGACACAGGAGTGAAAATCATAGACAAGGGATTATACAGATAATTCTCTGAATTGTAAAACAATCATATGGGTCTTTCTTTGCATTTTAGGTTGTATTTCTAATTGTATTCTATTTCAAATACCACTAATTAACTTGGAAAGGAAACATTAAATGCTACAAACCATAAGAGACACATGAATTAGACCATTTCATTTTTCAGTGTTCCAGTTAGACTCTCGGAATACATGATTATTATTTTTTCAGTCTTAATTTCTGAATATATTTAACTTGATTTGAGGGATAGAATACATTTAATCTCCTCAGTCATTCTTGCACTATATCCTAACTGCCTTGTTGAAACCAGATCCACATGAAAATTTATTGTAAATCTCATGAAAAAAAACTAAACCAACCAGATCATGCACTAAAATAAATCTGAATTACAGTATTAGTTCACAGTCATTTCAGTCATTTGTTTTCATTTCAGTGGATTTTGGTTATATCCTCATTTTATTGACCACAGTAGCCAACAGAAAGAAAACATAATAACGAACAGAAGAATCAGGGATATTGCTAAACATAGAATCATAGAATAGTTAGGGTTGGAAAGGACCTTATGATAACCCAGTTTCAACCTCCCAGCCTCACACTAGACCATGTCATCCAAGACTCCATCCAACCTGGCCTTGAACACTGCCATGGATGAGGAATTTACCACTTCTTTGGGAAGGCTGTGTCAGTGCCTCACCACCCTCATAGTAAAGAACTTCTTCCTTATATCCAACCTGAACTTCCTGTTTCAGTTTGAACCCACCACCGCTTGTCCTATGCTCAGAGCATGCATCACAATCTCTGCATGAGTGCGGTAGGTGAAGTCCAAGTTGAAGTCACCTCCTTTTTCTATGTTATGCCAATCTTATAATTTTGTAGCTCTCCACATCTCTTGAAATTTGGGTATCATTGTTAGTCTGTATGAGTTGCTGTTTATTTCACTCTCTCTGATGTGTGGTAGCTCAGGAGCTAATCTTCCTATTACAGTACAGCCCAGAGAAACAAGGTGTTGTGCCACCCATCGAACACACATGTAGCAAGAGTTTTTGCTACAAGGAGCTTTCAATATCCCTAGGCCTGTTAGATGAAATGCAAGAGGGAAGTTAAAAGCATGTGGGGAAGAAAAGGTTATTTAAAAATCTTAGAAGTCTATACCCAGCTTCAGTTTCTTGCCAAATCCCTCAGGACTCAATGTGCTGTGGTTGCTTTCTTGTAGTTATTTAATTCAGTTGGTACCCTGGTAGCAGGGTATCGCTGTTGTGCTCAGTGTCCGTATGGCAAGCATCTTTGTGCTGTCCCTCAGAACAAATAACAGCAGCTGTGGCCCCAGTGCTTCAGTCCCCCAAGTGATGGATTTTGTGGTGGTTAAAGTGAAACTGCCCATTTAATCTGCGATGCAAAATCGAAATGTATTTGATCAACCAGGCAAGAAGGAGGATGTTGACAGATGGGGGCTGTATGAAATCAAAGATCAGCTGATCAAAGATTTTTTTTCCCTAGGAATCTTTAAATTAAAGACATGGCATCAAACCACCTGTTCTTCTCAGTTCAGCTCTTTGACTCTTGTTAATATCCATCACAAAGCTGGTTTCTATTGGAAAAATACCTCCAACTGTATTAGACTGCCAGAGATCTGGTTTAGTGAGGCTTTTAACTTCTACTTCATGGAAGAAAAAAAGAGGATCCAATATTCCTTTCCTGTGGAAAAAAAGATACCTTTTTCTTTTCTTTTTTTTTCGGCTGATAGTTGTTCAACACTGTCCTTCATTTTTGCTTTTTTTCCAGGTTCTGGCTTTATTAAGTGAATACCTGTACATCACAAAACCTTTTCTCTCATTTACACTCTCTCCTCTGTCAGAGATAGACCTCTGAGATGTTTCTTTCTTGCCTGGTTCAAGCATTTGCTGGATTTCTTAAATCGATCTCCCAAGTGTCACCTACACAATGCCATTGTGAATTGACATCCAGGCTATTTCCACAAGGAAGCCAAAAATCTTAACAGCTAAACACAGCTTTTCTTTATGCAGATCTTCTCAACGTCATCTCTCACTGTGTTCTGACATAGTGAAAGTAGTAGAAAGGAGAGCTGATTCTGAATGCTAGCAATAACCTCTGACAGCTATACTGGATGCTAACTGAGTACATTTCCATTATTCAAAGTATACCTGCCTTTTCTCCCTCAAGACCTTCATTCACCAGACTGTCTCTAGGCTATTTTTGTCAAGGGTTGAAAAATGGCTTAGTGTGATTTTTTTTCATTCAAGTTAATACGGTGATAAACACAGTAAAGTCTCTCGGAATAGCAAATCATTAATTTATTTCAGAAAATAAGACTTAGTAATGAATAAACCCCATAAGGATTCTGTAGTTTTAAGCAGCTTCTTTAGCAATGAATATCCAAACTGCCTGAAAGAAAACTAAAACATGCTACAAAACCAGCAATTATTTTATACAGTTGATCAGCAAATCAGCTTTAGAATGGAGAGTACTTGACAAAGTAGACTTCACTGAAATGGATGACCTTTATTTTAAACACATTATATCCTATAATTACAGAAGATCTGAAAGATCTGGAAGATGTAGCTAAGAAGGGTGAGAAAAAGATTTTAGGCAAAAGATTTTAGGCAAAATATATTATTTTGCACTGTTGTTACAATGTAGGCAATATCGAGAATACAGGGTCTCATTGTATTAATAAACTGAGTAAGCCCTGTTGATAGAAATCTTCACAGTGAAATAATATAAGCTGCTGTGATGTTTCTAGTCTTGACTACTTCACCAACACCTACTGCCTCTGTTATACCAGAAGCAAGACAAAGACAAGCTTCCCCCTTATTTTAGTGCTGCTAAATCATTTTGCTCATTGTGCTTGAAGTCATTTTCTCAAATCTGCCATCTATCATTTAAATTCTATCTCAGTTATGTTATTCTGAAAAGATTAGTTCAACTGGCAAGACTTAGGTATTGCTTAGGCAAATAACTAATGCAAGATCCTAAATTCAGTGAAAGGCCAGAGTATTACCCGTGTGAGACTGTGAACCAGACACTGTGATGTTGGGAAAGATCCCTAAAAAATTGACAATTCTTTTCCATTATTTGAGGTTTTAGTTACCAAATCAAGATTATGAAATAGTCCTTAGCCAGGAATTGTGAAGAATACAGCTATAGCAATATGTAAGGAACAGCAATGTGTGAAGCAAGGATGTTTGTGACTTTTAAATGGTCAAATAAATACTTATTATCACAGCTCCTGGTTATCTGTCAACATATCCACATGACACCTCTAAGGAATAAAATGTAAAACATCCTTGTATGGTGATACCTCAGTTTTACTCTCAAGTTGCAGTTGCACTTCTGGCAGTTAACCTCACTTCTACAATCAAATTTATCTTGGATTTATGGTCCCAGTTGTAAGTGCCATGACATTACTTGGGCTCTGGTCCCAGTTTGGTTGCCAGTGCTGAAGAAGGAGTTTGACAGCTTTGCTTCTACTCTCTCTGTGCAAATTTGCCAGAGGAATGAAATAACAAAATTATGCAGAAAAATTTAAATTATATCACCCTTTGGTAGCTGGGGTGATATTAGACTTGTGTATTGAGTAGAATTAGGGTTTTTTTTGATTATTCTATGAGTTCTAACGTTTGAATTTCAAAACTGATAGTACATGCAGATCAGGAATGTGACATTTGTGAGGTATTTATAAAATAAAATGAGAAAATCAGTACTATTTGTCTTAGTTGTACTTCGAATCATATTATTCTGGAAAAAAATCAAGATTCTGTGCTTAGTTATCCAAGGCCAAAACATACATTTCCAGGCAAATGATAAATCCTCATGGATTTTCATATACCCAGAATGGGTTATCGCTTTGACGTCAAGAGGAGGATATTAAGATTGCAGGTGCAGGATGATGTGCAATAATGCTGCTCCTCTGCACAAGGGCTCACCCTGAATGATCTCCTCAGGGACTCTATTACCCCTTGAAATATAAGAATGGCACTGAATCAAGGAACATTATGGTTCTGGCAGTTAAAAAAAGAGTTAAATGCGACATAAATGTTAGTACGCTGCTCAGTGGCATGAATGCATTGCACATACAGCCTCATACACAGGAAAGATGATTGTTTTTAGAACTCCTCCTTAAAAACCAGTTTATTTCCAAAGGCAAGAATCATCTATGCAGAATGATGCATCTTCCCAGCAGCCTGTTTTAAAGGATGAGAATATTAATTCATCCTTCACTTGGAAACAACAAACGGAAGGTAAATAACTGTGTCAGTGAAGGAGAACCAGGTTACCCAATGGAGACATTCCCTTGTGCACTATGAATTTCACTTTGATCAATAAAATACATCATTTCCTTGGTGGAAGGTTGTCGGGAATGAGATGGCTACAGAAAACCCTTACACTGCTTGTCTTATCCCTGTTTATTTCCTGTGGTATGTCCAGAGGAGCAACATGCAAGACGCAAAGTTAATTTTGACCCCTAGACAAAAACTTGGACTTTTAGTGGTGGGTTTATTAATAAAGAGTTGATTGGCAATTAATTAATTACAATAATAATTTTCTGGGTTGGAAATCACTCATATCTTAAACAGAGGGTCTCAAAGGAACAAGAACACTGAAATGTCTTGGCCATGATACAAATAAGAAAATCTAGCCAGGCAAACTGTAATACATAACAGATTGTGTGAACCTTGTTTCATGAATGAATCAGAGCCGTGGCATCCTTTTGGAGATAACCTACTGGCTCTAAGATGGTGAATTTAGTCCTGCTCTTCACAGCTTATTATCAACCTTACAAACAAGCTTGTACACATGGAATATAATCCAAAGCTCACTGAGTTTCATAGAGAATCTCACTCCTATTGATGTCACTGATCTTGGATGAAAGTTCTTTAAGGGATCTTCTGAAAACAGTAATGTGAAGCTGTGTTAATAATTAATTAATTCCTCCATAGTCAATCTAATTTGGCTGCAAGAAAAATTATTCATAAAAGAACAAAAACCAGGAGGATTTGTGCAAAAATATGCGGTTTGCTTCTTTCTTATCATCCCAAACAAGAGGCTTTTTAGACATGAGATTCTTCCTCAAGTGTGCAGGGAATGTGCACACATGCACACATATTTTATAGTTGTCAGACTTCACTCAGTGGCTGGGGAATTTGGCCAAAATTTATCCCACTGAATCTTGACTTTTTGGTTAAGATACAAGGGAAATACAAAAATTCACTTGCTTTCCAGGTTTTATGTTGTTTTCCAGCTTCTTAAAGCAATTATTTTTACTGATAAATTAAGTGATTTTAATATAAAGTAATTTAATTGTTCACTTGTGGAACTTTGAGATATGACTGTTACCTAGGCACCGATTCAAACCACATCCCAGCCATGACAGGGGCCTTAAGCATAGATGGTAATTTGTTCTTTCTTGTTCTGTGCCTACTCATACTTAGTCCATGAGAAGAAGAATTTGAGGCTGCACACATGCCACACTGCTGGGATGCCTAAGCCATCTCCAAATATAAGACTGCAGCCATATGCCAAATTTTTTGATGCCAGACTTTTCACTTAGGGTTCATTGCATACACAGTGGTTTTGGGACCCACCTTGAAATGTCTGCACTGCATGTCACAGCCACACTAATTTGGTTAAAATTTGCTTGGGGCTTTCCATGTCATCCCACGTTTCATGACACTAACAAACTTCTCTGTAATGAGAGTCTCTGGATCTTTGAGTGAGACCCAATGACTTGTAATTCACGAAAGGCATGATCTCATGACTTAATGACCTTAAATCCTTTGGAATGATTAAGCAATTATTCTGCATATTTAATTTCTGCTATGAAATTAACTATGGTCATAGCAACAGAGGTGCAAAAGGATCATAAGTGCATGATATTTAAAGGACTAGTCCGGATTTCATGTCTTTATAATAGCTAATAGAGACCCAGTACAGAATGAATTAGAACCTGAGACCAGCCAAAGCTCTTGAAGATTGTTTCTCATTTTCTCTGGCAATAACAAATCTTTCTACTTAATCTTGACTTTAAGTGTAATGTTAATTACATAAATTAACATATTCAGGAAGCAGGGAGGCCTCCTGCAAAACAGAGCTAGGATTGTGGCTGTTTTCTTCTTTCCAGATGAGATCTACAGCTTAAAAATGAGGCACTTTCACATTTTGTACAAAGTGATTCACACTTTCACTGTCTTGTGTTGCACTGCAGATAATTATATTTGAATCACTGGTGGCAAAGGAAAAAGAGTCTTAAGTTTGAAAAATTTGGGGGAATCAATGACAAAGAAAATGACAGCCAAATTGAAGGAAGTGTGTACAGAAGTGGACAAAAAGGTTGGTGAAGGGAAATAACCTGATTTTTCATTTGGATAAGTGAGAGAAGCTGTCAAATGTTTTCACCTCCAGGGCTTTTTTTGAATTAGCACTAGTTTGACAGTTGCTGCTGTGAGGTGCCTCAGGATTAAAAGTGTGGAGAATAGAGATGTCATTCTGACTCCAAGAGAAGATGACATTCAGTAGATTTGTATTGGATTGCATCTTTATCACAGTAAAAAGCATGTCTCACTTGTTCTAGTAAGTGTCTTGCTTGCTTTTCATTTTCCGGACACCAAAAAATGCAGACTGACAGTCTGATTAGCTCTCATAACTTCCATTAATGATTCTTCCTTCAATCACATTTCAAGGGACATTTATCCTTTAAGATCAAGGATATAAAGGACAAGGCAATAATGCTGTACCAATTATCATCTTCTTTCAGGTATCCCTGTGAAATACAGAAATTACAATGTTATTAAACCAAAACACGAAAATATTTATCAGAGTCATCGCTGTATGTAAATGCTGTCTCCCATGAGACTTCTCCCTGCAACTGAATCATTTGGAAAACAGCATCAGTAATTATATTATCCATGTCTGTTTACTTTATATTTCCAAATAGGTCTGAGAATCCATTAGAATTGAAAAAAAAATAAAATCCCTGAGTTGTTTTTTTAAGAGCTGCTCCTAATGTAAGAAAAAAAGATAAAGAATATTCTTCCCTGGGTTTTGGAAAGATTAGGATAGGAAGGAATAGATTTACTTCTAGGGGAATGTCTATAGCTCTACACCTCCTTTTTTTAAATATAGAAAAGACAACAAACCTGTAAAAATAATATTTGAAGATATTTTAAAAAGAGTTATTAGTTTTGTATATTAGCCCAAGGTACATATGAAGACAGTAAGTCACAGTATAGCAATCTCAGTGTTTCATAAACATAAGGGTTTTGATACGTCCAGTGTTTTGCTGCTGAAAAGAAGATCATCTGCAGCGGTTAGTCCCTTGTGAAATCACTGCTTCCCAAACTTTTCTGAGCTTTTTTTTTGGGGGGGTTTTTTTATAAATTTAGGCTTCCATATTAATATTAATATGCATAAAATATTATTAAACTATGAGTCTCTTTAAATTAGGTGTTTTAATTAAGTGCATCTACATGGTGGGAAACAAAGCAAATCTTAAAACATGATGAATATGCAGTTCAGAGGCAGAAATAACAACAGAATGTGTATCTGCTGCAGTGTTAGTATTAAAAAGTACATTTAGTAGTGTCCTTTCTGTATTACTAAATTATCATAGGAACCTGTTGTGGTTTAACCCCAGCCAGCAACTTAAGTACCATGCAGTTTCTTGCTTGCTTACTGCCCCACCACTGGTGGGATGGGGAAGAGAATTAGAAAAAGGTAAAACGCTGTGGGTTGTGACAAAAACAGTTTAATAATTAAAATGAAGTTAGTACTAATATTACTATTACTAATAATAATAATAATAATAATAATGTAATTAAAGGGAAAAAGAAAGAGAGGAGTAAACCCCAAGAAGACAAGTGATGCACAATACAATTGCTCACCACCTCCTGACAGATACCTGGCCTGTACCTGAGCAACGACTGGTGCCTCCCAGACAACTACCCCTATACTGAGCATGATGCTCTATAGTATGGAGTACTCTTGGCTAGTATGGGTCAGGTGTCCTGTCTCTGCTCCCTCCCAGCTTCTTGTGCTCCTCTTCACTGGCAGAGCATGAGAGGCTGAGAAATTCTTGATCAGGATAGGTGCTACTGAACAACACCTAAAAAATAGATGTGTTATCAACGTTATTTGCAGGCTAAATCCAAACCACAGCATTGCACCAGCTACTAAGAAGAAAATGGACTCTATCTCAACCAAAACCAAGACAGTGGATTAAAAGAAACAACCAAACAAGCAGAAAAAAAAACAACAGCAAACTGAACTCACCCAAATTTAAGAGCAATTTATGCTTTTTTTTCTTTAGCCAGCCTCACTTTAGCTGAGATAACTGTTTTTGCTCATGATGCCCTTACAAAAAGAAATCACATGCCCTACTCATTCTTTACTTAGCCTGATGAAGTAAGACAAGCATTCTAGTCTGCTGGGGTAAAATAATCTGATCTTTTTCTTAAACCATTCTGTTTTTCCTGAATTTACTTGCTGATTTCTATGAAAATGTGTTACTTAATGCACTTTGGTACCATATTTGCTATTCTCTTGGAAGCCTTACAGTGACATCTTTCAGACATCCGAAGATGAACTAAGGTTTTCTTGTGCCGTTTCTAAGCAAAAAGCTCCTAGCTCATTTGAGAAGTTTTAATTACTTATTCCTGGCTACTTGACATCCTAAATTTCTTTTCATTTATATTTTCTTCCTCCTTTAATCTAATAATTCTTTCATGACACTTCGATTTTCTTCATGCAGTGCTGTCCAGCTTTGAATCAGCGGTAAATTCTGTGAGCTCACATTTAACCTCTGGTGTCAAGATCATTAACAAAGCTTTCATAAGCCTCTTAAAACAGGCATTTCTGTACGGTCTTTCCTGTTTTCTATCCCAGATTGTCTTTATCAAGACCCTTGCTTACCTTTTAATTTCTTCAATTGCTACATCAATTACACTTACGACAGTTTATGACGTACATCACTGAAGGCACAATTAAATCTATTGCACTTCCTATGTTAAGAAAAGCAGGTATTTTGCAAAGGACAGATCAGATTAGACATTTCACATTTTATTACCCTACCTATTGATTCTTTTTGGGTAAAACCAACTAATCCTACCAAACTAGATAACCCAACTAAATAAGTGAAGTCTGTTCGTTATGGTGATACCTTCACTGCAGTTGTAACTCTCAGTTTGACATTCCTATGCCTTAAATAGTGAGAGAATTATGACTGATAGAAATATTCCTGTCCCCAGTCCAGACATATACTCCGTACATGTAAAGTGTGCTGTGATCAAAGGAGAATAAAAAAGCTAGAATGCTGTCCAAAGGGAAATAATTTATTTTCTAGGTTGGTTTTTTTTTACTTTCATTATCTTCTGATGGTAATTTGAGAAAGTGTCCCAGAAAAGTATTTATTCTATGTTCTGATCTCCACAGTCGATTTGTCATGGTTAAGGTTTTTTAAAGGCATATTTAATTTCTGCTAGGAGTAAACTCAGCCTGTAACCAGAGATCCGAACACTTGTTAGGCTTTTGGAATTTCAGTCCCACAGTTGAACTTTCTGGCAAGGACTTGTCTCAAATTTCCATGTACAAACACAGAATTAACCAGTCTACAAAGATACGTCTTTTTTAATAACCAGAAAAATGAAGTAACACTTCATGGATTGGTTTACCTGTTATTTCCCTTCTGATCTCTTTTCCCTGTGAAATGTTTTAAGTTGTCACATCTGTGTAATGAAAACTGAGCTCCTTCACAGAGGAATTTAAGCTCAAGTGGACAAGAGTCACTCCTCTTCCTTTGCTCCTTACCTTGCTCCATGCTTAGAGAGCTTGCTCAGCAAAATGAAGGAACAAGTTATTCCTTCTATCAGTCCACTCATACTTCTGTCTCCTGAGACTGAGAGCAGTGATGTTCACTGTATTTATATGCTCACTCTACTGATGGGAACTGCCTTGGGATCACTGGCTCACTTCATTTAGACCAAAGCTATTATAAAATGATGACCACATGTTGTCATTATTGACCTTAACTGTGTTTGAGCTGGTGTAACAGAGAGGAAAGGCTGTTAATCCCATTATGACAACGTATCCCTTGGGATAGTGAGTCTGCAAAGTTGCTGCAGATTTTGGAGGAATATTAGGTTTGAAAACTGGAGGAGACATAAAAGAACAATGCAATTAAAATGAAACATTAATAGACATGAAAATTTCACCTGTGAGTGAATCAAAGTATTTATTCTTTTGCACTTGTCTTACTGCTAACCATGAATTTGTATTTTTGGATTGGGAATTTTAATTCTAAAAGTAAGAAAGAATTTCTTAGAAACTTTGTCTTAAAAATCTGCATAAAATTACTGCTAATTAATCTTCTCTAGGTAATGATAAAATGGTGTACAGTGGTGCTATTATTTATTACTATATTTGCTACAGAACAACTTTTGGAGCAACCAGACAAATGCATACCTCTACTGTCGTGGGCACTGGTAAGATAGGATGATTTACATTCATGCCCTAAATTTCCCACAATCTAAACAGAAGAGCAGGGAAAAGGTTAATGGAAGATGTGAAATATTACATGGAATCATAGAATCACAGACTGGTTTGGGTTGGAAAAAACCTTAAAGCTCATCCAGTTCCAACTGCCTGCCATGGGCAGGGACACCTCCCACTAGACCACATCGCCCAAGGCATAAGTATGGCAGAATGCCATAAATCTTCTTGCATTAATTTTACACTTATTTGGAAAATACATTCACAAAATGAAACACAAAAGGAATGATGGTGTTCAAAAGAGCCTGGAAACAGGCAGAAGAGCAGGGATGAAAAGATAAGGGGAGCCAGTGAGATGACCAAAAAGTTGTGGAGACTATGAAGAAAACATCAGGAGGAGGATAAACTTCCAGGACAAGGAATCCTACTAACAGATGTAATGTAATCAGGGTATATACTACGTTTCGCATATGTTCATACGGTGAAGTTAGAATGAAGACAACTACGCAAGGTGAAAGAATGGATTTCTGTTCACTAGTGGAATGTTAAGATATCAAAATACTTTCAACTGAAATTAGAGTAGAATTCCCTTTATAAATTTAACAGATTGGTTTAATAATTCCATTTTGATATTTCATATTTTAATATTTCTTCATTTATAATGCAATATTCATCAAAAAAAAAATGCTTTGAAATTATGAAAGTTTTTTTTCCAAGAAATCAAAAGTCTTATTATAACATTTTTAAGTGATTTATTTCCTGTACACTACCATACAGTACAATTTTGTCCAAGTTGATATCATTTCACATTTAGCTGTTTTTCTCTGAATAGCACTGAATAAGACAAAACTATTTGCATGGAATTTTTCCAGCCAGCTCTTTTATTAGCATCCTCAATTTCCTGTGCTAGAGTTATAACTTTAATTAATTTCATAAATGGAACTTTAATATAAAAATTTGAGCCATGCTGTGAGAATGGAAGGAGGGGGACTGGTCACTTCTGCATCGTATGAGCTGAAACTTGTATGCTGTGAGGAGTAGCACTAATGAAGGTGCTATGGGCTCAGGTGTCCCTAAGCAACTTACAGATGAAGAACTGTAATATGATGCATTAAAATGATTTTAGAGAACACAGAGCTGGGCAAAAGGATACGAACTCTGAAAGGGAGGAGAACCACAAAGAAATAACATGCAATCCATTATCTTTACCTCTGCAACTGAAAGACAAAGTCCACACTTGCTCTTTCATTTGCTTCGTTTGTATGTGCTTCATTTTTATTTGCTCCATTTCTATGGGCATGAGATGATTTATTCACACACCCCACCCCAGGAGCATCAGGTTGATTTTAGAACAGTAGGTAGGAAAAGAGTTTCTCTCTCCTTCTGCAGGAAAAGGCAACTCAAATCTATATTGTATTTGTTTTGTCTTCCCCCTTACACTTACTTTCAGTCAGGGAAAGAAAATTAACAGATTTTTGCTTAGTTTCACTGGGATGGGAAAAAATAGAAAGTGAAGGAAAAATGCCCTGTGGTATGTATGGCAGAGCCATTGCCATAATCTGTTTCTCTGTGATTCTCAAAGGATATAAATCAGCAAAATCCACTTCACTTGCATTATTAACGTTTTCTTTCCTGTGAAAACTTACCTTCAGTGAAAATCAGATGATTTATAACAACCTCCTCACATTTTCAGATGCTTGATTTTCGTAAAGGACACTGATCTTTTGTAATGCAGACCTTTATGCAATGTCCTGTTAAAGCAATATAGAAGAGATTCTGCCACTGAAACTTTTGTTCCCATTTGTTTTCTCCTTTTGCTGAGTTTCAGCTATATGGCATGCACAGTAAGAGTACAATGCTGCTTTAGCAAGTAAAGAATGTAACTCCTAGTAAATCATCATTCAACTTTCAAATGCAGAGCTTCCATGACAGAGAACATATGAGGTAGCGAATGATATACCTTTATTCTCTCCAACAGCTTTATTCTATCTTTCATCTCATATAATTACATTTGATTTCCGTGAAACTTTCTCTGGCTCTGTATACAGTAATCATATAGTCAAAAAAAGAGAGACATATGCTCCCGTAGACTGAATTTGAATGACAGCTGAACTTGACTGCAGGCCGTAGTCATTGAATTTTGAAAGTGTTTCAGGTAGGAAAGTTTGATTAATATCAAACAAAGCCGATTTAATGCTGCACCCTTCTCAGAATGGAGTGGCACATTTAATAATTATATGAAATGGCTTTAATTTTTAACACCTATTCCACACCTTTTTCATTTCCAGGAGATAGACAGGATAAGAATACTTAATGCCCAAACAAGAAATGGTAATACTTATAGCTACCAAACTTCTTGTGTTTTCTCAGTGTAACTGCACGACTGAAACAAGAATTATATTCCTACATTATTTCCTCCATTGTGTTCCTTTCAGTATGAAAAAGAACAAAAATTACATTATTTAAAGCTGTAGATTTACTAGTTTTACCACTGGGTTATTAATCCAGAAGATATCAAAAAGATACAAAATCCCACCTAGACAGAACTATTTTAAGTGGAAATTGGTTTGTGTATTTCTTTTATTCAAATGTATTCAACTATCTTTTGCAGTGATGAATAACAAATGTATATAAACATCACAAATCTCCATATGTCAAATAGATGTCAACATATACAACAAAAAATATTATTCAGTGCTACACTATAAATGGGTGTCTGTTACTGAATATGTTATTTAATTCCTCTTTTATTCAGGATTCCAAACTGTAGACTACACCCCTTAAATTGGCTGAGGTGACCTATGCGCACTGTCTTGTAAAACAAGAATTCCACACATTTTGATGGCTGTTTCTTCCACTGCATACTGGGATGTCTCTTCGCTAATCTTTGTTTCTGGCAAAACAGAAAAAAAGCCCTGCTTAAAAAGATTCTTAAATCTGTATCTATATCATCTATATCTATGTCTATATCATCTATATCTATCTATATCTAATCCCCTTCTGTTTTTAAATCCCTTCTAAAGATTTCCAGAACAAGTTGTCCAGAAATGAGGCAATTATCACATTGCACTAAAAATCACTAAGGGATGCTCTGGGCTGCCTATGTATTTGACAGTCCAGGTGATTGAGTGCCACACAGCCAGCTGGCCTGAAGGATGGATGAAGGACTTCTCCTGGAGTTTAGCTTCCTATATGCAACCTCAAGAAAAGCAAGATGTTTCTGTGTCTTCTTGGTGATCCCCTTCACTTGCTCAGAGTCCTTTCCAACCTATTGGGTGTGGAGGGCAGAATAAAGAAAATAAAAGGGAGTGGGATAAAACAAGTTAAAGCAGTAAGTCAACATCTCTTATCCTAGCTCAGGTGTCCCAGAACATCCCCCAGCACAGTGTTCTGACTGTGTATTGAACCAAGGTCTACCATGCAAGATGAAAAAGTAATGTATTTAGGCCAGCTTCCTGAACTTTCTACACTCATCAGCTCCCATATTCATTCTCACTTACAAGAAGAACAATAACTTACTTCCAAATCTCTTTCTCTATGTTCTTTGGGGATGAATGAGTGATATTCTTACTGGGCTGGATTAAACTCAGCAGCTGTAATGTCAATGGGGTTTTGTACGTCTGGATTTCCAGAATTATTTCCTAATTTGCATCCTTTTGAGAAATTGTCTAGTTATTGTCTGTCTGACTTAAGCTATGTATTCTGTTAAGTATTCTTGATAAGGCCCTAACAGCAGTGCAGAGCACTTCCTCAATACTTACTAATATTATAATCAATGGGAGTAACGTTATTATAAGCAATATGGTATTTAAAGTAAGTAGCATTACTAACATGTAGAAACTTGTTTTCTGCAGTGAATGACCTTACTTTGATGTCAAGTGTTTCCTTCTCAAGGTAAATTTGAAGTATAGTCGCTGTAGGCATACTCTGCTCTCTGATTTGGTCACACTGTTCTTTGCAGACCAAAGTTAGATGATACGGCTGTTGCATAAAGAGTGCTACATATTATAAAGCATGAAAAAATAATAGTCTTTTTATTGTATATAAGCATGTAGAGGAAGGCTCTGGAGGCAATAAAAATGTTACTCCCACTTGAGGAACAAAGAGGGACGATGATCAGATGTGTCATCTCTCCAAATACCCATCAGGTTAAAACTGGAAAGTTCACGAAAGGAGAAAGAATCACAAGTTTCATTTTTACTCCATCCCTTTATGGCTTTAAAATACTTTGTAAAGCGATACAACATTTAAGAATTTACTAGATAGGTAATAAGTCGTTATCATTATTCTGGTTGTTTCATGATTACTGATCAATAAAACCAAGAATTAGAAATACAAAACAGTACTTACAGGTATCCTAAACCTACCCTTCAGATTCTTGGGTGACATGGTCTAGTTGAGGTGTCCCTGCTCATAGAAGGAGTTTGGAACTAGAGGATCTTAAGGTCCTTTCCAACCCAAACCATTCTATGATTCTGTGATTCTATTATTCTATTTATTCACACCACACACCTGAAACAACAGTGATCCAGAATTTATTGAAATCCCTTTGGTTTGCAAATCTGAAGGGGAAAATTCTTTCATTAAGTATTGGAAGCAAAGAAATGAGATAAAAAGGGGATTCCTTTTTCATGCTGTTAATGTGTTTCCCACTTGTTCTTCTCTGATGTTTCTCACCAGCTTATTTTGTATAATAATCTAGTGTTTGTCCTCTGAGAGTTTTATTTTCAGTGTAGCAGACCCTTAAACGTTTACATGCTTTAAAAATAACTCCACAGACTGAGACAGATTTATTGCTATATTTTAGTTATCCCATTCCTCTACTCTTAGAAAAAAAATCTTTAAACAGTTTAATATGATCTTTTGAATCATTACTCGCATTCACTCAAGATTGTCCATTTTGAGGACAAACATTCAGGTCTGTGATTGTCTTCTTTTTGTTTGACACCTTTTACACCAAAGGAAGCAGAACACAGCAACTTATAAACTTGTACCACAAAACTCTTGTTGTGTCAGCGCATACTCAAAAAATACAGTTATTTTTAGATTTGGGTTTTGATTGTTTCTTCTTTCCTGTTCCAAAAATGTAGACTTCTAAAACTTTTAAAATCAATATTTATTGTATAATACGTGCTGGTCTGGGACATGCAGTTGTGATTAAAATTGGCCCTTTGTGCATTGTTAAAAATGCTGCTATTTTTCAGCATAAAGCAAGGGTTGTATTAACTATCTCGTTCCTGTCACTTGTGTTAAAGGGAGGGTGGGCTGTAAAGGTTAGCGAGTGAGTCCTCTTGGGTCCTGTTCCTGCCAAATAAAATCTGAATTCTATTATGTAGGGGTTTTTCACACACTACTTGGAATAAAAACGCTGAGCCCGCTTTCTCTTTCATGAATAAACTACAGTGAACTGTATTTATCCATTAGGCACACAGAAACACTGTTGGCACTAACTGGAGTACTGGAGAACAGACTGAGTGACTTAATAAATCATTCCCCATTCATCACCTTTGAGATTTGGTAAACTGCAATACAAAATTGGCTTCACCTCCATCACTGGAGTCGTGCTCAGAGGTGTTGCCTCCACCACGTTGTATGTTACCTGACCCATTAAAATAAAGGAATCAATCAGAAAAGAAGGAAAAACTCTTATTTCTTCTCTCTCAGCCATCCTCCTGATTCAAGTATATCTACTTTTGCCTACTTAAAACATGATAAATTATCTAGTTATTTATTACTGGACAGGAATTTATGTCTTTGTCATCACCATAGCAGGTGTCTAGGTTTCTTCAGCGACACTCTTCTACATCTGAATATCTCACTTTTGGCTTCAAAACTCTCTTGGACACTGGAAACGATCAGTGGGTGACAGCAATCATAATAGGAAACTTATCTCCAGAATGAATCTGAAGGATATCTCAAATAAAGTGGTAATTATAAGACTACTCTTGGTTAATGTTTTTGCACTATGCTTCTATGATTTCCAACTTGGAGGAAAGGAACTTCTTTCAGTTGCATTCTCTCTTCTCATGCCCTTTTCTTTCAAACGGGCAAATTTCTCTGAGAGAAATGGGCAGGAGGGAGCACCCATGTAAACCTGCCTTTCATCCATCGTTGTGAAGTTTCTGATTTGTTCAGGATTTTTGTGAATGTGTAAATCCGTTACCTGCATGGAAAAACATGGTGATAAATAGGTCAGTTCTTTCCAGTGTATCACATGGAAAACCATTCCTGCAGTTAAAAAGCCTACCTATGAAAAAAGTCTTATTCTCAGGTTCTGCTGGGAAGTTCCAAGCCAAATCCAGCCTGTGGCATAATACAGGAGAAAACTGTGAAGTCAGCTGTGAAGGTGGCTGTTAGAAAACCTTAATAAGCACATTGGAAGATGACCTGTGATTAACATCTTCCTTAAAAGGACTCCGCTGTTTATTGTCAAGATAGAATAGTTCATAAATAATTGGTCTGTTTTACTTTATGAGGTTAAATAATGACTAACCAAGGAAGAAACAGTAAGTATGTTTTCTTATATATATATAAAATGCACATAGATATCTCCATATATTTATTCTAACCCTGAAACTGAAGCAAGCCATATCTTGATCAGAGTCAATATGGCAAACAGCAGACATGTGTTTGTAGTTTATAACTAATGTGTCAGATTCTTTTTATATTTTTAAATGATGTTTTAAATCTTGTAAATCAGGTCCAGCAAATGAAAATAAAATGAGCAAAATTCAAAAGGAAAAAAAATAAAAGTATGAAAATAATGTTTTACATTACATAAGTCCTTTCTCTGGCCCATATTACCGTGTGGGATCCACAGGTATTTTTGTCAGTGCCACAGCGGTAAGCACTGGCATGAGGGCAGCGGCATATCACCACGGATAAAGCAGGCAAGGAACTTCTTAAACTTGATTTCTTCTATGAAGAAATATACTGGTGAACTACTCATGGCACGCCAGTTGCCAACTTGCTGTATTCTTATTATTATCCATCCAGCTTTATGAAGCAAGCATGTACATGTCTTTCTCTTCAGTACATACATCTACTCCCTGTGAAAGTCAAGGAAAAAGGAAAAGAGTTCTTAGTTATGACAATTAGAGCAGAATTGAAAAATTGGAATCATTTCATTTCTGGGACAGGAGGTCAATAACCCTGTTAGTTGTTAATTATTTGCACTCCCTAGGCAATCAGGCTGATAGCATTATACCTGAACGCTCAAAGCCCTGGGCTAGCGTTGCTTGATAAGTGTATTGAACCTCCATTGTAATGGTGATTTACTTGTGGAATAGAATCATTTTTATCTGTAAATAGTAAAGCTCCATTCCATTTTGTACTGATGCACTGTTCTTGTATGGAACGCCAGATCAGCAACAAGGGGCCATGGTGATCCTTCAAGTGAGGAGGGAAGGAGATTAATAGACAGAAAGGATATATGAACTAAAAATCAAAGATACACAGCAAACCCATCATTTGCAAAGACTCCTGAGTTTTCCAAGACTTCTGTCACTATCTCTAAAGTCAAAGCAAAAATCTTTAGATTCTTTTGTAGTCACTCTGGTAGGTTGCATTTGGGATAACCTAAAGTCTTAAAGAAGTTTGTAAGCCTGAACACTTTGTCCTGCTCATAATGTTTCGGGACCCTCTGTAGGTAAAGATAAGGCAAGAAAACACATTACAGAATTTTTTTGCTTCTGATAGTTAAAATAGTATAGATAATTATATGTATTATTATATGTATGTATGTATTATAGATAATTGTATTAAATCTCCATATCCTGACATCCTCAAAGTCCTTTGCAAATGTATTTTCTTCAAGCTTTGCTTGGGAGGATATTTTATTTCACTTCCACATTGGCTACATATAATGCACCAGTACACTGTAAGGAGAGGCATCAGTATGCAAGGAAGAGGTCCATGTTATGATGATGATTTTTCCTATGTGATGTCATTAGACCTGAGCTAAATGTTGCTTTGGGCAAATACTGTGGATTTCATTTTCCTTTACGTGTTATAAAGACCAAGTGAACCTTAGCAGAATAAGCTTTAAGGCAGTAATATCTTCTTCCAAATGTGTTCTTCTCTCATCAGATGTAGAAGAAAGGCAGTAACACTGATTTTATAAATATGCATAATTATGATTAAATATGTTTGTGTAAGTATTATATATATACGTAAATATGCTTTTATATATAGGCATAAATATGATTTTTTATATAAGCATAAATATGATTATATGTATAGGCATATAGCAAATGGAGCCTTCAGAGGATGAAGATTCCACTGCCTTTCTTCCTCCTGCTCCAGTGTTGTGCAACCTTCTCTTCTTTGTAACATCTAGCCTGAACCTCTCAAGCCACAGCTTGTGTCCATTCCACTTGTTAATAAGAATTGGGCTCCATCAGCTTTGTAACTCTGCTTGAAGTAATTGCAGGATGTCATTAGATGACTTCTTTCCCTCGTCTTTGTCACACAAAATATCTGCATCTTGCTTGTACCATCTACTCTGTGTATTCCAGGACATAAATCACATTGGTCACTCTCTGCTGCCTCTGGTTTCTCCATATTCTTCTTGAATTTGAGGGATCCAAGACTGAACACTGTTTCAGCTGTAACTTCATCTACACAGGTGAGGAGAATAATGCCAATTCTCAGTCTTCTGGCCATGCTCCTCCTACTGCATATAAATATGGAGCATGCCTTATTCACAGAGTGCTCCTGGCTTCTGCTAAACTCAGTGTCCACCCACTGTGCCCAGGTCCTTTCCAGCAGAACTCCTATTCAGCCTGTTGCTTACCAGCTATAATGATAAATGGCTTTATTCTGCTCATGTGCAAGACTTTTCTCCTTGTCAAACTCCATGAAGTTTCTGCTCACTCAACCTTACAGTTCATCAAAATCCCTTTACACTGGGTCTGCTTTATTTGTCAGTCACTCAATAGTGTTGTATTGACTTTGCCCATTTAATATCGAATTTGCCTCATCTAATTTGTCTGCCTAATTTCTCTAATCCTTTTTGAACCTCCTAGTACTCTGTGTCTCCACAATCTCCTCTGGCAGCAAGCTCCAGCATGTTACTGCTTCTCTCATAATGTGTTTCTACCCTCAACAAAATGCAGGGATAAATAACAAAGTCTGAACCATTCTAGGGATTATGATCATTTGCAAAGTTAAAACGTCTATTGCAGTTTCCTATGATGTCAGTGTACACTTGACATTAACATTTGAGGTCCATGGGGACATGGTTCTCCAAACATGAGCTGCTTAGCTTTACAGCTTGTCTGTCATAATAAGCACATCCATCAGCACATTCTTTACATGTTTTTTTGAATAATGATGATGTATGCATTTACTGCACTGCTGAATTAGGGCCTAAATTGAGAAACCGCTCGTTTAATTTTTGCTTTAAAGTTCCTCAGTGTACATAATTAAATAAGTTTACAACAAGTGAACAACTTGTGTCACAGCATGGTCCAGTATCACAACTACAGGGATACCCATCCGTTAAGTCAATTTTTTTGGTAAATTGGGGCAAGAGAAGGGTGTCAGTGCCCCCAAATACATCCCTTCTTTACTATGGAGAGAGTAGGAAAGTCATTAGTCTCCTTTAGAACAGCAAACAGAGAAAAAAAGCCTCTTTATTTCTTCAGAAATTTTTTTAGGGGAACCTTTACAGCATAGAAGCACAGAATCATAGAATAGTTAGGGTTGGAAAGGACCTTAAGATCATCCAGTTCCAACCCCCCTGCCGTGGGCAGAGACACCCCACACTAAACCATGGCACCCAAGGCCTCATCCAACCTGGCCTTGAACACCGCCAAGGATGGAGCATTCACAACCTCCCTGGGCAACCCATTCCAGTGCCTCACCACCCTCACAGTAAAGAATTTCTTCCTTATGTCCAATCTAAACTTCCCCTGTTTCAGTTTTAACCCGTTACCCCTTGTCCTGTCACTACAGTCCCTAATGAAGAGTCCCTCTCCAACATCCTTGTAGGCCCCCTTCAGATACTGGAAGACTGCTCTGAGGTCTCTACGCGGCCTTCTCTTCTCCAGGCTGAACGGCCACAACTTTCTCAGCAGTGAGAAGAGCGTGCAGCAAGCTCACTGTCCTGGACTTCAAGAGAGCAGACTTTGGCCTCTTCAGGAGCCTGCTTAGTAAGGTTCCATGGGACACAGCCCTAGAGGGCAGGGGGGCCCAAGACTCTTGGTTGTTATTCAAGGATCACCTGCTCCAAGCTCAGGAGTGTTGCATCCCAACTAGAAGGAAGTGCAGCAAGAGGGCCAGGAGACCTCCTTGGATGGATAAGGAGCTGCTCAGGAAAATTCAAGGGAAAAAAGAGGCTTATAGAAGGTGGAAGCAGGGACAGGTGGCCTGGGAAGAATACAGGGATGCTGTCCGGGAAGCTAGGGACCAGGTGAGGAAAGCTAAGGCCCAGTTAGAATTGAACTTGGCTAGGGATGTTAAGGATAACAGGAAGGGATTCTATAGGTACGTAGCGAGTAAAAGACAGACTAGGGACAACGTAGGCCCCCTCCGGAAGATATCGGGAGAACTGGCTACCCTGGATTTGGAGAAGGCTGAGGTTCTTAATGACTTCTTTGCCTCAGTCTTCACGGGCAAAGTCTCTGACCGCACCACCCAAGTCTTAGAAGGCGAATGCTTTGTGTCACTTACCCAAGTACCCAAGTTGTCAATGAAGGTGTTATTTCAACCTCAAGTGATTCACTGGGGAAGGAAAATGCAACAAGTTAGAAATCTTCCCAGAAGGAGTTGAAATAATAGCTGTAAGTTCTCATTCTTCATTCTATCACAAGTTTCTTTATGATAGCAGGATGTTTTCAGTAAATACTAACGTGTTCATAAGTTCTAGTTTTCTAAGGACAATTCAAGTGAAAAAAGGAACAAATCATGACAGAGAAATGAGGTGAAGGGAAAGAGAAAGATGGAAGCCAGTGGGACTTTGACTCTATTTTGACTCATTTCCCAATGCCGTCCTTTGAAAGAAACCAGAAAGGGCAAATCTTCCCTTGTTTAAAGCCTTGACATCCTTGGAGGGTTCCGAGATGTCAGCATAGACTGAAGCGCGAAGAATGGATATAAAACAAATACATGTTTAATTATGCTTACTATCGAAACCTGACAGTCCAGGCCTGTTCTTCTGACAATGATAAACCACTCATGTAAATAAAGTAGCTAAAATAAAATGAGTACAGATAATTTAAGATCTACTTTGAAAAAGACTTTAAATATTCCATCAATTAAGGGGGTATGATATATTACCTCAACCTTGCTGTAATCAATACATGAATTTATGTCGATTTTATAAGATTTCTAGTCAGTATTTAAGGCTGAGACTGTCAAAAGCACAAGGGTAAATTATATGCTACTGAAAGTCAATAGAAATGCATGTATTCACAGACTCTTAGAGTAATTTAAGTTACAAGGGACCTTTGGAGGCTATGCAGTCCAATATTCTGATCAGAACAGGGTCAAGTAGATCAGATAGCTAAAGACCTTATTCTTAGGGACTGAGAACTCACAGCTTTTCTGGGCACCTTTTTCAATGTTTGTCTACCAGGGAATAGATCTTACTTTATATCTAATCAGATTTTCCCTTGCTGCATCTCCTTGTCCTTATGCATGCTTCTGAGAAGATCATAGCTACATTTTCTCTTTAACCCTCCCAGTAGGTAGCTAGGTACCACCTTCCCCTTTTAAGTCTGTCCAAACCCAATTCTTTCTGGCTCTGCTTGCTTGTACCTCACACATGCTCCAGCCCTGGACCATCTTCATAGTCTGCTGCTGGACTTGTGAATATTGTGCATAACTGAACACAGTACCGCAGATGAGCTCATGGAAATTCCAGTAAATATCAGATAGAACATAGAGAACTAAAACCACAACAAAAAGCACTCAAGATTTTTATTGAAAACATACAAGTGTTATAAAGTCCAATTCAAGAAATATGCCATAACCTCATACTTAAATACATACTTGGGTTAGCAGCATCCTTTTTATTTTATTGAATGGAGGCCTTGATTAGTAACTTGATTTTTTAGCCACAGAAATAGGCAGAAGTTAAACTATGAGATCTCTGTGTTTATTACACTTAAATGATTAAGTCTTTATTTGTTTTTAACCTCGAGGAACAAAAAAAAGCAGGTAATAAAATCCCAACACCTGAAATATTGCTGTTTTACATTTTCTTACTCCATTTTCTCCATGCAAAGTCAAAAGAGCATTAAAAAGTAATATTGTGCTGAGCTCACAAATATGCAAACGCCTCTAGATATTTTGTCTCAATAAAGTTTATAGAATGCATTCCCAAAGGTCTGACAACAAAACAGAATAAATCGCAAGGCTCATAAAAAGATAATGCATGCCATTTTTTTTGCTTACATAAACACAAACGAATGCAGCGAGAAGCAGGAGTGACTCAAAGAGGCCTCTTCTATTCAGACTAATTGCTCTTATCATCACATATATTTGTAGCAAATTACCACTATCTAAGGCAAAACCAAAGAGCAGACTGTGTGAAGCATATGGACATTTAAAGTACTGTGGGAATTTGTCTTTTCCTTTCTTTTCTCCATTATTCAGATTAGCTGTTGAGGATCATGTCCTCTGGGGACCCCGCTCTCTAAAAGAAAGGGAAAGATACAGTGACAGAAAAAATGCTTGATGTTAAAACAGAGCAGAAAACCCCCAGCAAAGTCCACTGCTAATTCACAAAGAAATGAAAATACATAGAATAGAATTGCGGAGTCAGAGCACAGATATCCCAGGGAAACCCTGTTCTACATCATAAACTGGGGAAGTTGTTTTCCTTTTCTATGAGTGGAGCTTTATTCAAGCCCTGAGACAAGTCAGCATTTTCTTTACAGGCATGATCCTGGTTGAAAGAGAATCCAACAAAAATATATGTAACATTTAAGCCTTACTAGCTGAGCTACAGAAGTCTGACATGAGTTGCTAGCATGTGATTATAGTTTACCTGGTTAAGATTTTATACTTTCTAATTATAGCTATTTTTTAAAACAAATGAACACTCAATGAGTGAGTGGACACACAGATTTATTTGCGTACAAACATACATATAGACACAGGCACATTTATTTTATATAAAAATGTGTTTAGTTTTGGGACACTCACAGGGGGAAAGGAAGATATTGAGGTGCTGGGGCATGTCTGAAGAAGAGCAACAAAACTGGTGAAGTGTCTACAGCCAAACTCTTATGAGGAGTAGCTGAGGGAACTGGGGTTGTCAAGCAATGGAAAAGGCTCCCAGGGAAGTAGAGTCACCATCCCTGGAGGTGTTTACAAGACATGTAGATGTGGTGCTTAGGAGCATGGTCTAGTGATGGCCTTTGCAGTGTTAGGTTAGCAGTTAGACTCCATGATCTTAAGGGTCTTTTCCAAACAATATTATTCCATTCTAGGATTCTGTTAAAATAACGTCATCATCTTATGTACAGTTAGTAACTATTAATCTTCAAGACACATGAAAATCAAAGGAATTGGCTGAGACTGCAAGGGACTCAATCTTTGAATCATTATTCAGAATGGTTCAGAGTTCATCCTCCAAAGATCAAACTCATCATTGCATTGCACCTGAATACAGAAACCAAGAGATCTAAGCTTTATTCATTTCCACCTGACCCTCAAATAGGAATGTGAACATGAATGCAAGATGAACACAATAAAAGGCTTCTATTGTGTTTCACACAGCTTAAAAATAAAATTTACCTTCAAACTCATCAAATTAAAACCAGAAGTTCTGAGCTATTCTGTCTTTGCTGTTGGCTTTCTCTTGAGTATGCATACCACTGATATCAAAGAAAGAATCTTTTCCCCTAATTTATGTTAAGAATTTCCTAAGTCTTTGCTGTTTCTTTCGACCTCCTTTTTCACTTATTTCTTGATTTGAGATTCTACGCGCAGAATGGATGCCAATGCCTTGCCCATTTTTGGTCCATTTGTAATTTTATAGAACAGTCTTGCATTCACTGAAGGGAAAGAAGGGGAGAAAAATAGCAGAAGAAAGAGTAAAGAGAGAAAGAGAAAAAGAAAAAATTCCATTCCAATCATATCTTCCTAGATTAATGTAGGCAGCAATGTCAGAACTAGTTAGACCTAGATTAGATGTAATTTTTTCCATAGCTTACTTGCTATTAATAAACTGTCATGACATGAACCATGTCATTAGTATTTTAATATTAACTATTGTACTTGTAGTCATGAAGTCATGAATAGATGAGGTGGGGGTTTTGTTATTTTGTGTTTGAGTTTTTTGCCTAATAATAAACCTCTAAGAAATAACACTATCTCCAGAATCCTTTTCACTATCTTACAATATGGATGGGGTGTTATGATTCTTCCATTCACATTGAAATAAGAGCTGCAGAAGCAAGGCAATGGCAGCTTATTTTGCAGAATTTCTACCTAATAAGAACAAGCACTCATGGACACCAAACTTCCATTATAATCAGTAATGGAACAATTACAATGTAAATCAATGTGATGCGTCAGAGCACCTATAATTTGCATATTATGTGCCAGTTTAAACTTTCTGAAGGTATTTAAACTTGAATTATAGAAGACTGAAAGCACATTCTGTATGGCAAGTTGAAGGTCTTTCAGCAACAGGATTACAAACAATGAGCCATAGCTTTCAATTTTTAAGACCTAAAGGTATCATATTATGAAGCATAGCTCATACATCTATATAAATATCAGTATGACTGGTGAATAGATGCACATGGAAAGAAAAGTTTAATTTTTGTTCCTATCCGCTTTTCAGCAGTGGCAATAGAATTAATGGAAAACTTTCCACTCACTTGGGTTTTGTGGTTTCGTGTTCACTCATGTATTTGGCTTGGTCCTATAGCACCTGAGATTTTCATGTGGTCCCCATACAGTTATCATCAAGGTCCAGTTGGATGCATTCAGTATGTAGCGGCTGTGGGTAGAGATATCTATAAACAGTAGAATAAAGCTGTGAGTGAGGCTATACTTATATCAGTATAAATCTGCCTGTCCCAAAATGACTCCTTCCCTTTTAAGGAATGTAAGATACACCAATACAAAATACTTCTGTAACTCCATAACTTGCCTATTTCAGGGGCTGGATCAATTTATTGGTGAAAAAAAATACTTATCAACAACAAAGTTATACTCAAACTATGTTTAAGTGGAGGCAGATTTTGGCTCCAAAAAGTGGATGTCTGCTAAAAACCATACACAAATTCCATGCAAGAATCCAATTTCCTGAAGTCATGGTGCACCTCTCTGCTTACTGCCTCTTCCTCTTAAACCCTCAAATGCTACTGTGTCCAGGGACTAAATTAATAGAGAAGGTTCATTGAAAGGTGGTGAAAGATGGCCCAATTCTTGCAGTCTGTTTTTAGCTCACCTGTGACATGACCTTCTTCTATAGACCACACAACAAGTAACAGCCAGTATATAATTACAGAAGAATCAAAGTCTTTGGCTCATTTCTTCAATGACACACAACAATACAACGACAGGCGGCTGGCACTAGAGTCCTCAAAACACCTTTCCCTTGATTGTTTTCATCCCAGGGCTTATCGTTTTTGTCTGTTCCCTAAAGGACATTCAGTCCACAGTTGACAGGGAACATGTACCTCTGCTGGGGGGTGGGAGCAACCTGATTATTTCCCCTGTTCTCTGCTACAATTTGCTTTCACTTTCTGGAGTCATACAAATGTAGGGCCATGCCTCTCGTTGACTGATTACTGGCAGGTTTGATTATATAAATAGCACTCTGCAATTCAGCAGAGTTGCAGGCAACAATGAAGGATTTGCTGGAGATGTAGTCTTCCTTTGCAGTCTCATTTATCAATGTACAGTTTCTCACTTGCCATTTATCATCTGCTTTTCTGTGCTTCCCTTGACATCTGGAGGATTTGTAGTCTGCTAAGTGGAGCAAGGCCTTGTCTTGAATACCTTACCATCCCTGGCCAGGCAACATACTCCTGATTTTTCCCCAGTTTAACTTTTCTTTAAATAAACTTGACAGGTTCAATATATCCTCCCTGCAAAAGATATATTTAGTGGAATCGTAAAGTAATAGAGAACAAACTGAAAAGCTACAGCCAAAAGAAAATGAGTGAGACAGAGAGAAATGCACCTTTAATGCGTGTATGAATTTATAATAACAAGCAGTTGTGATAATTGCATGTCTTTTAACTCAAGAGGACCATAAAACAGCATGATGGAATATACGCACGAGTGCCAGGTGGGAAGCACGTCTTCCATTTTCCAAGTACTTTCAGGATTTAGAGATGTAGGATGTAAAGAAGCTCCTTACTGTCATTAGCTACGAAAGCAGTTCTGCATCCTGGTACATTCAAAAAGTATACAGGATGTCTAAATATGTCTCTGCTTTACAGATGTTCTGTACTGAATGTCTGGAAAATAAGGAGGAGACAAAAACCAAGAGACAAAACAACAAAAAAAAGAACCCTTTGGATGAAATCACGTTAAGAATTCCCTGCAAAGTTTGTAAGCATTTTGTTTTGATGGTGACCTTTCAAAGTTTCTTTTCATTTTCAAATGTCAAAATAGGGCATTTTGACAATTGCAAACCATTATATATTTCCTTTAAAATTGAAATGTGGTATTTTTCACAAGAGGTCCCTTTTTGCAAATGGTTTCACTTTTGAAGAAAATTAGGGCAAACAAAAGATAAAGCATTTCTGGATGATGCTATTCTGTATCAGTAAAGCACAGATCTAGCCAAATGGGGGCTATCTGTCCAGTTCCAGAAATCAAAAGGTCTAACCCCTAGGTGAGTAATAACTTGTGAACTTTACCTGTTTGGCCACCTTAATTGCAAGCAGCTTCAGTGACAAAGGCAAGTACGACTGAGCTTGGAAATAGTCTGTGTCCAGTACCTGGAGCAGCCAAATCCCTGACCTGGCCAGCAGGTGGAGGAATTATACAAAAGAAAGTGTTTTCCCTTTGTAATAGCTGTAATCTGTGCACTGACATTTATCTGAAGAGACTTCGGCATAATTGTCTATAGTCAGCATAGCAAAAGTTGGAGAAAGCCTGATAGCTTATCTTGAACTAGAGAGGACACCTGACACTCTTGGTTGGAAGGCTGGGATGAGACTTACGAGGGATTAGTTCATTTTGTGCTTTTTACAGACTTGGGTCATCTTAGGGGAGCATCTTTAGACAATTTCACAGGGGATCTTGCTGTGTTGCTGATGCTGATGCGTCTGAGCTGTATCCTTAGCTTAGCAGAGCTTTTAGAGAGTCAAGTTCATGTTGCTAAACCACACCAAAGAACGACCTGACTCCCTTCTAGGCAGTATGGTCCTCCTATATCAGAGGTCTTTCTCTGTTTTGCATCTCCAGCCTTTTTAAGACCTTTGTCACAAAGGTTTTCAAACACCCTATCCATTTAACCTTGGAGCATGTCCCCATTCTGTATTCCTATTCTGCATGTTCCATGCCCAAAAAACCTCATGTACAATGAACACAAGAATGTAGCAACACCAAGAACATGGATGGGTCTTATGTATTATTGAGTCTTCCTGCAGTTGACAAGTTTTAACTAAAGCAACTGCCTTTCTATTAGCTGCTTTCTTCTTCCAATTTTCCAATGAAAGTCAAAAGTACATAATATTTTGAGATCTCTGTCCATCACTCAGCCTCTCTATTTAGGGTTTTGTGATGGTGACTGTCACAGTAGTAGTTGATCTCATTACACGCCAAATTAACAAAAGCCAGTGTCCCAATGGACTGTGAGGCAGAACAACATGACAGAGCAGTCTTAAATGGAGTCACTTTTGACAACTTCATCCAATCTGATAGAAATGTGAAGGTTTTCCCCAGCATCGAAGATTTCCACACACCCCCAGTAAAATCCAACCTCTGTCACCCCACTCATCTTTGCAGAGTATTCATACACTAGTTTTGATGTATGCATTATGCTAAAAATTATATGTATTTAAAAGTACATGCAAATTCTTTCAAAACTTTCTAGTGAAGCAGATATACTCCATTAAAAAGCAGGAAAAAAAAGTAATAGGTCAAATAATTATTTGCTTCCATAATAGCACTTAACACATTTGTCAGTCTCATAAAGGGAGTTTTTATTGATGGACAGTGGATTAGTCTCAAAGCAAGTGGCAAGGTTGTCTGTGCAATATTGCCATTTGTGGGGTTTGATAAGAAAATTAGCAAAGGGGCAAATAAAATAAACACATAGTTTTAGTGGAAAGCTTTCTGTGAGCTGCTTCTGTCTTTCTTAATCAACTAAGAATAGGCTGTGATTACAGTAATCATTATGCAATTAATCACTATAATTACTTTTTATTGGAATAATAGCTTAAAAAGCAACTAACATATTTTCTGTTCTTGCCTGACTGGAAGACATTAAGTGCTTGTCAAGAACTTACTAAAATTATGTCTTTGTAATTTATTTTTCTCTTCGTCATCTTATTATGGTTTGGGGTTTTTTTTAATGTAAAAGTAACAGTGCAAGTTTATACATGTCCTATACACAGACAATATTCACACAAAGCAGGGGATGTGCTGTTCTGCAGTGGTAATAGAATGCTGTTTCTGTGTACTTGGCATGCCACATGTTTCTATATGGCGTGTATTTGCATGCAGGTATCTGTAGTATGATCATAGTTATAGGCGGGTTTGCAACAATTAAAAACACCTCTCACTGTGAAATTGAAGCTTTATCCTTCTTGGACTTCTTATTTTTGTGACTTCAAGCTGAGAGTAGCTCTTAGCATCTGACGGCTGGGCTGTACATTTGTAGATTCTCCTAAGCTCAACTAGGGGACTCAGTCTTTGCAATTGCTGGTTACCTGAAGTTTAAATGTAATGAAGACAAGGAAAGAGTTTGCTTCAGATAGAACTACAGTTAGCAATATTTTATAGCTATATTTCTCTTTCTACATATATATAACTATATATATATATAACTATATCATCTCTTTCTGAGAGGTGCCCAGCCTGGATTGGGCTGGGATTTTGTGTTCCTCCTTCACTATACCTCTTCCCTCTGAAGTCCAGAGTAGTGAGCTTGCCCTGCATCCTCCTCTCTGCACTAAGGATCTTGAACTTGACAGTTCATGGTCATTGCAACCAAGACTGCCCTTGAGCTTCATGTTTCCCACCAGCTCCTCCTTGTTGGTGTGAACAAGGTCCAGCACAACACCTTTCCTCATTGTCTCTTCTATTGCTTGGAGAAGACAGTTATCATCAATGCATTTCAGGAACCTCTCAGATTACTTATGTCCTTCTATGTTGTCCCTCTAACAGTTATCAGGGTGATTGAAGTCTCCCATGAAGAGCAGGGCTTGTGAACGTGTGGCTGTTCCTATCTATCTATACAGGGGCTCATCCATGGCTCAGGAGCCTCCCATGTATGCCACGAGCCCCCACTCTGGAGGTGTTCACCTCGGCAAGTGACTCACGATATTTATATATTATATAACTTGTCCTTTTTTTAATTCCAAAATAAAGTAAATGTTCCTGAAATGGCTACTTTTTATTATCTGCATTCACAAAGAATTTAAATAGCTAATTTTTGCAGTAGTATTTTTGGCAAAACATGTGGGCCAGTTTTAGCCAAGTACGATGACTAATTTCCTGCTCTAGGCTTGGAGCCGTTTCCTAAGCAGTTGCAAGGACACAGAGTTCCAGTGATGTTTGATGTGTAAAAAGAAAATGTGTCTCCATTTCTTTTTTTTGTTTTCCTGTTAAACTGATGACTTCTAAAATCAGTTATGTTTGTAGAGAGGTATTTTTGATAGTCCTTGATATCAGTTTCTTTAACATGTTGTACGTAATTTCTCCTTAAACAAACATGCAAATAAACATGAGAAGTTTAGGAAGTTTAGGTCAGCTCAAATTGTCACTAAACTTGTACAAGTTTCGTATAACGTTATTATCATATAGTATATAGAATCATAGGATGGTTTGGGTTGGAAAGGACCTTAAGATCATCCAGTTCCAACCCCTTCTGCCATGGACAGGGACACCTCACACTAGACCATGTCACTCAAGACTCCATCCAGCCTGGTCTTGAATGCTGCCAGGGATGGAGCATTTACCACTTCTATGATAATAAGTTTCCTATAACATTGTTATCTGAGTTTTACAAGTCATGTCAGGAAGCATTTTACATCTCCACATCATCTTTACTATAGCGTATTTTAGTGAGCTGAGCAAAATTGCCCATGTAGGTTTCACTGAAGCCAACTGACGAACTTCTTCTTGGCTATACTAGCAACAGGATTTTTGGCTCAAAGTTTTTGGGATCTGTCAGTACTCTAGCACTCTTCTTACTCATGTCGTACAACCCAGATTTGCCCAGTTTGGTAGATTATCACTCCATGTCCCTAAGGCATTGCTCCTTTGCTCTCCACTGCTGGCCACCTGCATCCCTGCAAAGACTCGCATGGAAAATAAATGAGCTTGTTCTGCAGTGGTAGGAACAGAGCCTGATTTTCAGAGCAAATAATATGACTTTTTTCCCCATTTTACCCCTTTAGAGAAACCCTTTGTCCCCCAGCACCTGTCATGAGGGTGGATGTTGTTTCTGGAGTGAATTAAGAGTCAAAGATCACATTTTTCCTTGAAAAATACAACTGATAAGCCTAGCCAGCAAGAATGTGCCTGTTTCTGTCTCTGTTATGTGTTTCATGAGAGCAAAGATCTGAGATTTACCACTCCAGTGCTGTAAAATCTGCGAATTTATCTTCATTGTGACAAAGCAAGACTGTATTTTGCCTTCGAGTCGTGTAGGTGAACACCTGTTAGCTTTGGGTTTTGGCTTTGAACCAATGACGAACCTCATAATACTCTCAGTCAAAAAGCATCCACCTGGTTTGGACATAAAACTAGAATATTTGAAGAGCTTTTATTTCCCTTGTAGTAAGTTTGGGTTGATCTCTAACAAAATCCAGTCCCATGAAATGTTTGAATGGCTCCTGGATGCCTTGCGGGAAATTTTCAAAGGTGAAGTAATAATACTTTTCTCATCTCTAATATGTTATATATATATGTGTGTTAATAGTTCTCTGTCTCCCTCTTTTCCCTCCCCCCATTTTGTCTTTAAATTTGTGGCAACTTAATTAGGCGTTGCAAAGTACCAAAGCAAGCCAAGCCCTTTTAAAATGCCTCAGGATATGGTTCAGTCATTATGCGCTGGGATTTGGGAATGGAATTAACATGTCTGGGAATTACAGACACAAGTCCCTGCATGTCACCAAGATAAGAGGAAATATGTCGCATTGTCTTTGGCAGCAAACTTCTTACACAAATATGCACCCTGGATTTTTGAAGGTTTTCTGTAGCATTTTCTTTCTGCTCAGTTGACACCTGCTGATGAAAGGAGGCTCTGAGTGGCTTTCTGAGATTTCTTTAGATGAGAACAAACCTGACAGTCTTTCAGACTAGGGTAAAGAAAATAGAGTTTTTCTGCAAAAGCTGAGCCAAGCAGGAAGATGACTTCGACAAAAAGAAATAGGGAAAATAGAGGAAGATTAGAAAAGGCTGTTTGCAGTGCTGTAAAGTCACTAAAACCTTGAAGGTACCTAAAATATTTGATATTCACACCACTATATCAGAAGGTTCGGACCTCCATTAGGTATTAAAATTTGTCACTTTAAATTGCTTTTTTCGCCAGCACTAGCAATATAGATATTGAAACTTCCTCAGAAAGTGCTTATCTCATCAAGAATAAAATTATAGTATATGAAATACTAATTACAGTATTATGAAGAAAGGTGAACTTTCGGGTGACATTTTATCTATTAGTAGAATACTAATGTTCTTTCTTAAAGCAGAAGAAGCCACCTATCATGGTTTCTGTTATTTTCTCATCAGAACCTCTTTTCTATACATGTATATAAAAAATTGCTTTTTAAACCTTCTTAAGAGTGCATGATTCCACAGGAGCAGCTGAGTTTTGATCACACCTGAATCGGAGTTCATCAGTATGCACTGAGAAATTCTTTGTACTGTCTAGCCAGTAGGATGATACAAGAAATCCATCCTATAGCTATTTAGTTTCATGTTACTGGAAGCTCAGCTATTATTTCATTTTGAAAGACACATTATGAAGTTCTATTACAATAGAGTAGGGAAATCTTTCTTATTGTTTTTGATGTGGTTTATTCCTATTACGAAGGAATGAACTGATTTAGATTATATTTTCAAGCTTATTTCAATCTTTATTAGGATCAGGTACTGTCTTCCTTTGGAACATGATTAACTTTGCTTGACATCATTTAAATTTTGTCTTCTTTTCTGTGTGTTTACACAAAACCAATCAATAGAAGAGCTACAGTATTTTGACTTAAGGAATTTTTTCTGGTTTCTTTAGTGCATTTTTCCTTTGCTCTGCGTTTGTTCTTGCAGTACACTCAATACTGTGCAAGGCAGTCAGTCTGATCTCTTGAAATGCCATAGTGGGACTATAAAATATTAAATAAGTTTGTATACGTTTTGGATATCTAACAAAAGCCATTTCATTATGTCTCAGCTGTACACAGTTCAGTTATGATCTCCTTTGGTCAGGCTGAAAATAACATTTTTTAAAAGTCTCAATAAATATTTTATCAGACAAATTTATCTTCTTTTTCCATTCGTATAATAGTATCCTCCAGTAGATGAGTTTACTCACATATTTTTTCAGATATAGTTAGGGGCTTTTTTTCCTCTCTGTATACAAAAGCAAGCCTCAAATATCCTGCTAGATGCCTAGCAGAGATTCATGAAATCAGTCATAGGGCTTTGCTTTCATGGTTGACAGCAAAAAGGCACAAACTATTCAACCACAAATATATTTGCGTGTTTATCATTATGGTCCCCTGTACAATTTTAACATTCATTTTTGGGAGATATTTGACCACTTATTCTATGTGCAGTGCAAGCAGAAATGTGCAGATAGAATGAAACCCAGAATCAATGCATTGGAAAACCACAAGCCCAAAATCTTTCCTTCTCTCACATTAGTTATTCTGACATTTTCTAATAGTTTTTATTCTCTATTTTTTTTTTTATATACATGATTCTCCAAAATTTTAGGCTTGTTCAGGCATTCCTGGAGTTGAGTAGACAAATATTTTGGGTACAGATCTCTCGCTTATTGAATTTATTGGATTGCGTATCCCACAAGTGCTAGAGTTCAGTTGCATCTGATCACAACAGAGCTGTTCAATGTGGCTTTCAGCTGGACTGATATAGTGATATATAAACCAAGTGATATAGTGACATATAGAACTAGAATAGGAATCCATTAATTGATTAGAATTTTTGTCAGTGGGTATGGATAGTTAAAGCATTTATTTCAATGGCTATAATGAGGGGGATGCTTTCCTTTACTTGTCCTTTTTATTTCAAAGCTGTGGCTGGTTATGTATGAGGACAATATAATCAAGAAAGAACCACCCATAAAAGCCAATTTATAGGTTTTGTTCTTGCAAACCTGATACATTACATTCATACTGATTTCAGTGGGTGGGCTGTGCCTAGCAGCTGCAAGCCTTAACCTGCGGATAAATCAGACGCTTTAACTTTCTTTTCTACGGAGGAAGAATAGGGATTGTGTGCTGTGTGAATGAGCTGCAGGCTGCTAATCATCATTGCACTGTAGTTCATCTCCACTTTTAGCACCTATTATGTAGAAAAAAAAAAGAATATACTTTACCAAAACGTGAGTTTCATTGACAGGAGTAGGAGAATGAAAGGGTGCAGATCATGAACCTATCATCTCCTCAGAGTTTGGTCACACCATCCTCCAAGTCACTACATGGGCATTGAAATCACTATTAGCTTCTTCTGATCAATGTCAGGCAGGTGAAGCAGGTTCCTGTACTGCAAGAGGGGCCTCCTGCTAAATACAGAACCAGTTCCAATAGCTCTGTAAATCAAATGCACTAAGATAATAGTTTTTAGCTACAGATCTGAAGGTTGTTTATGGCAGGTGAAGTACTCAAAAAGATGCATCATCTTATTTCTCAGAGTCACCTGCAGCCAGCAGTTAAATCCTAAGGAGATGTTTTCCCAGAATCCATTTACTGTAAAGAAATGGCTATCTTGAACAATAAATACAGACTCTGAATTCTTCACCAGCTAAGCAGAGTGTTTCCAGAGAATATATGGGGTAAAGGAAGAACACATATTCTCTGCTGTTGTAATGAATGATCACTTTGGATACACGTAAGTAAAAAAGCGATATTATTGACACTTACATTTATGCCTTTCTCCTGAAATCTGAACCTGGAGACAACACACTAGGTGATGTTTTCATACATCAGATAGGCATTTATCCAGATATTGAACATATTACTGTTACACAATTTGTCCCACTGTGAGTTTGAACTGTGTCCATCTGCACGTATTTTAAATGAAACGTGCTCGATTGATTAAGAGGAGGAGAGATTGATTTTCAGAGTAAAGTGTGATTACAATCAGCCATTTGCCTTTCAAAAATGTCAACCTCAGATATGCTTGACACCCTCAACTTCCACAGAGCTTCAACAAACCCATGCACGTTTTAAGGTTAAACCGTTCCATGACTATCAGCTGTCAAAATGAGGCTTTCTTCAGTCATGTTTTGTTTCCTCTGTTTATCCTGTTTGCATGCCTGCCTGTCCATGGCTTGTGGGATTTCACTGCAGAGTTCGAAGGGATTGGTGACTGCTATTCTAAATAAGCTTGTCCTTCCAAACATCTGCTTTAATGGTAGAGCTTCCCATTGGGCAAAACCTGGTCCTTTTTCTGTCTATTTTCCAGCGCTACTCAGCACATGGAGTAGTTTGAAAAGTGCCGTTGTTTTTACGTGGTTGATAGTCTTTGGGAGCCAATTCAAAAGAAAATGTAAAACGACTCAAATACTATTTCATATAAAAGATTATCTGCAGAAATAAAACAAGAACTGATGCTTTCAGACATGAATATATTACCTGATAATCCTTCCTCCTTATCTGCTATCATTACCTCCAAGATGTCTTCTTTTTTTCCAATGAAAATTTATTTTTAATAGATCCAGACATTGTGAAATTCATATTTTTTCTCCTTAGAGATGTTAAATCATTTGCTTTATCAGAGACTTTTTTAACAGACAGGTACATTAAGAAACATCATTTGGTGAATATTATAGTAAGAATTAGTTCTGCATAGCACTCCAGAAGCACATGTGAAAAGCTGTGAAAAAATAAAAAGCATGTGCTGCTGTAATTGTTTTCAGTTCGTGTTTAAAAGACCCAAGTATTATGATAGTATATGGAAGAGAGAGCTCCTATTTAAAAGAGAGCTCCTATTATCTGCCCTATATAAAAACACAACAAAAGAGAATTCCCTTCTCTATCAAATGTGAAGAGAATAGAACTGAAATGTATAAAGGAAAAAATGGAAAGGTTAGACAAATAGCCTTTCAAATGTTCAGATTATATTTTGGATTTGAAGTTGTGAATAAATGACCAGGGCTTTTTAGGAATCTCTCTGTATTATGAGAGTTGTACGAGATGGTGTATAAACGCTTTGATCCTTAGAGAACAAACATTAAGGGTAATAGGGGAGCTCTTTCTCTCTAGGTCTCTGAACAGACTCAGGCTTCCTAAAAGGCTAAGTCTCTGGGTAATTAGGACACAGTTTGGGGTCAAGTTTCCCAAAATAAGGGTTGTGTCGTCTGACTGCATTTTTCAAAGACTTAGGTGTGTTTGTGTACAGAGCACTTAAGGTATAAACAGACTACGTTGCTGACCTCACTGTTCTTAAAACCATCATCTGAAACATCCGCTGCTTGGAGGAAAAGTGTGAAAAGCACAGAAAAGCACTATTTCGATAGATTGCACTTCGCTATGTAAAAACCATGCTACAACGTGCATGGCACATTGAGGATAACACCTGTAGTAACAACAGCTAATGCCATGCTCCTGCAGCTGGGTGCCAGTCTGGGAATGATTCTTCACTCGGAGCTGCTTTAGATAAAACACTTGCAAGCAGGCAAACACAAAGCTTGACACCTCAGCAAAGGAGACAACGGAGGGAACCTAGCAGGTTAACTGTTCAATAGAGGATTTACAAGGAGCCATGCTACTAAGTCACAAATCACAACAAATTTCTGGGGTAACATTGGACTATGCAAGCATCAGGAAGCCAAATATGTGATTTTTTTCGGCTCTGAATGAGTAATTTCAATGTGAGCCTGACTCTAAGTACGCAGTCCCATTTACCTCGGTGGGAGAATTCATCTGCTTAAATTTAAGCATATGCTAAATATCTTGTACAATTGGGACCCATTTACATCTTTAAGTAGGAGAAGCAGCGTGGGTGATGGAGTAAGTCATTTCTGGAGCTCAGGCAGGGATATACATGAAATTAAAAATATGAAGAACAAATGAGTAAGTGGCGCATTAGAGTGGTAAGTGTCTGCCTGTAAATTGTTAGCAAACTCAAGCCATTAACATGAAATCACATGTTTCCAAAGAGGCAGTGTGCAGAGTTACTATTAATGCATGTCATAAACATCTCTAATTATCAACAGACATAAATGCCTTCAATATTACAAAAAAAAACCCATACAAAATGAGTACTTGGCTGTGCATGTGTAATTTTCATGTCTCACAGTTAGCAGAGATTTTCTTCCTTTGATCCCTGCTCAGTAGGCTTGCATGTGGGTGTCAGAGTTCAGGGATGGTGGGAGGGAGGGAAAAACAAGATGAGGATGCTTTTTACAGCATTGTGTTGCTGCCCATGCTCTCCATCCACAACTTCTCTTACGGCCCAATTTCCCTGGCAATATTGATGCTACTGTAGCATCTTCTGTCATACCCTATGAGGCACAAAAGGTAGAGACAAAATAGCCTGTGAGGCTAAGACAGCAGGGGAATGTAAGGTTCAAACAATTAGCCCAAGTCATAGTGAAGCACTTACTCAAATAAGCAGTTAAGTTTATAGTCTTACATGTGCCTGTGACCTTACTCATCCCACATTTCAAATCACTGCAAGACCAGTGCAAAAAAAAGTCGCCTTTAGTCCTTCTTTCTGAGATGGACCAATGTTTTCAAGTGACCTGTGATTTTTATGCTGTTGAAGCACTTAAAGAGCTTGTTTCATAGAATCATAGAATCATAGAATTGTAGAATCATGGAAGAGTTAGGGTTGGAAAGGACTTTAAGATCATCTAGTTCCAACCTACAAAAAAGGGCTTGCTTCATTCAGAGGTGTTTAGAAAGGTTAGTTATTGCTCAGGCTTGTTTGGGCAACTGAAAATGAGGAGTCAGTGGCCATGTCCACTAGCCAAATTCTTCCCAGTCCTCTGCTCCCAAACAAATCTGTTTTCCAAGTGTTTGAAGTTATCCACTCAAGCTGAAGTATTGAATGAGCAGTCTGTGCTAAACTCAAGCAGAGGCACACGGCAGCAGATCTCGGCAAGGACTAAATCTATCAGCATGGTCACATTCTTCCTGCAGTAAACTTAACCCAGGTTCAATTATTTATGGGCAAACAGGCTCATGCCTACACTTAATAGGAGAAACTCAGTATAAGCGAGTTTTTGTGGACACATATGCAGTTCATTGACTGCATGTAGATTTGCAGTTGAAATTTAATAAGAACCTTGCAAATATTTGGAATATCAGTGCTGGAAAATATTTTTCTTCTGTAGGTTTTCATTGCTCAAATATAATGTTGTTATTTCTTCTTTCCTCTACTTCATGGAAAACCCACTGATAAAATTTGTATTCATAAGTTCTGTGTCTTAAGGAACTGAAAGGAAAATTAAGTACATGCTGGGACACTTATCTATACATAATCGCTGAAAATGCATTTCTTCTAATTCTTCCCCTTTCCTTGAATCCTCAAAGCACAACCATTTCTCTGTGTACAATCACACAGCCTGACATAGCAAACAGCAATGATAACACTCAGTGTATAGGGTTTGTGTGCATTCTTTTTTGTCTGCATGCCGCAAGTTTTCTGTGATGAAACCACTCATGAAAGATGCTGGAGAAGGACTCTTCACCAGGGACCGTAGTGACAGGACAAGGGGTAATGGGTTAAAACTTACACAGGGGAAGTTCAGGTTAGATATAAGGAAGACGTTCTTTGCTGTGAGGGTGGTGAGGCACTGGAATGGGTTGCCCAGGGAAGTTGTGAATGCTCCATCCCTGGCAGTGTTCAAGGCCAGGTTGGATGGAGTCTTGGATGACATGGTCTAGTGTGCTGTGCCCCTGCCTATGGCAGGGGGATTGGAACTAGATGATCTTAAGGTCCTTTCCAACCCTAACTATTCTATGATTCTATGAATGCACATACGTAATTGTATTTATTTCTTTGTGAAATCTATGACATTTTGTAACTGCAGAGCTTGTTCTACTCCATCTTTAGCTACAAGCAAAAAAAGTACAGAGAATAAAAAGGAAAAAGATACCAGATAAATAACAGATCCCTTCTTTCTTGATGCTGGCGTATTAGGAATTTCTTTAATTTAAAGGCTGTTTCATTGACCAAACACAGAGCACAGACAGACATATAAAAATAAAAAAAGTTGCAATAAAAGGCATTTTGAATCTATCACTTTTATGTTGTGTTCATCACTGTGGTATGAGAGTGCCAAGTCTGCACAGTCTCATTGAAGGCACAAATAGGTAGTGTAAGCAATATCCTGTAGGAAAACTGTTCTCAAACTACTGCCTGAGTGACTGTAAAAAGTATGCCCTTGTGTTTCTGGGTAGTAATAGAAGTGCCAGAATCAATTATCCCTGAGAGCTTTCGGGCAGCAGGAACAGACACATCTGACAAAGCAAGGTGTGCTTGCCATGCAGTTAATTGGGTCTAAGATACGTAGCACAGACAACAGCTCCCTCCTTTATTGCAGGATCCACTTCTCCTCTAGTCCTTTAAGAGGCAACCCCATTACTTGAGCTAAAGAACCAGGAGTTACAGACCAGGATTGGAAATTCCATATTTACAGGGCAGGTTAGGAGCTTTTGGGGTAATTTTTATTTACAAACATCACACGTAGATGTGTGCTTGGGATACACGATGAGAGAAAACCAGCGGGACATGGGGTAGGGCAGCTGCTGCTGAGATATAGCAGAGCTCAGTGTGATGAGGTCATTTTGAGGGCTGGCTGTATATATCCACACCAAGTGTGCTATGCATCATATCTACTTATTGAAGCATTCATAACCTGCCTGTTAACATTGCCTGTGGAGGGTAGGATACCTTCAACTCCTGCTTGCTTTCCTGAACAGTGCCCCTGTAGTAGCCCCTCAGTAGCCCCTCAGTAAGGCAGCCAGATATGGTACCCAAGACCCTAAGAGCATCTAGAGTAACTCATACAATTCACAGGAACAGGTTATTAAGAAAGGAAGAAAAAGAGAAAGAGGCATAGTGGGAAAGAGAGAAAGCAGGAAAGAGGGAGATCAAGAGAAGGGTGGGGAGAAAGGAGGTATGTGGAAGGCAGGCAGGCAGAAGGAATGAAAAGAAAGAGAGAAAGACAGAGATTTCCACAAGAAGACTTGTGTTTGGTGAGGTTTTTTTTAACATAAACTCTCTTCTTATAGAATCCTTGTAATATAACAAAGAAATTTAAACAAGATGAGAAAAATGTCTATTTACAGTTATATTAATAGACTAATGAGGTCTTTTATCAAGCTTAAATCTCTTTTCCCTCCTCCTTGTTTTATTAATTGATGTTCAAATAAAATTAATTTGCCTTATGACTCAGAAGAATACTCAGATCTGACAAATGAATAGCAAAATTATTTTGGTGCAGTGTTTCAGTGATTATCAAGAGGACCATTAGTCACCAATAACTTGCTCAAGAAAGATGACAAAGCCTCTTGTCATTTGCCGACAGTTGAAGCAACAAGTAAAACAGTCCTGTTTTGGGCACCTCAGCACAGCTTTGGGGGTGGAGTGGGTGTTTCTGTTTTGCTGCAGTACCTGATCCACCTCAAAGCTGATGCAGGAATGTGCGTAAGCACCTGCATCAGAGGGTTGAAAAGCTTGCAACTAAAGTGGGGCCTGAGGACACCTTTATACATATTAAAAGACTAAAAAAGAGCTAAGAGAAAAATAGAAGGAAACAAACCCCTGCTCTACCATCAGGTACCAAGCTCTGTCAACAGCCATTATGTGGCACAGAGGCACGGAACAGTTCACTCTTACATTGATCACATTTTGTCTCCTGCACTGTAGAATTGCAACACAAAGCTGACCTTAGTCCACCATGAATGCAAAGCCCTAGAGCCAGAATCCCCATCTGGCAGGGAGAAAGTTAAATAGGGCACCATTTTATCGTGCTGGGGTACTTTATCAATGCTACTCTACAGGATAATAAAGAAGCTGATCAGGACTAACATGTAGTGAAAAGAGCTCCACTGAAGGCACGTCATTATTAACATTCTCCAGGTTAGAGAGGTAGTGGCCAGGATAAAAATTAAGCTCAAAACATGCTTAAATTTCCACAATGACTCAAGTTAAAGTTAACTTGACATACGTAATATCAAGTTATGTAGTAGCTAAACAAACTTTCAGACAGAAGCTGGGTTTTAGAGGTTTTCTATTTTTTTTTTGACTGAAAAATAATTGCAGACAAGGCAGATGTTACACATCTGAAACAATATTCCAAGAGACCCAGACTTTAACTAGCCTTAAAACTATATTAAACATGAGTGAAACAGTGTTTTAATAACTACTGCAGTATTCTCCAATTATTCTCATTGTTAATTTAATGGTAAATTATAGAACTGAACCAAGATTATGGCCCTACAGTTCCAGATGCTTTATGTGGAGAAGTTTGCATGCATTGCTGTATCATCCAACATAAAATTTGAAACTGTAATTTGGCTAAACATCAAATGTCTTCAGTTTGGTAGGAAGAAGATCCTAAAGTCTTAGTGCTTAGGGCAACCTAAATCTGACCTTATAACCCCATCCGAGAATGTTAGCGATAGCTTAAAACTTCACATAAAATAGCCCGTATTTGACATGTTTTCCATTTTTGTGAATCATCTCTATCCCCTTTCTGTATCCTTAATGTCTTCTCTGACTTCTCGTCAGCCTTGTCAGAAGATCTGATTTGCAATTATTCTTTGCTGATGGATATTATTTGCTTCAGAAATCTCTCAAGGGAAATGGTGACATTTATGTCACATGTGCAGTGATGTAAGTTTTATTTGGAAGTTAAACGCATGCTTAAATGTTTCAAGAATCTTCTTGATCTTGATTGTCAACTCAGAGCTCAGAATGGATTTAAACTCTCTGGACACAAGATTGTCTTCAGTATTTAAGCCATAGAAGGGAACTGTCACATTTAAGAAATTTTCATATATGTATCAGAAATACTTGTCCTGGTATGGGCACATCAAGACTTTGTGTTTATTAAGAGACCCTGAAAAGTGAAGGAAACAAAACCAAACCCAACAACTACAACACAACAGATATGTTATCCAGCCTATCGATAGATTTTAAAATGTCAGATTACTTTAAAAATCTCAATGCATTTATAGTTACTCTTCTCATTATTGTCTTTTCCATCTACTTTGGTAGGGTTCCACTGATAAGACTAATAGAAAACTATTTCCTAAGCTAAAAGCTACTGGAGTTACTGAGCATGAAAAGCTGTCTTAGGGCCAGTATTATTTAAGAAATTTCTCTCACAGCATAAGATTCAGCATTTTACATGTGTGTGTGTGCATAATATATTCATATATGCTTATCTAAAACTAACATTTGTAATATTTGTAGTCTAAATCTCCCTGTGGTCATGAACTTCTCAGTACTCCCATTTAGACTACATGTACTTAGACAAAATAGTTCTGTTTTTCTGAAAACTACTGATCATATTGAGATATCAACCAGCTAATGAAGTTGATGAGGATATGCAAATGAATTCCGATTGGGCTCCTGCTATCTGTATCTGGTGTGTCCCATCACATTACCATTTACTTGACCTACAGCATAATATGATGTGACAACTCTAAATATCAAACGAAATGACACAATGTAATATGACAACAATGGGAAAGAATACACTGCTTTTAGACTGGGTTTTTACCCTTCATTTCCGATGGGCTGTACGCAACCGAAAATAACCCAAAGTGATGAGATGACAGTATACAACAACTGTTCTAAATACCTAAGAAATAATACAGTCTACCGTCTTATCAGTGTGCTTTCAGGCAGCTTAGATTAAATATTACTTTTGTGAGTAAGAGTTGTGTAATCTAATTATTGTGTTAGGTTGCATATAGCTTTTATGTAGCTTGAGTGTATTAAGTTCATTAGGGGCCTTACCTTGGAGGGATTTTCTTGAGTTTGAGCGTATGGGCAAAAGTTGCAGGACCTGGGACTCTTTCTTCATTCAAAGTCTCCTGATCAACAGACGCTATCACTACTAGGCTTTTGACTGTCACATAGTCAGTTGTTTGTATTCTCTACCTGCATCACAAACAACCTGTTTGCTATTTTACCATTATAAAGGGTTATGAGAGAGGACTGGTTTCTATCCCAGAGCTAATAAACAAAACACTCTCATATGACCCTCTTGGACCTTTTTTATTGTCCCTCTAAAAATGTTGAAACTGGTTAACACGAAGACTGAAGTTATAGTGTACATGAATGAAGGCTGCACGTGAATGACACCACCGTATTATAGTTCAGAGGTCTTCAAAACACCCAGTATGCATCCAGACAAACCTACAGTCTAATAACAGCACTTCTATATGACTCATGGATCTTTTATATATATGTATGTATATATAAATATACACTTCTGTGTTCATTCTGTTTTCTAAGATAGTTTGACAGACAAGGTTGTTTTCTCCAGGAAATAAAGTGGACCTCACTGACAGCAGAAGCACCTTTAAGTCTTATTTAATTGTCTTGGAAGGAAGATACATAGAAATGCATAGCCTTTCAAAAAAAAGCATAGGTTTGAATAACAAATTGTTTAGAAACAAAAACTGCATGATCTTAGTTCACATAAAGATGTATCAAATTACCTACCACACATTACAGCTCTTTGCTATGAGTTCGGAAGGATATCTGTCTCTCCTCAGGCCTGATGCGTGCACTGGAACAAGCCTCAGTTTTTTCATGTTATAAAATCTTTGTTTCTTCCTGGAAGAACAAGAGTTTGACCTCTCCGGTAAATGGGATTAAAGTTCTTAGAACCTTGCAGGCATTTGTTAGTTATTACTCACAGCATCCTACTAGGAAGATAAGAAATTGCTGTTGCTCCATTTTATATCTTAGGAAAAAATAGAAGCCCAGAAAAGCTAAGGTATTTACCAAGTCTTTTGTCTGTGTCTGACCTAACACCAGGGGCTCTGGACAACAAGTGCTGAAGTTATGTGATTACATTGTACTTGAAGTAAATACAGACAAACGTTATCTTTAAAAAAACAAAACTGGTGAAGCACTTTTTAGTCTTAAATAAGAATCATTACATTAATAGTCTTAATATTTATTCCATTACATTATTTGTCAGAGTAAATAGGTGCACATTTTATGGACTTTTAGGGAAGTCTGAAGTTTAACCTTGGAGAATGAACTTTACAAATGTGAACAGTCATTCAATGCTTTGAGCACTGTTAACGTTTCTCTGCCACCCCACAGCAGCTAAAAAGTCTCTCTTAAGATTCTCTATTAGGAATGTTTCAGATTATTCTTTCTCTCTGAGAGGTTACTTGGCTTTTTGAAGTCATTTATAAAACCCACTCTCCTACTCTGATATTAAACAAACAATACCCTTCTATATTCAGATCAGATTCCTTTCATCAATGAGATTCTTCCTTCTTGCCGTTTGCTAGTGCCCAAATATGGCATCAAATATCCAATGAGAAACATGAGATTCTGAAGATGGGATATGAAAACATAAAAGGAGAAATAATGCAGAATCTTCTCTTGTGATATGGAACATCTTTTTCACCCTGTCAGATACTTCACATCTGTCATAGACTATTTGATATGCATTCATCACATACTGTGTCTTAGATCATATGCCAGGCAGTTCGCATCATCCCAATTCATCACAAAGCCGAATACGTGTCTTTGCACTGGGGCCAGGCTAACACACCCAACAAAATGTAGTGAAATCCTTGACAATGCTGTCAATTTGGAATCAGAAGCAGGCAGGGGCTTTAGAAGTTTCTTGGTATGGAAATCATTCAAAGGAAACTTAATCAAACTACGTAAGGGACAGAAAAATCCTGATATCTGTGGTCATGTGAGGATGCTTTCCCGTTTTCTTTCCCTTATTATTTCCTTATAGGTTTTGTACAGCTCAGCTAGGTCTGTGACAAACACTAACTTTCCTCCTTAGTTCATAGAATCATAGAATCATTGAACACTTAGGGTTGGAAAGGACCTTAAGATCATCTAGTTCCAAACCCCCTGCCATGGGCAGGGACACCCCACACTAAACCATGTCACCCAAGGCCTCATCCAACCTGGCCTTGAACACCGCCAAGGATGGAGCATTCACAACCTCCCTGGGCAACCCATTCCAGTGCCTCACCATCCTCACAGTAAAGAATTTCTTCCTTAGATCCAATCTAAACTTCCCCTGTTTCAGTTTTAACCCATTACCCCTTGTCCTGTCACTACAGTCCATGATGAAGAGTCCCTCCCCAGCATCCCTGTAGGCCCCCTTCAGATACTGGAAGGCTGCTCTGAGGTCTCCACACAGCCTTCTCTTCTCCAGGCTGAACAGCCCCAACTTTCTCAGCCTGTCTCCATACAGGAGGTGCTCCAGCCTCTGATCATCCTCGTGGCCTCCTCTGGACTTGTTCCAACAGTTCCATGTCCTTTTTATGTTGAGGACATCAGAACTGCACACAATGCTCCAAGTGAGGTCTCCCGAGAGCAGAGTAGAGGGGCAGGATCACCTCCTTTGACCTGCTGGTCACACTCCTCTAGATGCAGCCCAGGGTAGGGTTGGCTTTCTGGGCTGCAAGCACACACTGCCAGCTCATGTTTATTTTCTCATCGACCAGCACCCCCAAGTCCTTCTCTGCAGGGCTGCTCTGAATCTCTTCTCTGCCCAGCCTGTAGCTGTGAATTCTTCATTTTTCTTCATTCTCCAGTTCTGCTGGAATTCTTCATTGGTGGGATTCCCTGGAGTCTCTGAATCTGCATTTCAGACAGGCAAGGCAGGGTTTTCAGGGACTCACACTATGTTCATTTTTTAACCATTATACATGTACTTTATACTGCTATTATTTTCTTTCAATTAGACAGTCGTTGGCAGCAAAAGATAAGAAATCAGCATTTGTTTTCTTCAAAAATCAAACAAATGCTCTGCAAATTCTGAACTGTGTTTATTACTAGGTGAGATTAAGGTAATAGTATTCCACAGGTCAATAATATTAATTTAAAAGGGTTTTACTAGATACCTATTTTCCTTAGTACTAGCCGTACCTTCTAAAAGAGATTAAATGCCAACAGCAGTGGGAAGTCATACTTGGGAACCCTAAGGAACAGCAAGTGCGCCATTAACTGAACCTGAGATGGAGCTCCCACTTTCTTCTCTCCCACAGAAAGAAGGGGACATCTATGGCCCTCTGGCCTTGAGGAGATTGTATTGGAGATTATTGGATATTATTAAATGTTACAAAATCAGATACTGTTTGATAGTAAACAAGGGGAAAGGGATGAGAGGGCACAAAGAGCAGAGAAGAGACTTACATTCAAGCCATTTCTTTTGTATGCATCATTTCTGTTTCTAAACCTCACTGTTCTGCTAGGTTTTTCACATTTTAAAAGTTCCTTTAAAGTACCAAAGTCTTTGTGTTGCTTTCTGAATGCTCATTTCAAAGAAAACATGTAACAGATCCTTCCCAGAGCTCTACCTCACTCAAGGTCTTTCCATCCTGTGCTTTAGCACTCCTCCGTGAGTAATGTAGGCCTGGAGATGTAGCTGTTGGATCCAGTCTGTTTCTTCTGATGAGCTTTAAATCAACCTCAAGTTTTAAAAAACAAAGCAAAACCAAAACCAACAACGTAAAACCAAACAAAATTACAAAAAAAAGACAAACTAAACCAAAAAACAACTGTTGGGTGTTTTCAGGTGGTCTGAAAAAAACTAAAGTATTTAAATAGCACTGTTATTGCTAACATCTCATGTTTATACCTCAACATTTGTACAACAAAATGTTCATAGGTTTAAAAAATAGCCTGTACTGGGAGCCATTGTTGTGCTAGGTCATTCCATCATCACATTGTCTAACTTCATCCATGCGAAAGGTACTCATCAAAGGTAATTATCTACAGCCAACACAGAGGATGTAGCACCTCCACGGGCAATCCATCCTACCTATTGCAGACATCTACCCTTGAAAGGAATGAATTGCTCAGCACTGATGCCTGTATCTCTTCATTACATTCACAGGGAATTTAAGCAATTCAGTTATATTAGTTGCCCAATTTTTTTATGACCAAAGTTAAGCAGAATAAATGGCAGTTGAGGCAGATTGGCTTTCAAGGCGATACTGAGATTCTGCAACATGTTTGAGGTCTACTGAATATCAGAAGACTTTAGCATCCACTGAGGGATTTGCCTCATAGAGAGCCATGTTCATTTGGGCTGTTGAAGGGTGTAAACTTCAGAGGGAGCCTTGGTGAAAACAGCATTCAGAATCTACAAGGAGGGAGGGATGAATTCATGAATACATGGATGCTAAAGACTGTTATAAAATGAAACAGCTAATTGAGCCTGAAGGCTTTGAGTGTTCACTGGTAATAAACAACACCCAGAAATAGTGCAGTAATCTGAACATGCCAAATTTTGGATGTTTCTTTGATGTGTGATAGAAAGTAATTTGAATCAGCATGAGAGTCTGAATCAAAGAGCGTAAGCCTTACCATAACCCGCTGGGGCTGGCATTCTTCTGGCTTGATAAAAGGTTTCTCAAGGCATTAAGTAAAGTCCATGGGGGGTGGGAACATAAACACAAACAGAAGCCACTGAAATGTAAACTCCAGTTTTCCCTTCCTTCTCAGCTCTCTTCCTTCACCCCAGCAACAGCTTGTCAGGAGGTGCTTAGCATCATAATATATGGTTAAAAAAAAAATGAAAAAGGAAGAATATATAGTGGACATCTTGGAAAGGTACTTGTTAAGGTAATAATCCATCCACTTGTAGCAAGCTTGGACTCAAATATTTAAGAACGGGGCCAATCTTCTATTTGAACACTGTTATTTTGTCCACATCAGTTCTTGCATGGATCTAATGTGTTCGTCCAGATCTATGTGTGTCATTGCCAAGAGGCATCTTTCGGGGTGGTTCTTCTTTCCAGAAGTGCATCTTCTGTCACATGAAGTGTTGGGTTGTATCAGACACAGCTGGCACTCTGCACACAAAGATGATAGCTCAAGTGGAAAGATTTAGCTGCTGAATGTAGCATCAGAATAGCTCACATTTAAAGCCTTAAGATCATATAGAACCACTGTGTTTAGGTCCTTTAGGGAAAGAATACCAAACAAGTTAGATCACTATGAAAAAAGATCACTAAGGGCTGCAATACATAACAAGGTATATAAATAAGTGTCACACAAAACTGCCATAGAAAAATAAGAAACAAAGCTTGCAACATTCTTCCACATAATGGCTTTATAGAAACATTACAACATTACACAAAGCTTGGAGTACAATATGAACCCCTGCAGACTCTGAAATGTGGTAAGCTGTAGGGTACAGGAACCCACAGAGCAGCAAAAGCAAAGCTTTAATGGTGTTTTAAATGTTATGACTATACAGAAGGAGAAATCTGCAATATAATCCTTTTCTGAATTCCTTGTGCGTGGCAGAATAGGCTGGAGCTCTGATGCTGTCCTCTAAATCCAGCTGTGACTGACCCAAGAACAAATGCTGGTGAGGGCAGCAGCTAAGGGAAATAGTTTGCAAAGGCAGAGTTTAGGATAATATTGAGGTCTAATCTGCTTTTGTTCTCAGTGCGCCTCTTATTGTGGTGCACCATTGATGCACACATACGTTTCCATTTTGGGAGCCCCTACAACGAGGGCAACATTTTTTTTCCTCAATATAGTTTTCTTCAAAGGGAGAAAGTTGCATGGTCCGACTCCATCACATTTGCCTTGCACTGAAATTCACATCCATGGGAGGTTCCTATGAAACCCGAAGGAAAGGGATTGGGTTTCTAAAGGAGGCTGCTGCTAGGTTAAGAAAAGTCATTGCAAGATTTAGAAGTATTGTAAAATTCCTCAAGTTTCTATGGAGTTTCATCAACTGTAATTCAGACAGCGCTAATGGAAAGAAAACAATTTAGTGTCTTCTCTTCTGCCAGACAGATCTGCCTGCTTGGCCCTGTAACCCCCAGGCTTTTCTTGGTATGAGTCCGATGTGGAGAGGGCTCATCAGATGAGAGTGACATGAGAATGCTTTTAATGCGCTAACATTCCCTTTCAACATAGTTGCTCTTTTAAAACTGACGGATAACTGAAAATGTTCTTGTTTTAATTCACGTGGCCTTCTGATTATTTTTCTGCCACGTCTTAGCTTCTTTGCAATTTTGGTTTTGAACACCCAAATCTCAAGCTCGAAGAGGGAAAATTCAGATTAATGCAAAGCTTTTCAATAAACTAGAAAAAGAAAACAAGAGAAAACAGAAACTGAGCCACACCTTTGAGAAGACATTTATTTTATTGTCTTGAAACAAACCTTTGTCTGTCAGAAGTCCTGTTATTAGCCAGCTGTTTAGTCAACTGAAATATTGATCAAGCCTGTCACACTTCCTTTGTCTGTCAGGAACAAGAGAAGGTGCTGACCCTCTGCAAGAAACTGTAGTGACAGATCTGTAATTTGATAATCACTTGTTCAGAAAGGATTTCATTGTGTTCCCTGGTGTTCTATAGCTACTTGGTTTCCTTTGATTTTTGTTTTTATGTCTTTTTTATGTCAAGCTTAGCCATCTAAAAGCTTCAAAGTTAAATAAACACAATGTGATTTTCGCTTTTGCAGAATGCACTTTCTAGACTTTGCCTCTGTTTAATTGGGCTGGCTGTGATTATTGGTGAGAGGGCACCTAGTTTTCTCTGCTATCAATTGACCATCAAGTTCCAACTCCCCTGCCATGGGCAGGGACACCACACACTAAACCATGGCACCCAAGACTCCATCCAGCCTGGCCTTGAATGCTGCCAGGGATGGAGTATTCACAACTTATGAGAAGATAGCCCACAGAAATATACTGTTGAATTTATTTTTCCTTCCAGACTGAAGCTATAACTCAGCAGATGTTTTGTACAGCCTTATTTACTGCTGGATCTCAGAGGGTCCTCCCACTGCAAGAGGCTGGTTTTGAACAGGGCATTTCCCATCTTGTAGTGGTTGAGAAGCTCAGAAGCTCACTTGTTTTTTTACCTAGCTACTGATTCAGGAGAACCTTCCTGTTTCTCAAGCACCTCAGGAGAACCAAATCCCCAGTGTGTTCAGCTTCACTATCAAAGCTTGGAAATGCATGGAAGCAGGACTGTGCACTGTGCAGAGTAGAGAAGCTCCTCTCTCAAAATTGTGAATAATCAAACAACTAAGTTAGGCAATCCTCCTGTAATTATTTTGTTCCATTAAATGTTCTATCCATCAGAAATTAATTGTTGTAATTAACAATAGAAGTATTCGCTCTCTTCTTTCGATGTCACTGAAATGATCTTCGGCATGCCATTACTTGGCGTCGTTAACTGAAATGAAGATTGTGCGTCTTTGTTTGATGAACAAGGCTGTCACTTTCCCTGGATTTTTCTGTATTTTTAGGCTGATCAAAAGTAGTCAAATATTTTTCTCCACAGCTAAACTACAGCAGTTATGCTCAGAGGTTCCTGAAACTGAACCCATACTTCTATGACAAACTTCAGTTGCCTCTGAGATGAGCTACAGTTAAAAGAGTTGGCTGAAATCTGATTTGATGCTGAAGCATATTGTTAATATAACCCCAGATGGAAAGAGATAGTGGTTTGCCATTCTAGTGTTTGGTATCTGGAACCACTGTGCAAGGTATTGGAGCATAAATTCATTTTTGAGGAGGATTGTGAGTTCTCTTGAAATAACATTTTCAACATAGGGTAAGAGAACATTTTACCCTAATCCTGTCACACTTTGCGGGAGGGAGTTGCAGTTTTTTAGAATCCTGTGTCAGCCTTGAGATGCTTTACTTTTCACACAGGTTGATCAAACCTGGAGTCCCCACCAGGTCACTAACGAGTGGATTCTGTCCTCAAATGGATTATCTGAGACCCAACAAAGGCCATTTTGCTGTAGTTTAGCTTTCAGAGGTTAAGAACATACAATGCTAATTAAGTCCCTCCTAAAATAAGGTGAAATATGAAATCCATTTCACTGTAAAAATTAGGTAATGTAGGTTAAGCTGGGGTTCTTTCAGTACTCAAGAGAGAGATGCTACTTAGCAAACCATTCTAACTGGAGTATTCACCATAATGAGTGCGACCAGACCTTCTGAGGATGCCTCCTTTATTCCTACTAACCATAGGCAGGACCTGAATAATGTCTAACTTTAGAAAGCTAAGCCTTGATGAGGTAAATCGCAGCCTTACTGACAAATATTTCCTTATCCAATTCAAGAGACATCAAAATAGCATTTTTCACATCTAAGAAATATCTGTGATTCCATGGCAACCTCCTCTGCCAGGATCTGCAGATTGACATCTCGTCTGTCTGTCTCGCATAGATCCTTATTGCAGGAGTTTGTTATTGCTTCTGTAGTATCCTGAGAAGCAAATTAAAAGTCCTTCCGTTCACATTGAAGCAAAGCAGGTGTAATTCAGTGAACCAAGAAATAACTCTTTGTGCAAGAGCAGAATTAGGTCTTTTTTAAAGCTAACAACTACTACAACAGGTATATTGGGCATGTCATGTGTACATCCTCTTAGAGACGCGAATGAAAAGGTTAAGGAGAAAAGGGAAAGGCAGAAAAAAGTGTGTCATATGGGAAGGAGTTGGCCAAGGATATTACCTTTGGGTTTCAGAAACTGTTGCTTTTCATTTTTTAGGTAAACTAATGCTTTGGTCTTATCATTTCCGAGCTTATAGCATATACCTGGAAAATGATGGGTTGCTACGAGGTCTGTTCAGGCAGGTAAACCATGAGTTTCCCGAAACTGTTGGCATTAGAGATATATTTTATAAAGCTTTCAGCAGGTAAGATAAACCTAGAATAGTACTTTCAGAAGCTTTTTGGTTAAAATTAATCTTTGGATGCAGCCAGAAGAAGTTGAAAGATTTACAGTGATTTAGAATGGAAAGACGTAAGTGTAGTGTCCTGCAAATTACTGTCTCTTTTAGTTCCCAGTTAGGAGTATAGCTGATGCTTTGTTTTGGCTTTACTGTAGCATGTAGAGCAGGCAATAAACAGACACGGTTTAATGAAAGCCAGCACTCACCATGCTCATCTACTGTATTACGTTTTGTTTTTTAGTGTGAGGTGTCCCTGCCCATGGCATGGGGATTGGAACTAGGTGATCTTAAGGTCCTTTCCAACCCTAACTATTCTATGATTCTATGATTCTATGATATGAATAACCTTTCTCCTAAGAAGTTAATGTTCTCACCGAAGTGTCCAAAAATATAGAGGATCTCTGCTTATAACTAGAGGTTGCAAGGTTATCTTTTTTTGAGGTGATGCATTGAAATGCTGTCTTGACTGCTGATCATCTGTTGTAGCTACGAGACTGCTCATACTAGTACTGCATTCACTCTTCCCCTGTGTCTGTAAAATATTGTCATCCTCCTTTTCTTTAAATAAACTGCACTTGGTTACAGGTTTTGTGAAGTTCTATCTCACCTTCCTGGAATGTGGCCCCAACAACATCAGAGAATAATTTTGGAACCCAGGATTTATATATAAGACTCCCCCTCACCCCTGTTACTGCTCCTTCAGCTCTTCTTTGATATATTTTTTAAGTAAAAGCCCATTTTTCTTCTTAAACATATCCCAGTGCCTCTAATGCTATGGTTCCGAGGACTTTTAACAACCATAGATGGTGCTGTGCTGTAATTCTTTGATTAGTTTTTTTTTAAAGGAGCTGAAAGAGACATAGAGACCAGCAGGGAAGAATCAGTGGTTAGTTTTCAGACCAAAAGAAGAAAATAAAATAAGAATAAAACTGGATTGGATTAGTTCAAAACAAACTCAGTGGGTGTTCTGGTATACTTGTGAATTCTCAGCTTCTTTTACTCTCTCTCTCTCCAATATATGTATTTTTATACTTTTGGTTATTTATTTCGCACAGCTCTCCCCTGACAACGCCATCACCTCTCGCTGTCCTTTTCATTCTTATACCTACTGCATAGTCCATCCTGTGTGTATCACACAGCTTTCTGTCTTCGTTTACTTTGTTTATGTGCAGAAAAGCATCATAGAGAAGCTTTTGTTCATATTTATCAGTGTCTTTTTCTTAATCTCTACTAATTTTCCTTCGTGCCATATATGCTTCTGAAGTTCAACTGGAAATAAACTTAAAATCATGAAATGGATTATTGATCCAGAATCTGGTCTGAATTTCTCCAGCTAGGAGGCCAGGGTGATCGACCAAAAAAGAAGAGCAGAAGCTCACTTGAATGCTTTGAAATTTGGAGTTGCTGCTGTGATATTGAGCTAGAAATGTCCTGGGGAAGCCACTTAGAATCATAGAATAGTTAGGGTTAGAAACGACCTTAACATCATCTAGTTCCAACCCCCTTGCCATGGGAGAGGGAACACCTCACACTAAACCATGCCACCCAAGGCTCTGTCCAAGCTGGCCTTGCATGCCACCAGGGATGGAGCATTCACAACTTCCTTGGGCAACCCATTCCAGCCTCACCACCCTCACAGTAAAGAACTTCCTCCTTATATCCAATCTAAACTTCCCCTAAAGTTTCTTGATTTGCACATGCAAATTTGACTCAGGGATTGATCATACAAACCCAGTGCTTCTGAGAGGCTTGTTGTTTTAGTAGAGTTGAAAAGGTTTGGAAGCATCCTGTCATAGGGTATTACTTTGGAAATCAGTTCAATTACTATAAACCATAATAAATAAAAAAATAAATACATTTATATTTTTATGAGAAGTTCCCTTTTAATTTTATTTTTGGCCCAAAATTGGCTCATTATTGTCTCTTAAAATCAGTGCCTCCATTCCTAGGTGTGGCAGGGGAAAAAAAAACCCTCCTCAATTCATGCGGTTTAAATCAAATCAGTATCAAGAAGGTATGTCGATTCATTAACAACACATCATTATGTTGCAATCAGTGAGCTATACAGACAGCAGTAAAACAAACCACAATACTAGACACTTGCAAAATTATAATGAACTCCTGTGCTTGTCAAGACATCCTCCTGTACTAATCCCCAAAGGTTGTAATCACACCCACGTGCACCCTTAAAGATACAGAGCTGAATGCACACAACTCCCACCAGGATGTGGGGGTTACAAGCACACATCCTTCTTCTCAGAGCTTTTCTACCTATTTTCACACCCCTCCTGTTGGAGATGTGATGTCTGTCCCCTTGGGAGTACCCATGTACTGATACAGGTGTACCCAGTTCCTTAATCTCCAGCTGTGGGCATTGACATCTGTACACACCAAGTGTCTCTACTTGCTGTCCCTGCAATGCAAGGCAGGAAGGGAACGATATTGCTCTTATCTTTCAATTATTTTGTTAGATTGCAGACAGCATGATCCATTTTTACCTCCCATTCTTGCAAACATACATGCACACTAGAAATTCTTCCAACACTGAATGCTTACAACACAGTGTAAGGAATCGTGCTAAGTGCTTGTCTGGGTTATTTTGTGGCAGTGACCTCCACATGCTCATTACTGATTAGTTATTTACTTTGTCATCTTCTGTTAAGAATAATCAAAGAAAGACATACAGCACTTAAAAAAATCCCTGAAATTCACTCCAGATATCACCACAGTTCAAAGAAAAATCTCAGTTTAATAAAAAAGGAAAAAAATATATTTCAAAAATGCCCATTTAATTTTATTTTAACATAAGAATTTCTGAATTGCTTTTCTCTTTGCTTCCTGCTTGGCTATGTATCTTCGATTTCATCTTGCAAAAACAAGAAAATGTCCAAGTATTTCTTTTTTTTCAAAGGAAGAGCTTAATAAACACCAACTGGACTCCAGAAAAGCTTTATTTTCATTTTAATAAATATCCATTTTGGACATCCCTGCAAATGTCATGGACTACAATAATATTCATGTTCATGCTGCTTGCGAAATAAAATGCACTGGTCTTAAGGTCCTTTCCCACCCTAACTGTTCCATGATTTTATGATCTGAAAAGCAGAAATACTGTGAGTACTCAAGTGAGTAGAGTCTATATTATCCTTCTGTGGCCTTTATTTTCTTTACCATCATTAGAATATCTGAGTGTTTAGCAGTTACTAGATGGACAAAGTTGTGTTCTGGATAAGTTCATTTTTATATGGGGATTATCACCACAAATCCCATTCTGTTTATTACGGAAAGTTTTGATCAAACAAGAAAATCTCTTGATGTGGTCAAAATGTGGTTCAGTCCAGTGCTGATGTTTTCTGGAAGCTTAGTCAACCTTTTCATCTCCAATGAAATGGTTTTTTGCTGTACAGCTTATGCATAAATAATCAAAAATGATTCCAGCAGTTGCTGAGGCACCTAAAAGGAGAATCTCAGGGGTATTTGCAGCCTTGTATGTGAATTGCTTTGATGAGCAGAGTTCACCGACAGCCAAGGGAGCAACAAATACATTTATCTCTAATCTTGATACATGGGGGAGATAAGTAACCAGCTGAGGCTGTACATTATTTTCTTCCATTCAGCAATATATGCAATGAAAAACAGCAGTGCAGTGTATAGGTGAAAAATGCACATGTCACCATAACTGCATTCTTCGTGTAGGAGAGCACGGAAAAGATTTTCAGGTGCTAGAATTGCAAGAAGGTAGAGTGAATAATATGATAGTTAGAGGGAGGTATGTGTTGCAATGGTAAAGAAGTGTTTGTACTACAGAAGAAAACCCCTTACCTGCAAATATGAACTTGAACAGGAGTACGTGCATAGTCTGGTGCACAACAGGACTACTTTGAAAGTAAAGAGATAAGTTTATGATTTCTCTTTATAAATACTCTGGATGGGAAAGTATCAGAAAAGAAATAGAACTAGAACCACGAGGTCAAACGGGTCTGGTTGTAATGTAATGTGTTTTCATTAAGAAGTATGAAAAAACCCTGAACACTAGAGAAAGTCTAGAGTCAGAGCAGTAGGGGGGGAAATAACTTTTGAGCTAATTTTAAGATGTAGCTTATTTTCACAATAGGGATCCTCTGAAATAGAGTGTGCAGAGGGCTGGATGCACTGACCAAAGAGATTCTTCTCCATTATATATTCCTAAACATTTTTTCCACTGAATGAACTCCTAACATTTCAGCTGATCTCTTGCTAGCAACTTCCTCTGCAGGAAGGTGACGTGGAGGACAGGTTCGTGTGGGTCCCTTGTGCATGACAGATTTCAGAGAAGACCGTTTGCCTTCCTTGCATTCTTTGGGATCTGCTGCAGTTCAAAATGTACAAATTATGATAGACCCACAGATTAAACACTGCCTTGCTGTCAATCTCGTGCAATTCCAGGCACTAGATACCAAGCAAGACATGTAGACACAAGCATTGGAGTGGAGGAATATATAAGGCAGAGACTTAAAGATCTTAAACTGCATCTTTTACCCTAGTCTTTAGACAATTTTCTGGCCTACTAAGATGTGCAAACCATTGGAAACTCACAATCCCAAGTCTTGCACTTTTTCCCATATACGCTTTTATATCTCACTCATTTCTATTGAGCTGGGAGTTAACTCTCCCTGTTTTCAAATGCTTTCTCCAGAGCTGTAATTTTTAGCACTCCTCTTCTTCTCTCTGTCCTGATTCGAAGTTTAAATGCTGAAATCTATATGCAATTACCACCTAATTACCTTTACTTGTTATAAACCTTCTTCCTCCCACCCACTTTCCTTCATCTCTTGTTATGATTCTTGTTTCTTTAAGCCAGAGATCATGTCTTTTTCAGCATATCTGAAGACAATCTAACAAACATAGGCTTCTATATAAGCAGGCATTAGTCAGGATGAAGAGGTGAATTAAAATTATTCACAATAGTTCTACATTTTAAAGTATGCTGTGATCACAGAATCATAGAGTGGTTTGGATTGGAAAGGACCTTAAGATCATCCAGTTCCAACCACCCTGCCATCACTCTAGACCATGTCGCCCTAGTCTCTGTCCAGCCTGGCTTTGAACACTGCCAGGAATGGGGAGCATTTACAGCTTCCTTGGGAAACCTGTGCCAGTGCCTCACCACCCTCACAGTAGAGAACTTCTTCCTTATATCTAACCTGAACTTCCCCTGTTTCAGTTTGATCCCATTGCCCCTTGTCCTATCACTACAGTCCAGATGAAGAGTCCCTCTCCAGCATCTTTGTAGGCCCCTTCAGATCCTGTAAGGGTTCTATGAGTTCTCCACGCAGACTTCGTTTCAGCTGACTTTCTCAATAGAAAACCTTACTGTCTATGGACCTTTCTGCAGAAACAGAATAAAACCAGGCTTTAGGTCTGCTCCTTTCAAATAGTTCTAGATTCTGCTTATTGCTTTGTTTACTGCCTAACGTACTTGGCCACGTCATAGCATATTTATCTGCCTAGGTGGTTATTTATCGAACTGAAAATCACAACAGCTGTAGGATATTTTTCCTACACATTTATATGATAAATATTTGCATATGTATTAAAAATGAAATCTCTAAATCACACAAAATATAGTTTTTGATCTCTTTATATAGTCAGCCAGGATAGTGCAAATAACATGAAGAGGTTGAAGAGCATCTCTAAACCTCCCTGAAATTCAGCTTCTGGAAGGGGAAGTGTACTAGTAGCTTTTTTTTTTCTTCTCAGATTCATTCAATATACAATAAAGAAATATATAATGAACAGAATTCCCTTTTGAGGGGTCGGAGGATTCTTCTATATATCTAGGAAATTTACTATAGGGAACCAAGATTTTACAAGGGAAACTTCAAAAAACAAACAAATATTTAAGTTTTCAGTAAATCTCTGAATTTTTATTATTGGGGTAGTATTTTATATAACTTTTGTTGTGGTTTGTAGATTACATCTCTTTATACCAACATTCATCAAATGTTCAGCTAACAACTGTTCAGTCATGAACCCTTACAGTTATATGACTACATGGGTTGCATATTAGTTGATATTATCTGATAGCCCTATACTCACAGTGCTATCCTACTCTTTTGATACTTTTTTGGTTTAGGAGTATTTAATGCTTGTTTTCCTGTATACATATGGGGAACAATTTCTGAAAAGACCCACAATTCACAGCATTTCTAATTCTGAAAACCCTTATTAGGAAAGATATTTGAAACTTGGAGTCATCCTGCAAGCACCTCTAACACTGCTCCATCAGTTCACAGAGGTTATGGGAACAAAAGCTAATCTATTCTATTATGTAGCTACTCTATAACGAGTTACAAGTAGAGTCAGACAAAGAATTAAAAGAAATCATATTCTTAGTTTCCTCATTTCAGCTGCTAATTATTCCTTGTAATGTATTGAGAAGAACACAATTCTTGTGTTTATCAACAACAGCAGCCAGTTTTGGACACAGTTATTAAAATGTAAACTTTCCCTGCAACACATCATCTGCCACTCTTTAAAACTCTGCCAGCCTCTTTGTTGACATCTCAAAAGATACTCACAAATAAGTTCAATAGATGCATCATGTATTTATCATTCCTACTTTTAGAGCCTGTTTAAGGCAAAAACATGCTATTAGTTCTACTTCAAAGGAGGCCACTCACACAGAGAGACTGAAAAACACTTTTTCTTCTTTTTAAACAGATCAGAAAGCAAAACGGGAAGAAAGAGCACAGAGCAGAACTATAGTGCTAGAAATCCTCTGCTGTTTTTCAGCTGTTCTTAACGCACAGTGTAAACCAAATCACTCATACCCAGTGCCTCAGCACCCCATAGCTGCAAAACGAACTGCCACAGGTTCACAGCAAACTAAGTCTGCACTTCAAGCCCTTGAAGCTCATTTGTGTCTCCTTAGACCAATGTTTGTAAAATGTCCAATTAATAATGGTGACCGATCGAATGCCATTGCGGCATCTTGTACCTCAGGAAAACGCAAACACCTAAGTCCCACACAGGGAAGAAGGGAGTCTGAAGGGTGAGGCTACTGAGCAACGTAATGTAATTGAATACTCTTTAAAAGACAAAACTCCCTTATAGCATTACTTAGGCAGTCATTTTGATTCAAATAATGTCAGTAACATTATTTAAAATCCTTTTAGATAAGAACAGCCACCCCCGCAGTCATCTCTTCATCAACTGACACCTGTCAAGAAGGAACTGTGGGGGAAGGACTGATCTTTAAAAGGAATTTCAATAATGTTAATACATTGCTCAACAATATTTGGCAGACGCTTCTTTTCTTCCTAGCAGCTCTCTTCTTTGACCCCCTTGTGCTTATGCAATAGCCTCGCAGAAGAATCAGGAATACACAAATATACTTCAGTTGGAGTTAATCATTTCAGTTTGTTTATTTTGAGGAAAAGAGCACAAGTGGCGAAATAACGTTAAATTATTTAACTTTTCCTGTAAAAACTACAAGCGCATGAATAATACAAAAGATCAGCTATTGTAAAAATAGTGTGTTTATAAGCATTGAATCATTTAGGTTGGAAAAGACCTGCAAGATCATCAGGTCCAAGCTGTTAACCCTGCACTTCCAAGTTTGCCACTACACCATGTACCTAAGCATCACATTTACACATCTTTTCAATGCCTCCAGAAGTAGTGACCCTATCACTTCCATGGGCAGCCTGTTCCAGTGATTGGCAACACTAGCTCCCTCAGCCATTCCTTCTCAGACTCCTTCACAATCTTTGTCACTCTTCTCTGGCCCCGCTCCAGCACTTCAATGTCTCTCTTGTAGTGAGGGACCTGAAACTGAATGCAGGATTCAAGACGTAGCCTCACCAGTGCCCAGCACAGGGGGACAGTCACTGCGCTGGTCCTGCTGCCACACTGGTGCTGATACAGATCAGAATGCCATTGGCCTTCTTGGCTGCCTGGGCACAAGCCAGATCACGTTCAGCTCTGTCAGTCAGCACCCCCAGGTCCTTTTCCACCAGGCATCTTCCCTGCCATTCTTCCCCAAGCCTGGAGTGCTGCATGGGGTTGTTGTGACCCATGTACAGGACCAGGCACTTTGCCTTGTTGAATGTCATACAATTGGCCTCACCTCATCAATTCAGCCTGTCCAGATCCTTCTGCAGAGCCTTCCTACCCTCAAGCTGATCAACATTCCCCCCGAAATTGGAGTTGCCTGCAAATTGACTGAGGGTGCACTCAATGTTCTTGTCTAGATCACTAACAGAGATATTAAACACACCTGGCCCCAATACTGAGCCATGGGAAACACCTCTTGTGACCAGCCACCGACTGGGTTTAACTCCATTCAGCACCACTCCTTGGACCCAGCCATTCAGGCAGTTTCTTACCCAGTGAAGATTACACTTCTCCAAGCTATGATCAGCCACTTAACAGCAGATGTTTGTTAGTATCAAAGTCAGTAGCAGTACATACTGGATACAGCAGAGGTGTCAAACAAGCTCAAAAGTGTTTCAATATTTTAATTAACATGTTCATTACTGATGATGAACAAGGATTAAGTGCACAGATTTGGAGAAAGTTGTGAAAAACAAACAAACAGAAAGAAATAGAAAGAAAAGAAGGGCTTTGAAGCACAGGCAGAAACCAGCAAACAATGGGACTTACATTTTGGGAGGAGAAATAAAGTAGTCTGCATACATGAAATACTCCAATGAAAGAAAGAAGTAAGAGGAAATACTAAAGTATGGAGAAATTATGTGAGTTTTCAATCTCATTATACTCTATATTCTAACATTTGAAAAAATTTGTTGTTTTCTTGCTGATATTAGTAAAAAATATGGCCTTCCTTATTCACTTTTTCACATAAAGTAAGAGCAAATCAAGAAGAGCAAAGAAGAACAGATGAAAAATGTGAGGGCCAGGAGGAAAAATTTATGGGGAAAGATTCATGGGATTACATTCTCATTGAAGCTGAGGGACAGAGGCACTCTTGAACACTGACACCTCTGAGATGACTTCATTTTATCTACCTTTGGTAATCCAAGTCATCCCTTAGCTAGCCCCCTATTTAATCTGTGCAAGAATTCAGGTCTGTCCATGCTTGCCCCATAAAGGCCAGAAGAACTGCTACAGTGATAATTTCATTACTAGGAAGGGATCGCCTCCAGGATTAATGGTAAGGATCATGAAAAGGGAGTATTACCTGCAGCAAGGGACCCAGGAATGGATCTTCTATTCCCCAGGTGGGGATAGAAGCCTGACTTGCAGTTGGATAAAATCAGGTGCAATGAATTCCAACCACAGAAATCACCACCAATTTTGCAGCTCTGCAATCTGTGGTGCATACTATAATGCTGAATTTAGGATGGTTTCAGCAACATGAACATTTTAAGGAGATTGATTTTACACTTGTGGAGAGAGGGCATGGAGCACCAAACACTGAGGAGAGCTTCTTCCACTACTGGCTTCTAGCTACCAAATAATTTGCTTATGATGCTTCAAGTCTGTTTGTCCCTGCATGATGGATCAGTAATATTGACAGCGATTGTTGGCCAGGGGCTGGGCCTCACACCTGAGAGGACTGAAGGCATCAGTCCAGTATCCAAGCAAGTGGTGGAAAGAGAGGACTAAACTAGCAGTCAGCATTTGTCTCTCTTATAGCTCTCAATGCCTTCAGTTATGAATCTCTCACTACTGTCTTATGTAGGCAACAATACTAAGCCTATAATCAGTATAGAGATTCTTCATTTGATAAACAGAGGTAGTCAAAGAAGAACTGCTACAAGATCTTGGATGCTTCCCATCCCTAGAAACATTCAAGGTCAGGTTGGATGGGGCTCTGGGAAACCTGGTCTAGTTGAAGATGTCCCTGTTCATTGCAGGGAAGATGGATTAGATGACGTTTAAAGGTCTCTTACAACCATAACCATTCTACAATTCTATGATCTTGTAATCTAAATACTTCAGGTTCTTCATAATGTCCATCATGTTTTTTGTATCCCTTTTTTTGACCATTATATTAGGAAACTCAGGAGAAGACTACTTAGGTAAGCTTTCTTTCTCTAACTTGGATTGAGCAAGTCAGATCAACAGGTTACCCAGCTCGGGTCTAGAAATGCAGCACAACTCAGATACTGCAGTCTCTTTTTATTCCTGTTTTGTTTTGTGTGTCTGTGTAAAATAAGGAGAAAAAACAAAATCCATCTTCTTGCAGAGAGAATTTGTTTGTATTTGAAAGAATCTTGAGATTTTCAGATCAGTGATCCAGCAAAGCTTGTATCCTATTTTATTGTTGTACCACCACAATTACTGAGTTTTGTGCTGTTTCCACTTTTCCTTTCTTTTATTTAAGACTTAGAAATAGAAAAATAAACAAAAAATACAGACTTTAAGCGTATTTTGGGGGTTCAGATTAACTTGAAACACACAGGCAGATGTTATGTGACCTTCCAGACACTGTCCTGGCACTCTGCTTGCGCTGTTTAAGTTACAGTATACCTCTGTCCTTTTCAGTGTGTTTGGCAACGAGCATACCACATTCAGCTTCTGGCTTTTTCCAGAGCGGAAGCTGCCAGCAGAGCAGAAATGTGCCAGGTGTATGGATATGTGATGTAGAGAAGAATGGTTTACATTTGTACTGCTTTTCTTTCTCATTACCCTCTTTTATGACAATGAATTTATGAGCGGCCATTTCCTATTCCATCAGTCTTTGCCAGGACACTGAAGTATCCAAATTGTAATGACTCATGTAGTCAGGGTAAGATAATGTGAGCATATACTCCTTTGACTTTATCACTGTTCTGTAATTTAATTGCCTATGGGTTTTTTTCATTCTCTTGGTTCTGACCTTCCTGACCTCGTTGAAATATAAGCTTCATCATCCAAATGCAGGTGTTGGAAGTTCTTTCAGTCAGAAAAGATAAGGTAACTGTTTTTCTGTACTCCAGAGTGACTAGAATTCTTTTAGGTTTGTGTTTCAATGACTACAGCTCCCTGTGGTGAATAAAGACCACTCTGCTTGCCTCATGTAAGCATTTAGAGACAGTTTGTGCCCATCTCTGGATAGAGATGATGTAAAAAACAGAAGGGAAATGTGTGCTATATATTTAGAGTTTGGGACTCGACACAGAGAAGCTTTGGCATACAAGAAAGCTGCCACCACACAAGAGCTAACTGGGATCTTATCTCCTCAACTGGGATCGTACCTCCTTGACTATTTTGCTCTAGAATTCCTACTCAATCAAGAGAGAAAAAGAGGGCTTTCTATAGAAAGACTGATCTTATGGTGCAATACATGCCTAAGATTGTTCAAGTGAGCAGTCCTGCTTCTCTATGGTGATTGAAAGTGAATTTTAAAGAAGTTACTGCAAATATTAGAATCTACTCTACAGGCATCTAAATTTAAGTGAGATAAACTTCTGTCATAGACATCAGAAACTTGCTGGTAGCTCTCCAAGGATATGTACTTACACCATAGCCAATGTCTATGATTCAAGATTAGTTATATTGCCAATGAATCCAAGACACTGTGCTCTGCAGAGGTAGATATGTGCATGAACATATCTAAACATATAACTCATAAACATATGAGCTCAGAACACTGCAGATATTTCCACGGTGTTTGATAATGAAAGAGGGGAAAATGTTCCAACTAAACACAGATATACAGCACAATAAGAACATTTGAACTGTTTTGTATCATTTCTCTTAAAGAGATAAAATTCATATTGTCATCATTAATAGCTGCAAAACCCAAGGAAAAAGATTGGAAATCACTGAAGTAGGGCAACCTTTTTACAGTGGAATCAATTAAATACATGCTACTCTCTTAAAATGCACCACTTCATTTTAAGGAGCTTAAGGTATGAATAACAAGGCCATAAAATATTAATAACTATAATAACTGTAGCTTCTACGCTGTTTTTTAACTGTGCAGAACTGTAATGTGACAAGTAACAATAAAAAGAACTTGCAGAAATGACTTGGGTGAGGAAAGGTTGAGAGATTTTACTGAGAAAGCTTTGCTTTTTCACCTCTTTGACCTTGAACAAACAAAGGTCCAGACAAGTGAAGTGACCAGGTAGTTCTTCTCAAGCCACTCCTTAGGAAATGCCATCGTATTTATTTTCTTACTGCAGTTTATATTACTGTGATGCCTAAAGGTCTCGTCATGAACTATTGTGTTGGATTAAAATGACAGCCTCTGTCTCTGAGAGCCTGTATGCAAAGCATAAGGCAGGAGAAAACAGCCTTATGCAAAGAGACAAGATGACACAAGGAAACATTTTGTTTCTTGGTCAGTCTGCAATGGGCAATTTCTTGAGGTCTCTTTTTCTCAGCAGGCTCAATGGTAAAGTCATAAATGGTAAAATCATAAGGGATTTGTAGGGAAGTAGAGCTTCTGGATGATTTTGGAGGCATTTCATCAGCTAAACATGCTGTGTGGTAGGGTATCAAAAAATGTCTTCTGTATATCTGGAAGGGGGCTATTGGAGACTGGATGCTAAACAATACATCAGCTGATCCAGAGTGAGGAAGGTCCTTTGGAGGATATATAGAAAGAACAGAAAAAAGGGAACTGGGAATCATCAAAGCCAGTGAAGGGTAAAAAATGTTCAGATGCGCTGCGAACGGATAGCAGGCCAAAGAGAACCGAATGTGGTGCCCAAGCCAGTTCCTCTGCTCTGCTGCCTGCAAGGGCACGTCTGTAAGGAGGGAGAGGCACCTTAGGAAACATCATCACTGCTTCAGTCAAAGACATAGAAAATACAGTAGACTCGTTCTGCCTTTAAAAATTGCCTGTCCATCACCTAAAAAGTGCACTCCGGATGATGTGCTTCACCCAACTTTGTGTGTGTAAGGGTTGCTGAAATCAATAGCCTGACAGAGGTAAGGCAGCTGAAGTTCTATATCCTCTTTTACGATGGAAGGAAGGATGAAAGGAAGGAAGGGAAGAAGGAAGGAAGGAGAAAAGTAGGGAAGGAAGAAAGGAAAGAAGGAAGGAAGGGAGGGAGAAAGGGAGAGAGGAAAGGAGGAAGGAAAGAAGGAAGGAAAAAAAAGTTTCATTTGAAAAACAAAAAAAAAAAGCCTTTCATTTAACTTCTTTTACTATTGACCTTCCTATCAAATGTGCAAGCCCAAACCCCTATTCAGACCTGTCTTTCCCTGCTTTAAAACTTATATTGTTCTACAGATTTTCATCACCTCTTACTTCAGCTCTTTCAGTTCCCAGCTCTTTGGCCTTCTGCCTTCATTTGCCCCGTACCTTTGGCTGTAATTTACACTTGCTCAGGTTCTTTGTCCTCCTTCCAATCTCTGAGCAACTCTGCTTTGCCTGTGACCTGTTGGCTACTCGCCATTTAGCTGCAGTTCTCCCTTGCTTAAATCCCTTGCTTGTGTATGTTTTACAGTATAGTGAGTGTGGAGGCAAACACACACTGCTTATTTATAGGCAGACCAAAAACTGTGTGGCCAGGTGGTTATGAATCCAAATTCTAATTAATACAGTGCATCTGCTGCTAGGTTCAGACAGAAATAAACTGCGTCCACCTACTGCCTATGGGAAAGTGAACTGTTTTAAGGCTAGAATCTGTTTTGATGTTACTAAGAATAGTAAAAAGTTTGAGTAAACTTAGCATAGGACAGACTCTATGCTAGTTCGCCTAAATGACCTTTACATGCTTTGTATTAAAGCATGGGTAGAGACGGGACATGGCCATGCTACCCCTTTGTAAGACTTAGGAAGTACTTACTGAATTATGGCAAGCACTGGAATATGACTTTTATTCATAGCACAGGAAGATAAAACTATTATCTTCACTACTTTTGTACATGAATCTTTTCAAAGTTCTTAATGTCATGAATGACTGACTGCATGTTAAATATCAAGGCAGACAGGTTAGATCTATGCCAGCTCAAAGAGATTCAATCAGCTCTTTCCATGAGAATTTGTTTGCACAGGAGATTGCAGGAAATTAATTCCAAATTAATTTTTAATAGTTTAACGAAGCAATGTAAATACATATTATTAGAAAATCAGTCTGAATATAATTTATCTTACTTTAAGTTCCTTTACATCCATATAGTTATGTAATTTGGATGTTTTCCTGATTTTCTGCTGTAGCGATAAGTATTGAGCCTTCCAGAAGTGACAGTTCTCTTTGGTGTCATGAAAAGCCATGACCCAGAATCAAATCATCATAACACAGAACCATAGAATGGGTTGGGCTGGGAGGGACCTAAAAGCTTATCCAGTCCCAACCTCCTGCCATGGGCAGGGACACCTTCTGCTAGAGCAGCTTGCTCCAAGCCCCTGTGTCCAACCTGGCCTTGAACACTGCCAGGGATGGGGCAGCCACAGCTTCTCTGGGCACCCTGTGCCAGCGCCTCAGCATCCTCACAGGGAAGAGCTTCTACCTAAGAGCTCATCTCAGTCTCCCCTCTGGCAGGTTAAAGTCATTCGCCTTCTCCTGTCCCTACATTCCCTTATAAAAAGTCTTAAGAACAGATGCAGTCAGAGGTGTTCCTTTGAGAATTCTAGTCTGTACGTGAAGAGCAAAATCTCTCATGTCAATGTGTCTGACAGTTTAGGGGAGGATTTAAGCATTGATTCTAGGATCTGTACCTAGAAAAGTTGCAGTACTCAAGAAGCAGGTTCCTGCTTCTTAATTTTATTTCTCATGTGCTTATTGCAGAAATGAGTGAAATGGGCACATCTGCTTTTGATGTGCTGAAAGAACTATTGGTCAAAAGAAAACCGGAGGGATGCAAATCCACATTTCTTTACTCCGAGTCCAGAGCTTCACCCTTAAGTAAACTCAAAAACTCTAGTGATTCATTTCCTAAATGTATTTTTGCATACTTCAGCTGTCATTTTGTTGTCATGCGACCAGAGAAGAGACGGCCCCTACATCCAAAGGCACCAGGGAAAAGTAAAAGAAGGGGGAAAACTGAAAATGCAAATCTGCCACTAAATGGTCACAAAGAGGAAACAAGAGAAGACCTGGTCCTCTTTATCAGCAGACACATCTAGCTGCTATTGTAGGCTCAAGTCAGCTGGGACACTAGAGATACCATAGTGGATTTTGGAGCAGTGCCACCAGCAAGTAAAGCTATTGCAGGGAGAGGAATTCACACAACTAACACAGAGACTCGGAATGTGGGTGTGTGCACCTGCACTGGTTGCATTAGGCTCATTTCACAGCATATGAGGGTTTGGTTCATCTTATCTCAGACATACAAAAAAGGTCAGATGAATCACAGCATAGAAAAATCTCCAGTGAAAAAAGAAGAGCTTTTGCATCAGTTAAGGTGCAGACACACCCCAGATGGACACAAGCAGAGGACTGCAGTCTCAGCCTTTCATCTTCAATAACCCAAACTGAACTGTTCAGTATGCTTGAAGTCTAATTTTACCTTCAGTTTTACAGTGCTTTCTGTCTTCCTTATAGAAATGAGCACCCTGCAATTGTGGTCTGTAAAACATCTCATTAAGCTTCAAGGATAGTGATTTCTTATTCAGAAGTAATTAAGTGAGTTTATATTGTGGAAAAGTTACAGATGGGCATTTAATATTTCTGCAATGGGAACAAAAATATGAACAAGGAAACGTTTCCAGTTTCTGATCAGGATGGACTGTAGAACAGACCAGAAAAACATGTCTCATGCTGCAGGGTCATCTATTCAGAATTTGCTTAGCACAGATGAGCTGTTACTAAGTACTGACTAAAATGAAATCATTTACCATTATTATTCAGTTCTTAATGGCTCTATATCAATACTACCACCACACAGTTGGTAACATTATGTGCTAACCTTCACATGCCACTGTTCTACCCATAAATTAGAAGATCATGCAGTAGCTTGTGGTTCCACCTTGCACTGTGCCATGTGGACTACAGCAGAGAAGTCCCTAAGAAACAGAATGTATTCAATCTGTCCATGAGTACCCTTACATTTGTATCTGGGAAAACTGGGAAAATCTCATGTCTGATATAACAAGATAACTATGGATTTGCTGTGCATATACAGGTCAACTGCACAGTACCTTTGTGGTAATTCTGCTGTAACAGCGATAATTGGGCCATGCTGTGTATTGAAAAACAAAACTATGCCTCTTATTCGCTGACAAGGACAGGTAGGGAGGAGAAGGGTAAAAAGATGTTCTTCTGATTGTGTTGGTCCTTTACCAAAATGCAGTTAATCAAGCTGTAAGCTGAACGTGAGTTTTCTGTCTGAAACACTTAATTTTACTTGGATTTGTATATTCACAGAGGACAATTTCATAAAGACTCTTTAATGGCAACAAAACGTTTAATACAGCTACCAGCATTCTATCAATTAATGGCCTGTTTTGCCTAAGAGCATTGTGTCCAGGCATTGCAGGTATATTACTATTTACCAGGCAAAATGTATAGTTATCACCAATTTCAGAAAAGTTCTATTTATCCATTTAATCCATTTTCATAGATTTGTTTTTTAATATCAGTGGAAAACTCCTGCCCCCCTGCTGGATTCTTTGTTGTGCTGCAGCAAAAATATCTGTTTGGGAAATGTGGGAATTACTGATGTATTCCCAGGGCACATTCAAAGAATGGAGGGGGGAGAGAATGGCCAGTATTAATTCATGGAATCATAGAATCATAGAATGGTTTGGGTTGGAAAGGACCTTAAGATCATCCAGTTCCAACCCCCCTGCCATAGGCAGGGACACCTCACTCTAAACCATGGCACCCAAGGCTCTGTCCAACCTGGCCTTGAACACCGCCAGGGATGGAGCATTCACAACTTCCCTGGGCACCCTGTGTCTCACCACCCTCACAGTAAAGAACTTCTTTCTTATATCCAACCTAAACTTCCCCTGTTTCAGTTTTAACCCATTACCCCTTGTATCACTACAGTCCCTAATGAAGAGTCCCTCCCCAGCATCCTTGTAGGCCCCCTTCAGATGCTGGAAGGCTGCTCTGAGGTTTCCACGCAGCTTCTCTTCTCCAGGCTGAACAGCCCCAACTTTCTCAGCCTATCTTCATACGGGAGGTGCTCCAGTCCCCTGATCATCATCGTGGCCTCCTCTGGACTTGTTCCAACAGTTCCATGTCCTTTTTATGTTGAGGACACCAGAACAGTACACAATTCCTTCGATTGGAAGAAAGATGGCAACGTTGTCTGAAATGCACAAAACCAACAATGGATGAAATGCTCCACTAGTATTATCCTATTCCTCTCTCAGCATCTTCACTCTGACAAGAAGAAATGGATGCTTTAGCCTATTACATCCAGTCCTATTTTTTAATGACATTTGGTGAAACGTTAAGTCTTGAATTCACGGAACTTCATTGTTGGCATTGCCTACAGCATTTCATTTGGTAATATTGTCACCTTTGACTCCTTTCAGAGGGCAAATTACATCTTAACAGTACTGACTTATCTCCTGGAGGAGAGTGTCTCCTTCCATGAAGAATAGATTTCAGCCTACGTTTTATAGACACGATTATTGATAATAAAAGAAAAGCAAGCAAAAAAATCCCTCATCTCCTTTCAGTTTTAAATATCTTCCAAAAAGAAGTGTTAAATTATTGCTTGTGCTAAGGAGAGTTTTACAGCTAGCCAAAGCTGGCGCAGCATTTGAAGCATGTCTGATAAAGCATTTTGCACCTTTCTCACCCGTGTCCCACAGGATGGGATTCAGTTGCTGAAACTTAGTTGTCTAGTATTCTTTAAAATTCCCTGGGATATCCCATCTAGTCTTAAGTTGCTGCTCCAGAAGACACACAGTTGTATCCACCAGCTTCATGGAAACATTTTGGATACCCTGGCAGGTCTAAAGTACCACTTCAGTATTTAGACAGTTGAATCCTTTCCCCTTTCCTACCCGGTGATGTAACAGCATCCTTACCGACAATAAAATTTATGATCTGAATGATGAGAAGCCTGTATTTACAGAGGGTGGGAAGAAGAAACTCAAGAAAACCACCAAAACTAATAAGGGGTTTGTACCACCACACAAGCAACTTGCAGTCATACTTTACCTCTCATATAAAGTACGCTCTCTCTTTTGTCCTTGTCCTATGGCTGAATGTTCATGCGAAAAGTTTCTGAGAGAGACATTTGAGGTTTCTCATATACTCACTATACACATATGCTACTGTGTGCAGAGAAATGCAGGCTTTCAGAGCATACTCAGTTATTACCTTCCTTTAAGACTGGGGGTTAAACCAGGAAATCATGTCATTATGAGTTTTATAGTACTTGCAGTATTGCAACAGTCTTATCAGATGCTTTGGAGCTCAGCTAGGTTTGAGGAAGATAAAACTGTCCTTCCCTCCTCATATGCAATGGGTTGCATTTTGGTTGAATTTCCCCAAACAACTTATCTGTTACTTGATGACTTGATGGATCTAGAAGTGCATTAGGTGACATTCTGTGGCCTGTGATAGAAAATCTAACTTAGTAACAATGAATTTAGCAATTCCTTCTGACTGGGGCATATTCAGAGCAGTGAACGATGTGAATACGCCCATGGATGGATTTTTCCACGCATGGGAAGAGACAAAAACCTTTTATGATTACCTTAATTTGAATCCAGAGTTGGACAATCTACCATACTGCCTCTTATGATTCATTGCTGATAGGCGTTGCTCCTGTGGTAAGAGGCTTCTTGGTGCTAGAGTCTGCACTGCCAATTACCTTATGGAGGTAGAGTATACAACTGAAGAAGTCTTTTCTGCCTTGCAAAGTGTTAAAATAAGTTACACAGGGGTGGTCACATCTCTGGAAATGTTCTGCAACAGCAGTTTCTCAAAATGCAGAAAAACGTATGCAAATGACCAAGAAAATAAAATCCGCAGACTGAACCTCTTTTGATCCAACTGCTGTCAACTGTGTAAAGCAAATGTAGGGAGAGAAAATGCTGCACTCATATTGCATAATCAAAGACAGAAGGGCAGGATTTAGTTACCTGGGTATAAGTGTCTGGTGATATGTTAGCTGTGCAGTGTATCCCAGCTTGACTCTGGCCCTGTTCTATAAGGGTCAGGGTGTCCTATGTCATGTCTTCCGTGTGACTATATAGGAAGGCATCTGCTGCCTAGTATCCTGTTGGGAATCCCTGCAGAGGCTGTTTGGGGCCAGAGTTTAGTGTCTATTATGTCCTTTTACTGAACATAGCTGGGATGCAGGACAGGAGGATGCTGCTTTCTTGACTGGGATAAGGTTGCTTCTTTCATGAGAGCAACGGAGCAGGATGTGGCAAACAGGGAGAGAGATGAGCTGCTGCAAGCACTGGGAGCCAGTGGGGCAAAGACACAACAAAGTGTTGGAGTGATGGTAAGAAAGAGAAGACTCTTGATCCAGAGCTTGCAGAGGGAAGGTGGGAAGAAAGGGAACTCTTAGGAGAGAAACTGGATGGGGAGGGGATTTATTTCAAACCTTCTTACTTTTTTACTAAACAAGTGCAGTGGCTTCTCTGTTTTGCAAAGTTTTGAGGATCTCCTTTACAACCTTATAGAACTTAGCCCTAGGTTGACCTTTTGGCATTTCTGGGGGCCCTCTCTTTAAGGAGAAGGTGCAGACAGGCCCAGCTCCAAGCCCTGGCTGGCTCTGGGACTCATCAAAGACACTTTCCAGACCCACAGAGAGAATTGCCCCCCTGAAGCAGAAAGCCACAGAGCCACTATAAATATGTCCATTTGTCACTCCACTGTTTCTGCTGCCTGTCTCCCCTTCCTTTGCCTGTCAGCTCTTGATCTCTTTTGCTTTCCCACGTATCCCAAGAAGTCAGGTCTGCTTGTGAATGAAGATATAAACACTGAAGCTTCTATCATATTTATTCTATAGTCTTCCTCTCAGTCTTACACCAATTTGAGATACAGTGAATGATTACACAGAAAGAGGGGTTGTTTCAGGTGAGTGTCTCGGGAGCCACGGGTGCTCCTGAACCAATCTGGGGTGGTTGCCATAGAGAATCACTAACCTGTTGTTACAGAATGAATGACATGAGAGTCAAGAAAAGCTCATACCAATCCTCTCTCTTTTTGTAAGCTATCTTTAAAGTGTCTGGTCAATGTCATGTCTCACCTGCTCACCTAAAAAGCCATTTGCATTCCTTCTCTATCTGCTTGTGGTGTGGTGCAGTAAATCTGCGAGGTGATGTCGTCTCCGTCATGCAACTGTTGCCCTGTACCCTCACTGCTTCTCCAGTTATTCTCTATAAGAAAAGTCTTAATTATTTAGATTCTAAAGTAGCTTGCATTTAAAGACAAATTACATTATTTTACTATTTATATTCTTTATTGCCTTCCTTTTAATACAAATAAACTGGCACTGGCTACTGAGCTAAGACGATTTCAGTAGGATATTTAGCCAAAGAAAATACACATCTGCACCACAAAAAATGTTTTTCTTCCATTCTTGATTATGGCAATTTCCTTTCAGATTTTCCAACCTATTGTGTTTGTGTTGCAGCATTTTATAACTAATATCATTGTCAAAGTTGCAAAGTGCTTTCATTTAACATTATCTCTGCTGGGAGATGCACCTGAAACAGATGAAACTGTTCCTCCAAAAAACTAAATAACTTAGTCTTTACCCTTTATTTACACACGGGAATTGACTTTCTTCAGCCTTTTCTGACAAAAAGGTTACTTTATCCTTTACTTTCACAGGCCATATTTGTATGAAACTAAAGCAGTCCCTTAGGACAAAGAGGAGCAGCAGTTACTGCCTGTCTAAACCTGGTCATTGAAGAGAAATATCAGTCCGTGAAGCTGATGTAGTTTAGAAACCTGAACTGTTTGAACAACCAAAAGGTTGGATTTAATTACAACGGGACCAGGTTCAGCAGCTGGGCTGGAGAGTAAAATTTCATTGCTATTTATGCAAATCCCCAAAGCATGTAACGTGCATCCGCCTGATGTTAAATGATCTGCGCTATCCAACAGTCATGGAAGTTTGCGTCTTTGTTCGCCTGTAGGTAATTGTAGGGGAACAAAGATGCAGATGCAAAGATTGCAGATAAACAGGTGGTACAGATGGTGGGTTTTTTGGGGTTACAGAGAGATTTGTGAGTGGGGATGTATAATTTGTAAGGGACTGAGACTATATTCTTTTCATCAGCGACTGTAGTGATAGGACAAGGGGTGATGGGTTCAAATTGAAACAGGGGAAGTTCAGGTTAGATATAAGGAAGAAGTTCTTTACTGTAAGAGTGGTGAGGCCCTGGCACAGGCTGCCCAGAGAAGTGCTAAAGTGCTCCATCCCTGGCAGTGTTCAAGGCCAGGTTAGACAGAGCCTTGGGCAACATGGTCTAGTGTGAGGTGTCCCTGCCCATGGCAGGGGATTGGAGCTACATGATCTTAAGGTCCTTTCTGAACCTAACTATTCAATGATTCTATTATTCCATTCATGAGATTCACAATTTGAAGGAGAGACCACAGTCAAAAACATGAAGAGAAAAACCTCTAAAAGATCCAAAGACTGATGTTCATTACTGGTTTGTTTTTTTTAAATTCCTTGTTTTGCAATTAGAATTCTGTTTCAGAAATTAAAGATTTGAAAAGAGGGACAGGATTTGTAATGGTGGAACAACATTAAAATGAACAGTACAATTTTCAGTTAAATGTTTTCTTTTGGCCTGAATGTTGTTTTCAAAGGAAATATTTATTACTTGACAAGAAATATGCATTTTGGTTTGACTTAGGATATATATGGATATATGGATATATAGATATTTAGATACAAAATATAATATTGAGGGGTATTCAATTATTTTATCTGAGAACCAAGATAAACAGTCTTTGTTTCTAGGCTGTGAATTAATACAAATGTCATGAGCACAACAGATGGGGGAAGGAGCTTGGGATTCCAGTTTGATTGTGCTAGCTTTGGGAAGACACGAACTACGTTCAGAACAATACCCACTTTTAACCTCTGGCTTAGCAGAAATCTACAGAGCCAACTTGTTGAATCCATCACAACAATACTTCCATTTATTCCTTTGATGGGGAATTGTCACTGAAATACATGCTTTGACTAAATAGTTATGTACAGCTGGTAACTAATGCATGATTGTGTGTGGAAGCCCGAACAAGGTTTAATGGAGCTTTATTGCTTTTCATAAAGCTCTATTGTTTTCAGCTCTATTGTCCTATATTATCTACTAAGATTATTTTAAATACATTTGACACTTTTGTTAAAGGAAAGACACATCTGCTGGTCTGTAAGACCCTAGGATTCCTGCTCTCCTGGACTGCTGGATGCGATGATGCTGATTTTCCCATTTTGGGGTCCAGCTATGAGCTGGGCTGAATGCATAACGCCATTGCACGCATTGGGTATGAACACAGCTGGTTGTTCACATCAGCACAAACAGGAAACTACACCTTTACCAACACCTGCAGAAATAGAAGCAGAAAAACATTGCAAGGATTTCAACAGCATTGATGGCTGGTTCTTCCCTCATCAACCTTTTCTCTGACCTTTCCTCTTTGCAAATAATCTGCATCTATTTTTGGTCCTAATTTTTCTAAATCTGAACCCAAATATGATATTTCTAGTATCGTTACTCACAACATCTCATCCCTATCTGCTCTTAGTGCTGCTGTGTGGGCACTACTCTGCTTTCCAAAAAAGCTCTCAGCACCCCTGTTCATGTATTTGTGGTGTTTGGCTGCCTCTTACTGAACTCCTCTTTAACAACCCATGCAATCCATCCACCCCTGCAAGTTCTTGCTATATAATTTGTTATTTCCACGATTTCTTATGCCATGTTCAATGTTTTTTTTATGTTCAACCTTAGGGCAGAGCCTAGTCACCTGGCTTACATACTTTAACTACTTCTTATCCACATTTAAGGCTTGATCCAAAACCTGCCGACCCCAATAACTACCTTCTGTGAGCCTTAGATCAAATCTTTATAATGCTACTGCCTAACTTTAAAAGATAAGTGGGAACCTTAAATACTAAAAGAGGAGAATGGGCAAATTTTTGCCACCATCTGGGGAGAAATAATTTTCTTTGATCAGTAGAAGTAACCTTCCACCTGAAGCAACTCTAGTAATTGGGAATCAGATACCAGGTCCATCTGCTTAATGTGTTGATTCTTTGGTTTGACCATCTGGCACTCAGGTAGAGGTGGATTAAAAGCATGATCTTTACAATCAAATTGATTCCCCTTGGGTTGAATCCCGCAGGTAACTACAGTATCATTATTTTTAGAGAATCTGTGTTTGACTTTCAAGCTAGAAAAGTCTGATTTAAAGATGTATAAGCTGTGTATGTGTTACTTGTTTGTAATTCCTAACCAGAAAACAGTGAGAAATGCTTAATTCTGACATTCCATGCCTCTTAAATTCCACTGATTTCAGAGTGAACAAGGATGATATTGAGACATCAGGAGCTCTTCAGAAATAAGAACTAATGGAATTTACCCTTTGTATTGACACGGCTGATTCCTTTTTAGTTGATATTACTGTATTTGTAAGGGTTCTACGTCATTAACTCATGAACTCAGCTATAAGCACACTACCCAGATAAGTTTACAGAGTAGTCCCAGAAAGTCTTTAGAAAAATTTGTGTTCAGAAATCCCATTTTATGCACTGTTACTCATTCAAAACCAGTTAGATTCTTTTTCTTTGTGGGTAAGGGTAGTGTTGCACTGGGTGAACACTGATGTATTGATTTTACTTCTTAATCTCTCGGCATCAATGACGTTACACAGACCCACAATTTCTAAGTGCAGTCCTCTTTCCCCTTTTGCCCTCCAAAATGGGTAATGTAGTCTTTAATATATTAAACAAGGAAGAGAAGCACTATATCATTAAAAGCAAAGTTATTCTTTCTCTTTTGTGAAATGTTATGCTCTGACATTTCTGACAATTCTCTCTTTAAACAAAGCTTGCAAATGCATTTCTTTGCTTGTATATGTATCAAGTTCCACAGATCTCTAATGACTGGATCCTTGCCATAAAAAAATAAAAGCCTATAAAATAGGAAATACACAAGCTAATAATAAACATTAGGGGTTTTAAATGGGCTTTAATTAAATTATTATAATCTTGTTATAGATGCTCAAAGTAACTTTTTAGGAGTCAGCCTCTTCCTAGATGGGGCTGTCCATGGCAAAAAAGAGAAAAGGCACTTTCTTTTGTTTATTATCAAGGACTAAGTGCTGCAGAGGATGAATTTTCTCTTTTTTGAAAAGAATACTGTCAAAATGCACAGAAAGAAGAAATCTTTGGAGAACAATGCGGTCCTTCCCAGACTGTTGGTGAAATACCAGTTTAATCAAACACTAGAAAAGGTGTAGTAGATTCTGGAGTTCTGCTCTTCAGTAGTGAAACATGGGTATCTTGGTTACAGAGAGAGGGTTAAGATGAGTCCAAGAAAATACAGACAGGAAGAGATCAAATTTGAGATTGAGACCTGTACAGCTTGTCCAGACTGGATAAATCAATCTCAGTTAGCATAGGCAGGGTTTCTAAGTCTAGACAAAGGCGTTGTGGAAGGCAGTAGGGAGTGAAATGCTCAGTTAGACAACCTTAAGCAAGGATGTTAGCTTTTGTATAAGTTATAGCAACATGGACCAGTTTGTTCATATGTGAGGTGTCTGGAGAAGAAAACTAAGGAAGAAAGTGCTGATAAATAAGCAACAAGTGGTATGTGGGAAGTCTCCATATTAATTAATTCTTTGGCGTAAATATTGGAGATATGAAATGGTCTAAATTAGCCTGTTGTCAACCAGGAGAAGAAGGGTTCTTCTTACATGTCATACACAGGAGTACCAGCTTTACCAGTGAATTATAGTAGATAGTATAAATTAAGTCAAATCAAGTAGATGGTGTAAATCAGAGTCCAGCTGAACTCTGCACACAATCCAGAATTTGGATTTATAGTGAAAATAAAGTGTTTAAGAAATAAATTTAGCCCAGTTTTTACCAACTCAGACACAGCCCACATAGAACTTTTGCTGGGTGGGCACTGAACAAGCTGCCCAGATGTGACTGGCAGTTCACTAGACCTGGGTATTCACAAGCCCAGGATGCTCCAGCAGTGTTAGGAAACTGTTTTTTCCTTGCTGGTTTTGGTACCCTTACATCTTGTACTCCAAAAACATGATCCCAGTTGCTCATGGTCCTCAAGAATTCTAGAGAGCTCAGTGAAGTCCCATTAGTTTAAACTGCTTTTAGCAGGAAGCAAGTGTGCTGCTTCAGAATGAAACCTGAAGGAAAGTTCACTTGATAGTAAATAACTTCCTTCAGTCTTCATAAGCCTTTCTGAGTAGAAAAAAAAACCATGTAAAATCATGATTCGATGATATAATAAGCACATTTATGTGCATATCTCTGGCTCAGTTTCTTCACTTTCTTGAGTGTTCCTGGGTAACAGGTCTGAGAATAGCCAATATGGTCAGTATGGCGAGTAGGCTGGTATGCTCCTACAATTGCATCCAAGATGTGTGTTCTCTCCACCCTGCTCATAACTCCCTCTCCCTTCTCTATAGTCTCCCCCTTGCTTTCTGGGTTTCCCCTTTAGATTAAACCAAACTGTCCAAATTTTGACACTTCTTGGTGCTTTCTTCCTTCCCAACTCATAGTCTTGGATCTTCTGGTTTCCCCTACATGCCAAACATGTACACAATACTTTCACAGCCTTTCTGTCTGCCCAGAGCTGTACCAATACTGTAGTTTCTTCTGCCATTGCTGAAATTTCAGGGTTCAGATTCAGTGTACTTCTCCACCAACCCTCACCCATTTCCCTGTTCAGTCTACTTCCACCCAAATTAGAGTCATTCAGGCTCACCAACACATTCCCTGACCCTGGAGATACACAGCACAGCCCTGACAGCCTCTAGCAGCTTTTGTATCCAGCGAAGTCTTCGACTTTAAGCACACATCCAAAATACCTAAGTTATTTGGAGACAAGTTATCCAACTCATTGCACTCTTAAACACTCAAAAAAACCCGATAAAATGAATGAGGCTTGCAGTATACATGATGGCACAATGAACTGTCAAGATTTATCAGTGCGTCTTTACAGAGAATCATGTAACTCTCAGCTTTACTATTCCCAAGTATGCCATTGTCCCAAATCCGTGCCACTGAAAGCCTTATGCCATACAACACCATGCTTCTGTATAACTCCCCTATCAGTAGGTGTAACGGCTTACTTCTTCAGGTCCTGTCAATCTGCACTGGCTCATTTAATTCAGCGGAGCATTTGAACTGCCTGAAATGGACACTTAAAGCATGAGTGTACATTTTTTAAATGTATACAGAAAAAACACCCCTGAAAACAAATTCAGTTCCTGAGGGATCCCCTCTAAACCAATGTTCCTAAACAGAATTCACTCTTTGCAAAATATTTGCACAGATGAACTGTGCTGGTTCATAGTTAAAGATTAATGATTAAGACTGTTGTTTTAAGTGAGCGTGTGTGTATTACACTACTTGCACACTTCATTTCAATGAAGAAAAATGAGGAAACCACTAAGCTTGCAAATGAAGATTATTTGTTTTAAAAATCAACCTTCTTTCAATAAAATAACATTTTTTTTTAAGAAAAGGAAGAATTTCCATTTTAATGTAACTTCTAAGTAAACTACTTCTAAAAAAACACAACAAACCTCTTCTTAATACTCCTAATAATCCTATTCATGTTCGTAGATGAAATAATAAAGGCTGCTAATTTTTTTCCACAATGTTCATTTTGTAATCAAAATCCTGCTCTGAAGAATTATCACAGAGATGCTGCCATGTTTGTGAAATGTAGGCCTCATTGTATTAAGATAAAGGACGTTCCTATTCATGCCACAGACTGCTTGTCTTTTGAGATATATTTTGTAGTCCATTTAGTCCATTTCCATAGCATGAAAAGAACAGAAAATTGTAATTAAGTGCAGTAGCGTATACAGCGCTATAATCATAATTGCTAGAATTATATTCACAATTTTCCTCACATGTTTTGCAGATGCATTCTCTTTTATCCACATGCCACATCGTCCATGTTCCCATTTTGTAGAAGTTGCCATCAATTTGTTGCCACATGTTTTATGTGTCACCGTGGTTTTTTTTTCCCTACTCCTTTGTAGAGGAGAACAAGGGTCTGATTCATTAGAAATGTCCTGCAGATTCCATTGTTTCTCCAGTTCTCCAAGCCCCGAGGGGTACCTTTCATTCTGCATCTGGTTTGTCATTTGCTCAGCCATGTACTGGGTTACCCACTTGAAAAGAAACTGCACCAATTGTGTACTCAGCCCATCAGCCTGAAAGTTCAGAAAGTGCAAAGTACTTCTCCCCAGGAATAAACTGTGAAATGTATTTGAGACTGGATTTTTTATTAATTACAAGTGGCATTTTTAAGCCTCCTGCTGAAGCCTGCCATAGTGTTATAAGTGGCATCATTTGTACCAATTTATAATGTAAAATGCAAGGTCTCCATTCGGCTTTAGTATTAGTTACAGAGTCCTAGGTGGTACTTTGTTATTCAAAATTCATAATATCTGAGGAATTTTTTCTGCCTTTGTTAAAACAAGTCTATGGCATGATAGAAATGATGCTGTACTCTGGAATATGAGCTTGGCTGTTACTACTGGCTGCTCACTTGAGGAGTACAAATAACAGACTCTCTCATCTCTGAAGCGATGGAGGGAAGGCAGAGTGAAGCATCAGATGGCATTAGCATCTCACACTGGCGTTAGACCTGAACTAAAATTCCAGGCTTTATCATGCCTCCAAAGGGGTGGAAATCCTCCACCAGACAGCCAAAAGCTTTTTTTAGGTCACAGGGAATGAAGAGACAAGGCTATAGAGACCTTTCTCTGTTCCCTACCTGCTATGCAGTATGTAAAGTGTTCTGGGTATTTTCTTCAGGTTTTATTTTCCTCTTGCATCCAGAATAAAATCTTCAACTATATCAGCAGTTACTATTTTGAGGCTTTTTCAATGCCTCAGGTTTACTAGATTCAGAGCACTTGAAATATCTCGTACCAAAAAACAAGTGTTTCCAGTGACTGAATTCTTCAGTCCCTGTATGGCTGATGTAATCCCATTTTCTTAAAGTCTTCTTCCTATCATCTCCAAGTCCTCTGCAAAGAAAGAAATCAAAGGTTACATGTGCATCTTTTAATGGGTACATACCAGTCTTACTTTAAGTTCCCCAAGGTATCTTTCGGGTGAAGTTAGTTAGAACTTTAAAGCTTTGCATGTTTTCCTGCTCTGTTTTTCATTTAGACTTTTGACTGGCAAGCATTTCCTTAGGTACACCTTTTATTCCCGTAAGAAATAATTTGTCAAAATGAAAACAAAATTGGGGTTTCATAGCTCTGTTTTATCCTGCAGGAATGCATTCATGTTCCATGTTTATGTTCTTTATTTATCATAGTTAAATGCATAAAATATTAACACTGAAATAGGATCCTTAAGGGAGGGCGAGTTGAAAGAGTAGTTTGGGATAGAGAGGGAAAGCATCCAAGAACAGAGAGATTTGATTTACTTAGTTACTATAACAGCTGAAACACAGCAAACATTTTACAAAGCGCCACAGTGTTTTAGCAGGGTCCCTAACAGAAGATTAGCAGAAATGGTGCTCACCAGAGCTGTGTACTTCACACATGTTGGAAATACCGCATGTGGTTGAGCTCACTGGAAAAGATCTTGGTTGGATCATGAAGTCTGAGAGTTGCTCCTCTTGGTCACTAGGAGCCCAGCCATGAGCTGCGCCTTCAAACCTCAGCATCCCTTAAGACTGCATTGTGAGAAGTGCAGCCTGTGTTGCGATATGCGCTTTGAAATGATCAAAGCTGATTTGCAAACATATAAAGAGTGGAATAGGATGCTTGAGGCTGGAGAGTGATATTTCTTGTTTCTGTATCTTCAGTCTCAGCTTTTCAATCTTTAGCCTTCTGTCTTAACCCTCGTATCTGACCTCTAAAGCAGAAAAAAGTTTTCATGCTCATTTTACAAGTAAAATAATTAAGGAAAAAAAAGAAACCTGTTTCCTGCCTAAAGCCTCACGGAAATCAGCACAAAAGCCAGCTTGCAATTCCTTACTCCCAGTCTTATACTGGTTGCCTCAGACCTCTCCTTAGCAGGGCAGAAAAACAGAGTGCTTCTGCACTGCCAGTCCCTTCCTTTCCTCCTTTCTCAGCATTTTCTACAGTGGAAACCACAATAAAATATGTATTATAGCAGCTTGGAAGCAACCCCATTTAAAATACATTTACTTCTGTGCCTGCATTGGCTATAGGGAAGAAATAGGAATTTATGTGAGGCAATTTTTTGCATCACAATGCTGCTCCTTTAGAATGTGAAGGTAAACTTTCCTGAAATTACCCAGGTATTTTGTGCTGCCACTGCAAGCTTGTGTCTAATTTGCTCTTTACAATTACCCACCAACTGAAAATGTGCTTCAAAGGAAGGAAGGAAGGGAGAGGAAGAAGAAAGAATTAGTTGAAAGAGTTTGTAAAAGATTATACTAAATGAGTGCATGAAGTACTCAGAGAAAAAATGTTTTCCAAACAGATAGTGCTTGTTTCCTTTTTGTCCTAGAGTTCCTTACCCCTAAAACCAAGAGTAACGTGCACAGAAAGATCTGTTTGGCAGGAAGACTATTTCTTAGGAAAATAATTGTTTTTCTGCAGTTTTGCGGTTTGTTTTGTTAGTTTGAGGTGGGTTATTTTGGTTGTGGGTTGCTTTTTATATATATATCCCAGACCCTGAGATTTAAGGCCAGCTAATCCTTTGACTACATTAAGTAAAAAGGTGCTGCTGTTGCATTGTTCTTTCCCTGTGAAAATCCACTAAGCTCTTTTTTACCCCATGTTACAGGATTGTAAACAAAACAGTTTTATAGTGTCCATTTCATTTCTGAGAGCTGAGAAATTTCGAAGCTAAAACCAGGAAGTTTTGGGTTTGCTTCATTGAAGTGACCTGTATTTTGACACTGCATCAAGCAAAAGAAATCCGCTTTTACTGGCAGTGTGTGGAGAGGCTAATGGGAAGAGGTTTGACCTGGACTTCAGAAGATCTGTATTCATTTCCTCCTTCAGCTGCAAACTTGGTGTGACTTCATCTGATAAAAACACCAAAAGACAGCACAAAGGTACAAAAATACAGAGTTCATAGAGTCAAACCAGAATTTGCAAGTGATATATGGATGGTTCCCAGTAGACAGACAAAATATGTATTTAAATAAAAAATAGCCTCACCAAGAGTGTTTCAGACATACAGCCACCCCTTGCCTCTAGTACAAAGTTTTTCATTTCATTTTCATTTAATCATAGAATCGTAGAATGGATTGGGTTCAAAAGGACCTTAAGATCATCCAGTTCCAACCTGCATGGGCAGAGACACTTCGCACTAGACCGTGTCACCCAAGGCCTCGTCCAACCCGGCCTTGAACAATGCCAGGGATGGAGCATTCGCAACTTCCCTGGGCAACCTGGTCAGTGCCTCACCACTCTCAAAGTAAAGATTTTCTTCCTTATATCTAATCTGAACTTCCCCTGTTTCATTCTGAACCCATCACCCCTTGTCCTATCACTATGGTCCCTGATCGTATGGATATGGATATATAGTCTCAGACTCCGTATCTTGGATTAGAAAAAAAAATAAAGCTAATTCATCTTGTATTATTTGAGCTGGGATTCACACAATTGTGAGGAATTTCACTTTCTCCTGAGATTTCTGCAGACTTGGGAGAGTTGGATGTGCTCCACAAGAGACGTTCAGTTCTTGGAAGCCTTTTTAAATATCACTGTTTATTTGGCTACATATTGAACAAGAGAGACCTTCATGAGACGTCTAATAATTCATACTGACTCCAAGTCTTTGGGCACCGTTTCTTTCTTTGTGGCATTAGCATGCAAGTATATACCAAGACATTATAAAACAGATGCTTGAAAGTTAACTTTAACTTAAAACAAGTAATTTGAAAGTTATATAATCCTTTGAGCCAAGAACCCTCACTGGGTGTCTCTCCATTCCCTGGGCTGTTGTAATATATAGCTCAACCTCCTCTGAATGTTGAGGGCAAATCTGAACATGGTGATTCAATGTTGCACTGGGGAAACCTAAGCAAGCTCTGAGTTAGTTGGGTAGAAAACGAGTGTTGGAAATAGCAGTTATACGGCAACAGTTCAGGGTAGCCTCCATATCAGAACCTTGCTAATGCTGTCCTACTGCTTTCAGTTCTAGAGTGAACCCAAGGAGATTTTCACCATGCACACAACATAGAGGAAGTGTGCTGTGAATTTCCACTGCCCTTGAAGTGTAAGCTAGATAGTCTTCTAAGGACATGTCCATCTTTTCCTAATCTGGTGTGATACAGGCTCTGTAACCAATTGAAAAGCTTTCTCTCTATCAGTAGCCAAGCTGGAAGGAAGAGATACTTGCTTGATTCAAGAACAGATTGGAAAGTGGACACTTTAGGGAATTAAAGCACAAAGAAAGGACCTGAAAATGGGAGATGGAGAGTGTAGATTGACAGGTAAGGGAGGTAAGGGAATTTGGTACTCTGTGTGCATCGTAGAGGTGTGGGACCGAGGAGAAGGGTATAACAACACTGTGGGTCCGGGGGCTGGTGCGGAAACAGAGGTCACATAATAAGCAAGAGGGAATATGTTGAACTGGGAGAATAAAAATGGTTGAATAGGATTAGTACTAATGAGAAGTGTGTGAAAGCACATTTGGAGTTATGGGGGGGGTTGGGAAGAGGATTTAAGAGGATATACTGAAATTGAGTAAAAAAGGGAGAAAGTGCAAGGCTGAAAACAGAAGGGGAAGACAGCTTCTCTGGGCTGGAAGTCTGGGAGCAGCACTAGGAAAGACTGGAACAAGACCCTTGTATCACTGGAGTCCTAAGAGATAGAGAAAAATAGAAAAATAAACATCAGTTCGGAAAGGCTGATATTTTTGGCCATCCAGCCAACCCACTCATAGTAATGGTGTTGTCTGAATGGGGAATCATCAGTGCTCGGTACTATCAGCCCACACTGATAGTCTGCACACCCCTCAGCAGTTGGCATATTGCTCCTTCCTTTTCACATCCTGCAGTCTCCACCAGTGGGAACTCTGCAAGCCACATTTGCAGCATAAAGCCTCATGGGGCTTGCAAAACGTATGTGAACACCCTCTTGAGAGAAGCTGCTCTCCTATTGCAGTTATCTCTTATTTTAGTGACAGAAGTCTGTGAAAGGTAACTGAAGTTTCCAATCCTACCAATGAATCCTGTGGGTTTTAATACTGTCCCAAGGAATGAAATTTCTGGTTTTATCAATTTCATTCTTGAACATCTAGTAAATGAATTGCAAAACTTCTCCCTAAAAACATCGTTATAATAAGATTACAAAAATCAGGTATGCAATGGTTGAATTCACAAGAAACCTTAAATCATCTTATTCTGTTCTCACCCTCCACCCTGCACTGGAATACAGCTGGAGTTCATTAATAGTTTTGAAGCACTTAGGCAGAAAATCCCATATGGAAATCAACAGGAAAATTTGGCTAGATAACGTTCAGGAAAAACAAAACAAATCCAAACCCAAAAAGCCACACACTGCATAAGAGGAAACAGTGTACTGTATCATTGCATTTCTGGACCACATGAGACCAGGTCATCCAGAAAAATACTACGTGATCACATAACTAAAGACCTGTATATACATGTTTATTTAAGACATCACAAGCAACTAAAATTCCCTGGTAACCTTGATCTTCTGTTTGTTAGTACTATCTTTTCAGTGAGATGCAGAGGACAGATAATGTGAACATGCATGTGTGTGTATTACGAGTTGTTACTAGATTCAGCATTAATAAATAGTGCTTAGAGCTTTGTAGTTTGTTTCCTGTGTTGTTTAGGATGCATAACCTATTTCAACAACTGCAAATAGTTCCTGGGGTAGTCCTTTATGTCAGCATTGGTATGGGGAGGCAGACGCAGTATCTTGGTCTTGTGCTAAAAAAGACACCTCCACAACCATGGAAATGTTGTTAACTGCACAAAGCAAACTGAGAATTCCCTCCCTCTGGCATCTCAGTGAAATGAAATCATGATCCATCAAACATCAAAAACCAAGAAATGTGTATTTCCTATTTCCAGGTCAACTTCTTTTTCATAATCAAAGGGTACTGGTTTAAAGATAGAAAGGTACCAACTAGTGAAGAATTTTGTTCTCTTTGTATCTAAGGATACAGCTGAAGGATGGGCATCTACAAAGCAAGAATTGCCAGACCCCACACTATATAAATTTTTGTCATTGTTATCTTTACTATAGAAATATATGAATGCATTTTCTCAAAAAAACCCACAAATAATACCTTCATATGTGATACAAAAGAAAATGTTCCACTTCCTAATATTCATTCCCATGAGGTCAAAACAAGAAGACTTTCTCTACTCTGCAATCTTTGAGACCTCACTTGGAGCATTGTGTGCAGTTCTGGTGTCCTCAACATAAAAAGGACATGGAACTGTTGGAACAAGTCCAGAGGAGGCCACGAGGATGATCAGGGGACTGGAGCAGCTCCTGTATGGAGACAGGCTGAGAAAGTTGGGGCTGTTCAGCCTGGAGAAGAGAAGCTGCGTGGAGACCTCAGAGCAGCCTTCCAGTATCTGAAGGGGGCCTACAAGGATGCTGGGGAGAGACTCTTCATCAGGAACTGTAGTGACAGGACAAGGGGTAATGGGTTGAAACTTAAACAGGGGAAGTTTAGATTGGACATAAGGAAGAAATTCATTACTGTGAGGGTGGTGAGGCACTGGAATGGGTTGCCCAAAGAGGTTGTGAATGCTCCATCCCTGGTGATGTTCAAGCCAAGGCTGGATAAAGCCTTGGGTGCCATGGTTTAGTGTGACATGGTTTAGCTCATGGCAGGGTAGTTGGAACTAGATAATCTTAAGGTCCTTTCCAACCCTAACTATTCTATGATTCTAAGATAAAGCGCCCATGGCAAGTGTTTCCCTTTGCACTTAATTTTGCAGTACAAAAGGCACTCAGCTTCCAGAGCGTAGGGCCCTCCACAGAATAGATCTGCCTCCTGAACAACTGAAATACAGGGTTAGTTTGGTTTTCTAAAGGTATTTCTGATTAATGTTGACAGATCACTCTGACGCTGATGATCAATTAGTTAATGTTTGTACAGTACTTTGGAGATGTAAAACTTTAAGTACTGAGCATTGCTATTATTACGAGTACACTTCAAGATCCTTAGGTAACTGTTGGGAGTACGGTAGACACGATCTTAATCTATTAATAGCCCTTTATAAGTGCAGTTGTTCGCAGACTGCCAAAACATCGCTATTGTAGTATAATTCTTTTTCTCTTCTTTTTATTTCTTTTCCTGGATAGCATGGGTGTCATGAATGTTAATAGCAAGGAAGCAAAATTGCTCCTGTCATCTTCTTCCCATTTTTGTGCATACAGTATATGAAAAGTCTGTCGCCTTAAAATGACAGGAGAGAATCACATCCCCCTAAGACTCCCATCATCTGCATAAGGTCTTTAATTTGGGATTAGAGTGCCAGATAATCAGGACTTGAGGTAGAATCACAGTTTTGTGAGTCCCATGGCCCAATTAGTAAATCAGACTGTAAAAGGTTACTACAATGGGCCTTTAATTTTACCAGCATTTTACTGTTATTGCACGTGATAGACAGAGCATCCTGTGTCAGGGACAGGAGGAAGGAGAAATTTAGTGCCATACCAGATAATCTGCTGATATAAATTGCTACTCTCCTTATTTACATCTCCTTGGAACTTGCCTTCTGGCCATATAGATGCTGTACATAGTGCCTGCAAATTGGTCTCAAGTAGACAATGAGGTTAAGTGGAAAACTACGCAGTGAGGATGCAAGTGTCTACCAAGGAAAGGCAGAAAATTATCCAAAATCACAGAAGCAACAAGCTTTCCAAGCAAAAGAAGTCAGTGTATGCTCAGTTAATGCGCAAGAAAGAACAAGAAAACAAATAGGGCAATAAAAATGTATTTTTGAGTCATTCTCGTATTTCTTTACACGCTGACATGAACAATCACATCCTCATGCCCCCAAGTGTGTACCAGTGTTGGTAATTTCTGAGAGAGGGTTTGTCAAAGGGGTGCATTCAGCGACAAGGTGGAGCTGTAGGTAAAGGTCATCACATAGGAATCATAGGATCAACTGGGTTGACCTTTAGGATCATCAAGTCCAAGACTGCCAAGTCCACACACCTGATTTAAAGCTCCCTCTGTCCAACGTGCCCTGACCTGATCCCCCTCACCTGAAATGGGTCCAGAAGGAGCTGGAGGGACTTGCTGCCAGTCTGCACTGATGGGAAGTAAAGTGACTGTCAGAGGTACCCATGGTGTTACCCAGGATCAGTGTGGGTCAGGAGAGTGGCACTTCATCGGTGCTGTGCACGTTGACACTTCCAGGTATGCCAGAGGTCTGATGGGATCAGGGAAGCTGGTAAAGGTGGTCCAGCAGCCCTCACCTAGTGCATCACTGCATGGCCTTGGGCAACCACTTCACCTCTGTTCCCTGCTTGCTCCTGATGGAGGTAACAGCTCTGAGAAATGCTGTGTGAATACAAAGTATTAACAGTCTTAATTCTGTTTACAGAAACCTTGTTTCCTCTCAGTGTTACAGAAGCCTGCTATTAGTCCCCGGCTCTCATTTATTTTTGCTCAACACTGTCCATACAATTACCAATTCTCATTATGAAAATAATTGCTGCCTCTATCTTTGCATTTTTGTTTGAGAAGATATTTCCTGTTCAGGAGGGCCTATTAAAACTATCGACTCTGACCCCTCCCACAGTGCAAGCATTATGTTCTCACCAGGCCATTCTAACAGCAAATCTCACAGTGGAGATATTAAAAATACGAGCATATGTTCATGGGCCAGGGTGCCACTGTAGCAGACACATAACAAGAGATCACCCTTTCCCTGAAGAACCTGTGATTTAACTGCATCCTGCAGTAGGGTGAGAGGGAAGAAATGTGCTTGTCCTTAAGATTGCTAAGAGAACCTGTGGAAATCCCAGAGAATAAATCTTCTAGCACCCAGTGTATTGTTTTACCCTCACAGGCATCCTTTTTGTGATGAATAAAAGCAAAACTTCTTTTGTTATGATAATTCTCTATCACCTCCTTTTTTAATCACTGATTTTCTTAAAGAGAAACTAAGTCAGGCTTCGAGTCTTCCCAACAGCTAGAGTTCTTGAGAAGCTCCGCACTGGTGTCACAGGTGTCTGCCTGTGCCACGGTCTGATCTGTCCCTATGCTACCCGTCACCCATCACTATCATTGCCAGTAAAACAGCCTTATGCAGATGGAAAGCTTCCATGTTAATTTTCAGAGCCATGCTCTCAACCTGCCACACAGGGCATTAGCCTCACAGCTCCCATTAGACCCCACTGTGTCGAGTCAAGAATCACATGTATAAAGGATGTCAGGCATTGTACGCTCACAGTAATCACATTTGCTGGTCACTTAGCCCCAGCTGCACTTAAAAATGTGTGTCTAGAATAAAAGTGTTGGATAGTAGCAAAGCTGAAATACTTGACAGGAGGGGCTGGGGTGTTTTAGCCCATGTAAAATACACTTTAGGTGCCAGTGTAGAAGGAGAACAGTCCCAGATTGCTAAAGCAGTGCTAGAATCTAAGTAGGCTTTTACCCAAGCAGATGTTGGTACTGTCACAGAAATTAAACTTTCCAGCTAGGCTTCCCGATGCACATAGAGCTCTTTATATGATTGTTTGCAGTGTCCCGAGGCCACAGTCTCTATGAAGCCTCTGTTGTGCTGAGTGCCGGATGATTACAAATAACAAGACCGTCCCTGCCCTGTTGAGCTTCCAGTCTCCAAAGTAATCTCATTACTTCCCGGCTTGGTGTCACAGTACAAGGAGAAGCACCCTGGCTGGAGGGAAATAGCTGAAACTGCGGGAGTTGGTCTATCTTCCGCCTTTCATGGAGGAGCATAGCACATAATAACAGCCGGCTCTTTTCTCTTCACCCCGTGCTCCCTGCTGTCAACTCTGCTCGCTGCAGTGGCATCTGACAACCAAACCATTCCTTCAGCCTCACCTTGGATTGTTTTTTTACAGGAGAGCATTATTAGCAACATAAATTATGGTCTGAGTTCAGCGTTACCGAGCACATGGGATTAAAATTGCATGCTGTAACATAAAAATGCCAGTTTGGCAGGTGCACATGGCCAGCTACAGGGAATATTATTGAGCAGCATGAGATTACTTGGAAAACAGAACTTTGGAAGGAAGAAGCATTTGTGAATTTAGTTAAGGTTTGATTTAGTTATTAGGCTTTTTTTTTTTTGTAATCTATAAATGTTATTTATAAACATTTTTAATAATATTTTATAGTATTTAATAATACTAATGTCCTATTTTGATAATATAGTACTATATGTAGTATATCCAATATATATTATACATATAGACATATTTTTCTATTTCTATATTATTATAAATATTATTTATGATAATAATGATATATTAATATAATATAGTGATATAATATGTATATAAATAGTAAAATACTTCGGGGAAAAATCTATGTGGAAAATAATCTTTAAGCTCTACTCTCATTTTAGCTATTGGATTGTTGTCAATTCCTAAGCCTCAGAAATGCAGCAGTCATGCGGCTCTGTTTATTACTTGAATTTTAGAGCCATTCTTATTTAAATGACTGGGAGAAGAGTTTCAGGGAAAGGTCATTTGTAATTGGAATTGTCCAGACACAAATTCCCGACTCCAAAATGAAATTACAGAAGGGGTTAAGGCCTGAGGTCAGATTTGCGTTCTTCAGATGCAGTTCAAACCCCATGTACTGGTGCAGTGTGTTTAGATTTGCAAATACAGCAGGCAGAGAACAGCTATTTAGATTATTTCAGGCTGGTAAAGGGGCTGAAATGAATATTTCTTGTCCAGGTTTGAACATCCTACACATGTTATATATATAATATATATAATTAGAGCTCTGCTTGTTAGCCATTTATTAGCTGTGAATTTGCCATTAAAAATTTGCCTTGCCTAAGACCAGATGGAAACTGGCAGCGCAGACCTCTTGTTTAGCCCTGGTACACTGCTTAGCAAAAGAAGATGATTTTGTTTCCTAGTGTTTGAACTAACCTTTTATACAGCTATATTCACATCTTATGGCCCCGGGGGCTTAAGCACAACAGCAGTGTCCATGAGGCTGCAGAGACATTTGTGGGTGCTTATTTATTTTAGAAGTGATGCCACTGATGGTTGTAGGTCACTCTGCTTTCTAAGGTCCTCACCTTACTTCCCCCAGTCCTTAGGAAAATTACAAACTAGACCAAGCTCCACAAACTTATCTTCATTCTAGTGTTTCTTCTCGTTTCTTATATTTTCTTGGCAATCCAAAGAAGAATAGCAAGCGTTACTGTGTGGTGAGGGGCTACACATTGCTTTTGAGTTGACATTTTTACTTTAGCTTGCATATTCACAGACTGGAATAGATCACAGTGGCAGTAACCTGCTTTCAGGACTCACCCAAGGGCTCCTGCAGCTCTGCAGAGCGTCACCTCCTGGATGCTTTCAGTAGCTCTTGCTAGATTATTTCTGCTAAATACTTTGGAGCATTTAGGTCTCACTTGGAGCCATGCATTACTTGTCTCTTAGTTTATACCAGAGGATCCACCCTTGAAGTACATTATTTTTCTCCAGACCTTTGGTTTGATGCCGGTGAGTTACAAAGGCAGATCAGAATGACACAGAATTGCAGTCACGTATTCACTGCGGTTTGAATGCTGAGCAGACAGTTATCTGCAGCTCTGTTAGTCTTCTGCTGTTTCTTCAACAAATTTAGGGAATACAAGTTTTGGCTGCACATCAGGTGCGTTTTCTTTATCAGAAATGTATTGCACACCAGTAGTAAAGTGGAATACCAAACCACTTGGTTACAGCTAGAGTCCTTTAGCTTATCATCACGAAAAAGGCATACTCGGTAGGACAGAGGGCCCCCAAGGCTGTGCAAAAGCAGTCATAAACATTAGCCATGGATGAGAACAGCAGAGAAATTCCAGACAAACATTCTGGCTACGATCAGACCACACATGTATTTTCTGATAGTACAAGAGACTATTTCTGAGAAGCTGTGATTGCAAGATTACAGCTGGATTTTGCTGACAGCATCTTTGGCTTTTTTCTTCCTTCTACAATCATTGCTAAATATGAGCAAAAATTTGCTCCATTGTGGATAATTTGAGGCATATGAAATGGGAGTATAACTCACTAGGTGAAAAACAATGTTGTAGGGGCTGGAGTCCCTGTTCCAGTAGCACGCTGTTCATTTTCTTCATATATAACAACCCTCCTTCTCTGTCTCTGAAGTATTCATCTATTTTCCCCATGTTTCTCAACATTTATACCAAAAAATTCCACCTGACCTGTCAACATCCTAGGGCCCTAAGTCATTGGTAGTCAATGCAAGTGAGACTTCTACAAGCGTGTCATCAAGACCTGCATGACAGTTCCTCCTGTGGGCCAAACCAGCCCAGAAACTGTTAGAATGCATTGATTGAGTTCTGTGACTCACTAATGAGTCCCACTGTGGCCTCTCTGTTGTTTTTAATGCCTTCAGAGGACTTACCCATTGAAGCACATGCTGTAATTACACACCTAAGCCAAACCCAGACTTCTGCTGGCTCATGTTCCACCATTGGAGAGTGCTGTGCTAGCATGATTGACCCCACTGGGGCAGGCTGGGGTTTCCTTCACCAGCTATAGCTGGGACCAGGTTTCAATTCTCAGTCATTAGAGTATTGTTACTGGAAGCAATGCAAGAATAAATAAATGATTGTTTCATCTTATGACCACTTGCATGCACCCTGTTGCTTGGAAAGCTCACAACCATGTGTTATGTGAGTTGGGGTGAAATTCTGGCTTGGTTTGTTGGGTGTAGGTTACCTGTGTAAGGCTTTACCTTACAATAAGCCCTGTGAGTGTAACTTGTGCTTTGTTCAAGCATGGGAATGGATTTGGTATGTTGGATACGTTGCCAGTACAGCCAGTCCTTTCTGTGCTGTGACTTTGGTTTTCATATCAGGGAGCATATGAGGTCTGCAAACGTTCAGTGGCTGTCAAAGCCAAAACACAGTTATTTTCTGTTCCTCTGCTAGCCTGGTGATCATTTCTATTCCCACATTGCTGGGATATCAGCCGTCGCTGTAAAGGAGTGGTGCGGTTTGCAAGCCATAGTTTTTTATCCCCAGACAGTGAAGTACACAAGTGGAAACACCAGTCAAAATCCACATCAGCCAGTGCAAGCCAGTCTGTTACAGCATTTTTGGGGTTATTTTTGGTGTGTTCTTTCTTTTTGATATAGACCCGCATGAATGTCTCATCACTTTCAAGAAGGATTTCGGGCAATGCTAAACAAAGGCAAATTCTACTAATATGCAATTATCTTCACTGAAAAAAAGAGTTTAAATGCTCTCTTTTGTAAGATCTTCTTTAGAGAATTTACCTTTATGGGTATGTAATGAAAGGGGGTAGGCAATATCTTTGAGGAAGCTGAGCTTGCCCTTAGGGAAGAGTTAGGCAATCTGAAAATTCCTCTCTGAAATCTCTCTTTTGTTGAGCGATTGAAGCTGCCATAATTAAACCGTGTTTTGTTCTCACACAGGTTTGTTTACATTTGAGGAAATGCAATGGAACAATTAAAATTTAATAATCTAGTAAATAAGAGCTGAATAATTTATTCAGAACAAATGAAATGAGTGCTAATGATCACAATTTTTTGGAGACTAGAAGGAAAATATGACTTCTAGGACTGTATGGAAATATCATTTTTTGATTGGAGCAAACATGTTTATCTTGGATACATCATAAAAGAAGAAAATGCAAGTATTTCTGGTTAGGGACGGAAGTACGTGTAAACTCATAGATAAATAATATAGACATTATGAAATGGGAAATCCTGATTTTGAAACATCATATGCCAGCTTCTTCCTAAAAGTAATTTTATATCTCTGTTGCATAGTTAGACATTCATTTATACTTTTTTCAGTGGAAACAGTAGAAAGCCTGATTTTTTGCTATTAACAGTAACGGGATCTGTACCATTAAATTCAATAGTGCATGACCGAGACTATTATTATCATTATTTATTACAAAGGTATCTAGAAGCTCTAAATAAATAAAGGAATCGGAATCACATTGTAGTTATGTATTAAGGCTTACCAGTTAACAGCATGCTTTGCTATACAGACTCTGGAAAGCCTTTTTTTCCAACACTAGGTATTTAGTTTTTTCCCTGAAACAGGCTTAAGTAAGTCAAATAATGCATCTTCCATTCAGTTCATAAAATATTTTCTATCATCGCCTAATTACTTATACAGTCAGTAAAGAAAGTCTTGTTTATTTTCCTCCAAATTTATTGGGTTTAGATAACAGAGAAATATTTTAAATACAGAGGAAGAGTTTTGTGCCATTTGCAACTCAAATTAGTACGCTCAGAAAACATGTTCATGAATGGCTGCTTAAGTCTTTAAGTTCTATGTTCCAGTGATTCATGAGCCAAAAAGAGGAAAGAAAATTCTTTTGGTCATTTTTAATATAAAAGAATAACTGCAGAGTGCCTCGATGAAAAGCAATAGGAGCAATGCTGCAGAACTTTGTTTAATCCTGCCTTCTACATCCAACAGCCCAGTGCTCTAAATTTAAAGCGTAGCCAGGGGTTTGAGATGATGCCTAGTCCAGCGGAGCAGAATTATTGCTGCAACTCTAGGGAATTCAACAGTAACAACTACTAAGCCCATAAAATTCAGACTCAAAGACATATGTGGGCCATCTGAGGTTTAATGTTTCCTACAACCTATGGAGAATGCTATGCAGTGTAGAACTAAGTCCTGTCTTGTGCCTGAACTGAACAGGAAAGCAGCTTTCAAAGAGCATAGCAGAACCCAAAGAAACATAACAAATGTCTGAGTGCATGCAGTGTTTTTTAATTGAAGGGCTTAGTTTGTCTTCCATACAGCCTGAATATTGTATTACTGATTTTTGCAGTTTCATATATAAGAAAGAAGAAAAACTGAGGCCAGTAGCATTATTTCAAACTACCAATAAAAACAGTGAGACTTCTGCTCAAATTTTCAGTGTTATTTTCTGTCCTTGCAATAGGCTGCAATATATGCTATGCACCTTCCATGGCAACTGACAGAGCTATTCATGTAAATAATGAAAGGGAAAATAAGAGACATTGTATTGATACAAAATTATCAAAATGAATAATCAAAACCAATACCCAAGATCAAGATACAAAGAGATGACAAGAAAAAGCATCAGGGAAAAGGAGATTCTGATCAGTTTTTACACCACCAGTGAGTACTGCTTGGTAACATCTTCAGCCTTCTATATATTTTGATATATTTTGCTGGATGGCTTACACGTGTGATTTAATCCGGTAGTCACTCAACATGGTCATTCCAGTGATGTGTTATAGATTCATAATCCTGTGAAAATGGAGAAACCAGCACTGATATTGAAATAGCTGGTCTTGTTTGTTCCATGCACTGTGTCTTCTCCCTTTCTGTCCTGGCACAGTCTTGTAACCTGAGATTAATCTGATTGCCCAGCTGCAGAAAGGTTAATCTTGAGTATTATGGTGCAAGTTTTCTCTTTTTAGTCTGATAATTAAAAGCCTAGAGCTTGGGTCTGCAAATCCCTCCTCAGTGTATTACTGGGGCAATGTCTGGGAAGGGTGTGAAGGACAAAGAGCAGAGAACTTGAAGGAAACATCATGCTAAAAAAATGAAGTCTGCAAGTCTCTAGTCAGTGTTGAACCAGATCTTCATTACTGTTGTAGTAAGTGCAAAGAGCCTTTGACCATGCATTATCTATTTGTGGCCAATTATATTTATTTATCCCAATATGTCTAGATAAAAGGAAAAAACAGTCTTTTTTGGCCTTGGTTGGAGAAGATGGGTTAAAGACTCATTCTCCACCACTGTGGCTTAGGTTGTGTGAAGAACAGGTAAGAAATGGAGCAAGCAAGGGAGTCTCCACTCCACAGTTCCTCGGGGCATGGTGTGAACTAGATGCTGCTGAGCAGGAAATCAGGCTTCATCAACCTGTACACTCTCACAGCAGAGGTGTGAGGGTTGATACGCCTGCTTCTGCCAGGCTGGAAGAGGTGCTTCTTTGCACCTCTTGTTTATCCAGCAAGAGGTTGTGGTTGTTGTTATCCAAACTCATCATTTTCAATTTTGAAAGCATAAAACTGGTCTTCAGGCTTAATAAACTGCCTGGTAAATAAGCTTTTCTGACGTCCCCAACGTCTTACAACAATGGCTCGAAGTCATCATTAGCTGGAATGAACTCCTTGTAGCCACTTCTGTGTTTCACTGCAAAACTCCAGGCTTAACCTACAGTACCAAGTTTAATAAGGCTGGATATGCAGCACTAACTGTCTAAGCCTGCTAAAGGTCATTAGGTAACTAACAGTTGTTTTATTAATTGCTGTAAAGTCCATAAATAAAAAGCTCCAGTCATTCATTAAGCACTCAATGTAAATTATTTGTACCCGCCCATCGTGTCTTTTGTAAAGCAAGAAGTCATATGTACCAAGAACAAACAGAAAAACCCCAACGAAATCTCACTAAGAAACTAGTCCTCTTGCTAGGTTTTATTCTTCCTCATCCTTCACCACTAACTCTTGTGCTTTATTCTACAAAAGTTTTTTTAGTTCTTTACTATCAGTGAGCAAAAATGCTTCCTGCAGATGAGGAGATATCTTTTCTCTCCATCTGTTGAAGCATTTTCTTTGCTGTGCTCTGGAATTTCGCCAAAAGGGAACAAGATAACACTTCTGAACACGGGGTGGATGGCAGACATAAATCTGATGGAGAGATGGACTACAGCAGCTGACTGATGGCGCAGAGATTTCACAGAGGCTGTTTTGTTGATTCTTCCTGAATCTGAGATTTTCTTCTTCCATTTGTCTCAGTGAGAGCAAGGATAGTTCAAATCACTCACTAAAGCAAGGGTTTGGGGTTTCTTTAATTACATGGATTTTGTCCTCTCTGTTTTGGCACTCCAATTTAATGAAGCCAGGCCTTAACCATTGCAGGGGGGCTGTCGTGGTTTAAGCCCCGGCTGTAAATTAGAACCACGCAGTCTACTTCCCCCCCCCACTCCCCAGAGAGATGGGGAGGAGAATCGAAAGAATGTAACTCCCACGGGTTGAGATAAGAACAGTCCAGTAACTCAGGTATAACACAAATCACTACTGCTGCCACCAATAATAATAATGATAAGAGAAATAACAAGGGAAGAAAATATGATACCGCTCGCCGGAAAAGAGCCCGACCGAAAAGAGGACGTGCCCTTCCGGGTAGCTCCCAGTTACATCCCCGGGCATGACGTGCTGTGGTATGGAATACCTCTTTGGCTAGTTTGGGTCAGGCGTCCTGTCCCTAATTCCTCCCGGCTTCTCCTCCTCCCTGGCAGAGCATGAGACTCACAAAGTCCTTGGTCAGGGTAAACATTCTGACCCACAACTGAAAACATCGGCTTTATCAGTATTATTCCCAGGTCGAAAGTCAAAACACAGCACTGCATCAGTAGAAAAAATGACTGCTACTGCTAAACCAGGACAGGGGCATTCACCAGGGAGGTAAGAAAGTGCCCCACAAGGTGTCTGGCTATACTTGCTAGCAATCACCAATTGCATCATTACTTTCCACTGTGTTTAAATGACCCACACTTAAAGAAAGGGATATTGAGATAGGTGGTCTTTGGAAGCTGCATGGTGTTTACTGGGTTTAGTGGTCTTTGGAAAAGTACGGGTTTCTTTGTTCAGGGTGACTTGCGAGGCAGAAATTTTGGGTCATCAGTTACCTCACTTATAAGATATGACAATAGTGGAATTATTTCAACCTATGTAGTATTTTTGTCATGAAAGGCTTGGATTATCCCTTCCAAATCAAGCAGGTTGCACATCTGAACCCATACTAGTGGTTGACTCTTTCACATGAAAAGCAGAAATGTTTTTGGCCCAAGAGAGGGTTTAATGCATGTCTCAGTGTTTAGTGGGGAGTTTCTTGTTAATTATGATGCATTTGCTTTAAAGAGCAAACGCAGGTACTTGTCTAACACGATGGGATTCATTGTGTAGTGGATGCTATGGCTGGACGATACTCTCAAACTCACGGACCTGAAGGACCAGATCCACCTTCCCAGTGCCTAGTGGGGGTCCATGGAAGGGCTCTCACTCTATAATAGGTTTCTGGATTAGTTCCCTACTGTAGAATTAGGAGTATCTCATTCTCAGAGAAAGAGAAGAAAGAAGACAACAAGCTCTAAAAACAGTTAAGGGTGATTTTCATTCTTTTGTTTCTGAGGGCTGCTTTAGGCATTGTATTGAACAAGTATATAAAAACAGCCTCTTGTGAATTACAATTGTTATGTATTTCCTTTTAAATAAAGACTTGGCTCTTTGCCCTAAATAGCACAAACAATTTTTCTTTTCTTTATGATTTTCCATTAAATTACTAGCAGAATGTTAAGTTTAAACATTGGCTTTCTTCCCTAGGGAGAAGACTGATATATTCATGTCTGAGGTGGTATGTCTCAGCCAGGCTTTCCCCCCCACCACTTATGCTATATTTAAACAAGCTTCATTTTTTTATAGTGGTTAGCTTGGACAAATAGCTGTCTCTAACTCTTAGCAATTTATGAGAAGAAGCCCTTTTACTGCCCACTTGTAAGTGTTCAGTGAGGTTACTTTTCATTTTGCACTTATCTTTGCCCTCTATGGTCCTGTTATACATATCATTGAAATGTCTTGCTGGTTTACATTTGTTATTTCAACAGAGATCATATAATTAAACAGCACATTGACAACATGAATGCACGTTAGTCTAACTAGGTCAGTAATAATGATGGTTTATCAGCATGGGCTGTAATACCAAGTCCTCTGCTTGTAGATACATGATGGACTTGCATTAATAGCCTTTTTACTGTTCAGTTAAGACAACCATACAGACATAGCCTTGCAACCTGAAGAAGTCAGCTCCTTCTTTCCAGCAGTTCCCACTTTATTACAGCAGCCACAGTGACTGCAGCAATTTGACAAACACCAAAGTGGCCACTAAGAAAGAGCGAGCACAAGCATCTGGATAATGAATGTCACATCCCAGATGTGCCACGAAGTTCCTATCCTGTGCAACCCTTTGTCTCCCAGCACCATTATTGTTTGCATCAGGTCTGGTCCTGCTGAAGGCTGAATCCAGCTGAGCCCAGAAGAGCAGCTCTGCAGACCCAAGTCCTCGCTTGATTTAGGTGCTAGTTTCTCTTATCCCTTATAATTGTGTGACCTTCAATATGCTTTATACTCTGTGGCTTGCAACACTCTCAAATATTTCTTCCATATATCATAAAAGCGCTGTGAAAACAGCACCGGATGATCTGCCAAAAGCAGGTGGGCATGAAATAAGAGCAGTCATGGGAATTACAGAGTTGGAACCCAAGCCTTAGAAATGTACTGATTGCTGCAAAAGTAAGCACCAAGGGAAAAAACAGACAGGTTTTTTTCTTTTATAGAGTATGCACTAGAGCTATACACTGTGGAAATAAACTAAAAAATGTCACAGTGTAGTATAGTCTCAATAGCACAATGAACAGGTAGATTAGTGGAATAATACAGTGTTTATACACCTTTTGCTTAATAGGTAAATGGAATTTGTGGTAGGTTTTGAAGGTACATGTGCCCTGGGATATGTCAAGTCTCTGCCTTGCTTGTAGCTCGTGAACTGCTGCCTGGTCTTCCACTTTACTTAGTTGCAGATAGAGGGTTTAGATGAACATTCTTTATTGAAAACAAATACATTTCTAGTTTCTACTTTTTCTTGTTTATTTTGGTTTTGGTTTTTTTTCACAGAGGTGAAGTTCGTAATAGAGTATCAATGGCAAGAAAACCCACCCAACCAACCAAAACCCCAAACACCCAAAATAATCCCCAACAAAAAACTTATAGTAAGAAAAGAAACCACATGGGTTATTAAACATTAGCATCATGATTTGGGATTTTATTGCCATGCCTATAATGGAGAAACAAATATGATTTAAGGAATTTGGGAGCATGACTTAGAGCACTGCAGCTACAGGAATCATGTCCTGTGAGCCCACTCAGGTTTCACTGTGGAATGAATCTGACTTCTTCTGTCGTGGCAGAAAGCTGCCTCCTCACCTCCCTGAGTCTGTATTTTAGTATTTACACAGTGATTTTTACACCATCAATATCAGGGACCCCATTGAATTTGGGGCCTCATTTCATTGGGAAGCTGAAGACAGCCCTGCTGTGCCATGCATCTGACGGTAGAAATAGATAAGAGGAAGGAAGTATGGATGGGAAGGAAGGTTAAATGAATCCTTTTTGAGATGATATTTTTATTAATGTGTATGTTTTTTTGAGTATGATTTCCTAGAAATGGTACTTTGTTTGCAGCAACATCCTTAAAGTATCACCTATTAATAAAGTATTTCTTTGAAACTCTTGAATTAGACAATGCCAGATTAAGAGTTAAGAGAATTAGAAGAAGCCACAGCTGGATTAACAAATATCTCCTGAGCTGGATGATCCCAAACCAAGCTGAAATCAAGGAGGAATCAGGTCTGAGACTCAGATTTTGACAGTCTTATAGCACAACAGAAAAGCTAAGTGTTATTACCTAGTGTACATAACAGGCTCTTGAAGAAAATATATTATTATCCACCAAACTAGCCACAGAATTGGGCTGTGCTCAAGATTAGTTCAAACCTTATAGAATCATAGAATCATAGAGTAGTTAGGGTTGGAAAGGACCTTAAGATCATCCAGTTCCAACCCCCCTGCCATGGGCAGGGACACCCCACACTACACCATGGCACCCAAGGCTCTGTCCAACCTGGCCTTGAACACTGCCAAGGATGGAGCATTCACAACCTCCCTGGGCAACCATTCCAGTGCCTCACCACCCTCTCAGTAAAGAATTTCTTCCTTATATCCAATCCTTAAATATGCACGAAAGCAAGTGCAAACGTTAAGCTTTTAATAGTACATTTCCCCCTCCTCAGATGTGCTTTTGCAAAAGATTATAGTGAATATGCCCTTTTATAGTAGAGTTCATTCACTGGGGGAAAAAAATAGGCACCTGGTAAAAACACCCAAAAATCTCTTTATAATTCCTTATAATTCTTTTTCAGCTTGATCAGATGCTAACAGGAATCACTGCGTTCCTTATAGTTTCTAAAAAAATCATTAAGCTAGTTTCAGACAGCCTGATGCAGTAGCAGATCTGCCAGTGTGGTGGTTCTAATTCGAAATAACACTTCTTGCTCCCATCGACGTATGATACACTCCTGATTTTGCTAGATACAACCGTAGAACAACCACAGCGTCTGAGGAGGAGTAAATTTGGTGAGAAGTTTGTCCCTGGATTATTTTGCATAAATCTCAGTCTAGCCGAGAAGAATTGATACTGGGCAGAGCTGGGAGTAAGAATAGTAATAATACCATAAGCTAAGCCTCACTACATAAAACTGAGGCAGTCTTCATTACAAAGGCTGCGTGTCCTTATTTTAAGCAAATAAAGAGTTACACAGGTGTATGAAGGTTTAATTTAGCGATACATTTGTAAAGACTAAGCGTAGCTAAGTCCTCGATGACACAGCAGTTGCAGCATCATTCGGAATTGGGATGCTATGGCTGGAGGTAGGTTAGATAACTGAAGTAGGACGGCAGGTTATATGTCACCATCCACTATAGTTACTGAATTATTAAAGGTGTTTTGTATTGAGGATTTAAAGTCACTGTCTGCCCCTTGACTCTTGTGGGCAGTAAGTTTTTCAGGGTTCTGCATTTTCCTCACTTAAGTCACTTCCCCAAAAGCCAGACTTATTCTACCATCTCTAAAAGCTGTAATCAGCACCAGGTCAAAGCAATTAATTCACTTCAAAGAGCTGTAGCTGCACAGACCCATATGGCTGCTTCCCATGTGAATCTCTAAGCTAATTAGACTTGACTTTATTTTGCCCTCTTATATTTTCTTGTACCTGAGGACCCAGTTCTCCAGTGCCTCAAACTCTACACCCATGTGCAACCCCTCTGAGTCAGCTTCTTGCCACTAGGAAGTTTTCCCATGTATTCAACCTAATCCTTTCCTATATTTAATTCAATTACATTGTTTTACTTGTGCCTTTTTACATCTCGTTAAACAGCAGGGTTTGGCACAGGTACAAGAATTTGTAGCTGGGTAGATTTAAAGGGACTGCTGTGACCATCTTTGTAGAGGAATGGTCTGTATTTATTAATGCCATGTTGTGGAGGTGGGTTTAGGGCAGAGGAACCAGGGCAGTTCTCCAGGATTCTAAGTGCTTGGGGTCAGCAAGCCAAGTTAGATGGCAATGGGAATTATCCAACACAGAAACAGCTTCTGCTTGGGGCAGTAACACATCTAATGAAGTTATTTCTATCTTGCAAGTCATCTGTGAGCTGCAGATTGCTGTCAGCATAGTTGTGTCTGACAAGGATGCCCAAAGTGTTCAATCCCTGATTAACACAGCTGCAAGGCCAGAAGCACCATCAGCAGCCACAGGTTTTGCTGGCAAAAGCATCCTTCTCCTGGAATACTTTGTGCTGATGAAACAACATGGTCTTCCTCTGGATAAAACAGAGTACAACACTGTTGGTTACACATAGATGGAATGTGTTGATGGCCTATATAATGATTTTACTGGCTCGGCAAAGCTTTCCTATGGTTGACACATATAGGACAAAGTGAAACTTCATGTTGACTTCAGCTGAGTAAATTGCATCAACACAGTTGCACAAAGGTGCATTTCATCAGATTTTTACATTTGATTGGAAGAATTGTCTCATGAAGATGCTGATTCCTTATAGAAAGGCTGACTTTAGAGTCAGTAGCCTATAGACAAGTATCATATGTAAATGTCAGTCACGAAACCAGAGATACCAGTCTTATTATTGTTGTATTCCTGGATGTTGTTTAATTTTATGGTGGTAGGAACAGCGTCATGAAGAGATGAAAATGAATGCTTTATTTAATTTGTATATGGTATACAGTGGTTTAGGAAGCAAAGTAAGAAAAGTCTTCTATCTCATCCTCATGAGTTCCTACTACAGTTTTGATCCCTGTATTATGTTTTCCCAGTTCTTTGTACACTTTAAATGCCATGATCAAGGGTCACAGTAAGAGATTTCTCAGAAAATGAAGTTTTCCCTTAGGTCAGTTTAAACCTAAATAAATAAATAACATCCCTCTCCATGTGTGACCTCCTCCCCAAGCACTTTATCTCACTCTTTCTGTCCTCCAGTGGGACACTGGATGCTGCCAAATCCCGCTAAAGTCAATGAGCTATTACATGCTTCTGTAACTTGCCAGAATCAGCCCTTTGATATTTAAAGACTATGCATTTTGTAGAGTAGATCTGTTTATGAATAAAATGCAGATTTGGTTCATTGGTGGTTCCAACAAGTTCAGAAGAAACATGTCAGGCAGGAAAACCCCTTGTTGTTTGACCGGTCACATCACCTTTCATTTCAAGCTTCTCTTAACCCTTTTTTAAAGTCTCTTTAAAAAACTGTGCTGAATTTTGGCAAGAAACATGTTTTGGAACTGGAAAGTCAAAGCATATTGTTTTAATGTTGAAAAAGAGCATAAAAAAACCCCCAAAATCCACTTTTTTAGAGCTTTTGGATTGGGTGAGGTTAGATTTTGGCAGAAACAAGCAGGTAAATTTGAAAACCTGAATCAACACACTTCAGACAAAAATATTGCCTTCCACTTTTGTAGGTAGCTTTTAGTCTTTAATCCATTAATAACATTATAATCTTGGAGAAGTTGGTATTAAAGTATGAATATCAGCCAGTCCCTCTAGTGCTACCAACCTATATTTAGGAATACAGGCTGCAGGAGACAGATCCAACAGAATCAGTGTTTCTGGTTGTACCTCTTCTCATTATCTATTCATTCAAAGCTCTTCCCCCAAATAAATGCTGTATGTCTACCTACTGTTTTCTGTAATAAAGACAGTGGGAAGTGAAGCAGTATAGTCTTTATATTAAGTATGAAATAGTTAACACTCTGAAGCCAAGATAGTCATTAGAATCCCAATATACCTCCCATTTAATCCATCTGCTGAAGAGGCATGCAATGTCAGTCATCAGGCAAGAGGATTTTAGCTATGCCCATAAAAATACTTGCACGAGTTCCCTTAGCTAAATGTTAATTAAAACACAGGCTTTGCAAGAAGTGGCCTGGGAACTCCAGTGGTTTTTCGAGCTTTGCTATGTCAGGAAAATGGCTCTTCCTAAATGAAATACTTAAAAGAGATTGCTGCGCCTTTGAGCCACAGGATAGGTGCTCACTAGACCTGATTGCCATCCTGCCTGTGCCATGGACAACTTTGCTGATTTATCTTCCTTCTGCTTTAGTTCCTCCTACACAAAACTCCCCTGATACTACCTGCCTGCTCACTCAAGAGCACTCACTAGGAGACTTAATTAAGAGATGCATGCAAAGTCTTCTTGAAATCCTTGAGCAAACAATAGATTAAAAAATAACAATTGAGTTTATACATAGCAAAAATACCATTTTAGACCATTCCTTCAGGATGTTCCTGAGTAAAAACGGTGTTTAAATGGTTTTCTTCAGCTGATGTAAACTGAATTAAAAAGTAAATACTACACACACCTTCTACAAACCAGCAAACTAGGAAATAAGCTTAAATGCTTGGTGCCAGAAAGCATTCGACAGTCAAAATAAAATCTTTCAGCTCTCAGAAACCTTTTAATCTGGAAACTTTCAGTAAATATGGTGGGGTGGTTTCATGACTTTTTATTTCTTCTGTTTGCTATTGGAAGAATTCAGAAAAAAGAAAATCTCCTTAGAAAGTTTCCATAATAGGTTTAATTTGTTTTCATTTAGTGAGTTAACAAGGTGATTCTGAACAGAATGCTTTCAGGGTATGTATGTAATAGCTAGAAGTTTTTCTCTTTTATACTCGCACATACACAAGGATCCCAGACAGGGACCCTTCATAGGGGACCATAGCAACATGCCAAGCGGGAATGGGTTAAAACTTACACAGGGGAAGTTCAGGTTAGATATAAAGCAGTTCTTTACTGTGAGGGTGGGGAGACTCTGGCACGGCTGCCCAGAGAAGTAGTAAATGCCCCATCCTTGACAGTGTTCAAGGCCAGGTTGGATGGATTCTTGGGCGGCATGGTCTAGTGTGAGGTGTCCCTGCCCATGGCAGAGGGGTTGAAAGTGGATGATCTTAAGGTCCTTTCCAATCCTAATTATTCTATGATTCTATACAGACAAGGTTATAGAAGCTGTAATGTATGCAGTACAATAATACCACCATGCAAACAGTCTGTAAGTCCCAGAATTTCTATTTCCTTTCCCCACCGTTATTTCAAACCACATGACTTTATAAATCTTGCAGAGACTCGAAGCCTGATGTAGAAAAGTGCATCCTTGCTTATTAAAAATGTACACAGTTAATTATGCCGTGCAGAATGTACATGACAGAATAGTGTCACCGCAGCAGATCAAGCCAAATTAGTGAAAAGAAACAGCATCAGACCTTCTGGCTTAATGAGTTTTACTCACGACAAGAACAAGTGCGACGACTTCCTCCCGCCTCACCCCTGTGTATATAATTGACCATAACTTCGCATGGTTAATTATTCAAACATTGAATCTCAACATGAAAAAATGCATAATACATTCCTGCTTTCTTTTGTGAACAGCTTTTATAATTAATATTGAAGGATTAAAATAACTGATTATAGCTTACATTGCCATAGAGCTGTTGATGCAAACTGTGAAATTATTAGTTTGAGTCACTCAAGTCCCTTCAGATATGACTACGTCTTATGATTCTTAGGATGTTCTGGTAGCTCATATGTCATTTTACACAGAGAAAATTTCTCCCTCTCCCGTTTTCAGCTAATTTAACACTTGCAGTACTTAGTTTCAGGTCCTCATAGAGTGTAAGCAGAATGTGTATCCTGGGAGATAAATCGTCTGCCTTGGGTTTAGGCTGTGAGTTAAAACTCTAAAGGGTTTTCTTTATTCTGGGTGTCTGTTTTCCTCTTACTGTAATATGGATGGCTGCATTCACACCACATAATTATCTTTATTACTTATAAACAGGCTGCATCTGATTTCTACATTTCAGCTTTTCTTTTTTTGCCTGGCAGAGAAACAAAACCTATAGTAAATTAAGCCCAACTTCCGCAAAGTCCCATGTATATTTAAAGCTTGGTACGTGTTTTGTTTGAACTCTGTAATCCCTGAATAAAATGCTTAATTAACCTCTTTCGGAACATCTGTAGTGTGTTTCCATTAAATTCATGAGGCTGTGTGGGCACCAACTGCTGCCTAATTTACAAGAAAGTGTTTGCTTCCACCTCCCAAAGTGCTCTGTGTAACCTAGTGGATGACCCTAGATGCAGATGATATCATTGCTTGTCTTGTTATTGGCTTTTACATTAAAAATACATATATTTTCCCCTTTTTTCTTTTTCTTTTTTTTTTTCTTTTAATTTAATTCACATGCATTCAACACGGGACAAGAAATATCTCTTTTACTCTGGGGGTTTTTTATGCTGTACAATAGTTAACACTATAAACCACTTCTTTTGTTTCCAGCTGGAGCTTTCTTCTGCATTATGGAATCATAGAATCATTTAGGTTGGAAAAGACCTTCAAGATCTTTGAGTCCAATGGTAAACCTAACCCCTTAATGGATTGCCTTGCTATGCCTCAGTGGCTAGCACACGCCTAGCACACTTAGAAAAGCTTTCTTACAAGTTACCTCCCTCAGGCTTGCTCAGACCACTTTCCTCAGTGTGCTCCCCCAAATCTTGGCTCTTGCACCTTCCCAGAGATAGGAGACATCGTGTGCTGTTAGAGCCATGAGAAAAATGCGCTCTCCTTTCCCACCCTTGTGTTTCTGTGTTCTGAGAGGAAGATCTTACCAGAGAGGTATTTATAGAGGAAAATGCATCCTTGTTTAGAGATCATGGATGATTAGGAAAGGCAAAGATTAAACATATAATGGGAACAGAGATGGGAATAGATGCTGTCAAGTAGCTCTGTGCAGGTTGAGCTGTGTTAGCCAGGTACAGGGAAGGTAGGAAAAGGCGTGATTGATGTGGGATGTCTAAGGAGAGGTTTCATAAAGCAGTGACCAGTTTATGATTGAAAACCAATACTGGCCATGGTTGGTGCTTCTTGTCGAATTTCTTGCTGCAAGGCTTCCTGTCCACCAGGAAGTCATAAAGTCATAAAACTCTAAATGTTAGTGATTAACTTTGCTGGTTGAACGGGAGGAGAGATGGGCAGAGAGAAAAACAACAAAAATCAGTGCAAAAACTTATCAAAAACTGTTAAGAGAGGGATAGAAATGATAAGAAACTGAAATTCAAGTAATACTAGAATCACATGTCGGCTTTTTCAGCTGACTTGTATTACTCTGCCCTGGCAAGGGCTCCCCTTATCTTTTGGATAAGATTTAAAACTGAGAGCCTGAGATTTTGACATTGAGCTGCAAGAAAAGATCTTGTGTTATGGATAACTTCCAAAACACCTAATATTTCCCATGTTGCTTTTATTGGCTCCGGGATAGCTCTCTGGCCAACATTTGCAGGGGAAGATGGAGACACAACAGTTGTGTGCATGCTTTGACCTCTCCGTTAGAGAGAGGATGTGTTGCTAAGGATTAGGGCTACCTGTAACAGGGTGCAAGGGCACCATCTGGTTTCTGGCAACTTGGCAGTTATTCCCAGTACGGGTTTCTCATGTCCTTACACAGGGGAAAGTTTAAAATGGCTGCATGTGAAAGTAAATCTTGGCAGCACACGCTTGAGGGAGGGTGTGAGCAATGGAGAACCTTTTGTGAATTACACTAACCTTAATGTTTCCTTTTAGAGATATGATTATAGGTGAATCTGTGAATCTGTGATATGTTGCACCAGTGATACTGTCATTTGTTTATTAACTCTCTCATGTATCAACCCTTATGGAAAAGAGATAGCTTGTTTTATTGCTAATATACTATGAAAATAACATGAAAACAGGCAAAAAGATTCCTATATCGCCAAATTGCATCAGGACAAGCATAGATGAAGCAGCTGCCTCCTACTCAGTGGCCATCAGTGTAGCAAGACACTGATGTTTCTTACATCAACATGTGTTATTTCAACATGTCAGAGGGGGAGGAGGAAAAAAAGAAGATTGTAATGCTAATGTGTTTTGAGATATTTTGTTAAGAGCAATGTTGGATACACTATGGGCATTGTCATTCAATCCCAGAGATTCCAGCTTCACTTTAAGTGACTTACTGCTTACCAGAGCATTGCCTTTCTCACACTTATTCCCATTATCAGGAAACCATTTTATTTTATTTTATTTTATTTTATTTTATTTTATTTTATTTATTTTATTATATTTTATTTTATTTATTTTATTTTATTATTTAATTTTATTTTATTTTAATGTATTTTATTTTAATGTATTTGATTCCTTGCACCACATGGAACTTCCCTCACCTCTCCTGCAATAAGCAGTGGCAGGGAGCACTGCTGCAGCACTGGCGCCGGCTTTGGACCCAGGATGCTGTGTTACACAGCGTTTGCAAAGCTATGTTGCCTCCTTTCCCCATGCCTGCCAGCTGCCAAAAGAAATACCCTGATAATACTTGAGAAAGGCTTAGTGTGGGACCAGCTGCAGATTGTCAGTTGCTGGTTGTGAGTACGAGGCAAAACAGGAGAGGATTATGCTGCTGAATGAGCAGCAGTGATAAGGGGAATTCAGGATGAAAAATGCCTTATTCCTGGAAAGCCAGGCAACATCTGAGGCTGCAGGCAGACCATTGGTATGAGAATCTCACTGAGCAGAGAAACAAGTGACAATAACTATCTGGAAGGTGTCTGCTGCCCCTAACTGCTAATACGCTCTTCCCATGTCAGTTTGGCACAGAAAAAGCTTTAGCTACAGTGTTCTGCATGAATATGTACTGGTATGGAATAGATACTAGCATGGGTGTCTTTGCATGCATTCTGAATGAGAACAACACAAACAGAGCCCATTTATGCACCCTGGTGAAGGCTAGTCCGAAAAGCAGAGCGATTTAAGGACTCTGCAACTTGATCTTGCTTTTCTTTTTGAAGATAAATGAATGCAGTGTCACAGGAGATGGATGAGGTGAGCCTTCCACTGATGATACCCTTCACCCTGCCTGCTGCTTGCTCATAAAGCCTCAGCCAAGCGCTCTGACCACAGGAATGAGCTCTTCAACCATCCACTGAGCATCTGCAGGATGGTGTTTGAGCGTGCATTTCTTTCAGCACCTTGGGGCCCATAGTACATACTTAATATTTGGCTTGAGATAGAGAGTGCTGGAACCTTTCCGGTATTGGGGTTGACAGCTGCATCTATAAAACTGCCCCGGCAACTGAAGCAGTGAAGTGATTTAATCATCTAGGGACACAATCAGCAACAGGCAGGGACAATTCATGCGAAGGCCTTGACCAGCCCTTTAGTAAAACATATTAACCCTAGAGCCTCAAGGAAACTGCTTGAATCCACCTTGGAAAACCCTTCAGAGATTTCTTAGCTCTCTTTCCTTCTCTTGTGAGTTTTGGCCAGCAATTCTGTTTGGATAGGGTGGCCCAGAGGGTTTTGAATGAATAAGGGAATTCCCTCTCTCTTTTTCTTATAATGATGAGATATCTCATTATTATCTGTTCAAGATTCTGTTATCTTGCAAAGAATCAAGGTAGGGTTTGATGTTCCTGGCTTTCAGGAGCATGGGAAACCTCATCAAACGAATATCACGTACAATGAGAAAAGGAAGCTGGCAGAAAATCTACAGAAGTGAAGTACCAAACCACACAGATTCAAGCAAGAATTTAGGATGTAGTCATAAGACAAGCACAATGCAGAAGGGACATTAAAATTCAGTAAATGGAAATTGCAGTGAATGTCCCATGAAATGCAGGCTATTATTATCTTGATGGGAAAGAATATCTGATCTAGATAGCTCATTGGTGTTACTAGGTTTTACATGTGATGCATCTGATCTACAGCCTGTGTTACTGGTATTATAACTTTCCCGTCTTTATGGGTGATAGGTGAGCTGGCAGCAGACAGACCTGATATTTCTGGGTTAGTAATTTTAGGACCTATTTTACCTTTGTCTCCTCAAAATTCAGGCAATTGACACCCTCCTTGTAGCCTAGTTTTGTATCACCAGTGAGCACCGTATGTTTGATTGAGGAGGTGATAGTACCAGGAGATGTAGGGAAGGTCCCAGAGAACACCATTGTTGCTTCAATGGAGAAAATGGATGGTGACAACCAATGTTCCTATCAGGGAGCTCATAAAGGAGCCTGAGGGATCCTGCTCAGGCTGTAAACCGGTGCCAAAAGGCTTTGAAAGGTCTCAGCAATAACCTTAGAAGCCATAAGTAAAACCCCAAAAGCAGTATTTGAAAGCAAGTCAGCTTTAGCCTGCATTCCGCCAAGGCTAGATTCATGGTAGCCTGTCTTCACACAGCTTTTCAAACAGAAGTGCCTTGCTTCTTATGAGACATACCTTTTTCCAAGCTTTCAATACTGACCTACTCACATGCAGATTGTGCATGATGAAACAGGGAGTTGAAGCAGAGAGCCTGCTTTATCTTGCCCAGCTTCTTTCTCTATGTTTTATTTCCATTTCTCTATTAATTAATTTTAAAAGACCCTGCTGCATAAGAAGAAACCCCCTGCATTTGGGTTTTCTGCTGAATCATTCTTTCATGTCTCACAATACTCTCTTTGCAGCCTGCATTTCTTTTTTCCTGTATGGTACTCCACAGTGCTATCCAAATGCCTGCCTGTGGCACTCAAGGCACCACTGCTTGTGCAGCCCATTGTTGACCACGCTGTATTCCAGTTCACAACAGCAGCTTTGTAAGATGATCGCTGCCTTCCCATGTTTTATGTTCCTTGTCTGCTGGCTTTTGCTCACAAGTCTTTTGGCTTCACGGCTGCCAAAACAGAATAGTTTCAGCTTTTGGTTGCTGTCTCTTCCCATTTTCTACTTCAAGTAGAAGTCATTTTGGAAGGAGTTCTTAAACACAATTTATTGTATTTACTCAAACAAGCATAATAGATAATCCATCAAATGCCAGACGTAGGTTGCGTGACTCTAACTCCCACAAACCCATGTTTCTCTAAGGCTCTTTTCTTTGCAAAGAAGCACAGCCACACTTCATGGCTATATTTATTTATTCATAAGAGGCAATTTCTTATTATTTCCTGTGCTGCATGGAAGCTTTCACCCACCTCACCTGGTTTGTGATTTAAAAGCACAGTGTAAGTAAATGTTAACTTTGTGATTTGGATGTGAAAACTTCAAGACCTGTGAAATGGCAGGGCTTGGTAAGCTATGTTTTCAGAGATGTACAATACTGGCTGCAAGCATAAAACAATGACTGGCACAGGGAAGGTAAAACATGTTTCAAAGTGTCTTAGCACATAAAAAAGAAATAAGGGAGAAAACTGAGAAATGAAAAGGATGCAGAGAGCATGTGGTAGAAGGAGGATATGTGGCCTGTGAAATACATTGCCAGCAGAACACCTTTGGGACTGGGTATAAAGCCTGGCTCCGTGGCTGGGTGCATGCCTTAGCCACAGTCGAATGTGTTCTGGAAGGAGACCAAGCTGCATGCATACCTCCCTTCTTTTTGGATATAAAACTTCTGCTTTAGGGTAAAAGCTTATGCATTATCTGTTAGAATAAAGGGAATTATACTGTGAAAGACCTCTTATGTTTTCCTCAAAAGCAGTATGTGTCTGCTATTGCCAGAGACTACATTCTGTATATAATGAGTCAGTGGTCTGACCCAGAGCAGAAACTCCTTTGTACTGAAAGCGATGTATTTATGTAGATTGCATAATTATTCCTCTTGCTCACCCTGCAGATCCTGCCATTGTTTTGACTGTGTCTGTTAAGGTATGCATACAGCCAGGCTTATCCTCACTCGTCTCCCCAGATAACAATATGAGGAATTTCAGGATTGCACAGATAACAAAAGCAGAGTAATATGTATCATAGAATAATAGAATGGTCTGGGTTGGAAGGGACCTTAAAGCTCCTTAAGTTCCAGCCCCCCTGCCATGGACAGGAACACCTTCCACTAGACCAAGTTGCAGTTTTGGCAACAGTTTGCTGTTATCATGTGGAGATAGTGGTATGTAAATACATAAAGCTGTGCCAACACTGAATTAGGGCTTAGGTTATTAAGACACAAATGCCCATGTGTTTGATTAACCCTCTTTAAATATTTGTCTGTTAGCTTATTTGTCCTTCTAGAAAGTGCTATTACGTCAAAGCATTCAGGGTATATCTGTGTTGAAGATGTGTGCCTGGCAAATGGGTCACCCAAGGATTCAAAGGTAAACCACGGTCAAAGCTCAAGAGTGTTTCCTGCAAGTGGAGGAATGAAAGGAGGAAAACAAAGGAAGGCTAATAGAAAAGAAAAGATATAACATAATAAAGGCACAGATACATAATGAAAGAGAAATTGATAAACATTTTGTAATAGTTTTTAAATAGAATACTTTGTTGAATATTGAATAGTGTTTGGCCAAAGCCACTCTTTAGTCTTAATATTATACGTGTTCAGAATTAGAAAAGGCACACAGGAGAAGACAAAGTCCGTGCCCTGAAAGGTTTATGGTCTCTGGGTCTGCAGAGTCCCCATCTTCTTTGTAGCCACCCTTTAAATATTAGAACATGGGGATAAGGTCTCCCCTGAGCCTTCTTTTCCCTAGGCCGAGCAAACCCAACTCTCTCAGCCTCTCCTCATACATCAAAATACTAGACAGCTCTTAACATCTCCAGCCCTATTATTTAGCACACCATGGTGCTATCTTTAAATAGATTGTTTTCATAAGACCAGGCCTGAATTAGACCAAGAAAGACAGTACTGTGGATTTGTTACAAAAAGAAAACCAACCCAAAACCAGAAGTAAACCCAACAAACCCAAAACCACAAAAGCTACAGAATTGCCAGTTACAGCTGCCAAAATCCACTCACAAAGTAAGGTTAATCCCTGAGCTCAGTGGCAAGTTGAATTTCAGGAAAAACAAGCCCTCCCGTGTTCTTTGGCAATAAAAACCCCTGCAATGATGTTCAGAATAACCATTCCCAACAATGCTAAGTGCACGTTCCCTGCCCATGATAAGTCAGGGAAGCTGCCAGGCAGGCATGTACGGATTCAGCTGAGCATGGAAAATGGACACGGTCATGGTGATGGCTCGGTGTCTGAAAAAAGAACTTTTTCCATTTAAAAGATAGCCTTTTCATATTGATTTCAGTAGATCTAGGGAATAAATCAGCTGAGTTTAGTGGAGGGGAATGAATGACTTTTGAATATATTCTGTTGCTAAGTCTCAGCCAAGACACCTTGTTGCCTTATGCCACCGTTTACAATCATGTGGAGAGTGCACAGGGAGTGTAAACCGCTCACAGACAGGAACAACAGCTTTTTACACTTGTTCTGCACCTTTTAAAAAGATCTCTACATAGCCAGGGTTAAAAGGAACAAGGTTCGAACTCCACAGGCTGGATTTGCTCAGATTCCACAGTAACTGTGGAAAAATAGGGAACTTACAAAGGGTAATACACACACCTCTGTCTCATTGCAGGAACAGAGAAATCACTGAGTGGCAATGCATCTGAAGAATGGGGAGGTTTTGGCTGATGTACACACATATGCACCAGCAGCATGCAGAGTTCAGGGTATAATTTCATTTCACAGCACTCTAAAGCATAATGGTATAAAGATAGTGTTTTGCATATCTGAAACATTCAACTCTGTTTCCCTCTCAGTAGAGTTCAATCTACTCATGTGTGCAGTAATACTTTAGCTACTTGAGAGCGCGATAGCTATGCAGGGAAGCTTTGATGGTATTGAAGTTTGTCAGTGGCAGTGGATCAGAGGAGCTGCCTGGTCCCTGTTGCCTGATATGCCCAGAGACCATCGGGCACAGAAGGTGCAGGAAATGGGGTGGCTCAGGGAGTCAGCTCACTGATTTTCAAGCTGTCTTTGGAATGCGTTAAAGCAGCCTGGGGACTGTTTTAAACAACTCCAGTTGGGAATAAGCCAAACACAGTAGTATTCTGGCCAAGTCCCGGCACTCTCCTTTCTCCAGGGCCAGACAGGATTGATAGTATATTAGCAGGGTTCATTGACTGTGTGCCAGCAAGGGATGTTATAATGCCAAGAGAAATTTCAGCTGGTGAGATCTGAAGAGCTTCCAGGCTTTAGGCACTGCTATACGAACTTTATCTGAAAAACGAGTCCTGAAAGTGTGAGGTTCTTAGTATCATATTAAGCATAAGAAAAAGACAGCAGAAACAAAGACAGCAAAGAGGAAGTTTAGTAATAATAAGCATTGCCACTTTTGGAAAAAGTGTTTCCTAAATAGAACACTTTTGAATGGCAGTGTCTTGAAAAGAAGACCGATAAGGTCATCCATCAGCTACCCAAGGAACAGAAGAATACATGATAGCAGAGCTAAGCCTATCCAGATTCTGCAGGTTTCCATAGACTATTTGCTGCTTTCTGGTGCTATGCTTAAAACTAGATCTCCTCTCTCTGCTCTAACTCAACCTCAAACTGGAGCACATCAAGCCAGAAAAGCTAATTCCTTGGAGATCCCAGGGTTTGACAATAATTTGGCAGAGTAGAGAAATGGATGTCCTGTCACAGTGGTCAAGTTCCTTCCTGGAGCTGCATTGGATTTTGCAGTGTACTGACTCCTAAAGATCTAAGTTCATTGTTAGTTTCTGTTCCTTTTAGTCTTTTCATTGGAGATCTATTAGGACACCTTATTCCTCAACCTATAAATATCAGACCAGTGTCCACTCCAAAGATGTTGATAACCGATTTATTTGTTTTAGGATTGTATTTTGCTAAATAATCATAAAGAGCAAGAAGGGGAAAGGATATTTTGTATATGTAGCTATCATATCCCATATCTACTTTCATCTTGTTAGGCAAATATACTGGCATACAGCCTTCTTATAAAATAGCTTCTCTGTTCTCTGTTTTCTTTGCATCTATGTCTATCTTTACAATTAAAATTAAAATTAAAATTAAAATTAAAACCAAGCTATTGCTGGTTTTCATTTTAAATAATAAGCACGCAAAAGTCAAGGACTCAGAAACACAACTATAGACTGCAAGCATTCATGTTTTGATGGGCAAGTCCTCTTCTTTGTCACCCAGACAAATTTCAAACCTGAAAGAACATCATATTTTTCACATGTAATAAAGCTTTGCAGGTGTCTGGCAATTCATTGAAGATCTGGCTAAGCTGTTCTTACTGTGTAGAGCTCAACCATGCAATCTGTGTGCATACGGCAAGTGTGGTGCTTCCTGGAGGCATCCCACTTACAGCGCTGGCTTTAGCAAAGTTAGTTTGCCACATCCATAAAGTGTAGGAGAAATGTTTGCCTGGGTGTGCAAATCAATAGCACGAGTACTGTAGAACTGACTCATCCCTAAACTATCAAATATACCAAACATGACTGTCACTTCTCTGAACAGAAATACAGCATCTATAGACACCTGCAAGAAACATGCTCACATGGATACATAAACCCTCCACTGAAGCTAGCAGTCTGCACTAAGAAATAGTTCAAGACTGAGAAGCCATTCCTGAAGTCTAAATTTGGCAAAGTAGTTTGTTGCCTAGATGGTTTTGCCGCCTCAACTAGTTCCTGTAATTTTCTTCACTTTATTTGTTACTGCTTTGGCATATTTCATTACTTGAACATTTTTCCTGTAGTTTAGTACATCTCTCATCATCACCATCATTATCACCACCATGGTTATTATTAATGTTGTTGCTATTATTATGTCAAAAGGCCTTTCCTTACCTCTTACCAACCTTTGATTAATTGCTAGCGAGAGGTTGCACCTACAGAGCTGCTGCTCTATCTCTTCCTGGCAATGCCAGTACTGAACAGAGGGCGAATGCTTTAAGAATCTGCAGCATGAAATAGGGCTTTCAATCACATTGGCATATTACATCATCTAAAGGGCTTCTTCAAGGAACAGATTTTTAAGGACTGTGCTAATTAACATTGGTAATTGGCATTAGAGGTAAATCATTCCGTTCAGTTCTGGATGAAAGCTGTCCTTTAAGGGTACCTTCTGGTGAAGAATATTATTACCATTGCTGGGATTTCATCTATTACTTTGGCCATTAACACACCTCTTTTCCTTGCATCAGGCACCATTTCAAACAGATGTCCATTGCTTTCCCACATTCTCTTTTAATTATCACTTACTTTCTCCCTGTATTCCATGGGAGTTAAACTGGGGCCTGGTTAAGCCCCAGAGGATTTAGTAACTTTGTGATACTTCACTGAATTTTCTGGAAGCTTGGTGCAAATTGAAACCTGTGCCCCTGGGGAAAGAGATGTCTGATAGGCCATCGTGCTCTTTGGGTGATGCAGGAAGCCAAACTTCAGCTTTATGTCAGGGGATTGTTCTCACATTGTTGAGGTTTCATTTTCAAGTTCTGTGCTCCACTTTTTCACTTTCTTTATGTATTGTTTGTCACTGAGTGGAAATGCTTAAAAGCTAGCAGCCAGATCTTGAATAGGCCTGCATGGCTAACTGATGCTATTACGTTATATTAGGCATATCCCTAATAGTTCTGCACACACATAAACCCTAAAGAAAACATCATAAGATGCCCCCTCTATGTCTATTTTCCCCAGTAAATATGTCACTAACAGTGTGCTTCATTAGTATCTCCCACAAAGATGTTCAATCATGTTTTAAAACTCCCAGACATAAAGGATTAACTTCTTCAGTGCTTGCTCTTACAAGTACTCCGTATCCCAGACTTCCACTTTGAGTCAATGCAGATCTAAGTTCCCTGCACTGTGCAGTTATCCGGTATTTTAGACTTGTGCAGGAACACATATGGTCTTCTTTTTACATCTATTGATACATCAAACTGGTTAGGAATTCATAGTAATTAGGTGGGTACCAGTGTCTTTAAAAGCCCATGCACTTTCTCTCTTGACTTTACCCATACCTGATAGGCCTTTCAATAGTAATGTTACTGTGGGATTTTGTGGCACAGCAGTAACTTGCACTTTAAAGACATGAATGCTATATGACCAAATGATGGTCTAGAATCTTCTAATAAATACCAGTCCTATGGTTCTCATAATTTTTAGCCCTTAACCAGAAGTGTTCCTACATGCAAATGTCCAGGTCAGAAAGCTTTCTCTGGCTCTCTGCAAAAGATGAACCACTGACAGCAAAACAGCTGCTGCTCTATCTTCCTGGAAGTGCTGTCTGGAGGAGACCTCTGGAGTTTATTGGTTGAACTTCCCATCCAGGCTGGGACTATCACCAACATCAGATCAAGTCAGCCACGACTTTAGGCAAGTCTAGAAAATCTCCAAGTATCTGGTTTCCATATCCACCCTGGGTAACTACTTATTTTTCCCCATCCCTTCTCAAAAGCTGTAGGCTGCTATTAAATCACTTTACTGCTTCCTCTTTGTCAGATTAAACAATCTTTGTCAGATAAAAAAGCCTAGTTCTCTGAAACTCTTCTTATAAGTCATTTGCCCTGGCCAGTAATAACCTTGGCAGGTCTTTGCAGCATCCCATCCAGTTTCATTCCTTGAATTAAGGAGGTCACAAACTGGACCCGTTATTCCAGGTGTGGCTTCACTGGGAAAAAGTGAAGGAAGATACTAATTTATTTTAATTTCCGGATCTAATGGAGCCCATGATGCAGTTTGGCTGTATTCCTGGTGCAAATACACTGACTCATGCTCAGCCTGGTGTGCGCAACAACCTCTAGGCCTTTTTTAGCATCTTCTATTCACATCGGTTGAATTCTGCCTGCTGAGTTCATGTCACAGCTTAATTATTTGATAGCCAACATTTTGGTCTTGTAAAGTACCATCTGATAATTTTGCTTTTAAAGATGTTGCTTCACTTAGCCTTCTCCTGAAATGTTTTGGGATATTTTTTTCTGATAGTCTCAGTTCACTTACAGATACTCCTTCATTTGTTCCTGCATAGCTGTGAACAGAGCTATCAGTCTTCAGATTCAAGAATCTGCATCACCTGTTGCCAACCCACTGTCTCTTATTTACCAGCTAGAGACCACAGAATCATAGAATGGTTTGGGTTGGAAAGGTCCTTAAGATCATCCAGTTCCAACCCCCTGCCAACAGCAAGGATGCCTCACATTAGACCATGCCACCCAAGACTCTGTCCAGCTTGGCTTTGGACACTGCCAGGGATAGAGCATTTACTACTTCTTTGGGCAGCCTGTTCCAGTGCCTCACCACCCTCACAGTAAAGAAGTTTTTCCTTACATCTAACTTGAACTTCCCCTGTTTCACTTTGAACCCATCACCCCTTGTCCTATCACTACAGTCCCTGATGAAGAGTCCCTCTCCAGCATCCTTATAGGCCCCCTTCAGACACTGGAAGCTGCTCTGAGGTCTCCACGCAGCTTCTCTTCTCCAGGCTGAACAGCCCCAGTGTTCTCAGGCTGTCTTTATAGGAGGTGCTCCGGCCCCTGATCTTCCTTGTGGCCTCCTCTGGACTTGCTCCAAGCTTAACCAGTTATGTGCCGTACTTTCAACAGAACACCTTTGTGCTTTTCATCTGCTGTTTATCACAAGTGGAAAGAGCTTCTTGCAAACCTCTGTGAAATTGCATTATGCATATTTTTATGTACATATATACACCAATCAATAAAGATATAAATACATTTAATATACTAGGAATCTTAGATCAATTGCACAAATAGCTCAGAAAATATCCGTGATGCCTGTTGGGAATGTTGGATTGGAAACATTGTGTAGTTGTGCGTCTCACTCCTCTGTAGCTCCTCAGTCTGTCCACATGTCAGTTTGGTTTCTTGTTTCATCCGGAGATGATAAGCACTGCAGTCAGAAGCTGATTTTATTTTCTGTGTATATTTAGACACTGACTAATACAATTTAACCTGCTGCTCAAGCAGGTGTCCAGTCATTATCATCATAATAATGATAATGATAATAATAAACCTAAACAAGGCTAATTTTAGCAGACACCTGAGCTCGGCTTTCTGAGAATTAGTCATTTGAAATTTTGAATATCTAGCTTCCAGTCTGTCTGTTTTCCCTTTGCCATATGTGAAACAGGGATAAAGTACGTATCTACTCCCATGGAGAGTAAATATATTAAATGCTGCTTTTATATACCACAGTGAAAAGTTCTTATAACTAAGAATGCAAATGAGATAGCTCCTTTCACATTGAGATATGCAGGCTTGTCCTTTCTTCTTTAGCATGAAGAGTGAAATCTGAACTGCTTCCAACTCTTCTTGCAGCTGAGGTGGAGATGTAAAAACTTGCAGCTTGCTTAGGGAAGTTAAAAGAAGAAAAACCAACACAGAGCATTCCAGGCAGAAAACTGCAGATTTATATTTTAGGTATCTGCAAACAAGCCAAACATAGCACGTGTTGTGTTAGTTTTTCCTCCTCTATTAACTCGTATTTGTCTCAGAAATATGTTTTGACAGGGGCAGGTTTCTCTACTCTACAGCACTGGCACAGGCTGCCTAAAGGAGTAGTAAATGCTCTATCCCTGGCAGTGTTCAAGGCCAGGATGGGTGGAGTCTTCAATGACGTGGTCTAGATTGAGGCATCCCAGCCCATGGCTGGAGGCTGGAACTGCATGATCTTAAAGTCCTTTTCAACCCTAACCATTCTATGATTCTATGATGGGCTTTACCTGGTGTGGCTGGGCTGCAGTCCTGCAACATGCTTGAAGCTGGGGCACACACAGACCCGCAATAACAGCACGCTGCAGGAGATGCACAACCATAGTGAAAAGCTGAAGTCCACCTCCTTCTTTGACTGCCTTTTCCTCCAGAAAAGCCAGGTTCTCCATCACAATATATATACTCTGCTCTTGTGAGACCTCACTTGGAGTATTGTGTGCAGTTCTGGTGTCCTCAACATAAAAAGGACACGGAACTGTTGGAACAAGTCCAGAGGAGGGCACGAGGATGATCAGGGGCTGGAGCACCTCCTGTATGGAGACAGGCTGAGAAAGTTGGGGCTGTTCAGCCTGGAGAAGAGAAGGCTGCGTAGAGACCTCAGAGCAGTCTTCCAGTGTCTGAAGGGGGCCTACAAGGATGCTGGGGAGGGACTCTTCATCAGGGACTGTAGTGAGAGGACAAGGGGTAACGGGTTCAAACTGAAACAGAGGAAGTTTAGATTGGATCTAGGGAAGAAATTCTTTACTGTGAGGGTGGTCAGGCACTGGAATGGGTTGCCCAGGGAGGTTGTGAATGCTCCATCCTTGGCGTTGTTCAAGGCCAGGTTGGATGAGGCCTTGGGTGCCATGGTTTAGTGTGGGGTGTCCCTGCCCATGGCAGGGGGGTTGGAACTGGATGATCTTAAGGTCCTTTCCAACCCCAACTCTTCTATAACACTTCTGAAGCAAGCATGAAGGCTAAAGGTTATAGAAACATGATAGAAATAAGTCCTAAGAACATTCAAGAAAAGTAGAAGGGTGAACACAAACAACTGGTATTTAGTGGAGGTTGTAATAAAATTCAGGATTAGCAATTTTGAAGTCCTTTTTACCCAAAGATTTCTTAATATTTTTAGACCTAAATTGAATCTCAAAATACCTCTGTAAAGTAAATAAGCATTAGAGATTGAAATAACATGAAACCTTTTCCCTTGAGGAATATTTTGATATTTCATTGTTCTCATCTTGAAATGGGAGCTGAAACAAGCAAACCAACAAAAAGTAAAAAAGAGAAAGAATTCTCAAGGAGCAAAAATTTAAAAGAAAAAATAAATCACAATTTGTAAATATGCGATTTCCTCCCATTGCCTTGACTGCTTTGGAATCAGTCTGCTCCTCCATCCACCCTTCATTCCTCCTCCCCAAAGCATTTTTGAGTCCTTTGGCTGATGGATCCTCTGACAACCTATAGGTTTAATTCAGATTTACAGAAACAATTTAAACAAGCATCCCACAGAGAACAGGAACTGCAGCATGGGCTCAGCAATCATCTGTTTCTTTGGCATCCCTGCTTTATCAGACGCTGGTCCTCACTGGCCAGGCAACTTGCTCCTGTTTCAAAAGCAATGGCATTTACAACATAGACATCAAATTAATAATCTCAGTTGGAAGTCAATAGCATGTATATATGAGGAAATTACGGAGTGAGGAAGGTGTTAAGGATTTTTTTAGGCAGTGGATTTAAGGAAGAAATCTCAAGAAGATAGCACTGTGTTTGTTTTGTGTCCCATGAGCATTTTGCTTTCTATTGTCTTTTGCAATCTGCAGAACCGAATTCATATTGAAAGGCAATAGATGGTATTACTGAATTAAAGCATTCAATTTATGTTTAACTGATACAGAATGTTTTGTTTCAGCTGCATTTGCATTTTAATTTGGGTTGCCTGTTAACTCTGTCTTCCAGGCAGGATTAACATAGCAGCTACTCAACATATTGCAGAGCTCCCCTGTGTGCTGTGCGATGGAGGACAGTGCTGTGTGGCCTGACACCATTTACCTCTGAGTTAGAAGAGTAACCTATCCAAACCTACCAGGTCCATGTCATCACAAGCAGACCCAAATTAAAGGCAGGCAATTACATGATATGCATTCTGGAGACCCAAAATGATGCATTTTGTCAGTTCAGGAGTCCAACACATTGCTTTTTAAGCCATGTCCTATCAAATAACAGCAATGTCAAGTCTTCTGCCAATTTTTTAATTACGAGAAGCTGTATTTTATGAAAAGAGAATGCAAATTCCAGCTCTAAACTCTCCTCTAGCCCTAATCAATAGACTGAATCTGTTTGGTAGGTGAGTTAACTGAGACTGCAATCATATCCTGATTTCACTTTCATTGACGTAAAGTGAAAGTGACTCCATTAGAATCAATTGAGTTACATCAGTGTAAAACACCCTTAAAAGATGTTAGAATTGGGTTCAAAAAGAGCTTACATGCCAGTAACCTAGAAGCTGCTGATGGAGCAGGATAATGATCAAGAAATCTAGTCTCACAGGCTATTACTTTAACCACTGATCCACAACTGAACTCTCTAGCTCTATTGTTTCCTTTATTATAATTATGAAGTATATATATCTAAGCATCTACCTCCTGTATAAAGAAGATAATTCCTTCTCAATCACACTGTTTAAAGTCCTCTTCTACTTTCTTGTAGAAACCTGTTTCACATAATTTTCTTCTTACACCACTAACAGAAGGACACAAATGTTCTTTCCTATTATCCGGTGAGTAACATTTGGGAAAGCAGAAGTGACAATGTTTTGTACATGCCCAGGAAGTAAGAGGTGAAGTTACAAAGTAAAGTTTTGGAAGGCTAAATATGAGCAATGTGAAGCATAAGGAAGCAGGTGGAACTGTCACTTTCACATCAGTGACTATATTGTAGGATTTCCAGTCATGATAGGTTGGTTCGGATATTTATAGGTTTCAAAGGAGAAAATTCGTATTTGGAAAGAATTATGATTATTGATTATGTTTCCAAACTGCCCACTAAGACTATGGCCATATTTGGGGGCAAGAGGATTGGTGGCTCCTGGAATGCTTGAGGACATAGGGATCCATCCACTCAGAGGCAGCAGGGCAGGGTCTCACTAGCCAGGTCTCATCCCATCACCCCACCTAGGCTCAGATGCAGCCCAGTGATGTTCAAGCAAGGCTCCTAAGCCCTCAAAATAAGCTTTCTTGTTGCCCGGGATGATTGAATGGGACTATGCTGAGAACAAAAGAGATCATAACATGCAAGGGGTCAAGCCTTGGTGTAGTGGAACAGATGTTCACATACGGCCATAGGATATGCTGCCTGTCAGAGATGGGCTTAGAACTGAACTTGACGTAGGGACCTTCAACATGATGATAGCTCATTCCCAGGCTCTGCTCTGGGCCAGTTCACCCTCTTCAGGGTAAGTCTTCTTGAGGTCTTGCTCACCATGGGCAAGATAGTCTTTAGGCAGCATAAGGAGTATAAGTACAGCCTTAGCTTTGGCTATACCTGTGCACTCATCATGTGCGCTGATCTATCCCAGCAGCTAGGGCACCCTTAAAAAAGGGAATATGTCCACTCTGATCTCTTCTCCAAGAAGTTGTCACCAATGGCAAGTATGAAATGCGTAGCATGAGAGCAACTGATGCCCATTGGTGTATCTAGCCAAGTGCTTGCTTGTTTAAATAATGTAGGTAATGCCAATTACAACTGCAAAGCAATATTGACATGCTTAATGTTGCTGTATTTAAAGCCTATTTATCAAACTAATGAGACAATTCTTTTCTTAAAGAGCTGACCCTATAATTTGGCTAGCCCGGAACCGGTCTAGAAATAAACCTTCAAAGCTCATTTTTATGAGCAACTGAAAAACGTGAAGTGTCCTAGGAATAAATTGCCAGTTTCTGGTGGTCATCAAGTCCTGGGTAAAGCAGAACCTGTGTTAAACATGTTTCAGACAGATGAGGAATTACAGAAAGCATCAAGGACTGTGAAACAGAATTCTACTTCGTTAAAAACTAAATAGTGTGCTCTTCTATACAGTGTACTCCCGTGTATACTTGTGGTTAAGCAGGTTGTTTGGCATCTATGATGTGTTCCTTCTTTCCTGCTGTAGAAAACGACAGTAACATCTTTAGGACAGCATGAGAAAGCATTAGGAACAGATCCCTATGTGCAGCATTTTCCTTTCTGAAGCAGGGTCTAAAGTCTGCTGACTGAAGCAGCTACACTGTACTTCGCAGGAGGCCCTAAAACTGGCTCCTAATAATCACAGGCAGATATTCTAGCATTCAGCCCCCTTCATCCTTCTAAAATAGGTAGTAGTTATCCACAAAAAAACCTCATTTTGAGTTTTGTGGAGCTTTACAAAACTAAATTCTACACTGAGTCTGTTATTTTTTCTTCTCATCTGCCTTCAAGGTTTATATGCAGTTAAAACAACCTTTGTCCTTTGCAAGCAACCTATTTTTGCCAGTAATTCACTCTGCTACTCTGACCTTATTTGCTGATAGCATAATTTGTCTTGCAACCCTACATAAATACACTACATCAATAACATTTTCTCAAGGCTATTTTCTCCTGAACCACACAAGAGTAAATGGGTTATTTTTCTTTTCAGCAGGGCAACAGACAACATTTTAACTTCCCTTGTAATGTTCTAATGTAAAGCAGGCATGAAGACAAGGTTTGTTTGGGTTTTATTGCTATTTCTTAAGATGAAGACAAGGTGGTAAACTAAAGCTAAAGTTCAGGGATTTTTAAGATCTACAATTGAACGTGACCTTTTCCCTTCTCGTTCAGTTTGCACCGAGGAATAATTTCCAAAGTACTGTAGGAAGGAACAATTAAAGTTAAATGTTAATTTTCAAAAGCAAGACCCAACTTGCCTTTTTGTTTCTGGATTGGCCCTGGAATACAGTTCAGGCTCAGCTTCCTGGGGAAAGGCACTGGAAACAAAACTACTGGCGTAGCAAGCAAGAAGTAGAATAATAAGTTGTGAAATCAGACTGGTCTTGCCAAATGGCCGAGGCTTTAGGTATAGTATTATAGAATTATAGAATCATAGAATAGTTAGGGTTGGAAAGGACCTTAAGATCATCTGGTTCCAACCCCCCTGCCATGGGCAGGGACACCTCACACTAAACCATGTCGCCCAAGGCTCTGTCCAGCCTGGCCTTGAACACTGCCAGGGATGGAGCATTCACGACTTCTCCTCCAAAGCTGCATTTGCTATCATTTTCTTTATTGTAGACTGGGGGCTCCTGCAAAAGGGACAGATTCTGCAACCCAGTTGGTGGAAGCAGAAGACATTTGAGTCTGCCATAGTTAAAAGTACTGGTTCTTAATGTCTTTTATGTTTTTTGAGTAAAGTCACCAGCTTCAGTGTCTTCCTAGATTTTTGAGGTCTGTGTCAAAACCTGCTGATTTGCTATCCCATACAGCAGTTTACACATTAATACTCTTGTTAGAAGGCCTAGGCTTAGGCAGGGTTTCCTCTCAGTGGTATCAGGACCAGAGCTGCTCACATTTTCACTCTTCAAGCTGAGAGCATGTACAGATTTACTATGCTCTCAGTTTGATGTGTGCAGCATCTTTCATGTGTGCAGCATCTGTAAGATCAAGTCATGCCTGCAGCTGAGACCTCGACCTCCAGCTAATCATAATAACTTAAGCATATATAAGCTGTAAGATGGAGTCTTTAATAAAAGTTCAAAGGATTTTTTTGTGCACGATGACGGTCAACCTTCCAAATTAAATCTGGAAGTGCCAGCTAGTTTTCTTTGTATCGATAAACACCATTCACAGATTTTGGTGTGCTTAAAGAAACACTGATTTGATGACAAGTTCAAACCATAGCAGTGGCATGCACTAATTCCTTTCTAAAGTACAATAGCCAGAGTTGAAATAAAGGTGTCTTATGAACCAAATATCCTCGCTTTATAGTTTCTAATGATGGAAAAACGTCACCACGAAAGCTAGAAAGTGATTCTACCAATTAATCTTCTTCGTTGGTTTTCCTTTTTTCCTGCTGAATTTAACTCATGTTGGCTTTTCAATATTGTTTTTTTTTGCTTTGTTGTCTTAGATTGAAAATACTTTTGTTGGGTTTTTATGGTGACTTGGATACTTAGAGACACCATCACGTGTCTCTAAGTAGGTTTCTCCTTGAAAAGATGGGGTACTTCTTGTCCCCCAGGACACCATGCTGGTATTCAGGTTTTAGTCACTTCCCCTGCTCCCCTTACAATTATTTCCAGGTTTTAAGCATCTCTCTTAATGCACCGATGCCAGAAATGGACAAATTATTCTTTGAATGGTTTCATTATTGTCAAATGCATATGTATTATAATTTCACAACTCCTACTCACTATTCCATATTTCTATCCATTATTACTTTTGACTGCAGTGTCACCTGGGATCTCATTATGAGTTGATTATCCTCCATGGCCCTAAGTACTTTTCCGAGTCACTAGCAAACCCATAACATTATTGTAGCATACATTCTTGATTCCTATATACATGGACCTTGGCCACATTGAAATAGATACCATTTCACTGAAACCAAACTATATCGTTTCTCATTAATCACTTTTCCTCCTCTCATGTCACCACCAGATTTTTCTCGGTGATAATATTATTTTCCCAGCCATTCTTAACATCTCCAAATAGCATAGAGCAGCAAAGTCCTCTCTTGAACCCAAGGGAAACACAGGTACCCATATACGATTCAGTATTAGTAATGATGTTTTCGGACTTATCGTTTAGGCGGGTTTTAACATAATGTGCATATTATAGGTCATGTATTTTTTATCTGAATTTATGAAACGGTATCTCTCACAATACAAGGTCAAATGTCTTGTTGAAGTCCAATATTTTAAATTAACAACGTTTCTCTATCAATGAACCTTATCAAAAATAACATCCAAGTATGATGACAAAATTTCTCTAATAAATCCCAATTAATTGTTTGTTTGGGGTTGTGGAGGGTTTTTATAATTTATTTCTTATCTTAGTTCTGTACCTGTTGTTCAATTACTTTGTATAGGTTCACTTGCAATACAGTATTTTTTTGTGATTCAGATATAAAGGATAAAGATGGACAGAAGGAAAGAGCTGTAATTAGAATATCTGTTCCATCTCAAGTGATGCTGCGCTTCTTTGTTTACTTCTAAGCTACCGTGTTGATTATATAAAGTTGCTATTGTTTTAAATAGATCTTTCAATAAATCTGAATATACTTAATACAAGTATTATACTGGCCCTGTGAGGAAAAAGTATTTTCTTCAGTTTGTTCATTGTATTTTTCCAAAAGTACCTTAGAACCTAGTTGCATAAATGAACTCTGAATACTGGACTTCTAAAATGAAAATGAAATATTGAAAAAACTAAAAGCAAACCAGAACTAACTTATGATTTCTGTATGATTTTGACGTGGAGACCTCCTAGCAGCCTTCCAGTATCTGAAGAGAGCCTACAAGGGTGCTGGGGAGGGACTATTCATCAGGGACTGTAGTGACAGGACAAGGGGTAACGGGTTCAAACTGAAACAGGGAAAGTTTAGATTGGATATAAGGAAGAAATTCTTTACTGAGAGGGTGGTGAGGCACTGGAATGGGTTGCCCAGGGAGGTTGTGAATGCTTCATCCTTGGCGGTCTTCAAGTAATGAAGGCCTTGGCTGGCATAGTTTAGTGTGGGGTGTCCCTGCCCATGGCAGGGGGGTTGGAACTAGATGATCTTAAGGTCCTTTCCAACCCTAACTATTCTGTGATTCTATGATTCTATATCTAAGCAAAAGTTTATGTCTTTGAAAACAAATTTTCTGGAGAGAAAAACTCAAAACCAAACCCAAAAAAACCCCAGTGATTAAAGCAAATCACTTAGAATCCTAAATACCTAGGTATTTCATCTATATTTATACCCCAATAACTGAACCTAATAATTACTAATGCTAAAGGAATCCCAAAAAAATAAAAAACTCTTTAGTGAGTTGATCACATTTTTAATAATTCTGATATTTCCATTGAATTTCACACACAAAAAAATTAGAACATCTAGCCACATTGTCATGTTGGCCCTTTATGTCATTGTGAATTCCCTGTCCAAAGCCTGAGATGCCCTATTCTGTCAATAGGATCTGTTGAGAAACCGGTACTTTCATTTGCTTCCTCAAGGAGCAGGGACCCTTGATTAAACATCCCTGTTCTCCACATTAGAAATGTGTTCAGGATTTTGTTTTCCTAAACTAATCTTTCTCTTCAAAAGCAGTACAGTGAGGGTGGAATTAATTTGACATAACTGTATGCATCCCCTCTATAGATGTCTCTATCTGAGATTGTTGCCCTGGCTTCCATTTATAGTCGATACAGGTGCATCTAGGGGACAGCTCATCTTTCTGAGTTCAGAGGTCTATTTTAGGAGAGATGAATTGCACTTTGGCAGGGTCTGGTTTTCTTGCTGATGGGAAAGGCAGTCAGGGGTTACTGGCTCAAATGCAGCTATATCCACTGCACATAACGTTAGGAGAGGTGTTGTGAAGAATGGCTTATACTGAGACCTGCAACTGCATGTAATGCTATTTTTCTGGATCTCCTTAGCATGGGAATGGCTCTCTGGTATATGGGAGAAGGAAGGGTGAGCTTTCCTACCCAAATCCAGTAAGGATTTCATTAACATGGATAAACAGTATTTCTTGTGAATTTTTTCTAACTTGTGTGACGGAGACCATAAGGGTACTCATTATCCTTAAAATCACTTTGCGTTTCCCAGCTGTTGAAAGGGATATATAATACAATTAAGAATCAGCCTTATGGTGGAAAAGAAGTTGATTTACACTGAGCCACCTTCCTTTAGCAAATATAACCTAGAGAATATAAAAAGACAGTAATTGTGGTGTAAGACTGTGGAAGGTTTCTCATGCCAAAAGAGTATTTCAGGTGGATCAAGTGCCTGGTGGTTGAAAGTACACAAATTCAAATTAGAAACAAATAAAACATATTTAACCTGGAATTGAATCTATAATTCTAACAATGCTATGCCCAAATTGGATTTAAAGATTATACTCCAACATAATGAGAAGTGACTCAATGAAGATATTACTGGAATGATTTTTATGGTGTGTTTATGCAGATTATAGTGAGTGGCCATACAATGGTGTCTTTCTTATGCAAAGTCCTATTCTTACAGAAGTCATTGACAGAATGCCAGTGGTGCTCATTAGGAGCAGAATCACAGTGTTAGTCTCTATTATGATGTAAATGTCTCATAATATCTGGTTTCTCAACCTCTGCTGGCTTTTTCCCAGGGTGTGTATAGTTTATAGATAGATTTAGCTTATCCTTTTGGGTTAATTTTGCATGCTGATACCTTCAGAATGTGCTGGAATGTGAATACATAGAAATTGGTAATATCACAGAAACTTAGTCAAAGGGAAAATAAGAATTACTGAGCAGTATACACTGCTTATTGCATTCAGTAAACTCACAACATTATATAAAGTGGAACAGGCCGCATATAATCTGAGCAACTTTAAATTCATCCTTGATTTTTTACTGAATGTACCTGTTGCTGAAGCGCACACTTTTGCGATAACCTAAGACCTATGTTCATCATTAAAGAACAGTATAGATTTCAGTGATCTTTTGAATATCCATCATTTTAGATGAAGAGGGAATTAGGACACATTAGCATACAGCATAGCATGTGTTTGTTTCTGCATGTCATGTTGATTGGTATTTGTCTTCAAGCCCACATGGAGATGACTTCTCTTTTTGAGCAGAACACAAATGTTTTCTGTTATATTAAATGCCATCAGGTGTCCAGAGCTGCACTGAATAATCAGTTCTATAACTATGAGGAACAGGTTTTAGAAAAAAACAGAAGGAATTTCTAAGTTCTTTAAATAAGATTTTTTTGCATAAAAAGGGTTTTGTTTTCTTTTTATTTCTTTTTTTCCCACTATGTATATTTGAAATTCTACCACGAAGGAAATGTCAGGATTTTCTGAATCAAGATAGAATAACTATAAGCCCCATCCATTTCTAGTGAAGGCAGCTGGTTTATTTCCATGTATGCATGGAAAGTGGATTCTCTATTAACATGGTATTCATATTAACATTTAAATAGATTTTTTTCTATGTAAGTTCTTCTTTAGACCATATATAGCAAGCTTTCCTTTTAGGTGAAGGAGGAAGACAAAAACCCACCACAGTTCTCTTTTTGCTTCAGTGTAATGTTCCTAATGCCATTTGAACAGACTTTCTACAGGTTGTACATTTCTTATGTATGTTGCAAGCTTTCCTATTGATGGAAAGAAAAACAGAGTTGTTGGGGTTTTTTACCTTGGTTTTCAAAGAAGTAGAGGGTTGTCCTTGAAATGCAAGCTCAACTCCTCTCTTTCTTTGTTTATGGATTATCGTTCCACATGGGAGCGATTGAAACAAGTCCTGATTGGAGTGTAATCCAGAAAGAATTAAACCGTGACTTCTTCCCTGACTTGTGTAACATTAGGAGAGAAGAAAAATAACAACGGTGAACTCAAAATAGCCAACCAGCTTTTCAATTTACTGTATTTTTAACAGATTAATACCTTTTTGTTCTGACATGGGAGAAGCCATGCTGAAAAGCTATTATGTTTTCATGCTGGGAGGACTGACACAGGTTATCTACTAGGTGATAACTGATGGGTAATATTAGCAAAGAGACTGAAGGGGGATTATAACAGAAATAAAAAAGGTAAATCAGTGCAAAACCAAGATTTTAAATGTGGGTCATTCCCACTCCTGTCACAGCATCAGCAGTTTAAAGGAGGGACAGTTGGAAGAGACCTGTGGAAGCCATCTGCAAGGTCAGAGAGGACCACAGAATCATAGAATCATAGAATAGTTAGGGTTGGAAAGGGCCTTAAGATCGTCTAGTTCCAACCCCGCTGCCATGGGCAGGGACACCCCACACTAAACCATGTCACCCAAGGCCTCACCCATGGCCACAACTAGACCTAGGCAGCCAGGGCTTTGTGTAATCACGTAACTTCAGCCCAGGTTCAGACACGGGCAAATATTCTGGGCTCCAGGATAATCACACTGCCTTCTTTTCCTAGATGATTAAACATCAATTTAATAAATAAAATGATTTACATAAGTTTAATAATATATAATAAAAATCAATTTCATAAAATAAGGCAAAACATAAATTTAATAAAATAAAATAACTTTTTGAGTGACATTTTATGGAATCATAGAATGATCTGGGTTAGAAGAGACCTTAAAGCTTATTCAGTTCCAACCTCCTGCCACAGGCAGCAACACCTTCCACTAGAGCAGCTTGCTCCTGTGTCCAGCCTGGCCTTGAACACTGCCAGGGATGGGGCAGCCACAGCTTCTCTGGGCACCCTGTGCCAGCTAATCAGCACTCCCATAGTAAAGAATTTCCTCTGATCACCTCCATGAGCTCCTCTGCACTCGCTCCAACAGCTCCACGTCCCTCTTGTGATGCTGCCCCAGAGCTGGATCAGAACTGCAGGGGGGGTCTCCCCAGGGTGAAGCAGAGGGGGGAAATCCTCTCCCTTTATCTGCTACTCATGCCTGTGGGGTGCAGACCAGAACCTGGTTGTTTTTCTGGGCTGCAAGAGCTCATTGTTGGGTCATGGGAAGCTTCTCCTCACCCAACACCCCAAGTCCTTCTCTGCAGGGCTACTCTGAATCTCTTCTCCACCCAACCTGTAGCTGTGCCTGGGATTGCCCTGACTCAGGTGTAGGACCTTGCACTTGGCATTTTTGAACTTCATGAGGTTGGCACTTGCCCACCTGTCAAGTGTGTCAAGGTCCTTCTGGATCCCATCCCTTCTTTCTAGCATGTTGACCATATCTCACAGCTTGGTGTCGTCAGCAAACTTGCTAGGGGTGCACTCAATCCCTCTTGTCCATGTCATCGACAAAGATGTTGAACAGCACGAGTACCAATACTGACTCCTGAGGAACACCACGCGTCACAGGTCTCCACTGGGAGACATGTACCAGGTTGTACTAAGTATGAAAACACCTTTTTTAAAGTAGGGGGAAAAAAAAGAAGAAAAAAGGAAAAAAAAATAAAAAAGAAAAAGGAAGAACTACTGAACTTCTAGTTATTAAAAAGGATTGTAGCGGCTTCTTCATCTCATATTCGATTCACCTGGTTTATTAATCTCTGCTTTATGCTGATGACTGAGAATAATTTAGCTCTTATTTAGCACTCAATTAGTAGTGAGTATATTTTTCCTTCATAATGGTTTACAAACTTTGTTGCTACATATGTATTTTAAGTCAATGTCATCTAACCAGCTATAAAAGGATGAGATGCACTGCAATTTTGTGGTAATCACTGTGTAATAAGGAACCGAAAAATGACCTTTGCAAGTATTTAGGTTGTTCTTTACAATAACCAAAAATATTTCCATTCACTTCCCATTTATTAGAGTGCTTTCCTTAAAATCTTAAGATATAAAGTTAAGCTCCTCTGAAATACATCCTTGATTCAATACAACCAATTATGGGAGATCTTACAAGTGGATGAAACTGTAATGGACTGCTAAAGAGAATAATGCAAAACACAGATTACTTCAGAGTTCATTTCAGGAGAAACTCCTCCTAAAACTCACGTAAATGTAGATCTGCCTGTATCATAGAATCATAGAATAGTTAGGATTGGAAAGGACCTTAAGATCATCCAGTTCCAACCCCCCTACCATGGGCAGGGACACTTCCCACTAAACTATGTCACGCAAGGCTCTGTCTAACCCGGCCTTGAACACCACCAGGGATCCTTTTGCCTTTTCCCCTAGTCATAAGTCTGAGGCTGTGCACATTGGAATCTAGTTTTGCACTTTTAAAACTATTTTAGCAAGGAATAGCAGAGGCAAATGAATTTGCAATAAAGGTGGGTTTTGCATGCATGCAAAAAGGTTATGTTGTTACCGATGAAAATGCCACTTTACTGTTGATTGGTAGTCTGTGGGAATAACTTACTGGTTTTCTTTGACATTCCCTCTATACCGGGTGCAGAATGGGCCTTGTGGATGTCTCACCAGCAGTTCCAATTCTCTTGGTGCATGACTCAGGGACAAATACCAACTGTGTGGTACAAGTCAACTGTGGAAAAATACAGCCTAAGAACATTTGAAGAACCCCAGCTGAGGCAAAAGTGGTTATCATGGGGCCTGTGAAAGGCACTTTGGTTCTGTTTATTGACACAATTAACACCTTACTTCGCACACAATTCAGTGAGCCACAGATACAACTTGTGCAAAAATCCCTGCTCCTTCAGTGATTTGCAAATCCCACAAGACTATCATTCCGTGAGCCATGCTGCGCTGTTAAACAACCTTACAAGTAATCAGCTGTGGGAAACCTGAAAGATATCTTCTGATGCCATGTATTAATTTACCAGGTTCCTTAATAGGCTTAAATAAACAAAATTATCAAGCTAATTAGCATGCAGGGGAAAATGATGTTCTTTGAATCTCTTCAGTTCAGAGACTGGTTAAAAATGTCTCAGACAAAGATAAATAAGCACATTTGAGCAGCAGTGAGTATTGTAATAGGAGGTGCCGCCCAGCCGTATAGAAAACAGGAAAATGCCAAAAAGGGCTCTGTTTTTCGTCAAGCTGTTAGGAAATTTGAGCTACAGTGACAGATTTGGTGGTATATTTTAAGCAGCCCTGGTCTGTGAAATCGATGGTCATCACAGATATAAATCATCTCAAGCTCAGAGGTGTATAGTCTGCTGTTCAGATACCCTGAAAACATAAGCCTCCGCTTGCTTTTCTAGATCCTTATAGATGCAGATGCACAGAATTGCAACTGAGATGTAGATATCTGTGTCAGAAGAGTTTGGGCTTCTGATCCTCCTTTGTTACATAAATATAATAACACTACTGTTTTCCTCTCCCATCTTACCAAGATATGACTTTTATGTGTTCTATGATTCTATGAAATACTGCAAATGGCTTTGAGACCCTGAGGTACTGCAGAAATTGTATAAATATGTAGAATAGACAGAAAATATGAGTGTAAACCCTAAACTTGTTTATAAAGTACACTGTAAATTCTAAATACATCAACATTTGAAAAATACAAAAAACATAGAATCATAGAATGGTTTTTGTTGGAAAGGACCTTAAGATCATCCAGTTCCAACCCCCTGCCAACGGTAAGGATGCTTCAAGCTAGACCATGTCACTCAAGACACTGTCCAACCTGGCCTTGAACACTGCCAGGGATGGGGCAGCCACAGCTTCTCTGGGCACCCTGTGCCAGCACCTCACCACCCTCACAGTAAAGAACTTCTTCCTTATACGTAACCCAAACTTCCTCTGTTTCACTTTGAACCCATCACCCCTTGTCCTATCACTGCAATCGCTGATGTAGAGTCCCTTTCCATAATAATTTATTACACCTCTGTATTACTTTTCACCTTGTGAAGCCCCATAGAAACTGAGTTCAAACTTTCCACTAAACAGCTATAATCGTTTTTTGCCCTAATATATAAACATTTAAAATGAAAAAGTAGATGTTTCTGATTTATGCAATTAGAAGCTGTGCCTGCTGAGAAAGGATGCACCACTGAAAGTGGGTAGTGGGTATAGGGAGAAATCAGCACAGGAGGAGGAAGGGTGAAGGAAGCTACAGCTCCTTGGGAGAGGTGCTCTTAAGAGCTAACAGTTGTGGAATTACTTTCTTGCATTGAGTAGCAGTGTAATGATATTAAGAACCTGTAAACGTGGTGTAAACTTTCATGGATTTATCATTTGGGATATTTGCTCTTTTAGTGTCATCTGTGGGCAGACAGTACTACCTCAATGCTCTTCATCCTGTGCTCTTGGGGTCTCCTGGGATCTCTGCACTCCTATGAAAGCCCTTATGAAAGGCAATTAAAAAACAAGCCTATTGGCATTAAACTTTACTGTAAGTTAATTTATAGAAACTTATATCCTAAGTTAGAATATCCCTGCTGGAAAAATGAGTATCATGCTGAAACTTGAAGATGTTGAAGATCATTTCTCTACAGAGAACGGAGTCGTCAATAACCTTCTCATTTATTTTCTGACTTAAAAAGTCTCTTGTCTCTAGGCATCTGTTAGTTGCATTACGACATGGATCACCTTCCTGCTAGGCTTTTATTTATTTGCATTAATGATGGTTTAAGATGCTTTGCTTGGTCAGGCTTTCAAAACAGCCTTATAAGGAGAGCTTAACAAGTTTTATCCTGGCCCTGCACTGACAAGCAGCTGTCCCACGAATCCACCTTTGTGCGTTTGTTTTATGTCCCCATGGGCAGTCTGTAATGGGCAGTCATTCTCATAACTAATAGTATTCCCAGATTTGCTTCGGTGGTGCCTTGTTCAATACCTTCCCTTCCTTCGTCTTCCTTTTGCTTCCTCTTTCTTTTTTCTATTATATGCAAATTACATAGTAATAAAAGATGCTCATGTACTGAAATCCCTAGAGGGAAAAGGGCTGCATTAATAGATTTACACCATAGATTAAGTGTAATTGACATTACCAAAAAAAAAAAAGGGAGATAAAATATTTATTTTTAATGCTTCACATATCATTAAAATGATTTCTGTGCATGTGCTTTCCCAGAAGTGATTTAGACCCCTTCCTGTATCATCTTGCTGCCTAAATCAAGCCATACTCAGTAAATAGTACCAGGACTACTGTTTCCTTCTGCTATCCTTATGTGAGAACATGAAAGCCTGAAGTCAACTAAATTCTGTTTGTTCCTGATTCCTAAAGGAAATCAAACCTGGTGGAACAACTTCTCAGATTATAGCATCATTTCTGTGAAATAACCCAGGGGAGACATTCCTCAAGGTGTCTGAATCACACCATCCGAGGCGCGCAACATGCTCCACAAGCCAGTGTGCCCTCAGATCTCCCACCTTGTCAAGGACCAGTGATGCCCAGCAAAATGAGAATAAGTCCATCATAATTTAGATGTGCTACTGGAGAGACTCCCTGACTCTATCGGCTTGCAAGCAGATACAAAGGGAGGAGTCAAAGTGTGCAAGTGACTTTTCTGTTGGCAAAGAGTTCAAGAACTGTTTTTGAATGCAGCAATAATTCCTTAAAATCCTCTGTAAACCCCCAGATTCTTCTTTGCCTTGAGATCTGATGTCCTCCAGAGCAATCCATACCGCTTACCACTTAAGTAACATCTGTAACTTCCAAACTGATCAACTTCCATTTAACAATTGTACCACCTCCACTGAGCAGCAGAGATTCCCGGCCATGAAATGGACATCACTCGTGCAGCAGTTAGAGGTTAGATGTAAAAAAAACAATTATAAAATAAATTAAATAAATTAAAATCTGCTTTTAATGAGCCTGGATATCAAAGAGAGCGCTGCAGCTATGTTCAGGAGTATGCGTGGTGGAAGCTGGTTTTGGGTGACATGGTTGAGCATGAGGCGTTCTTGCCTATGGCAGGCAGGGTGGACCTGGATGATCTTAAGGTCCTTTCCAACCCTAACTATTCTATGATTCTGTCATTCTGTGATTCTATGATTCTATGAGCAGGCTGCTATAAGGATCTAGTGCTGTTGCTTCTGTTGAGCTGGATCCATAATATACCATGCTACTTTCAGGACTGCATCCTTCCAGGAAAGCTACATCACAGAAGTTAAAATCAGAGGATTATACACAGACTGTTTGTAAAGCAGTAATAGTGGCTCAATCTAGGACTTCATTTCAGCATTTCAAAAACATACACACTGGCAGTGTCTAAACGGCACAGCAGAATGCAGAGCTGGTAATAGACCAGATGCTGCTACTTCTTCCCCTTCAGCTATGCTTCTTTAAATTTTATTAGAACATAATAAGCTCAGCTAAAAATACGCTTTAATATGTCTGCGTTAGTTAACAGCCTGGTAGGAATTCTAATTATTATTGAGTTTATCATGGAGTACTACAATATGCCCTTTCTTTAAATTTCTAGAGACCACTTAAGCTGCAGATTGTTAGCTGTATAAATATTTGTTGATATTTAAGATGCATAATTCATTTGTTTCCCCCAAAAAGCTGTGTATGCTTTTCTGAAATACTGTACAAATGCTGCTATTTTAGTCAAAACTATGCACTTAGCCAGTTAGGGCTGTTGCAGTTCCAGTAGGTAGATGAAGAGTTGGGAGTTTGCAGTTTGAAAGACAGCTCTGATAATGAGTTTTAAAGTTATTCTGGGATATTCACTTAAGTATTGTGACTTTTTTATTTGAACTCAACTTGTTATAATAGACACAGGACTTATAATTGACTAAACAATTTGAAATATCAGTTGCAGTAAACCACGACAGTCATCCAGGTTTTTCTCTTTGTAAGGCACAGAGGTATTCTTGATATTTTGACCTCTTCCTATGCAGACGCTATAGGAATTCAGTGAGCTATTATTGATTAGGAACACAGAAATCATCTGGTTGACAAGGCCGACACTTCTTTTGTCTTCTGTATTGCTACATGTTCTACAGGAGAAAAAAAATGGCCATTAGCTACTATTGCCTTATAAATAGTATTTCAATTTAGAATCATAAACAGATCAATATAACTGCAAATCATTCTTAGTGTCTTTTTCCTCTAATGCTTGTAGCATTTCCCGTCTTCTTTCAGCCTGGATTCATCATTCTATAATTAGTTTATAATATATATAATATATTATATATATATAATATATTATATATATTATATATATTTATACCATATATAAATTGATTTAAAGTTTATTCAAGCTCTACCCCCCCTTTAACTAGTGCCTTATCCCCCCAACCTTTACATTAGCTGCTGAGTTGCAATCTTCAGTGTGATCAGAGTCACTGTGCCCATACCACATCTGGCTTTCTCTTGGGGTCTTCTGTGAGCTACCTTTCTCTCTTGTACCTGGAAATGTGTGAGATAAAGCCTGGAGAGAAGACAGAAAACAAACAGAGTTCATCATGTACAGTAGCCTTTATTGCATTTCAATATACTGTTTTGATATAAATGTTGCTTGCTGGATATCAGAGCCTTTAATGTAAAAATAATGGTAGTCTAGCTCTGACTTCCTAGCTTATTTGCTGTATTATCATATGTTCACTCTCTGATCACTGACCCAAGTAGCCCTTTCCAGCTCAAAAATTATATTTTCACTTCTTTTACATTTTTTTTCTGTGAAAATATCAAACAATGACCTTTAAAAAAATATATATTTTAGCATATGTGTCCTCTGCAAACAGAAACCTTTGGGGAAAAAAAAAACCCAAACCAAACCAAAACAAGCCCTCCCAAAACTAAGGAGAAATCTTGCTTATTAGCCATTGAACAGGCTAGGGTTCTGACCCTCACTGTTTTCCCACTCTTGTGCTTTCTCCTCTTTTTTGTGTATTTTCATTAACTCTTTCTTACTATTTCCCTCCATATTAGCAAAGTTTGTTTCTACTTTAATCCTCTCAGTTTTCTTCTGTTAGCAAGACTTGGTGTCTTGCTCCTTTTATGATAAATAGGAAAATTCACCAATTACAAAAATGGAATGTGGCCTGAGTGGGGCTGAATTACTGAAGGGAGGTAGAGAAGAAAAAATATCACCAAATACTCCTGTAATTAAACGTCTCATTTCCTAATGAAAGGAGTTGAAGGAATTTCTCATTAAAAACCATTTCCTCTATGAATGTGCATGCGAACTATTATTTAGGGGCGAAAGCTTCATCTCTGAGTTGAGTTTTTATACTCAATGTTTAATTGCAATGTGTTCGTCTTCTTTACTATGATCCAATTCCACTTACTTGTTTCTTTTTTTTCTTTTGATGTTCAGTTCTAATTCCCTCTTCAGCAAAGTACTTGTTCACTTGATTGCTCTTTAGCTAATGTTCACCACATTGCTGAGTGGTGGGGCTTTTTTTTAATTCCCAACTTTTTGTCTCTTCTTTTCTTCTACATTTTCTTCTTGGAAATACCATTAAATATAAATTTGTTGAGAAATGACAGACTCAGACTTACGCTTGTTTGTCCAGACAAAAACCCACTGTTTCTCCAGCTTGTCCTGTGGTTGTGCCACTTCAAGATCAACATGATTAGAGCAGGGTTCTCCATGTTTCCTTAAAAGCTGTCTTGATACCTCCTTTTTTGTCACTTGGCTATTATTGAAAGTTAACTCCATGTACTCCTCATCACCAGCTACATCATGTATGGTGTCATGGTTTTGGCATTTATAGAGTTAATTTTCTTCCTTGTAGCTGGTGCATTGCTGTGTTTTGGTTTTAGTCTGAGAACAGTGCTGATAACACACCAGTGGTGGTTTAGTTGCTGCTCAGTAGCACTTACCCTGATCAAGAACTTTTCAGTCTCATGCTCTGCCAGTGAGGAGGGGCAGAAGAAGCCAGAAGGCAGCAGAGACAGGACACCTGACCCAAGCTAGCCAAAGGGGTATTCCATACCACAGTACATCATGCCCAGTATATAAACTGGGGGGAGTTGGCTGGGAGGTGCTTATTGCTGCTTGGGAAAAAGCTGGGTATTTGTCAGTGAGTGGTGAGCAATTGTATCATGCATCAGTTGTCTTTTTGTGGGTTTTTTCCTCTTTTTTTCCTATTATTATTTTTGTTGTTGTTACTATTATTATTATTTAACTTAATTTCAATTATTAAACTGTTCTTACCTCAACTTGTTGGTTTTACCTTTTTCTCATTCTCCTCCCACCCAATTTTGGAGGGCACAAGTGAGCGGCTACATGGTACTTAGTTATTGACGGGGGTTAAACCATGACATATGGTCATTAACAGCACCCCAGCCGAAGGGACTAAACTACTTAAAATATTCAAACTTGATAATTTAATGCACCAGGATATTCATGGTAGACAACTAAACCAAATAAAGATAGTCTGCAGGAGATGACCACAGTCTGACCCAAATGAGAGGTGGAAAAGCAAAGGACAGTTATATTCTTTTGTAGCCTTTGAATGTGTTTACCTGATGTGAGCTTCAATGAAATGAGGCAATATTTTCTTCCCTAAATAACTTTAGGTGTATTTATACTAAAATACTGTGTGTGGATGTGTTACTATGTGGACACGATCACTTGATTATAAAGACAAGTGGAAGTTTACTACTTGGGAATCAAGTCATTCTTCAATAGTTCTCAATGAATAGAAATTCTACGTATGCATTTATGGTAAAATTTTGCCCTTTCCTTCTATGAGACCATGGCTATAAAATCAACAGAGATGTTTTGTTAGACTTTCTCACCTTGTGGCATTTTCTAGGAAAAGCAATGTAAAGTTTGAGCTGACCTCGCTTTAATAAATTGCGAGAATGTGCTTGTCAAAAAAACATGACATCGTACTAATAGTTGCTTTCTGTGTTAAATTGCAACCTGTGCAATATTGTGCCCTCATGCAAAACTATTCTGTTACTGTTTTGTGCAATCTGTTGAAAAAATAATTTAAGAAACATAAATAAATATTTTACATATGTACATACAGGGGAAGTTTCGATTGGATATAAGGAAGTTCTTTACTTCTTGGTGGTGAGGCACTGGAATGGGTTGCCCAGGGAAGCTGTGAATGCTCCATCCCTGGTGGTGTTGGACAGAGGCTTGGGTGACATGGCTTAGTGTGAAGTGTCCCTGTCCATGGCAGGGGGGTTGGAACTAGATGACCTTAAGGTCCTTTCCAATCCAAACCATTTGATGATTCTACTTGACAATCTCCCCAAAACTCTTTCATACAAACCTGTGAACTGCAGAGCTCAGACCATTAGGAAAAATAGTATTTCATTCAATAACTAGGTTTCGGGGTGTCAAAATCTATGCAATATATAACTATCTTCTAGGTGGAGGTGGGATCAACCTTAAGGAGCTCACAAAAAACAAATGTAGTTTAGCTGGTGTTGATCAGGACTCAAAGTCTCTTGAAAATCCAAACTAGTGTGTAAAATATTAAGACTTGCACCTTGTTTTTTCTTCACAAAAGGGATTCCTAATAGGATTAATAGAAATATAAGAATTATAGTCTAGGAGAAATTAATATATTGGAAACAAGAACAGAATAGCCGCAGAATAGCACTTCTCACTTAGGCTAGAAACAGGATCACCACTAAAGCCCAAGCAGTCAAGTCAGATTTCTATTCATACATCTTCATACTAAGCAGAAATAACCCTCAGTTAGCAGAGACCATGCTGTGGTTTTGCACCCTGTTTCTGAGCCAGGAATTATTTCCAAGGGAAAGTGATGTTGTTTTTCCTGTAGGTAACAGATGGACCTTGCAATTGAGATCTTAACCCCCCCCCCCCTTATTGCCTGTTATCCTTAATGAAAGTCTCTACTCTTAGAAATTCAGCCTTAATATATTTTAATTATGCATAGTATATTTATGCATAGCACCTTTTGCTTAAAGTGCTGCTGCTGCTGTTAGAAAGCAAAAGATTTTTGAATAAATAAGGAAAGTAATAGACAACAGCAAGGCATAAATTATGCCATTCTACCTACCAGTGCTGTCCCATCTTAAATGTAGAGTAGACCACTGTTCTCACACTGAATACTGCAGAAGCGAAGACTTAGAAGAGTTGAGCAACATGGAAAAACTCAAACAAAAAAATAGAATTTCTGCCGTAGAAAAAAACCTAAAACACTGGGAAATGAAATTAAGCAAATCAAATAGCCATTTGAATGTTTAATGGGATATCAGATTGAAAATCCAAGGGAAAACTTGTTCTTGACATAAATAGAATTCTGCTAACAAATGATTGGAGACAAGAAGAATTGAGCTGCATTTATTGCCAAGAAGAATATTCAGAAATTATAACTAAAGCAGAAGAAGAATTTATAAGACAACAAAACGACAGTAGCTTTTTAGACTTTAAATTACTAAGACATGATGTCATATCACAGAGTAATTTCAGATGGAAAGGACCTCTGGAGAACATTTTGTCCAGTCTGCACCTCAAAGCAGGGCCATGTTACATAAGATTTCTTGAAGTCTTTTCCAGTTGAAATTTTAACGTATCAAGAGTGGAGACTGCCAACCTCTTCCTGCCATCCTCTCCAGCATTTTATTACCTTTCTTATGAATGTTTCTCCCAATATATAATCATACTTTCCCATGCCGCAGTTCATCCTTTACCATTTGTTACTCTGCTCTGTATTACTAAGAAGTGTCTGGTTTCATTCACTTTATACTTTCTGATTAGATAGTTGTAAGCAACAATAAAGTCTCCTTTTATGTTTCTGTTCTCCAGATTGAGGAAATCCAGTTTTCTCAGTTTCTCCTTATGTCTTCTAATCTTCTAATTTTATTTTGGTTCCCACTATACAAAAACAGGTTTGGACAGGCTGGAGACTGTCCAGAGAAGGGCCAGGCTGTCCTGGGTGTGAGGAAAGAGAGAGTTGGATTTGTTCAGTCTAGAGGAAAGAATGCTCTTGGGGAGACCTTATCCCCATGTGCCAGGATTTAAAGGGTGGCTACAAAGAAGATGGGGACTCACTTTTTACAAGGAGTCACATGGAGAAGACAAGGGGGGATGGGGACAAGTTACTGCTGGAGAGATTCTGACTGGACACAAGGGGAAAATTATTCACAGTGAGAACAATCACCCATTGGAATAATCTCCCCAGGGAAGGGGTGACTCCCCAGTGTTGGACACTGTTAAGATTCAGCAGGAAAGGGTGCTGGGCCATCTCATTTAGGTTATGCTTTGTCAAGAGAGGTTGGGCCAGATGATGTTTAATATTTTCATCAACGACCTGGATGAGGGAACTGAATGTACCCTCACCAAGTTTGCTGATGACACTAAACTGGGAGGAGTGGCTGACACGCCAGAAGGCTGTGCTGCCATTCAGCGAGACCTGGACAGGCTGGAGAGTTGGGCGGGGAGAAACTTGATGAAATCCAACAAGGGCAAGTGTAGAGTCCTGCATCTGGGCAGGAACAACCCCAGGTTCCAGTATAGGTTGGGGGTTGACCTGCTGGAAAGTAGTGAAGGGGAAAGGGACCTGGGGGTCCTGGTGGATGGGAGGATGACCATGAGCCAGCAATGTACCCTTGTGGCCAAGAAGGCCAATGGCATCCTGGGGTGTATTAGAAGGGGGGTGGTCAGTAGGTCAAGAGAGGTCCTCCTCCCCCTCTACTCTGCCTTGGTGAGGCCGCATCTGGAATATTGTGTCCAGTTCTGGGCCCCTCAGCTCAAGAAGGACAGGGACCTGCTGGAGAGAGTCCAGCGCAGGGCAACTAAGATGATGAAGGGAGTGGAGCATCTCCCTTATGAGGAGAGGCTGAGGGAGCTGGGTCTCTTTAGCTTGGAGAAGAGGAGACTGAGGGGTGACCTCATCAATGGTTACAAATATGTAAAGGGTGAGTGTCAGGATGATGGAGCTAGGCTTTTCTCAGTGATGTCCAGTGATAGGACAAGGCGTAATGGGTGTAAACTGGAGCATAGGAGGTTCCATATGAACATCAGGAAAAACTTCTTTGCTGTGAGAGTGACAGAGCACTGGAACAGGTTGCCCAGGGCGGTTGTGGAGTCTCCTGCATTGGAGATATTCAAGGCCCGGCCAGACAAGTTCCTGTGTGATGTACTCTAGGTTACCCTGCTCTTGCAGGGGGGTTGGGCTAGATGACCTTTTGAGGTCCCTTCCAACCCTCGGGATGCTGTGATTCTGTGATTCTGTGATCCTTGAGGTCCCTTTTAACATGGTATTCTATGATCCTGTTCCTCTATGATTTTAATCAATAGAACATTCAAAGCTATTAAAAAACCTAGAGTAAAATGCTAGAGTAAAAAGCACTCAGGCCTCCTTTTTTCCCCGTCAAGTTACAGTTAGTGTTTACCTTTGGTTTCTTCTTGCAGAATTCTGTGAAGCTTATTTCCAACAGGAAACTTCAATTTGTGACAGTCTTTTTTTTCAACCAGTCTCTGTCACAATTGAATTAGTGTGATTTGCTGCTCTGCCCCTGCTTGCTATTGTACTGCTGTGCAGTTAGCTCTTGACAAATCAAAGTTCAGGGTATGAGTACTGCAAATCAGATCTGGAAAGTGTTTAATTCAGGGAAATTTCTACAGTTAGTATAGTATATTACAGTCTAAGAAGTGATTCATTCACTGTTCTTAATGATAAAAAATGAAGCTAAGGGGGATTTTTTGGTATGTCACAATAAAGATACAAATATTCTAAAGAAAAATTTATGAGCTTTATTGTATCCTGTAAGAAATTGAAAGGCTGGGCAGTCATTTTGTCATTCTCTATAGTGGCATAACAGCAGCAAGTAGCATGTCAGCTGAAGTATTGTAGTGTAATGATGGACAGGGTATTTTTTCCCATGTTATCTGCTGCAGAATCGTATAAGGTGGGATTTTTGGTATTTGGGGCTGAAGGGGTGGTTTTGATTTTGTTTTGGTTTTGGTTTTCTTTATTCCAAGTAAGCAGATAGTTAGCATTTGAAGTGAATTCAAATTTGATCAGCATCATTGGCATGAATTATTTCCTGCCATAGAAGTTTCGCTTCAGTTCCCTTTAGTAGCATTTGTTGTTGTTTTTTATTAGCATGCCTAGGATAGTAGGAGTAGGGAGTATAAGAAGCTGTAGCTGGAGTGTCAAATAAGGGGGATTCTACACTGAGAACAGCTTTTCCAAGATACAGGCCAGATGGTAGCTTTGGGACTTAGAAGCTGAGAGAAGTAGCTGGAGCTGTGTCAAGAGAAATAGATAAAAGAAATAAAAATACTAGGAAAAAAAGAATACAGGAAGCAAGAGAGATTGTCAAGTCAAATCCGCACAAGTAACTATTTGTGCTGACATTCTCATGTCTGCATGAATAGATGTATCACATAATAACCTCGTAAACAAATCTAAAGCAAGGATGAGGAACAAAGTGAATATACTGAATATTTGAATACCACTATACAAATATATTTGTATATATATCACACCCTATTTAGCTGTAAAATGTCATCAACCCATGGCATCATAACACAACTTTTGAAATCTCCAGTGAGTCTGAAGGAGGACTTGAAGCTGTTACCTTATCCAAACATACAGAATAAGAACTACCTGTATATCAAAATACCAAGACAGCACTACACATTGAAGGACAAGTTATTTTCTACCTGTGGACCTAGAAACCTCAAACCCTGATACGACTGCACCAGTGTGAAACATGCACTGTGCCACCTCCACTCGGGAACCAAGGCAGGGGCTGGTGCAATTCTGGCTTCATATTTCTGATCCATCATAAAACATATTGAATGATGATAAAGTGCTAAGATGAAAATAGCTTCCGGATTATGGAACTTGCCTTTTTTTCAGATCTGACTTTCTCAACCCATAGAAATTAGCCAGGACTGCCCAGAATTAAGCTTCTTTCCCAGATCTACAACATTAACCATAGAGTTATAGGTTTATAATATTCACCAATAGCTAACAGCAAACCATGACTGTTACGAGTTAGCTGTCCTTGTGCTATACCAGCACAAAGGAGAAAGATATATTGATCCTCTCATTTCTTATAGAAAGTGGCACAAAATACTGCTATAGATACATCTAAAAGAATTTTTATGGTCCAAACCAGATCAATCCAAATCAGGTATATAACAAACACTTATAGTAACAGGCATTGGAAGCAATGAGTAGCCTTAGCTGAACACCGATCAAGGCTGAAATGTGTTGTTGCTGCCATTAATTGATCTCAAAACTCGTGACAGCTATTTTTCATTCTTAAAGCATGTTCTTGCTGGAGGATACGTTCCAGAATAACAAGTTTTGCAACAATTTATGGATTGAGAGTGAGCTGACGGAGTGTATAGCGCTCATTGAAGTTAACTGTAGCTCTTAGCTAATTGTTTAACACTGTGGTTCTGACTAAGTTCATAAGAGAACAAAACAGCAGAGATTTATATATATGACTTGCTTTGGATAACAAGAGAGGATAACAATTTGCAGCATGGAGAATTGGATTTTTGTCATATAGAGATGTGTCAAACCTTTAGTATTTAGACGATATGTTTCTTATCTATAAAACTAGAAGGGGAAATTCCCTTATTAACAGAAGATCGAACATTACTAGCTGGAAGGGAGCCACAGACTGGATATTCTGAGCAGATTTTAGAAACTCTGAGAGAGATCCTCACAGCTTCCATACTTACAAGACAAGAACTGGTGCATTTGGGAGTTTCGGTAAACAACCTATTAGGCTCTGGAGGCAGAAAGACAGGAAGAGTTTTACAGCTGAAGAATGTAAAACCATGCCTTTCTGTTCTGAAACATAGTGCAGGCTATGAGAAAATCCCTGTATACACTGACAAGGTGTGTGAGCATTTCAGTGCACATTTTGGTTTTCACTGTGGGTTATCCTGTGTTCCAAGAAAGAAATGCCATTCATGAATATTGGGTTTATGATGCACTAGAGAGGTTATGAAAGTTTTTAGAGAGCATGCCAGTATATTTGCTACCTAATAACATCAACAAGCAGTTAATGCATTTTAAGTAGATATAGTAAACATTCTCAATCAATTTGTTTTGTAATGAAGTTTAAGAGGTGATTTCATCATGGTTTACAAGCACTTAAGTAAGGAAAGCCATCTGATGGTAATGGCTTTTTAATTTACTGGAAATTCACAGTGAGTTTCAGTGGTAGAAGCTGATACTAGATAAACCCAGACTAGAAATGAGGTACATAAACTAAATAAAGCAATTTATGCTTTGGAAAAGCTTTCTTAGGTCTATGGTGGATTCCTCACCATGCAAAGTTCAAAAGCTGAGGCTGGCTGTCCTTCAGTTAAGTTTGTGATAGTTCAAACAGAAGCTGTAAATGTGATACAAGAATTATTGACTGAAGTTTTTATGTACATGCCTAGAAATCAGACTGTATTTTAATGGTCTTTTCTGACTTGAAATCTATGAAAACTAGGCAAATGTTAAAACCATTTCTTTACATTATGCAGGAACTCCCCATAATGCTGCACATAATGAGACAGCAGCAACAGTTTTGTGTAAGATCACCAGCATAAGACAAAGTGTATCAGACAAAAGAGGTGACACATCTTTACCCTGCAGAGCCTGTTTTCCAACACAGTTATCTGGAACACTAGAATTAAGTCTGGTCTTGTAATGACTCTCCAAACTGTAAGAGAGATATACGAGTCTTCACAATACAGAGGATGAATGGAAGAAAACATTAGCATTTGTTTCCCACTGCCACTTGATTCATTGCTGAATTTAGCTCTGGATACTGTTGCTATATCTTTGACTGTAATCCCTGCCATGTTTTCCTTTTTTCCAGTTGAGGAAAAAAGATGTGATTGGAAACAGTAGATTTGACACAGAAAGTAATGATAGAGGGTTTTATTACGAGGCCAGGATCAGTAAGTCTGTATTTTTGTCTTCTTCCTTTTTTTCCTAATGTATCTAATCTTAAAAGAAAAAAGAAGTAACACTCATGAGGTTAGTGTTGGAAATGATGGATGAATACACAGTCTAACACTGAATCAATGGAATTAGAAATTAGATGTTTTCCTTGCTTTTCATCTACAGTGTCTGTGTGAAAGAATAAAAGAGATGGTAGGTCTTTTCTTCTTACAAGAATATCCATCAGGATCCATCGTAACCTTTCTGTTTAAGAATATGGTACAGCATTTTCTAGTTCAGTTCAATCGATGCATAAACATTCTGCCCACTAAATTTATTCACTCCTAATTTTTCTCAGAGAGGATAGAGAGTTTAGAGATTCATGTGTGCACGGAAATGTCAATCTTCTTTAGGTCCATTTTGTAGCTACAGGAACTGATGCATATAACTCTTCAGCTGAGGGGATTTCCTGAATCTGCTTGGTTTAGTTACTATTTAGTAAATCACAAAAAAATACTTTTTACAAATGCTTCTTCAAGAAGCATTTTTCTTATTTATCGAAGACACAATCTTTTGTTTCTCATGTAGGCTTGGACGTAAACCAGCATTTCTTAAAATTAAATGTAATTGTGAGCAGTCTAGAAGGAGAATAACAGTGTCTGTAAGACATAACAAGAAGATATGTTAAGAACTCACCAGTGTTCAATAGGGTTGAACCACCAAGGTCATGCAAAACAGGGAGAGGGAAAATCTCCTCACTGTGAGTTATAGATGTGAAAGCAGCTACTGAGGGATAAACATTAGGACTCTTGACATATATCCCCTACTTAAGAGTAGATATTTCTCATCCATTAAATGAGATCTCCAAAATACTCTAAAGGATCAAGTCCCCTCAGTGTCTGTTCATCAAAACCATTAGTAAATATGACAAGAAAAATTACTTTCATTTATTTAGCTAAATATTATTATTAAGCACTTAGTTGCATTGAACTCAACCTCCTTGTTTTTCTTAAATGTTATGAGATATTTCGACTTCAGTGATACATTCCTATATGTTAGCGTGACAGCTGATACTGAGGAATATAGCCTGTATATACATGTACATCATGCCCACTCTGAAAGGGTTTAGACACAGCAGAAGTAGTATTTCCACATCCAGTTTTAAACATCTGCTATCTGAGCTAGTTAACCAGACTCCAGTTAAAATCAAAGAGGAACAGTGGATTTTAGGGTGAAAAACATCATCTTGAAGAAGAGGTCTAAAAGAGACAGATGTCTCATACTGTAACAGTGCTATTCGTTCTTCTTGACTGGAAAGGGAGCCTAGGGTGACTAGCTCAGATGCAGATGTCTAACTTAGGTGTGACGAATCTCTCTCTAGTGTCTCTGCTGTCCCTCCTTGTTAAAAGTAGAAATAAGCCTCCTTTAGACTGAGAACTTGGAAATAAGCCTTATAGGAAGCCCAATATCTTTATGGCTTTAAATCGTTATAAAACTTTTGCCATTTCAAGCATTTGTGAGCAGTGATTAAAGACCTTCTGAGCTGAAAGCCACACTGCTGTAGACTTTGCACTGTTATCGTACTCAGAAATCCAGAGCTGTTTTTCATGGATTGGACATAATCTCATTTTGCAATAACACTCTTTTATTATTTTCCCATTTTCAGTGCTTGGGATGATAAAAAATGCAAAGATACCCAAAGACAGATGTAAAATTGCTGCAATAAGTTTCAGTTCAGTTTCCACTGTGTTCATAGGAATCCTTCTCCTAATGTTTTCAAATATCTAAAATTTTTAGGTTGCCATTTCTTCCAACTTAGAACTTGCACTTTTTGGCTATTTTTCATATAGACATAGACTACAGAGCTTTAGTCTTTTTACAGAAAAATAATACAAAAACCAACAAAAAAATAATTAGGAACTTAAGAAATGTAGGACTTTCGATTTCATTTTATAAATACATAGCACATAAGATACTTGCTTTTCTTCTCCTTGCAGCATGAGGGACAAGTTTCTAACCATTGAAAACTAGAAACTATCTGCCAGTAAATACACGTTATGTATGGTTTGGTGTTAACTGATCCTAGCAGTGCCAGTTAGTAATACATAACTGAATCATTACAGTGACATCACCACATGCAGTTTGTCAGTCCCTCTCTTCCTTTAAAATCTGCACAACAGTCATAGGAATATCTGAGCTGCTGGCAAGAAGCTCAAACCTTTCTGTTTAAAGATTGATGAATGCTGGAAATGAATACATGATTCGTCACATTACTAGATAATGGCTGTGAGATGTCTTAGCAGAGGCGGGTTCAGGAGCATTTTACCATGCTATATGAGACTTCAAGGAGAAAATTCATTTTTCATATAAAGAAACAGCAACAGCACAGTGAAGGGATTTCACAGAGTGTGGGTGTGTTGTTCTTCACCTTCCCAAGGATTATCCAAAGAAGATACACTTCTTTGGATCTCCATGTGGATGTGTGAATACAAGTAAAGGTTTGGGTTTCAGAGTTGTCCAGTCTCCTTTTAAGATGGCTTTTTAAGATCTTGTCTTCCATGTAGTGTGAGCTCGAGAAGCATCATCCTTAACCTGGCCTTTGGCCGGACATAGAAATCTCCAAATGTGGGCCATCTAGGCAAATACATAAAGAAGCATGGTATGACGTTTCAATATAGTGATGCTGTAAAGAAGTGATGCAGTGATGATTCAAGAACTGAGTACTGCTTAATACAGTAACCCTGCTGTTAAAGTGGCATGTTGCAATATAACTGTAATAACTTGAAAGGAATGGATGCTACGTGAAAGAGCACTGGGAATGCCAGCAAGAGACCAATTTCATGTGGTCTGTATGTTTGAGGTAAATGTTTGCAAGAGAATTGACTGAGGATGTCAATTAGTCATAAAATGATTCTCTTTGGGGGACAGTCAGAAAAGCTAACAGAAGTTAGTCTCCTAATCTGAACCATTCTCTGGAGGATTCCTTCCCTGACCTGACCTGACTGTAATGGAAGCCTGGGGAAATTAGCTGTCCAAGTTTGAAGTTAGCCTCTGTGAGATATATGAAAGCAAGATGTATAAATACCTATTGTTAGGGTCTTTAACAGTGGCTGCTTTTTCATGTCACACTTAACGTAATACATAGGCAAAATGGATGTAAACATAAATTCATTTTAAAGTACATAGAGTTCTAATATTTCCTATGTCAGCCAAAAGATCTGAGGAGGAATCAAAGTGCAGGTGACCTGGGTCCCTAGAATAACCTGAATGACAATAGATGACTGTGTGGAAGAAGGGAATTTAAGCCCAGATTTCCATTTCATTACATCTGCCTTAGAGCTCTAATGTCTTTCATGCTGTACTCCTAGTCTGGTTTTTTTTTTCCCCTCTTCCATGTATATGATTAAATAACAAAAAAGGATAGGAGAAATTAGGTGTCTAAGTGAGAAGATGCAGGAAAATGATCTCTATATATACACATGTTGATTTGCCAGGTAATTATTTCAACAGCCTTACAGTTTCATTAGAGATTCTGGTACAAGCTGGAATGTCACTTATTTTTATGTAAAGGTTACAGGAAGGAAAATGAGAACTGACATCTTCTGCAAGCAGGCCTGATTTATCAAGTAGCAGCTCTATCTCCAGTGTTGCTCAAAGGTACATTAGCTTGGCTGTGGCATAGAAGAGATCTCTCCAGCTTCCTGAGGGACAGTAACCACACACAGATTCTGCTTGCAATAGTTTTCTGATTTCTCTGATTAGTCACTGTGAATAGTTAAAAGTGTTATACATTGCAACAGCACCTGTAAATCCTGAGTCATCTTGATCCCTGAGGCTGTTAACCCCATCCTAGATAAAAACTATAGAGGTCTGATATATCTGTAAAAATTATAAATGCAGGTATCAAACAGGACATGCAGCAAATCTAGCATGGTCCTTCAAATTAAGGCTCCCTTGGAAAGCCTTTCAGCATGTTGCAAACTCAGCATAACCAGGAGTTTCATCACACATTTAGGCAATTTCTGATTTCTGATCAACATCATCTTATTTCTTTGGAAAGCAACATCCCCAACGTCCTATTCTGTTTCTTCCAGCAAGCTGTTTGGGTTTTTTCTTGGTTCAGGAAGGAGATATACAGTCTGTCCATCATCATGAAAGGCAGGCCAATGCCTGTTCAATAAATGCTTAAAATCTGCAAAAAGAGATGCCTTTTTAGCAGTCATCATCATGGACTGCTTGTAGAAAAGATGTTGTTCCTCTTTGTCTTTTAAGCTCAGGTGTTTTTTCAATAAAGACTTTTCAAAGTGTGGAAATCATCTCTTTTGGTTTAAGGTGCATCTTTGATGTAGTTGTCTTGACTGTGTGAGACGACTTGATCCTCAGCTGCCTTTCCAAGAGGAGGTTTTTCTGTAGGTCCTGTGTGGTATCTGCAGTTTAGACACTCTAAATCTCTCAACTGATTCTAGGTGTTTTTATTAAGGCAAACCTGAGTCAACCTCTCCAAGTGTGATTTAGTTTCATGTTTATATAACTATATATCAGACACATGAGCCTACTCGTTAGTACCTGTTTGTGAGCTATATGTCTAAGCTCCAAATGTAGAGGAGATCAGGGGTTCAGTTGCCTAAATCCATCTTTCTAGTGCCATTTGACTCACCTAACTGTATCCAGGGCCTACATCTTTCTGGAACAGTGTCTGGAAACCAAGCAGAATATAGTTGGACATCTCATATTTACTTATGGCTGAGAGTCTGGATATCACCTCTAATAAATGCAGACATAATTCTAAATAACTATTCAGCTTTCCATAAAATAGATGTTTAGGGCATGATATTAAGCAATATGCTGTAGTGGAAGATGTTTAACAGGCTGTTTGGAACTAGATGATCTTTAAAGAGCCTTCCAGCCCAAACCATTTTATGATTCTATGATACAGAGTTCGGAACACTGCCATTCCAGAAGTACTGCAGGTACATCCGGGTCATTTACGCGATGTTGGGAGTTATGAAGCAGGATCTTTGAGAGACATGCTCTTTAGGAACAGCAGCTGAAGGCCAGTTGGTTTACCCTGTTATGTTTCTCATGTCAGAGGACCAGTATACTAAGGCAACTGGGCTGAGTCTTCACTAGCCAGTCAACAGAACTGCCTTTTAGACCCTCTGAAGTCACATGTTGTTGACTTTTTAATTTAAGAAAAAAGTCTTTTAGCAATGATACCATGACACAGACTTACCTGTCCATCTTCCCAGCCCTGCTCTACCTTCTGTTCTTGTCCACGTGACAAAACAAGGCATCTTCAGTAGAGCACTGTCTGTAAGTCCTGACAATTTAGTGCAAAACAATCAAGAAACATGCTCCGTACGACAAAGCTTGAGGTTTGTTGTAGCTATGTTGCTGTAACTATTGAAATTCGTGGCAAAAGTTGCAATTGTATTGCTTAGATACAACTTAAAACTCACTTCCACTCTTTCTTTGACTCCAGTTGGCTGCATTAGTTTTTACTTGAAGCTTTTGGTGCAAATCTCTACTTTCTCTGAAGGTTAGAGGTACTATTTTAGGAGGGTGTCTTTGTATTCTTTTGTGAATGATTGTCATAGATAATGGAAAATGGCAGCTGGTTTTGTTCTCAGTGAGATGTATCTGTAAGTAATTATTAAGGAAGACTAGAACTTGGTATGGCTGATTGTCTCTCCTTTTAAACCTATAAATAAAAACTGAGAGCAATTAGGGCTAAAGGGCAATCTGGATGTAATTTGTGAGCAATGCCTAACACAGCAGGACTCTAATTCAAATGGTGTTATATGCCATGATACGATATTTCCACAGTTCTTTAATTCCCAGATTTGTGCAAGCCTGAAGAAGCTCAAATGCTGTAAAAAGTTATTTTTAACCAAAGTGGATATCTGGGAATGCTTGAATTGCATGAATCCATTCTTTTGTGATATGTGGCACAGGTTCCCACATACAAGGCTTTCCCAAAGCTCTGGCAAACAGTTTTTTGACACATATTTATCCCAAGGAAAACCCCATCTACTTAATACTGGCCAAGCCATAAAATATAGTCACCAATGCGAGGTCTAAGGTGCAAAAATAATGTATTCACAAGATAAATCTCTTTAATAAATCTGTTAGATTGGCAAGAAAAGTAGAATATAAAGAGGTAGGAAACCCTCCAGCAACAGTGGAAACACTAACAAGAATTATTTATCATAAATAAAAGGCATTCAGGATGACATACGAAAGCACAATAGCCACGAGTTGTGCAGGGACTGGGTTACCCACTTATGCAATTCAGGTTGGAAACAAATGGTATCTTACAATACCTGTGATATGTTTGATGCTCAATGCTGAACTGCAACATGCTTGACTTTTTAAATGTGAAAAGCAGCCGTGTCAATTAGATGGAGCATGTAGTATTTACACTTTATAATAGTGCAACAGGGAAAAAACCTCAACTGCCATAAAAATACTGTATGAAAGCGTAAAGGGGCTGATAGATAACTTGTGTCTATTTGTGGCCTGTGATTTGTCTTCAGTTTAAAACACATAATGAAAAAGACAAAACCCAACAAAACCTTGCAGGCACTCTTGCATGTTTAACTGCTCTGCAGTGGCAGAGATCTCTCTTGTTCCACTCAGCATTCAGACGTCTTAGCATTTTGTACCTTGTTTAGATCATTTTTAAACATATAAAGCAAAGTGTAACATTTCAGATCTGTAGAGGTGGATTTGTTTGTTTGGTTCAGTAATGAAACTGTGCATTTAGATCTTTCAATAACTAATTTGGAGTTGATGAAGTTTGTGCTTGTGATTAATTTCTGGAAACAGAGAGGCACATCAGCTGCCTCAGCAAAGCTTCAGACATTCTAATGTATAGAGTATACCTATAGAGTATTCTAATGTATAGAGAATACCATTGTAGTCCATAATACCTGTCACAGATTGCCTGATAAAAGCACATCTTTAAAAGGGCCTTAGTGTGTCTTATTCTTTTGGATTTGTGCTGGATGCATGCCTTACCCTACAGTCTCAAGGAAAGGAGAGGAATGAAGAGAATGAGCTATCCTCATTAATTTGAAATCTGTCTTATTCTGTTTGCTTTTCATCTTCCATTCTTCTCCTCTATCTAGGGCTGACTGCCATTACTTCTTGCCTTATGAAGCCCTTTTTGGCTTGAGTATAGACAGTATTCAGCCTGCACCATTGCAGTGAGTCTGCTCCACCACGCACACCTGTAACTTTTCCCTCCTTTTTTTTTTTACCTTCCACATTCCCATCTGTGCACTTGCTTCATTAAGCTCTTACGGCCACAGTGATGCACACCTTTTTTATGCAAAGATTGTGAGACTTTTTGCACTTTCCAGGAAGCACAAAAGGAACAAATTCCTCACATTTCTTAGTACTTGTAGTTTGTCCTATATAATCTCTTTCATTTTCTTAGGTAAGGGAGTAAGGGTCATGTATAAGATTTATTCGAGGCGGCATCACAGGGAAGGCAGAACTGAACTCTTTACTCACTTCAGGAAGGTGGATTAATACATATTTTGACAGATTTAATTCATCTAGCCATTCATTAGAATTCAGTCGTGGGCAAGGCCTGAATGCCACTTTATTCCTTGGTCCAAAGGTCCTGAATTAATTTGCCAGGATATGACTTCAAATACTGTTTTTCTCTGTTTGTTCCAGCTTTCTCCAAGCTGATTCTCTCATTTCTGTGAGATAATTCTGTAGAGGACTTATTGGGATTGGATATAATTTTACTATTTGAGCCTTCTATTCTTCTTGTGCAAGATATTTTGCTCCTCATCAGTTACCTACCCAACTGTGTTCAGTCCATGACACTGTGTTGCAGACTAGAATTACTGTCCATTAATGACAACACCATGGAGGATCTGGAGCCATCACCATAAACCACTAACCAACCAAATCCAACCCAACCAACCTAAAAATCATTAGGACTTATTTTGATGATAACATAGATGCCATGTTACACATCAATGCAAATGCTGAAAGCTAGGTTGCCAGTCTACCTGGCATAGGGTGCTCAGGGATGGACAACTACAGGGAATGGCTATCCTGATCCTTTGTGATGATAAGGTTCTTGCTGTGCAGTTGCTCCTGTTTTCCCACAAGTCATTGGACCAATTTCTTCCTAGCAACTATACAAGAAGTTATAGTTGCCTTTATCAGCCTAGGAAACCTAGTAGCTTTAGATCTTCTACTGGCTGGTGACAGCTGGATCTTTTCAGCAATGTATATGAAGAAAACGCATGTGTAAGGTCTCCATACCATGCAACCATAATTAGTGCAGGGAATGAAAGCCCTTCCCTTCATTGGAAGTTTGAAGTGTTTGTTGTGTTTGCAGCATCAAGGAATCAAAATATTATCTGCAAGTTTTGTGCATCCCTGCCCATGTTTCTGCTTTCTTCAGCCCTGCAAACTGAATATTCCAAGAGTTGCAATGCCTCCCCAGTTTTGTTCTGGAAAGGGATGGAGGAAAAAACATACATATACTTCTCTTCCTAACTACTGACTAGCTGGTGCTGCTTAGATCTGCCAATGGTGCTGATCTGAGGCAGTGCTGGTATGCAGTCTCTAATTTATTTTGTCCATCTGCTTTTCCTACTTCTAATTGGTGTGTGTTAAGAGGGAAAATACTCTTAAAGAGTGTTTAGGATGAGGGATGCTGCTGGACTCTCTAAAAGCAGATTGAAACATTTGCTCTTTGTTGGGCAGATCAGGCTGTATCTCAGCAACCATCTCGTATTTGGCGAGATTATTGCTTTTACATGAAGTGGTTACATGCTCTGAGGTAGTTATTGGTGGGAAGGATGCATTCCTAAAAGTGAGAGGTCTTTTTTAGCAGGTTCTGCAAACTTGTAAAATATTTATGTTGTACCCTGCATATACTGCAGTTTCTTTTATAAACATTGAGCTTTATGTGTCCTACTAATGCTTAAGATATGAAAAGTGCATTCAAATAGGCATCTTGAATAAGGGTCTGTGCACGCTAAAACAGCAGTCTTACAGTTGGGCCATTTACTTCTCTCTTAACTCAGTGGAGAGCATCAGAAAGGTGCCTGAAGTCTAATCTGCAGCACTTTTCTGATCCTAAAGCCATGGCTTTGTTCAGGGAGAGTTAGTTGTATTAAAGCCTGAACTCTCACCTGAGAGCAGAACTTCACAACCCATGCAGAAGTCTGCCTACTGAACCACTGCCACCTCGCAAACTGCAGAAATAGAAGACAGTTAAACATTGCTGGGACTAAAATGGACAATTTCATTCATATATTTTTGTTCTTCTTGTTTTCCCTACACTTTCTGGATGGGAGTCATGCTGTCTAAGCTAACTAGCTGGTAGTTTACACTGAACTGGTCATTTAAACAACTTGTGTGAAGGGAGGAGCATCCCCACAGGTGATTTGCTTTAGAGGTGCTGCTCCTTAAATACCAGCTTCAGAGCAGAGTCTAATAGCTAGCTGAGACTAAGCTTTAAGGAGGTAAAGTGGAGTAACACAAATTACTCTTTTTCAACTAATTTTCAGCTTTCTAGTGAGATTGGCATTCAATTTTCAAACAGCACCAGAGAAATCTCTGCATTCAAGTAGATGGATGCTATGTGGGTTTTATCCATTTCATAGCATGAATGTATTTTTTTTTTATAATATAGAATCATCAACCATTTTTGATGAAATAAAACCTACCCATCTGTCAGTAACTTGCTATGTTATTTTCAAATGTAATTTGTCCCAATACTTATCTTAGCTAAAATGCTTTATAATAGTAGCTCCACTCTTCTAGTAGGTACAGTATGAAATTTTGGCAACATACACTATTTCTTACAAATACTCTACTTTTATTTCTTATTTGCATCATTCCTCAAAGAATTACAGTGTGTTTTGTCTTTATCATTCTATAGGACCCTGGTAATAGTATATGGATTCTGTTGGAGATAGAGTGTCATACAAGTATTGGATGAAATACCTACCTAGCAAACAGCCTTGCTGGTAAGCCACTTGTATATTCTTTCTTCGCTTTTGCAATGTTTTATGTCAAGCTATGCAAAGGAAGGCTTTGATCATGTTCAATTACATATTTACTGAAAAAAAAAGATGTTTTAGATATTTACAGTTCCCTTTGCCTTTACCAAATAACTTCAGTATTATTAGATCGTGTTTTCTCCCTCCCTTGAGAGACACGTTTTCAGTTTTATTTTGTGCCTCTGTGTATCATGATGTTCTGGAGGTTGTTTTATCTACTGATGCTCAGTCATAAGAAATGTGGAAAAATCAGTTTCATGGGTTTCTGAAGGAGTCAGAAAGCTTCTTGCTATTTCTTAGTTTGGGGGTTGTACTTACTCTAATTTACTGGTATGCAATTTATTGATATTTACTGGCGTGCTTTTGGTTTGTTGTGATGCCAAAAAGTGTGAGGCTATAAACATGAATGCAGTTTATACTTGCAGTTGATTAATGTGTGTCAGATATTAAAAGTATTTAAACAGTATTAAGACAATCACACCCCACTTAAAGGATTACTTATAAGGTTACTACTCAGGAACACCTGAGCTCTAGTCCTATTGCTACCTCTGGTTTCTTGTATGACCTTGCATGAGTCATTTCTGAAGAGGGAGACCTGGGTTTCTGTGAGGGGATACAGTAATGTAGAACTGAATTGCTCTTCTTTACATAATTGGAGAGCTCATTAGGTACCTGTTAAGAATGACTAAAACCCATTAAGGCTGATAAGACTTATTTCTTAAAAAGAAAAAGACCTTAACAAAAATGAAATAATATAAAACATAACTTTAGTTTCTAATGGAGCTGCTTTAACTCTTGCATTCCCAGTACTGTCCTCACTGCTGATTGCTGCTTCCATCAACTGGGGGTAAAATCCACATTTCAAACATTGTTAGGGATTTTGTGTCTGACAATGAGGCAAAGATTTATGGATTGAAAACAGAGAAACTCAAGGTGAGATCACCAGATTTAACTTGCCAGGTTGCTCTATAAGGAGGTACATGCTCTACATATAAAAAGGACATTTTATTTGATGTTGGCCACGGAAAAACTTGCCACTTTGAAATGTCACTAGTTTAAAAGAAATGGGTTTTTTCTGTTAAGTCTTTATGAGGGAGAAACAAAATGTCTTTGCAGTGTAGTTTCACGTATCACCTGGATATGTACCAGGAGGAAGGGATCCAAACTTTTACTTAGGAGAAGGGCATTTATTTCCACAGATATTGTTTGAAACTCAACTGGACAAGTCCCAAAGCAACCTCATCCTGTTAGACTTGCTTTTGGGGGAGGGTTGGACTAGACACTCAGAAGCCCATTCCAAAGTCACTTATTCTAAGGGTCTGTGAGTCTTTGTAGTTAGGCGATAGGTGTGATGATCAGAAAACTTTGTGATGTACACACATGAAGGTACTTTACTTAATCTTCAAGAGAAGTAGCATGATTTCCTGTAGAATGGACAAGACCAACTGAACTCTAAAGGTGCTGAGGGAAGATATGGAGCCAGAAAAAAAGGAAGAGGGATTTCTTTAGTAAGGTTGGGATCCAACTGTGGGAGATAATTAGGTACCTAATACCATAGGTGTGCATATGATTTGTCCTGTGGTTTTCAAATTTTCCTTTAAATGCTTTTGTTTTAGAGTCTGACTTGCTCTCAGAAGTCTGTGCGATCACTGACTGCTTTGATCACTGGAGGGCACAGATTTTCACATGCTGGGCAAGCCAGAAGCTCACTTGGGGAATCATGACTGATTTTACAGAGGGAACTCTGTGTCCAGTCTCCCAAGCAGGGGCTTATAAAATGCCGCAGGTGAATATGAATGAAGAATAGTAGGTTTCCATAAAAATGACAAATGTCATTTTACAGTGGATTAAAGTACAGCCTGCAAACTGCTAAATAATCCTTCTGCTCTGCTCAGTATTGGTACAACCTCAGGGAATGTCCACCCTGGGACATTTTAGGAAAGCTATGGACCAGCTGGATGTAGACCTCGGAGGTGAAACAAGGGTGAGCTATGAGAGGTTCATGAGTAAGACCTAAAAGAAAAGAAAGAAGTGCTTGAGATGGTTTATGGTAAAAGGGGATTGATGAGCTTCAAATATATGACAGGCTGTTAGAAAAAGTAGATATTTTCTTCTTCCTTCTGGTTTCATACTGGACAGATCAAAAGGTAGGGAATTTAAACCAAAAGTGGCAGGTAGCAGCAGAAAGCTTGGACAGGTTGGGAAAATAAGGTGTTGGATGTATTGTGGAGATGGTCACTGGAGGACTTTCAGAATAGGCTGAAGAAACTTCTGTCAGGTATAACACTGGGATAAAGGCCTGGATTCAGTTGTCTCCTGGGGTCTCTACCAGCCCTGCTCGTCCCTAATTGGCTGCCCCTGGATCTGGAGCACCAATTATCAGATTGTTATAGTTGCTGTTCTTAAAGGAAATGGTTGTGTAGAAAAGGAGATGGGGTGAGGGGAGAAAGAGAGTGGATAAACACACCTCTGTATGTACATTATAGTGAGCAGTCAATGCAATTGCACCAGGTAAAGTCTTTATTGTCTAAATTAGGAATAGACAGTATCAACTTCTGTTTGATGGAAGCTGAATCCCTGACAAGACACTCTCATTTACAGTCATAAAACTCAAACTGCAGTCTCAATGTGTTAAAAATATAAAGACAATATCTGGTTACCCTGTTTCCTCTAAAACAGCGTGACTCAGATACCCCATTCAAAATCAACAGCCCCTGTATTGCATTCATTATAAGACTTGACATATCAACTGATTTAGGTTACAGATTGATGCTTTTAGCAGCAAAACACTGCCATACTGGGGATCTGAAGGCATCTGAGCGTACCACAAAATAGCTGTGATGAACATACACAGCAACTGTGTATGTTCTAAAAAATAGAATATATATTCTATTATGTTCTAAAAAATTATATGTTTTATATAAATTTTATATTTTTTATATAAAAAATTATATGTTCTAAAAAATAGAATAATAAACTAACTACATGTGTGGGCATAATATTGTTTGGGATAGAGAAGAAATTAGTGACTGGAAAGAAAACTATGATGAGCTCAATAGATCAACTGCAAGAAGTAGCAGCTGCTTCCACACACTAGGAATCATAATCTCTTTAGCAAATAATCTTGTTGTTTATATGCCTTACTGTTAGGTGTATGAATTGACAAATGACATAGTTCTCCATATATCTCAATTGTATGGAAACATAAGTAGTTATAATAGTCCTTTTCTGTGTGACTAGTGGAATCTGAAACCTGCTTGAAAAGGGCTCTTTGGAGCTGAGCTCCAGCTTTTCATTTCTGTACTCTTTATCTGTACTTCACCAGCTTGAATAATGCCAATTAGAGCTGCTGCTGTATAAGTCACCTTTTAATTTTCTCCTTCTCATGTCTAAACATACAAATTTGGGTGTTGACTGTTCTGATGGATTGTTTGAATGAAAAAAGAAATCAATTTAAGATAAAAATAAGTGTTCTTTCTGTCTGCAAAATTTCTGGCCTTAATACCCTTGATGCTCATCCAGCACAGGTGCTCTACTATGTAATTACTGGAAACAGCTTGAAATAAAACACTGAAATAGGACTTGTAACCTTGAAAATATTACTATTACATTATGTAGGGGCAGTTGCAGGATTGCATATGTGTCGTGTTCTGGTCTTTCACTGTCTGAGGCCTGAAACTGTAGCAGTAGTGCTGACAAATAAACTGAAAGTTCAGATTTCCTTCCAGAAAACATTTACTTGAGCTGTGAATGATGGGAGACTGGAGTTAAAAGTAAAGAGTCACTCTGCTGAAATCCCGGTCAGCCACACCTTGAAACCTTTCAAGGCTGAATCCATTGATCTAAAATGTTTTTAGCATTCCCATTTCCTTACGGTCTGAAAAATAATTAATATTGAACAGAGAGATTCCAGCTGCAGCTGGAGCATTTTCAATAAATAAAGAGTTAAATACAGCCCAGGGCAGATGCTGGGAACCCTCACCCATACTTGAAAGCTACAAGCTGGTTCCTATTTTATAGCAGATCCCAGGTTGAGGGGCAGTGATTAATCCTGCTTTTGACAGAGGAAAAGGTATACTTTATCCCTGGAAATGTTTAAAAATGCAGTTTTACTGTAGAAAAGTTGCATTCATCATCATTGATGTTTTTCTGACGTGGTTCTGTGGACGATTGCTGCCTAGTGATGAACAGTCTCTTTCTCCAGTCCAGAATCCCCTGTAGAAATCCATTTTACATTAAAATGTACTTGGAACTTGACTCTTTGCAGCTCCCTTGCAGTGCCAGTGCAGTTGTTTAGATCCAGCTGGGAAGCTCTTTTCGGCTTTGGCATTGCACATCCTCATACCGCCAACCAGTGATGTGTCCTGTGTGCTGTATACCTACACAAAGTTCAAGTTGTGTTTCTTTAGTTTGGGTTACTGGGGAAGATGAAAGATACCAGTTAAAGCAATACTGCATGTCCCTGTAGCAATATTTGAGTCAAAACATGATTATACATTGTGTTCAGGTAGCTAAAGAAGGCTCAAAGTATCAATGCTGGCTTCAAAACTGAGCAACAATGTGGTGTGCCTATTTTCGAAGAGATGGTTCTTCTGCCTTCTGCCTTCATATTTAATTCCCACAAACCCAGCTCATTAAACAGTTTTAATTCAACTTGAAGAATATTGGACTTTTGTATAGTTCTGTGGAATTTTTTTGCCAAGCTACGCTGTTCTTGGATGTGTGTTATGTATCAAAAAACCCAACTGTTGTCAGTCTGGGATGATGGGTGTATGGTACAATGCCAGAATGCTCATTTCTTTAAAGGTGTGTTTGGATTTGTGTTTGGGCCTTCTTGAGAAGCAATTGTTCATTCAGCTCAAAGCAATGCAGTGATTAAACAGATACCTCCTAGCAGTGTCTAGGAAGTTGTAGGTAAGGTCATAGTCTATAGATTTCCTGGCTCTCTTGAAAATCAAATAGGTCAGGTTTTGCCAGAGTGGCAAGAAATCAAGCACTCCTTTAAGGAGAAGCTTAACCCAGATTTCTGGGTCACTGTGTGCTGTTTTGCCCATTGTAACCCTGTAGAAAGAAAGGTTAACCAAAGGAGAGGTGATTATGTTACACAGTGGTTCACATCCATGCACATGCTTAGAAGAAACTGTCTGACTGCTAGGGATTCATGCAAGAGTGTGCTGACTGGAAGTACCACCATTCTGTGGCGCATGTCAGTTTGGTAATCTGAGAAGCAGAAGGTGTTATACAATACACAGTCCATCTCCTCCTGAAGATTCTCTAACCAGAATGAGAGGAAAACAAAACAAACAAAACCTCCCCTACTTTAGATTAGATTTAATCCACCTCAGCAAAAGCATATATTCTAAGGTGGTAGACTTAATGCAGAAAGCCAGAAGAATGTGGAGAAAAATATGAAAGTGGGTTAACAGAATGTTGGTTCCCTTCTAGTTCAGAAGTTTTAAGGTATTAGCTGAGATTTTAGGTTAGATCATAAGCAAGGATGGCTCTATCTCACAAGACATCTGGTTCTGAAATTAAAAAGCCAACAACTGCAGGATTGCACACTGTTAGCAATCTTTGTTTAATAGAGATCCATGATTCTGAAAGATATGTGACTTAAAACCTACTAGGGAGTGGAAAGCAATTAATAGTTGTAACATTTTATAGTACCTTTTATCCAAGGATCTCAAAACGCATTACTGGGTTTAATTAGGCCTCACTCCATGCAATAGCCAACTGGAATAGCAAAAGTTCTTTTTTTCCTGTATATAGAGGAACTTGAGACACAGAGGTTAAATGACTTGACAGTGATTACGTAAAAGCAAATAGTAATGATAGGAATAAATCCCAAAGCTCCCGCCTTCCAGTTCCATGTTCTAGCCAAGTTTTCTTCCTCTACATTAAACCCATGGCTTTTTCTTACCTGTCCTGTAACATGTGTGACTTTGGTTACATGATCACCCCCCAGGTAATTAGAAAAACTTTCATCCTTTTCAGAAAGGAAAAAATCAGTAAAAGACCACTTCCTGTTCCCAGGTAGAGGAGAAGCTGTTCCTATTTACTGCAGTGAGTGCTGTGAAAGATATAGAAGAGCAGGCTCCAGAGATAAACCTGCTGACTTTGGAGATAATGAATAAGGGTTTGTGTTTCTGCATACTATAGTTTGAGGGGTGGGGGTGTTGCAGGTGATATAAAATGTAAGGAATGATGCCTGCAGTATTATCGGGAATCCCGCATCACAAAACATTCTTAAGGCTGTGAAGGAAATGGTCTTCTGGGAAAAGATAATAGGGAATCATCTCAGCCAGGTATAGCCCTGAAGCTGGGAAGTATTGCATAGGAAACACAGGCATCTATCTACTCCGGCAAACTATTAAATGCTAAGAGTCCTTAGCAAGAAACAGAGGGAAAGGAGGTCAATATGATTAAATTAGCAGATAATGGAGATAATTCTGTTGTTGTGTCTCTAACAGCAACTTGACTGAGGATATTGAATCAGATAATATGATTTGTTTCTTGTACTTTAAGGTACATTTTGAAAATAGTAGGTAAAAGGAAATAAGCAAGACAACTAGCTTAACACTAGTGGCCTGGATAAAAGCTGAGTTGCTTCCATCTCTCAGCAACCTAATTTCAAAGAACCTGATGTTTTCATTTATATAATTGGTTGTTTGTCAGATGCTGATAATGATTATGGGTTTAAACTTAAACAAGGGAAGTTCAGGTTAGATAAAAGGAAGTTCTTTACTCTGAGGGTGGTGAGGCACTGAAACAGGTTGCCCAAAGAAGTGGTAAATGCTCCGTCCCTGGCAGTGTTCAAGGCCAGGTTGGACAGAGCCTTGGGTGACATGGTCTAGTGTGAGATGTCCCTGCCTGTGGCAGGGGGTTGGAACTGGATAATCTTAAGGTCCTTTCTAACCCAAACCAGTCTGTGATTCTGAACATACAGAAGTCCATGGGACTTGATGATTTCCATCCACGGGTCCTGAAGGAGCTGGTGAATGAAGTTGCTAAGCCACTGGCCGTCATATTTGAAAAGTCATGGCAGTCAGGTGAAGTTCCTGAAAACTGGAAAAAGGGAAATATAACCCCCATTTTCAAGAAGGGGAAAATGGATGACCCGGGGAATTACAGAGCAGTCAGTCTCACCTCTGTGCCTGGCAAAATCTTGGAGCAGATTCTCCTGGAAGACATGCTAAGGCACGTGAAAAACAAGGAGGAGCTTGGTGACAGCCAGCATGGCTTCACTAAGGGGAAATCCTGCCTGACCAATTTGGTGGCCTTCTATGATGGGGCTACGAAACTGATGGACAGGGGCAGAGCAGTTGACGTCATCTACCTGGACTTGTGCAAAGCGTTTGACGCTGTCCCACACGACATCCTTGTCTCTAAATTGGAAAGACATCAATTTGATAGGTAAAGATGTATAAAGAGCTGGCTGGATGACCGGACGCAAAGAGTTGTGGTCAATGGCTCGATGTCCGGCTGGAGACCAGTAATGAGTCGTGTTCCTCAGGGATCGGTGTTGGGACCGGTCTTGTTCAACATCTTTGTCGGTGACATGGACAGTGGGATTGAGTGCGCCCTCAGCAAGTTTGCCGATGACACCAAGCTGTGTGGTTGGGTTGATACACCGGAGAGAAGGGATGCCATCCAGAGGGACCTCGACACGCTTGTGAGGTGGGCTGATGCCAACCTGATGAAGTTTAACCATGCCAAGTGCAAGGTCCTACACCTGGGTAGGAGCAATCTGAGGCACAGCTACAGGTTGGGCAGAGAAGAGATTCAGAGCAGCCCTGCAGAGAAGGACTTGGGGGTGTTGGTTGATGAGAAAATGAACATGAGCCGGCTGCAGTGTGCGCTTGCAGCCCAGAAAGCAACCGTACCCTGGGCTGCGTTAAAAGAAGCAGGTCAAAGGAGGTGATCCTGCCCCTCTACTCTGCTCTCGTGAGACCTCACTTGGAGCATTGTGTGCAGTTCTGGTGTCCTCAACATCAAAAGGACATGGAGCTGTTGGAACAAGTGCAGAGGAGGCCACAAGGATGACCAGGGGCTGGAGCACCTCCTGTATGGAGGCAGGCTGAAAAAATTGGGGCTCTTCAGCTTGGAGAAGAGAAGGCTGAGTGGAGACCTCATAGCAGCCTTCCAGTATTTGAAGGGGGGCTATAGGGATGCTGGGGAGGGACTCTTCGTTGGGACTGTAGTGACAGGACAAGGGATGATGGGTTGAAACTTCAACAGGAGAAGTTTAGATTGGATCTAAGGAAGAAGTTCTTTACTGAGAGGGTGGTGAGGCACTGGAATGGGTTGCCCAGGGAGGTTGTGAATGCTCCATCCTTGGCGGTGTTCAAGGCCAGGTTGGATGAGGCCTTGGATGGCATGGTTTAGTGTGAGGTGTCCCTGCCCATGGCAGAGAGGTTGGAACTAGATAATCTTAAGGTCCTTTCCAACCCTAACTGTTCTATGATTACTGACAAGACAGCACCTAGTTGAGACCTTACACAGAGAAAACAAGGTGGCTCATGAAATGTCTTTATGCTTAGCTTTATGTCAAATGTTGGGAGTGTCAATCCATTTCTTTTGTCTCTGTAACTGACTCTCACTAATTTCATTGTAATCACCCACGCTGAATACTAGAGCTGGCCAACCAGTGCAAATATTTTACCATTTTTCAGCACCAGGAGGACCTAAGAAGTTCTGTGTTGAGGTATCATGGGAAGAAATGTTCAGTCAACTACGGAGTTCAGAATATATTTAATCACGTGCATTGATTGAAGTATTCACAATCCAAGTGATCCTGAACACTGTTACACAGTCAGAGTGCAACAACATTGTCCAGGCAAAACAAGCCAGCACATTCTCATTTCAGAGGTGATGCTGTGAATTGATTCACAGGGGTTTGTTACCACAAGTTACTTGCCAAATGTTCTTTGTGAAAAAGCTAAAATAGCAAAGGTATATGTTAGGAAAGTAGAAGCTGCTTGAATTCTACTTAGACGGCATTGAAGTGACTTCACTGTTCACACTTCACAAAATCTGCTGAACGTAGACTTGACTTTTAAATAAATACCCAATCTTTGCAGTTCTAATCAGGGATTCTAAAAAGGCAGATGCAGGCATTGCAAATGATTTTGCTCTGTGTTACATTTGTCAAAAGCTGTCAGAATGTAGTAAAAAGGTGTTTATACAGAGTAATATGCTGCTTGAACTCCTGTACATCTTGTAGATGGAAGGTTTCATATTGGTGATTCGTAAGAATGAAAGAGTTCCAAATGGGCCTGTTATTTCATGGCTTTACTAATTTATATATGATGCGTTTCTACACTTTTACGTATCTGCAAATTACAGCCAACACTTGAGGTTTGAAAAAGAAATCTAATCACATAGAGAAAGACCAATCTGCTTCACACTGAACTATGGTTATGTAGTTAGATTGTAGGCATTGTATACAAAATAATGATTATTTTACCTATAATATTTCGTGTCTTTATACATGGATAAAAGAACTTTGTTCAAAAATGGAGTTTGTGTCCATTTGTGGAGAAAATTGGGGAGGGAGAGGGGGATTTCTGCATATGCTGAAACAAAGCGCACAAGAGATTTTTATACAGTTGTGTGTGCCTATTGTCTTCTACATTGTGTCTCTGATCCACTCATAGAGCTTATTGACCTTCAGAAACAAACAAATCAAAGCTGTTGAGTTCTATTTAATGTGCTAATTTGAAGTAGTCTTTTAAAAACCAGTATATATTACAGTTATTGTCATATGTAGCAGGAAATATATTCCTCTGGAAAATGCGTAAGAAAGATATATCCTGCTGGTGAACAGATGCATGCTGTTTGTTTTGATTGCTGCCTAAATGAATACTGTAACCAACATAGTAATACAAGTTTTATTTACTCTCTTTTTGTGATTATTATTAGCTGAAAATTAAAATTAACAAATCCATAAGCTACTGGCAGGCAAAAGTGGAAAGAAGGAAGAAATTATCAGGGAGAAAGAGAGCACTTACTATTATATTTGGACAGCTGGTCTAGTTACATTCGTAAGCATGCTAAATAAGGAATGAAGTGGTGAGAGAAAATGGTACCTTCAAGACCATATATGAACCGGTCTTCTTTAGTGTGAAAAGGATGTGAGTTTTTTTTTCCTTATGATTTATGGGATTAATAATAAAGAGTTTTTAAAATTACTAAAAGATGAACCTTCTAAGACAAGTTTTTCTCTTTTGAAATTCAGAGCATAGGGAGGAAATTACGTTTGCCTCTTGATAACTTCCAAAGATACTACCAGATTGTCCTAATTTTTCTGAGGCATCTTTGTCCATGTTGCAGGGGCAGAAATGTCTCAGAAGACCCTGAACTGCAAATTGTGTGAGATTAGGAGCTTACTGAGGGATGAGTTCAAAATGCCATGATGGATCTGCTGTGTTTTCATACCTGTGGTAGAATAGACACTCAACCTCCACTGTAGAAATTAAAACTGCCCTTCTTTTGAAACATGCAGAATTATCTTCATTTCCTATTAGAACACATTGGCAAAGATCACAATCTCCAAAGCTTCCTATTTATAAATAAAATTCAGAGGGAGAATTATTTTCTACCGTAGGCTCAGGCCAGAATTCCATAACTACACTTGATTTGAATTTTATGCTTTGAAATTGAAACACTATGAAAACCTATGAAAAATGTACCGCATCTTCCCAAAGTTACAGATCTTATTTCACTGATTCTGCTGGCTTTGGCTGGAGTAGAGAGTTCATTTTCTTCACAGTAGCTGATATAGGGCTTTTGGGGGTTTGTGTTGAAAACAATGTTGATCACACAGGGATATTTTCCTTATTGCTGAGCAGTGCTTACACAACATCAAGGCTTTTCCTACTCCTCACACCACTCCACCAGAGAGTGGGCTGGAGGTGCACAAGGAATTGGAGGGGATACAAGGAAGGACTGCTGATCCCCACTGACTACAGGAATATTCCAAACCATATGATGTCATAACCACATGAGGTCATGCTCAGTATGCAAAGCTGGGGGGAGATTGACCGGGGAGGCTGCTGCTGAGGGATCGACAGGGCACGAGTTGGTTGATGGTAAGAAATTGTCTTCATTTGCATAATTTGTTTCTCTTGGGTTTTATTTCTCATTCCTTGTTATTTTCCTTTTCATTATAATTTTATTGTTGTACAATATTTTAGTTCAGTTATTAGGATGTTCTTATCTCAACCCATGAGTTTTCTCTCTTTTACATTTCCAATTCTCTTCTCTCCATACTGCTGGAGTGGGGCTGGGGGTAAGCAAGCAGTTGTGTGGTGCTTAGCTGCTGGCTGGGGTTAAACCATAAAATCATAGAATAGCTAGGGTTGAAAAGGGCCTTAAGATCACCTAGTTCCAACCCCGCTTGCCATGGGCAGGGACATGACATTCGTATACCCAATAAACGTTCTGAAAGTCTGCAAATTTATCTTTGTAAAACACAGCTGTTTCATATTTTGTCTTCTATCATTGTAATAATGTGGGCCTTTTCAATTTCCCATATATCTAAAATACACTTTTTTGTGCAGTGATTGCATTTGAATAAATTGTTTTAAGGTTGAAGGAATTTTTTTTTGCCATTACTCTAGGTCCTTTGACAGAGGATGATGAATAACATTCTTAAAGAGAGTTTCATGATGAACAACCTCCTCAGAATTTCTCTTATTTGTTCTTATCTTTAATAGCTGCATCGTTGTTCATAGCCTAAATCCCTGTAGGGATGGGACCTGGATACACAAACTTCTTTCCATATTACTACCTTCCTTTGAAAGAATGTATGAGCGTACATCTGGGGAATAAATTTAAGTGTGATCTATAGTCTGGAGATCATGGGGACCAGGACTGCAAAGTATAGAATAGTAGAATAGTTAGGGTTGGAAAGGACCTTAAGATCATCAAGTTCCAAACTATAGTGTGGAATTATAGTTCTGAGTTATATTGTACACAAAACCAGAGTAACTGAATACTAGAGTCCACCTACAAGATGACCCCTTCCCAATTAAAATGACTTCTTTTAAAATATGAAATTCCTAAAATTCAATCCAGTCTTCATGCTTCAACAGTTCTTATTTCGCTGTGATCACTGAAGCCAATTATGACAAGCTCTACTCTGTTGTGAATTCTTGCTGGATGTTCAATTAAATCTGTCACTGGGGAATCATTAACACCTCATATGCTAATGGTCAGTGTATTGTGAAGAGGCATCACTTGTAGTATCAGTTTAAGTATTGACACACACCCCCCTAAAGCAGGGGCAAGTAATTATTTAGATGATTTAAATGTACATTTCTATGTTTTTAGAATAATGGTATTTGGATTTTCTTTCATTTTAAATGGCAAAATTCAGAAATATTATTAAGCCAAACCCACAAGTATATTTAGCTTCCCAGTTCTAACTGAAGGACTTGAAATCCTAGTCCCAAAAAGGGCTCTGTAGTCTCTTCAATGCAAGAAAAGAAACTGGGTAGCAGATAACGCACAAGTGGTAGAACTGCTGGGCTGAAAGCAGTTCCACCGTAGGAAATTAAAGTAAAAAGGCTCAAAGCTCCTCTGTCTGCTGTAGATGTTAGATGGGACAATTGGAGAGCAACGTGTGCCTGATGTAACGGTGCTTCATACTTAGACAACCAATAGCAAAGAAATAGAAACATGATGGGATAGGAATCTCCTGAGGATGGAACTGGATGACCCTAATGCTTGAAGTTTGCTACCAAACTGATGTTATCCACGTAGTCACAGATTCCCATCAGTCTTGGCCATGATTTATTTCTTAAGAATGATAGAAGGATCTTCTGAGGTCTGAGACTGCCATCATCTAAAGAAAAACATACCACACCACTTATGGCAAGAACGTGGTCAAATACATCGGTTGGGTAAATAATTGCAACAGATATTCAGCACAGAAGCCCATAAGTAATAAATTCAATCTAAAATGTCACTTACAAGGCAGGCTGTTTCTGGGAGCACCAGCTACAGAAGATAAAGCAGCCCTTTCTAGTGGTGCGACTGTATGGTACAGCATGGTCTATTTTTTCATGTGTTCAGTAAACATATGAGCCCGTTTAGCTCTACACAATGTTTATTCATTCCTTTGAAGCTTCAGCAGCACATTCAGCTCTAATGTGTGTTTGAAACGTGATGAAAGTATAAGGCATTCCTGATAGAAATAAAAGAATGATTAAAGAGGTAGTGCAGTAACTGTCAGTCATGTTTTGTGAAGTCATTATCCTGTTGCAGACCTCTTTTTAAGAGACCTATCTCCTTACCAAAATATACATAGTTGCTATTATTGAATAAGATGCTTGTTTTCTCTTTTGCCTAATTCGTGTGTATGCCATGTGTGAACACCTGCATGTCTATCTCTGTATCCCCTTTTCTTTCCGTCCTCAAGATGTAGTTATGAATGCAGCTCTCTAAGCAAACCAAACCAGTTGTGGGCATAAAACCAAATCTACCAAAAATTTGCTATCGAATCAGAGGTATATGGTGATTTTAGTTATTCTAGATGATGTGTGCAATAGGGAATATTTTTCTTTAAAAACTCAAAATAATTATAATAATTAAAATAAAAATATGGGTGGGCTAGTCAGTCTAGGTATTTCTTTGAACTGATGAAAAGGATGTGAACCTAAGTCCATGGGGGCTAAAAATAAATCAACTGTATTCAATTCACTGCAATAGCTGCCTTGATATGTGGCAGTGGTACCAGTTCCCTGTGTTAGCATCTCTATAGCCCTGCACCTCTTTGATATGAAGTTACATGTCTAAGGATGCTGCGTTAGGAAAGGGCAAGGGCCAAACCTTAGCTACAGGTCTTGCATGCAAAATCACATCTATTTATAACAAAGGCTGTTAACAAGAAATCTATATTTCACTGCCTGTTATTGTTGTTCGAACTGTCTTAAATTCTATCAACTCTATCAACCAGATCAGGGTGAGGAAGTTGATGAGGCCTTCTACAAGCAGCTGAGAGCGACCTCACAGTCACAGGACGTGGTCGTCGTGGGGGATTTTAACTTCCCTGATGTTTGCTGGAAGGACTACTCAGCAACCCAGCCACAGTCCAGGAGGTTCCTCCAGTGGATGGATGATAACTTCCTCATGCAAATGGTGGATGAGCCAACCAGGAGAGGAGCGCTGCTGGATCTCATCCTCACTAACAAGGAGGGTCTGGTCGAAGCAGTAAGGGTTGAGGGCTGCCTTGGTTGCAGCGACCACGAGATGGTGGAATTCAGGATCTTGTGTGGTAGGACCAGTACAATAGCAAGTAGAATTGCAACCCTGGACTTCAGCAGGGCAAACTTTGGCCTTTTCAAGCAATTGCTAGGGGAAGTCCCATGGGCAAGGCTGCTTGAAGGTAAAGGGGCCCAAGATAGTTGGTTGGCATTCAAGAATTGCTTATTCCAAGCTCAAGAGCTGAGCATCCCGACACGTAGGAAGTCAAGGAAGAGGGCCAGGAGACCTGCGTGGCTGAATAAGGAACTGCTGGGTATGCTCAAGTGGAAGAGCAGAGTTTATAGGTCATGGAAGGAGGGGCTGGCCACTCGGGAGGAATATAAGGCTGCTGCTAGAAGATGTAGGAAGGCAGCTAGGATGGCTAAGGCCTCCTTAGAATTAAATCTGGCCAGAGGGGTCAAGGACAACAGAAAGAGCTTTTTCAAATACATAGCTGATAAAACTAATACCAGAGGCAAGGTTGGCCCACTGGTGAATGGGATGGGTGCCCTGGTGACAGAAGATACTGAGATGGCAGAGTTATTGAATGCCTTCTTTGTGTCAGTCTACTCTGCCGGAGGCAGTCCTGAAGAGCCCTGTACTCCTGAGACCTCAGATGAAGTCAGGTCACTGGAGCGGTTTGCCTTAGTCCATGAGGAATGGGTTAGGGACCAGTTGAGCAATCTGGACATCCATAAATCCATGGGTCCAGATGGGATGCACTCGCAGGTGTTGAGGGAACTGGCGGAAGTCATTGCTAGACCACTCTCCATCATCTTTACCAAGTCTTGGGAAACGGGATAGGTGCCTGAGGACTGGAGGAAAGCAAATGTCACTCCAGTCTTCAAAAAAGGCAAGAAGGAGGACCCGGGTAACTATAGACCGGTCAGCCTCACCTCCATCCCTGGGAAAGTGATGGAACACCTTATCCTTGATGCCATCTTAAGGCATGTCAAGGATAAGAGGGTTATGAAGGGCAGTCAACATGGCTTTACCAAGGGGAAGTCATGCTTGACCAACCTCCTAGCCTTTTATGAGGAAATAACATTGTGGATGGATGATGGCAGAGCGGTGGATGTGGTCTACCTTGACTTCAGCAAAGCATTTGACACAGTCTCCCACAGCATCCTTATAGCTAAATTGAGGAAGTGTGGCCTGGATGATCAGGTAGTGAGATGGACTGCGAACTGGCTGAAGGACAGAAGCCAGAGAGTTGTAGTCTATGGGGCGGAGTCCAGTTGGAGGCCTGTATCTAGTGGAGTGCCTCAAGGGTCAGTATTGGGACCAGTATTATTTAATATATTCATCAATGATTTAGATGAGGGAATTGAGTGTACTGTCAGCAAGTTTGCTGATGACACTAAGCTGGGAGGAGTGGCTGACACGCCAGAAGGCTGTGCTGCCATCCAGCGGGACCTGGACAGGCTGGAGAGTTGGGCAGGGAGAAACTTGATGAAATATAACAAGGGAAAGTGTAGAGTCCTGCATCTGGGCAGGAACAACCCCAGGTTCCAGTATAGGTTGGGGAACGACCTGTTAGAGAGCAGTGTAGGGGAGAGGGACCTGGGGGTCCTAGTGGACAGCAGGATGACCATGAGCCAACACTGTGCCCTTGTGGCCAGGAAGGCCAATGGCATCCTGGGGTGTATTAGAAGGGGGGTGGTCAGTAGGTCGAGAGAGGTCCTCCTTCCCCTCTACTCGGCCCTGGTGAGACCGCATCTGGAATATTGTGTCCAGTTCTGGGCCCCTCAGTTCAAGAAGGACAGGGACCTGCTGGAGAGAGTCCAGCGCAGGGCGACAAAGATGATTAAGGGAGTGGAGCATCTCCCTTATGAGGAAAGGCTGAGGGAGCTGGGTCTCTATAGTTTGGAGAAGAGGAGACTGCGGGGGGACCTTATTAGTGTATATAAATATATAAAGGGGGAGTGTCATGAGGATGGAGCCAGGCTCTTCTCAATGGCAAACTATGATAAGACAAGGGGTAATGGGTATAAACTGGAACACAAGAGGTTCCACTTAAACTTGAGAAGAAACTTCTTCTCAGTGAGGGTGACAGAACACTGGAACAGGCTGCCCAGGGAGGTTGTGGAGTCTCCTTCTTTGGAGACATTCAAAACCCGCCTGGACACATTGCTGTGTAACCTTATCTAGGTGTTCCTGCTCTGGCAGGGGGATTGGACTAGATGATCTCTTGAGGTCCCTTCCAATCTCTAACATACTGTGATACTGTGATACTGTGAAGTAGGGCAGAAAGGCTGTTTCACTTTTTCTATTTAAAAAAAAATGTGTCTAGGATACTGAATTTATCCATCTGCATTTCTCTGAGAGGATTGCAGAGGGAAACATATTTTACTTATCAATCTCATACAAAATTCAAATAGTTGCTCAAAATGACAACACACTATAAATGTCTTATAGCTGTTAAGTTAGAGCCGCTTGCAGCGCAAAGTGAAAAGGAGAACTTCACAGTTTCCCTGGTGAATAACGCTCTGCAAGGAAACTTCCTTTCTCAACAACTCAAATATGTATTATTTGAACCATGAAATCATGAATTGCTGAGGTTGGGAGTAACTGCTGGAGATTATACAGTTCAGCCATATTGCTCAAAGCAGGGATGGCCAGAGCAGGTTGCTAAGGGGCTGTGTCCAGTCCAGGTTTGATTATTTCCAAGGCTGAACGTGCCGCAACTTCACTGTGCAAACTGTGCCAGTGTTCAACCACTGTCACAATGAAAATAGTGTTTTCTTGTGTTTAAATGGAACTGTGTGTCTTTAAGTTTTGCTTCTCCTGCTTTCACTAGGAACTTATGAGAAGAGCCTCATTTCTTCTTTACTCCATCTTCTTCCCTCCTCACCCAGTCAGGTATTTATACATATTAAGATTCCCCTGAACTGTCTCTTCTCCAGGCTGAACAGTGCCAGGTCTTTCAGCCTCTCCTCATACATCACATTGTCCAATACCTTAATTACGTTCATTGCTCTTTGCTGGACTCACTCCAGTATATCCTAGTCTCTCTGTTGCTGGTATGCCCAGATTGGGATGGGCGCTCAAGATGTGTCTTCACCATTGTTGAGCAAAGTGGATGGATCATGTCCCTCAACCTGCTCATGGTATTTCCAGTGTAGTCAGGAAGCTGGAAGAGCACATTTCTAGCTCATGTTGAGCCTAGTGTCCATTATGACTTTATTTATGCTATAAATACATTGAGAAAGTCTTAGTAGTACAGTCATCAATGCTGCTTTGCCATCTGCAGGCTTTCTTATAGCCCCATAATCCATCATGGTTGATGCAACAACGTAGGCCCCCTTCGGATGATATCGAGAGAACTGGCTACCTGGGATTTGGAGAAGGCTGAGGTTCTTAATGACTTCTTTGCCTCGGTCTTCACTGGCAAAGTCTCTGACCGCACCACCCAAGTCTTGGAAGGCGAACGCAGGGACTGTGAGAATGAAGACCCTAGGCCCACTGTAGGAGAGGATCTGGTTCGAGACCATCTTAAAAACCTAAAGGTACACAAGTCCATGGGACCTGACGGAATCCATCCACGGGTCCTGAAGGAGATGGCGAATGAAGTTGCTAAGCCACTGGCCATTATATTTGAAAAATCATGGCAGTCAGGTGAAGTTCCCGACAACTGGAAAAAGGGAAATATAACCCCCATTTTCAAGAAGGGGAAAATGGATGACCCGGGGAATTACAGAGCAGTCAGTCTCACCTCTGTGCCTGGCAAAATCTTGGAGCAGATTCTCCTGGAAGACATGCTAAGGCACGTGAAAAACAAGGAGGTGGTTGGTGACAGCCAGCATGGCTTCACTAAGGGAAAATCCTGCCTGACCAATTTGGTGACCTTCTATGATGGGGCTATGAAACTGATGGACAGGGGTAGGGCAGTTGATGTCGTCTACTTGGACTTGTGCAAAGCGTTCGACACTGTCCCACATGACATCCTTGTCTCTAAATTGGAGAGACATCAATCTGATGGGTGGACCACTCGGTGGATAAAGAACTGGCTGGATGGCCGCATGCAAAGAGTTGTGGTCAATGGCTCGATGTCCGGCTGGAGACCAGTAACGAGTGATGTCCCTCAGGGATCGGTGTTGGGACCGGTCTTGTTCAATGTCTTTGTCAGTGACATGGACAGTGGGATTGAGTGCGCCCTCAGCAGGTTTGCCGATGACACCAAGCTGTGTGGTTGGGTTGATACGCTGGAGGGAAGGGATGCCATCCAGAGGGACCTCGACACGCTTGTGAGGTGGGCTGATGCCAACCTGATGAAGTTTAACCATGCCAAGTGCAAGGTCCTACACCTGGGTAGGAGCAATCTGAGGCACAGCTACAGGTTGGGCAGAGAAGAGATTCAGAGCAGCCCTGCAGAGAAGGACTTGGGGGTGTTGGTTGATGAGAAAATGAACATGAGCCGGCTGCAGTGTGCGCTCGCAGCCCAGAAAGCAACCGTACCCTGGGCTGCGTTAAAAGAAGCAGGTCAAAGGAGGTGATTCTGCCCCTCTACTCTGCTCTTGGGAGACCTCACTTGGAGCATTGTGTGCAGTTCTGGTGTCCTCAACATAAAAAGGACATGGAACTGTTGGAACAAGTGCAGAGGAGGCCACAAGGATGACCAGGGCCTGGAGCACCTCCTGTATGGAGACAGGCTGAGAAAGTTGGGTCTGTTCAGCCTGGAGAAGAGAAGGCTGAGTGGAGACCTCATAGCAGCCTTCCAGTATCTGAAGGGGGGCTATAGGGATGCTGGGGAGGGACTCTTCGTTGGGACTGTAGTGACAGGACAAGGGATAACGGGTTCAAACTGAAACAGGGGAAGTTTAGATTGTATCTAAGGAAGAAATTCTTTACTGAGAGGGTGGTGAGGCACTGGAATGGGTTGCCCAGGGAGGTTGTGAATGCTCCATCCTTGGTGTTGTTCAAAGCCAGGTTGGATGAGGCCTTGGGTGCCATAGTTTAGTGTGAGGTGTCCCTGCCCATGGCAGAGAGGTTGGAACTGGATGATCTTAAGGTCCTTTCCAACCCTAACTATTCTATGATTCTATGCTGTTGACTCTCCAGGGTTATGGGCTTCCTTTTTCTATTCCTGATGCATTATGATGAAGCTCATCACACAACAGACACTGATGTGGTAGAGGAAAGAGAAGGGTTTAAGAAGGGAGCAGGGGAAGGTTAGAATATTTTTCATTAGAATGTGACAGGTCTATACCTCTGATCAGAGCTAAGAAAAGTCTTAACTGTCCTGTTTTTGCACCGAAAGAGATCTTTATTGGTGTGTATCAGTGGACATTCAGGCAGCAAAGGTCTATTAGATCACTTTGTTATTCTCTTTGATAATGCAGTAATGTTCCTTGATGTACATTTAATCAGTTTTTGTTCAAGCTACTTTTAAATGTCAAGAAATGGGGCTTATATTATTCCCCTTTGGAGATTACTCTATAGATTAATAGGTCTCACTCTTCTCTTTGTCTTCTTTTCCCACTTCTCTCAACATTCAACCATTATCTTCCATTTCTCAATTTTATCCCATAACTCAGAGCCATACCCATTATTACACTAAGTTAATTCTTCCCCTTTTTTTTAAACTAAACCCTTTCAAATAGCTGCAGGCAGTTATCATTCCTCTCTCCACATCTCTAGGCATGTTGCTATTAAAAACAGTGAATAGAACAGGAATGGAAATCAGTCATGTGATGACTACTGTTCTTGGGTATTAGATTATGCTTTTTTTAGGTTATCACATGTAAACGAGTGTTGCAAATAAAAGATGACTTATGCAAAATGTGAGAATAGAGATAATGAATTGCTTACAAAGGTGATTTGTATGGTCACAATATGAAAAATTGCATTTTGCACATCTTCTGCATAAAAATCGCACGTGGCCCATAGAAAGTAGTTAATGCCTCTCAGCAATTGTGTTCTGACTTAATTGGCACACACTGCCTCAAATAAATACTTCCCAAACTTCCCTCCTGCCCATTTTACTATCTGGTAATTATGGAATTGAAACTGGTTTGCTTCTATTACTGTTACAGATCTCTTATTCTCCTGGAAAGAAATTAAAATCATTCAGTCTTAGTAAGTAAAATGCTAAAGTGAGCAAGCATAAAACAAACTGCAACTATTTCCCCTAAAATCTAGGCAGTTCCTAAATACCCTGCAGACATGTTGCATTAGATCCTAACCTTTTTTTCTGTCAGATACAGAAAGGAAGGTGTCAATAGGTGAAATCAATGGTACAGTACTTATTTTAGTTTTTTGGTGAGAGTGTATTTATAATACAGTGTTTGCTAAGCAGACAACGGCTACAGCATGACTATCCTCTTAGAAAAGCCTGTAGAGTTCCTTTTTAATACAGAAATCCCTGCTAACTTTCAGGGCCTCGGGTGCTATGAACAATTAATAGGGATGCCATATTCCAGGGTTTTTTTTAGGGAATGAAGGCACTTGTTTTAACTCTCTTCTGTGGAAAGTTGATCAGAAAAGCCAATGGAGCAGTATCAGAGTTTGTCTATATATATGCTTATACCCAAATATAGCTGTGTATGTGCCTGCGCGTGAATATATATAATGTAATATAATATGCATTTTGAATGTCTGATTCTGTTGATTGTATAGGCTAAATCAGCCTCCTCATTAAATCAATTTCAAAGGGAAATGAATATATTTAAAGAGTGAGACATGTCTAGCATTTCTCTTGATGAGCTAAATCCATTCTAAGTGTATGAAAGTCATCAGAGTTACTGGGGGGATGCAGTCATCTTGGTGCTTGCATAGGATTATGAATGTACGGGCACTTGTTAAGTATCTTTCTTACTAATTACACTCATTACTTTTCACTTGCAAATGCTGGAATACGAAACTGTTCCTGCTGTCAGACATAATGCTACCCGTGGCTTGGACTGAGTTTCTGCGGGTCTGTGTGCAGAAATAGGGAAGCTGTGTAAGCAAAATGTATGTTTAGAAACTGAAACAAGCTTTGAACGATAAGTTTTGTGGAGCTTATATACCAGGAGCAAGATTTTCTTCCCCCAGTATCCTTTTTCAAGTTATTAGGAACTCAAGTCTTTTGTCCTTTACATGCCTTTACTTCACTTTATCTACATAGAAAAAGGTGAATAGATTACATTGTATAGAGACCATATTGCTGTGCTTTTAGTTTGGTAGAGAGTGAGTGAAGGCCTTGGTTTCTTAGCTATTACATGGTAGGCAGCTTATCAAAATGGGTTTGATATCTACTAATATTTGTGCTTGGATAAATGTTCCTGGAAAAATCTGGTTTGGTGTCAGATATTTGGTGTTGGTCTCTCTTTCCTGTAAAATCACATTCACCCAGAGAAAACTGCACAGTCTCTTGAAACAAGGATAACACAATTTAGGATCAATGTGGCCTAACATTTGAAAGGAGGATTTAATGTTCAGCATAAGTAGTACTTTGTCCAGTATTGCAGAAAATCAGAATCAGTGTCTGCCTGCCTTCCGTGATAAGCTTACTGTTTCAAGGTCAGAGATATAACAGAGAGAGCAAGCAAAGTGTGGTGCAAACATTTTTTGTCTAGATTAATGGCTAGGACTCTGATGTTTAAGTAGAAATAGATTGTGTTAGGTTTATATTAGGAGAAAGAAAAGACAAACCCAAAATAGTCATAATTTAGTCAACAGTTGATTATCTTTTTCTAGGGGAGATGCAGCTTAAAAGCATTTTAGTGTGGTTACCTAGAGAAATAAGTTTTATTGTATTTCCCTGCTTGTATCTCCCATCACTCCCAATGTCCTGTACAAATCCGATCTATACAGCAGAAAAAATAGATACCAAGTTGTAAGCTTCAGTGAAAACTGGTGTCTGGGTATAGAAAGTAAACTTTCACAAAGATCCTTACCAAAGAAAAGCTCTGAGATGTCTGTTATATGTCCAGTGTGGAGACTCATCTACAAGCATGTATCTGAAATAGCCACAGAACTTGCTTCCTGTCCCTGTAGCATGGAAGGGAAAGGGAGTTTTGATCTCAGTGGGAAGATACCAAGGATGCTGTGAGGAACTGAACCCTACATCCTGCAATACTCTGAAAGTAATAGGAAGGCAGCTGAGGTGTTGGCATATTGAGAGTTACTGGGCACACGTTTGTAGGAATACAAGCTTCATTAGCCCCATTGCTCACTGAGAAACTTGTGTAAATCATCACATAGGAGTTAATGAGTGAGAAAAGCCCAAGAACTCTAGTGGGTAGGACCTGATTCTCAGCAGAAATAGGTACGGATTTATCTTGGTAATCTTCAAAGTATTAAACTGAGGCATATAGTTAATGGTCTCCTGAGAAAGCATAACAAAAAGAAATGTCAGTTACTGAGGTTTGTTGGAAGTGATGCAAGGGAACTGTCTCGTTTTGAACTCAGTTTTATTTCAGGTATGCAAATGAAAAGCTTTCTCTTATGTTGTTTCCCAGTGTATTTTCATTTGGAAGCTAAGGAAATACAAGGTGGGTGAACAGACTGTAAGGTGGGGAAAAAACTAGCTGGATCACCAGACTCAGAGAGTGGAGGTTCAGCATCTTCATCAAAGACCTAGACAAGGATCGAATGTACCTTCAACACATTTGCAGATGACTATAAACTTGGAGACTGACTTACGGCAAATGGCAGAGCTTCCATCCACAGTGACCTAGACAAACTTGAGGTATGATATAACAAGGGCATTATTAGATTCAGCAAGGAAAAGTGGAAAGTTCTACACCTATGTCAGAATAATCCTAATCATCAGCACAGGATGGGAAGTGTCTAGCAGAGTAAGAGCCCTGCTGAAGAAGGCTTAGTGATTGCAATGGTCTCCAAGGTAGAAAATAAGCTACTGAATGTGCTCTTACGAGGAACTGGGTAGGTTGCAAATTGGGCTGCTGAAAAGCATGGCCAGCAGATCAAAGTAAGCTACCTTTCTCTTCCCAGTACTGGTGAGATTCCACATTGATGAGTACCCAGTCCAACTCAACAAAAACATTGAGAGTGGCTGCAAAGTGCAGCAGAGGCTGAGGGCACATGGGCAGTCCATAGGTCCACTGGGCATATTTAGTCTAGAAAGTAGAGGCAATCAGGTCAATCTAATAGCAGCCAAGAACTACATGGAGAGGAGTTTCAGAGAAAATCAAGGTAAACTCTCCTTGGAAGTGAAAGATGACAAAACAAGGAACAATGGCCACATGCTGTGACTTAAGGGGTTAAAAAGGATAATGATATCACTGTGAAGGTAGTACAGCACTGGAAGAAGTTGACCGCAGAGCCTGTGGAATCTTCGTTCCTGGAGATCTCCTAATCAAAGTCACAGGGTGGGCCACAACTAGTAATGGGGGACACTGGCAATGCTTCAAGCAGGAATATGAACCAGAGAACTCCAGCCCTCCAGACACCATTTCTATGCATCTATTGAAGTCAGGTTTCTCCAGTGAACACAGTGAATCTCAGTAGGAAAATTAGCCAAGCCAATTATTCTTTTTAAGTTGAAATTTCCCTGCTGTGAAATTAGATCCTTTCCATTGTTAAAGCATATATATTGTGTCCTATCTTTGGGTGAGGAAATGAAAGCAAACCACTGAGCTTGTTTTAAAGATTTGGAAGGCCTACCTGTGAATATATTGGAACATAAACTACCTCAGCTAAAGTGTAAATTGGAAATAAAAAGGACAAGGAAGCGGTAGGGGCTTAATTAGGGAGAAAGTAGTACAGTGCTTAGAGAATAGGGTCATAAGCTCTTCAAAGAAAAATAGCAACCCTCTGACCTGTTCAGATTCCCTGAAAATGTTAATAAAACAGTACATAAAGGTGACTCAATGGACATAACTTACTTTGATACTTCTTTAGCAGGAAGTCTCAGACAGAATAAATCTCCACAGGGTAAGGAAAAGTCTTGCAGTGGATTAAAAGTCACTTAAGTAAAAGAAAACATCACGAGGAGAAGGATTCTTGTGCTTCAGTCACCCTGGATCACTTTCATAGGTGCAGGTGATGTGAGGTATGGAACAAGATTATCCTATGACACTAGGCAGGCCTGATTAGTAAATAGTATCTATGGATGAAGAGAATCATATGGTGCCCTTAAGATATACAAATGCATTAACACTGTATATACTGCAGTGTAGTAACATATGCTGCAGTAGCCTATGGTAGCATTCACTGTTGTTTCCTTGCTGGATTAGACCCTATACAATGCAATGCAATGTAAATACAGTGTTTCTCCAAGTAGTGTTCTCCCATAGGTGCAGCTTCACAACTGTAAGTGAAACTCAACTTACTACTAGCAAACATGGTCAACATTTGTAAAGGTCATTCCTGGGCTTTAATCTGTTAGGGTTTTCATAAAGAAAAAGGATGTGATTCTTCATTGCTTGGACTGCATGTTGTTTGGTGTCTGGGAACAATATAAAATGGAATTGACTTGCTACAACCATGATTTGACTGTACTTCACTGCCACTTCAGATTGTCTGTGTAAGACTAAGACAGGAAGAGCAGTCTCAGAAACATCAGTGTTATGGGCCATGCAAGGTTATTGGTATTTGTGCCCAGTAGTTAGAAGAAAGAATATTTTTTCAAAATACTCAGGTTTTAAGAATAACACTGCTTTTCCTTAGCAAACACTGTGCTTGAGGACTTACTTTGTTTCTTTTTACGTAATATAAATGAATTTTTCTCCCCATTTTCTACGTATCCTAAGTATATAAGTAAAGTCAACTTAAGTCAATCTACTCAAGGTCAGAGGACGTCATCCTGCTGACTCTAACAGGTGTCTAATTCAGTACACAGCATGCACAAACACATCAGTCACATCAGCCAGAGACACAAATTTAGCCTTCCATAAGACCCAGATGTGAAAAAGAGTCTGCTGCTCATCACTGAAAGACAGCTAATGTGTTTTTGAATGCATATGTATCCAAAGCTTTACCAATTCAGAGCAACTTTAGGTATCTAAATAGTGCTCATAAATAGAGAAGAAAATTCAAGTCTCTATTTCCCCCTATTGTGTTACTGAATTGTATTTGAAAATGCTCCCAGTTTAGAGACATTTGTTTGACTGGTGGTGGACAGTGGGAGGTTGGCCATAACAGATGCACGCTGGTATAGGTCTTTCCTGAAGGGCATCGGGGAAGAGGTAGGACAGTTGTTAGACTGTCAAAACTTTATCAAGCTGCATTTTGTGGCCCCAGGCTGAGCTAATAGACATTTCTATATGTGTTTGATAGATGGCACAGATTCCCCAAAACCAACTCTTTTGTTAACTCTTCAAGGTGCAGGTACTCACACTGACTTAAATGCATAAGTCCCTGTGTCTGTTTTGTTCTTATTCATAATTCCTGAAGATGAAACACTTGTTTCTTCTGTGATCTTTTGCTTCATGATTTCTGTCACTGCATCCGCAATCTAAGATCTAAGTCATGCTGAGCTTTGCTTTAGCAGAACAGTCTTAGGTACAGCTTAATAACCAGCCTGGTTCTACAGCTGTTGGCTTCCTGTGTAAGTAAAGCAGCCACCTGCCAAGCAACTTTATTTCCTGCTCTTTCCTGTTTAAGACACATTCTCTATATTCCTGCTTCTTGCATCTCTCCTCTTTTCTTCTTTTCCTTTATCATGTAAAAATTCAGAGGTTCAGCTGAACTTTAGATAACTCTTACACAGATGAAGCAGCAACCCAGTTCTCCTGCAGAGTTTAACTACTTTGCAAAGTCAATGGAAACCAATGCATACCTCTGAAAACTTCCATTTGCAGTAGGCATCTCCCTCATTTCATTTTCTGGAGAGTTTCCCATTTGTGTACTGAAGGTACACTGCTGTGAAAATCTTGCTATAAATTTGTACCTGCACAATCATGATAAAGACGAGGGAAAATCCCTCTGTGTTTACCTGAAGCTTTTGATTTTTCCAGTAGTGGTACACACAGCTCCTTCTATGGGGAAACTCTCCATCCAGAAAGAATAAAGATGAAAACTTGCACTCCCAGGACTTCAGTTTGCAAGGCACTTTCCTGCTGTCAGTGACTGAGAGGTCCAACTGAACACAATCTACTCATTGATCCATAGATCTTGCCATCACAGAACATTTTCAGGTATGCAGGCTTCTGTTTCATTTTCTCTAAAACTTCTGAGTTACTGAAACAAATAATATTAAATGTAGCATGTAACTGATAAATCTACTAAGTAAAAGGAATAATTGAGGCCATCTCCTAAGTAAGGCTCAATAAAGAGGCAAACAAACAGAGGGTCAGACTCACCAACAGAAAAAGCTTCACGGAACTTGTATCAGGATGAATTTATTTATCTTGTAGAGAAAGGACAAGGGGTTATGGGTTCAAATTTAAACACGGGAAGTTCAGGTTGGATATAAGGAAGAAATTCTTTACTGTGAGACACCGGAAGAGGTTGCCCATGGGAGCTGTGAATGCCCCATCCGTTGCAGTGTTCAAGGCCAGGCTGAAAAAGAGCCTTGGACAACACAATCTAGTGTGAGGCATCCTTGTCCATGGCAGGGGGGTAGGAAATAGATGATCTTAAGGTCCTTCCCAACCCTACCTATTCTATGATTCTATTATTATTTGTGTTCCTGCTTTCCTTTCAATTTATTTTCTAGTAAGTATTTTAAACATCATAACATACATAACTAAATTTGTAAGGACAGCCTAGACTAAGTGAACTTTGGGACATTGGAAAGAAAATTTTACTTTACACTGATTATTCATATAGACGTTTATCCCTTTGTGCTGATAAAGGAAATAATTCTGTTTAGCTGATATTTGATATCTGTAGATTAGCTGTGGATTATTTTTCCCCAATGTAGTTTCTTTTCTCCTTTTTCTTTCCCTCCAAATTAAAATAGAAAGGAAACATAGATGGCATTTATTGCAGCGGAGGAACATTCACTCACAAAGAGAGATTCACTTTGTAGCATGAATAATGTCACAAATATTTCAACATTCACTGGCTGAAGAGGGCAATTTTAGTTGGAGTACAAATCAGGAAGCTAGGAAAGGCTTTTTGTTTGTTCACAATCAAGGAAACGTGCTGAAGAAATGAACAACCCTTTATAGGAGGCGCTGCTGCATGACACCTCTTTTCAGTGTAGGATGATAGAGGCTTCCTGATTGACGTTTGAGTGGGCGCAACATAAAAAAAGCCTTACTTTTAACTTACGGGTTGTAGTGTTGTGACAGACTTCGGATGTCTTCACCTCAGAAAGTATCTGGGGAGGGAGATAATCTTGTTACGTCTCTGGCCTGAAACTTGGGCCAGGATCCAGTTCTGCTTTTCAAGCACAGCATTCGCACGGCTTTCAACTCAGATCTTCCATGGGATTCAGGGGTGTAATTTTCATAGGTCTTAGTGCAAGCAGATTTCCTTTAAGATTCCTAGGTCTATCCATGTTTTAATGCTTACAAATTTTGTTACTGGCTCCAGCAAGTTGATTTTGAGTGCTCATATTGTCATCTGAAGTGAAATTCTGGAAGTTAGTGAAGTTTAGCAGCTACCTTGAGTTCCTCTGTAAGGAATCCTAAGTCCACTGCTCTGTCTAAATATCTGAAGTTTAGGCAGTACGACAGCTTTCTTCAGTCACTGCAAATTGAAAGCACCATGTTTTCTAGTGATTTAGACACAGGAACAAGAAACTTTTAGTAGTAGTAGTAGTAATTAGTGTCACTGTCATTGGTGGCAGTAGTAGTAGGGTGAGGAGATGTTTCTCATCTTTTTCATCATGGCTTAGCTAGTTCCTTTCCAAAATAAATCTCAAGTCTTTACAGTCCAAAAGGGAGAAATAATTATAAGTTAGAGATAAAACTGAGATTGGAACTGAGATGGGAAAACAGAAACATCTATTGCTGTGTTTAGTATGTACTACACTGCAATCAGGAATGCAATAGGTCAAATAAAAGAAGACAAGATGAAGCATAGCTTTGCCTTCCAATGAGAGGAAATACTTGCCTGGGAAATGTCAGTCTTGACTTTTTCAGTATGTGCTCTCACAATAGCTGCTATGTTTTATTTTCAGGACTCACTGGATAAAATGCAGAATCTGTATCTTTAGCATGTTGCTAAAAATGCCCCTACCACAATCCAGAAACTAAAAATGCCCTTGCCTCAAGCTGTATCTCTCATATGACTTCTCATATCTGTATGGTTCACAATCAGCTACAAAACCTTTTTTTAGGCATAATGGAACATAGTAACTAGAGCCTGTAATCTCTAAGCCCCTCATCACCCTGAAGGCCTGAAGTTAACTTGAAGGTGGAGCGTGACCTTCATTCTCAATAGATCTTCATCTTTACGTAGCATCTTTACATAGCAATTGTTCACTATGATATTCAGTGTGGAGCAAGCACAAAAGAGAATATACAGTGTACAATGAAAAGGACCTTCACTTGCATTGCCACACTGCCCATTTTATGGAATACAGCACAAACAGGGCAAAGAACAGTGCTAAAATCAATAAGGACATAACACCCACGGTTGTCGCCATTTAAACAGCCACAGGACAATCTGTTTTAAATGAGCACATAACAGATCTTATAGTAAGCCTAAAATGTAGTTGACTGACTCATGGAAAGAGGCTTAAGCCATCTTTAAGACAATCCAGGCTTTATGGTAGCAATGGCTCCATGAAGCCTACTGTGAGTAGCCATCAGTGTCCCTGGACCTCGAGCAGATTTCCCAGTCTGTGCTGTTCTGGGGTCCCACTGCTATGGTCTCAAAGGTAACTCAGATAGTTAGTTGGGTATATCTAACCTTTCTGGGCTTCACTGCACATTCAAAAACCTGTGAATTCCCCCAGAAATCCTTTAAGGAACTCAAGCAAGAGAAAAGTGAACTTACAAACCTTTCCACCAGGTGGCAGGAAGCATCAGACACTGGGATGACTTCCGCATGAGGCATTGTTATTTTTAATTCTCTCATTTGCAGCTTATGGAAACCTTTTGTTGTGTTTTAAAACTGCAATGTATACATTCAAACTGAAAATGGCTTTTAGAAGGTGGTAGAGACCCAAACTAGTTAAGACCTGGTGATCTCCAAGGCAATTAGCTTATAGATAAGGTAGAAACTTATAGTTATGGAGCAATCAGAGAGCCAGAAGTCTGAAAGTCCACTAGTTTAGTATTTGATTTAAAAGTTTCTTTCCTTTCCTCTAGCACTTGTGTTTGGTTCCTGCATTCTAGTCAGGGGACAGTCTGGTCATTATATGACAACAAGACAGTGGGGATAGCATTGATGTCACTTATGGTTTGGAAATGGATGTTCTTTGACAGTAGCTTGGCATCACCCTTTAAATTGCAATGTATAAAAAATTAAGAGAGATTATAAATGATTGAATTGCAATTGGCATATGAGTAAGGGTTTTGGCAACAGCAGGAGGGTGATGGGATAAAGATAACTTCTGGCAGCACTCCAGAGAAAGCTCTGTGCATGGAAAGAGGCTGAAAAGCTGTGAGAGGAAAAAACAACCTCAGAGTCAAGGGCAAATCTTGAAATTTCCATCCCTGAAAGCAAAGTGAAGAATAACATTCACAGAGCTAGAGACATCGGAGACATTGGATAGCAATAACTCTTTATCTATATTATGCCTTCAGGCTTTGAAGGATTCAGTAGGAAAAAGTTATGTTGTAGGCAAGAGATTGACAGAACTGAGACAGGTGGATAAATGGGAAACTGAAGGGTAGAAGAGTAAGTCAAGGAAGATATAGAAATGGGTGTCATCCGGGGAAAAGTGATGGCCTATATAAGCCACCTGTGACCAGAAGCCTGTAAGATACTTTTATGAAATTTTCAGGATATATTATCTGGAGCCTTTTCAATAGTTCCATCAAATACCAAACCTTGATCTTAGTATTTCACTTTTCGATGAAGGCTGAATTATGGCAGGCATCTCAAAATCTTTACGTATAACTGTCACCAGAATTGAGTTTGGCACATTTTGCAGTTAGGCAAAAGGGTGAAATCGGGCCAAGACAGTCCCTGCTGTAACCAGGTTACTCTGGCAGGCTTATAGACAAGGTGTCATTGACTCAGCTTAAAATAAGAAAGGATAATTACACATAGCTTTTACAAAGGGTTCTTATCTTTGAAGAACTCCGCTGTAATGGCTTACTTCTTACAAACATCCATAAGGAGAGAAACTGAGTCAGAGACTTGTCAGAGGTTAGAAAAATATTGGTGTTACAGAGAGGATTGAAGTCTGTAATTCTCAGTGTCTTGGTCTGAGATAGGTTTATTAGACCTTGCCAGATATGACATAGAAAATCCTTTAAGGATATGGAAATCATTGTAGATTGCTGGTTTGGAGCTAATACAGTACATGTTTTTAAATGTCATCTAATGCTCAAGAGTTGCCTTGCACTAGGGCTGATCATGATAGCCATATATATGTCAGTAAACTGTAAAGGACAAACATTCCCAGGCACTGGACTTCAGCTGTCCTATTATACAACAGTAAGATTGGGGTCTAAGCACACTGCCATTCTGAAAACTGTGGGCATGGGTCAGGATTTGTTATGCATTTGGGACCACAGGCAGTTTGCATGCAGCTATTCTCATCTGGAGGCTGGGAAAACGTAATAATACAAACATGGGCTTTTATAGAATCATAGAATAGCTAGGGTTGGAAAGGACCTTAAGATCATCCAGTTCCAACCCCCCTGCCGTGGGCAGGGACACCTCACACTAAAGTTCCTCACACCTCACACTAAAGTTCCATAAACATAAAGCTTGTGTTCCTGTTGGCCTCAAAACAAGGATCACTTTTGGATAGATCTAGATGAGGCTTGATATTGGCAACGTATGTATTTCTACAGCTTTTCTTTAGTAATGATCATTAGGCTTGAGTTGACACAAGGAGGATAACAACAGAACACCTTTTATCTCCTCTTTAAAGTACATAGTGGTATGAGGGGTCAGTGTTGTATTTATGGACACCTATACTTCCTCTAAACAAGTCTTTGTGCTTCCCTTAGGTCTCACCCTAAAACAGCTACCCATTTTCTTCATCTCGTTCTCCAGAGATCCTTCACCCATCCCTGTCACTAAAACCACAATAAGAGGCAGCTCCCTGGAGACCACCATTCAGGATCAAACAAAAGCATGACCATTTGTCCCTGTCTCTCCAGCTGTGGTCTGCTGATCCTTGTTTTCATTCTACATAACAAAAAACATGAATATGGCACTAGAGTGTACTCAAAACTTTTTTATTGTTGCTATGAAATGACCCACCTTCACTTCACCGTGTGACAAAAAAAGAAGTTGCTGTGCGTATTCTTTTGAGATATTCCTAAAAGGTGCCATAAAACCTGCACAATTACCCCCACCAAAAAAAAAAACCCAAATGATTAAAGATAAAACAAAATAGAGCCTCCTGCATTGGTTTTGTCTGTCACTTCCAGCTTCTCCACTCATCCTTGTCATCCTTGGTAGACCTGGTTTCTCCTCTGCCACCTGGAACAGCCACTCTGCATTCTGCTGTCTCATAGATTCAACACCAGGCTTCAAATCTCTGCTTACGCCTCAGTTCTCTCTCTCCTGCTTCTCTTTGCTTATTTATGATTGAAGCGTGTGATTGTATTATTTACAGTAAGTCTGTAAAACGTTTGTGGAAATATTTTCCTGGACAGAATATCTGAACCAAATAATTGCATTGTAAGTACCTCTCAGATTCCTTGTGGGAGATGGAGATGAGCATAAATATGTAATTTACCTCATCTTCTTATTTCCTTACCTTTGTAATATTAGACAGGAAAAAAAGAAGTCAAACTTCTTCTGACTGCAAAAGCAGAGGTCACGTACCGCAAGTATTAAACAAGTTCTTGCAGGGACCTGTGGCATTCAAGAAGACACTCAAACTCAGTGCTTGAAGTTCTTCATTCAATGGTACTATGATGCTTTTCTGCCTCAGAGGGTAGAGCCTGAAGCACTGAGATGAGTGGCAGTATTTCCACGTTAAGCCTTATTAGTAATAGAAACTGAATACTTAATAAGGCTGAGCCTCTTGATAAATACAGCTAAATGGTGAGAACAATAGGAAAGGGAGAAATAATGTATTGTTGCTGTCAACTATAAGATAGTCTATGAATGCACACTTGAAGATAGTGGTGAACCCCCTCATACACAGCATTTTAGGCTCAAATGTAAAGACAGTAATATTTTCAAAGGGACATTAGCTCCAGAGGGAAGTACATACTGGGAGACAAAGGGGAATGACAAGAAAATGATGAGTGTGGGTCAGTCAAATGAGTAGGAAGGACAGAAAGGTTGCTTCAAGACATGATGAGGTGCATAGTCTGTGGAAGTACCTCCACAGGTATAACAATTCCTTTGTGAGATGCAGGGCAGCAGATCTTAATACTCTGAATCTGAGTGGCTGATGCAGTACCCTGTTAGGGAATGAATCCAGCATAAGTTGTCCATCAAATTTACTATATGTGTGTGAGATTAAATCCTGCAGGCAAATAAAGGGGGATGCTAGGAGTGGGTGGTTGAAAATGTATCGCTGAACACGTAAAAGGCAGGTTCAATAGCTGTGAACATTATTTTGTTAGGCTGTTAAAGTGACCCTGGCACGTCAGCACGTTAAAGCAGGGGCACACAAAGAACCCTGTTTTTTCTTCTTTTTAAAGATTCAGTGGTCCTGGCACTGTCATTGATTCCTGCAAATAAAAGCCCTCCCTAATTCATTTACTGTTCTGCAGCGCATGTGGCAGAGAGAGTAGCTGGCCCTTGTGAATTACAATGCTAGGCTTGCCAAAAAATCCCTGTTAAGCTGGTGGACAAAGTCTGGTTCTGTTGTTTTCAAGAACCTGTCAAGTGCATCTGAGCCATTGCCTCTATGAAAATGAGTTTTCTTGTAAAAGACCTCTCTTTTGTCATAATTCCCATATATAAAGTTAGATTTCTTTATAAATAAGTTGGTATGATGTATGGGCTACCACAACTGTGTTGTTTCTAGGTGCAGTTATTAATGCAAAGCATAAAAAACCAAAGGTTTATTTTTATATCACAGAGGGTTTCTTCAGGAAAAATCATATAATCTTGTTCTTTCAAATTATGCCATTTCTTACAAAGAAGCCACGTTTCTAATATATCTCTCTTATCCTTACTGAAATAAAAGAATTTTAAGTATTATATATAATTTATGGAGGTGGGTTTTACATCTGAAGTGTGAACATTTATTGCCTTCTACTTGGTTAATAATACAAATGGCATAATTATAACTAAATTCACTCTTCATTAGGGCCACAAAGCACAACAAAAGAGAAAAAATAATAAAAGACTAATATTCCTAGAACTAATCACTGATTTGAACTCCGGATGTGGATGTCATTTGTTATTGATGCATGAGAAAAAACTTTAAATATCCTAAAAGGCATGTTTTAAGCTGAAAATGAAAATCAGATAATGCCAATCTTTGTAAATCAAGTGTCCTCACTGGGCTAACCAAACTGATTTGAGGATGGATGGATGGATGGATGGATGGATAGATTAAAAATGCCCATCAACTTTCTAGCTATACCTGTGTGTAAAACCAGTGGCTGTGTAGCTAGCCATCACACATGGAAAAATAAGTACAGCCCTCTCCCAGCCTCAAGAAAAAGGTGCAAAAGTAAAGAAAGAATGGTAATATGTATCATTGGCTATGGTATGCAGTAGCATAATCCATATGTAATAAATTACTGTGATCCTCCCATATAGACCAACCACATATTAGAGTTTGAGATGGCTGAAGGTGATTTTAATCTCATTCTTTCTTAAAGTCAGAGCCCTGTTGCTATCGAAAGACCCCTCCAGGACTGAGGAAAACAGCAAAACATAATGCTGAGAGCTGATAATTCACATTTTGTTCTATGTTATTAATTAAAAGGTAGGAAAAGGGGGATTAGAGTGCTTTCATGACTCTTCTAAAGTGAAGCTTATGCTAGCAACATTTTTTATTATATGATATAAGCTGGGCAGTCACATTTTTGAACACACTGAATCTTTTTTTCAGTGATAGTGAAGCATTTCTTTTATACAGTTTCTTTTATACTACATGAATGCCCACTTATCATCACTCTGTACCAACTTTTCTGTCCCGAAAGAAGATCTAAATGGATCATTGTCTGACTTTTGTCTGAATGATTTGCCTCTCTATTTGTCATTGCAGAACTGAACCATAAAATAATGAATAGAAATAAATGAATGGAACGTAAGCTGAAAGTACCATTAAAATAAATAGTATGTGATGTTTGTTGTACTGCTGTTGCATGAAAATACACTTACACGCCTGCCAGTCATTTTATACAAGTATTGTCATGGAAAGGTCCTAAATTTCTACAAACACCTGAATTAATGAGGTTTCATACATCAAATGGTTGAAAGTTTTGATCTTGGTAAAGAAGTGTTGGTGAAGAAACCCAGGTTCCAAAAAGTGAAGAAACCTGACAAATAATGAATTGGAGTAATAGTCCTAAGTCATCAGCCCAAAATCTTACCTCAAAGCACAAGATCGAATAACCTAATAGCACAATGTACCCTATGATACCTTTCCACAGCTGTCAACACTTCCTAACTTTGCAGACTGGGCTTTTAGCTCCAGTCAGTCTTGAGTGCGCTTGACATGAGGGCATCTGTCATACTGAAGTCCCACTGTTGCCTCAGTGGTGACAAGATACTAGATTGGTGTTAATCAGGAGGCAAAGGCAGCAACCGAGGGAAAGGGGAGGCAACATTAATCATATGCATAGATAACCTGCTGAATACAAATGGATGCAAAACCACTCTTAAATTCTCTCCCATATGCTGTTTGCAGTAAAAGATCTCCCCCCCCCGCCATCTACCTGTAACCATCAGACCAGAACTCCTCTCTTGTATAGTCCATTCAATGCCTTCTGTAAGTCTTTCCACATAGGAGGATTAAGATGGAATCATGACATGCTCCAGTGTCATATTATTCTGCACAAGTATTTCAGTAAAATAAAAGCTGACTGTAATAGAAATTCTGGTAGTCACTGACAAGCACCTGCAACACATCAAAATGAGAGAAAACATGAAATCAGCATGCACCTCAAATGGTTAGGAAGATATGTAAATGGCAGAGAAGCTACAATCAGAGCCATTGCGAAATCACAAGCATCAGGATGAAAGGACGGGGTTTGTAATCTAGTCATCATGTAATGATTTTCTTCCTGCTGCATAGCTTGTTAATTACAAATCTATCAATTATGATGCTTGAAAAGCCTTACCTCCCTAGTACTCAATGAGCATTTTCAGAGGCTAAATGTCACTCTTACCTCCTAGCAGAATAAAGCAGATCGTTGTTGTAGATTGTAGCACCTTTTTGGCGTTTTGATAGGGAAGAGGAGTCTTCTCACTACAGGACTTTGACATGTGCCTACTATTTGCACTGCCTGGAGATCTCAGTATAGATTTAATCTAGTTTTGTAATCTCTCTAGGAGAAATTCTGAGCCTGTGGAGATTAATGGCCACCTCACTACCTTAGTTCCCAGCCTGAGATACGGAGATGGCACACTAGGGTATTGTAAAAAGAAATTTGGGCTACACATGTACCTTAATTAACAGATGCAGAGCTCCGCTGCAGAGATTGCTGCGTTTAGTCATAAATGAAAGCGCTCCCGTGTATGTTGCACAGCTCATAAAGTGCTTTGGGGTTTGGAAAGTAAAAGTTTGAATAAATCAATGTATTTTTATTGTGCGCTGCAGCCAAAATTACGTACTTGCACTCAAAGTCTGGAATCAGGGAAAATTTGTGTAGGGTCATATCTTAACTCTCTTATTAAGGCAGTGCTCACTTGCTTATAGCATTATATTTATGGGATGCTTTGACAAAGCGTATCACTACCTTATATCCCTGTGTCAGGAACCCCATCATCACTTGAGCATCCTCACATTCCGCAAGCAGATGTGTACTTCCCATGAGCTGAGCGCTGAGGTTTGGCAGGCTATAGTAAACATCCACTCAGTATGTGCATGGGAATCCTTTTGATACGTGGATGAAGAAAATGGGTAATGTGTTTTCAAAAGGAAAAGGAAACAGCAATTCTGCAAAGCACGGTAGAGGCTCTTTGACTGTTCCTCCAGTAAGCATACAGTTTACAGCAGGATTTTACTAATGATTCTTTGTCTAATTACTGTCTGCAGCAAACCAAATTGTTTTATTCCTGACACTGAGGTCAGGAAGAATTCTCTATATTCAGTGCTTCTGAGTGAAATTTATCTTAAAGAGAAAAGAAATACTTTAAAAGCTCTATTTGAGTAACTCAGTGTCAGCCAATTTGCATTCAGGCTTTTGCTGCCTAATGGTTTTTCCCTTGATTTTACCTATGCTCTGGAATGGACCTACCAAAGGGGGTTTTGACTATGTCATGGGGCTTTTTTTTGCCATTTAAAGTTACTTGGATTTGGCCAGCCTGAATTAGTTAGATTTTGCTGAGGTACTTATATCAAACATAAGTTCTCCTGCTTCGTTTTGCCCTCCCAAGTCTGTGTTTGTGCATGTGTGTTTTTCTGTGAGTAAGTAATACAGAGGGAAAAAAAGCCAAAAGTGTAGTTTCTCCTTCACATACACAACACCCTTCTCCTCAGCTATCCTCTGATTTTGACATAATGCTGGGACAGTTCCAAGAAGGCTTATTTTCTTGTATTACGTTTAAGTAGGATTTTCGGCAAAGATTTCATGACACTTGCACATAAGGTGTGTAAGAGTATGGTGTGCCATTCCTTAAATAACAAATAAACCAAGGTGAAACAGAGCAATGTACTTCTGTGAGAAAATAGTAAAGCAGAGAAAGAAGCTGGGAATAGGAGAGCATGTTTCCTTTCCCGACTGTAATTAGGACTGTAAGAAATGGCATTTCTAACACAGGAAAATTGATTCAAATCCCTTGTTTTTTGTCATTGCAGGCATGGGAGTGAAAGGCTAATTATCTTCCTAAGGTTAATATAAAACTGGTATCTGAAGTATACTCATTCCTTACCATATGCTGCAGCTATATGTTGGTTTAATAACGTCTTAAGTCAATGGCAGCTCTTCCATGGACTTCAGTCAATGCTGGATCAGACACTTGCTATCAAAGAGAGGATTTACAATTAACATCTAGCGTGGATAAAGTGGAACATCCACATCCACAATTACTCCTTCTCTTTGCAAGTCATTTGTTGCTTTCATCTTGAGATTCAAGGGTGCTGAAGAAAGCAGGCTGATTCTTACAAATCACTCCTAACTTTGAATTTCATAATCCATTTCTACAGTGGGAAGGAATTGCCTGAAACCACATTAAACCCTTGCAAAGAAAAATGAATATGACCTTTTCTCTCATTCTTTTGCTTTTGTCTAAACCAGGGGAAGTAACTTTTAGGCTTGGATTTTTTGGGTGTTTGTTTGGTTTTCTGTAAACTGTTTTCACAGAAAGGAATAAAAAGCTGAACACTGGAAACCCTGTGCCTTGCTGTATACCTGAACAAAGCATACACCATTGAGGGTTGTATCACACATCCATTGACGAAGAAAGGTCTCTTTAGTGACAATACGGAACTGCACGATAGGATGGATGTCAGACACCGTTCTCTATCACAGTTGCTAAAGCAGACTTTAAATCAACCCCTAATAAGTTTCGTGATAAGAAACTGCATTGCTTTGTAATTTTAAATTGTGTTAGTGGACTCTTACTATTTTAAGTCAACTGGATACAGAATTTCCAACCTACTCATCAGGTAAAATGTAAAACAGAAGATAGTTCTTTTTGCATGACCAAAGTAAAGTCTCATTTAGTTTGCCCTAATGATAAAAATTTGGACAACAGAGTTGTCCAAGCTCATGCTCAAGAGTTTCTCTTCCCTCGGGGGTAAGATGGTCTCCAGTTAGCAAATGTACAATTCCAACTACTTTGTTCTTTTTATATGCAAATTTGTACTTGGCAAATCATCAAGTCATTTTAGTCTGCTTAGGTTGACATGATCTCTGTGCCAAAAGTTACATTTGCATTCTGGTTTGGCTTCCTTCTGTCTGTCAGAAAACTGATACATAAAGGTATATATGGGTGTGCTTGTGTTGTAAATATATATATGTGTGTAAATTAACTAGTTTTCCCTGGGGTATAGAGATTCCTACCACACAGAATTCACAACAGAGTACACAAAGTACTCTAAAATGAGGTTTTCACTAACAGCTTTTTAATCACACCACATCAACATTAAAAAACTTCATTGTTTTTAGCTGTGCTCCACTTCAGGAAAACTCCTTAGTGTCCATGTAATCAACAATCTTATTAAGCTTCTCTTCCTGTTAAATATAACTAATGAACTTCTCCAAATGTGGAAATTCTGGATTATATCAATTATAGGCAGGCCTGGATTTATCGTAAAGACATTTATATAAACCCTGAAAAAACTGGTGCAGACAAGCAGAAAGCCCTTTGCTCTTTGGTAGCACACAATAAACACAAAACTCCTCCTTACTGCGTTGAACCTTTATAGTCCACTTCAGAACTTCAGAAATATTTGTCACCATCCACTCTATCGCATTGCTACCTTACACATTTCAATGATATTTATGCTTTGATCATGTAATGATTTATTTATGATAAAATTAACAGAGATTTCCCTCACTAGCTTCTCTGAAGAGCTGCAAAATACCCAAACAAGAAATAGAACAAAACCAACACAAACCACCTGAAATATTTGCAACCGAATCCCATTCATTAACATTCATTTGAAAAAAGAAATCTCTCTGAGAGTTCAGATCAAGTGATCTTAGTGTTTTCTAGATGCTTACCTGATCTATCGTTATTCTTTATCCCAATACCTGAAAACCAAGCAGTGGAAAGGGATGCCTGGCTTGTTTTGGGGTTATTTTAGCTTATTCTCAATTGCATTTTTCCTCCCAATAATTAGCCTTCTCCAGTAATTTGAATGATAATGGTGAATAATTGACCGCTGAAGAGTGACTGGTGTCATTGCAGAAAGCTGTTGAGTATTTTGAGAGTCATGGTAAAAACAGCACTGAGAAAAACAGTTGGATTAGGCAGTGTAGTTGTATGGGATTTTTCATTTCATTTGTTTTGGTTTACTTTTTAATCTCAAACAGACCATTTGTAGCATTCTTTGGCAAAACATACTGTTTTAAAGACACAAGGCTGAGAACAATGTTTTCAGTGAGACGTGAGTCCAACTGACTTCGTGTTTCAGATATAATTGCAAACTCGTATCTCAGCTGCACATCTCCTGAAAGCTGACAAATCTTTTTAACTTCATGAAACCCAGGTCATCTTATGAAAATAGATGCTGAATGCAGAATTCTACATGGGTTTGACATGAAGCCAGGCAAAACAAAGGCTTTGACAAGTTTTCTTATTTTCAGTTCCTAAACTCAAACAAAACAGAGGGGAAAGATCGCAGACCTATGCAGATTAAAACCCTACAAAATATTCACATGTACTCCTGAAACCAGATATTTCTGAGCTGTGTAAAACCACTCCTCTGGAGGTGATCTATTCAATGTAATGAAACCAAATAGTGAGATAAAAATATCAACCTTAAGAACATCTCTACCATGCACGGAAGGCAGCATGTTAATTTTAATGTGTTTTATCAAGTACCATACAGTGTTTTCTTTACCACAACCAGAGACCAGCACAGTTCCTACTGAAGAAACTCATTGGTAAGGGTAATCAGAATCTGCAGGGTTCATATTTCTTGACTTTGGTATCCAAATTGTATCAGAATTACTGTAGCGATAGACTCTCAGCCTATCACTGAAAACTCAAGGAAGATGCTACCACATAGGTCTCAGAATGGTTGAGGTTGAAAGGGGCCACTAGAAGTTATGACCAGTCCCCAGGATGAGACATGGTTTGAGTTTTCTAATACTTTTTCAGGAATATAGGAGAATATTTCTGTTGAATTCCACACACAGACTAGATCATCTTCAATCACCCCCATTTGGGGTAATTAGCTTTTGTAGCTTCCCACTTTTACTTTGTAATCCACGTCTTCATCAGATAGTTACAGTATTTATACATGCTGCATGGTGCTCTGTCCTGCCAACCTGAAATAGGATTACCTGTTATAAAAGAAAGGATCACACACTGAAATCTGGTCTAGATCCAGGTTTTTGCTGTAGGTAACTGACTCCCTTCTTTCCCTTTTGGGGCACAGTCATAGGACATCACAGGGGAGGAGGAAGGAAGAGGAATGCTAATATGTTCAGATGGCTGATTGCTGCAGCATTTTAGCACTCTTTGTACATTTGTTTAATGATGGTTCATGTATATATATACTCTAATCAGAGGTAGCCATTCCACGGATAGCAACAGTCTATCACACTTTGTGTATTCCAGATACGTGAGAAGGGGAGAGAGATCCATTGATTAAGTCTCTGTATTTTAAGTGTTACTATATTTACTAGATAACAAATTAGAGATATGTTAGACAGCAGGCTAAATAGCTGTCTGTGAATCATGTGTTTATTATGCATGACTCTTTCAGAGTCATTAGAAGTTGAAAAGAAAGACTCAGTAGGATGTGAAGGGAAATTCAGCTTAGAGCTGCTTGAGGACAAGAGCAATGTGCCTAAGTAAATGCCATGGTTAATAATAGTCCCTAGGTTACAGTCATGGGGCTTGAATATGAAGTTTTCAGAGATTTTTGAAAACACAAATGGATAGACCAGGGCATAGAGAAACTTAGTTTCCATCAAGTATCTTCAACTTGAGTGCCACTGGAAACAGCAGAGAACACAGGAAATCTGATTTCCATTCCTTTTACTCACCTGCTAGATAGTACGTTATATTCACTGTCTGAACCTTCCTGAGTGTAATGTAATGGTGTCTGGGCACAGAACTGTAGATAATTTCATTTCTTTCCCTTTCCATTCTGACAGAGCAGGAGGTCTCATTTCCTGTCTTGAATATTTCTGGGGTCCTGCTTGACTCCTAAGCCAGCAGCTAGATACAGGCATGCAATGATGCTGCCATAAAAGACAAGGAGAAGTAAGAAGTGTATTGTGAGTCCAAAAGCTAAAGAGTAGGAGAGTGTATTGTGAGTTTTAGCTAAAAGGTAATTCCTGTCACTGAAACAGTGCCAGAATACTGAAGAAAAATCCAAGAAAGAACACAGGTTAACCTCCTTTCTTAAAGCAGAAACAATTCAAACAAAACAGTAGCTTACAGTGAATAGGAGAATATAGTAGTCATGCTTCACATCTAGCTTAATTTTCATAGGCAGCAGTCATCAAGTATCTAATTAGTGGATATCTTGGAGACTAAATCGTCTGGTATGATCACTGAATGAAAATTTTACATGGACAGATCTTAAGGCCTTGTCCTTCTTGTCACTGAAGCTATTGTATTTAGGAGAAGCCAGGTTTAATACTAGGATTTTGCAGTGTGCATATCTTACGAGGAACAGTAAATACAAGCAAAATGAGACAACTGATGGCTCCCTTCGTTGTTCTTTGACCCATACTAATCCTGAACCTAAGATCAATTATAGTAAATATCAGAAATTCACTCTGGCCCTGGATATACTTCAGGCTAGACTTTTTTCTGTTCAAATTCCATTAAAGTAGCTCATGATAGCCAAGATCCAGCAGTTGATTGTAACAAGATGTTTGATCTTTGGCAATAAAGTTCCACCATGTCTGATGATGCTGCTGTGGAACTCAGGAAGGTAGAATATTCCAAATACAAATAGGTTGCAATAGCACAGTTGCTTATGATTATTGAGGTAAGTTCAAGTGCCAGATCAACTGACTGCCAGATATAATCTACCATCCTTACTAGAAAGGGATGTATGAAACATAGTGGAGCTTAAAAGGTAACCTAGTTTGTCAATCAAAAATTGCTTAAAGTTAAGGAATTGAATGGATAGAATTAGCTGAGATATTGGTCTTCAGTGGCTGATAGAAAAATGTTCTTGTAAGGACAAGCTTTGGAGCAAAATATTTAAATTCACACAATAAATGTTTTTAAATGGACTTTATTATCTAAGATGATGCTTGCAGGGTGAGAGGTCAGAGACAACTACAATAGATACTGAAATTGATCAATTTGAATTGGTAAGCTTGCTCATGCCTGCAATGGTTTGAGTAATACCTTATTGAGCAATTCAACACATAAAGATAGGCTGAGAAAGTTGGGGCTGTTCAGCCTGGAGAAGAGAAGCTGCGTGGAGACCTCATAGCAGCCTTCCAGTATCTGAAGGGGCGCTATAGGGATGCTGGAGAGGGACTCTTCATTAGGGACTGTAGTGATAGGACAAGGGGTAACGGGTTAAAACTTAAACAGAGGAAGTTTAGATTGGATATAAGAAAGAAGTTCTTTACTGTGAGAGTGGTGAGGCACTGGAATGGGTTGTCCAGGGAAGTTGTGAATGCTCCATCCCTGGCAGTGTTCAAGGCCATTGGACAGAGCCTTGGGTGGCATGGTTTAGTGTGAGGTGTCCCTGCCCATGGCAGGGGGGTTGAAACTGGATGATCTTAAGGTCCTTTCCAACCCTAACTATTCTATGATTCTATGATTCTATAAAAATTAATTGAAATCTAGATCATGAATGGATTAGAAATATATTCTTTTAATATGGTGGCAACCTTCAGTGGACTGTTTCAGACAGGTAAGGGTTCTCTAGGTGTGAGTTCTTGGCTTAGTCACGCTAGTTGCACTATCAAGGGGCATTCTCAGATCATTCTTGGTTGTTTAATATTTTGAGCTCATAGAAACAGTGTTGTTGTTGCAGTCTTTGTCTTTATTTTTGCATAACCCAAGGAACTTGTTAGGCCATGGGCTGTCAACATTCCATCTCAAATGGCCTGTTGTGTTCAACAGTGCATTGAGTTTGAGGTGCAATTTTAAGAGGATAGGGGTCACAGCGGATAGCTTGATTCTATTGAGACCTAGAGTAATGTTAAAGAAATACTCAGGTGGCGAGGTCTCACTAAGTTCACCATTACTGAGTTCAGCTTTCAGATAAGATATAGTAAAAACACACCATAATAGTACACAGTGAGTGGAGTGGGATCTGGGGATAGTGTCCAATGCTATAGTAAGTGGAGAAAGTCACACTGGGAGGTTTTCACTGATCTTGTTCAAAGAAAATGCAAAGCTAAGAGACCATCAAACAGCAAGAACAGAGAAGTATTTCTTTCAGTTTTACATTTCATCTCTGTGCTAGGCCAAAATTGCTTTAAGAAGAGTATAAATTGAGACATGTGAAGTTAGATTTTGGTTCATTTTCAGCCTGTTTTCTCTTTTTGTACAATTATTGTAATTAAGACTGCAGTCCTGTATATTACTTTGCTCTGGTGTCCCCAGCTGTAAGCTTGGAGAGGTGAAGAATGTGCTGAGATGAAAAGTTATAGCCCCCCTCTTTAACTTGATAGTGGATACTCTGTCAATATGGACTGGGAGGGGTCTGTATATATTAAAAGGAAAATTAGGGAAAGGACAGTAGAAAAACATCAGTGGGCATGGTCTTACAATGGTGTAAAGATCTTTTATCTGTGTTTTATCTGGGAAAGGAAGTACTTCTTGATTATGGTGGCTCACAGTCCATAGAGCAAGAAGCTGACAGTGACAAATCAAAGTTTACCAAAGGATGGAGAGTGCTATGTTTAAAGGAATATACTCATCTGAAAGAAACCTTCATTGCCTGCCAAAATAAGAAAGGTTTAATCAGGTTAGAATGAAGGTCGCTCTGTTCCAGCATCCTGGCTCTGAAAGTGGCCTGCAGCAGATGCCTGGGAAAGGGTGTAGGAACAGAGCAAGCTGATACTCTTTCTAGGATACTCTGCCAGGCTCCAGCTCTTCATGGGAGATTTTATTTCCCTGTGGATGACTTTGTCAGATATGGAAGCTAAAATTGCCAATTCAAGTGTAAAATGGGGATCTTAATGTTAAAGGCAAATCTGGCTGTGGAATCTCTATAGAAACCTCTGCAAGAGTGCTGCTCCAGTAAAAGCAACCAAATATGCACTCACAATTTCTATTGAAATCAATTTCAATTATGAATGAGTGTCTGAGGGCAAGATATGCCTGTGTGAAATATCTCATCAATATATAAAAGCAGGTGGTTTCCCAGTAAAACAACTTAACTTGTATCTCTGGGATCATAAAATCATAGAATCGTTTAGGTTGGAAATGACCTTTAAGATCATCAAGTCCAAACGTTAACCTGGTCCAAGTCCAGCACTAAACTAAGTCACTAAGCACCACATCTACAGGTCTTTTAAATACCTCCAGAGATGGTGACTCCACCACTGCCCTGGGCAGCCTGTGCCAATGCTTGACCACCCTTCTGGGAAAGAAATCTTTCCTAATATCCAATCTAAACCTCCTCTGGTGCAACCTGTGGCCATTTCATTTCATCTTATCACTTGTTACTTGGGAGAAGAGACCAACCCACACCTCACTGCAACCTCCTTTCAGGTAGCTATAGAGTGTGATAAGGTCCCTCCCTAGCCTTCTTTTCTTCAGACTAAATACCCCCAGGTCCCTCAGCCGTTCCTCATTGCACGTGTGCTCCAGGCCCTTCATCAGCTTTATTGCTCTTCTTGAGACCTACTCCACCACTGTAATGGCTTTCTTGGAGTGAAGGGGCCAAAACTGAGCACAGTATTCAAGATGCAGCCTCACCAGTGCCAAGCACACACTTGTGACTGATCACCAACTGGATTTAACTCCATTCATCACTACTTGTAAGGACCAGCCATTCAGTCTGGTTTTTATCCAGAGAATATACCCATCCAAGCCATGAGCAGCCAGTTATTCCAGGAAAATCACAGAATCATAGAATATTTAGGGTTGAAAAGGACCTTAAGATCATTTAGTTCCAAGCCGCCTGTCATAGGCAGGGAACCCCCCTATGAATGCTATGGGAGATAATGCCATAAGCCTTTCCTAAAGTCCGGATAGACAACATCCACAGCCTTTGTCTCATCCACTAAGTGGGTCACCTTGTTATAGCAGGAGATCAGGTTAGTCAAGCAGGACCTGCCTTTCACACACCCATGCTGACTGGACTGGATCACCTGGTTGTCCTGTATGTGCTGTGTGATAGCTGCTCACCTTGGCAACTCAGATCCTTGTATAGTCGGTTTTGGTTTAATCTTTTCCAGAACACTGCTATATTAAAAACCTTTTCAGTGGTGTCTATGGGGTTAATATCTGTCATCTACAAAGACCTTAATTTCATTACAGGTGATAAAATATATAGTATTTTCTTGTACGCATAGACTACATTTAATTCAAGGTGCCGAAGACATCTTTTAAATACTACTTAAATGAAAGAAGTGCCTCACCCATCAATGAAATGAACTTTTAGGGGTGAAACACAACAGCTGTTTAACATCACAAAGCAGTATCATTGAATAATTTAGTTCACAAATTTGAGAAGGAAGGAATATTTATTCAGGGAAAACTCCAGATGGAGTTTAGGAAGGCAGATTGTCATTCCAAACCAGTGTTACAATTTCGACCAAAACCCCCCACTAATTCCTGGCATACTTTATTCTTTCATAATGTTCTGTAAATGGTAGATGGCAAGAAGATTTTGTCCATTACAAAATATATTACTTGCCATTGTAATACTACGGCAACCATGTCCCTTTTTAACATGACTCAGAAGAGCACCTCAATACATAGTTATATAAGGTTAAATACCTTGAATCAGATCATTGATCTGTTTTACCCAGTACTTTATTACTTTTCTGCAGCAGTAGCCAATATCAGGTGTTTTCATGGCTAATACTAGACATTAAAAATATCAGCAATGTATAATCTTCAATCGTGGAATAACCTATTAAGCAAATTAAATTCCCATCAGTTAGCTATTGACTTACATTTAGTATATAACCTTTTCCTAGTTTAAATATCTCTAATGTAACTGTGAATGTTTTCATAAACAGTGTAATATCACTGGAATATGAATGTTTGTGACCATTAAGCATATTCCATATAATCTTTATTTATGTTACTGATGACCCTGTAGGTACATGCAACATGGGCTGATGAGAACCTCAGTAAGTAATTTCTGTGCATGCAGAATGTGATCCTAGTAAGCCATGCTTCAGCTTGATAAGCCTAAAATGAACTTTGACTGTGTCTGATATTTGACTGGAAACATGCTTTGGAAAATGTGATAGTATATTAGGTCATCAATTAGTGAGATCAGTTTTAGAGCGCTAAGAGCTTCAGCCTAGTTGTACTCAACCTTGCTGCTCTGACAGGAAAGTGCATCTTTTTAAGCCCAAACCTTCCAGTAACCAAGTCCATCGCCAGAAAGTTATTTAAATAGAAGGCTTAAAAGCCCTGAGGCATAAAAAGTTACTGCGCATTATGGATACTTAGAAGAGATGAGAGCAGCAATAGAGCTTTAAATGAGATAGAGAGAAAGACAGTGGTAGAAAACTGGCATTTAAAGTTTATAAAATATGAATCCAAAATAATGCCCAGAAAATTATAAAGAACTTCATGGAAAAATGGGTAAGGGAAAGTAAGAGGAGAGCGAAAGAAGTTCGTAGTCCTGGAAGGATGAAAGGAAAATGGAAATGTAAGCTGCATATTTAGAAAAGTGCACTCCAGGATGTATTATTGAAATTCTTGTGTTGTTTTGAAATCCTGGCTCATCTGTATGTGAATGCACTTGAGATTTTTGTGTGTTCTGCATTGTCGCACCTCATTAAACTTAGAGGGTAGATTTAGATCAGCTCTTAGGCAGAAGCTCTTCCCTGTGAGGGTGCTGAGGCGCTGGCCCAGGGTGCCCAGAGAAGCTGTGGCTGCCCCATCCCTGGCAGTGTTCAAGGCCAGGTTGGACACAGGGGCTTGGAACAAGCTGCTCTAGTGGAAGGAGTCTCTGTCTGTGGCAGGGGGCTGGGGGTTGGAACTGGATAAGCCTTAAGGGCCATTCCAACCCAAACCATTTTATCATTAGAAATAATTGGTTCTGCATTCTCTGATTTCCTTGGGCTCCACCCTTCATTAAACTTGTTGGGAGCTGTGTTGGGCTTTGGGCCATTCCACTTCAACCTGAAGTACCTGCGGTCTCGAACTACTGAGGGACTTCATGAGATCAAGGTCTTACTCTCTGCAAGACCCAAGGTTATTTTAAAACATGCTTTCAGGAGAAAGGTCTTTCAGTAATAATAAATGTAAATATAGATTTTTGAGGACAACTAACATGCAACATTAGGTGCTAATAAGATCACTTATCTTCTGCTACATAAGCAGAGAGAGGGTATCTTCTTAGACTCACAGAATCCCAGGTTGGAAGAGACCTCAAGGGTCATCTGGTCCAACCTATATTGGCAAAGCATGACCTAGGCTAGATGGCACAGCACCTTGTCCAGCCGGATCTTAACAATGTCCAATGTTGGGGAGCCCACCACTTCCCTAGGGAGATTATTCCAATGGCTGTTTGTTCTCACGGTGAATAATTTCCCTTTTGTATCCAACCGGAATCTCCCCAGGAGTAGCTTTTGCCCGTAACTTGTCAAACAGATTGGACCCACATCATATAACAGTACCTGAAAGGTACTTCATGCCCCAAAGAGCTTAAAGTCCAAGGTAAGCAGCTACCAGTGAATACAACAGCTGGGGAAGCAGAAGGTAGTAGTGAAATTATAATCAATAAAATAAGCTGATGAGTCATAGCTCATCAACCCATAATACAAAATATAAGATGCTATCTAACACTGTCAGTATCAGGCAGTTCATCATGTACAGTCTGCATTGTGCTTTAAGTATTGCAAATGTAGACAACTGCAGGCTGTGGGAATTTACATCTACTTCTATTGTTGAATGAAATTTTAGTCGTCAAAGGAAAAGAGATCTTAAATGCTCTCCCAAGACACAGAGGTGACAGGGAGAACCTGTGCAGATTGGAGCCCAGACCACTTTAAGTTTAAAGGACTGTAGCTATCATTAGAGCAGAGTGTGGCACACTGATACTAAGTAATTACAAGAGGGAATCTGATTTATTCTGCACTCTTTTGAAGTTTCTGAGAGTTATGCCCAGATAAATCACATCACTTGTTTCTGGACTACTGCTAACAAATTATAACATTGAAAATCTCCATATCCCAGTAGGGGTGTTGTGGCTTCCTAGGTATCACTAAATAAGAAAAATCAAAACAAAGTCCTTTCTACAAGAGAACCTAATATAGCTGTCGAGAAGGTGTCTCCTGTACCACAAACTCTTTATCTGCCAAATACATGTAGATTAAGATATAGAAATACACAGTAGTTTACATAAACAAAGCTGTGAAAGATAACTGCTCACGAGTGTGCTGAACTGTCAGAGGTGATGAGATGTCACAGGGAATGGTCCAACTAGTGCAGCACTTTGCAGGGTCTCAGTTTTGTACGTGGGAGATGAGCTCTGGTTGAGGCAGTGAGCTAAGAGGTAAAAGTACTATTGAACGAGGTGAGCTGAGCAGACTGGTATCAAGGAGGACAAAATGTATAACGGATTGTTTGCAAAGACCTTGGAGAGGCAGGATGGAAATCTCGTATTGCTTGGAGGGAGGGAAAGTTAGAGGCTATGTCTAAATGAGAGGGGAATTGAGACTGTCAGGTTGAAGGATGAAAGTTTGTGGGTTTTAGTAATTAAATGCCTGCAGATGTCAGATGTGTACTTGCAGATGTGCCTGTAACAAGTGAGGAGGAGCAAGCTCCCTCAGGGGAGGCGTCTGGGCCAGCAGACACTGATCCACATGTTGGCATTTGGAAGAAAGTGTGGATGGTCATGTCTACAGGCTTCTACAGAAGACAGAAACACTCATCTGCCAACCAGACTTCTTGTCTCAGGAGGCTCATCGCTTGTTGAGGCTTGAATCTGTGACGCTGCTGAAATCCATCCAGACTTTAAATGATTGCCTATTGCTGCTCATCCACTTGGGCTGATACTGCTAAGTATCAAGTGACTGTGAATGCATAAAGAGTAACTACAGTCCTCAAGGAGGGAGCATGAGGGCCAGAGGTTCCTCTCTTTAGACATGTCAATCAAGAGGAGAACTAGGTTTCTGGTTGTAGAGCTGGTGTTTCAGGCAGGACTTTAGTTCTAATTATTATGGGATCCTCCTGGAGGAAAAAGGACTTCTGGGGAGAGATGGGATCTGATAAACTCAGGCAGCAAAAGCATCTGTGCCAGCTGACTTGCTGATCAAATGAGGAGAGATCGAAGAGGAATGTGTGAGAAGGTCATGACCACAGACTGATGAGGAGTAGAGGTGTAGGGAAGCTCCAAGAGGCAGCCTGAAGTCATGGGTCTCACATTTCACTTGAAAAAAACCAATGATGGATCCATCTCGGATGCCTATACATGAACCCATGCAACATGGGAAACAACAGGAGTTACTAGGCTGCAAGCTGAAGGGCTATGACCTCACAAATGGGGAGAAGAGGATGGAGGGAGGGTAGGTGTTATGGCTGGAGAACTGAAATGGGTGGATAACGCCTTCTAAAAGGAGAGGCAGAAAGGCAAGGAAAAGGTGTCACACCCTCCTCAATCTGAAAACTAGATTGAATGCACAGAGCTTTGCCACAGAATTTATGACAAGATGATTAGGAGCTTATGGGAAAGAATCAGAGGAAAGACCAACAGTGGTCTTTGATGAAATATAACAAGGGAAAGTGTAGAGTCCTGCATCTGGGCAGGAACAACCCCAGGTTCCAATATAGGTTGGGGAACGACCTGTTAGAGAGCAGTGCAGGGGAGAGGGACCTGGGGGTCCTAGTGGATGGCAGGATGACCATGAGCCAACACTGTGCCCTTGTGGCCAAGAAGGCCAATGGCATCCTAGGGTGTATTAGAAGGGGGGTGGTCAGTAGGTCGAGAGAGGTCCTCCTTCCCCTCTACTCTGCCTTGGTGAGACCGCATCTGGAATATTGTGGCCAGTTCTGGGCCCCTCAGTTCAAGAAGGACAGGGAACTGCTGGAGAGAGTCCAGCGCAGGGCGACAAAGATGATTAAGGGAGTGGAGCATCTCCCTTATCAGGAAAGGCTGAGGGAGCTGGGTCTCTATAGTTTGGAGAAGAGGAGACTGAGGGGTGACCTTATTAGTGTATATAAATATATAAAGGGGGAGTGTCATGAGGATGGAGCCAGGCTCTTCTCAGTGGCAAGCAATGATAGGACAAGGGGTAATGGGTACAAACTGGAACACAAGAGGTTCCACTTAAACTTGAGAAGAAACTTCTTCTCAGTGAGGGTGACGGAACACTGGAACAGGCTGCCCAGGGGGGTTGTGGAGTCTCCTTCTCTGGAGACATTCAAAACCCGCCTGGACACATTCCTATGTAACCTTATCCAGGTGTTCCTGCTCTGGCAGGGGGATTGGACTAGATGATCTTTTGAGGTCCCTTCCAAACTCTAGCATACTGTGATACTGTGGTGATATCATGGAGGACACCTGCTCCAGATCACCTGATCACAAAGAAGAAGTAGATAAAACTTTCTTTAGACATATGGAAGAAACATCACTGGTCCTAGTCAATCATCCTGACATTGCCTAGAAGGATAAGCAGGAGGCTTTCAGAAAGCAGAAATCTGACTAGGGGAGATACTGCTGGGTGTGCTTTTCACCAAAAAGAATAAATTCACTAATGGACATGAAAATCAATGTCAGCTTTGGCAAAAACAACCATATTCAGATAAGCAAGCAAGACAAATGGCAGAATCAGAGTTCTGGACTTCAGTTTAGCAGATTTGGGCTTGTTTAGGCAATTAGTTAGCAGGAACCCATGGGGGACTGGCCTGAACTTCAGAGGGGACCAGAACAACAGTACACATTGAGTAGAAGGTAGCTTTGCAGAAAAGGACCTTTGTGGTGGATGACACATTGAGTGTGTCAATGATGTGTTCTTGTAGTGAAGAAAACCGATAGCATGTTGAGCTGTGTTAATAATAATGTTGTCAGCAGGCTGAGGGAGGTTCCCTTCGTGCAATACTTGCAGGACTTGGAATTGTGTGTTCCGTCTGTTGCTCTGCAATACAAGAAACACATGGACATGCTGGAATGATTCCAGTGGAGGCCACACAGAAGTTTAGATGGCTGGAGGACATGAGATACAAGTAGATCTCAAGAGAATTGAGTTTGTTCAGCCTTAAAAAGATAAGGCACAAGAGATATCTTACAGCTCCGTGAAAGCACTTAATAGGACAGGTTTATAGGAGATAGAGCTTCTTAGAGATGTACAGCGTTAGGATCAGAGCCTATGGAAGCAAATTTCAACAGGGGCAATTATGGTTAGCTATAAGGAAAAAGTTTTGCACCATGAAAATAGTGAAATATGGGAAAAGGGCCCGGAAGGAACCAGAGTTGGTTTTCTTCACTACAAGAACATGCCATTGACTCACACCCAGTGTGTTGTGGAATCACCAGCCTCTCAGATATTTAAAGCTCAGTAAGTTCTGAGCAACCTGACCTAACTTCAAAGTGTTCTATAATTGCATGAACCTGAACCAAAACTGTCTAGACAGAAACCGATAGAAATACATGGAATTTTTAGTCCACAAACACTGCCTGTAAGAGATCACTGCCTACAGTAAAAGCAATTCAGAAGGTTTTGTCTTTCCAAATTGAGTTTGCTGGCATCCTTTTGATTCAACTATTAACTATGAGAATAATCTCACTATTTCACTTCAGAAGTGAAAAGGATGCATCGCACTCTATGTAAGTATGAAATATTTCTAATGGTTTAAACAGGTGTGTGAGTTTGTTTAAATAAACCTGTTAAAGATAAAGCTGAGGAGCCTGTATTGCAGGTTTTTGATTGGTCTCTGATAAAAGATTGGATTATGGATGGAACAAAACCAGTTAGAAACCGCTACAAGAAACTCTGTTAATTTTCTAAGAAAAAGAAGTGACTCAGTTAAGAAGGAAGCATATGGAAATTATTGATGGTAGTAGCATAAATGTAGATGAGAATCAGTATTGTTAAGAGATGGAAAATAGCAGGAAATGTAGAGACAAAACCAGCACATGGAGCAAGTGCTGAGGACCAGCACAAGCTAAGACAGGATCAGGTGGCTTGCTTGGAGAAATGGAATAAGGTGTAATAGATTTTGCCAGTTTTGGAAAGTTTCAAGCACCATCATTGCACTTGGCTGTAGACAGCACAATATTAAGGTTGTGCCCTGTAAAGATGTAGATAGAGCTGTGACACAAGTTGAATCAGCTACCAGAAATTACATTGGATATATAAAACTTTTAAGAGGAATGTTAATACAGAAGTCATTCTGTTGCTAGAAGCATTCTGCAAACCTTAATAGAAGAGCTACAGGTATTAGAAGGGCAAATAAATTAAATGTGACTGAAAGCTTGTATTCATTAGAGGCATATGTATCTTAACTGTACGTGTAAATAAAAATAGGAAAAAATGCAGTATTAGCGTAGAGGAAAATAATATGAGTGTGAAGGTACAACCTAATGATGTTCTCAATAAAACTACCCTTGTTTAAGCCTAGAATTGAGAAGAGTTTTAAGAGGTGTATTCCTGGGAATAGGTAGGCTCTTAGCATGACAAATGTAGCTAAAAGAGGCTCATCTTCATGCTGTGTGGAAATTTGTCCTTATATAAAAAGTGAGAGTTAAGAGATATTTTGGCTTTTTTGCACTAAGAATGGCAGGGCAAAGCTGAAAGGGAATGGTGCACTGGTTATTGTAAAGGAAGGAAAACCTCTGCCTCACTAAAAGAATTAAAAATACTACTCCTGTGTCTGATGTATTATGTTTAGGACGACATCCCTGGAAGTCAAGGCCGGGTTGGATGGGGTTTTGAGCATGTGCCAAGAATCCTAGAATAATAGAATCATTAAATGGTTTGGGTTGGAAGGGACCCTAACCCAGTTCCAATCCCCTGCCACTGAGAGGGACACTTTCCACTAGAACGGGTTCCTTCAAGCCCCATCCAACCTGGCCTTGAACACTGCCAGGGATGGGCAGCCACAGCTTCTAATGTGATGAGTGGTTCCTGAATAGAGCTCCTAATACCATCTCCTGATGACTTGATTGTCTGTGAGAAAGCATGGTAGCCTCTCACATCCTCTTCATACGTAGGCTTTGAACTCTTGGACACATAGCCCAAGGAAAACCATGACCTCACAGCTCCCAGTTCTCATGTGACATGCATAGACAACTATTAATGCCATAACTATCCAAACATATGATGCTGGTCTCCTAACATGAACAGGGAGGAAAAATGGATCTGAGAATAAAACAGAAAAATCTCTTGTACCCCTTGTTCATTCTATCTTTAACTACATTTTAAGGCAGGATTTGAGTTTCTGTGTACAGCATCTCATTCATTGAAGCAGTGCTGAGACATAGATATTAACAAGAGTGATTCCAGCACAGCAGATCTTTCAATGTCTTATTAAGGTAGGAACAGTCAAATACAGTACAACTTATGACCACATATAGTTTGCACAGCATTATGTAAGACCATCTTTTCCTGCTAAGTCATAGAGAATATCTTTCCTTAATACTCTGATTCATTTTCCAGCCTAATATCCTGGCTTTTAGTCAGCTTGGTCATACATGGTCCATTGCTGTTTGTAAGTGACATATTTAAGTCACCTACCACATTTATTGTTGGAGTAAACTACCCGTCTAGCTTTTTAAGGATTGTGTGATGAAGGAAAAGAACCCCTGTTTCAAGAAGTAAGGTATAAAAATGCGTTTAGACCACAGTCCTCAAGGTAATAAATCAAAACCACAAACCGCAAGGAATCTGATATATCCCCTTGATCCCAAAGAGTACGTTGAGGACTGATGCTTCCATATATGCAACTGTTTTCCTGGAATTATACCGAAAAAATTGCAAAGGTAGTAGAGAAACTGTAAACTACATTTCTCAATGTAACCGTATGTAATCCTTCAAGTGCTCATGTTAGAAGCTCATTCATCCATTGCAAGTCCTCCCCACCCATGTAGGAAAAGGCAGAATCACATACAAAATGTATACATAAATCAGAAATCTGTGTTTCCCATCATGACTGAATCAGTTCACGTCCCCGCTTTCACTTGCACAACAAGAGGTCTGTGGTTGGGGAGGGTAATGTTCCCCAAAACACAGTTCAAAGGAAACAAGCAGATAGTTAACTTTTACACGTCCAGAAAGATTATTACCGCTGGAGCCTTTGTATACGATGCATCCTCTTCCTTCTTCCACAACTGCTCAGCCTCAACTTCTTATATATGAGCCTTTCATTTTGTGCAATGTCTAAAAGTAGACTCAGCCTTGGTAGGGCCATGTCTTACTAAATGAAGCACCTGGTATGCTTAATGCTCCGTTAGTTGAAATGCAGTTGAATGTATAGATGTCCAGATATTACCCACATGCTCTAGAGTTCACATAGCATTATAACTAGGATGAAATACAAAAAGGAACTGACAATTCACATCTGACACTCAGCCTGGGATATTTTAAAGTGTCCATCTTTCAAAAAACAATAGTCTATCCACCCATCCTCTCAATTTTAAATCCTTGTAAGCATGTCAAGTTGGACACTCAAAATAGCCTTTTTTTCCAATGTCTTGGCCAGTGCTTTGCATTCTGTATCCAGTTTACTGCAGCTGCAGTAAAAGAGGTCTAACATGTTGGCTTGTCTGAATAGGGCTTCGTTATATAAAGCCGTGGATATTGTACTAGCAAAGGGTTTCTTGATTGTATGAAGAATAGAGTGGTCAAAGAGCAGAATCTTTAAATAATAGGTACCAAGAAATGACTCAAGTGCAATGATGAATATACTGGACCTTTTATGTGTGAGGAGGGGGTAATGTTGGGCCTGTTTTGTTTTAAGAGTTGTGATGTCATGGCTAAAGTATTTAGACCAGAATGAGAAACGTTATGAAAAAGCTTCATAATAGGTTTATGTTGCTGGACCAGGCAGAAATGATAGAAGAAATCTTTACATTGTGCTAATTCCACTTTAAAAAGCTGCAGAAATGTTGTCATTGATCTTAGTGGAATGGAATATGACTGCGTGAAAGAGAATGGTTGTGAATTGCTTTGAAGGAGGCATTGTTTCATGGGAACAGTGAATAAACAAGACACTCATTATAAGGATTTTAAGTCAGCTTTTATTGTCTAGGAATAGCCAAGAATCCTAGCGCTTAAGACGGAGCTCTTCACTGACTGAACTTTCCTCCTTCCTGTTTGCCTGCTTAAGTCCATAGCAGAGCCAGACAAGGCCGAGGCAATATTAACTCACATTTGAAATCCCTGATTCAAAGGTTTTAGTGGGTTGAACAGTAGTGCACATACCTTTTCCTAGCTTTGTGCACACAAAATAACTTTCACTCTTGCAGAGGAAGGATTTTGATCTACTTATACCCTCTCTCACTACCCTGCAAATAAAAACCCTCACAAGTTTACCAAACTTAGAAAACTTTTGAGACACATTCAATAGCAACATATGAAATAGAGTCTATCTGTTGTTTGAGTACGACCTAGTTTTCAGCCTGGAGCTTGCCTTTGGTGAAGTCTATTGACATGTTGTCCCTGTGTTTCAAACCTAGACAAATCTCAGCATATGCTCTTATTTGAGATATGTAGATTTCTTTTGCAGACGTTTAGGGTGTGACTTAGCTCCAGCTTAAAACAAATATACTTGCATTACTGCTTGTAGGATATCATTACAGGCTTCATTCAGCCTGCATGTAGGGATCTCACACTGTCTGTGATACCCTTGAGAGTCTCATTTGGCTTCCAACTGCTCCTCCAGCAGACACAACACTTCTACAAGCCCTGTGGCATGTCCACAAATCCCTGGTGTACACAGTAGGACATGTTGTATGGCATGAGAAATCTTGAGCAACCTAATTCAGCTCTATGTCTTCACTGAGTACAGTGAGCTTAAATTCCCCATGTAACACTAAAAACTTACAGTCAAGTGTTCTGATCTGCTACTGAATTTTAGTGCTGAAGTTGGATGAGGTGAATTCCCTGCTTTGTCTCCAATGTTGTGCTTGTAGGTCAGGTCCGAATTCAAACAGAGCATATACGAGCCAAAACTGGCTTCTGTGTAGCCAGTTGTAGCTTTGGCTAACGGTCGCTGTAAGGATTTTATCATAGAATATCTGAAATTTGCCAGATGCTACTTTATTTTTTGCTCTTCAGTTAACTGATGTGATCAGAGGCTGATGCCTGAATGCAAAGAGCCTGTCACTATGGAGTCCGAGGTTGGAGGGACAGGACAGTTAACAAGTAAAATTTATCTAGCCTTTTTAGTAATCAGAAGCATATGATTTTCCATTACCTTTTGCAGACATAGACATGACTCCTACCCAATTAAAAGAGAAATCCTTAGGCTTCTTCCATGAATAGGAAATCTCTCAACTTGTAAAGCAGCTGATGAGGATGGTTTTGGTTACAGAAGTAAATGGGCTTGTTCAAGGGTAGATGTACATGGCAGGTTTCACCTTTCAAAGGGTTCTGTCTCAGTATTCACCATGTACTGAGTGAGGCGTATCATCCCGTCAGCCGTGTCAAAACCACTGTGGGGCTGCTCTAAGTGGGAACCCAACCATGGTTCCCATTCAGTGCAAAACCAAAACAAAAATTCCCAATTGCTGTCACAGCTGGCAATGTATGGGACAGAAGTGCTTTACCATAGTACAGAAACACAAAGTTGTAGCAGAACTGGGATGGAGCAAGGCCGTAATGTTTTGGCCATGAAGCATTTTATATGATGAAGCCATGACTTAATATTGAAGGTTGACACATTTCTATACCCTCACACCCTTACAGCTTCCTTCTCTTCCCTTAATCACTGCTTATCCACCCCCTGGGCCCTGCTGCTTCTGCTGATACAGCTGCATCAGGGGAGTGATAGAAATGGCATGACTCACATGACCAAGGTTAAAAGTAAGCCTCCTTTACCCAGAAAGGTTTACTGAATGTTTCCAGCCCAGTTAGGTCATTATAAGAATGACCATCTGGGATCGAGCCATCTTTCCCTTTAGCCCTGTATTCTGTCTCTGGCAAAAGACAGAAGATGACAGCTCAGGATCCTCCTGCTCAGGCAAAAATAGTGTTCATTCCCCCTAGCAGTTCCTAAAGCACAGCAGTGGGAATGCTAAAACACAGTTTATAGATGGAAATAGGACCATGCAGGAAGAGGGGGGCAAAAATATCACTCTGTGTCACAGCTTTAGCTATTCTGCAATTTGGATATAAAGAAAACAGTCATGTAAACTCCCTATTATTGCTACTATGTATTCCAGATGATTTTCTTATTTGTAAAAGTATTGTATTTTACAAATAACTAGTATTCTGAAAATTAAAGGCATCCATATGAATATCTCTTTAGCTAAAGTGTAGACACTAAAACATACCTATTCTCCAGGAACTCTAGCCAAAATTCCTTCAATTTTTTTTATGCATCTGTGTTTCACTCCTTGAAAAGCATTAAAGACCTTTATAGCTGGGAATTGTTTCATTCTTAGAGACATTACAGCCATGTTGATTGAAAATCTCTCACATTTTTCATCAACCTTGACTTTGAACGCCTCTTGTTTCTGCACGTTTGAGCAGAAGTTATGGAAGAGTAGAGACAGGAAGAGTTAGGAATACAATTTTGAAGGTAACTCTTTCTCAAGGTCATGGTTCGAAGAAGAAGCCAGAACATTGTCAATGTTATTAAATCTTCTGTACTGGAAGCAGTCTTCTAAATATGTATATATAAATGCACAGGCTGGCTGCAACCTGAGTGTATTATCATTCATTACCCGCCCATTGGGGACCATTGGGATAGTCTCAGAGAAAAGAAGAACAAGAAATGTAATAAGACTTTGCAACTATGATGCCAGGAGAACAGTACAAGCCTTGCTGAAAGTGCAAATAACAATTAGCTCTTCAATCTCCAGGGAGCCAGGGGGTAAAACTGATGGAAAGTCTGAGAAATGCTTCCTGAAGAGATAAAATTGTTCAAAAACCTTAAGGAAATTTGCAAGTCTGAGACATTTGCGTTGTTGGTTCCATTTTTAGAAACTTAGAGAAAAGGTTACATTCAGATCCTACAATGAACGTCTTATTAATTTGAGCTGGTAGCATTACTGTCTTAAAGGTGACACTTACTCAAGGTCATGGTTTTGAATCCTTGTTATCTGATTCTATGTCCTTACAAGAGAACAAGCAAGGGGAAAAAGAAAGATAAATAGGAAAATACATTTTCAGCTTTGCAAAGTGAAGCCTGTTTCGGATTTCCTGTCATTGAAAAGTCAGTGAGTCTCTGAAAAAGAAAGATTTCCAATGTGATGTGTCAAAACCTGACGATGCTTTTTCATCCAACTCTAACAAATACCATCAACTGAGAAAGGTAACTTGTAAATGCTGTTCTCAGGATTAATACCTGGGGTGTGCTTCCGTTTTTGCCATTGTATGAAGCCATATGTAAAAATTAGCACTGTTTTTCTTTGCACAATAGGAATGTGTTCCACATACTGCAAGGACTAGTCCAGATGGAGAGGGGTCTTGCTGTCTCTGCAAAGCAAGAGTTCAAAGCATGGTATCTTCAATTCATGTCCTAGTAAATAAATTCACAGCACTGGAAATTACTGCCACAGCAAATTAAAAGGAAACGCTGTTACACTCAAAAAATAATGAATGTAAATAATAGAAATCACTGAAAAATACATTGTTAGGAACAGGCATGAATATAGATAAGCTGACTGTCACTTCAAAATCATGTAAAAGATGATATCTCTTTTTTTCTGGTGATTGGTACTGAACACCAGAGTAACAAGGCTCCCTTGCTTTGCTCTCCATGAAAAATGCAACTAATAAATGTCCTGAGCATATAGAAATATGAATTTGTTCAATAAATAGCATAAGTACCACTGAGAGATAAATTAAGAGTTAAGCTTCTGAAATGTAAAGCAGCACAGGGACAGCACCTGTTACTAAACCAGCTAACATTTTCTTTCATAGCTCTTCATTATCACGTGTCTGAAACATTGCTGTTTTCACTTGCTTTTTCCTAGCTTGGCATTTGCCTTAAGTGCTTATAGATGTAGATTTGAACAGATTGGTAGCAACAAGAGGATGATACGGTCTGCACTTGGTGTTTTCTTCCAGGCTAAAGCTGTTTTATCAGCAAGACATGATTTCTGAAATTTAACTTTGTGAGCCTAACTTCAGCATCATTTTGCCAGCATCATTAACCGGCACTTTATATACCATGTTTTGTTATCAGATTTGAAAAATTAAAGCCAGTGTATGGGAGGAGATGAGGAGAAAGGAAAAGACAGGAGAATGAAGAATGATCTAGATTAATTTGTTTACCTGCATCCAGGAAATATTAAATGATTAAGTATATATGTGTGTGTGTATTCTCTTCATCACGGACTGTAAGGATAAGACAAGGCGTAATGGGATTAAACTTAAACAGTGGAAGATCAGGTTAGATATGAGGATGAAGTTCTTTACTCTGAAGGTGATGAGGCACTGGAATGGGTTGCCCAAAGAAGTGGTAAATGCTCCATCCCTGGCAGTGTTCAAGGCCAGGTTGGACGGAGTCTCGAGTGACATGGTCTAGTGTGAGGTGTCCCTGCCCATGGCAGGGGGTTGGAACTGGATGATATTAAGGCCCTTTCCAACCCTAACTAGTCTATGATTCTGTTCTCTCTCTCTCTCTATATATATATATATATACATATATATATAAAAGGATATTTATTTATCATATAAATAAGAAATGGCCAATGAAAACTATTTTATTTACCTGATGCTTTCCTTCATTAAAAATCCCCATAAGATAGCTGACTTAATGCAGTTATTGCCTGCTGTAAATAGAAAGAAATGCTCCATTATTCTAATCTTGCTGTGTTGGCCGCTGATGACTCTTTAAATGCTGAGTGTATTTTGCCTGTTGTTTAGTAGAAACCAATACCTCTTAAATACTTAGCTGTGTGTGTCAAGATTCAGCTTAGAATTGATTTCCTTACAGCTACGTTATAAAATCCTGCAAATAAGTTTTATTCTGGAAGAAATGTTGACAAGTCCTTAGCTAGGTAGTGCTATTGAATGCCAATATAATTAGCTGGGCAAGTCACGCAACGTATGCAGACTGTGATTCATTTCTGGCACTACTCATATTATCAGGCCTTACTAATTTTGCACCTGCCTCTTCTGTCTGCACAGCTGGAGACTAATATTGTAGATATTTTGACTTACACAGCTGATACATCCCGTTGCCATGAGGTGGTATGAAGTTCATTCAGACGAAGACTACACTGCTGTACTAATTGCTACTTCTAATGTTGATTTTTCCTAGCGATGTTTTCAAACTCATGGTTTAGGGGTTTTCTTGGCAGTCCTGGGGTAATGGTTGGACTTGATGGTCTTAAAGGTCTTTTCTAACCTCGTTGATTCTATGATTCTATTTTTGGTAGGAATTAGAACTATTAAGTCTGTAGATTATTTGTGTCCACTTGGGTTTTTTGCTGCTTTTTTTTCTTGTGGATGACTTTAGTATAACAATAAGCAGCACTGCAGCTAACCAAATCCCCTTCCAGATCCAGAGAAATTCAAGGAGAAGACATTTTATAATTTAAGTCTTAATTGTGGGTTATTCAACTTGTAGAAAATTGATGAACCTGAAAGTAACTAATGTGATATCAACTGAAACAGAGAAGTTGCTCGTATTACGTCAAGGGAAATAAAGATACCAGCTACGATGTAAGGGATTTGATACCTCCTGAACATTTTTATTTCCTAGTTCAGTAATTCTGTAATCTAAGTACGACTGGAAAAACACAGAGATTAAGAATGGGTTACCTAAGGATACATTTTGTTAGCATAAAAATGGTGGTGATTTTTCCACATCCTTTTTGCTGTTGGACAAAATGTTTAGGAAATCAACATACGTGATGCCAAAAAAAACATTAGGAAAAAGATTACCAAGTAGCCAGCCAATGGGCTCTGGGATAGATGCAGGGGAGTTGATTTATCATGCTTAATGAAAGAGGTGACTGCAGCAATACTCATTCCATTTAAGCTTGCGCCCTTCTCTGTCTAATTTCCTCACCAGCCAAACCTTTGACTTTGTCCTGTTTACCATAGTTATCTGCATTTGCAGGGTAGGGTGTTAAAGGCACATAATGCAAATTTGTTTTCTCTCTGTTCTGTAAATGCTGTATACACAAGGCTTTGCTTACACAATGCAACTACATTGTGTATGTGAGCTACATCGAATTACTTTGCAAAGCCACACAATTGCATTTTCAGTTATCTTAACAATCGTGTTCCCTTAACCTTTATGGAAATGCAGTGTGGACAATAACAAGACAATGTTAACTTCCTTATAGAAAGTTAAGCTTCCTTACAGAAATCTTTTTTGAAGTATGTAATCTTTATTAAATTCCTTTGACCAACTTAAAATTGCACGGAAAGGGTCTCAGTGTTTCATGTAAAGTTATTCCATCTCTTAAAGTCTTCTGTCTTAATTTTCTTAATCTCTTCTAGAGATTTCTATTCCTTCTAGCCCTATTAAATTTGATGGGACTCTCTCTTTTCATAACAGAATGAGCTGTATAGACAGTTAGCTCCTTATTGTGCACATTTTCTCTTGTTGAAATGTTGCTCAGTAGGACACCACTTTCCAGATTCTGTCTTTCTTTAATTTCACATCATTCCCCAAAAAGCCCCACATTAGTAAGGTTCACCAAACACTTCCCATTCTTCTTCTCTCTGCATGGTTTATCACATCTGAATTTGCATCATCAGTCAGATACGTTGTCTTTCTCCCATTTACACAGGAGTGAGGCACAGAACTGTAGGATTAATGAATCCTGATTAACTTTATCTTCATTGAATTGGTACATATAATAATAAGATTTCTTTATTTTTTTTTCTGTCTTTTCTCTGTATAGGACTAGTATAATTGGGCAGAAGACAGGTACTCTTTCATGAGTGTTTATAGATGCTGAGGTCTGAGTAAAACACAGAGGATGATCATATTATGTCGATTATATTTTACAATGAAATACCTTTGCAGTGTCCTCAGTAAATTCTTCCACACATCTGGATTTGATTTTATTTCTAATGCAACACTACAAACTTTAAAACTTCTGGCTTTATCTGCTCTATGTGGATTAAGCACAACTGTTTTTTAGCTAGTAAAGCATCACCTGAATCAGCAACACTGGTTATGAAATAAACTATTTAATAAAAAGAGCTGTTTGCAATGAGGGGGAAAGGTGTGTGGGAAGATTAACTCCAAGAATGATTCATCTGAGCAGGTCTAAGCTATTCCCATGTTGAAGCTGAATCTCTTGACAATCCATTTAGACCATACCTGTCCTCCCATGGAGCTTTTAGCTGTGTCTGCAGTCCTCTGAATCTGGTATAGATGCTATGAGTGCTTAAAAAGATGAATGAAGAAGGGACTGAATTAGTGGCTATTACTGTTCAGTATATATTTACCTTCTTCATGTCCCAAGGTGACTTTCATTTAGAAAAATAGAGAAGAAAAAATAAGAGCTAAATAGTATCGTACAGTATATGGAGTCCTTTGGCTATAGAAAGTGTGGCTCTAATCTGCAAAGTAGAATTAAAACTGTAGTCTCAGTAACATGTATATTCAGTTAGTTAAGATTTTGTAAAGACCAGAAAACTTGCTTTGGTTTAACTGAATCAATGTGAAAATGAGCTAGCCCAGTAGCGCAGACCAGATGCCTATAGGGACATTTTAACCCTTGCTTGTATTGCTTTGGCAAAGGTAAGTAAAAGCCTCAACTAAGCAAAACAGATGCTAACAGTGGTTAAATCAGTTGAAGTGCATCTGCATGAGGAGCACGTGCTGCCTAGCAAGAGTGTATTAAAAACTGAATCCTGCTGCAAAAAATACCTCAGTTGTCCATAGAAAAACCAAAATGAAAGGGAAGAGCTGTGACACCAGCAAAGCGTGGCTGGTCACCCTGTTGTTCTATTATTTCTTTCCCTTTATGTGTCCGTGCAGAGCCTTGATTCATGGGCTGTACTGCTGTTAGATCACAGGCTGCGGACTCGCATCTCTGCGGCTGCTTTACCATGGTTTAACAAATCATCTCCAGCTGTGAGCCACAGGAACAGTTGTGGGGCACGCTCCTGGCCCACCCGAAAAGTGGTGTAATGCATTGAAGCCTAAACTTCATTGAACGAGCTTTAAGCTAAGTCACATTAGCTTGTGATTGGACAGATTAGGAGCATGTACATGGGCTCTTACCATCCAAAAATGCATCTTGTCTGAGAGATAGTAACCTACTGGGTTCCCATAACTCCTTCATATGCCAAAGCCGTAAGTCTTACCATCTTTATAACATAAACCATAAAATTTCAACTAGTTGCACTCATACTGGGCCCCTGGTAATCTCTCTGGGGCAGGAAGCACCACCTCGATGTCACTGCATCCCACACACTAATGAGGTAATTCAGAGCATCATGATGTAAACCAGTGTCTGTGAGTTAAGGGGGAGTTTAAGTCTTGTTTTTCAGGAATGAGTCTGCCGTAGTCACACTGCATGTCAGCTCCTTCCTTCAGTCTGCTTTCTAGTAGCCTCAGAACAGACTGGCTTAACTGAGACAAGTTTGGCAGAGAGATAAAGTATAAATCTTAATAGGATTCATGCAAATAAACAGCTATGTAATAGACTGATGCCCTAAAAATCCCCCTGCTGAGAGGAAGGCTGTGATTTTAGGTCAACCCCATATTAGAAACTAGAAAATACACTTGGGAGAATAAGTTAGAAACTAACTGATAGGGAAAGACTAGCAGAATTTGCATCTTATTACTTCTCAGTGAATAAATGAAATCTTAGCTCATGCTTGAGGTAGCACAAAACTAAGGGTGAAACTTTCATACTAGTCAGACTTTCACAATATCTTTCCCTAATTTAGATTGTTTAATAACTAACATGACAGCAGGTATTGTGGTTTGCCTGCTGCTAAAGCTGGACAAGTTGTTCCTCAGAGTACTCTGTTTTCCTATGATTTTGCAAGGCTTCATTTCCAGGGTGCTGGAATTTGTCGTGCACTAGTGATGCAGGAAACATCCCCCAATAAAACAACCAGCCTCCACAATTACAGGATACTCCATGAAACATAAGTAGTCATTACAGATTTTGGCTAGGTCATATCCTAAAAAACACCTGTATATATAATGTTCTTAGAGGAACTTTAATTTTTCCCTTAATGAAATACAAGTGTTTTTCCTGATGCGTAAATTCATTTCAAAAGATGGATACAGTGGAATTCTGTATCCCGTTTTTTATTTTGCATAATTAGAACATTCTTTTTTGTATCATTTGATATTTTAATACAGCCCTCCCCCAGCATGAGCTCCAACTACAAGTATTACTGCCTGTGACCTCTGAGCTGGATATGATGACCCTACTAAAGAAGAGCTGAGGCTTTGCTTGTTCTTGACCTTTTTGTTTGCATTATTTTCAGATGCAGGTTTAAAATATGGCTGTTAGAAAGGGAAAAGCATGACTTTGAGAAGAACTGATTGTACAGATAAGAGCATAAGGTCAGGTGGAAGCTGCTGTTAGGAGCCTTCAAAATTCGAGTTACTTTAAATAGGTGATTCTTACTGTATGTGTTAACCTCAGGGGCAATTGATGGGGAATGCAACTGAAATCAGTGGTATATAATAAGAAAAATGTGTTTAGCAAACAGTATGTATCTGAGAAATTATAGGGTCTATGTATGACCTTCAGGCGTTGTCTGTGTGAGCAGCTATAAGATAAAACATCCAAGTGCATATGTATTAGCACAGATTTAGTCCAACTGTGCAGAGCAACGGTAAAAACAGCTCTCATGTATTACTTGTTCATGTCTCCAAAATGTACCAAGTTTCTGATCTATTACAGGGGGAGGAAACCACCTCGTGTAATTAATAATGTTGAAATGTTGCCATTTGAAGTGTGTTCAGGCACCTTTACAAATGCTGAGGATGAATCCCCCAGGCGTCATTAGAATGAACAAACCCTTGCACACTTGATGCTGTCAAGTTTTGCACTTCCCATCTGCTTCCAGAACTTTGATAGCAATTTTTAGATTGATTTAGAGAGGTCCCTTTTCTAATAAATTGTTTAATTCCATATTCACAGAGCAGTGGGAGAGCTGCTGCTGGCTTTTCCCAGCACAAAGGACAAAACCATGTATCTAGATGGTGATGGCAGATGTGAGGTTTCTAGCTTTTGTTGCCAATCTGGGGCTTGTCTTTGAGAAAGTGTTATTACTGTTCCTTTTCCTTCTCCTGCTCCGACAGTCATACTGGCATGGTATATAAAAGGGCATCCAATGGGCTGAGCAAATGGACTTGTTTGGATTCAATTCTGAAGATGGTCTAACTCTGCAGATGACCGGCTTCAGTGGCAATTGCATCTGCATCTTTCCTTGAGATTTATGGTAAACTATATAGCCAGTATAGCAATGAAGGTAGCAAGAACTCTCTTTAGAAGCTTCAACAGTGTGGAAATTGAAGATAACTGGAGCCACATTTCTCCAAGTGTTCAGGGATATTTGAATTTCAGGGATCGCCGAGTTTTCATCCCAAATATTGTAACAGCAAGAAAACTAGATGCCCTCGAGGTTACCTTGGGCTGGTCTGAAAATAATTTCACCAGATGTCAATATAACTGAAAAAACCCATCAAAAAACATAAAAAACTAATCTTGCAGCTGTCTGGTGATCTAGGGGAATGGGTTTCCACTACTTCCTACTCTGAAGCATGAGCTGCTGTCCGCACAAGGACTTCCCACTTCATCTGTAGGTGCCAAAATTCACTTCAGATGCATTTTCCACTAAAAGCAGATTCACCAGACTAACAGTGTCTTTCCATGAGAGATGAGGTTTGGTGCATAAGCTGTCATACCCATGCTGAAAAAAATGGCATGCTGAGAAGGTGACCTCAGAGCAGCCTTGCAGTATCTGAAGGGCACCTACGAGGATGCTGGAGAGGGACTCTTCGTCAGGGACTGTAGTGATAGGACAAGGGGTGATGGGTTCAGACTGAAACAGGGGAAGTTCAGGTTGGATATAAGGAAGAAGTTCTTTACTGGGAGGGTGGTGAGGCACTGGAATGGGTTGCCAAAAAAAGTGGTAAATGCTTCATCCCTGACATTCAAGGCCAGGTTGGACAGAGCCTTGGGCAGCATGGTTCAGTGTGAGGTGTCCCTGCCTATTGCAGGGGAATTGGAACTAGATGATCTTAAGGTCCGTTCTAACCCTAACTATTCTATGATTCTGTGGCTCTGTGACCAAGACTTTTCTTTATGGCATTGCAATTAGGAGCTGTGCTGAAGTATGGAGATCTTGAAAATGTATCTTTGTGTCTTGTAGAATTAAATGTTCAGCAAGAACTGGTCAGAACCTGACTGCTATGTGCTACAAGCAAGTAGCTTGGCAAGGAAGATATTTGAGGCAGTGAAAATAGACAGCCTGAGGGTAGATGATGGAGAAGTAAGGCAGGGCAGGGCATTTAAGAATGTATTTCCATTCCACGTGTACCACACAGGTCACACCCGTAATAGCAAGGGCTTGGAGACTTTTTTCAATGGGCTTCTTGTAAGCTGGTTTTGCAGAGTAAACCTTTTCTGAACCTTGCAAGGAAGAGGTGGTGGGCATGCAGCGACAGGGAGGAACAGAGCTCAGTCATGTCTTCCGGAAACTCTTCTGTAAGAGCTGCTCCATTGCCTGGCAATTTAATGAAGCTCTTAGGTAGGAAGTGAAGGGTTTTAATGTATTTTTATAGCTGCACATGCTCATTTCCAACAAAAATAAACTTCGCAAGACTTTTTCCTAAAGATCACAGCATACAGAGATGACTTGTAGCTCAGCTGTGTATTTACCTATTCCCTGCCCTTCTAATTGCAGAACAAGCCTGTTCAGGCACTGTGGGGAAAGAATGATCTTCATATTCTTCATTACTCACTTGTAGCTTCACCTCCCATGAGTTATGACTCATTTTCTCACTCCTGGGACATCTCTCATATAAATCGGCATACAATAATTCACCAGAGGGGTGAAAAATTAACTTGTCTTCTTAATACAGAAGTTAAGAAAATAGGCTAATATTTCATTTCCCTAGAAGGAAACCGATGTAATAGGAGCAGGCAGGTCACACTCTGGAGTGCAGCTCAAAGGAAAACATATCTCAACTAAACCAAGGGACCGGTGGTAGAAAACCTGGCTGTTTGCTGCATCCTCCTGAGTTACCTCCACGTTTATTTTTACCCCATGTTATTTCTTCTTCCCTTCTTTCCCCATACTTGGCTGTGGCACCACGGTAAGCTGAAGCCTCTTTCCAAGCCTGTGTGTGTGGAAAATGTAGACGTTTGGCACTGACAATGTCTCACAGGAGACATTGTTTTTGCAATGGAGACAGGTGCTCTGTATCCCTTTTATTTTTTCCTTCTAAAATGTCTTGCGTCATTCACCATGGGAGAGAGGCATTCGATTGACGTGCTGTTGGTTTAGGATGATGAATTAATTTCATGTCAGCCTCCAAACAGCCCGTTAACAGTAGCCACCTGAGACCACCTCAACCAGCAGAGAAGAAACGTTTAACTCTTGACAGAAAGGTAGTAGATTCTGCATCATGTTGCTGAGCCATTCAAACCCCTGTGGCTCCATGCTCCAAGTTAACAGGGAGTACTCTTGGTGTTCGAGCTCTGCCCTTCCGGAAGTTTAGATTAACTTCGGAGTTGCTATTTTCCACGAAGGCGAAATTAAAGGATGAGGCTTTATTGTGAACGCATACAGCCTTGTCTATTCCTATTTATTATGTGCTCTCCCTGGCATGATTACATACAGCAAGAAAAGTCTTGCTGCTTCACAGTGAGGATTGCTATGACAGAGAAACACCACTCACCAGCACAAGCCCATTAAGTTTTCATTAGACCCCCTTGCCCTCTTTTTCATCTTTCTTGTCTCCTGCCTTCCCTATTCTCTTCTATAGTCTTACTTATTCCTACCTGGTAATGCTTCATTGCTCCCAAGCCACTGCAAGTACCTCTTCACCTTTGTCTTGGCAATCAGTTTGTTGTCCATTTCAAACCACTTTCACAGGCAATGACTACTGGAGGCTGTGGTCTGTCATGTCAGACCCTAGCTGCTGGACTGGCTTGAAAGGTATGGGAGCGTAACAGTGAGCTGATGCTGGAAGCTGTTTGTGCCTTTATTTACCTGTGTAGAAGATACAGGTGAAAGTACTGTTTTTATGGGCAAAATTGCTGTCCTGTGTTTAAGATATGTGCGGGAATTTTTACACAAAATCAATTATAACGAACAATACAAGCTCTTCTTGCTGCCATTTTAAATGCAATACGATTGTTTCCGTAAGACAGTGACTCAGCAAGTCACTTACATGGATTTTGGCCCCATCATGCCATACAGATGTAACAAAAGATATTATGGGCTGAGAAAGGTGCAGAGTCACACGTTCCACTGCCATTGTTCTGAGGTTTATTGCACAGCTATCACAGCTATTGTAGGGTATGTGCGGTGCACTCTCATCTCCTAGTAGAAAGTAGCATCTGTTTGTCAACACACAGCAATAATGAACTCGTCACAGAGATACAAACAGATGAAAAGCCTCATTCAGCTCACGCTGGAGGGAAATGTAGGTCAGTGGAATATCATTACTGAAGCTGGAATTTATTTGGGTGCCAGGACTAACAAAACTCTTCTTGGACAAGTGCTATGGCATCATTAATGGCCATGAGTTGTCATGATCGTCTTCCCTGATTCTGTAGTGAGAAGGTGCATTTCATCACTGGAAGGGTCCAGTTCAAGACTTGGTTACATTGCTTGGTTCATTTCCAATTTGTTTACCAAATCAAAGCTTTCTTCAACCCTCTGGCTGTCATCCATGCGCATGCTGCCCGAACCTGATCTTTCTTAGCTGTATGTTATCTAACAGGATCACAACCCTGCTAAGAATGACCTATATTTGGCTTGTTCTCCAGCATTTCATTTTGAGCAGTAAAAGCTAATTTTCTTTTGTGCTCAAAGAACATATGGGTTCATTGTGAGGGAAAAGAATTGTTTGAGTTCTCTATTGAAGTTGGGTATTTTTAGGTGCATGTAAGATCAAAGCTCTGATATCTCTTGGTTCAGTAATACATGTACCAATATGTAAGAGCAAAAGAATCTTTTTCCAAAATGAAAAGTCTCCATTCAGAGCATTTTCATTACATTTTAAAGCTGCCTTTGACATTTTTGTGCCATATACAGTTCTTTAGTGCAGCATTAGCCAACATGAAGTGTGCCAAGCCCATTTAAGCTACAGAATTGTGTAGATACGGAATGAAACAAGTTTTATCAGGAGACGGCAAACTTCAAAGTTTCCAGAGTCTGAGCTTAGATAAACCTTATTAAAACATGATAACTGTTGAAATAGGGTTCAGACTTTCTCAAGCAGTATTTGGTAAAACTTGTTTCTCAGAAATCTGAAATACTGGTTAAGGGTATTTCACACATTAATTTGCTCTGTCTGTTTCAAGTCCTGGCTTCAAGTCAATAGAAATGAATCCAAGCTGTCAAGTTTACATCTAGGCTTTGCCAGAGTGTGAAGTTGTTTATATCTAGCGTTCTGGAGCCAGCTGACATCTACACACTTAGGAAAATTAATTCAAATTAATTGGAGGTGTAAACTTAGAGCATCGCAGTTCAAGTGTCTTAAAGCCCCATGTGGAAACTCTTACTCAGATGTAAAGTGTCCTCAGTTCTGAATATAATCTTCCTCGGAGATGAGCTATATCTAAATTCACAACTAAGATCTAGTATCATCTTCTGAAGCAGAAACTGTTGACAAGGAAATTTCACAGGTGCACCAAATAAGTGATAAACAAACTACTTCAGATTTAGGACTGGTTTGGTTGTCATAAAGTCGTAAAAAGCATCACAGTCTTTATCTAATCAATGAGTTTTCAGCTACTCCAAGAGAGATAAAATAAAGGTCACGTTTTATGACTCATTAAGGGTCATACTGCTAATCTGAAATGGTTTGAAATAGCAGAACTATGGTTTGTGTCTAATCAATCCAAAAAAAATTGGTTTCCAGTAGCAAGCTTGGAGTTTTTACATCTAAATTACTAAAGGATCAAAACCTATAATAAGCAAATAACAATACCACCATTCTTTCAGTGCAACTGTTATTTCTTTTATATCACAATGTAACAAGCTGACTAGTTTATCACCAAGTCTGTAGTTTCCTCATGTCATAAATATCTGAGGTGGATCTTTTTGTGTACTCTGTTTTTAATTCTCTTTAGATTGCACTTTGCTGATAACTATCAACTTTTAGGCTGGAGCTTCAGCATTGTCCCTGAGCTGGGGACCCAGGGATGCTTTTATGGTGCAGATTTCCTGCTTAGTGCAACAATTCTCAGTGATTCTCTGGGAAAAGCAGCTTTTCACCCTTATTCTACCTTTTTTTTTCCCCTTCTTTTTCTATTCCATATATATCTGTCCCAGTGAAAGTGTTCCCCCTGTCACCCGCATAATGAAACATGCACATTGACTTTATGAGGAAAAGGGAGGCATCTTATGCCTGTGGCTCTTCTTTGAGTAGCAGATCTCGAGTGCACTCCTGAGATTGTCTGGCTGGGGAGAGACTGCATTGAACAATACATTTTGTGTGATGTCCTGTACATCTTGAACTATTAAACATTATAGGTATCCATACCTTCTCCGTGATAATCCACATTTTACAGAGTTCTATACCATTCTTTCATCTCAATGGTATCTCTTCCAGCATCCGTCTTCCAGTTGATGACCATTACCTCTCTTTACAAGTAACTACTCTCAAGAGTTGACTGCTGAGTTGCAAGCATAGCATCCATCTATACAAATAGCTCTAGAAGAGATCCTGGAAACTATAGGCTGATAAGTCTGACCGCTGTCTCTAGTAAGATGCTAATTTTCAATAAAGAATAAAATCAGTGAGCATACCGATAAGCATCACCTGCTGGGAAAGAATTAGCATGGCTTTTTGTAAAGGGAAATTCTGTCTTACTGCATGCTAGAGTTTAACCATGAATTTGTAAGGACCTCAATAAAAAAGAATAGAGCAGGCATAAAGTATTTAGATTTGGAAAAGAAAATAAATAAACAAACAAAAAAACCCCACACCCACCAACTTTGGTAAGTCCCTGTGTCAAATATTGCTAAAGAAAGTGAGTTGCTATGGGAATGGAGGAAGGAATTTCTGAAAGCTAACTAAAGGATAGAAAGCAAAGGTTTTTTCGTTGTTTTTCAGGATGTAAAAGATTCAGCACTGGGATGCCCCCAAGACTGGTGTAAGCATCAGTTTTATTTGATGGTTGTCATCAATGCCTTTGAGAAAGCAAAGAATAGTGAAATCTTTATGCTTACAAATCATATTAAGCTCTCTCAGGTAGTCAAATGCTGCAGCTTTAGAACCTAACTGAGCAAAGGGGCTGAAAGTTGACAAATGAGCTCCTGTGTAAATAAAAACTCAAGGTAATGAATGAATCTAGAGAAAATAGTCTGACACACAGAAACGTGATGCTGAAGTGAGAAAAGACAGTTGCAAGAAGGAAATATTGGAGTCACTATTGATGTTTCCCTGAAATAATCATTTCACCATGTAGTGACACCCAAAAAAGTCAATAAAATCTTCTGTATCATCAGGAAAGGGACAAAGGAGAAGAGAGAGGGAATTATTTTGCTGCTTTCTAAAGCTGCTTGTGCCCACATTGTGGATACTGTGCACGGGTCTCATTTCTCCTGGTCAAGAAGGATATAGTGGAAGTGGACTAGAAACAGCAAAGGGCAACTAAAATGATCACAGGGACCAAGTGACTTCTTGAAGCCATGAAGACAGTAGGTACAGTGAATTTAGAAGTGCTGCAACCGAGCAATACAGGAACTGGGGGACACTTAACCAGGCCATTTTGAAGATGGATGGAGCACAGATAAAAGCCCTTCTTGAGCCCCTGGGCAGCAAATTATACCAACTTTCTTCATGGCTGGTTGTGGAGACAGATAGCAGCAGCAGGATCAAAAGAGGAGTGGAGAAATTTATATTAAATTCATGAACAGATATTAAGGGGAATAAACATAGATATACCTTCCAGCTTCCCCAGTACAGCAATCGCAGGTGCCGGGTAAGCATAGGGGACATTAAGTGCCATGAGCGACCAGGTTTGCGTATTCTCTTTATTCAGCATCATCTATCACTCATCAGATTTCCTCATCAAAGACATTTAAAAAAGTCACCAAAGCATTAAAAGCATTAAGTGTAATTATATGCCTATAGAGTACATAGTCGCATAAGAGATTGCTGGGTCCTTACCTGTACGAGCACATTATGTGTCTAGATACCTCAGGAAGTCCACTTGCTTTGTACCTTTCAGTCAAGTTACCAAGGCCTTCCTAGAGATCACACAGCTAGCTACAAGCGTGGACAATAACAAAAGCTCACTCTGTCACTGCCTGCTTCTTCCTACCCTGGAAAGCCTCATCCTCCTTTCCTGTGGATATGTATCTTCCTCTGCAGGAGATTATTCTTCTCTCACTGTCCTCTACCCTTATTGCCAAGAAGGCAAATATAAAAATTGTGTTTAAAAAGTACTTGCAAAAAAACCCAAGAGCTCTAAGAGTTTCAGAAGGCAAAACTTCCCCTGGAAAAAATGTCCTTTTCCATATGTCTCCTGTTTCCTTTTTTTATGGTAATTTTGGGGGGCCTACAAGGGTCCTGTAGAGGGACTCTTCATCTGTGACTGTAGTGACAGGACAAGGGGTGATGGGTTCAAACTGAAACAGGGGAAGTTCAGGTTAGATATAAGGAAGAAGTTCTTTACTGTGAGGGTGCTGAGGCACTGGCACAGGGTGCCCAAGGAAGTGGTAAATGCTCCATCCCTGGCAGTGTTCAAGGCCAGGTTGGACAGGGCAACCTGGTCTAGTGCGAGGTGTCCCTGCTCATGGCAGGTGAGTCGGAACGAGATGATCTTAAGGTTCTTTCCAACCCAAATCATTCTATGATTCCATGGTTCTGCCAATTGACCCCTCTGATTTTATTGCTCTGTGCTTTCTAGTACCTTCTCTAAAACAATTTTTCTTATTTCTTTTCCTTTCCACATTGGCATCCCATTCTTGCAGTGGGCGTTGTGCATTAGGTAAAAGATTACTCAGCGCAATTAATAGTTCAGCAATTTCATGCTTGAGTTCTTCAGGAACTCTTGGGTGAATACCATCTGGTCCTGGCGATGCGATACGGTTAATTCCATTGATTCACTCTTAAAAGTTTTCTACTGATACTCCAATTTGAAACACATCTTTTAATTCACCTCTTTTTAAGGAAAATTTCTGGTGGGAGAATCTCCCTAAACATATCAATACTGATCATGGAGGAAATATCTTTTCTTCTGTATCCGTATCTTCTCTCTATGATCTTTTTACTTCTTGATCATCAATCAGTCCTACAAACTGTCTAGCAGATTTCAGTATTCTGGTCCTGTGGAGAAAGGTTCCCATTTTTATGGCTTTACCAATATCTTCTTCAAAATGATTTTTCCCCCTTTTTTTTTTTTTCCTGCTGTATTTTGCTTTTATATTTAACTAGTTCTCTTCTGTTTCTTTTTTTTGGAAGGTTTCATTCAGCTTTCTGAGGGATATCTTTTCAGTTCAAAGAGGTTTTTTCACCTTACGCCTTTAGCCATATCGTCTTTGGGGTTTTGATCTTTCTTCTTTTCCTTTTTTGTTTAATCTTTCTAGTCTTTTTGATGGGTTAATCCTTCACAACAGTCTCTACAATTCACCCCCAACCATGATGTGGAAAGACAAAAAAAAAAGCCCCACATCCAAAATAGAGTCTGCAGTTTGACACAGATACATATAAAAAGCTCCCAATTTCAAACGGAACTCATAGGCTGTACAGAAATTCCCTGCTGAGACTTTAAAATGATTCTCACACTTGCCTTACTATGGAAATCATCTTCTTCCAAGGACCAAAATTAAACAGTAATAGGTTCCCTTTTTAGTTGTTTAGATATTTGATGGAGGTTCTGTTTCCATAAATACGCACCACAATTGCTTAAAATCGATTCCATTGCTTATTTAACAACTTCAATTTTCACTGAGTGCAGGCTTTAAAATACTAGCACATGTCTTGTTCGCCTGGATCAATTTTAGGAATAACTGGATCTGCTCTATTTGCTTCCTTTTTAGTTTAGCTTTCTTGGTGCAGGTTGAAACCTGCCCTTGAAAGTGTGTATGGCTCCCATTAATATCAATGGGAGCCATGTGTGTGCACTGAAGGACTCAATACTAAATTTTACCCCTTTAAGCACTTCCCCCATAATGACTGAGTGTCCTATTACAAAGTCATTCTTTAATTACCATTTTTTAGCACAAACTTTTTCTTTTCATGCATTCTAACTGATGATACAATTAATTCTCTGAAGTTAAGTGTCATTGCATAGTAATTGGAAATACCATTAGTATTTTCATGCACTTTCCGCAGTCAAACTGCTTTACAAATACTGACTTGCTTTTCTCATAGCATTTTTTGGACTGCAGTGCTATAGCTAGGTAAACATTTCCCAGTTTTATACTTTAATACTTGCCTACAGCTAGTGCTCCAGAAGTATGGCAGAATACCTCATTTTTACATTGCCTGTAAGTTTTTCCTGATTGAACTTGCTTTTGCCTCTTTGTATTTTACAGAGCTATGCCACAGCCACATCTGTGTTTTCATTCTGAATTGGATTCTTTCACAATCATAGACACTGCTCGCAATTAAATGCATAGAACCTGCTGCTTTAATTGAGTTCAGTCCAATTTGTCACTTCAGACTTTGGAAAATTATGTGTAAGGAAAGATTTAGTTGCCAGTTTGATTCAGCTAAAGTTGATGGAAAGCCTTTTGATCACTCAGCCATTAAACACATTTCAGAGTTGTGCCAAGCTAATTGCTTGAACTTGCTTGAGTTTATTTGTATTTTAAACAATCTAAGCTGATGTTTTCCAGGGCTGTGCAAACCATTATCTTTGCTTGCACTTGCGTTGCCTTACAGAAGAGTTTTGTGGGTCTTATTCTGCTCTTACACACGCCCACTGGTGTAGATCAAGCAAAACGCAGTTCTCTTTGGCAAAACAAGGATGGAAATAGTGCAGTAGCGGGTGCCAACCCAAATTTGTATGTCCATCTGTTAACTGGTGCAATCAGAAAGTGACAGAGCCACAGCAATGTTTATTCATTGCAGAGCACCTGCTTCTGGTTATGACAATAAATCTAATGGTGCCTCAGCAGTTGAAGTGTAGACGTACCCTTTGGGATCTTGCTGGACCAGGGTGGAGGCATCCACCGGCAGCACAGCTGTACATTACTACTAACAAGGCCTCCAGCTTTAGGGGCTCATGGTCAGCATTGTTGCTGCCTTGCTTCTAAGAAATACAGTGGAGGGGTTTAATCCTTTGATTCCTGGGTAAAAAACCTGTAACAGGAACTACAAATTGGTTTTGCTTTGGTCTCATTACTTTAAGGCAAAGCCTGTGTTAGATTCAAAGTCCAGGGCACAGAGACTTCATCTTCAAGACATCACTACAGGTCATGCACTTCCAACTATGGGCATATTTTGTTTAACAGTGTAAAAAAGATTCATGTTGTCAGAACAATTCTTTAAAGAAATACAAACAAACTTAAAATCCTTTAACAGTGTAGATCTTATAAGCAGTCTGGAACTCTGGGCTTTAAGAAAATGCACATGGTAATCTTTCAGGTTGAAATATGGAGGTGTGAAATGTGTATGCAAGAGCACAAGGTAGAGGGGACAGTCATGACTGTTTGCATATTTCCATTAGATACATATCTGAAAACAAGGACTACGAGCTACCATAATTTACCTAAATTTCAAGGATGGGGATCTGGTCTGCTTCTTATCTAGTAGTGGGCTACGTGTCTTACAGAAATTAGAATAATTAAACTCTCACTGGAGAATAATTAATGTGCACATGCAAAGACTGAGAAAATCATTGGTCTGGTGACATATAGGTTCAGGTATGTATATATGTACATATATGCAAGTATGTATGCATGTACCTTTACAAGTACAGGTCCAGTTCTCCTCTTCCTAATCAGACTTGTGTGGTTTTTAGCTGACAGCTAGATTTCTCTGTCATATAGCCCTCTTATTTGTAGAAGGGAAATGGCACTGCTTCCTTACCTCAGAAGTTAGTTCATAGGCTATCAACAGGTCATGGAGAATTTCTCAGGTATTTTGATATCCCAAGTATCTTGCTAACGCATAAGATGTTTCAGACTGGTCATGTAAGCCCTTTTCACCTCAAAACTCACTTCTGCTGTAAAACTGACAGCAGTAACACAGATTGGGGCTCTGAAGTTCAAGAGGAGATGTTGTCTCAACCCGCTTCATTTGCAAAGCTCTCTAGTAAAAGATAGGCCATCTCATTGTCTTGTCAGTGCACTGATGACATGAAAATGTATTGATAGACACATCAGATCTCAGTATAATTCAGCAGCTGAATTGGCAGTCCTTCCTATGACCCTGAAAAATTCAGCATAAAGATACCATGTATAAAGAAAGATAATTCTTGACAGTGAAATTTCTGTGGTTCCCTTCTCCTCCCTTGACAAAGTATTAAGACGTTTCAGTAGACTTGCAAATAGTCACCCTTTGGCATGAATATTCTCCAGAGCAATGCTTGCTGTTTAGGGATCAGTGTAGTGGAACGAGCTGATTGAGGCAGCACTGAAATACCCGTTTTAGTTCCTTATATTTGTTAGAAAACTTGCAATAGTTTTTAAATGGGACCTGCATATCCAAAGGTCTGTACAGACATCTCCTTTCATTTGCCTTTACGGATGGAAAAGCACAAATAACATGAGAATGAACTCTGTATATTGTTCCAGGCTGTGATTTACACTGTGTTCTCAGTAAGGTTCTCTTTATATTATTTCAGATTACAGTATTTATATTTTTAGCCTTGATTTCCTAGGCAAGATCTCTTGGGATACACTTGACCTGGAGCATATCGCTTAGAAGTGAAGCTTCAAGCATTTAACTACTATCACATAGGTTGTCTAAATTACCATAAGCAGGAAAAAAAGACCCAATACAGCCTCCAAAGGCAATTGTGTTTTGAACCCAGGGAAGCATCTGGTAAAGTGTTCTTAACAATATTTGCATTTTAACTAAATAAGCAAGTGTTTAGTAGGCACAAGAGAAGGAAAATTAAATTCTGGCTGCATCCCAGATTAGCAGTCAGCTAAAATTGGTGAAGATTTCATAAAAATATCTTGGTTTGGAAGACTTGCAGAAAACAGCCTCTCATAGTATATATGCATCCCTTGGAATATTTCACAGTCTCCAAACTGTCCTTGTTGGGATTTCTCAACGTCCTGTTTGGCTTTTTTTTCTGTTTATCTTTGTCTTCTGTTATCCCTTCTATAAAATTCACATCAAGAAACTAAGAAATTTCTTTTGCTACACTACAAGTGCACTTCCACGCACCTACGTGCCTGGACCAGCATCGTTTTCCTTAAGACTTTTCTTGGTGCAGCTCTGTTCCTGGCCACTTTGGTAAATCTGTCTTGGTAGGACAGTTGATATCTCATCTACTCATAGCAGATTGATAGTCCAGTGGTTAAAATGGTAATCTGCCTGCACAGTAATCCCACTCTTACAATGGTAATTGTATCTTAGGAAGTTACAACAGGAATTTGAATAGAATGATAGTTTGGAAAATATTGTTTCCAAATGGTAATTTTGGCTGAACTCTGTGGAGTCTTAAGTGCTTAGTCAGGTGAATTTACTGGCACATAACCCAAAACACATATCTGGGAGGGTCTCCTATCTATGGGCAGAAAAACCTTCTCATGGAAGATCTTACTAGGGGAGCTAGCACTGACTTTGGAATGTGGATCGTTCACCTTTTCCAGCAGTAAATGCAGCTCAAAACTAAGTAAGACAGGTCTGTAGCTGTGTAGCCCTTACATGATGATGCAGGAATCTGTCCCTCACTGCCTACAGTTGGTGGGAGTGTTGCCCAACTTCTTCATTACTTAAGTTCTTCATTTTTATGAGGTACTATAAGTTTATTTGTGTGTGTATATATACTATGAGGTATTTCATGTGCATTGAACTAGAAGGAAGAGTCCTTTGTTTCATGTTATTGTGGTTTTAATCATGTAATGGGCCTCTATAGCAGCATGCTACCTTCTAGAAGAATGATAGATATTTTCCTATACAAAGATAAAGAAAATAAGGGATGAGAGCCAGGCTAGCAGTCTGATATAAAGAATCAGCTTACTTTTCTGGAAGATTTAGCAGTTGTATGTGCTTGTGTCTGTGCTTGTGCATAATTGTAGGCAGGAGTGGTTGTGTCTGCTTTAGCCTAAGTCTCCTAGAATATCTTCTTCTCTGCTGTCATGTTAAGAAGCAAACATTAAAAATTGTTGTTTATTATTAACATTGACCACACCTATCAGCGTTCATGTTAATAAAAGTTTTTGTATCTCATACAGACTTTAGTGCATCCCATATAGAATCATAGAATCATAGAATGGTTAGGGTTGGAAAGGACCTTAAGATCATCCAGTTCCAACCCCCGTCATGGGCAGGGACACCTCACACTAGACCATGTCGCCCAAGGCTCTGTCCCACCCGGCCTTGAACACCACCAGGGATGAAGCATTTACTACTTCTCTGGGCAACCCATTCCAGTGCCTCACCACCCTCACAGTAAAAGACTTCTTCCTGATATCTAACCTGAATTTCCCGTTTCACTTTAAACGCATCACCGCTTGTCCTGGGTGCAGAACAAAGACCTTAATGCAAGCTCTGGTTACTTTCCTTCTTCCAGCTCCAAAAAATCCTCCCTTCCTTCTGCTGAAAAAGCAGTTTTAGTGGCTTCTACTTAAGGTTTTTTTTGAGATTCTATGACACAGATGACAACTGTAACACTATAAAAAGATGTCAAGATAGCAGCCTTTCAAAATCAAACCTGCCACTAATTCTAAGGATTGGTGTATGGATAAGGAAAACCCTGACTTCCTCACAGTACTTCCTTAGCATCACTAATGCACAGTAGAACACGCAGTTCTTGCCCTCTCTAGTCCATACAGTCTTGTCCACTGAAAATTCACCATACACTGAAATTATTGGATAAATTTTCTAACAGCATAGGAGATATAGAGGAAGAAAAGTGAAGAAGTCAGCAGTAACATCATGTTTTTTTCTTCCGGGATTATGTTGTTTAGAGGCATTCACATATTCAAGCTTCTATTAGGTTATTTATGAATCTATATGCGTATGCAAATAAATTTGATGTGTATATAGAAGATGGAGGCATGAAAAGCACAGCTAAAGCAAAATTATTTTGCGATCCATCAAGAATGACAGGAATAGGGTTAAAGACACTAAGTTACATCTGTGACTTTCTTGTAGCCACCGTGAAATGCGTATTAACCCAGCCTGTTAATTCACATGTTAAGATTTCTGCATTGAAGTGCTTCTGAAAAAGCATCATTTAGATTTCCCGTTGGCCTTCTTCAGAGGGGAGGTTGATGGCATAGATCTGCTTCCCAATTATTCTTTTTCATAAGAAGGCCATAGGCAGTTAGAGTATGTAATGGGAGCTGTGTAATGGGAGCGATGAGGTTTAGAAAGCACCTCTAAACAAATCAGACTTTAAAAAAGAAAACACACAGAAAAAATAACCAAAAAACCAAACAAAACCCATTAACCTCATTAATTCTGTAGCATTCCTGAAATAACTGACTGTAGCAAAGGGACCAGCACTGATGAAGTATTGCCCTGACAAGAAGCCTAAAAGGCACATTACAGAGAGACCTGGAAACTGAATTTATCACTTTCTTCTTTGCAGTAGGAAGTGTGAAACTGCTCTCTTTGCACCTGTGGCTAATTGCTATAGCCCTAAATTGAGGTTATGTGGAATAAGGAAAAATATGCCCAAGAGGAGAGTCTGGACTGCAGAAAAGTGAGGATAAATAGATAGAAAAATACACTGCTTGAATGCCAAATCCTGGGGAATACATAGAGGGATATCCTGGCACTTTTGAGATATATTGGGGTTAAACTGATAGCAGGGCAACTGCAGGGGTGGCTTCTGTGGGAAGACACCAGGAGCTGCCACCTTCGTGGGTTTAGTTTCAGCTGACTACGACATGGACTCACCACTCTCCAAAGCTGAGCAAATGAGCAATGCTGGAGGTGCCTCTGTGGCAACGTGGAAGAACAGGCAAAAAATACTATTCAGTAGCTGAGAGAAAGGGGAATGAAGAAATGTAAGAGTCTTCCTGTTTTGCTGAGGAGGAGTGAGATGGCAGCTTGGTGGCCATGTGTTGGCAAACCAAAATCAATCCACCACTTGAAGTCAATAAAAACCTTTCCATTTTGTTCCCAGAGGCCTGATCTTGGTGGCCATAGAATCATAGAATAGTGAGGAGTGGAAAGGACCATAATGATCATCTAGTTCCAACCCTCCTGCTATGGGCAGAAACAATCTGAAGGATAAATGGTCTATTTATGTTAACTCATTGGAAAGTCAGGGAGGTAGGAAGCCCCAGCTTACCTGCCCTTCTGAAGAGTTTTCATGAAGGCCTGTACATGCCTTTAGACCCTGCTTGCCACATACACAGTGTGACCACAGAGGATGTCTGCACTGCTACACAAGACTACATCCCAAAATCAGATTTGCATCCTTCCCTTGTACCCTAAAGGAAAGATTATTGCTTCCTGCCTTGCCTGGACTTGTGCAGCTCCCCAAAGGTGAAGAATCTGGGCTTGTTTGAAGATGTTTTTGTAGTTTCTTCCATGCACGTCATGGATAGAGGCAAGGTTGAGAGTGCTCTAAAAGGGTTTCACCGTGTAGTGAAATTCTAATTTGACTGCAAGACCATTTGGCCCATAACCAGCAGTAGATGCCGAGTGCTGAGGGAGAAGCAAAAGGACAAGGCAAGCATGGAGCCGTCTTTCCCACAGCTCCCAATGATCTGTAGCTCAGGAAATACCTGAGCCAGAGGCAGTTTCTCTACCTCTAGTAATCTTCAAGGTTCCCTTTAGAGTCAACAGAAATAATTAGGCTTTTCTAAGGCTAATTATCTCACCATTAGGTAGCTATTTGAAATCAGTCAAATTAATCATTCCCTAGCAGCACTTACTTCTTTCCTGTAAGGAGGAGAAGGTGAAAACTATCTTGTGTTCAGATATCTACACTGCAGATGAGTTGAAGTGAGGGGAGATGACTCCCACAGCAGGGTGGAGATAAACCTCCTTGGGACTTTACCTTGGAGCAGAGCTTGCAGTATAGCAATTGCTGGTGCCCTCCCTGCAATAGTGCAAAAAGCCATCCTCTTGCCCTGAGCACTTTGGAGGAAAACTGGTAGAAATAGGTACATATTGTCTAAGGAAAACATATAAAATACTTTTTTTCCTGCAAAGTCGGTGGAAAATAAGTAGCAGATTGGCAGAGTACCCCATGAAGAGCATACAACTGTGCTGTTCCTTGAACTTTCAGGGGGGCATGATAGGGCTGCATGCTTCATAATTCATCTGAGAGTTTGTCTGCAGTCAAGGCAGAGAAGAGATCAGACATCTTCAAACTCTTCTGTTCCATTAGTAGCTCCTCTGATCAGCACTAGTTTCGCCTCACTCCCTCCCTCTTTCTCTCTGTATACTTCATGTGGTTTAAAGAGTAAAATCTCTGCTTCCTTAGCTCTGAGCTGCAGGGGGGCTCCCTTTTCCAGCCAAATGATGCGCAGTATGGGAGTATGCTTTGCCGATCTCGTCCTTTTGAATAGGGTTTGAACACTGATGATGTGACGAGCAGCTTTTCGCTATAGGACCTTTCCGGCTCCGCTGTCTGGTGAGGTTTGGATTTGGATGATTTGAAAACAAATATCTGGAGCCAGGTGGTTTGTTGCAAGAAAAAAAATGTTGATATAAAGGAGGAAAAAGAGCAATTATTTTGAAGTTTGCTTTCTCTCCTGTGGCTAATTCACCCAATTGTGAGCTGACGTCTGTTTGCTTGGTGGAGGAAATGGGTCAATGAAAGGTTTCCTACAGGCACAAAGAAAAACTTACACTTACTTTAGATTAAAAAAAAAACCAAGCAAGCAAGAGAAAGAAGCAGTTACAGACTGTTCCACCAGCAAAGCCTCAACAGAGGGAAGCCCAGAAAGATCAGCATTGCTGTCCTCTAGAGATCTCACTTGTAAAAATAAGCTCTTGAATTGTGAAACTATCCTTTTATTATGTGTTTGGGAAATGTCTAGGATTCTGGATCCTCAACCCATATATGAACTTTAAGGTAGTTGCCATACAGGAAAAATGTGATAACAAACCAAGTGTCTGAATTCTTGTTGAAGAGTGTAAGTGGGGTTCTATTAAATGAAATAAGACCTTGGTTCACCTTCGGCTTTGACTAGCAAAACAGGAGTAACTTGATTAGTCTGGAGGCAAATACCACACTGGGGTGTGGGAATAGGATGAGTGGCTCTGAGTTGAATACTTGCTTATCTTTTCTTGGCTTCATTTAAACCTAAAAACCCAAAGCCGTAAGAAAGTGCAAAAAAACGAAAAGGATATTTCTCTGGCATGATTTAAAAAGCTTGGCTGGTTTCCAAATGAATGCAAGAAAACAATAATTTAAGCCAATATAGAAATGAGTGGAAAAGAGACCAGATGTGAAGAAGCTAAGAAACAACGTGCTCCCTCACCACGATTTCCGATGCCACCTTTGCTCTCCCCTACACCACCTCTCGCTCTGGAGTCCCACAGGTCACTCTTAAGTTTGTCTCAAGTCTATTCACCTCTGTACAGAATTAAACTCTTGTAGTTCATTAAAGCACACCAAGGTGAAGGCAACTATAATTGTACATAATTAACTTTCTTTTCCTGTTCCTTAATAGTTGAGATTATGGATATTGTTTCCACAGTTTGCAGTAATGAGGCCTGAACTCTCACTTTTTTACAAATACAGTGTATAATAAGGCAGCTGCTTGTAAAAATACCTTCTTCTGGATGTCTCTGTCTCCACAGTGGAGATGGGAAGGATTTCTTCTCCATAGCTATGCTCTGCAGTTTAGACCCACGTTGACCATGATGAAGCATCATTGAAACAGGTAGTTCAAGCAAGTGAATTTATTTTAAATTACTGAAAATCTGCTGCATACACCTCAGTGTGTCAGGAAGCCATAAAGTAATCCTGGAGCTCCTACAAAAAAGTAAGAAAAGAACCATAGAAGTTGTTAGCCAGTTCTTGCATCATTATTTCAGGGTCATAGAATCATAGAATAGTTAGGGTTGAAAAGGACCTTAAGATCATTCAGTTCCAAACTGCTGCCATGGGCAGGGACACCTCACGTTAGACCATGTCACCCAAGGCTCTGTCCAACCTGGCCTTGAGCACTGCTAAGGATGGAGCATTTGCCACTTCTTTGGGCACCCTGTGCCAGTGCCTCACCACCCTCACAGTAAAGAACTTCTTCCTTAGATCTAACCTGAACTTTCCTGTTTCAGTTTGAACCCACCTCAACTGGGCCCATTAGGATAGGCCAAAGCACAGCTATTTTGTTGCCTGTAAGTGTAGGTACATCAGTGTGCCTGCCTCTTTTAAGTCATTCACCATTACTATTACAGGGAACGCGCTCCGGAGCAACATAAGCTCTGGGAGATGTTCCTCAGAGCTCAGTAACTGGCCAGTTTAGATAACTTGTCTTCTTCCTGATCCTTCTCAAGGTCTTTTAAGTGTAAACAAGATCATTAAGCATTTAATTTGACATTTATTACCTTTAAATATTCATAAGCAATTGAATATTAAGGACACACCTACTCCAGAATTCAAGCCTGACTGAACCTCTCATTGTGTGTAAGTAAAAGCCAGGGAAGGCTGTGATATGTGTTGTACAAATACCTGCTGTGACCTAAAGAAATGGACTTCTGAAAGAGTTGAAGCGGCAGCTGGAGTTCTGTCCATCACTAGTGAGATAATTGTCTTGTGGTAACCAGCTGAGAGACCTCTGTGAACTAAGGAGCTTATTTAAGTACTGCAAAAACCCTAACATACTTTGTTATGTTGTTGGTGTGTTTCCAATGCAGAGGGGGTTTTTGGCCAGCACAGAACCTAAACCACAACACAGTCTGGAATCTGGGCATAGGAAGCTAAGTACAAACTGGAGCAGCCCTAAGGCCGCTCTAATTTATGCTGGCAACCAAATGAATTGCTGGAGTACAAAATGTGGCATAAAGCCTAATTTGCCTTCAACCCATCCCCAAGCATGTTATGCCAAATGTCATGATGAAATCAGGGTGGAATCAAGGTCTCACCGTTGAAAGTATCTCTATGGCTTTAGTGCAATATTTTCCCTGTGATAGTGGTTCTCTACTATGTTTTCTTATTTATTATCACTCTTTTAGTGCTCACGTGTTATCTATCTGCTTAAGGAGTATTTTACTTTCATGCTAAAACCAGCACACGCATAAAATCATAGAATAGTTAGGGTTACAAAGGACCTTAAGATCATCTAGTTCCAAACCCCCTGCCGTGGGCAAGGACAGCACACACTAGACCATGTCACCCAAGACTCCATCTGACCTGGCCTTGGACACTGCCAGGGGTGGAGCATTCACAACATAGCTTTCTAATTTAGAAACAAAATCCCAACCCCAAACTAATGTAAAAGTGTTTATTTCCTTAGATAGCTGGAAAAAATGTATGAAATAATATCACCTATTTTATTTATTCCCTGATAAGAAGGAGACGGTTCAGATGAGTGGGATGATATTTGATAGATTAGGAAACATAGTGTCTTAGCAGTAGAGGAGGTTGGATGCGTATTAGAATAGGCATGTCAACTGAAAATTATTAATCCTGAAAGCTGAATCCAGCAACCACACAAATCCAAATACATCCCACTTTAGGAGTTGTTTGCTGTAATCAGATTGTGGGATTCTCTGTAAGATTTCAAAACCTTTTCAAAGCAGCATTTCTGCAAATGAAGCCCTATAGAATCCTGGTAGGGAGGATCTTACAGGCAGCTATTTTGTTTTAGCACATAATTATATGTAATTTGTCTAAATGTTTTGTTAATTGTTTAAGTTCTTAACATATTGCAGCGCGTGCGTTCCTTTTCAGTGCTTCCCCATTCACTTTTTAAATAAGACAGAAAATGTCATGTCTGGGTTCCTCTTATAAATATACTCCTTTTGTACGCGATAACTTGATTCCCTTGGCTTAAAGCACCTCAAATTACAAAGCATGTGCGTTCTTCAGGCAACACACACAACCCACACACAGAGTATATCAGATGAAATTGCTTTAAAATAATCCTGTAATTTTTCCAGAGCAATGACAGATATTTTTTTTAAGGAAAAATTGTTCCCAGGAGACATTTTGATAAGAGCTTTAAGTTGATTACTTTTTATATCCTGTGTCCTGTTCGGCTGATAAGCTCCCAATCTCCGTCTTTCCACATTGTTTTTATCTTCCTGGGCTGAACCCACCTACTCAATGTCATCTTTCAGTTGCCGACGTGAAGGTGGTGGTGGAGAAGGGAGAGAGAGGAAACATGAGAGCTGCACAGTCCAGCACCAAGTCAGAGACTGGGGGTCAGTCTGCCCATGGGGATAACTGCTATACTCTCAGGAATTAAAAGTGTTAATCTTTGGAATGCTGTTCATCTTTCATTAATCATATGAGCTATAACAGAGTCTTTGATCTAAATGCAGCGTAGCCAGAAACCTCCTGCTTCTTTTGGCTCTTATCTATGAAATCTGAGTTGTTGGGAGGAATGCTCTCTCTCCCCCCTGCCCCCACCTTTCTTTTAAACCTGTCTCCTAACACTCTGCTACTCGATTTAGAGAGAAATGGGATGGTTTCATGGCTATTGTGCTGGAGTTTCAGCTGTCTGGATTATTGCGTCACTCGGCAAATGCTGTCTGCCTCTATCAGCAGAAAGGTGATTCTATTGATTGACAGGCATCTATTCAATACTGATCTCTGCTGGACAGTATCTAAACTGCTTGCTTTGGTAGCAACATCTACTTGATGGTAGCACCATCAACTTGGCTCTGACAAAAGCATGGTTTTCCTAGAAGCAGATAGAAGCCCTGTCCTTTGTTACATCAATCCCAGTATGCTTTGATGCAATGGTGACTTGCTTCACTGCTATTAGAGGACCAAGTTGTATGAGTACCTCATTAACTTCACCAAACTGGTTCTTTTTCTAAGCATAAGAAAAATTATGATTAAAACTGAGGTTTTATTATTTAATCTTTGTGGATTAGTACATCACCTATCATGGCTTCCTTGGAGCACAATTAAAATTGTTTACTGGTTTGTGTTTTATAAGTGTATGATATGAAAACACCGTGAAATTAAATCACATTATCTCAAACACCACTGGCAGTCTGAAACGCAGTCATTATGTTATTATGAATTGGGCGTGGATTATTGACACAACCAAAATACAGTTAAACTGTATAGCTAATAAAAACCCCCAACCTCATTGTATGTACATCTATGCCGCAAAACCCCTGCAGGCAGTAATTTGGTAGAGTTTCACTGACTTCTGAGGGACTCTGAGCTTCTTCCAAGCTCATGCACTTAATACAAGCCCTTATGGCTGATTCTGCATTATTGAAATATGCAGTTCATAATACAGCAGGATGACAAGGTCAAGGAGATGGAGTGATATGGAAGAGAGAAGAAGTAGCACAAAAACTTGAGGGAGAGGAAAAGTAGCACAGAAAAGCTGTGACAGCATCAACTGAACTGAGCCTTTCAATGTCGATGCTGAGGTGGACAATGGGCTGAGGCTGACTCAACTCATCAGCATCTGACACCCATAGGACCCTTCACTCCTGCTTGTGCACTCTCTGGTATCTTCCGGAACCTTCAACCTTGTCCCTTGTTGCACCAGAGGCAACCTCCTCGGTGTGAGAATGAGTATGCTATATACACTTAGCATAAATTTCTTGAGTAAATTAGCACTGCCTCTGTCTAACGTAAAGATGTACTGTGAGACATCACTTGCATTTGGCTAATTGAGAAGCAGGGAGACTCTGTAATTTGCCCAGACTCACACATTTAGCAAACAATTACATCTTTTATGCCATATTCCAAACTGTACCCTTAACTGAGAGCTATTCTTACCAAAGACTTTCTCTCCATTTTCTGCTGTATAGCTGGAAGTGTCATTCCTCTAAGAAGAATGAATCTCGATATTTATTTTCATACTTTGAGCTATTTACTTTAAAGATTCACTTCTTTGATCGTATCAGCAGCTATAATAAATAGAAGTCCCTGCTAAGAACACTGATTCATGGAAAATAAATATATATATGTGCAGTGTCCTACATTTTCAAGTAATATAATCAATATTAATTGTTGTACTGTAAAGTAAGATTCATTCTTCACTATGAAGGGGATGGAATATGAGTTTCATTAAACCCTCTCTATTTCAGTGCAGTACAACAAAAGCCAAGTTAAACTGCAGCTTTGAGAATTTCTACAGATGGTATAAATGGAATATATAAGAACTTAGTAAAAAAAGTCATGTTTCAAAAGTGTCAAAACATAATTCAACATGTTTAGAGTGTCCTTGTAGAATGACAGAGACAGAGAAAACATAATCAATTGATTCATGATAGAGACAGAGTCGAGACCATCAGGTTTACACTTGGCTCTGCCACTGTTTTCTCTGCATGACTTCTGGCCAAGCCACTTAATTTCACCATGACTCAGTTTCCCAGTTGTAAAACAAGGAGTAGTTGTGTGCCTACAGCACCCAGCTGTTGTGAAGATCATTTCTGCAAGATGCTTGGGTAAACGCAGATGCATAAGAGTCCTGTAAGGTTGGCAGTGAGCTTTTTGCAGTTTGCCTAGATTGAAGAGAGACAAGATGATATGAAGAACAGAGGTGTTAAACATCCTTCCTGAGGGCTGATTCCATTCTGCTTCGTCTGTTTATGCACATTCAGTTTTGGCAGAATCTAAGGGATGATTTTTTTATGGGTTTTTTTTAAATATCTGAAGTATATTCTTTAGTTGGGAAGAGAAACTTCCCAAATGCACAGAGCTTCCCAAATAGCTTCCCAAAAATCAGAGTTTATTTACTGAATCAGCAGCCTAAACCCATGTCTTTGGGATATGTGTGTTTCTCACCTCTGTTTTCTTTTGGTGCTGTGCTAGAGTCTAAGACTTTCTCATATAATCATTCACTATGAAATTGATCTTTTATGAGCTAAAGGTAAAGCCCAAGATGGGAAACTAGGAATTGCTGTAATAAAGAAGTGTAAAAGTATAAAAAAAGAGAAGGATATGAATAAAGAGAAGGAGACGAAAGGCACAGAAAGAAAGATGAAGAATAGAAAAGCTGTGATTGTAAAGGTGAAAGTGCTTTCCAAAATTGGGGTAAGTGACAAGATAGATTTGTGCTTTATTTGAGTAATACTCTGTTCTTGGTCTTTACACAAGCCTTTTATTGGCAATAGGGGATGACTGACCCTCGGTATCAGCATGGTTAGTGCTAATGTTATGTCACCCTGATTTAAAGAACCCCAGCACAAATATTATTCAGCCTTCCCTAACAATCAGTTTAAAATTGCTGACAAAGAATAATAAGTTCCGTGAGCCAATGGTGTGTATTGAATTTCGCCGCTGTTTCCACTTTGGAAGGATGGAGCCAAACGTTCCTGATTAAGATCATATTTGGAACATTATGACTGGGAAAAAAATCTCAGCTGTGAACATTCTGGAATGATAAAAAACCCATCAGCCTAAGTTGAGATCCAAATGACCCATAAACCAGGGCAGTGGATCTGAATATATTAATCTACTCCTTATATTTACATTATCTTGTTAATCTTTCTTCATAGTTATTGATGCAAGAGAATAAAATCAAATCATGCCTATTTTGTAGTGTACTAGGGCATATTTTTATTATAATTTCTGTTTTAAAACAAAACCCAGTGTTTTTTTCTTTCTGAATTTTTGTCCTTTTGCATAACACCTAGGTGGCTATTGTGTCATTTTCAGCTTCATGAAGAGGTAGAGCTCAGTAGCCTATTCATGACAATGACAGGGAGCAACACCTAAATCTCTTCCTGCTGCAGCTTCCTTGTTAGACACTGGGAAATTCACTCAGTTCCTCTTTCAGTATGTTATCTTACATTGGATGATCAGAGGTGAAGCCTAGAGGATTACATCCAGAAAAGATTCAGGTACCTGATACCTACCTTACAGTGAGTTTTAGTGCTGGCATCCCTTCAAGTCATCCAGGAATCAAATCAAATGACAAGCTGTCTATGCTGCACAAAGGAGAGTGACACAGGGAAACCTGACTTGGGAAACTGCACCAAATCTGCGGTTTCTCTCTCTGTTCCAGAGCTGTGCTGCACCCACAGTAATAAGTCTGCTTTATACATGTAGTACAGCCAGAAATGCATCAATGTGACTCATAAAACCAGGAAAAAAATGTGGAAACACCTCTCCCACAAGGTGTTCTTGTCACTGAGTGATGTGCTTTACCTCTGGCCATCCAAAAGGAGCTTCCTTCCAACCTATTGGTCTACCTTCAGCAGGGAGATGTATCACACCTTCAACAGGCTTGTCTGTACTCAGGTCACCCCACAGATGTATGATTTCTGTTTCCCTCGAGCTAAGAAGGTCATTTAACCCAAGTTTCCTGCTTGTTGAACCAGGCTGAAGTTGGACATCACCCTTGCTGATCCACTTGTCTACAGCCAAAGAAATAACTGAGGTGTTAAAACATTGGAGACAGTTTTGGCACCAAATCTCAGCCTCATATTGGCTCAGGCCAGCCGTGACATGCCCAAGAGCCAGGATAGGAAATCTTCCATCAGGCTTTCTTTTTGGCTCCTGCAAGCGTCTTCTGCCTCAGAGTTGTGAATTGTGTTATTATGGGTTGAACTCTGCCTGGCATTGTTTGAGGTATTTTTAAGATAGATAGAAGCTTTGAAAAGCAAATAGCGGAAAAAATAGCACAGTTAGTTGTTAATTCTTCTCAGAAAACTCACTTTATTTGTGGTACTTAGGGTTTGATGTTTCTTCTTATGCTGATTACTTTTTTACTTTAGCCCCAATAGTCACTGAGCTGAAGTATTGAATGAAAAGCAAAACTATAGAATTCTGATGGAAAAAGGAATGTATTCAGGGAGAAAAAAGAGAGTCAGAATCTGGTCCTTCCATGGGTTGGATCCACTCCAGAATTATCATTGGAAGGAGAATGGGTCACTTCCATTAAGCCTGCTGACAGTGGAGCTAGAGAAGTGCCTGACTAAATACAATTAGGTGACAAGCTGTGTTGTTGGAGACTGAGCAAACACAAAAACAAAGCAAAGCTTCAGGAGGTCATCTTAGCAAAACCCAGTGATTAAGAAAACGATTATCAGGAATGGAATACTGACATTACATTGCTTTTGAAAGCTGGATCAGAATGGGAGATAGATGTGCTCCTCCTATATGAAAAGTATTAAAAGGGATTACTGTTGTGACCTGTAGCTGAATACAGTCTTGTTCTCTAACACAGACATGCAGACTCCTGGAAGTTAAACTGAAGTAGCAGTACGCCTGTTCTTACTTGAATGAGTAGAGTTTTCATGATATTGCCCTTTAAAGAGTATGGTATATAAAGGAACACATGGTAAAGGTTTGCTCTGAGCTGGATAGGAACGTGCAGCACTAATCTGGTGTGTTGTAACAGCTGAGTTAGGGACATTCACTGTTGCATGGTACTGTGGAGTCTGAACCTGATCCCAGCTGGTTAATAGACATGAGTGGGGACCAACCTGCTAGTTCATTATAAAATGCTTTTCGTTGCTTGCCTGTAGCAAGACAAATGCAGCTTCCTTTGCTTGATTTGCAAGAGATTTCTGATGACAAATGAAATACCAGAGGCTGACAAAACTAAGAGACCAAAGCTCTGAATTCAATCTTGCATCAAGATCCAGCTGGCAGAAAGTAAAAGCAGGCTTAGAAGGAAGTGTGAGGGCAGTAGGGAATTCTTGAAGCACTGTCTGCAAAATTAATATAAAGATTAATGCTTCTTATGACAGCTAGTGATGGCCTCTCAGGAGTATTTTTTGGAGCATGGTCCTGGTTTACTCCATTTGACCTCACACGTTCCCATGGATTTGTTCCCATGTGGGATACCAGGCTTCTGATGCTGATTTTATGATAACTGAAAATACTTCCCTCTCCTTTCTGTGCTGAGAATATGTCTATAGACGTTAAACACACTTAGAAAGAAGCATGTCTTTAAGTCGGGATACAGCCATGAGTCTGAAAACTGAATGAATTTAAAACACTGACATACAACAGATGTAATCAGGTTTACAGGGAGTTGTGGGATTTAATGTTGTTCCGGGTATCTGTAAGCATTTCCAAACCAACTAGTTATTTTGAGTGCTCAGACCAAAAAACTTTATAACTACCAGTATATTTTATCAGGGCTAAAGAGAGGTTCACCCTCTTCAGGTATCCAAGTCTGACTCCTGAAAACTGAGACATCCCAGTTCACCAGTGTTTGGAAAACGTAACCTCAAGTAGTGCAAGTCCTAGTTTTAAAGCCCCACTTTTTATCAGTCGCTGAGATGCATCCTTTGTAAGAGAGGCAGGGTAGGATAAAGCTAAGGATTTTTAGCAAGAATAAAGCTAAACTGTTCCACACACCTCACACATTGTGAGATAAACTGAAAACAGTTGTTGGTTCACTGAACCACAGGAAGGCATTCAGCCTTGGGGGATACTTTTTTCCCCTGTCTATAGCCACATGAAATTTAAGTATCTTATCTAGTCAGAGAGAAATGTAACTCCATAGGATGGTATCTAAGGTTGGACTGAGTGGTTGTCTGTATGAAGCTATCTCACTCCATTGGCCAGTTTGGATTAGATTATTTCTCTGATAAGTATTTCCAAAGACATTGAGTCTGTTGACTTGAGATGCTACTGGGGACGTATCAGAAGGTACCAGGCATAAGATTGCCTTCCCTAACTTTAGATATCTACAGGGTAGGTAGGTGACTGTACGTAAACTGGTTGACTGGACTTCCCCCAGAGTGAGTCAAGAAAAACAAGATAAGGTTCATCTAACTTGTTTCAGAAGTTTGTTTTAAGATTAAGGGATTCTGTTTCTGGAGTTATATTTCCTCTACATGAAGTCAGAGAAATACAAGGGAAGCCCAGGTTGGCTAACTCAGGTGAAGACATCTACACACTGTAGAAGTTTGTGTTTGGGAAAATATTCCTCCTTCATAACCATAGCTATATTCTTTAGATAGAAGAGTACAATAGCTTCCCTACCTTTAAATGCAAAAGTTAAATAACTTGTAAATGGTGCTTGTTTTGGTAGATCAATAAAGCTGTTATCCCTTGCGTAAATGCTTTATCATTTCATTTTGAAATTCATGTCGTTTGTTCAATAGATTGTAACATACCCCTGTACTGTCACTACAACTTGTGTCTATATTAAAGGACCAGCACTGATTTCACATACAAACAGTGTGAACTCTGCATGTCACCTTTTTGTAAAATGCAATTATTCAGGCTTTTTTTAACAAGGAGAAATACTGCAAACAAAGACCTGTAGCCCAATGTCTCAGAGATATTTCTTCACTGCTTTCATGCCAATTTGAATCATAGAATCATAGAATAGTCAGGGTTGGAAAGGACCTTAAGATCATCCAGTTCCAACCCCCTGCCATGGGCAGGGACACCTCACACTAAACCATGGCACCCAAGGCCTCATCCAACCTGGCCTTGAACACCGCCAAGGATGGAGCATTCACAACCTCCCTGGGCAACCCATTCCAGTGCCTCACCACCCTCTCAGTAAAGAATTTCTTCCTTAGATCCAATTAAACTTCCTCTGTTTAAGTTTTAACCCGTTACCCCTTGTCCTGTCACTACAGTCCCTGATGAAGAGTCCCTCCCCAGCATCCCTATAGCGCCCCTTCAGACACTGGAAGCTGCTCTGAGGTCTCCATGCAGCCTTCTCTTCTCCAGGTTGAACAGCCCCAACTTTCTCAGCCTGTCAAAGAATGAAGAAATAGAGTTAAGGTATTTCTTATCCACAGCACCAAGCATAGAACAAGGAAACAGGTCACGGCATCTTCATCCCAAAATTGTATTTCTTCATTTTTTTCTACTGCCATCCCAAGCTCCAGAGGTAAATCAAACATCTAGAACATTTATATAGACATATCTCTACATGTTCTAATTGACCGAGCGGCCGTGTAAACCAGGGGATTCACTATCACCAGGATAACAATGGTGGAAAAACAAGAATGCTTTTCATATGAGCTGTTTTCAGTGTAGTCTATAGAAAACCACTCCAGGGTGAAGTTCTGCCTTCACAAAAACAACCATTACTGAGGTCAACAGGGCCAACACTTCACCTTCTTCATCTCTTTCCCTGTCTCTGCAAGCGGAGGACCATTAATGAATGTGTTAATTAATGTTTGCTTAGGGCTTTCAAGTGGCAGCGTACCACCAAAGTGCTCATTAACAGTGGCAAACATCAGAGCTTGTGACCCTACTCCTCGCTTTTTGCCCATTGACTGTAATCTCTGCACCATCTCCTGGGTCATCTGAGTTGTCCAGCAGCAGCATTCACATCTAATAAAATGAATTCTCCTCTGGCAGGTATTAATCAAAAGCCTCCTGCTACCCTCATTACAAACTTCAAGCACATTTTAATCTGGTTTTGCTTCTTACGCTGTAGTGGAAAGGAAGGTTAAGATTAAAGAAAAAGCAAACTGTGTGGAAAAGATGCACAGATAATCAAATTCTGTGGCAGAAGGTAATAACTATGGCAGTAAAACCTAGTTCTAGGTGAACTGAAAGTTTAAATACTAGACTTTGGAATGACTATATGCCTCTCATGCCATGTTGTTCTTCAACTCCTGAAAACAAAGCTGTTTGAAGGAGGTCTCAGAAAGCCTTTAGAAGGAGCAGCACTAACAGGAGCTGTACAGCCCCCCAGCATTTCCCCCAGCACCTCCGTGTCTTTTGATACCACATAGGGTCTCATAAGGTAGTTGAGTGAAAAGTGCTGGGATGGAGATGACACAGTAAAGCAGAAAGAGGGAGAGTGAGAGCTTGCCACGGGAGATGCAGACATGGGAATTCAGTTGGGTGTTTAGAGATCTATCTCTTATGCCAAAATACAGCAACCTCTTTGCTTGGGACTCCAAATTGATTCCTTCTATGCTGTTTCTCAAGTAGCGCATTCACACACACTGCAGAATGAGCTGCTGATAGTTTAATCAGAAGTACAGATAATGGAGCAGCTCTGTTACTGTCAGCACTTCCTCCTGAAAATACACTCCTTTTAATACAGGCAGTGTTTATAATTTCCTTTACACTAGAAAAATGCCTTGAATTAGGTCCTTCTTATGTTAAGCAATGAGAATAAAACATGGCCCTTGACCTGAAAAAAAAAGATCTTTGCAGGCTGAATAAATAAAGGGCAAAAGAGGCAGGAGGAGCTGCTGCAAAATGAGCAGAAAAGAGGGATGTTTTCAAATGCCATGTTAGATTTACAATGCTGGTACCTCTCTTTTTTGCTCAGCCTTTGTTGAATCTGCCTTTCGTTTGTGGGTATATTCTATTGTGTGTTTTCAGGGTTTGAAGGGAAGGCTGAAATCCACAGAGCTATTTTAAGACAAAAATTCATGATGGTTAAGGGTAAAGGAAAACTGGGCTTCGGTTTTTACTCAGTTTTGTCTTAAAGATGGCCCTGTGGTATGACTATGTCAGTGTTACATTTGCTAAATAAAAGCCTGTGCATGTGAAGCAGTTTAAATATAGTAACACACCAAAATAACTAAAAGAAGGACAAAACAACAAAAATACCAAACCAGATTAAAACAAAATTAAAATAAATTCATAAAATAAAATATAAAATAAAATAAAATAAATAAAGTAAAATAAGATAATAAAATAAATTCAGAACAACCTGCTATTGCCGCACAACACTCGGAGCAGGAGTTGCCACCCTTCTCTTCTATCTCAAATTAGGGTGTCCCATTAGTGATACTGAAACGAATACCTTGTTATTTTAGTTGCTCAACATGAGTTTATACATGAAGCCTGGTATTAACTAAAGATTTTCTTCCTTTAAGTGATGCTAACACTGAGTATAATCATTACCTTTATTGCCAGGCGATGGAAGTGTAACTGGAGAGTAAGCTGATGCATTAGTTCATTCAAATCTAATCACAGCATAATGGTATTTATTATTACCTGAGATATTTCTATAGCTAATTTTTCTAGGTGATCATGTAGTGCAATGGTCCAAGGTTTCACTTGGTTCACACCTTTTGCCTCACCTTCCCTGTCCATAAAACACCTCTAATGATCCTTACGTATTTTTTTTGTATAGTACTTGGAGATTTAGTGATGAGAAGCACTCATAAAAAAGGGGTAATAGGAGCAGAGGGTAGGACTTTAATTTAAAGACATTCAAAGAGCAAAACATATTGCCATTGATCGCCTTACAACAAATCCTTCAGGAGATAAATGTGGTGTGAAAGAAATTTAAATCACGGAGTTGAAAATTCAGACTTATTAAAAATGGTTTTGTCTGACTGAGACTATTGGAGGTGGGTTTTTTCTCGCAGTGATTGCGTAGTCAGCCCTGTAAAATGTGTGGCATTGGTCAAAAAGTCTTTGTTAAGCCATATAATGATGCAGTTAGTGTTGAAAGTAGCACCTTGTCTTCACTAATTACTCAGGACATGGCACAAGACAGAAAAGAAGGGAGCTGTCATAAGTCAGGAGAGCTGTAGCAATGTATAATCCTTGTTTTTAGTAAGCTCCTTCAGGATTAGCAGTTGTATTTGTGCCTTGTTAAGCTGAGTAACTTGACTGTGCTGAATAACTAGTAAAATAATCAAGAACAGCAAGCATCTAAAGCATGGAGGAGAGCAGAAAGAGCAGAAAGTAGAGGTGAGGTTGTTTTGTTATTCAGTGCATTTATAGTCTCATGGGAATTGTGAGCTTTTAGGGTTTTCATATATGCAAACTGAAGTATAAATGTTTGATTTGGGCCACCAAGGATGATTTCCCTAGTCCTGTGTATTCAGCTGAGTGAATGAACGAAATCAGTAAGTGTGAATGTTTGTCAAATCACATTTGGACCTAATGAGAGAAAAAGCTGATCATCGTGCTTGAGAGAGCAAAGGATGTGGACTCCAAAACATGGTAGGAAAAGAATGAATTATGTTCTGCTCTGCTTCATACCCAGCCTTTATCACTGCACGATCTGAGTGCTTTCCAGTAGCGCATTAAGCAGCATGACTAACATCTGTCACATCAAGATCTGTTCTCCCTGTCACTTTTCCCATCACCACTCCTCTTGAAAAGTGGGAGTGTTTGATGTGTAGGAGACAGTTTTGTTTTAGTAGGTTTGGGAAGGGGGTTTTGTGCTCCTTATTTATATATATATATATTTAATGCACAGTTTAGGTTGGAGAGTTCAGTGGGGTCACATCTGAAAAAGAGATGGAGAGGTCTGCAGTAGTCCTGGGGAGGTTTGTTAACCTCTCACACACGCATCAGTTCCTAAAGATAGACGATTTATCTGTGGACTTTTAGAAGAAAAGGCAGATTTTGAGTCAGATCCAGGGCTTTATGGGAGGCTGTGATCCACAAAATGAATCACAGAACTGTTATAAACCAGAAAAGCCCATCGGCAGGGTTGTTCAAGGGCTTTGGGGAGACTCCGAGGATGTGTCAAGCCTTGAGGTTCAAACTCAACCCTTAAGTCCCATGCGAGTCAGGAAGAACTTTGCTGAAGGAGGAGCAGACTAAGGATTTCACAGTTTGGATTTCCTAATGATACAAGTGATAAGACTCCAAGGTTTGCAGATATTGATTCTGTTATGCTCTGTTCTCCACAGATGAGAGTGCTGATGCTGATTCGAACTGCATTGGCATTCATGGAGTTATTTCTCACCTTAACACTCAAATAACTGGGAGCAGGACCAGGACATCTGGGTTTCAGATTTCCCCTGAAATATGGTTGCTGGCATTTGTGGTGTTGTTTTTTAAGAAGAAGGAAATACATTCAGTCAGACTGTGAAGAAGAAAATAATAGATTCCAGTGATTTTTAAGCTTGTTTTGCTTAAGAATCATTAACATCTTCAGTTGGAGATATTCCTCTCTAAGAGGCATCACCTATTTGCATTTCACTCGCTTTCTCTCAGTTTCCTTTTGCAGATCTGTTAGAACTTGCCTACAGATCCCTTTGCGGTCTGCAGACCAGTGCTGAAAATCATTGATCTGCCTAAATTAAGGCTTGTATACGAGATTTCACAGGCAAGAGATTCCCTGTAACTGTCATTACTCTATTGAAATTTTCTGCTTTATTTGATTAACCATTTTTGTTGCAATTTGCACCTTCAGAAATTACAACTTCATTGGAAGACCTGCAATTTCAGTTATGTATAAAAAGAATATTTTAAAATATGACCCTTTTAGTATATTTTTAATATATATGTTCTCAGCAGGGTAATTAATTATTCTAGAATACTCAGAGTTCACCATACTGCAAGTATTTGCACAGCAGTTATAAGGAGAAGGATGCCTTTTCCCCTTTCCAGGACTACCAGGAAGGTTTGGGATGAGTAAAGCAGAAAGAGTATGTGATGTGTATGGCACATAAAAAGAGGCATGAGCTGGAGGTATCCAGGAGCCCATGGTAAATTCTATTTAGTTGGAGGTTCTGGTCCTCCAGCTCCTTCCAGATTTAACTCCTCATTTTTGCTGATACCAGGCTTGAAACGCAGGATGTGTGAAGGTGAAGAATGGAAAATTAATTGACGTAGTGAATGATAAAGGCTGAAACTGAAATGGTGGAGGGAAGGAGGATGCATAGCGAGCTGCTGCAGTATCAGTGGGCTGGCAGATAGCAGGCTAGAGAAGTACATAATTATTTCTCATTGGGCATTTCAGTTGGAGTGGAGAAGGTGGCTACACCATCTGGCAGCTTTCTGTGATTTAGTCCCAGCTGGTTCTTCTAGTGAGGGCTCCCAAAGAGGCTAGAAAGCTGGCCTTGTTCACTAGGAACTGTTGTGAGTTGGCTCGTATGCTCAAAGTCAGAAAAGGCTGTTCAAAAAGCAGAATTTTGGAGGCTCACACAGAAAATGTTAATAACTTCCAGGCCAGATCTCCTGACTTTGGCAGTTCGGCTCATCGGTCCTGTTGCTGCTGGGATTGCTAGTCTTCCTGCCCTGGAAAGGCTTAAACACATGCTTATCGCTGCGCACTGAATAAAGCCCTACAAACATTAGGTCATGACATGTATGTGATTCTTTGTAGAACTGATGTCTTGCACTGTAAAGTCTTTAATTGAGGTGTTGAAAGTTCAAATAAGATAATTTTATTTGTATGTTTATATGGAGAGAATACTGAAAAAAAAAATGCACTGTAAAGCATTTGTTTCCAGTATTTCAGTTATTATTTTTTATGTGGAATATTTCTATCCATGGTTGTGTCGGATTCTTGCCGTGTCAATGCGGTGGAATAAGGGCTCATCCTGATATAAAAAAGTAATAACCAAGTTTCATTGTATGGTCAACACTTAACTACCACCTTTCCAGTTCAGCTTTGTAACTTCCACATCACTTTTAGCCCCCCTTAACTCTGTCCCAGCTGCTGCAAGTAAAGCAATCATCACCATTTCTTGGTATAGACTATCCCCTTTCTTCTCCCTTCTCTTTTCATCCTTAAAATCAGCTGCAGGATCTGGTTGCACCAACTTGAAGCACACTGAGCCCTCCCCAGCAGCATCTCATTTCAGCTGGTGTTGTTTCATGTGTGCTGCCTGTTGCATGCACTTTCACTCTTGTCTCAGAACAAGCTTCAAGCATTGCAACTCCCTCTCCTCTTTCATTTTCCCGCTTTAAGGCTCGCTGCTCCTGAGAAGCGATCACCCTCCGTCTCTGCAACCCTCCCTCAGTCACCGTTGATGTGATAATAATTCACTAGTGCAAAAGCTGAATGTATAAACTGAGGATTACAAAACGTTAAGAGCAGCAGCATGATTAAATCAGACCTATGGGCTCTTGTTTCTCTTACCATTTCCTCTCTCATTTCTCCAAGAGTCACTTAGACCCCTACTCATGCATTGCAAGGCAGAATTCAGTATAAAAGCAACGTATGTATGTGGTTTTGTGTGTGTGTCTTGCAGGGGGACAAACAGAAACACAGATCAAGCCTTAACATCTAGAACCTGGAAACTGATCTGTAAGGACACTCTTTTTCACATCCTAAGACAATTACAACGGTGCCTTCTCATTTAGAGTGCCCAAATAAGAGTCATTGCTTGTCCATCTGTTTGCTTTATTTTAATTAGTTAGACTGACAAGAAGCTGCCTGCCACATTTTTTTCTATGGAATTCATTCTATTTAGCATGGGTTGGCTGCAAAGCAACTCCCTGCTTCAGTCAGATGGAGAGACCTGACAGATGGGATGTGTTTCAAGGTCATTTTTGCATGTGTCTGTGGGTATATGTGGCCAGAATAACCTTTGCTGTGTCACTTTTATTTAAACACTTGGGGGGTTTTTTCCCACCTTTGGCTGCAATCTATTGCAAATACTACAGCTCAGAGATATTCTGCAAGCGCAAACTCATTTTCATAGCCTTGACATCTTTTAAATATGTCATCAAAGTTTATTTTGCTAGCAATATAACCATAAAATGTGATAATTTATGGAAGCAGCAATGTCAGTGCATTAAATTAAGGAACAAGTGGTGAATGAAATCAACAAGAGAACCAGGTAGGAGAAAATACCCCAGTTTTTATCATTTTAAGTCCCATGAGGCTCTGCCCGTAGGCTCAGGCACAGCAGCAGTAGCTGCTCAGTAATGCCTGAGAATGGACAATATGCCCAGAGGATTCACCTGGGTATATTGTCCATTTCATCTTAGATTCCCCTATATTGATGCAATTCTCTTATGCAGGATATTTGCTAGAGTGAAGTTTTCCACTTAGCTCTAACAAGTGTTATGCCCTTGGCGAGGAACAGTGAGTGGTTTGCAACCTGAGCTCCTTCACCACCCGCTTTCAGTGACTTCTTTGAATTATGGAGGGTCTTTTCAGAGTGTTGGCAGAAGAATCCTTTGAATACCTGCAAAATACATGAATTTTGATGGTGCATATATATACATGCATAGTCTCATAACACATCTGTATATACATACTCAACAAAATGGAAAACAGATAGTAGTCACTTGTAAAATATACAGCAGGTATAGAAGCAGAACAGCTTTTCCATTCAGAGCCAAGTGTGAAAGGATGCAAAGCCATTCAGTTTATGTGACTGAGCAGAAAGCTGATAGATCATCACTTTTTTGAAGTGCAGATGTAGGTAAAAGTTATAAAGATAATGATTGTATCATCTTGAATCTCTGACAGGGAGTCAGGTTGCAGCTGACCTGGAAATCCCACGGTGAGTCTGTGTCCCCTGGAAGGTCAAAATCTTTTGTGCTGTTTTCATCTTGTAGAATAATACAGCCTTCCATTTGAATGCAGCGGCTTATGTCTGCAGCAAAAAAGCATTGACATATTTGTTCATTCTTAAAAGCATTTCCAATGGATCTCCTCAAAGCCAGTTTGTAGTATTTGAAACTGCTACAGGTTCTATATATATACAACGTCAATCCTTCTTTTGCTATTCTGTTTTTAAAACATACCCATCACTGTTGAATCTGGTTTTAACAAATCAAAACAAGGAAACTCAAATCTAATCAAATGAATCACTGAGGATTAACTGAAGTGGATAAAAACTTTTTGCTGGTTCATAATCACTTCTGGTTGCATAATATACCTATTATGACATACCAAAATAATCTATTCAGACTTAGAGAGTTGTTTAAGCTTTTGTCTGAGCATTTTCCTTCCATCCAGCACGAATAAAGGATCACACATCACTACTCAGTAAAACTTGCCTTTGTCACAATGGATGAATGAAGTAATGGATTATTTTAACATTACTAATAGTCAGTTACAAGCCTGAAAAGAAATCTATATAGGAGAGACATCATTATAGGAAATACAAGAAGCAAAAAGTGAAATTATATACATGTATACACATATATATTCATACACATGTGCGCGTGCACACACATATACATACATACTGTGAGGGTAGTGAGGCACTGCAAAAGGTTGCCCAAAGAAGTGGTAAATGCTCCATCCCTGGCAGTGTTCAAGGCCAGCTTGGGTTGAGTCCAGGGTGAGATGTTCTACTGTGAGGCATCCCTGCCCATGGCAGGGAATGACCTTAAGGTCTTTTCCAACCCAAACCATTCTGTGATTCTATGGTTCTATGTCGTGGTTTAAGCCCAGGCCGTAAATTAGAACCAGGCAGTCCACTTCCCCCCCACACCTTTCTTTCCTCTGCTCCTGGAGGGACGGGAAGGAGAATCAAAAGAATGCAACTCCCACGGGTTGAGATAAGAACAGTTTAATAACTAAGGTATAACACAAATCACTGCTGCTACCACCAATAATAATAATGATAAAGGAAATAACAAGGAAGAGAATACAACCGCTCACCGACCGGTACCTCATCCCCACCGCGCAGTGTTCTAGCCCTTCCGGGTACTCCCAGTTCTACATTCTGGGCATGACGCGTTGTGGTATGGAATACCTCTTTGGCTAGTTTGGGTCAGGTGTCCTGTGCCTGCTTCCTCCTGGCTTCCTCTCCTCCCTGGCAGAGCATGAGACTCACAAAGTCCTTGGTCAGGGTAAACATTCTGACCAGCAACTGAAAACATCGGCTTTATCAGTACTGTTCCAGGCCAAAAGTCAAAACACAGCACTGCACCAGCTACAAAGAAGGAGAAAGAATGACTACTACCAGGACATTCTACAAGACAAATCTTTATTTTCCTTTTTGTTTTCCAAATAGTAGAGAAAAAAAATAAAATAGTTTACACTTGAAATATTTCTGCTAATACTGAAAACTCCATAGTCACAAACATCCAGAATTGTTGAGAGTAGTTGTGTTCTTCAAAGATTTTAGCAACAACCGGACTTGGTTTGGATACCTCAGCATGTAAGAATAATGATGATGTAAAATCTGGCATAATTTCTATGCTTCTCTAAAGTTCATTCTGTAAATGGAGCTTGAGATGGGCTTTCTTCTAGACTACAAAAACAATCTGAGTGCAGCAGATAATGAACATATTTCTAATCACCACTTTTTACAGACTAAAGGTGAAAAATTGTATTATTTGAGCATGTGTTACCTGTTATAGCTAAACAACACATTTTCAAAATGTACTAATCCCTGACAATGCTAAATGTATGATGATGAGAAAAGTGAGCATCAATACATCAGGTAGCTTTCTGAATAGATGTGTTTTTCTAGTCTGCCCTGAATCAGGAAGTATAAACCAGTCCATATCTGAGTAAAAGAAAAAGCAGGGGAATTGTAACATTTAAAGGTGCAAAACTTGTGAATGAGAATCAGTATGATCCTCTGCTCTGACTTTCCAACAAGGAAAGTCAGGATGTGAAGATAAAGGGCAGTCATCCACCATGTGGGTGGTGGGAGAGCTGGGCATCTCCTCCCTAAGCCTTGTGTGACATGTGAGGACCCCAAGCCAAGGCACTGGGACAGGCACGGTCTTGTGCTGGGGAAATGAATGATCTACCAGACCTTCAGCAGCAGTAAGGATGCCCTCGGTTCCTCCCTGCTCCATCCATCCTTCAGTGATATAGTTGTCTATAGGGGACCTAATGCTCAGGTATACCTCCAGTTTTGTGCAGTCCTGCAGCACAGCATTTAGTAATTTCTGTGTCAGTTCTACAGCCTCTGCTGCAAGCTTTCTGTTTATCAAATGGGTATACTGCAGCTCAATCTTTAAACAATTTAACTGATGAAGAAGTAACATGAGATCTAGATAGCTCCTCTTTGAGGAGCCTATCACATTAATGGTTTAGTCTGAATTTATCTAGTTTCATATTCCAAACACTGGCTGGTCCACTTTGTTTTCATTTGTACTAAATAAGGTCTCATCTCAGGTGTCTAAAGGAGGCTCAGGAGAGACTTCATCCCTCTCTGCAACTATCTGAATGGAGGTAGTAGCAAGCAGGGGGCTGGCCTCTTCACCCAAGTAACAAGAGTCAGGACAAGAGGAAATGCATCAAATTGCACCAGGGTAGGTTTAGATTGGATATTAGGAAAAAACTCTTCCCCAAAAGGGTTGTCAAGCACTGGAACAGGCTGCCCAGGTCATTGAGTCACCATCCCTGGAAGTATTTAAAAGATGCATAGATGTGGTGCTTATGTTTCCTAAAAAGAACTAACCTGTGTGGTCCATAGATCAAAGACCAGCCCTGATTCATTGTCTAATTGTACATTGTGTAGCTATGACACTTAAGGACATGGTTTAGTGGTGGGCTTGGCAATGCTAACCATTGGACTTCATGTTCTTAAAGGTATTTTCCAACCTAAATGATTCTATGATTGCATGATTCTATGAAATTAAAGATGAGTTTACATGCAGAAAGCTCTTCCTTCTCTAAGTGCATATAAAATATGACCAGGTCAACTCTTGATCATCTACAAATACACTAAAGAGATTGTGAAACTATGATTCCCCAATAGAAGCATGTTTCTCTAACCTAGATTTTCTTTTTCAGATAATTTCCAAAATCTTTCTTAATTAATATCTTTTTTGGAAGTGTGATTGCTGGAAACAGTCCAGGAGAAAACCGCAAACGTCCTATCACTATCAGTATGTCTGTACTCTAACTCGATGCATTAAGCACCCAAAGACTTTGCATTCTTTGTTACAGCACCACGTGGTTTTAACATTTTGGGTTTGTTTTTTTGGTTGGTTATCTAGGAAGCTTTAGGTCATTCTTCAGCATAGCGTATCCCTGCCTTTTAAGTATGGTCTGTGTCCTGGTTCCTAGATGGAGGACCTTGCACTGGTCTGAATTGAAATACACTTCTTATTAGATGAGTCACTATTAACAAAATACTCATAATGGTCAGGGTATCTAAGACCTTGTCTCTCTCTTAGCCTGCTGATTCTTATCCATAATGAAACTGAATGAGTTGGAGATGAGTTTTACTGTTATTTTAGCAACTTCTTAAATTCATTTTGCTATGTTTAAACAAACGCTAAACTTCATTTCCTCTCCTTCAAATGATGTAATCAGACCGTCGAGTCTACGACTTGTTTTGATGGTAGATAGCCTTGATTATTATTAATGCAAACGGTTTAATATCCCCCTGAGCCACAGCCAACCTGCATGAAAAGAAATGTTCCTTGGCTATAATGTCAGGAAAGCAAACAGAGCTGGCTTCCTTGTTGTTAATTTGGAAAAGAAAATAAAAAGACTTGCAGCAGGCCACAAATTTCTCATTCGTACCCCAAGCAATGTTTGAATTTTGCATTTCTTTTCTTTTTATAGAAGTGTAAGTGTGATCTGTTAAAACTCCACTCCAGCTTCCCTCGAAACATATTTATCTTGTGAGGAAGGCTTTTTTCATCATAAAAATATTATCCAGAGGAAGCAGAGTTACATGCACTCAACAAATTTACAAGGTGATATTGTTAACATAGATTTTACTACCAGAGGTCTCGCCAAGGGCCATACCTTTCCTCCCCGATTACATGATTTTCTCTTTATCTGCTCAGCACACTCCAGTCTGTTCTTCCTTCTGGTTTCTCTGCAGCCCATTTCTCATGCTGTTGGTCTGCTGTGTAAGCTCCCATTCCAGGCAATATAAAGCCTGTCACAGGCCCTGTGCTAAGTACTTTCCTGCTCCATGAAGTGACAGCCCACGCTGGCACCTGAGTCTAGAGGGATGTAAGTCTTTCTTTTTCCTCCTCAGTGCATCCTGTTTCTGCACAGCTAGTGCTTTCAGAATAAAAGCCCATCTTTGCTCATTCTGCAAACAGTCATTGCCCTAAGGCACAAAGGAAAGTGCTTGAGATGATGCACCAGGGTTTCCAGAAGACCAGGATAGACACCATGGCTGTTCATCACTTACAGAGTCTTCTCTTACTTATGGTGTGGCAAAATTCTTTTTAGAGGCGTAGGATTAGAGAGTTTGTGTGTGCTGTAGGACATGTAGATGCAGCAGGACATATAGGAAGTGTACAGTGGGGTTAAGTGCTTGATGGTTTTAGAGAATCACACATGGAGAAGACCACCACTTGTTTGGAGCAGAGAGCCTGATGTATCATTTGTGTAAATGTGCCAATAAGACTGTATTGTTTGGTTGACAAGAAACAGAGAGAGGTTCACAGTAGCTCTGATAAGTTGGCATGGGTGCTGTTACCTTATCAGACTCTAATTGCTTAATCATTACTCCTTGTTTAGGGGCTAATCAAACCCATACAGCTGGACTGTTTTGATATCAATATGGAAATGACTATGTCATAGAATCATAGAATAGTTAGGGTTGGAAAGAACCTTAAGATCATCCAGTTCCAACCCCCCTGCCATGGGCAGGAACACCTCACACTAAACCATGCCACCCAAGGCCTCATCCAACCTGGCCTATCTGTCCTATAAAATATATAGGACAGATATCCTATTTATCTTTTTTATGTCCTATAAAATGATTTTAGAAGATTCTTGTAATTTGTTATTCAGTTCTTGCTATTTTTACATGCCTCACCCTTTTTCTCTTTCCTTTCGTATGCATTCCCCTCCATGCCTTTCTTTGGAAAGAAGCGCTTTAATACATGCATTACCCAGCACCTCCACCAAGAACAAAAGGAAGGCTAAATGCTAAAAGAGGGAAGATGCATATAAAAGGAGATCAACATATTTCTATATTATAATTAAAGCTATTAAAATATTTCTGTGTGCAATGTCGATGTTCTGTATCATTTGCAGCAGCTGCAAAGTCAGAAGAAAACTTGAGGCTTTACTTACAGCCTTCCAGGGAACAGCAGCCTCTCAAGACCACAAATACCTTATTTCCATCAACATGCTTTCTCCTGCTCTCAGGATTTTCCTGAATTGTGTAAATAAGGATCAGTGCTGAGAATGGCTGTGTACCTGCAGTAGTCATTGACTCTTGTTGAACCAAGAGCCCTTAGGTCCTTGCAGGTTTCAGTTACTCACTGATCATTAAGCTGATGACAACTGCTTCTTTTTAGGCTTGGTCATTTTTCTTGTAGTGCTGACTCTCCAGACCAAAAAAACCCAACAAAATAAGCAAAGAAAAAAGCCAAACCAATGGAACAAAAAGATACAAATAAGAGAGAATGAGAGAAAAATAAGGATAATTAATCTCAATGGAAAGAAATACCAGGATAGATTTCCTTATGATGACTCCTCATTATTCATAACTTAAATATTTGTAGTGTTTTGGATAGGCGTACCAAAACAGTGGGTAATAAAGAGGCAAAACATGAGAACTGGCATGGCACTTTTTCACTGTACGGTTCAGAACTCTATGTCATGTCAATTCCTAATACTTTTTCCATGAGTGAAGTTAGCTGAAAGTCAGCAAAAAGCGTATTCTGTTCCATGGGATTGTTCCACCCATTTTGTCTTCATCCTTTTACCTGTTATAAATTCTGATGCTTTCAGAAAGCTGCTTCTATTTTTTACCTTCTAATTCTGCCTCATTTCAACCCTGTGCATAGTCTAAATATTCCTTTTCCTCCTCTTTTTCGCACATTTTGAACATTTGCCATTGATTAGCATATCTTTGTCCTTCATCAAGATCCCACTGAAACCTCTGCAAAACCTCCCATAAAAGTCACAAAGAGCCAACACAGTGCCTTAGTCATCACTTTCCCAAGTTATTCAGAGGCTGTTTCCTCCCAGATCAGTCCTCCTACCTCTTTAATTGTTTGAGTCAATGCCTCTGAAGTGCCTCCAGCTCTTTCTGATAATGAGGTGTTTCAACTGAACACCTCTCCAGATGTTGTGTCACTGGCAGTAGGCACAAAGGGGAGGTTGTTACCACCTTACACAGAAGCATGGTGGCGATTCTGTTAATGCACTCTGGAATAAAGTTTTAATAGTTTCTTTCTAGGGTTGGGGTTTTGTTTGATCTTTTTCCTTCCTGTTATGTATCACTTGCAAATTTATGTCTGATTTACAGGTTAGAAATGAGCAAATGGCTTGAGCACATTTTCACCAGCTGTAACCTCCCTTATGAGGCGGTGATATTTCATCCCAGTGTTGGTTGTTTCCCTTCAAATTGTCACTCAAGCTGCTGTTTTAGAACTTCAGGTTGCCCTCAGCTTCCTGGTCAGCATTTTGAGGCTCTGGCTCAAGCACTTAATGTGGAGACTGCAGTTTACTGCCCCATGGTGATGCTTGTATCTGCTTGCCTGCTTTTTCACTAATGCTTGACCTAGGTGACGAGTACAGATCAACTTTGAAGTGAATACTTTGTGGGTTTTAAAACCAAAAAGGAACATTAAGCTCATAGAATCTCACTTTCTACAAGAAAAAGAGCATGGAATTTAACAGGTAACTCCCATCTCCTGATTTAACTGAAATATGAATTTTAGAAAGTCATGTCTCAGAGATTTCAGTGATAGGCAAGCTGTCTTATCTCTAGATAAGTTATCCCAATGACTAATAGCCTTTTCTGCACCAAAAAAAAGAAGAAAGGAAGAAAATACACAGCATATCCAGAGTCAATTAACTCAGCTTTAGAGTCCAGTCATTAGATCTTGTTGTTTCTTGATCTTTAAGATTGCTATAATAAATCTTTTACCCATGTAAGCAACTGCACTTGCAAAGAAAATGACAAACTCAGGGGCTTAGATATATTGTCTACAGATGTGCGCTAAGCAATAAAAGAAGATTTAAGCTGAGGGGAAAAAAATAAATATTAAATTGTTGATCTGTTTGTGGAAAATGCATTTTCCCCATAAGAGTATTAAAAAGAGGGGATAAATTGCTCATCATAAATAATTGGAGAAGGCTGACTAATGTCCCAAGTTTCTTTCAGTATTTTTCTTCCCGCTCCTTTTGGAAGACATTACTGCAAAACCTGGGGGGATTTTCTTCAGTGGGGTTTTTGTTATTTACCCCCCCAGATATAATTTGATTCAATGACAGTTTCCCAATGAAAGTGGTTTTGTTCTGAAAAGAAATTGCAAAAGAGAAAAGGAAATCAAACATTACTTTCTGTTCACATAAACTAATAGCATCAATGAGAAGTAAATTTGAATAGAAAGTAATTCATAAGTACAGCAGGGGTCTGGTTTTCTGTCACTGTGGAATGTAATTAAAATAGAGCTTCCATAGATATAAATTGGGAGTAATTAGAATTTTCCATCTGTTCCTTCATCCATTTCTGAGTGTTTCCAGAGCTGGGGGAACTAGCTTCTTCCAAGACAACTGTTTCTTCACTAAAGCAAGCTGCCCAGGCAGTGGTCATTTCAATTCCATTGCAACCTATACAAAAGTTATCATCTCTCTTGAGATGGATCGTCAGGGTAGGTCTTCCCTTCAGCAAATGGGCTGAGTGTGTACTCAGCGTGTTTCCTTATAGCATATAGTTTCACAGTTTATTCTAGCTCCATAGAGCCCTTCATATTTTGGTAAACAGCAGAGCTGTCAGCCTCCAAGACTCCATGCCAGCATCCTGTGCACAGTCTGCCAAGAGGCAAATGATGGTTTGAAGACCAGCAAAGTGACGCGGAGCTGATCCAACTTCATGATTTCTTTAGGCAGGAGGGAAGATTACTTTGTGTTCCCATTTGTAATACCTACAAAACATCACCTAAACCTCTGGGTGGAAACATTAATGTGTGCTCTTCTAATCAGAACGGCTAACTAGTTATGAGCCTCCTTCCATTTGTGCACTGGATAATGAGAGTAATGGTGAGCACCCTGTCCTTAAAAGCCCAGAAAAGAAAGTAAAATAGGACCAATGAGCAGAAGACAAACCCATCAGGAACTCAAGAGAGAGGATGAGGATTGCTGGAGAGGCTGACAGTACAAAAAGTATTGAGATCATTCACAAAGCATAAAGACACAGCTCTAGTGCTATAATTAGATTTAGTATCTGTGGTTTAGATAGACCCGCAATGAGTCATTAACAGTCCTTAGATAAAGCTACATTTATTTGATCCCATCACGTTTTCCACTTTTCACTAGACCATGCCATTAGCCCAGGACAAAGCACCTTGAAAGAGACTTTGATGAAAGCCTGTTATGGAAATTCTTCATGGGTGGGATTTAAACCCAAGGGATTATAAGCATTTAGTAAGAGCTCACCTGTAAATCCCGATAATTTCCTTTTCTGTGCGTTTCCAGTGTAATATTTGCACATCCTGATTATAAATTTTGAAGAAATGGCTTATAACTGTAGTTAAAATGCAGCATTAAAGCAGTTAAACAGCGTCCTTATTAGCATTAGAACTATAGTCAAAACACATTATACTTGGCTAATAAATTTATTTTTCATGTAATGGAAATGCCATCAAAGCATAGTTAATCTGAATTGAATTAGATTGTAATTGGAGCTCTTGTGCACAAGGAATGAAAATGATTCTTTATTGTTGCAGACTGACAATGCAGCATTTGTTACTCCCTCCTCACTACCCTTCGAAGTGGCAGCTGTAATATTAGTGTGCACATCTCGTAAGCTGCGCGTATAATATTGCTACGTCTTTGAGCATGGAGCTCAGCAATAAGACAGAGGGAAATGTATTGCTCTGGATGTAATTCATCACACTTTCACCCCCTTTACCTAGAGGTGCATGTACTTGAGAAGTAGTTGTGCGTAAGATTTGCCTGCACTTCTGGCTATGTATGTTAGTGTAGGTGGTGTGAATGTGGGTTCCCAAGATGCAGAGGAAAATCTCAGATCCTCTTTACAGTGTTAAAGAACAGTGATGGCAGTGAGGTGAAGTCCCCAGTGACTGGGAAAAGGGAAACACTGCACCCATTTCTAAAGAGGGTAGAAAGGAAGACCTTGGGAACTACCGACCTATCACCCTCACTTCTCTGACTGGGATGATCATGGACACAGATTCTCCTTGAAGTTAGGCTAAGGCATGTGAATGACAGGAAGGTGATTTAAGACAGCCATCATAGTTTCACCAAGTATGTATTAACCATACTCATCAGACTTAATGACTGCTCACCTAAATAGCTGAAGTAACTTACTCAAGAGTTTATATATACAACTCTACCTCTCTTACAAGCACAGCATGATAAAGGGATGTTCATGTCATGGAGGTTTTGGTGTCTTTTCATCATCTGCAGGGCACCAGAGAGGGATCTACACATTGTAGTAGTAGCACAGGTTCACTTTTATGCTAACTAGTAGACTCACTGCAAAGAGGTCATGGAGCAAGGGCTAACTACCTGCTAACAGGGAGTTTTTTACCTATGAGCATGTGTGTATAATGAGGACAGGAGAATGTGTGTGTGCCATCAGCCAAATGGCCTGCGGTCCTCTGTGCCGTCCTGTCCCTGCTATGGAACTCCTATAGCTAGTAGGTATCTAGATAGGTAGCAGCAAGAGGAAATCCAAAGCAAAAAGCAACGGGTGGATGTCCCCATTCAGAACACAACCACGCTTATCACCATGGCACCTAGACACGTCATCAAGGAAACAATGTTAGGACCTTTCTAGCAACAACTATGTTTAGTGACACTTGCACTGTCACTAATATAACTCTTCCTGTTGTGTGTGTATGAGATCTGGGAAAGAAGAAGAGGAAAACAGTAAAGAGTGATTCTCTTTTTTCCTTCTTTTTTTTCTTGCTTCCCTATTTTCTTTCTTTCTATTTCCTAAACCAAAACAAATGAACAAATGCACTTTACCCACTCATAAAACCAATTCGTGCTGTAAACAAACAGGAAGCAGGATATTAATAAAGTGTAACTCAGCTGAGAGCTCAGGGAGCAGCCCCTGTAAGTCTGTCTGATTTCTGTCATGTATTCCAAATTTACAATGTGGCAATTTCTCGTTGCTTATGAACCATTAAAATTTGAAGCACAGTGAGCAGCTAATGTAATTTTGCCTGCAAGTGGTACCATATCTTGGATCCGCAGGGAGATCAGCATACTCGTGTCTTATCATTGCCTTCTGTGGTAGGTAAAAGTGCCCAGTGCTACTGGGCTCAGGCCCAGTGTGAGTTAATTGAAGTTCATTACTGACAACCTGGGGCTCAGTTGCACTTATCTGCAAGTTCTCATTTAGCTTGAATCGTCACAGTATCACAGCATCTTCCAAAAAACACGTTAAGCAATCAGATTAGGACCCAGCACATCTGGTTTTATCTCTCTTCTCTTTTTTCTCCCCAAGAGTAGCACAGGGCAAAGCAGGACTTTATTCAGAAAGATGTCATTGCTACCAAAAACTAGAATGCATCCCAATCCAACCTGGCAGAATGTTATTAATGCTTCAAAGTCAAACACTGAAAAGCATAGAAAATCCAACATGAAGGTTGCCTGTGAGACATTTATTGTCTCTTTTATCTAGTATTCATTAAATACGTAGGTTTTATTGGTAAGGGATTTATTTATTGACTCCCGATTTCATGCAATAGGTGAGGAGGGTTCAGATTCTTTTATCCTTATGATTTAATTGTTTATATGTATAAATAATTATAATAAACATATTATACACATACATATAATGTTCACCTTTTTGTGGCTTATTGACTAGAAGCGAAGAAATTAATTTGCCTATGTTCTTTCCTGAGGTGTTCAACAGCTTTGCCCCTTTGTCCTTGAGGAAAGTTAATTAACTGGTATTTATATCCTTCTGTAAGTCAAGGTGTTAGCTGCCATTTTCCCACCCAGTGCCTGGTGCCTCCAACCGTAATGCCATATCTTATGGCCCATGTTCACCCTGTCTACCCTTGCCAGACCCTGCTTGCTGTTGTCCCAACCCCATCAGATCCCTCTTTCACTTCTATGCTTTACTTCTTCCTGGTTTGGCTTTTTCCCATTCTTCATTTCAGCCTTACAGTTTTGATGATGACGTGGGGTCAGGATCACCATAGATCCTGAACCCAACCTGGAGCAATTGAGAATAATTGTTACAAAGGAAAGTCTTTTATATTAAGAGTCTATATATCTTTATGCTTTATACTTTTATATTTAGCCAATTTATTCCAATGTTATGTTGAAAATCTAGTCAGTGCTAGGAGATGTGAAAGGAAAAGACGTGTTTAGCACGATTCTTTGAGCAGGACATGGTTTGCTATAAACTAAAGTGATATACAGGGAGCAGCAGCACTGGAGCTGAATACCTGCTAGACTGTGTTGAATGCTTTTGGTTACTGCTCTTGACTTTGGTTAATGCAGGATTAAGCTTTAATTGTCTTCAGCTCTCACAGACGTGTGAGAAGTGACTTGCAGGCTCTCACCATAGAGAATCCATTTCCAAATGCTATGTTATTTTCAACAAATGATTTTACAGTGTGTTTTAACACTCTTATTAAATTATTTTCCTCCCAAGAAAGTACTTTACTGCTCATTCAGTGGCTGGAATTGATTGCCAAACCAGTTTTGTTTTGTTTTGCTTCATTTTGTTTTCTTACTAGCTTAACCTACGGAAGAATAAAAACTGGGCAATGACAGAAGAAAGGAAGATTAACACAGAGGTCAAATCTTCCTTTCATTGGTAAAGGCAGAAAATATTACATGGGCTTTAGCTGAAGCAGAATGGATCTATGGAAGACTCTACCATGCAAATCCTACCTCCAGCTTGTGTTCATATATCCACAAGCTGTATAGCTGCCCAAAGCAAGATGGCTCAAAAACTCATGAAAGCAAGTGCTCCCCATGACTCCCTTCCATTCGCAGTGGTTGTCTTATGTCTGCATCTCTTGCTGTAGGGCTGTAAACTATGCAGCTTGAAAGCCTGTGCTTACAGATAGATTAAATCCAAACCCTTTTAAAGTTCAATTATATTTCTAGAATACATTTCAAAGTCCTTCTTTCTGCTGCAAAGGGTTGGAGTGAATGAGTCTGTAGAAAACTTGTGTGGACATAAAGGCATCAAGAAGAGTTTGAGAAGGAAGGTGCACCAGCTCCAGCATGAGGAACTTCATAATGTCCATTTGCTTTGCTCCTCAAAAGATAAATTTACCCGTACCTGGTTCCTGATTCTGTTGAACACTAACAGCAAAGAAAACCTCCTGGCCAGGGAAAGGTGTTCCTGCCTATGAGAAGAGGGTTGGAATTAGCTGATCTTTTAAGGTGCCTTCCAACCCAAATCATGTTATGATTCTGTGAAATCCAGCCACAGCAGAGCTGGACATTGTTACTGGGGGTTGCTGAGCCCTGGTTTGGCCTTGGCCACAACCACGAGCTGTCTGTGCCTGGGAGAAGGCTTGGCAGGAAGCTTCATCTTGGCTGTACTCCTGCCCCTTGGGCTTCCTGCAGCACAGAGCCCATACAATGCGTGCTTCTCTGAAATACGTTTAACCTCCTGTTGGATATGGGTCTGTCAGACAGAGCTGGTGAAGTAATAGGAGCCCTACACAGCCATGTAGGGCTGCAGCAAGAAAGATGCTGAGGTGCAGTCGTGCAGTGGGTATCAGCAAAACGAGTCTCATACATCCCTTTGATAAGCTAGTGCAGGTAGGAGGGTCCAGGAAACCTCAAATCTCTTTGTGGCCTTTGCTTTTCGGTGTCTCCCTTTGAGCACCCTCACACAGTACTGCTGTCTGTCTTTTCTAATTTAGAGTGTAAATTCTTCAGGGCAGGGACTGTCTCTCACTGTGTGTTTGCATGGTGAGGCCCTGATCCTGATTGGCAGCTCTGAGTACACTACAAATCTATTTTAATATAAGCCCAAATTGAAAATTCTGTATCTCTGAGCCTTAGGGGATGTGGGACTATATTTGAGAAAGCAGAAGCTCTGAAAAAATACTGAAAGGTCATTGCAGACAATGTAGTGAATATGAACTGTGAATGTGGAGCTAATGGCTAAGAGACAAGGCTGATTGTGCTCTTGGTCAAATGGAGGCAAGTTGAACAGGGCGATGGAGGCATCACTAATCATGTATTAGGATACTGAGGGGAGCTGGGGCTGCCATGTGTCTCCATTTCTCATGTCTATCCTTGCAAAACGTTGTTGAGCAAAACAGAAAGGATTTCAGGAAGAGATGAAAGATGATTTAAAAGCTGGAATTTCACCAAACTTCAGTCACTTAGATGAGGCATCCAGAGGAAGGCCATAGTGGCCCTAAAATAGTGAAATAGATACCAGAGGGAGACAGACACCTTCAGGGCATATTCACATTTGAGGTTACTTTAAACTGCCTTCTGAGGGGCCTTCACTGATTACAGAGGGATGCTCAGCAAGTAGGCAAGTAGGCACAGGTAGTTGCCTGAGTTTGGTGCCATCAATCTTCCCACCTCAAGAAAGAATAATTTGACACTGAGTGTACTTAGCCTGTTGGAAAGAATCTTAAGAGGAGATTTGCTGACACCGTATAAATACCTACGCAGGAAGACTGTTTTCAATAGGATATGGCTCTTTCATCTCTCAGACAATGGTATAACAAGATCCAGTGACTGGAAGTCAAAGCCAGACAGATTCAAACTAAAGATAAGGTGCAAATTTTAGCAGCAAGAGTAATGAATCTTGGGAACAATTTACAATGGAGGTGTTAGATTTTCCAGGACTCGAAGGCTCTAAATCAAGGCGTGATGTCTCTCTAAAAGATATGTTATACTTACCCGTTAGGTATGACGCTACAGAATTGCTAGGTGATACATAGAAGGTTACATTAGATGGTCATAAAAGCACCATCTAGTGATAAAATGCACTAATCTAAATAATAATACTAAATATTCCATCCTTAACAAATTGATTTTGAATGTGCTGTAACAGCTCGGTTAAAGTTGCCTGCACTCTTACGTCCTGATGCATGGACAAAGAACATGGCTTTCTCGGCATCCCAATGATAAGCATACATTCATCCCTCCCTACAGTGTTTGCAGCCTTATCCATCAACTCCTGAACTCACCATTTCTCAATGTAAAGGCTGTAATATTGCTCTTTCATATATATGTGTGTGTGTACGCACACGCATACATCAGGGTTGCCTTATGGAGCTTGTTAAGAGCTGCATTTAGGCTTCTGACAATGGTTTTCAGAATTGAGGTCCCTCTGGTCTGATGGAATTACTTGTTTCTCAAGGATGCTGTAGTTCTCCTGGACTGCACTCTCCACTCTTGATGGAGTGTATGAGGGCAAGCAGCTTTTAGAGCTGCAGTTAGTAAAACATCAAAGCTAAGGAACATGGTTTTCTGACCTTTCTTAGTTGATATTGCTAAAGGAAAGGCATATTCACACGAATTGCTTGCAATATTTCCCCTTCCTACTGCTGCAAAACCAAAGTTATAGTTGATTTTCATTGTGCAGTGTTGTGGTTTAACCCCAGGCAGTAACGAAGCTCCACACAGCAGGTCGCTCACTTCCCCCAGTGGGGTAAGGGAGTGAAACCAAAGGCGAAAAGAGAAAAACCTTAGTTTGAGATAGACAATTTAATAGGTAACAAAAGCCATGCACACAAGCAAAGTAAAACAAGGAATTCTCCATTCTTCCCCCGGCTTTCTATGTTGAGCATGATGCCATGTAGTATGAAATATCCCTTGGGTCAGTTGGGCTCAGCTGTCCCACCTAGGTCCCCCCCCAAGCCCTTGTGCACCCCCAGCCCACTCACTGTTGGGGCGGTGTGAGGAACAGAAGAGGCTGTCAAAGTGCAGTTGTCTGTGATACAGGGGATTAAACTTCATTTTGCTATGCATGCAGGACAGCTGTCAGTCATACATGCCTGAAAGGTGTGCAAGGTATTCAGACTGGAGGAAGCCACAGCCAGCTACAAAGTGAGAACAGGATTTCAAGTGCCAGGATACTCTGAATATTCATTAGTGCGGTTTTGGGTTTGGTTTTGTTTTTTAAGTAAATGATGAATTTGAGGAAAATTGAGCAAATAATTGCAGTCTGTGACAGCTGCAATTAATGTGCTAATAAGGGAAGGTTTCTGAAGCCCTTCTTTCCAGTAACTAGGAGATTTCAGGTACTCACCCCACTACTGCATGTTGTCAGTGATCATTCTGCAGGAAAAAGAGTTATTTGGGGAGCGTGAATACTCTGAAAATGAAAACTAAACCACAAGGAAAAGTTTCCTGGCAATGTCTATTATTAATCCAAAAGGATGTTATTGCAGACAGGAAGGAAGTGCTTGTGGCTAATTCACTAACCTGGAGATGGGAGATGTGAACTTCAGCAAAGCTTCTTAAACATTTTCTTCCGACCTTGGTGAGGCAACTCAACCTCTTATTGCCCTCAGTTCCTGTGAAGAGCACTTGTTTTGTACTACCCTCTTTTGACATCTCTCTATTGTAAGCTCTGTTGCCCATTATTGCTATGAGGCTGTATAGTGTCCATCCCCAGAGTCTCAATCTCAGATGTTGCACATCATATATATGAAAAATTGTAGGAAAGGGTGCTACCATCAATGCAAATGAAAGCTTAAACTCTTCAACCAGCAGAAAATGTGTTTGGGTTTATACTCCTGGAAAGAAAGGAGCTTCTCTCCATGGAGAGAGTGAAAACAATTAGCAGTCACCATAATTTTCATCCCTTCATCACAAAAGTACTTTGCAAAGGCTGGTAAGTACCATTAACCCCATTTTACAGATGGGTGGAAAGCAGCATCACGGAGCAGCAAAGCGAGTTGCTCAAGGCCACATAATAACTCAGCAGAAGCTATGCAAATAGAAACCAGGTCTCCTGATGCCAAGCCTTATTCCTTGGCCCACACAGCTTCTACACAGGAGACCTGACCTGATTCCAACATCCGTCAGTGCAGCATCCTTCTTTGCAACAAGCCTAAGCAGGTACATGGAATGGGTGAATGAGCCTTGCTTCTCCAGTGCTCACCATTCTTGTGCAATAATTACTCTGCAGACATTTTTTGTGAGCTTGATAAATGTTTTATTTACATGGAAATGTCTCAGCTAACACCCACAGTAAACACGAGGCGGTAGTCAAAACGTTACTACATCTATTATCACAGAGAGTGGGCTGAAAGATCTGCCTGCATCTGCTGTGAGCAGGCCTTACTTTATTAGTGCTGTGATACTTCACTATTCGGATGGGAGATGAACCATCCACTGTCATGTGATGGTGATCATAATTTAAGGGCTGCCGCCCCCTGAGACTGCTTATTTCTCTACTGTATATTTGAACACATTTTCAAATGATGCTTGCAATTAGGGCTATAAGGAAAGTGCTTATTGGTAGGGATGATGCACAGTAAATCATGTGTTAGGGATTGGCAGTAGTTTGGGAGGTGCTGTGAGTACCTGTCATGCAGGTCCATCACACAGGCTTTGCTCTGCTGGAAACACAGTGTGATCATTACAATGGTGGGCAAGGAGCCAAAAGGCTGTTTCTAGACCTGACTTTGCTGCTGTGTCTGCATGAGTCATGTCAGGATGGATCCACCCTGCTTAACTTCAGGTATTTCACCAAGCAGCCTGATTTTAGAGGCTCGGGGCTTATCTGTGAATCACGGATTCTTAAGATCTCGCTCTCCCATTGGACAGGCCTGTCTATACTGCCGGCCAAAAAAAGCCTTTACACTCACAGTTAGCCTGTTCCTTACAACGAGGTGGTTTGTGCAATTCCGGTCTTCAATGCTTTACTTTTTGACTGCGTGGTGTAAGATTATGAAGTCTTTTCAATGAAATGTAAGGATCATCAGCCTCAAAGATTCACGAACTGAATACTCACAAACTGAGATCACTGGGACTTGATTTCTTTGGGATTTCCTCTCTGTTTTGCATATGTAAAATGAGTATAATGACATCCTATCTAATTCAGTGGAGACCTGCAGCACAGGAGAGCTGAAATCTGCATTACTGATATATTTGTTCTAACCCAGATTTTATAGCGTGATTCATATCAGTAGCATTTCTGTAGGATAACAGTGGACCCAGTAGTAGCTTATTTATTAATAATGACCAATACCACGTGCTCCAGGAGACCAAAGGACACTTCAGGTGTTTAGGATTAAAGACATAGTGGTTTCCTGCACTGGAGAATGCCAGCAAGAGAAAACACAGAGGCACAGAAAGTTGCTGCCAAAATACAAGTCCATGATGGATGGAAAGTGCTATGGAAATATTAAGTAAAATATTATCATTTGTTATTACAGCTGCAGAGTAATGTGGCCAATTTTTATAGCTGCACATGGCATCTTTTTCCTTCTTTTGCCTCGTTGCAGCTTTCAGGGAGCTATAGCTGATCTGCTGGCTGAGTATCTGTGTGCCTGAGTACGTACGTGCATAAGTACAGGTAGTGATTTGCATGAAAGAAAGCAATGGAAGTTTTTATATTTAATGTAGGAAATATAGGGAGAGGCTGCTTTGTCAGCAGTCTCAAGTCCTGTGGAATTTGGCTATTCAGAAAGATTTATAAACATTTTCTCCAAGACAAACCCCCCTTATTCCTGAATAAAGTGATACCTCATAGTGTGGTAGCCTAGGGTGAGGTTAAGGCGTAGGGATGGTCTGACATGGAAATTTCCTTATTAATGAGAAATCATCTGCATGACTCATTCCAACTCTGTCTGATTTTTATTTGGGGATTATTTTGTTTCCACTGACTAATACTTATCTGTCTCACTCATTCTTGTTTTAACGTTTTTAACGCATCCAGTAGCTGTGCTGCTATTTCGCAGAAAACACTTTCCTTTGTAAAATTTAAGTGCTTAAGAATGTTTTAATACTTTAGTAGTGCAATATTTGAGTATTATTTACCTCAATAGTGATATGTATGACTCAATACTTTGCTTACCATTTATGAATGCAGGTGATATGGATTTGTCAGGAATTAAACAGTATAAACATCAAACGACAAAGGGGTGATGAAACAAAAACCACTGGGTCAAGCTTCTGAACATTTTAAATAGTTATACGCCAATGTAAGGTGTACAGAGAACAAGCCAGAGGAACTGGGAATCTTGATACATAATTAGAATGATGTCTTAATAGGCTCAGCAGAGGTTGGCTAGGTTAATTCACATGACTGGAATATTGATGTAAAAAGGTATGGCTTGTTCAGAGAGGGTGGTGGGAGAGAGATAAGATGTGGCTTATGGATCAAGGCTATATCATTGCCTTTGAGAGCAAGAATTCACTGTGGGATAGACTTTCTGAAACCATCTTGTTGATGTAGAAGGGAAGCCAGCAGAGTGGCGGGATAGGCTGACGGCAAGCACAACCCATAAGAATGCCCTGAATAGCTATTGGAATAACTCAGAGCCCACGGGCTGTTGTCAGTGGGGTACATTGATACCAAACATCAGCCAAGACAGAAACACAAGAACAGCAAATTCTTGGGTTGCTCTGGGAGCTGCCTTTTGCCCCCAAAAGTTGGGATGATTAGAGTTAGAAGAAGCTCTTATATGTTCTCTTCTGAGCAGTAGGTATAAATTGATTGAGAAAATCAAATAAGAAGACACTGAAAAGAGGGTGAATACCCTGATTCCTGGGATGAATAAGACAGAATCAGAAAGTGAAAGCAAAGAGGATTGAAGATAGGAGATATCAACAAATTCAATGAATTGGTACTCATGGGAAGCAAGTCTAGGGGGAAAGAGTTCCCAAAAGGTGACTGAGACAACTCTGGGGCTTGAATGATCATGTTGAAGGTATAGGAAGGTTAATAAGAGCTTGTTTGATGTATGATCATCTCCATTCTATGAAATTTAGGGGCAAAATAACAGAGAAAGTGGAAGGTAGGTCACATCAGTGGGAAATAATATAGGCACAAGCCCATTGGGACAAAGAAAGGACAGACTTATGCAAAAGATTTACAGCAATATAAAAGCATATTGGGTAGGTGCATTAGTAGTAATAAGAAGAGGAAGTACAGAGCATGAAGGAATAACCCATCAAAACATGTTTATTTTTTACTTGAATCAGTTAATTTATTCACCATGCGGTCCTGCAAACTGTTGTACTGGCACAAGTGAGTGGTAAAGCAAAGGAAAGAGGGATGGCAAGGGAAAAGGAGGAGGAGGAGGGCTGGGAGCTGCCTAAAGCAATTCTGTCACTAAAAGAAATGTAAGCGCAGGGCCATTACTCAACGGACAAAGAAAGAAAATAACTGATGATGGGGCTGAAGCATTTAATGCCTTTTTGCCTTAGTCTTCCCTAGAATGATTAACTGCGATTGGATGACTAACAAAATTAATACCAGGGTTGAAAGAGTGAGAACCAACAGTGAAACAAGGAAGAAATGGTAAAGAATTCTTTAGAACAGTTAGATGTTTTGAAATCAGCAGAGTCTGATGTAGTTCCTCGTAGGATATTTAAGAAATCAACAGAAGTGCTCTGTTAATAGTTATCTTTGATAATTCTGGGACCGTGACAAATTCCCAGTGTAAACCGTCTTCCTTAGCTTCAGTAAGGCTTCTGAAAGGCTCTGAGAAATCAGTCTTTTAACAAAGCTAGGCTTAGATGAAACTGCAACAGAAGTGGATGTGCTAGAAGAATTTTTTTGTTACTGAGAGAGTTTCCATATGAGGTTTGGCAGTGGCTATATCTTCGGACCTTCAAAGCTCATTCAGTTCCACCCCCCTGTCACAAGCAAGGATGCCTTCCACTAGCGCAGGTTGCTCCAAGCCCCTGTGTCCAACCTGGCCTTGAACACTGCCAGGAATGGGGCAGCCGCAGCTTCTCTGGGCACCCTGTGTCAGTGCCTCAGCATCTTCATAGCAAAGAACCTACTAATATCAAATCTAGTTTAAAGCCATTCCCCCTCATCATATCCCTCCAGTCCCTGCAAAAAATCCCTCTCCAGATTTCTTGTTGGCCCCTTTAGGTACTGGAAGGAAAGCTTCTGTACTTCTTTGTACACACTAAGCAAGGAAATCTATCAAACATGTAGAAAAAGTGATAGATTTGTAGAACTCAAACTAATCTTCTTACATACTCTGAAATAAGAAGGGCAAGTGTGAAGAGCCCACAGGGGAGAAATTGGCTGCACTATTACAAAGAACACTTCTGCCTGTCTGTGTCTGAAGATCATAACAAGTTTGGGTTTAAATTTCCAACAATATACTACAGTGAAAACATTTCAAATTGGGATGTGTAACCAGACAGATGGGCATATCAGGGGCATGAATTGCTCCCAGTTATCACCTTAGCAGACACAACTTGGCTAGTTGGGCAAACCATACATTTGCCTGAGCAGTAAAGAAGTCAGGGAAGGAAAGTTGAAGAAGTGGGATGTGTTCAGCCAAGAGAAGTGAGGGCTTATAATTTCTAAAGGAAAATATTGCTACAGTGAGGACTTGAATCCAGACTGTACAGGATCACTATGGACAATAGAAGAAAACAAATATCTAGCTGAAAAGGTCTAGCTTAATAAAACTTTATAAGCTAAGTGTAGATAAACAATGGGAAATTTTCCTAAAGCGGTAAAGTACGATTCTACGACCTAAGAAAGCATATCTGTGGGATCACAGAGGCATGGCTCAGACATGGGATGGATTAAATAGCATCTTATGGTTGGCCACTTCCACTTCAATGCTCCATCAAACCATAATTCATATTAGCTGAACAGATTTTCAACCCAACATAGAATTAGAAGAGTTAAGAAAGGTTACACCCCACCAGACAGTGGGATGAACTGCATCCTCAGCAAGTTTGCCAGCAACAGCAAGTTGTGTGGTGTGGTTGAACATGCTGGAGGGAAGGGATGGGATCCAGAAGGACCTGGGTAAGGTCTAGAACTGTACCTGTGCTAACCTCATGAAGGTCAACAAGGCCAAGTGCAAGGTCCTACAAATGGGTCAGAGCAACCCACAGTATCAATAGAGGCTGGGGAATGAAGGGGTTGAGAGCAGCCCAGAAGAGAAGGACTTGGAGGTATTGGTGGGGGAAAAGCTCCCCATGACCCAGCTTCAGTGTGTGCTTGAGCCCACAACCCCCCCATGTGCTGGGCTGCACCCTCAGAGCGTGAGCTCAGGGAGGGGACCCTGCCCCTCTGCTGTGCTCTTGGGAGACCCCCCTGCAGTCCTGATCCAGCTCTGGGGCAGCAGCACAAGAGGGATGTGGAGCTGCTGGAGCGAGCCCAGAGGAGGCCATGGAGATGCTGCGAGGGCTGGAGCAGCTCTGCTCTGGAGCCAGGCTGAGAGAGCTGGGCTGGGGCAGCCTGGAGAAGAGAAGGCTCCTTAAGGGGAGTCCTTTCAGTACTTACAGGGGGCTTATAAGAAAGATGGGGACAGCTTTTTAGGGGGGCCCATTGCAATAGGACAAGGGATAATGGTTTTAAACTAAAAGAGGGCAGATTTAGATAGATATAAGCAAGGGTTTTTTCACAGTCAGGGTTGTGAAACACTGGCGCACAATGCCCAGCGAGGTGTTCAATGCCTCATCCCTGGAAACAAGCATTCTATATTGCACTGTATTTTTCACTTTTTCATATCCAAGCCCTCTTCAAAAGAGACAAGAATTACTGAGCATGAATAGAACAGAGAAGCAGTACGCTCCCCAGCAAGTAAAGTTGGATTGAAGTCTGGCCCAAAATGCAAGTCCCTTAAATCCTCAGGTACTTGAAGTCACCACTGTTTCTGCCAGGATAAAAACATATCTCGTAGTAATTGCTTGCTGGATTTATCTCAGACAGGAAAGGCTCTTCTAACACATCCTGAGTCTGCAAAACTGACTAGGATGTGGAACGTGGGTTTTGGTATATGGTACTTCGGGAAGATTCCTGAATAATGTTCAAACCATCCTTCATGAGAAACTTGGCAATCCTGGTCCTAAACCTGACAAGAAGCCAAAAAGTTCATAAATGAAGAATTAAACCCCCTTTTTTTAACTACCTGGTGTACTCTGCTGACTTGAGCCAAATCACTTGATCTGTTTTCTGCTGATAAAGTTTGCCTATCTCTCTAAGTAGCTGGATAGGCTGGGAGTTTGAGGGAGGGATTATATAGGTGAATACCTCTGCACTGCACAGCAGCAAAGCTGGGTTGAAATCCAGAATCATTTGAGCTAGGCAGTAAGAGACTCTCCTGGCAAAGGCATTATGGCATGGAGTTGTCTTTGTCAGAAAGCACATATGCAGCCATTCACAGCATGTTAACAGGCAGGCATCCACAGTGCTACCTATCAGGAGAGCAACACTGTGAATTCCACCTTCCTCAAGCCAACCTGGCTTGCCACCACCTATGCAAATGGCATTGTTGAAAGATCATTGCCTCTCTGGGTCCATACACAATCCATCTGTCCAGCCTGAAAAAGCCAAGGCTGTTTAAAGTAGAATATTTATACCTGCAAGAATAACCACTGCAACTCTCGCTATGGTCAGCAAAAAAGAATAAACTGCTGAAAGTCAAGGGAGGCTCATTTAAAGGCAGTTATATCTGGGAAGGTCAGAATATTTCGTTCTGTGTATACCTACCATTTATTTGTATATTTATGTGTACATGTGTGACAGCTCTCACCATGAGGAAAGGAGGTGGAGTGAGCGGGAGATGTCTGTGATGAAACCTGTCTCCTATAGAAGAGTGGGGGCAGAAAGACCTGGAAAACTTCAAAACAGCCCATCCTCAGGGAATTTCAACCCTGCTTTACCAAAAGGCTTCCACAAAGCAAAGAACTCCTGAGGAGTCTGAGTTAACTTACACGTATCTGAGACAAGGATGACTCTCTGAATGACAGCACAATTGGCCCTGTTTAAAGCTCTGCTTTCAACATCGCTGTGCAGAAGCAGGGTAACACGCTGCTCCTGTGGGAGCACTGCAAATCCCAGGAGCTGGCAGATCTGATAGCACATGTAAGACTTCCTTTTTTTTTAATGAAGTTCTGGCCTATGATTAGTTGGTTTAATTCTGCTTAGCAAAGTTCAATTTATGCTTTACGAGCACCATTTGTATTTGGGTGTCTGCTTCTGTGGTGACGGATGCCACATAACTTTGGGTGGGTTTGGAAATGGTTTTCCTGTCCCCACAAAAAATCCATCATGAAGTCAAACCAAGCTCTCTTTAGAAGAGGAGGAAAAAGATCATACACTGGAATGGGTTGCCCAGGGAGGTTGTGAATGCTCCGTCCTTGGCAGCGTTCAAGGCCAGGTTGGATGAGGCCTTGGGTGCCATGGTTTAGTGTGAGGTGTCCCTGCCCATGGCAGGGGGGTTGGAACTGGATGATCTCAAGGTCCTTTCCAACCCAAACCATTCTATGATTCTATGATTCTATGATTCTATGATTCTATGTGCGTGCTGTTTCATTAGCCCGGATTCTAGTGTGTAGTGTCCCTGCCCATGGCAGGGGGGTTGGAACTGGCTGATCTCAAGGTCCTTTCCAACCCAAACCATTCTATGATTCTATGATTCTATGATTCTATGATTCTATGTGCGTGCTGTTTCATTAGCCCGGATTCTAGTGTGTAGTGTCCCTGCCCATGGCAGGGGGGTTGGAACTGGCTGATCTCAAGGTCCTTTCCAACCCAAACCATTCTATGATTCTATGATTCTATGATTCTATGATTCTATGTGCGTGCTGTTTCATTAGCCCGGATTCTAGTGTGTAGTGTCCCTGCCCATGGCAGGGGGGTTGGAACTGGCTGATCTTAAAGTCCTTTCCAACCCAAACCATTCTATGATTCTATGACTTGATGTTCAGAAAAGGCACTTCGGACATCAAGATACTCCTGGGTCTCCCGGAGGTACCTCCCTCATCCTTTGGTGCCCAAGCTCTTTGTGTGAATCAACACATGCTTATGGGAGCAAGGATTTCAGAGCACAGATTTCTCACATCCCAGATTAGTTTTTAACCACGCAACTAAAGAGTTTGTCTCTTTCTTGGTCAGCTGAGTATTTCATTACTTATACAGCTGCAAGAGGACCTCATTGGTCATCAAGCAGCCAGGTCTTCTGGGGTGAATGACTTTCTGCTTCACAACCACATAGCAGCAGCCAGATAGCTTTTTTCCTGACACAAGTTTAGGCTGAGGCTGGTGTGGTTTTTTTGTGACTGGCACCAGATCTGACAAATTAATATCTTCACATGAAGGACAGAAAATGAGATTTCATCAAAAACTGCAGGCCAGCAGTTGTGTTCAGCAGCAGGTCACATGCAAATCCATGGCAACCATGAGATTTCATTGTCAAAGTGTTATAATGTGGATTATCAGGAGCATACACATATAATGAACATATACAAACCTCCCGATAGCCAAATCTGGCTGCCCTGAGGCACTTAAGAATTGCTGGTCTAGAAAAACCTGAAGTGGATTGGATGTGGCAGGCTCCTGCTTCAGCCTCAGCCAGCTCTGTGAGCTAAATCCTCCTTCCAGAAGAGTAGAGAGCTTGCTCTTTAATTGAGAGAAGTAGTTAAGAGATTATCACATCTCATAAATGGCTCAAATCCTCCCGTGGAAAGATGCTTGGGTGAAAATACGTTTTATTTTTAGTACATTGTTGCTGTGCTCCAGTCATAAAAAGTGAAGTGCAGGAAGGCAGTGATTTCAAGGGAGAACTGAGAGCTGCTATTCACACCATCGCTGAATTCTTACTCCTGTCCAAAACGTAATCTGAATTGTGGTGGGTTTGCTGGTTATTTATCCATTTATTTACTTGTCATGGGATTCTCAAAGCTTTTATTTTGCACAAAATGATTGACTTAGCACAGTTGACTGCAAAGTTTTGATTGCAGTCTTTGCATTGCATTAGCACCTAGAGATGTCAGTTGAGATCAGGACCGTATGTGCATACAAGGCTATAGTGACAAACAAGGCTTGTCTGATGAGCTAATGATTTATTTCAGCCAACAATGAAAGAATATGTTTCTGTACTACTTTTTAAGATGAGGAAACAGCTAGCCCAGGGTCACACAGAAGTCATTGTGATAGAAAGCAACTGAATCTGGGTTCCTGAAGGTAACTTATAAGATGACTATTGTTTTCATCTCTGATTCATCAATGAGCATCAAAGCTCATTGAGTTACATAGAAAAGCAGAGATAAATAACTTCCCTTCCCTTCCCTTCCCTTCCCTTCCCTTCCCTTCCCTTCCCTTCCCTTCCCTTCCCTTCCCTTCCCTTCCCCTCTCTTCCCCTCCCTTACCCTCCACTCCCTCCCCTCCTTTCCCCTTCTTTTCACTTCTTTTCCTTTTCCCTTTTCCTTTCCCTTTCCCTTTCCCTTTCCCTTTCCCTTTCCTTTTCCCTTTCCCTTTCCCTTTCCCTTTCCTTTTCCTTCTCCTTCTCCTTTTCCTTTCCAGCAACAGGCATCATGGGATGATAGAAAGAGTCAAGGAATATCATATTTGCTGTTGACTTCACTGAGGAGCAGAATTTCATATTAGGGCTCCTGAGGATTGTTCCGTTTTCATCCAAGTCTCATGACCTTTGGGGGTGTCCTGCTTTAGGGAGCTGTCACCTGCTTTGAGAGAGAAAAGGGTTAATCTTCTCTTGATGGAGAGCATCTGAACTTGAGAGAAGATGGTGCAAAGGCAGTCTCAGTAGTCATAGGAGAAAGCTGGGCATAGGCAGTATCAATGCAGGAGAAGCCCTGAGGAAAGAAAGGAACTGTGCCATGAGCCAGTGGCATCTGAAGATGGGCTGCTGAGAGCACACAAGACAAATATGAGGAGCCAAGAGCTGGTGAGATGGGCATCAGGAATAGAAAATTTAACCTTCAGAAACCTAATGAGTCTGCAAATGTCATCTGTGCCTTTTATCTCTTTCTACCCCTGTCCCCATGCAGGTGTCAGTAGGCAGCAGGGTGTCAGTACCTACTGCTTGTAAGAGGGATGAGCCAAAGATCCAATAAATCAGGACATGCCAGCTATCCCAAAAGGTTCTCCATGGTTTGCACCTTCATTCCTAGTCCTACTTCATGGCAAAGCCACACCTTTACTAAAGACCCAATTAAATACAATGTTTTTTCCCTTCCACAGACTTGGTCTAGGACTTTGGGAAGTCTCCTAACCAATTCATGCCTCTATTGACCCATTTATAAATTAAGGACAATAATATTTATCTCTCTGATGAGGTGATGCCATGAAGTAGAATTCATGAACAGATATCGAGTCCCCTGAGCTGGTTAGAATACAAGCTTTGTGACAGTCTAATTTTCACCCTGTGTTCCTGAAGCCTTATACAGTTGTCTGTGTGTCTGTTTATCAGCCCCCTTACTCAAAACTGAAATCATTGTTGAATTAATCATGTTGGACAAGGACTAGGAGTCTCCAAGAAAATATAATGAAGTACTGCTAAGTTTCATGGAAATTAATGGGAGAGGAGGCGGAAAAGACTGAAATTAATACCCTCCAAACCTGGGAGCAACCCTCAGCTTAGAAAGGCTGTGATAGGACTTTTTGTCTGCTTAGTCTGACACTGTACGTACTGACCAGCCAGTTATCACATGTATATTATGGAACCAGCCACAGCATGTGGTGCCTTTTGTCAGCTGGTAATTGCTGGACCTAGAAGAGAGCCTGGAGGCATGGAGGGTACCAAGGGGAAATGATTATCTACAGGATATCTGCAGGCTTGGGAAGTGAGAGCTGAGATCATAGGGAAATCAGGAAGGAAGGAAAAAAAATGGGGCTGTTGTAGTGGAGGGAGCCTGTAGATAGAGTAGAGCAGAACCCGGTAGGTTTGCAGTCTTTGTTAGTGCCCCTACTTGCAGAAATCCTTGTTAATTGTTACTAGAACATCTGTTTACTATTTTGAATGGCTGATTTCAAAAGAGTTTACAAAATGACAGGAAATGAAACAGGAATGCTAAACAATTTTGGGTTTGGTGACAGCCAACATTTATTTCTGAAAACACTCATTAGTAAGGGAAGCCTCCAAAAGACATTTCAGAAATGGGTATTTAACTCAAAAGCCCAAAATATGGGAATAAAAATCAGCTTCATCTTTGATGCTGACATTCAACAGACAACCTTGAAACCCTGTAACAGCATAAATCTGAAAAACACAATAGCTGCTAGCAGGTTTGCAAGGAATGAAGCCATTGTAGCTGTGGGATCAGCTACTGATGATCCTGCTTTGACAATGAAAGATTTGGGATGTCAAACGTTCTGCGTGCTGCAACGCGTATCACATGCTCAAGTGATGTTCAGTCAGAAAGGAAAGGTAATAGCCAGCAGCTTTATAACTCTGTACCACCCTCAGTATGGTGCCAAAAAAAAGACCAGCATTGATGTTGGCTTCAAATAAGTCTACGTGCTCACTACTTTATGATAAGGGGATAAGGAATGCTTGGCATGTAAACTGAACAGTGGAAGAGATGAAGCTAGAGGGTGGTGGTGGATGGTGGATAGTAAGGCTTAGTTTTCATGAACATAAATGATGTTTTATCTCCAATATCACATTTGGAGAAGGATTTTATGCATGTGTGTGGTCTCATTAATCTTTTTAACATTATTAATACAAGAACCTATAATTGATTTCTTAATGTGTATAACAGCCACTTACCTCATCTGGCAGAGAGGTGATGACAAGCCAGAGCTGCCAAACCAACTGAGCTAGTAGGAAGTTTCCTATGCTGGTCAGATACTACAGATTAAATTGAACATTTATAATCTCAACCTCTATGAACAACTGAGCCTCCCATGCTTTGTTCAGGCACATCTCTATTTTAAGTTCAGATGTAGGTGTAAGTGCAAGTTAACTTTATCTTTTATACATTTCTAAGTGAAAAGCAAGGGAGGGGAGACAGTGGTACCAACACTCTCTGTCCATACTTGGTTTCACTTTGAAGATGTAAGGAAACTCTCCTCCAAAATATGCATTCTGTTCTTGTTTAACCTCATGTCATGCCATTGACTGCTCCTCATGCAGTGCATATAAATGTTTATTTCTGCAATAAAGCCACTCTTAGTACTAGGAATTGCAGTTTGGCCAAAACGTATTTCCTTCTTTTTTCTTTTCCTTAATGAAGTAAATCAACCGACTTACTGCTTGTGTGAAGAGGTGGGTGTAGGTGTAATTTATTTAACACGGTCAAACAGGCAGACTAGCAAATTCCTAAATGTTGGTACCCTCTTGTTTTCTGTGAAGTAAGGTGCCTGATCCATATCATTTCCAATGATGAGTCAAGAAACAGGAGAGAAATGGCAGAGAAACAATCACTTTACTGTCTATGCATGGGGGAAAATTAAAGTTTTATGATTCAAATTCAATAGGAATAGGTGGAATGTTTTAATGTATTGAATGTTCCAATACATTGGAGATCTGGGCAATTTGCAAAGTTTTGATGTAATGGAAGTGAAGGGAAACTAGAATTAAGCCTGGAAGAGAAGTACTGCGTTCTGTTCCAAAGGAAGAATGGCTGCTGCTCAGTTCGTGTCCTAAATCTTTGATAGAAATCATAAAATAATGAAATCATAAAATAATAAAATCATAAAATAATAAAATAGTTTGATTTGGAAGGGACCTCCTTACAGCTCATCCAGTTCCAACCCCCTGCCATGGACAGGGACACCTTCCACTAGAGCAGCTTGCTCCAAGCCCCTGTGTCCAGCCTGGCCTTGAACACTGCCAGGAATGGGGCAGCCACAGCTTCTTTGGGCACCCTGTACCAGTATCTCACCACCCTCATAGTAGGGAATTTCTTCTTCATGTCCAGTCGAACCCAACTGTCTTTTAGGTTTTAAGCTAAAACCTTTACCCCTCCTCCTATTGCTATAAGCGTTGGTAGAAAGTCTCCCTCCATCCTTCTTATAAGCCCTCTTCAAGAACTGAAAGGCCACAATAAGGTCTCCCCAGAGCCTTCTCTCCAGGCTAAGCAGCTTCAACCCTCTCGGCTTCTCTTTGTAGGAAAGGTGCTCCAGCTCTCCACTAAACCATTTTCTGGTTTTGGTAGCCTAACAAAGACCCTGTGGATCCATAAGAGGCACCTTGCTTCTACTGCTCCAGGTTGTTCTTCCTACAAAGTTCACAGAACTTCCCATCTATTTAATGCTCTTCACCTCTATGTTTGCTTGATTCTTAAACTATTTCTGCTATTTCTCAGCTTCTTTTACCTTTTCACTCAAATTTGATCAGGGTCTCCCTGTCAAGGAAATTTATCTGAGGATGCTACCAAAAGAACAGAGATCTTCAAGTTCTCTTTCAAGCATCTCTCTTCTTCAAACATTTCTATATTCTCCGCACATTCAGAAAAATATTAATGTCTAAAATACCTTATATTTTTGTCAAGATCTTTTGCCTTCCAGATCTTCACACAGTGAGGATCTACACGGGCTCTCTATTTGCATGAGCAAGTGCAAAGGCAGGTCTTTCCACAGATTTTTCCATTCACCCCTGCCAAGCAAATCAGCACTGCCATGCCCCAGGGGATCTGCATAAGAACTTTTGTGTCATTGGGTCTTTCACATGTATAAGCATTTCCATGCAGGAAAAGGCTGAGGTCTTTGTAGTCTATATAGATTAGTCTATATAAAGTACATAGTCTATAGTATATATATGTATACTATATAGTGTATAAGTATATAGTCCATATAAAGTCTATAGGACTTTCCTCTCCCAGTGCTTATATACAATTTCTTTTGAAGAGACAGCTTCCAGGGCTATCATTCCAAGAAATTTTCAACATCTCTATTCATTTTAAATGTTAATTAAATGGGAAATGGGAAAAATCAAGTAAAACAGGTAGAAATACAATCCAAGGAGGCAAACTGGAAAATTATACTTATGGCTAGTTGAAATTTGCCAATGAGTTTATTTTGCGATCCTGCATGCATAGTATGCATGTGTGTAGAAGTATGTGTGTTTGTGCACATATGTGTGCATATATGTGCAAATACATAGAAGTTATACAGTGTTTACACATAATCTATCAAGGCTGTTTTCCCCTTCCTCTGTTTAAGCTGAGTTTCTTAAGTTCATGAATCCAAGGCATCCCCAGAAGTATCTGCATGTGAACTTGAGCCAAGTCCTAAGGGAGACTTGTATGGCATTTGCAAACCCTGTTGACATTTAGAACAAAAGTCAAGCCCTGAAAACATAACAAAATTATGGGTTAGTTCTCTTTTCAGTGCCTTCATAAATTAACAATACTGTCATCCTTGTCATTTAACACTATGGCTGCATCAGCATAGAAATTCATATTAACAGCACTGACCCACTGGTCACTGAGCCCTAAGTATGCAGCTCACAATGGCCTGCAGTGACTTTGCTTTAGCAGAGCTGCATCAGCTAACACATATTATGGGCTTTCCAACCAGAAATCAGTGGTGATGGAGAGAAAGAAAACAAACTGGACTGTTTCTTTGTGTAGAAACATATATTTATTCTTCATTTTATTACTGTCACAAAGCCCTTGTGGAAGTTCAAGATCTCTACTAGATGAAGAATGCAGTCTTCTAACAATCTCAGTTTTTATATACTTAATCTGCCTGATTTTAGTGGCAAAAGAGAGCTTGGCTATGGCCCTTCCTTCTTGAATTACCTCACTGAATTCAATGCAAATGGTCTGGCAACCTTCGAAAGCATTCCAGCTTAGATAGGGAGCCTGAGATTTTCAGCATCCTTAGTTTAACATTGTGCTTCTGAAAGAGCTTGGCTCTGGACCCTTTAGCTGTCCAAGTTATATTTATAGTCATACTTGGCATCTACCTGCCACAGATCTCAAGGCAGCTTTACAAATCACTGCTCCCCTTAGTTTACAAAGAAGTTATGAAGACTTGAACGTACCCAGTAGCGGTTGTCCAGACTCCTGGTCTGAAGAGTTATTATGCTCTGAACTGCAGTGTCCCTGCAACATTAGAAACTATATAGTCTGGAACAAAACTAAACAAAGCTGCCTTGATTCACTCTGAATACTACTGTGGTAGGTCTAAAGAAGAAAAAAAGGTATAAATATAAATGCAAGCTACTGATCCTATGGTTAGAATGTCAGTAAGGACAATTTAATACTATACATAGAGAAAGTGTGTATATAGTATTAAGGAGATGTGTGTATTTTATCTTCTGTCAATGCATAAAGCTGTCTGAGTGTAATAATAATTCTCAGCTGGGCCTACCTCAGCATAGATTGCTTACAAATCATGGCAAACATTTGTACGGAGCAAAGCACAAGACACAGATGAATAGGAAAAAGCCTTATCCCTGAGCAGGGGCACCTCTGGAGATACCTTTATGTATTTTACTATATATAAAGCCAAAATCCACAAGAATGATGAAGTCCATGTTTAGCTCCACAGTTCGCAGGTCTGATAGAACTTTACAAAGCGGATGGTCAAATCCTTCAGTCTTCTGAATACCCCTTTTCTCCTAGCGATGAAAAACCTTTTGGTATTAAATACTTCAGCAGAATTAACCTTCTTTCTAGCAGAAGATGTCAAAGAACTGTGAAAGGTTCAGGAATTATGTATAATTAGCTTTCTCAATGAGGGAAACTGAGGCTTAGGAGTGCCTTGTCTGAGGAATTAAGCTTCACTGCAGCATCATCTGTTCAGACCACTGTGAGCATTGTAACTTGTTGTAGGGTAGACTACAGCACCATTCAGACTGTGCATTGACATATACAATATTGGCATATGGTAAACATGCTATATTATTTTGTAATTACACTTACACAAAATGTAGAAGTTTTGGTTTTCATTGCTTCTTTTTTCATTTTCTTTTTCTTTCAAATCAACTTAAGGAAGGAACAGCAACTTTGGACACAAAATTAAGGTCAGTGTTTCTTCCCTAATCAGCCTCATGGCCTCATTCTTTCTCCAGCAGGATGATGGACTGGTTGTAGCCCTGCCAAACTCTCTGTCCTCAGCCAAGTGTGCCAATCCCTAGGAAGCTCCTGGTCCAGGTCTTGCTTTGCCTCAGGTCTCTCCCTCCACTATTGTCCCTGTTCAGACTCAGTCTATTGAAGGCAGTCACTCTAATGACAGCGAATAGCATTTTCCTTTTCATTGCATTTGCAAGGGGAATGGCTTTAACCTGCCAGAGGAGGGATTGAGATGAGCTCTTAGGCAGAAGCTCTTCCCTGTGAGGGTGCTGAGGCACTGGCCCAGGGTGCCCAGAGAAGCTGTGGCTGCCCCATCCCTGGCAGTGTTCAAGGCCAGGCTGGACACAGGGGCTTGGAGCAAGCTGCTCTAGTGGAAGGTGTCTCTGCCCGTGGCAAAGGGTTGGAACTGGATGAGCTTTAAGGTCCCTTCAACCCAAACCGTTCTGTGAAGTCACCATTGAAGTGTATTCCCTTTCTGCTTTTATTTATATGCCTGTTATTTTTCCTGGTCAAGGGAGAACAGTAATGACAGCAAATGCTTGAGAAACAGATGAGAACCATTTGAAAATTTAGTTAAAGAGATTTAAATGCCAGTATCATTTCCAGTACATTCATTGCCAGATTAATGCATACACTGGGAGATGATCAGGATATTAGACATAGACCAAATGCTATTGCAAATAAAGGGTCTGTACTGTTATCAGTATGCTCTATCATTTAGTTGTCTTTCCTTGATTGAAGTAAGAAAATCAGAATTTCTTTATCAGGAAAAATGAAGAAAGAAGATAATCTGTTGTTTCCTATTCATAGAATCATAGAATCACAGAATGGTTTTGGTTGGAAAGGACCTTAAGATCATCCAGTTCCAACCCCCCTGCCATGGGCAGGGACACCTCACACTAAACCATGGCACTCAAGGCTCTGTCCAACCTGGCCTTGAACACCGCCAGGGATGGAGCATTCACAACCTCCCTGGGCAACCCATTCCAGTGCCTCACCACCCTCTCAGTAAAGAATTTTTTCCTTATATCCAATCTAAACTTCCCCTGTTTCAGTTTGAACCCGTTACCCCTTGTCCTATCACTACAGTCCCTGATGAAGAGTCCCTCCCCAGCATCCTTATAGGCCCCATTCAGGGAACAGCCTTTTTAATCTATATCTTAACAGCCTGGCTACCTTTTTCTCTGGGTTTAGGAGGTTTTTCCCCTCTTTTTCTCTTTATCTTTTCCTTCTTTTTCTTCCTTTTTTTCTTTTTTTTTTTTTTTGCCTTATTAGTTTTTTTTTTTCTTTTTTAATACAAATAAAGAAATGCTATGGAGGTTGTCATCAATTTGACACAATAAGTGGAAGCCTAATTCTCCACATTTCCAATGAAATTTAAATCCAAAGGCATGACTGGACACTGCAGACTAACCTCATTTCTGTAATTCATTTGGCTTCATTCAGTTGTATGTGGGATAAATTTAGTCATTATTTTCAAATGTGAGCTAATAACTCAACTGAAATTCAGGTGCAAAGCATGTAACTGCAGGGACAGTGCTTTACACAGATCATCATCTTCTTTCCCTCATGTTTTCATAGATCTTCAGGAGGAATTCTGCCTTGACATATAGGAATATCTTGATATACCACAGTTATAGTCCCTCTCAGCTGTCGTCTTCCATCAACATAACAAGATCTATCAGACTAGTTTAACCCTCTAATCTCTGTAGAAATGCTAGTGTGGACATAGCCGGGGATGCCTTTGGGCTGACCTTGCCTAGATCACCTTTTGTATGTCCCTAAGGCTATCACTTTGATTTTTGTCCCATGGCTTTCTTGATATTTGTACTTGGGTGAAGAAGAGCACTTTGAATTCTGGTCTTGTGAGCTACAGCTAAACATAGGAAAGCATAACAGGACCAGATTCATAGACTGAAGGGGTTTATTCTGAGGACCTGACATCTCCACTATAATTATTTTGGTGTGCTGCTTCAAGCTAGCTCTACTCTAGTCCCATAGGGTAAATGCCCATTAGTGGCTGAAACATGTCAAGTGAATGTCTGAAGCCCATCTTTCCCTTCGCTTCTATGTGAAAGGGATCCAGTTTGCTCCAAGGCAACTCTGAGATGCAAACCAAATCAGAGTGAGTGGGGACCATCAACAGGTTTGCTGCAGTAGCACCTTCCTGATGCAAAGTAAAACACTAGTGTAGATGCATACATATGAGACACAGAAAACTTGTTACCTTTTTGTTTCCAGCGTTGTTGGACTGCTTATTAAACAAAGAATCTGGATAGCTTCATTCAGACAGGACAGCTTGTTTGCAGCAAGCGTCTCTGGTGGTTTAGGTGGGTATCATAATCCAGTTTGTGAGGCAAATGCCACCCCTCTCCCCTTAAAAATAAACACATAACAAACGAAATTATGCAATCTCTTCATATTTCCTCACTCCTTATTTTTCATACAAAATAGGGGAGGGGGAACATGTTTTACTGAGGCTGGATTTACAATTGAAGCTTCAATGGGGAGCACAGACCAGGATGGTGGGGGTAAATATGACTGAGGAGGTAGCATCCATGCCATTAAGACTGCAGGAAAGCTAGGGATAGTACATATCCTTTAGAAAAATCAGTATATTTGGGGAAACTGGTAGCTAAACAAGAAAGGTTTGTGCACAAAACATAAACTTGATTTTGTTTCTGTATTTTCTAACAGATAATAGTTTTGTAATAAACACTTTCCTCTTCAACTGTGTATCCTGTTGTGAATCACAGAATGGTTTGGGTTGGAAGGGACCTTAAAGCTCATTCAGTTCCAATCCCCTGCCATGGCCAGGTTCAACTTTCACTTGACCAGGTTGCTCAAAGTTCCATCCAACCTGACCTTGTTATCCCACAGGGATAGTGGAGCAAGTCATGAGCATTTATCTAAGGGAAAATACAACCGCTTAAATATTAGGAAATATTCTGCATACTTCAGATAGAAAAAAAAATTTACTTCCATCTAAGCTATAAATTCCTACAGCCTCCTGCTGACCTTGGTCATAAACCCACTGATGTTTACAATCTATAAGTAAGGGATTAGACGGGGAAACCTGTCAGCTATACAGTATCACACTAGGCATTTTAATGCCTGAAGATGATGCAAGAGGGGAGCAGGGAAGACGGCTTGCAGATTCTTTTCCCTTCCACTAATTTATTCAGCCCCCCACACTCCCTTGACCTGTGATCTTGCACAAGCCTCAAACCAAGCTTTATCAGTGCATGGCTATATGGATGTCAGTGTATTAAAAAAGCCTGACTGATGCTGTGAAGAGTGTTGGTGGCATGGGGGATGAGCGTGGCTGGGCAAAGCCGTGAGCAATCAGACACTTCATTCTTCTTTTAAGAAGTGTTACATATCCCGGCTGTGGTATTCTGGCTCCTTCTAAAACGTGTCAGCTTAAACAATCCCTGCAGCACACATCTCTTTTGCTCTAGTCCTGTAAGAGCTGTTCTGTTCCACCCCACAGCTAGCACTGAGATTTGTATATAAATGAAAGCTACTGAAATGATTCATGGTCACTTCATTATTGCTGCTGTGCTGGATGAGAGGGGTTGGAGCATTTGCAGTACCGTATAGAAATATCCTCGGCTGGAGGGAGACAGGTAACAGTCTGGGCTGCCTCCAGCAGAGGGAAGTGGTACACACACACAGAGCAAAGCGGCCGCGAAGGATGCCAGGTCTTGTGTTTGCAGAGCTGCAATTTCCCCCTGCCAGCACAAACGACTGATTTAATCCCCTTTGCTTCCTTGCCACAACGGTCTTACCCAGAGCAAGAAATGAGGTGTCACCACGCGAACCCTCACATACACCCCCCCTGCGGTAAGACTTACGTACGCGCTGGATTTTAAGTCTGAAGAGTAAGTGCTGGGAAACACAGGTGCAGCAGGGCTTCAAATGCAGTTTTGTTTTGAAGTATAAGGTTTTACTATTATGTTACAGAGGCTGCTTTAAGCTGGGGTTGCCTTTTCTCTGAAACTCATCTGCAGGGATGACAGGGACACCCTTGAAATGTCTTGGGCTTGTACAGGCGGTCTCAGCCCTACCTGTGTACATCCACATGTGGATGTACACTCATATTCCTGCACACCAGCACACAGCTGAAGGCTGCCCAGACACATAGTTGTGAGGCTTTTCCCTCTCCTTTTGCTTGTTATACTCACATCTTTCTGTCACAACAGGGTCCCCTTTGGGTGTACACAAATACACACACATGCCTACACTAACCATGTAAACATGCACTTGTATCTCACATGGAAGACATCCTTTGACCGCTTCTCCTTGACAGTTATACATCTTTTAAGTATATTTGGCTCTTCCCTTAGCTCCTCTGTCTTTAGAAACAGCAGAAGCCTGCTGGAAGATGTCCTTAACCCTGAACTGCCTTAATACTGTTTGCAAAGCAACCAGATAACTTTGTCTCTCCCTCACCCCAGCTAATGCTGCAGGGAGGCAAGTTTTGCCTCAAGCTTTCAACCTTTTGAATGCATGGATTTTCTACGCTGAGCTTTATAGGTGGGTAACAAGAAGATCCTATTAAACTGAAATCAAGTAGCCAAAGGATTATCAGCTCAGCAAATCAGAAATGTATAGTACCTATCCTTCCTTCACCGCATCCCTTCCTGCTCACTGCAAGAAAGAAAGAAGGGGGAAAGAAAAGATGGTGAAGGGGGATAAAAGAACAACAGAGATCAACAGAGGCACTGGCAATGTCTTGATTTCATATGTAGGAAATTAATTGTGGCTGCTAAAGATGCAGCCTCCTTAATGAAGAGGCTGCTGCAATATCATCGCAATAACTAGCAACCTGCATGTTTGATTACAACAGGTTGAGCCACTGCACGCTCCCTTGTGCCATGCTCAGAGGAAATAAACTAAATGTCTATACCGGAGGCTTCTTCATTTCCTACGCAGAGATCTACTTTAAGGCAGGCTTTTCACGGCACCTTTCTATGCCAAGAAGGGGCTGGCGATGGCTTATTTACCTACTTACCTGTCCTTGAGCTGTGTGGCTTTTAGTTGAATGAATTAAACGGGCTGTGTCGAGTGATGCTTTGGGCCTTTTGAGTCTGGATTTAATTCTCAAAAGAGTTTTTGCTTAAAACCTGCTTTTCAAGTTCTCAAGCAGCTATCGGCAGTCTGCAGGATGCAGTTCTCTTAAAGGACCTCGGTGCCTGTGAGTAAGGAAAATCATCATCCTATCTGGCTACATTGCCTGCTTTTAGGTTTCCTATGTATTTGTGATAGACTGAAAGTGGAATGAGGGCTTGCTAATACAAGGAAACTTGTCTTTTTCTACTAAATTGCTTTACTTGTTTGCTGTGTGTGACGATGGGACCAGATTTTCAGCTGCTGGGAGTTACTTTAAACCCACTGCTAGCAGATATGTTTATTTTTTAATGCTGTAATAGCACTTCTAATATTCCTGAGTGGATACACTTATTTGCTTTGCTTTGAGCAACCAGTTCTGACTTGCAGGACATTAGTGGTAAATACTTGAAAAACTCTTCTAGTCAGGAACTTTGATTTTAGCATCTAAAGCAGAGGAAAATCTCAATATCTGGTTTTGGCAATGGGGGTGTTTGGAATTTGTTTTCCAGGATCTTAGCAGCAACAAAATTTCAGGGGCCAAATGCCCATTTGTATAAGTTGAATTGTCTGTGAGGCAAGGAATTCTGTGGTCCATCAGAAGAGCTGGCTGTTGTTATGGACATGCAGTGATTCTTTTCCCTTCGAGTGCCTAGGAGAAGAAACAAAAAACTGTGTGAAAGAGAAAAACATGCCCTAGAAATATGCACCAGAAGATGCCTTTTCTCTTTAATACACTGCAGAAAGTTTTAGAGATGTTGAGCCAAGCATACTAAAGCAAAACATGTATTAAATCTGGCATGACACTATATAGTAAATTGTTTTTTTCCTGTGGTTTCTGTAGTCTAGTGTTTGGTTTTTTCTCCGTGCTATGCATGATCACTGTTTTCAAGCATATTGTGTTTTTACATATGCACATACGTTTGGTAGGGGGAGAGAGGAAAGCATAAAGATCTTAGAGAGCAAAAAAGCAGAGGTCCCTTTCCTTGCTGGAGTTGTCATGCATTCGTCAGGAGCAGGATGCAATAGATGCTGTCAGAGCTCTCAGTGATGCTCAGGACAGAAGTACAGTAAATCATCCAAGCTCAGGCCCTGCTTCGGAAGTGTTGGCTCACTATTTACTACTGTGAGTAGCTAGAGCTCATCGTACACCATGCTGGGCTCTTAAGTGAGTGCAAAATAGTCCCTGGCTGGAGATCTGCATGCTTCATCCCAAATAAATTCTGGATAGTGAAAAGCAGCTTCTGTAGGCAAAAGATCTTTCCAGATCTGGTCTGATGCACCTGAAATGAGAATTTGGACCTAAAGAGAATAGTTACTATTATTATTATTATTATTAGCACTGCTATTATCTCTATGTAAACAACATACCACATACCATGACAAAACTGCTGCTTTTATCTCTCTTTGTAATGCCCCAAATCCTGTAATCTAATTGTTACACATCCTTGCTCAAAAGAAAGGCTCAAATATTAGCTTAAGGTTGTAATAGCAATTAGCACTGCAGAAGCTTAAGCTATCTGTGTAGATCACAGGGTTTGCGCACCACATGTTTTATCAGTAGGTTAACTTTATCGTCTAACACTGGAAATCCTGAATTCAGCTGATTTTCTTAGGTGTCTATCTGTCCTGAATATTTGTGCTTTATCTTTTATGCTTTGTGTGAATGTGCATTAAATACAGAAGGACGTGTAAAGGGTGAGGAAAGGGAGAAAATGGGGAGGAAACCAAGTGTCCTAGGACTGGAAAGGTACTAAATAGTGCCAAAATGTGTTTGAAAGAGGAGTGGTAGTGGGATCTGCTTAACCGATGGTAGAACCAAGGCAGAAGTATGTTTTCATTCCCCTCTGCTGGTCCGTGCCTAGTAATTCACTCCTGGATGCAGAGGTGAGCAGGGCAGCTCTGCCCTCACTTATGTGTCCCAGTTTCCCAGGGAAATTCCGACACCAGAGGTTTGGAAACTGAATGCTCTGACTTCGACACTGTGGCAAATTTACTGCATGCCTTTACTAAGAGGATTTTAAATTGAACTTTTGAAACCTAATCCAGTTTGTCTTCTGGTGCCTCTGTTTATTTGGAGAGGGAATAATAAGTCTCCTTCTGTAGGTTGCTCTCTGCTTGTGCCCCACTTTTCTGCTTTTCCTTAACCTTTCCATATTGGTAAGCATCTGAAACAAGGTATAGGATTAGGAGGACTTTTACATTTAACCAGGTTAATTGTTCTTAGGCTCTGAAGATAAAAGAGAAGGAAAGCCCTTATTAGAGAAGCTAACCCCAACCCAGGAGTTAGAACAACTGAGTCTCTCCATTAGCAATTTAAAACACAGATCCCTCCCCATCAAAATCATACACTCCTTCCTTCCTTTGCTTCTCCAGTAACACGATATTCTCTTTGACCTCAGTCCTCAACATGGCTTTCATTTCCAATTTTGTCTACCCTTGCTCACCCATCATAGAATCATAGAATGGTTTGGGTTGGAAAGGACCTCAAGATCATCAAGTTCCAGATCCCCTGCCATGGGCAGGGACGTCTCACACTAAACCATGGCACCCAAGGCTCCACCTAACCTGGCCTTGAACACTGCCAGGGATGGAGCACTCACAACCTCCCTGGGCAACCCATTCCAGTGCCTCACCACCCTCACAGTAAAGAATTTCTTCCTTAGATCCAATCTAAACTTCCCCTGTTTCAGTTTGAACCCGTTACCCCTTGTCCTATCACTACAGTCCCTGATGAAGAGTCCCTCCCCAGCATCCTTGTAGCCCCCTTCAGACACTGGAAGCTGCTCTGAGGTCTCCACGCAGCTTCTCTTCTCCAGGCTGAACAGCCCCAACTTTCTCAGCCTGTCTTCATACAGGTGGTGCTCCAGCCCCTGAGCATCCTCGTGGCCTCCCCTGGACTTCTTCCAACACCTCCAAGTCCTTCTTATGCTGAGGACACCACAACTGTGCACAGTGCTCCGAGTAGAGTCTCACGAGAGCAAAGAGGCAGGATCACCTCCTTAACACTCCCTCTAGAAAGGTCCCCTCTCCTCTCCTGGCCAGCTGCACTGTGTGCAGATCCAAGAAGTCCCTTACAGGTAGCTGAGCTGGCCAGTTTGCATGTGCTGACTGGCCAGCTGGCAGCCTAAGCAATGCAATTAGCTAACGAGCTTACACCACCGCCTCTCACTCAACCGAGCTGTGCTTTGTCGTCGTCTCCCACGCCACTGACTCCTATAAAACATGTGGGATATTTATAGCTTTTAAGCTTTCACCCCTCTAGAGAACAGGGTGAAATTAGCCACCAGGTTCTGAGTATATTGCTGGGTGCAGGATTGACAGATGGGGAGCCAGATGGACAGACAGCACTCCTATAAAAGCTTTATTTCCTCAGGAAAAGAGGCTGTTGGGTCTCAGCACTACTAGGATGGAGTTATAGGGTGGGGGGGATTATGACCCTCATTAACAGATGTCATGTGTCAGGCACTTCTGCAAAGAGATGTAGAGGAAAAGTAAGTGAAGTGCCTCATTTTGTTTTGAAGGTGTGAGTTTAAGTCCTGTTCTGTCTTTGGCAGATTCACAGCAAACTGTGGCAGCTACTCATTCAAAAGGGAAAGGGAAAAGAAGGCAGATTTGTCACTAGCTCCATTACTCCTTTGTGTATTGTCATTTAAAAGCATTCTTGTGGCTTTTCTTAATCTAACCTAATAGGCTCATGAAAGCTTTTTCTGATGGTTTTCTTTACCCAGCCCAACAGGATAAATTAAATAGCATATTAAGACTGTAGTCTCTCATCTTGCAAATGACTGAGCCCATCCTCTGACCCAGTTGCACTCTGAAAATGGCTGGATCAGGGATGATCAAGCCTAACAGGTAATGTAGCCTATATCTGGGGATTTCAAACAAGAAAAAAGACCTTTTTTAAAAGCTACTGACTACTGGGTCTTGAACCCACCACTTAAACATCACTTTCTAAAGCTGTAGTCACTAGATGTGAGAATACTACAGCAAAAATCCAACCTCTGCAACCCCTCGCTGGGGTTTAGTAGTGGTAGTGTAGTTTTTGGACTGTTTGGTCCCTGGTAGACTCACGATTGAGTAAAAGTCTACAGGATCAAGCACTTATATAGCCTCTTACATATAGATGATATATTTTATAGCATCATAGAATAGTCAGGGTTGGAAAGGATCTTAAGATCATCTAGCTCCAATCCGCCTGTCATGGGCAGGGACACTTTTATGGCATCCCCCCTTTGCAGCATCCTAGGGCATGTGGGGAGTGTAAAGGATGAGAAAGGTGAAATACCATAGTTGGGATGATTATCACGTGCAGAGTTGATATGAGAGCAAAACCCACCTCCAGTGGTTATCGGATTTCCCCCAGGAAAGCAGATGTAACCTTTGGTTGAGCCCAAATTCCTGCTGCAAGTGTTGATCAGCAAGAATACTTTGAGTTGTCCTCACTGCTGTGTTCATCTGAAAGCTGGAAGGTTGTCTGTAGGTGCTGACTGCAATGTGGGGCAGCCTGAAATGGAGAAAGTAAACAAGTTACAGGAAGTAATGCCATTACCTGCATTTTTTGACTGAAATGGTGTTACTCAGTTTTATTTTGACCTGTAGGATATCTATGAAAACATCTCAAGCTTTTGATCCCATGCAGAAAGTCACCACAGCTAAGGGTATCCGGTGCTATAAAATAGGCACTGCTGGAGCACTTCAGAACAACTTTCACTCCTCATTTTCCAGTAATCCGTTGTGCCTTCAGCACAGAAAGCCTTGTAATCATTCCCTCTTTCTTTTCCTTCACTGCAAAAGTTCCTCTGAAAACAACCCATCAGGTCCAATCTTCAGAAATATTCACTGACTTCTGAGGGATGTTCTCATGTCTCTGAGTTCCGAGTTACTGTAGAAAATTTACTTATGGAGGATGGCAATCCAAATAATCTTATTTTTGTCTGAAAGTACATAAAGGTCGTATCAAAATCTCATTGGAGCTCCATCCTAGGAAAAAAGAAGTTGCTTGCTTATGAAATTCTGTTATAAATGAATTTTGCATCTGGTCCTGCAAATGTACATGCCTGTTTCTTTGTGACCCCTTGCAATGAATAAAGGCAGGAGATGTGAGTAGAGATGTGCAGGATTAAATCTGTTGCTTTCATTTCTTTTCTTTTTTCCCCCCTGTGGCATTTTAATGATAAAAGACCAATTTCTGCCCTTGCTTAACCTCCAGCAACCCCACTGATTTCCTTGTTCATTCCAGATTGTAATGAATGACTTTACACACTGGAGCCCTTTTGTTCTTTCTCTTCCAGATTGAGTGTCTCAGCCCAGACAATGGGCTCCTGCCCACGGGAGTATAAGACTGGGATCAAAACACTGACTTTAGCAGACATGCTCCATCACCACTGAGAGCTGAAGCTGGTCTCTGATATACAAACTTTAATGGAGCATAAGCCAGGGAAGAACATGCAAGTAAGCACCATTTTTAACTCCTTAGCATACTTTGTGTTTGTATCAGCCCTGACTCATGGTTTATATACATAGGGTATGTATTAAATATCGCTGTACTTGCACTACATGTATCTATTTGAGATAATTATGGCTATAATACTGGTGGGACTCAGTCTGTAATGCATTTATCCTCACAACATCTGATAAAGTGAGGAAGTGTTTTTATCTGTATATTATAGAGAGGAAACCGAAGCCTAGATAATTTTTTGCTACACCAGGGAACTGAACCTGGGTTTTCCGAGTTGAAAGCTAGCACTCAGACTGTCGGTCTGTCTTGGTTTAAGCAATACAAATAGGCACAAAGAATAGCGCTCCTTGTAAACTGGGGATACTGAACTACTTGTTCATGATACAGCAGACATGATAAATTGCTTACTCTTAAATAAAGTGTTTGGGAATTGTCACGTAGCTACGGAGAAGCCACGCTGTTATTAATGATGCACAAGGCATATATTTCAGCTCATTCTTCCATATCCATATTGACTCTCAAGTGCAAATAATAATATAAACTAGATTTTGCTAGTAAACTAACACAATTTATCTGGAGGACAGAGCAGAAAGCAGAAGCAGAGCCTGCTTGCTCCCTGTTCTTGGATGGTGGCATGCCCGCTGATGGATGCAGCCCAGGGAGGGGACAGAGGAAGTGTTGGTGCTATGTACTTGTCTGGTGAGGGATAGGCTATTGGTTGAGCCCTGGAGATTAACAAGGGGTGAAAATGTTTATCAGAACCAGTAATAGTACTCAGATTTGCTGTGTGGTGCCACAAGTTCACCTTTTCCCTCTGTAATCATACAATAATGTGCTTTGCCATCTCAAAGGTCAGTTGGTTCAATGCATGGAAAGAAATGCCTGAAGTGAAGGTGCTGGGGAAGTGGGGGCTTTATTCTGCTGTCTCAGAGGTCATTCTTTAAAGGAGAAAAGAGATGCCTCCAGTTCAGAACTGTTCTTTTACTAAGACTAGGACTGTCTATGGGTGGAACAACATTTCTCAAGAGCATCTAGCACAAGAATGGGACTGTTAATTTTGCTATTGCACTGGCATAAATCTACAGTGAGTCATTTAAAGTTAGCCAAGATAGGTGGCCTTATCGGAGAATAAGGAAATACTACACAGTTGTCTATAACAAAAAGTCTCCTTCACAATGAGATTATGGCTTGAACGTGAGAGCAGATTGGCCTTCCCAGTTTAATTTGATTTCAAATATTGTTTGATACACTACAGCATGTCATTGCACTTTAACAGCAATTCCCATTCACACAGCTATTCTAAACAGGTTCTTGTATGTACCTATTAGCTTGGTAGCCAGGTTTCTATATCAAATCCTGAACATTTCATTATTGTTAAAAGTGTAGAAGTCATCTATTCCATCCATTTTGTACGGTGAGGTGAGCAAAATTGGATGTGAAGTCACGGTGTAGTAATGGGGTAATTATGTGTTGGAGGTTCTTCTAATAGACTTATGGTCAATTGTATTGAAGATACATTATATTACAGTTGTTCGTGGGTGGTTTATCATGTACTGTGGATTAAGAAATATTCTATCCTATCTCCTGGATTAAAAAACCCAAATGCTTTAGATTTTTAGAGGGGAAAATCTGTCCATGAAAAGGTGCAATCTGATCCTCTGAACAATTTATGCTCTTCTGGATATGATCTGAACCTTCTTGATGAAGCTCTTCCTACTTCATAAGACATCAGTGGAATTCCCTGAGACAAAAGAGTCATTCTACTTCATTAGAATGAATGAAACAATACCTCATTTGAAGTTGGCCGTGCATGGTATATGCAGCACGTTTACACAATACCAGAGCACTTACTTGAAGAACTGTTTTCCATGAAAGCAGTCTGCTGGAATTCTTTCCTTAGTTTAGAAAAGCAAAAGGACACCTTTGCAGACTTAAAACATAAATAATGCAAAGGGAAAAAAGACAGTAATAAGCTTAGGGAAAGGAGAATAGAGACCTATACACTTACAGGACCTTCCACCTAATTGCCTATAAATAATCATCTTGTACATATTACCCACCACAGAGCATGGTCTCTGACAGGGCTCTAAGCCTGGATGTCAGCTGCAGAGCTCAGCTGCTGTTTGCAAATGGTCTTAACTGTGCTCTTGATTTTTCTGTGCTTACTGTATATAGTTTTGTTTTACTGGCACTGTACTGTAAGCATATTCCGCACTATGCAAATAGAAGAGCTGAGAAGCATATGGGCCGAATCCTGCAACACTCGCTCAGGCAAATGTCCAATCCACTTGATGGCAACTTTTCCTGAGTAAGCAGGAGGAGCAGACTCAGCTCCATTGTATGCCTCTGCTGGTTTCTCAGGTATGACAACAGGCACTGGTACTTTGCAAACAAGGATAAGGGAGGGTATAAGAGCCAGTACTGTGGGTAGATGCTCAGTTCTGTCCTCCTTAACCCCTGAAAGCCACTGAGATGCTAAAAAAGGCACAGTCAAAATAGAATGATCCTCTCCCGCCTTTAGCATCCTGCTAAAAATCAGCTAATACAAGGAAAGACCCTTATACATGGTAACGCTCCTCCGTCCCCACTCTGGAGTCCACCTGATGGTGCCAGCAGTGGAAATGTCTCTCTGAGTCAGCGCAGGCTGATTTAAGCTGTAGGCATCCATGGAATGAGGAGGAAGAGGAGGGAAATCCTTTTCTTTACAGAGAATCCTTGTGATTTCTGCTCCACCATCCTGCTCAAAAGCTTTGGCAGAAATACATTAACATAACTCAGAGTGGAAACTTCAGGATTCAGATCTGCATCCATCTTTGCCCTGCCACCCATCATTCAGGAATGAGGTTTCACCGCTCAGCTGTGCAGGTGGCTAAAAGCTCTGTCCCATACAGATAATGTCTTTGTATTACGTGGTCCACTCTAGAGTGACAAGGAACATGTGATGGACTTCAGATCCGAGTCCTGCAAAAGTTCACACATCTGCTTAACTTTTTTAAGTCCACTTTTGTCTACACTGTCCATGACAGCCTGATATATATCAGAGAACCTGGATTTCTTCGGTCTAGCTACCATGGGAACCAGTGCAGCATTGATGCCGTGGTACAGACTTCAGTATGAGCCCAACAGGGACCCTGGCTACACACTTGGGGCTGCTAAAGTGTGCTGAAGACTGGGCTGTGTGTTTTCAGTGTTAACATCATCCCTGATAGCTAGACTAACACTGGTATCCATAATCGTCTTTTGTCCTGCAGCCATATCCTTTCAGTAGTGCCTAACTGAAATCTTGAGCTTCAGCCCTTACTCACATGCCTCATCCTCATGCACCTTTAAACCAAAATGACCAATTCAAATAGAGGCTTAAAGGTCAAACACTCCAGATCTGGTTTTGCAATCCCTTTTGTACCTGGCTTTTCCTCTTGTCTATGAAAGAAAAAGCTATTCTCATCAGGAAATGCTGGCAAAAAGGGTTTAATTACAGAAATCATTTTGCTCCCTATGGAGAAAGCATGAAGAATGGCATATTTCCACATTTGAATTGCACATTCATCAAGAAAAGAGTGATTTCCCCTTAAGAATGTTCTGGAGGAGTAGAAAAGAGCATTGAACCCTGGGGTGTGTATTATTTTATAGTCTCTGAAAGGCAAATGGTTTCACTTCCATTGATTAAAATATATGAGTTTTTCCCTCTGGATTACTCTCCTGGAAGTAGGGAAAAAAAGAATCTCTTTAACAGTGGCTGTCAACTACTGCAGCACCTCTTAGCAAAGGGCTTACCTAACCAACCAAAGGCACTTCTGCTGCTCAGCTTCTTCAGCAAGGAACTTTTGACCACAGCAGATGTTGCTACCTTTTTTTTCCTTGATGAATGGGGACTTTACGATAGGTGTTTTCATTGTTTGTTGGAGCAAATGTCAGCATGGAAACACAACCCGACATCAGGACTATTAAGTCCTAATTTGAGCAGCAGCTCCAGGACTTGCTCTCCTTGCTCTCCCTAGCGCACAAGGTCTAATAGGCTCATGCATTAGTCTTTTCAATCACCTGCTTGTTCCACAGATGTAGCTTCGATACAAATTCTGCAGAAACAGTGTTTGGAAGACAGTTTGACTTAATAGTCTCTGTTCACAAGGAGCATTTCAACCATGCAAAGCTGCTGTGGTGCAGGACGCACGCATGATATGGCAGGCTGGTGAACATTGACAATATACGTCTTCATAATATGTGCTCCGAATTGGTATGCAGCACGCTTCTGCACCCGTAGTAATTCACTGTGAATTGAAGCAGGGGGATTTTCCTAAGCAAAGTTGGTTTTTGCCATTAAATTACTATTGTTCTTCTTTTTCTTTCCCTTATTCCAAGAGCATCATTGTCTAGTTCAGTTAACAGGGAAAGGCCAATTACACAAACAGTGCTGATCTGTTACACTTGGGTTTACCAACCGGAATTCAAACAAACAGCATTCTCCTCCACACTTTGGGTTTGCTCATTTCCTTATAATAATGTTGCTGCTGGAGTTTAAAAAACAAATACATAAATGGCTGAAGCGAACAGGCGGATTGAATGGAAGCATTTCCAAACTGCAGGAAAGTGCTGCAAACAAGTAAGAGCACTAAGAACAAGAAAAAGCAGAAGTTATATGCAATTGGAAGTGAAGATGTTCCATTTCCTTTCTCAAATCAAATGCAAACGGCTCATGTGACTGATTTAGTATTGAACAAGAGAGGGAAAATTGCTTCTTGGCATTTAAATGGAAATGTTTCTTGTTCAGAAATTTTGGAAGCTTGCATACTGTATGATTTTTGAAAGGCTTATACAATTACCATTGAATTTGGATGAGGTCTATTCCTAACAATATATGTATTTCTCAATTAAACTTTGCCCTTTTAGAGACCTAAATTACCTTTGTCTAGAATCTTAGATTCCTGATGTGGAATATATTCCAGAGGCAATAAGGCCAATGCAAATGTATTTCATTTTTAATATGTATGACTGCAAAAAACAAGTGAACAGCAGCAGCTATTTTGCAAAGCAGACCTTTATGTCGAGAGCTCTGCTGTTTAAGATTATGTTCTGATTTGCTGTGTGCCTTTTTAACCTGATATCTGGGTTTGGAATAAAACACAATCTTACCTTTTGCTTTCCCCAAAGCATGGAAATTTTAGGGAGGGAAATGAAGGCAGAACATAGCAAACTTGCACCTGGCTGATTTAAAGGTATGGCATGAAGAGGACAACTCCCGTGTAGCTCAAAGCACTGCATGAAGTACTGCAGTCCGTTACGCTCAGCACTCTTCTTACAGTGCAGTTTTAGGGCCTGATCCAGTATTGCTCCGTGATTTGTGGTGCCAGCAGAAGGCATGGAGAGGCTGTTGCTGGAAAGCTTTGTAAGAGGAAATTATGAGGAGGGGCTTGAAAGAGAAAAGGGGACTTATTTGGTGAATGAAAAAATAAGCGTAAATGGCAACAAGCGATGGTAAGCTATGCAGGACTTGCTCAAGGTCAGGCAATGAAGCAGTAGCAGGGCCTAATCCTTAGCAACACCACAACCCTTTCTGACTTCAGACCAAGGTGAACAGCAGCATTAAATAGCCCTGATTTCCTGTCACTACAGTTTAAAAACAAAACAAACCAAAAACCTCACAAATATTTCAAAGACAGCAACTGGTAGCATTGATCTTCCTCCCAAACGAGAAGCAATGATAAATTATGCATCTGCAATCTTTCAGGCCTTCTTCCTGAGAATTTGATTTTAGTTATCAAACAACACAATTATCAAATATACAATCATGTATAATAATAATAATAATGGGATCTCCTGTCACTGCTTTGGCTGATGCTTTCTAACCCCAGGAGCAGCACATTGTGCACGTTGCCTAACTAGATGCAAGGGAGGAGCAGAATTTTCCTTCCCCTCCATATCACATATCCCCAAGAAGAGGGAGAGGCTCACCCAAGCCAGGATATGAAGGCACCACCCAAGGCAGCTATCCATTCTACTGTCATTTCCATCTTTATCTCTATCCCATTCAAATGCTGAATCCAGTGTCCAACCCATCTCATCCCCATGCAGATTCCATGCCTATGGTCAACTCATGCCCAAGCCCAACCCATGTCTATCGCGTATTCAAGCGTATCCTCTCTCCTACTTATTCCCTTCTAATGCTTATGCACACACCCAGCCTATCTCATCATTATGCCCATACCTGTGTACACGCCCGTGTCGCACCCATGCCCATCCTGTCCTGACACCAAATCCATGTCCACTTCCTTTCCATCCCATGCCCATGCCTGTACCCATGCTTGTGTCCACCCCATCCCCATGCCTAGGCCATGCCCATCTCTTCCATATGACCTTCCCTTCTCTACATCAAACTTATACTCATGCTTTCCTTATGCCCATCCTCTCCCCATGCCCATGCCATGCCCACACCCTGCTTTTCCCCATATCTGTGTCATGCCCATGCCTATGTCCTCCACTGCCCTATGACTGTGCTGTGGCTATGCAATGCTTATGCCTATCCTCCTGTCCCATGCCTATGCTATATTCATACCCATGACCATGTCATGCCCATGTGTATGTCCTCCCATGCCTATGCCCATCGCACCTCCCATGTCCATGCCATGCCAATGCCTGCATCCTCCCTGCCCCATGCCTGTGCCATACTCATGGCCATACCCATGCCCAGCTCCTCCCCAAGTCCATACCATGCCCTTGCCTATGTCCTCCCATGTCCCATGCTCATGCTCATCTCCTCCCCATATCCATGCCATGCACATGCCTATGTCTTCCCCTGTGCCATGCCCATGCCCATTTCTTCATATCCATGCCATGCCCGTGCGTGTCCTCTCCTGTCCCATGCCTATGCCATGCCCATGTCCATGCCCACGTTCGTGCCCATCCCCAGCCATACCCATGCCTATGTCCTCCCCTGCCCCATGCCTGTGCCCATGCCCCTATTCCCTATTCCATACCCCCTACCACCCAGTGCCCATCCCCTCCGCACGCCATCCCCTTGACCGGACCACCCCCGTGCGGTGCGGTGCGGTGCGGAGCGGGGCGGTGCGGAGCAGCGGGGCCGCATGTGCGCCTGTCATTCCCAGCCCGGGAGCGCCGGCTCCTGCCGCCCATTCATGTAACCTGTGTGTGTCTCTCTTTCTCTCTGTGTGTAACAGAGAGAGGGAGAGAGCGAGCGAGGCAAGGAGAAGGAGGAGGAGGAGGGGGGGGAAAGCTTTAAATAAAGCCTTTGGATTGCAGCTGCTTATTTTGGGCAGTCCTACCAGGGACGATTCCTGCCAGGAAAGAAGCTGGACCCGGTCCTTTTAATTTTTTATTGTTATTATTATTATTATTTTTAATTTCATTTGGGCTTTTACTGCTGGGGGTGGCCGCGGTGCATCGCCGAGCGAGATGAGCTCCGCTGCCTGCCTGTAGTTGCCCACTTTGGGATCGCTGGACACATAAGTGGCATTTCGGTGCGGGGAAGCCTGCAGACATGGTAAGCTTTGCTTTTTTGCTCTCAAAAAGTGCGTTTGGGCGATCGCCTCCCTCCAGTTTTCCCTTCCCCCCTTTCCCTCTTCCCACCAAACAGACAGACACACGGGCTGGGGAGAAGCTCCCTGAATTCCTGGGTTTTTCCCTCCCCACCATCCTTTCGCTTTCCTCCCCTCGCATCCCAGCCTTTGCTGCTCCCCCTGCCACACAGTTCGCAGCAATTCCGCAGGAGGCAAAGATGCTGCTGGAGGCTCCTGCCTGGGGCGGTGGGGACCAGGCACCCTTCAGACTGACAAGACCTTGCTCCGGGGTATGTTTGGGGTGGTTTCTCCCATCCAAATCCTTCCCTCCGCACCCGGGGCTGTGCAGAGGGGAAAGGCAGCAGTGCAGATTCGGTGGCACTGGAGCGCGGATGCAGCTTTAAGATCAGTCGGTGTTATTTATGTAATAGTAAAAGCAGGGAGGAGGGGGGGAGAAAGAAGGGAATAATAATAATAATAAACCAAGAAGTACCTCGGTATTCCTGATACGCATAAAGCTCTTTTTGCTCTGTCTGACCCCCCCGCCGCCCTGTCCCCATGTCCTGCTGCAGGGTGGTGCGTGGTGGGAGTGTGTGTGTGTATGTTTACATTTGGATCTGCGATAGGGACGGGGATGTGGGGAAGGGGTCTCTCATTTTCCACACGAGAAGGTGGGTTTGCCTGCAAGAAAACATAAGCAAAAATGCGCTTGGCTGCAACTTGAGTGGCAATTGGGTTTCTTAGGCATTAAATGTTAAAGCCCTGCTTCCAGCCATGCCCTGCCTGTGTTAAAGGCTCTCCCCCAAACAGTGTAGGAAATTAGTGGAGGAAAGATGCTGGAGTGCCTGGGAGAAATGCGGTGGTTCAGACTTCTGCTTCTGTTCCCAGCAATTTGCATTTCCAAATACAAATTTGGGGCTGTTGAACATAAAAACAGGCTCTAGCAAAGGGCATTTATTTCTTGGTAGCTGTTTTGATTTAGAGCAATATATATGTATATAAAATTGGTCTAGAATATCTGAACTATTTTGCTTTGAAATATGTGGTAGTTGAGGAATGCCAAATCTTTAAAATAGAATAATTAAAACCCCCTTTTTAAAGTATTCACGACGCACTGTGTATTTACTCTTCCTTACCATGGCCATGCTTAGAGATGTGCAGTGGTTACAACCGTGTAAGCACATGAGATGAAAAAAAAAACCCAACCCCAAACCCATATTAATGCCACAGTCTTATGGGATCCACAGTCTGAAAAGCATTTTTCATGCAGCCAAAACAGAGCTAGAACAATACTGAGTAGATAGACAAGACCTTTCTGCCTCTTGGATGCATTTGCTCATGGCTCTTTAAGTTCAATTCTATATGATTAAAACAAAAACCCCAAACACCAAAACCCTGCATCAGATATCAGATAATCTCCCCCCCATCCTCCTCCTTAACTTTCTTAAGAGAAGTCTCAAGTTTACAGCAGCATTTCTTTCACTTTTCATTTGTTTTTCCCATAAAAGTCCTTTCTGAAGGGAGGGACTCTTCAAATGAGAGCAAAGCTTTGAAGTTGGAAGTTGTCCCTGCACTTCTTATAGGTAAACATATGCTGTAGCCTGGCGGGTTGTCACTGTGCTGCTCCCTGCTCTGGGGCATGGGAGCTGGGCAGGGGAGCACAGCAAATCCCAGCCTTTCCCAACCCTATTTCTCCCTGCTTCACTGACCCTAATAAAACTGCTTGCTAGCAGAGTGGCCCCTCCCCTCCCATGGAAAGTGCTCTGCTCCCAGCATGTGCACCATATGTGCCTGCAATACCCAAGGTTTACTACCTATATACTATGCCAGCCGCACTCTGGGTCCAGCTTGGGCAGAGTATGGTCCATCACAAGGCCCAACATCTCCTGGTTTGCTGGGGAAAGCTGGGGCAAAGCCAGTGATTTGTATTTGATTTGTTTCATTGGCCTCTTCAGAGCCAGGTGCCTCCCACTTAGTGTCTCAGCCTGTAGCACTTTTACAGGCTTTGGTGGAAAAAACAAGGAGCGTGTGTATATATATATATATATTTATCAGGGGGGGTGTGTGGTGGGAGCCATAAAGGCAGGAAGATGCATCTCTTGCACTGGTTTGCAGTGAGACGAGCCTTCGAAAGCAGCTTGCTTGGCTCTGCCTGCGCGACAAGGCTGTAGGAATTTGCTGCTTTGTGGCCATTGCGAGCTGCCCTTTCCTGCTACATTCCCAGCTCCCAGCTTATGCCATGCTGCTGGATCAGTCCTTGCTGGTGCAGGCTGCTTTGTGCCCATGAGGGTTCCCTGCTGCCATGATCCCTTCCAAATGTGACTCTCAAGTTAGCACATGGGCAAGGAAAATTAGGGTCTGTGCAGGTTTCCAGCAGGTTTGGGGATGGGGAAGGGAGCATGAGGTCATGATGTGTGTCCAGGCATGGGAAAATGTTACCTGGTTGTGCATCCCCCTGAGATGCTCTGCACTGGACCATGCTGGGAAGGGGGGGGCTGTACCCCCAAGCTGGGGTAGGGAAAGGAGAGGAGGTGCTTTTGCAGACAATCTGCTTCAGTTTTTCCCCTATTTCCCCCCAAAAAATAACCAAAATTGGGGATTACTGACACTGCATTGAGATGTGCTATATCCCTACGGGGACTCCTGCCTCTGTGCTTCACCTCCCTTTCTGTACATATGTGCGTCTGCATGCACACATCTTTACAAGGAGGGATTTTCAATTTATCTGTCATTTCTGTCTATGATCAGAAGAAAAAATTGCCATGCTTTGGTGGAGAAAGAGGGGCTTTGGTGTGGAAAGAGGGTCATAGGCTGGTCTTTGGCAGGGGAAGGGGGAAAAGGAAAACAGAGGTGCACAAGTTAACTTTGTAGTTTCCTTTGTCATTAGCAAGGGATGCTGGCTTAGAAAGGCTTTTCTGGAGAGAATTTGCCTTCTCTGCTTTTAAAGGATAGGGGAAAACTTACTGAGAGAAGAGAGTAAAGCTGCTCCGCCTGGTTTTAGCTGGGGAGGGAGGGAGATACCCCCTGCAGTGATTTATTTTACTACAAGGATGGAAGAAGGGAGACGTGGCTCCGGTTTCAGTGAGTCCGGGGAAGGAGTGAGATTTGCACTGGGAAGACTGTGTTTTCTTTAAGTCCGTGTAGCTTAATTATTTTCCTTGACTCATTTAAATTAGATGCTTTCCTTTTGTTTGGGTGAGCAGATAGTACACTGGCAAGGGAAAAATGTTCTCTTTTGTTTCACAAAGTGAGGAATCTTTTTTTGCTTTTATTTCATTTGATTGGTTTCCTGGTGTGCACAATAACTAAAATGTTATTTCATTCCCTCTACAACATGTACATTATTCCAATTAAGAGCGCGCTCTGATTATTTTTAACCTGGTAGTTTACCATTTCTCTGCTCAGCAGAACAAAACACTGAGTTCTTGCACTTCAAAATAGCTGAGAAGCTGAAGCAAAACTACCTTTTTTTCCCTGGGAAAGTCATTTCCAGTTCTGTTCAACTTCCCGCTTCACTGGTTCATTCCCTGACAGAATCACATCCTTTGCAAGGAACAGAAGCATGATCTTATGTAACTTGATGTTTCCAGATCAAAAGTTACAAATAGTGTAGTTATACCAGGATGGGAGGGACCTGGCTGCAGGAATGCTGTATGACATATGTGATTTCTTATTAGGATTTCAAATCAAGGCAGTTTTAAACATTTATGGGGAAGGGGGAAAGAATTATTAAGACGAAGAAACAAAAACTTGTTCGTTTGATATCTTCTATAACATCACTTTCTCCTTTTATCTGATCTCCATAGACACTTGAGACTTTATTTTTTTCTTTTATAAAGCAATCTGTTCTGTGTAAGAAATGTGTAATTGTAATATCAAAAAGTGAAGCATCTTGAAACTCTCGGGTCTGATTCAAAGAAATGAAACTCTGTAAATCAATGTCAATTCACATTTAAAGACTGGCTGTTACCTTCCCTATTACAAGGTCTATCAGCATACCTTATTGTAACTAAAAGCTAAAACACTCTGTTTCTACTTTGAGCTGACATCTGCATTGCTGGGCGCTCTAACAGAGTAACGTGCACCACTTGCCAGTGAACTGGGTATTCATGGGCCCTTGACCAATGTGCTGCAGAGAAAAAGTCTTGCAATTGCATACTTTTGAAATTATAAACATGTATTTCCTCTTTGCTGTAAATGAAAAGGAAAACGAATGATGGAGAAATTGTATGTCTTAACTATACCAGCACAGCTTGAGGGGTGGTGCTGTAGTGTGACTACAGGACCTACCTTTATCTCAGGGATAAATATATGATTTGCATTCCTCTGTGTCATTTCACTGTTGCTGCACTGACAGTCAAATGATTTTCCTAGAAACATGTTTTTGGAGGGTTCTTTTTTTGCCAGCTGTCCTGAATCACTCTTCCTGGAGCATCTTTAAAGGCAGAGTTGCAATCTGAATAGGAAGGCGCATTTCCTCGGCTATGCGGATTGACAAACGCTTCTTACAGAAAGTTCAAGTTTCTGGAAAGCTTGAGCCTTACTCACCAAAACCCTTATGCCTTTATACCAGACTGCTGTGAGCAAAGCTGTTTGTGCTGTACGGAGATTCAAACTTAGTCACATATTGTCCTGCTGGATATCAGCAGAGGGGATCTTCTCAATGTAAAGATGTCCATGAAAGCAGCAGACACAGAAATCTATGTCATTCCAGTGTGTTGGCAGTCAGCAGGAGGAAAATGCCCTATGAAATGAAATAGGGCTGACAGTTAAGGTTCCATTTCCAAGTAAGACTTGCTTTCTACAATGTGACACATCCTTGTTCCTTTAAGAAGCGAGGTTGAGGGCAGAGGGAAGAAGAAGGAAGGAGAAGTTGATGGTGGTCGATTTAGGTAGAGGAGCTTGCTGAACCGCATTTATCGGTCTGTTTAAATGGGGGTGATTCAATTAGATTACAGTCATATCTCCTCAGGCTTTAGTGAAGTAGCGTTTGCAACAGACTAGAAAAATCACTGCATTCCAGAATCCTGCTTCAACATCATACCTTCCAGTAAGGTACCAATGGCAGATATGTTACCCAGGCAGCAACCACAAACGTAAAGGCAGGAGATGTCTCTCTGCTCATTGATTTAGGGTTTAGGTGATTATTCAGTGCAGTTTTCTCTTTAAACACCGAGTAGAAGCTGTAACTCTTGCCTGCTCATGTGTCTTTAGAGTATCCTGGAGGCTAAGTTAAACAATCAAAGGTTAAAAAACAGAAGGGTTAAGTCTTATTTCAGTGTTAATTCAACCTTGTGTTATGTTTTCAATAGGGGCTCACAGGTTTTGTCCTTTCCTCCTCAAATTCCAGTAAGTGCATTGAAAATCTTAAGATTGCCTAAAACTTTCAGTCTAGGGCTGTGCTTTCTGGGGAATATTGGGTCTGCGCATATAATCAGTCTTGTTCTTCTTTATTGTGCTGTATGGAGGGAAAGAGAAGACAGGATTCAATTCCTGAGCAGAAGTGTCTTCAAATACTGTCTGTCCATGTGAAAACAAAGTCCTAGAGGCCACCAAGTCATTTCTTGCACGGATGTCCTGGACCTAAATAGCCCAAACTTCTAAATGAACTGGACACCCACATTTTATGATGGAATAGTTTTCAGTATTCTGCTAAATCCTTTTGATCTACCTCTGAGCCTTTGGATTCTGAAAACCGTTTTATCCCCACCTATGTAATGTAATTAAGAATAGGAAGAGAAAGTCTGGTCAATCAAAAAGCCTTCAGAAGGAACTATTAGAAGGGGTTGGAAAAATTGATGGAGTGTGAGAGAGGCTGGAATTTGCTTCTTGGTTGTTGATACACACGGTAGTGCCTGGTTGGGCTTGGTGTATCCCGTCAGCCAGGAACAAGCAAATGCTGCTATTTCTAGGAATTTGCCCTTTGTGCAGCTGGGTTTAAGGTGCGATCAGCTTTTTGGTGTTGGCATAGATTTTTGTGTTAGAAAGCAGAGAAGAATCTCAAGAGCCGATATCGAGATGCATTCCTGCAGACAGAGCTGTGATCGGGGGTTACTTAGCGTGCTAAAGCAAAGAGAAGTTCACACGACCTTTAATTGCAGTTGTGGGCGTTTGACACATCAGACTCTGAGCTATCAAGACGATCATCCAGAGGTTGCAACACACTTAGCTTTGGCACAGCTATGAAATGCTGGGTCGAAGTGACTTGCCCAACATTGCCCACAGTGCTGGGCCATTGCTGGCTGCTTAACTTGAAGCACATTTGTTCTCATTCTTCAGCCCTCTGCTTAGTCACTACAAACCTTCCAGCTCTGCAACGAGTGAGACAGGGATCATAAACCTCATTTTCTTCTCCTTGTTCTCACTGTTTTATCTCCAGGCTGGCTTGGATAAAAGACAGTTTTGTGAATAATGACTCCATCGTAACTAAGGCAGACAGGGCACTTGATGAAGGCAGTATTCATTGTTAAATGCTGGGTCTCTGATATATATTTTTAAATCTTATTACTGGTCTGTTAGTCTAATCTTTGTTGGAATTACTTTATTTTAAGTCTTGCAAAAGCTTTTTCTCATTGCATCATTTTGGCGTTTGTATGTGTCATTGCTTGGTTTAACAGAGTACTCTGCTCTCCTGAACAGATCCATCCTGGTCCTTCCCACTTAATCTGGTCCTCTCCTCATCTCCTGCTTCTTCCAGCTGTATTCTGTAATCCCATTCTCCTAATCCCTGCTCTTCAGGTCTTGCATCCCAACAACATTCATCTCCTTCCGGCTGAAGATCATGCTGAGCTCTGAAGAGTGTCTCTGATTTCAGTTCTGACGCTTAGATGCAGACTGGCACATCCCACAGCACAAAGCATCTTGTTTAGTCCCACACAGGTAGAAATTTAAGTGATGGAAGCTGACAAATGTGTACAAATGCACCCAAGAGCATGTAGCAGCCGTGTTTTTATCAAAGATCTCTAAACTTGGCCAAATTCACACAGATTTGCACAAAATTCATGTAATGAAAACCAACTCTTTCCCAGGCAAATTTCAAGTCCTTCTTCTAAAGATCCCAGAGGAGGTTTTAGAGAGAAGGCTAAAGGCATGTTCTGAACATGGGTAAAACAACATATTTTTTCCCTAGCCTTGTTCTCAGAATCTGCTGAACTGTTTTGACTGATTTTCTCCAAAAAACTTCAGCCCGAGGCAGACAGCTGGCATGGAAATTTTCAGCTCAAACAATTTGCTTAGTATAGTTATGAGAAACTGCAAATGCTGTTGTATTATTAAAGCTGCCTCGCTCTTCCCATCATTGACAGTACTCCCGACTCTGCCTTTCCCTAATAAACAGATAACTGGAGATTTTTGTTACAAACTAATTTGGTGTTTGTGTGTTTTAGAGATATTTTTATATATTGGGAAATGTATTATAAAACTGGCACATGCGTTTCAGCATATGTTAGTAGATGATGAAATCTCCCAGCTTCCTGGAAACAAAAGTGAATACAATTAATGAGAATCCCACACAGCCGCATCAAAGTGCTACAACACGGCAGGATTTGTAGAATGGGATGAAAACCATCGAGATCTCTGGAGATGTTGCTTTGACAGGGCAGTCGCACAAATTCCCACCTTTTGGGTTCATGGTCCTTCTGATGAAAGGAATCTGGTTTAGTATAACGACGTTCTGTTGTAACAGCAACTGTTATTGCACATCACAGCCGAAAAAACACAGTGAGGGGGGAGGAAAACCCTAAAACTGAATGAGCGGATGAGTGCATTTTGTATCTGATCAGCTTTTTCCTTTTAGTATCATCATCACAGCTGGCTGCTAAGGCTGGAGTTTCATATCAGAGCCAACCTCAGGACCCATTGCCATGGAAGGAGAGGGGTCTTGCGCTCTACCTCTCATTCCTTCGCAATGTCCCTTGTCCTCAGCTTCTGTCCTTCCACTCCTTCAGATATGTGTGATGATTTAATTAATCAACAGAGGGGAAAATTGGCTCTCTCTTTCGGGTTTTTTTCTGCTGAGTTATTGACTTACATTGAGTCAATGTGGTGGGAGCATATGCCAAGGAGAAGGGAGAAAGAAGGAGGTACAAACCACTTTATGGAAGGTGAGGTTTTATGCTAGTGTCATTAACCAGGAGATGTTTTCCTGGGCTGTGAACTGTTTACAGCAGTTTTATCGTGCTTATATGAAGCCTAATTTTATTCATATTAAAATACAAAGTGCACTTTTTCATTGCATTTTTCTATCTACAGTCTTTTAAAACATCCATTCCTGCTCAGTAGGCACTGAAGCAATTGACCTCTAAGAATTTGCTGGATTCTTTTTGAACCCAGTGTGTAGCTGTGATGGCCAGAACAAAAAGTTTCAAGCTTTAGAATCATACAGTGCATGGAAAAGCCTTCCTTTTTTTAATTCTTTAAACTCACAGTTTGGTAATTTCATTAGGTGACTGTTACTTTGTGAGTTATAGGTATCATGATTTAATAGGGGTCTGTTCCTCCCTCTTTTTGTTGTTCTTTTCCAAGCTGAAAACCCCTATTGTACTTCATCTTTCCTGCAAAAGTCTTTCCATGTTCCCAGTAATCTTTGCAGCCTTTTCCATCTGACTTTGTTAATTCTATTGTATATTTTAGAGGTGGGTTGACCAAAAATGCATGCGGCATTAAGATGCATCAGCTTGTATAGCATCATCCTGTTATATTTTTCTTCTTTTGTTGTCTGTTTTTTTCCTAGCGTATCCTAAGGTTTTCCCTTCACATTTAACTGACACGAGCAGAGAGCCATTATTTGTAGAGGGTATCCCATCGTGATTCCCCAGCCACCTTCCTGTGTGGTAACAGTTAATTTAGAGCCCACATTGTGTATGCGTTGTTAGAATTGGTTTTCCCTTTTATGCATTACTTTGCTTTTATTGGTACTGAATTTCATCTGATGTTTTTATCACCCAGCTAGTTACTCATCACTGTGAGAGTAGGTTGTGGTGTAATGATTGGAGGCTTCGAGAGGGAATCAGAAAGCCCAGCAATGAAAAAGGCTCTCACTTTCTTCTTGTCCTGGGGATAATCTGAACAAAAATACAAGCAACAAAATACACTTAATATCAAGCAAGAACAACCAGCCTGCCTGTCTTGTGACATCTGACTGTGAAGTTATCTGTGGCTCAAATGGTTTTGCTTCTCATCAACAGCATTTGAGTCTTTTTTCTTTGGCTTCTTTCTAGTGAGCACTCACTCTTCCCTCAAACAGCAGATTATGCCCTTTGCTTCATCCATTCTGGAGCCCCTGAACCAAGGGACACCTTAAGGACCATCTTCAAAAAGCCTGACATGTTTCCCCTGCATCTTCATCTCCTAAATTTCACTCCTTCCTACCCAAAAATCTATGTTCATGATGCCCTGCAAAGATGTCTAAGATTTGGAAACTTTTGATACTCTCCTGGGTTTGCTTTTATCTTGCAAGGTGTGAGCAGACAAAGGCATCTGTCTGTCACTGAAAGCCCTGTTTATTGACAGGCATTTGCGTCTACCTGAATAGAGGTTGCTTTAGGGCTTGGGTTTTAATAGCTTGTTATTGCTGGTGCTGCTCACAATATTATTTGGGATTGAAAGGATGCACAAATGACTCATATAGGAGCTCCAAACCATTGCTTACATCCCTGCATACCCCTCATATGCTTTAAAATGTCATCTGTTTTGTGGCTCTTTGTGCCAAACACTGCTGAGCATGGGCTCCAGGGAGCAACGTTATTATACACCTGCATCACTTAGTTTTGTATTATTTTATACCTTCTGCATAATTAATGTTTTGTTGAATTCTATGCATTTATTTATTTTGCTTTTTTATTTTGGCTTTTTGGGTCTTCTGAGATTATCAGACAAGAAGTTTCTAGTTGAGAAGACGGTAACAGGAAAGAAGTGGATGGCAGAAACAGAAACAAGGGAAGAAAGGTGGGAGAGGCAGCATTGGGCATGAGGAAATGGAGGAATATCAGGAATGGAGGGACCTGTGCCAGCTCTTTCAGTGCTAGAGCTGGATTGCTGCAGCTGCTGCTGTGTTGTGCTCTGTACAGTGAAGATGGTTTGATTGTTTTTCTTTTTCTTGGGATATTTTTCCCATCTTTCAGAGCACGGAAGGCCAAAAATGATGTGATTTCCCCACACCCAACCCCAGCAAAGCTGCTGATCAAATATGATGTGTGGGACACACATATTCTTCATCTGCGAATATTCTTCATCTGCTTATTTTTCTCTCCTCCCCTCTGTTCGAATGAAAATCCTGTGAGTTAACTTTACTCAGGCTATACCGTACCTCATCTTGCATCATGTTTCCTTGCATATTTCATGAAGGCCTCCTTTTAAAATAGGCACTGCTGCCTCAGACGGAGTGTTTGGAAGTGGACATTCCCAGCAATAAAGGTTTTTGGAGACAACAAAAGCCGGTGACACCAAATCTTGCTTCACTCGCCAAATCACCAGAACACTTTAACCCAACCAGGGCCAGATCCAAGGATCACTGCTGTTAATTCAAAAGCTCCTGTTGGTTTTAATGGGCTCTGGATCAGACTTTTTCACTCTTGCTGTAGAACTGTGTCCCAGGGCAGAAACAAGAATGTGGAGGCTGGTTTGGAAACGGATGTCATGTCGACTGCCAGACTAATTGTGTGTACAAGGCTTAGAGGGTGATAGGTTTGGGGTTTTCTTCATGTTTCCAAGTAAGCCAAAGTTCCTCTAACGAAAACATGCAGAGTGGTGTTTTGTAACTATTTTTATACCTACATCAGACTTGATGTTAGTGGCTTTGAATAATTTAATGTTTTCCTTCCTCAGCTGTCCTCTCCAGTGAGTTGCCATTACAGGGATGCAGGAGTTGTGTAAGGAACAATGCAGGCAGCCTGGCATTGTCTGCTGAGGAGGGGAGATATTGCCTGGTTTTGTCTTGGTTTATTTCTTTTAATCCTATTTTATCCTTTCTCTTGCTGGTGAGAGGGACATCAGGCCAAGGTATTAAATCATACTGACCAGCGTGGGCTGAAAATGAAGTACATGCCAGCTAAAGGCACAAATGGGGAGTTTTCTGTTTAAACCACTGAGCACTAATGTCTGTCACATAGGAGAAGCCAACTATTTAACATTCAGTCTATTCAAAAAACATTATTATGTCCCAACGGTAATTTAAAACCACATCTGTTAGAACCATATGTGGGGGAAATATACCTTTTCTTTATTTTTCCTCTTTTTTTTTCCTTAAATCCCAAGTTATCCTGTTTATAGGGATATCTTCAATGTGGGCCTCTTTCAGAATTTCAGAGTGACAGCCATGAAATACCTGGAACAAAAGAATTAAATGAATAGAACTCTTATCTTTTTCGTTTTGTAATTAATGTGTGGGCTTTTAGTGGATATCTGCAAGTAGATATCCAGCTTTGAAAGGAAACCTATAGATTGGGATCATGCCGCATGCCTCTGTTGTCTATAAACTGATATTTGTTTTTCCATCAGAGATACTGGATATTTCACAGTTTTCTCCTTGCTGTTATTCCAGCTTTCCATGAGCAATGCATCTGACCTTTGAAAATAGCTCTTTGGGGCAGTCAGATCATGTCATTTTTACTTTTTGGAATTGCCATTGGATTATTCTGTCCTTAAAAATAGAAGATAAAAGTTTGTTTTCAAAGCATCCCATCATTATTATCTGAGTGGTACCAACTGACATAATCTTGAGATCCTTAAACTTAAGCAGTGGTAATAACATATCTGACACGGCTAGTGAAAGCTGGCTCTTCAGGTCAAAATATTTGCTATAGGTTCCATATTATAGTGCTCTGTATCACCTCTACATTGCATGCAACATTCTTTATCATGCCTTTGTGTACAGATTCATCCCAGCTAAATATAAAGGACCTGAATGAATTGCTTTGGAAGAGCGTAATTGGTGGCAGACAGACTTCAAGCACTGCTTCAGCTATCTGAGGACGGTCTTCAATAAAACCTGGACAAAAATGAATTCCCAAGTGGCTGGCAAACACTGACTTTCTTTCTGTGCTTGCTAAGGCCATTCAATGTGTAGTGGTAGGGAACATTTCCATTTTGTTGCCCCTCTTCTCAGAAGTCCAGTTTTGGATGGTGATAGTAGGGCGAGTTGTGCTTCAGTTGTGATGGTCAGGCTGTAACTGGTGTGATCCCCTGTTGTTAACTAAAACTGTGCATGTTATGTTATGTTATGTTATGTTATGTTATGTTATGTTATGTTATGTTATTATGTTATGTTATGTTATGTTATGTTATGTTATGTTATGTTATGTTATGTTATTCACAACCTCCCTGGAATGAGTTGCCCAGGGAGGTTGTGAATGCTCCATCCCTGGCGGTGTTCAAGGCCAGGTTGGATGAGGCCTTGGGTGCCATGGTTTAGTGTGGGGTGTCCCTGCCCATGGCAGGGGGGTTGGAACTGGATGATCTTAAGGTCCTTTCCAACCCTGACTATTCTATGATTCTATGTGGTGAATTTAGATAACTCTTAGACCTCAAACTAAGACTCCAAATATCTCCCCATAATAATCAGCAAATAACTGCTCTGCTGAGCCTTCTGTGTAAGTGCCAAATACTTAGGCTTGTGTAGAGTCCCACAGAAATCCCAGCCCTTCCTTGAAGTAATGTTTTTTCCCATTAAATGTATCCACATGTTTGCAGCAACAGCCTTTCTACTGTTTGTCCTTCACAAATAGGCTGAGTATCTCAAAGAGAAATAATCAGAATGTAAATAGATAAGCGTGCAAGTTGTATTCATGAAAGCAGCGTTCATGAGCTACACATCTCTCCGACGGCATTTACAGCATGGCATATTGTGCTTCTCCCTCCAGCTGTGTTTTAAGCACCCAGCGATGAATTTCTTAGCTAAATAGGATGTTAGTGATCTCCATGTACAGAGCACCTGGCGACCAAAGAGTTAAATATGCAGTATAAATAGCATGCCTACTTTGATGGGGTGCATTGTATTGTAATTTTAGCTTTAATTAAAGTTTGGTTGTAGGCACGAAATATCTCAGCCTTTCAGGAACGTGTGTAAATCTCAGAAATTGAGCTGGGTTTTGTTGTCTGAACGTTTTGGCACAGTTGTGCCATTGCATATGAAGTTTTATGAGTAACAATATAACAAAGATGGTTTTGCATGTCAATGAACAGCATTCTTTTATTCATTTTGGGTTAATCAAGTGCTGAAGTTAAATGGGAACGCGTTAATTTGTTCTTGGTTTACAATGAAACTCCACTGTGTCCTGACAAACTTGCGCCTTCCTGTAGCGAGTTTGATGTTGAAAAGGTTTTGTGGAGTTGATTGCTTCCAGATAAGTGGGAAAGCAGCTATGCTGAAAAGAAATACTTTAATCTGAATGATGTGCATGGAAAATATGGCGGAAAAAAATGAAGGAAGCTTCAAGAGAAACAACACATTTTGTGTTTTGGCACAACAGACTTCATATCCCAATTCCTTGTCGTTGTGTGATCCCTGAGCACTTGATGGATGAGAAAGATAATTGTTGATCATTTCATGAAGCTCTGCCAGAAACACATACCAAATATAATTAAACCCCCAATTTTATGCTTTTAAACACGGTTTTCACCAAATATGGCAATTAACCACTTCTCTGCCAGAGCAGGAGGAGATGAGGCATTTTGGGTCCTGTTTTCTAGCCGTGGTTGGTGTGATATGTGGGGCTTTTCATTTTCAAAGCAGTTTCTCATTTCTGTTAGATCATTTCACCTGTGGGGTTTCATGGGAGTCATCCCGGAACTTCAGGAAAATTGCCACAAATGATGTTTTTTGCTCGTTAGACTTCTTTGCTTGGTGGAGTTTGACCAGGTTCCATTATTCCTGTCTCAGTAAGCAACCCACTAAAAGATTGTAGTGGTAGAAGAAGGTGAAGTGGGTTAAAACTGAAACAGGGAAAGTTCAGGTTAGACATAAGGAAGAAGTTCTCTACTGTGAGGTGGTGAGGCACTGGAATGGGTTGCCCAGAGAAGTAGTGAATGCCCCATCCCTGGCAGTGTCCAAGGCAGGTTGAACAAAGCCTTGGGTGGCATGGTCTAGTGTGATGTGTCCCTGTCCGTGGCGGGGGTTGGAACTGGATGATCTTAAGGTCCTTTCCAACCCAAACCATTCTATGATTCTATGATTTTATGATTCTTGCATCTGGGACGACAAACAATGGGAGTTTAATGTAATTCATCTCTGATTTTAACCCTATGCCTATGGTGTAGATTTCAGGCTAATTTCTTGGAGGAATGTTTTGTAAGATATCTGTTATCAAGTTGATTCATTCCCTCCAAGGTTACCTTTCTTCTGCCTATCATATAGGTGAGAAATTTGATTGTGATCAGCTTTGATACAGCCTTCTCAAGAGGAGAATAGACATTATCCTTTAATAAGTGAGAACACCCGAGAAAGTTGGTGGTCCAAAAGGACCACCTTTTAAGGGAAAATGAAGGAGCAATGACAGATTGATATTGCAGGTTAACACCTGATGGACACCCAGCACAGCCTGTCTGGAGCAGTTGGTCTCCGACTGTACAGAGCCTGATTCTACAGGGACAAGCAGCACGATGCACTTTGCTCTCTCCTTGAGCATAAGGGCACGCTCCATTAGCTGACACTTATTTTTACAGCATATGTGCTAGACAGCTTGGGAGGGCACTGAACAACCCCAGCCTGCAGATTGTGTCTCACAGGGCAAGTTAGCTGATCCCTTTTCTGTCATTGTTTCTTGGTCATTGTAGATATCTCTTCCTCACTGCATCATTAAAAGACATGATTCCCAGCCCTCTTTTTCCAGTTCCTTATGAAAGATAAATATAAAGAAGTTCTGACCATGCTGATTAAACTGCATGCCATTGTATGTGGTCATTCAAGAGACAGTTCAACCTTTGCAAGCAGATTAAAGGAGGGGATCTGTTTGCAGCTCTGTTTTCTGACCCAGGAGAAGCCCCTTGCATTTTCATCTTAATTTATCTGCCCATAGAAAAAGTTTTCTAATAACTTCCTAGCTATTTCCTCTTTGCCAAATCATTTTGGTGTCCTGGCAACTCTGTCTCTCATTCTCTCTTCCTTTAATAAATCACTACAGTGTCCTAGCAGCACAGAGATTCAGCCCATCATTCTAGATGCGAAATTGTTGAATGGGAATCACATTTGCAGTCAAGCTGTGAAGTAGAAAACTGGTTGACCTGTCTTTTGGGCATTTAGTTTTATTTGGTTCCTACATATGTTTACTTTGATCCTTTCAATGCTATCCTAGGAGATGATTGCAGGCCAGATTGTAAAAGTGTCAGTTTCTTCAAGCACGTGCACAAAATCCTGTCTGAATTTGCCAGATCTTCTCAATTACAAATCCAATGTTCTCTATGAGATAGAGGTTTGTTACTTCCACTTGGAAATGGTTAGCCATTTATCCGTTAAGAGCCCACAGGATCCAGCATTTCTATAACGTCCTGTGTTTAGTACGTTTTGTTCCAAATGTCAGATTTGAAAACCAACTGAATTCTATATTGCACCAAAACAGCTGAATCCTGGGACATTCTGACAATACTTGTACATTTGCTTTCTGCAGATCCCATGTGCATCAGAAAGTGATAATTTCAGGGTTGGGTTGTTCAGCCTGGAAAAGCTCCTTCCAGGGAAACCTTATGGTGGCCTTTCAATGCTTAAAGTGGGCTTTATAAGAAAGATGGAGATAGACTTTTTAATAGGGCCTGTAGCAATAGGTCAAGGGGCAATGGTTTTAAACTAAAAGAGGAAAAAATTAGACAAATATGGGGAAGAAATTCTTTACTATGAGGGTGCTGAGGCGCTGGCACAGGGAAGCTGCGGCTGCTCCATCCCTGGCAGTGTTCAAGGCCAGGTTGGATGGGGTTTGGATCAACCTGCTCTAGCAGAAGGTGTCTCTGCCACGGCCGGGGCTTGGAACTGGATGAGCTTTTCAGGTCCCTTCCAAACCAAACTGTTTTATTATTTTGTGATTCTATAATTCTGTCTCTTAGGAAAGGGAAAAAATTACATTAAGTGAGGAAAAAGGACAGTAAGTGTGTAAAAAAGGCAAAAGAGACCAGAGTACAAAATCACCCAATGTGTATTAGAAGGGGGGTGGTCAGTAGGTCGAGAGAGGTCCTCCTTCCCCTCTACTCTGCCCTGGTGAGACCGCATCTGGAATATTGTGTCCAGTTCTGGGCCTCTCAGTTCAAGAAGGACAGGGCCCTGCTGGAGAGAGTCCAGCGCAGGGCGACTAAGATGATTAAGAGAGTGGAGCATCTCCCTTATGAGGAAAGGCTGAGGGAGCTGGGTCTCTATAGTTTGGAGAAGAGGAGACTGAGGGGGGACCTTATTAGTGTATATAAATATATAAAGGGGGAGTGTCATGAGGATGGAGCCAGGCTCTTCTCAGTGGCAAACAACGATAGGACAAGGGGTAATGGGTACAAACTGGAACACAAGAGGTTCCACTTAAACTTGAGAAGAAACTTCTTCTCAGTGAGGGTGACGGAACACTGGAACAGGCTGCCCAGGGGGGTTGTGGAGTCTCCTTCTCTGGAGACATTCAAGACCCGCCTGGACACATTCCTGTGTAACCTTATCCAGGTGTTCCTGCTCTGGCAGGGGGATTGGACTAGATGATCTTTTGAGGTCCCTTCCAATCTATAACATACTGTGATACTGCCCTTGCTTATTGAATTTTACGTTTTCTCATCTCAAGTGTTATCTTAAAAGAGAAATAATGTTTCAAAATTAGCTCCGATCCAGCATTAGCAGAGTGTTATGTATCTAAAGCATTAAATCAGTTTAGATATAGTCTTCTTATATGTTGATAGATGGTAACAATACAGTTAACTTTCCAGCTTGTTTTATCAGCAATGACTCGGGTATTTTCTACACCTGAAAACTGGGATGGAAACAGAAAATGGCAAATGAAGCAGACTAATTGGAGTGCAAATAGAGAAAATACCTCAGTTTCTAGATGAAAACAAGTCCCTTTCTTGCCTTCATTTGTCCTCATTGGTTTTACAAGAGGACTATGTGAAGAACAATATCAAAACATAGAGTTATTTTAACTGTTTGGTGAAGTATCACTCTGCTTTCTGCCTTTCTGAGTGAGGGTGTTGGGAGAAGTAGGTTCAGTGAGGTGAAGAAAGACTCCTCAAGACTAAAAGTTTCCTTTAACTTCAGATTGGTTAGCTCAACTGATGTACTAAAGCCACACAAATCACATAACACTTAAAAGGGCCATGCAGGATGACTCAGATTCATCCGTGTGAAAAGAAGAGCATCTTTTCAAACTGAAACAGAGGGAAGCATAGGGATGGGATGATTCCCAAATAAGTTGATAAAGCCTGTATGTTTTCAAACCTTGCTCATAACTATTACTGTTAGTTTAGACATCCATTCGGAGAACCATCCAGAGAAGAGGAAAAGAGTAGGGAAATATGTTTAGAAACGGCTAACACATGAAACCTCCATCTTTCTTACAAGCTGCACTGGGAGATATGATGAAGACAGATTAGAAAACACCCCTGAGGCAAGCATGCCAAAATTTAGTAAACCTATCCAAAGCAGATGCCACTTTTGTCCTTGATAAAGGACAGAGCAGGAGCTTTTGATGGGGACTATTACCTTGTGGTCACCAGGAAGCTGCTTACTAATAGAAATCAAAATAACCGCTACAGCCCTACAGGTATCAAATCTCTTTTCTCCTCCTACTATTTGACTTACAGGGAACGGGCTGAAGGAAGGTTCCCTGTCAAAACTCATCTTGCTAAGAGTCAGAACATCCTGTGAGTTAAGTTCCTTTCTTCTTCAGGTCTTCCTGGCTGGAAGCTTGCATTGGCCAAGGCCCAGGGATTTCTAGCTAATAAATTATCATGTTGGAAGCACTGCTCACACTGTAGCCATGCTAATTAGGTTCTTGCCAGCAATTCAGGTCAGTTTATATTCTCAACATTAATGTAGGACAGGCAGGTGGGACCACGCACTGTTGTTTTTTCCTATATGCAAAATAAAGCAGACACACACTTTATAAGGAAACCCCTGTCAAATTCTAGGTTTTCAAAGTCTCTAGAATGCCAGTAGCTGCTTGTCATTTCTTGTTATTGGCTCTGTATCCTGATGGTCCTAATTAGAAATACTTTAAAACTGATAAGATAGATAACATCTAGGTAGGAAGGCATCAGAATGACATGGATGTCCTTGGTATATATTCTTCACACCCCCACTACTCTCTGAAAAAGCTCCATGCGATTATTAATAACTCCAAGGCATATTATTTCCCACTTGAGAAACAGCGACTGAATGTCAGAGACAAAGACAGAGGCACTGCCAAGTAGTATTTTGCAGGAGGACATTGAGCATATTTCAACCAAGAAAAAAGAAAGAGTCCACAAAAATGTTTTACAGGAAAGGGTGTAGTTTCAGAATTGCCACAGTATCCAGTATCGCCAAGGATTTATGGTGATGGGAAAACTGCTTTAGTAATAAAACTATGTAAGAAGAAAACTAGGAGGTTAAAAACCCCTCTGTGAGATGAGTAAGTGTATAAGGGTTTCAGTATTCCTGTTACTTGTCTATAGCTATCTGCAGGTGTCAGCTGACTCTTAATAACCCCAACACATTAAGTCAATATGGTTTTTATCCTTCATGAAGTATATTGGATGCAGCAACATCCAATCCCTATCTGTATAAGAAGGGCTATTTCTGACTAAAGTTTTATTCATAAATTGAGTGGTTCCAGTACAGTGTGAAGTCCCTCTCCATAAGTTATTATGGGTATTTTTACTTCCTTATGTGTCTTTCCAGCTAACTTCTTGCAGGATTATGATTTACATTGCTGCCCATGTTTTCCAGTGACCCAGGATAAAAAAATATTGCTATTATCAGTAGTTTGCAGGTGATTTAAAAGTTGGAGGGAGTTGGTAATGAACGAGCAAGAGATACTGACAGAGATCTAAGTATCTTGGTAAGCTATGAACAGGAAAGCAATCTCTTCTTTAATGTAGTGAAACATAAACTCATATATCAAAGAAAAAGAAAAAGCAAGGCATGCTTGTCATTGGGGATACTCTATCCAGGCACTCAGAAACTGCAAAACACTTGTCTGGCATGATGGATAATTAGGTAAAAAAAGGGAGCTTTCAGTGTAATGGGAACTGTTACTTGTATACATGAACAGGGAAGTCTCATGTAGGCATAGTGAACCCACCTCAGTATTTGGCATGGGCTAACTGCTGTTGAGATACTTCTTTAGTTTGGAACCACTGATAGAGAAAGGATGTTGATAAGCTAGAGAAAATTCAGAGAACAGATAAGAGAATGATTAAATGCTTGGTAACAGATCACACAGTGACCAATAGGAAAAACTCCAATTGTTTAGCTCCTCACAGTGCAAGTTAAGGTCCGATGTAATCATTTTGACTACTTGCAGAGCCAACAAAAATTCACTGGGAGAGGGCTCTTCTGCATATATGTGACAAAGATGCATCAGTAAGAAATGTCAGAAAGCTGAAGCTAGGCAAAATAGGCAAGCTAAGTATTATTTACTATGAAGGGAACAACTTGAGGAGGAATAGAATGATTCTCTAGACATGGAAAATGTGCTTTGTTGTATTTTAGTATCTGCTTTTGTTCAAGCTGGAATTAACTCAGCTACACACTCCATTGTGTATTACACGAAAGGTCTGGCTAGTGGTCCCCCTTATCTGTATAACTTCTGAATATATAATATACATGTATTTTGATATTCAGCACCTCATTCTTACAATCTCCCATGTGGATAGAGGTGTTCTTCTTTATCCTATGCACGTTTTAGATACAGTGACAACCACATTTCCTGAGCAGAGCTTTGATTTGCAGAACCATTGCAGTTTGGGGATTTTTTGGCTTTTATTTTTGCTTATCAAGAAATCAACCACAGGTACTCACATGCCCTAAATATGAGTCTAATGAACCTGAACATGGAAGAAAGCAAGGTTTTCTTAGAATCGTTTGGATTGTTTGCCTTTTTTTGTGTTTTGTATTAATCTGCATCTGTACAAAATGAATACAAATCTCTTAGAATTTGATAGCACATTACATCCCTATATATTCCGTATGTGACAAGAGATAGAGAATGCAAAGCAGCGGAGATTAATGTACCTGCTACTGTATCTAGGTTGAACTGAAATTTATGAATAGATACAAAAGTGAAGTAAGTCTGCTGAAAATGGCCAATTCTGGAAATAAAAGGTGGTTCTTTTCTGGTTTTGAGTGTTTCGGAGTGAAGAAAGCACAGATATGAACACATAGCGTTTATTTAATCTGAGTCTTGTGATCCATTGCTAACCTGGAGAAATCTCAGTGCAAACAGTTGGGTCCCATTATGCACCAGATTTGTTTCTTTCAGCCTCAAGTGCTCTCTTAGTTCTCTGACTTGGCCCAGCCTTCACATCATACCAAGATGTCTTTTGTTTTAAGAAGAACAAGACAACAAATCCATATGACCAAGCAAAGGAAGAAGTAAGGAAGAAGGAAAGCTGTGTTAGCTCTTCTCTTTATTGTTACTGAAATGGAAGCTGAGCCTCTAATCTGCTCCTAGCACCAGTCGTGCCCAATTTGTGTTTCCATCTGTTCCCATTTCAGTCCTCCCAGTTAGGGCAGAGATAAGCAACGTTTCATTTTCTGGCAGGGAGAGAGGTGGACAAGGGCTTTGGCTTTATGGGAATGGATGGGCTTTTGGGGAGCCGAGGTGGCAGCTGCAAACTCAGTGTTATGAGACCACATTACTTATTCACTTCCAGCAAATTGTTGGGCTCTGCAACATTTAGCAGATCATTGGTTCATGAGCTACATGAGACACAGGTAATGGTAACTCATGGATGCAGCAGGCTTCAAGGCCTTATTTCTTAGTGTCTGGGCTGGCAAGCGATAGCTTTCATTGCAGCTTGAAACCCCTGACCATTGACTATCGAACCAGTAATTGCGACATCATAAAATACCTGCTCCTTGCACACAGCTTTCCTTATCACACTTCAGGCTGTGCTGATACAGGGCCAACTTTATGTATTTACACACATTCTTTTAGTTTTCCTTCACTGCATTCTTGTTTTAACAGATAATTCCCAAAGCACTTAAGGAAGTGAAGAATTAATGAAGAACGATACAAGAGTTTCCTCCCTTTCTAAGGGACTATCACAAATTTGGACCCAAAATGCCTCATACATTGATTTTAGGAACACCCTGGTTTTCTGTAACAGAATGCCACTGGCAATTTAAAAAGGGGATGGTTAATGTGAGAAGCAATTGTTTCTCTGTGATACCTTCAGCCATATTTGTCATTGCCTTTATCTTTGTCATTTTCCTTTGTCCCAAGAATTGATTCTTCCACATGAAATTTAGCCTCTTCTCCTTGTGTAAAATTTCTCATGAGTAAAACTAATAGTAAAGGCTATTACCCAACATATTGCCCAAGGCTGAAGAAGTTATTCTATTTTTATTTAATACTATATATCTTTTTATCTTTACCCATGGGATGGGTTTTCATTCCCGTTAGTCCAGTTGTAGGCTAGTATGACTCCGCTGACATCACAGGAATTATATGTTCACTATCAGTATTATCAGCAAGAGGCAAATTCCTATGCCCTGGAAATTTAGTTTTGATCCATACAGACCCATCCATGGTAAACAATGCAATATAGTCTCTCATGCAGTTATGAGTCTGGTATAGCAAATGAGAAACAGGCTTCAGAGTCAGAGGTGCTCTTTTCTTCTCTTAAAGATGATGAAAAAGAGAGTTTTATTGAGCACATGCTATCAAGCCAGTGACCATCACTATGCTCTGCTGTCTCTGTCCCCTGTTTGTGGACAGATTTGTGAGAAACAGAAATGTGCCACCATTTCTTCACAGAGTGGCTGTGCCTCATGCAAGCAGAAGACCATATAGTGGACCAGGTATTTACCTTTGGTTAAAGGGAGTCATTAGGTTGGTTCAATGTTTATACTATAATGACCATAAGGGTTAAGGTTGCAAAGAAAAGGTTTGTAATGTATCGTAGGTCTACAGGACCTTCTTACACAGGAAAAATAATTCTATCAAGCTGTTGTGGTTTAACCTCAGTAGACAGCTAATCCCCCTCAGCTTAATCCCCCCATGAACGGGATGGGGCAGAGAACTGGAAGGGTAAAAGTGAGAAATCCCATGGGTTAACACAAAGACAATTTAGCAGGTAAAGCAAAAGCTGTGCATGCTAGCAAAGCGAAACAAGGCGTTCATTTGTCACTTTCTATGGTCAGGCAGGTGTTCAGCCATCTCCAGGACAGCCCCATCACATGTAATGGTGACTTGGGAAGACAAACACCATCCCTCCCAACATCTTCCCTTCCTTCCTCTTCCGCCAGCTCTATATACTAAGCATAACATCATCCAGTATATGGAATATCTTTTGGGTCAGTTGGGGTCAGCTGTCCTGACTCCTTGTGCCTCCCCAGCCCACTCACTGGTGGGGTGGAGTGAGGAGCAGAAGAGGCCTTGGCTCTGTGCAAGCACTGCTCAGCAGTAAGTAAACATTGTTTATCAATACTCTCTTGGTCACAAATCTGAAACAAACTATTATGAAGAAAATTGGCTTTATCCCAGCCAAAACCAGTAAACAAACCCAGAGATGAAATGAGAAGAGAAGGGAACAGAGGCAGAGGTGGGGCTGGATCTCCAGTGATTTGGACCATGGTCTCTTTCATGCTTCTGCAAACTTTTGTTGACTTCAGAAGAATTGTCTGATTTATATCCACATAATGAATACTGTTATCTTGAGCATTGTGGTTGTTGGGACATCTGTGAACTTTAGTCATATGGTAGTTCTAGGAGTAGAGCAGCACATGATGTTGTAGTTAACAAACCGCTTTATTACCATAGAAAATGGGAACTGACTGCTGCTATCATCATCACATCTTAAGCCCAGAGGCAACACTGAAGTTAGCAGAATTTCACCCAGTTTGTGCTGAGCAGAATATGTCCCAAAATGTTTGTCATATTCAGTTCACTTCCAAAAATCTCTCCAATACAATGTCGGATATGCAAAGAAAAGTGCTGGGGCTTCTATCCTTCTTAAGGAGCACTGCGCATCAGAGAGCTGCAAGCAACAGCCATTGATCCAGAAGCTTGTGCAATATATGTGTGTTTGTGTCACATCAACAGTGGAAGGTCACATTTAATTTTCTCCCAGAAGAGCACCCTCTGAGCTGACACATGGAGATAAAGATGCTACTCATTATAGTGGTTGTGATTTTTCTACCCAAATAGGTTATGTGGGGAGGAGATCAGACTCCAGTCCCTGGAGTGCAAACCAATCTATAACGGCAGCCCCTCAGCTTGCTGAGCCAGCAGAGCAGCTCCTGTTTGCTTCCTAATTTCAGATAACAGTTAAACATAAATAATAATAATACCAAAAAGTCTGATTATCTCACAAGAACGTTTAAGTGCTGCATATAATCTTTAGGGGGAAAAATAAAAGAAGAAAGAAAGAAGAAGATAAAACTCTGAATTGAGTGTTTAATTCGCTGGTACTAAAGTATACAGAATTCAGTCCTCTTTACATCTACATTAAAGATGCAAAATGCAAACCAGGGCGTTTTGAAAATCTGTGGGATGATGGTGAATTTTTTAGTTATATTCAGCATTTTTTTCTCAGGGACAGCTAGATCCTGGAGTGGCAGATCCTCGGCTATCTTCTTAAAGAAATTATAAGGATATATTTTTATACCAGGATAAAATATATCTCGTCTCAGTAGGAAGCATCCCCAGTGATTTTCCTAAATTGAGTCGCACAGTTGTCCCATGCTTTGCCATCAAGGACTTGCCTCGTGTCTGCTCATTCAGGCCACTTCCACTTTGTTTGCAGGCTTGGCAATAAATAAGTACTTATCAGGTTCCCAGCATGAATTCTGGAAGGGTTTTGAAAGTGTGGGAATAAGAGGGGTTAATTAATACATACGTATTGGGGAAAGGAAAGAGACAAGATATAGAAAGATAGGTACCAGGATCTAAGAAAAGAGGGTAGGAGAGGTGTCTCCATAAATGGGGAATAAACTAGGAGATCTCCAGCTTGGGAAGATTGTTTTATTAGCAGCATAACCTGGAGGAGAAGTGGTAAGACGGTGAGTGAAAGAGGAGGAGAAAGAGGCAGGTGTCTGGAGACAGTGGGGAAAATGCTTAGCACACAGGAAAGAGGAGAAATAAAGATGGCTGAGAAGAATGGTAGGGGTCCAGAACTGGTGGGAAGGGACTGAAGATTGCATTTCTATGAAAGCCGGTTGGCAAAGGAACTTCAAAGGTTCCATTCCCCATCATGCAAGTGCTAGGACATGGGACAATTTCCTGCTTTTACTGAGAGGCTTTACATGGTGTGTCACAAGGCACAGTGTTAGACCTTGAAGACCAAGTGCTTAACTGCTTGAAAAATGCAGTAATTCCTTAAAAGGAGCTGCCTGGGGAATCTCATTGCATTTGTACAATAGAATTTGTACATAAAAGACAAGAATCATCAGATCCTACACATATGGGCCAGAGCTGCTGAGGTGCACAGGCAATGAAGAACAGACTGATAAGTATGAGCCGCCATCTCTGTAATGCCTGGAAAGTCTTTACCTTTTTTATTGTGCTTCTTGTCTGTATAGAAGAAGGATAAAAAGCAGGGTGTTTTGGGAGACATTGAAGTTTCACTTCCTCTTGGTCTGTTTCTTTTGCAAACTTTCATGTGCACCTCAGGTCTGGAGACCTAAACAAGAATGAAGAAGCTCCAAGACTCAACTTGTCCCTCTGGGAAGGGGCCAAAATCTTTGGCTTTTCTTTCTCTAGAAAGCAAAGCAATTTGTCAGTGGGAATGATGCCAGATTGGGTACCAGTGATGTGGCGGTACTGTAGTACCCTGAGACAGCTTCCTCCTCCCCCATTCCCAGCACATGAAAGCCTGTAGAGCCAGGAGCGAATGCCCACCCATTACTGTGGTTTTGTTAGTGAAGTGCTTGAACACAGAATTGTTTATGGACCCAGCACCACTCTCTGGCAAGGCGTGTGTGGAAAGCAGAACTGTAGTTTGTTACATATTGCCTCGCCTCTCTCTTTCACAGCTCTGGGGAAGACGCTTAAGAAGGAAAATGAACAAGTAAAGAGATTTTTTTTCTCTTTCATTTCTATGTATGGGGGGTGATCCCATGAAGCAGGAAAGTATTTGGGATTCAGAGCAGTGTTAGAGCAGGTTTCAGTGCAATATTGTTGTTTCCTTATGTCTATTCTTGGCTCAGTTCCTTTTTAAATGGAAATGCTTTTTAGTTGTTGTTTTATTTTTAAATGTATTTTCAAGATGCGGTTTTATTTATGTGCATGTCATGCTTATGGTAGCAATCATCTGGTTTGCATTTGCACATTTAGTATGGACGCACTTTCATTTAGTATGTGTGTATTTTCTTTTTCTATTTGCACATATGAAGAATAGTGTTTAAAATAGCAAATTTAATAGATTTGCACTTAGGAGACTTCAGGAAACGAAAGCACTATCATGTAGAAAAAATCTGCGTTAAGCTGGTTTCTCTAGTCTGGAATTGACAATTGTATTCACTGTATGTGTGATTAAAGAATAAGCAGTGAAGCTTGGAAAAGAAAAAGCAAAGCAAAGGGAGAGTTATTTTTTCCTGTTTGTGAATGTTCACAGCAATAGAGGGAGCAGGATTTTTGTTCAAACCAGAATGTTTCTCAAAGTTCTTATGTGACATTCCAACTCTTTAAAACACGAGGACTGGGGAGGAGAACATAAGTTCAAGCAATGAGAAGCCTGGAAAGTGAGAAGGGCCAAATGAAAAGCACCTTCAGTTTATTTCTGGGGATGATGGAGAAAAGAGATGCTTATCTAAAAGACAGTAAGTGCTGTGCTAAGCAGGGAGAAAAACCAGCACAAACCCATCTTTAATCCTATATGACTCTACTTTCCAAACGTATGTTGTCTTCACATTGCAAAAGAGCAATTGAAAGACATTGATTCTGTTTCATAGTTTCTAATGATAATGCCTCAACTCTCTGAATAGAAGACATTTTAGGAAAAAGAATCATAGAATCACAGAATCACAGAATGGTTTGGGTTGGAAAGGACCTTAACATCATCCAGTTCCAACCCCTCTGCCATGGGCAGGCACACCTCACACTAAACCGTGCCACCCAAGGCTTCGTCCAACCTGACCTTGAACACCGCCAGGGAACAAGTGCAACAAGTCTACAAAGGGGGAGAACGCACTCTCATTGTGATTAATATCCTGCTGCTGCTTACATATGGTCCATACTGAGTCAATGGGTAAAGGTAGTCAACCTTGAAAGCAGTATGCAAACATAGCCTTAATTAGATGTTTCAAAGGTCCAATTCGCCTGTCCAGGCACCTCTCTTTCTGATTGATCTCTCCTAGAAAGTCAAGGGATAATCCTAGGAGTGCCATGTATTTGTACTCCACAGCAATATCCTAGAAGTTTTCAATCAAAAAGCAAGTAAGGGAACCAAAAGCAGAAAAAGTTGGTCTATCAGTTGGCTTATTCATTAACAGTTATAATGCCTATTTCTGTGAAACAAAGGAAGGTAATCCTTATTGGTGCACATCACAGAATATCTGATGTCCCTGCCTCTTGCTCCTGATTAGCTCTTTTTACTCTCTGCTTAGATTTCCCGTGGGGAATGATTCTGAAAGACAAGGGGGAGGTACTGGGGCAGAGGGGCAATACTGGGCAGTGCCACCAGCCTGCTTGAAAGCAAAATGTGTCATCTGCATGGCTGGAGGGAACAGATGGGATTGAACTGGGACTGTTTTGTGTGCATTTCGTGTTTGTCATAAATCCTAATTATTCTATTCATCACCAAGCTCTGCTAAATCCAGAAATCTACTAAACTTTGAAACACTTACCTATGTAAAAGGGTATCAGTGTAGCTCATTTTGTCACCTTCCTTTCTGAGCTCAGTATCCACACGTGTGGGGAGGACACCATAAACTTATTTCTCTTCTTCCTTTCTCTTTATATCTTAAAAAATGAGGGCTGAAGAAAGAACTTGAAAAGAAGAGGAAAATGAATATTTTCCTTCAACTGAAGGCATGGTGGAAATCAAATCACACATGCATGTATGATTTATTCATACATAACTTTGTTCTGTCTGATATCTTCTGTTTTCTCATTTATAGGAAGAAGCACTATTCCCTATAGTCCCCAATACATTTCAAACAACAGCAATGAGATGATAAGTATTGCTTTTCCTTGCTAGCCTACCTTCTAGAAGGCTTTTTGTCTGACTTATTTTGGTGAAATAGAAAAAGAACCCAGAATGTCCTTTCTTAGGGATGAGGATAGTTCTTTCAAATGTTATGTCATGCATTTATCTTGTGTTTCTGCACAACAGAGGATAGAAATAAAATGCACGCAGTTACACCTTATAATAATAATAATAATAATGATGATAATAATAGTAATAATAATAGAATAGTAGTTACTGGCTCAGCTATTGACTTCAGACTTTGAGCAATCCACTTGTCTGACTCTGTGTCTTCTGCAGAGCATCTCCTCTGCAACACAGTGATGTAAAAGAAGCTGCTTAAAGAATTTAAGGTCATCAGAGAAAAAGCACCATGTGAATGCATCATATTGTGAGGCAGGGGAATATTAATGGATGGCTAAAATTAGTTGGGAAAAAGAATACCTTAGCAGCTAGACCAGTAGGAAACTAGCAAATCTTTTGGCACCACTGACTTGGGTGCCTCTTTCATGTTGAGTGATGGAAGCTGATAAAGACACAATGGAATATGAAACGCTCGCCCCACGACTTCTTTTGTTTGGGGAACAATGACTTTCAGATGCAATTAAAGGCAGAGGCGTGGAAATTGTGTGCTTGCACTGTGTTTGCATGGGCATGGAGTTTTGTGTCTCTAGTATACCTCCCTCCAGTTATTGAAGTATTCTTTAAAAGGGTTGTAAAAGTGCCTTTTCCATTTTTGTTTTTAAGTAGTCACTAAAAATGGACTCTCTGGCACATTATTGCTATTATTAATTCACTTCTAATCACATGTATTACAAGGCAAAGCCTGAGAGGAGATTGAAACATGATATAAAAGGTGCTAATTTGATAATGAACAGCAATCCACAGTATGTCTCCTGTGCATTTTCCTCATATAATTCCTCTTGATCCCTTAGAATCTCACATGCCAAATGAAGCAGCTGAGTTAATTTTATTTCCCTGTGTCTTTTGCTTGTGAGGTTTTCCTTTTTTTAACTGTGGCTGGTTTTCATTCTGGAACGGCAAATGTTTCCTGCTGTAAGGTGTGGAACAGAACAGCAGTTGTGGCTGCATGCGCTATCCAGCCCGTCATGAGACATTTTGGGCCCTGGAGCTTTCAGTGGTGTTTGTGCGAATCATGTAGACTATGTACCCCAGGAGGCAACATTTCCACTTTATTCAACTTCACAAGTTAAAGATGAAGGTGGCTGTCAGGTGGGGTACTGAAATGGAGTGTCTCCAGCAAATCACCCCTGTATGTTTCAGAAGCACAGAATACCCTGTCCTGATTTCTCTGTCACTATCTGGCTTCTGGCAAACTGTCAGCACTGTCCACATTTGGGTAAGATTTGGAGCCTGTAGAATAACTAAATCTCTATAATAACTACCTACCATAAAGTGTAAGTGGAGCAATCCCAGGAAAAGGTTTCCTCCACTGCACTAAAGGCTCTGTGTTCCTTTCCAGGTTCTTTGCAACCCTAGAAATAACTGATATGGGAAAGTCTTCAAAAATGCAGATGGCCTCTAGTTCCTACCTCATAGAGAGATCTTGAATTTAAAGGCATTGGAAATATGGTAGATCTATGTCTTAGTGTGGCGTGTTCTTCTTAGGGCATCTCCTGTCAAAGCAGTATGAGGCTACTCAATTGTACAAATATTTACTGATATCTTCAGCCTCTGATCTCTTGCCCTTGAGTACACAGTGGCAACTACTTCTGCCATGGCTTGGGAGCATGGGCTTAAATACAGTGGAAAGCACATCACTTAGACTAGACTGTTCATCTCAGCAAAGCAAATTAGATAAAGACCTACAGACTGATAATAGGGCTGTGGATGCCTCTCCATAGTTCCCTGATCCCACTTGCTCGTAATAAATACATTATTGGGAGCTTGTCAGTGAATGTGTGGGATTTTCTTTAGCATGTATAGGAGGTGCCTTTATTTTCTTGGGAAGAGTATTTGAGCTTCTGTAGAGCTATACAAAATTAAGAAGTATTGGGGAAGGTGATTAGTTCTTTATCATTAGAATTACAATTTATCTTTGCATATTCTGCTTACAAGTATGACACCATGATTCGTCAACCTAGAATATGCCTCAAAATTGTTTTCAGGGCATTGTGGATCTTGAAAAGATCAAATCGGATGCAGAGAACTCAGGAATCCAAATTTATGGATGTTTTATTCAAGCCGGTCAATGGGTCCCCTTAAAGGTTCACAAGCTCTCTGCGTGAGCACAATCTCATTAATACATTCATTGTAACTAACCAATGGCAGGCGAAAGAAGGGCTAAGATGAAGCAGGATGCATGGAGTGGTCTGAGGAGGTCCAGCAGAGAGTGGGAAGTGCCATCTTTTGTTCCTGATTTCATTTCTTAGTTGTACAGCAAAGTAACTGTAATGGAAAGTCCTGCAAAGCAGCCATGGCATCAAATTTAGTGATTGAGTTTTTGTCCCAAGGAATGAAACTCCAGGACTTCACTCACCCTTTGAACACACAGAGTAGGCGATGCAAAATGAAGTATCACAGCAATTTTGTTTTGCAGAGCTGCTACCGTCTTGTGATATGCGTGAGCCATACTTTCTCTTTAAACGTCAAACGCACTACCATTTACTGGCGTAGGTGGATCTCCCTTTGCCTTCAGGAATGGCAAGTTTTACTTATCCAGACCTTTGATCTACAAATGTTCCCTGTGGAGCAGTGAGACTTGATGAGGACTCAAGTGCAGAGATTGATAAAGAAATCAGAATGTGACCCCAGTGAAGAAAGGACTATAACTGTTGCCTGTTATCAAACCAATGTTTATAGTATTGTGGTAACACCTTTGGCAGCTCTGGCCTGTGCTAAGCAAGTATTGCCCAGACTTTGGTTACAACCCATCCAAACATTTCAACTACATCTTGCAGCTTCTTTTATTACCTATGTCACATATAACAAAGACTAATGGCAGGTCTGAAGACACAAGAGACCACTACTCATCAATGTGGTGTATGTGCTCTTTACTATGGGAAAGATGACAACAAAGAAGATTTCATCTATATAAACTATTCTCATTAAAATCTATGTGCAAAGTATGCTAACTTGTTTCAAACCCAAATATACACCCAAATTACTTGGGTAAAGTAGAAAGGAGGGCACAGGAAAGAATTAATTCCTGGAGATTCTATCCCTCTGTGGTCATTTAAAAGGCAAAAGCAAAAGGAAAACATGGGTATGACCTAGCCTACTTTTCACCTAACACTTTATTTTTTACTCCAGAAAGAACAGAATCACCGATTATAATTCTGACTAGTCCAACATCCTTCTCCATCCTTTACAGTCTTCAACATCTTTTGTTTCTTTTCCAAACATCTATTTTAGTGCTAAAATATTTTGGCCTGTGCTCAGATTCTCTTATGTTTCAGTAACTACAGCTTTTCTCTCTGACTTTTATCCCTTCAATCTCCCAAGTTACTCCATCTAAAATGTCTTTGCTGAAGTTATCATAGAATCGGAGGGTCATGTAGGTTGGAAGGGACCTCAGAAGGTCTCTGGCCCAACCTCCTGTTCACAGCTGGGTGAGCATTGAATTCAGACCAGATTGCTGAGGGCTTTCTTCAAGTTGGGTTATCAAAATCCCAAAGGATGGAAGTCCCACCATTTATCTGGGCTTGAATATTTCATTCCAGATTTTCTTTTTGCTTTTATAGAGATGGATCCTTCTATGTCATACACCTCTGCTTGGTTCCATCTTCTTAAAAACTTGCTCGGAGGTGCTGTAAGGCTGCTATGAAGTCCCTGCTGAACAAACGCAGCTCTGTCAGCCTTTTCTTGTACATCATGTGTTCCAACCTCCTGACCACCTTGGTGGCCTATGCTGGACTCCCTGAAGTTTTTCAACAGCCTTCTTTTGTTAGGGGCCCAGCTGGATGCACTATTCCAGATGTGGCTGGATGAGCACTGAGTAATGGGAAAAAAATACTTCTGAAACATTCATTTTCCCTTATTCCAATCACTTTTTTTCTTTTCTTTTCCTGGCTTCAAATCTCTTTCTGTTTCAGGGAAAAATAAAAAAACAACAAACCCAAAACAACAAAAAAAAACCCAAACCAAACAAAACCAAACCAAAAACCTCCAAACCCACAATCATAGAATCATAGAATAGTTTGGGTTGGAAAGGACCTTAAGATCATCCAGTTCCAACCCCCCTGCAGGGACACCTCACATCAAACCATGCCACCCAAGGCCTCATCCAACCTGACCTTGAACACCGCCAAGGATGGAGCATTCACAACCTCCCTGGGCAACCCATTCCAGTGCCTCACCACCCTCTCAGTAAAGAACTTCTTCCTTAGATCCAATCTAAACTTCCCCTGTTTCAGTTTGAACCCGTTACCCCTTGTCCTGTCACTACAGTCCCTGATGAATAGCCCCTCCCCAGCATCCTTGTAGCCCCCTTCAGACACTGGAAGCTGCTCTGAGGTCTCCACGCAGCCTTCTCTTCTCCAGGCTGAACAGCCCCAACTTTCTCAGCCTGTCTCCATACAGGAGCTGCTCCAGCCCCTGATCATCCTTGTGGCCTCCTCTGGACTTGTTCCAACAGTTCCATGTCCTTTTTATGTTGAGGACACCAGAACTGCACAAAATATTCCAAGTGAAATCTCATGAGAGCAGAGTAGAGGGGCAATCAGTAGGCATTTTTTCTACTCTTCTTGTTTGCTGTTATTCACCTTATTGACATTTTACACTCATTTTCTCTGTTGTTTTGGTTTTTTTTTTTGGCCACTATTTTTCTTTCCTTTTGGATTTTCCCTTTTCTTCACTGTTTGTCAGATCTTTTTTTACTTTTTTTTCTTAATTAGGATTCCAGATCCTTTGTATATCAACCTTTCTACTTCTAAAATAGACAGAGGTAGTTACAGGAGCTGTTGAAGCATGAGCCACCCTCTGCCTTCCAACAATCTTGTTTATTTCTGACTATATACCCTCTAAGTTTAAATATTCTCAGCATCCTTCAGCAACCAGCATCCAACTCACAACATCCTCAATATGTCGAGAACATAAATACTCATTTTTATTTTCCTCTTCAAATCCCTGGGTCTCAATGGTATCTTGTGGAAGGAGTTCCATGTGGAGCTGGCTATGGGAAATGTCAAGTTTCTTGATGAAAGCAGGAGGCTGTCCAGTTGACAAGAGATGATTCCAGCCTTCTACTCAGCAGAAGGCTTGGGGATTGCAGCTCCTAAGCAGACATGGGGGTTTGAAGTACTATGATTTCTGTCCCATAAAACACTGCTGAAACAGGCAGGAAAGTAATTAGGCCTAGCATGCTTTGATTACTTTTCCCATTTTTTAATTTTTCCGAACTTCAGGGGTGCTGGCAACTGGTGTAATAAAAGAAAGTAACTTGTTCAGCAACAGATCTTCTTCCATGTCCCGTCACGGTATACAGATGAGGAGGTAACCAAATCCTTGCTGGGATAGTGCTCATTATTTTGTTCTTAGCTAAATTTAACACATAATATATTTCCAAGGTTTAGATTAACATGGTTATGATGATGGCCTCAGGGTTGGAATATCTCAGTAAACAAGGAGATTCTGGTATTTGTTATCATCTCTATAGATTCATATTTAGAATTGAAAGAAACATCTGCAGCTAAGAGACGTATTTTGGTGGTAAAACTGAGTTTTGACCTGTCTTTTCCATGATTTGTTGGATCTCCAGAAGCTTAGCTCAACAGGAGTCAGTGGGAACACACCAGGCAGCAAAATGACAAATCTCAATGCTGAGTTTTGATTTATGTGTCATAAGTGAACTTTACTATCGTACATCAGCTCTGACAGAAGGAGGCTGAGGACACTTCCAGTGCCTCTTTGGCTCTCTGAAACCATGTCCTGTTCTATCATTCTCATAGTGAATCTGTTACTGTTAATTTCTTTTTTGGGTTCAACAAAGGACACAGCCTGCAAGGAGTCTGTTTATCAGTTTATTATTCTATCACCATATGTTCTCAAATTCCCTGTCCTTTTGCTTTCCCATTTGGAAAAAAATCCCAAAAAACCCAATAAAGAAGCTTGCCAAAACTCGAGATCTGCAGCTGAAAATCTCTGAACGTTGGTTTAATTTTGTCTTTCCTGTCTTACTGTCAAGGGGATGATCTAAATGGAGAGGCAGCACCTTTGCATATACTCTGGACATGCTATTCTTGGAAAGATTGCCAATTACTGGCAGTTTATCCTTCTGCCATTTTGTCTCATCTTCCACCATTTTGTCTCCCAAAAGGCAGAAAAGGGAAAGAGAACACTAAAGGGAAATGTAGACAGGGAAAGAAAGGGGTAAAAAAAGGTTAATTAGTGAGTTGGAGAAGTGAGTGGTTATTTTTGTTCCTTTTTCTCTGTCAAAGTAGGGCACTTGTTGAGCTGTGAAGCTTAACAAGGAGCAAGTGGGGGGAAAAGAAAGCCTCTGTTCTTTCGTGCTGCTTCTTTTAGTGTTCTGCTCGAAGTTCGAGTGGCTGCTAGAGAGAAGCACTTCACTCTGTTCTTCCCTATTTCTTTGTGCCCCCATTTGTCATCGCCAGGGAAAGGGAGGATAAAGACTGAAAGAGGGGATGAAAAGCAATTGGTGATCACAGGGATGAAACTTTCTGACCGCACCTGCAAAGACAGATTGCAAACACTGGGTTCATCTTCCTCTCCAGTTTGGGATAACAAAACACATACACAATGACGGAGTTGGGTTATGTGCCTGCAAACCCTTTGATTATGTTTCTAGCATTTCCAAGCCTGAAAACTGGCTCTCCCCTTTCCTTCCTTCTGTTTCAGCATCTTTGGTTCTCAATGACCAAAATTGCTGCCAACATGCCCATATTTTACTTTTTCCAAAAGGATTACCTATGAGAACCTCCCTGTTGTATCCTTAGGAGAGGAGTTAGCAGAAATTACACAATATGAAGAGAGAGAAGTGAAGAAAATCTGGTGAAAACGTGGTTTGAAAACCCTTATAGTGATAGCAGTGATAATAAACACCCCGAGGCTCAGGCACATGTGGGAACAGGGGCTGTGCATCCCTTTCTTCCAGGCCCCCTTCCTCTCTACCTGTCCAGCCTTCTGCATGCACATATTCAATCTTCCCCTATTGCTGCAGGAGGATGAGAGAGAGCTGAATTTCCAGGATCTGAACATGATGCTTGCTTCTTGCAGCAGTGACAGAAATTCTTTTCCACCTCCATGATATCTTATTAGGGCAACAGACTCACTCATCACAGATATTAATGCCAGACAAAAGCATCTGGGAACCTGTGAAGCCAAGAAATACAAGATCCCTGGAAAAGGCAGCTCAGTGTCATCACAAATTGTTGCTTTTGCAAAGGCTTCAGGGAGGAAGGGGGATCCTCCTGACAAGCAGACTGTATTAATTTCATCCCTCTTCTGTAATCTCACTCTCTTTTCATAGCCTGTCCCAAGCCTTTTGACCAGACAGATCAGGTAATAGTTCCGATTGGTAAAAACCTGCCTGTTTTCTCTGCAAACCATTTCACTCAGCTGCTCTTCCAGAGTTTTAGCGCTACTGACTTACTGCCAAAAATACATCCCACCCCGAGTGCTTCTGTAAACTTGGACAAGATGTGGAGTAAATTATTGGCCACACTTCTTTGTTTGCAAGCTGTCCTGGACATGTAGCAGCAGATCATCCTTTGGTCTCTGTTTAATAGATGCATACTGGGAAGAGTGTGTTATGTGCCACATTTATGAGTACTTAGCACTGCTTCAAGAAAAAAATCCCTTTCTTTTAGCTCTTTTAACCCTATTTTTTGTAAATACTCAGCTTCAGACTCCTGTTGGAATGTAGTAGGAAGGGGATGTGTGCTGAAGGCTTCTGTACTGAGCGTATTAAAGACAGAGCTATGAAATTCAAGGGCCTTCTTGCCTTTCCCCATCAGTCTTACATCACTGAAATTCCACTGGTTTCAGTGAAACTGTTCATGATTTATGTTTACTCAATTGAGAGAAGGATGAGGCCAGTAATTTCTAGTTCTGCACAAAGGCAGAGGTTCCCATGAAGTGTCCTGAATAGTAAAATAACATACAGATGGGTACTCGTGAGTACATCGTTTATAAGTAGATACCGTTATGCCTTCCTTATAACTAATCAAAGTCCAATACAACTGGTAAAATATAGAAATATTAATTTCCCTTTGAGAAAAACTTAGTTAAGAGAAATGATCTCTCTCAGCTCATGGGCCAGATCATGTGGTGGCCTCTGTAGTTCTTGTAGTAAGGCCATGATTCAGTGAGGCACACCAGCTTGTGCTTTTCAGGAGTAATCTCAGCTGAGTTGCTAAGTAGCTCAACTGCTTTGCAGGCTCGAGCAAGATAAATCAAACCATCAGGTGAGATATTCTGCTAAATCTAAATGTTCAGGATTGCATAAGACTTTGAGGAGATAAAAAATAAGAGATACTGCAGCAGCCTCCATCTCTGCGGCTCAGTTTGAAGCTCGCTGTAACCTAACTGAAAAGTGCAGTTAATTTCTAGTTTTCTTTAGTGTTAACAAGAGGACAGAAAACCCTGCAGACTGTGTCCCACATAGCCCAGTCTTAAACCACAGACATACGTGGCAGCCAAGATACCAGTAAAAGATGCTTGGTGGGATGGTGTGAGCAACGAAACGGTAATAGTCGCAAGCTTGCTGATATCTGTATATGGCTCAGACAGTATGTTGTAATGAACCCAAAAATATCAGAGCACTATTAAGGCCTTGACAAAGGCTTCAAACTTCCATGTGATTAAGGTATTATTTCTGCTGTACAGATGTAGCATGCAGACTAATTGATTTGTCCAACAGGGAGGAACACAACCCAGGTGGCCACCTCCGTATTCCTGCCCTACAATTATAAGGACACTATGTATGTTTCAATTAGATTAGATGAGATGCAAAATAGGCCCCTTTACAATGTTCTTCATCTGTGTTAGCTTCTTAGTGCCGCACTGCCAATACTGTAGTGATTGCTTATGTCAGTCGCCAAAACAACTCCCCCAAAAGAAAGCTGCACTGACACACTTTAAATATTCAAAATAAATCATGAGTTTCTGTCATGTGGAAACAAAAAACTAATGATACAGTGAAAGGCTACATTTCCATAACTCTGACTCACATCTACATATTTCCCATTTGAAAGTCAATGGGAACCGTGTGGCTAAGTGCTATGTGACTCTGAAAAACACAAAGGCAGCCTGCCTCCTCCTCGGCAGCCACAGCTCCGTCCTCCCGCAGAGGAATCACCTATGTGATTTGCATCTGATTTCCTTGCTAACCTGCAAGAGAACTGGAGCCAAACAGTAGGAGATGCACCAATGGGATCTGAATATTTAGCAGCACATGAACGAGGGGTAATTGATTCCCATCTTGGGTATCCTCTTTGCATAGTCGGGAGGGAGCTGGAGTTGAGCTAATATATTCATCAGCTGTTAGCTTCTCCTGACAAGGAGACTTTTAACCCCATAAATATCTTCTCCTGAGGAGCTTCAGGTCAACCCTTTACATATGGAAATTCATTTTTCCATCTATAACAGGTTGGCCAAAAGCACACGTGGACATTGGGATAATGATCTCTAAAGCCAGATGGTTAAACAATAACATGACTGCTTGGATGCATTTCTGGTGCATATAACTTGATTTTGTCCCACTGGAGTTCCTTCACCTCTGTGAGATGTGAAGATGATCAAATGGCCGATGTATAGCTAAGCAAACGAAAGCCAGAGTTCAGTTGTCCTCTCTGTAATATCATTTTAGGTAATGTCAAGCTGGTTCCTTGAAGGTGTGCTCTCGACTGGCTTATTTTTTTATTCATTAAAAGAAAATCAATTTTGGACTGTGCACACTTTGTCCTGGCTTCTTTAGTATCATTTGATTAAAGAAATTGAAGGTGTTTAAAGCTTTTTTTTCAGTTCTCTTGAAAGCTCTCTACAACAAGGGAGAAACACATTAAATCCCTTGTTGCTGCAGTGAAGTCTAATCAGCGACACTTTCGCAATCACAGGAGTCCATTGGCAAAGACCACACTTCTAGGCTTGCAGACTGGTTGCACTATTAGAAAATAGAAAAACTGAAAAATGCCAAGATTTGTACATGCACAAATAGAACATAAAACTTAGTTTTAGGTTAATTTCTTCAAAAATGAGGTTAATGCGATCCCACTGCTCTTCTTATATGCATTAGGTTTCTCTTTTTCTCTCTGCCCTTGCTACCACTTCTCAGTCAGAGAGCAGTCCCAAAGATTGTTGAAGGTGACCCTATGGACAACCTAAGCAAGGGGGCTCAGTAATAGCTCACCACTTGCAGTACAGCAGAGTGTAACCTCAAGAGAGAGCGGAAACTGTGCCTCCAGCTGGAATCTGCACCTTTCTAGACGCACTGGTAATTAATTACAGAGACACAGCTCTATAGAGAAATGGGTTTCTATCAGTTTCTATTGAAATCAGCTTTCCGGCCTTAATGCTGCTTCATGCTGCAGTGGACCTGGTGGCAGGAGACAAGCCATCAGGTTTGTGTTAATGCTGTGGTTTTAACTTCAGCGCAATGCAAATGTCTGACTACTTCACAGGGCGTTCTGAGTAATGGTGAATTAATTTTTGTTTAAATGTTTAGAGATCCCAGAAGCTACACAGATGGGAAACCTTTTCATTCATAATGTAGGGCCCCTGACTCAGAAAACCGTTCTGCCCCATCCATTTACTAATTCAGCATCATTACAGTTTCAAAATCAACATGCATTTATGAAACAACCTGAGTGACAGTCAGCAATCAGGACTGTTATGGACTCGTAGGTTAGCAATTAGGGAATTATTAGCAATGTGGATTTAGTCATTTAAGTTGTTTGTGGTGAGTGGTGTTTGTTGGGTGGTGGTTTTTTCCCCCTGTGGTTAATTCAACAGATGTAAAAACAAGTGTTTAGCCATCAAAAAGGGAATTGGAGGTTCCTGCTTGAAAATCTGCTGCAAATAGTGGCTTCAGCTCTTACTGACTAATTAAGCTTAGCTGCTGGAGGACTGCTAGATTAGCATGTCACAGGGCCACCTCTTCTAAGGCCCCTTATAGTGCCACAAAAGATTAAAAGAAAGCTGAGGAGAGGGCAATTCCACTGCATTTAAAGCAGTCTAAGTTATTCGTTAGTCAAGTGGCTGCGTTGTCCGTGAGATTTCCAGGTAGTGATTGCCTGGACAGAAAAAATAATTATAAATCATTCCTTTTAGCTTTACTTTTCATTTTAACCTTCTATCCTTATTTCCTTTGATTTTAAAGCAGAAATGCATACTTCCTTGCATCTTTAGGAGTGAAGTGCACTTTGCTCTTAACCGTTCCTTTAGTGCATTTACGGATGATCAGATTTGCCGTTAATGCTTCTACTATTAATTTTACTTCAGCACTGAAGTGCTTTGCTGGTGAGCAAGGGATATTAAGCAAGCAAGGCAACTTGTCTTGAAGAGAAGGGATCTGTCTTCTAAGCTGAGGAGGGAGTTCCCAGAGCAGCAAGGACAATATTAATTACAGCCTTGGGAGCTGGGTGGGCATAAATTGGTGGCCTTTGTGTCAACTATATCACTATTAATTAAACCTGCAGCTGGTCATATTGTCCATGAAGGTGCTGTACTGCACTCAATCCCACCATGGGACAGGAGATTACTCATCACTAGTACAAAAGATCCAGGGGGGTTGGTTCTCTTGTGCATAGATGAGGGTTTGTATTGTCACCACTAAAGGTAAAACTTTGCCTTTTGGTGCTGTGTTCAGAGGACCAGAGAGTTCATCGTTCTGATTAGTGCCACACCATCATAATGCCTTCCTGAGGCTCAGGGGAGAACATGCACTAGGAACTGTAAGCGTGAAGCTGCATGTCTCCTTCTTGCATTTCCTTTGTGCCCTGACAGCTCATTTCACTTCTTGCTGGGTTGACCAGCTGGTTGACTGGTGCTGGTTCCCCATCACCTTTTCCTTTGATGAATTTCTTTCAGCCTTGAAAGGCATCATCTTCAGGTGAAATGGTGAGTAAAAGCCCTCATTAGACTAGCAGATCACCTGTACATTTAATGAAATTGAATTTCAACTTAAAATATATAAGCAAAACCAAAAAAATAGTTGGAGGAAAAGCTACAGGAACACCACTGATTCAGAAACCCCTTTCATTGTATAGACTTTATATAAAGAGAAGGCAAAAGCGGTTGGCTGTTGCATGGATTTGAGGTCCATGCAGCTGGAGATGCCCATAGTGAGCACCAGACAGGCGGCTCAAATGCCTCTATATCCTCTTTATAGAGGGATATCTAGGATAGCAGAAAGCCCCAGCTCCCAACACAGCCAGGCACCAGGAACTCATGGGTTTTCCAAAGTGGGTGATCTCTCATCCTGCTCTAATTCAAGAGTAACACACACATCGCTGCCTAAATCTCAAGGAAAGATGGAAAGGAATGAATAAAATAGGAAACCACATCCTGAGGTCTGTACGGATTGAAGACTTGCTGAAAGACTCAATCGGGCTGTTGGGCCCACTTCAGAAAGGATGCGTAAGCACATGATTAACTTTAAGTGTGTGCTGAAATCCCACTGATGTCTTTAAGGCCTTAAAGATGCCCTAAAATCAAGATATTTCCTTTGAAATCGGTATGACTGCTTGTGTCTTCCTGCATCACAGTTCAGATGCTTTCTTGTTTCCAGGCCTTAAAGCTGCAAAATGAAAGGAGGCCATTTGCACTTTCCTACTAGAAGCCATACATTTAAAGGAGAATATTTGCTGTATAGGAAAACTAAACTATTAAGTAGACTCTAAAGTGCCTGTGATTTGGGTCCCTCCCTCATGCATTATCAGGCTCTGCAGACCTCCAGGATCTCATGATGGTGCTTACAACAGTCTTGTCCTCAGGCTGCGTGTCTAATACGAGTGATTTTATATTTTCTCCCACTTTTCCATATATATGCAACCTGCAATAGTAGAAAATCTAACTTTCGATATGGTAATTGCCTTATTTAACATTTGAATATGGGAAGCATTTTGTTCCATTTAGAATATTTCCCATCTTCCTGCTGCCAACCACAGGGAGTTATCATTGATCTCTTTAGACAGTCCAGGAACCATGTATCTGAAGAGCCTAAAAAATAAACCAATTTAAAAATAAATATATAAAAAAAAGTAAATTTACCTAAAAAATAAATATCTGCCTTAAACCTGTGATCTTTATAGAGGTTCTCACAAGCTGATGGTTTCCAGCCGATGAAATGAAGGGAAAAAATACATTGCAGCAGGTTTGCAGCGGGTTATTTTCTGACCATGAAGCAGGGACATTATTATTCCAGCTGTTCTTGAAGGAGCACAGACAACTAAAATGATGCTCTAAGCAAGTATTTTTCACAACTTTCTTTAGAAGTAACCATGATGGTTATTAAAACTTAACACAAAATGTGCCAGTTTGCACGTTTACTTTCTTTGGTTTTGACTGAACTTGGAAAAGAAAGATGTAATAAACAAAATCATCCAAAGAACTTTTTCTTTGTGCGTTGTAGTCAACTTATTCATCAGATTTTTCGAATTAAGGAATCTGGCTTTTGTATATCACAGGGAAAGATTGCTTAAATGACTTCTGTGGCTATTTTAGTGTGAACTTTTGTTCTTTTCATATTGAGGGTGCTGAGGCACTGGCACAAGTTGCCCAAAGACATGGTAAATGCTGCATGCCTGGAAGTGTTCAAGGCAAGGTTGGAGGGAACCTTGGGCGACATGGTCTAGTGTGAGACATCCATGCTCATGGTTGGGGTTTGGAACTGCGTGACCTTAAGGTCCTTTCCAACCCAAACCATTCCACGATTCTATGATTATATTTCAAACATTTATTAATATTACTACATAGGTCAGTAAAAGGAAGGTTTCCATTTTGCAGACATTCACAGACACAGCCTGTGTCTAACAGTGTCTCCTCTCTTTTCCCTTTCCCGTTTCACAGGGTGCCCTGTTACAGGAAATTGAAGTGGAATTTTGTTATGTACAAGGTTTTTGTCAGTGGGTGCCTGTTGCAAGATGCAAGCAGAGATATGTCCTTTGCTATGTTATTCTCCAGATCTTGTTTGCAAGATGGAAACAAAATAATTAGGTGATCAGTCTATCCGTAATCCTTGAAGGGAGAAAACAGAAAAGGTATTAAAACCTCTCAGCAATTCTGTGGTTTGGAAAAAGCAGAATCACACACAAGCAAGGTTAAAGCTGAATTCCTTTTAAATCTTTAAAGACATCCTGAGCAGCGTTTCAGACTATGGGCAGAAATGCTGCAGAGCAGAGCTTCACTGGGCTCGTCTTCATAAAACTCTAGATTGAATACTATTCCCTGGGAAGCTCGGGAGACAAGGGCAAAGCCATTCAACAGCAGCACATAGATTTTTTAGAAGCCTTATACAGCCCTGGCTATTCTGACCTCTGCAGTGGTCTTGCTGCTTTTTAAGATAGAGGAGAGAGATTTTTATCCTGCTTCAGAAAGTTGTTTATGCAACATGCTGCTTTCCTGTGCTCTGGATCATCTTGTTCAAAAAGCATTTCCTCTACTGTGCGGAAACCATGGGGCTATGTAGGAAACAAGCTTGCCAAAATCAAGGCCAGCCACTTTCACAGGTCAGTTAAGTGGCTACTGTCAGCTTACAGAGTGTAAATGAGTCCACAGAATTCTTCCCAGAGCACAGAAATACTTTGCTGCTGTTATTTCTCATAGACTCGTTCCAGTTCTGATTCCAGACAATGCCTCAAAGATGAGCTCCCTTTGCCCATGGGCAACTGGAGCCATTTGCTGTTCCCAATGCTTTGTGAGCTAAGAGAGAAAAATGGCACAGAGATTAAGTGACATGACAGGCTCTGCTGGACATCAGTGGCAGAGCATGAAATAGTTCCTGCATCTCAAAGCATAGGCTGCTCAGCACCTTTCCTGCTATGTCTGGTGATGGTCACTGCAAGAGGGATGATGTCCATGGTGCTAGCCCAGCTCTTCCCAAAGCATTACAGCAAGCCTTAGACTTGTCGTAACCCCTCTGCCTTGCTTGACTTTTTGCCCCACTTAAGGATATGCATTTAACAGTGGATATGAGTGTCTGGAGGCAGGAAACCGGTAGTTTTGTGTGGTTAGACTGTAAAGTAACCTGCATGCTTTGGAGTAACCTCGCTGAGGCTCTGAATGACGCCTGTGGCCATTAGTTGTCCAGATGTCATTGAAAGTCAATGAGAAGTGAGTGAAATCCTGAGAATGGGTGAGCAGCCAAATGCTTCCATATGCTCATAAGCTTTTCTTCTGTCTAGCACAGTGATCAGCCCAAAATGGCAGCCAGAGAAGGCTTAAGACTGTGAATAGCAATTGAGATAAGCATAATAAATACAAAAGCAAGTGCCTTCCTCTAACTCACGTCATGCTACTCATGTAGCAGGCTAATGACATGGTTTTCAGTTCAGAAATTATGCACTAACCCTACACTGGAGCACAGGAATTATCAGCTTTGCTTCTCTCCATTCCCTGCTTTGGTGGCATTAAAGGGAAAAAGACAAAATCAAGGTGGCCATATAAGAGCTTGGTTTGTGCTTCATCTTCTCCCTCCTTGGGATCAAGAACCAAATCAAAGCAGAACAAAGTAAACAGTTAATTTCTCTCACTGTGTCACATTTTCTGCTTTGGCTTCCATTCAGATGATCCTAGCATTTATTCCATTATACATGCAAAAGCATGGAAAATGAAAACCTAGAAAGGTAAAAATAAGGGATAAATTGTGCATTCTCCACATGTATAGAACGTAGTCCTTCCTATCCTGTTTATTCAGGGAGCACTCTGGAAAAACCCAGGTGAGTTTGAGATGAAAAGGGACTACATGAGATCTTTTTTCTCCTCGCACATATGTCCCACAGCAGGGGAGGGACGCTTCAGTGCTCCATAAACACCTTGCTTTTGTCTTACATCGCTCCTGTGACGGGTTGCATCATGCCTTGTAGAAGTGACACCACTGGAATTGTGCTGTGCAAGTACAAGGGAAAACAGCAACGCAACCCTAAGCTTTGACTGCACATGTCTGACAGCAGCTTATTAAACTCGGAGCAGTCACCAGAAAAGTGAGAAGCAAGCATGTGGATGGGGAAAAAAAGGGTTGTTTCTCACAGCATGAAGGAAAAAGCATTCTCCTTTAAGTGCAAGAAAACAAGGCAAGGGAAACAAGTCCTGCATTGGGGGAGGTTCTTTTTTATATAACTCCAGTTTGGGATGTCACTTGCTAATATGGTCTCTCCAATTTAAATCTCATCAGCCCAAATATTTGCACATGCTAATTTTTCAGCTGAGGCCCCTTGATCTGTCATATTCCTGTGAATCCTGTTTTCTGTTGGCTCATTCTTTGGGACAGCTTGCCTCCTTTTGGATTTGTTATTAAAAGATAATATTGACTTAGTTTCCTTTACACTGAGCAACAGCCTTGTCTCCTAAAGCCTGCCTCGGCTTGTGCATGAGTGCATGTGTGCATGTGTGTATGTGAGACAAGCTGCTCTCAAAGACTCATTTCCTGCTGCTCTTAATGACAAGAATAATTAGCATCATCTTCCAGGGACTGCTTGCTGTCCTGTGTCCCACTGGCATGTTGTGTCTGCCAGGACTTCAAGCATCTGCATCCACATGAGCTTTGGGACCTGGAGGAAGAATTTGTTTGCACTTGCTCCTCCTGATTGCAGCTGAATGCCACTAAGGGTAGCAGGACTCCCAGTTCTAAACCTCATTGCACCACTGACTTCAGCAGGGTAAACCCTACGAACCCCTGCCTCTGCATGCAAGGGTCTGTCTCTATATCCACCACCTTCTGCTTCCAGAAGCCTCAGCAGCGGGGAGTGCTTCAGCTACCTCTACTTGAATGCATTCAGCTCTCTTGCCATGAAAATCCCTCACTGACCCCCTAAATTCTGCTGGCTGGTCACTGCCTTACCCAGCTCTGGGGCCAAGTGCTGCTGCTCGAACTTCCTTGTACACTGCTATGCACAAGGGCAGCACCCCAAGAGATGAGTAGCAAGAGCATTCCCTGTCCTTCTCCCCATCGTCTGCCTGCCCAGGGCCAGGTAGTCAAGAAAGGCTATGCTTTAGCTAAGAAGCAGCATCATCTGCTTCCTGTGCTCAGCTCCCATCCTCACAGCAGACCTTGATGGCTGTGAATCTTAATACTGACAAGTAATGATTTTTCCCCCCCCATTTCTGTGCTTGTGCCTGTGCACTTAGCACTCTCTCTCTCTCTGAGATTTCTCTGCATTGTAGTGGAAAGCATCAGAGAGGAAAGATTTAGGATTGCATCTCCCTCTGGAGCTGGGATGATGGACAGCGAGCCCTCCCTCAGTATAAAATGCATGCATGCACAACATATTCCTCTCTACTATTCCCTGTTGTTGCTGCTGCCACGTGCTCACCAATAGGACCAGCAGAACCCAGGTGAGGTGCGGATGGGGATCGTGGGAGTTTGAGGGATGATAAGAGGATTTTTCCTTACCATCATTTTTAATTTCTCCACTTGCTTTGCCAATGAACACAGATAATGCAGGATAAGTTTGGAATTTCTGTCATCTGTTGCCAGGTTTATTTTTCTTAATTTTATTTTATTTCACCCGTTGCTTTCAAGCCATTTAATTTCAATTCTATTTCTTATTTCCCCCTGCTTATATATGGGGGAATGAAGTTAAATTCTCATCCAGACAACAGGATATGGAACTGATTTTCAGAAATAACGTAGGTCTAGAGAGGTTTTTTGGTTTCATTTTGGGGGAGGCACTGCAGAAAGCACTTAATTCATTTGAGGAGTACCCTCAGCATCCACATAACCACATACAGGACTTTGGTTGTCTCATGGGCTCACCCCCGCTTCACACTCTCCTTTCTTCTCATGGGGAAACCAGAAGAGTCCATTGACTTAAAAGACAATTCAGAGGAATTGCAGAACTTTATTCATTTATCAAAGAAATGTGATGAAATTCACACTCCCTTTCTCCTCTAAAGCACAAATTCTGCAATTGAGTTGCTCGGGCTGCGTAGGAGGGAATTTTGTTAAGCAAGACAGCACTGAAATTCCTCAATAACAGCACGACCTATCCACTTCCTTCAGCTAAAAAACACAAGTTCAAAAAGAGAGCTCAAGAGAGGTCATATTTACATCTTGCCTAGCAGCTTGCTTTCCCTGGAATACTGCAATATGCTTTCTGCTTTATAGAAACCATCCTCATTCTTCAGCTTCTTCTCGCATACTCCTAGCCCCTGATGGAAAACCAGCCCACAGACCAGGAGTACGATTGCTGTGCTTCACTGGGTGCAGAAAATAAATAACACGTCTCCTGCACCCATTACTTATCCTCGCTGTGTGTTTTTAAGCCTACCTCCTATAAAAAGAAGCTAATTTATAATCATGTTGTTTGTCGGGAGTGTTTGCTCACATCTGTCTGTCGGCACGTTGTATAAATCAATTAGCCCAGACAGACACACTCTGTAGCTTTCTGTGTTCCCACAGATGTCACTTACTCATCAGCAGGGAAAAAAACCCCACACTAGCCTTCACTGTCGCCTAATTTGGGTGCACGTGAAAAACAATTAAGTATGTCTTCTGCACATAGGTATCAAAAGTGTTCCAGTTACTTGGCAACCAACCGAAAAACTGTGCTGGAAAACCAAACACCTGAGTACAATACTGTGCCCATTTGCATACATGTGCATAGATATCTATGGCTGGAGAGATGTAGGAGTTATTTTAATATCAAAGAATAAGGACTCGAGGAATCTCTTAAAATAATTGGGTTAGTTTATTGCCATTTCTGCAAATGTGAACTTTGTAGTAAGGTGGGGGAAATAAAGCTCTGTGTGAGATGGGAGGGGATTTTGGGGAGGCACAGGCTGTGCGTTGACTGTACTGCAGTCAGGGGGATTTACAGGGAGTGCTGTAGTGACAAATAAAGTTTAAAAGCATTGCACAGGACATAATTGCACTCAGATGGTGCTTTACAGTTCTACTAACTTCTCTAGTTTGCTTGAAGACTCACAGCAATACATTCTGTTATTGCTTGGTACATATGGTCTAGGATTCATCTGGTCGCAAAGCACTTGCTATATAAAGCTTAGGCTGGTTAGTCCTGCAGCTCCACCTCTCCTGGAAACAAGAGGCAGGAGCGAGCAAGGCATGGACAAAGATCCCCATCCATTGTAGGCACAGAAGGAAGAGGATTAGATCAAAACAGTGGTTTTATTTGATTGTGGGTAAGTGTGTGCTTTCAAGGAATGCCAGAGTGGGATGTGTGATGAAGAGGAGTTTGACAGCAGGAGGGAGGCAACTAAGAGTAGGTATGGAGAGGTAAGGGCAGAAGGAGAGGAAGAAGGACATAGGGACATGAAGAGGAGAGGCTGGTAGGTGTGCATACGAACATATAACCATAGAATAGTTAGGGTTGGAAAGGACCTTAAGATCATCTCCAACTTTTGCATCTTTGCTCACAGAGAAGGTTGAAAAAGAGGAGACAGATATAATGTGGGATAAGTTCATCTCAATGTCTACATTGGGATGTAGACATCTCAATAGCTACATTGCAATGCAGCCACACTGTGAACCTTGGGCAATTGCAGTTCGTTGGATGATAGAATGAAGCAGATGTAGTGGCCATTTTTGTGTACTCTTTTCTCTGGTTTTGTAAGCCTTCTATTTCCTCACCTTGACTTTATTACTTCATTTCCTATAGACCAGTGGAGGGGTTAATCTTTAATACCTTGCAGTAATAAAACTGTTTTAATTAGAATTAGCTTGGTATGACAAGACTACAAGTAATTAAGTTACACTGGGATCTTGTTGGAATGAAATTGATACCAGGGGATAGCATAAACATAAATCAGCATTTAAATAAACTGAAATCAGATTGCTGTAATTAAAAGGAAAATCCGTTGGCATTAAGACGTAAAAATAACAGATACAGATTTAATAAACAGAGAGAAGGAAGGGGAGAGAGCCTGGAAAAATGTAAATTGTTCCTCCCCACATACCGCTGTCAAAAAAAGAAGGAAGATAAGAGATCACTGTTTGGTTAGTATTAAGAAAACACAACTACATTAGGACGGGAGAGAAGTTAGAAAACAGAGAGAAGATTATGAGTGTCTGTACGGAATGCCATTAACATTAACCTGACGCACTGCAAGTGAGTTCTAGTTATAAAAGTAATTACTGGCTACCGAACCCATCTGGAATGTGCAATCAAAGGACAAAGAGAGAAGAACGAGTGGAGGAGAAAGCAATTGCTTCTCTGAAGTTAAGAAAGGCACATGCAGTCAGGAGCCAGCAGCAGCCTGATGCATTTACTTCATGCTACAGAAAGAGCAAGCCAGCATATGCGTTCCAACTCCTACTATTTTCTTTAGGCTGTTTACTGCTTCAGGACATGGCATTTTTGTATGATTAAAAATGATTCATTAGCCTTTTGGATTAAAGGAATCATGTATCTTCTTAAATGTTATGGTAATTAAAGTAAACTAGATGAAGCACCCTATTTTTGTTTTTTGCAAGACAATAATCTCCTTTCAGAGAAGATAAAGGATTTGGAGAAATTGATGTAGGAAGGGAGATAAAGAGAACGCTGCATGAAGTGATTCCAGTTCTGTTGTGACCTCTCAGGTAAGAAAACCCCACCTGAGCTGTGGATAACTCAATGAAAGCACCCAGGCAGGTTACGGTGGTAGTCACAACATAATAAAACATTGCTTTATGCTCTGGTTCCTTAGCTCTTCTGCAGACAGGTCTTACCTTCAACTGCAGGGTCATCCAAGATGAAGTTGTAAAGGTCAGTGTGGATCAATGCAGACAGGGAATAGAAGCACGGCATTACTTATACACTATGCAACAGAAAGTGTCAGGCAAGCTTTATAGGCAGAGCAAAGAGGTGGCTGTGTTTAGAGCTGTGGTGGTTAATGTGAAAGTTTGCTCAAGGCTAAACTTCCTCTCTGGGGTATTTTTAGTCTATACAGATGGCTTGCACACAATGTGGAAACTCAACCCTCCCATTTCATGCTTACTGGTCATAACTGGTGGATATGGGAAGGCCATATATCATAGGACTGAAGTATCTGGAAACACTAAGCTCTCTTGTTGTACTGCTGATATTTAGATTTGTCCAGTAAGTCTGATACCTTCTGCATGCATTAGACTTACTGTTAACACATGAGGGGTTATTCAAGGTACGTAAGGAATGGTAAGGGCATCCCAGCTGAGTTATATTCCTTGTGCGTCGACCAAAGAGTTGACCTGCACTACTGCAGAGACACTAGTTTACAGGTTCAAACTTAACCAGGGGAAGTTCAGGATATAAGGAAAGAGTTCTCTGCTGTGAGGGTGATGATGCACTGGAACAGGTTGCCCAAAGAAGTTGTGAATGCTCCATTCCTGACAGTGTTCAAGGCCAAGTTAGATGGAGTCTTAGGTGACATGGTTTAGCATGTGGTGTTCCTCCCCATGGCAGGGGGTTGGAACTGGGTGATCTTAAGGTCCTTTCCAACCTTAACTATTCTATGATTCAGTTGGGATTTCCAGATATTTTATAGCGGTAGAATGGCTTGAGTAGAAATGGAGGTGATTTTATCCAACCAAAGGGACCTATGGAGCTGATTTTATCCAACCATTTTATTCTCGTTAAACCTCTTTTTTCAGTCACAATAGTGGATATTTTGAATGCCAAATAAACAAGTCTTCAAATTTTATCTGTTAAAAAAAAAATGGTTAAAAAAAGAAGGTGTGTGCCCCTAAATATTTGAGATTAAGATGAACAGATCTTTTCAAACCAATGTAAAAGGAGTGTGCATGCTCCTATTCTGCGTCAGAGTTGGGTTAATCTAATTATGGTGTTTAAGAACAGTATAAAGTCAAACAAGCAGGAGTAAGTTTTGACCCAGCATAAGAACCTGAGGCAGAGTTTGTGTCACTTAGGTAATGTGGTACATGCATGTTCTCTTGCCTTGAGCACTGTGGCTCAATGATGGGGTGAAAAAGACAGAGAGATGATTTTTAAAACTAAGGTCAGAGAAGGCAGGGATAAAAAGGGATAAAAGCCTCTTTGGCAGTGCCGGTGGCACAACCTCATTTTCTCCTGCTTACTCAGATGTGAAAAATAGTGAAATCAGTGGATTTATGTAAAACTGAACAATCCTCATCCCGTTCTAGTTACTGGGAGTTTTGCCATTAACTTAATGGGACTGAGGTTCCAGTTCCTGTGTTTAATCATCACAAATATAATTTTATTGACTAGTAACAGAGCAATTTTGCACCACACATTAGATGTCACTTGCATACATCAAAGCCATTCCTTCTAGGATGATCATATTACTTGGCCTAGAGTAATTGGCATTAATAATGGTGTTGTCATTTGCAGGGAAAGAGTCAGGATTAAACAGAGGTATTAATAAAATAACTTTCTTACATAAATCAAGCAGGAATTATTCAGCCTTACTTGACCACACATTCACCTCCCCAGACTAAATGACTGCTTGTAATACAGAGCTGCTAGTTTAATATCAGAACAACAGGCTTAAATTGCTCTCTGCAGATCTGGATGTTTTCCAGACATATTTGTGCCTCTGGATAGATGGAAGTAGAGGAATAGTTTGATGAGGGTCCTTCATTTCTTTTTTAAATAGCAGCCGATGGAGCCATCAGTAGGCAAATGCTAAGTAGGGTAGGGAACTGAATGATCCTACCCTGGATATGATGACTGTAAGCTTGCATCTGCACAACCCCGTCTGAAACCTGTCGTGTTTTACAGACATAGCCAGCTATGAATGTATAATGTGCCATGCTCTGTAGTGCAGTCACCTTATGGGTGAAACTTAGCAACTGTCTTGACAACATCCTGCCTTGTTACATTGGGAGTTTGGAGACAGAATGAGAAATTCTCCTGCCTAGTATTCTCCCTAGTACAGGGAGAACTTACGTAGGTCAGCTCTAATCGACAAGTAACGTGCGAGTGGGAAAACTAAATGAATATCATTACACACAGTGAGAGAATGAAGGAGCCAAGTCTTTGGTTTCCCACCCTCTTTTCTTTCTGTTTACAGTTTGAAATCATCTCCATCAGAAGGAACCAGAAAGGACAGATCATACTTCACCTCCTGCTCCTTCCTTACCCAAAGTGAGCCAAAGGATTGACTCTTGTGTATCCCCCATTGTATCCCTGTTCTTCTTAACAAATCCTTTGTTAAACCAGGCATTGTTTTCTTGGGGAATTTCATAGAATCACGGCTTGCAATGGGAAAGCTGCAAAACAGATAGATCTATTATTTGCTGTGTTTTCCAGCAGGAAAAATCAGATGGAAACTTTCTGCTAGGCTACTCGTGTACAAGAGCATCCGACAGTCATTTACTGCAGCATTGCCATCTCATCTGGAGAGAACTACAATCTTTCTCCTTGTGTCAGGAGGTAGTAGCACAAGCTTATCACTATCTAGATGAAAAAGTTCAAAGGAAGAGGCAAGAAGCCAAACTTCATTGCAGAAGACACAGAGTCCTTAGAAAGCTGTGGTTCCTTCCTGACACTGCTCTTTTTGCAGTATCCACTCCCAGTTCACCAAATGTCTCTTGTTGGTCATTTTTTAAATATTTATATCCTGAGTCTATCCAAAAAATATAGAACAAAGCCACCTATTGCCATCAGTTACATTGACAAAGTGTCAACTATCCTGAAATAGTGTTTTCATCCCCTACTGTGCCAAACAGACTACGGCTAAATACACTAGCAGATCCTGAAGTACACCCTGATGGATAATAAGGGCTTGTTGCATGGAAAAGAGAGTTTTTTGCTAAAGTCAGCCTTGCTTGTGTGAAAGTACCCTGCTTTATTATACATAAATCTAGATGTTACCAGCAGATCAGAACTGTTGAGCAGCAATAAAAGAAGGCAAGTGATCTTATCTGTCACCAGAGCACAAGCCATAATTCTAAGCAGCATGAAAAAATGCATTGAAACATATCTATGGAGCAGTGGTTTATCTTAATAGATACATAACACACTGGTAAGGGAAACTTCATCAAGATCTAATGAAGTTCCTGGGCAAACTATGGGTTTAGATCTAAATGGAGTGTGATGCGGGAAGCTAGGCCGTATAGTATAAATATCTTCTTCACAGAAGGAATAACACCACCACCACTCATACAATATTGCCATGTCAACATTATTCTCAGGCTAGAGTTAAAACACAGCACTGTACCAGCTACTAGAAAGAAAATTAACTCTATCCCAGCCAAAACCAGTCAGTTGGCGGCCTGGTAAAACCGGAGAATAGTAGATGAGTTTTGCTACGTTAGATAAAAACAACATGTCTGTGCTTTTGCAGATCTTCCAGGTTGGTTTCTTCTTACTTGAGTTGAGCTCCTTCAGCCAGGTCGGCATCTCCTCCCCATTCTCCATTCTCAGCATAAGGAATGGTTGTCCCATCTAGGTCTGGTGAAATAAGGAATGGTGCCTTGTTGCATCACATCCTGTATCTTTAAATAATTCTCCATGCATATTGAGAAGAGCAAGGGAACCTCAAAGTATCCTGCCTCGTGAATAAGAGCACTGCAAAAAATGTCTGGTTGATGTCAACAAGGCCACGGGATGCTTGCTGAGTGGGAGCTTTTCTTCAAGGTGTTGGCCATTTCTAGCTTTGCAATTGCTGCATGACCTTGATGAACTCACCTCACTTCAGCATGCACCAGCTGATCATTGTTTAATATGGGGATAACCATCCTTAAAAGCCTTTTTAAGTTTCCTGACATTCATGGAGGAAAAGTGCAATAGGCAAGCCATATATTCACAGAAACATAGAATCCCAGACAGGTTTCGGTTGGAAGCGACCTTAAAGCTCATCCAGCTCCAATTCTCTGCCATAGGCAGGGACACCTTCCACTAGAGCAGCTTGCTCCAAGCCCCTGTGTCCAACCTGGCCTTGAACACTGCCAGGGATGGGGCAGCCACAGCTTCTCTGGGCACCCTGGGCCAGCGCCTCAGCACCCTCACAGGGAAGAGCTTCTGCCTAAGAGCTCATCTCAGTCTCCCCTCTGGCAGGTTAAAGCCATTCCCCTTGGCCTGTCCCTACAGGCCCTTGTCCAAAACCCCTCTTCAGATTTCCTGGAGCCCCTTTAGGCACTGGAACTGCTCTAAGGTCTCTCCGGAGCCTTCTGTTCCCTAGGCTGAACTCAGCCTGTCTCCACAGGAGAGATGCTTCAGCCCTCTGATCATCTTGCTTAGCTATGGTTGCTTATCTTGAGATGTTGTGTGGATAAAACGTGCTATAGGTCCTGTTTGCCTCCATTCCCTGTAGTAAATAAGATCAGCACTGTGGTCTGGCCTCTGACATCATCCTGGGATGACATCTCTGCTGTCACAGGGTTTGCTGGAGGGTTACTGGAGCTTTTGGGGAAGTCTATGACAAGGACACATCTTTCTGTCTCCTTGCTGCTGTCTTGCTCACTGTGTGAGTTTAACCACAGGGCATGAAGACTTCTTCCTCACGTCTCGCTGATGTGTGAGAAGTCAGTGCCTTGTTAGAAAATGGCTGAGCAGGCATCAACAGCCTGCACATAGGAAAACGGGTTCAGTGTCATCACTGCTGTAGAGCACGCTCATGCTGGGGAGAGATGGAGAAAGAGACTCCACACCATTTGGGAAAGCAAATTAAGATTGCATTGAAATGTGCAAGCTGTTCATGGGAACAGCTTGATTTTGGGGGGTGGGAGAAGAGGGATGGAGGGCAGGAGCAAGTGAGAATTAAGAAATGACATGTCAGAAAAGCCATTTCAGTTAAACCACAGAATTCTTCTCTTAGAGTGGAAAAATAGGAAACCTGGCCTTGCTCTGCTCTTGTAAATCTCTGCTGTGGCGGCCGTGATGGAGGATGAAGTGATGTGTGGTGCTGGCTCAGAGTTGAATCACCTTCTCCATGTGGACTTTTATGTCTCGCTGTATGAAATTGAAAGATTATTTCTTTCAGATTTCAGTTTTTTGGCCTCTTTTGTAGTTATTTACAATAACCCAACACTGCTCCGCCTCCCTTAGCAAGTCCCACATTCAGGTGGATCTGGCTCTGCTCCCAGCTCTTGAGAAGTGAATGTCCCCAGCCAGGCCTGTGACTAGCTCCTGGTTTCTTTTCTGCATGTTGTTGTTTGCTCCTTGATCCATGCCATGGGACAGAGCACAATTAAACGAAGAAAAATTAGAGTGTGGTGCTATGCCAGACGCTTTTGCTGCTGTCTTGCTGATTATGGAAGATGAATGTGATTCTGGGCAAACAGACAAGAACGGATAATGCTGTGTCCTTCAGGTACTGCACCCCAGGCAGCTTCTTCAGAGCTCTGGTCCTTCCCCAGGACCCGTGAAAACAGTGGCAATGCTGATGTAGGCAAGAGCCGCTCTTGTCCCTTTGCTTGTTTCTTACCGAGTTTGCACGACTTAAAGCGCATGATGGTTATTTGGAGATATATCTTTGTATAGGATGTAAATCTAACCCATGCTGAAAGAGCCTGCTGTGCCTTTATACAGGGATTTTCCTATCCTAAATCAGCCCATTTTCTTCTCCTGAGCCTAAAGTTTCTTGTTCCCCCAGCAAAAAAAACAAGAACTCAAATAAGATTTTAGTACTATTATTATCTATTAGTATTTGCACATTGGCTTAAAATTTATTCCTATGCCTTTCTTTCTTCAAGGACTCTGTTTTCTTCCTCTCTCCTCCTCACTCCCATTTGCACCATTGCATCTCTCTTGTTTCCCCAACATGTCAGATCAGAAGGTCTAGGTGTCCTGCCAATGGGAGGGGGATTTGAACTAGATGATCCTTAAGGTCCCTTCCTACCCAAGTAGTTTTATGATATGATATGATATAATATGATATGATATGATATGACATCATTACCTTTTGTCACCACAGTTCTTCCATTAGTCCTCTGAGATCCCACCTTTTGGCAGCTGTTTTCCTGTGAAAGTTTCCTCTTCCAAGTCTCTGATCTTCCACAACCACATTGCATTCTTTATTCTCCATTCTGGGTCTATCAATAAGCCATACAACCATAAAGGCATGCACCGATTTCCTGACCTCCTGTTTACCTGGGCTTGTCCTGATCCTTGCTGCCATGCAACTAGTGTCACTCGCCTCTCATCCGATCTCGAACACCCACATTTTTCTGAATGTATTATTAAGTAGGATGACCATAAGAAAATAAAAGTTTAGTGGAGTTATCCCTGCCTGGCTCATTAGGGTTGGCAGTGAAGCCAGATTCTAACAGATCTGCCCTTCTGAGAATATTTGATGTAATGCTCAGCACCTTAATATTAAAGGGGAGGCTTTGTACAAACCAGACTGAGAGACTGTTTTGGAGGTTATCTCATGAGAGATAGTCATGGCCTCTTGGCTGCCCATTGAGAAACTGTGCCCATGTGGGCTGCGTGCAACATGTAAAGATCTTGGGTGTAGAGTACTGTCAGATTTGGAACTAGGTCTGCTGGATACTATGATAGACTCTTCAGTTTGTTTTCTGGGAGATCAGGTCCTTTTGAGCTTTGAAATCTGTGAATTCCTCTGCTACAGCTCAAAACCAAGGTGTCTGGATAGGGTTATTGCTTCTGCTGCTCCTTCAATACCTGCACTGCTTTATTAATTTTAAAATAACACTTGGAAGCTGAGCTTTCCTTCTAGACACCTAAATTATTTAACTCAGTGGATTATTTAAGCCCCAATTCATTTCCTGAAAAGCAAGCAGTAACCCCTTCAGAGATGGAGAACAGAATGCCCAAATGATAGCAAAGGAGCAGGTATTAAGCTTGTAATAAGTTGGGAATAAGATCTTGGGTACTTGTCTGAGAACCTTGTCTCAATTCAAAGACCTTCTTTCCTGTCCCTCCAACCTAGGAAAGCCCAGCTCCAGCAGCAAATTACAGCCTGCATATAGTTGTCAGCCTAAGTAGTGATTTCAGCCAGATTTCTCTCATGCTTTTACTGTTGATCCTGGTGCTGATTTGGGGTCTGTCCAAAGTGAAAGCACATCCTTTTCCTTTTCCTGAATTTTCACCTGAAATTTGCATGGAAGCAGGGTATTCAGAATAGACTGCCCATTTATCTTCTTCCTCCAGATTGTAATTTTTGATTCACTGTGCTTCTGGTTCTTGGTGCTTCGCTATGCCCTATACCATGAAAAGCTTTTTGCACTAGAAAACTCTATAGAAGTAAGAACACCTTAAAATATGTTAGAGAGGAACTTTTAAACTCTGTTTTTAGCTAGGGATTTAGTCTGAAATGAGGAAAACGCTCCTGGAGGACCAGGCATGGAGCAGCTTTCTTGTGAGAGATGATGGGCCTACAAGGATGCTGGGGAGGGGCTATTCATCAGGGACTGTAGTGACAGGACAAGGGGTAACGGGTTCAAACTGAAACAGGGGAAGTTTAGATTGGATCTAAGGAAGAAATTCTTTACTGAGAGGGTGGTGAGGCACTGGAATGGGTTGCTCAGGGAGGTTGTGAATGCTCCATCCTTGGCGGTGTTCAAGGCCAGGTTGGATGAGGCCTTGGGTGTTATGGTTTAGTGTGAGGTGTCCCTGCCCATGGCAGGCGGATTGGAACTGGATGATCTTAAGGTCCTTTCCAACCTTAACTATTCTATGATTCTATGATAGAAGGTTTGCAAGATGCAGTGGCCATTGGTGGGATGCTGCACACATCCAGTACCTGCCAGGCCTAAGTCTTCTGGAAATGCACCCACAGCAATCAGTTTTCCTGTTTTTCATGAGAGGGGAGGTAGATGGATTTCCCCAGCAATGCAGGGATTAAATGCCCAATTTGGTTGACTCGATATCTTGGAGTGAACAGAGACAAAAAACCGACTTCAGCTTTCAAGTGATGGCTTTGCACTGGTGTGAACAAATTCTCCATTGTATTCACCACAAACAGGCTTTTCTTCCTGTATCAGCCTGCAAGGCCTTTTTGTTCCAAGGGGTTTTTTTTCCACCATAGAACAAACATATTTATTGTCAACACTGCAAAAAACCCCTGCTTTCCTTATGTCTGCGTTCCCATGTGTCTCTCTTACACTGTCCCAGGGCATTGATAGACTGTAGGATCTTGTTCCAGGCCCTTATCTGGTTTTCATTTAAGTAGTCCTTTTTGAGCTTACTCCTATACAGCAACTTGCCCGTGTATCTGTCTGACCTCCTGCACCTAAAACCACTCCATTCTTTAAGCGCTGAAATAGATTTCCCTTCTTTTATCAGCCTGGCATGCAGGGCCCCAGAATTTACCCCTAGCCCCAGCCCCGTAGAGTTTGTATCAACACTACCAGCAACGGATGTTGAGGCAATGGCTTTCCAGGCCTCAGCAGTGATAATATCAGGCCATTAACCTGAGTAAGCTGTATCGCTATACCTGTGTATTTTGACGCCTTCGAGTTACTTTGCGCTCTCTCTTGCAGCAGACAGCTTCCTCTTTGTAGCTTAGTCGTTGCTCCACTCACTGGTTCCACATTTGCCTTTTAGGATGTGTAAAGCTTATCTGCTTTTCCTGTGCATGTATTTCTTATTTTCCTTTTTTTTTTGGAAAGCCAGATCTTCAGTCGGTAAATGCAGTCAGTGGAACTGCAGTGATTTACAGGAGCGAGCTCACAGCCCCTGTTCAGAGAGCTGTTAACCATTTGCTATTCTTCGGAAACAATTAAGTATTCCAGGTAAAATGCAACAGCATAACACTTAGAGCAAACCGTGCATTTAACAGAGTGCGTTCCTGGTAATGGGTGAATTTTAATAGGATTGAGAAAAAACATTTCTTCACGTGTCTGGGCATCTTAATTACTGTTTGTACGTAGGTGGGAAGATTGCCCCTGTGTCTGAGATGCTGCTTTGCAACTGATTTCCTGTGTGTCTCTATGTTAACCACTTGAGCCTGTTATATATTTGAGTCTAATACATATTGAGTCAAATACATATTTCCAGTTTTTCAAGGTGACCCATGTGAAACAACTTCTAACAGAGATGTATAGTTAGGTTTTGATGGGGTTTTGTTGGATCTTTTTCTAGCTTAAACAAAACTGTACTAGTTCCCGATCACAACTCAGGAAGCCATTTTAAACTATGTGAACCTTCATCATTTGTGTGAGATCACACAGCTTACTGTCAATGTTTAATCTGGGTGTTATGGTTTCTTTTCTTCTTTCAGTGGATAGGATGGGTTCGGGTCTGGATGCCTTGAGTAGTCATGATCTGAATTGCTTACTGCGGTAGTTGCAACAAGAAAGAGGGACTTAGAGTAGCTGCTATGCATATGGTCTGTGGCCTCGGTGTTACAGATCAAAAAGGTTGTGAAACTCTCCTTCCCTCTTACAGGTGATGTAGGCTCATCAGTGTGTCTTGTGTCTTGATGAGCATTTGTGGAGCATGGAGTAGGATTGGACTCCCCATGGGCTGTATCACAGAAATGTTGGTACATAGTTTGAATGTGTCTTATTTCACTTCCTGCTGGATGAATTTAAATCCCTCGTTACAAGACACGTCATTTCATCATACCAAGAGTGATCCTGAATACCTGATGTTAGATCTGAAAGGTGGCTCTGCTGTTTGATCTCAGTAGATATCATGGTCGATATGAAAAGCATGGTCTCCCTGCTTAGGCAGGCGACCCTCATCAGTTGATGATCAAACGCAGGAGAGCTGTTCAATCACCAAGTGAAGTTGCAGAGAGCTACAGAATTATCACAGTCTATTCATGTCTTGCTGCAATCCAGCATCTTTACTGATGCAATATGATGATGAAAACATTGCAACTCATATCAGAATTGCAGGTTTTGGTTCCAGCACCCTTTATGTTGTAGGCCACCTCTCTTCTTCCACCTGCAGGCATGCAGGGAAGGATCATGCCCATCACCACTAGCTGAGGAGTACAAATAAGCCAGCTGCTGATTCATTCGCTTTAGCTATTCTTCTTCCCTGTCTGTTCTTAAACATTACAGGGTTGCAATGCTTCACATACCCTAAAGCCAGTCATTTCCTTTTTCATGTCACTGTATGTTTTAAAACATGTTGATTGAATTTACAAAGGTTGTGTTTCACAGCCGTGGAGCAACTGTATTCTTTCAAAGCAGGCAGAATTTGCTTATATGAAATGAGTTACAACTGCTATAGTTCTGGTATGTGCCCATTGGCACACAGACAGTTCTCTAAAAGCAAAAAGAGGCATATTTTTTCCTGGATCCAGTGGCAGGTACAGGTTAGAACAGCCTGTGATCTTCTCTAACATATGTCCCATTCATCGTGACGTTCAGATCTGCCAGCTGAAGACAGCATTTTCCAGCCTCCCCCTACTCTGAATTTATGAGCTAGCTCAACCAGGCTGCCGACGAACACCTGGGAGGGTGAGCTTACATCTTTGTATAGTATTTTAATGTGCTCAAGTGCAGCAATGTCTGAGAGTGAATCCAGACTCTCACATGCTGAGAAAGTGTGAGGGTCTCTCTGGGGCTGGCCCTCCAACGGCTTTTGGAAGTGTTCTGAATACTGTTGATGTGATGCTAATGGCAGAACTCCCTGAAAAGGCATCTACAATGGCCACTTCGAAGTACCCTTATAATTACAGGTACAGTTACACAGGGCTGCTAAATAAACAACTCTACATAACAAGCATTTTTTTGCCAGGTCCTCAGGGAAAATCTTCCAGATAAACTTTGCTTCTCACTGAATGCTGCAGCTGTCCAGATGTTTTTTCTCAGACAGATGTTGCTTTGCCCAACACCAGGCATCGCCGCTCCTGAGCTGCTATTTTGTGTGTACACAGCGTCTGTTCCTGGAGCTGCAATAGCTGCACGTCAGTGAGTTTTTTCCTCTCACTTTTTGTCATTCAGACTTCCTGCACAATTCAAATAACCAAATGGTTTCCTATTTAGGAAGCACGGTAGTTAAACAGTGAGATTTGTTTAAAAACTTCTAGGGTTATTTTAGTTTAACACTTCTAGACTGAAATGTTAGATTATAAATGCTCCTTATTTCATCTTAATAGACTTCCCAGTTCCACAGCACAGCTACATGCTGTGCTGCATTGCTACGTGCACACAAATGCCCTCCTTTTGGTTTCAACCTGCCTCCTGACTTCATTTGCTGTTTGCTAACTCTAGTATTGAAGAGGACCAGGAAAACCTCCCGAATGTGTCTCAATCATAGTCTTTCTCAGCTGTCTCTAGCAAGATGAAGAGCCTCAGTATATTTAGTTGTTCCTAACGTGCAAGCTTACCTATACTTTTGATCATCTGCATTTCCCTTATAATTTCTGGTTTTCACATCTTTTTAGCATAGAAAGTTCTACTGCTCATGCATCTGCATTTTACACGTGACGATTGGACAGAATGTGACTTCATACAATGACATAATAATACTTTTCTTTCTGTTCTCTATGTATTTCCTAATTTCTTTGATGTTATTTTGCTTTTGTGAGTAGCCACAGGATCGTATTTTACAAGGCATTTTCTACAAGTTTACATCCTTATGTGTATGATAAGGAATTTTTCACAGGACAGCTCATATCCTGGCCTTATTTGTTCTCTTGAGGCTTGCTTTCTTTCTATAAACCCTAGTCCTAGAAGGATCAAAGACGAGCATTTCATTGGGTGCCTTGTGTCATGTAGGATCAATCCAGATCTGCAGAGTTTAGCCAAAAGGAAGGTTTGAAATTAATATGGTGTTTAATGCTTAAGTGTTACGGTTTATAACATACATGTAAGTCAAACAAAATGTTCTAGCAAACTCTTCTGGCCTTAAATGATGTGTGTATGTGATTAGCACAGTAATTTTCAGGCTATGTTTTCAGACCTTGCTTCTGAAAGGGTGGGCAGATATGTAAACCAGCTAGCGTCAGGGAAAAGAAGAGCAGTGCCTGAATCAGTGCCAGTCATAACATGAACTGAACAGCCTCTCTTGGATGACAAAGGCTGTTTCTCAGAGGATAAAACTAAAGGGACTGAAAATATTATCAAGAAGCTGACGGCCTCCCCTGTCAAGTCAATACATGACTTGTGGGTGTCCTTGAAGGGGTGTAAGGTTTTCATCCAAGAAAGTTACAGGAATGGTTTACAAATCTACTGCACCAGCTGCTGGGAGGAAATAAATTAAAACTAGAGGGAACTTATCAACATAAAAGTCCGTGCCAAGAAACAGGCTCCACACCTGGCTCATACTTCCCAGATTAAAGATGTGGAGTTGTGTGGAGTTGCTGTTCCGAAGGGAATCAAACCTCAAGAGCAGAAAACTTTCCCTCTAATAAATATTTAGAGGGAATGTTATTTTCCTGCTAAGTTAGTGTTGTCGCACAATAGAAACAGAATGGTAAGTGGCTTTACGATCCCATTCCATAATTTCGGAGCCCTTATTCATAATATGCTTGTTTTTATCTGTGGCTCAAAGACTTTAAATACTTGAGTCCATGAATGGTTGCTTTCCTTGGTTAATATAGGATATGCAGGTGTGTTTCCAAGAACCACGAATCTTAAGTGAAGGGTTTGCTGTATTACAGAAAGGAAAAGAAATGGATTTGCTTTGTTATAGAATATATCCAGTGCTGTTTTGAAGTTCAAATATTCAGCTTGATAAAGAATTTAAATATATTAGGAGAATGTAAATGGTTGTTATGTAGTGATACTTTAGGCAAGCACTTGAAATAACTCGTTCTGCACATACCTGATTGAAACAGAAAATGACAACTAAACCTCAAACATATTCAAAATACATTAAAAGGTAAGAGGGAAAAAAAAAGAATTTCATAGCTTTTTGAAGAACCTTAAACTTCCAGAAATCACAGAAGAATAAAAGTAGATTATGAAGCAATCATATCCACTTAAGGTCCAGAAAACCTTCTAATTACCATTTCCAGGGCTGGGCAGCTTGAGCATTGACTGTACAAACCTTCCTTGTAGCCTTTGGTGCCTCAAATATTTCAAATCTTCTAACACTCCATTGAGCAGGGAAGTCTGCCCAATTCCCCCTTGGAAGCCGGTAGATTATCGTTCTCTTAACCATTATCATTAATTAATCCAGGCAATAAACCACTGCAAACATCATAGCAGACCAGCTATCTCTTGGCACGCAACTATTAATTTACACTGAACCAGTATGGCTTTATTCCAAGTTTGAGCCACAAATTCTTGTCTTTTGTAAACACTAAGCATCATTCACAGCATTAAGTGAAGCAGCCTTTTCCTACTATTTATATCTGTACATATAAGTATATATGTATGTGTATGCATACAAAAGCACTTAAATTCAGAATGGGTTTTGGAATTGTTTTGAAGATGCGTAATTTGGTCTGTGATCTCCAACAAAATGCTTAAGGTTTTTACATGTATTTCTTTGAGCAGCTGCTGAACAAATATTTTCTCATTAAGGATTGATTAAAACCATTTTTGTCACCTGTTTAATCTCTTTAAGTCCTGTTACAGATTCACTTTCTACCTTTTCTAGAACTACAGCTGTGAGATCACAGTTCACAGCCAAGAATATAATACTGCATGAGCTGTAGACATATTGCAGAGATGTTATTCATTTAGAAAGGACATGGACCTGTTGGAGCGGGTCCAGAGGAGGCAACACAAAAATGCTCCTTTGGCTGGAGCATCTCTTCTATGAAGACAGGGAGAGCTGGGCTTGTTTAGCCTGGAAAAGAGAAGGCTTCAAGGAGACCTTAGGGCAGCTCCAATGCCTAAAGCGTCTGACAAGAAAGGAGAGGGGATTTTTACAAGGGCCTGTTGTGATAGGACAAGGTGTCATGGCTTTAAACTAAAAGAAGTTAGATTCTGGCTAGATATAACTAAGAAATTTTTTATAATGAAAGAACAGGTTGCCCAGAGAGGTGGTAGATGCCCCATCCCTGGCAGTGCTCAAGGCCAGGTTGGATGGGAGTTTGAGCAATGTGGTCTAGTTGAAGATGTTCCTACTCATTAAAGGGTGGCTTGACCTTTAAAGGTCCTTCCCAACCAAAGCAATGTGGTTGTGGCAGCTTTGTCACCATTCTGCACAGTTTGTATAAGTAGCCTTTGCTACGGTGCAAGAACGAATTGCTTTCATGTGAGGGCACAAGCAAAGTGCCTTTTCCTTCTTCTACGGGGCTTCTAAGAAGAAAAGTGATGCTGCTGACACACACATCTTGTCGTACCAGGGTGGGCTGAATATCCCTAGACCACTTCTTTGCAGTTCTTCCAGGAAGATCTCATATTCTGAAGTCCTACAGACCTCAGCCTCTGGGACTTCTTGTTTATATGAACTGGTAGCTGAAAGTTAAGAGGCAGTAATGGCTGATGTCAAGCACTGTCTCCTTTTTCATAACAGCTTTGGCGGGTTTCATTTCCACTACTGTTGGGCATTTAAAAGTTTAATATTGCACATTATTGTTGATTACGCTGACTTCTGCTCTTGAGCTCTACTTGTCCTACAATTTATTGAGTTGGCCACATTCCAATGAATGTCCCTTTCTTTATCTCTCAGGCATTAATAACGACCAAGGCAATGCACTTCCTCTTGGAGTCTGCTTTGGTTTTCTTACTTTCCTCTCATGAAGATTAAATCAAAGGGTATTGTCATGGTTTAACCCCAGCTGGCAACTAAACGTGACACAGCTGCTCCATCACTCCCCTCAATGGGATCGGAGGGAGAATTGGAAGGGTAAGAGTGAGATAAAAACAGTTTAATAAGTAAAAGCAGTGTGCACAAGAAAAGCAAAAAAAGGGATTCATCCACCACTTCCCATGGTCAGGCAGGTGTTCAGCCATCTCCAGGACAGGCTCCACCACATGTAATGTTTCTTGGGAAGACAAACACTGTTGCTCCCAACATCCACCCTTCTTCCTTCTTCCCCCAGCTGACATCCTATGGTGTGGGATATCCCTTGGGTCATTTGGGGTCAGAGACCTGCTCAATGATAGTGAAAGCATCCCTGGGTTATCAGCACTATTTCCAGCACAAATCCAAACCATAGCCCCATACCAGCTATTATGAAGAAGTTGCCTCTACCAGCACAGATATACTCAAAAGAATTACTTCTGATAATTTGTAGTATTTAGGAATTTATTTCTCAACTCTCCTTCAGAGTTCAACCTTTGCACACACCCTCTCAGCAATGCCCCCTTGCCCATGCAAGCCTGAAATATTCCCCAAAATTAGTTGTAAGTGCTGGATCAAAACTCTGCCTGGAGCCAGATCAGCAATTTTACAGTGGAGACAGTCACAGGTTAATGATCATGCTTTTGGCACTCTTTAATTTATCCAGAGCAGTTGTAGCTTCTGGTGACCAAAACTATGAAGCCACTACCTCCATAGAATTTTGCTGAGTTAGATAAAATCTTCTGGGTTCAATGAGTACCCTTTGTGCAAGACTGTGTTTAGTGACTGCATGCCAGTATGTATACCAGCTTTGTCCTTTTAAGTCAGAAATAGATCTTCATCTCGCAATGGCTTCAAGCAATAAACTGATGGGGCTTCTAGCACACTTACATCACCCAATAGTCAGGCTTTCAGCCTTATTTATAAATCCTTTGCCTAAAAGTATTTCTGATTCTTGTAGGAATATTGCTTTACTTTCCAAGTGGTCACTTACAAAAATGTTTGACATAAAAGATCAGATCTTAGACCATACTCTGTTGCTTTTGTGCTCGTTTGTTTGCTTCTTCAATGGTAGATAGTCCCAGGAATATACGTAGGAAGTGTGGAATTGGCCAGAGAACAATATACCATCATCTTTTTAATAGCGGCTCTCCTGGACTAGTAAAAGATGTGCCATCATGTGCATTGTCAGGGTAGAAAATCTTCTCAAGAACAATTTTAAGAACAATTTTAAGTTGTTTCATTGTTTATTCTAGGTACTTTCAGCTCTTTTTTTGTTTTAATGAAAGTATGATTGCTTCTATTTTTACAGGGAATAAGATCTTAAAAATTAGAGCCACGGATACCAAAGCTAAAAAAAGTAGTTAACTGAGCTTTCATCATCTCACATGAGCAGTGTTTCTCTCTGGAGCTACCTGGATCTCTGCACTTCTCATTCAAATACTTCATGTAAGTGCTTACAATTCAGGATGAACCTGCTACTACTTGTCTTGTCCAGACAGCAGAGCAGAGGATCATCACTGGTTTGCTGGAGTGCTTGAAAGAGGACTTTCCTGAACCATGAACCATCTTTGCCGTATGGCTTCATCCTTAGAAGTTCATTAGCAGGGAGAACAACTCCTCACTCACAATCACAGCTGATGACTTGTGACGGCTGAAGCTCTTGCTCCGAGCACAGCATTGTATGTTGGTCACATAGAGGGAAATCACTACAGATGCAGTTTGTGTTTTGGTAACCTGTGTAGTGGGGATAGTCCTGATTAACGGCCTTTTGTGGTGACATACGGAAAATGGAATTTGGACGATACACTTCTTTCAGCTAATCTTCATTTTTTATTTGCCATTCTGTTCCTGGTCTTTTGCTATTTCAGCAGCTATTTCAAAGTCCATTGTGCAGCCTGCTTTTCCTTTCCACCTGCCTTTCAGCAGTAAAGCACTGTGAGGCAAACCTGCTTTGTAGACCCCGTATTCTCTGTGTGTTTAAATGACTTTAATGTGTGCTGAGCCTTTCCCACTCCTCTTTTTACTTGTCACAAGTTGTGAATTTATCACTATTACCTGCGACTAAGGAGAGTCATCAAAAGCAAACAAATTGCAAGTTGTTTTCTGCACCAGACGGCTTTCAAGTTTCCTGAGGGCTCTGAGTGTTTGTTTATTTCCCAGAAAGAATTAGATAGTTAATTCCCCGGCATTTCTTGCTGGTCTTTTACATCAGCTTCTCTGATAAATCATTTGGGACATCACATAATCAAGTGTTGCCATAAAACCTTTATACAGATCTATAAACTAGATTACATTGTGTGGGAAATCATTAACCTCCTCTACTTGAATTGTGCTGTTTGTACTAAAAAGGTGCAGATAAGCATTGGTACAGAACAGTAGCTTTCACATTTATCCTCTGGCTCTGGTTAAATCCACTCAATGGTATCATCAGAGAGAACATCTGGAAAGAAACACCTGGTGATTCGAAATCCCCTGTTGGTTTTGCTGATGGTGGTGATGGGGTTTTAATCTCAATTTTCTCTGCCAAGCCTTTGTCTTTTATCTGTGACAACAGCAGAGTTGTTCTCAATAATTAAAAAAGGGGCATTACTGGTTGACAACTACTTTAATATTCCCAGTCCATCCTGCACTGGCATAATCAGGGCACGTATTGAATAATTTCTTGCTCTACAGTAGATGTTTAAGCTCATCTCACTGATGGGAACATTAAGACTATCTCCAGCAAGTAAATTAAACCGTGTCTGGGAACAGTCCTAGGCACTAGAATACAATAATCTCTTCTGATGCACTGTTAGAAGCATCTGTGACATGGTGTTTGCCTGCATCAACTAGTGCTCTCCCAGATAATTCCTGAGTCTGGAGCAGGAATTAGAAAATAACAGAGATCACTCCCACAAGGCTCTTTTTATGCATATGTGTTGTTTTGGAGGTTACTAGCTCCATGCCAGTTGGCCTCAATGCTCATGAATGGGTTTTGTGCATTTAAATCACCTCTGAAGATGGCCTAATTTAGCCATGTGACCATCCCCAGGTCCAGCCCTCACAACTGGGATAAGCAGAGTTCAGTTGTCACCCTTCTCCATCAGCATGGACAGGGCAAAACCTTGGGGATATCTTCCCAACCTCATAGCACAGGTTAGTACTGAGCAAGTGAAGAAACAGGGGTTAGATTCAGTACTATTTTACACTTCTTTTACAGCATGGTTTCTAGTGGAATTCATTGTAATCTGTTCCATTTGATAAATAATGTCTCCATCTTTGGGTTTTGCACTGCTGTTGGTAACTGTAACAATATCCCCATCATACCAATGCAAAGTCTTGACCAATGGAAAACTACAGTTACCTGCATGTTATAAATGTCCTAGTGCTCACACGGGGAAAAAAATCCTTCCAGTAGAACATGAAGTTTGTTCAGAACATGGACATGCCCTCTACCCCTCACAATTGTGTCTGCAGTAAATCAAATAACGGGGAAATAAATTCAGTTGCACGATAAAATCAATCAACCATCAAAACCACAAATCAAAGCAAGAGCAAAAAAGGGAAAATTCGCCTTTCTAAACCTTCAGAATTATTGCCAAAGAGAGAGGCCACAGCAGCACCATGAAGTCCCGGAATCTTTCAATGGCTCTTGGTTGCTCATGAAACATTATGTAGGATTTTATTCTTCTTTCCAGATATTGTGATGATGGAGAATAGCAAAATGTCTTAAAGGAAGACAGATGATTGCTATGTTGAATCAAGCCGTTAATATTTATGTTCTTCATTAATAATTTCATGTAGTCTTTTGAAAACTTTACAAACATTTGCCACTCAGTGGAAGAAACAGATGTTTTCCTCATTTAATAACAGGGACATAGGGAGAAGGAATATATGCCTTGCTTTTTGTCTCAAGACAAGAGTGGAAGGGGCTGTCTCCCAGCTCGGTGTGCTGAAAGACACTGGTTGAGCTTCTTGATAGACGATATAATAACGCTGCAGCATAGCACCCCTTTTGATGTCAGATCTACATAGAAATACTGGCCCATATAAAGTGAAACATTGTTTTGTTTATATAATAAAATATTTCACAGGTACGACATATTGGTAAGTGCAGAGCAAGGCTGGCAATTTATATCCACATGTGGAATATAAAGATAGGATTGTACATTCAGAACGGCACACAACTGCTGCTGGAATTGTGTTTCCAAGCAGATTGGTTGTTTGTCCCCATTCCTGTGCAACTCGTGTTGGGAAAGCATCATTCTTTTTCCTGTAGGTTCTCCTGTAGCCAATCCCTATGCAGCACCAAATACAGAAAACTCTCAAGCTGCTAAATCTCAGTTTTCTGTATTTATTATACTAGGGAGCGAATATCTAAATAAAAAACTCTCAACTCTTTATTTGATTTATCATTGTTTAGTAAAAAATAGGAGAAAAGTCAGTTGTCCTCTTTGCAAATAATTGTTGGGCCCTGTTGAGTACGTTTCGTGGGCACTGTTACCTGCTCTCTTAGATCATACAGCTTTTGCTGAACTTGGAAATGATTAACCTGAACATTCACTGCATTTTTACTGCTGTTTTCATTTTTAAAAGAAGCAAGATCTTTGATGTCTGGTTTTCTGATTTAATGATTATGGCATGAGGTAGATCAGCTTAGGGTACTCAATGTTTATAGAAGGCTTCAGAAGTACAGTGGTTGATATCTTGCAGGAAATCTAGCAAGGGGAAGAAAGAATTAGTTCTGTCTAAATTTTGGCTTCTAACTAGCAATTATGTTAAAAGTTCAATTGTTCTAGACTGCATTTTTTCTCAGTGGACAGAAACACCTTCATCTGACAATGGTTTATTTCCATTCGCCAAATGTTTTCAATCTATCAGCTCAGTTAAGTGTTTAGGGTTAGGGCGAGAAGAATTTGTCCCCCAAAATCCTCCAATGCCAAGATGCAGCTGGATTTTGAGCTATTCATTTTCATAAATCATGAGGAGCCACCTGGAAAGGTCTTCAAATGTGCAGAAGGCCACCAGAGAATGTTAACTTCATCCCTGGGCTGGAAGAGCTCTACAGGTTATGAGTTTATTGTGGCTGATGTAGACTGTGCTTGGCTCATGTAGACTATGCAGCCTGGAATGTTTTCAGAGGATGAAAGAGGATGCTTGTGTACCAACATATATGGGAATCTTCCTTTCTGTAGTGGGTCATAAAGCATTATGGGGACTATTCCCACCTGGAAGCTGCTCTGTCATTTCCATGAGGATGCTGGCAGCACTCTGTTCCTGGGATTTTTCAATACAAATTTGTCCCCTCATACTTGTCTAGAACAGGCTATTCCTCATGCTGCCCAAAGGGCCTGTTTTTGCAGTAATGGTGCTTTAGCTGTTACATCCCTTTTGCACACAGGCATTTACTGTTTGGGGAGTACAGGAAGAAGTGGATAAAAACTCATAATGCCACCATCCACCCAGTCTTTCAAAGGTGATTATATTCACCACAAGGCATAATACTCTTGCCTTTGTCAGTCTTTCTCTAGCATGCTGAATTGTCAGCAGGGTAAATAGTCACCTTTCTTCATAAATAACTAGTGCCTTTGTATCAGACCTAGGTCCAGCCACGGACCAGGAAAGCTTTGAATAGCACTGGAACAAACCAGCTGCACAAATGTGAGAAGCTCGTGCAATTTCTTCTGGTTAGGATTCACTTTGAGGTTGTTTACCCATCCTTAAACACAAACAGGGAAGGTCTATTATTTGATCAGACCTGACTCTCAAACAGAGATCTCATTATAGTGGCTTTCAACAGCACAGTCATGTTTTCAAGCTTTGAGAGGTGCAGCAGCTCTTGATTATTACCAAAATGGAGGGGGAAAGAATAAATAAGAGGGTGCTCATTTCTGTAATGGCTATTGAGCAACAAATCTCTCTTGCTTTGTCATGCCTGGTCAAAGGCTGATCCAGAAAGATGCCTCATATCCCACCATGCCCCAGGAATCAATAGGTGGTTTCAGATATTCTGGCTAAAACCCATTTTTAATGAAACTAAGTACCATAATTCTCATCAGAATTAAATAAGAGGGAGGGCACCTGGCACTTCAGGTAGCACAGAGATATCTATAGTCACAGCCACCACCGATGCTTCTCTGGTACTACCTCAATTTTGTAATCAGTCATATAGAAATCTCACCCCTCCCTCCCCAGCCAAAATCTCTCTTTCTTTTCCACCCTTTCCTTTTTCTCCTTTCCTATTTCACCTTTGCAGATGAGATTGGGGTCTTTGGGAATGAAATCTCATTTGAATTCAGAAACCAACTTTTAAGAGCAACTCAGTGCACCTAGTGAGACAACGTCTGATCTGTCCAAGCTCTAATCGATTTAATAGGGCCAAGGGCACAGGCAGGCAGGACTTTAGGATTTTTCCTCCTATTTCCACAGAGCCCTTCTGGGTATTTCACAAAGCTGCTAAAGTTCACGTTCTAGGACAAGGTAAAATGTCTTTGAGGCATCGAATAGCACACATTTAATGAAGATAGAAAGCCAATCACTTAACATCAGATGAGGAACAGCAATTTCCTTCAGTCTGGCACTTTGTGTATTGAACAAAATTGCATGAGAGCTTTGAGCACTAGGAGAGCTGTCAAGCGGCTGTTTGTCTGGGAGCTGGAGCAGTCCCCTTGGAAACAGCTTAAACCTTTTAAATGAAAGCATTACAAAATGTACATCTGTATGTAATATATTGTCCATAGCCTCAACTGTCAAGGGCCAGGCAACACTATGTTAATATATATATACATTTTTCCTTGATAGCCATTTTCATGCTTTCATATGTAAACAGAACCTCCTTTTAGATTGCAGACTATGTGGCTACTCAATAAGCAAGGCATCATACAAACCGTTTACCCTTAAAACTAGTACAGCTGGGTTATCCGACCTTATAACATTTACCTCGAAATTGATGATTCTCTCTGGGCCTCTCTATTGCAAATACATAGACATTTCTTGTTAGATAAGGCAATGGGAAATTTGACAGTCATCCTCTGTACATTATATAGAGAATTAGTGGTTTTTGGGCGCGATCTGTTAATAGACATAGTCTTTACCATGTTATCACCTATATATAACACTGATTCAAATTCACAAGTTTTTATCATGCCACCATAAGTGATCTGTGAATGCAAACTCTCGGGAAATGTTATTTGCTCTATTTTTTAGATCTTAGTTTTATAAAAAAATGTATTTACTTTCTTCATTGTATTTTTTTCCTGGCAACTATGAAAATGGCTAGCAAAGAATGCAAGGATGGTAAATATAAAATATATCCCTCTGGGACACACTGGGTCGCATGGTTTCATATTGATCTAAATGTGGGGTAGCTCTTCTGAAATCAGCTCATTTAACAAGTTTAACTGCTTAAAGTGAGAGGAAAATCAAGCCTATGTTTTTCTAGTCCTCACTTTTTCTCTTTGAGCTTTCCTCGATCCTCTCCCTGCTCAACTTATACTCCCAGCAGCCACTTTCTTTAATGAAAAGTAATGCTGAGCACTGAGCAGATTCCACTTCAGCTTTGACACTAGACATGGATTTAAAGTATCTGACAGAGCTGCAAACTACAGCTGATTGGGCATTTTGGCAGTTGAAAACTATTGCTTTTCTTCCTTTTTCTTGCCTTTGGCATCTCACTTTTTTCCTCTCATTGCTCCTATCTATTGCTTTTAGTCCCCACAATGTGTCTTTTCCTTGAATTCTGTCAGCAGCTTCCCCTGGAAGTATTCACTAACAGATATTCTTGGTCTTCAGCACTAAGGCTGTCACCCTGCCCTGCTCAGAATTCAGCCCATCAAGTAGGCGGTTGACCAAAAGGATCATAAATCTATGCAACAAGTTCACACAAGATCAACATCAACTGGAATTTCATCACAAGTTCCTTCTAGATGGCTTATGTGCAAGGTCTGCAGGGGTTTATCCACCCAAAAGCATGGCATTGACTATCCCCTTGCATGAGAAAACTGATAACTGATCAAGCATCTTGGTAGAGTATCCAGTGGAGATCTCATCTTCTGTTACAAGCACAAGGACATATTTTCTATTGATTTCTATTAACCTTGATGCAAAATAGTAAAGGAAAATAAAAAAGGAAATCCCATTCTCTCTCCCAGAATAACTGTAGAAAGTCCATGGGGTGGTTACACAGTTGTGATCCTCATCAGGAAACTTTGATTGCTTATTGGCACTGAAAATCCAACCCTTCTCTTGTTCTCCAACAGACCTTGCCTATTGTTTTTGTACGATCAGAGGGAGAGTGATGCTGAATTTGGGAGAATATACAAAGAGAATTGGTCCAGTTATCACGGAAGAACAGAAGAGCTGCATTGCTATTTTCTGAATGGTTTTATGATGATATATGGGATTGTGGTTGCTATTTTGAAGATATTATTCATGTCATGACAGTGATCCATTGGGATCAAAATAAATCCACATTTATTTAAAATAAATCAAAATAAACAAGTATAAACCAGGCCCATTGTAAGCAACTGTGGGAGAAAACAGGAGTTATATGACAACTGGGTAGATTTTAGAAGTTGAAAATCGGGAAAGCTTCCAACCCATGATTGAAAAGGCAGCTACTGCATGGAGTAGGAGTTTATAGATCAGCAGAACAAGCTATCAATTTTCAATGGAATATTAGAAGTAGTTTAATGAGATTAACCACCTGGGAAGTGTGGTGGACCAAGTTCAGAGGTGCACTTGGAAGGGAGTCCTGGCTCCAAGCCGCAGCTGGAAAGGAAGGTTGCTTGCTGGGTAGAAAGGAACCACATCTTTTTTTCATTCCCTCTATCCTTCAATTCTTCCTCCAGCCTTTAATCTTCAGTTACTCACCCAGCAAGTAATCTGACCACTTGATCCAATCTCTCCCAGGGAGATATCCCACCCTCCTGCCTTCCAGAGGCTACTGAATAGAATTCAGGCTGATGGCTCTTGTGACATTGCAGCTTTCTTCTCCTGTGGAAAAAAAAAGGGAGATCATAAAATACCATCAGGAATAAAAAAGAAAACTGTGGTAAAATACAGGGGTTACAGAATGAACTGCTTCTTGCTGACTTTAGCCATCTAAAGATCAGTTCTCTAGCTGGTTGTGGTTGTTTTAAATAAACAACATCATGGTGAAATATCCCTTGAAAGGTATTAATCACAACATCCCTTTCTCTGACTGAAGAGGTCCCAATTTATTGGGGTCTGGGAAAATATTTGGTGACTTAACTCTCAGTATGCTTGCCTGCCTGTTTTTCTAGAAGTCTATGTTGGTCACTTGTCTTGATGAGTTACTGGACCAACCTATTACAATCGTTCCTAGGGGAATCATTTGGGCTTCCTGTCTTATTAATAGAGAGAAAAAAAATAATTTTCTGGGGGTGATTTTTCAATGTTTGTTTATAGAAGGTTTTACTTTTTGGGTCTTACATTTGGGTTGGAAAGGACCTTAAATCTCATTTAGTTCCAAACCCCTGCTATGGGCAGGGACACCTTCCACTAGAGCGGCTTGCTCCAAGCTCCGTCCAACCTGGACTTTAACACTGCCAGGGATGGGGCAGCCACAGCTTCTCTGTGCCTAGTTGCTGGACCAGGTTGCTCCAAGCAGCATCCAACCATATTGCAGTGCCTCACCACCCTCAAGTGAAGAATTTCTTACTTATATTTAGTCTAAATGTTACCTTTGCTGATGTGGCCCTCATCTGGACTTGCTTCAGGTTCATGTCCTGTAAAAAAAGCTATAAGGTAGTACAAGATGAAAAGCATTGCTAGAAAATGCACCATTTGTTTATTATTTGCACTGCAGCTAATGACAATGGCATTGTACTGCAGCAATAACATTGTATTGCAGCAATGACAAGCCCCAGTTGGAGTTAGACCTCACTTTGAGAGACTTACGACTGCAAGAGTCTTAAGAGAAAGTGGTCGCTGAGGTGAGCCAACCAAGATTGGTGTCATCAGCAAACTTGCAGGAAGTCAGTGGCGGAGCTGGGAATATGTCTTCTGATTCCCAGTACACTGCTTATGGCAGGGTAGCATTGTGCTTCGAGTCAACCAAGACTATGATTTATTCTTTCTTTGCAGGAATATTTATTATTAAACATCTGTTTTCAACCCACCTCATCTAATTGAAAGAACCTGAAGGAAGGAAAGATCTAGTTCTTCCCTGGGAAATGGTTTACAGTTTTCTGGATATGTCCGGATTAACTGTCTCTACTTCTTCCTTTTCTAATTTCACTCCACCGCGTTTAATTCTCCACCTTCAGCAACCCTAAATAATTCCTACATGAACTACTGTGCAGTAATCTAATAAGACAGGAAAGTGTGCCTGACATCCTAACCATGATAGTAAATATTTAATAGAATGCACTCTATGAGGAGCAAAGTAAAATTAAATGAAAAGTCAGATAAAATGATCTTAAATGCAATAAATACCAGTTACTATTCAGTGCCGAGAAGTTGCATGTGTATTTGTTTCCTCTCACTTAGCAGTATTGGCAGCCTACTTTTTTGTGGTTTTGAAATGGCAACAGACACCCACTTGCAAGTCTGCTTCATCATGTCTGTTAGAATAATTACTGATATTATTGGCTTTATTGTTTGGCATCCCAATTTATTTAAGTTTTTGTCAGTTAGCTGCAGGAGGTCCAAAAATCTGTGTTGCTGGGTTAATTATTTCTTCTTTTTCTTTTCTTTCCTTTCTGGTTTGCTTGAAAAAAAGCCATAGAAAAATGGCAATAAATATTGAAAAATTACTCATTTTTATCAATTATATTTGGAAAACAGAGTGCAGGTTTAAGCCAATTTTATTTTTAACCTATGAGGTGGAAACATTCAAACACAACCCAAAACAACCCTTATGCTTTCATTTCTACTTTGAATTGGATAGAGTATTCTTTCGTTATTGTCCCATAGTGCTATGTTCTCCTCATGCTGTGCTTCATCCAGAACCATCTATGCTTTGCCACCTTCTTTTGGGACAATAATGGATTTTTGTCAACTCATCAGCTAAAAGCTGAGAAACCAGTACTTGGAAGAGGAATTTTCTTGTTAATATATGAAGAAGCAATACAAGTTAAGATCCAAATTAATCTAAAATAAGGCTGCACAATCATGGCTCTAAATCACCCGTGATAACCGCAGGCATCTAGTCTTGAGTATTCCAGATTTTTCTCTAATCTTGACTATTCAGGATCAACTCTATTTAGATTTTGTACCTGAGAGAAAAATATTGTCTAAATACACATATTTATTAACCAAAATCTATAAATAATGAGCATATTTTGCTGTCCAGTCAAAGAACAAGCACATTCATTGGTTTGATTATTGTAATATTAAAAGCAGTGAAACATAGAATCATAGAATAGTTAGGGTTGGAAAGGACGTTAAGATCATCTAGTTCCAACATCTCCATGTATTATTCTTTCTTCTGAAACATTTTTCTTCTTATATCAGAAATATGATCCAAATTCTTTTCTTCTGTGGGATGATATCTCACGTACCGCACTGATGTTACTAGATGTTTCAGTTACACAAGGCCATGTCACCCTGCAACATGAATCCTTTCCACGGATCCAAACAGTGTCTTAGTCCTGGGGGACATCCCAGCCTTTCTTCTGGTCTCCCATGTCATTCATTCCTTGAGAAAAAGCCAAAGTCTGGAAACACTTGTCCCTTTATTAAAACTCTCCTAAGGCTGACTGAGTGCCCTCACCACCTGAAGTGCATTGTCAATGGATAGGTTCTGGGATTCACTTTCACACGGAAAATGTTAAACTGTTAGAGTAGTTTCCTACAGAGTGGTCACTTGCAGTAATAAAATCATTGCTTCTAAGGTACTATCAGTAATTCTAGTGTTAATTAATTCAAGGAGATGTTCTGATCTGCATCCGGATGCCTTTGTCTGCCATTAATATTGCTTTGCAATTGCAATTAAACACACAACACGAACATCACTGCTTTCATTTGGTTCTATACCTTTCATTTTGAAGGTCAGTCTAGTGCAGACTCATATACTCTGCATCAGGGACTTTTTTTTAAGCAGGACTGGTTGTCTCACAGTCAAACAGGATTCTTCCATCCTTTCTGATGCTTTAAAGGGATAATTTCCCCCTGATTATCCCTGGGTAAATACTTCCTCTTGAAATTATAGATATTCAACCCCCTGCACTGCAGACTAGTTTATAACGGTGTAATTACTTGGAGCATAATTAACAGTTGCTTTGAGGAGGCATGCACAGGAAGAGACTCTTGTTTGCATCCATGTTGGAACTGCAAGGAGAGCTATACAATAAAGAGTATCACTGAAATCAATAGAAACATGGTGTAAGAGGAGGGAACAAACCTGCTGAATAAGGTGTTGTTTCTGCATAGTCATTGCTCATTTTAGCATCATATATTATGTTATTTATTACTATCACCACAACTTGTACAAAAAGCATTTTAGATGTTAAAAATATGCGCAGCTTACCACGCAAACGTAAATGTTTGATGCTAGCGAGAAAACAGGATCCCACTGGCTTGTGGGGGTACTTAATACATTGGATTTGATTCCTTTTAAAATGTATGGGTGGAAAATGACAATGGAAAACAGAAGAGCCATGCCTAGAACTGAAAAAAAGAGTTTAATATGCCAGTCCAATGAATTCCCTGGAGGATTAGGTAGAGGATTGTAATTAAGGTTTCTGATCTTTATGGAATGTTCCATGTTGTTAAACAAACAATAAAACTCATAGTGATTCCTATAATAAAACTTAAAGAGATTTCTCTTGTTGAAATAAACTTAATGTACAGTATCATATGGTGGGCAAGTATCTTTGTATTTGGCAGGTTTAATGCGGTTCAGGGATCCTGTCATGGCAGTATTCTAGAAGCCAGGCTGTCATTTCAGCTTTCACCTTCAACTCTTAAGTTTGTAATAGATTGATGAAGTTGAAAATTTGTGGACTTGTTGACTGATGCAGCTATAGTTGTTATAACTTATCTGAACTTTTCTTAATGAAGTAAGGCAAGAAACACTTGGAAACCAATGTTTATACCCTAGAGAGAAATACATCCCGCATAACAGAGTTTTTAAAGGCAGTAAATATATAAGAGGGTTGGTTTATTTATTTGTGTTGCTTCTATTTTTTTGTTTCATTACCACTGTTCACTGAAATCATGAATAGTTTTATGTGTTTGCAATGCCACTGAGATGGATACAATTTGATAATGAATAGCAGAATAGTGGAATACTTTAGATTAAATTACAAAGGATGAAAGACATCAGCAGGCATCTGTTGCAGGGCTTGAAATGAAAGAAAATATAAATTCCTTAGACCACTTATTCAAAAGCTGAATATAGGATAGAGTATTCATATAGTACTTTAACTGCCTAGACATCTGCTGGGTAAAACCCACTGTTAAACATGGATTATCAAAACCACTCCGAAGTTACACAGAGGAAAAGCTTTATGATGTGGAAAAAAAGAGAAAAGAATTTAAAGAAGCTTTTCTGCTTTTACATTTTAGTAGTTAGGAAAAAATGAAAGTGTAAATCCTGAAGCCAGACAAAGATGTCTACAATGGTTGCAGTTGTCTGTAGCTGTTTACATATGCACAGCTAGGTCTATTGGGTTGTCTCCATGGCCATTGAAAGGAAACAAGCACTCTGAGGGTTTAGTTTGTTAAAAACGGTCTTAATGCTTATTTCAGGGGAAGATTAATTGTAACTTGAACATGTTAGACATAAGGAAGAAGTTCTTCACTGTGAGGGTGGAGAGACACTGGAACAGGTTGTCCAGAGAAGTTGTGAATGCTCCATCCCTAGTAGTGTTCGAGGCCAAGTAGGACGGAGTCTTGAGTGACCTGTTTTAGCATGTGGTATCCCTGCCCATGGCAGGGGAGTTGGAACTGGATGATCTTAAGGTCCTTCCCAACCCTAACTATTCTATGAGTCTATGTCCATTTTGTTATTCCACTGATTCTGGGAGAGCTTGGACTGGTTCACGTGTGGACTGTCAACACAGTAGATACCAAAAGTTAGGTAGGATGGTTGCATTTTTGTTTCTGGACAGCATCCAAGGATAAGAGAGAGTTCCAGGGCTGCCTTTTGTCACCTGTACAGTCAATCACATGGATAAAAACATGAGTGTCCTAGAAGTGAACAAGGGTGTAGCACTCAATAGGATCAGGGCAAGCGATGAAAAGATAAAAAGACTGACCTACTCTGATCAATTGTTACTCAAATCTTAATAAGGGCCTTCCAACTTCTGCTTCAAAATAGTAAGCTATGTTTAATTACTAGGAAATAGTGCAAGGAGAATGGGACATGTCAGAAATATGTGCTTGAAGTAACAAAATGAGATTTGACCTAGAAAAATGTAGGCTAATAAATCTGAGAGGGAAATAATCTAAAGCACAGTTACTAAGTCAGACAAAGATACCTGGAAAGCAGAAATGTCAAAGGAGACCTTGGGGTTTTAGCAGACAGCATATAATACATATGCATGCTGGAAAGCTAGAGGATGACATAAAGGGATGGTTTGATTTTGGTCTGTACGTGCAGAATCTTCATTCCTTTGTCCACAGGGAGGTGATTTTCCTGCTATATGGCAGAGATGAGATTGCACCTTGAATCTAGTGATGGATGTTGACAAATTGAAGGGAATTCCAAGAACAGCAGCAAAAATCATTAAGGGGCTGAACAACCTGACTTAATAGGAAAAAAAGAAAGTCATGCACTCAGAGGATAAAGGGAAAAGATTGTTTCTGTTATCCCAAGGTGACAAAGACAGGCATGATGGGATTATGTCAAACAAAAGGAAATTTGAACTGCAAAGCAGGGAAAAGTTCCCGCTCCAGTGTGACTTGAAGAGTTTTCTGCAGTATATGGTGAAGACATTTACGTAATTAAAGGGGGATGACAGCATAAAAACATTAATCAGAGCACAATTTGTTGTGGCATTGTTACAACTAACTTTTTTTATTAAAATTAAATGAAATTTAATAACATATGTTTTCAGATTGTACATTTTGTGCACTTGATGATATATGGTATCCTGCAAGAGTCACTGCTTTATTGCTAGTTGTATTGCATGCATCATGACAAACTTGCAGCGTTCAAGGCCAGATTGGACGGGGCTTGGAGCAACCTGGTTTAGTGGAAGGTGTCCCTGCCTGTGGCAGCGGTTGGAAGTAGATGATCATAAGGTCCCTTCCAATCCAAATCATTCTATGACTCTAGGATTCAAGGTTGATGAATTGACTGCAGCCTTTTATCTGATAGACTATACATACCCACTTTTCTATTCAGTAGAACAGGTTAATATATATCCTGTCACTGATTAGGCTTGTTCACTCATACCCACACTATTGGAAGCCCTGCATCCTTGTTATTTTGCTGATGATGTAGTAGCGATGCAGTCTTCCAAAAAAAGCTTTGAATATGCAAAAGGCTTTGTGAATACCAGATCTTATAACGCATTTCCTGTGACATCAAGATCAGGGTAGAAAAGACTGATTTAGACTGCTTTCCTATATGGGTCTGTCAGACCACAAAACTCCATAAGTAGCCAATGAGAAAAAGTATTCAAAATTCCCAAGCCAGATATCTAAAGAAGATGGTTTGAACAAGCTCCTCACTATTAACTGAACAAAACAGCACCAATGTAAAAATGGGAAGGAAGCAGTGAGCCGTTTGCATTGAAAAGAAGGGGTAAGCTCTGTCACTTTCATGGAGCTCAAATGCCTTTCTAATAGATAACACATTTCTAACCATGTATAGGTATATAGCATATAGTACTTAAAGGCTACATGGTTAGAGGTTTCACTTAAAAAATAATTTATCCACATAATAGCAAAAAATTCTAAATCACTGAGTTGCTTTTAAACCTCTTTTGAGGGAGATACTTCATCATATGTTCCATTGTAGAGAAGAATTTGCAGTGGCAAGGGTATGGATTAGTAAGCCTTTTCCTGCTATAATTTCAATTATCTTCTGATGAGGCTTTTTCACCGCATTCCATTCGTACTGGACTCCCTTCACAGCTCAAGTGTATGGCTGAGAATACAGGAATCTCATTTCTTCCGCTACTTAGCTATGAAAAATTAATGGCAATTAACTTATAACAAGTTGACAGGAAATAGAACCTTAATGCTATTAGAACCTTAAACTGTGGAAGCTCCATTTGCTTTTTTATCTCATAATCTGTTAATCTGCTTTAATATTTATGGGTAATGATAGTTACATTAATTCCTCATTATTTTCACTGCCTCCCTCCTCCCCCCTCCTTCCTCTTGTTAACTGAATCTGTTTCTTAAAGAATAAACAAACTCATTCCTGTAATCATTTCCCAAATGTATGTTTGACAGAATTGTCAGGTGAATGTCTGCCGCACCATAAATTGTAAGTGTGAGCATCTCAGGAATTTCTTTAGCCCACTCTCATATGCAGGGCTGGGATCAGATGTGATCTGGATGAGAAGGAGTTCAAGGATGAGTGTCTACTCTAAGGTTGCTCTGCAGTTGCACAAGCAATACCTGGGACTCACTGGGCAACACTAAATCGCTTTCTAACCCCCTACACCTTGCAGTAAATCTGCTCCATTGCAAAGACATCTCACAGTGAAAACACTTTTAAATCAAGTTCATTGTTATATCAGTTTTCATGTAGACCTGGCCTACAGTTTCCGGTGTATTGTCCTTTGTTACCAGGAGAATTTACTGTAAAAGGATGTCTCTCACATTAATTAGCTTATAATTTAAGTGAAAATTCTTTACTTCTCCTAAGAGAGGGAACAAGAGGCTGTGCATAGGATGTGCAAATTGGCTCTGCAGCTAAGCTCACTAGGACGAATTTAGTGAACCTCTTTCATTAGTTGCAAAGGTCATATCCCATTGACATCAGTGGCATTGCACCAGCATCAGTCAAAGCACAATTTGTTCCAGTAAAGTTGGACTTGATCTCCTGTTTCTGTTGTTCTGTTTTAAATTGTTTCATAGTGTGAAGTGAGTGTAAAGGTTTTTCCGTGGTGATTGGCTGTGATTTAAGACCCTTTGTGCATTTACTTTTTCGTTCATAAATGACTATTTAAGGAAGGCAGCAGAAGAAAGGCTCTTTAATTTAATTGATTTGGCCATTGCTCGATTCCATGCCATGGTAATTTTTAAAGGAAGGTTCTCGCATGTTCTATATGTCTGAAAATATTTAACTTAAAAATATTTCCCCCATTTTACAATTTGAAAGGTATTCCAATCTACATCTCAGATTGAAATCCAAGGGGATTGAAATCCAGAGTCTCCCTTAGGATACTAGTTAGGTTTAGTTAGCTCAGAAGTTACATTTCCCATGTAAGACAAACACTTTCAGGTGGAATACAGGAGTAACATGGCTTTTCATAGGTTTGGCCTAGTTTATCTTATTTTAGATGGCTATTTTATCTAATCTTCCATGGTTTGTTCTACAATAAGTGGAAGGATAGTTCTTTAACCCACAAAAGGGCAGTTTATGATGATGGTATGAATTCATCTAACAAGAAGAAGGGTGGTTTGGTGCTCTGGGCTAATGCCTTCCCAGGCATATCTTTGCCCCATGTCTCTTTACTGTAGGACTGCAGGAATGCCAGCACCTTGTATACTTCTATTTAAATGCCATGTGGGATTTCCTAACATGAATTGAAGAGCTGATTAATAGATTTTATTTTTTGTGAGACAATAATCCATCTGAATTGTCTTTCTTAGTGACTGCTGAAGAACTATAAGGCTTTGAAGCACACTAAGTAGTCTAAAAAAATCTAGTTCAAAACACTTTGTTGATATCCAGTGCCAGAAAAGCAGTGCTGCCTGTTATATTCAGATACAGACAGATTGGATCCTTGTAGCTGAGCAAGTACCGTGTGGTTCAGCCCCCTGGTTTAAGAGGTAGGCCAGCTTTTCTGTTGTCACTGCTACATTAACCTACAAGAGGTTTTGTTTTGTTGCTGGCCTATTCCCGGATGACTGTTTTCAAATGAAAGGGGAGGTAAATCTGACAAGAAGGCAATAATTCATAAGGAAAATGACAGCTATAATGAAGTGCTGCAGTGGTGAAAAGATTTGCCCAGCTCACCTGCTGGAGGCTCATTGACTTCGATGTGTCTCCTCCAGACTTGACTTTGGCCCAAAGCATTTTTCCAAGCATAAGGCCAGTTTTGTTATTTCAGAGCCCTCACTTATTGGTAAAGTTGACCCAAATATTAACAAGTGTTATGTGAATCAAATCATAATAACTTATTACTCAAATGCTGTTGTATGAATGTGCTGCCTGATGAATAGCATTGTGCATGGCAAAAGGCAGTGGCTTTCAAATAGAAACCATTCGTGTGAATTGCTTGCTTGCATGAGCTGATCTCTTGGCGAAGGTACAGAGAAATGAGAAGAACACCTCTTTAACAAGGACCAAGGACTTAAAAAACCTTGCCTTTCACTGTCAGGTCATTCATTCTAAGGAGAGAAGTAGAGGGCTATAATTCTTCCATGAAACCAAGTAACAACCTTTTAATAAGCATCATTAAGCCTTTAGACTGAAATAAGAGCCTATCTACTCTTTTATCCCATATTATATTGCCCAAATTCCTCTTTGCCATCCTCACTGTGGTTAGATGAAAGCCCCCTGTTTTCATATTGATCACTAAAAGCACTTTCCCCTTGTACCAGTTCACTGCACCACTTCTAAATGCAGTTCATCTGATCTCTCTTACTTTGGCTGCTGCTCATTCAGGGCTACAAAAACTGTACTTTAAGGCGGGTCTTGGAACTAAATGATCATATTTCTTACCTCATTCCAGGGGATAACATTAAGATCTTTGTTTAGGTGGGCTTCAGATTAAAAGTAAAGCTCACTTTGCTTTCCCATGCATGCCCACACACATGCACACCCGTATATATATACACCCCTCTTTCTCCACAAGGGTTATTTGAAGCCAGAACAGTAGACATCTGTGTGTTTATGCCTATTTCTTTTCAGTAACACACTTTCCAAATGCTAGATGCTGAGGAAGTGTAAGTGCACCAAAATGCTACCCTAGATTCAACCTAAGCCCTTTAGAGCTGTGGATTGAGTGGTTCTCAGAGTTATTCTTTTTCACAGGCAGAGAAAGTTACTCTTTAACAAGGAAATTAAGTGGTAAGAGTGTCGTGGTTTAAGCCCAGGCCATAAATTAGAACCACGCAGTCCACTTCCCCCCCCAACCCTTTCTTCCCCCTGCTCCTGGAGGGACAGGGAGGAGAATCAAAAGAATGCAACTCCCACGGGTTGAGATAAGAACAGTTTAATAACTAAGGTATAACACAAATCACTACTGCTACCACCAATAATAATAATGATAAAGGAAATAACAAGGGAAGAGAATACAACACCTCACCGACCGATACCTTGCCCCCACCCGGCAGTGATCCAGCCCTTCCAGGAACTCTCAGTTCTACATCCTGGGCATGACATGCTGTGGTATGGAATACCTCTTTGTCTGGTTTGGGTCAGGTGTCCTGTCTCTGCTTCCTCCCGGCTTCCCCTCCTCCCTGGCAGAGCATGAGACTCACAAAGTCCTTGGTCACTGTAAACATTTTGACCAGCAACTGAAAACATCAGCTTTATCAGGATTATCCCCAGGCTGAAAGTCAAAACCACAGCACTGCACCAGCTACTAAGAAGGAGAAAAAATGACTGCTGCTGCTGAACCAGGACAACGGGCAACAAAGTTATTGGCTTAAGGGTTGTCAAGAATATATTTGTAAACAGGCCTTAGCCTGAGTCGCACTTGAGTTGCTTGCGTGTGGTTGTAGATTTAATTTCCACTTGCAATTTTTGTGTGCATGGAATTTTACCAGTGTGAGTCTCAATTCAGAGCTTCCACATCTGTTTTCCCTTCTTCTCTTTTATCCCTGCCAGACCAGCACAAAAAAATCTATATTCTTGCTGGAAGCAAAACCATCCGCAATGATAAGAACCAACCTCACATGCCAGCTACACTGGAAATTCAGACCAGCATTTTAGGGGACTTTTCCTGGACTAAAGCGAAGTGACAAGCATAGATCCACATAGAAAGCTGGATTCTGTGAATACACGTCAGCAGGATATCTGCTGTGTTCAAAGCAGTCTGCAGGCTGCAGGAAACAACACCACCAAAAACACACAGAAAACTTGGGGTTTTAAAACCTTTCCGTAACCCAAATTATAGAATCATAGAATAGTTAGGGTTGGAAAGGACTTTAAGATCATCCAGTTCCAACCCCCCTGCAGGGACACCTCACATCAAACCATGCCACCCAAGGCCTCATCCAACCTGGCCTTGAACACCGCCAAGGATGGAGCATTCACAACCTCCCTGGGCAACCCATTCCAGTGCCTCAGCACCCTCTCAGTAAAGAACTTCTTCCTTAGATCCAATCTAAACTTCCCCTGTTTCAGTTTGAACCCGTTACCCCTTGTCTTGTCACTACAGTCCCTGGTGAAGAGTCCATCCCCAGCATCCTTGTAGGCCCCGTTCAGATACTGGAAGGCTGCTATGAGGTCTCCACGCAGCCTTCTCTTCTCCAGGCTGACAGCCCCAACTTTCTCAGCCTGTCTTCATACAGGAGCTGCTCCAGCCCCTGATCATCCTCGTGGCCTCCTCTGGACTTGTTCCAACAGTTCCATGTCCTTTTTATGTTGAGGACACCAGAACTGCACACAATGCTCCAAGTGAGGTCTCCCGAGAGCAGAGTAGAGGGGCAGGATCACCTCCTTCGACCTGCTGGTCACACTCCTCTTGATGCAGCCCAGGATACGGTTGCTTTCTGGGCTGCGAGCGCACACTGCAGCCGGCTCAGGTTCATTTTCTCATCGCCCAACACCCCCAAGTCCTTCTCTGCAGGGCTGCTCTGAATCTCTTCTCTGCCCAACCTGTAGCTGTGCCTGGGATTGCTCCGACCCAGGTGTAGGACCTTGCACTTGGCATGGTTAAACTTCATCAGGTTGGCATCAGCCCACCCCACAAGTGTGTCGAGGTCCCTCTGGATGGCATCCCTTCCCTCTGTCGTATCAACCGAACCACACAGCTTGGTGTCATTGGCAAACTTACTGAGAGCGCACTCAATCCCACTGTCCATGTCACCGACAAAGATGTTGAACAAGACCGGTCCCAACACCGATCCCTGAGGGACACCACTCGTTACAGGTCTCCAGCCGGACATCGAGCCATTGACCACAACTCTTTGAGTGCGGCCATCCAGCCAGTTCTTTATCCACCAAGTGGTCCACCCATCAGATTGATGTCTCTCCAATTTAGAGACAAAGATGTTGTGTGGGACAGTGTCAAAGGCTTTGCACAAGTCCAGGTAGATGACATCAACTGCCCTACCCCTGTCCATCAGTTCCGTAGCCCCATAATAGAAGGCCGCCAAATTGGTCAGGCAGGATTTTCCCTTAGTGAAGCCTTGCTGGCTGTCACCAACCACCTCCTTGTTTTTCATGTGCCTTAGCATGCCGTCCAGGAGAATCTGCTCCAAGAGTTTGCCAGGCACAGAGGTGAGACTGACTGGTCTGTAATTCCCCGGGTCATCCATTTTCCCATTCTTGAAAATGGGGGTTATATTTCCCTTCTTCCAGTTGTCGGGAACTTCACCTGACTGCCATGACTTTTCAAATATGATGGCCAGTGGCTTAGCAACTTCATTCGCCAGCTCCTTCAGGACCCGCGGATGGATTTCATCAGGTCCTATGGACTTGTGTACATTTAGGTTTTTAAGATGGTCTCTAAACAAATCCTCTCCTACAGTGGGCCTAGGGTCTTCATTCTCACAGTCCCTGTGTTCGCCTTCCAAGACTTGGGTGGTGCGGTCAGAGACTTTGCCAGTGAAGACTGAGGCAAAGAAGTCATTAAGAACCTCAGCCTTCTCCAAATCCTGGGTAGCCAGTTCTCCAGATATCTTCCGAAGGGGGCCTACGTTGTCCCTAGTCTGTCTTTTACTCGCTACGTACCTATAGAATCCCTTCCCATTATCCTTAACATCCCTAGCCAAGTTCAATTCTAACTGGGCCTTAGCCTTCCTCACCTGGTCCCTAGCTTCCCGGACAGCATCCCTGTATTCTTCCCAGGCCGCCTGTCCCTGCTTCCACCTTCTATAAGCCTCTTTTTTCCTTTGAATTTTCCTGAGCAGCTCCTTATCCATCCAAGGAGGTCTCCTGGCCCTCTTGCTGCACTTCCTTCTAGTTGGGATGCAACACTCCTGAGCTTGGAGCAGGTGATCCTTGAATAACAACCAACAGTTTTGGCCCCCCCTGCCCTCTAGGGCTGTGTCCCATGGAACCTTACTAAGCAGGCTCCTGAAGAGGCCAAAGTCTGCTCTCTTGAAGCCCAGGGCAGTGAGCTTGCTGCACACTCTTCTCACTGTCCCGAGGATCTCAAATTCGACCATCTCGTGGTCACTGCAACCAAGGCTGCCCTGAAGCGTCACATTTCCAACCAGCCCTTCCCTGTTGGTGAGCACGAGGTCAAGCATGGCACCTCTCCTTGTCAGCTCCTCTATTACTTGCAGAAGGAAGTTGTCTTCCACACAATTGAGGAACCTCCTGGATTGCTTGTGCCGGGCCGTACCTTCACTCCAACAGATGTCAGGGTGGTTGAAGTCTCCCATAAGAACAAGGGCCTGTGAGCTTGAGGCTGTTCCTATCTGCCTATAGAGCACTTCATCCACAGATTCCTCTTGATCAGGCAGTCTGTAACAGATCCCCACAATAATGTCCCTCACCACTGCTCTGCCTTTAACCTTGACCCACAAGAAATATAGAATCATAGAATGGTTTGGGTTGGAAAGGACCTGCAGATCATCCAGTTCCAACCCCTCCTTCCATGGGCACGGACGCCTCACACTAAAATCTTACCAGTCTTAGGCAGTGCGTGTCCCTATCTTGTCCCTATCTTGTTTACATGAATATTCTCCTCTTTAATGTTCCCCAGCTTCATTTTATGACACAGGCAGCACTTTCTCACCTGTATTTCTTTGTAGGCAAGTGAATTTTGGTATGGTCTGATCCTTAGATTAGGTTGTCAGTAAATGAGAATGTGAACTCCTGGCCAGGCTTCATCCTCCCATCTTTTCCCGCAGGATTTAATTGATCAGTTTCATCATATGCAGCTTAACCTTATGCAAGAACATGAAATGGCATATGGTTTCCATCCCAGAAAGATAATTGACCCCAAGGTAATTTCAGTCAATCGGGAAGAAAAAAACGTACAGTGGGGTTGTTTTTGGAAGGGACCAGAAAAAGAGGAAGGAAGGGAATGACTTCAGCTCTGGTAGCTTTTTGAACTTTGAGCCTTGAAAGCTCAGGTTTGATGAATGAACTTAGTCTGCTTTATGGGAAAGCTGAAGCAGGTCTCAGGTTCTCCTGATCATGCCCTGGGGCACCTGTGTGTACAATGCTTCCTATACCAGTAAGGCCAGTTACATACTCAGCAAAGAGCTCTTTTATTCTTGCTGGCCTGATCACAGAAGCACCATCTCTCTCAAACAATGTTTGCGTTTAGAGAGATAATATTGTTCCTGGCTTCCCTTGAGTCCTCTAGGGAGAGAAACTCCATGGTACTCCATTGGACCTTCAGTATAAATTGTTTTATTTGGGCTCCTCTTCTCCATTAGCAACTTATAAACTAGTTTTTATGTTTGTTCCCTCTACTTTATGCTTTTCTTTCTGTGACATTGCATTTGTGCAGTACTGGCTGATGTATGATAGGAGAAGAGCTGTTACATTTGTACATCAAACTCTATATCCGTAGCCTGCCCTACACAGTCAAAATGTATTTGTAGGCTTTACATCTGATAAAGGTCATCTTCTGAAGTGTAGAGGCACAGAAGAATCTTCCTGAGTCCAAAAACAGATTAGCTGCAGTGATCTTTGCTACCATTCATTTCTTTTGTAGAAAACAGGAGGCTCAACGTATTCTGGACAGGTTCAGCATTGCTTTACAAGAACTGTGAATCATGTCAATATTGTGCAGTTGCAGGATGGGATATTTTGAGCAGGAGCAGGGGCAGGCACTGGGAAAGTTCACAGGGAAAAGGATTTAAGAAGATAAATGAACAGGGTTGTTTAAAGACCTGTATCCTTCTTCCTCTGTCCTCCACCAACTTGAAGAAGGAAAGATGCAGAAAATGGCATTTTTCTTTAGCAAGTTCAGATGGGAGACAGAACTCCAAGTACATCACTTGCCTACTAGAGGTAGGATGACATGAAACATGGAGCTGTCAAGCAGGGAGAAGGACTGATCCAGGTCTGACAAGTCGAACATACTGAGCTCAACAGTCTTGACTCCCTTTTCCATAACCTCATCAACTAGGGTTATATCTCATGTGTTTATGCAGCACTGAAAAATAAATGGCTGCATGTCTCTTATAAAGTGACCCCTGGCAACAAATGCTGTGGGGTGACAAATGCTGTGGTCCTGGAGAGCCATGCTCAAAGGAGACCTGCTGGGTAGCACATCTCCTCTTTGAGCTACCACTCCGTTTGATGTTGTGCATCCTCATTGCCCTGCCTTGTTCTCACAGGCTGTCCTACTCTGAGTCCTGAAAGGGACAGTTTTGGAGAGGTCTGTGCTCTTGCAATCAAAAAGTCACAGAGGCGAGGTTATAGATATTGTCCTACACCAGGCAGTTGCCCTTAGATCTCTTTGTAAGAGCATCCACACCCATTTGGTGGATTTATTTCTTGGCTTGGAGATTAAGCCCTTTTGAGCTCACTGAATCCTGGCAAAGGTTTTAAGCACCTGCCTTGCTTCTGGCTGAATGCTGAGCACTGCTACGGTTGGGTTGTTGCACAGAGTCTTTCAGGCTCTGAAATATTGGCTCTGTTGAGATGGTTCTCCTTGCAGCTCCATGGGATGCTCCTTTTGTCACCAACCGTCTGTCAGTTCCTCTGGCTGTGCAGGTATAAAGCATGCGTGCCAGCCTGACATAGTGTCAGCCCTGAAAATTCCCCAGTAGTGTGTGTTGTGTTGTATGCAAACAAAATGCTTCATTCCAAGCATGAAGGAAGTTTTCTAACATCCTGGGGAAAAAAAAAGTCCTCAAGCCCCCTGGGGAGAGAGAAAAAACAGTAATTCTCTTGCCTACATCAAAAGATCAGGTGATAAAGGGAGGAGAGAAATGTCATTTATAGAATCATAGAATTATAGTATAATTAGGGTAGGAAAGGACCTCAAAGCTCATCCAGTTCCAACCCCCCTGCCATGGGCAGGGACACCTCACACTAAACCATGGCACCAAAGATTCTGTCCAGCCTGGCCTTGAACCAGGGATGGGGCAGCCACAGCTTCTCTGGGCACCCTGTGTCAGCTCCTCACCACCCTCTCAGTAAAGAACTTCTTCCTTATATCTAACCTAAACTTCCTCTGTTTAAGTTTGAACCTGCTATTCTAACCCCATCACTACAGTCCCTGATGAAAAGCCCCTCACCAGCATCATTGTAGCCTCCTTCAGAATTTGGAAGGTTACTCTGAGGTCTCTATGCAGCTTCTCTTCTCCAGGCTGAACAGACCCAACTTTCTCAGCCTCTCTTCATACAGGAGCTGCTCCAGCCCCTGAGCATCCTCGTGGCCTCCTCTGGACTTGTTCCAACAGTTCCATGTCCTTTTTATGTTGAGGACACCAGAACTGCACACAATGCTCCAAGTGAGGTCTCACAAGAGCAGAGCAGAGGGGCAGGATCACCTCCTTCAACCTGCTGGTCACGCTCCTCTTGATGCAGCCCAGGATACGGTTGCTTTCTGGGCTGTGAGCACACACTGCCGGCTCATGTTAAGTTTCTCATCAACCAATTTATGATAGGACCAACACATAATGTCATGGACATAGATAGTCAGCAAGCTACATGGAGGTGGGTTGATAACATCAACATCTATATGCATTTGCTGCAGTGGTAGAACCACATGGCCAGCAGGCAGAAATTGTGTGTAAGTGCAAAACTTCATTGGTGCTGTCAAAATGGACCTGGTCCTTTAAAGAAATATTAAAGTATTATTTTTGAGCTGCTCTGGTGAAATAGGTCTTTCATTGCCAACAGAAGTAGAAGTAGGTGAAAACCACACTTGAAAGAAGCATTTAGTTTCCACTGCTTGCAATCTGTGGTTGATTCTCCCTTAAAATTACCAGTGTTTTACTTTTTCCATCCTTATGCACAGCTATCGGATTATATCACTGCACCTGGACTTACCAAAGTGAGAGAAAAGACACATGAAACCATTACTCCTGTGTGCCTGGAGTAATACTCAATATTTGCATGGCAGCTGTGCCTGATAGGGTCATGTAGTTCCCATCACTTAACTGCAGGGAATTCTGCAAGTACAATACCAAGCAAAGGCCACTGGTTCCTTTTTCACATGCCCAGTTGGGGAGCACACAAGAAAATTGACACCAGAGTCTCTCAAGATGAGATTCCTCTTTCCATAGTAAAGGCAGATGTCAACAGTGGCCAATTATGAGTATTCTGGCTTTTGTGCATGGAAGAACAGTGCAGGGACAGAAATCTGGGAATATGGTTGTGTGGCTTCATCTTCAGGATTCATAACTATAGAGGCTGGAAGGCACCTTCAAGATCACCTAGTCAAACCCACACTGCTCAAAGCAGGGTCAGCTACAACACTTCAGGGCTGTCTCCAGTTGGGTTTTGAGTATTGGCAAGAATGGGGACTCTACAGCCTCTCTGTGTAGCCTATTCCAAAGTTCAGCCACCGTCCCCCAGTTCAGAAGCTTTACAGAACTCAAATGATTCCAGTTCTCTGCTGTTGAAGATACAGAAGATGCATATGTGTAGGATAATAACCTTTATTCAATAGACCAAAAAGCTCTCTTTATGAGGCTTGGTAACCTGTTGGTATCTTAGTGAGTGAAGTATCCATAAATAATTGAGCTTTCTCAGCTGAAGCAGGGCAACCCTTGGCCTCAGTACTATTCATCTTCTTTAATAAAGGATGTTCTGGTGTTATATTCAGGAACAAGAAGATTTTTGTTAATCCTGGAGGACAGGACTTGTATCGTAGCCAATTAATGTTCCTGTTCCTACTGATGATAAATGGGTCTGTCGTCTCTTCATCTGGCATTGTGCCTCCAGCCTTACACAGTCATTTGTGGATATACCCAAGGGTTTCAATAGCTAACATTTTAGCTTTCACAGGTCACCAGGATTCTTCAAGAAGGCTGGTTTGCTAAATAGTAGTGTACAGCAGAAAGCTGGAGGTGAAAGAAAACAATGAACAATAAGACGATCAACCCTAAAATGGGCTAAAACCTGTCTGAGGAAGAATCTCTTTGGTCCTATTTCAACCAAAGTTCAGGGAGAGGAGAAAAGGAATGCGCGTCTAAGGAACACTTGTGGATCCAGGCTGGTTTAACCTTCATGGGTTAATAGCTCATTTGAAACTGATGTTTTCAGTGGTTCTGAAATTGCAGGAAGTGGTCTGAGGCCAAGAGGGAATAATGACTCAAGGAGACATAATTTCTAGGGAGGAACTGAGGTCCTGCAGTTCTGTTTTGGAGGAACCACAAGCCACAGAATGAAATTCCCTGCAGTTTCAAGGTTAGCTGAGAAGCTGGTGGCTGGAGGAGAGAAATCTGAGGAGGGAAGGAGAAAATGTGAAACGAGTGCTGTGTGCTTGTGTGCGTGCAATGTTGTGCCACATAGCCAACGCCTTTCATCCTTTAGCCAAGAATCTGAAGATTGGAAAGAGCTGAAAAAGAGCTGAAAACCCCTTTTGCAAGGTCTTTCCAAGGCTCTCCCAGTCAGAGTAATCCATGTTAACCAACAATTTTGTGTTAATTCAGTGTGGAAAAGTTGGGATCTGGGCTTTGAAATGTTTTGATGGTTACCATTCTCAGTTAGATAACTGACAGGCAGAAGTGGGAGATAGGGAGAGACTGCTCGTCTTGACATTGTACCAGATGAGAAGGCAGTGGTGGCCATGCACAGGTTGCATCGCTTTTATTGCTACTTCTGATGGGTTTCTGAGAGTTCTGGACCGGCTTTTCACAAAGACCAAAGAATTCAATTGCAAGTCAATCCCACCAAATCGGCAGAAGCTCCGGCTTAAATTTAATCACCTAAATTTAATCACCAAATCTCCCTGGAGTCAGTGGAGAAAGGCTCCTCTGGAGAGCAATTCAGAGCAGGAATCTGACTGGAATACTGCAAGGGCAATATTAACCTTTATGACTAGTCTCCCTTTGCCAAGAGTCAATGGGATCAATTCATAGCTGAGCAGAGAAGACTTGCACTGGCTACGAAGCAGTCCCAGTATCAATAAAACTACCACAGTGTGTTCTCTGTATCACAGAACTGCCATATGTCTCCACTTATGAGGATTGGGCATGGGGGCTATAGAGGGAATTGCTTTCTTGGGCAGGTTAATGTAAGAAAAAGTGAGCAGCTCTGCAGCCCTTAATCTCCCTAAAGCCCATAGTCTCAGCCTTCTGTGCTGTGCTTCATTATGGAGCCTTTAAACACCTAAGCTAAAGACAGAGAAAGTCATTTAAAAAGAAAACACAACTTTGGCTACTTTAATTGGAGTTTTTGAGAAGAAGCAAAGTTCCTTTTGGGTTAAACTGATTAGATTTTTGTAATTTTGTTTAGATAGTATTACAAAGCCCAAGCACCGTGGAGTAGACGCACCAAATTAATACCTAACTCTAGAATATTTAATAACTCAAGGTAAATTAAGGTACTTACAACTGTGAGTTTTAAACATCACGGAGTTTTTGTTCTTTTTAATGTTCTTCCAAATGCAGATTTTTTTCCCTATTTCCAATCTGGTATCAAAATCTGACAGTTCTGGTCTTCTTTTTTATAATAATCTTACTTACAGTACTCCAGGAAATGCAACTTCAAAAAGAAAACATAGATTAATGCTTAGAGTAAATAGAAAATACTTTAATTTAATACCTTGGGGTTTCATTTGTTGGTTTGTTGTTGTTCTTTCTTTTTTGTTTTAATATTATTTTTTTATTATCAAGAGATACCCAGAACCAGTTTTCTTTATTTTAATTATATCTGGAATATACTGCTCATTGTAAGCAAAACAGTGATTTAACATGAAGATTTTAGCGCAGGGATTTGAAGCAATCTAGTGGGCTAAGACACATACTCTGTATTTCCATTCATTTACTCACAGGAATTTGTCAGGGCTTACCAGATACCTGTGAATAATCTCATCTTTTCTTTTTGTTATGATTTTTCTTTTCCTCATAGAATTCATATTATAAATACGTTAATGGAGCCGTTGGTGGAGAGAAGATACACTGCTTCTGACAGTTCTGTTGCTGCTGTAAATCAGCATAGTGCCACTTAGATCAGCGAAGCTACTGTTTACCCCAGCTGAACATCTCCTCCTTCAGTTCTAATATTAACTCTGTTAAAAATAGGAGATTTATATTTAAACCTCTGCTTCCTGAAGCGACAGTAGGTGGGCCAACTTGTAACATGATCAACATTTACAGCATTATCTCTACTGGAATCCATTTATGTCAGCTCCTAACAATCAAAACATAATGGCTTTTTGGAATTGCTTTAATTTTTACAAAAAAAGCAAGAATATTAATTAAAAAAAAAAAAGAAAAAAACCAAAAAAACAACCAAGCCCTGATACAGCATGAATGCATGTGCATAAACAGCATATAACATGACAGTGTTGCCATTTTGGTATGCCACCCATTCCCTGAAGCGGTACTTGTGGAAAGGGGTGGTGTGCTGGCATTATAGATGGGGAATAGCAATACTAAGGTGGGAGGATCTCAAGAGCCCTCTTATCAATGCATAACTTGTGATTTAGTTTGTGATTAATTTTAGAATAAACTTAATTTGAGATGCCCAAAGCCATTTTTTTGATGCCCAAACTTTTTTAAGAGACTAGCAAAGATGATGCGGGATGTGCAGGAAACCCATGTCTTTCTGGATGGCAATCGGAATAACTAGGGCATCTCCAGTGGCACTGGGCAGTGTTGTGTGTAGAGCTTTGCTGTGTCGTGTCTCATATCTGCAGTCCCGGTTTTTCAAGGGTATTTTTGGATAACACTGATGTCCATGGTTATTGTGACCTATCAGAAGCTGTTGGCCTTTAGCAAGATCATATACCGGCTCGTTTTCGTTGCTGCACCACACATTACACCTGTGAGTGTTGTCATTAAACGGCGTGACATTACCAAATATACCTCCCAGTAAACTTATATAGAGATTTAAGTGCCTACAAAATTGAGGATTGGCGTCAAGTCCCCATTAAATATCCCCCCAAACACTCAGGATATTACCAAATTAAATGTAAATTGTGTCTGCACAATATGGACTGCGGGACTAAGGGTCATTTTTTAATGCATGTTGAAACAATTGGATTTATCCAGATGTCTGACACATGAGTCTCTCTCCTCTAATTTCTTAAAGAAGGCCAATATAAGTCTAGAATAACTTCAATATTTTAATGGTATCTTAAAATAAGTAAATATGCTTTATAGCCAGCATTATGCGTGAAATCTAGAAAGGAAGCAAACAACAGTTGTTAAAGGTTTGTCCCATGAAAAAACATACTTTCTCCATATTTAAGTATGTGTGCATAGTAACTTAGTTCCAATTTAATTCTACTTGTATTTTGTGTATAGCTACTCCTTATTTAGCCTTTGAGACATTATCTAAACTGTAAAGCCACCCATGGATGGTGGCATGCTCTGTATATCTTGGGTAGGAGCTAGCCTGGAACATTCCCTAACTCTGTTGTGGTTGCCCGAGTTCCTGGGGAGATCAAAGCATGGAAAGGCAGCTTGGGCATGGCTGTCCTGTAGATATGAAGGCAGATAGACATTTCTCCCTAACAATACAGATATAAAGACAGATACCAGTTGCTGTCTGATGAAATGGTAGCCTGGGGAGAACATGCTTCTGATGTAGGCACTTTAGTTAAGTGCTCCCAGACAGGGGGAATGTGGGTCTTTGAACTTATGAAGGATCCTACATGGATAATCCTGACAGCTGCCATGCAAACAACCTCTACAAATCCATGCCAGTCTTTTCTGACACACAAAACCTGGCTCCTTTTCTGTAGTGAGAATGGCTGGACCATTGCAGTGGCGCACTGATTTTTGTGGATGGTGAACACAAAAAAGGGATTGAGAAGAGACCACCCGAGTTATTGACACATGACTTGAGTGCTTTCTATTCTTAGACAGATGAGGATCTGAAATATGTAAGTACGCTATCATTTTTTTTATGTATTTGTAAAAATTAGAGAAAGAAATAAAACTTAATCTATCATGGGTATGGGATTATACATTTGTCATTTTCTTTCAATGTGTGTTTATACTTAAGTGGAGCTGATAAATCAAGCTATTCCTCGTGATATTTTAAAGCATTATTATTAGTCTCTTGATTCCATCCTTGTTTTTTCTTTAAACAAATGGAAAGAGCACAAACCATGAAATTATATTTGCAGTGTCATTTTAAATTTATTGTCTAATAAATAGTGATCACTTCAAAAATCCGTTCTTTTCTGCATTGTTAACAAGAGATTTAACCAAAGTGATTGAATCATGACGAGAAATGATCCCAAGTTCCTGAAACCTGAACAAATGACACTGTCAATGTTAATGTGCTGTTATGGAAGTTCATTTGAAATATAAGAAATAACCTAAATATAATTTCATCGCAGCTTGTATACCACTTAGCATAATGTACCCGTTACTACAGAGCCTCCATTCTCTGTTTCACCAGCAACTCCAGCTCACCAAATACCTTACCAATGCTCACTTTTTAACTCTTCTACACTCTCAATACAAGCAAAGATAACACTTTTTTCCCCAACAAATATAAACTGTATGTTGACTTCCAAACTGACAACTTTATCTTGACTTACACCAACACTTTTGCTGAATGAGCTTAACCACCCCTGATTTTGCAACATCATGTGGATCTACTTCTTCTGACTCATCTAATGATGCTGCACAAGACGCCTGTTAGAACTGCATTATCCCCCATGAGACATTTGTGCTTAACAAATAATAAATAGAACTTGTCAGCCACAGAATCCTCTACCTCAATTTTACAAATGAATGCACATCCCAAAGTATTTCAAAGGGAACAAAAGAAAATTAATGGAAATCTGAAATGTTCTTAAAGTGTCACATATACCCAGGCTTTAAGTAGCTATAGATAAAGATTTAGAAATACAATTAAATTTATTTCTACAACTTCAAGTCAGAAACTCCGTAATTCAAAATGCAAAACCAAATCAGGAAGAGCTGTAAAGTAATGGCCTGACTTGTAAGGATAAAGCTAGAAGTCCTACGGCATTTCTGGTTTTGAAATCCAGAGCAGGATAATGTCTTTACTTGGATAGGGTTCCAAGTACAACTTTATGTTTCACGGATGTAGCGATTCTCACTTGGTTTTAAACAATAAGCCTATGCTTGTAATCCTCCCTTGGTCCAGGCTATAATTACGTATTTCAGGTTATTGTGTTTATAGAGTAATGAGACTAGGCTGAAATCTTTCAGCTTTGGGCAAGTTCTTGAAACTACACGTTGTAACAGTGACAGGCAGATTGTTCTTGATATGTCTTTATTAAAATAAATGTATTTAAGGAATGTTTAGATTTCTGCCTGTAGATGACTGATTTGGTAGAGATTGGCATAGCAATAATGTCATTATATCAAGCTTCTTTTTGTTTTGGGGATTCACTGAGAGATTTCAATAAAAGAAAACATAGCCAAGGCATCTCCGCTGTGTTAGGGGAGAAAAACAAGGTTTTTTAGAACAAATGAAAAGTATGGTAGGCGATACTTGAGCACTCAGATTCCCTTTTAGAAAAGAAAAGAAATTAAAAGCTTCTGAGTGGTAAAATGGAATATTTGGACGTTTTCTCAGATATGCAGATATGCAAAGGATGTTGATGATGCCATTAAATATCTCATATCTCCAGATAAGAGCTATTTTATCATAATTTGTTCAGCAGCTATTAAAATATCTCATTCCTGGAGGAGAAAACCCTCCTAAGTGTCAGGACTTTCTTAAAAAGAGCAATAAAAACTCAATTGCCACAAATTGTGCTTTTTAAGAGACCTATCAAACTAACCTAGACTTTTTGACAGCTATGGAAACAAGCCAAGATTATATTAAGAATTGGTGTAGCGCTGGGGGTAACCATTCCCTGCCAGATGTATTGCATATACCCTGCTGTGTGCATGGGTATTTATAGGTATGCCTATACAACGTACCAGTCAAGGAAAACAAAGTAGTACTGGTGGGAAGGTATGTTAATATCTGGTTGTCCATGGCTAAAACATACACTGTTAATAGCTTGTCCTAGCGAAGGAAAGTGAAGGACATAAATGAAGGGTTATTCCCGTAGTGATTCAGTAGTTCAAAGACATTAATCAGTGCTACATATCTGGTGGAAAAGAGTGAATGAGGGATTCATTCATCTTGGTTCCCTGTGGATGCTTTCTCATTGTAAATCGCATCTACTGCTTACCTGTACGTGGAACTCTGACAACTGGTGGGAATTTGAGTTACCTGAACCACGCATGCATCTCCCCACATGTCACCAGGGTGGGGATTTACATTCGAAATAGGTTTATAACAATGCAGAAATGCACAGGAGCAATAAATGGAGCTTATCAGTATCGCTGGCCAGTGTCGAGCTCCTGCAGAAACGTTGCCATATAAGCGTCTCCTCTGAGGTACTCAGATATCATTGTGATTAGCCTGGTAGACAGACCTATGCATTGGGGAAGCAAGGTCAGTGCTCCTGGGACAACAGGAGGCACAAAGATTCAATAATAATATCTTATTATTCTATCAAATGATATCTGAAGAACACTTTAAAATCATTATGTGAAGGACAAAGGATGCTATATATATATAGAAGGGTAAAGGCTGGCATTTCTAGAGTGCATTTAATTAACAGAATTCCAAGCAAGCTTGGCCTTTGGAAGAAAAATAATCTTTGGTTGCACACTAGGCACATTGAGCTTCCATAATAAACACACATGGAATCCCTGTAAGGCATCTACTGAATCAAGGCTATTTTTTTGCTGGTGCCATGTTCTCAAAGACCCTGAGGTTGAAAGACCTCCTATAAAAGTGAAATCTGTTGCTTACTACAAGTAGGGGGTTGATGAAGACAAGAACCAGCAGCAATAATTGATCGTGTTTATTAACAGTGCTTCTTAAGCTGTTGGAGCTCTTGATACAGCTGAATTTCTGTGAGGAGAATATATCTAAGTAGGAGTATTTTCCATGAGCCAGTACAAGTGCTGTTTGTGGGAAGCCTCGTGGTTCCTTTTGTTAAGGAGAGGTCAAATGATCACTCTTTCCAGAAAATGGGCCCAGGATGTGAATAGGTGATGTACTCAGACCCTTTCAGCTTCTACCATACACACTGATTTCCAGCACCCTGTTCTTTAGTTCAAAATATGTTAGTACACTATCCCTTTCATTAGACATGGATCATTTCCACAATGCATGGTTGGTATTGCTGCATGATGAACTATCAGAAGGATTTAGGAAAAGGATAGAACGCCACAAGACTGGCAAATGAAGCTGATTCTGTTTTTAGAGATGGAACAAGCAAAAAAGCATATTTGCAGATGTGCATAGTAATTCTTTTCGTCAGATATAAACCTGTTGGGATAACTACATTATGTGAAGTGAGGCATAGAGCACTCCCAGAAACCAAAAATATCTTTAGAAATTAGATATTTATAATGGAATTAACAAGACAGTTACCTGAAGTGGTAACTTCAGGTTTGAAGTCACTACCATTGCCAGTCAATGAGGGAATAAATTGTTTAATAGGTGCAAAGTGGTTAAAAAATAACAACAATCAAACAGGGGGTTTTGACCTTTTTCCACATGAAGATGATCAGATGTTTGAACAGATTGTTGGGTAATCTTCATCCAAATAGTAGGACAAGTTCTTGAAACACCTAATCTAAGTGGACCTGCTTTTGAGACAGAGACTGGGGCTCAACTACAGATCTCAAGCGGTCCTGGTCAAACCTGAATTATTTTGTGGTTCTAGGAATGAAAGCCATCAAAAAAGGAAAGTTCAAAGACAAATCTGGAAAGCACACCTTTGTCTTTATCGAAAGGTGCATCTGTAGCTACAGGTGTCTTAGTGGGAAAGGGAGTTTTTCTGTTTATCTACTTCTCAAAGAGGACAAATGCACCTTCTCTGACAGCTCCTGGAAAGAGTGTGAGGAGAGGTTGGCTGAATTTGCTGACCTTCACATTTAGCCTCAGATAAACATTAGCTGAAGTTTCCTTCCTCCATGTCATCACTTTTATGGTGGGGATTTAGCACTGCCTGTTCTGCACTAGATATCCCCATGCAAAGAAGTGGGATGAGATTCCTGGCTGAAGGTTTTTCCATCCTTGTGAGTTTCCTTCATATCCAATACCAGTGCAGTTGCTGTACATTAACAGTAAAGTGAACTGTTATCAGCCACTTCAGAATATCCCTGCAAAGGAGAAGGTTAATCCTTCTGGGTCCTTGACTCAGGTTGCTTATAACAGCAATATGATGGACACCACAGCCAAATCCAGACTGCCTGAGTGGTCAAGATATGAGCCAAGTGGCTTCTCCCATTCTTGAATTTTCCTACTCAGAGTGCACTGTGATTGGCTTCAACCCAAAGCCAGACTGCCAGCCAACAAATAGGCCATACAGACACCATTGACCTACTCATCAGGATTTTTCTTCCCTCTGCTCCCACCTTTCTCATCTCCACTTAGTCCCATTCCCTTATCTTTGCTTGCTTTTCCTACCTGTAGCATGAGTGGAGAAACAAATGTTTATGCTTGTCTCCTTCTTTCTGTATTACAAGAAGGCACGGTTGTAGGTAGGAAGTCAAGAGAGTGTGTATCATGGATGAGGTTTGAGTAGAAGACCTGTAATATCCATAATACCTATCATAGAATCATAGAATCATAGAATAGTTAGGGTTGGAAAGGACCTTAAGATCAATTAGTTCCAACTCCCCTGCCATGGGCAGGGACACCTGACACTAAACCATCATGTCCTCACAGGTAACTCTACATTGAACCAGAATAGCAATTCCAGCCTCTTCAACCCTCACAACAGTAAGATTCTTATATTGTATTTTCTCTTTGCTGCAGTTGTATCTAGGTAGACAGACTGGTCATCTCTTGACCACTGCTGTGTAGAGAGTTGCACGTTGTCTTGTCCTGTCTGTATCTACATCTGTGCCATTTTTGGTAGCTTCAACTATTACAGCTGTGTGAAAAGTTTTCTTCTTCCTCTCCAAATCCCTGCTTGCTGCATGAGTCCCAGTCACCATATATTAGTAAAACATCCACAAACTGGGGGTGAAGGGTGTTTGTGACAAAGGATTGTTGGAGCCTCAATCTTCTGCTATGTCACCTTTCATTGCTCTTTGGTGGCCTTCATCTGATAGGAGCAATTTAAAGTTTCATGCCGTTAGAAGAAGTTAAGGAAGTTTCCACAGTGAGAAGGCTCACTGTGCAGCTTGCAAAAGAAGTATTTTAAGCATTTTTCTGAGTGTTTTTTTTCCCCACCTGTGTGGCCTCGATAGCACAATCCTCAGTGTATCAGCAGATAAAGCAATTATGTATTTTAAGCTGGTCCTTAAAAATGCACCCAGCCCTGTACAAATACTTCTCCTCTGTGCATATAATAAGGATGCAAGACCTTTCCACCTGCCTCTTATCTTCCTATTGCAGATAGGGCAAGAGGGAAAGAGGCCTCCTGCCACGAGAAGCTGAACTCTGAATATGGTACGTGATCTGCAGGCCAGAAACAGTTAATGCCTCTGAATGCATTCTTTTCAGTGGAGATGGCTTTTGAAAACAGAATTTAATGAAATCCAGTGTCCTTTTCATAAAATATTTGAAGGAAGACTTGTTCGATAGCATTTGTCAATCAATCCTTTGCTATTGTTACCTTCCCCCCCCCCCTTATTTTAATTGGCATCTGTCTGGAAGGACACAAACAAATCCCAAGCTGTATCTTAACTAGGATACTGTGGAACTGTTCCCTTGCAATCCTTGAGTTTCTCTGCTGATAAAGACAAATAAATTGCAAATTCTGGATTAATAGGTGCAAGGGACAAAAGCATGAGAAAAGCTTCAAAAAGTATATGCAAAAAAAATCCCGGAGTATATTGAGAGGATGCTATTTGAAATCATATATGCCCTGTTTCTAATAAGTTGTCGAAATATATGCAAGATGCTACAAACTCTGCAATTGTCTGACTATTGATTTGCCTTTTCTCTACAATAATCAAACCCTAAATAAGCAAATATTTAACCTCTGGACATTTGATGTTCCCTTTCTGTTAAATAGTTATGGCATTACCAGCAGTTTCCAAGGATCTAGTAGAAATATTTTAGTGATATGCTACTTTTCAGAGGTCAGGCTTAGAACATGTATAAAAGTCAATATTCTTACTGACTTTGCCATTCATTTCCATTTCACTGTATTGTGAAATACTAAGCTATTTTACATGTGCTGGTGTTCCTGTAAACAGGTATACTGCATTTAGGGTTTAATTATCTGGGACTTCTTATACTTCACCACACTCAGTTTTGCTCACACTGCTACATGGCTGTCTGTAGCTGCTACTTAAAACCATTGGTACACAACTTCAATAGGAGTTCATAAGGATTCAGTACATCAAACAGGCAGTTGTAACAATAGGTGAAAGTATGTGTATATCCAAAGGATTGCTGAGCATCTTCTCTAGCAGATAATTATTATGCACAAGAAAACAATTTACTTACCAGCCCGTGCAACAGGATCTTTGATGATGGCATTTTCCATCAATCGTCGTGTGAGACAGGAGGATTCATTTTCAATTCAAACATTGCAGCCTGCCGGATTAATAAACCATATTTATGAAATAATAATAACTCCCCAAATGTGTTTTTTAACTCAGGAGGTGAACACTGACATTGAGCAGCTGTCTTTCTTCAGGATCTGTGTAGTGATATATGGCACGCTGATTGCTGTGATATTGATGCGTAGGGAGCCAGACTGAAGGATGGGGTCAGCACACAGAAAACCTGCATGTTTTTGCTGCAGTGTAAAGTTGCATATGAAAGCATGGACAGCTATTTTGCTGGGAGGTTCTCAGCATCTGAAATCTGTGTTTTGTCTTCTCCTACTCGTTAGTGAGTGGAGATGTGAATGAATGTGAAGGTCTTTAAAAACATGCACAAATACACAAGTATACACAAACCAAGAACAAAGAAAAGCTTAAAATTTCATCATGTTTAAGCAGAGCAGGGATAGTTAGCTAGGAATCATCGGTCTCTGTTTAGCTATGGTTAACCAGGAATCATCAGTCTTTGTTTAACAGAGAGGGTCAGGAAGGCAGAAATTTCCATGGGAAAAAATCTGGTTTGACTCAAAGCTTGTGACAAAATATTTAAATAATAATAAAAAAAAAAATGATTAAAGAAGATCAGAGTGAAAATTAGAACCTGTTTTTTCTAACAGTCACTCACATGTTAAACTTTTCAATACCAAGATGGAATCGAGACTAGCGTATTCACAGTGGCCCTAAAAAGTCCTACTGATTCTTAGACTTTGTTGTAAAACAAATGGAGTATACCGTGGTGGCTGCAGCAGGAAAATGTCTAGGTGAGACCAAGGTTAGAGCATCTTGACTGATGACTGATCTTGACACACTTCAAAAGCGCGATGCTTCCCTTGTACCACTGTAGGTGAAGACATGCATCTCTTCCTAGTGGGAATAAATGACTACCAGTGCTCCGTATACTCCTTATGCCAACGCTGCTGTGCTTCCCTGTTACAACAGGGGAATAAGGTGCAGAGAGTTATGACACTTTTAAAAGAGTTTAACTGAAAACTGGGTTCTGTGTAAGTGTGGCCATACAGGTAACTAACAGCCTGCAAAATTGACCAAGGTATGTAGGTGAAGAAATACAGTCTTCGATTGTAAAAGCCTGAAACAATAGCTCTGCACGATGCAGGAAAGCAGTGATGGGAATATGCAGTTCTGTCATCCCACCAGGGAGCTGCAGCTCCACAAGCGTTTTATAATCATTTAAAACCACAGCTAATTGCTTTAGAAAAAGAAATAAACAAAGTGTTAGGTCTTTCAGGATTCGAGATGAGTATTTGGGCTGCAGTAGAACACCAGTGTCTCTGGAGGTCTCCTAGCAGACCCCTTAAGAGACTAAAATGCTTTTAGGAAGACAACGTAACTTTCATTATGGCAGGGGGTTGGAACTAGGTAATCTTAAAGTCCTTTCCAATCCTAACTATTTTATGATTCTGTGATTCATCATGGAAATACATACAGCCACATGCCTTTTCTGCTGCTGTTAAGGACAGCGCTATATAACTGTATCTAAAGGACAAAGTGGCCTTGGGATTTGATTGGTTGCAAACCATCACAAATTTGAATCTGAATTAGTATTTAATTGCATCAAAGCACTGCCTGGCCAGGCCTATCAGCAGGTTTGTTTTTATTTCATCAAGCTTCATATGTTAGTACTGCTGACAGGCAGGGAGCAAAGTGAAAGGCACCAGATCCCCAGCACTGCTGGCCACCAGAAAATGAAACGGGGAGACTTAAGACAGCTGAATTTATAAAATGAAAGATGAAAAAATACATTTGAGCAGGAGGAACAGCACAGAATAAAAGGGTTAGAGAGAAGTGAACAAACAAAAGAAAAGGAAAGAGCAGAGCAAGGCCAGAGCTGAAATGAGAGAGATTGTAAGGAGAAGGTAGGTACTATGAGAGCCTGGTTTTGGGGGCCAAAGGAAAAAGCAGCTGAATTTCTTCCCACATTCTGCAGCTGCTTTTTAATTAATAAATATATGGATTGTGGTAAAATAAAACAGTGGAACACGGACCTTCACCTTCTGTGTAACAGGATCTCAGTTAAACCTGTGTTAAGCCTGGCTGTTCATGTTGTTGACCTTTTCTCCCAGCCACTTGACTAATCACATCTCTTTAGAGCCAACATCTTGCTCCTTCAGTTGCCCACAGCCCTTCCTTTATGAAGGTGTGGAATCAGTACAGCAGCACTGGTGATAGAAAATAATCCCTGATGAAATGGTGCTGTGAGAGAGGTGTTCAGGCTAATGACTTGCAGTGACACCCTCATGCAGTCTGGGCACTCTTGGTTTCTATTACTGCCTCTTCATTCTCAAGTAAGAGCAATGCTGTTGATCTTCTCTAACCTTCTGGTTTACATGTGGGCTAAAGTGAGCACAGGCCAGCACAAGAAGGGAATATTGACAAATCAGATGCTGTTCCCTCACGGAGCAGCACCAAGCAGAGTCTACGTGATATCATTATTCCAATCACGCCTTCATTTTGCACTAACAAATCAATTGTCAACAGTGAACTGGCCTGGATGGTCATGAAAATGAGGGTGATTTGGATTCTGTTTGGCTTAAAGAGCTGTTTGATGGGATAGATTAAAACCCTGTAACTGAGCAAACTTGAACTCAAGATCTAAGACGTAATTTCATAGAGCGGTCTTATTTTTTATTTTGGTGAAGCTTATATACAACCAGATCTGCCCTAAAGGTTCAATAGATCATATTTAAATACAGTCTCAGGTCAAATCTGTTGGAGATTCTTTAAAAGGTTGCTTTAATTTAGCTTTTCCTTTGTTGTTATGAAACATCTCTCCTAGAACCTGGATGTTAAAGAATTTTCAATCATTGCATTCATTTGGTTAGGCTACAAGGCACATCTCTGCAAAAGCTTTCCACTTTTCCTGCATCTGCAAACCCCCTGGTGACGAAACAAGCATCAAGAATTTTGCTGGATGGACTGCAAAGAAGGAATTTAGCTTTAAAAAGGCAAATAAAATGAAACTTACAGCTCTGGGAAGAATGCCAATCTTTAGTATTAATAATAATTCCATTGTTTTTCATACACTTGTAATTACATAAGTTGATTTGTTCTTTATTGCTCTTAATTAACAAATATTTAATTGATTTAGCAATTCACTAATGTTCTTGATGACAAAATGTTTAAAAGAAGATGCAGCGTTGAGAATGGCATTAAGGGATTTTGAAGGGGTTTTTTTCACATTGTAGTTACTGAATGCCAGCCGGCACTTAAGATACACAAAAATGCTTTCTTCTTCTTCTCTAAAAGAGAAGCTGTGTTATGTCTTGAAAAAATAGCTAAAGGTTAATTATTGTATCTACTCCAACTATGGTAAGCAATATATTAAATTAAAAAGCCTATATAAAAAACCCCACAACTCCAAGTGACCCAGACAATTAAATCAGCAACCTAATCTAATGGTTTCATAATTTCAAAGATCTTTTGAGGTCAGAGAAACCATTAGCTCTCCCACCTTGACCTCTCATTTAATGGGGATGATGGAATTTCATTCATTCCCAGTTGGATCCTAGGAACTCCTGTGCGGACAACTCTTATCTTCCAGAGACCCACTGAGTACATTCAGAGACTGAGATCCCTCCATGCCTATCGCAACTGTACTTAAGTGGTTAAGTGCAATCACTGTTCAGCATCTGCATCTGTTTTCTGGTGTGAATTTGTTTAGCTTTACCTTTCAGTCCTTGGTTTGTGCCTTTCAATACTAAATAGACCGTGCTCTGGTGTCTGTCTCCTCGTCTTGGATTTATTTGTGCACCCAAACAGATTTTTCTCTTCATTGTCTTTCCCAGTCCTTTTACTTCTCTTTGCATTTCATTTACCTGGGACAGAGGAAGTTAATTGATCAATTCCAATATTGATTTCAGTCTGTTTCTCATTTTCTAGTACAACAGTGCCCAGCAGATTCTTAACTTTTAAAACACTTTTTCTTTTCTAACTTGGGAAAATCATTTCATTTTCTCTCAGCATCACTCTTTTCTTTACTAACAGCCGCTATTGAATGTTGAATTCCTGAACAATATCTCTACAAAGTTAAAACAAGACCCTTCATCATGACACAGTCGCAAACAAAAAGCTGTCATTTAAAACCCTCCATATTTATGGGTCACCTGATCTTCTCCTACAACTGAGGATAACAAGCAGATGGGAAGGCGCGTACTGTAGCCAATTTTTACCTTCAGCCCAAGTGTTTCCTATTATTATGTAGCTACTGATCCGACGTGAAAAGAATTCTTTCCTGGTATTTCTGTGTTAGAACCGCAAAAGCTATGATTTAATAGACGTGCTTATAGCACATTATACGTTACAGTCGTCTTTTCAAAGATTTCAAAGCCACATCTTGACAGTTTCATTTTTTTTAAGAGATGCCTTTAATAACCGTTTCTTGCTGATTGAAGAAATGAGGGAGGAAAGTGTAACTTCAAAGTGTTGCCAAAATAATATGAATTAACCAAATGTACTCGTAAAGTTGTTTCCAGTTACAGTAGTAGTAACTCGAGACTGACAGCTGATTTCCGCGTTCCAAACTGTTTCCAATTGAAACTGGTATCTTTTGGAGTTGTTCCGTGCTGCATTGCTACTCCAGAACAAACCAGCTCACTCAGCTCTATGTTCTGAACAGATTGGAAGCAAAACAATAAACAATACACAAACCCCACTAATTAATATATATTAATATATATGATATTTCCAGTTCTTTCAGCTAAGGAGCTGAAAGACATAATTAACACAAGTGGAATTAAAAAGATATATAAAAATGTAAATCAGAATATTCAAGATCTAGGTCTTCAATACAGGGTCGGAAATGTACCAGTAATATTTACATAAAAGCTATTATAGGCAGAGATGATGTTTTTGCCTTCTGTGCAATATGGCAAAATAAGAGAAAGTAATAAAATAGATTAATATTTAAATAGGCAATCATACATTATTAATAACATTGTAAGTGGCATTAATTAAGACCCTTACATCCCTTTTCCTATCCCCTCTCTATGTTGCTGATCAGACTAATCATGTAACCTTACTATACCATTGAACTTTGACCAGATGCATTATTATTAATAATTATTATTCTTATTGCTGGCACTGGGACCACTAAACTTTCCTCTTTAGTGCTACTTTCAGAGTTATAAAATGAACTAGTGCAGATCAACCTATTAGACCCTTGTAGGTTTTTTCTTGCATTCTTCTTTCTCTGCCTTGGGTATTAACTTTACCCCTCCTTGTACATCTTCCTGATGTTGACCTTTACTGTTTCTTGTCTTACAACAGCAAGAGAGGATTTATAACAGTGAGAAGGAAAGATTTCTAGTGATGAGGACACTAAAAGACCAGGCACAGATTATCTGCAGTGGTTGTGGATTTTCCATCATTATGAGAGCAAGTTAAACAAACATCTGTCAGGCGTGACCTCCCTGTAGTTAAGCCTGCCTCAGGGCAAGGGGATGGACTAGATGACCTCTAGAGATCTTTTATGGCCCTACGCTTCTATGAAGAGAATAAAGCAGACTGGGAGCAGCACCCCCACACGTGATTCTGACCTGGTCTGTCCTGTGCACATACTCATGTGCCTTGCAGTGCTGTAGAAGCCGAGGGAGCATCCTGACCCTGCCTGAAACACAGCATATATCTGACTGCTGCCCCTAGGTCCTGCTAGTATATTTGTCTTCACAAAAAGAGGACAAAAGAATGACTTTAAGTGATCTTCTGAGATCACTTTTCAACATGTTTATCTTTGTTCTTGGTCATCCGCAGTTGAATTTATAAGGACAAATGGTTTTCTGGCGTTCAAAGTGGTAGGATATAAATAGAAATACACAGTGTTTGTCTCCTCACAGTGTTGTAAATACTCTAAAAGATGTGTTCCTTTTAATGGTGAAAGATGTGCACAGTCCTGTGCACAGAAGAGGATGATACGCTATAGCAAGGCCCATTAGTTCATGCTTTCAGGCTAGCAACTATTTTGTGTATTCAAACCAGTCCCCTTCCTTTCTCCAACAGCAACATTTGACCCTGCTACATGACATGAGAATATATGGGTTCCTCATCTTTGCACCTACTATAAGCAGTAACAGCCTTGATAAGTAATGAAAATAAAATCACTCCAGGTTCTGTACTGCGAGGTGACTTTTCCCTTATTCTTCCCTTTTGCTGGTTCCATCCCTTGCCCTACAAGAAAGCTTAATGAAAAGACCAAAGGTAAAGCTCAGCTCTCCGTCCCGGGGCTCTCAAGACAGAGGCAGGTGTTCCATTATGCAGGGGGAGTGTGTTCCCCAGTAATATTATCCTGGGAATTATCTTGGAGAGATTGACCTGTGAATAATGGCCAAGCCTCAGGGTTAGCCTAGCAGTAATTATCTGCTAGACATTTTCACTAGCCGTATCCTTTTAGGTCAAGAGGCAAACATGAGGACTCACATCCATGCTTCACGGCAAATTATCATTCAATTACAGTGACTTTGAACCCCACCAAATGTAAATTGAATTGTCCTTTCCTCCTGATATTTATTTGTACGAAAAATTCCAGGGAATTTAAAATGTGAGACACAGAAGCAGTCCAGAATATAAACAGAGTCTGGGACCGTAGTGAAACACTTCAGAAGTTTTCCATCCAAGCAGTTTTGGAGGGATCTGTGACTCACAGACATAGGCTGTGTCTTCATGGCATCTTGAGTTATTCACTGTTAGCTGTTTTTCAGCAGAGGAAGGGGTCACACCAGCTCAAGCATCTTCTTGCACAGAGAGGATATATTCGGAGCACAAAACAATCATGTTGCAGCAACTGTATTAGCTTGGCTGTATCCTACAAAGCACTAATACACTGGAGTTCATCCCAGCTGGAGGGAGCCAGTAGTAGCAGTAGGTTTTTTCCATCAACATTAAAAGGAGCTCATGTGAAGGTGTCCTCAACATCCAGAGTTTAATGAGAGATGAATCCTACTCTGTGTGTAGAGTAGTTCATAGTGCCTCCTTGTGTAACACTGGCTTGCCCTCAGCTGTTGCCAAAGCTCGCTAGGTTAAACCCTAATTGCGGGCCCACTTCTGGGCTCAGAGCCCTGGTGTGGTGGATCAGTCACCTGGAAATGCGAATACAAACCTCAGGGAAAAGACGTTAAGTGTTGGAATAAGAATAGGAGCCTCAGGTTAGCTCTTTTTTTGTGAGAGAAAGCATTTTACATAATGATGCAGAGGCAATAGAGAACTGTACCTGGATAACAGCTTTTGGGTAATATAACTTTCTTTATTCCATGGAGGTCATCAGCATGAAAACATATTGAAATGAATCCGTAAATGGGCATAATCCACTTCAAAGCATAACTTGCCGGTATCTTTCTTAATCTGATTTACTGCAGGAACGCCTTAGACCACGGTGAGAGAATTCATTTGAAAATGTACTTGACTTGTTGTTAGTTATTGATATTCCGTGTTTGATTTGGATTTTGCATGTGGCTTAGCCTGCATGGGGAAAAATCAATAAAATCTGTTTCAGTTTTGTTTATAGTCTGTTTCTGCCTCTGGCTGCCCAAATAGCGGAGGTTGGATTTCAGAGTCTATTCTGGGACATGAACGTCTAAAACCAGGAGGTTTTAATTTGATTTTGTTTTTCATCCTGGGTTTTATAGAAGTTGTGTTTTGAGACAGTATGAAAGAGGTTTCTTAGCAAAATGAAAGTATTGTTTGGAAAAGAAGATGACAAAGTATACAGAAAACCAGCCTGGATTAGGTGCATCTAATCAAATGTAAATATTCACAGCTGAGACAGTCACCACACACTGGGTTTTTAGTCAGTGGAGAGAAACAAGCACGTCCAGGGTGCAATCTTTTCATTTTAAAAGGCACACCTACAATAAAACCACATAATACTTGCCCTAAAATTGTTTGCTTCACTCTAAGGATTGAAAAAAGAGCACTGGGTGACAAGTTCGCATGGACATCATGGAGTCATAGAATAGTTAGGGTTGGAAAGGACCTTAAGATCATCTAGTTCCAGCCCCCACTGGCGATGACTGAAGTTATATGGGTTTCTTTGCTATCTGAATGAGATCTCTCTCCACTGTGCAGAAAAGACCTTGGGTGAGAAATCAGGGCTGCTGATTAGTCTTCTCACTGCTAAGCTACAAAGTGGTGATCCTGTTCTTGCAGGTAGCGTGGCTGCCTTGCATGCTTGACTGCAAAGATGAAAAGCTTCAATAAGGAGAAAAAAGAGCATCCCCTTCTACACAGCCTTGAAACTGGTTCTGAGATCACTCAATAGGGCAGAGTTTAAGTCCCATGTTAGCAGAAATCCTTTCTCACCTGTGTTTGCAGAAGCAAGTTTTGAACCTAGGTCTTCTATTCCTTTTGTGAAAGTTAAGGTCAGTATGTTACTGCATTAAAGAGTGGGGAATAGGGCAGTGCACCATTGTCCATGGCTTGAAAGAGCAAAAGGAGAGTTACTGGAAAGTTATAGATATGCAGGTTGAGGAGGGTCAACCAACCTATGAACATCAAGTTGAGATGAACCAATTAATTTCAGTTCTTAAGTCACAAATGTGAGCGGAGACAACTGGGAATCTGTAAATTCTCTGCATGAACTCAAGAGGTAACAAAGGCAAAATATAAGTACATTTTTAGTGGACTTATGACATATTGGTCCTTGGTGCAGTAAAAAATCCATAGGCGGTCACAGAAGAGTAAAGGTTGGCAATGACTGTTGCAGAGGAAGTGTAAGGAGACGACTTTCTTACCATAAGTTCCTTCTTTCTCTGCCAAAAGATAGACAGGATAAGTTTTTACTGAGTCTGTGTGAGTCTTAATTCCTTGCTACTGCTGATGGTATGTCTGATCTTATGGTAAAATGGCCATATAAATAGAATTGGGTATAGTATTTCGGAGTAGTGTGTTTGCCGCATAGTAGAGTGTGACATCCATATATTTTAGCAGCTCTCTCCCCCAGAGAAGAGAAAATAAAAACTAGAAAAACATTGACATGAAAGATTTCAGTGGCTTGGTAGAAACTGTTGGTTTAAGCCTGTTGGCCTAAAGAAATAAAATGTAAAAGAAAGAAGGAAAACTCCAACTTCCAGAAAGGAAAACATGATACATCAGTCCAAGTAAAATGTTTCAGTTGATCCCACTCCATTGTTTCCTCTCTTTTGTTCAATTTTGCAGCTGTTTTGTTAGTGAAAAGCAGTAAGAAAGCTCGTTCGAGTCAGCCCAAGATATAGCTGCTTCTGTTTGATTCTGAGGTATTCAGCTTATGAATCAAAAAGAGAAACAAAGCCAGTCTTGCAAAATTCCTTTAGCAGCATAAACCAATGGCTGTAACATCCATTACAGAGCTAAGATCAAACACGAATGATAGTGTTTGGTATTTGTTTTAATTTTGCAGTGAATTATGTTACTACTTTATCTTAAACTTGAGCCAAAATATATCCTCATGCATGAACTGGTTGGGATGACTGCATGAGTGAGGTCCTCTGTATGGGAATGCTGCCCTGAAAATACATAGGAAAAACTTGGAAATCAAAAGACAGTGAAGACAGCACTGACAACAAGCCAGCAGAACAGAAGTCAATAAGGTGTCTGTTGAGGAATAAAAGTGGATTATTAAATTCAAATAAGTGGTGTAAGACTATATCTTATTACAGATGGATGTGGAGGATGCTTGCTGCAGAAGAGTTGGAGTAGGACTAATAGTAACTCCCATCAGGAATTTAGTATTCTACGGCAGCACAAACAGATTGCCCTACTAATAATAAAAATGCAGCCATCAGACACATATCATAGAATCATAGAATAGTTAGGGTTGGAAAGGACCTTAAGATTATCTGGTTCCAACCCCCCTGCCATGGGCAGGGACATCCTTTCTATGTTTTTGAGAAGTGACATGATTTAATCAAATTCCTATTGAATGTGATGTGTAATCGAGCTTATGAATCAACATTTACCATTACGATTTAGAAGACAAATAAAACCCATGTTTTGGCTTTCAAGGGAGACTCGAACTATTTATGCTATTTAGCCTTCAGGTAACCTGATTGTTTCTTTGAGTTTCTGTGTCTTAATTAGTAAAAAAAAAAATCAATTCTGACTATTTCAATAAGGGAAAAAGTAAATGAAAAGTTAAACCTTATGAAGTAATACAGGAGAGCTAGGAAGAGAGAAAGAAGACATGATAGCTGAGAAGTGAGGACATGATAGCTGAGAGGTGAAAAAAAAGGCTCATTGTAAGCTTCACTGGTTAAAAAAATTGAATTTTTGTAATACTTTGGCTATGCTATCAGACAAGGCTTAGAGTAATCCTCCCAGAAGGTAGATGATCTATAGCTATTTAATGTATTCATGAAAGTTGTGAAGGGTATTGGCAGAATGCAGAGCCTGAAGTGGGGAGATCCCAAGTGAGCGTTGTTGAGCCAGAGCCCCCGTTAACTTACAAACCCAGAGTGCAGAAATATGTGCAGAGCAGCATCTGTGCTAGGCAACTGCACTGTGTATATCAACACATGTCAAAACCAGGCCTCTCATTAGTTCCCACCTCAGGCTGTGTTGGATACACATGGAAATGCATGTTCAGAAGTTGGACATGACTCACAAGGAAGCAGGTGAACAACCCTGATGCTATTGCTGCTGCCAAGCCTGGCAGGAGCTTTATTTTGCATGACATTTCTTGTGGTTGGACTCAAATTCCTTTTGCCCTCCACAGCAGAGTGAAGACAACTCACCCACCCCACCACTCCGTTACAGCCAACCTTCCAGCAGTGTAGGAAAAAATTGCCTAAATTTGTCAACTAATGAGGTGGCATCTGTTTCTATTTCTCTGCTATCAAGCTTTTTGCCTCTCGGCATTTGCTGTGCATAGGAGGGATGTGAGTCTGCATCCAGAAAGAAGGACCCCAGGTTGAGCATGTAGAGATGAAGAAACTGCTTTCCTCGATCATAGAATGGTCTAGGTTGGTAAAGACCTTAAGAGCATCCATTTCCAACCCTCGTGCCATGGTCAAGGATGCCTCACACTAGACCATGCCACCCAGGGCTCTGTCCAACCTGGCCTTGAACACTGCCAGGGATGGAGCATTTGTCACTTCTTCAGGCACCCTGTGCCACTGCCTCACCATCCTCACAGTGAAGAACTTCTTCCTTATATCTAACCTGAACTTCCCCTGTTTAAGTCGAAACCCATCACCCCTTGTCCTATCTCTACAGTCCCTGATGCAGAGTCCCTCTCCAGCATCCTTGTAGCCCTCTTCAGACACTGGGAGCTGTCCTAAGGTCTCCACGCAGCTTCTCTTCTTCAGGCTGAACAGCCCCAACTTTCTCAGCCTTTCCTATCATGTGACTGGTTTGACACTCAGCAGTCCCTGATTACTCAAAGTGGATCTCACTCTCATTTCTAAATTACTATTTAGAATCATAGAATCATCGAACAGTTAGGGTTGGAAAGGACCTTGAGATCATCCAGTTCCAACCCCCCTGCCATGGGCAGGGACACCCCACACTAAACCATGGCACCCAAGGCCTCATCCAACCTGGCCTTGAACACCACCAGGGATGGAGCATTCACAGCCTCCCTGGGCAACCCATTCCAGTGCCTCACCACCCTCTCAGTAAAGAACTTCTTCCTCATATCCGATCTAAACTTCCCCTGTTTTAGTTTGAACCCGTTACCCCTTGTCCTGTCACTACAGTCCCTAGTGAAGAGTCCCTCCCCAGCATCCTTGTAGGCCCCCTTCAGACACTGGAAGCTGCTCTGAGGTCTCCACGCAGCTTCTCTTCTCCAGGCTGACAGCCCCAACTTTCTCAGCCTGTCTCCATACGGGAGGTGCTCCAGCCCCTGATCATCCTCATGGCCTCCTCTGGACTTGTTCTAACAGTTCCATGTCCTTTTTATGTTGAGGACACCAGAACTGCACACAATGCTCCAAGTGAGGTCTCCCGAGAGCAGAGAAGAGGGGCAGGATCACCTCCTTCGACCTGCTGGTCACGCTCCTCTTGATGCAGCCCAGGATACGGTTGCTTTCTGGGCTGCGAGCGCACACTGCAGCCGGCTCAGGTTCATTTTCTCATCGACCAACACCCCCAAGTCCTTCTCTGCAGGGCTGCTCTGAATCTCTTCTCTGCCCAACCTGTAGCTGTGCCTGGGATTGCTCCGACCCAGGTGTAGGACCTTGCACTTGGCGTGGTTAAACTTCATCAGGTTGGCATCAGCCCACCTCACAAGCGTGTCAAGGTCCCTCTGGATGGCATCCCTTCCCTCCGGCGTATCAACCGAACCACACAGCTTGGTGTCATCGGCAAACTTGCTGAGGGTGCACTCAATCCCACTGTCCATGTCACCGACAAAGATGTTGAACAAAAATTTAGTTCATTTTTAAGCCAAGGAGCTGAATATCTCTTCCAAATTCTTAATGAGTAACTAATTAGAGTTTATCTGTAACTATGCTGAGATCTGTAACTCCAATAGAGCTAAACTGCCCTTCCATTGATACTAAGAGTGGTGAAGCTGATGCAAACCAGCTGGGGCTGGTCTTACAGTTTATTTAACAGTAAACTATCTAAAAATATTGATTTGCACTGTCTGTGCTTCTGCTCTCTGCCTCTGACCCATGGCCTCCTCTTGTATAAACACACATTCTTTGGTTGGTGAGAGACATAATGGTGGTCTGGTTCCATAAGCTGAAATCAGGTTTGTTTAAAAAGCCTCTCCAAGGACACTTCACCCACTGATGGTCCTTATAAATCTGACACTAATAACAACACTGTGACCTGAGTGACAGTGTGGTAGTGCTGACCGAAAAAGCACAGGCTCAAACAACACAAAGATTGTTTTAACACATTGCTATTTATATTCCAAGAGATTTTAAAGTTGAGATTGCAATATAGGAAAACTTCTTCCATGCCATGGACCTGCAGTGGAAGGGGCTGGCTCGGCGTGAAGGACTGACCAGCACTTAGCCTGGCCATGTTGCGTCTGCTATGGTGGCATTGGTGTGCCAAAGAGAAAAGGATGTTGGTAGATTCTTGAGGGGCTTGTTCTTCTTCATCTGAAACAATTCAGGACCTGAGAGCCCAGCTGGAGTGATTGGCCTTTTGGTGCTTCAGATCCAATGCTGACAAGAGAAACCTTAGACAGGGTTAACTGAGTGCCATATGGGAAAAACCATTGGGGAATGTCCTGGGACACAGATATTAGGAATATTTAGGAAATATTTGCTTACTGCAGAGATGAATCTCAGTCTTGGTGAGACACTGTGCAACGAATTAAAGCTGGAATTGGGTCCCTGCTGGTGGAGGGAGAGGAGGAGGGAGAAACTTAATCACAGGAGAGCAATTTCTATGCTCAGATGAGCCTTTCCCAGCTAACTTTGTCAGATCTTCCATTCCTTTTACCTTCTAGAAAGTGGCGGACAAGGCCACAAGAACATTTCAGGATGGGTGAGGACTAGACCATGGTATGACTATCTCTTGTCCTTCAACCTGGTATCTCTATAGAAAGGATATAAATTGTTCCAGTCCTGCTAGTCTGCAGTTCAGGACAGGCTGTGCACACAGTTCGATGCTTGCAGAAATAATCAGTCCCTCCAGATGTTATTAATGAAGGACTTTATATCTGGTTAACAGAGGCTGCATGACTTTTTCTGCCCATGAACCTGGATCAGAGTCACTCCACAGTTCCTTGATTGAAAGCAGTGTGTGATTTGTTTGGGCACATGGAGTCTAACATGTTGGGTAGGAGTCACTGCAGGAACCCAGGCACTTAAAAGAGATGTATCTTAAGACAGACCAGATGAGTCACCTTCTCGAGGTATCAGTTTCCAGTGGGTGCAATGAAAAGCCAAGGAAGACTAGTTTATACACAGATGTCTAATGTGGGATGATCAGCAGCCTAGTCAAGAAAGCAAAATGAATATTAGTTGTGTTCATAGCTTAAAGTCATATGTTCAGAGTTTAATTCCTGAAAACATTGCACCTTTCTAAAAAAGATCATAGAATCATAAAATCACAGAATAGTTAGGGTTGGAAAGGACCTTAAGATCATCCAGTTCCAACCTCCTGCCATGGGCAGGGACACCTCACAATAGACCATGTCACCCAAGACTGTTCACCTGGCCTTGAACACCACCAGGGATGGAGCATTTACCATTTCTTTGGGCAACCCGTTCCAGTGCCTCACCACTCTCACAGTAAAGAACTTCCTTATATCTTCCTTATATCCTCCTTATATATTCCCCTGTTTCAGTCTGAACCCGTTACCCCTTGTCCCATCACTATAGTCCCTGATGAAGAGTTGCTCTCCATCAGCTGGATTAAAGGATAAGTGAAAAGAATATGTAAAATTCCTGGAAGTGGATGAATGGCCACTGAGCCAAATCCTTGGGTATTAGGAAAACAGGGAAATTCTGCAGCTCGGGGTGGAAATACAGGTGGTTTTCTAAGTGAATTTGAAGCCGACCAGGGCAAAGCAGAGCTAGCATCCCTGTAGCCTGTTACAGAGACACTAAGATCCTTGTCACTTATTAAAGTTTTATTTTGTTCCCCCACGAACAAGGCAATTAATTATTTAGAATACCAATCAATCAGGGGTTAGATGTACTAATCAAACACATTCCAGCTGCTAAGTATTGCTCGCTTAAGACATTGATCAGCTGTAGGATGCTCTGTAGACCATTTAGATGAGTATTTTCTGACAACGTGCTTTAAAGCCCCTTGAGGTCAAAGCTTTGACACCGTCTGCTTGACCATGTGGAAGGTTGAATGCCAGACTGTCTGACAGACTGTAATTATTTTCTGTCCTGATGCCCTTTCTGCAATCATTAGGGGATCAAATTTCTGAGAGAGCCAGAAAAGTTCCTTGAACTACAAGCAGCTAATGGCCTGAAAATGAGCCTCTTTTGTTATGTTGACGATTTGCCACTAGAAGTTGTTTGAAGCCCAGGATCGATTATTTAGGGTTAGCTCCACCATTTATTCTTGGTCTTGGGCAGCTCTATACTTTCTTGCCATTTCCCCCATGCTGAAAGATGTATGGTCTGTATTGAAATGGATTTGGTCTGCTGGTGGTACCTGGTAAGGATAGATGTCAGTGGGGAGCCCCACAGGCATGCTGATCCAGGACTCTCCAGATAGATGCTGAATGAGCATGAGGAGATCTGGATTTTCTGCCCTTCAGGACAATGCTATGACTGTTCACAGAAATAGCTAAGAGAAATTAAGACTACGTTCCCCAATAAATAATTGAAGAATGAGACACATTGTTTGCAGTCCTAACATGACTGCAAATTTAGGCTATTGCCTAGCAAGTTACTATACGAATTCCCCTTACGTTGACCCCTGTGGTAATTGGAATTTCAATTATTCATTTTCAATTACAAGCATGGCATGATGATCACAAATGTCATTAAGTATTAAATTACATCTAATGATGGATGGATGGAAGGATAGATAGATGCCTCTCCAGATCTTCTCTTTATTTAATGCCAGTAAATCAAGCCAGTGTATTTTTCTATGGAAGAACTTTTGAAAACACTAAAAAAGATGGTAAAGTGCCATTTACTTGCAGCAGATAAAACCGTGTTAATGCACATTACCTGAGAGCAGCATAAGTTTTCATCATCTGTGTCATTAAGACGAGTGGTGCCCAGTGTGTGTGTACACAAAGGCTGGTACTTCGGTCTGAGGTGAGTGGCAAGGCGAAGGGAGGCCACTTGCTTCCTGCCTTATTAGAGATGATATCCCAGTGCTCATAATTGGGATCTCTGTTTAACAGCTTGCTCAGTGTCTTTCCATCATACATTTGCATGTAGAGTGAACTCAACCACACACTGCATTTTAGCAAGCCTGCTAAATTATCGGGGAGAAATGATGCCATAAATACACTTGACCTATGTTAGATGACCTGTGTTAACTTGTGTTAGTCCTCATGGGCAGTTTTTATGTCCATGAGCAAGAAAGAGGTTGAGGACAGGCTTTTTAGGTCAGGTTTGGCCCTGAACCAGTTCCTGAGCTGCAGGTGGTCAGTGGGAGGCAGAAAAACTTCTTGCTTTGAAGCACATGGAAAGGGACACTTGCCTCCTGCCTTAGCCACATTTTGCTGTTCTGCATGAGGTATTCAATCCATCCCAGCAGGAAACATCTACAGAAAGACTCCAAGCAGATGAAAGAGGACAGAACTGCTCATAGGAGGCGACAGGATGCTGGTTGTCTGGGAAATATGGACATGGAGTGCTGGCTTTGGGGGTCACTGAGGCCAGCGAGCTTTGGGAACACTGGAAGGAGGCTTGCAGCTGAAATCCAAGCTGGTTCAGCTTCACAAGAGGCAATGGGTATTGACGGAGCTAAGAAAGATGCAGTGTCAGACTACGATCACTTGCATTAGAACTACAGAAATTCACATTTTACATCTTTGGCATTTTCTAAAGTAGAGCAGGAATCCCACTTTAGGGATTTCCACATTATTGCACTGAACTGCTGAACAATCAGGCACCCAGTCGAAATTAGGAGCCTTGAGCTATTGATTTTAACATGCGTATGGATGCCAAAGTTCTGATCTTACATTTCTTGTGCCTTACTTTCCCTGTTTCTAAACCCAACAATTTATTCACAGTGCTGTTGTGATGCTAAATTATCCCATAATTGTAAGATGCTTTCAAAATGACACTGTGTGGACATTAGTCATGTCTATAAATAGTTTGGTGTGCCTGACACTATTGTTCCTATGCAAAAGAGAAATGAGACTCACAGCATTAAAATAGCTTGTCCACAACTGCATAGCAGCAGAAGCATTATCACAGGAAAGAGAGAACTTAGATCTTCTTCTTAAGTATCCCTTTTCCTCAAGCCCTTAGTTTCATATTGTCCGATGGGAATGAGACTGTTCTTAACCAAATCCGGATATCCAGAATTTATAGGGGTATCTTTTTTCACAAAAACCACTGTTTCTGTTACCCAGATATTTATTTCTTCTTTTTTTTCCCCATTTCCTCTGTCATCATAATATTTTCTGTCTTCTCCCTTGCCCCCTTCATCTCTTGCACATCTATGTCTATTCATGTCGCGACTTGACAGCATTCTCCAGTTACAGCCCATAACCCCACTTGGTTATCATTCCCTCAGCCTGCCTTCCTCAGGTTTTATTTATATATTTATCCACTGTCTCCTTTTTCATCCCTCCCCTGCTCAGAACCTGTTTCCTGCCTTTCTTGCAGTACATGTAGGAGTAGTTGGGGAATCATCCATCACTTTCATGGCTTTGCTCCTGCAAGGCAAGACGCTTGCAGCATTGCCCACAGCATCGTGAAGCTGATTAGAGTTGCAGAGCCTCAGTCAGGTTTGTGTTGCTGCCAGCGCTTCCTGGGAATTGCTGCTGTGCAGATTTTGCAGATGCAATCTCACCTGAAGTGATGAATCTACAGGATTGTTTTTTCTTTTCCTTCCTCCCTTCTCCTTGCTCAAGTGAGTGGCAAAAATACTAGAACAAGCATCTCCTTCATATGCAAAACCCTGCCTTTTTTCCACCTTATAAAATCATGGAAGGGTTTGGGTTGGAAGGGACCTTTAAAGGTCATCTAGTCCAATGTTCCCCTGCAATGAGGAGGGACACCTTCCACTTGAGGAGGTTGCTACAAGCTCCTGTGTCCAACCTGGCCTTGAACACTGCCAGGGATGGGGCAGCCACAGCTTCTCTGGGCACCCTGTGCCAGCGCCACAGCACCCTCACAGGGAAGAGCTTCTGCCTAAGAGCTCATCTCAGTCTCCCCTCTGGCAGGTTCAAGCCATTCCCCTTTGCCTGTCCCTACAGGCCCTTGTCCAAAGCCCCTCTCCAGCTTTCCTGCAGCCCCTTTAGGCACTGGAGCTGCTCTAAGGTCTCCCCTTAAGGAGCCTTCTCTTCTCCAGGCTGACCCAGCCCAGCTCTCTCAGCCTGTCTTCTACCCTAAAATAGGTGTGATTCTACTAGAGAAGGGCAGGCCCTGATGAAGACTGGATGGAGATAGAGGAGAGTCATTACAGCAAATGAAACCCAGCCAACTAATATTTAGTTCCCATTTTGCATGTTGAGGGTCAAACTTTACAGGACCCACATGATTCCTTATGTATGTGCTCCAAGCTCAGGGTGCTCCGCAGTCATTCTCCTCCATCAAGTTGGAGAGCAATGGAGGAGATCTTCAGAGAATTGAGAGGCAGCTCAAACCTTGGACCCAGGGAGCCAGCCTGTGTGATGTGGAGGTTAAGAAGTTCACTGCCTGCTGTTTATCAAAGGACAGAATGACAGGAACTTGGCTTCAGTATTGAGGCACCAATGCCTAGATAAACTTTGAGACAGGGAGGTCTTTTTGGTCTTGCAGACTAAGGCACAACGCGATTCATTGGCTGGAAGACTGAAGTTAAACAAATTCAACCTTGAAGGAATGTGCTATTTTCTAGCAGTGAGGGTAATTAAGCATTGCAACACCTTACCGGGAGAAGTGCAGACTCATCATCATTCTGGTTCTTTAAAACAAGATTAGCTATCTTTCAGAAAAGCTTAATCCACCTCCTGGGAATAGCTGCTTTGTCTGTATGTTGAGAAGGGCTGGTGAGAGATCCCTCTGGCCTTAGAGCCTGTGCATCTTTGAATCATTCTGCAGATGATGAGCTGAGGCACTGAGGGTGAAATTCCCACTGCTGCACAGTGATACGGATACGTTTGGGTACTGCTTAAATCCTTTTCTGCTCTCAAACTAGAAGTGATGGTGCACTCATGGGATGTAGGCACCCAGCTCAGTGCTTACCCCAGAAGATGCTCAAATCCCAAGAGTTTGCCCTGTCCCTGGAGACTGCCTGAAAGGCAGGTCCCAAATGGCTTTAGGTTACACCTTATGCAAACTGGAAGCAGGTTGGTTTAATAAGCTAAGCAATAAACAGAAACAATTCAAACAGTGCTTTATATGGGGTTTTTTTGGGTATTCCTGCTCATGAAGCTGTAATCACTGAGGGTGAAGTCATAGTCTGGGACAGTTTGGCTATCAAATTTACCCATCTGGTACATATGTAGTATATCCTTTCACTCATCTTTCTGCGTGAACTACATCTTATGTGGCCTTCATTCTCAAAGGCTGGGACTCTTCTTGCTTAAACTTTGATGTCCTCGTCTAAGCCAGGCACCTTGTGCTCTATTTATACTCAGTGCTAAGGAAGAGGTACTGTTAAAGGAGTGATAGGTCCTAACTATTGCAGATGTTGCCTTTAAGATGTGAGGAATCATGCCCTAGCAGTGCTGTTTCTCCAAAGGTTAAAGAGGGGGATCTAAGGTATCAGCTCGATGGTGTTAATTCGGTCATGTGAACCTATCGATAATATCTCAACACCTCTGGAAATTTAACCTTTACTTCATGTTTGGTTAGCTAGTTATTATAGATTAACGATAGCAATCAACTGAGACCCACATTATTTATTCATTCTCCTGCTACGCTGCCTGCAACTAATTCCTGCCTGGAAAACGAAGCTTTTGGATGTTTAAGATCCTCTGCAAATACTTTGGTTTGGCTTTTGAGAAGGGTCTTAGTGAGGTACTGCTGTGCCAAAACTTGGTCTTTATCTTGGCCGTCTCTGTGTTTTGCATCATTGTGTGGTAAATCCAGTTATTTCCTCAACTTTAAAGGGAATCTGCCATTCATTGTTACCATTGTTGCCTTCACAATATGACCTGGAAACTGGTTTTCTGACAACTTAGTGTTATTAATAACATGCACTACAGCCAGGGAGTGCCTGTAGTTCAGGAGTCACAGAGCAGCATGACAGTTTAATTTGGTACCTTGATGAGACTTCTCTCTGCAAAGTTGCACAGAATATAAAAGACTTTGCCAGTAAAGTGGTGGGAACACTTAAAGGGATTTCCAGGCTGTCTTTACTTATCTGGGAGTGTTCACACTCAGTGATTTTAAAAAGCATGTGTTGTAGATTAGAGAACTGGAAGGGACAATTCTGATCACCCTAATAATTGATAATAGCATTTCAGGGTTTTGATTACTGCATAGACATTCACTGACCAGTCAAAACATCAAAGCAAGTAAGAACCATTTCTTGTGCTTAAATGCCATGCATCCCAGACATGAGTCTTCTTCATGAAGCTGTAGACTTAAAGGCATGCATTCAGCTTACTAAGTCTAGTATGCATGGCTGAAGAGCTGTAGGTATACTAAAGCATTGGTTCAAGTAAAACAGGGGAAGCTTAGATTGGATATAAGAAAGAAGTTCTTTACTGTAAGGGTGGTGAGGCACTGGAATCGGTTGCCCAAAGAAGTTGTGAATGCTCCATCCCTGGCAGTGTTCAAGTCCAGGTTGGACAGAGCCTTGGGTGCCATGGTTTAGTGTGAGGTGTCTCTGCGCATGGCAGGGGGGTTGGAACTCGATGATCTTAAGGTCATTTCCAACCCTAACTATTCTAAAGCTCTAAAGTTCTAAAGTTCATCACTGGAGCAAAAGATGTTTCAAATACTACTGTAAGTCACTGTATGCAACCTACTCCAAATTCAGCAGATAAATCTCAGGTTTGCTCTTTGCACTCCAGACTGTCTGTTGCTCTGATGCCAATCCACATTAATCTCACAGCGATCAGTGGCTTTGCTGTGGGGAGCCCAGTGGCTGGGATCTTTCCTGTGGTTGTGCTCTGGGACTGCAGACCCACTGTGATGGGTGCTGAGCAAAGCAGGAAGCAAATCTCTGGTTCGCTTAAGTCATTTGGCAACTTGCTAAATGCTACACACACACACACACGCACACACACCCTACTTCATGCAAAACTTCCAACACTGCTGTTTGCATGAAGAACTGTAATTTCAATGCAGCTAATGACACAATCAGAGTGTCCCCTGAACCATTTCTGAGGAAGCTGCAAAATGCTGGACCATTACCATTGTTGTTTAACTGTTCACTACAGAAAATGCTTTAACTGTGAGTCTGCCACTGTGTCCAAGTCTGCAAGAGACTCTGACACTCTATGAGTTGTTCTTACTTTGTTGAATTGTATGCCAAATTTGAAAGCTAATTCAGCACAGGACTTCTTCAAAAGCTTGAGAAGACACAGGTGCCCAGCTCCATATGTCAATGTTATTAGCTGTATGACTACTAGGTAGAGTATCGGAAATGTAGCTTAGCGATGACTATCATCCGTGAATATTATCTAGACATTTCCTACAGCATCAGAAGATAACCAAGTACCACATAGAGAAGTGCCAAGGAAAGTACTGATAGTAGAGGAAAATGTCATCATGTATTGGCTTAGGAAGTTTTGTGAAAGTTTGCAGCTTGCAGTACATCAAAGCAAGCACAGGAAATGAGTGAACAACTGAATCAGTGGGCAGAGGAGTTCTCCTTTTTCCTCCCTTCGTTGAATGAAAGCAACTTCTGTACTTATTTTCCAGCTGAGAAGTGAAATTAAATTGTCTGGGTACTTGATGGCCCACTGTTTTTAGAAAGCTATTAAGATGCTGCTATCAAGTAGAGGACAGCTTTCTTGACCCTCTTTAGCTGGCTTATCTAGTGGCCCCCTGATGACTTCATCACTGTGCAGAAGGCGAATCACCAGAGGTGACCATGTTTAACAGTGTCTTCCTTTAAGTGCCAATTTAGTGAGCAAGGGAACACACAGGACTGGCTCCTCAGTTCGGTGGGAGAGACCTGAGGGAGGAAGGGAACATTTTGTGCTGGTTATCTTGTCTTCAAGGAGAGCAGTGGTACAATAGGTTAACAGTTACTTGAGCTCATACTTTGGCTGGGACTGTGGCTTAGAAATGCTAAAGCTAAGAAGTCTGAGATCAGAATATCAAGCAGACAGGCCCAGCTCTGTAGTTCTGTAGTGAAAGCTTTTTACATAATATTGGCTTTTCATGGAATGTATACCTCTTAGCACATCATTCCTAGCTGATCCCTGCAATGCTGGTAGGAGACAAAACGTGATTTTGCTAATAAGAGCAGGCAATTGGACATGTTAAGACCAAGTTCTGCTCAATTTCGTTGCCTTTTTATTAGCCTTAACTCAACAGAAACTTGTTTGATTTGTGGTGGTTGTTGTTTTTACTGAGATGGGACCCTAGGTATGAATAGCAAAATAGATTTAAAGCTCAAAGCTTTTGGTTTTCAATCCCATCTTTGGCAACAACATTTTGACCTGACCTCACTTCAAGATCGCTATGGCCCGAGCCCCCTACATCCACACTGCCTTTCTGCCAGGAGGAGTGTCTCCCATTAAGGCACTTACACAAAGGAAAAGTAGCCAGGTGGGCACAGAGTCACAGGCAGCATCTTACTGTTAGGGTCAGCAGGCAGGATACTCACGTGTGGTGTGAGGTCTCTGCTCACACAAAGACCTGGTATCTAGAGATAGCTGATTCTCAGGTCATGAATTCATCTCTGCCAAGGCAGCTTCTAGCACCTTCCTCTATGTGTTGGTCAGGCAATGTTAAATGTGATGCTTCAGGGGTGTTTAAGGGCACTGTCTTGTGTTTCCAAAAACTGATCAATGAATGAGACCCCGGTTTGCTCTCCTGGACATCCAGGACTTCCTGCCAGAGGTGTTTTCCCTTTTCATTCTTTTATTTTACTTCCTGGTCTTTAGTCAATGTTGCTTAAAGGGCATAAAGGTTCACCTGAAGGGGAATGGTGGCAGACAGCAGTCTTTCATCAAAAAGAATCCCTTTCAGAGGCAGAGGGAAGCATAAAAGACAAACAGGAACAAGACCCTTTAGGCAAATTTCTAGTTGCATACTTCAAGGAGCCCAAGTTCAGGCACTTGTTCTGGGAGCAATCAGCCCTTCTCACACCCTGGCTTTCAGTGAATTTTGTGATCATGGGATGGATGAATGACTGTCTTCTCCATCCAGCTCTGAACCTTTCACTCAGGATTTCTGAACCGTTATTGGCAAAGAGCAAAGCTGCCCATCAGACAATGTCAGCAAATGAACCAAAAGGAGAACTGGTTTCACTCTGAAGTGAACCTATTGTGCGGGCACTTTAGAGCGCGGTGACAGCGGCTTAAGATGCTCCTTTATTTTTCCTTCTGTAGATTGTTCTTTTTAGAAAGCCAACCCCGCATCTGATTATTTTTTATGATCTGAGAAAAGGCTATGGGAACTGTTTATCTTTTTGTGTTTATAGAAGTTCTCTAATCTAAATCTAACCACTCATCCATTCAAAAGCAAAAGAGACTTCAATGGTACTCTGAGAAAGATCCTCTGCTTGTAAATCAGCACATCGCCACTGAATTTCAATTCATTTCACCCTTGCCTAAATAGACTGCAAGGGATCAAGGTAGCAGAATGATCTGGCCTTTTGGTTTAGTGGATTGTAATACACAAACTTGTAGGAAATAAAGAAATGGATATAATTATAGGGCATTACTCTGAGATAACATAGCTGTATATTTTATTTGAGCTCTCCAAGTATATTGCTCCACTGCCTTTCATTTTTTTTTAAAAGTCATTACAGATCCAATTTTAGGAAGGTAATAAAAACAAAGAAGAAGAACATTCTTTCCCTATAATTTTATAGGAATGCAGCCTTTGGAGCAGCAGTGTTCTTCAGACTCAGATGACTAGCTTGAATTGACACGAGCTGCTTTCACAGTGGAAATATTCTTCAAATGCTTGGCTGCAAAAGAAAATAATCATCAGCTTGTTGAAACTATGCCTCCTTGTTGCTGCACAATGAGTAGCTTTAATTACCCAGAAGTAACGGGAGGAACCTTCTTAATATGGGCACTCAATTGCAATTTCCAGTTCTGTTTGGGTTTCCATTCAGGAGTTGGTTGCAGGATCAGGCTTGAGAAGAAGTCTGTGAGCTGTGCAGCTGAGTACAGACAGAAATAATAAAAAGGGGAGAAAATACTTAGAATCATCAAGTCATAGAATGGTTTGGGTTGGAAAGGACCTAAAAATCATTCAGTTCCAACCCCCAAACCATGGACAGGGACACCTCACACTACACCATGTCACCCAAGACTCCATCCAATCCGGCTTTGAACACCGACAGGGATGCATCGTTTATCACTTCTTTGTTCCAGTGCCTCACCACCCTCACAGTAAAGAACTTCCTTCTATCTAACCTAAACTTTCCCTGTTTAAGTTTGAACCCGTTACCCGTTATTAAGAGCCTTAGTTATATTTGCCACTGGCACACGCAGCTCTCATGAATGTATGCAAGGGAACAGTGTTTGCAGATGATTGACATTAAATTTGGAGGCACTTTTATTCTGGAGGCCTGTGCCTCTCTCATAGTTCTTATACCTGCTCCTCTAAGTTACCCAATGGAAGCATCTGTGTGAGACTGCATGATTATTCACTGAGGTTTCAACTGTGAAGAAGAGTCTTGTGGACTCTGATGCAATGTGGCACTTAACCGTGTCCAAATCCCATCCCAGAATTCTCTCCTGGCTGGAAACAACAGCTTTTCTCTCCTTTCCCATTTGCAGAAATTAACTCAAGGTGAGAAAAGTAACATTCTAACTAAAGCCAAGGGGAAAATGGGTCTTTCCATTCTGTATAACATCCACACATAGAGGTGTATTAGTCAGAGTCTACGTCCTAAAAATTAATAGTAATAATAACAACAACAATCATAATGTGCAAGTATGTTGACCATATTCAGCTGAAAACTGAATAGTTTCCATGGTAGTTAATTGTGTTTAGGCTGGCTCATCATTCCAAACAGTCTCAAATTCAACACAGTAAGAGGAAGAACTAGGAAAAAAAGGAAGGCTTTAAGACAAACAATACTGAAAGGATCTCAGAATTGGTCCTTCTTCATCAACCCTGACCACAAAAAAGAAGTCCAGCTGTAACTGTCAATACCATTATCATTTCCTAATAAATTCAGATATGTCTAAATAGTTTGAAGTCTCTCCCACCACACAAACACATTTCACTGGGGACAGTTGCAGCCCAACATCCCAGTTCCTCTGGTCCTCTGGTTCTGGACCTGGCCAGGAGGCTGGTCTGTGCTGGTCACTGATGTACCACATTCAGGATGAACTTACTGTGGTCAGGATAGTTACGAGCAGTTCCCAGGTATATTTTCCCCACCCAAATATAACTTTCTAGCAGCCTGGAATCTGCTGCTACTGTATAAAAAAACTGTTCCCTGTGTGCATCCACCTTGCTATGTTCTTGAAAAATACAGGGAATGGCAAACAATTTAATCAGCTTTATTTCCTACTTTAACTCTATGTCCACTGTCTTTTTCTTAGTAAGTCTCCTAAACTTTTCCCTTTTATGGCTTCTGGATTAGTTTATTTACAACCAGTTTCTAATTGTTCCTTTTTCACTCTTGCTTTTGGATCAGATATCCAAGGACTTTCTTGCTGGTTTTACTGCCTGGCAAACACTGTCAGAGCCAAGAGAAAGAAAGGAACGAACAGGAAGATTAGGGCAGAAACTTGGGATCTGGACACTTTATTTCAATTCCCCTCTCCATACTCTTCAACTACAAACACAACTACAAACACAGGCTTTCTCTCTCAACACCTTTTTTTACTTATTCGAAGCAAGGAATACCAGTGATTCCTCTACACACTGGAGCGGAGAGGCAGCTAGCTTGTATAGGAGCAGGGAAGAGAGAGAATGAGATGTTTACATGCTATCACATTTCGTAAGGTAAATCATACTTTTCTGCTGCTACTGCTTTATCTTCCCGCTGGAGGATAAAAGGGAATACATTCCTGTTTTGTAATGAATAATCAAAGCCAGTTCACTTGCGGTTTCTTCCCAGTTAACTCTTGAAACAACAGCACAGTTTTTAATGACCCAGAGAGGACAACGACAACAAATGTGGGTTGGAAGCACAGCCCTATTGTCTTTTTACATTTCAGCCTCCTTAAACTCCCTCTTTTTCCCCCCAAGCCTTTCTTCTCTGCCTTTCAGCAGATAGTTCTGTTGTATGGTTATAAATAACTTTACGGGTTGTTTTTACTTACACACACACACACACTACATTCTCCAAGTGAATGGCAACACTGAAATCAAGAACCATGCTTCTCCAACTCCAAACAAAGGCGCTGCTACTTCTCGGCCACACCAGGATTTGACCTGGGGGTCCTCTGGAGCAAAGACTACAAAAGATTAACATTTCAGTCTGCTGAGCCCACCAGTGCAGTCTTGCCTTATCTCATAAGCTCTGCCAGAGGAATGAATTACCCTAGTTCATTAAGACTCGTTTTGAATTGTGGTGAGAGGTCACCACATAAGTCACCTCCAGTCTATTTTGCGAATAATATGGATTATGATAAAAGCCAGCTGGGAGGTTGAAGCCCAAGGATTTTGTTTTCTTTCTTCTTCAAGGTGGGTAGAATATAGGATGAGGAAACCCTGCTCTGGACATTTCCTAACACTGCATAGTCAACTATAGAAAAGTCCTTTTTGTTCTTTCCTTTTTTTTTTTTTAGCCCATGAATGGGTGACCTCTTGATCTCTCTGACCCCTTTATTTTTGCCATGAAAGAACTAAAACTAGCTGTGCTCATACAAAATCTTCTTTCGCTTCAGTTTTCTCATGATTAAATTCCCTGCTGTGTTTTTGTTTAAGTGCTCTGGTGCTGCCCTTTGGAATTGGGCAGATGTTTGACTCTTTGAAATGGCTTTTTCTCTTTAATTTAGCAGTGGTCTGCAGTTAAGGCATATTCATCCACAACAGGAATAAAGGAGAAATGTTTCTGCAGTGGCGTTCATGCCTCACCATCTAAAAGCACTTTGTTAGTGCTACACTGGGATACAGTAATTGATAATTTGCATCAAAACATACTTTGATGCACAGAATACTGCATGTAATAAAACAAAGGCTGTCTTCATGTTGGGTAGATTACTGGGAATACATTAATTACAGTCGTAGACCTCTTCAGACCTAACCATGTCAAGCGCACATAATGGAGGGTAAGGCTGAAGGCAGATGGCATATGATCTACTTTAATATCTTAGGTAAAAATGAGCAGAAGCCAGTCACCAGGGAAAACGTGAATATAATGTTGAAGAAAATGAATGTGCTTCAAATATCAGTTAGCTCTGTCCATACATAATCCCACAGGCTTTGTGGGAGCTGTGTTAATTCATTACTGTTGAAAACGTGGTCTTTAGGAGAGGAAAGGTAAACTTGGATGATGTTTAGACCTGGTATTGCAAACACAGTTTCATTAGGATTGAACTATATCCAGATTCTCTTTTACCTAGCCCTTTGTCAGGTCTCTGTAGACTACGGTTATGAAAGATGAACATTCATATAAGATTAGCAACTAATTGAGATCAAGGCATCATTTTGCTACTTGCTATACAAATAAACTGAAATTTGTCCCAAAGGGAAGATAGGCTTAAGATTTACCAGAAGTCAGTAATATACTGGCTAAGTGTTTCAATGCTCTAGCTTTTCAATGCTGGACTTTGATTTGCTCTGAAAAGATATGTGAATCCTGCTAGATGTGGGCAAATCTCCCTATATTCCTCACTGAAGCAAACCAAGCACTATGGCATCCCTCTCTTGACTGCATTTCAGAGGTGCTCTGCATCACACTACTGAACGTAATGTCTGGCTGCAGCCCCAGGCTGGTTTTGGGGGTCCAGGGCTGTGTACTCATTTGCCCCATCGTCCTCACCTACATGACCATCCAAGTCCATATAGCTTTAGATAACGCCTATTACCCAATTTACTTTCAGTTCCACACACTCAAAGACAAGCCAAATAAACCCGAAAGAAATAACGTACAATCTATTAAGTAGACATGTACTGTCAACCAGCTTGGACTAAAGGCCACCCCTCTTGGGGACAGTCTGGTTTAATTATGCGCTTGAAGATGTGTCTAAGGTTTCCAGCACAAGTTTTTCAACCTTAGCTTGAAAAACAAATTCCACCAAAGAACTGATCTTGTTCTGATCCCTCAGGAGGGTGCTTAGGATAGGTTTCAAAATGTAAATATAGTCCAACTGTTTTAACCAAGACAAAGGTGATTTCATATTAAAAAATCTCTCTAGTTCCAGTCTTGGAATGACTTGAATGTAGGCTATGTCTTCCCATGGGATGTCATTACTGGCAGTATTGAGTGTAGGGAAAGTGAAGCACAGGGGGGTTCAGATCCCAGCAGACAAGGCATGGACTGCTCCTGTTCACCTTATCACCAGTGAGATGTGTCTGTAAGTTAAACATATCTGCAATCTCCTTCTTCCTCCCCTCGCTTTTCAAGAAGAAAGATCATTGTCCTTTCCTTGGCTTACAGAAAGATAGATATAAGGGAAGGAGGGAGAGAGGGAGTCTTAAAATGTGTTAGCTTTATCCTGGGAACGGCTGCACTGAAATAAATTATTGCCTAGCAGTGAATTATCATTTTTGTGAGATCTTAAAAACCAACAGCTGTGAAATTGACTTCTAACCAATTTTAATTGAGATGGGCCAAAACTCAAAATATCAGAAGTAAAAAGTCAGAATGCTGTACAGGATCTGGCTGAGATGGAGTTAAGTTTCCCTATAGCGGCCGTGCTTTGTATTGGCAGCTAGAAAGGTGTTGATAGCACAGTGCTTGCACAGCATCAAGGATGTCTCTTCAGCATTCCCCCTCACCAGCAGCCTCGAGTTGGGCAAGATGTTGGGAGGGGGCACAGCCAGGACAGCTGATCCCAACTGACCACACCGTATGATGTCTGCTCAGCAATAAAAGCTAAGAGAAAGGAGGAGGCGCATTTGTTATTATGACATTTGTGTCCTGGAACAGCCACTACCCGTCCTGAAGCCCTACTTCCCGGGAAGTGGATGGACATCACCTGCCAATGGAAAGTAGAGTATAGACTTTTTTTTTCCTTTGCTTCCAATGCTTGGTCTTTGCTTTTGCTGTATTTAATTGCCCTTATATTGACCAACAAGCCTTTTTCCATCTTGTTTTCTCATTCCTGCTAAGGAGGAGAGTGGTAGAGTGGCTTAGTGGGCACCTGATATCCAGCCAGGGGGAACACACCATAGGTGCCTATTGCTTTAGCTGATGTCTGACTTCCTTTATAGCATTTACTGTATGCATGTTTCTTCTAGATGTACAGAGGACATGCATTGTTATGAAGTGGTACTTCAGACATCTTCAGTCTGTGCTGAAGTTCAGAAGCATTTGGCACCATTATATATAGCATTATATATCAAGATTTTTTTTCTTCTTGTCTGAATTCTGCACTGATAACATATTTGTTTTTATCTGCTTGTTTGGAAGTTCTTTACGTATCTGAACACCCAAGAAATGCTAAGAATGGCCACACAACATACATTGTTTACATTGTCTTTTCCTCCCTCACCTAACTGATAGTTAAGCTAGAAATTAAATCAATCTTTTAATTCTATAGAACCATAGAAAGGTTTGGTTGGAAGTGACTGTCAAAGTTCATCCTGTTCCAACCCCCTGTCACAGGCAGGGACACCTTCCACCAGAGCAGCTTGCTCCAAGCCCCTGTGTCCAACCTGGCCTTGAACACTGCCAGGGATGGGGCAGCCACAGCTTCTCTGGGCACCCTGTGCCAGCGCCACAGCACCCTCACAGGGAAGAGCTTCTTCCTTATATCTGGTCTAAACCTACCCTCTTCCAATTTAAAGCCATTGCCCCTTGTTCTTTCACTTCAGGCCTTGGCAAAAAAGTGTCTCTCCATCTTTTTTATGAAGAACATCAGTGATCATGAACTGTAACAGACAACTATAATCTTGTGGAGCTTTGGAGGTGTACACTGGCCATGTTGGACATTGTTGGGGCTGTAACACCTGATGTGATCTTAGCAGGAGTGATACCTTCCATTAACTGTCCATCTAGCCTGAGCTACCACTGGTCTGAGCTGTAGATAAACCTATAGCTAAAGGCTGGATGTTAAGTGCTCTCTTTCAGGCAATTTATGGCTCCTTGTACTTTCTATGTGTTTATGTATTCGTTGTAGAAAGTGCTGATGTATGAAGAGCAGGACTTACTTCATTTTGGTAAGCTTCCAGGTGTTTGATTATTTACTTCTTCTATACTTACAGTTGTTGAGTCCCTTTTCACATGACAGGAATTGCTAGGTCAGGCTCAGCCCATCTCGTTCTACATCTTAGGCTATGCACCATTGCCGAATATTTAGAAGTTACATCACCATTAATGTAGATGATTATAGATTAGCTTCTGCATAGCGGGTAAGTATTTTCCGGCCTGAGGCTGTTACACGATGGATTATCTTCACTAACATCCAAGTAAAGCCTTCTTTTTTTGGTGACAAGATTGTGATAAAAACTTTACTTTTTCCTGAGACCTGTAAAATTTAAGTGCAGATACTCAGTCTCAGCATAGTTGCGAGGACATCTGCATGGTAGTTATCAAGTGCAAACATGAAATGAGAATGATAAAAGCAGGGTAGTAAATATAACAGGTTAAGGACACAATAAGCCTTATTTAAGAAAGTATATTCCAGTTAATGCTTTTACTATTGTCTCTTCAGAAGACTTAGCTTTAAAATCCAGGTTTTCCTAAAACTGTGGGGTTTTTCCGAGTCTCTTTTTTAACACCACAAAAAAACCCTCACTAGGGTCAAAGCACACAAAGTTGATCATACAGAAAGACACCTGGATTGCATTGTTCAGGAGTTAATAAATGGAACTGAAATCTGGATGGCATCCTCCATGGAGCTGTAGGTTTCCATGCACTCACTTTGGGTTTGTCATGGCATTCAAGCAGAGTTTGGCCATTTTTCCTTCAAAACAGCTCCCCAAGGGACCCAGATAGCTACTGCCACTCTCTATAAGACACTTTCTGGTTTGGTTTCACAACCAGAACAAATGACGAGAGCATAATAGAACACAGACGGCAATTGAGGAATTACGAGCAATCTATTAATCTTTGGGGGCTCGTATCACAAAGTAAGGAGTGTAACACTACTCCCAGTTTAATTGCAAACTCTCTGCATTAAGGACAATTAATGAGAAAGGAAAAATTTGGTGTTTCAGGAGAGATGAAATGATGGAACCTTGGGGTATATCAAGTATTTAAGCACTGGCTTTGACTCTCTCCTGTGACAGGTGGGAAATTACTTAGTCAGACAGACGTGTGCAGTCTCTTATACTCTGTGGTGCTGTTCTGCAAAACAGGCCTAAGTTCGCCCACTTGTGCTCTTTTTTTCCTCCACAGCATACACTGATGTCAGTGGAAAAACAACAAGGTTGTTAAAACTGTTGGGATTGATGCTATGAAGAAAGTTCGGGTTTTGCAAGCTGATTACTAGAGCTAACAATGTCATTGCTGTTGTTTTACAACTCGCCAGGTTTAACGGGCTCCATCTCGTACCAAAAGGGGAATATTTGACCTCCTTTATGAAAACACCTTGGAAGAAATAGGACACAAAAACGATCAGCTGGGGAAGGCTTTTCTATTTTATTTTTTTAGTGATTTGAATGCAGGTTTGTATGCAGGAGCACATGAGATTTCATCTCTCTTTCTCAATTATTGGTGTCCCCAACATGAGAAGGACGTGGAGCTGTTGGAGCAGGTCCACAGTAGGGCCACGATGATGATCAGAGGCTGGAGCACGTCCCATATGAAAACAGGTTGAGAAAGTTGGGGCTGCTCAGCATTTAGAAGAGAAGCTGTGTGGAGACCTCAGAGCAGCTTCCAGCGTCTGAAGGGGGCTACAAGGATGATGGAGAGGGACTCGTCATCAGGGACTGTAGTGACAGGACAAGGGGTAGTGTGTTTAAACTGAAAAAGGGAAAATTCAGGTTGGAGATAAGAAATTCTTTACTGTGAAGGTGCTGAGGTGCTGGCACAGGGTGCCCAAAGAAGTGGTAAATGTTCCATCCCTGGCAGTGTTCAAGGTCAAGCTGCATGGAGTCTTGGGTGACATAGCCTAGTGTGGGGCATCCTTGCCCATGGCAGGAGGTTGGAACTGGATGATCTTAAGGTCCTTTCCAACCCAAACCATTCTATGACTATGATTTGTTCCCTGTCTATGTAACAATAGGATGGGGCTCATAGAAGCTACTTCTACCAGTGGTAGGTGGTAGGATGGGGTGGTGTGGGAATTCATTCTTTAGTTTTGATTGCAACATAGATTTTTGGCACATCTCATGATTTAAAGTGTCAATACAATGACAAGTTTCTTTCCAAATTTTGGTCCTTTTTGTCTTTGGTAAAAACGCTGCCTTTGGTTCCTTGTGATCAGTGATAAAATGCATTGGCCCAGAGACTTTACAGAAATAAACAATTTCATTGCCCATGATGCTTCCTTGCTCACACTTTGTCCAAGGACAGCATAAGCTTTTGTGAGAACTAAAGATAATTTCCATTCATTTCCTCCTGGTGGACTGTTCTAAGGGGGGTCAAGCAATTCGTTTGGGCATAATATGCCCTCACTTGAGGTTTTTCTGATTCAAGGTGAAGAGAGATGAAAAGCTGTGAGCTCAGGTTATTTTGAATAACATTTGTTTGGCAGCAGTTGCTGCCTTTTGTTTTTTACAAAGATGATTTCTCTGAAAAGAAAAAAAGCAACTAAACAAAACAACCCTTCACGTACAATAAAAAGTGTTTAGATTGTTTTAAGGTGGGTTTTGCTGATTGTGTTACATGTTTGCTACAAGTTTTGGAGAAGTACTTGTATTTCAGTACTCCACTTTCATTGTGCTGGCCTTGGTTTACCATCTTATCGCTGTATTTGTAAGTATGCATAGGAGGAATTTCATTCAGCTGTGATAAGCTGGAAGATGGGTTTGAAGGAGAATGTGAGCATTATCAGAATGAGGGGAATGTAGAAAGGGGTGAAATGTTTTTCAGTTTGGGAAGAATGTGTTGCTTATTATCCTTCTGAAAACCTGCGGTTGCCCAGCAATCAATCAAAGCAGCGTGCAGGTTTTGGCTGCCTTGTAATGTTGATAGCCCACCTGTATCACAGTGAGAATGCTGCTTTAGGTAAATCATAGAACTATAGAATCCCAGACTGGTTTGGGTTGGAAGGGACCTTAAAGCTCATCCAGTCCCAGACCCTTGCCACAGGCAGGGACACCTTCCACTAGAGCAGCTTGCTCCAAGCCCCTGTGTCCAACCTGGCCTTGAACACTGCCAGGGATGGGGCAGCCACAGCTTCTCTGGGCACCCTGGGCCAGCGCCTCAGCACCCTCACAGGGAAGAGCTTCTGCCTAAGAGCTCATCTCAGTCTCCCCTCGGGCAGGTTAAAACTGTTACTCTTTGTCTTATTACTGCACTCCCTCATAAAGAGTCGTCCCCGTCCCCCCCCCCGTCTTTTCCCCTTTAGGTACCAGAAGGCTGCTGTAAGGTCATAGGCATGCTGTGACTGAGCTCTTTTGTTGCTTCATCTTAATACTCACATCCATGCAAGTGACCTGGGAATTGCTTAAATCAAAATAAATGAAGATATAATAAAATAAGCACTTGGCAGGATTCATCTGAATGTTCAACCACATGAATTTTAGTGTCTTGTGAACTGAGTTGTGAGGTAGATGGCAAAGCTCCCTTTAAACTTGATCTATTCAATGCAGGCGATGGAATCTAGAGGGCTGTTTACCTGACCCTGAAGTAGACACCCGCATTTGGCCAGCAAAATGGCTTTCTAGACTCCACTGACTGTGCTGATTCGGTCTCCTCTGACTGTAATTGAACTGTAGACAGACACCCTGCCTTTCATGTAGAGGTCTAATTTCAGGTGTCTGAATCTGGACCTTAACCCGCCTTTGCTTCTACCAGAGCTGAAACAACAGCAGCTACACACTTCAGAGCAAAATAAAACGATTTCTATCCCATTACAGCCCCTAACTACTTTTCCCTGACTCCACCTGGTGGTCAGTGTACCAGCAAATCATGAAGATCAGTGATTTTTGGCACTGTTCTATTTGATGGTTTATCTGAAAATTAGCCTCCGATGCTGTTAACCTTCCCTTACTGCCTTTGCTGACATTCAGATTACCTGAGATGTACCAAGGTTCTCTACAGCATTAGCAGATTTGATGGTGATTGCCATTGTTAGCGTTTTTACAACAGACCCAACTATTCTGCTTCGTTGCTTTGCATTTTTGTGTGTGCATTTTTGCACATCTATACGTGTCTTCATCGTTATCCAGGTTTTCACATGGTGAGGACAGCAGATTGCAAATCATGCTTAGAACCATTAGGCCGTTTCTTAAAACCTTATCTCCTTCTCCTACCCTTTTTACTTGTGGCCTCAAACCCTACCTACAACCTATTGTGTTGGGCATAAAAATGTTACTGTCTGTGGCTTCTGCTGTGCATCTATTCACTACATCATTAATCCTAGATTTGCACAGGAAGGCAATTGACATTTTTCTCATGGTAAGATAGCTCCTAAAAGACAAGAAACACGGAAACGACACAAACAACAGGATTTTAGAAAGCTGCTACTTTTAAACCGATGTAGAGTTGTTATTTGCATTTCTTGCTTGACAGCTGCAGTCAGGAACTATCTAAAATGTAGCTGCTAATACAGACTGCATATTGTTTTACAAAGAAAAACATCCTATTTATTCTTTACCCTTCTGCAAATCCGTGCACGGACTGGATGATTTCTTATCGTATGGTGGAAAGGATGTACCAGCCATATGCTCATTCTGATGCAGCTTCGCTAGATTAAGGCCCAAATTCACATTACTTGTCTTGAACCACTTTTAAAATGATGACACTTTTCAGACACGTTTACCTAGTTGATAAAATGCTTGGTATTGTTGTGTTGGACTCATGATTTATGTATCCACATGTCCCTATGCCAGAATATGGTTAAAATTAGGTCATCTGGTTACCTAAAACTTAGAGGGCTTTGACTAGTGCTTCTCTACTACCCTAATACAGAGCAGCAAACTTAGGGAAATGACACAGAAGACTTCTAATAATGGATTTTGAGCTGCTTTTACTCTGGCAAGCAAGCAGATTGATGTTCCTGCAGTCTCCAAACACTTTCAAATGCAAAATGGGAGCTTGCATCCCAGAAGCCACAAAAAGGCTTTATCTTCTTAACATGATTGCTTGTTTTCAGCTAACTGAGCAGTTAGATGGAGACAGGAAATTTATAAGAGCTAGCTTGGAAAAAGAAATGTAGACTCTATTTTAAGAGCTATTCCATAGAGTAAGCCCCCTTTCCTAAGCATGCACAGGGTTTTCTGAGTGTTATATATATTAGATAGCCATCTATTGGATATTAATATCAACAAATGTGACTTGTCTGCTTAAAAAGAGGGTGAAAATGCTCATATGAGCTTCATGATGCTGTGCGTTGAAGTTTGCTGTAGAGTGTAGATGTCTGCATTGGATGCTATTGAGTTGTTGGCATGGCTTACAGCATGATCCAGGTTATTTGCATGCACTACTTAACGAAGTTGAGCCTGTTAGCTCCAAGTGAGCTCTCATTACTTCAAATGGATTCTTAGTCATCAAGAACCTTTCCCTTTTAGGAATCGTAACATACAAAAGTTAACCAAATGCTCACGGCTGATGCACTCTTGGCTGTGAATACTGGTGTATAAAGCTTTTAGCTGTAACCTGATTCACATCTGCTCTCAGCACTTAAGCTGATGAAAAGTGACAAGCCTGAACCACTGCCACTGACCCAGCCTCTTTCTGTCTTTTTTGTTAGGTAAATGGCAAAAAATCATACTAATTATTGATAACAATCTGTAATTTCCCAACTCTTTGCAGCATTACGCAGACCATTTTCTGTGCATTTCTGAGCAGAAAGCACTGGCTGAAGGGTCACAGTCCAGTTAGTCAAAAAAAAAGCACCAGGACTCATTACAGGGAAACATGCCAGTTCAGAGAAAGTCATATTTGTTCTCTGCTGGCAGCCCAAAAAAACCAAAAGTGACCCTTAACCTTCTCCTGGGGCTTGAAATTGTTATCTGTATTATTGCCTATCTGATGTTTGAAAAAGTTTAGGTTACTTTTGGGGTTGAAATGTGCACACAAACAGCCTTCCAACTGCATGGATAAAAATCATGCAGTGAAATCCATGTGCCCTGCAGCCAACACACGTGCTCAGTGTTCAGAGACATGCCAGTTGGACATGCTGCAATGTAGCAGGCTGTTTAAACCCCACAGTGAGTGGATAAACACGAACGTACTCATCTGGACTCTGAATCTTTAAGATCCTCTTTGCTTTTGCTCTTCTTCCACTGTTTTTTTCTTTGGTTATCTCTTGATTTTGGAACTATGATTATTCTCTTTTCCAAAGGGATGAGTACCCATCACTGCATGTTATTGTGTGCCTTCTGGTGTTCTCTGTATGAAGAAGAGATGACTCCTCTTTTTCTGTCATTTGGGAAGCATAAGGCTTCCAAATATTCTCTGGTGCCAGTTCCACTTGCCAGTGGAGAAGGCTGTAATTCTCTTTGCATTATGGTATACTGTATGTTGATGCGTGCTCCTGGGGTCTGCATTTCCAAGCCAAGCAGAAGCTGTGACACCATATAACATGTGGCCAAGCCCAACTAGTAAACTAGGGTTTAATGGGATATATATTAGATCAGAGTTATAACCCTGCCAATAGAGTCACACTTTTTGACCTGGAGTTGAGTCCTGTAGGCACAGCAGTATCGTATCTGCTCACAAGATACTGCCCAGACCTATATATACACTCTGGAATTAAGTGACTGAAAGGTAAAAAATGATCCCATTTTACCCACATCCTGTCTTTTCCCAATATATACCTATGTGTAAAAACTGAAAATAAAGCTCCAAACCCAAATATCAAGGAGCAATTTTCAAAGTTAATCCCTTTAACTATCATGACCCTAGAAGTGAAAAACAGAGAATGCTTCAAAGTAATCCCAAACCAATCAGCTGGCAAGACCTAGACAACCACAAATTAGCTGTCATTATCAGTTCTAATAGAAACAGATTATGCTACTGGGCCATGAAAAGATGAAATGATTACAAATCCAGATTGGCAACAAAAGATTTTAAGACACTCGGTATATTTGAAGATCTAGTTCATGCTTTTTAGATGCTTGGACTTAGGAAGATGGTGGTGGCTTTGTTAGCAAAAGTTGCCAACAGTTCCAAACTACTCCATTTCAAATCTTCTGGATTCCTGCAGCAATGAGTTCCACCAGGGATTCAAGGCTTCTAGGTTTAAATGACATTTGAGATGAGTACTAGAAATGAGTCTGATGCTCTTTGCTTGGCAGATAGGTCGTATCTTTCTAAAATCCCAACTGACCATTACAACTAAAAGGATGGGAAGAGTAGGGATGTTGTTTATGGAATCAGTGACATATCTTTAGCTCTAGCAAGGGAGTGTTTAACTACTGCCATGTGGGTGTGCATCCAGCTCTCTGCACTGTTGCTGCAAGCACAGACAGCAAATAAATATAAACAAAGGGAAAAGAAATGAAGAAGAAGTCTTCGTAAACCCACTTGGATGCCTGAATGACATTCGTTGAATGACATCCTTGACTTAAAGACAGAAAGGCAGGTTTCACTAATGAAGACAGTTTCTATTCTCTGTCAATGTGCCCTGAAAAGTTGAATCTACTGACAAGGCACCTTTTTTTTGATAAACCATTTTATCATCAATATTTTGATGGCTTCCTCGCCTAATAACCGTAGGATTTCCATTTCTTAAATACATCCCCATGCTCCAAGTGTTTTGTACCATTTTAAATAGCTCCTTCATCAAAAAGATGCTGACATCTCCCAAAGCCTGTGTGCTCTTTAGACACCTTTTTTATCATCATATAACCGTATTCCGTGTATTTACCTTTGGAAGTCATTCCTCATTAGTGAATCCTTATACATTCCTGTGAATAACGTGTTACAATAGTGACCATATATAATGAACTCCTGCTGTTCTGATGCATCTTAGGCTTCATGAGACTTGTCGTTATGAATGCAGCAATAGTTGCAGAAAGCTGTGCTCCTCGTGGTCTTCTGTGGGTCATCAGAGCAGGACTAAAAACAGACAATGAAACTTTGACGAATGCAGTCTTGGGAGAAGAGGCTCCCTTCCTGCAGGAAATCTTTGGAGTTTTTAATCTCTTACTCATTCAAATATCAAGGATGAATGAATTCCTGCCATAACTTGAACCAATTATTCACTGATCCAGAAGCTAAAGGTGCACAATCAGTAAACTATCATACTCGTAGTATGCAAAAATGGTTGCACTTTAATTTCAGCTGAGAAGCACTTTCAGGGTAATCCCACAAGGTTTATCATTCCAATTAAAAAATAATGGCAACTTGCATCATGGTATAGGGTTTTCCAAACACTTCTGGTTTATTATTGCTATTGTTTCTAAAGCTTTTTTGTTAGCGTCTAATAGGCAAAGTCTTCCACTGTGATCTGTGCTGCATCTTGCAGTTCTCAGATCTCTGTGGCACACACTTGTCCACTTGCATGGCCAGCACTGGAAAAGCTGTGAGTGAAAGAGAAAACCTGCAACAGGAAGGCATGCTGCAGAAGAGGTGTGTGTAGGGAGAGCTGTGCAATGAAAACACATTTCACGAGAAACAATATTACATCAAACCTAAAAATAATATAAAGGGCTTTATTTACCTACTGCTGTGACTCAGTTGTTAATGCTGCTTACAACTCAAACTGCATCTACTAAGCATCTCAAAGTGCTTTAGATTTAAATAAGGAAGAGTAGAACATTTCATATGAGGAAAAGAGGTGATGGCAAGGTAAAATAACTAGAAAAGTCAGTGAGTGGCAGAGGATGCACAGCTGAGCTCAGCATACAGCCTTGTCCTCCAATCCTTGTAATATGTTTTTAGACCATGTAAAGGTGGGTTGGGAGGAGAAATAAAGCTCTGTCCCTTTCCATAGCAAATCTGGTCGGTTTGGCATTTTTTTCCCAATATCACTGCATTTATGGTAGGCAAATTTGTAATGGTTGAATTTGTAATGGTGAATACTCTCATGAATTCTTTTTTTCTCAGTGGCTACACTGCCCCATGAAAGACACGTCTTCATTTTCCTCATAAAGGGAGGACAGAATTTATCTGACTCTATACCCTCTCTAAAATAAAAGCCCTAAGAAATATGTTTCATAATATCATGTCCATAGGACCTTAAAGTCAGAGGAAAAGAAATCACTTCTAAATGCGCAAGGGAAGAAAGGATGTGTCCTGATTGGTTTTATATGCCTTTGGATAAGTCTTTAGATTCAGTCTTTGGATCAGTCATACTGGATTGTTATACATTTCTTTCTCTGAGCAACCATGCTGCTTGCTTCCAAGTACAGCAGCCTGCCTGTTAATTGCTTCCTTTTGCTTCTTGTCTCTAAATTCCTGACACCCTCTGGCTGAATGAGGCCCAGGGCTATATGGCAAATGTCATTCTCCTCTAAGTAAGTTAGAATAACTTCAGAATTTACTGACTTTACTGCATTAGAGCCAGACTTACATCACTGTAGCAAAGAATTGAGCCCATTTTAAGCCCCATGACAAGGTACTGGTAAGAGCAGCAAAGCCTTCGCAGTGCAATCCAGTTCTTAGAGCTAAGTCAGTAATAGCTATCTTTCTTTTCAGGCATAATTGCATGGGGCTGCATCCTCATATGCATTTATAACTTAAGTATCCTAGACCTCAATATTGGATTATGATTCACTCTATGCCATCCAGAGGGACCTCGACACGCTTGTGAGGTGGGCTGATGCCAACCTGATGAAGTTTAACCATGCCAAGTGCAAGGTCCTACACCTGGGTCGGAACAATCCCAGGCACAGCTACAGATTGGGCAGAGAAGAGATTCAGAGCAGCCCTGCAGAGAAGGACTTGGGGGTGTTGGTCGATGAGAAAATGAACATGAGCCGGCTTCAGTGTGCGCTCGCAGCCCAGAAAGCAACCGTATCCTGGACTGCATCAAGAGGAGCGTGACCAGCAGGTCGAAGGAGGTGATCCTGCCCCTCTGCTCTGCTCTCGGGAGACCTCACTTGGAGCATTGTGTGCAGTTCTGGTGTCCTCAACATAAAAAGGACACAGAACTGTTGGAACAAGTCCAGAGGAGGCCACGAGGATGATCAGGGGCTGAAGCAGCTCCTGTATGGAGACAGGCTGAGAAAGTTGGGGCTGTTGAGCCTGGAGAAGAGAAGCTGCGTGGAGACCTCATAGCAGCTTCCAGTATCTGAAGGGGGCTACAAGGATGCTGGGGAGGGACTCTTCATCAGGGACTGTAGTGACAGGACAAGGGGTAACGGGTTCAAACTGAAACAGGGGAAGTTTAGATTGGATATGAGGAAGAAGTTCTTTACTGAGAGGGTGGTGAGGCACTGGAATGGGTTGCCCAGGGAGGCTGTGAATGCTCCATCCCTGGTGGAATTCAAGGCCAGGTTGGATGAGGCCTTGGGTGCCATGGTTTGATGTGGGGTGTCCCTGCCCATGGCAGGGGGGTTGGAACTGGATGATCTTAAGGTCCTTTCTAACCCTAACTATTCTATGATTGTATGATTCTAATGGTAAAAGCAAATAAAGCCCCATGAGGGAGAAAATCAAGGTGCTTGGGGTGTAGAGCACAGTGCTGGAGAGATCACAGGAGACCTTCCCATATGTGTTTGCAGATAACACTAGTGAAAAGAGCTCCAGATAATCCATCTTTGGATGAAAATCAGGACCAAATCTCTCCAGTGTTGTTTTTTGCATAGTCATTTACATAATGAATGTGATATAAGTGGTATAAGACAAACACTAATTATGAAATGGGATCATTTGAGGGTGGAAATGTGACACCACGCTCTTTTCAGAGGAATGGTGTTAATACTGAAAATGCTAACAGTCTTATTGCAATTCCAACCATATTTGGGATTCTTCAGTTCCCACGGTCAGGTAATTAGTCAAAGATCTTGTCATTTGTTTATAAAGGGAAAGGCTTTTCTAGTCACAAAGAACTAGCTTGAAAACATGGCTTAATTCTGGAACAATTTGCCAAGGAGAGAAACTTTCACACTTTTTCTTTGGTTTGGTTGGTTGGGTTTGGGTTCTTTTTTCCCCTTTTAATGAAACTAATAACACATGAAGACGCATGGATGTAAGGACAGTGCATTGTGTAAGAAAATATGGCATTTGTTTGGCCTATAATTGCGATTACGGGAGGTGTCAAGCCTATTGGATGGCAACACCACCACAAATGGTCTCTTCATGTCTTCCTAAGGTTTTCTCACCCTCTATTCTCAGCTCTCCTGTCCATTTGTCTGAGAAGAAAATTACTGCAGGTCATCCTTAATGGAAAACAATGGAAGAAGTATTGCCTGCTGGATTTTTTGGCATGGGAGCCTGGCTTCTTTGCTGGCTATTTAGCAAGTTACTTCCCTCTCTGTGATTAAGCTTCTTCACCTGTAAAATGGCCTCCTTTCTAAAACACTTTTGGGTACCACTGATTGCTGAAAAAGCAGAGCTGACATGTTAAAGAGGGAGGGCAGCCACTCTGGCCAGCGAAAAAGGAGAAGGGGAAGCAGGGAGTTCTTAAATGTAGCATTAGAAGAAATGAGTGAGCACCAAGCTAGGGAAGGAAGGAAGTTGAAAGCAAAGAAAACGGGAATGTGAGAGGTCAGTGTAATGCAGGGACATTTAGAGGGTGGTAGCTAAGTAACAAAGGAATCTGTATTGATCAGCTCTGAGGCTGCAGAGGGTACATCCATGCTGGCAGTTAATAATGAAGGAATCATAGGATCATAAGTTTGGAAGGAGCTCAAAAGACCCTAAGGCAGGATCAACTGTATCTCTGTCATTCCTGGCACATGTTTCCATAATTTGTTTTGAAGACTTCCTTTGATGGAGACTCCGCAGGCTCCTAGAACATCTATCTCAGTATTTTCTTTACCCATAGAAAGCTCTTCTTTGTTGTGGTTTAACCCCAGCCAGCAGCTAAGCCCCCCACAGCCACTCACTCATTCTCCCCTGATGGGATGGAGAAGAGAGAACCGGAAGGGTAAAAGTGGGAAAACTCGTAGGTTGGGATAAAGACAGTTTAATAACTAAAGTAAAAACCACACACAAGAAAAAGCAAACCAAGGAATCAATTCACCATTTCCCATGATCAGGCAGGTGTTCAGCCACCTCCAGGACAGGCTTCATCACACATAACTGATTTGGGAAGACAAACACCATCACTCCCAACATCCCCCCTTCCTTTGTCTTTCCCCAGCTTATATGCTGAACATATGTATGGGATATCCCTTAAGTCACTTGGGAGCAGCTGTCCCAGCTGTGTCCTCTCCCAGCTCCTTGTGCACCCCCAACCCACTCACTGGTAGGGTGGTGTGAGGAGCAGAAAAGGCCTTGACTCTCTATAAGCGCTGCTCAGTGACAGCTAAAACATCCCTGTGTTATCAGCACTGTCCCCAGCACAAATCCAAAACAGCCCATATCAGCTACTATGAAGGAAATTAACTCTATCCCAGCAAAAACCAGCACACTGTTAATGTCACTTAATGTCTTTTTTGCTTTATTTTAAATAGCTGCATATTCTCCTGGCCTTAATGGATGTGAATGAGAAATTATCCATTTGCTTTTTTGTGCTAACCTTGTATGCATTTCATCATACAATACATTACAGTGCATTCACTTCTGGCAATTTTCTATCTTCTGGAGTCTTTCCAGGTGATCCATGACTTCTTTGAAGTAGAAGGCTCAAAACTGAACAAGGATTTTATAGAGCCTGCTCCCATGTTGTGACTGGTCTACCATCCAGTTTACTTATCTACCAGTAGATGCTCAGGTGGTGTTTTCATAATGCTTATACAGGATGCCACAGAACCCTCAAGAACATCCATGCCCAGAGGACACGGATTCATCCCTCTTGCTCTAATGCCCTTTTGTTGCTCCAGCCACTGAATTGTGATATTTAAAGCCATCAGTACAAACCAAGTGCCATCCACACCAGCATCTACTGCACCTGCACTAACTGTGGCTTTAAAGTACTACATGCTTCATGCTAGCAGGCTCTAACCACAAAGGACCAGTAAAAAAGCTCTTTCTCTCTGACATGAATTAGGACGCTCAGTTAAAAATTCATAGGAAGATTACATAAAACCATATGCTGCCTTTATTTTCCCCCTTTTGCATTAAAAATGTACAGCTGCTCTGCATTAGACATTCCATTAGCCTGCAAGTCTCACAATCTGGACTTTGTAGTTAACAATGGGGGAAGGACTAACAGACAGAGGAGAAGGGGGGAGAATTAGTATTTTGGGCACTATATTCAAGGCTTCCCTAAAAAAGGCAGCGTATAAGGTAGATGGAAGGTTTAAGTGTGGAAATAGAATGGCTGCTGAAGAGGAACTCCATATCAGAAGAGACCTGCTTTCAGAGTTATTGGCTTGCCCTCAGAACCTCTGAGCAGCATCAGCAATAATTAAAATGATATAATCTGTTTCCTGTGGTCATTTGGGAAGAAAAGAAAAAATCCATATTCCAAATGGACTCAGGAAATGTTTAGACTCCTCTAACAGTGTTAAGTTGCAGAGAGTTTTATGGCCACTCTGTTTGTTCGGCAGGAGACCCTTTAATTTAGTTGGAAGTCTTGAAGGGTCCAGTTTTATTATTGCATAATTGACTGTGTTGGGCAGTTAATTGCCTGGGATTGAATATGTGGCCACTTAAGTGAATCATCTTGCAATAATCTTTCTATACATTATAATGAGATGCATTCCAAAGAGTCTTCTTGATGATATCATGTCAATAAGCATCCTAGAAGGGTGTATGGGGAAGCTTGTGAAGATGCTGCTAGGTATAAGTGTTCATGGTGTAATTACAAGCTCAACACCAGGTAAGCTAGCTATACAATATCTAATAGTTCACTTACTTAATCATACACACCAGGCTTGAGCCTGTGTTTGCTCATGGGGAAGAAGCAAAGAGAAAAATTGGAAGCTTCTGGATCTGTCAGAAGTGATGGATCTTATTTACATTGTGAATTCAGCTACATGTATTTAGTCATTCCAGGTGCCATCCCCATATGAAGAAAAACCAAACCACCAAACACAGCAGACAATCCAAGCAGTATTTAAAATGTCCTCGGCAGACAAAAAAGTATTCATTTATGAATTATGAAGGGGATGCTTCATTTCTAACCTAGACATATTTCAACCTTTCTTTTTTATTTTGCATTAACACAAAAATGAGATAGAGCACTGGAGTCTATTCTCTCCCTACATGGCTGATCCCCAAAGAACCATCTTGTATTTTCTGCATAAGCTTATTTCTTCTTGGTCTTATCCAGTATTAAACCCCATAAACATTGCGCCTCCTTGGATTGATTACAGCTCCTCACACTTACATGAGATGAAAAAACTGAACAAATTACCTTTTTCTGTTTGAGCCACAAATACCATTTTAACAGGAGGCATGTAAAGTGTGCGATGCAGTCACCAGTGCTAAGCTGCATGTTTAATTAACCACTGCCTGAGTGCAGGTACTAGGCAACGGGAACACAGGAGCACATTGAATTGTCTTAATTAAATTATATGCAGTATGGTTGTATTTAATTGTACACAGGACATGCTTTCTCCTTGTTCTTTCCGTCTTTATTGTCTTTGTTTTCTACATCATCAGGTAGATGGAGTACTTTCAGGGTACATTTTATTTACTCTGCTCTCGTGAGACCTCCCTTGGAGCATTGTGTGCAGTTCTGGTGTCCTCAACATAAAAAGGACATGGAACTGTTGGAACAAGTCCAGAGGAGGCCACGAGGATGATCAGGGGCTGGAGCACCTCCCATATGGAGACAGGCTGAGAAAGTTGGGGCTGTTCAGCCTGGAGAAGAGAAGCTGCATGGAGACCTCATAGCAGCTTCCAGTGTCTGAAGGGGGCTACAAGGATGCTGGGGATGGACTCTTCATTAGGGACTGTAGTGACAGGACAAGGGGTAACGGGTTCAAACTGAAACAGGGGAAGTTTAAATTGGATATAAGGAAGAAATTCTTTCCTGTGAGGGTGGTGAGGCACTGGAATGGGTTGCCCAGGGAGGTTGTGAATGTTCCATCCCTGGTGGTGTTCAAGGCCAGGTTGGATGAGGCCTTGGGTGCCATGGTTTGATGTGAGGTGTCCCTGCCCATGGCAGGGGGGTTGAAACTGGATGATCTTAAGGTCCTTTCCAACCCTAACTATTCTATGATTCTATGGATGGATTTATTGCCTATGAATTTGTAGCTGATGACCTGTTCTTTTTGTAGCTTTATACAGTCTGATCCATTTCTGATAATTTAAGCAAATTAATAAGGCAGATATTTTAAAGTTTTCCCTAATTATAGAGCAGAATAGAAAGAACTGACCTGCAAAGCTGGGACCTTGGCTACAGCCCAGAGCAGATGTCCTGGCCAGACATAATCTCTGCTCTCCTAGGGAGCGCATCTGATATGCTGCAAACCTCCAGCTACAAGAGCTGTGAAAAAGGACCTGTTTCTGCAGGTTTGAAGGAAGCGTCTTGACTGTTGTGTCTTGGGAACACAGCTTTATGCGACTGTGAATCACTCTCACAAGCTGCTGTGTGCCAGAGAGGCACAGCACAGCTTCCCTTCTTTGGGTCAGTCTCTGAACAGGAGAAATGTTGATGTGAGATTTGGGTAAAATGAGGTGTTGCATTAGTGCCTGTTTCTGCCAAATATGAACTTGGCCACAGTCTTAAACCTAAGTCTGGTATAGCTGGATTTGGTAACACTGATTTTGCCCAGATTTTCTCTTCCTGCTACAGGGAAACCTTTCAGATGCTGCCAAGGCTGGTTCCTCCTGATGGGAGTAGCAGTATTTTGATGGGATACTAGTCTATACCTCAGCCTTGCATTTGTAGCAGCATCTTGGTTCCTTTGGAGCAACAGAAAAGATAAACTAAAAACCTCCATTCTTCACTGCAAATAAAACTTTGAATGCTGCTCAGAGGACTTTTTATAAGCCCTTCTAACAAAAAGATCTGGGAAATGTGATGAATTCGCCCTTCTCTTTGCTATCTCAACCTAATCTCTCCCATGCTGGCACTTGGCTTGCCCAGTTATGGCTTAACTGGCCATACATCCCTGGCATTGCAGGCCTGGAGACCCCTCTTCACTGGTGATTTCACACACAAGTAGCTCATGACCCAACCAGAAATGTGTGGTGCCAGAGAATGGGAAAGGAACAGCACAGTGAGACATGTATACCTACAGGAGAAGTGTTGGGGAACACAATGATTGAAGCATGTGATGTGGTATCAGAGCAACATCATTCTCAGTGCATGAGATTTCACATGGTTCTGAACTTCTCATACAGACTTGCTTAGAGTTGGGGTTCTGGAGAATAATGCTGACCTTTTAATCTCTGCAAGCCTGGAAGAGCTAAAGTAATAATTATTGTAATGGGAACTTCACCATAAAGGCTTCAGTCTCTGCTATGACCTCGAGATGTCAAAATGGGCAGAGATGATGTGAAAACTCCCCTAAACCCCTCTGTCCTTAACAAAGCTTACAGAAGCCTAGCATTGTACCAATGTTTTAAAAGGGTAAATGGAACAACCCAGGTAATTACAGTCTTGTCAGATTGACATTGATCCCAGACAAAATAATGGAATGGCTGATGCAGCTCTCAAATAGTAAAGACATACAGGAGAGTAATGTAATTAATGCCAATCAATGTAATTTTGTGAAAAAACTATGTATCTTGTCAAATCATCCTGATGTCTTTTTTATGAGACTGCAATTTTGGTATATAAAGGTAATAGTTTTGATGTAATAGACTTAGACTTCTATAAGGCTTGACTTCGTGCTGCATGACATGTTGATTAAGAAACCAGAATGATACAAGCTCAAGCCAGAACTTATTAAAAAGATAAAACCTGGCTGAATATTAGGTTTGAAAATGGGTTTGTGAATGGGAACATCAAGCAGGGCTGCTTCTAGAGGGCCTAGCACGCGTGATTTGCTGAGCTTCCGCTGTTTGATATTTCTAAGAACAACATAGAAGAAGATATACTCATTACCAGTAAAGTTTTCAGATTTCACAGTTTGAGGGTGTGATAAATCATGAATAGGACTGATCACTGATACAGAGCAATCTGGACTGCTTGATAGCAGTGCATGAGCCAAAGGTAAAGTCAAACGTGTAGGAACAGAGGCCACAGATTTGTTCTATTTTCAGAGGCAGTGATTCAGAGATGTGTTTGAGGGCTCCTGGTTTATCACTCACTGAACATCAGTGCCGACAATAAGGAAGTAGATAATAAGTAGCTTCTGGGGGATCTTGAGGAAAACTAAATGTATCACCTTTGTGTTTTGCACTGATGAGGCTGCTACCAGAATATTGCATGTGGTGTTGAAGGAGATGTTAAAAACCTGGGGACGGTTCAAGCAAAATTCCAAAGTGTGATTAAGCAATTAAGAAACATGAACGTAATGGAAGATTTCAGAATACCATAAATATGGTTTGAGTTAAAGTAGAAAGAGACTTGATTAGGTCCTTACATATACTTTTTCATAAAATAAACATTGTGAATGGCTCTTTAATCTGTTGAAAAGAGCTGAGAACATCTTGATGTGGCCTGAACCTAGGCAACCTCATCCTTGAAATTAGGTACCAATTTTTCAAGGGTTGTATTTAATCCTGCAAATAACTGGGGATTTTAAAATTGAGATAAGATATCTTCTTAAAAGATAGGATCTAGTTCAAAGCTCTTATGCAGGAATGCAAAACAGTGGTTGTGAAGGTTGTGATTTTAAAATCCGTGAATATCTGAGAATATCTGAGAATCGGAGTATGGCAATTCTGTGTCTTGTTCTCAGAGTCTGTGGTAAAATTCATATTAGCTTCAGTGGTGAAAGACCCATGCCCTCCTCTGTATGTTGTTATGTTAGCTCATCCCACTCCTCACACTGAGTTCTCTTCTGTGGCCACCTATGCAGTAGCACATCACTGCCTCCTTTTCTACCAGGGGAAGAACTGACCTGTTTGAGAAGGTGGACCTTTGAAATAGCTCATTTTCCAGAAAGATTGGGAAATATAAAGCACTGAATAAAAGAACTGTTGGATGCTTTTTACCGTGGGCAAGAGCCTTGTCTTTGACTGCTGGAGCTTCATTTTAGCCTCTGGTAGCTCTCCCTTTGGATCCCCCTATATTTCCTCCTTTATGGCCCTACTTCCATAACATTTGAGCTGAACTCACAGTTTTCTGACTACCATATAGAAAAGCAAGAGAATAAGAATTGATCAGAGATGGTGTCTACTGCGCGTATATAAGAGCATTTCTTTAGCTGTCAGCCAAAGACTGATCTTCAGAAGATCCAGAGAGAGAAAATCCTAACTCCATGTAGTGATGCCTACACCTAATGAATCAGTTAACTACACATATACTCCCACTAATAATGAGAGCTGTTTTGAAGAAGGCTGCGGTTCATACCGTATCCCTAAACCCAGATACATCCCTGGGCTTTAGCAGAAAGGCTTTTAACCTTGTACCTAGAGGAAAACAATCATGTGGCTGTTGGGAAAGGGCTACAGAATTAATTACATGGAGTATTTTTCTAAAAGAGAAGTCTTTGCTTCCTACCCTTGATGCTTCTCTTTCTGGGAACCTCTGCCCTTATGTATGAATCTGAGTTCAGCGATAATATTTAGCTCTCATGACATCAGGAGTTGCACACTTAATCTCCAAAGCATTTTCTGGGCATTAATTAATTAAGTCTCTCCCTCCTGACATGTGGTAAGGATTTGCCATCGTCGTCTTCTCTCACTTAGCACACACAGAAATGTGATTTGCCAAGGGTCTTTTCAGTAACCAGTGTCAGAGCCATAATTATTATTGTGGGTTCCAGTTCACTGTCCCTTGCTCTGATCCTTGAATGCCTCAATACTGTCATTTAGAGAAAGAGGTTTGGAAAGAACAAGCATCAAGCTATTTAAATGATGAGAAGAAAACTAAGTCAAGGGCTCCATAGGTCTGCTATGCATTTTGCCATCTTCTCACGTTATTACTGGCTTTATTTGCTGGCTCATATATCCCCTCAAATATGACTGGGCTTTGTCTATGAGATCGCCTGTTATTATGGACCAAACCTGAACCAGAAAGGGTGCTGAAATGTGACAGTCACACTCGAGTTCTCAAGCCCAAACCCTGACCCTGTTTAATTTAGTGGAATAGTTGTAGCTTTTGTGTTTGCCTTCACCACTTATTAACTTAAGGAATATTTTGGGCCCTGTGTGATTTGATACCATAAGAAAACAAGGATCATGATACTAAATGAACTGGATGGTGGATATAAGAAAGGATGTGCTTTTCTTTCCCTTTGTTTGTCTGCATGTGCTCTTATGAACCATGTTGTCCCTCCTTGGTGCCACACTGCTTGCCCCTGTTGTGACTTTGAGGCTGGAAAGCAGCAGTGTGCATGATAGCATCAAAACCCAGGGACATGTCTGGTAATCTGAGACTCATTTTCCTTCATCTGTGAACAGGAGCAGACTATTATCAGCTTGATCCAGGGCTGTCTGTGTGCACTGTGGTGTCCATCTGCAGCAGGAGGGGATTCCATGTGGCTATTTCTCTTCATTTCTGGTTTGATTATCACAAGCACTTGCACTGGGTGCTCATCACCCTTGAAAAGAGCAAAGCTGCCTCTAACAGCTGATCCCAGGGGTCTTTCACTAAGCAAGAAGATCATGACTCAAATTTCCTTTTAGCCTATCTTTTTGTAGAGAGGGAAGTCTGGGAAAGGGAAAGGAACATCTCTAATTCTGGTCCTTGTGTTTCTTTCCTGTTGATAGAGATGATACAGCAGATTCGATGACCTTTTTCATGAAAGAGAAGCTGAGGTTGATCACAAGTGATGTGGGCTGGTAGAGCCTGTGTGCTTCTCTCCTGCAATGGTGGATGTGAAGAGCTGTCCTACTGCTTCTGCCACATCACTTTACCTTTACCAACATTGCACGTAAGGAGGCTCTCGCTGCTGTCATCACTGCTTTTTATCCCCAGGGCTCAAGCGCCCATCCCTCCTATGCTGCTGTTTAATTTCCTTGGAAGCAGAGCCTGGTGTTTAGAGGCAAGGGAGAAGAGGAAACGTTATACAGCCAGTGAAAAGCTCATTGCGTATCCATACAGTTTCACAAACTCTTTTTGGCCTCTGAGTTGAGATGTTGCTCTTAAATTTGCTTGTAAGCAGGAGCCTGGAGATGGGATAAGAGTCAAAGGAGCAGTAGATAAAGGTCTTTTCCATTGTCTGAAAGGCCAAAAGGCCATTATCTAAACTGAAGGTTTGACTTCTGTGCTCAAAGATACAGGATGTTGGGTTATTTTTCTGGACAAGCAAGTGATCTTTATGCTTTCCTTACCTACTTCCTATGTGAAGGATGTATGGTAGACATGTCTAACCACTTGGACTTGGACTGAGATCATTAATCCATATTGTAGACAGCAGAAAGTGGGAAGTAACTAATAAAAGCTTCTGGTTACAGTGATCCTGGGATGGATTTGACCTCTGCATCACCTTACAAACCCCAGACTACCAGGGTTCCCTCCTGCAGTTATTCTAATGAGCTGAAAAAATGGTATTGGACATACTCTCAGAGTGCTGTTGAGACATAAATACACTCTAAGTGAGGACTACATAATGTTTTCCTGCTTGTGCATAAAAAATAATGGAGCAGTAAGATAGTGACCTAGAGGTGAAAGCCTGTGAATTACATATTGCCAATTTATAACACATGCAAAATTTAACTATATAACTTAATTCCAGTGCTGTTGCAGAGCTTCCATGTGATTCAGTTTATCTGTTTCTCAGTAGTTTAGATTCTAAGCACACCCCGTTCAGCTTGGTGGTCTGCCATAGAACAGCCATCCACGTTTCATACTACTGCTGGGAGCTTCTTGGTCTATGCAGTCTTACTAAAGATGTCCCTGAAGAAGGGCCTTCAGGAATTCTGGAGAAGGACTTTTTACAAGCTCATGCAGTGACAGGACAAGGGGGAATGGCTTTAAAGATGGGAGATTGAGATGAGCTCTTAGGCAGAAGCTCTTCCCTGTGAGGGTGCTGAGGCGCTGGCCCAGGGTGCCCAGAGAAGCTGTGGCTGCCCCATCCCTGGCAGTGTTCAAGGCCAGGTTGGACACAGGGGCTTGGAGCAAGCTGCTCTAGTGGAAGGTGTCCCTGCCCGTGGAAGGGGGTTGGAATTGAATGAGCTTTGAGGTCCTTTCTAACACAAACCGTTCCATGATTCTATTATCACCAATGAATAATCATCTGCATCTGTGTGTCCTAGCAGAGATGATGCAGTTGGTCTGCCCTGGTGGTACCACAGTTTGCAGATCTAGAACACATCTACCATGACTGAAACCAAAATCCCAGAGTTTGGGGTGCTTGCATCCCTGAGCTATTTCTACAAACACCAGTCATCAACTTTAAGAGCCAGGTGGAAATCAGTCAGTGGCTTAGTTTTATTCGGATCGGGAGTAGAGGAAAGCAGAAATTAAGCTGCAGTATTTCTTGTTGCCATTGTCCATGCATAAATGCTTGTGCAGAGCTTTAAAGCATGCATACAATAAGCCTAATGCTTACTGAACACATTGGACTTGGAGTACACATGCTGGACACCTTCCCAGGTGAGTCCTGTGTGTGCCTGCTGTTTGCAGCAGGCATTGGGTGTACTGCTTTTACAGCCTCAGGCAATGGAACACGTGTAAGTCTGGCATTTCCATGGGGAAATGTTTGTTTCCCGTGCCTGCACCACAGAGCTGATCTGTTCAAGCAACGTGGAAACATCTGCAATTTCCAGACCTGAGCCAGGCAACTGGATCCCATGTCTGACTGGGGCTGACACACATCAGAAATGCAGGAGAAATGTAAAACCCCTTAACCTTTTTATGTTTTCCAGAAGAAAAACCATATTACCCTAGACAGACAATAGCTCTAGCTGAGACAACAGCGAGGAGGCCATGTCCGTTACTTCTATCCCAATCAGCAACATGTTTTTGCTGTGTCCCTGAGAACAGGCGGCCATACAGCTTTCCCTAAGCCACTGGTCTTTGCTTTTCTCTCTATTCCCAAAAAAATTTATCACACTATGGACTGGGAAATAGAGACTTGGTGGTACAATGAGTAAGTAGAACAATGCTGCAGGCTTTGGACGGAGGCAACTTTGCCTTCAGGGCTTAGGAAAGAGCGTCACAGATGGACTCGGGGGTGGGTTTCCTGGACTAACAGAACTGGGTCACCTTGTAGTGGGGGTAAAATATCAGATTTAACACACCAGTGATCTGTTTCTGCATGACAAATAGCCTCTGTTCTTGAGCCATAGTATTAGAACCAAGTTAATAACTCTGCAAAAGCAAGCCATCTTGAGAGAAAATACAAATATCCCCAACAGCCTGTGGTTTGGTAGGCAGTTCAAACCATGCCATGTCTTCAGGATAAATACTGCATTTATTTATACAAATTCCATTAAATTTCCAGCCTTTTTCAACCCTATCTTCCTTGAAAGATGGAAGGATAATAGATGGGGAAAGAAACTGGATCTCTCATGAATTAACAAGGCAATAGTTTCTTCTGTGTGGGCTTGCAAGAGGTAGACTCTGTAATCATAGACCCTGCTGGGTAAATTCTCATTGTGACTGATGCAGCATGAGCATGTGTATCTCAGTGAAAATGATGGCTCCTAGATACTCAGATTTCAGTTTTACATGGTCCAAACACCATTGCTGTAAATAGAATTGCTTTAGTTGTTGTTAATAAAACACTTATTATTTACCTGTCCTATGTCCTCCCAGCAGCAGCTCCGGCTAGACATGTCTATACAATTAGAATTAATGCAAACCACTTAAAACTTGAATGCTTAGTTTATTTTTGAATGGGAAGGTCAGCATCATTATCCTTGGTGGATTCAATTACCAAACCCTGCATAATCACAGACTCTGCATCCTGTCTGCTAATCACGACTTGATCTGCATATATTATGTGCAAATAGAACCAAAACAAGGGATGGCGTTTCCATATGTTTTGTGCCTGTAATTACTTCTTACAGGTTGCATTTAACTTTCTTAGTATAATGTAAATTCCTTTTATTGGCTTTGTTTAGAAAAAACACACAGAAAAGAATAATAAAAACCAGTGGCAAGCAAAAATAGGAAAGCATCTGTATGCAATTAATCCTTCTGCTTCATTTAGACCCCACAGAACCTGTGAACGTAAGTCACAACAGTAGAACAAAGTTGTTTGAGATGTTGCGTTTGGAAACGCCTCTCACAAAGAACAGCCTGTATAATTGATGGCTTTGGAGCGACTTTGTTGGGTTTGGTTTAGTTTTGCTTAAGGAAGAATACTCTAATAAACTTCCATTGGGAATTTTCCTGGTATTAATGAAGTGTTCACGGCCATTGTAAACAAAAATGCTAATGACAAGAACAGGGAGAATTAGCACACAATAAAGAATACAGTCACCTAATTAAATGTAAACATCCGCTACGGAGATAAATTGCATTCTTCTATGGGGATCTTGATCTATAACCAGTGTGAAATCAACAGGTGTCTTTCCCAGAGCTCGGCCAGTTTTGAGTCAGAGTTGTTAAATATGAGCTATATTTAGTGCTCTGGAGGATTAGAAACTGGTAATGCTTTATATTCTTTAAAACATCCTTTACCCTATCTGGCCTCTTTGGGTGTTTGTGTGTGTGTACACACACACACACATGCACAGGGACACGGCTGAGCTTAGGACTCTGAAGTATGGAAGTCTGCTGCATTTTTTGCATTAGATTCTTGTTTCCCTGACATCATTAGGGCATGTGGACATGCTCCCTTTTGTAACACTGTGGTAACATGCCGTCTGGATGAAAGTATCATATATTAGGATCAGGGTACAACAGATCTCCGGTTTCTACATTGCCATGATAGCTATCAGCAAGCTGCCATTGCACCTGGGTTTATTCTTCACTGATGTGTGGAAGACCCATCATCCCACAGACAGCAGAGAATCTTTGTTTGACTAGCATGAGAAGGGGCTGCATCACCACAACCCAGTGGTCCTGTCTCCCCAAAAGGAACCTGTTACTTGAGGGTTGCTCTGAAATCACCCAAAGAGATCAGGCTCTCTACCTATGGGAGATGGAGCAGTGCAGGTATGGCCCCAGCATTGCCGCTGGGTTCCACCAAAGCAGTCAAGATCCCGTGTCCCTGCATGTCATCCAGCACATGAGGGCAGCTGGTCTTTGAGTTTCCCACAAGAACTCTATTCACCATCATGACTCAGCCACATACTGATAAGGTGGGTGGCCTGAGGAACAGGCTATGCTTAGGGTTGCTCTTCTGATTGCCCACTGTAGACAGAGAAACCCTGATGTAAAGCCTGAAATGCAGAACCAGGCAGTTTGGAAATGCTCTTACTGACTTGCATCATGGAAGAGCAAAGAAATGGTGATGCTGCTGCTGTGTGTTATGTGTAAAAACAACTAGTAAAATTATTACTTTTAGGAATTCTTATAAGCTGGTTTAGGTTTTTTACCTTTTGAAATGCTTAATAGACTTAAGTTCTTAGTCTAAAGTGTTCAACCCCACTAAAAGGACAAAAAAACCTTCAAACAAGCAAGATTAAGGATTTTTAATAAAAGTATTCTATTTTTTTAAGAATTTGCATTCACTTTGAGTTTTATTCAATTCTCTCACAGCATTTATCTAAACAATTGCATCTTTCCCTGAGAAGAGGTTGTGAGCCCAAGCTAACAACAGTGATTGAATCTCCTTTAGCAAGAGAATTTCACTAGAGGGGAATTGAATATAAAAACATATGAAACATATAAAAATATGTTTTCACTGCACAAATGAGAGGCAGAGGGTACCAAGTCACAATTGTCAGAATTAAGTGAACATCAAAGATGACATTTTGTAGGACTTCGCTCCTGCATGTCATCAATATTTGAGCCATTTTGAGAGATTAACATATGGGAAAACTTAGAAATCAAGGTGAGATAGAACAGGTCTGATTCTAGGTTTACTTTCTCTCAAGTTTAGGCCAGTTGTATAGATTTTGGTGGTACCACTTCTCGTTGCTTTAGGGCCATTGAGATGAGAATCAGACTCATTAGCTAAGGGATTTTGCATGGTGGAGAGTGGTGCCGTGTTTAGCAACAAGCAGCAGATTGTGTTCCTTCTTTCTTTAAAGCAGGAATCATGCGAAACTCCCACCAGGTAGCATCACTACAGTGTGCAAAGATTTTCACTGAAACTGAGTTTCCAATATGTCAATAACTTCTCAGGCCCAGAGAAAGAGACCCCCTAAAGCTTTGCAGTCTAAATAATTCCTTGCCTCAAAGAGTTTCAGTGAAGAGCTCTGACAGCTCTTGGGAGAGATTAATTCTAGGGTGGGATTTGCCTCCTCCTGCTTCTGACATTTCAGTGTAGTTTTCTGCATGTGAGCTCCTCAGCTGAGCTCCTGCAGTCAATGGAGGGGCAAAGTAGACATTTTTCAGGTGTGATTTCTTTGACCTGTTTTAGATGTCTACCTTTGGATGGGATGATTCATGCCCTAGAAGCACCTTCCATAGCTCTAAAGTGAATATCAAAGGACCAGCCCAGCTGTGGAGATGTACTTTGTAGATGTCTAAAGATAGGATAGATTAATCTTGTCAAAACCCACAAAGCTTGTAGTCTTCTGAACATTACAACTGAATTTAGATGGATAATGTCCTTTAAAACCTATGCTTTAAAATGATCAGAAACCAGAATCACAGAACCACAGTATAGCTGGGGTTGGAAGGGACCTCTGGAAATCATCTAGTCCAACCCCCCTGCTAAGCAGCTTCACTTACAGCAGGTTGCACAGGATCGTGTCCGGATGGGTTTTGAATATCTCCAGAGAAGGAGACTCCACAACCCACAATCTCTATGGGCAGCCTGTTCCAGTGCTCTGTCACCCTCAAAGCAAAGAGGTTTTTTCCTCATATTCAGATGGAACTCCTTATGTTTCGGTTTGTGTCCATTGCCCCTTGTCTTGTTGCTGGGTACCACTGAAGAGAGTCTGACCGCATCCTCTTGGTGCGACCTCTTAAGATATTTATATGCATTGACAAGATCCCCTCTCAAGAGATCTTCAGCCCTTCAGGCTAAACAGGCCCAGCTCTCTCAGCCTTCCCTCACAGAGATGCCCTAATCATCTTCATAGCCCTCCACTGGACCCTCTTCAGTAGTTCCTTTTCTTTCTTAAACCAAGGAGCACAGAACTGGACACAGTTCTCCAGATGCAGCCTCACCAGGGCAGAATAACGTCCTGTGATAATAGAGAACGGCTCCATTATTATTATATTATTATAATAACAGGGTGCTGTGCATTCCTGTAACAAATAAAAGCAAAACATAGCTTTGCTGCTGGATGAGGCTCACCTGATCAAGCTGGAGTGACATGTTGGCAGGTAGCAGGTTTGTCATTGGGGTTTTTTTCTCCACAAGATCTGAACTTGCTTTTTTCAGGGTCTGTGATTGCATTTTTATGACCTTTGCTTGAAGGTAGCTCCCACTTTGCTCAACATCATTTGTCTTGTCAATGGTTAGGGATATTGCTTACCCACTCCATCCCATTCCTCACCACCTTGCAGTGCCAGCTACTGCTTTTGGCTGTTTTCACAGACTCCTGAAGAGACAGTCTAATTCAGTCATGACTGTGAAGCTGCTGTATTAATATCAGTGACAAACAGATGTTGGTGCAGTGCCTCAAGAAGGTGAAGAATCCCCTGCAGTTACTTCATGGCGAGATCAGCAAAGCCCTCTTTCTTCTGGTGTCGTCCTGATCCCTCTGGTGATCACCATGGTGTTGGGTATCCATCTGGCCTCACTCGTCTCTCTTTCACAGTGGGGTCAGGCCATTACTTCTCTGCAGGGGGTTACTCTTGATCCTACACTGTTGGGAAAGGAAGGCAGGCTGGGGCTTTCTTACAGCATATGTTTTTCTACCGGTAAGCAAGCATCTAAAGAGAATGAGATCGTTGTGGGAAGGTCAGATCACACAGCTTCCCTGGGTGGGGTAAAATAACGAGTAATTCAGCTGCTTTTACAGGGGAGCTTATGAAATCATTACAATTCATACTTTGGATTTTTATTAATTATATATATATATAGTTTTCTTACATATAGATCCAAGAGTCAAGGCCCCTCTGCAGATTCTAGGTACCTACCTGCTACCCTTGCCTGGTGAAGGGCATTTCCAGTTAGTCACTCAGTTTCACCTTCAGGGTTTTCTGTTTGTGAATAGATTAATGACACGCGTCCCTTCATCACAGGAATCTCTTGAGGTGCTGAATATCGGTTTCCATATATCTTTATAAGCTGCCTTCTATCTGTGCCTCTTCCAATAAAGGCTTTGCACATGGATTTCTTTTAATATACACAATTTGTTGAAGAACTAAATATTGATAGGTAACAACAAAAAAGCTGTTGACCAGATAGTGCTGAAATTTCAGAGTTAAATTCTCACCCCTGGCTACTTTACATGCCAGTAATGTGATGTGTTTAAATATCATAGAATCAGGTAGGCTGGAAAAGACTTTTAGGTTATAAAGGTGATCCTGCCCCTCCACTCTGCTCTTGTGAGACCTCACTTGGAGCATTGTGTGAAGTGCTGGTGTGCTCAACATAAAAAGGACATGGAACTGTTGGAACAAGTCCGGAGGAGGCCACGAGGATGATCAGGGGACTGGAGCACCTCCTGTATGGAGATAGGCTGAGAAAGTTGGGGCTGTTCAGCCTGGAGAAGAGAAGCTGCATGGAGACCTCAGAGCAGCTTCCAGTATCTGAAGGGGGCTACAAGGATGCTGGGGATGGATTCTTCATCAGGGACTATAGTGACAGGACAAGGGGTAACGGGTTCAAACTGAAACAGGGGAAGTTTAGATTGGATCTAAGGAAGAAATTCTTTACTGTGAGGGTGGTGAGGCACTGGAATGGGTTGCTCAGAGAGGTTGTGAATGCTCCATCCTTGGCAATGTTCAAGGCCAGGTTGGACAAAGCCTTGGGTAATATGGTTTAGTGTGAGGTGTCCCTGCCCATGGCAGGGGGGTTGGAACTGAATGATCTTAAGGTCCTTTCCAACCCTAACTAGTCTATGATTCTGTAATTATAAGGTCCAACCTTTACCCCAGCACTTCCAGTGCCATCACTAACCCATGTCACTAAGGGCTTCATCTACACGTTTTTTGAACACTTCCAGTGATGGTGACTCCACCACTTCTCCATATACTCCCCCAGTCTAATGTACTACGGGGCTATGATGACTGGACCTTGCTACATAACTCGAGGAGATCACTCCCTGCATGTATTCACTAGCCTGCAGGGTCTCCTTGTTTCTCTGACAGTAAGTTCTGGGGCACTTATGGTGCATTTTGAGTTTCAGAGAGCACAGAGGAATCATTCTACCAAAATACATTAGCAACATAGCATTTGCTCCAGCCACTCATAACCTCTTCTGTCACAGGTAAGAGCTGTTGGCCTTAGTGCTCATCACATAACATGATCAGAAATATTAAAGAGATTGTTTTTTCTTCTGACAGATTGTGTCTTTACCATCACAGTGTCCAAAAACACTGCTCTTGAGCATTTGTTTCTGCTTCATGGGGGAGGAAAAACGATTCTGTCTAGATAAACCTGCTGTCAAAAACATGAGGATAGGCTTTTCAGTAGGGCCTGTGGCAACAGGACAATGCGGAATGGTTTTAAACTGAAAAAGGGCAGATTTAGACTAGGTATAAGGCAGAAGCTCTTCCCTGTGAGGGTGCTGAGGCGCTGGCACAGGGTGCCCAGAGAAGCTGTGGCTGCCCCATCCCTGGCAGTGTTCAAGGCCAGGTTGGACACAGGGGCTTGGAGCAAGCTGCTCTAGTGGAAGGTGTCCCTGCTCATAGTAGGGGGTTGGAACTGGATGAGCTTTAAGGTCCCTTCCAACCCAAACCAGTCTGGGGTTCTATGAAAACACAGCGAGTTGCCTTTCAAGGAGTTGTTTTTGCCAAATATTGGACTACTTTGAGTGGTTTTCTGCTTCTTTTCCCTGACAATAGCTTCCAGATTTTGAGCTGTTTTCTTGACATACATTCCTGGGGTGGGTGGAGGAGCACAACAGAAGCGTGGGTTAGTTTTGCTTCATTTGGTTTTCGCCTTGTATACAACTTTCTTATTTCTGTAATTGAGCCGTCTTTACCAGTTCTGCTGCACTCATGACAATACAGGGAAGCTGTTGAATTCCCTTAACATTAATTTGTTCATGCAAGGGAAAAAGCAAAAATATTTCCTTGTTTTTTATTACTTTTTTTTTAATGCAAACTGCGCTGTCTTTCTGGTCTGCACCAATTGGAAAGCATTTGCGAATGCTCCTGTCTCAGATGCTGAAAACTGCCTCCCCATATGTTTTCCTGATTAAGAAATGCACTCTACCAAATGGCAGAGTTTGCTCAGCTGGAGTTGACTGTTTGGTTGGGATTAATAAGCAGCTCTCCTCTTCCCATACATCTTCCTGTTTAGCATAAAAGAAAACAAATTACTTTGGGTCTTTCTTGCTTATTTGTTCTTACACAAAAAAAGAACATTCTGGGAGCTTTTACAGTGCTTCTGCTCCTAGAAATGCAACACGAAAGCAACTTGCATTGGCTGCTGGTGCCTAACAAGTTCCGTGCCTGGCAGTGTGAGAGCCAGCTGGTTAAGCTGTGAAGGCTGAGGGAGAGAGCAATAACTGACTGATCTGGGTTACACAAACTCTGGTGGGGATTTATTGGTAGATTTTCTTTAACAAAGACAAGAAGCGGCAAATTTAGTGCTTGGATTGATTGCTCAGGAAGCTGAAAATCCTTCAAGGAGAGGACAAGCACTGCCCAGGCCAAGCAAAGCCATCATTTCTCATGCTGTCTTATATGTGTGCCTATTTCTTTTTTAACTTTTCCCATATGGCGGCCGCTTTATGGACTCCAAAAGTCTATTGTTCTGACTCTATTCTACTTTGAAAATGTCACTGGATTTGACAAAACCATCACACAAGTTTCTAAAAGAGCAATAAATGGACAGAGCTTTCCCACTGACACCTGCAGCTGGACACTAAAAGAGCTTATAGCTCTTGAATGTCCCTAATACAGCCTAAACTCAACAGGGTTGGGGTGCCCAAAACTAACAGGCCTCCTATTAGGTTATGAACATCCCCAAACTCTTGTCTTTTGGGACCGCTGACCTGACCAGGTCCACCAGCTGTGATTGGTATGTGAAGAGAGATCTAAAAGATGATGGTTAGATGATGGCATGATAAATACTTCTGGGTTTTTATTCCCCCCACTACTACATTCTAAAATTCTTCCTTTTCATCTTTATGTGTTGATCTTTTTATTTTCTGAGTAACTTTGGCACATTATTACATACATGTGTGTATGTACATGTGTGAATATAGAAGCCACATTTTCCCGTCAAGGCCCACTGTTACATTTCAGGTTACAGATGATTCTTCTTTACAATTCTTTACTTTTCCCTTCTGGTTACAGTTTCTGAAAAGATCATTGCATAAATGGAACTTTCTGAGATTGGCTTTTGCTCAAAAGCAGAGATTTTTCACTCCCAGGTTGGAGAACAAATTCTTTTCAGGCTTTTTCTCACATGTGGAAAAGCAAGAGAAAAAAAAATTAGTGTTCTGTTGTCTAAATAAGATAGATCTGCTTTATTTTACTTTCTTTTCTGAACAGACTACAGGGGCTTGGTTAAATGCTTGGTTAAGTGTGGGGTATGAGATGAGAACTGAGCCCTGAAACCTCACAGCAAAAAAGATAGGTAATTTGTAACCTGAACGAGGTTTCTCTTCCCGACATGCAAATACCTTTACACATTAAAAGACTTTATTTTAGGACCTGTATTTTTCAATGGAATCCAGCTTCTGGCTGAATAACTACTTTTGGTGGGGATTTAATGTGAAATAAGAGACAACAGCCTTACAAAGGGTAAATTTCACTGAATATGGAGATGCCTTTTCTCTGAAAGCCACTTGAACTGGCCCAAAATCATTCATGAAAGCATCTTTGTGAAACGTCTGGTTCCAAATGTGCCCAGTGAATGCAATATCACAAGGTGCTCATTTAACACCAGAGCATACAAAGAGCTGCACTGGGTAAGGAGAGAAGTTGCCAGCATGGTACCCGACCTCTGTCGTAGCGAGATGCGGATGCAGAATGGACACATGGTGCAATTCCCCTGGACCTCCTCCCAGCTCCCAGCAATCTGCTATTCTGGGACTGCTTGAGCCAGAGGTGGTATCTTTGTGTTTAACAGCCCTTGATGGATTTTTCTGCAGCTGTCTGCTCCTATTTCTGGCATGTATTTATGCAAAAGAACAGCAACAGAGAGCAGCAATAGTGTCTCATTATACACTGGCCAGGAGAAACAGAAAATAGCTCTCAATCTCCAAAGTTAGAAGCTTTCCAGACTTTTCCATTTCCAGTTCCCATTATAATTCTAGCGTTTAACCAGCCACTTTAGAGCACTCGTATTCCTTGCCAAGCAGCCGTGCAAAGCTGCCAGGTTTCATTCTTTTGACTTGAGAAACACTTATGTTTTGTTGTGCCTCTTTATTGAAGGTAGTGTTACATGGGTGTTTCCTAATATCAGCTGTGTTCAGGAATCTCTGTTGTACAATCAAAGGATAATTTCCCCTTAAGAGTTACACTGGCCTTTTGAAAGGCTATAATATTTCCCGTTTCATCTGTCTGTAGCCTGTGGCAGTCTAAGGGGAGAAAAAGCAGCAGCAGCAGAGCCAGGTAGATTCCACTATATGGGCTGTTTGGCAGACAGCGAGGGCTTCATGCTGCTGCCCGTAAGTAGAAGCGAGCAGCAAAGCTCTACTGATGCACTGGTGAATGACCTGGAACTATCATCTTGTGAAGGATATTTCAATGTAGGACACAGGTGAATAGTACAAATGTTTTCAATGAAGTGCAATACAATCCTCATACTAGTCTCTTGGATAACTAAATGAATCCTTGTTTGTCTTCTATCAAGGCAAATCATCTCTGTTTTGGCCAGCAGCTGCCTTTGCTCCAAAGGCACTGGCAATCTTTTTTCTCTTGAATTTTCTAATTGAGTAACACAGATTAATTAAACTTGTGTGTAATAACCCAGCATGTTGCCTTTGGCGCTAAAGCCACTTAAGAAATTCTTATCCCTGTCCTCTTGTTTATTCTGTGGAGTATGATGCCCTGTTTTGTTATGCTGTTTGTAGGTCATGTTGTGCATTCAGACACTCAAATAATTCAGATATCAGAAAGAGAAAAGGAAACATAACTTAAATCAACATTGTTTAAAACACTGCTTTAAATCACGGTCATACAGATGGTGGCATTATCCCTACTCAGGGAATGGAGAGTAGTGGGGATCCAGCAGGACCAAGTGCCTGGGAGTACAAAGTCTTTGCCAAAGACAAAGTATTGTAGAATGACAACTTTAGAGCAATAACTCTCAGTTTTGATTTAGCTTGAATTTTCTTGCTTCTGCTTCAAGCCTGAGCATGTGCCTAAAAGCTCATTCATTTTCTGCAAGTTTATCTGTTGGACTAATAGAAGATAAAATCTCTCCCCACAAATGCCGCTTCTTTCAAAGCATATTTTCACTTTACTTCAGTGTTTGTTGTTTTTCTTACAATAGCTAGAGAAACCTGAAGACAACATGTCTATGAACTCTTGATGTGTGGAGTTTTAAGAGCCAGTATTAAGCACCATTAGTGCTAGATGAAGATTAATTTCTGGAAGTCTACATGGAGGATACTTTAGAAGTGTAAGATCTTCAGTTCCTGGTGTTACAATTGACTAACTTGAAGCAGGCTCAAATCCTGGTTTATGGCAATGAATGCTTCACATTATCAACCCCCTTTGGAAGCATATCAGCTGAAGCAGCTAAACCCTAAGGCCCTATAAACACCAAACACTTTTGCAAATCTTGGCTTTCTTTGGATCCTTCTTTATGACAGCTTTCTCCTTTTCTGCTGTGTTCTATACCACAGATGTCTTTTCTCCATATTTCTATTCACCTTCATGGAAAACACTATCTTTCATATGGGTTTGTATATTTGGCACAGATAATGTGTTTAGAGTCTGTTTGGGTTTGCGTGGCCAGGTTTTGATAGCAGGGGGACTACAGAAGTGGCTTCTATGAGAAGCTGCTAGAAGCTTCTCCCATGTATGATAGAGCCAATGCAGCCAGCTCCAACCTCTGGCCAAGGCTGAGCCCATCTGTAACAGTGGTAGCAACCTGTGGCCTCATGGAGAGAGAAAGGCCACACTGGAGCAGGGGAAGAGTGTGAGGAGTCCTCCCCTGAGGAGGAGGGAGCAGCAGAGGCGATGTGATAAGCTGACCACAACCCTTATTGAGCCTGGGAAGAAGTGAGGGGTTGAGAGGAAGGTGCTTTAGAATTTGGTTTTATTTCTCATTATCCTACTCTGGTAATAAATTAAACTAGTTTCCCCCCCTCAAGTATCTTTTGCCTGTGATGGTTGTTGCGGAGTGATCTCTCCCTGTCCTTATCTCATTTGTGAACGTCCTCATCTCATTTGTGAACGTCCTCATAGGAGTGCAGCAGATACCTCCATGCTTTCTTCCACTGCTGACAGTCTCTGCCTTTTAATACAAGTGCAACTGCATGACAGTCCTACCTGACGTACCTTTTGTTTCCATCCTTCACTGGATGCTAAAGAAGCATCAGCCAGCAGCCAGCAGCCAGCTCCGGCCAGCTGTGATAGGAGCACTGTGCTAGAGTGTCACCATTTTCTTGTGCTCTCTCTTCTGCCTGCCTATGTTCATCTCTTACCTCTTGACATATAACTTGTCAATGGTAGGGTTCCTCATTGGAAGGGGTCTCTTGCTTTTGCAGATGTACCAGGTGTGATTCAGGTGCATAAGCATGGTTATCTCCAGCTTTTGTAGAAGTCCAGCAGTATCTGAGCTTTCCACCTTAGAATGATACCTGTGACATAGGATTTATAAGACATCCGTCACCCTCTGGGGTGGCAGATGGGAACCAAGCAGGATAATACGCTGTTTGTAATCCACCTGGATGTTCTTCCCTGGGGACCCCAAGAACATTAGTGATATAGGTAACAGTTAATAATCATGCCATGGGAATATTGTTTAGAGCCTATTTATAGCTAATATTTGTGGCTTCTCTACACAGCTTTTTGGCAGTTCCACCATATGTATCATAGCACTTGCTTCCTTCCCCGCACAAAGCCATACTCTCTGGAGCAGTCTTCTTTGTTTATGGTAGTGATTACACTCTGATAGGCGATTCCAGACATTTAGACTTGCCCAGGGGGCATGAGCTCTCAAAGGAAGTGTCCTTGTCTTCTTTGTTTGCATAAACGGCTATGATTTTTTACCAAATGGCTCGCTTTGTGTGGGGTCTGACAAGAGAATGGAGCAGCGGTTGATGGTCTGTAAGGTGAGATGACCTGAGTGAAAATCCCAGAGGCAAATGTCTCTTAAGCATTGGGAGAAATTCCAGGTGGGAACTGTATTTTGCATGGGGGCACAGTAATCTTCCCCAGCAATTCATACTTGGACAAAGGACCACCAGTGTGAAGCCCTCAGGCTCATAAGTGGAGGGTTTCAGGAGAAAAGCACCCCAAATTCAAGTTTTTTCTTGCTAAAAGAGGCTTGAGAGTGGACTTGAAAGGTGAAGGCTCTGAATGCAAAGTGCATCCTACCATCAGAGCAGCTGCATAGCACAGCACACAGTGTTCAGCTCTGCTCCTAGCTCAGCAGCCGCTGGGTGCATTGATTCAATTTGCAGTGGAAAATGATGCAATTGTTTTACGCGCTCCACAGAGATAAATGTCTGTATTTCATCAGAACAAACACATAAATGAGCAGCAGCTCTATAATCTGTCCTTCTTGATGGCACTAGAACTGAACACATTTGGCTATGAAGCTATCGGCTTAGCTAAACTGGAAAGTGTTTCATTTGAACAGAAACAGCTTCAAGAAGGAGAGTTTAATAAGGCAATGGAAAGTTTTGCATTCTTTTTCCTACCCCCACTTCATACTAAATCAAATGCATATTTTGACTCCATTTTTGCTTTCTGGAGCATGTTGCACTTCTTTAGCCTAAGAATGAGCATTGTAAGCTTCCTTGGAGCCAAACACATCTGTATGAGTTGCCTTTAAGATGGTTCTTTGTTGGAATGCAATTGCAGAGGTTGCCATTCCCACCATTCAGTGTGGTGTGCACTCCCCGTGTAAGATGTGGCTTTGGTGGCTCTATTTAACCAGGTTCCTTAGGATGGCCACTGTATCTTTATGGATGCCAGCCTGTGTGTAATTTCAATGTGTGCAGCTTTCCTCAATTGCATTTACTTTAAAGCAGGCAGGTCAGTGTAGGAAAATTGCTCACTTTGTAAACTCTGGATCATGGGTTTACCATGGGCCCTATCTGCACTTTTCTCAGAGGGTTTTTGCAGCTTCTTCGTAGCTTTGTGGCTTCTTTATATTTTGCAAACAAACCAAAGGATCCCATGATCAACCATGCCAAGTGCAAGGTCCTACACCTGGGTCGGAGCAATCCCAGGCACAGCTACAGGTTGGGCAGAGAAGAGATTCAGAGCAGCCCTGCAGAGAAGGACTTGGGGGTGTTGGTCAATGAGAAAATGAACATGAGCCGGCTGCAGTGTGCGCTCGCAGCCCAGAAAGCAACCGTATCCTGGGCTGCATCAAGAGGAGCGTGACCAGCAGGTCGAAGGAGGTGATCCTGCCCCTCTGCTCTGCTCTCGGGAGACCTCACTTGGAGCATTGTGTGCAGTTCTGGTGTCCTCAACATAAAAAGGACACGGAACTGTTGGAACAAGTCCAGAGGAGGCCACAAGGATGATCAGGGGCTGGAGCAGCTCCTGTATGGAGACAGGCTGAGAAAGTTGGGGCTGTTCAGCCTGGAGAAGAGAAGCTGCGTGGAGACCTTAGGACAGCTTCCAATATCTGAAGGGGGCCTACAAGGATGCTGGGGATGGACTCTTCATCAGGGACTGTAGTGACAGAACAAGGGGTAATGGGTTCAGACTTAAACAGGGGAAGTTTAGATTGGATCTAAGGAAGAAATTCTTTACTGTGAGGGTGGTGAGGCACTGGAATGGGTTGCCCAGGGAGGTTGTGAATGCTCCATCCCTGGTGGTGTTCAAGGCCAGGTTGGATGAGGCCTTGGGTGCCATGGTTTAGTGTGACGTGTCCCTGCCCATGGCAGGAGGGTTGGAACTGAATGATCTTAAGGTCCTTTCCAACCCTAACTATTCTATGATTCTATGATTCTATGATTCTATGATTCTATGATTTTCTTAACAGTTCTTGTTATCCATAGGGCAGTGGGCTGACAGCCGTCCATGCAAAGAGTTTTAGGAAGGTGAGGTTGGTTTCTGAAAGTCATATGTTTAAGTACATGACATAAAGGGTGGTGGACATTAATGTTTTTCATGCATCAACACTTGGCAAGAGTTTGTTCTCAAATAAGAATGATGAGCATCTTAGCTCTGCACAATGAGAGAACCTGCCGCCAGATGAGTACCAAACTTCTCTGCATGGCCCAACAATCCCCATCAAGGTGAGGTTGTGCCAGACACAAGGAAATCAAAGTTTGCAGGGAAAACTTTGACCAAGCACTTCCTGAAATCAGGTGTCTTGAAGAGGGCAGTTTATCAAATCAGACTTACATGATTGCGGAGCAGCAAAGGAGAGAGAAGGGCAGGACAGGTCTTCCTTTATGAAAAGAGAACCAGGCAATGCTACTGGAGGTCTGCAGCCCCTACTGCTCTGCAGATAAGTCTGCCCCACTCTGCATGCTCAGCATGTCGTCTTTGTGATTTGTATGCTTCCTGAATGACAACGGATTTTATCAAACAAGCCTTACATGAGGAACGGAGGCTATATTTTACTTCTTTCTTATTGCTGCCACTTTTATTAAAGTCTTCAGACAATCACTGTGTCTCTGGCTGTGTAGGCAGCCGTCTCACTCCTCTGACATGCTGTGTCTTTCGCAGAAGAGGACTAGTATTAAAATAAGAGCAAGCCATTCCTTTAGGTATATGCATATAGCAATTTGGGGACCATAAATGTGTTCACTGTGCTTTGAGACAGAGACCATCAAACTGTGCTGCGTGAGGTACTGATACTACGTGAAGTTGTTGACAAGTTGCTAATTTACAACTGCTGAGGTATATTTAAAGACAAGTAATAATCCACTGCGGTAGAATTTCTCCGTAAAACAACATAGAATCATAGAATGGTTTGGGTTAGAAAGGACCTTAAAATCATCTATTTCCATGTGCAGGGACACCTTCCACTAGACCAGGTTGCTCAAAGCCCTGTCCAACCTGGCGTGATTTGCCCAGGAGTAAGTTTGGTGGTGGTAGGTGAGGCAGGAAGAGGGGTTACTCATAAAGCAAGCTTCCTTATGAAAATGCACAAGGGTAAGCTCCGAGAAGACAACATCTCTGGGCAAGGCCATCAGGTCTGCACAAACACAAGTGCACGTAAGGCAGAAATCCATGCACATGCCAAATATCTGCTTTGTCGCTGTTCTTAGCAGAAAAGCCAAGGACTTCGTGAAAAATGACTCTTCCCTGGAGCTATATTTTGAAGCGTTTGGCTCCCCTTGGTTTCCGAATCAATCCCACTTCAGCGCTTAAATAGAAACACACTGACCATAATGTTCAAAGTCACTGATTTCCAGTATGAAGCTCATAGCAAGATTTTCAAAGGACTTAGTTAAAGAGTGGTGGGAATTTTGGGCCTGTATTTGTTGGTATAAAATAGGATGTATTTTCAGGCTGAAAGGAAATCAAGTTTGGTTTAAAAGCGGGTCCCAAGTGAGTGCACTGCTTTAGGATAAATACTGATCAGCTAAATTGTGTAAGCACCTTCAGAAATGTCTCGAGTGATGGAGTTTGAAATGCAGGAAGTGCTGGGAAAGCTCCAGCCAGCAGCACCTCCATCCTCATCCATCTTGTAGATAAGTAGGAGCCATCCTTCCCCAACGCTTTCACACTCCAGTCTTTCACTTGAGTTTCCATTCATCTGGGATGAAAGCTGGGCTGTCATTTCCTATCCCATTAGATGCCATCTCATACAGCATGGTCTGCATGGACGTGGGCGCCAGCACTAAAACACTCCGTGAGAAAAGAGTAAGTAAATAGGCAGTATAGAGAGGATGTCATGAAGGGTAAATCTCCATACATCAGTAAGGTTAATTGTTTGGGTCATCATAGAACTCCTGAGCCCCGAGAGTTACTTATTAAATGAACACAGAATATTTCCTTCTTTTATAAGATGGGATGGAGGCCTTTTCCCTCCAGAAATCTGGAAGGAGCATGTCTTGACCTTAACTGACAGCATCTGCTTCTGTTTTGACTGTATTGATGAATAAGACAACAGCAACATGGTGGTGTGTAGAGCCCTGGGGAATATTTGTAAGGCACATTAGTATGGCAATGCAAACTAAAACAGCTATTGACAAGCATGAAGTACAGAAGCTGTGATTTTGCCCGTAGCTATGACTGCTCCCCCCGCCTTGAAAACCCTTGTCAAGACCGATCATTACAACATAAGGAGGCAAGAACAAGGTGCCATTCCCATGAAGTGAACCCAGCAGTATGGGGAAGGACAGAAAAGGGCTTAATGCTTAATTTGTTGGGAATGCATACAACAGAGGAAGAGATGCTTCCTGTCTGGATCCCTTCTCATGGGAGACTTTAGGAAAGAGGTCTCCTGGTTTTTTGGCAATCCACCACATGTAGGAAACTTCAGCTGAATTTAATATGATGTTAGCTGCTTTCTGTGCTTTTACTTTTGTAGTTTTTAATAAATGCTTTTCTGGAGTACATATAAAGTCATAACTCTTGTATGGAATCTTACAGGATGCTTTAAAAAGTCCTGTAGTAAGGATTTCTTTATTAAAACAGCAGTTACCATAATTCCTATAGAAACCAAATTATACCTCAGTAGACTTTCAATAAGGGAATACTAGACTTTTAATCAAGGGGAAAGTACTTTCATTGGTCCTTTTATTTAGAAGTCTTTTGTCAGTTATACTCCAGTCACACATCTGCTACAGGCACAATACTTGAGGAACAGAGGTAGGTTTTGTTTCTAGAGCTGAGTATTCCATGTTTTTCTTAAGGGGGGTTAACACTTAATTTTTCTATTCCTCAGTTTCCCCTTCTGTAAAGTGAAGATAACACTTAACCAAACCACAAGGATTTCTTCTCAGTCACATTTAATTACTCCTCCCGTGATTCCTATGAAATGTTACTTTGTTGAAACAAAAAACCTGTGAGTGAGAAATACCACAGCACATTACAGAGAGTATTTGTGTCTTACAAATTCCGTGAGTTAGCAAGTGAACACATATGCCTAAAAGAGTCCCTCTGCTCTGCAAAATGCGGAGTGTCAATTGCTTTGGCAAGCATGACTGACTTTTAATTGTTATGGGTAGCTCCCCACTGACTGTTTGTGTATTATATTATATCATAATATAAAGAACTAGCTTTAGGGTAAGGCACTCGAATTCTACTTTCACCACAAGTTCTCTGTGTGACCCTGGCTAAATAATTTAACTTATGCATTTTCTTCCTATATATGAAAAGAAAAATGAAGATTGTCGTCTTTAGGCACACTGATATGATTTATATATTACAAAAGTATTAACTCCAAAGTGAAAGAAGCTGGGGCTGCCCTTTCACCTTGGACTTTCACTCAGACTTACGGTACCAACTGCACGCTTGAATAAAGCAATGTGATAGCTCTCAGAGCAGAGATTTTTGTGACTGTTAGTAACATCTTTGCACATTAATGCATGGAAAAGTAAATTGAAACTCTGTGCCAAATCATTTTCTCATTTTGTGATCTCACTCCCTCATTTTCACCTTTCTTTCTCCTGTGTTTGTGTAATCTCCTCTCTGATCCAGCCAGTACATAATGTTTGCAGAAATCTTTTGGGTAATATTTGTATATCCAGCATAGAAAGTAAGAAAACCTTGATTTGAGTTTGCTCTTCCTAGTGGCTATTGGAAGGTGAAGAATGAAAATAGCAACAAATAAATCTGAGAATTTGAAAACACTTCTGAAATTTCAGATCAGAAAAAAATATTTGCTGAAAGTTCAGGGAGAAAAACAGGTTAGAAAAGGAAAATAAACCACCAAATTATGAGTTGCCATAGAATTCCGATTGCACAGAAGACGTGCATTCCAGGGCCAGCTGTGTCATTCGTATCACAAAGAGTATGAACCTCTTACTATACCTGCACATCTCATGTCCCAGCTATACCATCCTGATAGCATAGACATTTCATATAGAATTTATTCCCCTAATCCAGAAAAGCACTGTTACCTACAATGGTATATTATAAAGCACCCACTATGAACAACTGTTTCATTAATCCTCTAGAAGGTAACAAACAACCTGGTCTATCCATTTCTCTGGGATTCTATTTGGCAAGAATTAGATCTATTTTGCCTCTACATCTGAACACTGCCTGTGTATCGTGGCCATAAATTCATGTCCTTTTTGAGTCAAATTCCCAGTGGCTTTAGTAGGAACTGATCAGGCCACAAGTGAGGAAGGATTAACAAAGGATTTGTCAGAGATTAGGAATAGCTGGCTAGTGGTTTTGAAAGGTTTAAGTTACCAAGTATGAGGGAGGATGGTGGAGAGTGACACTGATAACATGGGCAGCATGCTGTCTGAGCATATCAACTGTAGCAGATAGTGTAATCTCATCTGCTGCATTAACTAACATAGGGAAAGTTGCTGAGAAATACCAGTGAGAGGAGGAACAGGAAAAAAAAAGGTGTTACAAATGGATTCCACTGAAATTACAGCAATAGTTAGATAGATCACCTCAAACGGGAGCACATCTCTGTGGTGTAGACACATATACAGACATAGTGTCCTCAGAAGAGTCCTCAGCCTAAGACAGGTTAAGAGATGGAAGGGAGCATAAAGGTTGTCTCAAGGTCTAACAAGTAGTGAGTGTAAAAAGGAGCTCTCTGCTTGATAGACTTGTGCAAGCTAAAGGCCTCATAGTCCAGAAAGCCAGAGGAGCACACCAGTGACATGTGCTTTGTCACAAGAACTACAGCACTTCCTTGAGCAGCTTCCTTTTTGAACTACCACGTACTATGTATTTGTGTGGTGGCAAATTTCTCATCCACTGCCAAAAACTGGCATTATTTGTACTCCACTGGAACTTTTGGCAAGTTCTTAACTATTGTCACTGTTCTACAATAAATTGTGTCTGAGTTTATTTGGCTTCTGCTTTCAGACAGTAAAGGAGTTTTACAGTCTCTTGATAATTCCTCTGCTAGCAGATGTATTTCAATCCATACCGTGGATAATTCTTTGTGATACAAGTTAACCCTGTAATCATAGAATAGTTTGGGTTGGAAAGGACCTTAAGATCATCCAGTTCCAACCCCCCTGGCAGGGACACCTCACGCTAAACCATGGCACCCAAGGCTTTGTCCAACCCAGCCTTGAACACCGCCAGGGATGGAGCATTCATAATTTCCCTGGGCAACCCATTCCAGTGCCTCAGCACCCTAACAGTAAAAATTTCTTCCTTATATCTAACCTAAACTTCCCCTGTTTCAGTTTTAACCTGTTACCCCTTGTCCTATCCTTATGATGAAGAAGAACAGACCTTTGAAAGCAGGGACACAGGAACTGCTGATCAAGAACTCTAACAGTATTCATCTCTTTTTTATTGGAAGTAATTTGTTGATTTAAGTGTGTCTGAGAAACATGACAGGGAATAATGTCTTCTTTATCCTGCTGTGCACCGTTTCTTTCAGTAATCCAGCTTGCCATACCTGCTGCTTCCTGAGACAGCCAACAGTTCTGTAGGTCCAGATTCTTCCAGTACAACTTGTAGTTAAGTTTCTATGTCTGATGTTCATTTTGGCCAAGTCTTCCAGAGCATGTAGCCAATAAGTGAAGTTTATTTTGGATGCCAGTTTGGGTCCAAGTGTTCACACTGAGTCAAACACATAATTCCCAAAATGTGATTATGGAAGGTGGAGTTTCATCGGCAATGGACAAAACCTTAATCCTATTTTTTCCCTTGCTCAAGTTCTTTCAGCCGAGTTGATTCTTTATAAAGTCCCTCCAGTTTAGTAAACTGCCTTGGGAACTTCTGATACAAACATGCCAAACACAGTCAACCCTCTCCCTCATCTCGTGGTCCTGTAGGTGGTGAAAGCTTGTGGACTCTGCCTAAATGAAAAGAAATACATTGATTTAGTGCTTTTGGACACCTCGAAGAAGTTGCTTTTCCTAGAGGTGATCTACATTTACATTTGGTTTTCTTCTCAGAGCTATGGAACATGTTTGACAGACTGTATGTGAACCCCCTAAGAAACTGTTTGGTTTGGCTATTATGAGGCTTAATCCTTCCCACATTGGGAGTCTATGAATTCTTTACTAGAGGGTATGTGTTCAAGATTTTTGTGTTCTGTCAGGATAATGCAAGCTGACATGTACACAGGGAGATGATAAATCTAGACTTGAGGTCTTTTTCATGGTAGGTGAAGAATGAGCCAGAACTGGTTTTGTGGAGAGGAGTAAATCTCAGTGGTGATATTTTCAAGCATCAGGCAATGTTGTAGTCATGTGGTTGCCATGAAAAACAGTGTAAAAGAGTCACATGTCTAATAACTCCTACATTACAGCTCTTCAAAAATATACCCGTGGTTCAGTGGTTTAAAGGTTGGGTTTATATTAACTGAAAAGGGTTAAGGCCTGCATTTCCCATACTTGTGCCTGATATCACGGCTTGTGGGCAATTCATAGAATCATAGAATGGTTTGGATTGGAAAGGACCTTAAGATCATCCAGTTCCAACCCCCTGCCACGGGCAGGGACACCTCAAACTAAACCATGGCACCCAAGGCTCTGTCCATCCTGGCCTTGAGCACTGCCAGGGACGGAGCATTCAGAGGATCCAGAAGCCTACAAGCGATGTCTCAAGGTAAAATACAAACAAAAGGGTATTATCAAAGTTTCATTCAAGCATATGATCAGAATTAGCTTTTCGTAGGCTTGATGCTTTTACGAAAGTTGCCATGAAGCTTCAGTGTCTCCTCTCTCGATTACAGTATCCTCTCACCTGCCCTATCATATAGCTGTGTTTTCTGCCCACTGCAGAGACTTCTCTGTTGTTTAGCTGTAAAACATCTCTCTCCCATTCTCCTTCATCCACCTTTTCTCTCTTTTGAAAGCTCCCTTTCACACCACCTGATGTCCAAACCTCTTGTGGTGTTCAAAGCCTCCGCCTGCCTCCCCCAAATACCTCAAATATCTGTCCTTCTCCAGCCTCTCCCTGTAGACCCACTTCTATCACTGTGCCCATAAGAAATGGATTGAGATCAACCACAGAGATGCCAAATAGGACCTGCTGATATTTCTGAAGCTGAAGTGACTGACATGCAGAGATTTAGTATAGATAAACCCCTGCTTTTATGACTGTGACCTTCTCCACAAAGCTCCCTTGTATTATCTGCTTGAAAAAGTTAGGCTTATGTTTTCCCTATGCAAAAAGTCTCTGGAACTGAGCCACAGGTTTCTTTACATTTTTCTACCCTGGGAGAAAAACCTTTCTTCACCCCAGCAGAGAGTGTCCCTGTGAATATCCAAAGCTGAAGCATTCCAGCTTTGAGCCTTAGCTTCTCCTTCTGGCCATGACACCTTGGCTATATATGGACAACTTCTATATTTTATCAGCCACAAAAGCCATTGATTTTTCCTTTCACATTTCCTATCGGTGTACCATGTCCCTAAGACCACATTGTGCTTGTAGAGCCACACTCAGGAGGCTCCAGCAGCTACTGTGCTTTCACGTCAATGGGAGTAGAGCTCCCATTGATCTCAATGGGAGTTCGGTGTGGGATTCCATCACATGATGCACAGGAGGAGAGATAAGAGGGCGCCTGATAAGAGTTCACACGTCTGATAAGAGTTCTGCAGCGTAGACAGGAGAGCAGCGTTTTCACCTTAATTATCAGTCACCTTCTTTCATGGTTCAATGAAGGATGCTCCCTTTTCATAGAACATCAGCCCAGGCACCTCGGGGCTGCCTGAAGTCCCCCAGAAAATGACAGTGATACCATCTTTAAAGCATGCGTCTCCTTTCCCTGCATGTTAAATAAGGCACCACGCGTCCTGAGCAGCACTCAGCAAGCAAGGGAGTATTGAAAAACTCGGTGATCAAACTCAGTCCTTGGTGTTAATCTGCAGTAAAAGTTCAGTGCTGAGCAACAAACCAAGGAGAGTCTTTGGAAAGGATTTACTTTTTTAGTACGTGCCTTAAAAGTGAATTTCAGTTTGTATGACAGAAAAAGGGGAGGTTTCTGCAAAAGGCACTGATGATAACAATAGGCTTATTAATACTAAAACCTGAGCTATATAATTATAATAAAACCATGGAGTCTCATTTCTTTTATATAGATGGCAGTATGCAAATGGGGAGCCATCCGCCTCGATAACTGCAGAAGCTATGAAATCCTTATTTGAAGAATTTCAATCTGGTTTTCCTAAAGCATTCAGTACTCAAAGTCAGAAAAGAACTTTCCCCCCACACACTTTCTTTCTCAATATAACAATGCATTTTAAACTGCTCCAAAATTGCAAAGCTATTTCACAGTTTCATAGAGAGGAAATGGCTTGAGGGAACCATTCACTTTTTTATGCCTGGAACATCAAAATAAAATACCAAACAGGGAAATGAATTCTGTTGTATGAAGGATGGGAGCAACAGAGAAAGGGCTTTGTGGTAGAGGGTGATTTGGCTGGGGACCCCAAGTGGGGTTGCAGACCTTAGTGAGGGACCTCAGAGCTTGGCTTAGATAGGTTGAGGCTGTGTGAGTCTGACAAGAGACCTTACAGGACTCACAGCTCTTTGTTCCCTGTTCATCAAGAGACATGTCCTGCATGGTCCTCATCACAAGAGGGTATGTGGGTTATTACATAGATCTCAGTGATGTGAAGATCAGGAGATTTTAGGTGGTATCCCTGTCTCTGCTGTTGTACAATAAGAGATTCCAGACAAATCCATCAAATCCATTCACTTCTTTATGGCTTTGTCACCCTGTTGTGTTTTTCATGAGTGATAAGCTCTGCTTAAAGCAACAAACGTTAAACTTCATTGAGAACTTTAAGAGGTTCATTGCTGCAAATTAAGAAATAGCTAATAAGCTTTTCTTTTAGTGGCTTCATTGGGAACAAGGGTATGTTTAGATATGTCGAGAATGAGGATGTTCTTAGAAAGAGAAAATGAAATCAAACCTGAAAATCATTTCAGAATTAATGAAAAGTTTGATGAAGCATTCACAGGTGACCTGTTAATCATGCGTCAGGAAGCGAGGAAGGCTCAGAGCTTGGCTGCATCTTTGAACTCAACTGCTGCACATTGGCCAGGCTGAGATTTTAACTGGAAACAAGGCTGTTCTTGTGTTCTCTTGCTTAGCAAGGGGCTTCAGTGAAATCTGAAAGCTGTTCTTCTCCAGGGTACAAGAACAGGGAGTTTAACACTCTAATTTTGAGTCTCAACCTGCGACAGTGACCTTGGACAAAGTATTTGTCACTCTACTTTTGCTTGCTCTCCTGTGTAGATTGCAGGAGAGCCCTCCTGCCCCTGAGCACCGAGAGCTGTACTCAAGGGCAATACATGACACTGAGTACCATGAATGACATGTAAGTGCCCTCTCCTGTGCAGCTGAAGAGAGTTGCTTAAAAGCTCATAGGATTCTCATAGTGATCTTCTCCTCTTGATAGTCAAAGCCATTCTGGTCAAGAGAAAGAAGTGTTCCTCCTGAGGTAGTAGCTTTTACCTGTAGATGGCTTTCCACATTTCCAAGGGTCTTGAAATGCTTCTCCTTGGGTTTAACTGTTACCCTAAGGAATAAGACTTGCTTTATGAAAAACTCATGGTGCTTTGGAAATGCAGGATAGAATTTCAGAGCTGAAATCTGAATTCTTACTGAAGTAAATGGGAATTAAAGTGAATGGGTATGTGCAACCTCTGAAGTACCTCTCAAAAGCTGTGACTGAGTTTTTTCCATGTGGCTCCTCATCTAGAAGGGAAAGAAAATACACTTACACATGACACAAATTTAGAGACATCCCTGGGGTTTGTTTTCCCTTTGAGGCCCTAAGCATGGTCTGTGCAGGGACAGATTTGCTAGTTTAGCTGTACCTACAAACCTGTTTTATGAAGACATATGTTTTTCCTGGCAAATGAGTTTGGCCATTCAGTTTAGCATTAGCTAAATGCTGGGGGTTTATGCTAGTGACAAAAGGGATTTGAGGTGTTGTAACTACATCATGGCAACAGGTCTTGGTGGCATAGATTAAAAACATAAAATCATGCTCTATTTATATGTATATAAATGAATATTTCTCAGCATATTCCTATACATAGACAACAGCTGTACATAGAATCATAGAATCATAGAATAGTTAGGGTTGGAAAGGACAAAAGTTTACATATATCCTTCTATGTGTAAATGCATATTTATATAGATTTATGCCAATATGCATTACAGAATGGCATACCCAGTGTTCAGTGCCGTCCTTTGTCATGTTGCCTGCTCAACATCCATGTGTCATAAAAAAGTTCAGTTAGAAAGAAAGTGGCTTTTTCACTTATGCCTCCAGAAATGTCCTTCAGACATGCTCGAATTGAGGCCACCACATCTTCAAAAGCGCAAGGCAGTAGCGCTATGTCACAGAACAAAATGACTGTCACAGTTTGGTTCCCCTAAACAGAACAGAGCTTCTCGGACCACTTAGTTCTAGAAGACAAAGGACATGTGAACACAGACAAATTGCCACTCTTTCATTGCAACAAGTGACATTCTGTCTAAAGACATTATTTTTTCCTAAGTAAATAAACAAATCATTACAAACTCCCCACATAATGCATTTAAATCAAAGACAGTGTGAGACATCTCCTCCCATGGGAGGGGGTTGGAACTAGATGATCTTAATGTTCTTTCCAGCCCTAACTATTCTATGATTCTATATATTGTTTTATTCTATAGATGTAATATCCTAGTTAAGCTTCATGTGAATGTATTCTTTTGGAGTACAAGTCAACAGCACAAAACGAATCTGGAAGTCCCTGAAACTTCCTGGTTTTCCCAGTGAGCTCTGTCTTATGAGAATGAGGCAGCCCAAATTGGGTTTTGTGATTCCCCTTCTTACTGACTTTGTGGGGAACCTCTCCTCAGAAACTAGGACTTAGTTTGCCATTTGTCAATAATAAAACACAATGGCTGAAAAGATTGAAGTGGATATATATAGTAGATAATACAAGTAAGGCTCTGCACTGGTTTCTGTGGGTAAAAGTATATTGTCCTAATTTTGGCCTGCAGCAGTGAGGAATAATCTTTCCCACTGGTTTACTGAACCTGAATTCCAAAATCTTGGATAGTTGTGGCAGAAATGTTATCAAGAGCCATGTTTTAAGTGAAGGAATTTCTGAGTTTAAAAGAGAAGGGACTGGGAAGAAAGACAGATAAATGGAGATGGGACATTTTCAACGGGGCAGGGGGGGGAACCAAGGGAGAAGTGGATAAGTTTCAAGACTGTGCTATGTGAGTTGACTGGGAAAAAGGGAATTGCCAGGATATAGCTCATACAGATTTTACTCCAAATTAATAGGAAAAACGGAAATAAAAGGCTTTCACTGCAGTGTGTATCCTGGCTTCACATTGCCAGTGAGAGACTGACCCTGAAATCTGCTACCACATGGCAAAGGGGATCAATACTGACTCTTGCATTCAAGGTGAAAGGATGTTTTTCAGTTTGGTATCATGATTTCAAATAGCCGAATTCTTCACAGGCATTTAAGGGGATGTGATTCCAAGAAGGCAGATGTGATGGTACCTTCCAATTCTTTTTCATATATAGGCATTCACACACAGCTCTTCTAAATGACATTCAGATGCTCAAGTTTAGCTCTGGCCCAAAAGTGAGCTATTTTACAGACATATTTTCACTGGCTTATAGAAGACATGACTATTGTTTATAATTTTATGGTCTAGTTCAGAACCCAAACTGTGTCTGGACACATTTTTCATATCCATCAGCTTGCTTTGGTGGAACCCAGTTTAGTAATAGCAAATGTAACAAAACTTACACCTTGGGATTTATTACATATTCGACATCCCAAATGAGTGATGAGATAAAAGTCAGTCTCAGTTCATTACACAGTTAAAGAAACCAAAATGAATGAGAAAAGATGTCCATATATCTAGTGGATTTTAGGAATTATTAATGCAGATTTTGTAAACCTTCCCATCTCTTTTCTCTGCTCCTTCCCTCTCTGCCCTGCAAAAAGCCCCACATCTAGTTGCTTTAGGAAAGGATGATGTATCACATTTACAAAATAAACCAGTGCCACATCACCTGCTAGGTATGGCTGGGGAAGAGCCATTGAAAGCCACATATCATCACAACTTTCAGATCTGTATCCAAAATATACAGACTAAGGCAGGTGAGGATTACAGTGCAAACTAGGAATCACAGCTGGGAGACACCCCTCATCAAGGCAGCAAAGGAGGATAAACCCAAGGATTTATGTGTTCGTGCTTCTCTTGCGCTAATGCCACTGGCTTATGTTCCTACACTGGTTATATGTTCCTCCAGGCTAACAGGGAGCAGTACAAACATTCCCAGCTGCATTTGTCTTCTGAGCCTACCCCGGTGGTTCTCCTTCCCTGCTTAAATCCCTGTGTCTGTAGAGGAGCAGTCCACAGTTTGATTTCAGCAGCGCTGTTTTAAAGGCTGCCTCATCACACAGAGGTGAATATCAAACTCCACAAGTGGGATGTAACCAGAATAGGTATGTGAACTTATCACTGCTTCCTCTGTGTAGGTACAAGAGGATCGGTTCTTTATCAGTGTTAACCAGGCTGGCTTTCACAGCCACTCTGCAGCGTCAAAAGTGTAGGAGCAGCAATGGAAGCAGCCCAGGCAATGTCTGGATCTATGCTCCTGCCACAGACTGGAAACCCCTCCTTAAAGAAAGCACGTAAAAGCCTTATTAGGTTGTCCAGATTCCAGAGAGAGGGAGAAGACCCATCTGGATGTACTGCAGCAGTTCCCAGGCTGGGCTCCAGGTTGCAGCCCCTGAGCTCTCTGCCCTCTTGGGCTGTTGACCCAGCTTTGGCAAAATCAGTTGAATCCTTAGTGCGTGGATTTGCTCTTTGCTTTTAGCTCTCAGACCAGGCAAACCAAAGGTCCATCTAGCCTCTTATCTGTCTCTGACAGTAGCCACTTGTCAGCGCTTAGGGAGGTGTGTGAAAACAGGGAACAAATGTGGAATTTCCCAAATACTTTTCCAGCCTGTTGCCTGATCAGGTTATAAACTCTTCAAGGCAGAGACAAAATCTTATATTGTGTTTCTACAACAGGACCCAGTCAGTTTTGAGGCCAGGTAGAGCTTGTATCAGATAATAGAATGATAATGACTGGCAACTGGAATTGGGTTCATAGCTGCATGTTTGTTACTGCTGCTTTCAGACAGGAAGGGACAGTCATTTCATAGAATCATAGAATGGTTTGGGTTGAAAGGACCTTAAAGCTCATCTAGTTCCAACCCCTTGCCGCAGGCAGCGACACCTTCCATTAGTGCAGGTTGCTCTAAACCCCGTCCAACCTGGCCTTGAACACTTCCAGGGATGTGGCAGGCACAATTTCTCTGTGTTTCCACACTATGGATATCTTACTGCTCTGTCCCTATTGCAGGGATTAACAGACACGCATCTAGCAAGGACCCACTGAAGGTCTAAAAGTGTTACAGATGCTAAGCGTATAACAGGAAAGTCAATTATCAGCTAGTAGATTCCAGTGTTACCTTCCAAGGCACAGAATTATAGCCTGCCACTTGCCTTTTGCAGGTCATCTTTCACGATGTTACAGGCCCACATTAAAATGACTTGTGACTAACGACAGCGCAGGGCTTAGTGCCTCTTTATCACTCTGCAGTGAAAGGAAGGTCTTCTCTGTAACAGTGCAGGAAAAGCTTTGTGATTGAGACTTCAGGCTGGCTACAGAAGATTTGCATGGCTAAAATGAATTGCTTGGTTTATGCTTTGACACAACTCAACTCACTGCTTGTATTATTCACAAGTCTGACACAATCTATGTATTATTGTTATTTTTTCATTTCACACACACTATAGTAGATGTTTGCTTTGGTCCGTTACCTGCTTGGACTAACCTTTGTGGTATAAATCCTGTGTGAAAACATTTAAAGAGCCAAGAGTTTCTATGATGCGTTTTAAAAAGTAGGTCAATGGTGCAGCTTCTGTAAGGATATGCATTAAAAAAAAAAGAGAAAGAAAACATAAGTGTGATCAGAAAAAAGGATGACACTGAGAAATGCATGCTCGGGAAAACCTCCCTTGGAAGAACATGGCTTGTCTGTGATCTCTACAGCAGCGCTATGCTGTTAAAACATAAAATAGGGACTTATCTGTAGCCTGGAGAACAAGGGAAAGAAGCTCACATCCTCATTGCTGCTCCATTCACAGCTGATTTGCTTTGGGGACATCCATCAGGAATGGTCCAAAACACACCTGTGGAGTGACAGCAGCCAAACAGTGCCAGCAATTGGGGAGCCGGTGTTGAAGCTCAGTTCCTGACTCCTGGTAGGGTGTAGATAGAATCACAGAATCATAGAATCAGCCAGGTTGGAAAAGCCCTTTAAGCCCATCCAGTCCAACCATTCCCCAGCACTGCCAAGGCCACCACTAACCCATGGCACTGAGGCCTCGTCTCCATGGTGTGTGAACACTTGCAGGGACGGTGACTGCAGCCCTGCCCTGGGCAGCCTGTTCCAATGCCTGAGCACCCTTTGGGGCAGGAATTGTTCCTCAGCTCCATCTAAACCTGCCCTGGTGCAGCTTGAGGCCGGTTCCTCTTGTCCCATCCCTTGTTCCTTGGGAGCAGAGCCCAGCCCCTCCTGGCTCCATCCTCCTGTCAGGCACTTGTAGGGAGCGATCAGGTCCCCCCTGAGCCTTCTCTTCTCCAGACTTGAACCCCTCCAGGTCCCTCAGCCATTCCCCATCACACTTGTGCTCCAGGCCCTTCATCAGCTCTGTTGCCCAGCTTTGTTGTGTCCTGGAACAAGATGTGACACATGGGACAAGACTTACTCACTTGGAAGAGCCTGGGCCACAACTAGTGCAAGTCAGCATCTTCTTATTGACTCACTGACTCAGCGGGTTTGCACTGGCATCCACCAAGTGTGAAAGCATCACCCAACTGAGTGTACAGCCCTCAGCAAGGGCTCTGGATCATGACTTGGTTATAGCAGCCCTAAAGAAGCCAAGAAGTACTATAAAGTGTTCATCTCTGAGTCACAGTTTCCTCCACGCCTGGCTCTTCTCTACAGCTAAAGCAACAAATGATCAACATCTCAGGTGCCACCTGTACATACCAAGAAGTGTTGAAGGAGGGCTCAGGCTCTGTTCAGACATGCACCACCTGTCCTGAAGCAAGAAGCACAGTGCAGATGTGTAATAAGTTTGAGATTCACCTGATGTTCCAAAAATAGAGGGCAGAAATATTGTGTTAAGCAGACCTAAAGCAGACCTATGAAAGATTGCTTAGGGGAAAATCCCACTGAAATGGTGTAGGTTAAAAAGCCTCCATTCATTTAGAGTTTTTAAACATTTTAGGCAATTTCATGAAAAACCTTAAGCAAATTTATAATCTAAGACTTTCTGTATCTGAAAGGGGTCTACAAAGATGCTGGAGAGGGACTCTTCGTCAGGGACTGTAGTGATAGGACAAGGGGTGATGGGTTCAAACTGAAACAGGGGAAGTTTAGATTGGATATAAGGAGGAAGTTCTTTACTGTGAGGGTGGTGAGGCACTGGTGCAGGTCACCCAAAGAAGTGGTAAATGCTCCATCCCTTGCAGGGCTCAAGGTCAGGTTGGATGGGGCTTGGGCGACATGGTCTAGTGTGAGGTATCCGTGCCCATGGCAGGGGGGTTGGAACTGAATGAGCTTTAAGGCCCTTTCCATCCCAAGCCATTCTGTGATTCTATGACTTTTTTCTGCAGAGAAAGTTTGAAATCTTTCTGTTTAGAAAGAAGAATGACCAACTCATAGACCTGGTGACCATGTATCACCAACTTTGCTTGATGGTTTTCTATTTGATTGTCAGTTAGAAAGTTATGGCTCACAACTGAAGCTGGACTTTTGAAGAAAAATGACCAAATCATCAAGATTTGGCAAATTACAACACTTTATAAAGAGCAGTCATTTTTTATCTGCTGAAGAAATGAAAATCACTTCATTGGACAAACTGGATATTTCATTTATCTTATGTGCCTAAAAAAATTGAATTAATTTTAGGATGATGGGTATATTTCACTCACAGTGCACTTTAACAGAGCCTTCCCCATAGAACTCCCTGTCTTGTTGCTAAGTGTTCATACGGAATTGCCAGTGTTAGTCAGATTGCTGTATGACACTTCTCCACCAATTGCAATTTGTAAAGATCTTCAGGATCTTCTGAAACGAAAAGCATTCCAGCACTGTAAACTGTTACTAGCATTGCTTTCACTAAGCTAGAATTGTGTTCTTAAACTGCTTAACAGTGTTCTTTTACTCCCTCAGAGGTATTCTCCTGTTCCTCAATTGAGGACCAAAATAAGAAAGGCAGTTATTGGTTTATATCATCTGGGAAGAATAAAAAGAAGAGTAAAATAAACCAAATAGTGCAAAGCAAAATCAATTGCATGATACAGCATTTACAGGATGGTCTTAATTCAGATCAGTCTTGGCAATGTGTTATTTAGAAAGTACCTTCTGGACTTAAGGGGTTGGGAAATTGAATTTTAAAATCCTATCAATGGGCCATATAACAGGAATTGTGAAGAAAGTATAGACATAATAGAATTAAATGCTCGCGTGCAATCTGTCCACAATGTGGAGGTGTTTTATTTATGTACCTGCTCTTAAACGTACAATTAGCGAGTCCCTAATGATCAAGATCACTATTCTCTTTATCAGCAACTGCAGCAACAGGTCAAGGGGTAATGGATTATAACTTAAGCAGCGGAGATTCTGGTTAGATATAAGGAAGAAGTTCTTTACTGTGAGGGTGTTGAGGCATTGGAACAGGATGTTCAAGGAAGTTGTGAATACTCCATCCCTGGCAGAGTTCAAAGCCAGGTTGGACAGGGCTTGGAGCAATCAGCTCTAGTAGGAGCTATCCCTGCCCATGGAACGGGACAATCTTAAGGTCCTTTCCAACCCAAACCATTCTATGATTCTATATAATACTTGCCCAGCACATAGTTCATAGCGCAATCCCATCCTGATTGTTGGACTTCCTAGCCCATGAAGTTCCCCATCCCCTTTGTCCAGCTTGATATTCAAAATTGGTACTTATCTATTTTGATCTGGGAAATGTTGTTCTCCATATTATAACCCTCTGTTGGCATGAGCTGCCTTCTGTCGCAGAAACAAAGTCATCATCATCAATTAACCATATCAACAGTGGACTGATAATGAGTTTAACCAAGCTGATGCCCTTCCCTTCCTTCCATTTTGCCAAACTAAATGCCAGCATGCAGTGGACTCTCCAGTTACAAGTATGCAGTGAATGGAGACCATACCTTTCATGAATCCAGATCTGAACCAACCCTGCAGTGAATAATCAGAATATTTCATGACTGAATGAGGAAGCCTCTTTAAAATGAGTCCAAAACCAGTTCCCTTTCATCCCCATTTTTCTCTTCATCTCATATCAGACAAGTATCTCTCTAGACTTCAAGAGGTAACAGATGGGTCTACCCGACTGCATCTTCATTTTCTCAAAGCAGACATTTGCAGCCATTAACTTTGAAGCCCAGTAAGATTTGATGACAAGACTAACTCAGGCTAATGTCTAAGCTCCCCACCTGGGGTACTACATTCAGCTCTGGGGCCCTCAACATAAGAAAGATGTGGACTTGCTGGAGCAAGTCCAGGGGAAGCGAATTGAACTGTCTAAATTACTATTTACCAACTTTACACAGGTCATATGGCAGCTTCCTTCTCCCTAGAAAGCACTCTTTGGTAAATGGCAAGCCCTCATAATGATAAAAAGAAGTAATTTCTTTTCATATGCATCAAGACTTAGGTCATGAGACGACAGAAGAATCAATTTGCCTTCAGTCATTTAATAGCACAACTCATTGCAGTGCTAAAGTGGGTCAGCTAATGTTATCACTGAGCATTGTGATGGGGAGAAAAGTTAGTGCTGTCTTTGTGTCCCACAGGCTTTTAGGAGACAAAAGCAAATCAGCTGAAGAAATACCATAATATGCTGATGAAAATCTTTTATTTTAGCTGAGGGTCACTGCATCTGGCAGATATTTTGAGGGCTTTATTTTTTTGTCTTGAGCAGTGCAGGGAATTTTGCTTGGAGGAAGCCAAGTGAATCCAGGTCAATCTGATTAGAACAAATAAAATAGCTTTGGGTATGCTGGAACAGAAATTTGCCCTGGTCCTTTGGTTGTAAAGGGCACAAAACCACTCAAGCTTGTGCAGGTTAGAAGCTAAAGAGCAAAGCTGCAGCCACTTGCATGCTATTGAAATACTCCAAATTGTTTAAAGTTATTTGGATCTCTGTTTCTGCGGTAGAAGTGTGAAGTCACTCAATATTCACAGCAGCCTAAAAAGGATCCATAACCTGTCATATCTGCAGCAAGACAGGATGCAAACCACCATTGCCTGCCCAGCTAAAACAAGGTCAGCTTATTAAAATACAAATCAATCTGTTATTGTTTCATGTGCTGCTCACTGTGACTCACGTACATCACTGACCAAGAGGAGCGCGTGCTATACAAGCATGCGTTGTGTGGAAGTCACTTTAGGTAAAGACAACCCATCAGGGATGAGATGGTTAAAGGGTCTGCGCTTTCTTTTTGGCTGGAAAATAAACCTTGGTTGACCTTGCTGGGAAAAACTGAAGTCAAAATATAACGAGCTAATTATGAAAATACTCCTTCCCACTTTCAGAGCTGTGTTTATATGACAAATAGTAGGCAGCTAATCTTCCTGTGCGACTTTGCAAAGTGATTATATGAGAACTGACCCCTTTTTGTAGGTGGGGAAACAAAGGCAGAGTTAAAAAGACATTCTCATGTCTCATGGTAACAGAGGGGGTGCAAGAAGTGCAGTCTGACTGCAAGAATATCACTTCTCCCTTTGCATTACTCTTACACGTAGGGAATGTTCCCTTAGTGGTGATTTCTGAGCTCTGGTTTTGGTTTATTCCTTCTTCTCCCTATCTTAAGTGACCTGATTTTATCTTTCTTAACCTAAAAGGCAGCACTGTCTCTTGTTTGTGTGCATGCAGAGGCTTAGAGAAGCACTGCAAATGTGGAGCATCTCTGGTTTTAACCCTTCCCTGCCCATGATGCCAAAAAGCACCCAGCTCCGTCTGCCTGGCAAATCCACTTAAGGGGTCTGTCAGAAGGGGAAAATACAAGGAGGGTCAAAGATTGTGTATAAGTTCATCCTACACCAGGGATTTTCTTCTTTAAATTCTCATAAATCAACTCATAATTACTCATAATTTCATGAACTCCTAAGTTCATAAAAAATCATAGTATCTTTTTCTATTGCATTTACACTCAACCTGCTTTTTCTCTCCCCTTCATGTGCTTATTTCACCTCAAAGAAGATTTTCCTGATCAAAACCCTGCTGCTCTTTGTAGCAAGGTGTAAACACCATGCTGGCATCTTTAAAGATCTGGGGAGTCTTTACTCTACAAGTGTGAGGAGTGAGGAAGAGCAAAGGAGGCTGTTACATGCTCTTGTCCTAGTGCAAATGAGGGATTCTCAAACAGCTTACATGCATTTCATTCTCCATGACACCTTTCAGAGAGGGGTTGCACTTTGTGCACGGATTCACTTAGCTATTTGCATGTGCCTCTCCACCTTTTTAGATTACCCTTCTTATAGTGAATCATCTAGCTTAATGAAAAGGAAGCTCAAAGGAGATTTCTGGGCACAACGTGCATTATCAACCAGGGCAATTTTGGCCAGATACCTTCCCAAACCCCCTTTTGCTTTACTAAGTGTCCTGTCAAAGACTGCAGTTCAACTTAGGAGTCTACTTGGAGAGGCATCACGGAAGGGAAAGGTGTCAGATACATGTTCCTTGCCAAAGTGCTTTTGAACTTATCTGTCCAGTGAAGCTAATGGGACAGAGCTCTGGATTGCTTCAGTTTTAAAGATAGTGCTGGGTCTCTTTTCTTAGAACAAGCATATAAGAGTGCTTGGGAAGTTGCCATGAGTCTGACCAAGTCTGGGAGTCAAGTGACTCCCATGTGGCTGTGCTTGGAGCTTGATGTGAAGAAAGCCTTGAGCAGAACCTGCCAGCCCAGATCTCATGCAAAGCACAGAAGCCTCATTTCCCCTCTCTGCGTTAGTTTGCTGCTGAAAGAGAAACATTGAACAGGGGGTTCCTTGTCTTAAACAAGGATTTGGATGGATCTTCAAAAGTTCCAAGCCTCAAAACTGCCTTTCTGCAGCTACATCTAATGTTTGCAATGAAGTTAATGCAGAGTTCGTGTCCCCGTGATGCAAATGGGGAAGCTAACAGTGTCATGCATGTATAGAACTGCTATTAGAGCAGAAGGCAATGTGCTTTGTATGAGGCATTAGGCAAATCCCTACTGAAGGTTACAGTTTTGAATCTTCAGCCTACAAATAAGAAAAATCTTAAAGACCTCACATCCAGAAATAAGGTTTTTTTTAATTCTAACACTTGCTGTAGGTTGAAATGCATGATCTACAAGGATTCTGGAGAGGGGCTCTTCATCAGGGACTGTAGCAATAGGACAAGGGTAACGGCTTAAAACTTAAACAGGGAAAGTTCAGGCTAGATATACAGAAGTTCTTCACTGTGAGGGCGGTGAGGCGCTAGCACAGGGTGCCTGATGAAGTCGTGGCTGCTCCATCCCTGGCAGTGTTCAAGGCCAGGTTGGACAGAGCCTTGGGTTACATGGTCTAGTGTGAGGCATCCCCGCCCATGGCAGTGGCATTTGGAACGAGATGATCTTAAGGTCCTTTCCAGCCCTAACCATTCTATGATTCTATCTGCTCCCCATGCTGCAAGCCAGAGAGGGTAAACGAGCTCAATGCTTGTCACATATTTTCGTCCTGCCTCTGCAGTGTTTTGTTCTCCAAGGACTAACTTCTGTTGTGATCCAAGCAAGAAAAGGAAGCTTTCTGCAAACTCTAAATCATCACAAAGTAGCCTTAAGGTGAAATCGTAGCAAATAGAGTACAAACTAAAGAGCAATGCAGGTACCTCGACATAGGCGCTCAGCACCGCATGAGATGCTGCATGGTATTCCAAAAGGAGTGCATGAGATGGTCAAGAAGCAGTAGGATACCTCAGGAGGTCTCAAACACCTACTTAGGCAAGTGAGTGACTCTTGGAGTTCTGTTGAAGTCATCAAAGCTAAGATTTTTTCTCAGCACGTCACTCCTATAGTAAATACATGGCATAAACCCTGACTTTCAGATAGAAGCAGAATTGGTTTTGACTTCTTATAGCTTCGGAATAATTTCCTCATTATCCTCAGCCACTGTGGGAAAGCCAGGGTGGAGTCTGAGTGCGTGCAGTGATGGTTCCGTGAAGCTGATGGAGGGTGTTGAGTTAACACCCCCAGCCTTCCCAGACTGCTGTCTGGCACCTCATTCATCTGGAAGACCTCTGAGCATATAAGGTCTGTGATAAACAAAGGGCGTCTGTCTTGTGCCTCTGGGTTTACAGTGGCTTATTAAAGATTGGATTGTTTAATGTTATCCTTTAACGGAGAGATATTTCTGTGGATAGAGAGGCTCCTGTGTCACTGGACAAGAAAGAACAAGGCTTTCATGTTCCTTGTTTAAGCCATTAAGCACTGATGTTTTGCTGTTTGACATGCCATTGTTTCTTGCTCTTTCTAACCAGTTCTGTTTCTCCATTCTTTGTGGTTAATTATTGCTCTCATTCTCTTTCTGGCATGTCTTCTGCTCTATTACTGAATCCGTAGGGGAAAAGTGACTGAGGGAACTAAGCGCAGGACCAAGGAGCAGAGAATTGACTGTCCCCGTGGGAAGCTTGAGTTACTAGCTGCCACATATGCACATTTTCATTGCTAACAGTGAAGGAAAAGTTAACAAACAGCTTGTCACCTAGAGCAGAATAGAGGGCAGCAGGAAAAATTTCTGCAAGTAATTTGTATTGCCTGCCCATGACAGCACAGTGCAGGCAGTTCATGTCCAATTATTACTTCTTATTATTCATTATTTGCATTACAGTAACATCCACAGGTACCAGTCAGGATTGCAGCAGCATTGTGAAGGATTCTGCTCCAGCACAGACTGGGTGAGCACTGGAAGAAGGTTTTAGCAGTATAACTATGTCAGCTGAGAATATAAATATCCCACTAAAATAACTATACTGTTACAAGCCATAGTATTGCATTACAGCAAACCTGCCTTCTACTTCTGCAGCTTATTCCCCTTCCCAAACAGGAAATATATGATGCAGATGTAAACATTTTTCTGACATTTGGAGGGTTTACATTCGAATGCAGCTGGGGCAGTTTATTCCAGCTAGAGTTTCAGGCAACATCAGTCCATAGGTAAATACATATAAAATAGACCCTGCCCCAGAAAGCATCACATCTCAGTAGGCAACAAGTGGGAAAGGAATCAGAGGCATAAATGAGTCAAAAATCTATGGAATAGACAAGGTGCTTGTCTCATCCATGGGTCTGGGCTGGCATTTGCCTGCTACAGGAGGAGGCAAACTAGTCTTCACTCTAATTCCCCATCAGTGTCAATGCAGCTCTACTGAAGTTAATGAAAAGCCAGGGTAATTCTAATTAGGCCCCACCTGTCAAAGGTCTGGTTTCTTATCTTCAGCTCTGGGGAGTTAATGTGCCAGGGGCTTCTCATCCTAGTTTTGTAGCCTGAAACAGCACTTATGGTCTGATTTGCCTTGAAGAGTGTCGTGGACATGTTCTTCCCAATCACTGACTAAAAGAGAAATACGAAGGAATTCAGGTCCTGTTATAGTTTCTACGGCATTCTGCAAGGTCACTTCAACTTGTGACAAGAGATACTCAAGAAAGTGTGAAAATGAACGCTCTTACCTAATTTTCTTCAAGGCTCAGTGTGACAGATACTAAAGCAGTCAACTGCTGATGGTCTTTTGTCTAAGATTTCAATGCAATGGCTCTGAGAAGGGCTGACGGGCAGCTCTGGAGCTTGCTGCTCCTACAAGTCGGCTGGCAACTTTCTTGTAGAACAGATTACTTAAGACTAGTGGCCAATCTGTGCAGCACATGGGGTTTGTTAGTCCTTCATATATCCACAATGCTTGAGATAAATTCTGCTACCATCAGCCATGGTCTTAGGATACACTCTTTTATGTTGGTACTTATGGCATAGCACTTGTTTGCGGTAGGTGTAGAAGCATAGGGAAAGACTAAACAAAGCAAATAATCCTACCAATTCCTAGCCAAAATGCCAGGTTGGGGCAGCAACCTCTAAATTTTGCTGAATTTTTGGGGTGTTTTGTTCAAATTTCACATTATGAAAGCTGCAAACACTGGTTTATAAAGTTTTGATAGCTATATGAAATATTTTTACACATATGTGTGTTTTAAACCCCCTGTCTGTACATATAGATGTATTGAAGCATATGGCTTAGCTTGTTTTATCACTTCCTGATTGATTATGATCTCTTCAGTCTTAATAAACTCCGTAGATTTAGGAAGCTATCTGATCCAAATTGTAGTCTAAAGCAGAGATAAATATGTCAGAGCTAAAGTGATATGTTGACTTGGTAGCTGGTACAAACACAAGTGAGGAAATTCCTGCTATGGATTTAAAGGTGGGAAGCAACCAGTGGAACTATCAACGCATGGTGTGGCATGGGATTGGGCTAAACTGCTCCTGTGGTGGGATGATTGCATGTGGTGTTTCAAAATAGGTCAGGTATGCATGATAAAGACATGAAGTATAAGCAGTTACAGGGCCAAAGAAAGGCAAATCATAAGGGGGAGAATGATTGTCACAATGTCAGATTCATCACAGAAATATCCCTGGTCACAGGCATTGAAGTGCTGGTAAAACTGCTTGAGACCAGTAGATAGACAACAGCATCCTTTCTTAGCTGGAGTGCCAGCAAAGTCGTAGTAGAAAACTATGGGCTGATGTCCCTGGAAAGATTAACATATGGAGGTCATTTGATATAGATAGGAAACAAATCCATGTACCCTGCTTCCCAGTGAGTGCTCTTTCTCTAGGCAAGACTGATTCTTATTACTTCCTTGTTGATTTTGTCAGCAAAGAGGGCAATTACTAGCTTATTCACGCCATCTGATTTTTAATGTTAGCTAAATGTTAGTTTATCTGGCAATGCCTGCATTAAGTAGGCAGAGGATTTAGGTTCCCCACTTCATGTGTTTTGTGTTGCATGTAATTGGGTGCCTAAAATATTCTGAAGTGTACATGAATTCTCACTTACTGTGTCTGTTGTAGTCACCTTCTGCATATGGCCATCCAGCCAGGCAAAAGTGGTCTGAAACCTCAACTTACTACACGCTAAATTACCCTGTTCTGGTGTGACTAACTCCTAGTCTGCTTGCAAAGGCGCTTGGTTGGTGTTTTCTCACTGATGCTCTATAACCACCTCAGTGGACAGTGGGCACTTCTAGGTCTATGTCTACAGAAACCAGCGCATCTCACAAGAAAGGAAATACTGTGTGAACGCCATTATTTGGGTATGGAAAACACTCAAACAGTTGGACATTTGCAGAGACCCTCTTACTGTTGTGAAGATTACTTTTTAAAGAAACATATTTTGTCTTTTTCCTGGCTTCCCATTTACTGCCTTAACTGTGGGCTGGGGTGGACTGCGAGCAGTTGTCAATCTCTCTGTTCCAGAATATGATATGACAGCAGGACAGCACAAAACTGGTTGATTAGATCCTTCCAGTAGTGACCAGGGGAAAAAAAGGACTAGAGATGGGCCATTGCTGTGTTAAACAGGAGACAGCAAGTGATCACTTTACAGAGTCTGCACTTTGGGCAACTGTCTTTAGAGCTACTGAATGAGTTGCGTTGGAAAGGACCTTAAAGCTCATCCAGTTCCATCTCCCTGCCACGGGCAGGGACACCTTCCACTGGAGCAGCTTGCTCCAAGTCCCTCTGTCCAACCTGTCCTTGAACACTGCCAGGGATGGGGCAACCACAGCTTCTCTGGGCACCCTGTGCCAGCACTTCACCACCATCACAGAGAACTTCTTCCTTATATTCAACCTAACTCTCTCCCATTTAAATTTAGGAGAGGTACAATGCATGTGGGGGGAGACGTCCAATATCCGAGTGCTACTTTTAAGAAATATTTCTGGATTTTAAACTCATTTTGGGTCACACAATTTCCAAAATAAGCTTCCCAGATTCTCGGCACATCATCTGCATACTCTGCTGGCACACAGGGATGGGCTGTTCACTACTGAGCCTGAAATGCCTGAGGCTCTTGTCTGTGCTTATATCCATTAGAGGTAAACCAAGGCTGATTATAGGCAACACTGTACTTCTGATCATGTCAATGAGCATAGCTAGCAAGTGTTCTGGGGGCAGATTCTCATCTCATTTGCATTGGTGCAAATCAAGAGTAATTGAGTTATTCCAGATGGAGAGCAGGCGAACTGCCTTAATAGGATTTTCTGTCTCAATAAAGATATTATTAAATTCAGCCAATGACTCTGGTTTGTCAGTGTTTTCCTTTGATTTTATGCTGATATACAGTGTTTAGCTGTGGTTCAGCGTGAAACCAACAGCATGTGCAAAGAGAGCGTCACTTAGGAAGGAAATACAGTTGAGTCCCAGTTCTGGGACCACTTGTTTGTGAATAGCATTTGCAGCAGTTGCTCCTAAACCAGATTGTTCCCAGCAAGTCACGTACCTGTCTGCTGGCCCAAATCAAACTCAAACTCAGGGGAAAGCAGTAGCCCTCATGCACCATGATCACTCATCGCAGGAATGGGTGGAGAAAATAGCAACCCATGCAGCGGAATGACATGACACTGAGAGATAAAAGGCACTCTCTTTGGCAAAAAAAGACCAGCTGGAAAGATGATTTAAGAACAGAAAATTCTTCACATGACCCCTTAAGACAACATAAGCCCCTTTTTGTTTCCTGCCTATTTCAGCCTGTTCCTGGTCAAGAACGCCACAGCTAATAATTGTGTCAGGAAGCCTTCCTGTCTGAAAATGATCTCTTCCTAATGGATAGATGATTCCATATGGTTTCATATGTCATAGATGGAGAGAGAACATATTGGACGACTGGCCACAGCTGGCAGTTCATGTTAGTGCCATATGGATAAATGTGCGAGTTCTACTGTGTTGTGGATTTCAACTAAGCCATTTATCTAAACAGGTGCTGAGCCACTGGGAATGGGGTTTTATGGTCAAACTTGCAGCATACAATGATATGAACCACTCTGTTCTCCCCTCCTTCTTCTGCAATGAAAATACAAGATATTTAGCTACCATTTTACTCCATTCTGCATTGCACTGTGTAACTCCGTTGACATCCATAAAAGCACACCTGGGCAGACCCTTTGTGAATGAGACCAGAATCCAGCTCTCTGAACTGTATGGATATAAGAAGGCCAGTTTCCAAAATCCTTTCTGGGAACCAGTCTGTGATATTCATTTCCAATAGATATTGCTATGTCATATTCAGGAGATTAAAGTCACCCCATTTACGAGGCTGTATAAATACAGAATCAGACTTTCCACCTCCCTGAGCTACCGTGCTCCGTCCCTGGTTCCAGCTGAAGTTTTTGCACTCCTTTTCTCTCCATGCCATAATTGCTTCTTTGTCTAAACACGCTTCATGTTGGAATTCCTCTCACTTGCATTCCTAATATGTGCGGTTCAAGGTACTTGCTGACTGATTTACGTCGGGCTTGTGTGGCTCCCTTGGAAATGGAGCAGAGCACATTCCACCCACCTGCGTAAAAAAACCAGCCGGTGCAGGGTGGGAGCACTCAAACCGCAGTAGAAATAACCTTCACCTGAGTATTGACTCAGTTATCTGTCTCTCCATCAACTCTCCCGATTGTCTGTGGTATTAAAATCACACCTCATGAGCAAACCTTTGTGCAAAAACCCTCTCTAATGGTGCTGTTTATTCCTGAGCTCTGTGCCACTGCCAGCACCAAGTACTGGGGTGAGGGAAAATGCCTTTCCTACATTTCTGAGTATTTTGATAACAGCACAGCCTTATTAATTTGCTCCTAACATCCAGAAAGTTGTAATATCAATTAAACTCTCTAGGTTCCATATAAAATCATAGAATCCCAGACTGGTTTGTGTTGGAAGGGACCTCAAAGCTCACCCAGTTCCAACCCCCTGCCACAGGCAGGGACCCCTTCCACTAGAGCAGCTTGCTCCAAGCCCCTGTGTCCAACCTGGCCTTGAACACTGCCAGGGATGGGGCAGCCATAGCTTCTCCGGGCACCCTGTGCCAGCGCCTCAGCACCCTCATCCTAAAACATTTTTTCTTTAAATCTGTACTGAATCTCCCCTCTTTTAGCTTAAAACCATTACGCCTTGTCTTATTGCTAGAAGTCCTGCTAAGAAGTCTGTCGCCATTTTCCTTACAAACCTTCAAGAATTGAAAGGCCACAATAAGGTCTCTCCTTCATCTCTTCCCCATCTGCTCTATTGAGCAGTGTAGTTCTGTTGCCTTTATCACAGGAGGTAACTTTTTACACAACAGTAAATTGGGTCAGTTTGGGGTAAAACAATCCAAAGCTCAGAGAAGTAATTTCATTAATATGAGTTAGATTCCCCTTTCCTGCACTGTTCCAACCCCATAGTGTGCAAAGGGGCAGAGAGTTTAAGTAGGAAAACCAGTAATTCTGCAGTGCTTGAAGGAATAAGCCTGACAGTCACTCCATGCTTTTTCATACTCATCAGTTTCACATCACTAATAGTTGTCACTCTTTGAGAGGTAAGCTTCCACGCATCAGAAAGAGGATGGTGACACTAGCTCTTATCTCCCATCATCTACCTAACTGTACCCACATCCAAAATGCGTGTTCCCTCGCTTCAGTTTATTTGTGCTCATGTATTCTAAACCTTAGTTAAGCTTTCATAGTGTAACAGTAATCAGGCTGCTTAAATAGCAAGTTCTCAGCTGTGCTTGGTGCACACTGTGCTGCGGGAGATTAAAAAGGAAATCACAAAGTGCGTGACGGAGATTAAGATGATTCTGAATTGGTGTGTATGAGACTGAGTCCCCTTTGTGCCTCTTATCTGCTGTTTGAAGTACCGTTACTTAAGCTCAGTGTTGGGGAGGGGGAAAGTCTTTCTGAGAGGATGTGAGAAGCCATTTCAAAAGACGATGCCTCTCCAGTAAATAAAGCACAAAAGTTTGAGGTCAGTGTTGAAATGGTGGGTGAGATGGAGTTGTACCCGAAAGAAAACTTGTTCATCCAGGAGGCTTTCAAATCTTTTCGCTGAGATAAAGAAGATCAAAGTGTTTAAACACGTTGATCCACTACTGAGGAAAATTTAGTGCCGGCAACAGAGAGCAGCTGCAGTAGAGCTGGCGTGTCTAAACTCACAGCAGGGGGCTAATTGCTCCTATGGATATAGGTTTGCTTTACAAAAGTAGGTCTGTGAAGGAACGTCGTTCCCATTCACAGAATGATGGAGATCTAGTGATAAGCAGGAAAATGCCAATCTACTGTACACAGCATTGTCAGGAGGGACAGAAAGGCTGGGAGCAGAGCTGCAGCGTGGGCAAGGGAGATGCATAAGGACCCTCTGCTTTTATTCAACTTCTGTTGTGCGGGGAAAGATCCAATCAATCTGCTCAAGGTGACAGCATTAGCTTCAAGCCCTCCGTGAGATCTATTAAATAATGAAATGAGGAAACATATCTCAAATTCGAACCTTAATGTTATTTGTGTTGTCCTGGTGGGGTACCCTGGAGAAGGTGGCTGTTGCCACCAGAGAATTCCAGATTCTCTATCAACATTGAGATGTTATTTTTATACAAATTATTAACTGGGCAGGAAGTGGAGAATAATGAGGCTGGGTATAGAAAATGATCCAGTGAACTATTCCTGGTACAATCACAGCTGTAAAGATACTTGTGACATGTCTGGTGGAGAGGCTGTTGAGGCATCTCATTAAACAGGTTCCTTCTTGCAGTCCCAGCACTCAGCAGAGGGTGTGTTCTCATTTTATTAAGGGACCGAGTAGAAAGGTCTAAAACAAAGGTTTATGATGGGGCTTTTCCCATGACACAGAAGTTGTTTCTGGCAGAGAATGGGATCTTTTCCTTTGGGTGTGAATGCGCAGACGTTTGAGTTATTCTGCATAGCTAATACCTGAATGCCGTTTTCTTCTTATTCTAAGGGAAATCAAGAAAAATGCTGCAATTCGGATCCACAGCATCCTCCTCACTGAATTATAACCCTTTGTATCACAGTATGTAATCACTAAAAAGCAAAGGCTGCTCAGCCACCCCATTCCTTCCAGTGGTGATGGAGAGACGTTTTGCCTCTAGGAGGAAATTAAATACTCCTGTGCTGAGTCATTACGGCACAGTACAATATGTCAATCTGTCTCCAGCCGTGCAGTTCTCACTTGGTATTTGTAGTTCTTTTGATAATAGCAAATTTCACTACTTGTGTATATACATGTTTATGTAGATATATGTAGATGTATTTGTGTGTGCATGTCCAGCCACATAAGTAAAGTGTATGCTTTGACTTTTTTAATATCACCTCATTCCTGGAACTTTCCAGAAGTATCTAAATTATTCACCCTGGGCTTTCAGGGCAAGGAATGAAGGGACAGAAGGGCATTCTGAGGCCACAGACCTCTCCTGTCATCATAAATGGAAACCTTTTCATAGCTCTACCCTTGATTGCTCCTTTGCAGTGGGAACCCTCATTAAAGCCATTCAAATGTCAATATGCCACCTAAATGCAGGAGGTAAATTCTTCCCTGGTTTTCAGAGAGGGCATCGCAGCATGCCTACATTTGCCTCAGCATGATGGCCAGCAGGACAGGCTACTAAGCATGCAGCAATGGGGTAGACGTAGCATGTGATGGGATGCAAAGAAAGAATACTGTTATGAATGTATTCTCTGATGGAGTAAAGGTTTGATCCATTTGGGATGTACTAGGACATCCGAAACGGTCTCTCGCTGCTGGTTTGGAAAGGTGCAGGTCTTCCTTGAGTATTGTGTCAGACCTTCCAGCCCAGAAGATGCCTCGGGTTATGGTGGCATCTCTCAAGGTCAGAAGCACTCTTGGTTAGTCCCAGAGGAACCATTACCCAGAGGTCACTACAAATGACCTCTTTGGACTGGTCATGTGTCAGGGTGTGATCCCATTGAGCTGGAGGAGAAAAGCTGTGGCAGAGGCACAGGGGATGGTATGTGAAGTCCCTACATAGTCCATGTTAATTTCACCCCTTTCTCAACACCTCCCCAGCAGAATTACACCCCCAGAAAGCAAGAGGACAATGGTGAGGAGCGCATCCTCCCAACCCAGCAGCGCTGAGCTTCAGGAACAATGTCCTTGCCCTCTGTTCACATAGTACTGGTCTTACTAATGCAACAACCAGTTGATTTACACCACTAAATCAATTACAAATTAAGGAGTGGGTTCAGCAGCACATTTCAGGCACAATGTGCCCTCAAGCAGTGCAGAACTATCTAAACCAATCTACCTGTTGATCCACTCCAGCAGCTACATTATGTTTTAATTTCTGAACAAAACAGCTTTTAAAAAGATGTTAAAAGATTATTTAATACCCATTTCATGTACCATTAATTTGTTCCAATGGTTATACTAGGAGCTTTTGCTTTGTACGTCTTGTTAATCATTGGTGTCTGGCATTTTTTATGCTTATTCTGCTCTTAAGAAATTTGCAAACACGAAAGTCTCATTGGTGATTTTGTGTGCTATCTGTGGCAAGTGGGATAAAAACACTGCAAGGAAGTTGCAGTTTTCCTCACCATTTTCAAGCCAGAGTATGCCAAAGTTCAGCTGTACAAATAATCTACAGAATGACCAGATAGCATGTATAAGGTGATAGTCAGGAGTGTTTATAGCCTACAAGAAATGAGGGCTCCACATAGCTCAGTTGACAACGGAGAGCCTTTATTAGGGTCAAGGTTTCCATCCTTGAGCTCAACACTTGTGCTCCTGTAAACTTCTCAATGTCAGCTTACCTACCCACTGGCAAAAAATAGGGGCAGCAATTACCCTTCCTTGCAAAGCATTTGAAGGGGGTTTGGATTATAGATCAGCACCGGATAAAGGGGAAGATTGTTGCTTCCATTTAACAGCTTTAACGGAAAGCGTATTGATGGTGAGATTGTGTTTTATTGTTGGTCAAGTCTGTGCTGAATGACCTGAAGCTGTTAGAGGGACAACAATTGAGCAATAATTATAGACACATCTCTTGTGAACTGGGATACACACTGTGATGCTTTTCTAGGCAATACTGAAATCCTTTCTTGTACAAGAACATTTTTAATATATAGCTTGAAGAAGCCAGAAGAAATGTTTTTACTTATGAAATGAACCCAATAGAAAAACAGTTTTCCTACTGAAAAAGGAGTAGCTGAAAAAATTATCCAGAAGCCAAAAAAGACATTTTCTTTTCTTTCTTTTACAGTAGACCAGGAAAATATTTATTTTGGAGGTGTTATTGCACAAAAGTCATATTTTAATGCTTTGAATTTAATAATATGAGCATTTCAAAACAAATTTAATGGTAAGATCCAAAAAAAGGTTTTACGTATGCTTTCTAAACTGCTTTTCAAGCCTTGAACAGATGGGTATATTAATTTTAAACCCTGCAATATAGGAGCAACTTTACTGTGAGAGAGAAGCTGTTGCATTTTGGTACAATTGCCCAGCCCATGTGAAATCTAAGTTCAGTGAACCGAATTCCCGCAGCAGAAGCAACTCAAAGAAGGTCACTTCAGGCTGATGAAGAGGCCCTGTTTCTTTGTTCCAGTTGGCCAAAACTGGATATTCTGTCAAGTTCTCCTGGCTTGATAAAATAAGTTATTTAAGAGGTGTATTATTGTGGTCAACTGTAATGTTTTGAACAGTGTCATTACTGAAATGCTTCTTGGCCTTTATCAAGGCAACATTACAGTTATTGGCTGGAAGGAAAGGTACTCATTTGCAATGAGAAGACAACTTGGGTTGAGACTCATTAGCTGTTGACTTATGCAACTAAAAACTAGACATCTAAGTGAGTCTAGATTGATAGCTCCTTAATAATTAATATGTAGATGTATAAAGTTAGCTGAGTTAAATCTGTGATGACCAAAACATATACAAACAAATGAGACTTAGATATGGCAGAATTAAAAGTAAAACGTTGAAGCCAACTTCTTGCATAAAGCATACCTGGTGGTCTGGCAACAAGGGAAGAAGAGCTTGGTCCACAAAAGGCACAGGGCAGTAATTCTTTGATGAACTTTTAAATGTAATTCTGCCGGAACTCAACAGGACACATTCCCCATCCTTTACTTGTGCTGCCATTTCCCAGAAATCCGTTTTTTCACCTGAAATTATTACACACTGAGAAAATTATCTTCATTCTGAGAAGCCTCCACTGTGCAGCTTTTTCTGACTCTATAAACTGCTTAAAACCCAGCCTCACCCTTCTTAAAAAACCCACATAACAGCAGAGGTAAAATGCTGTGAAATGGCCCCTAGGACACAATTGGAACCAATTAGGATGTGCAAAACACTCGATGGGAGCTGTCCTGGCTGAGGAGGTTCAAAATTGACTTGATGTGTGAGCAGAAAGAGGTATTTAGGGAAACAACAGCTCTCCAGGCTTAAGTGCGCCTGTAGTTCCTCCCCCAGAGTGATGCACTCTCCATCCTCCCTCTAATGGTCTGCTCTTGTTTCCTTTTTATCCAGAAAAAGGATGGATAATAAGCCTTAACTCTTTCCCTGCTGAATTGGTGTCTGGGGATGATGGCCTTCCATGCAAATCTTGTGAGCTGTTACAGTTTGGTTATGAAGGATCTTCTCCTGCCTTTCTAAGCTCCATCTTCCCCATGTATTCCCCACCAAGGATTCATTGTGTGGATGAAGATCATGATGATATTTTTTTTCTGATGACTAATTGTCAGCATATATGGCAATGAAACATTAGGCTGAAGCCAATAAATATTTCTACATGGGGTGTCGATTTGGCATGAAAAGAGAAGATGTGCTGGTCTGGAGCATGTTTATGGAGTAATAGAATCATTTAGGTTGGAAAAGACCTTTAAGATCATTAAATCCAACTGTTAACTGAGCACCGCCAAGTCCACCATGTCACTGAGTACCACATCTACATGTCTTTTCAATACCTCCGGCGATGGTGACTCCACCACCACGCTGGGCAGCTTGGTCCAGTGCTTGACAAACCTTTCAGGGCAAAAAAAATCATAATATCCAATCTAAACCTCCTCTGGTGCAGTTTGAAGCCATTTCTTCTTGTCCTGTCACTTGTTACTTGGGAGAAGAGACTGACCTCATCTCTTTACAACCTCCTTTCAGGTAGCTGTAGAAGGTGGTAAGGTTATGGTGGTGGATGGGCTTCAGTCATTGCAAAGGAATGCACTGCTTTAGAGAAAAATGTCCTTTGACTCTGTTGAACCCAATGCAGACTCTGTTCTGCAGTCATTTGCTGCCTTTTGGAACATGCCTATGATCTCTGAATACATCAGCCATGCCTTTCTGTTCTCCATGGGGGAACGAAATAATGAGAGGTTGTCCTGTGAGCAGGGCTTCTTTTGGGAGGATGATTTTCAACTCATTTCCGCATGTGCTGTCTCCGCCTCCCACCTCACCCTGCTTAGCTGCTGTGTTAGACAGCAAACCTCCAGTCATTGCTTGCAGCAGAGGGTGATAATGGAGGAAGAGATGGAGAGAAACGTACAGCAGTGATCAGTTTATGTATGTATCTATTTATTTAATCCTGGTCATGAGTGTCTCCAACTCATCAGACTCTCCCCATTTGGCCACGGCACCCTAAGAGGAACTTGACTTCAGGCACAGGTTGAAGCTCTGCTGACCCCAGCAAGACTTAAACTTGGGCTTAGTGGTAAACGTATGTTAAAAGCATTATTTGGGGATGAAGTGGACTACAGAACATGTCTACCTGCTTTGCAGCATCCTCAGATCAGGCACAGAGATGGGGAATACCGTATTCCTGGCCAGAAATGCATAGTTAGTCTTAACATCCTTGGTGAGAACATGTCTATGATCTACTTCCTTCCCTCAGCCTCCCAGCAGCAACCAGGCCATCTATGACCATTTCTTGTGCTGTTGAGCATGGCACTAATTACTGCCATCTCGGGGGGGTTGTTGCAAAGTGGACACTGTCATTAGGAATTCAATTGGTACCACACTAATTTAGAGATATCTCACCTACTGCGAGTTAATCAGGGATGGACCAAAGCAGCATGCTACCAGGGAAAACTCTGCTATTTCCAGGGCTGAACACTGCTTAGACCGCTCAGTTGCTTTTTGAATATATGATACATTTGGAAATAACATATCCAAAAAGCCCCCAAGCAAGCAAACCCCAAAACAATCCAACCATCAAAAGTCTGGATTAAAGAGCACAAGTGGCAAGAAATCCTTCTCTCCTTGTGTGTGGTCCCTGATACAGATCCCTGATTTTTACAACACTTATAATGAAAGCATCTTTATTTTTGGATGCTCTTTAGGGTACAATGTAATACATCAAAATAAATCACTGCATCGTATGCCTGTTATGAATGAAAGCTGATGTACCAAATGTCAAAGTTGCTCGCTTTGATTCATCAATGAATATTGCCAATTTTGCTCAGTGTTGAGGAAAGAAATGGTAATGAAGGGGGAAATGACGACTTGATACAAAGATATATAGATAAGGATTTGATAAGTTTGTATAGATTTAGAGATGGTATTGTTTCAAGTAAGGTGAAATCTCCCTTAGATCGGAGCTTTTGATAGAGAAACTGTATCCTATTCGATCATTCCCCCCCCTATTTTCACTCTTTAAATGAATTCAATAATCATCATATTTGAAAAGGCATTCATTTCAACTGCTGTGGAGAAAACTTCTGATCAAATCAAGAGCATTAGCTTCAAGGCCACTCTTCTTCCTATGAGACAGGAAGTATCTGTGAGATTAACTACGGGTGAATGCTAAGTCTGTAATGAGAAAAACCATGGTCTGTTGAATTCAGCCTTTCATGTGAAAACTGTTTGGGACCTTACTGAAAAGAATGTGTTAATCAAGAGAAAAGCATAATTACTGTCTTGTCAACAGACACAAATGGGAAAGCCTGGTGAAAATGAGGTTGAAATTAACTCTAAAACCCACACAAAACCTATTTTTCTGTGAGGTTTTCGGAGAGCTTGCTTTACAGTGCACAGTGATTTATGACAATTGGAATCTCACTATTTCTGCAATTAATATTACTGGATGCTTCCTATTCAGAGGCATGTTAATCATCATAATGCAAATGGAAGTATTATTGCAGCTATGCTTCAGAGTTCATACTTCATATTGAGCCAAAGGTTCAATATTCAGCATCCTTCTCAATGGAGCATTCGCATTGTATGGATAGATGAATGTGCACCGAAGGTAAAATAACTGAATTAATATAAACCAGAATAATATGTCTGGCACATAGCTTCCCATTTTGCTGGAAGGTCCTGATTGTTCAGGCTGTTTAAACCAATAATAAATTACTGCAATGCACTGCTAATTACACCTCACTGAAGTTGTGTGTGGTATAAATTGCACCGGCGATGGACTTAGAGTAAGTTTCCTATGCTTATTTTTAGCAAGTCAAAGGCAATTCATTTCCAACCTGGCTGTGTTTAAAAACGTAGAGTGAAAAAAACCTGTGTAATTATTTCCTCACATGAGGAGAATATTGGTGACAAACATTTAGTCCTCTGTGTCTTTTTGCACTAAATGTATTAGTGAGAATGGCAGAAGCAAGAACACCTATTCATTTGGACATGTGTTTAAAAACTATAATGAGTATTTATAAAGTTTGCTCCCGCAAATATTTTCCTAATTGTCTTCTTCATGCTTTTACCTCCCTCTGTGCTCCCTTAGATCATTTGTTAGCTCATGATTACTTTCTTTATGGCTGCTGGTGCTCCTGGAAAAATTTGCTCCTTTTCCTTCTTTTTCTTTCCTTCTTTTTTTTCCCCCCATGAGTTTTGATTGTGAGGGGGGTGGGAGGGAAAAGGGGAAAATTGTCTTTTTTTTTTTTAATCCTGCTGGATTTTATGAAAAAAAAACCCCCACATAACTTGAAGTTTTTTAGGGTATTTCAGAGCTGATTCAGGAACATCAGTTAATATGTCAGAAAATAAATAACCCCCGTAAAATAAGTCCATACTGCAAACGCCTTTCCTAATCCTTTGCCCTGTAGCAGAAAGGGGCCTTTTATTTTCATCCAAAAGGAATGTGAATGCCACATTAAAACTGTTTATTGGGAGGTGACAATGGAGGGAGTTGTGCATGTGGACAGGGTGAGATCCTATTTTCTGGGGAACAAAAGAATGTAGTCATAAAACTGACTGGAGCTTAAACGTCCATCACATGATATTATTATCCTCTTGATAGGAAAGGAGAGACGTCCTTAGGTGGGGAGCACATTTTAAACTTGGCAGATCTGGGTTCAAATCCAGAGCAAACTTCTTGTATAACAACAAGGAAAGCACTTCGGTCCAGGTCTTCAGAAACATCTCAACACCCAACTGAGTGAGAAGGAAGTGTCCAAATGACTTGCAGATCTACAGCAGATATCATTCTATGTCTTAGTCTATATCCTGTGATCTGAATTAAGCACTTATGTGCTCTGGGTGCCTGGTGCTCACCTTTTTTGGCATCATTTTGCATCTAGTTTGGCTCAATCTTTCAAAATGGTATTCATCATAGAATCATAGAATGGGACACCTCACGCTAGACCATGTCACCCAAGGCTCTGTCCAACCTGACCTTGAACACCGCCAGGGATGGAGCATTTACCACTTCTCTGAGCAACCTGGTCCACTGCCTCACCACCCTCTCAGTAAAGAATTTTTGCCTTATATCCAACCTAAACTTCCCCCTGCTCTGAGGTCCTCATACAGCTTCTCTTCTCCACACTGAACAGCTCCAACTTTCTCATCCTGTCTTCATGATATAGATATGTGCATACTGACATATAAACATGGATTTTATTATTTCTTAATTTATTTTGTGTTTTAAAGATGAAATTAAATCACTTTGATGGTGCATTTGCTCAATCATCCCAGAGATACACAGACAGGCATCGACAGAGGTGAAAATGCAAAAGCAACCATAACCTCTCGATTTGACTGCTAAAAGTGCAGAGCTGGCCACCTCTTTATTCTCTCTGTGCTGGAGTTTATTCATAAAAGTGGGAATAATAGCATTTCCCTACCTTGACAAGTAGTTTGAAAATACATACATTAAAAATTAGGAGAAGTATAGATATTATGGCGGTGGGAGACCATGAGTGTACCAGAATCCTGAGAGAGGAGAATGAACCATTTATTCTCACCTCCTCCTCGTTTTCAGATCTCCCAGAAAAGCCTTTTGGTGAGCAATGGCCTCTTGTGCTTTTGTTTTCCCTCTTGTTGAAGTGAACACCAGGGGAGAGGATACTCACGAAATTAATTCAGATTGGCTTAGATAAGGACCCTGTGATGTTGATTAAAAACCATCCACAGGGCCATTAGCAAAGTGAGATAATAAATGGAAATGTGTTGAATCGTGTGAGTTTTCCAGTGGGGGAACATCAGGGAGCAGTCTTGAGTCCAGTCTTCTTTAAACATCTTCATTCATTAGCCAAAAGACAGGAAGAGTACATGTTAATTAAAATCACAGATGATCCAAATTGGGAAGCACTGCATAAATCAGTGACAGATAGAGAGATTAGAAACCTTAAGCAGGAAATGCCAAAATGAGATGCAGCTCTGAAAAATGCATGTGGGGAAGAAATAATCTGTATAAGGACACAATTAGTGAAAGCAGAGTTGTTCAAGAAGCAGAATTAATGGGAGGAAGCCAAAGGATGTGGACCATGGAGTAAAGGGCAATGTAGCAGAGCACCTATTTAAAGGTGACCTTTGCACCTTTCCAGTGGACAGCTTGGATTCAAAATTCATTTACAATTGGCAAGACTAAAAGGTCAATGGAGTTTCAGACCATATATGCAGAAACAGGTTGCCAAGGAAGGATGTGGAAGCCCACCTCTATAATAGTGTGTTCACTTCATTCAGATTCCTCATTTGATTCCAATTCTGCAAGACCTTATGCACCAGAATGCATGTAAAATAGATGATCATCAAGCAAAATGGGTAGCTTGGGAAAGTTGCTGGCCCTGACAAATGTGGCTTCCAGTGAAGCTACACACATGCAGTTGCTGTGGTCTCTTCTCCACCTCCTCAGTTCCTATCGGACTTTGTCTTCCTGACACACAGAAAGGACCTAAGAGAGAGAGCTTGAGGCTAATGGACTAATAAGAGGTGTAAGAGAAGAGGAGCCCTGGTGCTGTGCTACACTTTCTTTGAGCCTCCTGCTTGTGACAAGTTTGTCACAGATGCATCTTTGCTTTTAAACTGGGGCTCTTCAATACCACAAGCAACTCGGAAAAGACAGAATTTACTGATGAGAGTAGAAACAAGAAGCATCATCTGTGTAAGATCTTAGTCATTTCACTCTAATAAAGGTGAAAGATTTAAGGAAGGAAATAGTTGGGATAATCACATAAATAAAATAATCCTTTCACCTTCTGAGGACCGCAAAAGCACACATCAGGAAAGGAAGAACTACCACGTTAAGTGGAAACCCTTGAAACTACAGCTGAGGCACTGATAAATTACTCTTTTGGCAAAGGGATGGATGTTTGCATAGTTAACCAAGGACAGGCATTTAATTCTAAGTGCTGTACAGAAAGCCTTACTTTGTATTTAACACATACATTTATTTCTATGGGATGGCTAAGTATACCCTGGTACAATGCTGATGCGATATTACACTCCAACAACATGTGCATAGATGACTGGTTTATGTGCCTTGTCTACCTGTTAGCAGGTGCTTTTAATCCATTTTGGATACCAAATAAGTTACAAATCACTAAAGGAAACACTGATTTAATTTTTGTGTGTGTGTCTCTGTCTTTTAACAGGTAGACTGAGAATAACACATGTCCAGGTTAAAACTGTATCCTACAAGAAGTATTTGATGGATTATTCCTAGATCTTTCTAAGACACTTACTACAAAAAGTAAGTACTAATTCCAGTATCTGGGATGTATTAATGATGTTTTGTTGTTTAAAATCAAATTATGGTAGTTGTAATATTTCTGGTGCATATTTTTCTAATTGGAATTTCAGTGATTTCTTTAGAACACATCTATTATTATTCTGTGTTTATTCTTATTATCTGACAATGACAATTTGCATTACAGTGCCAGTCAAGGACTCCTTTTTACTGTGCCAGGCACTCTAGAAACATAGACTTTCTCTGCATGAAATGACTTACATCTAAGTACAAATCAAGAAGCCATGGATAGTGACAGACAGCTGGAGACCCATGGATGTAATAAGAAAGCGCTAGTTGGTATGACGGGTAATGCTTAATAGAGCATCTGCAACCTGGCCCTTGTTCCTGCTTTCTAGATATTACTGCAGAGAAAGGAAGAGAATAACAAGGTTATTTTATAGATATTTATGGGGAACAGCATGGAAGAAAATACAAAAGCACTCATTTAAAAATCCAGCACATGGACTGTGGAAAATGGTTGTGTGGGTTGATTGGATGCAGGTGGCCTAATTTTGATATGAATGGGGAAGAGGAATCAAGGCTATACCTGGAAAAATGGCCTTTGTGTCCAGGGAATGTCATCAGGGCAAATTTACATCTATGAAAAATGAAAGTGATTCTGAAGTAATTAAGATGTTCAATAAAAGCCTGAGATAAAACCTGATAAAGCCTGAAATAAGAGATTTACCTAGATGGGTAAATAGAGAAGAAAGGTGTTACCTGAACTGTGTTGTGCAGAATTGATCTGCAAGGCTTGGATGTAACTGCGAAGTGGCATCTGAGAAAGAAGTATGAGTTGAAGCTGATAACAAGGTTCTGGGCATATGACAGGATGGTGGCATTATCCACAGTGACAGAGAAGGAAGGTTGCTTGGAGATTATGGCTGGGACTCCTCAGATGAACAGAAAGCAATGTTGAAACTGTTGTGTTCAGCTGAAGTTTTAGCAACTCAATGAGTGGGACTCCACTCTGGGCAACTTGTTCCAGTGTTTGACCACCCTCAGTGCAAATAAGGTTTTACTAATGTCCAAATGGAATTTCACATATTTTTGATTGTGCCCATAGCCTTTTGTCCTGTTGCTCTGCACCACTGAATCATAGTATCATAGAATCAGTTAGGTTGGAAAAGATCAAGTCTAACTGTTACCCCAGGATTGCCAAGTCCACAAGAAAGATCTGTCTCCATCTTCATTACCACATCCATCCAGTTTTATGTACATTAATAAAACTCCCAGCTCTCTCATCTTCTTCTCCTATTAAAATACTTCAGTCCCTTAAGGAGCATCATAGCCCTCCGTGCATCTTGTTCCAGTATGTCCGTGTCTCTTTTGTACTAGGGAGCCCAGAAAGGGACCCAGCACCCTGATGCATCCCACTATGGGTTGAGCATCCTCTCCCTCAACTTGCTGCCAACGCTCTGCCTAATGTAGCCCAGGACACTGTTGATCTTTTTCACCTCAAGAACACACCGCTGGCTCTTGATGTCTACCAGGACCTTATTTGCCAGGACCTACCAGATCCTGATTTGCGAAGCTGCTTTTCAGACAGTTGTCCCCAGCCTGAAGTGGTGCCTGAGTTTATTTCTTCCCAGGGACATGATTTGGCATTTTCCTTTGTTGAACATAAGGATGTCTCTGTGGGCTCATTTCTCCAGCCTGTCCTTGTCCCTCTGAGTAGCAGTGCAACCATCTGGTGTATCAGCCACTCCTTCTAGTGTTGTATTGTCTGGATATTTGTTCAAGGTGCACTCTGCCTCATCCAGCTCCCATTAATGAGAGGCTTAATAGTATTGGACCCAGTATCAACCCCTCAGGTACATCACCAGTGACTGGCCTCAGCAGCACAAAGTCCAGCCAGAGGCCAGTCAGATGGTCAAGCATGATTTCTTCTTCATAAATCCATTCTGACTACACCAAATCTAATGTTAGACAGTTTTCACCTGAATGAGACTGGTAAGATCCTGTACATAGAAAGAGATGGAGACAGCAAGAGACCAGGGAGCCCCCAAGGACAGAGTCAAAATGGTACAAAGTTATCAGAAACTACATTTAGGCTAGAAAACAAGGGTGGATTTTAAATGGGAAATAGGCAGAACTGAAGCAGAGAATGAATTAGCAGTAAGGAAAGATGATGTGGTTAGACTTCTCCCCAGGAAGCTTCAATGGGTGAGGAAATTGCTGGATGTGTGGATATTTTGATAATGGATTCTGAGACCTAAATGAAGTGCTGACTAATCCAGTCTTCCTGTACAGGCAGTGAGAGAACACTGGATCTTTCTATAACATTTAGTCCATAAAGCACACAAATTGCTTGCAGAGAAGCCTGTCCCTCTCTTGCTCTCTTTTTCCTTGTAGATTACTGTCTAGGGCAACTAGACGCCTGAATTATGCATGGCCGTTGTCCAAAGCTAGATGGGATGATTTCAGGAATTAATGTCCCTTAGCCCTTATTCCTCATCTGTAACGTGGGTTCAAAGTTACCTCTTTGATACTTACCTTCTTTATTCAGATTTTAAGAGCTTTTCACCTAGAAGGTGTGCATACACCTAGCACTACAGGTGAGGGCTGGGGCACCTGCAGGCTCATGTAAAGAAGTAGGAAATGTTCACCTCAACTTGGAAAGTTGTGACATGAATGATGAATGGAGAGAATGAAATGCCTGTTAATGATAAAACAATGAGTATGGTAAAGGGACTTCTAAAACTCATGGCCTTGAACATAAAGTGATATTTAAATGAAATTGAAGCAGAATCATGTTGACTTGCAAGATAGGATGGAAGGGGTTAGTGAACACCAGTGTTTTAATCACCAGGGCTGTACAGTTACTGACATAAACAGTAAGGGGCAGTTCCCAAAGCAAGGTAATGTCCAGGAGTTTGTTCCTTACTGTCTGGGGAGAAACCACTTGCTCTATAAGGAGTTAAATAACTTCTTTCCATATAACAATGATCAGTATCAATCCGTTGGGTACTCAGACCCTGTCTCCTATATATATACACACATATATATTTTTTATGTATATATGATATATATATATTCATATATATATATACACATTTATCCTACTCCAATGACATATACGGTGTGTTGGGGTTTGGTTGCTTGGTAGTATTAGGGCTGGTGTGAGCTGAAATGTTGTGTCTGTAGCCAGGATTCATAAAGTTGATCCCTGAGAAAGATCTCACTGCAGGATAAACACTGTGCATCAAAGGAAAAAAAAAGAAGGAGGTGAAAAATAGTCAGGAAAAGAAGTGTTTTCAAAGTCAGCTTTTCATGGGAAGTGGTAAGAGTATAATGAGGTGACAGCCTACAGCAAACTGAGAGGAGTGAGGAAAAGGAGAGGAAATCTCTAAAATAAAACTCCCCAAATTGCTGAACTGAACATGACAAGCTCTCTTTACTAAGAGATGGATAAGTTCACAGGGCACATCTAGATGGCTTTTTACTGAAGGTGAATTCTTACTTGTCAACATAAGCTGGGGAAGTTTTGTTTGAAAAGAAGATTGCTACTCAGTTTTGCTTAACTTTAATGCATCCAGTAACCATTTTGCTGCTAGCTGATCTGATTAATGACAAAGGGTCAGAAAGTCAATAGCAGACCCCAAATCAATCATTTAATTAATTAATTAATTAATTGGTTAATGCTCCATCCCTGGCAGTGTTCAAGGCCAGGTTGAACAGAGCCTTGGGCGACATGGTCTAGTGTGAGGGGTCCCTGCCCATGGCAGGGGGGTTGGAACTGGATGATCTTAAGGTCCTTTCCAAGCCAAACCATTCTGTGATTCTATGATTTCCTATGGAATCACAGATTTTTTAACTCAATTATGTATAACTGGGCAGTGGAGTCAGCCATGTGCGGCAATCACATCTCCATCTCAAGGGGCCATTGATAGCCGCCTCCCAAGTACACCGTGCTAAACTGCTGAATCAAGTTTGCAAAAGGCAATGAAAATGAGTATGAACAGTACAAATAGTAGGGGCTGTAATTTTACTGTCTCCTTAAAAGGAATAAAATGCCTCAGGGTAGGTAAAGTATTTCTCAGGGTGCTTTTCAGCCAGCATCTTTCCTTTGGAGCAGCCAACATTGATCCGGAAGCAGGGTGATCTTCAGAGTGGCTGCTCACTTGCAGCTCTCAATGGAAACTGTGCTTCATTGCTGATCAGACTATTTTTACTCAGGTGAGGAAAGATAGCATTAGCTGGCTGGCATTAGGTTCCCCAACTTGAAAACACTGGCTGCTTTTGTTGGCTTTCATGCCATTCTGCTGCAACCTGTGCACCTCTTTCCTATCTATTTTCCTGTTAAACCCCATAAGGCAACTCTTAAGTGTTTTGAGAGGTTCACACTTTATATAGGTAAGGTTTGGGGGATAAGGTGTTGCACAAAATCCTTTTTTCCAGCTAATTAGAAACTGCTAATCTTTTTGAGTTTCCTTAAGTTCCCTGTTTTCTTAGACTTGATCTACCTGTCACAGGATCTCTATGGCATATCTTCTTGTTTGCACTACAAATCCAAGATAAGCATCTTTACCAACTGTATATTTATATAGCATCAAACATGTTGGGCTAGTGATGCACTTAAAGCCTCCGGGTGCTACAGTGCTAGAGATGGTGTACTATAATAGGGAGCTGCTCATTATCCCACAAGGCATCTTGTTTCAACCCCACAACATAGAAAGACATTCATTTAAAAGGTTCTATTTATTCAAATCAATCTGTCATGCCATGTTAATTAAGAATTAATTGATACTTATTTCTCTCAGGCACCAGATCATCATGGCTTTTTCCTAGATAACCCTTCAAGTTCGGCTCAAGATACTGGAGGAAGGATGAAATAGGCTCATCTTTGTGACTAGTGGAGGCATTCTTTATTTATTTATGTATTCATTTGCTTATTTATTTCTGCTGTCAAGTGCATCAGTCTCCATAATCCTCTCCCCTCCCATTGTTTGCCAGAGGAGGAATTGGCAAAACAATAGGAAGGATGTAATTAGCAACTTGGCTGTGGGGTGCATGGAAGGGTGGGCGTAGAAACCAGTATGAAATCAGAAGTTTAATATGGGAACTGTTTGTACGTTGTCAGTCAATCATTTCCCCCCCTGTTTATGAGCAAATTGCAGCTGCATTTCTTGGACGTATCAGACTCTGTTTTTCTTTTGCTTTGCTGCAGAAAGCTATTTTCAGCCTAGGTTTTGTTCCTCCTGTTGTGACATGCAGGAGATGTGATGTCACACCCTCCAAAGAGCTGATACACAACAGCAATGCCATAACAAAGATCCCAGCCTTGCTCTGTTTGGAAAGAAGAGGTAACTTCATAGCAGTGGAAACGCGTTGAGCTGCAGATGTGGAGTATCTCGGAGAAATCTTCCCCTCAGGGATACTTATTGCTCATCTCCTTATAGGTTTAATAATACATAAAAATATCATAGTATCTTCCTTCTGAAAAGCACGTGCTATTTGGACAGTATTAATGACATAGGCTTAATCCACAGCCTGCACAGTGCAACACCTTGTACATATACCACCCACCTCCACAAATAGGCACTCCTCTCGATGCTCGAATGCAGTTTTGCTGCTTTCAGGATCTTACTGAGTTTCTTTCAGGGTTTCCTTATGGATCTTTGCATGACCTCATAATGTATAGTATAGACAGATCTAATAGTGCCACACATGGGGCCAATGCAGCCAGTACCATAGAATCATAGGATCAACTAGGTTGGAAAAGACCTTTAAGATCATCAAGTCCAGCCATTACCCCAGGACTGCCAAGTACATCACTAAACTATGTCACAAAGGGTCTCATCTGTACGGTTTGTGAGCACTTCAGGGACGTTGATTCCAACGCTGCCCTGGGCAGCCTGTTCCAATGCCTGAGCATCATTTCAGTTAAGGATTTTTCCTAATACACTATGATTTCTACAGAGCTAATGCAACCGGTGCATCAGAAGTACTACAGCCGCAGACAGTGACACCTGACAGTACAGATGCTGCAGTGGCAGCTGCTGCATCCTCTGTTCCCTATCCATCGCTGCATACCTTTCCCCCTTGCAGCAGATATGTAGCTCCTGTTAGCACTGTAGCACTGTCAGGAGCAAGTCTGAACCCCACTGTAATACAGCCAAAACTCCTCGATGCTCCTTGTTTTGCAGCTCTAATTGAGCAGCACGTGTCACCCTTACAGGCTCTGTGCAAGCCCTGGTTGGTCACCCACAGCCATGGTATAGAGAGCTGATTTCATGTGGGAACTCTGCATCCAAGGGTTTGCATCCCAGTTTACTTTAGCTTATATGTGCTAATGGTAAAGCTTTCAAAAGCTCTGGCTGTCCCAAGGTAGAATTGTTTTAATATACAGACTCTAATTAGACTTTGACTGAGAGGATGGGGAGGATGGTGGAGAGAAGGAGCAAAATTCACTTTGGGGCGCATAAGCATCAGTGTCCATTCCTTAAGAAAGCATTAAATGTTTCTGCATGAAAAAAGCAGAGCTTTTTCATCTAATTTCAATGCTAATTTTTCAACTGTGTATGACTTTAACCTCGATTCTGCTGCTGGGGACGTTTGGGGTTTTGTGTGCTCTCTCACTGGGGTTTCTCATGTGGCATATCACAAGGCAAAACAAACAGGAAGGTGAGTAAGGGCATTCATCTCTCATGCAACAGGATAACCCAAAACACAGAAGTATGGAAAAACAAATGAAAGTGAGTTATAGGATCTGTCTTCACCTGGTACAAGAAAGCACCCTTGAGTACCACTGCTGCAAAACTGTTCAGCATGTGTTTAGCTCCTGTGAGGACTCCTATTAAATCCTAACATGAAGGACAAGCTTAAATAAGGAAGGCAATTTAAACCAAGCTTCAACAGGTGAAATCCTTCCCCTGACTCCGTTTTGTAATAACAGCATAGTGTTACCAGTGATAATAATGGACGATCATAAACATGGTGAGGTTCATGTGCCATTGAAGCAGTCACCTTTTTCCCTGTGTTGCTAAATTAAGTCTAGTTTGGTTTTCTGCTTTGGATGCCAAGCGGACATGACTCTTATCTGGTTTAGCCAAAGAAGCAAACATTTTATCGCGTTTAACCTGTTATCAGGAAAGGACAGCCTGACTCAGCTGAAAGTATTATCCTGAACACTTACTATTAGCAGTATATTAACCTAATGTGGCCTTGGTGGGAAAGAGAAGTACATTAGATTTTAATACAGAGATCAGCACCTCTGAGTTACCGCTCAGCTCAGAAAAAAACAAGTAACAGTACATTGCAGCCTTCGCAAGGATCTGCCAAATCTGACACAAGAAATACAAGTGCCTATGAGAACAGCAGCCCAAGAATAGAGAATCCAAAGGGTGAGAAATGTTTGTCTGAGCTGGACATCTGGCTCGAGGAGGTTTCTTTATCCCTGCATGATGGAAACAACTTGTTTTCTCCAGAGATTGCTAAATAGAAGGTGCGGATGCATGCCTAAGGCATGCATTCGGATGTACAGAGCATTCAGTCCTTTTGGGAAAATAAGATATAGCTTGGCTAGACTCATGCAGAGTTGCTGCCCTGTTCGAGGCACAATTCACCTGGAATCCTCCATTTTCACTGTGCTAAGGAACTGGCACTCCTAAATGTAATTACAAGGCACTAAGGAGTCTTCTTCTGGCAGTCCCATCACAGACAGAACAGGAGAGGCTCCCTGAGATGCTTCTTCAACAGGCAAACACAGACTATCCTGCTTATTCTATACAGGATCTTAATTCATTCATATTAGACCATGTGTAAAAAATGCTGCAGCTGTGCTGGGCAGCGCTCAGCTGCGGAATGTGCTCCACGTGCTATTCCCAGTTAAAGCCAGCCACACCAGGAAGGATGCTGGCAGAATGTCCTGGCTCTCTCTGTGTGCTCTGCAGTCACAGGCAGTGGCCTTGATGAGGTGAAAGGACTCTTTAGCACTTCTCCTACACACTTGCTTGCAGACGCAGCCATCCATGACCCTGAGAGTCTGAGGACTGAGTTTCAAGCTGTCACTTATCTGGACAGAGTTTCTGAGTTTCACTTCATTTTCTTAATTCTATTGAGGGTATTTTTTTGCATTTTAATGGTGTGACATTTGCCAGGGAAAACATTTGCAGCAATAAATCTCATCAAAATCTGAACCAAAATCTCATCTACTGCTTGACATTCACTTCGATCCTTTCCACCGCAGCTGTCTCCCTCCAGGTTTCATCTTTGTGCTGGGAGTAAGGGATTTGCTCATTCTACTCCACCGCTCTCAGAGCAGCCTCTGGGTCTTACATGATGGAGGGCACAGAGGAAATCTTGTATTTTTATAGTTAAATGCAGTTGGCATCATTTCCATGTTGTTCCCCCTTGTTTGAACCGCTTCTGATCTCTTTAACCATAGCAAGCACACTCCACTATCAAAAACTCCAAAAAATCATAGAACAAATCCATTGAGAGGTGTACCAGTGGGACTGTTTTCTTTGTTTGCAACTGCCCTGCTTGGTTAGAGAGTCTGCAGCAGCTTCCTCTGTTCCAGGAGGCTCTTGGACAGAGGACAGTGTTTTTCTCCCTCCCATTGCACTGGCCAACAATGGTAAAAGCAAAAAGCATGTGTGCAATGACAACAGCCATAGCACATTTTCAGTGGCATTGTTTTCTGTTTGGGCAGAATTATGTAGCTGTAGCATTGAGCTCGCCAGGGAAGAAGGCAGATCAGCTGTGGGAGGTCAAAGAGCTGATGGCATCCTAGAAACCATCCTAGCAGGCATTATTCTGTTAACTATTTTGCCAGTCATGTCCTGGGCTATAACAAAAGAACATGACCAGCCAGTTGAAGGCGGTGATCCTGACCCTCTGCTCTTGTGAGATCCCACTTGGAGTACTGTGTGCAGTTCTGGTGTTCCCTAGATGATCATAAGGTTCCTTCCAATAAAAACCATTCCATGATTCTAACTGGAATGAACTTTGGAAATGAACTCGACTAACAATACTGAATGACTGAATGGACTGCTGACAATATTGAGGGGCAGCAGACAGGCACCTCTGGGGCACCTCTAAGAGGAGTATTCTGGTTTCTGCATTGGCACATTTTCTTCTTCACCAAAATATGTTAGCTGGACCTGACACATCTTGAAAAGAAAGCAGTAGAATATCCAAAAGGAAAGTAAAAAAAGAGGTTTTTTCCCTTGCTTAATTTTATAAAACCTATAGTTGCATCCAGTGGGAATACTGAGGGATACAACTGGGACATGTACTGCTTTGTGATGGCATGACTTGCTGAAGCGATAAAATGCGTGACGTTTCCTGACACATGCATATTCTTAGTAGCTGCTGATGAGACAGGATGAGTGGTAGTGCAAATGTTTGCTAACTTGGGGATAGCTTCTGATACGGAAGGTATGCAGAGCTATCTTTGAAGTCTGTAAAAGCCAGACACATATGTAACTGGGATGAGCAGTGGATGCTCATTCTCCGAGGACACCTCAAAGATTCCATCAGATCCCTGCCTCCCAGCAATACAACCCTAAGGGTGATGTAGAATTACAGAACCATAGAACAGTCAGGGTTGGAAAGGACCTTAAGATCACCCAGTTCCAACCCCCTGCAGTAGACAGGGATGCCTCGCACTAAACCATGTCACCCAAGACGCCATCCAGCCTGGCCTTGAACACTGCCACAGGGATGTAATTGGTACCTTCTCCAAGTCATGGCCATCTCGGATTGCTGAAGGTCCATATGGATATAGGGGTTGCAGGAACTCATGTGTTCGCTTTGCAATATTCAGCAGCAGGATACGGATTTGGGAGTTGACCCTGGGCCCTAATTTGATGTGGGATCTTTTAATTTCCCTGTGGTGTTTTCCCATAGTCATGCCAGAGAAACAGTGATGGAACTGCCAAGTTCCTGGCTTTCTGAGACAGCTTGAGCTTTCTGGGAAGACACCTCTGTCTTTTTTTCCTCTTCTTTGGCCATCTCATTGATTTTTCTAGGCTTGCATCCAAACTCCACGCGTGCATTTTGAATCTTAGGTCAGTTACTCCCTGGTGAAAAGAAATGTATTTAGAAAACCATCCACAGACCCAGATCACATACTTTAGAAAAACACTGCATTTTGGCTCATCACTTGTGCCTCCTTTAGTTTATTTATGACCTTTACAAGAATTTTCATAAGAAAAGGTGGCATCTCCCAGACTAATAACGCTTCTCGGCATCTATCTGTTAGATGAGGATGCTAATAGCAAAAGAGAGATAATTGTGCTTTAATTGGGTTCTGCTTGTTCAAAGCAGGAGTAGGCAAAGGATGCCTTTTGGTTCCCATGGCCTTCTAGATAAGTTTCCACATAATGCCAATTAAGAGCAGAATAAGGACTATGCAAAACAGATGACAACTGCTGCTCACCAGGAGTTATTCTTTTGTGTCTAAAACAATGGGGCCTTCAAGCAAGGGTGTGCTTTTTGCTGCTGTAGCTTCCCTTGATTCCTTATTGCAAAAGATTTGCTGCCGAATGGATCCAGCCTAGGAAAGTTTGAGATGAATGTGACACTGGGAGCCTTCCAATTATATCTCTGTGCCTGTGCGTGCGCGCACTTGCCAAAAGCAGAAAGGAAAGTCAAATTAAGTTATTATTTTTCCTGCTACAAGTTATTTTTATTTTGGTTTTGTGTCAAAGGGAGCTATTGTGTGGGGGGAGGGGTCAAGGGGGGTTTTCTTCTCTTTTTTTCTTCTTTTTTTTTTTTTGCTTTCTCCTTGTTTGTTAGTTTTAAGGGTAATTATTCACCCAGGGCCTTTTCAACTGTCAAATGCAACAAAAGGTAATCCGGCCTCTTCTCTTCCCTGCCCCCATCCCCGCCTTTCCCTCCAACAAAAGCAGCCTTTGTTGGGAAGGGTCATCATTTCACAAGGATCCTTCTTCATCCCACAAGTTAGAAACGCTCTTCTACTTTGTATCAAGGCGACCTCTCATGAATGCTGGGAGACTCGGGATGGTGCGGCTGATGCTCTGCCCTGGGTGATGTTACCCATGGGCAGTTGCCAGCCTGACAAATTAGGCTCTTATAGACATTCTGAATGCTTTCTTTTCCTTCAAGCAGGATTTTGAACTTACTACATGAGCTGGTTATCAATTTATCTACAATACATACCCTGGCATGAATCAGTCTCCATCTAAAGGGTGGTCCTTAGCCACTGGCTTGGCTTCACAGCTCCATTCAACTGGGATTTGACTTTCTTCATGACTTGCAGCTCCTTGCTGTTGAGGAAGAGCACAGTGGAAAAGGAATTGTTCAATGTCAATGCATTTTGCAGACAGAATTATGCTTCTTATAAACAGATCAATATATGCCAATCTCCAGCCTCATATAAATATTTGCCTAGATACTAAATTGATCTTGTCCTAGATTTGCCATAATTTAAGTCTACGAAGCTATAATCAGACTTCTTGATAATAAAAAGAACCCATCAGCAATTATACTCATTCTCTTCCCCCATATTCAAGGCTATTTCAGCATTTCACTGATAAACTCCTGTTTTCATTCAATTTTGCAGCGTGAAAATCAACACTGCACACCAGTTAATGATGGTGGAGAGCTTCGTGTGTGGCATGTTGAAGTTATTTCAGTGTGGAGACATAAGTGATTTCTGAGGGGCTTTTATCTGAGGTGGAAACTAGGTTGTACTAAAAATATACCTAAAACCTTCTCTCAAAACTCGAGATGAGTTTTGTCCTGGTGGATTTGAATGTACTTTTAAATTTCTGAGGGTTTCCAGTAGCCAAATTTAATGGAAGCAAAAACATCTAAAACTTGCTTCCATTATATATTTCTCGTCACCGTGATCACTTAGCATTTTCAGTGTGGCATCATTTGTTAGTGTGAATTATGCCAGAGACTGTTTGCATTAAATGCTGAACTTTCCATCCCCACTTTTCTTCTATATAGATGAAATGGACAGAAAAATGCATTTGTTAAGAAATGTTATTTCGACTTTGCAAGTGGGGAGTGTGGTCTGAAGAGGAGACTTGTACTCTCACAATGTCCTAGAGGAAGCCTGTCAAGGAACTAAATTGAAGCATCCCAACATTCATTGAGGTCCATGCTGCAACACGATAATTTTGTTTAGAGATTAGGAAAATAATTTTCACAATGAGTTTAGTCAAATACTGGCATAGAAGGAAACACCATCCTTGGAGATATTAAAAATGGATTTGGGCAAGGCCCTGAGCCACTTATCTAATTCCCCAGTTAGATCCAACTTCAGACTTGGTCCTGCTGTGAGCAAGAGGTGTGACTAGATGGCGTCCAAAGGTTCCCTTCAACCTAAAGCACTCTGTGATACTTGGAACTTTGGAAGTTCCCCTTCCTCTCAGTAGATATGTATGTGTATATACATATAATAAGAACCCAAAGGAAGGCATATCTTAGTAAGCAATAATGGGAACATGTTTGTAGGCAGACGCAGGTAAGGACATCAGATGACAAGTGTCATGGCTTATAAACGCCTCCACTGTCCCAGTGACTACGTTCCTGACCTTAAGACAAGGTTTGGTGTCCTTATGGTTTTTCAAGGTTGAAATTATGGTTATTTTTTAAGCATGGCAGTTCCAAGGTTATCCCATTGTCATAGTTTAGCCCTGGTATGCAGCTAACCCATACACAACCACTCACATAATGGTTACTTGGGTAGACAAGCATAGCACCATACCAGCAACTATGGAAAGACTTAACTCCATCCCAGACAAAACCAGTACACCCATTGGTGGCTAGGTTTATGTTTTTCTGAGCTACACTTGGCTTCATGGAGCATATCCTAGAATCTGGAACATCTGTCTTTATCCATAACTGTTTAACCAGCCTGAGAGTTCTTTGCAAACAGACGTGTTAGGTGATCCTGAGACCATCCCAATATCTCGACACGTGTGGTTGCACCCGTTATTAAAATGGACCTATGTTGGGAGAGCTGTACAACACACCCTGAAGAAAATCACCTTTTTAAGTGAAGAACCACATGCACAAATGAAAGCTTTGGTAGGTCAGAATATTACATAAATAATGAACAAATTTATCATTAAGTCAAGGGATAGCTTCAACACTTTCATTCCCATTAAAGATTCCTTGGGATTTTTATAACCAAACCAAATGCAGTGGTTTGATGCCTCATTTGAAATGCTCTCGGGCATTTGAAAAGCCTTGGGTGACGTGATCTACGGTAAGGTGTCTCTGCCCATGGCAGATGGTTGGACCTGGATGATCTTAAGGTCCTTTCCAACCCAAACTATTCTATTATCCTATGAAATTCTTTCAAACTCCACCTCACCCTTATAGTCCTTCCTAATTCAGGAAACTTGCTTTTCCCCTCTAACCTGGCATTAGCATCTTGTATAGCTCGAATGCATGTATGTGTATGGCAGGGTGCACCTGTACTCACAGCCCTTAAGCACTGAGGCTTCAGGAGCCTGAAACACCCAAACCCATTAGCAAACCAAATGCGTCGTGCTCCCCTGGAGGAAGGCAAATAGAATTAGACCTCTTCCACAGATAAGAAAACTGAGGTCATTTTCCAGCCGAAGTTAAGCACCTATCTCACCGCTTTCAACCGTAAAATGATCTAACCACTGGTAGCCCCCACAGTTCTGGCCCTTTACCTTCACTTCTGATACTCAGACACTCAGCTCCCGCCACCCCTTGCTCAGTCTCCAGTGGCGGCTGTCACAATACTTCAGGCTTAATTGTCAGGAGAGTAGAGGCCCCTGGTAATCATCAAAATGTGGTGGATGCGCAGCACCTTCTGAGTCCATTTAGTGCCTGCCTTTGCGCATAAGCTGAAGGTGACTTTTCTCTCAGGCTTGTAACCTGAATGTGCTGCAGACAAATGAGCTCCGGCCAGGAAAACAAGAACTGCAGGAGGGGTCTGGAAGGGTTTGTTTGCTTGGTTTCCAAAAGGCCTTGCAAACAGTTCTGCTGATAATGCGAACAAATTGGTATGTAGGGCCTGGACTCTAAATCAAGAAAACACATGGAAAAGCACCTAATAAGTAGCACTCATTATCAGATTATCACTGGCTCCAGAGCCTGTGGAGCAGGGTCATATTCTGTTTCTTTTATCAGTCTTTTATCAATAGCTGGAGCCAGCAGTGACATGTGGAGCTATCCCTAGGGATTAGTTGCCACCTCCTTATGGCTGATCATTAAAAATAAAACTAAAACCTCCTGACCATGTATTCCCATAGGAAAACCAAGTGAAATAACTGACTCAGTTTCCAGCATGCTGAATACAGTCTAGAGCTGCTGCCATGGGTGAAGCAAGGAATTCTGCTCAGCACTTAACAACTGGGGGTATCTCTACCAGTGCTGTGAGGACATGTGTGTGTCACATCACATCAGCGCAGCCATCCTGCCCCATGTGTGCCTGACTCCTCTTTCTCTTGCTTGAGGGTGGGCTCCCAGCAGCTGTGCTGGCACCAGAGATTAGAAACTCAGCCGCACAATGGCAGGTGGAGGGGTTTATCCTTTACTGATGTTAAAAACCCTACAATATAATAAAGACAGTTCCTTTCCGAGGGTTGCTCCCGTCATGGTCAGCAGCTGTCGGGATGGAAAGGTGGAAGTGATAAGGGATTGCCATCCCTTGCATGGAGGGTGGTGTCTTCTTTCTCGGAGCAGCTGCATAGCCTTTGGGAACTGAGCAAGAGAAGGAGCAATGCATAGGACAGCAATGCCAGGGCAGTCCCTTCCAGCAAAACTGCCCCGTGTTCTTTGCTTCATAGAACTTTTATAACCATTTCTTTTTTCACAGGATTTTAATAACCCTTTTCTGATCAGAAGCAGCAATGAATTTACATTTTCACAATACAATAAAATAATGAATAGAAGAGTTACAGCTTGGAATCACCCATTTAATCCTATTTGAGGCAGTATTCATCTCACCTAAAAACCCTTAAGTGTCTCTTATAAATTTCAGAAAGAAAAAGACATTTTTAATGGCCACTTCTCACCTTCAGTGAACATATAAAACAGGGTGGCTAAATTGAGCACAGAAGCATAACTTTCTGTCTGATTTCTGTACATAAGGAGATTCTAGAAAACTAGTAAGGGGCATCTGCCTCATGGGATGAATCCCCTTTCCTCCAGATATAAACACCTCTGGAGGAAATTCATGGGTCTTAATGAGGAAACCACCCTCAGGAGCTTCCATTCTGTCTGCAATTAAAGGGAATGGAGGAAAATCCTGGTCAAACCATCTTCTCACCTAGACACATCAGCCAGGTTGGTTGAGATGAAGCTGAACCCTACATTGCCCAAAGGCAATGCAACAATGCCATGGTATCTTCATAGAATAATAAGATCAACTAGGCTAGAAAAGACCCTTAAGTTCATCGAGTCCAACTGTTCTTTGCATTCTCCAAGACAGTCTTACACTTTGTGTAAGCTACTTACTGTGCAGCTACACACCTTACACTGTATAGATGCACAGCCAGAGCTGCAGCAATGCTGTCTCTTGGTTACCATATGGAAAAATGACTTAAAATTTACCTCAAGGCTTCTTGATGAGTGTTGCACGTTGATTGATTGCAAAAAAAACCATAAGTGATGGCTAATGGGTGTATTAATCATAGCAGGAGAAACAACTTGAGGACATTAAGATAAAGGCCCTATTTCAAGTACAGAGAAGGTGAGATCAAAGCTGACTTGTTATCCTTTCATGCCGGATGGCTTTAAGGGGATATCATCCAAAGAGAGGGGAACTGGTGCAACTCGGTGTAGATTGTCTTAAAAAGGAGGTTAAAAACTAAAAGAAAAAGCAGCAAAACCACCATAATGTGATGTTATGAAAATTTGCGCTTTTCTCCGTGTGCTCTTTAAAAACACAGAGGAATTAAAGTCTCGTATTTCATACATTTGTATGTTCATCCCACGGAAATACATGATCTGGAGGTATTAAACTGATTGTGCTTTTTCATATGATAATAAAATATGGGCACATTTATCTTTAAAGACTTTGAATAACTCTTGTGGGCTTCTTGAGTGCTTACAAGACCCATCAGAGTTTTGGGACCCAAGGAATTGAACACATTTCTAAAAGCATTTGGCGATACATAGAAATAGAATTTACCTTGCCTTAATTTTTAGCTCTCTGCTGTAAAGACGTCCACATTTGTGGTGGATTGACGTTGGCTGGACTCCTGGCATCCACCAAGCTGTCTACTTCTCATCAGCAGGCCATGTCCAGCCACTTTACAGGAAGTAGGGCTTCAGTATGTGTAGTGGTTGCTCTGGAAGACAAACATAAACAACAAACATCCCACCCCACCTCATCTTTTCCCTTAGCTTTTATTGCTGAGACCATGTCAAATGGTATGAAATATCCCTTTGGTCAGTTGGGGTCCTGCCTGGGTCCCCTCCCAAGACCTTTCCCACTTCCAGTCTACTGGTGAGGGGGAATGTTGGAGAGGCAGCCTCGATGTTGTGGAGCAGTGTGGAGCCAGATCATTGGTGTGCTATCAACACCTTTTTAGCTACCAATGCAAAGCACAGCTGCTATGGGGAAACTTAACTCCATCTCAGCCAGACCCAATACAACATTTTGGCTGTAGTCACCCTGGACTTCATCTACAGTGCATGAAGGGAAAGAGAATTCTGCAGAGCTCTTTAGCTGATGTATTTTATATGTGTACATTAGGATAAGATGAATTGCACCTGTAAAAACCATTTAGATAGCTATATTGCAGACATTTTAATGGGGGTGGAAAATGTGCACCCTCTTCATTATTTGAATTGAGGTCTGGTGTTATCATTGTGTCACATAGATTTGTGAGCTCTGCAGTCTACCTTTCTTCTGTTGATTACGTATCTTCTAACCAAAATAAATACAAGTGTCCATCTTTGATGTCCAATTACAGTAAAGAGTAAAGCTTCTGCCTTTGTTCTTTATCTTAGCATTGCTCTTTTTCCTCAGGACTAATAATCAGCCCCGTTCCTCATAAATTTCAGCCACATTGACTCCTATTTGGGTTTGTGGGAGTTCAGGTCATTGCTTGCTTCCCATGGATGGGCTACGGGGAAGGCGAGCACTTGAGGAATTGAAGGGTTTGAGGAACCCACATTTTGATGGTCTGAACAAGACGAGCTGAGAATATGACAGCAAGCAGCCTATTTCCTGAGGAGGTGGGAGAGAATTTTCCTGAAGAGTTGCCACTTACAAACTATTTTCCTCTCCACAAGATTTAAAAAGAAGCATTTTTAAATAACACAGCACACCTCCTCTTCAGTTGGGAAGCTGCGATGCAGTGTGGGTAAGTGCTTTGGAGGAAGCATTTCCCTGAATCGATGTTGAAGCTGAAGATAGTACTGAAGAAGAAGTCTTAACTCCCAGTGACAAAATTGCTCTTTTTCTGTTGATCCCTGTGACCAGTCACAAAAGCAACACACATTAAGATTGCCAAAACTCCATGTTAAAAAAGCCCTCGTATAAATCCAACTTGCTGAGCTTCTGTAATTCCTTGTAGGTAGTGAAGATGGGATGTGAATTTAAACACCCATTTTGGGGACTGACACAGAAGGATGGGTGCCAGAGTGGCTATGATGAGATGAACTGAGTGGTGTTGCAGGATTGTGTTTAAAGGGTGGGCTGAGTGTTGCATGCTGGGGCTGGATGCCAACTTAAGGATTCCTTTCCCTCAATACGTGTTGAATACAAGTTCCGTATGGATATGGTGCCTAGTCCTCTACACCTTGCTAGGAAGTGATTTAGGAAGATTTCTCCATGGGCTTTACCACTGGACACTGTATCTCTCCTCTACAGCCACAGCAGAAAATGTGGCAGACGAGACACGAACCTACGGGCCACATTCGCATGCTGGGCTATCTTGATCTGATACTCTACATCAATGTCAAGTCATAGCTTTGTTAAACGTTTACATATCCATATATCTATATGGAGTAGAGTCTTAAAAATACACATGCACACCAAAAAACACAAACCTTTTTGGCATTTATACAGATAAGGCCATTTTTATTGGCAAATATTTGGCTTGGCACCGATTCAGCGTGTACTAATAGCTTAATAATTTTGGCAGACACACCAATGAAAAATGTTACTGAACCAGACCCAATTATGTGTATAAAATGTAAACAGTTGTGTCTGCTGGGGATAACTGCAGTATGTTGTCAAGCCACGGCTGTAAATTACATATGGTAGATGGCTCTAAATTTGGTTTTGACAAACGACCGTCTGATGAGGTTGTCTCAGGGCCACACAACTGATGGAAGGACATTATCAGCAGAGCAGAATACCAGCATGGCTTTTGTTTCAGCTCTCAGTCCAGCTTTCCAAACTTCGGCAGCACTGACCTAAGTTTTGGGCTGGTTTTCTGTTGTAGACCCAACACAATATCCTGATGCTGAAGTTATAATGACTGTATTCCCGACAATTATTTCTCCTCCATATTAGCCATCAGTGGAAAAGCTGTTTAGGCTGTATCATACTCTGGAAAAAGTGGCACTGGCAGAAGCTGAAGTTTAATGGCAAAGCTTTGAAAACACAACAAAACCTTTTCTTAGTGTTTTGCTAAGCTGGATATATATATATATATATATATATATGCCATTGAAGCTACCATCCAGCCCTCATAACTGAAAAGCAGCTCTGAAACAGGCTAAAAATGCTTTCAGGATGAATTTGAGTTAAGCCTGGGCTGCAATTAAAGCATCACCATGCCAAAGGCAGGCGGAGTGAGCACTGGAGGAAGGGGAAGAAATAATGAAGCTTTTCAAAGCATGGCAATGAGGAGACCTCTCCAATCCAGCACCTGGTGCAACCACCGAGTACACCCTCTCACCAGCTTAAATAAGAGTAACACTGCCATGGAGCAGGCTCCAGCTATGGGCAGGCAGGGAGGGAAAGGTCTTTAAAAGAGCCTTTTCTTATGCATTCAGGTAGAAGAGCGTAAAGCAAATAATGAAGCCAAAGGGCAGCACGCAGGAGCATGACTTTGCATTCCTTTGGCACCCGCTGCCACGTTGCTCAAGGAGAGTGCAGCAAATGAGCTGCTGAAGGATGCAGAACGCTCTGATCCAGCATCGGCGGGGAAAGGAAGTTGGAGCAGAAGGCGTTTGGAGTGTAGCCCACCACCAATCACTGCCCTTATCAGACTTTTCCAGAGAGCTTATAAAGATGCATACTTCAATCAGTGGCATGTTATAAATATGGGTGAGTAACGGCATCGCGATGGAAAAGAAAGAGGCTGTGATTTATCAGCACCCTTCTGTGATCATCATATTCTTTTAGAAGCAAGTAGTTATTAGCAGGGCTTGGTTAAGCTTCAAATGAGTAAGCTTAATTTTTAAATAACAATAGGTAATTTATTCAGTAACTCCTAAAATCACATTTTCACTGAAAACTCCCCAGCTTTGGAAGTCAATTTAGTCCCGCAGTGAAATTGCGTTAGTTGTTTTTCAGGTATCCACTGACATAGGCAGAGAAAGCAAAGGAGAATTATTGGTACAGTTAACTGGAAAATATGTTTTTGGTATTGATCCAATTGGATTTTTATTTGTATCTAATTATACACGTTGTAAAATACATCTGTAATAAGGAAAGAAAATTGAATGTGGAAAAACAAGTATATGGCACAGAAAATATGGAATTGGCTCACTTTTTGTGGAGTTCAATGTTGTTTCAGCCAGATGAGATAAGAAAACATAAATAAAGTTATAGGTTTGAACAAACATGTCCCAACTCTTCGAGTGTTACTGATACAGAGTGAGTAATTGTGATGGAGCATGATTAAACTTCAGGCAGAGATTCATTGGAGAAGACAGAACTGAAAGCAAAATTCTTCAAACATAAGAAGTTGTCTGGTTAGTGAGGTTGACTTTGGTGCAGTCTTCCTCCCCTTCCATGAAATGACGTTTAATGACTTCCAATGTGCTTTAAATGCACATCTTTCTTGCCTTGATGCTTTTGCTTCTGAACAAGTGTAATGCAAAAAGAAAAATAATGATACTACAGGGCTTTCCTGAGGTCACACTCCTTGTTTGCTCTTGTGTTGTGAATCTTTACTACACTGGCCAAGAAATCAACTCCAAATGATAAGAACATAGCTGGGGTCTCCTGAATCTGATTTACTTTGTCAGCTTGGAAACCGTTGGTTACTCTCTGTCCATCCTCAGTGCTCAGCCAGGGTGTGGAGCAGGAAACTGGGCAGTTATTGCAGCTGAAGAATACGTCTTCATCCAAAGAAGGACGCAGAACTGTCTTGAATATTGCACAGGCTGCATGCAGAGTTGGCATCTAAAGCAGATATCCTGGGACATCCTTGTCATAGTGGGATTTTAGTCAGAAAGAAAGACCAAGTCTATCTGCGGGTGCCTTCTTGTCATTTAAAGATATCTGAAATTTGGAGTGTAGTAGTTTATTTGGGACTTTACTTTTTGGGGGTAAGAGAAAGTAATTTTTTAAAGCCAAATAGTAACTTCTGGTGTTGCTTCCTTGTATGCTCTTCAGTCATGGTTAGCACCATCCTGGGACATGCACTGTTTCATCTACTCTATCCCAGAGGGGCAAAGATTCTACTCCCATTCACAATGGAGAATTGCTCAGATGAGCAGGAGTTAAAAAATCCTACGTGGTGCCAAATCTCATTGATTATAACATGAATTGTCCTGGCTGGCCCAGAGCTATGTGTAACTGTCAGCAGGGAGACAGGGAAGGGAAGAAGGCAGTATCACCATAATCACTTTCAACTGCTACTTCAGCTGTCAGTGATAAATAGAGTTTATTTGGATAATCCTTGGAGCCTTGACTAGATTGAATCTTGGATTTCTTTGTCACTCCTGTTATTTCATCATATCTCTTCTAGCTTTGCAGAATGGGCTTCACATAAATAGTAGTTGCTCTTTTTAAACTGTTCTTACTGGACAATAGAGAAGTCCTCCTCATGGTTTCAGTTGTCTTGTTATCCACACCTTCAAAACTGCACAACTTTGCAGCTTCCTTGTCCATTCCTTTAATTTCTCTTTCCCTGCACAATTCCCATCTCTTTTCCTATTGTCCAACCTTCATTTCCAATACTAACTCACTCTAAATTTAGACCTCCATTTCCTTCGGGCAGATACCTTTTCATCCCTGGTACTTTTATGTATTTATATGGAGCTATAGGTTCACGAGGAGACATTCTTTAAAAGGCAAGAAAACCCTCAATATTCTTAAATCGTTGAATTAGATTATTCTATTTTTGCCAGGTAACAACAATGCTGGGGCTTAGAAACCCTGAGAAAGCTGCTTTAACACCAAAATATGAGCAGATGTATTTCAATTTAACACATGCAAGCGATTTATATTCCGGTTTAGTTTTATTGTTGAGTAGGACCAGCTGGAGTTTACTGAATAATTGCTTGAATATTAAAAATAATGTTTATCTATCTATAGGTAGGTACAAAATACAGATTTAAAGGGGAAAATCAGGTAGAGAAAGGTATTTGAAGTAACAAGCTTTACTTGTTACTTTGAAGACAATCTAATTTCTCTAGGTCTCATACATGATGTAGAGATAATCATAGCATTTGTTATTTTCTGGCCTATATTGTGTTATACTAGCATATTAAGTGCATTCCTTTCCATCTTTGCCATCCGGGCAAATTCTGGTGGTTAAAACCTGCTAGACTGAGCCATTTAAATGGGGAACAGTGGCAAATTCCATCAGGGATTTGCAAATACGTGATGAGTGTCTGGTTGCACAGTGACCTGATAGCGCAATGCAAACATCACTAGACTGAACACCAGCAAGATTCATTTACAATAAGGCTGAATGCTGTCCCTTTGAAGAAACTGGTATTTTTGGCTAGACCTATAGCCATAAGGTCTGTTGTTCTTATATGTATTATACTGACTTTGAGAGAGATTGTTGACTGTTGCTGACCTGCTATACTTTGGAGGTGAGAAGGTTTATAAGTAAAAAACAAATGGATAGAGATGGGAATTTTTTGCCAAACATAGGGAAAAATATTTTTAACAGAAGGACACTTATGGTTCTTCAAAGTTCACAAAAAACAGACAATTTCAGTGAGATTTTAATCCTCATCTGGAAAAGAACAAAAATCACACATCCAAGGAGCTGCACATAACTGAGTCTGTACCAGAAAGGCAGAGAGCTGACTCAGGAATCAGAGATCTACCATATCTTCTTCACCCATCACACCCAAAAGCTCCTCTAATTATAAACAGTTAAAACCTGTCTAAGTCTGACTTCAGCTGCCTGTTTCGTGATGAAATTATTGTTCTGCTCCCAGTTGCTGCTGAAGTCAGTGGGAATTTTTGCTAAGAACCTACCAGATATGCATTAGAGTTGCACCAAAGCCTGGACATGCTCAGCGCTGTACAAACTTATGTCTGGCCTTGAAGAATATGTAAGATAAGCAGGAAGAGGTTTACATTCAGACGTGAAGGCTGTGCAAGGCTGTAGACAGGAGCACCCTAGGGAGAAAAGCAAGTCCTCTGGGCTCTCCTTAAGTTTGCAGTGCATCGCTCATTAACTGCATTAACTGATTGACTGGACATGGCAGCTTTATCAGAGCAGGCTGATGTGCCACGGATGCTAAATCTTCCAGATTAGGGATTGGGAAAGAATTTTCCTTGGGCGATATTAGCAGGGATGACAAAGCTTTTCTGAGAGGGATGGCGGTCCATTGAGGCATTTGCACAAGATATTTCCCATCCTTACAGGGGATTTACAACACTGGCCATGCCCTTAGTCTGCCATGGTTTTTATTTGTGGCCCAGTGTAGATTTTACCTCTTGTGGTTATAGGTACTAAAGGTCTTTGCATTGTTATACTGTCTGGAGGAGTGATTTACGACTTGTGCTTGGTGTGTGCGAGTGGATGTTGTGTGGGCAAGGGCTTGGCTTTGTTGCTGAGTAACTCAGTGTTTGCATTAGGAGCCTTCCTGCCAAATCAGGCATCTTCAGGGTGGGGTTTCTGCATCTGATGTGGGTTATGCTGATCCCTGGGGGAAAGACGGATACATCAACCGAGTGCCTTAATTTAGGTGGGTCTTAGCATTTGATATAATTGCCTGTGACTGTAGGGGTCTAGACATGAAGGCAGTCCTTTCTGGTATTCAGGGTGATAATGATGACCTAGGAATGGTGCTGTAGCTCCTTTTTACCCAGTTCTTTCTGTGTTTGCTAAAGAAACAATAGAATATGGAGTTTTACCTCTCTCATGAGCTTAACCAATTACTGTTTTCCTTCAAGCTATATAAATTGTGTGCATTTAATATTTAGTTATCTCCAGACTGTTTACACTAATTTTCATTTATACAATGCATCTAGTAACAGAAGTACAGTGCATTTCTCTTTCTATTTCTCTTTTGAATGAAAGCCTTGAGGGAAGCCTGCAGTTTTTGATCGTGCTCCACTTTGATGTAAGTAAATGTTTAAGTTATGCTCTGGCAGAACGTCTGAGACTCATGTTCATGAATGATGCAGGATATGTCCTCCTTCCTTGTCGGCTCTATTTATAGCCACGACTGTTTTTGCTTGCCATGCAGCCATGAGAGAGAAGGTGAGAAGGAAGCAACCACAAGCCCTTTGTCTAAGCACAGCTAAGTTTGTTCTTGTGCTTTGCTGTGTTTTCTGTTCTTCCATGCTGTGTTTCATCCATCTATCTATGGACCAGATAAAGGTCCTTTCCCAGCCCTGGGCTCCCGGGACCCAAAACTCTACTGCTCTGTACTCCACAGGATCGTGTGCTCTATAGTGATGTGGCTGCAAAGTGCTGCCAGAGGAAAACAATGAACCTATTTTTGTACTCCCTTACAGCACGTTCGCGCCCCTGACCTATGTGTTGCTTTTGGTTTTGCCAGTGTGCAAATCCAAACCAGCCTACATCTATACACAGAAGAGACCAGATCACAAATTCTCTTTTCCTCCAGCATCGCTTTTTATGTTGGGTATTTCCCTTTCAGAGCTGCTTTTTGTCCTGTTAGCAACCCAAAGCTGTGTTTGGATCAGAATGGTCTGCAGCGTTCAGGGCTGGGATGTTGTGATAAGATTGCCCAGGGTGCTAGCAATGGACAGTCATTCCCCAGGGGACGATGTGCAGCTCTGAGCTGCTGCAGGATAGCAGGAAAGGAGGCAGGATTGCTTCCAAAGCGCGCATCTTTGGTGCATTCATTGCCTTGTTCTTCCAGCATTTGATGGTAAAGCTTTCACTTAGCTCCCAAGGGGAATGAAAACTGCCTACCCCTGGCAGAAGCCATGACTATAATAGTGTACTAGTAGGGAATTAGCTCCAATGCACCTGGCTCTTTTGTCAAATAAATCCTCTGCTTTTCCATACCTTTCTGTGATTCAAGATCACTATAAATGTCTGCACTGATCAGTATATTGGACCCTAGGAGGCTGGGATCTGGCCAAGAGATACCTTTAGAAAGGATGATATATAATCCCAAAAGGAAACAGAATGGGCTGTGCTCAGTTCACACTCAACAGTCAGTTCCCTTAATCAAGGCAGAAAGAGGTGGAGTTGGATACATCCACAGCTCTGCTTTTTCTTCAGGGTAAGAACAGTAGAAAGTAAACGCTGAACATAGATGGTGTTTTCAGGGACACAATAGCAAGATCCCAGAAAATGTGGCAATTAGAGGCCTAATTAAAAACAAGTGACTCAGAAATGCAAGTTAGAGACAAACCCAACAATTAAGTTGTAAGTAACAGAACAAAAGCTTCGCAGACCCTGCAGAGTGTTTTTTGCCAGGATGCTGTCTTTTCTCCAAAGGAGTGATCAGATCTGTGCCTGGGGTTTGTAAGTGAATTTGTTTTCCATCTACTTCATATTTCACCATTTCTGCTGCTTTTTCTTGCTTTGGGAATCTGGGGTTCACTAAGGCCAGGGCTCAGATCTCATTCTGTGGCCAGGGAAGCAGCATCTCGGATGGGAACTGGAGAGAGCCTCAGCATCTCACAAAGTTTGATGTCTCAGCCAATTTTAGGCTTCTCCTTCAGTGGGGATCCAGCTGCTACAATGTTTTGCAGTCTCATATCTTGGGAATTTGCTGTGCTAAAAACCCACACACAGTTCCTGAGCACAGTGCATTCTAGCTCTTCACTTTGCTGCCTGTGGTTCAGTACTCTGCATGGTAGTCTGATGTTTGAAGTCTCTCGCTTATCATATTTCCAAATACAAATTTATGGCCTTACAGTTTCCCAAACTTTTGGAGGTTGCCCTGCATTGAAATGGAACTGTTTAACCTCTGTTGCAACTTTCTGAGACTAGTTTTTGACCCTGCTCTCTCTGGATTGTTTCCCTACCTTTTTTCTCCCCACACACATTTATTTTTGTGCTGTCTTTCAAACCTGGGGAAGTTCTTGTCCCCTTCATTATTGCTACTTGGATATAGTTTAAAAGACTATTCCCATGTCAGCAAGCAGCAGTTAGAGTGATATTTATATAGCATGCACTATTAAATATTGGCAAATACAGCTTTTTAACAGTACCCATCCTCCATTGATCTGCACAAGGTCAAACATCAGGGCAGTGGTAGAGTGCAATAGGTCAACCTGGGTGCCCATCTTTGAAACCCTTTCTCAAAGCTCTGGTTGGCAAGTTAAGCGAGGTAATGAAAGAATATATAAAAACACATACTGAGTCAGGGAAAGGATTTAAGTAGGGCCTTCTTTAGGAAGAGCTGGTGGCAGGGAAAGAATAAAAACAGGGTTTAAGAAGGTCCAAAAAGCAGACCTTGGGTTTCAGAAGTGGGGTTGTTACATTACAAAAAACAGACGTTGAGAGTGTATTGCTCCTTTACAGAAATAGCACAAAGAAGTTATTGCATTTCTACTACTATGGGACTTACTATGTAAGATGCCATTTAGTGAGCCAGCCCCACTAGACAACACGAAGATCAGACCTTCGTTTTCCCTTTCTTCTTCTTCTTTTCTTTTCCCAAAGGCAATATTGACGAGTGCTCATCAAGAAATAATAGAGAGCAGAAGCCAAAAGACACAGGCTTCCCAGCAAGCCTTTGAGCCTTGACCACCTCTGAGATTTGTGTCTCCATGTTGCAGCTCTAACAGTCACCTGCTGCGTTTGCCCTCCCCGCTCCCTTGTAATAAAACAAAATACAATGAGAAAAATGGCTGAAGAGAAGAAACCATGTGGGGAGACAAAGAGGGGGAACGTTACATGGGCACTAGAGACGTCAAGGCTATGTATATATGTCTGTGAAACACAGTTCTTCAAGCCTTACAATTGTAGCTGCTGCAGCACAAGTGTACTCAACAGGGTTCTACTTGAGTTTCAGTGAATAAGATTTTAGAAGCACTTTAAAGTGCTGAGGCCCATTGGAAATAAATCTGAAGTCACCCAATGGACTGCTTTTTTTTCTTCCACCAGCTTCCACTTAAAAACTAATATAGACAAACATCCTCTAACAGGGGGCCAGATCCTGTCTCCATTTACACCGGTGAAATGAATGCTACATCAGTAAATAGCATTAAAATATTCAAGAGTGTCACTCAGAGAAGTAGATAGCAAAAGAGGTTTATTGGGTTTTGTTTTCTCATGCATGTTTGGGGGTTTTTAACTTACAGTTTCATTGCAGTAAAATGCAATGATGAAAGCAACAGCAATACTAAATGAAATAATTTATGTTCACTGCTTTCTTAAAGCAACAAAATGTAATTGCATAAAACCAGGATTAAAACAAAGGTGAATAAGGGTTCTTGATGATTCCAGATATATTCCTAAGGAGATCACCAATCCTCTAATCCTTTTCATTTGCATGTCTTGACAATAATACCTGGTGGTAGTTCAATATGGAAGTTTGATGATACTTCATTAATGTTTTGAAGAAGGCACACAGAGTTTGGGATTATTATATCAAGTTTTGCAAGACTCATGCAACGTGTGCTTATCTTTCTTTTACTTCGCATTAGCTGAATAAATCACTGCTCTCTACAGTTTAATCAACTGCTGTGGATCACACTATCAAGCTAAAAATAATTGAAGGGGGATTAATGAAATAGTCAAGGAATATGTCCAAACACTCAGCTGGTGATTTCTCACTGTTTTTCTTTCTATATTGTTGAAAGAGCAGTGCTGTACTATTGAACTTCTACTGTAAAATACTCTCAACCCTTTTTTACTACTTCCCCTCTGCTGTGCTTATTTTCTTTTGTAAAATGATGTAAAAATCTATCAGATGGGAATGGTAGGCAATGGCTTTCCATTTGTGTTTGCCAACACCAGCTGCAAGGCTTTGCTCTCCTCCCTGTTCTCCCAGCATCTTCCCAGCCTTTTCCAATGGCTGGAGACATCTCAAATATGTAATGAAACTAGTTTGAACATCAGACTGAACTTTGTTATCCCTTTTTTACCAGTTTAGAGGACAATCTCTTATATCCTTTTCTTCAAATGATCGTAGAATCACAGCATATTTTGGGTTGGAAGGGACCTTAAAGCTCATCCAGTTCCAACTCCCTGCCATGGGCAGGGACACCTTGCACTAGACCAGGTTGCTCCAAGCCCCATCCAACCTGGTTTGGGATGATCTCTAGGTCTTCTTAGTAACATGCTAGCAAGCTCGTCAGGAGGTATCTTTAATTGCTCATGCAAAATTTCCATGCCATATTCAGACTTTCCACATGTGAACTCCATCCATAGCCAAGTGTGGAGGATCTGGTTGCCATCACTGCTTAACTGGACATGATCATGATCTTTCCAGTTGCTGGCTTGTATCTGAGGAATTGTATCTTCAATTCATGTGGCAGAGGCTGATTTATTTGATGCCAAACTGCACTTGTCTATGACTGTCACCAGTCCACTGTGAGACCTTTCACGCAGTTGCAGAACCACTTTCAATATTATGCTCTTCTCCAAGAGATACCACATTTAGTCATGATCATTTTAAATAATAACACAAAGCAAATAGATACCAGATATGAACAATTGAAATGGACAACAAAATACATGATATAAACAATTAATTGATGGCATGGCATACATAATAAAAGCACAAATCAGAATATAAGGACACGGGATTTTCAACTCTGTCCCCATCTCACACCAAAAACGTTTAGTGCAGCTGAGGTCAGAGATGTCTGGAGATTAAACACCTCAAAAGACAGACAGTAAGCAGGATAGATTTTCATTCTTTTTGTAAATATTCCAGCAGATTCCATGTTGTGTCATCTGGATAACCTGTGTCGAGGGTGAGTTTATTTAAAAGAAAGCATTTGTAGCTATGCAACACTGAAATCCACAGGAAGATGGAGTCCACAGAGCACCAGCTGAAGAGTAAACCTTTTCCTGGCCAGAGGTTATTAACAAAAAATTAACAACCAAGAGTAAATGTCTTCTCTTGCTAGGCTGGGAATAGAGATACAACACATTTACACTCCCATAAACGAGATCAAATTTGTCCCTTCCTAATTAATTGTGGGTCATATTGAGACTTCACCGTTCTTTACTTTGGAAAGCTTGAAATAACTTCAAAGAACATATTTTAATTGACAAGTGTATTCATTGCCAGAGAGGGGTATGACATGAAAAGGGGATTAACACCCAGCTGTGCTCTAGAGGAAATTTAAGGCGCAGACATACTGTAGATCAGATGAAGTCAGCATTAATGCTCACGAATGTGAAGTTTCCTTGTCTTCACTAATGCTGAGCAGTGCACATCTGCCAATTATAGGTCTCTCCATTCTGGTGTCCTGTCTGTAGCGGCAGGTCTGTTCTTCCTGACTCACTGTTCCTATTGGATTACTGCAGTTGTAGCTGCACATCTTCATAGTCAGCAGAGTATTTGCTTCCTCCCTGAGGTTACTACAAAGCTGGAACAAGCTGACGGCTTCCAGATCTCCAATGAATATGCCTCACAAAGACAAGAACACTGCGATATTTCGGAGCTTAGCGATGTTACTCGGTGGCTCTGATCCTCCTCTCCGTGAAAGCTGCTATGAGAAGCATCTCCTGCCTTCAGTCAAACTATCATCTCAACCACTCTCCTGGGCCGCCTTCCAGCAGCTGTTGTGATAAGTTAAGGGTTATTTAGGGCCCATTACAAACTGCTGGGGATTGCCATTGAGTAAGGAATCTAGCCCACACTCCATACAAATGACAAGCAGATGTTTGAGGAGGGGAGGAGGCTCGTACAGCACTTCTGCAGCTCCAGAGGTTTTCCTTACAGAGAATCGATCTTCTGACACCAAAGCAATGACTTCAGGTTTTCCTTGGGTCAATGAATTGCATTCTGATTGTGTGGAGGGTACCACAGCATTGTGATATGGGTATGGATCGCCATTAAATGGAAACAGCTTGCTTTCTTTTTCCCTGACAATACAGGGTGATGGCGAAGCGGTTGGGAGCAGGCCCAAGCTGCCTGCTTTAGGGTACTGAGAAACAGAGGCAGGCTTTTGCAATCATTGGTCCAGATTGTGAAGTCTACAGTATAATAAACTTAAGAGGTGGAAAAGAATCTACCAAGCTATTCCATTCCCAATCCAACATGAGGCTGCTCATTTGTCCGCAACACCCTGTGTCTATAGTGCTTTGGGAAGTCCAGTTTCAGAAGTTTGATTTTTTAAATTATTATTATTATTTTATTCTACTTCCCTGATCTAATCATTAGAAAATATTTCATTATATGAATCAGAAATTTCCTTCTTCTTAATGAAATCTTCTTCTTCTGAATTAATTAGTAGCACTGATATCCATTCCTTTTCTGCCTTGACGCTTGAATCCTTCAGATTTCCGTGGTATTATAACCCCTTTGTCTCTATTGCTTACCACTTACTGCATGGTGTTTAATAGAACAGGTTTTCTTATCTATTCCCTTTAAGCTTTCCTCTGCACACACTCTCTTCAGCATGCTGATATACTTTTGGCAACCACCTAAGGACATATGTCACACTCTAAGCCTGCTCGTAGCCGAGTCATGTAGAGACACACACTTCACTGCTGTAGGAGGTAGTGATGAGACTGTAGAGTGATGCCACCAGGTCTAACAATTGAATAGAAAGGGACACTCTGCCTTCCCCATCTGCTTGCCCAGGAATACCTCACATCAAGTGTAGGAAGCAACACCACCACTGTTACAATTGCTGGTGTCCCATAGCTTGGCTCTGATGTTGGAATGAAATACAGGGAATAAAACCCATCACAGTTTAATTTGAAAATGCTGGGGAGTTGCAAGACCAGCTGGGACATCTGCTAAGAGCCAAGAGACCTTGGTGTAGCCTGATAAAATGCTCACATTTCTTATAACAGAAATCATACCCATCAACAAGCAACAGTGTGGGAAGTGTGGAGATGTTATTGTCTTTGGAATTGCAGTTGTCTTTGGGAGAGAGAAAGGCAGGGAACAATTCATGGAGAAAAAGAATAACCATGGCCTGTGTTCTGCACTGGGGAGCACATATACAGGAATGAGCAGCCCTTGTCTCTGTCTGCTTTTAAGATTACCTCCTGTTTTACAGGTGTGGAAGGTAAAAGGAGAATTTCAGGCAGCCATTTGCAGGTATTGAGCTATAGAGACAAAATGAAACCATTTTAATTCTATTAATAATCGGGTCTGGATTTACATGTCCTGCACTGGGGTTGCTTAATTGAGCTAGACTAGGTTAACATTTACTGGGACAAGGCAACAAGGATTAAGCCAACTTCCCGTTACTTCAGAGGTTCTAATAAGCCATGACATATTAGACAGTCTGCTTAACCTGTTTCTTCTGTTCCCAAAATAAATTCTGGAATACGTGCATCTTCCTCCCAACCTTCAGCTAACAGAACAAAGCTACCTTTCATTGCTGCTATTGTTTCAAGGCAATAAGAAAGCATCCGCAATGTTTCTGCTATAATTAAGATCATTACGCTAGTACCCTGCTGTAATTCTTTGCACTCTTTGACTGCATTTCAGCAGCTCAGGTCACAATGCAAGGGAAGCTTGAAGAACATCCCATTGCAGCAGGCATAGACTGATTATCTCCACTGCACAGTCTTCCAGGCTCTCCTTCAAGGTCCTATTTCTTATCTCCAGCAATGACTCACAGCGCAGTGACATAAACAGCATGGGCTACATGGACCTTCTACTCCACACAAATCCCCCTCTCTGTTTCATGGCCAGCATCCCCAGCCAAGCGTGACAGAAGGCATCTGACCCATTTATCAGCCAGCTCGCAAGTGGTTGTTAGGGCTTGCCAGCCTCAAGCTGCTTGAACCTTAAAGACACAAGTGCTCCTGATACATAGCTCTGTATTTCTCCCACCATGCCAGTCTCTTCCTTCATTCGGGCAACCTTTACTCCCTCTTACAGCTCCAACATTGAATTTAATCCTGTTTACATATCAGATGCTGGAGCACACTCAGTTTTTTAAGCTTCTCTGTACCTTCAAGTCCTGTTTGCTCCTTTTGTTGTTCTGGAGGCTGATTCTCTTGATTTGGGAAGGTAACTCCGTGGTTGCTCTAAGGAGTCCATTCCCCTGGTTATTACTGTTATCTTCTTATTTCTCCGTGCCTGCCAGATGAGCAATCTCCTTCAGCCTTTGCATAGACTCCTTAGATGATATGAAAATGTTTCCTGCTGAGATTTGAGTCCTGCAGGCAGGGCCTTTAAGCATTGTCCTTGGACCACAACATCCTCCATAACAGAACTGCAGAACATGGCCACACTTGCAGCATCCCCACAACCAACTTACTGTATGCAGGTGCCTCTCAGAGACAAGATTGGTCTTCAGATGGTCTTTAGAGTTAATCAGATCTGAAATAGCAGCAGTTATTTCACTCTGTGAATCAGGCTGCTTTCTACTTAGGAAGTTGCCCAGCCCTCTGCTGTCAAACTGGTGTCTTTCCAGAGAGGTAAAACACATGTCTGACAGTTGCTGCCTGCAGTCTACATATTAAATGAGGCCTTACAAGCAATACAGATAAAATGTTCAACAATCCAGCTCTGTTTTATTTAAGAGACTGTTAAAGAAAGAAAATGGCTTAATAGCCAAATTTAGAAGGAGCACGTGAAGTCACCACTGAAATATCCATTCCTGAGTTCATTGAAGCATCTGCATATTTGAATACACTTAACAAGGAAGGAAAGAAGCCAAGACATGTGGCAAGGGGAGGGAGGAAGCGATTTTAGCTGTTAAGCTTACAAGTTTGGTATGAAAATGTGCTCTCCAGCAGATAATGCTTGCCCCGCAGTGACAGAAGAGCATAAACATCTCAGAGTTGAGACTGGCCTAACTGCAAGACTTAGACTAGATCTGGACCAGGAAACAGAACATCTCTGTTCAGTTCCTGGTTCTGCTGCCAGCTGAGGCATCGAGTGATTCACCACATGGGTTTGTCCCTTGATTTTCTTCCTCTTTGCCTCTGCTTCCCCAGCTGTAACTGGAGCTCTGCTTTCCAACACACCATCTGTGGTCATTTCATAGGCTTTTTTTATAGGGAAGTCATTTTTATTCATAACAGGGTTTGACATGGAAACTTCTATTACTAATGAGTGCACAGTCCTCTAATCATTCTACCTTTCTGTTCACCTTGCTGTGATATCCACTTCTGGGAACCACAGAATTGATGGAAACAAACAGAAACTTCTACATAGAAAGAACTTAGCCAGAAAACAAGCAAATCCTTTTCTATGGTGATGGATAGGTAGGAGCATGGGTCATTGCTAGGAATAGCACTGTTCAGCTGCCTGTTCTTTGGCCAGGGCCACAACATTTGACCTGCCTTGGCCATGTTTTCTATCATCTTGTGGTTCATGATTTATTCACTTGATGGATGGCACTTTACGGATGTCAAGCAAAATCACAGCCCTGACCTTCAGAGAGACCCCACCTTTATGTCAGCCGTGCAGAAGATAAACAGCAGCATAAATACTGCTGAGGTAGATAGCCTTGATCCTGTTAGGTCTCTGCTAAGTGTTTTTTCATAGCAAAGTGTACAAAGAACCCAGGCTTTCATTCGTCCATTGGCATGTCCCTCCAATCCCTGCTTATTCACCTTTCATTCAGAAAAGAGAGTTATGGGTAATGCATAGGCAAGCGCGTGACCAGCAGGTTGAAAGAGGTGATCCTGCCCTTCTGCTCTGCTCTCGGGAGACCTCACTTGGAGCATTGTGTGCAGTTCTGGTGTCCTCAACATAAAAAGGACATGGAACTGTTGGAACAAGTCCAGAGGAGGCCACGAGGATGATCAGGGGACTGGAGCAGCTCCTGTATGAAGATAGGCTGAGAAAGTTGGGGCTGTTCAGCCTGGAGAAGAGAAGCTGTGTGGAGACCTCAGAGCAGCCTTCCAGTATCTGAAGGGGACCTACAAGAATGCTGGGGAGGGACTCTTCATCAGGGACTGTAGTGACAGGACAAGGGGTAACGGGTTCAAACTGAAACAGGGGAAGTTTAGATTGGATCTAAGGAAGAAATTCTTTACTGAGAGGGTGGTGAGGCACTGGAATGGGTTGCCCAGGGAGGTTGTGAGTGCTCCATCCTTGGTGGTGTTCAAGGCCAGGTTGGATGAGGCCTTGGGTGCCATGGTTTAGTGTGGGGTGTCCCTGCCCATAGCAGGCGGGTTGGAACTGGATGATCTTAAGGTCCTTTCCAACCCTAACTATTCTATGATTCTATGTGAGGAATTCTGCTTGCAGACTGGATTCCAGAATCAGGCCACCAAGCTGCTTTGAGCAATCATGGCTCTGCATTTCCTATGGCTCTGAGGGAAAGTTTCTGTTTGTTTGGTTACGTTTTAATCTTGTTGCTCCTCCAAGACTTTTCTTACACTGATGGCTGGCCAGTGCTGGTGAAAAGGCCAATCCTGCAAGCATGGCAGGACTCAAGTGCTCTGTCTCCTGGTGGATCCCCTGTGCTCATGGGCCTCGGAATCAATTGCTCATAATGCACTGTACTAAGGTGAAAACTTGAGGAGAAAGAGGGGAGAAGGGAGAGAGAGAAGACATCTGTTTCAGCACGTAATGAAATCATAGCTGCAGGCAGGCACGGGTGAGATCAAGGGATGCTTTTAGAATATTAACAGCATTGTAAAACAATCCCTGGGGGTGCTTTAAGAATATTTGATTTGACGACAACACGGTTCCAATTCATTCTTTGCCAAGAGCTGGGAGAGACAGCATTCACGTTCTGTAATCCCCCCCAAATGACATCTTTCTTTCTTAAATGCCCTTTCATTATTGTTCCTATTGTTTGCTGATTTGTAGGGCTCCATGTAATAGCCTGAAATCAGAGATTAGGGAGATGAGGGGGCAACTTGGCAATGTATCTTCTCTGGCTCCTGCTCCTTCACTCCTAGACAGCCTGCTCTAAATGATATCTGCTCTATCGATGGACTTCTCATGAAACATCCATTTCATTTCATTTGTTCTTTTTACTCTTAAAAGAAAGAGGAGGAAGAAAGAACATTAAATTCAATGCTGAGCAAAATTACATTGCTCAATAACCTCGGGAGGAAAGGGAAGGAGCAGGGATTTCCTTAAAAACCAAATCCAAGGTCCCAATTATTGTTCCGTTCAAGCGTGTGAGCCTACCACCACCTGGCTCTTCCTAGGTCTCTGCGATGCACTGCTAGCATGGGTTAAAGAGCAGGATATCACACTGATTTCATGGCTTGTGTAATTAATTTACAATCAAAATAAGAAGCACATTTTCATTTACTAAACAGTCTGAAAACTACTGTAAATATGGAGGTACCTATTTCCTTACAGCTTGGCCAGCTGCGGGTTTGGCTCTGTTTATGGTAGTAAAAGAAACAATACCAGGGAGTTAGGGTTTATATTGATAAATAACAGCTAAACAACAGTTAATGGAGGTTCCTGACAGTGTTTTCACCTGGGCCAAACAATTTCTAAGCTGGGCTCAGACATTAGCATGGGCCAGGGAGCAGACCCAACATGTAGAAGACTCCAGTCACCCTGTTTTGGATACTAGGAGGGTTTATTATATAGATGAAGGGTTCTCCATGCCAGTTGGCCTCAGTACCAGGGAACAGTCCCAGACTGTTATTTACTGTAGTAAAATATTCAGTTTACTAGTGTAGATATCTCCTTTGTGTCTCTGATTTCAGTTGAGCCGTTCCCAGATTAGACTGGTGTAAAATCTGGTTGAGGACCAATACATTATTAGTATTCCTGTTTAGCAATAAATGTAACCATCAAAGGCATTTGCAGCTATTGTTGCTGTTTGCTTGTTTGCATGTTTGTTTGCTTGCTTTAATGACGAAAGTTTAAATACATGTTTCCAAACTTACAAATTACCAAGGCCATTTCTTATCTTAGTGAAATGCTTTGATTTCATCCTTAGCCTATATAAACCCTGGGCCAACTGGAAAGCTGCTGTAGTTCTTGCACTGGTTTATAAAATGCAAACACAGGCCAGGGAAGGGGTGGGATCTGTTAGCTAAGGAAGGGACACAGAGAGAGTAGCAACTAATATTGACATAGTTAATATACTGCTTATACTCCACTCTCCTGGAGTGTTTTTACCTCTGTAGTCCTATAGGAGAAAACATTGCCCTGAGCCTGAACCCAACACTGGCGTCCCAACCATTACCTCTGCCCTTTTCCTTTCACATTTACCTTGTTCCCAAAATCCTGGAGTCAGGTATGTGGAATACACCTTCTCTTCTCCTTCCCCCATGAAATAGCTGCCCACTTTGATATGAATCTGCTAATTTGAGCTGAAAAGCATGAAGCAAGAGAGCTACAGGTATGTTTGCCTTAGGCCAGGATCTCAGTGATGTCTGTCTGCGATCCTAACACCCCTTCCCCAAACATTTATGCAGAGCCTTTCCATGGAGAGCAGCTTTGCACATCAGCATTAAATCAGGGGTTTAAACCATTATCAAGCCCAGCTTTCTGCCTGCTCTCCTGCTGTTGCTGCATCAGAGATAGTGGAAGGGAAGGTGGAAGGATGCTCATGCCTGCCATCCTCATGCCAACCCAGCTTATACAGGGTAAATAAACTGCATTATAATGCTGGGCTTTACAGTAATGAACTTCCATGGCACATTCATTTCCTTATTGCTTCTGCCCTTATAGAACCATTAACTTGTAGAAGAAAGGGTAATGTGGAAATACCCCATGTCACTGCAAGTCCAGCCAGGCCACCTCTGTTGCATTCCTGGTCACTGCTTTTGGCACCAATCTGCTTTCAGAGCTTAGGATGACTGGCTCTCAACAGGGCAAGATGACCATTTGGTGCAACTTCTTGCTCTTTATTTACCATCCAAAGAGATGCCAAAGCAACTGCTGACTGCTGTTAGAGTTGGCTGGGGAGCAGAGCAGAGCCCCTAGACCATGTATTCCCACCATGACTGGTTCCTTTCCAACAACAGTTCATTCCCTTGGCTTCTGCATGTTCCCCCCACCCCTCATCCTCAGAGGCAACTACTTAAGAAACAATCCTCTCCAAATCTAGGCCATGGAGACCTCTGCTTGTTTCCATTAAGCATATAATTACATGGAGAATGTTGTTTGACTCATTGGCTTCAGTCCAAGCCAACGCACAGGCACTGAACAATGCCAGGGTAGGAGGTAAAACACATGTGAATAAGATTTCCATTTACAGCTCCTTGCTTTGATGCTGCACTCGTCCCTCCTTACACAGATCCTTCCCTGAATTACAATTTTGGCCTAACACAAGCTCTGCTCGGCTGAGAAAGCTCAGCTACGGGCTTCTCCTCCACATTCCTGGATGAGCTGAGGTGCAAAGGAGGCAAAACCACACTTAAGAGCCTCCAATTTGGCTAAAATCTTCACACCCTCCCCATCCAGATGTTGCAGCATCTGGGGATGCGGAGCAGATGGGAGTTCTGGTGCAATCCTGACCACGACAGCAGGGTAACAGGGATGTGAGACCTGCCGTTACCCTAAACACAGCATTATTGTCTCTCATAAATCCTCCCTCAGACCATAGCTTTGGCCAGCAGTGGATCCTGCTTCCCCAACACACCATACAGCAGTGAACCACGTTGGATGCATTTGATTTATTTCCATTTCTGCACTTATTTTATACCAGATGAGTGTCCCCCAGATGCTTATGTTATCCCAAGGAAGGAGACACACATGGGTAAAACTGAGCAGCCAGGGTGAGACAGGCAAAGGTCTTTGCTTTCATTTTGTGTCCAGGCAAACATTTCCCTGCCTGGAGAGCTGTGAGGTGCCCAAACCCTGTGTGCCCAGGACCTTTTGAAAGCAGTCATAGGAAAAGCAAGTAAAACTCAGAGTCTCCCATCAGAGGGAGAAAGGGAGAAGGAGATTTGAGAGAGGAAAGCCATAGAGATGGGGAGTGGAAAAATATCTGTTAATTAGATCCATGTCCAGACTAGTGCCCGAACGAGTGACCTATAGATTTGGCTCTTTATAAGATTGCCATCACCAGGATATTTAAGTGTCTCTATATGATCCCTTTACAGAAGAAATAATTGAATGCTTTTCCGTTTATGTCCCAGCATCGCATCCCCAGTACATCTGGGACTGAGCAGATGAAGATACTGAACCCACCCTCAGATGAGGGAAGAAGCCAAGGAGCATGGATCAGCCTCTGTATTTCCCTAAGAGCAAACCAGGTTTTTAAAAGGATCACATATTCCACCTCCTTTCCCTTTTAATTACCGCGTGTCGGGCGCATCTGCCAGCAGCAGGACTGTGTGTGCCCAAAAAGAGGGGCAAGGGTTGTATTTACACATCCATAGGCTCCAAGAGAGCTGCAAAGTCATCCCAGCCATTAGCAGGACCAGAAGACTTTCATCTGCTTTGGGGATGCACTTATTGCCACTGCACGGGCTGCGAAGTGAATGGTGTATGTTCCCCACCTTTAGCATCACTGTGGCTGTTTGCCTCCAGCCTGCTGTGCCTTATCAAGGATGAGAAGAGGTGTTTTCTCCGTCATTTCCATTCCCATTAATACAGTTGTATTTGTGAGGTGTTTGTTTACATGAGCCTTCTCCGTTCGCTCCTCTCAGGGGAGCCATTAATTCATCTGCTTTGCTTTCCATCAACGGGAGTTGACGGAGTTATGGGTTAACTGCTCTGTTCAGAGCGAGTGGCAGCTGCTGGTATCACTCAAGCTAAATGAAAACACAAATATCTCTTTACCTACCCAAGGAATCAGCTTAAATGCACAGGCCCCAGTGTTTAGGTTCAACCTGTTTGTAAACATAATGACCCCACATGGCATTGAATGCGTTTAGTGACAGCTTGAACACCAGCCTGCCCCAGGCCCCAGCTACATATAATTATGGAATGAAACTTCAGACATGCCTGAATTATAGCAGGCACTATCCTCGTAATGCTAGAAAGGAGCCTAACTTTGGAAATAATACCTTCTTCCTCAAACCCAGGCCCCCTTGCAGGTCCTTGGGGAGGAATCCTTGCAAAGCAGAGGCTCCCAAGGTCACAGGCTACATCTGTGACCATGTTCTTTCTTCTATGGTTCTTCATAGGCTCATTTTGGCTCACTCTGGGAAGGAGATTTCCAAAAGACTCCAATTTCTTAATTTTATACCTTTTCATCCCCGGCACTGACACTTTTGAAGGCTGAAATACGATGCAGTGCAGCCCATACCATAAATGCGAACGTTAAAAGGTTTTTTGCAGGGAGCTGAGCTTATAAAGCCCCATTTTACTCCCCAAGTGAAATGAATGGAAAATACTTCCATGTAATTTAATGGGCTCTGGATCGGATGCACAGTTCACAAAAGCCACTGCTGGTGTAAAACCCAATGCCAGTTAGGAGACGACACAACAAATTCACTTGTCAGCGGTCAGAAATACAGGGGCAGAAAGGTGTTTTGTTGAATATCTTAAAATATAAAGTGTCGTAAAACATGATTTACAAACCAGAAAGTTCAAAGGCAGGGAAGAGCAAATCTCTCTGGTTTTGTTTTACATCCATTTCTTCTATTTGGGATACCAAGAATTGCTACAGAAACAAAAGGGAAGGGAAAGAGGAAGACAATGCTGACTGCATTGGACTGTTTCAACAGTTTTCAATTTGTCTTCAGTTTTCAAGAGAGGTAAAACCATGGCAGAGACAATAAGGTGTTAACAGAAATTCCAAATAAACAGGGAAACTTCGGTCTCTAAGCAAGGAGAAATGGATGGGGTGTGGACATGAAGCAGAGGGGTTTCAGCAAGGCAGCTTCCATGAGCAGCCGATCTGTTGGCAGAAATGGAGCGATATTATCTCTCAGAGTCATAAATGTGCATCTGATCCTGGGTGGTAGGGGCTAGAGCTGGAAAAGATGTATTAGAATGGTTATTAGAAACCCTGTGTTCTACCACTTGAAAACAGGCTAGAAACACAGATTTTTCAGATCAGGTGAGATATTGCATGCCATGACCTAAACTGGATATAGATCCATCTTCCAGTTCAGATGGAAAAACGTTTCCCAATCTGTTTTCCTTCCCATCCCAGTGTATTGCCCTCTTGCCTGAGCCAGTGCAACTACTTAGAATCATAGACTCATAGAATAGTCAGGGTTGGGAAGGACCTTAAGATCATCCAGTTCCAACTCCCCTGCCATGGCCAGGGACACCTCACATTAAATCATAGCACCCAAGGCCTCATCCAACCCAGCCTTGAACACAGCCAAGGATGGAGCATTCACAGCCTCCCTGGGCAACCCATTCCAGTGCCTCACCACCCTCTCAGTAAAGAATTTCTTCCTTAGATCCAATCTAAACTTCCCCTGTTTCAGTTTGAACCCGTTACCCCTTGTCCTGTCACTACAGTCCCTAATGAAGAGTCCCTCCTCAGCATCCCTATAGACTTGTGAAAGCCCACTGCATAACCAGTTTGATTTTAACCTAGCCCCATTACAGTTGGGGTAGATTTACAAAATACGAAGGTAAGGATTTGGCAGACAAGGGCTCTTTTTTCCTTTTCATTTCCAGGCCATTTCCCTGATCTGCTTATGGTGTGCTTTTACAAACAGCTGCATCAGTATCTCCAGGGAGGCAGCGAGCAGCAGGGTGGCTGAGCCCTGGCAGGAGAGAACATCTCAAGCTGGGTTTGTCACCAGAAACGCTGAAACGTGGAGCCATCCCTCCACTGAGGTTGACATTTACAAACCCAGGAGCCTGAACTTTGCTAAAAACAAACTTATGTTTAAAGGATTCTTGGCAATTGGATTGCCTGCTGATCTCTGCATCCAACAGATGTAAGCATCGATCCGGCTTCAACTTGGGCAATGATATGTACAATGAAACATTGGGCTTCAGGAGCTCATGGCTGAGGGGATGTTGCCGTCTACTCTGTCTCCATCTGTACCACTTCCTTCTTTACAGATATAGTTGTTATCTAATAAATTAACATTTGTGTACTGCTTTGAATGTCATGAGCACTAAATATAGCTTCCTATTAGCTCATATCCTGGCAAAATATTTCTCCCATATAAATTGCTTTTTTAATTGAATTATCCTTTGCGATTTCTAAACCATACAAACTGGTCAGACCTCTGCTATTTATCATTCTTCTCTGTAAGTGTTTGCCAAGGTAGGAAGGAAATTGGGTCAAGAACTTACTGCAAAAAAGCAGATAAGCATTTTACTTCACTTTTACGTCCATGATTCTGACGAGCCTAATAATCTTTGCAAATCATTAGCATGTCATGGCCCAGAATCCATCCTGAAACTGTATGATCTCACCTAATAAGTTTCTTGTTAGACTCCTAGACTCTCTCGGTCATCTTCTTAATAGTGATACATATCCCCCAGATTATTTATTGAAATGACATGTTTAAAAGCATCAAACAGGACCCTTTTCCTTGGCTGTGAAATAGCTGAGAACGGTTATATCTGTCTTTCATAAAATGGGCCCAAAAGGTTAAACGCTTTGTCCAGGATCACACAATAAATTAGTGGCAGAGCTAGGCATAAGGGAAACCAGTGCTGTTTCCCAGACTCTTGCTTCTGTGCCGAAGACATGGATATCTCTTCATCTCAGGAAGGACTGCATGGTCCAAACAAAGATGATTAACTCGCTACCTAAACCCATGGCCTCCATCTCTTAAATTCTCTTGTCTTTTAACCTTGTGCAAGGTCAGAAATGCACACAGTACACTGCAGGAATAGTGGCTTCATGATAAGCATCTAGCCCTGGTGTTTTGGGTGAGGGATTTTTGTTTTCATTTTCCATAAAATCAGCTTTCCAGAGATAGAGAATCATCTTGTGACTTTAAATGAAACGTTCACAGTTCAAAGATAGCAACTGAATAAGACCTGTGTGTCTTTCCCAATGTCCTTTGCTATGTCTCAGTTAAATGCTGGAGCCCCATTACTGAGTTTTGCATTGTTGTCTTTTCCCTCCTAAGACATATAAAAGATTGTGTTTGTTGCACATATTTGAAACAAATAGTAATAATTAACATTTATATAGCATTTTCTGCTTTCTAAGCACTGCACAAACACTGACTAATTACTCTTGCTTTAGTGTAAATTAATGTAATCCTACTCTGCTTTACGATCTATTTGCATCTTTTGTTGACTGAGAGCTAGTTCAATTACTTCTAATCTTTGGTCTAAGTAGTCATTAAAGGTATGGCTAAGAAGAGCCATTTACATCTTCAATTGCCTCCTCCCCTCCCCAACTCCTTCATTTGCTTTTCCCTTCTCTTCCCACAAGGTCTTTTTGCTGCATATTCCTCAGGCTGGATTCCTGGGCAGGGTAGCAAAGCTCTTCTTCAGCACAACAGTGAGCCTTTTTGCTTGCTTCATTAAATGACACACAAACTTTCTCTTCATTGTAAGAATGACTTAATAAGCAGTTGTGTTTTGCCACAAAAAGTCAAATACAAGACATCTTCCTGTCGAAAACTGAATGACTTATCACTTAGTCACTAAATAAGTGCTCTTAGTACTAATAATCTATGATCTAGTTTCCAGTTTGGACTTGGATAAATCACTTAATCTCTTACCTAGCATTTTGTCTACTGAAAAATGTGAAAACTACTTGGCTTTCATGAATGCTGGTACAGAATCCAATAACTCCAGTAACAGGCTTCTGAAGTGCAAGTAGGAGCTGGGGTTTGTGCAGTCTTGGCCATTGACTTCCTGCGTGACCTTGTTCCGGTCACCTCCTTTCCTGTCTGTGCTGTCCACCTAGGGTCCCCTTGGAGTCAATAAAGAGTCGCTGCAGGTAACATCTTACCTGTGTCTGTAATAGATGTCTGAAATACTTTTTTAATGAATCTTGCCCTAGAAATGCCTTTTTTTCTTCACTGATTGTAGAAGGAATCAAGTGTGACTGGCTGTAGATGTCTGCAGGACTTAGATCCGAAGTTAGGTGAGACAAATTGTACTTATATGGGCAGCCTGCTCACCCTGCCGTGTAGATTTACAATTGAAACATAAAATCAGAATCTCAATTTTACCTTCTGAGTTTTTACCATGGTGGTAAAAAGGACACAAGTAAATAAAAATAAACCCTGCTGTTATTCTGATACTTTGAGCAAGTAGGAAAGCAGAATTTTGCAAGGAGAGTATAAATGCAGTGGTTTATGTTTTTACCTGAGCTACAGCACCACTCGTCATTACTTATTAAGGCCCCTCTTTAATACATAGAATCATGGAATGTTTGTGTTGCCAGGGACACCTTTCACCAGAGCAGCTTGCTCCAAGCCCCTGTGTCCAACCTGGCCTTGAACACTGCCAGGGATGGGGCAGCCACAGTTTCTCTGAGCACCCTGGGTCAGCGCCTCAGCACCCTCACAAGGAAGAACTTCTTCCTTATAGGTAACCTAAATCTCCCCTGTTTAAGCTTGAACCCGTTGCCCCTTGCCCTATCATCTTGCAGTCCTGCAGCATTTGTACATCTGGAAGAGTTCATCAAAGTCTATTTTGGAAGTTCATACCCTGTACACGTCAATGCTGAGCTGCAACCAGATGTAAGTCCTCTTGACAGAGTATAGTCTCTGTCAAGCAGACAGTGATTTGTGGGTTTGTTGGATAGAGTTCTCTTTGTAAGAAGGATTGCATCTGCTTAGAATGTTCTTAGAGGTGATACCCTTCCTTGTTATTGCAATGAGGGAGCCCTTTGTTTAAGACAAAAATGAAATAGTGATTATTTTCTATTTCTAATTTACTATTTTTATCTCTATTTTCTCTTCATAGCATTTTACCTAAGAAAAATACACTGCCTACTGCATAAGCTTGATGTGTAATTGAAAGTTAAGCTTTGGACGCAGTAGGGGTTATACTGATTAATCAATCCCTAACATCTCTCAATGCACTCTGATTATCTCACAGAGAAGTCCTAAAATAAGTCCACAGACAATCAGAAATCAATTCATGGGGCTTTGCAGCCTTTTTACTGATAATTCATATTTTAATAAACTTAGTTTAAAGTTTTACTCTTTGGGGGATTTTATCAGAACAAGAAAACAGGCTTGCTTCTTTCCCTGCTGAAGGAAAGCGAGGACAGATTGCCCAGTACCACAGCATCTGTGACAAGAGCAGGGGCAATTTTACACGTGATACTGTGGTAAGACAAGGACAGGTTGTCTGTGACTAATCCTGCAGGATTTTGGGGTGTTACTTGCTTGGGTCCTGTAACCTGGACAAGACACTTGCCTTTGCCTGCAGAAGAGGGATGGTAATACTCACATTTCCCTATGCTGTTTGTCCTACCTGATTAGGAGAGAGCTTTCTGCCTTTGCTGCAGAAAGTTTTCCATCATATTGTTCTGCAGAGTGTCTGTATAAATAGTGTTAATAAATAGGCAGGTACAAAATGAATCTCTGCCTCGCAATGCTTTTTGAGCATACATTTGAGTATATTCCTTCAAATTCAGTTGAGCCTAAGGCATCCGCTGACATTCGATTGCAGTGGTAAAAGCCAATGCAAGCATAAACTCTTATTCTATTACTTTCACAGCCAAGCCAAACAAAAACCCCAAAACCCATTACATCTCTCCTTCAATTCAAGCTGTCACCCTGTGAGCAGCTCAGACACCGAGTTGCATCCAAAGGGTAGAGAACAGGAGATGTGCACTGAACTCTGTTTCGCATCCAAGGTTCATATCAACGTGATGGTTTAACTGAGGGATAGAGATACATGACAAGGTTTATGCTTTAAACTTTATCTACCAACAGTGTTCTCTTTCTTAGCTTTCCTGCAGCAAACACAGCCACTCCTGATAGTGTCAGTGTGTTTGCAGGAAGGATTAGAGCCTGCAGTGTTGACTGCAGGGAGAAAAGGCAGACATGCTTTCTTTCCTAAAAGAATCCCAGCCTTCATTCGTTTCTCTTCCGTAAGATCAGAAATAATGTGTAATAGTGATAAATAACGCAGATCTGAGAGTGGATACGAGTTCAAAGCCTTGATCTTAAGGAAAGGGCTGTGTGCTTTTTCACACAACACATAATCACATTGGCGGACTACTTACAGAATGTGACAAAGGCCGAAAGCATTTAAGAGTCAAATGAGGTTAGACAAAGTCTCATAGGACAGGTACATGAAGGCCTGTCAAATCCAATGGTCCTGCTAAGAAATTTGCTGAACTTCTGGACGTGTACTGAGGGCAACGACCAACCTTATTCCTGAAATCACTGTTCCCAACTACTGTCCCCTTCTTCTTTTCCAAAGCACTCATCACTGGGAGACAGGATATAGAGCCTGATGGTCCTTGAGCAGTATAATCGTTCTGCTTTGCGTGATTTCAGGAGCACTTCATAGGATGGTCAACTAGATATAGACAACAGGCATGGAGTTGTTGAGTATAGTCAGCTATCTGAGCAGTTAATGCACAACCCTGAATAAAGTTTTCCTGTGTAAAAAAGAGTTCTGCTGATCTGAATCCTTACCATGATGGCTAGTTCTGCTTTGTACACCCATATGCAGAGAAAAGCCATTGTTTCTTCCTGTATTTCCTAAAGCTCATAGAAATGCAAACATTGCTTATGACTGCATTGAGTACACGGATAACAAAAAGATGTAGGTACCTTGTTCAGTTTACTTGGCAAAGAAGCAGGGATACATGAGCGTACCTAAGTGTGGGAATTCCCTCGCCAAATGGTGGGATAAAGAGGCATGCATGGGATTTGTCTGGGGATTCTTGCTACGTTTTCATGTGGGCCACCATTCTATGACAAAAGGTCCATATAGGCCACAGAAGACCACTAAGAATTAGATAGAAAGCTTACCTAAGAGTGGGTACAAAGCTTACCACTCTGAGTGAGCCTTGTACCAGCCTTTCCTTATTGTCTAGGAAACATCAAAGACATTTTGGTGTTTTTACGATAGAAAACAGACTGATTTTAGGGTTTGGAGGGAAAAGTAAAGAGTCCCTCAAACAGACTGAGCAAGCTTAGGGCTTTCACTTAGATACCTCTGAGACACATTCAAGACTTCATCCTATAAAATTCAGATTAAAGACTTAAATCTTAGTCTCCCATATCTCAGATACGATCCCAGATTAGCAAATGGTGTGCGATGGAGGAAGAATGGGAATGCTTTAGTGGGATTCATTCAGTGACCGCCTGCATGTGATGCCATGCAGGTCTTTCTCACTCTGGGACTCATCGATATACAGGCTGGTTTTGCACAGTTTATGGATGTCTGGCACACCACACACCTAAACCTTGAGTCTGACATAGCGAGTCAGGAACAATTTGCAGGCTGAGCCTAAATCAGTCTACATTGTCAGGCTGGCTCTTCTGGCATTTATTATTTAAATACCTTATGCATTATCTATTAAACCGAGGTTTGAAGAAAACCCACTTTGTCCAAGAACGGCTAATAGACTCATAAAGAGTATTTTAATATAAAGGCTAGATTGTTTCCAAAGCAATTTCCATTTTGGGGAAGGCACTGGAGGGTTCTGATGACTGCAGCTGCAAACTGCTTATACTAGTCAAAAACTATTCACAAGCTTCTTAAACTTCTGGCCCCCAAATCTTCCCTTAACATAGGCTGAAGGCTGCAGCCCATGAGGAAAGACTTAGGGGTTTGCAGACCAGAGATAATTGCATTCCAGCTCCCTTCATGTTTTCCCACCATCCTTCAAATCTCAACTACTGTTTCAAGCTTTTCTGGGCCTCCAGCCTCATTGCATTGCAGTTTTATTCACGGAAAGGTCACAAACCACATCTTTTGGCCAGGACGTTACCAACTGCTTAGCAAGCCTCTTACCAGTAGAAAGAAAGGCTTAGTGGTTGGGATCAGAAAAGGGAGTTTTTGTTAGTTTCTTTAAGCACTGGGTTGAAGCCAAACAGCGTTAACTTGACTCTTCATTCTTCTCTCTTGTGCCTGCTTCTTTCCAAAGCCTTTGCCAAAAATGTGAGAGGATGTTATACCTACAGCTTAATTTATTTCCTAGAAAGACCTCCTGGGATTTGAACCTCTGTTATAAATCTGAAGCTTAAAGTTTAATAAAGAACAGAGCAGTCTTTTATGTTATAGAAGAATCTCCCAGAAACCTGGTAAATAACATCACACTGTTTAAGCCAGGGTCGGGTATTTGCTAAGATCACATCGTCGCAGCCTCTGATCACCTGGCAATACAAATTTGGTTTGAATCACCCCTAAGTACATGCTTAAATATTTGCTGAATATATCAGAAGATTCAACACTACATTTCTGCTGGCTTTGTGCTTTAGACCAGGTGTGGAATGGCAGGCAATAGCACAGATTTTTCTGGACAAACAGAAATGACCATTTTATGTCATGAAACCAGCATATGAAGCCTTGAAGCAGGCATTTGCATCCTTATGAAGGTGTGGTAGGACTGTCACAGTGAACTGTATTGTTTCAAATAAGATGTTAAATGTCAAGTGATAACCAGAGCCACAACGTCATTTAAGCATCTGAACTCACATCTTCAGTTGTTGCTTTGGGTCCTGAGTTGGAGCTTATTTCTCAGCTAACATTGCTGGTCTGACCTCAATATCCAGTGGTGTTTTGGAGAAGATTAATGTGCACATGGCAAAAAAACTCTCTTTTCTTTTGTGTTTGAGTGGGGTTTGCATCGTTCACCACGGGACTTCACTGGTCAGACACAACTGCAATTGTACATGCTCCACAGTCTTTCTGACTGAAGGGCACTATCCAAACATGAAAGAGCATCTTGTTAATACCTGAGATTCATGCGACTCCTCTCACACAGAGATTTCAGACATGCATTGGCCAAGAATTCTTAAATTAAGTATTCTGCTGTGCTTATGTGACTTGATTCTCAACAAATCCAGGGTTCAGGATCAGACTGTGCTTGGGAGATCAGGAGTCTGCTCTCAGTTGTGTTGCTTTCTTCTTGTACCACCTTAAGCAAGTCATTTTGACTTCCCACGCCTCAGCTCTTCCTCTATAAAGTGAAGAAAAGGATACTTGCTCACTACTTACCAGCATTAGGTCTTAGTTAATGATTTGATTTGTGGAGCTCAAAGGAGGGAAAATAAAATCCAGCTTGCTGCTCAGTATTCCGTGGCTGTAGTCATTCTACAAAGGGCAGCAGCAATAAAAAATAGGGGGGAAAAATTGCCTTAAGCAATGGAATGAGAAGATCTACTTTAAGAAGACAAAAAGCAGGCCCTGCCAAGTAAGATGATGCCATTTTTGCATAGGCAGTTTTGTGGAGGAAAACAGATGACTGTGGGAAGTCGCTTTCCTTATTCCAGCGCAAAGGTGAACTGAATCAACCCGCCAAGGATTCACGTGTTCATGCAGACAATGTATTTCACTCTTCCAGGTTTCCCATCATCCCATTGCCACAATTATATAGGAAACACGTAAAGCTATCTCTACCATTTAAACCCTCACATTTTGACAGAAAATTGGATGATGTGACATGCTGCCTTCCAGAACAGGCGCTGTCTATCACCTTGCTGCTAATCTCTGTGATTAGTGACCTGCAATGTAAGTCAGCTATCAAAGACCACCTGTCCCTTTTGCTGTAAGCACCTCCTAGCATATCTCTTTGTGGTGTCATACTCTCTTGTCTGCTTTTTGATTGATGAAGGTTTGTCTTTTGAGCGGTGACTCAGAAAATAAATCATTCCCCTTGCCATTCATTGAGCGCGATTCTGCAGCACAATGCTGGTGTGGTTAATCAAAGCTCCAAAGAGCAACAAAAAAGCAACAGAACTGAGAATGAGGAGGATAGATAGAAAGGATAAAACATAATAAAAAAGGATTATTTGGGAGCCAACCAAAGAAAAAGCAACATAAAAAGAGCTGCAAATAAGCATTGTGTTTACTGCACTACTGCACCAGAACTAGAAAGCTCATTTCTTTGTTCCGCTTCTTGACATATATGCAAGGATGCAAGAAGAGTCCATCACCTCTCAAAAATATAACTATATTAAGGAGTCTGATTTTACAGGCTTTAGCATGTGAAGAACACTTTCTGGGGTCAGTGGAATTTTTCTGAGTTGAATAAATAAGGCCTGGAGGAATCTTCTGTTGTGAATTATACTCCAAACCAGCTTGTGGTCCAGCTGGGATCATACACTCAGAGGGCTGACAAAAGTAAGAATGGCTATTGCCATTAACTGGCCTGGAGTAAAAAAATAAGGTGAAATTTTATATGTTATGCAGACAGCAGTATGATGAAAGAATCAAACCAAGCCAGAAACACTTTATTGTAGGACAAGAAAGCTCTTCCTAAATAGAAATGGTTCAAAGCATGATCACGGAACAGTTTGGAGGTTTTGGAAGGGACCTTAAAGCTTATCCAGTTCCAACCCCCTGCCACAGGCAGGGACACCTTCCAGTAGACCATGTTTCCCAAAGCCCTGTCCAACCTGCTCTTGAACACTTCCAGGTATAGGGTAATAATCCTCTGCATTACTTAGGGACTGAGATCATGTCATATCTATGCAAAGTACATTAAAGAGCCTAAAATCAACTGCATTTGAGTCTTAAGTTTTCAACCCAGAAGGCTTCTGTGCTTTTGTGGAGGGAGGAGTGAGGCGATGGAAAGGACAATATTAGAAGCTTTGGGTTTTTATATCCAGCAAGTTTATGGAAGCTTTTAAAATTATGAGGAGCAATCACGAGCTAGAGGCGGAAAGAAGCCGGTGGTTGAGTATGTAACTGAGATGAGTGTGATTCTTTGTATTCATCGTGTGCCAGAGAACTCAGGAGAAATGTGAGGTGTTGATGGCACGGGTGAAATTGTAGCAGAAGTGAAATCAAGACACAAGGAGTAGCAGATAGAAAAATAATAATCTATCACAGAAACACTGTGAGGCAAATTCCCTGACAACAAAACTCTATTGAAGGCGAGGTATTGAAACCGTCTGGGAATTGGGCCATAAAAATGAGATGACAAGAACTGCACGTCCATGGAGAGGTGCTGGAAACTCACTTAAGTCAGTTAAATGCAATGGTTCCTTCTTTAAATAAAAAAGAACAATAAAAAAATGCTCCATGATGTGTTTTGGGGTGACCTTTCTAGTTGAAAAGTCAAGCCAAGTGGCGAGAGACGGAGAAAGAAAAGGGCTAAGGAGAGTTAAACTTATAAAGACAGCAATGACTTGGGAATTGAAGCACTGCTATAGAGGAATGTGGATGTGAATGGTGCAAATTTACAGGGCTATTTTTGATGAACTGTAGGAGGAATTTCAGATTTTCAGCACCTTTCTTTACAAAAAGAAAAACCTTCATCTGGTGGGAATTCAGTCAATTTCCTGATGGGTTTTTTGGCCATTTCCTATGTTGCAAGGTTACTAATGGTAATTACAGACCCTGTTTGTACCTTGTGGCTCTAACTGTGCAGAAAGGTTTTCTTGCCTTGTGTGCCCCTCCCAGTAGAGGGTTTTTAAATGACTGGCCCTTGGTGCCCTTGGTAGGAGTTGCTGCAATACTCGTGAGCAGATTGAAGCCACCTTTCCCTATTTCTTTCTTATATAGTAGCCACTTCTCACTCATATTTTGCTATCTCCATTCCCCGTGACAATAAACCACAATTTCAGTGTTCATTATAACAGCTCTTACTACAACGCCATTGTGAAGGAGCCTATTTTAAGGTGTTTTATTAAAAGGTCTAACAAACCTGCTCCTTTTGAGGGTTTCACACAAACAGAGAAGGTATAAAGGAGACAAACCAATTCAATAACAGTTGTAAAAAAAAAGTCACAGTTTTTCAAGCCAAAAAAAAGCTTTGATTTTGTTTTAAGGGAGGAAGACAGCGCACTGAAAAGCAATCAGATGCTCTGTTCCTTTTATCTCTCTCCAGTGTGAAATTGCCAATATGCCTGATTCAATACAGCAAAATAGCTACCAATATTCAGTAGATCTCTTACCTGCTACTACTGCTGCTTAGCATAAAACCACTTCCTTCGCTATTGCTTCCACATTCAGCCTTTAGGTTTTGCACCTCTCAGGCCTTACGTTTAACGTATGTAAATTTCGGCCAGTGAGTAATCCCATTGGTATTGAACTCACATGAATGGATTGAAGCCAGTGAGTTTGGTGGGTTTAAACACATGTTTAAAATCAAAGTGGTACTTAAATCTCTGCGGCTGACTTAAACATAGCTCAATTATAAGACACTCCAACCTTTCCCCCCCCACTTCCCTCTTCCATTTCTGTTCAGTAATTTCTATGCCTTTTGCTGACAAATAGGAAGTGTGAACTTGGTCTGCTGCCATCACGGGAATAGATTGGGAGAGCATTAAGTGGATTTTTTTTAGGTAGTGTTTTAATTTCCGGGAAGAGTGCCACAGCAACTATAAAAGTCTTTGGAACTGGGATTCTGTCATTGCGAAGTTCATTTGGGAAGTTAAAGGGACAAAACCTGTAGAGCAGTCTTAGCAAAGTTAGAACTGTCAAAATAGGAGTCGGACCCCTTTTTTCTTTACCCAGTTGCAGGTGTATTCACAGCGATGCAGCATCTCTTGCTATCTCCTGTAGTCTCTCTTCAGCTGAAGAATTTGCTTGGTTATGCTTGTGCTAGAAAGCAAGTGAGGAATTAATAATAAAAGGCTGTTTTCAAGCTTCTGCATCAGTATTATGATTTGTAGGTTATCAGAAACTGTGCAAAGAGTCTTCCATCAGGCTCACAGTTTTGAGAGCCACAAATGTTATGTTACATTACATCCCTCTAAACCAACCTGCAAAGCTCACAGCACATCCATCCTCAACTACTGCACCATAGCTGTGTTGTGCTGCAACACAAACCCCGGGCACAGCATCTGAGGCTGAGGTCTAAGAGTCATAGAGCAGTAAGATATTATTAGTAAGTTCAGGATTTGGCCTTTCAGGAGAGAAATGCCAACATAATGCAGTTCAGTCCTTGCCAATACATTTCCATATGTATTTGCAGTGAAAACAACCAAGAACTGATGGGTGTTTTCTGATCTTCTTCTTCTGACTGGTAATAAATAACAATACCGTGGTACAGCATTTAGAGACTCTGTTTCTGTTCTTTAGTGGTCAGAAGGACTCAGTTTCTGAGAAACTCAGCCTGTAATTACAGATTTCAATGTTTGGTTTGTGGGTTTTACCAGTAAAAACCAGTTTAGATAGTCAAAACCATATTTTACCATCTTGCTACAAGTGACTGACTTTTTCTTCTTGGTTTCTGTTGCATATAATAAAGTGAAAAGACAATTTCTTAATAATTTTGTCAAAAATACTTTAAATACATGTTTTATTTCTGATATTTTCTATATTTGCTCTGTCTGCAAATATGTCTGTTTGCATACTGGTGCATATATATACATTGTTTTTCCAAGAGGCTTAAATCCCAGCTCATGCTGTTCCATGAAGCAGAGCACTATCATTTATTTACACTTTCTCAACTCTGCTTAAGTTCTAATATATTTCTATCTTAGTAAAGATGAACCCTCTGAGTAAGCAAACATTACCATCTGATTTCTGTTCCTATCTCACCCCTTCGTTCTTTTCTTTCTCTCCCTTCCTTCTTGCCTTCTTGCACTGCCCCATTCTTTTATTCATTCATTCTGACCTCACAATCAATCAAAACACTTTTAAAACTAGAAGACAGAGCTTTTCCAAAGTTCTCTGGCTGCCCAAATGGAGACATTTCAGCACATCCTGATTTCCCGGAGATTAGGTGACTGATGGATCGAATACGTGACTCCTGGAGGTGTCTGAATCACTTCCTGTGGAAAGAAGACAAGGAAAATCACAATCAGTTTCGAATCCCCAAGTGCGTGCCCAGTTCAGACAGATGCGGGTTGCCACTTGTACGTGTCCCACTAGCTGTGGTAACTATTAAATGAGTCACACATAACTGAGACTTTCTTTTCACTGGCAATTGTTCTAAGGAGCGTTTTCCTGCAGTCCATTAAGTTACATCTCTTTTGTTCAGTGAAAGGATGCATGAAGTAGGCACATTAGCCTTTTGGTGCCCAAAGATCCTACCTGGATCCTTAAGGCTGGAAGTGGTTCTGGGCAACCTGATCTAGTTGAAGATGTCCTGTTCAATGCAGGGGGGTTGGATTAAATGAGCTTTGAAGGTCCCTTCCAACTCAAATTATTCTATGATTCTATGTCCCTGCTCATTGCAGGGGGGTTGGACTTGATGACCTTTGAAAGTCCCTCCCAACCCAAGTTATTCTATGGTTCTGTGATTCTATGATTCTATTTCTTTTCTTGTCTCTCCCAGGTTATTCCAATCTGACCACCACACAGTCGTCATTACTTTAATGTTGAATACTCAGACCAGGGTGCCATGGATGTAAAAGAAAGGAAGCCGTATCGATCTCTGACTCGGCGCCGTGACACTGAGCGCCGCTACACCAGCTCTTCAGCCGAAAGCGAGGACAGCAAGGTACCACAGAAGTCCTACAGCTCCAGCGAGACTCTGAAGGCTTATGATCAAGACTCCAGGTTGACCTACAGCAACAGAGTCAAAGACATGGTTCACCAGGAGGCTGATGAATTCTGCCGAGCAGGTGAGCCCATTTTAGCAGATGCTGCTGCAAGTAGCATGAGTTAATCTGGGGTTGGGTGGGAGGCTACCTTTGAAGGACTCTGATCCCAAAAGCAAGATATAAGGAAAGAGAGAAATAAGGAGGATCTTCATATATTGCACATACATAGGTTTTGCGCAAACCAATGTCCTTAAGCGGGATACCACTAGTCCGTGAACATTAACATCTACTAAGTCACAATTTCTGTGCCTTAGTCTTTCTGCCTCCAACAGCCCTTTGACACTTCTCAGTATGAGACCTGACCCTCTGTTCACATGCTGCACACTACTGACATGGTACGGAAAGTCCCTGCCTGCTCAGGAGACTATTTCACTATGTCATGAAGGAAGTCAGCAAGGATGCCAAGGCAGAAGGCAATGAGGGGAGAGTTCCACTGTCCACACTGTCCATCTGGGCTACAGCAAAACCCAAGAAACATGGAAGAAGGAAGATGCAGATAGAAAATAACACCCTTGGCATTGTACATGGCCTGCAGGCCGTCCATTTGAGATGGGAACATGCTTCAATATTAGAAGAGTGGGAAAGAACCATTTTTATGACTTAGAGGAGTCGATTTAGTGAATTTGGGTCACAGTAGCTATGAAAATGTGGAGGTTCAAGGGTCAGCATGGGCTCCACAGTCCTAAAAGAGATTCCAGATAGGCTCTTTTTTATTGCTACCCTGATGTCAGTGCAGTTTTTCACTGCTGCTGCTGCCTACGTGAGGCAGATTTCTGGCTCCTGCTATAGTCTCATCTCCTTTTTCCTGTAGAGACACAAGTGTCTTAGTTCAGAAACCAAGCAGAGCTTCACATAAATTAGTTTTAGAAGTCTATCAAAAAAAGCACAAAGTGGCAAAGTGAGTCAAATCGAGTAGGCAGCATTCCAGACAATGAACATAAAATAGCTGACCCAGGCTTCTCCGCGCAGCTTGGAGAAGCTGGTTGTCCAAAAGGAATGCATATAACTGCACTCATTTAACTTGGGGGCTGCTTAATTTCACTCTTCAAACACCATGCACTTGTGGTTTTGGTGCAAGACTCATCTTGAAGACACGTACAAGCAAAATGACTTGCAGCAGTATCTTTGTGCACATGGCTTTGGTGTTTGTGTTTCAGGAGAACTGCAACAAGCAATAATAAACAAAAGGGCCAATAGGTGTTGTAAGTAATACTTTGGCATCATAAAAGGAGTTTTCCTCTTAGGAACTCTGAAATACTTCATCCTCTCTAAGGAATCTACAAAGTTATAAAGAAAAGGGAACCTTTTAGGTCATTGAGTTTGCTCACTTCATACAATATATTCACCGTGCAGGATAGATGTGAATTAGTATAGGTCAGCGGTTTTCAACCTGAAGGTCTATGAGGCCGTGCAGGTCCACGGACTTCTCCTAAGAAGCCCACAAAAGACAAATAAGATAAAGCCAGTCTATTGACAGGGAGTATAAATTTGCTGTAAACAAGTTCATCTTTCCCTAGGAAAATTGTGTAAGGTACTAAGAAATAGTGAAAAACACTGATCTAAATGGCTGAAATTAATTGAGAAGAGCTTAAGATTAACCATGTCAGGGCACCAGTTCTGCTTCTGATTTATCATAGAATCATAGAATGGTTTGGGTTGGAAAGGACCTTAAGATCATCCAGTTCCAACCCCCTGCCATGGGCAGGGACACCCCACACTAAACCATGGCACCCAAGGCCTCATCCAACCTGGCCTCGAACACTGCCAGGGATGGAGCATTCACAACCTCCCTGGGCAACCCATTCCAGTGCCTCACCACCCTCACAGTAAAGAATTTCTTCCTTAGATCCAATCTAAACTTCCCCTGTTTCAGTTTGAACCCCTTACCCCAGATTCTTCAATTTATAGTTTTCTCCCAGTTTATCCTCAAAACTGGCCTGAAGATCTTTGGCAGACTCTGTGCCTCATTTTCCACTGGCAGAAAGCCATGAGTGCACCTCACTTTGTGCTGCTGCTTGGCCTCATGCCACCTGAAAGCAAACCTCATTAGCCTGCTTGACATCAACAAGGCAAAGTGAATTTTTCTCCTGCATTGGTTTGGGAGGCAGAAGGAGGGAAACATTTCAAATTGACCAAATAAATTCAGTAAATAAACAAGTCAGCATTTAAATGGTTTTAGCTCAAGTGAGAGTGCCAGCAAACGTGCAAGTCAGCACAGGAAAAAATAGACCAGATCTGAATTAAAAAGTCTCAGATATTTATTATCTTCCTTTTATTGACTTGAGTTCTTCCAGCTTAAAAGGCAACGGTGGGCATAGAATATGAAAATCAATGCATCTCCTGCTGTTTATTGCAAATAAATTTGATTTTCAGTTAATTGTAGCAGTCATTTTTCATAATTTATGAGCTGCTGTAATGGGAGAGCATCAGTCATGCTGCACATTGATGTGTCTGATGATGTGGCTTGTATCACGGGAAGGTGGAACTCGCCATCGGTGACTCAAACACACAAGCAAAACCAGAAGATGACCTTTTACAGTACTACATGGAGGGTGGCTTTAAAACTATCTTGGCCTTGCACAAAAGCCAAAACTGGAGCAGAGGAATGAGGTCTCTGGGGAGATACTGCTTCCTTGTGTTAACAACATAGGTCAAGTTCATTTGCTGCCTCATGCCATGGAGTGGCAGAGGACACTCTCTCACACCACTTTGCAATCAAGTTAAATGGATTCATTTGCCACAAGCTTGCATTGTGCTTCCCAAGCAAGGCCCCGGTGTTTGATGGAGGTGTGAGCCCTAAGCAACCTTATCTGTCCACTCTGTGTGAAAGCTTCAGTTTTGTTCAGTCAATTAAAAAGGTGTGAAGTTCATGAAAGCTTTATATAGTCTGAGTATTATCAGCTGTAGATCCGTAACCAGCTGAGCCCTGGTTATTTCTTCCTGATGGCAAACAGTTCTTTCTCTAAGCTTTACATGGAAGCGTAGCTCCATTATTCATCTTGCATTCAAACACCTTCTTGCTCTCTATGAGCTGCAAAGTCAACTAAACGAAAAAGTGCAGTAAAATAGCATCTACTTTGGGCCAGCTGGTCATTCAATGCATGTGTGCTATAATACAGACCTTCCCCACACAGCAGGGCTCATCGAAAAGCCAGGGTGTTTCCTCAAGTGCTAAACCAGACTCTGGAAAAGTATAAATCTGACTGTTTCTATTGGATGCACATTTTCCACTGTGTGATATTCAACATCAGCAAACGGAAATGTGAGGAGAACCACATGATTGTGTGGTTTTGAGAAGGGACAGAATCGGAACTCAGTTTAGGATACAACCTCAAGGTCCAGACCTGACGAGCAGATGTCAATAATGAGTAGACATGAACTTGAGTGGTCAAATGTAGGTTTGGGCCCAAACTTTGCTGGAGATCTCACTTGGATTTGTCTCCTTTGAGCATGTCTGTGCTGCAAACACTGCTCAGTTCCTTAATCCATCCCATCAAGGCATAGTGTAACAGGATCACGAGTGCGTTGTGCCGTATAAATGCACAGAGCCGCTAAAGGCATTCAGGAGTGACCAAGCTCTTTTAAAGACATTCAGGGCTGAAAAACAAAAGCATGCATTAATAAATAAATGTGGCTTAAAGTGGAGCTGCTCATTGCTCTCCCCATTGTGCAACTTTCCAAAGTGTGATAATGTTTGAAGCCTTTTTCATGTTGATTTGCTCTGATTTTGAAGTTCTGCAGGTAACTAGGCATGAACTCACTCAAGAGTCGTTCTTCAGGTTGTATTTTTAGTCAGCAATTACACGTATTCACAGCCAAATAACCTCTGCTGTGACTGTCAGAATGAATAGCTAAACTGAGTCAAGGTGTGAGTGGTCAGCAAGGGGAAAGTGAGATTGCCAAAGGAAATTTAAATCCCCAGTATGTAATTTCAGGGGTTTCAATGAGCAGAATTCACTTGAATTTCCTATTGCAGTAAAGTTGCCAAGTGTATGGTAGGACTTTTGATCATTACATGCCTCATTTTGCTTCTCTCCCGAGAAGATTACTTTTTGCCTCTCATAAATAATTCCACCATTTCTCTGTCTGTCTTTGCTTTCAAATTTGATGATTTCATTGAACATGCTCTGTGTTTTTGTCAGGTTCCAGAAGCAGGAATGCAGCTTCTTTTTGGTCTTGACATGGTCACTTGGTCTTACACTAAGCAAGACCACAAAAGAGGGGAATCTTTGGTATGATATTGTTCCATCTTTGGTGTGATATTGTTCAGTCTTTAGTATGATTTATTCAAGGCCAGGTTGGGTGAGGCTTTGAAGGACCTGGTTTAGTAGAAGGTGTCCCTGCTTGTGGAACTACGTGAGCTTTAAGGTCCTTTCCAACCCAAACCATTCTGTGATTCTATGATATATAGGACACAAGAACTGCTGTGCCCCACTTGAAGGCTGAATGATTCTGCCCTTGACTTGTGTGATGTGAACCAATCCCCTATTTGAGAGTAACCAGGCTGCTGTGTTTCCTCTCAGGAGCCAACTTCTCTTTGCGAGAGCTGGGTCTTGAAGATGTGACACCCACACACGGGACTTTGTACCGGACTGATATTGGGCTGCCGCACTGCGGCTACTCCATCAGCACCGGCTCGGATGCCGACACGGAGGCAGACGTGGTCATGTCACCTGAGCACCCCGTGAGGCTCTGGGGACGCAACACCAAGTCCGGACGCAGCTCCTGCTTGTCGAGCCGGGCCAACTCCAACCTCACCCTCACCGACACGGAGCATGAGAACACTGAAACTGGTAAGTGGAGACAGCGCATGTGATATTAGCCTTGGGCTCTACCGGGAATGCCTCTTCTTACCACTCCACCTTAATCTTCCTTAGGTTTCGTGTTGGGTTTTATTAATCAGACTCAGTGAAAACACTCTTCTAATAGCCCCATGTCGTGGCCTTTTGTACTGTCCTACGGAGTGTTTGTTAATAAACTGCTGGAAAAGATCCTGCTTATTTATCACAGCGACAGAGATCATTAAGTGGCTGTAATGCTCTCCCTGCTTTTTGCAGCTACCTTTCAGACAAAAAAGCATTTAAATCTCCCCTCCTCTGGCCGATGCTGCTCTTATCTTTGCTACAGATTTTTGGGGCACATAATTTCCTTCTTTTCCTTGCTGGTTCCTTGACAGGAGCCGTTTCATTTATGCAAATCAACTGACTGCTCTCTGAAGGAAAACGATGGTGAAATCTTTTTAGAAGCCTCTTTCTTTGTGCGAAATAAAAGCTGAAGGTCACAGATTTTTTATCTCTCTAACTCTGTCTCCCCAGCTGCGGGGACTCCTGCCTGCGTTTTGTAGGTCTGCGAACCTTTTGGTCAGCAGTTCTGCTAAGCAGTGTAGGAGAAGAGAGAGGGTTTTGATTCAATTGCAGCTTGACCTGGGAGTTCACACAGCCCTATATGCCTTTGCACCTTTAATTCAATTATGGCACAGCCTGCTTCTTAATATAGCCGCTGTGTACAAGTCATCGGGAGCTTGAGCTCAGCGCAGAAAGCTGATGTGAAATGACTGTGTTGCTTGTTCTCTTTATGCTTTTTGCCACAGTATTACAGTGACAAATGATGATAACTTTTCCTTGGGAAGCCGTGACATGGTGAGACATACACCACCCACATGATTTTATGTTTAACTCCCAACAAAATTACAGTAGAAGCTTAATAAGTTTCTGCTCGGAGATAATGATATATTAGGTAAAGTTCAAAGACAAACAGCCTTGCTGTTTAAAGGATGTACAGAAGAGCCTTTTTAAATTATCTTTACGGTATTTCTTTACTTAGTGTAGTGTCTTACAGGGTTGCGCCCATTTGAACAGGCAGACACGCACTGCCAAGATGATATTGTTTTCCTTCCAAGCCTTGTGGCTGGATAAAAACCCAGAGGGATCATCACGGTCAATTAGAGTTTTGCACATTCCCAAGAAATCGCTAGGAAACAAACCAAATGCAAACACCTTGCACATCCGTCCCATTCACCTGTATCCGAAGCTCGCTCTTGTGCTGTCCATGGTGGTGTATGAGCAGCTGTGATCCTATCCCATACATTTTTCTTTCTATGCCTACTAAGAAAAGCATTTTTGTTAAGAGGGAAGCATTACTTTAGCTGCTGGAGTCTTTATCGCTGTTTTCCGTAATGCTATCTCTACACGTGCAAATGCAACTTCGTACCTACAGATCACTTACAAATGAAATTACATTAGCAACAACACATTAGCAACAGCACAAGCCTTGAAAGGCTTTACTGAAAGTAAAAACAGAGGCAGTGGTACTCCTGTCAGGATTGAGTCAACCTTCAGTTCCTCTTCCCTTAAATTCAATGACACGCTAACAATCTGGTGAACCACCATTTCATAGCAATTAGAAAAGGGAAGACAGAAAGGTGGAGAACATACGTGAAGGGTTTTTAAGTGCTTTACAAATGTAGCAGGAGTTTCTTTGGGACCAAGGCATTTGCAGTCTTGGATGTTGAGTGTTTGGAAGGAGAAAGGCTAAATCATACTAAAAAATGCAGTCTGTGTAGCATAAGTATAATCTAGAATGGTGGTGTCCAGTATGTAGTTGTATTGTTTATATTGACAATAAAAGAGGTGGGGGAACTTGCGGGAAGATATGATCCAACCTATGTTGTTTGAGATCTCCACCTGGTGCTTAAACGTCCCCGGGTAGATGTCAGAGACATCGGCCAGGTTCAGGTCAGGAAAACCTGCCCAAAGCTGAAAGACATCATTTCAATATAGGGACTGCAGTTGAAACAGTGGTATAAATGTATCCAAATAACAGTCCAAGGGGAGAAGAGGAGTAATGAAAAGTGTAAATGCAAACAAAATGTGGACATTTTTGGTTTGTAATTTGGCACAGATAAAGGTGTGAGAAACTTTTGCACATAAACCTCTCCCATCCTGAAACCTGCTGATGGAGCAAATGAAGCCTGAGATCCTCTCAGAAGCTTGGTATAGCAAACACAAAGGTTGCTCTGTGTTTCCTCCCTCTGCACGTAAGCAGTTACACTGGGCCCTCCACTATAGCTATTACACAGGCTATTCTGAGAAATCCCAGATTTATAGGAGAAATGTTTTCAAGAAGACATGAAGTTTTGCTAATGGTAGCATAAAGTAACATAATGCTATGACTCAGTTTACAGGATACTTTTATTAGTCAATATTAATTGTTGACAGTATTGATAGAAGTTATAGCCTTTAGCTGAAGTCAATATGGAGCTTTATGAACCTGCCATCAATAGAAGATTTTATGGGGCCCATTAAACCAACTTTCCCAATGAAGGTTAACATCAGCAATTTTTATGCTCTTCATTATTTATCCAAAATAAATAATTAGAATTTACTTCTGATGTTTGTAAATCCAAAGCTGTCAAAGCACGATTCTACCAAGACTTTTATTGTTCTTAGAAAATGAGAGGTCTGGCTCCCTCGAAAAGCAGGTTTGCTTTTATTTCAGGAGTAGTGATGCCTTGAAGGAACAGATACGCTGCTCAGTAAGTGCAGCCACAATCCTCCCCTCTGTCTTTAAGGAAACCGATGAAGTGCTCTGGTTCCATGGCATATTACAGTCCATAAATCACTTGTACAGGCAGCTGGCATGAAAAGCCACGTGCTGCTTTATCTAAACTATACCCAGGCCTTCCAGGGGGTTGAATACTCTTGCTAGGTTAAGAATTTGTTTTCACTGAAGAGTTAGCTTGAGTTATAACTCTGGCATTGCCCTGAGCTCAGATCCTGCACACCCAAACAGCTCCAATGGCCTCCTTTCCATTGGGCAGTGCTTTTTGCTCAACCTGGATGGTCTCTTTGCAGAATAAGGGGAAAGAGGGAACAACTCAGGTTACTGCATCTTGTCTGGGGATAATGCAATCACTCTCTGCAGCCAATATAGCAGTCACTTCGAAGAGGTTATCCTGCAATATGATCATCGTAGTTAAGCTGATATTGTGAACTCCCATTAACAGTTCGGACCCACGCACAGGGAGGAGTTTGGTTCCTGGAAGAGTAGCAATGGTATTCGGAGAACCTCTTTCTTACACTAGATCATACTGTTTCTCAATAAGACTGATTTAAGCAAAAGAAGTTCCTGAAGTGGGTGGTCATTTGGATCTGAGCCTGGAGTTAACTGGCATTACCTTAAGCAACCCTGAAGAGGCTTTGTACTGAGCCAGCAACTGCTTAATATAGAGAAGAGCACAATGAAGGAGAACAAGGTAATAGTCTTCCAGAAACCGAGTTATTTTGCACTTTGTTACTTTGAGTTACTTTGAGTTCAATCACAAACTAAAAGTAAAATACTCATAAAGATATGAAGTAGAAGTACTGAAAAAATACAGTACCACAGAATAATTTATGTAGGAAGGTACCGCTGAGGTCTCTGGTCCAGTCTCCTGCTTACAGCAGGGATAACTGAGGTCAGATTGGGTTGCTCAGGGCCTTGTTCAGTTACACTGTGAGTACCTCCCAGGATGGAGAGGCCACCACCTCCATGTCCTGGTTCTGATGCTGACCACGCTTGTTGAGAACAGCTATTTTCCTAATAGGCAGTCAGAATTTCCACTGCCACAACTGTCATCCACTCACTGAGCATCTCGGAGGACATTCAGACTCCACCTTCTGTATATCACAATACCTGAAAGAGTTAAAAGACAGCAGTGAGGTCTCCCTTTAGCAACCTCTTTCATCAGCTGAACAAAGCCACCTAGATCATCCTCTCCTTGTAAGCAGTCTGTAGGCAGTTAGGCACTGGAGGAGACAGTCAGAGGAACTCCAGTGCCAAAAGTTTTTAAGCGTAAACTAGACAAATAGCTGCTGAGAATGGTCCATATTGAATGCTGTCTCTGCCAGCTGTACAAGCCTCCCTCTTTCCCCAGTTTCCATAGTTTGTAGCATTGCTGTGCTTTCTTTGACTTCAGGGCCATGCAGAACTGGTTAGACCGGGCTTTGAACACCTCAGGCTTTTGTACTGATGTAGAGGTGGACAGTGTTTGTGTGTAGGCACCCATGAATATTTCCTTTAGGTCTATGAGGGAGATCTTACACCAGACTCACCCAAACTGTTATGAATCATGCTGGCAGTCCCCAGATAGATCCAAACATGAAAGATTGGCAGGAAATGTAGATATTCCCATACAGAATCCCTTCCCACAAAGAAAACAACCAACCAACCAACCAACTTCTTTTTGCCCTACATTCAATGTGATAACAAGCATGTTTAACTTTCACCTATTCCTAAGTAGCTGTGGCAAACTAAGGATCCACTTTAGTTTTAATCTGGGCTTAGTGTTAATACCCATCAAGGCACATATGAGAAAGAGCAGGAGAGTGGGGGAGCAGTTTTCTTCATTAGCAGGACAAGTCAGCAGTGATTTATGCTGTGTACATGTGCACAGTGGAGCTGATGTTTCTCTCTGTCATCATCTCTTCTTGGGAAGAATGTGGGCAGTATCAAGCGGCCAGAAGGATCTCACAGGCAGGATGAATTACATCAGATGGCTCGAGACAGTTCAACCGAGCTGGAGATGCTCAATTGTAATGCATTGTGTAAAGAAATTCTTGCAGCAGAAGTGTTGCTGAAGTGTGGGCATTTTCTTATCTACTGGACTGAGACATTAGCAAACAGGAGCTAAAATTCCAGTTCTAACCGTCCTGGAAGCCAAAATTCAGGCTACAGGACACTTACTGTCAAATCGCGCTGTGCTGCTTCTTTCCATCTTCACCATTCAATGTAGGCAACATTCTGCAAACAATTCTGCATGCATTTCATGTGTGCAGAAGGGGTGAGAATGGCTCTGCTGGACTCAAAGCTCCCATTTAACAATGAAGTGGATGCAGGTACAATCAGCCCCAACACTCCCACCATGCATTTGTTGGTCACCTCGTTTCGGAAGAGCAGTTCAATCTCAAGGTTCATTTGTCTTTGGCTTCACCTCTGAAATCACCAGTCAGTGCCAAAAGTGGTATGGTGACTATAGCAATACAGACACTCACTCACTGGTGACAAGATTAAGAGCACCAATTCATTTTACTTTGCTGGACCCACATCCTACAGAGAGGAATAATTTTTCTTTTAGTCACTACTGTTCAGGGATGCATTTAAATGAGTTTTAAAACTGTTAAGCAAACAACCAGCCCAATATACAGACCCATTCTCCAAGCCTTACCAACCTGACCAGAAAGGCAGTGGATACATTGTGGTTATCTTTTGCTTTCCCATCAAATAAATTGCCTCATAGGCTTTTGTAAAGCTGAAGCATACTGGCAACCAGGATAGCTCTGCCTTCTCTACCATCACAGATCCAACCCTGAGCCATTTTAATTGACATAATGCATGATTTAAAGAGCATTTCTTGCAGTAACTGCCACACTTTCTGCTTCCACACTGCTTAAGCCATTTACTGCTGCTAGAAAGAGTGCTTAAGGAACTGCATAGGAAAGTATAGGACTTGATAGAATTGAATGCTTAGAGAAGATATTTGGAAACACAGGGGTACATTAGAGCAGGAAATAATGAAAGACAAGTCTTTCAAACAAGGAACACCAAAGAAATGTTATCATTTTATTTCCCCTGGGTAGTTAAAAATCTAACTGATGAGCGAAACTCGTTCAATGGTGTCTGATACAGACCTCATTGAAGCCTTTAAATTCTCCTGTTACCATCAGCAGTGTTAGATCATGTACTAAGTGTATGGTGGCGATCAGCTCCTAGGTGTATGGTGGTAACTGGTTTTGCTAAGCAGTCAGCATGCCAGTGGTGTGAATCCCAGTACTCTTGGTTAACTATACCACAACATGCTGTTTGCCGCTTGATTTCTTGCATCCATTTTGACTTCTTATGAAATCAGAAAGCGGTCTCAATGATCAAGACACATGGTCCAGAGTTTCATCAGCTTCTTACAAATATTTTCTCTTCAGAGCTGTTTTACCATAGCTAGGGGAGCTCTAGGCAAACAGTAACTATTTGAGTGAGTTTCTCTTCTTCCCTTCGGCTGTTGAGAGCTCATCTCCTAACGTTGCGTATACTTGCTACCAAGGGCCTTGCAAGGTTTGCCTAAATGGCTCTGACCCTCTGCATAGGAAGGATTTTTACTCAGTTTTCTTTACATTCCCCTCCCTGTTGTCCAAATCATGTTGACCCAAATCACTAGCCCAAAATACAATCCAATGTATCAGTGCAATTAGCAGTGTCAGAATTAATGTGTAATCTTAGCATTACAAATGAGTTGTTCATATCCCAGTTGATAATCCATGGTGACTTTTTATTACCATGTTTTGATGAGTAATTTCCTTTCAGGCTTCATACATTCCTTTGTTAATATTATTACCGTGGTTGCAGCAGCATCATCTATTTTTTTATCCCTTTGAATTAAATAGTGTAGTATAAAGTGCTTCCAGTAAATGAGTGTGTGCCTCAGACATGCTTCTTCTGCAAACCATGTAGGTAAAAATGCGATACTCAGGCTCTGGAGAATTCAGAAAGGAGAGTTTTATCCCCAGAACACACATTCTTCACAATAAATTAAAAGCAAAAGGAATGTGCTGTGAGTTATACTTTATTCAGTTTCCCTGATGCCTTTTGAGTAGGGGAAGACAAGAATAAATTGGAATTACCCGGTCAAGATCAGGCATCTGGTGGCTGTCATCTTTCACTTGCCTCCTATCAGTTGTGACCTTAATATTAACAAGATGTTTCATCTTGAAGTAAAAATTAGCCAGAGCCCTGTACCACTGAAGATCCATCATCAGCTGCAGAAGTTAGTGAAGAACTACAAAGACGAGTAGCAGATCCAGAAGGGAATTTTCACTAAGCTTTGTCTGAGCTCCTCAAAACTCTTACGCTGCTCCTTCCCAGATAGGATTTGCAAGAAATTCTCCATTTTAACAGTACCTGGGATATTGCAGTCTACTGAAACCACCTTATAGAGGTGTTCAGAGACTTGGTGATCACTTGAAATGTGAAGGTCAGGGGAACGAATGTGCCTTCAGGCTCTCCAACCGTAAAGATACTAATATTCCTATGAAGAATATTAGTTCTTAAAAGGAGACTTGAGGTACATGACCATCCCAAATGCTACATTCTCCTCTGAAAAATGGCTCCCTGGAAGGCTGTTACATCTCCCTCACTTGTGAGCCTGCTTTCTAACCACTGACATTCTTGATGATGGATTCCTCATATATTCTGTCCTCTTATGTTCTTTGTCCTTTTTAGATATTAGCCTTGAGACACATCTTGAAAGTCAAAAGGTGAGGAACCACCTCCCTTCTTCACCAAATTGATAGGGTTGGGGAAGCAGACCCTTAATCTCCCTCCACATTCAGCCACTGGGTGTAAAATAGCCCTTCAGATGAAGATGGCACTGTCTCTCATGCAGGATTCAACCCTCTTGAGAGCTGATCATCCCTTTGGTAGCATCTAGTTCACCCCAGGGATCTAAAAGGAGCCAGTGGCATCCATGCTCCCAATTTTGGAGGTGAAGTTACATGGGATTAATCCAAAATTAGTATTTCAATTGCTGCGTTAGTGATCAGTATCTTGATTTTTTTCCACATTGAAAGAATTCCCACTGATTTCTAGGGCTAATCTCTCTCATCACTGGCCTCTTTGCCTCTAAAGGAAAAGAAGCCTTTCCATTTTCTTCTTTTATTATTTTTATTCCCATATGGTAGGTCCCATAGAGAATGTATTTTCTGTATTACTGTAATCTATGTCTGGAAGGATGCTGACATTAAAACCCTTCACAATGCTATTCTGCTGTAATGAACTGCAGTTCAATATAGGTTAGTGTGTAGGTTTCACATTATTATTATTGTGATGATGGTGAAATCATTAAGCAAGGAAAAAATGCCCAAACTCCAGAAACTCATTAATAGCCTGGATATGGGTGGAGAGGGCATGTAGAAACGGCATTAACGGGTAAGAATTTGCTGTTCTTTTCAATGATGCTGTTAATTTTTGTCCTTTCCTTCTCCTCTATAAACTGTCTTGTCATGGAGATTTCTTTGAAAGGAAAGTAATGGCATTTATTAATATTGCTGGTGAGTTGCCAAGTATTCTGGAGGTAAATCTGTGCATTTTTTATACTATTTCCGAGTACCATAAATAACTTCTTTCCGTGTGAAACACCCTAAGGTGAATACAGCTAGGTTCAGCAGTGTACGACCTATTGCTCTTTTGATAGCAATACTTGACTTCCAGCCTGGTTTTGGGGTGGGATTTGTGTGTCATTGCCAACGGGGAATGGCTAATGCCACAGAGCAAAGATTATGGTCAGGCCACTGAGGGCCAATCAGAGCTGGCGTGGACATCAGTGCTTGGGTCAGGATGGACCTGCAGCTTGATGGTCATTTGGAGCCCTCCTGGGATAGATGGAGGAGAAGCATCATGAAGAAGAGCAAAGGATTTAGAGGGGACAATAAATTCAGACAAGGAAATGGTGATGGCTAAGGTCTCAAATCGATCTGATATCAATCACTGTGGTTAAAGAACCCCATCCCTGCAGAGTTAAGCTTGAAGGTTAAACACAGCCCAGGGATCCAAAGCTTATCTTCCCTTTGCCTTTCCTCCTTTTTCTGATTCATCCTGGATTTGTAGAGGGGCTACACCAACATACAATAGGCAGGAAGTATTATTACACCATCCCAGCCTTTCAAAGAGGCACAGCATTATTTCCTACACAAGGAAAAGGTGTACCAGGCTTGCTTCCCAGTCTGGCATTTCCAGATACATGTCTGTACTTCTGAATTCCCATTTGGACCACCATATCCACTTCCACATCCAGACTGTTAGTTCACATCTGGTCTGGTCTCCTTCAATGCCCCTTGAGGCATCTGGTTTTTCTTTTCCAGGGAAAAAGTGTCTCTACACATAAGCAAGAACAAAGGGAGAAGAAAAAGCATGTTAGTTTTTCTACCCATGCCCAGAGGTGCGTGCTGAGATCCAAATAAAGGAAAGCGCAGTTTCTGCCATGAGAGTTTTGTTCATTAAAATCTCATTGCTTTATTTCTCAGAGGCTTTTGATTAACTTTTAGCAAAAATGCCATTTTATTCAGTTGAGGGCAGTGATTGAAAATGCAGCTGTGCCCTAATTCTGCAAAGTTTTCAGTGCTGCTTTGAACTGCCCCTAAAAACTTTCATTCTAGACTCTAGGTTTTGTCCATCCCAACACAGCTCATTTGGAAAAATGTATATAAAGAGGAAACAATAACTCCTATCTGGTGTTCACATCGATTCAACATTTTACAAACTTAAATTTTTCAATCAAAATCATTCAATAAGAAGTCTTTGCCACGAGTAACTAAGTTATGCAAAGATATTTAGGGAGCAGACATGTTATGGGACTCAGAGAAGAGCTCATTTTGGGTGGGCACTGGAGCGCAGCTCAAGGCATTTAATCCATGGCTCTCCTACAGACCGAGCTTAACCTTGGCAGTCTCACTTCATTTCTCTTTCTTTCTTTATCTCAGTTCCCTTTGTACAAACGAGGATGTTATTTCTATTTCTTTCTCTACCCCCTTTTAAGTTGTGCACCCAAATATTTTCTCATCAAACATAGATATAAACAGACAAAGCAGCTCTACACCAGTTCAACCCAGTAATATATTTAAGTGAATTTTCAGCGCTGAAGTGTTCAAAATACTGGCTTCGGCAGCCCCTCAAACAGACACTGAATATATTGGGGGCTGAAAAAGACCTGCTTTCTGTTGTTGCTATTGCTGCCGGGGCTGTGAGATGGTGAGCGTCAAACAACACAGCATAAGCCATTATACAAAAACCTCTCCTGGAGATCACAAGAGCTTCCTGGGTCCTCTAATGGTCACAGGCGCCCAGGGCACTTGCTGAACACAGTGTGAAAGGCACTGAAATGTGTCTTTCTCCCGCTGCAGCACCCAGGCAAGTGGCTGTTTTCCCCTCCTGCAGCTCTCTCTGTAGGCAAGACCTTTTCATGCTGAGCACAGCCCTCTTCTCGCTGCTGTATTTAATGACCCCCTGAAGTGCTACAGGGCTTCCAGAGCCAGCTTCAGTGGTGGCAAACTCAGAAGCGAACTGCTTCATCAAAATGACAGGTTTCTGCTGCATTCAGAGACACATGCTTTGATTTCTGCCCTGGTTCGGTCGCTTTGTAGTGGTGGAGATAGATAGAAATGTTAACTTTATTGTTTAAGTTAAATACATGTCTTCTTTTAATGGAGAAGTGGTTTAAACAAAATGGGAATTTATGGCAGCCTCGACAAAGGCTTAAGATCAGAATAATCTGTTAGAGACTTTTAAATAGGATTTAGATCATTTACAAGCAGCTATGTCAAAGTCTCATGGAAAGTCACAGTAACAATTGGCTGCAGGCTATGAGCAAGAACCTAGAGCTGTTCTGTGGAGCTGCCAGGTGAGCTCCTGAAAGCCATTGCGTCTTTTGCAGGCGGGAAGGGAGATGTTTTTCACATCAAGTCGTTCAGGTAGCTCCATGAGCATGTGCAGAGGTGAGAAATCCACCAGAAGTTGAAAAGGAGGAGAGAGGAAGATCTGCATGAATAAAACCAGAGACAAGACGTATTAAACTGAAAAAGGGTAGACTGAGATGAGCTCTTAGGCAAAAGCTCTTCCCTGTGAGGGTGCTGAGGCACTGACACAGGGTGCCCAGAGAAGCTGTGGTTGCCCCATCCCTGGCAGTGTTCAAGGCCAGGTTGGACACAGGGGCTTGGAGCAACCTGCTCTAGTGGAAGGTGTCCCTGCCCATGGCAGGGGTTGGAGCTGCATGAGCTTTAAGGTCCCTTCCAATACAAACCACTCTGGGATTCTGTGATTTAAATCTTTTCTTCATGACAGGGTGTCAGCACACAGAGCTCTGATTTCACAGATCCCATGTGATCACTGCTGTTCCACAGAGAACAGTTCGACCCATGGCAGAGTAGCAGAAATCCCACCCAACAGAAGATCTTCATCATTTGGGTCATATAAGGGCCAGTGGCTGAGGGTGGGATAACAAAAATACCCTAGGAGCTATTTAAGCCAGCATTGGCAGCCAGGAATAATCACTGCCAAGCTCTCTTGGAAATGCACCCCTGTTCCAGTTCCCCAGCGACAGCTAGCGCTGTCTTTGTTAACACCAGCTCGTTTTCCGTGCAAGACTTATTTTCTTCTCCTATCTCCAGCAGGTTCAAGTACTTTTATTACACTCGGCTCAGGAGGAGGGGGGTAAAATGATGACTGAATTTCAGTTTCCATTTAAACGCAGCTTCTTGTGAATTCCAAATAAATGAAAAACAACCCCTCTCCCTTCAAAAATTCCAGCAATCATGTGCTGAATAAGAAATCTGTTGTTCACCGTTTTCTCTTCATAAAAAATGTAAAAAGTAGGAATCTGAATAAATGCATGCTAAACTATATAATTGCCGAAATAAATATGTATAGATATAGGATATTCTTTGATTTAGCATAAAGCAGCAAATTATACCAATCAGTGAGAATCAACCAGTTTTAGAAGAAAATAACTGAAAAGCACACATGCAAAACAAGATTAAAACTGATTATTTAGATCAAGGTTCTCTGTTTGCTGGTTTAAGCCATTATTGTGATTTAGCTCAAGCCACCCTGCCATGAGCAGCTTAGGGACAATGATTTACCCTTCTCATATAACATAAGGAACATGGATGGACCAAGCCTCTCTCTCTAGACGCGTTCTTCATTTCATTCTAGTTGGTTTACGTGTTTGAAATAGGCCATTGTCAATCCTCAGCTGAAATAATGGGAATCTGGAATCCGACAAAATATCTCCAAGATGCTTTTCCTTTTGGGAGTCTTAGGATGGAAATTAAATTGAGACTCAATGCAACCCCAGAGCCAGGCTGCGATGCTAATTCCCCAGGAACTCGGAGGCTGCAAAAGCAGCCGTCGCCCCATATTAGAGCATGAAGGGAAATGTCCTCCTCTCTCTTAGGTACCACAGCTTTGGATAATTACATTCCACTTAACAAAATCCCCTTTACACATGCAGCTGGACGAGGTGTTTCTCCTCCATTAAATTGCTGTGTTTTGCTGCTGTGCTTTACCGAGCAGCTGTTAATGTTCCGCCCCAGAGGTGTCTGCAGTTCAGTGATGGGTGAAATGATTAAGGCTAGCAAGGCACTTGATCATTTGGAATGAAAGGTGCTACATAAACGTACCCCATTAGTTTTATTAATGCTCAACAAAGCAAACTTTACCTGTAGCTGGTTCTACTCCTCCTCATCACTTAATACGTGTTCCCTCTTGGTGACATGATTGGTAAATGCAACACATGTGTGGTTTGCTTGATGAATCCTTCAGCTTTCCCTAAAGAAGCCTGCTTCCCAGACTGATGATATGACCCATGCTATGCTGGGGGACTGCCATGAAAGGAGTGCTGTGTTTGTAGAAGTCTGAAGGAGTGTTAATCTTGGGCCGCTTCTCAGGAAAAGGAAGGGGATGACCTTGGGCATTGCAGGCACTTCCCCTGGTGTCAGGATGGTAGAAAACTTGGCATGGGATCAGTCTACAAACAAGAATAGGGAAAGGGCTTGGAGGAATGCCTCCTGATGGAGCTGTAGAGAAAACAGGTCTTTTTAGGCAAATCAGGCATCCGTCTTTCAGCATAACAGTGTGGTTGATAAGGAAAGGGGTACTTGCATGTTTGCAAGGTGCTGAGTTCTGCATGGCATTGACTCAAGCATCTAGGTAAAGGTTGACACAGACATTTAAGCAAACAGAATATAGATGTATATATTTGTAAATTATAGGTTTAAACCATATAATATGTGATACACAGCAGCTGGACAAACATGTTCTCCTTCTCCCCTCTGAACTCATAGTGTCCCTCAGCCCTACCTGCATATGTTTGGCTGTTGACTGTCCGTCATGGTTTCCCCTGTGGATAGTCCTCGCCATTCTATCTGCATAGGACCCCTTCTGCTGGTATGCTCTCTGCCCTCACATCATGACAAGTTTTCCTTCTTTGGTTGTTTTCCTTCTGTTGGGGCTGTGAATGGAGAAAGCAGAAAGCAGAGATCAACTCACAAAAACTCCATGGTTCCTATTAAGGCTGAATGGGATATTTTCATAACTCCCTTTGGTGGGGGTCATGCCTGTTTGTAGAGGGGTATCTTCTTTCATGTGAGCTGGTAGCAAATAGGCCGGTTCCCACATGAATTTTGAGTTAAGACTCCTTTTCCTGTTCCTATTAGACCTTGGGATTTGCATGAACTGAAGCAGAGCACTGGTGAAACAGTAGTGGACAGTCCTGTCCCTCTAGCATAAATGGATGGACCAAATCCTTATTTGGTCAAAAATTAGCAACGTTTTGACTAAAGAAAGAGGGGAAAGGGTGGAAAACAAAGATATTGCTACATTAATTGTTGGATAGAGCTTCTGGAGCCGAAGCGGAGGTATTTGGACTTTAGGTATTAGAACTCAGTACGATACTTTTCAATATTTAGTAGCTATCCAATGGAAAACTTAAAATCATGGTTGATAATGTGCATGGACACTAAAACTAGATAGAGTAGTAAAGCAGTACAAATAAAAAGCTGTAAGGACAGGGCCTAAACAGGCACAGCAGAGTGCAGGCAGATGCAACGATCTACAGCTGTATAGCACTGGAAAGCTATTGTATGCAGCAGGATGACAGCCTGGAGGTCTTGGCTCTGTAAAGTGTCATGGGGTCGGGGTAAGAAGCCTCTCAGCAGCATCTCTTGGTGTCTTTCAACTCAGGCCTGGATGTCTTGCTGGAAGACAAACAAAAGGAACAGAACAACTGGGTGAAAGCAGCTGTGATATAGAAGAGTTGAGACTAATTTCTCTCTGCAAGCAGCATGACTATGGAAAAGATCAGTTTCCAAAGGTGTATTTGAGAAGGGATTAGGGCATTTTCCCAGGAGATGTTTTTACCACCTCAGAACAGAAGCTTTTTTTTGGATACTTTTAGGAAGAGCCATTGTCTGGCCTCTGAAGCAAATGCAGCCCCCAATTGTTTTTATCTCAGCCAGTGGTATGGAGGTTTGTATTCTCAGCATCAGGTTATGGTTGGTCCCACATGAGCGCAAAGGGTAAGAGAAGATATTCAGGAAGTGTTCCCAAAGACACCTAGCATCTATTATTGCCCCTGAGCAGTACCCCAATAGATTCATGTGCCCATAGACAGTGACGAACTGAGTCCTTAACCTTCTTTTACCTCTTTTCTTCTGGAGTCTCTCACTGTAAGTAATGCTTTCCAAACCTTGAACGCTCTCACGAGCCATGCCCTGTTTATCACTGTCCTCCCTGAATTGGGTTTGTTTAATTCATTCTTGGCTTTGTCTAAAGCCTTTGCAAATACGTTTGCGTGCTTCAAGAGAAGAATGTCCAGACCATAGCTGAGATGGGGAGAGGTCAATACCTCTTTTCCTCAGCAGACACAAAGAGCAGATAGATTCTGCAGAGGAATCACTCTGATGCTTTCCTGGAGAAACTACTCAAAGGATCTCTCCCAGAGCTGCTTCACAGATTGATGTCTTATCAATGGTGGCATGTGGGGGTTGAGAGGATAGGAGGGACAGATGGTCCATAAGGTTCCTTTGAGCTACAGCCAGACTCAAAGAAGAAAAAAGGAAGATTGGTGGATTTCTGGAAGAGCTTATTTCCTCCTTGGACTTGAACAGGGTGTTGAAATTCATCCAAAAGACTCTGTAAAGCCTTTTGGATTCTAAGAAGAACACGACATAGATCTACAGCCTCATTCTTGCTTATTCGGCTGTAAAACAAGGGCTGTAAGGAAGGAGGGAGACAATAGGGTTTGCTTCCTTCCTGTGTATACGAGCTGCTCTCCAATTGGAAATCTACTGATAGGGCTCTTATGAAATGATTATTTCAGCATCATTTCTTTGGCACAAATATGTGATCATTCTGATTCCATGTAGAGAGTTACTTTGAAATGAGTATTTCCAAACAATTTTCCAGGAATAATTACACTGGTACATTTCCAAGTCCAGATAAGCCTAAGATTCCAGAATAGGATGGAAAAAACGCCAACTTAAAAATGAACATACTCTTTATTGTACGTGTGTTCTGAGGTATGCAGACATAGTTACCACTTGCAAAAATGCTGTCTGAAAACTGGTTAGTGACTTTGGCTCCTATTATTTTTAAGACTGTTAAGGAATTACATGGAATTCAGGAGGTCATTAGCAGGGAGTATTAAGAAAATAGCCCTGTGTTAGGGAAGCTGGTACGGGAAGACCAGGAGTTAGGATTTGCCAAGGCCCTATGCAGCCCTGCAGGGAGTTAGGAAGCAGTCAGTAATTCTGTTCATGACGTGCCATAAAACCTCAGAAATGCCACTTGAAACCACTGAGATCTCAATCCACTTGGGCAGGAGAGGGAACAACAGAAGAGCTTGGCTTTGTCCAGCTGTTGAAGGCATGACCTTGCCCAGGGTCATTTTCCTATAGCATGAAAGGTTTCCGAGGTGGTTTGTTGTAGTGTCTGTTTTACACAGCTTCAGGGAAGAACAAAATCTGTCGCATGACTCAGACCCATCCAGCTTCTTCTCATCATTTGCTGTTTCCTCCACTCAGATTTTGCATTCAGTATCCTTACTCAAACAACTCTATTTCCTCCCTCCCTTTCTTCACCTTCATTTCTTCCTGATGAGCAATTCAGACAGCAAACTGTTCCTCTCCTTCATTCCCATCAGCGACTCCATTCAAAGTCCTGCCCATGTTCTTATTTTCTTGGCAGTGCTATATTCAGTGAACGCGTTTGTTTCTCTAGCTAGAGAACAAAAAATATCTGCAAGCAAACTCATTTCCCTTCCAAACTGCTTAGGAGAGTAGTGCTGGGAACAGGGGGGAAAAGTGCTTTGTCAAGTGTTAGAGGAACAAGAAAGACATCTTTTCCCTCCTGACATTCCCCCCTTTATTATTATTGGGAAGTCTCTGTTAGTCTCTCCCTTTCTTGGGGACTAGAAACATCTTGAAGAGATCTTTAATTCAGGCGGATAACAAACTCATCGTGGAGCTGCATCAGAAGGGGGAAAATTACTTGCTAGTAATGATGTTTATCACAGTCGTTCCTCCTTTGCCAATCCTACAAAGGAAGCTATCTCTCATATAAATGCCAAGTCTTGTATTTTCTGTGGTTTTTTTCCCTGGCAAGCTATCCATTGCACAAATTCAGTGCCTGTAAGCTTGGCTGATGGAAATTTTACCCTAAAAGTAGGTTGAAGGAGATGGCGGTGTGGGACGGTGTGATTTATTTGAGGTAGAGCCGATTGGATAATGCACGCCATAATAAAGGCCAGGTTCCTTCTGCTCCATGAATTGGCACAAAGGCTGTTCCTGGAGCAGAACTGAGTGGATGAAGCCCGGGCCAAGTGTCGGGGAGACTCACACTTCCAGTGGACTGAACTCCTTGGCAGAGTCCGCTTGGCTTTTCATCCCACCAGGACAGGAAAACACGGTTCTGTGGCACTGTCAGTCGCTGCTTTGAAGGAGACTTTGATTTCATCTGCTCTGCATGGATGTTAAAAACCTCACAGTGCTTTAATGGGAAGGCTGACCCAAGCGTTTTGTGCCAAGGTGTCTTTCTTATCAGTAACCTATAGCTGGTACTGAACCAACTACCAGGCTTAACGTTACTGGCATCCACATCCTAGAGTAGCAATTACCTGCTGCTTAAAGTTAAAAGAAGTAAAAATTCATGAAACTGCTGCAAAGAGGCAATGTTCAAGTCTGCAAAGTGTGTGTGTGCATGGGCAGACGCAAGCAGAAGTGGCTGCTGCGATGCATTTCCACCCCTCTTAATTATATCTGCTTGATGTTGCATGCTCTGTCATTGGCTAGAGCCCACGGCTGTCATACCCAGTCCCCTAAGTCTACCCAAAGTGCTACTGAGATCCTTAGTGAACAGGAATTGGTCTGGTGTTACTGACTGTAGCCCTCTGAAACACTTAAGAAGTGATGGTGTACACCTCTGACATGGTCAGCCCAATGAATGTATGAGACTGAAAAGAAAGGTTTATAGAATCATAGAATAGTCAGGGTTGGAAAGGACCTTAAGATCATCCAGTTCCAACCCCCTGCCATGGGCAGGGACACCTCACACTAAACCATGGCACCCAAGGCCTCATCCAACCTGGCCTTGAACACTGCCAAGGATGGAGCATTCACAACTTCCCTGGGCAACCCATTCCAGTGCCTCACCACCCTCTCAGTAAAGAATTTCTTCCTTAGATCCAATCTAAACTTCCCCTGTTTCAGTTTGAACCCGTTACCCCTTGTCCTGTCACTACAGTCCCTGATGAAGAGTCCATCCCCAGCATCCTTGTAGCCCCCTTCAGACACTGGAAGCTGCTCTGAGCTCTCTACGCAGCTTCTCTTCTCCAGGCTGAACAGCCCCAACTTTCTCAGCCTATCTTCATACAGGAGGTGCTCCAGCCCCTGATCATCCTCGTGGCCTCCTCTGGACTTGTTCCAACACTTCCATGTCCTTTTTATGTTGAGGACACCAGAACTGCACACAATGCTCCAAGTGAGGTCTCACGAGAGCAGAGTAGAGGGGCAGGATCACCTCCTTCGACCTGCTGGTCACACTCCTCTTGATGCAGCCCAGGATACGGTTGCTTTCTGGGCTGCGAGCGCACACTGCAGCCGGCTCATGTTCATTTTCTCATCGACCAACACCCCCAAGTCCTTCTCCACAGGGTTGCTGTGAATCTCTTATTTATGGGTTGTGTTGGTGAATCTAATTTATTAAATTCAGGGGTAAAGTAATGCATATATCAGCTCTTTGTCACAGATGCAAAAAGTTCTCCAAAGTAGCTGTTAATGAAAACAAAAGCATCATGTTAGTTGCTTGAGGCCCAAGTAAGTGACAGCCTTAAAGAAGGTGTCACCTAGTAATGCTTCACCTAATGTCTCATTATATGATGACTGAAATATTAAGGCCAGTCAAGTTTCAGATGCCAAAGACCTTGTCAACATGGTGAGAATGAAATGCAATTTTCCTGGAGATGTTCTCAAACCCAAATAAAACCATCTATATATATATACACATAAGAGAAACGCATCAAACCAGCTGCAGAGAGCACATTTCTGGAGTGTTGCAATTCAGCCTTCAGCATCCCCTGTCTGAGTTTCTTAAGCATCACAGTGCAGTGGCTGAAAAGATGGAGCAGGTAAACCACAGACAAACCCGAAGAGGTCAGCGTTTCTGTTTTCAACAGAGAACTTCCTTTTATAAGAGAAAGATGTTTCTGCTAGAAATGTACATAAATATATGACTTTTTAATAAGGGCATGTAGCTCATTACCCTCTGCAAATTAACCGTATCTAATCATATATTTCCTAAAAAATAAAATAGCACATTGCATCTGTTAGTCTTTCATTCAAATACAAACCAAATATGCATGAGTACTGTAGTATAAACTGTTCCATCTGTTTCCGTGAATGTATAGTCACGCTGGTCACCCCCACATATATAACAGAAGGGTCTTAGCATCTGTCTTCACTGAAGAACTGTGTTTCAACTGGGAGTAGTGAAGCTGGAGTAAGAGCAGCACTACTGTAAAATAACCCTTGAATCCTGGTGCCGGTGCTGCCATGGTCTAGTGTGAGGCATCCCTGCCCATGGCAGGGGGTTGGAACTGAATGATCTTAAGGTCCTTTCCAACCCAAACCATTCTATGATTCTATGATCATCCTATCTGTGTGACTTTAAGATTACTGGGGGCAAATCTTTTGGTGTTTAGCACTGCCATAAAACTGAGGTTCATCCTAAATTCTTAAAGACATGATAAAAGTCGTGTCCTTTCGGGGGTACAGAGGGATTTGGGAAGGTGTTGGAGAACAGATATTATCTGAGAGGCACAATACAATGCTCAGTGTTAGCAGCTGGTGTGTAACACTGCTCTGAGTTTCATCCTGTACATACTTCTGAGCAGGTCACTTCAGATTTATTGCACTGTGTTTGAATCAAGTGGGTCTGTGTGTGACTGAGAGGAGATGTACAGGCACATTTGAAGCTGCAGTGCGGGTTGGTGTTGTGGGAAAGGCAAGAAGCTATATTTAGAAAGCACGAATTTGCCATTCAGTTTGTGACAAGGTCACTACTGGTCTCACTTTCTATTGCTCCTTCCCTCTGGCCAGCACATCTCAGCCACTCACACCTGCATTACTGTGAAATCAGAACAGGCAATGGGCTCTCCAAGAATCACTTCCTGCTGACAGATCACAAACCAGTCAAAAATAGCCTTTTTCTGTGTAGGAAGGGGAAATCACATCATTGGACCACTTCATTGGAGACCACTGCATTTATAGCAGGGACGGTGGTGGTACAATTTTGGCCAATCCCGGTGTAGTTAGTTACAGCTGCCACATTTTCATATGGATTCCCCTTCTAGCTCTTCAGGCTTCAGGATTTGTCTTTTAGTACAACTTGCCTTTGTGATTTGGCAAAACCAAAGATGTGCTTGTGCCTTTGGTCTTGGGCTAGTGAGAACTGCAGCACCCAGTGCCCATGAGATGACGCTGGTAGGACCAGAGCAAGACAATAAGAGTCACAACTATTGGCCAGCGTTCAAACTTAGACTGCGGGGGATTGAGGTTGGATATAGGCAACAAATTACTTACTGTGAGGGTGCTGAGGCGCTGGCCCAGGGTGCCCAGAGAAGCTGTGGCTGCCCCATCCCTGGCAGTGTTCAAGGCCAGGTTGGACACAGGGGCTTGGAGCAAGCTGCTCCAGTGGAAGGTGTCCCTGCCCGTGGCAGGGGGTTGGAACTGGGCGAGCTTTAAGGTCCCTTCCACCCCAAACCATTCTGTGATTCCATGATTCCATTATTTTATGATTCTATGATCAGTTAGTTTTACTTTGAAGATCTCAGATAGCATTCTGGGTGCACTGTGCTATATCATGTATGAGTGTGTTAGTCCCGTACTCAGAGTTGTAACAAGTTCAGCTGTGCTAAGCAAAGCAGATACATCCATAGTCTCTGGATGCTTCTCTGAGATAACTTTCTACCCTCCAAAAGCACAGCTCTTTTGTAGATAAATGTGATTACTGCTGTTTGCTTCAGTTGCAGCCTTCTACATTTCCAGTAACATGGCTATTGCAATCATCACATTCATGACTTATTTCTGAGCAAACAGGATCCTTCTTCTCATTGGTCTTGGTTCACTGAAAGTACATTTGAACAGCAACCACAGCCAAATTCCCAAGATGTGTCTAGACAGATGCACTCAGTCATAGAATCATAGAATCATATGTAGTCCTCATAAGACTACCAAAATCAGGTCCTGAAGCATCAGTATGGTGGGTGCACTGTGGGGACCGAAGGGCGGTTGATGAAGAAGGGTGCCAGCGCTATCATTTTACTTAGCTGTGTGTATATATGCACATATCTAATACACTTGGTACCTCTTTATCCTTTAAGCAGGACGGGTTCACTAAATATATGTCAACCAAAATTACTTTAGAAAGAGCTTCAGCACTCAGCTTCCCACCTGCTTCTCCACAACAGCTGCCCAGGCTCTGTAAAACACATCAGATGAAAGGCACCGTAGAGCTGCAGCACGATGCTATTATTACATCTAACAGATGAACAATCCAATATGAACTGACCAGGGACCGAGCATATGAGGCAAGAGGAGAATCCTTTGGGGAGGCCGTTACCATGAAAGTAATAGAATTCAGTATTTGTACCAGGGACTCTGAAATTCAACAGCAGTCAACCTGGTACTAGCAACCTTTTAAATATCATCTTTCATTTCTCAGCAAACAGCAATATCCTATAACAACATTAGGGCAGGGAAGGGAGGGGAGCCACACAGCAACCAAACACGCGCAGGAGGCAATATGGGCAGGTAAGAGTATAAAAAGCAAAGTCTTGGTGAATTTGTGGGTGTTCTAAAACACAAGGACAGGGGAAAATGGGTTTAAATTGAAACAGGGGAAGTTCAGGTTGGATATAAGGAAGAAGTTCTTTACTGTGAGGGTGGCAAGGCACTGGAACGGGTTGCCCAAGGAAATGGTAAATGCTCCATCGCTAACAGGCCAGGTTGGACAGAGCCTTGGGCAACATAGAATAGAATCATAGAATAGTTAGGGTTGGAAAGGACCTTAAGATCATCCAGTTCCAACCCCCCTGCCATGGGCAGGGACACCTCACACTAAACCATGGCACCCAAGGCCTCATCCAACCTGGCCTTGAACACCGCCAAGGATGGAGCACATGATCTGGTATGATGCATCTCTTCCCATGGCAGGGGGGGTGGAACTGGGTGATCTTAAGATCCTTTCCAACCCAAACCATTCTTTGATTCTATGATATACTGGGCTGAGGGGAATCTTAACCAAAGGGCAAGTAAGAGAGGTCACCAACAGTCAGAGGAAGCAGCATTCAGCCAGAGGTCATAGCCCTGCTGATTCCATGAACCCACAATGCTGTGCCTATATTTGGGACCCAGCAAGCTGGAATACAGTCTAGCAATATGCATGGAACAAATCCAAGCAGGGGAGCTCTCTGAATATCTTCGTGGTGGGCATTTGTTTCATGTTCTGGAGAAATGAGACGGGAAAAGAATGAAACCTGCTTTGACCATTAAAGACAGCTTTAGGGAAAAGACAGTGTAGAAATAAATGAAACCAGCTGCCCAAAAGTCTGTGAAGCTTTGACTGGGTAGTAGAAAGACATCGAAGGCCTCCCTTAAGCTCTTATTGCACTCTATATGGTTATCTTTTTAATATGCAAAAAGAGCAGCAGGCTATCAATTAGCCTTACACTGCACTGCACTGATTTCCTGGACAAGCTCAATATCAATAGCTCAAAATCTGGGAATAAACCAATAAACATGGGCTGAGGTTGACCTTAACTGTAACCTTCACACTACCTCGGTGGCAAAAGGGAAAAGCAAGCGTTGAAGATGATAATGAAAGCTCTTCTTTTAGTGCAGATTAATATGCACAGCCATCAAACACTTCCTGCTAGATTTTCATTTCATAAGCAAATTGGATGAGACTTAGAAGATCACAGGGTGAAATGCTGCTTTTGAGATCCAAGTGTCTCAAACCTTAATAACCCTTTGCTATGAGGGAGGTATGCCATGAATAAGCATTTAAAGGTAGTGGGTTTGGTTCTTGATTTAGCCCCTTCTTGTTCCACTTCGCATATATCTTCTTCCTTCTGGACTTTCATTTCCTTCATGGCAATGCTGACTCTATCCATTTTTTCGTCCCTCTGCCCATATTCTGAGGAACGCGTTCAAGAAAGAAGAGTTTAAACTGAAACCATTGCAAAAAAATGGCAATTTGGATGGCTGTGGCACAGGGGAGCCCGGGGTTACTGCAAAGCCTATCTGGGTTTCATCTATCACAGCGAGGACTGGGGAAGGATATGATTGCAGACTCTAAATATATGAGCCAGGTAAACACCAGGGAGGGAGCAGAGGTCTTTAAGCTAAAAGATGATGTTGGCACAAGAACAGATGACTACAAATAGGCCAAAAATAAATGTAGACAGGAAAGGAGAAATTCTGTAACTGTTTAGAGAATGGGTTCTGGAATTCCTTCCAGTCAGATTAGACAGGAAAATAAGTAGTTTTAAGACCGTTGTGAGCAGGCTTGTGTGGGACAATGCCTCTTACATTTGAGGGATGAGAGTTGGTGACCTTGAACATCCCTCTTAATCCCACGTTCCTCTTTCATTTCTGTGTCATCCAACGCCTGCAGTGTCCTGTATAACATGGCTGTGTCAAACAGGTCACTTCTTCACACCGGCAGCCCCTGGTTTAACACACTGCCAGGTTCACAGGGCTGCGAGCTACAGTGGTGGGTACGGATCAAACACGAGCCATATCTGAAGGCTTTCTTCCCGGGCAGGAGAGCAGAGGGCTTTTTTAATTGCAAGCACTGCCAGACAGAAAGGATGTCTCTGCATTCAACACGGGAATACAGGAACAAGGGAAACTCAGAAGCGGCTTGAAATTCATCTGTGCAAGTACTGTTATATTTTGGGTTTATGTATTTTTGCCTCACTGCGAATTCGAGCCATTCAATGAGAAGTCAGAGCCCTGCTGGGCAAAGCGCTGCTCATTCCACGTTAAGGAACAATTCTTATCCTAAAGGAATTACAGAGCTTGCCAGAGAAAGAGGTTATTGTCCCCACCTCGCACATGGGGAACTGCAACAGCGGCTTCATTAGGGCTTTCTATATCTAAAAATGGTCTCAGTTTGGGTCCTTAAATGCTCGATCTTACTTGCAGCTTTGAAAATAAAAGCAATTCAGTCTGAAGCCTGACACCAAAAATGGTTATATTTTTCTTTCAGTAAACACGTTGATGTTCTGCTTCTTACACCTTTTGACTCCTGGACCCAACCTAACACCCCTCCTCCAGTGCGTTTCTCCTTGTGTTTGCTGGTTACAAAAGCTGCTTTCAACTTACCCTAGGACTGAGCAAAGTGAAGGATTTTAAGGTGCTTTCATTAGGCAGAACTGCCTGGTATGCGTTAGGTAGTTTAAAGAACTGAAGCAAAAACATGGATCTCAGTTTCCCTTACTAATAACACTTAAATCTGTACACTTACTATTTCATATTCTTCCTCTACTATTTCAAGCTACCCAGTCGCTACATTTTTATCTTCCCCCCTTCATCACTGATGCTCCCTGCCTAACAGAATCGTCATCACCCCAGGCAACCATTTTGTTCAGTAGTGATGGCTTCATATTTATACCTAACGTTTGTCCTCAAAACTTTTGACATGGGATAAGAGAGCGAAACAATTAAAACATAATATTCTGCTCCATGATGATAATTTTCCCTCATTGGTGAACATTAGGAAATGGCATTATTGTAAAGACCCAATTACCTTTTTTATGAGCATTGTATATTTGGAAAGTAATAAAACAGAGTTATAAAACTCAGATGATTAGGAATCTCAGAGATGCTCTGCATTTTAAGAGGGGGGGTGGAATATCCTTTTAATTGCATCTGAGCAGAGCCCAACCAAAGATTAGTTACTTTCAAAGCAATAAACATTACCTGGGAAGCAATAAAAGGAAATGCAAGGAAGTTATTTGATGAATGATTCCCAAAAGACATAAGGCAAAAGAAGGGAAGATGGTTTAGTGGTTAGAATAACAGCCTAGTAGTCAGGACTCCTGCCGTCTCATCCAAGCTGTGAAGCTGACTTACTAGATGCTCTGGAGTTCAACATTTTCTTTTATTCAGTGTTAAATTTGGTCTAATAATACCCAAAGAATTGATGTGAAGCTAAAAATGCCAGTGTTTGTCAAGGCTTTGAAAGCTATGATGAAAAAAGTCATTATAAATACAAAATATGAGCGGCTGGAAAACATGGAATGCATTTTGTTGAAGTCTGACTATGTAAAATGCTAGCACGAGTGATAACAGGCTAGGCAAGTTCCTGTCATCTACAGGTCAGAGATTAGCTGCTTAATTTTATCAGGGACAGCACAAACGTCTTTAATTTCAGTTCTAGGAGAAGTTAGTGAAGGCTCATCCCACTTCCAGTGATTTCCATAATGCCAGATTTGTCCCTACAACCTGAATCTATTTAATGTAATCCCATGCCCTCCATACCCAACAAATACCAATTTCTCCTTTGCTACCCTGATCTGTCAGGGTGCAGGCAGAACAAGACAGTAGAAAGCACAAAAGAGGGATATGCACAAGTGCAAAGAGCCTCGTTAGAAATCACCCTGGAAAGCCAAAATCAGAACAAGAACTGGTTCATCATCATGAATCATGATGGCCCAGGAATCGCACCACAACAATTGTCAGGTTCCAGTTAGAACAATCAAAAAGAAAATCTCAAGAAAGAAAAAAACCCAAATCCGATGTTTTTACTTCCCTTTGGAAATCATTCCGTTGCCTTTTCCTTCAAGGCTAAGAGAGGATGTGACACAATGGTCCAGTTGTCTTCATTCCTGGAACTCTTTGGGAAGCACTGTTGAGAACAGATAAGGAAATGAAGATTTAGACACATTAATTGAGTGATAAAGATAACTCTATTGAGAAATACGAAAGAGAGCAAGGGATAGAAGCAGCCAGAGACAATTCCACCCCTTCTGTTGGGTTCTCATGTTCTTGTCAAACTCTGCTTTTTCCAACACAACAAGAAAAATGTGGCCTCTGGCTGCCCTTTTTGAGCACATGGAGGTCATTTATAAGTGCAGAACAGAGTTGCTGGGCCTTCCCAAGAATACAGATCCAAAGAGAGGTATGTCTTATCGTTAGCTGGATACCAAAAAATAAGAGCTTTAGGGGTCTAGTTGCTTTTTCATTCATACGAGTCCCTCTGCAAACTGTTTTTAGAGTCTTTGGAACTGATTGTCCTCATTTCCTCCACCATAGCCAGGCTTTGGGTGGATATCAGACTTCGATAAGTATTATTTTTACTTTGCATAACTCATCTCAAAGATATCAAAACACACTTAGCATATGAAAAACATGAGCTGCTTTCAGATGGGCTTTCCCCAACCCCCCAAAAGTCCAGGCTGTGATCTTCAGGGACAAACACTGTCCATAAACTAATTAGATCATTTCATTCCACTGATAAGAACAGCCTGCAAGAAAATGAGACTGCATGCATGCTTGGTTTCCTAGTTTCTCTGTTTCTGTGCCAAAACATTGATTTTCTTTGATTATAAACAGTTTTTACCAGGTTTATGTTAGAATTATGCCATCCCTTTGTATATAGCTATCTGATATTGCAGTGTTTTATCTGTAGCACTGATGCAGTGTTCTGAGTGCGTGGCATAGCGGTGTCTGTACACACTTTGGGATCTAATGCTTGTACAATCGTAGAGGAAGGAAAGTTCTGAGATGTTGTTTGAGATCATCTGGGTTTGTCCTTTATCATCGTCGTTTTTCATAAGTATTCACACTGCGTAAAGCATTTCAACAGTTCTAATGCAAGACACAGAAGACCTCCTGGAGCTGTCTGTCCCTTATCCAGTGAAGATGAGGACCACTGCTCCTCTCTTCTCTGCTTCAGTTAAGTGCCTCTAGTGAGATAGCATGAATCTGGAGCAAAACCCTGTTGATCTCATTGGGATATAAGCAAGAGATTAAAATTAGGCATAGCTGAAGTCCTCTGCAAGATCAGGACATCAGAGCATAATGTTAGAAGATGCCAAAAGACTTTATGGCTCATTTAATCATCAAGAGCGTAGGATATTCAGCATTTGGCCAAGCTGGCCTCTCCAGCTGTGTTCTATTGGTTTTGATTGCTCCTCCTTCACTCATGTTCATGCCCCGTTTCAATTTGATTTGAATGGAAACCAAGCTTCCAAAGGCGCTCTGCTGAGAGCTCCACAATCTACCCAGTTCTGCCTGGAAACGTGGAAAGGATCTTTCAGCTGCAGTTGTAAATCACAGCATTGCAGCAGTTCCTATTCAACCTCTGGGTTTTCCATGTGGGGCATTGATGGCAGAAAACTTGAAGGGAAAGGAAGGACAGAAAATCAGGAGGAAGTCATTTGAAGAAAGATTATGGGAAACTCAGAAGCAGAGTGGAGGGGAGAGAAGAACACATATACTTTGATGGTTTGCTCGTTACAGTCAATGATAAAAATCCCATTGACTTTAATAGCACATGATCAGGCTTCCCATGTGTAAAGTTAATACTGAATAGGAAGCAGCCTCACTTCTGAAGGATTCTTCTGGTGCTACCGGCTGGAACCTAAAAGACTCATATAGGCTTTTCATTGCTGTGTGCTTTAACGAGCTGTATATTAGTGAAAATCAGGTTCAGTTTGATATAGGAGTGTTTTAGCACAATTTTAACTCACGTTGCACCAATATAAGTGGTTTGTCATGTTGCAAAGAACCGGAGAATAAAGTCTGAACCTTTTTTAAGTTAATGGCTTTTGAGATACTTTGTGCTCTGTCAAATTAGCTGAGGATCTGGCCTGAGGAGTGCAGATTGCAGGAAAGAACATGAAGGATTCATAAATTCAGACCTGTTTTGCACACCTGGGGTGGTGAGGAGGGAAAAAGCACATAGCAGGTTTGTATTCATCCAGCTTCCATGAAGCTAAACTGCCTTTTGTTGAAATAAGATGAAAACACCACATTTGAATGATTTGCCTCCATAGTCATAGGTACTGTGACTTAGTCCAGATTCAGTCTGCATTCTTAAACCTCTGAGCAATTGTTGGCAAACCCTATCTGAGTGCTGGGATTGCAACTGAACGCTTTCACAAACATCTGCTAGGGCTGCCTGATAATCACCTTTTGCCCTTTTTTCCCTGTGTTTTTGGTGTTTGAGAGATTTTAGAGTCAGAAATCTATTTTAGCAGCCTCACAACAACAGCTTTCAAGCCATGGCATCGCCTGTAGGAGCTGGTAACTCTGCTTAATTGCAAGGAGTGTTGGAATCTTGGATGGCATCCCAGTTCATCCTGTTATTAAGTTGATAGGGGAGCTGTAAACTAGGCTTGTTATATGCACATTCTGTGATCCTCTTCATCTGACATTCCTAGATACAACTCAGGAACAAAAATGATGGATATTTCTTGTGTCCTCCAGTAAAGTTCAGATGACAATAGACAGAGTAAGTGAGTGTCCTGGGTTCAGCAGTAGCAGTCAGTTTTTCTCCTTCTTAGTAGCTGTTGCAGCACTGTGTTTTTGACTTTCGGCCTGGGAACGGAGCTGATAACACCAATGTTTAGACTGACCAAGGACTTTCTGAGTCTCATGCTCTGCCAGGGAGGAGGAGAAGCCGGGAGGAAGCAGAGACAGGACACCTGGCCCAAACTAGCCAAAGAGGTATTCCACACCACAGCACGTCATGCCCGGGGATGTAACTGGGAGCTACCTGGAAGGGCACGTCCTCTTTTCTGTCGGGCTCTTTTCCGGCGGGCGCTATCGTATTCTCTTCCCTTGTTATTTCTCTTATCATTATTATTATTGGTGGCAGCAGTAGTGCTTTGTGTTATACCTGAGTTACTGGACTGTTTTTATCTCAATCCGTGGGAGTTACATTCTTTCGATTCTCCTCCCCATCCCTCTGGGGGGGGTGGGGGGGGAAGTAGACTGCGTGGTTCTAATTTACAGCCGGGGCTTAAACCATGACAGTGAGAATGTAGATGACATTGCCCTATGTTGTTTCAGTGTTTCTTCATTTCTTTTCCACTGAGCATTTATTGTTCTTGGCTTTTTATCCTAATCTCAAGTACTCTCTGTTCTAGACATGGTCTCCAACTCCAGAAGCAGCTGCATTTTAATAGATAATGATTTGTCTCTTAGACACTCTTATGCCTCTTTAAAGAGGTTCTTTCAGAGCATTTAGCCATAGATTCAATAACCCTGTCTTCAACCTTCTCAGGCTCTAACGTGAGTCAGAATATGACAAGGAATGAAAAACATTCACTTCTATGGAAGATTGTTGGATTCATTCAGTCAAAGTAAATAATTTTCCTATGTCTGTATGAATGCAATTCCAGCGTGCAACCATAAAGAGAAGAGAGATTATTGCCAATACATGGCATAGGGTCCTTATACTCTCAAGATTATCGAGTGATAATGGTTATTATGAAGAAAGCTAAGAATTTTTATACACATACATACTCATGGGCAAATACTCCATAATCCTTCAAAAAGCCTGAATATTTCTAACTCATCAGAGGCTCTTCCCTCATCATTCAGAGTTTTCTGGACTGTTAATTTTAATTTTCTCATTCATTTTGCTTAAATTGTTCATTATCTCATCAGTGCCAGAGGAAGCTGAGGCTTGTTGCAAGCACTCGCTGTGAAGTTGTCTAACATCGGAGGCTTTGAAAAGTTGAAGGCACTTCCAAAGCTATTAAGAATTGCAATTTCTAAGTTATTTGACGTGGCCAAGAAAACCCCACATCCAAATGCCTTTGTGAGGGTGATGAAGGAAGCAGAAATTAGGTTCAGGTCTATACTGGTTTTTCAGTTAGTAAATGCTGTGCTTCAAATACCCTGGCATTTGCTTAACTCGATGCAAAGTGACAGATAAGAATGGGGAAGTAGAATTTATTTACGGCCTTTTTTCATTATTACAGGGGAAGTGATTTTACAATATCCTTGAAAATGGAATTTTTTTGCTATTACAAAGCTCACCTCATCTGGAGCACATTGAGAATTCATCCTATTAGCATATGTAAACTGGTAAGTTTGCAAGGCATTTTGCAGTTGTGCTGGATGCAGGCAAGGAATGAAGTTGGTTTCATCCCCCAAAGACCAAATAAAAGGAAGAAAAGCATTATTTTAAGTCAAAAAAAGTCAGTTACAGCAAGATCTGTGTTTTCTGCTGAGCAGACATAGGCTATGTCTGAAGAAGAGCAGAGAATCACACTGTTCCCAGCCGTCTGCTGATGCTGCAGGGCTGAATCACCTCAAAAACCCATGCTCACACACATACAACCTCCCTCACTGCTCCCAGATTCCAAGTTCCCCAACCTACACTAAACCTTGCTGCCCTTTAGGTAGGGGAATACTACGTTGTGCTCTCAGCTCCAACATCTTTCCCTGCATGCAGAGGACTGCATCTGTGTTTCTAGTTTTAGACTCTCTATTCTCATGGTTCAATAACCCTGTCTTGTGCAATATAGATATAAGGAAGAAGTTCTTTACTGTGAGGGTGGTGAGGCCCTGGCACAGGGTGCCCAAAGAAGTGGTGAATGCTCCATCCCTGGCAGTGTTCAAGGCCAGGCTGGAGCCTTGGGCAACATGGTCTAACATGAGGCATCCCTGCCCACGGCAAGGGGTTGGAAATGGGTGATCTTAAGGTCCTTTCCAACCCTAACTGTTCTCTGATGCTATGATTCTATGATCTTTCCTTCTCCCTTAGGTATAAAGAGGAATTCAGCTCCCCTTTTGCCCTTTCCCAGGCAGTGAGGGGATTTTTTTGCAGCTAGGTCATGAAAGACGTATTGGGAATTCTCAATTACTTCCTTGCTTTGCCCCTATGTCACAACATGACCCTGGAAAAATCATTTGCATCCACATTTCAATGCACTGAAGCTGCATATGGTGTGGGTGAGGGGCTGTAGAGCTGCTTCTACCTGACACAACCCATGGGACAATAGGAAAAGGAGTGAAGCAAAAGCAGCTCTTAGATTTCCCCTTTTGCAGCAAGTCTCTCTCTGCACATCTCTACAGGGTTGCTACAAGATGCCACATACAAACAACAGCAAAGTGCTTTGAAAGATGCTCAGCCATGCAAATTGATGTGGCTGTTAGAGGCCCCTGCACAGCGATATTTCCCTGCTGTGGCTCCCTTGATCAATAACTTTCAGAGCTAAAAGAATAAAAGTCCAAAATGCAATTCAGAGAGGAGGAGAAAATAAATAACCTGGTTTTCACATCGTGAAGCAAGAGGCAGGGTAATGGGCATGTGAAGCAGGTCCTGTTAGCAAACCATGGCAGAGGGATGCCTCAAACTATGAAGCGACTGGATACAGGCTTCGGTGTTTGACAACACAACCCAAGGCAAAGAGTTAAGTGGCAATTATAATGCCTTCAGGACAAGCTCGTGGCTGTCCCAGCAACCACACAGAGGCTGCTTTTCCCATCATTTTGCATTCCCATTTCATTTGTAGATCTGGGAGGCAATCAGGTTTTCTTCCCCTTCCATTAAGAGCAGACTGGGTTCACACTTTCAGTTGCTGCTCTTCTCTTACAAACTTGCAGGGTTTCTCCTTTCTCCCCCCATCAGAGCTGTATTTTGTTGTTGTTGTGTTGCAAAGCACTGGTTGAGTGTTTTTGGCAGGGCTGGTTTGGTTAGGGCAGGAGAAGGGAACTTGGGCAGGGGAATGGCTCTCCAGGTCAATCCAAAGACAGCAGCAGATGAAGCATTCCATGGGATGGAACGCAAACGGTTGCATACGGGCAGCAAACTAGACCTTTTAGTCTTAAATCTGTGCCCACACAATAACCGTGCCCTCTCTTCGGTTCTCCTGAGTGGGATTTGTGGTGGGGAGGAGTGAATGAAGACAACAGGTCAGTATTGACAGGGATAGATAAGCAGATACACAAGTAAGCAGACATCATGCAGATGTCTGGGCTATTTACGCTTAGGCATATGTTTAGGCTTTTTTATGCCTATCATGAAGTGTGCTGGTCTGTGGTTTGTCAATCAGGGCACCCCTGGCTTTCTGCAGCCCTGTCCAGAGATCAGCATCCTCTCTCCTTTCAAATTAGGCTGCATTCACTGGGGCTCCAACCACATCAGAGGCAACCCTAGAAAGATGCCTCCAGAGCTCCCACTGGACCTCAGCAAAGGTTTATGCCTTATGGCAGAGTGGATCAGCCCATGATTTCCTCTAGGAATGAACTTGGTGAGTCCATCATATTCCATGTCAGAGGAAGGATCTCTGGAAGAAGAGAAGCTGTGAAGAAGGGTGCTCTACCTTGGCAATGCAAAGACCACCCCTCTTCCCCCTCTCAGCTTGATGGGTTTGACATACTGCAGGCACCATCAGAAACAAGCAAACAAGTAGCAGTCTGGTCAGAAATACTCATGATTGCATATTTGACAGGGGTAACACAGCCAGATGGCAAGCTGGCAGGAGATGCTTGGTGGAACAGGATTCTCACGCCAACAGTGTTTTCATGGAAATCTGGCAAAGCAACCATTTAATTCCTGCACCCTTTCCCATCTCTGAGTAAATTCAGTGTAGTTTGTTCTTGTTTCACAACTGCCTACATAAGGTTTCTGATGATATCTCAGTTTTAAAATGGGTTGCATTGATTTCAGGAGATTCCTGGGCAGCATCTGACATGTGATAACTCCTTACCTAGCACTAACTTTTCTGTGCTTCAAAGCCTTTCTCAGCTGCTCCAAACAGGGGCTATTAATGCTGTATACTCAAATTTTGGAACTTTATATTAAGTATCCAAGCCTGTCATCCCAATTATCCCATAAGGTATCTAAGTGCTGAATCAGATACCTTCATACAGAGACTTGTCTTTAACAAGATGTTCTGGTTTGAAGCTGGATTCATCTCTGCGGGTAATATTTAACCCCTTCTACAACCTAATTCACATTTCTAGCTCTTGCTGTGGTGGTCCAGGCCTTGAACCTGGGATAGCGGAGCATCTTTCCTACTGTTTTCCTCTCTCCTTCTCTTTATTCAGTGGCAACTTAAGCACCAATGCTGCTCAATGGACAAAACCCGCTGGATAAAGTCTGGGTTCTGCCTCTCTATCAGAAATCCGTCTGTGATTTCCTGCTCTGTCAGAGACAGGGATGAGAACATGGGTAAAGAAAACAACACAGATCACTTCTCATGTAGTTGAGATAGATCGGGGTCAGGATGGCTCCAGTATGGAAGCAGAACGGGAACATCAACAGATCAATGAGGGTGGTAAAACACTGGCACAGGTTGCCCAGGAGGAGATGGATGGCGACACTCAAGGCCAGGTTGGATGTGTTCCTGGGCAACCTGGTCTAGTTGAAGATGTCCCTGCCCATTGCAGGGGGTTGAACTAGATGAGCTTTCAAGGTCCCTTCCAACCCAAACTATTCTATGATTCTATGGTTCTAAAACCTCAGGAGAAACAAACAAGCAAACAAAACACACCCCATAAGCAATACATTTAGATCCTTTTTTCCCTTTCTTTTTCCACACACACATCAACTAGTTAGCGGTTGTTAATTAAGAAATGATCCCAGGGAAAGCTGCTGCCACTACTCTAATAAATCATTCATTAACAGGCCATTTCAGTGGGGTTGTTGTTTCCAAGCACTGTATTTAGCTGCTTGAAACAACCTTCATATCCTTAAGGGGGGAAGCAGTTATGGCTTGGTCATTACCTGATGTTTAATGAGGCAGGGCACTACGAGCTGAGCTGGGAAGCGATGGTTGGGCTCATTGGTTTTCCTGCAGATCCGGATGGTTTCAAGGGAGCGTTAAGGGATTTGTGGGGTTACTATGGTGATTGGTGCCTGGCAAAACCCCAGATGGATGATGGACGTGTGTTGCAAACACGGACATATAGACCTTGATTCTCTGTATACTTTCAATACTTAAAAGATTGCAATATCTATCAATTAGGGTGAAAACACCTCTTGTGCCGCTCCCCCAGACTAACAGCCCTTGAAGTGGAACCAGCTGAATGCTTTTCACTGCACAATTACCCTCAACAGCAATTACTTTCTTTCTTCCTGCGCTACATTTTGTTTGCTAGGGGGTTGAAAATGGCAACACACCGCTGTGGTTATGAATTTGCTGGACCTTCCTTCCGTTCCCACCTTTGCTCATTTGCAGCTTTATCTTCTCACTCAGAAATCAGAGGCTGGATACAAGGATGCTGGATCAAGGCTTTCAGCCCGTGGGACAGAGGGTGATGGTGTATCATTTTCTGCCTTAACAGTGCTGAGGTGACCGTAAATGCCAATCCCTCATTTCCTCGAGTGCTAATTCCATCTCAAATGTGAATCTCCATTTCGGCTCACGTGGAAACCTATTCCATGGATGCAGAATTTCCACTTCCAAAGAGCTACATTTAAGTCTTTCATACCAAGCAGGGTATAAGCTATGGACGGATACATATGGATAGACCACCTGTAGTGTGTAAATAATTCAAATGCTAATTGTTGTGCTTGGCACTCCAGTGATGACTTTTACTTCAGTAACACCTCAAGCCCTCAAGCAATTACCAGGATCCTGCTGTGCAGAGTGTGCTCCACACCGTTAGAAAGGGCAATCCGTAGCCCAGAGAGTTTGCTCTCTAGCTGCAAAATCCAGCCTTCAGAGAAGGCACCATTAAGCAAACAAATAAATAGTGAGATTCTTTTATTCCTCTTTATCAAGTCTATTAGCCATGATCTTCTGATTAGAAGAGCTGCATTCAGTACATCGCTGAGCTGGCAGAGAAGTACGCAATGTCTTGTGTTACAGAGGGGTATTTCCAAAAATGCCCATATCGAATCCTAGAATGGTTTGGGTTGGAAAGGATCATCCAGTTCCAACCCCCTGCCATGGGCAGGGACACCTCACACTTCATTTAAAACGTTGTGGCAGTAGGTTATGTTGCCCTTTTTCCTGATGGTTCAGCTCACGGTATGTCTGGAGCTGGGAAGATCAATCCGGGCCATACAGTGTTTCAGATCCATGAGGTTCACCTTAGCCTCACTGTTGGTTTTGGGGTGGGTTTTTCTGTGTTTTCAGCCATCGATGTGACTAAATGTCTTGTAAAAATGTGGTATCTACCCTTGTCTGTGCAAGAGGAAAGAAAATAGGATAGGGTCTTGTGATGAAAACTCAGGACAAGGGAATTTTGTTCCTGATTCTGCTGTTAACTTCTCAGTTGTCCCTCACTGAAGCCTTTTAGGGGCACTGTGCCTTGGTTTCCTACCTGGTTTGCAAAGTCGGAGTGCTGGCACTTGCCTGCTGCATGAGATGCTGCACAAGCTCAGTTATCCAGACAAAAGTCACCCAATCCCATGGGGATGAGTTCTTAGAGACTCTTCTGCATTAGAGCTTTTTCCTTCCCTTTCAGTCAAGTCTAATGTGAAGGTGAAAGAGCCACCACTGGCCTTCCGCTGCATTTGCTTTGTTTACTCATCTGTCTTTCAAGGTCCTTGCAATACCTTGGAAGAACGCAGCTGGAATGTGTTCCCTTTGTCTCATATGGGACTTGGGAGCTCTTCTAATCTAACATGTCTTTATTCCAAGAGTCCAGATTTCCTGGGCTGTATTCTGGGACTTCTAAATAAAGTATTGCAGGTCTCTGCAGGGCCTTTTACAGTCTTCCCTAGCCTCATGAAACACACGCAAGAGGCACTCGCTCTTGTTAGCACCACTGTTACTACTGGATAAAACCTGCATGCCTGCATTTATAGAGGCTACCACTGAATTCTCTCATCAACTTCACCCTGTAACGCCGAAGCCTTTCTCTGCAGCAGGGAATTATTTATATCTTCTTGTGGGGTGTGTGGGTTTGTGGGGTTTTTCTCATGCTGGACTGCACAGTGGTGTTTTCTTAACTCATGAGTGGTTTGCCACTCAGAAAAGAGAAGAGACTAAAAAGCATAGCACTGTTACAAATAGGATCAAAGTCTTAGCCCAGCATCCTGGTTGGTTTGTCCCTTTCAGAACACTTGAAAACAGAGACAATATGCTGTCTGTAGTTTGATCCTACCTACTCCGGGGCTTTGTGTACTTTCCTTGTTCACATATCACATTTCAATGATGCCAGCCCAGCGTGTTATTTATAAAGCTATTCAAGCACCTTCCTTTAAAGTGTGTATTTTAATAGGTGCCAACATCAGACAAGCTGAGCCCAAGCACTCTGGTGATGCCAACAAGTGCAGAAACAAATCAAATACATGTCTTGGTTTAAGTATATATATTAAACTCCATAATATTTTACTTCTTTATGAACATTAAGAGCACGTTTTACATTGACCTCAGAGGACCAGTTTAAGGTCCTCGGCTTACAACACCTTCTTCCCTAATTCTACATGCAAGATAAGTGGGAGGGCTGGAGCAGAGAACTTACTTTTCTTAACGGTGTGCAGTCATTTCCAAACCATATGTTACTAACTTTTCTGAGTCAGAAGAATTAATTTATATTCCACTTAGGTATATTTATTGCGCTTCCCAAATTACCTCAGAATCTGTAGATCAACGCTCATGTATATATGTATACATATATATATACACAGTTGAGAACAGCTCACTGTTAAAAGGTCGCAGCCAGTTGGAGAGGCTGCAACACAGTGGCATAAAATACATCCACCTCCTCGAGCCCAGGAAAATCACAAGGAGATTGTATCCAATCAGTTTCCATTCTGCCCTGGGATTTTGAGCCACCTTATAGAGGGTCTCTCATTGCTTTTTCCCTCCTGCTCCCTCCCATCCTAGTGGCCTTTGCATCCTCAACAACCAAAACTCAGAGCTCATCATTGTGAGCATCTACTTGTGCACTTAACAGGGAATTGAGCACTCAGGAATGCACAGACTGGTATCAGCACTGTTAGCCCATGGCTTTCTCTTCGTTGCTACCTATTCCAGATCAAGCAGATGTTTCCATTCTGGTTTGCTTTAAATGGAAATCTGCTCTGTCAACAAATGTGGCCAGGTTGGATGGGGCTTGGAGCAACCTGCTCTAGTAGAAGGTGCCCCTGCCTGTGGCAGGGGTTGGAACTGGATGAGCTTTAAGGTCCCTTCCAACCCAAACTGTTCTATGATATGATGCTATGAAAAGTGGGTGAAGAGCCAGAAATGATCACTTAGGTCATCATCCCCTGTTGGAGGTGGCACTTCCCAATTCCTGTGAGAGATTAGTCTGAGCACTCACTATGTAGCAGAGAATTTTAACTCAAGATAAAGAAATGGTGAAATTCCCATTTAAGAGTGGAAAGGAGAGGAAAGTGAGACCCATAACCAAGAGTAGTAGGACAAGTGACCAAGTCCTCACCTGATGCTGGTCTCTGTAACTACACTTCTAGTGAGACAAGAACAGTTTGTGCATTGGAAAACCTGCTCCTATGTCTTTGCAAAATGCTTTGGCCACTTTAAGAAAAAAGCACATTGCATCATTTCTGATCTGTGCTTCATTTCTAAGAGTCATTGCCAGCTGACCAGAGGTAGGCGAGAATTGCCAGGGTCATTTTTCTCCCTCCACCCCACATGGCACATAAGGCATCATGGGGAATGCAGCCCTTCGCTCTTAGGGAAGACCAACTGCAGCCTCATTCTATAGAAGAGAACTTCTTCAAACATCTCAGAAGTGTAAAAATGGCATCATGAACCCTGCAGGGGAAAAAATCAAGCTTCTTTCAGCCTTCACCATATAACTGCCATCCTACAGTTCACTCTCCTGGCACGCCAGATTACATCGTGTAGTAGATGGAGCTTTATGTTAAATTATGCACTGCAAGGGAAGAGGATGGGAGCGCTGAACACAGCGGTAGGCATTCTTGGATTTACTTTATTGCCTATTGTATAGATTGGAAGTACCTTAGAAGCTCGTAACTCCCCAAAGAGGGGAAATTTTGCCACCCACACATTGGAAATTCTAGTGGGAAACTTGCTCTCATTTCACAAACAAGTGGTTAAAATGACTGTTGCCTTCATTGCCAAAGGCCAAAACTCAAGAGACCTTGAATGTCCTTTCGAAAGTCATGAAACTCACTTTATAATCACGGGACTCGAACATAATGAGAATACAGATTGCCTCGTCCTTTTTACCTTGTGAGTTTTGAGCTTGCCAAGCATGCATTTTCCGTCTTTCTCCTGTTAACCAATAAAAAACTCCTACAAAGTCAGGCAACTGAAAGAAGTGCCAAAGTTTTAAGGAATCATTGCCTAGATTGAGATTTTCAGGAGGAATATGAAGTTTACAGCACTGTCTCATCTCATGCATACAAGCTTGCCTGGAGCAGGAGGAGAGTGACAGGGACACATAGCAGAGATGCATTAGCTGCCAGAAATTACTCTTCTCTGTTACAGCTGGCAAATATCAACATGGTGTTAGTTACAAAGTACCCAGCAAAAGTGGAGAAATTAATCCTTTTAATATTGGACCATTAGATGGGAGAGGAAAGGAGAAAGTTTGCTTCTCTATCTTAAAAGCACGAGCTAAAGCCAGTGTTGGACCATAGAATCACAGAATGGTTTGTGTTGGAAGGAACCTTAAAGTTCATCCAGCTCCATCCCCCTGCCCCAGGCAGGGACACCTTCCACTAGAGCAGCTTGCTCCAAGCCCCTGTGTCCAACCTGGCCTTGAACACTGCCAGGGATGGGGCAGCTACAAATTTTATGGATATAAAATACCAAATAAAGTTAAAAAGCTCAAATTCCCTTAGTATGAAAAAACAAGGGTTTGGGTCCACACATGAAAGCACACACTTTTGTTACAAGTATCTGACGGGAAAAGGTATATATTGACTAAAATCAAGCAGAGGTTTGGCTCAGTGGCTAAGGTTACCCACGCCCAGCTCTCCTCCATGTTACACCCTCTGAATCCCAGTTCCTCTTTTCCATGATATCTCACCTATGGAATTGACAGTTTCTCAGTATTGGTGAAGCCAAACTGAGCAGTATCATTATCTTGTTCTTACACACCAGGCCCCAGTCCTGCTTCCTACAAGATAATACCTACTGATGCCAGAGGCTCAGAGCAGGACCCTGCATGGGGCTGCTGCGCTTCTGCTGTGCAATTCATGCTGCCAGGCCATCACAACACATATTTGCAGCTAAATTTAGATATGAAATTGTACCTTGACATATGTATGAAAACCTTTCTGTTTCTGTTAGTTTTGAAGCTCACTGTTTGGATGATGTTCTATTAAAAAAGTTAAGTCTCTCAGACACGGTATTTACTTGATCATTGACAGTTTGCATTAGCAGTTCAGGCAGCGCAGGAAGCTTATAAACTGAAGGGACTGTAAAGCCTTGAAGAAGAGACAACCCAACTGCCAAACACAGAGCCAAACTCCTAATGTTTTGTTTCTCCTGATCAGAAAATGTGCTTTTATATTTGATTCTGACTTTGTGGGTTTTGAGAACAATGAAGAGAAGCAGATTGCAAGCATGTGCTGGATGGTTTGGTAAATTCCTGCACTCATAGAATCCTGAATCACAGCATGGTTTGGGTTGGAAGGGACCTTAAAGCTCATCCAGTTCCAACCCCCTGCCACGGGCAGGGACACCTTCCACTAGAGCAGCTTGCTCCAAGCCCCTGTGTCCAACCTGGCCTTGAACACTGCCAGGGATGGGGCAGCCACAGCTTCTCTGGGCACCCTGGGCCAGCGCCTCAGCACCCTCACAGGGAAGAATATCTTCCTTATATCCAATCTAAATTGTCCTGTCACTACAAGCCATTGTAAAAAGTCCCTCTCCACCTCTCCAGACTTCTTGCTGTTTGAATGGCTTCAACAGATGTCATCAGTTTGCTGCATGCCATTTTACTCAACCCAAGGATGCTGAGATTGTTCTTGGAGTTTCAAGGAACTTTTCTCTCCATTACTTGTTTGTTTTGCCTTGGAAAAGACACTGCTTTTCCAATACTTTCAAAGCAAAATATATTGATCACACCCATGTGATTCCTGACCCAGACTGTGGCACACAGGCTAAACCCAAGTGGCTGCTAATGATGAGCTGTGCATTAAGCCAGCCCATAAAAACAAAACAACAAAACCCCCACCAGAACCCCCACTCTACAACAGAGACTCTTCGAGGCTCATGCTGACTTTGCCATTTAATTTGCCACTGGATAATTAGAGCCTCCTACGACGATTTTCACTTTGCAGAGAGGGAGATGGAGACCCTTCAGGACTCCCTTAGTGCAGAAGGGGTTTCTCTCCTTGAGTCGTTTTCTTGCCAGCATGGGGTGCAAGGGCTGGCAATTGACCACAGCGGATGCAAAGAGCACTTCTACCCACGGGTATAGCTGTGTTTATGCCTTTGATTTTTCCATGTGAGATAAGCTTATTTGTTAGCACGTTAGAAAAATACATCACATAGGTTTGAAGTGGTTGGAGAAGGGATTGTTTGTGATGTTTGTGGCCATCTGAGATTTCATACCCATTGCAGTGGAGGCTCGTTTTTTTCCCATGGACTTCCGTAAGTCTTGAATTTAGCCCTTTACTTTGTGGGCTCATGACATCTCTCTGGAATGAAAACAAGTGTATTTTCCTGTATTGTGACAAGTTACAAAGATTGTTCTTTTGGGGGGATTTTGGCTCTTTACTCTGGTGAGTGGCAGGTTTAATTTCGAATAAAATCTTATTTCTGAGTTACAGTGGAGGACATATATAGACCTGATCACCTAGACACGAATATAGAGACAGATCAGAGCAATGCCACCAGCTACCATGCCCCTTTGTATAGAAATAACTCTTTACAATAAGGGTTAATTTTTTCTTAACCTATTTTCTGTTGGACACAAGCAAGTGATAGCTAAAGAGAAATCTGTGTGTGCAGTACACTGAACTACCCCTGCCTGCGGTTATTTTAATGCACTTGATGAGATTTCTTTCCAATCCTATTCAATAAATTACCTATATATTATATGTAATACAATATATTATATCAAATACTACATTTGCTTCTTACTTAATGAACTGGCTAACATTGTTATTGATACAGAAAATCCTTACATTGCGTGAGTCCTGCAGATCTCTTCCGTGGTACTTTATTTTGGACTAGGTTTTCCTGTACGTATCCCCATTTTATGCCAGCAATTAGAGTAGAAAATATGAATTTCATAATCCAGCTTCACCTATGTATAGAATCATAGAATCATGGAATGGTTTGGGTTGGAAAAGACCTTAAGATCATCCAGTTCCAAATCCTTGCCATGGGCAGGGATGCCTCATGCTAGACCATGGCACCCAAGGCTCTGTCCAACCCTGCCTTGAACACTGCCAGGGATGGAGCATTTACCACTTCTTTGGGCAACCCATTCCAGTGCCTCACCACCCTCACAGTAAAGAACTTCTTCCTTATATCTAACCTGAACTTCCCCTATTTCAGTTTGAATCCATCACCCCTTGTCCTATCATTGCAGTTCCTGATGAAGACTCCCTCTCCAGCATCCTTGTAGGCCTCCTTCAGATACTGGAAAGCTGCTATGTATCTATAGATCTCGCCTTGTGCGTTACAATACAAATCCTTCCTGGTGGCTCTGTATTTCTCTATGGATACAAATGAAAACCAGTTCCTAAGTAGCAACACTAACTTTTAGAAGAAATTCCTTTAAAAATGCCTGGAGATGCTGATGGCATTTTCGTGGCAGATAAACCTCTGCATTTTTCTGTAGCTCCCAATAACTCTCAAATATAGCGCACTTATAAAGTGGAATAATCTCTGTGTGTGTTGGAGGTACGGCAATATAGAAAGTGTTACCCTGGTTTTGAGTCTGTGCCAGCAACGGATTAAACCCAGTTTTGATACTTAAATCTGAGAATTAGATTTCTCTGTAAAACTTGGCACAGGCATCTGATGATTTCTCAAAGCTGCGTTTCACTTTATCCATAGCATTTCCACATTCTGGCTGTGGTCAGATGCTGATAAAGATTCTGGGACCTCAGGCTCCTCGCAGACAAACTCAGTGAAGAAACCTGCACTACATTAGATACTGAGAAAGAAGCTTTTATTTCATGTATTTCTTGGAAAGCTACTTTCTTCATGCTGGAGAAAGAAGCAATTCCAGGCTACTTAATGTAAAAGGGGCAGCCTGTGGATTTGATGGAAGGCAAACTTTCTTGTCTCTAAAAATGGCTCATAGGGCTGATCTGAGGAATGTTTCCCTGCAGGGTCTGCATAGAGTGCACACAGGAGGCTATTTGGAGTAGAACAGCCAAAGATGGATGAGACTCTAGGAAGGGATTCTGTAAAATGAGGGTGCTGAGGTGCTGGCCCAGGGTGCCCAGAGAAGCTGTGGCTGCCCCATCCCTGGTAGTGTTCAAGGCCAGGTTGGACACAGGGGCTTGGAGCAACTTGCTCTAGTGGAAGGTGTCCCTGCCCGTGGCAGGGGTTGGAGCTGGATGAGCTTTAAGGTCCCTTCCAACCCAAACCATTCTGGGATTCATTGAAAACCATGACAAGACCAAGCTGGTAATGTGGCAGGCGTGCCAAGGAGGGGCAAAGTGTGGGTAGGCTCTTGGTGGACCATGCAAGGCTTCAGGTCTTCTCTGTCTCTGATGCATAAGGAGCCAGGCTATGGGCTAGTCCACATCAGTAGGCACTGGGATATAGGCATCCCTCCCTGGAGCCTAACAGAAGGACACCCCATTCGCAGTGTCTTTCAGAAACAGATATAGTTTTGCTCATGATTCCAAGCATCAAAAACACTGGACACTGCCCCTGTACCCCACAGTAGGAGCTGCAAACTTCCCATATCTCTGACAAGCTTGTTGAACGTGGACACCCACCCAAGCAGCCAAATACCAGCAGAGAACAGCTCACTCTGTCTCACCTGCTTTGTGCATCATGTTTTATTTTTACAGCTAGAATTTACAGTCTCAGCCTGCAGCACCCACAAAAGTGCACAAACACATAGGAAGGAATCACATTTACAGCAGTGGTACTCAGCTTCACTAAAAGGAGACAACAACTGCCTTTCTTCCCCCTGGCTGTTCATCTCCTGCAAGGAAAGGAAGGACAGCCCTGCTAAAAGAGAAAGTCACATGAAGCAGCACAAATAGCAGCATCTCACACAAAGAACAGACTCAATCAGGTTAAGGGACCTGGTGGGAGTGCCGTACCCACTGTGCTGCCAATTATAATGTAAGCCAGCTGCATTGTGATGGAAAATACACGTTCCCCCTTTCTCCCCCCCCCCTTCCTTAGAGCTACTTTGGTAATAGGCATTTTCTCTTAATAACAGTGTGAAAGAAAATACTCTCGTGGAAGTGGTGTATAGCAATTGACTGTGTCCCCATCACTCTGTCTCAGCTGTTGATAAGGTTAGCGAAAGGATGTGACTGCTTTAAGTATCACTGAAAACAGCAATGTTGTATTCACTTGAGGAGACAGGAGCATGGTGCAGTCCCAACAAGACAAGTAGGCAGAAAGCAATGCAGCAAATCAGCTTCTAATGGGGCCACCCTGACTCTGGTGCACTATACAGGATGTCCTTTGTATTTGCCCTCTCCAAGCCCTAATGTGACTGCCTTGGCACCTAATGCACCCTTGGGTGACATGGTTTAGTGCAAGGTGTCCCTGCAGATGGGTTGGAACTGGATGATCTTAAGGTCCTTTCCAACCCAAACTATTCTATGATTCTATGATCGTTGCACCTCCATTTGCAGCACCTCCAAACCCACTAGCATCCAGTCAGCAACTTCTGTCTGCCTTGATCTGCTACTCTCCGGGTGATTTCCATGCTGTGTTTTACTCCATGATGGGATCTTCAGGAATATTCTGGCCTTAGAGAGTATTTTCACTGTTTGACCTGCTTAATCAGAACCAGTTTTCAAACTCCTTTTTTATTAACTTGGGAAAAAAAAACACAAAAGAGAAGCTTCAGACAAAGCTGATGGTAAACAGATGCTATTGAGCTAAGAGCGCTTGGTTCTCTAGGTACTCAAACACAGGGATGGGTCTGAAAGGAACAAAACCTTCCCAGTACTTGTTTTAATGAGTAGGCTTTCTTGCATTTGATCATCTGTTTTCTCAGAGGAAAATGTTCAGAAGGCTTGTGATTAGCCAGAGGCGATTCAATACCCAACACAACACAGACGTGGGGGAGTGAACTGCTGATGCTCCATGTCAAACAGTCCCATTCCCCCTCTTTTTACCATCTTCAACTACCGTTGCAGCTGCAGCCAACCACTGGATGTACAGCTTGGAATTGTATGATCAAAATAATAGAGGAACAATAACGTCTGTAGGTGAGCAAACCCCGGCAGCTTGCAGAGCCTGTCAATCTCCACTCTTACAAGCCCCAGTCTATTTTCACTATCATAGGCTGCCAGGTTAATTAAATGGGACTCCTCGTGGTGTCAGGAAGCAAGTCAAGCAGCAAGTGTTTGCAGAAACGAGCTTTAAAGTGAACAGTGTATGAGAAAAGGGAGAAATTTCTTCTGCACACATGTTTGGCCACGTTTCTTGGGAGATTTGTCATGCTGCAGGGTCCCTTCCTAAGTGGTGTCCTAGTTAGCTTATATTTATCACATCTAGAGATGCTGCGGTGAATCCTCAGTTTGAAGTGTGTTGTCATCACCACTACGCCCTGACAAAAAGCCTTGTCCAGGCTGAACACCTTCACCTTCCATGTCAGTCAGGATTAAACCCTAAAAGTCTTCACATTACTGTGTTTCCTCCTTTTATGTCTCATAAAACTCCCTCTCCCTTTCACGCAGAACCAGCAGCATCCTTCTTCTTTGTGTCTGGAACCAATGCATGATTACCACAATTAAGACAGCAGTATGACATCTGACTGCTTTATTTTCCACCTTATGGTGGGAATGCTGCACGGGTTTCTTAGATTGCTATCAGGAAAAGAAAAATGGCCATTTTCAGAAGTTCCCATTTCCTTCCAGAGTATCTCCTCACCTTGGCTCCTTTAAGAGCTCAGAGCATTGACAATCCAAAGTCACACAAGTAGTTGTCTATTGTTGTTATTAATCACATCAATTTTGTTAACTGCTTGATTCAGCTCAACTGTTAACACTCATCTAGACTGTGTCTATTGATGATATTCCTTCCAAATTAAGGCACATCCATCCTTCCTTGAGTATTTTTTACACCAGGTTCCAGTGGTTAGAAGAAGGGAATGAATACAAGCTTATTAAGGACATCTTTCAAGTGTATTTCACCTGCAAAGCTATGTAAAATGGCAGTGGATTACCTGTTGCATCACTAAAACTGTCCAATGATTCAGAGTGATGATAGGGAAAAGGCACAGATTTTTGGGACTCCAGGTTAAGCTGCAGGAGTCTTTGAGGTGGGAGGTAGATCTGGTGGCTGAATTGAGCAGATGGGGTGTGAATGGCCCTAATCCACTTCTGTTCACCTTTAATTCAGGGTAATTCTGGTGGAACTTTTGCACTGCAGAGCTGAACCTCACTTACTAAATCATGATCCTTACAATACTCTTTAAAGGTCACTTGTCCATAAAGCAAACAAGTTCTCAGGGTACATCTTAAAGGGTCATATTGGTTCTTACCACATATAGGGTGGATTCCCTGTACCCTCCCTTAACCTCCGTCTGTGACTTCCCTAGAAAAACCTCTTTTCTGCAGTAATATTTAGACTATTTGTCTGGATATCAATAGCTGCTCTTTTCATTTACTGCACACAACCACTTTCTGCTGCTAAGCAGACAGTAAACAAATTCCACCCTTTCTTCTCCCATGGAAAAATAAATCTAATGGAAAATTATGGCTTCTCTATAGGTTTCTGAGAAGTCTTACTCAATTTAGAACAGAAAAGATCTAATTCTCTGTCGTGTTTTATGTGAGTTCAGAGTTATTCCTGTGAAACCCTTTGGCATAATTCCTGTTCACCCATTTTACACTTTCCATAAGAGCTGTAATACCATATATGTGCAAGAAAGCAAGCCCTGCCTGGGTTTAATGCTTCATTCCTTTCAAAGTAAGTAGAGAGGCTCAGCAGAAATGGCTATCAGACCCCAAGTATCAATGCCCATTCTTTATGCTAATCTTTCCATTTCCTGCTATTACCAGTTCCAGGGTCAGCAGTTAAAAAAAAATAATCCTGAACTATTGTAAAATCATCTGTCATTTTATTTTCTCCCCCCAGTCTCTTAAAGAGTGTCTGCAATGAATTACCTCCGTGTCTGAAATGAATTACTGCTCCATCCCACACAAACACACCATCATTACCTGCCCCAAGCAAGGTCTGGAACTATATTGGGCTTGTATGTTAAACAATAGTCAGGCAATGGTGAGATGCAATTGATTATGTGAAACGTTAGAAAGCTTTAGTAAATCAGCTTCTCTGAAATCATCTGGGCTTTTGATGTAACTGGTTTTGGTTTAAAATATTATTACACTTTCTTTCTTTCTTTCTTTCTTTCTTTCCTTCTTTCCTTCTTTCCTTCTTTCCTTCTTTCCTTCTTTCCTTCTTTCCTTCTTTCCTTCTTTCCTCCTTTCTTCCTTTCTTCCTTTCCTCCCTCCCTTTCCTTCCTTCCTTCCTTCCTCTTTCTTTCTTTCTTTCTTTCTTTCTTTCTTTCTTTCTTTCTTTCTTTCTTTCTTTCTTTCTTTCTTTCTTTCTTTCTTTCTTTCTTTCTTTCTTTCTTTCCTTCTTTCTTTCTTTCTTTCTTTCTTTCTTTCTTTTTCTTTCTTTCTTTCTTTCTTTCTTTCTTTCTTTCTTTCTTTCTTTCTTTCTTTCTTTCTTTCTTTCTTTTCTTTCTCCTTCCTTCCTTCTTTCCTTCCTTCCTTCCTTCCTTCCTTCCTTCCTTCCTTCCTTCCTTCCTTCCTTCCTTCCTTCCTTCCTTCCTCTCTTTCTTTCTTTTCTTTCTTTTCTTTCTTTTCTTTTCTTTCTTTTCTTTCTTTTCTTTCTTTTCTTTCTTTTCTTTTCTTTCTTCTTTCTTTCTCTATCTCTTTCTCTTTCTCTTTTTTCTCTCTTTCTTTCTCTTTCTCTATTTCCCTTTCTCTCTCTCTTTTCTTCCTCCCCCCCTTTATCTCTGTTGCCCTCTCTCTTCTCTTCTTTTTCCTCCTCTCTGTCCTTTCCTGCATCTTTTGCTTCTTTGTTTTTTCCCCTCTTTGACTATATTCTTTATATTGACAGTGCAACAAGGAAACTCCCAAATCTTTGGGATCCATGCCCTGTCATTCCTGAGACCCAAAGGTACCTCCTGGCTCACCAAAGCCAGACTCACTTTATAGACAGGAATAAACTCTTCGCCTTGAAGCCAAATCAGAACCTTGCTCCCACCGCTTTTACTGGAAACAGTTGCTTCATTCTTCAGATGCTTAGAAACATTCATTTTCAGCCTCAAAATTATTCATACCACTTTACACTAATTTCCTCCAGTGCCAAAAAACTCTATTAGCTCAGTTGTTTTTCCCTCTCCAGTGTTTACCCAATTGAAATACTGCATATTCCCTGTCTGCTTTCTTTTTCCTCTATTAAGCAAAGTGAGTTAGTTTAGCAGCTAGTTCTCTTCCTTGGGTTTCTGTTTCTTTCTTTAGGAGTACCCTGTTGTCAGTTAACTTTATTTGTTTAGGAGCAAATTTGCCTCAATCAGAATAGGCCCATCGTGGCCTGTTTTTCAAGTAATGCCACAGTGATGAAACTGTATTGTAGAGGTAGTGCTTCCCACTACATCGCAATTGAAATACCCCTAGACTACTAATTGCAATTAAAATGAGCCTAAGCTACTAACTGGAATTAAAATACTCCTAAACTACTCATTGCAATTGAAATGTCCTTTCCTATAAGAACAGCCAGCCTGTTAAGTGTTAAAACAAACAGCTTAGACAAACCAGCATGTATCTTCAATCTTTAGCACATAGCTGACTAAAGAAGGTGAAATTCAGGTTCGTGTCACATTTCACACCAACCTTCAGTCCAACCAGATCCCCAGCACCATTATACAAGCCATAAATAACATCCATACATTTCCATTTCTTAATCAAATCCCATGTAGACTGATGTCGACACAACTCCTTGTGTCCCATTGATGTAGAGCCTGCACCCTTCAGAGAGATCACAGTGGAAATGGGCTTGATGTGGGATTTCCTTTCAATTCAGTAGTGCCCAAGCCCTTTTTTCCCACTATTTCAACTTCTGTTTCATTTCTCTGCTCAATTGTTGCTTCTGTTTAGAGATATCCAGTTAATTTGAGGAGAAAACATGCTGGAGCATAGTATGCATGAGAATAATCTGTCCTAGAGCTGCTGTATGAGGCACATAAATCATGCCAAGAAGAGGTGAAGGCTGAACTGTGCTGGTGTTACTTCCACTCCATTATCAGGCAAGAAATGCATGGAAACGAAAGAAGAATGCAGAGCAGAAAGCATTTTGTACTGCATCACCTTTATGGACAACACAAATGAGAAAGTCAATGGAGCTGCTGCATTGTATCAGTGTAGTGAAGGTCAGGATCCACAGCAGCAGTGCTGTAGCTATTATTGGGAAATAATGGATATACACAAAGGAAGAATCATGGAATCATAGAATGGTTTGGGTTGGAAACCCAAAAAACCTTGAAAATCACCTAGAAGATTTGCAGTGTGGTCTTCTCTACACTAGGATGTTTCCATGTTCTAGTTACATGTCTAGTGCAGCTCAAAAAAGAGCTTGCAATGTAGTTGTTTATGCCATCTGTTATTTGAGCAGCTGATAAGAAAATAGGTGGAGGTCCTGATTCAAAGGCAGATCCAGAATTCTTATGAATGTTTCCAAGTTTTTCGTGGGCTTTATCCTCAACCCACACCTGCAAGGAAAGGAAATCATCCCCATCCCCGTACCCAAAGCACGCTGTGCAGTGAGATGAGGGGCCTTGCCAAGGTTTTGCACAGAAAAGGGTGTGAATTCACTGCTTTTAGGGCATTGCTTGAACAACAGACAGAAAGGACCCCTGAAACATACTAAGAAAGCCACTTCTCCAAGCATCAAGCCACTCATGCGCTTTGTGCAAAGGAGGTGATGGCACCAGCAGTGTTGAAAACACAAAACACTCTCATTAGAACAGAAGAGCTCTTTGCTGAGTTCAGCTGCTTCACTCTGTGTGTAAAGGAGCAGAGATTTGGTTGAGGACGGGGTGATGCTGGTCTTGCATGGGATGAAAGTACAGATCTTTTCAATCATTATCCAGAAACAATAATTATGCCCTAAGAGCAAAAGCCTGAAAGAAACACTGAGCAGTGCAGGCAGGGGTTGTGCAGGGTTATCATAGCGAGTATCTTCACTGATGTGTTTCTAAGCCAGAGGAAAGCCTTTCATACAGCTGTGGCTGAGCTCTCGCTTTATAACTGAACCTTAGATTTCATCAGTGATTTATCAGTGATAAATAGAGTGTCTCCCGAAGAGTTCTGTTAAACCACTAAGCACCAGGAACTGCATCAGATCAGCAAACACGAACAAGAAGCAGGGCTTTGTCCACAGAGCGGTGAATTACTTGGCAAGGGCTCAATTGCTTGGGGTGATTCCAGTGCTTTGAGCAGCAGAGGAACAGCGATGCTCTCTGCTTCCATGCAGTGCTTAGCACCTTTCTCTTTCCAATCAGCTTCCAACGCTGCTTCAGCACCCTGCTACAGACCCTGCCTTCATTATTTACAATTTGCAAGAGAAAACCAGCTCTGTAAAACAGCCCCTAGGGATAGGGAATTTCTATGGCTGGCTGCAGATTATGTTTTTATGCTCTTTATCATCCCTTTTTATTGCCACCTCCTCACACTGCTCCAGAGCCTGTTTGTCTGTTTACTTTAGGTTTATTAATCTTGCACCAAATAAATGTGCATTCACCAAAGGGATTGTCACAAACTGGTTTCCTTGGCTGGAGCTGACGGTGATCTGGCCTCTATTCAGAATGTCCATCCTCGCCCATTTGCAGCACTGTGCGGCCAGTGTTCAGATGCGCTGCAGGGCCCTTAATGCTGTTGGCTATGGCTCTCATCAGCTCTCATCTCAATAATGCAGCCCAGCAGCGAGTCAAGAGGCCACCGACACGGTCTGTGCCCATCATGAGATATTTTGGAGGACGTGGGCACACAGTCAACCCTTGGTGAATGGGTAGAGCTGGATGAGTTCGCACTGTGCAGCTGGGGCACTGTTATCTTTGATCACTCCCTGCAAAACAAAGGGTTTTAGCATAAGGAAGGAATTGCAAAGCAACATTTTCCATCTCACAATTAGGAGCGTGCCTCTAGACAGGCACAGGCTTACCAGGGAGGCAGATACCGTGAGTGCACTTCTGTCCCTCTCAGCATCATATCTCCTGTATGGAGACAGGCTGAGAAAGTTGGGGCTGTTCAGCCTGGAGAAGAGAAGCTGCGTGGAGACCTCAGAGCAGCTTCCAGTGTCTGAAGGGGGCTACAAGGATGCTGGAGAGGGACTCTTCATCAGGGACTGGAGTGATAGGACAAGGGGTGATGGGTTCAAACTGAAACAGAGGAGATGTAGGTTAGATATAAGTGGTGAGGCACTGGCACAGGCTGCCCAGGGAAGTTGTGAATGCTCCATCCTGGCAGGTTCAAGGCCAGGTTGGACAGAGCCTTGGGTGCCATGGTCTAGAGTGAGGTGTCCCTGCCCACGGCAGGGGGTTGGAGCTGGATGATCTTTAGGTCCTTTCCAACCTTTAACCATTCTATGACTCTATGATCAGCCAATGCATCACATGACACTGTCCCCCCCACCACACCCTTCTGAGTTACAGCAGCTCAGCTGATGCCACACTATTAAGCCTCCATAACTCAGCTACTTTTGACTGTGTGTCCTCTCCTAGAGGGAGTCCTGCAGTCACTGTGTATTCATTCCCCAAAGCAGTCACTTTTTCTTTATGAATAGCATCATTCATTAGGGCTGCTGTCCCTCAGAGGGACTCTTGTCCTCATTCCCCCATGCAAACTTCTGATGGATGTTAATGAGGGGAACAGGATGGTTAAGGAAGGATTCTTTGAGAATCATAGAATCAACCAGGTTGGAAAAGCCCTTTAAGCTCATCCAGTCCAACCACTGCCCAGCAGTGCCAAGGCCACCACTAACCCATGGCACTGAGGCCTCATCTCTACAGTGTGTGAACACTTGCAGGGACGGTGCCTGCAGCCCTGCCCTGGGCAGCCTGTTCCAATGCCTGAGCACCCTCTGGGGCAGGAATTGTTCCTCAGCTCCATCTAAACCTGCCCTGGTGCAGCTTGAGGCCGGTTCCTCTTGTCCCATCCCTTGTTCCTTGGGAGCAGAGCCCAGCCCCTCCTGGCTCCATCCTCCTGTCAGGCACTTGTAGGGAGCGATCAGGTCCCCCCTGACCCTTCTCTTCTCCAGACTGAACCCCCCAGGTCCCTCAGCCATTCCTCAGAAGGACAAAGGAGGGTTTGCACTCGGAAAAAAAGCTGGATTTGGAGACAAAGGAGGAGTATCTCAGAGAAGGTTATAGCGAAGCTCTTTTCAAACTCGGCAAACCACTTTCTCACTGAAGCACAGGGCTGTGGTTACTCCAATGTCAGTTTTGCGCATATTGAGTTTGGAGCATCCTCACTAAATCTACTCAGAGTACAGTAAGGTGAAGGTACTTCCAGTTGTTTCGTACAACAGCAGTATCCTCAGAATCATCTGCTGTTTCTGCCTTAATCAATAAAGGCCATTAGAAGCTCACTTTTCTGCTAATACTACTCTGAATACATCTTGCTGGGAGGTATTTTTTATGACATTAGAAGACACAGCGCATTGATTTCTCCTGAGAGATACAGCTTGGGGTTTTTCTCATCCCATCACATAACACAATTTCCTCGCCACATTTCTAACTGCTGGGACTTAACATTCACAGTCAATGAAACACCTTACTAAGTTTTAAACTTTTTTTATAGAGAAAGAAAAGCAAATGCCTTTAAAATCTTTATATAGATTTATACAGCTGGTATGAGGATATTTAGCCATCATATACATTTATATATAGCAAATACCACCATTGCTCAACTATTGTTCTTTAAACAGAATGGGTCCTAAATGTTCTCCTGGAGTAAATCTCTCTTTCTGACTATATATTGCATACAGTAAAACATGGTAGTTTTAAAACTTTTGTCTTTCTGTAGCAAGTCGGGCAGCAGTTCTGAGAGGATGAATGCAGATCTCAGGACTCAAACAACCCCTGCCAACAAGGCTTTGAGACATGGAGTTAAGTTGGCAGCTTCTTAACTCTTGTCGTCCTACTGCGGGATTGACAAAGTAGTCCACAAACCAATGTAATGTGCCATCACAGACAGTTTAATTCAAAATCATAGACTCACAGAGTGGCTGAGGTTGGAAGGGACCTCTGCAGATCATCTGGTCCAAGCCCCCAGAGCTGGTTACCCAGGACCATGACCAAGTGGCTTTTGAATAGCTCCAAGGATGCAGGCTCCACGAACCCTCTGGGCAATCTTGGTTCCACCACTTGGTCAACCAGTAAGAGTTTCATTTCTTAACAGCTTCCATAGACTATTGTCAGTCTTCTGAGCCTTTCAGTCCCTCACACATTTAAAACATAGCATCAGAGCTGAATCTGAATGTCAGACTATAAAAAAGGCATTACATTAAAGATTCTCAGGTCACTTAGAGGAGGATCTGTCTCAGGCAACTTCAGTCAGGCAGAACTGAGTCATTACATTGGTCCTCTAGGCAGTCCTGGTATTCAGCAGAAAGAGACCAGCATCTCTAAAGGGTGATTTATGCCACCAGAACAAGAGCCCTGGGGAACAACTCACACTCTAAAGGTTCTACAGTATTTCTATTCTTACTGTCATAGACTGTGTCTTGCTGCTGAGACTAGAGAGCTAAAATCAAGTGCACTGGATGACCTTCCTAACAGAGAGATGCTCTATGGCTGACTGCTATTGGAAAAGCATCTGATGCTGGTCACGGAAAGGGAACCTTCTTACTTGAACTTAGGGAACTGGAAGGCCGAACGTCTTCTTTACATCCGAACATCATCTGTTTGCTTCTTTAAAAGAGAGATTGGGATCTCGGAATGATGGACCAATGAGCCTTACTCAGTTTGCTAGAATGGGAAATAATGTTAAGCAGTGTTCTAAATAGTACAGATAAGCCCCAAGTACAGGATGGGACAGATGTAAACACGTTTTTCCACCCTGTTAGTCTTTTCCAGTCTATTTTTAACATAGCAAAAAAGGGGATAAAGAGGCAGTTGATTGCATTTAATGTGGACTTAGAAAGTCTCTGACGTGATATTAAGGAAAAGGAGTATGAATGGACTGGATTTAATATGCTTTTACTGACATGGAAAAGCAGTGAAGAGAAAAGGTGACACAAAAGCAGTGACAGGGTTAGAGGTGCTAAGGAGGAAATCCAGAGCTATCCCAGTGCAGGGAACAACTGAACCATTGGGGAAATGCAGAGATGAAAACAAGGAGGTTGAAGGGTCAATCACATTGATAGATTCAGGGGAGAAACGGTTGGCTATTATGAACAACAGTTCAGGGAACCCCTGTGCTCAGTGCAGAACTGCATTTAGGAATATGAGTACACTGCTTGAATATTGCAACTGGATTGTAAGCATAAACCCACAAATAGCACACTAGTGCATGGTAGGAATACGGTGACTGGTTTAGGGCATTTCGAATCAGAAATGCAGATTTCAGTGCCAAAATCATTATGGTTTTAAATAAAACCGAGAAGAATAAACCAGATCTAAATAAATAACTCATTATCTATTGAAAGAAATAGAAGGGTTTCAGGGTGGTAGAAGTCTCCCACAGCACGAAATACATTAGGAAGATTGCAAAGGTAAGAGCAGGAACAGTTAGTTTAAAGAAAAGATGAATGAAAAGGTGTTTTGTGGAAGTATATTACATCCTGAGTACTGCAGAGAAAGTAAATTGGCAGCCTTATTTACTCCCACTCATAAAATCAAAACAAGAACCATCCAGCTCAAGAGAAGGGCAATAAGTTTAGGAGTGATAAAAGGCATATACTTCTAAAGACAATTGAACCTGTAAAATTCACTGCAACACAATATCATTAAGCTAAAACTTAATCAGATTTGAAGGAGGAACAGGTATTTATATGAATAGTGAATATAACCAAGGCCAGGTTAGACAGGAGTTAATAGAAATCCTTCAGGCTTCAAGCAAATAAGCTCTATTTTGTGCCGGAGGTAAGGATGAGCCTTTCTCTATGGGAAGGTTGTTCCATAATTGGTCAGGAAAGGTTTCTTACATTTTCCTGTGACGTACCAAAACATATAGTATTAGTCACTGTCAGAGAAAGAATACTGGATTATATGGACCATTGATCTGACCCAGCATGGCAATTTTTATGGTCCTGAGAGCAAAATCCAATGGATTTGCAAGGAGACCTTACAGAATAACAGCTTCAGTCTGAATTTTTCTTGCTGCTACAGGGGCCATGGAAAGAGCAACTACATTTCTGGCAGTGACATATCTCTGCAGGCAGGCGTAGTAGCAGTGCAGGTATTTAATGCTTTTATGCCATTTGCTAAGGATTATACGGCAGTAATCTTTCCCATTAGCACTTTTTCTCATTCTGGGTTGAAGATCCCATAATCTTCTCCCTCCCTCCACCCTCTAAACATGTACCAAACCAAAAACTAAACACTGGGTGCATGGACCAAAACTTAATAACTGAGATTAATTGTGAAAGTACAGAGCTACTTCCTAATAATCTCTCATAACTTGTCATATCAGCTAGCTTTCTGGCTTTCTTCTTGCTTTCTTGCTTCCTCTTTTCCTTTCTTTCTTTCTTTCTCTTTCTTTCTTTCCTTCTTTCTTTCTTTCCTTCTTTCTTTCTTTCTTTCTTTCTTTCTTTCTTTCTTTCTTTCTTTCTTTCTTTCTTTCTTTCTTTCCTTCCATCCTTCCTTCCTTCCTTCCTTCCTTCCTTCCTTCCTTCCTTCCTTCCTTCCTTCCTTCCTTCCTTCCTTCCTTTCCTTTCTTCCTTTCTTCCTTTCTTCCTTTCTTCCTTTCTTCCTTTCTTCCTTTCTTCCTTTCTTCCTTTCTTCCTTTCTTCCTTTCTTCCTTTCTTCCTTTCTTCCTTTCTTCCTTTCTTCCTTTCTTCCTTTCTTCCTTTTCTCGCTTTCTCACTTTCTCTTTCTGCTTGCCTGCCTGCCTGCCTTGTTTGCCTGCCTTGTTTGCCTGCCTTGTTTTCCTTCCTTTTTTTCCATGTTGTCAATTCTGTGCTCCAAGGAAATGCATGTCTCGGTCGCTACCAAGTCCCCCTCTTGCACGGCTGGTCAGTGACCATCTTCAGTGTTAGTGGGCTATGAGATGAGCTACTTATCAGTCCATTTTCCTTCCATCTCAGGGAGATGCTTGTTTGACAGAATCCTCACAAAAGGGATGTGAGCAGGTTTCAGTTTTGCCTCTGAGTCTACACCGAGCAAAATCTGAGTCCTGTGTTCTGTTCCTTGACACAGGGGCAGTCAAAGCAGTTGGGTGAACATTGCTTTAGGGATTGCTTGTTAACAAGGCAGAGGGTACCACCTTTCAGAAGAATGTTACTCATCAACAGGTATTTTTTGCAGTGAGATGGGTCAGAACCAACAAATGTCTTTATTTTATTGTAAAGAAGTGAGCACACTTTGGGCATCAAGAGATAAGTAAGAAAACTTCTCCTGGAAAACTGCATGGATAAAGGAGGATGGATTTGCCCCAGACAAACACAATGTGTTTATACTGAAACTTGGTAGAGATTCCTTGACATTATAAGTATTGGATGTGAACTTAATCCAGACAATATATTCCTCGCAGCATCTCATTTTTCTTAAGTGCCAGCTTTCCTTTTACAGGATCTCATAAAAAGAAACCAATATGTTGCTCTCTTACAGACAACCTAAGAGCAGCAGTTGGTGAAGCAGCCTCAGCGTCCGGAGCTACATTATGCCTTTGATGTCTGGTTCTGCAGCAAAAGAATTTCAGCAGAGCAAGACATAATGGAAGCTTAAGAGCCTGTTAAAGAAGTGACTCTTACAAAGAGCCACGCTCATTTTGACTATCAGAAACACAGGGAAAATGATTTGTCACTTTCCCACAGCTAGGAGGATCCCAGGAAAATCTCAGATAAGACATCAACATTATAATATAATATGGTTTATGTATGTTATCCAAGCATATCTTAAAACTATGGATTTTACATAAATTTTAGCATGTCATAGTGCAAAGAAAGTGAGACATTGCCGAAGGAATAAAAAGGCATTTTAGAGGGGAAGTTTAGATTGGATCTAAGGAAGAAATTCTTCACTGTGAGGGTGGTGAGGCACTGGAATGGGTTGCCCAGGGAGGCTGTGAATGCTCCATCCCTGGCGGTGTTCAAGGCCAGGTTGGATGAGGCCTTGGGTGCCATGGTTTAGTGTGGGGTGTCCCTGCCCATGGCAGGGGGGTTGGAACTGGATGATCTTAAGGTCCTTTCCAACCCTAACTATTCTATGATTCTATGTAGCAGGACTAAAGTGTTGGTTCTTTTGTGAAGATGGTGGAGCTCCATGATTCTATATATGCAACATATAACACTTTAATATACTATATATATGATCTATTCATTATCTAGTATCTAGAACATAGTATATAGTATATGGTATACAGTATACAATATACAGTACACAGTATATAGTATGCAGTATGCAGTGTACAGCATATAGTATATAGTCTATCATATATAATTTAGAATATAGAATATAAAATTTATAGATAAGATATTCCACCCCCCAAGGTAAAGGGGTTGGAACTGGATGATCCTTAAGTTCCCTTCCAACCCAAACCATACTGTGCTATGATTGTTGGTGATTACTCAGCCTTTTTTCATTACAGTTTATAAATCCCTGAATCAGAAACCAGTTTATAGTGGTTATTCCAATCTTGCAAATGTGTCTTTACAAGACCCAGCTGTGGGAAGGACATTTATTTCCCCTTTATAGATGAGGCAAGTGAATCATAGGTGACTGGTGACTTGTACAAGTTCATGCTAAAAGGGTTTTGGTGCATTGAGGATGATACTCAACAACATTACCAATTGTAATTATAGCAAATAGAAATCCTGGGCTCTGGGTCACAGCATGGAGATTTTTCCTGTTTTTTCTCACCTCTCTTTATTTGGTTTCTAGTTTATTTTCCTAAACTGAGCATAATGTAGGTGAAAAAACCCTTCTATTCTTGGGATCTAAAAACTTCTCAGTAATACCCATTCCTGACTGATATTTAATACGTTTGGTCTGATGTAACTGAGAACACAGTCAAGCTGGAGGATAAATTCCAGTGATAACATTGCAACAGTTTGAGTGTTTTCCCCATTCTGTATCTTTACAACAGAGATAACCTTTTGCTTATTGAAATATAATTGCGCAGGGAGATAGTCATTTTAAAGCAGAATTAGCAATACCAGCCGCACGTTTTGTAGGGACTTCCCATAATAACCTGGTTTTATGTCAGCTTCTGTAGAGCACAGCATCACTTGTGCTATAAATTTAATTGAAAACTGAAAACTGAACAACAGGAGATCATTACTTTTCTTATAGTACATTCCTGGAATTATCTGCAGTATAGAAACTCCATTTAAGTGTCAGTGATTTCTTTGTCAGCTGTTACCCCACAGCAATATTAGAAAGGGATTCTCTCACATATATCCTCACCCCATATATTGATATAGGAAGATATTGATATAGTGGTAACTGTGTATCAATAGATGTGGTATTGTGTATTGACAGGTGTTTAGAACAATCATAATACAGGCAGGATGTGCCACTGCAATTATTTATTTGGAAGTCTTCAACCAACCCTTTCCCCAGCGTATTATTAAGTTAATTAAACTATTAATATATGATTGTTATTACATTTAAATGCTGGTGTAAAGTTGGTTTATTTTACTATATTGGAGAGCAGAATGTGACCCTCCATATTCCTGCTCCCCAAGTAAGTTTGCACTCTGCTACTCCTGGAGAGCTGGAAAGGGACTCTTCATCAGGGGCGGTAGTGATAGGACAAGGGGTGATGGGTTCAAACTGAAACAGGGGAAGTTCAGGTTGGATCTTAGGCAGAAGCTCTTCCCTGTGAGGGTGCTGAGGCGCTGGCACAGGGTGCCCAGAGAAGCTGTGGCTGCCCAGCCCTGGCAGTGTTCAAGGCCAGGTTGGACACAGGGGCTTGGAGGAACCTGCTCTAGTGGAAGGTGTCCCTGCCTGTGGCAGGGGGCTGGAACTGGATGAGCTTTAAGGTCCCTTCCAACCCAAACCAGCCTGGGATTCTGTGATTCTTTGACACACGTCATCCTTGAGGCTGTCCTCCAGAGCAAACCTGCATGCTATACTGACACCAAACCTGCGTGCAGAGCCATGAGCCTGGCCACAGACTCCCTTTCAGGTTGCAGGATACTGTTGTGTTCTCTGACTTCCATTCACCAGTGGTTAAGTCCAGTACAGACGTGTGTTTGAGTATTTAGCTGTGGCTGGCAACCACACAGGACAATGCCTTTGACTGTTCCATGGCATGACTGAGTTGTAGCACCCACAAGATAGACTTCTTAGCTCTCCAAAATGCTTAGGTCCTGGTGCCTGAGATCATAAAGATCCTTCCTTTCCTGGTGAGACCCTGCCCTTTCTAGCAGGAGCTTTACATCATCATTTACCCCAGGCTTTTCTTCATCCATCCCTTCAAAGGTCCAGCCACCACTCTCTTTATGGACTGCTCTCCTTACACCTCATCCTGCCCTCCCTGCTAATGGTGCTGCTGCTAACCCCTTGCCTACCCGGCCAGCAGCAATTCCTCTTCTTCCTCTGGTGAGAAGCTTTAGCAGAGATCTTCTCCCTGCTGAGGGCAGCACTGCTGCTGCCAAGTTCCTTTCAGTAGAAAAGACCCTAAGGGACACAATAATAGTTAAATGATTGGTTTTTGCCTCATTTTGAGCTTACCTATCTCAGTACTGCAGTGAGCAGCTCAGCCAACAGAGACTGTGAACCATGAGGCAGAAAGAGGAGTCAGGGAGAGCTCAGCCATGGCTTGGCTACATGCTACCAAAACCAGGCAGTACAGCTTTACCTTCAGGCTACCAGCAGTTACACACGAGTAGGAGGTTTCTTATGTGGCCACTGTTCATCCTCGTCTCGAGGGTATTTGAGGGGGTGCATCCCAAGCCTTTGCAGTGGTGTTTTCCTCTCCCACTGCAGCATTACTCGGGATTGGGGGTTAGCTGTCAGTAGGCTGTTTGTGGGAGTTTATTTTCCTTTGAGTCAGGCATCACTAATCAGACCTAACACTTCCTCCCAGGCTTTATTAAACAGGAATCTCTAATCCAGAAAACATTTCCAATATTAAGACTAATTGAGTGTCATAATGTCAGCCAAGGTAAATAAAGCACAAAAGGAAAGAAATAAGCTCTGGGAGTGGGACGTGCTTTATTGAACACACAGCTGCTACTCAGACCCACGGCTGTCACTCTGGGAGACATCATCCAGTAAACCTGATCAAACAAATCCCCACTGAACTGATAAAGCAGAGCAACCCTCCAGGTAGCTTGGCTGTCGCTTGAAAACCAGCTTGCAAGCCTCTGGGCTGACACTTGCACTGGGAGGCAGTGAGGGTTTGAAGCTCACAGTCTCCTCTGAAGCTCAGAAGGAGCAAGATCAGATCCTGAGAGCTCTCCCCCCACTCCCTTGTTTTGCCTTGCAGAGGAAAGGAAGTTTCTTCAGGTTTATTGCTTCCCTTTTTATAAGGTTTGCGTAAAAGTAAAATCATAGAATCACAGAATGGTTTGGGTTAGAAAGGACCTGAAGATCATCCAGTTCCAACCCTCTGCCATGGGCAGGGACACCTCACACTAAACCATGTCACCCAAGGCTCTGTCCAACCTGGCCTTGAACATTGCCAGGGATAGAGCATTCACAACTTCCCTGGGCAACCCCTTCCAGTGCCTCACCACCCTCACAGTAAAGAATTTCTTCCTTATATCCAACCTGACCTTCCCCTGTTTAGCTTTAAACCCATTACCCCTTGTCCTGTCACTGCAGTCCCTGCTGAAGAGTCTCTCTCCAGCATCCTTATCGGCAAGGATTCAGGCAAAGCGAGTGATTTCCATCCCAGACATGGCTGTGTCCTTTCAGTCGCTGAAGTTTTAATACTCTCCTAGTAGTAATGTTGGCTTGCAGTGAGTACAAAAGTCCTGTTTATCACATTTCTTTTTCTTATGCATACTTGTTTAGTATTAAAAAGAGAAGAGAAACCACATTTTTTGAGAAGTAAATTGCTTGAGAAATGTTATCTAGCCATTCTTAGTTGAAGGAACTACAGCTATATGGAGTTTCAATCTGGCTTTTTCTGCCTTTCCTCGTCTTAGAAATATCCTATGTGGTACTATAAGTAAGGAGCAGAAGGGAAAGTGATGCTTCATGCAGGAGGGGAAAACCAGCACTTGTTTTCCTTAATCTTGTGTTTGAATGAATGTCCCTCCATGCATTTCCAGACTGAATCCATGGGGATCTGCTTTTCAGACCTTAGTGTCAGTGTGCATTACCATGGGCTTTGAAAGATGCTCTTATAATGTTTCTAAATAACCAAATGGAGCAAGTCTCTCCAGCATGATAATCTGTGCTGTTACTACTGCAAGCTCTGGGGGCAGGGAGGGAGGTGAGGAAGCAGAGCTCTTCCAGCTGTGCCCCAGAAAACCTCTGCCACAGTAAGCAGTTCACATCAGATTTGATCTCTCACAGCATCGGGAGGGGAGATCACGGTGTAACATCTGCACCTGGTTGGGATGTGCTGGCACTGCACATCCTGCATCCAAACAAGAGGGATGACTGCTTTTTGGAGTCGGTGGCTGAAACAAATGGTTTTATGCAGGATGCCAAGGTGGAAAGGCTCAGACACAGCTCAGTAGCTGAGGAATGAGGTCAGGCTTTGTTTAAGCAACATAGGAACACTGGTGTATTTATTTCCCTGTAATGAACATGAAGCATGAGGCATGTCTTAAGGTCCTTTCCAACCTGAACTATTGTATGATTCTATGTGGCACTAGGCTCTGCTGCTGTTGTGCAAAAGACACAGCTCATGGGAGAGAAAATCACACAAAGATACAGCATGAAGTATGATGTAAACTTCAATACACTCTTCAGAAATCTCCGTTTTGCCTGCTTGCCTTTCAGTGACTGCATTCAAACTAATGTTCTAAGGCGCTTTAAAGCCTTATTCCTAGGATGGCTCTTGCAAAATTCATGGCTGGCGCTATTCCGTGCCCTTATGACATGACAGTAACATCCATTTGTATCAGTTTGGCACCGTGCAAGTAGGTCACACGATTATGATGAAGTTAAAATGAATCCTGCCTTCCTTTAAACACTACTGGAACAGTTACCAACTGATTAAGGAACACATTAGCAAGTACCGTTTTAATTGATTTGAATGCATGTGTGTTTTGTATTGCTTTAGTTGGAGGGCATTTTTAAACAAATAGCACTGTCATTGTGAGCCTTAATTAGATAATAAATTAATAGATAAATGGATTAGAAAGTTCAGTATGGCTTTCACAACCGCTGCTAGCGGCATAAAAATGAGGTGCTGGGTATTAGCAATGCTAATAAATGGCATAAGGAATGCACTTGGGGAGAATGATGATGTGGCGGCTGAGTGACTGGTGAGGACCATGGTCTCTCCTTTGCCCACACCTATTTTGGAAAACAAAGGTGCTCCTGTACCTCCGTTAGGAAAGATAACGGTGATGCTGATGTGGAAGGGTAAATATGTCAGCTCCCCAGTGCCCCTCAAAGCCTGCAGATTTAATATGGGATTCATGAAACATTCAGGAAGCACACAGGATGTATTCTAGGGGTTAGGCTGCACAGGGATCAGCTCAGAGGTCTGCCACGGAAAAAGGCTCAAGTACGTGCATGGTATATTCAGTGATGGGAGAGCTGCTCAATGGGAGGAAAGTCTGGATCGGGTGGACTGGCTACAACATGCATGGGAATCATCAGGATCATTCTGAGAAAGAGTGATTTTGTGGACATTGTGCTGCTTATTGAGTTCTGTCAAGCAGTAAATCCAGCCATATGGGTCCTGGTGCTGCTCACAGAGGTAGTGACAGTAACTCGGATAACAGACACAGTGCTGCAGGTTGGAAAGTGATGCAAAGAATTCACCAGTGTGAGTTCAGGCTGAGTGTCAAATACCTGAAATTAGAAAGTTAGAAGAGCATTTTCAATGGTATGGGCTGAATATTACATGTGGCTTGCCAGAAGACGTAGGATAACCTGGATTTGGGTTGTTTTGGGTCGATTGCCTTGCCCCTCAGATATAACTGCTAATTCATGGGTGGCATTAGCCTGCAGCACTTGGTGACCAGAGTTAGAGCCAGATCTCAGAAAAGAGAACTTTTCTCAGCCTGAATGATGTTAAAGTCATTTCTATGATTCTCATCAAAGAACAGCAACTTCCTGTGAAAACCTGGATGGCTGAAATGTGACTGTTACTGAAATAGCCTTAGCACAGAGAAGAAAATACTTGGATAGAACTTATTCCTATTTTTAATCCTTTTGATCATAGAATCATAAAATAGTTAGGGTTGGAAAGGACCTTAAGATCATCCAGTTCCAACCCCCTGCCATGGGCAGGGACACCTCACACTAGACCATGTCACGCAAGGCTCCGTGCAACCTGGCCTTGAACACTGCCAGGGATGGAGCATTCACAACTTCCCTGGGCAACCCATTCCAGTGCCTCACCACCCTCACAGTAAAGAACTGATTGATGCAATCTCTTCTGCTGGCCCCCTGAAGCTTGGCTTTTTATGCAGATGATTTTCAAGGTGAGGTGCAATTCTCCAGCAATCAGTCCAGCCTTTGCTAGAAATTAGCCACGGTGACAGAAGCATCTTCTGATGTACACTTCAGGAGCATTTGGATAGATGCTTTCTTTAATGGTAGTGTTTAAGTACCTTGTGTACAGCATTCTGTTGCTTTTGCTAATGAGAATTACAGCCTCATCTGACTAAAGGCCAGCCTGATGAAAAGTGAGTAGTGCTCTACCCCCTCAGCTACATCACTAATAGTCTTATTATCAGTCTATCTAGAATATAAATGCTCATTTAAAAAACACCACAATTACTGTAGAGCATATTGCATGGTGTATAGACCTTATCACTTGAGTAATTTAAAGCCTATCAGAGTAAAGTACATGAAAATATATGAGGATAGAGTCACAGCCAAGCTTAGGTAGGAAGAGGTAAACAAGATGTAAATGGTCTTTTTCACCTCTAGTTTTCAATGCTGGAGACATTTGTCATCTGTTAGGTTGTTTAGTAAGTTTCTAATCAGTATCTTTTCCAAGTGTGTCTCCCACTCAAAAGGCTCCCATCCAAATGAAATCTAAACAGGTTCAGAGATAGTAAATACATCACAGTGGGTTGCTGAATAAGCTCACACAACCCCAGTTCTTTGCCAGCCCCATGTACGTCTGTTGTAAACCTTAAAGCCATGCAGCAACATACCACAGTGCTAACAACAGTAAATGAGAGGTCCATGACTAAACTGCTTCTGATGGGTTTGGTGCATGCACAGATCAAGCCCAGGTCTTATGGAAAAGGTTATGTCAATATATGTATGGACATACTTAGCCTGAGACTCTGAGAAGAACAGGGAGAATACTCAGCCTTAGGATCCACTAGCAAAATCAGTCCGTTTGGGAAGCAGTGCAGGTTTAAGCCAGGCTAAGAAGGCAGCTACCACAACACAGTCAGGATCTTGAGAAACACGGAAATCATTGAATGGTTTGAATTGGAAGATGTGTTTAAAGACCATGTAGTCCAACCTCCCTGCAATGAGCAGGGACATTCTCCTCCTCTACTCCACTCTCATGAGACACTCCCCCCGCAGTCCTGCATCCCCCTCTGGGCTCCCCAGCACAAGGGATTGACTCAGGACCTTAGCTCAAACTGATTGTACAAGGCATATATTAAAACCCACATTTGGGTCAGAGAAGTCTGTGTCCAGTTTGAAACAGGAGAGAGAACTGAAGCAGAATAATAACGGTTCCCCCTGTAGGTCTTTTCCATTTCTAATGTCTTGGATTCTGTGAACCATCAGCTAAGTATTCATGTTTGGGCCGTTCATAGAGTTGTTGCTCTTTCAAACCTTTCCTCTTTGCTCCAGGGATCAACAACATTGTCCAGTTCACTGATCTTAAAGCACTTTTTGTGCTTCAGGACTTGGATTATGCTCAAGTTCATATGGTCCCCACCGTGCCAATAGAACAGCTTCCCTGACACAAGCCTTTTAACTATTTCACTAGATGTCCCCACTCCTTCAATGCGCCACCACTGCATATTTTAATAGGTTTGGATCACGTTCTGTGACATAATTGAATTGGAAATCACAAGTGTTGGGAATAAATTGGTTTGAGATATTTGAATTGGTCCTTTCTTATTCAGAGAGTTGATCTGAGCTCTGGATGCAGTACGTGTATGTATTCACATCACTGTGACATAGTTGTCTAGATTCATCATGACCAAAAAACCCCTCAAAAGTCTGTATAAGAAAATGCTGAAGTGACCATTCTCCTTAAGCAAGTGGAAACCTGCTTCACTCATATACTCTATACTCACAAAGCCAAACAATTCCTTAAGAAAGCAATTACTAAAGGAGGTTAAAGGTGTGCCTGAACCTGGCCAAGCAGTTAACTGTCAGCACCTTTTATCCACCTCTTTATGGTGCTTACTAGGAATCTGTGCTCACTGAACCAGAACTATTTAAACATTTTCCTGCAAACCTCCCATTCCCTCACATTTAACCCTAATAGCAGAGCTCACCTGTTCTGCAAATAAACACAGGGCTTAGCTCTCCAGGGGAAACTTTACACTTAATATAATCATTTACCATGTGGGTATCTGACTCAGGTTTGAATGTGCTCGGTGTTGAGAGAGGATGGGTTTTGTGATGTGCAGGACTGGTGACAGCTCTGAAAAGGGATGATTTGCATTAATTCATTAAACAGGACAGGGTATGGTGATAGTGATGGACTAGGGGACACCATTGGAGTCTTCTGAGTCCCCATAGAGAGGTGATCATCACTGGGCATCCTTGCTAGGCACAGGCTTTAAGATGGGCATCTGGAGTGGGTTCAGGTTCTACCAGGCTGCTATCCCTCCCATAGAATCATGGACTAGTTTGGGTTAGAAAGGACCTTAAGATCATCCAGTAAGAACCCCTGCCATGGGCAGGGACGCCTTACACTAGACCGTATCACCCAAGGCTCTGTCCGATCTGGCTATCATGCTCCATTAGCATTCGGTTGTCCCCACCACCCAACGAATCCCCATAGGCATGACACGGATGTAGTATGGGCACTCAGCCCCCAATTCCCAAAAAGAGCCCTGGGAATGTGGGTGTCCTGCCCTGTGTATCTCACAGTATGCTCTTCCAGAAGGATTAGCTGTCATATTATTTTGATAAATGAGGCAAAGCAGGGTGATGGCATGGGCTTTTTGGAGTCGAGATGTGGCTAGAAAGGAGAAAGATAAACTTGTAGCTCTTATGGATTAATTTCTGGCTTCTAAGAATAACATAGATAAGGCAGTCTCAATTAGACAGAGCTTAAAACCACATATAATGAAGCGGAGACGGAAGAGATTGCTGTATCTGAAAGAGAAGTCGCCACTGTTCTTTAGATAAGCTCCCAGGTTTGCAGATGAGAAAACATAAATAGTGCAGAAAAGGGTTTTCTCCACTTAAACTTCACGAGGCCCCTGTTCATTGCCTTGTTCACTTACCCAAATTGCCTATCCCAAAAAACCTAAGGCAGCTCCAGCACAGGGGTGGTTTCACCACAAACCACTCTGCTCATTCTCCTATGTCTTCTGGAACAACTAAATTATCAGGTTGCCATTCTCTACACGCTTGGGACAGTTTCAGAGAGGTCTCTCCTCTTTCATTTAACACAATGAAAGGTCTAAGCCAAAATCATACAAGACAATCACACAAATAGGCAGAGATGTCTCACCTGAAACAGTCTGCACAAAATCTGCACGAAAACTGTGTCTGTTTCTTATCTGTCATGGTAGTCATTTATTTTTATGCACACTAGCATTCACTCACACCAATAAAGCAGGGCAGCATTTCATCAGGACTCTTTGTTTCCTCAGAGGTATTTCCCACAAGGTGTTGGATTCACTTTCTACATGATCAACAGCTATCGCTATGTAATTACCAGTGAGCAGGTACCAGCTCCGAAGGTCACACTGACAGCATACATGTCCCTAGCACAGCTGCTTCTGTTTAACGTTCCTCATAAAAGGAAGGGAGACATTTGATTTTGATCAAGGCTTTAAGAAACACCCTATCTATAGAGGCCGGACATTTTCCTTCTCACTTCATCAGGAAGCTTTTCAAGATGGAAATGCAAGAGTGAGCAGTTTATCACTGAGATGACCTGGCTTTGGCAAGCCTTGGATAGGTCACAGGCTTCCCACTGCCACTACAGGAAAGCTTTTTATCCTCAAATACAGCAGAAGTTGGTTAGTATACATCTTGTGGGTTACATTTAAAGTCTGATGTGGTTTTTCGGGGTCTTTTTGTAGTTCTCACTGCAAGTTTAAGACAAAAGTGTATTTGTTTGTGGAGGAATGGTTCATTTTTTCTCCTGTTTCTTTCTTCTTCTTTTAATTTGAACTGCTTCTTTATAAAGGTCACTCAAGTCCAGAGCAAAAGAGGATTAATTACTAACAGCCATAATTCAGAGACAAATTACCCTCCTGATATTTTGGCCATCTAGGATACACCATGTAAAAGCCATCTATCTGAGGGAATGGCATGGGTGATTGTGACCTACAGTCATGTTGAGCACTGGTGTGCTTCATTTGCCCTGAAGAATGATATAGGGTTTAATATATTAATACGAAAGGGTATGAAAATAATGCTATTCTTCTATGCCACTTTTCTCATCCAAAGAAGCTATTTTTTCTTCTCTTAATCAGACCAGGCAAAAAGTTATTCTGTAGGGATGGGCACTGATTTCACTGGGGCTGTTCATAGAATAAATGTACCTCTGCATTAACACAGCCAACAGGATCTAGGCCCCAAGGGATTTCCAACCCCCTATTTCTCTGGGTCCCATTAAACAGTGCCTTATGCTATTAGTACTTCAATTAAAACCAATAAGATTGGTCCATGTGGAAAATGACCTTGGATATCAGCTCCATCGAGGCATGGTACATGCTATGCACATGGCAAGCAAAGCTCAGATGCTCACACTTGTCAATGGTACACCTCAAACTGTGGATTTCAGAAATCCACCTCCCTCCCAAGCCCTTATCCAGAGAAGTACATAGGGACACTTTGAAGGATTTCAGTCTCAGCCTGGTCTGTACTTCTCTAGAGACATGAAAAGCCTGAGGTTTTATATCTGTCATTCAACAGAGCATCAGGGTTTTGCGATGGCACTAGTCTGTGCTGCTGAGACTATTCCTTGGCAATCCTAAAGAGCCAAGGACTGCTTTTTAGCTGGGGACACACCATGGCAAAGTGGCTACAAGGCAGCATCTTGTTTTATATCTATGTGGCTTTTCCATTTCCAGAGATGACCTGTCTGAAGCCTGCTTTGTGTGTCTCCATCTCCTTCTGAGTGTCTCACAGACCATTTCTAAGCCTATTCCATCAATCTCACATTGTAGCTGCACATTTCTGTCATGCTGCTTATAAATCATAAGATCACAGAATGGTTTGGGTTGGAAGAGACCTGCCTGACAATTTTTTCCCATTATTTTGCCTTTCATTTAAGGCTTTGTGAACTCTCTCAACAGCTGTTTTTTTCCTTTCTTAAAAGATCACAACTTCTTAATAGCACAGTGAGCATCTAAGATTGTCCCAGAGTCTGAACTTGGCAGAAATCAAGAAGAAGCCACTATGAATAATAAAGTGGAATGAGTGCATTTATGATTGACCTTTGAAAAAACTATGTTATCTGGTAACAGTGGTTAAAATTCTGGCCTTTACGAAAAGACTTGTAGGTAGAAAAGTTCACTCTAAGAAATATGTGTGGATTTTACAAAGTGAGGTAGGGACAGGCCAAGGGGAATGGCTTGAACCTGCCAGAGGGGAGACTGAGATGAGCTCTTAGGCAGAAGTTCTTCCCTGTGAGGGTGCTGAGGCGCTGGCCCAGGGTGCCCAGAGAAGCTGTGGCTGCCCCATCCCTGGCAGTGTTCGAGGCCAGGTTGGACACAGGGGCTTGGAGCAAGCTGCTCTGGTGGAAGTTGTCCCTGGATGAGCTTTAAGGTCCCTTCTAACCAAAACCAGTCTGGGATTCTGTGATCAACTATCATTCCAGTTCTGTCAGTGATGGGTATAGAAAACACTCCTCCAGTCCAGTTTTCCATTACATGGTTTAACAGTCACCTTGTACTCTGGGGAAGGATAAAATGGGAAGTGTAAAGAAGATATTCATTGATCCATTTCTTGGCTGACTCCACAGCATCACCAAACACCAAGTAAGAATGAAGGATGGAATTACATCATAAAACCTTTCCTGTTCTTCCAACTGGCCTTTTCCCACAGCAAGAGCAGAGCTTGTATTCTTTGTATGTTACAAAAACCAGAAATAACTTGTACAATGCTGGCCATGCAGGTTTGAAATTATGTTAGATATACCTGTTTCTTGAGGAACCGCAAAAGTTAATGACTTAAAGAGTTGTTTTCACAGGTAGGGAAAATCCATGCCTGTTTGAGCTTTAAACTAGTGTTAGTGTACAATCAGACATAACTGCTTTCTCTAAACAAGATGTTGCCTGTTTCAATTCCCAACCAGCATTAACATAAGCAGCAGATATTCCTGTTGCTGTGGAGATTTTGAGCCACAGACTAATCTCTGTTCCTCTACCTGACTTAGCTCACGAGGTACAGTAGTTGAAGGCTTTTTCCCCATGACACATTTGCTGAACACAGAATCATGGAATGGTTTGGGTTGGAAGGGACCTTAAGATCATTCGATTCCAACCCGCTGTCATGGGCAGGGACACCTCACACTAGACGTGTATGTTTTACTGAGTAGACCTGATGGAAAATCATTTGCACATGCTATGTTTTCCCATCCTTTGAGTCCAATAGCCAAGTTCATCACTATTATTTCATCAGCTCCCTTTCTGAACATTATATTTCACAGCGCCACACAAAACTCTCCCATCTTTGTGTCTCTCCCCCATATCCTGCAAGCTTTCTCTAGCAGCTCCTGATCTTTCCCACTCTGCCACTGTGCTCTTTGTGTTTTCAGTCTTCAGGTCCCCATTTGTTCAAAGTCATCCAAATGGTGTTTGCTTCTCCTGCCTACATGCTCATGTGGATGCTATCAGCGATGCAGTACCATAAAGGCTGCAAATTAAATCTGTGTACAACATAGAGCTCTTTCAACAAATGGACACATTCAGCTTGCCAACCTTTTCTTTTTATCTGTGCTGTTTGAGACCTGTGGTAGACTTTCCTTATATTTTAAATAATAGGGTTATTTCATGTCAGTCATATCAGGTTTTCACATCCTTTTATTACTGGATGTGAGTGTTCTCCACCAAAACTGGGAGGATGATTACAAATGTGGTGGTTTACTACCTGAAGAGCTTTAAATGATTATAACTGTTACCAATACACTTATAAAACCTATATTGTAGTAGAAAACTACTTCTCAAAATGAGCCAGCGAGCATCTGTATGCCATTTGAGACCTCGAAATATCAGCCTCGTGGCATATTTTTGTAGGTGTGATAATCTGAGGAGTCAGTCAAGAAAACACTTACAGGCACTGGTAGTATCTTTTATTGGAAGTGATATACTCAGAAAACATAGACAAGGTTTCTTTAAAGCTGAAATAGAAGCAGCAGACTTCACAGCTAAGTGCAAGTTGAGAGAAATTGCTTAGAGTTTATAACAGAGCCTGTATGGCTGCATGTGGGTTTTGCAGGATAAATGGCATGGAATAACAGTGACCAGACCCCTTTTGTGTGTGTCTGTCAGGACTTTTAATGTTCACACCAGAATGGCCACTTGGGCTATGAAGTAGTTCTTTTGCTCCCAGATTCCAGAGCTTTCATTGACTGGAAGGCCAGATGACTGAAATAGAGCCAGGTGCTCATTTTAGCTACCTTTGGGGACATGCATAATAAAAATCACAAGCATATAACAAAAAGGAAATGTCATGCCTTTTCACATTTATCTTTGCATCAGCTTCAGCATGAAAGAAAATGAAGAGGAAAAAGGAAAGTTAAAAAGAAACCCCATTGTGGAACAGCAGACAGATTTAACCAGAACTGCCTCTGAAAGAGCCTTAGATAAGGAACCCCTTCAGGAACCTTCAGATGCAAAACAGATTGTCAAGAGCGCCTTTACCTGCCCATTGCTAAAGTCCCAAATGTAAATGAGTTTTACAGTAGCTTCTTTATACACTGAGACTATGACAGGGAACAACAAGCTTTTGTTTTCCTTAAAGCATCTCCAAATGTGTGTTGTTTTCCCATGGGCGTGTCGTGGGTTACTTTATGCCCAAAGGCACAGGGATAGACAGCAGCTTATTTCAGCCAGTAACACTAAAAATACAACTCATTCTTTCTGTGCAAACTGTGTGGTACATATTTAAGATATATATGGAAATAACCCATATTTATGATAATGTCTATTAGCGATTTCAAGCCTTCACTTGTGAGCATAACTTTGTTTGATTATACAAACTGACATGCACCAAAATCCATTTATTTCTTCACCAAGAGCTCTGGGTTCTCTGCACCTACGAAAAGAATCAGGATCCAACATAACCAAAACATCCTGACCTGCTTGCTGTCAGGGCATCAACACTCAATGACTTCAGCATTTCAGTTTAACTAAGGAAATGCCCCATCCCTGGCAGGGTTCAAGGCCAGGCTTGGAGCAACCTGATCTAGAGGAAGCTGTCCCTGCCCGTGGCAAGGGGGTTCGAACTAGATGAGCTTTAATGTCCTTTTAACCCAAACCATTCTGTGATTGTATGATTCTATGAAGGAAAGATGAATTTATGTTCTTGGTTTTAAGGATAGAGGTCTGCAAATTGTAACTTTTATGCATAGACTATCACACATATCTTAAGAGTCTAAGGAACCTGCTACAGTGTGGTCCCCAGCAGACTGGGAGAAATCCAGTCTATATGGAAAAGGCATCTGCATTTTGCTTTTAATACATTGCGTGTGAAAGCGGAAGTGGAAGGAGACAGATGGCCCTGAATATAAGCAGAGGAATTCAACCCACCATATGGAATCCCTTCCCACCTTGACAGCACAGGAGGCCTGGGTGTCTCCAGTGTGTTTTCCTAAATGAGTATCTTTAGTCTTCCAGTGAAACTAATAGGAAGCCTTTGAGTGTCAGTCTTTCTAGCCATCTTCTGAGGATGGATGTGTGATGACAACACTCTTCTCTTCTGAAATAATTTAGGAATTGGAGCCTTTCCTCCAAGAAGTGGGAAATCTTGATTCTAGACTCCATTCAGTTTGGGTGAGATTCGCTACTTTTAGCCCTTTTGAGGATTTAAATGGGTTCTTCATGTCAGTGTATGCCCAAAAAGTGTTTCTTGCTACCAACACAGGTTTCTCTCTCTGATAATGCTCTTTTTAACGTTAGAAAAACAGGGAAACAGCAGGTTAAGTAGCAAGACACTTGACAAGCCCAGAAACCTATATTGACAGGGTAGGCCCTAGAAGTGATCAAATTTGCTGATCATCCTTTACATTCATTTTGTGGTCCCTCTTGTTAACACTTTATGAACAAAAGACAACTGATCATATATAGAACCAAAAGGTCATACATTTTCAAAAGCTTTTTTCCACTTCTAAACTTTTCAAGTTTTTCTGTCTTGGGTTTTATTGTTTTGGGGTTTGTTTCTCCTTTAACATGAAAAGCATCACTCAAAAAATGGTCCAGGAGAGAAAAAAAGCCTCTTTGCAATCAAAATTTAAAAGAGTACGGGGAAAACACAGCCCATAAGAATGTGTGTAGAGGTAGCCAAAAGGTAAAAATGAAGGCAAAACTGAAGCCAGAGCTACCCGTTAAAGCATGGTGGAACCACTGCAACGTCTGCAGAAGTGCCTCAAGGGCTGTTGAGCATGAGCTTCACTCCAGTCATTTGGCTGACACACATGGACTGGATGAAAGGCAGCTGGGTCTGCATGGGGCTCGCAGAGCAGGATCTTTCCTTCAGGAAGAAGTGTAGGAAAGCAAATAGCTGTCTAAACTGTTGAGCAGTGTACAGAAGGTCAAGGCTGTCAAAAAGGTCAGGCAGGTAATCATCAAAATTAGAGATAAGAGACCACTGGGTTACTTTGTTAACCAGCATGCTGAAAAGTGTTCAGTGCACTACAACATAAGCACATATGAGAGTGGGGTTTATCAGCCCCCTGAAACTCTGAGGACTAACTGCCCAGCCTAATTGATTGGGAATTCAGAATTAGACTTGTTATAGAAGGGAATTCAATGCTATAGTGAATAACTACCTCAGAGATGGACAAAATAACCAACAAGGGCTGTTTGTCACTCAAAACATAAGGATTCTCTGCTCCCATTAGCATTTTATCACAATCAAAGCCATTACATTAAAAAAAGGAAAGTGAGGAATATTTCATGGCTAATATGTGAAACTGCCTGTTGCATGTTAGTTTGGGGGCAAACACCTTAGAGAAAAATAATGTCTTATGAGCTGGAATAAGCATAGCACACACTGTTTCAGCAGTCAGGAAAGAGTAAGGACTATTAGGCATCTTGCTTCACTTTGATTACTATCGTATTATGATTAGCATCATAAAAAAGTTTCCTCCTATCTCATAGGGTGTAATGAACTGCTTTATAGGAGCCCTGCATGGCTGGGATTAGCCAGTAATAGGGAAATGATGGTAAATCAGGTGGACCAGTAGTTTGTTCTGTTCTGGCAAAGCCTGTAGCACGTTTTCACATGGGTTCAGGTGCCGTAATTCAGCACTGAATTATTTTCTAATACTGCCCTCATCTTTCTGAGACAGCTTTTTCTTGAAGATAACCAATTCCTTTATCCCTCAGAAAAACAAGAAGCTGGGGCAATTAGAGACGGAGACACTGCTAAGTGAATGAGGCCATGGGTATACTTTACTCTGTATTTAGCTCTCCTCTTTATAGCCCACACAGCTGTGAATCATTCTCCAAACTACTGAAATATTTATTTTCTTACAAATAATTCTCATGTGCCTTTTATGTGTTTTGAATTATTATTATCTCCCCTCTAGCCAGAGAATCTCTCTTACTTGGGACCTTTCTTTGCATAGTGACTTGAACAATGTCACATTTTTCACTAAGTGGGGAACTGAACAAAAGTCAAGGTAAAGATTTTTCTCTTCAAGGGCAGAAGTCAGTAAAGCAATGATTAAGGTATTTAAATTGCAGCTTTAAAGATCTTAATCAAAGCTGCAGAGAAAAAAACAGTAACATCAATGATGGCTCTGAAACTTCCTCAAGTCTTGCTATTGCACTTCCAACTCGGTTTGTTGTCTGCTGAAAGACATGGTCTGTGGCAGGGGGTTGGAACTGGACGAGCTTTAAGGTCCCTTCCAACCCAAACCACTCTGTGATTTTATGATTCTGTGCTTCTGGAGGAAAAAAATGTTTCCTCTTTTGGGACTGGAAATGCCATTCAATAACCTGAACCTTTGTCTCTACCGATTTCCTTTTCTCTTGCTGGTCACTGTTGCACTTTATTTGATAATGTTGCTCTACGCCTGAAACAAATGTAAAGCAAATCAGAGTTTTTGGTCCAAAACAAATCTGTTTCTGGCATAATACTATGATATTGCTGCATTACCCTCCTGGTCAGTACCAGTGACTGGCAATCTTTGACTGAAGAGCATCACCTGCAGAAGCATACCTGTATTTTGGCTCTTCGCCTCAGCAAGAATTCAGGAGGTTTTCCAGGAAAACAAAGCTGAAGTGCAGGTTTAAAAGGGGAAAATTTGGATTAGAGCAATGAGGGCTACATATCTACATAGCTTTTTCAGTAAGCATGAGGTCTTCACTTTGACCTCCCTGGAAATGTAGAACTTGTCCTGCACTCACATCTTAGCAAGGGGACACTCTCAGTCTTCCTCAGTCTATAGAACATTGTGAACAGGTCTCCTCTAAAATAACAACAGCTTCTCAAGCACAACTTCCCTACTCTGACAGCTTGCATTGCAAGAACACCTAATGGCCAAACACAGGATCAAGGTCCTGCTGCTTTGCTAGCTCTACATGCACATAAGGAGAAGCAGCCCATGTCCTGAAATGCCTGCAGAATAAGTACACAAAAACCATCAAAATAACTGGAAGATACAGAATAAGCCTGATTTTTTAATGAACAGGGTATGTACAAGATTCAGATGCATTCCTGCATGAAGCGGATGGCATAAGAGAATACAGTGCACAAGCATCAGACCAGACAGGTCTGAAGAGTTCTTTCCCAGGTTACATAGCAGATTTCTCTCAGACTCAAAGGGAAAGGAATGACACTTACCATCAGCCTGGGTGCAGAGAGAATTCTACTATCTTGCTGCAGCCCTCCTGCCTCCTTTTCTGCAGGAGCCTCACACTTCCTACTGTTTTCAAGTCCAGACCCCCAGGGCTGGCTGACAAGAAGAAACTGCTATGGAAAATAACCTTTCTCCTGAATCAGATCCCTTTAGAAGTCCGTCTAAGACGACTTTTAGCACTAGGTTGCCTTGATCTCTTTTCTCAGTTGAAGAAAGAAAACAGTCTTCTGAACCATGACTCTTAGATGTTGAAGGGAGGCTGTTGGCTTTGTTTGAAATCATGCACTGGGAAAAAAAGGTCTTCCCAAAATTAAGGGAGATTGGCTAGAATGTAAGAAATAACAGTCACTGGAAAATGACTTCCATACAATTTTAGGGATGCAAGCATCCAACCCTAATGGAGATAAATTGTGGGATCAGGAGGAAATTGTCCCAGTAAGTGTAGGCTAAACAAGTTCATTACCTTTATGCAGCACAGAAATCTAAAGCCAACAGTAATTTTAGGAACAGATACAATCTCTTTATTCAGGCAACATTCCTCTCACCCCAAAATTTCATCTCCAGGGAGCTTATGGATAGATGGGCTGGATTCTCACTACAGTATAGCTTTGATACCAGTCTGTCAGGCTCCAGAGGTCTGCAGCCCTGTGTTTTCCTTGGGCTGCACTTAGGCAGACTACATTTCTTCCCAAGAGAAACATAAAATATCATTGCTTCAGAGTTCTCCTTCTCTGCAACTTTTATCTCCAGCTTCCTACGTATTTAGTCTCTGCTTCCGTTGCTACTATACGGTACCTTTGTCTATGAGCTTGCTGGGGAAGTGTTAAGTCTGCACATATGAGGGGGCCTTAGCCGTTACAGAACAAACCAAAATATCACTGCCAAAAATGTCACTGTGAGGTTGCTTTATCTCCAGGCAGGTTTGAGGCATTAAGCCCAGGTTCACGTAACTTGCACTTACCCACCTCAGTTGGGAACACCCAAGGTTCTCTGTATAATCAATGAATCATAGAATCCCAGACTGGTTTTGGTTGGAAGGGACCTTAAAGCTCATCCAGCTCCAACCCCCTGGCACGGGCAGGGACCCCTTCCACCAGAGCAGCTTGCTCCAAGCCCCTGTGTCCAACCTGCCCTTGAACACTGCCAGGGATGGGGCAGCCACAGCTTCTCTGGGCACCCTGGGCCAGCGCCTCAGCACCCTCACAGGGAAGAGCTTCTGCCTAAGAGCTCATCTCAGTCTCCCCTCTGGCAGGTTAAAGCCATTCTCCCCTGCCCTATTATGACCTGTTCTTATAAAAAGTAGAAATAAGACATTCTAACTCAAATTGGAGACAGAATAAGTGGTTTCTGGAAGGTAAACCTGTACTTCTTGATTGCAGGAAGACCATATAGTGACTATACTGCACAATGTCACATTAAACTTTCTCCAAACAAGTCCTGGATTTAACAACTGCAATCTTCATTCGTTTCAAGAGATGCTCGTTTGTGACTGTTAACAGGAGGAAATACACATTTTACTTCTTAACAGCACAGTGTGCCTCACCATGTATTGTTTTACCTACGATATGTGTGAAACCCATCCCCACCAGCCAGGAAGGTCACAAAGAGTATCACTGATCACTCGCTGCTCTTATGGATTTTGTTGGTGCTGTGGCTATAGGACAAATTAGTTTTGCTCCTGGTAGGTGGGCTCTAATGTCATGTAGTTTTCCAGCATTCCATAGTTTTGCCTCCTCTGGCATCACTTCAGCAGTGAATTTTAGGGAATTAGTGGCAGTCACCCTGCAAGATTTAGCTGTATATTTTATTTGCTGGGGCAGGTGAAAAAGTCTTGCAGTGGCCCATGTATAACAACTCTTTCCTGCTGGGCTAACAGGAATATGTAAAGGTGCTTTGCCTTCACCAAGCCTGTCAGGCAAAGTTTTGCAAGGCTAGTGTAAACCTTTGTGTTAGCATTAAGCTTAGAGAAAGCAATTTCTGCAAAGCCTATGGTTTGGTGTTCAAATACAGGAAAATGGACCTTTTAGGAGATTTGCATGTAATCTTCTGCAGAGAACTGCATACTTTCTATTGGGTGTCTCGGATCAGATAGAGCATTAATGTCAGATTGAGAGAGGCCACTTCACGGGCAGCTCATCAGCCTGCCTACTGATTACATTATTCTTTTACAAGTTGGGGTTGAGTAAAGCTGCAAAAGGCTTTTGTAATGCTGATCCGTAATTAGGGGCTTGTATTTCCCTTCAGAACTTTAGATGATGGTGAATTATTTGCATAAATATTTCACAAGGAACGATATAAATATTCTGAGGTGATTAGGATTGTTTATACTGTCTCTCTCAGAAGAGTCTTTCTTGCTTGATCCTTCCTCCTTTGATTTTGAAAGAGATAGAAGCAATCTCGCCTGTAGTTGGAAATTACATTACCTGTTTGTGCTTTTGAATAACAGCACGATCTCAGCGCTGGAGACTGATGTTGCAGACACTGGTGTAACTAACTTCCACAATCTGTTTCTACTGTTGTGCCTACAAATGAGCAAAGCGAGTATCCGGCTCAGGCAATTGCCCATGTAATTTTCTGAAATCTGCTGTATTATTTTCTTGTGTTGGCAAAAAAACATTCCAAGTGTGGCTGTGCTGCCTGAGAGCACCCCGAGACCCCGAGGAGCTGCCTTGCAGAAGGGAATAATTTCCTCCCTGCTCCTTTCCATCTTGCTCAATGAATAATTGTTTTCTGCTGTTTTGGGTCAGGTTAGTAACCTCGGGAGGTGGGGGAAAGGAGAGCTGTGATCTGGGTTATTTTTGTTCCTTCCTAACTTCTGCTTCATTTGGGGAATAACTGTGTAGGGCCCAAATGGTCCATTATCTGTGCTGGGACAGAGGCAGATAATACACATAGAATCATAGAATCAACTAGATTGGAAAAGATCTTTAAGATCATCAAGTCCGAATACAATCATACAGGCATACAGTTGTGGCGCTTTTATATATCCCAGCATCACATCTTCCCTCACAGAACCAATGCCATTCTAGATGTTTTCCACTAACAGAAGGTCTGCCCATGGTCTCTCCCGTATGAACAGGCATGTTCCTGAGTTCCTGCCAACAGTGACTTTGTGACTTCCACATCCTGGCAAACAGATAGAGACAATCACTGCACATCTTCACAACACAGGGGAGGAAAAAGCCACAGTTAGGCGAAGTAACACAAACCACCCACAAGGCAGGTGAAGTCCACCGAACATATGTTCTTCATACTCCAGTCCAAGTGAATTTATTCATTCCTTCTTAACCTTGCATGGCCCTTTTTTCCCCAATATGCCACTCTTCATCCAGGGCATGTGATTATTTCTCATATTTGAGACCCAACTATTAATTTCTTAAATTTGGTGACATGGCAGCAGCCCAGGTTTTTCTTGTTAAGATGATATTCATTTGTCCCCTTTATTTCATTTATTTTCCCCTCTGGCTCAATAGCTATAAATCAAATACACAAAATGAAATTAAATAAAATCAACATAAGTGCAGGTGGAAAGTCAGGAAATATAAATAAGAGTAGTTTTCCAAGACTGCTTTTTTAATCAATTTGAAACACAAGATATATATTCCCTGTTGAGCTAGGAAAGTTGTGACCACCTATTGTTAAAGAACAGCAATAAATCTGCACAATTCCTTATTCCCATGATTCACCAACGCGTTTTGCCAGACAGCCCGAGGACGTTGCTCTTTTTCCAGAGGTGTTTTATGCTATCCACAAGAAAGGCATGAATACTGTTTATCCCTGAGGAAACTTCCTCTTTCACTATCTCTGATGGAGCGAAGCTCCTGGATGCTAAACCAGGCTTTTACCATGTGATAATGAAGTTCAAGAAGTTCAAAAAGGCCAAGTGCAAGCTCCTACACATGGGTTGGGAAATTCCAAGCACAATTAGTCTGGAGGACTTTGGGGTGTTGGTCAATGAGAAGCTCCCCACAATCCGGCTTCAGTGTGTGCTTGAGCCCAGAACCTCCGTGTGCTGGGCTGCACCCCCAGAGCGTGAGCAGCAGGGTAGAGGAAGGGGATTCTCCCCCTCTGCTGAGCTCTGGGGACACCCCCCCTGCAGTCCTGAACCAGCTCTGGGGCAACAGCACAAGACGGACGTGGAGCTGTTGGAAGAGTCCAGAGGAGGCCATGGAGATGCTGCGAAGGCTGGAGCAGCTCTGCTCTGGAGCCAGGCTGAGAGAGCTGGGCTGGGGCAGCCTGGACAAGAGAAGGCTCCTGAAGGGGAGACCTTAGAGCAGCTCCAGTGCTTAAAGGAGCTACAGGAAACCTGGAGAGGGGCTTTGGACAAGGGCCTGTAGGGACAGGCCAAGGGGAATGGCTTGAACCTGCCAGAGGGGAGACTGAGATGAGCTTTTAGGCAGAAGTTCTTCCCTGTGAGGGTGCTGAGGCGCTGGCCCAGGGTGCCCAGAGAAGCTGTGGCTGCCCCATCCCTGGCAGTGTTCAAGGCCAGGTTGGACACAGGGGCTTGGAGCAAGCTGCTCTAGTGCAAGGTGTCCCTGCCCATGGCAGGGGATTGGAGCTGGATGAGCTTTAAGGTCCCTTCCAACCCAACTAATTCTGTGATAGTGCAAGTTTGTCTAAATAATATGTTCCCCTTCACCTTGAAAAACACAATACCATTTTCATTTCCCTCCTCAACCCAGGAGGATCTCATATGCCCTGAAATGATAGTGGAGCAAATCACTACCTTTTATATACCATGGGGAACTGCACACTGCCATGCAGGCAGGTCAGTGCCTTACGCACCTTGTCATATGCATCAATAGTCCATCATGGAAGTGCTGCCTGGGGTGTCTCGGTGCCCTCCCTGCTTGTCACTTCTCAAATATAGCTCTTTGACTTCAGAATATCTCAGCTCTTCAGTACTGCTTTGTGCTTGTGGGGTTTTAATCCATCAGACATGTTGTTAGATAAAACTGCCTGAGCTTTAGATGTATTTATTAATTTCTGTGATCAGAGGTAACTAAGTGTTCCTGTTGTGTAAGCAGGTCGTGGCTTTCTCCAGCACAAAACTAGCTCCAGTTTTAATACAGACCAATAAGATTTAGTTTTGATGACAATAAAAATCACTCAAAACCACTATGCAAAGTGAGAGGAAGACACAAAAAAAGATGTGCATCTGTTTACACTCGCTTTCCTTCGGCAGGATAGTACACCCAGCCAGCACACTACAGAACACACTGTGCTATCACTTCCACAGCCTTCCTCTGAACCACACTGCACTCCAGAGCCCTACGTTTTAAAGGCCAGAGCTGTATGGGATGTGTTTGGTTTGTACTGGTGCCTACCATTACTGGTGCACCGGTACCAGTGCCAGAAGCTGTTGTACAAAGGCCAAGCATTTTCAGCTGTATGACAGCTCTTACATGAGAGCTGCTGCAGTTGCTGTACTGAGGGAGTCACAATTGCAGCACTTCTGCCTCCCCCCGTCCTTCCTTCATGCTGGGAATTCTGCTATTTCAAAACACAGCTGAGTGTGACAGCCTTATTTCAGTGGCCAGAGATAGAGTGTGCAGGAAACAAGAGAATTTGGATTCAACTTATTTCTCTGTGACTCAGTTTCCTTATCTGCCAGAAGTGTAAGTCTGCACCCCAGACAATTGATCAGCCCATCTGATAGTAGATCCCAATAGATCTGATAACAGGATTTCAAATCTTACCTATTCAATGCTTGTCAAGTTCTTAAAGATTCTTGGTTGAAGCTCAACAAAAGGAGGTGCTATGGGAAAAGCTGATATTAATGATTTATTGATTGCAGATAATACCATTCTAGGTATACTGCTGAGAGGGACTTTGGACAAAGGCCTGTAGGGACAGGACAAGGAGGAATGGCTTTAAACTGAGGGGAGATTTATTTAGATATTAGGAAGTTCTTCCCTGTGAGGGTGCTGAGGTGTTGGCTCAGGGTGCCCAGAGAAGCTGTGGCAGCTCCATCCCTGGCAGTGTTCAAGGCCAGGTTGGACACAGGGGCTTGGAGCAAGCTGCTCTAGTGGAAGTTGTCCCTGCCCATGGCAGGGGGTTGGAACTGGATGAGCTTTAAGGTTCCCTCCAACCCAAACCATTCTGTGCTTTTATGATGATTCTGTATTGAACACTAATAAATCCTGTTGTCTTGTGGTATGAGTCCTGTGAAAAGTCTGCATTTGTGTATCTGCTCTTTTTCACCCCTTCTGGGACAAACTGTAAACATATGAGTGTAATCCCCTGAATATCATGTATGAAACAATTTACTGTCCTTCATTTAAAAGTATATCCTCGAGTGTTCTGAATTCCTGGCAGCCCTTCTATTCACACCACGATGAATACACCCGGTTTAAATCAGCTCTTGATCTCTGAAGGCCAAATCCTGCAAGAGACAGAGTAATTCTAGAAACACACAGTGTTCTGAAATATGACAGCCAAATGTGCAGCAGCAAGTGAAGGCATGTTTATTGTTTGTCTTACTTTCCCCTAACTATTTAGAGTCTGCTCTGGTTGTCTCTTCTGTAAATTTAAAGCCGTTGCCTGCATTTTGCAGAGTTCCTCAGTTAAGTTGGGAAACAGATTCTTTGTGTTAACCTATTTCCCAAGTTTGTGTTTCTCAAGTATGTTCATAAATCTAACAAAAACTCTAACTTATCTTCCCCTGATTTTTTTAGATCTTCATCTGAAATACTGATGCAGAGATAAAATACAAGTTTATGTTCTCTTTCCTTCTGAATATGTGCAAGTAACGTATCACTCATAGAGACATTCAACTTATATTATTCCTGCCTCAAGTCCAAAGAACGCAATTTTGACTGTTCACTGCAAGCGGATATATAAGATTGTTACAAATTGATGCCAAGGGGCCCATGCTTGGAATCCGTTTTGTTTTTCTTTGAGTTAGCTTCCAAATTGCAAGAGTGTGCATAATGAATGCGTTATCTGGTCCTTCTGGTTTGTATTTTCGAAGGAGAAACAGAACATACCGCAAAGTGACTTGGCCTACTTGCTCAGGTTCCATAGCAACCCACTAGTGCTGCGAATTCAGTTTGTACTAATCAATTAGAGATTTTGCTCTGGCAGCTGGAATGAAAGTTTACAGGCCGAATACTGCTTATTTCACTTGGAGATGTTGCTCCAAGTGAATTTATTGCTGCAGCAAATACAATGAGATACTGGTCTGAGAAGGATACGAACTTGTATCTTCAGTCTCTCTCTCAAGTTTATTTTTTTGTGAAAAGGTCAGGTCAGATTTAACTCTTGGGTTTCTGTCCAAGCAGAGAAAAAGAGGCAAGTGTCTGAAAGGATCCACAACGTAAGACACCCCCATCTTACAGAGCTGCTTGCATGTTAGAAAGGAATCCTAGAATGGTTTGGGTTGGAGGGGACCTTAAAGATCATTCCTGCCACAGGCAGGGACACTTTCCACTAGAGCAGCTTGCTCCAAGCCCCTGTGTCCAACCTGGCCTTGAACACTGCCAGGGATGGGGCAGCCACAGCTTCTCTGGGCACCCTGGGCCAGCACCTCAGCACCCTCACAGGGAAGAACTTCTGTCTAAGAGGTCATCTCAATCTCCCCTCAGGCAGGTTCAAGCCATTCCCCTTGGCCTGTCCCTGCAGGCCCTTGTCCAAAGCCCCTCTCCAGGTTTCCTGTAGCTCCTTTAAGCACTGGCGCTGCTCTAAGGTCTCCCCTTAAGGAGCCTTCTCTCCTCCAGGCTGAACTAACCCAGCTCTCTCAGCCTGGCTCCAGAGTACAGCTGCTCCAGCTCTTGCAGCATCTGTGTGGCCTCCTCTGGACTCACTTTTCTCCCCATGCATTTTAACCATACGTTGCCAGCACAGCTGAGTATCACATACCTTCTGTTTTACTTGTAAAACCTCCTGTTGCATCCACCCCAATTGTATGCCCAAAAGGGAATTTTCCAGGGAGCAAGGTGGTACATGCCAGTGCTTTTCACAGCAGCACAGCCCTTGGGAATGTGGTTAGTACACACAATTCCTAGGGACCCTTCCCTTGTAAAGATCAGCTCACATGCTGCTGCAAGTGCATGTAACAACCATAACGTCCCTGGGGAAGCTCTCACGTGCACTCTGCAATGGTGCAGCTGATTAAAATCTGAAGTTTTCATTAAAGAGGTTTCTTTTATCCTTGCCAAAGCTGCAATACTTCTGATGAGGAAGCTCGTACAAAAAACCCCAACCTGCACCCATGTGGAAATGGCTCAGAAAAGCACTGACATTTCACTTCCTTTATTATTATTATTATTATTATTATTATTCCAAATTCAGCTCATTTTGCTTCTGATCTTTATGTTCAGGCTTTATGTATAGATATGCCAAGCATGCTGTCTGACTAAAACATAGAGAGAGCATTGGGGGTCCACTGTAATTCACCAGACACCTTTTTTTTGTCAGGAGTAGTCACATTATTAACCTCCTTTTCATGCATTTTTACTGGTCTTTGGGTAAATGAATCAAAGGCTTGAAATAATACTTTAAAATCAAGTTTGTCTCTCTCAATGGCTGTAAAACTGTGTACTCCACTTCCAAAGTACACCTGATCATAGAATTATAGATTCTAGGGTTAGTGTTGGAAGGGACCTTGAAAAACTGTATGGGTCTATAGGAAGAGATGTTTAACACTTCCATTTCATTCATCATCATGCTAGAATTCAAGCTCTGACTACACAGTATTAGAAATGCATCCTGTCTTGTTTTGTGACAAAAGCATAGCAAATCAAAGTCACGATTTAAACTTCATTACATCAGGGCTCATCAAATCTCCACTGCAACAAAAAGGAAGATGCAGAGACTTAGCTCCTTCAAGAGCACACTGCAGTTAGGGCTGAATCTCCATTTTCATGTCAGGGTCTGTGACAAGGAAAGCAGTGCTCATCCCCTTGCACGTGCTCCTTTTTTTGCTGTCTTCTCTCCAGCTCCTACCGGTAGTCAATACAATGGGAAGGTTATAACCTTGGCACCGTAAAAAGGGTCAGGGAGTGTGAAGCGGGCTGCAGATGCCTTAAAAGCTGCATTCCTGAAGGAGAAACTTCTCTTGTTCGGGGGGTTGTCAGAAAGAATAGACCCAGACAACTCCACCGCTAATGGTAACAAAACACACAGCAGTTCATGCAGGAAAGCCAAGGCTCTCTATCGAAGCTGTCTCCTCCTTTGGGTGACCACAGCCACTGTGTCTCTGAGCATAGGTACAACCCTTTATTATCCCTATCTCCAGTGCCACAATTTCTGCTCTGATTATAATTAGCAATGTATAAGACCTGCATATGCCAGGGAAATGACATTCAAGTGCTTACCATGAGAAAAACCAATGACCAAGGTGAAAAGAAACTCCGCAGAACCAGCTCCGGGGGATTTAAATGTTAAACCCACTGTATTGTTTTGGGTTTGTGTCCTTCTCTAAAGTGTTCATGTTGTGTTTGGTAAGAACTACTGTACAGCTACGTTGTGTGCTGTGTTATGTTCAAAATGTGTTGGGTTTTTTTTCAGAAACAGCTCTTTTTTTTTTAAGTTTGCTGGTTTTCTTGTGCTGTTTAAGTCTTTTATTTTGACGGATTTTGCATGATAACATTTCAGCATTTGGGAAAACACGGGAGATTAATCATTCTGACTTCCAGATCAAACGTATCAAGGGGAAAAGCTTATGTTTAAATGCATTGTCCTGTATTTAACCTATTATGTCTGTGTTCACATTCCCCCTGTTTTTATTGAGGCACTGCACATACCTGACCTCCACGTCTTTTTTCACCAGTTTTGGGGTTTCAATTTCCCAGTTTTGTGCAAAAACCTGAGGGGAATAAGACTCTGATAACAATTATTTACATTATGGTTTTTGAACTGGGTCTACTTAAACTCCATGTACCTGATCCAACTTGCAGTCAGTAGAAGCTTTCCCTCGATCAGGCACAGCTTTATGTAAAATATCAGCCAAGAAAGAACGCAATTTGCTGCATTTCTTACTTTTAATCGATGAAATGACTTTGCACCGAGCTTCGCTGCCGCCCTGTATCAGTGCGTCGGCTCGCCGACACGCTTCACCACCACATAGCGATGCCTGGCTCCCTCCTGCGTGAGGGAAGCTTCAAGTCAGCTCGATAAGGGGATGGTTAAATCCAATCCCCAAAAGGGCTTTACCCTTTTAACACGAAATCTGAAATAATTTACCTCACAATACCTCTCACGTCGGGCAGAACTTTTACGCCGGTAAAACACAGCCTCGTTGATTAAATGCCCACTTTGTGTGCCCATTTTGCGTGCCCACCCTGTGACAAGAAGCTTATCTCGAACAGGGGCTCACCAAAACGCTAAAATCACATAACAAACCCCGCTGGAGATGAGTTTTAAAGGACATTTACACCCCCAGCCCCTCAGCGCCGGCGAGCAGCTATGTGCAGTCTGCCGCCCCTCAGGCAGGGCTGCCCCACTGGGGCAGGCGCCGGGGGGGGGGGGGGGGGGGGGGGAATGCTGCGGCTGATGGTGTGGTGCAGTCTTCCCTCGTGCCCCGGCTCAACTTTGTCTCTCTGTCTGTGTTTTGTCGTTTATTTTTCGTTTATTTTTATTCATTCTGTTGTTTTACTGTTGTTTTGTCCCCCTCCCTTTTCTCTCTGTGTGTCCGTGTGTGCGTGTGTGTGTGTGTGTGCTTGTGGCCGGCAGGTCCTCCCCTGCGGTGTTCGTCCGCCTCTTCCACCCCCCCCGAGCAGTCCCCCTCCCCTCCCCCGACGCCGCCGGCCAATGAGGGCCCGGGGCGGTTGCTGGGCAACGGCGCGGCCCAGCCGGCCGCGGACTCGGACTCTGAGGAAGAGTTTGTCCCTAATTCATTCCTAGTTAAAAGTGGCTCTGGAAACCTCTGTGTTGCTGCCAATGGTGAGTGATTCTCTATATCTACTTTTCTCGCTTGTCTTGACTGCCTTTCGCGGGTGGGGGTGTGCCCTTTGGGGTTGGTTTGGGGCTTGAGTTTTAAGATGTGTGGAGAGGGATAAGGTGGTGGTGGGTGAATCACCTCATAAAGGTCTGAGGGATAAACCACTGTGGTACCTGGGCAGAGATCAGGAACTTCGTGTGAGTTGAAGGTTGGGGTGTTCTCCCTTTTCGGAGGAGGGATTTGAGCTTTGTTTAAGCTTTATTTTTAACTCCTGGCTGGAAAACTGACTCAAAATCCCTTTTCTCTGTGAGGGTGGTGATGGTTGAGAAGGAGGGCACCCAGTTGGGCTCGAGCCACCGCAGGCCTTGAGCACCTGCAAGCAGCCGGGAGGCTCTTATTGCTGTCAGAAACCTGTTACCAAAGGGTGTGTGGATGGAGAAGGGAATGGAGAAAACTCAGTTTCTTTGAGTTGTGACAGTGGCATCAATACTATGTGCTCAGGAGGGTGTCTGCGTCCCTATCTCCCTCAGAGGCTCTGAGAGATGCCCTCAGGGTAAGTACCTGAGGCGGCAGCGCAACCCTGTTGTGCTCCCTCAGAGCTCCGGGATGCTCTAAGACTCCTAATGAATTGGGAGCTGAAGGTGCTCAGCTACCCCCATGGATGGACAGTGCTGCTTAAACAAGTTTCAAGAGGAGGAATGAGATTCACAGCTCTCTGCTGCAAAGACAATGAGTCCTAAATGGAGAGGTTAACGCTCATTGGCAAAGAAATGTGAAATTTCATCAAGGGTAGTGTAACCTGAGGAAGTACAGATTGCAACAGTGGAATAGCAGTGGCCACTCAGGCCACTGCCATCCGGCTGGAGTGATAATTGCTCACGGGTCTGATTTATTATGAAGGAGAAGGCATTCAAAGATACCTTGAAAGAGAGAAAGAAAGATGAGAGAGAGGTTTACTGCAGCTGGCAATGGCTTAACTGCATGTATGTTAAGCTTCTGAGAAGGTTTCCTTTTATGCTGTTATCTCCAAGTAAGGAGAGAAAGTTTGACATTTAATTTGTTTCCCCGAACTTCCCCTCCCTCCCTCTTTTCCCAGCTTCGCTCTTCTTTTCTTTTGTTGCATTTGTTATGGTAAAAACAAACTTTTCCTTCAGGGTTTTTTCAAAGGAGAAGGTTATCTCTCTGAATTGTCATCCTAAGGAGAGTAGGGAGAAATACAATGTTGTATTCATTCAGGAAACTGCTTAAAATTCCTATCCTCCATGCAGCTTTTCCCTTCCCCTCCGACCCTGTAACACACACATATATACACACACATGTGAGTCCTTGCAGTCACAGTTCATTGAAATCATGTAGATGACCCTCTTGTTGGAAATAAAGCCAAACTCACACTCCACCTTGTGTTTTCAACATTATAACATATGTACTTTGCTCATTTAGGGAATAGGCATGTACAGATACATGCACACCCTCCAGGTAAAAGAGGGAAGAAAGAGAAAGCATTAAAGACCTTAATCTCTTCTTTTACTAATTAGCTGAACAACAGAAAAAACATTGTTCAGAGTCCACCGTGGGCTTATGACATTATTGTATTATTGATGTACTGGTGAGTTAGTTAGACTTTAGGCTTTTCAGCTGCCTGGTTATTTGTCTCTTTTTTCCCTCAGTGCTTTTTGCATTGGCTTGTAGACATACGACATTCCCTGAGGCCTTCTTTGTGTGTAGGATTCAGCAGGTTGGTGATAAATATGTTCCACACAAAGACAGGGCGTCTGGGGTCTCATTTGTGTGCTTATTGTAGTTGTTCAGTAATCAGGACTGCAGGTAATGCCAGCACACTGGTGACCGTTAGGATCAGCTCAGCCTCACTGTGCTATCAGGAGGAAAACAAAGGTGACTTATTAATGCCACCTACAAACCCATAATCTGAGAGTTCACATGAATAAGAAGCACAGACCATACAAGCCCATCATGTCTAAAACCCAAAGGCTCTTCTGACCTCTGTAAATGGATTTAATTACTTTAGTTCCTTAAGGTTCTGTTTCTATGGGGCTTAGTCAGCTTAAACTTTAAATGACAAAGGCAGGTCTTTATGTTCCTTAAATGGTGAAAATTAGTAAAAGCTTATTTTGGTTAGGACTAAGTTTAATACAGTTAGAGCACTCATTCTGGGAGAATAGTAGCTGTCTCAACAGCAGGACAGCCTGAGAATGCTGTCCAAAGGATTTGTGTTGCACTTTTTAATTGATTGTGGCTAGGTTTTCCTTCCACAGCTGTGTAAACTCAGCCTTAGAGAAGTCCATCCAAAGTAAGTAACACCCAGGGAGCAGTGCTGCTGTTGCAAATCCCCATGTAAATAGCAAATATAACGCACTTGGAACTTAAGAAACATGCTACTTTTTGAAGATACAGTAGGCTATTCTTTATCTAAGTTCCTTTCATTCCAGAAAGGTAATAATACCCATAATATTATTTCTACACTTCCAGGAAAAATGTCCAACTAAACTTTCAAATGAAGGCTGGAATACACTCATAAGTATTTAAATATGCAGGAGTCTCTTAAGGCTTTTATTTTTGGATGTATTACAAGCTATTGTTTGGCGTTTACTTAGTAAAAGTAATTTAGAGCATTAAGAAATCCCTAACTTTTGTTGCACCTATACTATCAGCAGGTACTTATGGAAAAAAGGAATTTTCAGACTTGGACCTTTCCACTTTTGGTTTTATATATGTCAACTCTTGAATAGTATTTATGTTACCTATAATTACCCAAACTAAGTAGGATATGAATGTCTCAGTTTCATAGAATCCCAGATTGTTCTTGATTGAAGGGACCTTAAAGCTCATCCAGTTCCAACCCCCTGCCATGAGCAGGGACACCTTCCACTAGAGCAGGTTCCTCCAAGCCCCTGTGTCCAACCTGGCCTTGAACACTGCCAGGATGGGCAGCCACAGCTTCTCTGGGCACCCTGTGCCAGCACCTCAGCCCTCTCACAGGGAAGAACTTCTGCCTAAGAGCTCATCTCAGTCTCCCCTCTGGCAGGTTAAAGCCATTGCTGCTTGTCCTGTCCCTGCAGGCCCTTGTCAAAAGTCTCTCTCCATCTTCCCTAAAAGCCCCCTTTAAGTATTCAAAGGTCATACAGAGCTTTCCTTTCTCCAGGCTAAACAACCCCAACTCTTGAATTTTTTAGGATGTTTCCTTTCAGAAACCTTTTAATTTCCTGATTTGAGGGTTTAGCACTATGTGAAAAGTGGGCTGCCTTGGTGGACTTTCAGAAACACGAATTAGTTACTCAGGTAATCAGTACGTATATGAATATAGTGTTATGTAGGTATATATGTGTGTTACTGATGAGAAGCCAGAACTGTCTATAGGCATCCAATCTTTAATCTGTTTTAAGAAACTACCAGATGCTGTGCTGGATAAGAACATTGTTCTATGTAGTCTTTGACAGTGCCATGGGAGAAGAAACACGAGCCAGTGGGGTTGTAGGGAGGATGCTGAAGGCTGGGAAAGGTCAAGTGCCAGCCAAAAAGAGGGTTGTAGAGGTTGAAGACTGGCTTGGTGGCAGCAGCTCTGTTCCAGTTGAACCAGTAAATAACATGAAAAAGAAGTTAAAAAGAAATTGAGCATATCTCTAGGGAATGATATTTAGGGAGAGCATGTCTGTCTGCCCATCACTGTCCACTTCTCTCAGCATCCCCAGCTGTGACGCTGAGGACGTCAGCAGGTACATCTCTGCTTAGCACAGCTGTGAGGTAGGGAGACGGCTGTTATCCCCATGGGGAGCTGATGTGCAGAGTGACAAAGAACAGATTTTGAAAAATATGAAATCTGGTGAAAGCTGACATCTAAATTCCTTTGAGAACACTCACTGTGTTGCCTTATAGTAAAAGCCGAAGTGCCTGACTTCTTCCAGCTCTTTCATCAGTGAGCAGGCACTCAGTGTGAAGTGTGCTTTTGTCATTTTGTGGGGTCTGGTGTGTTTCTCTAAGTCACTCATATCAGGCAGACAGGAAGGCTGGATGTAGACATTTGAAACAACCTCTGAGATGAGAATCACAATATCCAGAATCACTTCTAAAACTAAACTAAAACTGACCTACTTAAAGTACTTAGATGGCACTGGAGGTAACATCTACTAAAGTCTATAGAAAGGAGTGAATACAGTTAGGAGCCTTATTACCCACTGCTCAATATCTGCATCCCAATTTCTTTGGCTTCTCCCTCAAATACATCCCTATTCCAGCAACTCCCCACTGCTTAACCAGTCCTGTTTCTTTTCTACCACTGAAGGCATTTATTCACAAATAGAAGCAGCGGTGGAGGGTCATGCTGCCAGTCACCCACAGTGACACTGCTGCTGGAAAGAGTGAGGGAGAGATGGGAGGTAGGCAGGCTTCACAGTGTGATTAGACTTTGAATTCCAAGAAGAGTGTGCAACGTTGTGTGAAGCGTGGACAATGCAGCCCTCACCTCAGGAACAGATTGCTTTCTCAGTGGATGGGAGGAGGGAAAACTGTGTTGAGTACATCAATATTCCAGGGTTAAAACCTAGGAGACGAGTGTGACTTCCGTAAGAGCCTTGATTTCAGTGAAAAATAGGCCAAATCAAGATCAATCTGACCCCAGGAGCTGAAAAAACCCAGTGTGTGCTGCTTCTGCTTAGTGGGATCTGCACGAATGAGCCACTTGGCCAGCAAAACCCATGGTTAAGAGTTAATGCAGATTCCTGTACTGCCTTTGCCACTTTTTCTTTGTTTAGAGTGCTGGGCAATTTAAAGCAGCAAGTTCCTCTAAGATCTTCCTTCTTATTTCTAACTAATAGGACTAGTTTAAACCTCCTGATTTGTAACCTAAAGGATGTGCCCTATTTTCTGTCTATTATTTTTTGTCTCTAATGATCAGCCTTGAGCTGTTAAAGACAATCGCCATTTGCAATTCACCTCCCTTTCCCTTCCCTCAAAAAGAACTTTCCACCTTTTTATTGGATGATTTGGCTCAGATTTATGAAGATATGAAGGAAGTGCTATAGCCTTATCTGGTTTTTATCAAATAGTTTAGTTTGATACAAATTGTCCATTTCTGCCACCTTACAGTGAGTAGCTGAGCAGCTTATCTGCCACCACTGCTGCTATGGCTGAGTTCCTTCAGGATCTAAAAAGAAGTCATCTTCCAGAAATACAGGACACTTTCTGCTCAGTTTTTAATTTGTCTATGTACACACTCAGTACTCTGTGTGCTGCCACACAGAGACTGCTGTTTTCAGACTCATGCTGTCAGCCTAGTGTGACCAGCTGAAAGGCTGAACTCAGCATCAGAGTTGGCTTGGCATCATCATCTGCTTGGCTTCAGAAATCACTCCTCTGATCTTCAGGTCCAACTTCAGACATGTGAGTTGTCCTGCAGCAGTCCTGCTCAAGCAGAGGGTTAGGTGTTTACAACACTGGATTGGAAGAGACAGTTCCAGAGAAATCGAACTGCAGCAGGGAGCTCAAAAGACACTGAATATTAAAGCATTTCAAAGAAAGAATGGTATCATGGAAGGCTTCTTAGAAGTAGAGAATTTTCAGGGATCTGACTGGGGAGAGCAAAAGAACTCTTGATAATGTAATCTTAATAATTGATATTTTGCTCATCTAATAATTAATAATAAATCCCAACTAAATTAGATTTTCTTTTATGTAAGGCTTTTTCTTTTTTCCTTTCCAAAAAGGCTTGTGGATGGAGTGTCTAGTTTGCTGTGTTTTGTCCTTGCACACTGCTTTCTGTTGCTTCTTTCTTTACTACTCAAGTAAGCGTGTTAAGTAAGAATAACAATTAATCTCTGCCTCCATTATCAGAGATTAGCAGAGTCCATTAGCACTCAGTGCTACTTATAATAGTAATTCATAATTACAGAAGGGAAACTGAGGAATAGGAAGATAGAGCCAATCACTTTCCAAGTGTCTTTTAAAACGTTAAAAATATTCTTCGGATTAATTTGTTCTCTATTAAAACTGCCCCAACATTTCAGAAGTTGGAGCAAAACAATCCTAAAGAAAAGAAAGGTTTAAAAGATGTTTAATTTAACAATAGTTTTAAAAACACTTTTAAATAAAAGAATATTTTTATAGGAGAGGTGCTTGGAAAAACAGTACTTTGAAAGCCAGTTTTGCATCAGTTTTCACTGAATTTATCCTCTTAGTTGGGAACATGTTCAGAGTTCAGCCTGAGAAACTGTGACCTAAATTCCTCCCTTTTAATTTTAGTCAGGAAACTAAACAAGAGACTTATTAATCATAAGCTTTCAATTTAGTTTGAGGCATTTCAGGCTATCTGGGCCTGAATCATCCTGAGGAGATTCCTTCTTTTGCAGCTCATTGTGGAAAGAGCTGTGGCTGACCATAGGAGCCTGAGAAGCTACTTGGTAGCCTCAATCTGGTCATTTTGGCTTCATTTTCACTGTTACCATCTACTTGAACTCCCCGAAACAATCCCAAAATTCACTGACGTTGGAAAATGCGTCCTCAAATCATTCTTCCAAATTAATCTATGCTGTAAAGATGACAACAAGGTTCAAGTTTTGAACTCCCAAGCATCAGCCAGTGCCTCTCAGACCCTGAAGATTGAGTAAACTGGCAGATGTGAGGCAGGATCAGATCATGAATTATTTGTGCTCCTATGCACTGAGTGATGGAGGCATCCTGTTGAGTTTTTCTTCCTCCCATTTCACTCTTCCTACCAGGAGGAAAGATTTCAGTGTGCAAGCTGCAGACCTCTTGAAAGACATGGAGCTCTACAAGCGCCCGCTTACCTTGCTGTCACTTCAGGTCTTGCCCCATGAATTCACTTTGCACCCTGAGAGTATTTGTTTAACCTGCCAGGTTTTTGCCTTCAGGATGAGCCAAGGTGAGAAGCAAATAATTTGGATTAGGTTCTTATGGCTGATATGGGTGGGAGGCATTTGGATTAAATTCCTGAAGAGGGGCAAATCCTGACCCAGTTGAAATCCTTCTGGCTCACATAGGGAGGGTGTTTGGTCAGGAGTGGATAACATGGATATGCAGAAAGTCGACCTTCTTTTTGCAGAGACTAAATATCCCAAAGAGAGCAAAGCAAGGTTACAATTGTCACACTCAGTGAAGGGCACTAATGAAACAAGTCACCTTTCCAGGCCAGGAGGGAACACACTGAATCAGTTAAAGCAGATTTATAGCTTTTTAGCTGTGATAAAACCCTATCAGTATGTATATGAATTTACATAGGAGTAGAGTTGGGTTTTTTTTCCCCTCTCTTTTAATTCAAGCCACATTGGAAAGTGTGCACAAAGGAGCCCCACTCTGAGGAGAGACAACTGGAACAAATTATATGCATTCAGACTTGTTAAACTGAATTGGCAGCAGAAATATTCCTGGTAACCTGAGCATTACAACAGCGTTGGTATAGTTAAGGTTATGTCAGCATTTCCATTAGAAACCCCTACTTTCAGAGGTTTATATCTGCAGTAAAAATTCACTGTGGGTTGCAACTTGACAAGCTGTGCAAGGTCTCATCTGAGATGGATTGTGGTGTTTTTTCTTTTACCTTTTTCTTTACAAAATTGGGGAGAAGAATCTGTTTGAAGAGTGAAGGTATAAGAGCACAGACAAAAGATAGCACCATTCTGCCTTTGATCCTTTTCGATGTTAAAACCCCCTCTTTCTTTCTTTGTAGTGCAACAAAATCTTGCTCTGAAGGAGGAATTAATCATTACACTATTAAAGGAAATGAAACATTAATTTATGGCCCATTAGATGCTTTTTTCACTACAGAACTGCCAGTGTTTTGGTCTACCTCAGCTTATACTGAGAGATTTGTGACTAACATGAAAAAAAGCCCCCAAAGGAGCAGATTCAGTGTGGAAAAAATGCTTCTGGGCAGCTTTAGAAGAACAAAACATTGAAGGCAGAGTTGTCCAGAGACTTGAGCAAGTAGTAGGAATTCAGCCTTCTGGTTTCTGCCACGGGCTTCTCAGCTGAAAAACTTAACCTCAGTTTTCTCCATTGTAAATGGAAGATATGTAAATGGCTTCAGCATCCTTCCAAGCTATTCCCTCATCTGTACTATTACTGGAGCTAGCCATGGTTTACACTACAGTGAATGAGTAGTCGAAGGGACCCGTAGCTCCATCACTTGTAGACATCAGGTTTCATGGAGTAAGCTAATACTGTCTTTTAAATCTCTTGAGATTTCTGGGTGCACAGCATTGAACTTGTTATTTCTGGATGTGGATCATCTCTTGAGCATGTGTATGCTATCAATTCCTGCAGGCTTGTGTGTCTTCTACACTTGGAGTACTCATAGCTAAAGTTCATTAGAACTTTTTCTATGCACCAGATAAAAGCTGGTGTGGAAGTGAGAAGTATTTTAAAATACAGGAAGGAAGTCTGATGCTCGTGTACTCAAGGCTGCGTTGTGTTATTCCTGTGAAATGGATCTCTCAGCTGGGAATGAGCTCAAACTTTTGGGAAGGCTTGTTCCATTAGCTGTTTTCAAGCCATATGTCTCCATTTCAAAATGAGGACCTGGGGGCTTTGAACTTTATTTATAAGCTGAAATTTGCTGGTCACTCTGAAGCAGTGATTAATTTGTAAGGGAGAAGATGCCAGAAGTCTTGCTCTGACCTGCGTGTTCTTTCAAACTAAACATCCCATAACTGCATAGCCTCAGAAGATGTTTCCCCCACTTCCTCCTCCATCGTTTCTGCACTTTGCATTATTCACTGTGTTTATTGTAACACACTATTAATCTCAACCACAGCTTTCAAACCATCGTGTGACCCCAACAAGTTCTTCAACTAAAGTGGTGATAGCTTTAGGTGTTGTGGGTGGAAGCTTTGAGGCTCCAAGTAGAAAGGAAAGGATCAAGTTAAAATGTTTGAGGCTTGAACTCAGAGGAAAAAGTGCCTTCTGTGGATACAGCACAAGTCTTCTGAAAAATGGTATTTGGAACATGACATGAGGGGATAGTGCAGCTTCTTGCTGTGTGTCTATGAACCACGGTGTATCCTTTGAAGTTACTTCCCATGTGTACCTGGGTGCAAAGCAGTAGGGTTGTTTTGTTCAAGAGAGGGCAATCCTTAACCATGTGTCTAACAGCAGGACCAAGCACTTAGTACCCATGCTTGGTAGTAAAGCTGATGTGATAGACAGTTATAGTACAGAAGAAGCCTTTGATCTTGGAGGGCTTTATATGAAAGACTGTCACAGTTCCTTAAGAGTCAATTGGGTTAAGCCTTTGAGGACTACAAGCCCCGGTATAGACATCCCACATAAGAATTAAATTTTGCTGGCAGCTTGGAGAACACCTGAATTTTGAGGGTTAAAGTTTTATTTAATTCCTGCCATTTGAATTGTGACAAAAAACCAAAACAAAACAAAAAACCAAAAGAGATGGAATAGCTGATACAGTGTTTTAAGTGCATGAATGACATTAGCTCAGACTCTTCGACTGCGAGGTCAGTGATTTGTAGGGAGTCATGGCTGGAAGTAGGAGGCAGAAGACTGGTGACTGGTGACACTTTCTGACCTTGGCCAAGTGACCCCATGCTGATGCCTGACTTCCATGAATAAAATGGGAGTTAACGATCATTGCTTGGCTCTTACAAGCTTTGGAGATACTTAGATTCTTGAAATGAAAAATCATGTTGTGCTCCCATTCCGTTCTGCTGATCCACCTCAGGGCTTTACTGTTGTTGTTCAACGTGTGCTCACGTCTCTGTAGGAAAGCGATGGTTTAAGCAGCCTATTTGTAACATGTCTTCAAGGTCTTTCCGAACTTTTAGCAGGGAAGATATAATACATCTTTTTTTCTCTTTGCATGTAATAATGAGATCTATTAATGGAAGCCTACTAATTGGCTTCTATAAATGGGAGTCTTTTCCATATGCAAAGAAAGTGTAGCAAAAAGACAGACCAGTGACGCCATGTTACTGGAACTACTGAAGCCCAAATCATAGAATCAGAATCCCAGACTGGTTTGGGTTGGAAGGGACATTGAAGTTCATCCAGTTCCAGCCCCCTGCCATGGTCAGGGACACCTTCCACTAGAGCAGGTTGCTCCAAGCCCTTGTGTCCAACCTCCAACCTCTGGGCACCCTCACAGGGAAGAACGTCTGCCTAAGAGCTCATCTCAATCTCCCGTCTGTCAGTTTGTGGTAACTTCTTGTCTTTCTTACTTGTCCTAACTGAAGAAACTAAAGATTCCCTTTGCAGGGCAGTAGCTTCATAGAAATCACAGAATATCTCATGTTGAAAGGTACCCATAATTACAGGCAATTTTTATCTGTTGTCTTAAAACATATTGTTCCTTTCTGGAGAATCTGAGCCTTTTCTGTTCCCTGAAATCTCTGTAGGTTTTCAGGGTATTTCTAGATGTCCTGCCAATTTAGTCTCTTAATCCCATTGTGTTTCATTTTCTTCCTGTCTAAATAAGACCTGTATTGTAGAGAGACAAATCTGCCCCTCAGAATTATTGAGGTTAAGCAGGTTATAATTCCAGCATTCGGGACACCTCAGGAAATTAGGTGTTCAGTAAGTACAACATGCTGCAAATAGGAAAAAGCATTCTGAACCCATAAATGGCCATATATCTTTTCAGCCTTGTGGTGGCGAGGCCAGTGAGAGGCAAGTCTGTGTCATCACAGGCACTATTCAAAATCAGCCAGCCATGACAGCTCAGGAATTGGACTCCAGGTTCTCCCACATGAGGGGAGAATTGAGCTTTGTGACCTGCTGCAGAGAAATTAAAGCAGTGCCACATGCCTCATTAGCATGACAGCTCTGGGAGTGGGCTTGGGATGTAATAAAGTGCTGCAAGACCTTGGAGTGCTTCAGTAGGAAAGCTCGCGAGTGTAAAATCGATGCTTTTGATACATTAGGTGGTAATGAAAGAAGCACAGCAGAGAAGTGGTATGATCAGATGATTTAGTTATAGCTATAAATCTAGTGGCAGTATCGTGGCAACATGATAGGACACAGCATTTCATAAGGAGCACAGCATAAAGATTCATGCATTAGTCAAGCCTTGAAGCACGTGTGAGTGAGGGTGGCATTGCTGATACGAATGACAGAGTGGTTCATGCTGGCAAACACACTGAGTAAAACAAGGATTCTCAGTAGTAAATGAGCACTTTACACAGAGGTGAAGATACTTGGGTTCTGTCGAGGTATTTCTGGTATGAAATTGCTCTGGTGAAAAGAAAATCAGCATAGATTACTCCAGGTTAAAACTCGTGCTTGCACACTGAGCTCCTCTTTGCCTTACCCTGCCTGGCCAGATGTGGAGATTTTGCACAAATTTTCCAGAGCCACATTTCAATAGTAAAACTACTACCACTTGATGGTTGCTTGGGTGATGTTTTAATGTAAATCAGCTCTTTTCCTTGCTACTCAGTTTACATAAATCCTGCCCAAATCACCTTATCTCCCTAAAAATGCATGGCTACATAAGGCTATCAAAAGGATCTACATCCTGCCTCAAGTCATACAGTTCCTCATTCAGGCATCTTGGTTTTAAATTCAGCCTTCCTCTTAAATTACCATCAGTTTTGCTGCCCTTCTTTGTATTGCAGTCAGTTTTTCTACATCTCTCTAATAGTGTGGGACAAGTTGGTACAGCTTCACATATGCAATGAGTACCCAAAGAGAGACAAGTCAGGTAAAACCAAATGGGATTGACATCTCTTCCTGCCATTAACCTATGTTTGATGAAGAAAAATACCATTAGGACTAATGCAGAGGAGTAGCAAGTTGGAAGAGATAAAGCAGATTTTAGTGTTTTTGTAAGAGTGAGTTACAGAAATCCTGACTGGTGCTGCCTGTAACTTTTCTGATACCCCAATGAAACTTGAAACAAGAGGTCGTCTCAAAGGGTAATAGCTTCCAGCCAAAATGCACTTCAGTCTACCAGACCACCCATACTTTCTTTATCAATGAGGTCAAAATAATAGCAGCACTTGACACTTTTACACAGATGGGTAAAATCCATCGTGTCACCAGGAGATATTTCCAGAAACCTAAGCCATGGAGCTGTTTTTAATAGCAGAAGTAGTTATAGTGTGCCTTTCCTGTGTATATCTCTTAGCAATTAGGAAACAGTAGGTCTCTTGGTACCTCTTTGAATCAGATAAGTGTGATTATCTCCGTTTTACAGAGGTCACAAGTGACTAGCCTGAGGTCACCAAGGCATTCTGCAATAGCAGCACGGCAAGATTCATCTCCCCTTATCCTCCCATTCCTGTAACAACCATCACACTATGTTCTCTCCCCAAAGCTGCACAGAGACACTTAACACAACTGAGCGCTTTGGTGCAATTGATTTCTAACAGGTGACATCCTAAACCTGATTTTACCTGCTGAAAATGGCTTAGTTTGAGCAGTTTACAGATAACCATGATGTTCCTGCATGGAATTCATATAAAATGCACAAATTCAGACAGATATCCAAGTAATGCATCTATCTAGATCTGCATAAAATACCCTGTTTGCAAATGGAGTGAGAAATCACTGATTTTCAAACGTAGATGTGAAATTTGCACTTAACTACCTATTTGAAAATCACATCCCAGCTTTTAGCCACATTAACTTCTAAACAGAGAATTTAAGCGTGTGCTGAATATTGCAGTAGCTCCTATTTAAAACAGTTTGCTTTGTCTTCCATTTCTCCTCCCTAAAAAACTCTTTATATCAATGTCAGAAGTTCCTGCAATCCATCTTGGGCTAAAACACAAACAGTTCCCCTCTGACTGAACTGCTGCTTGGTTGCTGTCACGTGCAAAGCTGACTAATGCCCTTTAATTTATGAAATGCTATATAGTCCTCAAAAGATTGCCTAAATATTTTACTACATGTCACTTTTTGTTGGAAACCAGACCCTGTATTTGCTGTGCCGTCCATTAAGTAGAACCTCTTCAAATTACTTCTGCTTCGAAATGGGAGTTTGTATGTGCTAACTTTTATCTCACAACTTCAAACACATCCCAGGGCTCTTGCATCTCTTTTACTATTTCTCTCCATCGTGAATTAATGTAATATTTATGTGGAGGATTTTGAGGTGGTCTTAAAGCTTTCAGTTTTATTTCTTTCCCTCAAATTGTTCTTTGCAGAGCACTGGGAGGGGGCAATATTTAAGGTCCCTTCAAAGAATGTAGTAACTTTCATCTTAGATGCTAACAGATCAGGATGTTTGCATGCTACAATGTCTGATAAATTACTGTGCACTGGAGTTAATGATAACACTTGAAGTTTCCCAGTATTAATTTCCCTGGAAGTTGTTCGGCACAGTAGCCATGGAAAAACTTATTTCAGCTTGACCGAGGAACTGAAGGAAAGAGAAAGGATCTGTAGAGATTGGCACAAGTGACTTGCGTGGCAGAAGGATAATCCCTGAACACACCTGTGCAGCAGAAACACAATGTGGGGATTAGTTTGGTGCTTAATGTGTCACTCTGGCATCCCCTCCGTGAGCTGCCTGAGTGGTTTCTGCTGGCCCAGCTCAAGTGTCACCACAGTGAATGTCACCACTGAGGGATTCCGATACCCAACAATGCCTGTTTGTTTGTTCATTTTGAGGCTGGGGGCTGAGGTGGAGTTTTAATGGTGTGAAGGATGAGGGGAGGCAAGAGCAAATAATAACTTGAAACACAGCGCTCGGTACAGTTCCTAAATCTTTGCATTCAGATCTGCCCTTTTCGCGAGCATCTCTTCACCCCATCCCTTACTCCAGTAAAGTGGAATTCTGCTGTTACTCTGCCAAAGAGCAGAGCATAAGAGGACTCAAATACTTATGCCTGCAGTTTTAATCCTCCCAGCCAGCTTTGCACTTACTGAACCATAGTTTCTCCTGTATTACAAGTTTCCTTGTGTTTTCCGTTTTGCACTATGAGAGTCCAAAGTCTCGCGCCGGGTGACTGCATGCATATAAAAGCAGGAGGCTTGTAAGTTCAGGGGATTTCTTCTCAACTCTCAAAGTGCTCTTTGCAAAAGGGGGGAAGTGAGAAGTAGAGAAAAGATTATAAGGATCTGTCAGTGCATTTTGGAGGAAATGGCTCGCTTGGATGAAGTCCTGGTTGCAAAAGCCAAACTTGGGGCAGAAAAAAAGAGAGCACTAAATTCCAACCTGCAAACATTGAGGAAAGGAGGAAGAAAAGGGTAGAAAAAGACCTAAGAGCGTGGAAGAAAGCTTTGTTTCAACTATATTTGAGTTTCAGATTGGCCTGGTGTGCTTCCTGTGGCGTTGGAGTGCTGTAAATTGGAAGAGTTCAGGTTGGAAACAGGTCTGAAGCGCTCATTTCTGAGCCCAAACAGAGTTGCACTTACTGCCAGAACGGTTTATTCAGCATGCTGGATGGAAGCCAAAGGAACTGACCGCCCTGTGAGCTGAAACCAGTGCCAGCCAGGAGAAGAATAACATTGCTTTGACTGAAATGGCAACTGTTTGTTTGTTCTTCCAGCAAAAGGAGGAGGGAAAAAGCAGCTTTTAGTGCTGGTGGTGACAGAGAAGGTTAAAAATCGAAGAGAAAAAATAAGATTATTGTGAGAGGATAAAAGATTATGGGCAAATTTTTGTCCTTGGTTACACTTCCCTGGTCTCTTGGTCTTCACTGGTTTGCAATTATAAGAAAGGCTTGCTCTGCATTACCTTTAATATACAGGGTTTTTCCTTCTTCTGCAAATGTATGGGAAATTCTATATGATAAACTATCCTTACTGGTAATGGTTATAATGTACCAAACCCACCAGGTGGTGTAGGCACTGGCACAGCAGCATGTGCTAGTTGTGAAGGTTACAAGTCACAGTTTCTCATGTGTTAACAGGAGGATTCTTCACAGAATAAATCGGCAATTGAACATGACTTAGGAATTGATCTCAGTGACTGTAGCAGGAATCCAAGGTGAGCAAAATAAGCAAGCTCATGTATTTTCAGGTCTTTTTTAAGCAGCTCATGGAGAGGTTGGCTTTCCTCCTGGTAGTTTTGTGAAGCATAGAATCACAGAATGATTTGGGTTGAAGGCCCCTTAAAGCTCATCCAGTCCCAACCCCCTGCCACAGGCAGGGACCCCTTCCACTAGAGCAGGTTCCTCCAAGCCCCTGTGTCCAACCTGGCCTTGAACACTGCCAAGGATGGGACAGGCACAGCTTCTCTGGGCACCCTGTGCCAGCGCCTCAGCACCCTCACAGGGAAGAGCTTCTGCCTAAGAGCTCATCTCAGTCTCCCCTCTGGCAGGTTCAAGCCATTCCCCTTGGCCCTTGTCCAAAGCCCCTCTCCAGGTTTCTTGGAGCCCCTTTAGGCACTGGAGCTGCTCTAAGGTCTCCCCTTCAGGAGCCTTCTCTTCTCCAGGCTGCCCCAGCCCAGCTCTCTCAGCCTGGCTCACAGAGCAGAGCTGCTCCAGCCCTCACAGCATCTCCATGGCCTCCTCTGGACTCGCTCCAACAGTGCTTGTGCTGTTGTCTTGTGCTGTTGCCCCAGAGCTGGATCGGGACTGCAGGGGGGGTCTCCCCAGAGTACAGTAGAGGGGGAGAATCCCCTCCCTCGACCTTCTGCTTACTCTCTGGGGATGCAGCCCAGTTTGGTAAGGGTCACTCCTTGCTCTCAGTCTGTAGCATACAGCAGCTCCTTACACACCGTACCACAGAACTGTTTGAGTGCCAAAACTGCCTTGGCTGGAGAACTTCTTGCTTGACGCTGCCGTTTCACACATACTGTTTGACTTGGGTTCTTGCTTATTTGTTCTGCGAGCTTTCATTCCATTTGGATGCCAGGAGCTGGCCTGATCACACGCAAGAGGCACTGGCAGAGAGCTCGCAGAAAGCTCTGCAACGGGAATCGCTGCCTGCTGGATTGTAGCTGGTCTAAGGTCAGGATGGCACCGCCCGACAGCCTCATCTGCGGCCAAGTTACTGGCTTTCCCTGTTTGTGCACACTCATCCTCAGGGAATGTCCACCTTGCCTTTTTCTGGTTGCTATGCAACTGTCAAACTGCTTTTTCTTCCCCAGCTCGTAGTATTTCTGGTAAGACTAATAGTTCCAGTTAGGCGATAGTATTAGTAGTAGTAGCACTGACACGTGCAGGTGATAGTTATAGTCGTTTGCATGTGTCAGGGCAAATAGTACATTTGACTTTGCTATCCCTGGAGAAATCTGGTGCTTATTTTGGAATATCAGCCCCTGGAATGTTCCAATTACCAATAACTTTAGTCCAACTAAAAGAAAAGTAAAATGAATTTTCTAGTTTTCTTTATATCATTTAAACCGGTTTAAACATGGAACAACTTCAGACATTCAAACTAAAGAGGAATAAAATCTAAAATATGTTGTTAAAATACATTTTAATAATTTTAATATTGAAAATCCTGAAATATTAACAAATTTCATTACGTTTTAAAACTTCATAAAGAGACATTGTTAAGAATTCAAATCAATCATTTGCTTTTTGAGGGCGCACTTCTCTTTGAAGAAGGTTTGCCCAGCTCTTTGGGGCGGGGTAGACAAGGTAAGGGAAGACAGCTTTGAGGACAGGTCAGTTAGGCTCATTTTTTGAATGAAGCATGAAAAGAGGAACATAGAAGATGGTATTTGCTCCTGCGATGCCATGAGCACTGCTTAGAATCACAGAATCATCCAGATTGGAAAAGATCTTTCAGATCATCAAGTGCAGCAGTTCCCCAGCAGTGCCAAGGCCACCACTAACCCATGGCACTGAGGCCTCGTCTCCATGGGGTGTGAACACTTGCGGGAACGGTGACTGCAGCCCTGCCCTGGGCAGCCTGTTCCAATGCCTGAGCACCCTTTGGGGCAGGAATTGTTCCTCAGCTCCATCTAAACCTGCCCTGGTGCAGCTTGAGGCCGGTTCCTCTTGTCCCATCCCTTGTTCCTTGGGAGCAGAGCCCAGCCCCTCCTGGCTCCATCCTCCTGTCAGGCACTTGTAGGGAGCAATCAGGTCCCCCTGAGCCTTCTCTTCTCCAGACTGAACCCCCCAGGTCCCTCAGCCATTCCCCATCACACTTGTGCTCCAGGCCCTGCACCAGCTCCACTGCCCTTCTCTGGCCCCTCTCCAGCACCTCAATATCTCTCTTGTAGTGAGAGGCCCAGAACTGAACACAGGATTCGAGGTCTGGCCTAACCAGTGCCCAGCACAGGGGGACAACCACTGCCCTGGTCCTGCTACCACACTGGTGCTGATACAGGCCAGGATGCTGGTGGCTTCTTGACTACCTAGGCACACGCTGGCTCATGTTCAGTTCCGTCAAGCAGCACCCCAGGCCCACTTCACACTCCATAAAGGGTTAAATCATATTTCAGTGCTATGTGAACTCCAGCATCACTCAGCTTTACTCCAGGTGATTGGAAGGACAAAGATGTGGCCCATTGAATTTATATTGCTCCTTTTTAACGACATAACAGAAGGAGAGATTCCTCCTTGCGCCAGATGCGCTCTGCTTTGGAATTGCCATTCTGGGCATTTTGAGGGGAGGCAGAACGACAGGCTGAGCGCTCACATTGCTCATACCTCAAACAAATGTTTTTCTGATTAATTAAAATAAATTGGCATAACAAGAAACACAGTGTGTGTCCTCCAAAGTGCAAAGTAGTTTTCTCATGCAGCTTCCTATTCGAGCAAGCACTTTAATTATCTCTGTTTGTGCTCAAAAGCAAATTTGGACTTGTTTTCTTACTTAGAAATCAGCATTGCTTGATTCCCATTGCTGCTTGAAAGGCAGCAGCGTGGAAGGGAGTTGTCCTTAACCAAGAAGTGTGTTTTTCCCTATGCACGCAGGCTGTTCTCTTCATCCTCCCTTAGGAGTGACCTAAGCAGAGCTCTAGGTAAAGAACTTTAATCTGTGTTTGTACAGAATCACTCTCTTGGTTTGCATGATTTTATTAGTTAAACATAATAAGCTTCAGTAGTTCATGAGCAGCACATTGAAAGACAGAGTTGTGGTAGTGGGAAAAGCAGCAGGATTTCCTCATTCAATATAGAGCCTCAGAAAGAGAATTAAAACACTCACTGCACTTAAAATAGTCCCATTACTATCAGTAGGAATGGGAAAAATTGTAATGCTATAAAAGTAGATATTGGCTAATTCCTTACACAAAAATAATTATGAATGCAAAAAAGTACACTTCTTATTGCACTTCTTATTATTGCTAGATTCCAGATTGGGGTGAAATTGAATTTCCCAATTGCTTTTCTGTCTAGAGAATATTTAGGAAATTGCATGCTGCCTCTTCACTGTTAGCAGCACTGTTGATGTATTTGTTGAGTTAAATCAGGTTGTCTTAATAAACTAGTCTCGTATTCTCTTCCTTGATGCTATCAGATGTTGGACTGGATCCATGCTGGAATGGAAAACCCAGGAATGCTTGCCTATCAGCTCGGATTGTTGCTGGGACTTCTTGACCTAAACTATCAGTTTTCATTGCCAATCAGTGCTCCAGAATGGTGTCAGGTGTTCTTTTTAACTGAGACACAAACCCAAAATCTCAACCACTTCTTTGTGGTTCCTTAAAGATCTCTTATCATCTTTGCAGTACATGAATATTGAATCTTGATGTGAGTATCCCTCTGAGAGGGATTCTTCATCGTGACTGTAGTGATAGGACAAGGGGTGATGGGTATATACTTAAACGAGAAAAGTTCAGGTTAGAAATAAGGAAGAAGTTCTTTACCGTGAGGGTGGTTAGAGATGATGATCTCAGACTGGTTTGTGACAATTTATGTACCTCCTCCTCCTCCCCACCCTGTTGTCCAGCAGGTGAAGAGACACTGGAGACACATCACTAGCATTCGAGTGCCTCTGCGGTGAAATACGTTGCAGCTGCCTAAGACCATGAAACAGCACTGCATAGATGTGTAGGTCTTAGGAAATAAAAGGACCACCTGATTTTGTAGTCTCATCTCCTGAGTGACTTGCGATGTTTCACTCCACTGAACAGTAAACCAATAGTTCTGAATACAAATTGGGGAAAAATGAAAGACAAAGACTACTTCAACCAGTTGCAAAGATAGGGAAAATCTGGAGGAGTGGAATAGAATTACTGAAATCAGAATGTAACTGGGACAGAGGAGTCATAGAATCATAGAATCACAGAGTGGTTTGGGTTCGAGAGACCTTAAGATCATTCAGTTCCAGCCCCCTTCCAGGGGCAGGGACACCTTCCACTAGAGCAGCTTGCTCCAAGCCCCTGTGTCCAACCTGGCCTTGAACACTGCCAGGGATGAGGCAGCCACAGCTTCTCTGGGCACCCTGTGCCAGCGCCTCAGCACCCTCACAGGGAAGAACTTCTTCCTTATATCTAGCCTGAACTTCCCCTGTTTCAGTTTGAAAGCATCACCCCTTGTCCTATCAGTACAGTCCCTAATGAAGAATCCCTCCCCAGCATCCTTGCAGCCCCTTCAGACACTGGAAGCTGCTCTGAGGTCTCCACGCAGCTTCTCTTCTCCAAGCTGAACAGCCCCAACTTTCTCAGCCTATCTTCATACAGAAGGTGCTCCAGCCCCTGGTCATCCTCGTGGCCTCCTCTGGAGGTCTGTTGCTCCGACAGCTCCATGTCCCTCTGATGTTGAGGACACAGTGCCGCAAGTGAGGTCTCAGGAGAGCAGCGTAGAGATTCCAGAACAGTTTCTGTTGTATAAAATACAGTCTCTCTAATGCTCTGGATTATACATCCCAGCTGTCCTTGTTTTGCAAGTCCAGTGATTTGAGTTTCTGTAAGAATGTTTATGGGTTTCCTCCCTCTCCCTGCCTCACACACACACACCAGGAATTCTTTTTGTATCATAGCTCAGCTTTTATTTGCAGCAAAACAAAAGAAAGCAAACCACAACTAATTGGCTTTTTGTTCTCGATTTCTTGACAAGTGACAAACGCTGAGATCAGATTGTGGTGCATATCCTGCAGCGCTCGCATGGAGCCCGAGTTAGTGAGTTGTGAATTCTCTGTAATAGGCTCCCACTTATCATCACACTGCCTGTACTGTGGGTAGCTGTGTCCATATCTACTATGCCCTAAATGCTTCCTTTCATAGTAAAACGGGTAAGCTATAGCATGACAACAGTATGTGGAAAACAGCATTCAGCATCGAATCAACTAGGTTGGAAAAGATCTTTAAGATCATCAAGTCCAATACAACAAGTGAAGGCTGCTCAGCTTCCACTGACACCCAAAGGAACAGAGAGTCAATGAATCATAGAATCATAGAATCAACCGGGTTGGAAAAGCCCTTTAAGCCCATCCAGTCCAACCGTTCCCCAGCACTGCCAAGGCCACCACTAACCCATGGCACTGAGGCCTCGTCTCCACGGGGTGTGAACACTTGCGGGGACGGTGACTGCAGCCCTGCCCTGGGCAGCCTGTTCCAATGCCTGAGCACCCTTTGGGGCAGGAATTGTTCCTCAGCTCCATCTAAACCTGCCCTGGTGCAGCTTGAGGCCATTTCCTCTTGTCCGAGCCCTTGTTCCTTGGGAGCAGAACTCAGCCCCTCCTGGTTCCATCCTCCTCTCAGGCAGTTGTAGGGAGCAATCAGGTCCCCCTGAGCCTTCTCTTCTCCAGACTGAACCCCCCAGGTCCCTCAGCCATTCCCCATCACACTTGGGCTCCAGGCCCTGCACCAGCTCCACTGCCCTTCTCTGGCCCCTCTCCAGCACCTCAATGTCTCTCTTGTAGTGAGAGGCCCAGAACTGAACACAGGACTTGAGGTGTGGCTTCATTGGTGCCCAGTACAGAGGATTACTTAGCTCCTATTTTGTGTCAAGTTTTGCGTTATTACATAGCTTTTTGAGGCATGAAGGGGTTGGAGCTTGTTGCTAGGAAGTTCTAAGCATTTGAGTAATACTCCAAAGGCTGAACTCAGCCCAGGATTCCCACCCATGAAACTTGCTGTTGTCCGAGATCTGTGTACGACCACATCAAATTGTGTCCAGTGCTTCCTGTTGTGGTGTTCTCAAGTCTACCTCAAAAGCAGAATTCCTTTTGTCTTCATTAAGAATAGAGAAGGCCCAAAGTTTGGCTAACCGAAGAAGGAAGACATTGCCCTCAGGGAGTCAGTGCAGAGTTATTGCTATAATTCTGTCTCTGTCCGGCCATACCTTGTAAAAGTCAATGGATATTTTGCTGCTGGGGAGAACATTACATCTGATAGACCGTGTAATTAAGAAATTATCCATTACAGTCTGTTTTCCTTCTCCTTTGCGTAGGTCAATCGAACCCCAGCTATTTTGTTATAAAGCACTGGAAACACAGATGGAATCAGAAATGAAATTCCATAAGGTTTAGTTGAAGCCCTGCCCCACCTTGTCATCTACTTTGTTAGTTATTACTCTTTCCCATAAATAGCCTTCATCAGGAAAACATACCTGTGCTAAGATGGCATGATTTTCTCCTTTGGATTTACAGATGCCCTGCTTCCTGCCAGTGGGCAGTTGATGTAACCATGTGAATGAACAACAGTGGCTCATGTGAGTTTAATTTAGAGATCCTTCCTCCTCCACCCCGAGAACTGGAGCCAGCACCAGCTTTGCCATAAAACAACATGATGAATGCTTTCAATAATCATTCCTCTGCCCCTGTAATTCTTTCTTCTTTGTTACCTACTGTGTCTCTGTAAGCAAAGGGGACCCTCTGATGACTGAAGGCCCAAAGCCAGCACTGGCTTTGCCCAGCACATTCCCTTGTGTTCTCTGTTTGTTTAAGTGTGTAGCAGGGAAGCAAAGAGTTCGCTTGTCAGTTTTGAGCAAACATCATGCTGCAATGTTAGACTGCAACACATCTCAGGGGAGGTTTCTCGACCTCCACATTTGCTGCTTGAAGCCACATACTTGGGTGTCAGATAACCCAGAAAAAGACCCAGGGGCCAACTAGGCCTTAGCTGGGTACTTTTTCTTTTAAGGGAGAACTGATGAGGCATGTGTGAGGTTTTCCTCCCCTTCCTTTATCTACTCAATCCTCTCTAGACCATGCAGAGCCTGTAAGTCTTCATTTGCTGAAGAAATAGCAAGCATGGCTTCCTGGTATGTAGTTGGCAAGAGGTAAAGTGAAGAGTTTTCCTGGGGTTTTGAATCGTAACATCTCATTTTCAGTGTTCAGAACTTTATTCCTTTCTCTTTAAGAAGATTTAGTGTAGAGGCAACAGTCCTGTGTTCAGACAAGTGCCATCAGAGTTAGGAGGGAGGAGGTTTCTGGCCAGTTCATTGTGGCTGTAGAGGAATGGAAATCTCTGGAAGACTGACTGGTTCTTTTGTAGTGGGGATGCCAGTATCAGGGAAATGCTGCCCTGTGGTGCCTTTTCTTCTCCAGCTCAGTGCCCAGGAAGGTACATCTTAAGACCTCCTTTGGCAGCAAGTGACGGTGCTTATGGCTTTATTCACTTAATCATAGACTCATAGCACAGTTTGAAAGGGACCTTAAAGCTCATCCAGTTCCAACTCCCTGCCATGGGCAGGGACACCTTCCACTAGACCAGGTTGCTCCAAGCCCCTGTGTCCAGCCTGGCCTTGAACACTGCCAGGGATGGGGCAGCCACAGCTTCTCTGGGCACCCTGTACCAGTGCCTCACATTGCAGTGGCAAGAGCCATTGGGCTGACCAAGTGTGCCTCTGTTAGCAGAGCTCTTCTCTTTGCAGATCATCTTCTAGATGTCTGTGTCCTCTGCTTGGACATCTGTAGGTCAAACTGGGCTGTTGATGCTGATAGGCAGCGTTGGAGCTGGCATTGTTCCAGCCTTAACAGTGAGTCCATATCAGTAATCACTGGGAGATTTGATTATCTGGGCTTTATCAATACTTACACAGCGGCCTTGTGTGAGTTGTCCTCAAGTGCAGCTTTTAAAGGACACTGAAGGATGAGGTGAGATTTATTTACACACATTAAAATGCAGAAAGATTCCCAAGGGATTTGCAAAAAGTGCCTAGCAAGCACTTGCCTCTCTCTCCTGACACTTAGAGAGAGGTACCTCATTGGTGCAGTTGCTTTGTACACTTTACTAAGGGTATATGTATACACATACACTAAAGGTATGTTTTCCAGAAGTGCCCAAGTGATGCACGAGCCTAAGTCACAGTAACGTTTGGGAACACTTAGACACTAAAGTCATGGACCGCTTTGGGAAACAAAGCCTAACTTAGGCCTAAGGCTTTCCAGAAAACCCATTTCCAATGCTTTTGAAAGCACTGACCTCATCATTGATCTCTTGCACTTTCAGACACTTAAAAATCTTTGTAAACTCAGCCCTGCACCCCATTAAACCTTATCATTTACGACTGTGACAATAACTATCTTCAGCCCTTCGTACATACAAACTGCAAAGTGCTGCTTAAAAGCAATTGATAAAAAACGAGGAGCTACATCCCTCCAAGTGTACCTTGTGTCACAAATCAAAGCCATCAGGGAGCTGATGATTTAGAGCTGCTCCTGTCAGTTCTGTAACACTGACTGGATGCCATTGAGAGGGAAGGTTGGCACACGGGAGAGGTTTGCTTGAAGCTATCACAATGATGAAGTGAGATTTAAAATTACATTAGATGTTTGCTTAAGGAACAGCAGATGAGGCCCTGTGGATTCTCAAGTCCTCCTTGTGACACAGCAAAATGAAACCATACCCATTTGTTACGCTTTTACCACTGTCTAGGAAGCTGAGGCAGAAAAGGATGATCTTTTAATGATACTTTATGGCTTTTTTAGGGTTTAAATGTGTTGCTCTTTTGGTTCCATGCAAGGTTCTGGTTGTGCAACCATAGGAAACTGCCTTTTCTTCACTTGAAAGTTTGAAGTATGTTGAATCAATGAGATTTTAAAGGCATTTCAGCCCTTCTTCACAGACTTCACAGAATCCCAGACTGGTTTGCGTTGGAAGGGACCTTAAAGCTCATCCAGCTCCAACCCCTGCCATGGGCAGGGACACCTTCCACTAGAGCAGCTTGCTCCAAGCCCCTGTGTCCAACCTGGCCTTGAACACTGCCAGGGATGGGGCAGCCACAGCTTCTCTGGGCACCCTGTGGCAGCACCTCAGCACCTTCACAGAGAAGAACTTCTGCCTAAGAGCTCATCTCAGTCTCTCCTCTTTCAGACCTTTGAGATAAGATGGTGAGAGCTTAGTTTAAGGGCAAGGGAATTTGTTGATGAATTTGGAAACAGGATTGCTCTGAAACTCTTAGCTGATATACTGAGCAAGTTGGCCTTCCTTCTTTGGACGAACATCACTGTTGTCATAGCTTATATTGTAAACTATAAATTAGGGCTCTAAAGGTTTTAAATGGTTTAAATCCAGGTGTGCAATTCCCTCAATGATTGCCATATAGTTTTTCCCATTGCCGGTCTCATTTTAATTACACTTGGAAATGGAGTAAAACAGGACCCCATGAAGGGCCTTTGTTTTCTCAGTGTGGTGTCTAAAACTGACATGTTTTGCTCTAAGGTGATGTGTAACCTGGCAGCATGTTCTGGGTTGTGAGCTTTTGACACCAAGGAGAATAATTCCTGCCAAACCATAATCTATTGCTGTTTGAATTCCTTGCCTGACTGTATTCATGCAAATGTTCCTCACAGTCCAACATGAAGCAGTGTATTATAAACCACTATAACACAGTTATCCTGTTCTCTGAGCTTCAGATCGGTCCAGCAGTAGAGAGGAGCCATTTCCATGATAAAGAAATCCTCTCCCTTTAATCACTTACCACCAAATGAACCATTTAATGCCACATTCAGCTATATTGTCTGAGGCTTTCCCAAGGCTCCCCTTGATCCACTTATACTCCTTTCTCTGCCTTTTGTCCCTTGGGAACCTGCTTGCTTTTTATAAGTGGGGAGGGAAGGAAAAATCGTATCAATTGCAAGAGGCTGCAGATGTTTAATGATGAAATTTCCCCCCCCCTTCAGAGGTTGCTTGAGATTTCTTGAGGCTTCTTAGGAGCATCTAATCACTGTCATTTAGCAGATTCAGTAATCACCTTCCTCGCATGGAACCAACTTCATTGCTGCTTCTTTGTCCCAAAAATGACAGCTGAATTTGTTCTAGATGAATGGCTTGTGCAGTGGGAGCCATGTCAGGGTGGTCGAGATTTATTTGCAGCCTTAAAAGCTTCTAAACCAAGAGCAAAACATAGTTCTAAGTTCATAGAAGAGCAGAGGTGCAAGGCTTCTGTATTTACATGCTGAGGACCAGCTCTTCTAACCTTTGCTTTGAGCAGAGCATGTGTGGTTCTCATTTGGGAGTACATGTGTAAGTAAATTCAATTCCACAAGAATAAAAAGCTGTGGAATACATCCCAGAAGGTGTATGGAAACCACTGACACTTTGAATAATGATTCTGCACTCCCTGACAAATTCAGGGCTATGGTAACAGTGTTGTTTAAGCCAGGAAATTGAGTATTTGACTTCAACTGTATTTAACTCAGTTCTGGATGCACCTAAATAGTGTTGTCTGTTCCGAGAGCCCCAGCTGCCATCAGTGTGCTCACCCAGCCCTCTCCAGTGCTACCAAGCCCATCTCTGGCAGTGTTCAGGGCTGGGTTGGATGGGGCTTGGAGCAACCTGCTCTAGTGGAAGGTGTCCCTGCCCGCAGCAGGGCATTGGAACTGGGTGAGCCTTAAGGTCCCTTCCAACGCAAACCATTCCATGAGAGAAAAAATGACATAGAACCACCTGTCCCTTCAGCTGCTGCTGCAGGATTGCTTCCTGCAGTCTTTTTATATACTTTGTACTCTTGTTTTTAATGTTCAAAGCAATGAAGTTTCCTTTAAATATAATGTGGAATTAGATAACATTAAAAACACATCCAAAGCTACGGAAAAACGACAGTCCATGCCTATAAACTAATACATAAAGTTATATTTGTTAAACACTGTGGTCCCTAAGACAGCCTCATTTCCTAAGGGTCTCAAGAGGGAAGCAATCATACAGTATAATCTTGTTAATTTAATATACATCAGTGCAATGTGAACAACAAATACACAACATTGAGACTAGAAACTGCAGTAACTATATTAAGCAATCACAATCTCAGTTCATTATGCACTGACAAGCTTCTTAAGATAAAGATATACTGTTTTCTTTAACTAAAACAATATGCAATGGCTTTGCTAATACTAATATTTAGCAATCACATAACATGATTGGTCTTCAAAGTCCTTTGCAAATAATAATGTTTTAAGCCCAAAGACCTGAAGAGGAAAATATTACCAACCTGTTGCACACATAGAAAGGTTTATATGGGTTAAATAACTTGGTTTGGAACTCAAGAACCAGCACAGTCAGTGGTGAGATGAGGATTTGGGCTGCCCTCATTTATGTTTAGACCTCTTTTGACATGCAAATTCCTTCAGGAATCTCTGGAATTGTTCAGACCATTCCATGACTTCTGGCTGCGCATTGTACACTTAGAAGCTGCTTTCTTCACTCTTGGGTTTTTATTCAGCTGAATGGGTCTGTATATCTCCCTTTTTATGCGACTTAAACCTTTCTGGAAGGCCAGTTCTTCCTTGACTTTGCATTAAAGTAGCTGTTTAGGTAAGATGGGAGGTAATTCCCCTGATGAGTATCTTTGAATTTCTTTCTCTTGTAACCTTGTAGCCAGATCTCTGCCTCTCCCTTTCACCCCTACATGTCTTGAGATACAAATTCAGGATTAACATTGCTCTTCATCTTTCCTTTATCAAATGTTTGTTCAAGCAAGGGGAACAAAGAGACATGGTTGTAAGCTCTAGGACACCTACTAAACCTTAGGCTTACTTCTGCAGACTTGCAGAAATGATTATGGAGGAGATTATGCTTTATTTGGGGCTCTCTCTGAGTGAATTTTACTTCCTTTATATCCACACATCCAGTTTTCAGACACTGCCAAGGACATAGTAAAAGCAGCTGCCTCTTGGTATTCCCAGGAATCCTTTTGATAAAAGGATTAGTTCAAATACTATAATGGATTTACATGGTAAGAAGGTGGACTGCTCAAGGATCAAAGTTCTCGAAAAGGATGCTGTAGAGGGACTCTTCCTCAGGGACTGTAGTGATAGGATAAGTGGTGATGGGTTCGAACTGAAACAGGAGAAGTTCAGGTTAGATATAAAGAAGAAGTTCTTTACTGTAACGGTGGTGAGGCACTGGAACAGGCTGCACGAAGTAGTAGTAAGTGCTTCATCCCTGGCAGTGTTCAAGGCCAGGTTGGACAGAGCCTTGGGTGACATGGTCTTGTGTGAGGTGTCCCTGCCCATGGCAGAGGGTTGGAACTGTATGATCTTAAGGTCCTTTCCAACCCAAACGTTCTGTGATTCTATGACGCCAGTTTTGGAATCAGTATGGAAAAAAGGAAGGCTACAGTTAGGACCAGCTTATCTGCATTTTATATCTAGATATGAGGTAAACAGTGAAGGAGAAGTATGAAAATGATATTTCAGGTCAAGAACTGCTATTAAAAACAGCTTATAAGCACACTTCATATCTTTTTCTGGTTTGAATTTGAGCTCAAGTCCTGTTTCATCAGGAGTTTTTGACACAGAAGAGCCTGAGTTTCAGAACTGATCGACACTCGTGTTTCCCAGGAGTTTCAGCAGCATCTGTCTTGTCCTGTATTTCAGTATGAGAGACCTAGCCTGTGTGAGGCTCCACGTGTACTTAACCTTAGGTTGTGTGTGAGTTTGTGGTCTTTTGTCATTGAAGATAAGAGAAGGCTCTGGGGAAACCTTAGAGCAGCTCCAGTGCCTAAAGGAGATACAAGAAACCTGGAGGGAGGCTTTGAACAAGGACCTGTAGGGACAGGCCAAGGGGAATGGCTTTAACTTGCCAGAGGGGAGACTGAGATGAGCTCTTAGGCAGAAGCTCTTCCCTGTGAAGATGCTGAGGCGCTGGCCCAGGGTGCCCAGAGCAGCTGCGGCTGCCCCATCCCTGACAGTGTTCAAGGCCAGGTTGGACACAGGGGCTTGGAGCAAGCTGCTCCAGTGGAAGGGGTCCCTGCCCGTGGCAGGGGTTGGAGCTGAATGAGCTTTAAGCTCCCTTCCAACACAAACCAGTCTGGGATTCTGTGAACTTTAATAAATACAATAGGTATTTCCTTCACTCAAAAGCAAACTGGCCAGGCAGTCACAGAAAACACATATTGGTGGCACTCTTGTCCTAGTTCTTGAAGCATTAAATGAGTTACATGCATCAAGTATAAGAATAGTGATTCAGTTTGATGGCTACAGAGCACTGAAAGCCTGCTCAAGAAGCACTATAGAGAGAGGCTTTTTCACTCTGTTTATCCTTGCATTGGCATTGAGAGCTGCTGGGTACAATTATAGAAATAGAACCACTAGCCTGTAGAACTGGACATTTATAGATGGGTTGAAAGGCAGCAGAATTAGAGGGCTATGAAATGCTGAGTTTAGGAGTGGTTGTTAGATGGTAATAGGATGGAGGAACATTGTGTCTGGCATATGATAGAAAGATGGTACATAAGGTAAAGTTGATGAAATACAGCTGAGGAATAAGACCATGATTTACAGAAGTATCTATACTATTATTTGAAGTATTCCCTTCAAAATAAGTTATTTATCTTCCAAAAAAGTGGGAATCTGGCAGTGCAGATGTCAGGGCTGACAGTTGCCTGTGGTTACATGTGCACAGCTTTTGTGAACCCTTCAGTGCCTGCAACCAAATGCGCCATCTGGGTTCTTTGCTGCTTTGCTTTACCCCTTTTTACCTTTTCTCTTTTCTCCTGTTTCCTTTTCTATTTTCTCCTTTTTTCCTTTTGTTTGGGCTCCTCAACCGACAGCGAATTCCCTTTTGCTTGCTCAGAGCTTGGTGGCTGATGCTGTTTATTGCCGACTCTTCATTAACTCCTTCCTTTGCTTCCCAAAGTATCTCTCAAACCCTTGTCCCTGTAACACTTCTGGTCTTCCAGTAATGCCACCTTCAGTGCCACCTTCCCCTGCAGATGCTCCAGTCTTTCGGATGGCTCCAGGGTGCCTGCCCAGGTTAGTTAACCCACTGCCTTGCTGAAAAAGCATTTCAGCCATCTGTCCACAAGAAGATAATTTATGCCCTTCTCCAAGCGAAAACGTCCTAAACACCCATAAACAACCATAAACACCAAGTTTATGGGTTGGAAGTCATTTATTTAGTCAAAAAGCAGAAAGTGGTTCATGTCATTTTATAAATGCATCTCCTAATGTTTAGGTCTCTCCGCCATCTGTAGAAGGAGCTTAGAGAACTGGCTGAGGCTAGAGGGTTAGTCTGTAAGGGGCTAACACTGACATAGTCATCTGGCTGTATTAATGTCACCACGGCTGTTCCTTGGCTTTTCAATTAGGAATCCTAATTAACTAGAAGTTCTGTAGGACCTCAGCTTGGATTTTCTGGTGACTTGCTTTAGCCCTTGAGGAAGTCCAGCCTGCAAACCTTCTTGTGCTTTGCAAGCAAGGGGAAACTGGAGCTCACTCAAGAGCATCCCAGCAATACAGCCATCAACATCAACACAGCCTGAGGAACTGTGATTAACTGCAGCCACTAAGCCCTTGAAATACCAAGCCAATATAGCCTAGTATCACCAGTGTGGCTGAGCCTCTTGCTTGGTACATGATAGTCCTGTGATCCCTGTCAGCGAGGTAGGATCTGAGCACATGGATGTGTGTATCTTCCCACTAGCTGTCTGCGACAGGACAGTGCTGGCAGTAGGACTGCTGCTGGTGAGCAAGCGTGAGTTGGAACTGGATGATCTTAAGGTCTTTTGCAGCCCTAACCATTCTATGATTCTGATTCCTTCCAGCAGTGAGTGGTTTTCTGGATCCACGGTGTGGATCTAACTCGCATCTGAATTATACCAATGCGAGACTGAAGTGGACAGATTTATTCCAGGCTAATGTTAAGTGTACCACAGATCAGATTCTCTTGCACACAGAATTCATTATCCCATCAACTTCTCTGGCCAGACCCAGTAATAACTATGCAAGTTCCTATAAAATATGATGCAGCAGGTGAAGTAGCTCCAGTGAAAATTGCTACAGTACCATGCAATTAGTCTGTGCATTGACACTCAATAGCAGAAGGATATTGAAACAAAACCTGCAAGAGTGGATGCATTTAACATCTCTTGGAAATACCTTGCAGCAGCACTTGTCAGATTGGTTTTCAAATGTAGTTTCCCCTGTGTGTCCATGCTGTACTGGAGGTGTTTTTAAGAAACACTGTTACACAAGGACCTACCTTTTAAAGTGTATATCAGTGGCTGCCGAAATTAATCCTGTCATTGTCATCTGAGACTTGGAATGCTGGATCAAAAGTTGATTAGAATATTCAGGGCTACAGAGTTAATTTTCTGTGTTCTAAAATTGCTGGCATATGTAGCAATTCTCATTATTGGATCTTTTCAAACCTTGATACAGCCTCAAACACTTTGCCTTAGTTTAGATGGAAATCTGAGGGGTTTTTCTGTTATTCCTGTGCAAACTGGTTCCTCCCACAGAGCCAGGGGTAAGAGTTCGAGAGTCTGAGAGCAGCTTCAGTGCTATGAGATGGGTGCCTCAGGGCTATCACCAGCCAGTGGAACAAGATCAACAGGGAAAGGATGGTACCTTGAGGCTTCTGCAGACTCTGCTCTGGCTTTGGGTGCCTCAGTACAATAATTAACCAAATTCCAATCACACACATCCATAGTATTTGCATCACTATGGCTTCAGAGGTTTTAGTGGTGATAACCTGAGGTTCAAATAAGCCAGTTTAGCTCTCACTGTCCAGGCTATGTCAGATGGTTTGTGAAGTTCAACTTCTAAACTAGGTGTGCTTCATGTGAAACTATAAACACAGTGTTACTTTTTACCTGAACACTGTTACAAGCATGCCAAAATAGCAATTTAAAGCAATTTTGTGAAAGCATTTCCAATTCCAAGAGAACACAAACATTTCCAATTCCAAGAGAACATAAACATATGGAATAGTGTGTAGCGCAATACGTTTTCAGTTTCATAGAATCATAGAATGGGTTGGAAAGAACCTTAAGATCATCCAGTTCCAGCCCTCGGCAGGGACACCTCACACTAGGCTGTGTTGCCCAGGGCTCTGTCCAACCTGGCCTTGAACACTGCCAGGGATGGAGCATTTACCACTTCTCTGGGCACCCTGTGCCAGTGCCTCACCACCCTCACAGTAAAGAACTTCTTCCTTATATCCAACCTGAGCATCCCCTGTTTCAGTTTGAACCCATTACCCCTTGATCTGTCACTACAGTCCATGATGAAGAGTCCCTCTACAGCATCCTTGTAGGCCCCCTTCAGACACATTGAATGCATCTGTTTTCTACACCAAACACATCTGACTCTGAAATTGGTGAAAAATGGAACTCTTCCACTTGTTCTGGTGATGCAAAGTCTGGGCATATCCATGCTCTCATGTTGTAAAAGTTCTTGCATTTCCTCAGACTAGGATTCTTCATGGAAATAACTGGTAATTACCCTGTCACCCCTTCACTTGGCTACAGCTGTAGAGATATACTACAGTAGCAGGCTCTTGTTTAAAATGGCATCGACTCAACTGTGACTCCCAAAGGTCACCATCATTAAAATCTAGGGCATGAGTTTTACACGTGTCTCTAGGATCATGCAGATGAAGGAAATAATGTACAGGGAAGGAGATTTCAGGAGCTTTCAAAGCACTGGTTATATAATGCCTAAGCTGGTGGGGCTGCAGAAAATAGAAATGTATGGAAAAGAGAGGAGAAATTATGTCTGAGGTCAGGCAAGGCAAATAGCTCTTGGGTTGTGAGGTCAGGGCTGCCCTGGTCTGCAGTGCCTGGACTTGCTCATGTTATCCTTCCTCCAGTATTGAGCATTATTACTCATTTGTTCCTCAGAGCAGCCTTCCAGTATCTGAAGGGGGCTACAAGGATGCTGGAGAGGGACCCTTCACCAGGAACTGTAGTGACAGGACAAGAGGCAATGGGTTCAAACTGAAACAGGGGAAGTTCAGTTCTGCTATGCTATGATTATCAGATCTGTTTCTTGTAATTTTATGTATGTTCTATTAAATATCTACATAAGCTTTACAGTGTCTTCCCCACTTGCTCCCCTAGATCCTTCAGTATGCTGCCAACACCTCTGACACTCCCTGTTTTATGCCAGGTTACATATGAGGACCCAAAGAGACAGTTGCTATAAATCCATATTGGACCATTCATTGTAGTATCCTTGTTTTTCATGGAATTTTTGATAGTGTGTGCACCTGCCTTGTAACTGAATGGGAAGTTGTCAAGTCTGCAGATTTTATAATCCCAGACTGGTTTGTGTTGGAAGGGACCTTAAAGCTCATTCAGTTCCAACCCCTGCCACAGGCAGGGACACCTTCCACTAGAGCAGGTTGCTCCAAGCCCCTGTGTCCAACCTGGCCTTGAACACTGCCAGGGATGGGGCAGCCACAACTTCCTTAGGCAGCATGTTCCAGTGCCTCACCACTGTCACCGTAAAGAATTTCTTCCTTATCTCCAACCTAAATCTCCCCTGTTTAAATTTGAACCCAATCCATTTTTAACAGATTAATAGTAGGTGTTGCATGGGAAAGTGTGCACTGTAACTGCCTGTGCAAAGCATACAGAGCCAGGAACTGAGAAGTGTTTTGTCACCGATTACAAAATGGCAAGGGTGTCACAGAATGATCTCTGAATACTTGGAGAGAAGGTAGGAAGAGCAGGGGGATGGAAAACAAAAAGAGACTTATAATTGCTATAATAGCCTGTAAATAACAAAGCAGATACCCTGCCTAATAGTCAGGAAATTCACTTTAAGATCCATCTCTCAGCTTGACCTCACAACAACCAGGTCAGACAAAAGTCCTAGACTGGTGAGTAAGATACAATCTTGTATGAGTAGAGGAAGAAGTTGACTCTTATGAAGAACCTGATAGACATTTGGTCACTGATTTAATTATGATTAGGTTTGGATGTAATATGTTTCCATGGCAATTGTCTCATAATTATGGAGGTCTCAGAGGGATAGTAGGAAAGAAACACAAATAAAACAACCAGCAGAAAGGTTTGATCTTTTCTACTACTGCTGCAAATGAGTGGGTTTGATGTAGAAGTGATTGGGAGGTATTCAGTGACCCAGACCATATGCATTTCATTTAGATGATCCTCATGGTCCCACCAGCAAAACTAGAGAGTATGGAAGGGGAAAAGGAGGAGACAGATAAGAAGACTGTGCCTAAGAATGTAATCATTTACAATGTCGAGAAGTAGATTCTGATCTAACTAATTCCTTGGCTTCAGAGGTCTTTAGTTTGGATTTACATTAGTGTAAACAGGATCATATCTGATGCAGAGCTGGATCACTGAACCTTATCTAGCCACGAGAAATGTATCTGGCATTTCCTGCAGTGTGTGGTATATTATGTCACTGCTAAATCACATCACTTGGAACTCAGCCTCTTTGGAAAGGGGAGTTAATGGGGAAAGAGGATTTTTTTCATGTCATGTTTGATGTCTTTCTTTCAAGGGTAACTTCCAACCTCCATCAGATTGTGGTTTCATTCTAATTTAAATCATTAGATTCAGGGCAGGACAAGGTAATCCATCCTGAAGCAGAAAAAAAATCAATGCAAGTAGGTGTAATTAGTAGTACTTTCCTCTGGTAAGTCAATGGTGTAGAAAGAACTCAAAACCCACTGCAGACTACATTTGTTCTTCTTAATATATCATGACTCCCTCACAGCTTTATAATGAAGTTGTTTAGATCTCCTCTAGAAATGCTATGTCCTTTTATTTTCCTGGTTAAGCATATTGACAGGCTCTAATATGAATAAGTTTTATCTATAAGGAAAGATCCAGAAACAGAGACTCATGTGGGCAGCAGGAGCTTTAATTCTCTTCTTCGGTGAGGACCAAACTAAGTCTTTGATGAAGTGCTAACTTCACGCTCCACGTTTGTACTGAGTTTATTACATATATTTTATAGGTGTAAATCCTTGAGGATAGTCTGCCTCTATCTGAACTTACTTCCAGCCCCTGAGAGGCTGAGTACAAAGATCTGTGTGCTTTGTATGTTGTTCATTACTCCTTTGCATTCATTCTGATTCACCAAAAGAGTACTCTTTTCTTGACAGCTTCAGTGACATGAATTGGGAAAAGGAAGTAGCATGCTGAAAGATGAGAACATGACTACTCCATGACTACTCACCAGTCAGGTTATTTGATTCACAAACTTGAACTAGTGGGAGTAGGGAGAGTAGGTGTAGCATAAATCAGCATCTGATAGGAAAAAAACACCAGCCAACAAACCCCACAGTTCTTTCTGGAGTACTCTTAAAATGCTTCTTTTCTGGATCCTGATGTAGAAGCAGATGTTTGACCAGTAATATCTTAACACAATTGAGACTGATGGTTTCACATACTTGCGTTAGGTCAGCACACTTTGCTCTACATGCATGGCATTTTTTGGGTATTCCACACACTTCTTTTCTCTCTCCCTTTGCATCTTGTTGGATTCCTCTTTCCAGTCTTAACTTATCCAGCCTTGACTATTGCCTCTACATATTGTATCTGAGAAGTTTCTGAGTAGACCTTCAATCAAGTGCTGGGGTGCACTCCTAGAGCTTGCACAGCAGGTCGAGGGAGGGGATTCTCCCTGTCTGCTGCACTCTGGGGAGACCCCTCCTGCAGTCCTGATGCAGCTCTGGGGCAGCAACACAAAAGGGATGTGGAGCTGTTGGAGCGAGTCCAAATGAGGCCATGGAGATGCTGTGAGGGCTGGAGCAGCTCTGCTCTGGAGCCAGGCTGAGAGAGCTGGGCTGGGTCAGCCTGGAGAAGAGAAGGCTCCTGAAGGGGAGACCTTAGAGCAGCTCCAGTGCTTAAAGGGGCTGCAGGAAAGCTGGAGAGGGGCTTTGGACAAGGGCCTGTAGGGACAGGCCAAGAGGAATGGCTTTAACCTGCCCGAGGGGAGACTGAGATGAGCTCTTAGGCAGAAGCTCTTCCCTGTGAGGGTGCTGAGGTGCTGGCCCAGGGTGCCCAGAGAAGCTGTGGCTGCCCCATCGCTGGCAGTGTTCAAGGCCAGGTTGGACACAGGGGCTTGGAGCAAGCTGCTCTAGTGGAAGGTGTCCTTGCTGGTGGCAGGGGGTTGGAACTGGATGAGCTTTAAGGTCCCTTCTAACCCAAAGTGTTCTGTGGTTCTATGGCACCTATGATTCTAAATGCTAAGGATCAAATGCTTGGGGGAAAGCACAAGAACATTGTATGTACATTTGTAGAGCAGCCTTCACAGCTACAGGAAAGAAACCTACAAGGAAGTTGTTCCCTTCCCCTTCCACCCCAATGTTTGCATATAAAGGGGCACATTGTCCTCTTTGCTGCTGATCAAAAGACCCTGTGGCTCAGGCCGTGTTTTGTTAGAGCTGTGAGCAATCATGTTGGCAACTCTGGCTCAGAACTAAACCCCAATTACTTCTGGTCCTGAGATCTGAGCAGTAGACACTAAGCCCAGTATCACACCCCATCATCACACACCACAACATGGACCCCTTGGTAGCAATCTCTTTTGCCCGAGTCAGTGTATTTGGCATCAGATTGAGCTTTGTGCACCACAGCTTAGATCGCTGTGTTCTGTATCAGAAATGCACAGTGTGTGAAAGCTTATGAAAGGCTGTTCAACTCACTGGTGAGCTGGATTCTTTCATTTTCCCACAGAAAACCACTCTGTTGTATGTGTTGTGCCAAATGCTGAGTTTCCAGACAGCCTTCTACAGCTGACATCTACCTTGTCTTCATCTGCTGACAAGTTATTTGAGCCACAAAGATGTTTCTTGTCAACCAGAGCTTTACTTCTGCTTCTATACCTGTTCAATTGGCATGCTTTGTACTTAGAAACCCTTTTGGAGTCAGCAGAATGTTTCTCAGCTAAGAGATAGAAATACTATTGATATATGTGCATGGATCCTTGCTTGATCTGTTGGAGATGGTGATCTCTAATGAAGGCTACCTGTAGTGACAGCCAGAGACAGCTTCTGCAGAGAATGAATCAAAGTGTCTTGATCTGTTTGGATACAAGTGCGATTAATCTGCCAGCCTTCAATTCTGAATGGCTCATTATCAGACACTGGTGTTGGGATGCAAACTTCTAAATAATGTAATTCCTCGGAATCCATTGATTCCTGCTGGATTGCAGAGGGAATTCTAGAGTTACTCCAAACTTTGGTGACTGTAGTATGTGTATAGAAAATATAGGCATCAAAGTATGCAGCTTTGGTGACCCGCAGGGTTCCAGCCACAACTTTGACACCTGTCACCATCATCTGAAAGCCATTTGACTGGAGAAGTCCCTCATCATAAGGTGTATACTGTCATCTGTGGATGATCTCATGGAGATCTGAAGTGTTTCAGAAGGAGCAAGAAAAAGAAGATGCTTTCTGCACAGAAGGACACTTAAGTAATGTGTCACTTCACCAGAGCTTTAATAATGATTCCTAAAAAGAACTGAGCTTCCTTCAAGACAGAAGGATGACTGTGTGCTGTTCTGGTGTCCTCAACATAAGAAGGACATGGAGCTGTTGGAGCAAGTCCAGAGGAGGCCATGAGGATGATCAGGGGCTGGAGCACCTCCTGTATGAAGACAGGCTGAGAAAGTTGGGGCTGTTCAGCCTGGAGAAGGGAAGCTGCGTGGAGACCTCAGAGCAGCTTCCAGTGTCTGCTGGGATGGACTCTTCACCAGGGACTGTAGTGACAGGACAAGGGGTGATGGGTTCAAACCGAAACAGGGAAAGTTCAGTTTAGATCTAAGGGTGGTGAGGCCCTGGCGCAGGTTGCCCAGAGAAGTGGTAAATGCTTCATCCCTGGTAGTGTTCAAGGCCAGATTAGATGGGGCCTTGAGCAACATGGTCTAGTGTAGGGCATCCCTGGCCATGGCAGGGGGGTTGGAACTGGATAATCTTCAGGTCCTTTCCAACCCAAACCACTCCATCCTTGAATGTGTGTCCATCAAGAATGGAATCAAAACCACAGAATCCCAGACTGGTTTGGGTTGGAAGGGGCCTTAAAGCTCATCCAGTTCCAACCCCTGCCACGGGCAGGGACACCTTCCACTAGAGCAGTGGCCTTGAACACTGCCAGGGATGAGGCAGCCACAGCTTCTCTGGGCACCCTGTGCCAGCGCCTCAGCACCCTCACAGGGAAGAGCTTCTGCCTAAGAGCTCATCTCAATCTCCCCTCTGGCAGGTTAAAGCTGTTTATCATTGAAGAACTCCCCCCAGTGCCATGCAAACCCTTTCCTTTTGAAATCTTGAGACATTTGAGCTCTGTCATCCATTCTTCGTTGCCACCACAGGACCCGGTGTTTCTCACTGGTCTCATGGTTTTGCTGCTTTTCTGGTGTTGATCTCTGTACCATAGGCAAAGCTTTCATATCTCACACACATATTCCTAGCTAGAGGCCTGGAGAAATGAAATGCACAACCTGATGTGTACTTAGTCACAAATCTTTGTGCTCCACCTTTTCGTTACTTCAGAGTTCACTTTTTAGTGTACGAATGGAGCATAGGTCCTTTCATCATTTCATTACCTTTAATTATAGGCATAATAATCTTAATATGGAGCCCTGTTATCAGATGCTCTTAACTAATTAATGCTGTAAATTACTTGGAGAATCTCAGCTGAAAGTTTCCATGCAATAAAAAATAGTATTTATGGGGTTTTAATGTTTTAAAAGCATCATGTCCCAAATAGGGCAAATACCACTTCAATCCTCTGCTAGACACTGTGCAACTACACAGTTGCTTTTGGGGGTTGTAACTGATGGCTTTACTACTGTGAATTTAAAGGCATGGTGGTGTAAATCCTCTGCTACCCAGAGTTTTAATATGAGGTCAGGCCATCTCTTGGGCCAGAAGATGCCATCAGAGCTGAATCTGGGGGTTCACTTCAGGGAGCAGTCTGGTGTTTTGCCTATGGATCTTCCAGGCTGGATTTAGGTAGGAGAGAGATGCAGAGAAGTTTGAGCATCTACTTCCAACCCTGCTGGTTTATATGGCTGATAAGATCTATGTTTAAGGACAGTTTAGCAGGGATTGGGGAGTTCACATTTGGCTGATGGGGGAAGATTAGGGATGGTGTGTATGTGTGTATGAAAATCGATAGTTCCGAAGGAAAACTGTAGAAGAAGAGACGAAGGTAGCCCCATCCTTCTATCACTGATCCTTCCTTCAAGGTTAACCATTCCCTGCCTTACTCTTGCTCTTCTTCTCTGGCTTCATGTGTGATTTTTCAGTGTGATGGGGTTTTATTCCTCAGTGCTGTATCCACAAACCCTCCTCATTTGTTTTTCTCCAGCGAGGCATCAAATGCTGATTAATCTCAAAGCATCCTCAGCCTCTAAACCTTTCCTTAGGAGCCATACACTGCCCTCATGGTGCATAAAACTTGCAGCTGACATCAAGAGGTAGGTGCAGATCAAGGCGAGCATTGACAATACAGGAGTTTTGCTGCAGATCAAGGGCAGGGTATCGCTGTGGGAGGTTCTGCACATTCCTTTCCCAATGGTTACACTGCCAGGGAGCCAGGCTGCTAGATTCCTCCCGGCAAACACAGATCTGTCCCTGTCATGGTTTGATCACTGCAGCTGAAGGATGAAGAAAGTCCTGCCTGGTTTCCACTATTAAAGTTCCCCTCGAGCATTAAGGTGTTTTTTCTGCAGAAGATGAGTTGTACAATTCCAGCTTTACTAAAGTCTTTCTGAGTTTTGCTGTTATCTGCAGCAGTCAGAGCTTCATCCTTGATGCAGAAGGCAAGATGACCTTCCAGTGCTGAGATGAATGATTCTTCCCTGTAATTGGGATTGTATCTGGTATACATCTGAAGTGCTTTAGGAACCTTTAGGATAAAAGTAAGTAATCCAAAGATCTATGCATAAAAATAGTGTGTGGAATTTAAGCCTAATAGCTAAAAATATCCAGTCATTATTCGTTTAAATCATTTTATTAAGTAATTGTACTTCTGCTTCAGAAAACATAGAATCTCAGACTGGTTTGGGTTGGAAGGGGCCTTAAAGTTCATCCAGTTCCAATCCCCTGCCACGGGCAGGGACACCTTCCACTAGAGCAGCTTGCTCCAAGCCCCTGTGTCCAACCTGGCCTTGAACACTGCCAGCGATGGGGCAGCCACAGCTTCTCTGGGCACCCTGTGCCAGCGCCTCAGCACCCTCACAGGGAAGAGCTTCTGCCTAAGAGCTCATCTCAGTCTCCCCTCTGGCAGGTTCAAGCCATTCCCCTTGGCCTGTCCCTACAGGCCCTTGTCCCTAGCCCCTCTCCAGCTTTCCTGCAGCCCCTTTAGGCACTGGAGCTGCTCTAAGGTCTCCCCTTCAGGAGCCTTCTCTTCTCCAGGCTGCCCCAGCCCAGCTCTCTCAGCCTGCTTTCAGAAATGTATGTTTTGAAAGAAGCTCCCTCAGTAGACTCAATCACATGTGTTGTGTTACCATTCCTAAATTCCTCCAGCCAGTTATTCATCCCAGTGTTTAATTTACAGCTTGCGGTTTATGATGGGTCTGTTCCAGACCATACATCATTCAGCTTGGGGGGTAGGGGAAGCTCTGAGACTACAAAGGGAACCAACAAAAAAAACCCTTTATCCCATGTAGTTGAGTTAGAGATAATAAAATAGATCTTTATGATCATCCCTTTAATTAAAGCCAAATATTTTGTCACCCTCCCAGAGTTGTGCCAGTCGGTGCCTGTGGCACACAGTAAACTACTTTTAACAAGATTGTCCCTAAAAAAGCCAGGCAGTATCTTAATACGACTCCATACTCCACTTGATTTGTTCTGCTTAAAAAGAGTTAGAGGGGGTATAAATATTGTAGCAAATGCTTCCAGGATGAAGCCAATATAATGTTTTTGTTGCTCAGTGACTAAGTACCAATGTTTGACACACAGGTTTCATATAGAGTTGAAATGTATATTGCCAGGATACATGAAGGTCATACAGCATCCTCCTTCTAGACCAACCAGTTGTTACAGGTCTTTGACAATGTGCATATGATATTATGCTTTATTGTTATGATAAAGCCCTGGATAATGTACAGGTGTATGCATGTGTGCACCATCTCCACAAGCTGCTGATCTTCATTTCTAAACCATGCCCTGCTCACGTTTTGTTGAACAAAATCATAAGAAAGTGATTACTTTATTTTGACAGCTTTCCTAGGAAGCTCTCCTGAACTGCTTCACAAATGTCAAGAGCACTTGGAGAAAGTAATGAAAAGAACCATAGAAAATTCATCTTCCATGATAATCTGAGCTTTAAAGTCACCCGCTTCGTGCCAAAGCATTATCTGAGTGCACTGTCACTCTCCTCAACAGCCCCATGCTGAGGGAATCTGCTGCTAATATTGGACTTCAGTTACTGTTAGGAGTGTGTATTTCCGAAGCTCATCCTTACATGAGTAAAGCACCTGGCTTCAGGGGTCTGCACTAAAATTGTTAGTTCAGGGCTTCAGTTTAAAACATTCGTGGACAATTTTCCAAGTTCACAGATGTCATTGACTGGGATAAATAGGAAAAAGTCACTAACTGCTGTTTGTGCATCCCCAGAGCATGAGCAGCAGGTTGAGGGAAAGGGTTCTCCCTGTCTGCTGTGCTCTGGGGAGACAAAAGGAGGGGGGGAATGGCTTTAACCTACCAGAGGGTAGATTGAGATGAGCTCTTAAGCAGAAGCTCTTCCCTGTGAGGGTGCTGAGGCGCTGGCACAGGGTGCCCAGAGAAGCTGTGGCTGCCCCATCCCTGGCAGTGTTCAAGGCCAGGTTGGACACAGGGGCTTGGAGCAAGGTGCTCCAGTGGAAGGTGTCCCTGCCCATAGTAGGGGGTTGGAACTGGATGAGCTTTAAGGTCCCTTCCAACCCAAACAGTCTGTGATTCTCTGATATGCCCATTGACATACTTCGAGCTATCAGTAACACGGTGACAGTTTCACACATGGGCAGTTTGTAGACTTGTGTCTACAAAGTATGACTTACAGAAATAGATATGCATCTTTCACACCTTTTTCTATCTTTTGCACTTTATTAGAACTGCTGTATAACCTAGTGCAATAATTTTCCTCAGCTTCTCCTGTACTGAAGAAAACCCAATAAGCACTAGGATAATAAAGAATAATTCTGATACAACTTGCTTTTTGCATTTTCTTTCAGGAAAGCCAGGGCAGTCTTTGTGTTTTACCAGAAACCTTTTCATTTATTCCTCTTAAATTAGCCCTTTCTCAAGATGAAAGTTGATGGACAGCATCACTTTACTGTAGCATGCCAGTAAAGGCAATACCACCTTGTAGAGGAACTTAGTTCTGTCTCTATAGCACTGTATGAGTTTGTGCATATCTATAACAAGGCAGAGAGCTATACAAAGGTACTTTCAGAATAACAGGGTAAAAAACTATCATCAGAACATATAGGAATGTCTTTATAATCGGTTAATATTGTGATGTCTGTTTAGTTATAGTTGATATTGGAACTAGATGATCTTAACAGGGTAAAAAACTATCATCAGAACATATAGGAATGTCTTTATAATCGGTTAATATTGTGATGTCTGTTTAGTTATAGTTGATATTGGAACTAGATGATCTTAAGATCCTTTCCAAGCCTAACCATTCTATGATTCTATGGTTCTATGATTCTATGATTCATTATAAGCTTGAGTTTTCTATCCTAAAACATAGAAGTAAAAAGAAAAAAGAATGTGATAAACGAGCCTAACCACAAATAAGACTTATCATGGATATTTCCTCCTGGAAGTGTGTTGCCAGAGGGACTGTTAGTAACAAGATATTAAGGGATGAGGTGTTATGGATAGACAGACAAACACACACTGGGTAAAACTCCATTGCCCTTCCACCGTGACCAAAGCACTGCATTGCCTTGACAGATTCATCGTTTTGATTTTCTTTCGATGGCCTCTTCAAGTGTTAATAAAAACATGAAAGTTTTATGTCTGTTTCCGAGTTATTTGGACTGCAGCCTCCTGCCATCGCGCTTCCCAGAATGCCAACTAGAACCTGAAGGGAAAGGTCATGGAGCCCCGCTCTCACAAATCACATCCCTGTGCCAAAGGGAATAAGGTTTTTCCACCTGTGCAGAGAGATTTTACACTTAGCTGCACCCATGGTTTTTACCAAATGAAATCAGGCAGCTTTTGTAGACGGGGTGGAGGGCGTAGGCATTAATCACTGTGACAGGCATCAGCTCTCAGCGTTGTCACCAGTTCATGTTGCGCTTTGGAGGTAATTAAAAGAATTGGATTTGTTAAAGCTTTAAAGGCAGGAAAAGAAATGAAAAAGAGGATGGGGATGAGGGGGCAACAAAGGAAGAACTGGCAAACTGGTTCTGTGCTGCTGTTTGGTGGCACCCAGGTGGCACCATGTGCAGCAGTTGATCCAGAGTCATGATCAAAATCTCCATTTGCCAGCAGGGACTTGAATGGGTTTATTTCGGCTGCTGCCAATATGGAATTTCCCCATTTCTTTCTGTAGAGTAAATAATTAAAATCATTAGTGCTCGTTGGCATTGTGCTACACCACATCATGGCACATTCCAAAAGCACTTTGCTGTGAAAGAATGGAACTGTGTGTTTCCAGAGACTGATTCATTCACCAGCCTGGGATATGTACAAATGAAAAGGAAAGGGACAAGCCCCTTCCTCAGCTCCCTGGTGGCTTTGGGAATTACGTGCCCCTTAGAGCTCAGAATCCAGACCCAAAGCTTGCAAGTTAACTTTGAATGGCTTTAACCTGCCAAAGGGGAGATTGAGATGAGCTCTTAGGTAGAAGCTCTTCCCTGTGAGGGTGCTGAGGCGCTGGCCCAGGGTGCCCAGAGAAGCTGTGGCTGCCCCATCCCTGGCAGTGTTCAAGGCCAGGTTGGACACAGGGGCTTGGAGCAACCTGCTCTAGTGGAAGGTGTCCCTGCCCATAGCAGGGGGTTGGAACTGGGTGCGCTTTAAAGTCCCTTAATCCCAGACCATTCTGGGATTCTATGATTGAATACAGTAAATTCTTAACATGTTTTTGCAGCATTTTAATCTTTCACCCTAAGACCTGGTGCCTGGTCCTGTCACACCGTCAAACTGCACAGAACTGGTATCACTTCGTATTTGCAAAAGGACAGTCTCTGTATCATCACTGATAGCAGCAATGTAAAACTTATATAAACCAGACTATTTCCTCAGCTACTGTCAATAGCTTTGCTGCTGGAGCTGGGGATTTGTCAATCCTGTTGTTTGTGTGCAGCTAAGGCGGAGCAGTGCTGCAGTTTAGACAAGAGTTTTGAAGGGCATAAGCAAAATAGAGACTCTTCATATTATTTTTTGGGAGAAACAAGCAACAATCAGGTCTGTATTTCAAAGCTTTTCCAATATAGGTATATGAAAAAATAAAAAGCCAATATTTGACAGAGCTGTGTTGGCAAAAGCCTGAGTTTATTTACTATTACAGCAGCCAAAGGCACCTTTTGTGGAGGTACTTTGGTTTGGGGAGCTGCTTTGCACAAACACATCAGAGATTTGCCAATGCAACCATACCAGCTAATGAGGTCTGGTTTGGCCACAAGGCTGAACTGTGTGGTTTTCTGTTTGCTTATGTATTTGTCTCCATATGTTACTGTATGAAAGAACCACACAACAAACACTGGAGACAGCACGTGCAGGGAAACCAGTCAAACTCTCAGTACAAAAGAGTTCCTCAGTGCCTCAAGTCAATGAAGTGCAGACATCAGAGAAACGGCACATTTCTTTCAAGAAGGATAACCTTAGGTGTAAAAACAGTTGTGGTTCTTAAATGTGCAGTGGGGAGGCAGCAAATCTGAGTTATTTCCATCTCTCCCAGCCTTTTACATGTGAGGGATGGCACCCAGCTGCTTGTGCTGAGCCTGTGCAAGTTGGACACCACTGAAAGGAGACGTGAGGGATAATCATCGAAGTGGCATAGGCATTGCCCAAACCACAGCCACTGGGATAGCCTGGTTGATTGCAAGTGAGGTTTAAGGTTTATATAGCATATATTGCAATATATAACTTAAAAAAAAAAGACACACATGCTTTCAGCTCAGGGCCCATCAACGTAAGGACATGGAGCTGCTGGAGCGAGGCCAGAGGAGGCCATGGAGATGCTGCGAGGGCTGGAGCAGCTCTGCTCTGGAGCCAGGCTGAGAGAGCTGGGCTGGGTCAGCCTGGAGAAGAGAAGGCTCCTGAAGGGGAGACCTTAGAGCAGCTCCAGTGCCTAAAGGGGCTGCAGGAAAGCTGGAGAGGGGCTTTGGACAGGGGCCTGTAGGGACAGGCCAAGGGGAATGGCTTGAACCTGCCAGAGGGGAGACTGAGATGAGCTCTTAGGCTCTTCCCTGTAGGTTCTTCCCTGTGACAGTGCTGAGGTGCTGGCCCAGGGTGCCCAGAGAAGCTGTGGCTGCCCCATCCCTGGCAGTGTTCAAGGCCAGGTTGGACACAGGGGCTTGGAGCAAGCTGCTCTAGTGGAAGGTGTCTCTGCCTGTGGCAGGGGTTGGAACTGGATGAGCTTTAAGGTCCCTTCCAACCCAAACCAGTCTGGGATTCTATGATTCTAAATGCTAAGGATCAAATGCTTGGGGGAAAGCACACGAACATTGTATGTACATTTGTAGAGAAGCCTTCACAGAACTGGATGAACTTGAAGGTCCCTTCAGCCCAAACCAGTCTGTGATTTTCAGAAGTACTGACTTCCTACATCTCATGTATAGGAAAGAGGGCTGCAGGCTCCCAGTTCTTCAGGAGGTAGGCTGCAGTTTTCCTGCGGTGTTCCTTTTCAGTAAGCCCAGCAAAAAACCTGGAGTCTTCAAGACTGCAAGAAAATGTGCTTGCTTGGGCACTGTAGAGGTTACTTCCCATGTTTTTAGTAACTTACTTAAGAACTTAAATATGTTATTTCAGTCTAAGTAACTCATTTACACTCTGCCAGACATTCTGGCTTTTTTCTTCACTTTCCCCTGTGTTTGAGGCAATGATTCTTCATAAACTCTCAGACTCTAAATAGTAATACTCTGCTTTGATTTTATTACTCTCTAATTCCCTTTTATGAAGTTGAATAATGAACTCCATGGGTTAAAAGACTGCGTATCATCCTTTGACAGTGAGCTGGACCTTTTTAAAAGCATTTCTTGTAGGGCATTCAATTCAATCAGATGCATACTGATGAAAACACAACCACCCAGAGCTCTTGTTGACTATGTACAGGCAAAGCTTGACAGCCCAGCATCAAACAGAACATTGATTTCAAACCCCACAGTCAATATTCTGCTTTTGAAAAGGCACATTGGCACTTGAGAGGAAAGTTTGCATGTAATGTACCCATCTGATGAGAAGAATGCAGAGGAGGTGGCTTGTTCAGACTTCATTTGGTGTATCTGTTGGGTTTTGTAAGCAGTAAAAGACAAGGAAGTGTTGATATGGGCAGTCAGAGAGGTGCTTCATAGGATCACAGAGTGGTTTGGGTTGGAAGGGAGCTTAATGCTCACTCAGTTCCAACCCCCTGCTATGTGCAGAGATGCCTCACCCAATATACCTCAGTAAGAGGGTGCGATTTTATCTGCTGTATGGTTTCTAGGTTCCCCATTTCCACTTGCTACTGGTTGCATTCTGTTTGTACAATGAAAAATGGTTGCATTCTGTTTGACCAATGAAAAATTATTGCATTCTTTACACATTCTATGTTGCTGTAGGTCAAGTTTGGATTCTGATAGTTAGAGTCTTTCTTCACTGGCCCTGCTATATGTAGCTTTACCAACAGTGTCTAAAATAGCCTTGGATAGTGGCTGGAGACATTCACAGGGACACTGTAGGTAATGTCATGAAAATTCACTTCAACTTTTATGTTCTGCAACTGTTTTGCTATCAACTTAGTGTAGCATTCCTTGGAGGAGGAAATTCTCCTCTAGAATGAAGAATATCAATAACAGCCCTGATGGAGCAGGGTACCCTCTGAGCAGACAGCAGTTCTCACATTCGGATTTTTCTCCTCGTATTTTTCTGTTATTTGCTAACTTGGGGGTTAAATATTCTACCGGCTTTTCATTTTGCAGATGCTGTCATTGGCTTGCTGTGTGTCAGACAGGGACCCTGCTTCGGGCAGGCAGTGCCACTTTTAACAGCAAACTCTGTCCCCCTACAAGGTGCTGGGGAAGACCTAGTTCACTACGTCCTAGTCCACCTGGCCTTGAGTGTCTCATCAGATCAATGAGTGAAGGAACCCCAGCTTCCATACCCACTGACACCCAAAGGAACAGGGAGCTGATGGATCCTAGAATCATAGAATCAACCAGGTTGGAAAAGCCCTTTAAGCTCATCCAGTCCAACTGTTCCCAGCATTGCCAAGGCCACCACTAACCCATGGCACTGAGGCCTCGTCTCCACGGTGTGTGAACACTTGCAGGGACGGTGACTGCAGCCCTGCCCTGGGCAGCCTGTTCCAATGCCTGAGCACCCTTTGGGGCAGGAATTGTTCCTCAGCTCCATCTAAACCTGCCCTGGTGCAGCTTGAGGCCGGTTCCTCTTGTCCCATCCCTTGTTCCTTGGGAGAAGAGCCCAGCCCCTCCTGGCTCCATCCTCCTCTCAGGCACTTGTAGGGAGCGATAAGGTCTTCCCTGAGCTGAAGGTAGCTCCAGCTGCCTGGAAGGCTCTGAGTGTACATCTGCACCACACTGTAGCATGGCCTTGGAGCTGAAGCAAGGCTCTGAGATGCTCTGGCAGTTGGATGCAAAGTTCATTACTTTAAATAAGATCTTTTCCTCTCAACGGGTGGGATTTCTCTGTGTGGGGGTACAAACACAATTGCCCAAAGCCACACCACCAAGTCAGTCATCACAACTGCTGTGGAGTTTAAGTTGAAGGGAGCAATGAGTGATTCATTCCACTTGGCACTGTTACAGCAAGTAAAGAGAAATCTTTCCTGTACTTAATCCAGTCAGGCATCAGGCAGTCTGAATATGAGCAGAGATACAAATGACAAGCGTGTGAAGGAACAGGAGAAGGGGTTAAAAAGGATGAGAACCTATTTTTCACTCTGAGGTTTGCCCTGAGCACAATCCCCAAAGCTAATGAATCAGAAAGTGTAATTGTTATATAGACTAATTTCAAATCAGTGCTACTCATTAAAGATTGAGGGAAGGAAAAGGAACGTGGGGTTCAGACCTTTTATTCTGATGTTGTCATTTGAGCTCCTCATTGGTAATCTTTTTATGGTTCACAGTTGCTCAATTCTTCATTCACAGGATTCTGTCAAGGCTCTCCACTATGTGCCAAGTGCAAGCTTCATTAACTGAGTTATCTTTCAGCTCTGCTTTATCTGTGGTTACCAAGCCAGTGTTAGTCAATGACATTTTAATGTTAAAAACCAAACCAAACAAAGGCAACACAAAGACACTTGATTTCTCTTGGTGGTTTTCACAGTCAGATCTTCAATATTTCATTGTTTGAATCCTGACATGTTTCGTCTTTGACACACTTTGGAGACCCGTTAGAGAAAATGAGGCTTATAGGGGTGTTCATTATGTTCTGAGCTATTTAGGCTTCCAAAGTGCCAGCCTTTCTTCTACAAGTTGAACTTCATCTCTGGGACTCTGTTTCAGTGCCACCTCATGTCTAAGACTGAGAGGGCTCCTTTGCTATTCACAGATCTCTTTTGTTGTCCCAAAATCATCCCCTAAACTGTGTTGCTTGACTCTGGAGATGTAGAAATTTGGAAGGGCATGGGGGAAGTGTTTTACAGGTTCTTTGGTTTAATCCTCACTGCTTTGTTAGCTTAGTTGGTCCTTCTGAATAGTATATGTCAGTTTTTTCATTCCAACAACAAGTAGAGAGGGAATAATAAACTCCGTGTCCTTCTGGAAACCAAAGAGGGAAACTGCAAGAAGGCAAATGTTGAAAATCATCTCTTTTTGAGTAAGCCAAGATAACTTACACATAGAATCATAGAATCCCAGCCTGGTTTGGGTTGGAAGGGACCTTAAAGCTCACCCAGTTCCAACCCCTCACCATGGGCAGGGACACCTTCCACTGGAGCAGCTTGCTCCAAGCCCCTGTGTCCAACCTGGCCTTGAGCACTGCGAGGGATAGTCACAGTTACCTTTCCTATAGTCGGTTAATAAAGGTGTTGGGGAACCTAATACAGTTTGTGTGGTGACCACAATGTCCTCCTCCTCTGTAAAGTCTCCTGAATCCTGTGATGCTCTTGTCCCAATAATGGCTTGCTGTTAGATGTAAAAAGCTGTATCTGACTGCCCCTGTATCCTACCTATGTGGTGGGATCTGCAAAGATTCAGTGCTACCTGAGCAGCTATAAATATATGGCATTTATATATAATATATAGCAGGATAATCAAAGCATCTCCCATGGTATGAGATTCACACACATACATGAAGTAAGACAGCCCCTGCGGCCAGCATTAAGATTCTCCTTCCTGTGGGGAAATACAACCACAAACTGTATATCTTTCAAACATTGTGGAACAAGTTACAAAGAGCGTGTGCAAATAAAGAGACAGTTGCAATTGCAGGAAATCAAGAAAGAATTTGCTTTGTAGGCTTCCTTTATCCTTTGCAAATCCCATCAGATCGTTGGTGACTGCAGAGGGTAAGAACTCAATAGTTTTATTGCATCAAGAAAATCCTGCACAGCTGCAGTAATTTTCAATGGGAAGATTCTGTAGCTTGTGCTTTTATCTCCACGTTCTTTCTAATGTCCATAGAATCCCAGACTGGTTTGGGTTGGAAAGGACCTTAAAGCTCATCCAGTTCCAACCCCCTGCCATGGGCAGGGACACCTTCCACAAGACCAGGTTGCTCCAAGGCCTGTCCAACCTGGCCTGAAATTAAGTTCTTTAACTTGAGAAGAAGGAAAGAAAAAGAGATTGTATGGAAGGGAAAGAATTGCTAATCCCAGTCCAGGTATGTGAAATTCAGAAAGGCTCACACATAATGTAAGTGTTCAGAATTTGTATATGAATGGAATTAAAAATATTCAGGGAGGAAAAGCTTCCTAAATGTCAGAAAAAAGAAATACAAGCTATAAAATCCCATGAAAAAGCACATAGACCAGAATAAGATAGATGTGCTGTCTTTACTTAGCAAAGAAATCACAGAGGGTATGCAAATAGAGAATGAAAATGACACATTTTTGCTTGATTCGAAAGCATTATCCATAATAGCATCTGCAATGTGTCTGCAATAATAGGGTACAAATTGAGATTTACATAGCAGATCTTTAGGAAAAGCCTCTGACTCAGTCTCCATTAGGGAAAGTCAGCCCGTATCAGGAGAACTTCGTGAAGTGCCCATTGCATATTCCAGGATTTACACTCTTTCCCATTCAACTCTGGGGCCTGCGGCATGATTAGAACATGGAGCTGCTGGAGCGAGGCCAGAGGAGGCCATGGAGATGCTGCGAGGGCTGGAGCAGCTCTGCTCTGGAGCCAGGCTGAGAGAGCTGGGCTGGGTCAGCCTGGAGAAGAGAAGGCTCCTGAAGGGGAGACCTTAGAGCAGCTCCAGTGCCTAAAGGGGCTGCAGGAAAGCTGGAGAGGGGCTTGGGACAAGGGCCTGTAGGGACAGGCCAAGGGGAATGGCTTGAACCTGCCAGAGGGGAGACTGAGATGAGCTCTTAGGCAGAAGCTCTTCCCTGTGAGGGTGCTGAGGCGCTGGCCCAGGGTGCCCAGAGAAGCTGTGGCTGCCCCATCCCTGGCAGTGTTCAAGGCCAGGTTGGACACAGGGGCTTGGAGCAAGCTGCTCCAGTGGAAGGTGTCCCTGCCTGTGGCAGTAGACTGGAACTGGACGAGGTATAAGATCATCCAGTTCCAACCCGCCTGCCATAGGCAGGGACACCTCACACTAGACCATGTCACCCGAGGCTCTGTCCAGCCTGGCCTTGAACACTGCCAGGGATGGGGCAGCCACAGCTTCTCTGGGCACCCTGTGCCCGTGCCTCACAGCTCTCACAGTAAAGAACTTCTTCCTTACATCCAACCTGAACTCCCCTGGCTAAGTTTGAACCCATTACCTCTTGTATCACTAGGTTAGTGTTATTTTTTCAAGATACACAAATCTGGTATTCCATTGATAGAATATACTGATTTTCAGATAAGGCATCAGATAACTGTTGCGTATTAATGACTTAGGAACAGAAACCTACTAAAACCAGGAATAAGTTACCCATGTCCCATATACAGTATGCTGAACTGTCAATCTCTCTCCAGTTCCATCAAATAATTTAGGTTTTCTTCATTTCCAGAAAACATGTGAAAAACAAAATCCTTGATTTGCATTAAAAAAGAGTAAAAATACCAATATAACCAGCACTGGGTTGGTCTTTCCTAAGTGTTTGCCTTCCCTCAGACTCTTGGCTAACAAATACTTGGAGTTTTACTCAATATAGCCCTATTACTGATCTTTCTATCTTTCTTCACCATATGTTGTTTCATTTTCCTGACACCTCAAGTTTTTATGCCACATGCATTTTTTACTCCATTTGAGTACATCTCTTCACAGTACAAACTATTGGATGTTGTTAAATTGTATAACCCTGACTCAGTTTTATGGCTTTCCTTAAACTCCCGTCTATGATTTAATGTGTTCTCAGTCTTGTTGACTTAACTATTGAAAGTTCTTGGGTAAAACAGGCAGAACAAACTTCACTGGGAGCTGTATATCCGTCAGAACCTTACTCTCAAATGTAATCTATCCAGGCTGCTTGTATTTTTCAGGCTTTATCACAAATCAGTGTCACAGATAGATTGCACTTTGCAACCTGTGGTTGTTCATCGGAGTTAACTTGGCTGTCAGGACGGCCTTTTTGGAGTGCTTTAAGCTTTCAGAACTTTTGGGCATGAAAGCCAACTATTTTTCTAGCTGGCTGGGGGATCAATACATATGTCATTAGAGCATATGGAACAAGGTTTGAGTTTGATTTAGGAGAGGTGGCATCCCAGCCTTCCTAAAGTGCCTGCACATAAATGAGTGCCGTATGGAACAACTCAAATCAGGAACCTTAAAGATATTTTCCTTATGTTTTAGATCATCCTCCAAATCTTCAAAATCATTCGAGGCTCCGAACTCCACCGCCTCCAATATCTCATGCTCATACCCCAAATCAACACCACGCGGCCTCCATCAATTCCCTAAACAGAGGGAACTTCACTCCACGCAGCAATCCCAGCCCAGCTCCTACAGACCACTCTCTTTCTGGAGAACAACCAGCCAGTGCTCAAGAGCCAGCCCATGCTCAGGACAACTGGTTACTCAACAGCAACATCCCACTGGAGACCAGGTAAGTCATTTTCTTTGGTACATCACAACGTTCTGACTGTGTGTGCTAAGGATTTCATGGAAAACACTCACATCTGTATAGCTAACTATTCACTTTATGACCTGGTGTTTGGCTTATGTATTTTGGGCTGTGTTTATTATTCTTTGTGTCTTTTTATTCGGACTAGGAGAAGGGGAAATTGCTCTTCTTTCCTAAACTAAAAAAGTTGTCTCTAACAGCTGCTCCTAAGGTATTTCCCTCATTTAAAATGGGGAAGCGTAGATTAAAATGTTCTTGGTTTTCTTTCTTTTATTTTCCTTTAATGTCTTTTCTTTCTATATGGTAGGATAAATCCATATCCTATTTAAGAAACTGAAATCAGTCAATACATTGAAAAGATTTAGCCCTCTAGCTGTGCCTCATCAAGCAGGTATTTCTGTAGTACTGCATTTAGGAGCTTGATCTTGTTTTACCTGATGAGGAGAGGTCGACTGCAACATTAGTACCCTACAACATTGCTCTAACAAGCATAAAACACCAGGTTTCACCAGGGCATCAGTCAACTAGTGGTGTTTCCATTTAGCTCTTCAATTCTTTTCCACCTATGCCACACATGAAGGATACAATAGGGATGCACGGAGTTGTTCTAGTTCATCGCTTCAGTTAGGTCCTATGTAGGTCCTGGAAAGGGGAGCTGTCATCCTCCCTCAGCCTTGGTCCTCCCATCCGATGGTGGGTGCTCCACTTCTGGCTGTCCCACTTGAAACTCAGTTTTGGCATCCTCCAGAGCTTTTGCTTCACCATTTCCTCTTCTACTGAGAAACCACTGGAGACGCTGGAGTCATGAGCCCCCATATGTGGTGTCTGGAGAGAAGTATTCAAAGCCAAACACAATGCACTTACTTATTTGCCTTTTTCCCCTCATTTGTCTTAACTTGTCAAACCAACAAGAAAGATTTTAGACAACAGCAAACATACAATAAGTGAAAACTGAGCCATGCTTTTGTCACATCCCTGCCTGTGGGAATCTCATTGAGATCCTGGGACAAAATGTACCAGCTTTGCCAGCTCCTGCTAAGAAAGTGGTTTGTAAGAATGAGCATGTCTGAGGATGAGCTATGCCTGCTGGCCCTCTGACACTTCCCAAGCAGACCTCAACATCACATTTCATGGCATTGAAGGGTAATTCATTTCTCCACGGCTGCTTTATTAAAAAGGCTCATCTAAAAACTGGATCCAAAAGATTAAGACAAAATTATAAGCAGGTACTGCAAGTGTGATTTGGCAACAGTTTCAGTAATTATATTGTGTTACTAGTTCTTAAGTATATATACCCAAGCATTGACTTTTATGTGTTATTTCTTTTGAGAAACAAGAAAAAAAAAGACCTTAAGAAATACTTCAGCCCCACTCCTGCAGCCGTTTTGTGAATAATCTATAACTGTGGAGGAAACCCTGTGCCTTCTTCTAAACCAGGTTGTGAATTCTTTGGAGAAGAGGTAATACACTGATTTAGTAGTGACAAGGCATCCTGACTGGAGTCTCTCAGAACCTTACAACTGAGAAGGAATGTCCTTGCTGCTGGGTCAGTGGAGGAATGTCAGAGATAGATAAAAGCTCTTTGCTGAAAACATCCTGCTCCCATTTGTCCAATGCTGTTGGTAATTCAAGAGGGAGATGGAGAAACAGCTTTACCACATCTTACTAAATGCAGGAGTTCATAGACAGAACAATTATCTGGGTAGTCCTGGACTGTTCCTGTTAAATTGAAGTGACTACATCCTTAAAGACTCCCCATGAAAGTGGATGAAAACTTATGGAGATCTGAAGCAGATTGTTCATTCTACAAGTTGGGTTGGTCGTATTATTGCTGTTAACCACAGCTGGAGGTCTACCTGCACAAAGAGATCTTCTGCATCATCTGATGATTTCACTTGCATCACAATTTAGTCACATTTGTAATTGATCCTCAAATTAGCCATTTTTAATTCGTTAGGTAGAAAGCAAGTAGATTCAAGACTGATTTGGCTTTAGACACACTGATGGTGTCATTTTGCCCAGTGTTCCTTCAGACAGCAATCACGTTGAAAAAGAATGTCTGATTTCATGCCAAACAGCAAATGAGCACATTTATAAAGCATGACTGATAGGCTTTTGTTCCTTCATGAGACAATATTAAGAACATGAAAAGTGTTCTAATGGTGTCACAATACAAAGAGACTGGGCTGCATGTGTTGAGCAGTGAATATGTGACAAATCTTCACTTCCATAGCCTGCTCTTCCAGCATGCAGAGGTCTTCCATTTCCTTCAGCAGGAATTTTATAGCCACCAAAGACCAGGCTTCAGAGCTGTTTAGCAAACTTGGAATACCCAGTTCCAACTCTTCCATGAAGATGACCTTCCCCACTGCAAACATTGTGAGAACCTTCACCTAACAGAATGAAATGTCCAATATGTAAAAAAATAAGACATTAATCCAAGAATTAAGGCCTTTGAAGTATAGCAATAGGAGATTAGAGTAATCTCTTGTCAAAAATGGAATTGTATTTCCATTGAATATCCGTTCCTTTTTAAATCCCATATTAGTCAACAGAGAGAGAAAACATGAAGAAAAAGCTACATCTTTTAAACAGGGATTGTCACAGGCTGTGCAATGTGCCTACAGTTAAGAGTTTTATCACTCCTTTTGACTGCCCTGGGCTCCAGGCACTGTTCAGAACTGGGAATTTAGGGTGATTTGTCACTGCCTGGAAATACCCACACTGAAAGGCAAGCAAAGATGTGGAGCACAAGTACACAACCACCACCATCAGCATATCCCTGTATCTGAGAACTTTTTGTGTTGCAAGAGGAAGATTCCCTCTTCTTCTGTCCACCCTTTTCATTAGTTTCCCTTTACTTCCTTCTCTCTGTTTCTCCTCTTTGCTTTCCTCTCTGCTCCCTTTTTTGTTGCTTTAAAAGCAATATATTACCAAGGTTCTGATGAGAAGATCTTTGCTCAGCAGTCACTCCTGACAGGTAAGTCAGCTCCTCCCATATTTATTCCTTATTCTTTCTTCTTCTGCGGCCTCCTTTCTGTTCCTTTATACACTTGACCTTGCAGGAGCAAATAAATGCCAACTAGATGGACGTCTAGTTGACAAACCAACAGCTTTCCATTCCCAGGGAATTTCATGTGGTAATCGTGTAGGGTCAGCTTCTGCCACCACAGCTCGTAATGAGAAGGGAGAGTGTTGTGTAACTAGACAGCTATTCACAGGTAACGTCCAAGGGAGCAGACTCTGCCCAGCCTTCAGAGAGGAGGATGTTCGTCGCCCTGATGTCCCAGCGACCTCTCTGTTGCAAAACCATACATGATATGATTATCTAACCCTGTTTTATTGACAACTGAAAGTCGTGGAATGGGTTTGACATGGACTTTAACTCCTGATGAACTTGTATTGATTGATGTGTTGCTAGATGCCTTGCCTCTTACCCATTCAATGCTCAGTGCATGGACACACGTTGCTTCTTTCTGCATTGAATTCAACATCCAACCTTTCTTGCATTCCTAGGGAATGTGAGGAAGCTGCAAACACTTGGGGATGGATTGATGTCTCAAATGCTATGGCACACAGCTCATGCATGTCGATCCGCTTTACTCCAAATCTACAAATAGGAGTAATTTTACTTTCCTGCAGATCAAGGAGTAGATCTATTCTGTCAAAACATCCCAAAGGCCTTCAAAAGCAGTGAGTTGAGCTAAACAAGTACTGGCATTAGCAGCAGGAAGAGGAGGAGGTAGAAATGAAAATTAAGGTTGAGGATGACTTAGAAGAGATGGTACCAAGGCTGGTATAATGTGACAGGGCTGGTTTCTCTTGATATAGCATGTTACCTGAATCCAGTTTCTTTGACAGAGGAGTTCTCATTTGAGTTCACATCATGTCACTTATATCCTGTAAGAGTTTAATCCTGCCTAAGTGATAAAGTGTCACAATGCTGTTATGTTCCTGGTACTAGTTTCCGCCTGGGAATTGATTCACATTCAGGCTTAGATTCAGTTTTGACGCTGAAAACAGACATGGGCAAAACCAGGAATGTTCTTTTGCCAGGTCTTGAGAAACAAGCCTGAAGGTGTAAAAGACACAGTCTGTTCCCAGCTGTGCCGCTGACTTAATTCTCTATGTTCCTTCTATTCCCCTCCAAAAATACAAATCCATTTAGTATATATAGACCGAAATGTGACTCATCAAAGTACCTGCCAGGGAGCCCAGGGATTGCAAAATGCCACTGTTGTATGCAAAGCCAAAGCCAGGCTTTTGCACCTGCAGACCCTAAATATCTCTTGCCTGTGTTAGTCATATTACAGCCAGTACTCTGATATTGGAATTTGGGTTGCAGGATAGCTATTTTCCAGCTTTTATCTGCTTATTCCTGAGAGACTTTTACTTGGAATGCTCATCTGCAGCGTTTTGAAACTTCTAAATAGCAAATGATTGCTCCACAATGGAAAAGAAATTAATCAAATTAGTAACTCTGAAGTTCTCAAATGGAAAAGTGAAACTTAAGCAAAGGCGTGTCAGATTTGCACTGGAAATCCATGAGGATGTTAGATGGAAGTACCACCACTGTGGGCTATGGATGCTGCGCTGTGCCCTTTCAAAGGAACAATAAGATGGATGCAGGAGTTTAGCAAGGTTAGAGCTGTTTTCTGGGTTGAAATCTGCTCTTCTGAATCCAGTCTTGTGTGTCACTGGCAATAAATAATGTGAAATGAACAAATACATCAGCTTATTTTACACATGCACATGGGCGTGTGTGCTTATATGTGTGTATATGCATATATATAGTGTATAGAGGGAGAAGTGAACACTCTTAGAAGCTATATATGTATATGTGTAGCATCTTATACATATAAATATATGGTCCATCATTCTAATTCCATGCACAACTGCACTATAACCATTGTGGTTTATAAGATCACACTTCATATATGCATGACTCACTGGCTTCATTCATGTTTCCATATGTATGTAGAAACATAGCAAAGCAGACATTCCTAGAGACATTGCAGGACAACCTCATTGAGATGGACATTCTCACCTCCTCCCGACATGACGGTGCTTACAATGATGGGTATGTGACACTTCTGTGGTCTTCCTGTTTACTGTACAATCATTATGATCCTTGCATGAAAGCATTTGGTCATATCAGTGATGTTTAAGGGCAACACCATTGCTCGCCTCTTTCAAAGTGGCTTTAAAACTGAGGTTCTGGGGCTTGGAGCATTGTGTCCTGTCCATATTAATGGCAGATTCATTAATATGCTAGTGAGCCACAGCATGCTGCTTGCTTTTTTTCCCTTGTTTCAAAAGTAATTTCATTAGCAAGAAGTACCTACAGCAATTTTGAGTCCCATATAAACTAAGATTAAGTTCATTTCCTTAAAAACCTTAAACCATTATTGTGCCAGCAGCCTGATACGTCATTGTTAAACTGATATTTGCCTCATATCTTACCTCACAAGTGTCTGCTAGTGGTGTGTGGAAGCCAAGCCTTTGTTTTTGACTTATCTACCCACTCTGGCATCTTTACCTAACATTTGGTCACTTAACTACTAATTTAAAACCAGCTTTTAACTTGCTAGTTAGTGCCAAAACTGTTGACCTTGTTGTGCTGGTACTTTCTAATTTGGTAGCTATCATTAACTGAAGTTCTAATTGATGTTCTTGAACACTGCAGGTACCTCTTTGCTCTGAACAGATACATCTGTGCCTAAATACTTTCCAGAAACACAGGATAGTATCTGAGTCTTTGTAAAAAGGAATGTTTTGATGTAGAGCATTAGTGGAAATAATGACTCATTCTCTACTGCTCAGCAGTCATGCTTGGAGTACCAATAAACTCATGGCTGGAATACTACAAACACCTATTTGGGAAAATTATGTGTTTCTTTATTTTGCATGAATCTAGTGGCTTTTCTGCATGGTGATATTGCTGCATGTGACGTTTCCCCCTGTGACAAGTGGCTTCGAGGGGAAAATAAGAGTCACGTCTTCATCTGGGATAACCCACCGGCTTGACTGACTCCCATGGATCCATGCTGATTGCATCTATGCTGCCTGCAAATCTGGCTCTGTAAACCACAGCAGAATGTGCAAACTGCACTGGGGCTGTTCCTCAGTCCTCACAAGCTGCATTTTGGCTTCACATCAGCATGGTGATAGGCGAGACAGATCTGTTTCCCCAAGTTTCGTGCCTGGGATTTGAATGCCTTGTATTTCGTGATGGCCCACCAAAATTAAGTTTCTCATTTAGGATTCCTGTGGAGAGAACTCCCATTGGGACATCTCATTTCAGGAGCTCATGGACTGCAGTGGGTTCTTTTTGTGCTGACTTTCATGAGCCTCACCCAAGGTCCTCATAGGCTGGCTCTCAGGCTGCGTTTGTAATGATGGGCAAAATATGGTGCCTCCCAATGTGTCACTGGACAGGAAACGCTGTTGCCTTTGACAGTTATTCACACTTTTTAAAGGCAGGCATCAAACTGAGGTGCTCTGGACTGCTTTCTGCAAGCAGGGGCCTCTTCCCATTAGCCACACACAGGACTTGAATTCTGGGCTTTGATGCCTTTAGCCGTGCCATTGTCCCACGCTTAAATTTGCCGAGCGGGGGCAGTGTGAATATTCCCCTCTGTGACAATTTGGGTGCTATGGAATGGCTTAAGCTCTCTTTCCCCATCTCCATTCACCAATGCCATCCCCCAAAAACGCTGTCATGCAGTGATCAATGAATTGGTAAACACCCTCCCCTCTTTAATCTGACCTACGCTTCCCTTCAGTCTCCATAGGGAATTTCTATGGGAGCGTGAGCAGGCCCCCGGTGCTGCCCGTGCCACCAGTCTGTCGTAGCTGTGCTTGGGGTATTCATCTCACTCTAGCGCCAGCTGTTCCACAGAGGGGACTCCTGGCCTTGAAGAGTTCTCTGTGGCATTGTTGGCACTGTGGTTTTTTGTTCTCTTTTGTTTTCCTTTACTCTCTGTGACTCGAGTTTGATTTGGATTCTTTCTCTTTCCGTGCATGCCATCCATGTCCGTAGCCAGCATTGTGTGGAGCTGCTTTCCTCGTCCCGGCAGCAGTCGCCATCCTCCCACCCCACATCTCCCTCAGCTTCGACTGATGTGAAGAATCACTTGCTGTTGGTCTTTCTTCCCTCAGGCACTTCCTGTTCAAACCTGGAGGCACTTCTCCCCTCTTTTGTACAACGTCGCCGGGATATCCCTTGACGTCCAGCACTGTGTACTCACCTCCCCCTAGGCCCCTTCCCAGAAGTACCTTCTCTAGGCCTGCCTTTAACCTGAAGAAACCCTATAAGTACTGTAACTGGAAATGTGCTGCCCTGAGTGCCATTGTCATCTCAGTCACGCTGGTGATCCTGCTGGCGTATTTCATAGGTAAGCTTATTTCTGTTGGTTATTTCTTTGCTTTTCTTCCATTTCTCTACAAACCCACCCATAACGCTAATGGTTGGGAAGAAGACGGTCAGGTTGGGGTACAAAGGGATGGGGAAATAAGGTCTCTGTTGGCTTAATGGTGGTTGCAATGCTATGGTACGAAGCCTAAGAACATGAAGCCTATGTCATGAAGAACATAGAGCCAGGGGAGCTTAGTAAAACCTGAGTGCTCCCTTCAATGGCATGGACTGGTTACATTCCATTACATAGAGAAAAGTGTACCTGGAGTAAGATAAACCCATCAGCAGAACCCATTAAAGCAGGCATTGAAGTCTGTGTCCCAGTCACATCCATGTCCATGGGAGTTCTCCACCATTGACTTTGATGGGACAGGGTCAGAACCAGGATGCTTACACACAAAAAGGCAAGTTTATTCTATCTTTTGGTGCCACATGCTAGTCATTTCACCAACTATATTGACGTTCACAAGGGTGACTGGGAGGGTGGAGAAGGACTGAGCTTAGCCTGAGGTCCAGCAGGGCCTTATTTGGCTAGGGGAAGGTGGGGTGGTAAAGAGGGGATTTTTCTTGAGCTCTGCATGACCTGAATTCTTTGGTTTATAAGGGTTGTCAGTGTTCATTGCAAAACATCATTCTCAGTGGTTGCTGGAAAAGTAATTGCACCGTTAGAAGTGAAAATTGTGGTTTTCAGCCTGTAAAGTCGGGGTGTTACCATTAATTTGCCTTCAGTTAGATGTGATATTTGTGTTATAAATGTCTCTCAAAGGTCCCTTCCTAGACTTCTGTTTAAACTGTCCATAGCGCAAACTGTAGTTGTCAGACACTTACAGATGTGATCATGGGTAAGAAAAAAGCCCATTTCTCATGACACAAATGAGCCTTTTTGATTTCACTCTGCCTTCCTGTACACTAATGATCTATAAAAGGTTGTGGTTAGAATTACAAATCTGAGCCTGGATCGACAGATTTTTTGCTTTCATTTCACATGAGTATAATTAGCACCGCCACAAAGGATTGCTATTCCTGTGTTCCTTTTATGTACACTTCTTTAATGACTGATACTTTTCCACTCCTGCCTTGCACCATGCTCCAGTCACTTTTATGTGCTCCTGGAAGAGGAGCAGGAATGATTAATTAACCAAGCTGAAATCAGCAGCAGTTTGATGAAATATGCACTCAGCTTTCATCATTTGCTATGTACATTTGGACTCTCCTTTCTCATTTGTCTCCTGTTCTCCTTATGCCCTGAACATGGCTCCTTTGGACATTATCTCAGGGCGTCAGAGGAGTATTGTTATAACTCAAAGCAGCAGTGCCTGCTCATTCCAACAGAGGAGGTGCGTGCTGTTTGGTAGATGGAGATGAGTTTGGAATGCCATTCGGTATTCCCCAACTCAAACCCCTTTTCCAGAGTCCTGAAAAGCTCAAGCTCCTCTTTAAAATCCCAGTTAATGTGGTTAAAAGGTAGGTCCATCGAGTGCTTTGCCATCCTGTTTTTTAATCCAGATGAATTCCATGGCCTTTGCCGGGCTCCATGGATGGCTGGCGAGGAGCCAGGAATGCTGATCAGGTTGAACTGCTGTAATTATGGGTCATAATGACTAATTTCTAAAGGAACTATCAATTATTAAAAATCAAACTCGATGCTTCACTTCAGCATAAACATATTTAGCCAAGATTGTCTCTACCAGAGGCAGAGTTCTAATCAACAAGCAAAAAGGCAGCTCTTTAATTAGATTTTGATGAAAAATTGTGTTTAATTTCAAGTATAATCAATTATTAATTACTGTAATGAGTGACTCTGGCGGGGTTTACTAATTAACTCATTTAAAAATTATGAATAACCTTTTCATTTGTAATTATTTTCTACATCCTGTCAAGGCGCCCGTGAGAATGGGATCACCTAAACCAGGAGACAACAACTGAATCGGGGGGTCAAAGTGGTACTGCTTTCACTAAGTTCAGCTGAGGCCTTTTGCATTCCTTTAAACACTGTCAGTTCTGAAGAGGAATGTGTTCGTTCCTTTAAATAACGTGGTCTGGTTGCAAAACAAGTTACTGGGTTTTGTCCAGTTTTTGCTTCTTTTCCCCTCTGTATTTGCATAGTTGCATCTTCTTACAGATCAGAGACTGTAGCGATAAGACAAAGGGTAAACCTAAACAGGGGAAGTTCAGGTTAGGTATAAGGAAGAGATTCTTTACTGTGAGGGTGGTGAGGCACTGGCACAGGTTGTCCAGAGAAGTGGTAAATGCTTCATCCCTGGCAGTGTTCAAGGCCAGGTTGGACAAAGCATTGAGAGAAGTGGTCTAGTGTGAGGTGTCGCTGCCCATGGCAGGGGGTTGGAACGGGATGATCTTAAGGTCCTTTTTCAACCCAAGCTAATCTATGATATTATAATTCTATACCTGTCGTCATTTAAGTATTATCTTTTTCTTTTCAATGCCATGGGGACTATTTGAGTGGTAAGGTATAACTTAATCATGAGTAAGAAAGTCTAATCTATATAACAGCTTATGAGTGTTGGGAACTTGGCTACTTTCCATCTCCTCTTGTTAGTTAAAACAACCATAGAAATTATCTTTGTAATGACCATTTTCATCCTCCAAAGCAAAGTGGGGTCATTGGAAAGGCTTCCATTTAAGTGAATGGACTTTGAATCAGATCCCATGGCAGTGGTTTGGCATTTACTCTATTTTTCTGTATACTGATCACTTAATGGAAGTAATGTCTCGAGCTTCAGGATGCTCTTTACAGCATCATAGAATCATAGAATAGTTAGGGTTGGAAAGGACCTTGAGATCATCCAGTTCCAACCCCCTGCCATGGGCAGGGACACCTCAAACTAAACCATGTCACCCAAGGCCTCATCCAACCTGGCCTTGAACACTGCCAGGGATGGAGCATTCACAACCTCCCTGGGCAACCCATTCCAGTGCCTCACCACCCTCACAGTAAAGAATTTCTTCCTTAGATCCAATCTAAACTTCCCCTGTTTCAGTTTGAACCCGTTACCCCTTGTCCTGTCACCACAGTCCCTGATGAAGAGTCCCTCCCCAGCATCCTTGTAGCCCCCTTCAGACACTGGAAGCTGCTCTGAGGTCTCCACGCAGCTTCTCTTCTCCAGGCTGAACAGCCCCAACTTTCTCAGCCTGTCTCCATACAGGAGCTGCTCCAGCCCCTGATCATCCTCGTGGCCTCCTCTGGACTTGTTCCAACAGTTCCATGTCCTTTTTATGTTGAGGACACCAGAACTGCACACAATGCTCCAAGTGAGGTCTCCCGAGAGCAGAGCAGAGGGGCAGGATCACCTCCTTCGACCTGCTGGTCACGCTCCTCTTGATGCAGCCCAGGATACGGTTGCTTTCTGGGCTGTGAGCGCACACTGCACCCGGCTCATGTTCATTTTCTCATCGCCCAACACCCCCAAGTCCTTCTCTGCAGGGCTGCTCTGAATCTCTTCTCTGCCCAACCTGTAGCTGTGCCTGGGATTGCTCCGACCCAGGTGTAGGACCTTGCACTTGGCGTGGTTAAACTTCATCAGGTTGGCATCAGCCCACCTCACAAGCGTGTCAATGTCCCTCTGGATGGCATCCCTTCCCTGCAGCGTATCAACCGAACATCCTAATCCTCTGTTTAAAAGTTAAGAACTACCCATTGCAGATCTTGTACCAGTACAAGCGTGTGGAGCTACAGACATCAGGAGATGCACAAAGTACTCTCCTATTAGCAATACTTACTGTGTGAGAGATGCTCAAATACAACTGCGGTGGGCGACCACTTGAGGCAGGAAGAGCTGCATGGAAGCAACAAAGCATTGGGTCATTCCTGAAGTTCTTTGCTGAAGCGGGTTCAGTTTGCTACATCACTGGTTTAAGGCTAAAAGGCAGAGTTTGCATTATGTTGTGAAAGTTCTTATGGTATTTCATAGTCTGAGGTTCATTTATCTTGCTGAGCTGTTTGAAAGGAGAGGACAGGAGGCATAAATAGAGTCTACGGAAGCCGAACGGCTGGTGTCATGTGTCAACACTGTGATCAAGCTGACAGTTTTACAGGGCTGAGTCACTGGTCTGAAGAGATAATGACAAACAAAATAGAACAGGGTGCATTAAACACCAAAAGCTGGGTTTCATTTGAATTAACCAGCCTTTGATTGACTTGTTGCCACCTTTCCCTATATCCAGAGGCAGTGAAGACAATGCACATCAAAGTTTTGCACACACGCAGCTTATGCAAATCTCATGAGCTCCACGGAAGCTTGTCTCATGGGGTGAGGACACCAAAGGGAAAAGCAGTAGCAGATGAGGGCTGTGACATTAAAATGGTGGGAATGGCACTGCTGGAACCACTGAAGTGGAAAGCCTCTTTAAGCAGCTTGTCACTGACCTGCACATTTGCTGTTGCAGGAGGTTGTGAAGAGACACTGTTTTAAAGTGAAATTCCCTGTTTTAGGACTGTCCATTCAGCTGACAGCTAAACAAGGATAATTTTCATTGTGCTGGGACGTGATATGGTCTGTATGCCATGGACAGCTAATATATAGTGAGAGTCTTATGGGACAGATAATATACCAAGGGATGTTGCTATCCAAATAGTTTGCCAGCAGAGTTTCTGTAGCTGGTAGCTGCCAGACCAGCTAGCACAGCACTGTAAAGAGTCTCTGACCTTCCTGGACTGCTTGGGGGGAAGAATTCCAAGTTTAGAAACAGAAAAGACCTGTTTGGTTGTCCAGGTCTCCATGCCCAGCAGCTGTTTGGCTAGATCCATGGAATAGTTTCTAAATGAATTAGTGATGGAGAATAGTTTCTTTCTGCTGAAACAGAAGGTATTCGCCTCTGTCTGATGTAGATTCCAGACTAGATGGAAGCACAGTTTGATGTAGTTAGGCACTTGCAATTTTCCTATACATGTGCTGCGGTTGCATTGCAGGAACAGCAAGAAAGATGGGCATTTGATTTAGATTAAAGTTAGGGCTGGAAAACATATTATGAAGCCAAAACAGTCATTCATTTGATTGGAGTCAGAGCTCTCTCTCCTTTTCAGCTCTGTGCTCATTTGAACTCTGTACAGATGCAGCTTCACTTAAAGAACAGCATGGCTTGCTACAGGCAAAATGCTTTCACAGTAAAACTGTGCTAGGACTATGTTGTGTTTATAAAGTGTCTTTCTTTTTATTGTCTAAGAATCACCCTGAAAACTAACTTCAGCTGGGCTGGGCTGTGATTCTTTGATGCTATGGAATAAACCCAATATAAGGCAGCTCTCCAAAGTTCTTATCTATCCAAGCAGTTAGCTCTGGATGTGTAGTACACCAATTACCGTGGTATTTACATGCCACTTGAGATCAATAGGAAAAGTTGCTGATGCTTAATTATTAAACATGAGTGATATCTATTAACCTACATTTATACCTTGATACTAAGGTTTTTGTTCAAGTTAAAATATGAGCCAATTTATTGCCCTGCCAGCAAGTTTCTTTCATTTTCTGTCTTATTTAATATTTCTTTTCTGACCCCAAATAAAGTTCTCTTTTGCTCTTTTGATTTCAAGGATCTGTCAAAGTTTTCTACTTCCATCTTATCTTGGATGAAATGCAGGAATGGAAACTAAACAGCCTGTTCTAGCAAAGCCTTTATGAAGTCAGTCTGTTACCAAAGGAGCTTTGAGGTCCTTTCATGGTTCTTGCACATCTTCACAAAGTTACTGCATATGCTTCACTACGTAACTTTTGGGTCTCATTTACTTCATTTTACCCTTAATCTATAAAACTACCAGATCCAGTCTGAAAAGTGCTATAGCATTATCAACAGTTCATTTTATGTACTGTAAATGTTTGTGAAACATAACATTTTGGGATATTGATTGAGAGGGACCATCTTCGTGACCCAACGCTATCATTTTGATCTTTTACAGTAGAATATGTGGGGGTTTTCCATTAAAGCTGGCTCTTACTGTACAAAATGCATACAAGCATGGTTAGTGCCGCTAAGTCATACAGTTTAAATGACATCTAGCTCTAGTGAAGATAGGCTGAGAAAGTTGGGGCTGTTCAGCCTGGAGAAGAGAAGCTGCGTGGAGACCTCAGAGCAGTCTTCCAGTATCTGAAGGGGGCCTACATGGATGCTGGGGAGGGACTCTTCATTAGGGACTGTAGTGACAGGACAAGGGGTAATGGGTTCAAACTGAAACAGGGGAAGTTTAGATTGGATCTAAGGAAGAAATTCATTACTGAGAGGGTGGTGAGGCACTGGAATGGGTTGCCCAGGGAGGTTGTGAATCCTCCATCCCTGGCAGTGTTCAAGGCCAGGTTGGATGAGGCCTTGGGTGCCATGGTTTAGTGTGAGGTGTCCCTGCCCATGGCAGGGGGTTGAAACTGGATGATCTTAAGGTCCTTTCCAACCCTAACTATTCTATGATTCTATGATTCTCCGTTTACCTTAGCACTGGTTCAAATGCACTCAGAGCTGGTGGCATTGGTCCCAGTGTCTGCAACAAGAGCTGGGCTATAAAAGTCTGCCTGTATTTCTGTATGTTCCTGACTCTGGAGGTTGACCTGACTAAAGATAGAATATACATCCAGGCAGATGCTGACCCTTCGGTCCAGTTCTGAATGATTGTCTTGTCTTTTTCATTGTTGAGCTCCAAATTCAGCTCCTATATATTATCTCAGGAAAGCAAAGACATGGAATCAGTCTCAGCCCCATGGAGTGATGCCATCGATGGGAACATCCAGCTGATCCTTCAAAAGAGCATGGAGTTGCAGGAATCTCTTTGCATCATTTGTTCCATAGCAGAGTGATGGGAAGATTGCAGGGCTTTGTGTTAGCCTCAGTCGCACTTCACTCTTGTTAGGGAACAAGTGAGGGCAGCTGCTGTGTGTAAAGTTTACAAGAGGCTGGTTGAGTAGCACTTAGCTTGGGAAAGCTGCCGGTGGGAATCTGGCAAAAGAAGCTTTCCTTGGTCAGATCCACAATGAATCACTCAAATGCCTCAGCCCCAGTTCTGACATTCACAGATACAGAGTGTTGCATGAAACACAGATCCCCAAAGTACAGCTCACTGTAGCTACATTAAGGAGTGTTACATATATGTTTCGGCCAACAAGACCAAGAAAAGGTGTTTAGTTGTTGATGCAGTACATGTACACATGATAGTGATCAGCAGAGAGATGAGAAAGACACAATATTAAATCCAAGACGGGCTATATTCAGTCTTGTATTTCTCCCTGCTTTGTTGTCTGTCACTGTAGCTTTAGGTGAGTGGTGGCTTGAATTATATCTCAGATCTGATTTTCCATCACCTGCAAAGAGCTGTTTGTGTTATTAAAGGATTGTGTGCATCTTTTTTTGTTGGTTTGTATTTTGCATTGTATGTTTGGATAGCAGCTTTATGGTTTAGAGTAAAGGAAGTCCAAGTGATTTAACCACAGCTTTAAAATAAAGGTGATAAAGGTACAAGATCCCACTTTAAAGTTATTCTTGTGGAGATAAATTAATTCAGATGGGATGTTAAAAAACACACCATATAAACTCCATTAAAGAACATTCACTGTTTCAACCTAAATAAGATCTGTAACATGGCATAAAAGCTGTTGGGGTAGGAGAAATATATGATGATGTATATGCTATTGAGAGACACTGCCAGAAAACATTACTGGAAAAGGATAGTAGAAGGTAATATAAACCTGCTAAAGAGTTGCTCAGTGTGGGCAAACTGGGAAGTATTAATATTCAGGTATTCCGTTTGACTGCAACATGTTCTGAAATCAGTGCAAAGCAGAAAGTCTGCACTGATAAAGTCTGCACTGATAGAGCATGGTCACTGGTGCATCTTTTAGGAGCTAATTCAGTGTTTATTGGAAGAAGGAAGGAGTAGGAAGATTCCCATCATTTTTATCTAAGACTCTTTTCTTCACTTTCAATGGTAAAAGCTATAAGCACTATCACATTAGAGCAACTAAGATGATTAAGGGAGTGGAGCATCTCCCTTATGAGGAAAGGCTGAGGGAGCTGGGTCTCTATAGTTTGGAGAAGAGGAGACTGAGGGGGGACCTTATTAGTGTATATAAATATATAAAGGGGGAGTGTCATGAGGATGGAGCCAGGCTCTTCTCAGTGGCAAACAATGATAGGACAAGGGGTAATGGGTATAAACTGGAACACAAGAGGTTCCACTTAAACTTGAGAAGAAACTTCTTCTCAGTGAGGGTGACGGAACACTGGAACAGGCTGCCCAGGGGGGTTGTGGAGTCTCCTTCTCTGGAGACATTCAAAACCCGCCTGGACACATTCCTGTGTAACCTCATCTAGGTGTTCCTGCTCTGGCAGGGGGATTGGACTAGATGATCTTTTGAGGTCCCTTCCAATCTCTAGCATACTGTGATGCATCATGAAGGCTGTCCTCTTAGGACACTGAAGACTAGTAAACTCCAGCTACTTGCTCTCCCATTTTACATATGTAAGTCACATGCTTACTTCAGTTCACTTTTTCCCAACTTGTATGTTTAAGGATCTCATTAGCTCTTTGTGGCTATAAAAATTACATTTGGAGGTTGTTATACAACAATATTGTTATATTCTTGTGCTTGCTTCTGCAGTGATTTTCACTCTCTGCTTTCCAGTTGCCAGTGGCCCATTTCATGAGCACAACTTGCTATCCCTTATTGGAGCTAGATGAGCTTTAAGACCCCTTCCAACCCAAACCATTCTATGATCTTAAGTGTATGAGATGGCCTGTGATGCCTTTTGTCTGAAACTTAGGCATATTTTGTTCAGATAACTCAAATATAGTAGCTGTCCAGCTCTTTTATCTGTTCTGTCCTCATCGTTGTGTTTGTCACTTGAATAGTCTTTAAGTCATCTGCATGGTTTATCATCCCCATTGATGTAACATTGATGTAAATGCCAGATACTTTCAGACTGACTGTCAGTTGTTAAATTTCACAAGGAATTTGAACATTTGATGGTTATTCAGCAGCAATGATGATTTAAGATCTTTCAGTTTTACAAATCCATACATTACTTGTTACCATTGGAAAGTCCTTGTTTCTTTAATCAAGTCCTACCAAATTAAACCAAATGTCTCACTAAACTGTCATATTGTCAGAAAATGAGTAACTCTTTGTTTCTTAAGTTCTACTTATCAGAAAAGCAATATGGTTGGCCTGAGTTACTATACATTCACTTCATTCTTCATCAGTTGATTTCTGTATTATATCTGTGATAGATGTCAGGCTGCCTGTTCTAACTTGCCTCCTCTTCTTTTCCCTTCTTAAATATCCACACAGCATTAACCCAGTTCTAATCTCTTGGTAGCTGCTTCAGTATTAATCAGTGAGTCAGATTCCTCTTTGCTGTCTCATTTACTGGCTACAAGTTAAATGAGCCTGCGTATTTCAAGCTGTTTGTCGTTGAATAGGTATAGTTTAATATAATTCTTGGTTATTAATGGACTGGAAAAAAAACCCAACTTATTTCTTACGAAACAATCATGTTATTGTAGTTATTTGCAAAATCCAGAGCAAAACTTCTCACTGAACACTTCAGCCTTTGCTATAAATTATTAACAATGTCCCATCTCCATCAAGTCCATTGCTCAGTTTGCAAGGTTTCAATACGCCTAAAAAATGTTTTATTGTTCTTTGTGTTTTTTCAAGGCATGTATCTTTTTCTTCATGTACTCAGCTTCTTTCAAGTCTCTGCATGGCCTCAGATTGTTATAGATCACACTCTGTTTCCCTATTGTTCTAGGAGTTTACATGCTCCCTTTTTATTTCTTCTTATTCTTCTATTTTGACACTGAATGAAGAGGTCCCTTTGTCAAAATCTGATCCTATTTCATCATTGGAGGATCACTGGAAGAATTCCATTTAGAAGGAGACCACCAATATGGCTGAGTCTTTAAGCTGTTGGAAGCAGGTTGAGGCTGTATATCCAGAGGGCTCCATCTGATCTTGGAGTTTCTATCAAGAAACCACACATTAGTCACATAATATCACCCATAGCCCTTTAGATCATAGAATCATAGAACAGTTAGGGTTGGAAAGGACCTTAAGATCATCCAGTTCCAACCCCCTGCCATGGGCAGGGACACCTCACACTAAACCATGCCACCCAAGGCCTCATCCAACCTGGCCTTGAACACTGCCAGGGATGGAGCATTCACAACCTCCCTGGGCAACCCATTCCAGTGCCTCACCACCCTCACAGTAAAGGATTTCTTCCTTAGATCCAATCTAAACTTCCTCTGTTTCAGTTTGAACCCGTTACCCCTTGTCCTGATCTTAAATATAAGAATCTTTAATACAAGAAGGGATGAATTTAATTCCATCTGTTCTTATTAACTGGTAAGATGTGGGCTCTCAGCCTTTATAAGCTTTTACCAGTTGCTATAAGCCCCCCCTCCCCCAAGGGAAAATAGCAGCACACTGACATCACCTTTATGACAGTGGCACAGATGTGCTGCTCTGATCTTCATTTCATGGCTTAGATTGACCTTTGCACAAAGATGCTGAAAAGGAATCAGTTTTCCAGATCTCAATATCTACTGGAAGGGGTTTTCCTTGAGTCCATGTTTCTATTTCATTAATTAGTGTGAAATTTAATTGCAGTTAAGTGGAGACAGAGAAACATTGCCTGTAATGGGCTTTCTTTCAGTGTTTTCAAATACCATACATTTTTGTGGGTAACTTGTCATGAGTAAGCTCAGGAAAGGGATGTTACTGACAGTGAAAACTATTCCTCAGTTATAGTTTACTGTTTCTCTCCCATTATTTTCTATGTAAACTAGAAGATGGCTTCAAAGCCTGTTTTGCAGCCAGGTCTTACATTTCTGTTGGATATGTGCAATGATGCATTCTCTAAGGTTTTTACGTGTAGTTAAACTTGAGCTATGTAGTAGAGATACATCTTGATAGTGTTAAGAGAAGTGGTGTGAAGTATACTACCTATGCAGTGTACTAGATGACCTGTAAAATAAAGAATCAATCCCCTCTTTCCATCTCTGACAGGATTTCAGCACCACTGTTTATGCTGGAACTGTAAAGCTCCAAAAGAAACACTTAAACAGTTCACTTTGAGTGATCAGAATCTGATGCTCAGTAAATAGGTAGTTAGAGGTCATTGAATCTCTGTGTTTAAATGAAAACCTCTCCCACCATCACCAGCTTTTCCTATTGGAGATGTTGGAGCGAGTCCAGAGGAGGCCGTGGAGATGCTGCGAGGGCTGGAGCAGCTCTGCTCTGGAGCCAGGCTGAGAGAGCTGGGCTGGGGCAGCCTGGAGAAGAGAAGGCTCCTGAAGGGGAGACCTTAGAGCAGCTCCAGTGCTTAAAGGGGCTGCAGGAAAGCTGGAGAGGGGCTTTGGACAAGGGCCTGTAGGGACAGGCCAAGGGGAATGGCTTTAACCTGCCCGAGGGGAGACTGAGATGAGCTCTTAGGCAGAAGCTCTTCCCTGTGAGGGTGCTGAGGCGCTGGCACAGGGTGCCCAGAGAAGCTGTGGCTGCCCCATCCCTGGCAGTGTTCAAGGGCAGGTTGGACACAGGGGCTTGGAGCAAGCTGCTCTAATGGAAGGTGTCCCTGCCCGTGGCAGGGGGTTGGAACTGGATGAGCTTTAAAGGTCCATTCCAACCCAAACCATTCTGGAATTCTATGGTTCTATCTTCCACTTTATTTGATTTTATCATACCTTAGCTTCCAAGCCTGTCCTTATTGCAGCCAGAAGCTTTTGCCTAGAAAGATGATAAGAACAGCATATGTTAGCTGTTTTCAAATATGGTAGCACATAACATAGCAGCAGCGTTGCACCTTGCTTGTGTTGTACAACTGTAGCATCACTTCATTATGCAGAGACTCTTTAAAAAGCAAAGCAGATCAAGGCTGTTAGCTGTTAACAGTGGCTACGCTTACACTAAGTATTTCAAAAGAAGCTCTGACTGAACTATCATTGGAATAAGATCTTGTTTAATTCTGGTAGAAATGACAATGAAGTCAAGCATCAAAAGGGCTTTGTGAGGCTTTTAATTAAGAAAATCTAATGATATTCCAAACAGTATTAGTCCTAGTGGTTACTTATATTTGTATACCTTCTCCAGTAAAGATGCATCACATACTACTTCAGGTTGTAAAACATGTACATGGGACCACTCTAGGCATCCAGCTGGTCCAGACTGGTTGCATTTCTATAGTGTTCAGTTCTTATTGATGATGACACTCATAGAACCATAGAATGGTTTGGGTTGGAAAGGACCTTAAGATCATCCAGTTCCAACACCCTTCCATGGGCAGGGACACCTCACACTAAACCATGCCACCCAAGGCCTCATCCAACCTGGCCTTGAACACCGCCAAGGATGGAGCATTCACAACCTCCCTGGGCAACCCATTCCAGTGCCTCACCACCCTCACAGTAAAGAATTTCTTCCTTAGATCCAATCTAAACTTCCCCTGTTTCAGTTTGAACCCTTTACCCCTTGTCCTGTCACTACAGTCCCTGATGAAGAGTCCCTCTCCAACATCCTTGTAGACCACCTTCAGATACTGGAAGACTGCTATGAGGTCTCCATGCAGCTTCTCTTCTCCAGGCTGAACAGCCCCAACTTTCTCAGCCTATTGTGAATGATCTCTCAATTACTGTGAATGATTTCTCAACTGTTGTGAATGATCTCTGGTCCTTGCTAGCTGAATTGTGCAAAGGAATTCAAAAGGTATTGGCTGAGCAGAGCCAAAATCTTGGAAGAGTCCCTTCTAACAAATAAATTATATAGCTTATCAAGTTACACGGCTTGATACTGTTTGATTCACTATGATCAACATGGTCTTTGGGGATGAAGGGGTAAGGCAGTGTCCTGTGTCCCTGAGCAAGCACTTTGATACGTTCCCATTTAATGATGGAACTAAATTCTCATGGCCTAAGTAATTATAAGTGAACAGCCCTAAATAGACTTGTGAGGGTAGGGGTCTGGATCCCTGTGTGGTCGTTCACTTATGCACAACCTTGCTGTTGGACCTGCTGTTATTTTGTAGACTCATAGACTCATAGAATGGTTTGGGTTGGAAAGGACCTTAAGATCATCCAGTTCCAACCCTCACAACTAGGCTGTGTCGCCCAAAGCCCTGTCCAGCCTGGCCTTGAACACTGCCAGGGATGGAGCATTCACCACTTCCTTGGGCAACCCTTCACCCCTTGTCCTGTCACTCCAGTCCCTAATGAAGAGTCCCTCCCCAGCATCCTTGTAGGCCCCCTTCAGACACTGGAAGCTGCTCTGAGGTCTCCACGCAGCTTCTCTTCTCCAGGCTGAACAGCCCCAACTTTCCCAGCCTGTCTCCATACAGGAGCTGCTCCAGCCCCTAACCACCCTCATGGCCTCCTCTGGGCTTGCTCCAACAGCTCCATATCCTTTATCATATCCCAAATCCACCCAGATCTGGCTGCCACAAGCCTAGAAAACCCGAGTTCACACATGCTCAGTAGGTACCTATTCAGAGAGCAGTAGCAAAATTGTCTGCACTGAGAGTATTCCTTCCCTTTCCAACCCTCTCCTATTGCTACCAACCGGGCTGCACATATGGCATCCCTAGAAAGCAATTGAACGTGTGACAATGCTGGAGCTGCCAGGGTTGAGTGGCAATTTCTGTGCCATTGTTCTGCTCAGCATTGGGCCAGTGGAAAAAAAAATAGCCTGTGATGAGGGAATTAAAGGCTATTACAGATTACATATGCATGGGGGGCTGATCTGAAATCACACAAGCAATCTTAATACTGTTCTCTGCTCACTTTTGAGTGCTCGACTTGACGAACTTGGAGTTTCTTGAGCAAAAGCTTTTTTAAGGTGTAATTAAAGGTGGCTGTGGCTCTTTTAAGAGAATATTCTGGGTTGCACTTGCCAGCACTTGCCTTAATCTAAGCGCTGGATTTAGTCCTAAATCCAAGGGAACAATCATCAGGTTGTGTTTTGTTATGGAGAGAGCTTTTCACATTGATCTGAACCATTCCCTTAGATTTATACTGCCTGGAAGTTCAGTACTGGATCTTGCCTATTTTCTCTGGACAGGAAAAATATTCTTGTGTCATTAATGGTATTGTGTGCAGTTCTGGTGTCCTCAACATACGAAGGACATGGAGCTGTTGGAGCAAGCCCAGAGGAGCCCACGAGGATGATCAGGGGCTGGAGCACCTCCTGTATGAAGATAGGCTGAGAAAGTTGGGGCTGTTCAGCCTGGAGAAGAGAAGCTGCGTGGAGACCTCAGAGCAGCTTCCAGTGTCTGAAGGGGGCTACAAGGATGCTGGGGATGGACTCTTCATCAGAGACTGGAGTGATAGGACAAGAGGTGAGGGTTTAAACTTGAACAGGGGAAGTTTAGATTGGATATAAGGAAGAAATTCTTCCTTGTGAGGGTGGTGAGGCACTGGCACAGGTTACCCAAAAAAGCGAATGCTCCATCCCTGGCGGTGTTCAAGGCCAGGTTGGACAGAGCCTTGGGTGCCATGGTTTAGTGTGAGGTGTCCTTGCCTATGGCAGGGGGTTGGAACTGGATGGTCTTAAGGTCCTTTCCATCCCAAACCATTCTATGATTCTATGATTTGCCGTGTCACACACTTTACAGCTTTCCCAGACAGTACTTTTGTATCCATTTGCTGAGCATTTATACAGGAAAATAAAGGATTTTTTCCTTTCCAAGTGAACTGTTGGAAAAATCTCTTGGATTTCAAGCTTATGTGAAGAAACTAGAAATTAGAAAATAAAGTAAAACATTCTTAGACTGCTTAACAAATAGTCACATATTTGTCATCCAATGCAGTTAAAACAATAAGAAACTCCTGGATACATGTGCAGATCTATAAAGTGTGTCAATTAATGCTGAATTTCCAGCTCTTCCAGCATACACTTGAAGGCAGTCATTTTATTCAGTTATTAGAGTTTTACTTACTATTTTATTAGAGTATTATTTTATTATTATATTATTAATAGTATTATTATTTAGTGTGAGGTGTCCCTGCCCATGGCAGGGGGGTTGGAACTGGATGATCTTAAGGTCCTTTCCAACCCTAACTATTCTATGATTCTATGATTCTATTATTAGTAGTATTATGAGTATTATTATTAGACTAGTATTTTATTATTTACTATTTTATCAGAGTTTTATTCATGCTCTAAGTAAAGCTCAAGTTAAAGCTCTGCTTTGGCCATCAAGGGATTCTGAGCTTGTCATTTTGTTCATTTTTCTTACATCAACTAGCACAACCCAGCTGGAGCTCCGGTGCTATTAGAATGTACATGGTGACTAATAACACTAATGCAGTTTTCAGCTGATGGAAGGATTATACCCCAAGCAGCGCTCTCAAATAATTTACTTGTCTTGTAATAAAATCATGTTCATGTTCAGAAGGAGGCATGAGCAGGCAGCCTCTGAGAGGTTGCCTCTCACATCACGTTCTACAACAGTATTTAGGTCTTAACCCTTAAACTGGGATGCTCATTTGAACACTGATCCCACCTCTGTTGTGCTGGGGTGATAGATGAAAGCAGGGATTCTTTGTGGCTTTTACACAGCAAACTGCATTTCTTGGACTTTAAGCAACCCCTTATATTCATTTTGGAAAGCAGGTTTTCTGATATCATAGAATCCCAGACTGGTTTGGGCTTGACTGGGACTCAAAGCTCATCCAGTTCCAATCCCTGCCATGGGCAGGGACACCTTCCACTAGAGCAGCTTGCTCCAAGCCCCTGTGTCCAACCTGCCCTTGAACACTGCCAGGGATGGAGCAGCCACAGCTTCTCTGGGCACCCTGGGCCAGCGCCTCAGCACCCTCACAGGGAAGAGCTTCTGCCTAAGAGCTCATCTCAGTCTCCCCTCGGGCAGGTTCAAGCCATTCCCCTTGGCCTGTCCCTACAGGCCCTTGTCCAAAGCCCCTCTCCAGCCATTAGGTAGAAGGCTACTTCCTTATATCTAATAGAGATAAGAAGGAAGGCAGCATGTGAGAGGTTGTTTATTTACCTATGTAAATTGCACCCCTTTTAATTAGGGTTTTACATTTTATATGTGTGTAATGAAATGGCCTTTGTTAAATTATACTGTCCATACCAGGCTAGCCCAGAAGCATAGTAATTGCAAAGCAAGGTAGGAGGCCCTGTGGTGGTGCTGCCTGTCCTCATTTCTCTAATTGAAGTGAGTACCCCAATGGGAACACATTATTTCTAATATTATACACACAAATTAAAACTCCATTTAGAGGTACAGTGGGACCATCTTATAATTGACTTTGATCTTGACGAAAGACCTCACTAATATTTATAGGGATATGGTCTCTGCCAGAAAAGATACCTAGAAGGGAAAATATTATTTTACTGAGAGGGGCCTGAGCATGTGTTGCACCACATTTACTAGAGCTGTGGGGCTGAAATACATCTCTTCAGTGCAGTAAGCTGCTTCGTGGCAGCAAAGTGTTGCTAAAGTCCATCTCTCAATCTCCTGTTGTGCTTTCATAGTGGTATAGATGCTGAAGGGAATGACAGATTGTATTTAAGCAGACAGCTCCTTGGATAAACCACACTATTTCTATGTCTGTCTTTTAACTCTAGGTTAACACTTAGAAATGCCCCTTAAAATACCCATAAAAATATTTACATTTACCCATTTAAAACTGCATTTTCCCTTTTCCTGCAGGAAATGAGGAGCATCCAGCAAGCTGCTATAGCACTAGAAGGGCCGGTGATCATCTATTAGCGGTTTTGAATGGGCAGGCAATCACTTGAAAGTCTTTGATCCCCAGGGGTAATTAGGAAGACATTGAATAGGAAGTGCTGACTCTTTGCATTGAACAAACATTGAGTTGAACTGCTTCATTTTATAACGTGTCTTTCTAGTCACTTCCTTAAAGGTTTCAAAGAAATGCGAATGCTTCAGCTGGAAGCTCTCTTTTTTTTTCTTCCCTATTAAGAGCAATTGGGAACTAAATTAATATATAAAGTGTTCTCCTTAGAAGGAGCTAATACTATTTGGTAGACCATCTGCTGCTGTCTTGGAAAGCTTTGCTACAGCTCTGCAGTCAGGAGGGGTCAAAAAATAACTGGTTTGTGTCGAATCAAAGCAAGTAAATGCATTTGCAGCTGGGACTTTAGGTGATTACCACAATGCTTTGTTTTCCCCAGAGGCAGTTCCCACTCTGATGGCAGAATTGTAAGAGGTAGGAATTTGAATTCCTCCTTTGTACGTGGTGATTCTGAGGGAGGGAAGGAGGAAGCCTGAATTACCTCTGAAAGAAACGCTGCTGGTACATGCGTAGTTTGAGCTCTGGATGTGGAGGAATGGCCAGGCAGCAGGCAGGGTCCCAGGTATTACTGGAGGTGTTCCATAGCATGTGTCTTTACTGAGCTGGCTGTGAAAGCACCTACCACTTACTTAAGGTCCTAAAACCCCACCATAGAATCCCAAACTGGTTTGGGTTGGAAGGGACCTTAAAGCTCATCCAGTTCCAATCCCCTGCCATGGGCAGGGACACCTTTCACTAGAGCAGCTTGCTCCAAGCCCCATCCAACCTCACCTTGAGCACTTCCAGGGGTGTATGTGTAAATCCAAACTATATGTCTAAATGATGTGAATTCCTGATGTTAAGAACCATTGGGATCTTTAGTCAGGATCCTATATTTCAATCCCTGACTTGAGAACCTGTTAGATACTTGGGTGCTAAATAGCTGCAATGCTCAGTGTCCCTTGCCCTTATAGATAAGCAACATCTTGGATCTGTCTGGTCCAGGACTTGACCGTATAAACAAGGCGAGCAGGTAAAAGGTACTGCATCCATACTTACTGCTTTTACCCTCTTCCAACATCAGTCAGGCCACAGGGCCGTTTCCGTCCTCAGCTGCATTGGTATGTTCTGCCATGCTGGGACACAGAAGCCTTGTCTAGCACTGAAATGGAACAGAAGTATAAGAAGAAAACAAACTGGTTGATAGCTCTTTTTTTTAGTGTTTGTTTTACTGTTTCCATTCTCTTAATATCTTCTTTGATTTATTGAGGATTGACAAACCAATGATTATTTCATGCTGAAAAGCTCTTTTTCATAACATGGAATGTCACAGAAATATGATTAATTCTGCAACAGTCAATTCTCCCACTTCTACAGAAATCATCTGATGTCAGTGTAGAGAGACACAGCTATCCAGGTAATTACAGGCGAGTTGATTCCAGAGACAGGAGGGAAGGCAATACATTTCCTTGAGTCAAAATTAGCCTTGAGTAATTCACTGGTGGAATTTAGCTCCTTTTTTGTCAGCAAGGAGAAAACACAAACCTCAGGTCTCATTTTAGAGGCTATGTTATTATAAGTCTGCTGTCGAAGCTGAAGGTTAAAGAGGAATATGTAGCCACCACATACCTTATGCTTGAATGCTCAAAACGAGGGCAGAGCAAAGGTGCAAGATGTATAAATGTCTTCTCAACCACTGACTGAGCTTCAGCTCTTTTTCCTGTTCCAAGCTCCTTTTACTTTCTTCCTCACTCTTTCCTGATGTTCTTTCTCTCTGCTGTCACCAGTGCAGTGAGGTGCTTTTCGGAGGCAAACTCTTCTCCACATAGAGCCCAGTGTTAGCACGGCTGAGCTGAGGAGAGTGCCGTGACTGTGCAGAGGAATCTGATGTTTCCAAAGCTTGTGCATTGCCCTGTGTTATTTGTGCAAAATGTACTGAAATAGGATCATAAAATCCCAGACTGGTTTGGGTTGGAAGGGACCTTAAAGCTTGCCCAGTTCCAACCCCCTGCCACAGGCAGGGACACCTTCCATTAGAGCAGCTTGCTCCAAGCCCCTGTGTCCAACCTGGCCTTGAACACTGCCAGGGATGGGGCAGCCACAGCTTCTCTGGGCACCCTGTGCCAGCGCCTCAGCACCCTCACAGGGAAGAGCTTCTGCCTAAGAGCTCATCTCAGTCTCCCCTCGGGCAGGTTCAAGCCATTCCCCTTGGCCTGTCCCTGCAGGCCCTTGTCCAAAGCCCCTCTCCAGCTTTCCTGCAGCCCCTTTAGGCACTGGAGCTGCTCTAAGGTCTCCCCTTCAGGAGCCTTCTCTTCTCGAGGCTGACCTAGCCCAGCTCTCTCAGCCTGGCTCCAGAGCAGAGCTGCTCCAGCCCTATAGACATCCTTAGGTAAAGATAGTTTCAGTGCATGGATCATTCTTAGGGGAAACACTGCCTAGTTGTTTCAGATGAGAAGCTCAAAGGACTTTGTCTTTCCTACATGCTGTTTGCTCTCTGCACCATGCTCGCAGTGGTGATGATTAACTTGGTGCTTTGTTGAGCTCCCAGTTCTGAGAAACTCTTCAGGGCAAGTTCAGTTGTCAATAGTAAAACTGTTGTTGTTTTATTCATTCCTTAGAAAGCACCAGGCCAGCTGCAGTAGGAAAAGGAAGAAGAGGATAGGAGAAGACAGGACAGGAGAGAAGAGTTCCTGCAAGCTGCTGTGAGAGTGCCTTTAACAAAGACTCTCCAAGCAGCCGGTGGCTTCAGCCATCGCCTTAATTTCAAGCATCACAATTGATCAGTTTGGTTATTTATTACACTTAGCTTGCTGCAAAGCAACGAGCTAATAAAGGACCAGCAGTGTGGTTTCCAATGTTCTGCTGACAGGGGTGGTTTCTGGGGGTCTCATATGCTTCAGTAAGCATGTCTTATCTTTTCTTCTCCCTGTGATCTATCACAATCATCTGCCTCTCTCTGCAAATTCCTTCGCTCCATCAACCTGTCCCAAATGATGTCCATTTTGTTGACTATGTGAATTATTACCTTTGTTTGTCCTTTTTCATCCCAAATGCTGTACGAGTTTCTTTGTTCTCCACTTTGCTGAGTAAAGTATTTTGACTTAAGTGTTTTGCTGTGTCATAAGCAAGTGGCAATAATACAGCGATACCCAAAAGCCTGTGTCTCTTCAAAACAAACTTGGAAATAATTTTCCTCTTTATTTGGCTTGATAACGTCAGCTAATGTTGCTTATGACCTCCACAAGCAGCTATGGAGTCAGAATAGTGCAATACACATAAAGATAATGTATTAAAACATCAAGAATCATTATCCTGAATACTTGGTTCCACCAAGATGAACTTTGATTTATTTGGATGGTTAAACAGCTCAGCTGGTGCTAAACTGTGGGTAAATTCACTTTGCTAAAGTGAATCTGAGTCCATCAAATGGACAGCCACATCACACTGAACTGCTGAACTCAGCAAAGTAACCAAACCTTGAAAGGATGGGAGTTTGGCTTCCTTCTTTTCCCCACCTGAAGGCAGCCACAAGTGAGTTAGGACTCAGGATAAGTTGGTTTATTCTGCCATGGAAAACTCTGTTGTTGGCTCAGCAAGTTTCAGGGCACTTTTTGCTAGTCCTTAGCTACAGTTAAAAGGTTGTGAAAGTCAAAGATTTAATGTCAAAACAGGAGTATAATGGGCCAGAGACCCCAGGTGCCTTTATATCATCTAAGCTGTTGGTGCTGAACCAGCCCAGAAAGGACACATGCAGGGTTTCCCCTAAGTCTTGTTTCCGTTCCAAGAGAAGGCAGACATGGGAGTTTTATTAGCCATGGGAAAGAGAAGCAAAGCTTCTGCAAAGGGCATGTCAGGAGGCTTCCCAGGCAGTGAAAGCTACATGGCATTTTACAAAAGGGAACATTTTAATGATTGTTAATTGCAGTGTGCTCTTTTAATACATGGGGGGCCTTCAATAGCTCAGTATCTTCTGAGCATCCTGTTGGGGAGGGAGAGGGAGAAGGACAAGAGGGGCTTTTAGGAAGGCATTTGCTCTTTGTGAGCCTCATCTTCCATCTAGCTGAGCAAAGAGGGGGAGAGAAAGCCAGAGAAAATGTCAACAGTGGGTTCCATTGACCTGGAGACTGAGAACATCAGGGATCTCAAACTATTTTTACAGCTTCACTTTGCTTTCAGGAACATTAACACTTCAAAGTATATGGTTGTGCCTCTCATCCATTGTTCTGGGGTTTTTCCTTGATTATGGTCTTCTTTTTCTTTCTGTCTCACAAGAAAGAACTTTGCATCAATTTAGCACAGGACAAGGCTGATTTGTACCTCTCTTAAACCCTTTAAACATCTGAGTGCATCAACAGTTTCACACATCCCACTGACATGTAGAGACCCAAAACATCCACTGCTGTTACTGCTTGACCTTTTAGCATGAATGCAGCAGTTCGGGGGAGCAAGCAGAAGAATGAATGTTCTACCAGCTTGTCACTGCTATTTGGAAGATACTAACATTAAAAACTTGATCAGAAGACTTCCTAACAACTGCCTGCTACTGGAGTGTGTTTCCAAAGTAAACCCAACTCTTTGTTCCTGTTTCAGGGAGGCTCCTGTGGATATCACCTACCTGCAGCAGCAATTGCATGATGCATGTTTGCTTTATGGGTGGGAATATTTATAAGCTTTTGTTTTGTGGTTAGAAACATCAAATCAGAAGCCCTGGATAAAGCACTAGCTCCAGGCTTTTGCACCTCTTTCTGAACTCCTTTTAAGCCACTTAGTAACCAAAATGATTTTCAAATATATCTCTGTTCCTCGGATGCTTGTGCTTTTGCTTGCATGGTGTGCATAGATCTCATGGGTCATCACTGGAGACCTTCTTACAGCCTTCCAATGCTTAGAGGGAGCTTGTAAGAATGATGGAGAGAGGCTTCCTACCTGGGACTGTAGTGACAGGAGAAGGCATAATGGTTCCAATTGAAGAGGGTAGATTTACATTTGGTATAAGTAATTCCTCCCTGTGAGGGTGCTGAGGCGCTGGCCCAGGGTGCCCAGAGAAGCTGTGGCTGCCCCATCCCTGGCAGTGTTCAAGGGCAGGTTGGACACAGGGGCTTGGAGCAAGCTGCTCCAGTGGAAGGTGTCCCTGCCTGTGGCAGGGGTTGGAGCTGGATGAGCTTTAAGTTCCCTTCCAACACAAACCAGTCTGGGATTCTTTGCTTCTGTGATCTATGTGATGATGGTATCAATGAACACAAGAAGCTTTTTACTTCAGACAAAATCCATTCACCAAAGACTAAAGTTAATGTATTAATGCAAGCCTTTTATCCCTTTCATAACACAGTATCTATATTACAGGTTATTCTGTCATATTTTCTATATTGGGACATAGTAAGACAATTTTCAGGCGTTCAGGGATGAATGGTGGTATTGAATGGTTGATTCAGTGGCTCAAAGGGATGGATAGTGTCAAAAAAACCCTTAGCACACTTCCAAACTACAGGTTCTGTCGTTACACTGAAGCAAGATGTTTCCTTCATAAGACATTTCCTCTCAGGTGTTTTTAAATGGATTTTACATGCCTGGAAGAAATGCTTATAGCTTTCTAACCCATCCCAAGCAATGCTGAGTTCTTCGCCTTCATTTTCTTGCAGTAGATAATGATCCACAAGCAACAAAGTCCTCCTAAGGAGAGGAGAAGAGACAGTGTCCTTCCAGGGAAACAATGGGCTTTCATTGTGTTCCTAAGAGCTTGTGTGGCACTTAGACTGTGATACCCAAAGGACAGAGCAAACAGCCCACTGGCTCGGTTCTTGCCTGAAGCAGTGATGCCCAGTATAAGCTCACGCAAATCATTGAATATGAAGTTGGAACTGGTAGGTGGAGTTGGGATTAAACACTTAGGGTTTGAAGAGGCATCCAGGCTGCTTGCTGTATAGGACTGCCTGGGTCTGAAGTAGTGAACAGTACAGGTTTCATTCCACTTGGAGCTGCAAACATCCAGTGGCACTTGGGTAACACTGCGGTCCTTGGAGAGGTCCAGCCTGAATGGCATTCTCAGGCAGCATCCAACACTGAAACCTACTGGTGGAGCAGTCCATGAAATGCCTGTTAGGGCTTGTGAACCTATGAGTAAGGAGTAACTTAAATGAATGAACACACAATCACACTTTAATGCCCAAACAAGTCCTTTAATCTGCTGTAGTTCTCTTTTTCCTTGCAGTGAAAGAGAAATAACAGGTTCCTACCTGATGAGGTTCCATGAGGTCAATAGCTCTGAAGTGCCCAGGCACTCGGGTGAGAGCTGTATAAACACAAAGATGCTGTGCAAGCACAGACATGCCAAATGCTTGATGCAAATTCCTTGCTTCCAGCCTGATTTCCTCTCTTCCCTTGCACAGTTTCTCTGCCAAGGAAATGGACTTTCAGACGCCTAAAGTATCCTGGTTGACTTACCAGTTGTGTTGCTGGCATTCCTTCTTGGAATGTGTACCTGGATAAAAACATTCAGGTTTTGAGCAGGTCCTCAGGAGACCTTCCCCACTGTGATTCCTTGCTGTTGGAAGCTTTAGGACTGTATTTTCTTTCCTAATGGTTAAGACTTTATTAACAAGGTAAAAGGAGAGTTTTGCTCTTGCTGTGTTTTGTGATGTAGTAGTGCAAAGACAACCTTATTCATGTTAATAAATGGTAAACAACCTAATTGAGATTAAAGTGGGAAAAAAAATCACTGATTTTGCTAAAATCACCTAAACATGCTGTTTGTGGAGAACTACTCAGATTACTTTTCAGTCCTCTTGAAAAGATTATTCCTGATGCACATGCTTAAACAAACTAACCTCTTGTCCCTAACAGCGTTCGCCAGGCTCAGCGATATCTTTGAGAAGGAAATAAGAACTATGGGCTGTGGAAACACTCTATTTCTTCACTGGTTCTGTTTATGTTAAGTGGCTGTGATGCTTCTGTCATTGTAGAGTTACTTGGAGAAATTAGAGTGGTATCACACAAAGCTAAATGGTGCTGTTTGGTTTCAAACCTTGAGGAGGTAATCTTTGATCTGAATAGGAGGAGCTGAGTTATACTAAGGAGCACTCGCTCGTAGTCGCATTTGTGGTGCTGGATCTTAAACTGCCTTAGTTTTTATTTGGTCTTATATAGGAAAAGCTGTCAGAGATATCTGTGTTTCTGGGTATAATTGGTGGGTTTAAACAAAATTCAAAGGAATAAAAAAGAACCTATATAATACATTATGAATACAGTAGCATAAACCAGAGTGCGGTTTCCTGGCATCTATTGGTATGTTGTTAAATACTACTCCTTGTATTTCTGTGTTCACCACATTGTCACCCCAGCCCTTTTCTGAAGCACTGTGCCTGGTTATTCCCTCACACAGGCCGTGAGTCAGGAGTGGTTCTACTGGAAGCAGCAGAATGGATTGGTACAGGTGATCTAAAACGAGTTTAAGTGGGTGGAAAGACCTAGGGAGTTGGTATGGTAGAAGCAGCAGGGGCTGTCTGATGACATTAATGCCATTCTTATCCTACAGCAATCAGCACTCATAAGGCAAAGTGGAGCCTTTAGAAGTGCCCCTGTAGTTCTGAACCTCTCCCCAACAGAAAAAGATGACTTTTCTCATTGCTCACCACAGCCATGCACCTGTTTGGCCTAAACTGGCACCTGCAGCCGATGGAAGGGCAGATGTATGAGATCACGGAAGACACAGCCAGCAGTTGGCCAGTGCCAACGGACGTCTCCTTATATCCTTCGGGGGGCACAGGGTTAGAGTTACCTGACAGGAAAGGCAAAGGAACCAGTGAAGGTATGGTTGGTGTGTGTCCATGTTGTGAGTCTTCTGTCTGCCTCTCAACTCCAGCCATCCAATCTCATGTTCCATTACCCTCAATGCTGCCATCACCAGGTGCTTTTCCCAGTCTTTCACATCTAGAACTAGTAGTCGTCGGTCTTGTTTCCTTGTGTTTTCTAAGTTTCATATTCTTCTGATGTCCACTAACATCATAAAACTATATGCAACTTCACCACAAATACAAAGTGGAACCATCTGTACCATATCTCACAGGCTTCAGGTCATTGTGAAACCCTGCCTCGAGTGGCTTGTTTTCATGGCAATACTAATGTGTCTTGAATATTGAATGACTCCTTGAGCACTGGATCAAGTCTCCCTACACTAGTAAAACATGTTTGAGTTTGCCTATTCGTTGCCATTTAGTACCATATGTTTTGAAGACCAAAATATTTACTTTACAGTGTGGTTTTTGGCACCCCAGAGTTGGACATCTCTTTGCAGAAGTAGCCAGATAAAAGGGCATCCACAAAGCATCACGATGTTGACAGCTTGTGATTGTAACTGAAATCACTGCAAGTGATGGGCCTTCAGTTCTGCAGTGCATTATCCAACAGCTTTATATCTTACTGTGCTTTGTATAGAGGCAGCACTGCCAACAGTACCTGTAAGCTCAAAGGGGAAGTGTTTTATCCCTCCTAAGACTGAGATGGAGAAATGAGAAACTCAGATTTTCGGAAAGCTCTTTTGTCTGTCAAGCTTCTCTATACAAGGTTAACAGAGTCCAGGCAAATTGAAGTCATTGGCTATTTTTGTTAGTTTTTTTCAGGGAGGAAGTTTTGTGGGTAAGAGATAAGAACAATGCTACTGTTCTGGCAACTCACTGCACTCTGAAGTTTACACAGAGTCCCCTAGACTTTGGCTGAGAGCCTATATTTTGATGTTTCATTTAAATTAATAGTAGCATTTTTTGTTCTTATCTGTCTTTATGAGTCCAAATAAAGGCCATAATTATGTGTGTTCCTTTAAAAACAGTGTATTTGCTAGCAACTGATGGCTGACATCAAGTTACTACAAAGACAAATCAGCTAAGTGAGTTATTCTCAGCAAGCCTGACTAGACAGTGCAGCAAGCTGCAGATACCCCTGCTGTTGTAGTCAAAAATACTTCATAACAGATCCTTTTCCTATCCCTAACTTGCCATATGTTTCATTTCCCCAACATCTAGTTTGGATCTGTCCGTTTCCTTTAAAAAGTCAAAATGAGAAGAAATGGATGTATGCAAAACTGCCATCCAACTGATGGAAAGACCTCCACATGATTTCTTTTCCAGCCATGCTTACAGTGACAGCAGTAGAAGTGTTGACTGCTTCCAAAAAGCTCTATTAAAAGAGAAATATGGGAAATACCCTGCTTATATCATTAGGAGATACCTCAAGTTAGTGCTTCATATAGATCTCAGGGAACCTTGGCTGAAAGAGGATAGATATAGATTAGATCTTAGGCAGCAGCTCTTCCCTGTGAGGGTGCTGAGGTGCTGGCCCAGGGTGCCCAGAGAAGCTGTGGCTGCCCCATCCCTGGCAGTGTTCAAGGCCAGGTTGGACACAGGGGCTTGGAGCAAGCTGCTCTAGTGGAAGGTGTCCCTGCCCGTGGCAGGGGTTGGAACTGGATGAGCTTTAAGCTCCCTTCCAACCCAAACCATTCTATGAATCTATGGATCTGTAGGTTTTAGAGGACAGTATCTTGTCCTGAATGTGCTAGCAGTGCTGCATGGCTGCTCTTCCAAACCAAAATGCATGTGATTGAAATTTATTGTATAATGGATGGAAATACATTTGAAAGTCTTCTTGATCACAGTGAAAGAGGCTGGGATGTGTTCGAATATCCTTCCTTACAGCTGCTTGGAATGAATCATTACCAATGGCTTGCCAATTCCCAGTAACAGTCATCCCTTCTCATCTGTGCCAGTGCTCCAGTACTGTGTTTAAACCCCTCCCTGTTTAGCAAAGCACTTAAGCACTTGCTTATATTTAAGCATGTGATTAACTGCAATTGAAGGCAGAGAAATGTGTGTTCTGAAGTGTTTTGATGAGTCAGGGTACCTTGCTGTCAAAAATACCAGCAGATTCAGCAAGGCCTGAAATGAAATTGTTCATTTTGATATCCAAATAAATTAGGAATAGTTGCTATGGCAACTAAAAAGTTCAAGGTAATGTGTAGAAAGAGCAAAGTAATTGACAGCCCAATTAAGAATTCAGACCTGAAGTTAATTCTAAGGAGTTAGATATTCTGATTAAAACCTCATTTCTGATTAGAAGCTGAATTGGCTCTAATTGTACTTTGGGAAGTATCCTGTCCATAGGGCATCATCTTACTATAGGCTGAAACTGATGGAACACGGATGGATTTTAGGGACTGAATTCAGCCTTTCTTTAGACTTCTGTGTCAGGATAAATGTCAATTGCTGGCAGCATGATGTGATAGCTCTGAGGATGTCAGCTTCTCAGACATGAATTGTCCACCAAGAGGAGACATGAACTTTGTGTGTTCAAAGAAGTATTTCTGTGTTATTATCTCGTGCAATCACAAAAGCATTTCTGCTCACGTGAACAAGTGCTGCTCTCTGTACAGGCAGGACACGTACTGCACTGATTTCCTCCAGGCCATCTCTTGCACAGCAACATCCATCATAGCCAGGCTGGATGGGGCTTGGAGCAAGCTGCTGTAGTGGAAGGTGTCCCTGCCCGTGGCAGGGGGCTGGAACTTGATGAGCTTTAAGGTCCCTTCCAACCCAAACCATTCTATGACTGTATGTTCTATCATATTAGGTCCTCAGCTTCCCTGATTCACTCCAATCTACAATCTTTATTAATGGACAATCAGGCTGCATATCAAATATTTTAGGTTTTCATCTGAATTTCTAAGAATCTATAAAACATGTCAGTAGTAATCAGAAGAATAAAAGCCTTCACTTGGACCAAACTATGTGATGCCTTTAGCTCTTTTTTAATGCAATCCTCAGTCTATTCATCTGAAATAATAGAATAAGAAACTTTACATGAAGATGTGGGAACTGTTTCCTTTAATCCTGACAGTGTAGCAAGTAATTTGTAGTATGCCATATAAATACTAACAGTCCAGCTGATAGAGTAATCCCTATTGGAAGCAAGCTGGTCGATTTGCATCCTACAACTGTACTCTATCAGCACAGAATGGTTCAGAAAGACCGTCCGTTTACCTAAGCCACTTCTGATTATCTCTATTAATATTCACATTGACTAAAAAAGGACAACAAGTCAGGTGATGTTCCCTCTGTATTTATGTGATAAACAAAGGTAAATGAGGATCTTATAAAATTAACAGTAGCCTTTTTTTGCTATGAATATGCATACACCCTTTGCTGTCTTGGCTGTGCTGGTATGACATGTCCTGCGTGATGTGGTCTAGGGTGAGGTGTCCCTGCCCATGGCAGGGGGGTTGGAACTAGATGTTCTTAAGTTCCTTTCCAACCCAAACCATTCTGTGATTCTATGAATACAACTTTTGCCACAAGATAGCACAGAAATGAACATGCCATCAAGCCCTACTCCAGCGGTGTACTTAAGCAGCTGCTGACTTTAAATCAAGGGTTAATCTTATTAAGAGCAAAAGTTCTGCTAAAGAGAAAGAAGATACAACGAGACACCTTCAGAGACTTCTTATGTTACCAGTTAATATGCATATAATTTATATACGGATTTTAGAAACAATTTATGTCTGTTTCTCCTGGAGAGTTAATGTTGGGATGGTATAAGGAGAAGTTTAAGGCTCCAGCCTTGGCGGTGTTCAAGGCCACTTTGGACAGAGCCTTGAGCAGCATGGTCTAGTGTGAGGCATCCCTGCAGGGGGTTGGAGCTGGGTTATCTTAAGGTCCTTTCCAACCCAAACCATTCTGTGATTCTATGATTCTAGGATAATAAATAAAATTATATAATATTAAGGGAAATATTATAATATGAAACAGTAAACTGAAAGGTTGTTCTACCACTCACCTTTTCAACACGCCAAGTAAATTCGAAGACTATTTGACCTGAATCCAGCTTGGAAAAAGATACTTTTGTTTCTGATTTCCTGAATGTAGATTCCGTAAGAAAGCCATCTCACAATGGGATTGTCCTACAAAAGGTTGTATGTACCTGAAAGGTTTCTCCTCATTTTGCTTGAATGGCTCAGTCTGTGAAAGACAGAGTAGTGTGCTGTGATGCATGGAGATAACATCAATTTGAATTCCTCAAATGAATATTAGTCCTTGTTGGAGACATGATGCTCTCCTTACTAAAGCCACGAATATTAGTCCTTGTTGGAGACATGATGCTCTCCTTACTAAGGCCAGAATCTTTCAGGTGACACTTCTGCATACTTCTGAACTAGAAGTGTCTTTAAATAAAGGCTCTTTGCTAAGCGGTTGCTGCCTTCATTGCCCTTCTGCCCCACAAGTAAAGCTGTGGTTGAAGCAAAGACTGAAAAGGCAACATTCTGGCACTTTAGTTTTCATTCTGCCCCTCATTCCCTGGGCTCCTTTTGGGTCCAGAGTTTTTGAAGCAGGCACCAGTTTTGGGGACTGTGAGTGTGTGAATTTTTAACCTGGAATCTCTCAGATGGGGTTTCAAGGGATGCTGAGCTCCCTGCTGTCTCCACTGCACATCGCAGCCTGTAGTGATTGCCATCTGCAGGCTCAGGCTCTCCCACCTGGTGGTTGCTTTATGAAACAGATGCCTCCATTGGCTTGTCTTTTGAAAAGATGCACGTTTATAACACACTTTACAGATTGTATTGAAACCCAATTAAAACCTCTCAGCCACTTTCTCTTCATGGCTTCAAGTTTGAAGAGGCTGGGGCTCCAGAGGCTAAGCACAAGAAGACATTTATCATTATAAGATTAGGGCTAAGTTTATCCTGGACATTGGGTAGATTTAGATTAGGCATGAGGAAGAATTTCTGTACTATGAGGGTGGTGAGACACGGCCCAGGGTGCCCAGAGAAGCTGTGGCTGCCCCATCCCTGGCAGTGTTCAAGGCCAGGTTGGACACAGGGGCTTGAGCAAGCTGCTCCAGTGGAAGGTGTCCCTGCCCGTGGCAGGGGGTTGGAACTGGATGAGCTTTAAGGTCCCTTCCAGCCCAAACCATTCTGTGACTCTATGATTCTGTATTTGTTAGTAGACACTACTCAAGTGCAGGGTGTGATTTCCTTCATTTTTCCCAGTCCTTTTCTTTTTCCTTTGGACTGTTGAGCAGATTTCAAATACTGTTACCACTGTCAAGAGTTAATTTTAACAGAGAAACATTTTCCTTTCCCCACTTAGCACCGTTCATGCTGCTGCTCTCCACACTTCCATTCCATTCTGTGATGTGTCTGCCTCACACTTACTACGCTTCTCTTTGCTAATTTAACAGTGACTTCTCCATCCATGAACTTATATTCATTTAGGATTTAATGTCAGATGATTTATCTTCCCTTCACAATGTAGTTACACATTCTCTGATGCTACCATCAAAACAAAAGAGCCATTTTTTCTCCAGGTTCCTCTTCCCATGTCCATGTTTTCAAACCAAACAGTTTCTGAAGCCAGGAATAACCCTGCCAGTTTTCCTCCCATAACCATATGGCTTGGCTAGACAAAGTACTCTGAAGACCTCGGGACACTAATTGCCTGGTTTACAAGATCAGTGTCAGAGATACCAGTCTGATTGGATTACTTTTAGGATCTTAGGCTAATCCAAGGTTTTTGTTCCTGTGTTTTGGCAGGAAAACCCAGTAGTTTCTTTCCAGACGACAGTTTTATAGACTCTGGAGAAATTGATGTTGGCAGAAGAGCCACACAGAAGATCCCCCCTGGTATCTTTTGGAGATCTCAGGTGTTCATCGACCACCCCGTGCATCTGAAATTCAATGTGTCTTTAGGAAAGGCTGCTCTGGTTGGCATCTATGGCAGAAAAGGCCTCCCACCATCACATACACAGGTAATGGGACTTCAGTTTAATAACTGTCTTAAATTGTGTGTCCTCATGGCTTATTGTTTTATTTCAGCTGTTTATTGCAAGGATTTGTTGCATGCTTCAAAGATGTTAAATGTCATCTGTCCAGAGAAAGATAATCAAGTGACAACTGCAGAGTTTACACACATTAACTCTATGGGCTATAGGCACGGGCAAGCAGGCGGTTACCTAAGGCAGCAAGCTGCCAGGGGAGGAAAAGGGGTTTGTGGGCTAGTGGTCACTGGTCACTCCTGGTAGCATGAGATACCACCTTCTCCCTCCAGAACCCAGCCACACTTAAACTACATCAAAACCCCCCATCTCTTAAGCACTCTGTGGCATCTCAGGGCTGTCTCCCTCTTTCAGCCACTGTCTTTCCCCTCTGAAGGTAAGAGCAGCAAGACCCGGCCGCTCACCCTCATAGGACCAAGATTCACTGTGTCTTCTGTGCTGAAATGCCTGGAGCCAACCCTTCACATCATGCATGTTGACTGCCAGATTAGAGTGAGATTGGTCAGGGCCCAGTAATTGGTGTATAACCAAACAAAACCAAGTTTTTATGAAAGCCTCCAGTTTAGTTAGACAGCAACTTTATTTTGTAGGATGAAAGTGGTTGCTTTTCTTGACACACCTTGGCAAAAGCCATGGCAAGAAATCCCATTCTGGGAAAAGCTCTGAAGAACCAGCCCTTTAAATAAGGATTTTGTACGTTACCTTCTCTACTTCCTGTTTTGGTTTCTAAGCTGCTCTTCACCAGATTGGTTAATACACAAGGGCATAACTCTCATTTCAATGCAAAGCATCTTACTCCCACGTGCAAGTTATCAAAGCATTACCAGGTTTATATTAATGCTGTAACTTACCCTTGCCCTCTGCTATTAACTGAAAAACCTACACAGCTGCTTGAGATTTACAGAAATTCCCTGCTTTTATTTTCTTCTTGAGCAAACAAATATGTTTATTACAGTCTACATATTAACACACCTGCAACTTATTTATGTCAAAGAGGTGTCATAAATCTGCACTTTCTCTGCCTACTTTTCTGCTGAATTCAAGTGTTCCAATAGGATCAGCAGGTCATAAACTCAGTGACACAGCAGTGCTGTTATTGCCCAGTTTTAATCAGACTCTTTTTACAAGGAGATTCAAACCTTCAAACTTAAACCTCCTGTATTAGTTAAATCAAAACTCAAGTCTTGGTCACATCACACTAACTGTAGATGAGAAGTCTGTATTGATTTTACTTGTTTATTATTGTTATTACTTTCTGTTATGGAACAGGAGTTCTTAGGTGAATAGTTTTAGTTCTTTAAATAACAAATGTGAAATTTAACACCTAAACCTCAGGTCTGTTGAACTTAAAGCAAAACCTTTTAGTGCAGCAGGGCACTAAACCCAACCATAGTAATGTTTTAAGCAATTAAGAAGCCCATGGCAACCTCAGCATTGCTGCTTTAGTTTTACCCTTTAACCTCATTTTTGCTGGGATATTCTGAGTGATTTATCCATGTTTCTTATTTAAAACACCACAGTTGTGGATCAGTTGAAGCCTCTGCTAAGAATGAGATGTTGGATGTGGGGTGTGGCACACGTTTCTCAATGTGACATGATGCACGAGGCAATGCATGTGCTGAGAACCCTGCTTTTTGTGTAGCCACTAACTGAGAGTTGCCAAGTATAGAATAAAATCATCATCTGGACCAAAACATCACCAAAAATAACTAGAGGGACAATAAAAACCAATGGTACACTTGGAGAAACAGATCACAGCTCCCACCCTGTTCTGATGAAATAACTTAATGAAGCTGCAGATATTGAATCAATACTGATGTATTTATTTGTTAATATTTAATTTGGGATTTTAAATGATCCCTTTTCCTAGATTTATTATTCTATAAACCTGCTGTCAATTACAACATTGTTCTCCTCTATTTATTTATATGACGTTCTATCTCACTGTAATTTATTAGTCTTAGGAGTCATTAAATAGGTATCTTGTTTTCTGTGCTGAAATTGTAAACTTGTCTCTTATAGTTAATACATTTGACACAAATCTCATCTTTCCTTTTGCACAATCCACAGTATCTGCTGCACCTCATAAATCTACCCAATGAGTTTTGTATTCCCAAGTTTTGTAAGGAACGTCGTAAACAAGACTTTGGCAAAATGTATGATCAGAGCAGTGATACAGCCCTTGGAAGAACTGAATAAAGGGTCAATTATTTTCCCCCAGCCTATCATCTAGTTGATGGCAGTAGTAAAATTCTAGCTGATAATCAGGTTTTCTTATGTGTTAGATAATTAGATACTTCTTCTGCTTAGATAATCCATCTCGTGTAGTGTAAGCCTTAATATTCTCTATGTCAGGATCTTTGAACTGATTCCAAGGCTGTAGACCTTTGGCATATATTCCTAAATTGTTAAGTCTTATTTATTTCTGGGGATGGACTCTTCATCAGGGACTGCAGTGACAGGACAAGGGGTAACGGGTTCAAACTGAAACAGGGGAAGTTTAGATTGGGTCTAAGGAAGAAATTCTTTACTGAGAGGGTGGTGAGGCACTGGAATGGGTTGCCCAGGGAGGTTGTGAATGCTCCATCCTTGGTGGTGTTCAAGGCCAGGTTGGATGAGGCCTTGGGTGGCATGGTTTAGTGTGAGGTGTCCCTGCCCATGGCAGGGGGGTTGGAACTGGATGATCTTAAGGTCCTTTCCAACCCAAACCATTCTGTGATTCTATGATTTTGAAATTGTTAAAAGTTATCTTTATTCCTAAATTGTTGAAAGTCATATCTATCCATGCTAAAGCAGCAATCTATTCCAGATTCTCTTTGGGAAACTTGGGTGAAGTCCCTAGGGAGGGACTCTTCATTAGGGACTGTAGTGATAGGACAAGTGGTAACGGGGTAAAACTGAAACAGGGGAAGTTTAGATTGGATCTAAGGAAGAAATTCTTTACTGAGAGGGTGGTGAGGCACTGGAATGGGTTGCCCAGGGAGGTTGTGAATGCTCCATCCCTGGCAGTGTTCAAGGCCAGGTTGGATGAGGCCTTGGGTGCCATGGTTTAGTGTGAGGTGTCCCTGCCCATGGCAGGGGGGTTGAAACTGGATGATCTTAAGGTCCTTTCCAATGCTAGCTATTCTATGATTCTAGCATTCCCTACCTGTGGTGATCTGTCTTCTAGCCTATGTCGCCAACAACCATGGACACTAATAAGTAGGAATTAAATACAAGCTCCAGATTTCTGTAGTCTTAGAAAGAGAGCCTGCAGAAGGCTGAAATAGTTTACTGTTAACTCCAGGCATTTCTTCTCATTCTTCTCAACAAATCACAGTAAAAGTTACACAGGTTTATTGTTGTTTATTTAATCTTTCTAGATCAAATAATATTTAAAACTCTTTTTAACCTAAGCCAAATTTTGGTAAATCATAAATCTCAGGGATTGGCCATCACAGCTTGTGGGAGGCATTTTTCCCTTTGTCCAATTGGAGTTGATTAATGTGGCATTTTATCTACGACTTCCTCGCCTGCAACAACTCGAATTGCATATTAAAAATCGCTGAATGTATTAAAATGCAATAAAGCACAATCCATTTGTGGTTCAATTACTATTTACAACTGGTAACCAGGAACTTTGCAAAGTCATCAACATCCACAGCAGCATCTTGTAAATAGTTATAAAAATGAACTTTTGCTTTTGGCAGGAAGCCCCAAGTAGAGCACGGCCCCAAGTGGACTGTAACAACAGCAGCTCACCGTAGCTGGGTGCCTTGAAGTTGTTTTCATCTCACTAAGCTTTAAGCATCTACATCTAGTATGTAGCAAGAAATAGATGCTTATAAGGCACAATCATAGAATCATAGACTGGTTTAGGTTGGAAAGAACCTTAAGATCATTCAGTTCCAGCCCCCTGCCATGGGCAGAGGTGCCTCACACTAGACCATATCTCCAAAGGCTCTGTCCAACCTGGCCTTGAACACTGCCAGGGATGGAGCTGTGTCAGTCACAGCCACACTGAGGCCTGATGAGGTCTACTGCCTAGCCAATAGCTACAAATACCTGGCTCACAAAGTGTCATTCAAACCAATCTCTCACTAGTACATTTTATGATGTGTATTTACACTATTTAAAATAGAAACTCTGTCTCTGACAAAGATAACTTGGATAGAACCCCAAAAGGAATGCGCTTTGCAGGTGTGCCAGCTTTTATGTTCTCAAAAGCTGCTTTAGCACCAGGTTTCATAGAATCATAGAATCCTAGTTTGGAAGGGACCTCAAGGATCATCTGCTCCAACCTTTCTAGGCACAGCATGACCTAGACTAGATGCCTCACCACCATGTCCAGCTGAGTCTTAACAGTGGCCAGCACTGGGGAGTCACCACTTCCCTGGGGAGATTATTCCAATGGCTGGGTGTTCTCATTGGGAAAAATTTCCTCTTGTGTCTAACTGGAATCTCCCCAGGAGTAAATTCTACCCATTACCTGTCTTTTCCATGTGACTCCTTGTAAAAAGGGAGTCTCCATGTTCTTTGTAGCCACCCTTTAAACATTGGCACATGGGGATCAGGTCTCTCTGAGCCTTCTTTTCCCCTGAACAGTCCCAGCTCTCTCAGCCTTTCCTCACATGCTGCCCAGCCCTTGTATCATCTTTGTGGCCTTTCTCTGGACCCTCATCAGCCCATCCACATCTGTTTTGTGCAGCAGGACCAAAACTGAACACAGTATTCCAGGGGTGGCCTGACAAGCACCAGCTAGAACAGGACAATGACACCTTCATCTCTGATGGTGATGCCCTTAATAATGTAACAGAATCACCCACATATTGCAATGGTGAAATCAAAAAGCCTAAATATTGCTGCCCACTCAGCCAACACTCAGCAACTATTCAGTGTAGAAACATTTACTGAGACAAAAATAAGTGGTGGTGTTTCTTTCTGCCTGTTTCCCTCCTTTCTGCCCAAAACTACAGCCTTATTTGACCAACCGGATGAGAGAGGCAAACCCAAGTGAAGGCAAGGAGCAGAAAAGTGCTCAGCTGCTGGATTCTGCTCATAAGATGTCCTCTTCACCTAACTACATGGTGCAAGTCAGATTAGATGAGGTTCACTTAACATTTGTGTTGCCTGCTCAGCTTGTATCAGACCTGTCCCATTAATGTGTTACCAGACAAAATGCAGTCACTGCAAAAAGTCTCTGGAGAGTTGTTTAAATAGGGAACTAAAGGTAGTTGCAACACTAATACCAAAATCAAGGCAGTTGTTCCCATGAAGTTACCCTGGTAAAAAATGGATGTGTCCTTTTGAGGAAAGCTTCCAAAAGCCATCACCTAAATGGGACTTCTATGTATTACTGTGTCTCTTTTCCATCTTCATCTCGTATGATTCTTTAACCACTTTTGCTATTGTTTTAAGAAAAAAAACCCCTTTCTGGTTAAACAAAACACTCCTGCAAAACCTCTACCGGAATTTAATACAAATACTTCTTAACTTTTCCTGGGTGACCCATAGCAAGTGAGGCAAACAACCCGGTTAGGCTTCTTCTATTTCCCTTGTTAGCCAAGACACAGAGAGACTAACAAATGACCATCTTATCATCACACTTACAGTGCAATTTAAGACTCTGGACCTCATGTTTCCCTGCTGTGTTTGTACAGAATGAGAGCACATCAATAAGGTCAATATGGGCATTCTAAATGAAGATGATTTCTTGATTCAGGTAATTACATTCGTACACTGGCTATTTCCAAAACGATTACTTGCAGGTAGGCCAGGAACAGATCTGAGTTACTTGTTTATGCTGCTTCTGTAGACCCAGAACATGAAACTAAGCTTGAGGAAGCCTGAAGCACACCCAAACATCACTCTTTCTTTATGTTTCAGTTTGACTTTGTTGAGCTCCTTGATGGAAGACGTCTACTGACACAGGAGGCGAGAAGCTTAGAAGGACCTCAGCGGCAACACAGAGCTTTTGTGCCCTTGTCCAGCCATGAGACGGGGTTTATCCAGTATTTAGATTCAGGAATATGGCATTTAGCTTTCTACAATGATGGCAAGGAATCGGAAGTGGTTTCTTTTCTTACTACTGCTATCGGTAAGGATTTCCTGTATTATTCCTAAACTCCTAAATATGCCTCGGGGCCAGGTATTAACGCACATACTCAATTGCATGGTGGCTTTGTGTGGTTTCAGAAAGAATGCTTGTAGGAGATTGTATTCAGCAATAAGCTGGATACTGTTAGGCCTTAAATATCTCGTAAGTATTTTGTAGGCCTTTTTAATAACTATATCCATAACAAGAGTCTACCTAGTGCCAAAGATGGATTACAAGCTTGAAATTCCCTGCTTCATTTTCCTTCTTTGATCTTTTCATTTAGTTGGTTTTGTTTGGGCTTTTTTCCTCTTTCTGTGTAGAGGGATAGGAACGATAGAAGAGCAGCACCATGCCTTGTGTGACAGACAGTCCTGCCTTCGAGCATCACCAAAGTTACTCAAGCTGGAGTTCAGGCAGCTTACTGGGGTTAAAACTCTAATACAGAACACTGTGAGGCTTGGTAGCAGGAGCCACAGTAACAGGAATCTCCATTTATCCTTGCTAACAGCAAGAAGCTGAGATTTCTTAAGAAGAACAAATGAACTAACCAGGTCTCTCAGTTGCTGTGGCAGACAAGCGCTCTCTGCCAGTTCAACGCACAGGCACTGATTGTTGCTAAGGAGGCCAGGATGCAGCCTGTGCGCTGCCTGACAGCCGAGCGCACTGGGCACGCTTCTTCCACTCTATAAATATCAGTCTGTTTCTGATTCAATAACACTTCATTTTAAATTTGACTGACCTGCTGAAACTGTTCATATACCTAAATTCGTGTGGCTGTAATTGAAAGATTGCTCCATAAAACTAGCACTCAGCTTTCTTCTAGCCACACTGATTGTTTAATAGACTTTTTTTTTCCCCTTTGCTTGAAAAAAGCAGACTCATTGCAAAGCTGCCACTAATCCCTCTCCCAGAAGAGGCACTGGTGTTGAGTCTCAGCTGTCTGCAATAGTTACCTAAAAGCTATGGCTGTAATTTGTCTTGGCAGGTTAATTAAAAGTTTAGGTCTTATTAAAGCAAAGTCATTAGGATCCAAATATTCCATTTGAGCACTAAAGTTTATCTAATGCAGAAGTGGAAACACTGTTATAATGCCCTGTGTTAAATTTAAAACCTGCAAGTGCACGTGTTCAGCCCTGTTCACAGGGAAGCAAGAGCAGAAATAGTTGCCTGTTGGCTTGTGAAATTGAAGTCTTTTCTGTTGAATGCTGGTTTAGTTTCAGTTTCCTTTGGCAAGTGGAGTTGTTACTTACACTGATCACCTTCTGCCCACAAGAACCTCTAGGTAATCTTCTGTAAGTGACCTTCTTTTCCTTGTGTAAGAATGCCTGTAGTTCAAAACTTCACACAGGAAAATCAGCAAGGCTCTCACAGACAAAAACCCTCCCACTTTTAAAGCACACTCGGTAGTTGTTCTTGTTTTCACCGTGATGCTAAGTGTTCTAGCCAGACTTTCCTCATTGCACTAACACAGGGCAAAAAGAAAAGACAAACCATCCTTAATTTGCCTTTGAACCACAGGGGAATGGTGTGGGTGGAAAGCACATCAGACTGACTCTAAAACAATCACGTTTTACTTGTTTATACCCTGCTGTATCTTCATGGCCACATGATAAGCAGAACAGTCCTTGATATATAGTTCATGATATATTCTGTATCTCCCCAGCTGACCTGGGATCATTCCGTGTTTCAGTACAAGGAGGTTTTCTCTTGCTATGCAAAAGAGAGCTTTGCCCCATGTGTGTGAATCTCTTTGCCCACTGACAGCTGTATAACAACACAACTCTATAGTGTACAGGAGAAACTGTTTAGGTACAGGCTGCACACTTGGAAACTCACTTGAGACAAGTAAAGATTTTAGATCATAGAATCACAGAATGGTTGGAAGGGACCTTCCGAGTGTGTTCATGAGGGCTGGCAAGCCATGGTTGCTAGATTTTGAGCCTATAAATACTAAAGGACTATAGTGCTATAATTTTTGGTGGTGCCAGAATGAAGAAGATACAGCAACCTGGCATGGTGCTTACGAACCAGGCTGTAAAACTGCAATGCCAAATAACTCCACGTGTGATGGGAGCCTTAGAACTACCTGTGTGGGGTTAGGAACCTGCAGAAGAGTTGTGTGGACTGTCAGGAGCAAGCTGCCATTGATTTTGATTTCTGTGGCAGAAGCACATAGGAAAATCTCCCTTTGTTGTTGCTCTGACATAGGGCTTCCAGTGAGAGTGGGTTTGAAATGCCAGGCTGTGATACAGGAAGAAGTAGGATCCGGTGATCTGAGAAGAGGACCAGCAGCCTGGAACTCTTGAACTCTGATGGATGTGCTAATTCTGACCCAGCCTAGGCTCGAGCTGCTCACACCATGTGAAACCGAGGAGAGTGGTATTTCCCCAGAGATGCTGTGAGGGTGATGGAACTGCTGGGAACATGCATTAAGCATTAATTAATAATCATGGATAATAGAGAACACCAGGCTGATAATGGTGATCATTACAGTAAGTTCATAAAGCCAAACTGTGCAGCCATTCGGGCAAACCTCCCCTGTGAGAGAGGACTCACCTGGGTAAAGGACTTGCTGAAGTAAAAGGAGAGCTTTTACTTCCTCACTAAAGGTACTGAATGGAAAGGGTGCTGCTTTTCCAAGTGTCTCTGCTGTGTTCCAACAGCCTGAACTTTCCAGAGCCAGTATAATCATTGCAGGCTCTGTATGACAATATCAACTGCAATTAGTGTGCAGTCCTTGTCTGGAATCGTTTGGCTCCCATTATTCTAGAGAAAACTGGAGAAAAATGGGAAAAGACCATCTGTATTCCCAGTTTGATAATGCAGAGTTAATTCCATAAATTCCAAGGCTGTCCATCACATAGTTTTGGGATCCAATGTGGCTATAACTAAATCCAGGAATATTAGCACTGATTTTGAGGGCAGGAGCTGGCAGTTTAACCTGTTTGCTAAGAGGAGCTGGAATCATTATCACTAAGGAGTTAGGTGGTGTCAAAATGTGACATGCCACTGCCCATAAACCTGGGGAGAATACAGCATCCTAATGCCTGTCAGAGCTTCTGCATAATACAAGCTATTCAAGTGGAGGGGAAAAGAGACTATTCTGGGCAAATTCTCAGCTTTTAATAACATTTTTATATCCCATTCCTCTGAACTCCAATGCAAGACATTAGAAAGGAAGGGAGAATCAGGGTCTCTCAATAATAAATTAACCTTTTTGTCAATGACGGTGGCACTGCCTGAGCTTTCTAATAGAAATACTTCCCTGAGAAGCGCCTTGTGGCTTTACCTCTGCCTGAGCGTGGTAATTTATTCAGAGCAATCTTGTGTAAGGGAGGCAAAATAGGAGGCTGAGGAATCAGCTGGAATCAGCACATCCGGGACAGAGCTATTGGCAAAAAACCTGCTCGGTAGAAGCGAGAAACATCTGAGAGCCTGAAAACAGCATCTCTGGAGTCAGAGAGTGTGCTCCAGCAGCTGGTACTGCTGAGCTCAGGCAAGCCTGGCGGTGCAGGGCCACTGAGAAATCAAAAGGCAAAGTCAAGTCATCTGTCTGTGCAAGGAGAGCATCACTGTTTACCAGCGTGTCACCCAGCAAGCACCAGGAAACACGTGTAGAACACCCATGATGGGATGCAAGGGTTTATCTCACTTTGATCTTTGGCAAGAGACAATGCTTTAGTTGAAGGGAAAGACCTTCATTCCTCCTGCCCTGTCCCCTATCCATAAAGAAAATGACTGTGAGTGATTTCCTCGAGCACTTTGCAATATACATCAAAAGGCAAGCTGCCTTCCTGCAATAGCCTAAAATAGAACCACCTCCATAGAGTCCTCAGGGCAGCAGTTCACAACCACCAGAAGGACACCAGCAGAGGAGCACTTCACGGGAGGACTGAGCTTAGAAAGGAGAGGAGAAGTTACAGGGCACAGAGGCAAGCATGGAACTGAGAGCCCTCCTTGTATGAAAGGTGACAAGAATGACTCTTCCTTAGCTGTCAGTGGAGATGCCTTTGTGTTTGGCGTGTTCTTAGCAAAGGGAAAAGGAAGAGACTGAGTAGCTCAGATTTGCTTCCCTTTCTTTCGCTGCCTATGGGTAGGCTAACTTAAACTCTATCAACAGGGTTGCTCAGCCTGAAGAAGAGAAGGCTCAGGGGAAACCTTACAATAGTCTTCAAATATCTAAAGGGGGCCTATCAGAAAGCTGAAGAAGAGCTTTTGATAAGGGTATTTAATGACAAGACAAGGGGGAATGGCTTTAAACTGACACAGCCTGGAGAGGCAGAAATGTGGCGTGAACTGCCTCTTGCCTGAGCTTTCTATGAGCTGCAAGAATTTCCCCTCTCCAAGCAGGTGTGGTAGTGGTGAGATTTCACTATTTCATCCAGCCTATGTGTAAATCTAATCTGTTTGCTTTATAGGGCTTAATAAAAAGCAAATAGAGCCTGAGCCCAGGTCTGGAAATGGCAGGAAATCTGTGCAGAGGTGGAACTTTCCATGTTAGTTTGCACTCCCTCTGCCCTAAGAATTTTTGTTATTCTTGGTAAAACATTGATGATGTGTGATATAGCCCTTTAAACTTTAGCACCTGGAAGTCAACAATAGCTTTATCAGTGCACCTTTAATCTTTCTACCTTTTCCCCCAAACTGATGAACTCTGCAGTATAGTGAGCCAGTGGATGAATATATTCCAGTGCTGGAGTTTATCTCCCTGTCTGCCTTTGCAGAAAACTCCTGACAGATCAAGCATCACTCCTGGTACTTAAATCCCTTCAGCTTCAGTCCTAGACTCACAGAATCACAGAGCGGTTTGGGTTGAAGGAACCTTAAAGCTCACCCAGTTCCAACCTCTGCCACGGGCAGGGACACCTTCCACTGGAGCAGCTTGCTCCAAGCCCCTGTGTCCAACCTGGCCTTGAACACTGCCAGGGATGGGGCAGCCACAGCTTCTCTGGGCACCCTGTGCCAGCGCCTCAGCACCCTCACAGGGAAGAGCTTCTGCCTAAGAGCTCATCTCAGTCTCCCCTCGGGCAGGTTCAAGCCATTCCCCTTATCCTGTCCCTACAGGCCCTTGTCCCAAGCCCCTCTCCAGCTTTCCTGCAGCCCCTTTAGGCACTGGAGCTGCTCTAAGGTCTCCCCTTCAGGAGCCTTCTCTTCTCCAGGCTGACCCAGCCCAGCTCTCTCAGCCTGGCTCCAGAGCAGAGCTGCTCCAGCCCTCGCAGCATCTCCATGGCCTCCTCTGGCCTTGCTCCAACAGCTCCACATCCCTCTTGTGCTGCTGCCCAGAGCACAATAGAAGGGAAGAAGCACACACTGTTCCCTAAATGTCACCTGCAGTTTTCTGCCTGCTTCTGCTGGAGCTGCAGCAGTTCCAAGGAACCTGAACTCAGAGCAATTGTTTCAAATCCACATGTTATTTTGGTGACCTTTTTTCTCCCTCCAAGTGTCTGAAGCAATTCTTGCATTGTAACCCTGCTTCCCGAGCCGCTAACGGCAGGCAAAATTATGATTTCAGGAGCTTTCTTTTCAAGACATCAGGCATCTCTAATAAAGGGGAAATTAGGGACACATCTCAAAGATAATTAAATAATAAGAAGCCTGTAAAGGTCAGATGCTTGGCTGTAAAAACTTCCATGGCTGCTCTTTCCATATTGAGCATATCTCTTCATTGATGCTCTGCAAGTCGAAGCTAACCATAGAAAATGACACTGTAAAACTAGCTCAGCTTTAAGGCAGAGATGGAATAATTTAATGTTACACTTGAGCTTTTTCTTGATTTTTTTTAAGTATTTTGATATATACATTCTTCTTTCAATCGATCTGGTGAATACAAGTGAAAAATAGACAAGCAGACACACATTTATACTGTTGTACAACAGAAATTAAGCAGTGTTTGTAACACTGCTTGGATGCCAGCAACTATTCATCTCAGTAGAAGTCAGACGTCTGAATGTCTTTAATCCAGATTTTGTCTGGTTTTGATCAGGCTTTCAAGTGCTAGAAAAACCAAGGTAGATTTGTCTTCCTGAAAAGCTTTGCCTACATCTGTACATAGACGGGCTGGGAGCCTTGAACTCGCTTGTCAGTGTACTGTGTGCAGGCAGGCAAGTTCTCTTGATCTGACAGAGCTTGTACAAAAGGTTTATTGATTGGGGTAATTACTTTAGTTTTAGGGTCAAGAAAAGGTTTATTTAATAGTGAAGTTAAAGCCTTTTCTTCTTTCTTTCCATTATTCCTGTCCCTGAGGTTTTTTTTCCCTTCAGTTCCCTATTTTCAGAGCAGCAGAATTCTGCCTTAATAACACACATCTAGTGCTGTCGGAGGGCTTCTGGAGGAACGTGTAAAACTGTGCATATGGTTTTTGTTTTTACACTTTGGTATATAGCTCTTTTCCATGCTCCCAGACTGCAGGCTGATGTAAGCACAGCCTGTTGGATTCCTGTGTCGTATCACCGGGCTGCTAGAACAGCTCTCTGCAGACTTTTCTTTCCATGAGTGCTCCCCTGCTAAAGCACAGAAAGAAGGCTGTGGGAGTTATTCATTACTCATCCACTTTGGCAAACAAAAGGAGAACCCTTTCTGCACTAAAACAGCCTTTTTAAAGCCTTAATTTCCTAAAGGCTGTATTAAAGTATATGTATGCACGACTACAGAAGTCAACAGCATCAGCACCTCGGGAGTTACTGGACCTATCTCTCCCAGTGGGATGAGAAGGACATTGTCCGTACAGTAACTCCTGGCATACGCTGACTTCTTAAATGATAATGGCTGATCTGTGCAGTAGATGTGTGGCTGCTTGCATTTTCTAAGGGCTACAACAGTCTCAGGACAAGTTACCTAGCTGATGTTAAAGTGATTTCTAGAGGGCTTGCTGGAGGCCCTGAGAAGGAGCATCATTCAACTAAGTTTGTGCAGTGAATGTGCTGGAGGCACAAATTGAGCTGTAAGTTCTGCTTCTTCCCTGGCCCTGCTTGAAGACCACTGAGAGCTCAATGCAGTTGCCTGAGCACAGGTGTATATGAGCACCTGAGATGCTCCAGAGGGCATCTCTACAGGGGGACAGATCTGACGTAAAACCTAGAGGAGACTCAGGCCCCCTTGGAGCATTGTGTGCAGTTCTGGTGTCCTCAACATAAAAAGGACATGGAACTGTTGGAACAAGTCCAGAGGAGGCCACGAGGATGCTCAGGGGACTGGAGCAGCTCCTGTATGAAGACAGGCTGAGAAAGTTGGGGCTGTTCAGCCTGGAGAAGAGAAGCTGCGTGGAGACCTCAGAGCAGCTTCCAGTGTCTGAAGGGGGCTACAAGGATGCTGGGGAGAGACTCTTCATCAGGGACTGTAGTGACAGGACAAGGGGTAACGGGTTCAAACTGAAACAGGGGAAGTTTAGATTGGATCTAAGGAAGAAATTCTTTACTGAGAGGGTGGTGAGGCACTGGAATGGGTTGCCCAGGGACGTTGTGAATGCTCCATCCCTGGCAGTGTTCAAGGCCAAGTTGGGCAGAGCCTTGGGTGGCATGGTTTAGTGTGAGGTGTCCCTGCCCATGGCAGGGGGGTTGGAACTGGATGATCTTAAGGTCCTTTCCAACCCAAACTATTCTATGATTCTATGATTCTGTAGCAGCGGCTGGAGATGAAGTGTCATCACTTGAAAGCACATCCATATAGCACTAGGCACCCACCTAACTGAACCTCAGACATCAGCCACTCCAGGCACTACATCCTTATTTTTTCAGGCTGGATTTATTTACTAAAGACTTTGTGTAAAAGGAAATATAATCTTTAGTGCACCCAAAATTATAACATTGCCGAGTGCTGTGGTTCAAGCCAAGGCAGCAACTAAGGACCACGCAGCTGCTCACTCACTGCTCAGCCCTCCATGGTGGGAGAGGGAGATGAATTGGAAGAAAGGTAAAAGGGTTGGGATAAGAACAGTTTAATAATTGGAAAGAAAAGGTAAAATAGAATAATAGCACTAGTAGAAGAAGAAGAAAGAAGAACAAACCAGGATACCAGGGTTTCATGGCATTTGTCTGACCAAATGAGATCATATTTGAGGTCCTCTGTGTGTGTGTATGCATGAACAGTTTGCTTTTATCCCCTGGAATGCACCGAGTTACAACATCATTTAAAATGAAACTCAAGGCCAGCCTTAGCCTTGCCCTGAGCTACAAGGACAGGATTGTAATGTACTGAATGTGAAGTAACTTCCTGCTTGCTTGTGCGGCTCCAGAAGTTGAACCCTGAAGGCTGAATAATTGTTGTTTCCTGTATTCATTTGTAACAATTTATGAGAGTGGGAAGCAACAAAAAAGAACCCAATTCCTTGCAATCCCTTGGGCCAACTGGGGATATGAGCATTTCGTTTACAGGAGAGAAATTCAGGTTTAAAAACAATCCAGCTGCAAAAAAGGAAGAACTGTTTGCGAGGTGTCTCTCTAGATCTCATGCATACATACGTGTGTGTGTTACAAGTATGGGATTAAAACATTACTGTGCTTACAAGCTGCACGGTAGAAGGAAGAAGAAGGCTTCAGCCCAACAGCTACTCTGTTTAAATGAGTCCTGATTTCTTTGTTCTAACCTGTGATCACCTTTCAAGTGATTTGGAACAGAGTTTTTCAGATGATCAATGTGCAATTCCTTAAGAACTGTATTTCATAGACCCTTTTATGCTTTTAGCATTCCTTACGTTATCAGGAAAAAAAACAATGTCCCCTGTATATCACTATGAGCAGCAGAAATACATTAGCAGGGTTTGCTAAATGCTGATGAAATCAAAGGAGATCATACCATTAACTTAAATGGTAGCATCCATAGACCAGTGCCCAAATGCTTTTGAAATCCTATTTCACCTTGTGCTTTCAACCATCCAGTAGCTTTAGATTAAAAGGTGTTCTGCACCACAGTTTTCTTCTTGAAAAGGAAGCAGTAGGAGAAGGGAATGAATCCATGAGATAAAGCTCCATCTCACAGGACAAACCACATTCAGGCCAAGTGTGGCCCAGGCTTCTGAAATGGTCGGTCTTGTTCTCTTCTTTATTTTCTCCCCAGGCTATTCCCACTTGGTCCCTGTTTCTGTAGAACAGAAGTTCAGAAATAGTGCAAAAAAGAGCTGTTTCTGTAGTATTTCCAAGCTGGGTCTGGAGTCCAGTGTGCTTGAAACAGTGTGAGAAAGAGCGTTATTGCGCTGAGAGCCATTCCTGTACCTGGAGAGATAGCTCAAGCCAGGCCTAGAAGGAAAAGCACAGGCATCTCAAGGGGAAATGTACTCACATGATGTGCTGTTGAATTTGGCAGACTCAGCAGCTCTTGATGATTTCAATAAGTAACCCAGAGTGATCCTGAGCACCAAACCTTTTGTGCTTCACCATCACCTTCTGAAGTGATCCAGGCTCTGGAGCTGCTGTTGGCTGGAGCAAGGTATTTGCTGTCAGAGCACTGATGGAGATGCGGGGTATCTGCCATTGCAAACTGCTTCTTGGTTAACGTTCTCATAGGAAAAGGGTGTGGGGAGAGGAACATGCAATTGGATACTGTGATTTCACTCTGAATTTCCAGAATCAGGAGTAATTTAAGGAGTTGTTCAAGGGACTGCCTGCCTGTGGCCTTTTCCTGATTTAGCATCCTTATATACCTGCATGTGAAGATTAGAGTTCCACTGGGGTATGAGAGCAAAACAGGGTTATATGCATAGATCTTTAATTAAAACAGACCTCCCGGCCTTCAGAAACAGAAAAAACCCGTCAAAACCTGGCACAACATCAAGTGGCATTAACAGCATCAGCATCTCACTGCGTGCCCTGCAAAGAGGAAACTGTGAAAGAGCACTCAGAAATAATGACTGAGTTTCCATGATGCTGTCAAGACATTCACATCCCTGGCTGCCAGGTGTGGATTACTTGAGCTAGAAACGTAAAAGCCTTATAAAACACAAATGAAGCAGGAAAAAAGTGAAATCTCAGCAGGTGAGGATGTACCATGAGAAGGAATCGGTCCTTTCAAACTTCAGCTGGGGAAGGAAGAGGAGGAAGAAGAGAATACCAGAGCCAGCATTTCCACATTTCCTTTGTTTCCAGGATATTTCCAACCCTCTTTCTTTTCTTTGGGCTCATAATATCAACTGTGAGGTTTCAAGATACCTGAAACCTGTTTTATCCCCTCTCATCTCCACATCTCCCTTGACATTGTTACCACAATTACAAGGGCAGGTGACAGCTCTCTAAGGCTTCGAATCCAACCCATCCCGCAGTGAAATTCAATTGAGTCGCATCATTTCTTTGAAACATAAACAAGACTGCAAGCTCTGCAGCTGGGAAGTAAATTAAATGTGTTCACAGAGCTTCAGAGTCGTCTTTGCCTTTCATGTTCTACTGCCTGGCTTCCTATTAAAATTATTGCTAACGTAGCCAGGGCAGCGACTGGGAGCACTCTGTGAAAGAGAGATGTTATTGCAGTGAGCTTGTAGTTGGCAGCTTTATCCTGGACAAGTGGGTCTAGGAGAAAGAATCCATGGCTTGATAAGGTTGCTCTGGTGCAGCAACAGAGAAGAAGGGCAAATAATTGGAGGTGTTGGTCATTGAGAAGCTCCCCATGACCCGGCTTCAGTGTGCGCTTGAGCCCAGAACCCCCCCGTGTGCTGGGTGCACCCCCAGAGCGTGAGCAGCAGCTCAGGGAGGGGATCCTGCCCCTCTGCTGTGCTCTGGGGAGACCCCCCCTGCAGTTCTGATCCAGCTCTGGGGCAGCAGCACAAGAGGGATGTGGAGCTGCTGGAGCGAGCCCAGAGGAGGCCATGGAGATGCTGCGAGGGCTGGAGCAGCTCTGCTCTGGAGCCAGGCTGAGAGAGCTGGGCTGGGGCAGCCTGGAGAAGAGAAGGCTCCTGAAGGGGCAGCTCCAGTGCCTAAAGGGGCTGCAGGAAAGCTGGAGAGGGGCTTGGGACAAGGGCCAAGGGGACAGGCCAAGGGGAATGGCTTTAACCTGCCCGAGGGGAGACTGAGATGAGCTCTTAGGCAGAAGCTCTTCCTTGTGAGGGTGCTGAGGCGCTGGCCCAGGGTGCCCAGAGAAGCTGTGGCTGCCCCATCCCTGGCAGTGTTCAAGGCCAGGTTGGACACAGGGGCTTGGAGCAAGCTGCTATAGTGGAAGTGGTCCCTGCCCATGGCAGGGGTTGGGGTTGGCTGAGCTTTAAGCTCCCTTCCAACCCAAAACCTTCTAGGAATTATATGATTCTGTCATTCATTCCAGAAACTGATTGAATTATTCTACTGCAGTGCTATTCCTCCAAGTTTGTGACACCAAACACTGCCAGTTCCAGAACAGCTCTTTGAGGTTGTGGAATGAAATAGTTACATTTGAATTCATCCAACCACACTGCACTGAAGGGCATTTAATCAGTTCTTAGAAAGCAGTCCTGGTGCTTATTAACTCCCAGGCAAGCTACTCCCTTCAGTTGCCAGCTAGAGAACTATTTTTGCCTTGCCAATAGATAGTTGCCTGTAAATGCCCAGGGACTGATGATGCTTGGTGGCAAGTGCAGGCTATAAAATATTTATCTTTAACAGACAATTGTGTTACTGCAGCCTTTAATAGGATTTGGTGTCAGGCAAACATCTGCCTTGGCCTCTGGCCCAAAGATAGAGAAACAAGCCATGAAGTTGAATGTTGCATAGTAGATAAATAAGGCGGAAATACTGTTTGAGTAGCTACACCGCTGACCAGCAAACATGGTGAGTATATGTATAAGAAGTCCATCAAAGGTCTAGCAGTTTCTCTGCCTCCTTAATATGTTTATTGCATTTCATCTGGATAAAGGTAATTCATGGAGGTAATTGTAAGCCAGGCTGACGGATCTTTATAGAGTTCACCACAGCAGAGTTGGCTTTCGCAGGGCTTTTTGTCAGCAGCAAAGTGGTCCCCTGAGCAGACCATTAGCCCGGGAGCTTTGCTGCTGTCACATTCATGATACGAAGCAAACAGTGTATTTGTCTATGCCTCAGGTTGCCAGCCTAAAAAAACTGGGAATGGGAACAATTAGCAACCTCCTACTGAACTCGGTGACGTTCTTAAATGAAAGACAGTGTAGTGTGAAGCCGTATTGAGGGTATGGGCAGGATCGTGCCAGTTTGCAGCTTCTCTCAGGGTCAGGAGTGATTGCAGTGGGAAAACAAGCAACGAGAGAAAGGTTTCAGCCAAGTTTCCCTCAAAATCTACCGGCTGGGAGGTTGCTTGTACTGAAAAAAGCCCCTTGAGACAAATGGCAAAATCTCAAAGTATCCTCAGCAGCTGTAAGTCAACGTGGTGCGTGAAGTAAAGCAGGTTCGTTGCAGAGCATGATCTGTTTCTTTCTCTGCTTTGATAGTTAAAGCTCAGGGTGGGAAGGAGCTTAAAGAGTGCTTCAGAAGAAGAGTATTGTTCTTGGAGAAGCCTTGGCTTTCACACTTAATGAATGGTTTCCATCTTTCATTTTTATGACTGCATACCTAAAGGGGCTGTAAGAAACCTGGACAGGGCCTTTGGGCAACGGCATGTAGGGACAGGCCAAAGGGAATGGCTTTAACCTGCCAGAGGGGAGACTGAGATGAGCTCTTAGGCAGAAGCTCTTCCCTGTGAGGGTGCTGAGGTGCTGGCCCAGGGTGCCCAGAGAAGCTGTGGCTGCCCCATCCCTGGCAGTGTTCAAGGCCAGGTTGGACACAGGGGCTTGGAGCAAGCTGCTCTAGTGGAAGGTGTCCCTGCCCGTGGCAGGGGTTGGATCTGGATGAGCTTTAAGGTCCCTTCCAACCCAAACCAGTCTGGATTTCTATTATCAAATCAGTTCTGTACATCCTCCTTTTCCCAAGTGAGGCGGGCTGGACTAGCATAGGAAATACCTGTTGTGTCAGACAAGGCATTTCCATACCACTCTCCAACATGGACAGTGTGGGTCTGAAGACCCTGTGTCTCATTATGTCATTTCCTCCTCTCAGAGGAGTAAATGACATGTCTGGATGTTTAGAACAGTTATTCAGGAAATCACTTGTTTTCTCCGTTGCTAATTAGATTCTGAAGCTGACAGGACAATTACTCCCATACACAAGCTCCTGCAGTCCCCATTAGAAGCCCCATCACCTCGACTCTTGGAGGTCTGTCCCAGCGGGAGTTGTTTGCTTTCAGGAGCTTTGCTCCTGCTGCTGTTGCTTGTTGAAAGGTGTCAGGGGAGCTGCATTTTCAATGCTCTCTTTGGACACGATAGCAAAACCCTGGGAAAGCAGCATGCATCATTAATTGGCTGACCCTCTAATGAATAATCTTTGCCCTTACCAGCTGGTGTCAATGAGATCGCTTCAGAGATTTGGAAGCCAAGAGAAAGCTGTGGGAGTCAGGCAAAGAACAGGGAACATCTATCTCTTTCTAAGCAAGGATTGACCATGGTCTCACAATGAACTTTAACAATTAAGGAAAACAAAAGAACACATCGTCACGGTCCTTTAACACAGTTCCCATGGCACCGTTCATAAAACACCATATGGAATTCTGTATTAATTGGAAAATATCCTTATGATTACATGTGCAGCTTGCAGAATAAGCTATAGAAAGGAGACTAGAACTTAGCCCTAACTTGCAGTGACCTGTCTTATGTATTGCTTGAGTTTGTCACCTCTGTAGCAATGTTGACTGTGGACATAAAAGGCAGACAATTGCTTTGTGCCACTAAGTTAGGGCTCCCTGAGTGGTAAAGAGTTTGCTCGCTTCTGTCATCTAAGACCCACTGGAAAATAATGAGGCAAATTTCCAAATGCTAAGACTTAGCCCATTTGATCTTTTATTCTTTCCAGGATTCACCCATCTCGACTCCCTAATTTCTCATGCCAAGTCACCCACCTCCTCCTGTTTAGTCTGAAATGTAGGTGTTAGAGCAGTGTGCATGGATGTGTGCATACGTTATGTGTACATCTCCGAAGGGCCAGAAAATCAGCTCAGCTGTTCCTGGTGCAGTCTGTAACCACTGGAATGAAATTCCGTCCTGGGATAAAGACAGGGGGGGTTTATGGGAAGTCGTAAGTGAATCTGGCTTGGTAATGCCTGCAGTCTTCAACATGGAAAGAAATTCTAGTTTGTGATGGTACCTGAGAATACAGGTTGAGGTGCTGGAGCGGGGCCAGAGAAAGGCAACAGGGCTGAAGGGCCTGGAGCCCAAGTGTGATGGGGAATGGCTGAGGGACCTGGGGGGTTCAGTCTGGAGAAGAGAAGGCTCAGGGGGGACCTGATCGCTCCCTACAAGTGCCTGAGAGGAGGATGGAGCCAGGAGGGGCTGGGCTCTGCTCCCAAGGAACAAGGGATGGGACAAGAGGAACCGGCCTCAAGCTGCACCAGGGCAGGTTTAGACGGAGCTGAGGAACAATTCCTGCCCCAAAGGGTGCTCAGGCATTGGAACAGGCTGCCCAGGGCAGGGCTGCAGTCACCGTCCCTGCAAGGGTTCACACCCCGTGGAGACGAGGCCTCAGTGCCATGGGTTAGTGGTGGCCTTGGCAGTGCTGGGGAATGGTTGGACTGGATGAGCTTAAAGGGCTTTTCCAACCTGGTTGATTCCATGATTCTATGGCTTGCTGATCACAACCTGAAGTCCCAAACCTGCTTTGTTCTCAGTACCTCTGGAGTTTATAAGAAAAAAAAGCAAATTCATTTAACACTTCCTTTATGGAAAAGGCCAGGTTGGACAGGACTTGGAGCAACCTACTCTGTCCCTGCCCATGGCAGGGCGTTGGAACTGGATGAGCTTTAAGGCCCCTTCCAACCCATACTACTCTAGGATTCTATGTTTATGCAGTGTTGCTGCAGGCTTTCAGACCCCAGGCCAGCTTCAGTGTGGCAGTGTGACGGTGAGGTTTCATGAGACATCTGCGTACTGCACTGATGCTGAATAGGCCTTACTCCTCCTGTTCCCAGTTTTCAGGTCATAGAAAACAATTCACTTGTTGGCTTTTTCTCTGCTGGATTAAGGGTTTTTTGCCACCTTTTGAGCTTAACCAGCTCATTGAAGGGTCTGACAAGTGCCAGAACCAGCGCAAGAAGAGGGAGCTTAGAGTTGTGCCTAGGATGAGAGGATTAGAGGAAAACGACTGACCCTTTCAGCAACAGGAGCTGTTAAATCTCCTTCCCCCTTTCATTATCTTGTTTCACAGTGCTCACACTCTGTATAGTCTTTATATGTGTAAATAAGTAACTTCTTTTTCTACATTTCTGCATATATTTCTTGAAGACAAGAAGGACACAAGCATTATAAGAAAAGAATAGAGGCAAAAATGCATAAAGCAAAACGATTTTTGTTTTCAGCAGTGAAATTAAACCATCACAAAGTTCTGAAGCTTATATACGTCCAGACTAACATGAACTTTTCATTTAGAGCATAGGTTTGTGTTTAGACCTGGTAGTAAGTCTGTGTTGGTATACCTGAGTGTCGGTATAAACGCACAAGGCCTGAGTTGCTTTTTATTCTAGGAAGCATGGCTGTGATTTGATTGGAATAAAGGTGGCAGCTCAGGCCCCAGGTGTTGACTGCATGCTGTGATTGGATTTCCATACACTGTAAAGTGAATCTCTGCTTAACTAGAGAGCTAAAGTGTTAGAAAACTGACAGCATTTCCTTGTAGCTTCCTTGCTGCATGAAGCTATCTGATAATGAGATGTCTGGTGCCAAGGCTTAAAACATGAATGCTTGAAACTGTTTTTAGTCTTTAAAACCGCTGTTGCCCTTTAGGAACGCTGAAATTCCACCATGTCCTTTAAAATGTCCTTCCGAAACCTGTGTTGTTGGGAGAACACCCATCCAGAAACAGGCTTCCCTTCAGTTGTGATTAGAAACTAATCCTCACATCTCTACTGCAGCTGTTTCTCTTCACTTGCACCGATAGCGAGTTACAAATCTTTGCTACCACAAGGACTCGTGGAGTCTAAAGCACAGGCATTTTTCACATGGGTCACACTCCACAACAGTTGTACCACCAGTGCCTCTCCTGTATGACTGAATCCAGTTTGAATCTGATACACATCACCCTCTAAGAACACGTGAAATAATAGTGTGGGATGAATCGTGGTATTCCATCACCTTTCCAAGCCCTGCTCACATTTACTCAGTCTTCTGTCATAGTTTAGTCAAGAAAGTAAAATCATTTTCATGCTCTTTTTGATAGTTTACCAGCTTGTGTTCTTCTCTTGTGACAGATAATTTAGCCTCAGTATTCTGAACTGTCCTCACAATAAAAGCGCTAGATAACATTGGGCTTACCTGCTAACTTTCCTGGAGAGATGAATAGCCAGTGGTTTTGCCAAAGTCAGGGAATTTCAAATGATAACTAGAAACAGAAGGAAGTGTGGAATGGTCCCATTCCTGTTCCACCAGCGTGCAATACTATGGCTGTTTGTATAATACTGCAGAACAAATGAGAAGGCATTTGGTAAGGAATAATCTTCCAACAGGACAGGATGAACCAGGAGTCTGTGTTCAGTAACTTCCTAGGCAACGTTGCTACTGTAGCTCAGCTCTGCTTGGCACAAATAAATGCCCCATTTTCACACACCCAATTCAACAAAAATCAGACCAAAGGTGCGTGTTCTGCAATGAGAATGGTGTGGGTTGCTTCTCTCCAACCCATTCAAAGAGGGGAAAAGGTTGGATAAGTAAGCAGCAGGAAAAGACACGTGGAAGTTTTCGGGTACTGAGTGAGGACAAAGCCTGGTAGGTGCTGAGCAGCTGTGATTTAACCATGGGATTTGCAGTCACTCCTCACTAATGTGTTACGATGGAACCATCCGTTGCTGTCAATGATGGAGTGTCTTTGGTGAAGCTCAGACTAACGCTTTCATCCCCAAGTGCAGTGATGACTTTGAAGTTTCAGCTGTCCTGACATCCAAAACCTCCCAAGCTCGGAGGTCTTCCTTTGCCTAAGGAATTATCTGCATTTTCTTCTGTTTTCCAGAATCAGTGGATAATTGTCCCAGTAACTGCTATGGGAATGGAGACTGCGTGTCTGGGACTTGCCATTGCTTCCTTGGCTTTCTGGGCCCTGACTGTGGCAGAGGTAGGAATTTATACTTGATTGATATACTGTTCCCCTCTCCCCTTTGGTTAATTCTTGTGGGTGTTATATTCATGCTTGTACGATGTACACCTCAACCTGCTTGGGGATGCTGCAGTACAATGGAAACAGGTCCGATCTGTGGATTTGTTTGCTACTCGTCATGATTGCTGTGACCTTAGCACCAACACAACCCCAAGCTGCGTATGGACAGGCAAAGAGTTGTACTGGGAATCTTCTCTCTGGAAGGGACTTTAAAATCCATGACTTATAAATGCGGCATTACTGTTTGTTTAGCAGAGCATGAGATCATTGTGTAACAAACCCTATAATGATACTTTCTAAGACACTGAGAAGCTGTGGGTTGTCCCTGCCCCATCCCTGGCAGTGTTCAAGGCCAGGTTGGACGCAGGGGCTTGGAGCAAGCTGCTCTAGTGGAAGGTGTCCCTGCCCGTGGCAGGGGTTGGAACTGGATGAGCTTTGAGGTCCCTTCCAACCCAAACCACTCTGGGATTCTATGAATCTACAAAAATCAGGTGCCTTTTTCATTGCTGCAGGCCTTGCAAATCTGCCTGAGCTCTGAATGATCACAGACAGCCTTGTTAGGGGGTGTGGGACAGGGGTAAAGTAGGGCTTGGAGTGGAGTAACGGCAGGAAAAACTGGATACTGTGGCCAAAAGTGAAAACACTGGGACAACTGGGAAGGAGGCTTACCCCAGAAAACAATATAAAACATTTTTCTGCTCAAGTGATAAGTACTTTTAATAAATGTTTTTGGAAGGGTTTCTGTGTGACCTGAAGACTTTCAGGTTATTTAAACATTTAAAAACCAAAATGAAGTACTAAGAGTGAGAGCATGTTTCAGACCAAGAAATCAGAACGCTGCATGTGGGAAATACCAGAGCGCGTCAACCTTTTTGAAGCCTTTTGGTTTTTGGCTCCAACAGTGCCAGAAACTAAATGCAGATTTGTAAATGGGGGGAGGAAGGCAGTGTAAAAAGCTAATGCCCACACAAGGAGCTTTGCTGAGGCTACAGGTCAGGCCTTCACCCCAGCCCATCACTTCTTTGGAAGGCAGACTGGCTCCTTCCCAAGAGGGAGAGCTAAACTCTGTCCAACCCCATGTCCTCTCCCCCTCCAGCCAAGCGTGGGTCAATCACTGTAGCCCAGCCAAAAGATAGAGATAAGGAGGGCTGCAAACCCCACGGGCAGGAGGGGAGCTCTGTGCTGAACTACTTTGGTCCAGGCTAAAACCCCAGAGGTGTTTCAGAGTTCACAGCCCAGTAAGATGGATGTGGCAGTCTGCATCCCTGAGAGCTGATCTGTCAAACTTCTTGCTGACTCAGGTTACACTTGGTTTGCATTTCCTTACACTCGGTTTGCATTTCCAAGCTCCTTTTCAAATCCCTGGTGCTGGAGACAAAAGGAGGGGTTTTTTGCCCCATCTCCCACAGCATGGTCCTGCTCACACCTCCCAACTTTAGATAGGGGCAGAAGTTCAGGGCTTGTTCCCCACAAGGCTCCCTGTAGAGTCAGTAAAGGAGAAGCTCCTTTGCTGTAAGTCAGAATATATAAGCTTTTGTTCTGAATTCACTTTCAGAGGGGCTCACATCCCTTCACGGGTTGTAAACCAGCTTTCTCACACTTCAGTTGAGCCATGTGAGTAACTAAGTCCCATTTCACTACAGTCCTTATTCCGGCTGGTATGAACACCTTTTATTCTACTATCTTGCAGTTCAGACTCATCTGGGTGCAGATCTGCCTTTAGGAGGACAGATTAATACCTGGAGTGTCAAAATGCTATTTGGGTATGCATTTCCACCCAGTGGCCTTGTTAAAAGGCTCATCTTCCCATGAGCATGAGATAGGAGGGCCCCAGCATTGGCTTCCTGTTGGTTTTCAGGGGAATCTAAGATGCTGGGTTTGACCTATAATCCCTCAGAGGGCAGCAACTGTGGCATGTGTAATGCAGTATCCATCTGCAGCAATACATTGATCCTTGTACTGAGCAATAATCCTTAAATAAGCAGGTCTGTGCCCACGTGAAGATTTCTAGGTCATAGATTTCCTGGGTGTTCCTTTGTTTCAAATCAGCCTCATAATTCACCATCCAAATGAGTGGGAGACTGTGGAGCAGAAAAAGCTGTTCTGCTTTTAATAAGGGTTAATTATGAATGTATTATTAACCAATTAATTTAAACTGAGTAAATGAGAACAAATCACAGGGGTGTATTCATGGGCCTTTGTTTGTATTCAAGGCCCTTAGTGGCACAGGTTAGTGGTGGACTTGGCAGTGCTGGGCTAAAGGTTGGACTTGATGATCTTAAAGGTCTTTTCCAACCTGGTTGATTCTATGGTTCCATGGAAGATGGTGTTATAAAATTCTGTATAAATTAAACAATGGAATGATCTTATTCGCTGATGCTAAACTTTACAAGGAAAGTTGGTGTGCATTTGGGTTGTTGCTACCATAAGTCACACTCAGGAATGACTATAACTTTGGCATCTTGGATCTTGTTTGTTGGAATCTGAATGATCAAACAAGACTTATAAATCTTTATGTACAGAAAAGAGTCGCACAAGTAGCAGTGGAAAAACTCCAGACACCTCTTTTGTCTTTATTCATTGTGGTGTGCTACAAAGGAGGTTTTGTTCTTGCCATTGCCTTGACATTTGCAGCAGCACTTTCCAGGTTATGCTGAAGGTGTTCCCCGTAGAGGACTCTGTAGAGCACCAGTCTTATTGCAGATGGCCAGTCATTTATCTGGTCTTGTACTGAGTGATCAGCTGTCTTGTCAGAAAACATTTCGGTCTTTCTCAGCACTCTCCCACTGGTTAAAAGCAATTATTCTTTCTCCATGCTGAAAAGAGCTGCATATGATCCTTTTCCAGTGCCTTGAAAGAACAGGGTCCATTATTGAGCAAGTGAAATCTGAGACAGGAGGAAAATTCCATCAGCCAAGCTGAAAAGTGAAATTACAGAGTGAGTTTGCTGTGAACCACGTACAAAACACAGGGTATCTGAAGCAGCTGATGTCTCAGGTTGTATAGGTAGATATCTCCCTGCAAACGATGCACTCGAAACGCACCACTGCAATGTCCTTCCTTTAAAGTGAACAGAGAGCTCCTTAGTAATAACAGTTGCCAAATTCATTTATCTTCTAAACCTCTTTTATCTTGGTCAGGCAAATATAGTTCACTGCATATCAAATGGGCTTAACAGAGCTGGCAGTGCTTTGTGTTTTAGTGAAGTTGCTATAATTGTGTTACACTCAAACCAACTTGACTATAAGGACACATGGAAGCAACACCGGATGTGCATTATGCAGTTGCTAGCTGAAAAGATGAGAAGAGAAGGAGAGGAATGTTCCCGAACCATGTTAATACCTCTTCCTGTGTATAGAGTCAGAAACAAAGCAAAAGAGGTACATTGCATTCATCACATGCCTAATGCAGTTGAATTAAACACCAGACTGGAATATTCCTTTCACATTTGTCCTGCGTAAAAACATCCACGAATGGCCTTTGTGAGGGGCAGATGACAAGTTCAGTTGCTCTCACCTAACAATGATGTGCAACAGTGAGCAAGAGAAGTCTGTGTTGAATCTCTGTCCCTGCAGCGGAGTTGAAGCAAAATGAAATGGAAGGGAACAGGGCTTAAGCAAGAAGTGTCAAGGGACAGTGAACAGGGGCAGCTTCTGTTTCTGAGGGACACAAATCGGCAGCTTCCTTGGAAAAGTCAGAGCAGAGGACAAAAGGAGTGTAAAGTGGCAGGTGAGAAGGGTGGAAAAGGGTGAAGGATGGAAAAGGGAGAAGGCATCAGCAGAGAAGAGATGAAGGAAGCTTAGAGAGCAGTTGTTACCTAAGCTTTGGTCACAGAAGAAGTCCTTTCTTGGGGAGCCTGCTCTGCATCCTTCAGCTCATCCCATCCCATCCCACTCTGCCTGACATTTTCCATATTTAGCTCAGAAAATGCTGGATTCCTGGGATCCATCATGCCACAGCCTGAGCTTGTCAGCTTCCTCTTCTCTTCCTTATCACGGGGAAGAAATCCTGCATCTGGTTGACCTTGAGAATCAGCCCACTTTGCCAGAAACACGGACAACTAAAAGTCCTTTATAAACTGAGACAAGGATCAGAGGGGAGATTTGGAGAACTCCTATTACAGGGAGCTTGGGAAGACTAGAGGCCAGTTTTGCGTGGTGTCTGATGGTGAATAGAGTCCAGCAGAGGTGATAACCAAAACAGAAGGCTGGACATTCAGCTAGAATCACAGAATCGTTTAGGTTGGAAAAGACCTGTAAGACCATCTTGTCCAACTGTTAACCCCTGAAGTCCACCACTAAACCATGTCCCTAAGTGCCACATCTTCATGTCTTTTTAGCTACCTCCAGGGATGGTGACTCCACCACTTCCCTGAGCAGCCTGTTCCTGTGCTTGACAACTCTTTTGGTGGAGAAGGTTGGTAGTTTATGATATGACAAGAGCTAAATCAGGGCAACAGTCTCAACGTGGCATTCTGGACTCTGAGCAAAGCAACTGGAACCCGTAATGCTGAGGATTCCAACAGAACAGGGGAGTGATTTGTGTACAGCAGAGGCAGTGTCAAGGGAAGTATGAAGTTTGGCAGCAGCCAAGAGTTACTGATAAGCAAGCTAAGGTCAGTGGTGCTGCTGAAAGAAGATACCAGTACATTGAGAAGTCAGAATACAAGAGGTTAGTTAGTGCAAAAAAATGATGAGACACAAAACAAGGAGACATTCTAATTCAAGAGCACTGTTGGTTTGGTTTAAAGGATGTCATCCCCATAGAAGAATTGGGTTTGGCAAAGAAAAGAGCAACATACCCCACTGAAAACTGTGTATGAAGAATATAAATCATAGAATCATAGAACAGTTAGGGTTGGAAAGGGCCTTAAGATCATTCAGTTCCAGCCCCATTCTGGATTCGTGTGGTCTTTGCTGAAGTGATAGCCATGTACACTTTGTTCTGATGCGCTGTCTATTATCTGTCCCCAGCATCCTGCCCTGTGCTGTGCAGTGGAAACGGGCAGTACATGAAGGGAAGGTGCCTGTGCCACAGCGGCTGGAAGGGAGCGGAATGTGATGTCCCAACCAACCAGTGCATCGATGTCTCCTGCAATAACCATGGCACATGCATCATGGGGACCTGTATCTGCAACCCAGGATACAAAGGAGAAAGCTGTGAAGAAGGTATTTGCACCACACATTCAATTAGCCTTTAGCTTCAGGTAATTACATGGATGGAGGCAATTCGGAATAGGACTGGCACTTAAACAGAACAGTAATAGGCACCTTAGAGCCACAATAGATGGATGCAACCTAAAAATGATATGTTGTCATAACTTGTCATTAGCTATCATATTTGTCCAATAATTGGATGAAAAGCCATCAAATGCTTCAGACAGACAAATTGAGTTGAAAGACCAGAGCATCTAATCATATGTTCAAATGTTCTTATTAAAGCACCGTTTCCATTTACACATTGAAACGTATAATTACTTTTACAGTGCTTTCTTCTCTGCTGGGCTATGCCAAGTGATTTTGGTTGCTTCCATCCCCAAAATGGTGGTGTGTGAGAGAAAGTCTCTGATTCTTGTCAGCTTTAAAAGCTTAGAAATGTTCAGGCCTTGAATTAAATTCTGCTTCAAAATCAGATATTATTTTAATGGCTTTTCCATTGCGTTTTTCACACATTAGCCCCCAAACATTTTTCATTTACATTTAGATTTATGGCTCAGAAATACACGGCCTTTTAGCACTTATCTTCAATCTTTTTTGTGTAGGGAGGCACCTGCCACCATAAACCTTTATCTTCTCCAGTCTGTGACTGCTTCTTACTGCTAAATGAAAAAGTGGTGTTTTGTGAGTGCACAAATCATTTGGACAGTTATAAAAATACATCCAGAAGTGCCTGATTTAAAGACGAAGGTTCAGTACTTTTGAAAACTCTTGTTAAAATTCAATGCAGATGACCTGATAAATAATTACGTTTAAATTATGCTTCTACAGATACATACGTAAAGGCTCTGCGCCACCTCATAGATTTAAGATAGACTCGATACATGTATAAGAATCACAATGGCTTGAATTAACTTATGGTGTTCTTCATGTGTGCAGGATAAAGATTTATCTGGAGTGGCTTTATTTTACAATGAAAATAGGCTGAATTGGATTCAGACGTTCAAATGGCATCTCATCTATCAACCCTTTTGGTGTGTTAAAAGTATTGGAGTGGGACATCTCGATGTAACGTAGCTTCAGTGTCAGTAAATGTCAGATGAAGACAGTATCAGCTGCTACAACAATAAGCCAGCTCTTGAGAAGGCTTCATTTTGGCTTAAGAAAGCACAATTCAATGAAGCCGTGGGGCATGCGAAACCCAAAGGTGGTGACTACTGAAGGATCTTTAAAGCATCTCCCTATTTACTAGATCCTATCTTTACTGGCTAAACAGAAATGAAACGATCTGATTTTGCCTCCAGCCAGAGGTGTTTAATGTGTGTAAATCAGAGTAAGAGTCTCACTGGAACCTTTTATTCCCCTGCTCCCATTTCAAGCAGAAAAGCCAGACATTGCTCAGTTATTTCATGTTGGAGGGGACAGTGTCAATCCCACTAGGTAAAAACCTGAAAAACAATGAGGAACAAAGAGAACGTGATTTTTCTTGTGATCTCTTTCGTATTTTTCCAAGTATGCGTTTGGTTTTCATACTCAAAGCATAATTTGTATTGTGTTGTGAAGGGGAGGGGGGATGAAATACACCACGTGGGAAATCTTGAGGACATTTATATATGAATATCTTTAGATCTAGTAAAAAAACAAAGTTGATTTATACTATTTTTTAAATTGCTTTTACTTTTTAATTTCTCCTCTAAGAAGAACCATCTGGAATTGATTAGGGTTTATTATTTCTCAGTTCTTGTAGCTTCACTGCTTAGGCCGTGTTTATAATGGGGGTTTCATTCCAGGGTTTCTTCTGTCTTTTCTTTCCTCCCCCTATAGAAGTTCAGCAATGTTTATAAAACATCAGCCAACAATCTTACATGAGCTTTTCTTTTGCTCCTTCCTTAGTTTATTGGCCCATATTTTATAAGGCATGGGCTAAGCCAGCGAGACATTAAAGGGAAAGGAGCAAATTTAAGCAGTGAAAAATGAGAAGTTGCTCTTTGGGTACCGAATAAGCCCTAATAACTTGTGTGACCAATGAAGCACGAAGCATATTGGGGAAAAGCATAGAAGAGGCACTAACCTTGCCTGCTGCATGATTTATCTTCCTTTGCAAAGATTCTGCACAAGGCTGAACTATAAATGGGGCATTTTCCAAGCAGGAATTAGACCATTTGGGACGTTTTCCAAGCAGCGATGCAGATATATATGCAAAACTCTTTTCTTTCTCCACCTGTACCAGATTTTGTCAGCTCTGCTTTCCTGCCCTGCTCCCCATCTCTGCTCCTCCCAGAGCTGAGCAGCTAAACTTGTCATGCAGAACTCCCTAAAAATATACCATTGTACTCCAAATCCACTAAGCAATTGATTAAGAAGAAAGCAGAAGCCTGTAATCCTGTCCCAGGGCCCTTCTGATGGTGCAGAAAGCCTAAAGAGATACAGCTAGTGAGGCTGAGATTAAAGTAACCATTGTGTGTGACATTTTCTGAAAGGGCTCATTTCAACATGAAAAATGGCCTTGGGATTATGATAAATGGGGGGCTCTGACATGCACATTCCCCTCTTATAATCGCCTGTGTTCGAGCTGAGATAGCAGATTGTCTGCCTCCTGCAATGGAGCCCCTGTAAAACTCACCTTTTTTCCCAATTGACCTTCAGAGGGGATGATTAATTGCCTGGAGGTAGCCTCTTGTCAGTTAGCCTGTGATCTTTGTTCCCTATGTTCAAACCATCTGTGGAGAACCTATACAGGGCTGCTGGTCCATCTCTTAGTCCTTTTCATACTTATTACTGTTGAGAAAGAACAGGGCCAGGGCTTCAAGGGTCTCATGCTAAAATTGGCACCTGAGCTCCCAGCTCACTCACAGCGAAGGAGATTTATAGACTCATCCTCTCCAGCCTCTTACAACCTTCAGCTGTGAGCAGGGCTCCAGGAATCAAACAAAACCCCAAACACTCTCACATGCCTTGGGGTTGTAATAGGTGAGCCATTACTTGTCAGGCTGAGAAGGGTTTGAGAAGCCAGGGAATTATCTGAGCAGCTGTTGTGTTTCCTTTTAACGTTTCTGGATATTAAGCAGGTCATTGGGATTCTGATTAGCTTTTATAAGAGGGGAAGAAGCAGACCACAAACCTGCTGGGTGTGTGGTGGTGTGTTCTGCTCTTCTCTGTTAGGAGCTGGACAGCTTTCACTTTGTTGCTTAGCCAGACACTTGTCACTGATCCCCAGGTTGCTGCCAAACTCCCTTACAAGAGGTGGGAAGAATTTCCTTTAGGCTGTTCTATGAGCTTTTATATACAAATAGATGATTGACTCCCCCAATCCTTCACTTGGGTGCCATGGGTTTTGATTGCTGGGTGGAATTCCCCTCATGGGCAGAGTTCTCTGATAGTTGTCTACAAACCACATAACTTAGGAATCAGGCAGCACTGTAGCCGGTCTTTTGGTGCGCAGTGCTATACCCTGTAACTGAAGGGTCTCAAGTCTTGGTAGGAAAGTGCCTCTTTGAGTGGGGAAAACCACCAGAAAACAAAAGAATATTATTAATAAGTCAAAAATCAAACCACCGCTACTAAAAATACATAATTTTGTTTAATTCTTACTCCAGAAAACTCTCAAAGGATCTATTTAATGTGACATTTATGTAAGTGTCTGTGAAACCTGTATAGATTTCAGCACATTCTTCAATTTAAGCATGTCTTTTGCTGAATCAGGACATTAACTTCTGCTGAATCTTTGTGTAAAATTCTCTCTCAGAAAACTAGAGCTCAGCTTTGAATTCATTAGAGCAGTAATTTAGGTTATTCTAATAGAATAAATGGAGGCACGATATGTGTGCAGGAAAATATTACTCTTATTCTATTCTTAATTGATATTAGGCTGCTCTTACCAGGAAGATCATTTATTTAGGCCTGAATAAAAGAGTTGAATAATTGAATTTTTCTCTGCTTTCCATGACACTGTTTTAGGTCTCACTGCCTTTTTGGGACACTCTCTTCTTGATCTACTTAAAGATGCCCCTGCTTATTGCAGGGGAGTTGGAGCAAATGACCTTTGAAGGTCCATTGCAGCCCAAACTGTCCTATGATTCTTGCATGAGGCATCTGCTTTGTGCACAACGGGGCTTTGCTTTCTAGTTGGAGCCTTGAGATGGTATATAGAATCATAGAATGGTTAGTGTTGGAAAGGACCTAAAGATCATATAAATAGCTTTGTGTTGATGGCAGTCTGATAGCTTTTTCTCATGAAATTCCCATTTGCTTTCCCTATCTGCATCCTCTTCCTTCTCCCGTATAGTGGACTGCATGGATCCTACCTGCTCGGGACGAGGCGTGTGCGTGCGAGGAGAATGTCACTGTTCGGTGGGCTGGGGAGGAACAAACTGTGAGACCCCAAGAGCCACTTGTCTGGACCAATGCTCCGGCCATGGGACCTTCCTCCCAGATACTGGACTCTGCAGCTGCGATCCCAACTGGACTGGACATGATTGCTCAATCGGTAACGTCAGCGGTGACTTACTGCTGGGTTTTGTTTGCTTTAAACTCTGCGAAACATTCAGGCTTTGATCTGCTATAGAAGTGCTGCAAATGTGTTCCAGTAAAGCACATGTAGGGCATGACTGGAAGCAGAAATGCCAGAGCTCAACTACATAAATAATTCTGCTTCCATTGCTGAGCGTAGAGTAATATAATAAATAACCCCATTAAAGCCACCTAGGCTTGCTATTGTTCATTATGTTGCTATGAATGTAATTGATGGTCTACATATAACTGCTTGTTCTGGTGTTAGTTCTTGATGAATCCCAGTAGCCACCAAAGGGTCTGGTTTGCTGTTTAGGAGATGACTAAATATTCCTTAGGTGGCTGTAAACAAGAAGGAGGAGGTGGCAATCCTTCAGGTCTCATTTCCCTTTGGAATTCAAAGGCTGTGCTTTTCTAAGCTCAGCTAGAGGATGATGAGTGTCACATGAGGTCCATATAAGACTGTAGCACTGTCCCCTATCAAGTAAATAGTAAGTAGTACTTCTACAGGGTAGAAGTATTTAATAATACAAGCACCTACCAAGAAGATAGATGCTTATGGGCAGTTTTGTTAGGTTTGGAACTTTGACCTTCCTTCATCTTGCTCAAAACCTGCATCAGGTATCTGAAATGAAAAACCATTCAGGACCCATTTCTTCCAAATGCAATTAGTTTTTAGAGGCCACACTGAGAAATGCTACAATATGTTAAATACTCAGAACCTATGGAACATAAGTCTTTTGGCTTTTGTGCTCACAAACAAGAGACTACAGCAGTAACAGCTTCTTTACGTTGCACAGCTGGGGTGGAACTAGGCCAAAAATCCAGGGCAGCTCAATATAGGCAATGAAATGAGATTAATTTTGAGCAAAGTGACCAAAAAAGCACCTGTTAGGAGGGTGGATACAATAGAAAAATCACATAAACTGCATTTTCACTAAAGAATGACTATCATGTGTAAAGAAAATCAGGTTAACCGCTTGCGAGTATTTTAAGAGAGTGACTTCCAAGGATGGGGCAATGTGAATAAAGTGGTACAAAGGATATAAAAAGAAAACCTTTTTGACTATCATCATTCGGGTTAGATGTTAGAAAGCTTCTTGTAAAATTGAATAAGCAAAAGAGGAGGCTTATTTGCCTGGGGCTAAAACTAGGCTGATCACAACTTTTGCAGGTATAGGGAAGGAAACTATCCAGCATTGATAGGAGGATAAGTTTAGCGTCAGGCTTTTCCCTTCCCCATATTAACATCTTCAGTTCCGTACTCTATGAGTTCCTTTACAAGATCACCATAAGGGGAAAAGTAGTGTATTTCTAGTGATTTTGTAGCATAGTTCATAATTGAGTCATTGCTCTGAGTTTATCCAGAGGTTTGGGGATTGCAGGGATGGATTTGGGAAACTGTTTATTCCTACACACAAACAGAATTCACTTTCCCTTTGTTAACCTGCAGGTTCATGTACAGATGATTTATAAGCTTTCTTTATACTGCTTTTGTAAATCCATCTAGGGCAAAGTTTCTTTGGCACTGCGAGGTTATTTGAGACAAACTTGAGCATCACTCCAAGACCTTTTTCCTCACTGAGCTGCTTGTAACATTCAGGTTATTGTGCCTCACAGCTAAAACCACAGCTGAGGTGATTTGTAAACTTCCATTTTTAACCCGGACCTTTCCACTGAATTGATGACTTGGTTTGAAAGACAGAGTTACTCACAGGATGCGTGGTGCTCTTCTTGCATGATGAAAATAGAGGGAGCAAGCATGTTAGTACATGTAACAACGCACTGCCCACCCCAGCAGGGTGGAGGTACTGTAGAAAGGACAAAAGGGGCCAGATTTTCATTGTCCTATAAAGCAGGACCGAATAGAAGTATTGTTAAATGAATGAGCCAAGTACTTGCATAAATCAGCCTCAACTCAGCAAAGCAACGGGACCATGTTCAGTCTCAGTGAAATCTCTAGGACCGTGCCTGCATGGGCTAGTGTCAAGGACAGCTGCTTTCATAAACCCTATTGAGATGCAGATGCTGAGAACAGCATAATCATATCGAAACCCAGATTCCATCTTTTAACACCTTCAGATCAAGATTAATGCCTCTCTGAAATGCTGTATTCATTTAGAAGGTATCAATCTGTATGGGATCACAGAATCCCAGAATGATTTGGGTTGAAAGGGACCTTAAAGCTCATCCAGCTCCAACCCCTGCCACGGGCAGGGACTCCTTCCACTAGAGCAGCTTGCTCCAAGCCCCTGTGTCCAACCTGGCCTTGAACACTGCCAGGGATGGGGCAGCCACAGCTTCTCTGGGCACCCTGTGCCAGGGCCTCACCGCTGTGTATTGTCATATGTAGAAAGTGAAACCAGACCATCTTTGAACCTTAGACTCAGTCTTTCTAAGCTAAGATTTCACCTGCCTTTAGAAGGAACCTTAGAGGAGCACAGATTGCTGATAAACCCTTTAGTTTTCACAAGATAATAATATTACCGAGATTCCTGTTTCCTGTTTATGGTGTCTTTTTTCATTCCACTTAGCCTGTGTCTTCATAGAAAAGCTGGGCAATTCAATTTCTTGTGAATTCTACTCTGCACTGCATTACAGGAAGAAGTAATGATATGGGGGAGGGTTTGCTTTATATGTGTAACCGCTACCAGTATATCTGGTGATAGGGCTGAGATATATCTGAGATAGGGCTGCTGCCGTACTACCTCAGATTTTTCACCCTGGAACCTTCATGCAAAGGTCAGTTTCTTAGGATCCTGTTTCCCTCAGTGTGCACTTCTTTTTTGGTAGATCCTCAAGTATAAAGAAAGTCTTTGGGAGAAAGGTGCAGAGGTAAGTCCAGAGGTAACCTGTACTGAGCAGCAAAAGGGGCATTTTGATTTCTCCATGGGAGAATTAAATCCCGTCCCGTTTGCATCTTAGCACTGTTGCACAAGTGCATACAAAAAGGTCCTTTATAACCCAGTACAAGAAAGATAATTAAGGGAACACCCATCCTAGCCCTGTTTTCCAGGGTCTGCCAGCACAGATCCTCTGTATCCCAGGGTTTTGATGACCTATCTCCCTTCACCTCTTAATAAGCCCTAGCAAAGGACTTCATTCCCCAAGTTCCTGCAACTCATTACAGGGCAGCTCTCTTAACCTCTTATTGTCTGAGTATAGTGGGAAGAAGGGAACAGCCTGTGCTGCAGTGTGAAATTGAACTTAATATGTGATATAGTCTCATTCTTGACCTATTCAGACTGGACCAGGTATTGCTGGCTAATCAAGAGGCAATAAGCTATGCCCTATAAGACATATTTGCTGAGTGCAGGGAAATGAATAGGTGAGTCAGGTTATTTGAATTTGGGAATGCGTTGTTTCCCAGAGGGATCTCCCTGATGCATCAGTACAATCCCAGGCATATCGAAACAATATTATGCTTGGATGCAAAATCATTCTTGAAAGAATTAAGTTATCTGGTGTTGCCCTTCACTCTCCTCAAATATAATCAGTGATTTTCGCCCTGTTCTTTGCTCGGTAGTTGACATCTTGACATGCAGGATATTCACTAGAATTATTGGGAAGCTGAATATTCAAAGCAGCAATAGAAATTATGTTCTGTGTATAATAAATGTACTGACTTTTTCTGGGCAGTTGACAGTGGTTGTATATTGACCTGCATACAGATAAGGATTCCTTCTCAATCACTCATTTGTAATGGCTCACTTTAGGCATGGTTGACATCCCGGGAAGTACTTCAGACCCTTAAAAGTACACTGGAGAAGAGCAGTAATAGGAATAGGACTTTGTATATGGTGGTCCTAAATTGGCAGCGGAGATATAAAATCATGGGCTGTGCTTTCAATGATAGGAGTTGGGAACTGGAAGATGGGATTCAGTAAAGAACTTAGAAGTTAAGATATTTTACTCCACATTTTGAAAAGGCAAAGGGAACACACCTGACCAGAGACTACGGCTGGGCTTGCATGACCGTATCTCATGAAATCTGGTAGCTTGATCCTGTTTATACAAACATAGAATCCCAGACTGGTTTGTGTTGGAAGAGATCTTAAAGCTCATCCAGTTCCAACCCCTGCCACAGGCAGGGACACCTTTCACCAGAGCAGCTTGCTCCAAGCCCCTGTGTCCAACCTGGCCTTGAACACTGCCAGGGATGGGGCAGCCACAGCTTCTCTGGAGAAAATTTCATCCTAAATTCATGTCGTGCCCAAGGGCACCAGGATAAAAATCCATCCTTGGAATCTGCTCATATAATTCCTCCTTTAAACAATCCTTTTCTTCATTAAGGGGTAAAAATGTTTCTGTAGAAGATGGATACTACATCCGCTGTCATGTGATATCAACTTGTACCTTACTACGGGCTAGAGCCTTCTTTAAGCCTAAGAACTCATTGATTTGTCTTTTTCTTAGCTTTAAACACATGGGGAAGAGCAAGAGAGCAAAATCTCAGGATACAACACATGAAATTGATAAAAATCCATATATTTTAGATCTTAAGGACCTAAGAAAAAGTTATTTGGCACAGCTTGTAATCAAATGCCACTTGGAATGATCTTCCTTCAATCCGTAACTGGTTTGTCTCAGTACCCTTGCAATGTAGTGAGAAACATTAGTCTGAAGCAATTGAAATTATGGGGGCAAAGGGTCTTCAAAGCTCAGCTTCAGAAGATACCATCAGAACCTGTTCTGGCTCAGTACTAAGTTGAAAAACCTCTCCTGAAGGCCTTAACTTGGACCTTTAACAGTTGTTGACGGGCAAAACATGTTTTGTACCAGCAGGGATTTCATCCTTAGCCTCACAGAGCCGTACAGTGCTCATCTGTGAACTTGTGATCTTCCCCATTTTATTTGTGTGGCTGTGTGGAGAGATTTCTCTCCAAGGGAACCATCCTGAAACCAGGTTAGGAATAAAGTACGTGCAGCCCAGTGCTGTTACCCAAGGCTATCCCAGGCTCTGCTTTGTGAATTGTGAAGGAGTAAGCGAACCCAGAGAGTCAACAGTGTTAACAGGAACTAGCATTGTACAAAACATAAAGGTTTTGATGTAGTTGGGATTGTGAGTGCAGATTTTAGCCTACCCGTTGCCAAGATGAAGTTATCCTTTAAGGTCTTCTAAGCTTTTTATTAAAAATGCAATAAAAGACTAAAACCAGCCAAATCATTTGAAATAAAAGTATTGAGGGAGGCTTTCATTTGAATACCCTTTTACTCCCTTGCCCTTTGTTCATTGAAAATGCCTATAAGGAGACCCTGGTGTGGTGGAGGAAAAGGGGTAATGGTTGCTATAAGCTGTTGTTATTTCTGTGAGGAGTCCAATTCTTCTAAAGTCCAAATATCTTTGTGGTCAGCAGATGGAAAGGGCACACTAAAAGCAGGGAGAAAACTCACACTAAGATAGAAAATACAACTTATGTTTCAAATATAGAATCACAGAATGGTTTGGGTTGGAAAGGACCTTAAGATCATCCAGTTCCAACCCCCCTGCCATGGGCAGGGACACCTCACACTAAACCATGGCACCCAAGGCCTCATCCAACCTGGCCTTGAACACCATCAATATGGATTCCTACATCCAATGTGATAGCTGAGAAATCATTCCCTGGCCAACCAGAGATCCATCAAACTTCTGACAGCTTCAGGATGCATTTAGGATCTTACTTTAAGGCACTTCTCTGCAGCAGTCCATGCAGTCTTGGTCACATACAATCAAGGGAGAGATGAATGAACTGAAAGCTTGTGTTCTAGCTGTCATTTAAACTTGGCCAAAACCAGTGGAAATGGTGATTTCATCCGTCTGGCTTTGACCATTAGATCACAAGATGTTTGGTCTGATTAGCTCATGTCTCAGGCTGAGAATAGCGTATGTCCAGTGGTATAAGAAGCAAATGCTAGTCTTCACTGACCTTTAGGCATAACTGTGATGAGTAAATCTTCTTCCTCTTATATCAGCTGTACCAGCATCAGTGCAAATTTATGGACCCACTCAATGGGCAATGAATGGACTAACTCATTCCCTATTTGTTTTCTCCAACAATTAGGGCTAATTCCCAGCAAGCCTATTTGAGTTCAGCATTCTTCCCTATCTCCAAATGTGACCTCAGCACTTACACCATGAAGTTGTATTTGTTTGGATCGGTTATGGTTTGTGTTGTGGACTTTACTGACTGAAAACAACAGTGATGGACCAGATCATGTGGGGTTCATGTTGACTTGGCTAGTTTGAAGAATAGATGTTTCACAGCACCACCCTATAGATGTAGAATAGATGTTTCACAGCACCACAACAGAATAATGTATTCCATGGTTAAGTGGCTCCCATTAAAACAGAGTGTTTTGAGGGTGGTTAAGCAATTGTATCACTAAAAACTCATGAGTCTCAGATGACCAAATTTTGGCTAATTCTCTGACTTTTCTTTTGTATAAAGGAGTCATTACATTACAGTCTTTTGTATTAAGAGTCATTACAGTTTCTGGACTTACATCATGCCAACATAGGGGCTGGGCATCATTTAGCCTTTTCTCTGCAACTCCTATCTGTCATAAAATTGCTGCTTTTTAAGCAACATTAAGTCACTTCTTTGACATAGTAAGTGCAATCCAGCTGTCACTGAGGATAAAACTACTGTCCTGCAAGACCGATGAGAACTTGTTCTTTACATTCTCTTAAGATAGAACCAGTTGATCTTCTGTCTCTTAATACAGAAGCCAGCTGAGAATTTGAAACATTATGGTCATTGCATGGAGTAGGTCATGATTGTAAAGCCATAGGAATTAGTGAGTATTTCTGCAGGCTTAGAATTACTCCGTGGCAGCGGTGCAGCCTTTGAACTGAAGTATATGATGTTCGGTAAGTTTGGCCCATCAGTTTGTAACCAGCTCACACTGTGTAGGCATCCTCCATGTTCTGTGAGTCTAGCCCTCTGGTTCTGACTATTCCCTCTTTTATCCAAGGTACTGCTGGAATATCAAGGTGGACACTTGTGTGTGGTCAGGCTGTGCCTGTGATCTGCCTTAACTAGGCCGGATCAAGACGGTCCTCTCACACCTCACTCGTTTAGCTCAGCAAGGATGCTCTTAGGTTCGATGTCATGGCTTCTCCACTTGAAATCACACAAATCCATGCTATTGTTGGTGGATTGCTCTTGCAAATGTGACCTTGCACTCCAGCTGGAGCTCATCGTGATCAGAGTTTCTGCACAGGTTTATTGGATGTTTTCAGCATCATCAAATCGTGTTTTAATTCCAATTTAGAATGGCTGAGATGAAATAATAGGGAAAATAATCTAGGAGTCAGTAAAACAAAGTAACAGAAAAAATGAGCCAGCAAAAATAGCACAAGAACAGTGACTGTCATATTGTGGATGGGTATCTATTGAAGGCCAGGAATCCCTGATTTAATAAGCTGTCGGAAGTGGATGCACTGGGTTTAGTGCAGCCTCTCTTCCCCCCTCCAAGTTGCATGGTGTTCATGCTCTGAAACCTATCAACACAATTTGCACTACTGAGCACCTTCCTAATGATCTTGACAGATGAAAGTTTGAAAGGGCTTTGGAAAAAGCTTTGCTTCTGTTCTGTACAAGTGACCCTTCCAGCCTGGTGTTGAGCATATGGACAGCACAGCAGACACAAAGCTTTTGGATCAGCTGCTGCTGCATCCTGTTTGTGTGGATAGATGGGCATATAATAAACTCCTATGGAGCCAGACTGAGAGAGCTGGGCTGGGGCAGCCTGGAGAAGAGAAGGCTCCTGAAGGGGAGACCTTAGAGCAGCTCCAGTGCCTAAAGGGGCTGCAGGAAACCTGGAGAGGGGCTTTGGACAAGGGCCTGTAGGGACAGGCCAAGGGGAATGGCTTGAACCTGCCAGAGGGGAGACTGAGATGAGCTCTTAGGCAGAAGCTCTTCCCTGTGAGGGTGCTGAGGCGCTGGCCCGGGGTGCCCAGAGAAGCTGTGGCTGCCCCATCCCTGGCAGTGTTCAAGGGCAGGTTGGACACAGGGGCTTGGAGCAAGCTGCTCTAGTGGAAGGTGTCCCTGCCTGTGGCAGGGGTTGGAGCTGGATGAGCTTTAAGGTCCCTTCCAACCCAAACTTGGTTCTACAAAACTGTCCTGGTTCAGGGTGGTATTTAGTTGCCAGTTGGGGTTAAACCACAGCAGAAACCATTGTGGCACTGTCTATATAATAGTGCCAAGCTCTGAGCAAGGGAATCCCAAGCAAATCTAGTTTGGGATTACTCCAGCAGACACATTTATAAATGCTCTGTTGGATTTATTTTAGACAAAACCAAACTGTATAGAATTAGAAAAGAAGTCAGTTCTTTTCAGTGACTGTAAGCATGAGCAAAAGGCTTTTCTAATGTCAAATTATCTCCTCCTTATGGACACAGAAAGGAAATCAAAACTAGTCCAGAGAAGAAGAATCCTTGTTAGCAACTCCCTTTAATACATTAGGAATTGTTTCTTCTCTGGGAAGCTTTAACTCCCATCCCGGGAAGCACAGAGATCCAATTAAGCATCAAAGAGAAAAACCTAATCCTGCACTTTGAGATATTTATTTTTATGCAGCAAATCCCGGTGCCAAGGCTGAAGTCCATCAATACCTGACATTTCATGTCCCGCCATTCCACAGCAAGAGCCAGTGTAAAATAAAGTTCAGAATAATAAATAAAGGGAAGATTGACACGAGCACAAAAGTAAATCACAGCTATAGAAGAGATTCTTTAGACACCGTGTGATGGTCAGTCCCAAGCATTTAAAGCAAGAATGAAAATAGGGTATAAATATTGTAGAAACTACAGGCTGGTAAAAGGCAGTAGACCAGTTTAATGGGATTTCATCTCCCTGAGTTATAGCTTTTCAGACAGGAGCTGGAAAACCTTTATGCAAATCTGAAGCGAGCTGAAATTGCACTCAGAAGAGAGATTTCTTTTGACAGACGTCCCAATTGTACCACTGTACATAGTGCAGCCGCACAGATTGGGTGAGAGCTGTGATCCATTAGCACAGGGATTGCTAATGACTGCTCCTGTTCTTCCTGTTCCTATTTCTAGCAAGAACTCCCAAGAGTCCCATTGTGTAGGTGCTGTATGTTTACAGAGTAAGAGGCTCGGCCATACATCAATTGAAGTATCTGACTATACCTAACTCCTTCGTTACTCATTTGAGCGATGGAAAGTGAGTTGAGGGCGGTTATGGGACAAACCTCCTGGATCTGCTCAGCAGCTGCTCTGTGAACATTTCATCTCCACATTAGGCAGCTCAGAGCTGCCTGCGTTCCTGATCTGAACCTCCAGAGAGAGATGGGACCCAGCAGAGGATTTGCAGAAGCCTTTCAGTTAAACACAAAGCTGCTTATGCAAGCGAAGAACTGAACAGCAGAAGGAAAATGGGGGAAAGGGCTGAGGTGGGGTTAATCTTTTGTGTCTAGGTGAGGGCCAGAGATGAGTGCTTTCTTTTATTAGGGATTTCCACTAACTCCTCTCCTAGCTATAGGCAGCTCAGCCAGCTCAACCGCATAGAGTGAAAACTCTCTCCTCTTCTGTCATGCACATGTTTTATGCCTCCTTTGCACACACCCATCCTTTTCTGCAAGCACAGAGTTGTCCCTTCTGCACATGTATTGAGACCTCTACTCAGTTCTCCTTCTGAAAAGCCTGGCAACATCAGCATTTAGGCCAACTGAGGCATTGTAACAGGGTCATGCTCTAACGTGGGATATGCATTCCCCAGTGCAGTCACTCTGGGATGCTCCTCAGCCCTTCATGTTCAGTAGGTGAAAACTCAGGTGTCCTATCATAGGATCAGAGAATCCCAGGTTGGAAGGGACCTCAAGGATCATCTGGTCCAACCTTTCCTGGCAAAGCATGACCTAGACTTAGATGGCCCAGCACCCTGTCCAGCCCAATCTTAGCGCTGGGGAGTCACCACTTCCCTGGGGAGCTTATTCCAATGGCTGATTGTTCTCAATGGGAAAAATTTTCCTCTTGTGTCCAACTGGAATCTCCCCAGGAGCAAATTCTACCCATTACCTGTATTTTCCATGTAATTCCTTGTAAAACAGGAGTCTCCATCTTCTCCGTAGCCACCCTATAAATACTGGACCAAGTCCTGAGTCACATTTCAAAACCATCACTGAAGGTCAGTGCCCATCCTGATGATGATAGCAAAGCTGATGGATTCCTTTTCAGTCCCTGGAGAGCATCCTTTAATCTTGATTTCCTCATCCATAGGAAGAAAATAAATAACTATTACCTTTCAGAGATATTCAGTTTGCTGAGCTATATAATATACATTGAGTTCCTTGACTGGAGTGGACTGTTGTCTCAGTACCAGACAGTTGATTACACTCCAAAAGCAAAGAGGTTTTATATTTATTGGCATAAATAATAATAATAATTTCTACATTAGTAATATTTGCATAATTCATGTCTGGTTTCAAAATAGGCAAACAAATTATTTGTATAAAGGCATTAAATTATGGAAATCTTGCTTTTAGGATGTGATCTCTGATGGCAAAAACACATGGCCTTCAATTAATGACACTGGCACAAGTTGTACAACCATTCCCCAATCTCTGCTGAAACAGAGTGGTTTTCAGAGGATTTTGTGCTATGGATTTGTTGCTGACAAGCACAGCAAGTTCAGACCTCACCTTTCAGCTTTTGCCTTGCTCCAGGGTTGATCCTTTCCTTATAACACGTGTAAAAAGGATGGGTTTAAAAGCTAATGAGCTTTATGTCTTCCTCAGTTCCAGCAGAGGAGTTCGTATGTCACTACTTACGAGTTATCAAATCACATAAATGAGTTTCATAACACTGCAAAATGTCTTTTATTATGAATGTATTTAGCACTTTGCTGCTATCTAAATCATCCCAAACATGAACCTTCTGCATTTTCCATCCATATCTTTATATTAGATGATTTCCCCAGACATTTCCCATAACTTCCCTTCTAAAGCAAATTCAGGCTGCGAAAACAAGGCTTTAGCTCCTCACCAGACTCAGCTTCTCAGCTCTGTGCAGTCCCTCTTTCCTTGCTTCTTTTCCTTCTAAGACCTGTCTGAGGCTGGAAAGTGCCTCAGATGAGATGACTTGAAATGGAAAACCCTCAGTTAAGACAGATTGTTAATTATTAAATTCTCTATGAATATGTTGAAGGTCACTGGAACTGCCCCAGTTTTCAGGAAGCTCTCAGCAGTTTCACCTGCCCTTATATTTTAGCACTAAATCCATATTTATTAAAGGATTTAGCAGGCAGGTCAGAAGCAGCTAAATCTCTGCTTCTGCATCACATGAATGCTAAAGGAAAACATTCATCTGCATTGCTCTCCTCTAAGCTGGAAAGCTTTAAACTGTTGTCAAGCCAATTTTAGGATTTTCAGGGGATAGGGGTAAACATGTAAAAATGGATTTGCCATAAATGAAGCACAAATTGACATCATTATCCCTTTCCCAACCCAGTTCTTTAATGCTAGTGAATATAATAGGAGATTCTGGTTTAGACCACTTCCTATGTTGGCAGCTACCGTGTCTGTTACATCAATTGAAAAGGGCCATGAACAAAGTGTTACACTGGTGGCTAGCACTTGGTAGATTTGTCTTCCTTCTTCTGGAATATCAAAGGCAATATAGCAGACTTTTTCTTCTCAAGGGGACAGATTTGGGGCAGGTTTTAGCAGGATATGCAAAAAAAAGAAAGAGAAAGAAAGAATCAGGTACAAGGGGTTTATTTGTATGAGTAATTGCTTTAGTATTCTTACTTCGAAAGTGCTCTTGATGGACTGTGACCTCGTTATACCTGGCACAGAGCAAACACAGAACAAAAAGGAGAATCCTGGCCTAGGATAGTTGAGATTCTTAAGCAGTAAGTGACAAAAAAAACAGATAGAAATGTGCTGGTGGAGGTGGAATAATATAACAACACGATGCAATATGGAGAAGTTAAGGCACATCAACAGCTGCGATCAAGAGTTTGGGTAGGTTTCATGGGGATTAGGATTTTTACGAGAGCCTGATGCAACCTTTACAGACCAAAGGGAAATCTCCCCTCAGATCATGAGGGGATAATGAAAACCAAAAGCCATTTCTCTCAGAAACTAGCCAGCAGGCAGCTGAGGCTGGTCCCAAGGGCTGGTTCCCATTAAGAGTGAGCAGTGATGGAATAGAGCAGGTCCTGAAACTGAAGATTGGATTATTTGCATGAAAATTAACCAGCATCCTGTTAAAATGGCATTATCTTTTTAGAAGGATAATGTTAATGATGCTTTTGAGATGGGTGAATCACCCAAAACTCAACAGTGCCTTGAGCACAGGCTGCTCCAGGAGTTCACCTCTGGAACCACCTCTCTTTCTTTCTTTCTCCTTGACCCAGGGCAACTGGGCTCAACACAGTTCTTCATAGGTAAGACTGGGATGAAGCCAGGCAATGGAAGACGCTAATCCTAGACAGTAACATGGTGAAAACCCAGATGGTACAGTAGAAATGAACTCAATTCCATAGACAAAACAATGCATCCATGAGTCAGTTGACATCCAAGAGTGCCCTCTGCTAAGTGCAAATGTCAGGGAGGAAAATATAGGGTATTTGGTCAAAGCCCAGGAATTTCCCACAGAGCTGCAGGGGCTGACTGTAACTTCTGAGGACATTAAACCTCATCTTAACCCTTAGAATTGAGCACCAGATTTGCTCAGAAGATCCCCTTCCTTCGTGGAACTACAGGCAGCCTTGAGAGCTGCACGGTGAGATGGAGTAAAGCACAATGCACCTCTAGGAAAGGATAAGGAATGGCTGAGCTGTTCGTACAAACAGTGGAAGAGATTAAAGATGAAAAGAAATATTTAGTCACCTTTTGGGAACAGCTGGTGTGAAAATATTTACCAGGCAGGTTCCTTTATGCACAAGCACGGCGTTCGAAGTAAGCTTAAATAGGCAGGAGCAATATAATGCAGCTGGCCAGGCTGTGAATACTGTAATAGGAGAATTAAAAGCTTTCCTTCTCGTTTGCTCACGCAGCTCAGATGGGAGCTAATCATGTCCTCGGACTTTAACAACAGAATGGGGAAATGTACCAAGGCAAAAAATGCGGCTTGTGATAAGACAAGAGGTGGCAAATTCTGTCCCTGGGACTGAATGAGGACGGAACGATTCACCTGCCCTTTTCTGCAAATCAGCCTTAAATCGTCTTGAGCTGCCCGAAAAGAGCTGTATTTAAGTGGAAACTTAATCTGAAATCCATTTTGATCATTTCTTTGAGTGCCAGCAGTAAAGTAAAAGCTACTCTGGCTATTTAATCACCCATTAGAAACCTGTGAGCGTTTAAAAGCGCCATGTTATAATGGGCCGGGGCGTGCAGCAGGATGTGTGTTGTAAGGCTATTTAAATTGTATGGTACCCATCTATCTTTAAACTGGCAGCTAAATGGAAGATTTAGATTTGAGAGTTCCTGGCTCCTGGTTCCCTGTCAGAAATAATTAAACTACATTTTAGGGAGACTGTCGTAAGTAGTTTGCTTCACAAGTGTTTTTCACAGCTGAGGGTCTTTATTACAGCTCTTGAGGCCTGGGAATCCAAACCACTTTACTATCCATTATATATGAATTATACATTCATAACCTGGAGGCTGCACTCTCTTGCCTAGCCAGTGGTATGGCTGGGGTCTCAGCTGGGTGGGAGATGAAGCCCCAAATGTTCCCAGTGTTCTGAGTTAGCCAAAGCTCTGTCGGGTTTAGATCGTGCAGGGCATGTCGATCGCCTATGTGTGCAAAACTGCTCCTCGGCAGCGTGTTGTCCGAGGAACACTGCAGTTGAAGTGTAAATGTCCCAGTGGGTTTTCCATCCCTTTTCACGGGAGTGACTCCACAGAGATTCTGCCTTCCAGAGAGTGCTTCCTTTTTTCTTTCCTCACTGTTTTTGAGTGTCACTCCATTATCCTCCTTTCACACCTATAAATAACTCCAAGAAGGCTTCCGACTATCTCTCAAAATACCTTCCTTTTTGTCTTCTCTTTTTTTGCCTCCACCACCAACCTGTGGTTGACTATGAGCTGCATTTCCCTGTCTCACAGACAGGACACCAGACTGGATATCAAGACATCAAGGAGATCCTGTGCCTGTATCCGCATTGACTTCTTTATGCCTTGTTTACTTCACCTGCAAGGTCCTGCACCTAGGTTGGGGCAACCCCAGGTAGCATCAATACAGGCTGGGGGAAGAGGGTCAAGTTCAACACATGAATAAAGGATGGCAACCAATAAGCAGAGGAGTGGTTTCAGTCCGATGTCTGAGATGCCCTATGGTGAAAGACTGCTAGGAAGCATCATAGGCTACAACAACTCTTTCCTAGTTCGGGCTAGGGGTAATGAGCACGCATGGCTGGGCTCCTTATGTTCATAGTGGGCACTGTAGTATGATTTTACCTCCCTTGCATCTAGGAGCTGGGAAAATCTCTGTCTTGATGCCAGATGCAAAGTAAAAACTTCTGATAGCAACTCGAGAGTCCTTCCTTGGTCATGTCTTAACTGTGATAGTGTAATTTCAGTACAACTTACATTAGATTCTGTTCTGTTTCGGCAGCAAGTGGTATCTGCGCATCCTTGTGCCTCGGTTTAAACACCCAAGGTGCCCAAATGCTTTTTCAAGTTTGACTCTGAATGGGACAAACAAGTTCCTGAGTGTCCTAAGCATATTTATGCTCCCAAGTTTGTTCATTAGAGATTTAAATCATAGAATCATAGAATAGTTAGGGTTGGAAAGGACCTTGAGATCATCCAGTTCCAACCCCCCTGCCATGGGCAGGGACACCCCACATTGGGCTAAATGTTTGAGAGGGTTTGGTGATGTCTGAGACACTGCAACAAATGGAGTTCAACTGGAAACTGCTCCACCACCCTGAGCTGCAGAGTAAGCAGGAAGTAGATGTTGAGTTTATGTCTCTTTTGGGTAATAAGATGTTTTCTAGATATGCAAAGCTTTACTATTAGTATGATCCTAGTTGCTAGGATAATAAAGAACTAAAGAACTCTCTCTCATCCTTGGAGGCAAGAATCCATTTCAGCATAAGGGGTGAAGACCCTGCAGCTCTCTTCTATGGTGCAAAGCCTTCCTTCTGGAGCTGAAGTGGATGTTCCAGCCCTGTCTGAAGAGCATGTAAAAGTCCCCAAACAGCCCAAGCTTCCTGTTCCTGGTGGTGTTAATTAGCAAAAGACTAAATGCAGCTTGAGTAAGGCTGAATTTCAGTCAGGTGTGATGCTAATGCAGGCTGAGTAGTTCTGAATATTTTATGTGCAGTCAGTGACCCGGAGTAAACGTCTTGTATAATACCAGTTCCCCCTCCACCCCAAGCCTCTGAATCCTGCACTTAATATGCTCAAAGGCAAAAAGAGAGGCACTGGAGGTGGGTTGGTGCCTGAGATATTCATTCTGGGGGTATATAATGGGGGGGAAAGAGAGAAAATGCACTCTGCAGAGTACCCTGGTACCTCTTCTTGGGCTTCCAGCCCAGCCCCGCTCAGCATTTCTTCTATTCACGTCTTGTCTCCACTCTCCCCAAGGGGAACTGTGTCCCTACCCTGTAAAATCTATGAAATGGCTCAGTCAGGCAGAAGGCTTGAGTCCAAAACATTCAGGAAAGGTCAATCACATTAAGAAGCATCGGGCAGAGGGAAGAGGGAAGACCCGATGGTCTGAAATACAGTCCAAATTGCCTGTCTTCTTAGGAGAGTGCAGTCATGGTTTATAAGAAGTCAAAGGTGAGCAGTCAAGTGCTGAGCCTGGAGAAGATTCATTTCACTTCCTATGCAGTACAGCACCACATCCGTAGTTGGTTTTATTTCTATCCTTGAAATCAGCCCTGTATAGTCATGGTGGTAACAGGCACTTTAACACCTGGCTCGTGGGTACCTGTTCTCCACCAAGTCTCACTTTTTCCACATGAGTACAGTGCAGATGAAAACATGAAGCCTCCCAAATTCATGCCAATGGCAGCCAAAAGCCTAGTGCTCAGCAAAAATATGATGCATAGCTGTGTCCTGTTGTCCACTGGGCCTTATGAAGCCTGAAAAACTGTTGTGAAATGAGTGGTTCAGGATTGCTGAATGAATCAACATTAAAGATATCAGCCAGAGCAGTTTTAATATGATTTGAAATATTGATACATGATACAGCTTCCAGAGGGGACACTGAGATTGGATATAAGGAAGAAGCTCTTCCTTGTGAGGGTACTGAGGCTCTGGCCCAGGGTGCCCAGAGAAGCTGTGGCTGCCCCATCGCTGGCAGTGTTCAAGGCCAGGTTGGACGCAGGGGCTTGGAGCAAGCTGCTCTAGTGGAAGGTGTCCCAGCCCGTGGCAGGGGTTGGAACTGGATGAGCTTTAAGGTCCCTTCCAACCCAAACCAGTCTGGGATTCTATGTTCTATGATAAAACGATTTATATAGAGACCAAAGGTGAAAAGGATAAGGGAGACCCTTCCATTGAGTGATGAGGTTCAGAGTGGACCCCCTTGCTTTCTAAGCTCTTGACAGAGCCCAGGTGTGGCTGAATCCAATCTTAGTCTCAACTAATCATGCATACCTGTGTCCCCATGCCCAGTGGGGCTCACAGAGGGTATGAAAGCCATCACCTTTGAAAAGGCAATGTCCTTTAGCTCTTCTCTTTTATGGGAGGTAAGTACTGAAATATCCAGCTGTGATTCCATGCTTTTGTTAACTCCAATAAGACTTGGGAACAAACACCATCCTATCAACTCCAGTGTGTGTAGCTCACAAAAAGAGCAGGGTGGTACCTCCACGTACCTGAGGGGGGATTTTTAATGGGTGGTAGGAGAAGGGGGACATTGCAGATGTGCAGACGTAGTAGAAATAGAAGTATTCTGTATTGAGAGAAGCAGGGGTTTAATGAATCCCATCCCCAGAACCGTGGGTTTACAAGCCCTAAACAGGCTTTGCCAACACTCAACTTTAGCATCAGTAGTTTTATCAGCACTTTGTTTCCACACTTAACCAGATTTTAATTAAATGTGGCTTTTGTTCTGCTTATTTGAGAGAGCCTTCCCCTTCGGATTTGGTGATCACAAAAGCTCAAGGAGTGCCAGAGAATTAGATAGCAAATAGGAGGATCAATCACAGCAGACCTCTGCAATCCATGTCCATCTCTTTTTTATTGTAATACACTTATTAGATTCTTATTGTCAGGAAGGATTAGCGTTGGGAGCTCCAGGAATTCCTTTCATTGCCCCGTAAGGCGAGGTAGTGAAGTGTGGCTGTTTTCCTTAACAATAACACTCTGGATTTCCCCCCCCCCCTTTTCTCTTCTCTCCACCCATATCCCCTCCTCTCTCTTCTCTCCTCTCCCACAGAGATTTGTGCAGCGGACTGCGGAGGACATGGCGTTTGTGTCGGAGGCACCTGCCGCTGCGAGGAGGGATGGATGGGCACAGCCTGTGACCAGCGAGCGTGTCACCCACGCTGCAATGAGCACGGGACATGCCGGGATGGCAAGTGTGAATGCAGCCCGGGCTGGAATGGAGAGCACTGCACTATTGGTAGGGAGAAAGAAAAACCGACTCCTTTTCAAAGTGTAACTGATGCTCAGGGAGGAGAAAAGGCGCATGCTGAATTGAATACGTGTGACTTAGTGTAGCATGAGCACCTTTGTTCTTGGATTTCCAGTTCTGACATCATACATTTCCATGTGGGAACAAGGCATAATGTCCTTTCATTTGTTGATGACGTGGCTGTACAGATATATTTGATTGTCAGACATGAAGTACACCTCTGCAGTGTTTGGTCTCATTAGAGACGAGCCGTCAAATGTCAGCTGGATGCTTTTAAACGCATCCCACTTTGCCTCTTTCAAAAGGTCTTTCTGTGGCCTCTGAGACTTCTCTCTACTATGGTGACAGCATTTGCAGACTCATGCATCTGGTTTAAAGTTTTCCTCCCTTTTATTTGCTCCATGATTTGCACTGCCACTTTGCTTGCCAGTATAAAAGAGGAAACTGCAGTCAGATGACTTCTGGCTGGTATTTAACTCTGTCTTGCTTACCCCTTGTCTGCTCAGCTACCTTCCTAACCATTTCATTTCCTTCTCCCTTTGGTTCTGCATTTCTTATGCACATGCACTTATCTTGAGCTCTTGGTGTCACGCTTGTTATTATTATTCGTAAGGTGCCACCAATATGCCCCAAATAATGCAAAGAGGTGCAGTTCCTATGTTAAGCAATTTGCAGCATCATTAATGAACTGGCTTGGCTTTACCTTCCTCCTACATCTCACTTAACAATTTGATGCATTTTCCCTTCTTTCTTTTTCTGACTTTCAGGCATTCAGCCCCTTAAGTCCCCATTCCATAGTCATACTATAAAATCAGTAGCATTAAGACTCCCCAGACACCATTTATTATGCGTTAATGGCAAACTAAATTAGTGAACCCAGTTCTACTCTCCATAATGCCTCTGCGCACCTGAAAAATAGCAGTTAACTTGAGAAGAGTGAGAATTCTCCTCTGGTCATTTTGGCTTAATCAATTTAATTTAAAGGTAAGAGAATTCACCTCTATGTTGCTTTCATTCTGCCATGATACATATAAATCACACCGCATCAAAATTAACCACTAGCAATACCTGGGCGAATGTCCACACAGCCATCCATGTGGATTATCAACTTAGTTACACGTAGACATCACTTTGCTTGAACACCAGGTAAGTTTGCACATACACACACAGACAGGAAATGGAGCCTGATCACAGTATGTTAATTCCATCATTAGGGTAATGGTACAAACCGTATCTGTGGCTCAATTCTACTTATCATTTATTCATGCTAATGTCACCCTACCACATTATGGCCTCCACATGCATCCCGTAATGAAAAATATCTAGCTCTTAAAACTTCCTCTGTCTCATTAGACATTACATTCTGCTTTCTTTGCTATGGCCCTCGCAGCTTTCATTTCTTTTCATGAGGAAGGGATTGAAAACACCCTCTCTTAAATGACTTCAAAATGAGAAGAGAGCAGTCCTGTGTTAATTACAATCCTGTGTTTCTAGTATATTATTTTATAGCCTTGTGTTCAAGCACTTTGATTTGGGAAGCAACACAGGTTCATGAAATGGTTTTAACAGAAAGAAAAAGGCCCCAGATTCCAGGGGACAATTTGATGTGAAAGTCATTTCTGCACAGAAAGAAGCCTGAATCATACCCTCAGTGCCATTTTATTAGTTCTGCTGCAAAACCAACATGCTGCTAGTTCAGTACATGGTATTTCTCCACACAGCTGATATGCCCAGGCTGTTTTCACAAAACAACATTTCATCCTTCATTGTAATTCACTTTACCCCATTATTTGCAGTGTTCCTCACTCTAAGTAAGAAGAACCCATGTTATCATGGGAAAGGCCAGCACTGCAATGCAGTCAGCATTGAGATTTAGCTGGTGCACACTATCATTTGGTGTGGGGCCACCTTCCTATTGCAGTGCTGCCTTGGTACAGGAATCCTTCTTTAATACTTAAAGTGAAGGAACAATTCCATTTCTTTTCACTTCCCTCCACTCCTCATCTTCCTGCATGGTGATTTAGCAACACATTTGTCCATAGTCTCATGCCTCTGAAGCTGCAAACAGTGTTTCCTACGGAAGATTTCATTGATAAATGTATGGAATATAAAGGAGATTTGGCAAAGTCATAAATATCCAAGAAAATTGAATAGCTTTAGCAGGAGTAATAAGCTAGTTATATGGGCACAGATGAAAGGACATTGACTTGGAATTACATTAAGTATGTGGAAAGCATTCCCCTTGTCCTTGTGTAATTTCCTTGCATGGCAACTTGTTCTGTTGACAGTAATGTCTATGTCATGGCCCGGTTTGCTTTAGCACTGACAAGCATAAAACCCCATTGCTGAAGTGATGCTTTAACAACATTGCCATGTGTGCAGGTAACATGGTAGAAATGGATGATACAAGTAAAGGACACTTCTTCCATTTCCTGCTGAGCATGTTTGAGAGTAAGAAATCCTTTTGTCTTATAGGTTATAGGAGGCTCTTTCTTAATGGTGTTCAAGGGAATTCTGATCCCAGTGGATTAATTCTGTTTGCTCATACAAAGATTCATGTCACCAAGTACACTAGCTTGATTGCTCACATTCAGGGATTTCATTAGAAGGACCCTAGCTAATTCCCAACCAAGAAATCGATGCAGAAGCTTGAGTTCATCATCCTAATTCAGCAAACTTAATGCATCCAGGCAAAAGAGTAGAACAGAAAGCTGATTATTTAACTGCAGGAATCCTGAAGAATGGTTCAATTGATTTACTCTGATTTCTTAGAGAAAAAAAGCTCAAAACATGACAATAGCCACAATACAACAAACCTATGATGGGCTCTCCAGCAGATCCCAACTTTGTCCCTAGTTAGAAACATTGCAAGAATTCAGCTTTCTTCTATTCTGGACCAAACCACATCCAGGGAGAATAGTGGGGTTTAGGAGCATTGAGTTTAAAGGTGAAATGAACCCTCTTACTGTGGGTTCTGAAAGGCCAAATTACCGCTTAGCTCCATGGTAGGCTTCTCTATGGGACTGATTGACAGGCTTAATAGACAATGCCAATGGTATGTGAATCTCTCTGTATGATATTTAACTAGCAACGAGCCTTAATTCTTTGATTCATATTAGGGTTATTTAGCAAAATAATGGCAGAGAGGGCTTCCCTGTGTGCTGCAGTTGGGATGTCCATCATCTCTGAACATCCTGCACACAAGACCAAAGCCATCACTTGAAGTTCGGTTGCTGCACCTCAGTACTGCAGAGTCTCTAGAGCTCCAAGGGACCAGCAGTTACTTCTGAAACACACAACAGCCTACCTAGCAGGATTTTCAGAGCACCTCAGTGCCTAATTCCCATTGATCTCCTCAAAGGCTATGTGCTTAATTCCTTCTGAAAATCTGGGCCTGGCACTGCTCCTGTGTGGAATAACAAGTGCCTAGAGAGGCAGACAGCCTGACCCACATGGGCTTCTGCTTATGATGCCATGGGGCTGTTTGTTGTTCTCCTTAGCAAAACTCTGGGTTTTGAGACATTTGCCCCTCTAGGTTTGCCTTTCATCAGCCTTCTTGAGTAAGTAGCCACACATATTCTGAATAGGCTGGGTTGTGTTCAATGCCTCTTGGTTTCTGCTGGAGCAGCTGGAATGCAGACAAGGCACAGTACAGGTGGATCCTGGTCTCTTTTCCCCAGCTTTCCAACACACCCGTAAAGCAGCTCAGTCCATGTGCAGCCCAATGTGAAATAAGCCCACCAGTGTCTGGTGAAGGTTCTTGCTGCCCAACAGAGCAGATAGTCAGCCCTCTGCAGTGCTCAGCCACATCCACAGCAGAAGCTGATCTGTTTGACTCCCTGGCACCCACCCTGCCTAGTTCAGATGGGTACCTTTGGGAAAAGCCATGAGAAGAGCCAAGAGAGTGCCACAGCTGTAGGCAGTCAGTGGAAAATACGTGCTTGGTGCTTTGTTCCAACATGACTTTGCATCAAGCTGAAGGCAATCTGGCCTTTAGTAGTTGGACAGCATATTTGACAGTAAATATTAGAGGTGAACTTCAAAGACAGGCTTTTCCCCTGTGGCATAAAAGTCTTCTGCCATCAGTGGTTCTTTGATGCATGGCTACTGTCTCCTCTCCTTCAAATCCGTGTGATCGCAGTTTAACTCCAGGGATTTCACTGAATCTTTGTCCACTTCGCCCCATAGGGAAGACAAAGGGAAAAAGAATAGTTGGAAAATGAAGGAAGAGAGTGTGCTGGGGAAGAAGTCCTGCCCATGGACCTGCCCCCAGCACATCCCTCTTCTCCCTTCCCTCCCTTCCTCTCTGTGAGCCAAGAGAAATGCTCATTTTGCCCTTCACAAGGACTTTCAGGCCAAACAAACCAGGTTAGCTCAGGCTGACGAAATGGGAAGGCTTTCAGGCTGAAAATGCTCATAGGAGCTCCCCCCACAGCAGATCTGAAGGGACAATGTGGACTAGTGGAAGGTGTCCCTGCCCATGGCAGGGGTTTGGAACTGGATGAGCTTTAAGGCCTGTTCCAACCCAAACCATTCTATGACAGGGGCTTCTAGGAGAGGGGTGGTGATAAGGAGCAGTGCCTTCTAGTGCAGGGGACACCTTAGAAAAGTAGCTTTTCTTCTGAGCCCCTACATATCCTACATCCTTTCCAAAGGAGTATCTGTGGATAATTCAAGGCCAGGTTGGATACAGCAGCTTGGAGCAAGCTGCTCTAGTGGAAGGTGTCCCTGCCCGTGGCAGGGGTTGGAACTGGATGAGCTTTAAGGTTCCTTCCAACCCAACCGAAACCATTCTGTGATACTGTGATAGTAATGACAGAAGTATAGCATGGGAACAAGACTATGCAGGTGTAGAGAAGAGCGATTCATGCTACCATGGAATATTCCCATAGAGGGTCCCCATTATTTTTCAGATTACAAAAGAATTTGACACATAACTGACACATCTGGTTGGCAGCTGCCTCCGCTGCTGCTATCTGCACCATGACTGCTGCCTGAGCTTACAGGTTGGGCTGCTGTGGACGTCAGAATCCAAGAGACACATTCCCAGGCTGGTGGCTGAAGCCAAGTGGATGGTGATGCTGTGCTTCCTGCATCGCTACTGCTACACCAGGGTGATGCGTTAATCTCATTCCCAAGCTTCATAACTGCCCTGCACTAGATTAGCTCTGATCCTCCGAGCCCTTTCCACTTGTTACAATAGTGCTTTGATGGATCTCTTAGATTCACAGGATGGGAAAATCATTCTTACTAGGACTATGACCTCAGGTGGGCAGTCTGAATCTCAAACAAAAACCTGTTCAGGAGGGTTCCAAGGCACAACTGAGAGGGAGATTCCAGGGAGCAGACAAGAGAGCAAGGGATATAACATTTAAACAGGTAATGAAAGAGAGAAACGCAACACTTGGAGCTTCTCATTTATTAATAAAGCCCAGATGCTGCTAGGACAGAGAATGCCGCCTGCAGGCATGTCCGAGGGCCCTCCAAGGCAGGAATCCTGGCTTCTGTTCATGTCTTTGCCACCAACTTCGTGTTTGACCCCAGAAAATCAATTAGAAGGTGGTTATCCAAATTAATGTTCCATGGGAATTGGGCACATGACTGCTCCCACCACATCTATAACTATCATTTTTCTTTCTTTAGCTCTCCTTGGAATGAGTGTATTAATACTTCTCCATGTGGTACAGCTGCCGTGAGGTTAATTTCCTATTTGGGAAATAATTTGATCTGGGGCTAGAGGATGCTGGATAAATGCAATGTGTTACCATTAGGAAGATGCAGGGAAAAGCCTTTCCCAGCCTGGTAAGATCACAGAGCTGTGTGGAATGACCTGAGACAGTCAGGTGAGGTGGAGCACTTCCAAATGACTCTGGTTTTGCTGATGAAACAAAAAGCAGTAAAACAGAGGCAGAGCACTACAATATTCTGCCATATATATATTTATACATATATATAGCATATATATAAGCACATAAGTATATATCTAAAGCTTTCCTGTTTCTCTTCCTGACCTTACCGAGCAAAGATGACTGGATGCCTAAACGCAGCCTCCTTGAGCTCTGTGTCTGAGGAGGGCTGTGCTGCACCCTTCTCCCTTTTTTTCTCTCCTCATAATCAAGGTTTTTCTTTTCATATCACAGCGAACTCTCCTTTGCCTTTCTAGCACCTGCACAGTCTCGTAGTAAGCCACAATGCACTTATTCAATCCTACCTTAAATGTCCTGTCTTTTATCTCCCAAGCTCACTATCTGGATAAGGTAGTGAAAGGTATGCTCTTCCTTCCTATTTTTCCTATTGTCTTTGTGTTTGAAAAATGCACCGTGAACATGCCGTGTTGAGGTTGCATCTCTTCCTCATTGTCACCAAAGTGGTCCCTAATGTCTGGAAGGGTGAACTTTCCAGTCATTTAGGTAGGAATTAACCTCCGTGAGTGCTGTGACCCTCGTGTTAACATCGTATCAGTGTTCCTGTCCGTCCCCCTGTGCCTGCCCTCCCCTCCAAATCATCTCTCATCCTCACCCCTCCTACCCAGGTAAGGCAAGTCAGGAGGAAACAAAAGTGGCTGTGAAAACAGCAGGAGCCCTGTACAGTGATGGGGTTTAATTCAATGTCTATGATCGATTTTGTAACAAGCAGGTGAGTGCCCTTTCTGTGTGGAGTCTCCATGTTTTTGATCCATGACTGCAAAGTCTTCCATGGGATCTTTGAGTAATGCTATATTACTATTTTTGGTTCTTAATACTACGAAACTGTTATGACCTCAAAGCCTCTGGTTGTATAAATCCACAAAGTCTATGGAGATCAGTGACACTGCATTAGTGTGCACTACAATGAAATCCAAATCCAACCCTATGGTTGACGTTGCATTAGTGTACACTACAACAAAACCCAACCCTATGTTTCTATTTGTGGATGTAAAGCAAGTCTAGGACCCAGATCTTTTGCCAGTGAGGAAGAAAAGGAATTGAACTGCTGCAGAATAGAAGTCATCTCCTACCGTCAAGAAAACTCAGTTATGAAACAAAGCAATGAGCTAAATGAATTTAGGACTTTTAAACAGAAATAGTTCCCCAATGCATTTAGTGTTCTAAACCCATTGAAATTTAACATCTAGTTAAACACAACAATCTGACAAGAAAGATGATGGAATTGGACACAGACCTCTTTCTACATGGCTGATTTGACACTAACAGCAACACAGCACTGACACCACACAGCATCGTTTTTGTTTGCTGGTTAAACAAACCAAGAAATCAGGTTGAACAAATCAGTTTCTTCCATAGCATTACCCTCCTTTTCAGGTTGTGAGCAATCAGAAACAGCAGCCATGAGAGGCCGATGAAGAAGGACAGATATGTCAAAATACTGGTCCAGTGAACAGCTAAAATGAAGTGTCTGCCATATAGGGCTCTTGTGGTGTGACAAGAAACACGGTTGCCCTATTGACTTTGCTTCTCTGAATGAATTTACAGCCTAATGTTTCTCTCTCTTGTTTCCATTGAGGCTTAAAAGCAGGTTCAGGTACAACCACAAATAGGAAAAAGCTTTTAACAGACAAACAAATGTTAATGATAAGGAAACATCCACAGTTTAAATAAGGAGACTTTTGTCTTCAGTGTAATGCAGCAACTTGTAGCTGTCCTTGGACCCCTGTTTATAGATCAGTGGATTGTTAAGTGGTAGGTAGTTTTCTCTCATTACTTATTGTCAGCAAAGCATGCTTGACTTCGTTTAAATTAGGATTAAAAAGTATATTCTCCTTCTTATATCAAGGAAAGAGGGTCACTTTTGTCCTTATGAAGTAATAGCAGTGGCATCCTTACAGGGAGATAGGAGCCATCACTAGGGAGTGGGATCAGAGCCTCCTATTAACGTTCCACATCTCAGTGTTTTGCATTTCAAAACCCCAGGACGACTCCTTTTCATCTCCACGTGTGTTGGAGGAGGTTGAATCAAAAGGTAACAGATAAGCACCAAAGGGATAGAAAAGAGGAAACCAACCGACAGAGCCTGAGTCCACAGGCACCTTCAGTACTGATTTGCCATTCAGTGGCCAAATTGCTATTTACTAAGTCTTCTGTTGCTGTCATTTTTCCTCTGTATAGCCTTTTGACTCACCTTCATGCCCAAGAATAAAGACATGTTGTATTTAGTGAGTTTTTCAATGGGTAACAGGTTAAGTAACATACTAATAATAAAAGACGGTCTCTTTCCATGCATGGCCTCTTTTGGAAAGATTAGCAATAGCTGGAACATTAAAAGTACATGGCTTTTTAACTTGGCTAACTGCATGGTGTGCATATTTCAAACCTAAATTACTCATGCCCTTTTGGCTTTCTTAATTATTAACATCTTTCTGGTTGAAATCCCTTCCCAGTCATCCTGCGTTGTCAAGGCTGAGCCTGATTTACTGCTGAATCTTTCCTACAGCTTTACAGTAAACCAGTAAGTCAGAGAAGAGGCAGAATTATTTCTACATTGGAGGGCAAGTTTCAGTAGCAACCTTCAGTGTGATTAAACCAAGAAACTCTAACTAGAACTGGAGTGGAGTTTTCTAAACGAAGGCCTGATTAACACTGGTAATGCTTAGAATGAAAAGAGGTGCCTGCTATTAAAAAGGCGCTGATTTTAGAGAGAGCGTCTCCGTCCAGAATACCATTGGAGCTGATGGTACATCAATGTAATTAATCTCTATTGATGTTTAGCAATTCTTACTCTTAAAATATAACCAAATTAATCCTGCAGTGAGGCATATAAACAGCTAGTCTGAATGGAGAGGGACTCTTCATCAAGAACTGTAGTGACTGATAGGACAAGGTGTGATGAGTTCAAACTGAAACAGGGGAAGTTCAGGTTAGATATAAGGAAGAAGCTCTTTACTGTGAGGGTGCTGAGGCACTGGCACAGGGTGCCCAGGGAAGCTGTGAATGCTCCATCCATAGCAGTGTTCAAGGCCAGGTTGGACAGAGCCTTGGGTGCCATGGTTTAGTGTGAGCTGTCCCTGCCCATGGCAGGGGGGTTGGAACTGGATGATCTTAAGGTCCTTTCCAACCCAAATCATTCTTATGATTCTATGTAAAGTTATATGAAATAAAACCAACATTTGACTTCAGGGATGGCTGCGGGGTGGCTTCTTTGGGCAGCTTCTGAAGTGTGAGAAGTACTGAGGACCCAAGGCCTGATCACAGCCAATTCCCTCAGTTGGAGTTATAAGCAATAGGAGCTCTGGCAAGTAACTTGTTAATCTTCATTATACAGGATGAATCTGATGAAGGGTTTCTGGATTCCCACCATCACAAAATATCATGGTGGTAGTTGAAGTGTTGAGTGTGTTCAGGACTCTTGACTAGGGTTCTCAGCATTGGCAGGGATCAGTTGATGCTTTGCTCCTCCCCTTCAGTCCTACAGAACTCCTGCAGGTCACTTCCTGATTGTTGTTCCCTCAAGCTCCAAGTGTTTGTATCCTCACACACTGCATTCAGCCATGTCCTAGTCGTTTTGGAGCTCAGCCTCCGTCTGTTGGGGCTTGCTAGAACATCCATCAGTGCTTTCCTAGTGACAATGGAGGAAAGATAATAGCCTTATCTTTTAAGTCCAATTTCAAGTGGCAATGAGGCTTGGCTTGAAGAAAATCCCATTGAACCTTGTTTATAATTGGACTAATTAAAGGCTTTAACTCTACAGATCATTAAGAGCAGATTATTTTGCCAACAGCTTTAAAATGGCAGAATGATTTCTTACTCTGGTGACAGCCTCCTTCGACTCTGATACTCTTTTCTTGTCTAGCTCAAAAATCACTTCGATACTGCTTCCCCGCTCTGTATTATCTCTCGCATGGCAGACCAGAAATCCTTGGGAATGTCCCCTGCTATTGTCATCTTTCAGCAGCACTTTCATGTGCATCAGTTGGAAACCCACATAAAGAGTTCCCCCTGCACTGCTTCAAAAAGCTCTATTCATATATTTAATTCCCTTAGTCACCCAAATACATTAACAAACAGGAATAATGAATCATTAGTGCCTCTAGCTATGAGGAATCAGAGCTGCAAGATTGTGGCGGTGTAAATCTGTGAGGATTAAGCCATCCCTTACTGTGCTGGTGTTCAGAAGCACTTTGGAGACAAGATGACTTTTTGCTTTATTCCCCAGCATGGGGGAAAGGAGAGGATCAAGTTTATTTGTGTTGTCCTTTCGTCTCGTGCTTTGAAGTGCACTGTTTGTGGACTGGGGAATACTGTACGTTCCTACCTCTGTAGTGTCAGTGATGGTCAAGTCTTTATGTGAAGAAATGGTAGCACATATAGGTTCATTCTTCTAGATGCATTGGCCTACATGTCTATGTTACCATCTGCCTTTCTGAAGGTACTCGTATAGCTGCTGTTTAATTGTGTTGTTTTCTAGTAATGATTTTCCTTCTCATTACTTCTGAAAACCGTCTTCTTTCCTATCAAACCCGTGACACAGAATAGGTACAGCTTAATCCTCACATCACTGATACTTGGTCATGTAATGGTTAATAGCTGAAAACTTTTATGTTCATGGATCTGTGAAGAGTTTATCTCATTAGGAAGCAGCTCTTTCTGACTCCTTGGAAGAGATTTATCTCACTAGGAACCAGAGATGTCTTTTTCCTTTGTAGGATGGGTAAACTTGCATTCTAGACTTGAAAGATGCCCAGAGAGTGGAGAATGAAATTACAAGTGGGAGTTATCCTCCTTTAGGTATCTACAGCATAGATGCTTGTATTTCATCTAGCACCCTGCATACCCTTAATAGTCAAGAAGAGGAATACATGCTTTGGGAATATATAATCTCATGAGATCTCTCTTCTGTCTCTCCTCTCCTGACTAATGCTTTTCCTGTCTCCTTTCTGGGATGCTTACCTTTGTTTCTCTAGGTCCAGATCAAGTCCAAGAAAGTCCATTCAAATACTCTCAAACACGTTTCATTTAGACAATGAATTGCACACAAACTTCATAGATATAGGACTGAATGGGGTCTCCTCAGTTAAAGTCCAGTCTTCTGCTGTAAAGGGTAACCACTTTGTGTAAAACTTTATATAAATGTACCACACTCTATAGATAGGTAAGTGTGGGTTCTTCTCCTTAGTACTCCTACTGGGAAGCTACTCCATAACTTTATTCCTTTGATGCTGGCAGATTATTTATTTTATTATTTTCAAGCCAGAATGTATTCATGTTTGGTTTCTGCTCATTTGCTCTTATTCCAGCATTATTCTCTTTAGCTGAAATAGCTGTTTTCCCTTCTCACTCTTTATCCACGCCAGGAATTTGTGGAACACAATCAGCGTCTTTTCAGCCTTTGCTGTGCTAGAGTGGACACATCAAGGTTTCTCATTTCCTCAGATGCAGAAGGTGCCTCATCCAAATTATATCAGCTATTTTCTACCACTCCCAATTCCTCCTTTCCTAAGTCTGGGAGTGTGGAGCACATGAAGTTCCATGGGTTCCTGATTTTTACAGGTGTGTTAGTTTTTCCCAATACTTTCTAGACACTCCTCACATGAGACAGTTGAAGATCATTTGCTTTTATCAGTCTCAGATCAAGTGATCGATCACTACAGTATCTTTTCTGTCTAGTAATGTTATAATCATAGAATCAGAGAATAGTTTGGGTTGGAAAGGACCTTAAGATCATCCAGTTCCAACCCCCCTGCCATAGGCAGGGACACCTCACACTAAACCATGGCACCCAAGGCTCTGTCCAACCTGGCCTTGAACACTGCCAAGGATGGAGCATTCACAACCTCCCTGGGCAACCCATTCCAGTGCCTCACCACCCTCACAGTAAAGAATTTCTTCCTTAGATCCAATCTAAACTTCCCCTGTTTCAGTTTGAACCCGTTACCCCTTGTCCTGTCACTACAGTCCCTAATGAAGAGTCCCTCTCCAACATCCCTATAGCCCCCTTCAGACACTGGAAGCTGCTCTGAGGTCTCCACGCAGCTTCTCTTCTCCAGGCTGAACAGCCCCAACTTTCTCAGCCTCTCTTCATACGGCAGGTGCTCCACTCCCCTGATCATCCTCATGGCCCTCCTTTGATGTTAGATCTTTGCTTTTGAGATCTTTGTTCCAAAGATTATGAAATGCAAAATATAATTGAAATGAAAAACAATAACATGGAATCCCTCTTCTCCTTCTGGATTGTCATCATGTGAAACCTCATAGGCTAAGTTAAACCATTCATGGGTTTTGATCTATTCCTGCATGGCTTGGAACCAAACCCAGGAGAACCAAACCCAGGATGTTTTTGTCTTTAGCTCCCAGCAAGAACTTCTAAAACCTATCTTCTTCCCGTTGCAGAAAACAAAGAGCCTGCTTTAAGAATTAAACTTACTTGTTGGGTTAAATCTAATGGTATCCAACCCTTGTTCTCTTATCCTTCTACAGTGGTGTCTTCAACTCCTCATCACTTAACTCTATGTTTCTCATTGCTCTCCTGTCCAGGTCAACACCACAGCATCATTGCCAGGAGTTTCCAGAGCAACTGCTGCATAGAAAAGAACCTTATAGGATTAGTTATAAAGAGTCCAAGCAGTAAAAATATGAGGTGTGCTCAGTGATGATGCTCTAATGGATCCATGCAGGATACACTTGGAGTGAGATTTCTTCAGAGGCTTTTCCTCTAGGCAAATTTAGGCAGATTTATAAAGATGGGATAAAAGTCTTATTGATACCATCAGGATGGTCCCATCCAAACTATATTTATCTAGTCCGAAGAGGGATTACCTACCTAGCGAAGTAATTTTAGCAGGTTACTTTAAGAAGTAATACACTTCTTCTTGTCCCTCCCCATGGCAAAGGGTTGGAATTAGATGGTCTTAAGGTCCTTTCCAATCATAACTATTCTAGGATTCTATGATTCTTCCTCTCTCACTCTCCAAAAGAAGCTTGTACTGAAAGGGAACAAACACATCCATTAACTCCAGTATAGAAAAAGATCAGATTAAATAGTTAAAAGTTTGGCACTGCTGTAAGTAACTGAAGGCAGGGTATTAAAATGGAGAATTTCAAGTAGCCTCGCCTATAAATAGCTCTCCTGTAGTGTATAAATATAAGTACAGTGTATAACCATCAGAGTACATGCAAGCATGCTCACACATACCCACACACTGTGTGTCCCCCAGAATACACACTTAAAAATGAATACAGAAATACTGAAAATGAAATGAAAACACTAAAATACAGCAAATACGTTTGCAAATTAGAAACTTAAGATCCTCTTAAAGGACTTTTCCGTTACCACCTTTGCTCCCTTTTCCATTTACCCCCTGTTAATGTGTCGCTTGTTAACGAAACACCCCTAGAAAAGCTGTGAAGTTCCCCATGAAACCTTCCTTTAGTTGCAAGTCATTTCTGAATGGTGTTTCCCCAGTGCAGGACACACCATGACGTGATGTGCTCTACATGCTGCCCCACCACTTCCATGGGCAGACCCTCATGTGCCAGGCAGTCAACCAGACATTACACCTCTTCCTCGTCATGTTGTAACCCATTAGGACAGGATAAGCCTGTGTTGTTCACACACTTTCACAAGCAAAACCTGTCTTGCAAAGCTGGAGAAACTCATAACTATGTGGCAGGAGGCACAACACACGTATAGAGAGGGCCTTAAAGCAGGGCTCAGAAAGACTGAATTGTGTTCCTGCTATAATCCGTCCTGCTGAGTGACCTTCACTCTGTTGCACTTCAGTTTCCTAAGCTGTAAAATGTGTCTTACGTTCCTGATGGCTTCTTGGTAAACATCTCTGAGCTCTGCAGGTAAAAAGCCCCCAGAAGTGTCTAAGCAGCCTCCCTCGCACCACTGCTTACTGTGGAAAGTGCTGTCTTATTGGGGAAAGAAACGGGACAAGAATTCCAGCAGGAGAGCATCAGATGAGAAATCAAACCCTCACGAGCAGACTTGGAGATAGGATTCGTCCCCCCTTGGGTTTTATCACCCATAAAATAAATGCCTGCCTCTGTGCTGGGCTCTCTCTAGTCACTGGGGGGAAATGGGTGTTTTCCTCAGCTCATTGGTATTGGCATCCAACACATCCAAAGAGGCTGATGCCACGGGACAATCTGTTTCTCTGCTGGCTACAGATTGTTGAAGGTATCTCCATTACAGATTAATTGTGACCAGATGAGATGAATGCCACCCAAAATGACTACAGGAGAGAAACTGAGTGTTTTCCAAATGTTTCCTGCCTTCCCTTTCCAGCTGGCTTTGACTGCTCACCAGTCTGAGATCTCAGTATTGCTGGAAGCCAGCTCCTTTATCCCGCTGGGTGCTGGGAACTTTCACCCCACATGCAATTTAGGTAACCCCAACTCTTGGTCTTCCATAGCAAATGCTTTGAGAGACTCAGAGGGCAAGGTGGGTTTTATAACCAGTGGAGCAGGAAAATCTCATTGCCTCCCTGAAGCTCACCATTCCAGGTGAGACAGGTTGGACAGGGCCTTGAGTAATCTGGTCTAGCGTGAGGTGTCCCTGCCCATAGCAGGGGGTTGGAACTGAATGATCTGAAGGTCCTTTCCAACCCAAACCACTCTATGATTCCATGATTCCCTTGATCTAAGTCGTGAGGCTGTGCTGTGAGGACCTCCGGGGAGAGCCAGCAGCAGCAGCTCATTGAATGGTCACCACCATCCACATAGGTTGGAAGACACCAAGTGAGAGCAGAGAAACAAACAGAAGGCAAAGGGAAAATGCTGTTTAATTAGCCCCTCTCCAGGCTGTTTGCTTTGTCTTTGCAGTGCATTTGAACATGTGGCTCTTTGCCTTGCAGAGGGATGCCCTGGCTTGTGCAACGGCAACGGCAGATGCACTCTGGATATGAATGGCTGGCACTGCGTCTGCCAGCTGGGATGGAGAGGAGCGGGATGCGACACCTCCATGGAGACGGCGTGTGGAGATGGGAAAGACAACGATGGAGGTAGGACATGAGCACATGCGATGTGTCAGGCTTCACAGAGCCTACAGAGCTCACCCAGCGAGCAGTCAGCTGGGCTTGATGCTGCAAGGCAGATTGGGTTTTGACAGCTGGTGGGGAACAGACAGTGAAGCCTGCCAGGCTGACTCAGCCACAGTGGATTTGAATTCAAATGGAATGGATCTGGGGTGCCAGGGCTGAAGGGGGATGTTTGTTTATCCTCAAATCAAGTCCATATACCAGAGGGCAAGCAGAGGCTATGTACACATCACCCCACCTCAGATGAGTGGCTCAGCAGTGGTACAACAGGACCACCTCAGACAGCCAGCATCCCTGCCTGTCCAAATGGCCTGACTGCCTGAGGTTTTCATCAAGGCTCCCCAGTAAGTCACTTCTGACTTGGGGTGGATGTTTTGCAGAAACTTAGAGGCTTTTGGTGACTGATCCCCATGCCCACAAGCCATCCAATCCCTCTCGAGCCATGTTTTATTGATTACAGTTCCATATGTAATGATGTCAGGCATGTGAATAATGGCTCTGCGTAATGCAAACTTAATATTCAGGGTTATCTCATTACAAAGGAAACCCTGGTGCAGTGTGAAGGTTTGAATTAAAGGGCAGGAGATGAGATATTAAATTTAAGGCATAAGGGAGACTGCATAATTTGTTTTGTTGTCACTCAGCAAAAGGCTTTGTAAACCACAAGTCTGGGCCAGGACCCAGACTGTGAAGTGGAGACTGCCTTTTGCAAGCCTCTGTTTTATCATATTCACAAGACCAGTACAGCTACAACAAATAGCCAAGCCAAGACTGTGATTATCTGCTTCACAGCAACTGGGATTCTGATTGAATATTTAAAATACTTCTGCACATCTGGCATGGCAAACGGACCAAATTATCCCTTTAGAAAAGATGGGAAAAAAACTGGAGAACCATACAAAGAGTGCACAACAAAGGTCGCTTTTTGCCTCACTTGAAACCGAGCATCACCGTACTTGTCTTTGCTGTTTGCAGCTGACACAGGGCAGCAATAAAGTTCATCACATCACGTGTGCAAAAATATGGTAAACAGAGCCAAGGATAATCGCAGTTTCCATGGAAAAAAATAGCCAACACAAATCCTGTGGAGCTTTTAGAAACAGAGAAGGAAGGAGTAATAGCATACAGTGCAGAACACAACTGTGTAACATCACTAAGAGCATGGCCACACTCTGAGGAGGTTGCTGGAACACCATCTCCTGTATCTCCTAACTTTAGAACTGGGTTGCCTTCACCTTGAAGCAAACTGTTTGTCACCTTGCCATTGCAGGACAGCAGATGTAGACAGGAGAGACAAAAGGCATCGACGTGTTTACAAGTTGGTGCACATCAGCTGCTAACTTGCATTTGGTGAGCTCGTGTGGAGCAGTGGTGTATGCAGAGCAACTGCTAGGTTCTAATGGGTTGCCTTGTGACAGCTTTTTCATGTGTCAGAGCCCACAAATGAGTTTTGACTTCACTCTTGGTACACTAAAACTAGTACATGTACATGGTGTGCATTACAGCTTACAGATAACCCACCACACACTGTTATTCCTTTGATCTTGCTACATTACTGCTAAGGACTCTCCTCAGATGAAAAGTGAAACAGTGGAAAACACCTTCTTGACTTGATTTTTCTTAATCATTTGTGAGCTCAAATGTAGAACTTCAACCTCTGACATGTAGGGGCATCAGCAGTGGTGGGGCATTTCTGCTCTGAAGCCTGAGTTCCTTGTGTATCACAGGGATTTGAATATAGTTAAATGGACTTGTGAAGAAAGGCTGCTTCTGGACCTGTTTCCTAGTTTTTATGCTGATTTCTCTAGCAAGACATTTGTAGAACATCCATAGGATAATTTATATATGTAACTGGATAACTCCAGCACTTACCCAGTTATCCACCCACCCAACACAGTTCTAATTACATCGAGTTGCTCAAGGTGGTGTCCAGTCAACTCCTGAACGCCTTCAAAGATGGATATACCACCTCTCTGCACAACCTGCTCTAGTATATGGCCATCCTGATAGTAATAATTTTCCTCCTAATATCTAATAATAGTTTTCCATGTTCCAACTTAATGTCTGTTGCCTTTTGTCCAGCACCATCTGAGGAACCTAGAGTATACGAGCTGGCTTTTTGCTTTCCCTTCATGTTAACTTGGATCTGTAGTAGAGCATATATATGTTTTATGTGTAACAGCAGCCTTCGGGTTTCTCAGCTATCCAACGGGAACTCAAACTGGTCACCTGTGTTTAGAATTGAGCCCATATTTAATGCAGCCACTTTGTCAACCATGAACATTACACCCTGAAAAACTGCGCTTCAAAGCGCACTGAAGAGATGGAGGCCTGAACAGCCTCTTAAGAGAGTATGTAGCATGTGTATGAGCACTATAATTTCTCTCTCTTTTGGGATCTTGTCACAGTTTCTGGAGTGATGCATGCTCAGGGCTGGAGAAAGGTGGCTTTTTGGCTCACTGTAAAGGATTTCAGAGCTGTTGCCAAATTTTTCTTCATATGCACACGAATGCAGGCAATGGAAATGGTAGTTCTTTCATGGAGCTTTAGAAGTCAACCATTCCAGGCAGGAACAACCCCAGGTTCCACTATAGGTTGGGGAACGACCTGTTAGAGAGCAGTGTAGGGGAGAGGGACCTGAGGGTCCTAGTGGATGGCAGGATGACCATGAGCCAACACTGTGCCCTTGTGGCCAAGAAGACCAATGGCATCCTGGGGTGTATTAGAAGGGGGGTGGTCAGTAGGTCGAGAGAGGTCCTCCTTCCCCTCTACTCTGCCCTGGTGAGACCGCATCTGGAATATTGTGTCCAGTTCTGGGCCCCTCAGTTCAAGAAGGACAGGGACCTGCTGGAGAGAGTCCAGCGCAGGGCAACTAAGATGATTAAGGGAGTGGAGCATCTCCCTTATGAGGAAAGGCTGAGGGAGCTGGGTCTCTATAGTTTGGAGAAGAGGAGACTGAGGGGTGACCTTATTAGTGTATATAAATATATAAAGGGGGAGTGTCACGAGGATGGAGCCAGGCTCTTCTCAGTGGCAAACAATGATAGGACAAGGGGTAATGGGTACAAACTGGAACACAAGAGGTTCCACTTAAACTTGAGAAGAAACTTCTTCTCAGTGAGGGTGACGGAACACTGGAACAGGCTGCCCAGGGGGGTTGTGGAGTCTCCTTCTCTGGAGACATTCAAAACCCGCCTGGACACATTCCTGTGTAACCTCATCTAGGTGTTCCTGCTCCGGCAGGGGGATTGGACTAGATGATCTTTTGAGGTCCCTTCCAATCTCTAACATACTGTGATACTGTGATACTGTGATCTGAGCTAGTCACCATCAGCAGAGAGGAATAGATTTAGGGCATCATCTCTCTGAGCTATTTCAGGTATTACCTCGTAGGTCCTTACTTTTGGTGGATGACTGCTGCCCTTCGAGGCACTTTCTGCTCAGAGCAGCATCTCTTGAAGCTGAGACACCGCTATGGAGGGAGCTTCACCCTGCCTGAGCTCGTGGGAAGCTGGCTCCTGGACTGTGATATCGAGTGTCTGCTAATCAAGATCTCTGCAGCCGGAAATTCCTCAGGATAATGGGAGCTGAAGCCAGAATCTTTTTCATGAACCCAGCCTAATCATACCCTGAGGGACACGGCTCCCAGATTACAGGGTGTGTTTGCCTCTTCAATCTGGAGCTTCCTCAGACTAACAATAACAAGCTGAGCACAAGTCACTCGGGCAGAGATGCAGTGAAACGTGATCTCTGTTCGGCTTAGTAAAGAGGTGTCTTGGAAAGCAGTTCCCTCTCCACACACCAGTGTCATTTGTCAAAGCCAGCACTTAGGTTTCACACCCAGGGCCACTTTATTTACACTTTTAAACACAAAGCCCATCAACTTGAAAGGAGTTGAAGCAGGTAACTGAGCGTAGGTGATTATCCAGTATCAGACAAGGAAAAACAGTGCAGTGAGAGAGCTGTAACAATCTGGGTGAAAGGAGAGGATTTTGCACGTTTGACCTACAGGGCCACCTGTATGACCAGAAAGGGGAGGTGTTTCCTTAAAACAAGCTGAGAAAAGTGGTTCTTGCCTCTCTTTGGCAGAAAATAACCTCTCTAATTCATGGCTGCAAACACTCGCTACCTGAAAGCAGGGCTCTCAGCCCAAACTGAGTGCTCTGACACATGCTTGAAGAATAAGAAGTTTGAAGGTTTAAAAGACCAAGGAAATTATCCTCTGTGACAAGTCCTAGAAGTGGAGTTAAGGGCATTCGACAAAGCCTCGAGAAGAAGCTGATATCCATAGCCTGTATATGGGTTCCATTTCATTTAGGAACAGAGTGTATGGGAATAACAGGGGAGAAGAGGAAAGGAAATTCATCACAGCAAAGCTGTGTTAACCATCTTTACTCATGGGAAATCATCTAACTGTCTGATTCCCTCCATATTGAGAGCCAGAGAGTTGGCAAATTCCCCATTTCACTGTCTGGATACACTAGAATGTCCTGAAACCATGGGAGAATTACAGATATAAAGTAAATTGCTCTTTTGGTCTAAAGGTTCTGTCTGATCAACACAGGAACTTCACTTGAGGGCCTCTGTTATTGTTTTGGGCTTTTCCAGAGTAGCCAATTCTTCCAGGTAGGGTAAAGCTGGTTCTTTGGGAGATGGAACCGACCGCATCCTTCATTTCCCGCTTTGAACAATTCCAGTTGCTAAATAACTCCTGAACTCTGCCCATAGTGAATCTACACTTGTGAAAGGCAAGAGTCTTTCTCAGGTGAAAAATGTGTCTGGAATATGAATGTTCCTGATGCTATCTAACTCTTCTTATTCATTGGAGGTTGATGTTCAGTTGTCTGCTGTTCTCTGCTGCCTCTTCCCAGTTTAAACACATCCAAAGGCTTGTATTAGTGATTACTGCAGGGTAATTTGAATAGATAGGTAGACAGGTGGATGAATGGATGGATGGATGGATGGATGGATGGATGGATGGATGGATGGATGGATAGATAGATAGATAGATGATAAATAGATAACCTTCCCAGTCAAATAATGGTGGCTTATCCTAATGTATATTACATAGAAGTATAGGAGCTTCGTTTCTCTGACACCTGGTCAGGGATCTTTGAGAGTGATGAAAATAAGCCATCCTGTTCTCTTTTTCTGCAGGAATTGTACTAGTGAAGCTTCTGCCCCTCAGTTTCTCTCTCATTCATCACAGCTACATGCAATGCTTTTAGCCTAGCATGAGCACAGGGTTCCAATGTACACATGGGCCCATTTTGCCTTTGCAAGTTTAGACTATGCTCCACCAGATGCTACCCTAGAGCTAGCAAGTGGAGCAGTGCTTATGCTTTCCTTCTCTCTGTCCTTCTGGGCCAGAACAACTAAATGCTGCCTTAGTCTTTCAACCCTGGAGCATTGAGCAGGTCAGAGGCACCATGGGACTGCACAGGGGATTTTGGCCTTTCCTTGCAGCCCTGAGTATTAGTTATTGCTGCCACTAAAAACCAACTCTCACTTCAAGGATGATGTAATTCAGGAATGGATTCAATACAGTTTCTTTAACTGCACCATAGCCCATTGGCACAACTCCACAGAGTAATCATGGATTGGAAGGGAGCTTAAAGCTCATCCAGCTCCAACCCCTGCCACAGGCAGGGACACCTTCCACTGGAGCAGCTTGCTCCAAGCCCCTGTGTCCAACCTGGCCTTGAACACTGCCAGGGATGGGGCAGCCACAGCTTCTCTGGGCACCCTGGGCCAGCGCCTCAGCACCCTCACAGGGAAGAGCTTCTGCCTAAGAGCTCAGCTCAGTCTCCCCTCGGGCAGGTTCAAGCCATTCCCCTTGGCCTGTCCCTACAGGCCCTTGTCCCAAGCCCCTCTCCAGGTTTCCTGCAGCCCCTTTAGGCACTGGAGCTGCTCTAAGGTCTCCCCTTCAGGAGCCTTCTCTTCCCCAGGCTGCCCCAGCCCAGCTCTCTCAGCCTGGCTCCAGAGCAGAGCTGCTCCAGCCCTCGCAGCATCTCCATGGCCTCCTCTGCACTCGCTCCAGCAGCTCCACCTCCTTCTTGTGCTGTTGCCCCAGAGCTGGATGTAGGACTGCAGGACTCACGAATGCCTCATGTCTTACTTGCCCCATTCAAGGAGCAGGTAGTGCTTGTAGTAAGGTGAAGCCTTGCAGAATGCTTTGGGTCAGCAGCATTTCAAATCCTTTGGCAAGAGAAATGCTGGCACTGCTCACTGGCCTTCTTAACACCCATGTGTCCACCATCTGTCCACCACACGCCAAATAACGTGTTTGAGAGCTGGCAGGAGTCTGCATTGCTCTTTGCCAGTTCTTAGGGTTACACCTGAAGGTAACGTCAGCATTCTAAAGGGACTTGCAAAGAATCCAGGAGAACCCCAGCACGCAAACCTTTGGCTTTGCAAATGCTGCAGGCAAGGTGGTGGGATGCTTTCTGGTATCTTCCTTTTCTTTGTTCACACTGCAAGGCTTTTATAGCCCGAGAGCATTGTCTCCTGAGCATGGTGTGAGAGCTGCCTGCTTCCTCGAAACCATAAAGAATGATGCATTAACGTGCTAGCTACAGGTATAAAGGGAAATGTTGAGATCTGAACACACCTGGGAAAACAGCCATCATAAATTAGCATTTACCATCACAGATAGAGCCAGGCAAACAGCAGGGTCATCTTGGAGGAACCACAAAGCACTGCGAAGTCTGCTGTACCTGGGAAGATTGGATAGCTGGTTTAATTTGTTATAAATCACCCAGCTTCTCTTCCTCTGTTTTATGATGACTGTTCCTCAACCTTTCCTCAAGCAAGAGAACAAAATCACTGCTTCACGTGTTCAGGTTTCAGCTCTTTGCTGGTTCTCCGTGGGATGGTAACACTTGGGGATCACCTGCTGTTAGCACTGTCAGGAGGGTGGTGTGAACCCCTGTGTTATAGCATCCAGAAGCAGGTGTAGTTGATTGTGCCATTAAAGAGGATGATGGGTTGTGATCTGAGGATCTGAGCAGTGGCTATGGGTTGTCTTGACAGCTTGGGAGAGTTCCTGGTACTTCTGACTAGTCCTTAATGAAATGCCTTTGATTAATAGATTGGTTTCTGTGTTGTAAGAAACCTCCCACTCTCTGCTGAAATGAGGGAAGTTACTCATGGGAAGGAGGCAGTGCTGGTGTATGAGATGTAACAAAAGGTGGCATGAACCACCTTCAGAAAATAGGGGCTTGGACATGCATTTCACAAAGCATTTCTGCACCTGCAAAGATGCTTAAACAGAGTTTGGGCACCAGTGCTCAAAGGAGGAATTCAGGAAAGCTCTACCAGACCTACTTTAGCATCCAAAGCAAATTCTTGCCTCTTTGGGCAGAAAGTCCCCTTAGAAACCTAAGGTTTCACCCTGAATGCACTCAGGGTGCGTAAACTGCATGATCAGATTCCTCTGGACCAGACTTTGAGAAACAAGCCTATATCTGAGCCATCTGAGCCTGCTTTCCAAGCTGTGCTCAGATGATGGCTTGGATTGCCTTGGGTTCAGTCGATAGAAACCATGGTAGGGCTAAGCAGTAGCTTAGCACTTGCAGCACTTGCCAGGAAAGTGAGAGACCTTGAGACAAGGGTATCTCAACTGCTGAAGGTGTGAACCCATTGCTCTCACTAAACATTTCTAAGCTCTGAGTCCCTTTCTCTCAGAGGAATCACTTTTGAAAGGTGTTTTGCCTCAGATTCAGGTACGGCGTTGCGCGACCATTGACCAAGTTAAGAAGCCTATACTTGCCGCCCTCTCCTCTGCTAGGTAGGGCCCTCACATTCCTTGCTCAGCTTCATGAATTTCACTTGAAACACCAGTTTCCTGCTTTCTGCTCTGCTTTGCTGGCTATGCAATGTGTAATTCCCGTTAAGAGCCTGCCTGGAGAAAGGAAGAAACCCATGAAGCCAGCTGCATCAACTGTATTCTCCAGAGCAGTGATGAGCCGGAGGATGCTGTGAACTTGTAGACTCTAAACACGTTATTATAGCTCTGCTTTATGCCCAGCTAGTGGTGATTATCATGTGTTTTCTGTCATTTCCTCCTTCCCCTTCCCTTCTTCTTCACTTCAGATGCTTTTTGAACAAGAATGTAGCTCTGGATTAGTATAAACCTTTTGCAGAGTATTTCTCTAGTGCCTGGCAGTGCAGAGCTCTGCTGCTGCACTAAAGCCCAAGGAATCCTGTAATTCAAATACATGATTACTATTACATCTGACTATATTATTTGGAACTTGCAAACATGTGCTGAGCGCTTAGGGAAAGACATGAGGGTAATTCCTTTCCCAGGCAGCCAGCACTCTCATTTAAGCAGGATACAACCAGGGAGGACCTTATTCAGGCAAAATCAAAACAGAGCAGGTGGGATAAGAAACAGTGAAGAGAACATTAATCAGGCCCATGATCACAGGGGGCTGACAGTCACGTTGCTTTTGTTCCTTACTCTGGTTTCCCTTTGATTCCTTACAGTGGGGCCGAAAGCTACAACTGTTTTGTTGAATAGGTAAAATTGTTCTCTGTGGAGCACTGGAGTAAAGCCTATGTATTCCCCAAACCTAATTGAATTGAGTGTTGGTCCTCAGCTTGGGGCACAGCATCATTACTCCTGTAAAGCTGCATCAGCACAAGCATTCCCATGAACAATAACTTGCTTTTTGTACAGAAGCACTGAGCCATTCCTTTAGTCTCTGTGTCACCAGGGTCTAGACTAGAGCTGGAAGGGTAAAACCTATTTTTCTCTGTGGTAAGACTAACACTTTGACAACTTTACCTTTGTGCACCTTCATCAGACCTCAGAGCAGCTTCCAGTACCTGAAGGGGGCTACAAGGATGCTGGAGAGGGACTCTTCATCAGGGACTGTAGTGATAGGACAAGGGGTAACGGGTTCAAACTGAAACAGGAGAAGTTTAGATTGGATCTAAGGAGGAAATTCTTTACTGTGAGGGTGGTGAGGCACTGGAATGGGTTGCCCAGGGAGGTTGTGAATGCTCCATCCTTGGCAGTGTTCAAGGCCAGGTTGGACAGAGCCTTGGGTGCCATGGTTTAGTGTGGGGTGTCCCTGCCCATGGCACAGGGTTGGAACTGGATGATCTTAAGGTCCTTACCAACCCAAACCATTCTGTTCCTATGATTCTATGATTTTAAACCCTTCCCATTCAAACTGTCCAAGTAATGCATCCAAAAGCATCACAGAACAAGACAGTGCCCCCTGAAAAAGTGATAATGTTGTCTGGTGAATGACACAGAAAAGGAAAGATAAGAACTGGATGAGGTGAGAGACACAATTAATTGTATAATTGCTGCAGTTTATGCTTTCACTGGCAGTGGAAGGCAATGAGGTTTTATTGTTATTTATTATTATGGTAAATGCTCCATCCTTGTCAGTGTTCAAGGCCAGGCTGGAGAGAGCCTTGGGTGACATCGTCTAGTGTGAGGTGTCCCTGCCCATGGCAGGGGGTTGGAACTGGATGATGTTAAAGTCTTTTCCAGCCCTAACTATTCTGTGATTCTATGATTTTCTTTCTGGCTTTGCCTTGTACAGTTCCTCACAGGGGCTCTTCCCACTGCAGTCAGTAGCAAAAAGTCTCCTGATCTTTAGCAGGAGCAATCCTTGAGTTTGTCATCCCAGATTTTCCCTAATAAGGCTCCTTAGGCTGACCTCCTCCTGTCTGCCTGTGTGTCCAGAGCTCCTGATGTCCACAGGATGCTCTCTGTGTACCAACAACTCCATCCCCGCCTGTGGCTTGCTTCTCCCAGCCTGACACTTGACATGCAGCACCTGCCAGAGTCTGCTTAAACACATAATAACACCTCTGGCTGAAGGCTGTTTGCATTCAGTTGTTGCTGTTAGCATGAGGGATTTCTGTTGCAGCATCCATAATTCTGTAGCAATGCTCAATTATTCCATCTAAGATGCTGCCCGTTAAATCAGGCAACACAATTGTGGGGCCAGGAAAAGTCACAGCTCATTTGAAATTGTATTAGCTCTTGGCTGCTCTTGTTTACTGCAGAAGCAGCCTCTCAAAACCAGCCCTTTGCTGCTGTACAGAACTCTCAGCCTTGACACCTTGCTGCTGCTGCATGATGGTGGGTGAGGGACTCGGAAGCTGAAGTGCATGGGGCTTGAAAGAGGAATGAGACTGCAGTGGGATTTATGAGCACTTTGCAGCCAGCAAGTGCAGCAACAACCCGAGGAATGCAGGGACCGCAGCTCTGTTATGTTGAAGAGTAATTCTTTTGTGGGACAGTAGTGGCTATGAACACAACGATTAGTTTTGATCCTGAGGAGGGAATACATCATGCATCTCATCATAGTTTAGAGGTAAGCCAAGAGGTCCGCAATAGGAGTTCAATAGGAGATTTTCCTATCAGTTTTTCCTGTCAGTTAGTGACTGGTTGTGTGCACTGGAATCTTAAACCATTCCTAGCAAAAGAGGCTTTCATAGAAGCTGGAGATTCTGGATGCGAAGGCTGATGGGCAAGGCAGACACTCACAAACCCCTTTAGTTACTCAATGCCTGCCTCATCCTGTGTACCCTGGTGGGAAGGAGCACGTCCCATTTAACCAACCCCCAGGCAGCTGTGGTGCTTTCCAAACCAACCCTGTTCTGCCATAACACACCTGCAACAGGCTCAGTTTTTGGGCTCGGATCCTGCTAGGGACACCTTCCACTAGAGCAGCTTGCTCCAAGCCCCTGTGTCCAGCCTGGCCTTGAACACTGCCAGGGATGGGGCAGCCACAGCTTCTCTGGGCACCCTGGGCCAGCGCCTCAGCACCCTCACACGGAAGAGCTTCTGCCTAATGTCTAATCTAAATCTTCCTTCTGTCATCTTAAAGCCAAGGTCAAGGTCCTGCTCCAAGAAGGCACAGCTAACTATTGCTTAGTCCCTTCCATGAAGCAATGCTTGCATAGAGAACAGGCTGAAAATGCCTTGGCAGATGCAAGTCTTTAATGAGAATTAAGGTTATGTCATTGGGTTGTCCTGGCTCTTCAGAGCTCTTTGCGACTGTTCTTCCCTGTGAGGGTGCTGAGGCGCTGGCCCAGGGTGCCCAGAGAAGCTGTGGCTGCCCCATCCCTGGCAGTGTTCAAGGCCAGGTTGGACACAGGGGCTTGGAGCAAGCTGCTCTAGTGGAAGGTGTCCCTGCCCATGGCAGGGGTAGGAGCTGGATGAGCTTTAAGGTCCCTTCCAACACAAACCATTCCATGATTCTATGATTCCATCCACAGGATACAAGCTAGATGCAGTGATCCCAAAGTAAACCTCACTGTCTTGTGATACACAAGAGCACAGATCATCTGATCAAAGTGGACTTGGTCCCCTAAAAAATAATGTTATCTGAATAAACTGGAGCTGCTGTATCCTCAGTGACAGCAAAGGAATGTTTTCTGCTGAGCCCAGCTCATTCTGCTTCATGTCTGTCCCTCTCTGAAGGGAATGGCTCACAAGAGGACCCATCCAGCATTCCTTACTCTATGATTACATGAGTCTTGGTGAAAGATGCAAACCATTGATCCCATTATTTACCAGATGCGGCAGTGTCTTGCCAATGGCTTCCTTTTCACAAGGCACTGATATGATTCACCCCATGGTAACTCTGAGATTGCAGAAGGTATTTATTTCATGGCTTTATACAAAGGAAGTGTGACAAAAGAGCTTTATTTTTGGCAGGACTGCCGAAAGGACACGTGTCTATAGAGGATGCATAAAGCATCCTAAAGATGTGAAAACTCTTATTCCATGGAAATAAGAAGGAACACAAGAGATGGTTTAAAATCTGGCTCAGTGACAGGTCTTCAAATTAATTGGTTAACTGAAAGGCACCCATGATTGTTTCTGAAGGGATCCCTTGGAACTGGTTGTTGTATGCAACCCTATTCAGCATTTTCAACATTGTCTTCAAATGTAGTTTAAATGTCTCTTGGCAAAAGCTTCAGGTCACCTAGAGTTTGATACGGTGGTGAACAGTGAACCTGGATCATTGGGATACAGTGACCTGACTCGCATCAAGACAAGGTGACAATCAAACCAAATGTGTCTTAATGCAGCAAAATGCAAGATAATACCCCTGAGAGCCAGGAAAGCACGTTCTGCTTATGGGTTGTGAGACTCTTGAGAAGCAATGACTCAGAACAGGATTTAGAGGTCACTGGAGATCATTGTCTCAACATGAGTTCTCAGTGCAAGCCCGTTGCTGAAAGGCTATGGTGAACCTTAGAACTATAAAACACCCAAAGTTGGGATGTGATCTCTCTTCTGTACCCAGTATTGCTGCTACAGTTCTGTGTCCAGTGTTGGTGCCCACACATCCCAAAAGATGTGATATTACTGGAAAGGGATCAAAGGATGGTACACACAATATCCAGCCACTGGAAAATAGACCTTATGATGGGAAGCTTAATCTTCCTCAGCTGTTCAGAGAAAAGGTTTGGAATGGATTGTTGCTCTGTGTAGAGGGACTTGCACATGGAAAGACATCGGAGCATGCAGGGCAGAAGAAAACATCGGTAACCTTGCAGATGAAGCCAAACCAAGTTCCAGTGGTGGGATACTGGAGTTAGAGAAATTCAACCTTGAAATCAGATGCAGTTTCCTAGCAGTAATTAAGCATTTGAATAGCTTTCCAGAGGAAGCGGTGGACTCACTGTAATCAGCTGTCTTTGATATATGAGACATCTTTCTAAAAGACAGGCTGTAATTCAGTTCTTGGGGGAAAAGAAATGAACAGCCTGTGTATATAAGAGGTCAGACAAGCTGATCATAGTAGCCTCTTTGACCTTAAAGCATATGAATCACTGTAATCCCTCTAAGCAAGACTTTAAACCTTGCATGGAGATATTTCAGCAACACATTTGTTCTCTGCTCTGAAGAGCCACGGACATATTATGGCTGTAAGTAGCATAAGGGAGCTGCTCTTTTGGAAACCCAGAGCTGTATCAATGTGTCCATAACTAAGAGCTTACAGTGCTGTATATCTGTACTCTTGGAGCTACCGGAGTTAGGAATCCCACGTGGATCATGGATCTCTGTGGCTTTGCTACTGCAAAACTTGGGGTGCAGAAGCCATTGATCCACGTTCACCTCCTTCAGTTACCTCTCTCTGAAAAATGTGCAGTGGTTCCTAAGGAAAATTCACCTTAATGCTTTATACATTTCAAAGGTGGTTTGCATTACGACTTCATATTGTTCTGTGAGATCGTACCTTGCTATATTCTCCTTCCCACATTTGTTTTTGTCTATTTGGACCATTAAAACAGCAGTTTTATTTTGCTCTGATGTTATTTCCTATTAATCCATGCAGCTCCCTGAATACTTGCTCTTCATGGGCAGGGAGCTTCTTACTAATGTCACTTTATCCTCACTCTTCTGATGGATCCAGCGAGAGATCTCAGGGCATGAGAAGTCATAGCTGTGGCTATCTCCTTACAATTCACTGTAGGGCACCACTCGGTTCACTTGTGGACCATACAAGGAGAAAACAATATTCAGATGGAGACATCACTATTTATGATGTGGTTTGTAGCTTAACTCTTGCTGTTCTACATGGCTCAGACAAAAATGGCCTTTACATTTTCTAAGCTGAAGAGATGCTTTGCCCTGAAACTGCTATTGGTGTTAGAGGGAGTTGAATAGCTAAACCCCATTTGAGCTCTTAATGACTTTAAGATGTCCCTGCCCGTGGCAGGGAGTAGGAACTAGATAATCTTAAGGTCCTTTGCAACCCTAACTATTCTATGATTCTATGATTCTGTGTCCATGACAAACCTCTTTGGTGTAATTACCCTCAACAGTATCTGAAGTAGGTTACAAGGATGCTGGAGAGGGACTCTTTATCAGGAACTGTAGCGATAGCGCAAGGGGTGATGGGTTCAAACTGAAACAGGGGAAGTTCAGGTTGGAGATAAGGAAGAAGTTCTTTAACTGTGAGGGTGGTGAGGCACTGGAATGGGTTGCCCAGGGAAGTTGTGAATGCTCCATCCCTGGCAGTGTTCAAGGCCAGGTTGGATGAGGCCTTGGGTGTCATGGTCTAGTGTGAGCTGTCCCTGCCCATGGCAGGGGGTTGGAACTGGATGATGTTAAGGTTCTTTCCAACCCAAACCATCCTATGATTCTATGAACTTATTCCATCCAGGCCTGAAACACATCAGTTGAAAGGCTTATCTTCAGATGAGTCCTCGGCATTCCCACCTATACAAAACCTTGTGCTGTGCGTCTGTTCTTCACACATTTATCTACTGTTTCCTGCAAAGACAACGTTTTCTTGCTGTCTTGCAGCTTCAGGTCCCAAAACACATTTCCAATATAAAAGGCAGGGTAATGAAGAGCTATGGTACAGCTGGTTTGCCATTCCCTCAGTAGAGTGTCTGTAGCCTTAGAAAACATTATTAATGTGTGGAGAAAATGACAACATTTTATCTTGCTTGAAGCTGGAGTCGATACAGTATAGGGACTGGTTTGTTGTTTCCTTTCCATTTCTTTTTCTATAGATAAATATATTACATCTATGCTGGGTTTCATTCTGCAAACGGTCTCTCAAACTCCATCTGAGATTTGATGTTCTAGGGTCCTACTGGCCTAATCATCTGCAGCAAGTCATAGTTTTAATGGGCAAATAAAGCCATTTCATTATCACCGGTCATCAAGAGAAAAAGCAGATGGGCAGGTTTTGTGCCCAAGATGAAGCTTTGGGGGCAATTTTGCAAGGAGCTATAAAGATGTTGAGGTATCAGAACAGAGGTGAGGATAATGGATGGGATTTCAAAAGCACTTTTGCTGGTCTAACACTGCTCCCATTGTCATTAATAGCAGGTATAGAACACTTGTAAAAATTACTCATTGTGTGTGAGTGTACATGACTCCATGGAGCAGATATTCATCGCATTTTGACCTCCACATAGACTGGAAGCTCTGGGATCACTGAACAGGCTTTTAGTTCAGTTTTTGGTCTATGGGTAACTATATGATATGAACTGATGTTCTAGTGCTGTTTTATAGCACTAAAATCTTCCAAGAATGGAGCAGGTATAACTCAGCAGAATCTAAGTCCATAGCACGTAAGCCATTGTAAGTACCAGATCAGATCTCCATCTTTATTTATATTAGAGTAAATTCAAAGTAGTATCAGGAACATTAGTGAAAGCATCTCTAATTCATACTGGTGTAACTGGGATGAAACTGAAGCTCACAATCTGTAATCATAGAATCATAGAATAGTTAGGGTTGGAAAGGACCTTAAGATCATCCAGTTCCAACCCCACTGCCATGGGCAGGGACACCTCACACTAAATCAAGCCACCCAAGGCTTCGTCCAATACAATGACAATGAATAATGATGATAACAAATTAATATTGATATAAATTAATAATTATGATAATAAAATAATGACAATTAATAATAATGCCAAATTGGTTTGCTTTAATTTACTGTTTCTTTGAAATAAAATATACATCATCCTGACAACTCTAAATCTCATCCCGCTTCAGGACAGACCTACCTCTCAGGACAGTGTTGCTATCTCAGCCCATTTATTTCTTGCCTCTGTGCTGACATAGTTAGTAGGATGGTAGGTGTAAAAGTGGTTTCTCTGATATATAGAGCTCCCAGCAACTACACTGGGACCCAGCACTCATTTCACGTAGGTGAACATGCCTAGGTGAACAGCCACCACATGGTAGCAATTTTCATTCACTGCCAAACTGTCTTGCTTGAACTGATGAGTTGGAAGTGAAGGGCTTTATATCCCATTACCCCAGAACAAAACCATCCAGTTCCCTTATCTGATTTAAAGGTCCATCTCTAGTACATGCTAACAACCTCTATTTCTAAATGCCATGCTTCGTCAATCTGAGCTTTTCTTTGGAATCCCTTTCCTGTCACTGCTTTTAACTAAGCTGTTGGCAATGAACGGTGGCATCTCAAAATGAACTAGGGAATGCTGCTATGGTGGTGGGAAGGGAAGTGCTACTGTCCATGTGTCTGATGACTTGACTGATATGAAAACCCTTGTTTTACTGCAGTACACTTGGTGAGCTTTTCTCACGTGTGTCCAATGCTATTATTGTTGTTATTATTAACTTAGTACTGCTGAAAGTACAAGATTTATATCCTGAGAGTATGAG